>NC_090930.1:811523573-816523573 GCF_040938575.1 Ambystoma mexicanum
CATGACCTGGATTAGGTGGTCTGAGGCTAGTTGTAGTTTCGTCTGTTCAGAGTGGTGTATCACCCCTTGTGAGTCCTTGAGCCCTATAATAGTGTTGGTCCGTCTTGTTTTAGCTAGCTTGGCCACCAGCAGCTTGTTGGCCTTGTTGCTTTTGGCATAGTAGAATTGTCTGGTCTTCGCCAGGAGTTGCGCAGTGTGTTCTGCATAGTGGGCCTCTAGTTTCTTCCTGGCCGAGCGGAGCGCTCTCTGTGTTCTGGGGGACCAGCCACTCTTCTTCTGGGCTTCCTCAGCTGCTCGCAGGTCCTCCTCCAGGGATAGACGGATTTGTTTCCGGTTTCGATGGTATGCCACGCCTTGGGCTATCAAGGTTCCCCGAATTACAGCTTTCATTGCATCCCAGTTATTGGCCAGGGAGGTGTCCGCGGCTAGGTTCTCCTCAAAGAAGTTCTTGATGGTGGTGGTTATGTTGTCTCTGATTGACATATCATTGAGGATTGGGTCGTAGAGCGCCCATCTGCGTGTTGCCTTGGCGTGGGTGTTCTGAATGCTCAGTTCCATTATTATTGGGGCATGGTCCGATAGAATTCGCTGGCCTATCGACACCTCATTAGCGAGGGCGAGAGTTTGAGGGGAAGCCAGAAGGAGGTCGATTCTGGAGAAAGTTCGGTGTACGCCCGAAAAGAAGGAGTAGTCTTTCTCGGTGGGGTGAAGCACCCGCCATGTATCCACCACCTCCAAGGTTCTGAAGAGCCGCAGCAGACTGAGGGCCTGACCGAACTCGCCAAGGGCAGGGGGGTTAGATTTGTCCTTAGTGGGGTCTGGGACCCCATTGAAGTCCCCACCGATTATTGTCTGGCCTTCCACAAAGCTTGAGAGGGAGGAGCCCAAGGAGTCATAGAAGGTTGCCTGTCCCGAGTTGGGTGCGTATGCCGATACCAAGGTGTAGAGGTCCCCCAGCAGGAGGCACTTGATGGCCACGAAGCGGCCCTCCGGGCACATCATGGAGTCCAAGATCTGGGGGCGCAGGTCTTTCCGAAACATAATCGCTGTGCCCCCCTTTTTGGAGTTCCCCGAGGCGAAGAACTGGTGTGGATATCTGCTGGATCGAAGCCGGCCAAAGTCCGCCGGGAGGAGATGAGTCTCTTGGAGGAACACCACATCGGCCTCCTCATCTTGTAGCTTCTGGAGAATCGATTTGCGCTTGGGGGGGGAGTTGAGACCGTTAACGTTCCAGGAAAGGCATCTCAGCGTCTGGTGTTCCGGGATCGGGGAGCCAGGGGTTCCTTGCGTAGGGGATGGAGGGGGGACTCCAGGTTGTTCATTGGCTGCCATCGTGAAGAGGGTGGAGAGGTGAACTGTACCGCACTTGCAGTTTTAACCGAGGCCCCCAACGGGAGGCCAACTTTTTAACTAGCGGGGTGGGAAACATTGTGGGTGTAACCCCACCCCAGGCCAACCGGGCCAATTGTGTCTGGCAAAATAACGTTTGCATCCAAGGGCTCTAAGATGGAGCGGATCTTGGAGGGGGGGCATAGGCCGTGGAGGAAGCCCGCCGCGCTGGGCGAACGTGGGATTGTGTTGGGCCGGAGTTACTATTTCTGAATTTAGCTGAAAGGGCGTTGGGCGTCCGGGACGCCGGAGGTGCGGGGGACATCCAGGGCCGCTCGGACTCGGGTTATCTTCTCCTGTTTCGGGAGGCCTTGGACCATGGAGGACGTCTGGGTTGGGGAGGGAGGGCTGACGTAGGGCTTCCCGAGGCTTCCAAGTCTGGGGAGGTGGTTCCTTCAGGGGGGGAGGATATCTGCATGATTTTAGCGGCATCTTCTAAGTGGGATATTCTCCGGAGGGAGCCATTATACGAAAATTGCAGGGCTGTGGGAAAAAGCCATCTGTATTTGACTTTACGCTCTTGGAGGAAGAGGGTTAAAGGTCGAAGAGCCCTTCTTTTCTGTAGGGTTGAGAGGGAGAGATCCTGATAAATTTGGAGAGGGTGACCTTGAAAGGAGAGTTCATCTCCGGACCGACTGATGGCGGAGATAGCTTCTTTAGTGGAGAAATAGTGTACTCTCGTTATGACATCTGGGGGCTGGTCGGAGTCTACTCCTCGTCGCGGACGGAGTCTGTGAGTCCGATCCAGCAGCAGTTGGGATTTATCTAGATGCGGGAGGAGAATTTGAAAGAGGTCTCCTATGTATCCTGCAAGATTTTGGTCGGGGACTGAGGACGGAACTCCCCTGATACGGAGGTTATTCCGACGAGCTCTGTTTTCCAGGTCCTCTTGTTTGTATTCGAGGATTTCGCACTTGGCTTGGAGGGCTCTTACTGTTTGCTGGATATCTCCCATGGCAGCTGTTTGGTCTTGGGAGCGATCCTCGATCTCACTCAGTCTCTGCTCCACTTCGGTCACCCTATGGTCTGTTTGTTCCAATTTGGAGGTTAGTTCCGACATGCAGGACCGAAACTCGGCTTTGATGTCTGCCATAAACGCCAGTAGATCACCTCTGGTGGCTGGGGAGTCACCCCCCTCCTGGGAGAGCCCTGGGGTGGGAGTAACTGAGTCCGGTTTCTTTCCCTTATCAGGAGCGGTGAGCATGGTGGCAATGTCCACATTTTTAATAGCTTTCGACTGTCTCGACATGTTGGTGAATCGTGGGTGGGGAGATGGTTTATACGGCCCACCCTGTAGATGAGCGTCGAGGCTCTTGATTGAGAAGAGGGAAAGCTGGTTCCAAGCTTGGCCGGTGTATAGTGGCTTCGAGTGAGGGGGTGAACTCTCCAAATCTTGATGGTGGGCAGGTATGTGGGGCGTAAGTTCCGGTGGGGGGATCGAATAACGTGCGCACCCTTGGGACTAGGCCAGAGAGAGCAGAGCGGGTGATGCAATGGGCCGGGGCGCCCCAGGAAGTGGGCAGTCTGGTCACCCCCGAGGCCGAAGGGGCCTACCCGTCAGGGGCAGCCCGGGATGAGAGTGTGGCCAGGTCGAGGCTCCAGGTGGGCGGCGTTGGTCAGGCCCTTCTCGGGGCTTGCAGCTGTGGGTCCCTCGATGTGGCCCGGCTAGGGCCGCTCCTCCTCCGAGGACCCAGGCTTGGTGGGGATGATAGTGGGAGGGGACCTCCAAGTCCCGGGTCTGAGCGGGGGCTCCAGATGATGGTGTGGGCCGGGGCGCCCCAGGAGTGTGGCGTATGGAGACCGGATCTCTGGGTCTTGGGTAGTGAGAGGTAGGAGCCCGCTGGAGGGCGGAGGAGGGGGGGGCGGTGTTGGCGCGGCCCCCACCTCAGGTGCTGTGGAGGGTTTTCCCTGTGTGGCCTCGGCGGGGCGGGGGGCCAGCCCTCCACCCGGATCCTCACCCCCAGCAGCTCCTACCTGATGGGCACCGTCTGTGCCGTCCCTCGTCGGGCAGTGCAGGCTCGGGCTGGTAGTGTGGCTGATGTTGCTCCGCCGCGACCCGGGTGCTCGAGAAACTGAGCCGCGTCTGAATGCGGCCTCAGAAAGCTCTCACCGCCCTCCAGGGCCGAGAGACGAGCACGGCCGCCATCTTGGGAGATCGTCGCTGGGGCCGGCTCGGGGAACCGGAGCGGCTAACTTCGTCTCCGTCGATCGTCATGGTCCCCGCTTCAGCCCGGATGGGCCCCAGGTCCCCCGACGTCCTTGGGAACAGCTGGGCTCCGGTATACGGGCGCGGAGCCGCATCAGGGGCCCAGAAGCGGCGGGCTTCGCACGGCGGGCCTCAGGGGAGCAGCCACATCGATGGCGCTCCAAGCCACGCCCCCGTCCCTATTTGCAATTTTAACATGCCTGTGAGATTTTGAATCAGCTTATTTGCAATTTTAACGTGCCTGTGAGATCTTGATTCAGCCCACCCAGCCACTCTAACGAGCCTATGTGGATCTAGATTCAGCCTATTCTGCCATCTCATTCAAGACCGCAATAACTTGTGCCTACCAGCCCTGTTACATCTTGTGTATCTGCCCACTCCTGTGTGGCTACCAGCCCGCTGTTAAGCTTCCCAAACCAGCCCTGCGATAACTTCATTCAGCCTACCCTTCTTTGTGTGCACTTCATTGCCACCCAGACTTTTATCCTAGCATGTCTCCCATAGTCTACCTCTTTGCTATCATTACAATAGTCCTCCTCAACACTACTCTCTGCCTTAACAGCCCTTAAGCTTGTTCCTCTCAAAACAGAACTAGCCTTACTATGACTGTCACCAAGCCAGTAACCCAACCATGCCTCCCAACACAGAGCCCAGCCACTTCTTACACCTGCAACACACTCATCAGAAATACTAGACTTAGATTTAGACTAGCCAAACTCTACGAACTCTTGTCCAAGCTCACCCCATGCCAACGCTAAATCCAACCACACGAACAAACGAAACACAATCAGATCCAACGATTACAACAACTGCACCCCTGTCGCTGCCTCTACTATGCCGCACCCCAAAACCCACGACCCCCCACACCAGTCTGTGACCAAAGACTCCCACACACCCACGCTCAAAGGGGCACTTCTAAACACTAGGTCCCTGGTAGCACACGCCACAGATATTGCTAATCTAATCACAGCTGATAACCCTGACTTTCTCACCTTAACTGAAACCTGGTTACATGCCGCGGCAGGCCCCATGTTCATGCTACCTGTATCTGATGGCTACACCATTCTCAGACAAGATAGACCTGAGTCCCGAGGAGGATGTATCGCTATCATTGTCAAATCCAGCCTAACCATGAGACTTGCCTTTTCTCAAAACTTCAATCCTGCGAAATACTCACAGCCAAACTACCATTGGCTGAATCCCAAACCTTAACTCTTCACCTGATCTATTGCCCACCTGGACCCATTGGATCATTCGAGGAAGATGTCTCTGCCATACTGTCCAATAACCTCAAAAACTCATCACAGGTTTTACTTTTTCTGTTGAGCCTTTCCACCTCCCATAGTTGTGTAATGTACTGCTTTGTATTGGTTATTAATGAGCATGTGAATCCATGCCAGACCCCATGCTGGAGAAGGAACAAGTTACTCACCTGTAACTTTTGTTCTCCAATGGTTCTGGCATGGAATCGCATGCAAACCCTCCCTCCTTCCCCTCTGTGGCTCTTCTTGGTCATACTGCCACTTTATGTGCTTACCAAATCTGAAGATGGCTACCAGAGGAGGGGCTTAGGGAGAGGACTGTCATTGGCTGTGGACAGTATGACACAGAGGACAGTGATTGGTTTATGGGATAAATACAGTTTTGTAAGTGAAACTGTTTTTCTTTTACAGAGGATTCCCAGCCTGACGACAGGGAATATTCACGAGCATGTGAATCCATGCCAGACCCATGCTGGGAGAGCAATAGTTACAGGTAAGTAACTTGTTCCTTGTCCAGCTTCCTAAAGTAGGATTTCCAACTTTCCTTGACCCAGCTGGTCCTGCAGATTAACACTGTCCTGGGGAATCTGGCTGCCATTTTGGTCTTTAAAAGATCCCGCATCAGGGCTTGTTCTTCACCATTGCCGTTGAGATGCAGTTCTAGCAGGGTTCCAGTAACCGGTTTTCTAATGGATTGTGTCCTCCCATAGATTCCTCTTTTTTTGATATATGGATATCCTGCTTGCAGTTCCGGAAACGTTTTGACAGCTGTGGGTGCTGTGTGGCATTGGGTCAATTCCCGTGCTCTGACGTGACATTGATGGTGGCATAAATGGCACACACTGCACCCGTTGTCTCAGTTCCGTTTTTCCGCATGCACAGCACACTTCCGAACAGTTCGACTCGCCTCATTGATTCTTTTGTACTGCGTAGTACTTTTCTTCGAGTATGCCTACTCCGAAGATGGGGTTTAAGAGGTGTGTGGACTGTGACTCGAAGATATTGATCACAGATCCGCACAGGATATGCCTCTGGTGCCTCGGTAAGGAGCACAAAGTTACCGACTGTGGCTCCTGTCAGTCCATGACTAACAAGGCTTTGGAGGAGAGGAAGTCTAAACTCACCCTAGGTCTGTCTGTATAGCTGTATCAAAATCCTCGTCCTCTACTCCCTTGAATAGGAAATCCTCTGAAGATAGGAGTTTAAGGGATAAATCACCTCAAAGGCCTAAGAAACGCTCCAAACATTTGAGGTCCAGGAGCGATTCATGTCATTCCTCATCTTCTCAAAGAAAATGTAAGAAGAGACTGTCGTTCCTCGTCATCCGACTCCTCGCCCAACAAGAGACTGGTATGTTTCCTAAACAAGTCTGCCTCACCAGTAGATTGGGAAGAGTTCCACTAAAATTGATGGACGTCCTTTCAAAGGCAGCCCCTCCTGATCCCTCCAAGGAGCCAAAAGAGGCTAACGATCCCGCTGCTCCTTCTAAAGCCAGCAAGGAATCATCGAAGGCACCGACTCATGCGCCCAAAAGCCTGGGTCAGGAGTTCTCTTGAATGCCTACCTGAGTGGCATTGACGGTGTCAACTGCAAGGGAAGCATCGAAGCCAAAGGCTTCCAAATCTTCATTATTGACGGACTCAAAATCAAGTTCTTCGTCGAAACCATCGACATTGCCTCAGATCCATCTTCCAGTTTTAAACCACTGTTGAAGAAAGACTTTAAGTACTTTGGTTCAATATTGAGGAGGAAGAAGAGGATGAAGTTGATGTACCCTTCGGGTACGCATGTTTTGGCACACCCAATATCCTTGAGGAGCTCATTTCTGAAGAATCTCATTTAGAGGACTTGGCTACTTGCCTTAAAGAAGCCAGTGGGTTAGACACTTATCCTGAAGTGGAATTGGCTTCACCAGACTTAGATGCTCATCCAAGTGCTGCATACAGGACAGTGATGAACAGAGTCACTGAGTATTTTGGTCAGGTACGTCCTGCAAAGGATATAGTAAAGTGTGACCTTACAGATATCCTGGATAAAAACGACCACTCAAAGAACATGTACTGCCTTTCCATTCTGCACTTAAAAACAATATCTTGGAAAATTGGCAGATGCCAAATACCACTCTTGCAGTCAATACGGAGTTGGTAAGAAAATATAAACAATCAACTATTGATCCTGATTTTCTCTCCAGGCACCTTACTCATGAGAACTTGGTGGTACAAGCAGCAATTTCCACGTCTAAAGCAGCTGCTCATCCATCCATCCCACCTGATGGGGATGATAAAAAATATGACATGCAGTGCTAAAGGTTGCTGTCTGCTGGGAGTATGGCTCTTAAGGCCATTAATACGCCTGTGCATTAGTCAAATATACATTCACTTTGTGGAATGTAGTCCTCCAAACGGCTTCTAATACTCCTGAGGGAGAGATGAGAGATGAAGGATGGTTTCTACAAAATCATTAATGATGGTAAGGAAGCTGCATGCCAATCTCTCTAATCGGGATTGGATGCATCAGACTGTGTTGTCGCTCTAGGTGATCCAGCGTGGTCATAAGGAGATTTACATGGCTAAGTAAATCTGGTTTTGCTTCTGATGGCCAGTCTTGGCTTCTCGACATGCTCTTCGATGGATCAGATCTTTTTGGGGCAAAGGCTGTCAACAGCTAAGAGAAGCATCAAACTTTTAAAGCAGCTGCATAATCCTTGGATGCAGCCATCTGTCAACCTCAACAGCAATACCCACTATCCCAGGGTTGGAGAAGGCGTTCCTTTCACTACTTTTCCTCCTTTGGACAAAGAGGTATAGGCCAGCCTGCCTGAAGAGGGCAAATGAGATTTCCACATGGCACTAGAGGCCGTGGAGGTAGAACGGCTCATACAGTCATATCCTCACTACCCTCTGCCACAGTCGCTGCCCATAACCAATCTGAGTGCCTAACTCACAGGACCCTGGTGAAAGGCAGGTTGACTCAGCATCTACAAGAATGGCAGTACATGACATCAGATGCTTGGGTGCTGCAGACAGTAGCTCAAGAGAAATGTCGCCCATTTCTGAAAAGGCCCCCAAATTGTCCTGCGAGCAAGTGATCTCTTTGGGAACCACACCCACTCCTTCTGCAGGAGATTATCTCCCTGCCAAAGAAAGGTACCATGGAAAGGATACCTGTACCGGAGCAATACCAAGGTTGGTACTCCACTTATTTTGTGGTTCCCAGAAAATACTGAGAACCACGACCCATCTTGGACCTCACATGCTTGAACAAGTTCATCAGGAAGGACAGATTCAAGATGGTCACTCTTTCGCAGATGCTCCAGCCTCTTCAGCTCCAGGACTGGGTGGTATCACTTGATCTTCAGTATGCTTACTTTCATGTACCTATACATCCCAAGCACAAGAAGTACTTGAGGTTAACCATAGGATGTTCTAACTTTCACCCAAAGGACTTCACCAAGTGGATGGGGGTGGTGGGAGCGAACCTAAGGAGTGGGGGAATTCACATCTTTCCTTACCTTGATGACTGGCTGATCAGAGTTCATTCTCCCGAACAGGCTCTGGAACATTTAAACTGCCCCTGACACTCTCTCCACAAACTGGGCCTCTCCTTCAATTTCAAGAAGTCTCAGGTGGCACCTATCCAAAAGCTGCAAATCATTGGACCACTCCTGGACTCTTCCTCAGGAAAGGCGTTGTCACCTGAGTTGAGGGCTCAGCATATTTTGCAGATGGTTACAAGATTTCAGAACGCCCAACATCTTCCGCCTTTCGATTTTCTGAGGTTGCTGGGCCTCATGGCAACCTGCATTTTCCTGGTGCCAGAAACCTACCTAAGTATAAGGTCTCTCCAGTGGCCCCAAAGATCCCAATGGTCACAGTTCTCAGGCAGGATGACATATTTTCTTCAGGGCCCAAGCAAGGTCACACAGGATCTCCTGTGGTGCGCCTGCAAGGAGAATGTGATTATAGGGGAACCTTTTTTCAACCCTGGCCGGAGATGACAGTAGTCAGATTCTTCCCTCACGGGATAGGGAGCTCACATGAGCGATCTCACAATCAGCGGACTCTGACCCCTATCGGAGTCCTTTCAGAGATGAAGGCAATCAGACTGGCGTTGGTGGCCTTTAAGCCTTCCATACAGAAAAGGAACACGCTGATAATGACATCCAACACAGTGGCCATGCATTACCTAAATGAGAGTGAAGGTGTAGGGTCACTACCACTGTGCTGGGAGGCAAAGAAGCATTAGTTTTGGGCACTTCAAAACGGAATCTCTCTATCAGCTGTTCATATGGTCGGAGAAGAGAACACGGTGGTGGATACTCTGAGCAGGCCGAGCACAGTCTCCCACAAGTGGGAGTTGGATCAGGAAGTCCTTGAACAGCTCTTGGCCCTTTGGGGATCCCCTCAAGTAGATCTGTTTGTATCCAGTATTAGCAGGAAATTGTGACCCGTTTCAGCTCCACAGAATTTTCTCAGAGAGAACCTCTGGGGGATGCACTCATAGTGGACTGGAAATGTCCACTCCTGTGTGCGTTCCCACCAGTCCCTGTCATTCCTCGTGTAATCATGAGTTTAAGAAAGTTCAGGAAATCCATGATCCTGATTGCTCCAGATTGTGCCTGGAGGACATGCTACCCAGACTTTCTAGACATGTCCATCTGCCCTCCAGTCTGTTGTCCCCAAAGAGTGGAACTACTCTCACAAGAGGGAGGCTGTCTTCTTCACCCAGAAATCAGAACCTTAATGCCTGGTTTCTGAGTGGTTAAGATACAAATATTGTGGCCTCCTGGGAAGGCGTCATGGAGGTGTTGCTTTCGGCCAGAAGACCAGCAGCAAAAGCACTATTCCATTGCTGTTGGAACATGTTTTGCAGCTAGTGTAGAGCTAAAGATATTGTTCCTTTCACTTGCAATATACTTGCAGTGGTTTCTTTTTTGCTGCACCTAGCCCATCAGGTGGCTAATGTCAAGGAATACCTGGCAGCGTTATTCATTTTTAAACGCACGCCAGAGCAAGCTTTTACTTTAAGATGCCAATTGTCATTTAATTCATCAAAGGACTGACACATACTTTCCCACCATTTACTTTTCTAGTTCCGTCTTTGGATTTGAACCTGATATTAACCTTTGTAATGGGAGCTCCAATAAAACCTCTCCATTCTTCACCACCTAGGTTGTTAACATTGAAATTAATCTTTTAGGTAGCCATCACTTCTGCTCGTAGAGTAAGTGAGCTACAAGCCATGTCATGTGAATGACCCTTTACAATATTTTGCAAGGAGAAGGTACGTTTGAGAGTTCATCCTTCCTTCCTTCCTTCCTAAGGTTGTGTCTGAATTTCATTGAACACTGAAAATAACTTTACCAGCTTTTAATCCATGTCCTCACCCTTCTAAGAATGAAGAGAGGTTACACAGGCTTGACACGAAAAGGACTCTTGGTTTCTACATTTCTACGATGGCTAATGGTCAGCAAGATGACCAACTATTTATTGGTTATACCAGCCACAGGCTGGGCAAGCCATGACCAAACAAACAAACGTAATTGCGTTGGATCACCATCTGCATTTCAGAGTGCTGCTGCTTTGCAAGAAAACATGTCCTTGAAAACCAACCTAAGAGCCCATTCCACCAGAGGAACGGCAACCACTTTGCCTCTCCAAAGAGGTTTACCAGTGCAGGCCATTTGCAATGCCGCAGCTTTGTCCTCACTACACACTTTCTCAAAGCACTATTGTTTGGACACCCTGTCGGGCCACATCATTTTGCAAGAGAGGTTCTGCACAATATTATGTGTTAATCAGAATTCCACAAAAAATCCACTTCTTCGTGGGAGAACACAATCCATTAGAAGAAGCAATTACTTACCTGGGGTAATTTTCGTTCTACTGGACGTTCCTCTCATAGATTCCTCATCACCCTCCCAGCTTATCCATCTAACTCTGAGTGTTTTTTTAATATACTTTTTTCTTTCAACTTCCGTGTGTTGTTTAATCCTCAAGTCGGCTGTGCAGAAAGAGGGAAAAACTTAAGCACTGAGGCAACGGGAGCAGTGTCTGCTATTTATACTGTCATCGACGTCCCGTCCAGACGCGGGAATGGTAACCGTCAGGGGATATCTACTCGTTGCTGCACAGCACCCTCTACTGTAAAAAGAAATGTCCAAGACTGCAAAGCAAGATATGGATATATCAAAGATAAGGAATCTGTGGGAGGAACATCCAGTAGAAAGAACATTTCCAGGGGTAAGTAATTTGTTTGTTTCAGACATCGCATGAGGCCTTGTCTTTGGCCTTTTGTAGGAGCTGGTGCTGCTATTTGGTGGTTTCCTACTGACTTTGCTCGTGGATCCATTGCTAGCATTTTAAAGGATATGTTGTGGCCTTTTGATTCCTGATCACATATGCTGGCATTGATTTTGAGGAGTTATAGAAAGCTTTTGGTTGAGGGCACTCCACAGGTTATGTTTCAGTGTTCTAGGGTTGACACTAGACGAGCCACCAGAATTAGGAGCCATTCTTTGAGAAATCTACCATAACAGGTTAGTGACATGTTCTTAAGTAATTACTTTCTACTTTGAGATTGTATGTGTTTTTAGCTTGCTTTCTGGGGACAAAGAAGCTGTCTTAACTGGCTTTGCGACAACAGTAAACTATGGCACCATTGCAGCAGGTCTGCAAAAATAATAGCTGCTATGCTAAAATCCAAAGCGTGAGGTGTCTACTAATGACGTGGATATCTGCTGTTCACCCCTTGCCTCAATCTGAGGTTTCCTCCTTTCCTTCAAAGTCATATGTCAATTTCACAAGCCCTTTTGGTGGTTGGTGTCCTTTCATTTTCCAGCCCCTCGCACAGTGGCCTCTGATAGTCAGATTTTGTTAAATTGTCTTTTTTACACATGTTTTTTTGTTTCAATTTTAGGACTGCCTTTTAATTCTTCAGAGTCACAGGACAGCTTGTAAATACCCGTTGTTCACTTTCAGCAATGTGCTGACTTTATTTGACCACTGGAACTACTCATCTTAGCATGCCTTGTATCTTCAGGCTCGCCTCCCCGTAGTGCATCAGATTACAGCACATGTACTGAAAGAAACCGGGTTTTGGGCAAACGAAGCAACCTTTTCCGTACAGTGAAGACGATTAAAGCCAGTTGAGGAAACATTGTTATACATTTCAGCCAAATTAAAGAAGCACCGATGGATTTCTTGATATTTTTTTTTGTATTGTTGAATGGGTTTCTTGAATTTGTTAATGCAATAAATACAGATAATTGTAGTAATCAAAATGGTATGTAATGAGATTTTGTCTGTTTATTCAGTCGATTAAAAATCGAAACATTCTCTTCTTTAATAGCTTGAATCCTCTGCTCTTGACTTGAAAGCAAAGCCTCACACGAGCTGTTAAGTGGTGTCTCTCATCATGAGTGTTTGGGGTGATTACCTTCCACCCGAATTAATTGAAGCAAGCGGGAATATTACAAATTAACCCTATTTTCTGACTTGTACATTCTACAAGCACTAGTGCAGCTGTTTTTGTGTTTTTTGATCTTAGCCCCTCGGAGTATCGATTGTTGATTGCCCCCATCCCTGCAGATGAGAGAGGGCACACACACACAACAGCACGTGACAACCTATTAGACTATTATTCTAAATGACACTGAAAGCTAACTTTAAGGGAGTTACCTACAAATGAAAGGTAAACATTTTAAAAATGCTACATGTTCAGTTCAAAGATAGACTCGTGACCTACGTACACCAGCAGTATTAGCCTTGTTTGTTTCAGTGGAGAGGGAGGCATATGAACATGCATATCTACATGTTAAACTAAAGAACACAAGTGATTCTTACACCCAATGAATAAACACACGCCCAAACCTGAAGTGACCAAATGTCGTCATGTCATGAGATTTCCACAGAAAATCTGCAAGGAAATGCAATAGTTGACTCAAGTCTTAAAATACCAAAGTCCACCCAGAAAAGCTCACTGTTTAGTACTTTCTAGATCCTTCTGCAGTGCTTAGATAACTCAACAAGTTAAGCACTCACCTTGGACATCTGTGCTCAGCCTGTCTGACACAGATATGACTCACAGCAGGGCTGACTCATCCCTTCATCATTCCAAGGCCAATAACTTGTGTTCCAGCGATTTGGCTAATACCGCCTATTGGGATAGCCCTTAGAAATGTGGGGAATCTGGAACAATGCATTATAGTAATATGTGATATTATTGCCATTACTATTTAACCACACATTTCCACATAACTATCCAGACAGAAATCCTGCAGTCGTTCCCAGCCATGTATATCAAGCTATAAAATGCTCTGCTCGATCCAACCTGCAGGTGGATCAGCCTAGAAATGACACACATTGTAGTGATAAAATATATCAATTCTGTCTAATGATGAGAATTCCCACTCCCACAAAACCATGAAATTCTCCAGGTACTTCAAGACCACTTCTTAGCCTGGAGGATAGCTCAAGGGCAACGCGTTTGTCTTGGAAGCAAGACAACACAGAGCAACACAGTTTAAAATCCTGATCCTGCGCTCAGAGACTGGTCTCTGGTATTGAGCGCGTTATAAAAGATGAATTAAATACTTTCGTACAATAAAATAACCTGTGGTGTCCGGTTGTGAAACGCTCCAGTACAGTTAAGCTATGAATTATCGTTTCACCAACCTGCTATACAACTCTGGCCTCTCAAAAAGAGATCTTCAAACTGCAAGCCCTCCAAAATGGAGCATCTTCGATGATCTTGGGCCTGAACAAATAAGTTCCCCTCTCAGAAGTATTACAAATCATCACTGGCTACACTACAATACTGCATTCAATTCAGGATCCTACGCATCACCAGGAAAGCTGTTTGGAGCATGGGGTAACTTAATCTCCAAACCTTACTAGAAATGCACCCAACCAGAATCCTTTGATACATCACAGTGAACAGGACAGCCACCCAACCTACCAGCCCTACTAGTCGGGACAGCTCTAGCACAACAGGCTCGCTTCGGGAACAGGACAATGCTGTTGATGACCCCGAATGGGTTGACTCCGCCCTTCCCTCCCCCACCCCCAGGTAGATACATTGAGTACCTCATTTTAACCATTATTGCCAAACTCATAATGACCCACTTAATATTTTGAGCATGAAACCACTGTTTATTTTGTCAAAATCAAAGCTGAGAAAATATTTCTTGACTATCATGTGGCTTTCATAGAGTGATATGCTGCAGCTTCATATTTTTAGAGCTTTCTCCTGAATTCGATATTTCAACCATTGTGAAGCCTAGACATATTTCTACATGTCTACATGAAAAATAACAACGACACAACAAGTAAAGTTTATTGCAGTCCAGTAATAATCTCAGGGTTCTGGTGACTAGGCCTCAATAAACTTTCCTGAAACAAACCAGATTATCAGAATTTTGGGTGACTCAAATGAACCTTGGACGAACATTTGGAAAAATGCATCTGAAATTCGGCTACTTGGCTTAAATGGGGGGGGACACGTGACTGGAGTTCCCATTCAGTCTGAGGCACCTTTCAGAGAGGCAGAAGTGGGTTACTAGAAGCTGGTTTAGGATATGCAGGGAAGGCCTAAAAAAACTAAAAAACGGCGTGCTTTTAGAGCAGTTAAGGGAAGATAAGTAAGAAGAGGTCGTGATTTACACGGAACCAGTCAGCTGGTGAGATTTAGGGTTGGTTTTTCTTGCACAGTGCTGTGTGATGCTTTTAATGATTTGGAGTGATGAGCAACACAAAGTACCATGGCCAGTGATTCAGGGAGACAGTGGATGTCATACCAGTCAGAGTCCTTCTCTTGAAGCGAGTGGATGAGGCACATGCCATTGAGTGCAACTTCAGCGTATGAGCAAGAGGATCTGGGAATTTGTAAGGATAGCTTATGGGAGAGACCAGCACATCTGGCTTTGTTTGGAGGGAGTAGCAGAGGTTCACAGGGCAGCAGGCAACACACCAATCAGTGACCGTCTCTTGCAGTGAGTGGACGAGAAATGTTCCATCATGTGACACTGTGGAGGAGGCGCCGGGAATCCCTGAGGGCAGCTTGTGGGAGAGGCAGGCTAACCGTGTTTTGCTGGGAGGGAGCAGAAAAGATTTGAAGAGATGGTTGGCACACCAGTCATTATCCACCACTTGAAGTGAGTGGATAAGACAAGTTATTACACAAGGGCTCCTGTCAAATACATACTAAATCATCAATTTATAAATATCTTGAAAGCCAAGAAACTCTAGGCAGTGAGAAACACAAATACCATACATGCTATTTTAATTTTTCAAACTGTGAAGGCGTCATGAAGTTAGACACAGACAACAGAGTAAAGTTCGTAACAGTTTTTTTACTTAACTCAAAAATAAGGGTTGGAAAAAGGCCTAACTTACCCTATGCTAAGGTGGGATTTCACTACCTAAATGAAAGTAAGGATAGTCTGCGTCCGGAAGTCCAAAGATAACAACTGCCTATGTACGAAATCTATACTTGCCATCATATATAGTTGTATACACTGTGTGGAATTCTCAAAGTCAAAGTTCTGAGCTTCTTTCAGCTCCTGGCTTCAAAAGGAATACATTTTCAAAAGAAAGCCTCAGAGCTTCCTGCAGCTGTGGGCTTGCAAATGGGGTTCCCTTCCACTAGTTTTGAGACCATTCACAATGCCAAGGGTTTTTCCCTTCCCTTAGCATTCTGGTTCCTCCTCACAACACAATTTCCAGGGACACTTCCCAGTTCCTCTGCTTTGGTTATTCTTTACAAGTTACACAATTACAGTTCCGTACTTTCTGTTTCACATCAACTTCCTTCATATTAAATCACAGGTTTCTCAGCAAGTCTCTTAGGTGGCTTTTCAGTAGGTGGGTGTCCTCAGTATGGGCGCAGTTCTCCAGCATGGGGTCTGGCATGAATTCACATGCTCATGAATATTCCCCGTCGTCAAGCTGGGAATCCTCGGTAAAGAAAAATCAGTATCAGTTTCGTTTCTGATCTGTCTTTCGTAGTAGTAACCAATCACTGATCTCTGCGTCATACTGACCACAGCCAATGACTGCCATCTCCCTAAGCCCCGCCTCTGGCAGCCATCTTCAGATTTTTACCGCACGTTCAAGTGTTGGGAGTCCTCGTGCTTAGCTCTCGAGCTTTTGCTGCGTTTTCGCGCTTTTTCAGGTGAATTTTCACATTTTTCGGTTAATCGAGCCTCAAGCTCCACCGTTTCTACTCCCGTTAACGGGTACCCATTGTGGGATTTTCCTACGCCCCTCAAGGGTGAAGATTTCGTCGAATCAACCTTTTGGAGGATTCCAGAAGATTTGCGGCCTACTTCGAGATGGCCCAGGACGCGAGTTCGTCACCCGGACCCAAGCTGTTTCGCAGCTGCCCTGGATGCGGGCTGCAGAATGTGTTTAAGGAGGACGAACATTCGCAATGCCTCTACTGTCTTCATGGGGACAAGACTCATGTAGAGAAGGACTGCCAGTTCTGCAAGAACTTGTCGGAGCGGACCATGCGGGACCGTCGATCCCGTCTCGCCAGCTGGTTGGAGAAGGGCTCAACGGGTGAGAAGAAGAAGAAAGGGTCCGAGCGGGCTTCTAAGTCCTGTGCAGGCGCCCCGGTGACAGGGGCCAAACACCAGGCCAAGCGCTGCGAGTCCGCTGGCTCCGGGAGCGCCGAAAGGTCGGGCTCTTCGGTCGCCAGGCAGGGCGCACCTTCCCCGGCACCGTCAACCACGAGCCAGCGCTCCGGTTCGGGGAAGAGGAAGTCCGAGACCCCCGGGTAAGCTTCGGGAGAAGCCCCGTCCGATCTCGGGAGAGGGGGAGCGAGGCGTCGCCCCTGCCCCTAAGGAGAAGACCCGGGACTCACCTAAGGTGGTGAAGGCCCCTACCCAGCAGGCAAAGGCCTCTATCGAGGCGATCGCGGTGACTCTGGCCAAGCCTGCAGAGACCCCGCCAGCGGAGACTGCCTCCGGGACTAGAGTTTCCCTGCCGCCAAGGAGGGAATCCTCTTTTCAGCCCATCGCCATGGCCACCATGATGGAAGAAGCGAGGGGGGGCACGGTAGCCTCCTCGAGCTCGGAGTCAGCCTCGGAGGAGGAACTGACAGAAGCCGTGAGGAATCTCGAAGTCCAATTCGAGAAGGTTCGATCCCGTAAGGAAGATCCTCGGGAGATAACCGAGGAAGACGACGATGGCGAGGAAGAGTGGCCTTCCCTTCCGGCGCAGCCGGAACCTAGGCCTCAGGATAGCTCGGCGGCCATTTTGTCTGCGATCCAGTCCTTATGCTCTGAGATACCCGCAACCTGGCCCGTCGGGAAGTCCTCAGAACAAACGACGGAGGACCCAACCCTCTCCTCCACTCCCCCCCGTAAGGCCGACCGTGCCCTCCTCATCCTCCCACGAGTCAGGAGATGACAGTGCGGTGGGCTCGACGGCGGGTTCTGAGGGCGACGACGACGGAACGGGTCTCCCGTCTCCCGTCGCACGGGCCTCTCCGCCAGACGAGATTGGCTCATTCCACGCCATGATCGCCAGGGCGTCCGAATTGTTCCAGCTCTGCTCCGAGGAGCAGAAAAAGGAAGGTTTCCTCTATCAGCGCCGGGAGGCCAAGAGGAAGACATTGCGGTGCCTCTAATCGATGACATCTGGGAGGAGGGCCTGTCGGTACTCAAGAACCCCTCCACGGCACCAGCCAAACGGGACCGGTACGAGAAGAAGTACCGGGTCCCTGGGACCGCTCCCCTGTGCCTCAGGGCCCAGCCAATGCCAGACTCGGTCGTCTCGGCGGCGGCGAAGAAGAAAGCGGCGAGGTCAGGAGCCTCAACGTCGAATTCCCCTCCGGACGGCGAGGGTAGGAAGTTGGACGCCATGGGGCGACGGGTCATTTCGTCGGCGGCGACGACGATCAAAGTGGCCAACGCCCTGGCGATCGCGGCCCGTTACGACAGGGAGCTCTGGTTTAAGATGGCCCCCATATTGGACTTCCTACCAGACGACAAGAGGTCCGAGGCCCTGGAAATACTTCAAGAAGGCGAGGTGGCGTCAGACCACGCCATAACAGTGGCAACCGATATTGCCGATACCGGGTTCTGCCAGCTGGGCAACAGAGTTTGCCTACGACAACGGCGTTGGCTCCGGGCGACCGACTTCCGTCAGGACGTCCAGACCAGGGTGTTGGACATGCCGTTCGACGGCAGCAAATTGTTCGTGAAGGCGGTGGACGAATCCCTCCAAGCCATAAAGACGGACACGGAGACGGCCCGCGCCCTAGGAGCCCTTCAGCAACGACGGCCCTTTCGGAGCTCCAGAGGCAGACAGCGGGCCTCCAAGGGATCCAGCGGTGGCTCGTCGTCCTACCGCCAGGCGGCACGCTCCTCGTCTCAGGAGGCCTACAGGGGTCGCGGCAAGCAGGGAGCGCCTCGCCGCCGTCGGCAAGGTTGCCAGGGCGGCAAGGCCACCACCTCCAAGCAGGACTGAACCGGCCGTGGCCTTGGGCCGCCACCGAAGCACCCCGGTGGGAGGCTGGATGACGAATTTCGTCGGCGTGTGGAAGTCCATCTCCACCGACCATTGGGTGCTGGATACCCTGGCAAGAGGGCACTCTATCGAATTCCTGAAGAAGTGCCCTCACATTCCACCTGTGGCCAGGAAGGAAAATCACTTCCCGCAACTGCTGTTGGAAGTACGGGCGATGCTCAGGAAAGGCGCCATCGAGCTCGTCCCGAAGAGGCTCCGAGGCTCCGGGGCTCCGGGGTGTACTCAAGGTACTTCCTCATCAGGAAGAAGACGGGCGGCTGGCGCCCCATCCTGGACCTTCGTCATTTGAACAAGTACATCAGGTCACAAAAGTTCAGGATGGTCACCCTCCAGCACGTGCTGGGACAGCTGGAGGAAGGCGACTTTCTATCGTCGTTGGACCTGGAGGATGAATACTTCCACGTTCCCATCCTCAAAAGTCACCGAAAGTTCCTCAGGTTCGTCGTCCAGGGACGCCACTACCAATTCAGAGCACTGCCGTTCGGATTGAAGTTGGCCCCCAGGGTCTTTACCAAGTACCTTGCACCTGTGGCGGCGCGGCTGCGCCTGCAGGGGATTCACGTCTACCCCTACCTGGACGACTGGCTCATCCGCTCAAGGATGAGGGAACTCGCCGTCAAACACACTGCGAGGACCGTCCAGCTACTCACAGACCTGGGATTCGCCATAAATTACCCAAAGTCCCACCTGGTGCCATCGCAGGTGGCCCTGTTTCTGGGAGCGAAGCTCGATACAGTGAGGCGCCTGGCGGCACCGTCGGAAAAACGGACGAAGACCATTCTGGGCAAAGTGCAGCGCCTGCTAGCCACGGACGTGGCCAGGGTGAGGTCCATCAAGTCCCTCCTGGGGATGATGTCCTCTTGCATCTACCTGGTGCGCCTCTGCAGACTACGGATGCGCCCTCTTCAAGAATTTCTCGACGCCCGTTGGATGCAGGCAATGGGCACCTTCGAAGACAGGGTCCTCCTCAACGAGGTGTTCCGGCGGGCGATTCAGTGGTGGGGCGTTCGAGCGCACCTCACGGCGGGCAAGGACTTTCAGACGCCGGCGTACCAGGAGACGGTGACGACGGACGCCTCCCTGGAAGGTTGGGACGCCCACACCGGAGATCTCCACGCAAGAGGCCTCTGGCTCCCGGAGGAGAGGCTCCTGCACATCAACATCCTGGAACTCCAAGCCGTGTTCTGGGCTCTCAAATCGTTCCTCCCGTCGCTCAAGGGCAAGGTGGTGCGGATCTTCACGGACAACACCACGACAATGTTTTACATACGGAAGCAGGGAGGCACCAGATCCCCAGCCCTATCCAAGGAGGCACAGGATCTGTGGCACTGGGCGGTCGCCCAGGGGATGTTCCTGGTTCCCTTCTACCTGGCAGGAGAAAGAAACACCATCGCCGACTCGCTCAGCAGGGAGCTGCGCGCGTGTCACGAGTGGGAACTGCGCCAGGATCAGGTGGATCAACTCTTCCGACGATGGGGCAAACCCCAACTCGACCTGTTCGCAACAGCGACGAACTCGAAGTGCCAGAGGTTCGCCAGCAGGTTTCCCCAGCCGAGAAGCATGGGCGATGCGTTCTCGTTCCCCTGGGATGGCCTATACCTGTATGCGTTCCCTCCGTTGCTGTTGCTGCTTCGACTCATCAACCAGCTCAGATCTGGTTCCCGGACCTTCTGGACTTGTCAACGTCCCCTCCCATCAAGCTGTCGGCGGACGCGGATCTTCTCTCCAGAGAAGGAGGCGCCATCTTCCACCACGACCCGGCGTCGAACCTGCAGGCTTGGCTCCTGCAGCGCTAGAGTTTGGAGGGTACGATATACCGGCCGACTGCAGAGAGGTTCTTGCAAAGGCCAGGGCGTCCTCGACTCTCAAATGCTACGGTCACAAGTGGAAGAGGTTCTCTATCTGGTGCCGAGCACAGAAGATCAACCCCCTACGGATTACGGCCCCTCAAGTGCTGCCGTACCTGCTATCGCTGGCAAAGGCTGGGCTAGCCCATGCCTCCATTAAGATTCATCTGGCGGCAATCTCCAGATATACCAGAACCACAGGACGGACGTCCCTGTGGTCCCATCGACTGGTAAAAGAGTTTATGAAAGGACTGTTCCGGTCGTTCCCGCCGGTGAAGGCCCCGGCCCCTGCGTGGGAACTTAACGTGGTGCTGACCAGGCTCATGGGGCCCCCATTCGAGCCGATGCACTCCGCACCGATGAAGTTTGTGTCGTGGAAGACTGCATTCCTGGTAGCCATTACCTCCGCACGACGAGTGGGAGAGATCCAGGCCCTATCCTGCAAAGCACCGTACTTGACTTTCCATGCCTCGAGGGTGGTGCTTAGGACGCACCCCTCCTTTATGCCCAAGGTGCCGTCAGACTTGCATCTTAACGAGCCCTTGGTGTTACCTGTTTTCTTCCCGTCTCCTTCGTCGCCGGCCGAGAGGACTTTGCACTCGCTGGATGTGGCTAGAGCGCTGAAGTTCTACGTGGACCGCACAAAGAGTTTTCGGAGGACATCACAGCTATTCGTGAACTTTGGACCTGTGAATCAAGGGAAGGCTCTCTCGAAGTCTTCTATTTCCAGATGGCTCTCCCGCTGCATCATGCACTGCCACCGGTTGGCTAACCGACCGCTGCCAGGCCGTCCGAGAGCCCATTCGACCAGAGTGATCGCTGCTACTACGGCGTTCCTATCTGGTGTGCCCCTGCTGGACATCTGCAGGGCTGCTACGTGGAGGTCGACGCACACCTTCACGAGATTCTACTGCGTCAATCGGGATTCCAGGGAGGAGTCCAGGGTCGGCCAAGCAGTGCTGCGCAACCTGTTCGCTTAAGGTGAGCCTGGTGAGGAGGTAAGAGATGCTTAATGTTGAGTTTTTGTATTGCTTAATGTTGAGCCTTTTGCCAACCCCCGTCGTTGTGCATGTGTGTACTGCTATGTATTCTTATATTCATGAGCATGTGAATCCATGCCAGACCCCATGCTGGAGAAGGAATAAGTTACTTACCTGTAACTGTTGTTCTCCAGCATGGGTCTGGCATGGATTCACATGCGAACCCTCCCGCCTACCCCTCTGCGGCTCTTCACTTGGTCATACTGCCACTTCACGTACTACCAAATCTGAAGATGGCTGCCAGAGGCGGGGCTTAGGGAGATGGCAGTCATTGGCAGTGGTCAGTATGACGCAGAGATCCGTGATTGGTTACTACTACGAAAGACAGATCAGAAACGAAACTGATACTGATTTTTCTTTACCGAGGATTCCCAGCCTGACGACGGGGAATATTCATGAGCATGTGAATCCATGCCAGACCCATGCTGGAGAACAACAGTTACAGGTAAGTAACTTGTTCCTTGTCAGACCACACAGTCCAGGCCAGGCAACCGATACACCTTACTGGTTTAGTCTAGTTTCAGGTATGCACAATGCCACTTCTTCACTTCGACATTGTTGCCTGGTTTACTCGCCTGTCAGGTGAAGGGATGCTTTATATTTCATATTTCCTTATTGCTTTACCACTGCTTGTTTGGCCACTTCTCACTTCTATGGCTCTTGCCAATCTTTGGTTTCTCAAAGCACACAATTTCCAATGGCTCTTGCCAATGCTGGTTTCACACAGTTTCCAATGTTAGCATTATGTTCAACACCACAGTTTTAATTCAGCTCGATATTCACAGGTACTTGCTGTTACTCTGCCGCTTTATAGATGCCCCTTGACTGTGGGCAATGCTTTTCAATATCTTATATTTGTTTGCAAAAGTATTTTTTACTTGATACAAAATTCGGTATTCAAAAGGTAACACTGTTGCAAGTTCCCAGAGTGCCCCAGTATGAGTCTTTCCCTGGTTCCACTCACTGGCTGCAAACAGCAGCTCCTTTCTGTTTGTTGTACTTTGCGACTGGACTCTTAACGCTTCTCGTTCTGCTTCCTGGCGTCCACAAGCTTTGCCTTTCCCTAGCAGCGTCCACGGAGAGCACTGTTAACTCTCCTGGAATCCTGTGCAGGCTGGGGTTTTTGGGCGTACCACAGCTCCTGCTGCGTGTACCAGATAAGGAGTGTAGCAGGACTTCCAGACCCTCTCGCGACCGGCCTCTGCGTCTCTCTCCCCTGTGTGACACGGCTTCTGGCTCCTGTGTCTCAAGCTCCCTTCTCTCCAGCCCGTTCCACTTTGCTTGATGCAGCAAAGTCTTTTATATCCGTTGACCTCAGGTGTTGGTCATTAATTCCAACTGCCTGACTGGCAAAACCCAACAGGTGGAATTGCCTGGTTGTTCCACCTGTGTACCTCCGTAGCCCTCTTCCTTGTCTCATGTACCAGAGTGGTGTTTGGGGATGTCTGAGTTAATAAAGGAAGTATGTATAACTCTGTGCTGTCTCCTCCTCGTCTTAGAACCTGACTGATGTGTGTTAGGAAAGTGTTTTCTGGAAATATAGGGACATGATTATAATACCCTATAAAGGCCTGGGTGACATCTGATTCCTTGTGGAAGGGAAATTGGGGATACTGTGTCTCATCCAAGGGTGCCTCATCCACACGCCCCAAGTCTCTGCCTCCTATGTGATCCTCCCTTGTATATCCACCCAGGGCCAGGATCAAAAAGCAGTGGCCTTTCTCTGACCCAATAGGAATATGATACATTGGGGAAGGAAGTGAGGACACCAATCAGATTCCTCACAAAACACATATATATTACATAGACGTTACACACACACTATAAAAACTAACACAGATACGTAAATTCTAAGGGCCCAATAAATGTGGCCACATATTTCCATTCTGTAGTCCAGACTCTCATAACCTCTGGCCTTTTATATAACAGCTATCAGTATAACTTACACAAACTGTTGCTAAAGTGCAATAGGTAGAAATTGCTAGTGCATACTATCTATAGTTTAATTCCTAAAGTGCTGAAAAGACAAAGTGCTAATGCATTAATTGATAAAATTGACCGTGCAACCCACTGCAATAACAGAAAAGATGGGAAGAAAAGAAAAAAACAGAAAACCAAGGAAATCAATCAACATACATGCTAAAACATTCTAAATAAAGCAGAATAACTTCTCCTGCTGTGGCTATACATCATCACCAGGGTCTATGTCCGACATACAGTTTGCCACACTGGTGGCTGTTATTTACTAGGCCAGAGGTCATGCAAGTCTGGACTACAGAATGGAAATGTGTGTCCACATTTATCGGGCCCTTAAAGGATAGTTCCGGGACTTTTTTTTTATTGTCCCTACGGTTCGGCCATGTGTTTTTAAGCATAAATCGGTAGATCGTAGAAAACTGTCCTATGGACCTTACCCAACTTTTCGTCCATTAACGCACTCGAAATCAGCCGCCATTTTCTGATAATCCTATCATTTCCCCCCATCGACCTGGCTCACCTGCTTTTGCGGCACTAAATCAAATCCCCCGCCCCTGAAACAGACTTTATCAAAACATTCATATTCCCCGCCTCTATCCGTGACGTGACTGTGCTGCGTAGGCAAACGCGCCCAGGCGTCTTCTACGCGACTCCACACAGAACCCGGAAACCAACACAGATCAGCTCACAACACAGCGCGCCACAATTCGGAATATGAAACTGTACTTTTAAATCAAACCGCAAGATTGTAAATTTGGTAAAGTACATTTATTTGACATCAAATGTTTAGAGAATATTCAGCGATTTGCATTTTTCTTTGCTCTCGATCCAAAATAGTTCGTCTTGAGGCAAGCGATGTTCCTTTGCTGTACACAGGGTCTTAGATCATCTCACAATACAGCGCCACAATTCGGAATATGAAACTGTGGTTTAAAAGCAAACGGCAAGATTGTACATTTGGCAAAGTACATTTATTGGACATCAAATGTTTAGAGAATATTCAGCGATTTGCATTTTTCTTTGCTCTCGATCCAAAATAGTTCGTCTTGAGGCAAGCGATGTTCGTGTGCAGTACACAGGGTGTTGGTTTACGATAAAATAAGCTCTTCGGTCGCACTGATAATCGCATGGCTGTTCCAACAACGAGGCACTAGGCCACCACAACGGTCTGTATGTTGCATCTAGCCGTTAGTACCGCGTAAGGGCATACTTGTACTTGGCGATCGTCCCATAAAATGGTCAGGGTGGTAACGTTGTTCACGCGGAGAAGCAACTGGCGGTTGAAAAAGCCATCCGCCGGTGTCTGGTACTCGTGACACATACAATAATGAAGGATGTACCTGTTTTAAAAACATAAAAAATGAAATTAGTCTCACCATCAGATCTTTATAAAAATTATTCATTTTATATATTAGGTCGGGAAATTATTTCATAGCTAGGACAGTGCAACTGGGTATTATACGTCAAGGGGGGGCTGTAGGATACTGAGACAGTCCCCCAGTGCAGGGGTTGACAGGGAGGCAGTGCAGGTAGAGAGTGGAAGGGCCCAGGACCGAGGTCGCAGACAGTGGACCAGTTGTAGCAGGGGAGAGGGAGAGAGAAAGCAGAAGCAAAGAGGAAGGTTTTGAGGTGCTTCCGTAAAAGGAGATGGTTCTCCTCAAGAAGCGCGGTACAAAACAATATGCCACATAGAACGAACAAGTACAACTTAACCCGTATTTAAAGCTACTGTATAGTAATTAAATTGCGGTGTAAACTCATCTAAAGAGTTACTTACATTCTCCAGCATGGGGTCTGGCATGGATTCACATGCTCATGAATATTCCCCGTTGTCAGGCTGGGAATCCTCGGCAAAGAAAAAACCAGTATCAGTTTCGCTTCTGATCTGTCTTTCGCAGTAATAACCAATCACTGGTCTCTGCGTCATACTGACCACAGCCAATGACTGCCCTCTACCTAAGCACCGCCTCTGGCAGCCATCTTCAGATTTTTACCGCACGTTCATGTGTTGGGATCCTCGTGCTATTGCTCTCGAGCGTTAGTGCTATTTTTTCACGTTTTTTCTCAAAAACTTCGTTTTTTCGGTCAGAAGAGCCTCAAGCTCCACCGATTCTCCATCCGATCAACGGGGACCCGTGTCGGATTCGCCTGCGCCCCTCAAGGGTGAAGATTTCGTCGAGCTACGCTTTTGGAGGACTCCAGAAGTTTCTCAGGCCCGGTCATGGCCCAGGAGAAGGGGAGCTCGACGCCCGGAAAGCTGTTCAGGGTCTGCCCTGGATGTCAGCTGCAGAACGTCTTCAAGGAGGACGAACACTCTTTTTGTCTTTACTGCCTACATGAGGACAAGACGCACGTGGAGAAGGACTGTGCGTGTTGCGGCAACATGTCGGAGCGGACCATGAAGGACCGCCATCAACGTCTCGCCAACTGGCTGGAAGGGAAGAGCCCGTCCGGCGAGAAGAAGAGGAAGAAAGCCAAGCGGTCTTCTAAGACCTTTGAGGACGCCCCGGCGACGGGGGTCCAACATAAGGCCAAGCACCGCGAGTCCGCTGGCACCGGGAGCGCCGAACGGTCGGGCTCTACGGGCGCCAGGCAGGGCGCACCCTCCCCGGCACCATCAACCACGAGCCAACGCTCTGGGTCGGGTAAGAGGAAGGCCGAGCACCCGGCGAAGCTCCTGGAGAGGCCCCGGTCGAGCTCGAAGGCGGAGGGGGAGCGAGGCAGTGTCCCCCCCCCTCAAGGATAAGGCGGTGAGCGCACCTAGGGTGGTGAAGGCCTTAATCCATCCGGCCAAGCCCTCTATCGAAACTGTCGCGGCGGCCCTGGCTCAGCCTGTGGAGGCTACACCAGTGGTGGCGACCTCGGGGCTCAGAGTCTCCCTGCCACCTCGGAGGGAGTCCTCTTTTGTGCCCATCGATAGGACCCCCGTGAAATCCCCCGTGGGGAAGAAAAAGGGGGGGCAGGGCGTCGTCGTAGATTCGGCCTCAACCTCGGAGGAGGAGCTGGTCGAAGTCTTAAGCCACGGCCTCGGCGTGGAAGAAGACCGTCCCGTCGGATTCCCCTCTGCCAGCGCCGCGAGACAACTCGGCGGCCATTTTGTTGGCTATACAGTCCTTATGCTCAGAGATAAGGACGAGACTACCGTTGTCGACGGAACCTCTCCCGTCGGGGGACCCAGAACCGGGACCTTCTGGTGTTCCCCCTACCAAGAAAAGAAGGATCCACCCTCCGCCTCCTTTTCAGCCGTCGCGCCCCTTCCAGCCCTCCTCCCCGTCCACCCGAGGGGATGATACGGGGACTGACACGGCAGCGACGGGTACGGACAACGAGGTATACGACGAGGATGTACCGTCGTCGCCTCCCACCAGGGCTTCTCCGCCCGACGAGATTGGATCGTTCCACTCCATGATCACCAGGGCATCCGAGCTTTTCCAACTCTGCCCTGAGGAGAAGAAGAAGGAAGGTTTCCTTTATCAGCGGCGCGAGGCCAAGAGGAAGACGGTCCTCTCAGTGCCTCTATTGGACGACATTTGGGATGAGGGCCTCACCCTCCTCAAGAACCCTTCCACGACGCCAGCTAGAAGAGACCGGTACGAGAAGAAGTACCGGGTCCCGGACACGGCCCCCCTGTGCCTCCGGGCGCAGCCTACCCCGGACTCCGTCGTCTCCGCGGCGGCCAGGAAAAAAGCGGGGGGGGGGGTGCGGCCTCCACATCGACTTCCCCACCGGACGGCGAGGGAAAGAAATTGGACGCTATGGGACGAAGAGTCATCTCGTCTGCGGCGACGACGATTAAAGCGGCCAACGCCTTGGCTATCGTGGCCCGCTACGACAGGGAGCTCTGGTACAAACTGGCTCCCCTACTGGACTTCTTGCCGGACGACAAGAGGGCAGAGGCCCTGGAGATCCTGCAGGAAGGTGAGGTGGCTTCGGACCACGCCATTACCGTTGAGACGGACATCGCCGACACTGGGTTCCGCCAGTTGGGCAACGGCGTTTGCCTTAGGCGGCGTGGATGGCTCAAGGCTACGGACTTCCGTCAAGACGTTCAGACCAGAGTCCTGGACATGCCCTTCGATGGGAACAACCTGTTTGGGAAAACAGTGGACGATTCCCTTCAGGCCATTAAAGCGGACACCGAGACGGCCCGGGCCCTTGGAGTTCTGCAACAACGACGGACGCCCTTTCGGAGCAGCGGAGGCAAGGGCGCCTCCAAAAGTTCCGGCGGCGGTTTCTCCACCTACCGTCAAGTGGCCCGCTCGTCGGCTCAGGAGGCCTACAGAGGACGAGGCAAGTCTGGCGGACCCCGCCGTCGTCGCCAAGGAGGTCAAGGCGGCAAAGCCTCGTCGAAGCAGGATTGAACCGACCGTGGGGTCGGGCCCCCACCGAAGCACCCCGGTGGGAGGCCGGCTGGCGAGCTTCGTCAGCGTGTGGGAGTCCATCTCCACCGACCGTTGGGTGCTGGATGCCTTGGCCCGGGGCCACGCGCTCGAGTTTCAAAGAAGGTGTCCGCGCATCCCCCCCGTGGCCAGGAAAGAACTTCATGTCCCTCAACTTCTCCTGGAGGTAAAGGCGATGCTCAGGAAGGGCGCCATCGAACTCGTCCCAAAGAGGCTTCGGGGCTCCGGAGTTTACTCGAGATACTTCCTCGTGAAGAAGAAGACGGGGGGATGGCGCCCCATCCTGGACCTGCGACGTCTGAACAAGTTCATCAAGGCGCAAAAGTTCCGGATGGTCACCCTCCAGCACGTCCTGGGTCAGTTGGAGGAAGGAGACTTCCTGTCGTCGTTGGATTTGGAGGATGCCTACTTCCATATTCCCATCCTAAAGGGGCACCGGAAATTCCTCAGGTTTGTGGTCCAAGGGCGTCACCACCAGTTCAAAGCCCTCCCCTTCGGACTACGGTCGGCACCCAGGGTATTCACCAAGTGCCTTGCACCGGTGGCGGCGCAGCTGCGCCGCGAGGGGATCCACGTCTACCCCTACCTGGACGACTGGCTCATCCGAGCCAAGACGAGGGAGCTCGCCGTGGATCACACGGCAAGGACCGTCCGACTTCTCACGGACCTGGGATTCTCCGTGAACTACGCCAAGTCTCACCTGGTACCCCCGCAAAACGCACTGTTTCTGGGAGCGAAGCTCGACACAATGTCTCTTCTGGCCTCCCCGTCGGAGGAAAGGACCAGGTCCATCCTGGGCAAGGTACAGCGGATGTTGGTTTCCGACGCGACCAAGGTGAGGTCCATCAAGTCCCCCCTCGGAATGATGTCTTCCTGCATCTACCTCATTCCCATGTGCAGGCTCCGGATGCGCCCGTTGCAGGAGTTCCTGGACGCGCGCTGGATCCAAACGACGGGCAGCTTCGAGGAGAGGATCACACTCGACGAGAGTTTCCGCCGAGCGGTCCGGTGGTGGGGCAACCGCACGCATCTGACGGCGGGCATGGACTTCCAGACCCCAGACCACCAGGAGACGGTGACCACCAATGCCTCCCTGGAAGGGTGGGGAGCGCACACCAAAAATCTGCACGCGAGAGGCCTTTGGCTCCCGACGGAGAAGTCCCTCCATATCAACGTTCTGGAGCTCCGTGCAGTGTTCTGGGCCCTCAGGTCCTTCCTCCCGTCCCTCAAGGGCAAGGTGGTGAGGATCTTCACCGACAACACCACCACCATGTTTTACATCAGAAAACAGGGCGGAACCAGGTCCCCAGCGCTGTCCAAGGAGGCGCAGGACCTGTGGCATTGGGCCGTCGCCCAAAGGATGTTTCTGGTGCTGTTTCATCTGGCAGGGATAAAAAACACCATCGCCGACTCACTCAGCAGGGAGCTGCGCTCGTGCCACGAGTGGGAACTACGGCAGGATCTAGTGGATCGCCTCTTCCGACGGTGGGGCACACCCCAGATCGACCTGTTCGCGACGGCGACGAACTCCAAGTGCCGGAGGTTCGCCAGCAGGTTTCCCCAGGCGAGGAGCATGGGCGATGCCTTCTCGTTCCCCTGGGAGGGCCTGTTCCTCTACGCGTTCCCTCCTTTGCCACTGCTAATCCGGCTCGTCAACCAGCTCAAGAGGTCACGGTGCAGGATGATCCTCGTCGCACCTGCGTGGCCAAGGCAGATATGGTTCCCGGACCTTCTGGACTTGTCAGCGTCCCCGCCAATCAAGCTGCCGGTGGACGCGGATCTACTCTCCAGGGAAGGAGGCGCCATCCTCCACCACGACCCGAAATCGCTGAACTTGCAGGCCTGGCTCCTGCAGCGCTAGAGTTTGGAGGATACGACATACCGGCCGACTGCAGAGAGGTTCTTGCAAAGGCCAGGGCGTCCTCGACTCTTAAATGCTACAGACACAAATGGAAGAGGTTCTCTGTCTGGTACCACGCACAGAAGATTAACCCTCTACGGATTACGGCTCCCCAGGTACTGCCGTACCTGCTGTCGCTGGCCAAAGCTGGACTGGCACACGCGTCCATCAAGATTCATCTTGCTGCGATCTCCCGGTACACCAGAACCACGGGCCGGACGTCCTTGTGGTCTCATCGTCTGGTGAGAGTTCATGAATGGACTGTTCAGATCGTTCCCGCCGGTGAAGGCTCCGGCCCCGGAGTGGGAGCTCAACGTGGTGCTGACCAAGCTCATGGGACCTCCGTTCGAGCCTCTGCACTCGGCCCCGTTGAAGTTTCTGTCGTGGAAAACAGCCTTTCTTGTGGCCATCACCTCCGCACGACGGGTGGGAGAGATCCAGGCCCTTTCATGCAAGGTCCCGTACTTGACTTTTCACGACACAAGGGTAGTGCTCAGGACGCACCCCTCCTTCATGCCCAAGGTACCGTCGGACTTCCATGTCAACGAACCCTTGGTGTTGCCTGTGTTCTTCCCGTCGCCTTCGTCGCCGGCTGAGAGGACTTTGCACTCGCTGGATGTGGCTAGAGCGCTGAAGTTCTACGTGGACCGCACGAAGTGTTTTCGGAAGACGTCACAACTCTTTGTGAACTTTGGACCTGTCAATCAGGGGAAGGCTCTCTCGAAGGCTTCCATTTCCAGATGGCTCTCCGGCTGTATCATGTACTGTCATCGGTTGGCAAACCGACCGCTGCCTGGCCGTCCGAGAGCCCATTCCACCAGAGCGATCGCAGCTACCACGGCGTTCCTTTCTGGTGTGCCCCTGCTGGACATATGCAGGGCTGCTACGTGGAGGTCGACGCACACCTTCACGAAATTCTACTGCGTCGATCGGGATTCCAGGGAGGAGTCCAGGGTCGGCCAAGCAGTGCTGCGCAACCTGTTCGCCTGAGGTGAGCCTGGTGAGGAGGTAAGATGCTTAATGTTGAGTTTGATGTACTGCTTAATGTTGAGCCGTTGCCACCTCCCGTGGTTGTGCATGTGTGTACTGCTACGTATTCTTTATTCATGAGCATGTGAATCCATGCCAGACCCCATGCTGGAGAAGGAACAAGTTACTTACCTGTAACTGTTGTTCTCCAGCATGGGTCTGGCATGGATTCACATGCGAACCCTCCCGCCTACCCCTCTGCGGCTCTTCACTTGGTCATACTGCCACTTCACGTGCTTCCAAATCTGAAGATGGCTGCCAGAGGCGGTGCTTAGAGGGCAGTCATTGGCTGTGGTCAGTATGACGCAGAGACCAGTGATTGGTTATTACTGCGAAAGACAGATCAGAAGCAAAACTGATACTGGTTTTTTCTTTGCCGAGGATTCCCAGCCTGACGACAGGGAATATTCATGAGCATGTGAATCCATGCCAGACCCATGCTGGAGAACAACAGTTACAGGTAAGTAACTTGTTCCTTATATTTGCATTTTCCATTGTGTCTGTGCGTAGGGCAGCCCCGAAATACCACTCCTTCTATGCCGACGTTATTTCGTCTAATGAACGAACATTAAATGGCTTTCGTTTCTGAAATTATATTCATTATCGTTTCTTACGTTATTGCCCCACACCACCAAAAAGAAGTCTTTCGGGATGGTCCCGGCCTGTCAAGGTCAAATAACAATAGAACCTTATACTGAGTCGTGGGCCATTCCGGCACCCGAGCAAAAAATCAAAGCAGCTGACCTTCACTTTGAACGAGCACACATTCCTAGTTAGCTACATTCAGTGTAAGGCCATCTCACAGGACTTGAAATGTACACTCCATCTTTGCATTTTGTCTGCGTGCATTTGCAGCCCCAGCGAACCATAAATACGGAGACATTCTATATTTTTTGAAAAATGATTTATATTACTGTTTGGTTTAATTTAATGCGCAAATGAACAAGGGTGGAGAGACACATTGCATGTACACTGAGCAATCACTTTTATTTACACAATACATAGCTACACATATTCAATGGGCCTGCGACATGAGGAGATTTGAGAGAACAGACAATCAAATTACAATCATTTAAACCGTGATGTGTATTTCTCTATGAGCTCTGCTTTAGGTGGACATGGAACAGAGGCAATGTTGGGTGGCAATGCAGTTGTCCCCTGCATAGGTTCGTTCACAACTCCATGTATGTGCCTATCTAGGACATCAACAATAAGTCTCTCAATAAACTCATATTGCATATCCTCAAACACTGGTTTGATCACCCATTGTTTACTTCTTTTAGTGAAGGCCTTATTGTAGCGAAGCGTCCCTAAAGTTCCGGTCGTCCTACTTTGTTGACGGCCAACATTATGGTTATGTGCCAAGACCGCTAGAAGAGTCCGATTTATCATGCCCTTCATGCCAAAATGCAATCGTTTTGGCCTGTACTTTAGGCACATATTGTGGAACACCTCCAAATCTCCTGTGTGGCAGAATTCCGTGAGTCCCCTCAAATCTCTTGTTATAGTTTTATCAAATACAATCTTTTCAATGGCTTTGTGAGTGGGTGATGAAGGAATCAACCACTTCTTCTTCCGTGCCTCCTCTGTGGACAAATGGCCATGTTCACAATTGTGGAAATGTTGGTTTGTGGTCCAGCGGTGAACGTTGCTACAGTGTAGCATTACTGACCGCCATTTTTCCAGTAGAATAACCAACGACCCTCCACATGTTTTTGAGCTCCACCAAAGATGGTTGCTGATTGACTTGGACCACTGTGAAATACCTTGCATATCTTTTTTTTTACCTGCAGCCGACATTTTTTTATTGATTGTTTTTGCAAGATGCCAAACGTCAAATTGGTGATTTATATTTTTGTACTCTTCTCTCATTGTCTTGGCAATTGAAACGTGTCTGTCCGTGGCTATCAGGTCGATCACCATTCCCCGCGATTGTAGTTCTTGCAATGATGCTACAAAGCCAACTTTCTCCATGGCCACTGAAGATGTACTTTGTGACACCTGCACGACCACCGAACTCACAATTTTCTTACTTTCCATGTCCTGAAAGTGGTAGGTGCAGTACTTGGCTGAAAATCCTGGGCTGTCGCACTGTCCATCACCGGCTAGCCTGAACCATTTGCCCGCGAATGTACTATCAATAGACATTTTTTCCATTCTCCAAGCTTCGCTAATGGCTGGAAATAGATAATCGGTTTGGTATTTGTAGAACTGAGTTTTCGCAATGAAATGGATTCCCACAAACTGAAAGAAAGACTCTAACTTTTTAAAACTTGAACCACTAAAAAGTGCAGCCGCTGCACAAAGTAGATTGCCTGCTGGCAGTTGCCCCAGCATGGGTTGTGCAGACCATGAGAAAGGATGATATTTTGTACAGGTGGCATGTATTTTAAGGTTAGTGCCTCGAATTGCACGAGTCACATTAATCAATGGCTCCCCACATACTTCCCCACCAACCGAATGCCCACATTTCATCCGAATAATAATATCAAACAGCTATCGAATACAATGAATTTGGCCTCTTTCCTTATACTGTCACTCTGCATCCCAGCTGGTTCGGCCTGTAACGTTGAGGACATGTCACTCACATGAAAGGTAGAATCTCTGATATCGTCTTCCGCTATGTTCAGTGATATTGATGGTGTTTCATTGTCGTCCACTTCATTCTCTTCCATTGCAACATCTGTTCCTTCTCCGGCGATGGGTGACTAAAACAATTTCTTCAACTTTCTACCGGTCTTAGTTTTTGCGGGTGTGGATTCTGTGAATTGATCTCCGACTGCATCCGAACTACCAGGAGGACATTCACTATCAATGGCTGGTGGTGGTATAGCTCCGTTGTCAATCACTTCATATTCTTCCCATTGGCACGATGCATCTCCAGTCTCAAGTCCCTGCCAAAAGGTTTGACAAGCAACATCTCTCGTTCGCTTCACTGTCTGTGTAGATCTAGTTCGTACACCCACTCGCAACTAGAGGACAGATTGGAAAAGGGATGTTCAGTTTAAACACAACTTACAGTATTGAACTATTAACAGTGAAAAACAACATAATATAGTGACCAGGACACTAACCTTCTTTTGCTTTCTTTTCTTTGAAACTTTCTTGCCTCGAACTTCAACATCAGGACGCTGTTGCTCCGACTCGTGTGTGCATGTCTCCACTTCCTCTTGCGCTGCAACGACTATATTTTCATGATAAGCACATCCATCACGCACTGACGCTCCATCGACTCCCTGAAACATAGAACTTTCATTAGTATGTATAATAATATTGAAAACACAAAATGTACTTGGGGACCAATACCCACGTACATCTCAATAGCAAAACACGAATGAACACTTTGTGTAGAACATTCAAACGACAATTATTCACGCATTGTTGATCTAGTTAGATGGAACTGTCAAGATCCATACCTCGGGCTCCTCATAGACTTCCATTGATGATATTATTGAAGATGATGCTTCAGAAACTCCCTGAAACACAGTAATTGCATTAGTATGGTTTTCTATTTTGTTAAAAAGAACATAAACTTTGTGCAGGCGTCAACGGCTCATCTAAATAGACCTGCACAAATGATCAGTTGTCTAAAATAAATAATGGATATGTAAATATGATTCCATTTGCTCGATCGTTGGAAGTGTCACCACCCAGAGATCTGCATCAACTACTAGGGGTGATGTTCTTGTAGAAGAAGCTCCGTCATCTCCCTGAAACATAGTACTTGCGTTAATAAAGAAGGAAGTATAGCGGATGTAATCACGTCATATGATTTCGCTTCATCGAACTGTCAGTATCCATACCTCGAAATGCATAAGAACATCAAGGGACGATGTAACTGCGGTGCACACTTTTGCAAGCTGTTGCGCCGACCCGTAACTGCATGCTCCCCCTTCTTCTTGGACTAATGTTCCATCGACTCCCTGAAACATAGGACTTTCATTAGTAATGAACACAATATTGAAAAAAGAAGACACATAGGAGGGCGACGACAGAAGGACATATCAATGGCTAAAAACGAAAGAAACATTGTGTGTAACAATCACGCTACAAGAATGCAAGATCTGATGATCTCCATCGATGGAAATGTCCGGAAACGTACCTCGAGCATCTGAGTGACATCAACGGTTGTCGTCAATACGTTGGACTCCTCAGCATCTCCCTGAAAGACAGTACTTGCATTATTTTGGATAACAATAATTATAACTGAAAACAAAGACTAGAGGACGAGTACAAGGGTGTACCATTAGGTAAAATAATTACACGATAAATTAAAACTATTGATTTACATGCCTAAAACAAGTCAGTGGCAGAATAGCCAAGTAAGATTACCAGATAGGCGCTTGAAGTGGCTGATGACTGCAATAACGACACGGATGGAGAATCTTCCACCTTCATATTGAGTGGATACATAAATGGGGAAATTATTGTTAGCTAATGCTACACACTACCGCAAGGCCGAGAGATAAATACGTAAACTTGACTCACCAGTGGAGGGATGTGGACGAATAGAGTGGGAATAGCGGTTGAGAGCAATTTTCGCCTCGCTCGCGGTGTGTTCTTCTTTATTAGCAATGATGTGGAGTACATGTCTGAGCTAAAGTGCCTGCTGCAGATGCGGTATCGATCACCCCTCTTGTCCGCAAAGACTTCTAGGACTCTACTTTCAAGCTCAGACGGTGGATATCCGCAATATCGGACCCATTCTCTTATCTGATCTATTGTCTTAGGGAAAACATGCATTATAGTACCTTCAGATTTATTATGGGTCTTCGAAGGGCAACCGCCAATGGAACAGGCAGGCATTGTGGAAAGTTCTGAAAAGTAAAGATCAACAATTCTCTATGAATACCAATGTGTTAAAAAATTAAATGACACATAAAAGGTTCAATGCAAGGTTCGTTTTGGTTCTTGGAACTATACACGTTATTCACATGCGGATAAGTATTTGAATAACTTTAAAAAAATAGAAAAATAATTTGACTAAACTCAGAACATGTGACTAGTTCCTTGCATGTACTGTCTTGAACGAAAAGAAATTGGACGCAAAATGATTATGGTACATGGCCTTACCTTGACGAACAAACAGTTAGATGCAGGGATCAGAGTAGTTTCTTGTCGTAGAACAGGGAGCAGTTCACAGGTTGCAAACTGACGAGTTTCCTCGAAGTGGTCACGGAAGTTCACAGAGACGAAGAGCAGATAACCAGCACCTTCACGGGTTGACAAGCAAAGCGCAAAGAAGTTCTCATTAGAAATATGAAGTGGGTTATAAAGAATTCGAAACAGGGGTGTGTTTGTGAATGAATGACGTGTATATGTCGTGGCATTATGCGGTTTGCAGGGGGCCGTCCAGCGTGAGGGGGGATGCTTGGCAGGAGACACGGGGTCTGGAGGTAGACATGGGAACAACAACCCATGCTCTATAGACCACTTTGAAGTGTACATGGTCTTTGGCACCTCTTGGCCTTTATCGCTCCCTGACAGCTCCACTTGCCAGCGCAAGTACCCCAGTGCGAACTGCCTTTGATAGGGCGGGGGGTGGATTGGGGCGGTGGTCGTGCAGACAAGACACAGGAAGACTCGTGAATGGAGACACACTTATGTGGATTGCAGGGGGCCGTCCAGCGTGAGGGGGGATGCTTGGCAGGAGACACGGGGTCTGGAGGTAGACATGGGAACAACAACCCATGCTCTATAGACCACTTTGAAGTGTACATGGTCTTTGGCACCTCTTGGCCTTTATCGCTCCCTGACAGCTCCACTTGCCAGCGCAAGTACCCCGGTGCGAACTGCCTTTGATAGGGCGGGGGGATGGATTGGGGCGGTGGTCGTGCAGACAAGACTCGTTTGCCGCAGGGCCTCACCAAGGAGAGGCCATCTAACTGCATGTAAGAGGCAGGCTGCAGGATCTAGTACATGGAAGGCAGGGGGGTGAGTTTATAAATACCTCACCCTCCCAGGAGAATATATGGGTGCAGTTCACCCTGGAGACCCTGGATGCCTAGGCAGTTAGTCAGCAGCAGGCTGGCCTGTGGTGGCAAGGCGGCACGGGCCAGAGGGGGTCATCTCTGTACCCGGTGCCCAAAAGGATGATTTATTATGATCAACCATATTGATTATTTACCTATAACCATGTTTTGTATCAATAAAATCCAACAGCCTTTTATTGCCAACGCTTGAACAAAGTGGTGTGGTAAGTATTTTTGGGGGAGGAGGCAAGGCGGGAAGGCTTGATGCCAACCCGCAAAATAACATATGTATGTCTGCTGCATATGGGTTCAACGGTTATGTGGATTGAAGGTGGGCGGCCAGCGTGAGGGAGGATGCTGGCCGGAGACATGTGGTGTGACAAGACAAGGCACAGGAAGACTATTCAATGGAGACACACTAGATTCATTTAAAAAATCAAAACAACCATTGTTAAAATATATGTTGGGTTTTATTTTAGATCTTAATTTCAATTGAACATAAATAATAAACATTACACATTGTAAAGTTCCGGTTGCAGCACATCCAGGGAAAATCTGCAGTATTGTCCACTGTCGCTGGGGAAATGTTGTCTAATGGCAAGTACCGCACAGGCAGGTATTACTCTCCGAACGCGGTGTCCGAGCCTCCCGTGAAGCCACCAAGTGAAGCAACGATAGGCCACCAGCCTGTACCACCTGTGAAAATGAAAGATGCAAACTGTATTAAAATGACAAAACTTTCTTATCACTGTCGATTCAGGTAAAAAATGTCATTCTGCTTTGAAAAAAATTCTATCTAGAAAATGCACAATATGGAACCAATTTACATGCATTCGAATGATATGTAGATGTAATTTTATATGTGGGAGACGACCATGAAATAGTAGTGGCATCACTGACATCACAACCAGAGTATACTTACTCGTTACTCGGATTACGCAGACGAACAGTGCCGCGAAGTTCGTGCATAAGCACCATCATCATCCTCAACACGGTCTGTGAGAGGCAGGCTTCCCTGAACTCTGGCAGCTCGGTGATGCATTGCGGACTTGGCTCGCCTTCCGAAATGTAGGCCAAGCACCCGGAATTTTCACGGCAGCAGCAGTTCTCCTCCTCAGTTGGCATTAGCTCACACCGATTGCACGTGCACCAGGTGGAGACGCCGTCCATGCGACATGGTCCAGGCTCTTCATCCGTTGACTGGTCCTCCCAACTGCCGTCCGAATCCCCATCGTTTTCGCGTGCTTGCCTTTCCAGTAGTTCTTCCTCGGTGTACTCGGGCTCGTACATATACGGCATTATTGTAGCCATTGTGTGGTAAAGAAAGTAAAATAATTTACAGAGATGGTACAGGTGTTCACAAGGCCTAGAAGCGGCAAAGGTAGCTGACCATAGCACAGAAACGAGTCACAGAATACTCAAAGTAACACAGAGAGAGTAATGGAATCGAAAATGTGCTGCTGTGTGTTGTGTGAAACGGTGTGTTTATACTTATTGAGGAAAGAGGCGTCCTGCCATTTCCATGGCGACACCTCATTAGCTGAGGCGCAGCGATTGTTGACACGAAACGTGCTTTGGCGTTGGGAAATGGGCGGTACGCGTCTGCTGATGTCAGGCTCAGGGGCGGGGGATTTGATTTAGTGCTGCAAAAGCAGGTGAGCCAGGTCGATGGGGGGAAATGATAGGATTATCAGAAAATGGCGGCTGATTTCGAGTGCGTTAATGGATGAAAAGTCGGGTAAGGTCCATAGGAAAGTTTTCTACGATCTACCGATTTATGCTTAAAAACACATGGCCGAACCGTAGGGACAATAAAAATAAAGTCCCGGAACTATCCTTTAAAATTGACAAATCGGTGTGAGAGTTCTTGTAGTGCGTGTGTAAAGTATTTATATTTCATGCATATGTATTTAAAATTAGGAAAATGCTCATTGAATTTTTATTGGGGGGTTGTAAGGGGCAGATAAGGGATTGGGAGTTGGGAATAGGCCAAAACAGGTGGGTGAGGTTTTTTTTGTTATGGGGGGAACCCCCCTAAAAAAACGATGACCTTTTTCATATGTATGTACTCGTTAGAAAGGCAGTCGTAAAAACGACTGGCGATGAAAGTACATAGAACCTGTGTATGGTATTGGTGTTTTTCAATGCCGGAGGTTCTAGGCTTTCAAGATATTTATAAACTGATGACTGTCCCCAGCTTCTGGCTATTAGGGGACGTTCCTCTGGTTCATAGTCAAAACCTCGAAAATCAAAATGTCGAAAGTCAAAATATCGAGAAAAAAAAAGGTCGAAAAAAAAAGTAGAATTTGTTTTTATAACATTTTTTATTCGAAATGGGGGGGTTCCCCCTACAGCCCCCTTTTTTTATTTTACTTTTTTTTTAACATACGAGAGCCAAAAAATAACTATAAATAAAAAAATAAATGATTCTACTTTTTTTTCGACGGTTTATTTTTCGACATTTTTGTCATTCAACATTTTTTTTCTATATTTTGACTGCACACCCGTTCCTCTAGTTATTACTTTTTTGGATAAGACAAGTGTCATCGGGTGACACATGGGAGGAGAGCGGGATCAGCTTGGAATCCCTCGGGATAGCTTGAAGGAGAGGAACGCTCACCTGATTTTGCTGGGAGGAACCAGCAGAGATTTGGGCAGTGGGCGACACACCAGTCAATGTCTGTCTCTTGAAGTGATTGGACGAGACACATGCCATTGGGTGATATCTGGGTGGAAGAGGAGAGGGACGATGTGAGAATTCTGAAAACAGCTTGTGGGATAGCCGTACTTGGCTGATTTTGCTGGAAGGGAGCAGCAGAGATCCAGGTAGTCACTGGGTGCCATACATTTGGGAACATTTGGAACTACATGTCAGTACTCAAACAAGACAGTTGCAGCGGAGATTGGGAGACCTTTTAAATGTGGTCCAATAAGTGTATTGTCCAAATCCTGTTCTTCACCCCCTGTCGAAAGTCACTTTGGGTGTATGTGCCAGTACAAGAAAATGCACAGGCATTGCACAACTAAAATGGACATTACCAGAACAAACAGAGCAGGTTCTACTTTCAGTTCCATCCACTATCTTAGGGGCAGAAGGGAGAGGTGTGCAGATCTTACCTACCGAAGATCAGGGAACATCTACAGGCTGATTACTTGAACATCGGGAGGAGATTGAAAATTCTAGGTCTCTATCTCATTTCCTCCATCCACCTGGTCTCACAGTAATAATGACGACATGGATGATGATCAAGACCCAGATTATGATCCGTCAGTGTCCAGATGGGAACATTGCTTTTGGAAAGTAGCGATAATGAGGAGGCAGAGGAGAATTACACCAAATATGTTAGAGGCTGTAGTGTTAGTAGAAGTGTGCAACTCCGCCTCGACAAGTCTCTTTGAGAAACAGCCTTCCATTGCAGATCAGAAAGCATATTACATCATTATGTGACATCCAGACCTCCTCCGGCCCCACCACTGCCAGCAACATCACGCCTACATGAGCACATCCGGTCTACTAGCCCACTGTGTAATCCAAATGTGTAGCAGTACTTTACAAAGACTAAACAGTAACCAAATCTGTCCTCTTAAACACACAATGCCAGAAAGTGGTGTGCTGAGAGAACGCAGGGACAAACTTGGGTACCACACCTATGCAGTCCCATGTGCAAAGGTACCCATGGGAAGAAGTCAAAAGATCTGAGGTGCATCCCATCGGACAAGCAGCATACTTCTACAAGTCTGCACAATTACATATATGTCAGCTGAATCAGTGCTATAGCGTGGGGCATCACACTCACTCTACCCTCTGTACCTCAGTGACGCATAGTAGTGATCACTCATTGCATCAGGGCAATCCTTTGAGTGTGGCCAAAAATATCACAATTCCCATGACAGTGCCTGCTAAATGCTAACCTAGCTATAATGTTGACAACAGATATCTTGCCCTACCTACTCATTGTGGAAAACCCTGGATTGCAGCACCTTATGGGAAAATTCAATCACCACTAGGAAGTACCCATCCAATGTTTTTTCTCTCAAAAAGTGGTACCACAAGTTTACAATGACATTATGGCTAAAATGGGGTGGGAAGTACAGCACTTCACTGTGGACATGTGAACCCATGCCATTCACTACATGGCTGTCACAGTGCACTTCCTCCAACAGCCAAGAGCGGCCTCCCAGTAATTCAAGGAGCCTGCAGTGTGTGCAGTTTGGCACCAGGCAACCTTGTGCATGCAAGTGTTTCAGAGCAGAAGTCACACGGTATTGACCGCTGGGGGAAGTTGGAGGAGGTAATAGCACAGTGGCTAAAGCATTGTAGTTTGCATTGGATTTCTGTTGCTTTGGACAATAGATCAAATGTCCTGGCTGCCCTATAAATTGGCAAGACAGTGCCTCCTCTTTGTGCATGTTCTTCACCTCAATAGTCACAGGACTCTATCAGCAATAGGTCATCTGTCATTTCAGACAAACTTTCCATGCCAACTCCAAGTGCACCTAAAATTGTAACTGCACAACCCTGAAGACCTTAGACCACCAGTTGGAACTATTCTTTGCACGTGCTGGACAGGCTATGTGAGCAGTGCAGCACCATCACATATTACTACAACACATTTCTAACAGCATGCCAAGGGCATCTGCTGTCTAATTTCTGTTCAGTAGCATGATCTTTTGAAGAGGCTGCCTAGCGGGCAGCCTTCACAACACATCCCTGAGTGAGGTACTCCCTCTTGTGTACTCGCTTGAGCTCAATCTGGCCAACATGGCAAGGGTCTTACCTTGTCAGCAGATGCGGATGCGGCACGGCTGGTGAGTGACCTGTTTTCAACCTTGCGTGTTAGTCCAGGGTTAGTTGAATTTAACAGTAACATTAAATACCTGCTGGATGCTTTTGTGGACAGCTTTTCATCTGCATGTTTCAAAGGAGACAGACTCTGAGCAAGCATCACAAGGAGTCGCCACTGTGTAAATATGCAGGGTGCTTTGCTGCAGTGCTTGCAACATCAATTGTGGAAGAAACGCCAGGAGCAGGAAGCACACTGACCATTCCACATTTTGCCCACTAGCATGTTATGCTCCATGAAGATGGTGGTATCAATGGCCAGTACATGCCTGACACCTGTTGAAAGCTTTGTGAGCAGTATGGGTGCAATCTACACGGAGGGTAATCTGTTGGATAACCTCCTCAGTGATTCAGAAATCTTAAATACGCGACTCCGGGACTTTTATTCCATGGCCATCCCGAACAATGTCGGTAGGAAATCTGGGACGAACCTTCCAGTTAGAAGGAACGGGTAGCTGCATCACTCGGGACTAAATACGGCGCAACGCGCAATGAGGACCCTTTGCAGAAATTCCCCCCAATGGCCTCCGGTGGGAGGGGGTTGAGGTTGGAGGGAAGATTGATGTAAATGCAGTAGAATGCGTTCTCTATTGTGAAAGATGACATGTCTGTTTTGTTTGTATTGTAAACATGCAATAAAAAGATCTTTAAAAAAAAAAAATCTTAAACACGGATGGGTCATGAAGAGAAACACACAGTGGGCAATCAGCCACACACATTGCTTGATGTTGGTCTATTGGGCACTTCACCTGTGGGAAGGGATGATGACCAATTAAACTTGCGAGTTGCTGTAGAATTGCTATGCAGCCCCTCCCCAGTAGGTGTGCAATCCAAGGGACATTTTAGTCCAGCCAGGGCTATTGTGTGTAACTAAGAGAAGCCTCCCAATTTTGAACAATTGACATTTAAAAAAATGAATGAGCATTTCATTACGAAAGACTATGAAATGACATCTACCCAAAGCAACACACTGGATTGGATGATGATGATTTGTTGGGAAATTGGTAGTTCTTGTACTAGTGACTGCGACTGAGGAGCCCTGACCGCTTGCTGTCTTACACGTGCCGTTTCATTGACTGTGGTTCAAGTTAAGTTTTCAAATCCTGATTGCACATTTGTCACACGTTTTCAAGTACTTCCACAAGGTGCAGCCACTTAAGGTTCTGAGGTTCAGACAGAGGGCACAGTCGCCTCCTAAGGAAGCAGATAAATAAACATGTTGTTCATCGCAAGATCTGTTGCTTCTCATTGGACAACAAATCATTGCGTGAGAACCGGAAGGCAACTATGGGTTTGTCAGCGCCAAAAATCCATCCTCTTCCAGTGGTAGGGATGAATATTGGCTAAAACCTGCATTTGCTACTACAGGTCTATTTTAAAGGAAGTTCGTCCAGGGTTATTGTTAACAGCCAATCTAAATCTCTGTAGTGTAAGGTTACTCTTCCGTGTGCGTGCCATCTCTGCCACAGTGACCCCAAAATCCATCATCATCAATAAGGTTTTACTTATATGGTTTTGTATGATTTTTCACGATACCCACAATTTGTATTCATCGCCTAATTTTCCATTGGTGCATATAAATGCCCACTTTTTTGTGCAGTGGCTGTACCATTACAGCATGACTGATTCTGTACTGTTCAAGCTGCTGTTGATTGAAAATACTTGTGTTGATGGAATGGGCTTGGCTACCAAAGGCACTGTCTTTGCAACGTAACAAATAGCAATCCTGGCAAGCCAAAACGGTGACAAGCGGACCAGCCTGATGAGCGGCCCAAAACAATAAAGTTATGCTCATGGAACACACGAGGGCATCTACATCTGACCACATCAGGGGAACCCAATCTTGGAGAATTTGACATCATATGTCTCCAAGAGACATGGCTGCAACAAACGCCAACGATGGAAGGCTATCAGATCATCTTAGCACCAGCGGACAGAGGATGCAAAGGACGTCCAACATCGGGACTGATGACGGCATGCCGAAGCGGATGTGGAGCATCAATTGGCAAAACACTAACCGCCAATCAATCAATTTTGGCTGTACTACTCATCTGGCAAGACGAAAGCAAACAAAAAGTGGGAAACAAAAAAGTCATCTTAATCAACACATATTGGAATCTGGCAACAATAAGTACAAAAAAATGTATTGCAACGTGCGAGGACGCAATTGAGATAGCCATGACTGAGCATCAAGCAACAACAATACTCGTGTGTGGAGACTTAAACGCAATTTGCAAAACAACAAAAAAAGCAGGTATGACCATAGCACAGAAAGCCACAGAACAACGGGGCAAAGAATGGCTGAAGTTTTGTACCAGGCGTGGACTGCACAACTTAGACGATGCCCTTCTGGCTGCAAACAGAATACCAACATGGGAGCGTCTCCCATCAGCATCCACGATCGATTACATCTTCGTCTCTCAGTCATTACTATATAACATCCAAGAGTTTAAGGTGCGCCGCACTGCAATGAGTGATCACAATCTGTTGGAAACATCATGGCTTGTAGAAACGAATAACATCACTCAAAACTTGAGAGTTGAGCCCAACGCCTAAGGAACGTGAATAAAAATAAGTGCAAAGGACATTATCAAAGTAACAGCAAAATCTGAAGAAGTTTCACCGGCGTCAACGTTTGATACCATTGATTACCAACCCTTGCTAATCCCGCACACGCGTCTAAACAAAAGAAGTGGTCAAACAATAAAAAAGGATACAAAACACGCATATAACAAAGTACTCATCGAAAAAAGACGAGAGTACAGGAAAATGCTGCGCATGCGCATGGCACGCAAAAATTTCACAACCGAAGCATCAGCAGTAATTATTGGCATCAAGTCAAAATACAAAACATGGGTAAGAGGCCACAGGCATAAACTATATCAAGAGGACGCAGAACAAATCACCAAAGCACTCATCACGAACAACAGTAGGAATTTCTGGACGCTTCTAAGAGATATAGACCAAACCTTAGAGAAGCAAATTCTAAACAACATAAGTCAACATGTGTGGGAGAAACACTTTGAAACCGTCTTCAAAGCAGAAACAACTGAAATTAGCAGCGAGCAACAACCTGAAGCAGAAAAAACTGAAATCAGTACTGAGCAACAACCTGAAGCAGTAATCTGGGTCAATGTAGACAATAAGGAAGACATTCTGGACACAATAAAGAAACTGAAAAATTCCAGGGCGCTTGGCGCAGACGGCATTACCAACGCCGAATTGAAGACACACCCAAATGAATGGGCCAGCTTCATTGGTGCCATATTCCATCACTGCACAGAACTAAAGTCGATACCTAAATCGTGGACCAAAGCCATAATTGTTCCAATATACAAAAAAGGGAACTTAACGGATCCCACAAATTGCCTTCCTATCGCTTTATTGGACGTCATAGGCAAGGTATACGCAACGCTATTAATGAAAAGATTCCAAGTGTGGGCCGCATCTGCGAAATCCAATGACGACTATCAAACTGGCTTAAAAAAAATGCAGGAACCACGTGCAATATTCTGGCATGTAACATACTAAAGAGCAAAGTCTACAACATAAACAGCGCCTATTTGTAGTCTTCATTGACTTCACTCAAGCCTTCGATCGAATTGAGAGACCACTCTTATAGAGAAAACTGAAAGAGTGGGACTGCCAAGAAGGCATTTTAGCCCCCATACAAGCTCTGCACTCCAACACTACAATGAGAGTACGTCTCAGTCAGGAAGGAGACTTGTCAGGCGAAGTCAAAAGCACACGCGGAGTGAAGCAGGGCTGTCCACTGGCCTCTGCGCTATTCATCGCCTACATCGGTGACATCCAAGAAATCCAAAAAACAATAAGTCTTTCTGCCAAAAATTGGAGCTACAGAAATTGGTCACCTGCTGTACGCTGACGATCTCACCATCTTTGACCAAACAGAAATAGGGCTACAACGCAAACTAACTTTCCTACAGCAATACGTGACGAGTAAACATCTGGAAATCAACATAAACAAAACAAAAGTAATGATCTTCCAAAATCGCGACAAAAAAGCCATTAACTTCAGATGGCAACTAGGCCAAATTGAAATTGAGGCTGTCAACTAATTAAAATACCTCGGCGTATTCCTGGACAGCTCACGTCTGGAAAGCACAATGCAAAAGGAACTGTTTGAAAAGATAAACTAATTAGCGGCCCAAGCAAAAATCATCGACGGAAGATTTGGAAAATTTTCACTTGTGCCTACACTAAACTTCTACAAAATGAAGGCCGTGCCTAAAGTCACTTGCGTGATGGAAGCAATGGCCACGATACCAAAGCAAATATGGGCAAAACTGGAGGCCCGGTTTTGGCGAAAGGTACTGAGATTACCTCAATCTACATCAGGAGCAGCCATCCGGCGGGAACTCAGTCTCCAATCACTACAATGTACAGTGGTGTGCAACACCATTATGCTTTTTAGAAAAGTCAGACTGGACACCAGTAACAGGATTTTCAACTTGCAAAAACAGTGATCTGTTAACAGTATGGCAAGAAGAAAACCAAAAAGTACTACCTGATATAGCATCTGACGAACAAGAACTGATTCAAAATCCATGCAAAGTTCTAAGGAAAATCAAAGATGCAGATTGGGCAAAGACGATAGATATCACAGTCATTTTACAACGTACTCCTCACTTACCATGCAACACAATGAAAAGAAATCAGTTACAGAGTTTTATAAATCAATTTCCAAACAGACAGGCGAGAAACTTAATTTTGCGAGCACGACTGAACTTAATGAAAACCAACGACATATTACACATCAGGGGACAAGCGCCAACAAATGGCTGCTGATTCTGCAGCAACACAACCTGTCAAAGAGACAATAAGACATCTTCTCATGACATGTCCAGCAACAGCTGCCAGAAGACAGCAGTATCTGTCCCATATGGCCGGCTTTGATATTGCAAATGAAGAAAACACATGGTGGTGTAGACTCATTGGAGGTGACAAAACCTAGTGGAAAATTGCAGCAGCTAAAATGCTGGAATATATTGAGCAACATCTACTTAACAGCAAAGTGTGTTAGTGAACATCAAATCAGTCTAGACATTTGACAACGAAACCACGACACCATGAAGTGTACACAGACAGTGAGAAATTTGCCAGGGAAACAGATGTTACGAATTGACAAGTATGTGTGCAATTGTAAAAATCTTATTTGATTAAACAATAAAAAACAAAAAAAAATACTTGTGTTGATGCAGGGATCGACAGCTATGGTATTTATAAAAAAAAAAGAATTGGGTTAATTCCCTGCATGTCTTCATGCTTATAACTGAATATGTACTGCTTTCCCCATTGTGGAATCATTTTTATTGAAACCACAATTGCGTTAAAATGATTTAAAAGGATTCGTTTCATAGTATCGCAGTTAATCAATATAGTGATCTGTGTGTATTTGAAGTGCTTTTACCATATGTTCATACCCTGCTGAAGCCACAAATGAGTCCTCTGACTTGAAGCTGTTTTCCATTTCATGCAGAGCTGTTAGAGAATTTATTATCAGTAAATCTCTCTGACAAAGCAAAAGCAAGAGGGTGCAATAGCTGCAAACTGCTGCCACCGATCAATACCGTGGAAAGGCTTTTTTTCCAGGCTGTTAGGACCCCTCTGCAACCATGTTGATGGCAGGTAGGATGAGCGGTAAAGTTAAGGGGATGAAATAATAACATTAATAATTGAATGAGAGGGAAACTATGAATAATGAATTAGAAAGGAAAGGAAAAGCGTTTAAGGTTTTATGTTCTCAATTTCAGGTAGCGTGAGTTGCAGCATTACAGTTCAGGCTTGCGTCATCTAAGTGCAAGTGCTATCGACACATTAGCGCTTGGGTGTGCAGTGGCCCATCGCTGGATCTCGTCGGATGGAGCATTAATTTTTAAAATATGATGCCTTCTCATAAGTGGTCACAAATGATTCATAACCTTGGTGCAATCTTTGAGTGAGAATAATTGTAGCCCAACAAATTCTCCCCAGTGACCGAATGCTTGGTGCTCCGTTTTACTACTTTCCCAGCAGCTTTCTTCCCTCTTTGGAAGGCTCAGAGGCTGGTGCGGGCTCCTAGCAGTTAAATATATATATATATATGAATTTCATTGTGGTTAATTAAAAAAGGAGCACTGCAAGTGCAGATGTTTTAACTGCAGAATTCTTGGCAATGATGACTCGACAAAAATGTCTCGGATGTAGTCACTCATCTACGGGCAGCCTATGACTGATGATCTCATCTTGTGCCTCATTATATTAGGAACAGTCTAAATATTCCATATTGGATGATATGCCTTCCTCGTCGTGAATAATATATGCATAATATGACATAATGGGCAACAAATATACCAGATGCTATTGTAGGACTGGGATTAACGTTAACATGTAGCAGAGAAGTAACAGAAATGAAGTCTGTCTCAATAATGAGTACATTCTTTAGTGCACACTCACAGCTATAGGCCCACTCGATGCTATCATTTTCGGTCAAATAATACACAGGCACAAAGTACTGAATTATATGTTGTTTTGTTCAAAGTTAATCCTACGGGGCTATCTTTGGCCCAAAGCTTTAGAGTTAGGGTCTTGGCATGAAACTCTGTTGCGTTCACATGGTTTCCTTTTTGGTGGCCTGGGGTCAGCGCCCTTGATAGCTTCATACATGACATTTCTCACAGGGTATTCGACAGTGAAGGGTGTACAGTGTATTCTGAGCCAAGAGGTACAACAGAGAGCACACAGCCATCTTCTTTTCCCTTCATCTTCTCTCCCGATATAGATCTGCCCATGCGTACTATACGGGTACAGGGATCCAATCTCTCTCTAAGCCCATTTCCTTTAATGCATCTTGTAATTGCTGATGCAGCTGACGGTTCTGGGATATGAAAGCCACTTGAAATGGCATCTAGTGTAGTGGGAATTACTATGGGGGAAAGACCGGCCATTATTTAATGGCATGAATCTTCTTCCAGTCACCGAGCTATTCAACCTTTGCGTAGCCACTATGAAATCACTCTTAATATGGTTAGGTTGCCTTTGTGGTTGGACATCAGACTTTCAAAAGCGCCATCCTTTCATTTAGTTACTAAAAACAATGTTGCAGAGGTCCATAGGGAAAGAGGTTGTTTAGAGAATGATTGTAGAAGTACGAGACATCAGCTATGTTGACATTCAAGCACCAAGAAGTGGCAACATCTTAGGGTACGGCATAATGGCTTTCTATGTGTAGCATAAATGTTATTTACTAAAATCTGGCAAATCGACTAAATGGCCTATGTTTAAATCACATTGTATTTGTTGTTTATTTTGCACAACGTGTACAAAGCCTTCATGGATCCTGCCCAGACAACAACGGTCTCCGCTCTCCTGTATACTCCATCCATGGGCTAATGTGAATACAATAATACCGGATAGCAATAATAGTTAAAGGGAGAAAGGGGTGGGGGAATGATAGACGGGTTGGAGCCCCCACAAAGTCGAATCCTGTAAAATTAATGCGTTATCCAACAGTCCCAACAAGCATTTTTCTTTGAAAGATCCTACAAGTAAAACTCATGTTGTTATCCTGTGGAAATTTTTTACTCCCATCTAGAACAGGCTTTATTTCCTTTGTTTACTTAATGTGTTCTGGAGACGTTAGTAAAAACCTTTTCAAATGTATTGTTTACTGTGATCCCACATTGTATATTTAGCAACGCCCATGCCTTTTCTGCTGAGTTGATAAAAGTGAGGCACCGCTTTAAAGGAATGGTTCGCCCAAAATTTTTTATTTCAAAAATAGATAGGCAATATTCAAAAAAATCGATTGCCATTTTTTTTTTCAAGTCCCTATGTAAAATTTTGAGCAATTCAAGCTCAAAATTTGCAAAAGCAAGCACATGGGCCCATCCATTTTGTGAAATGGATTCCCGCCTGTGCTGGCTTTTGCTTTTGCGGCACTAATGAAGGAAAAGCCAGCCAGCTGTAGTAAACAAAAGCTACCACTGGGTGGCTTTTCCTTCATTGGTGCCGGGACTCGGAGGACGCGGACCGGAGACTACAGGCAGAAAAGCTGCAGCTGCATCTCGTTAAGTGCTATTTTTTTTTTTTTTTAAATAAGCACTAGCTGCGGTTTTTTTCTAAGTTTTCCGGGATGGAGGAGCCCGGAAAACTTAGAAATAAAACTGCAGCTTTAAAAACGTTGTATTTATGTTTGCGGTCGCTTAAACATAAATACAACGTTATTGTGTTTGAAAACACTGCGGTTTTTCTTTCTAAGTTTCTCAGGCTCCTACGAGCCTGAGAAACTTAGAAAGAAAAACCGCAGCGTTTTCAAACACAACCGCGTTGTGTTTCTGCCTAAATGTGCTTTCCCATTTGGGGCTCTCGGGCTCCCCCCGGGGAGCCCGAGAGCCCCAAATGGGAAATCAACTGTAGGCAGAAACACCGCGACATGTAAACACAACCGTGTTGTGTTTCTGCCTACCTTGGCTTTCACTTTGGGTCTCCGGTGCTCTCCTGGGGGAGCACCGGAGACCCAAAGTGATAGCCACGGCAGGCAGAAACACAACGCGGTTGTGTTTGAAAATGCTGCGGTTTTTCTTTCTGAGTTTCTCAGGCTCCTCCTAGAGCCCCAAATGGGAAAGCAGATTTCGGCAGAAACACTGCAGCATTTAGCATTTCCCATTTGGGGCTCTCGGGCCCCCGTGGGGAGCCCGACAGCCCCAAATGGGAAATCAGCTGTAGGCAGAAACACCGCGGCATGTAAACACAACCGTGTTGTGTTTCTGCCTGTGCCTTGGCTTTCACTTTGGGTCTCCAGTGCTCTGCACCGGAGACCCAACGTGATAGCCACGGCAGGCAGAAACACAATGCGGTTGTGTTTGAAAACGCTGCGGGTTTTCTTTCTAAGTTTCTCAGGCTCCTACGAGCCAACCCGGAGGAGCCTGAGAAACCTAGAAAGAAAAACCGCAGTGTTTTCAAACACAATAACGTTGTATTTATGTTTGCGGTCGCTTCAAAAGCTACCGCAAACATAAATACAACATTTTGAAAGCTGTGGTTTTATTTCTAAGTTTTCCGGGCTCCTCCAGCCCGGAAAACCTAGAAAAAAAACCGCAGCTAGTGTTTATTTTTATTTAAAAAATAGCACTTACCGAGATGCAGCTGCAGCTTTTCTGCCTGTAGTCTCCGTCCCCCGTCCTCCACGTACAGCACCAATGAAGGAAAAGCCACCAAGTGGTAGCTTTTGTTTACTACAGCTGGCTGGCTTTTCCTTCATTAGTGCCGCAAAAGCCAAAGCGAGCACAGCGGCGGGCATCCATTTCACAAAATGGATGCCCCCATATGCTTTCTTCGAGCTTGATTTGCTCAAAGTTTTACATAGGGACTTGGGGAAAAAAAATGGCAATCGATTTTTTTGAATATTGCCTATCTATTTTTGAAATAACATTTTTTGGGCGAACCATTCCTTGAATATTGTTCCACAAAAATACTTTGTTTCAGCAGAACTCCTCTCCTTTTCATTGAATAGGCTATTTATAGTTGAGTAATAATAGGATGGTTCGTGTTTACTATTAAAGGCTTCACTCACGCTTAACTACGCAGAACTTCCAATCCATTTTAAACACTCCTCGTGTTAATGAAGCAATCCTTTCCTCAAGGCTTTTTCTCAAGTCTGGTAGTTAGTTTGAAAAATATCATAATTACATGTCATTTTTACAGAGCACTTCATGCCAGATTACCCCCGTTTCTAAGCACTGCAATGCTAGGCGTTTTTATTTCTCCAGCACTGGATGTTTCATTGAAACGATCCTGTCATCTGACTGGTCATCCTTGGTATAATTAAATGCCATAGCAGTTGTACAACTTAACAAATACCTTATCCACCTCATTTGGGTCCTTTTCCAGTAGAAAAATGACGCATAGAACCTCAGGCTCCTCCCAGGGCGTCATCTTCAGATTCTCTTACTCTAAACCGCAATTGTGTGCCTGGACATGCTCGTGCTGTTCGCTGCACAATTTGCTTTTTCTTTCTTTATGCATACGAGTAAAGGAGCAGCTTTAATCTCAAAGTGTCACCATATGCCGCTGCACATAACTTTGGAACCTTCTGCAGGTTTAACTTTCATTTTCACCTTTTGCTGGGCAATGTGGTGGATCGGCAACATACTAGACTTGTAAAGTTATTGTTTGAAGAGAGTTTATTTCCAAATAGCAATTGTTTGGAGTAAATGTTTGTCGTGTTTAGGGCTAGCTCTACAACAATGGCAGATCCCCCCTCCCCTTGTCATGACAACACACACGAAGAAACAAGACCAGACATTTGGGTGTCAGTGTAAAATAAAAGGATCTATACTCATAATTCCCTGGTAGCAACTTTAAATGTGATAAGAGACTTTGCTGCAAACATACAGAATCAGGAAAGCTAATGGGTTGTGTGGTATATCTCCCTGACACCCCTCCCCCCTTCTCTTAATTTGGCATGATCAGGTGCCAAGTGAAATGCAAACAAACAAAAGCAAGTTTCTCCTGAGTTTCTTACCCAGATGGTACTCGTTAAACTTTGTCAGAGTTATCCAGCACGCTCAGAAGTCCTCAATTCTGGCCGTTAGGGTCCTCTTTAGTTCTTCTTTGGTTTCAACTCAAAAATACTTTGGTTCTTGGAATAATGTGTTTCCCTGGATCTTTCCCTGGTGTCACACATTCTTATGTTTGATACTGTCTTCTTCTGACATTCTTCACTTTTTCACCTTGGTTGAAGTTGATTACGAAGTTGCTGGAAAGGCACTGCAAACACTTTGCTTGTAGCCACAGACTCTCCTTTGGCGTGATCTGCAGCATTCCTCAGAGCTGAGGTGGGATCTGAGGGGTCCTGAGGTGCTCGGTCTGTCCTCCCTGTACTACTTTGTCCCAAAGAACATACTTTTATTCCCAATCCTGTCTTTTTTCTATCCTAGCCAAACTGAAGCTACCTTATTCCTAGGGTTTGTCTCTGGGTTTATGGCTCTCCTTGAGGCTTACTGATGGCTGACTTCACCACAAGCTTGTTTCTCCTCCAACTTCACTTTGACAACAGTTAGCTTGGTGTTTTACCTCTGTCTCCCTTTTTCTCTCACCCTCTAGCCGGGTATTTCTAGGGACGTCTCCCCAACTGTCGTATCTGCTACTTTCTCTCAAGTTCTACACCTGTGAGTATCTCCTCTCTGCCCACCCACTTCTTTCTTTCTCTTTGGGGTTCCAATTCCATGTTCGTCTTTCAATTTCTTCACCTCCTTTATCCCATATCATGGTCTTTTTTTTCTCCTTGTTTTTCATCCTTCCAACCTCTGATGTTCCCCTCTTTCTTGTGGCTCCTCCGTATTCGTCCCACTTCTTCCTTCCTCTGTGCCTTGTACAGCCCCTTCTAGGTTTCACAGTCCTGCTTGCCCTCCAGTCCTTTCCAATTCTTCTCCTTCCTCCTGCCTTTCTATCCCATTCAAAAGGCTGTTACACCATCATGGATATTATGAGTTGTACAAGTGTGTTGTGGCTCACCAGATGGGTTCCAGAGTTGGCCCGGCTCCCTCTGTTTGTGCTCTGCCACTCACAGTGGCGAGTGGTCTTTTGACACAATCTATGATGGGCCCTGTACAGTGGGCTTGGTTGCTGACTCTTACAATGCTGTAGTCTATCATGCATATCTTGATACTTTTTCTCAGGGACTGCGATACTGCAAGTCTCTTATTGAAGGGGCTGCAATGTCTGGGGCTCACAGAGGGAATGCATCTTTCCCTGGGTCACCTCACGTAACTACAATGTGACAATCTCCTGCCAACCTATTTCTGAACTGTGGGAGGACCCGGTATCCTTCCCATACCACATCCAACCCCCAGAGTGCATAGCTGGTGTTTGGGACCGTCCCCCTGAGTCACCTCTACTAACGGCCTAATGGCCTATGGTCTAAATCAACAGTGTCTGAATGGAATAAACACAAACGTGTTGGGGTTATTCCTTCCAAAGGGATACTGGTCTCCCATAGCTTCTCAAAGTATAACATAATCTCCGGGATGTGGAGTATAGCTGCTTCTTGGCTTCAGTCTATAAACTGCAGGGATTAGGGGGAAATGCCATCAAGGGCTAGTGATTTGTTTGCTGTAGCACAAAAAGGACCCCCCCTCATGTACACCCACTTCTTGGCTTCACTTTCAGTCCCAGGTGATCTTCAGAGATTTATAGTACCGGCTCACTATTTATAATCCACACAAGGGGTAAGTGCATGGAACACTGATTGCACTTTAAGAATATAATGCCTTGCTTCACTCAAACTGATATGGTGCTAGTCTCACATAAAGGCATATAGTGCCCTTCTCACCCCTACTTAAAGATAAAGAGTGTGGTGCCCTTTTCATCATAAGCACTGTAGTGCCCTTCGTACAGCCTACACTTAAATAGAGTTCATTGGCTCCCGAAAGTCCTCCAATCTTCAGCATGCTCCTCGGGACCATGTCCCGCAGGCATCACTTGAGTTGGTTCTACAAAGCCTTAGATGCTCTCTGTAGCTATCTGAAGACCCTGTATGGTCTGAGGCCCACTGGCAGCTTTAGGACATCAGCTCCTCGCAGTAGCTTCCGCATGGCCCTTCCTGGCTTCTCCATGTGTAGTCCCTTCCAGGCATATCTATCTCTCTCTCTCGCTGTCTCTCTATCTTCCTTGATCTGCACTCCAGGTTTCCACTAATCCATAACTCCCACACTGGTTGCTCACTTCCTTTGGCGTTTTATAGGCCTCTCTCCCTGCCGCTCGTTCTTTCCACTGTGTTGACTTATTGTGTATAACCTTGTATTGCTTGGGGCCCTCAGATTGGCTAAAGTGACTATGCGTCTTTATAAGCCCCCTTCTTCGGGATCCAGCATCTTGGAAAGTGACAAAATGCCTGCCGCATTTGAATAAAGTGCAAGTACCTCCCCTGCCCCATCATTGTGTAACTCTGGTGCGAGGTCTGAACCCGGCACCCGAGTTCTGTACAGTTTAGGAGATTAGGCTGTCTGCTTTCACATGCTTCTGTCATCCACAAATTACTCTGCGCTAGGATGGTAGTTCCACATATATGCACCTGGCAGTTACGATTGTCTGCTAAAAGTCTTTTCTGCCTGCTGGTACTCTACTTCCACTGTCCCGTCCTGTGCCTTATTACTTGAATGGCATAGGTCTTGGGGGGTTGAGATGAGGGGGTGGGGTGTCATTCTGATTTGTTATCTAGTCTATCCACAGATTATAACAATGGGGTATTAGTAATGCAGGTACTGTTAAAGCCACCCATGTTCGGATGAGAGGGTGCACTCTCCCGAAACAACATGTAGGCACTACATATCAAGTTGCAGCCAAACAGGATAGGCCTTGTATCTTCCTATGAGTCAGACACCACCTCATTCAGGTTGGGGCAATACCCAAAGGATGGAGCGGATCTCTGCTGCTTCCTCCATGTACTGCCTTCAAGTTGCTCACATGTCTTGGTGGGGTGCCATAGTGATAGTGATCTGGAGCCCGACCTTCACACCTACAATGCCAGAACCCGAAGACCGGACTGGAGTGAGCATGATTAAGTTATCTCTTTTCAAATACAAACGTTGAAGGGAAAAGTGTTTCTCAAACACTCCCTCAAACACTGTATTTAATACCTCAACCCAATCAATAAACCAGAGATGATATCTATAAAGGATTCTCTCAAATAGCCCTCACTGACGGGCCCAGATGCCCGTTGCTGTTTTTCAATGAGGGTGCCATACCCTCCTCAGGGAAGGAATCTATGAGAACTGCTCGAGCTACTCTTTCCACAGCAGGACCACGTAGAAACGAGCATTTATCTTTCATCTGCCCACAGGTTCTCCACCAATAGCACACACTCTGACTACCACTCAACAGTCGACTGTGGCCTTGGCAGCCTACCTGTCTCCAATGAAGGAGTTCACTGATTTATTTGTAATGTCTTTGCTGACAACTGTAAAATCCTCTGTCCAGTTGCATCTATGATGTCATTTTGCACAATGGAATGCCTGTTTACTAAGAGACCCTTGCATGTTCTTCAGCATCATAGACCATTGGTGCATAGGATGAGGCCAGTCTATTTCAGCCTGCCCTCATGCAAACCGTCCAGCACATTCACAAACAGTTAGAGAGTTGCAATGCAAAGATAAATGGCCTCCCTCAGCCTTGCCCATACTGCATGCAACACCTATTTCTAAAGCTTCAGAATGAAACAAACCCCTGGAGAAACAATGGGTGCTCTTGACCTTAAAGGATCTTGGGTGAGGGGGTTCAATGCTCACAACAAAAGCCTCAATGTTTGTTGCCTGCAGAGCAGCTTAGGGAACCTTAGTCAGGTATCACCAACAGGGCCAGCCCGAGACTGTACACTTTAATGCCAGCCATGCAGTCTTTTGATCTCTTTCCTTCTGATCTGCAGTCAGGATACAAATATGATGGTTTATCCTTGGGAAGAACAGGAATATGAAGGCCCTTACCTCTACCCTGTTCAGGGGACAAGGAGGAAGAAGAATCAAAAGAGGGTAACATTGCACAATGAATCGCATTCAAGGGTCTTTCACCCTAGCAACATCTTTTCTTTCATACATGATGGCTCAAGCCTCTGCTTAGTTTGACTTCAGGTGGTTTTTGAGGGGATGCAATATTCCTGTATGGCTGTGAAAATCCACCGCCATCATTCTCATTCTGGACGATGGACACTATTCTCAGCCCACTCTTATACTGCACATCCAGGAGGTGCAAGTCTCTGGAAGTTGTGTTGTACTGTGTCTTCAAAGGGACCAATTTTTCAGGGATGCCCAGGCCCACAGAGGCAGTCTTCCATTGCTTTTCCAAGAGTCCCCAAAATAGGCAAAAGATCCAGGGAAATTAGATTAAAATAGGTGGATGTATAAATGGAACAGATCACGGATTCAAACCCAGCACTGAAGAAGACCAGTTCAGCAAGCACTGGAATGACCAAAACCTAATTTACTCCTAGAGGTGTCCAGGGACAATGGTGGAACTGGAGTACTAGGATTCAGGCCATCCCTAGGCAGTTTGTAGTATCCAAGAAAATGAGGGTGCCTTATGATGTCTTTTTGAATCCGCCAACACACAGATGATAACCCAGACCGTCTCATTGAATAATTGATGGGTTCATCCCTGGGATGGCTAAAGTCCATAGACATGACAAATAAAGGATCAAAATCCCTAAGTCCAGTTCGCAATACAGGAGACAAAAACCAGAACGGGAATTCAGAAGTTGATCTTGCCCAGATTCTTCTTCAGGTAACTAAACTCCTTGAGATTTTGTCTACCCTATCCTCAAGACTGGAGCAGGTGAGTAGATGAATGATGGAGAATGGGCTAAAAATGAATACAGCTAAAAATCAATACAACTAAGACCAAAGTGCTTAGGTTGCAGCGTAATCATCTGATTTGGAACCCAACTCATCTACCATCCCCTCCAGTTTTGTATGTCCCTTCACACCAGGCCAGACATGTTTAGGGACCTGGAAAACTATGGGGGGGAGGGCTAATCAGAGCCTGCAGGTGCAGACAGACATTGTGATTAGTTCATTTATCATCCTGTGTCTGCTACGAAGGGTAGTCCCCTTCATTCCAGATGAACTCTATCACTTTGTGGTGGCCTGCTTGATTAATGCAGGCTTGACTATCTGAACTTCATCTATGTCAGTTTCTCTGTCTTGCACATTCACCACATGCAGGCTGTCTAAATGGCAATGGTTCATCTAGTATTTGGTTTTAGGAAATGGTATCCTATCTCTCCACTGATTCATGCCTGCCATTGGTTCCCGGTCCATGGCTACATAGTTAAGATTTGTTGCACAGTTTTTAACAGCCTTGCTCCCTCCTATCTGGCAGACATATTTCAACCCTACAGCCCCAAGATAACTCTATAATCTATGGACCTCGGTTGGCCACTCTGCTGGCTAAATATAAAATTAGAGGTAACAGGAGGTTTTCAGTCCAGGCCTATGCTATGGAATGCCCACCCTCTGGAGATTTGGTCTCTCCTCCAATATTTTGATCTTCAGAGAACCTGAGAAAGCCTTCCTTTTCAACTACTTTCTACAGGACAGCTTCTCAACTGCTGCTTTTGCTTCCATGAGCCTCTTCTAGGAACTAGTGGAAAATTAGTTTGTGTTCTATCGTAAACGCAATATAAATCCCCCAAATCAAGGTGGTCCGAGACCAGGATTGCAGGGAACCAGCAATTAAGAGCAGGATGGGCATTCTATTACCTGGGAGATCAGGAGTAACCAGAAGAAGAAACTATGACATGAAGAGTTCATAGGTTGGTCCAGAACACACAGATATTCTATGTTGTGGAGTATGTACCCTCGGGAAGGAACTGTGTATATACCGTTTCCCTTTGTGAAATTGTAGCCATGCATGTCACTTGGAAGACAGTTCTTGATGAATAAAGGAGGAACGTATGAACAAGATGGTCATTGCACATGACTGAAAGCTCTTTTACTGCTGGGCAATGTAGTCTTGTATCCCATGTTTACCAGCTGCTTGCCCAGCTTAGATCTAATCTAAACTGCCTGAAAACCTGTGGGGTCAAATGCCAAGAACATTATTGAATGCAAGGATTGCAGACCACTGACCCATGCTCCATCTGCACTGCTCCCAGGAGCAAAGGGTTCCCCATATACTTGTGTGATTTCTCAGTGGATGCTACCTGGCTCTGAGAGCGTGAACACAGTTTCTGCTCACAGGCATTCTGTGGATCCATTCTTCCAGCTCACCACTCCCCTAGACGGGGAAGGCAGGGAGCTTTACACAATGTGTAGCAAGATGTCATTCTCGACTTCCTTAATTATAAGGGCAGCCAATGCTCTGGCTATCACAGCCAGGTATGACATGGAGATCTGGCATAGAATGTCACTGCTCGTCGTTTATCTGTTCCTGGACAACCAAGGTGAAAACAAGTCCATAATGCGAAAACAGGCGAGATTGCCTTAAACCTCGCTGTAGACTCTTCATTGGATGTAGTTGATGGTGGCTTCCCCATATAGTCCACATAGCTCTGCTCAAGAGGCAGGCGTGTGCGAACTCCACACAATTTAAATCAGATGTTCAGCAACAGACTTTGCAGCTTAATGGCAAGGAATTGTATTGCAATTGAGACAGGCCAATGCCGTCAGTGCACTGGGTATTTTGAAGGATGGTAGGCTTTTTCATCCGACTAGTGAATCATGTTGTAATGCTCAAGAACATCCGGGGGATCATACCTTACGTTATTACTATTCCACCACAGCGTTTTCCTGCTCCGGATTCCAGAAGCAGTCCGCACCCAGGTCATCCACTGGTTAAGGTTAAAGAAGGGCTGGTAAATTGGGTTCCTCGGACAGGCAATTGATCCAAAACCTGTGCTTTAACAGGATCGGCCCCAATAATCTCCTTTACAGTAATGTATTAGTGCCATGTCTCCACCCAACTGTTCTATCAGGGACAGTTTAAAAGAACAACTGTAACTGAGATTGTGTAAACAGCAGGCAACATACGTTTTGCAAGTGTTACCAACACAAATGAAATCCGCAAAGCAGCAGGTAGTAATCTGACTTCAGGTGTGCATTGAAACCAATGTTATGAAGTCTCTTTGTAGTCACTCAGCTCAGCACTCACACACAGACCAGCTGTGGAGTCTCAGATTGGTCCAGGTAGAGCTTTATTATACATGATGTACAGTATGTACATAATCCCGTTACTCTTGAGTATATACAGTGGCATTGATGACTAGACAGGGACAGGGATGGGTAAATACACTACATACAAAGGAGCAGCCCCACCGGCCATTCTTCCATACCCAGCTCAGGCCCCAACTGACACTCCTAGAACATTCACTGACAGATCCACACAACATTCTACTGAACTTCTCATTCATACATCAACATTCTGATCGCAAGCACTCCAGGCCAGTGACAAGACAAGACTACAATATAACAACCAACCACTTTATAATCTGTATACATGGTGTGGTTTAAACCTTTCATAACAAAACATGTAGCATAAATACAATCAAGTTTTATATAGGCAATGAACAACACCGGTACTTTACTCCCCTCCCAACCTCATGGAATTGTTCAGTGCTCAGAATGTGCAGCACATTGTTTTCAGTCGTGGACCCCAAGAGAAACACAACCTGTAATTCTGGACATATTTTACCTAGGGGGCACTAAGACGGATCTGGTGACCAGATGCTAAAGGTTGCAAGCAGTATTGTCTCTTGCCACAAGCCCATGAAAGTGCTGGCTGGACTAGATCATGGAAGGCCAGGTACAGAGCTGTGAAAAAATAGCAAAACTGCTGTAGTGCAGTGTGGATGAAAAGAGCCGCTCTGAGTATCTAAAAAGGTGAAAACAATTGAAAGTCAGATTTGGCTAAATGGGACAAAGGGGATAAACTCATAAGTTTCTTACGGTTGAACAGTTCCTCTAGCAACCGGGTGAGTGGTCGCACTATCTCTCAATGTTTCCCTGGTGCCAGTGGGCAGGGGCATTCTGGAAAGTCAGAGGAAGGCATTGTGCGCCAATACCAGGAGTGTGTGATCAGGGGTTGGGGGTGGTTGGTGGTGGTGGGGAGCATTGAACTGTGTACTGGCTCGTGCCCTAGGGCATCTTTGCTCCTTGTGCAGAGGCTGCGATGCCTGCAGCTGTTCTGCTGCTGTCGCACCACAAACACCCCCACTCTCAGCCCCCTACCCATCTGTCACCCTCCAGGAGAACAAAAGGGAAGCGAGAGAGTACAGACCATGCCAGTCGTATATAGGACTAGCCGGATCTGATTGGGTCTGGTCTGAAATGGCAATATTTACCCTGTAACTCAGATTCCAGAAATGGTCCTTCGGAATGCAGTTTTTTATTTTATTTTAGTGAGGCTTGGCCCTGCTGGGTCCATTACCCATACTTTGCAAAGGAAAGGACTCCTCGACAGAGTAATGGTGAACTGCATACAAAGAGGAGGAAATATGTACACTGAAAATAGTTTAATTTCAGCATGGATAGTTATTCAGACATTTCAGAAATTCAAATTCACCAGTTTAGGTTGCAAACAAAATATATACCTGATCCAGTTTACACGTCACGTCCATTAGGTATACCCCAGTAAAATATCCCAGCATTTTTAATGTATATCTAAACAAAGTACTGAACTATTGCTATACACAGTACTTGACTAAGAATGCATGCTTAAAGGTCATGGTGGCCTGTATCAGCATCTGGGTAGTCGGCATCACCACCTATTCCGAAGCCCACCTCCTCCCACCTTTACAGGCCATCAGCCTTCACGTTCTGCACGCTGAAAGCAGGTAGGATAAATCTCTCTTCCTCGTAATTTGAATGCATCATGTGAGACCAATCAGTGCTTCAAATTGTCGGACATGGTCAGAAGCTCAAATTGTACACCCCCAACTCAGTTAAATCTTCTGTTGAAGGACGTTTGTTCCCTCCTCACTAAGGGGAAAATAGAGAAGATGCCCGCCCTGAAAAGGGTTTGAGGATTGATTCTAATCTCAGTGCCACTTGGGAGTAGATGGGGGAGCACCAAGAGTGCATACAGCTTTTACAAAATCCAGTTCCTCACATGTTGTTCAAGATGTTTAAATTCAAGAGGACCACGTTACATGTCCGTGGATTCAGAAACGAGACTACATGGCCACTGTGGCTCTGACCCACAGACAGTTCCTGCAGTTTATAGTGCGGATCGAATCCAGTAACAATTCAAGGTGCTTACATTTGGGCTCCAGTTGGAACTTGGGGCCTTCACCAAGTGCCTCCCACCAGAGTCTGCCCATCCTTAATATCAAGCCCTTCACATTGATCCATAAGATTGTTTGGTACAGAAACTGTTATAGAAAAAGGCATCAACACAGAACTCGAGGTTAGGAGCAAATAGTGTTACAAACTAAGGTAGGAAATATTTCCAAAGTTAAAGTGAGGGCAGTCATTTTATAAGTGAGGGTAGTGTTCATAAGGCAAAAGGCCAGTCTCTGTAGGACTTTCAACCAATGTAACAAGCTCCCCAAATGTTTGTAGGGCAGAGGGTCCACAAACCAAGGATACTTCAGTCCAGGATAGGATGGCCCCTGCTGAGAACAACTGCTGGGCCTTTACTATGTCCTTGTAGCTTTCTCCTAAGACCCAGAAACAAACAAAAGGCTCTACCTCTCTGAATCTTCATTCCCAAGATATGAAATGACCAGTGTTTTCCTACTCCCGGGACCTGGGTCTTTAGGCCTTTTTTCAAACTTCACATCAAAACTGATCCTCATGGACCATATTTGACTCTCAGACATTGGCCGTCTGTTTCTGCCCTGGGTGCTATGTGACAATTTGCAGTCCAATCTCATTATAACCCCCTGCAAATGGCGATCCCTCTCCAATTGGAGACTGTCACAAGCTCCAGTGTCCCTTGGATCTCTTACCAGGGCTAAGCATGGAGATCCCTCCTAGTCTCAGAAACCCACCAGAGTGCCTCCGGGTCAACAGCCACTGACACCAGACTGCTGGGCAACATTGCTCTAGTAGCATTGGTGGGCTTTCTAATTCCAACACACTCTGTTTTGTGCCACTGTTTCACTGGAGGCTTTCTGTTGGCTTTAGTCTTTTCTTTCCTCTTGTCTAGTAAGTATTCTTTAGTGCCCCTGGTTGATTAAATAATCAATTTACGGCTAGACACACTTTGATATGGTTATGTAGGAGTGTTCAAGGTTGGGCTCACCAGGACTTGTCCACGTCTATCCAGGTATTCAGTAGTCTACACTCAGCAACTCTGGCTCTGCTGTACCATGAGCCCCACTGCTTCCATATACCCTCACTTCACATCCCAACTGATGAGGCCAAATTTGGGGCTCTATGGTATTTTTCCTTCCTTCCTTCCTTCCTTCCTTCCTTCCTTCCTTCCTTCCTTCCTTCCTTCCTTCCTTCCTTCCTTCCTTCCTTCCTTCCTTCCTTCCTTCCTTCCTTCCTTCCTTCCTTCCTTCCTTCCTTCCTTCCTTCCTTCCTTTCTCAGTCTCTTTTGGCTCTCTTATATAAGCAAACATTCCCTCCATACGGTGTTCCAATTTCTCTTTTCTCTCCACTTCATTTTTCCAATCTCTCTCCCTACTTGGTTTGTAACCTTTCCCAGCCTTTGGTCTTCCTTTTTTCTCTCTACTTCCTCCCTCCCTCCCTCTCTACTTCCTTCCTCCAACCATCTTTCTCCCTCATACTTTGGCTTCTCCCTGGTTGGGACTCTCACTGCCCACTCTATCTCCTGCATTTCACTTCCGAATTCCCGCAAAACTCCCGGCACTGGCGCCTTTTTTTACTTTCTATCCTGTGATTAATTGTTCTCATTCAGTGAATGTTAATGTGCCCCTTCGGGGACCAATTGTATGAGCTTTTTGATTAGTTATTCTAAAATGTCTTTGCCGCCTCCGGCTGTGTTGAAACTAATCGATTGTGAGTGATCATTAATTGGTCTATGCCCCCATGTGATGGTTCATGAACATGTATGTGCCTGTGAGGTCTGGGTGACGGGGGTTCACAGGTCGCATCCGTAGCTTGGCAGCACGTGTACACTCGTGAACTCTTGAATATTGAAGTGTTTGTAAGTCTTGTTGAGGGCCATTTTTCACCCCACTTTCCAAAGCAAGGAAGAAATCCTTTGAGATCCAACATATACTACCTCCGGGTCGGCACCATATAACAGGTGGACTTACCTGCAATAAACATATGACCCCATCACAGCACCCACAAAGGACTAATAAAAAACTCCAGGCCACCACCATCCCGTGCAGGCCTAGGCTTCTCTGTAAACTTCCAGAAGTCGTCTCTCAAACTTTTCCAGCAGGCTGGGGCCCGCTGTGACACATGAGTAGTGATTGTGCACCCATCAAATGAAAAGATCAACCTTCTCAGTGCAGTCAAACATTTCACGAAGATGCACATTTGCAATGCACAGAATTAATCTGGCCTGGGACTAATGTCCTATTGTATTAGCCTTGTGTCCAATAGACTTAAGATGAGACTTGTATAAGGAAGAGTTAGACAGTGAATCCAGCCTGTAAACCGGTGGAAGTGCGCCATCACTCTCTGAAACACATATTATTAAATTTCTCCTTGTGTAAGGTGTTACTCCCTGTGTTTATGAAAGACAGGGTGAGCAGCAACCTGTAGGAGTCCTAAGCATGGAATACTTACACGTTACCGCACACATGTGCGAACGGGAACCCATTGGTGTAGGGAGATTGAAGACCCCTAAAAGAGGGCTGATGGAAGACCTCAGTGTCTCCGGGCTGCCCTGGAGGCCAGCAGCAATTTGTGGGTACCTGGTTAAATATGCAGTGACAGCCTTATTTCGTTTGACGAGCCTGAAAGCCTTCTTTATAAAACCAGACAAGGTAAAACCAGTTTCCTGTTATAATTCAACATATAACATCAATCCATATACATGTGAACACGTGCAATACAGTAGGCAAATAAATAACTAAGTAGCATCCAGTTGGTTCGCTTGGGAGTAAGTTCCCTTACAGTTGGTAAATAAAACATTAAATTACATCCATGGGGTCACCTACGACAAGTTCTTTCACAGTTGGTAAATAAATAATTAAATAACATCCATCTCAGCCGTGTGGCTGGTGAGTCAGAGTCTCCTTTCCGTTTGATAGTGACCAGAGGCAACACATGCACCCCTGAACCAAATGGTAGCTGCTCTCAACTACGAGGCACTTTAGTCCTGGCACTACAACAATCCACAACGGACCGCTAAGCACGGTTTCTGTAAGCACCACTAACTCCTGGTAAGATGTTGGGTGCGTTCAGTCACCAACGGAACATACCGTGCCCCCTACTGAAACTCCTAGGTGATACCATGTGCAGTATGTAGTGAGTTGGCACCCAGCCTGTCAGGCCTTCTAGTAAACCTAGGGCTAGGCACCTCCGGCCTCCAGGGTTGTCTTTTCTCAGGTAATTCGCCCCTCGGTGCCACAAAGAGCTCCTTTCCCAACACTGGGAACGGACTACGCAGGCGGGCTAAACTACATACAGATGTGACGCACACTTGGTTCTGTCAGATCTTGAACTGTGAGGGGGCAATGCCCAGCAAGCCTTCCCTTCAGCGGAGAAAGGAAAGGAGGGCCGGCCCCTTGGTGGGAGCAACCACACAAACCAAACCCCCAGGCCCAACCGAGCCACTGGTGAGCACTCATGGATGGATTTATGGTGGGCGGTACCCAAACTGGGTCCAAGACCGCTCTCTCACACTCTTTCAGTCGGTGTCCAGTGAACGTATACCAACTCAATTGAACCCGGGGGGCTTTATGGCACTCTTTACATGCTGCAGGTGGGTTTAACCTCAGTTACATTTTGCTGAGGCGATCAAGCACCATGCGCCTGTCTCTGGTATAACAGGCTTAACAATGCGTACTACAATACCACGGCCCGCCTGTCTGTGAATGCCATTGTGTGGAAATACAGCACCCACGTGGTGGAAATACCCAGCTCTTCCCAATCAGACTTTTCCCTTCCTACCTGGCTGCCGGGACCTGGCAGGGGAAGAAACTTGCTAGGTGTTCTCTCACCATGAGGCACCAGCATGGAAAAAGGGAGAACAACCTGCGCTCTCTCCTTCGGATCGGTGCCGGTACTGAGGCAGCACCAGCCTGCTTAACCCCCTCAGGTCTACAACCAAACACAGCGCCTCAACCCTGGTTAGAGGAAAAGGACAAGGCCGGCCTGGATGCCCTGGAAAGCCTCAGATGAGATCCATCCGACGCGGAGTGCCTGACTGGCCCTGCTGGATTCGCTGGAGACTCTCTTTTCACGCTCTCTCACTCCCTAGGTTATTCCGACAGGGAATCTTCCAACACCCATCTCTGCAGGGGAGCTCTAGTCTGTGCTGAGGTGGAATCACCTCACAGACGACACCGCTTCCCCTGCAGGTGGATCATACCATCTGCATCAGCACGTCCCTCACGCGGTGAGTCCCTAAACAACAAGATATCCATATGGGCAGAACATATATCAAATAAATTAAGAAAATATACTTGAAGAAACTTGACTACGTACTTTTATTCATTTACAACAGAAATTTGGCGCAAAGAGGTGTAGGCACAAACAAACTACTGCCTAAACAACAAGAGGTTTGCCTGCCAAATTGGAACCTGAAACACACACAGCCCCTGGTCACACGCAAACTCAAATAAATGTGGGTTTACACTTGGTATACAAAGCAGCACAACTTCTAAAGGGGCTTTTAACTTCACACTTAAAACAGATGCCTTTATGTCACCTCAGTCAGCTCAAAAACAGAGGGGCAATGGTCACAAGCTTGAACCGCTCATGCACCTAAATTTACGTTGGTGTGCTTAGCAAGAAGGCTGGCCTTGAGGTTCTGCGACCCCCCCCCCCTTCTCAGACAGTCGAGTGCAAAGATACAGATGAAAAACAGTACGTTTATGCATTACATCAAAAATCGGTGGGGCATACTGTTGATTTTCTGTTTATATCTGGTACATCAGGAGATATCTGTCTTGAGTAAAGCACCTGCTGGCACTGGCAACCTTCTCGCTGAGAAGCTCAGCAGACACACATTATTGTTGTACAAGTTGGAGCTGGTTGATGCTGAACTCGATCAAGTCTTTAAACAAAGGTGCAAGCCCAGGATAGACCTAATTACAAAAGTATTCAATGCCAAATTCAATCAGGTTGTGCATCCAGGATTCATAGGTGAGGCATTGTATGTCTCATGAGTGGAAAAGTTACTGCATGTCTCTTCTCTGATATCCCAAGTCGCTCTGATCCTCACCAGGTTCCAGGTGGCACCTTGTAGATAGGATCTTCACAGCACCAGCATGGGCCAAAAACATTTTTCAGACAATATTGTATGATCCCCTCTACTGACGACAGATAAGACCCTAAATTGCCTGTTTCATGGAAAGGTGCCCACTCAGGAGGTTCTATAATCATGTTCTATGATGCCCACTGTGCCAGAGAAGACAAATCCATTTGTATCGTCTGGTTTTGCCCACAAGGGCAGCCCAGCATCAAAATGCTAGAGAATTATCTTCTGAACAAAAGTGCCAACAGCAACCCCAGACACTTGTTTCTGCCTTGTTAGGCATCAACAGTAAGGGGAAGCTGAGAATCTCTAGGCATAGAGAGCAAGGAATCTACATCTGGATTACCCTTCATAACTTGGGCCAAAACCCCAAGTCTTCCAGAATTAGACTTAAATGTCAGAGCCCCTCTTCTGAGGACAAACATTGCTTAAATGGCCTGTTCTGTGGGAAGTTGGCCACTCTAGAGGGTCTACAATCACATTTTAGCCCGCAGCGCCTTAACAGAGGAGAAATATTAATTTGCACATGTCTGGTCCTGCCCATAAATACAGTCACAAAACCAAACGTTGATGGCTGGAAGTTTTGGATAAATCATAACCATAAGCACAGTTCTGGGCAACCCTCCTGACCATCATTTTTCAGCCTGCCAAGCCATTACAGAATGGGAATGCCCATAGGCAAAACCAGGCTTGGTCCTACCTCAAAATGGGCAATCAAGCCCCGATATGCTAGGTCACATCCCTTCTGCACGAGACCACAAGCATTCCCAGACATTTTTCAGCCTTTTTGGGCATCATCAGTGAGGAGTAGATTGGGTCTCGAGGCCCAGGGGGTTCGGGACCCACATCTGGGCATACCCGTCCCACTCAGGGTGACTTTAGAAAAACAAAAAGGTGAAGGTTTGAATAAATCATAACCACAGGCACAGCTCTGGACAACCCTCCAGACCGTCGTTTTTCAGCCTGCCAAGCCATTACAGAAGGGTAAAAACCATATGGAATTCTGGCTTGGTCCACCCCAGGCCTGCTAGGCCTAGAGACCCAAACTACTCCGCAGAGATGAGGCCCAACAAGGCCTAAACATGTTTGGGGATGTTTGTGGTCTGGTGCAGAAGAGATGTGACCAAGCAGTTTGGGCTGGACTGCCCCTTTTGGGGTTGGACCAAGCCTGATTTGCATAGGGTATTTTCCCTTTATGTAATGGCTTGGCAGGTGAAGAAAGATGGTCTAGAGAGTTGCCCATAACAATGCCAGAGGTTAAGATTAATTCTAAACATTCCAGGTCTGACCCCTTTTGTTTTTCTACACATACATTCAAACATAGCCATTCTAGGCAATTCTCTTTTGAACAAGAGTACCAAGAGCAACCCCAGACACATGAGGCGAAGGTGATTTGTTATCGGCTCCTTATGGCTCTGTCCAGAGCTGTTCCAATCACACTTAAGGTGTGCCCTTGCCTGATGATGTAAAATGGGGCACAGATTCTCTACCACAACACTGAAACTCTGGCTCAGGCAGCTTGTCATCTAAGAGATTGATTTATGAACACGCGAGTCAGCCGTCACCTACTGTACTATGGCAGACACCGCGTCATGCTGGTTTTCAAACCCACGCATCAGATAGTTTCCATTTGTGAATTTGAGGAAATCCCCTCCAACATCAGGGTCCACAGTCTCCTTGAGCTTAACACAGTGCTCAAAAGGCTCACGAACGTGCCCTTTGAATCTATGCATAAGCAGATGTTACATAGGAGTCATGAAAAACATCATTTATCATCCATGTTACTTCAGCCTGGTGGATTTATAAGATACCTGCTTTTCTGATTTGAGAGATCCAGCATTCCGAGCTCGTATCCATGCACCCCATTATTTAAGGTTAAGGTGATCTTGGAGCCATACCACATGTTTATTTTTGCCCATTTGATGCGACTTCTGATTTTTTGCCGCATACCTTTTTGTAAACCTCTCTGCACGGCTGCTGGACAAACTGTTCATATGCTAAATGCCAAACGAAAGGTTAGATATTACTTGGACTAAGCTAAAGATTTTCAAACTACTGTCCAGCCTTTTATTGCTGTCAGTAATGCAACGAGAGGCCAGGCCTTCTTTAAACGGGAACTTGCCAATTGGATCATCCCATGCCTAAGATTGTGTCAAGAGTCTGCAGAAATGTCAAGCCACTCAGAGACCACAAAACCCACACGCGCTAAGGCTGCAAGTATGGCTTTCCACAGTGGGATGTCGCTACAGGACAATTCCAAGACAATGTTGTCGAGAACATCCACACGTTCTCCAAGCACTGCTTGCACCGATGTGGACACAAGGATAGAGTTGTTGTTGAGAGCAGCAGTTGATGAGCATCTTTTTCAACAAGGTGACCTCGGCCTCACCCACCTTCCTGTTTGTTATTGCTCTTTATGCGGTTCATAACAGGGGGATCTGTAGGTGAATCAATGCTGGAGAGGAATTGTTACTGAAGTACTCCAGCTCTGTTATATTTCATAGGATGTCATGTGACCTTCTTCCCTCCGCAGCACAATATACTAAATGTGTACAGCTCCTGCAAAACTGCTGTATGAATCCAAAGAGGGCTTTCCTGGGTGGAGCCTGAGCCTCTTTTTCCATGTTGGTCTAGAGAAAAAGGACTAAAATGAGGTGGATAGGTTATGCATTAAGGTTTGTGATTACTGGCATGATCTATACCAAGGATTCCCAGCCTGATGACAAGGAAGTATTCAAAGCATGAGAATCGTTAAAAGATACCAACAATAGAGAACTCCAGATAGAGGTAAGTACAGGGACGTCATTTCACCAAAATGCCTGGGGTAGAAGTGACATCACAAGACCCTTGACCTCTGATGACATCACAGGGAGTGATGTCATTTGACCCCACCCCAAAGTGATAATACAAGAACCGATGGAACATGACCTTTCACCCTTGACAAAACAGGAAGTGGCATCACACAGCATTGTTCCTAAGTACACTATGAAAAATAAGGATACAATATCACTATAATGTGATATACATTTCATACATGAATGGATCGCCATATGTATCGTTAAGATGAGTGTGTATAGGCCCATATCACCAAATTACTGTGAATGCAAGCAGATGTCCATGGCCAAATGATAAGGATGTGTTATTATATAGCACTTATGCTTAAGCGCTTTATATAGAACAAATATACATACAATATCATCCAACCTGTGTTGGTACTCATTTATTGACCTCAGAAGGATGAAAGGCAGAGTTGAGGTATTTAAGAACAGACTAAATCAATGACTCATCCCCTGAAGTGTGCCTGAAATAAACATTTAATGAGTCTAGCAATTATTGTATAGAATTCCAGAAAGACAAATTCTTTGGTATTCCTATTCTTTCTTATTTAAGGTCACTGCTGAAAGTTTTAGACTTGTGGAACCCCTGTTTATTTTGTTTTAAGAGGCCTGAACAAGAAACCCAGCCACTCCAGAAGCAAAGAGCCACATGGTGCTGACCACAGCCCAGAAACTTGCATTAAAAAAAGAAAAAAAATGTTTAATTCTTTTTATAGGGGTAGCAAGGGAGACCTCTCGGGTCGCAGTTGCGACCCCTAAATGGCGTCCCTGGGTAAGTAACTCATTCTTTCCAGTTGAATGGTAATTCAATGCATCGACCGCAGAAGGAGTCTGTTTATATGGCAATCAGTGCTGAGTTCTGAAAGCAGAGCACTGATGTCTGAGGCGTGTGCTTCACCAGTACAGTTATCCTGCCAGCTTTTTAGCAATACGTTCACTAGGGGCAAATAGCCATTGCATCATCTATAGCAAAGCAGTGTAATTTTTCCCCACAATAATAGTGTAGAATTTCGGGTGGCTGTCGTGTTCTCTGGCGCTTTCTAAACCACCTTGTTATATAATGGTCTTCATGAGCTTTGTGAAATCACTTGAATTATTAGTAGCGATTTGCACTGGCCCTTGAATGACCAATGCACAAAACCTCCACTTCCTATTTTATGACAAGATAATATCAGTAGATTATTTAAACATGATTGCACTCAAATGATACTCCAGGATTCCGAGCTACTTGCCCTGCATACCGTAATTACGAATAGATTAGTAACTTTTTGTTATGATGAAAAGTCAATTTCACTTTCCAAGTTCTTACATATTAAAAAAAACCATCTGCAAATTATATTGAAAGTGGTACCACTTCAAAGTGAGGAGCTGATTTCAGAGAAGGGCATTAATTGAATGTTAATGATACACTGTCATCGATGTAACAATAGCCAGCTTTGCAGTGCTTTTCAAAGCCCATTTACTCAGCCCTTATATTTACTAGATCAAAGAGAGAAATTGAAGGTTGCGTTTTGCGAGATTGCCTTGCACAGATGAGAGAAAGCACATACCACAGATAAACACCTATTATAGACAATATCTTTTGATCTCAAAACAAATTTCGGAGGGATCAAAAATTCATTGTTTCATTTGCAATTGGTTAAAGTATTGCTTGCACCAAACATAAGTACTATAGTCCTAATTAGGTATTAGGTATTTGTTGTGCACTAACAACCCAAGGGTATTAAAGCACAATAACCAGTACATATAACATAAGAAGAGAAAGAAGGCCAAAGGGAACTAAAACATTAAGGTATTAGGTTTCATTTGGAAAAACCTCTACAAAAGCCCTTGTGTGTTTTAACCCAATACAATGTTAAACCATTCACACTGACTGTCTGATATCCCATTTTGATTAGCCCTTTGTTGTGCTGATCTCGTTTAATTTGTTAAAAATCATCACAAGAATGAGCTTTTTATTGGAGTGGAATAACCATCATCCGATACACTATTCTATTTGCTGATTTATTTTGATATCATCGGGCAATCACCGTCAAACTAGTGGCATAACACAAAATGTAGGGGGCCCCCCTGTGAGCCATGCTGAGGGCGGCAACAAAGCACAGGCTTGCGCCTCACTCCAAGCTGGCCTCCACACATGCGCATTGCGCACGATTATCATCAGCTGCATGGGCACACTACACTAGGTAAAATATATAAATATGTGTTTTGATCAAACTTTAAATCTTTCACCCAGCGTAGAAAAAGGGGAGCTGTGCCATGCACCGGGCACCCAAATGTACAAGCTAACTCTGTGCGTGGCCGGTAATATTACGCACAGTAATGATACCATAACAGCCCATGTTCATGCTGACTCTGCCAGTATATGCCAGTGTTCCCATGTAGAAACAGCCTCATTACGAGTCAGCCAGTCCGGAAACAACAGTGGTGGTAAATCCGCCGCCATCGTTGTTTCCGGACCAGCTGATTCGGAGTTCTGCAGGTGGGAGGTGTCACTCCTGCCAGGTCTGACTTGGCGGGAGTAACGCCACCCGCCTGCAGGGGGAAATGTAAACACCGGCTCCGTCATAGACGGAACCGGTGTTTCCATTGTCCCCATCCCCCAGTCCTATGGGACTCAATGGGAATGGGGATTTATGGAATCCTGCCTCCGGAATTACCGGGTCACCAGGGTTGTAATGTCCCGGTGATTCCAGCAATCACAGAGGCGGAAAGGTATTTCGGGTCCGGCGGCAGCCTCCTGTATTTTCCGACACGGCTACTGCCGGACTTGTAAAGAGGCCCATTGTCTTGTTGGCTTTACCCTTAATGCCAGTAAAGATATCCTGCCACAGGAAGAAAATAAGTTATTGCTGGCTGCACACATGCTTACCAAACACCTGCAAGACCATGTAAGAATATATGGACTTTGCCCACACCACCAGTAAAATATGCAATGTTACAGTAAGGAAACTTTTCCTTGTTTGGCTGCACAAATGCATCCATCCACCATGTAAAAACAGACATCATATGGTGTTGCGCCTTATGTGACTAAAATATGATGTGCCACAGAAAATGTCCAGTCTGCCTGCCCCTGGAGCAATATATCCGCCACCCCAGACCCTCCTCCATGTAATGACATTCGTCAAGTTGGCTTTGTCCATAAATGCCAGTAAAATATTTAAGAAAGTGTCCATGTCACAATGTCCCTTGCCCGGTGCCCAACCCTGCACACACACACCCTTACCCATTCACCCACCAGTCACTCACCCAGTGGCAGCTGGTTTATTTTTTAATTGAAGGGGCGTAAACGTTTCTGACGAATATGTCAGAGTCGAGGGAGCCCGAGACAACTGTGATGAATCTGATGGTGTCATCACTCCTTTCCCTGAGGGTAGCCTCAGCTCCTGTGGCCAATGGATGGCAGTTGCTACCTGATCCTGACCTTGGCGGCGGTTATATGAGGAAGGACTACATAGGGGGAGGTGACCCTCAGGCGGATGGCACAACCTCATCGGAGGAAGTCACATACCCCTCATTCCCTTATGTTCCCACTCTTCCTCATGCTGTGATGGCATATTGTAATACTCACTCAACCACTTGTCAAGTCTACTTCAAGTATTCCCCAATATAACCTAAAGAATACTTTACCAATCACTGAGATGAGGAAGAGGCAGGGAGCAGTGATGATTACTTCCAATGAGATCCAACATCAGCTTCTCCCACATTACATAAGAACAGTATGAAAACAACTGAGAAGAGGAAAAGGCGAGGATCAATGATGATTACTCCTAATGAGAACCACTATCAGCGGTCTAGTCGCCTGGGAGAATCGATTGGCCCGACATGGTTTAAAACCATGCCGTGAAGAGAAGCATAGAGTTCTCCAGCTCAGGACAGAGTGAGGTACCGATGGCAATGCAGAGGTTTAAGCAGCTACACAGAGCGAGAGGGCAGCTCGTTTAGCGTTGCGCTCTGGGAGGCTCTGCAGAAACCGAAGAGGAGGAAGCAAGTTGTGCTTCCTGATTGCTGCAGAGGGTGGTAAACTGACCGAAGCCCGAACGCCTACTGGAAGTGCGGGCAAGGGCAGAAAGAGACGCAGGAGCCAGAGAAAAACACGACTTTGAGTCAGGAACGCAGAGAAAGCATAAGAAGAGAACCGGTGAGCCTAGGGAAATCGTTGGGACACCGAAGCACTGTTGGGTGAGATAACGAAACCCCTATACAATGGGACTGGGGACTGGGACCCTCAGTACATACTTGGGGGGGCCTGGGGAGGAGACCAAGAAGGGAAACCTGAGACATTGCGTGTTGAAACCTGGTAGACAGAAATATATCAAGTCTTTGGAAAGCAAGCTGATTAAGTATATTAATAGTACCAAAGCCAAGTGTTTGAAAGAAACTGGATAGATGTTGTGGCAGGAGAGTATACCAGGCAACGCAAAGTGTTTGAAAGAAACTTTATACAAATCTAGCAGGAGAGTATATCAGGCAAAGCCTAGTGTGTGCAAGAAAGTGAAAGAGACTGCATCTAAAACCCGCAGGAGAGTATACCAGGCAAAGTCAAGTGTGTGTGATAAACTACAGTAAGAAGGGAATCTCAAGGAAGATCCATGCCCTTAAGATTGTGAATTGTTGTAAATGTGGAAAAGTGCCTGATAGGGAAGTATACCAGGTGAACTACGAGTCTGGGACCCTCACCCAAATTGTAATACAGCAAAAAGAGAATCTCAAGGAAGACTTATGCTTTTAGAATTTGGAACTGTCTTGGATGTGAAGAAAAACCTAGGGAAGGGAGACATTTCCTCAGGAACAGTGAACCCACCAAGAGGATGGAAATATCCTCTTGGGTTACAAGGAAATTGGTTATTCTTTGTTTGAACTCTTCGTTTTGGAGAAAAGTTATCTGGGGAAGGGAGGCATTCTCAGGAACTGTCAACATTGTCCGCTTGCATCTTTTTGGTGGGATTCATACGTTTGTGTTAGATTTGAACATTTGTGCACTTTGTGAATCAGAGACAAAATCCCTCTCATCTTAGATTTAGTTTTAGAGTGTGAGTGCAAGTATAGGATTTTGCACACACAACATATTTTTGCTTTGGACATCTTGTCAAAGGACAGGCACATTAGTTTTGGTTGAGGTAAGAAAACTCCTCCTAGAATAGGGATAGTGAGGCATTTTGCAACCCCTTTAGCATTTAATAAACGTTTATAACCAAAAACATGAGTCCTCTGTGACCGCGTCTCATTCTTGGTTCCTCACACAACGAAAAGGAATTCAGGGTATTCCCCCTCCCCTAAGAACATTTTGAATAATGGGTTAACATTTTGCATTACAGAGCACGCTTTCTGCAACAAATTGGGCAAAAAGCCAGACAGTTTAGCAATTGATTTTATAGGGTAACTCCAATCCAAAAATCCAATCGATGCAAGTCACCACCAGTGCACAGGAGCATTAATGCTTTTATTTAATTTTTGCCATTCAGAATGCATTGGAACAATAAGAAAACACGTCCAAACTTGGTGCACACTATAAGACAGTCAAGACAGGTAATAACACTTATGTTTTCTTTACAGTTGAAGATACCCAGTAAAAGATTCCAGGTCACAGTAAGCCATAGCTAGACTGGCTGTATTATGTAAGAGAGGCATGGTATCACAAGTATGACACTGACAGAAAAGGTACAACTTGAAAAACCTTTATTGAAGTTTCAATGGGGTTGGAGAAACTGCTACCTTGCCCTATAGCTAGGATGGAAGTAGTCTCGACCATCAAATAATAAATAAAACAGTCCTATTGAAGTCCATCAAATCAAAATGGCCTACATGAACAACGCCTAATGCCTATATCTTGTACAAAAAGTGTGAAAAGGAAAATATGTATGCAAAGGGAATTCGGTGTTCAAATATAAGGGATAAATGTGGCTGAGTCATCTCTCCTCCCCACGTTACACAGCATGGAGTAAGGTAGTCCATGTAGGCAAGATGATACAATCTGGCTCAGATTCTTAACACAAAGGCAGTTCAAAACGTAGATCGAGTCCCGCCTGACCTTCCACGTTAAAGTCTTGCTTTCCAATTCCCAAATCACAGTTCACCAAAAAGTTCATTTCGGTCCCCCTCTGTCGGGCACTGTTTGGCCTTCTTCACTTGTCTTTCGTGGCCTTTTGGAAGCAACAACCTCCTGCAGGGAACTCTTGGGGTTCTTCACCTGCGGTTCTTGTCCTTCGGTCCAGTGCTCTGCTCCAGTAGGTTTACCTTCGCCCGGAAGTTCTGCTCTTACTCGTGTTCCACCTTCCTCAGAGTGTGTTTTTCTGTTCCACCTTTTATCCGTGTGATGAGGTGATGAGAGCTAATTGGTATCGGTTGTATTCACTTAGAGTCAAGTGCCTGACTTTGCCTGGCCCGATTAGCGGGACATGTCTGATGGGATGTGTAAGAGTTAGCGCTGTTACTCTGTCGTCTTCTTCCTCAGCCAGGTGTTTGTGTGGAAAGGGGGGAGTTGGGGCATCAGAGAATCTGAGGGATCATGGGTATGGGAAAGGGAGGAATACTACATCTCACCACCGCTGCCTCACCCCAACTCTCTGAAGACCCCTCACCCAGCTGATCCTCCCGCACTGGTCTACCCCCGGGGTCTGGATCCAAAGGCGATGGCTATGCCCTGGCCACCTGAGAGAGAGATCCCTGAGGACTAGCAGGTGAAACACCCTTTGGTTTCTCACAAATACCACTTATCATGCTTGCTTTATTGAAGATAGCCAGAAAACATTATGTTTTAGCACAGCCCCACCAGCCCTCTTTGCCTCCCACCTGTCCCCTCCCCCTGCTACCTCTTCCACCAGGAATAAAATACAAGCACACACACACATTCACACAACATTCACTCACTTATTTACACACACCATTCAGTCACTCATGTACAGGCGCACCCAGCCACCCATGCGTCATACATTCACTCATTCACACACAGATTATATAATAAATATACACCCCCTTGCATGCACACAAACATACATCATGAAGATGCAACACCCTTGCATGCACACATACATTTACAAAAAATATATTTATTTTTTGTACTTTGTTTGCTGAATATGTTGCTCTGAGGGACTTGTGATGACTCGGATGGCATCATCACTGGTTCCCGGGCAGCAGCCTCCTCCCATGTGTCCAGGGGACGGCAATCGCTATCTGATACTCACCCTTGGGGTGGATATATGAGGGAGGATCACATGGGAGGAGACAGCTGTCGGGGAGGGGGAGGTGGTAGTGACTCCATCAGATGAGATGCAGTAGTCCCCCCCCCCTTTCCTCATGAAGAAGACCTTCTAATACCCAAGTTCTTGATGGCTTGCTGTCATCCCACAAGTCCCCCTTATTGTAAAAATCAGAAACCCCTTCCTTTATGTCACTCTAGACAAAATCCCATGTATACCTCAAAAACCTATAACATCTGCTGTTTCTGATGTTTCTCTATATAAAGTTTTTGAACAACAACATTGGAGAACTCCAATAACATCTATGGACTCCAGCTCCCATAAACCTGTATAAAAAAAACAAAAAGAGGAGGAAGGAGTGATGCAGATTGTGAGAAACCCAAAACCTAATGTGTAGACTAGTTGTTGGGCTGAACCACAAGTGCGACAGACATTTAAAAATGGCATATGCATTCAAAAAAGAGAGAAAGAGAGAGAGAGAAAAAAAAGAAATCCATTTGAATCCATGCAGCGGCTCACGACTTAGTCACACACACCGGCGTGGTGTGAAAGAAGGGAGACACAGCGGGCACACCTGAAGGACCATCTGAGCACTAGGAGCTGCAGTGAAGCTCCTGGTGGTACGGTCGTGCCGGGAAGCAGCATTCTTCGGTCAAGCCACAGAGGGAAGCTGGTGAATGAACGCAGAACTGCAGCAAACGCTGGAGAAACATTCACATCGTGAAAGAAGTCATCTCAGTAAGCAGGCTTTACCGCAGAGGCACGCGATAAGTCAGAGATGCTGCAAACTACCGGGGAGTCTGCCCAAAGCGAGCCAACACGCATGCAATGAAGTCAATGAGTTATGTGAAACTGCTATTTTGAACAATGCTCAAAGGCAGTTTAAATACAAACAAAACCTAATGTTAAAGCAATGACCAAAAGGAAGAATATTTGAATACCAACAAGAGAAAGTGCAGCAACAACCTGTGAACAAATACCTATGCATGAGACGTCAATGTGGGGGAAAGCTGGAGTAAGTGTTACCCTAAGTAAACATATTGAAACACAACAAAGTTGATGCGGCTGTGGCATAGTGAAAAAGACAGTGCAGGTCAAATACTTTCAACTGTACAGGGGGTTTTGCTAGACCCCTGTATGACCACTTTGACCTTTTCCTTGCGGCTCTCCTAGGACCTTCTGGTATCGGTAGTTTCAACAAATGTGGGATCAACCAGGGTCTCTCAAATGAGCACCTAGATGGTGTCGGAGCCCTCTGCATCTGGTTTTCCCTTAGTGTTTAACAGTTCTCTGAAATTTCCTACATTTTCCATTTGCAACTTTGCTTATCGGCTCTCCCCTCCACTCACCGGCTGTGATAAACCGCTTGCCTTTTCTTGTCTCTGGAGTCCAGGCTGGTACCACGGTAGCAATCATCTCTCACTGTTCTGATTATCAGTGTAGGCATTCTCAGTGTACTGTTGATATCTGCTGCAACACACACTGGCTATTGTTCCCGGTCTTACGATTCCTTCCACGGAGGCTTCATGGGTCTGGGTCGGAAAGGGCAGAGTTGCTTCTCTCCTTGCCACCTTTTCGGTTCTCACCACCTTCCTCCCCCACTTGAACTGCTCTGCTTGAAAGGCTGTCTCGTCGTGTGGTCTGCTTTGCTCGTAGTGCGCTCTCCTGCTCCACCTTTTATCCCTGTGGGGAAGGGAAAGGGCTGTCGGGTGTGTGTGTTTCTGGCCAATTGCCTGACTCTGCCTGGCCCTTGTGTTGGGACATGTCAGGAAAACTGCTTTAGTGTTAGTCCATTGCCTTTGGTGGTGTAAGAAAGTGTTTGTGTCGGAAGGGGGGGGGGGGTGGAGTGTCTGAATATCCTGCATGGTAGGTTGGGGAAACAGTGTTATGAGTAAGGGAGTGGTTGGTCAACTGGGAAAGGTGAGATTTATAGGGTTTGTGAAATGAATAGGGGGATTGTGTGAACGGTAGTGTTTTATCAAAGTATACTGGAAGTTAGGGAAAGAATAATCAGAGGGACATGGAGAACAATGACTGGGAGTATTCGGGTAGGAAACAAGGAAAGAGGAATTCTGGGAGATATGGTTTTCAAGTGCAACAGGGTTTCTAATGGATTTACCAGATGTGGAGGGTATGTCGGATTCTGGTATAGGAGATTCATTGGGTGGAAGGGAGGTTGAGTTGGTATAGCCTACAAAAGCCTCAAGGACCTTGTCTTCCTCGTTCCTTTCTCTGATACAATACTGCTCCTCACCTGGGAAGTTTCCCGAGCATAACCCTGGGTTCTCCTACCCAGGTGATCCTCCCTCACTCGTCCACCCCCAGGTTTGGGATATGAGAGCACCAGCCCTTCCCTGGCCACCTGAATAAAGGATTCTTGTGGTCTTCTCTGGAGAATACACTCTGGAACTTTACAACTGTGGGAAGATACCTGGCAGGGAAGTATACCAGGGGATCTGAAGAGCCCATAGGAGGATTCCTGGCAGAGGAGTGTACCAGTGAATCCACGAAATCTGTAAAGAGAAGTCTAAAACTGTGAGAAGATGCTTGGCAGGGGAGAACACCCGGGTATCTGAAGAACCCATAATAGGATTCCTGATAGAGAAGTATGCCAGGAGATTAACCAATGTTGTAGAGGAATGTTTAGTTATGTTGCAAAACACATGGCATGGATGTATACCGGGTAATCTGAGAAGCACATGAAAGATGGTCCTGGAAGGTAGATACACCAGGCACTTGGAAATGTGCAAAGCCTTTTAACACTGTCACAAGATACAAGATACCTGGCAGGGGAGTATACCCGGAGATTTGAAGAGCTCACAAGAGGATTCTTGGTAAAGGAGTACACCATCCACGGGAAGGGAATCTTCCTCTGGTTCCAAGGGATTCACCTGGGAGAACATTTTTTGTTGGAACATATTTTTATCTTTTGATTTTGAACACTTTTTGCTAGACATAAGTCAGAGACATTTTCTTTTACCCCTTAGTTGTTTGTTTCTAGTGTGAGGGTCAGATTAGTATGTTTTATAAACAAGGACAGTTTATAAGTTTCTAATAACTTGACACAGATTGATCTTTAGTTTCAGTTTCCTAGTGTAAGGAACTCATGGTGGCAACAGTAAAGACAGACACGAGTGATCACAGTTCAAGGGTGTTTATTAAAATGTAAATGCAGGGTGGAAAAATACCTAAACTAAAACTAAATCTAAGCTTCGACCATCAAAGGAAAAATAAGCAGGTTGTAGTGGCTCCTTGTCAAAATAAAAAGGCCTACACTGAAAGAAAACTATTGCCAAATCCTTGCAACTAATTACAGAAAGTGTTGGATAGGGTTTTCATTAAAGAAGGAAGTGTTCACAAATAATAAGTCGGGATGTGATTGCCAGGGGTCTTCCTTCCACATGTTTTGAGCACCAGACAGCGTAGATCTCCTGAGCACAGCACGAGCCAACAGTTCTGTATCCGCTAAAAGGTTTTTCATGGTTAAGTCTCTTTTTCAATAAAAACTCCATCAAACAAACAGAAAGTTTGGTTCCACGTATACTTTGGTTGATGGCTTCACCCCTGGGTTCCTCTCTTCCGGGCGTAGACCCTTAACAATGTGTTCAACAAATCGATTAAACAGTTTCTTTTTCAATGAACTTTGGGTGATAACTTTCCACCCCAGATCTCCCTCTTTCGGGCTCGGACCCCTTTCAGACGTTAGCCTCCCTCCTTCCGGTTCACTGTGGCTTTTCTTACTTTCACAAATCTTAATGTCTTTTCAAACAATTCTTTAGGCTTTGCCCCTTTTTATCGGCTTCCCTCTGCCGGATTCACTCTCGATAACTTTTACAGACAGTTCACTGTGGACACCCCTCGATCTGGTTTGGTCAACACTATTCATAGGGACTTCAGGCCTCACCCCTTTTCGTTAGCATCCCTCTGCCGGGTACAGTCTTGCCAACCTTTACAACACATAGTTCATACACTAGTTTCACCAAGCGGGATTCATCTCCCTTTCCTTCTCTGTCATCTGTAGGTCAAAGGCCTTCGACGGTACAAAGGATTTTACAAGACCCGTGTATGACCACTTTGACCTCTTTTTGCCTCTTCCTAAGGGATTCTGGTTACGGTACGTTCTAGCACCGTGTAATCGCCCAGAGTTTCCTGCCTGAGCACAAACATGATGCTGGACTCCTCTATTGCTGGTTTTCCCTCTCTCTCATCAATGGCATCCTTTTAGCTTTTCAAAGTTCAATTTAGCTTTTGGCTATTTATCGTTCAACACAGCTCACTTTCTTATTGGCTCTTCTCTCGTCTCACCGGCTGTGATGAAGCCTTCAGCTGTGTTCTCCTTTGAGTCAAGGTTAGTGCCACAGAGTCCCACGTCTCTCCCGAGCTTGGTTATCAGCGTAGGGGGGTCTCGTGTACTGTAGATATCTGCTGCAACACACTCTGGCTTTTGTTCGCAGTCTTATAATTCCTTCTGCAGAGGTTTCACAGGCATTGGTCGGAAAGGGCAAGGTCGCTTCTCTCCTTGTCACCCCCTCATCTTTCTCCTCCTCTTGAACCGCTGTGCAGAGTTAGCTTTCACATCATGCGTTCTGCCTTGCTTGTCTTGTGTTCCACCTTTTATCCCTGTGGGGAAGGGAAAGGGCTGTCAGGTGTGTGATTCTGGTCAATTGCCTGACCCTTCTATTGGGACATGTCAGATAAATGGCTCTGGTGTTAGTCCGTTGTCTTCCATGTTGTGTGAAAGTGTTCATGTCGGGAAAAGGGGGGCAGTATTTTGGAATATTATGTGTTAGGATGGGGAAAAGGTGTTGAAAGGAGTGGAAACTGCATCTCGCCCGTCTGTGTCCCACACCCCAAGGACCCCCCCCCCTTCCAGTTGATCCTCCCTCACTGGTCCACCCCCAGGAACTGTATCCAATAGCGGTGGCCATGTCCTGGCCACCTGGATGAAAGATCCCCGGGGACTAGCCAGGGAGACAGTGTCAGGTTTCTCACACTAGGCAGGGAAATTCTTCTTAGGAAAGGGTTAGAGAGGCGTTTATCCAACCCATTTATGTTCAATAAAAATGTCTGACAATGAGAATCTTACAGCTTTGTGTCCATCTCTCATTTCTGAACCCTCACAGATTCCTCTCTAGGCAGGCCACTGGCTCACGTGCTCCTGCAGACAGGAACCAGGAGGCAGGCAGAGTGCAGAAGAGCCAGGCGCCTCCATCTCGCACCAATCAGAATGGTAATAATTAATTTCAGAAGTTAGAGTGACCAGCACATGGGGTGGCAGCCCCTCTACACTGTGAGGGCCCCCTCTTTGCCGATGCTTCCAACCACATCGATACAAAAATATTCTCCCAAACACACTGAGTGAGAGGAGTTCCGGAAAACTGTGTTTCACTGATTTGTTGAGTTGAATGAAGCCAATGGGATGGAAAGTGCTTGCTGGATATTTGCAGAAGAATGTGGTGCAATGTTTCGGTGCCAGGCTAAGTCTGTGCTGGCAGGAGCATGGAAAGATGGCGATTTAGCACTGGGGTTTGCTAGAGGTTGAATTCTTGCCTGAACAGGGAGATTTTCACTGGAAGATGGTTGCTGCATTTTAGAACTGCTGATCTGTGCTCTAGTCCCTGCTTTTGAATTTTGCCATTTTTGAATTTACTTTGCGATATCGTGAGCTGTGCATGACGGAAGTGAGTTAGGGGTGCATCCCTAATCATAACTTCAGAATTTCAGGGGTTTTAGGTTTTGCGTTTCCACCTTAACATCATTTTCACTACATTTCAAAGGGTTCTGTTACAAAAGCGTATAAATAGCATATATTACAAATTCGATGATAGAGATTCCAATTATATTTTATTTGGACTTCTCCACAATAGGAAGAGCACCTTTTCAGATTCGTATAACTTTCAAGCTGTTCAACAAACTGACAAACTTAACAAAGATAATGCACTGGAATCCAGGGTGGCTCGCCCATAATGGGTTACAGGGCCTCAACCTGCTACCGTTGCTCATTCTGGACTACCCAAAGCCACTCAAGTGAAAGACTCGCTGCTCGCAAGCACTCCTAGGCTGACTTTATTTAACTTTAAAAGGAAAAACCGGGTTTCTCTGTGACAGTTTGTTCCTCAGGGTGCATGCCCAATGGGCCATACAAAGCCAGAGGAGTTTGGCTTTGCCAGCCCTGGACGGTCCAATGGGGATGGGGAACTGCATACCCAAATATGCTACATTAAGGTCCCTATGATGATGTGAAGGAGGTGCTCTGGATCCACTGCATATTCCCTTAGGAACCAGGAAGTTCTCTTAACTTCCTGTTTTTGTTAGTGTGGCACGGGAGCCAGAGGATCCTCCATAGCAAGAGGTACTTAGGAAGGTTTGCAGGTAAGGAAAAACTATATTTATGTATGTTTGTGTGTATATGTATATATATATATATATATGATCAAGCTCGTCGTAATTAAAACGTTATGCTGCCGAATTGTCTGTGTTTATGTCCTGGGAATGATGATTCTTCATGGTTTTTTACTTGTGCAAAATGAATAAACTATATGTTGTTTTGAATTTACAGACTCTGATTCCTGGTTTGTAAACACAGTTAACACAGTTGGCCACGTGGAATAGTGCTCCTTCACCCCTGCTGGTCTTCCAGCAGAATCCTTTGTGTATATATATATATATATATATATTAATTACATGGCCGCGGTAGTGGCCATGTAGTTATGGTTAAGTTGGTGTTTCCATAGGAAGAGCACTTTTTGGGCGGCTTATAACTTCGCTCTCCCTAGACGAATCCTCACCAAACTTTGCAAAAAAAAGTATATGGCCCACTCTGAAATATTTTGCAAAGTTTGGTGAGGATTCGTCCAGGGGGGGAAAAGTTATAAGGGGGGGGTCCCAAAACTTTTTTTTCCCATAGACTGAAAAAAAGTCTATGGGAAAAAACTTTGCGCACGGCTACAGCCCGAACCGGTGGACGGATTTACACCAAATTTGCGGCAGGAGCGGCGGCCTGGTCCCGAAAGCGTGCTTTTGCAAATTTGGTGTAAATCCGTCCAGTAGTTTTTAAAAAAATGACCAAAATGTAAGGCAAAAAAATTAGTGATATCTGTGTTCGCTTCGCGGACGGACTTCCCTGTTCGCTCCGCGGACAGCACCCCGATTGGCCCAGCGACTTGCGTCATGTCCGCGGACATGCGACGTGTTCGCTCATTGGGCGGAGCGGTGCGCGTCAGATTTTCTGTCGCGCCCGCCATCTTGCATTTGCGGACGTCCGCGGACAGCGTGGTGAAAGTTTGTTCAAAATGTGTATTTAGTAGAGTGTGTTGGTGTGTAGAAGTCTTTGGGGAGGATGGGGGAGTATGAGATAGGTTCAAAGTTGTATTTTATTTATGTGCTAGACGTTTTTGTTGCGTTCGATTTGTCCGCGGAGAACACGGCTGTTCTGACATTTTGTAAATAAACTAAATGGTGGGGTGTTTAGAGGACGGAGTATGTGTCATTTTTGTTCGCAAGGAAGGTAAAAATGAGCTATGAACACTCGCAGTGTACTTAATTGTTTGTAAATACACAAACTGGGGGTGTCCTCAGGACGCTGTCCGTATTGTAATCTGTCTAGTTGAATGTGTTCTAAGAACACTCGCGGTGTCTCGAAATGGTTGCAATTACACAAAATGGGGGTGTTCTGAGAACGTTGTTTGTATTGTTCGTTGTCAGGGTGAAAGTGTTTTAAGACCACTCCTTTTGTCCGCTAATAGTACAATTTCCTATGGGCGTCAACCGACTTTTTGTCCACTAAAGAAACGATAAATCCGGCTGGTGTGCGCCGACATTATGTGATAATCCTATGACTGGCGCTATTGACCTGGATGACTTGCTTTTGCGACACTAAATCATATCTCCCGCCCCTAAACCTGATATTATCAAAGCATTCATATTCCCTGCCTCTCTCCGTGACGTTACAGGGTGCGTCATCAAACGCGCCCAGTCCTCTCCAGTCCTAAGTGACTTTACACAGAACCCGGAAGACAACACATATTATGTCACAACACAGCGCTCCACAATTCGGAATATGAAACAGTGATTTAAAAGAAAACAGCAAGATTGTAAATTTTGTAAAGTACATTTATTTGACAGCAAATGTTTAGAGAATATTCAGCAATTTGCATTTGTCTTTGTTGTCGATCCGCAAAAGTTCATGTTGAGGCACGCGATGTTTCTTTGCGGTACAGAGGGTGTTAGATCAGCTTACAACTCAGTGCGCCACAATTCGGAATATGAAACTGTGGTTTAAAAGTAAACAGCAGGATTGTACATTTGGTAAAGTACATTTATTTCACATGAAATGTTTAGTGAATATTCAGCGATTTGCTATTGTCTCTGCTGTCGATCAGCAAAAGTTTATTTGGAGCCACTCGTTGTTCCTTTGCGGTAGATAGGCTGTTGGTTTATGATAAAAGCAGTAAATGGTCGCTCTGATAATCGGAAGGTTGCTGCAAAAACGAGCCATTAGACCACCCTATTGGTTGGTATGTTGTTTGTAGCCGCTAGTACTGCGTAAGGGCATATTGGTCCTTGGCGATTGTCCCATAAAATGGTGAGGGTCTTGAAGTTGCATATTTGGACCTGCACCTGGCAGTTGAAGACCCCATCCGCTGCAGTCTGTAAATCGTGATATATTCAAAATGGGGCCACATACCTGTTTTAAAAAACATAAATTAGTCTCACCACCCGATCTTCATTAAAAATCATCATTTTATTTATTAGGGCGTGAAACTATTTGCTATCGAAGATAGTGCAACGGAGTATGTTAATAATAAAATAATAATATTTTCCCATTCATATAGCGCTAAGAACCGTGAGGTATCTAAGCGGTGCTTATTATTAACCACGGTGTGTGGTGCTCATTTATCGACCACGGAAGGATGAAAGGCTGTGTTTGGCCTTGCCGGGATTCGAACTTGCGTTAGCAAGCTGTGCACGGATGTCAAAGCAAGCGTTGTACTCGCTGTGCCATTTGACAGGCTACAGTGAAGTGGCACAGCGAGTAGAGCGCTTGACCGCCTATAGACCGGTTAAACTATTTGTATTAACCCACCCTGTGTCGTCTGCCTTTTTCAGAGCCCTCTAAAGAACAGGGGATCAATTCGGCGGTGATAGTGCGCGGTAGAAAACATTATGCCACTTTCAACGAACAAGTTCAATTTGAGCGGTCTTTAATGCTACGCTATTGTAATTATATTTGGTATAAAATAATCTAAAGGGTTACTTACAGTACAATTGCAATTTCCATTGTCTACGAGTGGTGCAGTCCCGAAATACGACTCTGCGTGTGCCAACAATCTTTCGCATAGTGATATAATATATAAAAGTGGTTTCGTTTCATAAATTTCATCCTTATCTTCTCTTACGTTTTAGCAACACTCCTTCAAGAGAAGTCTTTCATCATAATCTCTGTCTGTTAAGGTCAAAACACAATACAACCTTAAAAATAAAACTATGAGAAAGTGCTTATAACCCTAATGATTATCTTCATGCACAGAAAGGATTGCTCTCTTTCAAGCCTGTGTCTTCCGCTATGTATATGTTTCATATGATGTGACTTGACCCTAAGTCTACAAATATAGTACCTTTTCAATTTTTACTTCCTGACTGTTACTGAAGAAAACTATGGCCTAGATATGTCAGTAAAGGGAAAAAAGGGAGAGCCAGACATGTGATGTCATCAGTGATGTCATCAATGACATTTGTGATGTCATCTTTGATGTCCTGGGTGTTAGTGTTAGCAGTGCACGGTGGCGCGAGTTATGGTTGCTTATCTTACCATAACTGCCGAATTTCAGGGGTTTTTCGGTTTTACTTTGAACCATAACGTCCCTTTAACAACGTTTTTTACCGAATTTCATAGGTTTTTCGTAGTGCAACTTAACCATAACATCCCTTTAACAAAGTTTTTTCACTGAATATATATATATATATATATATATATATATATATATATATATATAATATATGCTTGAGAGGGCCTGTATCTGTGGGTGTGTGCGTGAATAATGAGAGACTGCATGTTTGTGTGTATATCTGAATGAGGGAGTGCATGTTGTATGTGTGTACACATATGAATGTGGGAAATATTAATAGATGTGTGAATGTACTGTGGTTGGGGGTAGCAGGCCATTGATCCGTGAATATTTGGGAGTGGTGATTATTGGAACAGCAGCAGGCAAGGCATGTTTTTTACTGTGTCAACGCATTTTTTGTTGGATTCAAAGGTAAACCAAACATGATGTGTTATTACATGGCTAGACTGGCCTACATTCGTGACACCAGTCTGGCCATATTGTTTTATTGTGGCCTGGCATTTTGAATCAAGGGTAAAGCAACATAACTGTTATTCAAAGGTGGGAGCAGGCACCCCTATGTTGCTCTCCACCAGCATGGAAAAATTGTCACTGATGCAGTACACACTCTGAACAAGATTTTGCAAAAGCGCACTATGTATCGCCAGTTCATGGAACATCCACCACATAAGGGATGTTGCATGTCAGTTGCATGGGGGGTGGGGGGAGTGCAGCTTTGTCATATCTGCAGTTGGTGGGTGATGGTGAGTGGCCCTCCCACTTCCTGGTGCAGTCCAGTGCCACAGTCTGTGCCTCTTTCACAAACTGTGGAGCTTCTTAGTGAGGCTTCTTTTAAGGTAAATGTTACATATGTTTGAATACTTTGGCAGATGAGGGCAAACATAGCCTAGCAGAACACATTGAAGGGTATTACAGGAGAGAGAGACGGAGAATGGAAATGAGAGAATGAATGAGAATTAATAAGGCATATATTGCAGTACGAAAGGGTGGGGGAAGAGGGACAAAGAAGGGTGACTTGTTTAAGAGAGGGTAGAGCACTGTCATTAACAAACTTTGTACATTCTAGATCAGGTAATTGCAACAGAGGTGAACAGCGGAGCGGGGCAATGGAGGACTTTTTTAAAGAGCGAAGGAAACTCACTTATTAAAAGGATCTGTTAAGTAGGGCTGGCAGAATTGGTGCAAGAGAGGCAATGTTTCTTTTATTGTAGTTGCTGGTCCTGGGAAAATTAGTTCTGAAGATTTTATTATTTTTAGGATATTTATCGAGCCTGAACCTAGCTTTGGGAAGCACAAGACCACTTTACAATCGTAAGGGGAAGCACACGGTGAAGGAAGCACAGAAACAGGAAGCGGCAAGATGCATTACTTTTCTGGACTACTTTGATTGTATTAATTGGGGCAATTTGTCCAATGGAGGAACACACATTTGGAGTTGGGGGATGTAGTCTCCTTGTTGATATTTGATCAGATATTTTTCATCTATTTTTGGAAAAGCAGAGATAAGTTGTCTACAAGTTCCTTTGAAGTAGTATGGCCAGTTGCATTCTCAGTAGTGTTAGTGGTCAGTAGTGCGAGACAGACAACTGCTTGTAGTTTTCTCAAGATGAAACACTTTATTAAAGAAAAGGTTTGCAAAATAAATCCTTGCTTGTCCTACTCTATCAGGGGATTCCCTACCTAGTCGAAAGGCTACAGGAACAACTCCTAACCTAGGTAAACTGGCCCTCACTTTAACAACAATCCATTCAAAGAATAATAATAAAGCAACATGAAACACTAAATAAGTATTGAACAATATCCGGATGACCTTCACCTGTCCTGGGAGAATCCCTTCCCCAGGGTTTTAAAGTCAACATCAAATGTTCAAAAGAAAAGAAAAAATCTTAAACCACTTCTTGTCAGTTCCAAATCAAAACAAACGTTCATCAAACAAAAATCTACTGGTAAAAAGTCTCTGGTATTTGGTTGAAAAGATCCCCTTCCGATTCCAGCCAAGAAAATAGCACCAATGGTAATTTTGGATATCTTCTCTTCAATGTTTGTTAACACAATTCAAAGAATAGAATTTCTTTATCTACAACTTTATAATTAGTTGATACCTCTACAGTACACTTGATTGTCAGGATGCTTCTCTTTACACTGTTGCTTCTCTCCTAACAACCAACCTTCTACTATTGTTACCATGAGAACAATCCCTATAGGCTCACAGGCTGCCACTACTTCAAACCACTTCACTATAACATCCATTGAAAGTTTATTACACCACCACACTTCTGCTTTAGTCTTATACTTCAGAATTAGTAGGCATCAAATGACAATACACTTCAACCTCTACCTGTAGGCAAGGCACTAGCCCTTCAGGGTTTCTGAAAAGGGGCAACCTCTTTGCCTCTTCCATCTGGACGCCACCAAACGTAATTACCAATGTTCTTTCCAAGCGCCAAGTTCCCCTTCCCCTTGCACACCCATTCCTGTCCAAGCAATTGCCCAGAAGCATTAATGCCACTCTTCAGGCTCTCCAGACTTCAGGTAACAATGCCACACTTAGATTTAAGGTTATTGGACTGTTGACAACTTCACCTTTCAAGTGGAGGGATTTAAACATTACTTGCTTCACTGGAAACACTTAAAACAGGGTTAGCCTCTTGGATTGGGTGTTGCTTGTTATTTGCTTCCGTCTAACCATGTTATAAAATAATGAATGTCAATTCAGGTATATGCAAAGTTTGATCTTCAAAGTGAAACCATAATTAGGCACACACGTCCACTCTTTAAGGGTAGATTTTCGACATAAAGACTTAAAAATGTAATTGTATTCCCTGTGTAAAGTTAGAGGTAACTTCTGGCTTCTTTCGAGAAGCGTAATTGGTCCCACACGACTTTCCTTTGTGCTTGTTTCACTAGCAATGCTTGTAAACAGTATCTCAGTGTTTTTGGAATGGAAAGCAGCGTTCCTTTTCCAGAATTCAGGGCACGCGACCACTTCAGTAATAGGAACAAGTGTTTAACAATTAATGAGAAGGTCTTTATATTCCAAGTGGCGGCTCTGACTTTCAAAATAGACGTGCATGTTACATTTTCATTGTTCACACAGTACTTGAAAGTAACAATCAACTTTAGACTTTCTCAACCTCTTCTGCTTCTTTTGGCCCACTTGGGACCCACACCCTTCTGCAGCACAGGTGTCTCCATTCTGGCCTTCTTAATTGGAGGGTTCTGTCGCTCCCGAAACCCTTGGCTTGCCTTCTGCCTTGGGTTGCTGCCACTGTCACGGCTCTGTGATCACAGCAGCTCAGCTCACATGGGGAAAACTTCACTTCCTGCACGTCTTCCTCTGCGCAGCCTCTGCAATACAGGTTTTGAAAACACAGGACCCTCTCAGAACTCGCAGGTGAAATCTGCTGTCTCTATGTTCCGGCATCCCCGTGTGTGTTGCTATTTCCTCGTGAGTTGCCAGCCTTGTGCTCCTCTACTACTACTACTACTGCCAGCCTTCCGACTCCTACTCCAGCTCCTTCCTCCTCTCCTGCTGTAGCCTTGTATGCCCCACAGGTTTGACAATTGGCTTCAGGTGTAAGCAGCCATCTGACTCTTGAAGTGGTCATTAGGCTTAATTGCCTGACTTCTGCATCTAAATTCCTCTTCAGTCATCATCTTCATCTCAGTCTCTGGAGGATTCTGAGAATTGTTTGTTTCTCCAAAATTAGGTTTTTCAACTTCTTTAGTTTGAGAAAAAGTCATCAAAAGGGGTTCATCCCAGTTCTCCTGGTCTGTTCCGCCACCCCCCCCCCCCCGCCCCCTATGTGATCCTCCTACAGTACACCACCACCAGGGTTGGGATCAGGAAATGTCTGCCTTTCCCTGGCCACATGATGAGGGTCCGAAACCAGGTTTCTGGGGAGAATCCTGTCAGATTCTTTAAATGCCCTAACCCTAATGCTGCTGGGTTTCTCAGCCTCCAAGGGGAACCAGGAAATAAAATAAACATTCCCTTGTTCTTTACCTTTCTGATGTTCCACTGTAACCAGCACATAACCAGCATGATCAGTGTCTTGTTTACATTTTCTTCCCGTCAGATAATATTTCAAATTGGTTATGGCCCATTTGATGGCAAGGGCTTCTGACTCTAGAGTGGCATAGTTATTTTCCCGATCAAACAATTTGCGACTTATATAAAGGATTGGATGTTTTATCCAATCGTGTAATTGAGATAAAACTGCTCCTTAACTAATATGGGAAGCATCGGTTTGCAAAGTAAAGTGTCTATTAAAGTCAGCTACTTTCAAAACAGGTTCACTACTTAATATCTGTTTCGGTTTGTCAAAGCATTTTTGATCCTCCGGTAGACACTGTATTTTCTGAGGGGCTACTTTCTTAAGTTTATCCGTGAGAGTACGAGAAATGGAGGAAACATTTGGAATAAACCTTCGATAACAGCCAACAAGAACCAAAAAGGCACGTAACTCTTTTTTTGTTTTAGGAGGGAAAGTTCTCATTACAGCTTCCACTTTATCCTGTTGGGGTTGTACTAATCCATCCCTATCAAAGAAAAATAGGTAGTTAACTGTGAAGCTAGCCAGGTGACATTCTTTTGGGTTGACTATTAATCCGGAGTTCTTCAAGGCTCTAGTCACTTGATACAAATGGAACATATGTTCAGGCCAACTTTTGCTACATACAACGATGTCATCAATATAGGCCCCACAGAAAGATGAAAAAGGTCTTAAAATGTGATCCATCAGTCTCTGAAAAGTAGCAGGTGCCCCATGTAAGCCGAAAGGCAATACATTAAATTGAAATAATCCAAAGGGAGTGAAAAAAGCAGTCTTGGGTTTATCAGCTAGCTCAACAGGCACCTGCCAATGCCCTTTTGTGAGATCAAGAGTGGAAGGATATTTGGCATCACCTAATTTATCAATCAGGTCATCTATCCTGGCGATGGGATAGCTGTCGAATTGAGACACATCATTCATTTTTCGAAAATCTATAAAGAACCTCCAAGAATTATCCGGTTTAGCTACTATGATATAATATGATATTTACAACGCACCTATACACAAGTGTTTCAAGGCGCGACGAGGCAAGGGGGGAAACAAAGGGAGGACAAAACAACAATCCTACTAGGCCAGGTGTCATTCAGATCGTGCAAGTGCATGGGAAGGGGGGAAAAGAAAAGTGCGCAGGGGGAAGGGAGAAGAGAAAAGTGCAGTGCATGGGAAGTGGAATAAATATGACACGTAACAGCCAGCTAGTGGCAAGTGCAAGGAAGTGCAGACGTAAGTGCTAGTAGGGGGGGACTGAAGGGATACAGAAAACGGTCCCAAGTGCAGGGGTTGCCAGGGAGGCCGTGCAGGTGGGTAATTGATGGGGCCTGGGCCAGAGATCAAAAGGGTGGCACAGGTAGCCAGTGCAGTTACGGTCAGGAATTCAGCAAGGGAGAGGAGGAGAGTAAGCAGAAGCAAAGAGGAAGGTTTTGAGGTGTTTCCGGAACCGAAGATGGTTCTCCTCAAGTTTCAGGGAGGCAGGAAGGCTGTCCCAGAGAGAGGCCCCTGCTGAAGAGAGTAATCTGCCACCAACTCGTTGCTTGGAGAAGCGACTGACCCTAAGGGAGTTGGAGGCAGATGAGCGAAGAGCTAGAGAAGGGAGATATTTAGGTAGAGAGAGTTGAAGGTATTTCGGTCCCAGACCCCAGAAGGCCTTGTGTACAATGCAGAGGGTTTTGAACTTAATCCTCGCAGCCACTGGGAGCCAGTGCAGAGATTTCAGTCCTGGAGAGATACGATCCCTGGGCTTGAGGCCAAGGACAAGTCTCGCAGTCCTGTTCTGGTTAAGTTGCAGAGGGCGGAGAGTAGAGGCAGGCAGATTTAGATAGAGGCTGTTACAGTAGTCCAGCTTGGAGAGGACCAGGGCTCTGGAGACTGTGAGCTTCTGGGGGAAGGAGAGGAAAGGAAGAATACCTCTAAGGAGGTGCAGCTGGTAGTGTGACTTCTTGGAGACGTCAGAGATGTGAGGGGAGAAGGAGAGTCGAAGATGACCCCGAGGTTTTTAGCCTTGCAGGTGGGAGTGGGAGGAGGGCCAAGAGAGGCCGGCCAGAGAGCTGCAGGGAAGGAGGGAGTGGGTGTGCCGATGAGTAGATTCTCAGTCTTACTGGCATTAAGACAAAGGTCGTTGGCGGCACACCATTCCTGAATTGCAGACAGTCAGAGATGAGGGAAGGCGAGGAGGAGGCTGAGGGCAGCCTGAAAATGAGCTGGTTATCATCCACATAGCACTGAAAGTTGGGACAGAGAGTGGCGATGCGGTGGGCAAAGAGTGCCAAGTATTGGTTGAACAACCAGGGAGAGAGGTTAGATCCCTGGGGGACACCACAGGTAGAGAAAAAGATGTCGGAGAGGAAGGACCCAAGTTGGACCTGGGAGGGTCGGTCGGAGAGGAAAGAAGTCAGCCACGCCAGAGCCTGACCAGTGATACCCAGGCTATCATAGAGACGGTTCAGCAGGATGGCATGGTTGACTGTGTCAAAAGCAGAAGAGAGATCAAGCAAGATAAGAACGCAAGGGGTGTTAGAGTCGAGGTTGGTGAGCAGGTCTTCACGGATGTTCAGGAGAGCAGTTTCCATGCTTCTGGCAGCTCTAAAGCCAGACTGATGGTCACGAAGACAACCAACAGATTCAGTGTGGAGATTGAGCTGGGAGATGGCCAGTTTCTCCAGGAGCTTGCCCAGGAAGGGAGTGATGGAGATTGGGCGATAGTTAGGGCAGGAGGGGTTGGCAGAGGGTTTCTTAAGAAGAGGGTGCACAAGGGAGTGCTTCAGGGCGGATGGGAAGACTCCAGTGGCGAAGGAGTGATTGCAGAAATCTGCCAGGGAGTCGATATGATCCTTGATAGTTTTGGAGGAACAGGGGTGAACCTGTTTCGACGAGACATTCATAGATCGGACTTGTCTAGAAACCTCGTCTGGAGAGAAAAGGGGAAAGGCAGAGAAGGAGGGAGGAGGGGTGGCAGCAGAAGGGCCGGAGGAAGAGCAGAGAATAGCAGGAGGGGGGTGAGAGAGGGAGAGTGAGGACAGGATGTCCTGAGTTTTTGAAATGAAGTGAGAAGCCAGTGCCGTGCAGAGGGCCTGGGAAGGGACAGGAGAGGTAGAGACTGCGGCAGGATTGGCCAGTTCCTTGCAGATTTTAAAGAGTTCAGCCGAGTTGTTAGATGCCACAGAGACCGGGCTTGGATATGGGCTCTCTTCTTGGTGAGGACAGAGAGCCAGTATTGCCTTTGTAGCAGGCGGCATGCCAGTTTATTAGAGGATGAACCTGAAGCACGCCATTTCCTCTCAGCAACCCTACACTTGCATTTAGGGTGACGAGGTCTGACAATTGTGGAGAACCATGGACTTTGTGAGGGTTCAATTACGTTGGCTTTTAGCATACCTTCCATTTCCTCTTGAATGGTTTGTTTTATAATCTCAGGAATTTGATAGGATTTTTAATGTACAACCTGTCCTGGAGGACTATGTATATAATGGTATAATCCTTTCACTCTCACTGATTCTGGCCTAAACACATTAGGATAGGAAATTGTACTAATTTACACACTCATGTTGGCTACGCTCAAAAATGACACAATTGCCTGTATAAGAATGCTTGCTAATGCAGTGTGTGCCAGTATTGCCACTGTAAAAACACTGGCTTTATCTATACCTGCACTGATAGTGTTTCAACTGTAAGAATAAACTGTCATGCTAGCTGTGCCAATGTATGCCTGTAATGGATTGTCATGGAAAATATAATTGATGGCATCTCCCCAGCCTCTCCCTCTGTCTCTTGATTACCCACCCGAAGCTTGCAGACACAAATCTGCTTCCATGGCAGCATGACGCTGCATAGTGTGGGTGAAGTCTTAAATCAGTTTCAAAATGAACAGTCAAGTTCCAACCTACACGCAAGTCCGCACAATCAGCGCATGAAAAAAACGAAGCTTTAACAAATGTTTAAAATGTACCAATAGGAACCCCACAACAATAGTAGGACACACCCGATGAGCCTGAGACTAACCCTGGAGGAACAGAGGACCAAGGACAAAAGAGAGGTCTTGAAAGCGGTCACTGTGGTCAGGAGTGGAGCAGAATGGGTTGGGTTGGTAAGAGAGAATTATGAATAGGGGAGGGGAGGGGATTGGTGGCAAGAGGGGAAGAGCAGAGTGGTGGAAGGTGGAAAAGAGCAGATGGAGAGAGGGGAAGATGAGAAGGTGGTACATGGGAAACAGCAATTGGAGGAGGGAGAAGACAAGAGGATGGAAGGTGGAAAACAGCAAATGAAGGAAGGTGGAGAACCGGAGCTTGAGGGCGAAGACCAACATCATAGCATAAAAGGTGAAGAACAACAGGTGGTAGAGGGTAACAAGCAGCAGGAGGAGAAAAGTGAAAAATAGCAAGGGGGAGGACAGCAGGTGAAGGGAAAAGAACATTAGAGGGTGAAAGATTAAGAACCACGGGTGGTAGAAGGTTGAGAACAGTAGGTTGAGAAAGATGGAAAACAGAAAAGGATGGAAGGCGCGGAGCAACAGCTGGAGGAAGGGGGGAACAGAGGTTGGTAGGAGGAAATCCAAAGGTGAAGGCAGGAGAAGCATTCCAAGTATCGCACAGAGATAATTTGGTAGGAACACATGGGAAGCAGGTGGAGACTAGTTAGAGCAGAACCATTAAGAGTAAGGCCTGAGAGGGTAAATATGGCCAAAGGCAGATGGTAGGGGTAAAGCCCTGATCTGAAGTGGCAGTGCCCACATTGTGAAGAGGAACAAGTGCATGGTGTTCTGCGATGTGGAGGGTCAGCACCAGACCAGGCTTAGCAAAACATGGTTAAATGTAGCTATTGGGGACTCGGGGGGGAGAAGGGGGAGGGGGTTCTGGGAGTTTCTCTACTACCTGCATGTATCCTGGGTTATTTCCACTACATATCAATCTTTTGCTGTTGGTACTCTTGTTCAGAAGAGAATTGCCAGGCATTTCGGTGCTGGACTGCCCTTGGGCAGGACAATATATACTGATATGTAGTTGACATTTCTCTTCTGTGAAAGGAGGGTGAGCTAAAGACTCGGGTTAAGACTCTAACCCGGGATATAGGCCGGTAGTAGAGAAACTCCCAGAACCCCCCCAGCCCCTTTGTTTAGGCATGTGTGAGAAACCTGAAGGTGTCTCACCCGCTAGTCTCTGTGGATCTGTCATCCAGGTGGCCAGGACACGGCCATCGCTTTTGAATGATCCAGTTCCTGGGGATGCACCAGTGCAGGAGGATCACCTGGATGGGGGGATCTTCGTAGAGTGGAAGTGGGACACCGGATGGCGAGATGCGGTATCCCCTTCCCTGTTACACCTTTACCCTTATGCTACCCAGTAGGATAGTTGGGAATTCAACACGCCCGCCCCTTTTCCAACACCAACACTTTCCCATGGACAGCTCACTGTGAAAGAAAATGGACTAACACCTGAGCTGTATACCTAACATGTCCCACTACAATGGGCAAGCAGGGTCAGGCAATTACTGATCATTAAACACTCCTGACTTCCAGCACACTTCCCCACATGGATAAAAGGTGGAGCACAAAAGCCTACTCTGAGCAAGGCATAGCACACAAGGCAGAAGCAGTTCCAAGATGGCAGTTTAATACAAGGCGGAAGATGGCAAGACCGAAGAGGATTGCAAGGATGGAATATCTTTCATGAGCCTTCGAGAATAGGATATGCATGACCTGGAATCAAAACTGAAGAATCCTTCATTGTGTGTCGGAGGTACCCGGGGCTCTCCCACATCGACAGTCAAGGCAGAGAGAATTGATTGCCGCTGTGATACTGTCCTTGGCTCCTACAACAAAGCAGCACCAGTGAAGTCAGCACAGCCAGTGAGCTGGGGAGAATGATAATAAACCGGTCTGTGTGGAAACCAAGGTTGCAAGCGGCAACATTGTATAAAGATTGTTGAAAAGAGCAGTGCATGAAACCTATTTGGGGAGCAACACAAATATAATCAAAACAGCAGATGAGTGATGGAACTTCGAAGCTAAGATACAATACCATAGACTGAGTGGTCTGGCACCACGTGGGTGCTCATTCAAAAGTCTTTGTTAGGTATCCAACGGAAAGGTGACATATGTTAAAACAATAGGAATAGTGAAATTGAAGTGGTCCTGCAATGGGTCAAGCCAAACCCTGTGCACCTTCGAAAGTCTTCATTATATGAAGTAAATTGAAATTGGTACGAGCCCGTCTTACAGGCTTCCGGGATAAACTGTGAGTTGCCAGAGAAAAGAATAAAAGAATATACAACAAACATTTTGTCAAAACGATCTGAGCACGGATGACGGGAGTCTGGGGTGAAGATTGAATCAATCGAAGTGAAAACTTGTGCAAATCGAAGGAGGAGAAGAACTTGTTATTTAGTTAGTCACATCTGGCCCTCTGAGCGAAGAGACTTTTGAGGGAAAGGAGACTTGCGCAATGAAGGCCCCAATGCTAATTATTTGAACTATATCTTCATGCTAAAGAAGCCAGAGACTGTGCTAAGCTTGACTTTACCGCAATAGTTTTATTTTAGTATAGGCCTTTTAGTTTGACAAAGACACCATTAGAACTGCGTTATTATTATTTGATGATCGTAGCTTACTGCCATCGGTAGATTTTTGCTTAAATAGGCTTTTATTAAACCCTTTTTGAAGTTCAATAAACACCCTTGAACTGTGGTCACTTGTGTCTTTCTTATTGTTGATGCCATAGTTTCCTTACATATGCAAATCAGATTCACCAAATCATCTGAAAATGTTGGTGTGTTCTGGGAGGTTTGGGAGTCATAAATAAGAACCAAATAACTTCCAGGAGCTCATTGTGGGCTTTTCTAGGCTATAGGAGCAAACATCTTCAGGGAAATCTCCTATCTTAAGTGTTAGACATTTTCATAGGTTTTGAAGGAGTTGTATGTTCTTTGTTGTCAGTGCATTATCTTTGAGTGCTTTTTATTCTCTGTTTACCCCCTTTTGTCTGTTTGCTTTTTTATTAGGTCCACTTTGTTGTCTTTCATTGTAGAACCTAAAAAGCTTTCCCATTTGTGTGTGAACCAGAGAATCCTTCCTGAGTTAGTCACCATCTTCCTGAGAATCTTGTGGGACTCAATTTGTTCGCCATAATCAGCCACTTGCCTTTGTTATTGTTTGTTAGCCCTTTCGAAGGAGGTGGAATTAAAATTATGTAGCACAGCACTGATTTGGAGGAGGTTGACCTATTGTGGGATGAAGATATTGATTGTGAAGTGAAAGTCATGGAGGAGGAAGGTGTGCATCTTGTGGTTCAGGGCCCTGTAGGTGCTGGATACCCACAGGCAGAACAGATGTTGCTTGAGGTAGGGGAGTCATTGGGGGTTGGCGAGAAAGAGGAGAGGAGGCATTGCTGGTTAACGGTTTCCACTGCCACAGAGAGAGGAGGTGGAGGAGGCCGGAATGACAACAACAGAGGTTATGCACTACTACAGGAGGAGATGGTGGAGGAGGAAGAAGAGGGGAGAGGAAGCAGGGCCAGTGCAGTGAGTCAGTATGCCTGACATGCTGGATATGACTCAGGTGTAGAGGCTGTCAAGACTTGATGCAGGAGAGGGTAATTATAGTTATGGATCTCCTACAGTAATTTCTGGGCAATGCCTTAACTATCTTTGCAGTAGAGTAAATAGGGGAGTGCAGCAGAGGTGTTAGGCTGCAAGGAGGCAGACAAGGCAAGGGAACAGTTGGTAGTGCAGGAGCAGATGGAAGAGCAAGAACTGGAGGAGAAAGACATAGTCCCCACAAAGATGTCTCAGGTGGAGGTAGGGGCTGAGGCCTCTGCACATCTGCCTGCTCTCGCAAAGTAGGCAAGGCAGGCACAGGTATCCATTGTCAATTGTCAAGAGGGATAGGGGACATCTGGGTGCCCACCTTGTCATGGGTCTGAAAGTTATTAAGGTTGTTGGAGGGGAAGACAGTGAGTAGGCAAGAAGTCACTGTGATATGCAATCCATCAAGTTAAGCAGGGTATGCCAAAATGAGTTGCTCAAAGGGCCCACTCTGTTGCACAACCACACTGAACAGAAGCCGTGCCTGACTAGTCCTGCATACAGGTTGGCTTCCAGTGACCCCTCTCTCATAACTCCCTCCATTTATGGGGAGCACAGTAATGTCACACCTTACCATCAAAGGTAGAACCCCGCCAACACAATAAGTCCTAACTTCCCTGACCCAGAAGCTTGTGCAAGCTACACTCTTTTCCTAGCATTCTGCACCAGTGGCACTAACCCCCACCAGGGTCTTGTTGCCACTGCCAACAACCCCACCACTGAAGCTTGTTGTTGATAACTCTGGGCGTGTGCTGCTGTTTAGGCAGGGATGAAGTAACTGAATAATGCATCATGCTGGCATGTACTACCTGTATTGCCAGATGACCATCAGTCAGAAGACGCTGAGCGACATTACAGCGATGAATGCCATGAAGAGGCGTATGCACCAGCAATACCCTACCTACCCTTTTGTAGATGAATCATTGGGAAGAGCGCAGGAAAAGGAAAGCAACATTACAGTTAAGAGGCCAGAAAGATGTATCCAAATATTGCAGGAATGGCTCTACAATGTTTCTGAATAGTTGAAAATGGAGTGAGGAAATTTGAGAAAGGAATTAAGAAGCTAATTGGAGTTAAAGGAGCTATTCCAAACTAGGATGACATTTTTGAGAAACATGTTGGCCCACGTGGTTGCAATCTGCAAGCCTAAGTTGCTGGGGCATTTTTCATCAGCAGGGCACAAACTGCTGACAGCTAGGAATGAGTCTTGCATTATTCAATTTTCTGTCATGGATGAGAGAAGGGTAAATGTGCATTTGACTTGACATAGATTTATGGAAAACACCTCACAATATCATGGAATGCATTGCCAATATTACTGGGGCATAATAAAGTAAAATCCGAAAATGTAAGGCATGAAGAGGGTAAGAGGTGCTCTTGCACCACAAGCTACCTACGTAATTGGTCAGGCATGCAATTTTGCCATCTTGTCATTAATGGCCCGGGCTGATGGTGTGTTTCCTGAAGCAACTGTTTAGATGTTTGCAATTTTGGATAAGCACAAGAACACATTTAATGCTGCTCATAGAACATGGAAATGCAATGAAGAATATGTGTTAAGTTGAACCCCATATCTTGTATTTACTGCTGTTGTGCGCTCATAACTAACCAAGAAGGGAATCAACCAAAAATGCTACTTTTTGCAGGTCTCATTTCACAAGGAGTTCTGGACCAATTGCCATGGTAACTACTGTGTGGTGTGAGGAGCCACAAATGAGACTCGGACATAAGGGAGTCATGGTTTTGGTCAAATGCATTTATTAAAATAAAAGGGGTTTGGGAAATGCCTCTCTGTCCCTGCTCTCAGTGGTGTTTCCCTACCTGAAACCAAAACTAAGGATCTGTCAATATCCGAATGTCCAAAGTAAAACCGTCCAATGTCCAAAGTGATATTCTATCCCTCACATTCTAACAAAATGGACTCTAAGGTGAAAGGGGTAATGCCTTGAGTGGTTTATAAATGTTCAAAAAGGAAAATGCGTAACTCCAACACAAAAGTTCCACAATGATACAGTTCCTTGTTCCAGTGGGGTGCATCCCTTCCCCTGGATTCCTCTTCGCTTAGTTGTATTTATTTATTTTATTTATTTATTGGGTATTTATAATGCGCCTATACAGCCAAATGGTGTTGCAAGGCGCATCAAGTGCTTTGAAACACATTGTGTATAGGCACTATATAAATAAACTATCATATCATATCAAGACAAGGGAGGGGGGAGGTACAGGGAGAAAAAAACAAAAATGTTCCTACTTGGTCCTGAAACATTTGGAACGTGCAATTGCCATAACAAGGATGCAGGGGAAGGATGGGGAGGCGGGGAGGTAAAGGAAATGGGGGGAACAGGGAGGAAGACAACAATAATGTTCATACTAGGTCGTAAGGCAATTTGGAGCGTGCAATTGCAGTAAAAGAAAAGAGGGCAAGGGGTTTGGGAGGAAGTGTAGAGTGGGGATGAACAGGGAAAAAGACAAACAATGTTCCTACTAGGTTGTGAAACAATTCTGAGCGTGCAAGTGCAGTAACAGCAAAGAGGGGAGAGGAGTGGGAGGAGGGGAAGTGTAGGATGGTGTGACAAACCTGAAGGTGTCTCCCTGCCTAGTCCCTGGGGATCTGTCATCCAGGTGGCCAGGACACAGCCATCGCTATTGGAACCAGTTCCTGGGGGTGGACTAGTGAGGGCGGATCACCTGGATGAGGGGATCTTGGGGAGTGGAATTGGGACACCGACGGGCGAGACGCGGTATCCCTCTTCTTCTTTCAACACCTTTTCCCCATCCTACCACGTAGGACATTAGAAAACACTGTCCCCCCCTTTCCACTTTTCCACACGAACACTTTCGCTGAACACGAAAGACAACGGACCAACACCCGGGCCGTTTCCCTAACGTGTCCCAATATCATGGTCAGGAAAAGTCAGATAATAGACCTGAGTCACACACACCTGTCAGACCTTTCCCCTTCCCCACAGGGATAAAAGGTGGATCTCAAGAGCACAATACAAGCAAGGCAGACCGCACTAAGAAAGAGCTAACTCAGCATGGCAGTTCAAGAGGAGGAGAAAGACTGCGCAGACCGAGGGGATGACAAGGAGAGAAGTGACCTTGCCCTTTCCGAGCCAGGCCCGCTAAGCCTCTGCAAATGAAGACATAAGACTGGGAACAAAGACATAAGACATGTGTTGCAACAGATGTCTAAAGTACGTGAGACCCTCCTCTGCTGATAATAATGCCATGGAAGGACGTTGGTCTCGGTGATACCAACCTTGACTCCAAGGATATAGAAAGGCAAGCGGTTCATCACAGCCGGTGAGTCGAGGCGAGTATCGATTAGAAACCAAACTGTGTTGAACGAAATGTAGCCAACAGCTAATTTGAACTTTGAGAAGCTGAAGATGGGGAAAACCTGCAACAGAGGAGGCCGCCACCACATGGGTACTCAGGCAGGAAACTCTGGGAGATTACCCGATGGTAGAAAGACTACCGTAACCAGAAGCCCTTGGGAAGAGGTGAAAAGTGGTCGTACAAGGGACTTGTAAAATCCTCTGTACCATCAAAAGTCTTTGACTGGCAGATAATTGAGAAAGGTAAGGGAAGTGAATCCTGTATGGTGAACATTAATACATGTACTCTATTTCGTAAAGGTTAGCAAGAGTGAACCTGATGGAAGGGTGCTAATGAGAAGGGGCGAAGTCTAAAGCACCATGATGAACTGTCTATAACCAAAGGTCGGCGAGAGTGAACCCGCAGAGGGGAAACCAACAAACAAAAGGTTGGTATGAGTGAACCCAGCAGATGGAAACCAGTATCGAGAGGCAAAGCCCAAAACCCTGTTTAAAAAGACATTAAGATTTGTGAAAGCAAGAAGTATTGCAAGACAAGGGGAAGGAAAGTGTCCCCCTTGTCATTTGGGATCCAGGCCCAGTCGAGGGAGATCCAGGGGTGGAAAGCTATCACCCAAAGTTCACTGAGAAGGGACCTGCTTTGTGAATTTGTGGAAAGCGATTTTGTGAAGGACCTGCACCTGGAAGAGGTGGACCCAGGAGTGAAGCCATCACCCAAAGTTTATGTGAAGCAGAACTTTGTGTTTGTTTATTGGATACATCAGGCCTCGAAGGAAAGACACTTTACCATCGAAGAACCTGATAGCTCGAACAGAATTGTCGGCTCTTGTTGGGAAAGCTCAAACATGTACTGTGCTCCAAAGTCCCACTTGGTCCTGTGCTAAAAACGTGGGGAGGGGAGACCTCAAGGCAATCACATCCTGACTTATTATTTGAACACTGTTTCCTTTGTTTTGATACCCAACCCACACTTTTTGTAATTAGTCATAAGGAATTGGCAATAGGTTTTTCTTAGTATAGGCCCTTTTATTTTGACACAACGGCACTAGGACTGCCTTATTTTTCATTTGATGGTTGACGCTTGCTGCCATCTTAGATTTAGGCTAGGTGTTTTTCCACCCTGCATTTATAGTTCAATAAACACCGTTGAACTGTGATCACTTGTGTCTGTCTTTACTGTTGCCACCATAAGTTCCTTGCAATGGTGAGGAAGAATAATGCAAGGCGGGAGGGAGGAGAAAGGAACATAGAGTCTAAGTGAACAGGTTTGCTTACACTATTGAGAAGAGGGTACAAAAGGAAGTGCTTGAGGACAAGTGGGAAGGAGCACAGTGGCAAGAAGTGTTCACAGAATCTGCCAAGGCTGGTGCAATGAAGGCAGAGTTGTCCTTGAAGTTCAGGAGAAGCAGGGAAACATCTGTTGGATGAGACTCTAATAGCGTGGGGCCATCCAGACACCACGCCAGGTCATGTGGGAGAGAAAGAGGAGAGTATGAAGGAAGGGGATGGGGGGAGGGAGGCCTGAGAGCAGGAGAGGGAGAAGCACAAAGCAACTTCAACAGAACAGTGATGCAACCATCTAGAGTCCAGTGTCCAGGATAAAGGGAAAGCCTAGGTTTCAAGAATATAGCAGGTGGCAATACACCTAGATGCACATTTCCTGGAAAGGGGGAAACATCATTGATTTCAGGCAAACCGTAGAAAGGCAAAACACCTAGATGTGAATTTCTTGGAAGAGGGAAAAGGTCTAGATTTCAAGCATACATCAAAAAAACTTTAACACCAAGACATGAGTTATCTGGAAGGGCCTAAGTGCCAGTGTTGGACAACAAACAATTCTGGATGACACACAGCAGACTAAAGCATTGGTTAAAGGAGTAATAAAAGAGGTTATACAGTTTAATAGGAAGCCCTAGTGGCTGTTCCCCCTGCTTGCACCTTCCTCACCTCGTCAGTCGATGCTGGTTGACAGCTGTGCTGAATGCTCCACAGACAAACACTGTCTGGTGCTGCTACTGGAGGAGCTGCCTTGGGGCCCTTCACCGGAGGGGATGCATGGGCAGTGGGGCTGTATTAATAAGAAGGTTGGCACCCAATGGGGGAATGGAGATGGCCCAAGGGGAGGGAGGAACGAACATCAGGGAAAGCCGGAAGAAGAGGGGAGAAACTCTCGCAGGAGCACGAAACAAGGAGGCAGATAAAAGGGCACCAGAAGGCAAGGCTGCAATCTGGGGACAGGGGGACACAAGAGAGGGGTCTCTGCTCACCTGCACTCCAAGATGGAAAATATTCAAAAGTATCAGTTCCTTGGGTTTCTCTTGATCAACAACACAACTGATACACTAAACAACTTGGCTCTTTGTCTTTATCTTGTTAGGATACCTGGTGTACCAGGTTTTTACTCCTCTTCGCTTGATTAGAACTGATATATATATACTTCTCAGGACCTCTATAGATATGTATTTCCTATACACTGTTCACCTTGTCCTTGCCTGGTATGCTTCACTGGCAGGGCTTTCTTATATGCACAAACTCGCAACTGCCTGGTATACTCTCCTGCCAGGGATTTTCACACGTGGGCTGTGTGCACACCTCCAAACTTGATAGTCTCTTATGTTTGCTTTATCTGATAATTTATCTGCCGTGTATATTATCTTGCCGGGGCTTCTCATATATGTGTATTGCCTACACTCGCAAACTTGAAAGTGACTCACTTTTGTTCTGTTTTCCCTTTTAAAGAAATGCTCTCTTGCTCTTTCTCTTTTATGTGCTTCATTAACAATCATTTGGGTTTGGCATGGTGCCAATAAACTCCAGTGTCCCTGCTTCCCTTGGGGGGACTCACTGGCTCTTGCAGGTGTACTCTTTCTCCTGCGGCATTCCGGTGGTGGTCGCATGTTGCTTCATTCCTTTTTGTCACTTCTGTTCCTCAGCATCTCTGCCTCTCGTTGTACCTGCTGGGCTATTCTGCTTCATTCCGGGCTTCAGTAAGACGAAGGCTGTCTCTCACCACCTGCAAATGCCCAGGAGCCCTCCGTCAGCTTCTAGCATTCATGTAACATGTTCTCTCTCGCGGTCAGCTTCCCTTTCTCTGGTCCTCGAGCTGGTCAGCACAGGACTCTCTCCAGTCCCATGGTCTCTTGGTCCGTACCGGGAGAAGCAACTTTTTCCCGCCAGCAGCGAGCCTCATTCAGCTGCTTTGTCTGTTTAAAATTACCAACTGCAGGTATGCGCTCGCAACAACTTGAGCGCAGCTTGTGCTATTGGTCTTCTTTGATCTGCGTTACTCAGCTCATCTTCCTCATCACAGTATGCTTGTAGTTTTGGGAATGGAAGTCCATTCTTGACAACATGCATGTAAAGTCTGGGTAAGTGTTCTCAGAAATCTTTAAGGGCAGGTCAGCTCTGCATGACTTGTAGGTAGATTCTGAGATGGTGTTTTTATAAGTCTTAAAAGGCCTGTCCGATGTTGACGGCTTACATACAGATCTTGTAAAAAGGTCTTCGGTACCCTTCCTATGTGGATGAGGGGGGGTACAATAATATGCCCTTAAGGTAATGGGCATGCATGGGGTATTCTCAAAAGAAAAGGGGGATACCATGTCTCGTCCGATGGCACCATTGTATTCTTACAGAAGCTACCTCCCCCCCCCATGTGATCCTCCATCATATAGCCGCCTCCCGGGTTAGGATCAGGTAGTGGCTGCTGTCCCCAGGCCACATGGGGAGAGGTCACCGCTGGGAAAGGAGTGATGACACCATCAGATTCATCACAGTGGCCTGTTGAAAGGTGGCTCTGTATGCAATATTTTACTTGTAAAATAGCAGGAGCAGAATTTCGGAATGCAGCAGTAGTAGCACAAGCACAAATGGTAACTAGTCAGTCAGAGCCACATCCTTTTCTAGGTGACGGTACAGAGGACATATGGGTGGCATAGTGCAACCCTAGTGGTGGTGATCGGGCTGCAGTATATATCTTCTGGGTTTATCCCAGTCCTTTTCATGGTGTAAGATCATATGGCACAACAAGACTGTGGTCCCCAATTTGGCCCCAAACCTTTTCCAACAAATAAACAGTTGTATTGCACAGAATGCTAGTGGTGACATACTGCTGTTCTCTGGCCACTAATATCTGCCACCCTTTGGCCTTTCTAGATGAAGCAAAAAGACACGTCCTCGTTGCTCTTCTGATCGTAAAGATGCTGCTGGTGGTGGAGCTTTTGCTATGTTTATCATATACTGACATTGTACACTTTCAGATTTGACATACTGTCTTTGGAAGAACCTGCAGAAATGTAGAAGGGTACCTTTGTCCTTCTCTCCTATGTCTGCAAGTGTGTCATTATCCGGATCCTCCTCTGTATCATTGGTTTCTGAAATCATGTGTCAATGTGGCCTTGATTCAGTTGGGTGAATACCTTTTTCTTGGATGTCAACCTCATCATCTCCACACTTCTCATTGGTGGGTGGAGGTGGTGGAGGAAGAGACCGGAAACGTCGCAGAACCTTCATATGTACACTTGTTCCTCCAAAAACATCAGTAGATGCAATCTGCAATTCTGCTCCCTCTTCTACCTCAGAGCCACTGAGCTGAATTTCATCTGTTTGTCTCCCTGTACCCCTTGGCACCTTTAGGTGTTAAAGACATGTTGGTACTCATAATCGTCACTTCTCCATAGCTGGAATATGATGGCATGTTGCAGACTCATTTACAGCCACTGAATATAATCTCTCCCTGCCTACCGAGAAAGAGCAGACTTTTTCTCTGCAGTAAGTATTTGGTATGGCAACTAAAAAACTACACACTCAGTTACAGACATTCGGCTTCATTTAGAGTTTGAGGGCTTCTTCTCTAGAAGTAGTGCCATACTCAAATTCTGTCACTGCATGAAGGATCTGTTCAGTGACAATTATTAAATAGCTCTTAAAAAATTAAAAAGCTATTTGATAAATAGCAAAATATGTTAATTACAATCATTAGGAGAATGTGCCAGGAGTCTGGCCGACAGGCACAGGGCAAAAGCTATACCTCAGAGTATGCACTGCAGATTAGGGGAGTTCCACAAGGTAATGCTAGCATATAACATAAACAGGGTACATACCAAGCTGGCCTGTGTTGTAACATTTATTCACAGGAACTACAGGGACAGGAGCTGGATGTAAGCAAAGAGACACAGAGAAAGCAAAGGCAAGCAAATATACTGGACAACACGAATTGATCAGATAAAGATTGTGTACTGGAATATGATAAGGGGTCTACAGGGATTAGGGAAAGCCCTTTGGATCAGTACCAGCAGATTACTCTTAACTACTGTCATACAACAGCATCATGAGTTAGGCATGCAGAAGAGACTGTTGTATTGAGTGTAAGGGTGAAACTGGAGACCGATTACTGAGGCAGGTAAGAATCCAACAGGCTAGACAAAGGCAGCAGACATCATTCCCTTATCTGATCTGAACGGAGACCAACCCAGGGTCACACTGTAAACAGAAACAGAGCAGTCGCACAACAGCGGACGAAGATGTTATACAGGCAGAACACAGCGTTGAAAGAAATGGCCCTACAGGGCACGTAGAGAAACGAAGTACAAAGCAGAGAGTGTAATATCAGGACACACAAAGCAATGGGCTCCGACAATACAAGTTGCTGCCAATGCAGTGAATACGAGGGGTTCAGGAAACTGAGTGCATGTAAGAGCAGTCACTTAACTATGGACTGAAGTCTAGTAATTATGCAGGCAAGCAGGAAACAAACAGGAAAGCTTAATACTGGAGATTGCTGCCAACTGTAAGACCGACACAAGTGATCACAGTTCAAGGGTGTTTATTAAACTGTAAAATGGGTATGATATATGATATGATATGATCATTTATTTATATAGCACCTATACACAATGTGTTTCAAAGCGCTTCAAGACAAGGGAGGGAACAAGGGAAAATACAACCACATTCTTACAGGCCATGAACAGTAAGGATGTGAAATGAACTATCGTACTCGGCCTGCAAGAGCTAAGACATAGATAAGGAAGGGAGGGGGAGAAGGGGAGAGTGGGAGTGGGAAGGAAATGGAAACAGACAGGCGACTACCGCACTAGGCCTGACGACATTTCTGGTAGAGGTGGAGAAAAACAAAAAGGGAGGGAGAGGGGTGCAGAAAGGGAGGGGAGGAACAAAACAAGCAACTATCATACTAGGCCTGATGACATTTCAGATAGTGCTGGAGGGGTGGTGGGGAGGAAAAAGTAATGGGAGGGTGGAGGAAACAGGCGAGGTTGCTATCATATTAGGTCCAGGGACAATTCTGATAGAGTAAGTGCATAGAAGAAAGTAAGGGGAGGAGATAGGAAAAGGGAGAAGGGAAAGGAGGAGAGAACAGAGAGTAAGCAGTCAAAAAGAGTGGAGAAGCAAGAGTGGAGAGTGAATACAATTGCAGAAGTCAGTAGTAACACATGATGTTGCAAGCCAGGATACAAGATGAAGATGGGAACAGCATGATTCAGGGCCACCATGAGTAAGATAAACACCTGATATAAACCAGATGGGAGCAAGCTACGACCATCAAATAATAATAATACAGTCCTAGTGGAGTCTAATCCAATAAAAAGGGCCTATACTAAAAAACCTATTGCCAATCCTTACCACTATGCTACAAAAGACTGAAGGATAATGTTCACAAGAAAAGAAAGAAGTGTTCACAAAATTATAAGTCAGAATATTATGGCCGGGGTATCCCTTCCCCAAGTTCTTAGCACACGACAATGTGGGACTCTCGAGCACAGCACACTCCTGGGCTTCTCCAGCACAAGCGTATAGTTCATTTTCTCAGTATCATGGCCTTCTGTGCCCAAGTGTCTTCTCATGAAAAGTAATTTGCTCCAGGGGGCCTGATATGCCAAAACAAAAGTTAACTTTTATTTCGGGTGATTACCCTTCACCCTTGGATCCCCCTCAGCAGGGCTCAGATCCTTCTCTGTCATCAGCCTCCCTGAGTCAGGCTCAGGCCAACCAGAACGCTTGCCAATTTGTACAGACTTCCGAAGGGTGATCTCGTCTCGCTGGGTCACTCTGTGAGGGCTTCATACTATCATAGTTTGCACTGCGTTCCCCTTAGCCGGGCACAAATGCCAGTTCCAAAAAAAACTTCGTCAATGTGTTAAGGACTTTCGTTTGTACCAGGGATTTGGCTCAACCCTTGTATGACCACCTTAACACCTTATACCGGCCTTCCCCATGGCCTCTTGGCACTTGCAGTTTCTTTACTCACAATGCTCAACACAGTCTCTTTGTTCAGGAGAGGGGTACCAGCCAGAGACCTTCGACTGAGCGCCCACGTGGTGCCGGACCACTCTATCTCTGGTAAAAAGTTTGTTCACAAAAGACCTCTTGTCTACTTATCTTCTTAATGTTGCCACTGCAACCTTGAGCCTAACACAGTCTGGTCGACTATCAGGTTCTTCTCACTCACCGGCTGTGCTGAACTCGTTGGCGGTTCCTTTGCCGCTGGAGTCAAGGACGGTACCACGATGGCAACCACGACTCCCTGCCCTGGCTATCAGTGCAGGAGTGTGCCGTGTACCTCTGACATCCGTCGCACCATTTACCAGCTGCGATTCCCGGTCTTATGTTGCTTTCATCTGAGGTTTTGTGGGTCTGAGTTGAAAAGGGCAAGGACAACTCCCTCTGTGATGTCCTTTCAGGTCTCTGCGCCTTTCTCCTCCTCTTAAACTGCCGTCCTGAAATGGCTGCTTTCTCGTGCATTCGGACTGGCTCAGAGTGTGCTCTTGTGCTCTGCCTTTTATCCCTATAGGGAAGGGAAAGGGTAGTCAGGTGTGTGTAGTTGTCGGCAATTGCCTGACTCTGCCTGACCCTTGTGTAGAGACATGTCAGGTAAACGGCTCTAGTATTAGTCTGTTGTTCACACTGTGAGAAAGTGTTTGTGTTGGAAAAGGGGGGGTAGAGTTTCTAAGTATCCTACTGGGCAGGATGGGGAAAAGGTGTCACGAGGAAGAGGATCCCGCGTCTCATCCTTCGGTATCCCACTTCCACTCCCCCAGTGTGTCTCAACAGTAGCCCACCTAAGTTCTCTACCCTTGAGTTGTCTACAGATGAAGATGATAGGATGTTCCCTCCCTTTGTCATCTAACTGGGACAAGACCGCTCCAATTCCGGTGTCGCAGGCATCCGTCTGGACGATAAAGGGTCAGCTATAGTCAGGTGCACACAACACAGGTGCCCAACACAGACTTTCTTTCAAGCCATCAAAGGCCCTCTGACAGTCTTCCGTCCAATTAACCTTCCTAGGTTGTTTGGGGGAAGTCAGAGCTGTCAGTGGTGCAGCTATGGTTCCATAGTCCGCCATGAAATTGCGATAATACCCAGTGAGGCCCAAAAAGGCTCTCATCTGGGTTTGAGTATTGGGAGTCTCCCAGTCCTGTACATCCTGTACCTTACTGGGGAGAGGTTGGATTTGACCCCCTCCTACCTCATGACCAAGATATGTGACTTTCCCCTGAGCTATCTGGCACTTGGTGGCCTTGATAGTGAGGTTAGCCCTTTTCAAGGCCTGCAACACCTTACCCAGATGTGTCAAATGCTCTTCCCAAGTGGAACTGTAGACGGCAATGTTGTCTAAATAAGCCACATAAAAGGCTTCCAGCCCACTGAGAGCATGATTGACCAATCTCTGGAAGGTGGCAGGGGCATTCTTCAACCCAAAAGGCATGACCCTAAACTGGTAGAGTCCCTCTGGTGTTGAGAACGCCGTCTTTTCCTTGGCGTGGTCTGTCAGAGCTATTTGCCAATAGCCTGAGGTGAGGTCAAAGGTGCTCACAAATTTGGCAGCACCTATGGTGTCCACGAGCTCATCAGCCCTGGGCAATGGGTGCGCATCAGTTTTGGTGACGGCATTGACTCTTCGGTAGTCCACACAGAACCTCCAATCCTTGGTACCTGCCTGGGAACTTGCCTTGGGGACAAGGACCACGGGACTGGACCAGGGACTGGTTGAGGGTTCAATAACACCCAGATCCAACATTTTGGCGACCTCAGCCTGGATGTGGTTCTTAACAGTGGCTGACATACGGTAGCTCCTGCTCTTTACAGGCACGCTGTCACCAGTGTCAATCTCGTGCTTACACCACGGTGTAAGGCCTGGCGTCAGCGAAAACAGAGAGGCATACTGCTGGAAAAAAGTCCTGCAGGCCCTCTGCTGCTCTGTTGTCAAATCTGGAGAGAGCTGCACTCCCTCCACTGAGCCATACTGAGGGTTGCTATAGAGCAAATCAGGAAGGGGTTCACTCTCATCCTCTTCTTGCTCTGAAGCCAGCAAGAGACATGAGACTTCCGCTCGCCTGTGGAAAGGCTTGAGCCTATTAACATGGAATACCCGAGGGGCTACCCCTCGGATTCCCATGTCAACCAGATAATTGACTTTGCCCATCTTGGAGATTATCCTGAAGGGTCCAGTTCATTTATCTGGCAATGCCTGAGGCTTGGTAGGCTCCATCACGAGGATCTCCTGTCCCGGAGTCCAATCCACTTGCGATGCTTTAAGGTCATGCCAGTATTTGTTCAATTCCTGGCTGGCCTTGAGGTTTGCTGTTGCCTGACCCCTCATCTGTGTCATCCTCCGTTTGAGGCCTTAGACATAGTCCCCCACTTGCTCAGCGGGAACTGGAGGGGTGGCTTCCAAACCTTCTCTGATCAAGATGTCCAAAGAGTTCCTCAAAGGGCGTCATACCTGCCTCCCCATCCGGCTCAGTTGCTACACCTACACGTTCCTGTTTCCCGGTTTCATCAGCTTTGAGAACGGCTAGACCATTCTATACTCAGTGGAAGCTGTCCGGGAGACGCTATTGCTAAAATCACGTATCACATGACCAGCGCAGTGACGTCTACATATGTACGCTTGTCAGCTGACACCATTTAAGGAAGCGGAAGCTTTGCACATGCGCTTCTGATTGTTGTTTGTGATCCTCGCGTTCCGGAGCTTGTCTGCTGTTCCTCACAGACGCCTGCCTTCCCAGGCACTTGTTTCGGAGATTGCTGGGGCTGTTTCCTTGCAGTTGCCATACTTACTAGGGTACGGTTGTCTTCCTGCGTTCTGACGCAGTTCCCCGCAACTCCAGTTCCTCCTCGAGCTGCCGGTCCTTTCCGTGCTCTAAGCGGCTCTCCTCACCTCTTTCCAAACAGAGTCGCCGCCCAGCCCTATTCTAGACTGCACCATCAACCCGCTCTGCCTCAATCTGCTTCAGACCCTGCAGAATCCCGCTCTGCATACCGCTCTGCTTCAGACCCTGCAGAGACCCGCTCTGCATTCCGCTCCGCTCCAGTCTACCAAGACTCAGCTCTATCTCAGTCAACCATCACTGCCTTACTTAACGAACTCCTACTGCTTGGGCGTGCTTTCCTGGATCAAGACCTTCTTCACATCTCCTACATGTGCACGGGACTCTGGATGCTTTCCTGCGTGCGCACCAACTCGTCTCTAGTGCGGCCCTCGTTCCGCTCGGGTTAGAACCCTCACTACCCTTCCCTTGCTGTTGTTTCCTTGGATTCTTTGGATTTTCTTAGAACTTCCTTGGTTGCATATCCAGGTCAGTGCTTACAACGTAGGTTCATATTGTCCTACATCTCAAACAGCATTCTAAATAGTTCCTCTTTATCAACAGCTTGGTGAATCTTGGTCCACCCATGCCCTTCCCACTAATAGCTCTATCTGACTGTAGGTTTTACTAGTCAGAGAGTGACATTAGTTAGAAGGTTCTCTTTGATACGCTACGTTCTACCTCCGACGTCTCCGTTGGAAGAAGTCTTTGAGTGTATCCTTTGCTACTACCAGCTTGTATCCTTTACAAAAACCTTGATTTATTCTCTTGTGTTCATTTTGTGTAATTGTCTTGAATCAAAGCATAACAAAGGGGCTGAAACCAACACCCTCTTGAGGTACCTCTCTGTAAGCAAACAGCAGGCTTGGCAGGAGGAGATCCCAATTCCTCCTTAAGGGCTATTCCAAAGCACCTATCATTCCCTTGAGAGTTGTATTAAATCTCTCAACCAGACCATTGGTCTGGGGATGGTAAGAGGTGGAGAACTTATAAGTTACTCCGCACTCTTTCCACATGGTCTTCATGTAACTAGACATGAAGTTGGATCCTCTGTCAGAGACAACCTCCTTGGGGAATCCAGCACGGGTGAAAATGCCCAGAAGACCCTGGCAACCACCTTGGCAGTTACAGTCCAAAGGGGTATAGCCTCAGGGTACCTGGTGGCATGATCTACCAAATCCAGGATGAACCGATGTCTACCTGAAGTGGGAGGGTCCAGGGGACCGACCATGTCGATACCCACCCTCTCAAATGGTGTGCCAACCACTGGCAATTGCTGCAGTGGGGCAATGACACTACCTCCAGTCTTGCCAGAGAACTGACAAGTTGGGCAGGTCCTGCAGTGTGACTCTACTTCTACCCCCATCCAAGGCCAGTAGAAATGGGCAGAGACCCTCTGCTTAGTCTTCTTGGTACCAAGATGACCAGCTAAGGGCACCTCATGCTCCAACTGCAGTAGGAAGGGCCTGTAAACCTGGGGTACCACCAACCTCTTGAGGGCACCAGGTTCAGGCTTAGTGGGCTCACTAACAAGGAGCCCACCCTCCCAATAAATCCGGAATGTCCTAGGCACTTCTCCTTGTGCCTGGGACAGGGCCTGTTTCCTCAGACCCTCGAGAGAGTGGCACTCTCTCTGTCCTTTACAGAAGTCTGCCCAGGAGGTTCCCCCTTCAGCTAACAAGCATTGAAGATCGGAATGATACTACGGGTTGAGAACCTCTCCCACAGGAGAGTCTTCTGGCTCTTCTCCCACAGGAGTTGAGACAGGGTTTACCACTGGACCCAGCCCGTCCGGAGCATGGATCCCAATGGGTGCTGTAGGAACAGCAGGAAGAGGAGGAGCTCCCTCCACAGAGGTGGCCTTCTTGTTCTTCCTTCGTCTTGCCTTAGGCCGCGCCTTTGGCTCGGGTACCTGACTCACAACCAGACCCGGGGTCACCTGTGACCTAGTGACCGCAGCAGCAGTCATGGGAAGACCATCCGAGATCAATCCCAACTCTACTAGATCATTACCTAACTGAATGTTAGCAGGGACATTGTCCTGAACCAGGACAGGAAGCTTTGCTGTCTTGTCTCCAATTACGAGTGTGACTAAGGCTACAGGCGATAATTTGGGACGCCCACCAGCTAACCTGGTGGTTCTCAGAGGAGCACCTACATAGTCCTCTGGCTTCAGCAGGGTCCTGTCCACCACTGTCATGCTTGCCCCAGTGTCTCTCAAACCAGTAGAAGGCTGGTCATTCAGGAGGACACTTCTCAAAAATCTACGGGTGTTCTGTGGGATAGTCGCCAGTCCCTGTTTTAGGAAGAAAAAGGGGCTTCCTTTCTCTATACCTTCTCCTTCCGGAATAGCTGGTAAAAAAGCTTCAAGGAGAGCTGGATCATTTCGCTGGGCGAAGGCTAGGTCGGGATACATAGGCTCTCCCTGGAAGTTGGGATTGATGACGCCTGCTAAAACATCTATTCTGAACTTCCACTCTAGGCCAGATTTTGGGGCCAACCTTATGCAATACCCTGGAAGGAGTATCTAAACCAAATCTGTAGGAATCATTCCTCTTTTCCCATGTGGGATAACAGCTTCCCTACTGCATCCAGTCTACGGGGACCGCCTTTCTCTGTGCTCTCTAACGTGGGGAGTGGAGCTGACTAAACCACATTTATTCTTTATATTCTAACACTGAATTTCCTTTGCATACATATTCTCCTTTACACACTTTTTGTACAAGAGAGAGGGCAGGAATTAGATTTTGTTAGTGTAGGCCATATTGATTTGACAGACTCAACTATGACTGTTTTATTTATTATTTGATGGAAGAGACTACTCCCATCCTAGCTATAGGGCAAAGTTGAAGTTTCTCCAAACCCAGAAACTTTAATAAAGGTTTTACAAATTGTACATATTGCGTCAGTATCATGATACCATGCTACCCTTACAGAATCCTGGGAGAACTCCTTACGATCACCGTGGAGTTACACAAAAGCACTTCCATTCCAGTGCAGATGGGTCCAACAGGACCCCTAACCAGTGAAATAAAAACTGAAACTGATTTAAGACAAGGCTGTGTCTTAACACATCTGTCTTTTCCATTTGTATGAATCCGACCTAAATGAGGAACTTGTTAGAGATGGGGAATCACATCTGGCCTTTTAAACATGTTAATACTACTCCAAAGCAACTCATCTATCCAGGTCAGGATGAATACAGAAGGAAACCTCACCAATAAGATCAGTGTTGAAATGGGTCTCAGGCAGCAGTGTGTGCTGGCCCAATGTCTTTTTATTTGAATATCAGTGACCTGCCTGAGGAACTGAATAAGGTGTGTCTGTTTCCACCAACGATTGGTCATCACCAAATCAAGTTCTTGGCTTTTGCCGACAATATTATTCTAATGGATACCACAAGTGTAGGGCTTCAAAGAGCATTAAATCAGACGCAGGCCTATTTATCAAATAATAATTGTTGGATCAATAGTTCCAAAACCACCATCATGATTTTCAGTAGTGTAAAAGGTAAGAAAAACATTTGTGGTTTATTCACTAAATCAACCTAAGGAGTTGCACATTTATAACCTATTTAGGTTACCCTATTTCCAAATCTGTTAAAAAGACTGATACTTTTGAAAGACTCTGCAAGAAATGGATTGTGTCCTACCACGGATTCCTCATCTTAAATCTTAGATAAATCCATATCTGGCTTTGCAGTCTCTGGACATTTTTGACAGTAAATGGCGCTGTGCACCATCGAGTTGATGTCCCTCAGGTCTTTGTTCTAAAAATGCGAGAACCTCCAGCATCACTTAAGCATTCCTGGTAGCAGCCTAGTGTCAACATGAAGTGTCATCTTTCCCAGGCTGGGCACTGTCCAATCAGAATGAACCAGTTAACTCCAAACTGGGTTACTTTAAGATCACCTAAAATTTTTCATTTAAAAGATATAAATGAACACAGTTCATATGGGATGTTGACAATTAAAGGAATTAAGCCCTTCATAAAAACATGCTTTTCAACAGGCGAATTTTGTACTTCTTCATGGAAAAGCACATTTAAACTGAGTCTTTTACATCAGAGTTTCCTTTGCAGCATACACATCTATTCAGCACCATTTTTGTCTTTGAGTGCTGGAATTTGTTTGCAATCTGGAAGTAGATATTCAGCCTTTGCTTGGAGTTTTCTGTGCACAGCTGAAAATGAGACAGATTGTTATATGTTGCCACTTTTAGCTGCATTTTTCTTGTGTAACTGAAAACAAACTGTTGCTGGACTGCTTTTTCATGAAATACATTTCTTAGCTGCTGTCAGTCAGTGAGGCCCGGTTTTCTCTGAGCCACCTGGAGAATCTGTGATTTCAGTACACTTTTAATTTCAATGGTTCACTTGGGAAATGACAAAATTTAGCGCCAAAACAGCACTTTGAAGGTTGCAGTTGGTTGGGTAAACTGGATTTTAAAAGGTATTTTCGGTTTTTAGCCCACTTCTGTGGTCTTCCTTCATGTTACATGTAACAGCACCGACTGGCATTCTCCTGCTCTGAGTTCTGTTTTTACACCAACTTTGACTGTGTGTGGCAGGGGTGTGCAGCCTTTTGTGATGGTGAACCATGCAGTTTTTTGCAGATATTTCCGCGCACAGGGGTTAGCCCCTCCATTTTTGGCTGTTTCTTTCCCCATTGGAAAAGGGGTGCAGTGGGACGCATTGGTATGGGTAAAAATATCCCACAATGGGCTCGAGTACAGGAGATTTGCATGATTACGCATGTTTGGGTTTGCCCCCGGCATCGAATCAAGGCTCCTCGACATGCCCTTTGATAGATCCATCCTTTTTGGAGCAAAGGCTGATGGCTGCGTAGAAAAGCTACAAGCTTCTAAGGCTGCTGCAAAATTTTTATGGACATCCATTCATCAGGCACAACAACAACAACACACCTATGCAGGCTTGGAGATGATGTTTCGTCTGCTACTACTAGTTTTTTGGCCAAAGGATAAGAGGTCAGGCTACCCAGAGAGGACAAATGATGTTCTCATATGCCCCCAAAGGCCATGGAGGAAAAACTGCTCAGTCAGCCACTTCCTCACTGCTCTCTGCCACAACCACATCCCCAAAAACCTTTTTGGGAACCCCTTGTTGGAGATAACTGTAGTCGCAGATGCTTCCCTCACGGGATGGGGAGTTCATATGAGCGATCTGATGATCAGCAGACTTTGGTCCCCATCAGAATCAAGACTACAGATAAACATGTTAGAGCAGAGGGAAATCAGACTGGTGCTGATGGCCTTTTTGCCTTCCATAACGGGAAAGAACATCCTGATAATGACGGATGACACAGTGGCCATGCATTATCAACAAGAGAGGAGGTGTAAGTTCACTACCACTGTGCAGGGAGGCAATGCAGCTCTGGTTTTGGGTGCTACAAACGGGATCTCTGTCGGCTGTTCACCAAGCTGGAGAAGAGAATACGACAGCGGATGCTCTGAGCAGGTAGAGCACACACTCCCACGAGTGTGAGTTAGCTCAGGAAGTCCTTCTAGATATCTTTGCCCTTTGGGGGAACTCCTCAAGTGAATCTGATTGCATCCACTATCAATAGGAAGTGCAACCTGTTCTGCTGCAGGGACTTTCCTCAGAGAGGAGCTCTCAAAGACGTGTTTCTAGTGGGCTGGGAATTTCTACACCTGTATTCCCGCCAGTTCCCATCATTCCTCATGTCATGAGGAGGTTGAGGAAGTTTGGGAAGTCCATAATCCTGATGGCTCTGGATTGGGCCAGCCAGCTATGGTACCCAGAACTTCTGGACATACCCATCTGCCCTGCATTGCCTCTTCCCCATAGAGTGGACCTACTCTTACAAGGGAAGCCGTCTTCTTCACCCAAAAATCAGAGCTCTGAACCTTGACGCCTGGTTTCTGAGAGGCTAAGGTACAAAGATTGGAACTTCCCAGAATATGTGATAGAGGCGTTGCTTTCGGCTAGAAGACCAGCACCACAAGCACTATACCGGTGCCGTTGGAGCACATTTTGCAGATGGTATACAGCTAAAGATATAGATCAATTCTCTTGCAATAAACCTGCATTGCTTTCTTTTTTATTGCACCTAGCCCAGGAGGGGCTTCAAGTGGCTACCGTCAAGGGGTATCTGGTGGAGTTATTCTTTTTTAAACGCATGCCAGAAGAAGGCTCTTAATTAAAGATGCTGATTGTCATACAATTCCTGAAAAGTCTGACAAATACTTTCCCACCCGTCCCTTTTCTGATTCCATCCTGAGATTTGAATTTGGTACTAACTTTTTTTAATGAGAGCTCCATTTGAACCTCTCCATTTATGTCCACTCATGTTATTAACCTTGAAAACATTATTTCTGGCAGCCATCACTTCTGTTTGCAGAGTGAGTGGGCTACAAGCCTTTTCATGCAAACCACAGTTTATAGTACACTCTAAGGAGAGGGTAGTTTTGATGGTTCACCCCGCCTTCCTTCCCACAGAAGATAAGTTACCAGCTTTTTATCCACCTCCTTACCCTTGAAGAGCAGTTACACAGGCTTGACCCGAAAAGGGCTCTTAGTTTCTACATTTTTAGGGTGGCAAATTTCAGGCAACATTGAGAGGAAGTGAGTTGGAGCAATTGTGTTGGACTGTCTTGCTGTCCGTGCCCCCTGCTCTACTCTGCTGTCGGTTGTGCTGGTTTGGTTCTGCCCCCAAGCCCACCCTCCACTATTCAAAAATACGACACACACGCGTGAGCATTGAGCGGAAGTGCGTTGGAGCAAGTGTGTTGGACTGTCTTGCTGTCTAGCTTGGCAGCGGGGGCAGAGGCAACCATTCTTTTTTTTCCTGAGTCTTGAACAGTATTTCCTATTATATTTAGACCTCATTTTATGGTACATCAGTTTTACTGTTGTTTTTATAAATTGTTGAGGTTGATTTTATAACTTGGTTACACCATGTCCAGACCAATTTTGTCGCTAAAGTCAGGCATGCCAAAAAATTGAGCTGACCTGTATAATCTCTCACCTCTGCAATCTAGAAAGACCTTTATTGCCAAAGGGCTTAAAGAGAACCAAGAGAAAAAAAAACTGTCAATATCGCTCAATGTTGACATTCGTGCCTTCTGTCAAACAGATGGCGCGAAAAAGAAAAATATAGTTCCTGCCGTATTTAATAGTGTTTCAAATCTACAACCACTGTGCACCTTATCAGCTGCTGTAATCCTGGAGAAATCAACTGATAATGGGCCTTTAAGGGAGGTGAATGCCGGGAATATACATCAGCCTGGCAAAGAATTAGCAGATGCTTCTATTGCTTTAGCCTGCAAAACACGAGAAATATGCATCACCCAAGTCCATGACGACGGTGTAAAATCATCTCCAGTCCATGTTAATTCTCCACTTAAAAATCCCCCGTTATGCTCCGTTCAGGCGCAGCAACTGCTAAGAAAAGAATATGGGAAACTACGCCAGCTGGCGAAATTGATGGGGAGACACTAGACTTTATGAATATATCAAGTTGCCATGACCCAGATACACCAGAAGTGCAGTATATACGCTCCAATACAGGTAATCTGATATTTTTGATGATGGATCTGACAATCATACGCTGCCCAATAGTAAGACAAATCCAATACTTGAGGACAAACTACTGGTGGCTAAAGACAATCAAGATTTATACAAATCGCCAGTAATGTTTGATAAATCACCATCTAGCGTCTCAAATCGATCTCTCTCTTTTGTAGCGCCCACTCCAAGGCAAACTCAATTTATTGAGCCTATTGGAAATCATCCTTATTTTATACGTGACCACCTGGCAAGTCATATGATAATCGGTTCTCATTTCCCGAGACGCCAGCCCTTAATAATAGTCCAAGTTCCATAAATTCGGCTCTTCTCTCTCTGGCAAAGTTATATGAGACACTCGATGACAAAATAAAAAATCAGACAGATCTTATACATCAATCCCATACAAATATCATCAGAGAGTTTGGTTTAAATAGCCAAGTAGTCAGCAAGCCGATCTCTAATCTTACAAGTCAATGTACACAGACAAACCCAACAGATGACGTTTATCCCGCCCAACATATTTTAAAGGAGCTTGTAACAAATACATCCTCTGCTGACATAGTCATTATTGAGGGTACGCAAGAATCCATAAAAGGGAGGATAGAGTCGACTTCATCTTTGCTAATTGAGCCTATTCCGAAAACTTTGCTAATTGAGCCTATTCCAAAAACTCAGAGTACTGCATTTGCACCTATGTTTTTCAATACAAAAACTCCCTCTATAAACATAACGAGTACCAATGAACAGGTTAATCAAATACAAATAAGCAAGGTAAAGAGCTGCATGAATAAATCTAAAAAAGCAGCAAAGCTTGTTACGGCAGCTAAAAAAAAAAGACTGATTTTCAAACTAGACACACAGCCAAAAATTAATGTGCCATTAAAATATAAACCCCTGGATGATCTAGTTGCCATTGTAGCTCCTCCTCCTCTCCCTCAAGCCGTAACTTTAAGACCAACCGAAAACCCAATGGAAACAACAACAACCACACAAATAGTAAAGAGTTCACAATTAAAGACAACCACTGATATACAGGCTGTAACATCTAGTTGCGAAAACACTGTTGCTTTATGAGGTGATTCGTTTTGAGACAATCAAGTTATCCATGGGGGGGCAGCTAGAAATATAGATTGCACAATACAGGAGCTTCGTGATGAGATACGAGCTTCCTTTGCTAAATATAATAAGGAAAATTAAAACATAAAACAGATCATGTTGCAATCCAAACAAGGGCTGCCAAAGGTTGATAGTCAATCATCTCATACTGCTTTCCCCAATGTTAATTCACTTTTGAAAGGCCCAGGTCTGTTACAGTCGAGCCGAGATCTTAAGTCTCAAATGAGTACGGGCCCCGAGATGGCACCTCCGGAATCTCCATGTGGCAGATCAATTTCAATGACACATAATGAGCCCAGACTAAAACCTTCTATTTTTAAAGGTGGGGCACAATATAAGAACCGCCATCGTTTATTGATTAAATGTCGAGGCCATCCTTTTTCAAACTATGATCTAAACCACGCTCGTTTTTAAACATCTGCGTGAAATTATTGCATTAGAAGATTTGACATCAGCAGATATTGGCCTAGTTGAATTTGTGAATCCACCAGATCTAACAGAAGCTTGGTTGTATATTTAATCTGGGGTCATACTTAACACCTTATGGTTAGCCCGGACTGCATTTTACAATCTAGGCTTTATTTTGAGTCAAGATATGTATGTTCACGAACAAATAATGACAAAAACTGTTCTTCCAAAACCAGGAATATATGGTGATAAGAGAGTCGCTCAAATAAATTCTGTAACGAGTGCCCAAGATGCATGGTTGAATCGAAATCACAGTGGAAGATCATAACAACCCCAGATATTTGACTCTGTCAGCCTTGTCTCTTGGAACACCAGAGGATATAAACATTTTATCAACATCAAAAGTAAGGCAATATGATATTATAGTACTCCAGGAGACCTGGCTTCGAACAGCGCCTGTTTGTGATCTTTATGATATCTATATGGTTCCCGCAATTGCATCTTTCTTGGGTCGGCCGATGGTGGGCTTATTGATGGCATTTCGTAAAGATAAAAACTTCGACATTGAGTGGCACAGATCACCATCTCCCTGTTTTCAAATTGTAAAAATTCGACGAGGAGTATACTATAGTGCCATTGTTAACATCTATTAGGGCAAGAAACATCTCACCTCTGATTAATTTTTTGATCAATTTAATACTATCCTTGACCAGCTCCTATTAGATAATTGTATCACCGATACATTCATCATGGGTGACTTAAATCTGCATTTATTATTCGAAGTAACATTGTCTCGTACGATGGATGAACATCGCTGGTCAATGTTAATGGCTCATAGAAACTGTGTCAACTTGAATGGTTCGATGCAGGGAGATGTTCCCCCTCAGGCTACATGGAATAATGATGGCTATCATGCAACACTGGACTATATTTATGTCAACAACCAATTGTTGAGTAAAATATCCTTTAATATAAAGCCAACAACAACAAGTGATCACAGTCAACTTTGTTTTACTTGTGATTGGCCTATGGAACAATCTCGGGCCATCAATCACAATATAACTAATTTACTAGTTAATAATGCGGGTAACTGCATAAAATGGTCCAGGCCAAAACTACTTTGTTATAGGCAGAAGTTGAGTGATGCATATTGTGACTCCAGTGCCCTTGATAGTCCTTGTTATGGTAATGCTATGCAATTATTTTCATCTAGGGGAGTGACTGCTCACCGGGGCCATCAAAGCCATTTACATATCTTTGATTTGGATGTAAAAAATAAAAAACGGGAACTAAGGAAACATATAAAGATGTTGTCAAGGGTATCTAAGGACTCTCCGGTGGCCATTCTTGAACAGATAAAAAGTTTTTAAAAAGTCTACTAAAGATGGCAATGAGGCCGTTGTGCCATTCAATACCAACATGATGGTGAAGCTATGATGAAACAGATCATCATGAAATCGTCTGGGGGGATATGGGCACTCCTTAACAATAACTGTCATAAAAATCAGACCTCTGTGCAGATCAATCCCATCCCGGAACAAAGTGGGAGAAGTTTTTTTTACAACATTTATCGTACACCATTCCCAGAGATACGTTTAGAATAAAACAAAATAGATGCTGACCATGTTGTGAAATTCGATTCGGAAGATATTTACTATTATATATCTAAGTTGAGTACCTCTCGAGCATCTGGCCCGGATGGGCTTCACAACTCTTTTATAAAGCAGAATATGGACCTCTGGGTTGATATATTACATCTAATTGTTACAAAGATCATGATAACTGGGAATATACCCCAATCCTGGAAAACCTCTATAATTCTCCCTATATTTAAGAAAGGAGACCGTGCAAATCCAATCTCTTATAGACCTATTGCACTTTTGGACTGTCTGGGGGGAAAATATTTGCCCAAATGATTTTGGGAGAATTTAATGAGTGGTTAAATAAACTGAACTACAGAGACCCATTTCAAATGGGATTTCTACCAGGTTTGGGTACATCCATTAATTTAATAACCCTGAATGCCATCATCTTGCAAGGGAAACGGTGTAAGCAAGCGATATATACAGCTTTTATCGACTTTAGGTTGGCTTTTGATCTTGTTCCGAGAGAACTATTGTTTAAGAAACTGTTGGACTTAGCATGCCCCTGGTTCATTTTGAAATGGATCATAGAATGTCACTGCAATGCATCTATTCAAATACGTTTGAGTAATGATGGGCTATTGTCAGAGCCCATAGAAACTACCCGGGGTTTAAAGCAAGGATGCCTGTTAGCTTCTGCCCTCTTTAACTTTTTCATCTTAGATATTGGGTATGGCTTTCGAGGCATGATCACAGATCCAATTAAGTTACAAGGTTCAGCAATTAACTGGCTTCTTTATGCTGACGATATGGTACTTGTATCTAAAACACCAGTCGGACTACGCAATATGTTGGATGCTTTAGACACTTACGCCAACAAAAATTGCATTAGTATCAATCTTAAGAAGACACAAGTTAAGTAATTTGGTATAAAAAAGGGACAAAAACGTTGTCATTGGAGGTTACAGAATATCAAACTCCAGCTAGTACATACATATATTTATCTCAGTATCTGTGTAAATAATCACAAGACTGACAAGCCGTATGAAGATCATCTTCAATTAAAGCAGAATACGGCTTTGTCACAAATGAGACTTATTCAAGCAACATTTTGTAAATTTACCATAGATCCCCTGATTATATATTACAATCAAAAGTATATCCCTACCATTCTGTATGGATCAGAAACAAAAAGGTGTCAAAAGTATGCTTACTGGTCTAAGTATGAAAATGCATATTGGAAAACATTTTTATTGTTACCATTGTCAGAATCCATGCCTGTTGTCAGGCATGAACTGGGGTTGATTTCTTTCTATGCAATTTACAAATGGAAAGTATGCCAAATGTATAGAAAATGTATAATGAGATAAAATAGCAATGGTTTACTTATGATTCTATCCAAATAATGATTAACATCTGAAGATCCTTTTGCAACAACTTGGCGCACCTTTGTCAGGAAAATTATGATTGGCGCAGATATAACGCAATCATTATTAACTGAGAACCCAAATAAAGCCAAATCAAAGCTATGGAGATCCGATTGAATTAAGACAAGATCTGCTTGCATGAAAATTCAAAAATTCAATCGGAACCCATTTGCTCTCAAAGTTCATGGTCAAGTGGAAAAATATCTGCTATAATCCCCTAATCCTACTTATCGTTCTGATTTCATGAGATTCAGACTGAACATATGGCCAACAAGAGAAATAATGCACATATGGAAGAAAATGTCTGCACATAGTATGACATGCCGGTTTTGTAATCAAGTGACTGAAACCATGAAACATCTAGTATTAGAGTGTTCAGTTTTGTTAACTCTTCGAATGTTTTATTTTAAACAGCTGATTAATGAAGATCTTGTGCTTTTTCCTGACCAATTATGGCTAATATTATATACTGGGAATTCAAAGCGTATGAGATATGCAGTTGTAAATTTTTTAAATCGCTTCAATATTAAGGCTAATGTTGGAGAATCTGATTTATGTAACAAGATTCATTAATTGTATCTTGTAGATTTTATGTCTAAGTATGTTGTATATATGAATCTAAATGTAAATGTACAGACACATTTGATTTTGAAAGAATGTTTTTACTCTTTATTTGTATATTTATGTTGAAAGGTCAGATTTATTTTTTCTGACCAAAACAACAATACAAAAAAAATTCTAAAAAATCGGGCAACATGACCAACTATTTATTGTTTGTACTAGCCACAGGCTAGGCCAAAGCATGACCAAACAAAGGTAATCACGTTGGATCATCCCATGCATTTCAGAGTGCTACTCCATTGCAGGAAAAGATGTCCTGGAAAACCTACGAGCCTATTATACCAGAGGAGTGACTGCGGCTCTCCAAAGCGACTGCGGCTCTCCAAAGAAGTTTTCCAGTGCAGTACATTTGCAATGCTGCAACTTGGTTCTCACTCCACACTTTCTCAAAGGATAACTGTTTGGACCCTCTTTTGGTGCCATGATGCTCGGTTTGGAAGAGCAGTTCTGCACAATATTAATGATACACAAATCCCCTTCCACGTCCATCTACAAAACTGCTGTGGCAGTGTATCTAAAATGAGGAATCCATGGGAGGGCACAATCCATTAGAAGAACAAATTACTTACCTGTGGTAATGTTCTTTCTACAGGATGTTCCTGCCTCATTGCCCTTCCGCCCTACCCTCCTGACTGTGGGTGCATTTTTTTTTTATATAACTTCTCTCTTTCAACGCTCATGCAGGTTATTTAATACGCAAGTCAGCTGTGCAGAAAGAGGTTAAAACTAGGATCTGAGGCAACGGCAAATGTAACATATATATACAGTATGGACAAATACTGTACTTGACGAACCTCATTTTATTCTAAGAGTGAATGAAGAGAAATGTATACTTCACCTTTGCTTTAGTTTAGGTGCCAGACTTCAATAAACATACAAAACAAATGTTAGCCGTTTTTGTTTCTTGTTTAACAAGTCTTCGCTCAAGTTTGTTACAATGCGTCTTTTGTTGAATGGCAGACAACCCCACGAAGTGACGGTAAAAAATAACATCCAAGTCTAAGGATCAAGTTACGATTTTCCGAGTGCGCCACTGGCGGGCATGTTGTCTCGGCTGCCTTAAATAATACACGCTAGAGAAAACTTTGAGCTGGCCACAATCTTCGAGGTGTACATAAGATTTTCATCACGTACAGGAAGACGGGCATAATTTGCTCAAGTTGGAAATTGCATCACACTTGAAAGCTTTCAGGGCAACGAGATTGGAGCCCAACTTTGAATTTCTCTCGTCTGAACGGTTTTTCTTCTAGGACCCCGCTTTTATGTCATCACACATCATACAGAGTGGTGCATGATACCTCCGAGGGACTTTTTAACATTTTGTACGTGCATGTGTTTCACATTATCACGTATGATAGAGCTTTTGTTACTGTGCACGAAAGCATAGAGCATTGTGGAAGTCTGAAATGTATCGCTTCACTTGCGGATTGTTGAGAATTTCAAGTTGACGTATGGAGTTTCTTCTCGTACCAGCTTCTGAGCCTGGTCATTTATTTGAAATGGTGTTTCCACTGATGTCCACAGAACTTACCCCATTCAAATGGGGGCTTCGCGGCCCTTGTGGTTTATTTCCACCTCTACAGTGCAGTTCGCAGTTTTAGAACATTTGGTGCCTTGGCATACATGTGTTGAAGAGATTAGATTTTATTTTTAGAATTGAACTGCAGAGCACTATATAAGGATATTTGTTCTGTAAAGCGCGCATGCAAGTAGCATTGGTGCAAGGATTTATGTTGACCCGCTCAGTGCTTCTTTTGGCCACCCCACCTTTACACTGGCGTCAGATTGGACATGTTTGTAGCCTAAGCGGCATGCCCTGGCGCCCTCTGCAGATAGTAACCTAGGCAACGGCCTAGCACTGCCTAATGGTCGCGCCACCCGCAGCATTTGCAGCCAGGGTATCTATTTCTGTTTGATTCTCTTTTGTAACAGCACTGCCCCGCACGCACTCTACGGGATGAGGGATATTCATTCTGATACATCACTCAAAATATTTAAGATACATGGTCCAAGAAGCCTAAGAAAAGCAATAACGTCAAATTAAATGTCCACTCCAAAACTGGACATAAATATAGTATTTCTAATGGTATTACTTAAGCAAAATATGTAAACAAAGGTGAAGCAAGATAGAGAAGCCAACGGTTTTAGAAGGATCTGAGAAAAGACTCTGCTGTGCAAATATATGTAAAGTGCAGCTCGGAAACCTAATTTAAGCAATTTCCTTAAAGTGTGACCTGTGAACACATTCAACATTGCATCACGATTTTCTCAGTTCTTTAGGTGAAAAGATTAGAGATTCTGTGTAAATGTGAGGCCTCTCACTGCCGGAGTTCCTTTCAGAGAGCCACCATAATGTGTGCAAGTCAGCACCTGCCAGGCACCTACTAACTCACCCTCTTTCAGTCGCGGAGGCCTGTCCTCAGTGGAGTAACTTTGCTGAAAATGTTGGGGGGGACATGACATCCGAAGAAAACGTGCCCCAGCCAAATTAATGGGGACAAAATGGTGTGCCATGAAAGTTGGGGGGGACAAACACCCCCATCCCCCCCTTAAACTACGCCCATGCCTGTCCTGCAGTGACAGAGTAGAGTGCATGTTTGGGTCCCCCAGAAGCCAGAAGTGCGTAATCCTTGTCCAACACTGGCGCTGATGCTGTCTGTCACCATGCAGTATCCAAAGGAAGAGCCGGTCCCATAGGGCCAGACTTTGACACTCACTGTTGTGTACCTCAGAAAGCGATAGACGGGGACAAGGATGGAGGGAAATGTGCATGGGCTGGACAATGGCAGATCTAGGCGTTAGATTCCTTTGGTATTTTCGTAATAATGAGAAAGCTGTGAAGGTTTTCATGACAACCTTGTCCATAAGTTATGTGTCAATGTCAATACTTTTTCAGTTTATATTATGAAATAACATTCAAAAATTGCAGCATGGCTTCAAGTCTAAGTGTGGTCACTATATGCTTGCCCTCTAACCCCGGCTCCTTACTCCCAAAAGGCTTGATACAAGATTTGTTCACTACAGCCAGGGTACACCTATTGTCCAATTTGGGAGGTCTGAAGGCCATAGCCTTATCTCTGTCTCCCTCAGGGTCATCATAGGTGATCTAAATTGATTATCTTGTTGTACCCTTTCTCTTGTGGCAGACGTTTACTCCCTAGCCTCATTCTCTCTTGGCACTCCTCTTCTACTCCCCCTATGCCTTTCCCCCCACCTCTCACTATTCCTTTCTTCCCTCTATTTCCATCTCCTGGTTTTATTGCTCCTTCACTTTCCCCGTTTTCATTTTCCACCTACCTCCTGATCTTCTTCCTCCTCTCCCTCTCGCTCTATTCTTCTCACCCTCCTGATCTTATCGCCTGTCTTCACTCTCCTCCTAACTTTGCCTCTCATCCATCCTGTCTCCACTCCCTCCTATCTCCACTAACTCCTAATTCTTCTAATCCTACTTTCTCTCATTCGCTCTATTTCTCAATCTCCTCCATTAATACAACACAATTGGTATCATTCTCTCAAACCCAACACCTTACCTCCACTCTCGAAGAACATGCCAGAACTCTCTTCAAAGTCCTCTTCCACCTGCTGCCTCCTTCTTCCGTGGTCTCTGTGTCCTCCCTCAACTCCTCTCACCTTACTCAAACAACGTTCACTGCAGACTGACATTCCTGTGTTTATAAAGCCCTGCCCTTGCTGTCTAGAAACTTAATTGAACCTTCCTTGGGTACTTGTGTCAGCTGTTTCCTATAACAAATCTCAATCTTGTATATTCCCAACTCCTCCTCTATCTTCCCCTTGTGGGCTGTAGTTCCTCCTGAGAGACTTCATAAGTGTCTTTAGCCCCGCCCCTTTTAAGCCACCATTTTCTTCCAGCCTGCCATGCAATTTTTTGCCTCGTTTGTCCTCAGTTCTTCTCATGTATTCAGTAAGTCAAAGTTGACAAAGGGTTGAGAGAGTATTCCCTGGTCTGCTCCCCATAGGGGGTGCTGCCCCTAGGGCACAGGGCCTGGAAAGCCTGTTGAACCTTCCCAGTAAGGATTGGCACTTTATAATGAGTCCAATGGACCCAGGGCCATCTAGCTGTCTTTGGCACCCTCTTAGAATTCACAAAGAACACTATTAGTTCCTCTACAAACCCCAGCTTCTAAAACAGCACGTGTGGTACCAAAGAGTGCCTTGATCTCTCTGCTAGAGCACAATGAATGGTCATCAGGGTCTACTGGTGTTGGCCATTTATTTGACAGCTGTCCATCAACCAGGACCATCAGCAGACTTTATATTGTGACTGGGGTGGGTTCTGCTGGAATTCTGTGTTGCTGAAGCATCTGAAATGCAGCGCCTCTCTCTTCCTCCTCCTTGTCACAGAGGCTTATCCACTGCTGAAAGGCAGATGCGTTTGCTTTGGCTTGGGCCTTCTCTAACCATCTTGAGTGTCCCCAGGCTTTCCTGATCTGGTGTAATGGGGTGTTATAGCGTTCTACTGCCAGGATGGTGTGGTCCTCCATCTCGGTAAGAGTTTCCTCTAAACAGGTTGCCTTCCAGGAATGCCAGATTCATCGGTTGAAGTACCTAAGTTGAGAAGCTCTAGATTCACTTTTAGTTCCGGGACTCCACTATCAATGGGTTTGGTTGCCACAGTGTTCCGGGATTACCCTGATTCTGATTGTCCATCTGCCTTTACCACAGGAAAGGTCTCTGTGTTGGGGCCTCAACAATTTCATAATGACACGATTTGTGTCAACCTTGTCAGCAAGTCACGTAACAATATCAATACGTTTTCACTTTTATTATGAAACAACATACAAAAAGAGGCAGGGCTGCAAGTGCAGGGGTGGTTCTTGAAGGGGGCTCCCATTTATCTTATCTAGGCATCCCACTCATAAAATGCATGATACAAGATTTACTCACTACAGCCAGGGTACCTCTACTGACTAGGTTGATCTAATCTTGAAAGGCTAAAATGCCTTTGCCTTACCTCTCTCAGTGGCTCCCTAGGTGACCTAAACTGGGGGTAGTCTGATTGTCTTGTCGTTCCCTTCCTCTTGTGACAGTATTTCCTTCCTAACCTCACTCTCTCCTGCTGTTCTCTACTCCACCTATTCAACTCACTCTGCCTATCTACTCTCTTTCCGTTCCTGGATGGATTACTCTTCTCACTTCTCCTGTTTCCTCCTGATCTTATTCCTCCTCTCACGCTGCCTCTCTATTTTCCTTCCCCTTTTGGCCTTATCACTTTTCTCAACTCTCCTAACTCCACCTCTCACTCCTATCTCCACTCCAGCCTAACTCTCCTGCTGATTTTAATATCTCTCTCTCTCCCCCGAAATCTTCCCTTCACTATAGCCTAACTAACCAAAACTCTCCTCCAAGTCCTCCTTCACCTGTTGCACACTTCTCTTTACTCTCTTGATCCTCCTACTTTTCCTCGGACCTCTTCCGAACACATTTCAGTGCAGAGTGACTTTCCGTGGTTTATATAGCCATTCTCTTTCTGTCTAGAAACATCCTTAAGCCTAAATTGGGTACTTGGCCCAGCTGTTTCCTGAGCTAAGCTCTAGCTTGTCTCTTCCCACCTCCTTGTATTTCCTCCCCTTGTAAGCTGGAATTCCTCCTGGGAGAATTCACATGGGCATTCAGCACTGCCTCCATTTTGTTCCAGGCTGCCATGTGGTCTCTGGCATAGTTTGTCCTCTGTTCTACTCTTGTATTCAGTAAGTAACTATCCATAACATTTTTTGTGAGTGCTATCTGGTCTCGCCTAGTGCTGTGTGGCTCCATGCTCTTTCCATCTCTGCTGTTTGAGAAACCTGAGGGCATTCTCACTCCTACTCCCCTTGGATCCTGTATACAGTTGGCCAGGGAAAGTCCATCACTTTTGGATCCTGCTCCTGGGGAGGGCTAAGCAAGGGAGGACCACCTGGATGGAGGGTGCTTGGGGATTGGAAGTGGGATGCCCTTAGGTAAGACACAGTATTCCACACACTCCTGTCAGGGAGGAACCCCCTATACCAGAGGTGGATATGGGATATTGTTCTCTTGGTCCTGAGAAGGACATGAAATATTATCACCCCAGACGTGTTAGGAAGAGGAGGGGGAAGGATTGGGGATGAGGTACTTTGGAACAAAATGCAGCATTCCCCTTGTCCTTGTAATAACCAGCTTAACCCTCTCCCAACCTTTAGGGGTAATTGTTGAGCAGGTATCCTTTATTCCCCTCTTGGGGTACATGACAGTACTGAGACAAGGAAGAGACAACTGAGAGGAGTGAACACTCCACAATTTCGCACTCGGATACTGAGAGGAGGAAAACGCCACTGAGAGTAACGAACACCACTTACTCTCACCACTTTGGTACTGGGACGAAGAAGATGACTTAAGAGGCACACCAGTATACTGAACTGCCATGTCCCAGTAATAGGTTCAAGCAAGGTCAGGAAATTGAAATCAAATATGCCCACCTGCAACCTATGAAAGTCTCAGGACAGTATAAAAGTAGTCGTCTCTGGAAGGAAGGTGAGCGAGTTGGAAGAGCAGCTGAGATGCCAGAGTAACCCAGGACCAGTCAGTGGAGTACAAGACCCTGAGATGCCAAAAGTCTGCAAAGTGAGGCCGTGAGAAGAAATGTGTAGAGGGAGCCACCTCTTCTGGGAGTCCAGAGAAGCGAACCGAAAGGCGTGCTGATCCCTTGTGAAGTGGTTCGGGAGAAATGCTTATTCCCCTGGGCTGAGAAGGGAGCCGAGGAGTGTCTGAGTGACCGATGGCAAGGCCCTGATCCAGCAGAGAAAAGACGCTTCACTCGTTTCCAGCGGGAAGCCCAGAACACAACAAGTGAGTTTCAACTAAATAGGGAACCCAGTATGTGAAAGGCGCAAGTGAATACAAAGTAACTGACTAACCGTGTGTGAACAAGTACGCGTCCTTAATCTCTGAACAACGTTAAATGAATGAACAATGTTGAAAACAGAAGGCTAAGGAACAGAGTGATACGTATCAAGAGATAAGTTCTCGAAAGCCTCTATAGAAAGGAATAAAGCCTTTTTATAAGCAGTGGAGCCACACAAAAGGCGAAGTATGAGCAAAATCCCCAAGGAATGCCAAACTGGATGAAAATAAGCAAACTGCTAATCTTGAATACTGAACTGAATGAAAATAAGACAATTGCTAATCTTGAATACTGAACTGAATGAAAATAAGCAAACTGCTAATCTTGCAAACTGCTCATATTGAATACTGAATGTAACTACAACAGCAAATTGCTAACACTGAATATTGAACTGAATGAAACAGCAAGAAGCTGCATATAAGAAACAACTTGTTTATTGTATATTTTACTACAGAAAGAGAACTCCTGAATGTTGAACTGTAAATGGCTCAAATATCATTCAAGGTTCCTGGTTGTGTGACCTCCAATTGGTAAACCGTGCGGTCTAACAACTACGCTAAGACCAGAGAACCCCTATATGCTAACAAGGACCTGCTATTGTGTTCAGACGAAAACTACTATTGAGGCCTATGAGACTTGGCAAGGGAACCCTAAGCTGTAAAGAATTGCTGAAAGTCAGTTTTAAGACCAAGCTTGAAGATGTGTCCTTTTCCAGTTCTGCCTCCGGGCCCTAGTGCCCCTCCCCTTCCTCCCTCAGCCCCATGCCTCATCCTTCCTTTCCTTCTTTAAGGTGTTCCTCAGTTTAAGGCAGACTGTCCTTAATCCCTCTCCAACACGTCCCCCTGCTTATCATCTTTGTTGGTTTCTGCTCTTGCCCCCTTCTGGTGGTCTTCGGGTATTCGTCGTGTTCTCTTCCTTGTGGTCTGTCCTCCCTCTTTTGCCTCCTTTCTGAACGATGTGTTTGGGTTGCTGTGGTGCCCCACATCACTTGGTGCTGGTGTTCGGCTGCCATCGTGGAGCAGAGTTTGTGCACCATGAGGTGTCCGACTTCTGTCGTGACAAGGGGTCTGCGAGCTGTGCATGGGTGTTTGGGACACATCCTGGGGAGTCCGTTCATAAGTGGCTTTTACAATATCTTTGATGTGAATGTGTTTTTGCTTAGCGTCTAGGGTCACTGCAAACCGGTTGTCTTTCTTCCTGGTCACAGCATGGTGTTTTGTGGTTACCACCTTCCCATTCGTGTTCACGAACTGACCGGTCACTCTCCCCACTTTACTAATCACTCCTATGGTCTGTGAGTCCAGCTGCGCAAACTCCCTCCACTCGTATTGATGGCCAACATCTGCCCCAGAGGTATTCTCCCAGTGCAGCTGCCTGTCCTGGGCGAGGGGGCACCTTCAGCTTGTGCATCGCAAGATCTGATGACACTATAGTAGAGTTCTCTTCCACTCGCAATTCCACTCCTGTCTCCCTCTCATAGCGTCCAGCTTTCACTTTTACCCAGTTCCTCATCTTGAGGTACTTCAGCACCTCCTGGGCTGGAAATTCCAGGAAATCCTTCAGGCCCTTCTTCCTTGGCATGATGATCTTCTTGCCATCTGCTCTCATCATTTTACCCTGGAGGTTGATCAATGCACCTTCACGTGTTTCCACCTTGTCCCCAGGCTGCAGTGTTCTTGCATTACTGTCCTGTGGCTTCTGTTACCCACTCTAGGTGACTCTATTCTGGTTGCTCCTCCACCTTCTCCCGTTCAGGCAGGGCGGACCTCACACCTTCTGTAGTAACAGCTGATGTGGCAAATCTGTTTAATGGGACTCCTTCGCGGCTGTCCCAATTGATCTCAAAGGTGTGGAAGTCTTCATTAGAGGTGACTTATCTGCCCAGACACCTGGCTTTTTCGGGATCCAGGACCATCTGTGGGAGTCTCTGAAACTGCTTCCTCTTTGAAAGCTCATTGTTCATTGTTGTCCGAGCCATGATTCTCTCATGGTTAATTTCTGTGATCATCTTTAGGGATATGGCTGTGGTGTGGTCTCTTACTTTTCCGATCATGCTCATTGTCTCCCTCAACATCTTCCGCTTCCTCAACCGCCTTTTCGGTACCCTCTGCATCAATTACCTCAGGCTCCCCTTTGCTGGTGCTTACACTGCTAGATGTGATCTCCGCCCCCTCGCTTCCTCTTGTTCATAATTATTCACCTCTTGTAGTGCCCTGCTTTGCTCACTTTCTCTCTCCCAGACATCGCAGTCCTTGCCGTCAGACATCTGCAGAGCTGTGTGCCCCACTCGTATGTCTGCTCTCCAGCCAGAGCGTCACTCACGGCAACTGTGCTATGCCACTAATTTTGTGGCAGATCCCCTGTTCTCCGTATGAGTGGATTGCCTTTCCAGTTTGTGGGCAGACTGCCCAGAACACTTCGATCACTGCTTCCTGCTCCCCGGTGCTGCACGGAACCCGACGGCCAATCCTTTCTGCACTGGTAGTGGGGGCGCTGTGTCAGTTTCCCTTTCGTTACCGGTTGTTGTGTTTTTGGCTGGTGACACAAGGTTCGGCTCCCCACAACTTTCTATGCTTTTAGCACCACATACAAAGGAATACGGAGCCATGGATACATGGGACCATCATCTTTATTTCCCTTTCCAGTTCTTCCCCCGGGCCCTAGTAGCCCATCCTCTTCTTCTCCCGGTCCTTTGCCTCGTCCTTTCCTCCCTTAAGGTGGTCCTCTGTTTAAGGCAGGCTGTCATTAATCGCTCTCCAACAATAGTGTCATCCCTAGTACTAGGAGCCAATCCAACCATATGTACCCAAAGTCCCGGCTCCCCCTGTGCTAGCATGTATTTTTGTAGACCATTGTTACCCCCCAGTCATGCCTCTTAGACCATTTTCCAGTCTTTTCCTATTGTTTTCAGAGCCAGCACGCAGAAGCTACAACTTTCTCGTGGCTGATGCACCCTCGTTGTGGACTTCTAATGCTGCCCTCAAAATGCATTTGTTTATTATTCTGATTCAAGCAAGGATGAAGGTGGCAGGTGAACTTCAAACGAGTTCCCCTGCTTCTCTACATTCCTGCCAGAGCAGCATCGTTATGGGTTGTGACTGTGAGGACCGCAGTGAGGGTGCGAACACGGATTCTTGGTACCCTTTGTTTATTTGATTTGGTGGGTATGGTGGCCAAATGTGTCCATGGCCTGGGCCCCAAAATGCCTTAAAATGGCACTGGGGACACCCAGAGGAGTCTATTTGTGGAAACTAGGTTCTGTCTGACGAAATGGAGAACCAATTCAGAATTGTCCCAGCAATCTCAAGTTATCTGGCAAGCATGCAGGCAAGTGCCCCGTGGTCGATAATCTTGATAATTGCTGTTTAATCAAGCAGTGCCAGCTGGCAAGAGCCACGGTTGTTCAGAGCATCCAAAACAAGTAGTTGACTATAGTTTGGAGTTTGGTATGTGTCCTGCCTGGTAGTAGCATAATGTGTTATGGCTGGCAGTACGTTTCTTAGGTTTTAGGGGAACAAGGTTTTCGGTGGTTTTCCCAAGTGTGGTTAGAGTTGGAACAGATTTCATTTTTTTAATGTTTTGAGTCACACGGCCATACACAACTACTCTCCTCACACCTGCAAGACTACTACTTAACTGTGCCATGTGATGTTCTGTCAAATTCTAATACTCTTACAAGCAAATCCTAATAAGTGTGCTCTGAAGTCTTACATTTAGGTTTTTACCAGAATAAAAACCCACAGTCTTCATACCCGCCAAGTACTGAAGCACTAGCTGCCTCACTCAGCACAGGCCTCTGGCAAGGGCTGGTGACGCATGATATTTTCCGAAACTTACTAATACAAATCACTGGACTTCCTCTCACAAGGTTCATCTGATTGCTGTTCCGAATTCCCATGAGAAAACCTGAGTTAATCCTTTTTCAGATTGTCTTTTTATCTTGCAGTTCCTTCCATTTTTTGTAGTCCAGTTACCTTTTTCCTTCTGCTCTCATTTACAGAAATAATATTTTAAGTAAACAGGAAATATTGAATTTGATTATGGAGCATTGTGTTTGTCACCCTTGACCTCAGTTGGATAGCAGACACAGTTCCCGCGATAACAGTCTACCAGTGTAAGAAAGACATTCTCTTCTGCTGTATGCAACAAAATACATCAGTATGCGATTTAAAAAACGTGTTCCTTATTAACTTTCCAAATTGTGATGACCCAGCAAATAATTAATAAAAACGATAACCATGTGGCTTTACAGCCCCCTGGAGTAAACCGCATATTTATTTAACAAACATTGCAAAATATTAAGGGAAAAACGCTTGCTTTCTCTGTCCAATATACACCATTGTGTAGCATAGCATTGAGAAAAAACCCTGCCATTTTGACCACTTTTGACTGGTCAAATTTGTCTGTGATACCCACAGGCTGTGCCTTCCAATCACATCCATTTCAAATATGAGCAGGTACTGAATTGTTCAACTTCGTGTTCTGCTCAGTCTAATATCCCTATGTGAGAAAACAAGCTTTGTAAAATAAAAACAGGCGTGACTTGTGTTTGCCCCAGACTGCACTGCAGTCACTGCAGCAAGGCTGGTGCTAAAGGATGACGCACGCCTAGTTCGGAGAATTTGGGTATTCACGATGACACTCCCGATGCCCTTTTTACCATCAAACGTTATGTTATTTAAAGGGGCGTTTATACCGTGCCAAATCACCATGGTAGCAGCCTCACTGCACCTGGCTTGTTTGCTAAAAAGTGGCACATTCTGCCCTCAGTCGGGTATCCCGGCCACAGTCTGTGGAAGAGAAAGGAACAATAGGGAAAGGTATGAGGATGGTGGGGCAACAGGTGGGGATGCAGCGAGGGGAGGAGAGTGATTGTAATCGTATGTATGCATGTGGAGCATCTGGGTGGATCATGTCATTTATGAAGAAGGTGTGACATATATACTTAGGTTTAGTTCGACTCAATTATCTATGTGAGGCAAATGCAGAAGTCATGTTAGTTTTCATCTCTGGATGCCCAATGCAGTGTGACCCCATTGCTCATTGTCCTGGGGAACTCCTCTAAATACTGTCTCTTGGATACTTGGTGTAGCGATTCATGTCCTGGTCTACAGGTCCATGGTTGTACAAAAAAGGGGGCAGTCTAACCAGTAAATAAGGCCCCAGGTCTTTTGTATTTTTTACAACTTACAGAAGAATGTTCAGAGACTGTTCCTTCTGGAAATATCTATATTCAAATAGCACATGTATATAAAGTAATTTAAATAAACTAACATGTAAAGAATTGGCAGCTAAGGCTGCCACCTAATCTACACTTCATCAACAAATGCAGTACTGGCAGCCTTCCACCTGACATCATATAAAGATGTAAAGTTTGGCCCAAAGTGAATCATGCTGTAGCTGGGGGGTTGCTGTTATCTGCTCCTCTTGTGTGAGGGACATTGTCAATTATGGAAGTTCTCCTATGTTCCCAAACCTAGAAAATGACTAGGGGTCTGTTTCCCTGAATTCCTTTGCTTTCCTTTGCTTTCAGCCCACTTAACCTTAAGATGGCTAATGTTCAAGATTCTAAGCAGACACATAACATCGACCATGTGTATGCAGCCAAGCATTTCTGGGATTTACATACATTAAAGGGAATTGTACACTAGACCGACTGATTCTAAAGGGTGTTCTTATTTCTGGCGGCTCAGTAGGTCCATAAGTAAGTCAGAACCTGGACATTGGAATTTACATGAGCCGAACGAGGCTTAGTTTCTGTCAGGCATCTAATCCGCCGTTCTTATTTATCACAGAGTCCTAGATTTTGTTTGTCAAGACTAAATACATTGGGCCTCATTTCAGTTTGGTGGTAAATCAATGGTAAATCAGCCAATTTAACAGCAGTCTTGTGGCATTACAAGTGGTGGAAGGGCAGTGCAAATTCCCATTTTTGGTGTTCATGGGACTCCATTGAGGTTCTTGGCGGATTTACCGTGAGCAGTAAATACACCGATTGTTTTGAGGTAAAGTAGAGGATCCACCTCCAGCTTTTGGTTGGAGCTGAATATGCACTTTACTTCCAAACTTGGAATTCGACAGTGCAGTAAAAGTGCCAGTAATGATGTTAGTGCTCCAAAAAGTGACACTAATGGAATAACCAGCACTTTTTTTTTATCACACCACCAAACTCTTAATGAGGCCCGTTTTCTTCTATGTTGCATGCAAGGACGATGATGCAGAATTGTGGCACCGTGTGCAAGTTAGCCACCCACTAATTACAGATCTAAGGTACCAGGAATGCCTTTTGTTCTCCATTTTGCATGGGGACAGTATCAAAAACATTTGGAACAAGGAATGAATCTAATGGCTCTAATAGGGCATATCATTGGCATTGCAGTCACCTACACAAATGACTCCCAGCAAAGATGACAGTGGCTAGCAGAGTTTCATTCAATTAAAAGAACCGGACAGTGACTTTTATAGCATTACGCATCTTGGTTCAGCACGAACAGTGTGCCAGTGTCATCTATGAATGGATAATTGAATGACTAAGGAGCACATTACATATCAGGAAGTATCACAATTGTGGATTAGTGTTTATCGGTTTGTGGGCAGTCTCATGAGATCTGCTGCTGGAAACTGAGCTGGGTTGATGCTCATTTTATAAGGATTCTCCGACAGTGCCTTGAATATGGGCATTTATTTTATCAACACGATGAGTGAAAGTGCTTGAAAGTCCAGAATGACCAGTCACTAGCTTGGATTGGACATGTAAAAAGAAATAATCCAGGTACTTACTCTGATAAAAAAATGAATTTATTTCTTAATTGTTTCGTTTTATTAAATGTATGTCACTGTAGGCAAGCTACTAGCCAGTTTTCATCCTCTGTCCGTAGAAACGACTCGGGGATGAGAACATCAGAGTGGCCTTTTTAAAATCCTGCTCCACAATTCACTAATGTGTGAAGCGGTAATGTGGTTACGTGCTAACAGTTGAGATGAGAATTCCACGTTTGCAGTTCCCTTCAAAGTAATGCTCCCCATTCTTCGGTCGGCCATGGTATAGTGGATAAACAGGGTTGTCCATGTATATACATGATCCTCCATGTAATCTCTCTGATTTTGGTCTTTGATATTTTTGACCATGATCTATCCAGAAATCATGGCAATTTCATCCATGGACTCGAACCATGTAACAGGGGCATTTGTGGAAAGGGAACATTTGATTGTTCATGATATTATGTCTAAGCAAAGTTAGCGATGCAGATAAATGGTCAGCACTGTTCCGTCTGTCCCAGTTATTTGCGCGAAATGGTCTGTCCACAAATCAGTGTAATTACATCCATGTTCTCTCTCCATGTAACAGAAATGTATAGGCACAGGCCACCACAGCTGTCCATTGCCATGTGTGATCAGCCTTGATATCTTCAATTTAGTTTGGCAATGGTTTCTCCATGACCAAGGGCCTTCATGCATATTTGATTTTGTTTTACTTTGTGGGAACATATTTAGGCATAGGGGGTATTAATGTTTGAAAGTCGAATTTGTATTTTTGTCAACAAAAAAATACTAGTTACTCTTTTATTTTTAAACAGTCTTTTTATTGAATTTTGAAAACCAACAACAAACAATACAATAGCCCCCAGACGACCGCCCCAACCATGTCCCACCTGCCACAATCAGTGCAGCCCCGGGAAACCAGCATATTTAAGGAGGAGAAAAGTACGTGGCCAAGCGGGTAGGTGTGCAATCCAGAGTCATTAGGAGGATTGGGTATTTGCCTCCTCAGGTGCCCCAGCACCGGGCGACAGAAGATATGACACCTACAGGCCTGAAATATCCATGGGCCACGAAGTCGGGTGCACATAGGAGCCGTAGTCCCTCTCTGTTTCAGGACCGCACACAATGTCAGATTTGCACTGTTCAAAAGAGGGAGAGGCGCCCACCCACCCCATGGCCACTCTCCGCTTGGCCAGCAGCAACAGAAGCCCCAGTAGTTTTCTGACCTGCTTATGTATATTGAGCGTGAAGCCCAGCAGTGCCACAGTGGTAGTTCGCTCCACCCTTACCCCGGCTATACCCTCAAGAAGATCAAACACCTGTTCCCAAAACGCATGAACCCTCGGTCACTCCCATGCCAAATGCAGAAAGGTTGAAGAAGGCGTACAGCACCTCCGACAGGAGTCCGAAACCTTTCGGATCAATCTATGAACATCCCTTTGGGACAAATAAAATTGGTGCAAAAACTTTAACTGGGTCAGTTTATAATTACCATTGATAGCCAACTTTCGAATTTGTTGACAACAGTACTTCCAAGCATCCTCTGGCAGGGGGGGCACCCAGAGCTTCCTCCCATTTAATCTTGAAGATCACCCCTCCCCCCCACCCACCTCCCCTCTATTTTAGCTGCACATACAGCCTAGACCCATCCTGGGCCCAGGTCCTGAGCTAATCAGAGTGTGTTAAACTGGCGCAACTTCTGGTTCCCGAGGGAAGGTAACAAACTCATTCTTAAATCCCACTCTAAGACTGACATACAGAAAAACGTCCAACGCTGACGCTTCCCCCTTAGGCATAAAATCCTCCAAAAAATACTAGTTACTCTTTTCAGCAACTCCTCACAGGAACTCCAACTCTGAAACCCCTCCCTTCGAAAATTCTAATTAATGTCAGAATAACCCCAATGATTCCCTTTTCCCTGCACCCACTAACAATATATTTAATCCAAATCATTTTATGAGCACAATCATTGTGAAATGGGAGCAGGCTGCATAAAGCTGGAACTCTACTATCAGGATAGAGAACAGCATGCACATGGCTGGGCCTATTTGAATACCCACAATGCTTTGCACAAATATAGTACGTTTTGTTTGCATCCCAACATGAATAGATACATGTCTAAAATAGTTGACAGTGCGAATATACATGTTTATTTCCATGCACACTGTTAAAATCTTTTCCCTATACAATTCGTAAAGTTACCCTGCTATTATTAGTCCTTCGAAGGTGTGCACAGCACTGAATAGCCACTTATAATTCAACAGGAAAACCTGATATGCCATTAAAGGCCTGCTGTCTGTGATTTTGCACTCTACTTGCTTTCCCAGTGGAAGCCTGTCTGGCTGCAATACACCAGTGTTGCCGACAGGCAAATGTCATAGGGCGAAGACTGTTTCTACTAGCCATCCTTCCTAAAACTGTGGTCTTCTGGGGTGACTACTATGAACCAAGATCATCCATGGTGATACATGGTTTTAATTTTGTACCTCAAATCCAAAGGTAAAATTAATGGGCAAACAAACATGCAATAGTTGTAGATGGCTGACCAAGGTTACCCAATATCTGTAGGATCATGGTCAACCATGTATGTCCATGACACGATGTACATCAAGAGACCATGATTGTCCATGATCTGTCCCTGAGCCATTTACTTTCCGTGGTTGTTCGTGGTAAACCTTGGTCAAAATCATGGACTGACCATGGTTGTCCATGAACATTGTCTATGATTGTCCATTTTCAGAGCTAGGTCAACCATGATTTGTCCATGGACTTAAGATGGGATTCCCTTATACAATTAGGAGTGCATTGCATCCATAATGCATTGTGATTCCCCTGAATACAGCTTGGCACACTGATTAGTTGGAATTTCTGGCAGTTTCATTAAGCTTGCATTTCTTCCTCTTTATTCATATCATATGTGCGGTGGTGATGCTAGTAGTCCTCAGCACGATGGTACATTGTATGGCACTTCAGGATCTGCTCACCTCTACATTGAAGTAATTGAACTGTGGTAATGGGCCCTGCAGCTGGGAAAGTCAGGACCAGAACATGCTGCGCATGCACTGGCTTGGCCAGCATTTACTGTTTTCTGTTTTGGGTTCTGAAATCCAAAGCTCTAATCGTGTCCAGTTATAGCAGGGGACTTGATTTGAAAATGCTGATCTGCCTCTCTGCTTGTCATGCATGGGAAGCTACTGAATAAGTCTGTAGAACTAATCAGGTTTGAACTCTGACAGGTTCCTGTCACATCATATTTCCAACATCTGGCACTGATGGCATATTGATATTGATATTTTATTTCTATTGCGCTCGTGTTTCAGAGCGCGACAAGGCAAGGGAGGGGAACATGGGAGAACAAAACAGAAATCTTACTAGGCCCAGTGACATTGAGAACGTGCAAGTGCATGGGAGAGGGGGAGGGGAAAAGTGCATGGAAGGGGGGAGTAGTGGAAAGTGCGAAGCAGAGGAGAAACAGATAAATAACAATAAATAAATAATAAAGGCAACAAACAGTGGTAGTGCAGCCAGCAATTTGCAAGTGCTGGGTTTAAGGCAGCAGACAGGGTAGGTCTGATAAGTGCAGGAACAGATGCAGACCCCAGTGCAAGGGGTGGCCCGGAGGCAGTGCAGGAGAGTGGCAGGGCGAGCAGGTACCTGGGCCCGGAGGACAGATGGTGGCCAGGTGCACGGTGCGCACGGTGCCAAGAGAGAACAGATCAGCAGGAGAGAGGGGGAGCGAAGGCAGAAGAAAAGAGGAAGGTCTTGAGGTGCTTCCGGAACCGGAGATGATTCTCCTCAAGTTTTAGAGTGGCAGGGAGGCTGTTCGAGAGGGAGGCCCCAGCCAAGACCGAGATCTACCCTCAGCTTGTTTCTTTTGGCATCATTTACTGCCACCATTTAACACATCAAATTCGTCTTTCTTGAGACATTGTTCCTAAACACAATATGGAAACCTTGTACAAAAGATAAAAGAGAAACTTTTGTTTCTTATTGACCTCTGCTTTGTGCTCATAGTAACTGGCTATGGGGCATCCCCTCAGTTGACTCTCCCTAGACACATAAAAACAGTAGACCTATCTTTTACTGAAGAGTAATGCCACGTTTAAGCCTCTTCCTAGTCGAGTTCTGCATTCCCCACAACCAAATCATTTTCAGTTGGTTATTTTGAGAATTGATAGACCATGCAAACTGGCCGATCCATTACAGTATTCTCTATACGTGAACATCAAATATTTGTCAAAAAGAGGGGGATTCATTAGTTTGATTCATGGTCCTCCATAAAGTTTAGCAAGTGAAATAGTTCTAATCTTGCTACAACTTCTTCAGCGACATAACATGCACTTTTCAGCCAATTGTAAACCGTGAATTATATGCCCACGTGTATTGCCCACATCCCTCACCAAATAACCTGGAAATATCTTAATGAGTAGCGAGGATCACATCTTGTTCAGTCTACCCCAACACAAATAACAGCTGGCTCCTCGTGAACAGCTGTTCTATTGCTTTGAGTCTGAGATGACTAAGTTTCTAGATTGCAACTGCCCAAAAAACCTCCGAACAATCAGGGGCCTATAAGTGCCGCTATAAGTGCTGCATGGTTTTCGTCACAAAATTCATAAACGGAAGCTTGGAGGTAAAGGGAGATCTTCAAAAGTCCAAGAAGACCCACATATGCTACTAGTACAACAAGTCAATATACGCTATGAAAACAGAATAGTGCACTACTTCTCTAACTGTAGCTGAGTCCACCCTAAAAGAGCTCTTCAGAATGCTGAAGGTCTTTCATAATCATTTCGCCATTTGCAATTCTGCAGTAAAGAGCTCTGTGACTGGTTGGAAAAATATTTGATGCAGAAAATTGTAAAACATCTATAGGGACATTGCAACACATCCCATAACTGTCTGGCTCCTTCCCCTTCCTCTACTCAAAGTTCTGTCTCTAATAATGATGCATTCGTACACGAGCCCCATTTAGCACGATTTGATCTATTGGATGAAAGTGAGCATCAAAACATAGTTGTCACTAGTTAATGTTCTGGACCTCCTCTAGATCCGTTGCCAACTACATTTTTTATATCCTCTCTGACCTTTGCTTTAGTAGTTAACTGGATATGGATGGTAGGTGTGGTCTTGAAATTTTAAAAATCAGTGTGGTCTCTCTTTTGAAAAAAACGAATTTTGACCCAGCAGATGCAGGACATTTTCGTTCTATATGTAATCACCCTTTTTATCAAAATCATGTGAGTGAATATGAAAAAATCAGTTATAACAATTTATGAAAGAGTTTGACCATTTACAGTGGTTCTTCAGGAGATGGAACTAGTTTTGTAACCTGATTGGTGATTCCATTTACATGATATGCTTATCATGGCATAAGACCCAAAGAAGATTAGAAGGATAAAAAGATACAAGACACGTTCTAAATAAATTACTATTTTCTCAAAAAGAGGAACAGGATACCACCCATAGTCATTACCTGTAAATGGAATCACCAATCTGGTTACAAAACTAGTTCCATCTCCTGAAGAACCACTGTAAATTTCAGTGGGGAAACACGTGTCGAGAGCTAGGAACCATTACGCAATAAAACAAGGATAGAACTGTTACATGGAGTAAAAGTAACTCTGAACTTGATTTACTTAATTTTATTGAGAGAGCTAAGAACCATTAAGCAATAAAAACAAGGATAGAACTGCTACAAGGAGCAAAAATAACTCTGAACTTGATTTATTCATTTTTATTGAAGTATCAACATATTGAGTGAAGTTAACTCAATATGATCCGATCAGAGAATTGAATCTAAATTGGACAATAAAGAAGATTTACAACAACCAGCAATTGACTCACCTGTGAGTATTTCACTTGTTAGGTTAGCGCATTTGAGTAAGCTATTCCCATTTATTTAAATTTTGTCCATATTGAATCTGTGTAACAGCAACACAGTAATTGGGTAACTACTCATGCAAACAACAACAGTCAGCGGATAACAGCTATCTTATTAGAAACCCTTAACTAAAAAGTAGTCGCCAAGGGAGTGTTTTTTCAAGGCTGTAATTTTCTTTATTTAAAGCTATCTGGATGTCAGACAACTATCTAAAACTGAATTCACAAAAAAAACATCAATTCTGGTTCTGGCTCTCCATAACTAAACATATTGGGGCTGTGGCCTGAATCTGTAAGCCCTTGCCTGCAGCCATCCCCCAGGGGATGAAATAGAGAGTTGCTTACCTGGATTCTGGCCTTGGCTCAACCAGGTTGTCAAATCAAACTTTTTCTTACTGTTTCAATTTAGGAAAGCATTGCATATTTGAATCATTCGCATCAGAAACACTGTTATAGCCTTGATCATTTATTTATTTGATGCACTGCGACTATTCAAATGGTTTCTGTGTGGGCTCTCCTAAATATCTCATTTAAAAGCTTCAGATAGTACAAAACCCTGTTAATTCCAGCCCTTACCAACACATCTTGCCTGTTTTGAGTTTACAACCTTTAACATATTCGAAATGACCATGTACAATTAGCACATGGAAATCGTTATTGCCCTCCTCTCATCCAATCACAATGTTTAGAATGCAGTCATTAACTACTGGTTTTGACTGCATTCTGAACATTTGGTTTTCAGAAGCACACAGGAAAACACTGACGCAATTTTCAGGCAAAATGTTGTTGCTCAACAAGACCCTTCCTCACTGAGAGGAATTTTTTTGCTGCAACATGCTAATTAACACATGAAAGAGAAAGGTAGAAAATTGGAAAATGCTGTCACTTTCTTATAGAGAAACCATTTACTTTTACAATACACCTCATACAGGCTTAAACCTGTTCCAGTTCAACTAAGCCACAAGTAAAATACTTAACTTGAGACAAGCATGTTCTTTAAATACTACAAAATAAAACCACATTTAATTTACTAACTAATTTTGTCTATTTACTTTACTCACTCTTAAAGCACCATGTTTCACCTTGCACAAAAATCTCCAACACATCTATTGCTACTATCACCATGGCTAACAGCTGTAAAGACCTCGGCAGGGGCAATTGTTGCTTGGGATATTTACGCTTTCCCAATGTATGACCCTCAGCTTTTCATCGGACCATAACTTGGTGGCTAGTCATTATCCCACTATGACGACCCCTCCCGCAGTCTATAAGGGGATATTATGACCCCACGTTTATCCACTCCTTGCCTACCTCGTAGATCCTTAAAACAGTTGAATAGAAACTGATTATATTTCCTGTTTTAGACAGACTAGAATGGCCCGAGGTGCCTTTTCATATCGAGGCTCTCTGTTTTGGTGCTCACACCCCCATTCCTTAACACATTGTCATTCTTATCGCATTTATGAAAGCCTTATAAAAGCGCGCTTTTCTCTTGCTAAATCACTCTCCACTCTGCTGTTGGCTTCAGCGCAAAGAGGCCACAAGTTTGCCGACGGTTCATGCTATAAATAATATTAACATGACATTGAGAAATGCCATTGCTCTCATGAGAGAATCCATTGTAACAAGATGGTTCATGAAATTACCTGTGATAGTGCAATGTGCATCATTTATGCTGGTAGTGAAGCATTGAATACATTTCAGGGATATTGTTGGCGACACCTAATCGGTTTATCTCCGGCTACTATTTTGCAGTGTTTCATCAGGAGCTGTGCCTTTATTCCCAGGGTAACTTGTATGCATTATTAGCACCGGGGCGGGGCAGCCATCCAATCAGGTTGCTCGGATCACAGGCTGAATCCCACGATTTAAGCCTGTTTTCCGAACAACCTGAAGACTGCTCTCCCACCACGCCACCTTCTCTCCACACTCCCCCTCCCTCTCTGGTCCCTTCCCAGCCCCTGCCCCACTTACCAGATTCATTTTGTGCTGCCCACGCTTTGCATCCCCTCTCAGGCTACCATGGAAATGGAAGAGGGACTCTGCATGGTGCCCAGCCTTCCATCTCCACGGCAGCCATCTTTGGTAATTATTTTGTTTGAATGAACAGGACGCCACAAGCACATCCTGTTTATTCAAACACCGATGCATTGCTGTCAGCACCCTGATTTTTTTGGATTGAAAGCCCGGGGTGCTAATAGAAGTATAAACATGATCCAATGGTAAAAATTAATTAGCACTTTTCTTTTCACGAAACATCACTGGCTAGGCACTGTAATGAGGAAATATATAAATGTTTTGAAAGGGGTTGCGCTGTTCATTACAGCAGTGTGCTAAAGAGGGAAGACAGTACCCTTATTGCTGTATGCAGATGGTGCAGTTCTGATGACCTAAACGCTAATAGCATTGCACATGTTGGTAAATTCATTTTTTTAATATGATGCGGGAGGGGGCGGCCCTAACGTGAACAAATCGGCAGTCATGTGGGCAGGCCTTAAAAGAACTGTGAGGACGACAGTTGTTGCAAACGGACAATCTCATAGAATAGTTGTTTTTATTTTTTATTTTTTTAAACATTTTATTGAGTTATTAAGACAACCAAACAATACAAACCAAACAAACAGTGAATGTTCCAAAAGTTTCATTACACTTTCTTAACTTCTAGCCACTACTTCCCTTATCCCACCCCCCTCTACGAGTCTATTGCATTAAACCTTGAGTTTCCGCATCCTGTGGTTCGGTCTCCTCTTCTACAGGCTCTGCCGGGTCATCTAATGACCCAAACAGTTCGGCTATCAGTGGTTTCCAGGCCATCAGGGACTCACTCTCCTCCTCCCCCCCTGTGCTACTCGCTTCTTGCCATGCCATGGTTTCGGCTTCTGCCCATTTTTGCAAATCTCTCCACCACACCTCTACCTTTGGCACATGGCATGTCTTCCATCCCATGGCAATCCTCCTCTTTGCAAGCACATAAGCCAGATCCCTCAGCTTACTCACGTGCCTGAGCTTCTGTGGTCTTGGGAACCCCCCCAGCAGACAGGCCCACACTGTATCCACTACAATCTTGACCCCTTTTTCTTCCAGTTTCCCTTTCACTCCACTCCAGAAACATTCTATGATCGGGCATGACCAGAACATATGCACCATGCCCGCGTTCTCCTCATCACAGTTGGGGCATGCTTGCCGTCCTGCATTTACAAACCTCGATATCCTCCAAGGCGTCCTATATGCCCTATGCGTTATGTACAGCTGAATCTGTTTCAGACACCTTCTTATGATACCCCTGCACCCGTTCCCATATCCCGTCTTTCATCGGGGCTCCAACCTCCGTTTCCCAATCTAGTCTCAACTGCGTGACCTCCTTCCCCACTTTAGACATCAGCATTTCATACAATCTGGAAATCTCATGACCCCCCTCAGCTGTGTCGTATATCATGTCTATGGTGGCATCTGATTCTTCCTCCAACACAGTTTCAGGCCATGTTCTCTTAATCCTCTGTACCATTGTATGATATGTAATATACTGGCCCTCGTGCAACCCAGTTTCTTCCCGCAGCCCCTCAAAAGTAATACTAGAGCCCTCGCGCCAAATATCACCCATTGTTGCCACCCCAGCCGGTTCCCAGTGGTTCCTGAGTGTCATTCGTAGCTGTGCGTTTGCCCCCATCAATACAACCAGTGGTATCTGGGGTGAGCATGGGGACGGGTTCTCCATTATTTGACATGCCCTGCGCCACACGTTCCACCTCAGTAGCATCATTTTAGGGCGCCCCACCATTTCCGCCTGGGTAGCCACATCATCTCTTTCAAATAAAAAGGTGCACAATCACGCCCAAACAGCCTAAATTCCGAGGTCTCTCCGTCAGAGAACCATTTGGCAACATACTGTAACTGGCTTGCCACGTAGTACGCCTCATAATTGGGCAGCTTTATCCCTCCTTTGTCATGGAAGTTCTGTAGCTTCCATAACGCCACTCTTTCGCATGCCATGCCACAAAAAGTCCCTACACATCTATTCAGTTTGGTGATTACCTTCTTAGGAATCAAGTACAGTATGTTCCTGAAGTAGTGTTGGAGCCTTGGCAGGACCACCATCTTTAGCATTGCTCCCAGCCCCATCATCGCCAAGAACAGCTTTGCCCAAAATTGCATGCACTTCTCAATTTTTTAATGGCTACTTCTGTGTTGCACCTATGCTCTTCCTCCACGGTGTGGTATATATCTATCTCCAGGTACCGAAATGTGCTAACCGCCCACGGCACTTGGAATACAGGTAGTCGCTCTGCTGGAATCCCCATGTACCCCCCTAATGGGAACATGCTGGACTTCTGGGGGTTCACTGCTATACCGGACAGCACAGCGTATCTCTCCAGCACTTCTAGGATGTACTGGAGATTTTCTTCTGGGAATCGCAAGTATAGCAGCATGTCATCTGCATATAGGGAGATCAGATGCCGCTCCTCTTTCACCTCGATGCCTATGGTGTCATATTGCTGCCTCAGATATATTGCTAGAGGTTCCAGGGCCAGTATGTAGAGCATTGGAGACCACGGACATCCCTGTCTAGTACCCCAGCTGAGCTGCCATCTTTCCGATATCACAGATCCTGTCCTAACTCTAGTCAGCGGTTCGCTATATAACATTTTCGCCCACCTTACATATCCAGGCCCTAACCCGTAGTACTTCAGGGCCGCAAGCAGTCATGGCCATTTAACAGTGTCAAAGGCCTTGATTGCATCCAAAGACACAATTGCCATTTCCTCATCTCTTTCTCTGCCGAACTCAATGATTCTCTGGAGACACCTATGATTATTGGTAATGTTTCTATGAGGGACATAGCCCGTTTGATCCGGGTGTATTAGTTTGCCAATAACCTTCTTCAGTCTATTTGCTAAGACAGCAATTAATATCTTGCTGTCTTGATTCAGCATTGACAAAGGTCTATAGGAACCACAGCTGTGCCCAGGTTTATTAGGTTTGGGGAGCGGTATTATGACAGCCTCTCTCAGTGACTCCGCTAAGCGTCCCGTCTCAAACGCTTCGTTTAACATCTCTAACAGTAGGGGGAGGACCTCTTCCATGTATACTTTGTAAAACTTGCTTAGGAGTCCATCTGTCCCTGGGGTTTTACTAGTAGGCAGCTGCCTCGCCACCTCCCCTAATTCTTCCAAGGTGATCGGGGTATCTAGTTCCTCTCTCTCCTCCTCGCTTATCTTGAGCAACCCCATGTCCTCAAGCGTTTCTTCCATCATAGCGCAACTACTCTCCCCGTCGTCTCCGTATAATACCTTATAATAATCCACAAAAGCTTGACTAACTCCCTCCTGGGTGTCCTCTACGCTACCGTCTTCTCTTTCTATAGTCCTGATTGTGACTCTGGGGGTCTCACTCTTATATAACCACGCCAAAAGTCTCCCCGGTTTATCACCTCCCGCATGCTGTCTCTCTACGTATTTTTTATAATTAAGGTTACACAATCTCTCCCAATATTCTGCACATTTTTGCTGTAGCGTAAGTGTCAATTCTAGCTTCTCTGCTGTATCATCTACGCCCCTTAAGGCCTCTTCTAATTTTCCTTCCGTCTCCTCCTGCAGTTCGGCTAAAACCCCACCTTGTAGGCCCTTAGATTTCGCTATGGCTACCCCCCTCATGACAACTTTAAAGGCCTCCCATAGTGTTCCCGCCGAATCCACGCTCCCAGTATTTGTTTCAAAATAATTTACAATCTCCTCCCTCAAGTCCTCCCTAAAAAAAAGGGTCTCGCAACTCTTCCGCTCGTAGTTGCCATGTCTGGATCCTCGCTCTGTGAAGACATAATCCAGCCTCGTTGATAACTGCTGTGTGGCAGAATAATGTGAATATTGCCTTTCCTGGGGGTGCCTCACTCTCCATGCATCCTGCAGACCAAATCATCCAGCAATGTCTGTAACGCCTTGGCTGCAGGGGCCGGTCTATCCATATTCCCATCCGATCTGTCCACCCTCGGGTTCAATACGCAGTTGAAGTCCCCTCCCCAGATCATCGCACTTCCTACGCATGCACTCAAATTCGCACTCATTGTTCTAATGTACACCGCTGTGTTCTGGTTCGGGGCATACGTGTTAACAATGCCTATCTCCCTGTTCTCCACCAGTCCCCTCAGTATAACCATCCTCCCGTCTGTCTCAGCCACCACTTGCAATTGCTGAAAAGGGGACATGTGGCGCCACCCAAATAAGCACTCCTCTCGCATAAGCAGAGTACGATGAGCCCACCAACACTCCTTTCCACTTCCCAGCAATTGTGTCCATCCTCTCTCATGTAAGGTGGGTTTCCTGCAGCAATGCAATATCTATTTTCTGCCTGCACAGGTACAACCTAACTTTGTTCCTTTTTAAGTAGCTGTTGAGCCCCTGCACGTTCCATGTAAGTATCTTAAGGTCCCCCATGGCCTGTACAAGTTCCGTTCCTCCTCCCCCAGGTGCAGTCTGACTTTGAATTCCAATCCAATCTGTGTAGGCTCGTATCCCATTCTAAATTCCCTTTAACCAAAAACACTCCAAACTTCCCGTTCCCCCTCCCTCCCGCCTCCCCTCCCTTCCTCAACATCACTCCCGCAACTGTTGCCCAGCTCCATCCCTGGATCTCAGGCTCCCCCGCATCTAGCTCTTTCTGGCTCTCGCCTGTACTCGAAGCTCCGCAGGGTGATGCCGCCCTAGTGGCCAACCTACTACAACTATAATTCGGGGGGTAGAGTGCTTTCGCCCTGCCGCTCCTATGTCACTTCGGGTTAACTACACATTGCTATACAATTTGCATATATGTACACGCTACTATATTCCAGTTCAAGTCCGTTACAGTCAGCGGTATCTTATCAAAATATCAGCCTCCGACAGCCGCGCCCATTAATCTTAATCTTCATCTAGGCACCCCTGGGGTGCTCACTCGACCCCTTAACAGTATGCATATCGTATCCCAGTCACATATCGTGTCCCTCTTGGGTCTCTTGGGTCTCTTCCGTGCCTCGTTCCGGGCAGCCCTGCAGATCCAGCCACGTCGTTGCTTCTTCCGGAGTGTCAAAAAAAACATTTTGTTCTTGTGCACCACCTTCAATTTCGCGGGGTACAGAAGCATATATTTTATCCCAGCCGCGCGTTCTTTTGATTGCCACATAGCTGTACCGTTGCCTCTGGACCAACATAGTGTAGTCTGGATACGCCGTGATGGTGCTCGAGGCCCTTTCGATTGTTCCACCTTTTTGGAAGTACTCCAGTATTTTTTCGCGGTCTTTGTAGTTCAATATTTTGGTGATTATCACCCAGGGAGGGGCCCCTGGTCTCGGCTTCCTCATAAGGGCTCTATGTTCACGCTCCATTGCGAATCTCTGCGAGAGTTTTCCAGCCCCAATTCCTTGTAGGAGTAGGTTCTCGACGTAGTCTGTCGGGTCCTGTCCCTCCTCACCCTCCGGCAAGCCCACCACTGGAATATTGTACCTCCTCGCTCTCCCTTCTGCTTCCTCCGCTCGAGACTCCATGTTAGCTACCTGTTGTTTGAGTACATGGATCTCCTTTGCGTTGTTAGTGCTGGTGTCCGTGTTGGTTTTCACTGCACCTTCCACGCTGCTTGTTCGTTCCACCAGCACCCTGACATCTTGCCTCAGCAGGGTGACTTATATGCCTACTGCGTCTATTTTAGCCTCCAGGGAAGTGCGCAGGTCTGACATCGCAACCCCCCAAGAGTCTTTCTGCTCCGTGGTGGGCTCTAAAATCTGATGCTTTTCAGCCACTGTGGTGCCCTCCGCTGGTGCCATCGAGCCTTTGGGCGCGATGGCCGCAGGAGAATGTTGGGTTTTGGCAAAAATATCCATTGTGGGTTGCTTATTCTTGTTCTTGCACACGGCCCCTCGCGCTGACATTCTGTGGCCTCCGTTATGCCTCGCTGTCTCGATTCAGTGTCCATATGCCTTCCCAACCGTCTTTTCCACCCTTATCAGCTACTGTAGTACTCTTTAAGCAGTCGCACCGTCCGCCACCTCTCACCGCGGCTCTCTGCTCATCCATGCCGAGCGAGCACTTCATATGTCTATCGTGGCGCGGCCTAACTATTCGCACCTCCGCTGGCCCCGGGCTCTTGCCTTCCGGGTCAGCATGCAGGCCAACATGACACAAGGCGCACCGCCACAGGGGTTTCGCTCTGTCTCCACTTCGCCATCATCATTCTTTCCCCGCGGCTGCCATCTCTATTCTGCCGCTCCGGGTGCTTCAGTTTCATTTCCTTTGTTGTCGGCCATCTTCTGTGACAATGGACCGAGCAGCCGCCATCTTTGCCGAGCGATTCCTCCAGAATTCCACACACGATTCACTCGGTCTTTTTACAGTGAGCAGAACACACGTTCCCATGCATGTATAGTCAATCCTGGAACCAGTAGCGCGTTTTTGTAGGTAGTTTTCACAGATCATATGTCGGATCCTCCGGAGCTGCTCAGGAAGCACGTCCTACTCCATGGTTGCCCAAGCCACGCCCCACCTCATAGAATAGTTAATCGGAATGACCACCTGGGGTCTGAGATTTCAATTGGATGGAACATGGAAAAACCACAGAGCAAAAACCATGATGTCCATGGTTCAAGCTAACCAGAGAAGTACTACTTTATAAAGGAACATGAAAGGGCTTAAAGCAGAGAATGGATGTACTTTTTATAGACCTATAACGATTGGCATATCGAGACTCTGTATTGGAGTGCAAGGTTTACTTAATGTGAAAGACCTAGCTATTGAGGAATGTACATTTTTGAAGAATGTTTTATGTTACAACATCTACCGCTCATGAATTGGTACACATGGAACCAGGGTTTCGACATATAAGTGATTATATGACCAGAGTCCCACTACAGTTGTGGGGTATTTGGTTTGACTGAACAATCACACACGTCACCCGATACATGTGGTTCAAAAGGATGTCTTTATCTCATGGTCTGCCACAGAAGGGGTTGGACCAAACGTCTATGGAAAGGATAGAAATTGATACAAATAACAAGACAATTCCTAAAGCAAACAGTATCAAGGATGGGACAACACAAAGTGCAGAATGCAGACTGTTAGCATGGTGTCCGTGGTATTCAAATGCTGGAAAATCTTGCGCATCTTCCTCTTCCCATACTAATGTCCTAGGCCTTTGGTCCTGTGATGAATCCTGCAGAGTCATCACGAAGCCCCAGCCTAAGATCTCCTCCCATGTGGCCAGGGGAAGTCAGCAGCTACTTGTTCCTAACCCTGGGGGTGGCATCAGGAGAGAGAATCCCATGGGAGGAGACAGCTGTCCGGGGGGAAGTGGTGACTTCTTTAGGAGAGACACAGTATTAATCATCTTCTGAAGATGAGAATCCGATAATTCCCAAATACCTAATGGCATGCTGTCATTGCACAAGTACCTCCCATGAAACCACCCAAAGAACATGCTATGACAAGTCCTCTAAACAGAATTGGGAGTTTGGGAATTAAATATCACATCCTCTAAGTGTCATGATTCTGTCTTAGGTAGAGGTCGTAACCCAAATGTTAAATCAAAAACCTTTTACATAACATCCCCTAACTCTAACAAATCTCAGTTCACAAAGCAATCAAAACTAACTAAATGTCAAAGGACCACAACAACTATGGACTTTAAGATACATATTGCCTGTGGTACTGGGATGAGGAAGAGGGACTCAGAGTTAGTAAGGATCAGAAGTGCCATTCATCAAAATGTGCAGTCTAGTTGTTGTAGATCAAGGCACTTGAGCGGGACATTTAAATCCAAGAATGAGCTACAGCTGAGGAGAGACGCTGAAGGAGTAGCAGAGGCAGAAGCAGTGCAGAGTTCTGAGATTGCAGGAGAAGCAGAATGATGTTTGCCAGCTATAGCTGACACAAGAAGAGAAGGTGTGCAACATTGCACAGTGCTTGCAGCAGGAAGCAGAGTTGTGTATGGCATCGGGAAGAGAAGCCCAGTCTGGGTGGAGAGCAATTCTCCCCTCAATGTGTGGTGCTTTGGTGTGCAGGAGGATGGTGTGAGAAATCTGAGGACGTTCTCACATTTAACATCCATTAAGATGCCCCGGAGGTAACCAAGGGAAAGTCAAATGTGTCAGATCCTGACCTACTACTGGGATGGAGGGTCTTTGAAGAATGGAAGTGGGATGCCCGAAGATGAGATCTGGCATCCCCTTTTCCTAATCCAAATCTATCCTACCTCCCCTCTACTTTCCTAGGATATCATCATGCATGTGCTACCCTTCCCCAAGATCTTTTTTCGAATGCTCAAACTCGGAGGAAAGCAAGAGAATGTAAAGCGCTTTTTCTAACTATAACCCAGACTTATCCTCATGTCCCTCTAATATCATATACTACTGTGAGAACCAATCTTTTTCTTCCCTGGTAACTTCATCTACTGAGGGTACCAGAGTGAAAGTACTAATAACAATTTCTTATCATAAGAACACCCCTAGACCAGAGACATGGTATACCCCCCTCCTTGACAGTGACCTACCCAACCCCCCCTCAGCCTTCATAGAATGTATTAAGACACACCATCTCCTTTTCCCCAAGTGTCACTCAAGTACTGTGATGAAGAAGAGGTAATCACAAGGAGAACACATTTCCTATGAGAAACACCACTATGGTACTAGGACGAAGAAGATGAATATAGAGGCACATAATATCTTCATAGGCCATGTCCCACTAACAAGGCCAAGCAGGGCCAGGCAATTGAAATCAACCTTGCCCACCTGCAGCCCACAGCCTATGAAGTTTTCAGCTGAGTTTAAAAGCCACACTAGCAATCAGCAAAGAGACTGAGTTGGGAGGAGAGCTGAAGAGCCGTGGCTGCCAATGACCAGCCGGAAGAAACAGGAATACCGAGGCGGTGAGCTTCGGTGTCAGAAAGCATCCGGGAGAAGCTGAGCCAAAGACCCCTTTTTCCAGCAAACGAGATTAGTCCAAAGAAGGGGTCGGAGAGGCACAGTGATCCCTTGTTACATTGGTAAAATTAAATGCTCATTCCCCTGGGCCAGGACAGGAACCCAGGAGTGTCTGAGGGGCATGTGGGGAGACCCTGACCTCAGATAACAAAGACGTTAACCCAAGAATGAAGAAAACGCCACCAGTGAGAGAAGCGCAGTGTGAGCTCAGTGTGTATTGACGTAAGCGAGCAAGGAACAATGTTGCAGCCTGAATGCTTAAGACTGGAGATGCGTCGGGTGAAATTGACAAGGATACATAGTGGCAGAGTGGTCGCATCTCTGATTACACATGTTCTTGAATGACTCTGTGTAAAAAAAAAAAGGGGAGTTGTGCAAGAAATGTAGTAGGAGCAAAATTCCCCAAACTGATAGAAAAGTGTTGATACCAAACAAAGTGTGTTAGAAAAGCATTGGGGCGACCACCAGGCGGGAGATTGATCCAGAATGGCCGCAGATACCCCAGAATGAGCAAAGAGTGTTGGAAAAGCATTGGGTGGCCATTAGGCAGGAGATTGATCCAGGTTGTCCACAGAGACCCCAGTATAAGGAAAATAGAACTCTATTAAGGATGAAGCACCTGCTTGCGTGACCTGTAATGCGGTCTGACAACTGCACCACGACCAGGGGTGCCAAATTGAAAGCAAGGAGCTGCATGATTTAACAGGCTTCTAGCTTCACAGAAAGGAGACCCAGAAAAGCCTAAAGGAATTGCCAGAAAAAGGTACAGTTAACTTCTTTTGCCAAGTGAACTTCTTTTGCCAAGTGAACTTTTTGCCAAGTGAACATTGTGCCAAGAGAACTTTTCTTTGCCAAGTGAAACCTGAGAGACTTGTGGAACTTTATAATCCTGAGTGCCTTAAACTTGGTAAAGAGAGCTGGAGAAAGGCTCCATTGTCACATTAACTTTACTCTGAACACTGAGTTGGCCAAATCCCATTCACCCTATTATTCTGTAGGAGTGAAGACAAGCATAGCTTTTCACACAGACAGTATTTTGTCAAGGATTGACAGACTTAGACTTCCCTTTGTTACCTTTCCGTTAGGGAGCATCCCCATCTTAGTTAGGGCAAGTTAGGCATTACACCACACTGACCATTGAGTATGAAGCTTTCAAACTGTGTTTCACTTGTCTGTGTCGTCTCTTGATACCTTGCCTTTCTCACAACGGTGAGGACCAATGAACTTGACAGAGCTTTGGAGAAGAGCCGTGCAGACTGCTGAAGTTAAGCAGGAGCTGGCAATGGAGCAGACAGAATGCTGAGGTTGTGCTGCTGTAGCAGCTAGTGAAGTGCAGATGCCAATGAAGGCCGTGAGTTAGACTGAAGTTAAAGGTGTCTCTGGGGCGCTCCGAGCAAGACATTTGGCAGCAACCAATATTTTTGAATACTGGACAAAAATAACAGTAAAGAGGAAGCTTGCCCATAATTCCCCTTTTACTGGATACCAACTTGGGGACACCTTTAATCTGCATTGCCAATAGCCAACAGGCTGTAAAGAAGAAGTACAAAGTTGGCAAGGGCACAATTCTCCTTTTATGGGACACCAACCTGGGGAAAACTGTAACTCGTATTGCCAACAGCCAAAGGGTTACCAAGAAGCAGTCAAGAGGCAGCATGGACACAGTTCACCTTTCTTGAGTTTCCAGTTTGGAGAAACCTATAAATCACATTGCATAGAGCCAAGAGACTATAAAAAGAGGCAGAGCTCAGCCCTCCTCACGTGGGATATTGGTTCGGAGAGTCTTGGAACAAATATTGCTACTAAGGCTAGTTGTAGGAGTTTTCTTCCTGGCAGGTGATTAGACAAGGAATGGGATCAATGGTAGTTAGCCCTGGCAGGTGAGTATACCAGGAAAGATGATGTTTTGAAGTGTTTTGTGACAAAAAGGTGTGGTGGAAAGAACTTGTTATAATTTTGACAAACTGTTGCCTCACCAAAGGTATTTGCTGCGCTATCCCGATAAAGGTATTCCATTGGAAGAAGCGTGATAAGCTAGTAATTGCTTTACATCCTGAAGAAAACAATTGCCTTGGTTTATGAACTTGTGTTTTGTGAGAGACATTTTCCTTGTCAAGAAAGATATTATGAAAGACAACAATAGCTTTGCTTTTTGAACAAGTTTTTGTGAAAGAGATATTTACTTTATCAAGTGGAAGAACAGAGTGGAGGTAAAAGATATTTTTTGTTAAAAATTAAAAGTACTACATTGAATCAGAACTTTCCCAATTGATCCAGGTGAAGGGAGTTCAAACCTGGTCACACGGAGTACCGTTCAAAAAACTATACATTTGAATGTTTACACTGTTTTATTGAGCTGCAGACAGCCAACATGCCCTTTTATATTTTTGGTGTATGTATTAACGTGAGGGTTAGAGACTTTTCTGGACACTAGGTCATCTTTCTTTAGTTTAAGTTTGCCAGGAAGGGACATCCTTGTTAGGATAGGGAAAGATCAGCATTTATCTCACACCTCTTCATTTAATAAATGCCAAACATTGAGTAAACTATACTTTGTGTCTGTCTCACATTTCTGACCCCTCACAGTCCCTTCATGGGCCATACATGTGTCTGTTTTTGTCATTAGCTACCACGAATCATATTGGTAAAAAATGCACACTCTATAGTACTTTTAAATTAGCACGTGAATATATACATTTTGCTGAGACAATTTTGTGACTTTGTGACATGGAGTCTTGTGCAATTCTGCCAGCAGCTCACTGTGCACTCTGTTGGAAAAAAAAGAATGCACAGGGACTTTAAGCTAGTTGTACTCATCATTGCTATTATTCAAAATTCAAACATGTCATAACATGGTAAATGTTTGGGTTTCTGCAGTGAGAGAGTTTCCTAATGTTGCTGTCTATTTCCCGCCCTTTTGACTCATGACTTCACACATGGTATTTTTATTCAGTCACTAAAGCAAATAATCATAGCAAAAACATTCTAATGGGAAATAAACACATCCTTTTTTCAAGAAAAGGAAAATGATTTGAAGTAGCACAACTGCTGCCTCACTCTGTGGGAGAGGGACTAAATGAAACAGAGAAAAGAAATACGTAATAAAGTAAAACAGATACTATGACTGCTGTCCACACAATGCATTTCCCATGTTCACCTTTCACCCTAACATTGGAACAAATCATTGAGGCCCTATCACTCGGACCTATCTAATGGTAGGTTAGACAGCATTACCATCCAAGCCTCAATGAAGCTATCAGCACACCCCCCACATACCAGCAGGCTGGCACTGGACACATTTTCCCCTTGGAGGAGAATGTGAAATGCTGCCTGTCCTTCCACTGAAGGATCCTGCATTCAATGGGAACATGGAAAGGAAATGGACGTAACTGCAGAGAACCCATTCAAGGCCTCATCCCTGAGGCACATGGATTGGTCTCCTGAGGGGACTCTAGAAAAACACCTATGCCTCTACAATCCCAATATTTTGATGGTGGCGACATGGTCCAGGTTAAATAGGCGGTGGGAGGCGTAATGTGGTTCAAACAATTCTTCTTTATTCAGGCTTGTAGTACACGTTCTTGAACATAAGTATAATGTGTGAAGAAACCAAAATAAAACAGTGTTCCCAGAACCGGTACCGATCCACCTGGTTGCGGCTCGCTTATTCCACTGTACGTACTCATGCAATGTCCCTTGTATCCAGGGTTTTGCCAGGGAGGCAGTCTGTTCCTTTAGGGTCTGAATGTAATCCTGCTGGTTCTCGGTAGTTCAAAGAAAATAAATGTCCTTCAGAGTCACGGGTGCAGGGCTTCAGCTTCCCAGCCAGGCCTCCCATTTGGGTTTGCTCTCGGGAATGCAAAGAAAAGTAAATTCCTTCAGAGACACGAGAGCCCGGCTTCACCCCTTCAGCTGGGCGCGTGTCTCGGCGGTAGAACTGTGGATACGGCTCCCCTCTGGTTCTTCTGCTCCATTTTCTAATAAGCCCATGGAAACCTCCCGAGTTCTCACTCCATTCCTTGTCGATTCCGGGCAGAGACTGCTGCGAAATACATAGAGAGCCCCGAAGTACTTGCTTGCCCGATTTTAACAAAACTCCACCCCTCTCTCCCAATTAGTGTTCTCCCTTCCCTCAAAGGATGCCGGCACTGTATCCTCCCATGTTCCTGCACCTGGTGTTAGTTTTTCTCCCACCACCCGCCAAGCCCCTCGTTCTGTTTTCAACCCCACCCATTTCTCTCTCGTGAGGGTCCCAGGACATAAGGTAAGTGCATTTTATATTTATTGTGCATTCTCCGGTTTGCTGTGCTTTTCATGATTCTGTGTTTCCGCCTAGTTATCCCATAGTGGCTAATGGAATCTGTAGTCCGGCTATCTAGTTGGTTTATCACTTCTGATATGCCGCAAATTCTTATGGGAGTTGCAGTCCATGAGTCTGGCTGTGCGGTTGTATATACACCGGTAGGTTTCGGGTGCTGGCTGTGCCTCCGTTTTTAACCCTTCTGTCATTGCCATCACGGACAGTGCATGGTGCTTTAGTCTCTCAGTGCAATTGGAACCCTCTGGCTGTGACGGGTTGAATGTCTCATGCATGGACGGGTCCTTTGAAACACTAGCTTCTTGTGGTTCGATTGGACCTTTTTCCATCTCACAGTCCACATCGCCCACCTATGCTTGAAACCATGAAGATGAGTGTTTTAGAGGCATAGTACCATGATGAAACAGAAATTCAGGTGGACGGAAGAGTCGACCCAGGAGCTTCCGTCCTACCCATATACCTGTGAAGCCATGATAGAAGAGGTCCAACCAGAATGATGATGTATAGCAGCGGCATATAAGCCAGTGTAATTGAAGGGTTTGCTGTGGCAATCTGAGGTGGCCGATCCCTTTGTTTTGGATGAAGTGTATACCTGGAGGCATTAAAAAGTACCCCACAAAGAATGTAAAGTTACAACTGTTGTGCCACAAGATGACCTGACAAAGACAACTTCTTCACTTCCCAGTCCTTAGACCTTAGTCGTAGGTAGACTCAGGGAGGACACAAAGCAGAATTGAAGAAAAACATGTGATATACTTCTTACAGGAAAAAGGTTTATACTACAGAATGGCATCCCAGCCAGATGACGGAGTTGTTCGACAGTTGCTGGTTCCCCTCCAGTTACAAAAGTCTGTATTAGAAATGGTCCATCTCTGACCAGGAGAAGGACACCAAGGGACAGAAAAAACACAGAAAAAGATATTGCAAAACGTCTACTGGCGTTGTGTGTTTGTCGTAGTAGACCATTTCTCTCAATAATGTCCCGAATTTTAATGAAAAATTAGAGCACTTGTCCCAATGGCAACTGTGGGGGGTATACCTCTGAATAAGGAAACTCTTTTTCCACATTGGGATGGAAATAATTGGACCACTCGACCCCACCAGTCATGGATATTGTTGCATATTGGTCACACCCATTTACACTGTGTGCTATCCAGAGGCCTTTGCTCATCGAGACATCACCTTCCAGCAAGTTAGTAAGTTGCTAATCTCCTTTTTCACAAACATAGGCCTTCCCCAGGAAATAGTAAATGACCAAGGCTCCAACTTTTCATCAACAGTCTTCCAAAAAAGGTTTGCAAGTCCCTATGGGGTAAGGGGTATCCAGTGAGTTTACTGAATATGTAATAACAAAAACATTTTCAGTGAATAGACAACGAAAAAATACTGAATTAAAAAAAAGATGTGTGGAGGGAGGGGTAAGGGGTTACAATGGGTGGGGATGAGGTTGGGTGGGGTTTTACAGGGGTTTGAGGGGGACCCCCAAATAAAAAAGAAAAAAAATGATATTTTGTCATCGTTTTGTTGAAAAATTTAATTGAAAACATTTTCAGTAAAATCACATGGATCCGGGACAAGGCATCTGGGGACCTCTACTTACCACCAGAAGGCAGATGGATTGGTTGAGCGTTATAACCAAACCATTAAGCAACTGCTCTGCAAATCTATTGGACACTCAGACAAAGATTGGGACCACATCCTGCTGCTGATAACAATGATTTTCCGCAACATACCATAGCCTTCCACAGGTTTTGTCCCATTAAAACTATTAATCGGGTGGAGTCCCTGACCCCTATTGGATATCATGAGACGTGGGAGCTCCAACCTAAGGCGATGTAACCCTGGTAGCGTATGTATCTGACTTGAGGCAGCGTATAGAGAGCTTACAAGAGATATAAAGGTGGAACATCCGGAAATCCCAGCAGAATCAGGAAATCTATTACAGCAAGGGCATGAGACTTCCAACTGTGGGATGAAGTCATGATCTTGCTCCCAATAACATGACGAAAAGAGGCTGGTGGATCAAGAGATGGCCTCCTCTGAGGGGATTGAGGCCATAGGACCACTCTCTTTTAAGGTACCTCAGACTTAATGGATGACCCACATGCAGACCTAATATATAAATCCACTAAAGAAGTAAACTAAACCGGAGGCCTTAGTAGGCCTCTCTATCATCGAAGAGGCAGCCTCTCCTGAAATGCACCCAGCATTGGAAAAGGAACACGATTAAAACCCAGTTCTTATCTCGACTGGGGAAAACTCATCTTATACAACATCCCCTTCAATCCAAAGCTGGATAAGTGGTATGACTACATCCCTACCAGTTACCTGAAGCCATACAGGAAGCTATAGAGAAGAATGTCTAAGAAATGCTAGAACTAGGGATAATAGGACCATCTACCAACCATTACTATTCTCCTTTAGTGTTGGTACCGAAACCTAATAGGAGTACCCACTTTTTTTTGGACTTTAGACAACATAAAAACATTTCAGTCTGTGACTAATATCCCAAGCCGAAGATCAACAAACTGCTCAAGAAATGAGGCCCAGTTCATCACAACCACTATAGACCTAAACAAGGGTTATGGGCAAATCCACCTGAAGAACGAGAATATGGACATTACAGTTTTCACCACATCTCAAGGAGTCTATCTTCATGAAGCCCAGCCACCGTCCAGCTGTTCATGGTTCCATTATTGCAGAAACCCCAGGAATGTGCCATGGCCTATTTAGATGATAGTCTATGTGACTCATCTTCAAGACTGAACTGTGATGAATCAGAGATGATCATCCCAGAAACCCTGACCTGGACCCCTTCTCATGTGGCCAGGGAAAGGCAGCCGCTACTTGATTGTGACCTTGGGGCGGTATTATGTGAGCAGATCATATGAGAGCAGGTTCAGGTGAGGAAGAATGGGAGAATAGTCTGAATAATTTCCCTAATGACCATACCATATTAATGGCATATTTTAAAGTTGGAAATTCTGAGATTAAAATGAATAAGAACATTATGGACTCCAAGTCCCATAATGCTATTAGTACTGAGACAAGGAAGAGGAGATCAGAGTTACAAAACTGTAGTGTGCAGTCTAGTGGTTGTAATGATGCACACCTGATTGGGACCTTTAATCATTTACAGTACTTTCCGGTGCAAGCCATTAAGAAGCAGCAGTGGGAGCAGCCTAAGCAAGGAGGAAGAAGTAGGAGATTCAGATGCTGCTGTAGTGGAAGCAGGATGCCATGTTGAAGAAGTGTCAGGGGTCGGGAGCCCTGTAGAACGCAGACAATGCACAGCAGAAAGTGGTACAGAGACTAGCTATTCCAAGGAAGAGGGAAGCTCTCCTGGTCCTGTGTGCTGCTTCAGTGTGTGGCTTTCATTAGAGTGCAAGCCCAGCAAAGAAAGCTTCAACTACAAGAGGCGTGTGTACCGGGTGCGTTACCGGAGTGGTCAGATGCCTGTCATAGCCCAACGAAAGAAGAAACGGGAGCAACAGGTCTAGTGGAGATGCACAGAAAGACCAGTGAGTTGGCCTTTGTCCCCCGGGCACTCCAAGATACACTGCTGGCTCCAAACAAAGCTTTTGAATACCGTACTATGGAATTGAAGCAATTTGGCTGCAATTCTTATCGTAGGAGAGATTGAGTTAAATAATATTGTAACCACCATTGTCAAAGCCAAAAGGGACCAACAAAGTGAATGTGATTTACATAAAGGAAGACCACTTGTAAAAGAAGATTATAACCAGCATTGCCTAATCTAAAAAAACATTTAAGAAAATCAAAGATGGCAGGATAGAAGTCCTTCTTATAAAAATTATCAAGGGGGAGCGAAATATAAACTGCATTGCCTGGGGAAAATGAATCAGTGGTAGAGACATTGTCCGTGTGTACTGTATCCTTGCAGAGGCAGTTATAAACCCTTTGTGGTTGTTGGAAATCAAAATATTTTTTCATGAAACAATTGTTGATTTATTTTAACCTTCCCCATTGAGGATTGAAGTGTGGAAAGTTTGAAGCAAACCTCACCACAAAGTACTGATAGTAGTATTAGGAGTTTATCCTGGAAGGCCAGTACACCAGGAAAGGGACAATTAGTGTTTAGTACTGGCAGGTGAGGGGACCAGGAAAAAGATATGTTGAATTACTGCAATGTGGTAAAAGGTTGTGGTGGAAAGAAAGTAGTACATGGTGTGCTTTGGTCAACTATTGTGAAACCATCCTGACAAAACTGTGTTCCATATGATGAAGAAATGTGATATAATGACAAGTGCTAATTCGTCATAGAAGAGAATAATGATTTTGCATACTGATTTGATGTATGAAGACAAAGGTTTTTTGGTTTGTCAACCAGTGGTTTGTGGACGCTTTAACCATTGTCTTGAAGAGTGAGAAATCCTATTTGAAAATAAGACCATTATATTGCCAAGTGAATGACCTATGGAATGAAGAGAACTTTGTGCCATATTTCGAGTGGAACTTGGCTATTGTAAGAACTTGATTTTTGTTTGAAACATCTGGAATTGACTTAGGCGAAGGGGATTGCACCCTGGTTACAATGATTTCTGTTCATCATTTCTCTGAATTTAAATGTTATTTTATGAGGTTTGAACCACCAGATAATCCATGTATGATTTTGTTGTATGTATGAGTGTGAGGGACAGAGATCTTTGGACATAAGGTCATATTCCACTTATCCTTAGTTTGATAAATAGGGAAAACATTGTTAGGGTAAGGAAAGTTAGGCATTTGTCTCACCATTATTGTTAAATAAAATGGCTACTTGTGAGAAAACTCTATCTACTTGTCCGTCTCGCATTTCTGACCGCTCACATAACCCAGGGCCTTATTTTACAGGAAGCAGTTCTTCATTTACACTTTTGAAAAGCTATGATAGCCGCTATGTGGAACAGATACGTAAGGTAGGTATGTAGTAGGACTAGGAGTATTGAAGCCTCAATTGCATAAAATATAAACCATTTGCAAGTTACCTATCCCCTCAATTCTCAAAGAAGTACAAATATTTATGAGGGATCAGAATAAGGACACAGACGCGTAAAAAGGCATGTTCTTAATGTAACGTTTATTTAAAGTCAAATAAGGCCTATCTCTCCCTATATCTATGGGGTGTTCCCTGCCTATCTTTCTAACTGAGGTGCTCGTCAGTCAGGAAGAATGTCCAAAAACAAATCCGTTATCTGTCCCATTCTAAGCTATCTGACCCTACCATAATTATAACGAACTAAGGTCAGGAAAATGACTCCCTCCTCCTGGCGCTTGTATTTTGCCACAAGTTTCTTCTCACTTCTCTTGCTCCTTTCGGTAGACCATATGCAAATAGTTAATGGACCTCCAGTGTATCTGGTCCCTGTAACTCTGTTACACTCTTCTTCTCTCTTTTATAAAATCTGAAGCTCTCATCACCATTTTTCCATTCCCAGGGTGCAGTTTCATGTATGAGTTTGGGCTTCCTGGCTTTACAGGTTTGTTCACCCTCACTTAATTCTATATAGGTTCCTTTTCCCGCTATTGTAGGATTCCTGAATCTCTGTTAGACTCTTCTCCTCTCTTTTATAGTAGTTAAAGTTCCAATTACAATTTCCCCATTCTCGGGTTGCAGTTTCATATACAAGTTTGGGCTTCCTGGCTGAACAGGGTTGTTCTCCACAAATGTCTCTCTTTCTTGTGCTTTCTTTCTTCTCTTCAAGATATGGGTGGGCCTTCCCAAAGTGATAATCCTCCACTTTTATTACTTTCCCACTATATGGTTTTCGTATTTCTTCTTATCTCACTTAAACATAAACAGCTCTGTTTCACTTGATTATTTCCAATAGCTTCCCCATTAGTATTGAGATGAGTTTTGCTAATGTATGATTCCCGCTTGGTTTGCCGGTATTCACATTCCTTGTGTTACCTTCTGAGTTCTTGGGCAACGTCGGCCATACATGCAGTTCGTTGGATTATCTTTCCTTCTCGTTGCCATTCCGCGGCTAGCACTCCATGGCGTCTCCTTCCTGGATGTGCCGTTCTCGTTTTTGGGACGTTACAGGGATCCTGACTCGGACTGGGAGCTGCTTACCCTTGACACTGTTGCACAGGCAGATTGCCCACCACTCGGATTCCATGGTCACGCCACCACCGGTCTTTCTCCTCTGCTGGTTGCTCAACGTGTCTGGTTCTATGATGCAGCAACTCTGTTGCGCCTCGCCTCCACGTTCTCCCAGAGCCCCACCTTCTTCTGCTTTGTTATCCACAGGAAGCCTTTGCTTCGCCTCTCGGGTCTTCACTCTCTCTCTCTGCTTCTTCTCTGTCACTTGTTGGTTTCACATCCCTTTTCAGCCTTCTTGTTGCAGTTAATTGGAGACTTGAATTTAAAGGGATATCTTCCATAGCTTGTCGATCATACTATAACTTCATGTTATCTTCATGAGTTTGATAACAGTTTGGTGTATTCTATAAGTCCATATTTGCCATCACCTGGAGGTGACTCCCTAGCTTCAGGGGGGGAGGTGGGACTCCCCCCTTGGGGAGAAGGGACGAATTCCCTCAATTCTTCACACATTCCTCTGCTTCATTGGTTACTACTGTAGATTAATTCCCCATTTCACAACGTTGGCAGCCCTGCTGACTGACCTTTTGAAAACACCATATACCATGAATGCCCACACCCATGCAGTGTTCCAGCACCTTAAGACAGCTGTGAGGGGTCAGTAATGAGAGGCAAACAACTGCTTGTTGATTTATCAAAATATGCTATTTTATTAAAGAAAATACATTAAAAAATGCCTTACTATTCTTAGCCTCCTGAGGAATTTCCTGCCTAACTAAGGATTGTTATGATTTGATCGTGGCATAATTGTTTGTGGCGGAATTGACCGTAGTCAATTTTTCCGCAAACCCAATTTCGCTGCGGCCAAAATCAACTAATCCTTTCCCCCCTTCGATCCACTATACACCCACACCCTCCCCAATACATCCCCACCCTCCCCCACTTCCCTTTCAGCATATGCCTTCATTCATACCCTGCAGTGTCAGTTCCATCCCTGCAACGTGGGTCAGAACTGATGCCGCAGAGTCCCTTTCTCTGTTTTCTTTTTATAAAGTCCCCCTCTTCCAATGTCCCGGAAGCAGGGGACATCCCTGCAACCACCGTTTCCATTATAGCAAGCAACGGGAGCGGTGGACACCCCAGCAACCCCTGTTCGCTATAATGGAACCGTATGACCTAGTTGACCGATTTTAGGCTGTACGATCATTTTGTGTAGCCTAAATTCGGTCAACTAGGCCAATACGGTTAAATATTTTTGGTCAAATCACCCAATTCCCTAACTAAAGCTAAGAGAACATTCTCTAACATGGGATAACTGGCCCTCCCACTAAACAACAAAAACCTAAAGAAAATATATGGCAATACAATATAAGAAACAATGTTAACACAGTGTCTGGATGACCTGTTTGTCCCCAGGGTTCAAAGTTAACTCAACTTGTTCAACAAAGAAAAGAAAGGTTTTGGAACCAGCTCTTGCAAGTTCAAAGAAAAAGTTCTTCCAACCAAGTTCCACTTGCAACCAATCTTTGTTCTTGGATGAAAGACCCCCTTTCAACTTTCAGACAATAAATAGCACCAATAATTATTCTGGTCACAGTAAGTTGTCTCTTCTTCCAGTTCACAAGAAAATGTAGTATCCCCACTGTTAATAACACACAGTTCTTGACAAACAATTAGGTGTCCATTAGTTACAGTCTTGATATTTATATTGGTAAATTTGTCAAGATGATTTCTTAGTGCTGCTGCTTCCACAATCACACTTCTTTTGGTTTGTACTATGAGAACGGGTACTTTTGTCCCACAGTACTTTATTTGGTTCAGACCACTGCATCCACTGACAACTTGATGTACTATAACAGTTTCAGTACTTTAAACTACTACCACAGCTTCAGTACTTTAGAAATGTTAGACAGACTTCAACAAGATACACTTCAATCTTTCACGTAGGCAAGGCACTTTTCCTTTGAATAGCTTCCTTTAAAGGGACAGCCTCTTTGCCTTTCTTATTTGACTGCCACAAGAACAACCTGGTTCTGCCTTTTAGACTCACTTTTCTCTGGCTTCCACAGTCTTTGGCATCGCAGGTGTGTAAACTTCAAAGGATTCTTTACAAGAAACCAAATTCCCCTCCCTAGCTTTACCCACACCTTTCTGACGTCTATCAGCCCAATTAATTACCCAGAAGCTTTTGTGCCACTCTCTTAACTTCAGGTAATGCTTGCATACTTGTATCTTAGGCCACTTGGTTGTGAAAGAACCATCCAGCTGTACTGTGAAGTTGTTAACACTTAAAAAGGCTGGTTTCACTATTAATATTGGGTGTCTTTTGGCTTGGGTAATGCTTGTTCTTCTCTTCAACCGTTTCTACTCTTTACTTCATAAGAATGAAAGGTATGTCACTTCTAGATATAATATAAGGTTCTGTTTTTCTGTAGAAAACACAATTTGATACACATGACCTCTCTTTGAAGTATATTTCAAGGTTTAAAGATTGATATGCAATTGTATTTCAGTGTAGAGATAGAGGATAGATTTCAGGCCTCCTTTGGGAATCACAATTAGGTACACACGACCATTCTTCAATGTAGTTTTGACATTATAGATTGTGATTAGTGTATTGTCAAAGTTAAGTATGTGGTAATGGTCCTAGTAGCGTTCCCTCTCCTTAATTAGGGACACGCAACCACTGCTTTACACAGCAACAGTCTTTTATAAGGAAACAATGGGTATTCGGCAATGTTGGCTCGTCATCCTGATATTAGGTCTTTCACGTTATACACAAGTGCTACAATTCCATTGTCCATAGTCTTTTAGATGCAACAAACAACTTTTACTTGCATAAAGCCATACGTGAGTTAACCAGGAGCGGGATACAGTTACTGCCAAGGCTTGTGCAATGTATTAGAATGCTATGCTTCATCCACCGGCTTCTTCTCTACTTGCTCAGCAGGTTGCACTGCTTTCCTGACTTCCACGTCAACTTCTACTGCTTCTGGCTCGCTGGGGACCTACACCCTCCTCCTGAACAGGTGTCTCTGGTCCGGCCACACGTTTGGGAGTTCCTCTTTCTCCCGAGACCCTGGTCTAGCCACTTGCTTCTTGCCTTAGTGACCTGCATGTCCACAGCTCGGCAATCACAGAAAATCAGGCGCACACGAGGAAAACCGTTTCTCCTGCACGTCTTCTGCTGCAGAACAACGCTGCACTTCTGATTCTGGGGGAACAGGACTCTCTCAGATCCTGCAGGTGAAATCTGCTGTTGCCACGTTCCGCCGTCCCTTTTGTTCTACCACTTCTGTGTGGTTTGCCAACCTTGTGCCTTCCTTCTGCTACTACTGCTACAGAGTGCCCTGCAGCCAATATTCCAGCTTCTTCTACTCCTTCCTGCTACCCGAGGGGGCCTTCTATGCCTCCCAGCTTCCATTACAGGCTTCAGGTGTGGGCTTTTAGCCTCAATTTCCTGACTACTGCAATAGCTTAATTGTGTGACTGTTACATCTGCATGTCTCGTCAGCCCTCTTCCTCGTCTCAGTTCTTTTTGGAATTCTGAGACTTGTAGTTCTCTTTAACAAAGTAATTTTTTTCCAACATTTGAATTACTTACATGGGTTGATTCAATTCCTTTTACTTTCTTAAGAGAGGGGCTCTGAGAATTGGCCGTGACAGAGGAAGATGGTTTATTAAAGTCAAACTTTCTCTGGGAGGCGACTTTAGGCAGGGTTTCAGTGAGGGAATTAAAGGATTCTTCACACATTCCTGACTAAGAAGATCATATTGCTTTGTCCAGATTTGAAGATACTGTTCATTTTTCAGTCATCATGATCCCTCTGGTGTGGCACTGGGGGAAGTGCTCTCCCAGGGCCCCATAGAAGCTGAAAGGCTGGTACTCTTCTTCAGCTGCAGACCACAAGAATCACATTACTTGACAAAAGGAGTGTTTGGTCATCAAGTGGGCAGCTGACTTCCTTATGTTACTACTTGCTTGGTCGCCACTTCAATTATTATTCAAGTGTTTGGATTATTTCCCACTCACGTGGTTAGCAAGGAACAATGATATGAACCCCTGGATACACCACTGGTTTCTGGCTCTACAGCCTCTTCATTTATGGTGATGCACCAACTGAGCCACATGCAGGGCAATGAAGACTTTTTTTTTTGCATTCTCCCCTCCTGACTTAATGTCAGACCTTTACCGCGGCAACTGTGACGGGGCATGTGCCCCCCTTGTAAATGGTAGACACATTGGACAGGGTTGAAAACCCCCTCCAAAGACTGAAACTGAAAACAGTGTCCACATAGCAGCAGGGGTCCAGCAGGGGTCCAGGCAATAGGAAAGTAGCTGGGAGAGTGTGGTCGCAAAGAGACCGCAGGGTGGAGGAAAGGCAAGAGACCACAGTAGCGGAACAAACCAACGTGGATGCACATCATAGTGTTCCGGTATTCGCCAGTTGAATATGGAACTGACATCCCCAGGGGAATCATATGTGCAGATAAGTGTGAGGATCTGAAGGCATCCTCACTTCTTTCCCCCAACATATCCCATATCCTCCTCCTAGGTGGTCAGGGAAAAGCTGTTGCTATCGGATCCTGACGCTGGGGGTTGATATGCAAGGGAGGACTACGTGGGTGGAGGAACTTGGGGAGTGGAGGTGAGACACGGTATCCCCCATTTCCCTTTCATAATGAGTCCAACTTCCCCCAGGCATTTATATGTTATTACCAACCCCTTCCCTATATCTGTGGTAAAACATTCCCTAATAAACACAGATAGGTATTGGGACGAGGAAGAGACAAACCAGAGTAATACATCCTCTCGTCATTGACTCCCACACAAACGCACACCAGTTAAGTAATGGGACGAGGAGGCGAGCAAGAGCAATGCAGAACTCCTGAGTAAGCAATGAAGCTGTCTAGTCCTTTTTGGACTATTCAGCCTGATTGGAGATTTAAAAGCAGCAAGAACGGTGAAAATGGATTCAGCTGTAGAAAGATCTACGGACTGATGGAGGAGCGCAGACCTCGGCAAAACAGAAAGGTGATGGCTGTAAGGTTTTGAATTAATCATAACCACTGGCAAAGCTCTGGGCAACCCTCCAGACCATCGTTTTTCAGCCTACCAAGCCATTACAGAAGGGGAAAAACCATATGCAAATCAGGCTTGGTCCTACCCCAAAAGGGGCAGTCCCGCCCGAACTGCTAGGTGACATCCCTTCTGCACGAGACCACAAGAATCCCCAGACATGTTTCAGCCTTGTTGGGCATCATCAGTGAGGAGTAGCTTGGGTCTCTAGGCCCGGCATACTCGGGACCCACGTCTGGGCATACCCATCCCACTCGGGGTGACTTTGGCAAAACAGAAAGGTAATGACTGGAAGGGCGAAAAATGTTTAAACCAAGAGCTGGAAGACATTTAGAACTTCTATTTGAACACTTCTCATTTTGATGCCGACATTCATACACATTACACAAATAGATGTGAGGGCAAGCATGGGTTTTGGACACAGACAGAGTTTTACTTTGGACTTCCTGACACAGACTATCCTTAGTTTTATTTAGGTAGGGAAATCCCACCTTAGTGTAGGGCAAGTTTTGCCTTTTCCCAACCCTTTAATTGTCTAATAAAGGTTTGTAGCCCAAACTTGAATTCTGTTGTCTGTGTCTACTTCGTAATGCCTTCACAGAAGGCCTTAACTCATTGCCAAGGGGTACCCATTCCTGCAGTTGAAGATTGGAGTCAGCCCACATAAAGTCAATCATTAGTCTGGGAACCCTGCAGGCCATGAGCAGGAGGCATAGCCAAATGGGGAACCCCTTACAAGACGCATATAGACAGAGGAAATGGTTGGGAGGTTGTAGTGAGCAGAGAAAGAACTGTAGGGGTGAGGCCAAGAACACTTGAGGGCAGTGCCAGGCCCAACCGAGTTCTCAAATGAATAGAACTCCTTAGGGAAACAGAGAGAGACCAACGTTAACCAATGGGAGTGAAGGGAGGCCAAGAATAATCCAATGGGGACAAAGCGAGAAAGAAAGCCATGAATAATGGCACAGGAGGGAGTGTTTAAATTTAAAACAGAATGGTGTCATGATTCATGGTTTTTCTCTTTGCAGAAGCAGAGAGGAGAGAAGCTTGAGGAGTACCATTAGGCATACTGAACTAAACCCATGAACTGAAGGAGGAAGAAGAGGGAAGAATGACTGAGCCCTACTTCTAAACGTGACTGGTCGATGAGGAAGACTCATGATTCTCCTATAATCTTACTCAAAATAAATATGGTCTCTTCAGAATTTTAATAGTTCAATCATTTTTCGGCTTGCGGTCACGTGAAACCTCAGAGTAGCATATACAGGGGGAACAGGAAGTTTCTGTCTGCAGACAGTGCGGTCAATTCACTAGGTAATCCAGTTGCTGATCCAGATTGCTGTAGGCACAAGTTGCAGCAGCGATCACCTACAAATTGTGCACAGGGGGTTCATAAAGAATAATGTATGTATCATGAGCAACTCTCGCCTACCACACTTTTCTCCTGAAAATAGGCCTTGATTCGCAAAAAGTAGGGAATTAGCTAAGCGCAAGTAACTGGAAGTGAAACTTCATGCAGGAAGGCGATAAGTGTTTTTTATTTCAATGCATTTACCTGAAAGTGATGTCAAACTGTAAGTGAAGAAATTCCCTTTCAGGGTTTTTATTTTTAAAAGTGGCATTGTGTTCCTACAGATTTGTTCAGATCCCAAATCTGATGTAGATCAGGTTGGAACAGGGACAATTTGCTACAGGAGCCAGTGACTTTCTATTTACATTTTTCATTAGGTTACCTCATTTGTGAGGGCAGGTGTGGCTCTCATTTGAATCACTCAGACATCGCTACTCCTTCAGATGCACCCACTTCTGCCCATTAAGTCGCAGGTACTTATATTCATTACGACTGGCCCTAAATGGCGTTCTTTGCTCCGCTGTGAATCTGGCACAATTTGCAGTAACCGCAATTCCGGAATTTGTGCGGCTGCAAATGCTCTTGCCACTGTAATACTGCTTTGTGGATCAGGGCCATTGTGTGGGAAGGGGTTGGAAAGACGGCATGAGGCTAAAGGCGCTCTCATTTTGAACATAGTATCTTTGGTAGCTTTCTCCTAGATTCCTACGTCCCCGGCGGATCATGAACCCTCTCACTGGTCAACTCCTCTTTCAGTTTCTTCTCCTGGGGGCCGTGCCTAGTGATGATCCAACTATTATAGGGTTTTACTCTGACACTTAATCCATTTCCATTTACTCACACCTATATGGATAGCAAAAGTGGTAGCTGAGGAGCACATCACCCTTTGCTGAGGGACTGGATACCACTGAGCAGAGAACACACCGATGGTGCTCATCTTCCCACTCATGGTTATATAAACATCGATCAATTAGAGAATCACCAAAGCTATCCAACAAGACAACTGATTTTTCAACTGTGCAACGTCCAACTGTTGGGCAAGTGCTTTGTAGGTCCCGCAAGGTGCCTGGTAGATCTCAACAGTAATCCAAATAACCCTCAATAAATACATTGCTGTAGCAAGCCGGCATTCCTTAAATCCCTTTTTGAAGCATGAGGCTGTTGTATATGGTAAGTCCAGCAGCTTTATGATAGCTGCCTGCCGGATGGCTTCCAAAAGCCACCCTCATGGGCACTCTGGTTTCTATATCTCACAATCCCTGAATTGGCTGAGATGGACTTTATTTGGCATCTGCCAGGCCACACTTCTTTTCCTTAAAATTATGTCACATTTCTCCATCCTTTCTGAGTTATCAGGGCCTTATCTCTGCCCATATTTCTTCTAATGTATCCTCTGCTATTGCCACTTCAATGTCGTTGTTCATAACAAGGTTGACTTTAATACAGCTATGGGCCATTGCCTATTTATAAACTGCCATGCAAGTCTTCTTGTACTGAGCTACTCCATGTGGTGGTGAGGAGACCACAGGTCAGCTCCCAAACTGATAAATCAGGCCTCACCTTAACCCGTTGCAGATTGCAAAATCCTGTATATCCATTGTGGCAGAGTTAGGTTACGATGCCAGCGATTGTGAAGAGCTTCTAATGAGGAACCTGTCAATATAATGTCACCAATGTGTGGCAAGAGGAGAACAGAGGTAGCAGGAGCTAGGAGGATCCTCAGGGGGGCGATTGTCCCCTAGGCCTCTCTCCATAATTCTGCCACTGAATAGTCCCATCACTTCTAGACCCCAATGCCCCCTGGAGACAAGCATGGTATCAAGAGATGACACAGACAACAGACGTAACAATTTCAAAAACCTTTATTAAAATATCAGAATGAGTGTAACGCCAAACTTGCCCTATAGGTATGGTGGGGATTGCCCTACTTAAAGAATCGATGGAATGTTTATGTCCAAAAGTCCAAAACAAAAGTCTGTCTGTGTCAAAACCTATGCTTGCCCTTTCGTCTAATATCTAAATGTGGCGCTGGGTTATTCTAACTCAAAATAGTGTCCAAATTAAAGTCTGGAGCAATCTCTAGCTCCCTTCCCCAAGTTCAGGATACAGTTCCAAAGGCAATGTTCTCAAGAAACTCAGGCTTCCCCAAGCTTCAAGTATTGATTCACTTCACAATGTTCCAAAGGAGCTCAGGGCTCTTTCGCCCAAGCTGCAGGTACTGGCACACAAAATCAAAGTTCCAAAGGAGATCAGGGTTCCCTTCCCCTACCTTCAAGCAAAAGTTACCAACACACTTTCTCAATGTTCCAAAGGATCTTAGGGTTCCCTCCCCAAACTTGTAGTATTGATTCACAAATAATCTCATTGTTCAGAAGGAGCTTACGGTTTCCTTCCCCAAGCTTATAGTATTGATTCACAAATAATCTTGCAGTGTTCAGAAAGAGTTTAGGGTTTCCTTCCCCAAGCTTGTTGCACATGTTCAGAAACAATATTCCACTCTCTTTGGTTTCTTTTCAAGGCATGGTACTATGTATTTTTCCACCCACAATTTCTATTTTAATATCCAGATAAACAATGCTTTTACTGTCATGTTATTCTGTAAATTAATTTTTTTTGCTCCCTGGTCTAAGCTCAGTTGACAGACCGTACGGTCCACCCACATGTCACGCAACCAGTTGCCCTTGCCCAAGTGCTTTATCCCTGTGAGTTAGGGTTGTTGAGTTATTCATTTGCTCACACTTTGCTGCTCCCCTCTGCTGCTCATTTGCAGAAAAAGATTTCTCATAGTGTCACTTGCTCACGTTGCTTTAGAATTATCCTTTAACTGTTCAGAGTCTTTTGAACACGTAAACTTCCTTAGACGTGACCACTCTGAAACTTTGTTACTCATTAGCGCATTGTTGGCCTTGCATTCATCTATTTTATAATTCGGTTTTCATCTGAGGCTTTCAAGACATGCTGCCTGCACGCGACCACTCCGATACATTGTAGCTTCACTAACATTTAACGCGCACTGGGCTTCTTTCATTAATTGACAGACACCAGTCGCGTAAAATTTGTTTTCCAGCTTCTTGGTTCACACGGTCAGGATCTCACTGCTTGCCCCGCAGGCACCACTAGGCTGTTGCTTTCATATAGGGGTATGAGGACCTTCTGGTCACAGCGAAGTGACCGCCTGTTTCCACAGCTCCCTTCTCTCTTGCTCTCCTGCTCCCTGGAGATACAGCTCCCTCCACACAGTGAAACTCTGCACACTGTGCCTTCCTCCAGCGTCTCGTTCTCCTCTGGTTTCTCGTGAGCTGTGCTGGCCATCCTGCTCCTCTTGCTCCTTCTGCCTTCCTTTTACACACCTGTGCCCCTTCAAGGGGTTTCAGGTGAGCTTCACTTTCCTCATTTGCCTGACTACATTGAGGCAAATTGTTGGGACATACCTGAACCTCGAATATGTAGCCCTCCGGCTCCCTTTTCTTCAACCCAGTATTATAGTAGAGGTTTCTATAGGTAATCTACATTGCTCTTGGGATTATCTTCTTCTTCTCAGTACTTGGTCTTACTTCAGGGGGAAAAGTAGGATAAGGAGGGAGAAAAACTTTATTAAAGGAAATCCCTTTGGACCCCAGGTGATCTTTTCTTCCTCTCCTGTTAGAACGAGGTTTGAACTGGGAAGTAGATGGTTCTTTAGGTGGACTGGTTCTGGTTCCTGTATTAACATGGGTTTCATGATAGGTAATCAACATCCTCCTCAGTTGTCTCTTTCTAACCCTAGTATTTTGGGGTTTAGGAGTAGGGGCCATCGGATAGGGTTGATAATAGCCCATGAAGGCTGAGGGAGGGGAGGACTGTTCAGAATCAGGAAGGGGTAAATACCACATCTTGCATTTGGGCATTCCCTCCCCAATCCCTAAGGACCCTCCACCCAGGTGACCCTCCCTCGCTAGTCCACCCCCGGGACTGGGATCCAAAAGCGATGGCCCTTCCCTTGCCACCTGAGCAGCGGATCCCCAGGGAGTAGATGTGAGAATGCCCCGAGGTTTCGCACAACCCTCACCAGCACTGATTGCAAGGTGTGTCTAATTGCTTCTCGAATGCTCCAGCTGTGGTTTCATAACAAAGACTATGAAATAGGCCCCATTCTACCAAACCAGCGTGACTCAGCTGGGACCAGCTTCAGAACAGACCACAGCACTCCTTTAACTTTCCAGACCCTAAACTAACCGTGAAATACAAGAGGTGTGGTGGACCCTTGGTCTGATGGAAAATCCCATGGGACATGGAGAATGTGTCTGTGAATGATGTCTAGTCAGTGTCACCATTAATCTCAGATGGATTTCAGCCCTTAGTAGTTGGCATTGCAGGGAGGGGAGGTCATATATATCATTTTGATTTGTATATCTTTTGCTTCTCAACGTGAGCTTTCTCAAACACAAAATGATTCCCATTAGCGTTCACTTTGTGTTGTCCTTGAAAGCCTTTTTTTTTTATTTTTTTTTTTTTAAAGAATTCTGCCTGCAAATGTTGATGACCCTCATTTTTTTAGGTGCAATCATTTTTGTTGCTGCGGATCTTAATTCTCGTTTGCATGAAGGTATCGGAATGAGACCCTGTTGGAGGTGCGGACAGCACAGTCGCAGGAGCCGGTCAGGGGAAGCCGGCCTCATATTGCTCTCTGTTTCCAGGGCAATGTGTGTTCAATTCCACATTCCTGTATTCTGGGTTAGAACAATGTATGTGTAGGAAGAGCAGATGTAATGAAAACATACTGAAAGGTTCTTATTTCCCCCAGTCCATGCCTTGGCTGTAGAGCGTTATTAATGTCGCGCCCTGCTCGAGACAGATCTGCCGACCGCATCTGGCGCGCGCTCATTCATCAGGACTGATAAAGGACCCTCCCTAGCGGGCAGAGAGTCAACGATGCAGTTACCGACAGGAGGCAACGTGCATCTCCCAGGCGCGCCTTGCCAGCAATGCAGGGCTAGCCTGGCCGCATGGAAGCCCTGTTTATAAGCTGACATCTGCAGGAATTCGGCACTTGGCCCACTTGCAACCTTTATGATTTATGGGAACCGTTTTTTCCCGTTTTGTAAATATCATTTTTTCCCTTCTTCGGGGCACCGTTTGTTTAAGTAATTATGTGTTGATACAAGTAGCGAGGCTATCCTGCCTTTTAGTGCATCTGTCTGAGCACGCGGGGCTATAAAGTGTCTTGCCGATGAGATACAGTGTGAAGAATGTGTGCGGAGTATGGGAACCATTCTTGGGATGTTCACGTCCTGGAAACTCGTGTCCGGCTCTGGCACGGGTACCTAGTGAGGCAACGCTCCCGTTTCCCAACGAGCTATTGCAAGTTGAACTCTCTTGCGCACTTGTGTTCTGCTCACTATTCTGAAACGGCAAGGGTGCGGATGGGGGCTTACTGGTGGTAACATTGGTCTTATGTAAGTGATTTTGTTTGAACCCGTGCCCAAAAGCGATGGGCTCCTGGAACTTTTGCCATGATGTTGTAAGGACTTTCTTATAGCCTGTTGTGGGCTTAAACCCTGTGCCGCATTTATGCCACTGCACCCTTGATCAGAGGCGTAGCCAGGATTGTCTAGCAACTGGGGCCTGAAGCTAATGTAGTTGGGCCCACTGCAGTCACTTTAACATCTGTAAATGCCCACACAGCACTGCTGAGTTGGCATTTTCAGATTTTTGGTGGGCCTTGCCCACTCAGACCCTACCCTACCCTGCCTATGCCTCTGCCCTTGGTGTAAAACCTGTGCTGTGCTGGAGCCACCAAAGGGAGTTTGGAGGAGTGACTGCTCCTGGGTGGAGTCTTCATGCCCCTGGGCATTTATTTGGAGTGCTGCTGTCCTCGCACTGGGAACCATAATCCTGAACTGGAAGAACCTGGTGCTGTCCCCGGGGTGAGCACAGGCTCACAGGTGCTTTCAGATGTTTTGAGTGTGTTCTCCTCTCAAACGGTGGGGTGTGAGCTTGAGCTTTCTCGTATCACACTTTTTCATTACATATTTATGTTCGGTCATCTGCCCCGTGATGACCTTTGATTAAAGAACCCTTGATGATCTGGCATGGTGGCAGCGTGCCCTTCTGTTCTGAAATGGATTTCATGTATTTATTTATTGTTACCTTGTTAGGTGCTTATACAGGAAAGTAATTACTGTTTCAAAGCCCTCACAGGGCAACAGGGAGGGGACAAGGGATGAGAACAAATTAAAAGCAGTGTTGGAGGGGAAGGACAAACCTTCTTTGCCTTCAGAACGTGCAAGTGCAGAAGGGAGCGGGAATGGGATAGGGGCTGGGGTGCTCAAGGGTGAACAACAGGTGAAGTGCCATGTAAGGTAAGTGCGATCCGGCAGGGGTGCAGGGTGTGCCCAGGCAAGTGCTGAGGATAGACAGAAGCTGGGGCGATTTTGTGTGCGAGGTTAGGGCCCCGAGGATGCATAAGGGCCCTGGACACCAAACAAGCAACTGTGAGATTAGCAGAGGAGAGAGGGAGGGAAGGAGGAGGTAAAGAGGTAGGTCTTGAGAATCTTCTGGAATTTAAGAAAGTCCTGCTCAAGACGAAAATGGAGGAGGGATGCAACTCTGCATGCTCCTTGCACGATCTACAACCGTTCCCATAATGTGGCATATCACCAGCATTATAACATTTTGAGGCAAGAGGCTATGTATTTGCTCTTTGTGTCTCATATTGGAGCCAAAGGACAGGATATGAAAGTATAGGCCGAAACAGAAGTACCATCGACTACTGAATTGTGGCCAGTGTGCAATAAGCGTGGCTGACCCAACATTTCATTCGATCACTTTCACACATAGATTGATGCTTCTGGTTGCAGATCAGAGGTGTGCTTTATTATTCCTGTGGTATTATCCACTAGAAAAAGGCAACTGAGCACCACTGGAAACATCTGAATTAGTAATTGGAGGATTATGGAGTAAAGCCAGTAACTTCCAGGAAAAGCACATGCAGATATTAAAAGTCTGACTATTTCCAATGTGAGAAGCACCACAATGGAAGCACCGCGATAGAACGGGCCTACCTCTGCATTTGCGTCAATGAGGGTTTTTAAATGCTGTATATAATACTTATACATTATTGATGGAATCTATTGATCGCCACCCAATGCTTTTATAAGTGTAAGTCATGTTTTGTCAGGCTTTGCTAAGCTGCCTAAGCGAGAACCTTACCCTATATGTTAACATGAAGTTTACATTTGAAATTTCCGGTGAGGTGCCCTCAGTCTTGCCCATTTCTTTTTTAGTTTGGGCTAATATAAGCCCAGACCTACTGCATTAGGGTACAGATGGAGAGATGTCCTGCGAGGAGGGGGACACAGCTTGTAGATGTTGTTTGGTTATTTACCCGCCAATTAACTGCTCATGGCCATGTTAATCCTTATGGCCATTCCCACTCAGTTCCTGCCCATCGCTGTACCTCCTCATGGGAACTCTTTGAGCTCGCATTTATCAGGCCTTGTCATGAAACTTTACACTCAAATTGCCTGCCAGTGTTTTTTCAAAGCAGTTTTCTGAGACTTAAGGACTTAATTGGTACTTTAAACTTGCTTCTGGTTCAAATGGCTTAACCAGGCCTGCCTGCAGCCCCTCAATTTATAATCACTATGCATGTCCTTCCCCGAAGTCCTGTTTAAAAACCTGCATTGGCTAAGCCAACAGTTTTGACTTCTGCCTAACTATTAGGCATTTCCCAGGCACTACTATTAGATGTCCAGGTACGTGCACCATATTGCACCTGCTACCAACAAGGGCCAGTAAATACCACTACGGCAGTGCCTGACAAATGCCCATGCCTATACAAAACCCCAAACTGTTGGCATTGCTAATGTTTGTTTTTGGGAGATTTGCTTTTTCTGTAAAGCATTTTATTAGGTACAACTCGCAATTAAAGGGTACAAAGCAACTGTGCGTAAGAAGACATTACCACATGAATGAGGTATCTACCGAACAATACAAAACACATACTTCTAAGATACCAGAGATATATAGTACTACTAAATAAGTTAATCTGCAAGAGGCCTAACACCCAATGGAGTGGCAAAGCAGACAGCGAGCTGAGACTTGCAAGCCAATCCTCGCACTTGGGTTTTCTAGTGGATATGAAAAAGTTTAGGATTTCCTGCTTAACCACCACCAGGGCACGATACAGCCAGAGTGCGGACCCATAAGGGAGGATTAGCCGAATAGAGTGGGCAACCGGTATAGATACTTCTAGGTCGCTAGGGATGCTACAACCCAAAACCATATCAATTTCATCGAAAACGGCTCTCCAGAAGCCTGAACCCAGCTACATGACCAGAACATTTGTAAATTGGCGCCCAAATCTGCTCCACAGTCCCAACATGTGTCAGAAACACAGAACTTACATTGAACCAGCTTCTACGGTGACCAACACAAGTGAAACGATAATGCGATTTTCTTTGTTGCAGACAATGGATCCTCTCATTCAGAACCCATCGAAGATGCTAAGGAAGAGATCTTTGTAAAGTTAAACCATCCACAACAGCATTAGTTATCCCACACGTTCCATCTGAATGAATGGCCGTACCCCAGAGGGTTTGTGACCAATCGGTCCCTGTCCTCTAAAAGTTTCAACAAGTGGTGCCTCTTAAAATAGTGATTCTCGTGAATAAATGAGGTGTGTATATCACTCTACTAATGATATTTTTTATTCTGTGTTTGGGATTTTCTACAGTGCTAACCTTGCTAGGAAGCCTACAAAGTCTGCTATTAAACATTTGGATTGTTAGTCCTCAAAGAATTGACATTTGTCCTCATAAAGTCGATCTAAGGTACACCTACATTGATAAACGCCCTGCTATGTGCGGCTCTTGTGTGTATTGCTGAATTGGATACTGATTCTGGGCCCACAGATAAACATATAACCCGTCATAATTCTAAGGTGACCCCACCCAAAATGTGCATCACCTCTTTATATATTTCAGTCAGTCCAGATTTCCAAGTACCACTATGAACTCGTCGTGAGATGCGGAAGTGCACCCTCTGTAATAGAAATTTAATTTTCCAGCACGAGCGGCCACTCATGCTGTATATTTAGAAAACATTTCTTGCACCAGAAATCATCCTTCTAAACATGTACTAAAATCATCACTCTGAGAACTTTGCTGGCACCTTTTTTCAGAACCGTTAAAATCCAAAGTACATTGGGATTCGCCTGATTTAGCCCTCAGCTTCATCCACAAGGAATCAGTAAGAAATGTGTATAGCGTTACACCCGTAATATATAAATAAACAAACAAATAACTACACCTGCCAACAATTGGCTGAATAGGGAGATGGGCCTCTCAAAAGAAGTGAAGGAAGTATGTGAGAAAATGGCGCATGGCAAGTATTTTGTAGATGAGGTGGTATTCACAGTCCACGCTGGAAGGTACCAAAATGTGATCACACACTGCAAAGCAGAAACACTACATCTTTGCCATATTGTCTGCTAGAAACAGAACTTCTGTACTATTCAAAACCTGCACAGAAATTACAATGTCTGAACGAGCCACCTGTAGCACCCACTCTCACCCAAACATGGCTGACAAACTGCTTTGTCGAAAAGACCCACCTCATCAAGCTCAACATCAAATCACAAATCTTTCCAGTGGCAAAATCCTTCAAAGCAATGGCCATCTCTGGCACCTTTACTGGGGAGAACCCATGCACTTAGCCTGCTTGCCCCTGGCTGCACTATGAAGTAAGACATTTCCATTGTGGCTCCGTGCCTAACCTACTCTGCAACACCTCCCTGAGTTATGGGCTACTACTACCAGCACAACCTGAAGAATCTCATCCATGCTAAATATGTCCAACATACATGCATCCATACCCACAAATGGTAGCCTTATTACCTAACCCCATCTCTATCAAAAGTGAAATGAGTGAGGCCAAGGGGTTTCACGATCAATGATGTAGTCATACAAGGCAGAAGCATGTAAACCACCATAAAAGACATCCATGAACACCTCTTGAAGGCCCAACAACCAATCCAGTAGCCACATACTATTTGACCTGTGGGCAATGTTTGACATGGGAGACCAGACCATCCGCTTGGAACGGCTACATCAGTGCAGGGCACTCTGCAGCTCAGCACTGAGCTAAGTGACGTCTTTACTGGACAAATGATCGTGGAAAATTAAACAAGACCATTTCACATTAAAGCCTTTCTGACTCTCCGGGGGGCTCTACGAGGTGCAGCCATCTCCCCAGAGGTGTTCAGTACCTACCTGAATCCCCCATCCTCATCCTCACGATGTTCCTTCCCTCCTTCCACTTCACGGAGTTACACTGAGCTGCCTTTCAGAATCGCAGACTCCACCCGCCATCACTCCATCAGAGCAACCCGCATCAAAACCATCCACAATCGGATAATCAAAAACAGTTAACTTCTCAAAATACTACATCTGGGCAACCCAGCCCTTCAAGCTCTGGCTCTCAAGCGGCCTGCCATATCGGGCACCCAGTCGGCGCCTTCAACCAAAATAAAAAACGTGGGCATCATCCTGGACACTTCACCCTTAATCCCTCCGTAGGATCAATGCACTAATCTAAAATACGCACAAACATCTGCACCTTTTCCAGAATATTCTTCAGCTCTGTAGGTAGGTCATACACAACCGAAGTAGTGCAAGCTCTGTTTTTATCAGGCTTGGACTACTGCAGTCGACCTCTCAAATATATTAGACTGGCACTTGCAATTAGTCTAAAAGAAGGCCTGATTCATGATCTGCTGACTCAGAAGCAAAGGGCACATAGCTCCCACAATGAAGTCCCTTAATTGGATACCTATTTAACACATGATCACAGCCACAAACCGCTGCAAGTACCACTGTCAGCACAAGCCATGTGATCTGTAAACACAAACTCTAGTTTTACCATAACAGGTGTAAGTAATTAATGGGGCCCCCTTTCCACATCAAGTACACAAGCCCCATGCTTCCGGCCTTAGTCCTGCCTTCCTTTTGATTTTGAAATCAATCTAATATAAATTGTATATAAAAATATATCCATATTTTTTAATATTGATTTTAAATGAAATGTGTATTTGATACCAAGTGGGTATAATTTATATTCATTTTGATATAAAGTGGATATACATTGAATATAAAAATGATGTAAACATGGGAGCAGCGTGTTGTGATATTGCATGGTCAACCATGGAGGGCGAAGTGAGCATTGAACACAGGAACTGTGAATTTAGGGTTTTGCAGCGTGACACAGTGATGACACAGGAGTGGGCTTGGTCTTTAATGTTATAGGATGCGCCTATAAACTTTATAGAGCATAGACCCTGTTGAGATGTTATAATGTGAAGGCCACAGGCAGTAACATTGAACTTTTATGTAGTTTTGATGGGCTAGTTCTAAGACTATGACGAGGCCAGGGGATGGGGTTACAACTCGGGTATTTTAGTTTTTGCAGTGGGGCTGGAAAACACAAGCACTCTTTCAGCTTTATAGGGGCTATCGGGTGTGATGTTTAGGAAACAGCGATTATGAATAGCTACAGTTACCACTAGAGGAAAGCACCCCCATGAAGCCACAAGGTTTTTGAGGATAGCCATATTTCTGATTGTTTTATGGTGTATGATGGGATGAAAGATGCTCAGGATTTGATGGCCGACTTTGAACCAAAAGAGTTTTGGGACAACAATGAGGTGGTTTTGGAGCAACTATTTGCGGCCAATTTGGGTTCCCAATGTGGGCTCCCAAGCCAGGAACTCTGAATTTATGGCTCTGCAGGTGGATGTAGTGGTGATGCCAGAAACTGACCCTGCGTCCAGGGGACTTGATGAAAAACAGGATCCTGCATGCAGGAGTGACAAGCGTCAAGCTGTAGCAGAGACTATTAATATTTACTGTGCTTGCTGTTCAAATCAACTTGAAAACCTGGCAACTAGTGCTAATAGCCTACGTAAGGACTGTGTTTTACTAATGGAGACCAATAGCATTAAGGACAATGCTATTATTTATTGTGCTTGGTGTTCAAAATGAATTGATAACCCAGGGGATCATGATAACAGTCTGTGTTAGGAATGTGTCTCGCTAATGGAGACCGATATGGACACGCCAGTTCTCTTTCATGCGGGCTACCTAGGAGTTTACGGTCATAGTGGCTGGGGCATGTTTAAAGCAACACTTTTACAGATGGTGCTACAGACATGAAACTGATGATACCCAGAATGATGCTAGTGAATGTTTGAAGATATCTTACTCATATAATTCGCTATGCAATATATGTTACGTGTTGAGCACTAAATGTCTTGTAGATCGGCTGCGCTTGACACAGCTGCTGACACAGCTATGGATTGGTGTAGGGACTGAACAATGCATGTCTAAAACATCATGGGCTATAGAATTAGCGAATAACCCTCTTTTGAAAATTAAGCAGTTTAGACACGTGTACTATGGGTGTTAGAAACATTGTTGAGAAAACAGTTCTCAAGTTGGAGGGGATAAAGTATATCTAATTGAATGCCTAACAGAATGTTGACATGTTTGCTTATAAAGGTGCCAATGTGCAGTGTGACTTTGCAGTAATCCCATACATTACAGAATCTGTACAAGGACTGATCATGCAGCAACTGCCCAAACTATTTATTGCAACTACATTTTGAATAGAAAATACACGTTTTAAATGTTGTTAAAAATCTGTTTATAAAATCTGGTTGTGTCTTTGTTTAGCAGTTATGGCGTGAACATGTCTGGCTTGAAGCTGTCGAAAATATATTATGATGAAAGAGGTGTTGGTAGTTATGGAGGGGTTGAGAGCCTGTGTTGCAAACTGCGAAACAAATGGCGAGAAGGTGTCACAGGGAGCTGTCAGGGCATGGCCTTTGGGGGAGGAGGCCTACATGCTGCTCAAGTCATCCCTGAAACATTTTTAATGGCGAATGATCGTCGTATCTGACATTGATCAACAATGGCAGGCAGATATTATGGATTTGAGCCAGTTTCGCGAGGATCACAACGGTTTTCGCTATATTCTAGCCATCATCAATGTTTTATCAAAATACACCTGTGTTGAGGCTTTTAAAGAACAAGACTGTCCAAAGCTTAGCAACGGCTTTTAAACGCATATTTAACAACGGCAGAGTCCCCACTAAACTACAGATGGATGCTAGTATAGAGTTTTTAACAACGGCAGAGTCCCCACTAAACTACAGATGGATGCTAGTATAGAGTTTTTAAGTAAACTGTTGCATGGTCTGCTAAAGCAACATGGGCTGCATCACTTTGTAACACACTGTGGAGTTAAAGCCTTTATTGTAGACATTTTTATAAGCACTTTTAAAACACAGGTCTGGCGATTCTTCATGGCTAAAAACATCCATAGATATGTGGAGGTGTTACCCGCATTTATAAATGTGTATATCTAACACTCGTCATAGATCTACTAAAACCACCCGAGCAGGTGTAACACCACAGAATTCCCTGGAGGTCTGGAAAAAACTGTACAGCAAAAGAGTTTTTAAAAAGATGACAATTTCACCCCTTAAAAAGGGGAATCATGTGCAGAAGTAAAAACATAAGGCCGTCTTTACAAAGCAGTATGAGCAGAACTACATTGACAAGATATTTATCATAGATGAAGTAGCTCGAGTGTCTTTATGTGTATATATAGTTTAATTGATTATGTAGGGGAGGCTGTTGAAGGTGTTTTTTTATAAGGAGGAGATCCAGAAAGTGAGGAAAGATCAACAGCGAGTTTATAGAATCGAAAAAGTCATAAAGGGTAAAGGTTGTGGAGCCAGGATGCAACATCTAGTCAAATGGCTGGAGTGGCCTGACAAATTCAACAGTTGGGTACCTGCAAGATCCCTAGATGCCACGGGTGTGTAATGGGGCTACATGTAGTCTATACCTTTTTGCATTATGTTCCCCTGCAACACTTCAGCTGAGACATTTCCAGAGAACAAAATGTCCAACTTTACCGTGAAGCTGGTCAAACCCGTAAATTTGGAGGGCAATGAACGTTAGCGCTCACTGAAGTTCAGTATGTCCGATCATGAGAGACTTTAGCCCCAGGGGAAGACACTTTTATCATAAAACAAACCCTCTGAGGCTCTGGCCGGGTGGGTTTCCCGTGGGGCATATACTGGAACTTGTCTGGGTCATCAAAAAGCTGTATCAATAATACCCGAATATGGCGATTCGACACTAGACCTAGACCGGCACCAGCGGAGAGCTTTTCTACAGGGTCCAGGCGCATCTGTTAGGATTCTGACAACGGGCAGACTGCACAACATATTGGTAACCGTGCAACAATACCTGCGCCGACATCAATGTTTTTTATAGCTTACTGCTTGACAGCGATATCGTGGAGTATCTATGGGTGGGGGATAACTAGGCACCGCTACTTAGAATCGTTTACATTAAAGGGAACAAAATCGACATTGTGAACATTCAGTGCAACAAACCCGATTATGCACTTCAGAGCACTCAAACTGAAACACTAATAAAACCGTGCCATAATGGCTGTGGTGAAGAACTATGGAGACCCTGGAGCCAATATGGAATATTACTGGAACCAGGCTGGGTATGGCGATCAACCTTATTTTAGCGGCACCCCCATAATGTATGATGCAGGACTTGGCAGTATCTTTAGAAGTATTTCTAGACACGCAATGCCCTGTTTACGCCACAGCTTTGAATTAGCTAACCCACATGCGAAAACGGCAGCCACTAATATTGCAAAATACGCCATGGGAAGTGTGACAACTGCGGTTGCCTAGCGTCTCGCCAGCCAGAAAAAGGATGGCCAGGATGGCTCAGGACTCATTTATAAACCATGTAGGAGCGTTAAGAGGAAGAGGTCAGCGTCCCTGTTGCGCGGCCGCCCCAATCCCACTAAGAAAAAAAAATCAAGAACCCAACGCAGACAACAGAATAAGACAAAGAAGTAGAGTTATCGCTAGATGACAAACGGGGGGTGATATCTTTTAAAATAACAATGGCCTTCTTACCCAGAGGCTCTGGGGAATGTGTGAAATCGGAGCTCGATCTGTTCACCGTACCCCTGACCCGGACCAGAATCGATAATGGTTTCTTTATGGAGGTCTTGCCTCTGGCGGCAGTATCACCTCTAGCCCCCATAGAATTCCTTGTATCAGGCTTGACCGACATGTATCTGGATTTGAATGACATGCTGCTGCATTTGACTTGTAAAATAACAAAGGTAGATGGGATTGACATGGCGGCTACTGCACGCATGGCCTAGATTGCCTATCCCATCACCACCATGTTCAACTTGGTGAACGTGCCGTTGGGCAATCGAATGATAAAGCAGAGTGATAATATGTATGCCTATAGGTCCTATACAGAAAGCCTATTAAATTATGGCCCGATACTCTGGATATGCAGCTCTCGGCAGGCCTTTTTTACCACAACGCAGGTCATTTCAACTGCACAGCTTTGGATGGTGAAAATACTGGTTTTACGAAGAGAGCCTGCCTCACCAGGACCAGTATTCAATTTACTAGGCTGTCTACGCACAGATCTTCTCTTCCAGGATGAACTATTGATCAAAGGCATTGACTTTAAAATAAAACTATCCAGAAACACAGATGCTTTTTATCTCATGAGCGGAGATGCCAAAACAATGCAAGCTAGTCATATCGTTGAGCATGTGAGTGTCTCTCCGACTGTTAGTCTGGCGCATGCAGATGTGCTGCAAATATCTAAAGTAAAGTACCCTGTGGAGAGAGTTGCCCTTAACGTTTTCAGCATTCCTAGCCATGGTACCAGTCATGACAACCTGTTTCTGGGGCAGCACCAAAAATAATTATCATGGGAGTTGTTGAAACAACAGCGATTACCAAGTGGATATGATAAAAACCCCTTTGAGTTCAAACACTGTAACATGAGCTATGCAGCGCTGCATAAGGATGATGTCCTGATCCCTGCCAAAGCATAAGCACCTAACTTTGGAGTTACGAACATAATCGGGGAATACATGGGCCTGGTATCTATCACAGGAAGACACATGTGGGTGCCGCCATTTTCAATCACACAAAACGAGTATGCCCTCGGCTACACCCTACTGGCCATCCATCTAAGACCCGAAAACGCATAAGAGGGTCATTTCAACCTCCTGAGAAGCGGAAAGCCTATGCACTGAGATAAAGTTTGAAAGAAACCTAACCACAACACACTCATTGCTAGTGTGGAGCGTTTTCGATGGCGTTCTTGAGATCAACGTGCTGAGAAGCATACTGTTTGATATTTAATGGATACTCTACAGATAAAAGTAATTCTTTGTAAGCATAGACACGGTCGAAAAACATTTTACGGTGTGTATGCCTGCGATACATGCCCCGTGATGAATGCCTATCCACAGGTCCAGAGTGGAACACATTGGATGGCTTTGTGGTTGGAGGGGGATATGCTAATGGTGTTTGGCAGTTTGGCATACTTCTGGCAACACCCCATATACACTAGAGTTTTAACGGACTATGTGAAAAACATTTCAAAGTATTTACATTATACCACTGGGCCGGTTTAAGACTCTAAAACTATGACCTGTGGCCAGCATTGTATATTCTTTATCAGTCAAATGTCTGAATGGAGATCACTGTTGGCTGTTTTGAAAATGTATTCGAACAATCGCAATCAAAACGATAAATTGGTGGCCAGATTTGTTAACAAGATGTTACCTATATAGACGTACAGATCTCGCAAAATGTTCAGTGTGTCAAGAATTTAAATGTGGGTTGTGTATCTAGTGATACCTGTATCAATAAAATAACTTTTTAAAAATCAACAAGCGTCGTGTTACTATTCATAAAAAATAATACAACGTAATAAAGAACCAGTCAGTTTTATGATTTGAAAACATTTCATATTTGCAAAAATTAAAAACACATGCTTAATACAGAAAGAGTGAAAGTTATACCACAAACATGCCAATACAGAAAAAATAAACGTATACATTCAGACAATGATGCGGCTCGCATTAATCAGATAACCATAGAGGGGGGATGCGTCTCCGGTGAGGCCCAGATGCTTCAGAGTTATGGATGACAGGGGCGTCGTAGATTTGTGAGGGGGTGGGTAAAGATTCCTTATACCAGCTGGTATTCCACCCCACTTTGGAGCTGGCGGGATGGGGGCGGTTCATATGGGTATCTAGCTTATGCCAACCTCTACTTACAATATATCAAATCAAGTTTAATGTTCCTAGCCATTGAAGCTATAGCACAGCAGATTATTTATTTTAAATCACATGGTGTAAGTTAAAACACAAAGTTGAACTCTGTTATTGTTCCAGATGCTGAATTTTCTATTTTTGCAGATGAAGCTTCAAGCTCTTAGCACCCTTTTTCTGACAGCCCATAACTGTTAAACATAGACACAACCAGATATTATAAACAACCATTTTTAGTAACATTTAAGACATACATTTTTATTCACATTAAATTGCTAGAACCGTCCCAAACCTATTTATAGCTCTATCCTTTTATATCAAATCTATATTCATTTATACTTTCTAGCCTGTGTCATTAAAATTATAAATTCATGATGTCATTTGTACTCTTGATACAATTTATCACCGCGTCCTAGAAAATTAAAGGCCGGACCCACTCCTGCGTCATCGCGGCTTCACGCTGCAAAACCCTATGTTCACAGTCCCTGTCTTCAGAGCTTACTTTGTCCTCCATAGTTGACCAAGCAACACTACAGCACACAGCTCCCATGTGCACATCATTTTTATATAAAATGTATATTTACTTCATATCAAAACTGATATAAATTATACTGACTTAATATCAAATGTACATTTTATATAAAATTGATATATAAAAGTTGATATCTTTTTTATATAAAATGTATATTAAATTGATAGCAAAACCATATCAAAAGGAAGGTGGGACTAAGGCCGAAGCAGGGGGTGTGTCCACCTGTTAAAATTGACTTGGTGTCCAAAGGGGTCCCCATTAACTACTGGTGTATTTGTAGAGCGCATGTTCACCCACAGAGGGTCATCTTGGCGCTATCGATAGAGAACAAATGTTTCATTGTTACCCAATTTAATGGTACTCACTTCAAACTCAGAAAAATGAAGGGCTGAGTGGACCTGCCCGGATTTGAACCTGTGACCATGAGGTCACACACAGGCCCCTGTAGTGGATGCATTAGTCCATTGAGCCACAGACCATGCAAACCCGGCACAGTTAAAGGAGAAAGTAGAAAAGAAAAGAAGCGTTATTCATGCACCAAAGAATGCCCAGTTCAACGCCTGGTGTACATCTAGCAAAGGTCCCACTCTAATCTGTAGCAGTTGTACTTTCCAATTCCAGCTACACGGTTTTCATAAAGCATTTGTATAAATTCAAAAGCCTGCAGTACACACATTGTGCCCAGCTTTGAACATAAAGTATACTAACAAATGTTTTGGGGGTAAACGTTTGCCCTGGCCTTGAAAAAGCAAAACTTCCTGCCTTTCCCATTGGCACAGAGACTGTGGGTTCTCGATCAGACAATAGAATACTGTGTTACTAGCTGGCGGAGAGGCCACCACGTCATAGCTTCAAATATTGGCAGAGCCAACATAGCTTTTTATCCTTCCAAGGTTGATAAAAGGAGTATCTTTAAACTGGATAGTGCATACAATTATTATTAGAGCACGTTGCAGTCAGATGGATCAACCACGAAACACTAATCAAAAATGTGATATTCGTTTTATTTTCATAAATCAGCATTGCTGTGTTTTATTGTCATTTTCATTTGATAATGTGCATCAGGTTGTGCTGTCTACTAGCCTGAACAGTGTGTGGCTTTCAATATGTAGTTATAACCGTGCTTTTCGGTATGCCTATCACTCTGCTTGTTGTTGTGACTTTCACCGTGCATTTGTGTGCCTGTCATTACATGGCTTCAAGTGTGTCACTGTATGTGTCTATGTATCTGTGATGCAAATTTATCCTGTAAAGGGAATCTCCTAGGTTTTTTTTTACGTTTTAGGAGCTCATGTAAATGAATTTTGCCATGAAGGTGAGATCTGCTAAACAGTCTCCTTTCAGGCAGTGCTGGGTGTTTTACCATATGTGTTGTTGCTGGTGTTCTACCCAGATGGGCCTGCTGGCCACAAGACTTAAAATGGAACTTACCAACATCTATACATAAGGCACCCAATGTATACTTTCTTCTGTGCCTTAGTAATTGCTATGTAAGCAGCTGCTAGGCATCATGGTACCTAATAAGAAAAGTATGGGGCTGGTGAGCAAATTGGAAATGGTCCAACATGTTCTAACTCAGTGTAGTGGCCCTTTATATACAAGCAGGCTTGGGGCCTATGTGTTTGACCCCAACAGTATCAAGATGGAGTCTTTTTGGCGCTGTTGCCTGAACTCTGGCCACCGATTGGTGCGCATCGCCCTGTTTAATATTTGGAGGGAACTTTTGAAGAGGGGAAAGGTGGGGATACCTGCAACCTACTCTCAAGTGCTTGAAAGCGTCCCTGCTGATGATGAATCATGAACTACAAGGTGGTCGTATCTGCTCCCCATAACCTGTTTGACTTGGTGGCAGCATATCTGTCATATGTTATTTGCTGAAATCGTGACTGCTTTAAGGACCTTGTAGTACCCTTTTTAATTGGAAATCAAGGGACTTTATCTTATTGGTGTTGTAATTTTTAATCATTTTAATGACTCTGCAGTTCTCTTTAGAACCTTCGGTCAGAACATGGACTATCGATTATTGATTGTATGGGACTTGTATAATTGCTACGACTCATGTAACTTATGAAGACTGTATATATCGACGATTGTGAATTCATGTTCTCTTATGTGTTTTTATGTGTCACGCATTTTAAGTTTTTTGTGTTTTTGTTTCATGAAACTGTATGATATTATGATAAAGCTCTTTGGGATATAAGCATAATTAACAATAAGTACATTAAAAAAAGTATGCAGGGCAAGAAACGTACCCATGCAGACAGTGATTCATGCTTTTTCATGTAGGTTCCCTTTAAAGGTGTAATTAATTACCTTAAGGGAACCTGTCACATTATTAACATATATATTCACACAGCTCACCCTATAAATCAAGTATTTTAGGTATTTAAGGATGAAAATAAGGTATGTTGGGAATAGATAAACATTCATTTTTAGTAGCAATTGGGCAACACTTTTATGAAGTGCCCCAGCCAATTCTTAACCTAAATGGTGGTAGCATTCTACACGTTTCTGTTGTTGTTTGAATGCTTCCAGCCTGTGTAACACGTCCCTAGAGAGTTTAACCTGCCCTACCTCACCCCATGATACCTTAAAAGGCAAAAGGGTGCCCTTTTCACCATTATTACTAGCTCACTGCTGCTAGTAAAAGTGCAGGGTAGAGTAAAGTGCTTAGAGGCCCATTGCTCTCCGCTGTACTATGGGGGTGTAGTGGGTTTGTCTGCCACAGAAGACACTGGACTTTTGCTTCAAGGAAGTAGTTTAATATCTGTTGGTAGGCAGGCAAGTACGTACACATACAGATACTAAGACTCTAAGTAAACAGAGACCGACCACTGGCCCATCCACAACCAACCAGCTCCCAGTTATAACTGTCACTCCTAGAAATCTCACACAGTCACACACGCACCCACAGTCTAACCATGACCTCACAGCCCTCTGACATGACTGGCTCTTGCCCCCAGCCACACACCTGAGATCAGAACACTCAGCAATAATCATTTTGTCACAGTATCCCTTAATGTGGGTTCCTTTTGTGCGTGCATCTGTGATGGTGTGTTTATATATCAGTGCACGTGTGTGCCTGTCACATGGTGGGTGCATCTTTGCATATGTGCCCCCCTCCGCCCCAAACCCTGTGTCCCTCCCTATGCGTTTCAGGAATTGTGCTTGTGTGTGCCTCTATATGTGGGTGTGGGTCACTGCATCCATCACCATGCAGCGCTGTGAATCTACCACAGTGTGACTTTATTACAGTATGGAGAACATAAATCTGTAGGTCAATACACGAATGTGCTGTGGCCTAAAGTTTATGAATGCCCCGCTATTTACCCTATACTGGTATCGGTCCTCAGTTATTCTTTATTTTAAATGTTTGAATTGCCAGTTTTTAAATTGTAATAATGTTTTTTTCTTCACGTTTTGAGACACATGGCTGCTCATGCTAATTTAGCGTTGGGTTTTAGACCTCAGTCTGGGCCATTTCACTAGAGTTTTGAACGGAGCCAAACAGGGGGAAATGTGTTACGTGCAGCGAGCAGCTATGCTGTGGATTAAGTAGGCTGGGAATAGAAAATGAAAGATCAACATTATCCAACTGCGCCCTGCACATGGAAACATCAGCACGTAAGATTAGCCCATCTTGACTCGGACTTCTTGAGTAGTAAGCTGCCTTTTTGGTTCTTGCCAAGAGCGCAGTGATAAATGAAGAACTTGTGTGACTGGATTAATGTGGACTTAGGGTTGCAGACGCTCGGTGAAATATGTTCTAGAGAGAAGATTTCCAAGCTCTCATGTGCCCGTTTATCTCTTTGTTTGTTCTGCTGCCCTGTCTGCTTATGTTTCAGACATACTTGCTTGCCTGCAGGGAGCGTGTTGCTGGTGCTTGATGAAAGCTAGGCGCTCTTGCCGCACTGAAGGCTGCAGTTTTCTCGTGTATGTAAATGTAACAATCCCTTAGGTTTAAGAAACAATTATTTGCTATAGCAAATTGGTTCTCAAGAAATATAGAAACTGAGCGCGGGCTCAGATTTGTTCCTATCTTTTTCATGGTAAATAATGGATGTATATTTTTGCTAAAAATGTTTAAATAAAAAACACCATTCCTAGTGGTAAAAAGTGGTGCCAAATAAAGAGGATCTCATGTCTACCGTGGCGTAACGTGAACGTAAGGCCAGGGTACATTTTCATTCATTTGTATGGCAGAGAGGAAAGCCGCAACGCAACTTACTTCCTCTCTGCCATACAAATGCTCCAGCATTTGCACCGCCATGCATTTTCATGACGGCGCAAATGCTGGGGAATCCCTATGGCGCTCGTCGGCTTTATGCACCAGCATAAAGCAGGCGGACCCCATAGGGATCCATTGTGCACGTTGTGCATGGCGAGCGGTGTTCACTAGTAAAATTAAGTGCTGCCTGCCATATGAGCATGTCGGGCAGCATTTAATTATAATTGTACACACTGCCCAATGGCAGGCAGCATGTACAATTAAAGGTCACGCTGCCTGCCATACAAGAATGTCAGGAAGAGTTTACTCATTTTGCATGGCGGAGTGCAAAAGTGCAGGGCAAAAGGCAGCCTATATGAATGTACACTATCTTTTATTCTGCACATTTGCACTCTGCCATGCAAATGATGAACATTTGCAACGGAGACCTGGCTATGCCTGAGTGCAAACGTACCAGGTACCCGGCTTGAAATTGAGATAAGGAGCAACATGACCTTCAGAATGTCGGTTTTTAAAATTGTTTTCAAATTGTAGTTACCCTGTTTGCTGCTACGAAAACTCTTTACAAGGGGAGGTTCGGTCAAGTGTCACAAAAAATTGCACAGGGCCCTAAAACGTCAAAAACCATATGTATTTGTTGGTACGCGCCCAAGCAGTACTTGTAAATATGGGGTAAGAGCTCTGACATACGTTACTAACGGAGTTACTTTACAGACGTGGTTGGATATTCTCCATATTGCAAAGTAATTATGACAATGAGAAATATCTTCAAAAGATGTCTTAAATGTAGTGAAATTAAACCGTGTCATAAAAAGTGCTCATATAAAAATATTTAAATAAAATATCAAACTAGGTCAATGCTGGTTCCAATCCATTGAACATAGCTCTGGGTGTTAGAATTCCTGCTGCAGAGTTAGGCTTGTAACCCACAGATCAGAAATTCCCATATCTGTAAACTTGCTCAAGAGGCTACTGTCTGCCTGCTGCACTGGTCCCTGTGTCACAGCGTGCTCCGCTCAAACACCACGAGAGACCTAGGGTCCATCTTGATTATTTCCAACCTATCCCCCAAAATGAAAAATCTACACTTGCTCATTAAAAAAGAAAGGCAAATATATCTCGCCTGACAAACAAAGGTCAACCGCATGTTGGCAGATGAGGGGGATTTTCCCCATGCCAGGGGGCTCATGCCAGACCCTGCATTGAGACAGAAGTTCAAACCCTGCTGGGAAGCTTTGGCCAACTTAAAGCACTTGTTTGGGTGAAGGATCCGATGTCAGGGAAAGAAATGGCCGGTCTTGAAAGGCAGACTTCATTGCCTGCAAGGGTAGTTCACATTCCCAAGCACTGCTTTTCAATTGTGCTCCCTCAATTTTACTCTTCTGCATCAAACGCTATACAGTTGGTGTGCATAAGAGAAAGGGGGGAGCAGGCTGAAGGAAAAACCAATCCATGAGGTCTGCTGGTCATGCACAGGTCGAAGACCTCTCCTTTCAGTATTGCGCGCCAAAGTAGGAGGAGGAGGGGGAGTGGAGGCAACGATGGGAGCTGGGAAGTCAATCGTAGCAGGCCTGTGTACAGCACAGGTGCAAGCAGAAACCCGGCGGAGGCGCTTGTTGGGAAAAGCAGGCAAACGGCTCCTTGGAAACCTGATTGGCTGACACTTGGACAGCATTCTACTGCCGGGCTTAATTGAAGCAAGAGAGGCAAATGTAGGCATTTCTGCAACAGGAAAGTTGGGATGGAGTGGCCGACGTAGAGAGCTCTAGAAAGTTGTGATTAGTGAATGATGGGGTTTCGCTACTAAATGTGCTATCAACCGTAATATATAACGCTATTCAATATTATTAAATGGTACTCAATTGTATGTAAATAAGAATAGAAAGGCACGTTGTGATCATTGCGTCTAACACATTGCTATACAGATGGCCTGATTCCCCCACAAAGCTTGGTTGATTACTAGGCCAGGTCAGTGTATATTCCCAGGACTAAGACAAAGTGACGGTAAGAAAGTAAATATATCTTTGATCGATTTTTGTCTTGCTGACGTAGTGGAAACTGTAAGACCAAGTGCGTGCTAGCGCAGGTCTTTGTTTGTACTGTTGAGCTCTTGAGTGGTGGGAGAACCCTCTGGAATGAGATTGGAGGAGACACCTCACCATTGGGGGTGGCGGCCATTAGGGGTCACCAAGCGTGGCCAAAGCGACACATGGATCACTGAAGCTTTCTGAGCAGGTGGGACGTAAATTGCATTACTTGAGACGCCCTCATATAAGGACTAGAGGTTGTAGAGCATTGGATGACCATACCGGTGACTAATTGGTCACTGTGTCAAGCGTAAGATCATTCATCTGAGTTAATTGTCCTAGTAGGTTTCGGTCAGTAAGTGGTCGGACTGAGTTGCAGTTCATTGACAGATTTTGTGGCACTGGTAGGCAATTCACTGGCCGACAGTGGGCAGCTCCCAGGTGGTTGTGCTGCCTGTCCAGTTGTGAGCTATGGGGTTCATCTTCATTAACTTGTTGCCAGTGGTTGAGGACTCCTGGGAGAGTGCGAGTGGCAGGCAGGCCCTGTGGTGGTATTGACGGAGACCTAGATAATTTCAATTACGTTTTAGTGCCATAATTTGGATGATTCGCAATCGTGGTGTTTTCCCCCTAGTAGTGGGTGAGGGTGTGGACTTCTCTCCCTCAGGCAAACAGGCTGGGACAGTCGGCTGGTACATCTGGCTGCCCTTGGGGAGGAGTAGGTCCCGAGGCTCTGGGAACCACCCACATATGTTCTTTAATGTTCTGGATCTCGTACATGAGAAATACCTCTCTCATTTAAATCTACAGCTTTTCCGGGACCTGAGAAGTGCTTTCAGGTCATGGGATCTGTTCTCCAGTAACATAAAGGGGCCCCCTGTCAATCATACAGAATTCCTGGATGGAATACCATGCTAAGTAAATGCATCCGTTTTCATCCATATTTCTTTTCCAGTGTCGTCTTATGTGTTTGAGAAAAGGTCTACATGACTGTGACCCCTAGGGTAACCAGTGGCACCGTTTCGGGGGAGTGTGTGGGGTTCCAAAGCTGTCTGCTTGTTTTACCAGCAAAAATTGATTCTTTTTTCCACAACTGCCCACTTTATTCACATAACCTACAACAATATGCTGCAAGTGAGCTCGATTTATGACAAAACTAGCCCATTTGGTTCTTGGTGGCACACCACAGAGGAGTTTATAGATTTCTCAAGTTGCCCTACTTCATTTGCGAACAGCACACCCACCCCACCCCAACCTCCTTCCTTGAATTTTAAACTAAATTGTGGTAGGAAAATAGCTGCCTTTCTTTGCTTTGTAGCCAATAGCACTTAGCATGTCAAAACGTATAGGAAAAAACAAACTACCTGTCCGAGAATACAGTCGCGGTTGACTGAAAACCTAGGGATGGATGGAGTCCTCATGGGGCTACTAAGTGATAGTAAAAGCCTTTGTGGGAATTCATTCTTTCAGTGTGTCCCTGACTGATATTAGATACTGCACCAGTACTGGCCTCCACACCCAGATCACTTTGCAAATCGGCTACTCATAGTCCTGCATTATAATATGAAATGTATTGATCAATATTGAATAGGAAAGTAAAATGTCAGCAGCCAAAACACCAAGACTGGCATATCATTCCCTCCTCTACATGGGTTAACACAAGAACTCTGCTTCCGTACGTTTGGTTTTTGCGACATGAGTTTTAATTAAGGCTTTATTTGTATATCAGATGCCCAAGTGGACAGTCGTTTATCAACATTATTAGGTTAATCTGAACCAGACACAGTGCTATTCATTTTATTGGCCTTGGAGGATTAAACTCTATGTTGACCGTACCAAGATTCAAACTTGTGACATAGAAAAAGCAGACATGCATTTCTCTCTCTCTCTCTCTCTCTCTCTCTCTCTCTCTCTCTCTCTCTCTCTCACTCTCACTCTCTCTCTTCTCTCTCCCCGCCCCCGTTAGTCCCCGGGAACTTGTCATCAAGGTGGCCAAGGGACGGCCATCCCTTTTGGATCCAGTTCTTGATGGTGGACCAGTGCGTGCAGATCTGGGAGTGAGAAAAGGGATGGTGAAACACGGTATCCCTCTCTTCTCTGTAACACCTTAATCCCATCCTAGCCGATGGTATATTTAGAAACTCACCCCCGCCTTTCCACCACAAATACTTTCTCATGGACAGCCTGGTCTGGGAGAAAACGGACTCACACCCGAGTCATGTACATGACATGTCTCAATACTATGGTCAGGTGAGGTCAGGCAATTATCGACAATCTCTCACACCTGACTTCCATTACACTTCCCCACACGGAGAAAAGGCGGAGCATGAGAGCACACTCTGAGCGAAGCAAAACAGACAAAGGTATAGCAGTTTCGAGTTGGTAGTCGAATAAGGGGAGAAAGAAGGCCAGGCATGAGAGATTTGTGAAAGGGGCAACACCCTTGACCTTGTTGACAGGAAGCCGTTACTTTCAAGAAACCTTCCAGGCAGAAAACGTAAGACCAGGAAACAAGGCTATAGAATTCAGCATTGTCTGCAGGAGATATCGAGGGTCCTCCTGCATAACTGACCAAGGCAGGAGGAGCAGCAGACGCTGTGGTATCATCCTTTGCTCCAAGAACAAAGAAGCGACAGAGAATAACACAACCGTTGAGTTGGGGAGACAGGTCTGTGTTGAAGTCACGGTTGCAAGCGGCAACATTGTAAAGTGAGAGCTGGAAGGAACATTGTAAAACGCGTGTGATGAAAGACGGAGTGAAGCTAAATTGCTGGTGAACATTTGAACATTAGAAGAAAAGAGACTATACCTTTGACAGAGTGGTCTGGCACTGTCACTGTGCTCAATCAAAGGGCTCTGTACGGTATCTTGATGAAAGGAAATGAAATGAAAGGAAAACAGAAGATCGATGTAAAGTGTAAACTGTTTGAAGTTTAACAAAGTGGTCCTGCGACAGTTAAAGCAAAACCCATCGCACATTCGAAAGTCTTAGATTCTGGTATCAAAAAGGGATCTGAGTCCAGATGAGGAGAATCCATGGTCTGAGCCAAAGGAGGGAGACCAGTCTTGAACCTGTGAAAGTGAAACCTTGACAAAGGAAAGGAACTTTTGTGTTTTGTTTGCTGCATCAGGCCCTCTGCATTGAGAGAAAGTCATTGTGAGAGAGTCTTTGGTGAAGGCCCTGATGCCTATGTGTTGAACGGTTACCTTGTAGCCAAGAAGCTAGAGTGTGTGCGAAGCCCGTACGTGCCGCTTAGCCCCATGCTGAAAATGTGGGGAAGGGAAGGTAACTGCTCAACTATCCTGACATATCTGCTCTTCTCCTGCCAGCCCCCGATGAGCAACATTTACTGAAAGGCCTCTCGGCCTCGAGGCTGCATCCACTATCTTCAGCCCGGGCCTCTTCGATCATGGCCACCGGGCTTCCTGCTATGCTGCGAGGCGTCCACCAGCTTCTTTCGGTTCGCCTGATTGGCTCACCGTAACTACAAGCCCCAGCATGGACCAGAAGCCGCAGGCAACGCCAGCCCCCCTTCAAAGGGCTCTGGTCCACCCTGTCAGGCCTCTTTTCTCCTGCCAGCCCCGACAAGCAACATTTACTGAAAGGCCTCAGTGGCCTCGCGACTGCATCAACTATCATAAGCTCTGGCCTCTTCCATCATGACCGCCGGGCTTCCTGCTATACTGTGAGGCATCCACCAGCCTCTTTCGGATTGCCTGATTGGCTCACCGTAACTACAAGCCCCAGCATTAACCGGAAGCCAACAGGCGACGTCAGCCCCACTTCTATGGACCGCCTTCAAAGGGCTCTGGTCCACACTGTCTGGCCCTGTCTGGGCCTGTTAGGCTAGGGCCCTCCACTACCGCACTGAGTCGGCCGCCTGCGTCGGCTCTACGATGCGCCCTCGATCCTCCATCCCATCGTTGTGCTCCTAAGGTAAGAGCAACGTGTGATATCATGTTGACTGCTTCCGTTTCACCCATGCACTGGTTTTACCCCTACCACTGCTGCTCTCATATTACTGCGTGCAATTGCATTTCACCTCTCCCCAGTCTCAGTGCAACCTCAGCTAGCAACATGTTTTCTGGGCGCATCATCACTCCCCTCAGCTGCTGTGCCTCACTTGCACCCTTCCTTGCTGGGTCCCTTACAACACACTTGTCAAGGCCTGGAGCTCCCCTACCCACCCTTGTTCCATGATGCCGTATGCCATTCCTGACCAGAACCTTGCACTCTCTTGCTCTCTTGGTCTTCCTTCCTCACTGCTACTTACCTCCGTAACTTCTAGTACTAACTCTTTGATGACCCCTCAGGATACCGTGGCTTCCTTAGCCTGCCAACCGCTGTGCTATCTATGGTGTGCCTACATCGCTTCACTCTCCACCTTACACTGCACTGTGTCCCCTCAGGGTCAGTCGAACTGATGAGTGCTTTGATTTTTAGTATTTAGTATTTAGTATTTATTTTATTTACAAAGCGCACCAGGCCCAAGGGCATCCGGGCGGGTCACTTGGTTACAGGCTTGATACAGGCAAAAAACATTTGAATTAAATATACAGAAATATACAAATAATACAGGGAATATACAGATGTAGAGTAGCAGGTTATAGCAGTGGGCAGTTAATGCTGTAGCTAATGACTCTAAAGGTAGAGTCATGGTAAGTCGTGGGTAGACCGCCAAGCTTTGGCTTTGCGCTTGAAGACTGGGAAGGAGGTTTCAGCTCTAAGGGGATTCGGTAGCGAGTTCCATAACTTGGCTGCTATGACTGGGAAGCTACGTCCACCGGATCTTTGGAGGTTAAAACGCGGGATGTCAAGGCAATTGGTTTGGGCACTTCTGAGTGGTCTAGAAGTGGTATGTCGTGTACATCTGCTGACTAGGTAGCTAGGGGCTTGGTTGGCGAGGCTTTTGTGTGTGAGCGCAAGTGCTTTAAGAGAGACTCTTTGGGAGACTGAGAGTCAGCAGAGATTCCGTCTGGAGTCTGAGATGTGAATGTTCCTAGGAATGTTAAGAGCCGCTCTGATTGCGTTGTTTTGGATGATTTGTAGTTTTTTTTTATATTGCATTGGTTGGTGCCCAGATAGAGGGCTTTGCAATAATCAATTTTGGATAGGACCAAGGTCCTATCTAGTGTGTTGCAGTTGGCTGGTGAAAGGAATGCTGTGATGAGCTTGCATGTGTAGGATGCTGCAGAAGATACTGCATTAGTTTGTCTAGAAAATGAGTGTGGAGTCAATGTAGATTCCAATAATGGTATTACCATCAATGGTGAAGGATTTAAACGATGAGTCAAGCTTGCTAAGTCTTTGGTGGGAGCCAAGAATGAGGAGCTCGGTCTTTTCGTCGTTTAAACACAATTCATGCTGAGCCATCCAGACGTGGATGACTTGATAAATGGCGTTGATGGCTAGGGAATCAGTTTTACTCTTTCTTGCACTTCCGTTGGAAATTCGAATCGCCCTTCCTGGTGTTGCCTCTTACCATGAGGCAAGGTCCTGCCAGCCTACGCACCCACCTGATGTGCCTGTTCTTCTGTATTCCTGGTGTTGCCCCCCGTACCATGAGGTGCGGCTCCACCAGCCTAGCACCCACCTGATGTGCCTGTTCTTCTGTATTGCTGGTGTCGCCCCCACACCATGAGGCGCGGCTCCACCAGCCTACGCACCCACCTGATTTGACTGTTCTATTGTATTCGTGGTGTTCCACACTGTACCGTGAGGCACGGCTTGCCAGTCTATGCACCTACCTGATTCGCCGCACCAATCTGCCTGTACCTATAACTGTTAAGAAATCATTCTTATCTGCAATTACTGTAACTAGCACTCTGATGCCTGAGGGTTTGGTGCGCTGCTATGAATGCAAAATAAATAAAAAAAATAAACAAATATAATTTCTTGAACACTTTTCTTTTGTGTACATTATTATCCCACACCATTTTGTATTTAGAAGTAAGGATTGGCAATAGGTTTATTAGTATAGACCCCTTTATTTTGACAGATTCCACTAGGACTGCATTATTATTATTTGATGGTCGTAGCTTACTCTCATCCTAAGATTTAGGTTTAGATAGGTGTTTTACCAACCTATTGAAGTTATTGATATTGATGTTTTATTTCTATCGCGCTCGTACACAAGTGTTTCAGAGCGCCACAAAGCAAGGGAGAGGAACAGGGGAGAACAAAACCGCGATGCTACTAGGCCCAGTGACATTGAGAATGCCTAAGTGCATGGGAGAAGGCGAGGGGAAAAGTGCATGGAAGGGAGGAGAAGTGGAAAGTGCAAAGCAGGAGAGAAACAGATAAATAATAATAAATAAATAATAAAGGCAACAAACAGTGGTAGTGCAGGCAGCAATTTGCAAGTGCTAGGTTTAAGGCAGCAGACAGGGTAGGTCTGATAAGTGCAGGAAGAAAAAGGTGGGGGGCTGTATGGGTACAGATGCAGACCCCAGTGCAAGGGGTGGCCCAGAGGCAGTGTGGGAGGGTGGCAGGGTGAGCAGGTACCTGGGCCCGGAGGACAGAGGGTGGCCAGGTGCACGGTGCCAAGAGAGAACAGATCAGCAAGGCAAAGGGGGAGCAAAGGCAGAAGAAAAGAGGAAGGTCTTGGGGTGCTACCGGAGATGGTTCTCCTCAAGTTCTAGAGTGGCAGGGAGGCTGTTGCAGAGGGAGGCCCCAGCTGAAGACAAAGATCTACCCCCAGCTAGTTTCTTTGAAAAACGATTGACCCTGAGAGAGTTAGAGGTAGAGGAGCGAAGAGCTCGAGAGGGGAGGTATTTGCAGAGGGATAGCTGAAGGCATTTTGGCCCCAGGCCCCAGAAAGCCTTGTGGACAATGCAGAGGGTTTTGAATTTAATCCTTGCATCCACTGGGAGCCAATGGAGAGATTTCAGAGCTGGAGAGATATGATCCCATGGCTTGAGGCCAAGGACAAGTCTTGCAGTCCTGTTCTGGATTAGTTGCAGAGGGTGGAGAGTAGAGGCAGGTAGACCCTGGCGCATTATAAGACCCATTGGGCAAGATCTTCGCCGCATTGCTTCTTAAAAAACTTAAGGAATGGGCCAAGAAAATGAAGCGATTTGCAGCGAGACAGACGGGATTCACTTCTGGCGTTGGTACCAATGTAAATCTCCTTATAATGAACTTGGTCAAGTATGAAGCAATAGAAACAAAAAACACAGTTCTACGCTGCTTTCTTGGACCTACATATGGCATTTGATTCCATACCAAGAACACGACTATGGGGAAAACTGTTGGCGTGGAATTGTCCAGCAGAGATCCTGGAGCCAATAAAATGACTATACTCCAACACAACAATTGCTGTGAGACTCTCAAAGAATGGCACAACTACCCCCATGATAAAAACAACTAAAGGACTAAAGCAGGGCTGTCCCCTTGCAGCCACCCTATATATTTTATACACAGCAGACTGTGAAGAACATCTCAATGACTTTGCTCTGAATCCTCCAAAACTGAACTCTGTCCCAATCCCAGCATTGTTCTATGCCGACGACATTATCCTATTAGACAAAACCATCTCGGGTTTTCAACGGAGTTTACATCTCATGGGAATCTACATGAAATCCAACAATCTAAGGATCAATACGACAAAGACTAAAGTCATGGCATTAGTAAAACTTCAATTTAAGAAACAATCAGCATTAAAATTCTCTATCGATAACATCTGCTTAGAAGAAGTATCGACCTTCAAATACCTCGGCATTATGTTAAATCAGTCTAAATAGAAAAACAGTAGTTCAACAATGTGGAAATGAAAACTCAGTCATTATCCAGACAAGGTTGTGTCTTACACAGGAAATACGGCAAATTCTCATTTAAACCTGTCATAACATTCTATAGACAGAAAGTAATCCCGGTAATTACATACGGCAGCGACGCAATGATCCACTCACAATCCAACAATTGGGCGAAATTTGAAGCTATATTCTGGAGAAAAATCTTAAGGCTCCCAGACTCTTATCCGATGGCCAGAATTCGCTATGAAGTCACAACCCAATCACTATCCTCGATAGTGACATGGAAACAGCCCAACCTTTTCAGAAAACTTCTGACAAATGATGAAACACCGTCCACAGCAATTCTGAAAAATAATCCAACTGCTTTTCACAATACATCTTTACGGAAATGGAAAGAACATTTATTCCAACAATTAAAAGACGAAGAAATATCGCTCGAAACCCTCATGAACAGACCCCAACATGCAAAACGTAAATTGGCAAATAATGACTGGATCAGAACATGTCATGTCAAAACTTTATAAGAAATCTTCAAAGCCTATCGGATATCCGAGCCCTAAACGAAAACCCGAAGTACATGGAACAATTTCCTGATGACAACATCCGCACAGTGTACATGGGGATTCGTCTGAATAACTTACCTACAAGAGACCAGCTGGCAATGACACAGAAAATCCCAAAAACTGATAGCTATTGCCATTTTTGCAAAGATAGAGCAGTACCCGAAACAATCTATCATCTAGTAATGATCTGCCCAGAATTAACGACCAAGAGACTGAGCTTCGGTAACTTTTTTAAAATATCGACCCAACAGATGGACATGGAAATGCGTTGGTCATTATTATTGAACGGACGTGAAAACAAACTAATTAACACGATAGTTCAATTTTTACAACATATTTTAGGATTACATCCCGGCGCTCAACAGAAAGCCATGTGAAGATACTGACGATTCGCCTAATTGATGCCGAAAGTGACAGCAAGAGATCTTCTTATTGTCTTTATATTCCTTTTTTTTTCTTTTTTCTTCTCAATTGAATTGTTAAATATTATAATTTCGTGTATCACTGAGTTCTAAAAATGAAAAGTTTGCAACAAACTAAATCATTTTAATAAAAAATTTTTTAAAAAAGAGGCAGGTAGATTTAGAAAAAGGCTGTTACAATAGTCCAACCTAGAGAGAACCAGAGCTTGGGATACCATGACCTTCTGGGGGAAGGAGAGGAAAGGCAGAGTACCTCTGAGGAGGTGCAGTAGGAAGTGTGACTTTTTGGAGTCCTCAGAGATGTGGGCGGAGAAGGAAGGGGTGGAGTCAAAGATGACCCAGAGGTTCTTAGCCTCTCAGGTGGGGGTAGGAGGAGGGCCAAGGGAAGCCGGCCAGAGAGTGAGGGGAAAGGATGGTGAAGGTGTGCTGATGAGGAGGATCTCAGTCTTGCTGGCATTCAGACAAAGATCATTGGTGGCACACCAATCTTGAATGGCAGTTAGGCAATCAGAGATGAGAGAGGGAGAGGAGGTGGCCAAGGGCAGCCTCAAAATGAGATGTGTTGTCAGCGTAGCACTGGAAATTTGAGCAGAAAATGGCAATGCAGTGGGCGAGAGTTGCAAGGTATTGGTTGAAAAGCCAGGGCGAGAGGTTAGATCCCTGGGGAACACCACAGGTAGAGAGGAAGATAGATGATAGGAAGGACTCAAGTTGGCCCTGGGAGGGTCGATCAGAGAGGAAAGAGGTTAGCCAGGCCGGAGCCTGATTAGTGATACCCAGGTTTTCACGAAGACAGTTGAGCAGGATGGTATGGTTGACCGTGTTGAAGGCAGAAGAGAGATCGAGGAGGATGAGGACAGATGGAATGTTAGAATCAAGGTTGGAGAGCAGATCTTCACGGATGTTCAGTAGAGCAGTTTCCGTGCTTCTGGAAGCTCTGAAGCCCGACTGGTGGTCATGTAGACAGCCAACAGAATTGGAATGAAGGTTAAGCTGAGAGATGTTCAACCTTTCCAGGAGTTTGCCCAGAAAGGGAGTAATGGAAATGGGGCGATAGTTAGCTGGACAAGAATGATCAGCTGTGGGTTTATTGAGAAGAGGATGCACAAGGGAGTGCTTCAGAGGGGAGGGGAAGGATCCTGAGGCAAAGGATTGGTTGCAAAAATCAGCAAGGGCCGGAGCAAGGGTGTCAATGTGGTCCCCAATGGTTTTAGAGGAACAGGGAGTTCAATGACACCCTCAAACTTTGATCACGTGTGTCTGTCCTACTGTTTGATACCATGTCTTCCTTACAACACACACACACACACACCTCTGCAGAGGGCATTCGATCTACAGAGGTATCATTCAATCTTTTGTCCCGTATTTTAAGGTATATGCTTATATACACATAAATCTGAACACTAATCATATATTTCTTTTTGTTGCATTTATAGCAGCGCACAATGGTTTTAGAGGAACAGGGAGTTCAATAACACCCTCAAACTTTGATCACGTGTGTCTGTCTTACTGTTTGATACCATGTCTTCCTTACAACACACACACACACACCTCTGCAGAGGGCATTCGATCTACAGAGGTATCATTCAATCTTTTGTTCCGTATTTTAAGGTATATGCTTATATACACCTACATCTGAACACTAATCATATATTTCTTTTTGTTGCATTTATAGCAGTGCACAAAGCCAGTGGCCAGCTAGGCGCTAGTTACAGTCAAGCAGGCAGGTCAAACTAGTTACAGACGTGCAGACAGGTCAATCAAGACAAAATTCTGAGTCTGTTGAAAAGTCCTGTTCAGAAGTATGTGTTTCAACAAGTTTGTTGAAGTTGTGGTTAGTCATGGCGCATTAGTGGAACTCCTTGATCTTAACATAAACGCATGAAGCCGTTTCAATTCCTTTTACTTGACTTTGCATTGTGGAGAATGGCACACTGTCATTTTAATTCACTTATTTGTATGGTAGAATTACAATCCTTTTGCAGATATACACTCTGTTGTGATCTCTTGCCCTTCTGGACTGAATTACACTTAACTTGACCAAAACGTTTCTAAAATAAATCGTGTGTGTTGTCAGCTTGATTTACCATGTGGTTTAGAGCTTTGGTTTTCTGGAACACAGAAAACTAGTTTAGCATTTGAAAAACAACTATGCATAAAGCATTGTATGTTGGTGCAAAACTAAAGAATGCATGTGAAGAGATGTAGTCTACTGATTAGCTTGTAAAATATGGAATCAAGAAACATGAACTCAAATTTCATCTTACCCACTTGACCAAGGGTATGTGATCCTGAGCAGTAACATCACTGTACCTTATTTCACATAGTTGTCAAAACTGAGATCACCTTTAAGTAATTTTTTTAAAGCTTGCATTAAAGAAAAAGACTCACGTATGCATTGTTTAATATACTTTAGTGTTGCCCTGTCTCTTAGTTCACTCATGACACATCACTTGTCGGGGCTCCCGCTCCTCAATGATAAGTGCAATATGTGTTTGTTGGGTGGAAAGGGCTTGGTGGGTGCTGGGCAACATTCTGTGTAAAAGGCATTATGGGACTTGAATATAACTAGGCCTGCTTGAAACAACAAGGTTTTGTATTTCTAGTAGTCCGGGCAAGTACTCAAACCTGACATAGAAATACCCTGCATGTGATGACAGCGATCACTCCTTTACAGTGCCGGTGTTTGTTTTCAACCCTTGACATTTCTCGTTCATCAATCACTGAAGAGGTTTAAAAGTTCCAGAAGATTCATAATCGCCAAAATGTGGTGATCCGAGTTTCGCACAAACTCTTTCAAGCACAGCTGCTTATGTCTGAGAGATACACCGTGCACATGTACAGCATTTAGAAGTACACAATCACGGGCTAGTTCCACAATCGTTATCCTATGCCATTGTTTTTAGGGAAATCTCCTAATCACACCCATCCCATATTACTGAGTAGGCAGCACCCCTTGGATTTAGTTAACAGGCAGCGGGAGAGGCATTGCGTAGCACCCGTTTCCTTCTAAAACAGGTGGTATTCATGCAACACCATGAGTGGCTTAAATATTTGGAAACATTTGTATTCTTGTACCAACTCTCCACGGATCTCGCTATCAAAATTTCAAACTATCTCTCTGCCATTAAATATTGGATGGCTTTTCACTCTCTGATGTTAAAGTCAACCAAAAGGTGCTCTTCTTCCCTGCCAAGTACTCTCTCTCATCTCTTCCCCCTGCCTATCCAGTTCCCAACTGACACTCTCCCCTACTCAACTAGAAACTTCGGCGCCATCTACGACCCTTCTCACACCATCTCTTCTGTCATCTTCAAAACTGCAACGCGGCTTGCTTCACTCTCCTAAATATTAGGAAGATGAGGCATCTCATTCCTTTCAACACTGCCAAGCATCTCTTATCCACTCTTGTTTCCTCTAAACTGCACTACTGTGCCAGCATCCTCTTTGGTCTCCCCGACTATGCTTTCTGTCCTCTCACATGATCATTAACTTTGCTTCCAGGACTCTCTTTGAACTTCCTCACTTCGCACCTACTTCGAGTACCGTCACCAGGTTGGATGGCTGACTATGCAAAACAGGGCCAGATTTAAATTTCTACTCTTAGTTCACAAATCTATCCACGGAAAGGCACCCCTGTAACTCTACAAGCCTTCTCGTAATCTCTGCTTTGTCTCCTTAACCACCCTTGTGGCACCTCGCTCTCCCTGTGCTTCCTCTCACTTCTGGTCTCACTCTCCTCTTGCTCCATTTGCATGAAATTCTCTTCTCCCGGACATCTGAGAACAGTCCAAATTGAGTTTTTCAAAACCTAACTAAAAGCCTAGCTCTTTGCCTCTGAGTTACCCTCTTAAACTACCTCTCATCTGCCTTCTAGCTAACTTTTTTCCCTGGCCTCCATCTTGCCTCTGTTCCTCACTTTCTACTGCCTCCACTCTAGCACTTCATCCATCATGGTCACATCCCTAACACAGCTGGCTGTACCGGCTACCTGCACTTAAAAAAGTCTAATGTTGGTTGTCCTTAATCTATATATGTCCACACATGTATTGTCTCCAGTGAATGCTCCATTTACTCCCCTCCACAACCTGGTCAGAATGTCATTCAAAGTCACCCCATTGTAAGAAGCTCAATGCTTCCTGTCAATTCTAATTTCTTATGTATTGTACTTTGTTTTGTGATCAAAAGAGCATTGCTCCTCCCATATAAATAAGTGCAACAAATTGCCCTGCCTTTTTATTGGGCTTTCTAGTGGGGTGACGTACTGCCCCTCCAAGTCAGTGGTCGATTGGCCCCTGGCATGGTATGAGGAGCATCCCCTGGTCACCCCCTACATAGGCCCATCCAGCAGGGAGTGGACCGTCACAAGTGTCATCAGAATGTGGAGACCTCTTTAGTGTGTCACATGTGAGAAGAGCTGTTAAAAAATAATTTTTAAAGAATAGAAGCAAAGCCCCATGCAATTCCTTTCACCTGCAGAAAGACAGACTCCTCAAACAGCAAGTTCAGCGTAGACACTCGCAACAGGGAGTGAAGCAGAAGTGGCTCTGCATCCAGAGTTGAGCAACTGCACACATGCGTGAGAATGCCTGATCTCAAAAACCAGGATGGTGGACCCTGCTCTTGAAGCCATGCTCCGCCATCTACTTCAATAGACCATGATTGCAACACCAGAAATAAGAAGTTAATTAAGAGGGAACCATTCCGCTATGCAGTACAAGCACAAAGCCAGCTGGAAACACTCACTGGAAATGAAATCTCAGGTGAGGGAAACGGGGGATTACAAAAAAAAAACGGGTACTTGTCAGGAAAGCAGAGAGAAGGGAATTGAGTGGAAGATGGGGTGCAGAGGAGAAGGTGAGGGGCATAGAAGAAGGTGGTGGCAGAAAAATGCAACATAAGGTGTCAGCAGAGAAGAAAAAAAGCGGTGCAAACAGGAGGCCAACATTATTTGGCATTAAAGGGAAAGTAGGGGGACAACAACAAATGGCAGGAGGGGAAAATTAAGTGGAGTAAGGAAGAAAAGATCAACAGGTGATGGGGGGGTGGAGTGCGCAGTGCTAGGAGGTACATTGAGGACCAACCAGCCCTGAAAGACTAAGAAGGAACTAGAGAGCAGCAACTCCCAAGACAGGGTTTAGGGTGCAGGATCCCAGTCTGCAGGGGTCTAGTCCACAGTCAGCAGAGGCAAAAGCATGTGCCATTGTGTCAAGGAGGGTGAGGCTTAGAAGCTAGCTGGGAAGAGCTGAAAATGGTGGAGGTGATAAGACCTTTTGAGACCTTGCCTGAGAAAGCTGAGGCCAGACCCACCTTCTGCCTCTCTTTGCTGCTTGAAGAAAAAAATACTATTATTGCAGTTAGCGGCAGAGACACAACACCTACAAAGCTTACTGACATAACCAGAGCTGACAACACCATTAACTGATGGGGCAGTGCTTGATGTTCTACATTGGGCCAACAAGGAAGAGACTATGGGCCTCCTTACGACCCTGGCGGTAGCCGTGCCGGTAAATATGGAGTCTGTTTTAATCAGGCGCTTGTCAATGGGGAATTACGGGGCATTACAGCCCCGGTGGTCCTGGTAATTCCCCATAGCCAGGCGCCGGGAAAAATTACTCCCCATTCCGACTCAATGTGAATGGAGAGGATGGTAGCACCGGCACCCTTTACAAAGGGTGCCGGTGCTAACGTCAAAGTCTGCAAGCGGGTGCCTTTCCGCCAGCCAGGTCAGACATCCGCACCCGCATGCAGAACTCAGAGTATGCCGGTCCGGTAACAACTGTGCCGGTAGCTTACCGGCACCATTGTTACCGGACCGCCATACCCATAATAAGGCCCTATGAGTGTCAGGAAAGTTACCCAGGAAAAAGACTTGTGGCCCTTTGAAGAAACCCTTATTTTCAACTGATAACCCTGAGGGAACGGACTGTGAGGATTCCATATGTCAGTAATCTTTTGTGGTACCTACTTGGCTGTATGTCAATTATATACATCACTCCTTTTATTGCTTTCAGCAGTAATATTTGCCATTCCTATGTGAATATTGTCAATATGCTTCCAGACCTTCAGCAAAGCAGTATTGTTTGCATTAATATTTTATCACAATTCTTGAACATCTCTTACAGGAAAGCTGTACATAGGTGCTAGATTAGGGTGCATGTTAGAGTCACAAGCTGGCACAGGTAAAATAGCCAACTAATGAACTGGATGAATTGTGATGGATGACAGACAGACCAGTGTAATTAATTGCACATGTGTTTTGACATGTGGGGTGCCATTTTGATCAGCTAGAGTCCTGGTCAAGGGAATAATATTCTGAACGTCATAGCAAATGCTGGAAATCTTCAGGAATATTTTGATAAGAAATTGTCAAAAATTCGATTCTGTTCAGAAATCAAGATATAATTAAATACAATGAAGAAGACAATAATCATGTATTTATTATACACAAAATGTAAAAAATTTGAACAACGCTATATATTGGTTAGAGCAGTATAAAGTGCCTATAGTATGGAATATTCAATCTATACAAACTAGAAATGCAACAATAATTCATAAATCAGGCATCCACATAAATGCATGACCCAATGGATATTAGTAGATGAATTCACAACAAAGAATAAAACAATAGCAATTACTCATCAGCATGACATATCGAACAGTGAATCATAAACACTTGACACATTAGTTATAGACAGAAAAATATGGAGAAAACAGGAACAGTAGCATGTCGAGAGGTAAATCTATTTAACATATTAAGTCAAATGGTGGGTCTACTAGCCGAGACATTCAGCCATATGTCGAGGACTCTAATTAGCTAGTTTTTACAAAAATCCATGATAATTGATAAACTGTCTTCGTCAGGACAAAATCTGTAAGAACAGGAGAAATCCATTGTAGGTATGCTGTGTTCTCCATTGCAGTTGTATCATTATTTTACATTATTTAAATTGTTTTACCTCTTTCGTATTAATAAGAAATTACATTCTACTTTTCGCTTTTCATATTCAAGCGGTTGCATTCAAAAAGGTATTTTTTCTTATTAAAGCAGTGCCTTGAGAAAAAAAGAAGAAAGCATACTTTTCAGGTTAGACTAGACATCATTTCTAAATGGCAACTCATCACTTCGTTTATTGCTTTCAACACTAACATTTTTCATTCCTATGTGAATATTGTCAAGATGCTTCCAGACCTTCAGTAAAGCGGCAATGATTTGCATTTATATTTTATTAGAATTCCTGAACATCTCTACCAGAAAAGTTGTACTTAGGTTCTAGATTACAGTGCATGTGAGAGGCACAAGCTGACAAAAGTACAATAGCCAACTAATGAAGTGGATGAATTGTGATGGATGACAGAAAGACAGTGTAAATAATTGCACGTGTTGTGACATGTGGGGTGCCTTTGCTATCAGCTAGAGGCCTGGTCAATGGAGGTATAGTGGCAGGGGACAACTTCTTAATTGTGGGGTTCGACTGAAGCCACCAAGACGAAAGGAAACATTCAGCTGAAAGGGGCCTAAAAATGCAGAAACATGTTCTTGTAATTTGAAAGCACACTGGACTGGCAGACCAAAAGGCCAGCATGGACATTTCAACACTGCCAAATACACCAACAGTTTGTCAGAAACCGGAAGACTAAAATTCAGTGTTTGCCGTGGGTATTAATGACAAAAGAACTTAAATCAAAGGCCTGAAACTACTTTCAATTACATATGACTGATGCCTAAATGGAAGCTTTGCTAACACAGAAAGCTGCCATGGGAAACATAGAAATAAACACATTCTACAGCTGGGATTGAAAGGAACAATTTGCCTGTTAAAATCCAGTGTCTGTGCCAGTTTAATCGAAAGTATATTTTAAAGATGAGCATTGATAGCCTGATGTGAGATATATAAAAAAGGCCTCGTGTGAAGGAATTGTAACATTTTAAAGTACGTGTTTTCTGCGCATGAAGAAAAGCTGTGTCCGACCGAACAAGACATTTTTCTATAAGATTCAAAGGCCAAGAACTAGTCGCCTTCCTCCTATCTTGATCTGAAAGGGAATGTAGCCACAGCAGGGCCCAGGATGGACTTTTTGGTGGATTGGTACCAGAAACTGTTAAAGCAAAATCCAGCGCTTAATCGGCTGAACTCTGTAAAATACTTGAACATTAAATCTAATTCCTTTTCCATCCCTGGGCTGACTGGCAGATGGTCTGCCATAAAGACTGCCACATGATGCTAGGACCCAGAGTTGGCTATTGACTTTGCAAGAATGTTAATGGATTTACACCAGGCCAAAACCAACAAAGGAAGCAGATGACCAGATCACATGTTCAGTTTTAAGAAAAGAAATGCAATGCAATGCGCGTTTGAAGGAACGATATGTATAACATCATTTTCCATAGGGTAACAGAGGATCATAGTTTGTTCATTTTGTCAGGAACCATAAGGCACACAAAAAGCATTCAAATATCTTTAAAAAGCCTATGGACAGTGCCATCCAATGATTTAACCCCTTAAGTGCCAAGGACGGGTATGCTCTTCCTTTTTGCATAGACTTGCATAGTAGCCTGGCACTTATTAACTCTCATATAAGTGACTTCTTTGACTCCACCCTTTCTTTCTCCGCCCACATCTCTGAGGTCTCTAAAAAGTCACATTTTCTACTGCACCTCCTCAGAGGTACTCTGCCTTTCCTCTCTTCCCCCCAGAAGCTCATGGTATCCCAAGCTCTGGTTCTCTCTTTGTTGGACTATTGTAACAGCCTCTTTCTAAATCTACCTGCCTCTACTCTCCGCCCTCTGCAACTAATCCAGACCAGGACTGTGAGACTTGTCCTTAGCCTCAAGTCCTGGGATTGTATCTTTCCAGCTCTGAAATCTCTCCATTGGCTCCCAGTGGATGCAAGGATTAAATTAAAAACCCTCTGCATTGTCCACAAGGCTTTCTGGGGCCTGGGTCCAAAATACCTTCAGCTATCCCTCTGCAAATACCTCCCCTCTCGAGCTCGTCGCTCCTCTACCTCCAACTCCCTCAGGGTCTGTCATTTTTCAAAGAAACGAGCTACGGGTAGATCTGTTCTCGGCTGGGGCCTCCCTCTGGAACAGCCTCCCTGCCACTCTTAAACTTGAGGAGAACCATCTCTGGTTCCGGAAGCACCTCAAGACCTTCCTCTTTTCTTCTGCCTTCACGCCCCCTCTCCCCTGCTGATCTGTTCTCTCTTGGCACTGTGCACCTGGCCACCCTCTGTCCTCCGGGCCCAGGTACCTGCTCACCCTGCCACCACTGGGGTCTGTACCTGTACCCATACAGCCCCCCCTATTTCTTCCTGCACTTATCAGACCTACCCTGTCTGTCGCCTTTAACCTAGCACTTGCAAATTGCAGGCTGTACTACCACTGTTTGTTGCCTTTATTATTTATTTATTGTTATTTATCTGTTTCTCCTCTGCTTTGCACTTTCCACTTCTCCCCCTTCCATGCACTTTTCCCCTCCCCCTCTCCCCTGCACTTGCGCATTCTCAATGTCACTGGGCCTAGTAAGATCGCTGTTTTGTTCTCTCCTGTTCCCCTGCCTTGCCGCGCTCTGAAACACTTGTGTACGAGCGCTAGAAATAAAATATCAATATCATAACAATTTGACCTTGAGAAGTAAAGCTACAACCTAAAATGTGTTTCTAGCTCCCCAGAAAACGAAGCAGAGATGTTGGGACATAGTAGCGTAGTGAATTATTTAACTGTATGTAACATTTTGTGACACCGACTTGTATCATTTGGGAGTAATTCAGGAAAAACTGCTGCTCAAGCCTGCAACCTCGTTCCGTCAGTGTACTTATTTCAATAAGTCCGGTGTGATAAGACGTTACAAATATATATATTATGTGTATTTGTAAATTAAAGTTTTTTCGCCATGTAGTTTTTCACTGCATATTTGAAACTATGAAAATGCTATCCCAGATGGGAGGAGTCATACATTTACAGGGATGATGCCCAGTAACTAAAAGAGGCCAATTAAAGAAAAGGGGCTAGGCCTGGGTTAAGGGGATGAATAATAGTTGTCCAATACCAATTAAGAGCCAATGAGCTGGCACCCCATAATTTAGAAATGTTTGTGGGGGTGGTTAAAGATTTATAAGGTGACACACACGGGAAACAGGGAGAGCTGCCTGACATCTGAGTTGCAACTGCTGACAAAAGTGCTGTAGGAAACCAGGGAAGGACTACAATCTGGCTGGGATCTATACAAGGAGAATCAAAGCAAGGGGATCGATTCTGGAGGCTACCCATGACAGACCATCTGACCAGATCCCTGTCCTTTCCATATGAGATATCCAGGAGGTGAGAGGTGGTGTCTTTTCCCTGAGCACAAAGGCCAGAGATATTTGATGTAAGAAAACTTGTCCAACCAAACCAAGTCTTGTGGGGATATGTTTGATGTAATAGTTTTCCCATTATTGATTGGGTGGGCAGACTAAGTAGACCCCTAGCATTTTCTTACCTAGTAATAATTTAATTAACTCCTCTGTAGCCAACTAACATGGGGTGATTTTGTTGAAATTTGGAAATCAACAATATTGGGTTCATTGTGAATAAAAATATAGTCTGTAAAAGTAATTGGGTACTCCTATTTCCAATTGCCAACCCCAAAATTCCCTAAGGAGAGGGGTGCATAAAAAGAAAAATTCTCAACTGTTCACCATTCCTCAGACCCCATATTAAAGTAGAGGTGTGCTGAATGTAAACTGAATAGCTGTGCTTTCTGCTGGACCGGAAAAGTGTCTTGCCAAAATTAAATAAAGTGAAGTCCCTGATTGAAAAGCATACTCTCTGAGAGTTGGGAAGTTACTTCTGCTAGAAGAGACAGTCTTCATTGCATTCTGGTGAAGGAAGAAGAGTTCTATATATATATATATATATATATATATAAAGTGTTTTGTTTTTAAAAGTCTGTTGTGCTCCAACACTGCTAGCATATCAAAGTACACAGGGAGATTAAAAATACAGAGTGCTGCATGTGTGAAATTGCTTTTGCAAATAGAAAGGTGTTACATATTATTTAAAGTAAACTTCATGTAAAGGGTATTGCTAAGTGTGTGATCCGGCCATGTTTCAAGGTGCTACATGTTATTAAAGGTGAACCCCATGCAAAGTGTTTTACTGTACATGTTGTGTGGTTAAAGCTTTTGTGATCTGTTTTATACTGAACCAACTAGTGTTTTCAATGTGCGAAAAAGCGAATGGTTAGGAAAGAAAAGCATTTGGGCCACAGAGTGAGCTGGCATGATTTGTGATTTTGTACAATATTCATTTTCCTATTCAGTAATAAATATATATTCTTTCTATGCACCGGCCTGGTTCTTGGCTTACCTCTTGCTGAAAGGTAAGGGACCCATGTGGTTCTGTATGAATCACAGACAGGGCTGGATTGAACATAAAAGGAATATTGGTGTGGTGCATTTGGTTGGGGAGGGAAAGAATTCCCTGTATTGAGTGTTGCCACACATATCTCCATACATACTGGTGTTAATAGTTCGCCATGGAGACCTTGAAGTCATTAGACATGGAGACAGAGTGAGAGCACATTTCAGTAAAATTAGTAATTTTGATCTGTAATGGGTAACATGATGAGGTGAAGGACTTGGGAGTAGAATGTTTGGTTTGGATATTAAGAGATCAATTGCATGATTGAGACAAAGGCACCAAGCCTTTTGTAGATTTATAGACTGGTTTTAAAATATTGTAGAGGGCACTTCTGTGCATTGGGAGTCAGCTAGCTTGTTGCCTCTAGCCAACCATTAGCATGGGTAGCTCAGGGTAAACAAGTGTGCAGTTGAGAGCTTTCTTGAGGGGGTTGGTGCATGAGGCTGCCCAAGAAGGTGTAAAGTGCCACAGGGCTGTGTCTGAGATTGCAGGCAGCCCCCCCCATGGGGCACCCTGAATAGACCAACAGGCTGTGGTGTCACAGTGGGGACATCGGGCAGCCCCCCAGAGTGCCTGGGGGCTGCTGAAGAGTGCATGGTGCGCCGCGGCTGTGGCAGTGATCACGTTGGGCCCCCACCCAGGCATGCAGTCCACCTATGCACTGTGTTGCATGCGTGGGACACACGCAGTAGGTTTGGGTGGCCCTGTGTGGTGGGCAGGGCCAACTATGAGAACAAACTATGGGGCAAAGGTTCCTGGTCATGGAATTTTGCATGTTCAACAACAGCATATGAGTGCAGTAAAGCCAGTTCATGAATAAATGGCAGCATGAAAAATTGAACAATTGGCTTTTACTTTTGGAAAACGAAAATTTAATATTCTATGAAAACAGTCGAGAAGTAGAAGTACAAGAACACTATACAGAGCGAGATGCTCAGCTTGTGCTGTTTGCAATGTACAAGAGGACATATTGACTGATGTTGAAAGTGGTGTTTGTCCCGATGAAGGCCTCCTAAATGAATTAAAGGGACATGATGATTGTTTATGTACCGTTTTATGGCCGAAACACGTGTCGACAGAAGGTGTTTTAAAAAACAAACATTTATTGTTATTATTCGAGCAGAACCCTGAGGGAGATATGATTTTGTTCTGTTCCCTCACCATTCCAGTTGACGAGTAAGCATGATATATTTAGACGGATCCACAACAGTTAGGAAGCTGACTGTTTGTTTATTTTAGAGATATTGCTAAACTTGGAACATTTGTATTAAAGCAGATATATAAATTGGATGACACTGTTCACGTACTAACCCCTTTAGCACTTTTTTGATAAATCAATTGTATTTTTGTCGCTTTAATCTGTGGTGGATGAAAATAATTTTGACATTGGAATATAACTATTTCTTTATTGAATAAACACTATGCAAACTACGTTACGGTCTAGACCCCATGTTTATGTAAGGGTTGCAGTAAACTAAGGCTAATGCTCCTCATGGGGGTGTTGTGATTAATAACAATTCCATTAGTGACAAACTGGCAGACCACCAGAACATCCTCAAATAAGTAACTTAGAAGGGGTGGTTGACTGCAGCTGCCAACCCTATGTTATATAATAGGTTATTGTTGATTATGTGTGTATACAGCTGTACTTTAAGTGAATGTTAAAAGTACGTAGTGATTTATATATCGTGCATGTTAATAGTTTTTATAATGTTTATTGTATAGTTGTAGTTAAGTAGGGAAGTAATTATGGGACTTTTTATAGTATTAGGTTGGAGGGGGGCTAGAGGGTGTTAGTACCCTGGCATGAGGCAGGTAAGGAAATTGGCAGCCTGCCTGAGGCCACCTAGTGAGTGGGACCACCCACGGATACCACCCTCTGGCCTCATGCTCAAGTGGGTGGTGCCAAGCATAGGGCAGTGGTCTGTTCCATCATTTTCACCCTATGTGTCTCCCTGTCACCCCTCTAAGGAAGGGTGGGGCTGATGGGGCAGGTCCTTTTTAGAAAGCCCTCACGCCAGGGGGAACGTAAAAAGTGATAAGTAAGTAAAAGGGTACGTCTGTTTGATAGGAAAAGTTTCTGTTTTTATAAATATAGAGCGGTCCCTAAAAAATCTACCTTGTTGTCTGTGTCCCAGTGTTGTAAGGTAAGGACTGGAGTCAGCACATCTCCTGTTAACAGCAATTCTATTTTGCAGATGCAGCGACCTTCCCTATGCAGATGGCCTGCGGGTTTGGGGGATTTGACGTGTGATGAATCTGCAAAATTCATCCCTTCTCACCAAGGAGGAGCCACCACCTTTCAGGCTAGGGAGGTGAGCCGGCTGCAAACTACCCTCCTTACACAGTTGGACAAGCTGAGACCTCACTGGGAGTGACTCCCCCCGTTTCGGACGAGTACTCCTGGGGTAGAATAGGAAACCATGTGAAATCTATACTCTCTGCCTGTTGTAGGTCAAAGGATCGACAACCAAAGGATCGAATGGTCAAAGGGTCGACACCCAGTTTTTGTGGTAAAAAACACTTTTTTCCATAAACGAAAACCCAAAAAATAAATGTAATTTAAAAAAAAATTCGATCCTTTGTAGTCGACCCTTTGACCGGACACCCTCTCTGCCTGTATGGGGGACCATAGAAGTTGTAAAGGTAGTGAAGCCTTTCTGTTTGTCTAACGCCAATGCTGAAGCCTCCACAGACTCAATATGAAATAATCATACGCACGTTACCTATCGGGACCAAGACCCCTATAAGAACACCAACATCCTTAGTTGTAGGTGGAGATAAGCAGACGCTAGGCCGAACAGCAGGGGAGGAGCTGTGCAGAGCGTCCGCTGCCTCGAGCACAGAACGCAGGGAGCTTGGAGGCGAGACCATGAAGAGGATGTGGTGGGCTCATAGCCTGGAGAACTTCACCGAGTACAGGAATGCCAGGGGCAAAAGCTGCACAGCCCAGTGTCGAGAGTCCAAGGAGGAGAGAGAGCCACATGCACTTACAATGTGCTGGGCCACCATGACGAGAGGCAACTAAACGTCAAGTGGAGACTAACGTTGCCGACACAGGCATCGATGACCCTGTCTGGCAGAAGCACCGCGAGAAACCAGGTGCATGCAGGAAGAAGGGAAATGGGTGGGTGATTGCTATGAGGGGTGACTCCAACTCCAGAATCCTTTATGGGTTAAAGAACCCGGGAACAATCTAAATCAGGACAGAAGAGTCCTGAGTGATACGAAACAAGCTAAGACTAGTGAAAGCCAACAGAATCAGATTGACAAGTCCTGAGAGGAGAAAGGGATGCAACCCCTGGCTGAAAGCTGCAAGGGAAGTCCAGGGGCTATAGATCCCCAAATAGCCTACACAAGAGCCGAGGGGCCCTGAGAGAATAATAGTTGATAATACTGAAAGTCAAGAGAAAATTCTGTTAAAAAGTGTAACATCCATGCTACCCAGGAGTGGGAAGGCTCGAGGGAACAAGGTGAGCCACAGAATATGACGTTCTTGAAGAGAGGCAAGTCAAATAACCCACTGGAGGCACACAATGAAAGCTTTGTTAAATTGACTGAACAAGAACTGACTGACATTGTACCTTTTTTTTCCTGACAGGAGCATTTATTTGGATCTGGATTTTTCTTTGTGCGATCTGCTGTGGAGACCCAGGCCATGAAACATGACCTGGGAGGAACATTTATGTTGAAGAGTGTCTGATACAGAGGGGGTTAGCTAGGAGGTGTTGACAAACCCCAGGGGGAAAGACAGTTTCTTTGTTTTGTTTCTTATAATCTAGTTAGGACCTAGTAGTTGGACAGGTTAGGACGGAGGACTGATTTGGGTTAGTCTGGCATTCTGACTACCACCTTAGTTTTAGTTTCTTAGGAAGGGAATCCTCTTTTAGCAGTAGGGTAAGAGTTGACTCATCAATTCCGAGTCTTAATTCTGGTTCGCCACATTTGCCATGGGGACCGCCATTTGCCTCGGAAAGGAATGTGTACCCCCCTCTCTCAGCCTGAAATTAGGGGCTACACAGGGGCCAACTTTTAAGAAGGAGCAGTGCAAGAAGCTGTAAGTGTGGAGGGCGATGATAATGTCCATGTGTCTGAATTAGCTGATGGAAAAAGAAGGGTGGATTGCTAGCTTAAAGTTATTGAGTTGGTGATGGACATAATATTTTGGGATGATATTGAAAATGAGCGGTCTGAGATTATCTGTTGTTGAGGCTTGATCATCAAACAAACAGGGTATTTGAATTCCCTAAGTTTGGTGTAGGTGGATATGCTAAAATCCACAATGAATAAGAGGGGTATGATTTGGGGATAAGTCTCTAGGAGGAGTCAGAGTAACAGGAAAACCAACCCCAGAGTGTCCATTTGGGGGATGACCACAGTGATAGGGTAGGTTGTACCAGGCAGAGAAAAATGTGCTTAAATGACAAGGATGGATGCGGTGCCTAGAGTTTTGTTTACTAAGACTCTAACTCTAGCCCCCTTTCATGGCGGCGCAGGGAAGGTGGGCTTAGATGAAACTGGAATAGACAGTAAGGAGAACATCAGCAATGTGGGTGTCACGTGTTCGGACCCTTTTATTAGAAATTAGAAACATGGCATGGAATGGGGAATGTGATTCAAAGTAGTTTGGCAAGGCTGGATAATTTCACAGGGCCTAGGGGATATCACCAGCTATGTGATGCAGGCCCCAGAGTTAAGCAGAGGGTCCTTCAGGAACGGTTCATCACCAGCCTCAAGAATATCACATACCAGTTGAACTCTAGTTTCCTCCTGGCGAAACTCTCCACTAATCCCAGGTGAAACCCCATGAATCATAGTCCCAAAGGCAGAACATATTTAAGAGAACCGCTGCTACAGATGCCATGTTAACGAGGTGCAGCTAATATTTCCACCTTTCCCACAGTGGTACTGCTAATCATATATCTAATGTGAATGACAAAATGAATAATCTAACCCTGTGACCATGGTCCGTGTCACCCATGAGACACAAACCAGCACTAGAAACTTTGACCGGAAATTTGCTTTGGTAGCCCTGCATGTAGATCAAGGAGTGCGTGGTCCTGCAAGCACTCGAAAGCCAGCATTCAGCAATGGTTTGACACACACAGGTGTCAGGCGGTGGGCACTTCATATGCTTGAACCCACTGGCAGGGCTCTCAGCTCTCGGAGATGCCTGCAGCAGGCACTCACAAATGCACTCTTACTGTAACAGGAGCTGTGTGACTAACTTGCTAAGGTGACAAAGGGGAATAGGGAACAAAGATGGCAGCTAGACCTGTAGATGGGGCTCTACGATGTTTGCTCATGAAAAATAGTTTGAGGCCTATTTGTTCCAATTTCTTTTTTCTTTTACACATTTCACTGCACAAAAAGGGGGAGGTCCCCCCGCAACCCCACACATCTTCCTCCCCTTAATATATACCTACCTAAACATAACACCCTATCGACTTTTATGGCGAATGTGCAAAATAAAAATCGAGCAAATGGGCCTCGAATAAATGATCCTGCAAGCAAATGGGCTAGTACCATAAACGGCGTATCTGTCCCCTTTAAGACAACTGCATACACAAAATGAAGACAGCTAAAGCATCTGATTTAAATGTGGGGAACCAATTCTCATACTCCGCATATAGGAGGAAACAACTGAGCACAGTTCCTCGATTATGGATCCACGGGCAAGCCTGCACAAGTATAAAAATGCCCAGGATACAACCATGTACCTGGGAGTTAGAGGTTGGAGTTGAACAAGAGGGAAGTGGTGAATCAGTGTAGCAAGCAGGTGGCAGAGCAGACTGATGATGAGTGAGGGGAGCGGGCGGACAGAGAGAAAGTGGGAGTGGTGGACCAGAATGAGCAGGAAGAGGTGGAATAGAAGAGAAAAGAGAGAGCAGAGGAGGTTGGAAAGACCAGGAAGAGAAGAGCAGGAAGAAGAGGGGGAGCAGAGCAAGAGAAACTGAGGAGCAGGCTGGGAAAGATCAAGAGGTGCTGCTGAAGGAGGAGGAAGACAGAGAGAGAACCAACGTAGTTAAAGAAGACCAGGAGGCAGAGTAATATGAGGAGGCGGTGAGGGAATTGCAGTAGAAACAGAAGGTGAAGGAGGTGGAAAGGAGGCTACCAGGGGAGGCAAAGGAGAAAGTTCTTTGGAGAGGAGGAAGGAGGCAGCAGTGGAGATGAATTAAGATGTTTCAACATGTTGGCGCAGGAGAAAGTTAAGAAGTGAGGTCAAGAGGGCCTAAATGTTATCGAGCAGTTAGCAGGAAGGAGAGAAAGGCAAGACAGTCTGGTGAGAGTGGTAAGGGTGGACAGTCAAAAGGAGGAGAACGTGTCTAAGGCTGGACACCTACCACCCCTGTACTAGTAGAGACTGTGGCTGAGGCTACCAATGGCACCGGGTGGTCTGAACTTTGCCATTACCTGGCCCAAGCTGGTGGAACTACTGCCAATGTGAATGACATCCTCGTAATTGCAATGAAAGAGCAACCTAAAGACCAAGTCAAGAGAAAATGGTTGAGGTACCTAAAACCCTAGGACTGTGAGTGAATGTGTTGGACAGCCATCTTGTGGAGCCAAGGGGAAGACCAGGATGGACTAGCTGACTAAGGTCCTTATGCACATTGACATTGCTCCCCATTTGTTTCCTTGAGTTCCATATAACCTTGTTTTCAGTTTACAATAAGCCCTTGTCACATATGCTTAGTAAAATAAACAGCTTAAATCATATGCTATGTCCCTCAAATTGTCCACATGCTTATTTTCTGGCTTTATTTTGCTTTTCTGGCTTCCTGGCCTGATAGTTAAGCAGGACCCATCATGTGAGATGAAATCTTTTTGTGGAGGGTTAGCCGGGACGGTGACAGATTGGTAACCCCTGCTTTAGTGGTTGCGATGACGAGATGTCATTGTTGGATATTTATGTCAGGACCTTAAAGCTGTGTAAATGACAATGTGACCGTTATAAATAATCAAAACAAAAGTAGCAAAAACATTGACGAGAAAAACGATGGGAAAAAAACGTTGGTGTGCAGATAGGAAACAGGGTGTAATTTTAAGAGAGAACTTTGAAACCATGGCAATATATTGCTTGAAGACATTGACCAGAAACTTCACAATGGATCCAAAGTATAGACCATTGATGTGTTACTTGTAGACAGTACAAAAGAAGAAGTTGCATTTTATTTTTGCTGATGTATTGTGTTTATCCTTTTCCCCTGATTTACCTCTATGGAGGAGCTCACTGATGGCATAAGGAAAACGTGTGTGTCTGTGTGTGTGTAAGTAATACATGTAGGCTCCATTTGCATTTATTTGCAGTGTGAACCCGAGTGCACCTTGATTTCATTACAAAAGTTGATGAGTTTTTTTTCCCTCCTCTACACATTTTTATTTCCACAAACTTACAACCAGTAAGTATAAATGTTGAGTGCGGAATATCAACCATGGGGTATAATTATTATACATGAGTCTGACCCTACCGCGGGCCGAACATTTTCTTAAATTCTCTGACAGTTCATTGTTGTGTCTTTTTGCCGAACTGTACTTTCCAGTACATTTCTTTCACAGACCGGTTAGATGCCAGTACTTGAGTATTGGCCAAGTTGTGCAAAGGGGTCAACACACCGAGTCTTTTATTTATTTTCAAGTTTATTTTCCCTGGAAATTGACAGAAACACAATATGCTAGTGGCCTGGTGGAAACTTGCCCTTTTGCCTTTCTGAGCTTTTTAATAAAACAAATAAACTGTGTTCAGTGCGGATCGCCTATGCTGTTAATGCGTGTTTACCTTACATCCTCAATTCCAATGCGTGTTCGCTGCCAGCAACCTAGAGCCATTGTTTCAGTCGAGTAGCTGTGGATCATAAATTGAATGTTTTACTGCATGAGAAGTACTTTTAGGTCAGCAAAGTATTTGCTAATATTTTGTAGTCAGATGTTTTCTCCTGGCTCCTTGCGTGTCTACTTTCCATATTATTCTGGAAGGTTCTCCTTGCGTAATTCCAACAATGGATGAGTGGTGACTACTGATTGGCTGGAAACCAACATTCTGACAATGCTTGTAAACTGAGGTCAGTCAAGATGCAGCAGGTGGACTGCCTTGCCTTTTATGGCCTATGACAAGATAGTAAACTAATGTTCATAGCGCACACTGGGGAATAGCAAGGCCTGCAAAGCAATCTTGCATAGTTACTGTGACTGGAATTTTTCTCTTAGCCTTGTTTATGTCAAACCATAAACCTCGTTTATAGCTGCCAGACTTAATTAAAATGTTGCACTTCATGCTTTGGCTTTTAATCAGGGGGCCCGTAATTCAATACTGCCAAGCACACTGGGTTTGTGGCGCATTGTCTGGCTTATTAAATTGGTGATCTAGTGGCTGTTTATAGAGGTAGTATTGAAAGCCTATGTTTCGTATTGATTCAGGTTGATGGATGTGACGTAGTTTCAGGATTCATCTTAGAAAATAAAGGTTGTAATCATTTTCCCAAGTGCTGACGGTGCTGCTTCTAGTCTGAATAATTCACTCATTTGCAACCTCCCATTCTCATCTCTTCAAATGAACGGCAGCCTTTGGGATGCTCAGCATTTCAAGAATAGGAGGGATTTTAAACGAGCATAATTCATGGAGGGGAGTCTGTGTTCAACTATAAGTACTTATAGGAAGATAAACACCCTAAGGGGCACACTCGTGCTTCGTCATGCAGTCTCTATACACCGGGAAAGGTACATTCATGAATATCATCCAATTTAATGGTTCAAAAGTTTTTTTTTTTTGACAAGTGATCAGAAAGTGCAGGCATGCGTTTCTGTGCCAGGGCATGCCTGGGTATGAGGATGTTGGTCCAAGGAGTTACTTGACTGAGGAGATGAGTCAACGTGTAGAGGGTGAAACATCCTAGAAAAGGACGAGTTGCCGACGAATTGTCTTCTAGACTTCTACAAATATAAATTACTTTTATGGATGCCTACAGAGCTAATGACTTGTGCTAACCCAAATCACCATATTGTCCTTCAGCTCTTTTTCAGTGGAGAGAGGGGACTGGAGGGGAGCTGGGGGGGGGGGGAGGGGGTAGGGGTAGGTGAAAGCAATGAATACTCTCCCTGGCCCCTCCAGCTCTCTAATTCTTCGAACGCATACAGCTACCAGAATCTACTGTAACCTTCACCTAAGATCAGGGAGGACGCCAAAACCAAGTGAGGGCCAATTTAAAATCATAACTGGGATCTTCTCACAAGAAAATAATAATAACCAGGATGTTTTTCTCCAAACAAATGTCTTTCCCGCTGGATGTGTGTAGTGTGGACTCCGGGCCCTAGATCCAATGTCTGAGTTGTTACAGATCCCAGAGTTTGCTTCACTTTCACTCCTCTGGTGCTGCTGGCTTATGCACAATCCAAACACGAATGTTTCAGTTAGGCTAGTTACGTAGCCTAGGCAGCTGTGTATGGCACCGACTCCAGTGAGCAGACAGGTCCATGGTTGGCAGGAAGAGCTAGAGAGGGGTCTCTGGGTTCAACATCCCTCTCGGGGTTGGGCATCTGTGTTCTGACTGTAGCCTTCCTGTCCCTGTTCTGTTCCTCGTCTGACTACCTGGTTCTGACTAGGGATGACTTGGTCGACTGCAACCTTCCTATTCCCTATGCCTGTGTCCCGGTCTTCCTTAGTTTCTACTTCTCTCTTTGCCCTTTTTGCTTTGCTCCCACCTCCTCCATTTGACTCTCTTCCCCCGATGTGACTGTTTCTGTGTCACTCTTGAGCCCTAATGGCTGCACCGCTGCCTGGCTCCTCGATTCCACTGCCGCCAGTCTGTAGGATCTTGATATTGTCTCCTGGAGGTGTCCTGCTTCTAATCGCACCACTTCTACTTGTCCTGTGTCCTTCTCTGTTGTTAACACTTTCTTCAACTGCTTCCTTTCCACCATCTCCTTCTCCCACCTTTAAATGTGGCCACCTCCACCGTCTTTACTACCACCACAACCTTCTGCCCACACTCCACTCCCATTGTGTCCACATCCTCCTTGATCTTCACCATCACCTCCGCCTTCTGTTCACGCTCCACGCCTGATGTTACCACCTCCCACAGAGTCTTTTTCATTACCACTTCTTCCTTCTGTCCACACTATTCCTTATATGACACCCTTCTCATTGAACGTATTCAATATAATATCACAGGCTTCTTCTGTCCGCTCTCCGCTCCTGATGTTACCACCACATTCTGCTCTCTGCTGCCAGCACCTCTCCAGTCTCTTCTGTGTCTCCAGCCTCTGCTCCTTCCACTACTCTTCAGTCTCCAGCCTTAGCCAAATGCCAGGCTCCTGCAACCTACACCTGGAGATAGCTACATTTATATTGTATTACCTCTTCCCCTGTGGTGGTATTTACTTTGATGGCCTCCACCTGTGAGTGTTAACTGAATGAGGGTTGTGATTGGCTAGGTTCCATGAGTGCACCTTGGCTGCATTTGGCTCGGGGTTGGACCAAACCTATATTTTGCCTGCCCATCAGTCTACACCTTTTGGTTTACTGGTAACATTGCGTGTGTTTGCCCTGATGGGTCAGTATGGTGTAAAAGGGCTGGACCCTTGTGACCATCACCTGCCATGAGACTGGGACCAGAGGGCTACAGTTGAACCGGTAGCCACTAATAGTTTTATGAAACACAGGTATCGAAAGGGGGAGAGCCTAAGGGTGAGGGGTGTTCTAGTTGAAGAGCCTCGTTTTGAGGGCTTTGCGGAAGGAAAGGTGGGAGTTCTAATTCCTTAGGGTAGTTGGGAGGGCATTCCATTGTCTTGGAGCTATGAAGGGGAAGCTTGAGCCGCCCGCTTTGACCCATTCGATGGTGGGGATGGTTAGATGGTTGGAGTGGTGTGATCGTTTTGGCCTGGAGGCGCAGGCTCTGACTACTTTCTCTGAGCGATAGGAGGGGGCTGTGAACGAGAGGCATTTGTGTGTTATAGCTAGTGTCTTGAAGATGATGCATTCTTTGACTGGGATCCAGTGAGCAGTGCGGCTAGCATTGGAGATGTGCTCCCTCTTAGGGATGGTCAGGGATGCTCGGAATGCATTATTTTGAATAATTTGCCAAGGTTGCAATAATCAAGTTTGGCCCAAATGGTGGCTCTGACTATTGTGAGACAGTTCTGTGTAGATAGGTAGGGTTTGACTACATTGATCAGTTTTGTGGTGAATGATGCCGACAAGGCAATGGCGCTAGCTTGGCGAGTCATGGAGAGTTTGGCATCGAGGAACACCCCCAGGGTCTTAACTGATGGGGAGACTGTGATTTGGGAGTTGTCTATGGTGAATGTGCTGTATTGTTTGTCCAGTTTATTAAGGGTTTCCTTAGGGTCAACTAAGAGGATCTCCATTTTGTCCCCATTTAGGCACAGGCCCTTAGCTGCCATTCAAGATTGGATGGTTGCATAGGTATTGTGAAGGGTTTTGGCGTCACATTCAGATGAGCCAGAGAGTGCGAGGAGGAACTGCGTGTAATCGGCATAGTTTGTGTAGGTTATGCCGCGATCGTCCAAATTGTCAGAGAGGTTTGGTAAATGTTATACAGGGTAGGCCTGGTACAGGAACCCTGTGGAACTCTGCATTGAATGGTGGTAGGTGCTGCGCAGGCCTGCTCATAGAAGACCCTCTTGGCTCTCCCTTCGAGGAAGGAGGTGATCCAAGTAGTGGCTTCAGGAGTGAATTGAGCTGAAGTGGTGAGATGATTGCATAGGGTCTTATGGTCCACTTTGTCAAACGCTGCAGATAGATTTGGTTTTTAAGGTCAAGTAATGCAGATTTGGTTCCGTAACCAGGGCGGAAGCCCGATTGCCTTTTCGCGAAAATACTGTTGGTTTCAAGGAAGTCCTGGATTTGGGTGTAGGCTGCTTTGTCTAGAATTGTCGGCAGAAATGGGACTGTGGTGATGGGCCGGTAGTTAGTGGGGGTGGATGGGTCCAGAGATGGTTTTTCGGGAGTGGGCATATCCAGGCCTCTTTGAGGCAAGGTGGATCGATGCCTGATGTAAATGAGGCATTAATGAATGCTGTGAGGAATGGTGCTAGTGTGTAGGCATATTCTTTATTGATATTGGGGGGGGCAGATATCACCTTAACAGTTGAATGGTTCGATATTTTTGAGGCCAAGACTTCAGTGTTTGGGACCTCTCTGAAGGTGAAGTGTGTCTTGTCTTGAGAGGGGGGCGGGGGAACTGAACTGAAACCACGAACTGGAACTTGATGAGTCTGGGCTCACATCTTAAATTAGAGCTGAGTCTTGCGTAGAAGTTAAATTATAAGTGCTTTGATTAGCGAATTGTGCCGACACGTGTTTCGACCCAACAGGGGTCTTTTTCAAGGCATGTCAGTTTGGCAGTGAAAGTGATAATGAGCTCAACAGTCAGGGCTCAGTAGTTCAACCTTCTAGGCTATGGGGGCCACTGGAGCAAGATGGGCGGTCACTGCAATCTTTCGAAAGATCGCTGTGAATGCCCATTTTGCTCCAGTTTGAGTTCAGTTCTCCTATCCAACCCAATTTTAACTCCAATTAAGACGTTGGGGCCCTGTCTTTTCGGGACCTACTCGTCTGCTGCAGGATGCAACAATGAACACTGCGGAAAAGTGCAATGATCTACAATTTCCAGAGCGCCCTCCATTTCTCTCTATTATATTAGGTACAGTAATGACAAACAAGTTTGGCTAGGTATAGTCCCTTCTCCGATAGATTTTGTGGGTGAAGCAGGTTTTTTTCACTTGTGTTCTCGTTTTCTATTGATAGCCAGTTTAGAGATTTCAGCATGGCTCGACTGTGGTCTTGTCACCATAGACCATTTATAAGGCCGGAGAACCTGATTTGTATAAATTGCAGTTGCTTGATTAGGTAGTTTGGGAGAACTCTGCATAATCGATTGCAGTAATTTAATTTGCTCATTATTATGGCCTAGGAGTTCTACTTGTGGGTATTCATAGCTAGGGAACAATGGTTATCAGGTTACACATTTGAAGATGCAGTGTCTTTGTAAAGCCTTTGATTTGATGGAGGAAACCTTGGAATAGAATACAATTTCCACATTTATCAGCATGAAAAAGGTGGCTACCCATGGTTGCTGACCATTTGAAAGGAATGAGCCTGGCTCCCCTAGTTTGATAATTTATTTTTTTCCTGCGTTCAAACACAGTTTCTTTGATATAATGCAACCTTGAGCTACGGTTAGGCATTCAAACATATGGTTGTTATCTCCAGTGTGGTTGTTAGTCATGCATACCAGTTGCATGTCATTAGCATACAGCTGAAGCCAGTTAGTATAGCTGTCATGAATTGAGGCTAATCGGCACATATAGGCATGGCAGAGACATGTTAATAGCAAAGAATCTTGTACTAATCTGCAATGTAATGCTATGTCCTTAACTAGGAATCTGCCCAGTTCAACGTGTGTGTACGTTTCTTGAAGGAAATAACTCAGTTCATCCAATGGCCTGGCTTGCTATTTCCATAGAACTGTTGATTGTGTCCAGTAGAATTTCATTGATAAAGGTATTGTAACCCAGTGGATAGGTCAAGGAGAATAAGAGTGGATGTATGGGTATAATCCATTATTTTTAATGTCTAATAGTGTGACCTCCGTGCTCTGATTTAGCTGGCAATCTGATTGTTTGTCATGTAGTAGGCCCAGCGATTCAATACATGTTTGAAGTTGTGGTGTTGATGGGCTTTCTAGTATTGTGGCTAGGAATGCTAAGTTGGAGATCAAACCGTAGTTGGATCACTCATTAGGATCATAATTAGCTTTTTTCAATACTGAAGACTACATGCTTACTTACCATTAGCCCAATTCCTGATTGGCATGATGCACTGCGCAACCTGGCTACATGTGTGTGTGAATTTGGTAATTGATCACTGAAGATGGACAGGATAGCATAGCATGGTCGGTAATTTCATCATACTCATCATTTCTATGCACATATGACTCGTAATATTTCAAAGGTACTGAAGTTAGAGTAACACAAGCCTCCATATCCATTGCTGCACTGCTGGCAACTGAGACTGTGGCCCTCATTACAAGTTTGCTGATCTGCAAAAAAAGTGCTGTTAACAAGTGCTGGTAACTGCTGGTAGTTCTGGCCCCTACCGGCAGATTTCTCACTGAAACACCGGCACCGTTAATAACAGTGACAGTGCTTCAGTATTCCCATTCCTGTGGAGTCCCATACTCCACGGGAATGGGAATTTACTGTTCTTCCGCTACCCATAATCGGGTGGCGGAAACGGTAAGGTGAGTCTGCCGGTAACCTGCAGGTGCTACCAGTGAGTTACCGGCAGACTCATAATGAAGGCCTATATCATCGATTGACAGATGTAATGTTGACTACAAAGCAGGCAGAATGTGTCTTTCTTACCTCTCATTATGGCATTATGGCTTCTTCAGAGTTAGTTAATTCTTTAGCTATAAGGAAAAGGTATATTTTCTTCTGAGCGTCATTATTCTGCTGGTGTCATACTGTTGTTTTGCTCAATGTTTAGCATGATGGGTGCCCTCATCTTATGTTGTACCACTTATTGACTTTGTTGCTGGTGGTTTAGGCTTTTTAAGAGACGTTGGTGCTAGTTCATCTAGAGTCCTTCCAAGTTGTCTGGAGAGGGAGCGCAGATTATTGTCTGTGTGGTCAGTGGAACCAGTGGACTTGGAAGAGTCTAGGTCTGCACATATGTTTCGTTCTGCACAGGAACTCTGTCTTGCCACTCCACTATGCAATTAAATATTGTTTGCCATCCATCATGCTAGCGCACAGCCTGTAATGGCTGAACCAGAAGGCGGGCCGACGCCGTCCATGTATAGCGAGTATAACATGGATGTTGCTACGATGTTTGTTTTGTACTGTAAATCATTTAAAGAGGGTCAATTTGAGTATTTTGATTGGTTGTTAAACATATAACAAGTAATTATAATGAAGTGACATTGAAATTAAATTGAGCTTCAACTTTCAGCATCCAAAAAAGAGCCTGGTGAGATAACTATTTCCAAAGGTACCTTTTCTTGCTGGGTTCCAACCTCTAATGCATGGCATCTGTGTTCCCTCCAAGCCCTCCTCACCCCACATACTTAAAATGGAAGGACGTTTGACCATCCTTGGACATTTCCTTCTACCACCATATACATTAATATGCCCTTGGAATAATCCATTATTTTAACTCCTTATCTCTAAAATTACATTTGATGGTTATTTCTATTTCATGTGCAGTCTTGTCACTTTTATTTTTGCTTCTTTGATATTTGAATGGGTTTTTCTTGAAATGTTGTGCTACTGTTGGAATAAACTGTGTTTAGATCTCAGGTTCTTCACCTCTTGTGTGTTGTTCTCTTCAGCCTCCAATGCCCTCTTGCAGGATTAATTCCAGAGTTTAGCCAAGCAATCAAAAGGATCCTCAGGGCAAACCAGAGCACCTTTGACTCCTCTATGGCTGTGAATAGTTTTTTTTTTGGGTGACGTGAACGCTGAGATGTCGTTCATTATAATATATCAAAGTTTCTTTCATAAAATATTTCCTTAGTAACATCACAAACATATAATTATGCAACTGATTTCATAAAAGCAGCAATAAAAAACTGAACATAGTTAAAGAAAATACATAGTACACAAGTTACAAAACTACTCTGCCCTAATCCTTATGGCTTCAAACAAACGTTTCTCTAGGGCCCAACAGACTCTATAATCATGAGTGATTTATATATATATTTCTGAGGCTTGTGGAATCTGCTTAGATCACATGCTGTGCATAGGCCGACATCTAGTGGAAGCTGCAGAGAATTACAGTTTGTTTTTCGAAACTCGAAAAGGGCATCGACACAGGGCGTGCCAGTAATACTATCCCTAGTGTGACGTCCACTGTACCCATGATCCCTCACGCGTCTAGGACCCTCAGATTGTTTTTTTCCGCCATACTGGTCGGAAGCATTTTGCGGAGTTCCCTGGCCTTAGCCATAATTCTGCTAAATATTATTAAATTTACCCATTTCTCCACCCCAACGTCGAGTCACTGAACTTCCACACTCGACGCCGGCCCGGAGAAGAATTCGACCGTCGACAGCTGCACGACAGATTTGGGCCTCGGAAGGCCTCTGGCCTCGGCGCGGGCCTTGGAAGGCTGCTGGGGGGGTGGACATACTCTACACTCTTTTGGTATATAGGTGCATTCTTATATATTCCTACACTTACAAGCCCGCTGCCACAAGGTGCGTATGGAGGGTACCCCTTTCCAATTCTGCCCCAAGTGCAACCGCAAGTACCCTTGGGTCGACAGGCACGCCATGTGCAATCTCTGCTTGCCGAGGGACCACCCCGAGGAGAACTGCAGAGCGTGTAGTAGGTTTAAACCCAAAACACTTAAGGACCGTTCAATCAAGCGTTGGGCCCACCACGCCAGGCGTCAAGAGGCCATGGCAGCGAAGGGCGCCTTCAGCGATGGCAGCGACGCCGTGCTTTCGGACGGCGAGGGCATTATGGCGCCGGAAGGTTGTCCGGCAGGGCGGCTATGGGGAAGACCCCCGGTGACACAAGCGCTTCCCACAGCACTTCCACAAAACACATGAAATCCAACCAGGACTCGACGCGCACAGAAAGAGGCACATAGAGAACAGTCCGAATCTGCGTCCTCTGGGCGTTCTCAAGATCGCCATATGACTCCAGGCAATCATCCACTGTTCCCAAGAGTGCCTCACTCCCCAAGGTAATGGAAGTTCGATCGTCGGAGGATGAAGCCGACTTCCATCCCCAGACCGCACTCCAGGAGTCGGCGCCCGCAAACCGCCTTACGGCGACCACCGAGTCCCTACCTCCACGCTCTAAGGATAGGGACACTACCCCCGAACCTCGATGCCAGGCGTCCAAAGGCTCCGAAGGGGCGAAAAAACAGGGAAAACACTCTTCCACTCACGGGGAGTGGGAAAGACAACAAGGGAAGCAGCCTCTGTCTACTTCCACACCTTTAAAACACTCCACTCCTCATAAACAGACAGACAAGTCCAAGTCTTCTGCTATCACAAAGACCCCTGCTCAGACCACCAAGTCTAGTCAGGATAAGTCAGAGAAACTTCCAGAAAGAGTCATTCTCAGTTCTAGAGAATGGTCTAGTGATGACATAGACAGGGTCATGTCAAGGATGTCATCATTGGCAGATTTTTACGCAAAAAACCCTGAACACTTTCTCTCTTATACTCCCGACGGGTCAGCACCCTCAGGCTCTAAGAATCCTATACCTCCAAGTAAAAAGTCCCGGTTTGAAACAACAATACGGTCTTCAGACCCCTTCTATGTACAGCCCTACTCTCAGTATCAAGGAGAGACATCCTTTTGTGAGGATCCAGATTTGGGCATGTTGGAAGAACAAACTGGTACGGGCTACTATGGGGATGATGAGGACCAAGAAGAGGATGAGGACGACCCGGAAACCTACAGAGTAGATTCCCCGGTAGAGAAGGAACCCACGGTTACCGACTCCCATGTCGACAACCAACCTCTCCTAAATGAAGTTCTGTCTCGAGCAGCTGAACATTTCCACATTGACACCCAGGGTGCTCAAGAGGAGAGGGTCTTCGCCGAGGAGTTAGTGGGAGAAAGGAGGCCTGTTGCTCAGGCCATCCCTATCCTGAAGTCTATTCAGAGAAGAATAGATCCTTCACTCGTAAATCTTAACCTCACCAGGGCAGTGAACCCCAGGATTGAGAAACTTTTCAGGGCAGCCCAATCAGACCCACTGTATATAAGGGGACATCTGAAGCCGGACTCTGTGGTTGTTACAAACACCTGTAAGAGGGCTGGAACACCCTTGTCATCGTCCGAAGCTCCTCCCGACAAGGAGAGCAAGAAACTGTATGATTTAGGCAGGAAAGTAGCCCCCACTTCCGCCTACCAGGCAAGGATTGCCAACTCCACCACCCTGTTGGCCAGCTACAACTGCCATCAGTGGGAAGAAGTCGCGGCACTCATAGACTCCGCCCCAGAACCCTTAAAGAGCCAGTTGGCACAAGTTTCGGCGGAGGGAAGAGCCGTGTCCGGTTGCATTTTAAAAGCAACCTTTGATGCTGCGGATAACGCCGCAGATTGATAGCAGAAGGAACTGTTATCAAGAGACACGCTTGGTTACGGGAGTCTGGATTCAAAGCTGAAACCCAAGCATCATTGTTAGATAAACCGGTGGAGACGGATCTGTTTGGTAAGGCGGTCGAGGACGCGCTGAAAAATGCCAAGGACGAGTATGAAACACTCAAATCCCTAGGCCAACTAACCAATAAACCCCCTAATCAGAGAGGGAATGGCAATTTTCGTTGCCCACGTGGCCAAAATTCCCAGAGAGGATCTAACTATTCCCAGGGGCAGGGTACACCGTGGAGCAATAATAACCAACAGTCTACCCAGGGTTACGGCAGGGGTAATAAAAGAGGACGTGGAAAAGGTAGAGGCAGCCCCAGTAGAGAAGGCAGCACACCTCCACCAAAACAGTGACGCTCCGTTCAGGGTCCCTTCTCACGCAACCCCAGTAGGGGGACGCATTTCCAACTTCACCCAAGCTTGGGAAGGGATCACATCAGACAGATGGGTGCTGTCCACAGTATCCGCAGGGTACTCCATAGAACTGTTAGAGCATCCCCTAAACCATCCTCCACGACAAAAAATACATTCTTTGGACCACCAGAAGATCCTCCTCGAGGAGATCGTCAATCTGCTAGCAAAGGACGCGATAGAACTCGTCCCGGGACACCAGGTAAACAAGGGTATTTATTCAACTTACTTCCTTGTGCCAAAAAAAATCTGACAATGCGCCCAGTATTGGATTTACGGCCTGTCAAGCCCCAAAAATTTCGCATGACTACTCTCCAGGAGGTAATCCCCCTCCTAAAAAAGGGGGATTACATGGCAACATTGGACATGAAAGATGCCTATTTTCATATTTCCATGTTCCCAGCGCACAGAAAGTACTTGCGCTTCAAGGTGGACAGTCGGCACTACCAGTTCAAGGTACTGCGCTTCGGGATAGCTTCGGCTCCAAGGGTATTCACCAAGGTACTGGCGGTGGCGGCAGCACACCTACGCAAGGAGGCAATCCCGGTGTACCCTTAACTGGACGACTGGCTCATCGCGGGGGAGACCCCAGTAATTTGCAGAGCAAACATTCAAAGGACAATCGACCTCCTCTTCAAATTGGGCTTCTCAATAAACGAGAAAAAGTCAAGTCTGGTGCTGAGCACATCCAAACAGTTCCTAGGAGCTATCCTAGACACTCAAGAGGGGTTGACCTTTCCTTCCGAGGAAAGAATTCGGAATATACTGCTGCAAATTCTGCAATACCAGTCCGGTCGCCAGATAACGGTACGCAAAGCAATGCGTTTGCTGGGCATGATGGCGTCATGCATTTACCTGGTCCCCCACACGCGCCTGCGCATGCGTCCCATGCAGGAATGGTTGGCGAAACAGTGGTCTCAGGCAACTGGTCAGTGCGACGATCTAGTGGTCGTTTCGCCAACACTTGTACAAAGCCTTCACTGGTGGACAAAAGAGAATCTGTCCAAGGGGAAACCCTTTTACGATCCAGAGATACAGGCGGTAGTCACAACCGATGCATGCCTGACGGGGTGCAGAGCTAACCATCTCCACCACACAGCTCAGGGTCTCTGGTCGCACTCAGTGGCCAAGAATCACACCAACCTGTTAGAGCTTCTGGCAGTATTCAGAGCACTTCAAACGTTCGAGCCCTACCTGTTAAATCTGTCAGTGCAAATCCGGACGGACAGCACTACAGCCATGTTCTACCTGAACAAGCAAGGAGGGACTCGGTAGCCAAATCTGTCCAAGCTTGCCCAAAAAATGTGGATATGGGGACTCGGGCGGAACATCTTCCTGTCATCGCAACATGTTCCAGGCGATCTCAATTCCCTAGCGAATGCTCTGAGCAGAGACCCCCTCCCAGAGGAACACGAATGGTGTCTACACAGAGAAGTCGTAGAAGAGATCTTCTCTCAGTGGGGTTACCCCACTATAGACCTATTCGCCACAAGCGAAAACAGACAATGCCCAGGATTTGCATCCAGGTTCCCCCAAACATACTCCCAGGGGAACGCCCTGTGGATGAACTGGTCAGGGATGTTTGCATACGCTTTTCCACCAACTCCTCTAGTCAGGAAGGTGGTCAACAAGATGAACAGAGAATCGATGATGCTCGTCCTAGTTGCTCCCATGTGGGCAAGACAATCGTGGTTCCCACACTTACGCAGATTGGCGGTGTGCGAACCCATCAAACTTCCGGGCTGGTACAACCTACTGTCCCAGCACCAAGGTCAAACGGTGCATCCTCAACCCAACTCAATGAACCTGGCAGCATGGCTCCTGAGGTCATAGAGTTCGGACATCTCAATTTACCACAGAGGTGTATGGACATCCTAAAGGAATCTAGGAAACCTAACACGAGGCACTGCTACTTTGACAAATGGAAGGGATTCGTTATCTGGTGCCAGAATAAACAAATCAACCCAGTTGATTGCACTCCTTCCACTATTGTTACATACATGCTCCACCTGCTCGATGCAGTACTGGTTTTTAACTCACTGAAGGTACACCTGGCAGCCCTGTCAGCATACACCACTTCCCATAACAAGGTGTTGTGGTGGAAAGTACCAGTAGTTAAAGCCTTCATGGAAGGAGTAAAGAGACTTCACCCCCCTATTTCAAACCCACCACCAGGATGGGACCTTAACGTGGTGCTATCTAAGCTCATGGGCCCCCATTCAAGCCCATGCACAAAAGCAGTCTCAAACACCTGACTTACAAAACGGCCTTCTTAGTAGCAATTACATCTATAAGAAGAGTCAGTGAAATTCAGGCTCTGTCAGTGCAAGATCCCTTCTTTACTGTCCTTAAAGATAAACTGGTTTTACGCACACACCCTAGGTTCTCACCTAAGTTTATTTCAAAATTCCACGTGAACCAGTCCATCGAGCTTCCGGCTTTCTTCCAAGACCCACAAAGCTCGGCTGAGGTGAAACTACACACACTAGATGTGCGTAGGGCGGTCCTCTACTATGTAAATAAGACCAGACCGCTAAGGAAAACAGATCAGCTGTTTGTCTCCGTAGCTACAGGCAGAGAGGGGGATCGCGTCTCTAAAAGTGCCATCTCTAAGTAGATTATTAACTGTATCCAGCTGTGTTACTCACTTTCTGAAAGAACTCTGCCTTTCACGCCTAGGACCCATTCTACAAGAGGCATTGGGGCCACTCTGGCTTTCATTGCAAATGTGCCTCTTGACACCATTTGCAAAGCAGCTACTTGGAGCTCTATTCACACTTTTACTCAGCACTACTGCATTGACACTCATTCCAAGACAGATACACAAGTGGGACAAGCGGTTCTAAGACATTTATTTGCTCATGACCCTTCTCACATCCCACCTCCTTCTTCAGGTACTGCTTGCTAATCTATGCACAGCATGTGATCTAAGCAGATTCCACAAGCCTCAGAAGGGATATATTACTCACCGTAATCGTATTTCTGATGCTTGTATCTGCTTAGATTCACATGCGACCCACCCTTCCTCCCCTCTGAGAGAAGGCGCATGGATGCTTGTAGTCTTACCCTTCTATCTATCTGCTTGGATTATCTGTACTCGCGCTACTCCTCATGCTACCTCATGTCAGAAAAAATACAATCTGAGGGTCCTAGACGCGTGAGGGATCATGGGTACAGTGGACGTCACACTAGAGATAGTATTACTGGCACGCCCTGTGTCGACGCCCTTTTTCAAGTTTCGAAAAACAAACTGTAATACTCCGCAGCTTCCACTAGATGTCGGCCTATGCACAGCATGAGAATCTAAGCAGATACAAGCATCAGAAATACGATTACGGTGAGTAATGTATCTCATATATATATATTTATATATCTCTGAGGTAATTTATAGAAAGGACAAAAAAAATAATAATACATAATCGTTTCTCTTGAAAATTCTCAGAGGCAGGTAGATCCATTTGAACAAGCCCAGCTCACACTGTTACATGCTAAAGGCAATGGGTGGATTCTGAAACATGTGATAAGTTTACAGTAGGGGTATAAGAGCCCCCAGCATATGCCTCCTGGGTCCCGTGCGTAAATGGTAAATAAGCGCTCAATGTTGACTTATTACATCCAACGTCCAGAAGTGATGCATGATATCCACCAGATGCAGCGTCTAATAGTGCCTCTTGGCTTAGCTAGGAAAGGTTTGATCATTTAAAAAATTGGATGCTCCAATCGCATAAAGCCATGATCTAACATATGCAGTCCATCTAAATTGTTTTTATGCTACAACTTTCTAATATCTTAATGAGTCTGTTCAGAACAGCTTTTTCATTGGGCCAAACTGATAACTATAAAGGAACCTGTGCCGTTTGGTTTCCAATTACAAAGGATTGTGTGCAGTCGACGTAAAGCACACACCATGCTCTGCACATATCTGCATTCCTCCTTCGCTACTTTCTCACAACTTCATACTTCCTGGACACTAGTAGCACACCTTGCCATAGTGCAGTGTTTAGATTTGGAAATTTTGAGTGTTGGGAGGAGGGCTTTTCCCCCACATTTCACTCGAAATTGTAGACTCTCTTTGGTTGATTGGGAAATTGCATCAATACTTTATCAACATGTGCTTTCCAGTAATTGAAGTATGCAAATTTCACACCCATATACAAAAAGGGTACATTCGAATTTGGGATCCCTAACATAAAACAGAGGTTTGATGTTTCGGACCATGCTGAAGAATCAGTACCTTTTGATTTGCTATTATTTACAGACAAGGCCAGGAATGATTCAAAATAAAATCCCAGAACTGCCCTTGGACAGAAATGTCCATAAGAATTGTGACCTCTCTCTCTCTCTCTCTCTTTCTCTCTCTCACAAAGCCTCAAAAAACTGATATGATTCAATTTTAAACAGCGTTAATTGTTGATTTTTGCTGACTGGAATGCTTGTCAAGCAATTTTAAGGGGTTTGACCAGCCCAACCTGACAGAAGAAATCACAGGATATTGATCACTTTCAGCCCACACAATTACATTTAAGAGCTTCCCACTCTCGGCCTCCTCTATTTATAAATTGCTGACAAAGGCGTGTAGCAGTACTCCTTCGGAATGTGGTAAGGCTTTGTGGTCTCAGGAGTTGGGTTCTGTAATACCAGAAAGGGATTGGAACGGAATCTGTACAGCACCATCTAGATACAAAGTTGATTTGAACCTGAGATTCACTCAACAGAGAATTACGCACAGTATTTACTGGACACCTTTGAGAATGAAGCAATGCATGCTTCTGCAAATGGACACTTGCTGGAACTGCAAGAAAGAAACTACTCGCACATGTTTTGGTTTTGTGTAAAGGTTGTGAGCTTTTGGGAGGATGTCATGCATTGAATGGAACTTGTGCTGGATCGGTCGCTACCCCACTCCCCTCATCTGTGTGCGTTGAGATTATTCCCATTGGATGTCCAATTATCTGTTGTTCAACTTTTGTGGGCTTAAAGAGCACGTCTGATAGCAAAAAAACAGATCCGGAAGTGTTGGAAGAGAGACATCAGGCCAACAATTGATGGCTGGCTACAAGATCTGATTATTCTATCGAACAGAGAGAAGACAAGTTATCAATGGTCAAAAAGATTAGATAAATACTTTGCAATTTGGAATATCTTTAACGACTTATACGTGTGATATCCCTCAGGTCCCCTACGTCTACCCCCCTGAAACTCCCGCTTTGTTTGTTATTTTTTCGATTTCTTTTTTCCTCTTTTCTCTTCTTCTTTCTCTCCTTCTAGCACCTCCCCTCTTTTCCTCGTTTCTCTTTTGTCCCTAACTCCTGTTATTTTTTTCTCCCTTTCTCAGTCTTCTGATCTTTGTGCCCCCTGTAAATATTGTACAATACTTACATTGTAATTTGCTCACACAATTCCTGATTTCTTAATTGAATGTTATATTATACTGTTTTTTTCCTCTGTCTTCTATTGTAAAACTTCAAAAAAGTATGTTTAAAAATGTTTTTCTTCTCGCCGCCAATCCGAGGGTAATCTAATCAGAGCGTCCATTGGGGCGGAGCTATAGTTACATAGAAGCCTTTTGGGGATTTGCATTATTAGTGGTTTCTGCTGTTCATACAACAGGGGCCTGAATGTAGTCGAAGGTGGCACTGCAAATGTCATTAGTTGCCATCTCTCAGGGGCCTTTGGAGACTCTGTTTTCCTAATTATTGCCCAGCACTCACAAACAGGATGGATGCTTAGCTGAGGCCTTTGCAGAGGAGGCAGTGTGTGCTCTCTTTCAGATGCAAATGTACCTGATTACAGGGCTTAGCACCCTCATCTCTGAACTGGTTATGTCACGACTGCTATGATCTTGTCTGGCGCAGAGGCAGCCCAAACTCCTGCCTCCCCGTAAGGTCTTGGCACCTGGGACTGGTATGAAACAAAGGCAACCGCTACCTGTCGGGGAAAGAGGGTTAGGGTCCGTAGATTGGATGGGTAGAGGGTTGCAGGGTAACCAGAAAGAGGGTTAGGGAGAGGTTGTGGGTGGGTAGGGGTAATTAGGGTAACATGCTCCACAGCTCCTGCCGTTGGTTTGACTGGTTCAGCTTGTGATGTGCTCTCCGCCCTTTCAGACCACACTCTCACTACACACACACACACACACACACACACACACACACACACACACACATAGAACTTGCCCAGCTGTTTTAGGAACCCTTTGTAGTGGAGCCTCAAACCACCCTTTTGCCTGTAGCTCTAACCAATGCCTTCTACTTTTACTGCACCTTGGCAATCATTGAGTATGCTACTGTACTGCTTACTGCATTGGTTTCATGCAGATAAGAATCTACATGTTCACACTGCAATCTAACACATTACACCATGTGAGCTTGCAGGTTTTCAAGTAGCGACTAAAACAAAGAAAATACACTTAGCTGCAGATCGTAGTTCTAGGTCCTTTAGTGCTGCACGGGAAGTCCTGAGTGTTCTGTGATGAAGCTCTGCTGGAAAATACCAAAAATAACAGTGAGAGCCGAGCTAACTACAGTGTTTATAGCACTTTGCTTTTTACCAAATGTAGTGGGCAATCATGAGCGAGATGAGCGCACGGCCCGGGTTTAATGTCACCCGAGGCTCCGCACACGTTTATTCTACAGTTCTTTGTTTTAGGCTTCGGAGACCGTACGCTTCAGGTTGCCGTCACCCGGAACGTAGTAAATATTGTAGAACGTTCATTAAGCACAGCCACTCCAGAGAATGCATTCTGCATGCGGATTAGTGTCTGCCATGCGCTGCGGCCTTTACTGCGTAATTGTAATAAACATGCCCCCAAAAGGATTAGTTCTGTTCCTCACACGAAGGTCTAGTAAGCTAGGCACTTATCTGTATATAGGCGCAGGGCCTGTGGAGTGTTCAGTCGGGTTGATGCCCCGCGTAGGCTTGCCCTGGGTGGAGCGCTGGAAAATACGTCCGTTCCCTTCTGAAGCCGGAATAGCCAGCAGGAGCGCACGGGCGTGGCCCGCGCATGCGCAGATCGTCGGACTTAGCTTTTCCCATGCCGGCAGGCTCGTGAAGCACACAGCCTGCTGGGAAATGTAGTTTCCTGGTGTTCCCCTGTCCCTGGGCATTCTGCCTGCAATAAAGATGGAATAGCCTCCTTATGTAACATGTAGAGGGTTTGTGCAAGGGGTCAGCAGTACCAAGGTGTCTCTGGAGGGTTTGCATAGGACACATAATTCAATTAACCTGCCCAACCCTGACAGGTTAGGAGGGACTTGCCATAGATCTTTCTTTTGCATTAACATATCCAGCCCTAAATAAATGTGTTACCAAATTTGAAAGCACACCCCCAAAAACTAAAATGAGAAAAGAATTAAGTAACCATAAAATCAATTGTATACTTGTTTTTGTTTTAAAAATCCAATTTATATGCAATATATCATCCCTTATAATGTCATTGGCCATTTGATCTATATATCTAGAACTACTTTTGACCATGATTTCGAATATTTCAACTTTTTGAACCTTTTATTTAATCTTAAATATGTCTTACTCTAACATATGAATGTTAAACATGTTACAAACCATTTGGATGTGTGTATCTTCCTTTAAAATCCATTATTTGCAATGTTTCTGGGCAACTCAACCCCTAAATGTGTGACAGGGGTAATGTTTCTGCCACAGGTATGTGGGAAACTTGAACATCACAGGTTCAAATCCTGCTAGGGTGGCTAAACCATTAATTCTTTAGCAGTTAAGAAAATGTATAAGGAACTCACCAGTTCAGTAGTGAAGGGTGGTGGGTGAGAGAAAAGGCTTGTACTCATCTCCCACCATTACTGGTTGCAGCTTTTCCACAGACAGAGGCGAAGTGCGGCTCCTTGGATTCGCTAAGCTCATGATTCAGCAGGGGGGGCAACACAGTGTAACACCAGTGGTCGAAGTGAGCGGGAGCGGTGCACCTCTGCTTTTTTAAATTAAGTTTTACTATATATACTTCTGGAACGGTTTCCTTTTAAAATAACAGTGTAGGAAAAAGTTGAAACTTGCACTTTCAGTGCACTACACTGAACGTTCCCTTAAACAGCAGGTGCATCTGTTTGGGGGTGTGTATTGTGTGTGGAGGGCGGTGTGGTGATGGGGTTTGTGGGGAGTGGGTGCAGGCTAGCAGGGAACACAGTTACACTACTAATTTTCATACACTTCGACCACTGTGTAACACATTTCAAAACAGTAAAAGTGAACATAGATGCTGATTCACAAGGGTAGGTGTAAAGACCAGAGGGGGGGGTCTGCACTTCCGCTCTCTATATGGTAGAGGGGAGGCACAGAGACCCCTGCCAATATTCTCTATTATGATAATGTAGTCGAGCAATCAAGGCCTAGCTTCTCGGGAGGTGATGCGAGCTGGTTCTTAAGTACAGTGTAGTCCCCAAGCACCCACGAAGGAATGTCCACACACTGTATCGGTTAAAACACAGTCTTTATATAATTAATATTCAAAGTCATATACATGATCACAATAACTCACTTTGTACTCCGAAAATCAACAATGGTAAATATGTATCGTTCTAAAGTAGTACCACTAACGTTACTCAATCCTATTAAAGTGCATACGGTCAGAATGACACACAGATCAAAATAAAGTGGAAACCAGCAGTAGAGAGAGGAAGGAAAGCAAGAGGGTTGAGCAATAGGCAGAATACTGGTAACTACCGTTAAACACAGCTCTGTGTGGAGATCCCCCCACCTGTGCAACCTGTAGAAGAAAGATACAAGCCCAGTCCATATATTGTTCCCAATAGTTCTGCAACCCCAAAGTACCTTGGTGTTGTAGCGTTCCGCGTCGGGGAAATCGACAACCCTTCTTGAGTGTCCCCCCTTTCAGACAGGAGTCATGGGTCGTCGAACGTCCGACGGAGAATAGGTCGAGCTACGACGTTGAAGTGGCTGCGTCGTTCCAGCAGTGCTCGTTGACGGGGAAGCTTAAACGTCCTGCAAGGAAGAGGCATGCGGGGCACCTCAGTGTCGATAGTTCTGGACTGCAAAGAGTTGAAGAACTGTGGCCCAGCAAGGGCGTTGAGTCGTCGGCGTCTCTGTGGTCTTTGGGTGGTGGGAAACTCACCAGTGGATGCTCCTCTGCGCGTCAACGGTCAGGCCTTCTCCAGCAGGATACAGCAGCGACGATGCGGACGAGAGCGTCCTTGGATCAATTAAGTTCTTAGGCAATGGGAGCACGGCGGCTCCGGTCGGTCACGGCGGTCAGCGACAGTGGCGGACAACAGTCCGGGCGCTTCTCAGTTCCGCAGCAATCCCGTATCGGGTCGGCAGCCTGTCGAAGGTCTGTCTACCAGAGAGCTTAGGCAAAGATCATCTGTGCACAATGGTCCCTCGTAGCTCGGGAAGAGGGCGCCTTACCAGGTCCTCTCTGGGTCGGTTCTTGAAGCACAGTAGCTTTCAGATTGAGAAGGAGAGCAACAGCAATTCTTCTCGTCCAGCAGGGCTCAAGGTTAAGCTTCACTCCAGTTACTCGTCGTAGTGGACTTCAACTTCTGAACACGATTCCTAGCAGTGAGAGGTCCCCAGATATACTGTTGATCTCCCATTTATTCCGCTGGGTCATACTTCAAGCATCCAATCACGACTACATGCATTCATGCAGGCAGGCAGCCAATCAGGCACACGAGGTATTCAGGCCATTGACTTCTCTCCAGACACTCACAACAAGTTGTGTATTGGGACAAGTACCGAGCCATTCAACACTCCAAGCTGCATACATACCGGTTTCGGGCAGGGCTGTCTCAACCATTGTGTCAAACACCAGATACTAGACAGTCACAGCATAGAATGTATATTCGTCACACACTCCATTCACCCAGGTCCCACCCACAACATACGGTCATTGAGAAGGCTCCAACCAGTCTGGTCGGTACTTCCCCACACTACCATATGCAGAACTTCCACCCAACAGCCAGTCAGGGGGAAGGGACAGAGGCAGGGCTTCCCGGGACTTCGGGAAGATCAGGGTAACAGGTGATGGAAGGCCAGAGGCCATAGGGGCCATTTTGTCTCCATCAGGAATCTACAGATTCCACTGACAGGGCCTGGGCATCCCAAAATGGAGGACGCTCAGGGCACCAGTCATTTCAGTACGGAGCTGCCACCAGCCCGTACACTGCTCTGTGGGTCACACACAGGTGCCCACAAACATACACTAGGGGCACAGGGTTGTACAGTACCCATGGGTGCCATAAGGGTAGCCCATGGGTCTGTTCACCAAACCAAAAGAGAGAGAGCTGCACCGCCAGGAGTCCCACATGAACTCCTGCGCGGAAAACATGACGGACACATGATAAAAAGCAGTAAAGGACAAGGATACGGAGGCCATGTCCCTCCGATGCATTTCCAGCATCACAGTAGGGAATTGCACAAAATGTACTCCATGCTGATGTTATGCCTGTGGGTATAACAGAAGCATCCAAAGAGGGATGCATTTAACGTTTGGAATCTGTCATATCCCCTGGAAATTATCATTGTCGGGTTTCATTTCCAGTGTTGTTGCCACTGCACCATCACAGAATAGTAAAAAGCATATGCATATATACCTTACTCCAACCCCAAATGAAGTGGTTCAGACTGAGCTGTTAGGTCACATTGCTTCTGCATGGGTGCACAGGGGACCCTGTCTTTTCCACCTTTGTGTGTCATCCTCATTGAGTTTAATTTGAGACTCTAAGCACATCAAGCTTGAGACCGACGTCTAGGCGCACTCGGCCAGTAAGGGGCATTCCATTGCAGTTACTAAAACGTGATGGATGGGGAACTCAAAATCTTTTCTCATAGACACCGTTTCACAACAATGCCTCATACTAACCACTGGAGCTGGAAGTCTGTAACACAGAGGCGGTTCAACCACTTAGCTGGTAATTGCACTTCAGCTTTTGTACTTGCAGCTTACCAATGCCACACCTTAGCTGCTGCCACTGATTCCTGCTAAAGAGCTTGTACACACTCCCAACCAAAACAGGGGAACCCTGCAATCTACCTGCACCACGGTGCCTGCACACTCTTACATTGTGCAAAGCTGTGGAACACCTAGAGAGCCTGTGTCAGCCAAAGAAGTAGGACTATCAGAGATGTGCTCTGATATTTGCTCTGTTTCAGACTCCCAGAGTATAAAATTGTGACTTCCCGTCAACCTGCAAAACGGCCCCTAGAATGTTAACATGGTTGCCTTGATGAAATATTAAAGTGTCTCTCTAATGTTGAACCGCCTTCCACAGCCTTCGTCAGAGCTGGGCCTTTAGATGGGGATTAGTGGCAGTGGCACGTGTCCGTCCATGAATCTTAAAGCAGCTTGGGAAGAGACTGCCCAGGGCAGAATCTTAAAGCAGCTTGGGAAGAGACTGCCCAGGGCAGAATTTTAGAGCAGCTTGCGAAGAGACTGCCCATGGCAGAATTTTAAAGCAGCTTGGGAAGAGACTGCCCATGGCAGAATTTTAAAGCAGCTTGGGAAGAGACTGCCCAGGGCAAGTATTTCTTAGGAGAAAATTGCTGAACAGAGATTACCTGTTTTTCCCTCAAACATTTTTGTTTCTTATGTTCATTATCATTGAATCAGCAGGGGTATAGCTGCTTTGCCAAACCCCCTTGATCTCTACCCCACCTATCCGGCATGTACCCCGCCCTGGAACACGAAAGTGGAATATATTTGGAAACACTCCTTGTATCCATCCCTGAACACAAGGACCAAATATGGTTTACATGAATCTTTGAAGCGTTGAATCTCTGTTTTGCCAATTCACCCTGATTTTACCCCTGGTGTCCATGATAACTGATTTTGGGTAATTCACACCTGATTAAATGCTCTATTTATTTCTCAGCATGCTCATTCGTTTAATCTTTCATTCAAGAACATTTGGTACTCTAGGAACAGTAATTCGTTTTTTTGTTTTTTTGTCCTTCATATTCGCTTGCACAACAAAAATAGCTTAGACGATATCTTAAGAAACACTGGATCACACAGATGGAGGAGGTTGTTAGATTTAAAAAAAAAATAATTCTAAAGAAACATCAATAGATTTAGCTGAATCTCTCAGTGCTGCATTTTTAATCAGGGTGTGTTTTTCAGATTGAACATTATTTGATTTGAATGCATTAAGTATGAATATTGGTTTTAATTAAGTGATAGTATGTATTATTCCATGTTTTTAAAATGAAATGTATTGTTGCCTAGGATAAAGTTGTGAATTGATATATATATATATATACATATTGCACTTTCTGCTGTCATGGTGATTTCATGGTTGTTAGTAGTTGCAGAATTTGTTTTATTGTGGTATGGCTTTCATGAACATTTCCAAAATAAAACTAGTTTTGAAAAACATTTTGCAAGGGCATTTGTGGAAAGTGTTTAATGTGCATATCGCCAGCTACTTTTAAAATGTTCTTTGTTTTTACTACTGTAACACTGCTTTACCATGTGGCTTATATTTCGGCGTTCTCTTTGACGATTTTGCACGTACTATTGCATTCCTGTATAAAGTGGTGGAGCAATTGGCATCCTTCCACAGCTCTGTGGTGCTTTTATCATTCTTGCTAACAATGCATTTATAAACATACACTGAGATATGAGACCGAGACGTTGGAACTCCCATTAAAATCCAATTATGTTTTTCCATAACTTGCTGACAGGTTACAACACTTCACTGTAAGAAAGGCATCTCTTGGGAACAAACGCATTCATTATTCCTTCGGTGCCGCTATGTTGTTTAATTGGTATGGAATGCCTTGCTGAAAACAAGACAAGAGTCTGGGGCGACGTTGGAGAATAATGCATGTTCTGTGTTTAAAATATTATTTAACATTGTTTTAGATGGGTTCAACCAGTTTGCAAAACAGCAGGGCATAAGGAGCATTCGCACAACTTCATCAATCCCCTTGACCAAATTAAGATGAGCATGTCTTCGGCTATCCAGGGACTATGCTCATCATGTCCCTTCTATCCTCTATTACTGACACTGTGATCTCTATGCTCTCGTAGAAGCAGTAACACTATCTGCACCTTAATGAAGATTGGGTTGGATCCTCCCCGAATAGGAAGAAAGGCACTCCAGAACTAGCAGAAATTATTTTGAAGAATGTATTTAAATATATATAATTATATTAATTTGAAACTATGACGCCTCAAGTGCGTGATTAATGACACTGTGATAGCCAGTGTTGATCACTAGCATAAACAGTTGTCCAGAGTATGGAGGAACAGAACTCTCCCACACTCTGCTATGAGCGTTTTAAAAAAAAAGTTGTATTTCAGAAGTCAGGATACAGAGTGACGCAATGGGTAAGACCACTAAAAGTGGCCTTCTCATCGAGACAATTTCGGGATTCAGAATGGAGGTATGAAACATGAGATAACATAATAGCTCAGCTTCACCTCACTGAGGTTGCCCAACAAGGGCGAAACACGTGTCTGGGTTTGGTGGTGGTGCACTTGTTCAGAGGAGAATTTCCAGGCATTTCAGTGCTGCACTGCTCCTGTGGGTGGGATCAGACAGATATGTAAAGGGAGCTAAAACGTGGTTGTAGACCCTTCTGAGTGAAAGGAATTCCAGCAAACAGGGTATTTGACCCATGTTCGTTCTCGGTAGAGGGGCTCCCAAACTCTTGTTTAACATAATATAACAGTTTCTTTCTCTGCGTTGGACTGTCCCCATAGTTGGGTAGTCCCTGAGAGAGTGTGCTAAAACCTAACAAGTCTCACTTCTCTCTGGGGCTATCTAGTTCTTTTCTGGGTCAAGCCTCCCACAACTTTACCAAAATCAAGATTGGTTTCATAAGGATGGGTTGCATGACGGTGTACTGGGTATTGCCAACTCAATGGTGCAGAGGTCTTAGTAGAACAGTACAATTCATGGAGAGAAATACAAACTCTGATGTAGTACGTAATCTAAAGGATCAGAGATTCAAAGATCCTTCCCTAGTCCATTCCCTAGTCTCAATGGACCAGAGGCCCATCCATATTCTAGAGAAGCTAAAAGGTTCCCAGGCGTTCGCCAGGGCAGTGTTCAGACACACCCAAGTGGCTCTATTTTATTGGCATAAACAGCCATCTTACAAACACATCTTGCCACTATTTTGACGCAAATTTATTGCAGATATACGGCTGATAGATAATTTCACCACTGGGTGTCTTCTCCCCGTCATTCCCAGGGCAAACTCTGGTGACAACTGACACGGATGCACTGTTTTGAAGCACTTGGGTATTCTAGTGCCCGTCTTGCCCAGTGGTGGTGAACAAACCACTCAATAAACTGGGAGTCAAAGTTTGATCCTGGTGAACCACTCAATCAAGCAAACACATATTCAGTTATAGAGTAGAGAATCAAAAGCATGATGTTGCTAGTGGAAGGCTCATGATTTCATTTATGGCACACGTGGGTAGTACCAGTTGAAAATCCTCTAATTTAGTAAAAGAGAAGAGCCAAAACAAGTGGTGTAGCTATATATAAAGACATGCATATGGGGAACCTCAAGGGCTAACTCTCAATAAAACAAAATACATTGAACAGCATAAACTGAACAGAGCATCGCAAGACACTCACAAGAAATTCCCTTCACTTCTTGCACCACCTCCCAATGCTGTGATCATAGGCAATTTCTTCTAGCCCCTTACCATTCTCTCTTTCCATGGTACCATCCGAGATGATGACCAGCACCTATAGGGTCAACAGAAGTGATGTGCTAAAGACAGAAACTTGTAGAATATGGCATTCATGCCCACTCAGGAGTGCCGACATGGCCGGTAACAAATCTGCCCTCCCGAGCGGGCATGAAAACCATTCGCACCCTAGGGTTAATCCGGGGTGAAAATGGCTTTCATTATCTTTCCTCAGGAGATTTGCTCTGCGTGCGCAGCTGATCTCTCCAGGAAAAAGAAAGAAAAAAAATAGAAGAGAAAAAAAATATGTCCGCCACCATATTGGAAAGGGACTACCTCCTTTTTCCATGTCTATGGCGGGCCAGAGACTGGAGGATTGCTGGGACCGGAGCACAGATTTCCGGTTCTTCACGTAAGTGTTGATGGATGGTAGGGCTGGTAAAGGGAATCGGGATTTTAGGGGAGGGTGGCATGGGGAGGCAGCAGGGAGGACCTCCCTGTTGCCACCCCACATAAATGGCACCACCCGAGGAAGGGCTTTGGGTTGCTGGGACAGCGGGTGGAAAATGTCTATTCTCGCCCGCTGTTCCAGCCACCTGATTGGCTGAGCACCCTTCCTCAGTTGCGAATGTCATGTCATGGGTCCTCACGAATGCAAAGAGCACAACAGACTTTAATGTAACACATACATTATCACATCCTTCCAATGCCAATAGAAAAATAGTGAGACATTTGTCCAACAAAAGGCTTACATGGCAGGAACACAACAGGGTGTACCACCATTGAGTATCTGACCCCTACAACGGCTTTACAGAAATGAAAAGTGATTCCATGCGAAGAAAGCAAAAACAGTATTGTCCCCACATACAGTATCAAACCTGGCCACTAGCAACACAGAAATAAAAAATGTACGTGTTCACAATAGGGCAGAAGACAGGAAAGTGACACACGGTAACAGGGCAATGAAGTGCAGCAACTTACCCAGGGCATGAGAGGACCTTGTTCTCTAGAGATGCACAGGTTTGCTTAGTCTTTAAGGGCCCATTTCCTTGACCTTCATAGGTCTCTTTTATTTCATGGCAGGCAATTTACATCCCAAAGTTGGTCTATAAATGAAGGCAAGATTGTTGCATGGCATGGTCCACTTCTTGTTGAATAACTTGTGTTCCTATATTTAGAGATTGGTGTGCTCTGAAAGGGTCTTGCAAATACTGTGTTCAGAATTGAACCAGCTCTAAAGGTGCAATTGGCAATCAAATGTATGCACTGCATGGTCCATTGTCTCCTCTGCAGTAGTTCCTTCATGCATATTCCTTACTTTATTTCTGTTCGAAGTGTTGCTGTGCTGTGGGTTTACCTTGAGGACATCTCGAAGGGAAGGCACTGCAGTGACCGAGCGCAAATCACCCTTGATGGCTCTGATGTGGTGAAAACTGTAGGCTCACCACTGTCTGGTGTGAACAGGTGGGGAATGCTGCTTTAGCTGAAAAATAATTTTAAAGTAGCTGGTGTTGCAGGGTGTGTAGGTTTAATGTAGAAGGGTATGATATGATATGATTGTTTATTTATATATCGCCTATACACAATGTGTTTTTCAAAGCGCTTCAAGGCAAGGGAGCGAACAAGGGAAAATACAACCACATTCTTACAGGCCATGAACAGTAAGTATGTGAAATTAACTATCGTACTCGGCCTGACGACATTTCAGATAGTGCAAGAGCTAAGACATAGATAAGGAAGGGAGGGGGAGAGTGGGAAGGAAATGGAAACAGACAGGCGACTACCATACTAGGCCTGACGACATTTCTGGTAGAGCCGGAGAAAACAAAAGGTGAGGGAGAGACTTGCAGAAAGGGAGGGGAGGAACAAAACAAGCGACTATCATACTAGGCCTGACGACATTTCAGATAGTGCTGGAGGGGTGGTGGGGAGGAAAAAACCAGTAATGGGAGGGTGGAGGAAACAGACGAGGTTGCTATCATATTAGGTCCAGGGACAATTCTAATAGAGTAAGTGCATAGAAGAAAGTAAGGGGAGGAGATGGGAAAAGGGAGAAGGGAAAGGAGGAGAGAAAAGAGAGTAAGCAGTCAAAAAGAGTGCAGAAGCAAGAGTGGAGAGCGAATACAATTGCAGAAGTCAGTAGTAACACATAATGTTGCAAGCCAGGATACAAGATGAAGATGGGAAGAGCATGATTCAGGGCCACCATGAGTACAAGATCCAAAGGAAGTCCAGCATGAGAGTTGAGAAAGAGTGATGCACCATGAATGAATGAAGTCCATAAAAGTCAAATCCAGCATTGGCCACAAGACAGTGATGGTGAAGGAAGGCACCAGGTGGGCGGGGCTTGCTAAGTGGTGAAAAAGAGCGGGAAGCAGGAAGGCACCAGGTGGGCAAGGCTTGCTAAGTGGTGAAAAAGAGCGGCAGGCAGGAAGGCACCAGGTGGGCGGGGCATAGGCCAGGTGACCTAGATCCACTTGCACCTGCTCCCCATCTGCAAAGGAAAAGAAGCTGGAGGGCTCCTTAAGTAGGGAAAAAGAGCGGCAAGCAGGAAGTCACCAGGTGGGCGGGGCTTGCTAAGTGGTGAACAAGAGCGGCAAGCAGGAAGGCACCAGGTGGGCGGGGCTTGCTAAGTGGTGAAAGAGAGCGGGAAGCAGGAAGGCACCAGGTGGGCAAGGCTTGCTAAGTGGTGAAAAAGAGCAGCAGGCAGGAAGGCACCAGGTGGGCAAGGCTTGCTAAGTGGTGAAAAAGAGCGGCAGGCAGGAAGGCACCAGGTGGGCGGGGCATAGGCCAGGTGACCTAGATCCACTTGCACCTGCTCCCCATCTGCAAAGGAAAAGAAGCTGGAGGGCTCCTTAAGTGGTGAAAAAGAGAGGCAAGCAGGAAGTCACCAGGTGGGCGGGGCTTGCTAAGTGGTGAAAGAGAGCGGGAAGCAGGAAGGCACCAGGTGGGCGGGGCTTGCTAAGTGGTGAAAAAGAGCGGGAAGCAGGAAGGCACCAGGTGGGCAAGGCTTGCTAAGTGGTGAAAAAGAGCGGCAGGCAGGAAGGCACCAGGTGGGCAGGGCATAGGCCAGGTGACCTAGATCCACTTGCACCTGCTCCCCATCTGCAAAGGAAAAGAAGCTGGAGGGCTCCTTAAGTAGGGAAAAAGAGCGGCAAGCAGGAAGTCACCAGGTGGGCGGGGCTTGCTAAGTGGTGAACAAGAGCGGCAAGCAGGAAGGCACCAGGTGGGCGGGGCTTGCTAAGTGGTGAAAGAGAGCGGGAAGCAGGAAGGCACCAGGTGGGCGGGGATTGCTAAGTGGTGAAAAAGAGCAGCAGGCAGGAAGGCACCAGGTGGGCGGGGCTTAGGCCAGGTGACCTAGATCCACTTGCACCTGCTCCCCATCTGACAATTTCTTTCAATGGGATGCCATTCGAACCACCTTTACAAGCTCTAAGTGGTAAGGCAAGAGCCAGACTCTGAAATGCAGATAAAAATGGTTAGCTTCTTGTGTTCAAAGGTCATAGACGTTTACACAAATATTTTTGTACTTGGAGTCTGATAAATAGGTACTGTAGCACATGAGGTTTGTGGAGCTGCAGGCTGGGCCTCAATCAAGCAGAGTCATAGCCCCTTACTGTCCTGCTTGGCTTTCTCCCCTCCGACGTCAATCAACTGTCCTACTTTGCCACCTTTAAACCTGTGTTACACCTCCCACTCACAACAGACCTTTCAATCCCTATGTCTTGTTTTGATTTTGTTTAATTAACAGTAGTTGCCTGCAGTAAAGTACATTACTTACAGTTGACATTTGTAATATCGACCGACACACGGTGTACCCGTTGTCCCAAAATAACATTTGTTGTTTCGCGAATTGAACTGTGGGAAATGTATTTATTTTTCTCCCATCGATGATGTCAACTAAACACCACACATTGTTTATAAGGAGTGACAAATGATGATTCTGGTGATATTTTGGAGCTGTGCCCAAAATTCAGTTTTACAGTGGCTCTGGGGAAACTGTAAACACTCTTCTGTTTCTCATAGGTCACAGACGACACAAGAATTACTTCAATCATCAGAGATGGTTGAAGGATTTTTGTTGATGTAGTTATGGGCCTTAGGGCCATCCCACTCATTTTTCAAAGTATATCCTCCCTAACCCAGGCATCCCTGGCCCCAGGCTAATATATAGCGAATGTTAAACCCTTATTGTCTAAACTCTGCCTTACGCTGGATGTGAGTACCCAAGGGCAGGGTGTATTTTCTAAGTTGACTGCCTCAGAGTTCTACGAGTATCTTCACCCTATACAGTGTTTAGTGTTCTACCGGGGTAAGGATTGTGCTATGCAGACCTCCTGCTTGATTCAGTCTTTTGCCTATTACCTTTCTTTACATCCCACTACTCTCCTCTTCCAGCTCCACCTTTCTCTAATCTGTTCCTTTTCTCCTCTGTCCCTCTGAAGTCTCTCGCTCCACCTAGATTTCGATCTCTGCTCTCGCTCCTGCTCCCTCCCCCACACTATTTGTCCCTCCCCCACACCACAACTCCCTCCTTCACACTATGACACCCCTCCTTCACACAATTCCCTTCTCCATACTACGGCTCCCTCCTCCATACTACTATATCAACTCTGCCCACCTCTTAACCACACCCCTTTCACTCAGATGCATACACGTTTCACATTCATTTCTTACAGAATCTCACCTGTTCATACTTTTCACATTATCATGCATACTCACAACACAGCACCACTTCCACTCACTAACCAATACCTCACCTTACTTAGCTATCACCACCACACTCCACTGCTCCTGCTGGCCTCTTGGTCTGCCACCTCCACCACCTCTGACGTCACCCGAACAACCCACAACTTTATGCTTCTAGTCCTTCCTTTCATGTCCCTTCTCCTGCAATTGGTTTATTTTCCGTGTCCAATCTAACCCTGTCTTTCAAGCCTGTGTTTGTGACAAGATCAGCAAAATTTTAAATAGCGGTATAAACATCATCCCTTTTTCGCATGCTGCCCCATCATGGCACCATAATAGTCGGCCAAAGCGTTCAATGTGCATGTTTATGTTGGGGGGCTTGGTTCTAGGCACCTCCCTTGTAAATACAATCTAATTGAAGGTTAAGACCCCATTGCAAAGTCCCAGTTTGTCTATGGAAGGCACCACCTGCTGTGGTGCATTGCTGCCGGCACTACGGAGCATTGTAAATCTTCTCCCACAACCACAATATCGCTGGTCAGCTGGATCTCTCTCCACGCTGGATCTCTTCTTGCTGCAGTGGTACACCGCCTTCGCTGGATATTGGAGTGTTGCATTCATGTATTCGGGTACATGCCTCTGGTGATAGATTACAGGCGGCATGGGGCTCTGGACAGCTGTTTTTTCGGAGTCAACATTTTTCTTCCATACAATGAGCACGAGCACATACAGATGCCATTGCAGTTGGCTTTTTTTTTTACAAACTTTATTTATTTTCAAAATCATAGGATTTCAATGCTGTTGTCACTAGGTATGTAAGCAGTGATCCACTTGTATCAATATTTGAGACTCACATTGCCCTCTATAGCAGTATAAAAGTATGGGTAAATTAAGTAATAAGGTTTCTGGGTTTTAGGAATTATGTTATCTTTAATTTTGTAGATGCTATATGTTGCTTAGCCTGTGGCCCAATGGTGGTGCTGTGAGGGAAGTTCCATTTCAGTGAAAGGATGTTGTTACTTCTCAACTTGGCCATGCTCTTTCTTCTATTGTTTCAATTGATTGGCTAGAGTCCTTGGACCTAAAACAATGCGTGTTGTCGATTTTTCTGTCCGACTAACATGTAAAGTATCTTGGGCTCTAATGGAAAGGTTCAGTACTCTGGCTTAGGCCTGGCTTGAAGGATCCTGCTCATTATAGTGCTTAAGTAAAGAAGTAAATGCACATATATGCCACCTGAATGATGGTCTCAGGCCGCCAAACTATATTCTCTGCAATTGAAGTTCCACATTCACCATTGTGAATTCTTTCAACACTACTTTGATTAGCCAAGTTAGTTTATCTAGCCATGTGAAATTATATGAGCTTACAGCGGTTTTTGCTTTGTGTTGATATGTCTTATCATTGTCATGAATGGTGATGCATTACAATAGCCCTTTGAGACAAGGTAGCATACCACTATAGAGCAAAAAATGTACGTTTTCTCTACCATGAAGTATATACGTAGCCAGTGATTTTAACAATCTATATCCATGTGGTTGGACACTGTGGTGCCATATCAGCTATGGTGGTGTCTTGGACACTGATATTCAGCGAGCAGCTTGACGGCAGAAGTACCTTTTCCTGTTCAAATGTTTTTATTGAATTAAACATGCAGAACTTGAACCTGTTAACATAGAGTTCATTTTTAACATTATGTCACATCCTTAATAACTAAACACAAATAAATAAATAAAATAAAAAGGGCCATTTGCATGAAAAACACTAATTGATGTACAAAGAGACTGCATGCAACAATAAAACCAGGCATGCAATTCATCAAACCGACACCATATATCATTATAATCTTCAATGTTATCTGTATTTTTATAAGACATTTTTTCTCTAGAGACAAAATAGTCATGTAATTTAGCCAATCTTCACAGGTCTGGTTTTTCATGCACTTTTCCAACATTTCAAAATCTGCATTTTTGCCATAATGAGGGCTCTATATAACCACATAGATCTAGTTCTGGTAAGCTCTTTCAGAGGAGGAATCTATCCCAACAAAGAAAGTTGGTATTCTTGGGGAAGATAAACTCAAAATCATATCAGCCCTACTTAGAACTTCCTCCCAGAATAATGTAACCATCACACAACTCCAGAACATATGGAAGAAAATTCCTATTTCTTTCTTACAATACCAACAACCGGCATAGGATAAGAGTTTGTAAGTAAACAATCTATTAGGCAACCAATACAGTTGATGAAGTACCCCCTGCTGTGTAAAGCGAAGACTGAGGTCAAATTTATAATGACAAAGATTGGAGCATATTTTATGCCAAACCTTTGCATGTATATTTTGATTACATTTCTTCTCCCATTCACCATGACCATGTACTACAGTCTTGTCATTGGTTGTGGACAACATCAATGTGTATACAGAAGATGCATATATGGGAGTGGATGTAATGATATCATAAAAAGCCTGGCAGTTAATGTATCTTCACCTTAAAAATGTCAAAAATAGATTGGAATAGTAAGAATTACTTATGGTAGTGTCTCTGCTTCTTCTTATCTAATCTATATTTACATTTAAAAAATCTAGCAAGTATCTTCATCTGGTATCTGGCCTATTTTCGAGAGACCTGCTTTCTGCCAAGACTTCCAATAGATCATTTGATTATTAATTTTCAGAGCAGGATTTCTCTGTAGCTAAGCTTCCTTAGACAACAGATATGTTTCTCCCATTTCCAAATTTTCTTGTTTTGATTCAGCTATCAAATGCCTAACTGTTGGGAGAGTAATCACAGGGACTTACATAGTTAGAATACAATCTAATGGAATTGGATCGACTGAGTTAGCCTAAATCTTCACTCAAACTGGACTGATTCCACTTGTACATGACACCAATTATGCAATGCTCTAAGTATATATCCACTGTGGTATAGTTTAACTTTAGGAAATCCAAAACCGCCTTTATTAGTTGGACTTTGCAAGAAATCAAGTGGAATTTTTGGCTTGACTCCTTCTCCCCACAAAAATTATATATTGATTTCACAATAAACCTTACTAGGTAGGTTAGATTTTATTCACACTTTCGGCTGATTCAGCCTTTCGTGACAACAGAGTTAAAATAGTAAACACATTTCATAAATATGCAGCACATAATAAAACCGCTGCAAAAGTAAAGATAATAAAATAATAAGATATGTTTTGTCTATGATCAAAAAGAAAGAAAACAATGTTTTACCCAACACAACATAACATTAAAATATAAGATTTCATATGCCGGTAATATAGCCATGGTTTCGCACAATACTTTCTAATAAAATGTTCAATGTGAAATGTGGTATTTTATTTTACGGTATTGTGTGAAACCTGGGCTATATTGCTAGCATATGGAATCTTGTATATTTTTCTAATGCTGTGTTTTGTAAATAATGTTTTCTTTCCTTTTTAAAAGCTAGAGGAAGAGGGATCATATGCAAGAAATAAAGGTTAACGGTAAGAGAGTAATTTTAATCACAACTCCTTTCCCCCATAAGGACAGGTTGTCACGACTCGCTCCCTTCGCTCCCGTTCCCACCACTTGGGGGCATGATTTGGGGTTTATTCCCTACTGGACTTTTCCTCCGAACCTTATGCTACAGTGCTGTGATGAATGGGGAGCGCTAAAACCCTATTTTCCAAGCTACTTCCCTTCCGGATCCATTCCAGGTTTTTGGCAGCCAGCATGCTTCTTTAACCAAATGACTATGCTTCCCAGAATGCCTGGCCCACTGCTTCACCTCCACCCTTGCAGGACAAGGTTGGGTGGAGGATAGGCAACACCTGTGGCTGCAGGTGCAGCAATCAGCACACCTGAGGCGTGTGCTCGTTAAGCAGCTTTAAAAGCCTCAGTCTTACTTCAGTCCAGCGCTGGTCATCGTTTGCAGTGTTCCTGTTGTGACTAGTCCCTTGTTCCTTGTTCCTTGCCTTTGTACCTAGTTCCTAGTTCCTGTTTTCTTGTTCCTCCGCCCTGAATCTCGGATTCATCCGCTAATTGATTTCTGCTCCCTTGATTCCCTTTTTGTCTTCCTCTGTTTGCAGGCAGCATTTCTCAGTGCTTTCCCCTTTTAGATGCAGCCCAGTTTGTCTGTGTTCTATATTTCTTTGACTCTGTCCTTTGCTGCTGTAAACCCGTATGCCTTAGCCTTCCTCTTAGATTAGCTTCCTGTCTTTTCCTTGGAGGGGTAGGGAGAAGTTTGCATTGGTTATTTCGTTTTTCCCTGCTCCTGATCCTTACTTTCTATTGGGATCCATTCCATGTTTTCCATTGCACTTCTGCACTTATTTCCCATTTGATTATTAGGTGTGGTGTGCGGTTGTAGCTAGCTCCTGTGTGAATGCTTATGTTTTCCTCACTAATTTGTAATCACTATTCCAACTTAGGTATTTAGTTTTCCTCCCATTGCTGTTCTAGCCTTTCGGGGTCCCAGTTTCATCAACAGGATTCGTGGGCTAGCTGACATTCAAGAGGTTTATCTCGTCCTCGTGAGTACAGTTCTTTGGTTCCCTTATTTAATACCATCAAGAGTGTTAGTTCACAGATCCTGTCATTGCTTGCCCTCCACGTGGGTTTAGCGCTGTCAGTACCTGTAACAGCAATTGGGGGTAAGGCGCTTGCCGACTTTCCTCGCGGTCAGGTGCTTACCCCACATCCCTTTTCATATATTGGTTTTGATGTCACACTCTATTTGCACTCCTGGGTTCTAGCATACATGAGTCGTTGTTCCTGTGTGCACATTTCCCTTGCCATATTCGCTGCCTTTGTACTCGCCTGACTAATCCTGACAGAATGACCAGCCCAAAAATTCCCATTGAATATGGCAAGTTTAAGAAAGAAAGGCAGCAAGGCCTCTAACAAGTTTGTACAGAAAGCTTCCCCTACATTTACCTGTGACAATCAAATCACTAGTCCTGACTTAAATGAACTCCTTGTCACGAATGGGCATTTACGTGCTAAGTATTTTTCCCATAGGATGGCACATCCTACATTGCCTGATCCTAGTTCTATCTTTTGTTTTGATCCAGATTCTATGTCAGCGCAAGCCTTAGCCGCAGAAAACAACACACTGTTAGACTTATTATACAAGAGTACCTCTGTTGTTGAACCCCATGATTCCAGTTGTGCTTCACCTCAGATAGAACAGTTTTATGGTACAAACATACAGAATGGAGGGGTTCCCTGCATAACTTCTGTTTTCTACCCTCAGTCTAAAGCATACTCCTTTGCACAGGTACATACTGTAGTCCCTAATGCCAAGAGGTCTAATGTCAATAGTTTGCTTAAGGGGAACACAGACAAAGTTAGTAAGAGAAAGTATAAATCTCAGAACCTGAAAGCAGTAGAGGACAATGCACAATCGGTGCACATCCAGATTGCTAGTGCAGGATCCAGCCCTGATGCCACTATGCCTCCCCCTGTGCCTACTGATAGTGATGTACAGTTAATGCAGGGCATGCTAAGAGCTAAGCTTGAGGAGTTAAGACAAGAATTCATTTCTTTACAAGAGGAGAATAAGACCTTGCACTCTTTACTGAATACACCTCAGACTTTATCCGTTGATGTTGATGAAGTGAACACGGTTCAGCCCCTGAGTGCAGAGACTTTGGTAAACCATGATATTTGTCAATATGTTAGATCTATTGGGAGTGAAAGTCTTTCTTCTAGCACAGCGCTTAATCTGGGCACAGTTTCTAACAATGGTTCTGCTGTTTGTCAGGGATTGCAGTTAGCTGAAGATTTACAAGCCACTCCTTTACCTAAAATTTCCCGTGTAGCAGTTTGTCATAATTCTGAGCTAGCACACATACAAGCTTCTGATTTCCAAACACAATCCACAATGGTGGCATACACAGATTCAGTCACTACAGTAGGCTTAGGCCCTGCTCTCGATACAGCTGCTGAGACTGAAGTAGATGTTCAAGCTGATGTGGAAAACGATGTTACCTCTGGGTTCACTCTTCCTTCTGCCAATTCTGATCAATACGAACAGTCAGAAACAGTACAGATTTCATCTTCTGATGGTCTCATTCCACAGTATACAGAACCAAAAGACCGGCAGGCGATTCCTGAACTGTTGATTGTAAATCTGCCTCTTTCAGAAGCTAAGACAGAGGAATGGACAATTGACGAAATCCTGATTAACAGAGACTTTACTATGGTAATTCCACTGGTTGAATTTGACTTCTACAAAGAAAAAGACTCTGTGTCACCCACTAAAGAAAAGGACTGCAAGGGTACAGCTCAGTCTTTGGTTACTGGTGTCAAGGAGTCTACTGCCCTAAAGGTGCCCTCCATTCCTGAGCCACCAATGTGTCTGTCAACTTCTGAGACTTCTGTCTGTCCTCCTACAACCATTGACTCTTCTATGATCCAACCCACAGCCCTGCAGTCATCTTTGGCACACGTGTCTTCACCCAATGAACCGCTGCCATGTCTGCCATTTATTCAAGAGCCAGTCCCAAAGACCTGGACATGTTTGTATCCAGCAAACGAGATGGCTCCAGCTTGCATGCCTTCAGCCTCAAGGTTTCCTCTGGCCTGCCTGTCTTCAGCTACAGTGACTCATCCTGCAGATCATCTTTCAGCTATAGAGCCTCCGGTAGTCCATCATAAGTGCATGTCTTCAGTCCCGGGGTATACTGAGTATTTGCCTTCAGTTCATGAGACGCCTGTATCCTGCTTAGCCTCGCTGCCAATATCAGAGGTATACCTGTCTACGCCATCAGATCCTGCTGTATTTTCTTCTGCTCCAGCGATTCCACCTGAATCCCAACCATTTACTGTCGATGAACGTCTAGCCTGCCTTTCTTTTGCTTCAGGAGGAGCACCAGAATGCCTGCCTTTTCCACAAGACGATTCTCCCAACTGCTTCACTTTAGCATCAGAGCCTCCTAAAAATGCAGCATCAGAATTTGAGACTTTTGCCAGCTCCTGCTTCAGAGTCATCAAGCTGGACCAAGTGATGAGTCAGAACCACTCACCTGGGTGTGCACAGGGGGTGGTGCTGACCGGCGTATTACCTACAGGACTTGTGCAACAGAATTCCGCCAAGCAGCACCAGTTGGGTGCTAGTAGCCAAAGGAAGGGAATGACTGCTGCAGTTCAAAATGTGTCTGTTATTGCTCCTTCTGCGAGTGTGCCTGAAATACCAAGTACTGCGTCCATCACTCCTATCAGTATGCCAAACGTCCCTGCTGTTGTATCCCACGTGCAACAAAGTGGCTACACGACTGTCACCAGGAGTACCAGCCTTGTACAACCCATTGGACTTTCAGGTCTCCAAGGCGTAGAACATGTGCAGTCAAACCTTAGTCACTTTCAACCACAAGCCTTTTCCCCGATGAATGACAGAAGAAAATCTGAACCTCTACCTCAGCCGCCACCTTCTCTAATGGCTGAACATAAACCTTTCCTGAAGCCAGCAATTTCCTCACCTCCCGCATGTCCACTCTCGGCAGAAAGGCTAACAGGGCTTCTACCATTGTCTAAGGCATGTTGCACCAGCCTGCCTCCCTCCTCAAAGACTTATAAGGGTCCACTCCCAGTGACTGAGCTTCCTGGACCTTCCAACTCTGCTTCAGGTCCTGCAAGTCCTTCATGCCTTTCTTCGAACCATGAGTCTCTTCCTCACCAGAAGCCACCGTTTCCATCAGTGCCACCTCCAAAGACAAAGCGCTCCTATCATGGAAGTCCATCTGCCTTTGCCCACAGGCCACCATTTCCATCAGTGCCATCTCCAAAGAAAAAGCACTCCCATCATGGAAAGAAGATGTCTCGTGCGGGTGGCGGGCACCCGAAGACGGCCGTGGGAGGGGGTATACTGTCACGACTCGCTCCCTTCGCTCCCGTTCCCACCACTTGGGGGCATGATTTGGGGTTTATTCCCTACTGGACTTTTCCTCCGAACCTTATGCTACAGTGCTGTGATGAATGGGGAGCGCTAAAACCCTATTTTCCAAGCTACTTCCCTTCCGGATCCATTCCAGGTTTTTGGCAGCCAGCATGCTTCTTTAACCAAATGACTATGCTTCCCAGAATGCCTGGCCCACTGCTTCACCTCCACCCTTGCAGGACAAGGTTGGGTGGAGGATAGGCAACACCTGTGGCTGCAGGTGCAGCAATCAGCACACCTGAGGCGTGTGCTCGTTAAGCAGCTTTAAAAGCCTCAGTCTTACTTCAGTCCAGCGCTGGTCATCGTTTGCAGTGTTCCTGTTGTGACTAGTCCCTTGTTCCTTGTTCCTTGCCTTTGTACCTAGTTCCTAGTTCCTGTTTTCTTGTTCCTCTGCCCTGAATCTCGGATTCATCCGCTAATTGATTTCTGCTCCCTTGATTCCCTTTTTGTCTTCCTCTGTTTGCAGGCAGCATTTCTCAGTGCTTTCCCCTTTTAGATGCAGCCCAGTTTGTCTGTGTTCTATATTTCTTTGACTCTGTCCTTTGCTGCTGTAAACCCGTATGCCTTAGCCTTCCTCTTAGATTAGCTTCCTGTCTTTTCCTTGGAGGGGTAGGGAGAAGTTTGCATTGGTTATTTCGTTTTTCCCTGCTCCTGATCCTTACTTTCTATTGGGATCCATTCCATGTTTTCCATTGCACTTCTGCACTTATTTCCCATTTGATTATTAGGTGTGGTGTGCGGTTGTAGCTAGCTCCTGTGTGAATGCTTATGTTTTCCTCACTAATTTGTAATCACTATTCCAACTTAGGTATTTAGTTTTCCTCCCATTGCTGTTCTAGCCTTTCGGGGTCCCAGTTTCATCAACAGGATTCGTGGGCTAGCTGACATTCAAGAGGTTTATCTCGTCCTCGTGAGTACAGTTCTTTGGTTCCCTTATTTAATACCATCAAGAGTGTTAGTTCACAGATCCTGTCATTGCTTGCCCTCCACGTGGGTTTAGCGCTGTCAGTACCTGTAACAGCAATTGGGGGTAAGGCGCTTGCCGACTTTCCTCGCGGTCAGGTGCTTACCCCACATCCCTTTTCATATATTGGTTTTGATGTCACACTCTATTTGCACTCCTGGGTTCTAGCATACATGAGTCGTTGTTCCTGTGTGCACATTTCCCTTGCCATATTCGCTGCCTTTGTACTCGCCTGACTAATCCTGACACAGGTTGAGTTTTGATCATTTCCTACATTGAATTCATATCTCAATTAACTTTAGATTATATTGGTCTCTAAAGGTCTATTAATTTCACTAATGATCTTCACACCTAGTTAGTTACTTCCTTTTTTAACCCAATTAAGGTTCCCTGTCGGTAACAGCCCACTATGATAGGAATTGGAGATTGGGAATATTTCTGTTTTGCTGTTATTCACTTTGTAATTAGATACTTTCCCAGAGTTTGCCAAAACCTGTTCTTGTTGTTTGAATTAGTTATTCGTATCAAATTACATAATTTACCATAAGATCATCAGCATAAAGTAAACCTTTAGTGGAATGATCACTTATATCAATACCTTTAATCCCAGGGACTCTTGTAAATAAAATTACAAGAGGTTCAATGAATTAATCAAACAGAAATGGAGAGAGGACAACCATGACATGTTCTCTCTCATTTTTAAATATGGATGAAGTCACACCATTTACCATTAGACGAGCTCTGGCCATACGATAGCGTGTCTCAAATATTGACATGAACTTTGGACCATATTTCATTAGTCTCAACAAAGACCTCAGATAATTCCAACCCACTCTGTCAAATGCTTTCTCATCATCAATGCTGATCGCTCAGACAGTATCCTTCAAGTTCTTTTCCAAGTGAATTGCATCTTTAAGTTCCCTCAGATTGTCTGAGCTACTCCAACCGGGAATGAAACCAGTTTGATTCTTATGAATTATTCTTGGTAACCCCTTGTCCACCCTACATGCAAAAATGTTAGCTAGCAATTTCACATATGCATTAAGGAGCAATATTGGTCTATAAAATGCACATTTATTCCATGGCTTACCATGATTTCCAGTTAAAGTACCTAAATCAAAAGGATTGAATGCCAAAGGTGAGGATGTATTCGACCGAAAACAAAAGGATCACATTTCTTTTTAAAAATGTATCTTTTTTTTGCTATAGTTTAGCTAAAAAAAGGTGTTTTGATGCCAAAAACAGGGGATTTGGGGGAGACCCCCAATAAAAATTCAAAAAAATAAAAATTAGATCCTTTTTTTCGGTCGAATTGACTCGACCCTTTTGTCATTCGACCCTTTTGAGTCAATACTTTGACCTATTTCCACTAACCATGTATGACTATAATGAGTGCTAGTTGCATTGTAGCAAGACATTTTCCTTTTTCAGTAATTTCCATGGAGAGTTTCTGAATTAACACACCATATAACTCTATTAAGTCCATCTTGACCTGGACTCATTCTTCCTCGCATTAAACAGATACATCTCATAGTCTCTTCTGTGTCTATATTATTCTCTGATATATTAATCTCCTCTGTCAGTCAGTGTAGGGATCCCAACCTCAAAATAAAAGCTATGCAGCCACGCCAGATCCTTTTCCTCCCCTGTTGCATGAAGATCCTCATGATAAAGCTTTCACAAATATCTTCATTTTTCCTACATAGTCTGAGAGCATCATCTTCTATAGCAATAACTAATCTTTCGTCACATTCTTTATTAAGTCTATTTGCTAACAAATGTCCTGGCCTTCTCTTGTCCTGAAGAAAAAACTCTACTTTCTACATGTTCTGTTAACTTAGCATCTAAACTTCGCCTAGCTCTATCCAGCTCAGCTCTCAAAAGAGCAGTCAGATATTTTGCATATGTCTGTTCAGCCGTATGAACATTCTCTTCTAGATCCAGCATTTCTTGTCTACTCATTTTATGCCTGTGAGATGCAAAAGCAATCATTTCTCTGATAATGGTTGTTTCCATGGCATCCCAAAAAACAAACTAGGCTGGGACCCATCCTTCGTTTACAAGCAGAAAAATCAATATGTTCTTGTATATGTTCTATGAACACCACATGAGATAGCAATGCTCTATCCAGTCTCCAACGACCTGGCGGCCCCTTGTCTCCCAACAGAGGACAGGCTAATGACAAAAAAATACCATGGTCAGATATCAACATGTTTCCATTGTCACTGGTTACAACATCTCTCGTAATCCCCTAAAAAAACAAAACTCATATCAATACCAATGGAGGGTTCAAAGTCCTTTCATCGCCAGGCTTTCTAACGCCTGCATTTTAAACATGGAAAGAATAACAAAAAAGATCATTGAATTGTTTTTGGGGGTGGGAAAGGGCAGATAAGTGGTCAGGAATAGTTAGAAACAGGTGGAGGAGGGGGATTTTTGGGGTGAGCACCCCCTGCCCACCAAAAAAACAATTTGATGAACTTTTCCCTTATTCTTTCCATGTTTAAAAGGCAGGTGTTAGAAAGCCTGATGATGAAAGAACATGCAACCCAGTGAAGACTTCATGAGTATTTGAATAGAATAAATAACATTTCTCCAATGGGTGTAGACCTCTCCAGGAGTCTTTCTTAGTCCCTTGTTTCAATCAAAGTGTGTAATTGTTCTCTAGCTGTCCCTTCACAGTAAGATATGGAGCCTCCTATTTTATCCATATCTCATGTTTGGTGACACATTAAGGTCACCACCGAAGATCAAATGCCCTGCCCCAAAGCCACACAATACACTATCAACCTCTTTATAAAAAGCTTCCCGGTTAATATTAAGTGAGCATACATCATCAAGAGCAAGGTACTATTTTCTATCTGGACCTTCACTGCAACATATCTTTCCTTTGGGTCACATACAGATTTCCCAGGGTCACAGGTACATTTTCCCCCAAAAAGAATATTAACACCTCTTATCCTAGTAGTAAGGCAGCTAGAAATCCCCTTGTTATATCTATTGTTAAATAAATATTCCCTTTGCTCTTCTTGTCAGTGGGTCTCCTGCAGAACACCAATATCAGCTCTGTTTGTAAATATGCAACAGGATTATTCTCCTCTTAACAGGACTGTTTATCCAGAAAAGAAGAAACCAACAACCAATTAGATAAACAAATCATAGAGAATAAACAAAACAATACGGAAAAGCATTTCTTCAAACACCAATGGAGAAAAAACTTCAATGTTTCCAAAACCACAGGATTAAATCAATTTTAAATATGTTTATAGTAGCATACCTAGCACACCTATGTGTACTCGAAAAGTGATATCACAGCACTATCAGCCTCCTATGACTATCTATTATAACTCTACAATAGCAAAAAGGTTACCGTGTTCCCCCACCCTTAGGCAACACTACCATACCAATAATCAGCCATTTCTCTCATAAGGCAAAGGGGGAAGGCTCATTTACATTTCTACATGAACAACATTAAACAAAATATTAGAAGAGCATATAGGAGAATAGTTGTGGCCGCATTCCCATTCAAACGTATCACCAATACAATGCGTGCACAATGAATGTGCACAGTTGCTTTTTATCTATTTCATACTGATCCCATCTCATACATGTATATGTTATCATTCAGTCTCATGATAGTGTAGTCAGACAAGTTGCATGACTAATATTTTTCAGAATTATTTTCAAGAAACACATTTCTTCAGTTTCAAGGAATACCATTGCAATACTTGAAACACTTGTGTATAGGCGTGTTATAAATGCCATATCATATCAAATGGTAATATGCAAGTAATTCCCTGTAACTTCACCCTCAAGTCTTAGAAGATATATTTTTGGGGTGCAGTCCACACAACGGAAGCCTCCCTCTGCAATCCACTTCCATATCCAGTGGTCCTTGCCAGAGCTGGTGGCAGTTGTTCTGAAGTCTTGAAATGCAGCAGATCTATGTGCCTTTTGTACTGGATCTCTGTGCCGCCTTCAGAAGACACTCCATAGAGCCTTCTTCTCTGCGTGGTCATGTACACGCAGATAGGTTGGGACATTTTAAGAAATGCTAAAATGACTCCCGGCAACATATTAGTTAATTAGTTAACTAATTAATGGAATAATGCACATTGTAAAGTTCAAAAAACCACAAACGTGTGTCCCACCTTAAAGTAAGGGTAACTCAATTAGCTGCTGTAACAAAAAGGTTCACCAAGAACAATCTTGGATACTGTGAGACAGAATTGGTATCAAGAGATGACACAGATACAGACAACAGTTGTAACAGTTTTGAAAACCTTTATTAAAATGTCAGGATGGATGGAATGTCTAACTTGCCCTACAGCTATGGTGGCAATAGCCCTACCTAAAGAAACTAAGGAAACTAACAAAAAGTTTAAGTCCATAAATTCAACTCAAAAGTCTGTCTGTGTCAAAACCTATGCTTGCCTTAACATCTAATACAGAAGTGTAGTCTAGGGATATTCTAACTTAGATGGTGTTCATCATAAAGCCTGGAGCAGTCTCTAGCCCCCTTCACAAGTTTAGGATGCAGTTTTAACCACAAAGTTCAAAAAGGCGCTTAGGGTTCCCTTCCCCAAGCTTCAAGCGGAAATGTCCAAAACACCAATGGTTCAAAAGGAGCACAGGGTTTCCCTTTCCCAAGCTTTGAATACTGATACTCAAAGCACCATTGTTCAGCTTTAGTGACTTTCAAGGTTGCTTTCACTCAAATACTGTTTCTCATCATCAAAACACCAATGTTAAGCTTTAGCATATTTCAAAGTTGCTTTCACACTTCTTCTTGTTGGGACGTCCTGGTCTAGGCATTACAGGTCACACAACCAGTTGCCCTTTTCCAGCGTTTATCAGTTCTTAGCAGGGGTGTAGGAGACACATAAAATCTGGGGGGAGGTGGCGGGTGGACAGGGGACTTTGCTACAGACACAAACCACATGGTAAAAGTGGTGGTAAAATGGTTTTGGAATGTATTAAGTCTGTGTTTGACATGTTGATTGATGTCAAGCACTCGATTTAGCTTCATTGCACCTTTTGTTTGCCCACAAAGATCAAAACAGAGAACTGATGAGTTTGGGTACATTCGGCACATTATGTATAGTACAACCAGTTGCCTTATCACTTAAGAAACATTGGTGCTCTGAAGGGAAAACAGTGTATGCCTCCTGATTCCATATCAAAATATCTTGAAACACAAAAACAGACCACTAATCTACTGAGTTTAACAAAAAGAGTGCAAAATGTCAACCTCACTAGAATTACATACACACACCCCAAAACGACCTCCTATTCACATGATGGAAAATAAATGTAAAATTTCTACCTAAGAAAAGTGACCGAGATCATTTGCAAAAAGGGCAGTTAGTTGCGTGCTACACTGTGTGCCTTGGGCCAGCGGACACCTCTCTTCCTCCCACAACTTCATATCCGGAAATACATTGCAACTAGAAGACATCCTTCCTTCTTAAGAGGCACATGCCGGCTGCAGCAATAGACATAGAAAACAGTTTGTGCAGGCTCCTTAAAAAGCAGGCTGCCTTTACCTTCCCAACACTAAATGGGATGTTGCAAACTGCGTTTAGTTAGCATTTTTTATATTAAGTTATATTTTCACATGCAGCATAGCACTGCTTGTTATCATTATAACTGATATCAGGTTAGTTTGTAGCACATCAGCGGATGAGGGGTTTAAGAAAGTATTGGGAATGCAATACTGAAAAGACAATCCTGCATACATTTCATTAAATAAACGGAGACCCCAGCATCCCACATCTTGCTGCTGTACTTCCCTGGAATTCATTCCAGAATGGCCTACAGTGCTGTACTTCACAGATCACACACACGACACACCGCCATTAAAGCCACGGTCCAACGGATATCCATTCCAAGCAACGCAATGCAAAGCTTTGCCTCTGATGTATCCTCTAGGGATGTACAAATAATGTGAAACTGTGAATGCTGCTGCAGCTTTATCACTGCATGCGTTCAGATTGGACTACAATGGGGTGAGCTTGAATGATATTCTGACCAGGTTGTGGGGGTGGCATGAATAAACATAGCATAACTACGAGCCCGCATACGTCATGCAGTTATTGGCGGCATGGAAATTGTTATTCTGAAATTACAATGCAACATCACATGACAAAAGTTATTTCTAATCAAACCGTCGTAGACGCGTGATGTGTAAGAAAATGCTAAAAAGGTCGCAATTCCTTGCGAATAACGAATTCATAGCAAAGTGCATAAGCTTAGGTATACTGTTTCCCAGGATGGCGACGGGAATGCTGAGAAATGTGAATAACTCAAACCTGGTTCCCGCTCGTTTGCTACAGTGGGCTCAGGCAGGTCCTTCACCTTCGTAGTGAGGTAGGTTTAGAAACGAAAGGGGCTCGCTAACTGCAAAGATTCATTAAACACCTGTCGTCCTAGTCTCCCAGAAATATAGTGATAAAACAACGACCCTGTCGACACGCCTTGTAACCAACACGTGGCTTCAGTACAACATGGTCCCTTGAGATGCACAATAATGATGGGAGTGCTTAAATTACCCAAAAGAAGGAGCTATTACACCCCTGCACCGGTTTGAACACATACCTTGCCAACCGCTGCTCAACCCCCTGAGCAACCCACACCTTCTCATTAGCTTGGCAACAATTAATTTTCGGATGGCTTACATTGTTTGGTTGTAGAATTCATTTTATTAAACTCAGCAAACTAGTTATGAAAAGGAATGTAGATTTCCATCCCAAGGCTAAATGTAAGGTAAATTATACACCCAAACCTTCAATACAGCTACAGATCGTGAAGCAGAACAGATCGATGGCATGCCTGCCTGTCTGGAGTAACCTAAATGGGCTGACGCCACAAGCCCATCTCGCCTGGTGTCTGAAAAACCAATTATTAAACACATCACGTAACTTATACTTATTATTAATAACGGTTTGCCTTAAATGGATGCAGTGGAGAATGCATCTTATATGTCCAGCACAGGTACTCAACCCACCATTCTATGTAACCGAGCATTTAACTGAAAAGCAGTGGATTTATGGGAAGTGCGCTGCTGCCGTGCCTGCTTTAGTTTGCTTTCTACCTACTGAGTACGGCACGTGTCTGAAGGCCTCCAGGGAGCGGTTTGGAGCGGTAATTAAAGGTAACACACAGCGTTTAACTAGAGCAACGTTAAGAGGTAGACAGTGTGGAAAACAGCAGCTAACTCGGTGCCTTCTCAAAAGTAGACACTTCCATAACAACACAGAGTTTGCAGCCTCGCTGTATGTATTCACCACCTTGCGTGGAGACACACCTGCATATAAACCCCCGCTACCCAGCACAGTTCCTTCCCGAACCAAAGCAATGCATGGGCATTCCCGCGGTCGCACCGCATGGACCAGTCCAGTCGTCACCTGAAATCAATGTGAATTTAACTTATTCTGTGCTTTCGCAGCGCCCGACTCGAGTGCAGTCCTGAGCAAGCGTTGCTGCCTGCCTGCTTCACTTGCCACCTCAACGCTCGGCGTCACTCTCTGCACTGGCCAACTTGCCCCACCCCCAACCTGTGCTGTAGTGCATTGCTCAGCACGGGCAGAGGGAGCAAACAGTCACTCAGCATAGAGGGCACGTGCCATTTACTTCCTGGCCTGGACGGTTCCGTGCCCCTCAATGCGTGCGCGCGCTTGGGCAGAAATCAAAAAGAAATATAACTGGCAGTGGCAGGCAGTGCTGCCTGGCCACAAAGGAAGCCTTCACAGGCATCGCTTCAGTTGGAAAAAATAACCCCTGCCTTTCACTTGGCCTCGCCTCTGATATATGGGGGGGGATAAATGACATTATATCCCCCTGCTTAAAATTGTGGGGGGATTTGTGCCCCCTGTACCCCCATTTCCTACGCCCATGGTTCTTAGATTCAGGGTTTGCCTTTCTTTATGCTGCCTTGGTTATCCTTTATATAATGTGCTTGCTTGAGTTTCAAATAGTTTTGTTTTCCCGTTCAGCATTTTGCTCGCACTTCACTTGCTCCCCTCGGGTTACTCTTTCATTGCTTTCAACGTGTTTCACTCGGACACAATGTCTCTGCAAGTTTCACTTCAAGTACTGCATTCACTTTGATTCGTTCCCTTAATTCACCCAGAGGCGTTCGAGAACTGCCGACTGCAAGCATACACTCCTCTACAATGTAATCCTTTCACTTTTATACGCGCACTGGATTTCCTTGCATTTGCTTGAAACACACCGGCTGCAACGTATCTTTTTGTGTGTTTCTTCAACCAGATGATTTTGGGTATTTAAGGTCAGGGTCTCACCGCCTGCTCCTCAAAGACCCCTGGATGCTGCCATTCAGGGGAACAAGCAGTTATTGGCCACAGTAAAGGGGACTGGTGTCTTCCACGGTACCCTTCTTCTGCCTTCTCTGGCTTCGCCACGCAATGACAGCTTCTTTTGCTCTGCTGTTCTTCAGCTTCCTGGCGTCTCTCCTGGCAATGGCTCTCCTGCTGCTCTCTCCAACTCCCTTCTCTCTGTGTGGACTCCACCTTGTATACACCTGTGAGCCTCTAACAGGCTGCAGATGTGAAGTCTTAGACTTATTTGCCTGACCCCAACTAGTCCAATTAACAGGACATGCCTGACCTTAAGTTCTGTAGCTATCAGGCTCCCTCTTCATCCCAGTACTATAGTGCTGTTTCCTTTCCTATCGGTAATCTTAATTACTTTTGGGGTTAGTTTCTTCTTCTCAATACTTGTTCTGATTTCAAGGGGAAAGGTAGGGTCTGTGTAACAATATCCTAAAAAGGCAGAGGGAGGGTAAGGTAAATCACTGTCAGGAAATGGGGAATAAAATGTCTCACCCTCTGGCACAATTTCCCCAATCCTCGAGGACAGTCCACCCAGGTGATCCTTCCTCGCTCGTCCACCCCTGGGATCGGAATCCAAAAGCCCTTCCCTGGCCACCTGAACATAAGATTCCTGGGAAGTAGATGTGATGGTGCCTTCAAGTTTCTCACAATATACACTGTCTTCAATCCTGCAGTTGTAAAACTAAAATATGTTCAGCCACACTTTATGGCTCCGAATTATGGGCATATCGCCATATGGAACATATTTTCCTGTTTGGAATAAAATGTTTACGATCTCTTCTTGGCCTTCCAGTAAATGTTCCAATTGAGTATGTACACCTTGTATTTCGGATGCCTTCTATATCTAGCTATATCTAGCTATTTACAAGTTAATATGCTGGCTTTTAAAAGGTCATTATTATACCTAGATGCCTTGTTAACACAGAATGAGTTACTGGGTGGACATCTTTTGGAGGTTCAAGTTGCAACTAGTCTATCACTTTCAGCAGTTTGGCATTTTACCAACAGAATATGGCTGTAATAAGTTAACAAATACTCATAAAGCTATGATCTATAAGTTGGCACTCAAACAATCTCTAGTAAACCTTTCCTCCAAAACAACTTCTAAAGTATTCATTGACAACCACACAGCAGATCCCATCCCTGTCTCCCTAGGTGCCCCCCCCGACCCCCAAGGCTCCTGCCTATGCCCAACACTCTACAACACCTATACCAAACCCCTCTTGACATACTTGATGCACTGGGGATCACCTATACCAACTTTGCCGACAACATGCAAATTCTCATCCCTGTCACTAGCAACTATTCTAATGACTCTGACACCATCAATAAAATATTCAGTACTATCCAAAACTGGATGGCTACTCACAACCTCTTCCTCAACGATGAGAAGACAGAGCTACTCATTGTGGGCTCCCCGTCCCACCTTAAATCCCTCAATCCATCCAACTGTTCCTTCCTCATTGGTGGCACATCCATTCCAGTCCTTAAACAAGCCAAAACCCTGGGGGTTTACATTAATGCCGAAGTACCAGGCATGTTAATGCCTTTGCCTCCTCAACAGCCCACACTGCTAAACTCATTTCACGAAGTAGACCGTTTCTGAGCCCCAACAACTGTCTGACCCTTTCTAGAGCCATCATCCTGAGCAAACTTGGCTATTATAATGTGTTCTTTAAAGGAACGCCACCCTCCAGCCTGGCCAAGTTACAGCTGCTAAAACACAAAGCCTTACGTGTGGCCCTGGGACTACACAAATCGGACCACATATCTGCAACCCTCTGTGAGGTCCATTGGCTACTGATTAAAGTGTGGATTGTCTTCAAAACTTTCCATTGCACACTGCTGCATCCATAATGAAGCCCCTCAAACCCTGAACAACCGAATCGCAAGGAAACTCCACTGTCGCTTCCTCCGATCTTCTACCCAACTCACCCTAGCTGTCCCATATTTCAAACTGCCCAGAGCAGGAGGAGTGAGCGTCAGTACCACTGCCCATCTCTCTGCAACTTACTTCCTCCTCACCTAAGGAACGAACCTTCATACCCTGCATTCAAGAGACTTTTGAAACCTTAGCTGTTCAATAAATATGATTAACTTCACTCTGAATATGGATCACTATTTAATGAGCTGATTATTGCCTTACTATCTGACTGTCTGCTTCCTCTGTACAAACGCTGCAATACCCGTGGGTCTGGGAATTTCACAAATGTTAAAATAAACTGTTGGTTATAACGTCAATTACTGTCTGAATATAGATAAACCTGGATCCTATGCCTTATTGTACCCTAATAACTGGATCATGCATAAATATATTCAAACTAAACTTAATCTGGTCAATCCATTGGACGTTTTAGGAGCACAGTGGGCTATACCGAGATATATGCAAACCTTTAGGATTTGTGGAGATGGTATTTGCGAAACTGCTAGACACTTATTGTTATCCTGCGAGGCTTTGGCTAAGTGGAGCACTACTGCGTTACTTGCGAGTGCAATTAATGACATTTTGTGTGATCCAAATGCTGTTTGGGCTGAATATGTAAAGGGGAATAATAACCAAAATGTGGATCAGAGCTGAAACTTTACTATCAGCCATTATGTGGAGACTATTATTTGAACTTGGATAGATTTTAACAAATAATGTTAATTTGACTCAGTTTTATGTAAAGAACCTTGACCAATTTTAGATGTAGTATTTATCATTTTGTAGTGTTGTTATATTCTTATATATTGAACTAATATTTGAACTTGTAACTGGAATTGATTTTAATATGTACAAAACATTTTTATAAAGGTATATTGTACTATGTAATTAAATAAAATAAAAAAAACACAAACAGATCAGTAGTAATGGTGACAATAAGCACTCCATGGCAGGTGAGAGAAAGCCATTATATCCATGTTACATATCTTTCAGTAATTGTAGTTCCCACTCATGGTCAGAAAAGGAATATGTTTTTCCTTCAACAAGAATTTTCATAATAGGCGGGTACAACATATATTATTATCATTATTGCATTTCCTTCTCCTTTGCTCAGCGTTTAGTTTCATCAAAAAGCTTCCCCTGAGCAACAATGTATGTTTCAAAATCATTAAAAAACTAGATATTTCAGGCATCACCCTATTTAATTTCCTCCATCTCTCTAACTTTTTTTTAATTATCATTCCTTTATTGGATATCTTAAATATTGCACATTCAGAGGTCTTGAGACTTGACCTTTAACAGGGTTTGCGGCAAGAGTACCGTGAGCCCTTTCAATTTTCAGAGATTTTCCCAGAGGAAAATCCCAAATTCTATTTTTTGCAGGAACTCAGCAGGTCTCACCCCTCTCTACATCCTCAGGAAATCCGATAATTCTAATATTTGACCTTCTAGAATAATGTTCCTGGTTTGAGATATTTTTGTTTGCTGTCACCATTTGAATGTTTATGTCTGCCAGTTTCCTTTCCAGTATCAGAACCCCGTATTTAGTTTGAGAATCTCTCCCTTCCAGTTCCTCTGTGTGTCTTATAACCAGCAAATGTCCCTGTTTAATTTCCATCACTGTTTCTCTGATTTTTGCAATTGATAATACCAGACCATCCCTTACTTCCATCTTCAGCAGATGGTCCTTCAGCACAGCACTTGGGGGGATGGCATACGTTTTTGCTGATGTCCTTTCTGGGTCTCTTGGGTGGAAGTCATTAGATGTCACTCCCTCTGTCTCTAATTCGCCTTCTTTATACCTCATGAGTCAGGGAGGGTCTTCCATCTCAACAGATTTAGTGATTACCAAGGATTTTCAACTGATTTCAGGAGGCTGGAAGGAGCTCAGCAGTTAAACTGCCATCTTTGCTGCGGTCAGTTCTAGAATCCAGAAGTGCATTTTCCAATCGTCAACCATTGGAAAGTTTGTCCGGTTAAGTGCACAGGCAACTTAATGGGGAAAAAGGATTGAGTTAGAGTTGGCTTTGGTACCTGATTGGTCTCTGGTGCTGCTAACCAACCATAATAATGGCTGACCAACCATAGCCCAAATAGGTAATATTCTGTGTTTTCTTTGTTCTATTTCAACCATTAATAACCTGCCGATGAGCAGTATGTAGGCTCTTTGGGAACCAGTTGAATCAACAGATTGCCCATTGGGGAAGTGGCTTAGATTTGTAAAGTTTGCCCCAATAGATTTAGATTTGGCAAGGTTTTGGTATAAACGTGTAGCCAATCAGACCAATTCTTGTAAGGTTGTAATAGATACCTTTGATTTAATGGCACTGTCTGCTTCGCAGATGCTTCACCTGAGGGAAACACTGGTTGTCAGGGTAAGCACCGTGTATTCACACATGCCACACAGTGGCAAGAAACATAGGAGCCATTATGAGGGACAACCTTCTTTATTTCTCTCTGCAGCAAACATCCTTCTGCACGGGCTCTCTAGTGCGCATGCGCGGACTGCCCTGCATACCATTGGTTGGCGCAGCTTCCTGGCTCAGTTAACCTTGTCATCTCCGGGACACTTCATCTCCCCCTTTGGACCAAAGTACAAAATCACTCAGGGATCTGTCCCTTTACATCTCCTCGATTAGGCGTGTTGGTCTCCTGGTACATCGAGTTGGCTGGGCCACTCGTTCTTCTTGCTCTCACTCAGTCTCTTCTTTCAGGGGCTCACCAGTCACAGCAGCATAGTTTTCTTCCCTTTCTTCCTGGTCTTCTTCTCTGCACAGCTTGAAGTGAGAGACAATTTGCGTGACCACTCCTCTGGGAGCGCAAGCAGTCACCATTGCCCCGTTCACATGGGAGATTGTCAAATGTTCAGGGTCAAACTTTTACTCTGCTTTATTGTCTTGTCAAGTACCTTGTCCCCCACTTGTCGGTCAGAGCTCTTGTTTTGCCTCCTGTTATTGGCGTAATCCTTCATGCCCTGATTCCTGCAGGCATCAGAGTCTCTAATTCGACCTGTGTCCTCACTCGAACTACTCACTAGGTGAGGGAGTCTGGTCCTTGTCTGTTTGCCGAACATTAATTCCGAGGGACATTTTCCAGTCGTGCCATGCAGCGAGGTTCTGTAGTCCTACACCATGTTGCACACCGCCTGGTTGAGAGACATTGGCCACAGCCCATTTTGTTGGAGAACCCTCTTGAAACTGCTCATGAATTCCTCCACCATGCCATTGGTCTGGGGCCATGGTGGAGTAACTTTTCTGTTGTGGATGCCCATGTACTACTTGAACCTTGCGAACTCCAGGCTGCTGAAGGGTGGGCTGTTGTCTGAATTTAGGACCTCCAATGCTGAGAATATGCTGTCCAGCACTGGTATCACAGTGCTTGCTGTGGTGGTCGACAGCATGTGCATCAACAGAAAACGAGAATGTTCATCCATGATGACAAGGCAGTATATCTTGTTGCCAAAAGGGCCAAAGAAGTCGATTGTGAGGTGGGTCCACAGGCGCACTGGCATTTCAGACATTTGTAAGGGTTCCGCTTGTTGGGTCTGGAGGTGCTCTGGTAGAGGTGCCATGCGTTGCTTGTGCGCTCTACCATCTATTCTATTCCTGGTGACCATATGGTGTCCCTTATTTCTCTCTTTGTGGACACCACCCTTCAATGACCTTCGTGAGCTAGATCCACAACTTGTCGCAGGTCAGTGGGGATTACTGTTGGCTGTCCTCGTATGACGAGTCCTTCTGCTGACACTGCCAATTCCTCTCATATGTTCTTAAATGCTTGCTGCTCAGCTAGCAGCCTTTCCCTCGGGTGCTTGTGAGATCAGTGTCTCTCATCTTCCGGATTTGATGAGTTCTTGCACTCTTGTTAGCAGGTTGTTGTGGCTGGTGTGTTCTAAGATAATCTCTGGCGTGATTGCCCTTGGGAGGCCCTGATGGGTGAGAAAGTTCCGAAACTCCTCTGCAATGGATTCACTGGAGGATGGGTCTGGCAAGGGGTGTCGTGAAATCAAGTCTGTAGGGTTATACTCCTTCACAGGCTTGTGAACAATGATAAAGTTGAAGTCCTGTAGGCGCTGGCGCCATCTCTCTATTTTGGGGGCATCTTGCAGTTGGAACTCCCATAAATGGTCACCAGGGCCTGATGGTCTGTTAGAATTGTAAATGGTTTCCCTATAAGGAACATCTGAAAGTGTTCTCAGGCCCATATGATGGCAAGTCCTTCCTTCTAGGCCTGCAAATACCTTGATTCCACCTCAGACAGGCTCTTGCTGGCATATGCTATCACAGTCCTGGGGGATTCTTGCCCTGGTTGATGCTGCGCTAGAATTGCCCCTACGTCGACAGGAATGATGTCCACTGTTACTTCCGTGCACATGTTCAGATCAAAGTACGCCATGCATAATGCTGAGGTAATTGATTTTATCCACGTGAATGCTTCTTCACATTGTTGTGACCATTGAAACACTCTGCCTTGCTTGGTGAGTTTTCTGAGGGGAGCGCTGGTGGTAGCGAAATCACAGAGATACCGGCCACAGTAGCTGGCCATCCCTAGGAATGATTTGACTTTGCTGATGTCTTTGGGAGCTGTGATATTTGAGATGACAGCAACCTTGCTCAGGTCAGGACCCATGCCCTCGTGTGAGAAGATGTGACTGTAAAACTTGAGGCGAGACTTGTGAAATACTCATTTCTCACTATTCAGTCAGACCAGCCTCTACTACTGCCGTGCATACTTGTTGGAGACATTGATCATGTTGTGCCGTGGTCGCCCCGAAAACCAGAATGTTGTCACTGTAGTTGAAACAGTTATTTACATGGTGGATTACCCTTCCTGGGCTCGCCTGGAATATTTCTACTGCTGAGCAGATGCCAAAGCTAAGTTTCTTATATCGAAAGAGTCCAGTTGGTGTGGCGAAAGTGGTGATATATCTAGACTGCTTGTCTATTTGGATCTAGTGATATCCTTTATTCAGATCGAGTTTTGAGAAAAGTCTCACTCAGTTGAGTAGGCTGATCATATGATCCAGATGCATCCCCGGGTGTCTATCGCATCCAATGGCCTTGTTGGCTTGGTGCATATGCACGCATTTGTGTATCTTGTCCAGTGACCCACTTTTCGGCACCACCATGATGGGGGATACCCATGGAGTGGGGCCACCTGCAGGTTCTGTTATGTGTTCCACGGTTTAGAGTGATTTTTTCGAAAAAAAAGTTTCGAATGACAAAACATTCGAAAACAAAGTTTTGAAAAAAAGCTGTGACAAACTATATTTAACATGAAAAAATGCATTTCTTTCGAAACCAATCCATCGACAATAAACATGGATTGGTTTCAATTGAAATGCACTTTGACATGTTAAAAGTAGCATTTCAAGGCTTTTTAGCTGAAATTTCACCACTGGCCAGCCCCTTGTAACATTTTAATGTCTTGTGTATATTGGGGGGTTCCCCCCGAACCTCCACGCCATCCCCCAACCCTAACACAAGCCCCAACCCTAACCCTAATGTAACCCTTAAACTAGCCCAAACCCCAACCCCCACCCTAAACCCCAACCACTAATCCTAGCCCCAACCCTAGTCATTTTAAAAAAAATACAAAATTGATATGATAAAAAATGACTATTCGAAAAAAGGACTTTTCGACAGAAAGTATTCACAAAGTTTGCATTCGAAAGTTTGTGTTTCGAAAAAATGACTGGATACCGTGTTCCACCAGTAGGTTTTGTATCTCCTTCTCTACAAGCAGCTGCAGATGAATTGGTATCCTTCTCGGGTATAGATTTGTCGCTGTGGAGTGTCACAGGGTCTCTTTTGAGACACAGAATTCCCTTGAATAGACTTGGGAACATTTGCATGACTGAGATCCCGTGTTGCATAGTGCAAGTTACTGCGGCAATGCTCATTTCAAGGGCAGTGTGGCGGCCCAGTAAGTTGTTTCCAGGGACTTCTCCTTGTAGTATATGAAACTCGGCCTGTGCACGCTTTTCTTTGTATTGTAGAGTTGTGAAGAATTTTCCGTGCTTTTGCATGGGTCCTCTCGCAGCCCACTGGAAGACTTTCAGATCAGATGGCTGTAGATGTGGGGGAGATGCCATCTTGCAGTACTCTGACACACACATGATGTTTAGGGTGGCACCTGTACCAAAGAGAAACTTGGCTGGATGATTTCTCACTAGTAGACTGATATCACCCTCTGGCGGAGTCGTGGTTCATTTCATTATGTACACGTAGTTGTGCTGGGTAGCCTCCTAAGGGGGTGGGGGTGACGGGGACCTTCCGGTAATTTCCGGTAACTTGCTTGACATGTCTGACAAAGTCCTGCCTTGCACCCGCATCTCTTCTTGGGCCGAACCGATCAGATGGCTGTAGATGTGGGGGAGATGCCATCTTGCGGTACTCTGACACACACATGATGTTTAGGGTGGCACCTGTACCAAAAAGAAACTTGGCTGGATGATTTCTCACTAGTAGACTGATATCCCCCTCTGGCGGAGTCGTGGTTCATTTCATTATGTACACGTAGTTGTGCTGGGTAGCCTCCTAAGGGGGTGATGGTGACGGGGACCTTCCGGTACTTTTCCGGTAACTTGCTTGACATGTCTGACAAAATCCTGCCTTGCACCCGCATCTCTTCTTGGGCCGCACCCATGTGGGCCCAATTCTGGTTTGGAGAATGGGGGAGCATATCCTGGAGATCGTTCTGGAGGGGTGTTGTACATGACTGCTAGGTGGTTTTCTCTGCCACTCTTGGTGCACGATTGTCCAAATGCAGGACATCTGATGCCTTCCACATGAGGAAAGGGAAGGCTGCATCAGTAACATCCGCCGGATGATGGAGGTCCCTTGGGCAGCTGTCCGCTCATTTGACATCCTCGGGTTGCTGCCGCAACTTGGCATATTTGTAATCTTGCAGGGGTCTTGGCAGGTTCGATTTGAGAGGCTTGGGTATCCGCTCTGGACTCCGTCCTGGCCATTTGCAGCATAGTGGCGAGCAGTAGTGGCTCCCAGAGCAGCTTCCTCCTGAATGCGAGGAGAGACATCCTCATATTATTCTTAACCTAATGGCCTCTTAGCTCGTGAATTTGTGAAATTCGAAGTGCACCACCAAATTGCAAAGGTGGATTGCAAATGCATCCATGGACTCGCCAGCCATCTGGCATGCCATGTTGAAGGTGTGCCTCTCATGGTCGATGTTACATTGGAGATCGAAGTATGCGCTTAGTGCTTCCTTGAGGCTGTATATGTTTTGACGTCATCTGGCGGGAATCTAGGAATGCGATGTTCCACCTACTCTCCCACCAGGTTCACTAGCAGCCTTCTGGTGAATTTGTCAGGCACACTTTTATAGTGGGCATGTAGGTGGTTCTCGAACCTTCTTATTCACCTTTACCAACGTGGTCCTAGGGCTTGCTGATCGCCCATGTCAAATGGTCCTGGCCGGTGAAATTCTGCTGCGCTGTGCACATCTTCCTCTGCTAGCTCACCTTCTGACATCTCGGTGGCAGATGGATTTCGTCGCTCTCGGGGCAGTGGTGTGCTGCTGGGCTCTTGTCACTCCCTCAGCTTGAAAGGAGACTGCTTGGGGAAATGGTAATCCTTATTGGGAGACAGATCCCACCTTCATCGCCATTGTCTGCTTCTCTGGGGCTTCACATGAGGGAAACACTTTTTGACAGAGTAAGCAGCGTGTTTGCACACATGCCATGGAGTGGCAAAAAACACAGGAGCCGTTATGAGGGACAAGCTTCTTTATTTCTCTCTGAGACGAAGTGCCTGCTGCGTGGTCTCTCTAATGCACATGCGTGGACTCCTACTCTCCCCCTCCCCATCCCATTGGTTGGCGGATCTTCCTGGCTCTGTTAAACGTGTCCTCCTCTCTGGGACACTGCAGTCACTGTGTAATTTTTTCATCAAGAATGCACTCTGTTTAATCTAATAAGTATCTGCTATTAAAAAGGTTATGCGGGTGTGAAAATGACATACGTTGGTTATTCATCCCAAGGAAACTAATACTCTTTATGAAATTCGTACTAAATGTTTTATCATTAGCTTTTTTACCCCCAAATGAATTATGCGTTGTACAAATGGTTGTTTTTCTTGTACTACTTTGATTGAACGTGATACGAATTTCATGTTTTTTTGCCCATTATATCACTACGCCAGAAGGAAATGTATTCTCTCAGTCTTGGCCAGGAATACAATTTTAAATACAAGGGGCACCCTGGTACTTTTTAAAATTGCAGTTTGTCCTGATGTTACGTTGGCTGTTGCCAATTGTATTAATCATGAATTGTACATTAGATGTACAAATTTGAATTTGTTGTAACAAGCATAGTGCGCTATACAACTTGCTTGTTTTGTTTTGCCTTTCTGGATATTTGAAATATGGATATGCAGGGACGTCATTTCACCAAAATGCCAGTGATAGTGGAAGTGACATCACATTACCATTGACCTATAATTACATCACAGGAAGTGATGTCACCTGACCCCACCCCGAAGTGACATCACGGAAGCGATGGCACATGACCTTTCACCCCTTGACTAAAAAGGAAGTTGTTTCTAAGTACACTATGAAAAATATGGTTACAATATCACTGTAAAGTGATATACATTGCTTACAAGAATGGATCACCATATGTATCGTTAATATCAGTGCGTATAGGCCCATGTTACCAAATTACATGAATGCAAGCAGACATTCAAGGCCAAACTATAATTATGTGTTATAATATAGCACTTAATTCATATAAAACGAATATACATACAATATCACCCAACCTGTGTTGGTACTCATTTATCAACCTCAGCAGGAAGAAAGGCTGAGTTGACATTCCCGGGAGTCGAACCTGAAACATGCAGATCACACACACATTGCAGCAGCAAGCTCTCTACCCACTGAGCTATATTACCGGCTATAGCTACCAGAAAACCAGCCACTCCAGAAACTAAGAGCCTCATGCTGCTTGCCACAGTATCCTCGATAAAAAAAAAAAGAATTGTACATTGTTTTTTAAAGTTTCTTTTAGGGGTAGTACGGGAGTCCACAGGGGTGGGGTAGCAAGGGAGACATTAGGGGTCACAGTTGCGACCCCTGGCGCCCCCTAAATGACATGCCTGTGGATATGTATTTTTTCTACGTTGTTGAATAGGTATTTGATTTGCATGTGGCATCGTTCTGTATTTAAGCAATATGCCTCGAGCGGCGGGTGCATTGCCGAGTCAGGAAATGCCCTGGGGCCCATTTTCTCCAGCCTTAACGAAGGCCCCGTGGCATTATCTGACTCGGTAATGCCCCAACCGCAAGGAGGATATTGCCATTAGTAACCCGGTCCTCAAGATCTGTGTGCGGGGCACTAAAAGCACTGAAAAACGACCAAAACGACCAAGAAAATGGCCGCCGGGAAAGGAAAAACGCAGTCCATTTTCCCTTTCCATGGGGGGCATCGGGAAGGGACGCGCTGGGAACAGAAGTGTTCCCAGCGCGTCCGCTCCCGAAAGACGACAGAGAAGAAGGTAAGTGGGTTGGGGGCTGGGGGAGGGAAAAGAAGAAAAAAAAAAAAGACGCATCAGAATCCTGGCAGGGGACGATGGTAGCCTTCAGCCGTGTGGAGGCGCTGAGCGGGGATGGCCCCGCTTCGAGCCTCCTCATTGGCTGAGGGGCTGCCACGCCCCCCGCCGTGGACAAGGCAGCTGGAATCACGGCCGAGAATCGAGGGATTCTCGGCCGGGTAATGACCCGGCGAGAGCCAATCAGAATGTGTGTTGCATTCTGCTTGACTTTCGCCAGTTACTAATATTGTTTTACCTTCACAGCAATGTATAACTTATGAATCAAGAAAATTAAATGAATAAGCCTATTTGCTTGTTCTCTTAAAATATCTTGACATTACGGCCACGAGAGTGTCCCTTTATACGTGATATTCTGCTGTCCTCTGTGTACTAAGCAGGCAAAGCTCTCCGTGGCTGCCCAAGTGCGCACATACCAAAACCCTGCCATGAAACTCATGCATTTATAGCACATGTGCTGGAAAACATGGCCTGGTTTATAGAAAACCATGAGAGGTTGAAAGAGCAGTCAAGGGTCCCTGCCCAAATTCAGAGAAGTTCCTCACTTGCTGATACATGGACACTTGTGTAATTTTCCAAAGAAAAATGAATGGAACAAAAAGTACCCACCAGAGAAAGGACAACCATGGGGCAGACACTGCCCTGCATTAGCTCCTGGCGGTTGTCCTCCAGTGAAAGATAGTCGTCTTGCCGGGATAAGCCCCGGAGGCAGAGGCTGGAAATCATCAACCGCTTTAGAACTAACTGAATTGTCTCTTGGTTCTTGAATGATGGCGTCTAATGATGTGCGTAGGAGGCGAGCTAAGGCCGGCCCACGTGCATTAAATAGCCCGAACAATAGACTGCCCACCACAACAGAAACCTATCAAAACTTTATAGCTGTCCATTTGCAGATCTGCAGTGCCAGCGGGACATTCAGAGTCCTGCTGGGTAGTGTTGCAACCACGGGATCTGATGTTTAAATCACTGCGGGTTCAATTGGTGGGAGGATGATTGAGCGATAAACCTCCTATAAAAGACAGAGAGTACCCTGTAGCATAGCCAGCAAAAAATAAAGTGCAGATGGGTCCTTGTTTATCTGAGATTTTTAGAGGGAAGGCGATGTGAAATAGTAATTCGTGCATGACTGGTGTTGTCTGTTTTGGTAACAGTTGCTTCATGTCTTGTTATTTTTTATGCACACGGTTGTTGAGCTATAGGTTTGTGCTGTACCCATGTGGCCCACAGTGATTGTGTTACACTGCGGGAACAGTCTCTGTGGTGATTCGCAGCAGGGGGGCGGTGGAGTCTGAGCACACAGGAAAAGGTTAGCCAATTTTTGAGGACATGTTTAAATCATTTGAAATAATGGCATCATTACAGAGCCATCTGCTCTGAACTTTGAACCCTGGCGATGCTGCCATGTGAACTCCCACTGTCTGGCAAAAGTGCAATTCACACTATGCAGACGCATATAGGGTTTGTTGTCTTGAGGTAAATTGTGATCGTTTTCATCTTGCAGTGCCTTAGCTACGGACAGGATAGCCTGGACTATGATCTATAATGCAGTCAGCAGTAGCGTAGCAATCGTGAAGTCGGCCCCAGTGTATTTAATGGAAATACTCCCCTTTAGCCTGCATCATGTACACCCACTGATAAGTCATTACAGTCCCTCATGACACCAGCACTACTAGGCACGTCTACATCACACCCGAACATAACATGTAGGTAGGGGAATGGTGAGACGGGGGAATCTCGTGCAGTCGTGTTGTGCATTTCATCGAAGGAGTGTGTGTATCCCCGAGGGAACCCTGTGCATCTCATTATGAGAGGAGCTTGTACATCTCATTGGAGAATTTCTGTCTCTCATTGAGGGGCGATTGTGCCTCTCATTATGAGGAGAGCGTGTGCATTTCGCTGAGGAGAGCGTGTGCATCTCGCTGAGGAGAGCTTGTGCATCTCGCTTAGGAGAGCGTGTGCCTCTCGCTTAGGAGAGCGTGTGCATCTCGCTTAGGAGAGCGTGTGCATCTCGCTTAGGAGAGCGTGTGCATCTCGCTTAGGAGAGCTTGTGCATCTCGCTTAGGAGAGCTTGTGCATCTCGCTTAGGAGAGCTTGTGCATCTCGCTTAGGAGAGCGTGTGCATCTCGCTTAGGAGAGCGTGTGCATCTCGCTTAGGAGAGCGTGTGCCTAGGAGAGCGTGTGCCTCTCGCTTAGGAGAGCGTGTGCATCTCGCTTAGGAGAGCTTGTGCATCTCGCTTAGGAGAGCTTGTGCATCTCCCTGAGAGGAGGTTGTCTACCTGATTATGAGGTTGTGCATCTCACTGAGGAGAGCTTGTGCAGCTCACTGAGGAGGCCTTGTGCATCTCGCTTAGGAGAGCGTGTGCCTCTCGCTTAGGAGAGCGTGTGCATCTCGCTTAGGAGAGCGTGTGCATCTCGCTTAGGAGAGCTTGTGCATCTCGCTTAGGAGAGCGTGTGCCTCTCGCTTAGGAGAGCGTGTGCATCTCACTGAGGAGAGCTTGTGCAGCTCACTGAGGAGGCCTTGTGCATCTCGCTTAGGTGAGCGTGTGCCTCTCGCTTAGGAGAGCGTGTGCATCTCGCTTAGGAGAGCGTGTGCATCTCGCTTAGGAGAGCGTGTGCCTCTCGCTTAGGAGAGCTTGTGCATCTCGCTTAGGAGAGCGTGTGCCTCTCGCTTAGAAGAGCGTGTGCATCTCACTTAGGAGAGCTTGAGCATCTTGCTTAGGAGAGCTTGTACATCTCGCTTAGGAGAGCTTGTGCATCTCGCTGAGCAGAGCTTGTGCATCTCCCCGAGAGGAGGTTGTCTACCTGATTATGAGGTTGTGCATCTCACTGAGGAGAGCTTGTGCAGCTCACTGAGGAGGCCTTGTGAAGCGTGTGCATCTCGCTTAGGAGAGCGTGTGCATCTCGCTTAGGAGAGCGTGTGCCTCTCGCTTAGGAGAGCTTGTGCATCTCGCTTAGGAGAGCGTGTGCCTCTCGCTTAGGAGAGCGTGTGCCTCTCGCTTAGAAGAGCGTGTGCATCTCGCTTAGGAGAGCTTGTGCATCTCGCTTAGGAGAGCTTGTGCATCTCGCTGAGCAGAGCTTGTGCATCTCCCCGAGAGGAGGTTGTCTACCTGATTATGAGGTTGTGCATCTCACTGAGGAGAGCTTGTGCAGCTCACTGAGGAGGCCTTGTGCATCTCGCTTAGGAGGCCTTGTGCATCTCGCTTAGGAGAGCGTGTGCATCTCGCTTAGGAGAGCGTGTGCATCTCGCTTAGGAGAGTGTGTGCCTCTCGCTTAGGAGAGCTTGTGCATCTCGCTTAGGAGAGCGTGTGCATCTCGCTTAGGAGAGCGTGTGCATCTCGCTTAGGAGAGTGTGTGCATCTCGCTTAGGAGAGCTTGTGCATCTCGCTTAGGAGAGCGTGTGCCTCTCGCTTAGGAGAGCGTGTGCATCTCGCTTAGGAGAGCGTGTGCATCTCGCTTAGGAGAGCGTGTGCCTCTCGCTTAGGAGAGCTTGTGCATCTCGCTTAGGAGAGCGTGTGCCGCTCGCTTAGAAGAGCGTGTGCCTCTCGCTTAGGAGAGCTTGTGCATCTCGCTTAGGAGAGCTTGTGCATCTCGCTTAGGAGAGCTTGTGCATCTCGCTGAGCAGAGCTTGTGCATCTCCCTGAGAAGAGGTTGTCTACCTGATTATGAGGTTGTGCATCTCACTGAGGAGAGCTTGTGCAGCTCACTGAGGAGGCCTTGTGCATCTCGCTTAGGAGAGCGTGTGCATCTCGCTTAGGAGAGCTTGTGCATCTCGCTTAGGAGAGCTTGTGCATCTCGCTTAGGAGAGCTTGTGCATCTCGCTTAGGAGAGCTTGTGAATCTCGCTGAGAAGAGCTTGTGCATCTCCCTGAGAGGAGGTTGTCTACCTCATTATGATCGGGGCTTGTGCATCTCATTATGAGGGGAGGTTGTGCATCTCATTATGAGGGGAGGTTGTGCATCTCATCATGAGGGGAGCTGGTGCATCTCATTGAAAATGGCTGTTTAGCTGAAGGGGAGCGCTTGCGTTTCACTGGGTGGCTTTTGTGCATCCCTCCTGAAAATCCTCTTAGATCTCAATGTGACATTTTCCTGGCTACGTGCCCACCCTACATATCACAGGTTAAAATCCCACCAATGCTAACTCATACTTTTATGTTTGATAAAACCAGTGCCCATCAGTGGGTCTCAGGGTAATCGTACCATTTTCATCCACATGTTGATGGTTGTATGAAAAATCCTCTTTTAATTCTAAGCACAATTATTGTGAAGGATTTCATGGATGAATTTGCAAACAAACTGCACTTCATAGGGTGGGCCGTTCCCAAATATCTTTGAAAATTGGGAAATCAATATCGCTGTTGGCCTCTGCTCAGAAATTGACACACTCTGCTTTTTCTCATCTCGCCTCACTCTGCCTTTCCCTCTTTCTCTGTCTGGAAGTAGTGGTAAAAAAGGCGGTATTTGGAAATACCTCCTGTTTTACAGCACTGACTGATTTTGGGTTTGGGAACTGTGAGGAATCTAGCGATGTCGTCACTCCTTTCCTAGGGAAAGTCTCGCCTCATGTGGCCAGGGAAAGGCAGAAGTTACCTGACCCTGGAGGGGACTATCTGAGGGAGAAGCACATGAAGGGAGACTTCCGGTACAACTTTATAGGACGGGAATCAGGAATCAATCGGAGGTAATGTGCTGCAAAACTCTTAACAAGGCCCTTAACCTCACTCTCTTTTGTGAATCCCTTGGTTCTCTCTGGCATCAATGCATGTTCTGTCAGAATTTAGAAATCCTTGGCAGTGCTGGACACCTGTGAATGTCAAGTAAATACAACTTTAAATAGGCTAAACAGTAGAAGGGTTCTGCCAGTTAGGATACTGGACAATCCTGACTGACACATTGGAAGGCACGGATCGAACATTTGATTGGTCAGCTGTGCCCCCGAAAGATAGGGTCCTACTGCAGGTGCACTAGCGACATTAATGATCCTTAAGTCTCTAGTAATTTGTCTTGCACCTTGGAGGCATCGGATTCTTACACAGTGGTCCCAAAATAGGACGCCTTACTTTGTACCGATCAATGGAATTGCTTCAAAGCTACTAAGTTGGAGTGTATGGGTGTAAGTAAGGCTGAGTGAGAAGAGTGACTGGGAGAGAAGGGAGGGGTGGACAGTAGGTGAAGTGGAGAGGGGGGCTAAAAAGTTCTATAGAGTAGAGGTAGAGTAGGAGTAGTCGTGCGTCAGAATGCTATTGGAGGGTCAGAGAGAGAAGGATAGAGGTAAAGGAAATGGAGTGTTTTCGGAAGTGAAGTGAAGTGAAGGGAGTAGAAGTAAGGGAAAGGAATGATGGAACATCAGGGTAATGGTAAGGATAAGGAGTACAAGAGCATGATTGGGAGAAGATCAAGTGAGACCAGTGTCGTTGGAAGGGACAAGGGCGGGGCGGGGCAGGGAGGTGGGGGGGAGAGAGAGAGAGAGAGAGAGAAAGAGAAAGAGAGAGAGAGAGAGAGACTTTTAAATTCATAATAAAGTGTTCTGGAGTCCATCTGTCATGCATATCATCCTACTGCTCTGAACTGATTTCTTCGCTCCACTCACAGCCTCGCAAACTCTCCAAGACCCTCCAGTCAATGCTCGCTCCTCCTTCCTAATCTTCTCTCGCTCTACTGACACCTTTGCCTCCTAGCGCGCATCCAAAATAACACAAATATGTGATACCCAACAATCCTCCTATGCCTCCCTACTCATCGACTCTCCCCTCCCCTCTACTTTTATCACCCCATGTTCTCTATTTCACTTCCACCACTGTACTCCTACCAATCCTCCACTCAGCTAACCCTTTCTTTATGGCCAGTGAACCCTGTGTACCTCAAATAATTAAAGTGTGTGTACCTATCACCTCCCCACACCTCCTCACATTCTTCTATCTCTCTCTCCTCCAACATTTTCCCTGCCAGCCTGCTATGAAACAGTGATTGTCATCCCCATTCTTAAGAAACTCACTGCTGACCCCAACAACTCCCCAGATACAGACTGGTCTCACTTCTGCCCCACCAATCCAAGATCTTCAAGGGAGTAGCCTTGAACCGAATTGTTGGCTACCTTAACGACCACTCCCTTTTTGATCCCCTACATCTGGATTCAGCAGTAAACGCTGCACCAAAACAGCCTTTAGCCATGACCCCACATTTTAACCACCACAGACCACCTCCAAATACTCCTCCAGTTTGATCTCACTGCAGCCTTTGACACTGTGTACCGTCCTTGTTTACTCCCAACCCTTTGTTTGCTTGGCTTTAATTTCAGCACTTTGAGATGTGTTGCCTCCTGCCTCTTTGACAGCTAATACTCAATTTCCTAGTACACAAATGCCTCCTTCCTTACTCCCATTCCTGTTGGTGTCCACCAAGGACTTGTCCTTGGCACACCCCGTTCACTCTCTACACTGCATCGCTGGATCAGCTCATCACCTCTTTTGGCTTTCAACACCACCTCTTTGAGAATGACACCCAGATCGTATTCTCATTCCCATCATTCACCCATGCCTTCTCTGCCATCTCTGAAAACATCACCAACCACCTCACAGCCATCTGTAACTTGATGGCAACATGCTGCCTGATCCCAACTTGTTTGAATAAAGAAGTTATAGTTATCCCGCCTTTAAAGCTAATCACACTCTCCCATCTCCTACCCACTGGACATCCTCATTCCTCCACCCAAGACTCCTAACCTTGGGGTACTCTTTGACAGTGTCATTGCTGTGAAAATCAATCACGTCAACATCAGAAAAATGTGCCCCAGCTCACCCACCATTCACCCAAAATGCTAATGTCTGTTCTTGTGCTCAGTAACTCGACTACTGCTCAAGTGTACTCCTCGTTCTTCACCTCTACTCCTTTTCTCCCTTTAACAATGTCCTGAACTTTGTTACATGAACCCTCTAAAGCCTAGCCTGTTACAGCTCGCCCCCACTACCACCTCTGAACACTGCCACCATGCCAGCTGGCTCTTCTTAGTACAAAATCACTCTCTAGTTTAATTGATTTCTTCTTGTTTTCACATTCATCCAGGGTTTTGGCCCTAACGCCGTCCCTCCCACATCCCCCGCTCGCCTTGCTGGCTACACTCTCTTGTACTCTCCTACATGAACCTACATTCCCCCTCCCTCCTTATCCTCTCTGTCCTCCATCTCCCCTCGGCCTTCTCCAGCTCCTTCTCCTTACATGCTTCACTCCACTGGAATGCATTCCCCCAAGGTATGAAAACTATTCCATCTCCTTAATGCTTCAAGACCATGAGCTGATTCAAGCTCCACCTACTAAGTGGATCCCCATCCTCCCTAACTGACTCCAGTCCACTTTTATCCACAACACTACATTCCCATGGTCAGCTATAAATATGTGAATATATATAATATACTATAGCGAGGTATTAAGCCCATATTAACCATGCTAGCTATGTCTCTTACATCACCCATGCTCCAGGTGTATGTACCTCAGATCTCCTCAACGTATTGTAAAGGCTACACATCCTATCCTGGGACTGCTTCAGTCTCTTTTACTCTTTCATATGTATGTCATTTCTGGTCAAAATACCACTCCGACCTTCAATGGGTTCAAAACAATGACACAATCTTCTTCTGGTGGTAGAATGTGTACAGCAGACATTGTTGATCATCTTGATATCCGAATGAATCAGAAACGGACCTGCATAATTACATCCCTAAAACCAAGCTAGCAATGATCCAGGCCCCCAGCGTCCTTCTAGATGAATTTACAACTTTAAGAGAGGGAGGGGAGTTTATTGATGAGCTCAATGCTATATGAATTCCATTCCACAGTCATAAAATTTATCATTTTGCAACTAGAATTCGGGCATAATGTTTCTTCTTTAGCTTGGCATTCCTAAAAAATAAATTGTCTCATAGCAACTTAAACCTGATCACCCGGGATAGCTGTCTTAGAAGAGACATCCACAACATGCACCTTGTATTCTAGAAGAACGTAGAAAAGAGAGATCGCAACTTAGTAAAGTGGATTGTGTGGCTTGCAGCATCTGGCTTCAACACATTCTTAAAGGCTTCCATCACTTAAGTCACTTAAACCGGGTTGCTTATTGGAAATACATTAAACTATATAATGAAACCCAGCAGCATTTCAATCATTATAAAAGCCCCAGGGGCAAGGTATTTTTTTAAAAATAAAATTGGCTGGACGAATGGTAGCATCTTGCGAGCATGTACAGGAGGCTATGAACTGAGGAAGGCTATATGGCCTTTTCATACAGGGTGGCCAGGGTCTGGATTTGCAACACAGTTGTGTGATGGATCAAGGCTTCTGAATGAATCGATAATCACTGGCAAAGCTCTGGCCCACCCTCCAGACCACCGTTTCTCAGCCTGCCATCCCATTAAAGAAGGGAAAGACCATATGCAAATCAGCCTTTGTCCCACCCCGAAAGGGGAAACAGCTCACATCCCTTCTGCACAAGACCACAATCAACCCCATACTGTTCTGAATTTGGACAAAGATGTTTTACACGAGACTGCACTACAATCAGTGCTTATGGTGAGAAAAGGTTCTATGAGGATAGGGAAAAACAACAGAGAGCTTTAGGGGCTCTGTTAAGTTTAAAACCAAGCCAAACAAATGCAACATAAATAAAGCCCCCAAGTGGGTGGCACTGCAATCTGCTTCATCCATTGTAAGGGCATCCGTTGCACCCAGTCACATCTGGGGATGCTGCATTGTTTGAATGTGTGACTTCTGGGTGCTAGACTCAGATTCCAAAAGGAGTATCATGGGAAGACCATACAAGGGGAATTCACCAGCACATGCACCATAGTCTTAGAAACTCTTATTTGCAGGGATATTCTACACCCTGGTTGGCTGAATCAAGGTATAGTGGCCTGGGTTCAGGAGCTTTCGCTCCAGGTCGCTGGCAGCAGCCTCTCTCCTCTTAATGACTTGCTTGTACGAACTTTCCATTGTCCCGTGGCTTTACCCTTGGTTCACAGCTGTCCACAAAACTTTCTCCACAATTGATTCCACTCACCTGTGTCTCACAGCATCACAAGTAATTCACTCTGGTGCATCTCCCTGTTAGGATGTCACCCGGCACCTATGTGTGGTTGCAGGTCGAGCTGGTCCACCTCTGTCTCAACCCTCTTCCACAGTTTCCCACTCGCTTGCTTTATGGGGATGCTCTGTGCTTCATCCTCTCCATTGCATATGGGCCATCCGCCATCTTGCTCTTGCCTGTCTGGTCTGTTTGGACTCACTACAGCTTTTTGCTGCCTTTTGCACCACAGCTCAGTCGGAACCTACTTTCATGTCTTACCTCTCCTGTTCTCACCATCAATTTCCCTGCTTCTGATAGGCGTCCATGTTATTCTATCATGTGAGGCCATGTGTTGCTTCACATATGCCCATAGATATGGAAGAAAGAAACTTTGATGAAACTAAGGCTTGGACAAGAAGGCCTGTTGTCAAAGGAAATAACCAACACAAGGGGATTGAAACAGAGCTGCCCTTTGGCTCCTTACATCGCAGATTATGCTGAACACGAACTTGATGTAAGAAGTTTTTCACCAACGATTGGTGGCGCAAAGATATTGCGCCTCTTATATGCAGATAATATTATTCTTCTCGACAAGACTCCAATTGGACTCCAACTTGATCCTATATTTGAAGTCGAATAACCTATGGTTGAACACCGAAAAAAATAAGATAATGTCCTGGGAGAGACCGGGAAAGAAGTATCACACCAAGCTAAACTGGTTCGCAGAAGGTTTAAAACTGGAAAAAGTAAATGCTTTTAAATATCTAGGAGTTATGATGTGTACCAGCCTTGTGGAAACATCCATGCAATACCTACTATGGACAAAAGTGAAAACTCTAAGCACTCAAGCGAGGATGGTGGACAAAAAGTACGGAAGATTCTCGCTACTGGCAGTTATTAACTTCTAGAAATCAAAGGTGGTTCCATCGATTTTATACGGAGTTGACGCAATGTTTCTACTACCGGAAACACTCTGGAACAAACTAGAGAGCTTCTTCTGGAAGAAAGTTCTTAACTTGGCTCAATCTACACCAATGCCACTTTTAAGGAGAGAACTAAGTCTTTCTTCATTAAAGGCTATAAAGGAGAGAAACATGTAAATGCTGTACTGTAAAGTTTTATTGGATAACAAACCAAAACAAAAACCCTGGATTTGGTGAATAAAGAAATGACATCTGGTAAAATTCAGGCATTTATGGACTGGAAGTTCAGAAATACCAGCCTCCTGGAGGAACTAGACATCATGGAAGAACTACTTAAATCAAATCCAGTTAAGGTATCAAAAATACTTTTCGAAGCAGACTGGATCCAGACGGAAGATACAGCAAGTACTTACAGTCTGACTAAACAGTTTCCACCAGCACCCAAAAAACTAAACGAGATGAGAAGCTACTTGAAAAAGGTTCTGGATAAAAGCTTAGCTAGAACATTCTTGATGTTCCGTTTGAACCAACTCAAAACAAATGAAATACAATTCATGAGGAAATGTTCCCCAACAAACAAATGTCGATACTGCAAATCACTGGAGAAAGTGGAAACAAGTCGCCACCTTCTTCTGGAATGTGAAGGAACACACTGTGCAAGATCAACATTCCTAGGTAAAATAATGCAATCCTTTAGTACCTTAACTGGGGACGAAGGTGGTCGGCCCTCAACAAAGGAGAGGACACAGGAAGTGTGTTGGAGGTGGCCTCTTTATTTAAAAACATCGATTTGGACAACAAAACTAACTGAGCATCAGGAAGATCTCCCATTGACTAGAATAGACAGTCGAAGTGTCCTAATATGAACCTGGCTAATTATGAAATTCAATGGATTTATAAAGGCTGGTCGCTTAAAGATGGACAAGGGCAATAATGTGCGCTTTGGCACATTGAACTTTTTGTTTTTGAAAAAATTGTATATACAATTAAATCAAATAAATAAAAAAAAAATTAAATAAGAATTCCCATTCCACATGGAGGCACTGTCCCACAGGCCAGCAACACAGTGCTTTGATGCTATAACATTTCTCCTAACATATGGCAGAAGCCGCTATATAAATACAAGGTAACAATATAACATATGCTGATTATCACCATGTTCATCATTTTATGATGCTGATTGCTGTCTGTGTGGCCAAGATTACACATTAGTCTCGCCATTGTGTGTTTCCATCCAAAGCCATTTGTCTAACATTCTGTTTTTCAGATATGCTAAGGACCATGCACTTGCTTGCAGGACCTTAATACATATGTAGGACTACTTGATGAAATCCTTGCCATGGAACCGAACTAAACTGTACACCCCATCATATTGTTGCAGTCAAACAATTTTACACCCTAACTGCGGAGCTTTACACTCAGCGCACATTTTACATCAGCAAAGATTGACACAGCTGAAGCCGAAGCCGGACAGCCAGAGAGACATCCCTTGGAGCATTCGCCCCCAATTATAATATGCAAGTCCGGCTCAAATGTTACTTGGGGAGGGGGAGCAACAGCGCTACTATTCATGGGCCGGGCAGATGCGTTGAAGAGATGCCCTGTCATGGGCTATTGAGCAACCTGATAGGAACCTTCACTGGGCTATCACGAACTGAGCCCGCCTGGCTTGAATTCTATTTTGATTTTAGAATGTGAAATTCGAGTGTTTTCTCTCCCAGTGAATCATCAAGGTAACATTAAACTAAATGTTACTTCTTGTGCTTACATTTTGACAGTATCGGTTGTCAGTTAAATCATAATAACCCCCTGACATCAAAACTGAGAGCAGGAAGTGTAGCTAACTTCTAGCCAGTAGCAGAGGGCGCGCTGAGACCAAATGGACTAAATCCAATCCCGATCCAGTTACCCCGCCCCGGCTGCAAAAGGCCGCTAATGATCGCCAAAAGAGTTTGCCATCAGAAGCCATTATTTCTCAGGCTTCCATAACCTGCGCAGTTTCATTTTTCAGAAACAAGCCTTTCATAGTTGATCCATTTGTCCAGAGAAACCCAATCTCCGCTAATGGAATACGTGACGTTTCGCTCATAATCCCTGCTAGTAGACCTTGAATCGTACTTGATACTGTCCTGAAAGAAGGCTATTTCGGTTGGCTCTGGGTGATTTATGACGTGCCCGCGGATTGGCATTCAGACTGGAGAGATTTATTGATGCAAAAATAATTCAGTGTGTAAACTGAAAATGAAGGGAACCGTTTCTGAGTCTATTGATCTTAATCTACTAGTCTGCACACGGTTTCAGGTGAACGTGCTGCGGGTTTGGCCCGCTTTCTCTGAACTCGTACCTTTATACTATACAGCAATGTAGTGTTAAAACCCGCTTGTATTGTGACTCTGCATTAGTTGTTGATTGTGCGACCTGCGAGGAAGTAATTAAATGATGCGAACGTGTCCAGCTGAAGGACCAATTCTCTTTTCCAATTTTTCGCGGGTAATTTAATACATTACAGCCCAGGAGCCGCCATTTTTATGCAAGGTTTCTTAGATGTGAAATTGAAGACCATTACCATTGCATTATCAGGCAATGTGAAAGCCTCACGGCCTCATTACTTCTTGCTCAATCCTAATGGCCTAACATGTGACATATTGACGCATCGTTCGTCTCCTATAGCTGATTTCACAGCAGCCTAATTTTGCCCAGCGCGGATCTATGACGTTTCCCTGCAGGCCGGTTTGCACCGAAGCCCAATTCACTGAGCCCATTTTAGGCACTGTGTGGAAACATCTTTTTCTTTGCAAACACCCCCCACCCCCCACCTCGTCCTATCTGGTGGACACCCTGGCAACCCTCATTTCCTCTGCACTCTTTCCCCCTAGCCTAATCCTGTGTTCTGTGGGGGATACCCCACAACCCAGCCGGCTTGTCTGTTCCTTTCCCCTCCTGATCTCGTTCTGCAACCCCCATGCCCCGCTCTCTCTCTCTCTCTTTCTCTCTTTCTCTCTCTTTCTCTCTCTTCTCCCTCTCCTCCCTCTCTTTCTCTCTCTTCTCCCTCTCCCTCTCTCTCTCTTCTCTCTCTTGGTCTTAGCCTAGCGTATGCGCATTTCTTGGTCTTAGCCTAGCGTATGCGCAGGGAGCGTATATGACGTTTCTGAACAGGCCGCTGTTCGGTGAAGGCAGCCTGTTGCAGAAATGTTTACGACGAAAGGCCCAGATCCACATACCAAGTAGTAGGATTTGATAACTTAACAGACTTGTGGTTCACTGGCAGTGAGCTGTAATCACAATGCCCGTGGTAGTGTTGGATGCTACAGCAATTAACCACTGGCCTGATGAACCATACATATTGCCTTACGTTCTTGTGAAAGTGCCTGAAGTCTCAGCAGCTGTACTAGACTGTATAGTGTTGTTGATAACTTTTCTAAGGCCTATAACTGTGTGTTTGATTGTCAGAAAAGGGTCCCTCTGGGAGGCAAAGCCACATTGAACACCACATCTGAGTTAGGATTAGGTGGTACTCTAAATGCCACATTTAGTATTTTATTTATTTTTTATTAAATGATTTCGTTTTTTCAAACTTTTCATTATTTCGTTATGAATCAGTTCCAATTAAAAAGCTTATCAAAGACATTAGAAAATGTCAGAAAAAATAGAAGATAAGTTCCAGCATTTGGAGTAATGCAAAAAAGCTAAGAAGCCAAATTACATCTGTTACGGGAGCATATTTATAAATCCCATGTGAAACACATTCTGGCTGATTTTAGCTGGGAACAAGCGATTTTTTACCTGGCCGCTCACTGTCATGCTCTGGAATATGTATACTCTTTTCAAGAAAGAGAGAAAGTGGCAACAAACGTTAAGTGTTTCATTAAGAATTTGGAGATCTGGGACTATCTGAAATTAAAATGTAACCTGATTAGCACCAAGGAAATTGTGGGGGCCCGGGCTCAGGCACCAAGAGAGCACAGGCAGTGCCGACTGTGTGGCGAGGGCACGCTGGAAACTCTGAAACATCTGCTGGTCCAATGCAAGTCATTACAGACTTTTAGGCAACATGCGCTTCAAGCTGTGGGTTTATGTGGGAATATATCAATGGAAGGTCTTTGGGCTTTGACCATGAGTGATGAACATGAAGTATGCATTATATATTTTACACTTCTTTGGAGAAAGACCTACATAATTTTTAATATTTTAACTTGAACTGGGTCGGATACCCCAGTCTAAAGTTTTAGGGTTTTTTCTTAGGGCCTTGACTTAATTTTATGATATTCCGATGAACATTTTATTATGTATGAATTTGTGCTCTATTGTGTTTTAGATTGTATAGGGGATTGGATTTGTGAAAAGTTTGTAATAAACTGCAGCACAATAAATAAATAAATATTGATAATAAGGAGGTGCATAGTCTTACTCATACTCTCCACCTTGGACTCTAACGAGACACTCAACTTCCCTATCTGAATAGAAACTTCTATGGCCTCTGTATTAATCACATGAGCATTTATTTAAGCCTTTCACTGCAGATTGGCAACATACATTAAAACCATCTAAGACCAGGTGATGCTGTAAGAGCCACGTTCCCTGTATCAATACAATACTATGGCTCATTAGAAACACTCCCAGCTCAAGATTAGAAAACAAATTGGTATTACCCTGTGAGTTCCAGGAAATCAGTTCAAAGCCACCATTAAGGGCTGAACTGTCAGAGATGAATGTGATGGCCTACTATTCAAAGATCTAGCGATCCAAGTCTGCCTCATCTCTCAGGAGATCTTTTCGCGGAGGGGCCAATGTAATTTTCCATCCTAACTTGGAATCATTTACCCTAATCATCATGTCTTTGAAACACTGACTCTGCATATTAGTCAATAGATTTCAAACCATCCATCCTCCTCAAAGCATTCGAGGAGATATTGAATCCTAACTGCCTAAAAGAAGTAGACTCTCTGAGGATCATATCATAAACAATTCCTGAGACTATTTCCATAGACACCAGATCAATTCACCTATGATCTCTAAAGTCCACCCTTTTAGTGTCCCGACTAGTTATTGCTCTTAAATTAGGAATTTCAGAAAAAAGGACCAACATTTTCCTTCTATTCAGTGAGACAGAACCAGCATCCCTTGACATATACTCCAACACCAATGTATTCCATATGGTCAAAAGTGAAGCCATATAAGTCTTATTACTGTTATTACCATACTTTGAGGGTGTTATATCCCTAAAACCCACGGCTAATGGGTCAGCAGTAGAAGAAAGAGCCCCCCATAGAGTACTAAAAGGTTTACCTTTTGTCAATATACAAGCCTGATCAGTACCCAAAGAGGAAGACTTAGTGATTAACAATTCTGGCAACCCCACGCTAGTGATTATACTTGACACCAGGGCATTCAATCGGACTCATCGGCATCTGTCACTTGAACAGCAACCTGATTACTTACCTGGCCTCTATTAGAGCCAGGCTCTTCAATTATAGGTGACAAAGAACCCACATTTACATTCCTATTGATCAATGTTTCAGATAAAATAGTAACAGTATTACCAGAAGGCACATGATCAGCTCTCAATTGTCATTGATTAGATATTCCTACCCCCATCCTCCATCTCATTCATACAAACATTTACTCTGTTCACACTCTTTAATAGATATTTCAGTAAAGCAGATGCTGGGTTACTTCCATGTGGATTTTTTCGAACTAGGCCACGAATTCTGTCAACACGCCATTGAGGGTGGTTATGGCGAAAGCATTGTGATCGCCACGCTCTGATGGTCGTAGCAAAGATGTTAGTTGACCTGGGCGATGACACAGAAGAGCCATCACTCTCGCTATCTTGGCTGTACAGTTCCTTAAATATTGTGGGAGTGTCAATATACCGATAGCTGCCACTACCTGAAATCTGACTTGTATTTCAGTTAAGCAGATCAATATCTGAGATCCTCTAGGGCGGCTCCTCACACCCCACTTCTCCTTCGCCCGCACAGGAGAGGACTCTTTTGTATTGGGCTAAAAAAAATATGTAATCTTTGTAGACAATTTATTTTTACTTGTGACCTTAGCTTGAGAACTCATACTACTTGTAGAGGGGATTGCCTCCTCAATAGGAGAGGTCTGGAGAGGAAGGACCCTTGCAAAGTCTATTTATTGAGCAAAGTGTGAGACACTAGACTAATCCATAGCCTTACTTTTCAAATTATACATCAGCCCTGCAACTGTCAAAGTCACAGTGCAACTCTCGCCTGACACAGCTGGTCGGCTTTTAAAAGCAAAGAGAAATATTAAGGCTGAGTACCGCAAAAGGAAATACACCAAACACAGTCTTATAAAGATTCTCAGATCTTTAATCAAATAACTGTACAGTTTACAAAGAAACAAAGTATCAGATAGCTATCTGGCCTCAGTACATCACAACGAATACCAGCCCTTTCGGTGGGAGAAGTGAGAGGTACTGAACGTCTAAACATTTGCGTCTTTTATACAGTTTTCAATCGCAATGTCCAACCCCTCTGCAAGGTAATTATTCTTGGTCTAGGCTTCGTGCCGAGTTCGCCTCTAGTTAGTCCAACTATATGCATTTGGATTACTTCTAGTTTGCATAACAACAAGTCACAATGGCAGCAGTGTATCTTCGAATTTGACATTAAGCCTTAGTACACGTCTTATACAATGTAGTTCAACAAGTGTTCACATTCAGTATTTAGACAACATCGTATTCAATGTATGTCCGTGGATCGGACTTGTTGGTGCAGGTAATCCTTTAATCTACAGGTCAAACATAGGACATGGTCTCATTACACAAACCAAACATTTAGCCTACAAGCAGTTTAGACATTAACCTGTGTGAAGGTCGGGACGACTAGGTTATGAGCAGGAGAACACTGTCCACCATTTTAGAATACAGCGTGACATTGAAACAGAAATCAAAATGGCGGATGTTCCCAAAATGGCGGCTAGGTCTATCTAAGGTCGGAACCTTGCAACGCGGATTTCTTCGCAGGGCGACTGGGCTTAGGCCAATATGTACAATAAAGGAGGCATAATATGATATCCCGTTTAACAGGCTGAACTGCTAAACTGCCCTTCGTCGCACTTCTGCTTGGAAAAGTGCTATTAAGCCCCTCCTGGCAGCTTCCTGAATACACAGCGGCCAGCAGTCCACAAATAGAAAATCAAGGACTCCCAGTAGTTTCTCCAGCAGTTGCTTTACATAGTAGTAGGTAAAATGGCAATCCAAATGCAGAAATACGCCAAGAATCTGCTTAAGTGACACTATGTTTTGGAAGATTTCTGTGACTTATTAGCCAGATAGGGCCAGGAAGACAGTGGTTTGTGCCCGCTTTCCTCCATACTATGGAATTGTTTTTGTGTCACCTTTCGTTTCATGATTAAATCACTAAAATGCCATCAGATGTATATATACATCTCCCATATTGATATATGTATTCATGTGGCTTTTTTTATATTTTTGTGTAAACGTAGGACCAATGGCCTATGTAATAAATTATTACTTTTTTGAACAAAATGATAAACACTGTGTATTACATTTTACATTCTGTGTGGTGATTAAAACAGCATATGGAATGGGACCTAGTATGAGCTAAAACTGGGCTATCAAATTAGTTGCTGAATGGTTCATTCGGGGGACTCCCCTACGTGTGTTCATCTTGTTACTCATTTGTCCCCTGTATGCCTTTTGAGTATTCTTCCCTTGTGTGGTAAGAATCTGCTTATAGACAGAGAACAGATGCTCACAGCTGCGCTCCACCCAGTGACCTGCTAAACTGCACTTTGTAACACTTCCACGCCGAAAAGTGCTTTTAAGACCCCCCCCACCCCCTTAGCAGCTTTCTGAATACACAGCAGGCGGTAGTCCACAAATAGAAAAGAAAGAACTCACAGTAGTTTCTCCAGCAGCTGCTTTCCGTAGTAGTAGGTAAAATAGGAGTACAAATGCAGATATTTGCCGAGAATCTGCTTATTCACAGATTAACCGAGACCAGCTGCTCACAGCCGAGCTCCATCCAGCAACCTGCTAAACTGTACTTCGTTGCACTTAACTTGGGTTAAACTATGTGCTTTTTCTTTGGCGATTGGACTATCCTGTCAAAAGTTCCCTGTAGATGATTGATGCATGCAACAGTGCCAATGTTGTAGTGGTCTCACTAAGGAAGCACAATGGACAGGGTCTAAGTTACTGGTGGTCCGATTCATACCACCAGTCAATGCAAGGAGTTTGGCGGTGGAGATAAGTACACCTCATCAATGGCAAGTGTTGCTTTGGGGTACAGGCAGGATTCATGCTTGGCTAGTATCAGTATGGATGTGCTCAGTACTATCTTCACAAAAAGTATAGAATTCACTGCAGCATTCCTTAGTTGAAGAAACTTTGATGGTTGCATTACCCTTTGTTGTACAACAACCCCACTCTGTCAAGGACCATGTTAATGTAAGAGTACATTTCAAAACTTATATTCTCTCCTATGATTCACATGAAGGATGCCTCTCTTCTGTATCTAGGATCATGTTTTTGTAATGTGGATACTGACATATTTGTAATTGAACTGAAACTAAAGGTCTGTTGTAGGTTTATTATACAGTCACCTTAATTAGTTTAAAATCATTGTCCCTTGTGTTAAAAAGGCTCTTTAGCCCCATGCCAAATTGTTTAGCATCTAGCAAAGTATGAAAGCAGCAGAAAACTCGGGACACAAGGAAAGAGGTTCAACACCAGTATTTACACAGTTGAGGAATGTTGGAAGAACACACATGGGAGAAAGAGGACGGAAAAACAGCATAGGATGGCCTACTGGTGTGGCTTTATAATCAGCGAATAAGAGGAGCTGGAACAAATGACAGTGCTGAGAATAGTATTCACAGAGTCTGGGTGCTCCCCTGCAACCTTTGGATTACATCCCTGAGGGTATTGCAGGGATGAAACCCATCATTAAATATGAGGTTAAAACTAGAGCATACGAGGGAAACCTTTGGCTAATAGCATAAGAGTGGAAGATCAAGTAAACAGGTGAAAGGGACTAATTCAATAGGACTTGCTGTCCACGTCCAGTTTACCTAGTCTAAATAAATGGAGTTCGGGCTATACAGCTCTGTGTTGTTGTTTTCAACTTAGACATGGGCCTCATTACGAGTTTGGAGGTAGCCATGCCCTTAATAAGGGCATGGCTACCCCCAAACCCAGGCCCGGGTCTGGGTTCCCTGAATGGGGAAATACCGGGCCATTCTGACCTTGGAGGGCCTGGTATTTCCCCATTCAGGGAACCTGGACCCGGTCCATCCCCATTCCCATTTGAGCCCCCATAGAGCTCAATACGAATGGGGAGCATGCTAACAACGGGCCCGTTAATGACGGGCCCATTGTTAGCATGCTGGGCCGCTCGCGGGACCCGTTAAGGACGTCTGGTAAAACCAGGCGTCCTGAGCGGGTCCCGTGAGCGGACCTCGTAATGGGGCGGTAAGGGGTTAACGGCCCTGGCACCTTTACCGGTGCTGTTAACCCCCTTACCGCCCTCTTCGTAATGAGGCCCATAGTTTTGTTGCGTGTAAAGACTACCCCAGGATAATTCTTCACAATTGTTTTCTTGATCTGAACTCAGATATAGTCACCATCTGGCCATGGGTCACCTTTCTTGGCTCTGTGTCTGAATGATCTTCAGCATTAATTCACCCCCCAACCCCTAGGGGTCTTTCGGACAAATGTTATACCTAGCCACTGTTTTAAGGTCGTCTTCATGGGCTTGAGCCCAGTAGAGGCCTCACTCTCTCCCAACTTTATTGGTTGGTCCCACTCACTACCAACTCTGGCCTTTCTCAGATATGCTGGCTGTGTCCACTCCAGGCTTGGTCGGTCCCAGCTTCATTAGGTGTCTGGCTGTGGGTTATAGCCTCTCTCTGTCTAGCAAAATTATTTTTCTCCATCTAGTTTTTATCTGGGTCTTTGCTATAGCCTCAATCAGGGTAATGCACTACCACCTTTTATTGCCTTTATTATTTATTTTATTTATTTACTATTATTTATCTGTTTCTCCTCTGCTCTGCACTTTCCACTTCTCCTCCTTCCATGCACTTTTCCCCTTTCCCTTTTCCATGCACTTGCGCGTTCTCATTGTCACTGGGCCTAGTAAGATTGTTGTTTTGTTCTCCCTTGTTCCTCTCCCTTGCCTTGTCACGCTCTGAAACACTTATGTATGAGCGCAATATAAATAAAATATCAATATCAATGATGCTCCTCAGGTTTTATGGATGGCACCAAAGTACTGGATATAGCCAGAAGTAGACTTGTACAAAGTCCTTCTCCTCAGTGGCCCTTGGCCCTGGTCAGATCTGAGCTAGAACCTTCATCTTGCTCTCTATAGCAATCCTTACTAACTGTATGAACTCTGTCAAGGCATGAGGAGCAGTACTCAATAAACATCTCACGTCTTCACTTTCTCCCTCTCTGAACCCACCTATTCTCTGGAAGGCCTTCATACGTCCATGAGAGTCTGGCTCCTGATACCCCTTTTTATACTGTTTCACTGGCACTTATTGCCCCACTACTGTCTTGGATTGGTTGGCCTGTTTTCACATTATTCCTGGGTTGCATGATTGGTCAGGGTGCCTTAGTTCCACTTTCTCACCAGCTGTTCCTCTTCCTCTTCTCATGCCACACTATGTTGTGTGGCTGCTTGATTGTGTGGTGATTTGCAGGCTAAGGACTTTAGAACTATTACCACTATCTTGGAGTTAGGTTGAGCTGTTTGGGCATTTTTGTGGCTCTGCACCACGTCTCTCTCTACCTCTTCAACATGGCAGCAGCAGGAGCAGTTTTGCAGTTGTCTGGAGGAGAGCGAGACAGGACCCAGCAGAGTGCACATCAGTCTGCTCTTCCTACCCCGATGCCGCCACTCTTCAAGAATGTAACGCTCGGTCTGGGCTTAGCGACAGCAGTAGGGGCACTTCCTGCTATTCCACAAGGTCCACAGGAGGTTTATAGTATTGTCCCCATACCAGTGTGGTTTCTGATTTTGCTGGCTATTGTTGGTTACAGAGGGGTTATTATGCAAGGTGGCTGAGCATTTGAGCAAAAGGTGTTCTTATTGGAGGCATGGATCTATTGATGGGATAATTCATTAGCACTCTACTGGCACTTTCATTTATCATGCAACTTTGCCCAGGAACACCATGGTCCCTCACTTGGAGCCAGGTTTTGAGTTCAGATCCACCGTTGGGGGGAAAAACACAGAAGCTTACAATGTAGAATTGTAAAGAACATCAAGGTATAAAGGTAATAGTAGCGATGCAGATGTTGACGGTCTAGCAGCCTAGCTGCTTACAGGATTGGATAATCGCATATAGTGTTTTTCTGTTCATAATTGCCACTAAGCAATATTGAAGGTGCATTTTTGTGAATCCTGTTGTTTGTTATACTACGATTGCCTTGCTTCAATCAATCTGCATAAAAGGCTAGTGCTGGGATTAATTGTCTGCTTGGGCATTCATAAAGTAATTGATGTGGGTTGGGAGTCAGGCTATGGTCTTCCTTGGAGCCAGTTGGGCGTTGCCCACTGATAATAAGGTTTCATAGATTTAGACATAATTAGCTATCTAATATTGTTATAGCCTTGTACAGACTTGTATGGACTTTTTGATGGCATAAGTTTTTTTTAATGGATCCTTTCCAAAATGTGGGTCATTGGCACTCAGCACATAACACTTAAATTTAACATATCATTGTTGCCCTTTAAGTGGTGGATACTTGAACACATTTAAGGTTTTTTTACTAATGCACAATTAGGTAAAGAAAAGAAAGGCTAAAACCCAATTATCTTCCCCTCAAGCTCTAAAGAAATATTTGATAATAACGGCACTACTTGAGAAAACGAATGCCTTAATTAAGAGTGTCTTTTAACTGTGCGATTTACAATAAGTTAGGTAATAATTACATTTTAACAGAGGATTTAGTGTGAAAATGTCTACTGTTAAACAAAGCAATCAAAAATACTGAGACCAAGAAGTAGGGGCCTCTGCTCCATTACCATTGATACGCCCCAAGTGACCCTCTAGTCCCATGTGAAATATAAAAGATCTGAGACACAGGTGGTTGGTTAAAAACTATAGTATTTGTTTGGAGATACACAATGGAGAGTATGCAGTAAAGGAAATTAACACAGAGTTTGAAAAACCAAGCTGTATATGTTTTTATTGTGCATGTGGTTATTAGGTTGTCAATTTTAGCTGCAGTACCTGTGGTTGAGCTAGAAGGTAAAAAGAAGGCAGCAGAGCCACAGGAAACTACACCTCTGCTATTAGATGGTAATATTATTGAACTAAGAGACAGTATAATAATAGGATTGCTGTGCTTAAATCTCCACCTGTATTGTCGAATAATATTGTTGTGCATCCAAGATTAAATCAGGTAGATGATTCCCCAAAAGGTGATCGTACAGATTGTTGTAGCCACTGTGGGGAATTACATAAAGAGGTACACATGCTAAAAAGCAGGTAACAACCCTGCAAGGCAATATAATGGTGCTAAAAATAGAACTGAATAAACAGCTGCCCAGAAGAGAATTCGGACAGAACACAAATGCAGTCAAATCAATGTAGATGAAAATATATGAAGGAAGTTTGTTTGTTTGTTTATTTATTTGTTAATGCACACCTAGCCCGTGGGCAGCTGGGCGCAGTATACAAGAATACTCGAAACTTAGTTACAATGCCTGTCCAAAATATAGTACATACATTTGATTACAAAGTGAATTACAATACAAGATACAGTGCAGTCAATTGTACAGTTGTACAGTCAATTGGTATAATGTGGGTACAGAAGTGAGGTAGGGTAGTCTTAACTGTTCATGGAGCATTAGGACTAGAAAGTAGTAGTAGGCAAGTAAGAACCTATGGTTACCGCAATGAGTAAGAGGATGGGTAAGTCACAAGTTCTTCGATAGTAGCTATGAGCAAGTGAGGCGACTATGGATCAATCAAACGGAGCCATTTGAGAGCATTGACTCTGAATCTAACGTATGGTAAGGGACGTCTGAGGTCGATAGGTAGTGTGTTCCATACTTGAGCGGCTTTAACTGGGAAGCTAGTTCCTCCAGCCGTGGTGAGTTTGAATCTAGGGATGTCAAGCAGAAAGGTATTGGCAGATCTAAGTGGTCGGGAGGTAAGTTTCCTAATAATTTTTTCCGATAGGTAGGGAGGTGCTAGAGTGTTCAGGCATTTGGAAGTGAGGGATATGGTTTTGAGGAAGATTCTGTCCTTTATTTTGAGCCAGTGGGCTTCCTTCCTGAATTTAGAAATGTGCTCTCTTTGAGGGATGTTCAGAGCTGCTCTTAGAGCGTTATTTTGTAACTTTTGGAGTTTGTCAGTGACATACTTGTTAGCTCCTGAGTACAGGGCGTTGCAGTAGTCTAATCTAGACATGATGAGAGCATTGGCCAGGGTAATGCAGCTAGCATTGGACAGGAATGGTCTGGCGGCTCGGATTAATTTACATTTATAGGCAGTGGTAGAGGAGAGAGAGTTAACTTGTTTTTTTAGGTTGAGCGAGGAGTCCAGGTAAAATCCTAGAGTTTTTACCACCGGCATAACCTTGATGATGTTATTATCGATGTTAAAGGATGTGTAGTTAGGGGTTTGTTTTTTTAAGTTGGAGTCAGATCCGAGGAGTAAGATCTCGGTTTTGTCGTCGTTCAGGCAGAGGCCGTGGGATGCCATCCATGCCTGAATGAGGATGTATATTTTGTGCACCAGAGCCAGCTCCTCTTCATAGTTGCCCGAAAGGGGTATGAGGATCTGGGTGTCATCTGCATAATTAGTGTAGGTGACACCCAGTCTGTCCAACTTGTCAAATAGTGGCTTGGTGAAGATGTTATACATAGTGGGTGAAATACAGGATCCCTGTGGGACTCCACATGTCAATCAATTCCTTTATTTTGGCATGACTGTCATAAAAGGTACACAATACACAACAAGTCATGCAGGCTGTAATTCTATCTGTGCATACAAATCCAGTGATTTATGGTACCCCATCTAACAAACACACCAAAAACAAAAGATATGAAAGAACATGGTCCTACTTTGGTGACAACAGTCGGTATGTGATAGACAGGGGCCTTTGAGCGAACCACCTCCAAACTTGGGAAATTGAGCTATTGAAAATGTGGGATGTGGCAAGCGGAACCCCTCTAATAATAACAGGGTACGTCTGAGTATGGATACAAGTAGTGGGAAGAAGGTAATATAGGTGCCAATTCAATTGGACTCCCGTAACATGGTCTTTACCCTAGGAGAGTTGGCTTTCAGATCTTCTTCGGTACACTCAATCTCCCTTATCTTTCCTCTGATGGAATCGACCCAGCCCTTTAGTGCTCGATTAGTCCTTGTTGTAATTTCCTTATGGATGATCTCAAGGATTGTTATATTAGGACTCGTGAGGCATTTTCTGAATAGGGCCAGTCTCTTCCCTTCCACTATTGCCTTGAGAGAAGTTAGACCAAGTTATTTCTGAAGGATCTGGTTAGGGGTGGACATTGGGACTCTCAGCACATTTTTCCAAAAGATACCTTATAACAATGGACAGATGGTTTCAGGCATGTTCAGGATCGTCTCTGCACCATAGGTTATGGTGGGAACAGGTTTGGATCTATAAATGTCCAATACTGGAACCAATGAAAATCATCAAAATTTCCTATTTATTGCCTTAGCTTGACTTGCCAAAAAGATTGCTTTTTTTTGCAGGGCGTACACCCCCTGGGTGTAGATAGTGCTGTTGTTTATACAAACCCCCAAGTACTTGAATGACTCAACCCGGTCAATTTGCACATGGCCCAGGAACCACTTCTCCTTTGACTTTCGTTTCCTGCTTTCTTCGAAGACCAAGATCTTTGTTTTGTCTAAGTTTATCTGCAAATTATTATCTTCCACATAGGTCCTCAACTTGTCCATCTGGCGTTGAAAGCTGATCAGCATTTGGTCTATTAGCACCAAATCCTCAGCATAAAGCAGACGGTTTACCTTGACCCCTCTGATCGATGGTGGAAAACTCTTTGGCGAATCCAATGTTAGTTTGCTGTCTGACAAAAATAAGTTGAAAAGGGCCGGGGCTATGAGGCAACCTTGTTTTAGGCTTCTATAGGTTTTTATCTCTGAGGGTAGAAGGCCTGATCTGTTCAATCTTACTCTTATGCTGGTCTTCGAATGCAATTAGATGAGGGGGTCCAAGTGTTAAGGATTTCAATCAGGCGATACACCCAGGTCTCAGCCTAGTACCGAAATGCTTATTTTTTTTTTTTTTTTTTTTATTTTTTTTTTATTGAATTTAGCTGAGAAACTCAACTTTTATCAAATACAAGGCTTAATTCATTAAATCTTCATTTCAAAGAACAGTACAGTTAAGAAAAGAATTTTACAAATTACTAAAACAAGAACACCTACATAAGCGCATATTAAAAGAGGACAACATGTCCAGGCTTTGGATAGTAACATATTATAAGACATCAATACGTTAAAAGTAAGATAAAATAAAATGCAGGTGGACTAACACATTTCCCCTTCTCTTGACCCTCTATAGCTTCTGCACATCAAAGTTTATGACCCTGCAACCAACCTATTTTCACTGTGCAGTTCACAACCTTACATTTTGGTCAGTATTCAATTTTAAGGCATTCAGAAAGTTATATGTGGCAATGCGAATACTAATGATTCTTGTAGCTAGAATAGTAGTCCATCTGTGCTCTTCTGCCATCCAGCCAAAAAGGGTTAGATGTTTCCAAAAACACTTAGCTCTGAGATCTATTAAAGCTGGACATTCTACTATTAGATGTTCTAATGATTCTTTAATGTTTTTATTTGTGCAGAATCTACAAAAATTCAACTCAATCTTGCTTATTTTGTTATATATGTAGGCTCAATATTTGAGAGATACACCACTCATATCACACCCCTTTTCAAATACCCCGGGTCACGGTGGACCAGGAATCAGGCTGGTTGCTAAAGTTAATATTTATTTATTTATTTATTTAAAATTCAAATCAAACATATACTTTTTAATATATGGGGCAGCAATGTGGTGACAATAACAAATAAGAAGGTATGTAATGCACTTAAATTCACTCTTTAGCAACACAAAATAGAAAACACCAGAGAAATAGGAACACTTCACATGTCAAGTTAGAATTTCCCCCTGCAATAGTCCTCAACCCATAAATAATCAATTCTAAAGAGATATAAGGAAGCAGCAGGTAATCAGGAATGAGGAACAATAAACACAATATTAACCCAACATTCCCTCCTCACACAAGAGAGAAAAAAGGATTTGAAACCTTACAATGATAAACTGACACTTGAAAATGGCTGAATAAAACACAAAGTGTGCATAAATCCCTAAATCAGAACACATTCCTATGGGAGCAACATTGGAAAGATACTAGCAGTCATAATCAATAGTTTGAGCAAAAATAAACAATTCAAATTTGAATTAAAGGTTGAAAATAATTTAGAATAAAAATAACAACTGTAAAACTTTGCAAAAATGTTGATTCCCGCCTAAAACTAACTGAATGGTTTTTTAATAAAAACAGGTGAAATATACTGATTTTGAGTGCAGTTTCTGGGTTGGGGTGTAGCTATAGGTTTTAGTTATAATCAAGAATTGAATTGAAGTCGCTAGCTATTAAACCGAGGGATATATGCAATGTAGAATGAGAGGCGTTTTTTGAAAATCAGGTAGTGAAAACAGAAAAGAATCTCAGTTTGGACAACAATAGTTTTGTTGTATACTAGAGCATTCCGGCTAGAATACCAAAGAGGGACACAGTAAGCTCTAGAGTTGATTCATGACTTAAACCCCAGATTCCCAGGGCCCACCCTTGCGGAACCAGTCGGATCACTCGAAATAGGATTGATAGTTTAGGATTTACACAAGATAAAAATTACTAAAGAAATGGCGCTTAGCAAGATAAATCAAGGACAGGATTGCAATAAGGATTCTGACAATGTTACAAGTTATTAAGGTAAGGATAGGATGGTTTAGAGGTTGGGATAGGACAAGGCAAGCCAAGGTATGCTATGGTTTTCTATGATTCCTATTAATACTTACAGTCCACTTTAATTTAGGATTTTGGACCGTCAAGGGTTCTGATCGTCACACAGATCTGGTCTAACACTGGACAGCTGGGCAAATCTGGTCACCGGACTACACTGGGCGGCCACCTCCGGTTACTGGATACTAAAGATCAGCGGGGTAGCAAGTTTGCAGCAGGCATGCATCTAGTAGCAGCAAGCCAGGCTGGATCAGGATGCTTCCCTTGGGTTTTTGGGATTTTTTAGAATTTGAGACCTAGTGGAAATGGGGTCAGCAATGCATAGGCCTTGGCTTTGTAATTAAAATCTGGAATCAGGATCAAACAGGATGAAGAAATCAGGAACCGGACGCCACGCAGGAATTCAGGAAGAAAGTCAGGAATCGGTGTGTGTCCTGTGTGCTGTCAAGGGCCCTTATTTATCATGCCAGATGACATCACTAAAGTATATGACCAGGGCAGGCTTACTACTCCTGCCTCTAACAACAGGATTGGGCAAGGTAGAAGTCTCCTCGTAGCTCTTCGCTCATTGGATCACAGCAAAAGTATGTCATGTTTATGGGGTGATTTTTACAATGGGCCTCATTATGACCCAGGCGTTAAGTGTTTAACAGCGCCGTAAAAGGCTGCGGCACCGTAAACGCCTAGCGCCTAATTACGAGGTCCCTTTGCGGGACCCGACCTTAACGGCTGGTTTTACCAGCCGTTAAAGTAGGGACCCGCAAAGGGACCTTGGAGCTAATCACGGTACCGCAATTTGGGGTACCGTAATTAGGGCCTTCCCCATTCCCATTGAGCCCTATGGGGCAAAAATGGGAATGGGGAAGGGCCATGGTGGCATGGGGAATTACCGCCCCACCAACCTCGGAATGGGGTGGTAATTCCCCATTCCGCCATGGCGGACTCCGGCATGGACCGCGCCAGAGTCCTAATGAGGCCCAATGTCTAGAATCCACCCCTAGCTATTGGAAGCAAAATCTAATTTTGCCACAAACACATATTTATGCAGTTGTAACCTCTGAGAAAATCAGATATACAGGTTGCATATTTTGTTCGTCATATTTCAATCCAAACCCCAAGTCTGTGGGACCTGGTTTCGCCTTTCTGACACATTTTGGTAATTCTAAACATGAAGAATTTGGCCTAAAATTCCCCAATTTTGTACCGACATGCACTTTTACCCCAGGAATGTATGCGCAAAATGTTATGTTCTCAACATCAATACTTTCCCCGTAATCTGTCATTTTTTTATAACTTCTGTTCCTTATGCAGTAATGTGTTCTACCAAGTTTTCAAAGAAAGAGCATACAATTAGATTTAGAACTATGAACGTTTCATATTTTTCCTAATTCTTGCTGCACAGTTAAACCTCTTTAAAGTGCAGGTACAAAATAGCCTTTAAAACCAAAAGGAAGTCCAGTGTCACTTGATCAGTTTTTTTTCTTTTTCCCCAACTCCTGTCAATTGTCACTTCCTTTGAAGCAGGATGAGGGGCCTCTCTCTTGATTGAAGGTTTTATTGCTCCTCACACTTGACAGGTGATAGTCTAAGCCTGCTATTGTGCCAGCCTGGAGCAAAGACGAATGTTTCTTTGTCCTGGTGCATCCAAAATCTTTCAAGCTGGCAATTAGCGCTTTCCTCTGCCAGAAGTTTATGATGTGTCACCCTTTCTCAAGGCTAGCAACTGGCAGAGCAAGTTTTTTTTGTTTTTTTTAGCTTGCCAACTTAGCCTATGAGTTTTACATCTTGACTTAAGTTTGTGGAATCAAAACAGTTTATAGGTGTACTTTTACCAGCAACAAATCCTTTTACATTGCTAAGGAAAAAGGCCTTCACACAACAATTTACTTTTATATAGGCGATTTTCTCTCTTCAGTCAGAAAAAGAAAATTTCACTATTTCTTTAAATTCGGTTTTCATCTCCAGCAAATACAAACTTTATGTAGCTATACTTCTTTTCTTGAGTGCTGGAGTTGTTTTGCAGCATGGATACATTTACACAGGCATCTATTTAGAGTCTTTCTCTGAACAGCTGATTTAGATACTTTTGCAAAGAAAATAGACGCGTTTCCCATATAAAATGAAAACAAAGCCCCTGGTTGATTTTTCAAAGATACTTTTGACAGGAGCTGTCATTCAAATGAGGCCCGGTTCCTCTGAGACACAATGGATGATCCTGGTCACTTCAGGGCCTTTTTAATCACAGTGGTTCATAAGGACTGGATGAGTTTAGTGCCTAGCAGCACTTCTAAAGGTTGAACGAGGTGTCATTTTAAAGAGGCATTTTGGGTTTTCAGCAAAGTAATGCTGCCTCTTTCACTTCACTCCATATTAAAGTTTGCAGAGCACACTGGCACATTCCTGCGGTGAGTACTCTGTTCCACCCCACCTGAAATGTGTGTGGCAGGGTGGTGCAGCCATTTTCTGGTTGTTGCAAAAATGCAGTTTAGAGATCCTGGCGCACACAGGAGTCAGCGTGGCCATTTTGTTGTATCTTGCACCACTGCAGCAAAGTGATGTAGTAAAGCACAGATGAGTGGGTTAATTTATCACACACAAGATTGAATTTGGACAATTCCAACTTGATAATTTCTTCCACAGGCACTCACGACTCACCTGGTCGAACGCCTGAACGAGGTCTACAAAGGCCAGGTAGATCCTGGGTTTCCCCTCCCATACCCTTCCTTTCACTATACTCAGGAGCAGGATGTTAACCCGATACCAACTCCCTTGACGAAACCTGTCTGGAATGGGTTGTTACATTATTTGTTCCCAGATCGTTCATTCAGTCTCTTCAGAAGCATCGAACCAACGATCTTGCCAGTCACATCCAGAAGGGCGATTGGGCGATAGTTCTTCAGATGCTCCCTTTGGCACCTCTTGAATATTGGCAGCACTATCACTGTTCTCCATGAGTCGGGGAGAGTTTGGGTATGAATTATTTTTCTGAATAGCTGATGAATAAAAGCGGGCCAGGCCTCTGGGTTTTGGCTTAACATTGCATTTGTTAAGCCATCAGACTTGGGGCACGAGAGCTGTTCAGCTTCTTCAGCTTCTCCATGATATCTTCTATTTCATGTGGGATATGACATGTTGTTAGTTCTTTGCTCAATTCCAACATGATCAGATATTTCTTCTCTCTATAGAGTTCACTGAAATGAGTTACCCAGACTTCTTCTCGAACACTGTTCATCTGTGGTGAAATGACATTCTCTGTGTTGATGTTTATTAAAGACCAGAATTCTCTCGATTTTTTTTTTCCACAAATTTCTTTTAGAATGATTCCTGAGTCCCTTTTGATACATTGTCAGCCAGTGGAAATACAGCCAATTCTTGTAATAACTAGCTGCCAATCTGGCCTTAGAGCAGTCGTCCGGGCGTTTGGAGACAACAGCTCTACGCTTGATCTTTCTTAGTTCCTTTTTTGTATCAACCAAAAGGGCGTCATAGACGTGTAATCTAAGTATTGCTCCCCATGTGCTCTTCTGTTAGTTGACTGATAGCATTCCAGTAGTTTTATGGAATTCACAGTTTCATTCTCTTCTCCTACCACTCCTGAAAAGGAGTTAGTCATCAATTTCGCTGTGAATGATTGCACTGAATTGCCTGCCATCTTCAATCTGTTTCCTCTGTTACATCAGAGTACAGCCACCTCCATTCTATTTCTCTCTGAGCCAGGGGATACTATCCATGAAGTTGAGAGTAAGTTATGATCACTATGAATGGTGTTCAGTAACTTAAAGGATGCAACGAAGGATAGCAGGTTTCTCGAGACAAAAAACGTAGTCAATCACAGCCTTTGCAACCTCTCGTGACCGACCCGGTTGCTTTATTTTTTAATTCATTGGTCACTTGTTAGGCGCTTATACAATTAGCAAAACTCTTTCAAAGCGCCCACAGGGCAAACAAGGTGAGGACAGGGGAAGGTAGACAATGAATTACAGCAAGGATAAATAATTGAATGAATAGTACAAACAAATAATGAGAGCAAAGGGAAGGAGAGACGAACCTACTATGCCTCGCGAGTGTTCAGAACGTGAAAGTGTAAGTGGGTGAGGGATAGGTGCTTTGATGCTAATGGAGAAGTGCTTAGGGTAAGTGCTAAGAGGAAAAGAACGTAAGTGCAACCACCTGTGGGTAAGTGCAGCAGAAAGACAGCGGCTGGGATGAGAGAGTGTGGGGGTTGAAGGCCCTAAGGACACATATGGGCCTACTTCCCTTTGAGCCTGTTGGTTCTTGGGTGGTAGCCACCCCAATATGAGGTCCTGGGCAAACGAATTGGTAAAGGCAACTTTGATCAAATTTAGTCTGCTTCCTGCTTTAATTGCTGTTAATAGACATGAAGTAGGTCTTTCTTTTACTCCTTTACTTGCCGGGCTAATGGTTATATCATACCCGTCCGACAGGGTTTCTGCCTAAGCCAGGTCTCCTGGAGGCAAATAAGATCATACTCCCCCAAATTCACCTCACTCTGTGACATGAGATGTTTGAATCCCCTCATGTTCCAGGAAACCAATTTTAGATGGTACCGGGTGGCGGTAGCTATGAGCTCCCATTATCCCGCAGGCTCCCTGGTAACCAAGACCAGGAGGTAAGATCTTTTCCTGTTGAGATATTTGAGATTAGCATCCTGACCTCTCTTTGTGTCCCTTGTCGACTGTTAGAGCAAATTGTGATGTTGAAATTGGGCCTAGGTACCTGGGGGAACCATTTTATCCCTAATGGTTCCTGGAAAGGTTGTTCTACAATGTGATGATAAACAACTGTTTCCTTTTGTGCCAATGTCTTCCTTCTTTGAGGGTCCTACTGGTTGTCCATGAGTGTGTGTGTCTATGTCTTCCTTCTTTCAGGGTCCTGCTCATTGCCCGTGTGTCCCAGGGTCCTCTGGTCCAGTGGGAGTTGTTGCGTCCCCTCTGGATCTTTCACTTCCATGAGGTCGAAGCCCAACATTAGCAGACTTTCTGCTGCATCCATTAGCATTCCCCTTACCACTGGTGAGTTTATATGAGGGAAGAAGTTATCCGTTCGAAGTTCGTCCACACATTTGATCATCTTTAAATCCCCAGACGCCAGTTGCCGGACGTTCGGGATACAGTGAAACAAATCTATAGCGCTTTTCCTGTTCAAAATCAGGTTGTCCAATATTCGCTGTAATTTTATTGAGCTCACACTTTTCCCTTTTTGTGGCTGGGATTGTAACGGGAACTGCTTGACTCCACTTCCGCACTTCCAGATTCTTTTGTGGTCTGGGGCAGATTTCGAGTTGCGATTTTGGTCATTTTTTTGGCACAGGGCTGGTCCTCCTGTATGGGCCCCCTGGAGTCGATATGGGTGGGGATTAGTAGACTCTGGGGCACCCGGTCCCCCTCTCTATACATGATCTTCCCTCTGGTCTAAAACTGAGCAAACAGCGCTACCTTTCTCGAGGTTTGATGTACTGGGACCTGAGTGGGTTGCCTGGTGTTCATTTTTGGTTTCTTCATTTTGTTCTTCTTGGTCGAATCTAACCTGGGCTTTTAGCCTCTTTTGGCCAGGGTGAGGAACACAGGAGATTTGAGTGCCTCCCTGCTTTGTATTTGAACTGTGAGGGAGATCTGATTCTGACTTATGTTCGACTCACACAGGACCTGGTTTAGCTCTGTGTCTGATATCCGCGACTCTATTGAGTAAGTTGATAAATTTACTAGGTTCTGTGTAATCGGGTCGTCGTCTTCTGAGTCATCCAGATTTACCCGATCCTCAGTGACATCCACCTGAAATAGGGGCTAGGAAGGTTTCGACACTTGTGATGTTTTCTTTAGACTTTTTTTAGTTACTGGGTTCAATGATAATGTTGAAGCTTTACGTGGTTGTTCCAATTTGTTTTCTGTGTTTAGAGACTGATATTGGTTTTTTTATACTTTGATTTTCAGCTTATAATCATTAGTTTTCAAGTTCTTATTTTGAATAAAGATGGGGAGCTCATGATTTGGTTTACCTAAGGGCATCAATTCCTGTTCTGAGATCCGGGACTCGTACTGTTTTTGTTTAGGTCCCTTATTTCCCACCACGGCTTGCTGCCTTTCAATTGCACCCCCTTTATCCATTGTACTGGTGGTTGCAATTGTTGTTTATCGTTCTCTCCTCGGGATGACCTCCGGAATTGGGCTTGTCAACTTTGTTTGAGTATGCTGGTCCTTTTTCATTAGGTTAGCATTGTATCCTTCGGGGCAGTATTACTTGATGGAATTTCAGCATTTGACACGTTTGTTTCTTTGTTCTGATGCAGTAATAAATCCTTCCATGAATAATAGTTTTGAATGGACCATTGCCATCAGGGTGTTGATTTAGTGACTCTTATAGTTTCGTAAACGGAACTAATGCAATGGTTATAGAAGACATGATTGTTAGTAAGTCTGGTTTATGCAGTCTTGAAGCTGGACAAGTGTGGGACATTCTATTTTCCTCGATGTGGTTCTTAGAGGTAGAGGACGCTAGTGAGGATTCCCAGGATGATGAACCCTTAGACTCAAGTAGAGTGACTTATGTTGCATCCTTTCCATACCCGCATTCAAATTCTGACACTCTCCTAATCAACTTATAGGGCTCAGTGCTACAAAAAGTTTAATGTTCCAGTGATTGTTGTGAAAAATGAAATGTGTACCAAGCACAGTGTGCACTAGGACTCCAACCGGCCCATAGAGCTGGGGGTTACACAATAGCACTTTAAGATGAGGCAGCAGCACCCGTGAGATGGATGGGGATGCAGATTAATACTCTTGCATCAAATCAATAATGACAACTCAATGGTTTAGCAAAGGGAGTCTGTTTAATGACAAGTTAAAAAAACGGGAGTTAGTGAATATCAGCAATCGCTCAATCTTCCTTCTCGCTTCAACTCCAATTAATTTAATAAAAAACACATCATTTATACTAAAAACCTGTCATCGCTGACGTGTAACGCTTAAAATGCTGCATGCAATTCTACTGGTTCTAGGAAGGTAACTTTAATATAGGTGCTATATCTGTATATGGTAACAAAGTGAGGGGATTGGACAAACAGTGTCAGGTGGGGCATCTAAGCCCTTCCTTCAAAATGGCTACTCTAGACGTCACTAAAAGTATGATGTCTCATTGGTTCTACTAACTATAGGACCCTAGATTACTTGGTCCACTATGATTGGGTTGGCATCAACCCCACTCATACTTTTCCACTAGCCTAACAGTGTGCAGAATAGCCGGCCAGGTACAGGGAGTTGATCTGTATCCCCAGCCTCCCTCCAATTATTGCAACAATCAATCATCACTTCAGTGGTCATGTGTCAATTATTTCTTTGTGTTTTGGCCTCGAGACTGCTTCTTGGTCTGGAAAAGTTAAGGCGTCTGGGCATGGCACAAATCCATGCATAGGTGTGAAAGTTTCATCCCTTCTGCTTGCTCAGTCACGTGATTTTGACACAGTGAAATCGTCTTATTCGCCATGCAATTTGTGTATTTGATTTAATTTTGCCAGCCATCTGCCTTCTGTGGCTTATCCTGACCTTTCAGAATAGGATACTCTGTTCTTCTCTTCATTAATTGTATCCACTGTTGGGCTATTTCAGCTGATACGACCTTGGCTTCTTGGCAGGACTTGCCTTTGTCTGAGTTTCTCTCTGTCCTTAATTCTTGATTTTCCTGCTGCAAAGCTCTCCTCTTGAGACCTTAAGTAAACTTTTAGTTGGTTCTGCTCTTGTGCATAGTGGAAGTATACTTATATAAAAGTGCTTTCTTGAGGTGGATATGTATAGGTGGTGCTTGCCGCAATCTATCTTACTACTAAGCTTAGCAAGCCTCACGATTTTCTTGGCTTCTTGCGGTTCCTTGCATATGTACACGCGTAAACTGGCTGAATATCTTAATAACGCTCATGGCAGAAGTTTCTTACATTTGACATCACTTATTTCACTTTAAACTCAGGATGTCACTTATCCATGGTGTTTCATCTCTTTTCATCATTCACAGGTTGTCATAGCTTCTATATGTGAGTCAGTCCGGGTTCTTATGACATCACATTTCGTCTTCTTTTAGTACCTCCTTGGCTTCTTCAGGTATTGCATTTTGACTATCATCATTCTGTCTCATTTGTCAATATGGTTTTCTCAATGGGTACCTCACTGCCCAGGTTTTCTTAGGTGTTGGTACTTCAATAGGTGCTGTCAGTCTGATAGGTACTGGATAGAGCCCCACTGCGGCTCTCTGCAGGTTTATTTGCTCATCATACGTTACATATTTCGGTGTGAACGTTCCTGGTACATCAAAATGGGCGGTTGGAGTGCGAATCGTGCTTGGGACCACCTCTACACCAGTGTTTATTGCGTACTAGTTATTCAATCATACAACCCTTTTTTTTCATTACTAACCGATTTGTCTAATATACAAAGAAATTGTGGTTATTCTTAGGTTTTCAAAAAGCTCTCTTTTTGACTTATGCAACACAGGGGGGAACACAAGGGGGAACCCTCAATGGTGTTATTTGTCCAGAAACTCTCACTGGTCTTGTTTCTCCCCTTCCTGCTTCTCATAGCTGCATTTAGAAAGAATACAAAAGGACTTACAGATTGTCCATCATGAAATAACCTTCAATCAGAAAATAATGTATATGGTTTTTATACTGTGCTTTGCTCAGTAAGACAAGTGTAATGTTCTTAGAATACATGGCAGCCCGCAACATCTGTATAAAAGCCCAGAAATAATGTTCTTATCACAGGCCAGTTGTGACATCACATCTGACCTGTAATAAGACAATGACATCACAACCGCTCTGTAACCAGCCGTTATGCCTCATTTATAATGTCACAATGACTCCTCCTTGAGCCAGTAGAAAGACTTTCAGCTGTCTCTGCAGCACTTAGTTAGAGCTGTGTAAAGCTTTTGAAATTCCTTGCTTTCAGAGTAGTGTTCTGTTCAGCATTGCAGCCGGTAATTGACAAGGAACTGTTAATGGTAGAATGCTTAATTTGTGCACTCATGTGAGCAAGAATATGCATGTTACTACTTCTTTTATACCACAAAATGAACTTCTTTTAATACATTTTTATTAAACAGTTTGAACTATTTTTCTGCAACACATTGGGAGCTGCATTTTTGTTATTTAATCCAAACAGATTATACATTGATTATATGGATCAGCAAATGGAAGATCTCTTACATTATATTAAGAAAAATACGAGGTATTGGAGTGACCGTGTGTCGTGTGGCCACTTATTTTAAGAAATAAAATATCCCCTAACATGCATAACAAGGATATTGCAAGTCACCTTGAAATTCCGTGACCTTTTAAAGGAACCCTGCCTTCGGTCTCGTTCCTATATTTAGTAACACATCTCCTCGATGACGTAATATCCTTATAATGCACGGTAGGGGGTACATTATCCCATATGTTATGATTACAATACATACTGGAAATGATCATTTGAAATTAACATTGTACATGTTTTAAAAAGAGCCAATGAAAGTACAATTAAATATGTTTTCTTTATTTAAAGAAATAGTAATAGCTACTTTTGCAAATAAACACAGCTCTTAATGCCAACAAACCTACCCCTGTCACCAATAAGATATCTGCTTCTTTTCCTCTGGTTGTGCAGCGGTCAGCAACAACTGGGATGGCCCTTGCAAAAGTGCAGCTGACAATGTGTGTGACACCCACATATATGGAGGTGCAGAGAAAGATAGTCAAAGAGAGCGGGAGAGAGCGCGCTGGATCAGTTTATAAGACGCTGGGTGCAGCTAGCAGCCTTTAATATTCCACCTACTTGGAAATTATGAGCTATAGCAAAAACGTTGTAAGACCTTAACTGACAAGAATGTTCCTGTAACACTTTTACAAAATCTCACAAATAGGATTTGTGAAAGATGTTATAAGATTGTATGAGTGGGTTGACTGTGCCATTAGCGGCTTGGCTCTACCCGCACGTTCCCTCTTTTGCCCTGATGCACTTTTGAAAACTGCCAAGTATTCGATGCTTTCGAATTCGGATATCTGCTTGCTGTGAAACGTAAACTCTGCTCTTTGTATTTTGGCAAGGACCTGTTCCTGTCTATTTTTAAGATAATCCTGATAACGATCTTGAGTCTTTTTTTTATTATTTACCCTGGATGGAGTCTGCATGCACAATGATTCGTCTATACTCCTCACCTGGATCTCTGACAATCGCAGATCCACGCGCCATCTTTTCTGGTGATCAGGTTATGTAAATTCCACAGTGACTGTTTACAATAGCTTCCTTATCACCTTGGTGACTGACGGGGCCTAATCTGTTCCTGTTATGTCTGCACTTTTCAAATGCAGAGGTTCACACGCAGTACACTAGTTCTGGCACTTCGAGACGTGGCCTTGTTAATTTTAACTGCCCTCTCATGATTAATGAGAAACGTGTTTGTGGGGCGAAATGTTCAAGTATGGCAGTGCGCTTAACGCGAAAAATATAAAATAATACTCATCAGAGCAACAGCACACCGACTTGAAGCAATAGGTTGCTTAATTTAAAAGTCAGATGAAGCATTGAGCGAGCAGCAACCACTCTTAGGTGTACAGGAACAGTCACATTGGTGTGTCAGAGTTCTAACACCAACGGTATTTTGTGAGATTGCCTGACGCAGATTTTTTTTATTATTTATGAAAAGAAACCACACAAGGTTTTAGGAGAATCGTGGTGAGACACACCATTGCATATAGGGCCTAATTGCTGGCTCACACAGTTTATAAAAACAATATTGCCAAACAACTAGGCAGTCTGTTGTCAGATGCTAAATGAGGATGCTAAATGAGGATTGGTTTTTGTTTTGCTTGTTTTTATTTTTTCATTATTATGATTATGACAACCTTTTGTCAATCTATGTGTGTTAACTGATCACGTAAACATTGAATGAAATTTTTATTCTTCCTCTCTTTCTGATGTAAATATTTGCAAGTTAACACTTGTAAATGTTATATATTTAATTATTATCACATATCTGTTATATGTCAAGAACTGTTATGTAATTCAAGAGTTATCCTTTTGAAAGGTTGATATAATCAGCCAACCAAAATAAAAAAAAAAAAAAAAAAGATAGGTGGTGTGTGCCAAATACCACCTGCTCTTCCTGCCTTCGCATTACAGACTACGAGGTGAAAGTAAGCGTCCCCCAAAAGGCATACAACACTGCCCGATGAGAGTCAATGATGGATACACCCCTGGAGGGAATGAGACCAAGACCAATTGCGGTTGAGATTAAATGTCTTTTTATCTAAATCGATATAGGGCATGCAAAGGACTCTGTTATTGTCAGACAGAGCGCTCTCGGAGTTTGCAAAGACAGTCATTTATATTACAAATACACGTCATGCATGAGCTAAGCTACAGGGGCCACATAGTCTTTGGGATTGGATGGCGATGACTAGCTACTATGTCGGTTGCAGGCACGGTGTTCCAGGATTGGTGGGGATCCACGTGGAGGCATCACGGGGTGCTTGGGTCAGCTGGGCTCATCGGGGTGAGGTGCCAGGGTGCAGGCTCTCCAAGGAGATTCACTACTTTAACACTAAAACTTGCCCTTGTGGCCACTCGTACACATTCATCACACTCGTCTATGTCAAGTTGGTATGTAAACCCTTTAACACATCAATCTAGTACCAGGGTGGGGACACAGAAAAACAGTATGCAATACAAGGCTTCCTTTATACATCATCATAAGGTTGGCATTAACAAAGTATCCAATCTCATGGTTCCAGGTGTCTTGTCAGGGGGCACGAATTAGGCTAACTTCATCATTCTATTCTGTTAGATGTAGTGAGTGATAGTTTTACGATAAGGGTGAATAACTGTTTCTCTGGCCCATTAAACTTAGGGTGAACTAAAATACAGTTGGGTCGGAGGGGGCACATAGCTAATACCTCAAAAGGCGGTGGAAGTTGAGGTTGTGTGGGTTGTAATTCTCCTTGGCCTGGCCAGGGCGGCACATAGTGATTTTATGGTGGCATCTGGCGCCGGAGGCATGGGGGAAGGTAAACGCTTGGTGCGGGTCCAGCAGGAATGCGGGGAGGTGTAGCTGTACTGTTTCAACAACAGAATGCCAGGGACCTTCAAGCCCCGGCAAGCCTTGAGGGAGGAAGGGGGTTAGATGTGCAGCTCTCGACAGGGAGGGGGAGATGGCCTTGTATCTTCCCGCCGGTCTCTGTTCACGGAACAGCATGAATGCTCTTACAGAGCATGGTGGCTGGGGGGGCGCGTGGGCATTATGTAAGGGGCACATTTTTATAATTCACATATTCTCGTGTTTGCTGAATCAATCCAGTGAAAGGATTTCATTAACATCACATCATATAACATTCATTACTCTGTTGCTTTGATCCCACGGGGGGGAGGGGGGAAATGTACACACAACGTGAGATAGAACCTGGTTGGTGGATGCATGGTTCTCAGTGACATATTACAACTTTAAACATGTGATTAGGATTTGTGATTCGAGGATCGAGGATACTACGAGTTTATCTATCATTTCAAACTACAGCGGATGTGGCTCAGAACTTCAAATAACTCACGAATATCATAACGCTCTCAATCATATATACACGAGCATTTTAAAATGCTCTTTTAATTATTTTACCCTAGCAGCAAACATTGGTCAGTAAAAGGAGCCTTTGAGTGTCCATACGCTTGACACCCTTACACGGAAATGTTCTGGGGTAGACAGGGGTCGTACCATATTAACACGGGCAACTGGCACTATGGGTTTTGAACCTTTTAGCAAAGCAGCATTGGATATGGCTGGGAGACCCAGGGGTTTAACACTTCACTGGGGAACAGGGTTGGGGGTTCATGAGCACCATATATCATGGGCGCGGGGGGTCTGCACAGGGTCGAGGTATACTTGATAGGGACGATTTTGTTCTTTCCCCGACCCCAACTAAAAGTCAGGTCACCGCCAGGGCAATGATGTACTGCAGAAAGTAAATGATACAGTGTTTGTTATGTTACTTGTTCGCATCTAGTTGCTCATTAGAACGGGCCTTCAACGGATCTACCATGGGGAGGAGGCCGGGGGGGAAGCGCAGGGCTCGCTGTGCGCGGACAAGGGGGGGGTGAGCTGCAGCTTCTGCAAGCAGCCTGTTCCACAGAGGTCTAGGTTCAGTATGCTCAAAATGGAGTCTAAATGTATTAGAAAATGGAGTCTGTTATGCTACAAGGTGAGCCGTGCGGCCCCACGTGTCGATCCACAGCCACCCTGCCTCCCAGGCCCAGGTGCATGGGGGCTGCTGACGAGTCATGAGCCTCACGTAGGAGTGCAATGTGAGGGAGGGGGGGTCCTAAAGACCTAATTGCTGGCTCAGAGGAAATGGTAGGTGGTGTGTGACAAATACAACCCGCTCTTCCTGCCTTTGCATTACAGACTACGAGGTTTATACCTTCGGCGGTATTCCAAAGAAATACCTCTGGCTGTAAGTATCTCCATATTGCAAGGTGGATTTTCATCCTCAAAATAGAGCCTTTTTGTAACAATTATAAAAGGTCCTAGAGGTTTTTAAAAGTGTTTTTCTGTACAGAAAAGTGGTGCAAGCTCTTCCTAATATACAGGGGGGAAACGTTTTTATGGGGACATAGTAAGAGCAAGGCCGGCCTTAAGGGTAGCAGTGCCCTGGGCGAATTGGCGCTCCCTCACCCACCTCAAGCCCCTGGTTAACATGGGGCAAGGCGGAAGAGGGCAGGGCCAGGATGGGCTACTCTTTTTAAAATGTTTTTTTTTTTTTAACCGGGCGCATTTTACAGCAAAAGGCCGCCTGACGTGCCTTCTCCCACAACGCCAGCTCGGGGGAGCCCTTGGAACATTCCCCAGAGCTGGTGTGGCAGGGGCTAATGGCGCCCTGGGGGCCGTGGTGCCCCGGGCTGTCACCCGGCTGGCCCCCCTAAGGCCGGCTCTGAGGAAGAGGATGAAAAATTGGGCATTCCCATATCTACCTTTCCTGTGTAATACATACAAGTGTCAGAATGTACTATTTTGTGCTTTGAAAAATGTAGATTAAACAATTTAGAGTTGTGTTAAAACAAATTCTGTGTGATATCCATTTTCACAAAAAATGTATAAATAAGAACAAAAATGGATAGGTAAATAACGTAAAAATAGTTGAATTTCTGTAATCCCACAGCATAGCATTCCAGCTATACCACCGTTACCACTTGGGCAGAGTTAAAGTTTGGTGGCTTTTCTGGAATACCACCATTTGTAGTGATCATTACCAGCAGTGGTTTTTCTGCAAACAAATCTGCTGAGCCAGTATTGAGGCACTCAGTACGGTGCCTTTTGTTTCATATGCACAAACATAATATTATTATCATATCATCAAATCCATTATATCAATGGAATATATGAAGCAAGTCCTCCCAATAGTTGACAGCTGCTCCTTTTGACACCTGTCATTCATTTTATCACTTCACACCAGTTGTTCAAATTGCATTTTTGGCTCATGTAGGTGGCATTTAGTGCAAAGTATAAGGGGCCAAAATCAATGCTATAAATGTGAAGAGATGAGGGTTGGCATAGCTGAAGGAAATATAAATCCTAGGTGGTGTTTGCCTGCCCTGCACCTCCTTGTGTCTTGTTTACTAGCCATTTTAGTGCAGGGATTTTCTATTATTCACATTGCGGAGGATCGTAAGAGTCAGGCAGCGGGTATGTGTGGCCAATTCCAATGCCAAGAGTAGGTGCGATCTCCAGCCAAAGTTTTAATTCTCAATCATCACCATACCACGGTCAACCATCGCCAGACCATGATCTTCCATTGCTGACTATCACCAATCATGGTCAACAATCACCAGACTGTGGTTGACCATCGCCAGGTGATAGTTGAGCATTGCCAACTATTGTCAACCAACCATTGCCAGACCATGCACAATCATTGACAGACCATGGGCTCCATCATGAGCTTGGCGGTATCCTGGCAGAAATTCTGCGGGGATACTGCCAACGCCAATAGCGTTACTGCAACTTGGTCTGGCGCAATTAGCACCAGATCCCGAGTTGCGTGGGAGGGGGTGGGGGGAGTCCCCATTCCCGTTGGGTCCATTGGACCCAATGGGACAGTTTGGGCATGATTACTGTGGTGCAATTTGCGCTGCGGTAATTGCGCTGCAAATGGGCGGAAAGTAGAGATTTTTACCTCCAACAAGAAGCTGGAGGTAAACCTCCCACTTTCCACCCAAACTCAGGATTAGAGTTATGGCTGCATTTTTACTGCTCCACCCAACCCGTGATGACACCCCATGTTTGGCCAATGCCATATAATTTTCCTCCATCAGTAGACCATGATGAACAATCAGTAAACCATGATTGACCATCATTAGATCATAATGATGGTTGACCTTTTATTATTTTTAGCATTATGGTATTTATTGAGCATGGACCTAGCTTCAAGAAGCAACAGAGCACTATACAGAGGTATACAGCAATAAAGATACGCAATGGAGCACTTTACAGAGGTATATAACAGCACAGATGCATAACGGAGCGCTTTTAATAGGTAACAGAACAGATAAACAGGAGGGGTTCAGCTGTACATGGTGGTAGGGAGGAGAGAGGCAGACGGCGTCTAGCGAGCCAGGTGGTATGGTGAACGACGTGATGGCCTAGGTGTTGAGGAGGAGAGACCCCTTGAAGAGGTGGGTCTTGAGTTCTTTTCTGAATTGTAGGAGCGTGGGGGTGAGTCTGATGCTGATGGGGAGGAGTATCCATAGCCTTGGGGTGTAGGCAGAAAAGGCTTGTTTTCTGGTCATTTCTTTTAGGCAACAGCAGATTTCAAGTCTGCACATGTCCTGGCTTCTGGTGGTGCACTGTCCGTCAGAGTGCTGAGCTTCTCCATGAGGTAGCTGGGTGACTTGAGGGCAACTGCCTTATAGATGATGCAGCAAGACTTGAAGGTGATTCATGTGTGCAGTGAGAGCCAGTGAAGGTTCATGAGGGCCAGGGTGATGTGGTTATATCTGCGTAGACCCTTGATGAGGCATGCAGCCGCGAGTAGGACACTTCTCAGTGGCACAAGTAAGGACGATGGGAGGCTTTTGAGGAGGGCATTGCCCCCATCCAAATGGGCTAGGACCACTGCTTGAATTGTGCATCTAAATCTGTCTGGAGGGAGGATGGGGCTTGACTTTCCATAGGAGGGAGAGCTGATACAAAGCTGTCTGAGTTTTCTTGGCTATGTGTGAGTTGAAGGAGTGGTGGTTGTTGATGTGGAACCCGAGGGACTTGGCGTAGGAGGTGAGCTTGGGTGTGAAGCCTCAGCATTCATGGTTGACAGCCAGATCTGTATGTCTGGGTGTTGGGTGTTGTTGATGAGGAATAGGAATTCAATCCTGGAGGGGTTGAGCTTCAAGTATGCACTGGACACCGAATACTGGATCAGTGAGAGGCAGGTTTTGAGCCTGTGGAAGACCCTTGATAGTCGATCTTGAGGCAAAGCAGTGTCTTCAGCGTATTTGTCGAAGTCCATGTTGTGTGTGGCTAGGAGGGCTCCCAGTGGCTCCATGTAAAGATTAAAGATCACTGGGGAGAGGATGGAACCCTACAGGACTCCACAGGTGACGGGTAGCCTTGGCAATCTAAAGGAGTCCATCTGAACATACTGCTGGCAGTTGGCGAGGTAGGACCTGAACTAGTGTAGGACATAGTCGCTATTCCCCATGCATTTATGTAGGGTGTCCGTAAGTGCCTGGTGGTTTTACTATGTAAAGAGCGTCTGAGAGGTCGAGAAGAACCAAGGATGTTGAGGGTGTCTTCGACCAACTTTATGGTTGCCGCTCCATGCTACATCTGGGTCTGAACTCGGATTGGTAGATTTGGAGGGGATTGTTGATGTGTTGCAGCAGTTTGCAGCTACTACTTTCTCGATGATCTTACCTAAGAGGGGAAGATGGGCGATGGGGTCGATAGTTACCTAGGTTGTCTAAATCTATTATTCTTGTACGCGCTGTAAGTGAGCATACATTACATTGTCCAGCTACTCCGATAAAATCAACAGAATAAAGAAGAAATATTGAAACTTTGGCCAGTATTGAATGAAGGATCATCCAGCCTTCAAAAAACCATGTTTTGCGATTAAAAAAAAAAAACTGTGGAACCTGGGGCCACTTCGGTGCAGTCTTATCAACTTCCAACCATTATTGAGCACCAAGATACGCTATGGGGCACCGAACCACCACAGGGATATTCCCCATGTCGACAATGTGATGAATGCTCACTTATAGCATGTACAAGGACAATAGATGTAGACATATCCACACTTTGGAACAGAACTCTTTTACCAATTGTAACATGAACAATGCTGTATACCTGTTCCAATGCCCTTGCCAGCTCAACTATGTAGGCATTACGAGTCGACCTATAAAAAAACGGATTCAGGAACACGTGTCGTGTATTCGCCTGGGATGTGACAATGCGCTGTTGGTATCTCATTTTCAGGTGCAAAAACATACCCCTCAAGATATACAGTGGACAATAATTTAGAAGGTGAACTGCCCAATAAGAGGTGGAGACATACAGGCACTTCTGCTGAAAAACAAACAAAAATGGATAGTCCGTTTAAAAACAGACAAGAAATGCTTAAATGAAGGGATACTGCGGCAGACCCTAGCTGTACTCTAAGGGTTTGACTATAAGAGACCATGTAGATGTTCTCAGTGGAAGAACACCTGAGATCCCATGCATAATCAAGATGGTGGGCCGGGTGTATAGAGACTTATACCGAAGAGGAGGAGCGGTAACGGGCCCTCTCCATGGAGGATTCACTTTATGAACATAAAAACAGTCATGCGAGGTCCGAAATGATCTGTGATCCCTGAGAGAACACACACAGTGGAAGCAGTTACACAGCATACCGTGAATACAGTTAATAATAAAGAAATGACTAAACAGTTGTCCAATCTTTATATGGACACTTAAAGGCATGAACTGTATGTCCTGTGCTTAAAAAGAACAATGTCATGTCATGCATATAGAATGGCATTACCACCTAAGTAGCAAGTGAGGACCTAAAACATAGTGGCCCACACTTTGATCTGTATACTCTACTAATACTGTGGAGGAAGATAAGATACAGTATATTGGTATACATTGTAAAGATCGACTTTGTACAGGCGCATAAAATACAAATCCACAAGAGCTATCCATCCACAGTTGTGATGAAAAGATAACATTTGCAAATAAACGATGTAGCTTAGAAACAGCAAGATTGTAGTGTTGGAAGACGTACTACATCGTTTTACAATTGCACTGTTTTCAGGCATCAATAACAAGGTGCGCGTAGCTGCCTGACGTGCTTGATAGTACGCCGGGACATTTTACCAGTATTAGGCATGCGCATGGGCTGTGACGCGGCCATGCACGTGTCATGGTCACGGAACATAACATGGAAGGCTGAGCTATCAAAAGCCTTTCACAAGAGAGAAACTTACTTCCCAGCAAGTGCTTGGACCTGCATGCAATCGGTAAGATGTGGGCCTTTAAGGATGCAACAGCCTCTAGCTTGTGCGCTGTTCGTAATGTCAGGGCTGACACGTTTTGATATAAGGTAAATGAGCACAAACCACACATTGGAGTTCTGGTGTGGTTTGTCGAATTGGTACTGGAAAAAAACGAAACCACGACCGGTGAGTTGATATTTTCGCTTTGGTCCTTTGCAGTTTTTCATTTGTTTTGATCACAGCATGCATCAGCTGTTTGATAACATTCAAGTGTAAGAATTGTCACTAGCTGGTTTATAACTAAGTGACGCATATACATGTTGTAAACTGAGAACGTCTCTCTTCCCCGTTTTATACACACATAAGGGTTCACACGGAGAGATAGAATACTGACAGCTTCTCGAGCCACGTCAAGACCCTTGCTAATCTTATACGACATTAGATGGGGATCTCGGCACGGCGACTCTGGTCAGCATCGGGCTCTTTTATTATTTAATAAAAGAAAGTCCTATCCAGTACCCATGTGAACCTAGTTTGGGACTATCTGGAATAAATACAAGGTGCTAAATTCAATGGCCATGTAGTTGCAGAAGTAACTTTGTGTGAACTGTGGCAAGACATAGCTAGAGGAGACTCTATAAAGTTGATAACTCCATATAAACATTTCTTTTTTTACTGTACAAAGCACTGTTACCCCTGTATATTTGCTTTGCAGGGCCACGGTTGCAGTCTCTAAGTAAATAAGACTGCCATGTGAAATTACCACACACATGAGCAAAAAAAGAAGACTAGTGAGTATTCACTCATTGTATTTTTAAAGAAGACTGTCCCGATGAAAATGGGCATAATAACCAGTACCACTAAAACTCACAGACAAGACAGACTGGAGTAAAGATAATGGGCCTCATTCCGAGTCTGGCGCTAACCAATGGCGCTATTAGCGCCTTGGTCGGCGCCGGACCCATACCGGCACCGCCCTGGTGGAATGGGAAATTACCGCCCTATTCCGAGTTGACCAGGGTGGTAATTTCCCATTCCCCAGGGCTCTTCCCCATTCCCAAATGAGCCCCCATAGGGCTCAATGGGAATGGGGAAATTGCAAATAACGGTGACCGTACTTTACGGTCACCGTTATTGGCTTAAAAGCCCCTTTGCGCCCTCGTCCCTAACGCCTTAAGGACGAGGGCGCAAAGGGAACTCGGAATGTGGCGGTAAGGTATTACCGGCACCGGTCTCGTTAACGGTGACCAGTATCCCTTACCGCCATACTCGGAATGAGGCCCAATGTCTGGTATCTGATCAATGGGGACGGACAACTCTTGACTAGTCCACCACTGATCCGATGAGATGTCTTCACTAGATATGAATCTATACTGACCAGGGCCTGGGATACACACACACACAAACAGACCACTGGTTGATAAAAACAGGTGTTGCCATAAGTGGTCTGGTGCTGTCGGTCCAGCCCCCTCTTTAATGTTAACATTTAATGTCTGTTCTGTTGGGTGAATGAAGTGACCTATTAATAGCAGGGATGTGATTACATTTTCCAAAAAGCAATACACTTATATTATGCGGTGTTGTTCCTATTCTTCTACTATTCACTTTTAGATAGGCAGCACACCAGCATCGCCTAAGCATATTGGGAGATAGACAGAGACAGCTAGACAAACTCTCTGTCCCTCTTTGGACATTTTTGTCCAGCACAGAGGACCATTGCACATTAGCTATGACCCGTTCATTTAATTCTAGATGGAGAATGTGTTGCACTGGATGATGATAATAATTTTTAGGTGGTTTAGCCTGTTCTTTGTGTTATATAACAGTCTCCCACAACCCCCAAAGCTGAGACCATTGACCATAGACATCTATCCGTATGGGCACCCCATGCCCCTGCCATGTAGGGGAGTCATTTCTGCAGTATGCTCACATGAGTCACACACAGCACGTCTCCAGTTCCACATAATCAAGACAGAGACCAACAGTGTGTGTATATCCTCAGTTTCATAACCGCAGTAGACATGTGGCTGGTACATGTCCTCTACCAGATGATGGAATATAAAAATCTGCCCACGTTGATGATATCGAAAAGGCATTCCCAAAACTATTCAAAGGGCTTGGCAAGCTCAGGAACTGCAAAATTCAACTTCACGTGGACCCAAATGTCCAGCCGATAGCCATACATTTTCCGTGCATCCCGATCAACATACAGAGACAGGTGGAGGAGAAACTTAAAAATGTTTGAACCAACAAGTCATGAAACCACTGCAGGGCCCACGTCCTGGGTATCCCCTATAACACCAGTCCCCAAAAAGGCAGCAGAAGGGTATATCTGGTTATGTGTAAATATGAGAAGGGCAAATGAGGCGAAACAAAGAGAGAGACAACAGGTGCCTTGAATCACAGACATAATTAACCGGCTTCATGGAGCAAAGGTATTCTCCAAACTGGACCTCACCAAGGGGTAGCACCAGCTAGAAATTGCCCCACAATCAAGATACATCACCACGTTTATGCGACACTTGTTGTTAAACAGGAAATCATATTGTGCCTCCTTTCTAATATATATTGGCCTAAGCCCAGTCGCTCTGCTAAGAAAACCGCGTTGCAAAGTTCTGATTTTAGATCGATTTCGCCACCATTATGGGATCATCCGCCATTTTGATTTCTGTTCAAATATAACTCTGTGTTCTAAAATGGTGGACTGCGTTTCCAACTTGTAACCGAGCCTTCCCGACCCTTGCACCTTAGTTAAAGGTTTAGACTGTCCGCGGGCTGAATGTTTAGACTGGGTAAAGAGACCTCGTCCCATGCCTGACTTGTGGTCCTAGGATTGTCTGCACCAATAAGCCTCATCCACGAACATACATCGAAACAATGTAAAGCAAATACCGAACAACGTGGACACTGGCTGAACTGCATTGTGAAGGGACATGTGCTAAGGCTTACAGCTAAATCCTGGAATACACTGTTGCCATTGTAACTTGTTTGAATGTAAACCAAAGATAATCCGTGTGCATATTGTTGTATAAGCCATAAGTGAACTTGGCACGAACTCTAGACCATGGATTCTGAACTTGCAGAGGGGCTGGACATTATTACTGAAATTGTATAAATGCACAAATGTCTAGATGTCCAGTACCTCTCACTTCTCACACTGAAGGGCGGGTATTCGCTCTGATGTACTGAGGGCCAGATAGCTATCTGATTTGTTCTTTGTAAACTGTGCAGTATTAAAGATCTGTGAATCTTTATAAGCCTGTGTTTGGTGTATTTCCTTTTGTGGTACTCAGCCTCGATATGTCCTCTTGCTTTTACAGATGGCGCCCGAATAGGGACCCTCAAGATTGATGCCATCTCGTTGAAGGTTGACTCAGCTATCGGACCGGGATCGGAAGGTGAAAAAGTGGGACCCCTTTCTTGGATGAGAAGCGATACCTCAACAGTACTGCACGACCCGTTCCCTGGACGGTGAGCCTGCGGTCCAAGACGGCATCTTGATGAGGGTCCATATATCGTGGCGGGCAGTTTTGCTGAAATCACCAACCACGTGGGACCTTTGCAGTCCTTTGTAATCCGATCGTACCTCTTTGTCCTTTGATCAGGTGAGTCGTGACCCGATTCTTAAGTATCCTGATAATTTGTTTTGGGGCATTGCATTTGCGAGTACAATTATTGACCAGGTAACACCAGTAATCTGACATGCATGAGAAATTGTCTGCCTGCTTCAGGGCGTTATTCCGCAGCGATAGACAATCTTTGGAATTTAGCTGAGCGGCACCAATGGAGGGGTCTCCGGCGTGTACTATGTACTGTAAGCACGGCATTGGTAGTATAGTGTTTAATGATATTTGGCACAGACAAACTAGACATGCTTCCGAACTTCAGTGGCCAACCAATGGTAGTTTTGAAATTCCTCGTATAGAATATTTAGAGTCTATATTATTAAAGAAAAAGGCTAGACCTGCAGCATTTGATGTATTACAGAATTGGAAGAAAGAAGCTATGAAGCAACTTAAAAGTAGGGAAAAACATGCGCACCGTCATATGTCCAACACCGAAAAAGTGTTGTTGTACGATCAAAATAAACAGTCTGAGTCAGTAAGGAGTATGGATAGGGCTTTTTCACTTGTCATTCAGAAAATGTATCCGTCTAAAGACTTTCATGTATCTGATGAGCTAATTGACAAACTTCTAAATGAACGAAGGCCTGGTGCCACTGTGCCACCTCCGTATGTACCTTTTCCTGCTGTTTTACCTCTTCCTGCTGTTGTTCCTCCTCCCATAGTTGTTTCTGCTCCTCCTATCATTCCTCTTAATGTTTCTCTTCCTCTGGCTGTTGTTCCTCCTCCTATCGATGCTCCTCCACTTGTTCCTCCACCTTTGCCTACTGTTACGGGTTTGGTAGATTTGTCTTCTGCACCAATGATAGCACCTATGTTACCGATTGTACAAGATTTGTCTACTCTTTCTCTTCCGAATGGTTCTGTCCCACTTGTAGTTGATAAGGGAGCGGAATCAAAGATTATAACTCGTAATACTGTACCTAAAGAGAGAGAGCGCAATTTGGCAGCATGGGCTAGCCAGTGCATGGAGAAGGGTGAACAAGCTGATGTTTTTGGCACACTTTCTAATTTAGCAAGTTTTCCTGAGAAAAACGTTTTCATTGAAGGGTTGGGATACTGCAGAGAAAGTACATGAGCACGTCGAGAGGGTTTTTGAGTATAGAAGGGAGTTGGAAAGGTTACGGAATGAAGAAATTGATGGTGATAGTTTGAGCGCTATGTTTGTACAGAAACGATTCCTTCCTTGTTGTAAGTCGATAAGTGAGGAAATGCAAATTTGCACAAAAGATGTGATTAGGTGGATTTTAGACACGTCCATAACTCCTGTAGAAGTATATGACACGTATAGTCGGTATACGCCAGAAATGCAGAGGAAAGTGATACAGGTAATGGTAGAATACCTGCAGGATGAATGCATAAAAAGAAAGATTTGTTGTCCCACAGAATTATTGAATATCTACAAGAGAGCTTTTTTGTCTAACACTCCTTCAGCTGCTTTAGCGCTCGATTTAGCTTTGTTGCTCAGTAAGCGTTCAGAGTTTCCTATCTCTCAGTTGCCTATGAGAGAGGTTATGTCGACATTTGTCCCAAAAGTTGAGATTCCAGCTAATGCCGGAACAGGTGCAGCTGCCTAGGAAATTCCTGCACATTATGTGTCGCAGTTCGTTCACGTCCCGTTCTCAAGACAGGAAGTGAACACCATTAAAGAATCCAACAGGGTTCTATAAAGAGATAGAATCTATCTTGCAGTCATCAGTATTTACTCTGAGCGATATTGATTTGTTATTTCCCGTGCTCCTACCTGTTGATTTGTGGAAGCAAATTAGGACTGTAGACGATGTACCAGGGTTAGGAGACACATGGGCTAATATAGTATGATTAGATAGAGAAAGGCCAGCTGCCGAGAGACCGCCACAGGTAATACTGACTTTGCCTGATAGAATAGTCACAAAACTAAAAGCTATACTTCCTGAAAGAAGGATTATTTGGGACAAACTTACTGCTTGTGTCCAAGGGAAGTCTGAGGGCGCTACCGAATTCTTTAATCGGTTCAAACAAGTGTTCTCAGATTACAGTGGACAAGATTTGAGCACAGAGTCTGGAAAATGACTTTTTGTGGACAAATTTGTATGTGGATTGATGCCTGACATCCAGTCGCAAATTATGTCTTCTGAGAGCGCTTGGCAAGCTAAGTCTCAGTATGAAGTATTGCATATGGCTAAGTACTATGAGAACCGAGTCAATAACGAGAAAGAAAGAATTGAAAAGAGAAAGGGAGACCTGAAAACTAAAGTTCTATTACAACAAATTGTTAGAGGCCCTAGAGGGGGTTCTTCACAGTTTAGGGGACAGTATGCTCCACAGGGAAATGTGCCGTTGGGTCCTGTAAATGTGAACCGGTGTGCTTGTAGACAAGAGGGTCATTGGCGTGCACAATGCCCGATCCTCCAACAGAGGTCGAATAATGCATTTGGTAACATGGGTAGGCGATCCAGAGGCCGCCCTGGGGCAGGGGGTCCTGGTAGAAGTCAGTTTTCTCAAAATTCGCAACTTTTTTCACAGGATAATCAGGCACCGAGTGTGGATAATAGAAACATTTTTGATCATCCTTCTGCTGCATATCTCTCTGAAGAACTTCCTTTTGATGACATTCTGTTTCGCTCGGATTGCCCGAAACAGGGTTTGGAACCAACGCCTATTCCCGTTAACCAGAAAGGTCCCTACGTTGAAATGATAGTGGGAAATAGGAAACATCTATTCTTGATAGATACAGGAGCAGAAGTGTTCCATTGACCATTCACGGGTTCCAAACATTCCACTGTCAGGGCAAACCAATGTTTCTGTAGGGTTTTCTGGTACACCAGTAGTTTGTCCGGTTTCTTCAGCAGTACCGATTACATTGGGTCCATTCACGGACCACTGTCCATTTCTTTTGACTACGAACTGTGGAGAGAATTTGTTGGGGTTGAATCTGTTGAAGGAATTAAATGCAGTAATTCATTGTTCTTCGGATGGAGTGCGTTTGACGATTTCACGACAGCAACTTTGCGTCTCTCAGTTCTTGACTAGACCTTTTCCGCCGGAATTCAGTGATGTTCTGGAGTGTTTGTGAGCAATTGATGACAATGATGTCGGTGTTCTACAAATTGAGCTTGTTAAGATCATTTTGAAACATGGAGTAAAGTTGCCACGTATTCCCCAGTATAAGATTTCGGTTGATGGTGAGCAAGCTTTGAAAAGCATAGTCTCTGATTTTGTCCATCATGGGGTAATTGATGGATGTGCTTTAGATGTATTAACGCAAGAACATAAAGGGTATATTAGGCCGTGCGGCTACTTTTCTTCCGCCCTTGATCCTGTTGCATGCGCTTTGCCAAGATGTCTGAGAGCTATCGCTGCTGCTGCTGCGTCTGTAAAACAGAGCAAGGGTATGGTCCTAGGCCATGCTTTAATCCTGATGGTACCTCAGGCTGTAGATGTTCTATTAAATAGAATACAAACGCAACATCTCACCTCCGCACGATTAACAAGATTGATTGATTGATATTGAGTGATATTTTATTTCTATCACGCTCGTACACAAGTGTTTCAGAGCGCGACAAGGCAAGGGAGGGGAACAGGGGAGAACAAAACAGCGATCTTACTAGGCCCAGTGACATTGAGAACGCGCAAGTGCATGGGAGAGGGGGAGGGGAAAAGTGCATGGAAGGAGGGAGAAGTGGAAAGTGCGAAGCAGAGGAGAAACAGATAAATAACAATAAATAAATAATAAAGGCAACAAACAGTGGTAATGCAGCCAGCAATTTGCAAGTGCTAGGTTTAAGGCAGCAGACAGGGTAGGTCTGATAAGTGCAGGAAGAAAAGGGGGGGCTGTATGGGTACAGCTACAGACCCCAGTGCAAGGGGTGGCTCGGAGGCAGTGCGGGAGGGTGGCAGTGTGAGCCGGTACCTGGGCCCGAAGTACAGAGGGTGGCAAGGTGCACAGTGCCAAGAGAGAACAGATCAGCAGGGGAGAGGGGGAGCGAAGGCAGAAGAAAAGAGGAAGGTCTTGAGGTGCTTCCGGAACCGGAGATGGTTCTCCTCAAGTTTTAGAGTGGCAGGGAGGCTATTCCAGAGGGAGGCCCCAGCCAAAGACCGAGATCTACCCCCAGCTCATTTCTTTGAAAAATGACTGACCCTGAGGGAGTTGGAGGTAGAGGAGCGAAGAGCTCGAGAGGGGAGGTATTTGCGGAGGGATAGCTGAAGGTATTTTGGACCCAGGCCCCAGAAATCTTTGTGGACAATGCAGAGGGTTTTGAATGTAATCCTTGCATCCACTGGGAGCCAGTTGAGAGATTTCAGAGCTGGAGAGATACAATCCCAGGGCTTGAGGCCAAGGAAAAATCTTGCAGTCCTGTTCTGGATTAGTTGCAGAGGGCGGAGAGTAGAGGCAGGTAGATTTAGAAAGAGGCTGTTACAATAGTCCAAGCTAGAGAGAACAAGAGCTTGGGATACCATGAGCTTCTGGGGGAAGGAGAGGAAAGGCAGAGTACTTCTGAGGAGGTGCAGTCGGAAATGTGACTTTTTAGAGACCTCAGAGATGTGGGCGGAGAAGGAAAGGGTGGAGTCAAAGACGACCAGAGGTTCTTAGCCTTGCAGGTGTGGGGGTAGGAGGAGAACCAAGGGAGGCCGACCAGAGAGTGAGGGGAAAGGATGGTGAAGGTGTGCCGATGAGGAGGATCTCTGTTTTGCTGGCATTCAGACAAAGATCATTGGCAGAACACCAATCTTGAATGGCAGTTAGGCAATCAGAGATGAGAGAGGGAGAGGAGGTGGCAGAGGGCAGCCTGAAAATGAATTGAGTGTCATCAGCGTAGCACTGGAAATTTGAGCAGAAAGTGGCAATGCAGTGGGCGAGAGTTGCCAGGTATTGGTTGAAGAGAGTATTGGTAAGAGGTTAGACCCCTGGGGAACACCACAGGTAGAGAGAAAGATAGATGAAAGGAAGGTCCCAAGTTGGACCGAATTGGCGGAACGATCACAGGAGATAGAAATTGATCTTGTTTGCTCCACACATTAAAATTCAGAGGTGTTGCGTTCTGAATCCAGCTGAACTTTTACCTTTCCAACAAGGTACTGCTTGCAGTGATGAAGTGTCACATGACTGCCTTTACACCACAGAGCAAGAGACCAAAGGCAGAATCAATTTGAAAGACACTCCTTTGAACAATTCACAAGGGGAGCTGTTTTGTGATGGCTCCTGTTTCAAACTTCCGGATGGTACATCCACGGCTGCTTATGCAATCACCACAGGTTTCCAAAAAGTTACAAAATGTCTGGGTGAATGATAAAATCCCCAAAATAGCTGAACGTTTTGTTCAGAGTTGTATGATCTGTCTACAGCATAATATAGGAAAGTGCACATCGACTCCTAGGGGTAGTTTTGGTCCACCTTCTGTCCCCTTTGAGGTTATACACTTTGATTGCATTGAAATGGAGCGTTGTAACAATTACAAATATGTATTAGTTGTTATCTGCACCTTTAGTAAATGGGTTGAATCCTTTCCTGTTAAAGATGCCACAGCAATGACAACGGCGAAAACCATGCTTAAGGAATATTTTCCTAGGTTTGTTTTGCCAAGGGTCATCTGGTCGGACAACGGTCCACATTTTATCGCTGCTGTAATTCTGCAGATATGCGCGGGATTACAGATCGATAAACGGTTCCATTCGGCTAGCCATGCTGAAAGTGCTGGATTGGTAGAGAGACACAACGGCATCATAAAGAACAAGCTCGCTAAGATGCGTGCCGGCACCAAACTGAAATGGCCAGATGCCTTACCGATCGTGTTATCATCAATGAGAACGACCCCACAGACTAAGACTGGGCTCTCCCCTTTTGAGGTGGTTATGGGTAGGCCAGCTAACATTTGTAACATTCCTAAGCCGAGATCTTTGAGGGGCATTGAACATGTACTTCTTTCTGATTATTGTGGCCAGTTAACTAAAAATCTGTATTTGATTTATCAACAGGTGCGAGAAGCCCTCCCACTCAAGTACGAGGGCCCAGGTCACAACATACGGCCTGGAAGCTGGGTGCTGATCAAATCATTTGAAAGAGCATCCTGCCTCGCACCGCATTGGACGGGCTCACATCAGGTTGTGTTGGCCACACAGACAACTGTACGAGTGTTGGGGCGAAAGCATTGGATCCACGTGTCACATGTCAAGAGGATTCCCTTCCCTTTGCCACACGATATAGAAGACACAGAAATCCCTACCTGCGCTGCTCCCAATGATCACGTATCATCGAGCAGCATTGAGAGTGCTTCGGAGACTCTCCCTGAGCCTGTGGGGCCTGGGGAAACAGCCGCTTTTTCTCCACACTCTTCTACAGATCCTTTTTCACTATTGTCAGAGTCTGTCACAAATTCACCACTTCCATCAGGAAGCAATGACACGTTGTTCGCAGATCACAGGAGTCACAAGGTACGATCTGCGTCCACAGAGCTAGACTTACTGGACGGTTCAGCTGTGCCACCAGGAAAAAAATCATTGGAGGGCTTGTCTTTTGACCCCGTTCTTTTTGCACATAAGGAATTCTGTTGGCTGGGGTTAGGGAAGAGCTAAGAAAATGCGCGATCAGGAGTTCGCCAGCAAATAAACTCTGGAGTGTTTTCGTTTGAAGAAACAATGCCTGCAACCGCTCCCACTCTTACGGAACAAATAATTGACTGTGTGTCCATTCGTAACAGTGAACAATCGAATGCGGGGTCCCCGAAAATGTATTGTTGTCTTGTAATTATGTTAACCAGCTTCACAATAGTAATTGCCTTAGGATTTTGGTATTTGGAAGAAGTACATCCGCTTGAAATTCTTTTGCCCACTGAAAATGTACCTACTGCTTCTACACCTTTTGTGCATCTGCACACTCTATCTCCTAGTGACTCTCAGCACAGACAGAGTTACCACAACAACCCTTTATTACTCATTATGAATGCAACACATGCCATTTTTAATAGGTCTAGTTGTTGGGTCTGCTCGCATTTAACGCAACACAGAGATAAGGGGTTGGACTGGTATATTCACCCTTTACCTCTGACTACAGCATGCTATGCTTCTTTAAGGGCACTATTCTTTGGCCGATGGAACAATAGCATCTCGGGGAACTTTGATGGAACGAATTTGAATGACTTCGAGAAACGAGTTCTAACGCCCCTGGGATGCTCACTTTTTGCAAATAGGAGCAAGCTTAATGTTGGCCTAATAGTTTTCTATTAGGCCTTCTGATAGACTGTCTCATCCTTTTCAATCTTTAATCTCTTTCAAGATGGCTCCTATAGGCAATATGGATGCCACACCACCTTCCTACACTGTTAACCACAGCCTCGATTCAGTTTCTTTCTGCATACAGAGGAATGGTACTCAGTCAAGGGGTGATTTCAAGGGCTGCGCCAATGTTGCGAACTTGACCAGTGAGGACAGACCTTTGTATGTAGGCGAACCTGTGTACTTTGTTTGTGGTAATGAAGCTTTCCTATGGCTACCTAGGGATTGGCAGGGAACCTGTTATTTAGGAATTCTGTTACCCGGGGTATTCATAGCAAGCACCATAGAAATCTCTAAGGCTCGTCCAAGGCGGGATGAGAATGGCGATACTTCAGCACAGGTTCTGGGTGATGTAGCAAAATCCTTTGTATCTGTTTGGGGGCAAATATTAAACTCTGATGATATCAGAAGACTAGCGAGAGCACTGGAGAGGACCATCAACCGGACCACTGACATACTCTGTAACATGACTTTAGAACAGAAAGTGATAAGGTTAGTGGCACTTCAGAACCGGATGGCATTAGACGTCATCCTGGCTGAGCGTGGTGGAGTATGTAAATTAGTAGGGTCTGCTTGTTGCGTTTTCGTGCCAGATTCCTCCCCAACCATTTTTAAGGCAATACAGAATCTGCACATCCTTAGTTCAGAAGTGCATGTTCCCGAGGGAAACTGGGATCTTAGCGCTTGGTTCTGGGACTTCTTACGATCTTGGGGATGGAAGCTACTTTCAGCCTTGCTGATTATTTTGGGTATTCTGTTGTTTTTCTGTTGCTGTATACAGTGTCTTCCTGGCATATGTTCGATGTTAGGAGGATGTTGTGCACAAGCGATGGGAACATTGGGACGAAAGGTACGCACCCCGGGGAAAATGATAAATGAATTTGTGTTGAAAGAAATCTCTGACCTTATGGCGATCGATATCTCTTATGATAGTGATTCAGGGTGTATGGACATTGAGACGTGAGTTACTCGTAAAGTGACTAGAAGTAGTTTAGCGCTTAGCTTAGGCCAAAAGGAGGGTTTGTTAAATGGGAAATCATATTGTGCCTCCTTTCTAATATATATTGGCCTAAGCCCAGTCGCTCTGCAAAGAAAACCGCGTTGCAAAGTTCCGATTTAAGATCGATTTCGCCGCAATTTCGGGATCATCCGCCATTTTGATTTCTGTTCAAATATAACTCTGTGTTATAAAATGGTGGACTGTGTTTCCAACTTGTAACAAAGCCTTCCCGACCCTTGCACCTTAGGTAAATGTTTAGACTGTCCGCGGGCCGAATGTTTAGACTGGATAAAGAGACCTTGTCCCATGCCTGACTTGTGGTCCTAGGATTGTCTGCACCAATAAGCCTCATCCACGGACATACATCGAAACAATGTAAAGCAAATATCGAACAACGTGGACACTGGCTGAACTGCATTGTGAAGAGACATGTGCTAAGGCTTACTGCTAAATCCTGGAATACACTGTTGCCATTGTAACTTGTTTGAATGTAAACCAAAGATAATCTGTCTGCATATTATTGTATAAGCCATAAGTGAACTCGGCACAAACTCTAGACCATGGATTCTGAACGTGCAGAGGGGCTGGACATTATTACTGAAATTGTATAAATGCATGAATGTCTAGATGTCCAGTACCTCTCACTTCTCACACTGAAAGGCGGGTATTCGCTGTGATGTACTGAGGGCCAGATAGCTATCTGATTTGTTCTTTGGAAACTGTGCAGTATTAAAGATCTGTGAATCTTTATAAGCCCGTGTTTGGTATATTTCCTTTTGTGGTACTTAGTCTCGAGATCTCCTCTTGCTTTTACATTGGGCTTATTCCGATATAAATGGCTAATTTTCAGAATATCGTCGACAGCTGAAATCTTTCAGGACGAGGTTCACAAGGTAATTCGACAAAGCCCGAACTGTCTAAACTACTCGCACGACATCCTGGTTTTCGGAAAATCCACTGAGGAGCATGATGCTGCACTCCACCGGGTATACTCAGCACTTGAAGCAGCGGGGCTGAAACTGAACAAAAGCAAGTGCAAGTTACACAAGGGCTCACTGAGATTTTTCTGACACATTTTTTCAGAAAAAGGCATGTGACCGGACCAGGACAAGGTAGTGGCGCTCAACACCACGAAACCGTAGAATGTGTCCAACCTATTCTCTTTTCTCAGGCTTGCTAGTTATTGCTCCAGGTACCTGCAAGACTAGACCACCATTAGTGCGCCCCTCTGACAACTTACAAAATGTGACCGGGCAATTCAGAGTACACAGGAATGTCAACAAGCCTTTGAAAACATCCGCAAAGCCATCTCCAGACCAGAAGACATGGCATACTTTTATGCTGACAGTACCACGCAAGTGGTTGTGGACGCTAGCCCAGTCAGTTTTGGTGCCATTTTGACATAACGGGACCAAGACAATACACACCACCAATTCAAAGTGTCATAGGCCAGCTGAAGCCTCACGCACACAGAGCAAGCTGAGAAAGAGAGCTTGGCCGTTGTGGGCCTCTGAGTATTTTCATATGTTTCTATGTAGCAAAGCAATTACAGTTGTTAGAGACCACCAGGCCCTCCTGGCTATTTTTGGCAACCCAAAGGCTAGGATACCTCTGAGAATTGCAAGGTGGGGCCTATTGCTGCAGGATCACAACTTCACCAACCAGGGAAGGAGGCAAGCCCGGCTGACTATTTGTCCAGACAACAGATGGGACCGGAACGGGCGGGCCCGTCCATCGCAGATGCATAACTCAATTATGTGGTGCACCACAACCCTTCCCCGTGGACTGGGCCACCCTTAGGAGCGAATCAGAATGAGACCCAGCCCTGCACATCATCACAAGGTGTCTGTCCAGGGGGTAAATGAAACTTTCCAGGACACAGGCAAAGAGTCAGGCTGTGGCCATGCAGGATGATGTACGCAGCCTGGAGCTGGTGCAGGAGGAACTTACAATGGTGACGGATCACATTGTCATGAAAGGATGTAGGGTTGTGCTGCCCAGCATGCTCTGACAGCGAGTTGCACATCTCATTCATGAGGGACACCGGGGGGTGGTGGCCACAAAATGGTTGCTACGGCACAAGGTCTGGGTCCCCAAGCTGGAAGCCATGGTGGAGGACACGATCCAGAACTGCACCACATGTCGTGTCGTAGCACCACTGCCTCACCCCAGTCCCTTACACATGTCTCCGCTCCCAGAGGGAGGGTGGGGGGACCTGACCATGTATTTCTTCGAGCCACTGCGTGACGGGTCACACGTGTTAGTGCTGATTGATGAGCATTCCCGTTTCCCAGGTTCCCGGCTAATTGCATCCACCTCTGCCACCTGTGTCATACCCGTGCCGGATCATATAGTATCCCCAATGTGATCAAATCGACAATGGACCTCCATTCACTAGTCAGGACTTTGTGAACTTTGCAAGGTACATGCAAGGTACATGGGTTTTCAACGTAGGAAGATCACACCACTATGGACACAAGCCAACAGAATCTCGGACCACTCCATGGCAAATATCAAACGGTCTCTGCAGGTGGCCAATGTCACCAACAGCCCATTCGAACAGACCCCATACCAGCTGCTCGGGCAGTGCCGGCACACCACCACAGGAGTGTGTCCGGTGGATCATCCGTTAGAGAGAGCCGTCCGCACTCGACTACTGCAGGGCCCGATTGCTCATCCCCAGAGCCTGCTAGAACAAGAAGCCAGGGCTTGTGACCAGGTGGAAAAGGAGAAAATGAAGGACAGGGTGGATACTAGCAGGCGAACCAAGGAAAACCATGTAGAAGTAGGGGACCAGGTGGTAGTGCGCCAGCCTTGAGCCCGAAAAGAAGGATCCCACTTTTGGACTGGAATGGCTGGTCATAACAGACGAAAGAGGAACAATGCTGACAATTTAAGGAGGTTCTCACAAGTCAATCACCTGAAATGCCTCGCAAGGACGTGCACCTGTGGTATCCTACGCTGGCTGACTGGTATGGCTCAGACTCCAATGATTCTTATCTAGGGGATGGAGAGGTGTCTGAGCATGAAGGGGAGACAGCCAGACTAAGGTTTGGTCCTGAGGAAGCACCGTCAGGACAGGAGAGACGCCCTCGCATAAAACCCCAAAGACTGATTGAAGAGATGGGGTAACAATGTTATCTTAGGTGTTAAAAAGGGGGAGATGTGATGTTGTGCATTGGTGCACAGTCCATCACTGTTATTGGACTAGTGGAGGGGCCACGTTTGGGCTAAAGAACATGGGACGTGATGCAGGGTCAAGGAGGGGTTCCGGGCACAGAAAGTTAAGTTACAGTAAAGAATAAAGAAGGTTGCACGTAAAGAGCTTGTGTCCGTGTCTACATTCTTAGCAGCCGAGCGATCCTCTGTTGCTGGTGTGTGGTTAGGCCTTCACAGTAGCTAAATACCACTCATTGCTACTCTCTTCACTACTACATGTACACAATTAATAAATAATTGTTCTAATTCATGATGTCAAATCTATGCTTGTTGAAGCGATCTCCATGTCACTATGTCACCAACTACTTTCTGTCCATTCTTCCATTATAATTTTTTATTATCAACATATGTCCTCACTGGCATTATTATGGGTGGGTCTGTGTGTGTGTAAGATATTTATTATTTCAGTCAATGTAGTTGCTTAGTTGTTTAACGCTGTTCTTGCTTTCCGTTTTTGTGCTCACTTTGACTTATTATGTTACTGCTTCCCTTTCCAATAAATATTTAATGTTTTCTCGCTTTCCTTTGCTGCATTTTTCACAATTATTACTGTGGATCATTTTGCTTATTTCCAATGATCTTTGCGCCCCTTGGAGCTCTTGTAGGAGTGTATTCATTAAACTAGTAACCCCTTCATTTAACAAATATGACTACTTCAGCAGCGTTCTATGTCAAAAGACCATTTTATTAAAGGCGAATAAAAAAAAAGATTTAGAAAGACCGCTCTGTGACCGCACAGAGCGTTCTTTCTAAATCGACACACGAGTGCACGCAAGGGTTGACAGGCATGCCAGGACCCGTAAGCAGCCACGAGGGAGAAACGGGTGTGCTCATGTGTCCATGTGTGTGTTGGGTGTATGTGTTTGTGTGTGTAATGGGGGGGCTTTGGAGGAGAGCAAGGCGACAGGGGTTGAGGGAGCATGGTTTCGGGGGTAAAACCCCTGAATTTTAGCAAATGGGTGCAAGAGAGGGTGGGGGGGTGGAGGGTGGGGTTTGTAATTTTTTCTATTTTTGCAGGCCGCCTAAAATTGGCTGAAAAAAATCGGTCTTTTGGTTAGGCAACCTACAAAAATCGAAAAAATTACACTGAACCCTTCAGCAGTGCATGCTGTTGCTTGTGGTGTGCCCCTTTAAGGGCCAGTGTGATGAGGAGGTCATGTGTCGTCTACCTAGTAAATGGTGGACCCTCCTGAGCATGTGCCAGACAGAGCACGGGCCCATTGCAAAAACTTCTGGTGTGCGTGTCTCTTTGTATGCGTTGGGCCTCACCATAACGGGGCCCACCACATTGGTGACGATGTGGAAGTTTCCCCACGTGTGCCAGCATCTTCCACCTGCTTGCCACAGGCACTCCGCTTGCCGGCCTGCACCGGCTGATCCAGAGCACCCGACGTGTGCTCGCACTCGTCGGTGGATCAGGCGAGCATGGCCTCGCTCTCTCCCTACTCCCCCCCCCCTTCCCCCACGGCCTGGGCTGCTTGCCGTGTCTCGGCGCCGGGGATGCCCCGAGTTGAAAGAAAACAAAAACTGGACATCTCATTTGATGTGCATGCCCAGTGGTGCGAATGCTACATGCCACCCAGAAACTGGAGAGCCGGCTGCACTCTCAATACTACATGCTACTGTGCACTTGGCAGGGTTGCAGCTCCTCAAGGGAGTGCTTGTGTGCCCAAACAGGCTGCCACCACCCTGGAGGTTGGTAGCATGAGGTCTCACAGGGTTGCAGCTCCACAAGAGTATGTGTGCGCCCTGGGACCCCACCAATGCTGGTGCATCAACACTGGCCCATACACCTGCTGTGCCCATACTGGACAAGCTTATTGCGTCTCTGCGATGCTGGCTGTGATTCAGCAGCATTGAAACATGGTGGAAGAAGACGATGCACCCACAGTTGCCAGGATGCCACGTCCATCTACGCACCTTGCCCCACTACAGGAATTCGACATTGCTGTGGCCCGTCGTCACTGGGACCCAGATGGATCGCCTGGGTGAAGAGACTGGACATGTACTTCAAGGCCACAGGTGAGGATGATGATGAAACAATGACGTCCATGCTTTACTCGGCTGGTCTGGGTGTTCACATCATTTTTGAGACTTTCCATCCATTCAAGAATATTTTGAACCCATGGCGAATGTGGACTACGAGAGGTTCCTCATGAGGACTGCTGTACAGAAGGAAGGGGAGTCTCTCGACACTTTCCATAGTAGGTTATGAGGCATGTCAGTGGCGGGCCCTTGGTCTGACGTGCAGCATGAAATGCACCAACAACTTATACAAGACTGCTCGTTGGTCAAAATGAGACGCCAGATAATGCACAAGCCCGGAATAATGCTTGTACGCATTTTAGAGCTGAGGAGATCCCACGAGCTGGTGGATGTTTGGGAGGACAAAATGTGTTTGCCAAAGAAGGGTGTTAAAGTGGAGGAAGCATGCGCTGTGGGGAGGCAGCAATTTTAGAGAGGAGACGAGCACCAGCCATGGACCAGGAAGGAAGAAAGGGTGGGGGAGACCACCTCATGCCTCAATTGCGGTTATGACCTGACCCATGCCAAGGAATGCCCAGCAAAGGGCCACGTGTGTGGATGCTGCGGCATAGCCAACCATTTTGCGTGCTTCTGCAGGGCGCCGATGACACCAACGCACTCGAGAGGACAGGTGTCCCTAAGGCCAGCGGCACAGAGATCACAAAGCAAGATAACCCAAGTGGAGCAGCCCACGGTGGAGGAGGACGTTCCTGGTGAACAAGAAGACGACGAAGAGGATGTGATCTTCATCATGAGCGTGTGGGTGCTTCAAAGATCAAGGCGACGCCATCCCAAGTGCATGGTCCGTATTTGTGACTCTCCAGTCCCGGCGTTGATTGATAACGGGGCATCAGTGAGTGTCATGGCAGATGACCACTACCGACAGCTACACAATGCACCACCCCTGAGTAAGACAAATGTATGCATTTTCACATTCGGTGGGAAACAACCATTGCCCCTAGAAAGTGTGTTCGTGGCCCGTGTCTATCATGAGGACACGTCCATTAGGGCCTGTTTCTTTGTCACCAAGGTGAGTGAGGTGACACTGCTGGTGTGAGCCGCAGCTGGGGCACTGCGGATAGTAAACTTCACGTTCAGAGTGTGCCACTGCTTAGGTTTCGTTACTAAGTAGACTGAGACTCACGATAAGTTGTACGTGATTCTTTATTTTATTTCTTGACGGTTACTTATAAGTAGTCCAACATTCTGGTAGCAAAGCAGCGGTTACCTCACCCCTCTGCCCAGTCCCAGTTCCTCTAGGTTAGTCCGCTAATTGGAAAGTTCCGGCACAGACTGTCCTGGTTATGAACAACTACCACAGTGGAGGCGGTCTGCTTAAGAGTTGACCCCTTTCCTCTGCCCACAAACCCCTTTCTCTTCAGCAGGGTCACCTGCTCCCTCATTGGCAGCATTCCACGTGGCACTGGCCCCTGGCTTACCAATGTCCCCTGCAATCTTCGGCAGACTCACATGCTCCCTCATTATTGGCATTGCGCGTGGTAAATACTGGTCTTTCACTGTTGCCTCTTCCGGCCATGAGTTTAGGCTTTGTTACCTTGCTCACAATGCACTCTGCTCTGCTCCTGCTTCCATTCACATCGGCCCTACGGTACCGTCTTCCTGGGCAAGCTAATAAGCCCAGACAAATGCCTCTTCTGCACCGTGACCTGCAGTCTCCTCCATCCCTCGCGGCACAACTTCCTCCTGGCGAGCCTCGTCCTCCTTTTTATAGAAAAAAGACAGAGTCAATTCATTAACCCAACTCTGCTTTTCTCCGCATCCGCACCCTCGCTCACACCTGACAGTCCTTCATTCTAGTAACTGTTGTGCTCGCCCTGATTAACCCCTTCCTGTCCTGCATGCCACAGACTGTGCTCCCTTGGTTTGCACTGTCACTTCCTCACAGAGTTTATTTGGAGGACATCCAGACCCTGCTTGCCATGTATGCCATTGTCTTCACAGGAATTGGGAAGCTGGCGGGTGACCCTGTGTGGCTGCACATTGACAGCACGGTCCAGCCCGTCGTACTGAAACATTGGAGATTACCATTCCATCTGAGGGAAAAGGTGGAACAAGAACTGGACAATCTAGTCAAATTGGACATCATTGAGAAGGTGGAAGGACCGACCCCGTGGGTCTACCCCATTGTAGTCGCAAGGAAGCCCAAACAGCCCTTCACCATATGCATCTGTGTGGACATGCACCTCCCAAACAGGGCTATCCAGCGGCAGAGACATATAACACCCACCCTGGACGACCTCCTAACAGACCTACTGGGTGCACGCTTTTTTTCCAAGTTGGACCTCAGGTCTGGGTACCATCAGCTGGTGCTGGATCCTGAATCTTGCTACGTCACCACATTCACTACACACAGGGGCCTGTACAGGTACAAACACCTGAACTTCGGCATATCGTGGTCCACTGAGATCTTCCAAAACATGATCAGAGGGGCACTAGCTGGACTGAAAGGAGCAATTAACATCAGCAATGATATAACGGGGTACGCTGAATCAGAGCAGGAACACTTGGAGAGACTGGAGAATGCCCTGACGCACATCCAACATCTAGGTCTCACCCTACACCGGGACAAGTGTGCATTCATGCAGATAAAAATAGAATTTTTGGGATTCGTGTTCTAAGAAGGGGGCATAATCCCCACCCTGGCTAAGTGGACATCTGCGAAGCTTGTGCCCCGGTGTACGTGTCAGATGTGCACACCTTCCTGGGGATGGCCACGTATTGTGGCAGTTTCATACGGAACCTGCCCACCTTAGTGGTACCGCTCAGGAGCCTCACAAAGAAGGAGTGTGCATGGAGGTGGACTGCACTGGAGCAAAGTGTGTTTGATGATATAAAAGGGGCCCTGACAGCTGATGATACAATGACAATTTTCAACTCGGAGAAGAATTTGGAGATCAGCGTGGACACCAGCCCATTTGGCCTAGGGGCGATACTAATGCATCCCGATGTGAGTGGCTCTGATCGACCAGTGGCATTCGTCAGCAGGGCACTTTCGGTTGACCGAACAGTGATATTTGCAAATTTAAGGAAAGGAACTGGCAGTGCTATGGGGCTGCAAGCACTTTCATCTGTACATATTCTTTAAGCCAGTGAGGGTCAGCACCGATCATAAGCCCCTGATACCGACCATGACTGGCTCTTCCTCCAAACCACTGGGGAGAATAGAGAAGTGGCTACTCGCCTTGCAGCAGTATGATATTGAGCTACTATTCCGCCCTGGGAACACCAATGCAGTGGACTGTCTGTCGTGCCACTCTAGTCAGGGAGGAGGGAGTCCGGAGGAAGTGGAAACAGAAGAATATTTGCACAATCCAGCAGAATTGGCGACCTGGTCTCCATGTCCACTGATGACATTAGAAAGGCTTTGGCCGAGGACGAGAGCTTCAAGATACTCTATGCTGCTCGGACCAAAGGGGAGTGGTGAAGAGTCCTCGAGAAACTGGACAAACACATGATAGAGGCAAGGATGGTGCTGGAACAGATCTGGTGAGTGAGGGGAGAGCTCACGTTCATGGAGGATGGTCTTGTGTTATGGGGCTCAAAGATGGTAGTCCCCTGGCAGCCTCTTGGATATGTCACTGAAACTAGCACACAAAGGACAACAGTGAGTCGCCAAAACCAATGTGCATCTCCGCTTGAAGGTGTGGTTTCCGGACCTGGAGGAGCGGGTGGAAGAATTTGTCCACAGCTGTCTGGTGTGCCAGGCGGCGTTGCCACACCAACGGGAGCCACGCATTGAATCAATGGACAGGAGTTGTGTGCCATGGGGTCCATGCACATAGACTTCGGTTCGACTTACCGGGACAATACCCCGAGGTCGAGTTCGTCAGCTCCACGTCCCTAGAGGATGTTATACCAGCGTTGGAGAAAGCATTTGCCACTCATGGCCTTCCGGTCGAAATATGCTCTGACAATGGGCCCCCGTTCTAGGGTCGAGGTTTCTCAAAATACCTGTGAGACCGTGGTATCGCGCACCTGAAAATCATGCCGCTGTAGCCAAGGGCAAATGGAGAAGTGGAAAGGCTGATGCGGACATTGAACAAAGTTTTTAGGATAGCCCATGGACAAGGAGAGTGTGAGAAGGGAGGTCTGTATCAGTTCTTCTCTGAATATTGGACAACCCCCATTGCTCCACTCGGGCGTGCCCCACGGAGGCGCTGTTCCACGATGGCCGAGAGGATTTTTGCCAGACCACTCGCCACAGGCAATTGGGGTTATAGATGATGATGCAGTGTTGGCGGAAAGGAGAGCCAACAAAAGTGAGAGTGATCGGGGGAGGTTGTGATGCGCGCATCTGGAGAAAGGGGACCGGGTGCTAGCGAGAGCAAGAAATGTGAGGGGGAAGCTGTCCCTGCCCCACGAGCCGACCCCACTCAGAGTGATGGATATGAAAGGGTCAATGGTGACCGCATCGAATGGGAACACGACTGTAAGTAGGAACTGCTGTTTTTTCCAAAAGATGGGACCGTTGTCGGAATCGATTGGCGAACAATGCCAGATGCCTGAGCATCCACTGAGGTGGCTGATCCTGGACATGGAGGATACCAGCCCGGAAGGCTCTGCAGCCTGCAGCAGGGAAGAGGGCCTGACTGATGGAGGGGGTATGGACTCTGCAGAAGATGATCCTGGTGGGCAGAGGCGCTATCCTGTCCGAGAGTACCACAGGCAGCTCACCTACCTGTGTGACTTCAAAGTAGATCTCCCTTGATCGCTGACATCACCTGGTGGTGCAGTTATTGTGGTGTTGTTGTTGAACCTATTTGTTTGAGTTATACAGTTGGGTTGTGTGACAAATTAAAACGTCTTCTATTTGTTGTTCATTTGAAATTTGAAAAAGGAGGAGTGCGGTGTGGTCCTTTAGGGGCCAGTGTGACGAGGAGGGCACTTGTGGTTTGCCTAATGGGGGTACCTGCTGGGCATACGTCAGACAGAGCACCTGACCTGTTGCAAGCACTTCTGGTGTATGTGTCTCTTTGTATGATATGGGCCTCACCAAGACGAGGCCCACCACATTTCTGGGGGATTGTTGTCATTCACGGCATGATGCAGTGTAAGGCATGGCAATCCGGGCATTTCCTGGGTTTCTGTTCCTGGAAAACACATCAGATGTTGAATGCACTCAGAACGTGCCCAGCAGTCATCAATAACAGTGACCACCATCTACAAACATGGTTGATGTAACTATAATGATCCCTAAGAACTCTACCTGCTATTTTGTAATTCAACGAGTGGGCAGAATCAGTTAGGCTCGATGTTTCTCAGCTCACATCAAAATGTGATACAACTGGAGATGCTGGCAGATTCTGTAGATGAAACGGAGGAACCAGTGGAGTGAAATTTCTGCTTTGTGCTCTGCTCTGTTTAGGGAATCCCCATCAAAATGGTACATAGGCGGGAAAACGTACAAAGAGCCTCTTTCTGCATGTTTTGTCACCTCTATGTAATTTTCCAGATCAGCGGAATGAGACCTTTAGTACATTTAACTAGATTGCTTGATATACTTGTTTTGCATTTAGACATTTATCAGAGTACACAATGTGTTTACCAGCTGTTATCGGTTTCCACTGTATGTGTCCCTTCCTTGCAATCAGAGTTTGGTTATGCTGTTGGCCATTAACATTCACTTGCATCACAGTTCCTGCATTCAGATGACATGGTTACATTGGAGAAGTTTCTTTCCGTCCTATCTCAGTAGTAAAGTTATGGTGTGTTGAAATAGGCCTGCCAAAAAAACCTTTCCCCTGAAACATGAAAGAAGAATAATCCATTTCAGCCAAGTCAAACTCGCTGGAAGTTCGCCTCCAGTTCAGAGCCGCATCAGCAAGGCATTGTGGGTATGCAAATTAAACCACAAGCAAGCATATTGCTCCAGGAAATTGTCTCTTTTACAGAGCAGTGCTACTTTATAGATGGCTTTACCAAACAAAGGCAGATATTTCTCAAGGCTTCAGACAACTAAATACCTGTTGTCACCCTTACTAGGGATCCTCAGTGCAGTATAGTGTTAACAGCCTTGTAGTTGGAACCGTATAGTCTTAACAGCCTTGTGGTTGGAGCCTTGGGGCATGTTTAGCAAACACCAGCAAAGTTATGGTGGGTTTGAAAAGGCTAGGAAAAAAAACCTTTTCACCTAAAATATGAAAGCAGAATAATCCATTTGAGCCATGTTGCACATGCCACAGCGTCACCTAGTAACCATTGCTGGAAGTTCACCTCCAGTTCACAGCCATATCAGCAAAGCATTGTGGGTATGCACATTATCCCAAATGCAAGCCTGTTGCTCCAGAAAACTATTTGCTTTGCAGGGCAGTGCTACTTTCTACATAGCTCATACATCTTACTGCAGTAAACTTTTCCATGTGTTTTTAAATCAATAATCATTGAGCCAATGCCATTGAGTAGTTGCAAGGAGGTAGGATAAGTTATGATCAGTGAATTTCGGCACAGGAGACGAGGTGTATGAGAGAAGCCACTTAGCTTAAGATCTGAAAAAATGTGTGCACGAACTGGTACTAATGCACTATAGACTCTCATGGAATTAAACAATTTCAAAAGTTTCAGGTCTTGAGAGATCTCCAGAGAGGTCAGTGAGGTGGTTGGCATGAAGGTTTAGAGCGGCAAACCTTAGCATCAGGGTGGAAGAGCTTGGAGATTTCGGAAAGTGCAGGTCCATGTATTGTGGACATGGCAAAGAGTATTAAAATGAAGGTTCCCCTATTGGGAGACAATGTAAGCTCTTCAAGGCTGAAGTGACATGGTCAATTTTTCGTTGCTCACAGATAAATGTTGGTTGGCGACAACAGTTTGAAGAACCTCTATAAATATGGAGTCCTGCTGTGGGGTGGAATGTAAAAGGATCTCTGGGTGAGTATCATTTTTTCACGAGAGTGGGGTCACTATAGCAGGTCTGATTTTCCTCTGTGCCATCACAGAGCACGAGATGAGTTGTTGAGGATGGTCATGAGCGGAATCATGGCAGGCAATCTCAGAGTACCTACTGTGGCATTGCTAATGGTGGATAGCGAACCAATTTGCTTGGGGTATGTGAGACATTTTGTCACATCATTTTCACTGGCTGGAGCGAACTCTTCAGTCTTGAAGTGTGATGCTGCAGTGATGGAGGGTGGTAGCATGTAGGTCATTTTCTAGAATATGTTGCACTGTTAGTCAGCTGCCTAAGCACACAAACCACTGGTTCCCTGTCGCGCATCGAATTTCGCTCAAAACCTTAGCCTTAATTTACAAGGCCCAGAATAACCTGGCACCTGCTTATCTGACCAGCAGGTTCCCACAGCATGTTGTGCATAGACCGCTGAGATCAGCCTATGTCAACACAATCTCTACTCCCAGATTTAAGCTACAGTCTGCTGGGGGATCTAGCTTCCCAGTCCTCGCAGCCAAACTGTGGAACACCACCCCCTCCACACTCAGGTTAGAACCCACGTTCCACTCCTTCAAAACCAACACCAAACTCTGGCTTCACAAGCTTGATGAGCGTACTATTTTTTTAAAAAAAAAATTATATTTGTATTTTGTTTATTTGTATTGCGCACCCTGCCCAGGGGCATCAGGGGGCATGTTTGGAAAGGTAGTTACAGATAAGTGTTACATAGATAGGTACAAATTACATTTTATAGACATAGTTACATCAAGAATAAGAACATCATCATAGGTGCCTCGGCAGCACTCTAGCACTTCTTTCCCTGGTCTTTATCTTCTTTCTCCTTCTCTCTCTCTACTTTAGCCTCTAGTTTCCGCTATACGTTGGAGTAACTATCTGTAATCCGCGCTGCTATGTCACTAGTTGTATCATTGTAAGTTACACTGTTTTTCTATGTGTAAGGCTGCTCCCTTAGGGGAACATGTTATGCCTGCCTGTAACCACCTTCTTGTAACTACTTGCCCAGATGCCCCAGGGCAATTAAATAAATGCGAAATACAAAGCAGCACATACAGAGCAATGATTGATAGTGGCAAGTGTGGTCTCTTTTTATTTTTATTTTGGTGACATTTTTCCCTCCCCACGCCCTGGCACCGAAAAAGCAGTTGATTTCTTTCCAGAGCTCCATCAAAGCAGAGTGGGCAGAAGAGCGGCCATTTCTGTGTTTTTGAGTAAAGAGAGGGTTTTACTATCCAGTGCTGTTGCTGCCAATAAGCACTAAAACGTAAACAAGCCTCTTCGAAAAGAAGGTCCCTTTCCCCCCGCTGCACAAGGCCTGCCACTGGGCAGCTGTAGCTTTTCTTTTACAACACAACGTGTTGACATATAGGGTGACTAATCGGGTATCAAGCAACATGATGTTGAGGCGCAGAGGGACCTGCCAGGCTCCACAGGCTTTGCTAAGTACATGGGTTATTTTTGTTCCTGCCTGATCTCATCGGTTGCCATACCAGATTCTAGTAACGCGATACTACATCGAGACAGCGCGAGCGAAGAGCAGCTTAGGAAAGAGAAGAGGAACTGACGAAATCGCCCTGCCCCCGGCTCGTGCAATGTGCGGTTTTATGTGCACCTTCGGTAAATCATTGTAACCTGCAAACGGTATATATTAAAATTCATAATCTGTAAATCCTAACCGAGGTAAGACTCTTCCAGGAAGTGAAGCAAATGGAAACAATGGGGAGGGTTCCAGGTTATGCACTTCATTAAGTATCTTTATTGTGGATTGCTCTGTTCCCTGCTTGTCATCACGGTGCTGTGAGCAGTACTGGGCTGGACGGCTACAGTTTAACATTGAGTAGGTTTACCTCAAAGTTGCTGACTGAAAGTCGTCCATGAACACAGTTCAATACCATATATAGATCTGTTTGCCCATCTACATTGATACCGTGATTTCATTCCAGTTCCTGGATGCTGCGAAACACTATTAAAATGTGGCTCCAGCACGTGATGGGTGCTACCATCCTTTCTTCCAGTTGAGGGATGTTAATCTATTTGGTTTTTAGTTTGCTGAAGCGACATACAGCGTGTACTTGTAGCTGTTTTTTAGTTACTTGCCCAGGGCCATTTTATTCCCTGTGGCCATTCCCACCCAGTCCCTGACCTCCTCACCCCACCCCCCAGCCCAAAACAACTCCTCATTGGAACTCTTTGAGCTCGCTTTGGTCAAGCCTTACCATCAAACTTTGCAATCAAAGTGCCTGCCTGTGTTTTCTCTAAGACTTCTTCTGCGAGTTAATGACTTAATTGTAGCTGTAAACCTGCTACCAGTGTATTACATATGTCTTAACCAGGTCTGCCTTCAGCCACTCGATTTGAAAGCAAAAGGAAGTCCTTCACTCAAGTCCTAGTGAACTCAAGCATTGGCAAAGCCAATAGTTTTGGCTTGTGTATAAGTATTAAACATTTGCCAGGCCGTGATATTAGAGACCCAGGACTTTCCCATGCTTACACAAAAGCCCTAAGTGTTGGCATGTTTTTTTTTTCCGCATTCTAGGACTTCTAGTCTTGTATTCTTTCATTAAAAAAAACAGGACTACGATTCCCAGAGTGCAAAGAAATACAACAGGACTGGATAGCTTTTTTTCGAAATGGCATGGGGCCTGGTGTCAAATATGCATGTGGAGCAAATAAACAAATAATGTACTTTGCTTTATGGCCCATCGCCCCTGTTCATAGTGTCAGTAGAGATTTCGGAGCATTGCAGCTCGTTGGGTTCGGCGAGCTAATCCACACTTTGTGGTTTGACTCTCTGTGAGTGACTTCAGTTTCCAGACCCTTTCACTGTCAATAAATTCACATCACAAAGTGTTTATGTGCCTAGAAGCTATTCAGTTAGATTTGTGCTTTCTGGAAGTTTTGCACTGATATTGAGATTTTTGCTGCATGCTTTTCAACAGGCAGCTGCGCTACTATCCCAGAATCGGACCAAGAGGAGAGAGTGGCAGAGCTGGACCCCTTGGAAATGTTTACCAACCAGAGGCAACTTGCCAGGAAGACTGCCAATGCAGGTGGGTGAACTTAAAGTGTTAAGTAGTGCGTTAGACTGAATTGCTGAGTATATGACTGTGATTAATTGCCACCTGGCAAGGGTGTGGAAGCCCTGACTTTTTTGACTTTGATTAGGTAATACAATTATGCGGGTAATTTCATCTCTGAATGGGAAATCTGCTAATCAGATTCCCCTGTAATAAACTCCATGCCAAAAGCATACCTGCTGCATCAGTATCCTGATTGACAACACCTGTTTTACCAGTGGCACGGAGCAGGTTCAGAGGTCAAAGATGCCCATTTGACAGCTGCAGTGACAGCCACGTCTCTGCAGTGTCCAGGGATGTATTTAAAATATGCCCCCTGTTCCAAAAACCCTATAATTATGGGTCTGCCTCTTGGTGGCAGAATAATCTTTAAACATAAGTCATACCTGAGTTATGTCATGGTGGGTGGTATTCTCATAATTATTACATCCACATCCAATTTGATTTCGCACATGTTAGGAACTAAGGCAGATGCTTTGGCAGCTTAAGTGGGGCCAGTACACTAGCGATCCAGACATTTCTCTGTGTTACCGATAATTCTGTTCTACAAGATGAAGGCTGTTCGACTCTGACTTATAGGGTGGGAATTGCACTGTGTACCTCCAAAACAACATGGGAGATTTTAGAAGGTCTATTTTGGAAAAGAACACTGGAAATTCTGAAAGGTACCCCGATGCAGACTGCCCACTATGTGTTGTGCTTGCTATCTCTCAAAGCAGTGGCCCAATGGAAATCTTTAGCCTTCCCACTGATCACAGATTGCTTTTCTATCTTTTGAAGTGTGCTATGGGGAACTCAAGAGATACTATTCTATCAATATGGGAAAAGGAATGCTTGGAAATCATCGCTGAAGTAGGTTTTACAGCAGAGTTGCTGCTCCAAAACACTGATGCAGAAAAAGATAAATTATGGGTCGAAGACTAATTTGAAACTCAAGATCAAATGCAGGGGTGGTTGTAAGGCGTTTTGTAACTTTAACAGTGAAGCAAAGTCTTTTAATTGCCTACCTAACTATGTGAGGAAATTAAGAATGCGACTTAATCTGCTGCCGACTAAAGCGCTGTTAGGAATTTGAGGTAGAGCAGAAAAGAATGCTTGTGTTTGCAGATTCTGTGAACTCCCGTCAGAATTGGAAACCATTAGATACCTCTTGGTTGATTGTAAAAAAACTGGCTGAAGTAAGGACTCTTCTTTGAGAGATTTACAAAATCCCACAGCATTTTAGAGATTGATGATTGGCGGCCAATGCTTTTAAGTGGATTTCATGTAAATCTGACATTACCTGTAGTTAAATTTTCCGTGGGAGGTGCTCCCTGTGTAGAAGCTTTTAAATTGGTTTTAATTACATAAAAGAAACTATTATAACTGAGCCATAATTAAAAAAAATATGGACAAGGACGACTTTTTATTAATCAAGGATGCTGTTAGAGAGATGTTTTTTATTAATCACATTTTTTTGTGAATTTTATTTACCTTGTATGATGAGAATTTTTTCATTGACTGCCATTAAGAATTTGTTTTATAGTGTGCATTGATGAATTTGAATCTTTTTAGTATTCGAATTGTGAAGTGAAAGGTTTATTTATAAACCAAATGCTAATAAATAAATAAATAATACATTATGTGTATTCCTCCCAGACAAGGCCCACACCTGTCCACTGACATGACTGTAGCCTTGGGGAATTGCTTCTCTTTGTTCTTTTGTAAATGGCAGGTAACACCCTTTCCCCCAGGACAGCCACTCCACAGAAACCAAGAGGCACACCCATTCACAGAAAACCAGGCCTCAGACCAGGGGGCTGCATTACTAAAGGCCTTTATCCTATTGAGAAAGAAAGGGGGCATAGTTAGTGTAAGCGGAGAGGGATCTGTACAGTTTTGGGAGAGTTCTGCCATCTTGATTCTCACTGCCACTCTTTCCTATCCCCTCCTCTTCCTCTGGAGCTAAGCACTTTGGATGTGACATCATAAGGGCAAAGTTCACACATTTCAAGAGCAGGGATTGGAGCCCTAAAGCAAGCTAGCTTTAGTCCAATCACCTAGGGACCTTTGCCTATAAAAGAAGGGGCCTCCCGCCACTTCTTTGAATCATCTTGAAGCATCTTTGGATCATCACGTGAGATGATTTAATGGAACCCTGCTGAGAGAGTAGTCCTTTCTAGAGTCCTCCAGTTGTGAGGTGAAGGAAGCTGTTCCGCTAACCATCCCCATGGACCATTGCGGGGGATGATCATCTGCTGGAACAGGACCTGCCTCTCTGCCAGAGGCAGGTCAGGTTTCTGCCAGCTACATTATTAGCTGTGTTGGAGGACCCCTGCAGTTGTGTGACAGCCTCCCCTGTTTTTGGGAGCTCAAGAACAAGGACCCATCTTGTCTCTGAATATCTGGAGTGGGTGTCCCGGCAACCTAAGAAGTGACCTGCTGCTGGAGCTAGACCGCCTCTCTGCCAGCCACATCAGTACCCAGGACCTTACTGTGTTTAAGGACCCAAGCAGTTGTATGCCAGCCTCCCCGCGTTTGGGAGCCCGAGAAAAGGAGTCATCCTGCCCTGAGAGGCAAGACAGCAGGGATCTTGTGTGTTTTGCCATTGAACTGCTTGGAGCGTGTTTCAAGGGTATCAGGTAATATTATCCCCATAAATAATGTTGCCATACATATAGTCGCCGGGAAACGGCATAGGTGACGTTATTTATGGGGATAATGTATGGGGTAATTGGGAGCAGGAGTTGCAGAGGTATCCCCCGCCCTCCCAAAAAAAATGAGGTTGCAGGGGTGACCCATGCAGTTTCCATGGGATGATAACGCCGCAAAAAAAAAGGTGCCATTCTTTTATGCCGAAATCTTTGCAGGGATATTATCACATGGAACCCTTTCAAGACCTGTTCAGCAGATTTGAACCAGCAGGACCCTCTTTTGCTGACTTTTGCTCTCCTGATCTTTGCACAGCACCAAGAAGTCTGGTTGAACCCTTTCTGCTCAGAAGTACATAACCTTTTTCAAGAACATTATTGCTTTTTCTTGCCTTTCTCCCCTCATTCGTTTCCTAGAGTTCTGCATCTACTATCTTTGCTAATTCTGTGTTCTTTCCTCAGGAGTGGGTTTTTTTGTAGTGGTTTTCCAGTTATTTATTATTGTACATGGTGTGTTTAATGAAAGTGCACATATTTTTATAAAACCATGATTGATCATTCCTTTATTTTGGACTGCAATGGTAAGTAAAGGAGTTGAGAAGTAATAGGAGATGTCAAATCAAAGGGTGGAGGTAGAAAGACAGAGTGAGAGTTTGGAGGGACAGTAGTACAGTGGGAGGAGAGTATTTTGAGACTGGTATAGTGCAGGGTCAGTTATGAGTGGGTGTGAGAGAAGTTATAGCGACACCGGGTGAAAGAAGGCACCATCCTTTAAATTCATAGAATACCAAGTGGGCTAGGAGAGGGAGAGTTAGAAGACCCCTAGGGAGTCAAGTAGCCACCGTCTTGGGTAAGCTTAGTCCCAGAAATAACGATAGACAGTAGGGCTCACCTGGCTGTAGTACTAACACCCCATTAGGGACACTTTGGTTAGGAAGGCAGAGACAAGGCCGGGGAAGTGCAGATAAACCCCCCTTAAAGACCCTGGTAAATCACAAAGAGCCTTGAATCCAGAAGCCATTCTATGGACCAGTATTATAATAAACACCCTGGACTTGTATCCTAGTCCGCGTGGTTATTTGTAGTGGGCCACCCCATTACAGTAGTTTTAAACAAGTATCAAGACTGTTGCAAGACAAATGCTTCATGGTACTTTTTGAAAACTGGGAATCCTGCGCATCCAATTTCCTTGGTCATTTGCAGTCTAGACAAAGGTATCCATGTCTTTTTATCAGCCTATAGTGATCCCATCAGAACTTCAAAAATAGACATGCCAGGATAGGAAGCGCTGGCATTTACCAAAGCTATACGATAACTGTTACAATCAGCATTTTAAGTGTCTAAATATAGCCTCGTCACAATAAGTAGGGATGCCTGTCTCTTCACCCTATCCAAGCAATCGCAAGGTGCCTAAGTGATTGTTTGGTCTAAAGATCTACAGCAGTCAATTGGTAGTTTCCATATGTGAGCCCCTTCTATTTCCTGGCCACACCCAGAACCACCCCCAGAACATATGATCTAGTTAAAAGAAAAATCAAATTTTTATCTCTATTCCTTTTCCATACTAGGAGTGCAAAGAAATCACTCATCCACGTTAAAAGAAACTCAAGTAGCTTCATGTCCAAATTTGCTTATCCGAGGATTCCTTAAGTTAGGTTTGAAAGAAAGGTTTAGCTATCACCAGCAACAACTCATCTTTGTTTCTATAAAGTGCAGGAAGGAGTGAGGATTAAAATTATTTCCTATTAAATTTAAGATGTAAATGCGTGGACTAAGCACTGAAAGGGGTTAAATCAAACAGGAAAACTCACAGCCAACTTATAACGCTCTGGTATGATAGGGAATGTGGGTTAGTAAGGTGAAACTTTTACAATTGCTTAAAGACCCTGGGCCTTATTACGAACACAATATTACAAGGCCAAATACCGCTGAAATACTTGGCTCATTTACATTTGCCAAGGAGATGGCAGTAAATGCATGTAGGTGAAGAAAATGAAACCACATGTGCACAAAATGGCCTCTAACAGTGTATGTAAGTACACACCTTCCCAAACACACTTCCAAGCACCATGCAGCCCCTGGCAGTTGCAAACTATGACATTCAGGGACTCTTCCTCGACATTGACTGGGAGAAACCTGAGGGTATTCTCCCAAGTAGACCTCGAGAATCCAGAATCTCTTATTCAGGTCGACAGGAAGGGCTGACGCTCTCAGATCCCAACCTTGGGGGTGGACGAGCGAGGGAGGATCACCTCGGTAGGGGAGCCTGGGGTTATGCTCGGGGAAATGCCCCAGGTGAGACGCAGTATTATACCCGGGAAGGAGGAGAGGAGGACGAAATCCTTGAGGCCTTTGTACATCTGCCCCCTTCCTCCCATTGAATCCCTCTTATCCAAAAGCAACAACCCCTCCATATCTGATAAGTGCCATAAGAGCCCAAACCCTGCTGCCCTCAAAAACCACAACTACCGGAATCCTTATTTTCCGGTTTTCTACCTAAGTACTCCCAATTGTTCTTCTCCACGTCCCTCTACTTATTCTTTCCTGAACACCCAGTCTACTTTCACAATACATTACCATTCCCACAATTCCCCGTTCATTTTCCGATAATAATCCCGGTCATTCCCGTTTGTTTCACAAAATGTACCAATCTCATCCTTCTGACTTTACCAATCCTCCTGATATAAGGGTTGTAATTCCATATAACACCTCTTCCCCATCACATCTGTAGGATACTCTGACACTCTAACCCCTTCCCCCTCTTCTGACAGGAACACTTTTCTGCACCACAGAAAATAAGACTAACACCTGAGCCGTTCACCTGACATGCCCCAATACAAGGGCCAGGCAAAGTCAGGCAATTGACCAGAACCACACACACCTGACAGCCCTTGCCTTTCCTCACAGGGATAAAAGGTGGAGCACAAAAGCACAGAAGGAGCAAGGCAGACCGCACAATGCAAGAGCTAACTCAGCATGGCAGTTCAAGACGAGGAGAAAGACGGTGCATACTGAGAGGGTGACAAGGAGAGAAGCGACCTTGCCCTTTCTGACTCAGGCCTGTGAAACCTCTGCAGAAGGAATTGTAAGACCGCAAACAATAGCCACTGTGTGTTGCAGCAGCTGTGAACGGTACACAAGACCCTCCCCCGCTGATTACCAAGCCAGGGAGAGACACTTGTCTCTGTGGTACCAACCTTGACTCCAAAGAGAAAGAAAGCAAGTGGATTATCACAACCGGTGAGTCGAGAGGAGAGTCGATAAGAAACTGAAATGTGTTGAATGAAGAATAGCAAACGGCAAATTTAAACTGTGAAAGGCTTAAAGAGCTATTGATGAAAAAGGGGGAAAACCAGTAACAGAGGAGCCTGGCACCACATTTGTGCTCACGCAGGAAACTCTGGGTGATTACCCGATGGTAGAAACTACCGTAACCAGAAGGCCTTGGGAAAAGGCAAAAAGAGGTCAAAGTGATCATACAGGTGTCTTGTACAATCCTCTGTAAAGTCGAAAGTCTTAGACCGACAGATGATTGTGAAGCAAAGGGAAATGAATCCCGTTTGGTGAAAGTAGTACATGAACAGTGTGTTGCAAAGGTTGTCAGGAGTGAATCCGGGGGAGGGTTGCCTATCAAAGGGGGCAAAGTCTAAAGTCCCGAAATACAGTATGTTGACAAGAGCGAACCTGACCGAGGGATGTCTACAGTGAACTGTTACCCAAAAGTTGGCAAGAATGAACCCGGCAGAGGGAGACCAACAAAAAGGGGTGAAAACTGAAGAATTGTTTAAAAAGACATTAAGATTTGTGAATGTGAGAAGTATTGTAAGACCTGGGGAAGTGGATTGTCCCCCTTGTCATTGGGATCCGAGCCCAACCGAGGGAGATCGAGGGGTGAAAAGTCATCACCCAAACTCTATTTGGAAAGCAACTTGTTGTCTGTCTGTTTTGTTGAATACATCAGGCACTCGAAGTCAAGAGACTTTTATTGAAAAGTGACTTAACCATCGAAGAACCTGCTAGCTGGTACGGAACTGTAGGCTCGAGTATGTGCTGTGCTCAGGAGATTCACCTTCTCCCGTGCTCAAAACGCGGGGAAGGGAAACCCCCTGGCAAAAACATCCTGACTTATTATTTGTGAAAACGTATTTCTTTATTGAAAATCCTATCCCACACTCTTTCTGTAATTAGTTGTAAGGAATTAGGAATCGTTTTTTTTTTAGTATAGGCCTTTTACTTTGACAAGACGCCACAAGGACTGCCTTATTTTTCATTTGATGGTCGAAGCTTGCTCCCATTTTAGATTTAGGTTTAGGTTAGACGTTTTTCCACCCTGCATTTACAGTTTAATATCACTTGTGTCTGTTTCTACTGTTGCCACCATGAGTTCCTTACATGACCTACAGAAGATAGAATATCTACAGCAGAAAGGAAGCCACTAGGACCAAGATGGAGGAAAGTTGGCAATGAGGCTACCCATTCTCTGAGTCAGACCATCTCCTTGTGCACTGACTATTGGCTAAACCGAAAGACCATAGCAAACCTCCTCAACCTCATGTAGCCTGAAACTGAGAGTGGGATCCATATATGAACAGCCATACCACTGAACATAAAGCTAGTATCAGTCCTGAACCTTTTTGCCACAGGCACTTGCAGCACACTATCGGCATGCTGCATGGCATGTCACAGCCAACATTTTCCAAAGTGCTGGGACAAGTGATGGGCACACTACTGAAACGTGTGCACCATCACATCCCTCTGTCCACCACTCCTGCACAAATGCATGCCACAAAGACCAAATGTTATGCCACTGCCCACTTACCCAATGCATTAGCAGCTTTGGACTGCACACATGTGGCATTGGTGTCACCTCAGGCATCAGAGCATGCATTTTGCAATAGGAAAGAGTACCATTCTATGAATGTACAATTTACTTGCGACACAGATATTACTGTGACACACTGCTGTACCAGTTCCCCTGCTTCAAATCATGATCCCTGGTATTACAGAGCAGCACCATGCCTTAGTACATGAGTATCCACAGAGGACAGCACACTTGGATCCTGGGCATGTATCCACAAGAAACTTGTGGAAGTGAATTGGGGGTTGCCAAAAATACACCATGCAGCAAGAACCTTCCTGGGCATGTCAACGCGGTCAGGGGTGGGGGTTTAGAGGGGTAGGGGAGAGATATGGGTGGGATGTGTGCCAAAGCTACACCATGTACATGTAACCAGAAACCTCCTAGGGCATGATCCAGCTAGCCTCTCTAACACTCCATGCCATGCCCTTTCCACAATGATGCAATTGGCTTGATGGGACCACATGCCCCTGAATGCTTAGGGTGGTATAGCTGAAATTGCATTCAATTGCTAGAATGCACCCTCTCCCACAACTCAGAGATGAAGAACTCCCCAGGTGGTTACCCATGAAAGCTGAAAGGAAACCACCCTACCACTTCCAGTAGAATACAGATGTCTGGAGACATACGATATGCTGATTGTACATACGGCTATCGGCAGGGAGGTTTGGGGTTGGAGGAAATGGGGTCATACATATGCTGCAAAGCAGTATGGGCACAACTCTTTGGGCATCCTCAAATGCAAGAGAAACGCACCCCAATTACATTTGAGTGTATCTACTTTAATTTAAGTTAAAGTCCATCACCTCTTAGTACAGATAAGTACAACCATTATCTAAATGCAAGTGTCTCAATATCCTCTCATTTGCATGTGACACTGGCTACCCACAACTACCATGGCTGATCACCCCATTAAGGAACTCTGGAATCCCACAGGAGACTGCCCACAGCAAGGAACACAGATGTACCAGGTTGTGCATAGAGCAAACATTTGTACTTCTAAAGGGAAGATGTTGGTGCCTCGACATGACTGGTAGGGGGGCACTTATGTACAGTGCAGAGAAGGTTGGTAAGATTGTCTTTGTTTGTGTGATGCTGCATAACATTTGCATCATGAGGAATGTTCCACTGCCTGCTGAGGAGGACATGGCACTGGCAGACTGAGGGAGAGGATGATGATACATGGGCTGGAAGCCCAGCACAAAATGGCTGTGCAGAAGAAAGGGATGACCATTTGCAGTGTCAGAAACTGATAGACAATGTCTCTGAACACTGATATGCACATTGCACACCGTAAATAGAGAATTCACCTTAGTAAAGTTGATGATGCTACCCAAAAAGACTACTGGAATTGTACTTGTTATGCAAACTCCATGTGTTTAATGTGTAACAGCCATTTCCTCCTCCACCCATGATGTAACACCCATGCCTTCCTTCCATCCTTAATCCCAAATACTCAGGCCGTGCATTCCCCCTCAATCTCCAACATCTATGATCCCTTCACCTACTAAAACAAATCAATGTCCACAAACTGTTGGTTCACTTCGTACTGCGTTGGAGACTGACTTTAGTGCACACATTGCTGTGCATTGAGACCTCCATTGAGACCCCCATCACGGACAAGAAAATAACATTTATATTATTTATTTATTATTTATAACATTTGGGGTATTTATTGAGCAGAAACCTCTTTTCTTGGCACAATGGAGAGCTGCATACTACAGCCATCCATTGGATGGTTGTAGGGGCGGATAGTAACATCTACCCTTTGTTATCTGCATTAGCCTATGTGGTACTTAGTCTTTAAGTTGCAGTCATCGGATCACTCAGGAATGCTCCTTTGATGTAATACTATTCCTGTAGTAAAGTCGCAGCACCTTGCTTGCAAGATGGAGTGTAGCTTGTCTGAAACAATCTCTTTGCATCGTGCATTGATTAGCCTCCTACTGACAGATCCCAGCATGATCAATCAATCAGTGTTGTCTGGTGAATTCTTTAATTGGAGAGGCATAAATGAGCGTACTGATGGAGCATGGACCAGTCGCGAGGTTCTAGTGCAGGAATAGGGGGCGGGGGATACTAACCCTCTCCCCCCCCCCACACCCTAGGTACATTTTTAAAATAACAGTTTGCAATTGGTTTTGTCGGGTAACTCACGGAAAATATCCAACAAATTCAAATCACGAATAGTGAACAGGAGCTTTTTTTTACTGTACCACTGTAATGAATTCATCCAGACTGGCCCACCAACATAGGCCAGTCCTGCCACATAATAACAAAATGGGAATCAAAAGTAAATCAAACATGAATCATGTTTGCTTTTTATTGCTTTGCTCTTGATGCACATGTTGTTATTGTGTGGGGTGGCTCGCATACATTGGTAGGCCAGTCTAGATATATGTGTTACTGTACAGTAAAGCCTATTGACAGGTTGGCTTGGCCCACCAACATAGGCAAGTCTGACACATAATAACAAAGTCGGCATCAAGAGTAAAGCAAACATGAACCATGCTTGCTTTACACTTGATGCCCATTTTGCTACTATGTGGCAAGGCTGGTCTATGTTGGTGGGCCAGTCTGGATATAAATTATATACAGACTAGTCCGCCAAGTAGGCCACTCTTGCCACTGTAAGGAAGGCAAGGAAGGCAGTGAAGACGGACACAAGTGATCACAGTTCAAGTGTGTTTATTGAACTTCAATAGGTTGGTAAAACGCCTATCTAAACCTAAATCTAAGGATGGGAGCAAGCTACGACCATCAAATAATAATAACGCCGTGCTAGTGGAGTTGTCAAAATAAAGAGCCTATAGTAATAAATCTATTGCCAATCCTTACTTTTAAATACAAAATAGTTTGGGATAACAATGTATGTAAAAATAAAGTGTTCAAGAAATTATGTGTCAGGATCGTTGAGCAGTTAGCTTCCCTTCCCCACGTTTTCAGCACGGTACTAAGAGGCACGTTCAGGCTCTGCACACACTCTAGCTTCTTGGCCACAAAGTAACAGTTCAACACATAGGCATCAGGCCTTCCACCAAAGTCATAACAGTCTCTTAATGCAGAGGGCCTGATGCAGCAAATAAAATACAAAAGTTCCTTTCCTTTGTCAAGGTTTCACTTTTACCAGTTCAAGATTGGTCTCCCTCCTTCCGGCTCGGACCACAGATTTTCCTCGTCTGGGCTTAGACCCCTTTTCTAGCATGTTCACAACTTGGTCTCCCTCGTTCGGGCTCAGATCCCTATTTTCACAAGATTCACAACTTGGTCATTCTTGTTCGGGCGGCGCGGACCATGGATCCTCCTCTCCTCCTTCGCTAGCTCCTCGAAAACATAATTTCCCTCATGTTGGGAGCAGCAGGAGCCCAAGGAGGGTCAGGTCAGGGTCTTACCACCTGCCCCTCAAAGGTCTTGTTTCACCCAGTGGAGGAACTCCGGAGTGAGTATTGCCAGGCAACCCTACTGTCCCTGGTCGGGCTTCCTGGGCTTATTTCTTCCTCTCCACACTGCAGTCTCCTTTGGGCATTCAGGTTCAGTGTTTGGTGTTTGGGTAGTCCTCCTTCCTCCAGGCCTTCCAACTCAAATGGTCTCTCTCTGGCTTCTCTGCATCCTCCAGGATCCCCATCTCGCCCAGAGTGTGTTCTTGTGCTCTGCCTTTTATACTGATAGGGAGGTTTAACCAGTTTCAGGTGTGGGTGGTTGAAAGGGAGGCCTGAATCTGCCTGTTCTCATTAATGGGACAAGATGGAGATTGCCCATAGGAATCCATTGTACATTGGTTCCTATGGGCAGTCTTCATAGCTCTGTTCCTCTTCTTCTTTGTCACAGTAAAAAACGCAATAGGGAAGAAGTATGGGAGTTGTAGTTGTCGTTTTCCCTAATGATGGAGGGAAACCTGCAAGTGTGTGTCAGGATGAAGGGGGCAGATGTATGGTTGCAGGGAAATGGGTTTTAGACGATAATGTCCCATAGTGACTGAGGGCATGTCGGATAGGGATATATTTCTTCTCGTACACCTCCCTTTAATGTTTGTACCTGTTGGAATTTGGGAGGGGGCAACGGGACAGGATTCATAACAACCTATAAAAGTGGAGGAAGTGTTGGATAGGGGGGAATACTGTCTCTCGCCATCGGATGTCTCACCCCCACTCCCCGATGGCCCCTCACCCAGGTGATCCTCCTGCACTTGTCCAACCCCAGGGTCTGGATCCAAGGGCGATGGCCGCGCCCTGGCCACCTGAGCAGGAGATCCCCCGGGTTCAGACAGTAGTGAGACACCCTCAGGTTTCTCACACCATGCCATTGCAAAATGGTCGTCAAGAGTAAAGCAAACATAAATCATGTTTACACTTGTTGTTCATTAAAACGTGCAATGCCATGTACTGACATACCACCCCCTCACCCTCAAATTGGCAGCCTCAACCACCTCTGATTGTGTGATTGTGAAGGATGGGGGCCCTCTCTTACCCACTTACAATCAGAGTCAGGTAGGGGGCCCCTTCCCTTCTCTGTGTGCAGAAGCAGGTTCTCTGATTGTGTGCAGGAAGGAAGTGGGGACCTCCCTCCCATTTGTGCACAAACAGAGATGTGTCCTGCTGGACCTTAATTGATCCATCGAGTACATCCATAAACAAACCCTGTTAGAAAGGCTTCTGTCACCAGGAGTGGTTTCAAGATTTAGGTTTTTAATATCAGTCATGGGATGTGGATTTAAAAGCCAAAGGCTCTTGTCTCATCAGATGTAATGGACTCTTTCTTTCTCCTTTCGTCTTCAGAAGCTGGAGCTGGGAAGGTGTAGCGAAGGGCTGCTGTGGGCAACCTTCCTTCACCTGCAGTTACCGGTGCTGGAGTGCTCCGGTTCACAGGAAAGTTAGCTGTGGTGGCAGTGTCACAGATCTTCCCCCTCGCTCCTCTTTGGTTCGTGGGTGTTGGAGCTGGAGAAGCTCGTTCATAGTGTGAAGTAGACTGTGGCACAGCAGGGAACACAGCCACCTCAGTGGACTCCCCACAGCAGCAAGAAAGTCTGATTGCAGCAAAGGACAGGACACAGGACCAAAACACCCAGGAGCATACAACTGGATGTTGGAGCAGGATCTGTGGAAGAGGGTCTGGAAAGCATGTGCTGACGCAGCAACAGGGTTCTATGGGAAGAGAAAGCTAAGTGTGCCAAACCCAGGACATGACTCAGTGTTTCAACGGTTTGGGAACATACCAAGGACAGGTACCACGGGAAGTTCAGGAACAATGAATCAAGTCTCAAACCCTGGGTGAGGGTTCAATAACTGTATATTTCCGACATATACAAGTTAATAACTGGAAACCCAGTGAAAGAACAGTGCAACCGAAATTGAAATGATGTAAATCATAAGAAGAATATTATCAGGAAAGCCATCTCTCTTCCCACACCTGCTCAAAAAAGTTCCTTCCTATACCATGTTAAACCATACGTGAAAGGAGCGTGCCCTGTGTCCCCTGTACTGAAGAGAAATCCCGTTTAGCAGTGTGGTTGTTTTGCTGCCTCCTTTTGTTTGTGAGGGAACACCCACATCCAGGATTATTTTAGCATGATGCCTATTTGTGTTACCCTCCAATGCTCTGTCCAATAGCCCTAGTTCTGATTGACTGGCATCTGAACCAGAGGCCATCAAGGAGTGCATACAGCTAAACACATTATTGTTAACTTACAAGGGATCTTCTGATATTAGCAAGTGCTAGATCCATGAAAGTGTTAAGCTAATTACAAGGTGGGTTGCTACTTTGAAAAGTTTTTTTTTCTAAATCTGCAGGGGTTTTTATGCAGGTCCATTGTCGGGTATCTTTGGAGTGCTGTGCAGCAGCTTTGCATTCTGCTTCTGTGGATCTTTTTCATTGCATTAAACATTTTTCTGTTTTGTTTTTCCTGTTACATTATTGTTGCCATCATTTCATTGTTTTGTGTTTTGAGTCAAGCTTGAACAAGCATTAGCCAGACCCAACAGTCTGCAAACGCAGGTCCCTTGCAAAGAGACTGCTGAGGTTGCTTAGATGGCTAAAGGAGCACTGCCATGCGAGAGGAGCGCATCATCACTGCACTCCCTTGCACGCTCCGCCTCCTGGTGCAACACATTTTCCCATTGCCTTTTTAGTATGAACCCTTTGGTGCATGCCATATTCCATTTATATTATCTATAACAATATCCTCATCTCCCTGTGTTAGTGGCTAAAGCACTACCCAGAGTGAAAATGAATGGTGGTGCTACGGTGCCCCCTATGATGCAACACTAAGTAGAAGCAGTGGTGGCTGGTCTTTTAGTGTGGATGGGTCAGTTCTCCACCACCATTTCAGCTACCACTTATCACAGACAATATCCATCCGTGAAAGGTGAATTAATATTGCTTGTCTTGTTCATGCATTCATTTTGTGAAGTGCAGATGTGGAATAGGTATTGCCCTGTGAGCCATCTCCATTCACTTGCACAGTTCACATCAGGGCTGACTGGTGGAATGTGGGCTCCACATGCTGGGCTCAAATAGTAGCCTAAATGTACTAAAATTGAAGCATACCCAAGGCACATAGGAAGGTTTCGGTGATTGGAGGCGCACTAAGCTGGGCATCTACCCTTCTATGCAGATCTTTCCTTCCAGCTCTACACATGAGGGCACCCATCCAGCACAGCATAGCCCTGTATGCACCACCATCATGAAGCAGGAAGACTACAGGTGGGTACATGTAAGTGGATTCACTTGTGTATGTCTGTGAATGGGGACCTGTGCAGAAAGCATGTGTTGGTGTACGTAAGCATGTGCGTCTCAATGTGAGACTATGGTGGGGGAATGCTGATTGCGGGTGGGGTGGTGCTTGCTAATGTGTTTCATAGCAATGCTGGTATATATTGTATTGTATTTGGAATTTATATAGCGCTTTACTCCAAAGCGCTGTACATAACACACTTAAAGTACAATAAAATGAAAGTTGAAAATTGTCCAAAACTTTCATCAAGAATGCAAGAGATGGTTCTTAAGAGAAGTGCAAAATAATTAATAAAGAGGGATAGAATGAAGGGAAAAGGTAAGAGCATTCCAGTGAAGAGGAGGAAGCAAAGCGAAAGAATGAAACGAGATTGGGCAAATGGAGGGCATGGAACAGATAATAGAAATTGAGACTGAGAGCAAAGAGAGTGTGAAGGAAGATAAAGAGTTAAGAGATGAAAGATAAGACCATAGAGAGATTTGAAAACTATACAGAGGAAATTAAATTTGAGATGAGAATGAAAGGGCAACCATCCAAGTGAGCATAAAGATAAAGAAATAGAATCATGAAGCATAGTAAGCAAATAGAAGCATTAAAAACAGACTCAAGCAGGGCTAAGCATGAAGCAGGGAGTCCAAAGAGAGTAGAAGAACAGTAGAACAGGTGTGAAAAGATTAGAGAGGAAATTAGAAGTTTAGTAGCTTCAAACATAAGAAAAAACCCAGATTTGTGAATATTGAAAAGACGGAAACTACACGAGCATCAAATTATAGAAATGTGATGAGAAAATGCTAAGTCAGAGTCCAGATAAAGGCCAAGATTACGAGCAGTATTAGACATAGGAAGTAAATAAGGGGCAAAGGAAATAGAAATAGGCGGAGAAGTAGGAGGAATAGTATTAGCGGGGGGAAAATAGGTCTTCCGTCTTGGTAGCATTTGGCACAAGTAAGTGGTCAGACATCCAAGATTTGATAGATGAAAGACAAGAAGTAAGATGATTGTGAATGGAAGGTAGAAAGGAAGAAAAAGACAGAAAAAGCTGGGTATCATCGGCATAAAAGGGATTAGATATCCCGAAAGAAGAAATAATAGCAGCAAGAGAAGTATAAAGAGTGAAAAGAAAAGGTTCTAGAACAGAGCCTTGAGGCACACCAAGCAAAAGAATAAAGTATCAGATGAGGTCCCAGCCCAGGATACCGAGTACGTACGGCTAGATAAGTAAGAACGGAACCAAGATAGAGCAGAGCCAACAAAAACTAAAGAAGAAAGAGAAGTCAAGAGTAAAGTATGATCCACTATGTCAAAAGCAGTAGATAAGTCCAATAGAATTAGAAGAGAAGAGTGTTTAGAATAGCATACTGATAGGAGTGAATCACAAACAGAAAGGAGATCAGTTTCTGTAGAATGTAGGCTTCAGAATCCAGACTGAAAGCGTGGAAGAATAGAGTTTTCAGTTACAAAGGGAGAAAATTGAGAATAAGCAAGATGCTCAAGAAGCTTGGAAAGAGAAGGAAGAAGAGAAATTGGTCAGAAATTCAAAGGATGAGAAGGGTCCAAGGACGGTTTCTTTAAAATAGGAAGAATAGAAGCATGCTTAAATAAAGAGGAAAAAGTCGAATGTCAGGAGAGAAATATTGAAAAGACAGGTAAGATATGAAACCAATGAGGGAGAGACCTGAGGTATGAGGGATGTGGAATTGCATCAAAGTGTTACACCTAATTTGGTCTCCGCAGTGTTTTTCCGACTCTCGAACACGGCTCAAACACTTCCGGGTATCTACGGAATGGGCTGTAACGCTCTAGCGTTCTCTCCAGATCTCAACCGAAGGTTGACCACGCCCCCTGACTTCCGCACAGTATATCCGGACACCCAACCCGTCGCAAGACGCGTTGCTTCTCTCTTTACGACAAGCTGTACGCTCCGTAAGTTTCGCCATCTGCCTTAACCACTACTCCTTACTACCACCCTCATAACGCTGTTCTCTTAATTATTTGTGTTTTCCTATTTTACGCTAGAAAACCCCGCCGGGCTTGCAGGCAGAGGTTCTTTCTTCATTACGAATCTTCCTCGTTCCTTTTGTGATTTCCACAGGTACACTACGCTTAGTGGTCTGTTTCTCTCCACTTACTCATCATCTCCGATGGATACTTTTATTAGTTATTCTTTGCTATTTTTGTTATCTTTACAATAGCAGTTCCGACCCCAGCCATAGCCACGGAATCAGTAGGATATTCTGCCCGGAAGTACAGGACAGGGATTTCTCTTTGTTGCAATCACAAAGACGGTAAGGGAGGCACTTTTAGGTAGTAAGACAGTTTGTAACATACTATTGGAAGGTTAACCAACTTATCCTTCTTTAGCCCTATAGAATCAGGACAGAATTCCTGCTTCGTCTTGTTCTTACTTTAAGATAGACCGGATAAGACCCAGGTAATCCGTGTATTCTGTTTACTCTTATTTCTCTTACTTTTCACTCCTTTGTATTCAACAGCCTGTCACATTGTGTATTATTCTACCCAGTTTCCATTCCTACGGGTCCATTGACGATCATCTCCTTGCCTGAATAGAGGAAGTTTATTCCGGCTGGTTTCAGGACTCTACGAACCCTAGCAGCCCGACACAGGGTTTTTTCCCCCATTGGCGGTTTTCCCTGGGGGTTCCTGTGCGTCCTGACTCTCGGAGTCGGAGGTATAGGGGTCCCTAGGAGGAACCTCATTGTCTTCCCTTCAACATTTTCGGATCCAGTTACCAAGCAAGTCTTGAGGTGGGTAACAACTTGTGTGATTGATACTTGAGTTTGATGAAAGAGACAAGTTCCGAAAATAGATTTTACAGTAAGCAACGCCTAATTGGCCTAGAACTGAGTATCGGTTTACAAGTTATTTACCATGGATCAACAGATTCAACAGTTATTAGCAGCAGTACAGTCTTTGACTGCAGAGGTACAGAACCTCAAATAGGAGAATGCCAATCTACGGCAAACACAACAGAATCAGCAACAGGCCGCTCAAATTGCAGCTCAACAATCAGCTGTAAGTAGAGTCCCTCATTGTTCTGAAGTCCCTCCGGGGCCCTTGAAATCCTCACAAGATCAAAGAGTTCCTTGATGCCTGTTCGATTGTTTTCTTTTAAGAATGCCTTTTTTCACACTCATCGCGATCGAGTGGGATACATGATTTCCCAAATGGTGGGCCCTGCTCTTGCCTGGGCGACTCCGTTGGTTACGACTAACAACATCATTCTCGATTCCTATCCTGCTTTTTGCAACAGTGTAAAGTCAATGTTTGGAAGGCAAGAGATAAGAATAGCTGCTCAGGAACACCTGCTTGACCTTAGGCAGGGAAGTCAGGACTTATTGACATATATCACTAGATTTCGACAGATTGCTAGTGAATCCAATTGGTCAGATGACACCCAAGTTACTTTGTTTAGGAGGGGTCTTTCGGAGTAGTTGAAGGACGAGATTTCTAGGGTGCCTCGCCCAACATCCCTAACTGAATTCATTACTTTAGTTATGCAGATAGATTACAGGTTGAAAGAAAGAAGTAGTGAAAGACGTAAGGGAAGATTCACTCGTACCTTTTCTGCTCCTGTCTCTACTAATAAGGGATCTAGTTCTGAGGAACCCATGCAGTTGGGTGCAACAGGGAGAGGTCCCCTTTCACCAGACGAGAGGGCTCGTAGAAGGTTACAGGGTCTTTGTATGTATTGCGGCTCTAATTCCCATATGGTACAAGAATGTACCGTGGCCCCTCCACGGAAGTCGGGCAACGCCCGGCCGTAGGAGGAACCACGGTCCGGGATCCTGACAGAAAATTAGGTTCCTCTAATCTCTTGCAGACTTTTCAAGGCATTACTCCCTCAGCCTCAAACATGTTGGTATTACGTGTTACTTTGAAGTTTGGAAACCAGGTCCTACCGGAAGTATCAGCCTTACTGGATTGTGGTGCAGCCGGACTTTTTGTCGACGATGGCTGGGCTGTACAACATCATATACCCAGAATTACCAAGACAGAGGCTGTTCCGGTAGAGAGTGTTGATGGTAGCCCTCTCATCTCTGGCCCTATTATCAGTCAAACTATCCCTATATCCATGTGTATTGCGACCCATCAAGAGTCTGTTTCTTTGGACATCATACGTGCAGCCCATTACCCCATTATACTAGGATTACCATGGCTTCGAAAGCATAACCCTTTTATAAATTGGACGGCTGGGTCATTTTTTTGGGGATCTGAGTTCTGTTTAACTCATTGTATCAGTCATTCAGAGGAGAGATCTGTGGAAGTCTCTTCTCAAGCTGAAACCCCTAGACAGGGTATCTGTGGACCAGTAACTTCTCTCAATTTTGTAGCAGGCCTCCCTACTGAATATCAAGATTTTTCTTTGGTTTTCTCCCTGGTGGAATATACTCAATTACCACCTCACCGAAGAGATGACTGCGCTATTGAACTCATTCCAGAACAACCTTTGCCCTTTGGCAGGATGTACATTTTGTCCACTTCTGAGAAGGAGGTTTTGAGAGATTATTTAGATACCAACTTGAAGAACGGCTTGATCACGAATCCACCTCTCCGGCCGCAGCTTCTCTCTTCTTCGTTCCAAAAAGAAATTCTACGGAACTTAGACCTTGTATAGATTTCAGAGGGTTAAATAAAATCACCATCCCCAATAAGTATCCTATGCCCTTGATCCCAGATATCTTGGAAGCCGTCAAAGGGGCAAGTATTTATATTAAATTGGATCTTAAGGGGGCCTATCATCTTATCAGAATAAGAAAGGGGGATGAGTGGAAAACTGCCTTCCGGACACCCTTTGGACATTTTCAGTATCAAGTCATGCCTTTTGGACTATCTAATGCTCCAGCGATTTTCCAACGATTTATGGATCATTTATTTTCAGATTTGCTGTTACATTATGTTATAGTTTACCTTGATGATATCTTGGTATTCTCTAAGGACAGTTCGGAACACAAGGTTCACGTCAAAGAAGTCTTGCAAAGACTACTGAATAACCATCTTCAATGTAACTTTGAAAAGTGTTCTTTTCACCAACCCAAAGTAACGTATTTGGGTTATATTTTGTCAGCTCAAGGCATTGCCATGGATCCGGAAAAGGTCACGGCTGTTCAGGATTGGCCGATTCCCAACTCATGTAAAGACATTCAAAGATTTGTGGGGTTCTCAAATTTCTACCGTCGGTTTATTCCTAACTTTTCTACTCTAACTCAACCTTTTACCAATCTGTTGAAGAAGGGTGTTCCATATCTTTGGACTGAGCTTACACAAAAGGCGTTTGATACTTTAAAAAGACGCTTTGCCACAGCACCCATCCTTAAGACTCCGGATCAATCCCGGGGATTTATCATCGAAACAGATGCATCTCAGTATGCTTTAGGAGCGGTCCTTCTACAAAAGGATGAGCAAGATACAGAACGACCTATTGCCTATCTATCCAAAACCCTTTCACCAGCAGAATTGAATTACACCGCGCTTGAAAAGGAACTTCTGGCGATTAAAAGATCTTTTGAGGAATGGAGGCATTTACTGTTGGGAGCTGTACATCCCACTGAAGTGAGAACCGACCATCAAAATCTCTGGATTCTGCAATACGCACAAACCTGTAATAGCCGTCAGGCTAGATGGTCTCACTTCTTTTCCCCATTTAGAATTATTTTCACCTTTATCCCTGGGAGAAACAATTTGCAGGCTGATGCTCTATCTCGGAAAGATGGGATCTGCAATTGGGCTACCAGACCTGAACGCATCTTTCCTTGCCTAGCGATGAGTTTGGTTAAAAATCCCAGTTTTGTACACCGTCTTGAACAACATTCTGGCCCTTCCTCCCTTAAATCACTCACAAAAAATGAACAAAACAACCTGTCAGAAAAGGAAGGGTGTTATTTCAGGGGCAAGCAAGTCTATGTACCTACTAAATCCTTACAAAGAGAAGTGTTGAACATGTGTCATGATTCTAAAACGGCTGGGCATCGTGGATATGCTACCACTTATGAATTGATTTCCCGTGACTTTTGGTGGCCATCTCTTAAAGAGGACATTCGAAGTTATGTGGAATCTTGTCCCTGCTGTTTACAATCCAAAAGCCCCAGACATTCTCCATTTGGTTCATTAGTAAAGATGCCATTGCCTGTTCGACCCTGGCAAATAATCTCAACTGATTTTATTGTCGATCTACCCGTGTCTGGAGGATGTTCCACCATCATGGTAGTTATTGATTCTTTCACTAAACAGGCTCATTTCTTCCCGTTGGCAGCTTTACCATCGGCAGCAGTTATGGCATGTATCTTTGTTACCCGGGTATTCTCCTTACATGGTTTACCTGATACCATCATTTCGGATCGAGGATCCCAGTATACGTCTAGATACTGGAAACATATTTGCCAAAGACTGGGGATTACTCGGGCCTTAAGTTCGGGTTATCACCCACAAACTAATGGTCAAACAGAGAGACTTAACCAAACTCTAGAAGGTTACTTGAGGAACTACATTTCTGCTGCACATGACAGTTGGAAGGACTTGTTACCAATTGCTGAATATGCTTACAACAATTCCTACCACTCTGCTATCAAAACATCGCCATTCTTTTGTACTTATGGTTTTCACCCCACAGTGTTTCCTGTGAAGAGAGCAGAGGATAATAAGATTCCAGATGTAGACTCTTTATTAAAACAGATCCACCATGGCCAGGAAATTGCTAAGGAGGCTCTAAAGAACACCCAGGACAGGGTGAAACGGTATGCAGACCAACATCGAACCCCTGCTCCAGGATTGAAACCTGGGGATTGGGTTTGGCTTTCTTCTAGGTTTCTCCCGCGACATCTGAGACCATCTAAACTCTCACCTAAGTTTATGGGCCCTTTTCGGGTGGTGGCTCCCATGGGCACTGCGGCATTTAAACTGAAACTTCCTAAGACATGGGCACGTATCCACCCAGTTTTTCATGTTTCTCAATTGAAACCTGACCGACGGAGTGTCTTTCACCCCCATGTCTCCTCTCGGCCTGCTCCTGGTTGTACGCCTACAGGACCAGAATATGAGGTTTCAGATATTTGACACTCCCGGCTGACCCATGGGACACTCCAATATTTAGTCAAGTGGAAAGGCTACACCGCCTCTGAGCGAACTTGGGAACCGAAATCTGCAATACATGCACCTAAACTGTTAAAACGTTTTCATATGAGACACCCGGGAAAACCAGGGGGGACTGGATCTGAGAAGGGGCATACTGTTACACCTAATTTGGTCTCCGCAGTGTTTTGCCGACTCTCGAACACGGCTAAAACACTTCCGGGTATCTACGTAACGCTCTAGCGTTCTCTCCAGATCTCAACCGAAGGTTGACCACGCCCCCTGACTTCCGCACAGTATATCCGGACACCCAACCCGTCGCAAGACGCGTTGCTTCTCTCTTTACGACAAGCTGTACGCTCCGTAAGTTTCGCCATCTGCCTTAACCACTACTCCTTACTACCACCCTCATAACGCTGTTCTCTTAATTATTTGTGTTTTCTTATTTTACGCTAGAAAACCCCGCCGGGCTTGCAGGCAGAGGTTCTTTCTTCATTACGAATCTTCCTCGTTCCTTTTGTGATTTCCACAGGTACACTACGCTTAGTGGTCTGTTTCTCTCCACTTACTCATCATCTCCGATGGATACTTTTATTAGTTATTCTTTGCTATTTTTGTTATCTTTACAATAGCAGTTCCGACCCCAGCCATAGCCACGGAATCAGTAGGATATTCTGCCCGGAAGTACAGGACAGGGATTTCTCTTTGTTGCAATCACAAAGACGGTAAGGGAGGCACTTTTAGGTAGTAAGACAGTTTGTAACATACTAATGGAAGGTTAACCAACTTATCCTTCTTTAGCCCTATAGAATCAGGACAGAATTCCTGCTTCGTCTTGTTCTTACTTTAAGATAGACCGGATAAAACCCAGGTAATCCGTGTATTCTGTTTACTTTTATTTCTCTTACTTTTCACTCCTTTGTATTCACCAGCCTGTTACATTGTGTATTATTCTACCCAGTTTCCATTCCTACGGGTCCATTGACGATCATCTCCTTGCCTGAACAGAGGAAGTTTATTTCGGCTGGTTTCAGGACTCTACGAACCCTAGCAGCCCGACACAGGGTTTTTTCCCCCTATTGGGGGTTTTCCCTGGGGGTTCCTGTGCGCCCTGACTCTCGGAGTCGGAGGTATAGGGGTCCCTAGGAGGAACCTCATTGTCTTCCCTTCAACATTTTCAGATCCAGTTACCAAGCAAGTCTTGAGGTGGGTAACAATTTGTGTGATTGATACTTGAGTTTGATGAAAGAGACAAGTTCCGAAAATAGATTTTACACAAAGGGAGAAGATGTGAGATGAGCATCCATCATCCAAGTTAGAGATCAGAGTATCGGAGGAGATGACCAAAGTAGAAGAAGATATTAGGAGGAGGAAGATGGAACAATTGCTGCTCAAAGAGTGGCCACCTTCGAAGAAAAATAAGAGGCTAAATCAGAAGCAGTTAAAGTAGAGTTGAGAGAATAATCCGGGGAAGGCGGAGAAAGAAGACAACAAAGTGTTTGAAAGAAGCGCCTAGGATGAGAGGATTGAGAATGAAGATAATCAGAATAGAATGAGCGTTGTTGAAGCAAGCCTCCTGATGTTCTTGCCAGGTGGTCTGGGACTCACTTTTGAGTTGTCACAGCTGTTCTTCTCTGCATTGTCTGAGTTTATGGCCCTTGGAACGTGCATATAGTAATGGATGGGATTACACCAGAATAATTCTGAGTCCAAATAACTCGACAAACTCAACAAGATGGCAAGTCACTGTTTTATTAACAATTATCTAAAACAGGAAGGTTACAACAAACATCAACTGATGGACGCTCCGTCTCTCAATGATTTTCACACAATAAACACTTTATATACTTCATTACGCGTCAGAGTGATGTCATACTGTGTGGAAATAGTAAACAACCTATCAAGGGTCCTACATGTATTTTAAGAATAAATATTTACACTGTGTTTCATTGATCTTCTAAGCTATAAGGTCCTTTGTTATATGGATTAATACAATTGGTTGGCACTCTCCCGTGCCTGGAACATTCGGTTAATTTAGCAGCACATAAGCCAAGACCCAGGTGCAGGGAGATAGGACATAAGGCTACCTCACCACCCAATTAGCCCAACATCTCTCCCATTCCTTCTTCCATGAAATTGTCTTTGTACTTGGCCTTGCAGAGTATGTCGGCCTGAGAATGCACGGGAGTGAGGGCACTCGCTATCGTGTCTGGAACTCCAACTTCAAACTCTACTTCCATCCTTGGCTCACGTGACAAGAGACCATGGTTTGGTCCACTCTGCAGCTTTTAAATGCTTTAAATGAATTAAAATGTGGCATCCTTTGTGTTGTTCCTTGCACCTTAACGTGAGAGGATTCATCCTCCACACACTTGTTCTCTTCAGAGTAAATAGTTGACCACGATTTCTAGGATCTTGACTTCAGGCCAGACAGCCTCGCCATGCAGTTTCAGCAACCTGTTATTCTACTGCGACACAGCTTTTCATTCCCCTTTCATGGTTTTTGACTATTTCATGATACCAATGTCCAGTTTCTATACAATGGCAGCTTCACCCGCATTCTATTCACTACTTATAGCTAGCCTACACAATGACTTGATCTACCTTGCGTTTCAGCATCTGTACATTCATTGAACTTCTGTTTTCTGCAGCACTTTGTTAATGTGGAATCTTCTTTTCTACTTTGATAGTTCACTCGATTCTTTACTTCTTCATTTGTCCTCTAGGATCCATACATTGTCTTCCTTCAGTGTCTCGGGACGTCATGCACACTTTCTTAAGACGCCATCAGTTAATTTTCTCAACTCTTTCTCATATTCCATCAGGGAGTTCCTCCTGTGGGTTGTCATCGACTCGGGGGTACATTCGATAGGGTTGTCTCAATGGATATCTCCTTCCAAATACTTGCTGTGCTGTGGTATTGGTATGTTAGCTGGTGTCAGGCAAGGCACGGACTCATGACTCCAAAACAAAGGAGGTAGGGGGGCTGAATCTCCTGCGGATGTATATATCTGCTCCTCTTCATTTCCCCCTCTGGTCAAGTCCTCGACCACCTCCTCAGGTTTTCCTGCTTCTTTGTATTTTCTCTTGAAGAAGGGTTTATTGGGTATCCATATTTTCATCACCACACTCTTGGTCATGTAATTGCATTGTCCATTTGTAGTACAGAAGGCCCAACATCACATGTAATTCTGGATACCAGAATTCTGTTCCTTCAGGTGCCACAATACTTGTTTTTATGTAGTCTATGATGGCCTTATCGGTCAACACATTGTCTTCTGGTTCATCCTTTGTGTCAATCATTATCTTCATTCCCACTGCTTTCTTTGCAGTTTTCTGACATTGTCCAATTATTAACCCTATCATACAAAATCCAAATATCATTATCACTAATATCGCTCCAAAGGAACTTGAATAAGTTTTGCATTCAATAGGGAATCCATAAAAAGAGGAGTGAGAACAACTGTCATCGCTAATGGACTCTGTCTCATCCACCATGTTTACGAGTAGATCTGTCAACATTCATATGGCCTCTGTCAAAGTCCCTTTCTCGCTGTCATGAGATGGTATTAATATATAACATGATGGCCTGATCTTGGCCCAAACACCTCCTTCCATTGCTGTAATCATGTCGAGGACATATCTATTCTGGAGGATCATGAACTTTATGTCCCTCAGATCTTCTTTTATGGCGTTAAATCCTTTTATAGTGGCATTGATAGTTTGCTGCAGCTCCCACCTGGTGATCTGTAGCAATTTGGTATTCACCACTGTTTGGATTCCAGGCATGAACATAGATGTGAACATCACTGCAGTCCTGCTGAACATTATGTGCTCATCAGGAATGTCTTCATAAGCCGTTAGTGATTTTTGTGAGAAATACTTCCCTCTCTTTATCCGTTCTAGTGACCTCCTTATTCTCAGGTAATCATGCTCTTTTGGAAATGTGTCAATGCTGGAACATGGATATGTACCAAGGAACACACTCCTCCCCAATTCCTGGGCAGTTTCATATATGCTCTAGATCCGTAGGCCCAATATCGATCCATTAAGACAGTCCTAGTGACATCCTTTTTCTCAGGTGATCGTCCACTTTTGGAAATTCGTCAATTTTCAGATCACTCTGAGGAATCACCAATGCTGAAACACGGATATGCACAAAGGAACACACTGCACTCCAATTTTTGGGCAGTTTCATATATGCTTTAGATCCGCAGGCCCAATATCAATGCATAAAGACAGCCATCTCTCTCCTCATTCCTAGAACGTCAATTATGTTCTTGCACCCTTTATTATGTCCAACTTGACATTTTCACTTGCTCCAAAAGCAGAACGTTGCATTAACCGATGGGACTACAGCCCCTGCGCCTGTTTCATCTTCCACCCATGTCAGCAGGGTAGAGTACTTGGCCCACGACTTTAGACACTCATCATTCACCATCTGTACCTCTTGCACTGCTTCCTTCCTCAGCAGATGAGCTGCACAGGACATCATTCCATCTTCCAATCCTTTGGTTGAACTCGCTCGTCCATAGATTAGCAGCTGTGAACGTTACCAGCATTCAGGCAGGCATTCCAGTCTTTTCCATCATGTCAGAACAGTTCATTCTCTTCATTTTTTCAACAATCACCTTGTCCTGTCCTGCAGCAGGATACACAAGCATCTCATCTGTCCACCCAGGCTCCTTTTCCATTTGTGTTGTCTTGATATAATCATCCTGGTATGGAAACAACTGTCTTGATCTCCATCGCAAGGTTGCCCAGTTCCCTTGAAACTGTCCTCTAGCAGTACATGCTGCTAGATGACTGAGGCACTTTGCATCTTGAGCCGACATCTCTTTTGAAATGAAGATTCTTACTGTAGTCATATAGTAAACACAAAGTGTGTCAACGGGATCAGAACACAAATTACAAAGGAAGCCGGCAAAACATCAGGGAGAAGGGCACCCAAGTTCGCAATCACAGATCAAAACAAATGAAGAAAACTTTTAATAGAAAACATGAATATTTTTATTTCAATTTCATTATTTGTTTAAAATATACATATTAAATCTTATTTTGAGCTCATCTAATAACTAATACCAGCATTTTCTTTAGTAAGAATAAAGTGCATAATCAAACAAAGTGTAAAAATAGGACTGATAATTCAGTCAGTACTAACTAAATGCTACCGAGATGTCTGAACATCAACCCGGATGAAGGGGATCATCCGAATGATGGTCAGAGGCAAGGGATGCATGTGCCAGTTTACGAATAACCACAAATACATAAACAATACACTGATGGTTTCTTGTAAAACTACAAGGGGTGCCGTACGTCACCTACTAGATTGTCATGACCAATTAGGTACACAAGGTCTGACATGAAAAAGAGAAGGTAGTTTCGATGGTACGGAGCATCTAAGCTGTTTCACTGTATGACTTTGGGTGTTGTAAATCCACCAGTTTTCTCGAGTGGACAGTCTTCTAGCTAAGGCTTGAGAATCGGAGCCTCTTACTTGTTCCGCAACCTACGAGCGTAGATCATCGCAATCGTGGTGATGTTCTGAGAAGTGAGGCACAAGGGGAGATCTAAGGTGTCATGGCATAGGGGATGAGAGAGCAGATGTAGCAATTCTCATCAGATGCTCTCTCCCCTCCGCCCCCCTTCTCATGTGTTTATTCCCCAGGTGAGCTGAATTATCAAGATAAGTTTTCATTCCCGGGTTATCTTCTTCTGCATCCCTCTTATGTCGCCTGACATGCCCATAAAGGTCAAAGAAAATATCATCATTTGTACTTATACTAGGAAAAATCATAGTTGTTGTTTTCTCAATAGACTATTCAGATAATAGAGACTTCGAAATGTAAGGTACAGAAAGAAAAATAGAATACACAGGCATATATATATTAGGGATTGAAGTCTAGAAAAATATTTGGTGTACCATCCCAATACTTGTTGAACGTGTGCTCTATCTATACATTATCTTCTTCACAAATAATTTTAATACAGGCGTTCAATTCATATTCGTAGTTACACAATCTGCTCAATTATCGCAATCTGGAGTCTTCTTATAACAGGACCATTTTTTGGGTCATGAAGAAATGTTTGAATATTACCATCTCTCCTAACAAGAGCAGGGTGTGACTGAAGTATAAACACAAAAATAGCAACTACAAGTCGATGTGTATCACTGTCAATGGGTATCACATATTATCCTGGAAAGAGATGTGCTCCTAAAAAAAAATTCTGGGTATTGATGTCTCTTCCAATTTCTAATCAGAAACTGACGCTTAGGCATATTACTGATGCAATATTTATTCCTTCAAAGAATTTCTAGAAAGTACGTTTAACTTCTGGAATTCTATGCAGATCCATGCACTTCCTGCTACAAGTTTTAAGGAGTGTCCAAGAATTCCAGTCCAAAAGAAATGTGTGCTAACCACACGCTGTTTTATCGTCCTTCTTCTTGCTCATCAATCGAGTCTGCACACATGGAAATTCTTCTTCTTGTCTTGCATCTTGGTCGACGAGTCCTGGAGGGAGGGTCTCGCCTTTGTAGATGTTCATATCTGCTAAATATAATCAAGCTCCTCTTCTTGATACCTTCTTCCTGAACACAAAAGGGACCATTAAAGCTAGGTTTGTGCCATCTGTAGGTAAAGTTCTTTATAAGCACTTGGTCTCCAACATATAACTTTAGTGGTGGCAATAATTTACTCAGATAGGTTACTGGGCTGTCCACTTCCGTGTTCCTTGACTCCTCCCTCCGATGCTTGACTTGATCTGCAATGAATGAAACACTGGTAGTCATACACGCCAAATAATAGTGCATTTCACCACCTAGAGCATGTGCTACACTCTGGACTTTAGATGGGGGTGTAAGAGGTGTCCTCATTCAACACCCTGTCACTAACTCGTGGGGCGCAAGATGGTGGTCTGAAGCTGTCTGATTTCGAAGGGCATATAAGGCTAGGGGTAAGCAATATAGCCATCCCTTTTTTATCTTTAATCTGATCTTGGCTATCCTCTCTTTTAGGAGGCCATTGAGTTTCTCACATTTCCATTTGCTTGTTGATGATAAGCAGAAAACGTATGTTTTAAGCTCAATAGAAGTCCTATTTGTTCAAATAACTAATGGACACAATGTGGCCCGTTATCGGAACTCAGTACTTCGCACACACCCCATCTTGAAAATAGTTTGCACCCTAGGAACTGGTTTCGATCCACCTAGAGAAGGGACACACCACCACTAATGGATACCTGTATCCATTACATGTCTGCATCATATCAACGTAATGGATATGCAAATGTTGAAATGGACCATTCGGTCGAGGTATTACTCATCTGATTGTTCACAGTGTATACCCAGCTCTAAACCTCTAACACATGATGCAATTCACAATAAACTGTGCAACGTGTTTCAATAGATTGGGAACAAATCAGTCTTCTACAATAGTGGCAGCAAGACCTTCTCTGGTTATATACGCGGATTAATGCAACTGCTCAAGTGCGACTTTAGTAATGCCACTGGCATCACTGGCCTTCCAGTGCTGTCCTGTCTCCATAATGCTTCTGTGGGGGATAAAGGACACTTCCTATGTTTCCATAGCTCCTGCTCTTCTTTTGGGGCTCTAACTTGAATCTCTACTAGTTGCATAATTGACAGCATATTAAACGCCTCTCGTATGAGCATGCTTCTATTCAATACTTCTTTAACATTTTCAGTATCGAAACTCGAAATTTCGGAAGAATATGCAACTCTTTTGGATTCTGTGTCTGCAGCTTCGTTTCTGTGAGAGATAAAGTTTGTTATTTAGTATGCCCTGCATGACAGCTATGGCTACTGGGAGTTGTGGTGCCTTAATGAGCCAGTCCAATAAAGACGCATGTTGCACTGGAGTGCCGTCTGCGCAGATGTAACCCCTCCATTTCCAGCGTAACAGCCCTACATGTACAGCAGACGTCACATAGAGTCACTGTACACTGTCACTTCCTGACCTTTGTGTTGTTTGAGCATTCTAATAAGTGCTACCAATTCTGCGACTTGTGCTGAAAATGGGACGGTAGCTTTGCACTCGCCACTACTTCAAATTCACAATTTAATCTGTGTTTTACAACCGGGGAGCCTGAATGCCTCTCCCCATTAGTTTGGTCAATTTTTGAAGACCCATCAATAAAAAGAATTTCCCCTCCCGAAAAAGCATTTTCTTTGCCACGGGGTATATCATTATACAATTCGACAATTTGAGCAGTCATTCATGATCACCTTCTTCGACAGCTTCAGCAACAAACATGGCTGGATTCACTATTTTACACCTCACTACCTTAATTGCTGGATTAGAGATGATCACCTCATATGCAGATGTTCTTTGTGATGCCAATGTACCCTTGGGTGTCTCTAGAATGGCAAATAAGGTGTGCTCTACATAGAGAGTCATGGAACAGCCCATGGTAATACTTGTGGACTTCTCAATTGCAAATGCGGCAGCAGCCAAAGATTGTTTGCACGTGGTGCTGATTTCCCTCTGCCGCTGGTCTCCCCTTCACATTCTTAACAGTTCATTCAAAGTTCAATATGGCTTTGTTTCAAAGCCTGCCCTCCTACGATTGTCACTCAACAAAGCCTGGTTCATATCGGTTCTCCCCTCAACTCACCGGCTTTGATGAACCGCTTGGCTTTTGAGCTTCTCTGAAGTCAAGACCAGTACCACAGGTGCAAGAGTCTCCTCTGCTCCGTCTTATCAGCATAGGCTTGCACCATGTACTGTGGACATCTGCAGCAGGACACGTGTGCTATTGTTCGTGGTCTTAGATTCTCCTCCACGAAGGTTCTGCGGGTCTGGGATGAAAAGGGAAAAATCACTTCTCTCCTCGCCACCCTCTCATTTCCCGCCGCCTTTCTCCTTCTCTTGAACTGCTGCATAGTAGCCGTCTCAACGTACTGTCTGCCGTGTTTCCCTTTCTCATACTGTGCTCTCTGGCTCCACCTTTTATCCCTGTGGGGAAGGGAAAGGGTTGTCTGGTGTGTGTGATTCTGATCAATTGCCTCACTTTGCCTGATCCTGGTATTGGGACATGTCAGATAAACGGCTCTAGTGTTAGTCCGTTGTGTTGTGCGAAAGTGTTCATGGTGGAAAAAGGGTGTAGTGGTTTGGAATGTCCTACGTGAGAGTATGGCGAAAAAGGTGTAAAAGAAAGGAGGATACAACGTCACACCCGTCGGTGTCCCACTCCCCGAGGACCCCCCATCCAGGTGATCCTCCCTCACTGGTCCACCACCAGGAACTGGATCCAATAGCGATGACCATGTCCTGGCCACCTGGATGACAGATCCCCAGGGACTAGCTAGGAGGCACCTTCAGGTTTATCACACCTCTCCCTCTATCTCAGGGCCTGACTCACTTTCCTTGTCTGACACTGCTAGATCCCAACTAGTGTGACTATCATCATCCTCCTCTTCTCTATCTAAATTGAATCTACTCAAAGACAATGCTCTGCGTCCATCACTAAACATGTTTTCCTCCTCATCCCATGGTTTAGGCATTGGGGATCGGTTGTCGTTCCCTTGAGACCCATACTTGCTGTCCTGCCTTATTTGCTGATATAGCTTATCAATCCTTTCTGCTATACTTTCTGCATCATATTTTTTCTCTTCCTGTGCTACTTTAAGTGTTTCTTGACTCTTTTCTCTCATCTGGAGAAGTTCACTTATCATGTCCCATTGCCCATGTATTTCATCGCTTGGTCTTATTCATCCTTTAAGAATGAGGCTGGCATCAAGACCTCGCTGCCTTCTATTCTGTTTTATTTCTTCGTCCACTTCCTTCGCCTTCTCGCATCCCTTCTTGCTCTATCTTCTTCTTGCTTTTGGTCTTCCTTTCTTACTTCTTGTCTTCATTGTTCTTCTCTCCTTCTCTATTCTTTTTTCCTTCACTTTTTTGTGCCTCTTCTTACTCTCATTGTTTCTCTCCTATCTCTTTCTTTCTAATGTTGTACTTCCTTTATTCCTCCAGCTCGTTTTTCACCTTTTTCTTGTTCTTCTCTATATATCTGTTCCCATCGTTCCCTGTTTTCTCTTCCTTGCTCATCCTCCCTCAACCACCTTTCTCCTTCCCTATCCTTCTTTTCTTGCTTGTCCTTCTTTCCTTTGCCTAACGTCCTTGATGCTTTTTCCATCTAATTTGAGTAATATCTGCCCTCCCATCCATTTGTTCTGTAGGAGCGTTACCTCATCAGCCCTATCTTTTTCTCCTTTCCATCTCTTAATTTCTCTATTCCTGTCGATATGTTCGATCTCCCGCCTCTTTCTTCTTTATCTCGTACAAACTTACAGGCATCTTCCTTCCCTTTGCTTTCTTCTTGACTGTCATCACTACTGTAAGCAGGGGGTTTATACATTGGGTTACTATACCCCGCCGCTTCTTTTAAAAGATCAACTCCTATCTCCTCTGTATCTCCGCTCTTCATAGTACCAAGTAAGAGTAGCTGAGGGCTCAATGCTTTCCCCTTTATGCTGATTAAGCATCCAGTCCTCCTGTACCAGGTTTCTTTCTATTCTTGGTACATTTTCCAAAGGTCTAAAACTGCAAGTCTCTTCTCTCATTTCTTTCCTGTGTACGCAGCATGCACATATGTGGTCATGTGTTGTAATACCGCCTTTGACAATGATCCCCCTCGTGGCCATGGTATGTTAATGGTAATGTTTTACAATGTTTTACAAAGGTGCATGAGAGGATTGTCCTCCACACTAAGTCGCAATGGACTGTTGATACTTACCAGATCATTGATCAACCTCTACCTATTATCGCTCAACACTTTTAGTCTCAAAACAATAAATATGAACAAGCACCATCAATCGCTGCTCAATCTTCTGTTGCTTCAACAACGTATTTGCCTTCTGATTGGTGCCAATCGTTTACTACACTTTAACTTAAAACAACGTTGCTTCCAACCTTCACAGCTTATTACTGCCCGAGACTTCGTACATCAAATAATACTTAAAACAACAACACAATACACATTAATACTTTTGTGATCACCTTCCCTTTTCTCTATGATCATTTATAGTAAGTGGTATTCTCTCCTTACCTCCAATTATATTACCCCGTGCAGGTTTTAAGACGTCACCTTACACAGTCCTACTGTGCGTATTCTCTCTCTTAATATTCTGACTGGAATTTGAAACGTCTTCTGTCTCCTTTGAAATAGGATTACTTAGGTGTTCCTTTAGCCACACACAATTTCCCGTTACCCAAAAATATCACAATCCCGCCCCTTTCATATTGCCATTTCCCTTTGTCTAGTTACATCCGTTAATCAACTCGAGGCCTTTGGTATCGTCGACTCCTCCACTCTGACCACTTCGCCTTCCATCCGCGGAGCGCCTGTGGAAACCAAGCAGGGATTTCTTCAATCTGCCCACTGTCTCTGTTCTTCTTGCAAGTTTATTTCTATCGGCCTCTCTCCACAGGAAACTCCACGATCTTCCAGCTAATGGCAGAGGATGCCCGATTGCCCAAAACTCTGAAGTCAAACTAGTTTAGATCAAAAATCATCTGCATGCTACCACGTGAGTTTATGGCTCTTGGAATATGCATATAGTAATGGATGGGATTGCACCAGAATAATTCTGAGTCCAAATAACCAGACAAGCACAAAAAGATGGCAAGTCACTGTTTTATTAACAATTATCTGAAACGGGGAGGTTACAATGAACATAATGGATGTACGCTCAGTCTCTCATTGATTTCCACAGAAAATATACTTCATTATGCGTTCGAGTGACATCATATGTCATTGCAATAGTAAAACACCTATCAAGGGTAGGGATTGGTTAAAGGAAACATCTAAATATACAATCACATAGGAGCTAGGATTGTTATTGGCTGTTCTTGATCAGGTGGACCACTTATGCCGACCTATTCAAACATGTAATTTAAGAAAAAATAGTTACACTGTGTTTCATTGGTCTTCTAAGCTATAAGGTCCTTCGTTATACGGACTAATACAATTGGTTTGCACGCTTGTGCCATGTCTGGAACATTCGGTTCATTTAGCAGCACTTACTCCAAGACCCAGGTGCAGGGAGATAGTACATGAAGCTACCTCACCACCCAATTAGCCCAACATCTCTCATTACCCATGCCCTCTACCATAAAATTGTCTTTGTACTCGGCCTTGCAGAATATTCTCGTCCTGAGAAGGGCTGTCATGTCTGGACCTCCAACTTCAAACTCTATTTCCATCCTTGACTCATGTGACAAGAGACCACGGTTTGGTCCATTGTGCAGCTTTTAAACACTTTAAATGAATTAAAACTTGGTATCCTTTGTGTTCTTCCTTGCACCTTAATGTGGGAGGATTCATGCTCCGCACACTCATTCTCTTCAGAGTAGATAGCTTACCTCGATTTCTAGGTTCTTGACTTCAGGCCAGACAGCCTTGCCATGCAGTTTCAGCAACCTGTTATTCTACTGTGACACAGCTTTTCATTCCCCTTTCATGGGTTTTGGCTTACTATTTCATGATACCAATGTCCATTTTCTATACAATGGCGGCTTTGCCTGCATTCTATTCACTACTTATAGCTAGCCTAGACGATTACGTCATCTATCTGGCGTTTCAGCATCTGTACATTTATTGAACTTCTGTTTTCTTCAGCACTTTATTAATGTGTAATTCTCTTCTTTTCTACTTTAATAGTTCACTTGATTCTTTACTTCATCATTTGTCCTCTAGGATCCATACATCGTCTTGCTTCAGTGCCTCCGGATGTCGTGCATACTTTCTTATGATGCCATGAGTTCGTTTTCTCAGCTCTTTATCATATTCCTTCAGGAAGTTCCTCCTGTAGGTTTTCATCAACTCGAGGATACATTCGATAGGATTGTCTCAATGGATATCTCCTTCCAAATACTTGCTGTGGTATTGGTACGATAGCTGATGTCAGGCAAGGCACAGTCCGATGTCTCCAATACAAAGGAGGTAGGGGGGCTGGACCTCTTTTAGTACATTGGTCATCTGTCACTCCATTCCCAGTGTGCAACTATCATCCTGGGATTTACTTTCTTACTATTGTTTAGAATTTTAAGCATGTAGTATTTTTCTTTAGTAAGGTGTCTCATCCAGACAGTCCCAGCTGATGCGGCGCTCATTTCTGTGCTAACCACAGTAATGCAAGGTAAGGAGGCTAATACCTCCAGCTTGCTCGCTTTACACGTTTTACTGTCCAAATTCATCTCTGCCTCCACTTCCCTCTTTGTTACTTCTGTGGCCTTCCATTCATCAGTAAAGAGTACCAGCCCTGCTTCCAATACAACCTTGCTACTTGCCCTTTTCCCCTCTACTTTCAACCGCATACCAGAAAATGCTTCTTGATTGTACAGCCTTGCAGGCTGCGACATGGGTGTGGCAAACCTACATCTACTACTGTTGGCTGCCTAATTCCTATCAGGTGCCATCCACCTCCACAAGCAGCTGGATCCCTATTTGCAACATACACACCTCATTATTGCTTCCATTAATACTTTTAAACCTATGTCTCCAAACTACAGAACTACTGTCAGATCTATCCCACCATTATGACTATCCATACCCCACAACCCTAGTGTTTACCCTGGCGATGCCCTAAGTTTCATTCACTTGTATGTTATTGAAATTGTGAATCCTCCATCACTCCTGGAGTATTATACTCCACTGAATCCTGTTGCTAATGCCTGGTGCAGCCAATGTAGCCCCCTGCCTCATGGGGCAAGGCTTTTTCCGGTTTGCACTGGGTGAACTGCTGCTGCACTGTTCCTCTTCTGTCTGGTCTAATATGGACCCAGCAAGCAGAGTCTGTCACTAAACCTGTTTACCTACAGACATAACTCAAATCATGTGTTTTTATAATGCTTTTGAATGACCTACCTTTGTTACTGACTCAGACTATTGTATCTTGTTAACCTGTAACTGTTTTGTAACTGCTCAGCCTCCTGTACCAGTAAGTGAGGCTTGACCAAACTGCACACCCACACAATTGCTGCTTTTCATGTTTACTGCCATACCTGAAGTACCCCCCCCCCGTACTGTGAGGCAAGGCTTTACCAGATGGGCACCCACACTTATTTTGTCAATCATGTTGACTTGCATACCTGTAGTAGCCCACCTTACCATGAGGCGAGGCTTTACAGGAGTGTGCTCTCGCGATATACTCTTATCTTTGTAACCCTTATGCGTGGTCTTGGACCTTGTGGATTGTGCTATCACACTTACTAAAACTAGCTCCTTGATGCCTCAGGGCTTTTAGCGCTGCTATAAATGTAGAAATAAAATAAATCAAATAAAAATAAGGCAGTCCCAACCTACAGTCACCTTCTTAAGGTTTTTGATGTACTTGTCAGGTTCCCCCGAGACTGGCTGCCACATTCAGCAAAATAGCAGTTGTCTGTACATGCATCATGGCACATGGCGTATTTCATCACTCCTGGCAGTCACTGCACCATGATGTCATCACACATTTGCCAGAGTCCAGTCTTGACATGGAGGGTAAATCCAGGGTTCCACAGGTCTGCATGTTGCTCAACAAGCTTGACCTCGGACGGTTACTTGTGTTTTCTCCAGAACTCCCTGACTGTTGGATCTCTTGGCATTCAACCTTCTTGCTTGCTTTTGGACAGCTATAGCACTTCAAATTTGGTTGTGTGAGTTGCTGTTTGAGATATCCTGGTGTGTTTCTGTCTCCAACTTTAAAAAAGTGGATATTTGGGAAGTTTGGTTTCATTGTGGAACCTGTGGACCATTTGATACCATCTGCCTGGGAAGCTGAAAGGTATGTGAAACATTGTAATTGCTATGCGTAAATAAACTAAGGTCGCCATTGCACCGTCGGCATGTGTCTCTCGCGTGTAGTTTTCCTTGTGCATTACTAGCATTAGCTATCTCTTGCGGCCTTGGAGAGAGCCCAGCAGCATTTCTCCCCAACCTTCCATCTAATCAGGTGACCCTTGGGTATTTTCATTTCAGGGTTAACACAGTGAAGGAAAGATTGCACGACCCATCTGAGGCCTGAGCAGTCTTTTGATTGTTATTGAATCCATGACAGAACTTTAACTCCAAGTTCCAACGGGCAGTGGTTCCATTTTGGTTAATTCTTTCAATGTTATGTTAAAACTGTGTTCCCCCATGCAGTGTTTCTCTTTATGGTACTTTCTGAGTAAAGTTCCAACATGCAATTACTTTGTCAAGGAACTCTGAATCAAAGATTCAGCATGCACAGGTAATTTTCTTTTTTTTTATCCGTTTCTCATTGAGATCCCAATCTTCAATATGCTCTCGCAGCTCCCACGCCCATTTGTAGCATGAAATGATTCTCATAAAATTCACCTTCTCAATGTTCTCATGGACAGTGTTACCTCTAGAATTTACTTTCTCACTATGCGCCAATAACTAAGGCCCAAGTTGCAACAAGCAGCACTTCTCCAGCATGGGGTCTTGCATGGATTCACATGCTCATGAATATTCCCCGTTATCAGGCTGGGAATCCTCTGGGAAATTAAAGAAGTTTAGCTTTAAGCTAAAAGCTGTGTGTTGCTTCTATAGCCGATCAGTGTCAATTTATGTCATATTGTTCCAACCAATGACACTCGTTTTAAGCTCCACCCTTGGTGGCCATCTTCAGATTTCTACTTCACGTTTCTGGTGTTGGGAGTCCTCGTGTTGCGCTGCTCGAAATCCAACAATTCTTTGTTGTTTTTTGCCTATGTTTGCGAGAATTCATCTTGATTCTACGGTTTGTCATGTTGGGACCACCACCGTCAGGGACCTGTTTCCAGGGGAGATCCATCGTTGGATCTCAGAGTCGTAGCTGCCACAGGCCCAGGCTTGGGCCTTAGCTTCGACACCATGGGGGACGCCACCAGGAAAAGTCTCTTCAGGCTCTGTGAGAACTGTGACCTGAAGAACATCTTCATTGAAGATCAGCACCTCGGTGCATTGACTGCCTACATCCCGACCACGATGCGGATAGATGTTCAATTGGCCTGGCCTTCTCCTCCAAGACACGGAAGGACCCCCATAGGAGGTTAGTGGTGTGGATCGAGGAAGAGAAGGCCTCCAACGCGGATCCCCGGGCATAGTCATGCCTCTTCCAGGGCCGGCAGGTCCAAAGAGCGTGCTCCCTCTGACAAAAAGCGGTCGATATCCTTTGAGGATGCTTCTCTGGTGAAGATACAAAAGAAGGTAAAATCATCACACAATCCAACATCTTCATCGATGATCGCCGCAGCTGCGGGACCCAGATCGAAGAGTGTCTGGTTGCTATCACCGACTCCATTGATGGTTAGCCTACTGGCAGGCAGGCACATTCCGTCTGTGAGAAAATCACTGACGCCATCAGCAAGACCTCATCAAAAGGGCAAGTCATCCAAGGTCCCATCAGTGAATCCACCATCATCAACTCCATCGTCCATACGAGCTTAGCCTACGACCTCATCCATCAGGACCGTTGCCCCCATCGACGACTGGCCCATCGTTGAGTACCTCATTGTCTTCCAGCGACGGCTTCGATCACACCAAAGGGCTCACCAACGACTATCACCATTGCCACTATGACATTTACCATGCCCAGAGTATCCTTACCGCCTGGACCTCCGTCAGCGGTACCATCAACAGTCCCGTCAATGACAGCACCATTTACTGCCATCGCCTTGTTCCCTAATGGATCGCATTTGGTGAGGGACATGCCTCCAGCTAAGGTTTTTCCTGCCTAGACCCACCAAGGCCACACCACCTTTCACCTTGGCCATCTGGGTTCCGCCAGGAGGTCGTCAACTCACTACACCAGTTCAGAGGAGGACCTGCAAGAGGGTTTCTACTCTGACCAAGCGGGTGGTCAAGGGGAGCCCGACCCCATTATGCCAATACCTCGACAAGAGGCGCCCCCTCACCAGCACTCTCATCCTTTTGGTCCTTCACTTCTGGGACCAACTCCAGCACCTACACCTACCCCTGCCCCACAGGATATCTATTTGGACTTTTTGGGTGTCTAGTCAAATGGTCGACAGACAAAGGGTCAACAGTCAAAAGGTTGACACAATTTGGTGGACAGGTCAAATGATCTAATTTTTTTTTTAGTTATATATATTTTTTTAGGTTTTCGTTTAGGGAGAAAAAGTGGTTTTAAGCAACAAAAAAAAAGGGGGTTGGGGGGGTCCCGTCCCCGAAAAAATAAGTGAAAAAACAAAAAAACAAAACTCGATCATTTGACCTGTCGACCTTTTGGTGTCGACCATTTGTCCTGTCGACCATTCTGATTCGATCATTTCTCCTACAACCGACTTTTTGGCCACCTGGCACACACTGGTGGCTGAAATCCAGCAGCAACTACCCACTGCTCCCATTCCTTTTCCAACAAGTAGTTGTGGCGAATCCTGCAGATCCCTACTAAAACCCTGCCTAGATTCTCCTCCCGGGTGGCCAGGAGAGGGTAGATGCTTCCTGATCCCAATCCTGGGGGTGGTGTACTGCGGGAGGATCACCTGGGTGGACACCATGCACAGGGAAGTGGGGAGATTGCGCATGGTGGAATACACTGTTTTTCCTTAGAGAGGAATACTGTTAACCCAAATTTAAAAGAGGAACTGGCTTATTGCCATTTTGGTACATCTCGATCCTCTATTATGGATAAATGGGTAAAACCTGAAAGAGTAACTCCACTTTGTGTTGAACCCAAGAAACAAATCTTTTATATATTTTGGGTCCCATATCCTCCACAAGATCAGAAATATTCCAATAGGAACAATGAACATGTAACCTTTCCTGTCCCTTCTGTCTCTAAAAGGGTTAAACCATATAATTAGAGAAATCGAATGTTTCTAAGTCAAACTACAAGTCCCAGATTTCTCAGGGACTGTGAAGAAGACACCGACTCGAGAGTCAGAGAGGATTCCAGGTCGGACAAGCCAGCCTAATGACTCTAAACAAGGTCAGGCAATTAAGTCTAAGGGCCTGTACCTGAATTTAATCAGCCCACTTGAGGTACATAAAAGGATGCCTGAGCCTCAGAAAGAAGCTGTGGCAGTAGGGGGAAGATCGGAAGGCGTAGAAGCAATGGAAGCAGAGCACTTAGCCAGCAGAACACAAGGAAGTGTGACCACAACAGGGACATCAGAGTTGATGGGAAAGTTCCAATTGCAAATTCTGAGTTGGTCCTGTGCACACAAACCCTGATGAGCAGTGGCAGCACTGGAGAGAAAAGAAAACAGCAGGCAGTCTTTCCAGTTGCACCACATTGCTGTGTGTGCAGAGCTGAAGTTGCAGTTGTTCCTAAGGCCGTTGTGCAGAGTCCAGTCGAGAGAAACTGGAGAGTGGGAAGCTCTCCCTTAATGAGGCTGGATCGCAGACACATGTGCAGTGGACATAGGCATAGACAGGGTACGGCCTGAGTGGGCAAGGCCCACCCATAACTGTAAATGCCCACTCAGCAGTGTTGTGGGGGCATTTACAGATGTTAATGTCACTGGGGTTGGCCCAGCTACATTAGCTTGAGACCCCACTTGTTAGACAATCCAGGCTGGAGGGGTTTGGATCCCAGCAGTGCCCGTAGTAGTAGCAGGAGAAGCAGCAAAGTCGGGATGCCGCCGCAGCCGGCAACCTTTTTAATTGGGAGTCGGAAGAAGCAGCACAGTACTCCTAAGAAGCAGATGTTCCTTGCTTCTAACTGTATCTAGCATTCTTTTGAGCTTCCTTCCAGTTATGAGCAAGTCAGATTCAACCGTAAAAGTGGGAAGTCTTTTAATAATGGGAAAGTAGCACACACTTACCTTAAATGTTCACGTGTGATGAAAAGTCTTTCTTTGCCGAGGAGCAGAAATCCTTTGTTGCTGAGTGGTTGCGTGCCTCTGATTAGCATGGAGAATGCTGCTGCTAGCTGAAGCAAAGCGAAACAGACTTTCTTGAAGAGTTGCAGGTATTGTTAAAGGAACTGCACGCATGAGACAATATTTCCCTGTGCTTTGGCGGCTGAGTGCTGACCGAAGGGTGGGAACGAGTCTTTATTTGAAGTCACAGTACAATATTAAAATGCGATCGTGTGTGCCTAAGTTTGGTTTCCTTTTTGAACATTTACCTTGCAACACATCAAAGGTTGAAGCAGCAGAAGAAAGATGTAGTAGAAGTCGAAGATCCAAACAGCAGTGCCCAAGCCCATAAAGGGATCTCTATGACAGCCAAATCCCATGCACATAAGAACGGTACAGTGGTGGTTTTGAAGTTGCTGAAAGTATTGATACCCAAAAGTCTACATCCAGAGTTGGGGGTGGGGGGGTTGGCACAGCCACTTTGGGGTAACCACTGAAGACAAGGTGTGCATATAGCTGGGGAAGGGAGCTGGGTACTTGTTCATCAAAGTAAAGCAGAATCAATGGTAGCTGCAAGCCAGGCAAAGAGGCTGCCCCTTCTGGGGAGATAGAAAGAAGTGTGCCTTGCCAGCCTGTGGAGGTAGAAGATGTCTTATAGTAATGCCTCCTTATAAAGTTTCCATTGAAGCAGTATATTAAGAAGAAGTAGAGGTTTTAGTAGCAGTGACAAGACTGTGGTTGTCAAGATTGGTGAAGTTAACTGTGGGGCCAAGGGAGCTGTCCTCACGGTCACATTGTAGAAGGAAGTTGGTTGTAGAAGGAAGTTGGTTGAGAGAAGAGTATATCCCAAGCAAGAACATCCTTACAATTTTATAAAAGACACTGCAGGCTCCAGCAATGAAGTAGTTGCTAGCAAAATGGGAGAAGAAACCTTTGCCAAATGCATCTATTCTTTCTTGGATGGAAGTGGTCCATTGGTGCTGTTAATTCTTTTTTTTTTTTCAACTTTTTTTTATTAACATTTTTAATTTAAACAGGTAGCATTGCGACCCCGTCACAATCCTCTCCCCTCACCCCACATTCCAGGAGCTAACTGGTGGCCTTTTCCCACTCTGTTAAGTAGCTTTCTGGCAGCAAAGAGTTTCCAGTCTGTATGTCCTTGGCTGGGTTTGTTCTTAGATGTGTCTGTTTTTTCCCACCTTCATGGATCGGAATCTTCCTGGGGATCTATGATTCCCAGTAATTACATACTTTTAGTGCACCATGCTCTGCGTTTGTTGTCCTTGTATTGAGTATTTAATCCATTCCATGGCGACCACCGACCAAATTTTTGTGCCCCACTCGTGTTCATGGGGTATGGGGTGGTCTTTCGATTTTCACCTGCGCGCCAGCAGCATTGCTGCGGACATCATGATGACATACAGTTTGCGTCCTGATTTCGTGGGAATGACAAACCAGGCCCGGTTCAGGCCTATCATATTGAGTCACCTGTTCCCACCTCCCCTGGTTCCTCTATGGCCTGTTGAGCGTTGCCCCAAAACGTGTATAGTTTCGGACATTCCCACCATATGTGAGCCCACGTGCCCGTCCCCCCACATTCCCTCCAGCAAAATTGAGAGGCCTGGAGAAACATTTTGTTTAGTCTGGTCGGGGTTAGATGCCACTGAAACATCAGCTTTAGCCAGATCTTTCGGATCTGGAGGGACCTGGTTAGCTTCGGTATCTGAGCCCATAAATAATGCCACTCCCGCTCATCTATTTCGGTACCCGTGTCAGTTTCCCATTTCTTCATGTATGGTCTGTTCGGCGGGCTTTCCCCCTCCTTAATGTATTTATATATTGAGGCCATCAAACCCCTGTCCCCCGCATGCGTGTCTAGGTATTTTTCAAATGGGGTTAAGGGGCGTGAGCCTGCCTGTCTCAATACTGGATGGGATAGCCAATGCCTCAACTGTATGCATCTGTATCTATGTCTCTCCTTCAAGTCAAAATCTGTTTTGCACTGTTCAAACTCTTTGACCTTGCCATCTCCATACATGTCTCGTACCGTCCGACATTCCTCTAGATAGCAATCGTCAAATGCTAAGTTTTTGTATCCTGAGGTGAATTGTGGATTTTCAAATAAGGGGACTTAGGGGGAAGGAAAGGCGGTGATATGGGCCCATTTGACTGCCGTGTCCCAGGCTTCCCCTATGGTCGAGGTGATTTTGCTGATATACATTAGGGGTGATCTATCTGTCCTCGATTTCCATAGCATTCCCTCTAAATGCCCGGCTACAACCGCCCTATCCATAGGCCTCCATGGTTTATCCCGGTCATCTCTCTGCTAGTCCCTGAGAATCCGTATTTGTGCTGCTATGTAATATGTCCTGAAGTCCAGCTCTCCCATGCCGCCTCGGGAGGTTGGTGTCCTCATGAGGGTTGCAGCTATCCTGGAGCGTTTAAGATTCCAGATGAAGTGACTCGTGGCCTTATGTAGGGCTTTGAAAAAGGGATGCAGAACTTCCACTGGAAGGGCGGTGAAGTGGTACAGGAGCTGTGGTAGGACTACCATCTTTAGGACATTGATGCACCCCACCCAGGAGATATATATTGGTCCCCAGTCAACTAGCTTCGATCTGAGTTTCTCGAGCAGGGGTAGGTAATTTGCCCGATATAAATCTCCTATGGTTTTGGTAAGGAGTACCCCCAAGTACTTAATACTTTGGCTTGCCCATCTGAAGGTGCTGTTAATTCTTTGTGGAACTGCAAAGGAGGAGGTCTTTCATCAAACAAAGAAGAGACTTTGACTGTGGATTTTATGTGTTTCAACTTTTTGTTTCCTTGGAACTTTTCAAGACTTTTGTTGAGACTTTTTGTTACTTGGAGAAAATTGACTTTGGACATTATTGGGGGAGCAAGATCTGCCCATGACCACGAGAAGTCATCCAAGACACTGGGTGTGGTAACTGTTTATTTCTGTTGTATTTTTGTTATTTGAATGTTGATATTGTTTACGATGAGGGTTTGTTTTGTGAATGCTTGGAGGTGTTCCCTTAGATCTTAGAATATGTAGGGAATCCCCTGGTAGTGTAGGTTAAATTAGGATTTTTGTTATTATTTTGTACATAATAAAATGCAAATACTGAGAAAACTCAATATAGTCGTGAGTCTCACATTACTGACCCCTCACAGAGTCCTCCAAGGTCTTCTTGAGCTCAGCGAACGCCACTTCATCCAGCCCTGTGACCCCTCGGCCATGGCCGGTTGTATCACCCCATGTGGTGGAGGAAGCCGCTCAGACAGACACTGCCACTGATACTGTCATAACTTGTACGCAAGGCATGGATGACTTCAATGATTATGTTCCTGCGGATAGGGAACCCACGGATATCGACGGGCCCTCCAGAGCCTCTCTGCCGGACGAGATCGGGTCCTTACACTCCATGATCTCTAGAGCTGCAAAGCTGTTAAACCGAGAACAGGAGTTTCCTTTTTGAACAATGGAAATCCTCCAGGTAGACCATCATTTCAGTTCCCCTGTTGGATGACATTTGGTAGGATGACCTGTTGGTCATGAAGACCCTTAACACCACTCTTGTGAAAAGGGATCGCTTGGAAAAGAATTACCGGGTTCCGGACCCGGCCCCTAAGTGCCTCAGGTCCCAGCCCTCATCAGGCTCGGTGGTCTCAGGTGCTGCTAGCAAGGAATCCTCCAACCCGTCCTCATCTATGGTTCTTCCGGACCAGGACGGTAAAAACTTGATGCTACAGGGAAGCTTATTATCACGGCAGCAGCGTCTATGATCAAAGCCGCCAAAGCCCTTGCCATTCTCTTGGGGTACGACAGAGAGTTGTGGTACAAGTTGGTGCCCATCCTTGAATTCCTGCTGGGCATCAAGAAATCCAAAGCCCTGGCTCTATTGCAGGAAGGGGAGGTTGCCTCCAAACAAGCGATCACCGTCGCCCTCAACATTGTTGATTCAGGCTTTAACCAGATGGGTAATGTTGTGGTCCTCCCCCACCAGGGTTGGCTCAAGGCCACCAGGTTTTGCATGGATGTGCAAAACTAAAGTGGTCGACTTGCCGTTCGATTGCAACAACCTCTTCGGAAAGGTGGTCAACAAGACTCTGCAGGCCATAAAGACTGAGATGGCATGTTCTTTAGGCACTAAGAGGAGGCTTTAGCAGAGTTCTTTAGCAGAGGAGGCTGTCCTTTCGCTCCTCTAAGGGAGAGTCTTAAGGTCCTCAAAGGTTTTCACCTCCCCGTATCATCGGCCCTCCCATTCAACCACCAAGGAGGCTTATAGGAGATGATCCCAGGCAACCAGCATTGTCTTCACCCCCATCCAGGATGCAGACCCCGAAGCAGGCCTGAACCGGGCCAGGAGCCATGCCCCCACTTCTGCACCCCAGTGGGAGGCGGGTTATCACAATTTGTTGATCAGTGGTGAAAGATCTCCACATACAAATGGGTGCTTCATGTCCTTCAACAGGGACTTGCGCTCCTGTGCCCCCTCCCCTGGTTGGATCTCCTTTCTGTCCTGCTCCGTTCCCACCACCAGTTTCCTCATAACCACCCCCCCTTAACCCTTCCCCTCCCCCTGCCAAACCCAACTTCCCTTTCCCCCTGAGGGGTTGGGGGCTAGGTTCCTAATGACATTCGGACGAAGTGGCACTTGCGCCTGGCCCCCTAACAACCTCAGGCTCAGTTTGTAGGGGGTCCTAACCCCCACTTGACATTCCAACATCGCCCTTCCTCCTTTTCCCCTGGGCCTTAAGTTATATGATTCTGGGCAGGTTCCCGCCCCTTTGACATGGAAGAGCGCACTCCTTGCCCCCTGTTCTTTCTTGTGCTCAGTTGGAGATTACGTTATTGTTATCTTTTCTGTCCTCCTCGATTTCTTCTTGTTGCTGTTTTCCATCCTTCCTGCTTGCCGGGGCCTTTTAGTCTTCCTTGTGCTTGGTCTTGGCCGTCTCCTTCTTCCTGCTGTAAGCCTAAGATGTGTTCTCCTTGCTCGCGTGAGGTTATCCTATGTTGCTTCCCTTCCCATGTGATGAGTAGTCCAAACGGAAAGATCCATTTATATCTCACTTGGTTGGATATCAAGTATTGAACAACTAGGCCCCTTTTCCTTCTCGTCAGGAGTGTGGATTGGGCAAGATCCTGATATAGTTGTATTTCATGACCGTTTATACGTAGCGGGCCTTCATTTTTTGCCTTACACAGGATTTGCTCTTTTTGGGCATAGGATAAAATAGCTGCCAGCAGGTCTCTTTGTTGTGCCCCTGGTTCTGCTGTTCTTTTTGGTCCCACACAATGCAGTCTGACGACCTGGACCTGTGCCTCCATGTCTTCTGCTAGCACTTCCGCAAAGAATTGGCGGACGGTATCAGACAGGTCATTGTCTTCGATTGATTCCAGTACATTTTTTTTTCTAATATTCGATCTCCTCATCTGTTTTCCAAATCTTCACATTGGAGTTCGAGATTGTTGGAGAGGTGAGCTAATTGTGCCAGCACTTCGTCCGATTTTTGGGTGTCGTCCTCTATTTGTTGCACTATATTTTCCAACGTGCCCGTCCTCTCCTCCAGCTTTGCAATATCTACCTTTACCTCCTGCAAGGATTGTTTCATGTCCTCCTGGAAGGATAGCAGAAATTGGGTCTGGAATTCCTTGAAGCAGTTTTGCATGTCCGTTTTGGTCATGGTGCTGTCCCCCATGTCTTGTCATTCTTGAGTGTGAGTTTCCTGAGAGGTCTCCCCCTCAGCGCTGTCGCCACCGAATCGTCTGCGCACAAGAGTTGTTTTTAGTTTTTTGTCTGTTTCCCTTGGGCGGAGGTATGAGCTGGGGTTGTAGTTTTCGGTCTGGACTTTGACATTAATGCTGTTGCCGTGGTGCTGACATTGCTTCCCATTCCTGTGTAATTTGTCAAATTGTATGGTGTCTGATGTGCTCTGGGGCTTTGATTGGGTATCCCTCCGCTTGCTCCCTTGTGAGTTTGAAGTCACGTAATTGTGGGCCCAATACCTTAGGTCTCTTTCTCCTTATAGTTTGCTCCCCAGGTTCCAGTGTCCTGGTTGCAATGCTCCACTATCAGCCTATGTGTGTGCCCCAGTGTGGCCTCGTATTGTTAGTTTGTTTATGGGTTTGGGGGTCCTTTCTTGTTGCGTAGTGTGCTGCACTCACGTTGGGGATTTCATGGAGTGCTGGGGTGTTTGAGTGCTTTGTCGACCCCTGATTTGCTGCTGGTCCTGCTGCAGACATGCTTATTGTGATTCCCTTTCACCAGGCCTCATAGCTTTTGTGATGTTGTGGGGCCGCAATAGTTGGGTCTCTGCTGTGGTCACTTTAGTTGGCCTTTGCTCATTGAAATTAATTTGCGGGGTGATTGTGGTGCCTCCCCTCGTTCTTGGGCGCTATCTGCCCTTGAGGCTCCCCCACTGTGTAGAGTTGTCGTGTCTGGGGTGCGTGAGGGCTATGGCTTAGTGTTCTGTATTGTGGCGCTGTGGTTCTCGGGGACAGCGTATAATTACAACAGCTTCCGTACTCACTGTATACTTGATATCTTGGTGAATCACTGTGGTGGGTGCTCTGGGGTGCTGAGACCTCTTCTGTCTTTCTGCAACGTCCTTTGCCCTCTGGATCTTGCCTTGCTTCCTCTGCTTATGCAGAGTTTCGTGGCTCCTGGAGCATCGCTGCCCGGGCCGTTGAGTTGTTTAAATTATGCAGACTGGATTGATCCTTGGCTGCATTGTCTGTGCCCCCGACTGGACGTCCAATGTCGGGGGCTCTGTTTTTCAGTGCAATCTGCGTCCCCTGGGTGTAGGGGGATTGCCTGTGTGTTACTCCTCTTGTCCCCACTGGGGGGTTTTGAGCTCCCTCATGGGTTTGCTTCTGCAGGACCCCTCTTCCGTTGATCTTTCTTTTTTTCCCTTCTGTCCCGTTCTGTACATGCTTGATCGGGCCGCTCCTGCCATTCCGGTGCCACGTCACTGCCCAGCCGCAACAGAGGTCTGGAGGTCTGATATGGGTGCGGGAGGTGCTCAGATGTTTTCTTTTATTTTCCTTATTTCACTCCAGCTCCCTTGGCAGCGGGGGTGGGAGGCACGGGAAGTTGCCTCGTCACAGTGCCTTTTCCCTCTTTTCTCGACCTCCCGTCAGCAGTGTGGATCACTAGTTCCCTGTGGGGAGTCCACCCACGCTCCTTTGTCCCTCTGCGGTTCGCCGCTTTCTTCCCTTGTTTTGCGGAGTATGCAACTCCGGTCTTCTCCTTCTCGTCAGAGTGCACTATTGTTTCAGTTGTGCTCTGTTGGGGCGAGAATCTGGCCGGAATGTATGATTATTTTGCTTGTTGACGCAGCGGCCCCGCGGGGAGAGGCACCTATGCACGTCCTCCTCGGCCAGCCGCCATCTTGGAATATTATTTTATATTTTTAACTTTAAATAGATTTTGCTTTTGAACTTCAAGGATTTGTTTCATTCTCTGTTAAAACTTTAATTTGACTTTGCTTTCGTCCACAAGGAATATGCTAGGAGAAGCGAGGCATTCTCCAAGCCCTGTTGGAACTTTTGTGAACTGTTTCTGATGCAAGGAACTTTTAAGTTGCCAGGAGAAGGCAATCATTCTCCTGGGCTCGGATACAGCTGGAACGTTTAGTTTGTGCTTTTGTTGTAGCGATAGGGAAAGTAGGTAAGTTTTGACCAAGACTGCTTTGAGTTGGACTCCACTGACATCCTGACTGCCCCAGTTGTGATTTTGTTAGGTAGGTAAAGCACCTTAGTATAGGGAATGACAGGCATTTTCTTTCTGTTTAAGAAAATCATTGTTAAAATTGGCACCACTTGGTCGGTCTGCTACTTCCTTAACGCCACAGAGATGAAAAAACACCTCTTCATCCAGGCGTTCGTATTCTTATCCTGGGACAACCATACAAATAGCGCAGGGTCTGTAATGAGACTAAAATGACATTCATATAGATAATATTGGCTCACATCCTCTGCCCACTTGATGGCCATCGTCTCTTTCTTTGTGGTGGAATATCACCTCTTACACCGCCTCTTCTCTTTGTCCTTGACTCCTCTGTCTGTCCTCGTCCCAATTCACCGTACTCCCACGCCACTTGCTAACGATTATACTATGGCCACTACTTTCTGATCTATTAGCCTTCTTTCCATCCATCAGAGTATTGGGTCGGGCGACCTGTCTATGGCCAGAGAAAAAAAAATTCTGTCAGTTTTCCTCAGTGCTGGCACAGTATGTTGACAGCCTTGTGATCTTGATATAGCCCAAACAACTTGAAGTTCAGACAATGATAGCATATATTGTTGAGCAAAGGCTAATTATTTTCTTTGAGCCAATATGAGCATGTAAATGTGTGCCACAGTGGCTTTGTTGGAACCTAATGTTGAGACTGATCTCATGAACGTCTTTGACATAACCAGTACAAAAGGTGGGTGGCTGCTCTGACATATATTGTTCAGACACACCTGATGATTTTTGCTGGTCCTAGGCAGTATTTAAATGTGTCTTGTAGTGGACAAATTGGCATACATTGAGACAAGCTCATGATTACCTCCGGACAACAACCAATGTGAAAGGGGGGACAAGTTCTGGCATGTTATGTTGACAGGCCTCGTGATCTCCTGTGGGCACAACCAGCTTTAAAGCAGGGTATATCTAGCATATATTCCTGAGACAGGGCTCATGATTTGCTTCAGGCAAAACCACCAGGAAAGTGTGTTGCAAAAGGCTTCTTTGTACTGTTGGTCCCTCGTATCTTTTGGAATATTCCAAGTGTTCCCCCAGGGCACCAATTGTATATTTTATGCCCTTTTACCCAATGTTTTTGAATATTTGTACAGTAAAGTGAACCATTTTGACCCATTACTGAAATAAACTTCTTGGGTAAGGACTCTCCCTGTCACAGGGAAACCACCCTGAGTTGAATATTGCTCTTTAGCGCCGCTCATGCCATTCTGGGTAAATATGTATACCCCACCCCTTTAAATGCCACCACAGCGTGGATGCTTTAGAAGATGCTGCTTAAGGGCCACCAGGAGCCAAAACTAGTGTTGGCAGTACATCCCTCACCTATGGACCTGTGGCTTGGTGAGGCTGAAGTGCCACCTATGAGCCAAAACTGTGGTCATCCTTCACTCTGTTAACCCTATAACAGTATTTTGCCTTAGTAGTCACCTATAAGAATATAAAATAGGGGGCCTTGCACTACTCCATTTCCCCCTTTACTCTCCCTCATTCTGCACCTTCATGGTCTCTAAGCACTATGAAGTGCTAAAAGGAAACATGTTGCTATGGAAACCCCCCAAAGATAAATGCTATTTGGATGAGGATGACTTTCACCACACACAAGGTGTTTCGGCATTGGGATTCCAATTAGTGATTGTGGGGAGCCTCCAATGCAAATATGACTTCCTTCAATAAGTTGCTGAACCCAGGATATTCCTTTAATACGGTTGCCAGTTTTTGAATAAGCCAACCCGGGACACATTGACATGCCCTCTGAGTGATAAGATCTTGAAATAGAGTGATAGTGAATGAAGCACTAATTCAAAGGTACAGGCAGGTGATATGTGCCTCAGCAAAAGGCTGCAAAAGGAATCACCAGGATGTTCTTCATAAGTCGAGGCCGCTGACTTACAGCAGAACATGCAGCTCCAGCAGCTTGGGTTAGCTATAGGGCAACGCGCTCACCTTGGAAGCAAGACGACACAGAGCAACACAGGTTCGATCCCCGACTCTGCGCTTTGAAGCTTCTGGGTATTAAGCGATCCCCCGTCCTGCTTCGAAACCTCTGAGTATTAAGTGCGCTATAAATAACCAATTACAATTACACAGAGTCTGTACAATAAAAGGTTTTTAATATTCTGGGTTACACAGATCGCGAGCCCTGATGAAGGCTTCCTTAAATTGATGCCTGCTTGGTCTGCTATGTGACATTAAGTAAAGTTATCATCTAGAACAAACTTGCGATTTTTCCAAAGAGGTGTGTGACATCAACGGAGTAAGAAGTGAAGTGTTTGATGCACTTACACGGTTTCCTTTCCAAGAGGAGGAAACGTGTTTCTGTGGCTGTAGTAGGCGTGCCGGTCATACCGTCCCCAGGTCTATGCAGGGGACAGAGGCAGTTATGACAAAGCACATATATTCTACAGTTGCCTTTTCGAATGGGCACTTTGAGTTTATTAGCCAAACTATGCTCTCAAAGGCACTGTAACAGCGTTTTTAACACATCCTTTATAAATGTAATGGACCTGCATATATTTAGTTTACTTGCAGTATGTTATGTCCATGTCAGACTATACCACCTTGATGATCCCTAACGGGGGTGAAACATGTATGTGGTTGTCTGTATTTTTTTTTCAAGTATCCTTTTGTCATTCAAATAGTTCCTTTTACAGTATATGGATAAAGGCATTGTAAGGACACCGTTTTACTGGTTGACAAATAGCTATGAAATGGTCAATACATTTGCCCATGTAATGTTGGTTAGCGGCGTCATTCATGGAAGACAGGTTGACCTACCCAGAGTGCTCCTCAAAAGAGGCCCAGACCGCTATATATTTATTTGGTTATCCTTTATATCCAAAGGTAGCCCTGCCCATAACACAGTCCTTAAACAACTCTGAGGGCTGCTCATCAATAGGTGGATGCCTCACCGATTTCCAGATCCAGCACACCTGTTTCCAGGCCAACATAGACACCCTCCTAAGACACAACCGGTCCAGACCCCTGTCTGATCCCATTACTGATACCTTGCACGTATCTGTAATCGTGGTTCCTGGGACAGAAGAGATGACTCTCTTGACTTTTCCCCAGATGTGAATGTTAGCATGTGCCACACTTAGATGGGATTCTTAACCTTAGCTTGCATCACACCTGGTCAGGATTATGAATGTTAGCATGTGCCACGCTTAGATGGAATCCTTAACCTTAGCTGCGTCATATCTAGACAGGATTATGAATGTTAGCATGTGCCACAATTAGATGGAATTCTTAACTTTAGCCTGCGTCGTATCTAGATAGAAATATGTATGTTAGCATGCGCCACACTTAAATGAAACTGTGAATGATGACAGGTGCAAAACTTGAATGGAATCGTGATCACTAGCCTGCTCACATCTAGACATAATATTGAAATTGGCAAGCGCCACACTCCGATGGAATAGTGAGTGATAGCAAGCATCACACCTAGACACAATTGCAAGGACAGCAATGCCAACTAACCAATCCACTAACAATTCCATCCCTCTGCATACACTCCTCAAACTCTAACCAAACACAACCACAAACCAAAAACGCAGCAATCCGCACAAACTTCACTACACTGCAGCAACAAAACAAACCGCACATAGACTTGCACAACAGCACACGACGACTACCGACCATAAAACACCCCAAACCCTGCCAATGGACCCACCGGGCTGAGGCTGCCAACAGCACATCACTGCTATCTTGCACTTTTCCAGCTTATTCCCACTAACTCAATCACCCTCTCCCTCTTTCAGAACCGCCAGAGCGCCAGGGGACCACTCCGGTCGTGATAGTGCGCGGTACAAATATCCTTTAACATTAACAGAGTTGGGACACCCTTTTGCAACCCCAGAGCGTGTGTACAAGCATGCCTGTGGCCAGGTTGGAAGCCCAGCTGGTGTCTGTGTTCAGCAAGCCCCCCCGAACACCTTATCTGCTGTCTCATAGTGTGGGATGTATTTACCCATGCATCCGAGCCATACCTCAAAACTGTGCAGTACTGACATGGAAAACATCTTGATGGCCAGAGCTTCCCAGAAAATGCACAGGGAAATGCATGAAGAATAGGCTGCCACTCATTTTTGCCGATGTTATGGGCACAGAAGGCCACTGCCTAAAACCACCAGTGGACTACCCACACAGTAGTCTGAAACCATTGGGAATGGCAATGCTGATTGCCAAAAGCAAACCCATAACTGTGGAGAATTCATTTTCTTAAATCCCAAAAAGGGGTGCAGTACCAGTACACACCACTATCCAAAAGCCGGCGTTTTAAAACCACCAGATTTTACTTTTTTGTAGAAAACTGAATAAATGAACCCAAAACAGGCCAAAGAAAGACTTACTGAGAGGTGGATCCAATGTAAAGTTATATTCTGAAGTGACTTGAAGGTTTATAACAAGACTGGCTGAGCTGGGGATTTCAGCAGTTTAAGTAAATTTGGACTGAAAGACATTAAAAATCTCAAGGTTTAAGAGAAATGAGTGACCTACTTTGAGTGTCACATAGGTTGCAATTGTTTAAATGTCATAGTTTTGAACTTAGAATCAGCATTCTAGCTGCATATGTAAAAAAATTGTCTTGACTTAAACTGGGAAACAAAAAGTGACATTTTATCTGAAACCTGGCTTAAGGAACTGAATTCTGCCTGGCAACTACCCCCATCAGGAGTGAAACTTGAGTCACAGCTGTGTTCCCAGGCCTAGCTGCCCTTTTGCTGCTCACACCAAAAGGGATATGACACTTCCCTGATTGAATCACCTGGGCTCTGCAGGAAATTGAACAAAGCCCTGTCCTGACTCAGGCAAATGTTTTATTGGCGGGAGTCGTAAATGGAGCTTCCTCTTGGCAGAAGCTGGGAGGGGCAGGGTCTCTGAGCTTGCCAGAAACTGGAAAGACTGGTTTCTGTACCATGTGACATGAAAAGACACACCTCTATAGCCAGAATATGGTTTTAGAAAAAGATGAATAACTCATAGAGCGGACATGTGAAAATTATTTAAATGACACCATAATTCTTGTGATTTTTCTGCCCACATTTTAAGAGGTTTTTAGAACCGGTGGCATGTTCAGGGGAGTTTTAGCGGAAAAGAGGATATTACTCAAAATGTGTGCATGTGAAAAATCTGACACTTCATCAACTAATGTCCATACTCCTTGCGCACATGTGTGTAAATTTGGGGTAATGTCCGGGATTGCAAACCAGTTAAAAAGTGCAAAATATCGCTATTTCTGAATGCAAGCCCCCAGGAAGAGCAGAGTTTGAACAGGGTATACCTCCTGTGATATGTGATGGGTGCATGTAATTTCAAACCACTGTGTAGTTATGAAATATGTATTTGGTTCAAATCTAGATTTGTGTGCAAGTTGACAGGAGGAGTGGACTTTCTGCAGGCTGTAAAATGACATCACTCTGACACAACTTAGCTCCCCCAATCAAGTGAGAAATGGAAGTTTGACCAATTAGAAGCTGAGAGAGAGGTAGGGTCAGTGATGCTAGAACACACCCACATTCTAAACACATAAAAGCAGACAGACAGGACAGATAGGGACTTTCAAATCCATTTGCAGCTGGAAGCTCTGCCGGGAAAATCCATACCTTGCCTCCATCAAACCTCCAGAGAGCCAAACTAGAGACTTCAAAATATCCAGAACCAGAGACCCAGACCAGACCAGCAGAGTAGAGCTGACCTGTTAGCAGAACCAGAGAGAGCTGACCCAGATCACTGTGAAGTGCAGAGACCAGAGGCGAGTCTAAAACCTGACCAGATCCGTGGCGTGGCCCCTTTCATTCAAGAATATAGTGTGAGTACCTAGAAAACTGTGCAGAACCAATCTCTTAGTTAAAATAATATAATCCAAGCTATTTTAATCTAAGTAGAACTGTCTCCTAACTGTCACCTGTCATTTGTAAAGCTGTCACTTGTCATTTGCTAGTTGCAAGCTGCACTTGTCTTTGTGAACTTTAAAATTTCAAATCTGAAAAACGACCTTTATTTAATCGCTCATATCTCCGTAACCGTTTGTGCTAGAGACTTGCAGTAACTTTCATCTGGAAGCTGAGATCCTAGGCTTTCTTAGGACCCCAAAACCATAGTGATAGTCCTTGTAGTTCCTCTGTAATAGCGCCCGGCGCATTCGCGAATTTTGCCGCGATTTGAAAATTTCTCCACTTGCAAAAAGATAGCTGCTTTTGCTTTCCTCTGAAAAAAATCGTTTGCCTCATAAAAACTATCCCTGCATCACTGCTAGAGTGAGCCTGAGCTAATATTAACTAGATACCACTCACCCTGAACCTCTGGAGGGAATTAAAAGCATTTTAACATATTTTCACTCCATTGCCAGCACACATCAAAGCATTTTGCCTGTGTTTTAAACTTCTGTAGTCTAAGCTTGCTGGGGTGAACTGAATCACATTTAATTGCATTTCTGAGAACTGTGTGCCATCCTTCCATTTCCTTGCATTGCATAAAAGGGGGGGGGGTGAATTGTCCAAGAAAGTGATTACATTGTTTTTGCTGAAATCCTATCAAGTTATTTTCTGTACTGCATTTCATTCCACATTGCATCCATTGGAAACCATAAAAGTATTGTTGCTATCTTATCCATCCTATAACCACTCATCATTGATTATAAAGAAGTGTGCTAGTGCCAGATTCTCCGTTGTTAATCTTTATCATATCAGATTAAGTGTGATATTTAATTATTAATTTATTATAAAGTGTGATCTATATATCTATTGTTTAAATTATCAAATAAACCTTTAAACTTGCAAAACAGAACTACTTCTTGGCTCAGTGGGGTCAGGAGGATTCCAAGAGAGGGGTGTTATATAGGGGTAGTCATCCAGAACGCATGAACTGGACATACAGATATATCAATAAGGGTTTTCATTCAGTATTATAGACTAGGCGTTGACTTAGCTGTAGTGTTGAATTGAATCCTCTTACAATAGGCACATTGCAACCATTTTGCCTGACACGCTCTTGCACACATACCTATAGAGGAGCCTTTGATTCTTGGGTAACATGAGATGCAATAAGAATGTGCCACCTCACTTCTGAGATCCCCTGACCAGCGAGCTGACACTCCTCCATCAACTATCTCCTTCTTCTTCAGCTTTGCATATGTACTAGTCACTTCGTGTTCTTTCCTTCGCAAAGTCCTCAACTGCTCCATCACCTCCTCCAAGGTGTTCGTTCAACCTCACCCTGATCACGGGCCCTCTATGTTTGCAATATTCCCCAAGCATATAGCCCTCCAAGATTAATTTCGACTTCAGTTCTGTGAGGGTCAACCATCAGCTATTATTACAGAAATCCTCAATAAGCCTAACTCTGCCCAGGAGCCAATTATACCAGAACATCATTTTCCCATTCAGCTTGATTGCTGAATTGTGCCAGAGTGATGCCTTCAGGACACATGAGATGCTGTGCTGCATAGATTACATATCTTCACCCACACTGATCTAAGGCAGCTGGTCAATAAGTGATTTTTAATGACTTGCCAGCAAAGCAGCCATCAAGAGTGCTGCCGCGGGCCAGCATTTTTCTGCAGAACTGCCCTCCAGCAGCCAGACACGAATGTTATGTTTCGAGGTCCAGCCGGCCAAATCCTCCTTACGCAACAGGCACCTGCCATAGTTTAAGGCTGATTCTGGTTGCCTTACCAATGCACATAAATGTTCTCAGAAGAGTGTCCGTTTCTCTGAAGATTCTCCCACGAGCGGTAGGGGCTACATGGATAGTATATATGTCACTCTGGGCACCAGGACCGTTTAGATCAAGTTGATTCTTTCTACAACGATAGCCATGTCGTCTGTAGGTCGACCAGGGTGTGCGCCAAACAAAATCTATCCCCCGACTATTGTCTGTTTTGGGTTCTTAAAGCTGTTATAAAATAGAGCCACCCTACAAGACAAGGGCAATTATTCAGGAGCATAAAGCATGCTTTTGATCTAATTTGCATTGCTCAGAAGCTGTGAACAGAAGGTGCAACTCTAGGGATGGCTACTGGGTGGTGCTGTGGCACGTGTGTCTTGTGGGCTGAAAAGGCCTAATCTACTGAGCCCACGTTTAGACGTTGCTACTAAGCCTGGTCTGGGAACTCAACAGCTTTTTCATCCATTTGTATAAAATTATGGATTTTGATACGTTTGGTTTCAGGCATACACAGTTCATCAAATTATTATTACAATGGTTTTGAAATAACTAAATACTTTTATTAGCCTTAAACAATCAGGGCCCAGACTGCAAAAATGTGTTGTAAACAGAAACACGAGAAAGCAGTGGTTTCAAATCGTCCTTCCGAGGCCACTTGTAGAGAATAACATTTGGTGTATGTACACTCCAAATAATACACGCTCCGTCACGTTTGCCAATTACCAACAGAAGGGTGGCAACATTAATATGCCATCATCATAAAGGCCATCTTTGAGAAGAAACTGGATGGCAAGATTCTCACAATTAGAACATCTGCTCAGAAATGTGCAGGCAGCCCGTGCTTTACATTTAGGAAAAAAACACCATTTACCGCCGCAATTTAGCTACAGGATTACAAGCAAAAGGACGCAAAGCGTTGCTGCCGTAAAGTGACTCAATAGCAGCAATAGGTTTTTTGTCAACTTTGGAACATTCTGTTTTCACGAAAAGAAGCTGGGACTTAAATCAAGCTGCCTGCATTTTCTCTCTAAACTATTCCTGTATTCTTGTTTTGGTGTGTGTGCTGGTAATTTGATGTGTTGTGTATGTATGTAGTCTGTTTTCAATCATGGGTGTGAAGCTTCTTATAGGCTATGACTCTTGTTTGTGTTGCGTGCTTTTGTTTATTTAAAAGAATTCCTGTGTATAGACCACATACAGAACGTCATTCATGTGCAGTAAGAACAGGTCCAGTTGCCAGGTTGCGAAGCAGTGCGCATTGCCTCATTGCCCTTGATTTAGGTTGCTGACCTCATTTGCATACAATTCAAGGTGAGACATTTCTTTTCGCGTGTGTTTGAGGACATGTAATCTCTTGCTCGGAACACGAGTGCATTTACCGCGATGATATCATTCCATTTCGCTTTTGATAATGCATTATCCTATTTATTTTGGCAGTCGCATGTACGTTGACACGGGATAAAGAACTTCATTATTTTGTACTGACTATTCTTTTTAATTATATTTCAGTCTAACCTCTGAAGCCACGTGCCAGTGTGATGAGTGCATTACCAATCGCCATTAAATAAACAAATGCACTAGGCGAGCCTATTTGTCCATAAGGCAGAACACAACTATGGACCTGCTGATCTCAGATCCTAATGACTTGCTTCCTCGCCCCATTTCTTATTTTTTGCCTGATCACTTTACATACAAGGTGTAGAAAATACCTTGGCTACAGAATTCTTATTAATTGGTTTTGAGTAAGACCAGAACAGCATTTTATTTCTTTTGTTTCATTTCTTTGAATTCATTTACTATATAAGAACTAAAGCACCATATTCACACTTATCCGTAACACGAAAATCAAAAGCAAAACAGTTTACATAGCAAAAAACAGTAATACTTTGCATAGACACGACCCGATTCATCCACCATTAAAAGAGCGTGGCAAAAGGAAATGCACCATCAAGCTTCAAATCGGCATACATCAAACCACTCCTTAAAGACCCCTTGGGAAACACAGAAGACCTAACTAATTACCAGCGGATATCAAACATGCCATCCCCAATGAAACTCTTAGAAAGCTACATATACAAGCAAATCCTGGAACATGTAGAAAACGGTCAGATACTGGACCAGGCAGGCATCCGATTCAGACCCAGGATAGGAACAGAAACAGCACTGCTATCCGTCTAAGATGACTTGCAAACTAACGCCCACTCCAACATCACGTGAGGGCTAATACTAGTAATCCTATCCGCAGCCTTTGGCACAGCCCACCTTGAAACCCTCATCAAAAAACTTGGAGAAACAGGAACCAGCAATACGGTTCTACACTGGTTCAAATCCTTCCTGACAGAAAGAATGGAAACAATGGGTCTCATTACAGGTTGGGCTGTCCGGAATCAACAGTGGCGGTAAACCTGCCGCCACTGTTAATTCCGGACCGCCCGATCCCGAGTCCTGCAGGTGGGAGGTGATCGTCCCGCCAGGTATGACCTGGCGGGTTGAACACCTCCCGCCTGCAGGCGGACGTGGAAACACCGGCACCATCACAAGATGGTGCCTGTGTTTCCACTTCACCATTCCCATTGAGTCCTATGGGACTTAATGGGAATGGGGATTTACACCATTCCGCCTCCGGGATTCCCAGGATACCAGGGTCGTAATGCCCTGGTATTTCCGGGAGTCATGGAGGCAGAATGGTAGTACGAGCCCGGCAATAACCAGGCGGTTTTACCGCCGGACTCGTAATGAGGCCCAATGTGTCTAACTTCCTCCAATGCAGCACCACAACCTGCAGAGTTCCCCAAGGCTTGCCACTACTTTTCATCTACATGACCACACCCATCAATCTCATCAAAAGACATGGACTCACCTACTACAATTAAGCAGATGACATACAAATCATCTATACAATCAACACTACTGGAGAACCAGACCATGCCCTTATCAACTGTCTCACAGAAACGAACAAATGGATGAGCATCAACAGCCAAAAACTAAACCTGGACAACAGAAATCATGATGATGGCCAACAGCCTGTCAAATCAACAACACATTCCATGGCCCACCGAAATGGGAAACAAATACAACCCTACACAGAAATATCCAGCATCCCACATACTCAACCACCAAATAAAAAACACACATACCTCTATCACAGCAGAAACTTTAACCACCACAAACTACACACGCTCTGTCACACCCAATTCATTCCAAAACACTACAGAAAACCAAACCACAGACAAGCAAACCACCCCACATACACTCATTCAGCAGAGCACCACATAACCCTTAACAACTAAAAGCAAACCCACAGCACATAGTGACAGGTTTTTCCAAACCGAAGCTACAAACGGCACAACAAAGCATGCTTGCGCTCTCCTTCTCCATCCCATTCACTAACCCTCCGAGCACTCCTTTTCAGGTCTGTCAGATCGCCAGGAGACCATGCTAATGGCAGCGGTGCACGGTATAGATCACAATAACATAACATATTCATGCAATTGCACTATTAATCTCCTCAAAATAGCATGGCACAATTTGCCTGTGCCCCTATGTACTTCTCTGTTCCCCGTGCTACCCCGGCTCTGCCATCTGCCACTGTCACATGTCTTGATTTCTTGCTCACCACATAAACATATTGTTCTGTTCTACTGTCCAACATGGCATCTAAAAAAAACTATCAGTGAATACAACTGTCCATTATACAACATGATAAAATGCAATACTCCCTGAGAATCCCACTCACACCAAGCACATTGTTCCATCATTCAAAACAACAGAGGTCAGAGTTTTCATGGGGTGGGTTGAATGCTACTTGAATCTGGACATGTAAAAGACTAAAGATGACCACACACAGGTAGACCATGAGACCCGTTCAAAGACAATGTTGATATTGGAAGGAGAAACATAACTTATGTACTGAACTTTGCTTAATCAAATTTTGCTGTCATTGCAAGATCGCAGATTCCATCTAAACCAACTGTCAGGGAATGCCGTAATTTTGTAAATTCTAACATAAAAATGAGGTCAAGTGGAGCTTTTAAGAGATATGTTGTTGATGCTTTGTCCCCAAGACTAGTCTGATGCACAATATGAAGGCTTGCCATGATGCAGGGTGAAGGATGCCCCCGCGCTCACACTCTTTATCCTTTCAAATCCACGGTGATATGAAGGCGATTAATGTGCTGGTTACCTCTGTGCCTGGCTGGCATGCAGATAGTACATCTCTTTTGTAGTTGCCATTCATTTATGTGATCTTCCTTTGATTGCCCGGGGTGAAGGATTGAACATTTTCCCAGAAGAAACACTACCTACAGCTTTTGTCATTGGCCTTTTCAGCTGTTTAGTAGGTCAGAAATATTAAGTTGGACAAAAGTGCATGGTTACTAGACTATGCTATTCTTGAAATTCAAAAGAACTACCTTTTCATGAATCTATAAATCCAATGCCTATTCTATAACGGGGGCAAGTCCAACGGCTGCTTGTCGGGATGCCTTAAAATAAATGATGTCCTCTGTATGGAATCATACTCTAACCTCACCACTCTTGCTGTATGACAACAAAAGAAAGAAAACAACAAACCAAACAACATACACATATTTTGGGAAATGTTAATGGAAGGGATGGCTGCTGGCTTCCGATCCATAACCTTATCCCTCTTTACCATAGGCTTTTGGCCCATGTGTACAGTTCCATGCATGCAGTTCGTGGTTTGCTGGAATAGTGCCCAGCGCATGCCTCTTTGTGTCTCTTCCCACTCTGGATTTCATTCAGTCTTTCTCCCCTTATTGATATTTGCATCTTTCTTGCTCCCTGCTCTGTGTTCCTCTCAGTCTCTCCCCACTCTGGGGTTTCTCTTGTCCTTACTCCCCACTCTGGGGTTCTTAAAGTCTTTCCCCACTCTGGGCTTTTCTCCTTTCCACTCCCCACTCCGGGGTCCTTACGGTCATTCCCTACTCTCAGGCTTCTCTCCTTCTCACTTTGGGGTTCTTACAGTATCTCTCCCATCTCGGTTTCCCCCTTCTTAGTTCCCACTCAGGGTTTCTCTCTCTGGTCTCCCCATGCTGGGATTTCTTCCATCCTGCAATACTCTGTGGCTTTCCTCTTTCTCACTCCCCACTCTGGGGTTCTTTGTCTTCATTCTCCCCACTTTGGGGTCTCTTTTATCTCTCCCTTCTCCGGACCTTTCTTCCTTCTCACTCCCCACATTGTGGTTCGCTCTCATCTTTCTCCCCATTCTGGAGTTTCTTTCATCCCTCCCCTCCCCCGGGCTTTAGTTTTTCCCTCTTGCCACTCTGGGGTTCTCGCTCTGCTTTCCCCACTCCAGGATTCATTCCATCGCTGCCTTCGCTGGGGCTCTCCTCTTTCTCACTCCCCACTCTGGGGTTCTCTGTCTTCATTCTCCCCACTTTGGGGTCTCTTTTATCTCTCCCTTGCCCAGACCTTTCTTCCTTTTCACTCCCCACTTTGTGGTTCGCTCTCATCTTTCTCCCCATTCTGGAGTTTCTTTCACCCCTCCCCTTTCCCAGGTTTTAGTTTTTCCCTCTCGTCACTCTGGGGTTTTCGCTCTGCTTTCCCCACTCCAGGATTCATTCCATCGCTGCCTTCTCTGGGGCTCTCCTCTTTCTCACTCCCCACTCTGGGGTTCCTTGTGTCTCTCCCCTGGCCCACTCTGGGTTTTACCCCTTTCTTGACCCCCCACTCTGGGGTTAATTCAGGCTTTCTCATGGGCTCTTCCCTCTCTTTTTTGCTCTTCTGCCCTCTTCCCTCTCCACTGTAGCAACCGCATACCTGACTGTTGTGAGTGGTGCTCCTCTGGAGGCTCATTGCGCCTAGTCAGCTCTCCTCTCACCACAAAAGTGCTTACCTGACTCTTCTGCTAGGCCCACACTGGCCTTCGGTGATTCTTCTCTCCCCTTGCACGGTGCGGGGATGTATGTCCGTCTTTCTGGCTGTGCTTTATTTTGGCCCTCTGAGGTGCTTTGTCTGCGTTATCGCTGCCGCACTAGGCTGCTCCAGCCACTCGTCCGCCGTGCGCCACTGCACTGCGTGTCACAGACTTGCATGCCAAGACTGGCATTCTCCTTTTCCCACAGGCCACTCTCCCTGTGAACTCCTATGTGCGGTTGAAATCCACTGGACCTATGTAGGCTCTCTTCCTGATTGGTTCATCCATGAACACTCCTTCAGTGGGCTGATTCGTTCCCTTCTGCACAGTCCTCCATGGAGATTGGGCATGGGAAGGGTCAGAAGCTGGGTCTGCCAACAGGGTGTATGGGGTTATTATATAACCTACCCTAGCGCCTACATACCCAATGAAATGTTAGTGTTTGAGGGTGCGGGAGGCATCGAGACTTGTACCACTGTTTGGAGTATTCCTGTTCCCTAAGGGGGAGGCACCACCAGAGGGATTCTGCTTACCCTGTCCCCTAGAGGAGTGTTAAACATAGCAGGCTCACCTCCCTAGTCCCAAAGAACTGCCATGGTCGTCCCCTTCATCCACACTCTTGTCCTGTGTGTGGACAGTGCGAGAATATGTGTCTTGGAGCCACATCTCAGTGTTACAGACTGTGGAGCCGGTCCAAGGCTCTAGACCAGAGGCCATCCCAGCAGCAAAGGAATGCCCCGCTTCCACCACAAGCTCCACCAAACAGATGCGCACAGAGAAACAAATACATCAACAGGGGACAGTCACCTGCAACTCCAGGATTACTGCAGGTGCAGAAATGCATGCTGCTGCCTTCAGTGGGCGCTAGACCTGTTGTATCTGTATAGAGGTTGGTGCCAAGTGCTATGATTTTGTTTTTATATTCATTTCGGCTTGCTTCTCTCTCTGAATTGCTGCTGTCCCTGAATTGCTTCTGTCCCGGAATTGCTGTGCAATGTTCAGAATTCCGATTTTGTGGCGAGCAAGGAATAGTGTCTTGGTTAGTGACCATACAAATGTCACAACATGGAGTGCACTTCATACCAAATAGGCAAACACGAGTGTTATCTGCAGGGCGTTTTCACCGAAAGTACACCCCATATTTCCACCGCTTTGCCTACTCATTGAAGCATTGGTGCCTTTGGGGTGTGGCAAGAAGCCATTTTCTCCAGCCCTGCATGTGGCCCATTGTAAAGAAGTACAGACCAGTCCGACCTAATGCAATGGCTCATTTTGTTTTTTATTGCTTATGGTTTTTATTTAAAAAAAAAAAAAAAAACTTTACAATTCAACAGATTGAACATCGCAAAAAAATAAACACGAACACATGCACGTCATTTTAAAAAGTGGACAATTACGTAAGAATAATCTTATCTCACAGCATATTAGCATATTTAAAATACACCTTTCAATTAATAGACTTCCATAAATAACAATAAAAACCACTTCGAAAAATGTATTATCATTAAAAAAAATGTAAGAGCGCTTCAAAATTGATCTATCACTATACACTCGCCTTGATATCTAGTGGGACTCCCAACTTCCGAGAATTCAAGAACCCTGACCCGGCAATGCCTACTGCTTACACACCTTTCCCACAAACTCTCTCCGTCTACCAAACTTATTCTGTGGGACAGTATTTTAAGGTGCCCCATTCTTTGTACATCAAGGGCTGCTCATTTTAAAATGCCAAACTACATCGATAATCAGGTAATACATTAACGTCCAGGGTAAGTTACCTTTTTTAAGGTTCATTGCAGATGTTGACTTATATGAATTAAATAAGGCTTGAAAGGTGCAACATGATTGGCTACGGTCTGGCCAGATTACTGAGGGTCTCGAACCGAAAGCTCACCTGGATACATGTAGGCCAGAAAACGTCTCTCATCCCACCTGTGAGCTTCAGAGAAGGGGGCGTGGTGTTTCAATTACACCTCCCCCCTGCACATGGCAGGTGTCTTTCAGCCAATTTGGCACAGCCTGAATGAATTTCACAGACCCCTTTATCTGATTCACGGGGGGGTGGGGGGGGTCTCTGAAATCCATGTGTGTCGCCTTAAGTGTTACTGAATGACATTTAGCTTCTGGGAGCAGAAGAAAAGCCACCTGACCAGGCAGCTTACTTTCCAATTAGGCACGTGAAAGGAATTGCGGCCCCTGATTGCGCCTCCTTTGTGGACAGGGATGTCAAGTTTCCCTTTCCTTACAGGTCATTCTGTGGAAAGCTGAAGGATCAATTATGCAGAAGAATGTGAAACCTTTTCCTCTGTCTAGGAATGCTTGTGGTCTCGTGCAGAAGGGGCGTGACCTGGCAGTTCGGGCTGGACGGCCCCTTTGGGGGTGGGATGAAGCCTGATTGCATATGGTCTTTCCCCTTTCTGTAATGGCTTGGCAGGTGAAGAGGGATGGTCTGGAGGGTTGCCAGAGCAATTGCCAGATGTTTAAGGTTAATTCTAAATCTTGGAGCCATCACCTCTTTCTTTTTTCTTTGTTAAACTTTTTACTGATCTATCAAACCCAAATCCATAGAAACAGAACATGACCAGCATACGTATTCATCGGTACCACAAAGAACTACCGACCAAATGTTTTATTTTTTTATTTTTATTTTTTAAATATGTTTTATTAATTGTATGCTTATATACCAATATGGCCATTGCATTATATAAGGAAGAATATTTGCTTTTCATTTCTGCCACCAGGCACACGAGGAGGGTCATGTACACAAACCCACAAGTACAAAATCCCTTCACCCAAAATGATGACAATCCAAAGTAAGTATAGGACATTAAAAGGCAGACACAGAGTCGCACGGCTCCCACCTGCACGTCTTCCTGTATCCACTCGTTACCTCGTGGTGCTTGTTGTCATTTCCCCCACTATATTTTCCTTTTCCATCATCTACAGTGCAATTGGTGACGAATGCGGTTGTTTCTAAAGGTTCCTGTGCCGTCGCATCGTTCGGTTCTGCTATAGTGCACTGTGCTTGGCTCTCCCGCCTTGCGCCTCTATCGTCTTCTGCATCAGCGAGAGAGCAGGAGAGTTAGAAGGGGATTACCGTATGCTGTGTCTGCTGCCAAACCCGCCACTGAATGGATATAACTGAATGTGGTTCATTCACCCCCTCGCCCAATCAGCAGGCGCCCCCATTCATCAGGCTTAAATGTTTACTTTCAGCGAGGAAAAACAAAGTCCTGTTGCATTTTCATTGCTCTTGCAGCTTGTTGTTTTAAAGTCTCTTGATACCACTTTATCTCTGCTTGAAGGCTACAGGGTTCCGCCATCATATGGTTATGGTTAATTAAAAGCTCACAGCCTGCAGCTGCTACTGTGCTACCCTTGTTTCCTGTTCTACTCTGCCCCGCTCTGCCTGTCATGCAAATATTTAGATTACCTGACGATTGGGTTTCAAAGCTCGGCTCTCTCGTGTTTATATAGTCAATACAAATATACTTTTATGATGAATTTCTTCAAGACTCACATCCGACAGCACAGCCATTTCAGCATTTGCAGTTTTATGATGCGTTTTGCTGTGTTGTAACGCAAAACATCTGCTCTTATACATATAATTAAAAAGAAGGCCAGTGATGAATGACAATAGCTGTTCAATTTTCAGTAAGACTCCAAACCTTTTACAGACGGTTGTTCTAGTGCAGTTATGACTGACTCCCTTCAGCTGCACCTGCCTCCTCCCCTGCTCTCATTACCCCTAACCCCTCACTCATTGCTGACTGGCTGGAGGGCTCTGAGTATATGAGAGTCTGGAAAACCTGGGGAAATAGAGTGTACTTGGTTTGTTGATTCCTGCTCAACTGTTTTCACTCATTGCAGTAATCATCGACCCACTGCCTGGTACTGAGGGCTTCCATTTGCACTGCAGTCGTTGTTGTATTCCCCGTAAAACAAAACCTTCATTGGCAATGCCAACAGTTTGGGCTTTTGTGTAGGCATGGGAAAGGCACTGCTGTGGTGGTATTAACTGCCCACTTATGGTAGCAGGTGAGAAAATGACGTGAGTCCCTGGGCATCTAAAATCAGCACTGTGCAAATGCCTAATACTTATACACAAGCCAAAACTGTTGTCTTTGCCAATGCTTGTTTTTAACAACTTAACTGGAAGACACGCCTAGTGCTTATAAATCGAGTGGCTGAAGGCAGACCTGGTTAAGACATTTGTATTACACCATTAGCATGCTTACAACTCTAATTAAAGGAGAAGTTCTCTCAGGAATTGTATTGGCCCAATAGATAGGGCATATATTTTTGAGCATATATCGATCAATCACATTTTTTTTCTCCAGTGCTTCTTACATTTCATTTTCCGACATTTAGACATGCGAACGGCACAGGTCAGAAACAGCCATCGTGTGGTAATCTTATCCGTGGATCAGTCACCCTAACTTCGAGTGGCCTGGCGGCTATAAATCAATACACACACCCCTCAAGCTAACATCAGCAGAGGCGGATCAGTCAACACTGGAGTTTCTGCTGCCTTTGTGTCCATCCATTTCATTGCAAGCCTTTACAACTCCTTTTTGCTCTGTTCAGCTACCTAACAATTACGACTAACAGAACCTAAAAAGGTACTTACACTAGCTCTAAAGATTTTTCTCTACAAGTGCTTTCGCTTTGAATAATTATTACATAGTTGGGCAAATGTCTTTGCTAAACCAGATGTAAATTCTATATTTGCATCAGTTGTTTTTTTCATGTGCCAATTATAACTTTCCAACTTTGGCCTATTCCTGTTGTCTTTTCACTATGGGTTTTTATAACATGTCTGTTTCTTCTACTCATTTTTCTTAGGCATGCCATTTTAAAATAAATCAATGCATTATTTTATCCAAATTACTAATTATTTTTTCTCCCACAATAATTTTCTATTTCGTCAATCTTCAATAATAATGGCATTAATTCAACCATACCTTTACGAGCGTGAGTGTACCGAAGAGGAAATGCATGAGAGAGAAAGTAACTGAAAAGATTGTGAATTGATTGAAACTGGTGACCATCGCTTGCAAGATCCTGATCCTCATTACATGAAAGACGTTTCCACTTCGTGTACGTGCCATCGATGAGAGGTAATGGCAACTTTGGGGAGAACAGTTGTTGCCAAGGATACTCTGACTGCTTGGCCTACATAGCCAAAGAAGAACGTCCACCACTCTGCGTGACCCACCTGCAAGACTTCAGGGCAGGATGACTTACAAGATCTGTGTTGAGAATGCTGATGGTGCAGATGCACACATTTATAGCAACTGTTCACCCTCGTCCTCCTGGTAATGAATAAGTATTGTGTCTATTCATATTTTTATAACCCCCTTATTTACAAAATATTGGACTGTTAATTATTTACTCACAACATATGTTTTTAAATTCCTACCTATGCCTTCTTTTTCCCAAGATAGGCAACAAAAAGAGAAATGCAATCATTTGATTCATTCTACAAAACTATTTCTCTATCTTTGACACAGACTTGTGGCCTATCGAGCGTTTACTTGGTGAATTCATGGAAGACTGGGATTCCGCGTTCGACCTGTCGTACCTGCCTGTGTTGTTCCAGCCATCCATCAACAGTTTCCCAGTGCCTGCTGACAATACACAGGTTTTTACAGACAGTACTATTATCAGATCACTATAATTTTTAGTTTGTATATAACTTTAAAAAAAAAATTCAAATGCAGTTTTTATTCAAAATGTTTACTTTCAATAAAAAATGTCTCTTATAATTTTGTATTGATTGCTTTCTAATTATTTCAAGTTTTTAGTTTTCCTAACACATTTCAAGTGTTTCTCATATATTCCCAAACAGCATGCAACATGGCACAAACACTAAAGTCACAAAACCAGATATCAGTACTTGCATTATAAGGGGGATTGCAAGTGCTTTTTTGTTTCAAGTACTCTAAATTTCATTTGATTCTATTTAGGGAAAGTATTTTATTAAATGTGAACAATCCTTACACTTTGACAGTCATAGGAAATAAAAGGAATGAAGTAATATGATGACAAGTGAAATAGTGTTTGTCAAGTCGCCACTACCAAGTCTACAAAAAAAATGGTGTGCTATACCAGCAAGATCAACAAAGTTTATTATGACTGCCCTGAATATGTTTCCAATATTAATCGCACTCGATCATAATCTATCCAAACACTTCTACCTTATCTATGCGCTGCTATCACATTGTCAATGCCTTTTCATTTGGGTTGGTTTTGGGTCAGCAGGTACACCAGAATGTAAGTAAATGTACAATTCAATGTGCTTTTGCGTCTATCGACACTTGTCCACCTAAAACCCAGTGTCTCCATATTTCCCTTTAAAGACCCTGCCCCTGCAAATAACATATCTATGTGACCTTTTACAAGGTGCCCGTCCTATTCCGCTCGCCACCTCCAGATCTATCCCCTCCCTTATCAGAGGCAGTTTTCACTTGACTCACGCCCTCGCAGTGGGGATGGGTGGATGGGCATGCACAAGGTGCTGATTACCATGTACACATTAAAGGGGGGGCTTTGCCTCTAGGGACCAATAGCCACCCACACCTTGTTTCTCCATACTCCCCTTTAAAGACCTCATCCCTGCAATTAAGGTATGTATACGGCCAATCACAATGCCCTGTTCCGCTTGCTTCAACCGTATCCAGCCCCACCCTTATCAAAAGGCAATTCTCGCTTGGACCATTTACTTTCAATAGCTGTTGGTATGTGCCCACATTCTTTTACGACATTTGACATCATCAATCATTTACCTCCATCAATGTTCACACATACCAAAATGGTATATTGTTGTTTCATTGACAGTCGTTTCTATGACTGCTTTTTTTACGAGTACACTTTGTTGAAAATATTCATCTAAATTTGGGGTGGGAGAAAGGGCAGATAAGGGGTTGGGGGTGTCGGGAATAGTTCAAAATAGGTGGGGGAGGAGGTCATGGGGGAACCATCCAAAAATAAAAAATACAAATGTCGATAACTTTTTTCTGTAAAATCTATTCGTAAAAACACCAGTTGTAAAAATGATTGGCGATGAAATGACAAAGAACCACCAAAATATGGCTATGTACCGATACTATATCACGTTCCTGAAAAATAACTACCAACGAAATTTTAGGGGAAGTCCTTCCACGCGACAAATTCACATACACACCCACTTTTCAAAGTGTTTATAAACAAATTCAAAACCTTAGCAAGAAAACATACTACGGATATCATCACACGACTAGTTATCTTCGTTGCTGAATCTCCTTGCAGATTTTCCCAACTACAGGTAATTGAGCTCTTGGTTATTACAGTGTTCTCGCTTTCAACTGGGTACATTTGTATTGTGTTTTAATTAATTTACATCCACATTTTCTTTTCATATATCTCAATTACTTTACCATTATCAAAATGTCAAGGTATTATTATATCATGCCTCTTTTGAATATGTAATGTTTTGTCATCGGTCTTAACTTTTGGTGGCATAATGGCTGATCAAAGTACCAGTAAAACATTTTTTCATGTGACAGACCATTGACATAAAAGAGGGTGGTTAGCTTAGTGGGTCAGACTAGCGTACAGGGCAATTAGCAAACTCTAAAGCGCTTTGAATTTGCTAAGTTTTTATTGTTGAGTCAATCACTGTCATACTTTATTCATTATTATCTTTTTGTGGCATTCTTAGTTGTATCTTACTGAGCATGAAACAATGCCACAATGTATTGTTTTGGGTTGCCCTAATATCAGCCATGATAAGACTTCTGGTACAGTGATGCACATGTTCCCTAAGTATATGTTGTTGATATCAACATGATATCTCAATTGTGGCTTTCCAGGATCAAAGATTGACAGCAGGGACAAGGATGTCTTGGAGGAACTGAAGGGCAATGGATTCCGCGTCTGCAGCATGCACTTCTCAGAAAATATGTATGAAATATCAAACTTCACTAAAAAGCGTCACCCCAGACTCATTTGTATGTTACTTCCCAATGCTGTTCCAACTGTGTTTCATCACACACACAGCCAGGTGATTAATAAACATGAATGATTGATTGATGTATGTTTTTATATATATATATATATACACACACACACACACACATATATATAAATATATATATGTATATATGCACATTGATCACATAATCTAATGAACTTGTGGCCAGTTGCTAGGCTGGAAGTTTTTTTTAGAAATATTGGTATAGATATTTTATTGTCAATTTTTTATTATGTTTCAATTTACACATGTCTTTACATTTTAGAATTTGAGTTTGGATATAGTTCTAGTTTTTGCATTCACAAAAAGTTCATTGCAGTGTGAACCTTGGTGACACATTAATAGCAGTATCTGTACTTTGGCTTATGTTTCTGTTTTATTGATTACAATGTATTTAATTATGTAAACTGCACTGATGGAAGTCCAGACTGTTAACTCTGAAGAAATGACAGACACTTTCAATAACCAACGATGAGCCCTACTGGCAGGTACAGAAACTGACATATAGTGTATTAAATTGTCTATGTTTTAGAAATAATATATTATTTCTATTGACCATTGTTTAAAATATATCAATTGAATTAAGGATCAAGCTTCATCATCAACTACTATTCTGATTACTTGTGTATTTGACAATATTTTTAATTTAGAATCTTACAACAGCATGTATTCTCTTTTTAATTTAATTTATATTGCTATACTTCTCTTCAAACATTATAATTGTAAATAAACACATTTTATATACAGGAGGATGCCGGTACTTCGGCAGCATACTCTTATTCATTTGCAACCGGTCAGCAGAGGAGGTATGACATGTCATACCTTATTGAATAATATTCAGTTACATTGGAACTATTTTATTCAAAATAATAAAATGTATGAGAAATTAATCAACGTTTTCTTGCATTGTGGAAATAATTGAAAGGTTGACATTTTGTTTACAAGGAATAACATTTTTGAAAAAATATGAATGCATGCAACCGTCCATGTAGTGTCATACACCTTCCAACATGCAACATTGATAGTAATCAATTCATAAAAGGATGATTGCAGATCAACATGGATTCTTTTATTCTTTAAGTGTTCCATTTATGTAGTTATATACTACTACTGTATAACTAAAGATTGAGAAATTCAAATTAACATTTTAATACTAAATATTTGTGGTTTAAATAATGTATTCTAATTTTTTTAAAGGATGAGGGCATTATGCTTACTCTGTCGCCGATTCCCTGTGCCACCAGTGAAATTCAACAGGTATATTTCAAAATCAGTTATTGTTCAAATGTTTAGTTAGTTATATTGGTTGACTTTCACTTTACAAAATATACATGTTTCCACAATTGTAATAAAGTCTTTCTATTTCAATATCTTTACCTTTTCTTTGGTGTTTGCATCACTTGTTGAAATTCATCAGACATGCAAGGTCATTTATCAAGATGTAATTTGTGTTCTCAAACAAGTTGACATTCGATTAGCTAATTATTATCTGATTTTTATTGCATGTATTTATATGTACAAGGAGTCTACTACTGAAGCGGTTGAGATGGAAGACACACAAAGACCACAGGTATACAAATTATTGTGACAGTTATCATTTATCACCCATTTGACTTTTAATTTTCCTTTAATTGTGTAAAGTGTTCATCAAAGCGAAAAAGTGTACTTGTAATTGTATTTATGTTTCTTACAACTTATTGTGAATCAGGATTGACTGTATAAAAATGCACTCGGAAAACCAGGGTAAACATGATTCAGGCTTTTACATTATTTTCAGAGTTATTTGTACATTTGTCAGTTGATCATATGTCTTGTAAGTGGGAAATAAATAATGTGCTTTTTTTTTATCTATTAAAGACCTAATATAAGAAGACCAGGAAGTCTCAGAACATACCACTAACAAATGGATTTGTTTGCCAAACTGTTGTCACTTGTGAGCAACTAATGTTTGTGGTTGCAAATGCTCGGGCCAAGGTTCAGAATCTGGATGCCGATGTGCAGTGGCCAGAATTTGAACTGAATATCACAAGCCAGCCATGGGAAGTAACGATGGAACATTGTTAAAGCACACAACATCCACCATAACCGACAGACAACACAGAAGATACTTCTTCATTAGTTTTCAATATGCTTACACAACCTACACCTTGAAAATTATTTCTGACAACGAAAGAAATAATATTCCCTGTTTCCCTATTCTGAAAATAATAGCACATATTGAAATCACTGAGTCACCTTTGGAATTCAGTGACGATGATGTGCATAACTCTTACTAAACCATAGATAGTGCAGAGCATTTATCCACCACCATAGAATCTGAAACCATCATATTGCAGGACGATTGGCTATTCATGAAAATAAAATCAATTCTTTTTGACAGCTGCCTGATGCAGATTGTAAAAATGATTAAATGCAACCATGGGAAATGTGGGAGGATTTGTGTGCAGCCATCTGTGAAGTTTACTCGAAGTCAGTTACCAATCTGAAGATCAAGGGGATCTGTGTACACTTTCTTTGTTCTTGTGTTCTGTTGTTCAGTGGATCAACTTTTAGTAATATCGCAAGTGTCTGTACAATTTTAGTACTTGAGTTCATTTCTAAAGCTGCATACTACAAATATCAGAGGCAGTTCTTGTTCCCCACTATTGGTCCGGCCAGGCAATGCTCAGGCTTTTTGGTGATGGACAGTGATGGACAGTGCCCCAGTCCTGGAATTTTGTAATGCACTTACCACTTCCAGGACATAGACACCAAAATATTAGTGAGTTCTATTGTAGTGCAAGTGTCAGAACGTACATCCTATGTTGCTATGGAGAAGTATGGTTTCATTAAATATATTGAACTTCTGCAATCAAGGGGATTGCAAATAGAATTGATAGCAACCTACAGGCATGTGGGAATAGCAAAGGTCATGCAAGAGCAGTTCCTGCACATACAACATCAATTTGATGTATGGCATGTCACCAAATCAATATCCAAAAAGTCACTACTGCTGGTAAAAAAAAAGGGTCTGAAGAAATGTTCAAATGATCACAGTCCATCAGTAACCATCTATGGTGGTGTTCAAAAACTTGTGAGGGTTATGGGGGAGGGTCTGAAATGAGAGACGGACACAAAGTTGTACTTTCTCAAAATTTGCCATGTTTATTAAACATAAAAGGGTTTGGGAAAAATGTCTATCTGTCCCTCTCCTAACAAGAAGGTACCTGCCTAGCAAACTAGAGCTAAAGAAAGTCGACCTTGTGTCTGAAGTATATCTGACCCTTACACTAACGTATACAACCAAAGTGTGTAAGGAAAATGTATCTGTTTCCAGTTCAACAAATATGTGCAACAGTTCAAAATGAAAACTTCAGTAAAGTAATCCTTGCACCCAGGGTTGTACTCTCTTCCCCTGGATCAATTCAGGAAGACCTTTGAAAAAGTTCTGTTGTAACAATAGTCTATTCAGTTAAAAATACATTGTTTCTTTCATCCCACATATCTTTCAAGTCGGTAAAACAAATGTCTCTTTCATAGACCACTGGTGCAAAACCAAAGCAGCTATTTCTACCACAACAATTTTCCTTTCAAGATGACAAAAGTGATTACTCCAAAGAATGTAGCAACAGTCTTTCCTAATACTCTTGTCAGAATGGCAAAGCCAGTTTCTCTTGTTGTACAACAGTTCATCACAGTAGTAAAGCAAATAGTTTCATCCACCAAACCCTTTTATAACACCAACGTGGTTCTCCTTTGAATAAAGGCTCCTCTCCTGGTTTACTCGCCTTCCAGGAATGATTTCTACTTCACACAGCTTGTACCTTTCCCAGGTTCAACTCTCCTGACATGAAGGGTTTCACGTTTATACAACTGTTACTCTCCTGGTTTACTCACTTGCCAGGAATGAGTCCTACTTCCCACAATGTGTTCCATTCCTGATTCACTCTCCTGCCAGGAATGGTTTCTACAACAGTTAATGTTCCTTTGATTGTGGCAACGGGGTTGCAGGTTTCCTCGAACTGACATCTCATGTGTGGAGAATCGTACCCCTGTTCTCTTATGTCTTTTCTCAAAGTCTCTTGGCTAATGCGGTTCCAGATTTCCCCAGACTGACATCTCTAGCATACAGAACTGTGACCCTTTAGCCCTTCTGTCTCTTCTTCAATCTCTCTTGGTTGTCAGCAATCCAGTTTCCAAGTTTCCCCAGACTGACATCTCATGCGTGGAGAGCTGTAACCCTTTAGTTCCTCTGTTCTACTTAGTAGACGTTGAAATTGTTTCTCCAAGTGTTTTACAGCATTCCCACTTTTCCCCGGGTCCCTATATCCTTTTGGTTGACTCACCAGGTGAAAGTGTGGCTGTTACGGAGCACCTTTACCGGGGTGATTGCCCCAGTGGCCAGGAGTCTCTCATAGCTCTCTCTCTAGCCTCTCATGTTGCCGTCAATGGAACATGTCTCATACAGTCTGGCAGCCACTGCCTTCCACCAGAGTTTCTCTCCTCCGGTATACAGCGCCTCCAGCTGGGTGCCTGTGAGCATCTCTCTCCACCAGGGCGGCTCGCTCTGGTGGGTCTGTTTCAGAGCACATCTTCTGCTCTGCGTACTACCTGACTCTTTGCTCCTGCTTCTTCCATCAGGCTGTGACCGCCTACTCCTCTCCTGCCACACTTCTGGGCACCCAGTGCACCATTTCATAATCTCCCGCACAGCTGATCCTTATTAGAGCGAGTCTGCACTTTTGGTTTTCATTTGTTCTTGTTCGCCATTAACTCTTCCCTCCTCATCCCAGTACCATGGGCATCAAGGGAACTGAAGTCCATAATGTTTTCATCCCTTTTTAGATGATATAGTTTCAATTGTTGATTGCACTTAAGTTTGTCATAAACAGAAGATGTTATGTAAATGTGATGTGAAGCAATATTATGCTCAGGAAATTTACCCATGAGAGGATCATTATATTCAGGGGGCATCACATGTGACTTATGGATTTCTAAGGCGAAAGACTTATTCTGTTCAAGTGGTTTCTCAGATAATGTTCTTGGATTTTAACCTGGGATGGACTTGTGCAATGACAGAATGCCATTAAGTATTTGGGAATGATAGTGTCATCATCCTCATAAAATGAAGAATTCTGTGTCTCTTCCAAGGTAGTCATCACTTCACCCCAACAGCCATCTCCTCCCATGTGATCCTTCCTTAAAATGCCACCCCCACTGTCACGATCAGGTAGCAGCTGCCTTGCCCTGGCCACACAGGAGGAGGCTTTAGGCTGGGGATCAGTGATGACTCTGCAGGATTCATCAGAGGGCCCAGTCCAGATTCTGGTTGAAAAGTGACATTCAATGTGCCATCACAGTTCAAACATACACTCCTGGGTGGATAACGAGGATCTTCACGAGTGTGTACATGGACCTTTGAGTGAAGAGCACGAACGCAAAAAAAAGTGGTTGGTGGCAGGCTTCCCTCTGCACGTAGCCCTTCAAAAGATTGTGTGCAACAAAATGCTTACAAAAGATTTGAAAGGCCTAACTGAATTTTGCCACACTGAAGATTTGGAAGTTTTCCATAGTATGTTCCTAAAGTACAGGCCTAAAAGGTTGTATTTCAGCATAGACGGTATGGAGGCTAGAAGAAGGCTGGCTGTACTTGCTCGCAATCGGAAAGTTGGTAGGGAACAAGCTAGAAGAAGAGGTGTTTTTGGTATGCTTGGTTATACCGTAGCATTTACCAAAAGAAAAAAGCAATGAGTGGCTAAGCCAATATTGGAGCAGATGCAATTTGACTTTGTGAAAGATCTGACTATGACTGTGCTGTCCATACAAACGCATGGACTGACAACAGATTATGTTTCCAGGGGGCAGTCTATGCCAAAGAACATTGATAATGTGGTTCATCCTCCAAAAGGTGAAATTGCGGAACATTTAACATCAAGATTCAAATGAATTGACGTGGTCTTTAAAATGTCTTCCTGTTCAAGGTTTAGTCTATTAAAAAAACAATGCGGATGGAACAGATGGAGTGGATGGAACAGATGGAGTGGATGGAACAGATGGAGTGGATGGAATGGATGGAGTGGACAGAACGGATAGAGTGGACGGAACGGATAGAGTGGACGGAACGGATGGAGTGGACGGAACGGATGGAGTGGATGGAACGGATGGAGTGGATGGAATGGATAGAGCGGATGGAACGGAAAGAGCGGATGAAACAGAGGAGCGGATCGAATGAATAGGAAGGATGGAATGGATAGAACACATTAAACAAATGGAACGGACAAAATGATAAAGTGAACAGAACTGGTAAGTGGATTGAATGGATGAAGTAGCTGGAACAGATTGGAGTGGGTGGAGTAGACGGAATGGATGGAGTAGATGGAGTGAATGGAATGGACAGAACAGATAAAATAGATGGACTGTATGGAATGGCCTGAACAGATGGGGTAGACCGAACTGATGGAGTGGATTTGTTGAATAGAACGGACAAAGCGGATAGTACTAATAGAGCGTATTGAGTAGATACAGTGGTAAAAGGGACAGAATAGATGGAGTACACGGAACGGATACAACAGGATGAAGTAAGCGGAACGGATGGAGTGGATGGAACCGATAGAGTAAATAGAATGGATAGAGTGAATGGAAATCGCGGATGGACGGAGCAAACGGAATTGGACGAAACGTACGAAACGGATAGAACAGATGGAACGGATCGAGTAGATGAACGGATGGAGTTCGATGGAACGGATGAAGTGGGCAGAATGGTTGAAGTCAATGGAACGGTTGAAGTCGATGGAACGGTTGAAATGGATAGAACGAATGAAATGGATAGAACGAATGAAATGGGTAGAACGAATGAAATGGGTAGAACAAATGAAGTGGATAGAACAAATGAAGTGGATAGAACAGATGATGTAGATGGAACAGACGAAATGGATAGAACCGACGAAGTGGATTGAACAGATGAACTCGGTGAACGGACAAAGTGGATAGAAGAAACGAAACAGATGGAACGGATGAATTGGACGGAACGGATGAAGTGGACGGAACGGATGAAGTGGACGGAACTGATGAAGTGGATGGAACGGATGAAGCGGACAGAACAGATGAAGTGGACTGAACGGATGGGAAGGTTGAAATTGGTGTATGGAATGGATGGAGTAGATCATGTGTATGAAGGGTTGAGTAGATGGAATGGATGGAAGGGACTAGTAGATTAAATGGATGTAACGGACGAAATGGATGAACAGACGAAGTGGAATGAACGGACAGAGTAAATAAAACTGATAGAATAGATTGTACGGATGAAGTGCTCTGTCTCAAGCGCTTTACTGATAACCACCATATCACACTACCACGCTTGCTCTCTCTTATATACACCACCACTCAACTATAACACAGCAATACTATGACACATTCAGTGTAGCTGTTCTCATATTAAAACCCGCTACAGACGACTCATCATCCTAATTAAACACAGCTAGCTGAGCACACACCGCTGGCTTAAGCGTCTCCTCAGGCCTAACGCAGCCAGAAATCAGTCTGGGTGTCCACCCTCCAGAATGAACACATCCAACTGACCTCCCCACCACCACACCTACAGCTAAGAAGCAGCTATCATGCAACTGCCACACCAGCTGCACACATATCGGTGCACCCACGCACCTTATGACTCTCTCTCTCTCTACTGACTTGAACTACGGTTCCCGAGGGCGTTCAACCTACTAGTGCTTTGAGATCATACCAATGATACATAAGGCGCTATATAAAGGCCAAGTAACATAACATAACATGTATTGTACATACTTTTTTTAAATATAAAAATATATATATATGTATTTAAAATTCGTATTTTTTTTGTCCAATGTGTTGGAGTATATTTCTCTTAGTAAATGTGTATTTGTACTTCTTGGTCACAATCATTAACGAGTATATTGATTGTTCGAATAAAACATACATTTGGATGTTAATTTAGTTTAAAATTGTAATTGTTTATTTTTAATAGTGAAAAACAAGAAAAGTCACATAGGTGCCAAGGACAGCACTGACACATTTGAAGCATTATAGTCACATAGGTGACATAAGTGACTTTAAGTTGTTCTTTGTTTTTCATAATGCATGTATTAAGAACACCAGAAGATGCGTTTCCCACCTCAAAATAAATATACATAAACATGTAAATCTTATACCATATACACAAGGGAGAAATTGAAATGTTTGGCCTGAGAGGGCTAGTACAATACTCTGGAAGATGGTGCAGTGGCACAAGATGGAAAATGCAGCCTCCCCAACCTACATAACAACTAAACACAGTACAAACACTACACCGTGCTCACATTATGATGTGCATATATAATCAATATTATTCACATTACTTTCTTTTTATACAACGTTTAATTTAGTAATAATGGTTGTGTTTTTACAGACCAGGGTCACAGGGAACCTCACCCACCTTGCAAAAGTAGTAACAATATTTCACCAAGGCATAACATTTGTTAAACATTTGAAAGCTGATACATGACATGTGCGCATGGCCCATTTTGCTATTTCACAGCAGGCTGCATGTAAAACATTTAACACCATTTCATAACATCTTTGCTTATAGACCAATGGAAAGAGGTAGAGAAGCTAGAGAATTGATTGATAGGGACTGATCAGGGGGCCTGGCTTTGCTCATATAGTCAAACATGTGTAGGGACGTCAAAGAAAATCTATTCCTTCCTGTCGCCACACATCAAACCCAAAACCCATACATGGCAACCTTACAACACAACCACCTACAACATAAGAAATTTCCTGTTCATCCTGCCTCCCTGTTAGCATGCATTACTTAAATGTTTAATATTTATTTGGTCATTCACACTCTAAGTTATAAATTGCCATGGCTCAACTGCAAAAGGTAGACCAATTTCTTTTGAACGTGAGCCTCAACCAGATAGGACAAGAAGCATTAGTTGTCCTGTTGCTAGTAATTGTGGGTCTGAGTCTATGCTTGGACAATGCAGAGCAACGTGGCTGGGGGTACCTTGCTTTTATTTTGCAACAAAGATGTACTTGATTGTAAAGTATGCTGCAGATTGCAGTTCATGGAAGCAGAGCTAACTGTGCATGGAGTAAACAAAGGACACGTTTGATGTAGAGGGATTAAGAGCAACATATATTTGTGTATGTTTCGGAAAGTGGACAGTGTGTGTGTTTGTGCCTGCATATTTTAGTTTTATCTGGCCGTGGTGATGTGTTTGAGTGGAATTGTGAATGGACAAAGCAGATGTGTCTGTTCATGTGATTATGTATTTTTATATTTTAATATGCTGATGAGAATGTGTCTTTTCTTGGTCAAATAAGACTGTTCTGGACAAGACATTAAATATAATGCAGAGTTTGGGGATATTGTTGAAATTATTTGAATTTGGAAAATGCCTGAGTTTTATCCTTCTGGAAAATTCTGCGTTTCATCAGATACGAGTGTCAGTGTTACATGTAAACACTTGTAAATAGGCTGACCTTCTGCTTGTAATCTGCTTCATTTTCACTACATCAGAGAAGAGCTGGAAAACAAATCCAAATCACCCGGAATTTGTTTTGCTGAAATGTAACATGAATATATAAAAAAAACAGTTTTCTATAAACACCATGAAGTAATTGGCATGGCTTATATTGAAGGTTACAGTAGATTATTTGTGAAATGAAGTGGCCATTGAGCAAGACATTTATCCAAAAAAAACATGGATGAAGCTATCTTAAAGAATGAAACAGAGAACAAAGTAAATGTTATTTGCACTGTGACTTCATTGGCAAGTCGAAGTCATTGTAAGATGATGAGGATTGAAAGAGACCAATAGTATATAGGAGACAGTGGTGCCAATATTACCAACAAGTGTTGACACTGGGTGCAATAACATGCATCTGGGGCAAAGCCTCTTCTACATCCTAATCAGTCAATGTGTTCGCCCATGTGTAGGGACCGATCGGGTGCACCAGCAGCATTGCTAAAATTGAGATTAATGTATCACTCCATCTTCTCAGTAGCCTAGCAAGAGATTGAACCACTATAGACTGACTTCCCCCCTCTTCAATACATCTATGACAACAACCACTTCTACTTGTCTATATAAAATGATGTCCACCTCTACATATCCATCTATCTCTTTTTCTCCATCTCTGTATCTCACTGTATCCATCTCTCTAAATCTGTCCATGCCAACCTGTCTTTATGAATAGATCTATCTAGCTCCATCCTTCTCTCTGTCTCCATCTCTAGCAATATTCCCATATGTAAATGATTCTCTCCATCTACCTCTATCCATCCCTGGTTGTGCCTCCCTATGTATCCCTACTGCTCCCTCTATCAATCTATCTACATTCATCTCTGTATGCCCACACGCATATTTATATTTATCTGTCGCTTTGCTTCTCAATATATCTATCCATCTTCCTCTGTTTATGGCGTGTCTCTATGTCCAGCACCCTCTATGCATTTCCTATATCTAGCTATCCATCTGTCTATATCTACCTATCCATGTCTGCATATCTATCTATATACATGCCCATCTATGAGTTTATGTATCTATCTCTATACATATTACTCTATGTATCTCTTTATCTATGTATATCAATCTATATATCCATCTCAGTCTATCTATATACCTTTATACATCTCAAAGTATGCATTTCTCTATAGCTCTCTATACATCTCTCCCTGCAAATGTAACTGTATGCATCTCTTTTCCTATATATCAATCCACCCATTTATTTCTCTCTATCCATCTACATTTATTAATCTCCCTGAATGCATCTGTCTATATCCCTCTATACATTTCTCTGTATAGCTCTATCTCTATGCATATTGCTCTGTCTATAGCTCTATCCATCTATCTCTATGCACCTGTCTATATCTCTATCCATCTCTCTCTGGATCTATGCTAATTTTTTTACAACTCTACTCTTTGTTACATGATAGACTTGCCAATCCTGTAGACCTGTCACCCGATCCTCTGCTGTATGTCCGTCTGTCTCTCTATCTGTCAGAAGTATTGTTTCTGATTCTTTCAATCTCCGTGTGTAATTCTTGTAAAGGTGTGGAGAGAGGAGACTGACCCACAGGTGACATGATTCACAATTCAAGCTTTATTTTTGGTTTCAAAGGAAAAGAAAACCCTACCTATCCCTGACTCTAAAAGGAGTTTCCCTGACTCAGCGTAAATACTAAGGTCCTGGCAGAATGTCCGAAACCAATAAAGTCCAATGTCCTGTGTTCAAAAACCTCAGTCTGTCCATTATCCTCTAATCTGACTCTAAAAAACCCAAAAAGGTTGGTGGTCCAGAAGAATGACTCCCTTCTTCTGGATAGCAGGTTGTCACCCAGATTCTCCCTGGGCAGTTCCGCCTGAAAGAATGACTCCCCTTTCCCAGCCTGCACTCCTTTTGCCCAACAGGTCAACAAAGGAAGGTTCCACTCAAGGCAACGCAAGTTGACTTTATAAAGTTCCACTGCATTAGTGGGATGACTTCCTCCCCCTAACCTTTCTGAGGTTCTCCCAAAACAAAACACAACATTTCCCATCACCAAGGGAATGGCTCCTTTCCCCTGGCCTTTCCCAGGCTTGTATGACACAACACAATGTTCTCTTCACCAGGGGGATTGCCTCCCTTCCCCTGACATTTCTCCAGGCTTTTATGACTCAACACAGTTCACAATGCCCCAGGGAATGATTCCCTTCCCCTGGGCTTTCCTTCCCAATTGTAACATCTCTTAAAGGTCCCAGTCCTCTGCTTCTCTCGCTTTCTGTTTGGGCCAACTTGGCTCACTTCTCTGCCAATTATAGTCCTTATAGTAATTAGTACATTGCTCTGTGGTTTCCCTTCTTCTCTCGAGAATGGGACACAGATCCATCTTCTTTGTGTTCGGGTACTTGGAACTCTCTTCTCTTAAGTACCACTACGAGGAAGATGACTCATGTGGTTTTAGTGTAGTGAGTCCCAGGCCCCTCTTCTTTGCATACGGGTACTTGGAGCCCCCTTCTCCCAAGTATCACCATGAGGGGGAGATGACCCCTGTTGTTCTCGCATAGTGGTGAGTCCCAGACCCCTCTTCTTTGCCTTTGGATACTTGGGGTGCTTTCCTCCTAAGTACCGCCACACAGAAGATGACTTGTGTAGCTTTCGTTGGGTGGATCCCAGACCCTCAAGCTTGTTGCGGGCCAGACCCGGTTCACTTGCCTGCCTGGTATTATGACTATGAAGATGCTGACTACACCTTCTTAGTTTACCACCAGCTAGCCCAAGTGCTCCTCCTACCTCTAGGGAGCCTTTCAATGGGCTCTGGTCTGCGCTAGCCCAAGTGCTCCTCCTACCTCTAGGGAGCCTTTCAGTGGGCTCTGGTCTGTCTGGGAACACTGCAGTCTCAATCTACCTCTGGGCAGCGTGGTCTTCCATTCACATGCTTCCCAGGCTTCAGGAACACAAGGAGCTTCTCTCTGCCAACTCGCCTTCTGGCCCTTCCACTCTGGACTGGCCATTGTGCTTCCAGCTCCCCACTTAGAATGGTCTGCTTCCTTCCATTTTCCTGCACCGTGCAGGCTCCTGCTGCTCCTCCAGCGAGGACTAGACAACTGCTTACTGAGTCTTGCTTCCTTTTCTACTCTACATTGAGCAATGAGCAGCAGGCAACAACTAGACTATCATTATGGCTCCTAGGAGACCTCTTCATTGTTCAGCATCTCCTCTTTCCAGTACTTTTGAACTGCATGTTCCCCTGAGAGTCAATGGAGTTCTTCTCGGTCTCAGTACTTCTACCCTTGATTTCCCTTGGGTCGGCTGTACTCTTCATAGTCCCAGTACTGTTAATACTATTGGTGAGAGACATGTCCATGTGGAAAGGAGGGTTAGGAGAAGGAAACCGGGTGTGGTACTGTGTTCTTCTCTGATAGTTGTCCCTAGTTACATAGGGGGGATCCCTCCCCATTAGATCCTCCCACTGAGTACCACCCCCAGGGGGACTATAGGGTAGTGACCTCATGAGAAGGGGCTTCCCCCTACGTGAGAAGGGACGACATACAAGTAATCATCACAATCTGAACCGCCATAATCTTGAAAAGACGGTTGTACATGGTACATCGCAAGCTCTGTGTTCACGGCACTCTCACACCGAATTTCGTTCACTTGGCATTCCCAGGTCTGCAGTAAAGAGAGAGGGCACGAACCGGAGTACAATCGGTTACCGTGTCACCCAGCCGTGGTGACGAATTTTGCAAGTGCATTGCAGTTGTGACCCTCTGTGCCCCGAAGCCTGCTACAGTCAAAAAGGCCTGATCCATCCACCAGGGGTGGAGAGATCACCACTGTCCCATTTCAGTGAGTAATTGCAACCCTTACTGGTGGCCCCTAGCTTAACCATCCATTTGTATGCATAATTGGCCCCTGAGATCCCCTCTCCGTTCCACAGATAGTTTGAGCTATCAAACTATTCCCAACTCCTGGAACCTGTTCTGCCCTATCGGGGAGACTCTCCACAAATAGTGGGATCCTATTCTACATCACCTCACCCACCTTCCTGAACTGCTACAGACCCTACAAGAGACCCCGTTTTCGTTCATCTGCACTACCGGGTGCGCCAGCATTGCAAGTACATTGAGCAATAGGCTCCCCTCTTCTTAGGGACTGGACTGCCTTTCAGTTAGGATTGTGATTACTGCAGAACTGCCTAAAGACTCTTTGCACTATCTGCTTCCTTCCCTTTTCTAGGTTGTGGACCCTTTTCGTGCATTAACCCTTTAGGTCCCTTGGTTTTGGGTAATTTAGTAGGATTGTGTTGGTTTAAAAAAAGTGTTACTGTTAATAACTGTTGTATTGAAACTCAAAGGCCTTGAATACATGTATTTGTATTTATAATATATCTACACCTGACTGAGAGTGATGTGTAAGTGTCCTTTACTCTGTGTGCTCATTGAGGTCTTTCAGTCACCCTTGCCCCTCCTGAGACCTAGTCTTGACCGCCGCCAATGCTACCTTGATTGGTCGGGCTTGTCCAGAAGGTTATCCTGTTCCAAGAAACTAGGCTGGCCTTCTGAACTTCTGCCCACCAGGTAAGATTTGAGAAATCCCTCTTAACAATCTCACACGCTGGCTTAGGCCAAATCCAAAACAAAGAGTGGGCAGACATAGATTCCTTACACTTGATCAAAAAATCGGAGCATGGGGAGGGAAGGGAAGCCAGCCCAGGAGGGCAGTCCATGGCTGCTGGTTAATAACTTAACAGCACGACAAAACCCCCAACCAAACAGGGAGAAATACTTTCTGGTAGGAGTGTTGGAAAAGGTATTATTACTGACCCATAAGGATGGACCATGGTGAGAGGTTGTGAATATCTATGCCAGGACACATACCCTGATTAAGATCCGAGTTGACTTATTTGCCTTAATATCGTGTTGGGGTTCTTATTGCTCACCATTGAGTGTCCATTGTTGCTTGGCTTGGCTGCAGCACTCGTGCGCCGACTGATCATTCTGAACCGAACGCAGTGTTCCCGCATCACTATTCATCACTGTCATCTTCCATCCTGTGGAGTGGTGAGTTGGCACTGATAAAGGAACGTCTTTGTTCAGATTCTATCATAACACACAAGGTCTTCTTTGAGTCCCTCTTGCCTATCAAGCACAGCGTGAATCTTTGAATCTTGTGGCCCCGTAGTCTAACATTGGGGACTTGTGAATACTTGTGACCACAGTGAGCCTTGCTTAAAATCCATTTGCACTTTGACTCGTGTACACATTTCATGATGCTTCTAAAAAGTTAGAAATAAATATTATTAAGTCCAAAATCGTGTCCTTCTCAGCCGAAAATGTTAATACTAATTATGCTTGGCAGTTGGACCATCAGGCTCTAAAGTTGTAACACACTTCTGTTACTTGGGACTTGCAATTATATTACAAATATTTGACATGAAAAAGATGATCATGGATCATCTTTTTCATGTCAAATATTTGTAATTTTATTGGATTTTCATATGTCACCTGATTGGTTTGAGGCATAAATCCCGAGGAGCAACCCGAAATATGTGTAGTAGAGCTGTTCACCATAACAAATAAAATTAGTGGAATACCGCTCCAGCCCGTTCCCGCTCACTTCGACCACCGCCCAAGTCGCACTGTGTATGTTCAGATTTCCAAGCTGTAAGTGGAACTGGGGGGAAAGGACGTAAGCCAGGTGTGGGAAGCTCATAAAATTGATCGGTGAACTAAGCAGTGCTTGACCCAGGCATCTCTGTTCAGCCTGCAGCACACCGGCTCAAATACGCACAATCAGTTCAGTAATACTAAATTGGGTAATAATCACACTTATTATGACAGTGCTTTGAAGAGGGAAGACTCCAGCATGAAGCACTGTATAGAATGTGATTATTCTTATTATAAGACATGGGAGTACGTGGTGTAGGCAACTCAAAGGAACTCAAATGAGAGAAAGACCCCCTCAATTTAGGGTTGGTGAATCACGGAACAGGAACACATGATTTGCTCCTGTTTGCCCTGGTTGTAGATTGCCCTACTCGAAACCTACAGGAGACAGTGTTTGAACAGTAACTTTTGATTTATTATGCAGTTTTTCCTTGTAGAGGAAGACACACCGCACTTTAATTGGGATTTCCCTTTAGTGGAGGGACTCGCACACCTTTGCTTTCATCTGAGAGATCGCTATTCGAGGGTGACCTCTACACAGTGCTCCCTAGTGCATTTTTTTACTTTCACAAGCATTCCCATGAGCCTATTTCTACATGTGCACTTTGCTCATTGAGCCTAAGTCCCTTTTTGTGAATGAACAAAAAAAGGGGCTTTTGTACCAGCCACAGGTGCAACATTGTGCATGCTGCAGTTAGCACATATCTCCTTTGCTTGTTAAACCGGGGCCTATCCCCATGTGTTTATGCTTCACCGTGCTGTACTAGGTTTTTCATTCCACGTCCTTGGAAACAATGGTTAACAGGTGTGGAATGTCTTTCAGGAAGCGATTGTCTTCATTTTCGCTGGCTTTCAGTTTATTGTCTCAGCTCAGTGAGTAAGAAGCTTTTCCCTGGGTGGTTTATTGTCCACTTTGTTTCAAGAGTGTATTAGCGCGGGAAAGACCTAAACGTGGGCCACTGAGTTCACCTGTACGGCATTTGAGGGTAAACGGCAGACACTCGAGCTCGGGCTTAACCTCTTCAGTCCTCCACTTATTTGCTTCCCCATTGACCCGGTGCCCTAGGATTAGTTTGCTGCCTCTTACTCAGTGGAGTGGAGGCGATCCCCCACAAAGTTAAGGGTGACAGAGCCGGCTTTGCCTAATGCTCTGACGCAGCTAAACGAATTGTTTCCACAAGAGGAGCTGCAAAGGGAGTTAGCGTTGTACACATAGACCGTGTCCTCCAGGCGCACTGAGCCAGTCAGTGCAGGCTTTTTCAAAAGGCTGTGTCTTTTAAAGAGACGGCTCAGCTTAAAAGATTGTTGAGGGAATGTCTTCAATAAGTCACTGCTAACCGAATTGTTGACTTTTGTGCGCCTGCTCCTGAATGGGCCTGCATCAAAATACAGCAAAAACAAAAACGACAGAAACCTTTAGACCCCTTGCCTACTTATATCAAAACAAACACAGAGCGTTTAATTTAACATTTATATAGCGCTACGAACCCTCAGGCATTTAAGCCCTGCTTATTTTTACCCACGGTGTGTGGTGCTCATTTATCGACTTCGGAAGGAGTTTGGCCCTGCTGGGATTCGAACCTGCGTTTTTATATAGCGCTACGAACCCTCAGGCATTTAAGCGCTGCTTATTTTTACCCACGGTGTGTGGTGCTCATTTATCGACTTCGGAAGGAGTTTGGCCCTGCTGGGATTCGAACCTACGTTAGCAGACTGCACAGATGTCACATCGAGTGCCCTACTCACTGTGCTATCGGGCCGACCGACTCGTTCACTGCTGACTTTTATTTTATTTCTGTTAAGTGGCTCGTACACTGCTGACTTTTATTTTATTTCTGTTAAGTGGAACTGAATGATCTGGATATCAGACGTTTCTCTATTAAATAAAAATGCAAGAAAGTTTAAATTAAAAAACGTAACCTAAGAAACCTCACTGGTAGCTTCATATGTGATGTGGAAAAAGCATGGCACTTGGGCTCTTTTTTCAGGAAACTTGTTTATCTGGAGCATCTCAATGATGGTTTATGCAACAGAGCCTCCAACTTTGATAGCTGCCAACTGGCCCCAGGGCATGCGGGTTAAATTCGGCCGGTCCTGCCTTTTTAACCAACAGTTGTGTGTATTCTTGGGTTTGTAATTTTGCTTTTGTGACGAGGCCCGTACCATGGCCTTGTCCAGAGGTGGTGAGAGCTGATCTCAGGTAAGGGCAGGTGGCCTAAGGAGACACACAGAGCCAGTCTGCGGCCTGAGGACTGGACCTGTTGAGAGGATCCCAATCCCTGCCCCCCCTCCACCTTGTGCCAGCGTGTTCGTTTGGAGACCCTTGTCCCCAGTCTTACCTCTTTTTCAAGATACTTTCAGACCTCTGGTAGCAGAAGATGCATCCCCACCAAGGGAGAAACCAGCTCTGTCACTGAGCCCCATGACAGATCAGCTGTGGAGGGAGAGAGACAACGAGGAGAAGCGGTGCCCAAGCACCATTGCTAAAGAATGCCGCAAGCGCCAGCGATTCAGAACCAAAAGAGAGAGAGACCACTCCCTTGCGCAGCAGCCCAGATTGCCTTCCAATGCTGCCAGGTGGCCCTGGTGAGCCAGCGCATCATTTCCACTGGCCCCCTAGACTACCAGGGACATTAGGGGGGAAAAGTGCCCAACCTACCCTCCGAGAACCAGTTCCGAAACGTGAACATAAACATTGGACTTGCTGGGCCACCAATAGCGCCTGCATGGCGGACCCATGCTGAAAAAGTTGGCGGAGCTTGGACCCATTGCACATTCACAGCCAGAAGGGAAAGACAGAACAGGATTGCTCAGGGAGGGTTACCCAATTCTGGTCGAGGGAGGGAGATTTCAGTCTGGGGCAGGAAACAGGAAGTGTGTTTGTTTCGGGAGAGGTCAGAGATGGAAGTAGTGGGCGACCAAGAGAGGTAAGGTTGAAGTTGATGTTGGCAAGATGTAAATACTTGTGGTGTATAAAAAAACAAAAAAACTATATTACACAAGTATTGAGTTGGCATTAGATAAATCAACATTCTTTGGTCTCACTATTGAATATTAAATCTATCCATGCCAAATATGTCAAAATTAACATCTCAAGAATTAGCTAAATGTTTTACTAAAAAACTGTGACAATTTGCGAGGAAATTCATGCCAGTGTGACATTCAAAAATCTGATGTCATATATGGTGGCTCCATAGTGGGTACGTTTTGATTTGCCAGATCATGGTTTAGTGCGTCATTTTTTGCAGATGATCCGTACCCAGCTTCTAAAATGAAAGAATCTTTCTCAATCTTTGCCCATTTATAATGGTGCTCATCCAAGTATCTTTGGTGCAAGGGTGTTTCCAGGATTGTATAAGAATAGGACATACTGGCCCACTATTGAAATAACAGAATTTGGACCCAGACGAGTTATCAAACTATCGGCCTGTTACTTCACTCCCATTTCTCGGTAAATTGTTAGAGAAAATAATGGCATCTCAGCTGAATGATTGTATAAACACAGAAAATATTTTGCCATCATACCAATCAGGATTTATAGAAGGATGCAGAAACGCAACAGCAACACTACATATAATAGACACTGCTTTGCAAATGATGGGCAATGGTGGAGAATTTGCGCTGGTGGTGTTAGACTCATCGGTGGAGTTCAACACCATTGATCATACAGTTCTATTGGAGATTCTCCAATATTGACTGGGAATAGGAAGAAAGGTCTTAGAATGGTTGCAATCCTTTCTTACTAACCATTTACAAAGAGTCATCATTGGACAGGAAAGATCAGACACCAGTAAGGTTCTATATGGTGCACCACAAGGTTCGATCTTATCACTTATTTTGTTTAATCTAGAAAATAGATAATAGCTAGCAAACATAGAGTGGACATGCATCAGTATGTTGAGCAAATGATTGGAGCAGATCAGTGAATGGATGACTGCACATTTCTTGAAGTTAAAGCCTGCAAAATCAGAGTTTTTAATTTGTTCTCATAAAACACCAAACCCTAAAATCAAATATTGGTTTGGAGAGTTGAAGGTGATGGAAAGGCAGGACGTGGAGTTAAAGGAAAAGGTGAAATGGTTAGGGTTTACACTCGATTCAAAACTATCCTGGGTGCCATTTATAAAAAATGTGGTGAACATGGCAAACTTTTATCTCTTTAAATTAAGAGCTCTATAACCATTTGTTCTAGAAGCTAATTTTCATCATGTGCAATCACTGGTGATTTCACGCATTGGCTTTGAAAATGCTTTAACGGGTTTGCCAAAAATTGAATTGGTTCCACTGATGGAAGCATTTAATGCTGCAGCCCAGTTGACTGTAGGGGCGAGAAGGTATGATCATGTAACATCGATTTTGAAACATTTTCATTGGTTGCCTATTGATCAGAGGATTATTTTTATATTCCTCTCTATTACGCACAGAACACTTTATTCTTAGACTCCCACCTATCTGGCAGAAAAGCTGGAAATCTCTGGAGGAGACAGAGGGTTAAGGAGCCGTGAAGTGCCAAGGTTGAAAGTGTCCAAATTTAAAAGGACATCTACCCTGAAACAATCCTTTTCAGGAGCAGCATCAAAGCACTGAAATGAACTTCCAAGGCAACTAAGATTTACATCTGATTACTTGACATTTCGTACATTTGTGAAATCGTGGCTGTGTTAAAAAGCGTTCAATTAAAATCATAGACCAGTATTTTTGCTTATTAGAATTTTTAATCACTGATTATTGTGTCAAATTGTTTTTATTAGTGAGGATGATTAATTGTATTGTTAGTGTAGGGAATATATTTTTTTTCTAAGCGATGTTATTAATGTTTATTGGAGAAATTAATTAATATTATGTTTTACTGAACTTTGTGCACAGCTCTCTGATACAACTTATTTGTCTAGTTCTGTCTATATAAAAACTAAAAACTAAAACAATAAGGTGAAAATGAGAATTGAATGGTAGATAGTGAAAAAGGATGTTTGAGTAGTGGTTGGGAGGAGAGCGGCAGTGGGGGGAGAAGGGCAGTAGTGGGTGGATGAAGGAGAGTAGTAGTGCGAGGAAAGTGGTGGTGGGTGGAGGAGAGTAGTAGTGGGAAAAGGAGAGTAGCAGGAGGAGGGGAAGGGTGGTAGTGGGAGGAGTAGAGTATTAGTGTGGAGGAAGGGAGTCGTAGTGTGAACAGGAGTAGTGGAGTGGGAACACCAAAGTGTGGAGGCAAGATCAGGAGGATTGATACTTTGAAGGGAGATCAGAAAGGAGGGAGTAGTAAATGGGAGCCATCAGAGTAGAATGGGATAGGTTAGAGGGGATGTGTGGGTACAGCCTCTCTCAAACCAGAGTAAGTGCATAGCACTCGCCCACTTCATTTTGAAGACTAACCCGTAGATAGAGTAGAGACAGTTAGGAGGCCTATGAGGGAGATTAGAGAGCCTGCAAGTTAGTGTACCTGTAGCGGAAGAGAGTGACTAGACAGTATGGGTTAACCTTTGCTAGCACTAACCCGTAGTTATGGACATCTAGGTTAGCGAAGAGGGCCAAATTGAGACGAGAGAGTGAGGGATGTAACCAGGCCACACAAAAAGGACAATAAAACACCCTTGAGCTGTCTCTACAACTCAGAGGTATTTGTGTGCTATCTGTGACACTTTTCTCAATTTAGGTCTTAGAAGACATTTAAGTAGTAGCGGAAAGTACCCTGGCTCATTACACAATCAGTAGGCTTGCAGAATCATTGCACTGTAGAAGTTCATAGATCCACGGCTGCCAAAACACCCACCCCACCACACACATGAACATAATGTGGGGTAACTATTTGATGAGATAAAACAGTTTCAAGATACCCAGAGATTTTGTGCGATGGGGGAGGAAAACGTTTTGACAAACACACATGCACATCGCGGAGCAAATCATTGATTCTTGAAGGGTATGCTTTAAGATGTGCCTGTCCCTTTGACTGTTTTTGCGCTGCCTGGTCTCAACTGCCAAAGACTACGTGCAAGGGAAAGCATAGTGTAGAGAGGAACATGTACATACCTCTTCCTGCAATACTTAGCTTCAAATGTAAATATTCATGTAAAGCAAAATTTGGTTAACGTGTCCACCACTGAAAAAAAGGGTGGAAATGCACAAAATGTATTGTCTGTGATAGGTCTTATAAGGCCCTGTGAGGGGTCAGAAATGAAAGCCAGACACAAAGTTGTCATGTTTTTTGTTAAAGACTTTTATTAACTTAAAACTGGGTTGGGAAAATGCCTCTTACCATACTCTAAGAGGAGTTTCCCTACCTAAAACCAGAAACTAAGGATCTGTCTTTGTCAGGATGTCATAAATCAAAAGCTGTCCTTGTGTCCAAACGTTCTATCCTGACCCTCACACTACAAACATAATAATAAAGTAACATGGGAAATGTCTTTAACTTGGTATTTGCAAAAAGCATTCTCAAATAAAAATAGAATAGCTACAATGTAAATGTTCTCCAAAATCGAAAATACCTTAATGTAATTACAGAGGGGGATTACCTTCACCTGGATTCTTCACTGGTATCACAAATGTGTCTGGATCTAACAGTTCTTAATGCCTTCCTTGGCCTACACCAATTGTGTTAGAGGAAATCTGTTCAGCCTTGTAAGTTCTTCTTTAACAAAAGTTCCTTCTTTTAACACAAGTTCCTTCTTTGTTTAACAAACAAGGTTTCTGCTTGACACTCCTTGTAGGTTTGCAATTTGCCTGGTATACTCCCCTGCCAGGACTCTTTATCACTTCCAACTGCCTGGTGTACTGTCCTGCCAGGACTCTTCATGCCCTTCCAACTGTCTGGTGTACTCTCCTGCCAGGACTTCTCTTGCATTCACAACTGCCTGGTGTACTCCACTGCCAGGACCTCTTTTGTATTCACAGCTGCCTGTTGTACTCCCCTGCCAGAACTTCTCTTCTATGCACAACTGCCTGGTGTACTCCTGCCAGGACTTCGCATATCTTAAATCTCCTCTTTAAATTCAAGTAGCATGTACCTTTCTTGGCTCGGTATATCTACTTGCTTCACTGCTATTTGAAGTTTTCCCACATTTGCATTCATTCCTCATTGGGGTTCGGGTTGACACACTGCCCTTTCGAAACAAGCATCTTATTATTTCACTTTGTTATTTCAAAATGTTCAAACTCTCTTTGGTATGGGGTTCCCACTCTGCTCTGGCAGACTCGCCAGGACGCTCTATCATTTTCAGGCTTGCTCGTGCTTACACAGCATACCTTTTCCGCTTGCTTCCCAATCTGGGTAGCTTTGATGTTTTCTCCAGCTTCTCTTGTGGCTCCGCTACTTCACACTGGCTTCTCTTCAGCTCCCAGTGAGGGCAACACTGCTTCTCCTGGCTGCCGAATGCCCAGGGACCCTCTCGCGGTTCATGGCATGCTTCGCTCACAACACGTTTCTTTCCTTTTCTGCCGGTGAGCTCCTGTTGCTCCGCCAAACTGTCTTGCATTTCCAGCTGTGGCACACAACTCATTCCGCCAGCTTCCGCATACCGGCTTGTGCCTCCAGCCTCCACCTGCCTTCGCTGGAGATGTCACGTCTTCTCCTGATCTCTCGCCCATGGGTTTGTTTACATTTTCAAAGGTCCTGCACAAAGGTGCTTTCATCCAACAACTAGGACACTCATTACACTTGCTGCTCTGTATCAATTCCTTCATCCCCATCTCAGTAGGTGGTTGTTGGAATTGAAGTCCATTGATGGTTTCTGATGCATAATTCTTGGACTGTCTTTTCCAAAGATTCCACATTAAAGATCAGTTCTACCTGATGGAAAACTAGCATGGCAATAGGTCATTAGGGTATTGGGCAAAAGGGTGCCTTCCTCATGGGAAAGTGGGAGATACCGCGCCTCATCCAATGAAGCCATGACATCTCCCCGGGGGCTATATCCTCACATGTGATCCTTCCTCATATAGCTGCCGCCCAGGGTCAGGATCCGGTAGCAGCTGCGTCGCCTGGCCATGTGGGAGGAGGTGACTGGTGGGGAATCTGTGATGACTCCATTAGATCCATCACATGTCCACCACTGCAAATGCACATCCACCCTTTACGTTCGTGCTGTAGGCCAATGCACATGTACGTTTCCCCTGTGCATAATTGAGATGGTTGTGGGTCCCTTTCACCCGCAGGCAGGCAGGCCCTGTTCCTGTATACATGTTCCCTTACACACTCAGTTGACTTGTGTGCAGCAGACGCGGGAGAACTTTGCCACTTACATTCTGCTTCTGCCTTTATTTTGTAAACTGGGGCTCTATTCTTACTATTTTTTTTAGGAGTGCAAAACTGCCTAAACCTTTCCAGCATCATTACCCAATCCTCGGCCACCAAATAATGTGGTTCACTGCTGCTCCAGGCATACATAATATTCCACCCCACAGTCTCAACCCAAAAAGGCATTGCATGAGATCAGTTTCAAACCCTCCTTCGAAGGCAAGCATACAAATCACTTTGATACCAATGTCGCAAGCATGAAGCACAAAGCGTTAGCAGATCCTCATACAGCACCATGCACTCGGCCGATATCTTGCACATGGTGCACAATTTCTGTCCAGCACCACAAAGTGGAGAGGTGCTGATTATTTCTCTCTAGGTCTGTTAATGGTGAGAAAAAAGAAAACAAACTAGAGGTCACTCGCTGAGATAAACAGTCTCACATCGGGACAAAGATTGCATTGTGCTCTCTGATTTTTTTAAAAATGTTGACAACAATTACTGTATTATGTCAGGAAATTACATTTTGTAGGGCAGGCTGCACTGGTGGCTGTTGATCAAAGAATAGTGGCTCAGTGAAAATGTCCCAGATTGGACCCTCATCACCTCTTTACATTTACCTAGTTTGCTGATGCCTCATTTGCTGCTTATGTAAAAGGCTACTGCGTATTCAGGATGAGTTGCACCGCCGGTCAGAGTACAGAATAGGTCAGTAGATTTCCATAGTCTCTGTGCCTCATAAACCACATTTTCTACAATTAAGAGCATGTGAGCTGTAAAGCAATGATTTGAAAACACAATGAGATGACTTGCAATTTTGTGCCTAGAATCCTATTGGTACAAGGAATGCACATTCTTCATACAGCATAAGTGCATCGAAGATGTTTTTTTTGTGCATGTCAATATTGCAAACCTCTAGGCAAAATATATTTTGGGACAAATGATTTAGTTCCGTAATTCTAGTGGTCTTTTTTTTTTTTGTTTTTTTTTTTTTTTACAAAGACATCACCAAAATGTATTCAGCCACTGATGAGCTTACATTTGGTAGCACATGCTTAATGCACATGATCCTGCCTAGTAAGAATGCACATTTTACTCCGTGTAAAGGAAGCCCCTTGCGTTGGCTTATTTAATGACTAGATGTCCTTCAAGCTAGCCATTTTGTAATAGTCATCTTGAGTTATACTGTCATTTGTTTGATGTTAAAATCATGCGGTAAGAGTCTGGATATGTGGTCTGGACAAGTTTAGATTCTGTTAAATCGTCCTCATCACTCCATTTTGTTGCACTTTTTCAGAAATTAATATCATTTATGGGTCATAGCCTTATATCTTCATCTTTTCATATGTTAATAAAGCACAATTCTAACATGGTAACCAAATTGTTATAGAGGCATTGCCTTTGTTACTAGAGCTCTTAAATAAAGCACTAAGCATACCAAAGAAACTGAGATCACAACTTCTGCAATGTTTTTGTTGTAGCTGGGAAGATATTTCCTTGGTTTAATGTACCTTCTTCAGATATCTGTCACTCTGCGTAATGCAAAGGACAACAGTCTTTCATATTTTTATGGTCAATATTGTTTAGTTGGACAAGAGTAGCACTAGTGTATGGAACTAAATCTATTATCTTCTGAAATATTAATTTGTGGATCTCTGTTAATGGCACATGCAATAGACATAGGTGGTCAGCATTGTATGTATGCATTTTATTCAATCTAAAATTGCTTTCGCACCGGTTCTGTCATGAATGGACTGAGCAAAAGTCACACAGGTATTGGTGATAAGGCGTCAATCTAGTCCCTCAGGCAGATCTGCACCTTGAAAAACAGGGAAGCAACCCCTCTTTCCTCCTTGGGCCCAGAAGAACCCAAATGTGTCAGCACCTACCTAAATTGATGGTTCCAGGGGATGGCATCACTAAATGAAAGCATACCAGGGTTGCCTAACTGCAGTTCACGAGCCACGCAAGCCTAACGCGACAGACTAGAACCCTTTGAGAGCGATTAAGCCGCTCTGTTGAGCGAGACATATCTTGAAGAGAGAGCCGCTCGCACTTTGGACAAGCCATTCATCCACCCTTGCGCCCTTAAGCCTTCCATCTGGGACCCAAGGTCATGAATTGTTCTATTTGATGGACAATAGTGACTGACTACTGGTCCTGACGATGATGACCCCAAAAAATGAGTCATCAAAACCGGTCAACCTTTTTCCAATGTTGATATCCTTATCAAAATGTGGATACTACTTGTTTGAATTTATAATTCATACCGGTTCAAGTGCCGGAAAAATGAATTGTTTTAGATTTACAAAAAAATAAAAAGAACACACACAAACATTGCTCGAAGCTGTGACTGGGAACAGCATTTTTTTGTTACCATTGGGCCCTTGCCGTGCATTGCGTGCACATACCTCTCTGTGGGTAGATAAAGAACCTTTGTTGTAAAGAGGAAATTCCCTTTAGAAATGTGCAGAATGTTAGGCGTTTGGGCAATGACTGAATTGTTTTTAGACGTATTGTGGTACATTTGATATAGATAGGGACTGTCTTCTCCCTCTTTTCTGTTAGCTAGACGGTGTACCATTGCTAAACTAGGGACAGCACTCCTCTACAGGGATAGGGTGTGCTTCCGACTAGGGACAGTGTTAGTGGACTTATTAATTGAGTATAAAAACAATCATGCATGTACTTAGATGTGCTCTATACCTTTTCCTGTGTGTTATAAAGCATACCAGGGTTGCCAGCTGATGGTCCTTTTGGTTTTGGGCGTGGTTCTTTCCAGGGGTAGAAAACAGGACCTTGAAAATAGGGAAAAGCTAAGAGACACATGAATCCCCCTGGCAAGAGATGTGCTGAGGTTCTAAGCCTCCCAGGAGGTTCTAAGCCTCCCAGGAGGAGTACTGCTAGGCAAGGACTGAAGCAAAGTAAAGGCTAAAAGTCTAGCAGAACTATTGAGTCACACCCCTGTAATTCACCAGTTTGCACACAGAGATTCACAGATGGAATGATTTGTAAAAGAATGAGGTAGCACCCCACTGAGCAGCAAGTGTAGGCCCATGAAGAGCAGAACAGAATAAGAGGGGAAACAGTGTGTCAGCTCTGTACACCAGAAGTAGCCACTGGTGTGTGAGGAAATGAGGCAGGGTGGATGAATGGCACAGAAACGGTGGCCGTGTATGCTAGGAGTGCCCGTCTGCAATGCGAAGAGCAAGTGTGAAAGAAGAATCTTTCTACTAGTTCAGATTTGGCAGCCACCGTCACCTGGTTTGGCCACCAAAACTGTGGACCCAGGATGGGGAGGACGAATAGGGGACATACCGGGAGGAAACATTAGTTGCGGTCATAGATGGCCTCAATAATCCAGACAAAAGTGAATATGTTTTCACCAGTATTTCCTATAAAAGAAATAAGTATTGTTGAGAGGTTGTGGTAGACATGATCTACAAGATAGCCCAGTCCATATTCCACTTTCCCGTGGGCTCCCTCCACCCTAGCGAAGATGTCCCTATTCCCCAACACAAGTTTCTGAGACAAGAATCAAAAGCATGATAACAACTTCTAGGTCTAATCTGGATTAGGGGAGGGCCTAAAGCCGTTGCCCTGCTCTATGTTTATCCCTTAAGGGATTTTCAGAACAGATAATTTTTCTCATTCCTTAATTCGTCTCTCTCTCTCTCTTCTCTCTCTCTCTCTCTCTCTCTCTCTCTCTCTCTCTCTCTCTCTCTCTCTCTCTCTCTCTCTCTCTCACACACACACACCACTCTCACTCTGCTTTATCTCTCTTCTCCTTCATGGCTTCTCTCACACCTTCTTCTCCCATCCCTTGGGTTCTCTGTACTCTCCTTACTAGTCCTCCCCCTCTCTCTCCCTCTCCTTCCCCTGTTGTTACCTTTTCTTACTCCCTTACTTTCCTCCACTTTCACACTCTTCCTCTCTCTTTCCCTCGGTCTTCTCGCTCTCTCTGTCCTGCTCCTCTCCAGATACTCCACCCCTGCCTCTTCCTATTACCACTATCTCTTCTGCACCACCACCCTCCAGTCTCTCTCTCACCTCACTTCCACGGTCTCATGCACTGCTAACTTCTGCCCTTGCATACTCTCACATACCCCTCTCTATTTCTCATTCTCTCACCTTGTCCCAGTCACACACTCTCTGCACTACCTTAATTGATGCCACTCCCTCCCTCAAATACAACACCTTTCCTGCCACCACCACAATCTTCGCAACATGTTTTCTACCGTCCACTCTCTACCGCCTGGTCTTTTGGTCCACCTATTCCTCCCTTGACCTCACCTGAACACCTTTCATCCTTGTTTTGTGTGGCTGAGCTTTTATAGACAGCCTGCCCTGGTTCAGGCCTCCTCCAGCTTCCCACTGGTTTGTGAGGGCCCTTGTCTTTGGGGGCCAATCTAATCCTCTCTGCCCCCTTTTCTGTCTTCCCCGCAGTCTCCAAGTGGAAAGGTAGTAGGATATTCCCGCTGTGCGGGCTTTCTCCACTTTGTAAGTCTGTCAACATTCTTTTCCTTTCTGCCTCGGGTACGATACTGAATGGAAGCCTCTGCATGACTGGTTGATGATTGTAAGTGGGGATCACTGTGCAGTGTTTTCCTATAGACCTCCAGTACGGATTCTCTCTGCAGCTGCCCATTGTTTTCTGGGTACGGGTGGTTCTGAAAAGGAAAGAAAAAAAGAGGCCCAACCAGAAAGGAGGTTGCAAGGCATTGGGGTTTGGTCAATGCTACCAGCGCTATTACACCACAACACACTCTCAGGGGAGCCAGGGACTGGGCCTTCCGAACTCCCTTACCCCACCTCTGGGTTACGATCAACTCTTGCAAGTGCTCTTGTAGGCCACCTACTCCAGGTTGGGAGGGGTCCATGCTCCCCCTTGACAGGGACAAGACTTTGACCCTGTCACACTGTATATTCCCAAGCAGCCACCATGAAACGAGGTACAGTGGGAGGAGGCGGAGCAGGTCCCTGGCATGGTGACGAGCCTCAGATGACAGGAAAAAGCACATTGCAAGGTGCAAACACTAGATCCTACACACTGAGTGAAAGAAAGTCCCCCACTACGGAGCCACTTTCAGGCCTAACAGTACCGACCCCAGATGGCTGAGGCTTCCCTTGATTGCGTGCATGGAATAAACACACCAATATTTCTGCCACAGTGGATGAACCAAGTTCCCATAACTGGTCCTCAGGATCTCTACCTTCCCAACCAACCAAATACTCCATTTCCTACCCACTAAGTCCAGAGTCAAGAATGTGCTGAACCACCTTGGTCCCAGAGTCTCGGACAGCAGGTAACGAATACAATGCTGATGTGACGGGCAGGCTGGATTTAGAAGGGACACATGCACAAGTCTTTAGGTAATAATAACTTCACAGCTGGACACCACCTTCACAATGAGAAATACCTCAGAAAATGTGGTTTTAGTTTCTTGTGAGTCTGTAGTAGGTTTATGTATTTGAGATCTTGTGTACTGCGACTTGGTTTTCTTTAGATTGGTTTGGCCCTCATTGTGCACATCCACCAACCAGAGTGCTACCTCCTGAGCTGCAGGGACAGAAATAGTGGATGATATATGATATATATGCAGATGCTTGAGTTGACCTATCATGAAGCAATATATTGGAAACATACCAATGGAGGTGTGATAGTGGTTATTAAGGAATGTCAATCTAATTATATTGAGTATGAATAATATAGCAACTTAAATATTGTTTGTCGTGAGTCACTTTGACAGGGCTGTTGATTCAGTCCTGTCAGGGGTGGGAGGGAGCCCTACCGCAACAGCCCTGGGTGCGAGTGAATGTGTAGACAGGCTTCCTTCCACCATCTCCTTACCTGCCAGGACGGTACCATGGCAGGACCTGGCATTGCGCTGCATAACATCCTTGCAAAAAAAAAAAACACAGACTAGAAAAGAAGAATAGCCAGCCCACCAAGAGAAACTCCCTAATACCGCAAAGCCATATAGAAAAGGGGGGTTGGGCTTAAAGCTTTATGTAACCACCAAAGCCCTCCCCTGTCACACTTTTTGAAAGCAAGGTAAGCCATTGGTAGAGTAAGTGGCTACTCCAGAGAGGGGGAGGGATATATAAGATAGAGCCTGGGAGGAGTTTGGTGTGGGCTGCAGTTTGGTGAGGACCAGCGGTGGAAGCTGATGCCCAAGAGACCAGAGGAGGTGATAGCGTCTGAAGTGCAGAGGCTATTGTTACAGAGGAGGTCTGTAGAGTGGTTGGGTGAGAGAGAGAGAGAGAGAGAGAGAGGAGTTTAAGCAGTAGAGGTAGAGTATGAGTAGTGTAGCGGGGGTAGAAGTTGCAGTGAAGATAGTAGTGATTTGCAGTAGAGTTCACCGGTGGTGGGAGTAGCCAGCACAGGACCTTTGTGGTAGAGTGGGAGTTGGTAGTAGAAGGTAAGCAGGGCACCATGTCCCTGAGTATGTATAATTGTGAGAGAGGGGTGCATGCACTTTTTCCCTGAGTAACTGGGAAGATAGTAGAGAGATGTAGTGGTAGTAGTGGAGTGGGAACAGTAGTCGTGTTAGTAGCGGGAGGAACAACAGTGAGTGGAAAAATAGGAGTTACTATTAGAGGAACAGTAGGAGGTGGAGAAATAGAGTGAGAGGAAGGAGGGAGGAGAATGAACAGAAGTAGAGGAGTAGTATGAGATAAGTGGTAGTAAGAACAGGGTGGGAAAAGGAAGGAAGATCAAAGAAAGGAGGTGGAAAGGCAGAGTATGAGACTGGAGGGACAGTGATGTGGCGGGAGGAGAACAGTTAGAAGGTTCAATATAGTAAAGGGTCAGGAGTGAGAGGCTGTGAAAAGCGTGAGCCTGATGCTGGGTGAAAGAAGACACCATTCCCTATTCCGTATTTCAAGAGAAACTAACCATTGATAGGAGAGGGAAAGTTAGAGGTTCCCTAGGGAGACAGATAGCCAGCGTTTTAGGGAAAAGACCTATAGTCATAGGTAGAAGAGCAAATAGGTGTTACCGATCAGTAGTGACTAACATCCCGGTAGGGACATCTGGGGCTGGGAGGTGGGACCCATTCCCTGGAAATTGAGAGAGGAAAGGGCCGGCGCTAGTGCATTAGGTACCAAGTAACCCAAAGAGGAAAAGAAACCAGCCATTCAGATAAATAAGTTTAATAAACACCCTTGAAATTGACTTTAGGAGTAAGTGTGGTTCTTTGTGGCAGACCGCCCTGTCATAGTCTCCCTTTTGGTCTGTCCATCAGTTTGGGTATGAAATGGACTGGAATTTAGGACTGGAAAGCCTAGCAGTTCTGAGTTCTGTGATAATCTCATCAGGACATCAGTGTAAATGCATCCTAATGCTGGATCAAGTGGAAAGGTATTGTGTAAGCCACTGTAAGAGTGCATAATGTGACAATGATTTGTCTTGTTATACGTGTCCATGATGGCCCAAATGACCTTCTTTTTCCTTCAGTGAGAAAAATCGGCTACAAAGTACATTGTGATTTTTCTGCTGGTTAGAGAAATCTTTTTGAGTGGTTGCAACAGACGTGCAGGGGCCTGCCTGTTGGGGTTTTGCTGAGCACATGTAGTACATTCATGAACATATTCTGTAAAGTCCTTAGTAATTTGTGGCTGTCAGAACCATTGCTGAACCATCTTGCAAGTTGATTTGATGCAATGATATCCCCCAAGGAGGAATCATGCACCAACGCAGAAAACTCTTTGTACTTCTTTGGTTGGAACATGCAGTCAATCAAGATAGATGAGTAACCAGGCCAGAGAAAGTTTCCGATCTCTATGTTGCTGAAGCACATATATCACTTGTGATTGCTTCAGGGACATTTTCAGTCAATATTCTAAAGTGCCTGCCTGACCCACCACTGAGGTGATCTGAGGAGTGAGAATAGGTACGTGCATGTTCTTGTTGGACTCTTGCATGAATAAGGCATTGACATTTCATGCATTTTGCCAATTCTTTAATAGCAAATCATGTTTTTTCATATGTTGGGTAATTGCATTCCACTGGTTTCATACTGATTTCATACGCTTAGTAAAATATGCAAGACCATCCAGCACCAACCTGACTTGTCCAGAGGTTACCCTGTTCCAAGAAAATAGGTTGGCCTTCTGAACCTCTGCCCTTCCTGGACAGAGTTTAGGAATCCCTCTTAACAAATTGGTGGCAGTGGTGGGATAGGACTGGAGGTATCCAATGTTGCATACTAGTGAAGGCATTTCAAGTTATTTCAACCAGGACACACAGTGAATAGTTGTAGTATAACTAAAAAGGGCCACAGCCCTATCAAACAGTATGGAAACAAGTACCTTGTTAACTTTAAATGCCTCTAGATCTGAAACATTGAGAAGGACGTGTGCTGAGAGAAGTGTATCTGCTCAAGGCACACAAATGGAAATGATCCAAAGAATAATGGACTGGCAAGAAGCTCAGCTTAGTGCCAAAGCTCCTGTGGACAGTACAGAAGGAGGTGGGGCTGCTCCCAGTGGCAGAACTGACAGTTCCGTCGCTGCACTTGTTCATGGGACCCATGAGGATTCGGAGGATGTAATGTCTTGTGTTTCCTCTGCCAGTACTGAAGGTGAGGACATTTTTTAATTTAACAAGCAAGAACTGCTGTTTAGGCAGAAGGAGCTTGAATTTAACATGACCAAAGTGAAAATAGAGCAGGCAGAAAAACCGAAAGACGGGGATCACCAGTTGGAACTGGCCAAGCGTCAGGTTGCCAATGGATCCAAGGGTCCTGGAAATGGGTCTGGGGCCTCCTCTTATCCAAGGTTTCCTAAGGATCTGCTCAGTGTGTATGAGGAAAAGAATGACATTATGGAGTGGCTGAATACATTGGAGTATGCCTGTGAAGTTGAACAAGTTGACAATGCTGATAAAATTGCCTGGTTACTTAGCAGACTGCCCCATTCTGGCTGTAGTACCATTATGGAAATGTCAAAAGCTGAGAGAGCAGATTTTGCAATGTTGAAGCAAACTCTCATCTTAAAGTTCGGAAAGACTCCTGCCCAATACTGAAAAAGATACAGAGAGTACAAAAAGCAAGAAGGTGGTACTTGGGTATCTTATGTAACTGAATCCTTAAAAAACTTGAATGGCTGGGTTGAAGGTTATAAGGTCTCTACTTTTGAAGGTATGATATGTCTTGTGCTTGAACACATTTTTGCATCTTCTTCCCCTGAGCTTAAGTAGCACTTGACAGATTCAAAGGAGATAGATCCTAAGAAACCTGCCATAGCAGCAGACTTGTGGGTGTCACATAGAGTGTCCCATAAGGACAAGACTCATCCTGGTAAGCAGGAGGAGGGGAAAAAAGTCCAAAGATAAGTACGGTGGAGAAACTGATAAAACTTCCTCCCATAAGGGCCACAAAAGAAAAAATAAGGGTAATACACAAGAGAACTCACAGGGTAGTGGAGGTCAGCCTCCAAAACAGGACTCTGGTTATAGTAAGCCTCCCCATGTAAACAGACCCAGTGGATCTCGTTTTGCTTGTGGAGCAACTGACCATGTGAAGGGGATCCCAGATGTAAGGTCAAATCCTTGGGGGTCCACTCTGCTAATCTGGCATTATTCTCCTATGAGAATAATCTAGTGGGATTGAAGCTGAGGTAGTTTTAGTTTCCCTGGGTTCCTGGGAACCTAAAGTCTCAGAGGCTTATGCTAGGGTTCCAGAAAATACCAAGCACTACTTTAAAGACAGTGTGCTGATCAGTGGAGTAGATACTCCAGCTCTTAGGGATGGTGGGTGCAGTCGAACTGTAGTGGATTCTACCTTGGTAGACCCAGAGGAAGTTGTCAGAGCTCCTCTGGCCCCCACTAAGTTGGTTGATGGCCCACCTCTCATGTTCCCAGTAATACCTGTTAATCTTACTATCAATGGTACAGCAGTCAGAATTCCAGTGAGCATACAGAGGAATGTCCCAGGAAAGGTCTTGCTGGGAAATTATCTCAGAGTTTTAGGGCTTGTTGGAGATACAGCTGAAAGAGCCTGCACAAGATCTCAAACAAGGGCAGCACTGGCCGAGACCAATGCCATGCCCCAGCCAAAGGGGAAACCCAAGGCTAAAGAAGTAAGAAAATCCAAAAGAGGAAAAGAAAACATTTCCCCTAACTCACCTACCACGGGGCTGGAGGTAGTTGGTCAATCACCAGGACCTGACTAGGAGGTGGTGATACCTGAAATAATTGACCTACATGACCATCCTGAACTAAATGATTTGTTAGTAGAAGGTGGTCCTGTTAGGGAAGAATTTAGTAAGGGCCAACGTGAGTGCCCATCTCTGGAAGGCCTAAGAAGACAGGCCTGCTCCCAGCTTGAGGGTGAACCTCCTGGGAAGCACAGGATTTATTGGGAAGGTGGGCTTATGTATAGTGAGCCTACAGAGTCTACAGAAGGAGACCATAGGAGGTTGGTGGTTCCCCTTGCTGTAAGACCCTTCCTCCTGCAGCTGGCGCATGAAGTGTCCCTTGCTGGTCACCTTGGAATCAAGAGAACCAAGCAAAGGTTATCCATGCACTTCTACTGGCCCAAGATGGGGGTGCAAGTAAAAAGTCACTGCAGGAGTTGTGCCTCCTGCCACTTATCTGGTAAGAGTGGCTCAACAATCCAAGCTCCATTGGTAGCACTACCAGTTGTGGGGGTACCATTTGAGAGGGCAGGGATCAACATTGTTGGTCCCCTTAACCCCCAAACATCCTCGGGCAATAGGTTTGTCCTGGTGCTGATCGACCATGCCACCAGGTATCCTGAGGTCATGCCATTGAAAACTGTGACTGCCAAGTCAGAGCTTTGCTTGGCATATTTACTAGGGTTGGCTTCCCTAAAGAAGTTGTGTCTGACAGAGGCATGAACTTTATGTCAAAGTATATGCAGGCCATGTGGGAGGAATGTGGTGTCACCTATAAGTTTCCATCTGCATGCCACCCACAGACCAATGGCCTGGTTGAAAGGATTAACAGGACATTGAAAAGCATGATTGGGGCTCTGGAAGAACCTCAAAGAAGAAAATGGGATCTTCTGTTACCATGCTTACTGTTTGCCTACAGAGAAGTACCACAAGTGGGTGTTGGCTTCAGCCGCTTTGAACTTCTGTTTGGTCACCCTGTATGGGGACCCTTAGCCATAGTTAAGGAGGGATGGGGGATGCCCTCTCCCCCATTACTACCAACATAGTGAACTATGTGCTAGTGCTCAGAAAAAGGATGGTACTCCTGATGGGTCTGGCTAGTGAAAACTTGAAGGCAGGGCAAGCTCTGGTGAAACATTGGTTTGACCAGAAAGCTTCCCTCATCAATTTCACACCTGGTCAGCAAGTCCTGATCATGAATCCTATAATGCCTAGAGGTTTACAGGACAAGTAGTCAGGCCCTTACACAATGGTGGAGCCACTGGGTGAGGTCAACTATTTAGTGGACCTTGGAAGGGCTGGTCAGGCTCCAAAAGTGTTCCATGTAAATAGTCTGAAGGCTTTCATCCCAAGAGTTGAAATCGCAGCACTGCTGTTGGGTTCAGATTTTGAAAAGAGGAGTGTGAACCTCTTCCTGACCTGTTCCAAAGCAGTCCTTCACACAGCTCCATTGAGGGTATCCAAGTGGCGCCTTAGCTGACTTCTGATCAACAGGCTGAGGTGCAAACTTTGCTTAGGCAATTTTCCCCCTTGTTTTCCCAGTCCCCTGGTTTGACACCTTGGTGCAAACATAACATTGACACAGGAGACAGTGTACCTACCAAAAGTAGGGGATACAGAATGTCAGACAAAGTAAGGTCTTACATTAAGACAGAGGTCAACAACATTTTGGATCTTGGGGTGAATGAACCCTCCAGTAGTCTTTGGTCCATCCCAGTGGTTTTGGTTCCAAATGCAGGTACTTCTGAATTGAGGTTCTGCGTGGACTACAGAGCTGTGAATACTGTCACCAAGACAGATGCACACCCTTTTCCTAGAATAGATGAGCTGGTGGATACTTTGGGTGCCTCCAAGTACCTCAGCACGTTTGACCCCACTGCAGGCTATTGGAAAATAGCCCTTGCAGAACATGCCAAGGAGAAGACGGCTTTCTCAACTCCAGAGGGTCTTTACCAGTTCAGGGTAATGCCTTTTGGGTTGAAGAAGAATGCACCTGCCACTTTCCAGAGGCTTGTGAATCATGTGTTGAATGGGTTGGATGAATTCTGTCTTGCACATCTGGATGACATAGCAGTTTTCAGTGCCACCTGGGAAGACCACGTGAAACACCTGGGGATTGTGTTACAGGCTCTTCAGAAGGCCCACTTGACCATAAAGGTCAGTAAGTGCCAGATTGGACAAGGATCAGTGGTCTACCTTGGACATGAAGTAGGTGGAGGGAGGATACAGCCTCTACCCAATAAAGTAAAAGCAGTACAAGACTGGCCTACCCCCACTACACAGACCCACTGGGTACTACATACATTTCATGGCAGACTATGGTACCATAGCTGCCCCTCTGACTGTTCTCACTACTCCAAAGAAACCCAAGAAGGTAACTTGGTCTGAAGAGTGTGAGAAGGCCTTGAATGGCTTAAAAGACTGTGTCTTTTCTCCGTGTCCTATCCCGTGTCTCTGTGTCTCTCAGGGCCCCTGATCATCAAATACCTTTTATTGTGCAGACAGATACCTCTAACACTGGGATAGGAGCTGTACTATCACAAGTAGATGAGAAGGGTAAGCAACACCCTATTGGCTTCATTATTAGTCGCCAGCTTAAGGACAGAGAGCTCAGATGGTCCACAGTAGAAAAAGAATGTTTCTCTGTTGTGTGGGTCCTAAGGAAGCCGAGGCCCTGCCTCCATGGGACCCACTTCACTTTGCAAACTGACCATAAGCCTTTAAAGTGGCTAATGAACATGAAGGGAGAGAATCCAAAGTTGCTTAGGTGGTCCATAAGTCTGCAAGGCTTTGACTTCACTATTGAGCATAGCAATGCTGATGGGTTGTCCAGAATGTTTAACTGGCCTGAACAAGAAACTCATCCAGGGGTGGATTATTTCTCCCTGTCCTTAGTCTGGGAGGGCTTAGTGTTAGGAAATATTTCATATGTGTATGTAATTTTCCCTCCACGTGTCAACCCCCAAACTTTTTGCTGCTGTTTAGACACCATTGACTGACTTTGCCAGAGAAGCACAGCCTTCAGCTGCACTCTTCTGGGCCTTCGCTCACTTTCTATGGGGAAAATGACATGCCCTCAAGACAGTCAGTACTGTGAGACTTTGTTTCCCTTAGTCCTTTCCTCATGTTGCAGCTTTGGTGCAACATGTAAGTGTGCAATGTGTGTTACTGTACCAAGAGACCCCAGGCCGGACCATAGAGTCAGGGTTTGCTCAGCAGTACTTTAAGACGAGATAGCTGCACCTTGAGATGGATGGGGGTGCTGGTTTCCTTACTCCAACACCAATTAATAAGGACAACTGAATGGTTTGGCAAAGGGGAGTCCGTTTAATGACAAGTACAAACCATGGGGAAACATGGAAATCGACCTTGGTGCGACAGCCCGTCTCGCTTCAACTCCCTCGAACCTCATACAAAACATAACTTTTATACCAAAAACATGTCATAATCTGACGTGTAACACTCAAAAGTTAACATACAATTCTATTGGTTGGAAAAAGGTAACTTTAATAAAGGTGCTATATCTGTATATGGTAACGGAGTGAGGGGGATTGGGTAAATACTGTCAGGTGGGCATCTAAGTCCTTCCTTTAAAAATGACTACTGTAGACGTCACCAAAAGTACAACGTCTCATTGGTTCTACAGGACCCTAGATTTTTTGGTCCATTGTGATTGGGTTGGTATCAACCCCATGAATAAATCTCCACTTTGCTTAGCAGCACGCAGAACGGTCAAGCAGGTGCAGGGTGTCCCCCAACTCACCTTGCCTTTGATATGATATGATATGATAGTTTATTTATATAGTGCCTATACACAATGTGTTTCAAAGCACTTCAAGGCAAGGGAGGGAACAAGGGAAAAAACAATGACATTCTTACAGGCCATGAATAGTAAGGATGTGAAATTAACTATCGTACTCGGCCTGATGACATTTCAGATAGTGCAAGAGCTAAAACATAGATAAGGAAGGGAGGGGGAGAGTGGGAAGGAAATGGAAACAGACAGGCGACTACCGTACTAGGCCTGACAACATTTCTGGTAGAGCCGGAAAAAAAACAAGAGGTGAGGGACAGGGGTGCAGAAAGGTAGGGGAGGAACAAAACAAGCGCCTATCATATTAGGCCTGACGACATTTCAGATAGTGCTGGAGGGGGGTTGGGGTGGAAAAAAACAGTAAGGAGAGGGAGGAGGAGACAGATGAGGTTGCTATCATGCTAGGTCCAGGGACAATTCTGATAGAGTAAGTGCATAGAAGAAAGTAAGGGGAGGAGATAGGAAAAGGAAGAAGGGAAAGGAGGGGAGAACAGAGAGTTAGCAGTCAAAAGAGTGGAGAAGCAAGAGGGGAGAGTGAATACAATTGCAGAAGTCAGTAGTAACACATAATGTTGCAAACCAGGATACAAGATGAAGATGGGAACAGCATGATTCAGGGTCACCATGAGTACAAGATGCTAAAGTAGTTCAGCATGAGAGTTGAGAAAGGGTGACGCACCATGAATGTTCTACAATCAATGATCATTTTATGGGCTATGTGTCACTGTAGTTGGCCTCAAAACTGCATCTTCTTGTCTCGAAAAAGTTCTGATATCTCTGTCTGGGTGGGTGCCAAGCGTAGGTGTGCAACGATGCCTCTTCTCTCTCGGCTGGTCATGTGCTAGCACACCATGGATTTACCTTGTTTCTTTCAATTTGTGCATTTGATTTTCATTTCACCTTGCCACCTGCCTACGCCTTCTTATCTTGTTCCTTCAGTGGCAGGATATTCTGTTCTTAGCTTCAGTTAGACATAGCTACTGTTCATAGCTTCTATTGATATGACCTTGGCTTCTCCGGCACAAGCTGCTTCCGTCGAGTTTCGATTCAGCCTTTTTCCTCATATTACAAAAATATGAAACTTCTTGCATTTGGCCTATAATAACCTGCTTCTCATGCAGAGTGGATTCACACTTGTATAACATGCTTCATTTTGAGATAGATTGTGTACAATGGCGCTTGCTGCTCTATTCTTCTACTGCAAGCTGCACTGTTTTCTTAGCTTTCTTGCAGTTCCAAGCATATGTACGGGTGTTAGATGGTTGAATGTCTTCATTCTTCATTCAGTTTAAGCTCCCTTGTATTTTTACAATGTTTTCTTCTTTTAGTTTCACAATATCTTAATTCATGGTGTTTCGTCTCTTTGTGTCATCCTTGGGTCGTCATATCTTCTATGGGTGCGTTAGTTCAGACCCACGTGACGTCACCATTCATCTTCCATTAAGGACTTTTTGTGTTCTTCCTGCACAGTACTTAAACAATCTTCATTTTGTTTCATTTGCTGGTAGGGTTTTCTTAATGGGTACCTTACTGTCCATGGTTGTCTGGTTATTGGTACTTCAATAGGCATCATTCTTCTAATAGGTACTGGGCAGAGCCCCACTGCGGCTCTCTGCTGGTTTATCTGCTCCTCATACGTCACATATTTTGGTGTGAATGTTCCAGGTACTTCAAAATTGGTGACTGGAGTGCAGGCTATATTTGGGACCCCCTCTGGTCAATTCAGGAGAAAGGAGGAAGTGGCCACTTCCACTTCCTCTTCTGGGTTCATCTTACTTGGTCCTTCTGTATTCATCTTCGTTTCATCTTCTGGGTTCATTCCCTCTTCATCTTCTGGTTCTGTACATGATGGCTTGAAGAAGTGCCTATTTGGAGTCCATATCTTTATTACCCCTCTCAGGCTTCCTGCTGTCCTTACATGTTCGTCTTTGTTCCATGTCATCAGCTGGCATTGTCCATTTGGGCTGCAATAAATCCATCTTCCCACATATTTCCCACAATAAATTCTACGTTATATCTGTTCTGGAGAGTCATCAGTCGGATGGGTCTCAGCTCTTCCTTGATTGCATTGGATCCTTTAATGGTTGTGTTGATCGTCTGCAGTAACTCCCATCTGGTTATCTGCAACCATTTGCTATAACTTGAAATCTTGGCATGAAGATTGTCCTGAACACTGAGGAGGTGAGGCTGAATAGCCTGTGTTAATATGGGATTGCATGAAAAGCTTCTTCTGATTTGGCAGAAAAGTAATTCTCTCTTTTCATTCTATTCAGTAGTCCCACAGATCTCTTCTTCCTTAGGTGAGCATCTGCTTTCGGAAAGCTGTTGATGTTTAGATCACTCTAAGGGATCACCAATGCTGGGATGTGGACATTCACAAGCGTGCAAATGCCTCCCCAGTTTTTTGGCAGTCTGATGTATGCTTTGTATCCACATGCCCAATAATGATCCATAATTACTGCAGTTCTGTGAACAATTCCTGGAGCATCAACAATTCGTCCACAGTTCTGATTCTCTCCCATCTTTCTTGTGCCATTATGTGTGAAACAGAGTTTTGGGCTGTCCAGTGGGACTATTTGCAAGGTTCCTCCTCGGTCTTCGACCCATGTTAGTAGTTTTGCAAGTTTTGGCCATAATTGCTTACAGCCATTCTGCACAATGTCAACAGTTTCTTTGTAGAGTCCAGTGATCATCCATGTTCTGCAAATCACCACTCCTTTCTCCCATCCGTCTGGCGAAAGCACTGTTCCCCGAATCTGCATTTGGGCTCTGTTCTTCCACTTTCAAGCTTCCTCTGGAGTTTTTCCTTGGACATTTAGTCTCGGGTTTACTTCCCATCTTATTCCTGCTATTTTAACTCCAGGCTTCTCGTATCTGATCACATGATTCCTCGTATGAGCTCTGTTTCTCGTTTTAATGTCTTGAACATAATCATCTTCATCGGGATAGGCTGTTTCAGTGGCCCATATTAGGGAAGCATCACTTCCCATAAACTGGCCTCTAGTTTTGCACATGGCTACATGTGAAAGACAGTGTGCTGTCTGAACATCAATGTATACAGCTACGAAGATCTTGGATTTTCCCATGCTGTACGGTTGGAGTGCACAAACGCAGCATTCTCCTTCAGAATTTCGTCTTCCAACTTCCTTCATGTGCTGGTCCCATATGTTGTTTCCTAGGTTTGCTGTACTATCCAGGTAATCGTTCAGTTTGTTGTCATCTTCATGCATGCTTCTCTTGCTTCTTAAAGTCTTCATGTAGTTTGCTATTACTACATCTCTGAATGCATCTGTGTGGCTTTTTTCTTGCTGGAGTGTTCTCAGGTATCCTGGTCCATGGTGCAGGCTTCTTCATCTGCTCCATTTGAGTGAACAGGAGTCTGGCAGCTCTTTTCCTTTCTCCATGCATTTTTTCTCTGCTGCGTGCAAATGCCCATGCCAACCAGCCCGACACTGGTCCGGTATATTGCTGTACTGTGGAACTGGTACTTGTCCCTTGTGTTGGAACATATATGCTTGGCAATACAGTCTCTGCAGTTTTATTTTTCAGTTCCTCATTCAGTTTCCTTGCTCTGGCTATGTGCAGGAATAGTAAGTCTACTAACATTTCTGTCCTTTCTGAGAGTTTTTCTGAGTTTGCCGTTGTTTTCTCAATAGGTTCTGATATGACTGCTTCTGTTGGCTTTTCTTTTAACTCTTCTTGTTTTCTCATGACAGCTTCTGTGATGTCTCTTATGGCAGGAATTCCCTTCTGCTGCTTAAGTTTGTGGTTCTGCAGTCATAGATGCTAGGCCTGTTTCGTGTACATTCAGTGTTTGTGTAGTTGTCAGTGATTTTATCTGATTCATTTCATGCCGACCCTGTCTCCGGCTTTCCTGCTCATTCGTTACCACAAGTGTGTGTGTGTGTGTCGTTGCTAGTTACATCCATTTCAAGTTCACTCACTCCACTATCAGATCTTCTAGGGACTGGAATGACTATATAAGGTCTGGGTGCTTTTGTGGGTTTCATGCATTTATCATTGGGTGGGTGCACTGAAATTGGAATGCTTTGTGCACCAATATAGAATGCAGTTCCGATCGTTAATGATAGTAGACTTATGATAAATACATGCATAAGTCCATTATGGTTCGGTATGTGAGGCAACAGCATTTCCTTCCAGAGAAGCGGGGATGCCTCTCTTCTTGTGGGAGAACCAGGCTGCGGCTCTGGACCCCCATCTCGATCATTCACCAATGTTGATGTTAGTATTTCCTTATCTAATGTCGTTTTTCAAGTTCTGAGTTTATGAGTGTCTGGTGTTCAAAGGTGTTCCCCTTCCCCTTCTTGCAAGTGGCAATTGTCTTTTAATTCAGGATACAGTTCCTTTGTTACAATAAGGAAAAGAAATCAATGTAAGTAATAATTCAGCGTGTCCCTTTACTGTGCATGTTCAAAGTAGGTGAGCTCCCAGTCCACCCCCCGAATCTGCTTCAGTCCTGAGGACATGTTTGGACACTAGTCAGTATGAAGAAATGGGGAACAATAACAAATGGAGCTCTCGACTCTGCTTCCTCGATCTGTCCCTCAGCAGAAGGTTTCACAATCTTCTCCTAAGGATTCGATGGGGATTGGAAGTTTTGATTTGAGCTATAATACCCTGCAGTAGCATGTTTAGCTGAGTACACTTTACTGGCTCTCCGAGAAATGTACGTACCTCAACATTGATTGGTCTTCCCACTAATTCTGGAAAGCTCTCATTGAGATGAACGAAGATATGGTATGCCAGTCTGCTGTCTTCTGGTGATAGGGATATCTGTCCGGATTTCCGTTGAGATTCAGGATTATGTGTTTTTTCCTTGATGTAAACAATGTCTGCACTATCTGTTTGCGTGGAGTGCGACCAAAAAGATTATATTGTTTAGGAGGCGACTTAGGTTCTCTGTATTCGTTGGATCTTGTAGGAATGTTAATGTATCAGTTGTTCTCCCAACAATAGATGGACAGTCTTCAATTATGCGAAAGAACAGTGTGTTGATGAGCTCATCTATTTTCCCCTGTGTTGGGAACATTTGCTTCTTTCTCACTGTACTCGGGGAGTACAATGAATTGTTCTGCAATGACAGTAAACAGTTGTGTTATTATTTTTTCGTTTTCAGGATCTTGGAGAAAGTCTGCGACACTTGTGATCCTTCCTACCAATGACGGGTACGATCTCAGCACTAGGTTGAAATAGGTGACTGTCCTTTGTGATATCTCTACTGTGGGACACCATAAGTGATTCCAAATAGGCTTTTGGTGTGGAAGGAACCAGGGTACTGTATCTTCTTCCAATTTAGGTGTCCTCGGTCAGAATTTGGCATATTCTGTCTAATCTTTTGGAAAAAAGTTCTTTGTCTTTACTTTGCTGGTCATGCGTCCTATTTCCTCGTCATGGATCTCGTCTGCACGTGCTGTGGTTCTTCCCCATTGCTCGTTTGTTTCCTCTCGTTGGGGTGCAGGCAGGGGGCCTTCTCTGATGTAGAGTTTGATATCACTGAGAAAAATCCAAGCTCTCCTGCCCTGTAGCTTCACAGCGGACAGAGTGCAGTCCTCTATGATGAAAGGACCGTTGAATCTTGGTTTGTCCGACTTTTTCCTTGTATGATTTCTCACCAGCAGCAGGGAAGATGAGTGGAACACGTAGACCTTGAACTGAGTCTGATGTAGTATCTCCTTCTGTGTTCTGTGCTGCGCTGCACCCTTTTGCCGTCACAGCAGCTGGTCTAAAATTACAGTAAGGCAAGATGTCATACAGTTCAGATAGTTTTGTATTTCAGACCCTAAAACCTCTCCTGTCGACTGGGCATCACATCTAGTTCTATTTTGAGGTGTTGGGGGCATTCTCATTCTTCTTCCTGTGACTATCTCGTGTGGCGTAAGATGATGGTCGGAGCCAGGTTGGTTCCGAAGAGCATACAGTGCCAATGGAAGGCAGTGCAACCATCCCCTCTTTAGAGTAAGCTTCAACTTGGCTATCCTTTCCTTTAACAAGCCGTTGGGCCCCTCACAGATTCCATTACCTTCTGGATGATACGCCGACGAGAACTTGTGCTTTATACCAAGCAGCAAGCTAATCTGCTCGAACACTATTAACAAAATGAGCCCCGTTATCTGATCTCATGACTTTGCACACCCCACACCTGGGGAACACTTCCCTCACTAGAAATTTGGCCGCACAGGTAGAGTCTGGGTGTGTACATGGACCTGCCTCAATCCACCTAGAGAATGGACACACCACAACAATTAAATAACTGTACCCGTTGCATGCTTGAATCATGTCGACATAATCGACATGCAAGTGCTGAAAAGGCCCATTTGGCCTGGGAATGATTCCTCTGATTACTTTTAGTGTGTGCCCAGTGGTGAATTGTTGGCAGATTATGCAGTTCACCATAAAAAATGCAACATGCTCAGCTAAATTCGGTATGAACCAATCTTCCATGAGCGTTGCTGCTAGATTCTCTTTTGTCATATGCACCGGGTAATGTAACTGCTCCAGCTCTATTTTTAATATGGCTACAGGCATTACTGGTTTCCCAGTGCTGTCTTGTCGCCACAAGCTGTCAGAGGGGTTTAAAGAACACCCTCGACGTTTCCACAGGTTCTTCTCTTCCTGTGGTGCCTCCCCTTGGAGCTCCATCAATTGTGTTTGCCCAAGATCGGTATAGGCTTCCGATGTTGCCCGTGCAACCATCATCATTTCATTGGTGCATGCCACTTCCACTTCCATAATCGTCTCACTTTTGGATGCCATACGTTTGGCTTCTGTGTTTGCTGCTTGGTTCCCACGTGAGACAAAATCTGTTCCCTCGGTGTCGGCGGCGCATTTCACGACTGCTATGCCCACTGGGAGCTGTAGTGCCTTAATCAGCCTGTCCAATAAGGCTGCATGCTGCACTGGTATGCCGTCTGCTCGGAGGTAGCCCCTCCTTTTCCAGCATGTTAACCCTGTGTGCACTGTCGACGTCACATAGGCGGAGTCACTGTACACCGTTACTTCCTGGTCTGCGTGATTCTCAATGGCGAGTATCAACGCCAATACTTCTGCAGCTTGTGCTGAATAGTGAGATGGTATTTGTGCGCTAACAAGCACTTGAAACTCTCAATTTGCTGTGCGTTTTATCACAGCAACGCCTGTGTATCTTTCCCCATCCCTTTGTTCAATTCTCGAAGACCTGTCAATAAAGATGATCTCTCCTCCTGCTAAGGCATTTTTTCACCCTGGGAATTTCATCATAGAATTCTTCATAGTTTGCACAGTCATGTATCGGCTCTCCCTCACTGATTGGCTCTGCAATGAACATGGCTGGGTTTACTATCTTACACCGGACTATCTTAATGGATGGGTTTGATATGATCACTTCATAAGCAGAAGCTCTCTGAGATGTCAATGTGCCCTTTGGTTTCTCTAGAATGGCAAATAGTGAGTGCTCGACGTACAATGTCATGGAGCATCCCATCACAATGGTTGTAGCCTTCTCTATGGCGAACGCTGCGGCAGGTAAACTTTGTTCGCATGGGAAGTGGCCTCTCATTACTGGGTCCAGATTCCCACGGTAGTATGCTAGGGGCTTGTACCCCAAGGAGGTTCTTTGAGCGAGTACTGCCGTCATGACGCTGCCATTTGTGTGTGAGAACAGGTAAAAGTCCTCTGCATAATTGTGAATTCTGGCAACTGGAGCTGTACAAATCGATCTCTTGAGTTCAGCAAACCTTTCCTCCATGGCTTCAGATCATTCAATCTTTTCCTTTGTCACTTGGGCCTTCTTTGGGGCTTGAAGTAAAGGCTTAGTATAAGAGCTGTAATCGAAAACCGATGCCCTAACATAGTTGCACTGGCCTAGAAAGCTCTGCATCTGCTTTATTGTGTGATGCTTAGCCGTGTTAAGTATGGCTTCAGCCCTTTCTGGGGTCACTTTCTTTCCCTCATGTGAGATTAGCTGGCCTACGTACAGCACTTCTTGTTGACAATATTGTAACTTTTCTTTGTCAACTTTATATCCTTTTTCAGCCAATATAGTCTGTACCTGAACAGAATCGTGCCTGCATTGCTTTTCTGAGGTGCTGCAAATTAGGATGTCATCCACATATTGTAAGACAACACTTTTTAGTGTAATATTGCTCAAATCCATCTGCAAGACTCTGTTGAAAATAGACGGAGACTCACAGTATCCCTGTGGCAGCCTCGTGTTTTTCAGACGCATTTGCCTGAACGTGAATGGCGTCAGATCTTGTCAGTCCCGGTGCAACGGGATTAAGAAAAATGCATTTTTCAAGTCAATCACCGTGAAATATTTTGCCTAAATGGGTATATTACATAGAATTGCAGACGGCTTAGGCACTAAAGGGAACTCTGCCTCAACAATATCATTTATTGGGCGTAAATCCTGGATTAAACATCACGACCCTCCCTTTGATTTTTTGACAGGATACACTGACGTATTACATGGTGACTTTGACGTCACTAAGATGACCTGGTCCATCATGGCAGAAATTGTCTTAGAAATCCCTTCATCTGCCTCTCTGGACATGGGATATTGTCGGGATCTTGGTAGAATTGCTCCTGGTTTCAATTTAATTCTTACTTCTCCCACCCCCTTCAAAAGGCCTACGTCATAGGGTCCAGTAGTCCACACTGAGATAGGCACTTTAGCTATATCGTCATCAAAATATTCAGGACGTTTTAGTGCCAACATCATTTTCTGAGGTACCTCTCTTTTGATCATCTTTACCAGAAAGGTGAGGCTTACCTCAACCATTGTCTCTCCCATTTCTGCTTGTTCTTCAAACAGATCATCATCAGTGACGTTCAGTCACTCGATATCCTTCTTCGATGGCGATAATCGTGCACCATTGTCTGCCCTCCTCATTGTAACCGTAAACCAACACCACTTTCACTCGCACTACAGCTGCATGCATATTTAAGGGAAATACTTGTCCCTTCTCCTCATGCATTGGTATTCTGAATAAGAACTCATCAAGGGTTCTCGTTATTTTGTCTGCAAGGCCTGGCAATTCCGCCATAAGCACACCCATGCCATATGCGAACATTTATGGCTCCAATGGTATGGCCCTCATGGCTATGTGTCCTGAGTATGCTCTAATCATTTCACATACATTTGAGTAGTGCATTCCTGGAGTGCAGCATACTATGCCCTCCTCTGTGAAAGAAATTGTCATGTTCAATTTTCTCATTAGTTCTCGACCCAAAATCTTTACTGGGGTCTGACGTGAGTATAATAAGGGTACATTCATTTCACACTCTCCTATGGAGACTGGGTGTGCGTTTGTAAAGGGAACTCGACTGTGAGCTCCTGTGAAAATCTGAGTATCTATGGCCTCGCCGGACAAGGAAAACTTGCCTTCACGTATGCACGAGCGTGTTGCACCCGTGTCTACTAGGAAGGAATAATCCTTACCTTCTATATTTGTGGTAAACTAGGGTTTTTCTCCCCTCGCAGGATTTTCAAACTTAGGTGGCCTCTCCACTGGGCACCTGATATGCATTGCTGTGTTCACTGGGCTCTGAATTTGTGGTAAACTAGGGTTGTTCTCCCCTCGCAGGATTTCAAACTTAGGTGGCCTCTCCACTGGGTACCTGATATGCATTACTGTGTTCACTGTGCTCTGAATTTGTGGTAAACTAGGGTTTGCCGCTCTCTTCCTGTCTGCTTGTGCTTGTCCTGTCTCCCCCCCACTCGCTCCTATCCCATGGTGCTCTCTATCTCACCTATCTTTTCTAACTGCTTCTCCATTGACTATCCTGCTCTCCTCACTAAATCTGGTAGGAAAAAGTTTAAAAAGGACATCCTGGTCTCCAACCCAGGCCTCCCTAACGCTGACACCTACACCAGTGCCTCCTCTAAGGAAACTCTCACTGACATCATCTTTTTCGTGCCTTCACCTGACCTATGGACCCTTCATATGATCTCTGTGCTCTCTCCTTTCTCCTCTTCTCCCATTAATGGTGGCACCCGTTGGGATGTCCTCTTGGCCTCCTTCCACTCCTCTAAGGCCATCATTAATGTCTACGCTAATGGGACCGTCTTGGTCCAAGGCCCTCAGGCCAACCTTCACCTCTTTGATAGACGCTTCCCGCGCCTCATCAACTTCCTTTCCTCTCCTGCTGTCCCCCCTCCTCTGTCCTCGGCTACCTTGCCCCCTCCCGTGCTCCTTCTTCACCTCCACAGGGCGTACCTCTGATCTGTACCCCTCCCCGGAAGTCCTTCAAAGATGGCAAGCTTCTCCACATTGCCACTCTTAACTCTCGCTCTGCCGTCAAACATTCCTCTGATATCTGCCGCCTTCTTGAGGAACTGGAACTTGACGTACTCGGTCTCACTGAGACATGGTTCACGGCTACCTCTGTCACCAGCTTTGACACACTCCTACCTGACGGTTACAAGATCCTCTCCGTGCCCAGGCCCAACCGTGCTGGGGGGGTGTGGCCCTTATCTTCCCTGTGTGGATTCCTGCCACTGTTACTCCCACGCAGACCTACTCCTCTTTTGAATGTCTTGTCTGCCGACTCTCTCTCTCTCTCCTAGCCATTCCCTTACCATGGCTACTATCTATCGGCCACCTGGTCAAATTTCCTCCTTCCTCTCCGAGTGGGCGGACCTCTCCTCCTCACTCCTGTCCTCAACCACTAAACTCCTCTTTCTTGGAGACTTCAACATCCACCTGGATGCCTCCTGTCCCCCCTCTGGACTCTTTTGCGACCTCTGCGACTCTCTCTCACTCTCTATTCTCCCGTCTGGGCTGACTCATTCTGCAGGGCACACTCTTGATGCCCTGATCTCTTCTGACCTTCCCCTCTCTGTCCCTCTCTCCACTCCTCTCTCCTGGAGTGATCACTTTCTCCTCTCCTCCCACCTCCTCACCCTCCCTACCCCACAGGCAAATCCACCCTCATCACTGCCATCTTCCTTCTCGGTCATCCGACCCATGAAGCGTGTGTCAGTTGAGGCTTTTGCTGCCACCTTCTCACCCCCTCCTCCCCCTTCGGCTGACTCCCACCCTGACACAGCCCTCTCCACTCCACTCTCTACTCTGCTGTATCTGATACTCTTGATATCCTTGCCCCTGTCATGAGAATCCACCTGAAGCCCAAAGCCCAAAGCCCAAAGCCAAATGTAACTCCTGGTATGACTCGGATCTCGTCACCCTTAAACGCAAGTGCAGGGTGGCAGAGAGGAAATGGCATGCTTCATGTTCATCCTCTGACAAACTGGCCTGTCGCCCACTCCAAAGGCAATACCGGCTCTCTGTTCTCACCAAGAAAAGAGCCCTTATCCAAGCCCGCATCACTGTGGCATCTAACAATTCGCCCGAACGCTTTAAAATCTGCAAGGAGCTAGCCAACCCTGCTGCAGTCTCTACCTCTCCTGTCCCCTCCCAGGCCCTCTGCTCAGCACTGGCCTCTCACTTCATTTCAAAAACTCAGGACATCCTGTCCTCACTCTGCTCCTATCACCTCCCCCCCTCTATTCCCTGCCCTTTCTCTGGCCCTTCAGCAGCCACCCCTCCTCTCTCCTTCTCTGCCTTTCCCCTTTTTTCTGCTGACGAGGTTTCGAGACAAGTCCGATCTATGAAAGTCTCATCAAAACAGGTCCACCCCTGTTCCTCCAAAACTATCAAGGACCACATCGACTCCTTGGCTCCTGCCCTTGCTGACTTCTGCAATCACTCCTTCGTCTCTGGAGTCTTCCCATCCTCTCTCATGCACTCCCCTGTGCACCCCCTCTTCCGACCCTGCCTGCCCAGCTAACTATCGCCCAATCTCTATCACTCCCTTCCTGGGCAAGCTCCTGGAGAAACTGGCCATCTCCCAGCTAAATCTCCATGCTGAATCTGTTGGTAGCCTTCATGACCATCAGTCTGGCTTCAGAGCTGCCAGAAGCACGGAAACTGCTCTCCTGAACATCTGTGAGGACCTGCTCTCGAACCTTGACTCTAACATTCCATGTGTTCTCATTTTGCTTGATCTCTCTTCTGCCTTTGATACCGTCAATCATACCATCCTGCTTAACCGTCTCCGTGATAACCTGGGTATCACTGGTCAGGCTCTGACGTGGCTGACCTCTTTCCTCTCAAATTGACCCTCCCAGGTCCAACTGGGGTCTTTCCTCTCTGACATCTTTTTCTCTACCTGTGGTGTCCCCCAGGGTTCTAACCTCTCTCCCTGGCTGTTCAACCAGTATCTGGCACTTCTCGGCCACCGCATCGCCGCTCTCTGCCCCAACTTTCAGTGCTATGCGGATGATACCCAGCTCATTTTCAGGCTACGCTCGGCCTCCTCTTCTCCTTCCCTCATCTCTGACTGTCTTTCTGCTATCCAGGAACGGCGTGCCGCCAACGACCTCTGCCTTAATGCCAGTAAGACTGAGATTCTACTCATCGGCACACCCACTCCCTCCTTCCCTGCAGCTCTCTGGCTGGCCTCTCTTGGCCCTCTTCCTGCTCCTACCTGCAAGGCAAAAAACCTCGGGGTCATCTTCGACTCCACACTCTCCTTCTCTCCTCACATATCTGACGTCTCTAAGAAGTCGCACTTACCAACTACACCTCCTCAGAGGTATCCTTCCTTTCCTCTCCTTCCCCTACAAGCTCACTGTCTCTAGAGCCCTGGTTCTCTCGAAGCTGGACTACTGTAACAGCCTCTACCTAAATCTGCCCGCCTCTACTCTCCGCCCTTTGCAACTCATCCAGAACAGGACTGCGAGACTTGTCCTTGGCCTCAAGCCCAGGGACCGTATCTCTCCAGGACTGAAATCACTACACTGGCTCCCAGTGACTGCGAGGATCAAGTTCAAAACCCTTTGCATTGTCCACAAGGTCGTCAGGGGCCTTGGGCCAAAATACCTTCAACTCTCTCTTCCTAAATATCTTCCTTCTCGTGCTCTTCGCTCATCCGCCTCCAACTCCCTCAGGGTCAGCCGCTTCTCCAAACAACGAGTTGGGGCAGATCTCTCTCCGCTGCAGGGGCCTCCCTCTGGAACAGCCTTCCTGCCTCCTGGAAACTTGAGGAGAACCATCTCCGGTTCCGGAAGCACCTCAAAACCTTCCTCTTTGCCTCTGCTTTCTCTCCCCCTCTCCCCTGTTAAAATTACTGAAACTGCACTGAATCTGCAACTGGGCCACTCGCTGTTCTCGGTCCTTGGCCCAGCCACTATCCCCTGCACTGCGTCCCTGGAAACCCCTGCACCGCGGGACTGTGTCTGTATCCCTACAGCCCCCCTTCCCAGCACTTGTCTGCACTTACCTCGCACTTGCCACCAGCTGGCCCTTGTTATTTATCCTGTATGCTATAACCCTGTACTGCACTTTTCCCTCTACCTTCCCCCCCTGCACGTTTCCCTTCCCCTCTACCCTTGCACTTGCGCGATCTGAATGACACCTAGTCTAGTAGGATCGTTGTCTGTCTCCCCTTGTCCCCCCCGCCTTGTCGCGCCTTGAAACACTTGTGTATAGGTGCGTTACAAATGCCATATCATATCATATCATACATATCGTATAACGACATCCACCTTAGGTTCCCTGTGAGGGTCTGGTGTCACTGATAGGATAGAGAACATCAGGGTTCCCAGTGAGCTGCCCTAGTTCATATACACGTTTGGCCCACTGTCCACTTGTAGATTTTCCCCATTCCCATTGTTGCTTCCCCTTGCAGGGTTCTGGGTCTGCCCTGTGCTCATCGCGTGTGACACTTGCAACAGTGCTTGTTGGATTTGTCCTTGTGAAAAACTGTCCATGCTCTCAGGTTGTACTCCTTGTTGCGCTCCTGGCGCTTGTTGTTGCACCGTGTGATTCTGTGCAATGCCCTGTTGTAAAACTGCAGGTGGATTTGCCATGCCTGCTCCCATCCCTTGGCCATTCTGCATCATGCCTTGATTTCTGCATGTGCGCGCCAAGTGCCCTGTCAGTCCACACAGCCAACATACTGGCGGTGGTCGGATTATTTGTCCATTTGACATATCCGGGCTTCCATTTTGCATGTTTTGAAAGCCTCCTTGATTATTTTGGAAGCCTCCCTGACTGCTCTGCCATGCTTTTCTCCTAAATCCTCTTCCCCATGGGTAAAATCCTACTTTACCCTGATTATTCTGTTGTGGACCAGATACCTACTGTATGCTTCGTTCAGCTGCGCTAGTTAGCATGGCTCCCTCAAGAACATACTTTGAAAGTTTCTTCTGCCCCAATTTCACTTCCTCACCCTTTCGAGTTGCTTCCTTTTTGCGATTCTTTTCCTGTAGCAGTCAGTCTACAATAATGTGCGATAGTCAACTGTATTTCAGCCCAAGGTTTAGCCTCAACACCTACCAATTTCTTGAGTTCTTTTTGTACCGGTTCTGGCAATCCTTGGCACAGTATATGGTAAAACACAGATATGGATTTTGTTCAAGATTTATGCGTTTTGAGCACCCACGCGTCTTGGAAATTCTGTATATAAATTAGCGTATCTTCAGAATCCTTCATTTTTTGAGTCATTATAGCTCCCATATCGGAAGTATCTGAGTAAAGTACTTGTAGCGCTTTCCATACTGCTGCTCTGCAATTTTTAAATGGCGCTCTGTCATGTGCGGTGTTAATTGTGGTTACACCAGGGTACCCTGCCTGTGCCCACACATCGTCTGCTCTCTCACCAAGTATGGCAATTAGGAGACCCTTAATGTCCACTGTGGCTAACGTGTTTCCCCCCTGTCATTTTTTCGAACTCATGTATCCATTTTCTGGCTCCCGATGTCAGCACTGGAAGCTTGTTTTTCAAGTTTTCCTGATCCATGTTTGGCCATGGAATATATTGTGGTCTTACTCCCCCTTCTCTAGTAGCAGAAACTGGAATGCGTAGCCCTCTATTTCTTCTCTCATTGTTCTCCTGTCTATTGCAGGGGTAATATTCCTGCATCGCCGTCTACCTGGCAATGTCCTTAGTCTGTCTACATAGGGTGGTGAAGACATACACGAGGCTAGATTACATCTTCATAGGCAGGGAACACCTGCCCCAGATGGAAAGAGCACAATAGCTGGGAAGAACTATCTCGGATCACTCCCCGCTCCTAGCAGAATGGAACCATACTGTCCCTAGGCCCCCGATCCCCATGTGGAGAATGCCCGTAGAAGCCCTGAGGGACCCAGCATTCAGAGATGAACCTCAAGTCTCTATTCACAATTACATAGAAGAGAACACGGGAAGTGTATAACGCATAAGCCCAATATGGGATGCCCTAAAAGTAGTGACACGGGGAGAAATCATGGCAAAAGCGGGAGGCATCGGGAAACTACTCCGAAGGGAATTAGACCAATGGGAACGAGAGATTGAGGGGTTGGAGGCCACTCCCATAGGTACCCTTCAGAGGGAAGCTGAACTCAAAAAACTCAGAGATAGAAGCACAAACGCGTGGAACAGACTAAAAAAATTTGACTATGCCACTAGAACAAACAGAGCACACGTAGAAGCGGACAGGCCGAGTAGATTACTGGCCTGGCTTTGCAAAAAGGAGCACCCCAGACATCCTACCACCCCACTGCAAGACGTGACGGAAATATGCACCAGACACAGCAGAGCATAAACGACACCTTCAAACACTTTTACGCATACCTGTATTCTCACAAGGACCGGGTGCCCCAAGATTAGATAACAGACACATTGGAAGAGATAGGGCCCCCCAGACTGTCCCCCACACAAGCCGAAACCCTGGATGCAGACGTCACACCTGAACACATAGCTGAAGCTATTAGGTCCCTGGCCACATGCAAAGCTCCTGGTAGTGACGGACTACCTTCGGAGTTTTGCAAAACATATGAGTCCTCCCTGACTCCCCTGCTACATGAAGTTTATCAAGAGGCATACGAAAGGGGGATACTGCCTGAAAGCATGAGAGAGACGCTTGTGGACCCGGTCCTTAAGCCCAACAAACCAGCAGACAGATGCGACTCCTACCGCTCACTCGCGATGCTTAATTATGATGTGAAAATCTTAACCACAATACTAGCCAAAAGGTTATCCAGACTAATAGGAGACATAATACACATAGACCAAAGCGGTTTTGTGCCAGGTCGTAATACATCCATGAACTTACGCAGGCTGCAACATGTTATAGCGCAAACTGACACAGACAAAGAATCATACGCACTACTATCCCTAGATGCCGTTAAAGCATTTGATTCGATATATTGGGAATGGCTGTTGGCTGTCCTTGAGGAATTTGGTTTTCGACCAGGGTTCATCAGATGGATCAAAATACCCTACACTAAACCAAGAGCACGGGTGAAATCCAGGAAACACATATTAGTTGCATGGGACATATGTAGAGGGACTAGACAGGGCTGCCCGCTGTCTCCTATGCTTTGCATATTAGGATTAGAGCCCATAGCCATCTATTTCAGGAAGCAATTTTTCGACACAGGTATAGACTGGGAGGGGTAGACCACATTACCTCACTCTATGCAGATGATATTCTTCTATATGTTAAAAACCCACACCTCAATGTGCCCACCACGCTTGAAGTTCTAGACAATTGCTCCAAGGTCTCTGGCATACAATTTAGCAATACAAAATCCTTCCTGTTCCCCTTAACGGGTCTGAAAAACAAGGACACAGAGGAACTCCCTGCAGTAGGGATACAATGGCAGACCACCTCATTACGATACCTCGGAGTCCAAATAATGCACCCCCCCGAACTAATGCATGAGCACAACACAAAGGCAGCACTCCCAGCGCTGCTCAAGTCAATGAACTTCTGGCCGAAACTCCCTCCATCAATGATGGGCCGGGCCTCGATAATCAAAATGATTGTCCTCCCACGATTTCTCTACGGGTTCCAGAATGTGCATTACTATATCAACAGACCCTTCTTTCGCCTACTCGAGACAATAATACGAGAGTTCCTATGGGAAAAAAACAGATATAGGATAGCACTCTCCGCACTAGTTCTACCATACAAACAGGGCGGAATCCAACTCCCAAACCTGGAAAAATACTACTTAGCAGCCCAACTTAGTTTTGCGACCAAATGGCTAGCGGACGAACCTACATCTGAGATGCCCCTGCGGCAAGCCATGATCCCCCCGATACAACCAAAGGAGCTGATCTGGGCACCCCAACACCTACTGAAAAACACACCCTCCCTAGCTGCCCCTGGGAGGAAAGTATGGCGCAGAGTGAAAACGCTTATTCACTCGCAGCACCCCTACTCGCCAGAAGTGCCATTGATTGCAGATTTATGCACAACAAATACGGATCTGCAACATATCAGACTATGGGAAAATAAAGGGGTCTACACCTGGGAGGACCTATATGACGAAGGCACCTTCAGGGAGTTTGCCTCACTACAGGAAAAAGAAGATATCCACATTGACCAATTCCTATGGTACCAAAGGGTTCGCAACGCAGCACGACACAAGTGGGACACCTGGCCTGAGGAGCCAGACACGGACCCTTTCATGACGCTGCTGTACAATTTAGGGGAGGGTTGGAAACCGGTATTTCAAATATACAGCCACCTGAGTGACACTCCAAACCCCCGAAGCATGGAAATGAAAGGAAAGTGGGAAGCAGACATAGGTTGAGAAATTACAGATGGGGAGTGGAGCAGAGCGCTCACATTCCCTAAAGAGGTGTCCAGAAACCACAGATTCTGGCAGATGCAACTGAACATATTGCACCGCACTTACCTAACCGCATGCAGAATGGCGAAATTTAATAAGCTAATACAACCCAAATGCGTCTGGTGCAAGGCGGAAAAAGCAGACTTGAGTCACATACTGTGGGAGTGCCCCAAAACACTATCCTGTGGGACAAAATAAGACAGATATGCGAAAAAACAGGCATGACCAAGTATAAATGGACCCCGGAAGAGTGCCTGCTGTGAACTTATCCCAGACTAGCCAAACTCAAGCATGGGGTAAGACTCATGGACATAACGTGCATACTGGCTAAAAGAACCATCGCAATGTCTTGGAAAAAACCTGCAGGGCCGCAATACAATATATGGCACAGAGAACTGGAGTGATGGGTGAGTGCAGAGACAAAGGCATGGGAGGACAGCGTTGCCATGTCCACTGACGACTCCAGTATGGCGCTGGAGGCATAGAAAGAACTCACTAGAAACAAGTTCCACCCCTCAGATGATAAGCCCCCATGAACTACAGACCTCAGACAACGCTAACCTACAACCATTGCAGAGATAGCTAAGGAGAGACTTGTGCAGACAGAAGTGGACCCCTGAAGGCCCCCTCTTGCTGACGCCTAGCTATCCCACCTCCCCCGGAAAATATGCAACTGAAACACAAGGACAAAACATGGAGACAGTTAATGTTGTTTTATTAAAATGTTAATGTTATATTATGAAAATACTGATATTATCGCATGTGAAAGGCACATTTAAATGCCATGTAACAGCTGCAAATAATAAATGCCAATAAACAAATTTGATAATAAATAGGGTGGTGAAGACACCCCCCTCTGACCATGAGCTACTTCTTCATGTCGGTCAGACTGCATGGCTGACTCTGATGCCCTCAGTGCAGACTCGCTAGTGTCTGGCCATCGAGTTGTCTTTCGCTCTGCCTCCCTTCTTAATTTTCCTTGTGCTCTTCTCTTTCGGAGTCGGACATTGTTTGTTCCCAATTTATGCAATTTCTTGTATCCTCTTTATTCCTACTTATTTCTAGCCTATCCAGGGATAGGTCTCTATTCCCACTACTTCGGGTGACATCCTCAGTGTCATACGGTTGAGTGCTTTCTAAGCGCTCGTCTTCCCTCTCTCCTTGGGGTACTTGTTCTAGCCCCATTTCATCGTATATTTTATCGATCGTTTCTCTGATGCTTCTGGTGTCAAAGTCATCGTCAATATTCGCCCTAGACGTGCCTGGTACTGAGTCGTATGCAGGAAAGAATTCTTCGATATCTTCCCAGTCTGCAACTGGATTGTTTTTTTTTACTTTTTTCTCCAAATACTCAAGATTGCGTGCTCTCTGTCTTTGCATACGTTCAATATCGTCGTCAAATTCTTTTTGCTTCCTCGCCTCTTCTCTGACCCTATCTTCTTCCTTTCTCTTTTCATTTCTACGTTCATCTGCCCTTCGTATTTCCTCATCTCTTCGTCTCCTTATTCTTTTCTCACGTATCCTTTGCTCTTCTTCTAACCTTTCTGCCTGTCTTGACCTTCGGCTGCTCTTGGGTTGCGATCGAGCTGTTTTTCTTGCTCCTCGCGATATAGCTGTTCTCACCTTTGTCTGTCTTTCCTTCTTATCCTTTCATCTCTTAACTCCTTTTCTTTCCCCTTTCTCTGTGTCTCATCTAACCTCTCCTTTTGTCTTGCGTCATCACTGCCTTTGCCATCGAATTTCAATAAAATGTGTCCTCCCATCCATTCGTCTTTCGCGAATGCGATCTCATCAGTTCTGTCTCCGGTCCCTTTCCATCTCTTCCCTTTTCTCTCCTTGTCGAGAGATGCACTTGTCTGTGCCTGATCTTTCCTTTCATCATCGCGCCTCCCCTTGTCCCTTGGGACTGTCGAGGTAAGATTCTTGTCCTTATCCTTCCCTTGTTTTTCGTCACTACTATGTGTAGGTGACTCATATGCGGGGTTGCTGTACCCCGTGGATGCTTTAAGTTCCCTCAACGGGTATAATCCCTCGTCCTTACTTCTTTCAATTGTCGTTTCGGGTGGGGCAGGTGGCAGAGTAGGCGTCTCACCCCCCTCTGTGCATACATTAAGTATCCAATCTTATGGCGGCTCTTCCTCCTTTACTTGTACATACATTTTCCACAATTCGAGAACAGCAAGGCGTTTTTCTAACTTCTTGCCTGTATATGTGGCGTGCAAATATGTCATCATATGTTATAAAATGGCTTTAGATAAAGACCCATTTTGTGGCCATGGCATACACATCTTGTGGGCAGTACCTTTAACCCACTCGGTGCTATACTACTTTAGCTTGGGTGTGTGTTTTGGCAATTGCTTGCATAAGTGTGCTAATGGAGTTATGTCTTCCATGTTTAAACCTGTTCCCTTTCCTCTTATATAACACTTGTCAATACTTTTGTGTGGTTTAAAGAACTTGTGACAATATGAACGACCACCAAACACTGCAAGCTCCAATCCAAATTTTCCACAAAAAATGTATATTACCAATTTGCTCAAAAAACATCAATTCATGTGCGATTCTGTCTAAGCTATTGAAACGCGCACATTTTTAATCAGTTCTCCCAAAAAAATGTTTCACATTCTCACATATGATGTCACAACAAAACATGTAAGACAGACACTTAACAGACTAGACGAACACCAGCTTGACACAGATACCTCTGCCTCTAATCATTATCCCTTCATGGAGTGTAAATGTTGTGGTAGCCTAATCGTTCCCTATTATGTGGGACTCTGGGTACACGTTTCTTCTAGCTGCTATATTAGTGTAGGAATAAGGCGAATCCTCTCACTTCTCGGGTGTCCCGGGAACCTCTCTTGCCTCAGTCACTACCACCTCCTCAGACAACTTTAACCTCTTGATTCCCCAGTTTAAAATGATCTCAGAACCAGAAGTCCTAGCCATTATCAAAAGTCTAAAACCCTCTAGGTTTGAAGGAGATGTATGTCCTACCTTCATTACCAAGGACTGCTCACAAACCCTACCACAGTTCATCACTACTTTCATAAACGCTGCTTCCTCGACAAGCGCAGTACCTGCAAGCCTTAAGGCATCCTCGGTAACTCCCCCTTCTAAATAAAAAAATAATAAATCCTTAGACCACACTATTCCCACTATCTACAGGCCCATCACAATTGTCCCCTTCCTGCTAAAATTCTTAGCTCGGGCAGCCTATCTGCAAGTCCAGCATTTCTTAGAAGCCAATCACATCCTTGGAATGCGGCAATCCGGTTTCCACCCAGTCCATGGCACGGAATCAGCCTTGCTGCACCTAAAAAAAAAAACAGATGGATGAGATCAGGGACAAAGGAAAGCCAGCTCTTCTCCTTCTTCTGGATCTGTTGGCTGCATTCAACCTGGTCGATCACAAAATCGTGTGCCACCACCTCATTACCTCTCCAACTTCTCCCCCATGGCATCTGCCTGGATTGCTTCTTTTCTGGAAGGAAGAGTCATGAGAGTATTTGCAAAAAAATGCCAGTGCTTTGCCATCCCCATTCGATGTAGGGTACCACAAGGCTCATGCATATCCCCAACGCTATATAACATCTTCACTAGGCCCCTTCTCAACATCCTAGACTCCCTCGACATAGCCTACACCAACTATGCCGATGACGCCCAAATTCTACTCTCACTCACGGGTAACTATGAGGACGATTCCACCACCCTCAATGACACTTACTCAACGATTCAGTCATGGATGGTGGCACACCACCTGTGCTTAAATGGGGAGACTGCAAAGCCAACTCAGAAGATGGCCTAATACAAGAGTAAGTGGTGTGAAAGCTGAATGTTCTTGGTAACAACAGGCAATGGAGTGGGCAAGACAGATTAAAGTAAATGTGGTATGTTTGGCCATAGATAAAGTAATTGATGTTAATGATATAGTGCTTCATGCCACAGTAATGCCATCTCCTAGCATGGAGTATTGCGGAGTGACTGGTTCAGTCTCCAAGCCAACAATGTAAGCACCAGTGTTCCCGAAGATTAGCACTGAAAGAACCATCAGCCCCGAATGGCCATTTCTATAGTTAGGGATAAGTGGGTGACCCTAAAGACACTTCCAGGTTAGGGTGGCTTTCAGTATGCTGGTTTCCAGCTGAGCATACAGCTCTGGGGCTGCTGCCGGAGCAGTTATTGTACCATGCCGGAAAACCTTTCAGGCTTCCTGGTATGTTGTGAAGGCTTGGCCTCCTAGGCAATTGCTGGGCTCCTGCTGAAATAATCTGCATATTAACCACCCCTTTCCAATCACCACCCTTAGCTGCAGTACCCTAGTTTGGTTAAAAGGTAGATTCAGCAGTTTGTTGGACAAATCAACTCTTCCTACAGCATTTAACAGTCTTCAGGCTGAGAATTCAGGTCATTGACCTGAAACACACATTACTTTGCTCCAAATATGGACTCGTTGAGGGGATGGAGGTGAAAGATAAATGGTAATCAGGGGAGTTTAGACACTTGGAAATCCTTTCAAACAACAGGAAAGTTTACATATAACCTGTCACAACATAGAAACATTCTCTGCACAGCTCACTCCCACATGCAGGCCATTTGCTAGCTGTAGGATAAATGTGGATTTAAGCAGTAGATAAGCTGGGAAATACTTCATAACCCCTTTTAAAACCCGGGGGGATTACATGAACCTATGGAGGGACACATTAATTTGCGCTAACAGGGACCCACCCCAAACTAAATATTTTCCAGCAGCAAAAAGAAAAGTCTATTTCAGTTCTTATATTCAAAATAGACCCAAATACCCTTTTCCTTTAAAGGGATTACGGAGAGAGCTCTGTGGAGCAGGCAGATTTCTTTGCTTTTGGTGATGTGAGGAAGCAGAGAGATGTTTGAACGCACCCTTCGTCTTTACGCCCACCCACAACTCTCACACATGTGCACCTACACCCGAAATGCAACATTAGTATTCAACCCTGCAGAGGAAGCTAAGCTTTTCATGTCAATATGCTGTGTCCTGTCCTTAAGTAGAACAGATGAGATGTTACTGTTTGCTGCTAAAATGAGGATGTCCATCTTTTAAGTTACCATGAGGCCAGCCAGTTCAACATGCTGCGAGGGGTAGTATCGAGGAATTCACTGAAACAGGGAATGCAGGCATATCATGTCAGATGCATTCCTTTGGCAGCCCATAAAGACTCTTAGGCTGTCCCGCAGTACTGATGGGGAGTGTAAGAAACAGAAATGAGTCAATTTCAAAGGTGCTTTGTGCATTATATTACATAGTTTATTTTCTATACTGCACCAGTTACCACTATAGTGGTCCAACAGCACTGGGGCTATGAGCCCTATGATAAAGCACTGAGAAGCACAGCACAAGGCAGTGTGCGTACCCCACAATCGTCACTAATGGTGTAGATGCTGTATGTGCTCTATGGGCTAGCACCCACAATCATAGGACAGTACAAATACCCCACCCCCACCTCTAACTGTGCTACTTATATATATATGCTTATTGTATTGTACCCGGTAGCACAGGGCAGCGCAAATACCCCTAAATCACCCCTAACTGTGAAGCTGATGTTTGTGTTCCATGGTACAGCACCCAGAAGCACAAGGCAGTTCACAGACCCAGTCCTAACTACGCAGCTGTTGTTATGCTCCCTGTAGTATAACACCCAAAAGCACATAACAGTACAAATACCCCATAATCACTCCTAATTGTGATGCTGCTCTATGTGCCCAATAATATAGCACCTACAAGCACAGCACATGGCAGTACACATAGCCCACAGTCCTTGCTAATGGCACTGCTGCTGCCTGTGCCCTATATAGCACCCAGAAGTATGTGGCAGTATAAATACACCACACTCAACCCTAACTGTGAAGCTGCTTTATGTGCCCTATAATTTAACACAGAGAAGCACAAAACAAAGCTGTACAAATACCCCACACTCAACCCTAACTGTGCAGCTGCTGTATGTGTGTACCAGGTTATACAGATCTTGATCTGCAGAGGAAAAGTAGTGAGGAGAAGAAAAGAGGATGGGAAAGCGGTATAAGCACCACAGATGAATAAATGGGCTGATGCAAAAGGGGAACATTAATGTATAGTGATAGCTTGGTTGCTTGTGTATCCATTAAAGTAGACTGTCTATCATTATGGCAGGAAGCGAGCTATACTCTAAACGTGTTTGGAATCGAGCAGACCGTCTATGTGAAGCAGTTTGGAAGAGAATTAGGTAGATAATGACACACAAGGCCAGATTCCCAAACACTAGCACAAGTGAAAGGGGCACAGAGAATGCGCTGGTTTCATTTGCACTACTTTCTGAAATGTTCAAGTCGCCTTAGTCTGAAAGATGACCTGAGCATTTCAGGAGCGACTGGACAGTGACACAAACGTGTGCTGTCTGTCCCCCTTGCATACATTAGTGTCAGGAGCGTGCCGCTGACACTAATGTAGAACTGGTTCCCAGCAACCGCGTGGTTACTGGGAGCTATTTCACCAATACAAGCCCGTATAGGGGCCCACTTCCTTATAGGGCCCATCTCGGTGAAATGCTAAAAAAAAGGTATTTCCATCCCCGTTTGGGGGATAGAAATGGAAGTGTGACAGCCAGGCACACTTAAAACAAATCATGACAGCGTCATATATGACCCTGTCATGATTTGCACCTCCCCTGTGCCTGTTTTGGAGGCACAGGGGGGTGGCCCTACTTTCTGCACATTGGCATGCACATCCCAGTTGTGTATTCAGCATGCGGTTTTAAATGTGCAGAAAGGCCCCCTTATTTGTGCAAATGTGGGTGGAAAGGGCATAAGAATGATCGCATATATGGTGCGCTCATTCAGATGCCCTTTGTGAATTGGGCCGCTCCTTTATTTGGTGCAAGGGACTTGCGTCCAAAAATATTCTTGACAATATGGCCCATGGCGTTTAGCTGCATGATGGCCTCAAAATATCCTCCAGCTGCTCAGTGAGATGGTGGTGGCTTTTTGACCGTGATGGGGGCGGGTGGAGTTGTGGGGGGGGGGCTTTGTGTGTTACACGACTGTTATCACTTACGCCTTCACATGCTTGTTGCATATTATGTAATGTGACTATGCTTTTGTACTGCTTGAAATCACCACCATAATAATTACAAAGCATTGTATTCTTGTCCAAGGCATGTGGGTATCTTGCAGTGGTAACCAGGCCTTATTCTGCTCGGATGAATAGCAAGGGTGAAATAGGAGGGAGGGAGTTAGGCAGGGATAAATGCTCGTATTATTAAGTATAAGTGTTTGTTCATTATTCAATCAGAATCCCACTTCCTCCTCGGAGCCGCCATGTGCTCAATCTCGCGTCCACTCTATCTCTTTTCCCCTAAACACTGGAACTCACTCCCCCTCGACTCAGATCCTCCCACACTCTCCATCTTTTAGGAGGCTACACACATATTCGTTTGAGTGTGGCGTGCTCGCTTATGTGCAGTGCGTACTATTTATGAGGGCTATCCATGTTGTTTTAGGCGTGTGCTTAGGTCTAAGCGATGTCTTTCAAATTCAGAAGTAGATGAACTATGTCTCCTCACTCGAAGGGACTGACCAATTGGTAAGTTATTTCTCAAGCTTAAAGGATGGAAGCTCTCATATTTCAGTAATTTATTTTTGTTGGTCGGTTTCCTGAATAATGTAGTATTTAAAGTGCACTCTGCTGATTTTTGGATCAGAAGGCCCAGGAAAGCCACGTTAGTGAGATTGTATGCCATTGTGAAGTTGATATAGTGATCTTGTGTATTTAACCAGGCTAGGAACGACACAAGTTGGTTCTCAGTGCCCTTCCATACCATGAAAACATCATTGATGTATTGATACCAGCACCCAATTTCCTAGCATTATGTATACAAGAATGTTGTATAAACAGATTGATTTTGCTGAATTAATAATAATTTTGCATTACAGCATTTAAACTAGATGGATTTATCAGAACGAAAATAGGCTTCCTATTAAAGAGTGACGCTAGACGTGAAGGCCCTTTATACATCAATACAATAAGAGCGATTGAATACACGTTCGGAAACAGCTCGGCGTCATACTATGAACATATCGGAATCTGAGCGTCACTTTAAATCATAACATTCATATTTAATGATCAATACTTTCAGCAGACAACCATGGATGCTAAGTACGTGCTAGTCCTGGCTAATCTTTTCATGGGACTATTTGAGGATGAACAAGTTTACATGGATCTGCACTTTAAGGAGCATGTCATAATGTGGCGCAGGTACATAGACGATGTCCTGATGGTATGGAAAGGCAACTACAATGAATTAAAGGCATTTGTGAACAGATTGAATGACAAAAACTTCAGGATTGCCTTCACATATCACAGCCACGAGGAGAGAATCGATGTCATTGATCTAACTATGTAGGCAAATGGCAGACGACGTAAGACATGCACCTATAGAAAAGAGGCTGAAGTAAATTCTATACTGCACGCTACAAGTTGCCACCGGAAATCAATAATAAAGAACATCACCATGGGTGAATTGTTCAGAGCGCGGCGCAAGTGTGAAGAAAGACATGTTTGACAAAGAATGTAATCTTCTGAAAAAACGATTTTCAGAAAGAGGATACTGTGACATAGTAACTTCCGGGGCACCAGTGGTTCAGGGATGAATATCAGTTTCTAAACCATCAATCAGCCCCACACCTTTAGTACACCTGAAGAGATCCGAACAGATTGGAAACATAAGTGAATTATAAACCTTCTTGTCCAATTTTGGTAATGTGGACGGAACGGCAGGCTTGTCTCCGCTAGGTCGTGGATCGTTGGTTAGTTGCAACACAGTGAAAATACAATTATCACCCAGTGATAAAGGGGACAGTCCATTCAAGGTTGTATACAAATATGGACTTTATTATTATTACAACATACAGTTCTAGCACACTACGAAATACAGCCCACCCTGTAAAGGAACGCAGAGGACAGACAGTTTCAGACAGACAGATTCACGAAGGAAAGGGATGCACTATGGATACTGACATGAGGTTGGTCGGTAAAGCAATCAGTCTTAACTGTTCATGGTTATTTGGTTTCAGCACCAAGGGAGCAAGGGGTCATAAATGTCACTAGGGGCCTTCGGAGAAGCACCAGGGGGACAGAACCACAATGTAACTGGTGCTTGAGATGATCTTGATGCTTGACAGCATCGATTTGGTTCCAGAACGCATTGCAGCTCCTGCAACAGAGTTCAAAATGGCAGACAGCTGCAGAAATCAGGCGGCAGGCAGTTCGAAAGCAAGGCTGGACGGATGGCTGCAGACTGGCCTACACGGCGGCTCAGGTCAAGAATCATTGTCCCTGTACTCTTTGGTGGATATGGAACCCTGGTCGAGGCCTCTCGGACGGCTTTATTGACTGCGGCGTGACAACAGTCAGTGGTGCAGATGGCCGTGGTTGGAGGGCTTGACTGCTTCAAAAATGTCCTTCAATGATGGATGCTGGTTGATGCTTGTTGTGGCACTCCTAGCTTCTTCACAGGGCTCATGTCTGACGGCCGAAAGCTGAGGAGAGTGTTCGCAGGCAACGGCCTTGTCCTTTGTTCAGAGACTCTCTGACACTTCCCAACTGGGAAGCTTGCTGGCAGAACCTATCCGGGTGCGCTGTATGCTTGCTGGGTACCAGTTCTGAAGCTGCTGGATGGGTCCTCTGAGTCCGATATCGCCCTCTGTTCCCTGGAGATGTTTAGGGGAGACATCTTGCTTCCCCCTTGGAAATCCTGGCATTCCTTCACTGGCGGAAGCTGTAAGGCACACTGTACCTTCAGCCAGGGTCCAAATGAGTCCTTCTTCTTACTCCTTCAGAAGTCGTCGCATGATCTGCTAAGTGAGGGGCTCAGCTCTCTTTTAAAGCCAAATGGGCCCCAGTGATTGGTGCAAGCTAAGCCTACCTTAATGAACCAATCCTCGGTCCCCACCAACAATCTTCTGTTATGCGTGATGTCATAACCAAAGTGCTTTGCAACAGGAAAGGTAACCGGGGAGTCCCCACAACCACTCTCTAGACCCCATACCTCCTTTCTTCTCAGAACTGATAGTAACCTTCCTGTCCATCCCGTGTTCCTCCCTGCACTCTCTGGTCTTTCCTAGGGAAGACCTAATCTGCTGGAAACCTGTTTTTGCTGGCTTACTTACCAACCCCTTGTGCTGCCCCAACCTTTTGCTTTGTATCAGCCACACTCCTGATTTTACTACTTCCTCTTCCTCCTAGGACATCCGCCACCTCTAGCTCGTCACACCTCATCCTGGCCTGGGTATGTTAGGTTGTGAACAAATACTTTAGTTCTTTGAGAAATGCATTTACACTTGTGCGAGTGGGAGCGAGGTACTTTGGTTCCACTGTGTCAGCCTTTGATGCTGAATACTGCACAAGTTGGAATGGAGTTCTGTGCACCTGCTTCTACATGTTCAGGACAGCAAAATCTGCCATGGGTTCCGTAGGAGTCAAAGTATGGTCAAGGTGGTGGCTTACCTGGCAACAGTGGCACTGTACCAAAAACCTTTGTTAACCCAGTGAAAACCATTCTCCTTAAAGGGAAAGCAACTTGCTTTGATGTTGGGATTTTTGGTCTGGCTGGTCTGGGCTTTTGGCTCTCTTTCAGGGAATCTTATTCCTTTAACTGGCAGGTTCTTGACAGGGTTTGTGTGCAGGGAAAATCTTTTGGGACCAGTCTGCCCCGGTATGGCAACGTGACTGTCCTGGCCACCTCCTGCAGCCTCTTAACTACTGTCCCCAGCATCCCACTCTAGTCTATCACCACCCCCTCCTGAGGTTAACCCTCTCTACAGATTATCTCATCCTTCTCTTGGTGTTGTCATCTCCTCTACTTTTTGACCATCGCCTCCAAGCACCACCACCACCATCTCGAGTACCTTGCTACTTCCTCTTGGCTGCTTCACCCCCTCTTGCTTCCTAATGTTTTCTCTTCCGCGGTCTTTGAAACACACTCCAAATACCAGCGTTAACCTGCTCCAACCACCCTGCTGCTAGACTGGTTTGTCGGGCTTTGATTCTTCCCTCCCTGCTCCTTCTGGGTGGATCTTTTATTGAGGGTCTGCACCTGTAACCATAATTGGGTAATACCTGGGATTGGCTAACATCTAGGGAAGCATCTGGGGCTGATGAGGGTTTTGGAAAGACACCAAACAAATATCTGATTGTGCTGCCATCTTTGATTTTGTTTGTGTACCTCTATACCTCCCAGGGTTTTCAAGTACTAGGCTGCTACTTCCGGTACGTCCTCTGGGTATGTAAGGTTGTGAACTAATGATTGGTAAGGTTTTAATTCTGTGAGATTTGTTTTTGCTAGTGCATAAGTGGGAAGCAGGGAACATTGGTTCAGCATTGTTGGCCTCTGATGCGAAGTAACTGCCAGAGTTTGGTGTGACGTTCCCTGCATCTTCTTCTGCATGTTTGTAATGTCATGACCTGAAATAACTCTTTCAGTGGGACCACAAGATTCACTGCTGGCCCCATGAGAGTCGCACTATGATCTCCTTCAGGTGCCAGCTGAGCCTGCAATGGTGGCAGTGTACTCGCTACTTTCCTTAACACATTGAACACATTCTTCTTAAAGGCTTGCTTTGATGTTGGCATTTTGAGTCTGGTTGCTCTAGGGTGCAGGGGGGGGTTTGCTCCTTTATCTAGCAGATTCCTGCAAGGGAGTATGTTCAGGTCAAATCTTGCAGTGCTGGTCTGCACGGGTGTAGCAATGTGACTGACCCCTTCCAAGTGTTGAGGACAGAGGCAATGTGACCAGGGAATCCACCCCATATCACCTCTCGGCCCAACTTTCAATAGCTCTTGTTGGCACCTGACCACCTGAGTCACCCTCCGGTCGGTTAACAGATTTAGGGAAGGGGACCATGTCACATCAGGTATATAATGTAACAGTAAAGCTGCCATTTTCCCCACTGTCTTGCTAATTATTTAATGAACTATTCAAGCTCTGTATCCATTACAATATTGGCCACTTTGATGCTACCGTATAGAAGTGTGTGTATAAAACTGTTTTTATTTTTAATTTGTATTCCTTTCATAAAAATGTCTAGTGCAGGGGGGCACAACTTATTTTGCTGGAGGGCCGAATGTACCACACAGGCCTCATACAATGGGTCAGACTGCCGGGGGGAATGAGCAGGTGGTAGGGGCATGGGTGCACGAATTTGAGTACACAAACAAAACGTGGGGTTTGAGGTGTAATTTCTATTTATTGCTCTACTTCTTTTACTATAACCTGTGCTGTACATTGCATTGTAATGTCATTACAATTGTTATTTGTCTGACAAATAAATCAAGCACCACTTTAAATATAAGTAAAACTGGAGTCATTGGGATGCAAGGGCACAACTGATTTTAGACAAGGAAACACTTCATCATGCCTCCTTCGACTTGGACCGCCCCTCCCCTCTCAGGTCCAACTTGGTTGCTTTCTTTCTGCCACCTCTCTTTCTCCCCCAGTGGCGTTCCCCAGAGTTGTATCCTCTAACCCTGGTGTTTCAACCTCTGCTTGGCCCCTCTGGCCCACCTGATCTCTACCTTATCCTCTAACTTCCAGTGTTATGCGGATGATACTCAGCTTTCCTTCAGGCTCCCCTCAGCCTCCTCCCTTCTCTCGCTCATTCCTGACTGTCTATCCGCGATTCAGGATTGGTGTGCCTTCAATGATCTCTGCCTTAATGCCAGTAAGACGGAGATCCTTCTCATTGGGACCCCTGCTCCCGCTTTCCCTCTCTCACTCTGGCCGTCCTCCATGGGCCTTATTCCTTCGCCTTCCTGTGAGGCTAAAAACGTGGTGTCATCTTCGCCTCCACTCTCTCCTAACACCTTGGACGTCACCAAGAAGTCCCACTACCAGCTGCACCTCCTCAAAGGTACTCTTCCCTTTCTCACCTTCCCCCAGAAGCTCACTGTCTCCAGAGCCCTGGTTCTCTTAAGGCTGGATTGCTGCAACAGCCTCTTTCTCAATCTGCCTTCCTCTATTCTCCCCCTTCTGCAACTAATCCAGAAGAGGACCGCAAGACTTATCCTTGGCCTCAAGCCCAAGGACTGAATCTCTCCAGCGCTGAGATCTCTCCACAGGCTCCTGGTGGCTGTAAGGATCAATTTCAAGACCCTTTGCATTGTCTACAAGGCTTCCTGGGGGCAGGGCCGAATCTACATTCAACGCTCTCTTCCAAAATACCTTCCTTCTCAAGCCCTTCGCTCTGCTACCTCCAATTCTCTTGGGTCAGATGCTACTCCAGGCAGAGAGTGGGGGGTAGATCTCTCCTATGCAGGTGCCTTCCTCTGGAATGGCCTCCCTGCCCCTCTCAAACTTGAGCCAGATCACCTGAAGTTCCGGAAGCAGCTCAAAACCTTCCCTTTCTCCTCGTTTTCTCTCTCTCCCTCTCTTGCTGACCTACCTGCGTGCTGCGCCGACTGCTTGCTTGCTACCCTCAGAGTCTCACTGGGTACCAGGCTCCCCCTGATCAGTCTCACCTTCACTGCCTCCTGGCCTACTGCGCACTTAGGGGCTATAACTGGAACCTCTACAGTCCCCTGCCTCCTTTGCACTTACCCAGAGCTACGCTGGCCTGGCTGCACTTTTTCAGAGCATTGCTTCCCTGACTGCACTTCCTCCTCTTCCCTTCCCCTGCACTTCACGTTGTCGCACTTGCACGATCTGAATGTCACAAGGCCTAGTAAGATCGTTTGTCTTGTCTTCCCTCTGTCTTCCCCCCTTGTCTTGTTGTGCCTTCAAACACTTGTGTAAAGGCGCGCTATAAATGGCATATCCCATCATTAAACTCGGGTGACTGGGAAATCCGTAAATAATGTCCTGAAGGGTTTCATCCAGCCCGCAGCCGTATGTTGTGCACCACTGGTCTAGTCTTTCCGTGGGATTCCTCTTGCAGTGTCAGACGGGGGCACACAATTGTCTCGGGCACCATAGAAAAAGTGGCCAACAGTTGCAAATGGCAATTCATTCCTTTTGTGACTAACAGTTTAAGTAGTACCCAAGGAGGAGTTTTCTAATGAAATGTGATACAAATTGTGAATTAGAAAGAATATTTATTCGGTAGCAATGGTCAAAACCACTAGTCGCATGGTGAAGTAACTCATCAAACTGGCCCACATTGGCCAAAAAAGTGCCCCACTTTTACCCAAAAATGAGCCCACACTAGCATTTTGCGTGTTGGGTTCAGGCATTGGCCTATTGGCCAGTCGGAGCCTGCTGTGTCTCTTAACTAATTTCCCCACTGCAGTGGCATTATTGCTACAGGCCGAGGAGAGATTAGAGTGTGTAACGTTATGATTTGATTGGTTATTTTTAGTGCACTTAATACCCAGAGGTTTTTAAGCACGGACCTGGGGATCGAACCTGTGTTGCTCCTTGTCGTTTTGCTTCCAAGGCGAGCACGTTGCCCCTGAACTATCCTCCCATTGGCGGTACCAAACTACCCGCCCCTGACCTCCAAGGCCACACATTTGAATAGTGCATCTATGATATGGATCGCATTTGTGTGCAGCACCAGTTCCACTGGGGAATGCAGGAGTCGTCGAAGCCATGCAAAGCAGCTAACAGCATAAGCCACTTACAAGAAAAAAAGAAAAATACAGTCTGAAACATGTTAAACATTAATTTAGTAAAATCAGCATGCTTCTAAAGATGGATTTTCATGGGGGATTCCCAATTGTTTACTTCAGGTCAATTAGTGCCCACTAATGGGACCCGTCTGGAAGTCCTACTTCCTCCCCAATCTTCTTGATATTTTATGATGTGAGTTGGAGATGATGAAATAAGTACATTTGGCAGTGGCCTTTCATATCAGAATTCAATAACAGTTTGGTTTGACTTGTCATCATGGCAGCCACAAGGAATGTTGACATAACCATATCAGCGCAGAGATTAAGCTTCACGGCCAGACCACCTCGTTTATGCATTTCATGCATTTATTAAAGGTTTAAAGTGCTCTTTCGCCCTCCAGATAGCATTTCACTGCACTTAAGTATTTAAGATAGAGCCCCTTACACTCCAGCCCCACTAAATCAACGAGGCAACATTCTTTCCAGTAATTTTTACATGCTGCGACTGTGAGAACACGGAGAAAGGACAATTGGAAGGAACTTATTAGGAGTAACCATGTATAGCACTCATTTAAGGTGAGATGGGCCGCTATTTGTGTCAGCAGTGGGGCAAGAGATGGAAAACGGGGACAGAGCTGTGTACAAGGTTGTGCCGCGTACGACCACCATGAGAGGGTAGGATGAAAATAATGCTGTATCCATTGCAAACGATGACATTTTACTTGCTCATGCTTGGTGCAGGACAGATATTTGGTACTTGTGAAAGCCATATTATTCTCTGCAGTCTATGGTTCAATGTATTATTTCTGACACCATGCTTGGTATCATTACTAGGGGTTCCTCTTCAGGCTAGAGCTATGACGGTCTTCCAGGCATGGATAGAACCATAACACTCTAGCCACCAGTGAAATACCACACACTCAGAGTAGAGGTGGCACTTATGCGATATGGCTTCCTCCACTCTCCCTCACGTCTGTTTTTGGTTCAAGAATGGAAGCTGGGTGGTAACCACTGGACACAGTTCTGAAACTGCAGAGTTGGATTTTTGTGCATGTGCTGGCTGAGGGCTTGCGTGTGCCTGATGGAGATGATCGAAGGAATGCAAGCCCACCAGCCACCTACTACTGAATTCTGTCCCAGCTCTGTGTGGAGTGGCTGAGAAAGCACTGAGGTGTAATGTTGTAGATCAGGGTTATCCCTGGCTTCCAGAACTGGAATCCTGACGGGTTTTCAGGATATCCCTCATTAATATTAATATTCATGAGGAAAAATGTGGATTCATTTAGAGTCATTGTGTGCAAATTTATCTCATGAATATTAATGAGGTGTATCCTGAATGCTCAGCATGGATCAGGCCCTCGAGGCTTGGAGTTGGACAACCCTGTGATGGACATAAGGGAGTGAGGACAGGTGGGCCAAGGTGGTGTGAGAAACCTGAAGGTGTCTCGCCCGCTAGTCCCCGGGGATCTGTCATCCAGGTGGCCAGTGCACGGCCATTGCTATTGGATCCAGTTCCTGGGGGTGGACCAGTGCGGGAGGATCACCTGGAGGAGGGGACCTTGGGGAGTGGAAGTGGGACACCAACAGTTGAGACAGGGTATCCCCTTCCCTATAACACCTTTTCCCTATCCTGCCCCGTGGGATATTCAGAAGTTCTATGCCCCCCTTTTCCAACACAAACACTTTCCTACACCATGACAGACAACAGACTAACACCTGAGCCGTTTACCTGACATGTCCCAACACAAGGGTCAGGCAGAGTCAGGCAATTGACAATAACTACGCACACCTGACGGCCCTTTCCCTTCCTTTCAGAGATAAAAAAAGCAGAGCACAAAAGCACTTCGAGCAAGGCCAAACGCATGTGGAAGCAGCTATGTTGCACCAGTAGTTCAAACGGAGGAGAAAGGCGGAGAGACCTGGAGGGACAACAAGGAGGGAATTGTCCTTGTCCTTTTCACCTCAGACCCACAAAGCTTCCGAAAGGGAAATCATAAGACCAGGAAATCCAGCTGGCGTGTGGTGTGACAGGTGTCAACAGCACACAGGACCTTCCCATGCTGATAGCCAAAGAGGGGAAAAGTGCTTGCCCCGGTGGTGCCTTCCTTGACTCACGAAACAAGAAACTCCAACAGTTGAGCGCAGCTGGTGAGTCGGAGAAGACAGATAGTAAAACCGAACTGTGCTGGGCCAAAGTTTGCAGATGGCAGCCTTGTCGAACAAAGAACTTGTTTAGTTGAACTTTTTAAGAAACCCTAGTAAAAGGTTCAGAAGCAGAGTGGTCAGCTGTCCCGGTGGCACTCATTTCAAAGTCCTCTGACTGAAGCCCTTTTGGGTTGTGTTATTTTGTCAAAACTTACAAAGACCAAGAGGCCTTAGGAGAGGCTAATGTAAAGTGTCAAAGTGGTCCTATGAGGGTCAAGCAAAACCCCTCATACACTTGAAAGTCTTTGACACATGGGAGAAAATTGATGGAACAGTGAAACTGGCAAATGTGAACCCGACGGAGGGATGCCTGAATATGGAGGGTAAATAATGATATACCCATGAACATTGTGATGATAAATGTGAACCCGGCTGAGGGATGTCCACAATGGATAGTTGGTGAAAAGGACATTGAGACTGTTAAGTGATATGTTTTTTAGTGTAAGGCCGTAGTGAACCCGATTGAGGGTGGATCCAAGAGGCGAAGAGCAGTCACCCAACGTGAAAATATTGCCAAAGGAACTTTTGGTTTGTTTATTGCACGGCCTTCTAAGGCAAGAGACTTTTGCAGCAAAGAGACTTGGGCCCGGAAAGGCCTTGGCATTGTTGAAAGGACCTGTAACCTCATACTGGCGAGGCCCAGATGAGCGCTGTGCTCAAAGGTCCTGCCTTGTCCTGTGCAAAAATGATGTGGGGAAGGAAGTCCCCAGCTGAAAGAACAAAAGGAATATCGAGGCTGAGTACCACAAAGGAAATACAACAATCACGGGCTAAAAGATTCACAGATCTTTTATTACTGTACATTTTACAAAGCAAAACAGATAGCTATCTGGCCTCAATGCCTCACAGTGTGTACCAGCCTACACAGCGAGGACAGTGAGGTACTGGACATCAAAACCTTCGTGCTTTTATACAATTTGTGTAATATTGTCCAGCCTCTCTTCACGTTAATAATTTGTGGTCTAGAGTTCGTGCCTAGTTTACATACAGATTATGCAATATTATGCAAAGGATTACATAAGGTTGTATTTCCATGAAGACACAATGGTGATATATGTTCTCGGATCCCGCGGTAAGCCTTATACTAAGTTCCTCCACAATGTAGTTCAGTCAAAGCATACGCTCGAGACTTGTACTTTATTGTGCCAATGGTTACACAAGGATGAGGCTTGTGAACGCAGATGACAGTTCATAAGAAGCGCAAGGTCTCTTTGCTCAGTTTAAACAGTCGGCTCTCGGACAGCCTAAACATTAACAGAACTCAAAGGTTGGAAGGCTTGGTTGCAAGTTGAAAACATAGTCCACCATTTTAGAAAGTAGAACACACAAGTGGAAATCAAAATGGTGGATGAATCTTAAAATGGTGGCGAAGTACATCCAAAAAATCTGAACTTTGCAACGCGGTTTTCCGTGTAGCGCGAATAGGCGTAGGCCAATATAAATACTAAGGAGGCACTATATAATTACCGTTTAACACAGCCATACCATCCTGACTTATTATTTGGTGAACACTTCTTTCTTTTCTTGAGAACATTGTCCCACACTATTTGGTAACTTAGTTGTAAGGATTGGCAATAGTTTTTTGTTTTTTTTTTTGTATAGGCCCTTTTTTTAATGAGATGCCAATAGGTCTGCCTTATTATTATTTGATGGTCGTAGATTGCTCCCATCTTAGATTTAGGTTTATATCAGGCGTTTTTCTCACCCATTATACAGTTTAATAAAGACTCTTGAACTGTTATCACTTGTGTCTGTCTGTACTGTCTTTACTGTTGCCACCATGCGCTCCTTACAGTGGTCATAACGCTATTGTAAGGGGAGGCACCCACTTAGAAAAAACAAACATTAGCAGGGTTGATTAGCACACTTTGCTCATCCCTACTCTCCCACCACGCATCACTTTAAATCACCTTCGGCCCCATTACGACCCTGGCGGAAGACCATGGTGCTATTAGCACCATGGTCCATGCCGGTAAATTACCGACTCCGCCATGGAGAAAGGGGGAATTACCACCCCATTACAAGGTTGGCGGGGCGGTAATTTCCCCCTTCCTCGATGGCCCTTCCCCATTCCCATTTTTGCCCCATAGGGCTCAGTGGGAATGGGGAAGGCGCTAAGTACGGTGCCGCAAATTGCGGCACCGTAATTAGCACCAAGGTCCCTTTGCGGGTCCCTACTTTAACGGCTGGTCTACACCAGCCGTTAAGGTCGGGTCACGCAAAGGGACCTCGTAATTAGGCGCTAATAGGTTAACGGCGCCGCAGCCTTTTACGGCGCAGTTAACCCATTAGCGCCTGGTTGTAATGAGGCCCCTTGAATCCTCCTCAAAACACCCCATGTCTGTGGGCACATAATGCAATAATATTTTAGAACATTACAAGTAATTTTTAAATCATATGCTGCATTGCCAAAGGAAATTCCAGGATATAAACTGTCTTTAGATCCGGATCTGGAGCTGTGTGACCAAACTAGTTGCTAATGATGACATTGAAAAAATGTACACAGAATCTTAGTGAAAAGCACTAAGAGGCTACATATGTTTTATTGGCTGGGCGGCCATCTTGTAGTCCTTATGTGAGCCAGGTCATCAAAAACTTCATATTCCCCCAGCATGCCTTGGTAGGCTATCATTCCCAAGTGCTTTTTTTGCTCCTTTCTTGTACCAAATTCTCAGTGGAATGGAAGGGTGATGACAACTACTGCATGGCCCAGTTTAGACGTATTCCATGAGAGAAACCAAATAACTAAAGGCAATTCTAAGGCAGGATAATGAGAGATACCTTTGCTCAAAATAAGTATTCTGAGCCACTCAATCAAACAGAAGCAGTCACTGAAACCATGAAGGGGATGAACAGAGGGATTTTGGATTATCCCCTGGCACAGCTGCTACTCTGGCATGTGTAACAACATCGTATGTTTGATTGTTATAGGTTAAGCTCTTTTGGGGTTTCACCACACATATTCCCCATTTATTGGCCCCCTTGGCTACTCGACCTCTCATTCCACGATCTAGACCTCCTCTGCAAATCTATTTTCAATGAAATCCCAGTGTTTCCCAAGGGGGATTTTTTATCTCACTGCTTGACCAAAACCCACTAACTTCAGCATGACTTCACTTTCTCTGATCATTCTCTGACCACCCTCCATAACCTGCCAACTCACAATCATGAAAACCCACTCAATGTTATCTTTCTCTCCTCCCCACTCAATTCCTCTGTCCTCACTGCTGACCCACCCTCCTCTGATCAATCTCTTCTACATTTTACTGTCTCTGTTCCTCCTCCACTCTCCGTTCTCCCATCCACAATTGCAAAACAAATATTCACGCCTTAATGTATGGCCCCCTACATTTACTATGTCAACATCCCTCCAACCTCTCATTCCACCTTTTACAGACTACATTGAATTTCTGTAGTTCAGTTGGGCCCAGGCAGCTCCCTTTGAGCACCATTACCACACTCACTCTTCACTCGCTTTCATCTAAGCCTTCAATCATGTATCTCCCCAGCCATCAAGAGACAAGGACAACCATTCACCACAAGCTGCCCGGCTCCAACAAAACCCACTCTCTCTCTCCTTGCTTCCTGAAAGTAATCACTACTTGATCTCACTAGTCCTATGACTTCAAGTCCAGCTATTACACCGGTGCCATCTATCCTCTAAGCTCTCATCCTCACAAGCTATTAATACAACGCTTGTCCATACTTGGATGCCTCCATTCTGGCCTCCCCCCCTCAATCTCACCTGAAGTCTTTTCAGCTACTTCAAAATCTTTGATGCAGGATACCCTGTCTTCTCTTGTCCTCCTCGTTTACACTCTGATGTTCTCTGCATCACCTCAACCATATCCTAACTATTTGACCTACAACCAACCACCTTTACTGAGCTTGCACAAACCTTCCAGGCTGCCAAGTCCTTCTGTGCTTTGATTTCCCCATTGCATCATGTACAGGCATGTTCTAAATGGCATATCATATAACTAGATAAAGAGTTGACACACCTGACCTGCTCCTACCCCTCTCCTCCCTTCAGCCATGCACTTTCTTCTGGTATCTTCTCAACCATGTTTTAAGGTGGCCACTGGTATACCCATTTTTAAGAAACCCTGGACAGACCCCAACAACCCTGAAAACTATGAACCCATCTCCCTCAATCTTAATATTTTGAAAGTGCTTGTATGTATAGTCATCAACCTCATGGCTACCTAGGGGCCAGTGGACACAGTGAACCGCATCCATCTGGATTTCAATGCGGACACTCCATGAAGGTAGCACTTATTCTCTCTCTAATTCCCTCACAAAAGCTTGCCACTGGCATCTGTCATCCATCTTCTCCTTGATCTCTCTGTTGCCTTTAACACAGTTGATAATCCCTCCAGACCCTCTCACATCATAGCTTTTAGGGCACTGGCTCACATATGTAGTCTCCTACTTGGCTGCTCTCTACTTTTCCATGTCCTGAAAAAGGGCATTTCCTCCACCATACCCCTAATGGTAGGAATCACGCAAGGTCTGCCTTGTTCCCCTCCAATTCACACTTTATACCCCCACTTTCTGCAAACTCATTTTCACCTTTGGCTCCTAATATGATCTATTTTCCGATGATACTCAAATCGTCTTCTTTCCCACAAGGCTCACAATGTGGGTTTTCTATTTGACAGAGAATTAAAACTTCAGCACATCATCACCTCCACTGCAATGGTTGCCAGGCGTAACATCAACATCCATAAAATTGGACCCTATCTCTCCTTTATATCTACCAAAACACTCATAACCACCCTGATCCTCAACAGGATGAATTACAGCTCAACTCTCCTTATGGAAATCCCCCTCTACTGCTTTGATTATTTAAAAAATGTATCAAACTTTCTTACCTGTCCCCTCTACGGCATCCCACAATCCTCGCCCATCTCAGCACGCTGCCATCTTGCAGGGTGGCTATACATGCAAAAGGCCCCATATTCAAATTCCCATTTCTTGTCCTAAATTCCATCTAGGGGCTAGCCACTTACTCTCCCACCTGGCCGAATCTATCTCTGGACTCTCCTCCCACTGTATAAACTCAAGCTCTCATCAACCTAGCCAACCCCATACACCCTCCTACTTCCTCTTCAAACCTCTGTTGGCCAATTACTAAAACACCTTACCCCCAGAAATCTGGGACATTCAAACAGTCTCTTTCCTGATTGCATTAGGTCACTGTTATAGTGCACTCATACCATAAGGTGTGCCAAGCAGCGAGTCCCTGAGCAGCTTATTAAAGGAGGGGCTCAAGGTGACTTCTCAGGGATGCAAGGGTGCTGAAGGTTTGGATCTCACTTGGGAGGCCATTCCAGGTTTTAACGTCCTGTACAGTAAATATTCTTCCGGTAGAAGGTGCACTCTAAGATCACCTTAAGCTATCACATGGCCTCCCCAGACAGAAGTAGCCTCATAGTTTTAGTGTATCATCATTGCCCCACTCTGCCCGCCTCCCAAAGACCCTGACGCATGGTCACCACTCAATTGAATATGCGTATATGTCTGTAAATACTGAAGATGTATTTAAAGTCTGTCTTGTGCTGTCCCCATTTACTCCTTCCAGATCATTTGCCATCAGACACGTTTTAATAGTCACTACCAATGCATGACTTTGTAAAGCACCCAGCAATTGGACCACTCCAGCCATGAACATGCCCTTCGTAACCGCCTTCTTGGAAATACACTATTTATTGAAAAATAAGACCGATCCCATATTAACCTTTTGGTAAAATAACTTTGGGACCTTCCTTCACTTGCAGCTGATTCAAACAACACTACACAATTATAGCAAAGAGTGACTTGAAAAAGCAGTAAAAGGCAGGCATTGTAATTGATTATTTTTTGTAATATATATAAAAAAAACATGAATGTGATTTTACAGCAATTGAAACAATGAAAACATGCAAGATTATAAGGTATGCATTATATTTAAAATATTGGATTTTGATTGGCGAAGATCCTGCATACCTGGATTGTATATACATTGTTACATTTTGTTTCACACAAGGATCTGTGCACACGTAGTGCATTTAAAATCCTAAATTTTGTTTGCCCAAGGCCCTTTGCTCAAATGTACCCCTGCACTACCACTGTGCTCCTCAAGTCCACTCCCTACTGTCTCCAGCCTTCCAATCCTCTCTTTAAAACTCACCTCCCTGCCGCATACTCTCCTGTGCCCTGCCTCACTCTCCCTTAAGTCTTCACTCATACTTCTCATCCTATAACGCATCTCTCACACTCCATAATGTTAATTTTCTCTCTCCTCTACCCCTTACCTCAATCCCTATGAACTTTCTCTCCCGTCCTTTCCACCTCATCTTGTCCTAAGCATTCTTCAACTATTCCCATCATGTCTCTGCCCTTCGCCTTACCCACAAAACCCCCCCTGAATGTCCTACTCCCTCTAATCTCAGCCTTCCATCTCATCTTGCCTCGAGTAGTACTTTCTCCCCCTTACTGTCACCCATTTCTCTTAAACTCAAGCTCTGGGCTGCCCAGCCTATCTGAAATAAAAACCTTCTTTATCAGTGATCAGTTTGATTTGCGCAACTCCGCCCTCCCACTCTGTTAGCCTTGGCCATCACTGAGACGTGGATTACTCCTCTTAACTCCACTACCCTTCAATTTTATTCTGCAACCTTTCTGCACTCCTCATACTCTTCCACAAGGGATGTGGGAGTTGGCCTAATGATCAACAAGGTTCTTCTCCTGCCCCCTTGAACCCTCTTAGAATTAATTCACTTGAAACTAACTCCTCCTGCCCACCCCTCTCACCACCCTGCTAATCTGTCACCCACTAGCCTATTGCAACTCCTCTGATCTGGACCTTCTTGTTGACTCCATTCTCACTCAAGCCCCAATAGCTCTCTTGGGCGACAGCAACCTCCACAAAATCACTCCCACTCTTTAACTCCAGTTTGACTTCCTCCACTCTGACCACTCCCTTGCCTTACTTCAAAATGTACCCACTCACTCTCGTGGTAGTTCTCTTGACCTGTTATTCCCCTCCACCTCTTTCATCACATTCAGTCTCACTATTGAGCCCTTCCCTTTTGGACCACTCTGTCTTCTATTTTTACATTGCAGTGCCATCCATCAGTAACTCCCCTGCAAACCCTGCCATCTTTAAGCATAAATACTGGTATTAAAATACATGCATGTCCTTACCAAGTATAACCAAGGTCACTCTTTATAGTTCAGTGAGGTCGCTACATTTTCTGAAAAACGTGTTGTCAATACGGCAGACCACATGTAAAACATGAGCAGATGTTTCTTTACTGTATAGCCTAGGTTATGAAATCAAGTCATTATGTAACTTCATCAGATCGAACCCCTAAGCTTGTTTAGACAAATATTGAAAACCTTTTTGTTTCAATTAATCCCATCCCTATTGTGGGTAAATATTTCTCCATCTGCACTTAGATGTAGGTTCTCCTACCTTCCCGCAGGATATGCACATGATAAATAACAAATTTGAATGTCGAATATCAATAAGAATCAGATTCCCTGCCCCCCTAACTAGTTGAAGTGTAGTCGTCCCTTCTCTTTCCTGCTCCTCCCCAGGCTGCCTCTATTGAACAGACCTTGTATGACTTTGGCCTTGCTCTCTTCTTCCCCTTTGCCCACCAGTAGTCCTCGTGCAACTTCACCTCTAACACCTGACCACCAAGCCCTGGATTACCCCTTTGATCATCATCCTCAAAACAGACATGAAAAGCCACTTTTGTAAGTGACGTAAATACCAAACCCACTCTCTTCACCTTGACTACACAAATTATCTCCTCCCCTCTGAATCTGCTAAAGCATCTTATTTCACCAATCTAAATACTACCTTACCATCTCACCCATGCAAACTCAGTACAATGGGATCTCTTATTCCTTCACTGCCAACAACTTTGTGTCCTACTTCTCTTCTAAAACCAAAAGAATCTATGACACACTTAGAACACGCCTATCCCACTCTCCCTTTTCTCCTCCCCCCAATGCCTATCCCTACTTCCTCCTTCCTGCTCCCTTCACCTCCCATTTCTGTGAACTGGCACCTATCCTTCAGACTGACAACCCCTCCCGTGCCCCAACTCACTTGTATGCCAATGGTACCACATATCTGCTCTTAACTCTCTAACCCTCTATTTTATCTGGGGCATTTCCAGCCTGCTTTAAGGTAACAACTATAATCTATCCTCTCTATCTTAAAGAAGACCACACATGGCACCAATTACCTTGCAAACTGCCAGCCTGTATTTCTCCTCCCACACTATTCTAAATTCCTCAAATGACTTGTCTTTAACAGGATCTCCTTGTATCAGGCACTGCCGACTCCTGTGACCCTCTCCAATCTATATCTCACAGCTGCAACTTGGCTCTAACAATGTCACTCTAGTTTTCTGACTTGTCACATTTGCAAAATTTCCTTATCCAGATTTTCTCTCTCATGCAATTGATATGGTCAACTACTCATCCCTTATTTGTCCGCTTCCTGGGCTGGGCATCCAGGATGCTGTGGAACACTGCTACAACTGGTCCAATCTCCCTCCCATTTGGCATCCCTCAAGACTCTGTCATTGGCACTCTGCTATTCACTCTCTACAACTCCTTCCTTGGGCAACTAATCTCTTTCTTTGGGTTTCCAACCACTTCTTTTCAGATGACAAGCTAATATTCATCTCCTTCTGACTTCTCTGCTTTTATGTCGGCTTGCATCTCTGCAATCCATCACTGGATGGCACTTTTCGGTTTTGTGCTTAACTCCAGCAAGATTGACATTATCTACCTTCCTCCATATAATGCCCCCTCTCTTTCCTTCACCCATCTCTTTTCCAACTGACTTACTCTTCCTTCCTCAAGGTACTCAACTGTGGGGTCTTTTTGATAGCAACCTCAACCTTCACCACTCTATTGCTACTACCATTTTTGTGATGAGGAGTAACATGCTTAATGTAAAGGAAATCTGTCCCCTCCACAATTACAATGTTAACAAAACTCTCATGTTGACCTTGTTACTCAGCCAACTCCACTATTGTGCTAGTGCAAGTCTATCCATTCTCCTTCTTTCCACATGACAAGTCTTCAAATTCGACACCTACACACTCTACAATATTCAACACTTTGTTCTCAATCATGCTGGTTGGCTTTCTATTAAAAAGGAACTTTTTAAATTTCTACTGCTTGTGTAAACATCCCTTGTGAGGTTGCACCCCTAACCTAGCAAACACTATCTTCTGCTACTCGGCTCTTTTCTCTGTCTGATATAGTACACTCTCTAATCTCTTTGTCCACCAACCACCATGACTTCCTATCACTGCCACTCCTTTTCTCCTCTTGCCCCGTTCACTGTAACTCCCTTCCTCTCTGTTGTTCTCCCATGTGTGACGAATTCAGGGAATGCATCTCTTCTCCTCAGGGAACCCTGTGTGAGGCTGGGGAGGTGAGCCCACTCCACAGGACCCTCCCTAGGGATCGAGGCAAGTGAGACTTTACCGGGAGAGACTCCCTTTTTTGGGGACAAGGACTCCCATTCCTGTGAGCAATTCCGTAAGCCATTCACCTTAGGGTCATATATGGCACTATCAGAAATAAAGAACAGTATGAAGTCCAGTGATGTTCCTGAATACAAAGCCACAATATGTCGTCACAAACAAGAAAGAGAATCTGTCTCTTTCAGGAGAAATTTCCATTTAACTGAAATGAGTAGACTGGAAAAGGACACAAGTAGAGGTGAAGCAGAGACAGCATGCAAGCAGGGGAAGCCCCCTCGCAGCATGACCGCGGAGAGAGGAGGAGCCAAGGAGAGACAAGGAGCCTGCGACTTCCAGAAATGGTCTGAGTGCAGGAGTGAAATGCTGGAGGCCCAGCGTTCACATGCACTGGAGAGCTGATGAGACAGGAATCCAAGTCCTGATGGTGGCATGGCCATGACTGCTTCGTGGTGGCAGTGCTCATGTCTAACGATGCAGAAACCACCACACTGAGTGCAGCAAGGTGTCCGGTTACCCGCAGCCATACTTGGACATACAGAAGGAGAAAACCAAGAGCTGGACATCAGCTGAGTTCAAGAGGGTGCGAACCAGAGCCAAAGACGTGGACCCAAACGAGTGCTGGTCCTGGGGATGTTTCCCTACCTAACCAGAGGCAATGGGGAGAATGGGAGAAATGGGAGTCTGCCGGGGAATCATTATACATCTGGAAAAACTCATCCCTGTGAAATTGACAAGATATGGAATAGAAACATGATGAACTGGAATTGTAACCATGTGAGAAAGAGAATCATGAATAAACCTATAAGGGAAACCATTAAGCATTGGATACACATACCGTCGGAAGAATGGAAAATATCCCATAGTGCAAGTAATGCAAAGTGGAGAATATCAGAAAGAGAATCCTATGAGTGCGGAGTGAAGGTCAGTAGAGCCCAGAAAGGACAATGTCTAAGTAAGCCACCTCAGGAAAACATGAATCGCCAAGAAGTGAAGTGGAGTGAAGAAGAAACTCTTTGAGAAGAGACAGTGAGGAGAAGGGAATCATTCTCCTAGCTTCATTTAGTTGGTCAGAATAGTAGTACGGTCAGGTAGAACTAGTTTTTGGACAGCAGACCATTTTTATTTGGAGACATTCTGATGACTGACGAGCACCGTAGCTATCTGAATAGGCTGGGAATACCCTCCTAGCAATAGGGAAAGATAGCCATTATTCCTATAATTTAAAAAATAAGCAGTGGAAATGTCAACATTGTGTCTGTGTCCTTCTTCTGACCCACCACACATGTTAAGAACACTACTTCCACCCACTCATTTATACCTGCACTAAAGGGCCCTGAGCTGCTCAGGCCGTAAACAAATATGTGAGATCACAGCATGCATCAACACTTAACTTCATGGTGACATCTACTAGGGGGACTCTGAGTTACAATGTTTGTCACTCTCCACACTTGCTGAATTTCATGGATGTTGTTGCGTTGAATCGAATCATCTTAACTTTGTCTTAATTAACATTTTTTTACTGAATTTCAAGGGGTTTGTTATGCTATATCTTCTCCAGGGCCTCTGGACGTGCCCTTTTTCCATGGCCCTGTTCATTTTGCAACTATTGCTAAAATAGACCAAGACCATGGTCTGAGGCCATATCCCCCTCCCTAGTAACTAATCAGATACCACAAGCCATGTCCTTCAGCCATAGCCAATGGCCACATTGCAAAGGTTTGGAAAAAAGAAACGGGTCACTTGCCATGTCCTTCGGCCGTAACCACTGTCCCCATTGCACCAAATAGGCTAAAAGACCTTCACCAGGGGCCAGTGGACTGGGCCTATAGCAAAAACACACACCCCCTCACAATTAAATTAGCAGATCCCACCAGCCACTGGTGCTGTCCTTGGTGCACCTGTTGCACCTGGAGCAATCACCATCCTTTTTTTACTCCTTACTTTTAAACTCTGTTTTGTACATATTTGCCATTGCAAGTAGGGGATGCAAACAGCACTTAAGTACTAATGTTGGCTGTCCCCTGCGTGCAATTAAAATGTATTGCAAAATGACCCTTGTGGTGTTTTAGCATTTTTTTGGGGGAGCCTCCCTTTGTTCTCACATACATTTACCGTGAAATTACCCCAATTTACTGCAAAAATAGTTCACATAAATTAACAAAATGGTGGTTTTCATTGACAGCACAGATTGGAAAACACTCGACAATTTAAATCCCCAGTGTTACTCTCCATGTGTCCCGCTCCTCCTTTCTATGTCCCCCCTTCTGCAAATCCTCAATAACCCCCTCCTATCATCCACTTTTGTTCTCCTCTTAGTGTGACACACTTTATTTCAAGCACATCTTGAGATGTTTCATGGGAATCCCATGGAAATCACACAGGATTCCCCCCATAAGATAAACAGTCTGGGTAAACCAGCTCCCCAGTGCACTCCTAACTCTCTCACCTCACATGTGGTCCTCTTTGCTTCTCATCTCCCCATCTCTACTCTGATATAAAAGCCCCCTCGAAATCTCCAAATTACATTTTGAACACCTTTCTTTTTCAGCTACCTCTGGATTACACTTGCAGAAATCACTTGCATGGGGGAAAAATGGCAGGTTTTCATTTCTGAAAATCTTCAGTAATTAAATGAACCATGGGAGATGTATAAAAGGGTTCACCTTTTTCTCCATCCATTTTCTTTCTAAAACTACTGCATGGTTTTCTGCCAAAATAACAAAAATGCACATGTACTGCGTTTTGTGCGCAAGTTGTTAATTAGTGCAAATCGATCCTGAGGTTTTCACGCTAAGAGTGTTCAATGAAAACAACCTTTTCTTTAGGGAAAAAGAATGGGAGTAGGCTGAACATACTTTTTTTGTTTTCCTATTAACGTTGAACCATCAAATGCCTTTTCCTAATAAATGTCAGATTGGAGGGGCCCATGCCAGACATTTCTTTCTGAATATTTTATCCAACTCCATCCAATGAATCAAAACGTCTAAGTAAAGAATGTTGGGATAAGTCAATGCAAATTGGTTTTATTTGAACTATAGGGCAGTGATACACACAGCCATCCTTACCATGAGACCCAGCTTTCCCTCTTCACCCACCTCTTCCAAAATTCTCTGAGGTTCTCCCACATGTGTCATCAAACCCCAAATCCTGAGGCTGTCTGAGTATAAATGGATCATTGTTACAAAGACTTCAATGTTAGGGTGAAAAATGAAATGAGCACCAGTGCAGTATCGCTTACGTATTTAGTGATTCAGGCATGTAGTCGTTACAGCACAACAGACGTGTGCCAAACATAAAGTTCTGTGGTCATTCATATATTCCAAACATTTTCTTTGTTTTTCAGCAAAGCATCCATGAACCCTCCTTGGTGATATTTGTCCCTTTTATCTTTCATATAGGGGTATTTTAAGAGTACAAAGGGAATGTGCCAAATGTTCCATCATGGAATGATAACCTACCATCATAAAATTATATATATGTTAGTCTAGGTTTTGATAATGTGATTTTTTTTTTCTCCAATAAGGCACGTGTAAAATTCCTATTATGGCTACAGTGTACAATGGAAGTGATTGTAAAAATGAAGATTGTAACAAAAAGAGAAGTTTTAGAAAGTATGTACATTTAAATAATGTCTTTATTTAATAGCTTCTTTTGCAGAGAATGCACACAATGCACACAATTGTATCTCTCATACTGTGGCTCCCAGATTAAAACCAATGACCTCGCTCTTTTCTGAGCACAGAGGCAATGTTTAATTTTGCATGATGGCCACTGATTGGTTGTTACTGCTACTAAACTAGTTAAAGTATGCAAAAACAGACACTGCTGCTTTTTCCTGTGGTGTCTTCCAAGGTCTGCCGCAGCCCCCATAGAGGCTATCCAAGCTGTGCTTAGCTCCCCCATATGGCTAAAGCTCCCTCAGTGAGATGGTGATCCTCGCGCAGGACACAGGTGGTGACAAAGAATGTCTCCATATAGCAGGCCAGTCCCCAGCTTTAGATATGCCTCTCTCACTGCTGCTCTCATTCTATTTTTAACCAAAAAGGAGTACGCCATCCCATCCCGAGCACCCTTCAAGCCATAGATGCCATTATTTGTTCTCCAACCGAACTTTCGCCTGTGGAGCAGAGATTTAGATTGGGGCAGAGAAAGACGAAGGAAAGGTGGAGAACAGAGAAAGAGAGAGAAATAAAGAGAAAGTGAGAGAGACACACAGGCAGAGAAGGAGCGACCGAGAGCGTCTGTGTGTGTTTGTGTCTATGTGTCTATCCATGCAGGGTACTAAATCGGCATATAATATGTAGGCCTCTGCTGTTCAATCACCTAAAATGAATTCCTCGCCTGTGGTGTCCTTATTGTTTTACAAAGCTTTTCCTCTCTTTCAAAAGATCAATAGCTAGTTTCCGTTTTACCTTCTGATACGATGACATTATATAAACATTAGCACCCAGGCGGGGGGAGCCAGCCAATCAGATTGCTAGGAAAGTGGGCTTGAACTGCCGGTACAGGCCCGTCTTACAAGCCGCCTGACGGCTGGCTCCCCGCCACCATCTTCCCCCATCCTCTGTTCCCATTTCTTTTTTTGTTTTGTTATCCTCCTACCCACTCCCCACTTACCTTTTTTCAGTGGTTACGAGTCCCACCGCCGTACCCGCTCCTTCCCCTTGCATTCCACAGGCTGCCATGGAACGGGAAGATGGGATTCCTGTTAAATGAGGGAAAATAATTTTGTTTTAGCACCCCGGGTTACCGTTTTGGGAATCTGGGGTACTGGATCGGGTGTTATTTGCCCGGGGACCTCTTTAACGGCCCTCGGTCTGCTTGCATCTCTGACTAGCACTTTGTGTGTTACTGTTACGTCTTTCTGACAGAAGTAGTGCTGCTTTCTTTAAAGTTGTTTAATGAGATTGTATTTTAGTGAAGGAACTTTTGGGTCGATATCACTTTATGCCTCCGCGACCTGGTTAATTGCAAATATTTGCGCTGTCGCATTGGTGTGTCATAGAACGGAGACTTTGAGTTCCTCTACTCCATTTGTTAAGCTCAAAAAACAAGCTGCTGTGACTGCACCATATTACTGCATCAGAAGAAAATAAGGCTGAATCCAGGTAGGGTTATGTGATAGGAAGGTTTAATTAAATCGCCCCATAGATTACACGTGTTTCGGCAAGGTGCCTTTCTCAAATCAGGGCATATCCAGCATTGTTTCTTGTAACCATTACTGAAGATGTAATAACTGGGATCAATCCCAAAAGAAAATGTTGTGTTCGTGTCGGCTTCGCCATGACGTGGGAGGCGGAAACGACATTTTCAGTTGGGATTGAAGTACCTTGGCCCTGAGCTATCCTCCCGGCCCACAATTGATTAGCTCAACAATGTAAAGCCAATGGCCAGGAGAACTGCATGCCCTAATTTGTAATCAAGCTCTTCATTTAACAGTTGTGGGATCATTGTTAACCAATGAAACTTCAATTCTGCCTTTTTTACAACAAGCAAGATCAGAAGTTTTTTGGGGCATGCAAAGTGTTATATGCCACGTGACAGGTTTATTATTCCTAGTAATGTCGCAGTGGCAAGTATTATGCACTTATTTTAATGTATTTGAATATCTGTAAGAAAACAATATGCATTTTTAACTAACTATAGCTTGCATAATCCCACGCTAGTGGTCAAAATCCTTTTGCCAGACACCCTACAGATAGTCCTTTTCCTCATTGCCCCATCGGGATCCTCTTTTTTGATGGGACCCTCTAAGACCAACATAAACCACTGTTAGACGAAACAAGATGAAGGCAATGACCACCATAAACCATCTACCGTCTCGAGAATATATCTAAGAATTGTTGAAACTCTCCACTGCTGAGACAAAAGCAGCAATGTAAGGGAGGGGGAAAGAAAGGGTGGGATAACACTTGCGTCCATACCATTAATGGATTCATGACTCCCTGTGGTAAATTCCTAGGAATAATTGACGTTCTTTGGCATAGCATGAATTTTCCTACTACACAAATCAAAAGCTGGTCCAAAACAACCATAGAAGCATGCAACACAGGCTTACGATAAACTTGTGAAAAACATTCTCATTTATCCATTGAGCAGACCTAAGAATGTCTTCAAACCTAGGCACTGACCAAAATTCCTAGAAAGCCATGGCCCCTCGTGGAATGACTCCCAAAGAAGGATACATCAACACCAGCATGTGACCTAATTCTGTGGACGTGTATGACCTGATTGGGGAAGAGACGGAATGAAATGATCTGCGAAAGGAAATAAATCCCTGGTCAGCAGACAGTTTTTGGTCAGCCAATTCATAGCTATAAAGACATCTCACGACTCAAAGATGAGGAAAGACATTAAAGTTGTGGAACCCCATTCAACCTAGAGCCAGTCTTAGGCCTAGGATGGATATGGAAAGTTACAGCCTCAAAGGAGAAAAAACAATCAGTGACAAGAGCCCTAGTGTCTGCCACCCCTAATGGATACCAAGCACATCAGCATTGCCAACTTAGCAGAGAGAGTCTTCAGGGTAAGGTCACCATTCCCTGTCCAATCTGTGAACAAAGAGAACACTGAGTTAAAAGAGAAATTGAGCTTTTATATCCCGCTTCATGCCAGAGACCAGCTTTTCAGTGCAAGACCGGGATTCAAACCTTTGATGCTCTACATTGTCTTGCTTCCAAGACAAACGTGTTGCCCCTGAGCTATCCTACCGGTCCGGTCCGGAGTTGACATTCCATAAACAAGAAAATGTAGGTTGAAAGGTTTAGGGGGAAAGCTAATCCAAGCACTGTTCAGAAGTTGAATACTAGATGGTGTTCATCTAGGGATAACCCATGGACCAGATCTCGTCTAGAGGACATTGCATACCTCAGTGAATTGGTATTCACTGTACAATGTGAATCTTACAACCTGTATTAACTCTTTCAGAAAGACATCCAAATGACATTTTATGCACCAGCATACCCAGGTCGTACATGTGGAATTGTAGGACAGGAGAGTTCTGTGGGCCCATGACTGCTGTTTGAATAAAGTTTTCTGCCGAAATGCATCTGGGGGACCGAGAACACCCAACCCTTCATGCGAAAGGATCCCTTAAATACCAGAAGGCGAGAGAACTGGAGAGGGCCCAAGAGAAGCTCTCTTAAAGAGGAATGACAATACAAAAGTCTGTGGTCATTGCCAGCACTCCGTTGCTTCCTGAGACTGCGCTCGTGCCCAATAAATACCCTAACAATCAGTTCCAAGGCTAACTGGTAGCAAGCCCATAGTGGCTAAAAGGGGCTCACTATGATCAGCCGGTTTCCCAGAAATAGAGCGTGAAGTAGAGTGCATGCTATCGGGGCAAGTGGAGGTACAGCGTCATGGACCACTTTACACCAATTCTGAAAAAAGGCATCTTTTATCCAGACGAAAAGATCCAGTTTACAGCTGCAACATCAGATCTTGAGCATTCAGACGATACAGGAAAAAGGTCTATCTTAAAGGGTCCCCACTTGCCTGTCATTTCTGAAGCAGATAGATGTGAAGCATCCAGCCATTCCTATCTGACTACTGACCACACAGAGGAAGAACCGATTTCCAAAGCATCTGATTTCACAGGACACTGCAAGCATCTCCTAATAGGGCACTTTCCAAAGTGATTTCGGAGTAGACCGCCGGCCCCCAGTCAAGGTTGTGCCAAATTTGGTGCCCCACCAGTAAAGACTTGTGTTCGATTCCAATTAAACCAAGCATTGGCAATTCCAACAGTTTTTACTTTTGTGTAGGCGTGGGAAAAGCCATAGTGATATTAACTGGTCATTGATGGTAGCAGGTGCAAAATGGCGTGACTACCTGGGTATCTTATAGCAGTGCCTGGCAAATACGTAATACATACAAGCCAAAACTGTTGGCTTTGCCAATGCTTTTTTTTAACAGGACTTCAGTAAAGGACACACAGAGTGCATATAAACGAAGTGGCTGATGGCAACCTGGTTAAGACATTTTTATTACACCAGTAGCATGTTTACAACTCCAGTGAAGTCATTTACTCTCAGGAGACTGCCTTGAAAAACACTGACAGGCACTTCGAGTGCACTGTTTGATGGTAATGCTTGATTAAAGCAGGTTCAAAGAGTTCCTGTGAGGGGGTGTTTTGGCCGGGAGGGGCAGGAACTGGGTAGGAATGGCCATAGGATTTAGCATTGCAATGGGTGTGCAAATACCAAACAACACGTACAAACTGTTTGTCCCTACTCATATGCCATGTCTAACTTTCTGTACTCTAATGCAATAGTTTAGGTGTCGCAAGGGATAAATCAAAAATAGCCTCACTGTTTTGTGAATTCATGTGTACAATCCACCATAGCAACTCCTGATTTGATTCTGCAGAAAGATGGACCCAATTTGGCTAATTGAAGCCTTGGTGCTGTGCCTTTACTTTTACACTATGAAGGCCCTGTAGTAAAGGACCTGGAAATATTGCCTGCACTGAGCAGGAAAGGCCACCTATCAGTCTGCCTAGGTGCCTTCGATTACGGTTAGGCAAAGAGCCCTTGCCAGCTTTATTTTAATAACGATTGCCTTCTTCTCAGGGATGCTGAGGGATGCAATTTTCAGTATATTTAAACCCCAGACACTGCATGCACTGGAATGTTACCCTGATTTCTGTCAATTCATGGAAAACTCTAATTATTGCCTTATTGTGATTGTCAGTCAAGAGTTAGAGGGGGCGTCCCCAATAGATCTGGCCATGATAAAGTTATCATTTAGGTATATCAGAAGATGAATACTCTTAACTCTCAGAAATGCCGCCATTTGTTGCATGATTTTGGTGAAACACTGAGGAGCCGTTGATGGGCCTAAAGGAAGGGAGGTGAACTAGTACTGTGTTGGACTCTGCCCAAAAGAATTGGAAATTATAACTGTTGGGCATGTGTATCAGGACCTTAAGATAACCATTATGGAGGTCCAACCTCACCAGACAACCTTCTCGTCTCAATATGAAAGTTGCTCAACTCATAGGAAGAGCACTTTTTGGTGACTTATAACTTTGCTCCATCTGGACGAATCCTTACCAAACTTTGCAAAAAAAAGTATATTGCCCGCTCTGAATTGTTTGGGCAAGTTTGGTGAGGTTTCATCAAGGGTGGTGAGGGGGTCCCAAAATCTTTTTTCTTCCATAGACACAATGGAAAAATGTGTTTGCTCATGCCTACAGCCGAAACTGCATGGATTTTCACCAAATTTGAAGCAGGAGCGGCGGCTTCCTCCCGAAAGCATGCTTTTGTAAATTTGGTGTAAATCCATCCAGTAGTTTTCTTAAAGACGGGCAAAAAGTAGTTAAAGAAATTAGTGATATCTGGGTTCAGTGTGCTGTTAGGTCAGAAAACTGATATATGATAAGTTATTTATAACACTCTTAATAACCATAGGTTTCTAAGTGCGGACCCGGGGATCAAACCTGTGGTGCTTCATGCCGTCTTGCTTCCAAGGCAAGCACGTTGCCCCTGAGCTATCCTCCAGAGACAGGCATCCGATTGACCGAGAGGGTGACGTGAAGTCCGCGGACATCGGATGCGCCTACTGATTGGATGGGGAAAAGCGTGAGGTGCGTCACATTTTTGGAAACGCCCGCCATGCTAGATTCGAGGACATCCGCTGGTGTCCACGGACATCACGGTAAAAACATATTAAAAAACACAACATTGCACTTGTCAAACTTATCAAACAATCTCTGGTGAGTGATGGGTGATGTGGACGGGATGAGATATGGCCTTAAGAAGCCAAAAAAACTGGTGTTTTTCAGCCCTGAGGTCCGCGAACAGTCCTGTGATGTTCACGAACACTTTGTATGATCGGGGACATACATGCCTATTTCTGCATTACTGGGTTGGTGAAAAGCAGTTTTTGGATGGCTTATAACTTAGGTGCCACTCAATGAAACTTGGGAATTTCCTCCTAGACCTGACTCCAAATGGTATTGCAAATTTCGGTGGGATTCTGTCAAGAGGGGGTAAAATTAGAGTGGGGTCCCAAAATAATGTAAAGTCTTATAAATGTGGTGCCATTTAACAAATCTACACAAAAGATTGCAAAAACATTTTAGATTGAGATATACATGTTTTTCTAAAGTTTGGTGGGATTTTGTCAAGAGGGGGCTAAATTAGAGGGGGGATCTCAACATTTTTAGACAGTTTATAACCTTGTTGCCGTTTGACGAATGTGGACAAACGTTTTCAGAAAGATTATAGACCCAACCTTGAATGCTTCTGTAAAGTCTGAATGGATTTTATCAAGTGGGGTCTAAGTTATATGACTATTATATGTACACACATTTTGACAGTTTTTGAAAAAATAAAACATGGGCTGATTACTAGCAAACTCGTGTAAGGAGCACTGGCAAGGACCTTAACGCATGGTTTTGCAAATGTGCCCGTGTTTTATTTTTTGAGAAGTGTCATAATGTAGGTATAAAAAATAGTGATACACCTTTGTGGCCATGGGCAGTGGCCAGATTGTCCGGGTCCTGGCATAAGGTCATGACCCGGACAATCGGGCTACTGGCCATCACCACGGGGGATGACAAATGGGGTTAAAGTGGCCATGTCCACCTGGGATCAGCTATGTGGTAAAGTTATTTGAAAGTGGGTTAGGTTTGAAAGGGAAAAAACATTTGCTTGTGGTAATATGGACATATGATTCTCTTTTTGCCTTCTGCAGGCTGCCATGGAAAGGGAAGAGGGGCTAGGTTCTTGCAAAAGGATTTTCCTTCCTACAGCGGGACGTCGCAAGCACCCCGGTGTAGGAAGAAATCCCTTTTTTTAGTTTTAGCACCCCAGGTTCCTGCTTGCCTTCATTCCCCATTGCAAGGGCTGGAACGGGGGAATAACGGTCCGGAGCCCTCATTATCCGCCCTCGCTTTGCTTGGGCCGATAACTTGGGCTGCCGGGCAGTTATCCCCGTTCCAGTTCCTGGAACGGGGGATGAAGACCACATTATTCCCATTAGCATAACACAAAATGCTAATGGAAATCTTCGAAAATCTTATTGAGTCTATGTACTTCACTGAGAAATGTAAAGTAGATGGAGTCTATAAGATTTTGTTTTAGTTCTATTTTTTAATTGTGAAAGGTGGTTCCTAAAGGAACCTTTCTTTTGTTGTTTTTTGATGTATTTTATTTTCACAGGAGAGGTTAGAACGTAAGGTGGGGAGGGAAGAGGCAACAAGTACTAATATGGAGGGGGCAGGTGGACAGGGCAAGATGTTTCACGTGTATTAATTCTATGGTAGGGGGCAGTGGTTCTCATGCTCCTTCATTCCAGCTTCAAAAGCAATTCGATATTGCTTCCCCTTGCAGAGTGGTGTGTTGCAGTATATACAGAGGACTGTGTCTTCGAAGGATATGGATCAACAGCCCCTTTTATTGCTTGCAAGGTAGCTGCTGGGATTTTGTGTCCCACAGAGGTAGGCTGTGTAGTTACAGTATTGGTTGAGGAAGATGAGGTAGAGGAAGACAGCCTTCTACTTGTTAAGAAAGGAACAACCTTTCTGAGAGCATCCCCGTGTTTGGATTTGGTGTGGTGGTGCATGGAAGTGGTCCCATAGGAGTACTGCCCAGGTTGTCGGTGACTGAGTGCAATGTCAGTGCATTTGACCTTGGTAGCCTAAGCCTTTGGTACACCCCCAACGGTGGTAAAGAACAGCCACACCCATGATTCTCCCTGGGTGCTAGAGGTAGGCATTTCCTCTATCTCAGCTTCTTGGTTGTCTTGAATCCTTTCTGCATCATTGCGCTTTTTCTGTTGTCTAGGCCCTCCTGCTGGTGGTCGTGGTGGTGTTGGTGGCTCCTGGTGAGGAGGAATGGCCATGGCTGATGTCATTTTTTCATTTAAATAGCAGTTGTGATAATATTCTTCCAAGCATGTGTTCTCTCCTGGATTATAGATGGAAAATCAGTAACAATAGACCTGGGAGCTGTGCTAGGGTAATATTTCAGCTTGAAACTTCCTAGATTATCTGTAAATGCAGTGTCAAACTGTTCTCGAAACACAGACTTGTTTGCAAAGTGCAGACCCGTTCGCAATCACACTGCACGTGTGGTCACGTGACACTGTCCGGAAAATCTGTGATGTCAAACGTTTGCGAACGTTGGTGAACAAAAAACTGTATAAAAAGTTGCAGAAATTTCATAGAAGTGTTAAAAATGTTGCTAGAAGGTGGGGAATGGCAAAGTTTCAAGGTGAAACTTTCTAGATCGTCTGAAAATGGTGCTATATTGGCAGAAAGTATAATATTAGAAAGTTGTAGCAAATGAGGGTGCACTCATAAAAACCCATGAAATTCAGTGAAAAAACCTTGTTATACGGACGTTATGGTTAGTACCCAAAAAATCCAGAAATGTGCCACTTATTGTAAGCTAAGCAACCATAACTCATTTATGACATCACTGCAGCTCCACACTGACTGGAGCTCTTTCTTGTGCCTTCAAGCAGCGGAGTGGTGGTTCACAATGCGCTCTGAGCTTTCCATTAGCCACACATCCTCTGCTCGGAGAGTACACGGACATAACACTTATTTATTGAAGAACGGAGTGTCAGAGGAGAAAGAGGAGCAGTTCTTATGAGGAAAAGAACGGCCTAAAGGGTCCTTGATAATTTGCGAGGGTGCGAGCAGCGAGAGTAAACAAGATTAGTATGAAGGGAGGATTTGGCTCGGTCAGGAGCTCTGGTCAAGGTTATTAGAGAGTCCTTGTAAGCAGCGAGGAGAGTGAGAAATCGGTCTATTCACTGGCTGTAAAAGACGCTTGCTCGCTGCAGCGAGCTGCCGCCAAGCATGAAAGTGACGCCCACATAGTACAATACCTGCGATATATGAGTATTATCAGATGGAACTGAATTATGCTCGGAACCCATGAATCTGGAGAAAGCAATGGGGACTGATAAAAGACAACCCAAAAGGCAGACTGAAGGAGGATGGGCACCACACTGGGAATATGGCAGCTGGGGTTTATTAATAGTTGATCTCAAAGAACAGGTTAATTACCCCCAGCTCATAGTTATTTGGCACAACCCCATTGAGCAGGTTATTTAGTTGTTGTCATTCTCCGTTAAGGGGATCTCATATTTTTGCATATTGTTGAAAAATTACATTGTTTTCTAACTGCTATTCGAATAATCATTAAAAAGCGTATAATAGGAAGCCCGTGTCATGCCATAGAATTGAATAGCTCATTAGAAACACGTTGGGTCATGGGTGATACTAGGGCCAGTGAAAGGATTCATGCTGCCCCTTGCAAACTGCTAATTTGACACCGCTCTTAGAATGAAGTTAGATTTGAACTTTTTAGTGCCAACGCTGGCAGGCAGCTGCCTGGACTTGTCCTAGCATAGCACCGGCCCTGGGGCAAGTACTTGTATCTGCAGTGGCCACAGTAATGTGAATCAATGCGCAGTGTTCGCCGAGTGCCAGGCCTAGCGTGCATCCCGGGGCGATTTTATTGCTGTCAGGAGAATGGAATGCTGGAGTGAAGTCATGTTGACACTATCTTTAATTTCATTCATAGGAAGTTTGAAAAATTGCTTACTAAATTAAAACCAGTTGCAGCCAATTCAGGAATGCAATCTCAAGCTCTTATTGAGGCAGTGCAGTCTAACATAGCTTGTAAAGAGGCTTGCGCTATATCACGTTTGCACAGGAGGATAGTTTATGTTCCCTTATCGCCCTGCATTCCATTTCAGCCTTTAATGTGAACAGTTACGAGATCTGGGGATTAGTGCCCTTCACGATCAAATGGTAAAGCTACATATTTGTCTTTATCATAATTGCTTAAAAGTCCCCCTCATCCATTAAGCGATGCGAAAGGGTTATGTTCACCCAATATATTCTATTTAATAAAAGGACTGGGCCTTTCGCCCTTAACAAGAGTCGAAACATTTTTGGTTTGTCTCTGATTTTAATCCTGTCAAATAAACTGAATGTTCCTGCGCCAAGCTCACTGAAAGCTGTGCATGGCGGCTGGGATTGATGTGCGAACTCATTCCCTGTTCTAGTCCACTACCTTAACTATTCCCCTTGCTGTCACACCCTAGTACTTTAAGCTGGCACGTGTTTATTGAGAAATGTGTACATCGACAGATGTGTATGCAGAGACTAGTGAATGCTCTCAGCAGACCATAAACCTGAAATACAATGCAGGAATAAAGTAATAGGGTGAGACTGCAGATGGAACAGTCAAGCCATGCTTCAGGAATATGAACGGGAAATGGCCTGGCGTCGGCCAGTCAATTGACTTTATTTCAGAATTAAAGTCTCTTAAAGGTTAATGCAGTTGATAAAACAATCAAAACGTTGTACACAACTAGCAATCAACAATTCATCTCAACACAGATTTATAACATGAAATCAAATCATATGACCCATCAGCAGGTCGTCTCCCAAAACATGTAATCTCAAATTATATGGGTGTTTGCTGCACCTGCCCTAATCAATGCTCCAACCACAAGGCTGTCAGACGATGCTGCACTAATGATCCCTAACAAGGATGAAACCTGGTATGCAGTTGTCTGCCGCCTTTAGAAATGTCTGTCTTGGGTTGATTGATGTAGGTATAAAACAATACTGCCCTGTGGGATAAGGACAATTTTCTGTAGCAGAAGGCTTGTGCTTGTGCTTGGGCTAATTTACATACCCACAATGCCTTGCTCATTTGGCGCTTAACTATATATGAATTCCAGTGATGGTTACTGGGTGGCGCTGCGGCATGTGTGACTGGTCTCAAAGGACTTTTTCTACTTCCATCACTAATTATACAAATGAAATCAAATCAGATTATACAAAATACAATAACATGTGTATAATTACATATTAGCATCACTTGCCCCTAATTTTAACCGCACTTAAACTCAAGCCACTGCAAAAGAATTGGCACATCAGAGATACGTAAATGGTCAGCAACTTGGTCAAAAACCTAGATTTCTTCTTATTGGGAGTATATATCTCCTTCTGGAAAATGCATGTTTTGGGAAAAATAGAACAAAGTATAATAAAGTCCTGAGCAGAGTCTGCTTTTCATTGCTACCGTTTGTGGGTGGACCCACATAAACACTCCGCTGTCCGCAGAGCGGACCGCGGAGCTACAGCGGAGTTTACTGCACAGTCGAGCAGTTTGCAGTCCTGTGCAGAGTCTGCTTTTCGTTGCTATCGTTTGTGGGTGGACCCACATAAACACTCCGCTGACCGCGGAGCGGACCACGGAGCTACAGCGGAGTCTACTGCAGAGTCGAGCAGTCTGCAGTCGTGCAGAGCGTGCCGAGGGTCAGTGGTCTCAGGTCCTCGACGAACTCCCCTAAAAAAGAGGCATATGGTACTGCGGCTAGAAAACGTGGACAGTCTCGAGCTGATGGAGGAGACGGACGTGGACGACCCGAGCAGCTCGGAGCCGGCAAGATGCCTCAGAAATAACTCAAAGCTTCCGCTCCAGCCAGAGAAAAATCGCCTACCTTAAAGTGAGGTAAGAGTCACCTTACCGCAGTTACACCCGCCCCGAACCGTGTAACAGAGACACTTTTTGACTTTTTTCCAGAATCCCTCAATAAGAGCCCTCAAAACTCAAAGAGAATGCCAAATACCGTCGCCATTGCCACTGAAAGGGCCATGGAGAAAATGTTACCAGCGGGGTCGACAGAGACAGAGGAGGGTCCTGTAGTAGCGAGAGGACTGTCAGCCAAGACTGCCGGAGGGCAGACTGGGATGACCCTTTCTCCGGCCTGCCCCGCCAACACATGCGAGCCCTCCGAAAGAAGTCCGCTTGCAACGGCACTGCCAGACACTTCGGCAAGCATTGCATTTACATCGCAATGTGTGAAGGGTGACGCCAAGGCCCAGCCAGTACGTGAACTGAAGGGAGGGGGGGACCTGATAAAAGAGCAGGAACACCGACAACTTTTGGATGCTAGCACAGGGGAAACGGAGGGACAGAGGAAAAAGACATTGCTGATAACAGCTCAAACCCATCCTCGAATTCAAAATGAGGTGCAAAATCAACAGGAAACAGCAAACAACCGCGTCAAGAATAAAGAGGCATCAGAAATTACTGACAGAACACCAGGTCCAGTAAATACAAAAGAAAAGCCTATATGCTCAGAGGAAATCGTGCAGGACACCATGGAAGAGGACAATGTCCTGATCACGAATCCCCTCGTAACCAACAACCAAAATATTCCGTCCAGCCCCGAGGAGATGACGGTGACTGGCACAAAAAAGGAGGAAGTGACAAAACAACCAAAAAAAACCTACAATAAAAGACAAAAAGGGAAAGCCCTTAAACCAAACAAAAAAAAAACAGAGAGACTAAAAGGTAACGGCCAGGCTAGCAGGAATTACACAGGTGCTAGCTCTGGAACGAAAAATCAAAAAATTACTCAAAAAGCAACAAATAAGAAGAATGTAAACGGCACAGAAAAACTACCTAATCCTTTAATCTCAAATGCACTCCTCAACTTCTTCAAGAAGCAACAGCACAAACGGAAACTCAACATGGATATTGAACTATCCGATGCAGAAATGCTGGAAGTAGTAGAGGAGATTCTGCCGGCAAATAAAACAAGAAAAATTGACGATCTGAAACTAAACCCTAAAGAGAACACAGACAATGGGCCTGAGCACAACAAAGAACTAGTCGTGGATGCCAAAAAAGGAGACTCTATTATAGCCTCGCGAGAAGGAGACGTAAATCACCCCTCAACTGCTACAAAAGGTCCTCAACACCTGGACAAGAGGGCTCAAGAATGTCCTACACCTCCACGAGAAGAAGACGTAAATCAAACCTCGACTGCCACAAAAGGTCTCAAACATTCTGACAAGATAGATCCAGATACAATACGTCCAAAGCCAAATGAGGCTTCTGATGCAGCAAAAAAAGTTATGGCCAACGCTGAGATTCGGCAAAAACACAATCACGCCGAACAGGAAAACCTAGACGCCCAAAAGGATGTTGCCTTTGCAGATCCTCACGGGCATGACACACTACAGGAGGACCAGGTGAGGGAACATCCTTACATCTCGGGCGTTGGAAGGAAAATGAGTGAACAACCCTGGGCTAAAATTCATCTCCAACACCTAAACGGGAGTGAAAATCGATCAATGCAAACGTCGGAAAAAAGGAGCCAGACGGGGAACCACGGGGACCAGCGACCCTCAGCGACTCCCCCTCGGGCAGCTCTGCATGCTGAAATTCCGACCCAGCCCTCTATGCCATTCTACAACTCAGAGCAAACACCAGGGAAACACAGAAGACATAGTGAAATTACGACGGACACGCAGAAAAACTCGCCAAACACAAAAACAGATATGACAACAATTATGGCAGCAATTACAATCTCCCTCGCCCCGTTTGGGAAACTTTATGAAACCATAAATGAAGCTACAAAAGATAAAACAATCATTCTAGGGAAACTACTATCAAAATTTGAGTTCATTGAAGGATACCTAACGGCAATGGAAGTAAAAAACCAAAAACAGGCAGCGACATGGGAGGCAAAATGGCAAACTATGGAGGCGAGGCGTGAAGAAGTAACTCAAAATAACAACCTCAGAACAAAAACAACAGGAAGTCAAACTCAAGTATGGCCAACAAAGGAAAAGGCTGTTGTGGACCATATGGCGGGTGAGTCTAAACATACGCTATTGACTGAAGACGCACGTCTGCAAAGCCAAAAACCAAGATCGGACAAAACTACAACATTGAGAACTACCCAAAGAGAAAAAATAGGCCTTCAGTTAACACTACAAACAGAAATAACTAAAAACAAAACGCCAGCCACAGAGAGCAGTATTGACTTGACCAAGAGCCCTAACCGAGACGACCAGAGAACCACAAAAAGTCTGAAAAAGATCAAACACACAGAAGAATCTCCTAGAACGGTGGCTGAATTTTTAAGGACAAGTACATTAATGGACATATCGATATACCCGGACTCAGAGTCAGATAAGGAAACAGCCCAAGAGAAAATCAGTGAGACTATGCCCCAAGAGGATATCCTAAAGGCAGCCCATACTGAGACAGAAGAACCCACAGAAAATAAGACACCTAAAAGGGGGGTAAACCTAAGGTCCAGACAACAAGGACTCAACTCACGAGATCAGACCTGCGGTGAATATTACAAGGAAAACCGAGAAATAAACCAAAGAAAATCATACAGACAGGCATCGACCCCAAAAAGACAAAGAGCACAAAGTACCATAGAGGAGAGAACAAGAATAACATTGGAGTGAGAAAGACGAAGGCAAAAAGAAATCAAACTGGAAACAACTAGACTCTTACAAGTTAGAACAAGCATCGTGCAAAAGTGACTACATTGTCCTAAATAGGAAAAAGTCCTAAAACTCTGAGTAAAATTGTATCGCTGCAACATCTAAAGACAGACGATCTCATCTTAATTGAACCCTACCACCGTGATCAGAAGGCAAAAACATATCTGCACATTAAAAGTGGGGCAATTGAGAAACTCACAAACGAGCCATACAAAGAGCTAAAAAAAGCAGGCTTCATACTGACAGAAATAACACAAGCAAACAATCATGACGAAAAGCCAAGGAGAGTCATCGAGAGTGAGAGCTCAAAACGTCACCAGATACTAAGAACACACGCCGGGGAAAACTGGAGAAGTGCTAACCCAGGAAGAGTAAATCCAGAGGAAAGTAACATCTATAGGAGGCAGAACCATTGAGAAACCAGACGAGAGCCGAGTAGACGGGGAGACTACTATACTAGGTGCACACGAAGGGACGGGTCACCTAGAAAATCCGAGCAACATCACAAGCAGAGTTATCGATCAGAACGAGAGGAAGATCATCAAAGAACCGACACGCATTACTCAAAAGAGCAAGCAAACAAAAATGAAAACGATCCAAAAAGAGAAGTGTTCGATCAAGATGTGGAAGGCTCAAGAAAACCAAAGGGCCCATGGAAGTGGCTAAAGGCAGCCCTAAATTCCAACGTTGAGAAATAGCAATCACTAGGAGGAGTGCCGGAAAAACGACCTTCTCCGACTCACCGCGAACAAACAACGACAAAGAAGGAGATGGCGATGGCCTCATGGAATACAAGAGGCCACCATCATTTAACTAAACCAGATAACCAAGACCTTGGAGCATTTGACATACTTGTCTCCAAGAGACATGGTTAATGGTGAAACCAGCACTGGATGGATTTGAGATAGCCTTCGCCCCGGCAACAAAAGGCTTGTTTGGCCATCCATCGGCAGGATTACTGATAGCCATCCGAATGGGATGCGGAATTGAAATAACAAAAAAAATAATGGAAGCATACGGCATTTTGGCGATCTTAACCACGTGGAATCAAAACCAGAGTACACAAAGGCAAACAAAACTATCAAAGATCGCAATAATAACTGTATATCTGAACCCACAGAGAACTTCAAGTAGCGATTTCTGCGATAAAATAGAAAAGCTGATCGATAACATCTCAGTGGAAGATCCGCAAACAAGCATAATCATATGTGGAGATCTTAATTCGAACTGCAACATCGACACAGACAACAAGGGGGAGAAGAAAGGACGCTCACAAGCCGAAGAGAGAGAAGCAGTATGGATGGCACTGATGAAATCTAGAAACGTACATAACATCGCTACAGTGAGGCCATGGTCAGGGACGATACCCACATAGGAGAGAGGAAAATCGAATGCTACCCTTGACTACTTCTTTACCTCTGCGAGTATGCTACTCTATATAGAAAACTACTCAGTGGTTAAAACCACGGAGAGCGACCATAACCTGGTGACAATTGCATGGGCATCAACACCTCCCCAAACCCAAAACTACAAACACCAGATCGAGGTAAACAACCAACGTACACGGCTGCGCTTAACAGCAGCAAATATTGCTAACATCACAAACGCCTCCAAAAAGCGAAAGAATGCGCTGAAAACTAAACCAGTACGACCAGATTACTTGCCCTTTCTGTTACAGAACAGAAAGAAAATGAAAGACGGAAATTATGCCACAACTAAAAACATCCATGCCTATGACAAAGAAGTGGTGGAACGAAGAAGACTTTTAAGATAAATGACAAGACAAGCTAAGTCAGTGGCGTGGAGAAATTTTCAAAGCGAGATACAGTTATACAAATCTTGGCTCCGGGGGGACAGGCACATTCAGCACCAGAAGGATGCAGAGCAAATGCTAAGGGTACTTAGCACCAAGAAAAGCAGTGACTTTTGGGCGCTCATCAAAAGACCAAATAAAGAAATAGACACCAAAACAACTAACGCCGTGAGCGAAGAATCATGGGCCTCATTTTTTTCGAAGACCTCTACAAATCTCCAAAATTTAATGAGGTCCCTTTGCAAAAAAACACAGGACATCAATGGATCGACCTATCTGATAGACATGATATAAGAGGCGCTGTAACAAGACTAAAAAAATCAAGGGCACCAGGTCCGGATGGACTCAGCAACATAGACATTAAACAAAACGCTGAGGAATGGTCCGATTTTATCAGCACCAGCTATTCCCACATCCTGGACAGAAGCAGTGATAGTTCCGATTTACAAGCAAGGTGACAGAGAAGAACCGGGCAACTATCGCCCAATAGCACTGCTGTACATAATAGGGAAAATGTTTGCAACCCTACTGTTAGCTCACTTTCGTGTTTGGCCCAAAACGTCACCAGCTGATGACCCCTTTCAAATGGGCTTCTTTAAAAACGGAAGCACCGCAGTGAACATCTGCTTGCTAAACCTGATAAAAGCGAAGGCAAAACAAGGAGCATCGCCAGTGTGCATGGCTTTTGACAGAGTAGACAGGTGCAGACTTTGGACCAAATTGGAAAACTGGGAATGTCCAAGAGAGCTACTCGATCCTGTGATGGCCCTACACGAAAACACCAAACTAAGAGTCCAACTTAATGCCCAAGGGATGATATCGCGCGAAATTCCATCTAAACGCGGGGTGAAACAGGGATGTCCCTTAGCCCCAGCCCTATTCATCTTCTACCTGAGTGACTTTAAGGAAGCTGAAGTCTCTGTAAGATCTTTTCCTCCAAAATTGGGGATGGTGAACATTTCTAGGCTACTATACGCTGACGACCTCATTCTGTTAGATCAGAAACAGGTAGGCCTGCAGCGCCAATTAAACAACTTGGCGGCATATATGGACGAAAACAAACTGCAGATAAACAAGAAAAAAACAAAGGTTCTGATACTTGGGAAAAGCACCTCGAAAAAGAAGATACCTAACAAATGGTATGTGGGAAACGTAAATATCGAGGTAGTACCATCCTACAAATACCTTGGAGTCATCATAGACGCATCTAGCCTCTAGCCAGGAACGGACAATGCAGGCGATGCTTTGGAAGAAAGCAAAGAATCTAGCAGCCCAAATGAGGACCCTGGATAGAAAATACGGCAAATTTTCAGTTATCCCTGTAATTCAATTCTACAAAGGGAAGGTAGTGCCGACACTCACTTATGGGATGGGCGCAACTTTGAGCATGCCAAACACCATATGGAGGAAATTGGAAGGATTTCTTTGGAAATCTTTACTAGGTTTACCTAAGTTAGTCTCAGTGGATCTCATCAGGCGTGAGCTAGGCCTGCTTTCGCTTGAACAATCGGTAACTCTTGGAGCAATGCAACTCTTGAGAAACACTGCACTCACGGAGGCACCACTGACCTACAAGATCATCGGGACTGAAATAAGAAACTGTAAGATGACCATCCTCAACAGATGGGTAGACAAGCTAAGGAAGAAACTGGCGAAAGTGGCATGTACAGAGGAAGACCTGCAAAACAATCCAACAAGAGTAAAATCCAAATTTTAAGCCCAAGACTGGATTAATACTCTGGAAAAGGCACAACTAAACAAACTCACGAAACATCTGCCACCTACTTTCAACAGACTGAATGGGCCTCTGTCGTACTGCATAAAGTTCCCCGATAAACAACTTAAGATCACCTTCATGAGAGCGCGTCTAAACCTCCTCCCTACCCGCGAAATTCTATCAATCAGACTAAAAACAGCCACTACAGAAAGCAGACTTTGTGGTGACACAAATAAACTGGAAACAGTATATCATCTTCTGATGCAATGTTCGGAGCTAAGAGAAATACGCGCTACATACTTAAACAACCTATGCACCGATTTTGTTGGACTCCAAGAAGAAGAAGAAGAAACAACATGGTGGAACAGGTTGATCTCATGGGAAAGAACGTCCTAGGCATTAGCAACAGCTAAAATCTTAGAAGCGCGTTACGGAAAATTAACGCACAATCAGGCACAGAGGGCAACAAATCAATGTGGAACCACTCTCAGTACGATGGCTGTGGGAATTGATCCCAAATGAATTTCAGGAAACCTCGGCGAAGTTGATCGGAAGACTGTGAACTTTTTTCCGCTTTTGTTGAGGTTTTCTGAACCGCGAACTGTGGAATGTTGAATCTTAAATGTCAAGTTTCAGATTTCCATTTTCATTTTTCTTCTTCTCTATCTTCGCTCTCCTTTTCCTCTTCTTCCTCATCTATGCTGGCTTCTGCCTCTTTACCTCTCCTACGAATCTCTTAGCTCGGAAGGAACAGTAAAAACTCTTGTAAAAATGATTAACTGTAATTATAAACAAGTAATAAAAAAATAAATAAAAAAAATAAAATAAAAAAAGTAAAGTTTCACATGAAACAGATCCATCTTCCTAAGACATTGTTGAGTTTTAACATGTTAAAACGTGCCCGAGTTATCCACAAACTGTTTTTTAAATAAGGAAAAAAAATCCAGCTAAAGTGGCATAGAATCAGTTGGGATCATCATAGCTATATTCCTGCTTCTGAATTGCATCAATTGACTCGTCGATCTTTCAACCATAAACAAAGCATGTCATTTTTTTTTCCAGACCTTAATTGACTTCTTGTCTGGTGCATTCACAAATTGTCAGTGATCAAGGTTGTCTAATTCAAGTCCTTGGCCCTCATTACAACTTTGCTAGTCCAGAAACAGTGGTGCCGGTAAGCTGAATATGAAGCAAATGTAATCTCAAATATAAAATGCACAATTCCAAACGTGTTGAACAGCGACATGCAGGTTTCTGAAGACCTTGAAATTGCGCACGCTCATATGAATGGACAGGTTTAAGGCAAGACATGATTTGTTTGACTGCAACTTTACCCCTTACTGCTCATTTAGTCTGGTTGAGATGTATCTGCGTAGGGGTCGGGGGTCAGAGCCGAAAAGTTGCAGGCCAGGCAATAGACACTTCCCACTGTTTGAAGGTCAGATTTGAAGCCTTTTGTGCGGTATCTTTTCCCAACACAACTCGGTAAGAGACGCCTATTCACATCCTTCCATTGCATAAAAGAGCAGCCCTTACTCCTCAGGACAGGAAGGATCAGGCCCTCCAGTGCTGTTCTCAAACCCGCTCAACAAGTCTCCCAGTCGTTGTTGGTTCTGATTCCTTTGTATGTGAGGGGCAGCTCAGGTGCCCTCATCTCAGACAGAACAACCCTTACTTGTAATGCCTACACCAGGGATGTCTGCTGGACCCCGCCCCCCGCATTTTCCTGCAGCAGTTTTCTGTAAATGGTCTTATCATCTGTGGTAGCCATTATTATCATTTTCTGTAATGTGGACTACAATACTACATGTATAGCCTCAGGTGCTAGATGCTCAGAGTCATCAGGGAAGAGGGGTCCTAGTCCGCCACCAGTAAGTGGTTCTTGCAGGGTCAGAGAGAAATAACACTGACAGTAGAGTAGTTGTGGTAACAGCACGCGCTCTTCCAGAGGGAGGGCTGCCGCATGTGTGTTCTGCAAGAGCTTCACCATGCCAGAAGTTGGTTTGCTTGTTATGGTTTCAACTAACGGTGGCAAACTCCTGAATCTTGGGAAAGTGCATCCTTATCCACATCAGACAAACTTAAGCCAAAGTGAGCTGCACCGGCACAAGCCACGAACCGCGAACACTCGCGGAAACCAAGCACTGGCCCAACCATGACCATATATGCAAACCCTGCTGAGTTTTGCATGTAGAGCTCAGAACACCGAACACCAGCTTTGCCTCGGATCAACCATCACAAGTAATGCAGTTTCAGCTGGGTCGTGTGAAGAGCCAATTGCACAAGGACTCACTCAGACACAAGTTGCACCTTGGATAGTCTGCCCAGCAGTACTGCAATAATTGTATTTGATTTAACATTACAAAAGTGACATCTTCAGTTCCTGCTTCTGGAGGAAGAAGGCCATGTTTTGCTCCAATAGCGAGAAACCCAAAACAAATCGTTTTAGGGGTTTGGTTTGTACTTGTTTACTCATGATGGGGGGAGTCAGTAATTAAACAAAATAGAGGATAGACTATATTGGAAAGGCGCTATGTCTTCCTTTAGGTTTTGGCTATTAGGTAGTGCTCAAGTGCCACCTATAAAGCAAAACGATTGCATTGGAGTACAGCGAGGCAGAAGCTGATATGTGAGGAGGGACACAGAGCGTGTGGGTGTTGTTTACTTATTTATCCACCCACTGACTGCCCGTGGCCATGCTAATCACTATGCCATTCCTACCCACTAACAGCCCTTAGCCGCCAATAACACTTTTTCCTGGGATCTTTTAGGGGTAGCTCTATCAAGCAGCAACATCACATTTTGCCCTGCCAGTGTTATTTCTAAGCTGTTTGCTGTGAGTTAATGGCTTAATTGCAGCTATTAGTCCATCCCTGGTGTAATGTAGCCCTGCTCTAATATAAATGTCTTAACCAATTGTGCCTTCAGCCACTTGATTCTGTGCTTTGCACTAAAGTCCAGTTAAAACAAAAGCATTGACAAAGGAGGCATTTTCCATACACTGCTATCATAGCTCAGTTAATCACTTTCCAGCTGTCGTCATTTTATGGCCAGGTAGAACCATGCATGCAGAGCCTGGCAAAAGTCTATCCCATGCTTACACAAAGGCCCAAACTGTTGGGTTTGCCAAGATTTGATTTTATTGTAACCTGAAAGTGCAGCAGTATATTCTTGACTTCAGGAGAAGAATCGGGCCAGAACAAGACGGAGCTGCACTTTGGCAAAAGCTGTCTTGCTGGAGCGCCGTTCCATGTTGACACGAGGCCTAAACCCCAGAAGTTCACCAAGCTCTCTACCCCTGACTGTCGCTACAGCGTGCAGGAAACTGCTGCGAGCGGCAGTCAGGGGCAGAGAACTTCCTCAACTTGGGGACAGGAGTTTGGGGTGTGGGGGAGAGAGTTTAGAGACTCAGTGCCAGACACAGTGTTTCTATGTGTGCAGTTGAGCTGCGATATGCAATGACTTGACAGACTGCATCTGAAAGTCATCCTTTGCTCAACAGCCAAAGCTCAATTAAACCTTCCAAAGCTGTATGTATGTCTCCTGCTTTGCACATAGTTTATTGCCAGGATGGCTATTCTGACAGAGGAAATGAGCACCATACCAAGTGTGCTTTCAATGCTCAGTGGAATGAAAGTTTGAATTACTAGCACAGACATGGGTAATACATTGGTGGTCATTCTTATGTTCTCAAAATGCACTTTGTTGTTATGCAAAGCAGCCAGAATCCTATATTTGGGGCACTCGCATCATTCGAAACCTAGCACCACCCCCCAGTCCCGGCCACACCACTGACAATCCCTGGAACAGGGGGAGTTCCCCAGTACCTTTTCTCCATTTCCAGTACTGCTTGTCTCTAGAGAGGATTCTCAATGTGTAAGGACTGGGAAAAGGATGTCGGGCAAGGAGGTCATGTTTTAAAAGGGGTTCGAATGTTTGACTTTGACAAATGTGGCACTTTGTCATAATTTCCACCCCGACTTCTTCTACTCTCCTTTTGTTTGTTTTTTATTCACACTTCTCATTGTGGCAGGCTTCCCAAAGCAATAAGTCAAAAGTGTAATGCTTAATATATATACACATGCTTTACAGCACATACGCAGCAGGGGCTTAGTCCCAGGGCTTGCAAAGTGCAGCCTTTGTTTATGTTGGCGCCATTCAGATTATGCCGTAATAATCAGGATATTAGGCTTATATTAGTGTAACACTGCAGGGCACTGATGCATGTTCTTGTGAAGATAACATAAAGCAAAACTCTATTAGTGTGTGATTTCTTTTGCAGTGCCCAGAAACAAATGCAAAAATGAGCTCATCGATGCAACACTCCTAATCTTGCTCCTTTGCTGGACAGCATGTGCATGCTGACAATGCTAAGGGTTCGGAATTTACTTTTTTATCGTGTACAAGGGGGGGGGGAAGCGGGAAGGAGAAAAACAAGTGTGTGTTGTGAGGGTGTTCTTTGCATACCTGTTACCTCTACTCCATAAATGTCGGCACTCCTTCAAACCATATTTCACTAGATTTACGAAGATGATAGTCTAACGTACAACACAGCTGCATCTATTTGAAAATAAAAGTTGCCAATTATTGTCCCACTTAGAATTATGTTTACTTTCTTTCCCAATTGTTTCTATTTAACTTCCATTGAATCGTCTCTCTGCACTGGCATGTTCCCGCCAAGGCCACCAGTGGCCTCCACAACATGTTTGACGCTGATCGAGCCGTTGCCAGATTCAGAATTCTGTGAATGTTGGGGCTTCTATGAGGAAAGGCCTTCATTTCACGAGACATCGTTGTTTGTCGACGATGATGTGCTCAAGAGCTACAGAAATCAAACTATACTTAAGCAGTAGCCCTGAGTTGGGCAGGCATTGCCGGCCAGATAATGGCCTGGGGCCCCGAGTTATTGTGGGCTCTGACTCCATTACCTGACTGGCAATGCCTGCCATTAAGTGGTGTATTGCTATTAGCTCTCCAAGAGGATTTCTTTTTTTTAAAGTAGAGAAATGACACAGTTGCCATTGGTCGACTTAATACGAAAAAAACAAAGTGGCTGCCTTAGACATAGGTAGAAATGAACTACATATAGTCCCTTTTCACTTTCAATGATGGACAGTGACCACAAAGGGGAAGGGGTGGGACAATGTGAGTTGTAGAGAGCCAGGGATGAGTGAGGCGGTTGCAGGTAAGTGGGGACCCGTATTGATATGATGGGAAGAGTTAGTGGGGGAGTTGGAAGGGGTGAGGGAGCAAGCTGAGGCTTTCACCCAGGTGGAAAGAGGTCAGTCTCCCATATCTCAGGACGCCAGGAAGGTGGGCAAAACCATCTTGATCAGCTAGGCGGTGCCATTACGCCACCTTCCAGGTGCTTACATTTAATGATACCTACCGGTAGTTCCCTCCCCTGAGCAGGAGGACTTTTACATGGTGTGGCGCTTTGAGTGCAATGGAACAAACATCAGTAAGAGCACAGGCTTCTATCATGGTTCCCTCTCTTGCACATGAGGCCTTTTTTCTTCCTGGCAACACATCGTTCTGCTGTGTTAAACTCCACCCACCAGAACTGACCAGTTATCTTCCCCATGGAGGAGGAGTCGTAGTTACAACATGCATGTAGTTCTTCTGTTCTAGGTCCAGCTGGCATGATAATTCTGCCACAGTTATCTCCCCTTCGATCAGACCTGTTGTGCTCAACTTCGGATAGATTGCTCGCTCACTGGCATTCATGGGCCATCTCATCTTCATCCCCTAAAGCTGTGCCCCAAAGTGCGACTCCCTACTACCCCTAGTGATGTGCTCAACACTACTCCTCCACCAAGTTCCAGTGCTGCGTCCAACCTTGCAGTCCTTTGCCCAATCTGTGCCCTGTGGCAAGGTCTCAGGGGAGAGTCTAGGGGGTGCGTCTGGAAGACCCAGGGGGCAATGCTGGCCCTGGAGGTGGTATATGGTGAACCCACATGGCTTCGATCCTATCCATAGCCTTGTATTTCACGCCTCGGATAGTGTTACAGGACCCCATTATGGCACACATTGTGTAACCTATAGACACGTGAATGTTGGGCCTGCAAGGTATGTGTCATCACTCGCAAATGCCACTTAGCAGCCGGGAGCAGGTATGCAAGTGTAGGCCAGAAAAGCAATGGCAAAACTATCACACAACCACCCCGGGAACAGGCACTAGGTCAGGGGAAATCAGAGACCTGTCACAAAGCAAAGATGGATCCTCGAAAAAGAGGACAGAGAACTCTTTTCCCAACTCAACTGAACTTGATTTTGAGTCATCTCCTGATTCCTCCGCCATCAACCCTCCAATTGCTCCATCATCGTTTGTGGTTTTTTTTTTTCACCATCGCCAATCCACAGTGCTGTCCCACACCTGTTTCTGCCACCCCCACACAGTTTCTCTGCAACCCCGGTGTTGCGCCCTTTGCCATTCCCATTCAGAGAGATGAGTTTCCCTTGTTCCCCGGTAGAAACCAGCATCCACACAGTGCCACCAGGAACCCTGCACATGTAATCCAAGGCTCTGGCCTTGTAAAGATCTATGGTTCCTTATTCTCACCAGCTCGAAACAGCCGATAGCTCAGCGGCAACACGCTTGACGTGGAGCAACACAGGTTCCTTGGAAGCAAGACGACACGGAGCAACACAGGTTCGATCCCGGGTCCGTGCTTAGAAACCTCTCGGTATTAAGCGCGTTATAAATAACCAATTACAATTACCATTGCTTCTTATATCACCAGCAGAAACTCCTCACACAAGGAGCTACTGATTGTAGACTTCAGTAATGCCTCTTTGAGCTCAGTGTCTGCTGCAAAGTGATGTAATCCTGCATTCCCGGCTCCTTTAAATCTTCTAGTGATGCTCCTGGCGCTCTCGGACTGCTGCCCTATCTTATACATGTCCTATCGTCTCAAAGCCCTACACAGGGCTGCCATCTTACAACTTCGGATGACCACCTACATTTACATCCACATTTGAGGCCACTGGCCGTCCCTATGCATCCAGGAAAAGGCACATATGACGCTTTGCTTGTCATGGCTATTTGAAGTGTAATTGTGTGGAAATTGATTTACACAGAACTGCATCAGATGTCAGTTATGCAGTAATTACAACATATTCGCTTTACAAATTTATTAAGAAATAAACACAAATTGTGTTCTATTGTGCTTGCAAGGATGCATGGAATGTGTGAGGCCATTGAGGATGCTGTGAGTGAGATGAGAATGTTTTGGTATGAGTGAGGTTCCAGCTCAGGCAGTTGGAGAATATAAGCCTGGGTGATGAGAGACAGTGGGTTTCTAGAATGTTCCTACCAGCTCCTTGAAGTGAACCTGATGCAACTTAAATAAAGGACTTTACTTATGAACAACTCACCTGAAATGTCTACGAGGGGTCCTTTATAACCAATACCCGTATATATAGAAGCAAACGGATGATCCCTTTGGAAAGCCCAGTGTCTCTCTTCATAAGAGGATCAATATGGTTTATAGTAAAACAACTTGGGAGGAAGGGAAACGCATCCAGCTAATGTCCAGTGGAAAAACACATTCACAGAAAAACAACGGAAACCAACTCAACAAATCCCAACTAAAGTGACCACCTGCTTCAACCGACGCCATGACAGCCGATCAGCTCTGTTCGTACGTTCCAAAGGTTATTGACTATAAATGACCACAATCTTTTTCAAAGGAAAGTTGCCTGTTCCAGGCTGCAACACATGATGGCGTTAAGGTCTTCCTGTTTCTTCAGAGTTACCTAGAAAGAAAATGCCACGTCCAGCACATTGACAAATACACACCTGCATGCCTGGTCATCTGTAGCAACATTTTTGCTTATCCTGTTTTTGCCAATGCCCGCATGTTGCACAGATATCACCTGCCTCTGAATATGATATGATAGGTTATTTATAACACGCTTAATACCCAGAGGTTTCTAAGCACGAACCCAATAAGATCTGTCAATTAATTATGACGCTGTTTAGAGACGAGGCTAGTCTGTGCTCTGGTTGTTGCTCTGACCACTTCCCGTTCTACTCTGAATGGTATGGAGATGGCTACTGCACACTTGCCCTTTTACTCAGTGGGTTTGTGAACGGTTGCGTCAAGCAGAGGTTCCTTTCGGTTTCACCACCTGACATATTCTTCCAGAATCACTGGAAGCATCAGGGAAGTGGTAGAGTGATGTGGAAAACTAAATTCGGAACATCTCACCACAACAGAGCAGCACTCCAAACCTTCACCAGTTGATGCCTTTTCAAGCAAGGTGAGAGAAAAGGAAGCTTATTGCTTGGTTTCATAAGAGGGGCAGGAAATTAGATGGATCACAGTAAAACAAAATGTTCATAGGTAGAATAATAAAGTATATACACCAATACACAGATGACACACAGCTCTACCTAGAGTTAAATTGCATCACCAAAATCCATTGACTCATGCGCTGTCTAGTACTCATCCAAGCTTGGATGTTAAGCGCCTAACTGATGCTCAACCCCACACAGACCGGATTTATTGTCCTAGAAAACCCTATTAAACCTGTTCAGAATTTGCGAATGACATCAAGCTCGATGGATTCACTCCTCATCTCTGGTTTTACCATTGATTGCAATCCCCCACACAGCCTAAAGAAGGCCCAGTTAGCATGGTGCCAGCTTGCACTCCCCCAAAAGGTCAAGCCTTTCATTCCTGAACCAGGTTTCAGAACATTTATCCAATCCCTGGTCATCTCCCACCTGGACGGCAGCAACACCCTATTGCTGGGGTCTCAGATGCCACTTTGCCCCCTGTGAAATGTGTCTAGCACACTGCATCATGCCTCATCACAGGACTAAGAAACTTTAGACCACATCACCCACTTCTTCAAGGATGTCACAGGCTCCCCTTTAAAGCACACATCATCTTCAAGACAGCCTGCATCAAATACAAAGCAGTCCCAACCAAAACACCACTTTCCCTCGGCCTAGAAACTCGCCATCTCAAGAACCAGGCACACCTCCAGTAGCCACGACAAGCGCAAGACTGGAAAGAAAGAACTGCAAGAGGGAAACAACAGGAAACAGGCATTTTACTGCTATGCACCCTATTTCTGGAGCAAGTTGCCAATCCAGATAAGACTGTTCCACTGCATTCTACACCTCTGCAAGCACTTATAGACGCTACTCTTCAAAGAAAAATTCGCCAATTGCTCATCCCTGTAATCAACCCTATTTCTCCCCTTCCAGAACCCCCGTCCTCTCTTCCCACTACCCATCACAGCTCTTCTGCTATCCCTGCATTTTTCTTGTAATGCCCTGGGTCCCATATATATATATATATATATATTAGTGTGCCATTGATTCAAAGATAGGTTTGTAGTTTTTACATCCCATGAATACATACATATACCTATGAGTGAAGTCATAGTAACAATATTTACAATAATAAAGTGGAACCAGTTTTTGGTAACCACCGTTTTCCTTCAAATTAATATTTTTTTAAATGATAGAGCAGAGAGAGAGACTTGTGGTCAAATATCCTTCATTATTGGTAGGCTGTTTCACTTGGTTTGTTTCTTTAGTCCCAGAGGCTCCTGGGAGAAGTTGCTTAACAAGGGACAATTTTGGTCATTGCTAAGGATTAATTTATGGAGTTAATTCACAATATGACGACTCTTGATTTTGACTCAGTCCACAATGAAAAGTGGTTAAAGAGAATAATATCATTGCTTTTGTGTTTACCAACATTCGTGATTAAAGCATTGAAACAAAGCATTACTAGTCTTTCCGGATTAGCAAGGATGAGTAAACTGTTCAATCTCCATTAGAAAACCATTCGGTCAGATATTTAATGCCAATTGTTCATCACCGATTTTGATTGCTGTTAACAGTACTGATCTTTGTATTTGATCACTAATTTACACGCTAGGCTTACTTCCCATCCATTAAAACTAGTAGCTAATGGGAAACATGTGGTCGATGTTTATAAGGAAACAGATAATGTGTCCATGATTGCTGATCCAGTCTTGGGTGTCGAGTGCATACTTGAAGCTCAACCCCTGCCCTTTGAAAACCTATTAACAAGAAAGCCCAGACAGTCTAGTGTTTAAGGCACTCCCTCAAAGAAATGAAACGGTGTCTACTTCCATCTAACTTTGCCTCCATTTTACAGACTTTGGTTCTTTTGCATGCCCTTGCTCACAATAATATCCAATCCCACCCTGTAACATACACATTGACAACCTACTTGTCTAGAGTGTATCTGCCTGCAGAGCCATGAATCCCTTCTGCTGATTCATGAATCTCTTCTGCCTCCTCTTCCTATGTCAAGCGTGTAATTTGTGTTTAATAAGCTTCTATCACCCGAATGTCCAATTGTTTGGTAGCCTACATCCAGTGTCTACCCGTATTGCTCAGCAAAGTGCGCTGAGGGAGAGATTGCCATTTATACATAGATCAAAAGCCAATTAAAGTTCTCACCAAGAGATATTGTGAAATATTTTCTAAATCAAGTCTGGACTAAGAGATACAAGAAGACTACAAACAAGCCATCACAACAATAGGTTTGTGAAATAGTAACACAATTCAGCCAATGCTGTTCTACAAATCTGTGCATTGTAACCGATTCTCAATTAAAGATCATCAAAGTGGCGCAAGACATCGGATCTGTCTCTTTATTTTCAAACTCTTTGGGGTTAGGTCTTTGCTGTTGAAGTACCCAGAATAAAATAAAGAATGCACAGTCACTGATGTTGAGCTGTAGTTACAGTACATCTGGAATGGACAGGCATACAGATGTCTTTGCCCTGGCTGCTCTCCCGCAGATCCATGCCGGGTGGCGGGAAGTGAATACCAGAAGGCGTGATCGCCTGTAATATCCTGCTATGCTCCAGTCTATGCGATATGTCCTTGCCCTTAGTGTGCTACGTGGTCGGATAAGAAAGGGATATTTACTGCCCAATTTACATCTAAAAGCAAATAAAAAAAAAGGGAATTAGAAATGCAGAGATCACAATCAAATAGTGCATATATGGCATACTAGAACACTCTGTTATACTGAACATGTAAAATGGACACTTTCACTAAGAGAATAAAGTGTGAAATGTCATGGATTTGAGCTAAATACTGAAAGTGTTATTATAAAAAGATAGCATTCTTTAAACAACAGAACATGTAGTCTGTGAGCTGCTGCCTGTTATTTGGTGATCGTGCCTTATAACAGGCCTACATTCGAATGTGTTCCACACATTCCTCTAAAAATGTTATAATGTATGACATGAATCGTTGTTGTCTGATTAACATTACCCTTTATTCATTATTTTATTGCCCTACTGATTTCGGTATTTCATTGCATGTTCTGTTTGGTTCCAAATTGAGTGAGTTTATAGTGGCCAGGAGATGTTACACTCTTCAATTATTAACATACACGGTTCTGCATACTGTGGCTTTACTGCTATGCAAGGCATGCTGCAAGAGCGCCGTATACACACGGAGTAAACGCGCACTGGTTGCCCTTGGATTTATGTCTTTAAAATTCGAATGTTTTATTTTTATCTCGTGGGGTTTATTTCAAGGTCAGTTCCCGTGTACATGTGTCCGATAAGCGGACGTGTTTATGTCAAGAGAATAAGATTGCTATGACAAGGGCATGTTCCCTTTAAACAATAAGTGTTCCTTATCAGCCATTTCAAACAAAGACTTTGCTTAGCTTTATGTTTTATTGTCTTGCTTCAAACGTGGAAGGAGCAAGTTCACGATAAGGGAACCGTGGACTGTTGTAATTCACCCTCTTCTATTTATTTTCATGTCACGACATTAGATATTCTGCCAAATGTAACTATGCAAGGCCTATTACGGCTAAGTGTTATATATGCACATTTTAACCCGTTTGATTTTGGAAAATGATGTGTGCATTACTCTTAAAGTGCCCTGGTTCCTGGAGAAAGTGATATAATTGTTTTGAAAAATCAGGTCGCTGAGGTAGCCATGGTCGCTGCCTTTGGACACAATAAGTACATGCAGTCTGTAAAGTTCAGGGCAGACATGTTCCCACACGGCTCTGTTCTTTTCTTGTCCGGTTCTGGCCTCTGCATAATGTGCTTACAGTCTCTACAATGGGTTTCTCTGCCAAGTCCATTGGTGCCTAGTGAACTTTCAGAAACGTGTGACACATATATCCTTCCCAAATCACCCAGAGCGAGGCCAGCCTTAGACCTGGACCCTTCGGTTGGTAGGTGGGCAGACGTATGGTTAATTCACAAAGAACTACAAATTGTGCATTTTAAAGAACTCAGTCTCATAGAAATTGGGGAATGGATTTAAAGGGGACAGGGAGTTATGAGATGTTCTAATTACAAAGGCCAGCTCTGCTTACAGTACACGTGACTATTTCCCAGCAGCATGTCATGAATGTGCCCAAGAGAAAAAGAACATGCTTGTTTTACCCTCCAAACATGGCAACGTTATCAATGTTTTGTTATGTTATAAGGATTTGTACCACACACTGCGGCCATTTTCATGGTGTCCATGCACCCGTTTCACATTGTCTCAGTGAAGTACATTGTTATGGCAGTTTCTTTACTTTTCTACGAAAATGACAATGCCACTTTCACGTTGCCACAAGGATATTGTCAAACCAGTTTTAACAGCATCATGGCGCCCGCATTCTCCCAGGTAGCAAATTGTCATGCCTGTGTCTCCATTGCTCCCAAACTGTTGTCATGCCTGTTTTATGTTGTCTCCATAATGACACTTTCCCTCTGCCCCAGTTAGGCACATTTTCATGCCCTTGTCTGCCCTACTCCAGAACATCGCCATCGCACTTTCATATTGCCTTTAGAAATGTTTCAATGCCGTGTCAGTTTCACTTTGCCACATTTAAGTACATTGTCATGCTATCTTCTTTATTGACACCAGAAAAATGGGTATCCGATTTCACATTACTTCTGGAAAATTGTACTTCATGACTACCAAATATCCAGACACAGATTGACATGCCCCGGTTCATCACCAGATGCCATAGTACCTACTGCATCAGCACCCAGTTCCTGTATGCTATTCTCAGCAGTAGCACTATGCTTCCATAGTGCTTCAAAAAGTCCAAAGTCATTCACCATGAAAACAAAGCATTCCAACAGAAGATCCGTCCTTGGAACCTTTACCACAACCACAAATTTGAATTTGCTATTCATGATCATATATTTTACATAATAAATAGCAAATTCAAATTTGTGGTTGTGGTAGAGGTTCCAAGGACGGATCTGCTGCAGTTGTGCACCTACCGCTTTCTCGATGATCTTACTTAGAAAGGGAAGATGGCTGATGGGGCGATAGTTACCAAGGTGTCGGGATCCAGAGTGGGATTCTTTAGTAGAGTGAGGATATGTCCTGTTTTTAGGGTTAATGGGAAGATTCCTTGAGTTGGGGAGATGTTGATGATCTTCAGGTTAGGAAGGAGAGCTTCTGCAGGGAGGGTCTTGGGGAGGGATGCTTGGAGGATGTCGTCTGTATATGATGTGGCTTTGAGGGGTTTCTACCAGGTCCTCTGTCGAGATTGTCTTGAATGTTGTCCACGGTATGGAGATTTCGCAAGGTGTGGGGTGGGACTGTGGATGCAGAGCTGGTGTATATGTGCTGGCGAATCTTGTTGATTTTGTCGATGAAGAAGGTGTTCATAGTGTTGGAGTTTAGGAACTTCTTTCATTCTTGTTGTGGACTTTAATTTCCCCACACAATTAAAGATACAATAGACAGTCTGTTATTCTACCATGTTATCTTGCTCTCCTATTCAACCATTATCTAGTAACTCATTTCACAGTTGGATTTATATCTATAAACATGGTTGGTTATATTTACTTAGAGCATGTCCATTTGTGGGTTCATGTATGTTTCTGTTGAATGATAAATAGTATGAAGAAGTCACCCGCTATGTGATGCAACCCATCTCCCAGTCGCCAGTTACATACATATGCATAAGCAGATAGACTCAATCAGGTCCTGTAGCAATGACACTTCTTCCTGACCCTACTAGGTGGGCTGACACACTTTAGCAGTAGACATATTCCCTCGCTGTGCGTCAGGGCAGGGACGTTCACACAGCAGAGGAGAATATGGGTACAAGGGGCAGAGGCGAATTAGGGCAAAGGATAACCTGAAAGGAAACGGTCAGTCAGACCCCTTATTGTCTCAATTACCCTATTTTTTACAGTATCAAAGGAGGGAGGGCTTGATGTTCCTGAGAGCGATTGTTGCAGAGAGTGAGAAGAGCATGAGAGAGGATGTGTAGGAAGGATTGAGAAGCCGAGCTACTGTGTGGTTGGAGCTGAAGGAGGGAAAGGATGATCTGAAGGAAGAGCTGGGAAAGGTTAGAGACAGAGCAAGGAAAGCGATAATCGAATGATGAGGTGAAAAGGAGGGAGAGGGATAGGTTGGAATTGGAGGAGGTAAAACAAGAGTAGAAAAGATCCAGGAGAAGGCCAGACAAACCCAAGGTAGAGAGCCGCCATTGGCCATGGCAGCAGTGGCAACATACAGGAGAGAGGGTGCTAAGGGGCAGGTGGTGAAACCAGCATGGCAATGGTTGTAGTGAAGCCATGTTACGGGGTAGATCAGATGGCAAGCCCTGTGGACATGGGAACAAAACTATGGCAGGGGCCACAGCCGAGAGGCCCTGGGAATTACCCGGGGACAGAACCAGGGACCAGAAGTGGGTTAACTCTGGAGGGTCTCAGTTATGCAATACCCAGGGGAGGATCCCGCCCAAAGAAGATGGCCTGTTGAGGACCGGGGCATAGAAGCAGACAGGAGCCAAACAGCAAGTACCACTAAGATTGCTGAACAGGTCAAGGGCTCTGTATTCCAGCATATACTGTATAGTTTAGCGTTGTAAAAAGGTTGCTAAATCCCCAAGACATAGAGGGGTTGGAAATACTAACTGGCTAATGTGGCAGTGAGCAGGCCATCAGCACACCCTGAGACCCTAGAATTACTACCCAGGTAGTGGGGAAATAATTCTGGCCAGACCAACCTACCTGAATTGTCCTAGGCATGGACCTCCAAGTCATACAGAGCCCCATGGCAAGAGGGAGAATTAAGCATCTACCTATTCCACACATTGACCTTAGAGGGACAGTGAAGCCAAGGACACCCGATGAGGCAGCCATGCACCTGCCCATTTCAGAGCCCTCGTGTCACAAAGGGTCCAGCAACCATTGGAGGTTATATACCATCCTAGGAGTTGATATAGTGAAGACAGACACCAAACTATCACCAGGGTATTGGAGGACTGTGAGTAACTTTGTAGGACCTTGTTTTCCAGACTAGGGCCTGGACCTTTGGACTCAGGACCATCTAGTGCTTCTAGAGGAGGTGCTCCACTCTTTTGTTTAACCCATCCGTACTCTGTTATTATTTTAGAAAGTTTACTCCTTCTGTTGTGTAAAGTAACCCCAGAGTCCAATGGAAGTTCTTCCAACCTGTCCTTCAGATACAAAAGAGAGAGAGAAAGATTGCATGCCTCTGACCCAGAGTGACCTCAGAACCTGGGGCTGAGATAAATCAGGTCATGAGCTGGGTAGCATTTTGAGGTTGTTTTTTTTCTGTCAGGGTGCACACTGCCTCCAGCGGAAACCCTGGCTGAGAGACTCTGGGTGGAGTGAGACCTTATATTGTTGTCCTTATCCTGTTGTCCAGATGGCTTCTATTCCATAATCTCCCAAGATGTGAAACCTCTTGCTGTGTGTCAATACACTTCTGTTGAGAACGGCAGATTCCAGTCTGTGGGTCTTCTGCTCCTTTCTTTTTGTGGGAACAGTATCTATTGACCCCTGTTAATTCTCTTCAAAGTTTATCTGTATTTTATTTTTAATGTTTTTTTACAGTCAATGGGTTTCATTATGAGGTGTGTGGTATTCTGGCAGTAAATCTGCTGGAATACCACCCAACTGAATTACCGTTACTGCCACTTGATCTGGCTGCATTACCGCTGGATTACAGGTGGCGGTGGTGGAGTAAATCCCAATTTTTCAGAGTCCACTAGACTCTGTGGAGCTTTTTAGGCCAAATTACTGCTGCAGTAATTACTCCCATTTTGTCCATATTTATTGTCAGACAATAGGATGATTTTCCCCACTCCAGGGCCATACTTGTAGTTTGGCAGTGCAGGAAAAGTGACAGTAATTCCGTTAGCACCAATTCTTTCCTGCACCACCATACAGTATCTCCAAGAGAGAACATATCTCTTTAGCCAGGAAGAAGGTGCATTGGCTCCCCATTAAAGAAAGGATAGTCTTGAAAACCCTTGCATTGACACACAAATGCATCCATAACTTGGCACCTCTCTACCTTGCTCAAAGAATTGTCAAGACCCATAAGATCTGCCTACTCTAACAGGATCTCCATTCCTAAAACACAGAGAACGCAGGCTGGCTGTTCCAGTTTCCCAGTCCTGGCAGCGACGCACTGGAACTAACTGCTGCCGCACATGAGGAGTATTGAGTACCACTTAGCCTTCAGGAAAGCACTAAAAATGATGCTAACAAGCTCTCAGGCATATCACCCTAGTTGGACAGAACGTTCCTTCCTTGAATCTGAACAATAATCTAAATGGAAATGTTGGAAAATGAAACATAGGTAAAAGGTTTGTAATTCACAAACCAAATAAAGCCTAATAAAAATTACAAAAACATTAAAAAAATAATAGAAAAACTGTAACCGTCTATGCATGTGCTCTCAATATTATCTACCCAGGATTGTTTTACCTGTAAGCTCACTGTAACCATGGGCAATTGACCTGAATGTAATTAAGACAATTTCATACAAATAACCTGAATGTAATTAAGACGATTTCTTGCAACAGTGCCTCGATGACCTTGGGCTGTTAGGGCGCTTTACAAATCCAAATAAATAAAATACTTGTAATGAGTCCCAATGGTTTAGCATTGAATTCTTAATCTGTGATTATGACTTTCATAATTGGTTAGATAAGAATAGGGACATTTATTTTCTTGTACAGAATGTTCTTCAAAGGTAAAAAAAATATATGAACTTACTAGGCATGCTCCAAATCCAGATAAACAGGCCTGCGTGCCCCTTAGATCATTTGGGGGCGAAATTCTGGCAGTCTTTTGGGACTATTGCAGCTTTTCGAGTGCTTGAATTTCAATCGGGGGGTTGAAGTCTCACTGTAATTGAAAGCTCTTATCAGGAGCCTCACATCGCAGGCATCAAATTCGTGCTGCCAATCATAATCCTTTAATCTTCAAAAGGAGATCGTAGGCTGTGTAAAAGCCTGTGCCACTTTTGCCAGGCTGTTGGGGGGTGGTTTAACGGAGTGAGCTCACAATCTGGTGCTGAAAAAAGTCCTCAGAATTTTTTGGGAACATGTTTGGGACAGGGTTTTGCAGATATGAATGGTTTTTTTGACCGCTTTGACTGTTTTGTACACCTTTTGTGTTTGTGTATGTAGGGCTCTTGTTATCCTTGTCGCTACATCTGTACACGCCAAAACAAGATTTCCTGCCCTTTCCGTTTGTCCCTTCCTCCTCATTTTTCTATAATAAAAACATGCCCAAGGATGATAGAGAAATAGTGTGTTGTGGGTCCTATGCTTCCTGCCCTTGAAATCTGGTCAAGAGGGTCGAGGGTGGTTCCAGAATGCTGGGGATGTGAGAAGATGGCAGTTGGGAGAGGTAATGGTGGATACTAATAAACACTGTTGTTAGAGTCTTGCTTTTTGTCCTTAACTTGCTGCATAGCGTTTCCTTTTGTGGAAATAATAACCTGTAACAAAGGAAGAAGAGAGGAGGAGAGGAGGAGGTGCATTTCTCCTCTGAGGAAGATAATGTGATCCAGCTCATGGTGGGGGGTAGGGAGCCTCTCCGGGTTGTGGGGCAGGTTTGCGAGCACAGTGTTCACAGAAGCAGAATGTGGCAGAGGAGGCAGATCCAGTGGCACACGCTCGGCACAGAAGGTGGAGTTAGGGCCATCAGTGAAGAATGTGGCGGAGAAAGCGGAGGCATAGCTAGTGAATGACGGGTTTGCAGGGATTGGGGTTGAGGCATGAAAAAGGAGACACACCCGCTGTTGTAGGAATTGCTGGAGCTGTCTGGTCAGGGCATTTGATGTTTCTCATACATAGGGAGTGTTCATGGCACCTATGCTCGGGTGGATGTATAGACTCATCGCTGCAAGGGTCTGTACGCGATGGGCACAAATGAGGAGGAGGTGGATACCATCTGAGGAGGTTCCATTAGGTGATGCCAGGGGTGTTGCTATGTCTGGAAATGATCTGGGGCAATGCCAATGTCAGAGCCTGGGGCTGGCTAGCCTTTTGGTTGTAGCTCCTGAGCTTTTATCCTGTGATACAACCAAGAGATCTGGGGCTATAGCCCCTCCAGCTGTCCCTAGTGACGACGCTGGGTGATATTCATGTCAAGGAGGGCTAGGAGGATTCCCAGCCTGTTCTTCCCTTTGGGGAGTGGGTAAGGTAGGCTCCAGAATCTGTGGTAAAATTCCAGAATGCAATAGAAAACGACTCCCTTGCACATCCTGGAGTGCAGTATCACTTCGCTGGGCACCCTGTTGCAAGATGCCCTAAGAACCACGAAACCTACAAGCTGCACCCATTTGTGGCCAGAAGGTCTGTGTTGCAAGCCTAACACCCTGTGGGTCACATGTTGGCTCTGCCTATGTTCTTGGCAAGTTTGATGGGGGATAGGCTAATGCGGCATGCAGACACTGATTGTCTGGGTGTTCTTTCGTCAAACAGTCAGGGGGAGCTGGAGCAATGGAAATAGATGATGCCATGGAGAGACCCATGCTTCAGAACTATCCTGCCTCCTTGTAGGGGGTTGAGGGAAAGGAGAGGGCAGAAAAGGGCAGTCCTGGATAAGCATCTGTCATATGGAAGAGAACCATATGAAAGTGTGTGAGTGGCTGTAAGATAGAGGTCTGAGGGAGTGCATCACCTCTCTGGGAGAGGCTGGTCAATTGCAGGAGGACCTCTGGTCTGTGGTGAAGTCAATTCTACCATATGGCAAAGCCTAAAATATTGCAGTAGTAATTCCACTCTGTGGCACAGCCTCTAAAGCCCCAGATGCATTATTGCCCCGTGGAAGAGCCTTAAAAATGGAAGGAGCAGTCTGAAAGGCCTGAGCAATTGCAGGGATAGTTCTACTCTGTTGCACAGTTCTATACATTTCAGGAGTTATCTCGATCTGGGATGAAGCTTTAAAACTACAGGAACAACTTAATTTACTTGAAACTCAAAATACTTGTTAAAAATGTACCCCGTTGAACTCGTCAATATTCAGGCTATTGGAATTTTACTTGAACCATGTTTGAAATAATTATTACAGTGATTTTGCATGAACTAAATAAATGCTCTTGGAATGCACATTTGCAGATTCGTTGTTGTGCTTTTCATGAACATATTGGTCTCCACAATCAATATGGTTTAACTCCAAAAAATGTCTTTAGCTGTGAAATAGAAGGATCACTGATGGGGATGTTATTTATATATGTTATGTGAACTCAGGTTCCAGGTGGGTTTTAGGGGTGAATCCTTACAGTGCAGAGTATAATCATAGTAATTCAAGGCTGATTGGTCCTAACACCCCTCAGTGCCACTACTGTATAATTCAGCAATGCATTTCTGTCTTGCAATTTACCATATTCAATTAACTGTTTGCTACTAAGAATCTTCCATATTGATATTTCAACAACATACGTTAGATCTTTAGATAAACTGACCAATATGCTAGTTTGATTTGGGCCCTAATTCAAATCGTTATTCAATGCTTGCCTCAAATATAAGAGGGAAGAATCTAAGATAGCATCGACATAATATAAGAGGGAAGAATCTAAGATAGCATCGACATAAACTGCCGATCTACAGTGACACATAAACGCCCACTTTAACAGCGCCTCTCAGAATATCTAGGGGCACGCAACCCATGGTGCATGCTCTTAAGGAATGGCGAGAACAAAGGGGACTAAATATTAATGGCATCATAGTGTTGGTATCCCTAGAGTGGGATGACCTGCTGATCTATGTCAAAAACCCAGTTCAGAATATAGCTGTATTTCTTTAGAAATGTAAAGCTTTTGGCCATGTCTCAGGATAGTAAATCCATCTTATTCTCAATCCTTTTCCCTTCCCGATCTGACCCTGTACCCTGGGACTCAATCACATGGAGATAAATTCCTAAATCGAAAATAAATCAAATAAAAATCAAATCAAGATGCCAATGCTCTTCCCTATGAAACTTAATTGTTCTGCAAATTGATATGGGGAAGTGAGCACCCGTGATGTGTATGGGAAATACTAGCACAATCACTGGATAAAGGTGCGCTAGAGGTACCTGACCTAGAGATATATCATTTAGCAGCACAAGCCAAAGATGCACATTACTGGTTGCCCACCTTTAGAGAACCTCCCAATATTCACTTGGAGAGGACAATGCAAGACCCTTGTAGACTTGCTAGTGCACTAATTGAGAGATCCAAAGGGCACACTACAGACCTAGACACAGTTGAGTTCACAGTTTTGGGCATGTTGGAGGCTGAAAAGGCGTTTGAATTTGAACCACTACTTCACTTTGCAGATTTTCCTCCAGAGGATTGACGGTCTCCCCATTACATTTGATTCTGCCTTTTTGAAAGACTTTGCTGATCTGGGACTTGTGCATCTGGATGATGTCTTTCTCCAGGACTCCTTCCTCCCTAATAACCAATTGCTGGAGCTGAGTGGAACCTCTCTCGCATGTCCAACACCACACACCAAAACCCAGATTATAAACCAGATTCGTTTTAAGGATTTGTGCACATGCAAAGCAACAACCAAGTCTACACGCAGAAAGCACCAGTTTTACAGCTGTTTTAAGTGTTGTGATTAGGATGAAAGGGCACAGGATTTAACTTTGTTTGATGTCATCAGGCGAGGACAGGCTCAAAGGGCATGTGCTGTCACTTGCTCGGTGTTGTGATTTGATATGCCTCGCCTTAAGGGATTTGACCTTACAAACAAGCCCTTTGTTTCTTTACTAGAAAATGTGTAGCTATTGCACATCATAATGTTATGTTTGGTAGAGAGTGAGCATTGACGGTTTGCAGGAACATTTCATTAATTAATTTAAATCCGCATAAAAAGCTTCAAGTTTACAAATTAGCATATAAAATGACATTACCAACAATGATCGAAGTGAGCGGGAGTGGTAGGGAGTGTTTTCCACAGCTTTTATTTTTTTCTGTTTACCATTCCTCTACTTTTTGACACCATATTCACCAATCTTTATAGAGTATTTGTCAATTCATGTCCCTCTGCAAGTGTAAAGTTGTAATAGGAGCCTTAGTTACTAGTCACTTAGACTATTGCAATGCCCTAGCTGAAACACCTTGTCACATGTTGCACTATGCGTCCGCCTACCCCCTGCCCTGCCGAGACCACGGTTCCATTGCTCTTTTCCATACACTTCTACCACTGATTACCAAGCCTCATTCCATACAACAAAGTACCCATAGTCAATTTTCATAACATAATGAACAGAATCTGGTAGATTTTTTATTTTATATTATTTGTGTATTCGGTTTAAAAACAAAACGTTACACAATAGAAATACAATTACAAAATGTCACAACGCTTTGACTTAAGAACCATAAATCATCATAAACTCAATACATCAGACACAAAATACAAAACATCATTTTCCCTTTTACATGTAAAAAAAACAGGTCTTCCAATACCCAATAACACACTAAAACGTCTTTCTCATTCAATAAGTTTGATTATCTGTAAAAATATGTATCGTGCTTTACATAGTCTGAAAGTCCATCAATTGCCGCCACAAAAATTCCCAGGGGCCCGTCACTAGGCCCTTCACATACCATTCAAAGCAGGTTAGTCTAATATTAATTAAAGCTTCGCAGTCAACTATCGGGTGTTTTATCATTTCCATCTTCTTATTGCAATGACGGCAATCACTATTCAAAGTTATCTTTCTATCAGAGCCAGCAGTTTTCACGTGGTAGTAGTACATTTAATCTAAATCTCAACATGCAATTACCAAACTGGAGGGAGGGGAATTTTTTTAAGTAGGCTGCACACACTCCTAGTTTCTCTCCAGCCTGGCTAAGCTCCCCATAATGTTTATAATTTCCCACTGAATCCCAAGTGTGGCTCCAATCTAAGACCCCGATCTTATTTTTATATGCTGCAGGGTTGTCCAAAACCTGTGCACTATTCAGACCCCACAATTCTTGTTTCCGATAACATTTCCCCACCAGCCAGTTCCGCTTCCTTAACTGAACCCCATCAAACTGTTCAAACAAGGAATTTCTTGGTGGCTTAATCAATTTGTGGCATAATATCATCTCGACCAAACCTGCATGCTTAAAGAAATCAATCCCAATTTGTACCTTAATATGGCTATTGCGACTGACTTTGGAACTGATAACATGCCTTTCCAAAAGAGGCCTTCTAAATATAAAAATTCCTCCTCCAGAGACACGTGATGAATCTCAAGGCTTTATGTGATTGCTGGTATCACCATGGCATTATACGATTTAACTAATGGGAGAGTAGAACATTTGCCATATCTAAAATTAAAATGTCTCCTTTGTGCCACAAGAACTTTAGCCTTTTCATATAGATTTTTCAATAAGACAGTTACTAGGATAAAAGTATATTTGGAAACCAAGATACCTGAATTCATTCACAACCTCCAATGGTTTATTCTCCAAGCAACATTTCCCCCATTTCTCTTGCGCCCAACTCTGATGGAATTCAAGAGACGTTGTAGGCCCACCGAGTCCTATCCAGTAAGACAATATCGTCTGTAAAAAGTAACCAAAGGGGGAACAAAAGAGGACGAAGCCAGGGAGAAGCCCAAATTGAAAGATAGATCTTAAAAAAGAAGGGTGCTAAGATGCAGCCCTGGTGGTGCCCAAAGGAGGTTTGAATATTATCTGAAAATGTTCAAGTGGACCTTCAAAACTGTGTCACAATGCAAGTGGATAAATATAGATAGTACCCCACATGGAATGTCCCAGCTGGCCAACTTTGACAACTGTCTCTATTCATTAAATCAAACACTAAGGAGAGATCAATTGTGGCAACATTTACTTCTGCCCCCTCTTCTCCCATGTTGAACACTGTAATGAGTTTATTATCCAACCCACCAACGAGGTTCCCACCCCCACTCTAAATCCTACTGGGTTAGGTTTTAATACTCCTTTTGTCTGAGCCTAGTCCTACGGCTCTCTCAAAATCAAGGAGGAGAAAATCCTTGAAACTACGCCAGAAGGGCAATCGATCGATAATTCTTTGGTTCCAGCTGATTGCCCTTATTGTAAATGGGGCAATGTGTGCCACTTTCCAATTGGTCTGAGATTTCCTCCTTGCTATTATATGGAATAGTACAAATACATTGTAGCCCATAACCAAGGATCTCCCCTCATTAATAGATGAGGGTGGATAGCTCATGGGCAACGTGTTTGTCTTGGAAGCAAGACAACACAGCGCAACCCAGGTTCAAATCCCAATCCCACGCTTAGAAACCAATCTCTGGTAATAAGCAAGTTATAAAAGAACACTTATAGCAAAATTATAAAATAAATTGATTGCACAGGCCGTTGAGTCCTGGGGCTCTAGAATTACTGTATTTTTAAATCAGAGCCACATTATCCTCTAATGTGAATGTCAAAAGCTTTAGAGGGTAGTGTATGCTTGGACATAGTTTGTGTGAATTTGAAGAGATGATATTTTGTTATTGTATTTTATATATTATTTTGGTTCTAGAGCAAAGGAGAGATTTAGTTATTCAACATTTAAAGTGTATGATGGTAGGTACAACCTTGACGAAATAAGGTTGGAATACTGCTTGTTTGCAGAGATTTGTTATTATTTATTGTTACCTAGAGGATTTCCTCAAGGTTCATTTTTTTAATTATTTGTTTTATGTTTTTGTGTCGTGTCTTGTGGTTCTGTTGTTTTTGTACTTGTTTTGTGTAACTTGTATGTCCAGATATCCTGTTTAGCTTTTAGTTCTTTGGACAAGTTTGTGACAAATTCATGAACTGGAGGAAACATGTTACATAAATGGATAGAAATGGACTGGAGACCATCTTGCCTCTTGTAATAGAAGAACGAGATGAAAGTCTAATAGAACTTATTTGAAGTTGGCAGGATGGGTGTAGGTAATCTAACGATCACGACATGGAATGTAAATGGATTGAAATGTCCAAAGAAAAGGAGGAAAGTTATGGCACGATTATGGAGGTCTAAGGCTGACATTGTTTTTCTGCAGGAAGCACACTTAAAAGATGAAACAAGGCAATGGTTGGTCAATTCCAGATATAGTAAAGACTTATCAAATTGTTGCTCGTCTAATTCTAGCGGAGTGAGTATTTTTGTTCAGGAAAGGACTACAATATAAAGTGGAGAGAGTAGCGATGGATACGGAAGGATGAATGATTTTTAATGATATAATTTATAGGGAAAAGATGGTTACCTTAGGCTGTATTTATGGTCCTTGCACTTCTGGTAAAGGCTTCTTTGAGAACATTTCAGAGATGTTGGGTGGAATGCATGGTGAAACAATCATTCTGGGAGGTGATTTCAACTGCGTTCGGGATTTCAAGCTAGATAGAATCAGTTCATGTAGGTATACTAATGTGAATACTTGTAGGGAATTTGATCACTTTCTTGATAAGTTTGATTTGATTGATATATGAAGGTAATTGCATCCTTCGAAGAAATAGTTTACATTCTTTTCTCCGGTACACAATTTATTCACCAGATTAGATTATATCTTGATCACCTTTGGAAAAAATCTATGAAAGATCTGGGCGAATTGGAATTGCAGTTATCTAAACTGCAGCAAAGATATGCCCGACATGGGAGAATGAAGGACAAGGCTGGAATGAATCATGCTCAGGAAAGATTGGCTAATGCAAACAGTTTATTGGTGGAAAGGGGTCTTTTTTTTCAAGACAAAAATATTGGGGGGCTGGTGACAAGAGTGGTAGGTTGCTGGCAAATAGACAGAAGGGTATGCATGGTGGGACTTTTATTCAGGGTATTAAAGATGAGAGCCAACAATTGTTGTAGAAGAATAGGGATATTTGTTCAAGTTTCATAAAAAACTACAAAACGGTATATACGGAAGAAGTATCAATAGCCAAAGAAGAGTTGGAAAGTCTATTTGAAAATATTCCTTTTAAAAAATTGTCCATTGAGGATGTGTTGGAGGCGAACATTGGAATTGATGAGGTTCTTTTAGCAATTGGGCAAATGAAGTTAGGGAAATCTCCGGGTTTGGATGGGCTACCCATTGAGTTCTATAGGAAATTTGATACTTTATGGCTCCAAAATTATGTGATTTGTCTTTTTTAAAAGGGGAAAAGTTTGTGTCAGTCAATAACCGAAGCCATGATTTCTGTGAATTATCCATGAGTCCCAAGTAGGATTTATGGTGGGTAGATCAGGTTATGATAGCATAAGGGCGTTGTTAGATATAATAAGTCTTTATGGCAATTAACAGGTTAATGCTGCCTTGGTCGTTTTAGATGCAGAGAAGGCATTTGACAGAGTGAATTGGGACTTTCTAGACTTTACTACGGAGGAAATGGGATTTGGAAATAAGGTTCAGAGGGATGGTTCGTAGTCTTTCCAGATCGGCAAAGGCGCGTGTTTGTGTCAATAGTGAAATGTCTGAAGCATTTACTCTCGGTAGAGGTATGAGACAGGGATGTCATTTGTCACCTTTTTTATTTAATATTGCTCTGGAGCCCTTGGTAGCATTGATACACAACTAACAGGAAATATATGGTCTGACATTTGGGACAAAAGAAATTAAAGCACTCTCTCATGCGGACATTATGGTGCTGTTGCTCTCAGATCATAAGACGGAATGTATGGTTCTTAAGGAGATTCATGAAAAGGTAGGTACGTTTTCAGGTTATATAATCAATTGAGATAAAACTGAGGTCTTCCCACTCTCGACTGCAGTCAGAAGGGAGGATTTTGCGGAGTGGAATTGTAGGTGGTCTGAGAGGTATGTGAAATAGTTGGGGGTCTTTCTGATCAAAGATGTGCGGAAAATGGTTCAGTTTAATGTAACTAAATTACTGGATACACTTAGGAGAGATATTAGAAAATGGTCAAGATTAGATTTGGGGATCTGGGCAAAGATCAATACACTTAAAATGTCGCTTCTGCCTAAGATCTAATATGTTATGCAGTCAGTTCCTCTAAAAAATTACTTAAAGATATTGATTGGGTGTTCCAGGATTTTCTTTGGGGTGAGAAGAACGCTCCTAAAATGCCATAATATATTTTGCAACGGGACACTAAGGAAGTGGGCTTTGGGTATCCAAATTTGGAAAAGTATTATAGGGGTTTTGTTTTGAAGAAGGCTGCCCAATATGCAAAGACAGAGATTGAAGAAGAGTTAATTTGGTTAACTATAGAAAGGAATGCTTTGTTGCCGTTCAAGTTAGAAAATATTTTCTCGAGGGGGAAATTACCTAGAGGTTCTGCTAAGTTACCAACTGTTAAGGTATCTAAAGATTCAATGTCGTGGTGGATACTTAACTTTGATGGCAATGTAGTTTTGAATCATAATTCTTCAATTTGGTATAATCCTGCATTGCAAATAGTTAATAGAGTTTTGTGTTGGCGTAGTTGGATTTCAAAGGGGGAGTTGACATTGGGAGATTTGCTGCGAGATAGGGTCTTGCTATCTTTTGAGGAGCTTCAAAGAGTGTTTCATTTAAGTGACCGAGAAAGGAATAAATCTAGGGATCTAGAAAGTCTTCTGACCCAAGTATTTGGTATGATGAATTTGCCAATTGAGAATGAGCCGGCGAGTCGGGTCACATTTCGTTTATTGCCACGTAATGTATCCACATATCTGAAACGTATGCGGGAAAATGATTCAGTGTCGCAGTCTTGGGGCACATTGAAACAAAAGTGGGAGATAGATTTAGGTTATGCAGTGAGTGATGAGGCCTGGAAGTATGTTTGGCAGGTTGGGTATAATAGTATGATGGGTCTTAAATTATAACTTGTACATCAGAAGATTTTGGGAAGGTTATACTGGACTCCTGTGCAAATGTGTGGTTCGGGACTACTTACTGAAGATTTTTGCTGGGGATGTGGAAGTGAGAGGGGGACTTTGATTCACATGTTGTGGCATTGCCCAAGAGTGTTGACTTTTTGGAGGGAGGTGTTAGATAGGTTGGATATCACTTTGTCAATTTCTTTTCCAAGGGAATCTTTTCAGGTTTTGTTATTGGCTAAAAGGGGCTGTTGTCTGAAAGCTCGTTTGTATAGACATTGGATAGATAAAATAGTAGTAGCAATAAAACAGATCATGAAGGTGTGGAAATCCAGGAAAAAACCAACCGTAGAGGACTGGATTAATGATGTGATTGTATTATCTGAATTTGAATCTGTTATGTTTAAGAAGCAGGGTAAAGAAGGGGAATATTGGTCCTTATGGAAATCTTTCGTTGATTTGTATGGTAGTGTGGCGCAAGATAGTAAATGTGATATGAGGTTTTTTTTCCCAGTGGGGTGTTTGGTGTTAATTGTACTTGTTTTTTTTTGTGGGTTTGTGTCCGATGTCTCTTTTAGTTCTGTCCTCTTGTCTGTATGTCATGGGAATTAGTAAAAATTAATGCAATATGTTTCTTTTTTTCAATGAACTTTGATGACTCAATGTATACATTTAATTCTCATTTGGTTCTTGTTTATTGTTTATATTATTCTTTTTTAAATGTATCTTTTTGAGAAATGATTGATGTATTGGGATTTATGGGAAGGTTTAAAGGTTTTGCTGTTTTATTCTTCTTATGTTATTATCCTTCCATGTATGAATTTGATTGAAAACAATACATAAAGAGGATAAAAAACAAAAAGCTATGTCAAGTTGCTTATATTATCAGAGGGAAAACCATCACTAATGGGAGCAGCATATAGATATACAAAAATGGGCAGCTCACACTTTCCCAGCAATAGGGTGTGCTTGAACCTTCAACTGGAAGTTATCTCTACTAGTCGCTAAACTCCAGTAGCTGGCATCCGCTTTTTATTTTTACAATGCACCACAACATAAGTTCGCCCTCTTTAGTAAGCATTTATCTAGAAGAGACCCTAAGGGGAGTGTTCGCTTTGCCCATCTAATGCTGTTGCTCAACAGTTTCATTGCTTCCTGTAAATCTCTGTTAAAGTGACATGTGTGTACAACCTGAGGTCGCAGAGCTGAATTCTCAATTGATAGTAGATTATTTATAAATCCCGGAAAGTCCTCTAGCAAGTGAATATCTACTTCCCGATCCTCAGTGTATTCCCTCCATCTTACATCAAGCTGATCATTTAACTTGACTATATTTCTGTTCGTCCAGCAGAGCCTGTTTCTACTCCGTTAAATATTTACCTGGATTGACTTATTTTGCAGGCACCTTATATCCAGAGTAGGAATAGGTGCACATAGCATATGGTGATCACTCGGGTAACCATTCCAGATCTTCAGATCACTATTTTCCCCTTTCAGACTCTGTGACACAGCAATGTAATGAATAGCAGAGAATTGTGGGCCTCCCTGCCAAGTACACTATGGCAAATTCAGGCTAATACAATTCCCCGTTAGTATTGTGAAGGAGGCATGGTATCACAAGTATACACTGACACAAGAGCTGCAAGTTTCAAAACCTTTATTGATGGTTTAAAAGGTGTTGGAAAACTCCTTACTTGCCCTATAACTAAGATGGGAGTATTCTCGACCATCAAACAAAACGAAAATACAGTCCTAGTCAGTCCGCAGTCAAAATAAAATGGCCTACACTAATAAACCTAATGCCTGCCCTCTTTCTAAAACGGTTACCAGTCAAATGGTCGACGCCATTTGGTCGACAGACAATTTGGTCGACACCATTTGGTCGAATGCCAAATGGTCGATTTTTTTTTTTTTTTTTTTACCCATTTTTTGGGTTTTTTTGGGGGGTCCCCCCCCCCCAATCCCCTTTTTTTTTTTTTTATTTTTTTCCCCCACACGAAAACCCACAAAACACATATATATATATAAAAAAAAAAAATTCGACCAAATGGTGTCGACCAAATTGCAGTCGACCAGTTTGTTGTCGACCAGTTGACTGGACACCTTCTAAAACAATATGTGTAAAGGGAATGTGTAATGCCAAAAGGAAAATCAGTGTTCAAAAGAAATGTAAGTATGGCTGAGTAATCTCCCCTCCCCATGTTTTGTAGCATGGGGTAAGGTGACACACTTGGACCTTGCAACACACTCTGACTTGGGACACAAGAATGCAGTTGTCTTCGTGAACCAGGGCCCACTTGGCTTTCCACGAAAAGTTACTAACTTATCTGCTGGACCCCTCAGCTTTCTCTCACTCGAGCCCAGATCACATTTTAGCTTGTAATACAGTTGAACAAAAGTTTTTTTCGTTCTGATTACCACACTTCAGTATAGGTTTCCCTCCGCCGAGCTCAAACCTTCCAATCACAATTTGTGGGGTTCCCTTCCCTAAACTTCAATCAGACCGTCATAGGCTTCCATCCATCAGGCTCAAGCCTCCTTTCACTTTGCTTATGCTGTCAAAGACTTTCAAAACTGCAAGGCTTTTGCTCTTACATCGGCATGAGCACTTCGGCCTTCTTTCCTCAAACGTCACTTTTTCTCTCCTCCAACAAGGCCTCTTGGTATATGTAGTTTCGCGCACAGTACTTATTTCAAAGTTCAAAGATATCTCTCACATCCATGTTTCCCTCTGCCGGAATCAAACCTAACAGTTCAAAGGCATCTCTCACGTCCAGGTTTCCCTCTGCCGGGATCAAATCTAACAACAGTTCAAATCTTGCTTCTCAGTTTCTTTCTCTTGCCGCCGCTTCTCTCTGGGTGGGCTTCTTTGCGCAACCTTCATGACCCTTCGGAGGTAACGATCTCTCGCTGGGGTGTCCAAGGTTTCTCCGTACCTTGATTCCGTCCCTCTGCCTGTTGCTCTGCTTCACCTGGTTCACCATTGTCCTGTAAGAACTGCTCCTTCTCGTGCATCGGCTTGCTCAGAGTGTGTCTCAGTGTTCCACCTTTTAACCATGTGAGGAGAGCTAATAAGTACCAGGTGTTTGAATTAAGATCAAGTGCCTGACTTTGCCTGATCTTATTAGTGGGATATGTCTAATGTATTGCAGGGGTGGTACTCCTTTTAGCCTCAGACCTCCTCTTTCTCAGCTCAGTGTTTGCATAGGAATGGGAGGCGGATTTGGGAAGTTGGAACATCTTATAAAATAGGATGGGACAGAAGATTTTGGAAGGGTGATACCATGTCTCGCCGTCGGGTGTTCCTCCCACTCCCTGAGGACCCCTCACCAAGGTGATCCTCCTGGACTTGTCCACACCCAGGTCTGGATCCAATGGCGATGGCGGTGCCCTGGCCACCTGAGTAAGCAATCCCCAGGGTTTAGGCAGTGAAGCACCCTCTGGTTTTTCACATTGTACACAAATCCCAATTCTTCAAAAAGGTTCTCAATTCTTTACTTATGCATACTGCTCGAATGAAGGCACCCGATTGATCGCTGTCTGACCATAAGTAGATGCCAAGCAGTCACCATTAAAATCACCTGCCAAGATAACATTCTCATTTCTTTCTTCAAACCATCTCAAAAAGATAACTTCAAACTTCTCTAATATTGCTGGTATTGGGACGTCTTTGTAACTACAATAGATCTTTACCACTTAAACACTACTCCCCCTTCCCTTCAAAACCACTTTTACTGCCTTAATCCCATACAGATGTGCATCCCACACTTGGATATCTTTGGCTATCGATGATCGAATAGCAGACAAGAGGCCACCCTTAAGTCTCCCCTCCAGCCCTTCCACCGAAATCTGTTGCACTACAATAAACCCATCCAGGACCACTTCATCCATTAACAATGTTTCTTGCAAGAGAATTAAATAATGGGCACACAGTTTAGCACAGATATCATTCCTGGAATACAGATACTTAAAACCCTGCGTATTCCAGCTACAAACACTAAAAACCAGGTCTCTTCTTTATGCCTTTAGTACTTAAGGGATTCAGGGAGCTTGCTCGCCATGACCAGTCCAACCCCCTTTTTGTTCCTCTTCTACACTCTTAGGAATTATTACAGAACACATAGGAGAGGGACCGGTGGAACATGATATTGTCATTGGATGCAGTGATATTTTATAATTTCCAAAGGACACCGAGCTACTTAATAATTCATCCATGGATACGTTGTTCAAAGGCTCAGACTAGTTTTCATTGAACACCTCCTTGGCTTGTTTTTTCCATCTTGACACCAAACTGAAGATTTGGGCCATCATTGTTTGAAGTTCATCAGAGTGTTTAGCTCCATCCATGCCCTTATCTTCCTGTGTATTTAAATTTGGTAGGAATTTTAATTATGAGCTTTTATGAATTTTTCGTGGCTTTTGATCTTTTTACTTTTTGCAGTGGGAGACCCTGCTTTCTTCTGTTGTTTCTTTGCTCCTTTATTCACACTATGGTTAACCATTAAGGAAGAGTTGGTTTCAACTATCACCACAGATTCCCCCTCCTTGCATTCTATAGTTCCCAACCTTTCAAATTCGCCTAGAAAAGACAGCGATGGAGAGGTGTCCAGGTTGAAAGGTTGGGGCATGCCATGCAGAGTTATCTGCATAATTCTACTTCCCGGACACTCCTTTCTTCTCTCTCTATGGAGTAGCACGTCTGCCAGTTTCTCCTCAATTGCCTCCATTTCAGTTTGTTTTCTAATCCCATCCCATATCTGTACAGCACACAGTTGATCAGTGCTAGAAATCACGTTACTCTACACACTACTTTGGAGCACTAAATACATATTTGCCACAATAGTGTCACATTTAGATGCATTTTCTGCAATTTATTGTTTAGTGTGGACCATGCTTCTATCCAACTAAGGTAATTTATTTGTGTTTGTATAACAGTTAGTTTACAGTCATTGTCTTTAATTTCCTCTCTAAGCAAGTCATAAACTTTAGTCAGAGAGTTTAGAACAAAATGCAATGCAATTAATGCTGACGGACCTATATCAGGCTGAGGATGCTGGAAGGATAGCGATGAATATGGGGTTTGTGTGGAATCTGGCACAACTGTGTCTGGGCCTGTGAGGGACAAATTTAAAAAAGCTGGGGCTTCACAAAGTGCTTCATCTATTTCAGCTCCCCCTTCCTCAAACTCTTCTGCTGCAGGAACATCATTTACTAAATCCCTATGGGATGAAAGAGATGCCCCTGCTGGGGGAGTTAAAATAACTTCCACACTGTACGATTGTAAAATTAGGGAGCGCTCACTCACAGGACCTTGAAGCCCTGTGGGAAACATTCCAAGATTTTCTTTTTTATGTTTGTCGAGGTGAGAGTAAAATCTCGCTCAATACCGGTCGAGGGAGATGGAAGTACCTCTTCTACTCTACTATATGGAGTTTGCTTACATTCAGAAACAAAGCAGATGAAAGCAGCAAACCCGAAGGTCGATCAAATGGAAGCCATAGTCCTTCAATTTCACACCGGTGCAGTGACGCCTCCTAAATTACAGGCTCCACCTCCCCTCTACTTCTTAAAATGTAAATAATTTCACTTCTCACGTGCAAACACCCCCCAAGCAAAAAGCCCTTTGATAATAGAGGGATGGTGCACAAATACCAACTCATCCAACCGGGCTCCAAGGGCTACACTTCAGTCATACTCGTACGCCGCTCCCTGATGTTAAACTACCGGTCAACTGCGCTTTACTGGTGCTAGGCGGCGCAGCGTTCTTGAAGCTTTTCCAGCCCCTCCTCCAAACCTCATCCAACAGGGAAACAGTAAAAGGACACGATGTCTGTGCTAGAACTGGAGTGCTGGAGTCTGCTTACTGCTGCCGACCATCTGCGCTTTAGTGGCGCTTCCATTAGATTCTGGCAGATTTTAAAAACACTCAATTTCTGTCTCTTTCCTTCTACATGTATGAAGTGAAAAAGTTGCAAAAAATGGCAAAAAGTCAAACATTTTCCATACATGAGGCAGACTTGTATTTTGCAAAGTTAGACTTCCCCAGTCCAGTACTATGGCAACTTATCTTCTTAATTGCAACAGCCAGAAATCTCGAAAGAGCAACAAATCGAATACAAAACATATATCTCAATGCTTGGAGTAATGCTATTACCTGTATCATGGATTTGTTAATGATTTCCATTCGACGCCATTAGATGCATCACATATATACAAAGGCTGTTTTCTGCTGCACTGATGTCACACCAGTAAAAGGCCAAAAATATAATTCAATGGTGAGATCTCACATCCCTTCATAGCCCGACTGGAAAGAATGAAGCCAATGTGCCCTGCTGCTGGGCATGGGCTGTTCTTGGGAGCAGAGCTGCCGTGATCAAATCATGTGCTCGCTGTATTCTGTGTGTTGCTGCAAGTTAAATGCTCTGGAATGGTAGCCACCATCTGACTCGAGATTGTGAGGGGAGACAGGATTCTCCGGTGGTGACTGAGAGTTGTTATGCAGAATAAACCTTGACATCTCTCCCCACAACCAGATTGCTTGCTTAATTCTACATCTAGCAACAATCTGGGTACTCATCCAAGTGTGGATGACCCTGCAGCAGCCGGTGTCTCCCACCCCATCATCTCTGCACCTGCTGTCTACAGGGAACTCACTCTCGCAACTGTCAGCAACAACCAGGGTAGCCCGGCTGGCAGAAGAATACAACTCAACAGTGGAAAGTTGCCCGACGAGTTTCTTAGCACGAGCCCAGGATTCAACCTGTGTTGCTGTGTGTTGTCTTGCTTCCAAGACAAGCGCATTGCCCGTGAGCTATCCTCCCGGCCTTAATAGGAAATAGGGAGATCACGGCAGTGGGAGGCCTGCATCTGCCATCATTTCATAAACTATAACGTTGGACCCCCCTCAGCTGAGACATTGATGCAGCAGTGAATCAACTTTCTCACTAGAACACTAAGGAAGACACTCCACAACATCATACTGAACGACCTACCGAGAGATAGCCAGGGCAGTAAAGACCGAATACATAGCCAGACCAAGATGAAAGTACTAGGATGACTCATTAATAGCACCCTGGCCCTTAACCACATCCATGCTCCAACAGACCCATGTCACGATAGATAGCAAGGAAATAGGGAACACCCAACAACCAGCTTCGACACTAGAGGGAGAGAAATAGACACACCCAACCTTATTATACAGAGCTCATTAGGATACAGCTGGGAGCGCCCCACGCGATCACACACTAATGTCAGACAGCCATTAAAGGAAATAAACAACAACCCCACCCACTGGAACACACTCAAATGGAAGAAGATGTATCAGAATCAGGACACAAACGCCGCTAATCCAATTTTCAAATCTCTGCATATCCAACCCACCCAAAGATTCACACAACTATTTCAGCCAAGCAAACCACAGGCGCTTTACCACGCTGCATCAACAACTAACAAACATCACATAAACAGCACCTACAGCACACAAGGTCCTGCACGGTCTGATACTGGCACCAAATCTTAGTGCACGGTATATACCGAACTAAAGCCGCCAACAGCACACCACTTCTCCCACTCTCCTATTCCATCTCCACCCGACTAAATTACCCGCCGCCTCCTTGTTTACAGATCTGCCAGAGCGCCTGTGACCAACTCCATTGGTGACGGTGCGCTATATAAATACCTTTAACATAACAAAACATAACATTTGCTGTTTTACCGCAGGGCGTTGCTCCCCCATGGTGTGTAATAAACCTTCAAATCTCACTAAGTGCTTGTCTCTACACCACCACTACAGTAAAGCGATGGAATTGTACTGAATTATTAGGCAACACCACAGGAGGTGAGAATCATCCAAATTCATACTTCAACATGCCCCAGAGCCGCCTATCTGCGGGTTAATGGTGAGAGGTGTCCCTAAGAATTCAGAGCCCTTGTGCATCCTTCCTGAACGTGTAAGCGCAGTGTGCCACTTCATGCATCCCACACCCTGTTCCCACTGCCTTGCATCATTCCAAATAAGGACCCATTGCGAACATACCAGAGTGGGCTATGATATGATATGTTATTTATAACGCGCTTAATACTCAGAGGTTTCTATGCACGGACCCAGGGATTGAACCTGCGTTGCTCTGTGTCATCTTGCTTCCAAGGCAAGCACGTTGCTCCTGAGCTATCCTGCCGATGCTACTGCACAGTGGCCAAGTATTCTGCTTTGCAGCCCCTGTACCCTGCTGAAGGCACCTTGCATCATTCGAGAAACACAAGCATCTAGAAGAGGACTTAAAAACATACATATCGCACGAATCACCCATTGCTGCAGCGCAGCTGTGCATCCACTGGAGGGAGAATTGTGACCTGGTCCATTAAACAGACTGTGCCGTGCTATTGGAAGGACTGTTGTGACGTGGCCCAGTGAAGGAACTGATATCCAGCTGACATTCCTTGTAGGATTGTGATGATTTAACAGTGCCACATGGAGGAAGGTGCACTGAACCACACAGAACCGAACATTACAGAACTTTTCTTTATTGTTGACATTGTTTGAAATGATAATCGATCGCAACTGCCATTTAGTACAAGGTGCACTGGGTTTCACAGATGATTAAAAAGCATTTTACTACATGGAGTGTAGTAGAAACAGAGTATTTGAATTGTACACAAGCATGCAGGCCCTGACAGGGCATGCATTGAAAAATGCCCTGTCTACTCCTGATGATCTGACAATTCTCTGGATAGAATGGAGGGAATATTGGAAGGACTACTTGAATGCAGTGGAACACAAGGATATCACCCTAGACACAAAGATTTGCTTCCTACCTGATGCTCTGAGGGCAGGGAGGAAAAGGAAGTACCGTGAAATACCACCCCTGGGCACCAGGGCTGTGGGAGATATGAATGCATATGATATTGCCCTCAAGTAGTTAGAAAACTATTATTTGCCCAAAGCAAATATTGCCCTAAACAGAGAATTCTTTTATTCGAGAAGACAAAGGACTGAAGAATGTGTTGAAGATTATGTATCAGCTTTAAATAAATTGGCCATGAATTGCAGATTTTCAGTAGAATAGGTCTACACAAGCTGACCAGGAATCAAATAACCTTCACAGATCATTCGGCTATGTTCGGATCTCACACCAGAGGAAACAATGTTACTGGGGCAGTTAAAGTGAAGGAAGACAAATACAGAGCGAAATGACATGACTGGTAGCATCTTCAAGGCAAGACAAGAAGCCAATGAAAAGAAAGAAACTGAGACAAAGGAGGACTAGACTTTGGCTGCACTGAAATAATCGATCTGTTTCCAGTGATGGGTGATAGATCGTTTTGCCAACTCATTTTTGCGTGTAATTCCTGGATTATAAATTGCAAATATATGGGTACAGTATGGACATGATGGTTGACAGTTGGCCAATGTACATGATCGTATCTCTCCAGGACTGAAATCTCTGCCCTGATTCCCAGTGAATGCGAGGATTAAGTTAAAAACCCTCTGCATTATCCACATGGCCTTCTGGGACCTGGGGCCTCAATACCTTCAACTCTCTTCTTAAATATCTTCCTTCTTGAGCTCTTCGCTTATCCGCCTCCAACTCCCTCAGGGTCAGCGGCTTCTCCAAGCAACGAGTTGGTGGTAGATCTCTTTCTTCGGCAGGGGCCTCCCCCCTGGAACAGCCTCCCTGCCTCTCCGAAACTTGAGAACCATCTCCGGTTCCGGAAGCACCTCAAGACCTTCCTCTTTGCTTCTGCTTTCTCTCCTCCTCGCCTGGTTTGAAACTGAATCTGCACTGGTTACCTGGCTACCCTATGATCACAGGCCCATTTCCCCTTCCCCACCACTTGCACACCTGCACTGCCCCCCTGGCAAACCTTGCGCTCGGGGGCTGTTTCAGTATCCCTACAGCCCCCTAACAGCACTTGACACCTGATTTCTGCACTTACCCTTGCACTTGTCACCAGCTGGCCGCATTGTTTATTTATTGTTTCATTTATTTTTACTGTTATCCTATGTCCTGCACTTTCCCACTCCCCCTTACTTACTTGTGTGATCTCTATGCCACCTGGCTTAGTAGGATTGTTGTCTCTGTCTTCCCTCTGTTCCCCTATAGTGATGCTGGGATACTTTCAGGCTTCAAAGGCATTTAAACGCTGACTGCCCTTGGTAAAGATATACATAGCAAAGTAAGATGTTAATATGGTGGGTGTAGGGATCAAGCAGCTTTGGGTATTAAGCTTAATCCAAGCAGTGCAGAACCATTGATGCACATAATCCCTACTCAGGAGAGTAAACAAGAGAAATATCCCAAATTGTTTTGTGAGAAATTTGGGGAAATTAGGGGTATGTACATAGAATTATACTTAAAGAAGATGCCATTCCAATAAACCACAAGGGGAGAAGGATTGTTTTAGTGCTCCGAGATGATATTGTTAGGAAATTACAATCTCTACTATGAGAAAATATTATTGAACCCATTGAGTCAGCAGAGTAGTTAAGTCCAATTTTAGTGGAATAGAAGGAACATGGTAAGATCAGAGTAAACATGGATATAAGAGATTTAAATGAGAACATAATAGTAAAGTTTCTGATGGCCATCATTACAGGGATGCTGATTATTAAGATTGGTGCTGTTTGCTTTACAGCACTAGATATAACTGTTGCTTGTCATCTAACAGCCTTGACCAAGGATTGTAAACATCTACAATGTTTATAACACCCTTTGGGCAATTCCACAATCTTGGAATGCCCTCTGGATTTGCTTCTGAGACACCGGTCTTCGAAAGAGTGATGGCACATCTTCCCAAGGCTATCCCATTGACATTAGTATATCAAGATGAACTCCTTTACATGGTAAAGGAAAAAGGAACATGATGCCAGGCTGGGTAAGGTATGGGACAGAATGAGAAACAAAGGTAATTTGCCAGAGCAGGTTTTGAGGTCAACTGTTTGAGTATCCAGATCATCTCATTGCTGGGAGGACAGGTGAACAATAAGTTGAATTCAGTTTAGGCATATTCCATCTTTGTAACTGAGACAGTGACCGAGAGAGGGAATGTTAAAGGCACAGAAGAGATCAATTGAAACATGGTAGAGGTGCATTCAAGGTTGGAGACATGGTGAGGGTTAAAAAAAGGATGGGGACGAGTGCATGGATTTCCCCTACATTTCCCCTACCAATGGACATGACAGAAGTGTTCCTCAATGCTATAAGACGGTTCCAAGTAGATTCTCAACATAGTGGTAAGGTGGAAGGCCAACACGTTTGAGAGTCAAGATAGAGAACATTTGAATGTTAGAAAGTTTGAAAATGGATGAAGTGGCCAGGCGAGATGGTGAGCAAGAGCATACAGAGCATTGAAGAGTACATGTGATGGGCACAATATGCTGTGTCCATTAGGCCTGTCACTGTGATAGACCCATTTCTGAGCATAGGTCTGCCACCTCCCAGTGCAGGATGCAGCCAGTGGCTCTTGATTGGTCCTGAAGCAAAACACTTGCTGAAGCGAGGGATAGAGGAAACTAATAGCGGTGGCAAGAAAAGGTGTTTTATGGACGTTGCCAGTTAATGAAGTAAAAGACACGTGTTGACAAGTGTAAGGAACTCATGGTGGAAACAGTAAAGACAGACACAAGTAATCAAAGTTCAAAAGGTGTTTATTAGACTGTATGCAGGTTAGAAAAACACCTAATCTAAACCTAAATCTAAGATGGGAGCAAGCGTCGACCATCAAATGAAAATAAGCCAGTCCTTGTGGCATTGTGTCAAAATAAAAAGGGCCTATACTAAGAAACCTATTGCTAAACCTTGCAACTAATATAAAAGGGTGTGGGATAGATCTTAAGAAAAGAAAGAAGTGTTCAAAAAATATTATGTCAGTATGTGTTAGCCTAGGTCTTCCTTCCCCATGTTTTGAGCACTGGGTAAGGTGGAACCTTGGAGCACAGCACACACTCGAGCTTTCCCAGTCAACAGTTTAACTCGCAGCTATCAGGACCGTCGATGGCCAAGTGTTGTTTCCTTGAAAGTCTCTTGCCTTCAAGGACCTGATGTGTTCAAATAACAAAATAAAAGTACCTTCAACAAAATGAAAGTTTGTTTCCTGCTTTTGCTTTGGGTGAGTATTCTTCACCGTTGGGTCCCCCCCTTCTGGGCGGTGACCCTTGTTTCTTGGTGTCTTGGGTGATCAGTTTTCACCCCTCGGATCTCCCTGTTCCGGGTTTAGATCCATTCACAGTTCTTATCGATATCGTGGCCTTTGGGGTTGTGGTTTCCTGGTCCTGTGGGCCTGATAGGATTATCAAGAAAAAGAACAAACACACACAATCTGGTCTATGTATTTCTCGGGTGATAGACTCTCCCCTTGGTCCCCCTCTTCTGGGCGCTGATCCTTCACTAACTGTATTCCACAAATTGTATAACAGTTCTTTTCTCAATGAACTATGGATGGTAACTTTCCACCCTTGGGTCTACTTCGGCTGGGCTTGACCCTGACAAGCAGGATAGTACTTCTCTTTTCCTTATAATGTCTCTTGGTTTCTCCCTCGGTCGGGCTCGGACCTTAAATGACAAGCGTAATAGTGCACTTCTCCTTGTCTTCTTAATATTGGGACTTTAGACTTGCCCCCTTCTCGTCAGCATCCCTCGGTCGGGTTCACTCTTGCCAACTTCACATTCATAAGTTTGCAGGATTCACTTCCCTTGCTTTCTCAAGTTAGTAGCTCAAAGGCTTTCGACTGTACAAGGATTTTGCTTGACCTCCTGTATGACCACTTTGACCTAACCTGGCGGCTCTCCTCTGGCCTTCTGGTTTCTGCAGTTTTCATTCACACAGGAATCAACCAGAGTCTTTTGAGTTAGCACCCACGTGATGCCTGTTCCCTATGCAGCTGTTCTCCCCTCACCACTTTACAGTTCTTTTCAACTTAGTTAATTTTGGCACATTGTGTCTTTCATCAACCACAGCCCGGCTCTTATCGGCTCTTCCCTCGACTCACCAGCTGTGATGAACTGCTTGCCTTTCTTCGTAACTGGAGTCAAGGCCGGTACCACAATAGCAGGAGTTTTCCTTGCTAATGCTCATCAGCGCCGACATGCTCCGTGTATGGTTGACCTTTGCAGCAGACTTGGGCTATTGTGCTCGGTCTTAGGATTCCCTCTGCATAGATTTCGCTGGTCTGCGTCGGAAAGGGCAAGATCGTGGTTCTCTTAGTCAGACTCTCGTTATTCACCACCTTTCTCTTCCTCTTGAACTGCCGGACCTGGATAGCTGTCTCGTCGTGCGGTCTGCCTTTCTCGTATTGTGCTCTCTTGCTCCACCTTTTATCCCTGTGTGGAAGGGAAAAGGGCCGTCAGGTGTGTGTGATTCTGATCAATTGCCTGTCTTTGCCTGACCCTTGTATTGGGACATGTCAGGTAAACGGTTCTGGTGTTAGTCCATTCTCTGGTGTGTCATGTGAAAGTGTTTGTGTCGGAAAAGGTGGGGGGGAAGTGGTTTTGAATGTCCTATGTGGTAGGATAGGGAAAAGGTTTTGAAGGAAGGGGGATACCGTGTCTCACCCATCAGTGTCCCACTCCCACTCCCTCAGGACCCCCCAATCCAGGTGATCCTCCCTCACTGGTCCACCCCCAGGAAATGGATCCAATAGCAATAGGCATGTCCTGGCCACCTGGATGACAGATCCCTGGGGTTTAGTCAGGGAGACACCTTCAGGTTTCTCACACAAGACATCAGGTAATTTAAATAAAATGTGGGGTATGTGGGACAGATGTGAGAGGGAGTGATGAAGGTTGGGAGGAGGTAATCTATGTTTTTGGGGGACAGGAGAGACACATGAGAGAAATATAGAGAGCCTAGCAGGGCAGCACATATTCTTGTCTATTATTGTCCCATGAGTCGCTTCTCCACCACCTGCACTATTGGTGCATGGCAACAGGTCAAGAGCTGGGTAGATATTAACAAGGGGGTGCTAGCCATGTCAGAATGCCAGGTGACATCATTGGTAACTCAAGCCTCATCCTCATTGTTTTTAGTATCACTAGAACCCTCGGGTGGAAAATACCTATTGTTAATACTCTCAATGTACACATCTATACATTAAATCGCTGCTTCTATTTCAGAATCCAACTCTCGAAAAATTGCAAAATATAAAAGACTGATACAAAAAGTGATTTTACAAAGCAGATAATAAATCTATTAACATTTGTTTTAATGCATGTAAAACTGATTCAGTTAATATTGTCTTGTATTACGACTCTTTTATCTTGCATAAAATCTTGTCAAAGGTAACGTGTTTTTACATCGAAGCATTTGCATCTGTGCATTTACATTGATTTCACTCATTTTTAGGGAACACAAAAAAGAAGCAAAGAATGGCAAGGGGGCTAAGAGAAAAAAGAAAAGAGAGAGACGTACGAGCGCTTTACCCCAGTGGTCGAAGTGTACGGAAAGAAATAGTGGAACTATGTTCCCTACTGGCCTACACCGCTCCCCACAAACCCCATGCCACGCCTCCTCCCACGCACAATACAATCCCCCCAAACACATGCGCCTGCTGTTTAGGGGAACGTTCCCACTGAAAGGGCAATTTTCAACTTCTTCCTACATGTTTATTTGTTAAAACGAAACCGTTTTAAAATAAAAGTATAGGAACTGTAAAACTTAATTAAAAGAAGTATAGGAGCAGCGCTCCCGACCACTCACGACCACTGCTTGACCCCCGTTTAAAAAAATGCACAGGTGCAGATGAGTAAAGTTGTAAATGCACAGACGTAAAGAAACGGGGCAGTTGACAAATACTGTCAGAGACAATTGGCAGAAATGAGAAGACGTGCTTCTCCTTTTCAGTATTCAGATGTAAATCCGTGTTTTTTGTTTTCTGGCCCAGCTTGCAAGAAAATACAGGATTTGGTGCAAAGATTTTTTTAAAGTTCAATCAATTGCATTTTTGCGATTAGCTATATATATATATTCTAGGCATAGTAATTGACAGCATGTGCATAATTTGATGTGGGATTTCAACTTCAAACCCTGTGCTGCTGCTGGGGTTCACTTCATTGGCTTATTTTATATTCCTACACTCAGTATTAACGTAGAAGGGTGGGCAAATGGGCACTTATGGTGCTGCACTAGCAGATGTAATTCCTTTGCCCTGCCCTATGGTTAATTGACTAGTTCCAGGAGTCAGCGTGGAAGACAAGCTGTGTGACTATGCCCTAAGTCACCCAAGAAAATGTGATTGCTAGTGAGTGGTTGCTTCAAACATGCGCGTAAATCCTGTTTTAGCTAATGATTTTGACAGTGCTGGTTAAATCTTGATCCAAACTTCTTTATTAGTGACGTCCGGTTATATGAAGTTTGAGCCGACACGTGTTTCGACCATGTAGGCCTTTCTTAAGGCTCCATACTATATTGTTGCCAATGTTTATGAGTCCCTATTAGCTCCAATATGTTCTAAGTTCTCATATTTTAACTTCTATTCTTTGCATGGAATATAGAGATGCAATTTGCTTGGCATCGATAAAATGCTTGTTGATAAATTCTGTAGAATAATGTATTCAAATTCTACTGTCTGTGCTCCTGCTGTGTTCGGTCCTCATTCATTACTTTTGTATTTGTGCACCTGAATGGAGACAATAGGCATTCATACACATTGGCGACGATATAGGATGATTTGATTTCATTATGGGCAAGAGCACTGTAAAGTCAGTTACTGTAATGTCATTCTGATCAAAGGTGATGTGTTGTCAATTCATTAACTGCATCAGAGGGAGGGGTCAAAGAGCAGCATGGTTCCACCTCTGTTATGTCTTGGAATTTGGTGATAGGACACTAGTGGAACTGATGTTTGTTTGTTGGCCTTATTTGTCCTAGACATCTGTTTTCAGCCTGCAGGATACAGGTTCGAATCCAGGAGTGTTTGACTCAGTCCTTCATCCATTCGAGGTCGCTAATTTGCATATGATTGAAATGGTAATTATATGGGATTCAGCGAAAAAACTTTGTTAAAGCGACGTTATGGTTAAGTTGCACTAATAAAATCCTATGAAATTCAGTGAAAAAACTTTGCTAAAGGAACGTTATGCTTAAAGTAAAACTGAAACCCCCAGAAATTCACCAGTTATGGCAAGCTAAGAAACAATAACTCGTGCCACCACCGTGCACTGCTAAGACTAACACCCGGGGCATCACAGATGACATATCAGATGCAAAATTTCATACAGTTTCATTGAGTGGCGCCAAAGTTATAAGCCATCCAAAAACTGCTTTTCACTGACCCTGTAATGCAGAAATATGCATGGATGTCCCTGAACATCACAGAATGTCCCTGCATATCTGAGATATTCATGGCCTTCGTAGAAGAAGAAACACCCGATTTGTGTTTTTTTTTTTTGGCTATATCCCATCACATCCTCATCACCCCTCACATCCCCAGAGATTGTTTCTTTAGTTTGACAACTGCAATGTTGTGTTTTTTTATTTATTTTTATTGCGATGTCCGCAGACTATGGGCACAGTTCCCAAATCCAACATGTCGTCCATTTAAAAAGTTTTAACGCACTTCATGTTTTTAATTGACCAATAAGTGGGCGCGTATGATGTCTGTGAATGTCACGCTGCTCTCTGATTGGTCTAGAGGCATCCACTGACTCCAAATCAGGAAATGAGTGCGCGGACCAGACGCAGATATTATTTATTTTATTGTACCTACTTTTTGGCCATTTAAAAAAAACAAACAACTGGATGGATTTACATTAAATTTGCAAAAGCATGCTTTCAGGACCAAGCTGTCGCTCCTCGCTGTCCCGGTTTATTGGACGGCCACTCTCAACCCAGGGAGTTCCTTTCCCCCCGAAGTAAAGTGGCACACAACAAAGCACTTAGTATATTTAACTTTAGTGAGGCCTCCAACCTGTATAATACCATTTAACAGATACGCTCTGTACCACCAATAAGCTAGGAAACTGGCCGGTCTATAGAAATGATATATATATATTTGTTTAACTTTTACTACCGTGAATACGGAATCAATCAGAAGGACAGCTGCCACAGACTCTGTGGCACAATATAATATCACAACTTCAAATTACTTGCATCCATTGATGAACATGTATTTCTAATAGACTTTCAGTAACTTCAACACAGGTAGAATTGAGAGATTTGCAGTCACAACTTAGATCAGATTTCTTTGCAAATTAACTGATAGAATTGCTTAAAAACACACAGGTATTGCTTAGTTTATCCCAATGCTATTTTCACCCGAAACCCCGACCCTACAGATATCAATTAGATACGACCCCTTTGGTTTGAAGGCAAGGCAAAGGGAGTTGGAATACAGTGGGAAAATCGTTTTGGGCTTTTTATTAGAAAGGCGAGGTCTGGGGAAATAAAGCCAATGGGAACATCATTTTTCAGCACTAATGCAGATGAAATTCAGGGCTGTGGCCTTTTTATTTGTATTTGTATTTATTTAGATTTATATAGTGCTTTATGCCGAAGCGCTTTACATGAGGAACAAGCAATTACATCAAGGAATACATAACACTGAATCAAACCAGAAAACAGTACAGGGAACAATTTACATTAATGGTGAGGTTAAGTGCATAAGGAGGGGGACTGAAGTGGGAGAGGAGGGTTAGAAGGTGAAGGAGGGGGAGGATTCAATGGAGAAGAGGAAGCTGAAAGATGCTAGGGGGGTGAATGGAAGAGGTTGGATTTTAGAGATGTGCGAAATGAGGGGTAGGCGGTAGTATAGCGGATTGGGAGGGGAAGGCGGTTCCATGGGAAAATGTGTTGTGCACACACTACATTCACTTTAAATGCAGATTTTTGGGGATTCTTATTGTGGGATTAAGGACACCCCTCTTCCGTAAGGAAGTCAGGGTTACAGGAAAATACGGTCACTCAATTACTTTATTGCTATTACTGGCTGTAACACACTGAGAATTAAACGTTTTTGTTTCTAATTGTAACACAACTAAATCTGTGATCTTTTCTATAGGGATTTAATTGAATTAACTTTAATTAAATGTGCTAAGGGCCTACACAGTTTTGCCCCCTCAGCCACAATTAAATGGACAGGATTAAGGCAGGTGGTTCTCAACACAATTCAATTTAAATGGCTAGGGGGGTTTTCTATGAGGAATTAGTTGTTATCTTTTGAGTCACATATGGCCAGGGCTTACACACTTTCCCCGGCTACCCACTATGTATGAAGTGGATGAAGGCTGACAGAATCCCCCCACACTTTTGTTTTCATCAGAATCAATCTACTTACTTGGGAGACCTTGGTTATTGGGCCCTCAAAGAAACAGCAGGGCTCATCATGGGAAAGCACTGATCTGGTCAAAGGCTTCTGCCAAGGATTGTCACCAGCACCCAGTCCTCATCTGGCTCCTCCAATGTTGGGCCCGATTAGCTTCTAGGTTTCCCTGTCCCTGCCTCCCTTGCAAGGTTTAAGGCCTCTACAGGTAGACATCTTTTCTCCTGGTAAGGTGGTACCCCAATGGTTTTGGTAGCTCTCCTTGCCTCTCGGCTTAGTTGTTCCTCGCTAGAATCCCCTCTCAGATAGGAAATTGACATTGTATAGTGCTAATGACAATTACACATTATCTGTATTCCCACATTATGGATTGGCTACCTCTCTCGCTCCCCCTCCCACCAATTCCACCTACTGCCTGCTGATAAGACAAGGAGTTGGGTGGTGTGGATTATGGAGACTGAAGGGAGAAGATAAATTCACCACTCAAAAATGACATGTTGGTTTATAATTTTGGTTTTCTTAAAATCTCCATACATGGCAACCATCTTTATTTTTCAGATAACTGCATGGACATATATATTTTAGAATTCTACATTTTATGGCAAATCAGGAAATACTAATTTCACTTCTGCACGCCCTAACTGCGTGGAGCCCTTGTTTTTTGTGATTTACTCCTGATCTGAAATAGTGAAAAATAAGCTACTTCACAAACATGAATTTCATAGCTTTTAACCTCACCAACTTTCCACTTCCTCAGAATTATGAGAAGGCCAGAATCATGGTTTTCTTTCTAACTCAAATTCTATACATCACACATGGTTAATATTCACATGGAACTGACAGGCTTTTTATGCCCTTTACTATGAGTCCTGGATGAGCTCACTGGGACAATTCTCTTGTTTATAAAGGAAAACATAGTCCAATGTTAGTCATAGGCAATGCATCACATGGGCGCCTGAGTTTCTCATCCAGCCCCCTCTCCTCAAATGTTTAATTTCTCCCCAGTCACATGACACGGACATCTGCCTGGTTCATGTTATTCCACCCTGTCATTAAGTGTCTTTAACAGTCTCTGTTCAAAGCTAATGTACAGTTATTGGCCCGACCTTGAAGGGTCATTTCTGCTGGCTGTCTTATCTGTACCCTCCGCAATTCTGATCTACTCTTAATATTTCATTGCATTTTAAGCTGAAAACCAGACCTGCTTCTTCTGGTGGGTCCAGCTCAAAGGCCTTGAGGTCTAAGTTTCAGAGGCACAGACCTTTCAGTTCAGTGGGGACAACAAGCTACATACATAATTCTAAGAGAATGGCATTTTAAATTAAAAATATGTATTCTACACAAGACATTCTGTATCACATCTGGGCCTGTTGTCTAGGAATGAAATCTTTCTTTAATACAATAATAAAAAAATATGAGTCTGACTTTCCGTATTATTTACACCCAGGTCACAGTTAACATAGGAAACTATTGTTCACTTCTACAACAAGTAGGCCTCTCCTCTTTAATTATGTAATTTTGAATGTTGAAAAGTATGTGTTTTCTTTGTGACAAATGCAAAGTGCTTGGCTACACTTTAGATTTCTGGATCACAGTCTTGTGCGTCATTGGTCAGTGTAACATGCTGCTATCTGTTTAAGTGAAATTGTAGCTTTTCATATTTTATGAAAACAGCCTTTTCACCCACAACTGCCTTTTTCAAAGACATTGGGCACATTCTGCTGTACTAATATTGTAAGACACGCTTTCCTTTGCCTTCACATTTTGGTAATGTTGAGTGGGGCCCACCTTTCGCATTCACTAGCCCTCATGTTGGAAATCAAAGTTTCAACTGGCCTGTGTATTCCAATGGGTTTCAACATCAGCCATCTGTGTTCTGTCAATAGGGCCTTGCATGGCCTCTCAATCTCTGTCATTCTGGGGCTGTATTTTCACCCCACATTACACAAGTTTGGTGAAAAACCGTCCAGCAGTTTGGGCTGTAGGTGCGAGCAAAAAGTGTGTATGCCACATTTTGCCATGCACTTTTATACTCCATTGTGCAAAGTGAGGAAACGCTGCCTGTCATGCTTGCATGCCAAGCCATGTCCTTGTGGCGCTCACAATTAAAATTAAGCCCTGCCCAACATGCAAGCATGTGGGTTATGGTTTAATTGTAATTGTAAAAGCTGGGGGTCCACCAGCTCTATGCTTGTGCATAAAGCAGGCAGACTCCATAGGGAACGCCAGCATTTGCAGCAGCATGAAAATCCATACCGGCGCAAATGCCGGAGCAGTTGTATAGCGGAGTGCAAGGAGGTGGTGGAAGCACAAGTTGCATTCCGCTCTGCCGCTCCGCCTCAAGGATGTCATGTCTTCCATTCACATTACGCCACAATAAAAATTAGCTCTATGGTCTCTTGCTTACTCTAGTGCAAGAGAACTTTCGGTTGCTGATGCATATAATCAACGTAGATTTTTTTTTAAAAGAAATTATTTTTATATTTATAGAGCACACTGCAGCCCTCGGGCATTGAGGCGCTGTGAAGGACATGTAAGAAGGCATGAATCAGGGTTACAAGAATGCGGCCCCACAAAAATACTTGGTACAGAATGATGGAATACATAGTGAACAGTTACATTGGGCATTACAGGGAGGCATACAGAAGGTGCTTGGAAAGGTAAAACACATTATATAATGCATATAACAGCCATTTGTTCTTTAAAATAAGCAATACCATGCAGATGGATGCATGCTCTTCTGTGTTCAACCCCATCACACACAAAATAAAAATATTGCCATAAGCAGTTGTTAAATAATTAATGGCTGTAAAGTATCACAGAAATTTATTTTTCAAGAAATGAATCTGAAAAGCTAGAAACGACATTAAGTGCTCCTGTGACAGCTGGAATTCTGCTATGAGCTAGCTCAAGCAGCAGACATTGTGATGTCACACAATAACTGTAATAAATTATTGCAGCTACAGCAGTGATGTCATTTTTCATTAGATATGTATAGTGATGTAACTACAATACTGTAACAAGGAAATCATTTACAGACTTGTATATGTATATTGCAAGCTGCCGTAATGACAAGGCTTAGAGGCTTAAGTAATCCGGCATCAAGCATTATTTAAAAATGTGATATTATTTTGTAAACATTTTACATGTATAAAAAACCGCTTTGAACATATAATAGAGATTTGCAGAACTGTTGACCGTGCTTAGGGAGGGACATTCTGCTTGCTGTCAGTTGGTTTATGGCAATCCTGCCGTAAGGCCTGTGGGGAATATTTTGCAGGCCTCTTGTTCACTGTACACGGTACTGAGAAGTCAAATACAAAGCTGGCAGATTGAGTGCTAAATCATGAACAGGGGTCATTGGACAATGACTAATGAGAGTGAATGCTGTCACTTACTAGTCTTTGAAACTTTGCAATTGTCTCTGTCAGCTAGTCAACCTTTTCTTTTCTTTTTTAGCTTCGTAGATGAAGGAACGTGCCGAAGTGACCCCCAACTAAACTGCAGCTAGTAATGTAGAGAAGAGAGAGCGCAAGAGCCCTGCTTCAGAAGTGTAACATGGCTGCAGGGTTATCTACAGTAGGAAAGCCAACCCGGAGGACGATGGCTTTGGGCTCGCTACCGCATCACCTAAGGACAACCTTGTGGGACACTATACCCTTGATGCAAATCACGAGTGACATGAGAATATTTCACTACTAATCCAAAATGTATCACTGATGGAACAATTCCTGGCATAAGAGTGCTGAATAGCAATGATTAATAATCTGAAATATAGCATCAGGCTTCTGTTTATAGAATCTAGAATTACAGATGCACAACTGTGAATGATAAGGCTAATGGGGAGTATTGTGTTTTGTGACTTCACAAATTATGAGAAAGAACAATATATGATTCACGGTATCACTGGAACTATTATTAGTACCATGAAAGGGGGGGTGCGGCCTCACAGCCAATGGGGAGGCTCAGAGTGGGGGCTTTACCACATGGTACAGCCCTGCTCTGAGCCTCCTGAGAGCAGGAGACCGCCATCTTCCCATGTCGGGTTTTGCAGGTAAGTGTGCTTCCCCGCTTTTCACGTTCCGTCGCATTCCCCAATCCCACCTCCCTTTTCCACACATTAGGGCACCCCCCAACCCTTCCCCACTTAACCTCTCCTTCCTTGTCCGTTGGCTGCGCCGGGAACAGTAGGTTCCTGGCACAGCTCTGACATCCGCACAGCCACCATGGAAAGGGAGAAGGGACTACATATAGTCCCTTCTCCTCAATCCATGGTGGCCATCTTTTTCTTGTTGTTCTAAGTTGCACAAATTCACAACTTACAAACTATCAGTATCCTAGTACAACGTGCCGGGATACTAAAAGCAATAAACCCCTTGCTGGGTGGCCATTACTGATTCATTACTGAATCAGTAATGTCCCAGGGCATTACTAATGCCCCGGGGCTTCGTTAGGTAATGCCCCACCCCAGCTCGAGGTTTATTGTTCAGTTATGCCTTCACACCTGGGGAAGTGCGCTCAATGAAGTGGCTGGTGATGCAGACTGCCCATGTTCGCTTAGCAACACAATCACCTTCCCCAGGTGTCATCACTTTCTTCCCATTCAGCCCCCCTTAGCTCTTGAACCCTTTGTACCCAACTGACCTCAGCTGCCAGGTCATCCTGCACCTGCCACCCTGCCCACCCCACTCGAGGGGCGTTTTCACACTCCTTCGCTGTCCATGCTGCCGCTATGAAAATAGAAAAGGTATTGTCCCTTTTCTATTTCCAGTGGCTGTGGACATCTTTACTTTTTTTACAGGACTGGGCATGCACAATATGGATGGAAGATACATTTAAACTATTCATACATGGAGAGAGCCCCGGATGCAAATATTGATCACGCCCTTGTTCAAGTGCAACTAGGGCCAGTGACGGACCTGAACCCAGGGTGAGGCCTTTGCTTTACTTGGGTCTACCTAAGGCTCAGGTTTGCTTGCCGTTACCAGCCCTGTACACCCCCAAATGTAGGGATGGTCACTTAAGCCTCAATTGCTTTCTCATTGTTGCCTCTATACTCTTATTGCTTTTATGGGCCATATTACAGAAACTTGCATCAGTGGAAAGGCAGTTGGCACTGCAGTAATTGCTCTACTGCAAATACATTGTCTTTCTATGCATTTTTGGATTAGGAATAGGGCAAACATTGCAAACATTGCCCGGTGCAAAAATGCATTGAAAGAAAATGTACCATGACAATGTATGTACTAGTGCTAATTGCACTTGTACAGTGATACATTTCTGTAATTTGGTCCCATATCTCTGTGCTGCTGAGGACTCCGCTTGACCTTTAATTTTTGATCCCTTGTTTTACTCCTCTTATTATCACTTTCATATTTAACTCGAGAGGTGTTGCTAGGTCTGGAAAAGACTAGGGGCTAGGCTAATGTCGGAATTGTCCGGACTGGGGGCTAGCTACACTTCTGGTTGTAGCCCCTGAGATTCTATCCGGGGCTACAACCAAAAGACAAGGGGCTATAGCCCCCTTAACCACCCCCTAGCAACGCCTCTGTTTAACTCATTTACCAAACTTCCTAAACCACGTTCAGATTTAATGTAATCTCTGTTTTTATTTCCAGCACTGTGCGCCCGACTCCCTGCAGTCCTTTATACGCATTCAGACTTAGTAGCACATCTGTGTCGTTTCACAGTTGCCTAGTGGGGCTGCTTTGAGAGGATTTGATTAATTCCCAGTGTCTACTTATGTCTGTTTATTTTGATTTTTAAACAACAGAAATCACTGCTTAAAGTACTCATCTCCTTTGGAGAGATTACCCCTGATTTACATTTTGACTTTGCAACCTCCCTTCCAACGTCTGGGAGATCAAAGGTTGTAAATCTCTTGACTGCAGTCCTTTGGCCTCCACTATAAAGGAAAAACATCTCATGTATGTCTTCCAAAACGTATTGACATCAGATGTTGAACTTAGTGATTTGGTGAAAGGCTAAAGGGTGGTGATGTTTCTAAAACATGGATCTGCAAGAACCCACTAGCTGTAGGTAATCTCCTGGATCTACATAGGAATTACCAGTAGATCCATACTAGGATTGAGAATGCAGTGCCATGGCATGGAGATAGATATGTTTTTAGCCGAGCAAGTAATTATCAATTCATGTTTTTAGGAATCGCGTAGTCATGGCCAATTCATAGGATCACCCACATGTCTAGGCTAATGGGACACGGCAGGTTGTGTTACTCAGAATTTTATTTTAAGGATCTATGTTTATTTTAAGGATCTATGTTTATTTTCGACAGCACAAATGTAGGCAAATGGGTGTCATCGATCCAGTACGGACACGATTATTAAATGCAGCAGACATTTGTGGTTTTATTCTCGAGGCTACTCAATCATAGTATCTTTAAAGCATAAAACAATATCTGTTTAGAGCCACTGTAATGTGTGATGTTAGCCTTTATCGCTACTTGAATGATTAGTACCTCACCCAATAATGCGTTGAGAAAACTGACATTTGCAAATATTGGAAAATTAGAGGGATTCTTACCTCATTTTAAAGATTGTGAAATAAAGAAATTAATTTCAACCTGAGACTCTTATTTAATTAAGTCAGAGCAACTGAAAATGTTCATAAAAGATTAAAGTTGTACTATTTTGCAGCAGTTCAATCGGAATGTTTTTGATTTAGATGCCTGTGCATAATTGTGTGTTTTGAAATGGTATGCTAGAAAATAGGTTGTTCATCCCAGTGGCCAAATCATTGCTATCTGTTTTTCATGTATTTTATTTTAGGTGTTTTTTACAGTGTTGTATGCCGAGAGAACCATCTACTTGAATCCGAGGTCCATGTGAACTAGTACAGCCCAATCCCAAAGTTAATAAATGTTCTCAATATTAAAGATCCCCAACGTGCCAAACATTATCAAAGTTTGGGCAGTGACATCCGGGCAAGTTGATTAGTTAATATCTGAAGTGAGCGTGCAGAGAGGGGCAAAGTTGGTGACTTTTGTATTGTTTGAGATTATATGGAGGAGGGAAAGGGGATGGTTTTCTGTAACAAACATTTTAGACTTGTCTTTAACACTGCAGGAATTATAATTATTCTGAGGATGGATAAGCAGATTGTTGTAAAACACAAAAACAGCTGCTTGACAATTTCAACCAGGCCCTTAAACGGTGAGAACACCTTGTTTTGTTGACAATTTAACCTTGTTGATATGTGGATGCATCAAATTCTCCTTTGTTTTATGTAGAAAGGGTGATCCATGGATTTCTCTAGTAACAAAATAGGGAACTACAGCATAACAAATGAGGTAGTAACTGTCGAGGAATAGCCAAAGGGTAAACAACAAAAAAGAAATACGCTGAGAAAGCGTTCACTCAGGGAAAGCTGGAAGAGTACCTTCCCTGAGTGACCGTGAATGAGCCAGAGAACGCCAACAAGAGCCGGTGAGTCAAGCCAAGGATAGAGGGGACCACGGGGCATATCGGTGGGCGCACCAAATGCAATTAATAGTAAAGCAGACTTAGAGAATATTTATAAAAAGGGAAAGGGAATTGAAATCAGAGCCCTTAGCAGTATGTGAATGCAAATATATGGAACAGAGAAACAAATAGTTTATCAAGAGGATATATTATTCAACAAAGTGGATGTAAAATTGTGGAAGTGGATGAAGATTAGAAGTCCTGGCAGCAGAGTATAATATGAGATGTATAATGTGCCTGTACACAAGTGTTTCTAGGCCCAGCAAGACAAGGAGGGGGAAACAAAGGGAGGACAAAATAACAATCTTACTAGGCCTTTTGTCATTCAGATCGTGCAAGTGCAGGGAAGGGGAGAAGTGCCTTGTGGAGGTGAAGGGTGAAGTGTAGTTAAATCACAAGTGCAGCCAGCAGGTGGCTCATAAGTATACCAGGCAATTACAAGTGCATGACGATAGGAAGCCACAGCAGGAGAATATTCCGGGCAATTTTGAAGTCATTGGAAGCAAGAGGCCCAAAGCAAGGAGAGTAGGACTGTGTGGGCCGGACAAATAGGAGAAAGTCCTGGCCGCAGATCTCTGAAGTGAATGGAACTATAGAACTGTGGGTGAGTAACAGTGCCACTCTGGGCCAAACAAAACACAAGGAACTGTTGTATAAAGAACTGTTTGTGGTAAAGAGGAATCCAGAGGAAGGGAGTCACACTCTGGAACAAGGATTCTTTATCCCTGATGAACTTTTGAGTTGGAACTACCTATAATTTCAAGACTTTTTCAAAAGGCATCAAAGGTTAAAGACATTTCCCTTTTCACCTTTTTGATTAGTTTATAGTGCAAGTGTCAGAGAAGTACATTTGGATACAAGGACAGTTTTGATTTTGGTATCCTGACCCATACTGATCCTTAGTTTTGGTTTAGGAAGGGAAATTCCTCCTAGAGTAGGGTCAGAGGGGCCTGTTCCCAACCCTTTTCATTTTAATAAAAGTCTGTAATCAAAAACATGGCTAACTGTGTCAGAGTTTCCTTCCTGACTCCTCACACCGTCTAGACAGATCATAACACTTATCATGCTTACTTTATTATAGAAGCCCAGTAAAAGAAAGTCATGCCACAGGACGAAAAGACTAGACTGGCTGCACCAAGCTGGCAGTTTAGTCAATAATAACACATATCAGGCCTGCTTTATCATGGATGTCCATTACTATTTAGTGAACCAACCCCTGCTCCACGCTCTCCCTGCTATCCCCAACATCAGCTCCTCAGGCCAGAATTACCTCTTACACATGGGGCACATTGCCTCAGATGTAAATACTGGGACAAAGAAGAGTTGGACTAGGTGTAATGAAGATTACAGGTTACTAAGCCAGGCATTTCCTCCACATCCCTCTACCTTGTCGGAAAGCATGGTGGCTCCTGCACAAGTAGTGGGATGAAGAAGAGTAGGGCTAGGAGTACTGAAGATTACCAGTAGGTAATCCAGGCATCAAACACAAGCACACCCACATTCACACACTATTCAATCACTCATTTACATGTGCACCCATTCACCATACAATCACACATAAGCACACCCAGCCACCCACAAATTTACATGTGCAACCATTCACCATACAATCACACACACGCACACCCAGCCACCCATACATTTACCTGTGCAACCATTCACCATAAACTTGCAAGCCACCCATGCATCACCCATTCACACATATTATAATATATACATATACTGTGAGGAATCTGAGGTGTCCTCACTTCTTTCCCCAATATATCCTGCTCCCATATGGCCAGGGAAAGGCTGTCACTTTTGGATCCTGACTTTGGGGGTGGATTTGCGAGGGAGGATCACCTGGGTGGAGGAGACTTGGGGAGTGGAGATGAGGCACTCTTGGGTGAGACATGGTATCCCCCATTTTCTATACCCACACAGGCCTTTGCAGGTTACTGTCAGTTCCTTCCCCATCTTTCCCATACTTCACTTCCCAGTAGGCATCAATCAGATACTCTGACTAGGAAGAGACACCACAGAGCCATACATCCTCTTTGTAATGACTCTTACATACACAGACATCACTTTGGTACTGAAGCGAGGTAGAGGCATCAAACACAGAAGAAACACTGTTGGTTTGGCACTGAGCAGTCTAGTCTTTCTGACATTGTAATTGATGCTGGAAACTTTAAATCGATGAGTCAATGGAAGAAGAGAGACTTCTGTTTCCCTGTGGGACACAGCGGGACACGAGAGGAGAAGCAGAGACCCGTAGAGGCTGCAGTAACGAAGGAGCGGGAACTGGGTAGAAGCCAAGTCGACACTCGCAAGCAAGCCGGGAGAAGTGGAACCAGCGTTGCAGAAAGCTGTGGAGACACCAGGAGTGGATAGAAGCTCCCTGGGAGTTTGCAGTTGCAGGATCACAATGACAGGGCGTACTGGTGCTCCAGGGTGAAGCAAGGTCCTTTGAGGAGGTGCCAAAGGCCGTGAAAAGGTGGTGCAAGGCAGAAAGAGCCAAAGGAGATTCTCCAGCGCCATACAGAAGCCGACCGTCACATGACTGGAAACCGGTGAGTCTGCCCAGAAGGCAGGGGGACACTGGGGTGTGTCGAATGAACAGCAGAAGCTGGGGAAGTGCATAACAAGTAAAGGTCCAAATCCATTGGACCAAGAACTGTTAAAGGGGGTATTATTAAAAGTCCAGTAATCAGTGAACTGAATGAATGGTTGTAATGAACATTTTCAAGAAGTATAAAGGCAAAAATGCATTGCCAATATTTGTGAGTTTTTTCAGCGAAGCAGGTCATTATTGAAAGGAATTAATGGTTGTAATGAGCATTATAAAGAGGCAAACAAGCATTGCCAAGAATCAAGAAGCACTGGATTTGTTTCCTAGCTGGAGAGTGTTCTGGGAAGCTTATAACAGCTAGTGTGAAGGAGCAATAACAGAGACTGAGTTTCCTAGCAGGAGAGTGTACTGGGGTGCTTAAACTGGTCTTTGTAAGCAAAAGCTACAAGTGAATGGTGATAAAGCAAGATATAACAAAGTATCAAGGATATGTTAATGAACATTAAGTCAAGCCTCATTGAAAAGCTGAAACTGTGACACAATGCATATGAAGCTAATCCAAGTAAGGTGCATCGGTTGTGTGACCTGTAATGGGTATACCATTTGGTCCAACAACTGTGCCTAGACTGAGTGCATCCACCTAATGGAAAGCCACTTTTGTGATTGAATCAATGAAGATATAGGTGAACTGAAATTAAGGAATTAAACACTATAACTTTGTAAAATGTGACCGAGCCAGAAGAGCTGGGCAGCATCCCCAGGAGTTGTGTTGTTTGAACTTTGAGAGATCTGGAAGATTGTTTTATTTGAGAACCTTGAGAGAATTGAAAGCATGGAGAAGGGAACCCCTATCTGATAATGCAAACTACCTGAACTTTGGGGAAGGGGAAACCCTTTTCCATCCCATAGCTGGAAGAAGCTCAAACATTTATTTGAACACTTTTCATTTGATGCTGTCATCCCTACACATTGTATACAGTTAGATGTGTGGGCAAGTATATGATTTGACACAGACAGACATTTGCTTTGGACTTCCTGACACAGACTATCATTAGTTTCACTTAGGTAGGGAAAACACACCTTAGCACAGGGCAAGTTAGGCCTTTTTCTAACCCCAATCTTTGGTTAATAAAGGTTTGTATCCCAAAACTCTACTCAGTTGTCTGTATCTACTTCATGATGCCTTCACAATACACAGACCCCAACTACATACATGCATACACATTTACACAAAATACATTTATTTTCTTACCTGTTTGAAATCCGGCATTGCTCTGAGGAACTCCTCTGTAGGTAGGCCTCCAGATTCCTGATCCATGCAGCCAGAATGCTTGTTCCTGTCCTGCAAGGAGGAGTCGGAAGCCTCCATGTCATGTGGGGGAAGCCGGAGCTCTCTGACTTAAAAAAGAAATAACTTTTTGAAGTCACTTGAACCAAACTGTAATGGAAATAATGTACTTCTGAAGTCAGAGTGACTTCAAAGAGAAACAATTTATTTTTCACGTTTGTGGCCGCCGGCAGAAGATGTGGCAGTGGGCCCCATGTATCGCAAGGACTGCTACGCCAATGCACCCAGACAACTGTGCTGTGATCCGAACAATTGTAATCAATGTTCAAAAAGGCAGGAAAAAAGTGGGATTCCTATCAAATCAGATGTTCATCCTGGTCTGCGTGTACAAACATGTGAAGGCATGAAACCCCTCGGAAAAGTAAGAAGGACTGTTTCCAAAAAGGAACGAATGAGCAATGCATAAGGTGTGAAACATAACCCTTTTTACTATAGGCAGCCAATATAGTGAACTTCACGGTTCTGATACATGATCAGTTTTATGTAGCCCTACCACCACCCTCACTGCGTTATTGTGGATAATTTGTAGCCGGCTGAGTTCTCCTTTCCCTACACCTAGTAAAATACTGGCACAATAATCCAGACGGCTGCCAATAATTGCCCTAGCCAAAGTGTTGCAGCTAGATGCCTTAGGAAACTGCCTACTTTTAGCCAGAAGCTTAATGTAATAAGATGAATTTGACACTAAGCTACTGATATGTTCCCTTATGGAGAGCTCTTGATCGATGATTACTCCCAGTGTCTCACTTTCTTGAGGGTGGTTAATAGCCAATCCGCAATTTGGACGGAAGAGAAGGCCTGATGCAAATTGTGCAGTTTAGGGGCAGTGCCCAGGATCATATTCTCAGTTTTGGAGTTGTTTAAGGCTAGGACATTGTGCAACATCCATGAATGAACTTTATTATAAGTGGCGTTGATGACCTCGATGTCGGTGATGTAATCGCCAGTAAGAGGGAAGAGACACTGAGTGTCATCCACATAGTTAGCATAACTAGTACCGTCTGCGTCTAGTTGATCAAACAATGTGAACATCAATATATTAAAAAGAGTCGGCGAGAGACACGATCCTTGTTGCACGCCACGGGTTAATGCATACCTCTCTGACATGGCATCCTCATGGAAAACCTTGGCAGTATTGTCCGACCGGAATGAAAGCACCCAGGTAGCTGCTTCCTTAGTAAAGAATGCACAATCTCATAGTCTGCTAGACTGCCAAATTGTCCACCGTATCAGACCAAATCATAAAAACATCATCAATAAATCGTTTCCAATATAAATCATAGAAGAAAATGTTTTGTTTGCAAAGACATATAAAAAAGGTAATTTACCAGAAATTCAAAAGTAGAGGCTATAAGTCCCCAATTTTGAATAAAGCAGAACGAGATGTCACAAATCTGATGAGAGTTGATTTGCTGACTCCGCGCAAAAAATGCAATAAACAAATAAATCAAGTTAGATTGATAACTAGATTTAATGTCGACAGTAATAACATTTATACAATTTTTAAGTGCCACTCGCATTTATTACATCTAGACCAAGATCTGTCTAAATGGTTGGAACCCAAACCAGGCACGGCGACTGCCAAACTCATAATGAGGACCAATGTCTGGAACAGAAGCTATCAGCATTTGCCATACGGCTCAGCGGGCCATTCCCCTATTCCTCCAGCCTCGAGCGTTCCTGTGCGTTGATCTTCAGGCGTGCCTTGTAAGCTGCAAGTTTTCTGTTCTCCCTGTGCACAGTGAACGGATAATGTATAAGTGGCGCGCCACCATGTGCTACTGGTAGTGAGACGTAGGGAATAGCTTTTGCTTGTAAATTTACAAATAAGTGGAGTTACCCCTCCTTTCAGATATGTTGCGGTCTGTGAAGGCAGTGTCATCCTTGTGGACACGTTTATCTAGCTGTCAGTCGGTCCATGGATTAGGGTGGTATACCCCATAATCCTGGATGGCCCGTCACCCGTCATATTAATCCGTCTTGGATACCTCAGAATGATATGGGGGTTATTTTCAAAACAGAATGGCAGCTATGCCTCTTGTGAGATTAACACACATACAGCCTCTTCTTGCAGACAAGCACCTCTCCTGGTAAATCTTTGTGGTTATTGAATTGAAATTGAGTTCTCTTCTGTGGATGTAAAGATACCGAGTGTTATCACCATAAACAATCTAGAAATATACTGGCACACATAAATCGGGCACTTAGGGACTGCACCCATCAACACCTAAGGATTTGCACTTGCTTCTCCCTCGACTTCCACTAAACTTCCCTTATTTGCCCATGCTCTTCCACAACCTTTCACCAAGAGCTGGCAAAAAGAACACCAAAAAAGACTCTATCCCCACAAATATATATATATATATATATATATTTTTAAGAGGTCTCAAGATTATGTTACCTTGTGGCTATTTCGAAGAACTTGACTACATTTTGACAGTGTAAAATTAAAAGCTCAGGCCTCATGTTGATAATTGCCTGCTGGATAACCATTTATTGGCCTGTGATGGAATAGGTGCAACCAGCAGAGTGTTCTCCAGCTGGTGTGGCCTAGGACCCCCAGCTGAGTTGGGGTTGTTCTGGTGTGCCATGGATGCCCTTAGTTTGATTAGTCAACTGATGAGTCTATCAAGCGCTACTCAATGACTCCTTACCCACAAGATGTGTATCATTTTGTATCCTGACATTACAAGCCAGAAAGAACAGTTATTTCCCAGCTGTCTTTTGTTCAAACAATAATATTTCAGCTAAGTTGCCATTGCTCTTCCTTTGTCAGAATACGAACAATGGAGTTAACTAATCTGCATAGGTTAATTTGGAATGGGAAATAGAACTAATAAAATCAGGCTCTAGGTTCCTCGTGTGAGCCCCATGGGAAAGCAACAATCATCATTCGCGCCTTGAAACACTTGTTTCTAGACGCGTTAAAATGCCATATCATATCATATATCATATCTTCTGTTTCATCTTTCTCCATTGCGGAAGGTGAACATCCATTTGTAGGGCTAACTCAGTTTTTGAAAGATCAGAGGGTGCACCATTTGTACTTGGGGAAGGGCACTCAGCCAATCAGTTGACTGGAAACACGGGCAAGAACTGACAGTGTAATTGCTTGTGTTCTTTCATCCACCCGTGATCCTTCCTGGGTGCTGATTTCTTTTTAGGTCACCAAACTTACATGCTCTGGGCTCCTGGGACAGTGGAGGGCCTCTTTTACTAGGCATTTTGTTCACGCAATATGCACAGAGCCCTTCTCCAGCACAGAGCCCTAGTCTGAGGGTGCACATATTGTCGGTAACGGTCCTGAACCCTTGCCAAGGCCCTTGCTTCACTCGGGCCTGCCTAGGCTCAGTCTGGTGCCCGCTACCATCCATGCACGCCGTACCCCAATCCCCGACATATTCTTGCCATTTCATCCTTGGTCTCCTCATGGAGTCTTCTATGAAACAAGGTATGTTGTCTTATTTCTACCCACTTGATGAAAGCTGCCAATTGCTTAAAAATAGTGATATACGAAGTTCACAGGCCTCTTAAACATTCATTCTGATATTCATGGAGGTGTGCTTGAGTTCACGAAGTTTTGTGACTGTCCAAATATTTGTATATATCCATGCAACAAAGTATGGACCTCAAGGGAAATTCGAGGCAGCTGCAGAGATTCAAGGTGTTTTGATGGTCAAGTGGGGATATTCGAGGTACTTCGAGGTCCTATTATCCAAGTAAGATAACTGTGGTGATACAGCCTTGCCAGATCACAGCAGGCGCCATGACCTCGCAAGACTGCAATGCGCATGTGCGCAGCTCGGTGCTAGGAGCAAGAGAGAAGAGAGCGACCAACGGAGGAAGTGGACGCTCCCCGGTGTTGCTCCTGGATAAAGTTTTGACCCTTTTTAATATATCCTAAAGGAACTTAAGACTGACATTAATTTGATGACAATATTTTCCAGTAGTGAAGGAACTACTCCATGTTTACAGCAGAACTCTAATGACAGTGGATTAACTGTTACCTGTGATATTTCATTTGTATGGTGCAATTAAACCCTGCAATCAACGCACACATCGTGTTGTGTTATATGTAAAGCCACAACATAATTGTCGACGAGGATCGAGGATGGAACTCACTGGTTCGGGCATGCAGGGTGTGACGCCCCACCAGCATTTCTTCAGTCCCTGTGATACCATGGCCGCAATGGGAACAATTATTCAATGCGTACTTGGAAACCGCGGGGGGCATGGACTATGCCGAAGGGTGAAAGAAGGCCATGTTGCTCAATGCCATGCGGGTTGAAGGTCAAAGAATATTCGCTGCTTTGAAGCCTAAACCTGCAGATGGGGGTGATGATGATGATGTATTCAAGGAGGCTGTTCGTAAAGATTATTAAAAGATTTTCCAAAAAGGAGAATACTGCACCGATTACTGTGCTGCACCGATTAAAGTTTTACACTAGGAAGCAAGAAAATACAGAGCAGGCCGATGATTGCATCAATCGAATGAGGGAGTAAGCTGCACTCTGCGGGTTTGGAGGCAATGCCGAGAACGTGATTTGCGACATTTTGGTTTGCATACCAGTTGCAGGAAAGTGTAGGACAAATTCATACTCGAAATCGTGCTGAATTTAGTTAAAGCCACCCAGATCACCAGCTCAGAGGGAGAGCTCTCGTGCAGATGCAAAGAGATGGCATGAACTGTGACGGCCGCTGATGTGAATGCTGTGAGGCTACTTTGATAAAAGAGGCGGAAAGAAGAGAGAGCCTTTGAAGTGTCACAGATGTGCCAGCACACGACATTTAGCAAATGTCAAGGACTGTCCCATGAGAATCAAAGAATGCTTTAACTGCAGGAAATTTCACCTCCTGGCAATAGCCAGCAAATGGAGGGGAAAGAAAGTGCCTACATTGAAGGTGAAGGAGACGTGAGTGGAGATGACAAAGCTGATGATGATAGGCCTACATCATCATCATGGTGAACAGTTTGAGGGTGAGAAGAGAGAGACTGCATTGTGTAATAAAAGTAGACAACAACGAGACTCAAGTGATGGCTAACTCAGGTTCCGATCTAACCCTCCTGCCCATTCAAACATACAAGGACATGGTGGGACATCGTGAATTGGGGATCAGAATAACTAAACACTGACCCACTGTGTTTGGAGGAGTGTAAGTGGACCTTTTGGGCTACATCGATGCAAGCATCGAGATTAAAGGTAGACAAACCATGACCAAAGTTTATTTTTCTGAACAAGGTCCGACAGTCTTGGGGTGGGATGACCAGCACAAGCTGAACATAAGGCTGGATCCCAGCACCGATGATCAAGTGCTCTCAATCAAAACAGGCGGAGCGTCATTGTCGAGAGATTAATTTCCCGCCCTTTTTTCTGAAGTGCCAGGCAAAAATAAAAACAATGTCAACAAAATCTGTCTGAAGCCCAATGCAGATCTGATTACACACAAAGTGGGGACCGTACCCACAACTGCAAGAAGCACTTTGGAAGCTCAATTAACATGGTCAAGGAAAGCACCATTGAGACTGCGTAGTCCTCAGAGTGGCTGAGCCTGGTGGTACTTATCAAGAAACCGCAGTCAAATTACATTAGGGTGTGCATCAACCTGTGTAGCCTGAACATGGAGGTAATAATGGACAGTTACCCATTGCCTAGTATCAAATAACTGATTCTTATGATCTCACACCTTTCAGCACCTATCAATACACTTGCATGCCCTTTTGGTTGTCAACAGCCGAGTCAGCATTTCAAAGGATTACGGACTCTTTGTGCTGCGAAACATGGGAAATGTGTCATACTTTCAAGATGACCTTCCTATTTATGCAGATGGTGCTGAGACTCACAGTAGAGTCCCGAGGAAAGTGCTGGAGAAACTTCAAAATGTAGGAGTATGCCTGATAGGCGAAAAGTGCGTGATCAAGGCAAATGAGGTAGAATATCTGGGGTACAAAATCTCAAAGGATGGCGTCAGTCCCAAGAAGAATCATACAAGTGATAGGTAAAGCCCAAGCACCAAAGTCAAAGGGACGAGCTGCGCTCCATTCTTGGATACACATTGTCGGAACTGTTGAGAAAAGGGGGAAATTATGAATGGTGTCAAGAACAAAAGTCAGCGTTTGAAGAGGTCAAGAGGAGAATTGTAAATGCTTTGTGTTTGAAACCATTCAACCCATTGTGGGAAACCTATATAACTACTGATGTCAGTGCCTACGGGCTAGAAGCCATGCTGACCCAGAAGAAGGGTGACATCAAACAAGTAGTTGCATTTGCATCTAAAGCACTCTCTGTTACACTCTCCGATACAGAAAAGAATGACTCCACTGTTGAAAAAGAAATGGCCGCAGTGTTGAGCGACGCAGGTGCCCAGGAGGCGCTGCCCGATTATACGTAGCACGCATAGCTGCGTCCACGCCTATAAGAACTGAGGTTCGGACCCTCTGCGGCAAAGCCTTCGCAGGACAAGACTGCGGTGTTTAGCGATGCAGGTGCGCAGGAGACATTGTCCGATTATACGTGGCACGGATCACTATGTCCACGCTTCCGTGCCTAAAAGAACTGTGGTTCGGACTCTGTGACAAAGCCCTCACAGGACAGGGCCGTGTTGTTGAGCGATGCAGGTGTTTGGCGCTGATGGGGTAGTGGTGCAGATTGTGAGCGTGGATGACCTCACTTTCCTGTCTGCGGCCTCAAGGCAAGAAGGTGCAGGAGAGTTAGCTTTGCTACACTCCACGCGACTCCCCCTGACCTGTGCCCCTTCTCCCTCTTGCACATGCTTTGCTCCCCCTACAACCGGTCCTCGCACACTGCCCGTGCTCGCGTCTCCCTTGCATACGTGCATTGCCTCACACCGTAGGCTGTGTGCACCCTCCGCATTCTGAGGCTGCGTGCGCTCCCCTGCAACACAAGATGTGTGCGCTGTAAGAGGATTCAATTCAACACTACAGCTAAGTCAATGCCTAGTCTGGGATACTGAATGGAAACCCTTATTGATATATCTTTATGTCCAGTTCATGAGTTCTGGATGACTACCCCTATATAACAACCCTCTCTTAGAATCCCCCTGACCCCACTGAGCCAAGAAGTAGTTCTGTTTTGCAAGTTTAAAAGGTTTATTTGAGAAATAAAACAAAATATAGATACCACGCTTTTATAATAATTAATAATCGATATCGCCCTTATAAATATAATGTTAATCAACAATGGGTAATCTGACACTAGCACACTTCTTTATAATCAATGGGGAGTTGGTGTAGGATGGATAAGGCAGCGAAAATACTTTTATGATTTCAAGGGAAAAGCAATGAGGAATAAAATGCAGTACAGAAATACTTGATATGATTTTAGCAAAAGATAAGATAATCACTTTTTCTCTGGCAATTCACCCCCCTCCCCTATGCAATGTAAGAAATGGAAGGAGATGGAAAGAGGAGCACACAGTTCTCAGGAATGCAATCAAAGACAATACGAAATTCAATTCCCACCCCAGCAAGCTTAGAGAAACCAGGTATGAGTTTTAAAACACAGGCCCAAGTGCTTTGAATGTGGTGGCAATGAAGTGAGAAATATGCTGAAAATGCTTTTAATTCCCATTAGGAGGTTCAGGGTGAGTGAGAGATACTTGGGATGAGCTCAGGCTCACTTTAGCAATGATTCAGGGATGGTTATTAAGAGGCAAACACATTTTTAGCAAAGGAAAGCAAAAAGCTGCTATCTTTTTACAGGTAAAGAAATCAGGCCAAATCGCAAATCGTGGCAAAATTCGCAAGTGCGTGAATCGTGATTACAGCAAAAGTATAAGGAGTAGCAAACGGTTCCAGAGATATGAACGATTTTGTAAAGGTTGTTTTTCGGATTTAAAGTAAAACTCAAAATGACAGGTGACAGCTTGCAGCTGCAGAATTGACAGGTGACAGTTGTGCAGCATTAAAAATGACAGATGACACGATTTATAGGAGGCAGTTCTACTTAGGTTAAAATAGTTTGGATTAGATTATTTTAACTAAGAGATTGGTACTGCACAGTTCTGCTAGGTACTCACAATATAAATTTGAAATAGGCCTCGCCACGGATCGGGTCAGGTTTTGGACTGGACTCCGGTTCTGGTCTCGGCACTTCACAGTGATCTGGGTCAGCTCTCTGGTTCTGCTCACAGCGGTCTGGGTCACTCTAGATCTCTGGCCTCTGGTTCTGGATACTGCTCTGCTTTCCGGTCCGGATCAAGTGGATTCTGGATGTAACACTGCTTTCTGGGTACTGGCAAGAGTTCTTGGCAAAAGAATTCAGACAGCTCGCCTGGCTGTGGAATAGTTCGCAAATGACTTTGAGGCCTGCTGACAAATACTTTTGCTTGCAGTGGGCCTTCTTGGTTCAAAGTTCTGTAGTCTCTGTTTAGCTTGGAAGTCTAAGTGTAGGATCTCTGGATGTGAAGTCGTCGGTCAGCATGCTCCGCAGCAAATGGAATTGAATGTCTCTACCTGTCCCAGCAGTCTCTTTTTATGTGTTTTGAAAATGGGTGTGTGTCTGGGCCTAGCTAAGCCTGCCCCTCTCTACTTGTCATTGGCCCAATTCTCCCCTCTCCCATGATTGGGGGAAGGAAATGGATTGTCAGCATGATGAAGTCTGTTTATGGGTCAGAGGATCCTCCCCTGGTCAGTTTGCCCACAAATCTATATTTGATTCAAATACATCCTTCCCAGATATACAATTTGTTGAAATTACATGTGCACATTATATATTCCTTATGGTCCATGCTTGTCCGCCTCTGATCTTCCTGGGGGCTTGCATTCAAAAATGACAACTTTTTGCGCTTTTTAACTGGTTTTGCAATATCGGACATTTACCCAAAATTACACACATGTGCGCAAGGAGTATGGACATTAATTGATGGTGTCAGATTTTTAACATGCAGACATTTGGAGTGAGACCCTATTTTCAGCTAGCAACCCCCCAGAATACACCACAGGGTCCTAACGCCTCTCAAAATGTTCACAGAAAAATCACAAAAATAATGATATTACTTATATAATTCTGACAAGTCCGCACTATGAGTTATCTATCTTTTTAAAATTATGCCCTGGTCAAAAAGGGGTGTGGCTTCCCACATCACAGGGTGAAATAACTGGTTTATCCACTTCCCCCAAGCTCAGCTGCTAGCAGAGGCACTGCCCCTCCCAGTTTCCCCTAAGAGGAAGCCACTTTACGGCCCCCCAATATAACATTTGCCTGAGTCCAGGACAGGCCTTTGTTCAACTCCCTGTAGTCCCCAGCTGCTCCACCCCTAATCTAATCAGAGAGGTGACAACTCCTTTTGGCAAGGGGAGTGGCTGAACAGGTTTCAACTCCTGTCGGGGGTAGTTGTCAGGCAGAATCCAGTTTCATTAAGCCAGGTTTCAGCTAAATGTCACTTTTTGTTCCCAGTTTTCTACATTCAAATCAAACTGACAATTTTTACATATACATTAAATAATTACTTCCTTCAAGTCATTTCAGAATATAGTTTTACATTGTATCCACCTCTTAGCAAGTCTTTCCTTGGTCTGGTTTTGTTTCATTTGTTCAGTTTTACACAAAAGTCTGGTGGTTTTAAAACGCCGGCTTTCTGATAGTGGTGAGTACTGGTAATGCAACCATTTTTGGGATTAAGAAAATGAATTCCCCACAGTTCTGAGTTTCTTTTTTGGCAATCAGCATTGCCATTCCCAATGGTTTCAGGCTACTGTGTGTGTAGCCCACTGGTGGTTTTAGGCAGTGCCCTCCTGTGCTCACAACATAGGCAAAGATGGGTGGCAGCCTATTCTTCATGTTTTCCCTGTGCACTCTCTGGGGAGTTCTGGCCATCATGATGTTTTCCATGCCAGTACTGCACAGTTTTATTGTAGGGCTTGGATGCATGGGTAAAAACATCCCACAGTGCTCCCTCGTATCTTGGCCATGTGCACTCCCTTGCTTCTCTTGCCACACGCACTCCCTTGAATCGTAGGCCTCCTGCACTCTGTTCCGTCCCCCCAGCATTCCAACCATCCTCTCGCATCTCAGCCCCTCCCTTCCTTGATCTATTGTGCACTGTATTGACAGTGTATCGTGTTCCACAGGCTTTGGAATTACATTCCATTGCCTGCATTCTTTACTCCTTGGTTCCTGTATTCTGCCTTGTTAATGGTATTGACTATGTGTTGTTCCCTACGGCTTTGAGATTGTGTTGCTCTCTACGATTTTGACATTGGGCCTCATTATAAGTTTGCCGGTCCGGTAACAACAGTACCGGTAAGCTTGCCGATACGGTTGTTACCGGACCGGTAATCTACGAGTTCTGCTCACGGGTGCCTTCCCGCCCACCAGGACTGGCCTAGCGGGTGTACCGGCACCTGCAAGCAGAGCATGTCGAATGCACTGCCACCATCCGAATGGTGCCGGTGCATCCGGCCTCTCCATTCCCCTGTGGGGCTCAAATGGGAATGGGGAGCATTTCATTCCTGCACCAGCGAATGGGCAATTACCGGGTCCGGCAGAGCTGTAATGACCCGGTAATTGCCCATTCGCGGACGGCAGAAAAGTGTGCAAGTTTGGCGGTAGCCTGCCGGTTTAACCGGCAAGGCTACCTCCAAACTTGTATTGAGGCCCATTGTGTTGTTCGCTACAGTTTTGGCATTACATTGTTTGCATACTTCACTTCACTTCTAGGTTCACTGTTGTGCTCTGTGCTTTGCTCTTGGTTCGTATTGCATCTGCATTCTTTACTTCTAGGTTCCCTGTTTTGCTCTGTGCTTTGCTGTTGGTTCTGAATTGCATTTGATTTTGCAGGTCTGTTCTTGTTATTTGCTCTTCTTCCCTCCCTTTTGTGGCCCCCCTTTTGTGACTCCCTCCTATCTGGCCCCCAGCGCTGCCCCCCTTCCCTGCCTGGGCTCCCTTCTCCCCTGCCCCCTTTTCCTCCCCGCACCTTCTATGGTGCTCTCTGTCTAACCTATCTTATCAAATTGCTTTGCTTTTGACTATCCTATCCCTCTCACTAAGTCTGGCAGAAAGAAGCTCTAAAGGGACATCCTGGTTTCCAACCCAGGCCTATCTCTGATACCTACACTAGTGCTTCCTCCAGACAGACCCTTACCAACATCCTCTTTGTCATTCACTCTCCAGGCCTATGGAACCCCCATACGGTCTCCTTTTTCCTCTTCTCCCATTAATGGTGGCCCCCAGTGGGAGAGCCTCCTGGCCCCCTTCCACTCTGCTAAGACCATCATTGATGTCTACTTGAATGGCACTGTCTTGGTCCATGGCCCTCAGGCCAACCTCCTCCTTTTTGATTGACACATCCCATGCCTTATCAATTTGCTTTCCTCTCCTGCTATCCCTTCTTACCCTCTCTGGCTCCTTTGCTGCCTCCTTCCTCAGCCACCTCTCTGGCACCCCTTGCTGCTTCTCTGGCTACCCTGTTGCCTCCTTCCTCCATCACCCATCTGACACTCTCATCTTCCTCTCTGGCTACCCTGCCTTCTCCTCCTGTCATGGCAGCCCAGCTCTGTAATGCCTTACCTACAAATTTAAGAGCTGACCAGTCCTTCTTTAGCTTTAGGAAAAGTACCAAAAGTTGGCTCCTTGCAAAGGACCCATGACCGGCACCATCTTGCCACTGTTATTACTAGCTATTATACTATACTGCTTGTATCTGTGTAAATTGGCTCTGTGTATATCTGATGTATAATATTGTTAATCTCAGTGTGTAAATAATGTAAAAATGTCTTGCAACTATTCTACTATGTACTTGAGCCTATATGCAATTTGTAAGCTACAAATGACCTGTAACACGCCCCGATAACTCTGGGTGTGTAGCGCTATATAAATAAATGAACAAACAAACACACTCCTCTGCGCATCCTCATACCCCTCCAACACTTCCAGAGGGCATACCTCTGGCCTGTACCCCTCCACAGAAGTCCTTCAAATGTGTCAACCTGTTCCACATCGCTACTCTCAACTCTCGCTCAGCTGTCAAACATTCCTCTGACATCTGCCATCTCCTGGAAGAGCTTGATTTGGATGTACTCGATCTCACCGAGACTTGGTTTATGGCCAGATCTGTCACGAGTTTTGACACTCTCCTTCCTGATGCCTACAAGATCCTCTCTGCACCCAGAACCAACTGTCCCAGTGGGGCTGTAGCCTTGATTTTCCCAGAGTGGATCCCTGCTTCTATCATTCCAATGCAGTTTTATTCCTCCTGTGAATGCCTGGTGTGCAGGCTCTCTTTCTCTCCTGGCATCTCTCTCACTGTGGCCACTATCTACAGGCCACCTGGCCAGGTCGCCCTCTTCCTCTCTGAGTGGGCTGACCTCTCCTCCTCAACTTCTCCCCCTCTGAGACCTGAACATCCACCTGGATGCTTCTAGCCCTTCTTCGGGACTCTTTTGCAACCTCTGCCACTCTCTCTCTCTATTCTTCCTTCTGGCCCAACCCACTCTGCAGGGCACACCCTGGATGTTATGATCTCCTCAGACCTCCCCTTCACTAATCCTCTCACCACTCCTCTCTCTTGGAGTCACCACTTTCTCCTTTCTTCCCACCTCTCTCTCTCTCTACCCCTCAGGTTAAGCCAAATCCTGCACTACCACCTACCTTCTCGGTCATCTGACCCATGAAGCGTGTGTCAGTTGAGGCTTTTGCCACCACTTTCTCTCCTTCATCTTTGGCTGACTCACACCCTGACACAACCCTCTGTAATCTTCATCTCTCTATCTCTAAAACTTTGGATGTTCCTGCCCCTGTCATGAGGATCCTCTTGAAGCCCAAGACCAAGTGCAACTCTTGGTACGATTCCAACCTCGCCACCCTTAAACACAAGTGTAGGGCGGCTGAGAGGAACTGGAGGGCATCAGATGCACCCCCTGAGAAACTGGCCTGCCGCCTTCTCCAAAAGCAGTAGAGACTATCTGTCCTCTCCAAGAAGGGAGCCTACATCCAAGCCTGCGTCATCAAACAGCTCAACCAAGCCTTTCTAAATCTGCAAGGAGCTGGCCAATCCTGCCGCAGTCTCTACCTCTCCTGTTCCATCCCAGGCCCTCTGCACGCCCTTGGCTTCTTGTTTCCCCACTAAAGCTCAGGACATCCTGTTCACCCGCTCTTCCTCTAACTCATCTTCCTCCTCCACCACTCCGGGCCCATCTGTGGCTATCTCGTCTCCTCCTTTCTCCTTTCTCCTTCTTTCACCTCCAACAATGTTTCTAGTCAAGTCAGATCTATGAAAGGCTTGTCAATGCAGGTTCTGCCTGCTCATCCAGAACTGTCAAGGACCACATCCACACCCTTGCTCCAGCGTTGGCCCATTTCTAAAATGACTCCTTTGCCACTGGAACCTTCCCCTCCCCCTCAAGCACTCCCTTGTACATCCCCTTCCGGCCGATCCTTCCTCTTCTACTAACTATTGCCCGATCTCCATCACTCTTTTCCTGGCCAACTCCTGGAAAAGCTGGCCATCCCTAGCTTAATCGGCATACTGAATGGTTGGTTGTCTCCACGACCACCAGTCTGGCTTCAGAGCTCCCAGAGGCACGGAAACTGTTCTCTTGAACACCCGTGAAGACTTGCTCTGTAATCTTGACTCTAATCTCCCTTCTTGCCCCATTCTCCTTGACCTATTCTCCGCTTTTGATATGGTCAACCATACCACCCTCCTCAATCGCCTCTGTGATAAGCTAGGTATCACTGATCAGGCCCTGGCCTGGTTGACCTCCTTTCTCACTGAACGACCCTCTCAGGTCCAACTGGGGTCTTTCCTCTCTTCTATCTCTCTCTCTACTTGTGGTGTTCCCCAGGGATCTACCCTTTCTCTCTGGCTTTTCAACCACTACCTGCTCCAATGTTCAGTGTTATGCGGATGACACCCAGCTCTCTTTCAGGTTCCCCTCACCTCAGCCACCTCTGCTCCTTCTCTCATACCAGACTGTCTGGCCACAATTCTAGAATGGTGTGCTGCCAATTATCTCTGCCTTAATGCCAGTAAGACTGAGATCCTCTTTATCAGTACACCTGATCCCTCCTTTCCTCTCTCCCTCTCTGGCTGGCTACTCTGGGCCCTCTTCCTGCTCCTTCCTGTGAGGCTAAGAACCTTGGTGTCATCTTCGACTCCACCCTCTCCTGCTCTCCTCACATCTCCGACATCTCTAAGAAGTCAAACTATCAGCTGCACCTCATCAGAGATATTCTTCCTTTTCTCACTTTCCCCAAGGAGCTCACTGTCTCCAGAGCCCTGGTCCTCTCTAGGCTGGACGGCTGCAACAGCATCCATCTAAATCTACCTGCCTCTACTGTTTGAACTTTACAACGCATCCAGAGGACTGAAAGACTTGTCCTTGGCCTCAAGTCCACAGATCAGATATTTTCAGCTCTGAAATCTCTTACATTGGCTCTCTGTGACTGCAAGGATCAAGTTCAAGACCCTTTGCATTGTCCACAAGGCTTTCTGGGGCTTGGGACCGTACTACCTCCAACTTTTTATTCCTAAACATCGTCCTTCTCGAGCTCTCCGCTCATCTGCCTCCAACTCTCTGAGGGTCACTTGCTTTTCCAAGCAGATAGTAGGGGGTAGATCTCTGTCCTTGACTGTGGCCTCCCTCTGGAACATCCTCCCTGCCTCTCTCAAACTTAAGCAGAACCACCTCTGGTTTTGGAAGCAACTCAAGACCTTCCTTTTCGATTCTGCTTTCTCTCTTCCTCTTCCCCTTCCCCTGCAGATGTCGCTGATTGCTCTGCGCACTAGTCATCTGGCTACCCTCTGATTTTGGGCCAAGCCTCCTGCATGTCCAGTTGCCCTCGCACTAGCTCTGGGCTCCCCCAGGACTTAACGGTCTGTACCTGCGACCCTACAGTCCCTTTCCTTTGCCCTTATGAGCCACCTGCTGGATGCAGTTATTGAGTTACCTGCACTTCTCCCTTACGCTTCGCCCCTGGCACTTCTCACTTCCCTCTTCCTTGCACTTGTGCGATCCGAATGACACAGGACCTAATAAGATTGTTGTTTTGTCCTCCCTTTGTTTCCCCCTCCTTGTCTTGTCCCACCTACAAACACTTGTGTACAGGTGCATTATAAATGTCATGTCATGTGCCTGGGCGTTGGTGTATTTCAGAACTTCTGTATGGGGCACAAAGTTTCACTTGGTCATGGACCATAAACCTATAATTTACATGCTAAGCCCAGGAGGCACGAAGACATCCACTCTGAGACTGGGGTGGATAGCAGCCAAACTGCAAGAGTACACCTATGAAATAATGTATATAGCAGGGTGGAAAAATAGACAAGCAGACTGCATGTATCGCATCTACTGGAGCACAGAGATGTTCCTTCAAGTCGAATGCATGGTAGTGTCTGTGAGTGACCTAAGAAGCTGTACACTCCTGGAAATTAGTCAAAACCACTGTATGGAAGAGTTAGCCAAATATGCAACCCTGAGAAGAGTTGCTGACTGGGCTCGAAATGGGTGGCCCAGTGAAAGGACCATCCCAGAAGGTACTGGAAAGTGAGTGAGGACATTTATGAACCCGAGGGGTTATTGATGAGCGAGGGTCAAGTAATACCTCATGTAAGAATGCAGAAATTAATTCTGTGCAGGGCACACTCGGGCCATCTAAGCTGCAACATGACCAGGCGAAGAGTGCAAGAGTCATACTGGTGCCCGTGCATGGATCAAGACATCAGGATAATGAATGTAGGATGCCATAATTGCATGAACAGTGACAAGAGGCTCAAAGTACAGCAAGCGTCATTGATCCACACTAAGATTCCTGCAGGAGTGTGGTACAAGTTAGGCCTTGCCTTCATCTGCCCTCTTGATATCATGTCTCCGGACCACAAATATGGAGTAGTAATGATGGACTACATGTCAAAATGGGTTGAGGCAGAATTTGTACCTAACATCTCCATGGCTACCATCATAGAAGTGTTGAAAACGATATTTCAGCGGGAAGGCCTACCAAAAGAGATAGTGATGGACAATGGCATCCAGCTAGTGTCAAGGGAAATGGAGGAGTTCCTACAAAATCATAATATCAAGCAAAGCAAAGTGAGCCTCTATCAACCCCAGGCCAACAGACTGGTCTAAAGGACATAAAAGGAACCTTGCAACTATCTGCGGCCTCAGGGATGGACCTTTACAAAATAGCCAATGAAGCAATAGCAGCTCATTGCTTAACCCCAAATGCAGTTACCAATGTGTTGCCTTTTCAGCTGCTGAGGAGGTGGAGGGCTGCTTCCACTCTTGTGCCCCTGTGGTTGTCAAAGGTGAGACAGGATGACACGGTCAATATGAAAGACGTGGGGCCTCATTATAAGTTTGCTGGTCCGGGAACTACGGTACTGGTAAGCATGCCGGTACCATAGTTCCCGGACTGGCAAACTACGAGTTGTGCTTGCGGGTGCCTTTCTGCCCACAAGGTCGGACCTGGCGGCAGAGCGCCACCCGTGATCACAAAATCGGTGCCGGTGCATCCGACATCTCCATTCCCATTCAGCCCTATGGGGCCGAATAAGGAGTATCTTTTTTCCAGTGCCTGCAAATGGGCAATTAACAGGTCCGGCAGGGCCGTAATGACTTGGTAATTGCCCATTTGCAGGCACTGGAAAAAAAATTAGACCGGCGGCAGCCGTGCCTGTATTACAGGCAAGGCTACCACCGATGTCATAATGAGGCCCGTGGTCTGGAGAATGCAAAAGAACAAAGACCAAATGAAAGCACAGAGTGACACTTGCAGGGCAGCTCAAAGACCAGAGGTCAATGAACGGGACATGGTGAAGATAAAATTGCCACACAAAGATCAAGTAACAGGATCCGAGTACAGTCAACCTGTGGAAGTCACACGAAAAGGCACTAATCACATATGCATCAGAGATAGTAAAAGGTTGAATCTTGAAAGAGTTGCTATGCTTAGAAGACTCCCCGAGTGGAGAGAATTATCCATCAAAGAACGAGCACCAGAAGACCCAGAATCATGCCAAGAATAGGAGACTGTCGGAGGAGAGAACAGCTCGGAAGAGATTCAGGAGGAACGCGGCATCTGGAAGAAAGAGAAGTGCAAGGCGTAGGAGTCATGTCAGTGCACGCCACAGGAGGTGGAGCAGAGACTATATTCCCAAGACCATAGCGTGGTGAGAATCATCCGCAACGTGAGCAGAGAAGACCGACAAGGTACAAGGATCTTGTGATGGAGTAGTATCTGCCTGCTCAACAAAAGGAGGTATGTGGGGATGCAGCCTTGCGAGATCACGGCAGGCGCCCTGACCTCGTGAGACTGCAATGTGCATGTGCACAGCTCGGCGCGTGGAGCGCAAGAGTAGAGACAGCCGAGGGAGGAAGCGGATGGATAAAGGCTTGGGTTTTTCTTTAATATACCCGAAAGGAACTTAAGACTGCCATTCATTCAATGACAATATTTTCAAGTAGTGAAGCAACTACTGCATGTTTACTACAGAACTCGAATGACAGTGAATTGTTATCTGTGATATTTCATTGTTATGGTGCAATGAAACCCTTCCATCAACACATCGTGTTATGGTATATGTGAAACCACAAGAATAACTCAATGGGTTATAGGATCTGCTGCCATTATCTGTGTGCAGCCCACAGATTACATTTTTGAATGTGGGCAGGCAGTGTTGTGTAGTGTATACGCAGTGTTACGCATGCACGAGCGGCAACAAGACTCACGCATGCGCGTCTTGCATAAAGACGGTCAACCCAGCAGTTCGAGCCGGGGACCTGAGCTGCACACACGCGTCCCGTGTGGTCCCTGATGTATGGATGCGTGACTGCGTGTGAGTGCTGGTGTGGGCCCTGGGCAGCCCACACCTTATAACACTGGCGACGAGGATGACCCCGGAGCATTATAACAGCGCTCCGAAGGCATCGGAGACAGGGCCCTGCTCCGTGTTGGCACGGACTCGCGTGCACGGCCGGTGGCCATTTTGATTCACACGCGGATCGTAGCGGTTGCGACCCAGGAGGGTGCTCGTGCGTCGGCTGCGATCCCCTTGCCTGTAAAGCAAATTTTTTGAACTTTCCACAGCCCTAGCTGGCAGCAGGGCTCTGGCATAAAAAATTAAAAAAACGTAGGAAGACTGGAAGAACAGAAGGAGGGGCCTAGAGCTTTCCATTTCCAAGCCCACAGTACTGTCTGTGTTCATCCAGTGGTGTTGGACTCCCACACTTCCATCCTGTGACTGGGCTATCTTTCCCACCTTCGTGAAGCAACAGTCTGTGAGTACTTTACCCAGCCGTCATCATGGGTGAGGAAGGAGAAGAAGAGGGTACCCCTGTGTCTATCCCACGCAGGATGCACAGCACATTAGCCCCCATGCCCGAATTTGACACTACTTGCCCACCTTCCAAATTGGGGCCGAAATGGCTCCTGTGGGTCAAGAAACTAGAAATGTTTTTCAGGGCCCCTGGGGAAGTGAATGGCGACATGAAAATTGCCATCATGGTGTACTCTGCAGGCACGGAGGTCCACAGAATTTATGACACTCTCAACATCCCGTGGTCACATATGATGCTGTGAAGCAGGCTCTCCGAGATCATTTTCTTCACATGGCAAATGTCGACTTTGACAGATTCGTCATGTGTGCGGAGAAAAAGCAAGATGGGGAATCACTGGACCAGTTCTGTGCGCGGCTGAGACATCTAGCGAGCACCTGCAGGTGGGTGAATGAGGAGGAGATGGTCCGGAACCAGCTTCTTCAAGGGTGCAGTTCGGAGAAGCTAAGGAGGCAAGTGCTGAGAGAGCCTGGTCTGACCCTACAGGAAATCCATGACACAAGGAGAGCTTACGAACTGGCGGAGGCCAGGGGGACGAAGATGGATGCGGCCACGCACCCTGGCAAGGATGAAGAAGCGTTTGCCATTGGGTGCTCTGCCCCAGGGAGGGCACGATGGACACCAAGGCGGGGGGATGGTCCTCCTGTGCCTAGCAATGCACAGTCGTGCCCATATTGTGGTTATGACCTGCCACATGTGGGGGACTGCCAAGCAAAAACGCGTGTCTGTGGCCGGTGTGGCACGCAAGGACATTACGCGAGGGTGTGCAGGGCATCTACCCCGGTTGCGGCATCGAGGGGGCCAGCGAGAATAGGAGGAAGCAACACCCGGCGAGTGAGGGGTGTGTCGTCAGTTGAGCAAGGCATGCAGGACCTGAACATAGCTGAGGAAGAAGAGGAGGAAGAGGAGATCTTCTTCATCTCAAGCATTGCCACTGGTCCCAGAAGAAGCCGACAACCGACATGCACGGTAAACATTGGGGAGGTTCCCACTCCAGTTCTCATAGATACAGGAGCGTCGGTTTGCGTGCTAGCGACTGAACATTATGAAGCGTTCCCAGGCCCTCCCGAGTTGGCGGAATCCAAGGCGCTGGTATATGCTTTTGGGGGAGACACGCCGCTTCCAATCCAGAGAGTGTTTGTGGCGCCAGTGTCCCATGGGCAGAGCAAGATCAAGGCGAGGTTCTTCGTGACAAGTGTAAGCCCGCACTCTCTCCTAAGCTGTGCTGCCTCTGAAGCCCTAAATATAGTGCCTTTCACGTTCGCCGTTTACCACACTGACCTAGAGCGCCTACTGCAGCGTTTTGACACCATCTTCCAAGGGATCGGTAAGCTGAAAGGGGACCCCATCAGGCTTCATATTGACGGGTCGGTGAGACCAACAGCACTCAAACATCACCGAATTCCGTTCCACCTGAGGGCACAGGTGGAGAAGGAGCTACAAACGCTCATTGACTTAGACATTATTGAGAGAGTGGAAGGCCCGACTCCCTGGGTTTCTCCGATTGTGGTCGCCCCAAAGCCCAAACAGCTGGGAGCAGTCCGCATCTGCGTGGACATGAGGTTGCCGAACAAGGCGATCAAATGGGAGCGTCATCTCACGGCCACCCTGGATGACATTGTCGGCGAGCTACAGGGAGCGAGAGTCTTTTCAAAACTGGATCTGAGGTCCGGCTACTATCAACTGGAGCTTCACCCGAGTCAAGATACATTACCACCTTAACGACTCACGAGGGGCTATACCAGTTTAAGAGGCTCAGCTTCGGGGTCTCGTCGGCGCCAGAAGTTTTCCAGAACGCCATCCGGGGAGCCCTGTCGGGGCTAAAAGGGGTGATCAACATGTCGGATGACATCCTGGTGTTCGCAAGGTCGGAAGCTGAGCAACTGAAGCGCCTGGAGCGGACTCTAGAGAGGCTCTGGGGCCTAGGACTGACCCTGCACCGGCAAAATTGTGAATTTTTGAAAGACCGGATAGAATTTTTCGGGTTTGTGTTCCACGCCGGGGGCATCTCACCGGACCCAGAGAAGGTACGGGACATTCAAGAGACGGCCCCACCGGAGTCCCCCGCGGAAATCAGGAGCTTCCTGGGCATGGTCAATTATTGTGGACAATTTATTTGTGACTTGGCCTCGCTGTCGGAACCCTTGCGGGCTCTGACCAGGACTGATGTGGCCTGGACCTGGACGGTGAAAGAACAAAGTGCGTTCGCCGACATCAAGAACGCCCTGTCGGGGCAGGAGATGATGGCGTATTTCAATCCGGACCGGGTGTCTCGGAGATCATGGTGGACGCCAGCCCAGTGGGACTGGGGGCGGTCCTCGTGCAGGCAAACCCGCAGGGGACCATGCGACCCATTGCCTATGCCAGCAAGGCGCTCACCGAGACTGAGAGGCAGTATTCGCAAATTGAGCGCAAAGCCCTGGCCATCCTATGGGGCTGCAAGCATTTTCGGATTTACATCGTGGGCAAGCCAGTAGTAGTTGTGACGGACCACAAGCCCCTGATTCCGATCATGTCCGGGGCATCATCCAAGCCCCCGCCACGCATCGAGAGGTGGATGCTCTCGCTCATGGAATACGGAGTCAAGCTGCTGTATCGTCCCGGCAAGCACACTCCAGCGGACTATCTGTCCAGCCACCCGGGGGCGGGGCACCCCCGAGAATCTGCTGAGGTGGCAGACTGTGTGGAAGCGGTACACCTGGTGGTGGAGTCAGCGCTTCCTGTAGCCCTGGCGCGCCAAGAGATTGCGGATGTGTCGAATGTGGACGAGGTGTTCCTGATAATCAAGGAAGCCGTGGCCAGTGGAGAGTGGCGTGAAGTGCTCATGAACAATGCCAGGAGAGACTATGGTGCACGGAAGGATCTACAGGCTCTCTGGAGGGCACACCACGAGCTGTCAGTGGCTGACAACGGTCTCTTGTTGAGGGGGCATCAAATCGTTGTCCCATGAGCGCTGGTGGGCAAGGTACTGCAGCTGGCCCATAAAGGGCACCAGGGGACCGCGAAGACAAAGGCGCACCTTAGGTTGAAGGTGTGGCTCCCGGACCTAGAGAGCAGGGTAGACAAATTCATGAGAGCATGCATACCATGCCAGGAGTCGAGTCCAGTAGAGAGAGGGCCGCCCATCCAGGCCATGGAACGAAGTGAACTCCCGTGGGGGACGGTGCATGCAGACTTTGGGTCCACGGGCCGAGGAATGTACTTTCTGGCAGTGGTAGACCAGTGGTCGCGCTATCCTGAGGTGGAGCTGGTGGAATCCACGGCCAGGGATCACACCATTCTGGCCCTGGAGAAGATGTTCGCCACCCATGGGTTCCCCATCAAGATCTGTTCGGATTACGGGGCGCTGTTCCAGGGGCAGCAGTTTGCTCAGTACTGTGAGGAAAGGGGGATCAAACATCGGAAGGTCACCCCACTCTGGCCAGGGCAAATGGGGAGGTGGAACCCTTCATGCGGACGCCGAATAAAATCTTCCGAATATCGCTGAATGGAGGGGAGGAACTCCGACGCAACCTGTTTGAATTTCTGCACGAATACCGCACGACCCTGCATCAGTCTTTGGGGGTCGCGCCAGCGGAGGCTCTCTTCAAACGAGCTCTCAGGGGTCTACTGCCCGAGGTTGAAGGACGCTGCCCGGGGGTGATTGATAACGACCGGGTGCGAGCGGAAAGGGCCATCCAGAACGAGCGGGAGAGTGTCAGGCGGAACCTTGTGGAGAAGGCGATTGCAGTGGGGGACACTGTGCTGGTCCGAACAGAAGGCCGGAAGGAAAGCTATTATTGCTGTACGAAGCGCAGCCATTGGGTGTGACCCACGTCAAGGGGTCCATGGTCACAGTGGCCAATGCCCGAGGCACGGTCACGAGGAATGCGTCGTTCTTCAAACAGATCGAGGCGACGCCCAACCCCGAAGTGAGCGACGTGCCGGGACCAGCTGCCGACGCAGGATCTCCACCAAGGAACGATGGACCGTCAGAGGCTCCCGGGACACCAGAGATGCTCCCAGAGGAGGCGCGAAGGTACCCAAGCCGGGCGGGGCGCAAGCCGCCGCAGAGATTCCAAGACTTTATTATGGACTCTGCCTCGTAACAGGTGGAAGACTGTTGGTACAAGTTTGAACTGTTATTTTTGGGTGCACCTGTAATAACTGTTTCTTGTTTGGGGGAAAAGGAGGGATGTTGCGTAGTGTATACGCAGTGTTACGCATGCGCGAGCAGCAACGAGGCTCGCGCATGCGCGTTTTGAATAAAGACGGTCAACCCGGCAGTTCGAGACGGGGACCTGAGCTGCACACACGCGTCCCGTGTGGTCCCTGATGTATGGATGCGTGACTGCGTGAGTGCGCTGGTGTGGGCCCTGGGCAGCCCACACCATATAACAGTACTAAGGCTTTCACTGTACTCCAGTCGATAAAAACCACAGTAATAATACATTTTGATATACTGCTTCTTGCTATAGTTCTTCCACGTCTAAGCACTATAATCGCAGTTATTATCACCCATTTAAATGATTTTCGATCTACATACCTTTAGAAGGATGAAAAGCTGAGTCTGCCTGGTTGATATTCGAGACTGTGATTGCTGGGCGCACATAGATATTCGAGACAAGTGCCTACATGGCAGAGATGTCTTAACAGTCGTCAGCTACCTTACTGATGAAATGAGTAACACTGGCAGCCTCGTTCCGATAGTTGCGGATGGGAGGAAGCCTGTGCTGGTGTGGTTTCCTGAACCTTTCTGGCAGTCCCTTGAGACGCTGTGGAATGTTCTCATGCTGTAAGGCACTGTGTTGTAATTTGCACACCTGTTATTGCCTGCTGTGGTGAGATGCTGGAGTAATGTCACACCTGTTTAGTAAATTGTTGAGTGAATTATCTGTGCGAGCGTGCTGAGTGTTCTGTGAATGATGAATGGAGTCAGGCTGTCTGAGCTGATGATGTGCAAGATGGTCCATTTTTAAATCTAAGGTTCTAAATTGCTGTGGCTAGAAGAATCCAATGTGACTAGAAAAATCCATTTGAAGAGATGTCCTTTTCCTCCTGAAGCCTCTGATCATTTGGGGCCTCATTACAACTTTGCCAGTGTGGAATTAAAGTGCCAGCATCACTGTATGTCGGCATGTTTCCTCATCGCCAAAGTATAAGTTTGCCGATGGGTTGGGGGAATTATCTCCAGCTAAAAGCTGGAGGTAATTCCGCCACCCTACCGGCAAAAATAGCCATTATTACTGGCACTGGTAACATCGGAAAATCCCCCTATGGAGTACTATGTTACTTACTTACTGGCACTCGTACTCTGGAGGTAATTCCGCCAGACTGAGCGCTGATAACGCTATTACTGTTTGCCAGTATCTTGGCGAAATTACCGACAGGATACCAGCAAACTTATTATAAGACCCCTTAAAGTCAATTTCTCCTGTCCTGCAAGAATTGGTTAATTTCAGCAGATTGTGCTTGCAGAAAACAAGGACAATTGGCTGAAATTAATGGTGTAATGACTGCTGCCACGCTTGTTATCACAATGAGTTCTGGTGCTTTTCATTGCACATAGTGGCTCCCTGATCTGTCTCTAAAATGTTTGTAGAGTCATAGTGGAAGGATCAACAGAAATCTCAAGGCTACTTTTATTTTGGTGACACAACGTAGGAATTAAGTATAGCTGACCTCACAGGATGGAACTAGGCAATACAATCAGCACTCTGGGTCCCCCCCACCATTAGTACATCTGGAACCATGATCCTCAGTCCTTCTATATCTGTTAATCAGGTCTTCCACCTCAGTGTGGAAAACAGTCACTCAGTCTTTGGGAGTTAGTGTCCCAAACACTTCTTTCTTGTCTCTGTGTCTTTCTTGTGGTTGGTGTTGAACTTGTCAGGATGACACATTGGTTACCCTGGATTCTCCTACTACATAACCCCATCTGGTTTCCTTTGGTCTTCTGACAGGGATAAGGCACTGGGCATCAGGCAGCTAGTGGAACCCAGGCTACTGTCAACTGTGTCCTCCCAGTCAGAGTAAATGAACTACCTCTCAACCTATTGTGGCCTGTAAGATTACTCTGGCTCGTCCTTCACCACATCATCAAGTTTCTTTTTTTTATTAAACACATTTTATTATTTCAACAAGTGCAAAGTTCATACATGTGGAAAGTCAACAGAGGACAATTAATTCCATAATACAAGCTGTCATTTAGCGACAAAGGAGGGGGAGGAGGTGGGCAGAGAAGGGGGGAGAGAGGGAAGAGAAGAATACAGACTGGGTAGAGGGGGGAGAATCTTTCATTGCTCGTCCATCCACTTGCCCCAGATCTTTTTGAACTTGTGTGGGCAGCCTCTTGCTGTATAAATTCGCCGCTCCAAAGAGGCACAACTAATGACCTCATTTGACCACCGGACTAGGCTCAACGCTGCAGCTGATCCCCAGTTTGCAGTGATTAGTCTCTTGCCCACCCCCAGTGCCACAGCCGTAAACAATTTCACATGTCTGGTGATGCCCAGCTCCCCCCATACCCCAAGCAGAATCAACTTTGGGTCCAATGGTATTGGAGATCCAGCTATTGCAGAGATCGTACGCACACACCCGGCCCAGAAAGTCTGCACCAGTGAGCACTCCCAGATCGTGTGAAAAAAGGTGCCTCTTTCGGATTGGCATCTGAGGCAGACCCCCATGCCCTCCCTGCTCCATCTGGCCAATGTGGTATGGGAATAATAGGTTCGGTGCAGTATCCTGAGTTGGGTCAGGCGCAGTCTTGCCTCCATGCCGATTTCGCGAGGGAACGTCAGGGCCTCCACCCATTCCTCCTGCTCCAGCCCGCCAACGTCTCTTTCCCATTTCCCTTTCAGTGTAGTAAGCTCCTTAGTACCAAAGGAGTTAAGGACCTGGTATAGCCTGGAAGTGACCTTGAAAGGAATGCGTTCCTCAAGGATGTTGGTTTCCAGGGGAGAACACGCCGGGACCTCCCCCAGGTCTAGAAATTGTGCCTTAATGGCGTGGACCAATTGCATGTATCTGAACCGGTCACCCAGGCCCAGATTAAATTGCTCCCTGAGGGTGCCAAACCCAACCATGTGGCGCCCCTGGAATCATCTGTGCCAGTGTGTGTATCCCAAGCCTCTCCCAGTTCCCCTGAGATCCCATTTTGTGAATTTCCGGAGCATATCCCTTGCGTGATTCCCTCCTTTCCAACCTGACTAGCGTTTTCCCGGCCTTATCCCCCCGCTCATGAATCTGAGTCTGGGTGGACCAGCGGGCAGCCCGGGCATTGTCCAAGGCCAGATTACACAAGATCTTCTGTGCTGTTTCCAGGGCCTCCATCAAAGCCGCATCCCCCAATTCCGAAAATGGTGCCTCCCGCTCAGAGACCTGTCCCTCAACTTCCATAATTTTGCGATGTGGTTCCGCCAATGGGCGGTCACCAAAGAGATGGCTCCCCCCCCCGAAGGACAGTTTTAAAGGCCTCCCAGATCGCAATAGGGCAATCTACTGAACCCAGGTTGTGGTCAAAGTATTCGTTGGACTTATTTGTCAACCCATCCACTATCTCGGGGAGTCCCAAATGGTATGCGATCAGGTGCCAGTTTGTGTCCGGTTTTTGGTGTCTGCTCTTTAGCGTCACTAATACGGGAGAGTGGTCAGAAGGACTGCGGATATGAGCCAGTGGAATGCGTTCTGGGGGATGAGAATATAATAGATTCTGGACATTGTTTTGTGCGCATGGGAGTAAAAAGAGAACCCTGCCTCATTCATGTGCATCGCCCTCCAGGTGTCTAATAGCCCATTGGAGTCAACAAAGCCATGCAGTGCCAACGGGCCCATCCGGATGATGTTTCCCGTGCGTGAGCTGTCCCTCCCCACCTCCATTACATCATTGAAATCCGCCCCTAAAGCCCACATATCCACCCTCTCCTCACGTAATACCGACTGCAGGTCACGAAAAAGGTCCTTTGTGAGCACAGGAGGTGCGTATGCCGCAATGAAGCCCCACCGTTCGCCCCATAAGTCGCTAAGCACCGTAACATATCGACCCCTCGGGTCAGTGAGAACTTTTTTAACCTGAAAGGGGATGCGTTTATGAAAGAGTACCATTGTGCCTCTGGCACCCCTTGAGAATCCTGCCTGATATGACTGCGAATAATTAGTTCTCCTAAAAAGCCCACACTCCGTCCCTACCAAATGAGTTTCAGTGAGGAGGACCACGTCAGGGGATTGTCTGTTTAAGTACTGCAATATTAGCTTTCTTTTGATACATGAGCCCAAGCCATTTACATTCCAGGCCAGCAAAGACCTGTATGTGACCCATTACTATGTTGGGGTCCGGTTGGCATTCAAGGAGTTTCATATGTTCCATGTACTCCCCACCCCCCAGAGCCTCGCCATAGAACCCCATCCCCACCACATGCCTGCACTTCATGAACCAAAACAACCTCCGGCCTCCAAAACACTGGATTCTCTATATCCGCGCAACTAGCACCCAAAACAATTGCTACCCTAGCATCAAATTCCGTGGTGCCAGATAGCCATCCCCTATAAACTCCCCCCACCCTGTACTTCCCTCCCAACTGGAAGCACCTGTTGCCCAAACTGACAACCATCAACAGTGATACCTACTGCAGGGGAGATCCCCCGGGGCTCAAATTACCACTCCGTTCGCCCACTCCAGGCCACCCGCATGGATGCTCATATCGCACAGGTATGCACCTCCTACCTGTGCCTAAAAAAAAGAGGGGGACCGTGTGCACCCTCCCTCAAGGTGGGATGTGGCACTGGAAGTCCTCAAGCGCCTTATGTCTCAGTAGACTTCCCATTTCCCCCAGATGGGGTGGCCTCAATTTCTTCTCCGCTTGAGACTGGTGTTTGCCCCCGCTTCGGGGTGGTGCGACCATTTCCTTTCCTCAGTGAGCGATCTCTGGACCTTGGTGCAGATAGAACCTGGGTCTCCAGCCAATCCCATGCTTCTTTAGGGTTCTGGAACGCATGAACAGTGTTATTATGGTACAGTTTCAGGGTGGCCAGGAAGAACAATGCATATTTGATATTCAGTGCAGCCAACTTCCGCTTGATAGAGTAGTAGGATTGACAGGCTTTCTGGACCTCCCGTGTGTAGTCTGGGAAGAACCCTATCTTGTTCCCATTGCACGTGATCTGGCCCTTCGCTAGTGCCAGGTGGAGGATTGCAACCCTATCCCGATAATTCATGAGTTTGGCAATTACCGTTCTTGGGGATGCACCAGGTCCCGGTCTGCCGTGGGGACTCTATGCGCCCTTTCAATGGAGAAGAATTTCGAGAGCTGTAGGGGGGCTATCAGGTCAGCCAGCCAGTCTTCTAGGAAGAGTTCGATGGACGGGCCTTCCTCCAGCTCCGGGAGCCCTAGGATGCAGAGATTGTTGTGCCTGGAGCGGCCCTCGCTATCCTTGGCCCTGGCTTCAAGAGTGGCAAGTTTTTTCTCCACCTGTTCCAGACGCTCCTCCATCCCTTTGGCCTTGTCCTCGGCATCAGAGATTCTCTACTCTGTTTCCCCCACACAGGACATCAAATTCTGCAAGTCCTGGCGAAGGAAGGAGACCTCTGCGGACAGGCCATCGATTTTAGATTCCACCGATGACCTTGAGTTCCCAATGGCGGTCATTATGTCCGTTAGTGACAGTGGCTGGCCTGTTTCACCGGCCGGAGTGCCCCAACCAGTATGGTCCACAGCGGCAGGTGGTTTCCCGGGCACAGACATGGTGTACCCGTCTATTTTGTCTTGTGCCGTAGTTTTCCGGAGCATGTGATGCCCCATGAGGCCCAAGGGGACGGCGTTCGAGGCACAGCCTTCCCGGCAAACGTCCTGGCTCTCTAGTCACTATGGGCGTATTGATACTGCCAGGTGGGGGGGCTCCAAGTAGTTGGACAGCAGGGGCCACTCCTTTACGCTACCCTTGTAGCGGCCACTCGGCCTGCGTGCCCCATATGATCTGGGGGAGATTAATGGTATGGGTGCCTCTGGCAGCACCGGCCCGCAGCTCCCCGCCCCTCCACCGGCACTCGAGGGCCCCGAGACTGCAGCCGGGCGGGGCTCAGGGGGCCCAAGCGCGGAACCCCTGCAACTGTCCTGGCACCCTCCAGGGCACCTGCCTCTCTCCACAGGGGGGAGATGCCGCCTCCTCATGCTGCCCCAAGGGTCCACCTGTCTCCCGGCGCCCCTCTCTGCCGCCCCCCCTGAGACGCGGCCCCCCGCGGACCCAAAGCACAATCCTATGGGGCCGCGAGGGACAGGAGGGGAGCGCCACCTCCACTCAAGCGCAGCCTCTTTGGGGCCCACTGCACTGGGTCTGACGGCCAGCACCTTCACTTCCACTGCACTGTCTTCTGCCGGGCTCTTGGTGGGCCTCTTGGCTGGGGCGGCCCCGGGCTTTTCCGGGCTCTCCGAGTCTGGTTCCCTCGCCTTCCCGGGGTCCCTCCTGACTCCAGTGGCACCTTCAGGATTCCTTGGCAGCCCGGGCATCTGGTTCCTCACTGCCGCTCTCCTGGACACTTTCTCCTTGTGCCCACAGCCACCGAGCCCGCTGACCTCCGCTGCGTGTCCCCCCATCCCGGGGCAGCAGCACTCCGGTGCTGAGGTGTCAGCAGGAAGGGGAGCCCACAATCCTGTTTCCGGCCACTGGTGGGGGACCTCCGGCCACGCTCCAGTACATGTAGTGGAGCACAGCAGCGTATGCCACGAGGGAGTCTCGGTCCCCTCCCCCTGCAACGGGCCGCTCTGAATGGCGTACTGGCACTCGCCCTCCTTCCCGTGCTGCACCGCCAAAACTTCCAGACTGCGATTCCCCTGCTGGGCAGCTCCGATTTTCTCCCACATTTCGCCAATGTAGGGTCGGACCCCTCAGTGTGTGACGTGCAGTCTTAGTTAGCCACTGGATACCATTTAGAACAGGATTTTTATCGGATTACGGGCGGCCCGGACGGAGCAGCAGAGGGCTACGTCCACATCCGCTGCCTTCTCAACAGCGCCCCCCCCCATCAAGTTTCTTAAATTATAAGGTTCACAGGTCGTCACCTCATCTTCTTCTATTCACTCACCCTCCTCTTTGTGCGAAACCAGAAGGTGTCTCACCCGCTAGCACCCAGAGATCTCTCTCTCTCAGGTGGCCAGGGCATGGTCATCGCTTTTGGATTCAGACTCTGGGGATAGACCAGTGTGGTAGTATCACCTGGGTGAGAGGTTTTCACTGAGTGGGGGTGAAATATCTGATGGTGAGATGCAGTATTCTGCCCTTTTTTGTTCATCTACCCCATCCTATTTTTAGGATTGTCTGAAGTCCCAACTTCCACCCCCCATTTTTACACAAACACTGAGCCAAGGAAGAGGGTGACTGAGAGTAACCAGACTAACTCTCTCACGTTGTACTGGACATGTCCTTATAATCGGGTCAGGCAAAGTCAGGCACTTAACCCTAAGTGCATTCACATGATACCAATTAGCTCTCCTCACATGAATAAAAGGCAACACCTAAAGACACACTCTGAGCAAGGTAGAACACGAGAACAAGCAGAACTTTCAGGGAGAAGGCACACCTTTTGGAGCAGAGCAACAGACCAAGGGACAAAAGCAGCGGGCCAAAAACCCCAACACTTCCCTACTGGATGTTGTTGCCTCCAACAGATCACGAAAGACACGTGAGAAGGCCAGATCCCACTTGTGAAGATTGCATTGTGTTCCAAGGACCAGCGACCCCCACGGGTGAAAGGCAGAGTTGGGGAGGCGAGGTCAAGCCTTTGGTACTAACCTTGACTTGAAAATCGGAAAATGCAAAACAAGAAAGAAGTGCACACAGCCAGTGAGTTGGCAAGCGACCTGAGAGAATGGTGTGTGTTAAAGTGAATGAAGTAGCAAAATCATATCACAAGTAAAGGCTGCACGGGTGTGGGTGAGACGCAAAGAAAGGTGGACACGTGAATGAACTTTAAAGTGAAATACAGTTGCAAGATTAGTGATACTAAGTAACGGAGTGGTCCAGTGAAAAGAGGTAACCCATTCTAAAGTCCCCATGAAAGGTGCATTGTTTAAAGCAAAAAAGTGAACAAACAGCAAGAGTGAAGGTAAATATTGAACGTTGAGTCGGAGTGTTCCTGCGATGGGCAGTAAGAAAAAAACGCGCACATTCAAAAGAGTTCGACAGCTGAAAGTGGTCTGAGCCTGATTGAGGGAGACCCGAACTGCATTAAACTTGGGGAAGGGAGCCCCCTTGCACATTTGTGTGAAACATATTGTAAGAGGTCTGAGCCCGGCAGAGAGGGATCTACGAGAACTGTATGTGAAAGGTCTGAGCCTGGCAGAGGGGGACCTTGTAAATGTTTTGGTTGGAACATTATTTTGAAAGTTAGAGAAAAGGAACTTTGACCGTGGAAGGCCAGGCGGGCCTCGATCCATGGTTGTGAAATGTGTTGGAAGAAGAGCCAGAGTGTGTCATCCTGTTTACAACAATCAAATTGGCTCATGAAGCCTAACGTGGGGAAGAGAGCTTGTTCAGCCACATTATCATTTGAGCACTGACTTTTCCTTTTATATACATTTTCTCCCATTTGCACTTTTTGTACAAGAGATAGAGCAGGTATTAGGTTTTTGTTGGCATAGGCCATTTTGATTTGACAGGTTTCACTAGGACTGTTTTATTTAAGCATTTGACAGTCAAGACTACTCCCATTTAATTTTAGGGCAGAATAGGAGTTTCACCAACCCCAACATTTTCAATGAAGGTTTTACAAATTGTATCCATTGTGTCAGTGTCACTACGTGTGATGCCATGCCTTCCCTACATCCCCATTCCCATTCTCTTCCTTCTCTTCTCCCTTCTCTTGCATTCCTTGCTGCTCGGCCTCTCCCTAAACTGTACTCTCCTACTCTCCTGCACCACCACACTGCAACTTTTAACTCCCACATCTTCCATCTGGTTGTCTTCCCTTATAAACTCCAGTGGGGCTTGGCCTTGTAATGTGAGATTAATGTCAGCCATGTGGGTGTTGGAAGCGGACCACCACACAACCTACAGGGCAAAGTCTGAAGAAATGGTTAGTCATGGTGCAGGTGTTTGGGGATATAGCAATGGCCAGCCATTAGTCGGTGTGGACAATGCACTTTTTCTTCATAGGGTACAGAGCACGTCAAGCTTTTTTCTGCATGTCGACATTAGAGTTCCACATCCGAAGGAAGCCTCTAATGACGTGGTGCTCTACATGGACAAATCACTCTGCTGATGTAACTTTTGCTATCTGCTTACTGACCTTCCTAATAGCAATGTTGGGATGAGATTAGAATGGTTAATGTACTTGAAGAGAGAGTTAATGAATATTACTTTGGAATTCTGATTCTGCAATCCTATGCATTTATGGCAAAACTGGCACTCTCTTTTAAGGAAACTTTATTTTAGTCACCAAAGCTCATTAGGAGAAGATCCTGAGTTGAGGAAATCCATGGTTGCTGGCAGTCAGATCTCAGTAGCACCTAAGGTAAAGACTCTGGGCACCTACTTGGGAGCCAGTCTGAATAGTGGTGCCCACGTGGATGCCATTGTGAAAAGCACCAACTACCACCTTAAGGTGCTCCAACAAATGGCTCCACTGGTTTCTGAAGACAACCGCAAAGAACTGGTTAGAGCCGTGATACTCCCAAGAGTGGACTATTGCAACGGGGAGTCCGGAAGATAGACATTCAAAAATGACAGAAGATTCAGAATGGCGCTGTGCGCATTGTATATCAAATGAGTCGCTCCAAGCCCACCTCGGTGGCCAGAAAGACACTCCATTGGCTTCCGGTCTCAGCCAGAGTTCAGTTTAAGTTACTGACCACTTGTCATAAATGTGTTTTTGGTAATGCTCCAGCCTATCTTAAAAATAAGCTGAGAATCCATCAACCTAAAAGAAATCTGCGCTCTGCTAAAGCTTGTCTTTTAGAAGTGGATCACGTCAAGAGAGCTCGAGGGAATGGACGTGCCTTTCACGTGCAAGCTGCACAGGCTTGGAATGCCCTTCCTGAACAATTGCAAAATACTGAAAATCACTTGGATTTCAGAAAACAGCCAAAGACCATTCTGTTCATTAACCTTCTTATGGTGCCTGGATGCGTTTGGGCTTTGGTGCCTTACAAATGACCTAACATAATATAACATGGTTCGTACCTATATACCTATAGAGTTGCCACATTTTGCTGACTCATTTAACATGGATTAGGAACCAATATTTGTGCTTACTGATTATGAAATTTAGATTCAACCATGCTTCTATTAAAGGCTTCCAACAAAAATTGGAAGGGCATTGTATCTATTGACATCTAATGCACTTGTGAGTTGGATGTCATAGAAGACATAATGCAATTTATTTTGGGCGAGATATGAGAACCTTCGATGTACTTTTTCTCCATTACTAAGTATGATAAATTCTAGACACTGGGGTCTAGCTTTGATGATTTTAGCAGTGTTCAATACCCCATTCGTTTTTTGGTCTGTGGAAAAATATATAGTGAATGCTTTTAAAATGAGAATAAATCTAATATTGGACCAACAGAACAGGGAATAGCTATTCATAACATTTATTTATATATATCAATACCAATAAATGTTCCATTTGTTGATTTCTAAAAACTTTTATTCACATATCAAAATTTCATAAAGTATAAAATCAAACATTTTCCAAAAACAAATATCTGCATCACGCATTCACACTGATTCACTCCTACCACTCTTTCTACTTTTTGCTTTGTTATCACAGCATATAAATCTTATTGTCTCCTGGCCTCCTTCATGAACGGCCTTTGTTTGTTTACACAGTGATCAAAAAAAGTCCTCTATCAAGTACTGTGATGATACTATCTGCGTGTGCTCAATCACACTGACTTATGTCTACAAGTGTTTCGGTTGTCTTTTCTGGACATCCACATTCGTAGCCCCTTTAGTCTTGCAACCTTCTTCAGGACAAATATTCGGGAGTTATCTTATTCCCGTAAGCATCAAGTAGGGTGAGTGTCACCACGCAGATTAATTATGTTGCTGAATTCAAAAATCAATTGTATTCATGAATTAGTGTAATTTCTATGGACTCATTCAAGAGGAGTTCTTCATGATTGGATCCGGCCATATGATTGAAAATGGCTCACCAGTTATGGCGTTTAGTATCCTGAGGGATGTTTTTATCTGTAACCACAGAATGCCGCTCTGAAAGTGATCCTTTTGTCTTTTAAGAGCCCGTCTACACGCCGTGTCGCATCTATCCAATGGAGCACCGGTTTATTGTTATATTACGCCTGGAGGACCAGGGACTTTAATCAGGCACCCCTTTTGTGTATAACCTTTTAAAATAAGGCCAGAGAGTGGAACTATAAAACAAATCCAGATGAACACGTTATCGGTTTTGTATTGCTTTTATGAAAAAAGTACTTTTCTGAAATAAATCTTAATTGAATTGATACTCTGAAATTCCCATGGAGCCCTCTGGACTCCAAAAATGGGGACTAACACACCTTTACCCCACTCGTGATACCGCAGTAAAATTCACAGGACAGAGTGGCTCTAATGGCAAACATGTTTGGCAGTAATTCCCCAGGAACTACTGCCAAATTCGGGGGAATTACTGCACAATTCGTGATGAGGCGCCTAGTCACCCAAAGGTTAAGTGTGCTATACAACTGTATGAATAAAAAAATACATTCTGTGAAGAAACAATTCAATTTGTGGTGTGTGCAATGTCAATATAGACTTTCAATTACTCTTTACACTTTAATACACACAAAAGTAAATATGAAGTCTCAACCTATAACCCTTTATGAATAACTACCCCAAAAATGTCTTTGGCCTCCAGCTTTACAAATATATTGGGCCTCATTATAAGCTTGCCGGTCCGGTAACAATGGTACCGGTAAGCTTGCCGGTACCGTTGTTAGCAGACCGGCAAACTACGTGGTCTGCTCGTGGGTGCCTTTCCGCCCACCAGGTCTGACCTGGTGGGCATAACGGGACCCGCGAGGAGACCATGTCAGATGCATCGGCACCTTTCATGAATGGTGACGGTGTACCCGGCCTCCCCATTCCCATTGAGTCCAATGGGACTCATATGGGAATGGGGAGAAATATTTTCCGGCGCCCAGGAATCAGCAATTACTGGGTCCGCTGGGGCCGTAATGCCCCAGTAATTGCCCATTCCTTGGTGCTGGAAAAAAATGATTCTGGTGGGAGCAAACAGCACGGCTACCGCTGGCCCCATAATGAGGCCCATTGTCATTAATCATGAACATAAATGTAAGGTGAAAATTGTGCAATGCACTCACCCTTTAGTAATCTTAAGGTTCCTAAAGTTATGCTATATTTCCTGATGACTTTGTAGCTGCAGTAGCCCAACATAGGCTGCTATTCACAGGAAGTCAATACATTTTAAGTACAACATATAAGAGTTGGGTAACACTGCGCTAAGTCTTGTATTAATTATTCAATGCTCAAATGAGATATGATCAATTATTTTAAATTTTTCATGTATATTCATCTATACATCTTCAAGTCTTAAATTCTTTAAATAATAGTTTATTCTAAATACCTTGGTTATTTTATCATTTGTGTCCTTATGCCAACATTAACCTAATCGTGCACATGCATATGTTTCGCTCACCTAGGGCTTTCTCAGGACACAAACAATCCTTATACTGTAACAGTTTCTTCAGATTTCATCCAATTTACAGTTCAATTTGAAATCACTATTGTATTCTCAAGCACAACGTTTTCAAGATTAGCTTCACTGTGGTCCAAATTTGTTCAAATATTTCATATGCAGTATTTCCAAGATCTTTTTCCATCAAATTTAACATAAACCAAATTATTCACATCAAAAATCATATAACATTTGATTCGAATTCACATAACATCACTTGATAATCATGTTTCATTTGCCAACAAATTCATAATGCCCACATTAATGCATCATGTTTTGTGCGTTTATATGTTTATATGTTATTATCATTGTTTGATTGCAAATCGTTTCAGAGGGTGAAACAAAATTCAGCCGTTTGGAAAGGTATTACATTATATGTGTATGTCATGTCTTTATGATTTACCACGAAACTAAGTGCCCCCTTGCATAAAAAAGTCCAGATTTATGGTTCAGTCAATTCTGTTCATCATTCACCTTTCTTTTCCAATTATTATCTGCAAAGAATGAAACCAAGTGTTGTATTTTGTATGTTTAAAACTTCCAAATATCCACATTGACTTATTATTATTTGCCATTGATTACCTGTGTTATAGATTTCTCTGCACATATATAATGATATGTGGTGGTAGATACTGGTCTACTCCAAATTATGTCCTGGTCTACTTCTAATGATACCCTGGATAATTGTCCTCTAGAAATAAATCACAAATAATCTATTTACTATTACTATAAAGATTATACATCACACAATATCAGTTATTATATTTGGTTCATTGACAGGTATTCCTAATTGCTCAATATCATATTTATAACTAGGGGGAATACAAATTGCTCATTACAGATCTTCACTCTAATTGTGCTCACTAGTAACCAGTCCATTAGGTTACTGTTTCATTCATGTATATATATATATATATATATATATATATATATATATACATATGGTAAGCAGTGATTTGCCTTATAGTTTGTTTTTACTTTTGCTTCAAGGTATTCGGTTTATACCTGTTTCAGAAAATATCATTGAAGTCTAGGGTTATGAATTTGGTTTCGGCATATAATAGTATATGTAATAGTTCTTTGTATTCAGTAAAGGCATGATTAATGCATTGAGGTTGTTACCTCAGTATTAACTTATTCCATAAAATCACAATTGTATCAGATATGTTGATATAGCTATTTAATAATTTCATAAATAAACCCCTTAGTATTTCAAATATATTGGCGTAATGCTTACTGCCCATTTTTTCTTCAATCTTGATGGCAGCGTTCCACATGTTCTTTGGAACGCTGCCATCTTGATTTTTCCTTAAATTAGATATGTGAGATGACGCATCATTCACGGCATGACTTCAGAGGTAAACATCCTCTTGAGGCTCGCGGTCGCATTGGATTTATCTTTATCATCTATGTGATGAGGAGATTTTAGTTCTCCATAATAACTTAAGCTAGTGTGTCAGATACATATATTGGTTGTTTTAACATCCAAAAAGGCATTCCCTGTACTGCTGGAAAACTGTATATTTTGTCCATAAAAAGTGGTATTTTTCTGGATATTTTTTATTTTGTTGGTTAAATTTGAAAAAAATGTTTGTTTGGATTGAACCATGAAGATGTAATAAATTGAGCTAGTTGATCAAAAATATATTATTGTTATTTTAACTTTCAAGAGGACATTCCCCATTATATATGAATACTTGTGCTGCAGGAGGAATGATATATTTAGTGAATAAACATTTCTTTATTATATTATCGAAGTGTTGTTTTTAGTTACATTCGTCTAAAGAGATAATTATCATAATATGCATCCTTGTCTATTAGACTTGCTGCAGTTATGTCTATTGTAATGTCGAGACTGGACTATGCCAACTCCCTATACCTAGGAGCCCCGGCTTACCATCTTAACAAACTCCAAAGAGCGCAAAACAATGCTGCTAAACTGCTCATTGCTCTGGGTTGAAGAGACCACATCTCTCCAGCTCTCCGAACCCTCCACTAGCTCCCAGTCGGACGAAGGGCCACTTTTAAGACCAAGGGCATCACTCACCGTGCAGTGCACAAGACCGGCCCATTATACCTGTAAGAAAAGATAAAACCATACCTCCCATCCCGCACGTTAAGATCAAGCACTGCCCTCCTCTTAGTGATTCCAACCTCCAACTCTGTCAGGATCGGAGGATCCGCCTTCTCAACCTTGGCCCTGACTCTGTGGAACTGGCTTCCCCCACATATTCAACACACCCAAGACTATATGGCATTCCGCGAAGCTCTAAAACATGGCTCTTTCCATAACACCAAACACAACCTTCTGATGCGATTGAATCCTTAGCAACTCAATGACTAATGCTCAATGAAACTCCCAACAATATCATCAATCAATACACTAATTAATTTGGCTATTAAGCAACCGAATGCCTAAAATGCAGAACAATGATCTCCTTAGATCATAACTCCACGCAATTCCCTCTCCTTACCAATATTCACTTATCCTTGCCAGTATCCTTACTGCCTCCTCACCATACTAGACCCACAACATAGCCTCCGTCAACTCTCTGCCCGCCACAGGTACACTTCCCGCCCCTGCAATGTCCCTAAGTACTACCACCCCCCTCTGCCTTCCTGTGAAGTCGCTGGGTACCCCTATCCCCCCTCAAGTTCCCTGTGATGTCCCTATATGCCCATCCCCTCCGGTCCACTGTGTATCACTGTGTGCCCCACAACCCCCTTTGGTGCCCTGCGTTTTTGCTGTGTACCCCCCAATTTGGTCCCCCATGTTTTCACTGTGTAGCCCCTGCCCGCTGGCTCCCTGTGTTGTCATTGTGTACCTCTCTGGTCCCCCGTGCTGTCGCTGTATGCCCAGCCCTCTCTAGTCCCTGTGATGTTGCTATGTGTCCCTCTGGTCCCCTGTGCTGTCGCTGTATGCCCACCCCCTCTAGTCTCTGTGATGTTGCTGTGTCCTCTTTATGCCCTGTGTGTAGCTGTGTACCCCTTGCCCTCTTGTTCCCCGTGATGTTGCTGTGTACCCCTCTGGCTACCTGTCCTGTCGCTGTAAACCCAGACCCCTCTAGTCCCTGCGATGGCCCTGTGTGCCCCTACCCCCTCCAGTTCCCTGTGCTATCGATGCATACCCCAGCCCTCTCTGGTCCCCTGTTGCATACCCCTCTGGCCCCCTGTCACTGTATGCCCAGCCCCTCCAGTCCCTGTGATGCCCCTGTGTGCCCCTTCCCCCTCCAGTCCCCCGTGTTGTTACTGCATACCCCTGCCCCCTCTTGTTCCCCGTGATGTCGCTGTTTGCCACTCATTTCCCCTCGGTGTCACTGTGTATCCACAACCCCTTAGGTCCCCATGTTTCACTGTGTGCCCAGACCTCCTGGTTCCCATCTCATCACTGCACCCCCAAGCCCCGAGTCCACCGTGATTCCACTGTGTGCCCAGCCACCTTGGCTCCCCGCGAGGTCGCTATGGGCCCCCACCTTCCCCCCGGTCCCCTAAGATATTGCTGTGTACCCCATTCCTCTCTCATGTCCCATGTTGTCGCTGGGTGCCCCTAGCCGCCTCTGGTCGCCCTTGATGTCTCTGTATACTCCCAGACCCTCTGGTCCTCTGATGTCTCTCCGTACCCTCTGGCCCCTGCAGGCTGTTGCTGTTTGCCCCTACCCATGGTCCCCCACGATGTCGCTGTGTACCCCAGCCCCTCTGGTCCTCGTGTGCCTCACCACACTGGCCTCTTGGAAAAGGGGCTTCCCCATCTAAAGCAGTGATGACACCTTGGGATTTGTCACAGAGGACAGGAAAAGATTCACAGAGTAGAGTTTGGTGTGCTTACCTTGAAAGTTGCTAAAAGAAATTAATCCTTTCTAAGATGTCTGACATGCATTATGTCCTTTCTTTATGTGCCAGCTGTTTATTCATGCCCCAGATCAAAGACAGCCATTATTCCATTTCCCCCTTCCAGTCACCTAGCTTGGCAGAGAAAGGAGCCGGTGGCATGCTGGGGACATGACGTAACTCTTCGTGTCTTCCATGTTAACTCCCATATTCCTCGCAGTTTGGTTACTTTTTGGCAGGTTTCTGAAAATCCACTCAAATTTCATCCAGGGTTCTGTTTTCTTTTTCTCATTTGTGCTTTATCCTTGGAGAGTTTTGGATCCTGTGGGTACCCTGCATTCTTCTAATATTGTAGCGGTATATACTGTGGATATGGTAAAATAACATCAATTTCTGTGGACCACGAAGCCAAGAAGTCACATTTAAATCCAGCCAATCCATTTCCTGGTACTATATTTTCGGAACAATATACTGTTTGGACAGCGGTGGTAGGCACATGTTTTTGGGCATGACATAAGACCACCTGTTAGAAGATTTCCCACAGACGCTTCATTATTACACATTAGAGAGCTGTCTACAATTTGCTCACACGTAATTTTTACCATGCTTTTAGGGAGCATTCCACTTTTGGATAAGCAACTTGTTGTCTGTGTGACATAACACTGCCGCAGGAGGGTGTTGTTCTTTGTGCTTTGTTAATTAGACCGAGTTCAAACTCACATTTGATTTGAATTCTTATTTTGGGGAGTGCTCTCTCTCTCTCTCTCTCTCTCTCTCTCTCTCTCTCTCTCTATATATATATATATATATATATATATTTGTTTGTTTTTTCTTTATTAAAGTGTTTCATGGTTAATTAAACCGTTTAAGCCTACAGTTATAGTGCTATATGGTTTGGTGGGTAGGAGGGAGATTTTTATGTAATTGTTTTATTTATTTATTTCTTACGTGCCAAAAACCTGCAGGAATCAGGGCACACAAAAACACTTGGGACAAAACATCAAAGATGTTTCAGAGCAGTAAGTGCCCAACAGAAAAAAAACTGAAAAAGAAAATGTTCAGAAGTTTTCGAAAATGAAAGCAAATTGCTTTCCTGCCAGAGCTTCAAAGGCAAGGAGTTCCAGGCAAAAGTGGCCAGTACTGGAAAAGATCTGCCATTTCCATTGACCCATCTAATTCTGGAACAAAAAAGGAGGCTAGTATTGGTGGACCATATGATTCTTTTGGGCTCATATCTAGTCAATCTATCCCTGAGTTATACAGGTGCATCACCATAAACACATTTATGTGTTAGGGTGATTATCTTAAACTGCACCCTGGCAGCCAAGCGTAGCCAACAAAGCTCTTTCCTGATTTCCGATATTTGGGGTTTGCACTAGAGACCTTTTGCCATGTGAATGGCAATGTTTTAACTACTTGCAGCTTCTGGATACAGCCTTTACTAGCACCCCCTAATAGGGCATTGCAGTAGTCGATTCTTGAGAGTATAGCTGCGCAAGCTAGGGTAACACAGTTTTGCTCTGAGAGGACTGGCATGATCTGTCTGAGACATCTCAGATGACATTGAGAGTTTTCTATGAGGTTATTAACGTGAGAATCTGCACCCAATGACACCAAGCGTCTTCACTTTATTGAGGACCAGATGGTACAATACTCAATAGTGAAGCTTGGATATCTAGAGTCAAGTTTAATCCTGGATTGAGGAGATCCAAAGATCAATAACTCCGTTTTGGAACGGTTGAAACACATCCAATGAGAAGACATCCAGTGCTTAATAGTTTGGTAGATGTAACTCAGTTTGTCAGTATCTGTCTCGTAAATACCGTCCAGTTCCAACAACAGTTGTCTGTCATCGGCATAGCTTGTAAACTGCACACCCATACTAGAAAGTAAGTCACAGAGTGGCTTCTTGTGAATATTAAACAACACAAGTGACAAACAGGTGCCCTGAGGAACCCCACAGAGTATAGGGGTGGAATCTGAGGTGGTATCATCCCAGCACACTGTGGACCTCCTGTTGCTTAGAAATGAACCAACCGAGCGTGCAACATTCTTAGAACAATCTCATACTGCGTCAAGGGTGGTAAGTAGACATTCATGATCAAGGAGGTCAAAGGCCGCCGAAAGGTCTAACAAAACTAGTAGCCCGTATTTCCCTCTGTCCAAAATGTCCAGCATATTGGACTGTAAATTCATCAATGCACTTTCGGTGCCATGATGTGAATGGAAACCAGATTGATTTATATACCGGATAGAGGCAGAGTACAGGTGTTCTTGGAACTGTGTAGTGGTTATCTTGTTTACAAATTTTAATAGAAAGTGAGAATTGGTCATTGGTTTATGGTTAGCTATATCTCTAGTATTTAGGCATGCTTTTGTTACCATTGGAGTTACTATAACTTCCTTGATGGCACCCGCAACACAGTTGTGTATAAGGGATTAATTGAAAAATGGTGTGAGGAAAGGAGTGAATATTTATTTATTCTCTAGGGTCACTTTTGAGGGAAAAACATCTTGAAAACAAGAGGTAGGGCACAATTAACCCAGTACTTTTTCCATTTGAGTCACTGTTATCGAATGTAAAGTAAATTCTAAGTGACTTGACATGTGTTTCGGTTCCTGAGAATTGTTTGACGAGTCTACAGACAGATCGTCCAATGTCATCTCTGAGCCATCAAGCAAATCCCTGTTTAATTTTCTCCCAAGCGATGGTATTCTTATTGGAAAAGGCCTGTGTGTCCTACTACAGTCCATAGCATAGGGGAGAAAATAATGTGCTTGAGCGGTAGGTCTTCTAACATTTCTAGAATGTCAAAAAGGTTTCTTAGTATCATCCATATAACTTTGTCTGCATCTGTTTTGGATTTCTGCCAAGCACGTTTAGCCTGTCGTTTTTCTTTTTACGGTCTTCTAAATCTGGGGTAAACTAGTTGTTATGACAGGGGCCATCTCTTACAGTTCTCATCCTCGTTGGAGCTGCATGGTCCAACATATGAGTCATAGTGGTTCTATATGACACAGAAAGAGTCCACTGAGGGTCTGATTCCATAGTGGATTCCATGATATTATTGATACTCTGTGAAAGATCGCATATTTTGATTTTCTCAAATTACCTGCTGAGAATTGTTTTAGATACATTCTTTTTCCGCTTATCTGGAAGCTCAACATAGAATTCCACAAAAGAGTGATCAGACCAAATATATGATTTGCAATTGACAATATTAATGCTGAGATTGCGTGATGCTACCCAGTCCAAGATATTACCTTTAACAGGAGTAGGTTCATTATTGTGGACTGTCAACTCGATGTGAGTCCAGGGATGATGCCTCCTTTTCAACAATACCTCCTTGCCATCGATTTAAAGGTTTAGTTAGTTTAGTTTAGATGATGCAAAACAGGGCCAGATTTAATTTTCTTCTCCTGGTTCACAAATCTATCCACTGTAAGTCACCACTGTACCTATCCTATAAATAAATAAACTAAACTAAACTATCCTCCTCTATCCAACTCTGCAAGCCTTCTCGTAATGTCTGCTCTGCCTCCTCACCTACCCTTGGGGCACCTTGGCCCTCCCTGTGCTTCCTCTCACTTCTGTTCTTTCTCTCTTCTTGCTCCACTTGCATGGAATTCTCTTCCCCTGGATACCTGAGAAACAGCTTGCGCAGGTTTGTTCAAAACCTAACTAAAAGCCTACCTCCTCGCCTCTGAGTTACCCCTAACCTACCTCTCATCTGCCTCTTAGCTAACATTTTTCCCTTATAACTAACCTGCCTCTGTCCCTCACTTTCTCTGCCACACTTCTAGCACTTCACCCATTATGGTCACATCCTGAGCACAGCTGGCCATACCACCTACCTCCACTTAAAAATGCCCAATGTTGGTTGTCCTTAATCTATGTATGTCGAGTTATGTATTGTCCCTGGTGACTGTTCAATTTACTCCCCCTCCACAACCTGGTCAGAATATCCCTCAAACTCCCCCATTGTAAGACGCTCACTGTTTCCTGTCAAATCTGATTTCTTACGTATTTTATACTTTTTTTTGTGATCTAAAGAGCATTGTTCCTCCCTGTATATATAAAAATAAATAAATACAATAAACCGTTGAGGATAGTTTCATTGTTTTCAGGGTCGGTAGGGTGATTATTTGGTGTATGACATAATACTAGATATTTGAGGGCATAGCGCTGAGCGATTTATTGATCCCACATTAATGAGACCACTCTACATTTTTCTTACACTTGATTTCACCATAACATTTGGGAATTACATTACATTGTGTAGATGGTGGGTAGGCAGGTTGTTTGATGCCAAAACAAACACGACTGAAATGATTTTCACCAGGAACTTAATTTTTTTACACATTAAGGTGGCATTCTGCATTTTATTACACACTTGTGTTCACCTCTACTTTTTGGGACCTTTACATTTTTTGGAGGACAGGTAGACTTCTTGTGTGGCCTAAAATCATTTCGTGTGGATTTGCAGTAGGAGCTTCTATTCATTATACATTACAAAACAAACTACATTTGCTTGTACTTGATTCAACCACTTCTTGTAGAGAATTTGCATTATTTGGCGGTAGGTCGGAAGAGGATTACTGTCATTTTACCGAATGAAAAGTTAGATGATGAAATTTGAACGAATCATAAATAACAAAAAAAATCAAATCATTTTCTTTTCTTTTTGGGAGGTCCCCCCTAACCACCCGCTTCCCCCTGTTTGAAGCCCCAGCCCACCCCAAACCCTCCCCACCATATGTAACACCTTACAGCAGCCCCACATATATTTTTTAAACAGATTCGTTCTTTTTTTTCTTTTTCATTAGTTCAAATGTCATTCTATATTCTATATTCAGTATAATCACTGGATAAAGTAGGAAGGCTGTTGGTGTGTGTGTTACTTAACACTACCTTTCAGAGCATGGGTCTGCAACATTTGGCTCTCCAGATGTTTTGGATTACAACTCCCATCAACCCTAGCCAACATATTCAATGGCGAGGGATAACGGAAGTCATAGTCCAAAGATCTGGAAAGCCGCAGGTTGCAGGCCTCCCTCCCAGAGTATTGTTAACCTTATGCTTTATTGATTAAAGATGCAAGAGACCACTATATATTTTGATAACACAGCTTCACAACTACTTTTCGAGAGTGTTACATTGTTTGAAGGGTGATGTCACATGGCAAGTGACTATTTGAAAACTGGAGGCCCAAATAGGTCCCTCAGTGCGGTAGCTTATTGAATGAAACCGCAGAGGTTGAAGTAAGGGGTGTAGGGCGAACATGTAGTGACTATAACACAAGTTCACAACAATAAAACATTTCCAAACACAACCAAGTGAGACAGCGTTTCAGAACCTAATCTCGGTGAGGATAATGGTCCTGAGTATATGATTTACGATTGTTTGCGGTAAGTGCTGTGCAGCCCTGATTGTCCCATGCAAAGTCAGTCAACGTTCCAAGAGGTTCCAAGTGTTTCAGGGAATATCTTTCATCATCTGTATCAAAGGTGCCCACCTGGGCTTGTAGGAAAAGAGGGGATGCATTTTTTCCTAGCTCCAATAACTTGTCTACTGGTGTTGACAGTTGAGTTCTTCTCCGTCTTCCGCAGATGGTTTTCAGGGTGCAGTCATTATAGTCATGCTCCCTTCCCCCCCAGCCATGAGCGGTATGCTGGTCTCAGAGCCCATGACAGGCTAGGGTCTCACGGGTGCCCCACCACAAACACTGGTCCCATGATGCTCTTAGGCTTGAGTATGAATAACACTCTCAATGGGCCCTGGCAAGGCTCCACTCATGTCAGAAATATGTATGCACTAAAATTTTATTTTTTCCCTCTCTCTCCGTCTTTACTCCCCAGCTCTCATAGTTATTTAACCTTTTCCCGGGATGTGTGTACCTAGCACTCATCAAGGCATGGACCTCCTTTCTCTCTCTCTCTCTCTCTCTCGCTCTCTAGGCTAGTGCTTCCTCTCAGCTAGAATCTGAGCCAGACCCCACCTCCCGGCAAATCATGGACAAGGGTTCGTTTATGCAAAACAGCAACCTGACTCCTCTGATTTTCTCTATACCTCTGCCAGACTGGATTGCTCGATATTCCTCCTCATTCATTTTTCTCTCCCTTCTAGTACCAACTTCCTCCTCACACCTCTGGACACCTTCTTCCTCTTGATATTGCCCTCCTCTAAATCCAGCATCCCCCTTATAGTTCTGGTTCTTTCCTCTTCTGTCTTCAACTTTCTGTCCTACATTTATTTCAAACCTCACCTTGCACTTCTCCTCCCTGGTCATTCACTCCTCCAGCTCCAACCTCTCTCCCTTGCCCTCCTTCCTTCCGTCTCTATCTTCCCTTCCTACAGCTTTAGCCTCTTCCTCACATTTCTTCTCACCTCCTCCTTCCTTGCTCTCATTGCACATCTTTAAAACCACCTTCCAAACTCCCTTGCCTTGATTCTTCTCCCACCCCTTTTTCTTCCTGGACCTGTCAGGGGTAATAAGACACAATTGGCCTCAGTACAAGTTCTGAGGTGCAGGAAAAGGGCTAGTAAAAGTGCTAGTAATTCTGTGACCGGAAAAACAAGTTTGCCAGTGGGGGTCACTGATTTACCTCCAGCTAAGAGTTGGAGGTAAATCAGACCCCCACCAGCAAAAAACTGCTGACCTTACCCGGTGCTGGTAACACCAGCAATTCCTCCATGGAGTCTATGGGGCTTCATGGAATGGGGATTTACCGACCTTTCCATCAGGCAGTAGAAACAGTAGGTCAGTTCGCCGATATCCCACCAGAATTACCAGCAGGATACCGGCAAACATATAATGAGGCCCAATGGGTTTACTGGGACCACTGGGTACCCACCATAGGGGTGTGGGTGGTATTCCCTCAAAAACCGAATAAGAAGATAATAAAGTCCGAAAAAAGCAGAGTTTGTTCTGTCAACTGTTTCTACTTTTTTTCCACTATTCCCCCAATAAATAAATAGAGAGTGGGGTAAGGGAACACATTAAGGTATGGGGCAATGTGGGGGTGGGGCTGCAGAGGGTGTCTCCCTGCATTTTTCAAAATATAGCAACAAAAACGAAACGGTATTTCAGAAATTAGTATAAAGAAATCTCGTTTTCAGCCTGGTTAGTTTTTATTCAGTATTTCAACGTAGAATCGATGCCAGCATGGAATTATTTTGAAGGAACTGGATGGAGTTATGTATCTTTCATTTTCTTTCACCTTATCAGCACTGTGTTTCTTGTCTGGCCGGGGTTGAAAATGTCAGACATCTGTGTATTGGTTACTTTGGGGCTGGTAAAGGTTGTTACTGCTGAACTATGTATGATGATACGTGGTGTAGTTTGTCAGAGTCATCTAGAAGGCTAGGAGAGTGTGTGCTGGCCTTGAAAGATATCAAATCTCTGTTTCGTTTGGAGACATTTACCACTACACACTTGCAGTGCGGCAGAGGACCGCACAGCTGGGAGAGGGCAGATAGGGGTCGCAGTGACAAAGGATGGAACTAGAGCTAAAACGGTAATTTGGCAGGAGACCAAGTTAAAAGTGGGTGAGACGGTTGGCAGGGAAAATGAAAATTCACCAAAATGTCAGGGGTAGCGGAAGTGACATCACACAACCCTTGACCTCTGGTGATGTCATTTGACACCACCCCGAAGTGATTTTCGCAGGAAGCGATGGAACACAACCTTTCACCTGTTGACAAAACAGTAAGTGGCATCACACAGCATTGTACACTACGAAAAATATGGTTACGTTATCACTATAATGCGATGTACATTTCATGCAAGAATGGATCGCCATATGATCAGTGTGTATAGGCCCATATTGCAAAATTACTGTGAATGAAAGCAGACGTCCATGACCAAATGATAATGATGTGTTATTATATAGCACTTACGCTTAAGCGCTTTATATAGAAAGAATATAGACCCAATCTGTGTTGGTACTCATTTACGAACCTCAGAAGGATGAAAGGCTGAGTTGAGGCGTTTAAGAACAGACTAAATCAGTGGCTCATCCCCTGAAGTGTGCCTGAAATAAACCTTTAATGAGTCTAGCAATTATTGTATAGAATTCCAGAAAGACACATTGTTTGGTATTCCTATTCTTTCTTATTTAGGGTCAGTGCTGAAAGTGTTAGATTTGTGGCACTCCTGTTCTTATTTTTTTTTCTTTTATTTAAGGGCCCTGAACAAGAAAGCGCGCCACTCCAGAAGTAAAGAGCCACATGGTGCTGGCCACAGCCCAGGAGCTTGCATTACTAAAAAAGGGAGACCTCAGAGGCGACCCCAAATGACGTCCCTAACGGTTGGGGTGTGGTGGATTTAGGGTATGCTGGGCAGGGGGATCGAGGAAGGTTGGAACCACCACTTTTCAGGGATATTTGAGGCAGGGTCGGGAAATGAAGAGCGGGACCCCCCTTCGAAGAGGCAGGTCTGGTGGGACCAGGCAGCAAGGGAACAATGCGATTTGATGCATTTACTGCACTGTAAAGACCAGCCCAGTGAATGCATCTGAGGTAAAGACATGGAACCGTTTATAGTGTGTCTTATGCTGTGGGCTGGATATGTATGTTATGTGTTTCCTTTGTTCTCGTTGTCTTTAAAGGAGGACTCAAAGGCAAAGCAGCATTTTCTTACCTCTGTCCTAATGTTGTCAAGGCCGGGTAGGACAGCCTCTGTTTTTGTTCATCATTGTTAGTCTATTTGTCTTTTTGTTCCCTTGTTCCCTCCCCTTGCCCTGTGGGCGCTTTGAAACACACTTTCTTTATGTCTACGTACCTTACAAATGCACAATACATATACGTAAATAAATAAATAAATAAATAAATAAATAAAACATTTGTGTATAAAAAGGAAAATGTGATGGACCCATAGTTTTAAGGTGTGAGCGAAAGAGGGAGAGCAGGGGAATATGTATGAAGAGAGAACGAGAGAAAGAAATGGGTTGTTGGTTACCTGTTGGTGACGCAGTAGAGAAGGTCCTGAAGGAGAGGCATTAGGGCTGGACTCCTCTTTCACCCTCCAGAGGTGGTAAAATGTACTGTACACAGATAGCAAACTTCAGATGTCACCATCATGGATGAGGTCTGGTAAACCTTTAATGGTTATTTAATAGCACTGGCCAGCAGGTCTAGCTGCAATACATTTTGTGAGACAACACCATCATTTTCTTCGGCAGGGACATTCACATTTTATTAGAACAATGCCCACATTTCTTAGAAAACATGGAATACATTTTTTAATGGGACATTACCAGCAGTTCTTGGTAGGCTGTTGTACTTTAAATGTCAAAGTATTAGCATGTCCTGGAGAAACAGATCTCTTTTTAATGGGACATTATCAATGCTTCTTAGACAAGCTGCTATACATTGTATTGCACAGTCACATCACTTGTTTGCAGTCTATGCAGAGAGCCCAACGAATTCAAGAGGCCTAGACTCTGTAATCCTCTGTTTCATATCTGGGAAAGTATTATGGAGACTGAGGGGCAGTGTTTAAAGCTTACACTGCATTGCAGTTGGAATTTTCAGACTGTAGAGCTCTCAATCTGGGACCTTACATGGACTCATCCTGTCTCGAGCCCGAAAAATGGCTGACACTACCCCGGCTCTACCAGCCTTTCAGAGTCACTAGTCTGCTTTAGAAATGTTCCCATGTCCATGAATTTCTTAATTTCATTTTATTGTTTAAAGCTACGACCTAACTCGAGAGCAGTAGAGCGCTGTATAGTGTGGGTAGACAGCATTTGGGCTGGCATCTTTTTAACAGTAGCACAATACTGTGAGGTCTGTGCGTTCATTGTAATTAGTTCTAGGTCAGGTGTTGTTGAAAGAGCCATGTTTTGAGAGATTTGCGAAATTGGAGAATTGTGGGGGCATTCCGAGCCAACACCGGGATCGAGTTCCAGAGGGTGGGTGCATGACAAGAGAAGGATTGTTTGCAGGTCCTCTCTTTGTGGACAAGTTGTGATTCAAGCCGATTGGTTGATTTTCTGTGCGAGGAATGTGTGACACCAGATATGTGGAGCTTAGCCCAGGTACGCTGGTGTGCTACTTGTGACTACTTTGTAGATGATACATGCAGTCTTGAACAGTATCCTAATTCAATCAAATTTCCATGCTCCCTTAATAAGCCGTGCTGCAGTGCGGTGGACTGTTTTTAGGAGAGCCAAGTGTGCAGCTGGGAGCCCTGTCAGGACAGCATTTTCTCTTCGATGTGCAAGTCCACAGCGGCCTGCACTACGGTCCAGAAGTCCTGCAGCGTGATGAAGGGTTTGATTTTTCGAAGAGTAGAGATTCTGAGCCAGGCTATTTGTTCCTTCTTGGCTATGTGTTTCTGGAAGGACAGGCTGCTGTCAATGGTGAAGTCTAAGGGTTTTGCTAAGTCTGAGATTTGTGGGTCAACTCCTTCTAGGTGAATATCCTTGAGCCATTTTTGGAAAAGTTGTTTTTTAGCGGGCGGACCGATGAGGACAAATTCAGTCTTGGATGGGTTTAGTTTGAGGTAGGTAGTTGACATCCAGGACTGGATGATGTCTAGTTAATCACAGAGATGAAGGATGTCCTGCAAGCTATTTACTCACATGTACAACTACCGCCCGTCTATTGGTGGATGGCTATATTGAGATCTTCGAGGAAAGGGCCCAGAGGCACCACATAAAGGTTAAAAAGGATTGGTGAGAGGATGTAGCCTTGGGGGACTCTGCAGGAGACAGGGATCAGTTAGAATACAACATGTTCATCTGGACAGCCTGGTGTCTGACTGAAAGGTATGAGGTAAACCAATTCAGGACAGTGCCAGAGAATCCCATCCTCTCAACAAGGAGGGAGAGAAGGATGCAGCGCCCAATGGTGTTGAATGTAGCCGAGAGGTCAAGGAGAACGAGGAGGCATGAGTCACACTTATACATGATTTGGAGAGCATCATCCACCACCTGGCTGGTGGCTGTCTCAATGCTACCTTTTGTGCAGAACCCTGACAGATAGTCATTTGGGAGGTGAAGTTGTTCGATTCTGGCGAGTAGTTGTGTAGCAACTACTTTTTCTAAAATTTTGTCAATAAATAGGAGGTTTGTAACTGGCCTGTAATCTGCCAGGTTGTCTGGGTCTAGGGTATGGTTTTTTCAAAAGAGATTGTATGAGACCAGTCTTGAGGGTATCCAGGAATGATCCTTCTGCGAGGGTGGCATTGAAGATGCTGAGGAGTGCATTGAGCGCTGGTCCGTTCAATTGTTTAATTATGGAGACTGAAATTATATTGTCAGAGTAAGAAGTATGTTTGAGGGAGGCCATCATTTTTTGGAGATCTGCGGGAAAGAGAGGCGTTAATTCAATCCAGTGGGGCACTGTGCATGCCGGGCTGCAGGGGATGCTAATGCTGTGAGAGGTTGATTTGGTGGTCTCTCAGATTTCGTCTTTTTTAAAAATAATAAATGGGTTGATTCTGTTGTATTTTTCTTGAGTTACTGGTACCTCGGGGTCGGGTGAGGGATTGGTACAATGCTTTACTACTTCAAAGAGGTCATCATGCAGTCATAATGTGTGTGGCATCCGAGTGGCTCCACGACCTGGGACATAACGATGTGTCCTGCGGGCAGCCTCAAAAGGGCCATGGGAGTGTGCGCATGTGCCTTGCAAGGCTCTGGTTCCTGTGACTATCATCTTTTGCCATGTGCACTGTCTGTTCTGATGTCTCACCTGTTTATCCACTTCACTGCAGGAACTCCTGACATACACACCCACTGCTTTCCTTGACAGCTCAGTCCTTGTCCTTCATTCTCACACCAAAGTCTGTTGTGTCGGCGACCACTTCTGATATGCGGCTGCTGCTCATCCTTCTGTGTGATTTCCTTTGCTACTAGCTGTCCTACCTCCTGTTCCTAGGACGTACCTTTTGGTGATTCCAGCCCCGGGGTAGGCCTTACCTCCTATGTTTTAGAATTGTGGTCCTGTCTGCGGCTTGGATTGCCTCAGCATCAATCCTCACGAGACTTCTTGTGAGTCTAGTTATTTCCTATAGCCCTTTCAGAATCCTGTTGTGCCTCAGTAAATCCAGTCACAAGTCGGGTATGGCTTATATATGACTGACAGTGTTCCCACCCTGGGAGAGGCACTTCACTGGAGAGCACCAATAGATTTAATACGGCAATGCCAGCACTTTTCATCATGGCAACTCTGCTTTAACCTGAACATTAGAGCACTTGTTATAATGTATTCATTGATGCTATACATTTGGTGTATTCCACCTTGTTGTAATGATAAAAAGTTCCCAAAAGAATGGTGTGAACAAATCCCTAAAGCTGGTACCTTGCTGTCTACACCAATGTTCCGGATTTAGTCATTTCATTTGCCGGCTGTTGTCTTTCAGATCACAGTCAATCCAACCGTCTTTGGTTCAAGTCAGGGTGTTAGTAAAATACACATTTATTGTCTACTTTAAACTTGCTTCTCAAGACATTCGAAGAATGGCTATGTTGAAGATTCCATAGAGAAGTGCATATTTGTATGCAATATCCCATTGGGAGCGTATTATCATTACGGGGAGAGCCCTAGTGTACTCTTTAATCTTAACTAGATTACCACTGTAATGAGGGGAGATTACTCCTGAGGCTTTCTTGACTCTTGGTTCTCTGGGTTTCACTATTGTGATGAGGGCGATTAGTCCAGAGGCTTTCCTGCCTCATGGTTCTCTGGGTATCAAACTGTGATGAGGGGGATTTCTCCCGAAGCTTTCTTGACTCTTTGTTCTCTGGGTATCACTACTGTGATGAGGGAGATAGCTTCTGAGGCTTTCCTGACTCCGGGTTATTTTACTATCACTACTATGATAAGGGAGATTACTACTGAAGCTTTCTTGACTCTTAGCTATCTGAATGTCACTACTGTGACGAGGGAGATTACTCCTGAGGTTTTCTTGACTCTTGGTTCTCTGGGTATCACTATTATGATGAGCGAGATTACTCGCGAAGCTTTCCTGACTCTTGATTTCAGGGTATCACTATTGTGACGAAGGAGATTACTCACAAGGATTTCTTGACCCTTGGCTTTTGGGGTGTCACTACTTTGATGAGGGAGATCACTCCTAATGCTCACTTGTCTCTGGAGCTGCCCCCAATCCACTACCGGGTCTCCCACTCCTCCCCTTAACTGTTGTGTGTCGGGACTGTATTGCTGTTCTTTCCTGGAGTGATGGGCTGACCCACATTGCTGTACTGCCTCATGCCCTCTTCACTCTGCTCCCCGCTCTGTCCTTTCGGCTCCACGGGGACATGCGCCGCATTGCTCCTGCATAGTTGCAGCACCACACGGTCCGCCTCACCGAGGTCACACCATTGCTGGCTTGTCTTCCCTTTTTACACTGGTCTGGAGTTTGGTCTCAACCGCAGAGCTCTTGGATGTCCCCACCACCAGGGGTAAATGTATCTGCAGCTTTGTTTTTCCAGATTTGAATTTACCAGACTGGTCCTTCCTCTCTCTCTATTGGGTAGCTAGCTCACCTCCCTAGCCTCACAGTGAAGGGCTCCCCCCTGGGCATAGTGACAAGATCCCATGAATAATCACATCTCTCACCCGCCCAAAAAAACATTCTTCTTTTTTTTACCCTCCCCGAAGAATTAAAAGGTTGAGAGGTGTGCCCATCTCCAAGATTCCTGCCTCTTTTATAAACCTAGATAACCTTGAAGACAATGCATTTGCTGGGAAAGCAAAGTTGCGATATTGAAGTCATGTGGCTCTGGCTCCACAGGTGGGTGGTATACCCGTGTTACTGGACTGAGTATGCACCTCAGACGTTTGGCTCTGGCTCCACAGGTGGGTGGTACACCCGTGTTACTGGACTGAGCATGCACCTCAGACGTGTGGCTCTGGCTCCACAGGTGGGTGGTACACCCGTGGTACTGGATTGAGCATGCACCTCAGACGTGTGGCTCTGGCTCCACAGGTGGGCGGTACACCCGTGTTACTGGACTGAGCATGCACCTCAGACGTGTGGCTCTGGCTCCACAGGTGGGCTGTACACCCGTGTTACTGGACTGAGCATGCACCTCAGACGTGTGGCTCTGGCTCCACAGGTGGGCGGTACACCTGTGTTACTGGACTGAGCATGCACCTCAGACGTGTGGCTCTGGCTCCACAGGTGGGCGGTACACCCGTGTTACTGGACAGAGCATGCACCTCAGACGTGTGGCTCTGGCTCCACAGGTGGGCGGTGCACCCGTGTTACTGGACTGAGCATGCACCTCAGACGTGTGGCTCTGGCTCCACAGGTGGGCGGTGCACCCGTGTTACTGGACTGAGCATGCACCTCAGACGTGTGGCTCTGGCTCCACAGGTGGGCGGTGCACCCGTGTTACTGGACTGAGCATGCACCTCAGACGTGTGGCTCTGGCTCCACAGGTGGGTGGTGCACCCGTGTTACTGGACTGAGCATGCACCTCAAGGCAACTTTTAAACCAAGATACCATGTAAAACAAACCATTTGCAAGAAATGGAAGGGAAACAAACCAGCGTGTGTTGGAAAAAGGGATCTATGAATGTTTGCTGTATTTTTCTTTTTGCTGGATGCCATTTTGCTCTAATTTGTATTTTGCTAAATGTTCCACTTTTTTCAAAACAAAAAGTGGGGGGGTGACACCCCACTCCCCTCTTCCACCTCCCACAACACCCCTTACTATATCCCTTTCCCATCTGCAAGTTTGTGGAAACAAATTTGGCGTAAATGCATTCAACAAAAAAGCCATTCGGCAAAGTGGGCTCTACCGAAAATAAGTTTTGGGTTATTGCAAACGATCTTTTACTAAACAATATGCCTTGTGAAAGAATGCGCGCTCTGAAACGAGCGTTTTATAGGTTTTGATTGCATCATATTTACTTGAGGGTTCAGCAATTCTGCATGTCTTGTTGCCTCTATTCTATTTTCACTGTTTAACAAACATGGAAAACTTACTCTAGCCAAGATCGGTGGCATTGCTGATGCCTAAGGGAAGTTTATTTTTGCATTTTTCATTGGGTAAAAAGACTTCAGCGCCGTTTTCAAATCATGGGTGCTGATTGTGGCGGAGGGGAGGCATAGAGATGCAGGTGGTTGCAGGCTCAGCTCCAAACTGCTACGAATGCAGGCTTGCACTGGTGAAAACAGCCCACGTTCAGAGCAGCCTATTTTTAAATGGGCACCCCATCGAGGGTGTTAATGAAAAAATATAGACTGTGAAAAATGTCTCGTGGGGATTTACTGGCACCGGACTTGCCGGAATTATCAGGGCATTACAGCCCCGGTGGTCCTGTAAATCCGGCGCCGGCATTCCGTTACTCCCCATTCCTGTGGAGTTCCATAAGACTCCATGGGAATGGGGACCACGGAAATACCGGCACCATGCGATAATGGTGCTGTGTATCTGCGTCGTCTGCGGCCGGTGGCTTTACGCCCACCAGGTCAGACCTGGTGGGTGTGATGCCACAGAACTCGTAGTTAGCCGGTCCGGAACAGAGTGCCGGTACGGTTTTACCGGCACCGTTAAATCCAGACCGGCTAACTTGTGATGGGGCCCATTGTCACAGTATACATTTCCTATTCAAGATGTTCAGTATCATACAAGATGAATTTAACATTGTACATCGTAAGAGCGACCCTTGTAAACCTAAACAGGATGTGGCTAAATTTCGTTAATGCAGCAGCAAGTACCATCAAACCTGGAGTATGCAACATAACTGAGCAAAGCTGCTCTATGCGAATGGCGCTGCCTGGAAAATGGGGATGCAGAGAATATCCAAGAGCCCCCCACCATGGAAAGGAGTCTGCATTGCAACATGTCGGAAATGCTGCTGTGGGGCTGGACGCCAGGCACAGAAATCACCGGCTGTGAGGTGGTCCAATTTGCACCGTTGAAATTGATAAAATGAGGCATTCCGTATGAAATATTAGACTTCGTGTATACGCTTCCTCCTTACCATGACCAATTACCTTAATGCATGCAGTAAACGACACTGATTCGCGGGCTTAGTGCAGGCAGAGCTTCAAAGCCGCAGGCCAGGAAAGCATGGCGAGTCCTAAAACGCCACTCACTCTGCCCTTAATTAGGTCCATTGTACAACTTCATAGCTCGCGCTTGACGGAAATTAGGGGGTACGAGAAGGTGATGTCTTTACCTTCGTACAGCCGACAGATCTGCCATTGAAATATGTCGACACATGTTGGGGCTCGCCTTAGGAATTCAGAAAGTTCACAGAGCCACCAGCAGCAAAGGAACAGTGGAAAAACAATACGTTTGCTCTGCCAGTCCGCGAACAGCAAACACAATACCACTGGCTATCTGTGCTACGCCTGAAAAGTAAAACCGAGCGCCCTCAACCTGAGGCCTCCGTTTAATGTGGTGAGATGATTAACTGGACCACGTGGAGCATATCTGTGTCATTATAGAGCTGCACAGGAGATTAAAGGAACATGAAAAAGACATGCAAAACAGAAAGATACCTACCACCGTCTCTGATTAAATATATATTTATTTTTTGCTTCCAAGGAAGCCTTTGCTTTGCAGAAAATATATCACGGTGGCAATCGACCGCAACCTTTCCTTCTATTCTGCCTTAAGGAGGTGTTTTGTTAAAGATATGCTATCTTTTTTTTTCTATAGGTCTGAAGGCTTTTTTCTCCATGTTTCCAATTCGCTTTTTATTAGTAGACCAACGAGTACCTCACATGTCAATTTCGGGTTATATGGGATTTTTCTAAGAACTAGGTAGTAGATGCATGGTATGTAGTCTTCTAATACATGCACCAATTGTTTGGGGCATTGGTAGCATTGCTTTGTATTGTCATCCTGAAGCAAATCCATGTTCCGCCACACAGGTTCCACAAGTATTTAGAGGGCCTCTATATATATATATATATGATCATGAGCTGGTTATAGTCCGGGTCACCACAATAAACCTCTCGATCACACCTGTAACCATGAATGTGCGAAGGTGGTGCTGGGTAAGGCTCCCATCATAGCAATAAAGCACCTGCATGTGTGAGTGTTTTCCCTTACCTTTTTATGTAACACTTGAGAATTGCAGGTGCGCTACACAGACACTAAAACACAGCAGCGGTGGACGGTGGCAAACAACAACCCCATTTACCTTCACGTCCTGTTTGGTAATTGGCACAAGTCGGAAATGATCTGATAGGATAGAAACTTAGGAGTGACAAGAGGAGAGACATACGTGGATTGGCCAAGGACGCCAGCATACCTGCAGCGTATCTAGAAGACAGGAGCAGCAATATCAGCAACTTCCATACCAGTGCCCCAAATCCCCAGCCCTCTCCTGGCACCCCCTTCCACTCAGGAGTAGCTTTAACTGTAAGATGGTTCTGGAAGATAGTCACCAGAGGAATGGAAAGGATCAACTGGCAGAGTATGGATAACTATGGGAGGCTTACTAGCTGAAGATAGAAATCAGTGAGTAGGTGCAGTGTCAGAATAAGTCAGGAGGCTGAAGCATGTCAAGCTACTAGGTGCTGAGTGGGATGTGGTACACTTCTGGAGTTCAGGGTGGTAGCAGCGCAGGATAGAGAGAGGGAGAGAGAGACACGCCCTGCTCTGTATTGCAGAGGAACCTCAAATTACGCACCAGACTCCCAAGGCTCTATGACCCTTTAACTAAATCAGTGCAAAGTAATGCAACCACTAGTCCGCATAACACCAGCCACTCCCAGCACCCTCTCCAACTTAATAGCAGACTCTCCTGAGAGCCTATCCTCGCCCCGAAAGGTAGTCATAAAACTCAGCCATCACTCTTGAAACCAGTATAGACTGGGACAAAGGGTGCACTTACAAATGACCGCTCTATGGTAGCCCACGCAACAGATATAGCCGATTTATTACATAAGGAAGATTTAGACTTCCTAGCTGTTACCGAATCCTGGCTCCACCCGGCAGCTGGTCCAGCAATTATGCTAGCCATACCAGATGATTATACCCTTCTAAGACTTGCTCGCACCACTTCTCGTTAATAGCCAAAACGAACTTAACATTGAAACTTTCTCCATCCCACAATACAGGTTCATGTGAATCCCTAACTACTAAATTAACATTATCTAATACGCAGTCTGTATCTATTCACATCATATACCAACCTCCCGGCCCTTTAGGATCCTTTGAAGAAGACCTAACAAACATCCTATCAAATAACCTCAAGAACTCCTCCCAAAGCATCATATTAGGAGACTTCAACCTTGGTTTCAGCGACCCTCTAGAGGCTAATGCGACTCTAATTAATAACACCTTAGAGGAATTAGGCTTCGCCCAAAAGATTATTGATCCTACTCACATCAAGGGTAGAACCCTTGATTGGTTAGCTGTGCATAATTGCCCAATTACGGTCTCATCTATAATGCCACAGCCTTGGTCTGATCATTACTTGATCACGTTCTCCTTAGAGGCAGTATCACCCTCGCAACCTGACAGCATAGCTCCAGCTGCCCCGACCAGAAACAAAATAAACATTACTCCTGAAAACCTTATTCCCTTGATCCTACCTACTCTTAACTCCATCTCCGACCACACAGATCCTTCTACTATGGTAGACTTGTATAATAAAGTAATGCTATCTTCCCTGGACGCCATAGCACCACTAAAGATGAGAAAGAGTAACCTTGCAAACACGTGAATACCTGGTTCTCTCCCCACCTTAAGGCTATCAGACAAGAGAAACGACGTTGTGAAAAAATCTGGAGGTCAGATCCTTCAGTAAATAACAAGAACAAGCTGAGCAAACTAGCTTCCCAGTACAAAAAAAGAAATTATCCTTGCTAAACAAACCTCCTATAACCTCCGAATTTCTCAAGCCAAATCTAACACCAAAGAACTCTTTGTAATTCTGAAAGGGGTAGAAGCCCCTGTCCAAATCCCAGACTCTTGCCTTAAGGGTAAAAATTGGTTCACAGGTATACAAAATGCCCTCGCTAACAAAATTACCTCCCTGCAAACCAAGATTAGTAATAAAAAAGACTCCCTCTTCTCCACTCCCATATCCAGCAACACTAACTCTTCAACGTCACAATCCATTCTAACACCTCCACCAGCGCCTATTCCCCACTTTAACTTTCGCAAAGTATCTACCAAAGAGGTTGAGAAAGTCATTCTCACTCTCAAACCCTCGAATTGGCATGGGGACCTATGCCCTGCACAATTGATAAAAGATGCAGCTCGCGAACTTTCCCTGTTTATCACTAACAATAAACGCATCCTTTACATCAGGCACCAAACCCAATATTTTGAAACGATCTTGGGTCCTCCCACTCCTTAAAAAACCTAATCTAGATTGCTCCACCCCCACCAATTACCACCCTATCACCACAGTGCCCTTCCTACTCAAAATCCTTGATAAAATAACATACCAACAAATTCAACACCACCTTCAACACAACCACCTTCTAGGAGTCCGACAGTCAGGCTTCAGACCCCAGCACGGAACTGAGGCTGCGCTTATAGATCTCAAGGCACAGATAGATGAGCTGAGAGACGAGGGTAAAACAGCATTACTGCTACTCCTTGATCTCTCGGCTGCATTCGATCTTTCGATCTGGTCGACCATGAGATCCTCTGCAACCACTTACAGTCGGCAGCCATTTTTCCCAAGAGGCAACCGACTGGATTCAATCCTTTCTCAATAACCGAACCATGCAAGTCTTCTCCCCACTAGCAGCTGCTGACCCAACGCCCATCACCTGTGGCGTGCCACAGGGCTCCTGTGTCTCCCCTACTCTGTACAACATTTTCACAAAGCCCCTTTTCGATGATCTAGATGGTCTGGGTATCACCTACACAAACTATGCTGATGATACCCAGATCCTCATCCCGCTGACGGGGGATTATGACAAAGATTTGGCCTTTGTAAATAGAGTCTACCTCATCATCCAGGCATGGATGGCCTTACACGGCCTATGCCTGAATGATGATAAAACTGAACTCCTCATCCTAGGTACCATACCCAACCTTAATAAACTAGGCCAAAACTACTCTTCTTTTGTAATTGACAATAACAACATCTCCGTAGCCAAGGAGGTTAAAACCCTCGGCTTCTACTTAGACTCCACACTTAGCTTCAAAAAGCAAGTAAATGCTATGGCATCCGCCACGTCTTATACATGCAAACTTATTAGAGCAGCCAAACCTTTCCTTTCACCTAATAACTGTATCACTTTAGCTAGAGCGTTGATACTGTCCAAGTTGGACTATTGTAATGCTCTCTATGTAGGCAGTAATAAATACATTACGAATAAAATTCAAATTTTACAAAATACTGCTTTAAGAGCAGCCCTAAGCTTCCCGAAGAAAGTCCACATTTCTGAGACTAGAAGATCTGTTAATTGGCTCTCAACAAAAGACACCATGTTCCTTACATCTGTCTCTCTGACTCACAATTGCCTCCACCAAACTGCCCCTCAATACCTGACAAAGATATATAGTTGGTACCATACAGTTCTTCAAATTTTGATGTTTATATCGGCTGAATACAGCCACTTTGGGCACTTGAGTGATGCTTTGACCCCAATCTATCGGCGGCACTGGCAGTACACAATTTGTTTTTGTATGCTGTTTCTCATTTCACCACCGGGTGGCTCGTTGCAATTGAATGGTGCCCGAGCACCCAGGCCTCCATGGGCTAGCCACAGGGGCAGTGCAATTGGGAGGAGAGTGTGATGTAGGCATCTATTCAAGCAGATGGGAATTCAGGCACCCAGGGCTCTGCATGAGGGTGGTGGCCTTACAACCGCCTTAGTCTTTTAAAAAAAATGTTTTTCTTTATTTGTGTTATAGCCAATCTATCAGCTTTTCACAATTTATGAAACATTACGTTCACGACAACTAACACAATATTCCCTTCCTTACTCCAAACCAGTTCCCACTACAAGCAATCAATAAATACTCGCCACAGTGTCTTTCAATACATTCGTATGCATACATCTAAAAAAGAGAAAAAGACAAATCCTCCTATTGATGTCCATACTCATATGTCTTTATCCTTACTGCATCCACCCAAACAGTAACAACTGCCTTACTCCCTGCAATAGATGTGGGATCAATATTTCGAGGCTGCTGCTCACCAATCAATTGGATGAGCGCCTCATAAATTGGGCTACCCAGATCAATTGGTTTCAGTACTGCATGCCTCCAACTCTATTACTTTTTAATTTTTTTTAATGTTCGCGTACTTTCATGGATAATTCACGCTGCAAGCCATAACATCATAGGGGTCAGCTACTATACAGTGGGTACAGTATGTACATGCAGTCAACATGCTTACCTCTTTGTTGGAGCGAGGATTTGGCGCAACAGGCCTGGTCCCCATGAAAGAGGGGAGATACTGGTCACTGTATATTGCGCTTATCGAACAGTGAGATATTTAGGAAGTTCACTGAAAAGCAACCGTGCTGAATTGTGGCAATGCCAACATCCCTCTGACGTTGTATATCCCTGCACCTCTGTACCCATTCCAAAAGGACAACTACTGCACTGCAATGCCAACACCCCCAGGTGCATTCAGTTTGGCATTCTCAACAATGCAGCAGGCCTCCCCATGACAAACCCCATCTTTCAAAGGCCACACCTGATCTTCCTGAAGCATTTAGCTCTTGCCACGGTGTTACAAGCTAACACTTGGGTGGTAACAGAAGCTGAGCTCATCACAGTAGTGATTTATGTCTGTATTTGTGTCGTTTTTTTTTAAACTGCCAGCCAGGCCCCATGGGTGATTGTTCACATTACAAACATCACTTCAAATATAAGCACACACACTGGCAGGCTATCAGTAAAACAGAAATCAGGACAGCAATCGAATACATAATGTTCTTCAGGCCTCACGGTTTCACAGTGCTTTTTATAAAAGGCCTGGTACAGAATGTAAGACAGTACTACAGTTCAGAAACCATTGCCCAATGGACGCTGCAAGAGATGCTGTAGAACAGCTGATGATGGTGGAGCTGCTGGAGAGCAGTATTGGCTATTATTGTGAGAGCAGCCTCTGGGTCGTGTGGGGCTCAACCACCAGCTCCAAAGAGTATTGTGGTGCCCCCTTTTGGAAGCTGAAGAGTCGTCACATGCTGATTCCCTCCACCCGCCTCAGTCGGAAAAAATGGATTTTGCAGCACCCGCACCAGGGCGCAAAATACCTAAATTGTTGTGGTGAGAAATCATGCAACAATATTAGCTTTCTATTGCTACTAGGTAGGTGTGTGAATTGCATTCAGTGACCTGTCAGTAATCCCCACACCTCCTCTTCAACGCTTCACCTCCTCAGACTGGCACAGGGGGCGGCCAAATGGTAGGGTGTCTAAAAGCCATACTGTTACAGGGCGCTATAAACTCATTCAACTGAATTTGATTCGTTAATCAATATTCTTCTGGCCATCAACCCACCCAGCTCTAGTAACAGAGGCAACTCCCCCAACCGCGCGCAACACAATAGCCTGTTGGCAAGGGCCCACCCTACTTGCTGCTAGGTCCCATCACAGTGTGTAGTGTGCTTGCATGATAGAGACACCTTCTTCAAGCATGTTGTTGAGCAAAGGTTATCAGTTTTATTTGCCTTGCTCTGCCATAGGAAACCATTAAATAAATCAGCCATTGGCGACTTGACGATACAGGGGATCTCATTGAGGGTCAAGATGGTTGCACAATATCTGTCTGAAATCACACATCTCGATGGCAACACCTGAATTGTATCACAGTGCTCAAATATGAAAGACAGGTGAATGAAAACACTAATACAGATTGCCTATCGTTTTCATGTTCTCTACTTAAATCACTACATCATAGCCCTCTGCCAGGAAGAGATAGTTACAGTGCTATCTTTATGTCTGGAACACTCCATCTTTTATCTTCTGGTGCCAGGGTTCACAATGGTGACTCATCTGTAGTACTATTTTGGGCACTTGTGCAGTGCCTCACCGGGTGGGCATGGCTATGACCTTCAACTAAACGATTTGAGAGAAAAAGCTGGAGTCTTCCTTACTAATAAAATGCTCAATACGCGTTCATGATTGCAAAGACAGTTGGACTATTATTACTTGGTGAATTTGTAAAATGGTAGAGCATATATGTTTTCACTAATTTGATGGGATCAATGGGATTAGGTTGAAGAAAGTTGTTTTTAACTAAATGGATCCCCATGGTTCATTATAATGCTTAATATATGGTATGGATTTGAGGAAGATCTGTAGGAGAGCAAATACACTATTCTAATCCTTAAAATGCCAGGGGTCCCACTTCCGCCTGCTTGCCACTGTTTCACTCTCATTGTCCTAAGTTTTTCCCCCATGCCACTCTTATTGCTGGGAGCCTGCCCATTACCCCCTGATTTGCCCATTTCACTCTCATCACTCTGTTTGCCCCATGTCAATCTCATTTCTGACAGAATTGCCCTGATACACCTGACTTGTCAAGATATCACTCTAATTTCCCCACAATATGATATTTTATTTATATTGCGCTCATACACAAGTGTTTCAGAGCGCGACCAAGCAAAGGGAGGGGAACAAGGGAGAACCAAAACAGCGATCTTTCTAGGCCCAGTGACATTGAGAACGCGCAAGTGCATGGAAAAGGGCGAAAGTGCATGGAAGGGGGGAGAAGTGAAAAGTGCGGAACAGAGGAGAGAACATAATAAATAATAAGTAAAATAAATAAATAAAGGCAATAAGCAGTGGTAGTGCAGCCAGCAAGTGGCAAGTGCTAGGTCAATCAGACAGGGTATAACTGATAAGTGCAGAAGAAAACTGGGAGGTGTACTGTATGGGTACAGATACAGACCCCAGTGCAAGGGGTGGCCCGGAGGCAGTGCAGGAGGGTAGCAGGGTGAGCCGGTACCTGGCCCGAATGACAGTGGGTGGCCAGGTGCACGGTGCTGAGGTCCATGTAACCCTCATTGAACCAATACTGTTCCATTGCCCAGTGACTGTTTGGCATGACACTTATTGCCTTTCATTTTGCCCCATACCTCTCGCATTGTCAACTGCCCTTTTCTGCCAGTTGTGCCTCATTCCATTATTATTTGCCCTTTGCTATTCTTGTTTGCCCCAGCACTTCCCACTTCTGCCAGTTGTGCCCTGGGTCACTCCTTTTTACCTCAAGAACTGTCTCATTGACACACATGGCACCACATCTTGTCCAATGATACTTAGATTCCCTCAGAACTGCTCATTTTCCTCCTGTCGGGGCACAATTCACCTTTGCTTGCCTCTAGAACATGGATTCATGTCACTCATTGTCGACAGCTGTGACTTGTGCCACACTTGCGTGTTCCAGGACTGTTCTATTGCCTCCGTTTTAGCGCATGTTACTCATTATCCTGACTTGTGTCTCATGCTAATCTTGATTTTCCTATAACTGGCCTATTGCCAACAGTTGTGTTCCACATGACCACTATTTGAGCAACAACTGCCTCATTTCCCAATTATTTTTGTTAAGAGTTTTTATATAGCATTAAATACAACTAGTGGGTCACTTATGAGACAGTACCACTCCCACGTGCTCCTAAAGCTACTCTTGATTGCTCTCCGAACTGTATCATTGCCCCCTGGTTTTCAACAATTCACTTTTGTATGTCCCAGTACAGTTCCATTGCCCCATGTCACTAATTGTATACAGTTGCGACCTATTGCCATCAGGTGAGCCCTCTATCACCCTTGTTTGCCCTCACAACTCTGTCATTGCTCTGATCCAATGGTACTCATTGTCCCACCTACACCTCATGTCATTCTTGATTTCTACAGAACGGCCATGTTGTCCTCAATTATGGCCCATATCACTTGTTTTGCCCAACAGCCCAATTGCCCCCAGTTTAACACCATTTTAATCACTGCCACAATTTTCGCCCATGATTCTCGCGTTTGCCGCAGAACCTCCCAGTTTATCCTACGTTTTCCCCATGTTACTCATTGACTGCAGACTTGCCCCAATGTTGTAGGTCTAATTACCCATTGTGATGCCTCTCCCATTTACTCACATGACATGCAGACACACACAGATAGAGACACACTGACACACACACATTATTTGTAGACCTGCTTTTTTTTGTATTTTTCGCCATATATTTATATTTATTGAAGGTTGAGGCGTACTTATTTTATTGCTTATGTCGCAAACCTAGGTCAAGCGCAATAGAATACTTTATAACAGGATTGTGCCAGAATTGGGCTTGGCATTTCATACAGTAATGCAGTACTGTTGGTAGAGAGACAGAAGGATTTTTTATTCCTCCGGCAGGCATTGTTAAAAGAGCCACGTGGTTTGAGGAACTGGAGGAGGCTAGGGGCATTTCAGGCCTCTACCGGGATTGAGTTCCAGATGGTCGGGTCATGGCAGAAGGAGAACTGCTTGCGAGTCTTCTATTTGCAGGCTAGCTTTGACTCTAACCTTTTGACAACTGTGAGGCTATGGGCACACTATCTTGGCATAGGGACTATTGTGATGCACTTTCCTGGGTGGCACAAGCTGCATTTCTATTTTCCATTCAAGTTCCTGACTGCTCTACAGCAATTGATTAGGCACTTCATATGGGTTTTGCTACATGAGGTGCGAGAGCCTCCAATGGCCCTATCAATCAAAATGATGTACATAGGAAATGATATAGGAAACAGACACAATCCTAGCACAAAGAGCCTTTACAACACATTGAGGGTATGTGGGAATGAGTAGTGGGTTTATGAGGGTGTCCGGTAATAGTACACAGAAGCCTGGGACATGGACTACCAGACAGACATAGCAAATCTTCTTAGTATGACCTAGTGCCACAAAATATATTATTCTACATATTTCACAGCTGAACATATGTCCTTGATAGTGGGGCAGTGCTGGGCTCAGGGGTGGAGCGCCCCTTTCCAGAACAGAAAGTGCAGCTTAAGTCTGGTTGTGAACCATTCAAGAATTTGGATAATTTTGATCTGAAGGGGATGGCATTACAGTTGAGTGGGGTAAGCTGGAAGGAGTCGAAGTGGGAAGTGGTACGTGGAGGGAGTGAATGGAGAGGTTATGCATGAAGGAGGAATGCAGAATTCGAGAGGGAGAGTACAGGGAGATGCAGTTGATAGTATGGGGGGCAGGACCATGGATGGATTTAAGATTGAGCGATTTTGCATTGAGAGCCAGCTGGCCAGGAGGCAGTGTGCAGAGTTGGGGGAGAATCTGTGTAGGTTGTAAAGAGTGTGAGTAGAACATTTCAGGGCTTTGTTTAGGGGAGGTAAGGAGTACATGGGGAGACCAAGGAGTAGGTTAAAGCATTCGTCAAGTTTACAGAGTAGAATAGTAAAGACTAGCATTTCAGCAGAGTGTTGGATTAGGTGGGGCCCATTTTTTAATGTTGAAGATATTGACTCTTGCAGCCATTGTAGTGGCTGCAATGACCAGTTGTAGCATAGGATTGCTGTCAAATGGTATTCTAAAGTCACACGCCTTCCATGAAGGAGTGAGGATGTCCAGAGGGTCGTGGATAGGAGATGCCATAGTTGGTTTAGTTTTGGAGGTGGGGAGGAATACATTTTCTGCTTTGGAAGACTTCATCATCAGGCAGTGTAATGCCAACCAGAGATGGCAGGGGGCTATGAGGCAACTTGCAATGTTTGGAGAGATGGCAGGGGTGAAGGATGGATGTTATGGGTGAAGTGGTTATAGTAAAAGCTGATGAAGGGAATGAACTTACCCAGGGAGGTTTTTCTATATTGACAGCCAGCCAGTTGCTACTGCAGGTCCTCTGACATTCCCTGGCTCCCTGGTTGCGTGCATGCAGAGCCATCTACTTCCTGTTTCAATATGTGGACCATCAGGAGGGTTAAGCACATCAGCTCATTAGAGCCTTGTCCTGCTATGCATGATGGTGCTCTGAATGGCAGCTGCTCCCGTGCCTCGCAAGGACTGTGCTCCAAGCACCAAACTTTGCTTGCAGACTAAGTGGACTGTTAGGTTCCCATGCGAGGCAGGCTAATTGTTGCACCCTTCCACACATGGAAGTCTAATAGAAATGTACCATTATGCATGCAGGCACTTGCGCTCTGCTTTTTGCTATAGCTCTCCTCCATAATGGTTGTTAGGGCACTTCCCCATCACATATTACAGATAGCCTTCCTCTTTGTGTGAAACAAACAATATGATCCCTGCTTAGATCACTCTCATCAAAGAATTTTTGAAATGGAGTCTCCATTCAGATGCCGGATGGTGGAGCAACCAGAAAAGGGGCTGCAAGGGGGGGGATAGGATTTGCTGGAGTGATGATTTGCAGTATAGGGACAGCTTTCTTGGGTAATGCTGTCACGGGGGGGATAGCTGTCATGAGCGAGGCAAAAGACAGGTCGTGGACATGGTGTCAAGGACAGGATGTGGGCTCTGAGATGACTGATAAAGGTGTGGATAGGGTGGCAGTCTGAATACTGCTGGCAGTGACATTTGATGGTGCTAATATGCAGCGACTGGCATACAAGTTATGGACATAGGCTCTTCATGAATGGGTTGCTCCTCAAGCATATGCCTTGTCAATCAATAGTAGACAGCCAGTGCCCCCTGTTGCAGCAGGACCTGTGCAACCAGCTTCCTATGCTCCTTTTGCACCCTCTTCCTAAACAGGCGCACATTACTTCCTAGGAGAGACAAATGCTGTTTCTGGCTTAACAGTTCAGAGAAAATCATGTGAGGGTAGCCCCTAGGCGGTGGGCGTTTTTGTGGGCACCCACAAGTCGTACTTCTTCTCAAGGATATTCCTGCACTTCCTATTCATCAGCCCCTCAACTGAGATTGTGTAAAGGTTCTTATTCCTGCTCTTTGCCCCACACAATGATTTTGTCCACTGCCTTATTACCTTTGACAAGTTGGTATAGCCCTGACCTTTCTACCACTCCATTGTATCATCTGGTGGAAATGTTGCATTCAAGATAGCGTCCAGGATTAGTAGGGACAACAGAGGTGTTGGTACTTTAAAAAAGAAACATACATCATGTTAATTCCATGGGCCTTCACAAACCGGAAGAACAGAAGATACAGTATTGCACCCCAATACAGCATTATACCCTTCTGGTGCAGTGGATATTGAACAAATGTGGTCATCATGATATTTGTATGATGACAAATTTCTGAATTCAGGGTACAGTTTTGTTATAGCCTAAAAAATTGACAATAAGGCAAATTATCAAGTCATCATACATGTCTGTGGGATGTTGAGTGTAATAATGACTTCCTGTCAGTCATTTTATTTAAAATAGTTGTGTGTAATCTGTGATCGGAATGTTTGGTGACAGAGTCCAAAAAAGGGATTTCTACTCCCTGCTGCGCATGGTGAATTGTAGATTGGAATTAAGACTCTTTTGCCAAATGAAATGTTTGAGTAATAACTCTGCAGTGACTTTCCAGGTCACAACAATATTGCCAATGTACTGTTTCCAACATACTATATGAGGAGAAATTGATGATTAACAAACATTTATTTATCCTTCAAGCATGCCATCGCTAAATTAGCTATGCATGGGGCAAAACATGCTCCCATGGCAGTGCCTTTGATTTGCAAATATTGCTTAGTACCAAAGACAAAGTCATTTTTGCATAAGGCTAATTTTAGTATTTTGACCAAAAATTGTTTGGGGACTTGATGGGGTGGTGGATGCTTGTCTAATAAGAGTTCAGCGGCTTCTATTGCCTGTTCTCGGGGAATGTTGGTATAGTGCTGTGATGTCTAATGTAATCAACATGTCAATTGCAGAATCAAAAGGTTGGAATTAGCTTATAGCGACCAGTGTTTCTCCTAAGTAGGCCTTAGTAGAGTTGGATATTGTCTGTAGAAAAATCTGTGTAATGGCCCCAGGTTTCAGGACATAACCACATAAGGAAACAATAGGTCTGCCTGATGGTTTGTTAGTGTTTTCATGGATTGTAGGTACAACATACAATCTTGGACTTCTAACATCTCTGGGAGTATAAAACCTAGCTTTTTCTTTACTTAGAAATCCTTGTTCTATGCCAGCTGAACAACGTTCTTGTAGATGTGTCATCGTTTCTAGGGCAGGATCCTTTTCCAGCTGGATGTAATGTGATGTATTAGATAATTGACCCTTAGGTAGTTTTGCATGTTTGGATGTGTTTAAAAGAAATATGCCAGCACCTTTTGGTCGTGATGTGCTTCTTTTGTTGAATCGAGGTGAGTGCTTGTAACTCCTTCCTAGAGGGATTGCTCGATATACAGTTTTTGAAAAATATAGTTACAGTTGCCATATCATGGTCACTCGATGCAAAGGTGTATTCAACCTGAAAGTTGGCTATCAATGGGTCAGATTAATTGGAGTTGGTTTGACAAAAAGTCTTGCGTCTTACTTTGTGAAAGAAATTACAAATTTCTGTTTTCATTTTCTAGATTGTAACTCATTGGGTGGGAACAAATATTAGGTGTTTCTTTGAGACAGTTAGATGACTAGATGATAGTAGTAAGGAGGACAGATTAAAGATGGAAAAAGTATCTCTGATATGCTCTCCATCTAGTCCTGAACACCACCTGAGTTCCTTGGTTTGACGCCTGATTTTGATTGAATTGTTATCGACCGTGTGGTGGACCTCTTTGCAAAAAAGTCTGATTATCAGCATTTGAATTGTTTGGTGTTGGGTCTTTAGAGGTCTTACTTGAAATAACCAGCATTTTCTGCTTGTCTGAGTGGTAGCCCTTCTTCCTGAAAAGCTTCTTGTGTTAATGGCGTAATCAGGTGACAAGTATGGATACATTTTTTTCTTTATTTCTTTTGAAAACAATGCAATATCTTTCTTTAGCTGATCTGCTTTCTTATTAGAATTACTGACCAACCCCTTTATTAATTGCTTTTAATTTTGCAGCTGCCCCCGCAATTGCGGCATTACCCAGGAATGGTTTTTCTGCATTGTCTAAATGTGCAGAAATTTTAGTACCTAGACAGCACTGATAGCATGTAACATTAGATCCCTACTATATTTCGTGAAGATTTGGTTGAATCCAAGTTTATAATTGACATTAACAAAAATAATACTGATGTAATTTGGACTTGTAGTGCAAAATGAATGATGTTGGCTCTAAGATATTCTTTTAAAAGATGTCCATGAAGTTCAGGTCTGAATTATTTTCCTTTTTTACTGTAAGTAAATAGTCACTAGTGACTTAAGGTTGATCTACTTGGTTATCTGGAAGGTTAGTGGAAAAAGACAGCCCACTAATAATTTGTTAATGCTGTTCTACAGTGAAACTGGGAGTGTCAGCCTAACTAATAATGACAAATATAATATAAATTGCTCGGATAGCAGGATGAAGAAAATAAATTTGAGAGCAAAAACCGCCACAGGGTTGGCTCAAAATGAAATGCTACGGAAGGCTGAGACTCTCACAAGTCAACCGGGGGCATGCTGTGAGGATACATTCATTTTTGTTAATCATCAAATTTTGTATGATCTGGAAAGGCACTAGGGAGTTATTGCTCAAATTTGTCATTTTGCTCAAAGGCCTTCATTACAATTTACAGTTCACCATGCACAGCAGCACAGTAGAGATCTATTTATCAAACATTCCGATAACAGATTACACACCACCATTTAAAAACAACAAACAAGAATACATTACTGCACTATTTGAGTCAACACCCCAAACACTTCAGTGATAAATTGCCTCATAGTCAGTTTCTTAGACTATGCCACAACTGCACCATGAAATCAGATTAGGCCGATCATGCAAATATCATAATTATCACATTTCTTCAACGTGTATATATACTGACCATCTTAAAGAAAACTGCTAAAAGAGTACAGGCCACAGATAGACAGCATTTTCCAACATCTCAGACTTTTCCCTCTCATGAAACCATGACTGCCTGTATTACAACATGTCCCAGATATACCTTGAAACTGAAACATCTTATCAAACACTAGTGGAGTACATTGTAATTTCATCTATCACTGGCTCTATGATGATTTTTGCCCTATAAAAGAGGATGAAACATCAAGGGAAAGCTTGTACATGCATTCCACAGGACATCCCCCTTTCTCACCATATAGAACACTGGGCCTCAAGCATCCAGTCACACACTGAGAATGAATTGCATTAGTTCAATCTGTCTGTATCTGGACATAATTAACCATTCAGTTATAAATAGTTTGTTCAAATTTGAACAGCATTGGATTCACAGACTCAGGACACAGATCAAGTTCAAGACCCTCTGCATCATCCAAACAGCTTTCTGGGGCTGGGTCCCTTGCTATCTCCAACTCTCCCCTCCTAAGTACCTTCCTACTAGTGCCCCCTGCTTGTCTACTTCTAATTCTCTGATGGTGAGTGGCTTCTTCATTGAAGGGTAGATCTCTCTCCTATGCAGGTGCTTCCCTCTGGAATAGCCTCCCTGCCACTCTCTGCCTTGAGCCAGATCCCTTTAAGTTCCGGAAGCTCCTCGAGACCCTCCTCTTCTCCTATTCTTTCTCTCTTCCTCTGCCCTGATAACCTTCCCCTCTCCTGCACCGTTCTGCTGACTGGCTGTTTGGTGTTCCGTTGCCACCCGGCCTCCCTTGCACTACTGAGTTGTGTTTCCCATGGGAGACCCAGCCTTCCTTGCAATTATCTCAGTGCCCTGCCGCGCTGGGTGCACTTCTCCCCATACCCTCTCCCCTGTACTTTTGTCTGCGCACTTGCATGATCTAGATGATACTAGACCTAGTAAGATCGTTTGTCTTGTCCTCCCTTGTTCCTCCTCCCTTGCCTGGTTGCACCTTGAAACACTTGTGTCTAGGTGCATTATAAATATCTTAGCTAATCATATCATATAACATACTCATGGTTCAAATGATGTCTTGAGTAGACTGCATCATTGATATACTCAAGATGGCACCCGAATTTGTGAACAAATGGTAACCATTATGTGCAGTCTAGTCGTTCACTCATGCTCAAGTGCTTGCTGGTTTCTTAATTCTTTTGCACTTGCATGTAAGCTACTTCCATAAGTTCTTGTTCTCCTACGGGGAAACCATTTCCGTTATGCTGCTCACATGCCTCAGAGATTGATGTACAGACTCTTTCTTCTCGACAAGCGCCTGATTTTTGCATATTCATGGAGCTATAACAGTATCACTTTGACTGTTAACGTTTGTTTCGTTTCAGGTGTTGGGCCAATATTCAATCAAATTTGAAATTTCCAACATGAAATTATGCTCTTACTTTACCATGAACCCTGACCTCTCGGTAAGAACTTTTCTTTACATGATCATTTTATCAGACATATATAACATCTTATTCAAAATCACTACACTATGTGTGTTCGTTTCATAGTGGCATCTGTGAAGAAATACATTTTGAATATCACCAAATTGATACTAGTCTCCATGCCAGAACTGTGTGAATTCATAAAAGTTAAAAAAAAAACACTAAACATGTTTATTTTGATTAATTTCATATATGCATTTCCAATTTATTGACCAGGAGTTACTTTGGTCTTTTTACAAAAAAATACATAACAACGAAATTATAAGTTCAATTATTCTACTTTTTCAAGTCCTACTGGTCATGACTGAATATGTGTTCATCCTGAGGAAGGGAAAGCCATATTAAATACAGACAAAACTCAAGCACTAAAGTCGGCGATCATATGATGACCCCTTAGTCATTTGGAAACTTTTCTTAAAGCAGTCCCCATTGTGCACATTTTTCAAATGTTCTTTGATTGATTTTATCCTAAAAATGAAGGTTCTCATTTTTCAGATTCAAGATTGTTATTACATAAATATATTTGCTTTATTTTTTTAAATCTAATTTATGTGGTTTAGGTGTTGCATGCTTGTGATGTGTTTGTCACTTCATGGTTAAAAATGACGGCTTGCAAGTTATCTTGACATTTATTTTGTCATCTATTCAATCACTTGTTCTTTTATTAACTTTTGTAGTTCGATGTTAGCATGTTTTGTAAAGAAAATATATTGTTTAAACTAAACCATTTTTTCAAATTTTTTGGCTTTCTTCCTGTTTCACTATTTAGCACAAAAGGGATTTCCTTTACTGTGGATTTTGTATGTATTCTGGGTCCTTCCGGACTTGTTTATGAAAGTCTTAGACTTCCGTAGCTTCGCTGACTCATTACTGGGCAGCTCGGTCTTTGCTCTTGCACTACGTAAGAATACGGGGACTGCTTCTTTATAAACTATTGCCATCATTGGAATTTAAAAAATCTCTCTATTTAAAACTATAAACAAAATACATGATTGTATTTTGTATTTTATAAAGCCCTCTGTAAGGAAGGCATGATATCAAAGTAAGACAGACACACGTGATCACAGTTCAAGGGTGTTTATTTAACTGTAAAATGGGTGAAATAAACACCTAATCTAAATTTAAATCTAAGATGGGAGCAAGCTACGACCATCAAATAATAATAACACGGTCCTAGTTGAGTCTAGTCAAATAAAAAGGGACATACTAAAAAACCTATTGCTAATCTTTGCCGCTATGCTACAAAATAGTGTTCACCAGAAAAGAAAAAAGAGTTCACAAAAGTATAAATTAGAGTTTATGGCTGGGGTCTCCCTTTGCCATGTTTTTATCACGGGACATGGTGAGACTCTTCAGCACAGCACTCTCCTGGGCTTCTCCGGCACGAGTTTACAGTTCCTTTTCCTCGATATCAGGGCCTTCTGTGTCCAAGACTCTTCCATACAAGGTCTCTTGCAACTGGGGGACTGATATGCCAAGGAAAATAACAAAACAAAAGTTCCTTCTGCTAATCTTCATGGCAGGTAATTAGTGTTCACCCTTGGATCCCCCTCAGCTGCGCTCTGATCCTTCTCTCAGCGTTAGCCTCCATCAGTCGGGCTCAGACCAACCCCTCACTGTGGACATGCCTCAGTTGGGTTCACGTTTGTCACTTTAATGCACTTTACTTAGCTCCTTAATCAAGATATCATCATCTTGCACTTTTCAGAAGTCTCAATATCTTTTAAAACAATCATTCAGTTTGCTTTCTTCCACTTAACTTAGGTCCCCCTCAGACCTCCCAAATCACTTGCCAATTCTAACAGAGACTTCCGAAGGGTGGTCACGTCTCGCTGGATCACTCTGTTATTCTAAGGCAGGTGAGAGCTTCACAAGCTCACAGTTCAAAAGAAAGTCGTTCTAGACCCCTTAGCTTTTCCCATACCTATGTCCGGGTCTCAGCCCCCAGTCAGGCTTTCCCTTAAGCCTCGAGTAAGGCTACACACAGTTCTATCACCACAATGAACTTGCAGGCATCCCTCGGTAGGGTTCACAGTTGCCCCAGTAATACAGTTCCCCTTGCTTCCACAACATGTCAAAGACTTTTGATTGTACACAGGGTTTGTCTTGACAATTGTATGACCACTTTGACACTCCACACCGGCCGCCTCCCCTAGGGCCTCTTGGTATTTGTAGTTTCACCCACCTTAGTTCAATACATTCTCTCTGTTCAAGAGATGGGCACCAGCCAGAGGTCTTCGAAGGTCTTATGTTTCCTTTCTCTGAGGCTTTGCGGGTCTGGGATGAAAAGGGCAAGGGCAGTTCCCTTTGTGTCATCCTTTCAGGTCTCACCGCCTTCCTCTTCTGTTTGAACTGTTGTCCCGGAATAGCTGCTTCCTCATCTGTCCCGCCTTACTTAGAGTGTGTTCTCGTTCTCTGCCTTTTATCCCCTATGGGGAAGGGAAAGAGTAGTTATAGGCAATTGCCTGATTCTGCCTGATCCTTGTTTTGGGACATGTCAGGTAAATGGCTCTGGTGTTAGTCCATTGTCTTTCACAGTGTGAGAAAGTGTTTGTGTCGGAGAAGGGGGGTGTAGAGTTTCTAAGTCTCCTTCGGGGTAGAATGGGGAAAAAGGTGTCTTAAGGAATGGGGTCTCACCCTTCAGTGTCCCACTTCCACTACTGAAGACCCCTCATCCAGGTGATGCTTCCACACTGGTCCACCCCTAGGACCTGGATCCAATAGTGATGGCTGTGTCCTGGCCACTGGGATGATAGAGCTCTGCAGACTAGCAAGTGAGACACCTTCAGGTTCCTCACACCTCACAGGACAAGTCTGTGGTGTTGTGCGACGCAGGTGTGCAGGAGATGCTGCCCATCGGTACATAATACATTGCGCCGACGTCCACACATCTAAACCTTTAAAAACTAAGGATCGGCCACTATGTGGCAAAGCCCTCGAAAAACAAGGCAGCGGTGTTGTGCGACGCAGGTGTGCAGGAGACCCTGCCTGTTCTCTGAGCAAGAGAGACCCTGCCCTTTGGGTCTTCAGCTCTCCACTGGTTATTCATTTGGATCAGCCATGTGCAAATAATAACGCCTTCATGGTGTGACGGCATAATCGTGCCTGTTCACAAGAAAGGAACCCATTCAGACGAAAGAAATTATCGCTTGCTGGCAATGCTAGACACTTCTTCTAAGATCTTCTCTCGGATATTATTGTTGGATTTTGGGGAGTGGTCGAGCAAGTATAACCCCAACTCCTTGTGTGTAAAGAGATTTGCTAAGCAGAGGGCAGGGGCTCGATCACTTTCCTCTGGGGCTCCCCCCTTTGGAATAGCCTCCCCCTCTCCCTGCTCCTTGAGCAGGATCTTCTCAAATTCCGGATGCTCCTTAAGACTTTCCTCTTTTCCTCCTCCTTCCCTCCATCTCTCCTCTGCTAATCTCACAGTTGCCGAATCGTTGTCCTCGGCCCTTGTGCATCATCAGGGCCTTGACCTCCCACACCAATTCTTCCCAGCTCCTGTCTTTTCACAGCATTTTGCATCTGCATACCCTCCACTCTGGTGACTTGCACTTACACCTCTCACGGCCCACGCCGTGTAGCACTCAGCATTCTAGCACTTTGTCCATGGCCCATCCACAGGCTCGGACTCCCCAGCACTTACCCCCTCTACCCTCTTTCTTTCTACACTTGTATGTTCTGAATACTCACAATGCATAGTAGGTTTGTCTCCCTCCCTTTCACTCTGCTGCTCTTAAATATTGTGTTGTAATGTTGTCATTTAATTCCCACTCTCCCTCTGTCCCTGCCCTGTGGGTGCTTTGAAACTGTATATTCTTATTGGATAAGTGCCTAACAAGCAAACAATAAATAAATAAATAAATAACACCATCCCCTTCAGTCAGACTGGCTTCCCCAAAGTCTCCAAAACCACAATCAATTGCTTGGCCTTTTATACTGCTATCCAGCCGTCATGGCTTATTCACAGGTCGGCGGTGTACGCCACATTAGTTGATTTTAGTGCTGCATTTGACACTGTTGATAGGGTGACGCTTTGGAACAAACTGTTGGCAGGTGGTATACCATCGGGTCTTCTGAAGATAATTAATCTTCATAAGACTCGAGTAAAGGTCTGCATGGACCAAGCCGGCAGGAAAACTGGCTGAATTATAACCACCAAGGGTCTCAAGCAAGGTTGTACATTGGCACCCATGTTATTTAACCTCTACCTAGCCAACCTGGGAAGAACATTACCTAGTCATTCCATGTTGTGGTTGGGTTATGCTGATGACGTGGTTTTACTGGACCCTACTCCTGTGGGCCTGCAGGTGTCTTTGAATAAACTAGCAGACTTTGCTAAATCCTATTCTCTACTAATAAATATGGACAAAACCAAAATCATGGTGCTTTGCCCAAAGGCAGATAAGGCAGTAAGCCTCAAATGGACACTTGCCAGCACCACAGTGGAAGTCGTCCCGGTTTTCAAATACCTGAGCATTCATTTGAACGAAGGGTTAAGGGGATCTTGAGCACACCCAATTAATGCCTTTGATAAGGGCAGGTACTATAAGTGCCTTTGCCTCTAAGGGCGGTGGCTATTCTATAAGTGCAATTATAGGTATTACCCAAATTGTTCATTTACAATTGTTCGAATGAACAATTGACCGAATTTAAAGGGTCACAATTGACCTTTTCACAATTGACCGCATATATATATATATATATATACATATATATATATGTATATATATATATATATATATATATATATATATATATATATATATATATATATAGGGTTTTGGGTGGGTTTGGGTTGGGTGGGGGGTTGCAGGAGTTTCCCCCGCATATATGTTACAATTGACCTTCACAATTCGGTCAATTGTGAAAAGGTCAATTGTCATTCGAACAGTTGTAATACGAACAATTCGTATACAACCCAATTATACACCTCTACCAGGCTAAGATCTCCTCTGTTATATCATATGAGGCAGAGATATGGACTCTGGGGTGGTTAGGGAAACCAGCACACTGGAAGCCATGCTAATCAAGAGATTACTTAGACTGCCCTCACAAACATTCACAGAAATGGCATATTTGGAGTTTGATGCGATACCCATACACATGAAGTTACAACTGAGCTGTCTGTACCTGGTCTGGAAGAAACATAATGCTGGGGTGGACTCTATGCTGGGCATACTGTATGAAGTGTTAACATCTAGACTCAATTTTATGCTCAGCAGTTGACTGGTCAAAATTTGGCTTAAAGTCAGGAGATGGCTCGTACTTGCACCAGACAATGCATTGAACTAGCCCTTTCTGAAATACAAAAAATATATGAAGGCAACTATCCTCACTCAATTCAAGGAGCAGCTAACAACAGACCTCGCTTCTAAGAGGATGCGGCTAAATTTATTGCATACTATCTAAATAGAGTAAAGGTGCTGGATTACATCTCTAGCTGTCTTGGAAACTCCTCTGTATGGGATTACCTAAAGGTAAATTGTAATACAATCAAAACACATTAAATAGTTGGCCCTTGGGGCAATATACCTGGAAATCGCTGCCTCTACCGTTTATGTGGGGGGGACAGTGTTGAGACTGCTAAACACCTTTTATTGTCTAGTGAAGCACTGGTGCACCTTAGGGAAAGGTCCTTTGGTGCGATATCCGGATGGGAGCCGCTAAACATAGAATAATTATGGCAACTGTTCATGTTTGGCAATCTGGAGTCCTACATTCACCATTTGTCAATGTTTTGGAGAAAGATTGTTCTTATTCTTGATGAACTCTGTGAGTGATTGATGTGGGCCTTTTTTTCTGCACTTACTAGACGTGATGTAATGTAATGTTATGTTGGTTATGATATTTTAAAAGTTGATTTGTTCAACTGTATAAAATTAAAAAATAAAAAATAATACTATGTTGCGCCTACGTCCACACATCTAAACCTTTAAAAAACACGGATCAGACCTTCTGCAGCTAAGCCCTCGCAGGACAATGTTGCAGTGTTGTGCGACAGAAGTGTGCAGGAGATACTGCCCATCGGTACGTAATATGTTGAGCAGGAGACCCTGCCCATTGGTACATAATATGTTGCGCCTATGTCCATTCATCTAAACCTTTAAAAATAGAGGATCGGACCCTCTGAGTCAAAGCCCTCGCAGGACAAGGCCGCAGTGTTGTGCGACAGAAGTGAGCAGGAGATACTGCCCGTCGGTACGTAATAAGTTGCGCCTACGTCCACGCATGTAAACCTTTAAATGCAGAGGATCAGAACCTCCGCGGCAAAGTCCTCGCAGGACAAGGCCATGGTGTTGAACGCCGAGTGTGCAGCTCAGCCATCGACCAACACGGACCGCAAGGTAAGACAGGTGCGAATGGGGGACGCAGCAATTACTGCGTTCTACTAAACTGCCCTACCTTGCGCCTACTTCCATTTCAATGCATATCTCAACTTGCGTTGTTTCTATGTATCCACTAGCCTATCCTGCACTCGGGTAGTCATACTTTTGTTTTCTGCTGCTCTTGCAAGCTGTTTTGTTTTTTCTGTTGCATCTGCCGCATTTTCTCCCTGTCTAGGTTTGTTAGGCCTCAATCACTGTTTATCTGCATTCCTCTTATGCTGTGATCTCTACTGTTGCCCTCCAGGCTTTTCTTCTCTTGGTTGAGCCGTGCCTGGTTGGCTCCCATCGCATTCTCCATGCACTGCCTGCTGCTGCCCATGCTGCTTGTATCAGTCTGCGCTCTTCTGCTGCCTGTTGCTCCCTCTGTTACCCCCATCCTCCTGTTCCGGACTACCCTCCGTGGGCACCCTGTGGGGCAATGCTCTGTGCAGTGTTTTCCTTCTCTTCTCCTCTTATCGCTTCTCCTTCGCCTCCTGCTATCACACACACTATTGTGCTCTAAATTTCCCCCATCTTCTCTAACTGCTTCTCTATCTCCTATCCTTTTCTTCTCAGTGAGTCTGTAAGCAAGAAGCTCAAAAAGGACACCCTGTTCTCCAATCCAGGCCTTCCTATTGCTGACACCTCCTATATGCCGGTGCCTCTTCCAGACAACTCTCACCGACATTCTCTTTGTCGTTTCTTCACCTGACCCTTCATATGGTCACACTTCTCTCTCCTTCCTCCTACTCTCCCATTAATGGTGGCACCCAGTCAGAGGTCCTCATGGCCCCCTTCCAGTCTTCTGGAGTCATCATTAATGTATATCTAAATTGCACCATCATGGCCCAGGGCCCTCAGACCAATCTCCTTCTATTAGATAGGTGCCGCCCCCGCCTCATCAACTTCCTTCCTTCTCCTGCTATTCCTTCTACCACTTCTCGGGCTACTCTTCCTCCTCCTCCATCTACCGCTCAGGCTCCCTTGCAATCCACTTCATTTCTGGCTCCTCGGCCAAATCTGTCCTCCTCCCCTCAGGCTCCCTTGCCATCTACTACCGCTCTGGCTCATTTGCTGCCTCCTCCTTCCACCTCTCTGGATCCTCTGCCACTTCCACTGGTGAATCCTCTCCCCTGCAACACCCACCCCGCAAGTCTTTCAAAAGTGGCAACCTGCTACACGTGGCTACTCTCAAACTCGCTCTGCTGTCAAACATTCCTCTGACATCTGCCACTGCCTTGAACTTCTGGACTTGGATGTTCTCACTCTTACCGAGACATGGTGCTAGGCGTGCTCTCTCACGGGTTTTGACACACTTCTCCCAGAGGGCAACAAGATCCTCTCTGAGCCCAGGCCCAACAGGCCCGCAGGCGGAATGGCGCCATCTTTCCTAAGTGGATTCCAGCTTCCATCATAACCAACTCAGACCTTCTCCTCCTTTGAATGCCTGGTCTGTAGGCTCTCTATCTCTCATGGCCTCTCTCTTACCTTGGCCAATATCTACAGGCCACCTGGCCCAGTTACCCTCTTCCTCTCTGAATGGGCCGACATCTTCTCCTCTCTCCTATCCTACACCTCACAGCTTCTCCTCCTTGGGGATCTCAACATCCATCTCCTCAAACTCCTCTCGGCTCCTTCACAACCTATGCAACTCTCTTTCCCTCTCCATTCTTCCCTTTGGTCCGACTCACTCTGCCACCATACCTTGGATGCTCTCATCTCTTCTGGCATCCCCATTTCTAATCCTCTCACTACTCCTCTCTCCTGGACTGACCACTTTCTTCTCTCGTCTCACTCAATTCCTGTCCCTTTGTCAAAGGCCTTCCCAGCACTGCACCTTCCTTTGCGGTCATTAGACCTATTAAGTGAGTGTCAGCGGCTGCCTTTGCCACCACCTTCTCCGCTCCTCCTACACCTGAGGCTGACTCCCATCCTGACACAGCCCTTTCCAAACTGTACCTCTCCATCCTTAACACTCTGGATATCCTTGCCCCTGTTATGAGGATATGCCTGAAGCCTGCCACAAAGTGCAACTCTTGGTATGACTCTGACTTGGCTGCTCTGAATCCCAAGTGCAGCGTAGCTCAGCGGAAGTGGGGAGTTTCGAGTGCACCCTCTGACAAACTGTCCTGTCACCTGCAGGCAATACAGACTCTCCATCTTCTCTAAAAAGAGGGTCCACGTTCAAGCCCACATCTCTGCGGCTTCTAACAACATGCCCAAACTGCAGTTTCCTCCTCCTCTACACCACCCAGGCCCTCTGCACGGCTCTGGCTTCTCATTTCATCACTAAAGTCAATGACATCCTGTCCGCACTCTCCACCTCTTCTCTGCTATCTCACCTCACCCCTCCCAGGCCTCGCTTGGCCGCCCCCTGCCTCTCTTTCTCTCCTGTAACACCTGAAGATGTTTCCAGACAAGTCCGGTCAATGAAAGTCTCATCTAAACAGGTGAACCCTTGCTCCTCCAGAACCATCAAGGACAACATTGGTTCTCACACTCCACCCCTGGCCAATTTCTGTAATCACTACTTCCCCCCTTGCACTGTGCCCGCTCTTCTCAAGCACTCGTTTGTGCAGCCCCTACTAAAAAAGCCTTCTGCCGACCCCTTCATTCCGGCAAACTATTACCCAATCTATCACTCCTTTCCTGGGCAAACTCCTGAAGAAGTTGGCTATCTCCCAGCTAACCCTCCACACTGAATCTGTTGGCTGACTCCATGACCATCAGTCTGGTTTCAGAGCACCTAGAGGCATACAAACTGCACTCCTCAGCACCAGTGAAGATCTGCTCTCAAGTCTCGACACTAGCTCTCCCTCTGTCCTCTTTCTCCTCGACATTTCCTCTGTTTTTGACTTGGTCAAACACAACATCCTGATTTCTCATCTCTGCAAGACTTTTGGTATCATGGAGCATGCTGACCTCCTTCCTCCTGGACCGACCCTCCCAGGTCCAGCTTGGTTCCTTTCTCTCAACTTCCTCTCTCTCTACACGTGGTGTTCCCCAGGGCTCTATCCTCTGCCCCAGGCTCTTCAATATCTGCCTGGCCCCTTTGGCCATCCTGATCTCTACCTTCACCTTGAACTTTCAGTGTTATGCAGATTACATGCGGCTCTAGTTCAGGCCTACTTTCTGCCTCCTCCTCCTCCTCGTTCATCCCTGACTGTCTCTTTGCTATTCAGTCATGGTGCGCCTCTACCGATCTCTGCCTCAATGCCAGCAAGACTGAGATTCTTCTTATCTGGACCCATGCTCCTGGTTTCCCTCTCTCACTCTGGCCACCCTTCTTGGGCACACTGCCTTCACCCAACTGATAAAACTAGGCGCACACTTCTTTTAGAAGTCAAATCTCAATACTTTTAATCCTATTGCTTCCAATTTGTGTGACTTATCAAAGTACTAAAAAAGCAACAGCATACGAATAGTGATCTTTTCCCATATGTATCTCTGAATTGATTAATGCTGCTTATTAAAATAACGATGTGGTTTACACAAGCCCAATCTTGTTATCTATGGGTCCAGGGGCTCAGGTCATCGGCCCAAACCACTCCTTGTCTTGACAGCTAGTTTTAGCAGTTGAGTAAAGCAATGAGAGAGGATAGGGCGAGATTTCTCTTCTATCCCCTAACCTTGATAGGCGATACACCAGCGCATGACCAGGGTGAGTCACTTTGAACTGAGGGATAAAGAGTTATTCTGTAGGGACAGCGAGCTATTTGTAGGGAACTGAGATTGAGGAATACATTTAAAAATAAATGCATTCCGTCTCTAATGTGTTAAAATAATAAATATATAAGCCATCATATTGGCATATCTTCATCACTAAATCTATAAAATCTTTAAACCTTCCATTCCTTTCCTCAGTGATAAAATGCCACTGTTACATGTTCTCAAGTGCCTCACGGCATCACAGAGGAATCCCTGTTGGTATCTAACCTGACCACCCTCCACTCTGAGCCTTCATGGAGTTGCGTGCAACCTGTTTAGAGACTTCATGTGTTTTAGCCTTTGAGCTGTTGGTACAAACACATGTCCCTGCACACGTTCTGCTGATTCAAGAGTAACGTTCGTTGTTAGCTTATCGCACTAACCTTCGCGGTCTTCTCAGAACATCACATCTCAATTCATACTGGGACGGTAAATGACCAGACCATGGCTACATTCATATAACCGCATGACAGTACAAATACCATCTGCCCGGCTTGATGGGATTTTAATCTGCTGGCTCAAGGTTTCTTTCACCTGGAGGTAAATTGTTTATAAACTGTGATACTCAGTGTTGCAAAGTAAACCCTTGGGAGCATGGAAGCTCCCAGGATGTTGTCATGGGTCATATGGCACTAGCCACGTGACCAACATAATAAAAGAAGCGAGCCGCTTCCGGGTCGCCAGTCACTCCATCTTGAGGCTCCGGTGTTGTCCTTTGTACACACCATGCTGGCGCTGCGCCGTGGTCGCTGGGCCCAAGGACGGGGCCCAGCTTGAGGACGGTGCCCCTGCCGGGCAACGCCGTCCGGGCGGTGGCCCTGCTGGGCAAAGCCCTCCTTGTGTGTCCCCCAGCCATGTGTGGAGCTCCGGTGTCCCGTAGCGGGTGAGGTGACCCCCACCCTTGCGTTGGTGGCATGAGCGCTGCACATCAGTGTGTCCTGTAGGGTGTCCCCCGACCTGAGTATGGGGCTGCCCGGTGGCCCGGAGCAGCCCCCAACACTCGAAAGTAAGGCCAATTGGAACAATGGGTTAAAATGCTTTTCCTCTCAGCAGTCACCTTTGTCCTGTGAGTGTGAGTGGCAAAATGGAGGAATTAACATGCTGGACTGTTGGGGATAGGAGAGCTGAGAGCGACCAGAGCTTCTGAATAAGGTGCCTATTGGGACCTCGCTAGGAGGGTGGTGTGAAGGTGGCCCGGGGATTATACCTGTGTAGTAGTTCCTACTGTAAGCCTCCTCGAAGTGTATCATAATGTTATGCGGGCAGAGCTTTGCATCTCACTGCAATCTCAAGTGGAACTGTATAGCAGGTGGTTGGAGTGACCCCATGAGCGTTGGGAAAATGCTATGCAAAGGTGTCTTGTCCCTGCTGGTTGTGGCCTCTGGCCAGAGGACATCTCTTGTTGGTTAAGCTGAGCATTATGTAATTGGGAAGATTTCACAGTGCAGTGCTAACCATGTGTATCACCAGGCAGTAAATAATGTAATGGGAGGCAGTAGGCAGGGTTGCTGCTGTTTGGTAAACTATGTTTACTGCCATCCACATATGCAACCTGGGCGCAATGACTTACCAGATAACCCTGATGGAATTGTGTTTACATGCTTCATTTGCACATGCAGTGAAACACGTCCTATTAAGTTGTCTTCCAAAACACTCAAAAGCATTTCAGTGCCGATGGGGTAGAGGCCACCAAGCACTAGCATCTAACATACCAACACTTTCTTAGTGGTCAGGATTGTCCATACGTTCATACCTGTGCATCATTAAACATGTTTGTAAATAAAATACCACTAGCACTGTGTCATCTGTCTATATCAAACTTAGAGCAGTCACTTCATCCCCTCCGCAGCCACTGACACCAGGATCAACCTATACGCAACTGAAACATTGTCCCGCTCCTCACCTATCACTGCACCAAACCTTCCTATCACCTGGGTCTGTATCCACCTTCACTACTGGTCAACTGCATGCCTACTCCTGTGCTCCTCTCCACCAAGCCCTCAACTTTGCTGCGCGTTCCGTCGTCAATCAACCGTGCGCTTCACCCACCACCACGCTGGTTGTTTATCCATACGCAACCGCTCACTCTCGAACGTTCTCCTTGTCTTTAAATCTATCAGTGGCCTCGTCCCCCTCCATCCCCTCTATCTAGACTTCTCTATCTCCCGCTGCTCTCCTTCCAGGACCATGCGATCTGCCACCTGCCTTAAACTGCCTGTCACTTGCCTGCACTGTTAACCCGCGACCTTCCACTGCTTCTGCCTCCCAGTCCCCCCTTTACTGGAACACTGTGCGCCTTCACAAAAACAACGCAATCAACCACTCATTCAAATAAGCACATAAGCTCCCCCTCCTTCACCTTGAAGCAGCACCCAGCCTACGCCTCAACATAATTCCAACCTCCTAAATTCCTCTATCTCCCACCATTGCTATTGCTGCAGCAGATGTCCTGCTTTGTGGCTCAGGGCTGTGCACCTCATCAACTCCTAACATCTCCAGGTCATTGCCAACTGTCCCATGCTCGTTTCATTCTTTTGGAAGGCACACCTGGCACCCTTTTTGATAATACTCTGTAAGAGTTTATATTCGAGGCACATGTTTCCTTCCCAATAAATATATACAAAATGCGAATACATAGTGACAACAACAGTGTGTAATGGCCTATTCATTGGCTGAGTAACAGACAAAGACAGATTACGCTGCCTTACTCTTTATTTTAAGTTCTGTTATTAGGCTTGTGTATTGTCACAAAATATCACTATTGAAGTTTCAGAGCACCTAGTTCAGTTTAGTTTATTCATTTATAATGCGCACCAGACCCGGGGGTATCAGGTCTTGTTTGTGGAGTGGCTTGCTGGGCTCCCATCAGGGCTATCCAGACCTTAGTCAGCCGAAGGAAAGAAAATGAGCGAGGTGACGGTAAGAGGAAGGGAAGCTGGAAATTGATGCTCCAAACAGAGGGAGGGAGGGATGCAGCAGGGGAGCAATGATGTGTGACATCATTGGTGCGCAGCAGTCTTGTTCGGTGGACCATGGTTCTGCAAAAGGGCAGCGGATATGTCCTTAATAAATATCCTTCCATTTTTCTTTTCTCCTGTTATTGCCATTCATTTTTTATTTTTTAGGATCCGCTTGACCACCTTTCAAGTCCATCACGCAAACACACACCAACCATATGTAGCGCCAGGTATCGTCTGGTCTATATACTGCCATCACAGTTAAGTCTTGTAAGACGGACTGCACATTCCTTAACATTCTCTTGTGCTTACCAGTAATTATTTGGCGTTAAGAAACATGCACCCCAGCTTCAGGCTTGGACTAGCCAATAGGGCAATAGGCCCATGGCCGAACCAAAAACACAACATGCTGGTGTGGGCCAGTTTTTTTGTTCAAAGTGGGCCACTTTTTGCCTAATTTGGACCAGTTTCATGAGTTAATTCACTTTGCGGCAAGTAGTTTTGACCAGTATTACTGGATAAATATTCTTTACAATGCACAACTTGCATCACACTGTGGGCCACTTTTTCATTGGTGCCTGAGACAGTTGTATTGCCCGGCCCAGCTTACACAACCATGATCGCTTCTCATCACCTCATGTGTTTTCCCTCTACTAAATGTTTTTTCCACTGACTAATCCCCCTTTCCTATCACCGTCTCCTCCCCCCAAAACCCTTCTCCATTTATATCTATACATCAAGATCTGAAAACATCCTGGCGGGGTCACAATGCGCCATTTCTTGGCCAAGGTCAGGCGCCTTAAAACCACTATAGTGGTAATGGCCACAGTATAAATACTTAAAAACAGAACATAACTTGCATTAAAATCCATGATCAATTCATCTCGCACCTTTTGCGCCGAGCATTGTCTTTGGCCTGTGCAGAAGCTCATCGCGCTGCTTCTGTTACCTCACTGAGGCAGTACCTGTAAGACAATGTTATTTTGTCTCAGATGTTGTCAAACTGCTCCTAGTGTGTGGCGCATTTACACAGTGTGGCAACCATTTGAGGTAGATTGGTCACCTACGATGTGCCACTGCTCTGGGCTCGTAAAAGGGGGCTCAGCGGCGCAGGAATGTTCCCAAATGCGCTTACCACACAAATCCCTGGGCTTGACTCATTCTGCACCTCCTAAACGAATTATGGTAAAATCTTAGGCTCGCTTGTTCCAGCAGCTGGCCTCCAAATCGTGTCTCCGACAAAAGGAAGGTGAACAGACCATAATGTTATGCTCCTAAACCCACCCAGGTTGAAGGCCCAGTGAAGAGTTGGCAAATAATTGTTAACAAAGAGCCATGTGGCTGCCAGGCTGGTCAAACACTGCACTGGCTGCAACCAGATGAGGGTCTGTGAGGAAGAATGGGGCATTAACTTGCCCTGCCAATAAAGGACTAACTCATGCGTTAATTAGTGCCAGCAGACACAAAGGCAAGTAAACATAAAAAGTGACTATTGCCTTTGTCCAGCAGGACTTTTTAATTCTGAGACACCATTTCAGCCTTTCCCCAGTTAGGCAGTGTACTCTAGTTTATTGTCTTGTGTTTTCATGTTTCTTGTCTAACTGAAAGTCACAAAACAAAATGCGTACAGACAGTGTTTCAAGCAAATACACACATTCATGTGCCACAGCACACACATCAACTTTGTTTTTGAAAAGTCCTACTGCAGTATAATTATTTTTTAAATGCGTCAGTATAGTAGCATACTAACACCAGTACCCTTTCCAATCTCCAAGAGATAGCCTACGGCGTGAGCGTACAGACCCACGTCACTGTGGCGTTGCCCCGTGAGGGGATACGCACGCGGCGGCGTGACGTTGCACGTCGCCGCGTGCGCCTTAAATAAACGGGGCGTTCCCGGCCGCGACAGAGCGACCGGGGAGCCCGAAGCGTGCAGACGTGTTGGTGTCCCATCTGTGCATGCTGGGGCTCGCGGGCACGCAGCGGGGGCACCCAGAGACCCCCAACAGTGGCGACGAGTGTCGGATGCCCGGGCCCGGCGGTGAGCGCAATCCCGGAGTAATTTTTCATTGCGAGTGAAGCATCCGTGGATGTTTCGCATCACGCCGAGGCCGCGGACCACACGCGGCTGGCGGCCATTTTGCCCACGAGGTGGAGAGTCTTCTAACGGCTCCGGTTTGGAGCAGGAAGACAATCCAAACCTAATTTTTGGATCAACTGACTGCAGGCAGTACAACCTGCAGGCCCATGCCAAGATTTTGTCATTTTGGTGAATTTTCAGGCGGTGACGTCGTGTTGTAGCTGGGAGATGGACTGAGGTGGCTGGGCCTTCTCAGCCCATTCCTTTTATAGCTCAATTTTTGGAGACTTTTGTTCACGGATCCTCTTCAGGACCCTCTTCAACCCCTTCATCATCATCACGTGGGGGATGACGCTCCAGCTTCTGCGGCCCACGTGGACACCAGGCGCCTTGAGGTACTCTCCTTCAACCCTTTCATCATCACGTGGGTGGTGGCAGTGTGGGGAGTGGTGCAAGTTGCGGCCCTTAGAATTGGAACAAGGGTGCCTGTGCGCTTGCGCCTAGGAGTGATCCTGGTGCCCTGGAGGGTGCGACGGCCACGGCTTCGGAGGAGTCGCAGGATGAAGATCTAACAGACCTGTTCCAGCAGAACCCCCCACAGCACATCCCACGCTCGACGACGTCTGGACTGCCTGTACAACCGGTGGGTGCACCCCCCCCTCCAGTCCAACCACCACCCCTGGCCATGGCCCAAGCCAGGGCGCAAGCGGCCTTGCAGCCAATTCCGGAGTTTGATGCTACGGGCCCTCCATCCAGCCTAGGGCCACGATGGAGGAGATGGATCGCAAGGCTAGATATGTACTTTCGGGCCGCCCAAGTCACGGACGACGACAGCATGGTGGCCACAATGCTATACTCCGCAGGGGTGACTGTGCAGGAGATCTTTGAATCTTTGACTCCAGCGGGTAACACATATGATCAGGCCAAAGCAGCCCTCCTGGCGCATTTCATCCCCCTTGCCAACGTGGACTTTGAAAGGTTCGTCATGCTGTCGGCCAAACAGAAGGAAGAGGAGACGCTTGACACTTTCTATGGCCGCCTGCGCCGCCTGTCACAAGGGTGTGCGTGGGGGGATGCGGAGGACATGATAAGGACCATGCTGATACAGGCGTGCTCGTCAGGCAAGCTGAGGCGACAAGTCCTAAGAGAGCCCGGACTCACTCTGGCCAGGATTCTGGAGCTCGGGAGGTGCCATGAGGTGGCGGAAGCTCGAGCCAACAAAATGGAGGCCGGTTCCCGCCCGGCGAAACCGGAGGAGGTGTGCGCCATCTGGCGGGGCGGCAGAGGGGTGCGAAAACCCGGTATACCTCCCAGAGACAGAGCGGGGAAGCCGGTAGAATCGTGCCAGAAATGCGGATATGATCTCCCCCACTCCTCGGAGTGCATGGCCAAAGGAAAAGTTTGTGGACGCTGTGGGGTGCCTGACCACTTCTCGAGGGTGTGCAGGGCGACTCTGCCTGTACTTATCCCGAGAGGGCAGCCCCGTCTGTGGGCCCCGCGGCAGTACCGCCCGCCGAGGGTAGCTCAGGTGGAACAGGTGGAACCAGAGGAGGCCCCGGCGGAAGAAGAAGTGGAGGAGGAGGAGGATGAGGAGAACATCTTCTTCGTCTCCAGCATGGAGGTCCTCAAGGGAAGGAGCAGAAGACAGCCGAGGTGTGTCGTGGAGGTTAACTGCTCGCCAGTCCCTGTGCTAGTCGACACGGGAGCCTCTGTAAATGTCATGGCGAGAGGACATTATGCTGCGCTCGACCCAGCCCCGAGACTGGCGACACCAAGGGCCCGTATCTTCGCGTTTGGTGGGCGGGAGCCCTTGCCACTCGATGGGGTGTTCGTTGCCAAGGTGGAACACGACGGGTCGAAGATCAGGGCCCGCTTCTATGTGACTCCGGTGAGCAGCAACACCCTGCTCAGCTGTGCGGCAGCGGAGGCCCTTGGTATAGTCAGCTTCGCCTATTCAGTATACTTGGAGGACATCAACGACCTGCTCGACAAGTATGCTGACATCTTCAAAGGGATCGGGAGGATGAACGGCGAACCCGTGAGGCTCCACATCGACGAGTCGGTACAGCCCATAGCCCTGAAGCACAGGCGGATCCCATTCCATCTAAGGGACCAGGTGGACAAGGAACTCGATAACCTGGTGAACCTGGACGTAATTGAAAAGGTGGAGGGCCCCACACCCTGGGTATCCCCCATTGTCGTGGCGAGGAAACCTAAACAACCGGACTCTGTCCGAATCTGTGTGGACATGCGGTTGCCCAACAAGGCTATCAGGAGAGAACGACACCTGACCCCGACGATTGATGACATCATTGCGGAAGTGCAAGGGGCCCGTTTCTTCTCGAAGTTAGACTTACGGGCTGGGTATCACCAGGTTGTTCTCCACCCAGAGTCCCGTTATATAACGACTTTCACCACCCACAGGGGACTCTACAGGTACAAGCGTCTGAGCTTTGGAGTGTCGTCTGCAGCTGAGGTGTTTCAGAACTTAATCCGAGGCGCTCTCGCAGACCTGGAGGGCGTCCTGAACATTAGCGACGACATTCTGGTTTTTGCGAGGACTGAATCAGACCACCTGAAACGCCTAGCCAGGACTCTCGAGAGGCTGCAATCGCTGGGGCTCACCCTCCACAAGGACAAGTGTGAGTTCCTCCGCCCGACCATTGAGTTTTTCGGTTTCATCTTCAAGGAGGGCGGGGTGTCTCCTGACCCCAAGAAGGTTCAAGACATCAAGGCAGCACGACCCCCTGAGTCCGCATCAGAGGTGCGGAGCTTCCTCGGAATGGTGACGTACTGCGGGCGATTCATCAAGAATCTCGCCTCGAGGTCGGAACCTCTGAGGGCTCTGACGAAAAAGGACACTATCTGGCAGTGGGGCCCGTTAGAACAGGCGGCATTCGAGGACATCAAAGGTGCACTAACAGCGGAGGACACCGTGGCTTTCTTTGACCCTGCCTTGGAGTCGGAGATTGGTGTGGACGCCAGCCCGTTTGGCCTTGGGGCGGTCCTCACCCAGGTGAGCAGAGACGGAGGAATGAAGCCCGTGGCCTATGCGAGCAAGGCCCTCTCCGAAACCGAGCAGAGGTACTCTCAGATTGAGCGCGAGGCCCTGGCGGTTCTGTGGGGCTGCCGGCATTTCCGGCTATATGTGCTGGGGAGACCTGTGACAGTGGTAACAGACCACAAACCACTGATCCCAATCATGGCCGGATCCTCCTCCAAACCACCAGCCAGGATCGAGCGATGGATGCTGGCCCTCCTGGAATATGGCGTTAACCTTATCTACAGGCCAGGGGCCAACAATGCGGCGGACTACCTGTCCAGGCATCCGGTGGGCAGGGACGGGCCCGCCCAAGAGTCGTGCGCTGAGGAGGCCGATGATCACGTGAGCATGGTGGTCGAGAGTGCTACCCCCAATGCGATGCCGCTCCCCGAACTGGAGACCGCAGCAGCCAATGACGAATGCTTCCGCATCCTGCGAAGCTCGATGCAATCGGGGTCCTGGAAGACCGTGCTGGAGTTGGTGGCCGGGCGCACGCAGGAGGCCAAGGTGACCCTCGAGCAACTCTGGAAGGTGAGGGATGAACTGTCCTTCACGGAGTCGGGTCTGTTGCTGCGGGGTGATCGCCTGGTGGTGCCGGGCTCCAAGGTCCACGAAGTCATCAACCTGGCGCACCAGGGACACCAAGGGGCCGCCAAAACGAAGGCGAGGTTGAGGCTGAAGGTGTGGTTCCCCGAGCTGGAGAAGAAGGTGGACAACTTCGTAGCGGCCTGTGTATGGTGCCAGGCGGCTTCCCCAGTACAACGGGAGCCCGAGATCGAGGTAATGCCACGGGGGACCCGCCCATGGGAAGTTGTGCATGCGGACTTCGGATCCACGGCCGTGGGTACTCATTTCCTAGCCATCGTCGATGAGTACTCGCGATACCCGGAGGTGGAATTCGTTGAGTCGGTGGCATTCGAGCACGTGGTGGGCGCTGTGGAGAAGATCTTTGCCACCCATGGGTTCCCTGTGACCCTGTGCTCGGACAATGGATCCCCATTCCAGAGCGCGAGGTTCTCGGAATTCCTCGAGAGCTGCGGAGTGGCCCACCGGAAGGTGTCCCCGTTGTGGCCCCGCGCGAACGGGGACGCAGAGAGGCTGATGAGGACATTAAACAAGACGTTCCGGATAGCTCAGGGACAAGGTCAGCCTCTCCAGCGGGCGCTATACCAGTTCCTAAGAGTGTACCGCACTACCCCACATGCTTCAACTGGGGTGGCCCCGGCTGAGGCTCTGTTCCGCAGGTGCCCCCGAGGTCTCCTCCCGGAGGTGCAGGAGAAAGTACCCGGTGTAATAGACGACCAACGGGTGGAAGCGGAGCGGCTGGCAAGGACCAGTCAGGAGAATCTACGGAGGGGCCTTCGTCCGCAGCGGCTGGAACCGGGCGACGAAGTGTTGATTAGGAACCGGCATCCCCATGGGAAACTCTCGCTTCCATATGAGCCCGAGCCGCTGGACGTAGTGGCGGTGAAGGGGTCGATGGTGACGGCCTCGGATGGGAAGTCGGCCGTCACCCGGAACGTGAGTTTCTTCAAGAAACTGGGGGACTCTCGGACTGAACTCCCGCCTGACCCGGATGAGACGGTCCTCCCGGATGAAGACACCCCCCGGGGGGAATTCGTGGGGTCATCAGCACGAGACACCGGGGCGGCCGGGAGTCCGGCGACCGAGGTAGGTGGGAGGTACCCCCAGAGGGCTGGGCGAGGGAAACCTGCCTACCTCGGAGACTATGTGCTGGGGCCGATTGACTGGGCTCCGGAGTGAAGGGGATCCGGGAGGCTGTTAATAAATGGGGGCCTGGGGCTTGCGAGTTGTACATGCCAGTATGGGTAGTAATATGTTTGATGTGTTTTGTTGTTATTGTTCCTCCCCGAAAAAGGAGGAGTGTGGCGTTGCCCCGTGAGGGGATACGCACGCGGCGGCGTGACGTTGCACGTCGCCGCGTGCGCCTTAAATAAACGGGGCGTTCCCGGCCGCGACAGAGCGACCGGGGAGCCCGAAGCGTGCAGACGTGTTGGTGTCCCATCTGTGCATGCTGGGGCTCGCGGGCACGCAGCGGGGGCACCCAGAGACCCCCAACAGTCACCCAGTTTATATAAAAGGAGACATAAAAGGTGGACTGAGTCTTGAATTGCACTGCATGGATTGGCAGAAGACTGGTGTTTCCAATCTATGAAGTTAGCAGCACGAGAAACAAACCTTGGCAAAGTCAACCGTTCTGGCTTTGCTAAATGGAACTCTTTTGGCGCTGCGGGGCCCTCGACCAGACCCCAGTAATAGAGACTGGGGAGGCCTCCTGCATGGCCGAAGGAGCCACACCAGGACAGGGGAGTGCAACATTCCAACACTTCTGCAGCCCCAGGCACCTTCCCAGGTCCTTCCAGCGTGCCCGGTCTGTTGCATGACACATGTCATATACATCTATAGCAATACTCTTGGCTCACTTTTGTGCTAAAGCTAATGGTAAGAATAAAGTGCCACCTGCGAGCCAAATGCAATGCTGGCAATAAAGTGACACGTGCTCGGGTTCTACTATGGTGCTGCTTTTTTGTTCCACGTTTGGATTTTACTCCTATGGTTTGTCGCACTGTTGAGGTTATCTTTAGGTTGGTGCCTGGCTGTGTTTTGCCTCTCCTGTGTGATCTCTTTGGGTTTGTGCCCTGCTGTATTTCGGCTTCCCGTTGTGCGCTTGCTCAGTAAGTAATTACCTTTCAAAACAAAAGGCAAACACACATGCCAGTCTGAGTCAATGCAGCTTTAATTTCTCACTCCTTCAAATATCATAAGTTTACCAAAGGGTTCGTTGAAATGAATCGTTGAAATATACATTGCAGGGCGGAAACCCGTCTTGAACAAGCTAAAGACCCTATGCTGGTGGTCTCCTGGTATAGGGACTCACACTTTGAAAGTAGCTTTTCACTTGGCATTATTTAAACATGCAAAATGGGTCCAAGCAATCACAACTTTGAGGCTATGGGCAGATTATTTTGGAATGGGGGCTATTTCTCCCGTTTAGGGTAATTACATCAAATCTGTTTGGTCGTAGGATAATAGGTCGAATTATGCTTTTTTGTTGGCAGGTTTGGTTTTGCTGCATATATGTGCGGGGGGAGACCCCCGCAACCCCCTGTACAATAATTATTTCCCTAACCCCACCCTCCACAGGTATATGCGGCACAAATCGTCAAATAATCTGCAACGAACTCTCCTGTGACCAAAGAGGCCGCGCAGTGCCAATCCCGTTTCTCTCATCTCTATTGTGGTGCGCTTTGCTGGATGGCACAGTCTGTATTTCTATTCTCCATGCAAGTTCCTGCAGGCTCTGACGCAATTAATTAGACACCTCGCGGTGTGGGTGAACCTTTTTAGTTTATCAGACTTGGGCCCGGTTTGCTCCATTGAAACACGTGTTTATAGGCGCATTATAAATGCCATATCATATCAGCCTTCCAATCAGAAATTAAGTCCCAACAAACACCCCGATTCACAGGCCGGTGCAAAGTGTATTTTTGCAGTGCAAATTGACTTTGCACTGACCTTGCACTGCAAAAATACACTTTGCACCGCTCAGTGAATTAGTGTGTTTGTTGTCAGTGCAAAGTCACTTTACACCAGTGCAAAGTCAAAGTTCCATGAATTAAAGCCCTCAGTCACTATCAGCATTCTGAGAGGTGCAGTTTTGGTTAGTTCTGCTTGAACTCCACTTACCTCAAACCAGAAGGTGTAGCTAACGGTACCGAGGAACACTGAAGCGGCTGCAGCAATCATGCAGTAATCTCTCCCTAATGTTTCGTGAAGCACGGTGGTCTTCGGGCACAAAGTGTAGAAAATGGATTTCAAGTACAAATGAAAATGCTCCAAAACGGACTCCAAGGCAAGAGAAATGGTGATCTGGACAGCTGATACACTTGGCAACTCTTTAAATACACAGGGAGGATTGCATTAAAACCCATCAAAACACACCCGAAGTTGCACCACAACAGACTCCTCGATTATGCATTCGCCAGAAGCAGGAGAAATGGGAATTTGGGCAGTAGAAAAGCTTGGACACCCCCAAATACGCTTTAAAAACCAAGATTGCATTACAAACTGCCAAAACACAAATCGATGTCTATCACAACGGACTCCCAGACGAGGCCCTTATCCAACAGCGGGCGAACAGGCATCGTTTTGTTAAACAACAACTTCCCCAGTTCGGTAGGCAACCTTATGCCTGGTTTCCCAACATGCAGTGTTTCATTAGACAGCAGATTTCTAAGTTTGTTAGGCGACATTATAACCAGTTTCCCAGTATGGAGTGTTTCTTTGTTTAACAATGTGTTCTGTTCATTGTGGGAGTTTCGACTTGCTTTCACCACATGCAGCATTTCATTGGGCAACAGCTTACTCAGTTCCCTGTGAGGCCTTTTGCTCAGTTTCCTAATATATAGCATTTCATTAGACAAAAACGTCCTCAAGTTGCTATGAGACTTTAGACTCAGCGTCCCACCATGCTGCTTTTCATTAGTTAACCACTTGCTCAAGTTCCCTCCAGGACCTTTGACTCAGTTTCCTAACATGTAACAAACAGCAAGTTCCTTAGTTCACTGCAGGGCTTTAGACTCTGTTTCCCAGCTTGAAGTATTTCACTAAATACTATTGTTCTCAGTTTGCTGTGGGATTTTAGGCTTGAAATACCAGCATGAGTCATCTCATTAGACACCACTGTCAAAACAGCACCTGCCAAAGTGCTGTCACCTCATCCTTATCTGCGCTGGACAGCTTTACTCATCATTCTTTGGTACCCTCTTCCCCCTATGCCCAGCATCCCTTGCTGATCAGCTTCTCTGGAGGCGTTTCTAGGTCAGCTTTCCGTTCCTCACAGTTTGTGTGGGATCTTTCCCGTCTATGCTTCTCCCAGTGTGCATATCCCCATAGTGGCAACAGTCAAATTCTCCTGCCGTGCTTTTCATTGCTTGTCTCCTCTTCCAGCAATCAATGTTTGTAGGTTGCAAGCGCTCACACACGTTGTTCCAGAGGTTATAATGTTCCTGCTTCCTTTTGCATCACTAAAGATGCTTGAGATGTCTGACGTACACTGAATCTTTGATTTCTGGCACGACTGCCCAGGCTTGCATCATCTAGGTGCAGGATTCAGTGGTCTGGGCTTCCCTGCTCTTTGCCAGGCTCACACCATGCCTACACTGCAGCATTCTGCATGTCGAAGACTGATTGGTTTCCTCCTTCAGACTGGTTTGAACACACTGGGCCTCCATAGGAGTCTGGCGATAATCCTGCTGGTGCTACCGGCGGGTTGCCACCGTACTCATGATATTTTACCAGTGCCTGACTTCCTGGTGCCACCAGACTATTACAAGTCTGGCGGCCCGGGGAATTCGGGCGCTGATAAAATGTAAGCCCCCATTCCCATGAAGTCCCATAGGACTCTATGGGAGTGGGGACGCGAAAGTACCGGCACCGTTGCTTCCGTGACTGCAGCACCCAGCAGGGTCAGACCTGTTGGGCCCAGCGGCCATGGCAGCCAGACACGTAGTTTGCTGGTCTGGAAACATGGGTGCCGGTGAGTTTACCGGCATCCTTGTTTCCTGACCGGCAAACTATAATGAGGCCCACTGTCCTGTTGCCGGGTAGCAGAACTGATCACACCCGCAAGGAGAAAGGTCTGAGATAAATCTTCTTTACGGTCCTTGACAAGTGCTATTTCTCACAATAGGCACTGTAATAATTTATAGCAACATTGCCACAGCCCCAGTTTTTGCACTTAGCTGTGCCTCTCAGTATTAACACATCACTCTAAATGAAGCACTTTTACGCCTCAGGCAGAAGTGTAAAGTTGAATGGTAGTTCTGAATTTTCATTGCAGTGTAACGAGTAAACACGAGTCGTATATGCTACGCAAGTACGCAGCGTAGTTGTGTGACCCACGTCATATCCGTTTCCGAGTCTGCTCGAAAGCAAAGCAGTTATTAGATCAGTCAGAGTAATGCCCACAGATTGCACGGAAATAAACCCATTCGACGGCTCACATTCCCACCTTTACAGAGCCCCTAGACTCACACCTCCTCTACCCCGTACCAGAAAAAAACAATTTAACGTTTTCCAGAACCCCCAGAGGCACTCCCCCTGCCCTCCACTACCAGGTCATATACACCCTCCATAAAATCACAAAAGTACCAGGGCTCCCCCTTCCCATTACCACGCCTCATCCCATATATAAAATATAAATAAAAGCCCAGACGCTGTCTACGGCCAGCTAAAACCCCCTTTCCCCCTCCAAAGGCCCATACAATCCTTCTCCTCAGAGAAGTACTGGGGTCCCAGGGCTCCCTCCTCACCCACACCCAACTCCAACTCCATATAAAAGAATAAAAGAGCCCAGAACCTGCCCCTTTACAGTCCAGGCGCACCTACATACTGCTGACTTTTTTCTACAATCCCTTGACTGACCCAGTGCCCCTGTGCCTCCTCCTTGACTGATAATGTGCCTCTGTTTTTCCATCTAAAACCTTTCCACACCATTCTGCCCCTCACTGCTAGCAGCATCCCTGGCTACAGCCCCCAGCCCTACTCCTGGCAGCCCCATCCACCCACAACTTCCTCCAACTTGCCCCTGAGTCACATTCATCTCCTCCTCACTCTCATCCAACCAGGCTCCATTAGAAGCATTTCTCCTGAGACCTTAACCAGTGGCCTACCCAGCAGCTAACCTGCTTGCCTCCTTCACCGGCCCACTCCACCGGCCACCCGACAAGACCATGTCTCACCACTAAAAGTTAATTGATGATGAGCTTAAAGTCCTGGTGGAGGGTGGAGTGACGTGTCCCATGCATCACAGGTCCTGGGCTCCACAAGTTGTGGGCCTGCCAGCGCAAAAGGATCTGGGAGCCCACATGCACCAATGTGAATTCCACAGTGCCCACCAGACGCACCCAGACCTAGTTCTAGAAGGGCTGGCAGAACCTACGGAGGCATGTCTGCAAGCTACTCAGCAACCATTGCAGGGCATGCCTGAGCCACAGGTGCAGCTCCGCAGACCTGGAGTTTCCGTTAAGAGGCAGACCCATGCCATGTGGATACCAGTAGGAAATGGACAAAATAGGAAATCATGTCAAAATGGCTCTGTCCCACTCTATGCCCCCAAACCTACAGTGACATCGTTTAGGAATGGCCTGGATCGTCTTGATGTGCTGACCTCTTGCTGGCAGATTACCCCATCCCTATTGAACCAGCATCAATCAGACCAGTTCTTGCCAATGGTGCCTACACCCGTATGCAAGACGAATCACAAAATCGAAGTGTGAGGGACATTTACATGGCCAATCCCTTTCGTTTTGCCCTCCATTGTGCAAATGTTACAAATAAATGCAAGGGACCCAATGGGTGCTCCCATGAATGCAACATACAAGTACATGCAAACTATGCACCTCTGTGTAACAAGTGGACCATATCTTTCATGCATGAAGCACATTAATGAAAAAGGTCAAGCACATGAAAGTACTTCTGATCACACGCCAAGAAGCATTGATCATCCAAAGGAATGGCATGACTTCTTGGAACTCTGAATCTGCTATGTAGATGTACTATGCAAACATACTGCCATGTGCAACAGTGAGGCAGATGATAAACATGGAATCCGACAACTTCTGCAAAGGGGCAACATGACACCTGTGCTGCATGTGCTCAAGCACAGTAACACACACCACCTCACAACAAACAGTGTTATTGTGGAAGGGGCCAGTGGTTAAGGCTTTTATGGGAGGAGTAAAGCACATTTATCAACCAGAATCTGGTCCACTGTAACATGCCCACCCCTCACATGTACGCATGCGAGCATGCCTCACCATCCTGGCACCAAGCAACACACAAATGAAATCACCACAGGTCCACCAGGAGTCCACATTCCATGGAGGGGGCCAGTGCTGTTCCCAATAAAATAGCATAACATCCCCACAATACACAAAAGCAGCTGCTGAGATGCCATGGCCAATGAAGGGATGACACCCGAGGAGGGAGCTGAAAACGAGGATGATGATGATGGTAGGCACATAGAGCGGGCAAGTGACTCGTAGATGTATGTGACAGAACACCCTGATTCTCCCGGGACAGTAGTTCTCCATCTGGAAGCTACATGGAGCCTCATCCACATCCAGCAAGAGGAAGTGGCTGCACAGCCACAATGACCAGGACACCCACTGGCAAGTACTGTCTGCACAGGGAAATGTCACCATGGCCAACAGCTGAGTGCTGAGGATAAGGTGGTGGTGGTGAAAAACACCACCACTGCCACGGAGCCAACAAAACCTCTGCCATGTTTAGGGCTTGCTGGACCATGCCATCAGTCCCTGGAAAGGAACAGGCAGCAACAATCACCCTCCCTACCCGTGCCCACCATTCATGTGGCTGTCACATTCTGTGCTGAACTTGCTGAGAGAATATTAGCCGTGGATGCTGTCCAGGCACATGTGGAGAATTTGAGGGAAACAGCTGATGCCTGTTCCTTTTTGGGGTCACTCTTGGCTGATGTAAATAAGTCCTTGGAGAAGGTGCAGAGCGCATTGCAGGCGGGCAGGCAACACACTGAGGCAGGGTTTACTTATTGAGGTGCGGGCAGTTAGGCAGAGGCCAGGGCGGATGCTCGTCTGGCCTGGGAACAGGCTGCTGCTGCATCTGCTGCTGTAGCTGCATCTGCATTAGCATGTGCTTAGGTCAGTGAGGATGCTTGACTGGTCCAGAAGCAGACTGAAACTCTTGCACCTGCATCGGCAGCAGCCTGCGCTCAGGGCAGGGAGGATACCTTACCAGCCCGCGAGCAGGCAGTTACAGCTGTCGCTGCTTCTGCCGCAGACTGGGCTCAAGGCAGGGAGGATGCACGACTAGCCCAGAGGCAGACTGCTGCCAATGCATCTGTAGCTGAATCAGCAGCAGCCTGTGCTCAGGCCAGCGAGTATGCCCGAATGGCCGGAGAGTAGGCTGCTCCTGATGCAGCTGCCACAGGAGCAGCCTGTGATAAGGCCAAGGGAGATACCCAAATGGGCCGAGTGCAGACCTCCAGGCACAGACCGGCCACATGCCATGCTGCTTGCTCCTCGTCTGCTGCTGTCCTGCTCTTGGCAAGTAGCAAAGCTGCCCTCACCCACCAAATGGATGCAGTATGGCTTCCCCGCCTCAACCTCTACCCTCCCTTCCTTGGATTCCACCTCTGCAAAACAGTCCTCCACCTGTCCCAATGCTAGCATGGCACTCACAGCGGTATGGATGGTGCAACCAGAGAGCCCATCACAACAGAGAACTGCGCTCAAGCAGCCACACTGAAGATGATTGTTGCACCATCGTAGAATATGACCAGTCACCTCTTCCTTTCCTGGCAGGCTTGTAACAGTATTTGATTTTGGTTGGACTGCATCCTGCATTGTGTGTCCCACACCTCCGACTTTTGTTTGCTTAAATTATCTTTGTGCTTCATCTTCCCCTTCGTTTCCCTGGACAACCCCTCGAACGTAACCTCCCTAGACTGACATTCAATGGACAATGGACAGGAGATTATTTTTCAAGCAATCAAGAACATTTCCCTGATCAGTGAAGGTATGTTTGGAACCACGTCTGTTGTGCACTGAATGATTGTCATTTGGGTACATGGGAAGGGGCAGTGAGGAGTAGGGCAGCACACAGATACACTTTACTCAATTGGAAGAATGTGTTAATGATCTCCTCCCACATGAGAAGTCCGTCCACATGATGCTGTTGCTGGCTAGGCGTGGGATCCTCCCTATCATGGCTATGGCTGTCAGCATAAGGATCATAGTCCTCATCAGGCATGGGCACAGTTCGGCGACAGGCAATGCCGTGCAGCATAGTACACATGGCCAATATGGTCTACCTTCTCCGGATGGCACACAAAGGCCCCAAATGTTCAGGGGAGGCACCTAAAGTGGTTCTCCAGTAGATCAAATGCTCGCCCAATGGTGTTCTGGGTGCGGTGTGGGAGCATTGTACTGTTGCTGTCCAAGGTTGTCAGGATTCGACAGTGGTTTCATCAGTACTGTAAAAGAGTTAGTAACCTAAGGAAGGAGCTATACTATTCCAGTATTCTAATAAATCAAAGGAAGGGACAATGACAATTAAGACAAAATTACAAAACTTGGGTAAAGTCCCACAAAAATAATTTACAAACTAATCTGATCCTCTTGTGTGAGCCATTTCTTCTGGTAAATTCACACTTGTGCTCGATACAAAAGCTACTTTTGATCATATAGGCTTACCGTTATGAGGTCACTTGACAAACAGAATATAGAACACACATATTGAAATCGGCTGTAGGCAGTGGGGCCAGATGGTGTATACAACTTTTTACAAAAAGGAGAATCTTCACTGTGGGTGGCAATTTTATTTTCTTTGTTTACATACATTATTTCTAAGTGCATTCTCCCTACCACCTGGCACAGACGTTAACTCTCTCCTATTTACAAAGAGGGGGATCACACAAATCCTGAAATTACCGCCCAGTTGCTTTATTGGATACAGAGAGCAATATAACTGCATCTGTACTGCTTTCTCATCTTGAACAAAGGGCTATCACGTGCAGACAAGTGTCCAAGTTTCAGACAGATTCAGGAAAAAGAAAATGGGTACATCTTTAAATGGTCTTATTGTAAAATGTCTACAGACTCAGGCCTGGACAAAAATAAATATTCAGTCTGTGCTTCCTCTGTAGATTCAACATCAGCTTTCGATTATGTTGATAATCAAATGCTTTGGATCAAACTTTGAAAATAGGCAATACCTGCTCCATATAAGTACAACCATACAGACATGTATTAATGCTTTAGGGACATACTCCAAACAGATTCATATTTATTGGTTTATGGCAGGGATGTTTCTTGGCACCTTGCCTTTTCAACTTATATATATCAGATCTATATGTGGAGGTTGGTAAAACAAGATCCTTTGCTCCGAAAATTGTCCATCTTCCTATTGGGGCATGCGTTTTCTCAGATGCTATATTGCGGTTCGGCAATGCCATATAGGACTACAACATTTTTTGTTTGGATTGGAGTTCTACGCAAATGAGAATAATTTGCTAATGAAGACTGCAAAATCAGTGATTATGATATTCAAGTATGATAGGAAAGCCCCTTATTACAATTGGTATGTTTATGGTATCTTTTAAAGAATAACTCATTACTTAGTTCATCATTTTTTTCCAGTCTATGATAAAATAAGGATAAAAGATCATTTCCCAGATTCTCTCTGTGACAGCCCAAATGTAAAAATCAAAACAAATTATTGTAACTTTTATATTATTAATGTCTTTAATATCTATAAAGGTAAGATTATTCAATCATTAATATTGGTCTATAAGTACTTCATATTCCTGATTGAAAAAGTTTGATTATATTGAAGGAAATCTGTGGAAAAAAGTTCAAATCTTGCATGTATCTTTACCTTTTGTAGTTATTAGGCTCCAGCTGAGCTTGCAGGCCTTGTATACCATTATTCTTCCGACAAGATTGATGCTTTTTCATAAAATATCGAGCCCCATGACGTCTTCTCTACGTGAAGATGTCCATCACATTCTAGTTAAGGGGTCATCTACAGTCTTGAAAGGTTTTACTCCTAAATGTGATGATTTAATTGATGAAATACATTGTAATCGTCATATTTGATCAGAAAATCCAGATACGGTGGAGTGAAAGCTTTGATACTATGACTGGTGCTATCAGAGAAATCGGATTGTAAAACATTTTTCTCACAGCAAATATGCATACATTAATAGGAACTATACATTTCTTTCTGCTTTTTCTGATATAAGTTATAGATCCCTATTCAAGGGTTGTCATATACCTTATTGGTATACTTGAAATATTGGGAAAACTTCTGTCTATTGCCAAAGAGAATAGGGGATGATGCCAATGCTTAAGAGAGTTAAAATAGTAGAAACAGTCAAATATCTGATTTTAGAGTGTGACAAAACATACTGTTACAGGTACATGGTATTTGAAAAGTATGTAGATCATCCTCAATCATTTAGTACAGATGTGTTTTGTTAGTGTCTGCTTCATTAAAATCAAACTTTACCTTTCAATTTCACTAAGAAGATATATTGAAATAATACATGAATTATTAGGGGAGCAAATATGTATTGAATATTAAGAATAGGAATTGTTTATATTGCATGTATTTATGGCTATTTTCTCATTATTTTATTTCTGCATGTAGTTGGATGTCATGTGATTTTATGTGAAAGGTTTTAATTAACTGTATCACAATTTAACAAATAAAAAATGTGGAACCCAGCCCATGAAGTTGCGTATTTGATGCCCCTTAGGAAGATCGACAACTTCCTCACGGGAACAGGAACCCATTCCGAGAGGTCCCCAGGGAACCACTGATTCAAAGACCGTCTTGACATAAATATAGCCCACACACATCAATTTTGTGATGACCGGAGTCCTTTTGAAGATGGCAGACAGAGGAAGGTGCTGGAGTTGTAGTAGCTCAGAGCAGAGGTTTAACGAGAAAGGGGTTCCACCATGTTGGATTTTGCTGGAACTCTGCAAACTTCCTGCCCTCTCCCACTCCAGCAGAGAAGAGACTCTGGGTATAACATCAGAAGGGAAAGGTCACTTGTTATAGTAGTCTGGATTGGACCCCTTACAAGTGGCTTGCATTGGACCAATCCACTGCTGCATTTTGCCTTTATAAGGTGGGGAAAACCTCCCTTTCATCTTTGGACATCTTTGGACATCATGACATGAAGGACTAACCTGGAAGGAACTCTGTTGGGGATACTGTCTACTCCAAACTCCTCTGCCATAGAGGTGAAAACAAAAGGCTACAAGTAAGGGCATGTGTCTTTTCCCTTCCCATCTCGAGGGCACATCTATGGTGAAACTCCTTTATGAACAATGCCTACTGTAACTGAGGCACTTGTATGGAGGACTCTGCCAGTGAAGGTGACAGAACCCTTGCCAACGGCCTCTACACACCTTCCTGCTTGGGAAAGAGTGTCAAAAAGACTCTACTTGACCCTGGATACCACACATGGGGGTCTTCCAGCAACCCAAAAATCAACCAACATCCCTGAGCCTTGGTTCCCATCTCGATTACCTGTGATCTACACCAACCTGACACTGTCTACTGTGAGGTTGGCATCATGGATAGAGACACAGACAGCAAATTCAAAGTTCAACAATGTTTTAATAAATAAAAGTTAGGATGGATTACGGCATAACTTGGTCTATACTAAGGTAGGATTTCCCTACCTAATGAAACGTCAGTGTCAGTAAGTTAAACTTTAAAATCTGTCTGTGTCAAAATCCTATACTTGCCCTCACAACTAATACAAACACATGTATAGGGACATCAACCATAACTCAAATAGTGTTCCAAACATAACCTTCTGAGCTGCTTCCAGCTCAGGCTTATTTGTTAGCCTTCTCTCCCAAATGTCATTAAGTTCACCACAAAGTTCAATTTCTACATCCATATTAGAGGAAATACAGTTTTATAAAAGTTAGTGTGCCTTTCCCTAAGTTCAACACAGTTCCAAGGTAACATAGTTTCAGGACACCAAAACTCAGGGTTCCCTTCCTCAAGCTTAATGTCAATATCGAAAGGAAATATCTTGAAGCTTTGAGTCTTTGAACTGGACTTACACAACTCAGGGTTCCCTTTTCCAAGTCTGAGGATTATCAAGAGTTGTTTTCCTGTTTTCACCACAGCAAGTTTCCTTGTTGACATACAGGAATTCTCTGGTCAAGGTGCAGTTTCAGACCATGCTGCCCACCCATTACAGGCCATGCAACTAGGAACATAACATTTGCTTTTCCATCATCCTTGGTTCACAAGTGTAGTTCTCTGGTCTTGGTGCAGTTTCAGACTACAAAGACCACCCATTACAGATCACGCAACCAGGAACTTTCAGGTTTCCTGCAAAGTTCAATATTATACTTAATGGGCAGTTTCTTAAAGTGCAGCTTCAATTTTAACACTTTGGTATCTTTCCTTCCATTTAACTTCCTTTTGTTTTTCACTTCAATTTTTATTCAGGTTGGTTCGTCTCATACCATTGCATTCACATATGAAATATCTTACGGCTTCTGCTGTTCAGTTCTGTATTCAAAATAAAGGTAATCTTACTTGCTGTCTTCCAAACAGAGTTCAATAAATGTGCTTTCCCTCAATTCAATCACTATAGTATTCAAAAATAGTTCCTTTTACTTGTTTCATTCAATTCACTCTTCAATACGAGCAATGAGATCCTTTTTCGTTCATTGCAATGTATTGCTTTTACTTACTTCACTTGATTCAGTATATTTCATTCAGTCCGGTATTCAATAGTAGTAACATAATCTGTTTCATTCACTGTGGAACGTTACTTTCATTCATTTCATTCAGTTCAGATTCACTTGTGTATGAGCACGATATAAATAAAATATCATATCATATATATATATCATAGTTTCAGTCAATGCAGGATGTTAATTTTCCTCAGTTTGTTTGCTTCGGTCAGAATACATGGACCAGTATTATCTGTCGTGCCTCCTCTGTGCGACCCGGGTATTATAAGTATCCCCGACACTGCCCCAGTCTCGGCAGCTCCTCCGTCAGCTCCTTTACTTTCTTCTTCCTCCCGAAGGACCGCCATATAGCCCAGTGCTTCTCTTCACACTCACGAGCTAACGAATGGAGCTTCGCCTCCGCCTACATGCAAAGCCTGCTACTCGCTTCACCGTGGGTAGGATCTCCAACCCGCATTCCCTGGCAAGCGGGATCCCAAGGGTTTCATCTGGCATGCTGGAGTCTCGGCTTCTCCTCTCCTTCAGCTTCCACTCTGGTTCTCCCGCTCTGATTCCGACCCGTGCTCTGACCCATGCTCTCTGTTCTGCCTGCTGCTACAGCTTTTATACATCTGTGTTGGGCTAATAGGATAAAGGTGGTTGTCAAGGGTTTTCCTTGCCTGACCACAATTGAATGAATTAGTGGAACATGTGTGACTGTAAGTCTTCTTCTTCATCCGAGTACTTGAATGGTTAATGGAGGTAATCTTAATTGCTCCTAGCTGTTTCTTCTTTGCCTCAGTATTGTCATACAGTTTAAATTGGGAGAGAAGTGGAATACATTTACAGTGACCCATAAATGTCAGGGGAAGATAAGGTTGACTATCCTGAGCAAAATGGTGATACATGTATCGCGCAAAGGTACCTTACTCCAAATCCCCAAGGCTTCTCCACCAAGTTCATGCTCCCTTACTTGTCCACCCACAGGGTCAGGATCAAATAGTGATGGAATTTCACTGGCCACTTGCTTCGAGCGTCCAAGGAGAGTAGAAGTGAGGAAACCCTCAGGTTTCCCACACTTCCTTTCCCATGATTCTGTGCCATGTGCTGTAACTGCTTGGACTGCACTGCATGTTGGACCCAGTGGACCATCTCACCAGCCCGATGCTACATCACAGCCTCAAACAGCTCTTTAAAGCCTGGCTTGACAATGTTGAGCCATAAGAACAAGACTAACATGAATTAACAATGGTCCTGGCCCACTGGCCCACCTTTGAAGACACCAGTGAATTATAAGACCCCACTCTATTTTTGTAAAGGACATATTCTTCATTTAGACATTCTTCCTGAACTGTCTACCATTATCCTCAAAGCCCACAGTACCCTTTCACTGCAAACATCTTCATTCTCTGCATTATCTCCTACAGTGGTGGAGTGTTAGTGTTTTTATTTGTTGCCTGCATTTTTAAGCTTACTTAAATGTTACTATATATATAGAACTTTGATAGGACATTCCTTTACTTTGGTTCTCTGTACTATTGCTGTTTGTATTTCTAATATGCCAGCTCACACCCATCCTTTAGTGTATAGCCTGCCTTTGGCCCGCGTTACCAAAAGTGGCAAAGAAGGCATACCTGTCGATCTGTGCCTGTTTCACATTTATGATTGGTATCACTGCTGGTTTAGGAGTTGTATGAGGCTGAGTAGGTGCATTAGCCATTACTTATCCGAAGCTGTAGGCATTAGTCAAACCACCTTTCGATGCCTTCAGGCGAACGCAGGGGCATGGAGTGGGAGCTTGTACTAGATATTAGTCTCTTTCTGACCTTGGACAATAAGCAACGTTTTTGCTTGTAAAATGTTGCTTTTGATCTGCTTTTTATATCTAGTAGATTAATGAACCAATTATTTTTGCTCTCATTTTTTGTAAATGTGCAGTGACATTTTGGCTTGCGGCTAGGTCTGAACTGTATAAAAAAAAGAAATTAAAAAATCTCCTTCAACACATTATAATGTTTTGCTTTGTCAAAATACACACAGGTTCGATGGAAAACATGGACTAGAATTGGTGATTTTCAGTGAATTATATTGCAACCACTTAACTCCAACCTTGGTGTACCCAACCTTGGAATAGTGTGTGTGGTGTAAGCAGCGCATCAGCATGTATTGCAGGTAAAGGCTCACTGGCACCAAAGCAAATTTGCTTTTTTGGCTAGTTTTATTTATGGCAGTGCTTGTGGAAAGCAATGGTGAAGACTTTTGGGTTCTTACCAACCATGAGAGACACTGCTGGGACCAGTTGTTTCCAAATGAAGGGTTACTGTGTGGTGTGGGGATGAGGGCATACACTTTCCCCAGTCGATTGATGGCACTAGTACTGTTGACCCTTTGTGCAAAGTTTTCTGCACTAGTGTTGCAGGGCTGTTTTCGAGAGACTGGGCCAACCTATTAGTAAATGATATACAATGCTATATAGATAACTTGCAACAAGACCAACAGCAACAATGAAATAATGCGCTAATGCTCGTCGACCTGCAAAGAATACAGCAGCAACATGGAAATATTGTGGGACTGCTCGCATTACAATGCCAACCAGGTAAGCCTTGATGAGCTTATGTCGATACTATCTAGATTTGAAGATCTGATGCCTTCCAATGATGTGCAGTATCTAAAAAACATCATTGAAATCTTGCTGTGCAGACCTTTGAAAATGGCTGCCGCAATTTCAGTGACTCAGGCACCCGAGTTGCTTCCCTCTGGTAGCCCTCCCAAGGCCCCATCTGATTGGATGTTGTTGAAAATATTTACCTAGGCCTTGGGAGCCCGCAGGCGAAGCCGCACCCTGTAAACGCCCACTGATAAGGTCAGCTGCGAGTTCCCCTGTCCAGCCCTGTACCCCATGTGCCACCTCAATGAGGCCCAGATAACTTGCAACAAGACCAGCTACAGCAATGAAATAATGCCATAATGCTCGGCGATCTACAAAGAATACAGAAGAAACATGGAAATAATGTGTGACTGCCAACCAGGTGAGCCTTGATGGGCTTATGTTGATACTATGTAGATTTGACGATCTGATACCTTTCAATGATGCCCAGTATCTAAATAACATTATTGAAACCTCAATTTGTAGACCTTTGAAAATGGCTGCTCCACTTTCAGTGCCCGAGTTGCTTCTTTCTGGTAGCCCTCCCACAGCCCCATCTCATTGGATGCCGCCCGGAAATATTAACCTAGGCCCTAGGCCCTGGGAGCCGGCAGGCTAAGCCGCGCCCCCTGCAAAGGCCCACTGATAAGGCCAGCTGTAAGTCCCCCTGTCCGGTCCTGTTTGGCCACTGGAAGCCACCCGATCACCGACAAATACACAAGGTATGTCTCAACCTGTAGCGGCAATTGTTACATTAACCTAACTATGTCCTCCCCTCTACCTACCCACAAGTTCATCTGCCGATTGAAATTTTACAAAATACAATTCAGATTCATCCCAGGAACAACTCCCTCCCTGCCCAAGACACTGTCCTGCCCTGCAACCGCATTCAGTCGAGTCACTATGACCAGACCATGCAATGACTTCACCAGACGCCAGCAGCTCTCTGCGTGAACTAGCCACCGCAACACGCGCATCTCTAAACCCCTGCTAACTCAGATCAGAAACGATCGCCTGTGCTCACGCAGCATTACCTACCCCTTAACCCTGCGCTCCTCGCCTCCACAGAGGCTCATACGGCGATGCTTGAACACTAGCCTATGCTTGCTGGTAGACCAGGATCTTTGCAACCACCTACAGCACCACTGAAGCGTTCCTGGTGCTTTTAACAAGCAGATTTTGCGTGCACCTCCCAAATTACTCAAATGCTCTCTCTGTCCTCCTAATACTAAAGTGCCTGATTGTATTAATCCTGCAGCTTCAACAACTGTGCCAGATTGCCTTAGCATTCTGTTATGACTAGGCCTGATTGCCCCAATTCTGCAGCTTTACCAACTGTGCCTGATTGCCCTAGCATTCCAACTGTTATGAGTAGGCCTGATTGCCCCAATTCTGAAGCTTTATCCACTGTGCCTGATTGACCTAGCATGACAAATACCGTATTGGTGCCGGTCTCACCTATGACACCGCTGAATAACAAACTTTCATTGCCAAACCAGCACACACCTACACCACTCAAAGGATCCTTGATCAACGCCAGATCGCTAACAGCTCATTTGAAGGAAGGCATGGTATCAAACAGTAAGGCAGACACAAGCGATCACAGTTCAAGGGTGTTTATTGAACTTTAATAATCCTAAATCTAAAGATGGCAGCAAGCTACGAACATCAAATAATAATAACATATTCCTAGTGGTGTCTTGTAAAAATAAAAGGGCATATACTAATAAACCAATTGCCAATTCTTAATACAAATAGCGTGGGAAACGATGTTATGCAAGAGAAAAGTGTTCAACAAATAATATATCAAGATATTCAAGTCGTTGGCCTCCCTTCCCCATGTTTTCAGCACGGGACAAGGCGGCACAGTATCTGGCTTCTCTAGCACGAGGATGCAGTTCAAATCTCAGTATCAGGGCCTTCTAATCAAAGTCTTTTTGCCATTCAAAGTCTCTTACTTCAGTGGGCCTGATGCAACAAACAAACATTCAAAAGTTCCTTTCTCCTCAGGATTCTCATGTATAACTTCTTGGGTGATTTTCGATTCAGCCCGGGACCCTGTCCGCCGGGCTCAGACCCACTTTAGCACAAAGCTTTTAATTGATCTCCCTCTGTTAGGCTCGGACCAAATTCATGTACTTTTCCAAAGTGTCTCTACTTCATCGAAATCGAAGACTTTCGATGGTGTGCGGGATTTGACTTGACTTGTCGCTGGACCACTTGTATTCCCATTTATTCGTTTGATCTCCCTCTGTTGGGCTTGGACCAAATCCATCTACTTTTATCACTACTCAATTGGGTACCTTACAGGGACCTTCGATTGAGCTCCCACGCAGTGCCGTACCCCTCTGTAAAAGGTATTGTAGCTTGCATTAAAGTCCAATCGCTCATCAGCAGTTTAACTTCATTTGCGTCTCTTATCATAGGCGTTTTAACAATGTTCGTTCCAGCGCTCCTCATACAATGTTGCTGCTTGCAACCTTGGCTTCAACACAGACCAGTCTTGCATCGGTCTCCCCAACTCATCGGCTTTGTTACTTTCACTGAAGCAGCTTTGTTCTTGGAGCCAAGGACAGTACCACAGTGGCTGTAGATTTTCCCTGCCTTGATTACTGACATGGGAAGGACACGGTACCTCAGACACACAATGCTGGATTCTCCAGCCTGGTTTCCTGGTCTTACACTTTCTCGCAAGGTTTCATGGAAGTAACGGTTCCTTGTTGAAGAGGTCAAGGGAGCTTCCCTCCTTGCAGCCCCCGACTTTTTTGCCGTCTTTCTCCTCTCGCTAAACTGCCCTCTTGGAACTGCTGTTTCCTCGTGTGCTTTGCCTTGCTCAGATTGTGCTCTTGTGCTCCACCTTTTATCCATGTGGGGAAGTGTAATGGAAGTCAGGTGTGAGTGATTGTCGACAATTGCCTGAGCTCGCCTGACCATTGTATTGGGGCACGTCATGTATACAGCTTGTGTGCTAGTCTGTTTTCCCTTAGAGCGAGGTCTCCGTGAGAAAGTGTTTGTGTTGTAAAAGGGGGGGAGAGTTAGTAAATATCCTATGGGGCAGGATGAGGTAAAGGTGTTACAAGGAAGGGAATACTGCGCCTCACCATCTGGTGTTTCACTCCCACTCCCCGAAAACCCCTTACCCAGGTGATCCTCCCACACTGGTCCACCCCCAGGAACTGGATCAAAAAGCAATGGCCATGTCCTGGACACCTGGATGACAGATCCCCGGGGACTAGTGGATGAGACACCTTCTGGTTTCTCACATCATGCACTCAACATCAACAACCTAATAATTAGTAAGTCTTGGCCTATTAGCCATCGCAGAAACCTAGCTCTCCTTCGCCATACCGGACAACTACACCATCCTCAGAAAGGACAGACTAGACTCAAAAGGGAGCTATCAAAGCAGAAATGACTCTGTCCCTCAGAGTAACGCACAGCCTAGCCTTGAAATCATGGGAACTGATGACAGCCAAATTGACTCTTTCACACAATACCACCTTAACCCATCATCTAATCTAAAGACCACCAGGCTCCACATTTTAATTTGACGAGGATATCTCACAACTCCTTTCAACGGACGTCAAGCCTTCCTCTAGAATTGTGCTTCTTGGCACCTTAAATCTAGCTTTTAATGACGCACTAGACCCTTATGCTCTTACACTAGCAAACTTTATCGAAGCACTCTGCTTCTTCCAATGCATCACAAGCCCAACCCACGACAAAGGTCCCATCCTTGATTGGTTGGCAGATCTCAACTGCAACATCTCAATCTTCTCGAACGGGCCTTGCCCGTGGTTGGACCATAACATCATCTCTTACATTATCCCCATCATCAAACTGCCTGCTACCTCACCACTAATGGCACCGGCCACCCTCACAAGAAACACATGGAATATCGCAGCAGCCCATTTCCTCCCTCTACTGAACCACCGGACAGACCTCCAAACCACCCCACCATCATAGTTGAGCTATACAAACAACCCTTACTGATTGCCATTGATGAAATTTCACCTTTGGGCAATCTTAAACACAAACCACTGGCCCACCTTAACATTTGGTTCACCCCAAGCCTTAAATCCCTTTCGCTCAACTAAGCGAGTAGCTGAGACTGCCTGGAAAAATAACCCATCAGTACCCAATAAAGATCTATTTACCACCCTATCCAAAACATACAAACAGGCCATACTCCTATGTGTTCCAACATACACAATACTCTGCTAAACAAAATCACAGAACTCCAATAAAAAATTCTAGATTAAAAAAACGAAGTACTCTCCTCTGGAGCCTCGCCTGTCACAAAACCGACAGCACCAGCCTCTCATTGCCAGCACTTTGAGCTTAACCCTGTCACCGAATTGGAAGCAATCAACCTCATCAAAGTTCTAAAGCCTTCCAGATGTCAAGGAGACATCTTCCCAGCCCAAGTCATTAAAGATTGCAGTTCAGAGTTGGTGGCTTTCATCTCTTCATTCATCAACACCTCGTTCGCTACCGGCATAGTGCCTTCCAATCTAAAAGATGGCTGGGTACTACCCCTCCTCAAAAAGTCAACACTTGATTCCAACTCACCCACTAACTACTGCCCAATCACAACTGTTCCTTTTCTACACATAACTTTGGCCAGAGCAGTTTATATGCAAATCCGAAAACATTTGGAATCAAACAACCTTCTTTGGCTGTGCCAATCAGTGTTCTGCCCAGGCCACATCACCCAATCTGCTCTCATAGACCTAAAGATCCAAATAGACAAACTCAAAGAAAATGGTAAACTCACCCTCCTCCTCCTCCTAGATTTCCTAGCGACCTTTGACCTGGTACTTCACAATTTCTCTGCCACCCCTCTCCTCTGCAGGCCATGTTTCCATTAAAGCTACAACTTGGATTGCATCCTTTTTATAAAACAGATTGATGAAATTGTTCTCCAGCTCCGCCCCAGCACCTCCAGTGCCTGTCACTTGTAGAGTCCCACAAGGCTCATGCGTCTCCCCAATGTTATACAATATTTTCATGAAACCACTTTTTTCGACCTCCTTGACACCCTGGGTATCTCCTACACTAACTATGCGTACGACACCCATATCCTCCTACCCGTATGAACAACGACTCCAACACATTGGGAATGGTCTATCAAACTGTTCAGGCTTGGATGGCCTTACACTGACTGTGCTTGAACAATGACAAGACAAGACACTAGTGGCTCCAGATTGGATTGCAACCACTCCTAAATAAACTAGATGGTGCATACATGCCCTTCATTATTGATGGCCTCACCATTCCAGTCTCTAAAGAAGTTAAAACTGTGGGGTGTATCTTGACTCCTCACTATCCCTAAATAGACAGGTAAATGCAATTGCCTCCGTGTCAGGATATCTGAAGGATGAACTCCTTATTGAAATTGGGAACTTTCAGGAGAGGCTCACTCCATAACATTCTTTTCAGTGTATTAAAGCTAGCCTGATCTTCCTTTTGCCATCAAAGTTTATATGGCTCAGCATTCTTCAATGTGTCAGTGAGGTAAGATGTTATGGCTGAATAGTTAGGGAGAAACCTCTGGTAATACCTGGCAATCCCCCAAAAGGCCCTTAAGTCCTTTTTGGGCTTTGGGGGAGGTGGTTCATGCACAGCCCAGACTTTTCCAGCTGGGGTTGGAAGAGTCCATTTCCCTTGAAAGAGCCAAGATATTTTGACACTGACTGTGCTAGATGACACTTTTTTGTATTAGCGGTAAAGCTGGGTTGCCTCAAAGAGTGGGTGATTTCATACAAGTGAAACAGGTGCTCCTCCCCGGTTTAGCTGTGGATCACAATGTCATCCAGATACAGCCGGCAGAAGTGGGTATAGGGTTGCAGTATCTGGTCCATCAGCCGCTGAAAGGTCACTAGGGCCCCATGATGTCCGAAGGGAAAGACTGAAATAGTCCTCGGGGGTGGAGAAAGCTGTCTCTTTTTATCTGAGGGGTTCAGTGGCACCTGCCAATAGCCCCTGGCTAGATCAATGGTGGAGATATAGACAGCCGATCCCAGTCTGTCAATGAGGTCGTCAATCCAAGGCATCGGATAGTTGTTGAACTGGGAACAGCATTCAACTTCTGGAAGTCTATACAAAACCTCCATGACTGATCCGGTTTGGCCACAAGGACTATTGGAGATGACTACAGACTCTGTGAGGGTTCAATTATATCTCTGGCTAGCATTTTTATCACTTCCTGGAGGAGTACCTCCTTTTGTGCCTCCGGAATTCAATAAGGCTTCTGATTAATCACTTTACCTGTGGGTTTGCGAATGTAATGTTTAAACCCTTTTACTCATCCCGGTTCACTATTGAATACATCTGGCAATTTATTCAGTAAGTCCTGGATGTATGGTTGTTGTTGCTCAGGTAGATCAGAGGGGACCAAATTACATTCAAATGTTTCTTCAGATAACAAGGTAGCCATTAGGGCAGAAGACGACTCTACTGGCTCCTCCTTCCACTCCTTTAGGGGAGGTTGACATGGTAGATCTGGGTTTTAAACCTTCTGTCTGGCTGAGCGACCTTATAGTTATAGGGACCTGTTCTAATATTTCATATGGTCCATACCATTGTGAAAGCATTTTGTGCTCTGAGGTGGGTAAGAGGACTAACACTTTTTCCCAGATGGAAAAGGATTGTGGTACTGCCTTCTTATTGTAATGAGTCTTTTAGCTTTCTTGTGCCTGCCCTAGATCTTTTTGGACTAGTTCCACACAATAGTCAGGTGCTCTTTACTATTGAAGCATTTGGGCTGTTTGGAAAATAGGTAGCACTGCCTATTCCCTTTCTTCCACGGTCTCCTTGAGCATGTCCAGTGCATCTCTGGTGTTGCGTCTGAAAAGGAGATCAAAAGGAGAAAATCCAGGGAGTTTTGGGTGGATTTTCTAATGGCAAAAAAGGCCCAAGGGATGATTGTGTCCCACATGCATCCATCTGCTTAAACCAATGTTTTTAGAATGTTCTTTAAGGTTTTATTGAAACGCTCTACTAAGCCGATGTCTGAGGATAGTAAACAGAGGTGCATAGTGTAAGCGATATTCAATCAACACTACAGCTAAGTCAATGCCTAGTCTGGGATGCTAAGGAAAACCCTTATTGATGTATTTTTATATCCAGTTCAGTACTCTGGATGACAACCCTTGTATAATACCCCAATCTTAGAATCCCCCTGACCGCACTGAGCCAAGAAGTAGGTTTGTTTTGCAAATTAAAAGGTTTATTTGAAAATTTAAACAATATATATATATATATATATATATATATATATATATATATATCACACTTCTATAAATAAATTGATAATGGATATTACACTTGTGAATATGAGCAGTAGTCAGCAAGAGGTAACTTATGAATAGGAACAGAAGAATAAGGTGGGAAAGAATGCTTTATATGGTTCAAGGAAATGCAAGGTGGAATAAAATGCAGTACAGAAATAACTTGTTATGATTTTAGCAAAAGGTAATATGATCACTTTTTCTTTTGACAATTCACTCCCCCCCTATGCAATACAAGAAATGGAAGGAGAGCAGACAGTCTTCAAAAATCCCAACAAATCACACTGTATAATGCAATACACAGTTCCAGTTCCCCCAGCAAGCTTAGAGAAAACAGGGATGAGTTTTAAACACAGGCGAATTACTTTAATGTGGTTTGCAAGGAAGTGAAAAGGTGCTAAAATTGCTTTTAATTCCCTCTAGAGGTTCAGGGTAGGTGATGGCTACTTTATATTAGTTCAGGCTCACTTTAACATTACTCTATGAATGATTAGCAGATTGCAAACAAATTTTAGCAAAGAGAAGCAAAAAGCTGCTGATTTCTACAGATGAAGAAATCGGGCCAAATCGCAAATCGCGGTAAATTTCGCGAGTGCGTGTCTCGCGATTACGGAAAAAGTGTAGGGAGTAGGAGGTCGGTCCTAGGTTCGTTGGAAAGCCTAGATCCTAAGCTTTCAGATGAAAGTTAAATCTCGTTCCTAGCACAAACGGTTCCGGAGATACGGATGATTTAATAAAGGTAGATTTTCGGATTTAAAGTAAAACTGTCATGATGCCTACCTCCAAGGAGCCAGGTCCGACCCAGCAACCCCAGAGGCAGGCATCATTCCCCCCAGGGAAGTGCCAGCGGGCCCAAGCTGGGGCCCTTTGGACACAGTCCTGGCGCCTTAGGCGCCAGGCTCATGTTAGACCCCTGTCCTGGCGCCTTAGGCGCCAGGCTCATAAAGCTAGACATGTGTTCAAGTGTTTTAATGTGCACTTACCTGATGCAGACCATGCTGCTACATCCAGGCCCTCTTGAGGCCTGAATGGAACTACTTTACCTGTGGGACTACTTTCCACCTGGGTGTGGTCGGGGAAGGATACATACCTGGAACTTCTTCCAAAGCTATTTAAACCATGCCCGATCAGCAACTCACGCTTCGCGTTGTTCTGCTCACCGCAGCTGGACGCTCACCGTGTCAGCTCCTGCATCTGGACTTCAGCCACGCCTGTCAGCATCCTGGGTCGCCTGCAAAGGGAGATAAGAGAGAATTGGGGAGAAAGAAGACCTTACCAGCTAAAGCTGCATCACGGAGAAATCACACCAACGATCCTGAAAGGGAAGACATCATTTTAAAAGCATTTCGCTTTGATCGCTGCAGCGCTGCATTTCACTCACCTTTCCTGGGCGCCTCCATCTTCAGCAGCGATCATCCGGATCCGCACCCACTTCTCAGAGCCTAGAGAGAAAAAGACAAGAAGACAAGATGAGAGAAGGAAGGGAATAGGAAAGGCTCAGTTTCCTTCTTAGACTTACCTGTTGGGTCATTCCCATTTCATTTCGGGTCCTGCCGCTTCCTGGCATTCCGGACCCCGGCCCCTATGGGGAAAAAAGACAAAGACATTGAATGAGCGAATGCAAAGACATTACCTGAACGCTCATCCAGAACTTACCTGTCATTTACTGGAACTGCACGTTTCACTTCGGGTCGGCACCATATCTCCGGCATTCCGAACCCCGGCCCCTAAGGGGAAAAAGACATAAGCATTAGCGCTTGCTGCAATAAGACCATGAACATTATTATTAAGCTTGAACTTTTGAACTTGCAACAAAACTCTTACAGCGCCTCACCTGAATAGTCAAGCTTATTTTGAACTCCCATCAAACCTCAATCCAGTGAAGTAATTGGGTTTCAACGCGCCCCTGCATCAGAAGCAGGATGGAGAACTCATCCTTCCAGACCCTAAGGGGAATATTCCTGCGAGCCAGAAAAGCCAGAGTAGAGGGGCCCTTCCTGTCCATCCTCAGAGTCCTGCACTTCACCATTGAAGAAGCATCAGCACTCGAAGCCAGACCTGCGCCTCCGTGGGAATCAGGTGAGCGTGACAGAACGCAAAGCCTACCCACAATTTCCCACCCGGGCGCTATGGAGACTTCCGAGACAGATCAGCTGGCCCAGCTTTTGGGGGAATTACGGGCAGAAGTGCACTTAGCCCGCCAGGAGACTAATGCTCTCAAAAGAGAACTGATCCTATCAAAGGAAAGAACAGATGACCTGGCCAAAAGGTTACTGCAGGCCCAGGCAGGGCACACTCCTTTACCTAATCCCGGAGGTACTTCCACATCAATGGGTTTGAATAACCCGGTACAAATCAATCTACCTGGACACATGCCTTTGGCCCCGCCTGAACGTTTTGCGGGGGATCCCAAGAAATATGCCGTCTTTATGAACCAATGTCGTTTATACTTTCTATGCAGGCCCGGGGCCTTCCCTAACGACCAGACCAAGGAAGCCTTTATACTATCTTACCTCAGTGGCAGTGCTGCCGATTGGTCTATTCCATTGGTAAATCAGGATGATCCCATTCTCCAGGATTTTCAGGGCTTCCAGGCCAGCATGGAAAGATTGTTTGCTCGACACTCTCAAGGACAGGCCCTTGATAACGAACTGTTATCCTTACGACAAGGTAATCAGGATCTCCTGTCCTACGTTGCCACCTTTAATAGACTGGTTGTGGAAACTGGATGGCCTGAAAACAAAAGGATTACATTGTTTCATCGAGGCCTGCGCGGAGAGCTTAAGGATGTTCTAGCTCAGATTGTAAATCTACCCCAGGTCTGCGCAGACTACATAGACTTGGTGGTTCAACTTGATCACAGACTTCAAAATAGAAAAGCAGAATGGTTCAAAACCCGAGTACCGATCAAAACCCACGCTAACTCCAAGAGTACCGACATATCCGAACCTATGCAAATCGGTGGTGTTAAAGGACCATTAACGCAGAAGGAACGAGAGAGAAGGCGGCAAATGCAACTTTGTCTGTATTGCTGGACTTCCGGTCACTTTCTTCGAAATTGTCCGGTTAAAACACCTAAGAAGGTGGTTGGAGCCACTGATAACGATTTATTGACACCTGATTCGGGAAACGCCCTAGCCCGACAAGCGTAGGGGTCCGCTTGCCGAGCTTGAAAACAAACTCTTTGACCTCGCATTTTGTCATGCCAATGGTGCTCGTGGACCCAAAACAGCCTCAGCAGTTTCATGCTATAAAAGCATACATCGACAGTGGAGCTATTGGAAATTACATAGACCGTGAATTGGCTTCCAGGATTAAGCTCCCTCTCCGCCCGAAAGTAACCCAAGATGTCATTACTACAGTAGATGGAACCGAAATACTCTCAGGGCCTGTAACGCATTCCACTGTTGAAACGACACTGGTGGGTCAGGATGGACATCGGGAAGCAATTGTGTTTGATGTGATCAAGGCCCCACAATTTCAAGTAATTCTTGGAATTCCTTGGTTAGAAACACATAATCCCAGAATTGACTGGCGAGCAAAGAAGATAAGTTTTCCTGATTGTGAACCAACTTGTTATCCAAGAAATCCAGTTATGGGTCTAGCCTCAGCAACTTCCACCCCTGTACAGCTACCGTCAGAATACCAAGAATTCCAAGACGTTTTTCAGAAGGAACAGGCTAACACGTTACCTCCCCATCGGTCTTATGATTGCCAAATCGATCTGGTACCCAATGCTCAACTACCTTGTAGTAGGATTTATGCTCTTACGGAACCTGAGAACCAGCATTTGCGTCAGTATTTAGATCAGTACCTAGCCAATGGTTTTATTCGCCCGTCCAAGTCTCCTGTCTCCTCAGCTCTGTTCTTCGTGCCGTAAAAAGAGGGCGACCTTAGAACATGTATAGACTATCGCGCCCTAAATCAAATAATGATTAAGAATCGTTATCCTCTGCCCCTGATCCCTGAGCTTATCGACCAGGTGAAAGACACTTGTGTGTACACCAAGTTAGATCTCCGAGGAGCTTATCACCTGGTGCGTATAAAAGAAGGCGACGAATGGAAGACTGCATTCCGCACCAAATTTGGGCTCTTCGAATATCAGGTGATGCCCTTCGGTTTGTGCAATGCACCTGCCGCCTTTCAGTACTTTATGAATGATGTTCTTCGGGAACTTATCGATGTCTGTGTTTATATTGACGACATCCTGGTGTACTCTTCTTCAGAATCCGATCACAGAAAACATGTTAGGGCAGTTCTTGAGAAATTGCGCCAGCACAGACTATTTGCAAAGCTCGAAAAATGCGTTTTTCATACCACAGAAGTTGAGTTTCTCGGATTCATCCTGACACCTCAAGGAGTCCGAATGGACTCGCGAAAGGTGGACGCCATCCTCAAATGGCCATCTCCTAGCTCGGTGAAGGGAGTTCAGAGTATGCTCGGCTTCGCCAATTTCTATCGAAGATTCATCCGGGAATTTTCCCGAACAGTCCAACCCATCACAGCTCTCTTAAAGAAAAACAAATGCTTTGAATGGACTCTTGAGGCCGAACAAGCCTTTCAGGACCTGAAAACCAAATTCACCTCTGCACCTGTATTGAAGCATCCGCATCCAGATCTCCCTTATATTGTAGAAACCGACGCATCCAGTTCGGCCATGGGAGCTGTCCTGTCGCAAAGAGATCCAGAAACTAACCAACTACACCCTGTGGCCTTTTGGTCCAGGAAATGTTCTCCTCCTGAAATCAACTACGCAATTACCGACAAAGAGTTACTGGCTATTAAATCTGCTTTCAAGGCTTGGCGTCACTACCTTCTCGGGGCAAGACACACCATCACCGTAATTACGGACCACAGATATTTACAGTATTTAAAGATGGCCAAAGCTCAATCTTCATGACAACTCCGATGGGCTCTATTCTTTGCGGAATTTGATTTTGTAATTACCTATCGCCCTGGCTGCAAGAATGGTAAAGCGGACGCCTTATCCCGGATTGGCATGGAAGAACCCAATTCGAGTTTAGAACCTGTGCCAATTATACCTGAACAAAGAATCTTAGGCCTAACTTCATTGCAAACTATTGAGGACATCCAAACGCAAGTAAAACAACTTCTAGACTCTTCAGCCTTACTGGAATGGAGTCAAAAGGGTCCTCATTACACCGTTAAGTATGATTTACCCTACTTCCAGGTGCGGTTATTTCTGACAAGTAAAGAATTGCAAGAACTTGTTATTGCCCATCATCATGAATCATTAATGGAAGGACACCCTGGTATCGCTAAAACGGAGGAAAAAATCAAACGCCACTTCTGGTGGCCTTCTTGGAGAAAAGACATAAAGTCTTTTGTATTGTCTTGCGGAATTTGCGCCCAAAACAAGGGTCAAAAGAAAAGGCCAGCCGGCCTACTTCAACCCTTGGATATTCCACCGGCACCATGGCACACCTTGTCAATGGACTTTATAACTGACCTGCCTCCTTGAGCTGGTTACAACACTATCCTTGTAATTGTGGATCTATTCTCCAAAATGGCCCACTTCATCCCTTTAAAAGGCTTGCCTTCGGCTTCCACCTTGGCCAAGGAATTTCTGGAGAATATAGTTTGCATACATGGTTTCCCTTCCATATTAGTCTCGGATCGTGGAAGTCAATTTATCTCCCATTTTTGGAAGAAGTGTTGCCAACTAGCACAAATAGATGTGCGGTTATCCACCAGCCACCACCCCCAGACCGACGGACAAACCGAGAGAACCAATCAGACTCTCGAGCAATATCTTCGGTGCATGTTACACCAATCCGAGTTAAATTGGAAAGACATCCTTTGGATCGCAGAATATGCATACAACAATTCAGTGCATTCTGGAACCGGACAAACTCCTTTTTATACTTTGTATGGTCACCATCCTCGGACCTCTGACCTAGATCCACCTCTGACCCTGGAAATGCCCGCAGTAAATCAACTGCATTCCACAATAACCCGAGCCTTCAAAGAAGCTGCAACTCATTTACAGCAAGCCAAGAAAAAGTATAAAGAAAACGCTGATTTGCACCGAAGTAAAACTCCTCCTTACCAAGTAGGAGACCAGGTATGGCTAGCAATGAAACATTGACCCCTCAATGGCCCGCAAACCTTCAATCCCAGATTCATAGGACCTTATCCCATCAAGGCTATAATCAAACCCGTGGCCTTTAAACTGGATTTACCGTCTAACATGCGTATTCATCCAGTTTTTCATGCATCACTTTTGAAGCCAGTACAACCAGGGACCCAACTGTCCAAGCCTCCAGACCCAGTTCAAATTGAAGGGGAATTAGAATTCAAAGTTAAAGACATTTTAGACTCCAAGGTGTTAAAGTCAAAACTCTTCTATCTTGTTGACTGGAAGGGATATGGACCTCAGGAGAGATCGTGGGAGCCTAGTAACTATGTTCACGCACCTCGATTAATACAAAGGTTCCACCGGAGATTTCCGAACAAGCCAAAACCCCCGGAGGGAACAACCTTGGGAGGGGCCTTGAGGGGGGGTACTGTCATGATGCCTACCTCCAAGGAGCCAGGTCCGACCCAGCAACCCCAGAGGCAGGCATCATTCCCCCCAGGGAAGTGCCAGCGGGCCCAAGCTGGGGCCCTTTGGACACAGTCCTGGCGCCCCAGGCGCCAGGCTCATGTTAGACCCCTGTCCTGGCACCTTAGGCACCAGGCTCATAAAGCTAGACATGTGTTCAAGTGTTTTAATGTGCACTTACCTGATGCAGACCATGCTGCTACATCCAGGCCCTCTTGAGGCCTGAATGGAACTACTTTACCTGTGGGACTACTTTCCACCTGGGTGTGGGCGGGGAAGGATACATACCTGATTGGTGGAAGGATACATACCTGGAACTTCTTCCAAATCTATTTAAACCACGCCCGATCAGCAACTCACACTTCGCGTTGTTCTGCTCCTCGCAGCTGGACGCTCACCGTGTCAGCTCCTGCATCTGGACTTCAGCCACGCCTGTCAGCATCCTGGGTCGCCTGCAAAGGGAGATAAGAGAGAATTGGAGCGAAAGAAGACCTTACCAGCTAAAGCTGCATCACAGAGACATCACACCGACGATCCTGAAAGGGAAGACATCATTTTAAAAGCATTTCGCTTCGATCGCTGCAGCACTGCATTTCACTCACCTTTCCTGGGCGCCTCCATCTTCAGCAGCGATCATCCGGATCCGCACCCACTTCTCAGAGTCTAGAGAGAAAAAGACAAGAAGACAAGGTGAGAGAAGGAAGGGAATAGGAAAGGCTCAGTTTCCTTCTAAGACTTACCTGTTGGGTCATTTCCATTTCATTTCGGGTCCTGCCGCTTCCTGGCATTCCGGACCCCGGCCCTTATGGGGAAAAAAGACAAAGACATTGAATGAGCAAATGCAAAGACATTACCTGAACGCTCATCCAGAACTTACCTGTCATTTACTGGAACTGCACGTTTCACTTCGGGTCAGCGCCATATCTCCGGCATTCCGAACCTCGGCCCCTAAGGGGAAAAAGACATAAGCATTAGCGCTTGCTGCAATAAGACCATGAACATTATTATTAAGCTTGAACTTTTGAACTTGCAACAGAACTCTTACAGCGCCTCACCTGAATAGTCAAGCTTATTTTGAACTCCCATCAAACCTCAATCCAGTGAAGTAACTGGGTTTCAACGCGCCCCTGCATCAGAAGCAGGATGGAGAACTCACCCTTCCAAACCCTAAGGGGAATATTCCTGCGAGCCAGAAAAGCCAGAGTAGAGGGGCCCTTCCTGTCCATCCTCAGAGTCCTGCGCTTCACCATTGAAGAAGCATCAGCACTCGAAGCCAGACCTGCGCCTCCGTGGGAATCAGGTGAGCGTGACAAAAACTCAAAATGACAGGTGACAGCTTGCAGCTGCAGAATTGACAGGTGACAGTTGTGCAGCTTTAAAATTGACAGATGACACGATTTCTAGGAGGCTGTTCTAATTAGGTTAAAATAGCTTGAATTAGATTATTTTAACTAAGAGATTGGGTTCTGCACAGTTCTGGCCGATACTCACTCCTAATTTTGAAATGAATGGGCCTCATCACGGATCTGGTCAACTGGACTGGACTTCGGTTCTCTTTGCTCGGCGGGTCAATCAGGCACCGGTTCTGCTCACAGCGGTCTGGGTCTCTCTGGATCTCTGGTCTGGTCTCTGGCAATTGTTCTTGGCAAAGAAGTCAAACAGCTCGCCCGGCTGTGGAATAGTTTGCAAATGATTTTAAGGATGCTGAGGCCTTTAAGCTCTGAAGTAAAGTTCTGGTCTTTGGAGATTGATGGATGTGAAGTCTGGAGTCTCCCGGCAGAGCATCCCGCAGAAAATTGAATTGCATGTCTCTACCTGTCCCAGCAGTCTCTTTTTATGTGTTTTAAAAAGTGGGTGGAGAGGCTAGCATCCCTAAGCCTGCCCCTCTCTTGATTTGATAGGTCAATAGATTCTTTGGTCCCTGATTTGGGAAGGGATAGTGTATCAGAGTGATGTCATTTTTATGACCTGCAGAAATGACACTCCCCTGGTCAATGTGCACACAAATCTATTCCTGATCCAAATACATATTTCCCAGGTACACAGTTGTTTGACATCACGTACACACATCATATATTACTAAAGATAGTCCCTGTCCCGACTCAGGCGTTTCTAGGAGCTTGCATTCAAAAATGGCAACTTATTTTCGATTTTAGTGGGTTTTGCAACATTGTTTTTTCATCAAAAATTATACAAAGGTACATTTCCCTTTCACATATATCCCAGTAACTTTCCATGTCTCTAGCTTAAACACATTGTCTACAATAATCATAATTAGTGGGGTTTTGCCCCAGAACATGGTACAAATTGGAGTTTGGACTCAAATCGTGAGGGCATTTTTCAAACTAAGACTCTCAAAGTTGTACATTCCTGTCATTTGGTTACAATAAATTATTACTGTTTCTATAAACTATATATTTGTTGCTCCCCAAAGTGTTTGGGTCCGCCTCCAGGATTCTGGGTGGGTCAGTGATCACATGTCTCTCCTTGCTGGCAGAGGGCTGTTGACAGGAAACACTCAAAATTAACATACCCCATTCAACAGAAAGAGCCTTTTGTGTGGGCTCCAGCAGGCTGCCTGGAAGTCTCTCCTCAATCAATCAACAGGGTCATGTGATATCCTGCCTCTTGGTGTGGAATCTCTGAAGTGTTAAGATTTCCCAGCCTCTTGGCCTCTGGGAACAGCAGGTGGCTAAGGTTTCCAATTAACCAACAAGCTTTGAAGTCCCTGCCCCTCTTGCAACTCCTAAATACAGTTTCCCTGTCAGAGTTTAGACCGCTAGCGCCACCTTGGGGAATTTGTCAGTACTGCATCCATTTTTGAGTTGTCTTGAATTACTGCATTTCAATAGAGTGGTCTTTTGCTTGATAGTATAGGACCCTTGCTTAACATTGTTTTGATGGCATCCTTACAGTAGAGTGGTGATTTGGAACCCCCCACAAGAAGGTTGTATCTTTGGAGTGGTCTCGTGTGAACTGCGCAGTTCTCCTATTCTGGCGTGAATGTGGGCGGCGATAGCTCATCCCCACATCCACCCAGTCTATTGATTTAGTTTGTTCTGGGATAGAATAATGGGCGGCAACAGCTCATCCCCACATCTACCCAGTCTATTGATTCAACATGGGTCAAAACCCTTGACAAATCCCCCTGCCCGACTGCGCTTTGATTCAAGTCGAGGGGAAGTCGGGCGCAAAGGAGTTTTGAGCCATTGCGCTGGTATGTCCCCATTATCTTCTTCCAATTCTGTGGATGGCACAGTTCAGCATCTTTTCCTCCACCCAGTTGGATCGATCGGTTCTCTTCGCCGGTCCTGATGGGAATATTGGGTGGTACCCCGGGCCCCTCGGGTCTCTGCTCCCGGGCCCCGGATCGTCCTCCTTGGCCAGTCTCCAGGTTTTCTTTCTCCTAGGACGACAAAGGAAAGCGGCAATACCTATTCGTAGACATTTCTTCCCCACCATTGATATAGTGGGGTGGCATATACATTTTATAGTCAAAACATTTGCGTTCTTATTTTAACAAAAAACAAGATACAATCATAAGACATTTTTTTTTCCAAATCATAATATTTTAGAGACTGTATGTGGGATATTTTAGGGTTGGAATTGAATTACTCTGGGGCGGTCCCCTCTGGTATTGCAGAGGACTCCTCGAGTTGTTGCAGAGTGTGCCTGGGATGGAAACACTTTAGCTGATTTATATGGACCCACTTATCTTCCCCCTCTGCCAAACTGCCTTTGGGGATGCAGATCTTATAGGCAAAAGGGGAGATCTTGTCTATAATTTCAAACAGTCCCTTCCATGTAGGCAAGAATTTTCGCTGTTTGGCCTGGTTCCTTGGGAAATTGTATAGATAGACCCGATCACCCACCTTATATTCCTTTCGGGTAGTTTTTAAATCATAGTGGGTCTTCATGCTCTCGGCTGATCTTTCTAGATTCCGCTGAGCCTAGGCAAAAGCATGCTGAAGGTGTTTCCTTAAATTCTGCACATACTCATGAGTTGTGGAGGCATTTATCAATGTTTGCTCTTGGGTTCTGTAGAGCAAATGCTGGGGAAGCACCATCTTGCGTCCGGTCATCAACTCAAATGGTGACATTTTAGTTGCAGATGAAGGGGTAGATCTGATGGCCATTAGGACCAGAGGTAATCGGATATCCCAACTTGGCCCAGAATCTGCCACAAACTTTTTTAATATGTTCACAATGGTTCGGTTGTATCTCTCCACTGCTCCAAAAGAAGCTGGCCTGTAAGCAATGTGTAGCTTCCTTTTAACCCCCAGTATCTCCCACATCTTTGGCATTACTTCACTGGTGAAGTTGCTACCTCTGTCTGACTCAATCCTTTGAGGTAGACCAAAACGGGAAAAGATGTGGTTAATCATCAGGGCAGCTGCTGTTTCTGCTTTGCAATTTGGGGCTGGGAGACATTCCACCCACTTGGTAAACAAGCATGTAACGGTCAACATGTACTTGTTTCCTCTAGACGAGCGGATTACAGGGCCTACAAAGTCGATTTGCAAATCTGACCATGGCAGTGTCATCCCCCTCTTTTGGAGAGGCGCACGGTGTGTGAGGGATGATGGCTGAAATTGTGCACACACAAGACACCCCTTCAAGTATTGGTCGAGGTCCTGCCCCATGTGTGGCCAGTATGCAACCTCTCTTAAGATTTCCAGTGTTGTGTGAAACCCCCTATGACCGGCGGTGGCCGCGTCATGGGTGTGACTTAACATCAGGCTTCGGAATGAGGTAGGGACCACCCACTGATCATGGCCAGCTTGGGATTTCCTTACCAACAAAACCGTCTTGGATTCGGAACCTTTTTGGACATTTCATCAACACTCTTAGGTCCTCTTTCCCAATGTAATCGGTATCCATCAGGGGAAAGTTCTCAGGGTCCTCAAGGTGTTGGTAAAACCTACCAATAATTGGGTCCCCCTTCTGAGTTGTAATTAAATCAGCATCAGGGGTCTCCTTACTCCATTGTGCAGTTGAAAGATCATTGTGAGCATTTTTCTGGGACCTAGTGATAGCAGTGACCTGGATTTCCCCCAACAGGGACTCTGTTTCTATTAGATCCCCTTGGATGGCCCCGGTTTTGGCCAGCTGATCAGCTAAGTCATTTCCAGTTTTGTCTGGTCCCTCTACTTTGGAATGACCCTTGATCTTTTTCCAGTAGATGGTCATCCCATTCGATGTAACCAGATCATCAATGTTTTGGATTAACTTCCCATGTTTCAAGGGTTTGTTATTAGCACATAACATGCCTCTGGTTTTCCAATTAACCAGGTGCTCCCCGAACCCGTTCCGTACATAATCCGAATCTGTGATTATGACTAGTTCGTGGAGTTGATTTTGGACGGCAGTGAGGATGGCCTGATGCACAGCCATAAACTCTGCCACCTGACTACTTCGGGGACCAATTTTGTATCCAGCGGGGGGTTCTGGTGACTCATTCAACCAAGCATTCCCTACGCCGGCTACCAGTTCTTTCTCCCCGTTGTCGTCAACATGGTACGAGCATCCATCCACATAGACAGTGGGCATTCCCTCACACTTGTCTTCTTCAAAGACTTTGTGTGGGGAATTATGGTATGCCTCCATGTTGTCCGTGATTTTTAGACTTTCGTCCTCGAGACAGTTTTCTCTGGCACAATCATGCAAGTCAGCCAGCCCTTGCGCGAGGGGACTCTTCTTGTTTTGGCCATATCTGACCTCCACAGGAAAGCCTTGCATTGACAGAATCCAGGAAGTAATTCGGGAATTACTCACATTTCCGGCCTGGATTCTGTCACTTTGGAGATATTGCAGAGGCTGGTGTGGAGTCTCCACTATGATGTGTTCCCCCTGGATAAACGGGCGGTAATTCTTCAATGCCCACACCATTGCCAGGAGTGCCTTCTCACAATCATTGAATTTTTCCTCCACAGAGGTTAAAGTTTTGCTCGCATAGGAGATTACTTTATTGACCTTGTCATGCTTTTGGTATAATACTGCCGTCAAGCACGTATTAGAGAACCCTGTCTCCAGGAAGAACTCCTTGTTTCTGACAGGGTAAGCTAGGCAAGGCACTTGTGAGAGGCTTCTTTTGAGTTGTCTTACTGCCTCGGATTGTTCTGGACCCCATTCCCACTCAACGCCCCCCCTACAAGAGATGAATCAGGGGTCTAGTGATCTCTGCATAGCCTTCAATGAACTTTCTGCTGTAATTAGTCAGTCCAAGGAGGCTCCTTAGTTCCCGCAGAGTCGTGGGGTCTTTCAGCTTCTGAAGTGCTTCCACTTTCTTTTCTTGGGGACAGAGGCCCTGAGGAGTAATCTCCTGCCCCAAGAAATTAACACGGGTTCTACACCACTGTGCTTTCTGGAAGGAAAGTTTTGCTCCGGCGGCCCTCAACTGTGTCAGAACATAACGGATCTCTGCTGTGTGTTCTTCCACAGATGGACTTTTGATGAGGAAATCATCTACATAAGCCAGGTTACCCCTCGCACCCAGGTCGGGCATGGCCTTATGTAAGAAAATGTTGAATTCATTGCCGGAGTTGAGGTATCCGAAGGGAGTCTGGGTCCAGGTGTACTGCTGGCCCCCGAAGGTAAAAGCCAGTTTGTATTGGTCCTCCCTACTGACAGGCACGGTCCAGTATCCATTGGTCAGGTCTATTGCAGTGAATACTTGTGACCCTTGAATCTGGGCCAGCCATTGGTCAATGTAGGGCAGAGGCCATCAGGAAGTATGGACCCGTTTGTTGAGCTCCCTAAGGTCGGCGCAGAGTCTCCACTGGCCGTTTGGCTTCAATATTCCCAGCACCGGATTATTGAAAGTGCTGTGGACTGGACGGATTATTCCCCGGGACTCAAGGTTCTTAATTATTTCAGTAAGGGACTCCATGGATGCGAGAGGCAAGCGATATTGCTTCACAAACACTGGAGTCATGCCAGGGTCCGTGGGAATTGTTGTTGTGTGGATGTCGGTGCGACCACAGTCATATGAGTCTACCACAAAGAGATCTTGGAAATCCAAGAAAACTTGTTTCAACTTTTGCTTCTGTTCCAGAGTCACACAGGCATCAGCTAGGTTGACTCTCTCTTCCACCATCTGCCTGAAGCCTGGAAAGACTTCTGGTTTGGCTATCTCAGCGGCCTCCTCCAGCTGGGTGGAGAAGTCCCTGGTCAGAGTGCTGATTTGGACTGGAGGCTTCAGGTGGGAAAGGTAGCCCTCATGGACTTGGAAAATCACCTTGTCCCCTCTGAAGTCACAAGTCACATCTTCCTTACCATACCTGTCTGGTGTTGCATTGTCATCCCTTTCACTGTCAGAACAGTCCTTGGGGATTTGTCCTAACAGTTCATTTCCTAATTCAATGGAGAAATGTCGGTCATCAACCGCCATTCCAATGATGGTGCCTGCAGCTAGAGTAATACTCTTTAAGTCGCTGTTATCCACCTCTATTGGAATGGTGTCATGTTCTATGTTGACTAATGGAGTTGGGTTTACCCCCAACCCTTGCTGTTGGAGAGAAGCATTTAGATGTATATAAGCATCAGGGTTTTTCAATTTTTGTCCTCTTTTAACTTTCACTTCCAGGGAGAATTGTCGGGTCCTTTCTGGGATGGTGACTTCCTCTTTGATCTGAATTTCAACTGCATAAGGTAGCAATTGAGCTGACCTAAATGCTTTTTCTGGATCATCAAAGCCCATGGGATTATCCGCTAATCGGGACCAAGCTTTGAAGTTTATTAGGTCCAAACTAATGGCAAAGCGATTGAGAATGTCACTGCCTAAGTAAAAGGCGGCAGTGACGTCTCGCACGACCCAAAAATTATGGACTATGCTCTTGTTGTCAATGGAGATTTTGAGCATACACCTACTTGGCAGGTGATGTTTGGAATTAGGTGCTTCCAGGTCCATTTCCCATTTGTCTAGCAGTTTGAATGTGGGAATGGCTGGATCTTTTGGGAGTTGGCGGAACATGGCTTCGCTGATGAAGCTCTTACCGTGGTTCACACACACTCGAGCGAGAACAGAGTCCTTCCCATCATTTAACTGAACAGGGATAAACAACTGATCTCCAATTTGCTGAATATCAGCCAGGCTCTGAGCTGATTTCACATCTTTCTGAACCATAGGAGTGGGAGTTTCTGAATGTGGATTAGTAAAGAATTTCAGAGTGTTTCCTTCCAGTGTGGAATACCACCTTAAACTGGAAGGAAGGTTGATTTTCAGAAATAGAGAGGACTCCCCATCACCAGTCTGTTGTCCTACTGCTATTACTGTCACGTCTGGAATTTGGTTGTTCTGGAAGTGAAATTCTACTTGGTCAGATTTTTGTTCAACCATGGTGTTATATAGTAACTTGGTGATTGCATCACCATGTAGAACCTTTGCCAGCTCGGGTTCCAGATGACGTTGTCTGTGTGGCTCGTGATGCGAGCTACAGAGAGATAACGACATCGGAGCTGTGATGGCTGCAACTCTCCATTAATGAATAAACCCATTGAAATACATAAGCTGGTACGAGTCGTGATTCGTGCTGTGAAATACGTAAGGAATGAACACAACAAGTGGCGACGAGGATGGCGCTGTTGTTCCGTGTTATGGAGAGTTCCCATAAGAGGAAGACACTGGAATGACAGATCGAAGCATCGATCAAGGAAGTAAAGTGAGGTACGGTAGCTGCATGTATATTTGCCGTACAGCTACCTGCGCTGAATTTAGACTTCATGAAACTGAAAAGCGGATGGATGACTTGCTGCATGATTTGAAGTGGGCGCGCGGTACCGCAGGAGACAGTGGAGCGGCCACGAAGAGCAACGTGATGACGTGTGCTACGCTCTTCGAGTAAAGCACCCAAAAAATAACGTGCTTTGCGTGCCACCATCTTGTTTTAGAAAAAAAAAACAACGATTGTCTACGAAACGGGTGTTTCGTATTACGGACATGAACATTATAAAAGGAGTGCTGGTGAAGTATCCAACACAGTGAAACTGGCAACATTGTTGCACGAGTAGCAAACAGCAGCAACTACAGTGCACTCTACACAAGAGGTTTATAAGCCCAGAACTGAAACAATTCAAGTGGACATGTACTGAAAACTGCAGAACTATAAGAATAACACAAGTCAGCAGGGTGAATAAAATACAACAGATGCAATAAAGAATAAAGGGAGAGCACAGTGCAGATAACTTTACACAAGAAAGCAAGAATAATACATTGGAAAAAAAGGCATAAGAGACAATGCAGAGTATACTGGCTCCAGAAAAGTTTTTAGCCCATCCAGGAAATCCTGTGTTGTCGTGGGAACAATGGTTGGACAATTTTCGAGTCTATATGAGAGCTATAGGTGGTGCAAAGTTCAGTGATGACTTGAAAGAAGCTACATTGTTGAGCTGCATAGGTACAGAGGCATTGAGGATTTTCAGGACATTAACTGGGGATACTGACTCTGGTAGTAGTTCAAGTGATGCCACGACCAGTTCCAGGAAGTATGAGGTGGCGGTAACTAAATTAAGCAAACACTTTGGAAATAAGACTAATGTTGTTCTAGAAAGATATCGATTCTTTACCAGGAAACAACTCAAAAATGAGTCGATTGATGTGTATGTGGCAGCATTGAGAGGTCTCATCGCAACATGTGATTTTTCTGGTATAGCTAATGAGTATCTAAGAGATCAGATAGTTCTGCATGTGGCTGATCAAAAGATACAACAGAGACTTTGGCAAGCGAAAAATCCAACGTTGGAGCAAACATTGGAGATAGCAAGATCCATTGAACTAGGAGATAAATGCATGCGTGAAGTGCAAAATAAACAGGAGGTATTTGATAAGTGTACAGTTCAAGCTGTGCAGTCTGAGAGCCCAGATAAAAATGAAGAGTCATTGATTGCTATGGTAAAGAAAATAGTGGGATTGGATAAGAGTACGGGCTCATGGCAAAACAGGGATAACTTTTCCAGATATCAAGCCAATTGTGACAAGTGTGGATGGTTTAAACATGCGAATTCAGAAAAAGACTGTCCAGCTGTGAGTGCAGAATGTTTTAAGTGTGGTCAAGTGGGACACTATGGAAAAATGTGCAGAAGCATCAGAGGAAGGGGAAGATATTTCATGCGTGGGAGTAATTATATAGGTCATAGATTTAACAGTAGGAAAGCTACATCTGGAGTGAGAACTGTGGAGGAGAATCAGCAGCCAGACGGAGTAGTTGCAATTTCTGATGAATTTGGAGAAGCAATGCAAATTTTGGCCCTTTCGTCCAGTGGAAAAGCTGTGGGTCCGTGGGTACCAATAAAAGTGGATGGAGTGACCATACAGATTATGGTCGATACCGGATCTCCGTATACCATAGTTGACAAAGACACGTTTGAGGGAATTTTGAATAAGAAGATAGAGGATCTACATATGACAAGAGTCAAAGCGACAGGGTATGGCAAATCCCCTGTTGATATCGTTGGCTATGTTTGGGTACAGTTATCCTTTGAAGGGAGACAAACTTACTGCAAGTTGTATGTGGCACTAAAAGGTTTTGCAATAGTTGGTTGGTGGGAACAAGCAGCACTAAGGATTAGGATTCACCCGGGAGAAATTAAGCCCATTTGAGCGTTTTAGATAAATGTTGTGATTCCCCCGATGGTTTGGTTCAGAGATTTCCAGAGGTATTCAATGAGAAGATTGGGATCCTCAGAGGCTTTAAACATCGCATTGTTTTGAAAAGAGGAGCAAAACCTGTAGTGCATAGGTTGAGGAACATACCAGTTGGGACACGGGATTCTTTGAAGAGAGAATTAGAAAAATTGTGTTCTCAAGATATCATTGAACCGATAGAAAGTTCAGAGTGGTTGTCTCCCATCGTGATTTTAAGGAAACAAGGGGGGGACATTAGGATATGTGTCGGTTTAAGAGATTTGAACAACAACATATGGATAGATCGACATCCCCTGCCAAATATTGGAGAAATGCTCACCACTATGGAGCCAGCCAGGTACTTTTCCACACTTGATTTATCATCAGCATATCATCAGGTTGAACTAGATGAGAACTCCAGACATCTGACGTCATTTATAACACCGTTAGGGGCGTTTCGTTTTAAAAGGATGCCATTTGGCCTAGCGTCGGCGGCTGCTGTTTTTCAGAGATTAATGCAACATCTATTTGAAGGTTTACCTGGAGTGTACTATTTCCAAGATGACATTTTAATATCAGCCATGACCGAAGAGGATCACGATGCTAAGCTTCTTGGAGTTCTTCAAATACTACAACAGAGAGGTCTTACGTTGAAGATTGAGAAGTGCAAAGTAAAAAAAAGTGAAGTGACGTATTTGGGCCATTGTATTGATGCCGATGGGATTAAACCTAAAGAGGCTTTAGTGGATACTATACTGAGGCTTCCTGAGCCGTCCAACAAAGATCAATTGAGGAGCTTGTTGGGCTTGACAGAGTATTATGCGAAGTTCATTGATCACTATACAGACAAAACGATACATATGAGGAACTTGATGAAGAAGAATGTGAAGTTTGGGTGGTCTATGGAATGTGAGAAAGAATTAGAAACAATCAAAGAACTAATTAACAGAGCTCCTGTCCTGAAAATGTTTGATTTTAGTGCCAAAACTGTTATATCTGTAGACGCGAGCAATTCAGGCCTGGGAGGTGTACTTGAACAGGTTCAAAATGAGGAAATGGTTCCTATAGCCTTTGCTTCTAGGACACTTAAAGATGCTGAAAAAAATTATTCTACTATAGAAAAAGAGGCTCTGGCTGTTATGTGGATTTTAGAACATTTTAAGGGGTTGATATGGGGTATCCCCATTGAAGTTAGGACTGACCACAAGCCGTTGATTCATATCCTGAATCCAAGAAACCCACATTTAACATCTCCTCGCATAAGGAGATGGATTCTCGTCATAATCCAGTACAATTTTTTAATCAAATATACTCCAGGTAGAAGTAATGTGGTTGCAGATTGCTTGTCCCGTTTACCATGCTCCTCAGGTGATGAAGGTAATGATAAAAATGAAGTGGAAATGGACAGCGTCATTGCACAAGTACATCCTGGTTTCACTAAGGAGGATTGGATGGAAGCTGTCAAGGCAGATGAGGAACAGCAACAATTGAGGTTAGCGATAACGAGTGACTGGAAAAAGGTTCCTGAACGGATAGTGACATGGGAAGGCAAGAAGGAGGAAATGTCATGCAATGAGACCTGCATATATCGGGGTGATCGCATTGTGCCACCCACGAGTTTGAGAGAGAAGATCATGCAAATAGCACATGAAGGACATATAGGGAGAAATCTCACTAAAAGAAGAGTAAGAGAGGTATATTGGTGGCCCAGGATGTGGAATGAGTTGGAAAACATGGTGAAGGAGTGCTCTGCATGTGCGGTGAGTGACAAGGGAAAAGTTGTCAGAGCCACACCTTTGCAACCCATAGAAATACCAGTATCGGTGTGGACAAAGTTAGCCATTGATATTTCAGGACCATTTGAAATATTGGAGCCACATAAGATCTACATTATAGTGTTGGTTGACTATACCTCTAAGTGGGTTGAATGTGGCATTGTAGAGGGGTCTATGTCGGCAATAAAAGTCAAGAGATTTATGGAAGAAATATTTGACAGGGAAGGAGAGCCTCAGGAGTTGGTATCAGATAATGGGGCACAATTCATGGCAAATGATGTACAAGATTTTCTCAAGGAAAGAGCAATTAGACATAGAACCACTGCTTTATACCACCCTATGGCTAATGGATTGGTTGAGAGAATGAATAGATTTATCAAAGACACTATTCAATTAGCAGTTGCAAACAACATTCCTTGGAGAGAGACTCTTAAAGAAGCATTGCTCACATATAAAGTCACGCCACATTCCACAACAGAAGTAGAACCATTCACAATGATGAGGGGAAGAGTGGCTACCAACAGACTGAGACCAGCTTGGTTAACAGGAAGAAACAACAGAGTTGTGGACATGGAAGCTGTGGTAGAGAGAGTGAAAGACAAACAAGAAAAGTATAAGAAATATTATGACAGGCAGAAGAGTGTGAAAGAAAATACCATAAAGGAAGGTGATTGGGTGAGAGTGAAAGAGCCCAGAAAGGTTGTGAAGGGAGAATCCAAATATCGTGACCTGCAGATGGTAGTGAGTTGTTCCGGGAAATCCGTAATATTGGAAGATGGAAATCGGTGGTCATGTGATGATGTGGTCAAAACCGATGGGAAGGTAAAGCGAACTTTAGACAATGTTAAAAGAGTGGTGTGGCGTGATGTTAACAAAAGTAAAGAAGAGTTAACAAACAAACACGCCAATGTTACAGAAGTGAGGAAGGACTATACATGTATGGCGAAAACCAGAAGCAGAGCACCATATTTTAAAAAAGACTTCATGTATTATTAATAACCTTTTACAAGAGGCCAGCGACTATTCCTGGGAAGCAGAGACGATGTGTATCCTTTTACTTGGGATGGTGTAGCCCGATGTTTTGAATTTCTTGTTAATAGTTCTTTCGTTATCTAAGAATGTGATAGTTACCTGGTTAATTATAAGGGGGGGAGATGTTAAATAGTAACTTGGTGATTGCATCACCATGTAGAACCTTTGCCAGCTCGGGTTCCAGATGACGTGGTCTGCGTGGCTCGTGATGCGAGCTACAGAGAGATAACGACATCGGAGCTGTGATGGCTGCAGGGGAACTCTCCATTAATGAATAAACCCATTGAAATACATATGCTGGTACGAGTCGTGATTCGTGCTGTGAAATACGTAAGGAATGAACACAACACATGTGGCAGGTGCCGTTTAAACTAACATGGTTGGCTAGTCTGGGTCCAATCTATTAGGGGTGACAACCTTCTCAGGAGGTCATTCCCTAGTAAACAAGGGGTGCCCTCTGGAGTCCCTACTATGACTGGGTGTTTCACCTTCTGTCGCCCAATTTTGATGTCCAAATCTGCAGTCCCCTCGACAGGAATTTCCTTCCCGTCAAAGTTCTGCAGTTGTCCAGGAAGAGAGGTGAGAGGAACACGGTAATTCTCCCCCTTCCTGCATTTAGTTCCTCAAAGGCCCTTTTGGACAGAAGGGTAGCTTGGGATCCAGTGTCCACCAGTGCCAAAATTGTACCCTGCGCCTGTACTTGTACCGGGGCATAATATCTTCCCTCCTTCTCCTCAAGGGGGCACAGATAATGCACATTTTTGGACAACTGGTGGGCTAACTTTCTGGTTTTGGACATTGCTAGCGAAGAGATTTTGGCAGAATTCTGTGGAGAACCTGGGGAATCTGAAAGAAAAAGTTGGCAACTGGAAATGGTTTCGGGTTCTGGGCCACCCCCCCCCCCCCTTTTTGGAGGCCGTCCTCAGGATGGGTTTGACCCATGGGATTTTGGTATTGTTGGTTCTGGGATAGAATGATGGGCAGCGACAGCTCAATCCCCACATCTACCCAGTCTGTTGATTCGGTTTTAGGTTCCCCTGGTTCCGGTTCTGGGCCGCCCTTGCCTTTTGGGAGGCAGTCACCAGGTTGGGTTTGACCCATGGGATTTTGGTATTGTCGGTTCTGGGATGAGATGATGGGCGGCGGTAGCTCAGTCTCCATATCTCCCCAGTCTGGATTGGAATCCCTTGGGACACATTTTTCTTTGGGAAGAGTTCCCCCATCTCTAAAGGAGAAGATCCTTTTCCCAAGATCCTCTGAGGATTCCTCTCCCTCAAATTGGAAGATCTGTACCTCCTTCACAAACTGGGCCTGTTTGGGCACATTGTTTCTCCTACCCCCCCTCTGCCCCTTTGGAGGCAGACTTTCAGGGGCAGGAGATTTTGTTTCCGGTTCCTGGTTTTCCAGGGGCTGTTTACAAGTTGGGAAGGAAGCTTCCTCCAAGGCTTTACACCCCCCTTCCCCTTGTGCCTCCTCCCTGGGAACCGGTGGGTTACCAGGGTGCTGCCCCGTCATTGTTCTGGAGCACCAGGTCCAGAGTTTGGGGCATTCTGTGGTGGCATGCTCATCTGAGGGTTCTGTTGAGCCCTCAGTATGTAACCCAGATCCCGTGCCATATTTTGGACCTGGCGCTCAAGTTGTGAAACCCGCTCAGGCTGATACGGGGCTCTATTTTCTCCCCTGGGCTGATCCCGGGAAGGGTAGCTATCCCTTCTCTGCTAGTACCCCTGGTTGGGAAGAATTTGGTACCCCTCCACCCTTGGCCTCCCCTCTCCCGGATTAGGTTGTCTGGGCTCAGGGAATTGGGGAAAGAAGGATGGATGATTTTGGGGCTGGAAATTGGGTGGATACCTGGGGAAAAAGTTCTGCCCAGGATTTGGTGAATTTCTGCCCTCCTGGGGGAAGTTAGGAGGGAAGTTCCCCGGGTCAGGTGCTTGGCTGGATCCCCCCCTTGGGCTGGAGGAGTCCACACATAACCCAGGATTGGTCGGTTTCCCTTGTAGCGGGGACTTACATAGTCAGGGGAGCGGGGCACCCCATTTGTGGGACTACCTCCTCGACTCCCTGTCTGTGACTGGCCCGAGGGCCTTCTGGGCTGTGAATTATTTGGTGCAGGCAGGTTTTTAGGCCCCCCCATCTCCAAATCTAAAACGGGGGTAACCTTTACCTCTGCCACCTTGGCAGCAGCAGGGGGGCTGTTGCTTTTGGGTTTTTTTGGCACATTATTTTTATTTTCGATGGGCTTCTGCACCTCATAGATTGGGGTAGCCTGTTCAATGACCCAGTCTAAAGATCTTTTCTCATGAAAATCTCTCACAAGCTGGGTCATTATGTATTTGGGTAAGGCATGGAAAAATGTATTGATAAATTCTCTGCTATCCGTGCGCACCCTTCTGGTGGTCTGCGCAAAAGCACGCTTTAATTCTTGCACAAATCCTTGTGGGGCCTGATCCTCCCCACATTGCAAATTGTAGGCTGCCTTGCGAGCCTCTTGAGGATTTAAGTGCACAGAAAAATGTTTCAAGATGGCCGCCCTGTATGTGGACCACCTTGAATGGTTTTGATCCTCCAGCCCCGCAAAGAAACTGGAGTATTCTGGTGAGAAGGTCCACTTTACATATTGAATACAGCTTTGGCTGTCCTTCAAATGGAAAGTCTCCATCATTTGCTCATAGAGCTCCAAGTGTTCCCAAACAGAATACTTGGCGTTCTTATGATAAGGCGTGATGACATTCCTTATTGCCTTTATTTGTTTCAATGGGTCCTTAAGCAAAGCCCTTTTTGCCTTATTGGCCTTTTTGGTTCGGCTAAACCTGGTCCATTTATCCTCCGACTCAGAAGCGCTGCTCCCAGAGGTGCCCGTCTGATCTTCCAGGTTTTCCCGGATTCTGCGAGCCTGGGAATGGCTGACAGAATGTGGGGACCTGGTCTCCTGTGTCCTGTAATGCTCAGAGGAGTCTTCAGATCCCTCCTTGCTGCCAGGATTTGATGGGTACCCCCCCACTGACCTAACTGGGCGGAGGTTTTCAGGATGCCCTTAATGGGCCTACTCTCCTGGGGTTCCCCACTAAATTGCACTGTGCTTGGGTGCCCATACCCGGATGCCCGCCCATCCATTCCTGGGAGGTACTGGCCTATGAGCCCCATACTTCTAGCTGGATAGTAATCTGCCATCCCCGTGGTCCTGGGCTCATGTGCGCGAGGGGACATGGGGGTGGCAGAGTCCAGGGACTGGGAGAGATGAATGCCTCTGGTACTAGGGCTCCTGGGATTATGCTCAGGAGTTTCTCTTTCCCAACAAACCTCATCTCTATCCGCCCCTGTTCCCTGTTGCAATGCAAGAGCCTGCGCTTTCAGTTCCTCACTAGACTTACTAGACTCTATCAGTCTCTCCTGCATGGCTACCTGTTGCTGGAGCCTATCATTGTGCTGACAGAGAGCCTCATTTTCTCTCTGTGCCTCCTGATTGGTCCTGGAGTACTGGGCCAGTCTCTGCTGCAGGAGGGTTACCTCCTCAGTCCCATCCCTACTGGCCTGCTCCTTTCTTGCCAGAGCCTCCTCCACCCTCCTGGTGTGATCTAGCAAGCCCTGATGCTCTTTTTGGAGGTCACCCAGCCCCTGCAGGGCCACGTGATTTTCTTCAATTTTTCTTTTTAAATGGCAGACTTTCCTGACCAAGAGCCTGCATTTGTGATGCCAGGTCATCCCTCTGCCTTTGAAAGGCACCAGCTTTCTGGCGTTCTTCATCAAACTCTGCCTGGGTATCCAGGTCTTTCCAAATCAATTTATTGCTTTCCTCTTTCTCTCTGTCTAGTTGGATGTGCAGGGTGGCTACCTGCTCTGTGCATGCCCTGTTGAAATTGATCTGTTGCTCCAGCTTTTTCTGGCTCTGCAGTAAGGAGTCCAAACTGTCTTGGTGCTCCTTCTGCAAAGCCAGAATTCTGGTATCCTGGTCTGTCTTTTCCTGTTGCAGTATATCCATGTCCTCTTTTATTTTAACGATATACTGCCTACTATCATTTTCTGACTCCTGGCTCCTCTGCAGCCTCTGCTCAGAAGAGACCAGGTCAGATTGGGCCTTTTCTAACGCCATCTGTTGCCTATTTGCCAGATCTTGGCCTTCAGCACATTTTTCCTGCATGGCTCCCATATATAGATACAAATATGCCGCTATCCTAACCATCTTGTTGTGTTTATCTTTAACTTTAGGAGCCATGTATAATTCACTCAGGGCCACATGTAATGGACCCTGATCTCTCCATGTATCTGATCCTGTTTCAGTGACCTGTTGCGCGATTGCCTGCAACCAGACCGCTTGGTCCTGATGAGTCCACTCACCTCTCACAAATAGCTTATGTAAGAAGTGCTCTCTGGCTATTTTCATATCTACCAAGGTCGTCATTCTGGAATTTAGTTCCTTCCTGACTTACAGAAGTTTGTATTTTATTTTGCAAAACAGACCGTTTCCTTAGAGCGTTCCTTTGAGGGATGCTTTCACAGTGTAAAACAGCGTGGTGATCTAATCGGATATGTGTATCTGGTCAGTTGGCACACTGTATTAATCTGCACAAGTGGTAATTCAAAGCCAGAATTTCCCGGCTCCGAGCCCCCACTTTTGTAAGCGATATTCAATCAACACTACAGCTAAATCAATGCCTAGTCTGGGATGCTGAGGAAAACCCTTATTGATGTACTTTTATATCCAGTTCAGTACTCTGGATGACAACCACCCTTGTATAACACCCCCCTCTTAGAATCCCCCTGACCCCACTGAGCCAAGAAGTAGGTTTGTTTTGCAAATTAAAAGGTTTATTTGAAAATGTAAACTATATATATATATATCACACTTCTATAAATAAATTGATAATGGATATTACACTTGTGAATATGAGCAGTAGTCAGCAAGAGGTCTCTTATGAATAGGAACAGAAGAATAAGGTGGGAAAGAATGCTTTATATGGTTCAAGGAAACGCAAGGTGGAATAAAATGCAGTACAGAAATAACTTGCTATGATTTTAGCAAAAGGTAATATGATCACTTTTTCTTTTGACAATTCACTCCCCCCTATGCAATACAAGAAATGGAAGGAGAGAACACAGTCTTCAAGAATCCCAACAAATCACACTCTATAATGCAATACACAGTTCCAGTTCCCCCAGCAAGCTTAGAGAAAACAGGGATGAGTTTTAAACACAGGCGAATTACTTTAATGTGGTTTGCAAGGAAGTGAAAAGGTGCTAAAATTGCTTTTAATTCCCTCTAGAGGTTCAGGGTAGGTGATGGCTACTTTATATTAGTTCAGGCTCACTTTAACAATACTCTATGAATGATTAGCAGATTGCAAACGAATTTTAGCAAAGAGAAGCAAAAAGCTGCTGATTTCTACAGATGAAGGAATCGGGCCAAATCGCAAATCGTGGTAAATTTCGCGAGTGCGTGTCTCGCGATTATGGAAAAACTATAGGGAGTAGGAAGTTGGTTCTAGCTTTGTTGGGAAGCCTAGATTCTAAGCTTTCGGATGGAAGTTAAATCTCGTTCCTAGCACAAACGGTTCCGGAGATACGGATGATTTAATAAAGGTAGATTTTCAGATTTAAAGTAAAACTCAAAATGACAGGTGACAGCTTGCAGCTGCAGAATTGACAAAGAAAATGGTAAACTCACCCTCCTCCTCCTCCTAGATTTCTCAGCGACCTTTGACCTGGTACATCACAATTTCTCTGCCACCCCTCTCCTCTGCAGGCCATGTTTCCATTAAAGCTACAACTTGGATTGCATCCTTTTTATAAAACAGATTGATGAAAGTGTTCTCCAGCTCCGCCCCAGCACCTCCAGTGCCTGTCACTTGTAGAGTCCCACAAGGCTCATGCGTCTCCCCAATGTTATACAATATTTTCACAAAACCACTTTTTTCGACCTCCTTGACACCCAGGGTATCTCCTACACTAACTATGCGTACAACACCCATATCCTCCTACCCGTATCAACAACGACTCCAACACATTGGGAATGGTCTATCAAACTGTTCAGGCTTGGATGGCCTTACACTGACTGTGCTTGAACAATGCCAAGACAAGACACTAGTGGCTCCAGATTGGATTGCAACCACTCCTAAATAAACTAGATGGTGCATACATGCCCTTCATTATTGATGGCCTCACCATTCCAGTCTCTAAAGAAGTTAAAACTATGGGGTGTATCTTGACTCCTCACTATCCCTAAATAGACAGGTAAATGCAATTGCCTCCGTGTCAGGATATCTGAAGGATGAACTCCTTATTGAAATTGGGAACTTTCAGGAGAGGCTCACTCCATAACATTCTTTTCAGTGTATTAAAGCTAGCCTGATCTTCCTTTTGCCATCAACGTTTTTGTGGCTCAGCATTCTTCAATGTGTCAGTGAGGCAAGATGTTATGGCTGAATAGTTAGGGAGAAACCTCTGGTAATACCTGGCAAGCCCACAAAAGGCCCTTAAGTGCTTTTTGGTCTTTGGAGGAGGTGGTTCATGCACAGCCCAGACTTTTCCAGCTGGGGTTGGAAGAGTCCATTTCCCTTGAAAGAGCCAAGATATTTTAACACTGACTGTGCTAGATGACACTTTTTTGTATTAGCGGTAAAGCTGGGTTGCCTCAAAGAGTGGGTGATTTCATACAAGTGAAACAGGCGCTCCTCCCCGGTTTTGCTGTGGATCACAATGTCATCCAGATACAGCCCGCAGAAGTGGGTATAGGGTTGCAGTATCTGGTCCATCAGCCGCTGAAAGGTCACTAGGGCCCCATAATGTCCGAAGGGAAAGACTGAAATAGTCCACTGGGGGTGGAGAAAGCTGACTCTTTTTATCTGAGGGGTTCAGTGGCACCTGCCAATAGCCCCTGGCTAGATCAATGGTGGAGATATAGACAGCCGATCCCAGTCTGTCAATGAGGTCATCAATCCAAGGCATCGGATAGTTGTTGAACTGGGGAACAGCATTCAACTTCTGGAAGTCTATACAAAACCTCCATGACTGATCCGGTTTGGCCACAAGGACTATTGGAGATGACTACAGACTCTGTGATGGTTCAATTATATCTCTGGCCAGCATTTTTATCACTTCCTGGAGGAGTATCTCCTTTTGTTCCTCCGGAATTCAATAAGGCTTCTGATTAATCACTTTACCTGTGGGTTTGCAAATGTAATGTTTAAACCCTTTTACTCATCCCGGTTCATTATTGAATACATCTGGCAATTGATTCAGTAAGTCCTGGATGTATCGTTGTTGTTGCTCAGGTAGATCAGAGGGGACCAAACTACATTCAAATGTTTCTTCAGATAACAAGGTAGCCATTAGGGCAGAAGACGACTCTACTGGCTCCTCCTTCCACTCCTTTAGGGGAGGTTGACATGGTAGATCTGGGTTTTAAACCTTCTGTCTGGCTGAGCGACCTTATAGTTATAGGGACCTGTTCTAATATTTCATATGGTCCATACCATTGTGAAAGCATTTTGTGCTCTGAGGTGGGTAAGAGGACGTACACTTTTTTCCAGATGGAAAAGGACTGTGGTACTGCCTTCTTATTGTAATGAGTCTTTTAGCTTTCTTGTGCCTGCCCTAGATCTTTGTGGACTAGTTCCACACAATAGTCAGGTGCTCTTTACTATTGAAGCATTTGGGCTGTTTGGAAAATAGGTAGCACTGCCTCTTCCCTTTCTTCCAAGGTCTCCTGGAGCATGTCCAGTGCATCTCTGGTGTTGCGTCTGAAAAGGAGATCAAAAGGAGAAAATCCAGGGAGTTTTGGGTGGATTTTCTGATGGCAAAAAAGGCCAAAGGGATGATTGTGTCCCACATGCATCCATCTGCTTAAACCAATGTTTTTAGAATGTTCTTTAAGGTTTTATTGAAACGCTCTACTAAGCCGATGTCTGAGGATAGTAAACAGAGGTGCATAGTGTAAGCGATATTCAATCAACACTACAGCTAAGTCAGTGCCTAGTCTGGGATGCTGAGGAAAACCCTTATTGATGTATTTTTATATCCAGTTCAGTACTCTGGATGACAACCCTTGTATAACACCCCAATCTTAGAATCCCCCTGACCCCACTGAGCCAAGAAGTAGGGTTGTTTTGCAAATTAAAAGGTTTATTTGAAAATTTAAACAATATATATATATATATCACACTTCTATAAATAAATTGATAATGGATATTACACTTGTGAATATGAGCAGTAGTCAGCAAGAGGTAACTTATGAATAGGAACAGAAGAATAAGGTGGGAAAGAATGCTTTATATGGTTCAAGGAAACACAAGGTGGAATAAAATGCAGTACAGAAATAACTTGTTATGATTTTAGCAAAAGGTAATATGATCACTTTTTCTTTTGACAATTCACTCCCCCCCCTATGCAATATAAGAAATGGAAGGAGAGCACACAGTCTTCAAGAATCCCAACAAATCACACTGTATAATGCAATACACAGTTCCAGTTCCCCCAGCAAGCTTAGAGAAAACAGCGATGAGTTTTAAACACAGGCAAATTACTTTAGTGTGGTTTGCAAGGAAGTGAAAAGGTGCTAAAATTGCTTTTAATTCCCTCTAGAGGTTCAGGGTAGGTGATGGCTACTTTATATTAGTCCAGGCTCACTTTAACAATACTCTATGAATGATTAGCAGATTGCAAACGAATTTTAGCAAAGAGAAGCAAAAAGCTGCTGATTTCTACAGATGAAGAAATCGGGCCAAATCGCAAATCGCGGTAAATTTCGCGAGTGTGTGTGTCGCGATTATGGAAAAACTATAGGGAGTAGTATCTCGTTCCTAGCACAAACGGTTCCGGAGATACGGATGATTTAATAAAGGTAGATTTTCGGATTTAAAGTAAAACTTAAAATGACAGGTGACAGCTTGCAGCTGCAGAATTGACAGGTGACAGTTGTGCAGCTTTAAAATTGACAGATGACACGATTTCTAGGAGGCTGTTCTAATTAGGTTAAAATAGCTTGAATTAGATTATTTTAACGAAGAGATTGGGCTCTGCACAGCTCTGGCGCATACTCACTCCTAATTTTGAAATGAATGGGCCTCGTCACGGATCTGGTCAACTGGACTGGACTTCGGTTCTCTCTGCTCGGTGGGTCCATCAGGCACCGGTTCTGCTCACAGCGGTCTGGGTCTCTCTGGATCTCTGGTCTGGTCTCTGGCAATTGTTTTTGCAAAGAATTCAAACAGCTCGCCCGGCTGTGGAATAGTTTGCAAATGATTTTAAGGATGCTGAGGCCTGCTGAGAAGAGTTCTCAGTTTGTGGGTTTAGGCCATTGCTTTAAGCTCTGAAGTAAAGTTCTGGTCTTTGGAGATTGATGGATGTGAAGTCTGCAGTCTCCCGGCAGAGCGCCCCGCACAAAATGGAATTGCATGTCTCTACCTGTCCCAGCAGTTTCTTTTTATGTGATTTAAAAAGTGGGTGGAGAGGCTAGCATCCCTAAGCCTGCCCCTCTCTTGATTTGATAGGTCAATAGATTCTTTGGTCCCTGATTTGGGAAGGGATAGTGTGTCAGAGTGATGTCATTTTTATGACCTGCAGAAATGATACTCCCCTGGTCAATGGACATTTCCCTTCCACATATATCCCAGTAACTTTCCATGTCTCTAGCTTAAACACATTGTCTACAATAATCATAATTAGCGGGGTTTTGCCCCAGAACATGGTACAAATTGGAGTTTGGACTCAAATCGTGAGGGCATGTTTCAAACTAAGACTCTCAAAGTTGTACATTCCTGTCATTTGGTTAGAATAAATTATCACTGTTTCTATAAACTATATATTTGTTGCAATTCAACTCCCCAAAGTGTTTGGGTCCGCCTCCAGGAGTCTGGGTGGGTCAGTGATCACATGTCTCTCCTTGCTGGCAGAGGGCTGTTGACAGGAAACACTCAAAATTAACATACCCCATTCAAAAGAAATAGCCTTTTGTGTGGGCTCCAGCAGGCTGCCTGGAAGTCTCTCCTCAATCAATCAACAGGGTCATGTGATATCCTGCCTCCTGGTGTGGAATCTCTGAGGTGTTAAGGTTTCCCAGCCTCTTGGCCTCTGGGAACAGCAGGTGGCTAAGGTTTCCAATTAACCAACAATCTTTGAAGTCCCTGCCCCTCTTGCAACTCCTAAATACAGTTTCCCTGTCAGAGTTTAGACTGCTAGCGCCACCTTGGGGAATTTGTCGGTACTGCATCCATTTTTGAGTTGTCTTGAATTACTGCATTTCAATAGAGTGGTCTTTTGCTTGATAGTATAGGACCCTTGCTTAACATTGTTTTGATGGCATCCTTACAGTAGAGTGGTGATGTGGAACCCTCCACAAGAAGGTTGTATCTTTGCAGTGGTCTCGTGCCAACTGCGCAGTTCTCCTATTCTGGCGTGAATGTCCCAGTCTATTGATTTAGTTTGTTCTGGGTTAGAATAATGGGCGGCGACAGCTTATCCCCACATCTACCAAGTCTATTGATTCAACATGGGTCAAAACCTTCGACAATAGGGTTTTTAGCTCTAAGATCTCCTTGACTTATGTCATCAACTTTGACTTAAAGGTACTCCCTTGAACGGTCAATATTTCTCTTGCAAAGTCTATACATGACAGAAAAGGGATTAGGTGTATAATTATCTGTGAGGTATTCTTTTTCAACGTCAGGGACTGTGGATACAGGGTTGCATATCTAGAATATACTTATTCCCTACTTTGGACGGTTCTAATGGTTCCGCTATATCCATGCCAATTCTAGCGAACAGCACCTCTATTATAGGGTGGGGATATAGCGTTGTGGGTGGAGGGGAATGTGGACCTGTTTTCTGCCATAGGGGACATGTGGCTATGAAGATCCTAACACCATAAAGCCCTGGCCAATAAAATCTGTTGATAATCTGCCCCTGTGTTTTTGCCATCCCAAAGTCAAATCAGCATAACCCATTTCCAGGACAATCTTCCTATGACCTCTAGGAATGGCAATTTGGGTCCCGGTTACCCCTTCTGCTGTAAGATCTGCCCTATAAAGAAGGCCTTGTTTTAGAAAATAAATGACCCGTCTTTAGACCTTCCTTCCTCTTCGGGTATTACTTTTAAGAAGAGTTCTGATAGAATAGGATCATTTCGCTGAGCGAAAGCTAGGTTGGGAATTATCTCTGTCTCTTCCCCAGTGGTTCTGGGGGTTACTGGGGTTACAAAAGAAGGGGGTTCTTCATCAGCCTCTCTAAAACCCTTACTGCCTCTTTCTTTGTTTGCTTCCCATTATTCTGCATTAATGGATCTATTACACCAGCTATTATGTTCAAACCATATTTACAGTTTCCAACTGATTTTGATACTAGCCGGATGTAGGGACCCTTAAGAGGTGACAGAATTAGTCCTGTGGGGATCCACTAGTGTTCACCTACTTCTATAGAGATATGCTGACTACTGTGTAAGTCAAAACCTATACACTCACTAGTATCTACAGTGGGACCAGTGACCTGACTGCTCAGTTTGTTATATTTCAGGGTTCCCCACTGTATATCAGTTGAGTCATATCCCAACCCTGACACCATATATAAGGGTGTCAAAGAAGGAAACAGACACAAAGGTGGTATGATGGTGGTTATAGACTTTATATGCATACAAGGTCCTCTCTGCCCCCATGATCTAAGAGGGGTTTCCCTGCCTGAAAACGAATACTAAAGGGTCCATCATAATGTCCATCAAAACAAACTCCACTGTCCTGTGTCACAACCTACCTCTATCCCTCATGCTACAACCAAAGCATAATTGAACAGAAAGTTACTTCTTCAGGAGAATATCTCCTTTCTCCTGATGCTCGAATACTGTTAAAAAGAATGTTCTTGTGAAACAAGAATGCCAAGGGGGGATGACTCCCTTCCCCTGGCTTGCGGGTTTCACACACCCTGTATTCAATCCCACATCCAGGAGAATATCTCCCTTCTCCTGGTTTAGGTCTATACAGTTTCCAATAAGACCAGGGGGAATGAATCCCCATTTCGGGACCAGAAGAATGACTCTTCACCTTGTATTAGTTGGCACAGTTAACAACAAGGCCAGGGGGAATGACTTCCTTCCCTTGGCATCTTTAGAGTATGTCCCAAGAGCTTTAGCCCCTTCTCCAGGAGAATGACTCCCTTCTCCTGGTGTCTGACAAGTTCTTTCTCACAATCTTCAGCTTGATGTACACTTTGCCACTCTATTTTGGTGTTAGCAAAGCCCCAAATCCTTTGTTGATCACTGGGCTTAGTGCCACCACTTTGACGAGGAAGTTCTCCTTACTTGCTCAGTTCCCTTTTATTGGAGTCCCAGACCCTTCTGGTGGTAAGTAGGCTTATTACTGCCACTGAGGTGAGGAAGCTCTCCTCTGATGCTTGGTTTCCAATAGTTGGGGTCTCCGGCCCATCTCTGGTGGTCAGTGAGCTTATTGTCGCCACTGCGATGAGGAACCTCTACTCAGATGCTGGGTTTATACTGGTTATTTTATTTATTTTATTGGGCATTTGTTAGGTGCTTATACATCAAGAAATTGTATTTCAAAGTACCCACAGGGCAAAGGGAAGGGAACAAGGGAACATCAAGACAATGGAATTTGATAATAGTGATGAGCAAAATACTAAAACAGTCCTACTGGGCCTTGTGAACCTTCGGAGCTTGTAAGTGCAGAGAGAGGTTCCACAGGGGTGGGGAGGGAGAACTGCCAGAGAGCCAGTTGTAAAGGTAAGGGCTGGGCAGTGACCACTTGGTGAAGAGGGCTCACCAGCCGATACAATAAGTGCAGGCCTGTGAGACTTTGCAGGCCAGTGGCACCCGAAGGCAAGTGTAGGGGGAAGGCGGATGCTGCGGGCGAGTGGACAGAAGACTAGGACCCAGAAGGACACATATTGGACAGAAGGCCAGGACCCAGAAGGACGCATAAGGGCCCAGGCTGCCAATCACAGCAACTGTGGAGTTTAGCATGGAAGGGAGAGAGGGTAGGAGGAGAAAAGGAAAGTCTTGAGGTGCTTTAATTTGATCCTTGCACCGACGGGTGCTAGTGGAGAGATTAAAGGGCTGGAGAGATACGGTACCAGGGCTTGAGGCCAAGGAAACATTTTGCAGCCCTTTTGTGGATTAGCTGGAGGAGGCGGAGAGAAGAATGTCTCCATTGTGAAAAGGAAGCTGTACTCAGATGCTGGGTATACAAGTGTTAGGGTCCCCGAACCTTCCATCTTCCACCCCTGTGTCCCTTGCGGGTCTCTCGCACCTCCCCTTACCTTCTGAGGGATTTTGTCACACCACAGGGACTTCCTGGGACTGAGGTTCTTCTTTCCGATGCACCAGGCTTCTCTCTCCGGTACCCACAGCACTGTGGCGGCTCCATGCTCTGGTATGCTGCTTGGCTCTTCTCTCCTGCTTCGCCTTCCGGTCAGTGTCAGCTGGACCCACAGAGAACTCCTTCCATGCTTCGCCGGTGTACTCTACTCTTCTCTGTCACTTGTCTGTCCATAGCTTTTGAAACTCCCGCTGGTTTCTCCACCTCCTGCATACCCCCGCTGGGTCTGACAGGTTTGTTAGTCCATTGTTGATACCTATACAGTGTTGCCATTCCTGCCCTGGTGGATTGTAAAAGTCCTTTGTTTCTGTTAACTTAATGCTCATGCCTCCTCTGGGTCACCTCATACCAGTACTAGCAGTCAGTGATCTTCATGTCTCCTGTGATCTTCTTAATCCTAGTACTTTTGGCTTTGTTTTATCCCCTGTGTTACAACAATACATTGGTTTACTTTCAATAAAATGGTTCGGAACAGTGGGAAGGTCTAGGGAATGTTGGAGAGTGAAAATACTCAATGTGCTGTACCCCAGGTTATGGTCCTTGTCCCCTGAGGGGGTTGTCCCACCCTATGATGTCCTCCCACATTAAACCACCCCTGAGGGGACTCATGGGTAACAGCCGCACCTCCCTAACCTCATGGGAAAGGGCTCCTCCTTGGGGTGAAGTAACGACACTTGGTGAATCGTCACAAAGTACACACAATTGTACAGACTCAGATTACAATTATAATAATAGTTATTATAGTCTGTACTACTGTGCCTACTTTGAAAGCACCAATTCACATGACAAAGCATTCTGATAAAATAGTCTTAATTCAAACATATGTGCATCACTTTGTCAGTAAAAAAAGAAATGGGCCGATAAAGTCCCACAATTGGGTGCAGAAGCAAGTCAGGTAGAGATCTCAGCAATAGTAAATAAACCTGCGGACCTACCTTTCAAGATTTGTACCTCTGTCTCATGTACCCTATTTTCCTTCCTTACCCACCATCCTTCAGTGTCCTTATTTTGCACCACATCCTTTTTTTTATTTAATTTCTTTTATTTTCCAATTAACAACATAAATACATACAACATACAAACATACGAACATTCAGCTGGCATTTTGGCTTTTCGGCGGATTCTGCCGTGGGGTCATCGTCTTAAAGTGTCCAACAGCTTATCTTCCCTGTCTGTGGCTGTTTCCGCTAGCTGCCTCCGTGTCCATACAACGGTGTCTATTCTTCCATCCCTTGTGTCTCCCTGTCCTGGGCGCTCTGGTATCCCCCAGCCTCCTCCGGATCCTCCTCGTCGGTTTCCTCTCCTTCTCGTCCAAATAGATTCTGCACTAGGGAGTTCCATGCCGCTATTTTCCCAACCGTTTCCCCTTCCCCTCTTTGCACTGCTCTGATCCACACCGCAGTCTCCGCTAGTGTCCACTTTTGGAGGTCTGCCCACCATGCTTCTATGGTCGGGCCTCCTCTAGATTTCCAGGACATGGCTATCCTCCTTTTGGCTAATATGCATATCAAGTCTTTCATTTTTGCTAGATGCACTCTGTCCCTGCCTCCTCGAGGGAAGAGGCCCAGCAGGTACCATTCGGGGTGCTCCGTCTGTATCTGAAGGCCGCTTTTCGCTATTTTGGTCCTGATGCCTTCCCAGAACGTCTGTATCACCGGGCATATCCAAAACATGTGCACCATGTCTGCCTCCTCGGTCGAGCACCGTGGGCACCCGCTGGGGTCACCTCCGCGTATCACGTTCATCCTCTTAGGTGTGAGGTACGCCATGTGCGTCACGTACAACTGGGTCTGTTTGAACCTTGCGTTCCTGGACACTGTTTTGGGGTATCTCAGCACCCTGTTCCATTCATGGTCGCTGAGTGGCCTATGGAGTTCTTCTTCCCAACTTTGTTTTATGTGTAGTTCTTGTTCTGTGTGAGGTCTCAGCATCTGCTCGTATAGTCTGGAGGTCGTGTGTGTCCCCTCAGAAATGTCATACCACATGTCCAACGCACCTGCCGGTTCTTCTAGGTCTTCCCATTCTGGCCATCTATCTTTAATTCTGAGGATTAGTCTATTATACAGGATGAATTGGCCCTCGTGTATTTCGTATTCTTCCCTCATCTCTTGGAAGTCTGCCCATCTCCCCTCTCTTCTCATATCTCCGATTTGCGCTACCCCCTTGGCTTCCCATTGTGTTCGGAACGCAGCCAACAAGCTCATGTCTGTGCCCACCAGGCCCGCAAGGGGTATTTGCGCTGAGTAGGGGTCCTTCGTCCCCTGCAGCTTCCATGCTCTCCACCACAATCTCACTGCTAGATTTAGCATGTACGGTAAAGTCCTGAGCAGGGGTTTGTCCAGCCACAGTATTTCCCTCAGGTAATGTGTTTCCAGCGCGGGCTGGAAGTTGGTTTTGTCCATTGTTTCCTCCTCCCCTAACCATTTGACCACAAATTGTAACTGCCCAGCCAGATAATACTTTTAAAAGTCCGGCAAACGAATGCCTCCTCCCTCGTAGTCTCTCTGTAGAGTGCTCATTGCAACCCTGTTTCTCCCCCCTGCCCATAGGTAGTTTCTTGCTATTGTGTTTAGGTTCGTGAAGAATGCCCTGGGAATGTTATATGGGATGTTGGTGAAAAAGTACAACAGGCGTGGAAGTACTACCATTTTCAAGAGGGCGGCCCTGCCTATCATCCCCAGTGGGAGTGTTCTCCAGAAGGCCATGCATTTTCGTGATGTGTCCAGGGCTGCTTGCGTGTTGTGTCGGTGAGTGTCTGCAATGTCATGGTGGACCTCTATCCCCAATTATTTGAAGGATTGTGGCGCCCATGTTAGGCCCACTTCTGGGAGTCTCTCCGGGGGGGCCCGTCTCAGATCTGCCAGGGGGAAGATCTGGGACTTCTCTTTATTTATTGCTATGCCTGAGAGTCTGGTGTATGCTCCTATTGCTTCCAAGAGGCAGGGCAGGTTAGTGCGGGGGTTTTCTACGAACAATAACATATCATCCGCGTACAGCGAGATTTGGTGGAGCACCCCGTCCATCTCAATCCCCGTGTCTCCATATTCTGCTCTAAGGAAGACCGCCAGTGGCTCCAGGGCCAGGATATATAACATTGGCGATAGTGGGCACCCTTGTTTCGTTCCTCTATAGATCCTCCATTCCTTTGAAATATATCTCCCTGTCTTAACCCTGGCCCTGGGCTCACTATACAGTAGTCTGATCCACCTGAGGAACCCTTCGCCAATGCCGAAGTGGGCGAGGACCCTCATCATCCACCCCCAATTCACCGAATCGAATGCTTTGACAGCGTCAAGAGACACTATCGCACGTTCTCCCCGTCCCTGGTTCGTTCTATCTATCACGTGGTGTAGCCTACGGAGGTTCCATGATGTGTTCCACCCAGGAACGTAACCTGTTTGATCAGGGTGTATCAATGTGGGGATCACCCGCCTCAGACGGTTGGCTAGAGCCGCCGTTAGTATCTTAACGTCCTGGTTTATAAGGGAAATTGGCCTGTATGCCGTGCACCTTGTGGGTAGCTTCCCTGGCTTAAGGATCGGGACGATGGTTGACTCCGACATGCTGGCCGGTAATCGTGCACTTTCATATGCATCTAGGTATGTCTCCAGTAACCTTGGGGTGATAGTGTCTTTGAACTTTTTATAGAACTCTCCTGGGAGTCCGTCCGGGCCCGGGGACTTGCCTGTGGGAAGCTCTGCTATTGTACCGGCTATCTCTTCCTCTGTGAGTGGGGCATCAAGCATTTGGGCCTGCTCTTCTGTTAACTTTGGCAACCTTATTTCTGCTAATGCATCGGTTATGTCCTCAGGGTCTACCTCCGGGTTGGGGGCATATAGTTCCTCGTAGAACTCCGCAAATAAATGATTGATGTGCTCTTGGCCCCTCACCTCCTCCCCTGTCTCGTCTTCTATCACCGTAATGGGTTCCCTCTTATTTTCTTGTCTAGTGAGCCAGGCTAGGAGCCTACTGGGTTTGTCCCCCTCTGCGTGTAACCTTTGTAAATACCTCCCATAATTCAACCGTCTCAGCTTCTCCCAGAGTTCTATGCACCCCATTCTCAACTCCATCAGTTCCTCTGGCTCCTCCCTCGCTGCCTGCGCCTTCAGTTCCTCTATTCCTATCTGCTCTTCTAGGTCGTTGAGTTCTGCTATGGCCGCTCCCTTTAAACCGCCCATTTTACCGATCGCTGCCCCCCTTAATACCACCTTGAACGCATCCCAGAGTGTGGCATTACTCTCCACACTCCCTGTGTTGTGTTCAAAGTAATCATCTATTGCCCCCTGTAGGTGTTCTTGGAATTCTCCCTTGTCCAGAGCTTCTGCCCGGAGTCGCCACGTAGGTATCGGGGCTCTCCCCTGTGTGTGTGCCCATGATGTCAGTATTGGAGCGTGGTCTGAGAGCGTTCGGGCTTTAATGCTAATTCCTGTGAATTCGTGTAGTGATTCAGTGCCAGTGAGTATGTAATCTATCCGTGTGAATGTTCCATGGGGTGCACTGTAGTGTGTGTACCCTCTTCTCGCCCCGTGTACCTGTCTCCAGACGTCCGCCAGCTTCAGGTGATCTAGTGCCCTCTGTAGTTCCTTGGCTGGTGGTGCTGGCCTCCTGAGCTTGTCATCCGATCGATCCAGGAGCGGGTTCAGGGCGCAGTTGAAATCCCGGGCCCAGATGAACATTGTGTCTCTGTACTGGGCTAGTTTAGGTGTAAGTTTTCTGAAGTACTCTCTCGTGTCGTGATTTGGAGCATAGGTGTTCACTAGGCACACTTCCCTATTCTCCAGCATGCCATGCTCTATCACCGTTCTTCCTTCTTGGTCGATCTCCTTTTTAATGAGTTGGAATGGCACTCCCGGGGCGATCCAAATCAGTACCCCTCTTGCATAGTTGGAATATGTGGCACTATACACTTGCCCTCCCCATGTTTGATCGATCTTAGACTGCTTTTCTTTTGTCAGGTGCGTTTCTTGGAGCATTGCTATCTTGACCTTCATTTTGTTCAGCCAGGCGTAAACTCGCAGTCTCTTGATGTACGCGTTAAGGCCTCTCACGTTCCATGTTGCTATCATTAACTCATCCCGGCTCATGGGTGTTTGCAGTCCTGGCCTCGTCGTCCCATGGCCCTGTTTGTTTGCCCATTTCCCTGCTTCCATGTTCACTGCTGCTGACCGGGATCACCCGCGTAGGGCTCGCTCTCTTCTCCTCTTGTAGGCCCCGTCTCCTGGGTCCTTGTTGTGGTTCGCTCCAGTCACTGTGTGCTGGTGTCTCCCCATCATAGTCTTTAACCATTCCTTCAACGCCAATGCCATCTTCCGATTCTTCCTGTCTATCGATAACCTGAACTGTAACTAAAAAACAACAACAAACGCCCAGCCACCCTCCCCCTGCTCGGGCCTCGCCGCTTCTCCTGCCTTGCTCCTCTGGATGAGGCCGGCTTGCTGCAGCGTAATGCCTTAAAACTGGCATCTGAACTCTCGATCGCACTTCTTGGGGGTGCGTCGTACTAGGCTAGTGCGGTTTGTTAGGGTTGGTTGCTCCCTTCATATTTATTGTCCTGTTCCTAACTTCTCATTTGTTTGATACTCTGCACCCTTGATTCTAATTATCTGCGGATTTCTCGCCCGGGCTGGGCTCTGCCTCCGTTAACGTTTCGCTGCTCCAGTTGGGGGATTCCTTGGGCATCCATCCACATATTTGCCTCTCCCGTGGACTCGAAGAAGTGTGTCCTCCCCTTGTGTATCGCCTTCAATTTAGCCGGAAACAGGAGCATGTATCGTATCTCTGCTTTTCTGAGGCGTTCCTTTGTGGGGCCGAACTGTGCCCTTTGTTTTTGGACTGTCATTGTGTAGTCCGGATATATGGTAATCTTGGATGAATTTCTGATAATCTCTCCTCCCCCCCTCGAGAACGCCAGTATCTTTTCTCTATCCTTAAAGTTCATAATTTTGGCGATCATGGCTCTGGGAGGGGCCCCCGGCTGGGGTTTTCGCATCAGTGCTCTGTGTGCCCGCTCCACCACAAAGCCTTGGGACAGGGTTCCAGCTCCGACCTCCTGTAGGAGCATATTCTCGATATATTCCGTGGGGTCGTTCCCTTCCTCCCCTTCCGGAAACCCGATTATGCGGATATTATTTCTCCTTGCCCTCCCTTCTGCGTCTTCTGCTCTCCTTTCCAAGGTCTTGACTCTCTGGAGCACCTCCGTCAACTGGGTCCTCGTGGTGGCGGAGTCCGCTGTATTCTGCTGTACCTGCTGCTCCGCTGTTGTCACTCTGTCCGCCAGGTTTCTCGCGTCCTGGCGAAGGAGGCCTACGTCCACCATGACTGTGTCCAATTTTTGTTCCAGAGATGCCTTCAGGGCCCCTATGGCCGTATCCATTTTCTTCTCAAGCGTCGCCTGTAGGGTGGCGATTGGCTCTAGGATTTGCCCATCTTTCCCTGGTGGGTGTGGGGTGTTGGCCTCCACCAATGCTGTCTCCGATGAATTCGGCTGCCTATTGTCTGGTGCTTTGGCAAAGTGATCCATGCTGACTTGTTTCGTTTTCCCCTCCACCTTCTTGTTGGGCATACTCGCCGTGCGGGCCTTGGGTACTGCACTGCACTGCTTCTTGTCCGCTATCTGTGGCTTGTACACCGAGTCCGTGTGGGGTCCGGTTCTAGTTGGATGGGGGGTGCCCGTTGTGCTGTTCTCCTCCCGCCAGGGGTTCACTGTGTTGTCGGGTGTTTCCACACGCCTCCCCGGGTGCCGTGCGGGCCTGCAGGCGCTCTCCTCACCTGCTAGCTGTTGGATCTCTCCGGTGCCCTGAGGTGGTCCAGCGGTGGTCCAGTGGAGAGCCGTCTCACCCCTCTGCTCTCTCCTGGGTCCCCAGTTCTCGTGCTAGCGAGGCCGGCAGGGGCTGGAGGTGACGCTGTCCTCGGCACGGATCTTCCTCGGCTTGCGGAGCTTGTTGCGTTCCCTCGGCACCACCTTCCCGCGACCGCATCCTGTCGCCGCTGCTCTCCTCTCACCAGGCGCTCGCTGTTGCCGTTCCACTGCCTGGGGGGTGTATCCTGCTCTCCTCAGCCGCCCCGCCGCGGCCCCTCTTCTTCCTTCCCGGGTTCGCAGCTCCGAACTACAGCCTTTCGTAGTCTCCCGCTCTGGGTCTCTGGGCCGTTGGCTGTGTGTTAGCGGGCCGCCATCTTGCTTTCGATGCTCCGTGTGTTTGCTGCCGTTTTTCGCCTCGTTCCCCAGTCCGGATCTCCCCAGGGCTTGAGTCGGGTGGTCGGTGGATCTTCCTACACCCGTCGGTAAATTTTCCAGCCGAGTAAGTTAGTTTTAAAGCGGATTAAATCAGGATCGTTCGGGAGCTTCCCTTTCGTGCTCCTCACCGCATGGCCGCCTAGCCACGCCCCTTGCACCACATCCTTGATGCCTTTTTAGCTCTGTACCTTACAATTAACATTCAGACCTCTGGTCCCCTTTTGCTTTAACCCTTAACTCAATCTCTATCCCTTACCACGGCCCATACATTTTCCCTTGCTCAGTCACCTATTCCTTGCCATGCACCTGCTTCCATTTCCTTTGCTCACAGTAGACCACGTTGATTTACCATTCATACATGACAAGAAGCTGTGGTCGGAGTCTTGCAGGTAATTGTGGCTATTGGGTCTGCACTTGGACAACACAGAGCGAAAGACACCAACAGCGCTTGGCTTTCATTATGCTCCGTAATTGCACTTTCTTGGAAAGTTGGATTCATAGTGCAATTCATGGAATCAGAGGGAACTGTGAGGTGAGCTGTGAGGTGAACGCACCTGGGATCTGGTGTTGCAGAAGGGAGCAAGACCAGCCTATTATATTTATTTGTGTTTTCAAGGAAATTGGAGTGTGTTTCTGGGTCTCTGTATGCGTTCGTTTTAGTTTCTGTGGCTGTGGTGATGTGTTTGCATGCATTTGTGACTGTGTAAGGTATAGGTGGAAAAATATATCTGCGTTCATGTGACCTTGTATCTGTATATTTGAATCTCTTGTTGATGTGCTGTACAGAAGGAGAGAACCGGTGCTTTCCTTTAATACAGTGAAACATTTATTTTACAAAGAGCCATGTGAAGGGGTGAAAATGCGGGCATCTCTGATGCGCCCCTCTAGCCACCTTACTAATGTAATGCATTAAAGGGGCAGAATTGACCCTTGTGTGCATACAAAAATGTACACTAGTGTCCTGACCCACTACTGTACATAATCCATTTACACGGTCACATAGAAGGTGAAAACGTCTGAACATTTTTGAAAAAGAACACTTTTTTTATGTTACCACTGACAGGGGTGGTATTTCTGAAATACCTCTGGCAGTATTCCAGAAATAACAACTCTTCCACTGGTAAACTCCGAATTGGGTGGATTTCACAAATAGCACCAGTAGAGTTGACAACTTTCTCCAGCAATATTTCATTAAATTAAACAAACCCACCCAACTTTGAATTACCACTTTTTGTTTGTAGTCTTCCCTGAATGTTACATCCTGTGCGTGTTTTTCAATTGTGCTTGAAAGTGAATCCCACAATTAATACTAGCTGTTTATGTAATGAACTCGCTAATGATAAAAGAAATAAACAAAACATATGCAAAGAGTTCTTACTGAATGAATGTGGGGACAGACTGTAATAAGATATGGACCCTTATTTCCTTGGCAAGTAGAAGTCATGATAAGCTGCTGATGATTATAACAGACCAATGGGATATGGGCCTGAGTGGTGGCAACATTACCATCCAGGGTCACAGAGCCTGTAATTTACATGCGTACATTGCTGCAGTATGAATATGCACCTGCAGTTTAGACACTTCTCACACAATGATTTTGAAGGCCAGTGTGAGGGGGCCGCCCCAGGTACATCTGCAACATTGCTGAAATCAAGAAGAGTGTCTCACCCCATCTACAAAGAAGCAGATCAGGCCCTGTAGCACTCAGTTGCAGGCTGGATTCTGAAGGATTTTGTCTTTTTCAATGATTATGTTTTAACATTCTGCAGCTCTGGTCCTGGGAGCAACAGTCCACCCGGCCTGGAGGCAATTGCATCCATCCCAGTCCTCCTCTGGGAATGGTGGTTGATTGGAAAGCATAAAGCTGCATGCAGTCGAGGACAATGACGGAAAGTAATGATGGTCATTCACTTTCAGTGTTGATAGTACAATGGTAATACAAAGTGGAGCTCATTTTCCACGAGACTGGACTTTTGCCGCAGGGATCCGTTATGTTAACACTTCAATGTAAAAGCATCCTTGCCACCAATTTTTCATCATTTGCACAGCAGAGTGCAAAAGGGGGGGGGGAAATATGCATAGTAGAAGCATGTACGCTGCCTTTTGACCTTCCTTTTGAACTCTACCATGCAGATAGAGTAAACCTTGCCTGTCATGTAGACATGGCAGGCAGCGTTCACATTTGATCCCAATGGAGTCCGCCTGGTGTTGGTGCAAAATGCCAGCATACTCCATAGGGATCCCCAGCATTTGCGCTGGCATGAAAATGCGCAAATGCTAGAGTACTTGTAGGTCGGAGAGGAAAGGAGCAGTGGAAATGCAAGTTCCTTTACGCCTCTCCTCTCTGCCATACAAATGAATGAAAATGAGGTGTGACATGAGTGGATGGCGTAAATGTCTTACCCAAGGCTTTTATGCCATCAATTTACATCACAGCTCTGAGAGAAATGGGCTCTAGTGTTGGGTGATAGAGTGTAGGAAAGGCAGGACCCAGGTGTGCGGGTTGTATTGAGGGAAGGGTACGCCAGGTTTGGGTGGATGGAACTGTCAGAAGGGGCAGAGAGGAACATAGTTCCACTACTTTGTAGTTTGAGCTATTAGGTGGCGCTTGCTCTGCCTACACGCTGAAACTATTGCATTAGAGCACAGATAGGGAGAAATGGCATATGAAGAGCGACACACAGCTTGTAGGTGTTGTTAGGTTACTTGCCCACCCATTGACTACCTATGGCCATTCCCACCTAGTTGCTACCCCTCCCTGCCTAAAACATCTCCTCATGGGTACTCTTTGCGCTTGCTTTAATCAAGCCTTATAATTAAAATGTACACTCAAAATGCCTAGCATTGTGTTTTCAAAGCAGTCTTTTGAGAGTTAATGGGCCTCATTACTGTAAATCCGCAACTGGTGTAACGAAAATGTCTTAACCAGGCCTGCCTTTAGCCATTTTATTTATAAGCACTTTGCGTTTCTTTCACTTACATCCAGTTAAAAAACAGCATTGGTAAAGCGAACCATTTTGGCTTGTGTATACCTCTTAGGTATTTGCCAGGCACTGATATGAGCTGCCCAGCTACTTGCACCACTTTGCACGTGCTACCATTAAAGTTCCCCAGGCTCAGTCCCCTTTTCAACCCAACCCCCTTGGAATGTTCCTTTTGAATTGAAGCAGGAATGCCCGTGAGAAACCCGAGCCATCTCTCAACACCTCCAAGATGTGGAGAACATTGAAGAAATTAAACTGTTACTGAGAATACACTAATCTCCGTCCCGAAGAAGGCGGCTAGTTGTTAGTACCGCTGAAACCGGTTGACATATTGAAGAAGTTGAAGTGCTGATGACCACAACTCCGATACCCTTTATACATTTGAAGAAAGGGCTCAAATAAGTTATACATCACGTTTAATCCTTTCAAACAGTGAAAATCCATCCACTGATTGATTGAAACCTTTTAAAATTTTCATTTTGCTGTTTTTGACAATTTTGGTCCTAACAGCCTTTTATTGATAAGACACACAGATTGGGGGCAGTGACATTAAAATAAAAACTGACCTCCAGTAAGTGTGCACTTCATTACTTAGAGTGAGGAAAGTAGTGAGATAGTTGAGGGCAAGGATCTCTACACCACTTGTAGTCTGCACATCACCACCCACTAGGGTTGAATGTACCTTACTGCAAGTATATGAGGTTTTTACACACAGGGCTAGAGAGTTTACTCTAGGGACTTAGAATCAGGAATAAATTAATATAAATCAATAACTACTGTCTATATTGTGTTATAACTGTTAGGGCAGAGACAGCTAGTGGAAGCCCACCGACTCCCACTGTTATTACCTGTCCTTTTGAATTGAGCCATACTCAGAATTTCATTCAAGAGCTCATATCTGTTGAAGTAATTCACGTGCCCTTGTCCTAAAAAACTGAGTAACTGCCTTGTGAAGTAAAACCCTGAGACTTGGGCCATAACCCTTTCCTTACTGTTTAAACATATAGTGACTACAGGCCGCTATCCTTCGGCCTGGAGGTTGGCCAATGTAATTTCAATCTATAAAAGGTGCCCAAAACTGAACCAACAAACTACCGCCCGATCTCCGTTTTGAATGCAGACAGCAAGATTTGTGCGTCAGTCTTGCTGTCCCATCTGGCGGTCTGGGCCAGAGAATTAGGTAGAGTTAAAAAAAATATATATGGATTTCAAAGGGGACACATACCTGTCTTAACGGAATCATCTTGAAGTGCCTGCAGGATACTTTTTAGAAGGGGGGGCAGTCATATATTCTTAGCGTCTTTCGGTCTAAAATCGCCAGTTGATCTTGTGGACAGGGGCCTCCCGTGGTTCAGTCTCTCCACATGGGGCATCCCCGAGGGCATGTTGCGTTTTATAAGAGGCCTTAATGAACATTCTAGAATAAGAGTAAGGCTTGACACTGAGGGTATGCTTTCCAGGGAGATACTAACTGAAAGGGTATTGACACAGGGGTGCATTCTTGCCACCTGCTTCTTCAATCTATACTTATCATACAACAACAAAAGTATAGAACCTCAGGCTTTTGTTTCCCCTAAATTGTCTCATATTAGGCTCATTTGGTTAGCCTATGCTGACGATCTGTTAGTGTTCAGTCACCATTAGGTCTTCAGCGTCTAATTCAGGCATTCTAATTGTATGCAGAGGGGAATTCGTTGATTATAAATCACTCTAAAATGAAAATCCTACATATTCGGAAAACATAAAGGAACACCCCCTTTGTTTGGAATGTGGGCAAAGATACACTGGTGGTAGTGGATAATATGATTTATCTGCGGCTCTCAGTGGTTGCATACCCGAATAAGAAAATCATAAAGGATCACCTACTTTGTAAGCTGCAGACCCTTATCATTCAAATGCAGGAGAAGATCAAAGCAAAATACTGCATGTTTTCTATCATAGCCCACCTAAAATATTATGAGGGCAAAGTCATACCATGACATATGGTTTTGAATCCTTGCAGTCCTGGTTAATAGATATTTTGGTCCAGTTGGATGAAAGTCTTACGTATTCCAAATGCAGTGCCTACCGCAGCTATTCGGTTTGAATTGGGGTTGATCTCTATGAGGGCCCGAGCTAGGTGGAAGATCATTCAGCTATATTATAAACTCTTGACTCCTGTAAAGAATTCCCTGTATGAGGACTTGGGAACTGTGGTTAAGTCAAGTTATAATTCAGCTGTGAATAGATCTGTGTATTGTTGTCATGACATACTGCTTGCCTCAGACATTGAAGTGGAAGTCCTGAGAAGCGATCCATACAGAACGAAAACACAATTGTATAGGAGTGATTGGTGTCGCACCATAGATAAATTCCACAGCTTCAAGTCCCTACAACATTTAGTACAGGAGCATACAAATCTGTGAGTTCTAGCACCCTACCTCCAGCTGTGTCTGAGTGCCACTGTTATGCTAGAATTCATACGGTCTAGGTGGAACTTGTACTTAACCAAAGAAATAGTGTTAGGCAGAAAGAGGGTCATTAAGCAGCACAGTGCATGGAGATTTTGTAAGAATGTGAACTCTAACAAGTCATTGAAGCATTTGATAATCTACTGCCCGGATCTTCACGGGTCCCGCATGTGATTCTTTAGAAGTGTATGGGATTATTTGTGCTGTATCCTGAACCCGGAACAAATTTGGCTGAAGTGTCTTGCTAGCGAAACAACTCTATGGTCTTAGTGGAGACAGGCATTCTCACTAGTTTACATTTGGGGGAATTGCTCTAGAGGTGGTGTTGTGTTCAGGTACCTATTAGAAAATGTCAGTATATGATTCAAAAATATAGGGGTTTTTTTTGCTACAATTTTTGGCGTATCAAAGGTTAGTGTTTTATTTTCCTTTTTCTTTTTCTTTTCATATTTCTATTCATTTAGTATATGTATCTAATTGCTTAATAAAGGTATAAATGTAATTTCGGTGTTGTTTACGAAATTGTTATATATTTTTGTATTAGACTGTTAAGGTTGAACATGTTTAACCATTATACAATAAAGATTTTTTTTAAATATGAATGACCAATTAAAACCACGTATTATTTATCAATGGGTGACAACTGATTACCCCTCTCTTAATTTACAGATCTATTAGAGGTCACACTCTTCAAATGCTTAATTGAATTTGAGCATTATGTAGTCCAGAGACCATTCTTATAAATGTTTACATTTAATTGTGGTGTTTACACATAGTCAAGTCACACACAACAATTACTTAATACCATTAATTCATTCATATCAATATTAACAATACATATAACAAACATTACCTATACAAAACATTTTGCGTCATGTGGTTAGTACATGATGTCATTCACTTATTCATAACACATCTGCTTCTTAGAGACAATTCTTCCTTCATTCTAGTTTTTGCCTTTTTGATTTAAGTAAAAAACTTGTGGGGGGAAAAACGCAGTGCCCATGTATCATACACTAGCACCAAAATGGAACAGGGAGGCAGCTTGTCATTTGAGTTGTCTTGTTGTATACACGTGTTTCAGCCCTTTACTCTGAATATGTTTGTTCCACCAACGTTTCTGACAAAGATTGGATGGGCTTTCTTCAGGACGGTGTTTTCTTGTACATGCGAAGACATTGGTAAAACCCTTGCTGTTTTCAGAGTGGCACACTATAATACAAAAATTAAACCTCGTTGAGACTATGGACGTCTCTGGAATGGATATCACAGCGCAATTGTAGCTGAATGCCAAGCAGTGACTGACATGCGTCTGACTCTCCCACGCTACCAGTGTATCCGAAGCAATGCCTTATTGTTTTAGTGGCTAGACTAGAACAGTAATTAAGACGGAACCCGGTTTCTGTTGCGTAGTCTGGCGAATACTCTGTGAGGAAATAAAAACGGAAAAAGAAAACACAGACTATCAACACTACCCTGACAGAACTTGACAGTTGGGGAGCAAGCGAGGCAGAGCAGAACTCCCCGCTCAAGGCTCGTCCTGCCTGAAAACGACAACACTTCACTAAGCAACACTTATTGAAAAGGGTCAAGTGGGTTGTGACTAATGAGGTCGGAAAATGAGGAATTTGCACACCCCTCTATGCTGTAAGGCAGACGGTGCGATGGCCTTTCCCAGACTAATGAATTGGATGCACGTAGTACAGTGGTAAAACGCAGGAATGCGTGACTAACGGCCGTGGGCCCGGTGAGGTATTATTTATAGTCCTCACTAGACGCGTAGAAAGAAAAGGCATTCTTGCCGCGGAACTGGTGTGTTTTTACTATTTTCAAGGGCTTCGAGATCTAAAGCATCTCGAACAAACACGAACAGGGTAGGAGGGAACGGTGCTAGATTTATCCGCTGCGAGGGAGGGCTCTCTTTTAATGCAAGCATTCGCTCTTGATTATGACCTCGTACAAACGTGAGATGTGAGGCGAGAAATGCTCATCTCGAGAGTCTGAAAAGAGAGCCGCTTACCTTTCAGCAATGGCAGCGAAGCTCCCACCGTCAATAGAAAAAGCATTGCATCCCAAGCGCGCCACTGCCTACGATGCCTTTCTGCTCAGTGGGCTTGACGGTTTCACTTCAGAAGACAGGCCTTGACTGTTCTTCCCGCCATTACCTGTTAGTAAATCGACCCCGGATTAGACCACTGCAGCGAACAGCGGGCTTTGATAATTCTGCAAGTGCGAACGAGACAGCTGGAGTCTAGAATGCAGCAACTGTAATACGTTATCGGTAAACGTTCCTGATTTTCTATTTCAAACCCACGTGAAAAAAAGCATATTTGCATAAATAGCAAATTGCGTAGAGCTCCAATTGGAAAGGTAAGCATTGTCTGCGTTCTTATTCTGTTGCCGGATTTGACAACATCTTTAGCGTTAAACTACACTGTGTGTCACGTATCAACGTGAGATACTGGTGTCAAAAGTTTGAATACGAACCCATCAAACAACCATAGTTGGAGTTTAATGACTAAGGCCACGTGAAGATGTGCAGGATTGGTGGGGGCCTCTTTTAACATTACTTTTGGGCATCCCCTTTGTCCTACAGTTGGGAGGTGTCCATGTGGTGCTCATATTCAAACGAAATCAAAAGAATGCAGTAGCTTCTTAAAAGCTGCAGATTATCGTGGCATGGGCAGCCAGCAGGGAGCTAAAACACTCCAGCCCGATTCATGGAATATTTGCCCCCTTCAAAGTGAATTTGCACTGCTGAAAAGTGACTTTGCATTGCCGACACAAACCCTGATTCATGCAACCGTGCAGAGTGTATTTTTGCCATGCAAAGTCCGGGCAAAGTCAGCGTGTAGTCATTTTTGCAGTGCAAAATGCCGATATCAACTTAAAGGTTGAAAGGCCCAGACTCCGGCACCTGCTAATTACCCTCCTCACAACTTTGAGAAACATGACATTCCAACACGCAAGCAGTTCCTGTGCTCCTATTATCAGGGAATCACCCATCACTCTTGGGATCTAATTGTCCCACTTAAGGCCTGCGCGAATAAGCAGTTTAAGCCCTTCTTTACCAAATTAGAAATACATTGACTGCAGCTAGAATGGCGCTCCAAATATGACCCGAGGGCGGCACAGAGATTTGGAAAAAAAATAAAAGGGAAATAGACTCAAATTCCCAGAGAGAGCTGCTACAAAAACTGATGATTTCAGGTCACTTATAGCAACAGGAATACACATTCAAGTAGCCAAACAACAACGGGGCAGTAACACTGTTGGTTTCTCTGGCAAGTTTAGAAATCTATTGCACTGTTCCCATTCACAATGAACTTACATTTTATCACATCATAGGCCAGAGGTCAAGCCAGTCCTTTCTGCCTGCTCTTTCCCCAGCAATGTGTCTTCCTTTCACCGTGTTGAACCTTCTGATTCCTTCTCAGGCCCTCAACCTATTTTCTTAACCCCTTAACTACGAGGCTATTATGCAAGTCTATGCAAAAAGGGTGCGCATACACGTAAAAGCTATGGTTCCCCTAAAGACCCATCACTAGTTCAAATCTTTAACCACTAGACCACACTGTCCCCTGTGTACAGTCAGTGTTATAACTTTTATAAGACTGTAGAGTCCTATGAACGTTATAACAACACGGAAAACACGCCCTGTTTAGCTGAGGGCGTGTTTGCAGTGCAGTCTTATGAAAGTTATAACACCACAGAGTGTGTGTTGGAATTCACTTCTTTGACGGCAGTAAACAAACACAAGCTACCTGTAGCACACTGGAGGGGGCTGGTGTTTGATTACTGCTACCAGAGCATTGGATGGCAAAAACATAATACACACATTACAAAATGGATTCCTTCAAGATTTTGAAAAACAGGACTTTGGTGCACATTAAGTTGCTCATTTTACATTTAAAAATAATTGTAGTGAGTTGTATTTTTGTTTGTTAAGCCATAGTTTACAGCAATACAAATCTAGGGTGCACCTTTCCTTTAAATCTGCTGCTATCATGAACGTTATACGCAATCATTCCTTAGGACAGGGCTTGGTCTGCCAGGTCTAACCGTAGTGGCGGTACCTCCACTTCTGAAGAAACCTATGCTTGACCACATGGATATTAGACATCTAATTCCCAATTTGTCCTAATCTGCAGAGCTGATGGAAAAAGCTGAAGTTGAACAGCTCTTTCATTACTGTGAGAACAATGAGTTCCTTGAGAACTGAGACGCTAAATGTAGGCTCCCCAGAGGTACCCAAGTGATGTTCAGATTGGTCTTAGTTGACCGCAGGCTATTGGTGCATAAAGACAGGGTTAGGGCGTTGGTCCTGTTAGACCAGCCCGCAACAATAAATCAGGGATATGCTGTTAGCATGTTTCCAAGAGCTAGACCGTACTGATTTTATCCCTGAAATGACTATACGTTCATTACAATCAGGAAACACTGTGGGAGGTTGTAACTAGAGCCAATTGCACAGAGGGTATTGCTAACACGTGCACTGCATATCCCTCTGTGCAATTTTCTTTGTTTGCACTATGATATACAAACAAATCATGTACATTTGGACAGACTGGGTTAACGTGCATTATTTGCACTTCATTTGCAAAGAAGCATACATGCCTCCCTCATTGTATACATGCACGGTGGCACTTGGTGTCTACCACCTGCCAGCCTAAAGAATAAGTCATCTGGGCGTTTACTGCGACTCTGATTTATAAATGGAAGCTTAGGTTTTACACTCAGTGAATACTGGACTTTTCCAGCTGCGATCGATCATCCATCAGACACTTCTTTTCTTTCTTGCATCATAAACACACAATCCTACCCATTGTGGTGTCGGTCTGGTATAGGCTGGACGATGCCATTGCCATTGACCTGGAACTACTTACCTGACCAATACAAAGACAGCAGTGCCTCGAAATGCTGCAGCCAGACTCCTGCTTCGAAAAGCCACCCATACACAACTGCCACAACTAGAGCTATCCTGTCGGCCAAACAAAGACTAGATTCAGAGCACCCAGAATCTTTTCTCGATTCAGGTGATGCTAGATGGGAATCTCGGAGCTTTCGGGCTCAGGACTGTCTCCTCAATCTGCTGCACGCTGAAAACCCAGCTCTTTTCTCAAATTAGCATGTCCACTCACCTCTAGACACCCTGGTGAGGAGTCCCTTTTGGGGCATCAGTGCATTTGACAAGTACATAACTGCAGGCAGAGAGCACACCAACTGAGGAAGAGGTCCACAGAAAGAAACCGCAATGGTCCTGAAAGGGAGGAGGCTGTAAAAAAAGGGGTGTGTTTATACAGCAAAAGTAAAATAAAAACTTCAAATCAAAGTTGCCGGGATAATTAATAAACAAACCCAAAAGAAGTGGGAACCTCAACAATCACTGGTACCTTGAGGTAGAAACATATAATAATATACAGAAAATGGTACCAGGAGGTAAGGAAACACTATAGAAAGAGGGTAAATGGATGCATGAATCAATTTATCATTTTCATTTTATTTAGAATTACATAAAACACAATATTACAAATACATTTAGATCATTATAAAAAACCTTTTGCTACTCAGACATTCAAAACCATTCATTCAACTAATTTGCACATCTAAAAGTTAATATAAATATACTAAAGTGCCCTAAGAAATGTCATTTATTTCATTGGTACATTTCTTTTCATTGTGAACATAATAATTCAAAAAAATTCCAAAAAACGCAAATAACAAAATTGTAGTTCATTCCAGAAAAATATATCGACTATTGGTGCCTTAACAAATCGTTCTTCTTTACGAAAAAGCTTCCCAGTTGGTAAAATAGTTTCGACTTGACGGATAGTGTGTGTCTTCATCAGGATTGGATGAACATTTAACAAATATTTCACATTAGTTGGTAAAGAAAAAACAGGAGCAGTTTGTCCTGAGACAGAGACCCGTCGTTAGTGGCATGCGTGGTCCAGCATTATGAAGAATCATTGCCTGTGTTTATTAGAAAGGTGTCAGTTCTTCACATTGCATTTGTCTGGTTATTCATTTGTTTTCAAACGTCAGAGTTGCATCTGTGTTTGTTCAGCCTGAATCAATTCAATTGGAGTGTGATTGGAATTGCTTTTGTAATATTTGTTGGTTTTTCTTATTTCAACCGGAGTCCAAAATAAGTTGGTGACAAATGTTCAGGAAAGGAATCCTTTCTGTCAGTATTCACGGTAGCTCGGGCAGTGCAGCAGTCAGTCAGCTTGCACAATGATTCAGACGGAACTTCTGAAGTGCCTGCTTCCTGTAGTGACGTAGCCTGCTTGCAATTGGTTAGTCACTACCTGTTTGGGGCACATGTTTCCAGTTGACTTGCCACAGCCCGCACCGGAGGCCGCCCTGGCTCCTCACCCAGGAGCAGTGCGCCCCAGCATCAGGAGATCATGGTCCCACCACACCCGTGGCGGCAAGCAGGCCGCAGCCGTCGCAGGGGACTCACAGTATTGTGTCCACTGCCCCAGTTGGCTCAGCTTATGCCCCCCACCAGGGGTACACAGTTCAATGTTTTCGCTCGAACAGGCAAGACAGGGTGATCGTGCTGAAGTGTGGAGCCTAAAGACTAGGCAGCCATTATGATTGGCTGCTGAACAGCGCCCCCGCTTAGCTGTATCTTCTTATGTGTGATACCCTTGGAGTACTGTATCTCCCAGTGTTGTTGTTCAGCAGCTTGCAATTACCCTCACCCTATTGAAATTGACACTGAATGTTTCCTGCCTGGTGGTAGCTAAGGGTTTAAAACTACTCGCTGCCATTTCGAAGTTAGGCAGAAGTGAGATGGTGGCCGTGCAGCTGTGTGAGGTCTGAATATGGGGTAATCTGTGGACTGCAAGGGATATGGTAGGCCACTTCTCCACAGATTCTCTCCCCTTGTGAGTCAGCCGGAGAAAGAGTGGCGACCTGGTGAACGGGACTGCAAATATTTTCATCTGCTGTGCAAGATCCTGCAAAAGTTTCCTTCAAATGTCTGAGAGATCAACGTAGGCACCTGGGCTTGGGGCATGTAGCAATTGTTCTGAGTCTTCGTACATAGTATGTGTGGAGTGCATGTTTTGCCTAAGTCTTTGCAGACAACCGAACAGTGATAATATGGCCCTGTCTCCCTTTCATGACTAGAAAACATGTTGAATTGGAATATGTGGAGGAACTCTGGGAAATCCCCTGTATACCGCTTCCGGGTAGCTGTTCACACAGCTGATGTGCATTTCTGGTCCCTAGAGCCCCTCTAAGTCCCAAAGAAGGATTCTATTTTGCCACGTCCCACCACACCCCCCAGTTCTTGAACATAATTTTGTCTTGACCATTTGATAAATGTCTCCCCTCATTTAACACCATGCATCCTTTAATTAATCCTTTTTTATGTGGATTGTAAAGGATGCATGATTGCCTCTGTTTGTCTGTGTTTCAGCCTTTAAGCATGACGTTAATACATATTCTGCTCCTCAAGATACCATTTACAGTAATTTTCATCAAAGCAGTTTTAAGTACGTTCCACCTTAAAACTAATCTATACTAATCTGCTTTAATTGGCCCTTGATAACTGTTACACTTCTATAACATTCCTGCGTAAATTGCTTCCCCACAGACTATACTGTTTTATACTAACAGGAACAGATATCCCTTTTTTAAACGACTGCAATAGAAACATGTAGGTTTAAAAAAAATGTGAATGGCTGTTGTTCTAAGGATTATCGCGTGGGTTGGTGAAATCAAAAAATAGCAGCAGTCGCAAGATAAATGGTGATTTATTGAGATTTTGCTGGCTGGGGGATAATAATATGCCTTGCCAAGAGTTGATTCTGCTTTGAACTATCCCGCGAATTACCAAGGACAATATATCTTTTTGTCACAACTGAAAACTTATGGTTTGCTATATCAGCACCAACAAAAAAACCTGTCAGCTTCCTCTCCATTGCAATATGCAATTTTAAACAAAATGGTTGACCAATGTGTCTTTTCGCCAGAAAGGTATAAATCCCATTTAATAAAACAATAGAGCAGTCGATCACGAATGTCTTACAGCAGATACTGTCCTAACGCATTTCAATATCAACCGAGATAGTGGGTACTTCAGTACATTAGGTGGTAAACTTTCACTCAGGAACTAAGACTTCAAGTTATAGATTCATACCGCAATGCTTCACAGCATGAGAACCTGGGTAAGATAATGTAATTATGTTTCAGAGTATGGCGGTACAGCTAAAAAAGTCACTGTGAAGGAAATAGATTCAGTACTAAAAGGCAAGGATTGAAAGTAAATAAAAACAGATCTGTACTGCATCTATAGTACAGAGCGAAGGCAAAGTGATGTGGAAACTGCTGTAATTCTGTTATCTTTATCAATAATGCAAATAATTTGCGGTGCAAGTACTGTCCTTATGTGCACAAAGATTTATAGTTGTTGGTAATAAAGTGATAGCAATAATTGGTGAGGGAATCCCTCACCTGACTCAAACACAAATTCTGAAAAACAGGATCTCCTGGCACAAATCTCTATTGCCCCTTACAAAAGAGGACTACTACCAGTAGAATGTCACACAAGTCTCCGGGGAACAGAATGTGACCCCCCAAAGGTGCACCACCACAGCCACCTCCAAGCCCCTGCAGTCACAGGATCTGGGCAGGATCCTGTCCACAGTACTCCCAGGTGAAGTTCTGAAGATTAGACCAGCCCTTCCACAGTCTAACAAACATCTTGGCACCAACGGTCCTCTGGCCCTTACCAGGGAACCCGTCCTACCTGTTAGATCTGGCATACTGCTTCTCTATCACCACAATTGATGTGCCTACAGACCTTTCCAACAACTCCTCAAAGAGGCAGGCGCACCCTGCCTTGTGCCTTGCAGCCATAAGTGCCCCACATGCAGGGAGCTTCACCACTCTGCTATTAGCCTTCCTTTAGGGAACTGTTGAGGAAAGCCAAGTTTCCAAAATTCTGCTCCTCAATAACAGTTCTTATAAAGAAACTATCCATGGATCTATAAGAAGTAAATAAATATAGACCCTCTCTGACTTGGCCTTCTAAGATAATAGGAATTACATTCCCCTACCTATCAGACCGGAAGTTCCAATTCAACTTTCACCACCACCCTTTGTGGTGTGGTTAGCAACCATATCAGCTCCTTGACATAGCCGACTTTGGATCCCTATCCATGCTAATATTTATAAACCTCTGTACATCACTCAATATAGTAGATCATAACACACTACAAGAAAATTACCTCAACTTCATTTCTTATGCTGATGATATTAAAATCTGCCTGATTGTCATCAGCTTTGAGGCCTAATCCATAAATGAATGCAAAGGACAAAAAGTAATGAATACCTGGAAAGGCCAGAACAGCCTCAATCTTAATGTCTTAAAAGATAAATCCTGCTAGCAGGTCAAAAACATCGACTGGTCAGAATCTAGACCATGGGGCCAGTACACACCTTATTTTAAGCAATAATGTATTTATATATTTCATTTTGGTTTGTTTACATAAAGAAACCTTGCACAATTTAAAACAGAATAAAACAATCAGATAATAAACAATTATATTTATCACCTAATAAAATCATTAATACATTAGTGCCCTCGAACAACAACATATACATTACACGGCCCAAAGTAGTGGCAGTGTAGTTATGGTTAAGTTGCTAAACCCATAGGAAGAGCACTTTTTGGGTGGCTTATAACTTTGCTTCCCCTGGACGAATCCACACCAAACTTTGCAAAAAAATGTATATGGCCCACTCTGAATTATTTTTGCAAAGTTTGGTGAGGTTTGGTCTAGGGCGGGAAAAGTTATAGGGGGGTCCCAAAATGTCTTTTTTTCCCATAGACTGAATGGGGAAAAAACTTTGCTCACGCCTACAGCCCAAACGGCTGGACAGATTTTCACCAAATTTGTGGCAGGATCAGCGGCTTGGTCCCGAAAGCATGCTTTTGTAAATTTGTTGAAAATCCGTCCCGTAGTTTTTTTTTTAAATGACCAAAAATTAGGTCACAAAATATTAGTGATATCTATGTCCCTCCGCGGACACACTTCCCTGTTCGCTCTGCGGACAGGACACTTATTGGTTAATCTGCTTGCGTCATGTCCGCGGACATGCAACGTGTTCACTGATTGAATGGTGAAGAGCGTGAAGTGCGTCAGATTTTTGGAAACGCCTGCCACCTTGGATTCGCCGACAGCCGCCGGTGTCCGCGGACATCATGATAAAAACATATTAAAAAACACAACATTGCACTTGTCAAACTTATCAAATAATCTCTGGGGAGGTGAGGGGTGATGAGGATGGGATGGAATATGGCTGCAAGAAGCAAAAAAAACAGGTGTTTTTCACTGCGAAAGTCAGCGAACAGTTCGGATGTTTGCAGACAGTCCTGTGAAAGTTTGCGGACACCTCAGCATTACAGGGTTGGTGAAATGCAATTCTTGGATGGCTTATAACTTTGGCGCCACTTAATGGAACTGCATGTATATTTCTGACTTGATTCTGAGTGAGTATGCACAGTTTGGTGGGATTCTGTCATGAGGGGGCAAAATTAGAGGGGGGTCCCAAAATAATGTAAAGGCTTATAAATGAGGTGCCATATGACAAATGTACACTTAATTTGGGAAACTGATCATATATTTAGATATGAATGTTTTTGTGAAGTTTGGTGGGATTTTGTGAAGAGGGGGCAAAATTAGAGGGGGGTCCCAAAATAATGTAAAGGAGTATAAATGAGGTGCCATTTGACGAATCTACACTTCATTTGACAAACTGATAATAGATCTAGATATAAATGTTTTTGCAAAGTTTGGTGGGATTCTCTCAAGAGGTAGCAAAATTAGAGGAGGGTCCCAAAATATTATAAAGGCTTATAAATGTGGTGTCATTTGACAAATCTACACAAAGGTTTGCAAAAAGATTATAGATCTAAATATAGATGTTTTCATAAGTCTGGATGGATTTTGTCAAGTGGGGGCTAGGTTATATGACGATTGTATGTGCATACATTTGACACTTTTGAAAAAATAAAACATGGGTGGATTTCCAGCAAACTTGCGTAAGGAGCATTGGCAAGGACCTACAAGCATGGTTTTGCAAATGTGCCAGTGTTTTATTATTTGACAAGTGTCATAATGTAGCTGCAAAAAATAGCGGTATACCTTTAGTGACTGAGGGGTAGCCTGTGGCCATGTGCAGTGGCCAGATTGTCCGTGTCCTGGAATAAGGTCATGATTCAGACGATCTGGCTACTGGCCATGACCAAAAGGGACAAAACATAGGATTAAAGTGGCCATGTGCACCTGGGAGTGCCTTTGTGGTAAAGTTATTCGAAATTAGGATAGATCTGAAAGGGAAGAAAAATGTGCTTGTGGTAATATGGTCATAGGGTTCTCTTTTTGCCTTCTGCAGGCTGCCATGGAAAGCGAAGAGGGGCCATGTATGGAACCCTCGCCTTTCCTTTCCATGGTGGCCACCTTGGAAAAAGATTTTGTCCCGGTTTAGGAAGAAAAATCCTTTTTTTTAGCACCCCGGGTTACCGCTTTGGGAACCTAGGGTGCTAAAGCCCTTCCTCTCCCACTTCAGGGGCTGGAATGGGGGGATAATGGTCCAGAGACCTTGTTATCCACCCTCGCTTCACTTGGGCTGATAACTTGGGCTGCTGGGCCGGTATCCACCATTCCAGTCCATAAAACGGAGGATGAATGCCACAATATTCCCATTAGCATAACACAAAATGCAAATGGAAATGCTGGAAAATCTTATTGAGTCCATGTACTTTACTGAGAAATATAAAGTAGATGGAGTCTATACATTTTTTTTAGTTCTATTTTTTAACTGTGAAAGGTGTTTCCTTAAGGAATATGTCTTTTGTTGTTTTTGGATGTATTTTTTTGGCAGGAGAGCTGAGAACGAAAGGTGGGGAGGAAAATGAGGAAAGAGGAACCAAACACTAATATGGAGGGGTAGGTGGACAAGGGAAAATGGTGTATGTGTGTTATTTCTAAGGTAGGGGGCAGTGTTTCTCATGCTCCTTGATTACAGCAGTGGTGGTGGCTCTTGGGGAGGAGGGATGGCGTTAGCTGATGCCATTTTAAGATAAATAGCAGTTTTGCTAAAAATATGTACTGTGTACTAGATTGTTAATGGATAATGAGTAGGAATAGGTGTTGGAGCGGTGCAAGGGAAATTTTGAAGTTGAAAGTTTCTAGATAAGTAGAAAATGCAGTTCTGAACTGTCTGTGAAGCAGAGATCTTATCGTGAAGTGCGGACGGGTTCTCAGACACGTCACCATGCCGCGCTCCAGCGTATGGTCATGTGGCACTGTCCAGAAGGTCCGCTATGAAGTCAGATGTTCGTAGACGTCTACGGATGCAAAACTAGTTGAAATAGTTGAAAAAAGTGTATGGAAGTGTTAAAAATGATTCCAGAAGTTGGGATATGGCAGAGTTTTAAGGTGACACTTTGTAAATTGGACACATGCTATATTGGGTAAGTATGATATTAGTAAATTGTAGGGAAATAGCATGCACTGGTAAAAACCTATGAAATTCACTGAAAAAAACGTTGTTAAGGGGACGTTATGGTTGAGTTGCACTAATAAAAACCTATGAAATTCAATGAAAAACGTTGTTAAGGGGACGTTATGGTTAAGTTGCACTGAAGTAAAACTTTTGAAATTCACTGATAAACTTTGTTAAAGGGACGTTATGGTTATGTTGGACATTTGTGATGTCATCTTTGATGTCCTGGGTGTTAGTGTTAGTGTTAGCAGTGCACGGTTGTTTAGCTTACCATAACTGGCGAATTTCTGTTTTTTTTAGATTTTACTTGAAACCATAACGTCCCTTTAACAAAGTTTTTTCTTTGAATTTCATAGGTTTTTATTAGTCCAACATAACCATAACGTCCCTTTAACAAAGTTTTTTCAGTGAATATATATATATATGTTCCTGCTTCTGATTTTTCATCAGTCAGTAAGTTGCACTCTCCATCATGATATCAATATATAATCAGGATACCAATCCGGTGAGACAGTCTTCCTTTATTTTTTCATTTTAAAAAGACATCAGAGGAATCTGATAAAAAGCCATTAGAGTATGGCACTCCCACAATGTTTTCACACGAAAATTCGGCAGCATTACAAATATATATATATATATATATAAATATATATGGTGCTCTAGCACCTTGAAGCGTCTCATGTGCGTGCTATATGGAATTACCAATAGTGATCTCAGACCCAAATTACCAGACATAGTCAAAGAATATGGCAAAGTACTACTTTATTGTCAGCTCAAGTCAGGTGATGGTCAGAGCCCGCTGAATACATGAGGCAAATAGGGCTAAAGGGAGGCAATGTAACCACCCCTTTTTCAAGGTCTCTTTTAGCTTGGCAATTCTTTCTTTCAGGAGGCCATTGAGGCATTCACAAATTCTGTTTGCTGGTGGGTGGTAAGCCAAAGAGAATGTATGCGTTATGCCCAAAAGGATAGTGATGCGATCGAACATTTCAGTCACAAAGTGCGGACTATTGCCGGAAAAGAAACAAGGTGCTACAGCACAAACTGTGTACTTTGCCGTATGCATGCTAACTTTGTGGTCACCCTAAAAATGAGGGCAAAGGACAAGAAAGCAAGCACTTCGTAGTGGTTGGACATAGACATCACAATGTTCTCCGACCAGTTGTCTGCAATGCTGCCAGCACTATATCAGTGTAAAGCTACTTCTTTTGACCTCCAGCCTACCCACCCTCTGCCTGGTGCAGGGCCTGGGCTTAAGTACATCCACTAGAATCCTTGACGTTCACTGTCAACTGTAAGAGAAGAGTAATGTACATCTTTGATGATGTATTACCCTGTCTAGGTGCTCTCTTCTCTCGAGATATTGTGACCAGAAAAACCCTCCCCCACCTGTTCCCAACCCCACCCAAGATCTTTGTCATAATGCAACTGGCAATAGAAGGCTACTACTACTTTCCACCAATATGTAATTGGCAAGCCAATGCTATACATCACTTGCCCCTTTTTATTTTATTTTATTTTAATTTGATTGTATTAATTTATAAAGCGCATAGCAACTCATGGGCATCGAGGCGCTGTCACAGAGATCAAATACCTAGTATACATACTTACAGGAGGAGGGCATAAACATAAAGTGTAAGCGGATACTGTTAAGGTTTGAGTGAGCATAGCGTAATTGAACAGCCACGTTTTGAGGGCTTTGCGGAATGCATAGTAAGAAGGTTCAGCTCTGAGTGGCGGTGGCAGGGCACTCCATTGCATAGCAGCAATGAACGGGAAGTTGTCTCCTCCTGCTTTAGCATGTTTGACTTTGGGAAGTAAGAGTGAATGGGCATGTGGTGTCCTTGTAGGTCTAGATGAGCAAGCTCTAACTGCCTTCTTGGAGAGGGATGGAGGGGCTGTATTGGCAATGCATTTGTGTGTAATCTCCAATGTTTTGAATAGGACACGCTCCCTGATGGGCAGCCAGTGGACTTCCTACCTTGCTACTGAGATGTGTTCTCTTTTGGGGGTGCTAAGAGGCACTCTGAGTGCATTATTTTGGATGGTTTGTGTAGATTTATGGATGAGATGCCAGCGAAGAGGACATTGCAGTAGTCCAACCTTGAACCTATGAGGGCTCTGTCGATGGTGAGGCAGTTCTCAGTCGACAAGAATATTTTTGCTGCATTCAATAGTTTGGTGGAATAAGCTGCAGAAGATGCAATGGTGCTAACTTGTCGTGCCATCGAGATGGTGGCATCTAGGTAGACCCCTAGGGTTTTGACTGAGGAAGATCTAGGGATCTGTATGTTATTTATGTTGAACACAGTGTATTGACTATTGAGTTTTTTTTAGTGTCTCCTGGGGTCCTACCAAAAGGATTTCAGTTTTGTCTCCTTTAGGGCATAGCCAGTTGGCTGCCATCCATGCCTGAATGGTGGAGTAGGCTACGTTCAGGGCCTTGGTGTCTACTTCATAGATACCAGTGAGGGGTAGGAGGACTTGGGTATCATCAGCATAGTTGGTTTAGGCTATACCGATGGTATCCAAAATGTCAAACAGTGGTCTGGTGAAGATGTTATAGGGTGTGGGAGAGATGCAGGATCTCTGCAGGACTCTGCACTGGATAGTGGCGGGAACAGCGCATGCCTGTTCTGAGAACAGCCCCATGGTTCTTCCCTTTAAAAAGGAGGTGATTCAAGATGTAGCTTCAGTGAGAAGTGGACCGAAGTAGTTAGGTGGTGGCAGAGGGTTTTGTGATTAACTAAATCAAAATGTGGCTGATAGGTCCAGAAAGAGGAGCAAGGGCAGCTTGCCCCCATCCTTTTTAAGTCAAGCATTGCTGATTCGGTGCTGTTGCCGGGATGGAATACAGATTGTTGTAGGCCCAAAATGTGGTTGATTTATTTAAACTGAGGAGACTGCTCTCCTGCGACTGAAAAGGTGCCAAGATTCAACTTAGCTTGCACCTATATCTGGAGAAAACGAATAATCTTAATCATAAACACAGCCGTATTCATGAGACCACATAAATGACAAAATTAGGAATATGACATTAAATAAAGGGAAAGCAGCTGCTGCCTCAAAACACGATGCATGCTGCAGCTGTATATTTCTTTGCACTAGGACAGATGCAGGCCAAGACCACAAAGCATCAGAAAGGAGGAGCATTAGCCAGGGACCATAGAGGCATCTGACAAACAGCGGGTGGTGTATAAGAGAAGCTAGAATGTTCTGTTCATGGCTGTGTTCTTTGCAAATGCCAAAATGCCACATCCTTAAAAGGGATTGCCTAGACATGAGCCCTGCAGGATTACTAAGGGTCCAAAATAGGCTCTGGTATAGAAGCTTCCACAATGTAAAAATAGATGTCTAGCATTTCTGTGCCATTTTACCATTACAGCAAAGTGTGGCCACGCCTCATCGCATTTCACTGCTAGAATTTCCATCATCCTGCTATTCATCCTTAGTGTTATAAAGCCAAGAATAGACCAACACTTAACATGTTCAAGAACTGCAATCACAGCAGTATTATGAAATTAAAAGGGTGTACAATAAGAGGCCAGCTCTCCTGGGACTCCATAACTGATGGCAGGACAGCATCCTCTCACTCTTTATGGAGAAGCCTCCACTGGTCAAGTGGATGTATTTAGGATTTGTTTACCTAAGATATATTGTGGGTCTCATATACATGTGACATTTCACTGACTCTGAGTATAAATTCTTCACTTGTTGAAGGGTGTCCTGGTTGTGATTTCTGTAGATCTCCAAGTAATACAACCCATTGAAATATGCTCATATCCATTGCGGTCTCCAGACCATAGTCCTAAAACTTGACGCACAAAAGAGCGTTGTGCATAGGCCAGCACACAATGCGTCATGCTTCAGGCCTGTGGGGCATTCAATACAACTGTCAATGTGTCTCCTCACATCACAGACCTTGCCAAAATGGCCCACTTCCAGCTGTACCTCCTCAGAGGTATTCTACCTTTTCTCACTTTGTCCCAGAAGCTCACTGTCTCCAGAGTACTGGTTCTCCCCAGGCTGGACTACTGCAACAGCCTCTTTCTCAATCTGCCTACGTCTACTCTTCTTCCCCTGCAAGTAATCCAGAACAGGACTGAGTGACTTATCCTTGGCCTCAAGCCCAGGGGCCGAATCTCTCCAGCCCTGAAATCTCTCCACTGGTTGCAAGGATCAAGTTCAAAACCCTTTGCATCAGCCACAAGTCTTTCTGGAGCCACGGCCAGCCTACATTCAAATCTCTCTTCCGAAATACCTTACTTCTCAAGCCCTTTGCTCAGCTTCCTCCAACTCTCTGAGGGTCAGACGCTTCTCCAGGCAGAGAGTGGGGCTGGGGGGTAGATCTCTCTCTTCTGCAGGTGCCTCCCTCTGGAACGACCTCCCTGCCGCTCTCAGACTTGAGCTGAACCACCTGAAGTTCTGGAAGTAGCTCAAGACCCTCCTTTTCACCTCTCCCTTCTCTCTGCGGCTTCCTTGCTAACTTACCTGGGGGCTGCTCCGACTGGTTGCTTGGTACCCTCGGAGTCTCACTGGGTACCAGGCTCCTGCGTGACCAGTCTCCTTGCACTGTCTCCTGGCCTACCATGCACTTAAGGGCTGTAACTTTAACCCTACATTCCCCTTGCCTCCTTGCACTTACCCAGAGCCGTGCTGCCCTGCCTGCACTTACTCAGAGCCAAGCTGCCCTGATTGCACTTCCCCCTACCCTATCCCCTGCACTTCTGCCTCTCCCGTCCCCCTGAACTTCTCATTGTCGCACTTGCACAATCTGAATGACACAAGGCCTAGTAGGATTGTTTGTCTTGTCGTCCCTCAGTCTTCCCTCCCTTGTCTTGTGACACCTAGTAATACTTGTGTACTGGTGCATTATAAATGCCATATCATATCATTTCAATGGAGCAACCCACCAAAGAGCTAACTTGCACAACATTCACTCTTTCTAAAGTGATATTCTGACTTAGATCGGGTCACCTTTGTGACACTTGGTATTATCATGCCCCAGCGAACACCAGATCTGTACTCCTCTTGCCACGCTTGAGTTTTCAAGACTCCACACTGCAGTTGCCCCAGTGCCACCTTCTCTGCATGGAGATTTGATTTCACACTGCTTCTGTGTGAGACATTACTTCCACTCATATCTTTATGGCCACAACCCTTTGGCCTGAAGCGCAATGCCAAGGTCCCGTCTCCACCTCAGTTCTCACCATACTGTCCACCAGTTCTCCCACTTTTAACTGTGATTCCTTGGGCCATGTTGCACTTCTCTCATAAGTTCTGACCCTTGCCGCACACTGGTGCAGATGTGACTTAAATCTTTTTGCAAACATTTGTGCAGATTCATAAAACGGCACTACATCTATAAGCCTTTCAAATATTTTGGGGCCCCCCTCTAATTTTTTTCCTTCTTGGCAAAACAGCACCAAACATTCAAGGTCAGATCTAGAATGATATAAACCATCCAAAAACTGCTTTTCACCAACCCTGTAATGCAAAAAATATGTATAGATGCCCCTGAACATCGGACACGTTCGCGAACATTGCAGGGCTTTCCCCAAACTGTTTGTGGACTTCAAAGATGAAACAACACAATTCTTTTGGCTTATTATGGCTATATGCCATTACATCCTCATCACCCCTCAAGTGAAATGTTGTGTTTTTCAATATGTTTTTACCAGGATGTCCACAGACTACGGATGCTGTCCGTGAATCCAACATGGCGACCGTTTCAAAATGTCTGAGGCAGCTCACATTTTTCACCATCCAATCAGCGGGCGTCTCCGATGTCCGTGGACAACACGTCAGACGCTGATTTGCCCAGGGTTGTGTCACAGACCGAATAGGGAAGTAAGTCTGCAGAACCGACCCAGATAGCACTAATTTATTTGGACCTATCTTTTGCCTGTTTTTAAAAAAAACACCTGGGCGGATTTACTCCATATTTACAAAAGAACGCTTTATGACAGAGCCGCTGCTCCTGCAGCAAATTTGGTGAAAAACCGTCCAGCGGTTTGGGCTTTAGGCATGAGAAAATGTTTTTTTCCTTTGCGTCTGTGAGGAAAACCACACATTTTGGGACCCCCATATAACCTTGCTCGCCCGGGATGAAACCTCACCAAACTTTGCAGCATCAATCCGGTGGGGACATATGCTCCTTTTGCAAAGTTTGGTGAGGATGTGTCTCGGGGGGCCAAAGTTATAAGCCACCCAAAAAGTGCTCTTCCTCTGGATTGAACAACTTAACCATAACTACAGGGCCACTAGCGCAGGCCCTGCAATGTGATAAAAAAGATTTTACAAAATAGTTAAGCTTAAATCAACAAAAACTTAAATTCGATAAACATTAACAATGATAATGTTAAGGTAACATAAACTTTATCAATACATTTTACATTTAAAAATATATTACATTAAAATCAAATACGGTAACCTTAACTCACCCTGTTTATGGTTTGCAATGTTTTGCTTTTTGCTATAAAATGTTTATAGTGAAAGTAATGAAATGTGTTGAGTGAATATTTGTGTTTAACAAACAGTTTCACTGCTTTTGCTTATTTATGTTTTTGATGTCTATTACATTTTTGCTTCTTTTGTTAGTATTTACATTTTGTCTTACTAAATGTATTTTTATTTTATGTTAATACAACAATCCATTAATGCCAAATCCTCCTCTTCTGCAGAAAGGAGTCTCACCATCACAAACCGAGGGATAGGAGAAAGATACTAATTTAGATCGGTCACGCCAAGCCTTATAACCTCATCGGAGGTCCATGGGTAACCACCTTCCCTCCCCCACCCATCTTCCTACCACAGTAGAGCCTGTTCTTTCCCTTTTACACTCCCTTCTGCCATCCACTCATTTCAGGAGCACAAGGGGCAGCCGCAGCACACACCAACTGAGACCACCATACTTAAACCGCCTCCTGCATGTTCAGATACTGCCCATTTCTCCTTCTGCCCCCTAGACAGGGCACCAAATTTGGTCACCAACCCACCACCAGGGCACCTACTGCAGAGTCTTTGCACACCTAGCCAGTCTACCCTAATTATCACATTGCGAACACAATATGGACACCATTGTACAGGAAGAAGAATTCACCCAATGCCTGAATAATTTAGGCACTAAGCGGGTGATGACCACAAGATGATAGGCTATCACGAGATCTTACGAATGCAAAACCATTGCTAAACTCTGGAGCTCACAGGAAAACCATTGTACTTTTCCCACTCTTTTTTACAGATTGAATCCCTGGCAATATACTGGCAATTAATGCAGATTGATTTTCGCGTGCCTAGAAACACTTGTGTACAGGTGCGTTATAAATTACTTATATCATATCATATCATATGTCTGAATGGTTCTTGACAATAATTTGTTGACCTACCAATGAATAGGTCAGTCACAGAGCGTCAAACTAGGTTCAACATAGCAGTGCCCTCATTGCTGTAAATATTAGACATTCTGTAAATTTAAACCCAGCGAAAGCCATCCGATTGGCGAGACAAAAAAGCATGGGCGCCAAAGGTTTTTGTTGGCTCATGCAAAAACAAATGTATGCAACCTGTAAAAACTGTCACACAAGTCACTTATTGCAATGTAGGTAATTATGAGATATGAGGTAATATCCTTGTCTGTTTGATAATTAAACCAGACACTGACGACCTACAATTACAATTATGAATGGAGGATAGCACAGGGGCAATGTGCTGGTCTTGTAAGCAAGGCCACGCAGAGCAACAGAGGTTTGAATCCCAGATCCGTGCTTAGAAACCGAACTCGAGTATGGTACTAGGCGCATAATAAAAAAACTATTAAATTAATAAAATGTGCAACTCATTCTTTTAGATAAGACAGAGCACAGAGTGCACAACTGTGGGGAGATTAACCTTTCTTGTTGCATATTATGATTTAGTTTGTTAGAAAGTAATGTTGTACTACAAAAACATTTGCCACTTTAACAGTTATTATAGGTGTATATTTAATCTATATTTTAACATTTTATACAGTAACTTGTTTGCATGCATCTAATTATTTCTTGATAATACTGTGCGCTTAGAGTTAAGGTTACCATGATATTTGGTTTTGAATATACCATATTTGTTAATTAATGTATTTAATTTGTGAAAGTGCTTTTTGGCAAGTGCTGCTGTGGCTGTGTGGCTCCTGGACCCTAACTCCTGCAGCAACTTCGCTATGGTGTATTATTACTTAGAATCTGCAAACAAGGATAAGCCCCGCCCACCCCTCCCAGAATTCCATAGACCTGCAACACGCATGCATTTGCGCGCATGCATTTGTGAACGTTCTTTTTGGCAAGTGCTGTTGTTGCTGTTATGGCTTGGTGGCGGTGCTTATTCATTTATAATTGCAAGTACGATCTCTGACAAATTATTGATGTTGTCTTCTGAAGTCTAAAACGTATTGCTGTTACTAACCATTGTAGCGTATTGCCTTTCGAACGCTTACTCATTTTATTGTCATGTGACTCTACACGAGCGTCTCTCTCTTCAATTGTATGCAGGTGTGTAAACGGCAGAAACAGCACGCTTCAGAAATTAGCATGCCGTCTAAAACCGAGTTGAACGGTTAAAATGAACACTATTAAAAGCAGATCAAGTGACTTCCTCATTTAGAGTTAACGCAACACTGACTCGAGCGCGTGCGCAGTCTGTGACTACAGATATTCGTTTTTTTAATCCAGCTGACTCATCCATATCATGACTGTGCAGTGCACCCAGCATGTTGCCTCCCGCCAATTGCCTTGTGAGAGTGGCTCTGCACCCACTTCGAGCCAATCTCTGATTAATAATCAACTAGAAACGAACTTCATGCCAGTAGTGCAGGATCTCAGTGATGATACGATGGAATTCTATGGCAAGACAAGAGGCTCCTATTATGCATTAGCTTTCTTTACTCTGACATACACAGCAGCAAAGAAATAAAACATTTTTATAAAACTTCTGAAAATGTTTTGTAACACAACTTCAACAAATACATTTATAAATGTCCCATTCCAAAATGGCGGACAGGTCATGCCCCTTAGGTAGCCAATGGGCATGCAGCCCAGTCCATAAATGTCCCTTTCTCCAATAACAAATCCTCTTTCTTTGCTGCTGACTGACACAGCTAAGTTACTCTCTCTAGCTCTTATTGTGCATTCTATAGACTTTAGAGCGTTAATTGGTGTTACTTCATTTCATATTGAGTTGTTTTGTATCATTGGTTGAAATTGTCATTTCATTTTTCTTTCTTTATTAGTTGCGTTTGTTGGAGCGCTCTCCTCAGGTCAGAAGTGTTACATTGTGACGCCGCTCCGTGTGGAGCGGGCGCCTGCTAATTGAATTATTTAATTTCCTTTACTTTGAACTGGGCGTTCGCGCCGTTCTATTTGTTACAATTGGTTAGCCGATTGCCATCCAGGAACCAGGCAGCGGCGCGTGTGTGAATTGGGGGTTTGTTTGCATAGCCGGGCCTTCGAGAGCGTTCGCGCTCTTTCTTGCAGCCGGGCCCGTGACACTTGCTGTTTATTGACTGAAGCGTTGTTTCTTCCAGACACGGGTCACAGCATTTGCAATTACGGGCATTTCTTTCACACGAAGCGTGTGTATGTTTCTATACGCTGCTCGCGTATCATTGGAGGCCCTCAGGCTAGGCCTGCATGTTTGTACCTTGGTGTGTGAAGGTGCAGGAGCATTCCACAATTTTCATTGCACCTAAAAGGAGTGGGCTAAGTTTCATTTTATTCTGTTTCCCTTTATTTCCTTTTGTGCTCCTTTTGTGCTCAGCCTGCTCGGCTGTACCCACTCCTTCACCCTGCCCGGCTGTATTTAGCCTGCTCGGCTGTCACCAGTTTCTCACCCTGTGGGGTGTACGCTTTAATTGTTTAAGCCTGCTCGGCTAATTTGGGTGCTTGTGGCACACAGCCTGCTCGGCTGCCTTGATTGGAAGTTTTTTACACTTCTGTGACCAATGATGGATAAGTCTGGCATGGGAAGTAATAATGTTGCCCCTAATTTAACGGATGCCAGTACACAGGTGCGCCCTTCCAAGAAAACAGTTAATGGGGGAGGCCAGGCGAATCTACAGCCTACAGTGGAGCAGGCTATCCAGTCATCCATTGATTCAGCCTTGTCTGGCCCTAATAATACACTGGCTTCAGCATTTGACAGGCTAATTCACTGCATAGCGGATTTTCACCCTCCTCAAGGTGCTGCCCCTCTGAAGAGCCCCAAGCCCCGAAAAAGTGAAGCATATTTCAGGACAACTCAGTCCTCGCCCAGTCACTTCCCCTGAGTCTTCCCCTAGTAGAGCCCAAATGCGCCAGCGGGATGAGTTTCAGCCCCTTTCCTCAACCCCTTGGCCTTCTTATGCGCAGCTCCCCCGCATAGATATCCCCTATACCTGTCTCTTCCTCGGACTCTTCTGAGGACTCTGATTCGCCCCCTAAGAGGCGTAAGAGGAAAGTTGCTCCCGTTCCCTCACAGGAAGGTCCTGTATTGGACATTAATGGGGTTCCCTTTTTTGACCCGGCCCTCATTTCGCATCCCAGATCAACAGAGTGGCAACCCTCTCCAGAGATTGCCTCGTTCCTAGAGTACTGGATCAGGCGCCCGCTGCCTAAAGGGGACAGGAGCAAGTTAAGATCGGAATGCCCTAGGCCAGTCCTGCAGGAGAAGGTAGCGTGTACTCCTGAGATTGATCAGCCCATGGCAGTGTTCTTGACTCAGAAAGGCAAAGATCCTAGGAAGGGCGTGGGCAAGGCCTGGCGCGGGTGCCAGGACACGCTCTTAGATGTTCTGGGTCCTGTGACTCAGATTTTTGAAATGGCTGAGGAGGCGGCGGCCTCCAATTCCCCAGTCGATGTACATATGTTACGAGGTTGGATTCAGAGAACTGTCTGCCTGCTCGGCAATGCCAATGCGGCTATGTCAAAGGAGAGGCGCAAGTCTCTGCTAATGAGGCTGGACTCCAAGCTGGCGGATATGTCAGAGAGGGAAGCGGGCTCTTCCGCTCAGGGAACTTTGTTTGGTGAGAGTTTCCTCAAAGATTTGTCTGCGTATGTCCATACGTTTACGGTCTTGGATAAGGCCCAGGCCAATATAAAGAAGGTTTTCACCCAAAAGGTTTGCCCCAGGGCCGGACGAGGTAGAGCCCGCTCTTCCGGCCGTTTTTCCCAGGGCCATTCCCGCCCCCGTCAGTTTGCCTCACGAGGCGCCCAGAATTCATCCTCTGCTCGAGGTGCATATACCCAATTCTTCCCGCAACAGAATTCGGGTTGGAGAGGACGTGGTGGCAGAGGTACCAGGAGGTCCAGAGGAGCATCAGGTATTTTCTCGAGTGTTAAATATTTCTTCCCCCAAAGGTATAGGAGGCAGGCTGGCCAAGTTTCTCCCACAGTGGAAATCCCTCACATCGGACCCCTGGGTGTTGCAGACAGTCCAAGGTTATCACATAGAGTTCTATTCCCCTCCTTGCCAGTTGTCAATTCCCGCCCGTTTGGTTCTGGACAGAGTAAAGCAGTCACTGATAGATGTGGAGGTCAAGGACCTCATCTCCAAGGGAGCGGTGGTACCAGCCTCTTACAGGGCATCCCAGTTTCTGAGTACCATATTTCTAGTCCCAAAACCGGATCAAGGGTTCCGGTCAGTGATAAATCTAAAAGCCCTCAATTCCTTTGTGGTTTACCACCACTTCAAGATGAAAGGAATTCACCTTCTCAGGGACACCCTCCTTCCGGCGGATTGGATGGTCAAGCTGGACCTCAAGGACGCTTATTTAGTGGTTCCGTGTTCCCTCCACACCAAGAGTTCCTCCAGTTCCAGTGGGGGGGTCGGATTTGGCAATTTGCATCCCTCCCATTCAGCCTGTCCTCGGCCCCATGGTGCTTCACCAAGTTGATGAGGCCTGTGATGGCTCTTCTCAGGTCCAAGGGGATAAGGATAATTATTTATCTGGACGACATGCTCCTGTTGGCCCAGAACTCTCAGGTTTTGCTATCTCATCTGGAGTTTTCGGTAACTCTTCTTCAGAGTCTGGGGTTTGTGATAAATGCCAAAAAATCCATAATGCAGCCTACGCAATGTATCCAGTTTCTAGGTTTCAATATAGATTCAAAAGATTGCATCCTTCTCCTCCCAGACAGCAGGCTGTCCAAGATAAAGAAAGAGATCCGGGGTATCCTCAGAAGGGACAAAATCTCTCTCAGGTTATTAGCCAGGATAGTGGGGATGTTGTCTGCGTCCATCCAAGCAATTTTCCCAGCCCCTCTTCATTACAGAGCGCTGCAGCGTCTGAAGGCTCGACATCTGCGCAGATGTCTCTCTTACTCTCAGATGGTGGAGCTGTCCCCGGAGGCCAGGTTGGAACTCCTTTGGTGGCTCAAATACATGGAGGCCTGGAATGGGAAAGCGATTTTTGGTCCCTCCCTGGATGTAGTTCTGGAGTCCGATGCCAGCAGAGCAGGTTGGGGAGCCAGGCTAGGGCAGGTCTCCACCGGGGGAAAATGGTCAGAGGAAGAGAGGGATCTCCATATCAATTGCCTGGAATTGTTAGCGGGTTCTTTTGCAGTCCGCAGTTTCCTCAAAGATCAGGGGAATTGTTGTGTGCTCCTACGCATGGACAATGTCTCAGCAGTGAGATATGTCAATCGTCTGGGAGGAACCAGGTCCAAGGTCCTAGCGGATCTGGCGAAGCAGTTTTGACATTACTGTCTGGACCGCAATATTGTGTTGAGGGCAGAGTACCTTCCGGGCATCAGCAACGAGGTAGCGGATTGGAACTCCAGACACCTCCAAGACAAGAGCGACTGGATGTTACACAGGAACCTCTTTGCCAAGATAGAATACCTTTGGGGTCCGTTTACAGTAGATCTGTTTGCCTCAAGGCTAAACTGTCAGGTGCCCAGGTTCTTCAGTTGGAGATCAGATCCTGGCGCTCTAGCTACCGATGCTTTTCTTCAGGATTGGTCAGGTCAGAGGCTGTATGCCTTCCCCCCCTTTGCAATGATAGCCAGAGTATTGGTACAAGTACGCAGGCAGGAGGTCATGTTAGTGATTCTAACCCCCTTTTGGCCTTCCCAGATATGGTTTCCGGCTCTCCTAGAGCTCTCAGTAGACATTCCCCGTCTTCTTCCCTGTCATCCTCAGTTACTAACGAACCCGGGGGGTTTTCCTCACGAGTTGGTCCTTCAGGGGCACCTCTCCCTTATGGCGTGGAAGATTTCAGCGCTTCCTTGTGCTTCCGAGGCCTTTCGCAGGACTCTATGTCAGTCATCAGAGACTCTTGGGCCCCCTCTACCAAAGTGGGATACTCTTCAGCGTGGAACCGCTGGTCTAGCTGGTGTGTGGTTAGGCACCTCAATCCCATTTCTGCCCCTCCTGTAGAAGTAGTTAGTAGGTTTATTTAAAGAAGGTAAAGCTTACAGGACCATTAATGGCTTCAGGTCCGCTATCTCTGCAGGTCATCTGTTGGTTAAAGGGGAACCAGTGGGTAGACACTTCTTGGTACGTAGAGCTCTCAAGTCTATTCGTATTAAAATCCCTCCAAAGCCTAAATATTCAGTTCTTTGGGATGTTAATTTAGTATTGGATCTCTTTGGAGCCTGGCCGCCTAACGAAGATCTGTCTTTGCAACAACTTTTTTCCAAATTAGCAATGCTGCTGTGCCTGGTGTCTATTAAAAGAGTGTCCAATATCAGAGCTTTAGATGTGGATAACAAAATGTTTACCTCGCAGGGAGTTACCTTTTTTATTTCAAGAAGAACAAAGTGTATGACTTCCTCGATTTCTTATCCCGCCTTCCCTGAAAACAATAAGAGGTCGATTCATGGAATTAATGTGCGCCGAAAATTCCCCCGCAGAGGTGCCAAAACGTGCGATTCGCAGTAAAAGTGCGAAAATCGCAGTGCAAGTGCGAAAATCGCAGGGAAACCAGCGCACATCGATTCATGGAAGTCCGTGCGCGAGAAAAACATTTGATGTGCGCTAAAAATGTGCGCCACGCACGCCGGCGCACAGGTCATCCAACAGCGTGCGCCACGGCCACTGAGAAATCGCACATAGCGCGGCGCACATCACAAAAGTAGGCGGAACACGGGGCGTAACACTCAGAATGGGGAACAACGCATGAAAATATGGGCGTCACGGGGGAAGTACAGGAGGCAAGTGCTCGGAACGCCCACATGCTCGCCTACAACCCGTATTCATGGAATCGAATAGGGCAAACCAGCGCACGGTCAAAGACGCGCACAGGGCCAAACAAGTACGCCACAAGAAAGCAGGCGGTAGCGCCCCTGTGCCTGAAAAAAATGTGCGCCAAAATGTGCGCTAACAAAAAGCACCCATATACAGCAGTGATGAATGGTCCATACAGTGGTCCTCTAGGACAAATGAGGTGCAAAGGGGTACCGACAAACACGGACACCCGCTGTGTGAAAAATAGCGTGTGCGTGTGTTCCTAGGTGCGCGGGAAGTTCCACACGCGATTAGCCTGGGTACGTGTGTTTCGGGGTGCGTGGGAAGTTCCACACGCGATTGGCCTGGGTACGTGTACTTCGGGGTGCGCGGGAATTTCCACACGCGATTGGCCTGGGTACGTGTATTCCGAGGTGCGCGGGAAGATTCACACGCGATTTCAGCAGGGTAGGTGTATTTCGGTGGTGCCGGGGAATGCTACACGTGATTTGGCCGTGTGGGTCCTCCCAGGTGTTCCCTCTACACCCTCCATGGCCCCTGCAGGCAGCCCACACCACAGGGGACTACCCTGCACCCCTGCTCATGTCCCACAGGCAACCCATCCACCATGGCCATGCCCACCAGCCAACCCACATGTCACCTTGCACTACTGATCACCAACACATGTCTCCCAGCACCCCCACACCCCAGCATCCAGGGGCACCCTCCACCAGGCCCCCAAACATGTCTAACACCACCCCACCCCCCAGCAGTGCAGGGGCACCCTCCACCAGGCCCACACTCATGTACCCCTGCACCCCCACCCCCCAGCCATTAGGGGCACCCTCCACCAGGCCCCCACTCATGTCTACCACCACCCCCACCCCCCTGCAGTGCAGGGGCACCCTCCACCAGGCCCCCACTCATGTCCCCCTGCACCCCCACCCCCCCAGCCACCAGGGGCACCCTCCACCAGGCCCCAACTCATGTCTCCCATCACCCCCACCCCCCAGCATCCAGGGGCAGCCTCCACCAGCATCCAGGGGCACCCTCCACCAGGCCCCCACTCATGTCCCCCTGCACCCCCACCCCCCAGCCGTGCGATTTGCCTGGGTACGTGTATTCCTGGGGTGCGCGGGTAGTCTCCCATGCGATACCATCAGGCTACGTGTTTTACGGGGTTCGCGGGAAGTTCCACACGCGATTGCCCTGGGTACGTGTATTTCGGGGTGCGCGTGAACTTCCACACGCGCCTGAGCCTGGGAGAGCGTGTTACGTGTATTGCTGGGGTGGGGGGGAGGATTCACATGTTCGCCTACGACGCGCCGAAAAATAAATGGTCCAATCCTGAAACACGTACGCCAGCATGAAGCAGGCGTACGTCGACCCGCGCAGCATAAAAGTGCGCGCAAACAACAAACAAGCTCAGACACCAGGATGAATATACCGTTCCTAGCAGCAGTGGCCGTGGGTTACCAAAGGAGGAGGAGGATGATAGTGAGGGCCCGAATTTTCACTCCCAGAACCAGCCTTTTTGGTATGCCTGATGACCAGGTGTATGGGAGGTACAGGTTTCCACCACACATAATACTGGACCTGGTCAGTGAGTGGGAGGATGACCTCACATCACCCACCCTGTGCTCCCAAGCACTCAGCACCCTGGAGAAGGTCCTCAATGTACTGCACTTCTTGGCCACTGGATCATTTCAGCGGACAAGTGCCATAGTGGGTGGGGTGTCACAGGCCACGCAGTCACGCTGCCTACACCAGGTCTTGAACATCATCACTGCACGCCCATCAGTCCGTAGGCACATATACCTGCCCAGGACACCTGCAGAAAGGCAGGCTGCCGCCCTCGATTTCTACGGTGTGGCACAATTCCCCAAAGTGCTAGGTGCCATTGACTGCACCCATGTGGCACTACGTCCCCCCAGGGCATCTGAGCACATCTATAGGAACCGCAAGCACTGGCATTCCATCAATGTGCAGGTAGTATGTAATGCCAAGGGAATCATCACCTCAGTATATGCCAACTATCCAGGGTCCACCCACGACAGCTTCATTTACCGAATGTCTACCCTAAGCGGGATCTAGAAGCTGGCCGGCATGGCGATACATGGCTGCTTGGTGAGTATGAATGCCACTGCACATGCATGCATGTCAGATGCAGAGTTATGTCACTACCCCACTAATGATACCCATCACCTCCTCACCAGGGGACAGTGCCTACCCTCTGACCACCCACATGATGACGCCAATTCGGAACCCCATCACGCCTCCCGAGGTAAGATACAACACAGCCCATATTGCAACCCGGGGCATAGTGGAGCGCACATTCGGAGTGCTCAAGTCACGCTTTCGCTCCCTTGACCGTTCTGGCGGGCAGCTGTTATATGCGCCCCCAGTAGTGTGCAGGATCATAGTGGCAGCATGTGTCCTGCACAATGTTGCAACACGCCGGGGCCTGGCTGTGGACATGGTGGTGCCCCCACATCCCCAACCACATGCACGCCCGCTGCGCATGGGAGGGGAGAGGGCACGGGGTGAGGCAGCCCGTACGCAGCTGGTGGCTAATTACTTCACATAGAAATCACACCCCTGTGGAGTGCACACAGCCCTGGCACATACCATCTGATAAGCAATGATGACTCGACCTGACAATTATGACCAACAAAGGGACACTCAACTGTCAGAAAAATAGCAGCCTGAGATTGTTCATGTGAAAGTGTCACAATGTGTGCATCCCTACCTACACAAACACCACCAATGCAGTGTCATCAAAAGACACACTTCCATGCTGCAGAAATGAATACCCACTTGCAAAATACTACATGAAAACAGTGCTATGTCACCCAACCCCTCCCCGGCACGGCCACACAACACACCATGGCATGTCATGCAATGTGAGAGCAAACAAATTAATCCCCACAACATGCCCCAAGTGTCACCAGCTACAGTGTCCCTAATGGAAACATGGCCACACATGAAATGCTCACAGTAATGCAGGACCTACAACCCACATTACCAAATACTTACCAAGAATACCAATCACCTACACAACCTCCAACCTACCTTAAACATGACATTACAGACTTAAAAATTTGCTAGCCTCACTACCTGATGATGCCTGCACTTCGAACACTTCCAAGTATACAGTGTTAGCGCCACGCAAGAGTGTAGGTGCACTGCTTACAACATGGACTCCAGTTCCAAGGTGGACCGCCTTGTGAAGACATGAGAAATGGACCTGCAAATTAGGAGGATGAGATGGATGCAGAGGCACATATCAATACACCATGCAGTGTACAATACAACAACAATATGCACTATGAATGTATACACAGTATTGACTACAGACTGCCCACACATCGAATGGGAGTCCAATGTCACCATGTACGTCAATGTCACTTGGGCACACCCTTTGCAAGCCCATGGAAACGGGAAGCAGGAGGGGTGTGTGTCACAAAAACCCAAGCATCTGAACCAAATTCATGACAAGCCTGCATGTGCCCAGCCACAATGCAGCGTAGGCCCACGGGAGCCACACAAGGCAACACACTGTCCCAAAAAAAAAAAAAATCAAAAATGGCCGTTAATGGGCCCGGGGGGGGGGGGGGTACGGGAGGCCACCCAGGAGGTCCGAGGACAGGGTGCACACCAAAACCCACCTGTGTGGATCTTGGGAAAAAAAAAAAACCTCCATGGGCTCATGGCCTACACGGCTACCCTATTGTGGGAGAATCACTGCTGTCGCTCTCCTCACCCTCTGCAGCTGCGTCAGGAGGTGGTGGCACTATGGGAGGCAGCCCACGCAAAGCCCTAGTCTGTTCCTCCATGGCAGCAAGCATGCGGGTGTGGTAGGTCTCGTTCTGGAGGATAATTGTGCGGAGGTCCCCATGCAACAACTCACGGGATGCCCGGACCTCCGCCCTAGTTGCCTGCATCTCAGCTGAGAGGGTACGTGTGAGACGCTCCAGCTGCTGTTCTGTCCTTCTGTTTGTTGAAGCCTCAAGCTCAACAAGAGTTGTCCTGAGGTGAAGGAGTTCCACCCTCAGGGCTTCCCTGTGGCCCTGGGACTCTATGGAAATGGCTTCCCGCAGAGTCGCCAGTGCCGCCCGCCTGTCCCTGTCGGACGCCAACATGTCCTCCCTGTGTGACTGGCTGATGGAGTCTGTTGCCTGCTGTAGTCGCTCCATCAGCCTTTCGGGGGGGACAATGGAAGTGGCCACCCTATCCATGGCCTGAGCCATCATCTCTGATGATGCTGCCTGTTGGGTTGCCATACCATATATGGTTTGCTCCCATGCGGTATTGCCAGGTGGCGGACGGCCACCACGTCGGCGGGCACCACACCTGTCTGGGGCAAGGCGAACTGCGCCTTGCTGTGCCGGCACTGCCTGAGGCTGCAGGACTGCATTCCCCCTCTGATCTGCTGGCCCAGGAACAGGATCAGATGTTGCGGAGTGTGACCCTGCATCCGTAACCACCAAAGGCGTACCTGCCAACACTGACATCCCCATTGAGGGTTCTAACCCTGGTGCAGGTGGGTCGGACAGAACAGAATCCCTCCCAGGAACACTCACCTGCGACGGCACATAGGTCTCATCATCCGAATCGACACCTGAATACAGCTCGGGGGAGGTGCAGCCAGAGACACCCCTTGAGAGCACGACCTGCAGCAGTTGTGGGTTCTCACCAACCATATCACGTCCCTCACTGGTGGTCGGTCGGGCCTGAGACCCCTCCTGGGTCTGCACCATCTCCACAACCCCAGCAGTATCAAGTGCGTCATCCCCTGCAAAGACATAAAAGAAAACAAATGGAAACAGGCATTAGCACTATGGCACACAATTAGGGCTGAGAGGCTACAGAACCAGTACTTGATTGACACATGTCCCACATGACTAAAAACCTCCCATGCATGCACCGTCACTGCGTGTGAAGGGTAGGCAGAATGGCACACATTGATGACACCAAGATGGAAGATGAACACATTTGCTGCATGCTGCCTAGCAGTGGCATCACACACTGGCCAGTGATTGGCAGGTCAAATACACATGCCATCACACAGATGGCATGTACCCTAGCCATAAAGTGAAGAGGGAGAGGAGGGCACCAATTGTTCATGCAGTCCAGTTTGCTCATGAAATAGTTTTTTTTATTGAAATGGTTCAAATGTTTAACCTAGAGCTGCCAGTCCAAAATGGTCCTATAGCACAGGGACATGTCTAAACAAATCATGTCCAGGAAACAAAGACAGTCCACTGTACCATAGCCAAGTCGACATGTGACAATAGGACTGAGAAATCCCGAGTACAAGTGGTGGTATGCAAACAATCTGCCTGAATAAACAGAGGTAAATAAGCAACAATGTTGTGGCAAGTTGACACTTCAAGGGAAACTGGCGTGGTGTTGGGCTGGATGTCTAATGTTGGCAGAAGGGATGCTGCTATACCCAAATGCTGGTGCGCAGAATGTATAGGATGAGGCACATGGGTGACCCAAACCACTCAGGCACACACACCCTCACATGGCACCAAAACAGAAGCCCTCCCACACACACCATGCACATGGATGGCACACACATGCATGTGCACTCACCGGACAATGCCTCGTAATCTGCCAGTTCTCCCACGCCTTGGATCTGTTCCTCCGTGACGTAGGTCCCAGCAACCTGCTCATGTGGAGTGAGTTCTATGTCCTCTGCTGGAGACCCACCTCCAGTCACTAGAGTTGCGGCATGACTTGAGGCCAGCTTATTCTTTGCCCTGCGCTTCAGGTCATTCCAGCGCTTGTAGCATTCAGTAGCTGTGCGCCTCACGATTCCAAGGGCACTTGTGTCTGCAATGGTCTGCCAGTGTGCCTGACGTTGTGCAGGTGTGGTCTTGGATCCTGCAACAATCACCATTTCGCGGTCATGTGCGGACACATACTCTACAAGTGCATTCAGTTCGGCCTCATTGAAGCTGGGCTTCCTTGACGGGCCGGACTGTGTAGCTGTGTCTGGGGCATCAGCCTCTACTGGACGAGCACTCTTCCTCTTCCGCTTGGAAGGTGGTGGGGATCCTGAGTGTCCTACGCCACTCTGGACACTAGGGGCAGGAGCCCCGGTGGACTCTGTACCAGGAGTGTGGGATTGCACACTCAGCATGGGAGTTGGTGCAGGCATTAGCTCAAGTGTGATGGTGTCAGGGGGAATGTCAGCATGATGGACTTGGACCGACACTGTCCTGGCTGGGTGTGTGAGAGGTGGGGTGGATGGAGCCGCAGCTGCCCCTGCAGCCTCCCCAGCCTGCCTACGCGGGGCAGCAGATGACCTAGCTGCCCCTGATCCACGTGGCCTGATGACACCAACGTTCACCGGCGCACGTGGCCTAGACCTGCTGACCTGGAAGTCAGCCATGGAGTCACCCTGTGCCAGGTCTGGTTCCACAGTGGGCTGGTCCAACAAGGGCTGAGCATGGATGGTGTCAGCCAAGTTAACCTCAACCAGGGGGGGGGCATGGGTGTCCCTGACTGCTCCTCCACACATGGGGGGCTAGGGGCACCCTGCAAGTCATGGCCACGTCCCCTACCGGATCCACCACGGCCACCACTTGGGGCTCGGCCACCTTTGCCACCCTTACGGCTTGTTCGCCTCCCAGCCATGGCACTGATGTTATTGTGCGTATGGGAGTCGATGTGAACTATTGTCCTGGGCAATTGGGGGTCAAAGGGGTTGGGTACCAGATGGTAATCGTACCCTAGTGCTCTAGCAAGGGTGTATGTCACCCCTGGGGAAAGATGACGGGTCACGCAACGCACAGGCACCCCATAAAAGGGAAGTAAGGTGCACGCAACCCCTCCTAGACCACGTGCGTGGAAAAATAAACCTGCATTACGCTGTGGCACCCAGAAACACAAGAATGAACGTATGCGTGTCACACGCAGCCTACAATGACCTCTGAAGGGGTACGCGACACACGGGGCAAGCACAGATGTTAAATACGTGCGCGACTCACCGTCTGCCAGGAACAAAAGCGTGAAAAATATGCGCGTGTGCGCATTGGCAACACCCCCGCCAAAAGAAGAATTGTACGCTGTCTGAGGAGACAGGACAACAGTAGAAGGGAACGCTGTTTGAGGAAACAGGCCCAGGAAAAAGAGTAAAAGAGAAAAAGCTGTCAGAGGTAACAGGGAGTACGAACTTGAAACGCCGTGAAGTAAATCGCGTGTGAACCGACAAGAAGTACAGATTTCACCCACTCGCTCTCCACGAAAAGCACGTACAAGGAAATGGCATTCTAAACGTACCTTTTATACACACGTCACAGACGCGCATAGGCGATGAGGCCATTTCCACCAATTACACGCTTTGACACTCGGACGTGTATCTTTTTTTTTACACCCGCCATTCTCTACGGCCATGCGCGTGACGTCATAGCTGCGCATGGGGGCCTTTGGGCCAATGAAATCGCGTATGCGTGCAGACGCGCTTATGCGCTAAGGGCCTTTCCTCGAATTACACGCAGATGTGCAGGACTTTTCATGTGCCAAATCACTCCGTATCAAGCTGGCCACGCGTAAGCACACGGAAGACCACGCTCCTGCCCAGAAAGCCGATTTACTGCCCCCCAGATCCCCGAGCACGCTCCCACCTGCCATCTGCTGCTGCCTGACTGCCTGCTGCCCACGTGTCCTGCCATTTGCTGCCTGCACATCAGCCAGGGGTGCTGTTGCTGTGACCACCCCTGCTGGAACCGAAGACTCCCGACTGGGATTCCATCGCTCCACAGCCCAGCCCCAGGACCCAGTTGCCCACCCACTCCTGCCTCTGGGGTTGTCATGTAGGGCACTGCAACATCTGGCACCACTGACAACCTCCGGCCAGAGAGGCAAAGGGGCACCAGCTTCAGTGCCAGGGAAGCTGGTGTCCTGGTGGAGCAATTCCTGGGGCAGTATGATGCCCTCTAGGGAAGGGTGCGCGCCGACAAGGAAGGACGGATTCGGATCTGGACGGACATCGTGACTGCCATCAACGCGGAGGGGGTGGCAGTCCGCGACTTCCAACATGTCAAGAAGCGCTGGGAGGACTTCAGGTCCAGGACCCTGAACAAGGCCCGGCGCCTCTTGAAGGCAGCGGATGCTAAGGGGCGCCGGGGCCACTTGTCGGAAGATCAGATGAGGGTCCTGGAACGCATATCCCTAACGCTCCACGTCCAGGTCCTTGAGAGGCAGACCCGTCTGGAGTCGAGCGGTAAGTGTACATGCATCATGATTGTAAGCTGTGCGTGTGGTGATGTGCCAGTAGTGTGCCGGTTGCACATCTGTTTGTATGGGGCCGAGTATGGGTGGGGGTGTACAGGACCGTGCGGCTAACACATGCGAGCGCTGTCATGTGTGAGACATGGATGGTGCTTGTGTGTGTAGGGTTGCATGCCAAATGCAGTTGTGTGGGCACACGTTTGGATGAATGTGTATGTAAGTAGGCATGTTCGTGATGTCACGCATGTATGTTGTTTTCAGCTGCATGTATCAGCACTGTGTACATGTGCATGTGTGTGTATTTGACAAGGGTGCAACAGTGATGCAACATGGATGCATGTGACAGCGGGATGTGGAAGCCTGATTGGCAGATGTGACATGGATGCCCATCGGAACACTGCGACAGTTGGCTGAGGTGTACACATGCATGCAAGTGTGGTGGTGTGCGTGCATGTGTAGTGCACTCCCTGTGTTGCATGTGATGTCTGGCTCACCTTTGCCTGCTCATGCTGTTGTATGTGTATGGATGGTGCTGGCAGTTGCGATGTGGCTGTGGTATGGCTCATGTGTGCATGTAGGAATGACATGTGTGTTGCCAATTGTGATGCCATGTCTGATGTTTGCCAATGCCACTCATGTGCAACTGTCATGTGTGTATGTGTCCATTGTACAGTGCCCTGATGCCTGTGTTTTATTTCTCCCTGTCTGCAGCGTCAACTGATGAAGAGGGCGGAGAAGGTGCTGTGGAGCACAGCGGTGGGGATCGCACCGCCAGCCGGAGACGCAAGGCCCGGCTCCCCTCCCAGGTTGTGATCTCGTCGGGGAGTGAGGAGTCCGGTGCCGCGTCCCAGGCCGCAGCTGCCGGGGGGAGGTCCAAGAGGCGGAGGTCGGAGTTGGACTCCTCGGCAGCAGAAGGGGCAGCTGGGACCCCACAGGGCCCAATGGGGGAAGATGGCACGGAGTCATCCAGGTTGGTGGGGGATTTGGTGGAGGAGGAGGCCGTGCAAGCAACAGAGACGGGGTCTGGAGGTGGGGATTCCACTGGTGCTAGTGGTGCAGTGCAGGACCAGGGACAGGAGGCAGCACAGGTCGCCGTGGAGGTGCCTGTGTGCAATCCTGTACCTGATCCTGTCACTGCATCATCTTGCACCAGCAGGGATGCCTACGTCCAAACCCGTTTTCAGGCAGGGGATGAGCTCACAACAACTGGCCTTCCTCTGCCTGCAGACGTGGCTATCCGGGTCCGGGTTGAGCCTGTCCTGACTGGTGTGGCGTTGCGTCAACGGGCCATGCGAGGTCACCTGCAGTCTTTTCATGAGGAGACTGCACGTCATCTCGAATGGCTCGTTGACCGCGTCGGCCTACTGGGACAGGTCACCCAGGCCGGATTCCTCCGTTTGATGTGGCTTGCTCCGACCCCCTCCTCAACTGAACCCCCTATGCGCCAGTCGTCCTCCGTGCCATCTTCCCACCCATCAGTAACCTGGGTGCCCTGTGGAGCTGCCTCTGACGGTGCGGCCAGGCTGGTGGAGGAGGCATCCCTGCCACAGTCGGGAGTCGGACGTCCAGCAGGGGTGGCCACATCAACGACTGCACCCCAGCTAGCAGAGGATGTGCAGGCAGCAGGAGGCAGTGCACCGGCAGAGGCGCAGCAGCAACGTGGTGGGAGCCATGATGGCTCAGGGCCTTCGACATCGGAGGGGCAGGCATCGGCCAGAGGGCAGGAGGACCCAGGACGGGAAGTGTCTTCTGTGTGGCAGCGGTTGGGCCACGCCATAGATGCGGAGCGGCAGCGGGCGGAAGAGGCACGGCTCACAATGGTCAGGGCGGAGAACTCCATGCGGAGGGCCCTGAGGCGGCCCGAGCGCCTCGAGGCAATCCGCAGGGAGTTTGGGGGGAACATGTGGACGGCCCCGCGGACCCTCGGGGCCATGGAGGAGGACCGCCTCCGGGACATTGAGCAGGAGTTCGATGATGCCCTGGCCCGGAACATCCCGAAGTGAGCCGTCGGACTAGCCCGCTGCCCTTGTAAATAGTTCTGTAGTTAGTGTTAGGTTTCCTTTGGTTTAGCATTTTTTTTGGACCTTTTGGACAATGGGCCACATTTTTGTATATAGTTTTTTTTTTTAGGTAGGGTTATTAGATAGGTTTCATTTCTTCGGTTGGGATCATGGACCCTGGATTGTTTATCTGTATATAGTTGACTTTTGGATTTTCATTTTTTTTAATGATTTCCCCATGGAGCAATGGTTTTCGATTTTAATTTTCCATTGGATTTAGTTTTGTGGACTGTGACTTTGGACACCTTTCGTTTGCATTATGATTTGTGGTTTTGCATTATTTCACGTACCTGCTGTTTTTTTTTTTAATATTTCCATTATTGTTTGTTCATTTTTGATTCAATTTATGTTGCGTTTAATACATATTTTTTCTTCAAACTTCAATGTGTAGTATCATCTCATTGGTTTCATGCAAATCATGATATGGGTTTTGACATGCACTGACACCCATTGGGTGTATGTGAGGGACATGTGTTCATTTCCAAACTTGCAATTGTGGTTCTATCATGTTTTTGCCATTTCTAAGTGGGTGGATGCAATACTCAGGTGGGTGTTTGGCATTTGGAGGCTGACCATAAGGGCCAGGGATGTAGATTGTGGTGACATGTTGGCTGGGGGACATGAGTGGGGGCCTGGTGGAGGCTGCCCCTGCACTGCTGGGGGGTGGGGGTGATAGGGGACATGAGTGGGGGCTTGGTGGAGGCTGCCCCTGGATGCTGGGGGGTGGGGGTGATGGTAGACATGAGTGGGGGCCTGGTGGAGGGTGCCCTGGTGGCTGGGGGGTGGGGGTGATGGTAGACATGAGTGGGGGCCTGGTGGAGGCTGCCCCTGCACTGCTGGGGGGTGGGGGTGATGGTAGACATGAGTGGGGGCCTGGTGGAGGCTGCCCCTGCACTGATGGGGGGTGGGGGTGATAGGGGACATGAGTGGGGGCCTGGTGGAGGCTGACCCTGCACTGCTGGGGGGTGGGGGTGATAGGGGACATGAGTGGGGGCCTGGTGGAGGCTGCCCCTGCACTGCTGGGGGTGGGGGTGATGGTAGACATGAGTGGGGGCCTGGTGGAGGGTGCCCCCGGTGGCTGTGGGGTGGGGGTGCAGGGAGACATGAGTTGGACATGAGTGGGGGCCTGGTGGAGGGTGCCCCTGCACTGCTGGGGGGTGGGGGTGATAGGGGACATGAGTGGGGGCCTGGTGGAGGCTGCCCCTGGATGCTGGGGGGTCGGGGTGATGGTAGACATGAGTGGGGGCCTGGTGGAGGGTGCCCCTGGTGGCTGGGGGTTGGGGGTGCAGGGGGACATGAGTGGGGGCCTGGTGGAAGCTGCCCCTGGATGCTGGGGGGTGGGGGTGGTGGGAGACATGAGTGGGGGCCTGGTGGAGGGTGCCCCTGGTGGCTGGGGGGCGGGGGTGATGGTAGACATGAGTGGGGGCCTGGTGGAGGCTGCCCCTGCACTGCTGGGGGGTGGGGGTGATGGTAGACATGAGTGGGGCCTGGTGGAGGCTGCCCCTGCACTGCTGGGGGTGGGGGTGATAGGGGACATGAGTGGGGGCCTGGTGGAGGCTGCCCCTGCACTGCTGAGGGGTGGGGGTGATAGGGGACATGAGTGGGGGCCTGGTGCAGGCTGCCCCTGGATGCTGGGGGGTGGGGGTGGTGGGAGACATGCGTGGGGGCCTGGTGGAGGCTGCCCCTGCACTGCTGGGGATGGGGGTGATGGTAGACATGAGTGGGGGCCTGGTGGAGGCTGCCCCTGCACTGCTGGGGGGTGGGGGTGATAGGGGACATGAGTGGGGGCCTGGTGGAGGCTGCCCCCGCACTGCTGGGGGGAGGGGGTGATAGGGGACATGAGTGGGGGCCTGGTGGAGGCTGCCCCTGCACTGTTGGGGGGTGGGGGTGATGGTAGACATGAGTGGGGGCCTGGTGGAGGGTGCCCCTGGTGGCTGGGGGTGGGGGTGCAGGGAGACATGAGTTGGACATGAGTGGGGGCCTGGTGGAGGCTGCCCCTGCACTGCTGGGGGGGTGGGGGTGATGGTAGACATGAGTGGGGGCCTGGTGGAGGCTGCCCCTGCACTGCTGGGGTGTGGGGGTGATAGGGTACATGAGTGGGGGCCTGGTGGAGGCTGCCCCTGCACTGCTGGGGTGTGGGGGTGGTGGGGGACATGAGTGGGGGCCTGGTCGAGGCTGCCCCTGCACTGCTGGGGGGTGGGGGTGATGGTAGACATGAGTGGGGGCCTGGTGGAGGCTGCCCCTGCACTGCTGGGGGGTGGGGGTGATGGTAGACATGAGTGGGGGCCTGGTGAAGGCTGCCCCTGCACTGCTGGGGGGTGGGGGTGATAGGGGACATGAGTGGGGGCCTGGTGGAGGCTGCCCCTGCACTGCTGGGGGGTGGGGGTGATAGGGGACATGAGTGGGGGCCTGGTGGAGGCTGCCCCTGCACTGCTGGGGGTGATGGTAGACATGAATGGGGGCCTGGTGGAGGGTGCCCCTGGTGGCTGGGGGGTGGGGGGTGCAGGGAGACATGAGTTGGACATGAGTGGGGGCCTGGTGGAGGCTGCCCCTGCACTGCTGGGGGGTGGGGGTGATGGGAGACATGAGTGGGGGCCTGGTGGAGGCTGCCCCTGCACTGCTGGGGGGTGGGGGTGATGGTAGACATGAGTGGGGGCCTGGTGGAGGCTGCCCCTGCACTGCTGGGGGGTGGGGGTGATGGGGGGACATGAGTGGGGGCCTGGTGGAGGCTGCCCCTGCACTGCTGGGGGGTGGGGTTGCAGGGGGACATGAGTGGGGGCCTGGTGGAGGGTGCCCCTGCACTGCTGGGGGGTGGGGGTGGTGGGAGACATGAGTGGGGGCCTGGTGGAGGCTGCCCCTGGATGCTGGGGGGTGGGGGTGGTGGGAGACATGAGTGGGGGCCTGGTGGAGGCTGCCCATGCACTGCTGGGGGGTGGGGGTGATGGTAGACATGAGTGGGGGCCTGGTGGAGGGTGACCCTGGTGGCTGGGGGGTGGGGGTGCAGGGAGACATGAGTGGGGGCCTGGTGGAGGGTGCCCCTGGATGCTGGGGGGTGGGGGTGCAGGGGGACATGAGTGGGGCCTGGTGGAGGCTGCCCCTGCACTGATGGGGGTGGGGGTCATGGTAGACATGAGTGGGGGCCTGGTGGAGGATGCCCCTGGATGCTGGGGGGTGGGGGTGATGGGAGACATGAGTGGGGGCCTGGTGGAGGGTGCCCCTGGTGGCTGGGGGGTGGGGGTGGTGGGAGACATGAGTGGGGGCCTGGTAGAGGCTGCCCCTGCACTGCTGGGGGATGGGGGTGATGGGGGACATGAGTGGGGGTCTGGTGGAGGCTGCCCCTGCACTGCTGGGGGGTGGGGGTGGTGGGAGACATGAGTGGGGGCCTGGTGGAGGGTGCCCCTGGTGGCTGGGGGGCGGGGGTGATGGTAGACATGAGTGGGGGCCTGGTGGAGGCTGCCCCTGCACTGCTGGGGGGTGGGGGTGATGGTAGACATGAGTGGGGGCCTGGTGGAGGCTGCCCCTGCACTGCTGGGGGGTGGGGGTGATAGGTGACATGAGTGGGGGCCTGGTGGAGGCTGCCCCTGCACTGCTGGGGGGTGGGGGTGATAGGGGACATGAGTGGGGGCCTGGTGGAGGCTGCCCCTGCACTGCTGGGGGGTGGGGGTGATGGTAGACATGAGTGGGGGCCTGGTGGAGGCTGCCCCTGCACTGCTGGGGTGTGGGGGTGATAGGGTACATGAGTGGGGGCCTGGTGGAGGCTGCCCCTGCACTGCTGGGGTGTGGGGGTGGTGGGGGACATGAGTGGGGGCCTGGTCGAGGCTGCCCCTGCACTGCTGGGGGGTGGGGGTGATGGTAGACATGAGTGGGGGCCTGGTGGAGGCTGCCCCTGCACTGCTGGGGGGTGGGGGTGATGGTAGACATGAGTGGGGGCCTGGTGGAGGCTGCCCCTGGACTGCTGGGGGGTGGGGTGATAGGGGACATGAGTGGGGGCCTGGTGGAGGCTGCCCCTGCACTGCTGGGGGGTGGGGGTGATAGGGGACATGAGTGGGGGCCTGGTGGAGGCTGCCCCTGCACTGCTGGGGGTGATGGTAGACATGAATGGGGGCCTGGTGGAGGGTGCCCCTGGTGGCTGGGGGGTGGGGGGTGCAGGGAGACATGAGTTGGACATGAGTGGGGGCCTGGTGGAGGCTGCCCCTGCACTGCTGGGGGGTGGGGGTGATGGGAGACATGAGTGGGGGCCTGGTGGAGGCTGCCCCTGCACTGCTGGGGGGTGGGGGTGATGGTAGACATGAGTGGGGGCCTGGTGGAGGCTGCCCCTGCACTGCTGGGGGGTGGGGGTGATGGGGGACATGAGTGGGGGCCTGGTGGAGGCTGCCCCTGCACTGCTGGGGGGTGGGGTTGCAGGGGGACATGAGTGGGGGCCTGGTGGAGGGTGCCCCTGCACTGCTGGGGGGTGGGGGTGGTGGGAGACATGAGTGGGGGCCTGGTGGAGGCTGCCCCTGGATGCTGGGGGGTGGGGGTGGTGGGAGACATGAGTGGGGGCCTGGTGGAGGCTGCCCCTGCACTGCTGGGGGGTGGGGGTGATGGTAGACATGAGTGGGGGCCTGGTGGAGGGTGACCCTGGTGGCTGGGGGGTGGGGGTGCAGGGAGACATGAGTGGGGGCCTGGTGAAGGGTGACCCTGGTGGCTGGGGGGTGGGGGTGCAGGGGGACATGAGTGGGGGCCTGGTGGAGGGTGCCCCTGGATGCTGGGGGGTGGGGGTGCAGGGGGACATGAGTGGGGGCCTGGTGGAGGCTGCCCCTGCACTGCTGGGGGTGGGGGTGGTGGGAGACATGAGTGGGGCCTGGTGGAGGCTGCCCCTGCACTGATGGGGGGTGGGGGTCATGGTAGACATGAGTGGGGGCCTGGTGGAGGATGCCCCTGGATGCTGGGGGGTGGGGGTGATGGGAGACATGAGTGGGGGCCTGGTGGAGGGTGCCCCTGGTGGCTGGGGGGTGGGGGTGCAGGGGGACATGAGTGGGGGCCTGGTGGAGGCTGCCCCTGCACTGCTGGGGGGTGGGGGTGGTGGGAGACATGAGTGGGGGCCTGGTGGAGGCTGCCCCTGCACTGCTGGGGGGTGGGGGTGATGGTAGACATGAGTGGGGGCCTGGTGGAGGGTGCCCCTGCACTGCTGGGGGGTGGGGGTGGTGGGAGACATGAGTGGGGGCCTGGTAGAGGCTGCCCCTGCACTGCTGGGGGGTGGGGGTGATGGGGGACATGAGTGGGGGTCTGGTGGAGGCTGCCCCTGCACTGCTGGGGGGTGGGGGTGGTGGGAGACATGAGTGGGGGCCTGGTGGAGGGTGCCCCTGGTGGCTGGGGGGCGGGGGTGATGGTAGACATGAGTGGGGGCCTGGTGGAGGCTGCCCCTGCACTGCTGGGGGGTGGGGGTGATGGTAGACATGAGTGGGGGCCTGGTGGAGGCTGCCCCTGCACTGCTGGGGGGTGGGGGTGATAGGTGACATGAGTGGGGGCCTGGTGGAGGCTGCCCCTGCACTGCTGGGGGGTGGGGGTGATAGGGGACATGAGTGGGGGCCTGGTGGAGGCTGCCCCTGCACTGCTGGGGAGTGGGGGTGCAGGGGGACATGAGTGGGGGCCTGGTGGAGGCTGCCCCTGGATGCTGGGGGGTGGGGGTGGTGGGAGACATGAGTGGGGGCCTGGTGGAGGCTGCCCCTGCACTGCTGGGGGGTGGGGGTGGTGGGAGACATGAGTGGGGGCCTGGTGGAGGCTGCCCCTGCACTGCTGGGGGGTGGGGGTGATGGTAGACATGAGTGGGGGCCTGGTGGAGGGTGCCCCTGGTTGCTGGGGGGTGGGGGTGCAGGGAGACATGAGTTGGACATGAGTGGGGGCCTGGTGGAGGCTGCCCCTGCACTGCTGGGGGGTGGGGGTGATAGGAGACATGAGTGGGGGCCTGGTGGAGGCTGCCCCTGCACTGCTGGGGGGTGGGGTGATGGTAGACATGAGTGGGGGCCTGGTGGAGGGTGCCCCTGGTGGCTGGGGGGTGGGGGTGGTGGTAGACATGAGTGGGGGCCTGGTGGAGGCTGCCCCTGGATGCTGGGGGGTGGGGGTGATGGGAGACATGGTTGGGGGCCTGGTGGAGGGTGCCCCTGGTGGCTGGAGGGTGGGGGGTCCAGGGGGACACGAGTGGGGGCCTGGTGGAGGCTGCCCCTGCACTGCTGGGGGTGGGGGTGATGGTAGACATGAGTGGGGGCCTGGTGGAGGCTGCCCCTGGATGCTGGGGGGTGGGGGTGATGGGAGACATGAGTGGGGGCCTGGTGGAGGCTGCCCCTGGATGCTGGGGGGTGGGGGTGATGGTAGACATGAGTGGGGGCCTGGTGGAGGGTGCCCTGGTGGCTGGGGGGTGGGGGTGATGGTAGACATGAGTGGGGGCCTGGTGGAGGCTGCCCCTGCACTGCTGGGGGGTGGGGGTGATGGTAGACATGAGTGGGGGCCTGGTGGAGGCTGCCCCTGCACTGATGGGGGGTGGGGGTGATAGGGGACATGGGTGGGGGCCTGGTGGAGGCTGCACCTGCACTGCTGGGGGGTGGGGGTGATAGGGGACATGAGTGGGGGCCTGGTGGAGGCTGCCCCTGCACTGCTGGGGGTGGGGGTGATGGTAGACATGAGTGGGGGCCTGTTGGAGGGTGCCCCCGGTGGCTGTGGGGTGGGGGTGCAGGGAGACATGAGTTGGACATGAGTGGGGGCCTGGTGGAGGGTGCCCCTGCACTGCTGGTGGGTGGGGGTGATAGGGGACATGAGTGGGGGCCTGGTGGAGGCTGCCCCTGGATGCTGGGGGGTGGGGGTGATGGTAGACATGAGTGGGGGCCTGGTGGAGGGTGCCCCTGGTGGCTGGGGGGTGGGGGTGCAGGGGGACATGAGTGGGGGCCTGGTGGAAGCTGCCCCTGGATGCTGGGGGGTGGGGGTGGTGGGAGACATGAGTGGGGGCCTGGTGGAGGGTGCCCCTGGTGGCTGGGGGGCGGGGGTGATGGTAGACATGAGTGGGGGCCTGGTGGAGGCTGCCCCTGCACTGCTGGGGGGTGGGGGTGATGGTAGACATGAGTGGGGGCCTGGTGGAGGCTGCCCCTGCACTGCTGGGGGTGGGGGTGATAGGGGACATGAGTGGGGGCCTGGTGGAGGCTGCCCCTGCACTGCTGAGGGGTGGGGGTGATAGGGGACATGAGTGGGGGCCTGGTGCAGGCTGCCCCTGGATGCTGGGGGGTGGGGGTGGTGGGAGACATGCGTGGGGGCCTGGTGGAGGCTGCCCCTGCACTGCTGGGGATGGGGGTGATGGTAGACATGAGTGGGGGCCTGGTGGAGGCTGCCCCTGCACTGCTGGGGGGTGGGGGTGATAGGGGACATGAGTGGGGGCCTGGTGGAGGCTGCCCCCGCACTGCTGGGGGGAGGGGGTGATAGGGGACATGAGTGGGGGCCTGGTGGAGGCTGCCCCTGCACTGCTGGGGGGTGGGGGTGATGGTAGACATGAGTGGGGGCCTGGTGGAGGGTGCCCCTGGTGGCTGGGGGTGGGGGTGCAGGGAGACATGAGTTGGACATGAGTGGGGGCCTGGTGGAGGCTGCCCCTGCACTGCTGGGGGGGTGGGGGTGATGGTAGACATGAGTGGGGGCCTGGTGGAGGCTGCCCCTGCACTGCTGGGGTGTGGGGGTGATAGGGTACATGAGTGGGGGCCTGGTGGAGGCTGCCCCTGCACTGCTGGGGTGTGGGGGTGGTGGGGGACATGAGTGGGGGCCTGGTCGAGGCTGCCCCTGCACTGCTGGGGGGTGGGGGTGATGGTAGACATGAGTGGGGGCCTGGTGGAGGCTGCCCCTGCACTGCTGGGGGGTGGGGGTGATGGCAGACATGAGTGGGGGCCTGGTGGAGGCTGCCCCTGCACTGCTGGGGGGTGGGGGTGATAGGGGACATGAGTGGGGGCCTGGTGGAGGCTGCCCCTGCACTGCTGGGGTGATGGTAGACATGAATGGGGGCCTGGTGGAGGGTGCCCCTGGTGGCTGGGGGGTGGGGGGTGCAGGGAGACATGAGTTGGACATGAGTGGGGGCCTGGTGGAGGCTGCCCCTGCACTGCTGGGGGGTGGGGGTGATGGGAGACATGAGTGGGGGCCTGGTGGAGGCTGCCCCTGCACTGCTGGGGGGTGGGGGTGATGGTAGACATGAGTGGGGGCCTGGTGGAGGCTGCCCCTGCACTGCTGGGGGGTGTGGGTGATGGGGGACATGAGTGGGGGCCTGGTGGAGGCTGCCCCTGCACTGCTGGGGGGTGGGGTTGCAGGGGGACATGAGTGGGGGCCTGGTGGAGGGTGCCCCTGCACTGCTGGGGGGTGGGGGTGGTGGGAGACATGAGTGGGGGCCTGGTGGAGGCTGCCCCTGGATGCTGGGGGGTGGGGGTGGTGGGAGACATGAGTGGGGGCCTGGTGGAGGCTGCCCCTGCACTGCTGGGGGGTGGGGGTGATGGTAGACATGAGTGGGGGCCTGGTGGAGGGTGACCCTGGTGGCTGGGGGGTGGGGGTGCAGGGAGACATGAGTGGGGGCCTGGTGGAGGGTGCCCCTGGATGCTGGGGGGTGGGGGTGCAGGGGGACATGAGTGGGGCCTGGTGGAGGCTGCCCCTGCACTGATGGGGGGTGGGGGTCATGGTAGACATGAGTGGGGGCCTGGTGGAGGATGCCCCTGGATGCTGGGGGGTGGGGGTGATGGGAGACATGAGTGGGGGCCTGGTGGAGGGTGCCCCTGGTGGCTGGGGGGTGGGGGTGCAGGGGGACATGAGTGGGGGCCTGGTGGAGGCTGCCCCTGCACTGCTGGGGGGTGGGGGTGGTGGGAGACATGAGTGGGGGCCTGGTGGAGGCTGCCCCTGCACTGCTGGGGGGTGGGGGTGATGGTAGACATGAGTGGGGGCCTGGTGGAGGGTGCCCCTGCACTGCTGGGGGGTGGGGGTGGTGGGAGACATGAGTGGGGGCCTGGTGGAGGCTGCCCCTGGATGCTGGGGGGGTGGGGGTGGTGGGAGACATGAGTGGGGGCCTGGTGGAGGCTGCCCCTGCACTGCTGGGGGGTGGGGGTGATGGTAGACATGAGTGGGGGCCTGGTGGAGGGTGACCCTGGTGGCTGGGGGGTGGGGGTGCAGGGAGACATGAGTGGGGGCCTGGTGGAGGGTGCCCCTGGATGCTGGGGGGTGGGGGTGCAGGGGGACATGAGTGGGGCCTGGTGGAGGCTGCCCCTGCACTGATGGGGGGTGGGGGTCATGGTAGACATGAGTGGGGGCCTGGTGGAGGATGCCCCTGGATGCTGGGGGGTGGGGGTGATGGGAGACATGAGTGGGGGCCTGGTGGAGGGTGCCCCTGGTGGCTGGGGGGTGGGGGTGCAGGGGGACATGAGTGGGGGCCTGGTGGAGGCTGCCCCTGCACTGCTGGGGGGTGGGGGTGGTGGGAGACATGAGTGGGGGCCTGGTGGAGGCTGCCCCTGCACTGCTGGGGGGTGGGGGTGATGGTAGACATGAGTGGGGGCCTGGTGGAGGGTGCCCCTGCACTGCTGGGGGGTGGGGGTGGTGGGAGACATGAGTGGGGGCCTGGTAGAGGCTGCCCCTGCACTGCTGGGGGGTAGGGGTGATGGGGGACATGAGTGGGGGTCTGGTGGAGGCTGCCCCTGCACTGCTGGGGGGTGGGGGTGGTGGGAGACATGAGTGGGGGCCTGGTGGAGGGTGCCCCTGGTGGCTGGGGGGCGGGGGTGATGGTAGACATGAGTGGGGGCCTGGGGTGGAGGCTGCCCCTGCACTGCTGGGGGGTGGGGGTGATGGTAGACATGAGTGGGGGCCTGGTGGAGGCTGCCCCTGCACTGCTGGGGGGTGGGGGTGATAGGTGACATGAGTGGGGGCCTGGTGGGGGCTGCCCCTGCACTGCTGGGGGGTGGGGGTGATAGGGGACATGAGTGGGAGCCTGGTGGAGGCTGCCCCTGCACTGCTGGGGGGTGGGGGTGATGGTAGACATGAGTGGGGGCCTGGTGGAGGGTGCCCCTGGTGGCTGGGGGTGGGGGTGCAGGGAGACATGAGTTGGACATGAGTGGGGGCCTGGTGGAGGCTGCCCCTGCACTGCTGGGGGGTGGGGGTGATGGTAGACATGAGTGGGGGCCTGGTGGAGGCTGCCCCTGCACTGCTGGGGTGTGGGGGTGATAGGGTACATGAGTGGGGGCCTGGTGGAGGCTGCCCCTGCACTGCTGGGGTGTGGGGGTGGTGGGGGACATGAGTGGGGGCCTGGTCGAGGCTGCCCCTGCACTGCTGGGGGGTGGGGGTGATGGTAGACATGAGTGGGGGCCTGGTGGAGGCTGCCCCTGCACTGCTGGGGGGTGGGGGTGATGGCAGACATGAGTGGGGGCCTGGTGGAGGCTGCCCCTGCACTGCTGGGGGGTGGGGGTGATAGGGGACATGAGTGGGGGCCTGGTGGAGGCTGCCCCTGCACTGCTGGGGGGTGGGGGTGATAGGGGACATGAGTGGGGGCCTGGTGGAGGCTGCCCCTGCACTGCTGGGGTGATGGTAGACATGAATGGGGGCCTGGTGGAGGGTGCCCCTGGTGGCTGGGGGGTGGGGGGTGCAGGGAGACATGAGTTGGACATGAGTGGGGGCCTGGTGGAGGCTGCCCCTGCACTGCTGGGGGGTGGGGGTGATGGGAGACATGAGTGGGGGCCTGGTGGAGGCTGCCCCTGCACTGCTGGGGGGTGGGGGTGATGGTAGACATGAGTGGGGGCCTGGTGGAGGCTGCCCCTGCACTGCTGGGGGGTGTGGGTGATGGGGGACATGAGTGGGGGCCTGGTGGAGGCTGCCCCTGCACTGCTGGGGGGTGGGGTTGCAGGGGGACATGAGTGGGGGCCTGGTGGAGGGTGCCCCTGCACTGCTGGGGGGTGGGGGTGGTGGGAGACATGAGTGGGGGCCTGGTGGAGGCTGCCCCTGGATGCTGGGGGGTGGGGGTGCAGGGGGACATGAGTGGGGCCTGGTGGAGGCTGCCCCTGCACTGATGGGGGGTGGGGGTCATGGTAGACATGAGTGGGGGCCTGGTGGAGGATGCCCCTGGATGCTGGGGGGTGGGGGTGATGGGAGACATGAGTGGGGGCCTGGTGGAGGGTGCCCCTGGTGGCTGGGGGGTGGGGGTGCAGGGGGACATGAGTGGGGGCCTGGTGGAGGCTGCCCCTGCACTGCTGGGGGGTGGGGGTGGTGGGAGACATGAGTGGGGGCCTGGTGGAGGCTGCCCCTGCACTGCTGGGGGGTGGGGGTGATGGTAGACATGAGTGGGGGCCTGGTGGAGGGTGCCCCTGCACTGCTGGGGGGTGGGGGTGGTGGGAGACATGAGTGGGGGCCTGGTAGAGGCTGCCCCTGCACTGCTGGGGGGTAGGGGTGATGGGGGACATGAGTGGGGGTCTGGTGGAGGCTGCCCCTGCACTGCTGGGGGGTGGGGGTGGTGGGAGACATGAGTGGGGGCCTGGTGGAGGGTGCCCCTGGTGGCTGGGGGGCGGGGGTGATGGTAGACATGAGTGGGGGCCTGGTGGAGGCTGCCCCTGCACTGCTGGGGGGTGGGGGTGATGGTAGACATGAGTGGGGGCCTGGTGGAGGCTGCCCCTGCACTGCTGGGGGGTGGGGGTGATAGGTGACATGAGTGGGGGCCTGGTGGGGGCTGCCCCTGCACTGCTGGGGGGTGGGGGTGATAGGGGACATGAGTGGGGGCCTGGTGGAGGCTGCCCCTGCACTGCTGGGGGGTGGGGGTGATGGTAGACATGAGTGGGGGCCTGGTGGAGGCTGCCCCTGCACTGCTGGGGTGTGGGGGTGATAGGGTACATGAGTGGGGGCCTGGTGGAGGCTGCCCCTGCACTGCTGGGGTGTGGGGGTGGTGGGGGACATGAGTGGGGGCCTGGTCGAGGCTGCCCCTGCACTGCTGGGGGGTGGGGGTGATGGTAGACATGAGTGGGGGCCTGGTGGAGGCTGCCCCTGCACTGCTGGGGGGTGGGGGTGATGGTAGACATGAGTGGGGGCCTGGTGGAGGCTGCCCCTGCACTGCTGGGGGGTGGGGGTGATAGGGGACATGAGTGGGGGCCTGGTGGAGGCTGCCCCTGCACTGCTGGGGGGTGGGGGTGATAGGGGACATGAGTGTGGGCCTGGTGGAGGCTGCCCCTGCACTGCTGGGGGTGATGGTAGACATGAATGGGGGCCTGGTGGAGGGTGCCCCTGGTGGCTGGGGGGTGGGGGGTGCAGGGAGACATGAGTTGGACATGAGTGGGGGCCTGGTGGAGGCTGCCCCTGCACTGCTGGGGGGTGGGGGTGATGGGAGACATGAGTGGGGGCCTGGTGGAGGCTGCCCCTGCACTGCTGGGGGGTGGGGGTGATGGTAGACATGAGTGGGGGCCTGGTGGAGGCTGCCCCTGCACTGCTGGGGGGTGGGGGTGATGGGGGACATGAGTGGGGGCCTGGTGGAGGCTGCCCCTGCACTGCTGGGGGGTGGGGTTGCAGGGGGACATGAGTGGGGGCCTGGTGGAGGGTGCCCCTGCACTGCTGGGGGGTGGGGGTGGTGGGAGACATGAGTGGGGGCCTGGTGGAGGCTGCCCCTGGATGCTGGGGGGTGGGGGTGGTGGGAGACATGAGTGGGGGCCTGGTGGAGGCTGCCCCTGCACTGCTGGGGGGTGGGGGTGATGGTAGACATGAGTGGGGGCCTGGTGGAGGGTGACCCTGGTGGCTGGGGGGTGGGGGTGCAGGGAGACATGAGTGGGGGCCTGGTGGAGGGTGCCCCTGGATGCTGGGGGGTGGGGGTGCAGGGGGAAATGAGTGGGGCCTGGTGGAGGCTGCCCCTGCACTGATGGGGGGTGGGGGTCATGGTAGACATGAGTGGGGGCCTGGTGGAGGATGCCCCTGGATGCTGGGGGGTGGGGGTGATGGGAGACATGAGTGGGGGCCTGGTGGAGGGTGCCCCTGGTGGCTGGGGGGTGGGGGTGCAGGGGCACATGAGTGGGGGCCTGGTGGAGGCTGCCCCTGCACTGCTGGGGGGTGGGGGTGGTGGGAGACATGAGTGGGGGCCTGGTGGAGGCTGCCCCTGCACTGCTGGGGGGTGGGGGTGGTGGGAGACATGAGTGGGGGCCTGGTGGAGGCTGCCCCTGCACTGCTGGGGGGTGGGGGTGATAGGTGACATGAGTGGGGGCCTGGTGGAGGCTGCCCCTGCACTGCTGGGGGGTGGGGGTGATAGGGCACATGAGTGGGGGCCTGGTGGAGGCTGCCCCTGCACTGCTGGGGGGTGGGGGTGCAGGGGGACATGAGTGGGGGCCTGGTGGAGGCTGCCCCTGGATGCTGGGGGGTGGGGTGGTGGGAGACATGAGTGGGGGCCTGGTGGAGGCTGCCCCTGCACTGCTGGGGCGTGGGGGTGATAGGGGACATGAGTGGGGGCCTGGTGGAGGCTGCCCCTGCACTGCTGGGGGGTGGGGGTGATGGTAGACATGAGTGGGGGCCTGGTGGAGGGTGCCCCTGGCTGCTGGGGGGTGGGGGTGCAGGGAGACATGAGTTGGACATGAGTGGGGGCCTGGTGGAGGCTGCCCCTGCACTGCTGGGGGGTGGGGGTGATAGGAGACATGAGTGGGGGCCTGGTGGAGGCTGCCCCTGCACTGCTGGGGGGTGGGGTGATGGTAGACATGAGTGGGGGCCTGGTGGAGGGTGCCCCTGGTGGCTGGGGGGTGGGGGTGGTGGTAGACATGAGTGGGGGCCTGGTGGAGGCTGCCCCTGGATGCTGGGGGGTGGGGGTGATGGGAGACATGGTTGGGGGCCTGGTGGAGGGTGCCCCTGGTGGCTGGAGGGTGGGGGTCCAGGGGGACACGAGTGGGGGCCTGGTGGAGGCTGCCCCTGCACTGCTGGGGGTGGGGGTGATGGTAGACATGAGTGGGGGCCTGGTGGAGGCTGCCCCTGGATGCTGGGGGGTGGGGGTGATGGGAGACATGAGTGGGGGCCTGGTGGAGGCTGCCCCTGGATGCTGGGGGGTGGGGGTGATGGTAGACATGAGTGGGGGCCTGGTGGAGGGTGCCCTGGTGGCTGGGGGGTGGGGGTGATGGTAGACATGAGTGGGGGCCTGGTGGAGGCTGCCCCTGCACTGATGGGGGTGGGGGTGATAGGGGACATGAGTGGGGGCCTGGTGGAGGCTGCCCCTGGATGCTGGGGGGTGGGGGTGATGGTAGACATGAGTGGGGGCCTGGTGGAGGGTGCCCCTGGTGGCTGGGGGGTGGGGGTGCAGGGGCACATGAGTGGGGGCCTGGTGGAAGCTGCCCCTGGATGCTGGGGGGTGGGGGTGGTGGGAGACATGAGTGGGGGCCTGGTGGAGGGTGCCCCTGGTGGCTGGGGGGCGGGGGTGATGGTAGACATGAGTGGGGGCCTGGTGGAGGCTGCCCCTGCACTGCTGGGGGGTGGGGGTGATGGTAGACATGAGTGGGGGCCTGGTGGAGGCTGCCCCTGCACTGCTGGGGGGTGGGGGTGATAGGGGACATGAGTGGGGGCCTGGTGGAGGCTGCCCCTGCACTGCAGAGGGGTGGGGGTGATAGGGGACATGAGTGGGGGCCTGGTGGAGGCTGCCCCTGGATGCTGGGGGGTGGGGGTGGTGGGAGACATGCGTGTTGGCCTGGTGGAGGCTGCCCCTGCACTGCTGGGGATGGGGGTGATGGTAGACATGAGTGGGGGCCTGGTGGAGGCTGCCCCTGCACTGCTGGGGGATGGGGGTGATAGGGGACATGAGTGGGGGCCTGGTGGAGGCTGCCCCCGCACTGCTGGGGGGAGGGGGTGATAGGGGACATGAGTGGGGGCCTGGTGGAGGCTGCCCCTGCACTGCTGGGGGGTGGGGGTGATGGTAGACATGAGTGGGGGCCTGGTGGAGGGTGCCCCTGGTGGCTGGGGGTGGTGGTGCAGGGAGACATGAGTTGGACATGAGTGGGGGCCTGGTGGAGGCTGCCCCTGCACTGCTGGGGGGTGGGGGTGATGGTAGACATGAGTGGGGGCCTGGTGGAGGCTGCCCCTGCACTGCTGGGGTGTGGGGGTGATAGGGGACATGAGTGGGGGCCTGGTGGAGGCTGCCCCTGCACTGCTGGGGTGTGGGGGTGGTGGGGGACATGAGTGGGGGCCTGGTCGAGGCTGCCCCTGCACTGCTGGGGGGTGGGGGTGATGGTAGACATGAGTGGGGGCTTGGTGGAGGCTGCCCCTGCACTGCTGGGGGGTGGGGGTGATGGTAGACATGAGTGGGGGCCTGGTGGAGGCTGCCCCTGCACTGCTGGGGGGTGGGGGTGACAGGGGACATGAGTGGGGGCCTGGTGGAGGCTGCCCCTGCACTGCTGGGGGGTGGGGGTGATAGGGGACATGAGTGGGGGCCTGGTGGAGGCTGCCCCTGCACTGCTGGGGGTGATGGTAGACATGAATGGGGGCCTGGTGGAGGGTGCCCCTGGTGGCTGGGGGGTGGGGGGTGCAGGGAGACATGAGTTGGACATGAGTGGGGGCCTGGTGGAGGCTGCCCCTGCACTGCTGGGGGGTGGGGGTGATGGTAGACATGAGTGGGGGCCTGGTGGAGGCTGCCCTGCACTGCTGGGGGGTGGGGGTGATGGTAGACATGAGTGGGGGCCTGGTGGAGGCTGCCCCTGCACTGCTGGGGGGTGGGGGTGATGGGGGACATGAGTGGGGGCCTGGTGGAGGCTGCCCCTGCACTGCTGGGGGGTGGGGTTGCAGGGGGACATGGGTGGGGGCCTGGTGGAGGGTGCCCCTGCACTGCTGGGGGGTGGGGGTGGTGGGAGACATGAGTGGGGGCCTGGTGGAGGCTGCCCCTGGATGCTGGGGGGTGGGGGTGGTGGGAGACATGAGTGGGGGCCTGGTGGAGGCTGCCCCTGCACTGCTGGGGGGTGGGGGTGATGGTAGACATGAGTGGGGGCCTGGTGGAGGGTGACCCTGGTGGCTGGGGGGTGGGGGTGCAGGGAGACATGAGTGGGGGCCTGGTGGAGGGTGCCCCTGGATGCTGGGGGGTGGGGGTGCAGGGGGACATGAGTGGGGCCTGGTGGAGGCTGCCCCTGCACTGCTGGGGGGTGGGGGTCATGGTAGACATGAGTGGGGGCCTGGTGGAGGATGCCCCTGGATGCTCGGGGGTGGGGGTGATGGGAGACATGATTGGGGGCCTGGTGGAGGGTGCCCCTGGTGGCTGGGGGGTGGGGGTGCGGGGGACATGAGTGGGGGCCTGGTGGAGGCTGCCCCTGCACTGCTGGGGGGTGGGGGTGGTGGGAGACATGAGTGGGGGCCTGGTGGAGGCTGCCCCTGCACTGCAGGGGGGTGGGGGTGATGGTAGACATGAGTGGGGGCCTGGTGGAGGGTGCCCCTGCACTGCTGGGGGGTGGGGGTGGTGGAAGACATGAGTGGGGGCCTGGTAGAGGCTGCCCCTGCACTGCTGGGGGGTGGGGGTGATGGGGGACATGAGTGGGGGCCTGGTGGAGGCTGCCCCTGCACTGCTGGGGGGTGGGGGTGGTGGGAGACATGAGTGGGGGCCTGGTGGAGGGTGCCCCTGGTGGCTGGGGGGCGGGGGTGATGGTAGACATGAGTGGGGGCCTGGTGGAGGCTGCCCCTGCACTGCTGGGGGGTGGGGGTGATGGTAGACATGAGTGGGGGCCTGGTGGAGGCTGCCCCTGCACTGCTGGGGGATGGGGGTGATAGGTGACATGAGTGGGGGCCTGGTGGAGGCTGCCCCTGCACTGCTGGGGGGTGGGGGTGATAGGGGACATGAGTGGGGGCCTGGTGGAGGCTGCCCCTGCACTGCTGGGGGGTGGGGGTGCAGGGGGACATGAGTGGGGGCCTGGTGGAGGCTGCCCCTGGATGCTGGGGGGTGGGGGTGGTGGGAGACATGAGTGGGGGCCTGGTGGAGGCTGCCCCTGCACTGCTGGGGCGTGGGGGTGATAGGGGACATGAGTGGGGGCCTGGTGGAGGCTGCCCCTGCACTGCTGGGGGGTGGGGGTGATGGTAGACATGAGTGGGGGCCTGGTGGAGGGTGCCCCTGGTTGCTGGGGGGTGGGGGTGCAGGGAGACATGAGTTGGACATGAGTGGGGGCCTGGTGGAGGCTGCCCCTGCACTGCTGGGGGGTGGGGGTGATAGGAGACATGAGTGGGGGCCTGGTGGAGGCTGCCCCTGCACTGCTGGGGGGTGGGGTGATGGTAGACATGAGTGGGGGCCTGGTGGAGGGTGCCCCTGGTGGCTGGGGGGTGGGGGTGGTGGTAGACATGAGTGGGGGCCTGGTGGAGGCTGCCCCTGGATGCTGGGGGGTGGGGGTGATGGGAGACATGGTTGGGGGCCTGGTGGAGGGTGCCCCTGGTGGCTGGAGGGTGGGGGTCCAGGGGGACACGAGTGGGGGCCTGGTGGAGGCTGCCCCTGCACTGCTGGGGGTGGGGGTGATGGTAGACATGAGTGGGGGCCTGGTGGAGGCTGCCCCTGGATGCTGGGGGGTGGGGGTGATGGGAGACATGAGTGGGGGCCTGGTGGAGGGTGCCCCTGGTGGCCGGGGGATGGGGGTGCAGGGGGACATGAGTGGGGGCCTGGTGGAGGGTGCCCTTGCACTGCTGGGGGGTGGGGGTGGTGGGAGACATGAGTGGGGGCCTGGTGGAGGCTGCCCCTGCACTGCTGGGGGGTGGGGTGATGGTAGACATGAGTGGGGGCCTGGTGGAGGGTGCCCCTGCACTGCTGGGGGGTGGAGGTGGTGGGAGACATGAGTGGGGGCCTGGTGGATGCTGCCCCTGCACTGCTGGGGGGTGGGGGTGATAGGGGACATGAGTGGGGGCCTGGTGGAGGCTGCCCCTGCACTGCTGGGGGGTGGTGGTGGTGGGAGACATGAGTGGGGGCCTGGTGGAGGGTGCCCCTGGTGGCTGGCGGGCAGGGGTGATGGTAGACATGAGTGGGGGCCTGGTGGAGGCTGCCCCTGCACTGCTGGGGGGTGGGGGTGATGGTAGACATGAGTGGGGGCCTGGTGGAGGCAGCCCCTGCACTGCTGGGGGGTGGGGGTGATAGGGGACATGAGTGGGGGCCTGGTGGAGGCTGCCCCTGCACTGCTGGGGGGTGGGGGTGCAGGGGGACATGAGTGGGGGCCTGGTGGAGGCTGCCCCTGGATGCTGGGGGGTGGGGGTGGTGGGAGACATGAGTGGGGGCCTGGTGGAGGCTGCCCCTGCACTGGTGGGGGGTGGGAGTGGTGGGAGACATGAGTGGGGGCCTGGTGGAGGGTGCCCCCGCACTGCTGGGGGGTGGGGGTGCAGGGGGACATGAGTGGGGGCCTGGTGGAGGCTGCCCCTGGATGCTGGGGGGTGGGGGTGATGGTAGACATGAGTGGGGGCCTGGTGGAGGGTGTCCCTGGTGGCTGGGGGGCGGGGGTGATGGTAGACATGAGTGGGGGCCTGGTGGAGGCTGCCCCTGCACTGCTGGGGGGTGGGGGTGATGGTAGGCATGAGTGGGGGCCTGGTGGAGGCTGCCCCTGCACTGCTGGGGGGTGGGGGTGATAGGGGACATGAGTGGGGGCCTGGTGGAGGCTGCCCCTGCACTGCTGGGGGGTGGGGGTGATAGGGGACATGAGTGGGGGCCTGGTGGAGGCTCCCCCTGCACTGCTGGGGGGTGGGGGTGGTGGTAGACATGAGTGGGGGCCTGGTGGAGGGTGCCCCTGGTGGCTGGGGGGTGGGGGTGCAGGGAGACATGAGTTGGACATGAGTGGGGGCCTGGTGAAGGCTGCCCCTGCACTGCTGGGGGGTGGGGTGGTGGTAGACATGAGTGGGGGCCTGGTGGAGGGTGCCCCTGGATGCTGGGGGGTGGTGGGAGACATGAGTGGGGTCCTGGTGGAGGGTGCCCCTGGTGGCTGGGGGTGCAGGGGGACATGCGTTGGTGGGCAGTAGTGCAAGGTGACATGTGGGTTGGCTGGGGGGCATGGCCATGGTGGATGGGGTGCCTGCGGGACATGTGCAGGGTAGGCCCCTGTGGTGTGGGCCACCTGCAGGGGCCGTGGAGGGTGTAGAGGGAACACCTGGGAGGACCCACACGTGCAATTCACGTGTGGTGCTCCCCGCGCACCCCTGGAATACACGTACCCTGATGGAATCGCGTGTGATACTTCCCGCGCACCCCTGGAATACACGTACCCTGATGGAATCGCGTGTGATACTTCCCGCGCACCCCTGAAATACACGTACCCTGCTGCTTTTGCGTGTGATACTTCCCGCGCACCCCTGATATACACGTACCCTGCTGCTTTTGCATGTGATACTTCCTGCGCACCCCTGGAATACACGTACCCTGCTGTTTTTGCGTGTGATACTTCCCGCGCACCCCTGGAATACACATGCCCTGATGGAATCGCGTGTGTTACATGCCACGCACCCCTGATGTACACGTACCCAGGACAATCGCGTGTGGAACTTCGCGCGAACCACTGAAATACACGTTCCCCGCTTGGCGTTTGCTGTTTGCCAGCCCTGTGAACTGGTCCAGGGTTAGCGCAGCCCTTTGCGATGATTTGGGGATTTTGAAGGCTTTTCCTTGCGCCAGGGCATTCTTGGGGGCGTAACTGGCGCTGCTGCGGGGTCGCTGCGCCACTCTGCGCCACGGCTGGTTTCGGAGGCTAAAATCCATGAATACGCTGTGCGATGAAAAGGATTTTTTCGCACGCGGCTGGCGCAGTGTATCGCACGGGGACACTGTGCACCAGCCGCGTGCGCCATTTTTGTGCGAATTTCTATGAATTACCCTGTAAATTGTGTGTTATAGCATGTTTAAAATGTTTTGAGTCAAAAACAAAAAATCTGCAACCTCCTAATACCTCTCAGCTGTTGATTTCCTATAGGAAACCACATAAACCGGTATCCCCTTCCACTTTAGCCAGATGGATTAAGTGGGTTATGCGGGAGGCGGGTGTTGACACTTCCTCTTTTGGTCCCCATTCTGTTAGGGGTGCTATGGCCTCTAAGGCCGCCTTTTTGGGCGGCAGCCTAGAACAGATCCTTAAAGCAGCTGATTAGTCAAGAGAGTCAACTTTCAAAACGTTTTATCATAAACGCATTGCTCACGTAGCGGTTAATGTTCTGCAAGGGCTTTGAACTTGCATAATAGGAGCCTCCTGTCTTGCCATAGAATACCTAATCCCCCACACTAGCGTGAGATGGGGGTTTAGGTTCTATTAAAGACAAGGAGGCGAATATTATCCCTCCCACCCACCCTGATTGTGTTCTGGTTGTTTCAGATTTCGGGTGAGAAGCCCTGCTTTAAGGAGATCGGCTCTGGTTCTATGGAGAAGGTTCAAGTTTGCCTGGTGCATGGATTCTTTGTTCTGAGAATCGTGTGAAGGATGGCTGCAGTGAATTATCTTAAAGGACAGCATCAGAAAGAGGATTTGTTATTGGAGAAAGGGACATTTATGGACTGGGCTGCATGCCCATTGGCTACCAAAGGGGCATGACCTGTCCGCCATTTTGGAATGGGACATTTATAAATGTATTTGTTGAAGTTGTGTTACAGAAAATGTTCAGAAGTTTTATAAAAATGTTTTATTTCTTTTCTGCTGTGTATGTCAGAGTAAAGAAAGCTAATGCATAATATTTGCCTCCTTGTCTTTAATAGAATCTAAACCCCCATCTCACGCTAGTGTGGGGGATTAGGTATTGTTATCTCAGAAGCCGATCACTCAACAACCACATGAAATCCCCAAGAGCATACCGTCAAATGACAGTGCTTTTATTGAACAAAATCAAGTTTGCAGTACAATAGTTAATGCTCTATTACATGGTGGGAACTCGGATTCTGCTGTCACAAATGATCTTATTATTATTGATTCACGACTCAGGGGAATAAGCAGGGCAGTCCCGATTCCACAACTGAAGTCCCCACTTGCATCACAATCATTGAACATTGCACTACTCCTATTTCACTTTCTACTTGTAACACCTCAGCCACTCCGACCTCTCAATCAAAATTAAAGCAACATTCGCCCCTTTCCCAATCTCCAATTATGTTTGGAAAACCAGTCATAATTCTTCTGCTTTGTCTATCTCATTTTCACAACCTGCTGCGAGTGACAAACTCACAAACTGCAACTTGTCTAATTCACTGTCAAATTCTTCTCCCACATACCCCTTGTTGCAGTCCACTCTAGCAGCTATGAATCTTGCCTTGCCATTCCTCATAACATTATATGAAGTGATGGATGACAAGTTAAATAGACAAACTACTCTCCTGAATACTATAGCACACTGGCAACCTGGGAAAGTTGTAAATAATGTCCATGCTGGTATGCCAGCGCCTATTCAGGAGTGTGAACCTGTTGCAAATCCTACTACCAACTCGAATAGTGACTCTATAATTTGGTTGGCGAGCACCCCTTTAGATCTTGAGAGAACTGAATTTGCACCTAACCACTGTAACCACATGGTACATCCTGTGCACAGCACTGTGAATTTATCATTGATTACAGATAAGAACACAATGAAATTGACTCCAGAATTCAGCACTAGTGCTGACGCTATTAAAACTACAATTCCCATCGAGACCATTACACAAGTTTCTGATAAAGAACTAAAGACAGAGGAAAAAAGAACAGGGAAAATAAAAAGAGAAAGGAGATTTTACCATCTTCTCCAAACCTACTGGGATATCCCTCATGAAACCTATACAAGACTAAAAAAAGAAGACTAAAACATAAAATCTGTTCCATTGCCTAATCATGCAGCTTCCAAGCAGTTCATTAAAAATCTGTCTAAACCAAAAACTCGCTTAACAAATGGTATTGCAGCAAAAGAAAAATACAAATATTGCAAGGCCTCATTACACGGTAGGCGGTAAGGGTTTACCGGTACCGGTACTTACCGGTACCGGTAAACCCTTACCGCCTTACTACGAGGTCCCTTTGCGGGTTGGAGAATTTAACGCCTGCTTTTTGCAGGCGTTAAAAACCAACCCGCAAAGGGACCAGGGAGCTAATTACGGTACCGCAATTTGCGGTGCCGTAATTAGCACCTTCCCCATTCCCATTATGCCCTATGGGGCAAAAATGGCAATGGGGGAAGGGGGAATTACCGCCCCACCAACCTTGGAATAGGGCGGTAATTCCCCTTTCCACCAAGGTGGTGCCGGTATTTTACCGGCATGGACCAAGGTGCTAATAGCAGCTTGGTCCACCGCCGTCCGTGTAATGAGGCCCTTTATGAAGCTAAGGAAAGCACCAAGCGAGGTAGAACAAATACAACTGCTCAAGAACCATTAGATGATCTTCTAGATGACATAGAAAATCAAAAAACAGAAACTGTAAAGAAAGTTTCAATTCAGGAATAATGCCAAAAGATCAGTGAAAAAAATGTATCAGACAAATTTCTTACTCTAGAAGAAAGAAGGATTGAAATTGAGAAATCCGTACATCAATATTTTCGAAAATCCTTGCCAATCAGAAAGCCAATTAATACACCAACATCTCTGACAATATCTCATAACAATCACACATTATCAGAACCACGGTTAGTTCAACATCCAATTAAAGGCGATATTATTATAGATACACCGACTGGAAACACACAAAAAAAATAATGGACATAAATCTAGCTTACTTTTTCATGCGCTCATCATTCAATGCAGACCTGAATCATTCCCCACCTACAAGCTTAACTGGACTTGCATTTTGAATATTCTTAGTGATGTTCAGAGTCTAGAGGACTTATTGTCCTCTGCTATTAATCAAGGGGAGTTTCTTTATGATCCTGATCTCACTGCAGTCAGGTTGTGGATTCAATCTGGCATAGTGTTCAATATGATATGGCAGGCCAGACACTCATTGTTTAATCTTGGTTTCACTCTCACTTATGAAACAATGAAACTGAAAGAACTAGACCCAAACACAGAAAGTGAGACCAATGGCTGGGCATCTTATAGCCACGAAACTCTTCACAGGGTGCACATTGGAGAAATGGGCAGAACCAAGCAAGTACATCCAGCTGGTCAAGATCTTTATTGGCACCAATGTGGTTGCACTAATGAACATTTACTGGAATCATTGCAGCATCCCGACTGATGGATTTTTTTAAAGATATAGAATCATTGCTTGATTTGATTACCACAGATTTAACAATAGAAACTATTTTTCTTGTGGGTGATTTAAATATACACTGTATGGCTGACAAGGGAAAAAGTGACATGGCACTACCTCACAAATGGATGTCCCTAATGGCGAACAGACAACTCTAAGGGGCCGATTCATGGAACAAACGTGTGCCGAAAATCCCAGCGCAAGCAGGCGCAAGGTGGCGCAAGCGTGAGAAAGCAAGCGCATGCGCACGCGTGCGATTCAAGGAAAGCGCTGCGCGTGTATACCACTGGTTGTGCGCCAAATCCGTGCGTGGTGCACACGTCATCAAACGGCGTGCGCTACCAGACATCAAAAGCGCACATAGCGCGGTGCACACAACAAAAGTGGGCGGAACAGTGGGCGTAACACACGGAATGGGGAATAACGCGTGAAAAAGAAGGCATAACTGGGGAAGTACTGCAGGGAACTACCCGGAACGCCCACACACACGCGAACAACCCGTATTCATGGATTCGAATACGGGAAACCTGCACACGGCAAATGACGTGCATAGGCGTCAACGCGTCCGCCACAGGAAGGCAGGCGGAAGCGTCCCCGCACACTGTATAAAAGTGCGCGCAAACAACAAACACGCATATACCGCTACGATGAATGCCCCATTTGTCACAGCACTGATCGTGGTACACCGCAGGAGGAGGAGAACAGCCAGGGCACGCATTTTTTCACCCCGGACAAGCCTTTTTGGGATGCCTGACTGTCAGTCTAGAAATATGGATACCTCTACTTTGAGACCGCAAACGCATTCTGGTGGCCGCGGGCCAACCGTCTCATGCACGATATGACAAAATATAGGTTTACGAGTTTGCCAATGAACGGCCATTTTGATGTAACAAGAATCGCCATTTTGTTTTCTAACCATTGCTCATTGCTTTCTGTTCCTATTGCTTTGCAGTATATTTTCCGCTTACACTGCTCGACTGTGAAACATTGTTGTCTGTATGTGAAAAGGACAAGGCCGCAGGGCCGTGAGGATAACAAGAGTTCGCTGAAACACAAACGTAGGCAGCGCCAGGAAGAATGCCCGGCTCCCTCCTGAATGTAGCCTTGAATCAGAGCTGCAGGGCATCTAATCATTTCACAGCTGCCAGCCAGTCTCATTATATGGTAGAATATGTTAGAATAATACCGCTGAAGGCTTGAATTATGCTTTTCTTACGGCCCCCCTTTTGCTGAGCCCGCTAGAGCATGTCGGCTCCCAGGACGCGAATAGCACCTGATAGACAGCAAGGTCTGGAATGCAACTCCCCCCGTATGTAGTTCGCTTCCAAGAACAGAAGCGCTGTGTTCTATTCAACAATTGAAAGATGCCTTCGCACTCACAAATTGCAAATTGTTACTAGAATAGATGTTTGAAGGTGTCAAAGTGGTCGGAGATGTCCATCATCACACCAAGTTCAAAGAAACCCAATAAAGAGGGTTGTTAAACATGTCATAGCTGATTGTTTGATATGCATTTTGTATATATGTAACTGATGTACGTAATTCACTCTCTTGCATCCTTCGAGGTCTAGAGATACACGTCACGGGGCGTGAAACCGAGTTGGCCAACTGAGACTTTTGCTTTGCAATAAACCCTAGCTTTTGGAATACATCCTCGTGTCTGGCGTATCTATCGTCTGTGGTGACTCGCCTTGTTTCCATAGACGTCAGGGTCCCCTAGGGGCCCCTTTCAAGATGGCACCCGAATAGGGACCCTCCCCCACTTTTCCATCGCGTAACGTTGTAATTGAGTAAGGCAGAGAACGGCGAGGACGGGACGATCGAGCCGGGATCAAGAGGTGTTCGGGACGCCCTGTAGAAGTGATGAGAGACTCCTTTGCAGATCTGCACACATCTGATCCCTGATTGACGTGCCTGGCTAGAGAACAAGGAGGCGAGGGTCCCGAAACAAGGCGGAAGCCAAAAAAACGCAGACACGACGTCCTTTGGTGCGTCAGTATACAGACGACTTGATTTATCAGGTGAGTCATTCCCCGATTCAAAGTATCCTGATATTGGTTGAGAGTTGACTTTCCAAAATCAAACGCTCTAGGTAAGGTTGATTAAACAGGGGGAAGGTTGAAACATGCCTGGGGTATTGTCCACCCTAGCGGGGATTTTCCGCCGTGGTAGACAATCTTTGGAAGATGGCCAAATTGTACCACCTGGGGGAACGCCAGCGCATGAGATGTATGTGAAGTATGGAGTGGGTGCGATAATATTCTGTGAGACTTGGCATAGGCAAACCAGAAAGCAACAAGACCATCAGTGGCTGATTAATGGTAGTTTTGAGATAGCGAGGATAGATAACCTGGAAAGGGGTTTGATAAGAAAGAAAGCGCGTCCTGCAGCATTTGAGACTATTAAAGACTGGAGAAAGGAAGCAATGCTCTGATTTAAAAGCAGAGCGAAGCATGCAAGCAGGCATAAATCAAAAGGTGAAATAGCGGACGAGAAAGAAGAGGAGGAGTGGACTGAGAGTCTAAGAAGGGCAGGCAGGCGAGACCAGTTGAATATAGAAAAGATATACCCACAACGAGAATTACACATAGCAGATGAATTGATAGAAAATATATTGACCCATACAAAACAAGGCCCAAGATCAGAAGTAAGACCAGACACGTCAGTAGCTATTGCCCAGACCCCGCCCGTAGCTCAAGCTCCCCCTCCGGTAGCTCAAGCCCTCCCGCAGCCACAGACCGTGTGCGTAACACTTCCTATTAGCCAATCAGGCCCACAACAGACACTCCCTGTTCCCATTGTCCCATCTGCACCTCCCGCCTCAGGCACAGACTCAGTACTGTCCGTACCTCCCGGGGTTGAAGTTGAAACCGCGGGGGCAAGAGGTGGGACTGACCAACGGGGGTGCACGAGGGTAACCCGCAGCGCAATCAGCAAAGAAAGGAAGGTGGAATTGCAGCAACAGGCAGAGATGTATATAGACGGGAATGATGGGACGACAACATTGGCTTCGATATATGACTTCCGTAGAAGCAACAAAAGACAGGTAGTGTTGGATTGCATGGGTGAATATTTGGTGGAGAAATGGAAACAGCTAATTGGGAAATTACCACCGCAGCGATTGTTAGATTTGAATGCATTAGCACGCTGAAGGGAGAGGGATGAAGAAGTGAGAGAACATCTATGTAGACTTTTTGAGCTTAGAGATGAATTAGATAATGATTATGTCAAAATGTTTACTGCACCTGTCAAAGTGTTTACTACACCTGCGTACAGGAGTAGGGATATCGGGAGACCTGGGAAGGGGGAAAAGGGGTCGCATCATGAACGGCAGCAGTTACCATCACCGGGGCAGAAGCAGATGGTGAACAAATTATCGTTGCTAAAACAGGTGGGGGCAGACTTGAAAGAATGTCTAATAAGAACATGAGTATTAATGCAGCAAGTAGTGAGACATAATAGAGGGCGAGGGAACGCACAAGGAAGGAGTAATTCTAATATGCATGGGGGAACAGTGGGACCGAATCAGTGTGCATATTGTAAAGAGGAAGGACATTGGCGAGCGCAATGTCCGCATCTGCAGAATAGAAATGGGTCTGGTCAGAGGAGACAGCATAGAGGACACCCAGGAGCAAATGGACCAAATAGGAATAGTATGCAGCAGCATCATAATAACAGAGGTAATCAAAACCAAGGCCAAAACCAAAATGCCCCAAACCAGAGTCAGGGACAGCAAAATCAACAATATGGAAATCAGAGTGGGGGAAATAGAGGGAAGAGTGGAAATGTTTTTGATACACAGCCAAACACATATTACAGTAATAGTAATGATTACACATCGGACGATGTGTTATTTCCCCAATAGGACAGCCCAGGACAGGGGTCAGAACCAGTGTCTATTCCCGTGAATCAGAGAGGACCCTACGTAGAAATGAGAGTCGGGAATGAGGAGCACTGCTTTCTTGTAGATACAGGAGCACAGAAGTGTTCAATAGACCATCACTTGGTTCCGGATATACCACTGTCAGGGCAAAAGAATATTTCCGTAGGGTTCGCAGGTACACCAATCATAAACCCAGTGTCCAAACCAGTCCCAGTTACATAGGACCATTTACTGAACATTGTCCTTTCCTTCTAACAGAAAATTGTGGAGAAAATTTGTTGGGATTAAACTTGTTTAAAAAACTAGGTTCTGTTATACATTGCACGGCAGACGGAGTGTTTCTAACGATATGGCCACACGATGCCCCTGTGTCAGAATTCATGTCCGAAGCGTTACCAGGGGAACTAAGTAAAGTACCAACCTGTATATGGGCAATGCATGACAACGATGTAGGATGTTTAAAGATAGAGCCAGTAAAGATTGTTTTGAAAGAAGGTGTTACCCTACCGCGAATACCCCAATACAAAATTTCGGTTGAAGGTGAGAAAGGATTGAAGAGTATTGTTACAGATTTGGTGAAATTAGGGGTAATCGAGGAAATCACAGGCAGTACATGCAACAGCCCGATTCTTCAGGTTTATAAAAAAGGAGGTAATGAGGTACCATACCGTTTCATAATTGATCTACGCGCATTGAATAAGGTAGTAGATCCGCAATTTCCTCTAGTACCAGACGTCACTACAATATTGACAATGATACCTGTTTCAGCAGAATATTTTAGTGTAGTAGATTTGAAAAACGCATTCTTTAGTATTCCAGTGGACAAGGACAGTAGATATTTGTTCGCGTTCACATTAGGAGGATGATCATTTACATTTACGCGGATTCCGCAAGGTTACACGGAAAGTCCAAGTATTTACATTAGAGCATTAAAAGAGCAGCTAGACATGCTGGAATTACCCATGGGTTGTGCACTTTTGCAATACATAGACAATCTATTGCTAGCTGCAGACACAGAGGAGATTTGTAAAGAAAGCACTGTATTACTACTGTCACACCTAGCGGCACATGGCCATAAAGCTAGTTTGAAGAAATTTCAGTATAATCGAAAGGAGGTGGCTTATTTGGGCTACCTACTTTCAAAAGGAGGGAGAAGACTAATGCCAGAATGCATAGAAAGTATTTCTTGTATGCCTATTCCAAAGACACAAAAAGGAGTCAGAGCCATAATAGGCATGGCTTCATATTGCCGACAATGGATTGGTAATTTTGCGTTAATTGTGAAACCATTAGTGAATTTAACTAGAAAGGATGCGGTTATGCCTTTGCATTGGGATGAGGAATGTCAGAAAGCATTTGATGGATTGAAAACTGCATTATGCTCAGCTCCAGTTTTGGGTACGCCGAACTATGAGAACATTTTTAGACTATTTGTGTGTGAAAGTGAAGGATGTGCATTGGCAGTTTTAACACAGAAACAAGGTGGAAGAAATAGGCCATGCGGCTATTTTTCTTCTGCGCTGGACCCTCTAGCACGCGTGCACTACCACAATGTTTGCGATCTGTCGCGGCGGCTGCTGCGTCAGTGAAACAAACGGAAGGAATGGTATTGGGGCACACTTTAATTCTGATGGTGCCACATGCCATAGACGTACTATTAAATAGGACACAGACGCAACACCTCACCTCTGCTAGATTGACAAGATATGAGATTATCTTGTTCGCGCCCCATATCCAAATTATGAGGTGTAGCGCTTTGAATCCTGCAGAATTAATGCCACTAACCATAAAAGAAATTGGGAAGAATTAATCACCCCCCCCCACGATTGCTTAATGGTCACTGAGGAAGAAACCAAAGGGAAGAGTTGATTTAAGTGATATTCCACAGAAAGAGCCGGATGGAGAGTTATTTTGTGACGGCTCATGTTTTAAATTACCAGATGGCACGACAACTGCCGCATACGCTATCACTACTCTAGAGAGTGTTGTAGAAAGTAAAAGAATTCCCTATAATTCAGCACAAGCTGTGGAAATAATAGCATTGACCAGAGCCTGCGAGATTTCTGAAAATTTGAATGTGAATATATATACTGATAGTCAGTAAGCTTTTGGGGTGGTTCATAACTTTGGTCGACTCTGGGCTGAGAGAGGGTTTCTGACATCACATGGCGCCAGAATACAACATGGCCCTTTGATTGTACGATTGCTGTCTGCACTCACGTTTCCAAAGCGCCAAGCAATAGTGAAATGCGAGGCACATAAAAAAGTAACATGCAAAGTAGGAGAGGGAAACGCGTTTGCAGCAGGCCCAGCTCCAGGAATTTTCATCTGGGTGGCCCAGGGTTGTGATCAGGGGGGCCCACATTCCATTGGGTGTGGGTCTAGGAGTACCCTAAACAAAGTGCTGCCGTTGATCCAGATTTCCTAGATCCGTGATCCAGCAAAACATTTCTTCCCGGATCTGCAAAAATATGTTTGCACCCCTCTATAAAAAAAACAGTACATAACAAAAGAGAAGCAAGGAAAATAGTGTTGCAACATCAATCTACCTATCTTCCCTTCCCATCTGCTCTCCCCTTTCTGTTATATCTGATCCTCCTTCACTTTTCACCATCCAGACTCTTTCCTTGAGCTGTCCTAACCACTGTTCCCATTTACCTCCCTTCCCACCTATTCACACCAGTACCCAGCATGCCTTTCCTTGCCTGGCTTCGGAGAATTGAGGGTGATGCCTCCTTTTCCTCCTCTGAGAGGGCTGAGCAGTGAGGCCCCTAGTCTTTGTACCATCTCAGATGGTGTCCGCCCAACAATACCTTCCTGAGCACTGTGGCTACTCCCAGCATGCCCCGGAGGAGATGCTTGTGCTCCCTCCATCTTGTTGTGAAAGATAGAGCCCCCCCCAGAATACTGAGGCAAGGTATAGGAGATTTTGTTTTCTACAAAATTACATTTTTTTTCAAACTTCTTTTGATTTCAAGAACAGAACATACCATGTACAATCAACACAGGTAGTCTTTTGATCTTAAGAATATTTCGAGCACAACTACATATCCTCCAATAACATACACATGTGTATACAATCCTCCCTTCAACCACCCATTCCACAACCTCCCTGCCCCTCCTTTCCAACTGAAAAACTACAGTAGTCCCATTCTGAATGTCTCCTATCAATGGTTCATGTCCAAAATTACATTTTAAACACATAATGTTATTTAATTGAGTTGAGAGTGCAAGGGGGTGCTAGAGCTGTAAGGGCTGCATCAGGTGGCAGACGGTGCTGTTTGAGGGGTTTGTGGCCTCCTGGTATCGCTCCTGGTGGGGCGTGCCCCTGTACATCATTGTCTGGTACATACTGTTTACACACTGGTTATAAATGCAATTGTCCATGATGACTCTTTATTTGATGTGTTTACTTTGATTTGCTATTGAATGACACAATTTTGTTCAATAAATGTGGCCCAGACATTTTCAAAGTTAGATGTGCATGTGTGTGTCCTAATGCCTTTGCTGTCCATCTATTAAACCATGAGTGAGGCTTTTTGGAATAGCTTATAATGCGAACTGAATCACTTCTAGGGGCACCTCATTTTAACAGGTAAGGCATAGTGAAATTAAAAATATGCCAAGGATCACACACTTTGATCAAGTGGTAAAGCCATAATTTGAGTCTAGCCTGAAATTTAGATACTTGATCACACATCTTCCGAGCTCAAGTTGGTACAAATATGTGTTGAAGTTTGGCTTTGTATACCTAAAATAATACTAAATGTTATACAGATTACTTTAGAAATGCACAAGTCACATGATAAACCAACCTCACAATGGCCCTCATTACGACCCTGGCGGAAATCGAAAAACGATGGCGGAAATGCAATACCGCCATCGAATACCGCTCGGTGCGATTATGACCCGTCACCGTAAAGTACGATGCCATTAGCGACACCGTAGTGAACGCCAACGCTAACTGCACCAAGTACGCGCACGCGCGCACTGCGAAACCGTAATTACCACCATGGCGCAACGGTACGGGAATTCTGACCCTAGCGGACATGTACCTAACGCCATCAAGCATGGCGGAAAGTAACATTCCGCCATGGTGAGAAGTACGGCATCGCAAACCAACCGTAAAAGGCCCTACTGAGTGCCTGTACACCACTCCCTGGCCACATTGCACAACTCCTCGTAGGTGCTATGAAGTCACACAATGCAACCAGTGAAATGTACAAGTCACCCATGCATGCCAACGAACAAATGAATGTAGGGGCTCCAAGTGCCTTGTGAGTGGCCATCCATATTAGCCATGGCACCATTGCCGTACTGATGCAGCACAGGCATGTGAAGCTTCAAGTACAGCAACATGAACTGAAAACTGAGACAAACAAAAACAGGCCCCCCATCGCTTGACACCAGTGTAAGGCAACATACAAAGCAGTATCCTGAGTGAGACTGCACCAGCCCTGTACTCCTGCCAGTAAACAAACCAACCATCAGCACAAGCATGTACCACACAAGTTGGCAGAGTGACTGAGCAGCCAGGCACATCTCAAGAGGGGCCAATGGGAGCAGCAGGGCACAGATGGCACGAATACAGAAGCTATTCCAATGGACATGACCTCAGTCTCCCTCCAAGAAACGCACGCAAACACAGGCACCTGTGACCAGCCATATTCTGAAAATCACATCATTCCACCAATCCACCTGGCTGACCGGCATCTGTTACACAAAAGCTAATCCCCCTCCCATGAGCATGACATCATCAGAACAGACATAATTGCAGCACCTATCCCTGACCTTACTGGCCATCGTAGGCAAACGCGCCCAGTACAGTACCACGCAACTATACTCAGAAGGCCGAACCCAAAGCAGATCTCCTCACAATACATCGCTCCACAAATAGGAATATGCTACATTACTTGCAAAGAATAACGCTACACGGTCAATATCATAATCAAAATTTAATGCACAACAAAATCACCCGGGCCATACAGCTATTAGGTCATGAACTCCAAATCATATCTCATAATTGTGGGCTGCATCCGCAATAAATGACCAGCTTCTTCTTGTGTGACGCCCTGTTCCTCCATGGTACACAGGGACTACATTCACATTCAAAAAGGCAACATGGAAGCGCCTAGAACCACAGGGCCGTCCCATTAGGTAGGCACTAGTCCAGCTGAAAGCTCGAAATGTTGCTCCTAGCCACTAGTACTGCGTAAGGGCATGTGGGCCATTGGCGATCGTCCCATAAGATCGTAATGGTGCTCCACTGATTAACACGAAGCAGCAGGTGTCGGGAGTAAAAGCCATCTGCAGGAGTGGCATACAGATGGCAGCGGCAAAAGGGGAGGAGATACCTGTCACCCAAATGGAACGAAAAAGAATAGTATGGGCATCTGAACTCCATTTGAATTACTCACTTCAAAGATCACACTAAATCCACAGCCATATGCATGCTAGCCCACTCAAAAGGATTATTCGCACCCAAAAATCACTTGCGAATCATAACTATATAAATCGAGGTGAAAACACTATTACAAACGAGTGTTTGTGTGCATGCGTCTGTTAAAACAGAATCCATTAGATGGGATTAGTAACTTGCATACACACAAGTGTTTGAAAGCGCGTCCAGACAGGGAGGGTTCAACAAGGGCAGATAGACGATGGTCCCACTATGGCAGCCCTGCATCACATAGCGCAGAGGAAGTTGATAGATTCCAAAAAGCCATGTACATGGCAGACTCTCTATTAAATCATCTGTCCATGCATCCATACATCATTCCCTCATCCCGGTATAAAAACGCCTGATTATTTACTCACATAACATTTGAAATTTCCATTGAGTCTGTGCTTAATGCAGTCTGCAAAATCCACTGTGCTCCAGGCCGGAATTCTAGTGTTGTGAAGTAACATGTATTTGGGAACGTCCTGCCTTATCCTCCACTACGCTATTGCGCATCCCATACTATTCATATCAATCATTGCATTCTCGGCATGGCCCCTGTCCCAAGGACATTAAACAATAGAACTTTCTATCTGCAGTCAGACCTGTGGGCGTCTCCTCGCCGCTAGCTGGAAACCGAAAGCGCTGTCCTTCGAATTCCTCATTTGCAACATCACGTCGAAAAGGCATCTGTGACCGCTTGAAATCACAAATCCATCCATTTAGTGCGGCAGTGTGTGAAAATGGCAACTGGCTTCACTCACAAATGGGACGCCCCGCCCGTCACATATGAAGCAATATCTCACTGCCATCGGGATGAAATACATGATTGTAATAGCAAGATGCCATGCGTCGATTTGCAGCGTTGTGTGCGGGACGTGCTCGCCCAAAGGGGATTGCAGCTTGCACAGGTGGAATGAATCACCACAGGTGGAGGCTATACAGCTTGAAAACACATAAATTGCACACCCAACCCCCTCCCACAACCACACCCACTCCAAAATGCTACCGGCAGGACTAGCGATGTTGGCCCTGGGGGACCTGATAGCACTGCAAGTACTCCAACTTCAAGAAGAAGACGAACACCAACTACTACAACAACCGGCCGCACAGAGGAGACGCAGGAGGAGGAGGAGGGCAAGGCAGGGCCAGCAAGGCCCACCAGCACAGCCACTACCACCACGCAGGCAGCCCGCAATCCCACGCCTCCGAGCACATCCGTTCAACCTCACTGATGAGCAGATCCACACCCTCTACCGTTTGGACCGGGACACCATAACCGCCATTGTGGACATGACACACGCTGACCTTGTCAGCATGATAGATAGCCCAACCGCCATCCCACTCCTACTGAAGGTGGTGTCTGTACTCCACTTCCTGGCCACAGGCACCTACCAGCACACAGTCGGACAGTTGCATGGCATTTCACAGCCACTGTTGTCACGGACACTATTGCAAGTGCTCGATGCCCTCCTGAAGCACGCAGACGACTACATCTCTCTACCACGCTCGGAGCAGGAAATTACGGTCACAAAAGTGGGATTCCATGCACTTGCCGGCATACCGGGTTGCATTGGTGCCATCGAATGCACCCATGTGGAATTGGTTGTCCCACATGCCATGGAGGCCCAGTACCGCAACCGAAAACAATATCATTCTCTCAATGTACAAATGGTGTGTGACTCAAACAGGATCATTACACATTGTTGTGCCCGATTTCCTGGATCAACCCATGAGTCCATGGTCTTACGGAACTCTACAATACCACGCTACATGGAGCGACATGCAGGGAACAGATCCTGGCTACTCGGTGAGTCTCATTTCATGCATGATAATGTGGGGTATGTGATGCGGCAATGACCTGGCAGGAAGGGGGGGGGTGCTTACGTAGCAATGTCATTCCTCAAACATCCTTTATTGTCCACATACAGGTGATGCCGGGTATCCACTGAAGAGATGGCTCCTTACACCACTCCGGAACCCACAGAACCAGCATGAGGAGGACTACAACCATGCCCACTCACGTACCCGTGTAGTCATTGAACAGGCATTCGGCCTACTGAAGGGTCGTTTCCGCTGCCTCAGCAGGTCTGGCGGGGCACTCCTGTACCGCCATGAGAAGGTTGCCAAGATGGTCATGGCATGTGTCATGCTACACTACATGTGCATACGTAGAAATGTGCCCATGCCCCCTGACGCAGAACTGCAAGCACCTGAATATGGTCATGATGTGGGTGGGGATGTGGCAGCACCTCAAGGAGTCCGCGAGGCACAGGAGGGCCGTGAAATTCGTCAGATTATCATAGATTCATGCTTCTAGCACTCACGCCTGGTGGCTGATACATGGACACGGGACTTGTGGCACTGTGTGTGTCTGGAACATGCACAATATGGACTGTACGCCTATAATGGCCTCGTACACAAAGATCAATGTCCACACATCTCATTGGATGATTGTGAAATGTTTATAGCATATGTGAAATTGTGTTACACACCCCATCGACCCGCCACCCAAGTAAGCCCAACACACCCCCTCCACCCTCCTACCTCCCCCCCGAACACCAGTGTCCAAGGATGCTCATTGTCAGTGGGCAGACGCTATTGCAAGCCCCCTCTCCGGGTATCAGGGGCACCCCTGCCTGTGGAGCGCAGGTTCCTCCCAGATCTACGTTGGGGGCTGCCCTGGACGGAACTTGCAACGGATGATGTCTCTGCCTGCTCACGTCCATGCATGTCCCTAAGGGTTTGTGAGAGCTCAGTGAGCACACGGCGCACAGCGGCAAGTTCAGCACATACGTCTTTGGACGTCGCATGCAGTTCCCCCCTCAGGCTCTCGGTGCTTCTCTCCATTTGTACTCTCAGGCTCTCGGTGCTTCTCTCCATTTGTACTCTCAGGCTCTCGGTGCTTCTCTCCATTTCTGCCCTTAGTGTCTCTGTACATGTTTCTATGGCTGCCTTGGTACCCCCACATTCATCAGCATGGTCCTTCAGGAGCGTGGCCAGTTGCTGCTGTTGCACGATCACCTGGTCGAGAGACTGTTGCCTCTGCTGGGCCATGGCCATTTGCGGTGGTGTCACAGAGGGGCTGATCACCTCATGTTGCCTTGACACAGGGCTTGTGGGGGATGGCCAGTCGTCGTCTTGTGAGTGCCCCTGCGTGGTATCCTCATGGTGTACGGGATGAAACAAACAGGGGGATTGAGACAGGTCATGGATGGATCGTACATCGACATCACCGTTTTCTGTGTCGGAGCATGCTGCCATTAATGCAGTGTCACCTATGGTGCTGCTGCCACCAGAAGCAGTGCCTTCTGTGGCATCCATTGGGGGGCCTGTGTGGTGGTGGTGGTGTTGTGGCCATGCTGGCTGCTGGGGTGCCTGTTGAAGTCCCCTCCTGTGTGCTGCCACTTGATTTGTGCTGCTGCCGTGTCTTGATCCGTGCAGCTGAGGTGGAGGGTCTTTGGCCGTTGGTCTTGGCCCTCTTTGCAGGTGTGCTGGTATGGGTGTCCTGGAGCTTGTCGTTTGAATCGGACCCTGTGGTGGAGTAAAGGAGGGCGAGCGTTATTTATGGGTCTGCGGAAATTGGAATGGCAATGTATCACATGCATTGGGGTGGTACCTGAGGGTGATTTGGGTCAGGGCCTTGGAGGTGGTTTCATTTTTGTGTGGATTGAGGATGCAGTTGTATTGCAGCCTGCAGTTAGGGGGTGCCTGCTGCACGTGTAGAGGGTGTTTTTAGGAATTTTAATTATTTATTTATTTAATTTGACTTTTAATGTGCGCTATCAGGCCAATGTAAGTGGACGTTCTCCTGGACATGTGTTTCTGTTGCACTATGTGGACACATGGTACTTCACATGATTGGACATTGTGGTTTTAGCATAGTTTTATTTGGGACACCTACCTGATTCTTCGGATGTCTGCACTCCTTTCTCCATCCCTCCGACTCCCTCTATGGTCTCCATTCCAATGGTGGAGGCACAGATTTCTTCCCAGGGGGTCAACTTGATGGGTGATTCCGATCCTCCCCCGGTAGCTGTGGCAATGTTACGGTTGGCGGATAGTATGCTCCGTACGCGTATCCGCAAGTCGTCCCATCGCTTTCTGCATTGCTGTGGGTTGCGGGGTGCGGTCCCCACCGCACTTACCCGCTGTGCCACCAGGGCCCATATGGCCTTCTTGTTCGCAAGTGCCGTCCTGGTCATTTGCGTCGAGAAGACGACGGCAGCATTCTCCTGGAGGGTCTCTGTGAGCACCGTGAGTTCCTCACGTGAGAAGGGGACCTGCCGCTTGCGGTCGCACGCTTTTTTCGCTACTTTTCCCATTGTTTTGGTTTCACTAGGGTGGATGACGGGTTGGGATGTCTCTCAGGGTAGTATTTTTAATGGTTGTGTGAAAATTCTGATTTTATAGGTGTACGGCGTGCTGTTTCCCGTTCCGGGACCATGTTTTTGCTTCCGTTTCCGTATATTTACGGTCACCGTATTTTCCGATTGCCGCTCATTACGGTGACCGCTATGTCCGGTGGAGGAATTGCACCTAGGTCGCCGTACGACGGCGGTGAGGGGCGTTTTGGGGACATTTCCGCCATCGCGGACTTTGCACTTCCGCCAAGGCGTAGTGCTCGTGCCCGATGGGTCAGAATTAGCCGCACTTTACTCCGTCGTGCAATGGCGGAAACGCTATTTACGCTATGGCGGTCAGGTCAGTTGCTTTCCGCCAGGGTCGTAATGAGGGCCAATGTATTCATCATTGTAGAAACATGTTGATGAAAAGATTAAGGGAGGCATTTTGTTTTGAATCCTATATTGCACAGAGCGTTATTCTCCTGTTTGCACATTCATTCATTTTAATTGTTTCCAGTACTGGAAAAGTAAAGAGTAAAATACAGGCGAAATTTGCCTTTGCTTCTTACTTTATCACTACGTCTGGAAAGTGTAAATCACTTCCACAATTAACGATTGTGGGAGCCGTCCACATCGTATTGCTTTGGACTCTGCCCGCTTATACCAGGTGTAAACGTCAGGCAGATCCCATAGGAATCCATTGGCTTTCCGCCAACATAAAAATAAATGCTGGTGGAACACCAATCGGTTTTGGCAGGGGGACCTTGTTAAGTCCGTTCTGCTCTCCAACTTCACCTGTCAAATCATACAAAATCCTGCAGCTCATAAAAAGTGGAGCTAAATGCATTTAGTGCCACTTCTTCCACACCGCTTGACCTGGAAAATGATCCCCTATGACTGTAGCTTTATTTTCCCCATCCTGAATGGAAGCCTACAAGCTCCAGCATAGCAATTAATGAGAACCTACACAAAATCTCATACAGACACAAAGGTAAATGAAATGCATGAAAAAAGTTATTGTTTCACACAGCTTGTTCTGTGTCCCCTTAATTACTAATCACCCAACAATCACACTTAAATACCCTCTTAAAATCCTATATAACTTTTTTTAAAGTGCCACAGCAATGGTCACTATCTTTTTACCTTTTCCCATCTCTAATCACTTCCTGTTGTAAATAATCTGCCTCTGAGACACGTTAAAAAGATAAGATCTCACTGGTAGGGCCTGTTTAGCCCTGCTGTTCTTATTCGAGGGGATGGAGTAGAGAAGGGGTGCGGGGGGTTGGCATTGGCATTTGTCCCTTCTCCAAATGTTAAATCCACCTCTGATTGCACTCTTTAGAAAATATTTTAAAACTGCTTTTTAGGTATAAAAGATGTACACTTTTTATTCTTTGTCCGTAACATTATAGAAAACTCTCTTCTTTTTTGTTATTTTAGGGGTGTTCATGTTTCATTTCTGGCACTGCCTAAACACCCAGCACCCAAGATTTACATCATACTTTCCAAACAAATCCCACAAAACACATGACCTGTTCTGTTTGCATGCAAACTCTGTAAATTTACTCAAACAGAATGAGGTTATCAAGTCAGTACTTATCAGTTTGAATCATGAAACGTTCTGGCAGAGTAGACTACGCTTCCAAACAAAGATACATTCTATGTAGGTCAGAGCCCCACTGGTAAGTGTGCATGAGAAGATCTGAAATTGGTCAATACTTGCCAACCTAGGCTTATCATTTTCAGGTAGTGCCTTGTTGGACCAGCTCAGTGAGGTGCAGCTTGATTCCCTAGGCATAGCAAGCAAGACACCCACATCTGGGCGTATACACGTTCACTTAGGGAGACTAACTCAAGGCAACATGCATTGGCCTAGCCAACAGCTTGGGCTTTTGATTAGGCATGGATAGGCATTTGCCAGGTACTGCCATAAGGGTACCACCTGGCCATAAAATGGGAACAGCTGGAAAATGCTGCCAGTAACTGGGCATATGATGGCACTGCCTGGCAAATGTCTGCTAATACCTATAAGCAAGGCAAAACTGCTGGCTTTGTGATTGCTTTTTTAAGACAGGACTTCAAAGCAAGTCAGAGGCATTGACAAATATATTGCTTATAAAATCAACTTGCTGAAGACACACATTAAGAGAATTTTACTACAAGAGGAGCTCATTTACAGAGGCAATTAAGTAATTAAATACTCAAAAGAATGCTTAGAAATAACACTGGCAGGCCCTGTACAGTAACACGTTTGTTGTTACTTTGTGATAGAGCTTGCTCAAAGAGCTCTGCAAAGGTTATGTTTTGGTGGTGAGGCATTAACATTGCCATGGCTAGTCATTATGTGGGTAAATGACCAGACACGCCCATAGAATGTGTGTTTCTCCTGACAGTTTATTGCCATTGAATCTGTGTTCCACAGCATGAGTTCTGTTTGTACCTAATAGGTAAAAAGTCTCTGAATCAATTAGAACCACCGTCATTGCTCTGGCCAGCCATCCATTGCATTGTTTACATATCAGCCTTAGCCCTGTCACTAATGTCAGGAGCCCTTCCAAAACTGCTAAACCACAGGGCCTAAAAATTCATGTGATTGCTTGTGTTCCAGTGCAGATGCAACACTACCTAGCAATTGAGATTGAACTGCACCTTTCGGTGGCAGCACCAAAGGTCATTTGCTAATGGCTTGTCCCCTTCTCTAATCGCACAGACATACTACAGAATGATGGCATGGAATGTTGCGCAGAGCAACGGTAGTGATAATGTTTAATTCAAACATTGATTTGCATCTATCACTTTTTGATTTTACTACACTCCCCTCCAGAATTACATCTTTGTTACTACCAACCTTATCTTTTCACTTATACTCAAGTAGTTAATGCAGCAGAATATATACTTTGAATGTAATTTGTAAGGCCCCCTGTCAGTTGACGCACCTTCTGCAGAGATCTGTGTTAAAGCAACTTTACCTGTCATTTATTGTTTGATATAGTTAACCATTTTATTAAGCATGATGTGAAAAACCACTATATTCCCACAAAAAAACATACTTTAAATTACGGAACCAAAATTGTGATTTTAGGTTTCAAAAAATGGTTGTAGGCAGCCTGCTTGAATAAGTGTGCTACCTAACTTAGAGGTGTGAATGGCCCTCCATCTCCCTGGTCGTTTGTACTTTCATGGCTGTGGGGCATAAATCATTGTCTAGACAAATCCTGGCCAGGCCTCCTGCAATTCAGCCTCTCAGAATGATGTCTCTGAGGTTGCTGCTGAATGTTTAGAGCAGGGGTGTACAACTGATTTTGCCAGATGGCCGAATGTACCCTACATGCTGCCTATAGTGGGCCGAAAACTAAATGCGGGAGGAGCGGCAGGAGTGTTCTTCAACCCTCAATTATTATTAAACATATGGAAAAAATACATTTTTAGGTGTGCCGGTCTTTGTGTATTTCAAACGTACATTTTGTACTACAGATTTTCCATTTTTATAATTCATTTCATTCATAAGGATATATTGGCAATAGTGGACAAAGTAGACAAATCATTCAGGAGAAAAAACACTGTGCTCAAACATTTCACGGATTATGCCGCTTTAGATTTGCAAGGCAGAAGCTCCTTATTTTGGACTGCTATTTGGACTGCTATACTTTGCTGTTTGAGTTGGTCATACTCTTGGGAGTATGGCCTTCGTTGTGTCAGGTTTCCACAAAAGGCAAAGGAGGTACATCTCTTAACTGTGCCTAATTTAGCTTTATGATTGGGTTCACTCTTGCATGTGACAAAAAGCCCCATGGCCCCCACCTTCCAACCAAACACTATGCCCAATGGCCCCCACACCGCAACCAGACACTATGCCCCATGCCCACCACCCCCCAACCAAACACTATGCCCCATGGCCCCACCCCAACCAAACACTATGCCCAATGGCCCCCACCCCCCAACCAATTTCTATGACCAATGGCCCCCACCCTCCAACCAAACACTATACCCCATGGCCACAATCCCACAACTAAAAACTGTGTCCCATGACCTGCACCCCCACACTATGTCCCATGGCCACCACCCCCAACCAAACACTATGCCCACACACCCCCAAACAACAGAGTGACCAGTGGATTGCATCAGAGCAAGAGCCTTTTCACAAAGACAGTGAGCTAAATAGAATTGGGATCAACAAATGACTCTGGGGGTCATTAGGACCCAGGCGCTAATTGCGCCAACTTTACCACCATGTTGTAAACTATGTTTACACCATGGTGGATGGCGGATTTACCGCCCCATTCCAAGGTGAGTGGGGCGGTAAAACCCCATTTCCCATTTTCCCTTCCCCATTCCCATTTTTGCCCAATAGGGCATAATGGGAGTGGGGAAGGCGCTAATTACGCCACCGTAAATTACGGTGGCGTAATTAGCATCATTGCAGGTTAGCGCCATGGATTTTAACGGCTGCTCAGAGCAGCCGTTAAAATCAGAGTAGGCGTTAAGGGTTAACGACGGCGTTAACCCTTAACGCCTGGGTCGTAATGAGGCCCTCTGTCTGCATCCCGGTTTCACTACGAACCAAAGTGTGCGATCCTCGGCAAATCATGTAATCGCAATGTGCCTTATCTGCAGTGATTCACTTCATAGTTTACGTTAGCATATCATGCTGTTATAAAGTCATTAAGAAAAACAAATCCTAATGACTATAGAGTTGTTATATAATAACAGTGCAATTTAGGCATTTTGCACCACAAAGTTATTTGCCACTTGGCTTACTTATGGCAACCTTTTCTAAAGTCACTTCCATTGTACCTGCAAGTACTAAAAACTGATGATGCTCCTTGCAAAGTCCTTTTCTGTGAGGCCATTCTGTTGTTGCAATCCATATGCAAGTGTAGGTGTTAAAATGCCATCTGCCACTAATGTTACCAAAATAAAGTTGATGGGAGGGGAAGCTGCGTGAATGAGGCTTTATGTATGGAATTGCGCACACTGCATTTGGGGGGGGAAAGTAGCAGGACTTTTTTTGCGCTTCACCCGACACACTGTTGCAATGCTGGATACTCCTCTGCACACACCCCAAACTCCCATCACACAAACACCGATAAAGAACATGAGAGCGCCCCCACTTACCAGCACTGTGGATGTGCTTGCGCTGCAGCTGGCGTGGCAAGGCTGAAATGCCTTCCGGCAACATTCCATACCATGCCAGCCACAGTGCTGGCCCTCTGTTGGTATAGCCCATGCACTACGTGACTCGTAAGAGCCACGTAGTAAATGCAGTCCACCAACAGAGGGTCAGTATTTCCCATTGACAAGGCAAAAAAGGACTTTCCTAATAGAGGACGGCTGTTGCTGCTTGCGGGAAAATCAACATGCTGGGCCGCACTTGGGCCCCATGTTGTGCACCCGTGGTTAAGAGTGACATCCACCCCCCCACTCCCTCGGCTACCTGGTGGTCATAAGCATCACTGACATGGCCTCCTTTCTAGGGGGAGGCCAGAGGCTGGCTCTGGGGGGGCCTGGCCCCACTGGCCCCCCTGCTGGAGCCGGGCCTGGTTTGCAGACAGAATTGCGAAACAAACTGCCACTGATTTGAATACCAGAATGATGACGGTTCAGACAGAGGAAGTACCCTGTATGATAGAAGATGGAGTTGCCACTGTCAAAGAAATGCAGGCCGAGGCTATGGCCGATGAAATACAGGGGTGGGCAGAGGGATCTGCTGAGTTGGATCTGGAGGGTTGTTGGGTGGACAAGGGAACTAGAAACTGGATGTTGCCAAATTCGTATGTGACTGCAATGGTCACAATGGCCCACAGCCCTACGCACATCTGTGCGAAGAAAATAATACAGCACCTTTCTACAGTTTGGCAGAATGTAAACATAAAAAAGAATGCAGAGAGGTTGGTGCAGAACTGTATCACGTGTTTGCAACACAATGTAGGGAAGGGAACAGTGACTCCAACAGGAAGTTTTGGCCCGCCCTCCATGCCATTTGAGGTAATTCATTTTGATTTCACAGAGATGGAGAGGTGCCAAAACTTAAAATACGTCTTGGTGGTGATCTGTGCATTCAGTAAGTGGGTGGAGGCATATCCTTTGAAAGACTGCACAGCAATGAGTACGGCACAAGTAATGTTGAAGGAGTACTTTTCCAGATTTGGCTTGCCCCGAGTCCTATGGTCTGATAATGGACCGCATTTTGTGAGTGCAGTGGTATTACAGATATGTGCTGGTCTCCAGATTGATAAGCGATTCCATAGTTCAAGGCATCCGAGTTCTGCCGGTCTTGTGGAGAGGCACAACGGAATTCTTAAATCAAAGATTAGCAAGATTTGTGCGGGAAGCAAGTTGAGTTGGGTGGATGCATTACCAATAGCACTATTATGCATGCGTACGTCTATACAGGCTAAAACTGCACTCTCCCCATACAAGATTGTAATGGGGAGGCCGGCAAATGTTTGGTGCGCACCTCAGCCAAAGTGACTAAGTGAGATAGAACATCCTGTGCTTAGTACTTATTGTGGCCTTTTAATGCAGAAATTGTGTTTGATTCATCAGCAGGTGCAGGAGGCATTACCAGTGATATACACCGGTCCGGGGCACGCACTGGAGCCAGGAGACTGGGTGCTGCTAAAGAACTTTGAAAGGAAGTCATCATTAGCACCCAGGTGGTGCGGGCCCCATCAAGTACTTTTGGCAATGCAGACGGCAATACGGGTGGATGGAAGGAAGTTGTGGATCCATGCCACCCATGCCAAGAAGATTCCAACTGCACTGAAAGACTTGCCTGACACTGATGACCGGAAAAAGACAGTGGTCCCAGAAACGAAAGAAACTGTTGCCAGTGAGCAGCCACCTAATCTGCCAAAACGAGAAGTGAAACTCGAAACAAAGCCTGAGACGATTGCCAAAGAGGGGGAAGGGCAAAGAGTGCCCCAACGTTGCCCAGCAGAATCGACATCACTGCTGACCAACGCGAAATCTGCCTTGCAAATACCAGCAAAACCAAATCGTGTACCCCTTTGGTGCCCACCAGCACTTGCCAACACGCCAAAAAACGGATCTGCATCATTGGCGCGGCGCACACCAGCACCTGCAGTAGCGCCACAGGCTGACTTCAAGCCTGAATCTAGAAGTGCACCGGCACTGTTCACGGATCATACGATACCAGGAGCAAGGCGATACAACCTGCCGCCTCGAATGACAAAGTGATCCGCAGTTCTTTTTGGTGTTTATGTCAACCTCTGGTTCAGCTCATGGATAGAGAATGAACCGGAGGTGTAGAGGAGAGAAGCGTGAGAAATGTGCAAGTCGGACAATTCAAGACTCGCGGCTCCTCGGTGCGATCATAAAAAGTACATGCGTCCTGAACTAGAACTGACAAACTGGGCGCACATGATACAAGGCGATAAGATAACTGATCGAAGGTCCTCTGAGCAGTATAAGAGGGGACAAGTGATCTCGCCTAAAAACGAATAATCGAATCCAGGCTAAAAAAGAGACAGGCAGAACTGAACTGTGACAATTCCATTGAACTTATTAACATCAGAGCAAGCGCGACGAGGAGAGATATCCACAACGAACTGTAATAAAAAAGAAGGACGACGAGAAACATGCCGGGACCGGTTCCAGCCTCCTCCTGCACCACCACCGCTGATAATGAGTCAATTATAAAGACTATAAGCTTAAGAAAAACGCATGGTAAAACAAATTGTATGCTGGTACTAACGATAATAATGTGCTTTATGAGCATGGTAGCACCAATATCGACAGCCCTAACATTATGGTTGGTAGAAACAATACACCCATCAAAAATGTTTTTACCAATAAGTAATATATCCACTACTGAAAGCCCAGTTCAGGTGATCACTTATACCCTACCCCCAATGGAAAAAAAACACAGGGAAGGTTTTGGAAATAACACCTTATTGCTGATAATGAACATGACACATGCAATCCTGAAGAAAACAAACTGCTGGGTATGTGCCCATTTACCACAGCATGCCGGGAAAGGAATAGGGTGGTATGTGCAGCCATTACCATTAAGTTCTGCATGTAGTGCATCTTTAGGTGCAATGTTCTATGGGAAATGGAATGAGAGTAATACAGGTCAATTAGACAGAACCAACATGAATGAGTTTGCGGAAATAATAATGAAGCCTGTGGGTTGTTCCATTTTCCATAAAGCACAAGTAATAGCCCCAGAGCCCTCAAGGAAAAATGCACGAAAGATAACACGACAAAATAGACGAGATAGATTGTCCCCACCAGAAAAACATCTGTAATGACATTTCGTGTAAGAACAGAAAGGGACAAAGATGCAATTCCCCCATTTTACACAGTGAATTATAGCCCAAGAACTGTCCCTTTTTGTCTAAAAAAGAAAGGCTCTTTTTCAGTCTGAACATATGCTGGTTGTATGAATACAGTGGTACTAAAATGGGAAATAGAACCAGTATACGTAGGTGATCCAGTTTATTTTATATGCAGAGAGAAAGCATACCCTTGGTTGCCCAGAAACTGGGGAGGTACATGTTACCTAGGGCTACTCTTCCCAGGAGTATTCCTCTTAGAAACAGCAGCCATGGCCAGATCATCTAGACCTAGAGTCAAAAGGACTGACGAAGGTGTTTTAATAGCAACTGATGTAGCAAAATCATTCATTCCATTCTTAGGGCAGATAGTGAACTCCTATAATATAAGGCAACTGTCCAGAATCCTAAAGAATACAATAAACACAACAACAGATATATTATTTAACATGACGTTGGAAGAAAGAGGAATCAGGTTAATGACGCTGCAAAATAGAACGGCTCTCGATGTGATCCTGGTTGATCGTGAGGGAATTTGCAAAATAGTGCGATCAGCATGTTGCGTTTATGTCGATGACTATTCCCCCACGATCTTTGAAGCAATAAAGAAAATGCACTTCCTAAGCTCTGAACTCCCTACTGGAGAAGGGAGCTGGGGAATAGGATCTTGGTTTTGGGGAATACTACGATCTTGGGGATGGAAGTTGATCTCAATATTAGTAGTGGTGTTTGGAATATTCCTAACGTGCTGTTGTTGTATACATTGTTTACCCATAGTTTGCGCTGAGGAAACTGAGGGATGTACGGAAGGATGCATGCATATGATAACAAAGAAATAACAACCTCATGATCGAACTGACCCAGACCCAAATGAGATGAGAGCAGTAAAAGAGTTGATGGCAATAGATATTGATGAAGACAATGATGTCCACGATAGCATGCAAGACTCAGACATAAGTACTTCAGATTCATCATCACTAGAGGAGGTTTCAATAAATAAATGAGACATTTGGCATACGGCCAAAGGAGGGTTTGCCAGTCTAGAAATACAGATACCTCTACTTTGAGACCGCAAACGCATTCTGGTGGCCGTGGGCCAACCGTCTCATGCACAATATGACAAAATATAGGTTTTTAAGTTTCCCAATGAACGGCCATTTTGATGTAACAAGAATCGCCATTTTGTTTTCTAACCAATGCTCATTGCTTTCTGTCCCTATTGCTTTGCAGTATATTTTCCGCTTGCACTGCTCGACTGTGAAACATTGTTGTCTGTATGTGAAAAGGACAAGGCCGCAGGGCCGTGAGGATAACAAGAGTTCGCTGAAACACAAACGTAGGCAGCGCCAGGAAGAATGCCTGGCTCCCTCCCGAATGTAGCCTTGAGGCAGAGCTGCAGGGCATCTAATCATTTCACAGCTGCCAGCCAGTCTCGTTATATGGTAGAATATGTTAGAATAATACCGCTGAAGGCTTGAATTATGCTTTTCTTACGGCCCCCCTTTTGCTGAGCCCGCTAGAGAATGTCGGCTCCCAGGACGCGAATAGCACCTGATAGATAGCAAGGTCTGGAATGCAACTCCCCCCGTATGTAGTTCACTTCCAAGAACAGAAGCGCTGTGTTCTATTCAACAACTGAAAGATGCCTTCGCACTCACAAATTGCAAATTGTTACTAGAATAGATGTTTGAAGGTGCCATAGTGGTCGGAGATGTCCATCATCACACCAAGTTCAAAGAAACCCAATAAAGGGGGGTGTTAAACATGTCATAGCTGATTGTTTGATATGCATTCTGTATATATGGAACTGATGTACGTAATTCACTCTCTTGCGTCCTTCCAGGTCTAGAGATACACGTTGCGGGGCGTGAGACCGAGTTGGCCAACTGAGACTTTTGCTTTGCAATAAACCCTAGCTTTGGCAATACAACCTCGTGTCTGGCGTATCTATCGTGTGTGGTGACTCGCCTTGTTTCCATAGACGTCAGGGTCCCCTAGGGGCCCCTTTCATGACAACCAGGTCTACGGTAGGTATAGGTTTCCACCTCGTATCATCCTAGACCTGGTCAGGGAGTGGGAAGATGACCTTACATCGCCCACCCTCTGCTCCCAAGCATTGAGCCCCTTGGAGAAGGTGCTCAATGTCCTGCATTTATTTTTTGGCCACTGGGTCATTTCAGCGGACTACTGCCATAGTGGGGGGGGGTCTCACAGGCCACGCAGTCACGATGCCTGCACCATGTCTTGGCAATCATGACAGCGCGCCCCTCAGTCCGCAGGCACATATACATGCCCAGAACACCCGCAGAAAGGCAGGCCGTTGTCCAGGACTTTTACAGGGTGGCACACTTCCCCAAAGTGCTTGGTGCCATAGATTGCACCCATGTGGCCCTACGTCCACCTAGGGCCACTGAGCACATCTACCGAAACCGCAAGCACTGGCATTCCATCAACTTGCAGGTGGTATGTGATGCAAAGGGAATCGTCACCTCTGTCTATGCAAACTACCCTGGCTCCACCCATGACAGTTTCATATAAAGAATGTCCGCCCTGAGCTGGGCCCTGGAAGCTGGGCAGCATGGTGACACATGGCTCCTAGGTGAGTACAAATGCCTGTGCACATGCATGCATGTCTCACACACACACACAAATACACAAACCCCAATAATCACAACCATCATCACCTCTCCAGGGGACAGTGCCTACCCTCTGAGCAACCACATGATGACGCCAATCCGGAACCCCACCACACCACCCCAGGTAAGGTACAACGCTGCCCATATTGCAACCAGGGCCATAGTGGAGCGCACATTGGGAGTGCTCAAGTCACGCTTCTGCTCTCTTGACCGCTCTGGCGGGTAGCTACTCAATGCACACCCAGTAGTGTGCAGGATCACTGTGGCAGCATGTGTCCTGCACAATGGGAAAGGGCACGTGGCGAGGAAGCCCGGACCCAGCTTATGGCCACATTTTTCACCTAAACTCCCACCCCTGCGGAGTGCACACAGGCCTGGCACATACCAGGTGACAATCGATGATGACAAAGAGACGGTCAACTGTCACAACCTTACCACCCTGAGAATGTTGCCATGGAAGTGCCACATTGTGTGCATCCCTAGCTACTTAAACATAAGCAATCCTGTGTGACCAAAAGGCACACATGCAAGATGTGAATCACACAGACCTGCAAAACAGGCCATGACTATCACTGGTATGTCACCCAAACCCTCCCAAACCCCAACATGACATGGCAAGCAATAGCTATACACCAACACAGTACCAATAAGGTACACATTGACATGTGAAAAATATAAAGTGGCATCACACAATGATGCCTGACATGGAATCAGATGAAATGACTGACCAACAACCTCCCACCCAAAAGAAGTCATACCCAAATGCATTCCAACAGTTGTAGTTGTAACATAACAATGAATGCCTGTCTACATGCACATTGTGCATTGCAAAATCAACACTGCAGCTTCTGTGTGCCGCGCCCACCTCCTGCAACACACTGCTCAGCGCACAGCATAGTGAACAGCCATTGTGTGTGACGCACACCCTGAGCATCACATCTAAGTGACAAACTACATCAAAAAGCAAATTACGCATGTACAGGACCCACAATTGGTCATACACCATGTGCTGCAGGGACACAGTGGGTACCAGAAGGCAGACAGAGTGTACATGTGGACATGGAAGGGTGGTTGTACATGTAGTGGATCATAGTGCGAGTGTGTGGGTCAGTAGGGACATGCACTCAATATATGCATGTGCAATCAAGTGACCATCAGTTTCCTCTACACATCACATGTGAACATTCACCATGTGTACATCCCAGCATGTCAAGCCACAACTATTCCCTCACACCTGAAAGGTAAACACAACACATGAACAGGCATTGATCAGCAGAATACATCATGTACATAGGATACTGCAATTACAATGTCAGGGTGCGCATCACACTGTAGGGCAAGGCAGCTGTCAACAACAAAACACCCCCCTCCCTCACAAATCACCATGACCCACTGAACAACTGCACCTGGGTTATGTAGCCTTCATCCTTGATTTTCACCTGGCCACAGGATCACCCTTCCCCTTTGTCACCATCTCCCACCTTGTGTGCAAAAAGCGTCCAGCACCCTCATAGGCCACCTTGACTTGCGAAAACACCACATCAAAGAGAACTCAAAGCAGGCCAACACAGAAGCCAAGAAAAACGCCTGCAGGCAGCAACACAAACCAGAATAGCCTCCAGTAGATGACTTGAAGTAGCAGTACGACACATAGCCCAAGTACTACCACAATGACGTAACAACCAAGGTAGCACAGTAAAACAATGTCACAACAGGATGTGTACCATGTGTGGTACATAACACAGAATGATGCACCACAAACTGATGTGTACTGTCACAGCTCCCGTGTACAGGCCAGGAGTGGCACGAACCAACCACCCCCACCGTGGTCTGGGTACCTGCAAGGTCAAACTCACACAGGCCTCTGAGACCCTGGTGGGGAAGGAGGGTCAGGGGTATGCAGTCGGGACAGGCATTGCTATACTGGTTAACCGGAATGCGGGGCAGGAGAGGGGAGTAGGATTGACATGGGAAAGTAGGAAATGCACAAAACTTTACTACTCACATTAACACATACACAAGTACACCAAACTTGATCATCATGCACATAGCAATAAATTACTCAAATGGAAGACAAAGAGAAACTTATCTCTGGGGTGAGTGCTGCCCTCCTGCCTGCGCACTCTCAGGTCCGGTAACAGGAGCAGTTCAATGCTGCAAAGAGAGCCACAGTTACTAATCTGTGCGTGCCCATAACACACAAACACACCACCATATATGCCCCAAACAAACAAACTACTCTACAAACAAACAATCTGGTGTGGATGCTTTGTACCCATACGTGACATTACCCCTGTGATGGTTCATACACAGTCAATGCGGTAAGTCAGGCGCCAGTGGGTGCGTGGCAAATGGAAGACCAATGTGTCACGATTTACACAACATGCAATGTTCCCTGGGTAAGCATCCAGACGCATATAGCAAGGTATGACTTCAGAACAGGTCGTGTTCACCATGACTGAAATAAAGTAGGTAGTGCATGTTTCAAATTCTACATGGAAATGAAATGCACTGCACACAAGTCTGTCCCTTGCTGTCTGTCCCTGTGAGCTGCTTCTTTCCATGTCTCACAACGCTACATGGCTAATAGAAGTACCTCAATGGACCATGGTGGACCGTAGGGTATGTGCCACTGCCCCTGCAGGTCCCCCAGACAACTTTCCCATCAACTAGCCATTAGTCCACCAACACATCTCAGCTGTATTGTGCGCTTCAACACCAATATTTGTCCAAGCTCACCGTCAGTGCTGCTACTAAGCATGCATGTGCAACTGGCCTAGTGGAAGGTTTGCTGTGTTGTGGCCCCCCTGTGCTGCTCACCTTGCCTGGAGTCCCTTGAAACACATCAGCGGTTTTCGGATGAATGAGCGCAATCCCTGTGCCTCTGCTTGCGGACACATGTGCTTGTCGGCACCACCAAACGTGTCCAGCTTGCAGACGTCCAATGGCCCATGTCTGCTGGCAAAGGTGGTCTGGAGGCTCATCCCCCTGCAGAAAGGGCATGAAACACATGATTAATGCTTTAAATTCATCTGTGTGTGTCTCTTCAGGCATTTCATGACTGGACCATGTCAGAGACGTACATCAGAAATCACACCATCAGTCCGTCTTTCACAGGCAAAGTGTGGAACACACTATCTACGGCATGAATTGCAACAAGCACATGTACGGTAAAGATAAGAAATATACTACACAATGCATAGCAATTAATGTACACATGAATCATGAAACCCCCCATCTAGCGAAAGAAGAACAGTGTAACACCCCTATTCGACAGCAGCAGACATGCCACAGATATGACAGTCCAAAGCCCTTGTGTAATAGGCTGTTACACCGAACCATCCTTGCGAGCCCATGTATAAGGGAATCAGGAGTGGCATATGTGAGTCAAGGACCCCAAGCTGCAAACACATGCACAAGACAAGCTTGAAGGGCCCAGCTGGAACAGACAGTGGATGCTTTCAAAAGCCACAAAGCACCACACCGTCACATGAAAGCACAATAGACAAGCAATTTTAAACTATATTAACTAATTACACTAACTATGAAAAACCTACATTACCTAATTAAACCAACTATCAAATAGAAACCTAACTAACTAAACTAAAAGAAAAATCAAAAATGGCCACATATGACCCGCGGGAGGCACCCAGGAGGTGGGGGGTACAGGGTGCTGCTCAACACCCACATGCAATGATGTTGAGGAAAAGAAAACGCCTGCACAGCCCGACCTATGTGGGAGATAGATTGTCGTCCGAGTCTGGCTCTTCCTGGAAAGGAGGACGTTGCACAGGAGCCTGACCATGTCTAGCCACAGCTTGCCCCTCGTCGGCAACAAGTCTGCCGGACGGGTGAGCCTGGTTCTGTACGGCGATCACACGTAGGTCTGCATGCAGGACCTCACGTGATACGCGTGCTTCCTCTTGCAAGGTAACACGTGTAACACGGAGTTCCTCCTGCAAGGCCTGGCTGGACAACTGTTGCACCTCCCGGCAAGCACGTAGCTCAGCTGAGATGGTACGCTCAAGCTGTGCAAACCTCTCCTCTGCCCGCTCTCTCTGGGACATCATAAGGACACCCAGAGTGGATCTGAGGGAAGCATACTCCTCCCTCAGGGCCTCCATGTGTGCCTCTGCATGAGCAGCAATTGCTCAACGCTAAGACACCTTTGTCTTCCATTACTCAAATGGAAGACAAAGAGAAACTTATCTCTGGGGTGAGTGCTGCCCTCCTGCCTGCGCACTCTCAGGTCTGGTAACAGGAGCAGTTCAATGCTGCAAAGAGAGCCACAGTTACTAATCTGTGCGTGCCCATAACACACAAACACACCACCATATATGCCCCAAACAAACAAACTACTCTACAAACAAACAATCTGGTGTGGATGCTTTGTACCCATACGTGACATTACCCCTGTGATGGTTCATACACAGTCAATGCGGTAAGTCAGGCGCCGGTGGGTGCGTGGCAAATGGAAGACCAATGTGTCACGATTTACACAACATGCAATGTTCCCTGGGTAAGCATCCAGACGCATATAGCAAGGTATGACTTCAGAACAGGTCGTGTTCACCATGACTGAAATAAAGTAGGTAGTGCATGTTTCAAATTCTACATGGAAATGAAATGCACTGCACACAAGTCTGTCCCTTGCTGTCTGTCCCTGTGAGCTGCTTCTTTCCATGTCTCACAACGCTACATGGCTAATAGAAGTACCTCAATGGACCATGGTGGACCGTAGGGTATGTGCCACTGCCCCTGCAGGTCCCCCAGACAACTTTCCCATCAACTAGCCATTAGTCCACCAACACATCTCAGCTGTATTGTGCGCTTCAACACCAATATTTGTCCAAGCTCACCGTCAGTGCTGCTACTAAGCATGCATGTGCAACTGGCCTAGTGGAAGGTTTGCTGTGTTGTGGCCCCCCTGTGCTGCTCACCTTGCCTGGAGTCCCTTGAAACACATCAGCGGTTTTCGGATGAATGAGCGCAATCCCTGTGCCTCTGCTTGCGGACACATGTGCATGTCGGCACCACCAAACGTGTCCAGCTTGCAGACGTCCAATGGCCCATGTCTGCTGGCAAAGGTGGTCTGGAGGCTCATCCCCCTGCAGAAAGGGCATGAAACACATGATTAATGCTTTAAATTCATCTGTGTGTGTCTCTTCAGGCATTTCATGACTGGACCATGTCAGAGACGTACATCAGAAATCACACCATCAGTCCGTCTTTCACAGGCAAAGTGTGGAACACACTATCTACGGCATGAATTGCAACAAGCACATGTACGGTAAAGATAAGAAACATACTACACAATGCATAGCAATTAATGTACACATGAATCATGAAACCCCCCATCTAGCGAAAGAAGAACAGTGTAACACCCCTATTCGACAGCAGCAGACATGCCACAGATATGACAGTCCAAAGCCCTTGTGTAATAGGCTGTTACACCGAACCATCCTTGCGAGCCCATGTATAAGGGAATCAGGAGTGGCATATGTGAGTCAAGGACCCCAAGCTGCAAACACATGCACAAGACAAGCTTGAAGGGCCCAGCTGGAACAGACAGTGGATGCTTTCAAAAGCCACAAAGCACCACACCGTCACATGAAAGCACAATAGACAAGCAATTTTAAACTATATTAACTAATTACACTAACTATGAAAAACCTACATTACCTAATTAAACCAACTATCAAATAGAAACCTAACTAACTAAACTAAAAGAAAAATCAAAAATGGCCACATATGACCCGCGGGAGGCACCCAGGAGGTGGGGGGTACAGGGTGCTGCTCAACACCCACATGCAATGATGTTGAGGAAAAGAAAACCTCCATGGGCTCAACGCCTGCACAGCCCGACCTATGTGGGAGATAGATTGTCGTCCGAGTCTGGCTCTTCCTGGAAAGGAGGACGTTGCACAGGAGCCTGACCATGCCTAGCCACAGCTTGCCCCTCGTCGGCAACAAGTCTGCCGGACGGGTGAGCCTGGTTCTGTACGGCGATCACACGTAGGTCTGCATGCAGGACCTCACGTGATACGCGTGCTTCCTCTTGCAAGGTAACACGTGTAACACGGAGTTCCTCCTGCAAGGCCTGGCTGGACAACTGTTGCACCTCCCGGCAAGCACGTAGCTCAGCTGAGATGGTACGCTCAAGCTGTGCAAACCTCTCCTCTGCCCGCTCTCTCTGGGACATCATAAGGACACCCAGAGTGGATCTGAGGGAAGCATACTCCTCCCTCAGGGCCTCCATGTGTGCCTCTGCATGAGCAGCAATTGCTCAACGCTAAGACACCATCTCAGCCTGGAGTGCCCTGTCTGAGGCCGCCATGCCCAGCCTGAGTGAGTGGGCCGTGGACCATGCCGCCTGCTGCTGGAGAAGGACCTGCCTACCAGGGGGAGCACAGATTGGGCCACACGCTCCATGCTCACAGCGATGTTCTCCATTGCTGCCCCTTGGCGTTCAGAATTGGCAGTCATGTCTTGCTGCCACTTAGTATACAGCGGTCGCGTGCGGCAACCGCGTTGCTGGGCTTGACCCCTGCGGGACCCAAGGACTGGGTGTCCTCATTGTGTTGGCACCGCCTGCAGCTGCACAACTACATGCCCCCGTCGACGTGATGGCCCAGGCACATCAGTGACTGGTGTGGAGGGTGACCCTGCATCCCGATCCACCACAGGTGGAGGTTCCAAGACTGTTTGACCCCTCAGTGCAGGTGTCGCGGACAGAGGGTGCCCACATCAGAATCACTCACCCATGACATAGGGACCTGATGCTCATCCAACTCGACATGGATGTCAGAGTGGCCATCCGGGCTGGACTCATTGTCAGCCAGAGACAAGATGGACTGTAGCACATGTGGGTTTTCGTGGCCTATCACCCCATTACCCCCACTTGCGCCGGGTTGCTGTAGTGATAACAACCCTGTGCCTGGCATGACAACACCATCCTCTGGCTCCATTGCGTCATCATCTGAAAAGTAGAGAGAAAAAAGGTCACTACACATGTTAGAAGCACACAACACACACATAGACATCACACAGACAAAAAACACATCAAGCAGACATGTCACACACAAAAGAGAACCTGCCATGCATGCTTGGTCAACTTGACACTGCTTATGTGATTAGGCATGTAGAATGGTGTCATTTTGTACAGAAGTGGGTCGATGCAGTGCAGCAATTTTGTACGTTACTCACTGTCTGCATGTACAAGTACTTCATGATGTGTATCTGAAAATGTGAAGGCAGTGCAAGGTCAACTTCAGCCATCATGTGCAATGTGCATTCAATGGCTAGCACAGCAAATGATGATGGGACAGTAAGCAGGACACATGATGAAACCTCCGGAGTACACCTACGTGTACACCTACGTGACACTACACCAATTGGACAGAGTCATTGGCCATTGAACAGGCTGAGGCCTGCGACCCACACAGACTGTCACACCCTAAACATGTGTGCGACGCAGGACTGAGCCACAGTGGAAATGGGAAGGCTGATGAAATGCCATGCAATGTAGGTCCCCCTGGACTCCTACCACAATGATCATCCAGTCAAGGACACATAGGGGCATGAGTGGAATACACATGGAGCATGCATGGGCACTCATGTCCCTACGGGGCATCTGACCTCTGCACAGTCCAAGTGAGACACCCTTCATCAAGTACAAAGGATGTACCACACAGCATATGTCTGGCAGATTGTCTGCTGGAAGTTAGCATGTACGCAGGACGCATGAACAGGGAAGTACTCAACGGCAAAATTGAAGCATGCCAGTGTTAAGGTGGAATTGGGGTGCAGAGGGGGGTGGAGGGGCAAGGGAGCATGCCTACATGGAGTACCTGCATGCAGGCAGAGGACACATGCATGTCAGTCATATTATGACATCGTGCCTGGGCTGAGAGGAAGGTCACCCCACGCTACATGCAGAAGGGCCAGTGAGCTGGAACATGGACTTGAGGGGCATCCTGGTGACCAGCATGTGAGTAGGGTGCAATAGTGGTGATGCGGACAGTGTCCGTCCGCTCCACATGTCCACCATCCAGCAGAGCAGAAATGCATCAGGGAAGCATTGCATTACTTGCCCATCAGAACCATGTACATGTGACATGTAGTGGCAGTCATGCACAACACATTACACAAGTAAAACACACATGTCCACAACAAACACGCAGAAACACTCACTGGACTGGACATCAAAGTCCGGCATCTCTCCCACTCCTTTGACCGATTCAAATGGTATGAACTCTGCAACGAGTGACTCATGCGGAGTGAGGTCTTCCTCCTCAGGTGCAGGCCCACTGCCAGTCACCAGAGTCAAGTTGTAATTTGAGGCACGCTTAGCCTTAGCGCTGCGTTTGAGGTCATTCCAACGCTTTTTGCACTCTTGCGCCGTGCGGACCTCATGGCCGAATGCACTCACATGTTCTGCAACTTGCTTCCAGTGGGTATTACGGTGGGCAGCCGTAGTCTGACAATTAGGACCCACTAGCATGTCACGGCTGTCGCCCAGCACATAGTCCACGAGGTAGTCCAGTTCCTGGTTGCAGAAAGGCTTCTTCCTCGATGTGCTGAAGGTTGTGGCTGTGTGTGGGGTCCAAGCCTGTGCTGCATGTGCAACCTTCCTCCTCTTGGATTGTGGCGCAGACCCTGGCTGGCGAATTCCGCCCTGATGACTATGGCCAGTAGCACCGGTGGATTGAGCCAAGGGAGTGGCAGGTGGAGGGACGACCAAAGGCCTGACTTGCGTCAGTGGCAGCTGGGTGTCCTCTAATGGACCCTGAGCAGCAACATCCGCTGTGGCAGGGTCATTGACCGCGACTGTTCTGATTGGCAGACTCACAACTGGGGTGTTGTTGGCTGCATCTGCCCCTGCACTTGCCAACACCTGGCTGTTCGGGGCAGCAGATGACATTACTGCCCCAGGGACACGTGCCTTGGTCAGGGCAGCCCTGCGTGCACCTACGGTTTCCCTCCTGGCCTGTTGGAAATCTTCCAAGGGTTTTCAAGTGCCAACGCAGCCTGCGCTGGCAGACCCTGAGCCTGGGTGGTGGTGTCCACAGCTGCACCTGCAGCTACCACTACCCTTGAGCCCGTGGCAGACTGCCGGGTCACATGGGTGCCAGTGCCAGATGCAGAAGCTGCATCTCCCGGAACCACAGGGGGTGGTGGCATGACTGCACCGACACATGGCACAACATTGTGCTCAAGTGGTGCACCCCTGCCTCTTCCCCCTCTGCGGCCACCCTGGACACCCTGGAGTCCCCCTACTCCCTGGTCACCCCGGCCACGTCCCTGACCATGCCAGCCACGAGGAGGACGCCCAGCTGAGGCGCCCCTCACCTTTGGTGGCCTCCCAACCATGGCACGGATGGAGTAGTGCTGGCACAGATCGAGGAGTGCCAATGGGAGGTGTACACCACAATTGTCCTGGGCAATTGGGGTGAAGGGGGTGGGATGCAAGATGTTAACAGCCCCCCTGCACCTGCAAGGCTGTATGTGACCCCGGTGATGTAGTGACAGTTCGCGCAATGCTCAGGCACCCCAAAAATGTAGTAAAACCGTGCACGCAACCCTGCAGCCTACGTGCGTGGAATTAACCTCCCGCAGTACGCGGTGGCACCCAGTAACACGAAAAACACATACGCATGGGACACGCAGGCTACTATGACCTCGAAAATGGGTGCGATATACAGGGGCACCCACAGTGGGAAACATAGCGTGCGCGACTCACCGATTGACTAGCGTGATAATGAAAAATACGCATGGCCAATACCCCCGCCAAAAGAAGAGATACGTCCTTGATCCGCAGTGGAGTTGTGATGGTGCGCAAAACAACACGAAGTAGCAACACATGTCGGTCTCCACGAAAGGCACGTACAGTGAACTGCTGGCCCCGCTCACCTTTAACCCGTGCTGAGGGAAACGCCTGCGCGCGTCGCGTCACTTACGCGAGTAGGCCCTTTCCTCGGATTACACGCATTCACACGCGGACGTGCAGTTTTTTCACACGCGCTGAACCACTATGCCCACGTTACGAGAAAAACGTCTGCGCGCGTCGCATCACAGACGCGCTTACGCGCTAAGGGCCTTTCCTCGAATTACATGCTGACGTGCAATTTTTTCATGTGCCAAATCACTCCATATCAAGCTGGCCACGCAAATACACACGGAAGACCATGCTCCTGCCCAAAAGGCCATTTTCCTGCCCCCAAGAGCCCCGAGCATGCTCCCACCAGCCATCTGCTGTTGCCTGCCTGCTGCCCACGTGCCCTGCTATTTGGTGCCTGCACGTCAGCCATCTGCAGGGGTCCAGTTGCTGTGTCCACCCCTGCTGGAACAGAAGACTCCCGACTGGGATACCATTGCTCCACAGCCTAGCCCCAGGACCCAGTTGCCCACCCACGCCTGCCTCAGGGGTTGCCATGTCGGGGCAAACACCATCTGAGACCACTGGCGACCCCCAGTCAGAGAGGCAGAGGGCCACCAGCTTCAGTGAGAAGGAAGTTGGTGTCCTGGTGGAGCATGTCCTGGGGCATTATGATGCCCTCTTTGGAACATCACGCACCAACAAGGAAGGACAGTTGAGGATCTGGGAGGACACAGTGGTTGCCATCAACGTGGAGGAGGTGGCAACCCACGACATCAAGCACGTCAAGAAGCGCTGGGAGGACCTGAGGTCCAGGACCCTCTACAAGGCCCGGCGCCTCGCAGAGGGGGGCCGGGGCAGCATGAATAACATCCAGATGAGGGTCCTGGAACACATAGCCCCAGCACTCCACGCCCAGATCCTTCAGAGGCAGAATCGCCTGGAGTTGAGCGGTAAGTGGCCAAGCATTGCTGTGTGAGACAGGGCATGTTGCAGTGTGCTGGTAGTCTGATACTTGTCTGTATGTGTGACATAGGCCATGTATGGATGTGTGTGTGCAGGGACATCTGGTCATGCATGTGAGACCAGTAATGTGTGAACCGCATGGATGGTGCATGTGTTTCAATGCAACATGGGGAGCTGTATGCAGAATGCACACATGAATGCATGCCAGTCTCTGTTCTTGGACATGGAGGGGGGGTGAGGGATGGGTGCTGCTGTCATGTACATGTATGGTGCACATGTGTGTGTGTCTGAGAGGTGTGTGTGTGTGACTTTGAAACGCCATGGATGCATGACACATGTCCGTGATGATGTGTAGATTCACTCATGCAGTGCTGTCACCGTTGTATCCACTGTGTCTATCCACTGTGTCTGTGGTGTACAAGCCATGATGCATGACCCTCTGGTGATGTGTGTGCATGGGACCACTGTGAGCCATGATGCATGTGAGTTTGAAGGCAACATTATTGTTAACAGAGGCCCTTGTACATGGATGCTGATGTTTATTGTAGGCGCCGGGACTGTTTCTGCATGTGTGTTGCGTGCATTCACCCATGTGTTGTGGAGGGACAGGTTGGAAGTGACATTTGACAGTGCCACTCATGTGTTATTGCTTCCTGTCTAGGGGAATATTGTACTGTACCCTGATGCTTGTGTTCTATGTCTCCCTCTACGCAGCGTCAAGTGAAGAAGAGGGCGGAGACGGCGCTGTGGAGCCAAGCAGTGGGGATGCCTCCACCGGGCGGCGACGCAAGGCCCAGCCACCCTCCCAGGAATTGCCAACATCTGGGAGTGAGGGGGCTGGTGCCGCATCTGCCACTACGGCTGTAGCGGAAGGGCCGGGTGAGCCCCCACAGGGGCTTGCAATAGTGGAAGACGGTGTGGAGACATCCAGGTTGGTGGTCTCCACAGAGGAGGAGGAGCCCGCTACTGAGCCGCACATGGGGCCTGGTGGGGGTAGTACCACTGGTGCAAGTGGTACAGTCCAGGGCCAGGGTCAGGAGGCAGCACAGGTCACTGCGGAGGGGCCTGTGCATGTCACTGTCCTTGACCCTGTGACTGCACCACCATGCATCAGCAGGGATGCCCCGTCCCAGGCCGTCTGCAGGTAGGGGGGAGTGCCACGTCATCTGCCTCTCCACTACCTGCGGACGAGGGGGTCTCACGACTGTATGGGCTCCGTCCTGGTTGGTGTCGCGTTGTGCACTGTTGGGAGGGGCCCTGGTCGGTGGGTTCCTACATGTGTTGCGCACTCTGGTGGACCTCTCCTCCTCTGTGGAGACTATGTGCCAGTCGTTCTCCCTGCCGTATTCCGGCCCATATTCCACCAGGGCCCCCTGTGGACCTGGCCTGACCAACACAGCCAGCTTGGTGGAGATCCTATCCCTGCCACAGTCGGGAGTCGGCGGTCCAGCAGGGGTGGACCCCCCAACAACTGGAGTCCAGCAGATGGAGGATGTGCAGGCATCGGACAGGGCACATGGACAGCAGCAACAGCAGCAGGCTCTAGGTGGGAGCAATGATGGCTCGGGCCATCGACATCAGATGGGCAGGCATCGGCCAGAGGGCAGGAGAACCCTGGAATGGGAGTGTCTTCCATGCGGCTGCGGTTGAGCCAGCGCATAGATGTGGAGAGGCGGCAGGCGGAAGAGGCACGGCTCACCATGGTCAGGGCGGAGTTCTCCATGCACCGGGCGTTGAGGCGGGCAGAATGCCTCGAGGCAACTCGCAGGGAGTTGGAACAGGGCATGAGTGCATCCCTGCGAGACCTCATGGCCAGGGCAGAGGCCCGCCTCTAGGACATCGACATGGAGTTCGATGATGCCCTGGCCCGGGACATCACAGAGTGAGCCGCAGGACTTGGCTGCCGCCATTGGATATAGTTAGATAGTGTTAGGTTCTTTTAATTTGGAGTTAATGGATATTGCTCCACTTCGTGTGTATAAAGTTTTTTCCTCCTAGGTCTTTTTTGTAGGTTTCCTTTTGTTTGTGGATCATGGACCATTTGGACTTACATTGTATATAGTTGCAGAAGTGTACATACTTTCTTTTTCTATATTCCCATGGATCAATGGTTTTTTAAAAATTTGGATTATGTTTTATTATGGACATTGGCAATGGACCACTTTTTTATTCTACGTGATTTTCCTTTTTTTTAACTTCATTGGATTTACAAAAATTGTTTTCTACATCGGTCATTGTACATTGATTTTCAGTTTACTATTCCTCAAAGTCAGTTCTTTATGTTTTTAATACATTTGTTATTACTTCAGAATTGGTGTTGTGTTCTGTAATTGGTTTTGTGCATGTCTCATTGAACATTTCCTCAGTCACGTGTTGCCACTGTGTGGCTACGTTGTGCATTCCTGCATGGGCATGGTGGTTCATTTCATCTATCATGGCATGGGTAATTTCGGAGTGGGTTCTGTGGATGGTTGCATGCTTGGATTTGGGGGCGAGGGGGATTAGGGTTGGCTTTAGGGACATGGGTCTGTTTTGTTAGGACATGTTGTTTGTTGGGACATGTGTCTGGGCCTGAGGCTCACTGCTGGGGGGTGGGGGTGATGGGGGACATGAGTCAGGGCGTGCTGGCAGGTGCCCCTCACTGCTGGGGGGTGGGGATACTGGGGGACATGGGTCAGGGTGTGCTGGCAGGTGCCCCTCACTGCTGGGGGGTGGGGGTGCTGGGGGACATGAGTCAGGGCGTGCTGGCAGGTGTTCCTCACTGCTGGGGGGTGGGGGTACTGGGGGACATGGGTCTGGGCCTGCTGGCAGGTGCCCCTCACTGCTGGGGAGTGGGGGTGCTGGGGGACATGAGTCGGGGCCTGCTGGCAGGTGCCCCTCACTGCTGGGGGGTGGCGGTGCTGGGGGACATGAGTCGGGGCCTGCTGGCAGGTGCCCTTCACTGCTGGGGGATGGGGGTGCTGGGGGACATGAGTCGGGGCCTGCTGGCAGGTGCCCCTCACTGCTGGGGGGTGGGGGTGCTGGGGGACATGGGTTGGCGATCACTAGTGGAACTACTAGTGACATGTGGGCTGGCTGGGGGGCATGCCCATGGTGGATGGGCTGTGTGCGGGACATGACCAGGGGTGCAGGGTAGTCCCCTGTGGTGTGAGTTGCCTGCACGGGCCATGGAGGGGGTAGAGGGCACACCTGGGAGGACCCACACTGCCAATTCACGTGGGGGACTCCCTGCGCACCCCACTGGATACATGTACCCCACTCTGACAGCAAAATCGTGTGTGATACTTCCCGCGTACCCCGGAAATGCACGTACCCTGCTCGCACAGGGACAATCGCATGTGAAACTTCCTGCACACCCCAGTAATACACGTCCACTGCTCGCCAGGGCCAATCGCGTGAGAAACTTCCCGCGCACCCCAGTAATACACGTACCCCGTTCGCACAGGGCCAATCGCATGTGAAACTTCCCACGCACCCCCGAAATGCACGTACACTGCTCGCACAGGGCCAATCGCGTGTGAAACTTCCTGCGCACCCCCAAAATGCCAGTACCCTGCTTGCACAGGGCCAATCGTGTGTGAAACTTCCCGCGCACCCCAGTAATACACGTACCCCACTCGCACAGGGCCAATCGCGTGTGAAACTTCCTGCGCACCCCAGTAAATACACCTACCCCGCTCGCAGAGGGCCAATCGCGTGTGAAACTTCTCACGCACCCCTGAAGTGCACGTACCCTGCTCGCACAGGCCCAATCGCATGTGAAAGTTCCCGCACACCCCAGTAATACACCTACCCTGCTCGAACAGGGCCAATCGCATGTGAAACTTCCTGCGCACCCCCGAAATGCACGTACACTGCTCGCACAGCGCCAATCGCATGTGAAACTTTCCGCGCACCCCAGTAATACACGTACCCCACTCGCACAGGGCCAATCGCGTGTGAAACTTCCCGTGCACCCCCAAAATGCACGTACCCTGCTCGCAAAGGGCTAATCGCGTGCAAAACTTCCCGCTTAGCGGGGTACGTGTATTCGGAGGGGTGCGCAGGGAGTTTTACAGGCAGTTTCGTGGTTAGGGGCCTGTGCGCCATGTACAGGATTTGTGCGCTGTACATGGCGCACAGGGAGGGTTTGGGGCGTAACTGGCACTGCTGCAGGGTCGCTGTGCCACGGCTGGTAATGGATGTTAAAATCCATGAGTACGCTGTGCGCGGAAATAGATTTTGGCACACGCGGCTGGCGCAGACTGTCGCACGTGCACACTGTGCGACAGCCGCGTGCGCTACTTGTGCGCTGAAGTTTATGAATTACCCCCTTAATGCTTAATGGAGCCATTGAGGGTGACATCCCCCCGAAGCCTACCTGGTGTAGACTCAAACAGCAAGCCATAATATATTATGTTTACACTGATAGATCCACGTTTACAGTTATGGATGACTTGATAATTAAAAAACAGACAACTAGTGATCATGATCAGCTAACTTTATCCTGGCACTGGGACATTCCCCCTGTTGCTCCAGAAAATTCCAAATTTAAAACCAAACTTATCGTAACTGGCGGTTGTAATAGACTGTGTTGGTCTCCTAAACAATTAATTGATCTTCATAATTGTGTGAGATCTAAAGCTCTAATCACATCAACAATAGCTAACACAGACAGGCTTTCTCTTTTTCAGGAAACCCTGACAAAAACAAATAAACCCAAGTTCAGCCACAGGAACACATATGAGTTAGTAGTGCGATAGAAGAAAGCTGCCCATCGTAGAACGATATGATCAATTAAAACCCTCCCATTGAGAGAGCGCCTCGATGTAACCAAATGACTTAAATTAAGATATAAGAACTGGCTCAAAACTAGACAGGCCCTCACGTATCGACGGGATGCAGAAGACATGCTTCGAACAATCTCATCAAAAAATTCAGGGGATCTGGCAACTACTTAATCATGCCACCCAACATTCACAACTTTCTTTACAGATAAATGCTGTCTCTGAACAGGCATGGGTTGTACATTTTACAAATCTCTATGCTTGTGAAGCTCGTGACACACTTCAATCCATTTATCTGTCAGAAACCACAATGGAGCTGAATTTTAATTATGAGGACCTAATGTTTTACATTTCGAAACTGAGTATGTCAAGAGCCCCAGGACCCGATGGTCTGACTAACTATATCATCAAGAGCAATCCTGAATTGTGGGCAAATATACTCTCTCAGATCTTTCATGATGTCATAGTTTCTCAAACCATTACTCCATCATGGTGCAAATCGCTAATTGTACCAGTATTTAAAAAGGGCAATCGACAATTACCTAACAACTATCATCCAATTGCACTCCTGGATGTGGCAGGTAAATTATTCTCTAGACTAATTCTAAGACACCTTACCCAGTTGATCAACAGCAACAACTTATATGATGTTCATCAGACCGGGTTTATATCTGGTCTTGTAAAAGCTATTAACTTGTTTGTAATAACTGCAATAAAAACGCAAATCAAATGTACAAAGCAGCCGATCTATATGGCATATATAGATTTTAAATCTGCTTTTGATTCTATATCAAGATCCATGCTAATGACAAAACTCAGAAAAGCAAACTGTCCATCGTCACTTTTGTCCCTCATTTCTCAACTTCACTTTGAAACATCTACTCAAGTCAAACTGACATTAGAAGGAAAAGTATCCACTCCGATAGCCACGTACCGAGGGCTGAAGCAAGGGTGTGTATTGGCTTCAATACTTTTCAACCTTTTCATTGCCGACATGTGTAACATCTTTACTTCCATAATTGCTGACCCTCCACGCCTATGTACAGCATCTGTTGCTTGGTTACTCTACGCAGATGACCTCATTTTACTATCTAAAACAGCTAGAGGCCTACAGAAACTATTATCTGCGTTAGGGAAATATGTTATGTTATGTTAAAGGTACTTAAATAGCGCACCGTCACCAACGGAATTGAACCCCAGGCGCTCTGGCGGATCTGTAAACAGGAAGGATGGGTATGGTTAGTCTGGAGGAGGGGAGCAGGAGAGTGGGAGAAATGATGTGCTGTTGGCAGCTTCAGCTCGGTAAGCACCGAGTGCTGGGCTTTGGTGCTAGTATCAGACCGGGCGAGACCTTGAGTTCTGTAGGTGATGTTTATGTGTTGTTGATACGGTGTGGTAAAGTGCATGCGGATTGCTGGGAGAAAGATGGTTGTGTGGTTTAAGTATGCAGAATATTGAGGGTTGGGTTAGTAGGGTCTGTGTCCTGATTCAGATACTTTTTGATTCTGTTAGAGTTGTATCCCTGTCGGTTTGGTTGATGCCAGTTCCTCATGGGCCGACTTGCTTTGTTGGTGCTGCGCCGACCCCGCTGTATCATAGTGTCTATTGTTTGGATTGATAGGTGCGTCTGAACCTTTCTTCGGGTGTGGGACTGGGTTGGTAATATCTCTATTCTCTTGTTATCTGGTGTGACACTGGTCATTTGAGGTTTTGAATGGTTCAGGGTTGAAGTGGTGTTGATGTGGCATTCTAGTGCTTCCGTCTTGGTGAGCCTGTGTATTCAGTCATTCGTTTCCTCCTGTCATGAATGTCTTTCCATTGGTTCATTGGTTTCTGTGCGGTGGACATCTTGGGGATGTTGTTAGTTGTAGTTTTAGTGTGATGGGGCATTGTGCTTCCCGCTGTGTGGTAGGTGGACACTGTGTAATGATGAAACATTCTGTTTCTCACCCACTGGATTGGGACTCGTGGTGTAGTCCTTCCTTTCCCTCTCTGTCTGTTGTCCTTAGGGCTGTTGGGAATGGCTATAGTTTAAGTTCATGGTATATATGCCAATAAAAATCTTCTTCAGATTAATGTGGCTAAAAAAAGTACTACACAGTAGAGCAGAGAAGCGGGAAAAGACAAAAGTCTTTAGTTTGCATCTAAACGATGAGAAACCTGAAGTTGTAGATCATATGTTGGATCACCCATACCTATATGAGATACAAACTAAACTCAGGACTGCTAATAGTATGAGCCACGAATAGTTCAAAATAGGTATGGCATAATTTCAAACTCACGAGCAATAATACTTTACATGCAGAAAGCGGTTACCACCATCCTGTATTGGAACTGAATCCAAACCGTACAAGCCAGAACCATATTGGACAAAGCTTGAAGGTTCCTATTGGAAAGGTGTCTTGGCATTACCAAAGAGCCAGCCCATGTGCATTGTGAGAGCTGAATTGGGCCTAGCATCGCCATATGCCATTTATAACTGGAAGGCATGCTCGCTATATAGGAAATACCTATTAGCAACTGATCAGAATCTCTTACTAACTAAATTATCAATTTACATGCTTATTTCTGATCATAATTTTGCTCGCAAATGTAGAAATCACGTCATCTCGGTGCTGGCAACCACCAACATATCTGAAGATTTGCTAATAACCAATCCCACACGGCCCAAATACAAACTTTGGCATTATGATTGGATATGTGCTACTGACATGTGCCAAAAATATAGATCATTTAAGGATAATCCTTTCACAAAAAAAAAATCAAAGTACTAAATCTATTCTTGCACTTTCATCTCAATCTCTGTAAAACCAGATAAATTCAAATAAGATGACATGAAATCTCCAAGATCGAGAATGTCTGCAGATTCAGCTGCAGCCAGCACCAGTGTGAGAATTTTTAACATCTGATGAGAGTGTCCAGTCCTATCAAGCTCCCGAAATAGGCCTTTCCAACCGCACTTTAAAGAATTTAGAATCCTTACAGCAGAAGATTTATGGCTTATAAACTCTTTCACACTCGATTAATCAAGATTCAATTTGCAATTGTGAAATGTATTGTTCTACTGGATCTTGAGTAACTAAAGAACATCGTGATCTTCTCGAGAGAGAGCTATGAATCTGGGATGCAATTGTTCATATGACTAAGGAGTAACAAAAACAATTTTTAACTTATAATTAGGATGCTCACAAGCTTCACAAGTTTTATTTAATGGCTGCATAGCTAAAACTTTATTTGTTGAATTTATCTCAATTCTTAGACAGCGATAAACCTGCTGTAATCTCTGCTGAATGTAATTATTTTATATGTAATGTTTTAATATAACTTCTCTGTTAAAGAATCATGTCAATGCATTTACTATTGAAAGGTTGAATTATTCAACTATGACAATAAAACAAATTTATAAAGTGTATGTTGTTACCTTAACATTATCATTTTTAATGTTTGTAGACTCCAGGTTTTTGTTAGTTTACCTTAACTATTTTGTAAAATATTTCTTTACAAATAATTCCAACTTTTTTCGTTGCAGTTAACTGATTGTTTTTTTTTTGTAATGTACATACCCCCTATATCCATGTATATTTTGTATAAATGCTGTACATTTATTTTATGTCTGTGTAATGTACATAGTCTACATTTCTGTGTGAATTTTGTATAGAACCTGTACATTTTTTCTGAGTTTGTGTAATGTACATACTGTACATGTCTGTTACCTTTTTGTATATAAGCAGTATATTCATTCTGAGTGTGCGTAACGTACATACTCTACATGTCTGTGTACATTTTAAATATAAGTTGCACATTCGTTCATGTTTGTGTAGATTTTGGACATTTTTGTATACAAGCTGTACATTTATTTTGAGGGTGCGCAATGTACATACTCAACATGTCTGTGTACATTTTCTGAACAAGCAGTAGATTCATTCTAAGCGTGCATATTGTACCTACCCTGCATGTCCATGTCGTTTTTATGGGCTATACAGATACATTTAAACTGTGAATAACTAAAAAATGGCAAAGTCGATTTTAAAGATACTTTTTAATACATCAATTCCTGATGAAATCTAGGTGCATGCTAAAAATTGTGAAAATCAAATTGGCCAATTTAGAGATATTTGGGCTGAGAATTATTTTTTTCCTATGAGAAAACCCCATGTTCAAAAAGTAGTCAAAGTAAAAAAATAAAATAAAAAAAAACTATGAAGCCATAAATTTTAAGTTCTGAAATGTTCATGTCCATGGCTGCCAGCCATGAGCAGTGCCCACAGTCCCACTATAGGGGTGTAGAGGCCACTGGGCTAGACTACAGGCCATGGCCAATGCTTACTGTGTGTTGATTCATGGGGTTGGCAACTTGGATGCATCTCATGGACCAGGGCATGTGGCCAGTGGCCATGTTTGCAAGTCATGGGCAGTGCCCCATGTTCCCAAGAAATTGGGGTGTAATGGCTAGTGGGCCCGGCTGCAGACCAGGCCCACTCTCTACTGTGGATTGCTTTGTGGAGTCAGCAATATCCCTGAAGCCTATACCCCAGGATTTGAGGCCAGGTGGGATGGCCAAAAGCTTTGGAGAGTGGCCCACGGTCCCACTATAGCATAGGAGGAAATCGCCAGACTGCAGGCTAGGTTCAGTGGCTATTGTGGGTGGTATGGTGGGGCATGCAGCATGGCAGACCCTCATGCCACAGGCACTTCACCTATAACCTGCATCCCCTGCATGTGTTGCTCAAGGAGACACACATCAATGTGTGCTGCAAAATATAGGTTGAAGAAACTTTATAGTTTCATTTATTTTAAATAGGGCTTTTAAATAACTTACATTCAGAGCTTGTACAGACTGAAACATCTTCAGTTATGAAAAGCTCTGAAATTCAGTGAAAACATTCAATGTAAAGGTACATTATGGTTACGTTGCTCTGCTCATTTTCTACAGTAGATTAGTTGACAGGGCTTGTGATATGGCTAAAGCCCATTGATTCCCTGCAATTTGGGCCCCTGGGTGCATCCCATGGATTGTGGCCCTGATGCCATTATAGGGCTGTGTTGGACACAGCAAAAGGCTGCAGGCTAGGTCTATTGTATATTGAGTGTGGCTTGGTGGGGACGGGGTCATGCTTGAGCCTTATGCCCTAGGCAATTCAACAATGACCTGCATTTGCAACATAAGTTGCTCAAAGATATGTTTGTTAAAGGAGTGTTATATTCTTTCATATATCTTAAAGGTGTAATTATGAATACCTTACATACAGTGCTGCAACACCATGAAACATCTATAGTTAAAAAAAACTTTGAAATTCAGAGAATACACTTTTTTTATGTGTTGTAGTTTACAATGAGGCCTTTCATAATTATAAAACATACTACAAGTTAGTTAGAGAAAAACATTACAAAAAATTAAGGAGCGATTCATGGAACAAACGTGCGCCGAAAATCCCAGCGCAAGCAGGTGCAAGGAGGCGCAAGCATGAGAAACGCCCACACGCACGCGAACAACCCGTATTCATGGATTCGAATACGGGAAACCCGCGCACGGCAAAAGACGCGCACAGGCGTCAACGCGTTCGCCACAGGAAGGCAGGCGGAAGCGTCCCCGCGCACAGTATAAAAGTGCACGCAAACAACAAACACGTATATACAGCTACGATGAATGCCCCATTTGTCGCAGCACTGATCGTGGGACACCGCAGGAGGAGGAGAATAGCCAGGGGACGCATTTTTTCACCACGGACAAGCCTTTTTGGGATGCCTGACGACCAGGTCTATGGCAGGTATAGGTTTACACCCCGTATCATCCTAGACCTGGTCAGGGAGTGGGAAGATGACCTAACATCCCCCACCCTCTGCTCCCGAGCATTGAGCCCCTTGGAGAAGGTGCTCAATGTCCTGCATTTTTTGGCCACTGGGTCTTTTCAGCGGACTACTGCCATAGTGGGGGGGGGGGGTCTCACAGGCCACGCAGTCACGCTGCCTACATCAGGTCTTGGCAATCATGACTGCGCGCCCCTCTGTCCGCAGGCACATATACATGCCCAGAACACCCGCAGAAAGGCAAGCCATTGTCCAGGACTTTTACATGGTAGCACACTTCCCCAAAGTGCTCGGTGCCATAGATTGCACCCATGTGGCCCTACGTCCACCTAGGGCCACTGAGCACATCTACCGAAACCGCAAGCACTGGCATTCCATCAATGTACAGGTGGTATGCGATGCAAAGGGAATCATCACCTCTGTCTATGCAAACTACCCTGGCTCCACCCATGACAGTTTCATATACAGAATGTCTGCCCTGAGCCGTGCCCTGGAAGCTGGCCAGCATGGCGACACATGGCTCCTAGGTGAGTACAAATGCCCGTGCACATGCATGCATGTCTCACACACACACACAAATACACAAACCCCAATAATCACAACCATTATCACCTCTACAGGGGACAGTGCCTACCCTCTGAGCAACCACATGATGACGCCAATCCGGAACCCCACCACACCACCCCAGGTAAGATACAACGCGGCCCATATTGCAACCAGGGCCATAGTGGAGCGCACATTCGGAGTGCTCAAGTCACGCTTCCGCTCCCTTGACCGCTCTGGCGGGCAGCTACTCTATGCACCCCCGGTAGTGTGCAGGATCATTGTGGCAGCATGTGTTCTGCACAATGTTGCAACACGGCAGGGCGTACCGGTGGACATGGTGGTGCCCCCACATCCCCAACCACAGGCACAGGCACTGCCCATGGGAGGGGATAGGGTTCGTGGCGAGGAAGCACGGACCCAGCTTGTGGACAGATTTTTCACCTAGACTCCCCACCCTGCGGAGTCCACACAGGCCTGGCACATACCAGGTGACAATCGATGGTGACAAAGAGACAGTCAACTGTCACAACATTACCACCCTGAGACTGTTGCCATGGAATTGCCACATTGTGTGAATCCCTAGCTACGTAAACACAAGAAATACTGTGTGACCAAAAGGCACACATGCAAGGTGTGAATCACACAGACCTGCCAAACAGGCCATGACTATCACTGGTATGTCACTCAAACCCTCCAAAACCACAACACAACATGGCAAGCAATAGCCATACACCAAAACAGTAACAATAAGGTACACATTGCCATGTGAAAAATGTAAATTGGCATCAGACAATGATGCCTGACATGGAATCAGATGAAATGACTGACAAACAACCTCCCACCCAAAATGATTCATACCCAAATGCATTCCAAAAGTTGTAGCTGAAACATAACAATGAATGCCTGTCTACATGCACAATGTGCATTGCCAAATCAACACTGCAGCTACTGTGTGCCGTGTCCACCTCCTGCAACTCACTGCTCAGCGCACAGCACAGTGAACAGCCATTGTGTGTGATGCACACCCTGAGCATGACATCTAAGCGACAAACTACATAGAAAAACAAATTAGGCATGTACAGGATCCACAAATGGTCAGAGAAGATGTGCTGCAGGGACACAGTGGGCACCAGAAGGCAAACAGAGTGTACACGTGGACATGGAAGGGTGGTTGTAGATGTAGTGGATCATAGTGCGAGCGTGTGGGTCAGTAGGGACATGCACTCAACATATGCATGTGAAATCAAGTGACCATCAGTGTCCTCTACACATCAAATGTGAACATTCACCATGTGTATACCCCAGCATGTCAAACCACAACTATCCCCTCACACCTGAAAGGTAAACACAACACATGAACAGGCATTGATCAGCAGAATACATCATGTACATAGGAAAGCACAATTACAATTTCAGGGTGCCCATCACACTGCAGGGCAAGGCAACTATCAACAACAAAACACCCCCCCCTCCCTCACAAATCACCACAACCCACTGAACAACTGCATCTGGGTCATTCATCGTACATCCTTGAATTCCACCTGGCCACAGGATCACCCTTCCCCTTTGTCACCATCTCCCACCTTGTGTGTAAAAAGTTGCCAGCACCCTCCGAGTCCACCTAGATTTGCAAACGCACAAAATCCAAGAGAACTCAAAGCAGGACAACACAGAAGCCAAGCAAATACCCTGCAGGCAGTAAAACAAACCAGAACAGCCTCCAGTAGGTGACTTCAAGTAGCAGCACGCCACAAAGTCCAAGTACGACCACAATGATGTCAACAACCAAGGTAGCACAGTAAAACAATGTCACTACAGGATCTGAACGATGTGTGGTACATAACATAGAATGATGCAACACAAACGGATGTCTACTGTCACAGCTCCCGTGTACAGGCGCAGGAGTGGCACAAAACAACCACCCCCACCGTGGTCTGGGTGCCTGCAAGGTCTAACTCACACATGCCTCTGAGACCCTGGAGGGGAAGGAGGGTCAGGGATATGCAGTCAGCACCGGCATTGGCATACTGGAAAAATTGGAATGGGGGGCAGGAGAGGGGAGTAGGATTGACACGGGAAAGTAGGAAATGCACCAAAATTTAGTACACACATTAACACATACACAAATCGACAAAACTTGTTCACATGCACATAGCAGAAAATTACTCAAATGGAAGTCAAAGAGAAACTTATCTCTGGGGTGAGTGATGGCCTCCTGCCTGTGCACTCTCCAGTCCTGTAACAGGAGCAGTTCAATCCTGCAACGAGAGCCACAGTTAATAATCTGTGCGTGCCCAAAACACACAAACACACTACCAAATATGCCCCAAAGTAACAAAATACACTACAAACAGACAAACTTGTGTGGATGCTTCATACCCATACGTAACATTACCCCTCTGATGGTTGATACACAGTCAATGCAGTAAGTCAGGCACCGGTGGGTGCGTGGCAAATGGAACACCAATGTGTCACGATTCACACAACATGCAAAGTTCTCTGTGCAAGCAGACAGACGCATATAGCAAGGTCTGACCTCAGAACAAGTCCTGTACCACCATGACCAAAATAAAGTATCAATTTCTACTTGGAAATGAAATGCACTGCACCCGAGTCTGTCCCTTGCTGTCTGTCCCTGTGAGCTGCTTCATTCCATGTCTCGGAATGCTACATGGCTAATACAAGTGCCTCAATGGACCATGGTGGACCGGAGGGTATGTGCCACTGCCCCTGCAGGTGCCCCAGACAACTTTCACATCAACTGGCCATCAGTCCATTAACACATGTGAGCTGTATTGTGCGCTTCTACACCAATATTTGTCCAAGTTCACCATCAGTGCTGCTACTAAGCATGCATGTTCAACTGGCCAGGTGGAAGGTTTGCTGTGTTGTGACCCCCCTGTGCTGCTCACCTTGCCTGGAGTCCCTTGAAACACGTCATCGATTTTCAGATGTATGATCGCAATCCCTGTGCCTCTGCCTGCGCACACATGCGCATGTCAGCAGCACCAAATGTGTCCTGATTCCAGACGTCCAATGGCCCATGTCTGCTGGCAAAGGTGGTCTTGAGGCTCATCCCCCTGCAGAAAGTGCATGAAACACGTGATTAATGCTTAATATTCATCTGTGTATGTCTCTACAGGCATTACATGACTGGACCATGTCAGAGACGTACATCAGAAATCACACCATCAGTCCGTCTTTCACAGCAACAGTGTGGAACACACTATCTATGGCATGATTTGCATCAACCACATGTTCATTAAAGATAAGAAACATACTACACAATGCATAGCAATGAATGTACACATGAATCATTAAACACCCCATCTAGCAAAAGAAGAACAGTGGACAATTACACCCCAATCATTCCCACTAGGGGTGTTAACACAAGTTCAACAGCAGCAGACATACCACAGATATGACAGTCCATTTCCCTTGTGTATTAGGCTGTTACACCGAACCATCCTTGCGAGCCCATGGATAAGGGAAGCAGGAGTGGCTTATGTGAGTCAAGGACCCCAAGCAGCAAACACATACACAAGACAAGCTTGAAGGGCCCAGCTGGAACAGACAGTGGATGCTTTCAAAAGCCACAAAGCACCACACCGTCACATGAAAGCACAATAGACTAGCAATTTTAAACTATATTAACTAATTACACTAACTATGAAAAACCTACTTTACCTATATAAACTAACTATCAAACAGAAACTTAACTAACTAAACTAAAAGAAAAATCAAAAATGGCCACCTACGACCCAGCGGGGGGCACTCAGGAGGGGGGAGGTACAGGGTGCTGCTCAACACCCATATGCGATGATGCTGAGGAAAAAAAAAAACTCCATGGGCTCAACACCTGCACAGCCCGACCTATGTGGGAGATAGATTGTCGTCCGAGTCTGGCTCTTCCTGGAAAGGAGGAGGTGGCACAGGAGCATGACCACACCTAGCCACAGCTTGCCCCTCATCGGCAGCAGCTCTGCCGGACGGGTGAGCCTGGTTCTGTGTGGTGATGACATGTAGGTCTGCATGCAGAACCTCTCGTGAAACACGTGCTTCCTCTTGCAAGGTAGCACGTGTAACACGGAGTTCCTCCTGCAAGGCCTGGCTTGATAACTGCTGCACCTCCCGGCAAGCATGTAGCTCAGCCGAGATGGTACGCTCAAGCTGTGCAAACCTCTCCTCTGCCCACTCCCTCTGGGACATCAGAAGGACACCCAGAGTGGATCTGAGGGAAGCATACTCCTCCCTCAGTGCCTTCATGTGTGCCTCTGCGTGAGCAGCAATTGCTTGACGCAGAGACGACATTTCAGCCTGGCGTGCCCTGTCTGAGGCCGCCATGCCCAGCCTGAGCGAGCGGCCCGTGGACCGTACCGCCTGCTGCTGGAGAAGCACCTGCATAGCAGGGGGGAGCACAGATTGGGCCACACGCTCCATGCTCTCAGCGATGCTCTCCATTGCTACCCCCTGCCGTTCCGAATGGGCAGTCATGTCTTGCTCCCACTCGGTATACTGTGGTTGCACGCGGCGACCACATTGCTGGGCTTGACCCCTGCGGGACCCAAGGACCGTGTGTCCTCGTTGTGTTGGCATCGGCCGCGGCTGCACGACTACATGCCCCCGTCGACGTGATGTCCCAGGCACATCAGTGACTTCTGTGGAGGGTGACCCTGCATCCTGATCCACCACGGGCGGAGGTACCAAGACTGTCTGACCCCTCAGTGCAGGTGTCGCGGACAGAGGAGTGTCCACATCAGAATCACTCACCCCTGACATATGGACCTGATGCTCATCCAACTCCACATGGTCGTCAGAGTGTTCTTCAGGGCTGGACTCATGGGCAGCCAGAGACAAGATGGACTGTAGCACTTGGGGGTTTTCGTGGCCTACCACCCCACGACCCCCACTTGCGCCGGGTTGTTGTAGTGAGAACAACCCTGTGCCTGGCATGACAACGCCATCCTCCGGCTCCATTGCATCATCATCTGAAAAGTAGAGAGAAAAGAGGTCACTACACATGTTAGAAACACACAACACACACACACACCGACAACAAACACATCAGGCAGACATGTGACACACAAAATAGAACCTGGCATGCATGCTGGGTTAACTTGAATTTACTTCTGTGATTAGACCTGTTGAAAGGTGGCAGTTTACACTGAAGTGGGTCTATGCAGTGCAGCGAATATGTATGTTACTCACTACCTACATGTACAAGGACTCCATGGTGTGTGTCAGAAAATGTGAAGGCAGTGCAAGGTCAACTTCAGGCATCACGTGAAATGTACATTCAATGGGTAGCATATCTACAAGCAAAGCACCCCTCCACCCAAGTGCAAAAGCATGGATGCCTAGCATGGTATGAAAAGGCTGAGCATAGACCTGTGTATTGACAGACAGTGTTGACTAGCATCAACAGATTCATGTGAGTCAAGTGACAACACTGCAAATGATGATGGGACAGTAAGCAGGACACATGATGAAACCTCTGGAGTCCACCCACGTGTGAAGAAGACACTACACCAGTTGGACAGAGTCATTGGCCTTTAAACAGGCTGAGGCCTGTGACCCTCACAGATTGTCAGACCCTAAATATGTGTGCAACACAGTACTGAGCCACAGTTGACATGGGAAGGCAGATGAAATGCCACGCAATTTAGATCATCCTGGACTTGTATTACAGTCATCATCCAGTCATGGACACACATGGGCATGCGTGGAATGCACATGGAGCATGAATGGGCACTCATGTCCCTGCGGGGCATCTGACCTCTGCACAGTCCAAGTGAGACACCCTGCATCAAGTACTAAGGATGTACCACAATGGATATGTCTGGCAGATTGCCGCTGGATGTTAGCATGTACACAGGAGGCATGAACAGGGAAGTACCCAACAGCAATATTGTAGCAGACCAGTGCTAAGGCCGAATTGGGGTGCAGAGCAGGGGGTTGAGGGGCAAGTGAGCATGCCTACATTGGGTACCCCCTTGCAGGCAGAGTACACATGCACGTCAGTCATGCTATGCATAGTTCCTGGGCTGAGAGGGAGCTCACCCCACGCTACATGCAGAAGTGCCAGTGAGCTGGAACATGGACCGAAGGGGCAAACTGGTAACCAGCATGTGAGTAGGATGCAAAAGTGGTGATGTGGACAGTCCCCGTCTGCTCCACATGTCCACCATCCAGCAGAGTAGACATGCATCAGGGAAGCATTGCATTACTCACACATCATAACCATGTACACGTGTCATGTAGTGGCAGTCATGCACGTCACATCACACAAGTAAAACACACACATCCTCCACAAACACGCATCAACACTCACTGGACTGTGGATCAAAGTTCGGCATCTCTCCCACTCCTTTGACCAATTCTGATGGTATGAACTCCGCAACGAGTGACTCATGCGGAGTGAGGTCTTCCTCCTCCGGTGCAGGCCCACCGCCAGTCACCAGAGTCAAGTTATAATTTGAGGCACGCTTAGCCTTAGCGCTGCGTTTGAGGTCATTCCAACGCTTTTTGCACTCTTGCGCCGTGCGCACCTCATGGCTGAATGCACTCACATGTTCCGCAACTTGCTTCCAGTGGGTATTACGGTGGGCAGCCGTAGTCTGACAAATGGCACCCACTAGCATGTCACGGCTGTGGTCCCGCACGTAGTCTACGAGGTAGTCCAGTTCCTGGTTGCAGAAAGGCTTCTTCCTCGACGTGCAGGAAGTCGTGGCTGTGTGTGGGGTCCCAGCCTGTGCTGCAGGTGCAACCTTCCTCCTCTTGGATTGTGGCGCAGACCCTTGCTGGCAGATGCCGCCCTGATCAGCATGGCCAGTGGGACCGGTGGATTGAGCCAAGGGAGTGGCAGGTGGAGGGACGACCAAAGGTCTGACTTGCGTCAGTGGCAGCTGGGTGCCCTCTAATGGACGCTGCGCAGCAACATCCGCTGTGGCAGGGTCATTGACCGCGACTGCCCTGGTTGACAGACTCACAACCGGGGTGTTGTTGGGTGCATCTGCCCCTGCACTTGCCAACACCCAGCTGTTCGGGGCAGCAGATGACATTACTGCCCCAGGGACACGTGTCTTGGTCAGGACAGCCCTACGTGCCCCTACGGTTTCCCTCCGGGCCTGTTGGAAATCTTCCAAGGGCTCTTCAATTGCCAACGCAGCCTGCGCTGGCAGACCCTGAGCCTGGGTGGTGGTGTCCACAGCTGCACCTGCAACTACCACTACCCTTGGGCCCGTGGCAGTCGATAAAATGGACTGCCGGGTCACACGGGTGCCAGTGCCAGATGCAGAAGCTGCATCTCCCAGAACCACAGGGGGTGGTGGCATGACTGCACCGACACATGGCACAACATCGTGCTCAAGTGGCGCACCCCTGCCTCTTCACCCTCTGTGGCCACACTGGACACCCTGGAGTCCCCCTACTCCCTGGTCACCCTGGCCACGTCCCTGACCACGCCCGCCACGAGGAGAACGCCCAGCTGAGGCGCCCCTCACCTTTGGTGGCCTCCCAACCATGGCACAGATGGAGTAGTGCCAGCACAGATGGAGTAGTGCCAATGGGAGGTGTACGCCACAAGTGACCGGGGAAATTGGGGTGAAGGGGGTGGGATGCAAGATGTTAACAGCCCCCCTGCACCTGCAAGGCTGTATGTGACCCCAGTGATGTAGTGATGGGTCACGCTACGCTCAGGCACCCCAAAACTGCAGTAAAACCGTGCACGCAACCCTGCAGCCTATGTGCGTGGAATCAACCTCCCGCAGTACGCGGTGGCACCCAGTAACACGAAAAACACATACGCGTGGGACACGCAGGCTACTATGACCTCGAAAACGGGTGCGATACACAGGGGCACCCGCAGTGTGAAAAATAGCGTGCGCGACTCACCATCTGACTAGCGAGATACAGAAAAACACGCGTAGCCAATACCCCCGCCAAAAGAAGAGATACGTCCTCGATCGCTGTGAAGATGTGATGGCGTGTGAAACAACACGAAGCAGCTACACACGTCAGTCTCCACGAAAGGCACGTACAGCGAACTGCTGGCTCCGCTCACCTTTAACCCGTGCTGAGGGAAACGCCTGCGCGCGTCATGTCACTTACGTGCATAGGCCCTTTCCTCGGATTACACGCATTCACACACGGATGTGCAGACGGGCGCTAAGGGCCTTTGGTCCAATGAAAATGCGTACGTGTGCTGACGCGCTTACGCGCTAAAGGCCTTTCCTCCAATTACACGCTGACGTGCAATTTTTTCATGTGCCAAATCACTCCGTATCAAGCTGGCCACGCGAAAACACATGGAAGACCACGCTCCTGCCCAGAAGGCCGAATTACTGCCCCCCAGAGCCCTGAGCACGCCCCCACCTGCAATCTGCTGCTACCTGACTGCCTGATGCCCACGTGCCCTGCCATTTGCTGCCTGCACGTCAGCCAGGGGTGCAGTTGCTGTGACCACCCCTGCTGGAACTGAAGACTCCCGATTGGGATTCCATCACTCCACAGCCCAGCCCCAGGACCCAGTTGCCCACCCACTCCTGCCTCTGGGGTTGCCATGTCCAGCAGAACACCATCGGGCAGCACTGGCAACCCCCAGCCAGAGAGGCAGAGGGCCACCAGCTTCAGTGCCAAGGAAGTTGGTGTCCTGGTGGAGCAAGTCCTGGGGCAGTATGATGCCCTCTTTGGAAGTTTGCGCGCCGACAATGAAGGATGGACCAGGATCTGGATGGACATTGTGACTGCCATCAACGCGGAGGGGGTGGCATTCCGCGACTTACATCATGTCAAGAAGCGCTGGGAGGACTTCAGGTTTGGGACCCTCAACAAGGCCCGGTGCCTCGCAAAGGCAGCGGATGCCAAGGGGCCAGCTGTCGGAGCACCAAATGAGGGTCCTGGAACGCATATGCCCAGCGCTCTACATCCAGATCCTTGAGAGGCAGACCGTCTGGAGTCGAGCGGTACGTGTACATGTAGAGTGATTGGACGCTATGCGTGTCGTGGTGTGCCAGTAGTGTGCAGGTTGCACATGTGTTTTTGTAGGGCCATGTAGGGATGTGTATGAACATGGGCGTGAGGCTGCCACATGTGTGTCCTCTCATGTGTGAGACACATTGATGGTGTATGTGTTGGTAAGCATGCTGGACAAATGCAGGTGTGGGAGCACACATGTTTGAATTTCTGTGTATGTACATTGGTATGGTTGTGGCATGGATGGTGGTTCCTAATGCATGTATCTGCACTGTGTACATGTGCATGTGTGTGTACTTGACAAGTGTGCAACTGTGATGCAACATGGATGCATGCGACACTGATATGTAGAAGGCTGAATGTCAGATCTGACATGTATGGCGATCTCATCACTGCAACAGTTGGACGAGATGTAGACATGCACGTAAGTGTGGTGGCATGTGTGCATGTCTACTGCACTCCCTGTGTTTAATGTGATGTCTCTCTCACCTTTGGATGCTCATGCTGTTGTATGTGTATGGATGGTGCTGGCTGTTGTGATATGGCTGTGGATTTGCTCATGTGTGTGAGTTGAAATGACATGTGTGTTGGGGATTGTGATGCCATGTCTGAAGTTTGACACTGCCACTCATGTGCATCTGTCATGTGTGTTTCAGTCCATTGTACAGTGCCCTGATGCCTGTGTCCTATCTCTCCCTGTCTGCAGCGTCAACTGATGAAGAGGGCGGAGAGGGTGCTGTGGAGCACAGCGGCAGGCATCGCACCGCCAGCTGGAGACGCAAGGCCCGGCTCCCCTCCCAGGTTGTCCTCTCGTCAGGGAGTGAGGAGTCCGGTGCCGCGTCCCAGGCCGCAGCTGCCGAGGGTAGGTCTAAAAGGCGGAGGTCGGAGTTGGACTCCTCGGCAGCAGAAGGGGCAGCTGAGACCCCACAGGGTCCGACGGAGGAAGATGGCACGGAGTCATCCAGGTTGGTGGGGGGTTTGATGGAGGAGGAGGCGGTGCAAGGGACAGACACAGGGTCTGGAGGTGGGGATTCCACTGGTGCTAGTGGTGCAGTGCAGGGGCAGGGACAGGAGGCAGCACGGGCCACCGCGGAGGTGCCTGTGTGTAATCCTGTCCCCGATCCTGTGACTGCATTATCCTGCACCAGCAGGGATGCCTACGTCCAGACCCGTTTTCAGGGAGGGGATCCGCTTACGACAACTGGCCTTCCTCTGCCTGCGGACGTGGCTATCCGGGACCGGGTTGAGCTTGTCCTGAGTGGGATGGCGTTGCGTCAACAGGGCATGCGAGGTGACCTGCAGTGTTTTCGTGAGGACACTGCACGTCATCTCGAATGCCTCGTTGACCGCGTATACCTACTGGGACAGCTCACCAGGGCCGGATTCCTCTGTTTGCTGGACCTTGTTCCAACCCCCTCCTCACCTGAACCCCCTATGCGCCAGTCATCCTCCATGCCATCTTCCCACCCATTTATCACCTGGGTACCCTGTAGAGCTGCCTCTGACCCTGCGGCCAGGCTGGTGGAGGACACATCCCTGCCACAGTCAGGAGTCGGACGTGCAGCAGGGGTGGCCACATCAAAAACTGCACCCCAGCCGGAGGAGGATGTGCAGGCAGCAAGAGCCAGGGCACAGGCAGAGGCACAGCAGCAGCAGCAACAAGGTGGGAGCCATGATGGCTCGGGGCCTTCAACATCAGAGGGGCAGGCATCGACCAGAGGGCAGGAGGACCCAGGACTGGAAGTGTCTTCCGTGTGGCAGCGGTTAGGCCATGCTATAGATGCGGAGCGGCAGCGGGCAGAAGAGGCATGGCTCACAATGGTCAGGGCGGAGAACTCCATGCGTAGGGCTCTGAGGCGGGCCGAGTGCCTCGAGGCAATTCACAGGGACCTGGAGGTCCAGATGTCATCGTCCCTGCGAAACCTCGGGCCATGGAAGAGGACCGCCTCCGGGACATCGAGCAGGAGTTCGATGATGCCCTGGCCCGGGAAATCGGGAAGTGAGCCGTAGGGCTAGCCCGCTGCTATTGTAAATAGATTTTAGAGTTAGGTTTCCTTTCCTTTTCTTTTTTATTTTGGTTGCGCTTGGAAAATGCACCACGTTTTTGTATATAGTTTTTTATTAGGTAGTATTTTTGGTAGGTTTCATTTCATCAGTTGGGCTCATGGACCCTGGATTGTTCATTTGTACATAGTTCACCATTGGATTATTCACATTTTTTTTATTTTCACCATGGAGTAATGGATTTCACTTTCATTTTTCCCTTGGATTTGCTTTGTTGGACTGTGACTTTGGACACCATTTCTTTTGGATTTCTTTGGATTATGATTTCTTGTTTTTATTCTTTTACGGACATGCAGCATTTCTTTAATTATTCCCATTGTTGTGTTTTTTTTAAAAACTTACATTCATGTTGTGTTTAATAAATGTTTTTCTTCATACTTCGATGTGTGGTATTATCTCATTGGTTTCATGCATGCCATGATATGGGTTTTCACATTCACTTGCACCCATTGTGTGTGTGTGATGGACATGTGTTCATTTACATACTTGCCTTTGGGGTTGTATGATGTTATTGCCTTTTCTATGTGGTTGGATGCAATACTTGGTTAGGTCTTTGGGCTGGGGAGGCTGCCCATAAGGGCCATGATTGAGGATCGTCATGACGTGGGGGCAGGGGGACATGAGTGGGACATGAGTTGGGGCCTGCTGGCAGGTGCCCTGCACTGCTGGGGGTGGGAGTGCAGGGGGACATGAGTGGGACATGAGTGGGGCCTGCTGGCAGCTGCCCTGCACTGCTGGGGTTGGGGGTGCAGGGGGACATGAGTGGGACATGAGTGGGGGCCTGCTGGCAGCTGCTCTGCACTGCTGGGTGTGTGGGGGTGCAGGAGGACATGAGTGGGACATGAGTGGGGGCCTGCTGGCAGGTGCCCTGCACTGCTGGGGGGTGGGGGTGCAGGGGGACATGAGTGGGGGCCTGCTGGCAGGTGCCCTGCACTGCTGGGGGGTGGGGGTGCAGGGGGACATGTGTGGGACATGAGTGGGGGCCTGCTGGCAGGTGCCCTGCACTGCTGGGGGTTGGGGGTGCAGGGGGACATGAGTGGGACATGAGTGGGGGCCTGCTGGCAGGTGCCCTGCACTGCTGGGCGGTGGGGGTGCAGGGGGATATGAGTGGGGGCCTGCTGGCAGGTGCCCTGTACTGCTGGGGGGTGGGGGTGAAGGGGGACATGAGTGGGGGCCTGCTGGCAGGTGCCCCACACTGCTAGGGCGTGGGGGTGCAGGGAGACATGAGTGCGGGCCTGCTGGCAGGTGCCCCACACTGCTGGGGGGTGGGGCTGCAGGGGGACATGAGTGGGACATGAGTGGGGGCCTGCTGGCAGGTGCCCGGCACTGCTGGGGGGTGGGGGTGCAGGGGGACATGAGTGGGACATGAGTGGGGGCCTGCTGGCAGGTGCCCTGCACTGCTGGGGGTGGGGGTCCAGGGGGACATGAGTGGGACATGAGTGGGGGCCTACTGGCAGGTGCCCTGCACTGCTGGGGGGTGGGGGTGCAGGGGGACATGAGTGGGGGCCTACTGGCAGGTGCCCCGCACTGCTGGGGGGTGGGGGTGCAGGGGGACATGAGTGGGGGCCTGCTGGCAGGTGCCCCGCACTGCTGCGGGTGCAGGGGGACATGAGTTGGTGATCAGTAGTGCAAGCTGACATGTTGCTTGGCTGGGGGGCATGCCCATGGTGGATGGGCTGCCTTCGGGACATGACCAGGGGTGCAGGCTAGTCCCCTGTGGTGTGGGCTGCCTGCAGGGGCCGTGGAGGGTGTAGAGGGAACACCTGGGAGGACCCACACTGCCAATTCACGTGTAGGACTCCCCGCGCACCCCCGAAATACACGTATCCCTGCTCATATCGCGTGTGAGACTTCACACGAACCCCAGTAATACACGTACCCCACTCGCACAGGCCCTTTCACGTGTGAAACTTCCCGCGAACCCCAGTAATATACCTACCCCACTCGCACAGGGCCAATCGCGTGTGAAACTTCCCGCAAACCCCAGTAATACACATACCCCACTCGCACAGGGCCAATCGCGTGTGAAACTTCCCGCAAACCCCAGTAATAGAGTACCCCACTCGCACAGGGCCAATCGTGTGTGAAACTTCCCGCAAACCCCAGTAATACACATACCCCACTCGCACAGGGCCAATCGCACGTGAAACTTCCCGCGAATCCCAGTAATACACGTACCCCACTCGCACAGGCCCTTTCGCGTGTGAAACTTCCCGCGCACCCCCGAAATACACATACCCTGCTCATATCACATGTGAGACTTCACGCGAACCCCAGTAATACACGTACCCCATTCGCACAGGCCCTTTCACGTGTGAAACTTCCCGCGAACCCCAGTAATACACGTACCCCACTCGCACAGGGCCAATCGCGTGTGAAACTTCCCGCGAACCCGTGATACACGTACCCCACTCGCACAGGGCCAATCGCGTGTGAAACTTCCCACAAACCCCAGTAATACACGTTCCCTGCTTGCCGTGCTGGTACAGGGTTAGCGCAGCCCTTTGCGCTGGATTGGGGATTTTGATGGCTTTTCCCTGCGCGAGGGGCGTTCTTGGGGGCGTAATTGGCGCTGCTGCAGGGTCGCTGCGCCACTGTGCACCACGGCTGGTTTTGGTAGCTAAAATCCATGAATACGCTGTGCGCGGAAATAGATTTTAGCGCACGCGGCTGGCGCAGAGATTCGCACGCGCACACTGTGCGCCAGCCGCGTGCGCCACTTGTGCGCTAAATTCTATGAATTACCCCCTATGTCTATTAAAATGACATCTATAAAAGTATACATATGTATGTTGACAAAAGGTGCTGCTTTATAAAATTCTAAAATGTTGGTTACAAATTTCAACACTGCAATCCATAAGCTTAGGGATTCCCCATTAATAATATTATGCCATATCTCTGTCTCTGACATGTGGCTAAAACACTCCAAGAGTTTTTCAAAGCAAATTGCATGCTTTGTTTGGAGAGAGTGGCGGTTCTTTAGCAGATGTTCTAAGGTTTATGTCTTAGTGGAATATGCACATCCTCTCCAAGATTGAAGATTTGCTTCTTGAACTGCTAATATCACACGTGGGGATAAGGTTAATGCGTAATCTTAGGAAAATGGTTCTCCAACTTCTGTTGGGAGATTTCCTCAAATAAAGAGCCAAGTTTCCCAGAGCTTTCTCTCTCAGACAAGTAAAATGTAATAATGTATATGTGCAATTCTCTGCACTTGCATTAATCCAATTCATCTGTGTCAATGTTTTTTTTAAAAAATGTTTAGGGGGAAGTCCGCCAGCTCCTGTTCACTAATTTCCAGCTTGTTTAGTATAGATAAAACATTGCAAACAAAGGGGGGTCTGGGAATCTCTCTACCAGCACGAACACAGCCCAATGACCTGTTCTTGGGTGAATAACCCCTGGGAGAGACTCTACCAAGTCTTTAGCTCACTGTCCTTTTCACAGAGAAGAAATTTCCCCGCATATCAGCCTTTGTCCTGCCCTGGGGCAGTCCATCGCCGAAATGCTAGGCAATTCTCCTCTGAACAAGAGTACCATCAGTAACCCCATACACGTGTTTCAGCCTTGTTGGGCATCATCAGTGAGGTGAAACTATTGCCTCTCTAAGAACAGTGAGCAAGGGGTCCACGTCTGGATTGCCCTGTTAACTTAGGGTGAAACCCAAAGTTAATCTATGCAAACAAAGGGGGGTCTGGGAATCTCTCTACCAGCACGAACACAGCCCAATGACCTGTTCTTGGGTGAATAACCCCTGGGAGAGACTCTACCAAGTCTTTAGAGAGGCAACAAGAGAACAGTAGTTAGTCTTGAGTGTAAATGCAATGCACCTAAATCCAGTTGGTTATGCCTAATGAATTCCACTTGATTTATGTCCACAGAGGAGATCATCCGTAGGCGAGGTATTTCCTGAAGATGATGTGGAACTCTCTGGCTATTTAAAGGGCTCTGATTTTATTTTTTTATTTTTTATTAAACGTTTTCCTTATTGGCACAGCGAGAGAACAGACAATCAACAGAATATACAAGATATATAAGGTATCAGGTACATGGGAGACAGTACAATGCATGGGAGATACAGGCAGGGGTAGATATACTGTGTTACATATAAGTGAGGCTCAATAACGGGCTAGTTCACTTCACAGGAGCAGGGGACAACAGTAGTTCTAGGTCATCCTTGCTGTTCAGATAGGTACAAAACTCTGTCCATACATTCTTGGGGCGAGAGGTCAGAGGGAGGGTATAATGTAGTCCTCCTCGCGCGTTTGAGTCCAGGTTAGGGCCCTCAGCCACATTTCAAATGACGGGGGGAGGGGCGGCGCTTCCAACATTGTAAAATGCATTTTTTGGCAACTATGGTGGCAACATTCAGAAACTTGGACCCTTTTTTAATTTGGGGCTATCCCAAAGGCTGAACAGTATAGCTAATGGTTCTGGAGAGATGTGGAACGCTGTAATGTCTGAGGGAGCGTCTATTAGGGCTTTCCAGTATGGGCCCAGTGCGTCACAGGACCAGAACATGTGTATATGATCCGCGTCTGGGGATTTACATCTACGGCTCTGATTTTCTGATGGAAATATCAGTTCCAGACAGAATGATGTGAAGAAATTAGGCTTTGAGATTGGTGTCAATTGCTTCTTTGGAGGACATTCTGAGAGCCTTGTAAATGTATATTGTTTGATAGTGTGGGCTCTTCTTTCTTCTGAACTGTAGAGTTTGCCCATTACTTCATTGCTCTGTAAATCTCTTTCCTCATTCTCTGAATATCTCTTTTGGGAAGGTTCTGGACAGTTTATTGTAGGGCTTTGACTTACAAGACTGGTGCTTCTTCCCTCTCGGGTAGAGAGCTTAGATGTGATACAGTCATTCCAAGGAACTATATCCTTAAACTCCTTCTGCTCAGTCAATTGTGAGGAAGGCTCTTTTCAGTTGTTAAGTGCTTTGTGTGATAGCCACAGCTCCTCAAATGGCTGCAAATTAGAAGCCTGTTCAGAGTTCTCAAGTGGAGGAGGTAAAACATCTACTTTACGAGCTTGCTTGTAAGAAAAAGTAGACAACCTACTCAGATTTTGAGAATCGACAACTCCGCTTGTTCCCCAATAGGCTTTAGATAGTTTTCATGGTGGATTTAGGAGGCAGTTTAGGGATTAGTGTCGGCTTGCTCTTTTTGAAGTCGATACAGATTTTTGTGTTCATTTTGAGTTAGGTCTTGTATTCTTAGCAGGTGCAATGGTAGCAGGAAAGCCTCCAGGTTATTGCTGTGAGATTAAGGATTGATGCAAATTACAAATGAATTTGCGTGAGCCTTTGTTTTTACATGCAGTGATGTTCTCTCACTGTGTTCTTTCCCGCAGTGAGGAAATTCAGAGAAAAATGTTGTTAAAGGGACATTTTGGTTAAATTGCTCCAATTAAAACCTTTGAAATTCAATGAAACGATTTTGTTAAAGGGGTATTATGGTTAAGTTGCTCTATTAAAAGCTTTGAAATTCAGAGAAAATATGTATAGTTAAGGTGAGTAGTGAGGTCCATAGGAAATCAAAAAGAAATGAATTGCAAATAACTTTTCACTCGTGCAACGGATTTGGCTGACACTTTGCAGACAATTTTGTGCGCCCGGCACCACAACCCCTTGCCCCAGCCCTACCCAGCCCCACCTCGAAAGTTTGGGAAAGAATTGTTGAACATTAAAAAAGTTGTTAAAAAAAGGTCAATTTTTGCTCCACTGGGCAGCCCAAACCGCTGGATGGATTTGGACCAGGTCCAAAAAACCTGGGCATGAAGCATTGACTCACAATCCTTTAAGGGTTTGGGGTTAATCTGTTAATTTGTTTTTTAAATATTTGATGGAGAAGGGTGTGCACCCTTCTCCAAAAAGTTACAGATATATCCTCATGATGCATTGCGGCATGAGGCTTTTCAGAAATGGAAAAGCTGCCATCTTTTTTTTCTGGATGCGAGAGATAACCAAGGGCATACCCTTAGTTATCAGAAAAACAAAAGGCATAAAAATATCATTTGAAGGGCCAAAAACAAGAAAAAACCACTAGGGAAGAGGTGGGGGGAGGCAAGAGGACACTAAGTGAAATTTGGAAGTTGGAGGATGGCTAGGGACAGAGTTTGCAACACAAAACCTTTCCATACCCGCAGCTACCCGATTTCACATATGGAACTGTGTCACAGAAGCAACAATTGTTGGGGGGAATGGGAGAGGGCAGGGGTACGTGAGGGGGCCATGAGGGCAGTGGGGGGAGCAGGCACAGATGAGGGGGCACTTGGTGAGTGTCTTGGATGGCAAATAGGCATGTTTCTTTTGCTGTTTTCCCGTTAACCGTGTGTATAAGAACTACAAATTACCAAAGGTATAACCAAGGGTATCTGTAGTTCATTGCAGTGTACCCGTGGTTACAGAAAAAAAGTTATACAAAAATGTAAATATTTTTACAGCTACTGTGATGTTGGGGATGACACAACACTGGCTATGGCTGAAGACTGTTAGTGTTAAAAAAAAAGAGAGTGAGCATGGCTGAAGGCCATAGTGTTAAAAGAATAGAGCGTGGCCATGGCCAAAGGCCATAATTATTGGCCAGTTAGTGTTTTCAAATATACAATGGGCACAGCCAAATGCCATGGCCAGTGGTGCTGAAGAATATACAGTGGGTTTGACTGAAGGCCGTGGAGACTGGCCCTGGCCTGTCCCTTTAGTACCGCCTCTCCCTTCCTCTCAACTTTCCCTCACCTCCACTATGTAAGGAAACTGTTCTACATATTGTTTCACTGGTTTGTCTCATGATAGTTAACTTGCCTTCTTCTAATATTGTACCTTGTTATATTGTAAAGCGCTTTGGATTATAGCGCTATATAAACCTAATGAAAATAAACCTAAACATTGGCGCTGAAAACTATACAGTAGGCACGGTCGAAGGCCGTGGCCACTGACCATGACCGATGGTGCCAAAAAATATACATTGGTGCTGAAAAACTATACAGTATGTATGGCTGAAGGCCATGGCCAGTGGTACCAAAAAATATACAGGAAGTACAGCCACAGGCCATGACCACTGATCATGGGTAAAGGCCATGGACAGTGGTTATGTTATTTTATGTTATTTGGCATTTATATAGCACTCTAGATATCAATATATCATTTGTATGACCTCAAAGGGCTTGTGGTTTGAACACCCTCAGGGCCGTAGTTTAGGTCAGTTGAGAGAGTAGAGTATTATAGGGTTTGTTTGTTTGCTTGTTTATTTATTGAATTTGGAATGCGCGCCAAACGCGAAGGAATCTGGGTGCAGAATACACAGGAGAGCAAGTATACGTTAGGCTTATGTTACAGACAACAAGGACAACAAAGAGGAGAAAAGTTACAATATTGACATGTTCAGGATAAGACAATTTAAAATATTGACATGTTCAGGATAAGTAGTGCAAATATGGGTCATACTACATTACAATCCGTAGTGAGAGGTTGGGCGTGTGGGTATAGGGATGGAGGGGGCACCCGCAGGAGCGTGAGTCATGCAGCTCAGGTGAGTGTTGTATCAGTCATGGGAGGAGGAGGAGGTCATGGAAGCGGACAGGTCAGGAGTCTTTGGAAACAAACCAGTTGATAGTGTTGCGCCTGAAGTGTGGGAAAGGTTGATCCTCTCTAAGTCACAGAGGGAGGTCATTCCAAAGTTGTGTTGCAAGGATGGGGAAACTGCTCCCTCCTGCCTTTTTTTGTTTGAATCTTGGCACGATCAATTTGGAGGAGTTGGCTGTTCTAGTCTGTCGAGTGGGAATTTTCTTGATAATCTTTTCAGATAGGTAGCGTGGGGCCACACCGTTCAGACATTTGTGGGTGAGGGATAGCTTTTTGAGGTTAAGTTTATCATTGGTGGAGAGCCATTTATTCTGTCTTCTTACATGTGAGATGTGCTGCCTCCGCGGGATCCCACAAGCTGATCTCAGCGCGTTATTTTGTAGAATCTGGATTTTCTTAATAATGCCTCTATTGGCTCCTAAGTAAAGTGCATTACAGTAATCCAACTTCGACAAAACAAGGGCCCTAGCCAGCATCAAGCAGCTTTCTATGGAGAGAAAGGGTTTACATGATCTGATCAGCTTGCATGTGTAAGCTGTAGAGGATGACATGGCACTTACTTGTTTGTTTAGATTGAATGTGGAGTTAAGGTACGACAAGGAAATCCTGGTACGACGTCCTTTCATCGCCTGCATGTTCATCCCAAGCATTTTAATGTGCACATTCCATCGAATGTGCTCCTCAAATTTTTGAGGGGGGTGGGAAAGGGCGATAAGGGTTTGGCGGGTAGGCAATAGCAAAAATAAGTTTTGGAGGGTGGCTTGGGGGTAACCCCCCCAAAAAAAAAGAAAGAAAAAAAAACGATGAGCATTTTCGATGGAATGTGCACCTTAAAATGACAAGGGATAAAATTACAGGCGATGAAATGACATGGAACCGAAATCCTAATGTCTTGACCTCCTTTGTTACTTTGATAGTATTTCCATCAATATTGAATGAGGAATAATTTGGTGTTAGGTTTGCTCAGGTTGGCTGCCGACCCAAGTATGAGGAGTTGTGTTTTATTGTCTTTCAGGCATAACCCATGGACAGCCATCCATGCCTGAATGGTTAGATACATTTTGTTCACCAGAGTGATGTCTACACTATAATCGCCAGTAGGTGGAATGATGATCTGGGTATCATCTGCATAGTTAGTGTAGGTGATACCCAGACGGTCCAACTTGTTGAACAGTGGCTTCGTGAAGACGTTGTACAGTGTAGGCGAGACAAATGAGCCTTGTGGCACACCACAGGTGATAGGGATGGGGTCAGCAGAGTCAGTGGTAGAGAAGACTCTCATTGTCCTATTATTCAAGAAGGATGTGATCCATGTGATAGCATCCTTAGAGAAGTGGCAGCACTGGCCAAGAGATGACACAGTACTTTATGGTCGACCAGGTCGAAAGCGGCCGAGAGGTCGAGGAGAAGTAGGAGGGCTGTTTTATCGGTGTCCTTGAGAGTGTCAATTTGGGTCGTTAGGTCTAATAGAGCGGTTTCTGTGCCATGGGGTGGCCTGAAACCTGATTGACGGATGCCTTGTAGGTGATTGAGCTCAAGGTGCTTCTGAATCTGGATGTATGCCATTTTATCCAGAATTCTAAGAAGAAACGGTACAGTAGTGATAGGGTGGTAATTGGTAGGGATGGTGGGGTCCAATTATTGCTTTTTTAGTAGGGGACAAACCCATGATTCTTTTAAGTTGCTAGGGACAGTCCCTGAAGAAAAAGAGGCATTGATTAGCGTGGCTATGAATGGGGATAGGTCTCTGGCGGCGTCCCTAATAAGTTGGGCTGCGCAGCTATCTCCCTGGCAATTGGATGGTTTGAGTGAGATAATAGTTTTTTCAACCTGTAGCGTGGAAACTTTAGAGAATCTGAAACTAAGGGCAGGATTATTAGTGCGTTCCGTGGGGAGAGTAGTGGATACGGTTGTTTTTTTGTTCTCAATTTTTTTTTTTTTTGTAGAAGGGAGATTTTGATGGAGAGGGCATTTTGGATGTTGGTACACCAAGGTTTGTCTTTTATGTAGTCATCTACTTGTGGAATGGGTGTTTCTAGTTCTCTTAGGATCGTGAAAAGTTCCTTGGAACTAGAGCTGGCCTTCTGAATTTTATTATTATAAGTTTCTTGTTTAGATAGTAGTATTTCTTTTTTATAACGTGCAATACAGTTCCCCAAGTTTGTTTTATTATCTGCTGTAGGGAAGAGTCTCCAGGTGGATTCTAACTTCCTTTTTTCATCTTTTAGTGCTTTTAGGTGAGGCGTGAACCAGGAGTTCAATTGTGCTTTTGGTTTACTTTTTCGCAGTTTGAGGGGTGCTACTGAGTCTAGTGCATTTGTAATGGCGGTGTTGTATGCATTAACCAAGACATCAGGTTCTGAAGATTCAGGCAATGAGTTGAGGACAGGGATGATAAGCGGTAGGATCCTGTTTGTTGTAATGTTCTTTTTATTGTGGGTATGGATGGAGGGAGCCATTGTGTTCGGTTTGGGACAGAGAATGTTACTTGAAAGGGAGAAGGTTTGGAGGAAATGGTCTGTCCAAGTTTAAGGTGTGATGGATAGGATGGATGCATCACAATTTAGTTCTGCTAACCAGTGTAGGGTTCTACCTTTGTCGTGGGTGGTCTTTGTCACCCTTAGAGTGAAGCCAAGCTCAAGGAGTATCTTGGCAATGGATATGGCATGTATGTCGTTGGGATCATTGAACCCAAGATTGAGGTCCCCTAGTAGAAGTATTTGGGATGAGACTTTGGTGTTCTCCGATAAGATAGAGGAGATGTCCTCTTTGAAGGATCCAATTGGTCCTGGAGGTCTATAAATTAGATGTATGGTTAGAGTGCTGGTTTTGGAAGTGGGTAATTTGATCGTGAGGAGTTTGCAAGATTTGAGGTCTGGGGACGGGATTGTTCTCATGGCTAGGATGGCTTTAGTGATAATGGCAATACCTCCACCTCTAGCATCCTTTCTATCTGCTCTTAGTATATTGTAATTATCTGGGACGGCAAGAGAGATGGTAGGGCCTGCACCTTGGTATAACCACAATTCAGTTATGGATACGAAATCTAGGTTGTTTGCGAGGGTGGTTGGGTGCACTCATTATGTGCGTAGTTGATGCGATTGCCTGATGGTAGCTGCATCCTGGCATTAGGTGTGGTGGTATTGAGATCAGTTGAATGTGTGCAGTCTGAAGGTTGGTCCCAGAGACCGGGTTGTGGCTGTGTTAGGCCTGTGTAGGACGCTTATATGTGCAGCTAGTCCAATTTATCGTGGGGTATAGCTGCATTCTATAGTATTGTTCCTATCTGAACAGCTTGGCCGAAATTGATCGAGGGGTGTAGCTGCACTGTATTGTGTGTTGGTGTAGAGTAGAGAGTGAGCATAGTGATAGTAGAGTTGAGTGTCTGGAGTGGAGGTTTTATTCTTACGAGCCCACTGTTCTGGATTTCATTTACAGGTTTTGACTTAATAGTCGCTTTCAGTGTTGGCATTGCTCGGTATCTCCTTGCTGAATATGGTGCTGAAACATAGATAGTAGCCACGGCCAAAGGCCGGCCATTCGGCATTGGACAGTGGCACTGAATAATATACAGTGGCCCGTGCCCACTGGCCATGGCTGGAGGCACCGAAAAGTAAACAGTGGGCATGAAAATAAAATATGGTATAACCAAACCCTTGAAATTCAAGGAAAAGACTTTAGTTGACGTGCAGCTAGAGTGAGTAAACTTAAGGCAAGAGAATCTTGGAAATTCAGCACGTTGGGAAACTCAGGACTGACTTAACTCATCACGTTCCCAGAGATCAATGGAACGCAACGAGTTAGGCGCTGAATTTCAAGGGTTTTGTTGTGTTAGCTTACACACCTTAACTGCACTTCAACTCAAATGTGTATATATATATCAATTAAAGAATTTTAAATATATAATGTTAATGTTAAAGGATATTGAAACCGCACACTATCACCATCGTAGTGGTCCCCTGGCGCTCTGGCAGATCTGAAAGGCAAGAGGGCAGGGTGAATTAGTAGGACTGAGAGAGAAGAGTGCAAGAGAGCTGTGATATGCTGTTGGCAGCTTCAGTTCGTTTTACACTGTTAGCTGAGCTTAGGTGTGCTTCTCGGTTGGTAGCCATCATGTGCTGTTTTGCGAGGCTATGTGTGGTTTGCTTTGTTCTTGCGGTTTGTTGTGCTTTAGAAGTGTGGTTGTGTTTATTTAGAGTTTGAGAGTTGTATGCAGAGGCGTGATTTTTTTTAGTAGGTTTGGTTAGTGGCATCATTATCTAGATGTGATGCATGCTGATCTTCACAATTCTATCTAGATGTGACGCATGCTAATCATCCCAATTCTATCTAGATGTGATGAATGCTGATCTTCACAATTCTATCTAGATGTGACGCATGCTAATCATCCCAATTCTATCTAGATGTGATGCATGCTGATCTTCACAATTCTATCTAGATGTGACGCATGCTAATCTTCCCAATTCTATCTAGATGTGATGCATGTTAATCTTCACAATTCTATCTAGATGTGGCACAGTGTTAATCTACACAATTCTATCTAGATGAGATTCATGATTATCTTCACAATTCTGTGTAGATGTGATGCAAGGCTAATCTACACAATTCTATCCAGATGTGACGCAGGGCTGATCTTACACAATTCTGTCTAGATGTGATGCAAGGCTAATCTTTACAATTCTTTATAGATGTTACAAATTATTGTTTTCACAATTCTGTGTAGATGTGACGCAGGGCTAATCTACACAAATCTATGTAGATGTGACGCAGGGCTAATCTTACACAATTCTGTCTAGCTGTGATGCACGGCTAATCTTCACAATTCTGTCTAGATGTGATGCATGGTTGCCTTCAGGATTCTGTGTAGATGTGAAGCAAGGCTAATATTCACAATTCTATCTAGATGTGATGCATGATTATCTTCACAATTCTGTCTAGATGTGGCGCACGGCTAATCTTCACAAATCTGTCTGGATGTGATGCATGGTTGCCTTCAGGATTCTGTGTAGATGTGAAGCAAGGCTAATATTCACAATTCTATCTAGATGTGATGCATGATTATCTTCACAATTCTATCTAGATGTGATGCATGCCAATCTTAACAAAAATATACCCCATCCAGACCTTCCCAAATGCAAACTGTGGCTGACTAACACAATTGGCTTAATGCAAAGTAAGGATACCTTATGCATTGAGGCTAGTTTCAAAATAACTGCCTTGTATAAGCCTTCGGGTACCCGGTGCGCAGTAGAAATGCTAAGTAAAGTAAGTAAAGTATAAGTGTGGTAAATGCTGACTATGGCTGATAGGCATAGGTAGGCTCGGTGCCTGGGGGAGTAGGATATTAAGTAATGAGACAGGTGGGGTAGTTAGTGGAGTCATCCAGATGTGACTAACACAATAGCTTAAGTATACAACCGTGGGCTATGTGTATCCTACTGCAAGCTATTAATGGGAACATCGCCTAAATTTGAGACACAACAGCAAGCAAAACACCTCGATTTGAGAGATAACAGTAAATGGAGAACCACAACACTTGGGGTACAGGGGTGATTGCACGACTAGTTTCTGGCTGACACGCATGGGTGTCCTACGTTTTATAGGGTAATACGAGTGGCAGGGTTTTTGATGGAGTACAGTAATTGCTGTACTCCCCACCCAGGCCACCCATATAGGTGGAAGTGGAGTGGCGGCATTCCTATCTATACAAGCGCAGTGTCCAATTCAATGTATGCATTATTTTTAAATATCCTGCAGGTTTCCAGGCAGTGCTCATAGGTCACCAGATGATTTCCTTCCGGCAAATATGTGAAATGTCAAACTTTTGTCACAACAAGTGTTTTTTTACTGCATAGTAAAAGAGCGAACACTTCCTTTGCTTTTTTACTCACCTCCTCTTTCGTTTGTTCATCCCGTTCTTCTCAATATCCCTTGCCGTTGTCTCTCGCCATCCCCCCTCTATGGATGAGCTGTCAGACACCGCCCACGGGGACAGGTGACTTTCCCCATCTGCTCTGCCTCCTGTTAACTAGACAGCCCTTGCCGGGCCTGCAGCCATTGGACACAATAGTCCAGTTCTCACCTTGGCCAGCTGGGATGGGAATCTGAAGCTAAAATGGGACTTATTCTGCAGGTACACAGACCGACAGGCAATATATTATTTCCCATTTAAAGATGAAAAGATACCTCAAAAGCAACTTATCGCATAGCAAGGCAATATATAGATGAAAAAGAAGAAAAACGAACAAAAAGCGGAAGGGTGGGTTTTTGTGGCTAATAATTTGAAAGTGCTTACATAGCGACTAAGTGCTATCGTGTTATGCGTGACACCTTAAATGAAAACTGACAACGAGCTGAGAAACCTTCGCTCTAAATGTATTCCAATAAACAGACTAGTAAATACGTCAATATCTATACAAAAAAGGTTTTGAATCTGTTACGTAAGAGTATTTCTTTTGTAAAACATTCAGTTATTGTCTTCGAGCTTGATAGTCAAACACGAGTATCAAACAATAAAGTCGGGTGACCCTCTTAATAGTAACACAAAACAGGCGTCAAGCATCTTTCCTCATTATTAAACACCCGTTCTTCAAATTTAAATCAAACCAGTGCTTACTAAACTGCCAGGGTCCTCATGACTCAGAGAGCTATGTACATTCAGGCGGTCCCTTGGAAGGAGTCACAGACCGCAGCGAGGTAACACATGTTGGAGACTACGGTGGTCGATAAGGTGAACACTGGTCCCAGAGGGAGCCCTGGTCCAATGGCCTGAGACCAGAAACGCTTAGAGGAAGGAACAGATTATCAGGGCCTGCAATGGAGGCACTGCGCAGGACAGAGAGAAATGCACACGTTACTGTAACCAGTGCTTTGGCATGGCACCACGAGAGACTGTCTAGCTCAGCTGCAGTGCAACAACATAATGAAGACAGTCCCTTTTTATATTGAACAATCCCCCCCTGAAACGGTCTACGTTCCCAGCAAGGATTGGACAGAACATGGTAGAACTAAACATCTACCTAGAATAAAGTCACTGAGAATGTGCAGCAACTCAACAGTACTCTGGTGCACATGCCTTTGAAGTTCCCACTACGCATGTGCCGCATCCTTTGCATTCTGGGTGTGGCAAGGCGGCCATCTTGTAAATAGTCTGTTGTGTCTTCAAGCCCTGTCATCCGCAAATGCAAATGTATTGATATTTCTGTGTTACATGTGTATTATGCGTGCGTGCGTGCATGCATCATCCACACATGCGCATGTGAACGCTGTTTCTGTATTCTGCACATGTACCATTCATGGAGGCGCTACAGTGTAGTGACAGTGGGCCCCTATTCATAGAACGCTTTCCAATGGGGGTTTGCCATTATTGAACACTTCTGTGATTTAGGCCCAGTCTGTTCTATTCCTGCACACTCTTGCCTCTCCACCTCCCTTCACAGCTTAGTATATGGTCACTTAATAAAACAATGCCCCTTGTGTAAAAGCACCTTACCTTAGAATTACCTCAGCTCTCTGTTATTGTCTACTTTGTAAATGATTTCTGTTTGAAATTATACCCCCTACAGTAAATGCACCCCCCCAAATGTATCCATCTTCCACAAAAGACCGTGAATGGTGTTCCTCTCTTACGTGCATGATGCATTATTACACATGCAGCATATGCTCTTTGTTGATCGGCATGTGCTATTCTGAGCATGTCACTGTTGGTCATTGTTTTGCCTTGTATGTGAATGCATCATACGTGATAGAGCGTATGATAATAAACTTGTTCAGGCTGTCTGAAAATTATATAAAGGCGCCTCTGCATTGCATTTGTTTACTGGGAATCAATGTGGTCTGCCCCCATTTTGGTCAATCTCTTTCCACTATTACACGTATGATACATCTGTGTTGTCTGTGCTGTCTATGGTTATAGCATTCATTTGTATTTTTTTCCTAGTGTGTGTTCGTATTGGTTGTCAGTGTTGTCTTGGGCTGTTTTCGTTAATTGTATTCTGCCATTCCGCATGCTGAATTAATATATGATAAGTCATTTATAACGCGCCAGTACACAAGTGTTTCTAGGCGTGAGACAAGGGAGAGAAGACAGAGGGAGGACAGGACAATCTTACTAGGCCTTGTGTCATTCTGATCGGCAAGTGCAAGGGGAAAGGAAGCGGGGGGGAGTGCAAGGGAGAGGGGAGGGGAAAACCAGGCAGCAATGCTATGAGTAAGTGCAGCCAGGGCAGCGCGGCTCTGGGTAGTGCAAGGAGAACAAGGGACTGTAGGGTTACAGTTACAGTCCCTAAGTGCGTGGTAGGCTGGAGGCAGTGCAAGGGTGGCTGACCAAGAAAGAGCATGGCACCCAAAGAGACTCTGAAGGTAGCCAAGAAACCAGTCGGTACAGAAGACAGGTAGGTCAAATAGGCCAGCAGGGGTGCGAGAGTGAGAAAGCAGAGAAGAGGAACATTTTGAACTGCTTCCGGAACTTCAGGTGGTCCGACTCAAGTTTGAGAGGGGTAGGGAGACCATTCCGGAGGGAGGCACCTGCAGAGGAGATAGATCTATCCCCACTCTCTGCCTGGAGAAGCGTCTAACCCTTAGAGAGTTGGAGGTAGCTGAGCGAAGGGTTTGAGAAGGAAGGCATTTTGGAAGAGAGTGTTGGATGTAATGAGGACCCGGACCCAGAAAGCCTTGTGGACAATGCAAAGGGTCTTGAACTTGATGCTTGCAGCCACTGGGAGCCAGTGGAGAGGTTTCAGGGTTGGAGAGATACGGCCCTTGGGCTTGAGGCCAAGGATAAGTCTTGCATTCCTCTTCTGGATTAGTTGCAGAGGGCGGAGAGTAGAGGAAGGCAGATTGAGAAAGAGGCTTTTGCAGTAGTCCAGCCTAAAGAGAACTAGGGCTCTGGAGACAGTGAGCTTCTGGGGGAAAGTGAGAAAGCGAAGAGTCCCTTTGAGGAGGTGCAGCTGGTGGTGGGACTTCCTGGCGACATCTGTGATGTGAGGAGAGAAAGAGAGAGTGGAGTCGGAAATGACACCAAGGTTTTTTGCCTTGCAGGAAGGCGAAGGAAGAGGGGCCAAGGCGGGCGGCCAGAGTGAGAGAAGGAAAGCAGGGGCCCCACTGAGAAGGATCTCCATTTTACAGGCATAAAGGCAGAGGTCGTTGGAGGCGCACCAATCCTGAATCATGGATAGACAGTCAGGAATGAGCGACAGAGGAGAGGAGGCTGAGGGGAGCCTGAGGGAAAGATGAGTGCCATCCGCAATACACTGAAAGTTAGAGGAGAAGGTACAGATTAGATGGGTTACAGGTAGAGAGGTGGCAGGGAGAAAGGGACCAAGTTGGATCTGAGAGGGGCGGTCCAAGAGGAAGAAGGTCAGCCACTCCAGGGCCTGATCAGTGATGCCCAGGTTCTCACAGAGTCAATTAATCAGGATGTCGTGGTTGACCGTGTCGAAAGCAGAAGAAAGATCAGGAGGATGAGGACAGAAGGAATGCTGGAATCAAGGTTAGAGAGCAGATCCCAAGGGTGTTCAGGAGAGCAGTTTCCATGCCTCTGGCTGCTCCTAAGCCAGACTGATGGTCATGGAGACAACCAACAGATTCATTGTGGAGATTAAGCTGGGAGATGGCAAGCTTTTCCAAGAGTTTGCACAGGAAAGGGGTGATGGAGATTGGGCGATAGTTTGTCATGCAGGTAGGATTGGCAGATGGCTTCTTGAAGAGGGGGTGCACAAGGGAGTGCTTACGGGGACATGGGAATGTTCCAGTGGAGAAAAAGCAATTACAGTAATCGACGAAGGCTGGAGCGAGGGTGTCAATGTGATCCTTGATGGTTCTGGAGGAGTAGGGGAGCACCTGTTTGATTAACACTTTTATAGATCACACTTGTCTAGAAACCTTGTCAGGTGTTGTCTGAGAGAAAGAGTAGAAAGGAGGAGGAGAGGGAAAGATGGCCAAAAGGGGGCCGATAGAGAAAGAGGGAGAGGAAGAGGAGATAGAGAACAGGATGTCCTGAGTTTTAGCATAGAAGTGAGAGGCAAGAGCAATACAGAGTGCTTGGGAGGGAACTGGTGAGGTAGAGACTGCAACAGGATTGGCCAGTTCTTTGCAGATTTTAAAGAGTTTGGCCGTGTTGTTAGATGCTGTGGAGATGCAGGCTTGAATGTGTGCTCTCTTCTTGGACAGGACAGAGAGTCTGTATTGCCTTTGGAGCAGGTGGCAGGCCAGTTTGTCAGAGGATGCACCTGAAGCCCTCCACTTCCTCTAATCCACCCTGCACTTGCATTTCAGGACGGCAGGCTCAGAATCATACTAAGAGTTGCGCTTGGAAGTAGGCTTCAGCCGGATTCCCATGACTGGGCCAAGGATGTCCAGGGTGTTGGAAATAGAAAGATGCAGATCAGAAAGGGCTGTGTCAGGGTGTGAGTCAGCTGCAGGAGTAGGAGGAGCAGCAAAGGTAGAGGCAAAGACCTCCACCGACGCACGCTTCATGGGCTGAATGACTTAAAAGCTAGGTGGCAGTGCTAGGGGGGGTCTTTGCCTGAGGGTTAGAGAGTTTCAGATGAGAGGAGAGTAGAAAGTGGTTAGTCCAAGAGAGAGGAGTGGTGAGAGGGTTAGAGAGGGGGATGTCTGAGGTGATGAGAACATCCAAAGTATGTCCATCAGAGTGTGTCGGGCCAGAGGGCAGAAGGGAAAGAGAAATAGCGTGGCAGAGGTTTATCAGTGTTGCTTTTGATCATAATTTCTGGGTGTTGTTATTGCCTGTAGTTTGTTGGGTTGAATTGTATCGTATTTTCTGACCGTGTTCGTGTTAGTCATGGCACACTCCTGGTGTGGGCCTGCATGCAGATGCGTTGCATGCAAAATCAAGTATTTAGGTAATTCTAAGTGCTCAGCGTGTAGGTCAGGGGCTATGCATCTACCAATAATCTCAAACCTAAATAGACAATCTCGAGGTGGGCCTTTTTTGAGGGGCTCTGGACACAAAAACACACCTTTCTTTCAGCATTCTTTTTCTACATGAAAAGGTTATTGAAAGTTCACCATATCTGCCATGAGTGTTCTGGTGTGAGCAGATGAACTGCTTGCTGAATTTGATGAACTTTCATGAACCTGGTCCGACGTCACAGCAGACATTTTTGTTCATTGTCGAATGCAACCTGTTCAAAGTTTATTCAATGTAGCCTTCTTCCACGCACTCGTGCAGGGCAGCCTGAGATAATGCTGCTAAAATAGCGACGTTCGTTACCTACTGATGTTTTTAAACTTATGGTAGGTACTTGCAGATGCTGAGGATGTCATTTTGAGAGAAAACGTTCAACATGCTCAAAGTATATCGTGTGCCTATTTAAAAAAGGCGTTAGCTGATAATGCGTTCAAGTGTAAAATAAGCACTCGCTAACACGCAATCCAAGCTCCCCACTGCGCTACTGAGGTCAGCATCTCACGGCAAGTGTTTCCTTAAAAATACACAAGTATATAAAAAAGTACCAGAAAATGATCGGAAAAGAGATATAATATCTGGGCCAATCTTGCACAGAAAATAATCTCTGCTTGTCTTTTTATTAAACATATGGAAATCTTTTCAGCGTTTGAATTCTTCCGCAAAAGGTCAAAGTTCTTGTTTTCCCACATATGATTGGAACATTCTTCCTCCAATTGAGATAATTGTCAGTGGGAGATGCACAGACAATCTTTTGATCTGTCCAGAAAGATTGCATGGCCACATCATTTTTAATCAAGTTTGAGCGCGTAGACATATGTGCACTTAAGCACCTTGCATGCCTCCCCATGCAGGCCGAGGCTGCCCAGGCCTCGGAGGCCAGACAGGATTCCGAATGCACCCTCTTAGTCACTGAATTCCCCATTCTTCTTCTGTGCTCTGATGAAGGGCGTTTGAGACTGTCTCGAGCAGCACATCATTGAATCTTTTGATTCTGCGTTTTCTTTGCCATGCAAACACTGCACGTACAGCTGGCAAATCATCTCACAGGGCTGTGCACCCGCTGCTGGAATCTTTGTGCGATCTGCAGGTGACAAGTCCTAAAAATTAAAGTGGGGGTCTCATCAACAAACGCAATGGGATGTGACGTGACGAGAAATTAGCATATCATGGTGAAATATGCAAATGTCATTACATTGGCTTTGCATAACTACCCAAATTGCATTTACCTTTCAAAAAATCAGCACACACACAAAACCAAAAGAGGATATTTTCTTCTAATAGTGTTTTGGAAAATGTTAAAAGGTGGGCATGTTTTAAACTCCAAGAACCAATACAAATGTTTTCCCTGGAACTTGCAGTACCGAAATGAAACATTTCACCTAGAGTTGTCTGTTATTGTTCATCAGGTTATATAGTGCATTTTTTAAGTGTCCGGCCGTTTGATCCCTGAGATTGGCTTGAATTCAAAAAAGGGCATTCAATTCTCATTTTAGCTGGAGGGGACTGAGTCCATCCCTCTAAAAAAAAGTGGATGGACTCTGTCCACTGGCGTGTATCCGCGACTTGAGCACTGGTTACAAGTTTGAATGCAGGCACGGCCGACTAAGCCCGTCACCCTTCTAACGTTGACGGGGTTGGTTACTGTAACGGATTTTCCCTGATCAGAGATCCAGCAAAAAAATGTCTCCCCGGATCAGGGAAATTCATTTGCACCCTTCATTCATTTTGGTGTGTTTAACCCGAAGCAGGGTTTCAAACCAAGATCGTTAGTAGAGGTGAGACACTTTAACCACACCACCACTTCCGCAGCTGATCAGGAGCTCTGGGAAATTAGGAAAGATTTAAGTACAGCTTTTTTGTTTTAAAAGGTGTGCACCTTTTATACTTTGCTTGCAACAGTATGGGAAACACTCCCTCTTGGGCTATTTTCCAGGTGTTCATGATTAATGTTCTGAGAGGCAAATGTCTTTATTGGTCCGGGGCTTGCCGGTGAGAACAATCCCATCTATCCCTGGTATTTGTCCCCACCACTCCCACCTAAGTCGGTGGTGGGATGCCATAGCAAAAAAAGTCAATTTCCAGCACTGAACATTGCTATAATGAGTACCATCGAGGTAGCTAACCAGAATGCCTGTTATTTACGTTCCGATAGAAAATGATAGAGTGTTATGTAAAATTCATATGCTCATCTTCCCTCCTGAGTTGTGGCAGGGCACCTGCCAACATGTCTACAGACTATCATAAACTGGTGAACATTAGGATATTCAAGCCGGTTCTCCAATAGTTTGTGTCCCTATTAAGGCAATTTAAATGCCAATGAGTTGCATTAAGAATGGAGTTAATTAGTGGCAGGTAAAGCTTGTGAGTACATATAATTGCCAGTAAGGCCAAGATCCCAACCTCTTTTGTCTATCAAGAAATCTCTTTTTGAAGTGATGATTCATACATGCAGACTTTCAGAGCGGGGCTTAGTAGTTTTATATAAGAAATCCACTCAGCAGAACAGCGCCACTTTCCACCAATGCTCAGTTGGTAGTGAGGTTTTGTTGCAATTGAAATGAAAGTGAAGCTGCACAGCAGCTAAAAGATGGCATCTTCCATGACAGGATCAGGCTGGTGTAAGGTCCTGGGAAATGCATATTTCTTCCACTACTCCACTTTGAGGGCGATCACACTGCCTAGCTGATTGCAGCATGGCAAATACAAAGTCTACAGTTCAGTACATTGTACTACATGTCTTGTGATTAAATCCCTGCCATGGCATTGTTTGTTTGTTTGTTTGTTTATTATTTGTAATGCGCCGGAATACCCTAAGGTAACAGGGCGCAGCAGATACAAGAATATGCGAAACTTAGTAACAGACAATAAAATACATACGAGGCATAAACACAGTAAAATGAAGGTAAGCAGGAATATATACATATATACAGTTAACAGTTCTGTGTCCAGTTTGTCAAGTGACAAGAGGGGGAGTCGGGCCTGGCTCAGTGTGTTAGACCGTGGCTGTCTTCAGCCAAGACATCATCTTGGAGCGGAAGTTTTGGTAGGGTAAGTCCATTCTGAGGGTGGGTGGTAGGGAGTTCCACAATTTAGCCGCTTTAACTGGGAAGCTGTTACCTCCTATGGTCGAGCGTTTGTAATTAGGGATGGAGAGGCAGTCTCTATATGCTGTCCTTGTCGGTCTCAGGGATGTTAGTCTGTGAAATCTGTTCATCAGGTATATGGGTGCAGCGTTATTGAGGGACTTGTGAGTGAGCGAGGCAGTTTTTAGGGAGATTTTGTCTATGACAGGGGACCAGTTGTGCTGCTGGCTGTGTGCTGTGATGTGATCTCTTCTTGAGATGCTCAGGGCCGCTCTGAGTGCGTTGTTCTGGAGGGTTTGTAACTTGCTAGTGGTGGCTTTAGAGGACCCAAGGTAAAGGGCGTTGCAGTAGTCTAAACAGGATAGTATGAGGGCTCTGGCCAGGGTCAGGCAGCTGGTGTCAGAAAGAAAAGGTTTGGCTGTGCGGATCAATTTGCACGTGTATGCCGTGGAGGAGGCTAGTGAGTTCACCTGTCTGTTGAAGGTGAAATTGGAGTCCAGGTAGAATCCCAATGTTTTGACTTCGTGTCCCACTTTAATCGTATTGTCATCAATTATGAAGGGTGAGTAAGCTGGGCTTAGTTTCTTCAGGCTGGCAGTGGTACCTAATGCGATGAGTTCAGTTTTATCATCATTCAGGCATAGACCGTGAGTGGCCATCCATGCCTGGATGATGATGTAAACCCTGTTCACCAAGGCCAAATCCTTTCCATAATCTCCAGAAAGCGGAAGGAGGATCTGGGTATCATCTGCATAATTAGTGTAGGTGATACCGAGATGATCCAGATCATCGAAAAGGGGCTTGGTAAATATGTTGTACAGTGTGGGGGAGACACAGGAGCCCTGGGGTACGCCACAGGTGATGGGTATGGGGTCTGCAGCATCTGTAGGCGAAAAAACCCTCATGGTTCTGCCATTGAGGAAGGATCTAATCCATGTAATGGCCTCAGGGGAGAAGTGGGCGGCCGTGTGTAAGTGAGAGCAGAGGACCGAGTGGTCGACCAGGTCGAATGCTGCAGAGAGGTCGAGGAGGAGGAGTAGTGCTGCTTGGCCATTGTCTTTGAGCAGGTCGATCTGTGTTTTAAGGTCGATGAGAGCTGTCTCAGTCCCATGTTGGGGTCGGAAGCCTGATTGTCTGGTTCCTAGCAGGTGGTGTTTTTCCAAGTGCTTCTGTATTTGAACATAGGCGACCTTGTCCAGGATTTTCAAGAGGAATGGTACCATTGTTATGGGTCTGTAATTGGTGGGGGTGGCTGGGTCAAGAGTAGGTTTTTTTAGTAGAGGTAATACCCAGGATTGTTTTAGGTTGGTTGGGATGGACCCAGTGGAGAAGGAGGCATTGATAAGCTTTGTGATAAGTGGGGAGAGGTCGCGGGCAGCGTCTTTTATGAGCTGTGGTGGACATAGGTCTCCCTGGCAGTTTGAGGGTTTCAATGACAAGATGATTTTTTCGACTTCGAGAGTGGTCACTTTGGTGAAATTGAATCGTGTATATTCACTTGTTGTCTGCTTCACGGGTGGCTTGGACAAGGCAGGGTTGTTCAAGGATGCTTTTTTACAAGATATTTTATTTTGTAGCTTAGTGATTTTGTTGGCTAAGGCATTTTGGATATCGGTACACCAATTCTTATTTTTAGTACAGGTGTTCGATGGTGCTATGGGGGTTTCTACTTCTTTTAGAATACAGAATAGTTCCTTCATGTTTGAACTGGCTTGGGAGATGCGGGAGTCAAAGGAGGTACATTTTGCTAGGATGATTTCTATTTTGTACAGGATCGCTAGTTTAGTGAATTTGGTTTTATTGGCTACTGATGGGTCTCTTTTCCAGATGGTTTCACAATTTCTTTTTTGCTGTCTTAAGTTTTTGAGGAATGGTGTATACCAATTGTTCAGGTGTGTTTTGGGCTTGCTTGGCCTAAGTTTGAGAGGGGCGATTAGGTCCAAGGAGGTGGACATGATTTTATTGTATTCCTCAACTAGGGTCTCAGGATCCAAGTTGTCAGGGAGTGAGTTGAGAGTGGGGAGTAGGTTGGGGATAAGTCTCTCCACCGTGATACTTTTTTTGTTTCTCGTGAGTGTGGGTGGGGCCCTACTGGGCTGCATAGGAGGAGGTCTAGTGGTGGACAGCAAGAACGATACCAGGTGGTGATCAGTCCAGGCTAGTGGTGAGATGTCAGTAATGTTAGCTAGGCAGTTGTAGTCAGCCACCCAGTCAAGTATTCTGCCCTTGTCATGGGTGGGTTTAAGGCTTCTATGAGTGAATCCTAGCTCGGTAAGGGTGTTAAGCGTGGTGATGGCAGCTTGGTCTTCGGGGTCATTGAAACCCATGTTGAAGTCTCCAAGGGTGAGTACCTGCGTGGCGTTTTTTAAGTTCGTGGATAGGATGGAGATAAGATCCTCACCGAATGTGCCGAGTGGGCCTGCAGGGCGATATATCACATGGATGTTAAGGGTTTGGGTATTGGTAATGGGAACTTTGGCTGAAAGTAGTTTGCAGGAAGGGACACTGATGGTGGTAGCTGCTCTTATTGGAAGGCTCTGTTTATGAATGATGGCAACACCGCCTCCTCTAGAATTAGGTCGGTCTTGTCTCAAGATGGTGTAGTTATCAGGGACAGCTAGCATAAGCATGGGGCCGGCTGCCGGATGGAGCCAGGTCTCTGTGATAGCAAGGTGGTCCAGGTCTTCAATGATAATTAGGTCTGCTATTTCGGTTGCGTGAGCTACTAGAGATCTAGCGTTGATTGGAGCTCCCTTTATTTGGGGGCTCACTATGAGTGTAGTGGTATTAGAGGCTGACAATTTTTGTGTGGGTTTAGTTCTATTTTGATTGGTGGGATCCGTTGGAACTTTAGTAAGGTGGTTCAGAGAGGGTTTTGGTTTGTGGTTGTTAGGGCTGGTGGGAGTTGAGCTAAGTCTCTTAGTGGTGGGCATGGAGCGGGCGAGTGGCTCGTAGATTTTGGCTAATCTGGCTCTGAGTTTTGTGTTCCTGTCTATGGTGGGGCAAGGGATGCTAGTTGGTAGCACAAGAGGTGTCTCACTTATCATTAGCGGTGAGCTGTTGGATGAAATGGAATTATGTAGGGACGTGCGCATGGTAATAGGATGTTGAGGCGGCGTGTTGTGCAGTATTAAGGTGATTGCGAGGAGCAGGGAGCAGGCAAGGCAGTTATCGAGCAGGGGAGGCATGTTAGGTAGTTGCCAAGATGCAGAATACATATGCAGATAGGGTTCACCTGGATACAGAATTCACACTAGGGCTAGAAATGCATGTGCAGACCGGGTTCACCTAGATACAGAATTCACGCTAGGGCTAAAAATGCATGTGCAGACAGGGTTCACCTGAGTACAGAACTCACACTAGGGTTAAAAATGCATGTGCAGACAGGGTTTACCTAGATACATAATTCACACTAGGGCTAAAGATGCATGTGCAGACAGGGTTCACCTGAGTACAGAATTCACGCTAGGGCTGAAAAAGCATGTGCAGCCAGGGCTCACCTAGATACAGACTTCACGCTAGGGCTAAAAGTGCATGCGCAGACAGGGTTCACCTAGATACAGAATTCACGCTAGGGCTGAAGAGGCATGTGCAGACAGGGTTCATCTAGATACAGAATTCACGCTAGGGCTGAAAAAGCATGTGCAGACAGGGTTCATCTAGATACAGAATTCACGCTAGGGCTGAAGATGCAAGTGCAGACAGGGTTCACCTAGATACAGAATTGATGCGAGAAATGCATGTGCAGACTTAGGCTGGGTGAGCGTGAAGCACAGTATGCACGTGCGCTGGGACAAATCAAAATAGATCAGGTTCTAGTTATGGCTAAGTGGGCTTGTGACCCAGTAAACAGGTGCAGAGAGTGTTTAAAGAAGCAAACAAATCAGGGTAAGCAATTCTATTTAGCTGAGTATGCCGATGACCCAGTGAACAAGTGCACAGGGTGCCCTAGCATTAATCACAATGGGTTGGATCGATTTTGGCATAGTAGACTAGCAACACAGTGGCCGAGGGCATAGGGTGCATGCAGACACGTGGAGTAATAGCAGGGCAGTGCGTACACAGGCTCTGAGGCTAATCAGGCTTATCAGGCTAATCACAGTAGCAGGATCAGTACAGGCTAAGCAGAGGGTGCAGATGACGAATCGATGTGCTATCTGAACGCATGTGTCAGTACATACATTTATTCGTTGTATGCGCTGCGTGGAGCGGCATGATGATGTGCAGTGGTATGTGCCACAGCAAGCCGGTGGCGTTATGGTCCCAGTTTTGAGTGTCTAAGGTGGGCCGGAACACGGCAAATGAAGGGCTGGGGAGGCAAGGAAGGAGGGCAGGCGCTGTGCTCAGTGTTAGCTTACCAGAATAGGGCCAGGGCTTGATCTCTGGACGTCTCCGGACAGGCTCCAGACAGGTGTGGATCCTTGTGTGGAGGATCCTTAGGTGGAGGGGCCGGCGTTCGCCTGCCGGCGGGTGATTGGCCTTGATAGGCAAGGGCTGGCCAATAGAATCACTCGCTGTAGTCAGGTGGGCGGCGAAAAGATGCCGGTGGCCATTTTGGATAGGGAGCCCCTCGTGGGTTCCAATGGAGGCCAGGACAAAGCTGAGTCGATTCGAAGCTTGGAAGGCTTTTGCCCATTAAAATCAATAATTGTGTTGCGCAATCATGCGGTCGCCGAATTGGGGGGAGAAATCAGTCGGATGGCTGGAAATGAGGCAGGGTGCCTACCTATGCAGGGGTGAGATCAGCAGTCCTGCTGATCACTGCTCCAGCAGTGGTGGGTGCTCCTGCACCTCCAGGGTCCTAAGCCGTCTGCATGTCAAGCGACATTGGAAGTGATACAGGGTCCAGGGACTCCCCTCCTAAATTAGCAAGTGGTAGACCCACAGGTTGTACAAGGGGGACCCCTTTAGAGCTTCCCCTCAATACACCTTGTTTAGCAGGGCAGTCACAGGACTTTCCTGACAGCAACCACGCCACATGAGAGACCCATCCCACAATCTGACAGCCTATTATGAGACAGGTGAAAAGACAGCACCACCTCTCCCAGAAATCTCAACTAGGTCAAGGCCAAAACATAAGGCAACTAGGGGTGTATGAGAACAACCACCACAAGGCATGTCCAGCCAAGCGCTGAAAGCCGGTAGAATACCAAGGAATAATTATTCAGCTCAGGTCGCATAGTATTTTTCCATAGAACAGAAACGGGCAGATCACATCTCCCGTAACCTCCTTGGTTTAATAAAAGAAAACCCATATTATGCTCACAGGCGCAAGTGAACAGTGGGTGACTGGGCCAACCAAAACAAGTACTGTATTGTATTGTAGCAGTAATTTATATAGCACTTTTTCCCATTTGTATGGCCTCAAAGTGCTTTGTGGTAGGAATGCCGCCGGGAACTGAAGTCCAGGTATGGGAACGTTCTAAGAGGAGGCTTATGATGCATGTGCGCATTTGGCCAAGATTAGGAGTTAGGAGGGCTGGCTGGGCTCCGGTAAGCAAGCCAAGAGGTGAGGCATGTGGGCGAGTGCTGAGGTAGGTCACGATGGAGCACTATTCCAGGAGACTCGATATGTACCCAGCTAGATCAAATTTGGGGTAGGTTGTCGCTGTATTCTAATGGCAGAGGAGTTGAGGCAAGTCTGGAGTCTCAGATGCAAAGCATGTGACCAGCTAGACCGAATTTGTCATAGTCGTAGCTGCATTCTAGAGTGTGTGGATGGATAGCCGTGCCTGTGGCCAATGTCCACCGAAGTGGTGAGTTTATACATACCTTAAACTCAGATGGAGCTAATCATTTAAGCTGCTGTGCCATCCGATGTTCTGTGGGGAAGAAAAAGCCAGGTACACATTGCAGGCGTAAATACAGTCGTAAATGCACTAAGTGTACCAGATGTGTTAACCTGCATGTGCTTTCTTCTAGTTACAATGGATGTTCGTTGGACTGTATCACTTAAGTCACAATCCACTATAATGAACAATGTTCAACATTTTTGACAATTTGTAATAGTTCGGACATATTTAGCTATCATCAAAAGGCTCTAGAAGACCTGCCATCTTATTTTCGGTTCATTATGCTTGTTCTCTCAAACGTAAGCATAAACGTCATGTACTAAATCCCATTTGACCTCTTGATGGCATATTTTTCACCTTTTACAACACATTGAATTACATAGTTAAATACACCATGTTTCACAAACACATTAGTTTCATGTGCCATAACAGATATGATTGTCTAGAGCCATTCTCGTCATATTTTTTCAAATATTCTTCAGTGAATACAATGTCTCGTTGCTTACTCAATTTAAATAATTGCTCTCAATTTGCAGCCTTTGATGTGATTCAAAACATGTATACAATCACACATTAAACTAATTTATTTAAAAAGATGAAGGATTATCTGCAGGCATTCTTACCGATTTTTATACCATGTTTTTGGATCCTCTACCACCTAATCCACGCCTACAAATATATACATTTCTTCAACCAGATTGTGTCCCCTGGGTGTTTTCGTATCAAGGTCTGCAATATATCTGAACCCCTTCTTGCATATCTTTAATTCTCTATCTCCACCACTATGGTGATCCTCGGTCTATGAAGAAATATTAACATGTCTCAAGGCTCCCTTTATGTACCTCCTCGAAATGTTTCGCTGAGGGATATGCATAATCCGTTGTTCTTTATTGCACAAAGATGTTGCAGAATTCACACTTTTGCCATTAGTTTGGTACTCCCAATATACCACTTTTCAGAGCCACATCTGATGACATATATAACATAGGTGCTGTGACAGGTTAGATGTTGTTTTATACACACTTTATCTTTTGTCCATGGGTGTGTGTAATCCTTCATGCTTGTGCCATGTTTGCATGCCTTGCATTTTATACATTACCTAAAACCTGTGTTAGCTGATGATAGCTAGTTAGTTTTAGGTCCTTTAGACATGGAAAAAGCTTGGTACCAATAGGTTTCTGATGGATAAATGTTTTCTATATGTGATTGTTGTCCTTTCCTCTATATCAGTACTAAAACCTTTGCCTTTTTTCAAGATCTTCCAGTGTTTGTCTAAGATTTTTCAAACTGATCCAGCCTGGTTATATGTTGTGATGACTCTGGGGGAGACTTGATCCTTCATTTTCTGTCTTCTTTTTAACTCTCAACACGTCCTCCCTTTTCAGCTTCTTTGTTTTCTGATATGCCCAATGAATGATACTTCCTCTCCCTGAATCTCGTAGCTGCCAAGTGCTTTACAAACCTCAAGAAAGACACCGCAAGAGGACCAACAACCCTTGTCCATAAGAGGGGAAAAAGTGTACCATCTCCCGTTCTCAATATATCCAGAATGACCTGCTAAAAACAGGAGAAATCCAGAACCAACTTTAGGGTGGGACGAACCTTCCAGCAGATTGGGAGTGAGAGCGACAGGACGACAGAGAGAGGGGTAGACTAGTGAAAAACAAGATGCCCGCCCGCCACCTCTTTTAGGCTCTGTCTAGCCCAACCGCCAGAGTGGCACATGAATTAATCAGCCACAGCCAATCATGGATTATCCCTCTGCACAGACTTTGGTTGAAAATCATAATCCTGGGATCCAGCCCAAGAGAGGAGCAAAGACACTATAAAAAGCCAAGTCACATAGCTCAGTTTGTGGGCCGCTGGAATGGAGAAAGGATGGAGTTTGGAGAGCAGAAGGAAGGAGTTTAGAGCAAGGATGTGGCTGGAGAGTGGCAGGAAGGAGAGGCAGTAGAGAAGAAGAGTGGAGCTGGTAGAGACCAGGAGAGTACATATGGTTAAATGAGGTGGCAATAAGATTAGAAGCACTTGGTTAAGATAAAAACGTGGAACATGGTTTATTTAGAGGATGTTGCTGGAGGGAGAGTTCCAGACTTAATAATAATGCACAGGATTGAATAAAATGAGGGAAAAGTAACGATATGAGAGGAGGATGTTTAGGGGGAAACAGCTGAGGGGGATGAGTTTGATTATCAGCAATGGGAGGGATTTTGGGATTGCTCAGAGTTGGGTAAGTTGATGGTGGAAGCCAGAAGGAGCATTTGACAAAAGAGGAGTGGTGTTGGGACTACAGGAACTGGTACAGTGAAGGGACCTGGGTGCGCAGTGCACATTATCTCTTGGGGGTAAGCAGGGCACAGTATCCCTTGGCATTGAGCAGCGCTCCATATCTTTTCTTGGTGAGCAGGGCATCACATCCCTGGAAGAGATTTGAGTTAGGAGTTCGAAAGAGGGAAGTTGAGGACGGGGTGGTGGTGGAACCGAAGGAGGAGTGCAGAAGGGAAAGTGACCAGAGTTGAAAGTCAGAGCCCAAAGGGGTGCAAAAGAATGGGTGGGGCCCAGATGGGGAAAGATAAAGAGGGCGGAAGCCATGAGTGACCTTTTGGAGTGAAGAAAGAGGGGCCCAAAATGGTGAAGAAGGCTGGGGGACAGAAGTAGAATCTGTCAGCTACATCCCCCCTCCCTTCTCTACCTAGCCTGCTGCTTGCCAAGACCTGTGGCTGCCTGGGCAGATGAAGTGAGTCATTCAGCTGGCAGAGCAGAGTTGGGCATGGGTCCCCCAATTCTGGGGGTGTATTGTTGTGCAGGAAGGCTCGGTCAGAAGTAGGTTGAGGGCTCCCCAAAATTCAACAGTGGTACAACCCAGGAGACATCCCAGGAGCAAACTCTGGACATTTCTTTTGACCACGGGAATCCAAGATGAAGAGTGCAAACCGGATCTATGTGATCATTGCGCAGCCCATAACTGCGACGCCCGAAATGCTGACGCCAGTTACGGCGCGGCGCAGTGATCATATAGATCATTGTGCCCGCTTCCCCGGCCTGCTTTTACCTTCCTACCCCCACCCGCAACCCCCAACTTAACTGTCACGGCGGCGACACACTTTTTGTGCCGTCTGCACCCTGCTATCCCTGCGGCATCAGCTCCTCCCACTAACGTGGGTTAGAGCTGACACCGCAGGGTGCTTTTCTTTTTTTTCTTTTCTTTCATGTCCCCCGCTTACCAAAATGGTAAGCGGGAGACACCACTGCAACTCCCGACTCCTGTTACGGCACCCAAGCAGAGCGAGGAAGACCCCCGCAACCACCACTCTGCTTGGGCGCAGTAAATGTCACCTTCATTTTGTGCGCCCCCAAAGTCGCAGTAACTGCGGGGGCACACAAATGAGGGCAACATTTTTGTTCGATTCCGTGCAAACCTTATTGCACTGCTGTCTGTTATTATGCCCACATTTAATTAATCTATCTAATGAATCACTTGCAAATCTAGTTGAAGTGTGTTTCTAGTTGCTGATCACCCAGAACTCATCCTTACAGTACCAAGAACCTGGGGCCTCAAGTGCATTTAAGGTGGAAGAAAGTTGTGCTGGAGAAAAAAAACATTGTTAGGTAAACAAAGAGAGCAGATAGAATCAGAGTATATTTATGACTGTTGGTATCATCATGGTTTGGTGTAATGAATAATCCACTTCATGGTCCAGAACAAAAACATAGGCATTGGCACAGAGAAGTGGGTGAACCTGCATTTGCACCTTTACGAGCCAGTGCCCTGGTCTTGACTGTCTATCTAGTGACAGAGCACAAGAGACATCATTATGCCTTTGGCCTAAAAGAAAGTGCAGGAAATAACACCAAGGCAAATAAATACATACAATGAATTATTTGTACTCGAAAGACTCCAGCATGTAAGCCTATAGTTAAGATGAGTTCTCTAGGAAATAGAAAAAATTAATTGCTTATAATGTTTGACTCGTGCAGTGGATTTGGTTGAAATTTCTCCAACAATTTTGTACGCCCCCACCCTACTTAAGAAAACAAAAATAGCACTTTTGGCCTAATCCCCATTCATTTTTCCATAGATAAGGGTCAATTTGTGCTCTACCGCACAGCTCAAACCGCTGGACGGATTTAGACCAGGTCCAAAACAACTTGGGCATGAAGGGTTGTCTTGCAATTCTTTTGTGTTTTGGGGTTATTCTGTCCAGTAGTTTTTTAAATATTTGACAGAGAAAATTATAGCTATATCCCCATGATGCATTGTGGCATGAGTCTTTTCAGAATTGGAAAAGCCGCCACCTTTTTTTTTCTCGATGCGATAGGTAACAGTGATTAGTACCCGGTGAGAGTCAAGCAGAATGCAACACGCATTCTGATTGGCTCTCGCCGGGTCCTTACCCGGCCGAGAATACTTCGATTCTCAGCCGGGACTCCAGCTGCCTTGTCCTCGACGGGGGGCTTGGCAGCCCCTCAGCCAATGAGGAGGCTCGAAGCGGGGCCATCCCCGCTCCGAGCCTCCCCACGGCTGAGAGGCTTGCTCCTGTGTCCCTGGTGGGGGATGATGGCAGCCTCCAGCAGTGTGGAGACTCCGCGCCTCCACACAGCTGGAGGCTTCCATCGTCCCCTGGCAGGGACGAAGGTACGTTTTTTTTTTTTCCTCTCCCCTTCCGCTCCCTCCCGCCCTCCCAACCCCACTTACCTTCTGCTTCTTTTTTTTTGGGAGCGGACGCGCTGGGAACACTTGTGTTCCCAGCGCGTCCGCTCCCGAAGGCCACCATGGAAAGAGAAAACAGACTCCGGTTTTCCCTTTCCCGGCGGCCATTTTCTTGGTGTTTTTTTTTTTTTCTGGCCTGAAACGCAGCAGCTTTTCGGGACAGAAAAAAATGCTTTTAGTGCCCCGGTCACACATATAATGTGGGCCGGGGTAGTAATAGCAATATGACCCTCGCGGCAGGGGCATTACCAACTCAGGTAATGCCCCCGCCGCTCGGGTCATATTGCTTAAGTATAACCTCGTTTATCAGAAATAGAAAAGGCAGACAAATGCCATTTGAAGGGCAGAAAACAAGCAAATGCCAGCCATTGGGCAGGAGGTGTGGGGAGGCAAGATGACACTGGGCTAGGGACATGCAACACAAAGCTTTTCCATACCCTCGGGTTGAAGGAATAACCACGGCTACCCAACGTTACAGATGAAAGAAACTGTGTTACAGAAACGAGTGTTGGGGCGGAACAGGAGATGGCAGGGGAGGTGAAGAGACCATGAGGGAAGTGGGGGGAGCAGGCAGAGAAGAGGGGGTACTTGGTGAGTGCATTGAAGGGCAAACAAACATTTATTTTCTACCGCTTTTCCCAATAACCGCAGGTTTCATAACTACAAATAACCTAGGGTATAACCAAGGGTATCTGTAGTTCATTACAATGTAACCATGGTTATAGAAAACAAGTTATTTTATTAACATTATATCTTTTTACAGCTACAGCGACGTTGGGGGGTGAAACATCACTGGCCATGGCCTTGGTAGAGTTTTCAATGGCTGAAAGCCTGGTAGTGTTGTAAAATATGAAGTGCCAACAGGCCAGTGGCCTGTTAGTGTTACGAAAATATAAAGTAAGCATGGCCGAAGGCCGTACTGTTAAAGAAAATAGGGAGCAGGCACGGCCAAAGGCTGTGACCACTGGCCATGACCGAAGGCCATCACTGGTGAGTAGGGATGGATTTTAAAAATGCAGTAGGCATGTCGAAGGCCATGGTTAGTGGGCAGTTAGTGTTTTAAAATATACAATGGACACTGCCGAAGTCCATAGCCATGGCTGAAGTCTATGGACAATGGAGCTGAAAATATACATAGGTACGTCCATGGCCAGTGGCACCGAAAAATATACAGTGGGCACAGCCGAAGGCTCTCGCCACTGGCCATAAACAACGGGGCTGAAAAATATACAGCAGACAAGGCAGAAGGCCGTGGCAACTGGGCAGGGGCAGTGGTGGTGAAAACTACACAGTGGGCACGGCCAAAGGCCATGTCCACTGGTCATGGCCGAAGGCACTGAAAAATATATAGCAGGCACAGCCGGAGGCGCTGGAAAATATATCACCGGCATGGAAAAAACATATGGTATGACAAAACTCTTGAAATTCAAGGAAGAACTTTAATCGAAGTGCAGCTAAGGTGAGTAAAATTAACGCAACACAACCTTTGAATTTCAGCTCATTGGGAAACTGTGGCCCGGCTTAACTCAGCGCAAAGCCCAGGAACACATATATATATTAGAAGAAAGGGAATTTACAATGCAATACAAAATGCAATTATGGGAGATATGGTATTATGGGGGAGGTGGATGGGAACATGCACACATATCATAAGGGAAGGGATTGTAAGTGTGCAGAAGAAGACACAGGATGAAAAATAAGGAAGAACCCTACATTTCCCTATAACAAAGATGGGTTTCCCGGCCTAAAACAAAACATAGGATGGCGTCAGAATGTCAGTCAAAAACAAATAGTGCCCTGTCCTATGTCCCAAACCTATTTCCGTTCCTTACACTTCAAAAGAAAACTATAAAGTAGCCTACACCCTGACTCCAAAAGGGTGGCTCCCTCCCTTGGATGATTTGTAGGCGGTTTGTGATGGAGGGATTTCCTTTTTCCCTCTGGTTTTACCAGAGTGCTCTTTATTGTTCCACACAGATGGGGAGGAGGTCTCTCTTCCCTAGAGCCTATCAGGCGATTTGCTTATAGTTCCAAAAAACAGGATTGGGAGGGTGTCTCCCTTCCCCAAGTCTTTCTTAGGCTCTCTTTTAATAGCATCAATATTGTCTGAATTTCTAACCAAGCATATATCTTCTTTCCTCTGGGTTTCTCATAACTTGTGCCAAAGGATATCTTTCAATTCTCCTGGTCTTCTCATGACTTTGGTTAGAGTACCTCTTTCTCTTCATTTGCTCTTCTTCTGTCTCAGCTTCTCAGTATTCGGGTGCCAGACCCCTTTCTCAGGTGTGTAATAACTCTTAGTTAAGCCTGGTTCACTATCCTGCCAGGCATTATCTTCCATGTACAACTCTCTCAGTTTCTCAGTATCCGGATCCCAGACCCCTTTCTCAGGTTTGTAATGTCCCTTATTTAAGTCCCTATCCTGCTCCGCCTCTCTCTGGGTCTCTCCAGGGTGTTCTTTCACCCAATATGTCCTTATTTGATCTCTCTGCTTGCTCCCACTTGGATGAGAAAGATGTTTCTGCCCTTCCTCCTAATCACAGCCTCTGGGGTCTCCCATGCCTTTCCGGTCCCCGTCAGCGTAGCTTTCAACTTGGTCCACAAGGGTTCTGGTCCTCGCCAACACCGGTAAGCTTCTCCAGCTTCACCTGGGCTCTTGCGTTCCGCGCTCAGTGACTCTGCCATGCTGGTTTCACTCCACACATCAGGTCTCGATTGGACCTCTCGGATGGCTGTCTTCCTGCCACTGGACGTCGGGTTCACCAGGCTTTGGGTAAGTCTTGACTCCTCTATGCCTTCTTGATCCCCGCCTTCCCTCTCCAGGCATGTGGGTCTGCAGCACATCCTCTCTGTGTGGCTTTGATCCCAAGTCTGATGCTCCTCTGCAGCAGGACTGACATTGAGGAGAGTTCTTCGTCAGTTTTTATGGCAGATTGACTCTTGAGCCTCTGATAGCTAGCATGTTTGCTTTGGTTCCGCATACGGCTCTTCATTGCCCTGCTCTTCCTTGTGTCAGTACTTTTGGATTCATTCATACTCACTCTTCCCTCACTCTGCCTCATCACAATAATGTCTACCTGATAGGGCTGCTATGTGTGAGGTAACTAGCAGAAGAAAGGGGAGACATAGAGGGTGTGGGTGCTTGGGGCCCTATCCATGTTATTCGGTGTGCAGTGATCAGCGACACTGTGGCTAACATACTGCGTTCTCCCCTGATAGTCTACACTTCTCACACAGAGGTGGTCCCCTGCCATAGGATCTGCCCACTGAGTACCACCCCCAGGCGGACTATCAGGTAGTGATCTCACCTCCCTGGCCCCATGTGAAGAGTCCAACTCCCAGGGAGAAGTGACAACACCAAAGGATTCGTCACAGGATTCACAATAACATACAAAATGGTATCATGGGGGACATCAACTGGAGCACACCGAGTTAAGCTGCTCATGATTTCACACATCTGCTGAATTTCAAGGGTTTTGTTGCGTTAAATCTGCACAACTTAACTGCACCTTAACTATACACACACATATATATATATCTATAGATATATATATATATATCTATATATATATATATATATATATATTGCGTTCAGTCTGTACGTGCATTGGGAACTGAGCATGCACACATTCATGCTTACCCTGCTACTTAATTTACATTTTGCAATGGGAAAGGAAACATTATTTCCAAATGGGGATGTCCTTTGGTATCCAATGGAGTGAGCAGTGTCACGGCTAGTCTATCCTCACATTCAATCCCAGAGGTTTCCCGGATCTGTAAATATGGATTCTTGTTACAAATATGTTAATGTTAAGGTGAGTGTTATGAAAAATAAAATGACCACCAAGCAGTGTGCATTATATACTTAGTGATTAGGCATGAAAATGAAACCATTTTATCACAGACATATTTGTGAAATATAAAGATATGTGGTCATTATACTGTTCCCAAAATGCTTTTTGATTTTATTCAAAAGCAGGCTAGAACCCTCAATTGTGTTATTTGATCCATTCCCCTTTGTCATAGGGGTATTTCAAAAGAGCACTACACCTGCATGAAAGCAGTTCAATATTGATTTATTGCAAGCCAAAATGTGACCACCTTTCATCACTCAGGATTGTTTTACTCCAGCAGCGAATTGACAGTGGAGTAGCGTTCAAGGTTTGTGTTCTCAGGCACAAGGTCCTATATTGAGGGTTCCCTGTATCTCTAGAAAGAAATCAATTCTGGTGTGAAATTAGATACCATTTCAGGGAAGAACAGACCCATCAAGCCTTTAGCAAAATATGCAAATGTCTTCTCTTTGCCTATAATTTTCCCCTGTGCTAGTCACAATGTGACCGTTGGCTGGTGCCTTGTGGCTGCTAGCTTCGTATAGGGCTGGCACATGAATATGTTGCTGACTCACTCTCCACCTACATTTATAATGATTATTCTGCAACGAATTCCCCATCATTCTGAATTGCTCTAGGTGAAGCACAGCTACCAGTTTGGGTTAAGCTCAATGGCCAACTTCTCACAGCATCATGGGCGCACTGGTGCTAAATGTGATGTGCGTGGGATACACAGATGCTACTTCATTAACTTACATTTGACCAGATCCATTACCATGTCTTCCATGAAGAATTTGGGATGCAAGCCTCGAAACGATTGGTACCAACAGATGTTGGTGTCGGAAAAATGTTCTGACACTGTGCTTGGGGATGGATCATGACAATGGAAATTGTCTCGGGAGGATAGCTCTAGGGCAACGTGCTCGCCTTGGAAACAAGACGAAATGGAGCAACACAGGTTTAATTCCCAGGCAAACCTCTGGGCACTAAGCGTGTTGTAAATAACCAATCATATCATATCATATCAAATTAATGTTCATGCTATGCTAAGCACTGTTCCTTATAATGGTTTGTGCAGTTGGAGCCATTCCCAGTCTCATCAGCTCTGACATGAATTGTAACTCATGCAGCACCTTGAACTGACGCCGGACTCAGATGCACAACTGAAAATAGAGAAGACATGTAAGACTAAGAATGCTCACAACTAGATGTATGAGTCCAGGAGCAAAGTATCTTCATCAAGGCGCAGCTCTTTATCAGATATGAAAAGGCAACACCATCAGGCCCCTTCATTGGGCTCTCAATATAGCTCAGATGTGGACAGGTTCAGGTGCTGGGAACATTCAAATGAAGTTACTTTTCCCATCATAGCTATGTCCCTGTGCTTGCCAGGGGGTAGTCAAGCAGTCCACGCTCGCTATCTTCCAGTACAGTGCTTCCGCACCAATTACAAAATGCCCATGACTCCTTCTTTAGACAATGCTATAAGGGCTGGGACCCAGCATGTCCCACTGGTTCAGGCTCCATGTTTGCTCTGCCTTTAAACGTAGCTGGAGATCAATTACATTTGAGGTCTGTCTGACCCAAGACTGATGATGTTTATGGCACAGAGACCAGCAGCACTTCCATTGCCGAAACCATTCCCGGCAGCACTTTGTAAGGAATTTCAATCAGGCACACACCCAAGTCTCGCCCAGCATGTAGTGTGCAAATGAAGCCCTTATTTATTTTTGTCTATAAGTTCAATATTCTGAATGATATACCACTCATATCACACCCTTCTCAAAACACCCCCCGTCACACTGAACTTATTTAAAATCACAATATATTTTTAATAGGTAACAACAGTCACCAATGGGGCGACAAAACCCATGAATAATATCTTTAATGCACTGGGAATCAGGTTATGAACACAAAAATAATGCAGCAAAGAAAATAATACATTTGGGTTGGTTTGGAACAGCTAGCACTGTGGTTAGAGGTTGCCCCTGCAACACCCCTCAACTCACCAAAAGACAATTTAAATAGATGTGAGGAGAGAACAGGTACGCAGGAATAATGTTGACCAAACAGAATATCACTCCCACCTTCCACCCTTAAACACAAGATAAAAAACAGATTTGACTATTCAACTGCCAGAATGGCTTTGGAACTGGCTGAGCAAAAACACTATGTGTCCAAAAATGCTTAAATTATTATAAATTTCTACGGGAGCTGCTTTGAACAGATGCAAGCAAGCAAAAGCAATGATTTAATCAAAAGAAAACAATTGGAATCTCAAAGGTAAAGTGGGAAATAATTTAAAGGCAATTCACACGTGTAAAACGTTTGCACAATGTAAATTTGCGGCAAACTTTTACTATGCGGTTTTTGGCAAAAACGGGTGAACTACACTATTTCTATCTTCAAAATTGAGGAAGTTATGGAGGTTTTAGTGAGAGGTGTTGGTCGAAAATTAAGACACAAATTTGGACAAGAACGTCAGTGTAAACCAGAAAATATGGGTTATGCTTTTACTCAAGACTAGAGCATGTAGAATAGAAAACCAGGTTGGGTTGAAGTAAGCTCTGAGACTGATTCATGACTTCAGTAACAGAACCCCAGCGCCTTCCCCAGCAGAACCAGTCCAAACAGTGGGATTTATGGATAAGAGTTACATAAATATAAATGACTATGAAAATGACGCTTTAGCTAATAGACAGAATAAGATAGCATCAGGCAAGCATTATGGTAGCAAGCCAGATAGTTTCAGGATGCTTCCCCACACCACAGCACTCCACTGAGGTGTAAGGATTAGTTGAGTATTAATTGAGGATTGAGGCCTAGCTGAAAATGGTTCAGCTACTGCTTGGCCTGGTGATTGGCATCTGGATCTAAAAGGATGTTGAAAGCTGAATGTTGAATGATGGATCAGAGTGCTTCGCTGGAATCCGAAGAGAGCGTCTGTCTATATGTTGGCAGCTGTCTCTGTTTATCCTTTCCAATGACATCACAAAAATGGGTGCATGGGCCGGCTTAACTAAACTCGCCCCTGTGAACTTTCTCCAAATGTCCACAAATATGCATGTTTACCATAGGAATGTGTGTGCAAAGTTTAAAATTCTATCATAAATACAGTTCCCATAAAACCACATATACTGCCATTCCTGTTTAGAATATGCTATACAGTTCCACTACGTTTTGAAATGTAGGGCCAAAAATTAGATTAACAAATCTGCCCTTTTTATATTTTTCACCACTTCTGATAGCGAGTTATAAGTCTCTAAAAATTGTTCATTACCTATTCTTTGCAGCAAATGGTCAGCCTTTTGTCTGTCTCTGGAGGCAAGGAGCAGCCCCCACCTTTGGGATTTCCTTCTGCAAGCCTAGTTTACGACCTTTGTACATGTCCATTTCCTGGCCTGGAGAATCTGCCATTATTCAGTCCTTGGTAGCAGACAAAAGTCTGGCCTACTCCACAATTATCATGTGTCAGTGAGCATCTGCTGAGACGAATGCCCTCCCCTTAGGTGGAAACCTGTTTTTTAACCTCTTGCAGGCCCAGCCAGACTAAGTTCATTCTTAATTTCTTGACTTGAATCCAGCACAAAACAAACTTGTTGCATCAGATGACATAGATAAATTACATCCTTAGATTTTAACCTGTGGGATCAAAACAACTGAGATCTGTGATGCTTTCAGCAACAGTCCTTTTATATTTGCTAATCCGGCAGATCTTTAGTTTTAGAAAACTTTAAAGTTTAATCAGGAGAGCCCATTTGACAGGGGCTGTCACTCACAGGTAGCCCAGTGTGGCTGCACACAGATTTTTGACAGGAATTGTCATTCACAGGCAATCCAGTTTTGCTGAGAAAATGTTTTGCTCTTCACATTTCAGGACCTTGTAAATTCACAGTGCTTCATTAGATTACATGAATTGTAGCACCAAGGAAGATTTTTGAGTGTTGGAAAGTGTTATGTACAGGCATTTTGAAGTTTCAGCAGCAAAGTAAAGGTCATTTACAGGCACATTTTGGAGTTTCACTTGCAAAGTGCTGCTACTCGCTTTGCACTCTATGAGTCTCATTACGACCCTGGCGCTAATGGGTTAACAGCGCCGTAAAAGGCTGCGGCGCCGTTAACCCATTAGCGCCTGATTACGAGGTCCCTTTGCGGGACCCGACCTTAACGGCTGGTCTACACCAGCTGTTAAAGTAGGGACCCGCAAAGGGACCTTGGTGCTAAGTACGGTACCGCAATTTGCGGTACCGTACTTAGCGCCTTCCCTATTCCCATTGAGCCCTATGAGGTGAAAATGGGAATGGGGAAGGGCCATGGTTCAAAGGGGAATTACCGCCCCGCCAACCTTGGAATGGGGTGGTAATTCCCCATTGAACCATGGCGGACCTGTTACAACACCGGCACCGACCATGGTGCTAATAGCGCCATGGTTTAGCGCCGGTGTTGTAATGAGGGCCTATGTTTACTTGTCATGGAGCCCACTGGCACTTTTTCTGGAGCGTGTGCTCTGTTCCACCACACATGCACCATGGGTGGCAGGTTGTGCAGCCATCTGTTTGTGTGTTGAAAAACGCGATTTTGGAGGTTTTGGCTCGCACAAGGGTTTTTGCTGCCATTTTACTGTTTCTCGTACCATAGATAGCAGAGTGAGGCCGCATAGCATAGGAGAGTGGGTCAATCCATCCCACAACTTACATTGCCAAAACCATTCCCTGCAGCAAAAAAGTGGGCACCAGGTGTTGTGGACATATCACCAAGAGTCAATGTTTTGTGACAACTGGCTTTGGTTCACTTTGAATGCATCTCCTGTGACGATGATGAGTATTAGTCTCTCTACACCCTTGCAGGTACTGTAGATGGTAATTCATTCTCAATGAGCCGGACGCTGACATAGACTACTTGGCCCTGAGCTGTCAGGAGGCCACTTGCTTGGATAAATTCCCAAGCTGGATTTCCCTGACTTAAACCCCATCGCTAACCAGACGATCACTGTGAGACGAAGCAGCGCTCCCACTACCCAGCTGGACACAGATGCTACCCAGCTACCCACACAGGACCCATACTTGACCTAGACCCACACAGGATAAGAACCAACCATGTTCTTGCCTTGAGAAAAACCTATGGTTGAAACACGTGCCAGCACTAAAAGCACAAGCAAGCAGCTCATGACCTTAGTCTTAAAAATTGTACGCCAAGATGCATGTCACACAAGTGACAAATATTTCTGACTAAACGTACAACTGACCATTTGGCATAATTAAGACCTATTTTTCCCAAAGCCTAAATGGTGTTAACTATCATTGAAGAATGAATCTGAGCACTCCGAATAGAAACAGGTAAATACCTTATCTAGCGCCACTGTACAACAGGGTTCCAATCCCCCAAAAAACAGCTTAAAGTAATATTGTCTTGTTTATTAATATGATCAAGTACAAGGCAGTGTTGCAAGGGAAAAAGGACAGAGCCCCTTTAAGAGGGGAGCTTGAGACTATGGGAGGGGAGCGGGAAGTGGGAGGAAAGGGAGGGGCAAGGGAAGAGGGAAGGCAGTCATGTTACGGAGGAATAAAGGGAAGGTTGGAGAGCAGGATGGCTCCCGTGTCTTCTGTCCGCAGCGTATGTGTATGGCCAGCTGAACAGTATAACGGTTACCAGTCAATTGGTCAAAAACATTTGGTCGACAGGACAATTGGTCGACACCATTTGGTCGAATGCCAAATGGTCGAATTTTTTTTTTTTACCCCTAACCCCCTTTTTTTTCTTTTTTTTTTCTTTCCCCACACGAAAACCCACAAAAAATATATATAAATTAAAAAAAAAAAATTCGACCATTTGGCATTCGACCAAATGGTGTCGACCAAATTGCAGTCGACCAAATTGCAGTCGACCAATTGACAGGACACCCAGTATAACAACTGGCGATGAGACAGATGCGACCTCACGCTCTGCAGCATTAATGGAGGGCCCGTGTGCCCAGCAGAAAAGAGGGGCCCGTGCGCCCAGCAGTAACGGAGGGCCTGAGTGCCTGCAGTGAAGAAGGGCCCGTGAGCCCAGAGGAAGGGCCCGTGTGCCCTGCAGTAGCGGTGGGCCCGTGCGCCCTGAAGAGGGCCCGTGTGCCCTGTAGGTGGGCCCGTGTGCCCGGCAGTAGCGGTGGGCCCATGCGCCCTGAAGAGGGCCAGTGTGCCCTGTAGGTGGGCCCGTGTGCCCGGCAGTTCATGTGGGCCTGCGTGCCCTGAGCAGAGGCCCGTGTGCCCTGTCGATGGGCCAGTGTGCCCAGCAGTTTAAGTGGACCTCCGTGTCCGTGTTAAAGCAGAGGCCCGTATGCCCTGCTGAAGGGCCCATGCGCCCAGCAGTTTGAGAGGGCCGGTGCGCCCTGCAACTAAGCAGAGGCCCGTGTGCCCTACTGGAGGGCTACGCGCCCAGCATTCCAGAAGGGCCCGTGTGCCCTACGCAGGAGCCGAGGACCGAAGTGGAGCCGTGCGGGAGGAGACCCAGCAACTGCGGAGCCGCCAGAGAGGGAGAGGAGAAGGCCGTGTCTGCGATGCCCGCGACCGCGCTGCAGACCCGGCTGCCCAGCTGATCCATCCCGCCCACCCGCAGAGGAGAAAGGAATCACCCGACCGTCGCGGTCGCAACACCTCAAGTAAGGAGCTATGACGGGGGCTTGGAGTGAAAGGAACCCCGTGTCTCCCACAACGTGACATTGCAAAGCGACGAAACACTAGCCTACCAAGATTAACCCTGTGTCTCCCACAACGTGACATTAAAAAAAAAAAAACAGGCCCGGGGAGCCACCGAAACGCAATACGAAGGTTAGGAAACTGAAGCCCACACAGGCCAAACACCACCTCACGGACCCGTACAGGAAATAAAAAGAAGACAGACCTAGAAAGCTGCCCAGACATATGCGCACCAGCAGCAGAGAAGACCTGTACCAGACAGGACCGGCAACAACGGAAGTAAACGCAGCACCACCCATACAAACCAAAGGACCATACAAAAGTGCATAGCGACTCCACAACCAAACTAAACACCGGCCACCATGGCGGACCAAGAGCAAGCAGATGCCGACGCAAGTGCGCAAGCCCTAGCAGACTTGTGCCCCACATCATATGCCGCCGTCATGAGAAGACCCAGCCCATTTGCTTTGATCCCGCACCACAACCAAGGAACAAGATGGGAGGAATGGGTCGAAGAATTCGAAGACTTTCTAGGCGGAATCGGGAACCAGAACCCACCAAACAAACTCAGCATATTTAAGAACTTGGTAGGAAAAGAGGTAAAGGACATCATCAAGACAATCCCAGCCACAGACAAAACCACGTACCAATGTCTCCTCGATGCAGTAAACGACATAGTCATAGTAGGATCCAACAAAGACTACGAACGCATTGCATTCAACCAACACAGGCAGCGTCCACACGAATCGATTGGAGAGTTCGTCATACGTCTCCAGCAGAAGATAGGAGACTGTGACTTCGCCAACTTCAATGATGAAGAAGCTATAAGACTAAGGATTATAGAAGGGTGCACCTAGTCAATGTTCAGGAAACACCTTCTCATAAAGCCCCTACCCCTAGCGAAAATACTCAATATGGCAAAAACATACGAGAGAGTTGACGCACAGGCAGCCGCCATTGAAAGGAAAGGTGAACGCGACGCCATCGCGACCCTCACGGAAGAGAAACCGCAATACTCTGAGCCCACTTGACCCTGGAGAAGGAGGAAACTGAGTAGACACTGGCAAGAAAGCCCGAGCAAAGAGCAAGGCCACGGGCGAGGGTGGAAATACACCCACAGACAACCATACCCAGCCCTTGGACGAACATGCTGGTGCAGTGGCCAGGAAGGTCACCTTCAGAGAATGTGCAGAACAGGGCCACCCACAAGCTCGGCATGCCAACCCACACCCCAGGAAAGACACCCGAGTACACCGAGAGCACGGCTAGACATCAGGAAAGACATCAAGGACATGAACATCAGCCCACCCAGAGGTCTCAGGCAGGCACACCCCCTCTACCCTGAGCTTGCCCACCACAAAGGGGACGGACCAACACTTGGCACACGAACGCCACATGTCCTGCGAGAGGACTGCGAGCTTCGCAACCGCCCAGTACCCTTTGAAATATTGTACGGGGCGGTGGAAATGGAAGTCACAGAAAACGTCAGTACAAGGCAACAGTACCAGTCAAGGGCGGGAGAATACCCCCTAGACGAACCCCAAGACCATGCCATCCAACGGAGGACGGCACAGACAGAGCAGCCGAAAGGATGGCCACAACGTGACCCAACCCAAAGAGAACGCAGAGTGCCGAACACCATCCGCATGATACCGAGCCCCGCCAGAGGAGACAGCCGCCTCAGTGACCGGACAGCACTACAGCACGCACTCATCAGCGTCCACTATAGGTCATTCAAAGTAACCCACAAGAAGGACCACGTGCCCGAGCAAGATGCTGGAGAGACAAACAAAGCCAAAGGGCAGACGAACAGCGCAGATCCCACCCTAGCGACAGAGAACAAAGAACAAGTGACAAGTACGACAAGGAACTACGGCAAAAGGACGCCAAATGACTCCCTCCTCCACGAGTTATACTTTGAAGAGCATGAACCAACGGAAACGAAGGTGATCGAGATGGAGAAAAAAGAGAGAGAGGAGACTGATGAAACGCCACAACGAGAGAGTGCAGAGGAGACCCACGAGCAACCAAGCAGGCCCCATCGAACCACAAAGAGACCCCAACGGCTCATCGAGCAAATGTAACCTGGGAAGTCTCATGTTAAGCAAGGGGGAGGTGTTGCAAGGGAAAAAGGACAGAGCCCCTTTAAGAGGGGAGCTTGAGAATATGGGAGGGGAGCGGGAAGCGGGAGGAAAGGGAGGGGCAAGGGAAGAGGGAAGGCAGTCATGTTACGGAGGAATAAAGGGAAGGTTGGAGAGCAGGATGGCTCCCGTGTCTTCTGTCCGCAGCGTATGTGTATGGCCAGCTGAACAGTATAACAGGCAGCTGCCGGTCTTCTTATACTGCCTCCCATTATACCTACCAGAACTGTCTACAAAACCTTGGCTATCCTGAAGGCAAATTGCAAGCAAGAGAACCTGTTACCTTTTAGTAGAGACTTACGTCTGTGACTTAGAATTTTCCTTTCCCTGAATCTCATGTGTGCAGGAAGGTTAGGAATAAAAAGAAGTCTGCACAGAGAACCCTGTATCCCTTCAAAATGCACCCTACTCCTGATAGTCTGGTGGTCTAAGCATAATGCATTCTATGATGTGCCTCCAGCTAATAAATCTAACGAGCTGAATTTCGTCTGAGGCAAGCTGTTTGCTTGTGCCAGTTTGGGCCCATGCAGCCAATGCTTCTTGCCGCTCCATGAAACACTCTTACACCCCTTGCTAAGTAGTCCATGAGGCTGCCCAGCATAAGAATGAACATTCCTAAACCCCTGCTGGAGGGAGTATTAGTTTCCACGCCTGCAGCTATGCACATTCTCAAGACAATCTTAGGTAGAGTTGAATATCTGGGCAGAGCAATGGGTGCTGAGCTATTCATTAGACATGGCTCCTGAGTGCACAAGTATGGTTTATTGATGGGTGTTAAAAAATAAATAGATTGATTGACTGATTCATTGATTGACTGATGTTTTTTGATGGAGACGTCCACTTGTGTTTATTGCTATGCACTCCACGAAAACAAGAAAGTGTTCTAGAGTTTGTCCACTACAGACTCGCAATACTCTTGCTGTAAGATATTCTCATTTATAAGGCAGTCCTTCCCCTGTAGTAGAAAGCAGCAGTTGCATCAGGCCTCAAAAGTAGCAGCACTGAGGCTCTGGCTGCAGGCACTACATAGCATGGGTCTCCATGCCAATGGGCCCGTCCATGTCAAACCTATTAATTAGGGGAGCTCTCAACATAATTACCTGTGGGAGGCAGGATTTAGCAGTTCCTACCTCTATGGAAGCAAATTACCCCAGACAAGTGAGTCCTGAATTAAGCTTCGGCAGACTACTGCCTCCCCTAATACTCCACGTAACCTTCCTCTCGTTCATCTCTGCAGGAACATATTTTAGTTTTGGAAATGGCAGGCCTTCACAGTAAAGAACGCACTGAGATGACTCTGCTTCAGGATTCCATAAAGTGTTTGAGGTATTTCCTTGTCCTGAAGAAGCCTGTGCTAATCATAGTCCTTTGCCTACTGAACACATTCCTGTGAAAGGACTGGCTAGTGTCCTTAGATATCCAGAACATATTGTTCCACTAACACTGGGGAAATTCCAGAATGCCAAACGTCCACGTTAAAGTGAATTTTGTATTCTTGGAAAACTCATTGGTATTCCAAAATCGAGTTTGAACTTGCATGTGAATTGGTCCGGTGGGCTTGAGTTAGGCAGGCCTATCGGTATGATATGATATGGCATTTATAATGCGCCTATACACAAGTGTTTCAAGGCATGACGAGGCAAGGTAGGGGGAACAGAGGGAAGACATAGACAACGATCTTACTAGGCCAGGTGACATTGAGATTGTGCAAGTGCAGGGGAAGGAGAAAGTGCGGGGGTAAGGGGGAGGGGGCAGTGCAGTACATGGGAGCGACAGTAAAAACAAATACAATAAATAAAGCAATAAGTGAAAGTGCGGCCAGCTGGTGGCAAGTGCAAGTGCAGGCATCAGGTATCAAGTGCTGGTAGAGGCTGAAGGGATACAGAAAACAGTCCCCAAGTGCGGGGGATGCCAGGGAAGCCCTGAAGGGGCGCAACTGGCGGGGTAGGGGACCTGGGCCTGAGATCAGAGGGTGGCCAGGTGACTAGTGCAGTTTCAGTCAGGAGTTCAGCAGGGGAGAGGAGGAGAGAAAGCAGTAGCAAGGGTGGGGAGCAAATCGAGCCACTACTTTGCTCAAACACCCAATGGGACTTTGAATTTGACTACGAAGAAATACTCGACCTAATACAAAACTCAAATGTGTCGAGGGCAGCGGGCCCGGATGGGTTAACCAACAAGATTTTGGAGAAAGATCCCGCTGTGTGGGCATCTTTTATGCTAAAACTGTTCACAACAGTAACAAGGACACAGAAAATTCCTTCATCTTGGACCCGCTCCATTGTTGTTCCTATCTACAAGAGGGGTGATAGGGCCAATCCATGCAACTACAGGCCTATCACCCTTCTTGATGTGATAGGAAAGATTTTCGCAGCAATAATCTTGCGGCACCTTAACGAAGGGAGTGCGAAGTCAAACCATCAGGACCAGTGGCAGTCGGGTTTCCGAAAAGGGATAGGCACGAACCTAAACATCTTCATTATAAGCATATTTAAGTGCATGGTTCACCAGAAAAAGATACGTGCAGTCTACATTGCATCGATCGACCTGGAACAGGCGTTCGACTCAGTGGACCGTAGAATCCTGTGGCACAAATTGAAGAAATGGGGCTGCCCTAAAGCACTAACAGAACCCATGCAAGAACTTCATAAGAGCACAAGTCTCAAAATCAGGCTGGACAGAAAGGGTTTACTGTCCGATGAAATTCGTTCCAAAAATGGGTTAAAGCACGGTTGTTGTTTGGCACCAGCAGTGTTTTGCCTTTTCATATCCAACATGGCCAAAGATTTTGTAAAAACTAGATCTTTTCCACCTAAAATCACCGCCCACCCCGTGGGACGTCTACTCTTTGAAGATGACTTGTTACTGCTTGACCAAACTGAAATTGGGCTGCAGAGACAATTGACGGACTACATTCATGGTAATGCATTAAAGATAAATGCAAAAAAAATCCAAGATATTGATTTTAGGAGACAACAGCAGGGCCAGGAAGCGGAAGAAATGGTCATGGCACTGAATGGAGAACAAGTACCAGTGGTCAGTTCAATGGTATACCTAGGGACAACTCTGAACAATAGCTCGAGCGATGCTCCAGGAATTCAACACCTGAGAAATAAAGCCAAAAACTTAGCATCCCAAGTGCTTCTCATTAAAGGGTGTTACTGTGGCAATAAGACCCAAGGTGGCGGGCCAATACCGCCCCAGGTAATGCCCGGGGCCGTAGTTATAGGTCCGAGATAGCGAGGGCCTTAACGAAGCCCCGGGCATTACCGTGGGCGGTTTTGGCCCGCCGCCGAGGGTCTTATTGCCATTAGTACCCCGGCCCGTTAGACCTCGGTACTAATAGCTTTTTTTTTTCTGTTCCGAAACGTTTCGGAACAGAAAAAAAAATAATAAACACCAAGAAAATGGCCGCCGCCATGGAAAGGGAAAACGCAGTCCGTTTTCCCTTTCCATGGCGGCCATCGGGAGCGGCCGCCATGGAAAGGGAACATAAGTGTTCCCAGCACGTCCGCTCCCGAAAATGGATTCAAAAACAAGGTAAGTGGGGTTGGGAGGGCGGGAGAGGGGAACAAAAAAAACTGTACCAGCCCCCAGCCGTGTGGAGGCGCAGAGCAGGGATGGCCCGCTCCGAGTCTCCACACGGCTGGAGGCTTCCCTCGTCCCCCATTGGGGATGCAGGAACAAGAAGGTAAGTTGGGGGGGGGCGGTGGGAGGGAAGGGAATAAAAAAAAAGCCTTACCCGAGTGCCCGGCGGGGAGCGAAGTCAGCCTCTTAGCCGCGGGGAGGCTCGGAGCGGGGATGGCCCCGTTTCGAGCCTCCTCATTGGCTGAGGGGCTGCCACGCCCCTCGCCGGGAACAGAGTAGCCGGCACGCACAGCGTAACTGGGAATACCGTGTGGTATGGCTTGCAAATGAGCCAATCACCACACAGTATTCCCTTTGCGCCATGCGTGTCGGGTACTAATGTAAGTTCTCGTTGGTGCCAGTTTGAGATGTTTATAAACTAAAAGTGGTGCCAATACCCACCTACGTTGTGGAGGCCAACCTCTTTATGGAACCCAAAAATTGGAACCGCTTGGAAAGCCTATTCTGGAAGAGGGTTCTGGCCCTACCGAACTCAATACCCATTGAACGGGTACGGAGGGAAATGGGCTTGTCATCCTTACACTCTATGATGGAATGGAAGTCTCTATCATTCATGAGGAAATGTCTCGAACCACCAGGAGTGAGTGGGTTTTATCATACAAACTGTTTGCTGATGTTTGCCGTAGTTGGCTAAATATCTGTCACAAACGGAGCGACAAAACTTCTTAAGACTTCGTCTGAATCTCCATCCATCACGGGAGGTCATGGCAAGGAGAACAAAGGCCCAGGAAGAGAGAAACTCGACCTGTCGATTGTGCAATAAAAATATGGAGACCTTACAGCACTTAGTACTAGTGTGCGAGCCCTTAAGTTTCATAAGAAATAAACTCCTGGGGAGATTCCTTGAGGAATCACCATTGAAATCGCAGGAGGACAGGTGGGCCTGCATAAGATGGGGAGGTCGCCTCTCCCGATCTCTAGCTGTACTCCAACTGATCAGGATAATCTTCTCTAACATGGAGGATAAAGAAACCGCATCGACAGGTTGAATAAGCTCTACCACAAAACTTTCCTTTTTCCTTCTTTTAACTTTCTTTTTTTTCCCACCCCTTGAGGATTTGGAGGAGCGAAAGGTCCTCTTGTGACTATGTTATGTCATGTAATCTTTTGTGCTTCGGACTGTTTCTCCTTTTTGTTCTCATCTGAATGGCTTTGAACGTTACCAGAGTTTTTACATACTGTTGTATCAAAGGTTTAATTAAAACTAAATGATGTAAATAAAATAAAAAAAAGAAAGCAGAAGCAAAGGGGAAGGTTTTGAGGTTCTTCCAGAACCGGAGATGGTTCTCCTCACATTTTAGGGGTGCAGGGAGGCTGTTATAGAGGCAGGCCCCAGCCGAAGAAAGAGATCTACCACCAACTCGTTGCTTCGAGAAGCGACTGACCCTGAGGGAGTTTGAGGCGGATGAGCCGAGAACTTGAGAAGGAAGATAGAGTTGAAGGTATAGAGGCCACAGGCCCCAGTAGGCCTTGTGGACAATGCAGAGAGTTTTGAAGTTAATCCTCGCAGCCACTGGGAGGTAGTGTTAACTCTCTCAGCTACATTTGGTCGGACAATCAGAACCCTGGAGTCTATAGAGAGTTTTGTTGGCCATGTGAGTCACAGCTCACCTGTTGTATCATTGAAAACTGTGCTTGGCTGATAGTGAGAGAAATAGGGCTGATCCTTAGAGTGCAGGAGTGTTCTCCCTTAGATCTTTCAGATGACGATTGTGTATCTTTTAGACGGTTGATTCAGTTTGAGAGACTTTATTTTTAATTCTGCACGTTTTGTGAAGTCCCTTACATTTGTACTCCCCCTTTGAGAAAGCCTTTATGATACCATTTGTAATAAAACAAAAAAATAGAATTCTCTGCTTAAAGTCTGTCATCCAGATCGATGTGGGCAAAATGAAAATGGCCGGCAGTCAAGCAAGGTGATTTGGTTTGGCTGACAGCAAGCGAGTAGCGTGGGGCAGCCTGATTGATTTATGTCGCCTAGACTATGAACTGTAGGCATGAATGTGAAATTGCTTCTGAAACAAACATGATAAACAAACCTGATAGCAGACTAAGTTATGCCTGTTGAAAAGCAGGGTTATAGGGATGACCATGAGAGTGATAAATGTATATTCTATTCTAGACCGCTTGATAGATGGATGGTTTGTAGCCGTAAAACATATTGTGCATGTAGTTAGGACGATATGTTATAAAATGATTTCATTGAAATGGCATGATATTCATATATGCATTTAAATAAAGAACATTTGTAACACATGGCATGGGGGAGACATTTCCGATTTAAGACAATGGGCCTCATTACACGGTAGGCGGTAAACCATGGCGCTATTAGCGCCATGGTTCATGCCGGTAATTTACCGGTACCGCCTTGGAGGAAAGGGGAATTACCACCCTATTCCAAGGTTGGTAGGGCAGTAATTCCCCCTTCCCCCCATTGCCCTTCCCCATTCCCATTTTTGCCCCATAGGGCATAATGGGAATGGGGAAGGCGCTAATTACTGTACCGCAAATTGCGGTACCGTAATTAGCACCCTGGTTCCTTTGCGGGTTGGATTTTTAACACCTGCAAAAAGCAGGCGTTAAATTCCCCAACCCGCAAAGGGACCTCGTAGTAAGGCGGTAAGGATTTACCAGTACCGGTAAAATACCAGTACCGGTAAACCCTTACTGCCTACCGTGTAATGAGGCCCAATATGTGCAGATAAACCAGAGACATTAGGAAGATGGTTTGCAACATGCTCCGCAATGACCATTTGGGTTCCTTGGCACGACTATTACAACACACAAAACCAGGTGTCTGAACAAGCAGATAGCGGACATTCTCAGAAAATAAATCATTGAAATGGTTCTACTGCAGGGTTACAGACAGAACCCGTTTTTTAAGTATTTCTTTTCCCCCAAGAAGGGCGTCGTGAGTGGCCCATCTTAGTCGTTTGCCTACTGAACAAGTTCCAAAAGGAGGATTTCATATTGTCAACCTCGACTGACATTTTCCAAGCCCTCCCAGCAAAGGACGGTCTGGTATCCTTTGATCTCCAGGATATATATTTCCACAAACTCTTTGGAAGTTGCAGCATGCTGAACTGAGACAATTAATAGAATCAGCGAGAATAGGCAAGCTGCCGAACACCCGCAGTGAACAATACAACCTGCACACCATTGTGCTATCGAACAAGGAATACATTTGGGAAATAAATCAGTCCTAGCCGGATCTGAATCTTCTGAACCTTGTGAATTTTGACAATTTACAAGAACATTTAGATCTCTGAACTGTATCAACAGGCCAGGGCCAGAGGACAAGAAAGAGAACCAAAGACACAACAGGGCAGGGGTTAGAGATCAGCTACCAGGAGCCAAGTATAGTTGCAGTCAACGTACACAGGTATAGTGTATTTTATTTAGGCTATTAGTAGTAGGGAGAGCATTTGATAGAATAGGTTTGGATGGAGGAGACATTTTTGTGTGAAATCCTGAGAGGCACTGGCTTATTGTTTTCATTTAAAGATTAGGGAACATCCCCACCATCATAGTTTGTAGGGCTAGAAAAGGCATTCTTTTCCCTTTATTTAACCCCTATGTTGAACCATGTCCTATGATCGGTCTCCTGTGTTGACTTACCACACAAAGCTCACCTCCTGTTTCCCTTTCGGCTTTGTTTGGGTGATAGAGGGAGGAACAGGGCTAATACACATTTGGAGAGTACGGGGGTGCTTGTATTTTAGCCATTTCAAATGATTTTTTGGTGTCTTTTAGACATTTGATACCATTTTATTTTGTATTGTGCAGATTTTGTGAAGTTCCTTAAATGTTTATGCCTGCTTTGAGAAACCCTTCATGAAATCCTTTGTGACATCCTTTGCAATTTTTTAAAACCCTTTCCCTTAGCTTTCCTTCTTCCACTGAACACAAAGAAAAAACAAACCCTTTGTATAATCCTTTGTAACACCTTTTGCTATTTTGAAAACATGATTCTCATCGCTCTTCATACTTCCACCAAACAAACACACAAATACATTGTAAGAAACCATTGTGGCCTCCTTTGTGAATTTCTTGAAAAATTACCATTGTACCATTGTACCATTTCACCCTCCACTCAAAAAACAACAACAAAACTGTTAAGAAATTATTTGTGAAAACCTTTGTGAAAATGTTTGTGATACAAACACACACACACACACCTTTTGTGATCTTTTTTTAAAGCCCTTTTCCTTACACTATTTACAAATACATCACTTCTTGTGATTTTCATGAATTTATCTTTAGCGGGGTAAAAAAGAAGTCACAGTGGACCTATTTGGAAGCATTCTGTCTTCTGATGAGGTGGATGTTGGGACTGATGTGGGCTGAAAGTATGCAAAGCCCATCAAAATTGAGGTGGCCACCTCATCTGTGGAGGTAGATTTGATAGCCTTTGTGGATGATGAAGGTAGGGATGCCAGTCTCTGGATTACCATTCAGTGACTGTAAACTCAGTTACAGTCACTGAATGGTAATCTCCTGCCTTCATCCAGCCAACTCTGGCACTCTCAGCTTACTAGTCATTGACAGGAAATCCCACTCATGTTTATGGCATGCAGGATGGTGCTTGCAATTCTCTCCTCAATCATTTGCACACGTGTTTGGTATGTGTGTTGCTCACTCATTCGCAGCCAATTAATGTAATTACATTCAACCAACTTGGGGATTGTATCTTCCCTAGAATTCTCTCCCAAGTATGGCACAATGACTGGATGTGGCTACAGAATACTACTAGTTATTTCACTACTTTCTTTTGTACATATGTCCCTGGGGCCAGCGTGAAGTTCCTAGTTATGGTATTATTTATTTATTTTATTTATTTATTTCTAACATGCAGACATGAGGGCGCACAAAAACACAGCAGTACAAACATCCATGACAGGGCAAGGCAGGCATATCAGAAAACCCTACAGCAAAACACCCTTCAGCTTAACAGCACATTTTTCAGGGATTTGCAGAACAAAAACAAATCGGCTTCCTGTTGGAACTCTAAAAGCAGGGATTTCCAAAAGTGAGCCACCACAACTGGGAAAGACCTACCTAAGCCGTTTGTCCACCTAAATCTAGGACATCATATAGAAGCAGAGTTGCCCGAATGTATAGTCCTCTTAGGTTCATAAATGACCAATCTGTCCTCCCAATATGTCAGGGCTTTACCATAAAGGCAGTTATGGTAAGTTAGTTAAAACCTAGCTGCCTTGAAGTGAATTTGAGCTGTTACCGGGAGCCAATGTATATCCTCCTGGGAGTAGACATATGGTCTCTCCGAGGAACCACGCTTTTACAATGCATACAGCATCATTCTGTGGGACCTGAAGTTTGTCAAGACACCCTTTAATAAAACCCATTAGTAGGGCATTACAATATTTGAGGCTCGACAAAATAATATCTTGGGCTATGTTGATATAGTTTTCCTCTAAAATAAAAGGTTTTATGTGCCCGAGGTTGTTCATCATCTGGTCGACATTGCCTCTGCACCAAGAGAGGATTCCAGGTAGACGCCCAAAGTTTTAACTTGTCCAAGTGTGGAAATGCTGCCATCCTCAATGCTAAAACTAGAATATCTGCAGTCTAATTTTGCTCTGGCTTGGGATGAGTCAAAAATCAAAAGCTCCATCTTACCGCCATTGAGGCATATCTAGTGGGTGGTCATCCAGTGTCTAATAACTCTGTAGACATGGTAAAGGTTGACGGTATCATTGTCATACTTCTCGTTGAGGTCGAGTATCAGCTGAAAGTTGTCAGCATAGTTGGTAAAAAAAGCTCCCGTCTCGGCTAGGAGATCAGAGAGGGGCCTGATGTAGATGTTAGATGGTGACTCTAAGGACCATGGATCCTCGCAGCAACTCGCAGTTGTCAGTCCGATGCAGAGGGAGACTACTGCAACAACCATTGATTCACCTGCAGTTGCGCAGTGGAACCACTGAAGCGGAGGTGACCGTGACTGTGCACCAAGTAAGTCCGCTGAGTGTGCCGACAACTGTGAATACTATGAATACATCTGGTGTAAGTCATGCAGGGGAAGCTCTTTAAATGCGGCCATGAGGCTGCAGTCATTGGAAACCTCTCGGTGCTCCCGTGCATTTAATCATAACACACTCATGCAACAATCCCTTACCGTCCCATGGGGTGATGCCCTCTCGGATGGTCCATGGTCGCCCCCGCTACTGGTGTTGGGGCCTGGGGGAGTGGAGACGCGGGATGACCGGCTGAAATGCATGCTGCTGCAGAGTCTGGCTCGGAGGGTGGTTGAGGCTCTGCCATACGCCTGCGCTGTGGATTGGTCCTGTGACCGGCCTATCGAACGCTCGTCGATTGCCAGTCCTCTTTCTGTTGCAATAAGTGTCTCTCAAGACACCATGGACCAGTGTTTGTTGTTTAATGGACAAGAATCTGGAACAGTGAGTGGAGTTTCACTGAGTGGGAACAACAGTAGCAATAGTTATGGAACAAAATGCTCAAAATACTCAAACCTGTCTTCAAGCATGGTCACGACGGAAGCACTTTGTGGTGACAAAATTGAACTTAGACATGAGAGTGCAATGTCAAGTTTTATCCCGTGCATTGACGAAGTGTGTGTTTGACAATCTGGCAGCTCAACCTGTATTGACAGGAGACCTAATACCTCTGGTAGCTGAAACACCAATTAGTCTGGAAAGTATTGAATGGGGTCTTCCTGCAAAAGAATGTAGTAAGTCCAGTAGACGCTCCCCTGAGAGGAAATTGAGCAGCGGAACTGACAGGGATGTGGTGGGTGTTCCTACGCCGTTTGACTTAGAAACTCTTCCGGGCTGTTCATTGCCTCATGGAGAGATGTGTGCATCACTGGATATCGACCCAAAACTCCAGAGGAGAAATTTCCTTGAAGTCGTTAATAAACTACTATACGACTTAACACAGATTAACACGGCACGCAATGGGAAAACAATTGAAGGGCCAATTGATACAGCGAAGTGACATGCAGGAAATGACCCGCCTATAAACACACAAACATTAAGACCCGGTAGGAACAGGTAGCGCAGTGGTGCGCTAAAACGTAGAAGGCTTGATGACAGTCACTCTTTGGGAATTCACTGCTCTCAGCAAAAAGTCAACAAACAAAAGGTGCCTCCATATCAGTTTAATAGTGCTTCCCTGGGCCCTATTGTGCAAAACCCTGTAAGGGTAGTGCATACAACTCCATGGAAAGAACAACATGATATGAGTATACTCTCAACAGATGCCTCTTCAACTGAGTCCTCTTTAATGGAACGAGATTACCTGAAACTAAGGCGATGCCATCACATGGCGAACTCAAGGAGAAATGAACCAGCTCTAAACCAGGATGAGGTGATTAAAAAAATTATCCAAGAAGTACAACCCGTGTTGATGCCCTCTATGTCAATGACAATATGTCCTTTCAGAAAACTATATGAACAAATGAAGGACAGTGTGAAAGACTTAACAACGTTGGTTGCATTAATGAACTCTAAATTAGTCAACATGGAAGGAGGCAATACGCTCTTTAAGCAAATGTTCTATGAATCTACTAACACAATTGATTCCTCCTGGTCAGCCTTGGCCAGTAAAAAAGGTAACAATAGTGATGACAAAAAACTCCTTGCTGAGGTTGCAAAGGAAGCTCTTGGGCTATTAAGTTTACAAAAGACAAATCCTCTGCTGGAGTGTTCTCATAACGTGATTGAGCTGTCTGCATCGACTGTGTCTGAAATAAGAACAAAAAAGCCCATCATGTCTACGAAAGAAACGAACACGGAGATGATAGTGATGGACAAACACTTGTCCTCGGTGCCTAAACACATAGACACTGTTAGGAATGTTTTTTTTTATCAGTTTAGTGCCAATTTGGCGCTCACAGTCGTTCAGAAAAGAAAAGAAAATGCTTACAGATTTCATCGAGCTATGTAAATTTGGTTTATTCCTTGTGTTGTACAGATCCGTTGTATCGTATTCCATACAGTATTCTGTTATTCACACAAATCATAGTCAATCTTACACGTAAATTGTGTTTCATACATTTTATAATATCACTCTCAACACATGTTTTTATACCATGTTTCATTAGGAGAGAAAAAGCACACCCAAAAACACACTGGTTTTTCCTTCCTACTTCCAGAAAGTTACCCACAGTAAAATCGCAGCAAAAACATATACAGGACCAGAGCAGGCTCAAACAATGAGATCGATTAGGCTCAAATGTTCGTATGGCTTGTTGCTTAACAAAACCATTGACAGGAACACAAATTGTTCGGAACGAGATATCTGAAAGTCCTAAGCTATCTCAGCCCATTGACCAGATTAAAATCACATTTGCACATGATCCCATACCAACTGGAGGGACAGAACCATCTGTGGGACCACGGATGTCTGGTGAGGGTTTAGATGACTGGTCTTGGATCGCCTCTGCCCTGGCTGGTCATGATCAAAGCTAATGCCATAAGATTGAAACAAAATGTGCGATTATCATTGGAAGCTGGCACACTCAGGGATTCTTACATCTGTTCAATCCAATTGGTTAGAAGGGTTTGATATAGTATGTGCACAGGAATCCTGGCTGTTGACCTGTCCAATTCTAGAAGGTTTCGACATTGCAATAAATCCGGCAATTAGAAAGGCCTTGGGTAGGCCCACGGCGCGGTTGTTGAAGTTTGTAAGGAAAAACTCGGGATATAAAATCAGTGAACCGAAGACCATTTTGCTGCATATTCAGAAAATACTTGTGGTGTCGGAAAACCTGAAAGTTGAACATGATCAATTACACATAATTAATAATTAATGTATACTGGCAGAACAAAGCAACTGGAAATACATCCTTTATTGATCAAATAACTATTTATGAGAGGGAATCATCACCAAAAATTTTGCTATGTGGAGACCTCAACTTAAACTGCTTAAATATAAAAACAAATCATTCGAATGATAATTTGAATACACCAAATGCGGCACTGCAATGGTGTACAGAAATGCAACTTAGAAATATGTATATGTTAAATGGGAACACCACAGGAGATGTACCAGCTAAAGCCACTTGGAAGCGGCCTCAACATGAATCCACAATAGACTATCTTTTTACCTCTGAATGGTTACATATGAGGGTTAAAACCGAACAGGTGATTGAAAAAGATGAAAGTGACCATACTCTGCTGAGGCTATGCATTTCTGCCGCAGTGAACAAATATGCCTGTCGATGGAACCATGAAATCACTGTAGAATCTAGCAGGATCAGATTGAGACTCACTGACCATCAGGTGATGACGATTAGCAAAGCTTACCAAAGCGACTGTGCCCAAATTAAATACCAACATCTTCTCATGCAAATCAGGGAAAGAAAACAGGGATTGAAAAATTGTGCCTTCACAGCTAAATATACTTTTGACCTAGAAGTTTTGAAACACAAATGAAAAATGAGAAAAGACATCAAGGCATGTTGTAAAAGTGATCAAACATGTGATATTGCCGAGATTAAATCTATAAAGCAATCCTACAAAAACTGGCTTAAATCACATAAAGGGATTATGCTGCAGCAAGACACAGAAATAATGATGAGTAAAATGAAAAACAACAATACTCTTGAGTTTTGGAGTCTCATTAATGAAAGAAGTGGCATACAGGTTGCGCTTCAGTCCAACATGGTGTCAGAAAAAGACTGGAGAACACATTATAGTCAACTCTACAAGAAGAAAGGTAACATCAAATACCCAGTCTTTCCTACTGTAGATCAGTGGGATTTAATATTTGATAGATGTGACATTTTGGACATAATCAATAAAATAAGCTAATCTCGTGCTCTGGGCCTGGGTGGCCTGATTAACTTCACCTTAAAAGGAAACTCAGAAGAGTGGGCAGATTTCTGCCAATCCCTCTTCAAGAACATCGTCATCAGCCGAGCCACTCCGGCTTCTTGGAAATGCGCAATCATTGTCCTAGTGTCCAAAAAAGGCAATAAGGCAAACTCAAAAGGCTATCGCCCTATTGCTCTATTGGACATGCTGGGAAAAGTATATGCCAACTTACTGCAACATAAGTTGTTTCATTGGAGCATTGCCAGTGATCACATCGATCCCAGACAAACTGGATTTGTCAAGGGAGTGGGATGCAGTCTAAACCTTTTGATTGTAAATCTTCTGAAGATGGAAGCCATAAGAACTAGTGGAAAGATTTACCTTGCTTTCATAGATCTGTTGCATGCGTTCGACAGTTTAGATCGAGAGATTCTGTGGTCGAAACTGATTAAGTGGAAATGTCCTATAAGCCTTATTCTGGCCATTAAAGAACTTCATAACAACACCGAAATCAAAATTAGAGTGGACCGATCTGGTAGATTGTCAACACCCATTCAAACCCAATGCGGAGTAAAGCAAGGCTGCCCACTAGCTTCTATTATTTTCAATCTCTTCTTGTCCGACATTGACCAAACTATTGATAATGCAGTTTCGTTTTCAGCATATGAGTCGTCTTCTATATGCAGACGACTTAATTTTACTAGACGCCACACCAATTGGCCTGCAGGGAAAATTTTACGCACTCCAAATTTATGTCAACACAAATGGTCTCTGTATTAATATATCAAAATCCAAAATACTAATATTGGAAGATCTTAGAGGACAGAAGACGCTACACCAATAAACATTTTGCTGGCAAATAGGTAAAGTGCCTCTCAAAAGTACACTGCATACACAATATTTGGGCATGCAGATCAACACCAATATAAACGATGCCCCTTGGGTCGAAGGCACAAAACAAATATTTCACCAGTTGGTAACTCAAGCATCTGCACTGAATAAAAAGTACGCTAAATTTTCATTACTGCCTGTCCTTGCATTTTTCAAACAAAAGGCAGCTCCTGCACTAATTCATGGAGCAGAATGTGCGTTGGGATGCCCTTATGATTTATGAAGTACCTTAGAAAACATCTTTTGGTCTAGGGTATTATGCTTACCTAGAGAAACTCCAACTGCATGTATCCGTCATGAGCTCAATCTAATTTCAATCAATGCTCAAGTAAGTTGGAACATGCTTTCACTTTACAGAAAAACGACCATGGAAGATATTCTCCTGCAGTTCAAAATTCTACAAAATCCTGGAATTGGCAATGAACAATCAGTACTTTTTATAAGGGTGAAGGGATGCCAAGAGAAACTTACAGAACTCGATATTTCCATTGACACTCTAAAAACCGATCCTGATCATGTCAAGAGAAAGCTATGGCGACAGGACTGGTGCTTAATTAGTGATCTAAGATGATCTCATAGCATTTCAAAGCATGTGCTTTGTGAGAAAAGAATGGTGATTGAAATACAAAGTTATTGGAGGAAATTCCCTGATTTAAATTGTAGAAGTCTCTACATGAAGTTCTGTATGAATCTGTTCACGACTAAGAAAAGAGTAAGTTCTTGGCCGACGGATGATAAAATCATAGAGTCCAGTAGACTGTGCAATCTTCACGAAGAAAAGTTGAAACATCTGATGTTATTTTGCTCAGCACTATGTAATGAGAGAACACCACACCTTGGAAGATTCTTGTTAGAGAGACCCACTCTTAGCCCAGAAGACTGGTGGCAACTCTTATTTGATGAATCCAATAGAAAGTTAATATTAGCTCTAACATCGTTTCTAGAAGAGTTGAACACCCGTCTGATATTGTTGAATGAAGAGATGAAAAATGAAACAACCTTCTCTAATGTTACTTTTCTTCATGCTTAAAATTGATGAGCATTATTATTTTGTTTGGGCAAGTTAATAATGTATATCTGCCTCTGTTTGCATTGGCTTTATCTTCATTTGTTTTGCTTTTCCTTCATTTCTCCTTGTCTTTTTAACTTGTGCCAATTTATTGAGCAGTATAGTTGATTCTGTTCCTTTTATATTTTCTAATATAGTAAACTATGATAAATTATGTCGAAGTGTAACACATGTGATTTTACGAAGTAAATGCATTTTAAAGGTTTGTAATAAACCACAAAAAAGAAATGTTAAATAATGTTGTTGATAGACTGGCTCCCTGAGGTATGCCACAAGAAGTAGAGGCAGGCTCTGAGGTGGCGTAACCCCAGGGCACTGTAGACTTCTGTGAGATAGAAATGTATGAATTCAGTGAACCTGTCATGCCAACGTCCATACAGCACTCATCGGACATGCCTTCACCATCTCGAGGCAAATGCACGCTCAGGCTCCAGGGTGGTCCCATTCAGCAGCAGCAGAACGTGCAATCGGCATGCCAGCGCTCGGCGCCATCCATGAGAAAAAACACTGCATCAAACGGAACACGGGGCTCATGGTGCTGGCAGTTGCCTTAGCGATGGAACGCTAGCATAACCCCACGAACCAAGCACATTACATGGTGGTACCGATCACGTGTTCCTGTGAGGTGCAGTGAACCTGCTCACGTGATCGCGCCCATGACCACTTAAGGGAACGCTGAGGGTACAGCACAGTGGTACTCAGCTGTGTTTTTACCAGTGAGCATCTTTTCAAGTTCGAATACGTTTGTTTTTCCTGGATTCGACCTATGCCTGCTTCACGGATTGTTTCTTGTTTGTCCCTTTGTATCGGCGGCCTTTGGATTGAATACCTGAACATCTCTGACCACGGCCTTTCGACTTTACGGACAGCCTCTGCTTTTTTCCTTCGCCTCAACGTTGTTTTTATTTTTTTTTGCTAGCTCAGGTACTGGTCACAGACTCATGGACTGTTTCTTCTTTGATTTACGTTGAAACCACACCTGGTTGGGACTGTGTCTCGCTGTCTCTGACCCAAGGTGGCTACCCCGTAATGGTTGGCTAAGGCTTGGAGCCTCATCAGTGAACCTACATCTACCACTTTGCCTTGTTGGAGGGAACAAGCCATATCACTTTCTCTACTGGGGAGAATACACTAGGATCCATAACTTCCCCAAAACCACATCGGAAAACATTGGGGGGAACACACAGCACTCTTGTTCCATCTTCTCCCTTCTATCTCTCTCCAGGCCTCACAACTGGTAGGTGTCAGCTCACTTATTCTGTTCCCATACGGGGAGTTTGTATTCAGGTGTTTGCCTAACCTACTTGTTTTCCCTTGCAGCCACCTGGGGACCAGTGTTCTTGTTCCTGCCACCTGTGGCCCCAATAACTGGTCAGCGAGTGATTATAGATGTCCCTGACTGTTACTTGGGGACGGAGGTATACCTATCTAAGTGGACCTCGAGTCTTGACAGACTGAGAAGCCTACCACCTGGATATGGATACCTCTGCCAGGGGCCCAATGGCTGCCCTGGTCCAAGCTATTACGGTCTTGCGAGCTCACATGATGGCTGCCACAGCCGCCATCCATCAGCGGCTTGACACTAAATAGAGCGAACATCACGCCCCCTGCCCTCAGACCCTGAGTTCGGAGACCCTCCTGCTCAACCCAACCCCTCTGGTAATGTAACGCCTCAGGCCCCAGTAAACGTACCCACGCCTTTTCCTCTGGCAGCTCCAGAGAAGTTTCAGGGTGACCCTCGGAAATTCCATACCTTCCTGAACCAGTGCAAACTACATTTCCTGTGTCGCCCTCAAGCATTTCCCGACTCTACCACGAAGGCGGCATTCACATTATCTCACCTGAGCAGCATAGCGGCTACCTGGGCCAATCCGTTGTTGGAGGGCAATAGCCCTGTTTTGTACGATTTAGACATGTTGGTAACCGAGATGACTCGAGTGTTTGACACACGGCACAAGGCACAAACTCGAGACCTGGAACTCCTTGAGTTAACCCAGGGAAAAACCTCCCTAATTGACACGATTCAATCAGTGGTCAGTAGAAACGGCCTGGCCAGAAAACAAGAAGGCTGTTGTCTTTTATAGGGGGTTAAGTGATCTCATGAAGACGCCTTGGCTGTGGTACCCACTCTGTCCACTCAATACCCTGACTTGGTAGACTTAGCCCTTCAAGTAGACACCCGGTGAGCAGAACGAAAGTGTCAGATCCGTCAGAACCCATACAATGAAATCAAAATTGGACCCGTAGTGTAGTCGTAGAATTCTTTCTACAAATGTAACCCTCTGAACATACAAGGTAACATACAGAGGGATCTAATAGTTGAAAGACAAGGAAAACCACACGACGACCAGTCACTGCAAGGGAACAAGACAAACAATTTAGCCTTGGAGTCAAATACACTAAGCAGCAATGATACAATATCACAAAAAGCACTGACCAGAGTAGAACAAGTCTCCCAAGATGCTCTGATCAGAAAAGGGAAGAGGGCAGGATGGGATCAAAATGCGATCTATGAAAACAAACAAATGTCATGAAGTTGGGAAAGGGTCCAAGATCATTGAGGGGTAAAGGATAGTGGAGACTTACCACGTGTTCCTGATGATGTCTCTATAGCAACTTGACACCCAGTGTAGTCCTGCCCTAGATCGACGAGTACGAGTACGCCTAATCGGAATGAGGCAGTCTCTAGTCTAAACCTATCCCGTCGGCACGAGGACGCCTAACGACTTCAGCGCAGTTATGACAGTCTCAAGTTCGGCGCTTTTCTTCTTGTACACCAGGGTGAATGTTGGAAACTTCCCAGTGTCGGATACTGTGGAACGGTGGAGATGTAATCCTTATCAAGGTAATCCAGAAGGGTAAATACACTTGTTGTGTAACAGACCGGGTTTGATGCACAGTGGATCGGGCAGTCCAAATCGGTAGGCAAGCACGTTGTCGTACAGCAGACAGAGTTCGATGCACAGTGAAGCAAGCAGTCCAAATCGGCAGGCAGATGCGGGGTCGTAGCAGTCCGGGTTTGATACACAGTGAAGCATGCAGTCCGAATCAGCAGGCAGATGCGGGGTCGTAGTAGTCCGGGTTCGATGCAAAGTGAAGCAGACATTCCGAATTGGCAGCGGGTGCGAGGTAGTAGAGCAGACCGGGTTCAATGCACGTGAAATCAAGCAATCCAAGTCAGCCAGCAAGGGAAGGTAAGAAAGTGGTCCGGGTCACAAGGCACATAAAGTAGACATAGGCAAGGTAGAACAGGATACAAAATAGCAAAACAGGACAAAACTTGCTGCGGCTGATTCAAAATCAGAAGCGAGGAAAAGAACAACCCGAAAGTGTTAAATAGGTTACCATAGAAACTCACACCCTCAACGTAACACACTGTGCAGAGGGCGTGATGGATGCCAGAGTCGCCATGGCAACCCGTATCCACGGAATCTATGGAATCGGGAATGGCGAAGGCGTTGTTTCACGTTCTTGAGTTTATTAGCATGAGAAAGGGAACGAATTGACGTAAAACCAGGGCGAGACGTGACAGAAAGACAGAGACCAGTAACGATGCCCGTCTGTATTTTTCCCTTGCTCCTTCTGTCGTTGAGACTCATGGGGAACCCAAGCAGATTGGGGGTGTCCGTAGTCCCATCACTGCCACAGAGAGAGAGCGATGGAGGTTAGCCAATGCATGCTTCTACTGTGGTTTGAACATACATTTTGTCAAGGAATGCTCCAGACGTTCAAAGCCTAAAACGCCAGGTTTTCAGAAGGCTCGTCCTTAGAACAGGGAGCACAGATGAGCCAATGTCCCTCAATGTCATTCCCTCTATCAGGAGACACTAGACCCATGTTCATCCATGCAGTACTGTGGGCTTCTGATAACACCAATCACCTTGTGCAGCTGGTAATAGATTCAGGTGCTATGGGTAACTATGTTGACATCTCCCTGGCTACCTCTCTCAACCTACCATTGCAAAATAAGAAACGCCCTGAGCCAGTGCAGGCAGTCGATGGTACATCCCTTATTTCAGGTCCCATCAAACAAAAGACAGCACCACTGTCCTTACTTATCCAGGATACCCATAGGGAAACCATAGCATTTGATCTTATCACCACCCCGCAGTTTGGACTCATACTAGGCATACCCTGGTTGCGGGTTCACAATCCTGTCATCAATTGGTCCCAGGGCCAAGTGTTTTTTGAGTTCCCCTTTTGTCAGGAAAACTGCCTCACCATAGTGTCTTCATCTCAGGCACTGGGCGCTTTGGCCCACTTAACACTGGAAGACCCAGAAGGTATGGACCTTGATTACCCTGGACATGTGGTATGAGCCGTAACATCTAGTATCCCGCTGGAATCTCACGACTTCATGGAGGTCTTTGATAAGGGCTGTGCGGAACACCTTCTGCCGCATCGGCCATACGACTGCCCCATCGATCTTGTCCCTGGGGCAGTTGTACCTTGCGGTCGGATATACTAATTGTCCCCCTCTGAAGACCAGGCCCTAAAAGAATACATGCAAACCTCACTCTGATTGGGTCACATCCAACCCTCGCATTCATTCCCCTGCCACCAGTCCTATCTTCTTTGTCCCTAAGAGGGAGAGCGACCTCCACCCTTGCATCGACTACAGGTGGCTCAACCAAATAACCATAAAGAACCGCTATCCAATTCCACTCATCAGCCCTTTGCTCAACCAGTTAACTCATGCCACAATCTTCACAAAACTGGACCTCAGGGGGGCTTACAATCTGGTTCGGAGTGCTGATGAGTGGAAGACTGCCTTTTGTACCCGGCATGGCCTATACGAATACACAGTCATGCCTTTTGGGTTATGCAACGCCCTTGCAACCTTTCAGAGGTTCATGAATGATATCTTTCATGATATAATTGACACCTACATAATCGTCTATTTGGACGATATACTGATCTTCTCCCTTTCTTTTTCAGGAACATGTAACTCATGTTCAAGAGGTACTCACTGAGTAGTCCCATGCACTCTATGCAAAACCATAAAAGTGTCTTTTCCATGCAAAAGAAGTGGACTTTCTGGGCTTCCACATCACTCCTGGAGTCCTGTCGATGAAAGAGTCTAAAGTCTGCACAGTCCTCGACTGGCCGGTTCCCACCACTGTTAAGGCACTGCAGTCATTCCTTGGATTCAACAGTTTCTACAGACGGTTTATTCCTGGTTTCTCTGGTCTCGCTACCCCCTTGACTAAACTCACCAGTCCACAGAATCCATATGTCTGGTCTTCGGTCCAACAAGAGGCTTTTCTTGCTCTGAAAAATGCATTCACTTCTGCACCCATTTTACAGCATCCCAATACTGAGCTCATGTTTGTTATCAAAGCAGATGCCTCGTCATATGCCCTGGGTGCGGTCCTCTTGCAAAAATGTCCAGCACCCGGCCTGCTACATCCAGTAGTTTACCACTCACGCAATTTCACCACTACTGAAAGCCCCTATACAGTCACCGAAAAAGAACTCCTAGCTGTGAAATACGCCTTTCAAGTGTGGAGACATCACCTTCTAGGGGCCAGGCATCAGATTACGGTTTACACTGACCATCAAAATCTACAAGATCTCACCACTATGAAATTTGCCAATAGCCGTCAGGTGCGATGACATTTATTTTTTTATGCTTATGACTTTGTCATAAGTCACCGTCCGGGTGCCATGCATGGGAAGGCGGATGCCCTATTCCGCCTATCGGGTGGAAAGTCACTTCCTGTATTTTCTGAGATGCTGCTAGAGAAAAAACATGTTATCTGTCTCTGGACATCGCCCAAAGAACGTTTTAGCCTCAATCCTACAATGGGCCTCTCTCCACCCAGAGCTCCTGCTCGACTGGTACCCTTTTTTTCACGATGGTCTATCGTTTGTACAAAACAAGTTGTACTTGGCCACTCTGGATACATCAAAAACAAAGAGGTGATGGCTGGAAGGTTTAGACTGAATCTTGACCACTGGCATTGCTCGGGGCAACCCTCCAGACCATCGTTCTTCGCCTGCCAAGCCATTACAGAAGGGGAAAGACCATATGCAAATCAGGCTTGGCCCCGCCCTAAAAGGGGAAGTCCAGCCCGAACTGCTAGGTCTCATCCCTTCTGCACGAGACCACAAGCATCCCCAAACATGTTTTACCCTTGTTGGGGATCATCAGTGAGGAGTAGCTTGGGTCTCTAGGCCCAGCAGGCACGGGACCCACGTCTGGGCATACCCGTCCCACTCGGGGTGACAAAGCAAAAACAAAGAGGTGATGGTTGGAAGGTTTAGACTGAATCTTGACCACTGGCATTGCTCGGGGCAACCCTCCAGACCATCGTTCTTCGCCTGCCAAGCCATTACAGAAGGGGAAAGACCATATGCAAATCAGGCTTGGCCCCACCCCAAAAGGGGAAGTCCAGCCCGAACTGCTAGGTCACATCCCTTCTGCACGAGACCACAAGCATCCCCAAACATGTTTCACCCTTGTTGGGGATCATCAGTGAGGAGTAGCTTGGGTCTCTAGGCCCAGCAGGCACGACACCCACGTCTGGGCATACCCGTCCCACTCGGGGTGACAAAGCAAAAACAAAGAGGTGATGGCTGGAAGGTTTAGACTGAATCTTGACCACTGGCATTGCTCGGGGCAACCCTCCAGACCATCGTTCTTCACCTGCCAAGCCATTACAGAAGGGAAAAGACCATATGCAAATCAGGCTTGGCCCCACCCCAAAAGGGGAAGTCCAGCCCGAACTGCTAGGTCACATCCCTTCTGCACGAGACCACAAGCATCCCCAAACATGTTTCACCCTTATTGGGAATCATCAGTGAGGAGTAGCTTGGGTCTCTAGGCCCAGCAGGCACGGGACCCACGTCTGGGCATACCCGTCCCTCTCGGGGTGACAAAGCAAAAACAAAGAGGTGATGGCTGGAAGGTTTAGACTGAATCTTGACAACTGGCATTGCTCGGGGCAACCCTCCAGACCATCGTTCTTCGCCTGCCAAGCCATTACAGAAGGGGAAAGACCATATGCAAATCAGGCTTGGCCCCACCCCAAAAGGGGAAGTCCAGCCCAAACTGCTAGGTCACATCCCTTCTGCACGAGACCACAAGCATCCCTAAACATGTTTCACCCTTGTTGGGGATCATCAGTGAGGAGTAGCTTGGGTCTCTAGGCCCAGCAGGCACGGGACCCACGTCTGGGCATACCCGTCCCACTCGGGGTGACAAAGCAAAAACAAAGAGGTGATGGCTGGAAGGTTTAGACTGAATCTTGGCCACTGGCATTGCTCGGGGCAACCCTCCAGACCATCGTTCTTCGTCTGCCAAGCCATTACAGAAGGGGAAAGACCATATGCAAATCAGGCTTGGCCCCACCCCAAAAGGGGTAGTCCAGCCCGAACTGCTAGGTCACATCCCTTCTGCACGAGACCACAAGCATCCCCAAACATGTTTCACCCTTGTTGGGGATCATCAGTGAGGAGTAGCTTGGGTCTCTGGGCCCAGCAGGCACGGGACCCACGTCTGGGCATACCCGTCCCACTCGGGGTGACAAAGCAAAAACAAAGAGGTGATAGCTGGAAGGTTTAGACTGAATCTTGACCACTGGCATTGCTCGGGGCAACCCTCCAGACCATCGTTCGTCGCCTGCCAAGCCATTACAGAAGGGGAAAGACCATATGCAAATCAGGCTTGGCCCCACCCCAAAAGGGGAAGTCCAGCCCGAACTGCTAGGTCACATCCCTTCTGCACGAGACCACAAGCATCCCCAAACATGTTTCACCCTTGTTGGGGATCATCAGTGAGGAGTAGCTTGGGTCTCTAGGCTCAGCAGGCACGGGACCCACGTCTGGGCATACCCGTCCCACTCGGGGTGACAAAGCAAAAACAAAGAGGTGATGGCTGGAAGGTTTAGACTGAATCTTGACCACTGGCATTGCTCGGGGCAACCCTCCAGACCATCGTTCTTCGCCTGCCAAGCCATTACAGAAGGGGAAAGACCATATGCAAATCAGGCTTGGCCCCACCCCAAAAGGGGAAGTCCAGCCCAAACTGCTAGGTCACATCCCTTCTGCACGAGACCACAAGCATCCCCACACATGTTTCACCCTTGTTGGGGATCATCAGTGAGGAGTAGCTTGGGTCTCTAGGCCCAGCAGGCACGGGACCCACGTCTGGGCATACCCGTCCCACTCGAGGTGACAAAGCAAAAACAAAGAGGTGATGGCTGGAAGGTTTAGACTGAATCTTGACCACTGGTATTGCTCGGGGCAACCCTCCAGACCATCGTTCTTCGCCTGCCAAGCCATTACAGAAGGGGAAAGACCATATGCAAATCGGGCTTGGCCCCACCCCAAAAGGGGAAGTCCAGCCCGAACTGCTAGGTCACATCCCTTCTGCACGAGACCACAAGCATCCCCAAACATGTTTCACCCTTGTTGGGGATCATCAGTGAGGAGTAGCTTGGGTCTCTAGGCCCAGCAGGCACAGGACCCACGTCTGGGCATACCCGTCCCACTCGGGGTGACAAAGCAAAAACAAAGAGGTGATGGCTGGAAGGTTTAGACTGAATCTTGACCACTGGCATTGCTCGGGGCAACCCTCCAGACCATCGTTCTTCGCCTGCCAATCCATTACAGAAGGGGAAAGACCATATGCAAATCAGGCTTGGCCCCACCCCAAAAGGGGAAGTCCAGCCCGAACTGCTAGGTCACATCCCTTCTGCACGAGACCACAAGCATCCCCAAACATGTTTCACCCTTGTTGGGGATCATCAGTGAGGAGTAGCTTGGGTCTCTAGGCCCAGCAGGCACGGGACCCACGTCTGGGCATACCCGTCCCACTCGGGGTGACAAAGCAAAAACAAAGAGGTGATGGCTGGAAGGTTTAGACTGAATCTTGACCACTGGCATTGCTCAGGGCAACCCTCCAGACCATCGTTCTTCGCCTGCCAAGCCATTACAGAAGGGGAAAGACCATATGCAAATCAGGCTTGGCCCCACCCCAAAAGGGGAAGTCCAGCCCGAACTGCTAGGTCACATCCCTTCTGCACGAGACCACAAGCATCCCCAAACATGTTTCGCCCTTGTTGGGGATCATCAGTGAGGAGTAGCTTGGGTCTCTAGGCCCAGCAGGCACGGGACCCACGTCTGGGCATACCCGTCCCACTCGGGGTGACAAAGCAAAAACAAAGAGGTGATGGCTGGAAGGTTTAGACTGAATCTTGACCACTGGCATTGCTCGGGGCATTGTTTTTGCTATGTCACCCCGAGTGGGACGGGTATGCCCAGACGTGGGTCCCCTGCCTGCTGGGCCTAGAGACCCAAGCTACTCCTCACTGATGAGCCCCAACAAGGGCGAAACATGTTTGGGGATGCTTGTGGTCTCGTGTAGAAGGGATGTGGCCTAGCAGTTCGGGCTGGACCGCCCCTTTTGGGGTGGGGCCAAGCCTGATTTGCATATGGTCTTTCCCTTCTGTAATGGCTTGGCAGGCGAAGAACGGTGGTCTGGAGGGTTGCCCAGAGCATCGCCAGTGGTTAAGATTAATTCTAAACCTTCCAGCCATCACCTCTTTGTTTTTGCTATGTCACCCCGAGTGGGACGGGTATGCCCAGACGTGGGTCCCGCGCCTGCTGGGCCTAGAAACCCAAGCTACTCCTCACTGATGAGCCCCAACAAGGGCGAAACATGTTTGGGGATTCTTGTGGTCTCGTGCAGAAGGGATGTGGCCTAGCAGTTCGGTCTGGACCGCCCCTTTTGGGGTGGGGCCAAGCCTGATTTGCATATGGTCTTTCCCTTCTGTAATGGCTTGGCAGGCGAAGAACGGTGGTCTGGAGGGTTGCCCAGAGCATTGCCAGTGGTTAAGATTAATTCTAAACCTTCCAGCCATCACCTCTTTGTTTTTGCTATGTCACCCCGAGTGGGACGGGTATGCCCAGACATGGGTCCCGTGCCTGCTGGGCCTAGAGACCCAAGCTACTCCTCACTGATGAGTCCCAACAAGGGCGAAACATGTTTGGGGATGCTTGTGGTCTCGTGCAGAAGGGATGTGGCCTAGCAGTTCGGGCTGGACCGCCCCTTTTGGGGTGGGGCCAAGCCTGATTTGCATATGGTCTTTCCCTTCTGTAATGGCTTGGCAGGCGAAGAACGGTGGTCTGGAGGGTTGCCCAGAGCATTGCCAGTGGTTAAGATTAATTCTAAACCTTCCAGCCATCACCTCTTTGTTTTTGCTATGTCACCCCGAGTGGGACGGGTATGCCCAGACGTGGGTCCCGTGCCTGCTGGGCCTAGAGACCCAAGCTACTCCTCACTGATGAGCCCCAACAAGGGCGAAACATGTTTGGGGATGCTTGTGGTCTCGTGCAGAAGGGATGTGGCCTAGCAGTTCGGGCTGGACCGCCCCTTTTGGGGTGGGGCCAAGCCTGATTTGCATATGGTCTTTCCCCTTCTGTAATGGCTTGGCAGGCAAAGAACGGTGGTCTGGAGGGTTGCCCAGAGCATTGCCAGTGGTTAAGATTAATTCTAAACCTTCCAGCCATCACCTCTTTGTTTTCACTCTGGATACATGCAATCAGGCTCTTGAATGGTCCCATGACGCCCTCATAAACGGCTATTCGGGTCAAAAGCATACCGTAACTCTGCTCCAGCGCTGGTGTTGGTGGCCCTCCATGCCCAGGGACGTGTGCGATTATGTGAACAACTGCTCGATCTGTTCCCAGTGCAAGACCCGCAAGGGGCATCCCTTGGGCCTCCTCCAGCCTTTGCCTCTTCCCCTTGGACCATGGCACACAGTCTCTACTATGGACTTTATCACGGATTTGCCAAAGGTGCAGGGTTACAACACTATCTTGGTGGTCATGGACTCATTCACCAAAATGCTGTGGTTCATATCTTGCACTGGCATACCCTCGGCTCAAACACTGGCCAGTCTGTTTTTCTGCTCTGTCTTCTGTCTGGTCTGCCTTCTGTCCTCGTGTCTGACCGTGGTTCACAGTTCACCTCCCGGTTAAGGAGCGCCCTCACAAGACTCCTTGGTATTGATACATGGTTCTCGTCATCATATCATAACAAAACAGACAGACAGACAGACAGAGCACGTAAACCAGACACTGGAGCAATACTTGCGCTGTTTATACCTGCAACACCAACGCTACTGGTACATCATACATCTTGCAGAATTTGCATACAATAATTTATTTATTTATTTATTCACATTTCTAAAGCGCACATCAGCTCGTGGGCATCGTGGCGCTGTTACAGATATTCATTTCTGGTTACATAGGGAGGAAGGTTTAGTAGTTACATAGAAATTTGCATTTAGAGTTCATTTTATGGTTACACAGAAATAGCATTTTTCAATTCAGCTTAGAGTTTCGAGGACGTGGAGAGCTTGGAGGCCTGGGGTGTTGTGTGTGGCTATGTGAATAGCGTGGCTTTGAGGGATTTGCGAAAGGAGCGAAGGTTCTGCTCTGAGAGTGTTGGGAAGGGCATTCCCGAGTTTGAGTGCTATGTAGGGGAAGCCAATGCCGCCAGTGTTAGCTCTTTTTATGGGGGGTACACAGAGTTGGTTTGCATGGTGGCTCCTTCTGGGGCAGGCAGAGGTGTTTTTGGATATGGTTTCTGATAGGTAGGGTGGGCGGTGAGACTGATACATTTGTGTGTAAGGGTGAGGATTTTGAACTAATGCCACTCATGCGTCCACTGTTTTTCCCCCTTCTATTCCCTCTATGGTCAGCATCCTTGCGACCTGCCCCTCCCCAACCAGGCCATTTCCCACACACCAGCTGCCACTGCTTGCCTGACGGATCTATCGCTCATTCATGCCCAGACACTCACCCATCTCTATGAGTCACAGTCGGCGATGTGTCAAGCAGCGGAAAAGAAACGTGCCCGGGGCCCCGGTCTATGTAGTTGAGGATCGGGTATGGCTTTCCACCAGACACCTCAGTATCCCCAGTTGCAGGAAGTTGCTTCCCCGTTTTGTGGGCCCATACAGGATTACATGGGTGATCAACCCTGTGGCCTATCACCTGTCTTTATCGGCCGCGTGGCGCATCCACCCAGTGTTCCACACCTCCCTGCTCAAGCCCTGTCCCCCTACTATGCAAATAGTGCTCCTTCCAGCCCCTGTCCTGCAGGGTTCCCCCCAATGAATATGAGGTCAGCGGTATCCTTGGCTCCCGCATTCGCAGAGGGCACTTATACTACTTGGTGGATTGGGCGGATTATGGCCCCGAGGATAGGTCCTGGGAAACCGCTAGTGCTGTCCATGTCCCGCTCCTGGTGTCCCGTTTTCACAAGGACAATCCTTCCAGCCCATGGGTTCGTGGGCCTTTCAGGGGGGTTCTGTCATGCCTAGCAAGGACGAGCCCTCCTGTGTGACGTATACATCTGAATCACAACTCCCGCCTTTATATTTAATCACTGCTTGGAATTTGCCCAACACGTCTATTTTGACATTTCCATAGGCATATGGCTCTATGCTGTGCTCCTTCAACTCGCCCACTTTTCTTTGCAAACACACTTCATATGTCTTTCTTGAAATCAGGGTCCATGGAGAGCAACTATCCACTTTCAAAGCCACCACTCTCCCGTTCATCATAAATACATCGGTTGGTGCACTACGTTTGCTGGACACTTCCGAGACCTCCAGCACATGTTTGGCCTGAGGTAGTTGAACAACATCCGCATTCTCCTCCCACTCCGAGATCCTTGCACCCGACCCAATGCATTGCACTTGCCCTGATTCCCTACACACTCTGGCGAAATGTCCTTTCTTCTTGCACTTCAAGCAGAAAATACTCTTTGCAGGACAAAACGCACACGTGGAGATGTGGCGATTGCTGCCACATTTGTAGCATTTGACTTCCTTGCTCAAATTCATTTTCATGAATGCTCTCACAGCCGCTACCTCACCCTCTGGTTTATCACTCTTCATCGTGGACATGTATTTGTGGGTTTGTTCCATGCCCCGGGTAATCTAAATTGCCACTTCCAGAGACACATCCTTGGTCAACAACCTCTCCTGTATCTTCATGTTATTAGTACACCGTACCAACTGATCCCGTATTAACGAGTCAGCCAGCACTCCAAAATCACAGGTGTGACTTAAGGATCTTAGCGCTGCCACAAAGTTTTTCACTGGCTCCTGTGGTTCTTGAACTCTCTGAAAGAATTTGTGTCTTTCAAATGTAGTGTTCTTTTTCGCCTCAAAGTGAATTTCTAGTTTTCTTTCAGCTATAGTGTATTGGTCCATGTCACCCTGACCCTCTAGTGGGGGCTGAGGTAAACCATCATAGACACTACGACCCTCAGTGCCAAGGTTGTGCAGGAGAATCGCTTCTTTCCTCCCTGCAGCAAATTTGTTGCCCCCAATTGCCACCAGGTAGGTATCAAACATTTTCTTCCACCTGTCCCACCTTATGGGTTGTGCACCCGGCTCAGATAAGAAAGGCGGGGGCGGGCCATACTAGCTGCAGCCGTAATGAACAGAAAGTGTCTCTAGTTCCACCCAGAAAGCCTTGGATTTTCTTGTCCGTTCTCTCTTCCTTGACTCTTTTTAGCAATTGTCTCTTTAGATTTGTCAGTTCTCTCTTCCCTGACTCTTTCTAGCAATTGTCTCTCTAGATATGCTTGTCAGCATTAATTCCACGGCACTGTTCCACTATACAATACCCTCTATGTTCATGAGCTGCAATTATGCTTGCTTAAAGCTTCCAGGCTTTCAAACCCTTTTTTTTTCTTTCTTGGGCCGGTTGGGTTTGTGTTTCCCTATGCGGAGGGCGGGTTCACAATACGTCCTGAACGCCACCCTGTGTCCGCCCTTGCCTCCCCTTTCTCTCCTCCTCTTCCTCCTCACCTCTTCCTTCTGTGGATGCGTGGCCAGGGGAGCGCAGCCGAAACCTGGAAAACGGCCCCAGCGGCTCCAGCAGCGCTGCGCTGCCACTCCACGCCTCCCCGGGCCGTCAGCCTTCCGCGCTGGTGAGGCCTTCGAGGGAGGGGCTCGGGTGGCGCTGCAGCTGCTCACAGCGAGTCAGCGCGGACTGCACACTGGCCGAGAGCCGTGGCGGGCCCCCTGATCTCGTCGCCAATGTAAAGATGAAGGGAGGCACTCGTAGTTACTTAAGGTAAGTTTTATTATAACGGGGCCCGCCATGTCCAACCACTTAACATCGCCTCCAACGGTTTCTGCGGTCACGCGAACCAAGCTCCGAACGAATACAAGGAGAATGGTTCGCGTGCCCCAACATTCCGAAGGACGCATCTCTAGCATCTCTACATGAGACACCTTCAGGTTTCTCACAGAAGATACCAACAGGTAGCAGGTCACCTGAGGTGGAAGAACATGTATGCATTTCCTTACCTAAAAAGAAATACTGGTGATCAAAAGCCAGTTTGTCAAAGACGGTTTTTCAACATCTCATCAAGATGTCCATGCTTCTTCATTCCTTTGGGCTCTCCCTGATATTCAATATGTCCAATCTGTTCCCATCTAATGGGATCCAGTTCCTTGAAACAATCCCTTATTGTCAGGCTGAGAAGGCCTTCCTAACTCATAGGAGAGTTTCAGGGTTGTTCCGCAGTGTCTCTGGTCTCACCACTATCTCCTCTGCAGGTTTGAAAATTACTCTCCCTTTTGGGTGTATGGCTTTGTGCAGTTTTTGTATGTCAGAACAAGGTTGTAGATGCAAACCCTGCATTGACACTGCTTTTACAGTGGTCCCAGTTTTCAGGAATTCTAAGCCATCTCATTTTGGTTCACATAAAGGTGCAGCTGGGCCTGCTTTGGTTGACCTCTTTATTCAATCTGCAAAAAGGGGAGCCATTTGGCATGCAATGCCTCAACCAGCTATGGTGGCAGAAACCACTCTCTGCAGTTGGGGAGACCAGCAGTCCAACATTTGTGTCTGCTGTCACGTATGAGAGTAGCAGAAGACTCTCAATGTCAGCCTTTTGGGGTGTCAAAGTCACCCATGTTCCCTTCTGCCTGACAATACAAGTAAGTTACTTAATATTAACAAATACAGAGGCATCAGAGTCCTTGCTTCCTCGGAGGGTGACAAATCGAGTACCTTAAATATGGTAATAAAAATGCCTGCTAATGCTTAGAATCGGACAGAGCCACAGTGAGCTTACAAGGCAAAAGCACGGCCACGCCGACAGGAAATTTTCTACCTGCAGAGCCTGGGGACATGAGTTGAGGAGCAGTACAAACTGAGGACCTGCCTCCCTTCACTTAACTTTCCTGGATTCCAATACTGAGGGTCATTACACCAGTGACACAGCTATGGCTAGACGCCATTGCTGGCCTCACAGCTGGAGAAAGGAATGTACTACAACTACCCATGCTAGTCCAGCTCTGGCCACTACCAGGAGCCACAGACCACTAAGACTAAAGAGAACCAGATCCACAGGAACCAAGCGTGCAAGCTTACAGCTACTCACAGATCCACGCCCCTCCTGCTAGGTCGTGAACATCTCCAGAGCCCATTTTTTGGTTTCCCACTGTGGGCCGGCCCAGGAGCCTGGTATTCAGTTCCCGGAACACAGCAGGTAAACCCAGGTCTTTCAATAGGATGCCCTGAAGAAGGCAGTAACAATAACTACAGTACCCAACGAAACGTGAAGACAGCAAGGGAACCACACCTGACAAATTCTAGTCTCAAGCCAGTTCCCCACTAGAGTTAGGGCCTCATCACGAGTTGGGCGGCAACGCCGGCGCTATTAGCTAAGAGCTGGGGGGAAATCGGAGCGAACCCGTGATTTGGCAGACCCTTAAATGCGGTGGTAATAGCGCTACTGCCGCATTTAAGGGTTACCGCCAAACTCATGATAAGGCGCTTAGTCACTTGTTATTTCACGTTGGCAAAAACAATGATATCTTGTACTCTAAAGACCCAGACACAAGATCTCAAATCCCACTAGACCAGGAGGACACTTAGTATTTCCTGGAACAAAGACCAAGGACTTTATTCCTGGGAATGGTTATATACACTCATTGAATATGTAGTCAAGCCATGTTATAAGCACTGAGTTTGCAGTAAGAGGGGATGAAAGCACAAATGAATGACTGTGTCTCCGACTATTTTGTTAAAATCTTTGAATTTTCTTTTTTGAACTTTCCTTTTCACTAAATTCAACAATGATTATAATGGATAGATAGTCAATATTTTGATTAAGGCTTCCAAAGAAGAATGAGATTTGATTTATACTTGAACTGAATTGTTGTTTATTCTTCTTTTGATTTCATCTATTCTGCATGATACACAGATTAATCCTTGTATTGTATGCATCTTTCAATTGGTTTTCTCCTTAATTAGAACATTTTTATTTCTTCATACACATAAAACATTCAATTTATTTGTATTTTCCATTGAGTTTATTCTAATTTTCTGATACAGGTCACACATGTAAGAGAAATATGAGTGGCTCTTCATAGATGAGTTGTCCAGAAATTGCTACAAATTAGAAGTTTGGACAAGCAAGGAACAAATAAGGCATCCACAAGCCATTGGAGTGTCTGCACCCAGTTATATTGCACTTTGTTACAGATAGGAGTACACATATTTTTGATGAACTAGAATCGGACAGAGCCTAATGTATAGAAATATATACCAGAACAATGCATTGTTATTAACAGACACTGCCACCGAGATGTAATACTTTGGACAGTGCAGGTTCTCTCCATCTGGGTAGGGATGTTATATACATCTGGTTTTTGGCACTGAGAGAAGGGGTTTCTTTCTCGGTGTTCTATCTTAAATGGAAGAGAATGCCCTTGATGATGACACGCGCAGGCAGAAAGAACCTTCCTGTGGATGGGAGTTGCATCAGGATGTAGCAGAGTCCATGTTTGCGACATGGCACCAAAGAGTACCCTAATCAATTCCAGGTAATTTCCCCTCAGGTGGTTCTAAGGGTTGCTCTGTTTGCTGATTGGCACTTTGATTTTGCAAATGCCTTCCCTCCTGTTCCTCTGATTCCTCTGATTCCTCTTATCTTGGCATGTCCAAAGTGACTATGATTCTTGTGGGACCAAACTGGGCAAGAAGGAGATGGTATTCTGAGCTCTTGTACCACACCATTTGTCCTCTTTGAAAGTGCCCTTAAGAAGTGGTCTTTATTTATTGGAAGAGTTTGTTTCAGATGCTTCATCTGAGCTTTGTGAGTCTAAACTTTAATGTCTGGCTATTGAGAGGATGGAGTTGTTCTGGATATATTTCTGTCTCCTTGTAGGACCCCACTAAGCAATGTTTGCCCATAGGTAAATAGGTTTTGCATTTGTTGGGTCAAGGGTATTGTGTCATATTTCAACCTCATTGCTGCTGTCTTTTCTTTATGTTTTTATTGTTCAAGAGTGGCCTGAACATATTTAATGTTAATGTCTTATTAGGTGCTTTATCTTTGTTCAAGATTAACCCTGAGCAGGGTTCCTATTTTGTGGTCCAAACAGTCATGGGATTTCTGAAATGATTGTTTAATTCCTATCATCTTAAGACCTCCACTACTCCATCTTGGGACTTGAACTTGATGCTGACATTTTGAAAGGCAACTAATTTCGAACCAATGCATCCTCTGCCCCGGTGGCTACTCTCAATCAAGGCAATCTATGTGATGGCAATCAACATGTAATGGAGCTGCTGTGTATGGATCTATCTTTAAAAAAGGAAGTGATTCTGCCAGCAAGCCCCCTTTCTTCCAAAAGAGGTATTGTAGTTTCAATGCTGCCACGAGAAACATCTTCTATTATTTTTTCATCCTCAACAACTAAAAGAGAGTAGATGTTTCATTGCCTTGATCCAAGGAGGGTGCTCAGCTTACGTGTGGTCTAATCAAAGGACTACTGGACTGACAATCAGCCGTTTGTTTATTTAGCTTTCCTCAGGAAAGGAAGTCCATTAGCAAACAAACTATCCCCCGGTGGATTGCCATGTACCTCAAAATGTGCAAAGAACTTTTGAACAAAGAGGTTGCTGAAGGAATAAGGGCCTATCTGACTAGTGGTCAAACAGTTTATGCTGGACAGTTAACAGGCTGCCGCATGGTGTTCTCGGCATACCTTTGCCAAGCATTACTGAGTGGACCCTTTGAGAGCATTGGCACATTTTTTGGACAGTCCATCTTGCAGTGTTTCTCATCAAGGGCATCTGTTCTTCTTAATCTGCTGCTCAACCTCCCTCATTGTGGTACTACTTTGGGACTAATAAAAGAGGAGAAGTCTGTGGAAGGAAGATGTCACAGAGAAGAAAAAATGAATTGACTTTGTTAATGTTCTTAATGATGGTTGTTATTTTGGTATTGCGTCATTTTGCCGACACCTGTTTTTCTGACGGGTTGTTTGCGCGCGAGTTTTGCTGAAAATTCCCATAGAATTTTTTGGAGGTCGGGGGAAAGGGTAAATAAAGGGTTGGGGGAAGGTAAATAAAACAAAATTAAATTAAGGGGGGCTTGAATGTTGATTGAGTTTTTCAGCAAAACTCACGTGGTAAAACACCTGTCGGAAAAAAGAGGGTCAGCGAAATGAAATGGAACCATTATTTTTGCCCAGTCTGGATTTGGATGTGTGGCCTTGAGCGCAGAGCATCATCCTTCCCTCTGGCGCTGAGCTTCCCTGGACTCTGAAGTAAAGACGAGGAGTGATGCAATGCTACCCTTGGAGGTTGCCACCAACGGCTTAGGAAAATAGTCGGCGCGCGCACTAATGGGAAAAACATTAGTAAGCTTCATTGGTTAACAGCACAAAATACTGTTAATTATAATTCCATATGACACATTTTCACTACGAGCTGATTATATACTGAGCGGGTGACTATAAAGATCAAGTCTGTTACATTCATACTCTGAGATTAATAAGTTATTATTGCATAAACTGTGTGAAGAGTTTATTGGAGCACTATAGTTTACAGATTTTATATTTATTTTATTGCTCTTTGGCAAAAATTGCCTTTAGCAAAATCAGAAAAATAAAAGACATACACAAATGTAAAACATTATATAATTAATCACTTTATAAACACATTAAAAATATCATCACAGTTAATACTTCATAAAATATAATCATATCTATCAAATTCATAAAAATCTTAACACATCACAAAAAATAGAGAAATACACAAGGAGATCATCACATATTAGTATTCGTATCAGCTTGGTAATTCAACTCTAACAGATTTAAAAAACCAACCACAGCAATCACCATTGAATTAGTCCTACCAACCAAACACTCATTAAAGAAGTCCTGTCCGCTAGCATTTATTTGCCCATAAATAAACTTCTTAAACTGCTGTGTGTGTTTCCCGACTAATGCTGGACAAATTATTAGCAAATGTTTAAGATCCTCTACTGAATCTTGATTGAGACAGTATATACAATTCAAAGATCCTGCTGGGCACAAACCATATCTGTTCATATTTTGCTTTGTATACTATACAGATTCCAGTTCAACATTAAAAAGGACCTTCTGACCCTACGAGTCAGACAAATATGGTGCCAACATGCCACACTTTTTATAATCCATTCTTAAATGGTCAAGAGATTTATGACCATGTGTTTTATCAAGAGTGTTAATCCAGTCTCGTTGCTACAACGATAATTTAACCTTTACAGATTTAGTTATTAGGTCCTCAGTAATGGTATTTATCACTCTCAACTGGTTCAGACTATAGTCAATTAATTATTTCAGGTACTTCAATTTGCCATCACTGACCAGTTTAGACAAATCAACATACAGGGCCTCTAGAGCAGGATTGATAAAGTTCCTGTGTAGGTTTAAAAGTATCTAATTGGCTCTACTAGTCAAAGAATTAATACCCAACTCATACAGGATCACAACCAGTGGGACTGAGGTCTGAATATTAAGGACTCTGTGTCAGTATTTACCCTCCAATATCAGCAACATTTCTTACATGCAGAAGAAATAAATATCAATTCCGTAGAGGATCTTTGAAATTATCTTTACCTCAACAAAGTTTCAAATTGAGATTAATGAGAATCTGCCAAATTTAGCATCTAGCCTAATTGTCTGATTCTGCAGTGCTGAAACACGTGCACCCAACCAGCCTCTTATTTGCAATTTATGAGGTTTGGAAATAATTGGAAAACCAAGGTAGATAACATTATCAACTCTTTCAAGAGGATTGTTTAAAACAAACATTTAAAATGGGACAAGTGCTTCTTTAAAGTGCATTGCATGACTTTTGTTTTAGATGGATTAATCTTAAGGGAGTGGATGTAGCAAAATCATTAAAACCTTTTAAAAGTCATTTTAACCCAATCTCAGAGCAATCAAATAATAGAAAGTCGTCTGCGTAACTTAGCTATACGACTTTCAGGTTATCTAGCTTAGGAGAGGCTGATGCAACAGGCATGAGGACATTTCCTATATCTGACATATATAAATTAAACAGACAGGGGGCAAGAACGCACCCCAAAACTGATGTCCTTAGATGTTGGAATTTGTTTGATAAGCCCCCCTCAGCATTTATCCTTACCTGAACTTCTGTTTGTTCATGAAGACCAATTATTATATGCAGTAGACCTTTCGGAAGACCCCATCTTCGGAATTACATCCAGAGTAATTTGCGATATGCTGCATCAAAGGCGGCAGACAAGTCGATAGTGGAAAAACAAATAGGCTTATATTTTCTACACAATGCTAGCGTTTGTGCACACTTCAACAATACATTATTAAGGGTCATGTTCATATGTTTACAAAAGCCTATCCACCATTTCTGGGTCTACCAGTCTGTGCTGCCCATGGTGACTGAGAATCGGGGCAGCAAAAATTGTACTATCTGGTCCAATATAGATATCGGTCTGTAATTTTTCTGTGTCTCACCGTGGGCCCTTTTGTATATTGGTACTATGTGTGCGACCCACCCTAATTCGAGGAAACTGATTAGTTACTCAAATCTGCTCAAATAAAATGGATCAGATAACCAACCACTACCCTATTGCACCTTTAAACAGCAAGTTGGAGAGTCTATTAAGACCAGGAGCTCGAGAAGAGCTAATCTTACAAAGAATTTCTTCTACAACCTCCTGATTTACTAGAATGTGATAGGCCGTAACCCCAACATTCAGGTCGAGGGGTACTTCAACAACTTCCAGAGCATTAACTGAAAATACACTGGAGTAATGGGATACCCAATCTGATTCCAACACTGAATTAGTTTGTAATTCTCCAGAATACAGAGGGATTTTTATTTTTTATTTCTCAATAACTGAGCATCTGCATCATTTAAATACAGCAATGCTATGTGGCCCCTCAGCCAATTTTTATAATAGGTTATAACTCTTTTGATTTCAACCAGTGTAATTGACAGCAGCGGTTTCTTCCTTTTTTAGAGTTTTAATTTGATTTCTTATTTCCCGTTTTCTGTCAATAACATCTTGTTCGAAAACGTGAGTATGTTTAGATTTAAACCTGTTATTCGTAGAAAAATTAACAAAAGCAGAGTCTAGGAAGCTGTGTATAAATTATCTGAATGTATGAGAAGATACCAGAACGAGGATTCTGCCAGGCATCATAATATTGTGTCATTGCCGCAGCAAATATTATTGGGATTCCAAGAGATTTTGCTGCATGTTGAGCTAACCACAAAATCTCTTGGCCCATTCATGCTTACATTTGGGACCCAGAGATCTATTTCTGCAAGCAACTGACAATTATCACTTAACTTAGTTGGTACCACTTTCAAAAATGATTACATAAATTGAAAACCCACTATCAAGTAAATCTATAGTCAATGGAAGTAAATGAGATAGCATTACTCCACATATAGTTATGGGGGATGTCATCAACAACTGAACCATTTAACATTTTTAGGCCCAAGCCTTTTAGCGCTTGCGCCCATTTTGCTTTACACATTTGTGGGCTCTGGATGTACTGTAGACCTAATGGCATCTCATAAAATACCCCAAAAGGCTCTCTACCTCTAATTTAAAAAGGCCAAAAAGGGCCCACTGAATAAGTTTGAAAGAGTACCGTAAGGGTGCAGACATGGGTGGACTGGGAACTAAAAGAGGCCCTGGAAATAATGTTCAAAGTGGCCCTATATTACACATTTTCAGCAGGGCTAACCCTTTTCCTATGAGAAAATTTGAAAATAAAATATGTCATCTCACAAATGAGGCCCAGGGTGCAGAGGCCTACTTGGAAATCTCCAGAGTTCCCTATAGGCCAGTCCATCCTTGGGTGCAGAAGAAAGGCTCAGACACAAAGGTGGCATCGTTTTGGCTATACATTTATATTAACCAAAAAAGGGTTTGCGAAAACGGTCTCTTGGTCTTTAAAGCTATGAGGGGATTCCCTGCCTCAAAGAAAACTAGTGAAACTGTCAGGATGTCAAATAAAAATATGTCCATCACTCTCATCTCCCAAAGACCTACTTCTGACCCTAACACTAATAACCTAAACAAAATGTGCAAGGATGTTCTCTTTTAAAGTAAAGTGGTAATGACAGTTCTTGCCAACAGAAAAGTTCCCAGTGTCTCTGGTGATCAAAACAACAAAATAAATGTTCCACAAGGTTCAGATCCAATGATTAAGGGGTTGCTCCTTTCCCCTAGACTCCTTCTGGTTCTACTTTTCCTCTCTTTATCTCCTTGGACCCCAGACCCAGTATATTCTTGAATGCCCTTCACTGTACTCTTACTCTTATTATTTCCCCAGGGGTCTGAGTCTCAGGGTCCCGAACCCTCTTATTCTCGAATTTGCATGTGGTATACACTTCTGCCAAGCGTATGCCCCTTCTGTAATGTCTCTGCTTCTTCTAGGTTCCCAGACCCTCATGTTCTCTTGCAGTCATATGGTTGCGTGTCCCAGACTCACAATGCTCTGTTGCAATAACTTGGTTTACTCTCCTGCCAAGTATATGCTTCCTTCTGTACTGTCTCTGCTTCTGTTACAGTCCCTCACCCTCTTGTTCTCTCACTCTCATATAGGTGTGGGTCCCAGAACATCTTTTCTCAAGTTTTGCAGCTGTTCCCCAATTCCTCCCAGACCACCAGCACCTCTCAGTCTACCTGCATACCTGTTGCTCTGGTTCGCGTACTCTGAGCAGCGGTGCTTCCCTCTGAGGCTCTCTCAGTGTTTGGGTGTTGTTTGCAGTCTTTGGCATTCTCACCGGTAAACTTGCATTCGGGTTTCCCTTCTCAGTGGTGATTGCTCTGCCAGTCTGGTCTCATTTCTCGGGATGGGGTTTTGCTTTCTGGCGGCTTGCCGGATTGTAGGGCACCCAGAGGTTTGCTCGGGTAGCATGTCACATAGTTTAATCTGCTTGTACTTCTTCTGTGCTCCCGTTCGCCTCCGTGTACGGTGTGTCCTGCTGCAGTCCCATGTTCACCAGGTCGGCGTCTCCCGGGCTTCTTCGTCCGAGATTGGCTCCCTTGGTTCCTCCAGTGAGGGAGTCTCCAGTCTCTCTCAGTTCCCAGCAGACCACTGGCGTTCAAGAAACACCCCTCTCTATGGGAGACACAATGGTCCACAGCCCCTTCTGCTACATCACAACATTCCTGCTCCTTGCTCCTCCAGGGAGGGCTTGAACACACTTTCTGTTTCCCCCCATCTATTCTACTACTGTTGAACCTACTGTTGAACTAGGAAGTGGGTAACCACTGGACTGCTTAATGGGTTTCCCATTGGCAATCTTCATGCCTCTGCACTTCTCCCTCATTACAGTATTGATTTTATGACTCCCTTGTCAGTCAATGGAGTTCTTCTTCATCACAGAACTGGGAAAGGGATCTTCACTTAGGTAATTCCTATTCTTCCACATCCCAGTACTTTTAAGGGGAATGGTACAGTGACAATAACGCATGACCCTAAATTGGTAAGGGGTTGATTTTGGGATTGTAGGAAGAGAGTCTCGGGTCAGGTAGTTGGCAGGGATACCACGATCTCTGGTGATGGTCATCCCTAATCCCTTAAGGGGCTTCCTTTCCCATGTGATCCTCTGCCTGTGTTTCACCCTCAGGGGGACTATTGTACTGTGGACGCACTGCCCTGCCCCATGGGAAAGGTCTCCCACTAGCGGAGAAGGGACGATAGCCAAAGATTCGTCACAGTACACTAACCAAAAGAAGTCTACTCCATGCACAATGATTTTTCTTCTCCTAAAATATATTCAATTGCAAATTATTGTAAAAATAAAAGGGAAAGAAACAAATTAATTTATGTGGAATGGTCAAAGAATCTACAGTTATTAAGATGTTTCTAAGAGAACTGCTCATCGTAGAAAGGAATTCCTATTGCATGGCCCTGCTCTAAAACAACTCAATGCTAGGTTTAGACTTGTTCACCCATGTACTTTTACTATTCAAGGAAGAACCTCCATCGTTGATCTACCGACAGATCTTAAAATCGTCATAAGATCTCTTAAAATAGAAGATATGATATAACTCTACTTTCAACTCATCCAACACCTTCATATTCTAAAGCATTTATAATGCTCTTTATGTTACATGACTGATGTTTTTTGACATCATTGAATATTTGCTTATCATTTATCGCTAAAGTGGCATGGAGAGAACATGTCATCTGTTTTTTGGGGGTTTTTTGGCGTCCCTTCCCACAGATGGATTTTTCTGCAAACTTGATGATAAGAGTTATATGGAATATCTCTTTAGGGGATCTTCTCATTTTAATGTTCTCATTGGCCGTGGCACTTCATTGTTGTGACATCATATTTTTAGTATTACCACCTCAAGTCTTGCAGGTGTGGGTTCCCTACAGCTTTCCTTACGTGTCATGTCCTTTATATGTTTTACCCCGTGGTGCCCAATAGCTCTTTGTAGACTCACCGGTTGTTTGTAGCATCCCAAACCTTTTCATGTCTCTGCAAGGAGGTGTCTTCTCTGTGAAGTCCTCCTTCACACTGCAGACTTTCCTCTAGCGTCTCATGCAATCAATCCTATGCTTGTTTGCCGGCTTCTCTCCATGCTCTGGACAGAAGAACGCTGCTTTTCAGCACAATCACGACAACCCTGCGGCTGCTTGCAGAGGTATGACAGTCGTCCACAGGTGCCCGCTGCGTTTCTCTTCCTTTAGTACCAAGCAGGTATGTAATTCTTGCGGTCAAAAGCTGCAATCTGGATGTGCCTGAAATCACCTCCGGCGCAGGTCCATTATCGTTCTGCCTCCTTCTCTGACTCTGCTACCACATTCTCTGTCTCTCTCTCCTTCTTGAATGCAGACATCATCTTTAAATGCCCACGTACTCGAGCTTTACAAAAATTAGTCTGCATATTCAACTGTGGGTCACCTTCACTTTGCATTAACTCCTTCCTCCTCTTTCTCGTCTCAGTACTTGAGGCTTTATGGTAGTTGAAGTCCCTAGAAATCATGGATTTTTTAAATGATGTTGGTTTGGTTTTCCCTTAGCAAAACATTACAAACAGAAGATGTTATGTGTGTGTTTTAGGGATGAACATAATTTTGATTGAAATAAAAACATGGCATCAAAATCTTGGGTGTCAGAATATTCTTCAGAAAATACATCACCTCCCCGTGCTAGCTCTCTCCTTCTGCATGATCCTCCCTTATTTTACCACCCCCAGGGTCAGGATCAGGTAGTGGCTGCTGTCCCCTGGCCATGCAGAAGGAGTCCATTGCATGGGGAATCAGTAATGAATCCTTCGGATTTCTCACAGCAGTATGTGTGGAGTAAGACCGCTAAGTTGCAAAGGTGTGGTGTGTGAGGGGAGAAATGTGTTAGCTGTACAAACAACAATATCTATTCCCTGGGTTCCAACTATGTACGAGTTGCAGTGCTGCGCTTCACAGGTGATCTAAGTGCTCAATGAATGCATAATACTCACGGTCTGGGAGGTTCTTAGAATGAGATATTGCCATCCTTAGTTCCTTCGAGTGCAAAAACAAGGACCTCATTTCATGATTACATGCGGCAGTCTGATTAACTTTCCTGTGCTTTAGAGTTACCTGCTGTGCCAGCCATAAGCGAGGGATCCCAGGTGCCTGGATGCCTTTTTACGGGATGCTCAATGTGATTTTTTCAAGGTGCATTTTAAGTGCGATGCATTGCCCCCCCTCCAAGCCCATATGGGTGCAATACCTGGCCCACTTTCAGGATTTGTTCTAGGTGCGAGTTTCTGGAGTGACTATTTGAGTCCTCCATGTGTGCTTGGCATCCCATAATGAGGTTGGATGGCAGAGCAAAGCGGTTGAAAGGAAAGAAGAAGCTAGTAACTGACCGATGGGCAGGTGGGGGAGTGTGCAGGAGGTTGGAGGAAGGGAGGATTGGTGGATGAAAAGTGTGGGTAATAGGTGGGGAGTGGGTGCAGGGGGTTGGGGCAACCACGGAGTTGAGAGGAACAGCTAGGTATTGAGGGCTTTCCTAAAGGCCAAGTGATCTCTATGCAGCAGAGCTCAAGGGGGAGGGAGTTCCAGAAGGTTGGTGCAATGACAGAGAAACAAGCACCTCCTAATCTGGAGAAATTTGAAAGGAGGACTACCAGGAGGTGTGCTGAGCCTGATTTGATGGTGCTGGTGGAGTGGTAGTGAGTGAGCTTGATTTGTAGGAATTCCAGGCCTTTTTTTGGGCTTGCCCAGTGGGTAATGTCCATGGCTTTGAAGGAGGCCCGTCGGCTGATGGGAAGCCAGTGGAGTGTCCCGAGCGCGGCAGAGATGTATTCTCTGGGGGAGAGTGCAAGGAGGAGTCTTGCTGCACAGTTCTGCACCCATTGGAGCTTTCTTAGTTGGTATGTAGGCAAGCCTAGGTAGAGGGAGTTAGAGTAGTCTAGGTGCGAGAGGATGATGGACATCATTGCGGAAACTCAATGGGGGTAGGTGGAGATAAGGAAAGTATCGCTTGAGGATGTGGAGGTGGAAGGTGCACAATCTGGAGACTGCATCGATTTGACAGGAGAGCGTCAGGTCTGAGCTAAAAGTGAATCCTAAGTTTTGACTGAATGGGGACAAGGGATAGGTTGGGAAGTAGAGCTGTTTCTGCCACATATTAGGATTTGGTTTTGTTTCGTGGTTGAGGAGCAAGTGGTTGTTCGTCATCCAGAAGTCAATGCCTGAGAGGCACGATGGAGCTATGGGTGGGAAGAGGGGGGGAGAGTTGGAAATCTTGAGGATGATATGGGCGTTGTAAACATAATTGTAACATGATATTGTGGGAATTGATGAGCTTGTGGAGGGGCGAAAGGTTGAGGTTGAAAAGGAAGGGGGAAAGGGAGGCTCCCTGGTGACTCCATGCGGGACTGAGTGGGGGGCAGAGGAGAAAGGATGGAGAGATGATTTGGGAGCAGTCGGAGAGGAACGAGGAGATCCATCTGAGGGCATAGTCCATTATGCCAAGGTCAAGGAGTATGGAATGGTTAATCATGTCTAAGGCTGCTGAGAGGTCAAGGAGGATGAGAGCAGGGCAGCCCTCAGAGTCTGCTGTTCTTTTCAGATCGTCCCAGACAGAGACCATGGAGGAATCAGTTCCATGAGGGGTCTGAAGTCAGACTGGACAGGGTCAAGAAGGCCATGGGCCGCGGTGAAGAGACTGAGCTGGGAGTAGGCTGTGCAGTCTATTATAACTGATGTGAAAGACAAATGATTTTGTTTCACTTCGATTTTACTTGACCATACATTTCTTTGCATAATCATTTGTCAACATTTACGTAGAAGCTTTTTTGAGACTGTTTCAAGTTCAAGTGCATTGCTGGTCTGGATACATAGCTTGTGGGTATTTTGTTTACCATCCATTGACCTCCAATAGTCATGACAACCTCTATGGCCATCCCCGTCCACAACTCCCCCCCCCCGCCAAAAGCACATGCTCCTGGGATCTTTTTCAGCTATCTCTGTCATGCAGCAACATCAAACTTTGTGTGGTATATGGTCTGCCAGTGTGAACAGCATAGTTGTTTGTATAGAGGAGCAGTTGGTGTAATCAAAAGGTCTTAACCAAATGTTCTTTCAGCCACTAGATTTATAAGTAATATATGTCCTCACATGTGTTCTTTGCACTGAGGTCCTGTTAAATTTGTATCACAGTTGATGCATGTTCATATTTGTGTACTTACTGTTGCTAGGTAGGATACATGGCTGGGTTGAGCGAATGCTGCCGACTGAACACAGAATGCAATGTATAGGTCACATGTTTGAATCCCAGTTTATGTTGGATGCAATGGGAGTGCAGAAAATGATTGATTTAGAAGGAAACCACTTGAACTTCCCCCCTCCGGGATCAATGGTTTTTGGGAAAACCTCAGTATCAAAGACCTGCTGTAAAATTATTTTCAATTTTCAATGATGAGGCATGATGCAACCTTTACTTCGGACCATGTCACAGTGTATCATTCAATGTTTAAAGTCGACTTAAGGAAGGGGAATGGAGCATGGAAATATCTCAAAAAGTAAATGTCCACTTTTGCAAGGTGCTCTCCGGATACATTAAAGGGCATGGATGAACAACTTAGCTTGAGAACCTTAGCAATAAGGACTTTCAGCATGCAAATCTGGACTAGTCTTTCTCCAACTCTGCCAGTAATGTGCCAAATGTGCTCTCAATCAACAGCTACCCTCTTGGATCAATTCCCTACCAATCGGCACGAATAGTATAAAATCATCATCATGTTTGTGTATTTTGGATATGCATAAAAAACAATCCATAAAAACAGTACAAAATACAAAAATAACATACCAATTATAACACAGTAAAACACATCATCAAAAAAACCTCACAAGAATAGCAGCTAAGAGGAATCTCAAAACACAGATCATTAGTGGCTGTACATGAACTCATTTGAAAGTGGTATATTTTGCAATAATTTCCGAAGATAAAGTGCTGTTTTCAAATATGTAAGGATCAACCCACCCATGGTAAATCCACCCAAAGAAAATATATTAGGGGAGGCCGATATTGTGCAAAGCCAAATTCCTGCAATAGAGGTCTTATAAGCCATCCTCTAGCTTTTGCATATGCAGGACAGAAGAATACCAATGGGCCAAGTCCTCGTAAGGTGCCTCACACATAGGGCAATATCGGTATGCACCCTCCACCCCCGGACCATGCTGCCACCACTGCCCATAAGGGGATACAGTTGAACCTTGCCCTAGATATGAATATGCGATCCTCAGAAAATTCCACCCATAACAAATAACGCTGGACACCCGGGGACATGATTGTCATTAGCCCTTGTTTTTTTGGCTTCCATATTTCCACACTTTCGCTGTTCATGCTCACAGACTCATAAAAGGGGGGCAGTACATTGGTGTATCTCTCCAAAGGAGTGCATACTACTGGCAGGGTACTGATGTGCTATGTTAATCGCCCTCAGCTGTTTCTTGATATGGGACATCCATAAGACCCTACTTCCCAAGTCCTTCTCAATCAGGGAGATAATCAGTTTTTGGGTGAGTGAAGCTGTACCATTGCCCCATAGCCTGAGGCAATGCAATACTGGCTGCAGGGAGACTGTATCCCCAATTAGTGTGCAACCCAATTCCATTTGTACTCCAAAATTTGTAGCCGAAGCTGGCAACCCCAGCAGTTTCTTAACGGATTGATTCTCAAGTGTCTGGACGACACCACTATTAGAGTAGCCCCACAATTCCATCCCATATCTGGAAACCTAGGCCGCTTTAACCTTGTACAGCTGCAACAGTGGAGCAATTGGTCTATCTCTGAACATGGACATGGCCCTGGAGACCCCACCCACAGCCTTCTTAAACTGCTGTGCCTGTTTAGTTACATGAGCCATAGTGCAAACATTAGCAGTGAATCTGACCCCTAGATAGTCAAAGAAGTTGAACCAGGGGATCAAACAGTTCCTGCAGCGCATGGCCCTGAAATTGATCCTCCATCTCCCCTTCCAACAAATCATCTTGACTACGTCAAATCTGCAAAACACATTCTCGGGGTTGTGATACACATTCCCCATGTCACGCTCAAGCCATGCCTCATCAGGAAAAAAATGCTTTTACCAATGACACATCTACTACATTCCATGATGCTTCATCACTCTCCATACAATGTTATCTAGCAAGAGACAACCAGGGGAGGCCATTCACAGCAACATTCTTGCAGTGAGGGGTGATTTCCAATTTAAAAAGTACCTGCATAGTTTGAAGTCAGCTAGAAGAGCTATCCCTAGGGTCAAAATTTAAATCAAGAGCTTATTGGCCCTCATTACGACCCTGGCGGGAATCGAAAAACGATGGCGGAAATGCAATACCGCCATCGAATAGCGCTCGGTGCGATTATGACCCGTCACCGTAAAGTACGATGCCATTAGCGACACCGTAGTGAACGCCAATGCTAACTGCACCAAGTACGCGCACGCGCGCCATGCCAAACCGTAATTACCACCATGGCGTAATGGTACGCGAATTCCGATCCAAGCGGACATGTACCTAACGCCATCAAGCATGGCGGAATGTACCATTCCGCCATGGTGAGAAGTACGGCTTCGCGAATCAACCGTAAACGGCCCTACTGAGTGCCTGTACACCACCCCCTGGCCACATTGCACAACTCCTCGTAGGTGCAATGAAGACACAAATGCAACCAGTGAAATGTACAAGCCACCCATGCATGCCAACGAACAAATGAATCTAGGGGCTCCAAGTGCCTTGTGAGTGGCCATCCATTCATGCCATGGCACCATTGCCGCACTGATGCAGCACAGGCATGTGAAGGTTCAAGTACAGCAACATGAGCAGAAAAATGAGACAAACAAAAACAGGCCCCCCCATCGACTGACACCAGTGTAAGGCAACATACAAAGCAGTATCCTGAGGGAGACTGCACCAGCCCTGTACTCCTGCCAGTAAACCAACCAACCATCAGCATAAGCATGGACCACACAAGTTGGCAGAGTGACTGAGCAGCCAGGCACATCTCAAGAGGGGCCAATGGGAGCTGCAGGGCACAGATGGCACGAATACAGAAGCCATTCCAATGGACATGACCTCAGTCTCCCTCCAAGAAACGCACGCAAACACAGGCACCTGTGACCAGCCATATTCTGATAATCACATCATTCCACCAATCCACCTGGCTGACCGGCATCTGTTACACAAAAGCAAATCCCCCGCCCATGAGCAGGACATCATTAAAACAGTCACAATGGTAGCCCCTATCCCTGACCACACTGGGCTTCCTAGGCAAACGCGGCCAGTACAGTACCACGCAACTATACTCAGAAGCCGGAACCCAATGCAGATCTTCTCACAAAACATCGCACCACAAATAGGAATATGCTACATTACTTGCAAAGAAGAACGCTACACGGTTAAAATCAGAATAGACATTTAATGCACCACAAAATCACCAAGCCCATACAGCCATTAGGACATGAACCCCAAAATACATTTCATCATTGTGGGCTGCATCCGCAATAAATGACCAGCTTCTTCTTGTGTGACGCCCTGTTCCTTCATGGTACACAGGGGCTACATTCACGTTCAAAAAGGCAACATGGAAGCGCCTAGAACGGAAGGGCCGTCCCATTAGGTAGGCACTAGTCCAGCTGAAAGCTCGAAATGTTGCTCCTAGCCACTAGTACTGCGTAAGGGCATGTGGCCCATTGGCGATCGTCCCATAAGATCGTAATGGTGCTCCACTGATTAACTCGAAGCAGCAGGTGCCGGGAGTAAAAGCCATCTGCAGGAGTGGCATACAGATGGCAGCGGCAAAAGGGGAGGAGATACCTGTCACCCAAATGAAATGAAAAAGAATAGTAGGCCATCAGAACTTGATTCGTATTACTCACTTCAATGATCACACTAAATCTACAGCCATATGCATGCTAGCCCACTCCAAAGGATTATTCCCACCCAAAAATCACTTGCGAATCATAACTATGAAAATCGAGCTGGAAACACTATTACACACGAGTGCTTGTGTGCATGCGTCTGTCTAAACAGAATCCATTCGATGGGATTAGTAACGTGCATAGACACAAGTGTATGAAGGCGCGTCGAGACAGGGAGGGTACAATAAGGGCAGATAGACGATGGTCCCACTATGGCAGCTCTGCATCACATAGCGCAGGGGAGGTGGATAGATTCCAAAAAGCCCTGTACATGGCAAACTCTCCATTAAATCATCTGTCCATGCATCCATACATCATTTCCTCATCCCTGTATGAAAACGCCTGATTATTTACTCACATCACATGTGAAATTTCCATTGAGTCTGTGCGTAATGCAGTCTGCAAAATCCACTGTGCTCCAGGCCGGGATTCCAGTGTTGTGAAGTAAGATGTATTTGGGAACGTCCTGCCTTATCGTCCACTACGCTATTGCGCATCCCATACTATTCATATCAATCATTGCATTCTCGCCATGGCCCCTGTCCCAAGGACACTAAACAATAGAACGTTATATTTGCAGTCAGACCTGTGGGCGTCTCCTCGCCGCTAGCTGAAGACCGAAACCGCCGTCCTTCGAATACCTCATTTGCAACATCACGTCGGAAAGGCATCTGTGACCGCTCGAAATCACAAATTCATCCATGTAGTGCGGCATTGTGTGTAAATGCAAACTGGCTTCACTCACAAATGGGACGCCCCGCCCGTCGGTGAACCGCGGTACAGTGCTGCATGAGGGTCCACCGTTAATCGAGCACTACATTCCACTGACCCTTCACAAGTTTGTTCGCGACTGCAAAGATAGTATGTGAAACAATGGAACCATAGCAGAATGAACATATGAACCAATATTTCACTGCCATCGGGATCATATACATGATTGTAATAGCAAGATGCCATGCGTCGAATTGCAGCGTTGTGTGCGGGACGTGCTCGCCCAAAGGGGATTGCAGCTTGCACAGGTGGAATGAATCACCACAGGTGGAGGCAATAGAGCTTGAAAACACATAAATTGCACACCCAACCCCCTCCCACACCCACACCAAAATGCTACCGGCAGGACTAGCGATGTTGGCCCTGGGGGACCTGATTGCACTGCAAGTACTCCAACTTCAAGAAGAAGACGAACAGCAACTACTACAACAACCGGCCGCACAGAGGAGACGCAGGAGGAGGAGGAGGGCAAGGCAGGGCCAGCAAGGCCCGCCAGCACAGCCACTACCACCACGCAGGCAGCCCGCAATCCCACGCCTCCGAGCACATCCGTTCAACCTCACGGATGAGCAGATCCACACCCTCTACCGTTTGGACCGGGACACCATAACCGCCATTGTGGATATGACACAGGCTGACCTTGTCAGCATGATAGATAGCCCAACCGCCATTCCACCCCTACTGAAGGTGGTGTCTGTACTCCACTTCCTGGCCACAGGCACCTACCAGCACACAGTCGGACAGTTGCATGGCATTTCACAGCCAGTGTTCTCACGGACACTATTGCAAGTGCTCGATGCCCTCCTGAAGCCCGCAGACGACTACATCTCTCTACCACGCTCGGAGCAGGAAATTACGAACACAAAAGTGGGATTCCATGCACTTGGCGGCATACCGGGTTGCATTGGTGCCATCGACTGCACCCATGTGGAATTGGTCGTCCCGCATGCCATGGAGGCCCAGTACCGCAACCGAAAACAATTTCATTCTCTGAATGTACAAATGGTGTGTGACTCCAACAGGATCATTACCCATTGTTGTGCCCGATTTCCTGGATCAACCCATGATTCTATGGTTTTGAAGAACTCTACAATACCACGCTACATGGAGCGACACGCAGGGAACAGATCCTGGCTACTCGGTGAGTCTCATTTCATGCATGATAATGTGGGGTATGTGATGCGGCAATGACCTGGCAGGAAGGGGGGGGGGGGCCGTACGTAGCAATGTCATTCCACAAACATCCTTTATTGTCCACATACAGGTGATGCCGGGTATCCACTGAAGAGATGGCTCCTTACACCACTCCGGAACCCACAGAACCAGCCTGAGGAGGACTACAACCATGCCCACTCACGTACCCGTGTAGTCATAGAGCAGGCATTCGGCCTACTGAAGACTTGTTTCCGCTGCCTCAGCCAGCAGGTCTGGCGGGGCACTCCTGTACCGCCATGTGAAGGTGGCAAAGATGGTCATGGCATGTGTCATGCTACACAACATGTGCGTACGTAGAAATGTGCCCATGCCCCCTGACGCAGAACTGCAAGCACCTGTAGAGGAGGGCCGAGACATTCGTCAGATTCTCATAGATTCATGCTTCTAGCACTCACGCCTGGTGGCTGATACATGGACACGGGACTTGTGGCACTGTGTGTGTCTGGAACATGCACAATATGGACTGTACGCCTATAATGGCCTCGTACACAAAGATCAATGTCCACACATCTCATTGGATGATAGTGAAATGTTTATCGCATATGTGAAATTATGTTACACACCCCATCAACCCGCCACCCAAGTGAGCCCAACATACCCCCTCCACCCTCCTACCTCCCCCCCGAACACCAGTGTCCAAAGGTGCTCATTGTCAGTGGGCAGACGCTATTGCAAGCCCCCTCTCCGGGTATCAGGGGCACCCCTGCCTGTGGAGCGCAGGTTCCTCCCAGATCTACGTTGGGGGCTGCCCTGGACGGAACTTGCAACGGATGATGTCTCTGCCTGCTCACGTCCATGCATGTCCCTGAGGGTTTGTGAGAGCTCAGTGAGCACACGGCGCACAGCGGCAAGTTCAGCACATACGTCTTTGGACGTCGCATGCAGTTCCCCCCTCAGGCTCTCGGTGCTTCTCTCCATTTGTACTCTCAGGCTCTCGGTGCTTCTCTCCATTTGTACTCTCAGGCTCTCGGTGCTTCTCTCCATTTGTGCCCTTAGTGTCTCTGTACTTCTCTCCATTTCTGCCCTAAGTGTCTCAGTAGATGTTTCTATGGCTGACTTAGTACCCCCACATTCATCAGCATGGTCCTTGAGGAGCGTGGCCAGTTGCTGCTGTTGCACGATCACCTGGTCGAGGGACTGTTGCCTCTGGTGGGCCATGGCCATTTGCGGTGGTGTCACAGAGGGGCAGGTCACCTCATGTTGCCTTGCCACAGGGCTTGTGGGGGATGGCCAGTCGTCATCTTGTGGGTGCCCCTGCGTGGTATCCTCATGGTGTACGGGATGGAACAAACAGGGGGATTGAGACAGGTCATGGATGGATCTTACTTCGACATCCCCGTTTTCTGTGTCGGAGCATGCTGCCATTAATGCAGTGTCACCTATGGTGCTGCTGCCACCAGAAGCAGTGCCTTCTGTGGCATCCATTGGGGGGACCTGTGGTGGTGCTGTTGTGGGCATGCTGGCTGCTGGGGTGCCTGTTGAAGTTCCCTCCTGTGTGCTGTCACTTGATTTGTGCTGCTGCCGTGTCTTGATGCGTGCAGCTGAGGTGGAGGGTCTTTGGCCGTTGGTCTTGGCCCTCTTTGCAGGTGTGCTGGTAGGGGTGTCCTGGAGCTCGTCGTTTGAATCGGACCCTGTGGTGGAGTAAAGGAGGGCGAGCGTTATTAATGGGTCTGTTGAAATTGGAATGGCAATGTATCACATGCATTGGGGTGGTACCTGAGGGTGATTTGGGTCGGGGCCTTGGAGGTGGTTTCATTTTTGTGTGGATTGAGGATGCAGTTGTTTTGCAGCCTGCAGTTAGGGTGTGCATGCTGCACGTGTAGAGGGTGTTTTTAGGGTTTTTAATTATTTATGTATTTATTGTGCGTTTTAAAGTGCGCTATCAGGCCAATGTATGTGGACGTTCTCATGGACATGTGTTACTGTTGCACTATGTGGACACATGGTACTTCACATGATTGGACATTGTGGTTTTAGCATTGTTTTATTTGGCCCACCTACCTGATTCTTCGGATGTCTGCACTCCTTTCTCCATCCCTCCGACTCCCTCTATACTCTCCATTCCAATGGTGGAGGCACAGATTTCTTCCCAGGGGGTCAACTTGATGGGTGATTCCGATCCTCCCCCGGTGGCTGTGGCAATGTTTCGGTTGGCAGAAAGTATGCTCCGGACGCGTATCCGCAGGTCGTCCCATCGCTTTCTGCATTGCTGTGGGTTGCGGGGTGCGGTCCCCACCGCACTTACCCGCTGTGCCACCAGGGCCCATATGGCCTTCTTGTTCGCAAGTGCCGTCCTGGTCATTTGCGTCGAGAAGATGACGGCAGCATTCACCTGGAGGGTCTCTGTGAGCACGGTGAGTTCCTCACGGGAGAAGTGGACCTGCCGCTTGCGGTCGCACGCTTTTTTCGCTACTTTTCCCATTGTTATTGTTTTCACTAGGGTGGATGACGGGTTGTGATGTGTCTCAGGGTAGTATTTTTAATGGTTGTGTGGGAATTCTGATTTTATAGGTGTACGGCGTGCCGTTTCCCGTTCCGGGACCATGTTTTTACTTCCGTTTCCGTATATTTACGGTCACCGTACTTTCCGATTGCCGCTCATTACGGTGACCGCTAAGATGGGTGGCGGAATTGCACCTAGGGCGCCGTACGACGGCGGTGGGGGGCATTTTGGGGACATTTCCGCCATCGCGGACATTGCACTTCCGCCATGGAGTAGTGCTCGTGCCCGATGGGTCGGAATTAGCCGCACTTTGCTCCGTCGTGCAATGGCGGAAACGCTATTTACGCTGTGGCGGTCCGGTCAGTCACTTTCCGCCAGGGTCGTAATGAGGGCCATTGTCATCTATCAGCCCAACACAACGATCCTGCAGATACTGATGGAAGTACTCAACCATTGCCACACACAAGTGCACAAGCTTTTGTTGATAACTGAGTAGTTATATTTAGCTAACTTAAGAGAATAGGAAGTAATTGTGTCAGCAATATTACATTCAATTTTTGGGATAATACAGTCACATGTCAAATTGTAGGTGGGTAACTATGAACAAGGATATACTCCACAGTGAGGTTGCATATGATAGACCCCAAGAGCAAAGTTTGAGATGTCTAAGATATCAGAATCCTGAAGTGAATGAACTGTGTTTTTGACAGCTGAATTTAATGATATAATGGCCCCCTCAGTGTCCCTGCCCCACCCACTTTGCTGTACATATATATAGACCAGTAGTATAGGTTGCAGTATAGGCGATAGATGAATATAGGCATAAGGGATGTATAAACAACCTGGGTCGAAATAGAGTATCTGGGGTCCTAGCACCCTAGCCTGCATTCTCTATAGTCAAACTCCATTAATCCACATGTAGAGAAGGTCCTACACCCCTCCTCCCTCAAACTCAATACAGGTAACATGCCAGGCTGATCAGTGGTTCCAGTATTGCAAACATCAGAATTATAGTGCTTTTTGAAGACAAAATAGGGCGACATATATTTTTGGGGTCAGAATGACTCAGGAAGTAATGGGTGTCTCCAGTATTACTCACATATCATGAATATCTAAAATGTAGTCTGAAAACCAGAAAGAAATAGAGTTATGCTCAAAAGTACATTCTAAGATGGATGCCAAAATACAAAATGGTCTCTTGCAAGCAGGTGTCAGAAGGGCTGACTCATTCTGGTCCGGAATATTCTTTGGCAGCAAGTAGGAGTAGCTCATAGAGGGTTTTCATGATATAGCCTACCAAGTGAATTTGGCAGGTCTCAAGAATCTGATAAGGGGCTGCTTCTTGGCAGGCGATGAATGATTTATAATAAGGTACAGCTGGATCTCACACAAGTTTATCAGATTATGTGTCAGTCAACTAGGCTTGCCAAGATGAGCCACTGTGGCTTGGTGATTGACTAGCAAGCCAGCCAATTGGAGACTAGGAGGGCTTATATGCTAGTTAAGAGAGCCAATTGGGAATGTATCCTGAATTTGCATGAATTATTGCATCGTCCTGAAAAGGCCTATATAAGCAAGCTGATTGTAGGAGATCACTGTGCCTTCCAGTCTGTCTTCTGAACCTGTATTAAAGATGACTTTGAACCAAGTGCCCAGGTATCCGTTTCCACCTCTGTCTTTGCCCTGTCTCCAGTACCTGAGTCTACAGATGAAAAAGTTCATGGAGGGGATGCAGAGTGATCTTCCTGTTCACTTGGTGACCGTACGAAGGGACCCAAAAGATCTTTTCAGGGACAAGAACCCTAGGTTCCTATGCTGACAGAAATGGTGAGATCTAAGAGAAACAGTGAGTGGCAAAACAGCAGTATGATTTCTCATACCTTGATGGGGGTCTCGCTATGACTGTCAGCATATGATGATGGCAGACTTTGACATCAATGTATTATGGTATGTATTTATGAGGGACAAGACAGAAGGGGAAAAATAAAAACATGTATTATTAAGGGATTTTTGGTAGTTTAGAAGAGCAACTGGGTAGTTTAAGATAAGTAATAGGGTGTATAAGAGTAACAGGGCTGTTTAGAATAAATATAGAAGTGTTGTTTAAAGATATATGACAAGGAGCAGCAAGAAGAGCCCAGAGTTCTACGCTCAAGGAGCATCTAGAAGGAGTCATTCCAAAACCCAAAGTGGGTACTTAGGCGGCACACAGACAAGGTCTGTGAGATGGAATGATTCAAACTCCTATCAGGGTACATTTAGAGGCATAGATAGAACGAAGAGCGCTGAAGATTATTGTGAAAAAGTCTGTTATGGGTCTGTTTTAAATTAAGATGTCGAAGAGTGCCAATCAGTGTAAAAAATTGAGATAACAATTAAGAAAGGTGATTTGCACAAATTCAAGGTGGCAGGGATCAGTGAAAAGGTAGAAATTTGAGCAAAGCATTGATAGAGGCACGCTTACATGTGCTGTTTAAAAGTGCTATGGGGAAAGAACCAGACAAAATAATGAATTATAATTAAAAGTGCATCCTTGAAGCAGGCCAGTGACGGTAGCTAAAGTGTTACATTTTATATACCTGCATACTTGACATCTTTCAGAATCCAAAAAGTCTTGAACGGTTAGAATTCGCACAGCGCTTAATGTAAACTAAGAGCACAGAAGGCATGAGATGGGAGGAAATTAACCTTGCTTTAAACAGGGAACTACAGTTACAAAGTAAGGAATTTAGGGTATGTAAATCAAATTAATATCAAATCTGACATTAGGTTCTTTCTCTGCTACTCAAGGCAAAGAGAATAAGATATATTACACATTTTAAAAGTGAAATTTCAGAGATATAACAATTTTTTTATGCAATGTGCTTAGTTGCTAGAAAGCCAGTGCAGACACACACAGTACAATATGTTCAAATCCTCGTTGTTGGACGCAGCAGGAATGGCTGTTCAAGGTTGATGAGATAACAGTTGGCAAGACTGATTTGTGGTTGCAGGAAAAAACAGAACAGGGATAGTCTTGTGAGTTAATGTAGCTGAGACAGGTTGTCCAGAATATGCTGTTGATAAATGTTTTCAGCAAGGCTGTGGGTGGATTAGGAAACCATTTGTATGTGCATTCACATTTTTTTAATCTTTTTATTTTGGTTGGTTCATAAAATTGAACCTTTCATAAGAAAAAGGTGGAGCTTTTACATTCATACTTAATTACATAATTTACATTTCATACTTAATTACATAATTTACATTTCAAACAGTATTTATAGCTTAACTTATTGCAATGCAAAACAGTGTCCAACTAACACAGAAAGCAATATCTAAGAGCATAGATTAGTTTTCAGATCTGAAGTACATGAGATAGAAATATAAGGTATGTTTCATTATTTGTTTAGTTCTAGAGAACATTCAACCACTCTCACCGGTTTCACTTTTATTCTTCTCACCTTTCATCCCACTTGTTTTCCACTTTGAATATTACGTCAAGAAACTGAATAATTGAAATTCGTACTGATAGTTTGTTATTAGCGAATAGCCTTTGCCATGCTTGTGTCTTGTCCATTGGGATTAATGAGGCAGTGACTCTCCCAAAATACTGTTTATGCTTAGCTACTAGATTTGTGCATGGTATTAAACAATGCTGCAGAGTTTCTTTTTGCGACTTATCATTACACTATCAACAATAGTTTTGTTCTTTTGGAATTTGTCGCCTTCTGGCTAATATATCTTGTGTGTGCCATAAATTTTGCCTGAAGTGTAGATATTGTTTACGTATATAAGGCGAAGGACATCTATGGAGATAATCTGCTAATATTCCCACTTTTTTGTGTCCAAAAAGATTGATGTCAAAATCTTTCAAGGACATACAATTCTCTACTGTAGTAATCCAATCATGTTGAAATTGTTTGGTCTTGGCTCGAGTGGGGTTGGGTATTAACATTTCAAGGGGTCTGTCAGCATCAGCAAGGGTGTTCAGAGTATTTTGGTACCAGATAGTTGGAAGGATGTCTTTTGCTGATAACAAGTAGTGTGCTAAAACTTCCAAGACATTTATTGACAAAAAGCCTACTAAACATTTTCTCAACATTGCACACATTTTCCATTGTACTTGTGAATACAGCAATGCTAACCCTAGCTCAAATTGAATTACCACACGAGGAGTACTATTTGCAAGTTGTAGTACCTGTTTCCAAAACTTGGATTCGAGCATGTCCTAAAACGTGCGACTATTTGGCAGGCAAGCTTCTGAGCCATATGTTAGTACTGGGATTGCTTTTTGTTTATAGAACATGATTATATGTTGATAAGAGTATTTTGCAAACCTATAAATTAATATTTTGGCTTGAGATATCAAGGCTTGCAGTTTACATTGTATATTCAGTTGATGTTCATGATCTTTCAAAGTGTTTGTTACCGTAACTCCCAAGTACTTGTACGACAGAACTCTATGGAGAATCACATTTCCCAGACACCACTGGTACCGATTAACTCTGGTGTTTACGTTGTTCTTGCAGGCCAGAATTTGGTTCTTGGCTGTGTTTATTTTAAGATTGTTCTTAAAAACATATTTATTTAGGGAATTTAACATGTTCTGTAGCCCAAGTGGGGTCTGGGACAAGAGAACAAGATTGTCTGCCTACAGAAGATAACTTATGTGGTGGCTGCCTAGCTTAGGGGCATTGCTCATTGTTTGTAGGAATGCATGTCTTACATCAAGAATGAACATGTTAAATAGTGTAGAGGCCAAAATGCACCCTTGCTTAAGACCTCTTTGTGTCTGAATGCTGGCAGAGAGGTTTCCGTCAAGTGCTAGCCTGACCTGCATTGAGGTGTTGGTATGCAAAAGCATGATCAGGGCTACTAAGGATGAAGGGCAGTTGTAATCTCTTAGTTTCTGATAAAGTAAAACCCTATCGATCGAATCAAACGTGACTCTAAAGTCAACGAATGTGATATATAAAGATTGATTTTGAGCCGCAAACTTAGATTTAATCATATTGAGAACCATGATGTTTGGAATTGTTCCCATTCCTGCCACAAAGCCTACTTGGAAGGGGTCCATTAGTTGCAATTTCATTGACCATCGATTGAATTCTTTTAAAAAGATTTGGGACATTTTTTTTCCAGGCACATCTAATAGCGCGATTGGCATATAGCTGTTTGGCATTTGCCGATCTCCCTTTTTATAGATAGGAACCGTCAGAGAGTGTCTCTACGTCGGTGGAATTGTTTGGGAATGGTTTACTAGCATGAAAATATTAAAGAGGATTTTGGCCCATATGGCAGGATGTTGTTTAAACAAATGGTTTGAAAGGCCATCTGGGCCACAGGCTCTAGAGTGACTGATGGATCTTATGCATAGTAATATGTCCAGAAGATCAAAAGAGAGATGAAATTGAGCCAGTAATGTGAGAGAATCAAGACTCACACAATTGACTGGAGGCGCATACAGGTCAGTGAAATGTTTTACCCATTTACCTTCAGTGACGCAATTGGCTTGGATTGTCCCTTGATTACCTTCGGACATTAGATTCAAAATTGCCCAGGATTTTGCTATGTTTTTGGACTGTAGTATGTTTAACATGCTTGTGCCATCTTTTTGGTAGATTGCGGCCCGTTTTGTTCGTAACCAATTTTTATATTGGGTCTTAATTCGGGTGAGCAAAGCACTTATGATTTCTTTAGGCTGTTTTAAAGCGTCTCATTTGGCTGCTCTAAATTTAATTTCCTGACTTTTAATTCGTGATCATAACAGTGTAACGGTCTTTTCTGTTTTGATGGTTTCGCTGGATTGTGCTGTAATATTTGTAGCATCTTGCTATAGAAGGTACTGTATATGTGTTTCTCAGCCAATGGAAATCACATGCATAATGTTTATGGGTGGAGTGAAGGTATACCGTGCCAGAGGCACCACCTTCACACTTCTTTTCTAGCCAGCTGCGTGTTAATCACCAGCCCAGCCCAGCCCAGCATTACGGTGACCGAGGCCTGGTAAGTTTTTCTTTCTTTGTTTTATTGCAGGCCACGGCCCGATTTATTCATTTATTTGTTCAATGTTTGTCGGGTCCATGGACCCGAATTCTGGGCCATGGCGGAGGACTGTTTACACCTCTGGCACCCCCTTCCAAGGGGCACGAGAGGCAGTAACAGGCCACAGCCTGGTTTATTTATTTATTTGTTCGTTTGTCTGGTCCGTGGACCCAATTAATTAATTTATTTCTGCAATGTTGGGTCCGACCAACATTGCAGAAATAAATAAATTAATTGGGTCCACTGACCCGACAAACATTGAACAAATAAATAAATAAACTGAGGCCATGGCAGAGCACTGTTACTGCCAGAGACAGTTACAGGCCAGGTGCATTTTTTTCTGTTAAATGTTTGTTGGGTCCGTGGACCCGAATTCTGGGTCTGACCAACATTGCAGAAATAAATAAATGAATCAGGTCCATGGACCCGACAAACATTGAACAAATAAACCGGGCCGTGTCAGAGCACTGTTACTGGAAGGGGGCACCAGAGGCAGTTACAGGCCTGGTGCATTTTTTTCTGTGTTCAATGTTTGTCAGGTCAGTGGACTCGACAAGCATTGAACAAATAAATAAATAAACTAGGCCATGGCCGAGGACACTTACTGCCTCTGGTTCCCCCTGACAGGGGGCACCAGAGGCATTTACAGGCCCGGTGTATTTTTGTTGCATGTTTGTTTGCATGTATGAGGTAATGAGTGCTCAGAGTATGGGATGTCCTGTGAGTGCGCTGCTTTCCCTATTTTGCCAACCTCTGAAGCCTGAAAGTAGATGCATGCAGGCTTGACATGCGGCCAACTTTGCACCAGACCTGCAGATGAGCTTAACTGGTCTGATGTTAAATCTCAGTTATCAGTTTAATGGTATCCACTACAAAATATTGCTCATTTTACTATAGCCAATATGCTAGCTCAGTGGGTTGAGCGCTCACTGCTGCGATGTGTGTGTGATCTGCATGTTCGAATCCCAGCAAGGCCATCTCAGCCTTTCATCCTTCTTAGGTCAATAAATAAGTACCAACACAGGTTGGGTGATATTGTGTGCATATTTGTTCTATAAAAAAGAGCTTTAGTGTAAGTGCTATACAATAACATATTATCATTTGGGCTTGGACGTCTGTTTGCATTCACAGTAATTTGACAATATGGATCTATACATACAGATATAAATGATACATATGGTGATTCATTCTTGTATGAAATGTGTTCAATGTTTGTCGGGTCCGTGGAGGACTGTTACTGCCTCTGGTGCCCCCTGGACCAGCCACCTATGGTAGTAGACATACAGGCTGCAATGGATCTAGTTACTGCTCACTAATTGTGCCCCCTGCTCCTCATGAACCCCCATAGTTGGTCAATCCAGTGGTGCCATCAGGAATCAAATTTAGGAGGGGCACAGAGGGGGCCAAAGGAAAAAGTAGGGGACATGGTCAACATAGATACAGAATATTTACTTGGCATCACTGGTCAAAACTATTATCTGCATATTGAAGTACCTAATCACCAGTGCCATGGAAATGTTTCGAAGTGCAATTGATATATACTTTGGGAAAGAAGCATAGTGAAAGAAATTGTGCCTCCCCACTTATATAATGACATTACTTGTACTGGTTAATAGCCTTGCCTTTAATATGCAGCACTATAACAAATAAAATATGCAGCACGACGTAACAAATAAAACATGTTGTTCTCCTCAACAGACATAACTTGTTGGCCACCTCCAACTCTATCAGTTTGCAGCAGCAACAACTTTTCAGGTTTACATGATACTATCGATGACCTCCCTCTCTGCCCTCCACCAGGTAAGAGCACAATCCTCTGAGTTTTTATCTGCATTAGAACAAAGCTGACAGAGCAATTACTATTTTTTCAGTGGCAGTTTAGTGTTTCATCTCCCTCTGGCTGCCTGCCACGTGAGAATAAGAGCATTCCTTTGCATTAATTCATATTTAAGTAGCATCCCAAGGGTTCCACAGCCTGTGTCCGCACCCACCCCCAATGACTTGTATATCACATGCCAAACACTGCTTCTCTACAGGGATTGTTATAGATTTGTGGGACAATACTGTGAGTGAGGCATTTTTAATCATGCCATACAGTGTGGCCCAATGTTCTATATTAAAACCACAACATTATTACTTAGTAATACACGTACGTATGAATTGTTTTTAATGTAATGGGCCTGTGACAACGTAGCTTTCATGTGACTAATACCTACCTAACTCTCAATAGATGGCGAATCAGAAGAAAAGAAAAATTGATGCTGAATGTTGTGTTTACAAGGATAGTTGGGCCATGGATTTCTTTGTGTTTGAACAAAAGGGGAACATCCTGTGTCTGATTTGCCAGGGAAAAGTAGCTGTCTGCAGGGAATACAATGTTAAGTGGCATTATACTACAAAACATGCCACTGAATTTGACAAACTGATTGGCCAGATTAGGATTGATCGGGTGAACTCCCTTAAGCAGACCCTGATCGGGCAACAATCGTTCTTCAAAGCTGGCAGACAGAACTCTGAGGCAGCAACCAAGATAAGTTACTTGATATCCGAGGCCATAGCGAGGAGAGGGAAACCATTGTCTGATGGAGAATTTGTCAAAGATTGCTTGGGAATGTTGACATCTGTGGCATTCCCTGACAAACAAGCAATGGTGGAGAAAATCAGTCTCTCACATCAGACAATTGCTAGACGAGTAGATCTCCCATCATCAAACATTGCAGACACACTGACGAAAAGATTGGATGCCTGTCAGTTTTACAGCTTGGGGGTGGATGAAAGCACAGATGTGAGTGATACCGCCCAACTGACGATCTTTGTACGAGGAGTGAACAAATAATTCCAAATTGTTGAGAGGCTACTTGACCTATGTTCAATGAAAGGCAAAACAACCGGACAAGACATTTTCAGTGAAGTGAAACGTGTCTTGTTCAAATTCAATCTGCCAGAGGACAAACTCTGTGTTCTGACAACTGATGCGGCCCCTGCTATGATCAGCAAACACAATGAATTTGTCAGTTTAATGGCAAAGTCAGTTCCTCCAGAATGTCATCACGCATCACTGCATCATTCACCAGGAACAACTGTGCGCAAAGGCCTTGTAGATTACGCATGTGATGGAAAAGGTTGTTTCTACAATGATTTTCATAAGGTCAAAAGGGCTTAACAATAGACAGTTCCAAGAATTTCTTGCAGAGATGGGAGCAGACCATGATGATGTTATCTACTTTTGCCAATTTGTTGGCTTAGCGGGGCAGCCACACTATCCAGATTCAGGTCACTGCTTAATGAAATTAAAACATTCATGATGAACAAAGGGAAAGATGTCAGCTTCGTGGATGATGATAGCTGGTTGAATGACTTGGCATTCCTTGTTCACATAACAGAATATATATTTCGGACCTGAATATAAAACTGCAAGGGAAGGATCAGTTTGTGAACAGGCTGTATGAGCACATCCAATCCTTTGTTCATAAGCTCGAATTGTTTCAGAAACAGTTGAATGGAAAAAATGCTACTCATTTCACAATACTGATGACTAGATCTGCTCACAGCATCAACCATGACAAGTATTCTGCATGGATTGGGAATTTTTTGAATGATTTTAAAAACCGATTATCAGATTTCAGGGAGCACAGTGATGAGCTGAAGATGTTTGCAGATCCATTTGGTACTAATATCACCAATGCTCCAGGCATGTTTCAAATGGAATTAATTGACATGCAAAGTAATGGTGACCTGAAGAGAGTCTTTTCCGAACATACCCTGCATACATTTTATAGTAAATACATTACATGGGACTCTTTCCCATATCTGTCTAATCATGCACTTCGGTTAATTGCACTTTTTGGCAGCACGTACTGCTGTGAACAGCTTTTCTCAAGATTGAAGAGCATAAAAACAAAATCAAGATCACTTTTTACGGATGGACACCTATCTGGAATACTCTGCATTGCCACATCAAGTGTGCCAGCAGATATTGTGAATTTGTGCAAGCAAAAACAATGCCAAGTGTCACACTGAAAACATGTGCATTGTTAGTAGAATTATTGACTTCTTCTTAACTGTGCTGAATGCTTTAAAAGTTTCAACTTTACAAGTTACTACTCATGCAATAAAAAAAGTCCTTCATTCTTTTAGATTGTGTTCACATTGCGTTTCTTCAATTGGGTTCAACTTTGGGTGATCAATTTTCCACATTTTATCTTTTGAATAGGATTATGCTTCTTTTATTACCACAGAAATAATGAATGTGTATTACAGAGATAAGATGGCATATGTATTGGGCACACTGCACATGCTCAGGCAGCATCAATCATGCTTTGTACAGGACAATGCTGGCCTAAATTGGGAACAACCAGCATAGACATGTTGCTACAGAGGCATATTTTGGGCACAACCAGCAATGTGTTACATCAGTGACAGTGCTGTTTTACACTGTGGACACATTGATCATTAAAATGTGTTGTGTTCTACGATGTTCTTGTCTGCTGTTGGTGACATTGAATTTACATGTTCCCCTTTAGAACTAATTGTAAACGTATGGCTTTTTGGCCACTTTTCCTGCTGTAAAATGCACAATTTCAGCCCCATATTTGGAACCCTCCCCAAACCCTCCCTAGATCGTTATAGCTCCCTCGCTACTCTCAGTCACCCCCACTATTTCAGAAAAATATCAACACATACACACTGGAAGATATCACAAGCTAACCTTTGGTCACTGTCCCTGATACCAAAAGCTATCTTCGGGACTGCATGGCTATCACTGCCTGTGATGCTATTGTGTCAAAGGTCACACACCATTGATTTTGAATATACTGCTTTGGGTGAGGGTGTTGACTTTTGGCTCGCCGGCCCACCGACCCACCAGGTGACAAATAGTTAATGCTTTGGCCGCAAATTCAAAAAGGTTGGACAAGCCTGCTCTAGGCTGAGCAAACTCATATGGATTCTAAGATGGATGCCAAAATACAAAATGGTGTCTTGCAAGCAGGCGTCAGAAGGGCTGGCTCCTTCTGGTCTGGAATATTCTTTGGCAGCACGTAGGATTAGCTCATAGAGGGTTTTTACGGTATAGCCTGTCAAGAGAATTTGGCAGGTCTCGAGAATCAGATAAGGGGCTTGGCAGGCGATAAAGGATTTATAATGAGGTTCAGCTGAATCTCACACAAGTTTATCAGATTATGTTTCAGTCAACTAGTCCTTGCCAAGATGAGCCATTGTGGCTTGGTGATTGACAAGCAAGCCAGCCAATTGGAGACTAGGAGAGCTTATATGCTAGTTAAGAGAGCACATTGGGAATGTATCCTGAATTTGCATGAATTATTGCATCAGCCTGAAAAGGCCTATATAAGCAAGATGATAATAGGAGATCACTGTGCCTTCCAGTCTGTCTTCTGAACCTGTATTAAAGATGACTTTGAACCAAATGCCCAGGCATCCGTTTCCAACTCTCTCTTTGTCCTGTCTCCAGTACCTGAGTCTACAGATGTCAAAGTTGATGGAGGGGATGCAGAGTGTCCTTCCTGTTCACTTGGTGACTGTACGAAGGGACCCAAAAGATCTTTTCAGGGACAACAACCATGTGAATGTGTCTACAGTCTTTCTTTTGATGATACCAAACTGAGTTTTTTGTGATCAATTATCAGAACGAATTGCACACTCTGTTTCAATAGTAGCTCGAGGCCTTCCATGTCATCTGCAAAGTGCTCCAAGTTGAGAGTTGTGATGCTTACAGTGACAGGTTTACTCAGCAAGGGAACACTTTTTTCTTGCACTTGGCACTTTATTGCCTTTGTACTGTAAAATAATTAAATGTATTTAATCATGTGTCATTGTTGATGTATGTGTTTTTTTGGATATGTGCAATATATGTCTCAAGTTTAACTCTTTGGTGATTACAATAAATTAGTAAATTATTGATGGGTAATAAAAACTCTACGTTGATTTACAACTCCTTGTCGGGATTACTGCCTGTGGTACAAAAGCCATATTTCCTAAATAATATGAGAATGCAAATCTAATGTTGAATACACAGATGCTTAGCATATCATGGATGTGGTACAGGGTGCAGCTGTGAACCCAGATGTTTGTGTTCTTGTACAAGCATTGGAGTTTATGTTGAAAGTTCTCAGAGCATACATGCAAGGTGCAAATCAAAGGTATGAGCAGTTTACACCCTACTTTTCCATTCTGAGTGGTTTTGAATCTATTTGGCATGCCATTTTTGTGCTGTCATAAAACCAATGGATTCCTTTGGAATCCACCTGTTGTATTTGTACCTGCATAAACCTAGCACTGAAGCACCAAAGCGCTATCCAAAAAAGGCTATTGATTAATCGGGTACAATAATGTAGATACAATTAGAATAATATGCTCTAAGTCACAAACATCTGCCAAAGCCATCCCTGAATGGATTACCCCTTGTCAACACATAAGGTACTAGAATACTTATTACATAATACCTCCCTGAAATGATTCCCCTCTGAAGTATAACACCATACCAAGTCATCTGCAATCTTATTCTGAACACTGGAGCGAACACAAGAAATACAATGGTTGTGTTGCAGTTAGTTTTAGTGCAAGACAGATGCAACATGGTTCTGCCAGAAGTAATAAGTTAGAGGTTCACACAACGTTTCGTTTGTACAGTGCTTAGAGGTTGTAGGTCATCAGCTTATTGACATTTTCACATTATACTATGCCACATGGTGGTTTAAAGCAACTCTCATCGTTGTTATGTAATGTTATGTTATTGTGATTTATACTGTGCACCGCTGCCATTTTCATGATCTCCAGGTGCTCTGGCAGATGTGAAATGGAAGGGGGAGTCGGGAGGGCTTAGTTAGTGGGATTGAGAGGGAAAGCGCAGGAGAGCTTTGATGTGCTGTTGGTAGCTGCAATTTGAAAACACTGGTACTGGTGTGCTGGCTTTGATTTTAGTTGGTAAGGGTTATTTAGTTTTTGGTGTATGAGTATGTATGGAATGGTTTGTGTTTGTAGTTTGGGTGTTGCATAGTGTGCACTTGCTGTTTTAGGGTAAGTATGCAGGATATTGGAAGATTTGTGTGAAGGGTAAGAGATGAGAACCATCCGTGCCCTTCACTGCGATTGCTATGTTGGTCTGGCAGGATTTGTATTCTTCTATGGTGATTTGCGTTAAAATGCGTTATTTTGCCAAGGTGTTCAGGTTTCGTTCATTAGGTTTTTGGGAGCTTCTCTTGTATTATGTTGGCTCTTTCCTTTCGACTGTGTTTCATGTTTACTTGGTGAGTTGAAGAGCCATGTTTTTAGCAATGTTCTGAATTTTTGGTGATCTTCTGTTGGTCGTATTTCCTTCAGGAGTGAGTTCCAAAGTTTTGCCGAGATGCAGGAGAATGCTGATCCACCAAATTATGGTGACACAAACTGTACATTTTATAATCAATCATAAAATGAAACTGTTTGAAAAGCATTCACAAAGGCCTCCACATTTCCCTTGGCAACAGCTCTATAATTCTATTGATTGTGTTCACAGTTCTCATTGTATAAGGCAGTGTTACAAAGTTGATGGTCGTGCAGAGTATGGGCTATCCCTCTGTCCCCAAATATCAAACTGACATCCACAGTAATACCTGTCAGAATGAATGTTAGGGCCAAAGATGGTAGTCCGTGGAGTCAGGACGCAGGAACAACCGGAAGAACCCCTGGAGAGCTGTAAGGGAAGGTATATGGTTATGTAATGTTACAGAATGCAGTATCTGAGTACAAACACCTGAACCACTGAAATACCTGTGAGTGTTGGAGCGTGGACCCAGGGAGGTTCTAAGGACAACAGGTCCGGGTGAAGCTTGATAAAGTCCTGGCAGGCAACCACCTAAGGCAGGACCGAGGTCCAAAACAAATAAGGGCTAGACACAAGGCAGTCCGTAGAGCAGCGTGGAGGTCGACAACAGATGATCAAAGTTCCAAGGCAATTAAGGGCAAGACACGAGGCAGTCCGTTATGGAAAAACAGTTCGGCAGCCAAATAAATCCAAAGTTCCAAAGTTGATAGGGTTTAGACGAAGAATAATCCGTAGTACAAAAGCCGTGGTCCAAAGTGAAAAAAGTCCTGAACGAAGCGCGAGCAACACGTGATCCCAAAAGAACAGCTGTGAAGCAAGGCTGTCAGTAACTGGACTCCTTTTATCCGACGTAGGGAAACACGTGACAACGGTCACGTGACGCAAGTTACCAAAGCGTTGCAGTATTGCTAGGCAACTAGTCACGTGATCCGCGCCGTGTTGTGTCGGACAGTCCTCCGTGAACAGCGTGATTGTTTGTGATGAAGGAGCCTCCAATTAACTTGCCACAAACGTGAAGGGCGATAAACTCCAGTTTTGTCAAGCGTGCCATGTCGTGCCCTACAATGTGGAACCTGTTGAGGCAGTAAGGTACCTCTGTTGGGATGTGTGGTTTTGAGTGCTGCTTGAGAGGAGGACATAGAGGGGCGTGTCTTTTGTGCGGGGGGCGGTGTGACAGAATCCCCCCTCAAAGGCCCACGACCACGTGGGCTGGCCGGGTTATCCCTATGAAACTGCGACACCAAAAGCGGTGCCTGGACATCACGGGAATAAACCCAAGAGCGGTCCTCGGGGCCATAACCCAGCCAGTCCACCAGGTACTGGAGGCGACCCCTATGGAAACGTGATCCAAGGATGGCACTGACCTCAAACACGTCCTGGGAGGACACAGGGACAGGGGCGGGATGAACAAGGACACGAGTGGAAGCAAGGTAAGGTTTGAGGAGGGATACATGGAAGACCGGATGGATCCGCCAAGCATTTGGAACAGACAATCGCAGGGCCACGGGATTCAGGATTTTAATGATCCGATAGGGACCCACAAAGCGAGGCAACAATTTGCGACAACCAGGGATTCGCAGGTGCCTGGTCGATAACCACACCCGATCGCCCACCTGATACACCGGTGCCTCAGCCCGCCTACGGTCCGCCTTAACCTTCATCACGGACTGCGCTTCACGGAGATGGACCAGGGTTTGCGCATGAACACCAGCTAGATCACGTACGCAGGCGTTGGCGGCAGGAGTGGCAGATGAGAAATCAGGGAGAGGAAGGACGCGCGGATGTTGCCCATACAAAGAATAAAAGGGGGAAAACCCAGTGGCTGAATGGCGAGAGTTGTTGTATGCAAACTCAGCAAGGTAGAGCAGTTTGGGCCAGGAGTCCTGGAACTGAAGGGACAGACACCGCAGGTATTGCTCTAGGGCTTGGTTAACCCTCTCGGTTTGCCCGTCGCTTTCGGGATGGTACGCCGAAGAGAAGCGAGCATCAATACCCAAGAGTTTGGTAAGAGCACGCCAAAAGCAGGACGTAAACTGGGATCCCCGGTCCGATACAATGACTTGTGGTAAACCAAACAGACAAAAAACCGTCTTAAAAAACAGGCGAGCCAGTGCTTGGGCCGATGGTATGCCCGTGCAGGGAATGAAACGGGCCATTTTTGTATATGAATCGACAATAACCCATATGGTATTGTACCCTTGCCTACGGGGTAAATCAGTGATAAGATCCATAGAGATGGTGTGCCATGGCCTGGGAGGTATGGGTAACGGCAGAAGTAACCCTAATGGCCGTCCTCTGCGTGTTTTGCATTGTGCACATATAGAACATGTGTTTACGTAGTTTTCTACGTCTCTTCTCATGGATGGCCACCAGCACCAGCGATGTAACAATTCAAGGGTGCGTTGTTGCCCGGGATGGCCGTTTATGGCAGCATCATGCGACCAGGCAAGCGCCTGATTGCGTACCTCGCAGGTAGGAAGAAACAGCTTGTCCTGGACAAACGGCAGCCCGTCTCGGAGTATAATGTCCCATTCAGTGAGTGCATGAGGATGTTGAGCAACCCATTGTCTGATAGCAGTGAGCATAGTTGGCGAGGGTGTACACATACAAACAACGTGGCTTTTCCCTAATAACGTGTCTGGAAATGAAACGAATGAATCCCCACCGGGAGATCGGGACAAAGCGTCAGCCTTGCCGTGGATGGAGCCTGGTCGGTGTTTCACAACAAAGTCGAAGGCAGCAAAGAACAAGTGCCAACGTACTTGCCGGCTGTTGCTGCATTTCAAGGAAGCCAGATCTTGTAGATTCTTGTGGTCAGTATAGACCACTGTTTGATGCTTGGCCCCCAAAAGATGGTGTCGCCAGGTCTGGAGGGCGTCCTTGATGGCCAGCAGCTCTTTCTCGGTTACCGTGTAATGAGTTTCGGCTGCCGAGAATTTTCGAGAATGATAGGCCACTGGATGCAAACTACCCGTGGTTGGACACGGCTGGGACAATACAGCGCCTAGAGCAAATGATGAGGCATCTGCCTCCAGAACGTAGGGGAGGTCGGAGTCGGGGTGTTGCAGGACAGGGGCAGAAGCAAACCTGGACTTAAGAGCCTCGAATGCCTTTTGATGTGTAGGGTTCCATATGTAAGGAACCTGAGGACTAGTCAAAGCGGTCAGCGGAGAAACAATGGAAGAAAAGCCTGCGATGAACCGTCGGTAAAAATTAGCGAAACCAAGAAAAGATTGGAGTTTTTTGATGTTAACCGGTGTCGGCCATCCCATAACAGCACGAACCTTAGACTGATTCATGGACAAACCCCCGGGGGAGATGAAAAAACCTAGGAACTCCACTTCTTTTGAATGGAAAGTACATTTCTCAGGCTTGGCGAAAAGAGCGTTCGCCTTGAGGCGAGAAAGAACCTCTCTGACTTGACAGACGTGTTCCTCCAACGAGGATGAAAAAACCAAGATATCGTCCAGATATACCACCACGAACGTATCCAGAATGTCAGAGAACACGTCGTTGATAAATCGTTGGAAAGTAGCGGGAGCGTTACAAAGCCCAAAGGGCATTACGGTATACTCATAAAGTCCCTGCTTGGAGCAGAAGGCCGTCTTCCACTCGTCCCCAGGCCTCATACGGATCAGGTTGTATGCCCCTCTTAGGTCCAGTTTGGTAAAAACCGTAGCCCTTGTCAGCCTGTCCAGTAGGGTGGAGATGAGCGGTAGAGGGTACCTCTGAAAACCCGGGGTTTTGTTCTTAGGACGTCGGGGGCATTCCCTTACATAGTGTCCGTTCAACCCACAATAGAAACAGGCATTATCCGTTCTCCGGCGTTCTCGTTCGGTTGATGTTATCGGGCTTCGGATACCACCTATCTGCATGGGTTCGGAAGAGGTAGAGGAGGCTGGACCGGACTGGCTAGTGAACGTTGTTTCTGTCCTTCTCTCGGATCTCCTTGCGTCGATCTGTAAAGCAAGATCCACTAGATCCGAAAACACCGAGGGAAGAGCAGGAACCACTGAAAGCGCATCCTTCATGGTGTTGCACAAGCCACGGTAGAACACAATTGCCTTTTTCTCCTCAGGCCAAGAAGTCTCAGCGGCAAGTTGGTTATACCGAGCGATGTATTCTATCAGTGATAGTTTACCCTGTGTTAGGTCTAGGAGTTCCAGATCCCTTGATTGAGCCTTATGGCGTGTATCGAAGACTTTGGCCATTTCCGCTATGAGAAGATCAAAATCATACAAGGCGGGATGATTGTTTTCCAACATTGGATTTGCCCATGTAGCCGCTACCCCAGATAAATGTGAGAGAAGAAACGCGGCCTTTGTGACTGAATCGGGAAAAGCCAAGGGTCTGCACAAAAAATGAAGCTTACATTGGTTAATGAAAGTACGGTATTTCCGAGGATCCCCCTGGAAACATTCTGGAGCAGCAAGAGGAACAGGGTTTGGGAGTAACACAGGAGTGGGTGTAGGGGCTGGAAAGGGGCTGGCTGATTCGGGGGAACGGTATCCCCGAATTCGGCATCTGGGGGCAATGGGTAATGTGTGCTTTGTAGGGCATCAAGCCGGTTATGTATGGCGGTCGTGGCGGCGGCCATGTCAGTCCTGAGGGACGCCACTGCCTGTATCAAAGCTGTCACTGGGTCCCCGGTGGAGGGATTCATGCTCTGGACGACCAAAAAGGGGCTTCACAGTCTGTTACAAAGTTGATGGTCGTGCAGAGTATGGGCTATCCCTCTGTCCCCAAATATCAAACTGACATCCACAGTAATACCTGTCAGAATGAATGTTAGGGCCAAAGATGGTAGTCCGTGGAGTCAGGACGCAGGAACAACCGGAAGAACCCCTGGAGAGCTGTAAGGGAAGGTATATGGTTATGTAATGTTACAGAATGCAGTATCTGAGTACAAACACCTGAACCACTGAAATACCTGTGAGTGTTGGAGCGTGGACCCAGGGAGGTTCTAAGGACAACAGGTCCGGGTGAAGCTTGATAAAGTCCTGGCAGGCAACCACCTAAGGCAGGACCGAGGTCCAAAACAAATAAGGGCTAGACACAAGGCAGTCCGTAGAGCAGCGTGGAGGTCGACAACAGATGATCAAAGTTCCAAGGCAATTAAGGGCAAGACACGAGGCAGTCCGTTATGGAAAAACAGTTCGGCAGCCAAATAAATCCAAAGTTCCAAAGTTGATAGGGTTTAGACGAAGAATAATCCGTAGTACAAAAGCCGTGGTCCAAAGTGAAAAAAGTCCTGAACGAAGCGCGAGCAACACGTGATCCCAAAAGAACAGCTGTGAAGCAAGGCTGTCAGTAACTGGACTCCTTTTATCCGACGTAGGGAAACACGTGACAACGGTCACGTGACGCAAGTTACCAAAGCGTTGCAGTATTGCTAGGCAACTAGTCACGTGATCCGCGCCGTGTTGTGTCGGACAGTCCTCCGTGAACAGCGTGATTGTTTGTGATGAAGGAGCCTCCAATTAACTTGCCACAAACGTGAAGGGCGATAAACTCCAGTTTTGTCAAGCGTGCCATGTCGTGCCCTACAATGTGGAACCTGTTGAGGCAGTAAGGTACCTCTGTTGGGATGTGTGGTTTTGAGTGCTGCTTGAGAGGAGGACATAGAGGGGCGTGTCTTTTGTGCGGGGGGCGGTGTGACAGAATCCCCCCTCAAAGGCCCACGACCACGTGGGCTGGCCGGGTTATCCCTATGAAACTGCGACACCAAAAGCGGTGCCTGGACATCACGGGAATAAACCCAAGAGCGGTCCTCGGGGCCATAACCCAGCCAGTCCACCAGGTACTGGAGGCGACCCCTATGGAAACGTGATCCAAGGATGGCACTGACCTCAAACACGTCCTGGGAGGACACAGGGACAGGGGCGGGATGAACAAGGACACGAGTGGAAGCAAGGTAAGGTTTGAGGAGGGATACATGGAAGACCGGATGGATCCGCCAAGCATTTGGAACAGACAATCGCAGGGCCACGGGATTCAGGATTTTAATGATCCGATAGGGACCCACAAAGCGAGGCAACAATTTGCGACAACCAGGGATTCGCAGGTGCCTGGTCGATAACCACACCCGATCGCCCACCTGATACACCGGTGCCTCAGCCCGCCTACGGTCCGCCTTAACCTTCATCACGGACTGCGCTTCACGGAGATGGACCAGGGTTTGCGCATGAACACCAGCTAGATCACGTACGCAGGCGTTGGCGGCAGGAGTGGCAGATGAGAAATCAGGGAGAGGAAGGACGCGCGGATGTTGCCCATACAAAGAATAAAAGGGGGAAAACCCAGTGGCTGAATGGCGAGAGTTGTTGTATGCAAACTCAGCAAGGTAGAGCAGTTTGGGCCAGGAGTCCTGGAACTGAAGGGACAGACACCGCAGGTATTGCTCTAGGGCTTGGTTAACCCTCTCGGTTTGCCCGTCGCTTTCGGGATGGTACGCCGAAGAGAAGCGAGCATCAATACCCAAGAGTTTGGTAAGAGCACGCCAAAAGCAGGACGTAAACTGGGATCCCCGGTCCGATACAATGACTTGTGGTAAACCAAACAGACAAAAAACCGTCTTAAAAAACAGGCGAGCCAGTGCTGGGGCCGATGGTATGCCCGTGCAGGGAATGAAACGGGCCATTTTTGTATATGAATCGACAATAACCCATATGGTATTGTACCCTTGCCTACGGGGTAAATCAGTGATAAGATCCATAGAGATGGTGTGCCATGGCCTGGGAGGTATGGGTAACGGCAGAAGTAACCCTAATGGCCGTCCTCTGCGTGTTTTGCATTGTGCACATATAGAACATGTGTTTACGTAGTTTTCTACGTCTCTTCTCATGGATGGCCACCAGCACCAGCGATGTAACAATTCAAGGGTGCGTTGTTGCCCGGGATGGCCGTTTATGGCAGCATCATGCGACCAGGCAAGCGCCTGATTGCGTACCTCGCAGGTAGGAAGAAACAGCTTGTCCTGGACAAACGGCAGCCCGTCTCGGAGTATAATGTCCCATTCAGTGAGTGCATGAGGATGTTGAGCAACCCATTGTCTGATAGCAGTGAGCATAGTTGGCGAGGGTGTACACATACAAACAACGTGGCTTTTCCCTAATAACGTGTCTGGAAATGAAACGAATGAATCCCCACCGGGAGATCGGGACAAAGCGTCAGCCTTGCCGTGGATGGAGCCTGGTCGGTGTTTCACAACAAAGTCGAAGGCAGCAAAGAACAAGTGCCAACGTACTTGCCGGCTGTTGCTGCATTTCAAGGAAGCCAGATCTTGTAGATTCTTGTGGTCAGTATAGACCACTGTTTGATGCTTGGCCCCCAAAAGATGGTGTCGCCAGGTCTGGAGGGCGTCCTTGATGGCCAGCAGCTCTTTCTCGGTTACCGTGTAATGAGTTTCGGCTGCCGAGAATTTTCGAGAATGATAGGCCACTGGATGCAAACTACCCGTGGTTGGACACGGCTGGGACAATACAGCGCCTAGAGCAAATGATGAGGCATCTGCCTCCAGAACGTAGGGGAGGTCGGAGTCGGGGTGTTGCAGGACAGGGGCAGAAGCAAACCTGGACTTAAGAGCCTCGAATGCCTTTTGATGTGTAGGGTTCCATATGTAAGGAACCTGAGGACTAGTCAAAGCGGTCAGCGGAGAAACAATGGAAGAAAAGCCTGCGATGAACCGTCGGTAAAAATTAGCGAAACCAAGAAAAGATTGGAGTTTTTTGATGTTAACCGGTGTCGGCCATCCCATAACAGCACGAACCTTAGACTGATTCATGGACAAACCCCCGGGGGAGATGAAAAAACCTAGGAACTCCACTTCTTTTGAATGGAAAGTACATTTCTCAGGCTTGGCGAAAAGAGCGTTCGCCTTGAGGCGAGAAAGAACCTCTCTGACTTGACAGACGTGTTCCTCCAACGAGGATGAAAAAACCAAGATATCGTCCAGATATACCACCACGAACGTATCCAGAATGTCAGAGAACACGTCGTTGATAAATCGTTGGAAAGTAGCGGGAGCGTTACAAAGCCCAAAGGGCATTACGGTATACTCATAAAGTCCCTGCTTGGAGCAGAAGGCCGTCTTCCACTCGTCCCCAGGCCTCATACGGATCAGGTTGTATGCCCCTCTTAGGTCCAGTTTGGTAAAAACCGTAGCCCTTGTCAGCCTGTCCAGTAGGGTGGAGATGAGCGGTAGAGGGTACCTGTTTTTAATAGTAATGGCATTCAACCTCCTATAGTCTACACATGGCCGCAAGTCGCCTTCCTTTTTTGGCACGAAGAATATCGGGCTGGCAGCCGGGGAACATGATGGACGGATGTGCCCTAATTGTAAAGCCTGACGGATGTATACTTTGAGGGCCTATTCCTCTGGGTGTGACAACGAGTAGATCTTACCCCTGGGTATAGGAGCGTCTGGAACAAGATCAGTCGGACAATCGTATGGTCTGTGTGGGGGTAGACCTTCCGCAGTGGCTTTGTCAAAAACCATGTGGAAATCATGATATTCGGCGGGAATGTTCGCCAGGATGGCCCCCACGGTATGCGAATGCCTAGTGTCTGGTGTAATGTCATCAATGTGAGTAGTTGCCAGGGCACCAAGGATTGTGGCAGGAGAGGAGAGCGACTCATTTTCCACAAGACAGAACTGTTGACACACTTCAGATTCGAACATGACTTGTCCCGTTCCCCAATTAATCAACGGGTTGTGTTGCCGTAACCAAGGTATACCCACTATAATGCCGAATTGGGGTGTAGTGATAAGGTCAAATGACATGACTTCCCTATGGGTACTCTGGATCAATACTTCCAAGGGAGCGGTCTGGAACTGGATGGGACCGGAAGACAAAGATGTGCCATCGACCGCATGTACGGGTTCTGGATGTTCTTTTCTGACCAGGGGTAGGTTGAGACGATGGGCCAAGTCTATATCGATATAACATCCGGTAGCCCCTGAATCAATTACAATATGAACCACATGTGTGACCTCCCTAGTGGGTTTCATAAGAGCATGGACTACTACCGGTCTGACGGGGCCAAAGGCGGGTTCAGAGGGATTTGTGGATAGGCTCGCCGGTGCCCCCTGAATCACGGGCGAGCCCTCTGAAAACCCGGGGTTTTGTTCTTAGGACATCGGGGGCATTCCCTTACATAGTGTCCGTTCAACCCACAATAGAAACAGGCATTATCCGTTCTCCGGCGTTCTCGTTCGGTTGATGTTATCGGGCTTCGGATACCACCTATCTGCATGGGTTCGGAAGAGGTAGAGGAGGCTGGACCGGACTGGCTAGTGAACGTTGTTTCTGTCCTTCTCTCGGATCTCCTTGCGTCGATCTGTAAAGCAAGATCCACTAGATCCGAAAACACCGAGGGAAGAGCAGGAACCACTGAAAGTGCATCCTTCATGGTGTTGCACAAGCCACGGTAGAACACAATTGCCTTTTTCTCCTCAGGCCAAGAAGTCTCAGCGGCAAGTTGGTTATACCGAGCGATGTATTCTATCAGTGATAGTTTACCCTGTGTTAGGTCTAGGAGTTCCAGATCCCTTGATTGAGCCTTATGGCGTGTATCGAAGACTTTGGCCATTTCCGCTATGAGAAGATCAAAATCATACAAGGCGGGATGATGGTTTTCCAACATTGGATTTGCCCATGTAGCCGCTACCCCAGATAAATGTGAGAGAAGAAACGCGGCCTTTGTGACTGAATCGGGAAAAGCCAAGGGTCTGCACAAAAAATGAAGCTTACATTGGTTAATGAAAGTACGGTATTTCCGAGGATCCCCCTGGAAACGTTCTGGAGCAGCAAGAGGAACAGGGTTTGGGAGTAACACAGGAGTGGGTGTAGGGGCTGGAACAGGGGCTGGCTGATTCGGGGGAACGGTATCCCCGAATTCGGCATCTGGGGGCAATGGGTAATGTGTGCTTTGTAGGGCATCAAGCCGGTTATGTATGGCGGTCGTGGCGGCGGCCATGTCAGTCCTGAGGGACGCCACTGCCTGTATCAAAGCTGTCACTGGGTCCCCGGTGGAGGGATTCATGCTCTGGACGACCAAAAAGGGGCTTCACAGTCTGTTACAAAGTTGATGGTCGTGCAGAGTATGGGCTATCCCTCTGTCCCCAAATATCAAACTGACATCCACAGTAATACCTGTCAGAATGAATGTTAGGGCCAAAGATGGTAGTCCGTGGAGTCAGGACGCAGGAACAACCGGAAGAACCCCTGGAGAGCTGTAAGGGAAGGTATATGGTTATGTAATGTTACAGAATGCAGTATCTGAGTACAAACACCTGAACCACTGAAATACCTGTGAGTGTTGGAGCGTGGACCCAGGGAGGTTCTAAGGACAACAGGTCCGAGTGAAGCTTGATAAAGTCCTGGCAGGCAACCACCTAAGGCAGGACCGAGGTCCAAAACAAATAAGGGCTAGACACAAGGCAGTCCGTAGAGCAGCGTGGAGGTCGACAACAGATGATCAAAGTTCCAAGGCAATTAAGGGCAAGACACGAGGCAGTCCGTTATGGAAAAACAGTTCGGCAGCCAAATAAATCCAAAGTTCCAAAGTTGACAGGGTTTAGACGAAGAATAATCCGTAGTACAAAAGCCGTGGTCCAAAGTGAAAAAAGTCCTGAACGAAGCGCGAGCAACACGTGATCCCAAAAGAACAGCTGTGAAGCAAGGCTGTCAGTAACTGGACTCCTTTTATCCGACGTAGGGAAACACGTGACAACGGTCACGTGACGCAAGTTACCAAAGCGTTGCAGTATTGCTAGGCAACTAGTCACGTGATCCGCGCCGTGTTGTGTCGGACAGTCCTCCGTGAACAGCGTGATTGTTTGTGATGAAGGAGCCTCCAATTAACTTGCCACAAACGTGAAGGGCGATAAACTCCAGTTTTGTCAAGCGTGCCATGTCGTGCCCTACAATGTGGAACCTGTTGAGGCAGTAAGGTACCTCTGTTGGGATGTGTGGTTTTGAGTGCTGCTTGAGAGGAGGACATAGAGGGGCGTGTCTTTGGTGCGGGGGGCGGTGTGACAGGCAGCTCCAGTCGTAAATGTTACTTGATTCTGGGTTCTATGTGTCACAGAGGGGTTCACGCATATCAACTTGAACAGGCAATCTTTGTTTCCTAGCCCATGGTTGCTATGCTAAGTAAGAGGTATGTACACCAGGAGACTCATCTGCACAGCCTATGTACACATGCATGGCCATAAGGCTGTTTGCGCTGTATCTGTTTATCTCTCTAATGGACAACAAACCTAATGTTAAACACGTCAAGAAAGCCAGCATGCAACATCTGGTTTCTCAAGGTTTACACATGCTGGAAGCTCTTGTTATCAATGGGAAATGCATCATACTGACAAGCAGGGGGGGAAGAGAGATTGTTTGCATATCAAGCAGATGAAAGAAAGGATCCAAAGGTAAAAGAAAAGGATTTAGAACAGAGATAGCCAACCAGTCACACTGCAGATGCTTTGACCTGCAATTCCCATCCGCCCAAGACAGAAGAGTCGGTGGTGAGGGATCATGGGAGTTGTTGGTCAAAACATCTCGAGAGTGATTGCCTGGCTACCACAGTTTTAGAATTACAGTAAACTATCTTGACTCCACAACAAGGTGTCGAAACAGCAGAGGATAACCCCATAAAAATATTCAGTAAAAATAGTTTGTTGCTGTAAAGACTCAAAATGCTGCCCAATAGATACAGAACTATCAAGGGGCGGTTATGGTATAGCAGAAAGCAACCTGAAGATACTCCCTATTTAGAGAATATCTATGTATATTATTAGCATGCTGGATTTACTGAAGTAGCCTGCCCTTCCCTATTTCACCAGCCAATTAGAGTCAGCTATCTCGTGAGTGACACTCTGCTGTGTAGGAGCTTCACAATCAGATAACATTGAATCACATTTAACTCTCTGACTTTACCCCTTACCCCCATTTGACTCCCACAGAGTGGTGCAAACAGTGAAGCCCTTCCCTTCTACTAAATGTATGTTAACTAAGTCAATCACAACCCCTTGACAGTTTCACTGTAAAAGTCAAGATTGCATTCTTCACACAGACCTTGTTTTGCCTCGACTCACAGTGCTAGCCTCTTTTGCCCAGGGATTCATCCAAGTGGGCCTGGCAAGATCTTCTATTGTAATGGCCAGTACCTGTTCCACATGCGTTTCATGTCCTCTGTCCCCATCCTTCTCCTGCATGCACATCCAGCACTATCAACTTTATGCAGCCATCACCTTTTTTGAACAGGTCTTACCATGTCACTCCAGAACCACCCCTCGGTTTATCTGTGGCTCCTCCTTGTTCCCCAATTCCTACTCCTCCCCCAATAGCACATTGTCACAAGGATGGTGGACCTGCTAGCCGAGCTCAGCTGCCCGTATTATTATCCTTCGGCCCGTAAGCAATTCACCATACACCTTTTTACTCCCACTGTGATGCGTCCTTTTTTCAGTGAGTGGGAGAAGTAGAAAGGAGGACAAATAAGAAGGAGGTCTCAGCGGCTCTCTCCATTTTATAGAAATATTTGCTGTACCCGCATATTACATGCCGCACTAGCTCTCCCTCTCTCTCTCACACGCACGCACGCACACACACACACACACACACACACCTTATCTCTTCCTATATATTTGCCTCTGCTTTAGTGTGAGTCCCTTGCTCCGCGCCACCCACTGTTCCTTAAGGTGTCCTGCGATGTAAGGGAAAGAGGGGCAGAGCGTGGAAGTGGGACATTTGTTTTCTGGGGAGCCTTGCTGTGTTTTAGTAATCGTGTGTGGAGTGGGATGAGAGTTATAGAGCCTTAATGACTTCAGGAAAGGAAGGGCTCAGAGGGTGAGCTAGGACTGTTCACGTAGGGTGACCAGGTTTTTAAAACAAAAAACCAGGCAGGACTACGATTTGACAATGGCAGCCAACACAAAAGTAGGACGACACTTCAGTAGCATGGGGGCAACGAGCAGCAGGGTGTCGGGCAGAGGCTCTTCTGTAGTTTGTAAAGTCATATCTGTGGCACCGATCACATAATTTCAAATGTCAATGAAAATCACCTGAACGAAAACAATAATTACTGAGTTGCAAACCAGTGAATTGAATGCAAAATATGCCGGTGCTTGACTCTGTTCCTGTTCTTTGGAGAGATGTGCAGACAAAGGACTACTCAAAGCAACGATCTGAAGTGGCAAGTATGTTTGTTCTCTCTTCTGCCCTTTGCCAAACTGTCTTCTTCGATCACTCTTGTTACCAGACTGACATCTGTGGAGGTGTTTAAGGAACTTAGGCGGGAGAGAAGAAGGGAGGGGATAGAGAAAGAGGGGGAGGTATTTTAGAAAGAAAGAGGGGGAGGGAGTTTAAGTAGATGAGTAAAATGGGAAATAACTTCTTATCAGGGTTCCATGTGGGTTAGGGGTATTTTATGCAGATCCGCTGCACCCCGTGTTCTCCTCCCTCTTCCTTCTCCCCTCTTCCCATAACACATTGCTCTCATTTGCAAGTGCAAACCCAGCTGTTCTTACCTTGAAGGGGGTGCTGTTATTGTATTGTTAATAGTGGAATGCGAGCTGCAGCAGCAGAGACATCCCGTGAGGTGCACGCCTTTTATTTGGAGACATACATTTTCACACCCTGTCTCCTGCTGAAATGTCGCTATCACATTGAGGGTACATTGACCACACGGAGTGAGTGGGCTGAGGATAGGATCTAAGGGAAAGCCAAGACAAGGGGATGGCTGTCAGACCAATGAAAACTGCGCCAAACTCCAGTTAGTAAAATACAAAATTCTGTGTTTAAGAGCTGCAAAACTGCAGGGAAAGATAGCACACAACCTAGCGCTAGCTTGACCCAGTAAAAGAGAACTATTCCCATCTGCAGGCGCTCTTATGAACACAATCTATCAACGTACATTTTATGAAACAGTTTTTAATGATTAGAATGATACCGAACTGAATCATCAGCACATCTGTATGTGTGGGTTAGTAACGTGAACGTGTAACACAAATCTACAACTTGTCACTGGTACGTTCCAGTAGATGCAGTAACCATTAGAAATCCATTGGCAGTGCATAGTAATCAATACGGCAATGCCACAGTAACGCCGACTACATGGCCATGATTTTCGGCCATTAAGGGCTTTTTCAAGGCGGCATTACGAGTGGTTACAAGGATTCCTCCTACCTTCGTCAGCCACAGACCAAAGAATCTGGGAATGGAGAAGCTATCTCGATGGGCGCGTGGGATGTGTACACAGTGACCCAGTGAGGACCTGCATAATGAGCTCTGGATTGAACACTATTTGCCAAGAGCCTGCGATGGGCATACCTATATTTGGACGCTAAGGCATCATGCCATTAACAACTCATGAGAAGAATATGGAAGTACAGGCGGAATCCTTGTAATCACTGCTCATAAGAGCGCCTGCATCTGGAAATTGTTCTATTTTACTAGGATCTAAGGGAGCCTCTGGATCTTGGAGCCTTGCTAATTATTAGTGGTTGTGCATATTGTAAAAAAGGTGTGGATTTAGCCACACTGCCTACAAACCAGTAGCCCGAACAAACAATGAAACATTGCCTTGGTGCTTTCGGAACAAACAGATCATAAATTTGTCTCGGGAAGATAACTCAGGGGCAAGTGCTCGCCTTGGTAGCAAGACGGCGCAGAGCAACACGGATTCGATCCCGTGTCCGGCTTTGAAACACGCTGGGTTAAGCATGTTATAAATAACTAATTACAATTACAATCTGAGTATGACCCTTTCCAATAAGTGAGGTCATTATGAGGACAACATGATATGTATCCTCAGCAAAAGAAGGTTTTAAAAAGGAAATTAATTGTACTAATGTTACAAGCTGGCTTTTTAAAAATGTTTCTATGTTACGTTCTAGAGGAATCTCTGTATCAAGCTGACAAATAAACCTGCAAGTAACCTTACTATTGGCTTTTGATTGCTAGTTCACGACCTATACCACACACCCACCAGTATATCTCTAGCTGGCGCAGCAACCTGTGCTCCACAATTTGTTTATGCTCATTTCTAATATCACTTTCGGTATACCTTGCAGTCATTAAAAGAATGTTACACTTGCCTTACTGAACAAAGCACATTATCAAAAAGTAGAATAAAAATATGAATTATTTCCATTTTACTCTTTCAAAATACCCTTATGAGGTAGGGGGCTGATAAACAGCACCAATGTTCTTGGTTAGTATGCATACCATTTATGAGCACTTTGAGACCACATGAATGACCACATACCTGTAAATTGGACACCTAAGTCTGTGGTGTAAGGGTTGCATGCTTAATTCTCTAAGAGCATGATGCACAGTGGGGATGGTCCTCATTTTATTTTTCACAGCCCTCAGCCTAACATCAAAGTGTTTGTAATCACAAGCTAATTATACTTATTTAGACAGTGTCTGCAGTTTGATAGGAGGATAAAATGGCTTTCACATCTGTTACTCCATTGGGATCTGATGAGCCGGAAGGATAGCACAGGGGCACCACACTTGCCTTAGAAGCAAGACAAAGCAGGGAAAAACCAGGGTTGACTGAATCCCGTCCCGTGCTTCGAGACTGGTCTCTGGTATTATGCGTGTTATAAAATAGTAATTAATGAATAATTAAAGTGTACCTATTTTCCACAAATAGTTTTGGAAGAGGAGAGTAGTCCCCAATGCACAGCAAGCATCCTTTGATGAAGGGTAGCCAACCTGTCACTTTCTGTATGTTTTGTCTTACATTTCTTATGGATTACGCACAAAAGAGCAAGGACATAGAACCCAAAACACTCACTTCTATTGTCAATTACCACATGGTGACAATGATCGCTATTTTGCAAATGTATTATATACAAAGCATTTCTAATTAATGGATGGTCACAGGAAACTTACAAAATTACATATAACATCTATACATGATAAAATGAGTACTTCCCCAAAGTGAGTACTTTGGAACGTGATTTACAACAAATAAATTCTCTATGTTTTTACAAAGATGAACATGAGAAAACAAATGTGCTTTTGTGATGTGGAGTGCTATTGGCACTAAATTAAACAGTGCATATGTACAACACTGAGACAGAAAGTCATATCGTCAACACAACTGTGTTTCGGGGTAATAGAGCTTGATTGGTGTAGCTTCTGTTCGGTCGGCCTTCATCAGGATGGGGTAACTTTATATTAGAAGTGTCCTGTGCGTTCTGTCGGAAAATAGACATAGAGGCGAATAAGGAGTGTTTAGGGTTCTATAAGCAACAAATTATTGATTCCTTTATGCAATAAATGCTTAATATAAATGACAAGACTCCCAAAGAAGATTGTTCCCAACGGATCTTACCATAATGGGTTGATTCCACGGAGTGGAGGTGAACTGTCTGGACGTCCATGTAGTCAGACAAAGAGATTCAATAATCTAGTAGGGGTTCAATCTGTAGATAAGGACCAGGATTGAGTATGTTACATCATATCGATATAGCGCCGGGTCATTACAGAAGCTGGAATAGGGTAGTGGCACTTACCAGTGTACCAAGTCGGCTGGATAAGTCAGTTGATTATAGCATCAGCGTAATGGTAAATCTTCAAGAGGATCAAGGCAACGTCACGTGGAGATCGTCACGGTGGATGAAAAAAGGTCATACTGAGATAGTGCCCTAAACCGGGGTCACATCAATCAGGGTGCAATTTTAATGGCAGAGGCAGAGTAGGGATCAAATGGGTCAAAGAAGCATTACGGGGAACAAGAGATTGAAATGCCCCATCTCAATAGTGGTTCAAATGCGGGGTCAGATAAAATCCCCTATGTATGAGCCCCACAGGATCGCTGGAGCAACGTGCATGATCTCCGAAACAAACTCCTGGCACGATCATAGACAATTCCAAGGGTGTGAAGACAGAATTCTAACCTCAAGGGCCTTGGAAGCAGGCAATCCAATTCCTCGAATGGCGCTGTGTGGCCAGTGTCCGTATGCTGCGGACGAGAGTCGAGGTTGCCATGGTCACCGTGTTATTTATGGTGGCGGCCATTTTAGATTAACTACGTGGCACTGCAGGCATTACCCGGTCGGCTGTGCACAGAACAATTTCTCGAGCTCTCCGCTCATCCCCCTCCAACTCCCTCAGGGTCAGTCGCTTCTCCAAGCAACGAGTTGGTGGTAGATCTCTTTCTTCAGCTGGGGCCTCCCTCTGGAACAGCCTCCCTGCCTCCCTTAAACTTGAGGAGAACTATCTCTGGATCCGGTTCCGGAAGCACCTCAAAACCTTTCCCTTTGTTTCCGCCTTTTTGCCTCTTATCCTTTTCTGACCTCCTGGCTGTTACTGGAACTGCACTGGTGACCTGGACACCCTCTGATTTCTGGCCCAGGTCCCCCCCGCCAGCGTCACACACCTGCACTGCCCACCTGGCAACCCACGCACTAGGGGACTGTTTATGTATCCCTACAGTCCCCCTACTAGCCCTTGACACCGATGCATGCACTTGCCATTGCACTTGCTGTCACAGGTTTCCTTTTTTCTCACCTGTTTATGCTGTCTTGCGGGATCCTTCGCCAGGGTTTTCTTCCGTGCTGTTCGGGTCTTGTATAAGCCTGCTCGGCTGTCGTCGGATTCCAGGATTCGTTCAGCTTCTTCGTCCGGGACCACGGAACTCCAGGAAGACCAGGAAGGAAGGCTGCACACGAGAGCGGTCTGCGCGGAACGCGGATGGAATACAGGTACAAGGGGGAGGAAGGAGAAGGAGAAGGAATGGGTCCGGGAATTCGAGTAGCAACTCAGTTCCAGGAGCACGAACTGCGACGCACGTCTAGCCTCGGGGGCGTGGTTCCTTTATGGAACGTGCTGCATGGACGTAAGGTCGATAGACCGCGTTCTGTGAGTTCGGCCATGTTGGGTGTACTACAGCGAGTAACCCCCGACGTGCCAAGGACCAGGAGGACCAAAAGGGGCATGATCGATGGATCATGACAGCATGCCCCCTTCTAAAACCCGTTCCACCGGGTTTGCCTGGATGTATTAGATGGAACTTTCTGAGTAATCTGGCAGAGTTCAGGTTTGAGACGGGTTCCCAGGTACGTTCACTGGGTGGATAGCCCTTCCATTCCACCAGGTATTGAAGTTGTCCACGCCTATATCTGGAGTCACATATTCGAGCAACTTCATATTCTAACTGGTCATTGACAATCACAGTACTGGGTTTGAGGTTAGTCCGGGTGGTTTGGATGTAAGGCTTCAATAGAGATTTGTGAAAAACTGGATGGATTTTCTTCCAGGAGTCTGGTAGTTTAAGTCGAAAGGCCACGGGGTTAATGACTTCTTTTATAGGAAAAGGGCCATAATATTGAGGAGCCAACTTATTCGGTCTGAGATGTTGGGGCAGTAGCTTCGAAGATAACCATACTTTATCCCCAATGGTGTAAGAAGGCCCTGGTCTTCTCCTCGAATCTGCATACTGCTTAGTTTGGATCTGTGCCCTTTCTAGATGTTCCTTGGCTTCTCTCTGTATATTGATGATTGTTTCGATCCAGGAGTTGACTGTTGGAACTGGAGTAGGATGCGGAAGGACTGAAGGTAATACCGCAGGGTGGAATCCATGGCTGCAAAAAAAAGGTCTGGTTTTAACAGCCGAATGCTCCGAATTGTTGTAGGTGAATTCTGCCACTGGTATTAGAAGTGACCAATCCTCCTGGACCTTAGTAGAGAAACAACAAAGGTATTGTTCAAGGGTTTGATTTACTCGTTCTGTGACTCCATTGGTTTGGGGATGATATCCTGAGGAGAGGGCTCGTTGGATTCCTAGTATCCTGCAGAGGTGCTTCCAAAATTGAGAGATATACTGTGGTCCTCTGTCCGATATGATCTTGGAAGGAAGTCCATGCAGTCGGAAGATGTGTTCCAGGAAGATTCCAGCAAGTTCTGACGAGGATGGTAACTTATACAGAGGTGCAAAATGAGCCATATGAGTGAACAAGTCAATAGTGACCATGATAGTGGTGTACCCTCTAGATGGCGGTAATTTTACAATAAAGCCTGTAGCGATGTCTTCCCGAGGTCTCGTTGGTGGAGTAGGCTGTAATAAGAGTCCTGCTGGTTTCTGGTTGTCATGTTTGTTTTGATTACAGACGGAACAAGATTGAACGTACAGTTGAACGTCAGCCTTCATTCTGGGCCACCAGAATTGTCTTTGTATTAGACGGAGGGTATTGGAAATGCCACGATGACCGGAGTGAAGGGTATCATGGCAGAGGTTTATAATCTTTTGTTGTAGTTTCTGTGTGGCAATGACCAGGTTATTATTTTTAAACAAGTATCTGTCCTTGGTTCTCAGATCCCATTGATTTCTTTTTGAAAGACCCTTCCAGAGTTCCGAAGTCTGAGTTTGTATGCGAATGTCTTCCAGGAGATTGTTTGCTTGAGCTATAAATATTGTGTGAGGAAACATCTTGGGATGTGCCCGATCTCCCGGAGGTTTATAGTCTGGATGTCGAGAGAGGGCGTCAGCTATTAGATTTTGTGTTCCGGGAACGTGGTGAATCCGGAACTGATATTGGGCAAAGAAGAAGGCCCACTGAGCTTGACGGCTATTCCTACATTCCAAGGCCTGCAGTACTTGTAGGTTTCGATGGTCCGTGCGGACCTGGACAGGATGTTTTGCTCCGAGGAGAAGATGACGCCACTCGGTGAAGGCTTGACGGATGGCTAGCAGTTCCTTTTCTAAGACTGAGTAATGGGTTTCACTGGGAGTTAATGTCTGTGGAAGGTAAGCGATGGGGTGCTCCATCCTGTCCCCGAATAGCTGTTTTAGAATGGCTCCAATAGCGTAGCTGGAGGCATCTGTCTCCACTATGAATGGTTGGTTGACATCAGGTTGAGCCAGGATGGGGGCTTGTGTAAACTCAGTCTTCAACCGTTGGAAGGCTTCCTCTTGAGCTTTGGTTCAAAGGAAGGGAATGTCTTTCTTTAACAGGGCAATGATTGGTTGGACTATCTCGGAAAAGGAAGGTATGAATTTCCTGTAGAAATTAGCCAAGCACAGGAAAGACTGGATTTGTTTCACAGAGGTGGGACTTGGCCAGGGTAATATAGCCTTAACCTTGGATTGATCCATTCCGATGCCTTCTGAACTAAGGACAAATCTTAGGTAGTGTATAGTAGAAGCATGGAACATGCATTTCGCGGTCTTTGTCAGGAGTTTGTTTTCGCGTAGTCGTTGTAACACTGCCTTTACATGTTCTTCGTGCTTGGAAATGTCCTTTGAAAATATTAGGATGTCGTCCAAATAGACAATCACAAAAAGAAACAGCATGTCTGAGAACACCCTATCCATGAAGCGTTGGAATACCGCCGGGGCATTAGCAAGTCCAAAGGGCATGACCAAGTATTCATAATGACCGAAGGGTGTTCTAAAGGCTGTTTTCCACTTGTCTCCTGCCCTAATACGAATCAGATGGTAGGCACCCCTGAGATCCAACTTGGTGAAAACAACTGCGCCCCTTACTGCCTCCTGAATGTCCGAGATCAAGGGTAACAGATAGCAATCCTTAAGGGTGAATTGATTTAGACCTCGATAATCCAGACACGGTCTGAGTTCCTTGGTATCTTTCTTGGGAACAAAAAACAGTGAGGCCCCTGCTGGGGATTTAGAGGGTCGTATGGTGCCATTTGCAAGATTAGTATCCAGGTATTCTCGAAGGGCTTTCTTTTCAGGTTCGGACAAGATGAACATACTTCCAAAGGGAATCACAGCGGAAGGGTCCGTTTCTATAGCACAGTCTTCTGGTCTATGGGGAGGTAACGCCCGGACAATGGCAGAAGAGAAAACATCAGAATATTCCTGGTATATCTCCGGGATCCGGATAATGTTTGAGACTGAGATTGTACCTTGGTGATTCGTAGGAGGTCCTTCTGATGGTGTCGGAGCGATTGATGTACGGATTGTGTTTTTGAAGCCAGGGCATTCCCAATACCATTGGGTAATGGGCCGACTTGATGATGTCAAATTTCATCCTTTCTCGATGGTGGTTTATGGCAAGTTCGACGTCCTTGGTCTGAAGGGTTATGGGTCCTGAAGAAAGGGGCCTTCCATCAATTGCTTCTACAGGTTGCATAATAGTCCGGGATTCGTAAGGAATATGGTGTTTAAGAACCCATTCTTGGTCTATGAAAATCCCCATAGTTCCACAGTCCACCAGTGCCAGGATGGGATACGTTTCCTTCTTGGATGGCGATAAAAAGGCCTGTAAGATCACCAAAGAATTTTGTCCAGGAGAGTTCAAGGATGGAATTGATGTGCAGCAGACATCTCTCTCCCGAACCTGTGCTCCATCTAGGATCGGGAGCTGGCGTTTCCCGAGCGCCGTGGAGGGGCTATTGGGCACTCTCTTACTAAATGTTTGTCTGATGCACAATACATACACAACCCGGTATGGATCCTACGCATTCTTTCTTGGGAGGATATGGGTCCACGGAATACCCCTAGCTGCATAGGTTCAGGCTCGTTACTCGAAGTGGAAATACCTTCAGGACTCGAGGTTATTCCAATGGGGCTCTTCTGGAGTGGTAGCTTGCTTTTCTTTTTCTCTGCCTTTCTCTCCTGAATGCGAAAGTCAATCTGCAGAGCAAGATCCATCAGGGCCTGATAAGAACTTGGGCGCGCCACTCTGGCTAGTTCATCCTTGATGTCTTTGTTTAGCCCCCTTCTAAATAGGGTAAAACAAGCTTCAGAGGACCAATCTGCTTCTTTAGCCAACTGTTTGAAAAGTGTGACGTACGTGAGCATATCCTGGGAACCTTGTTGAAAGTTGAGTAGACGTTCCTGGGCACTGTAGACCTGCTCTGGGCAGTCAAACATGGTCTTAAGGGCCTGTATGAAGCCATCGTAATCATCCAGGAGAGAATCCCCAGAGTTAACCAGTGGGGTGGCCCAGGTCAAGGCATTGCCGGAAAGATGCAAAATAATAAAGCCCACCTTAGCCCTGGGCGTAGAAAAATAATAAGGCTTGAAAGTAAAGTGGACCAAACATGAGTCAAGGAATCCACGAAGGCTCTTTGCGGAACCATCATATTTATCAACAACGCCGCCCAGGATTACACTCTCTTTCGTAGCAGATTCACAGGACAATACCAATTGCTTTAAAGCGGCGTTCTCTGCCTTTAAATTTTGTACTTCGGTCGTCAGCTCTTGCATGCCACGCATAAGGTCCTGGATGGCCGCTTCCATGTCTGTGTCGAATTCAATCAGGTGGCGTCTCAATCTGTCACAGGTTTCCTTTTTTCTCACCTGTTTTTGCTGCCTTGCGGGATCCTTCGCCGGGGTTTTCTTCTGTGCTGTTCGGGTCTTGTATGAGCCCGCTCGGCCGTCGTCGGATTCCAGGATTCGTTCAGCTTCTTCGTCTGGGACCACGGAACTCCAGGAAGACCAGGAAGGAAGGCCGCACATGAGAGCGGCCTGCGCAGAACGCGGATGGAATACAGGTACAAGGGGGAGGAAGGAGAAGGAGAAGGAATGGATCCGGAATTCGAGTAGCAACTCAGTTCCAGGAGCATGAACTGCGACGCACGTCTACCCTCAGCTAACGATAGTGTTGAGACGCGCAGAGCCGTGGGGGCGCGGTTCCTTTATGGAACGTGCTGCATGGACGTAAGGTCGATAGACCGCGTTCTGTGAGTTCGGCCATGTTGGGTGTACTACAGCGAGTAACCCCAGATGTGCCAAGGACCAGGGAGACCAAAAGGGGCCTGATCCATGGATCATGACACTTGCCACTTGTTGGCCGTTACTTATTATTGTTATCATCTTCTCATGTACTGCACTGTCCCTGCCCCCTCCTTTGCACTTGCGCGATCTGAATGACACCTGGCCTAGTAGGATCGTTGTCCGTCCTCCCTTTGTTCCCCTCCCTTGCCTCGTCGCGCCTTGAAACACTTGTGTATAGGCGCGTTATAAATGCCAATATCATATCATATTATAACTTATAAAGTCTGCCCACACGATTGAAATAATTCAGAAGCATGTGGGAGATGGCCTCGGAATTAAGGTGTCCTGAAACCTAGATGTTCTGAATGGCAACCACAACGAAAGTTCTTTATTGATCTGGGTGAGTAAAATACATCCGCGCCCAGATGGTGTATGGACACAGATTGAAATAGTTTGAGGCATATGGGAGGTGGCTCCAGAGTTTAAGTGCCCTCAAAACATGGGTGTTACGACTGGTTGCCTCGTAAGCGTAACACGAATTTTGATGGATCTGGCACAGAGGTTAAAAATGAATCTGCACCGAAATGTTGTTCAGTTATTGGTGTGGCACTGGTCTGGGCTGAAGTCTAACATATGGCCTCTTTGTGGTGTGTATGATAATGCGTCATATTGGATTGGTTAGAGCATGTCTCCTCTCAAAGGAGTGCATTGAACAAGAAGGAGTGATAACACCACTGGATGGTCTTATTGTGTGTTGTACACGGATAACTTGCATGTTTTCCATTTAGCATATTGTGTAGTCAATCACATAGATGAGTATTGTGCAACACATCACACAAAAAATGCATTACATATCTCTCGACTGTACATTTCATATCCCACAGAAGGTAGCGTCTCAATCTGTCACAGGTTTCCTTTTTTCTCACCTGTTTTTGCTGCCTTGCGGGATCCTTCGCCGGGGTTTTCTTCTTTGCTGTTCGGGTCTTGTATGAGCCCGCTCGGCCGTCGTCGGATTCCAGGATTCGTTCAGCTTCTTCGTCTGGGACCACGGAACTCCAGGAAGACCAGGAAGGAAGGCCGCACACGAGAGCGGCCTGTGCAGAACGCAGATGGAATACAGGTACAAGGGGGAGGAAGGAGAAGGAGAAGGAATGGGTCCGGGAATTCGAGAAGCAACTCAGTTCCAGGAGCACGAACTGCGACGCACGTCTACCCTCAGCTAACGATAGTGTTGAGACGCGCAGAGCCGTGGGGGCGCGGTTCCTTTATGGAACGTGCTGCATGGACGTAAGGTCGATAGACCGCGTTCTGTGAATTCGGCCATGTTGGGTGTACTACAGCGAGTAACCCCCGATGTGCCAAGGACCAGGTAGACCAAAAGGGGCCTGATCGATGGATCATGACACTTGCCACTTGTTGGCCGTTACTTATTATTGTTATCATCTTCTCATGTACTGCACTGTTCCTGCCCCCTCCTTTGCACTTGCGCGATCTGAATGACACCTGGCCTAGTAGGATCGCTGTCCGTCCTCCCTTTGTTCCCCTCCCTTGCCTCGTCGCGCCTTGAAACACTTGTGTATAGGCGCGTTATAAATGCCAATATCATATCATAACTTATAAAGTCTGCCCACACGATTGAAATAATTTAGAAGCATGTGGGAGATGGCCTCAGAATTAAGGTGTCCTGAAACCTAGATGTTCTGAATGGCAACCACAACGAAAGTTCTTTATTGATCTGGGTGAGTAAAATACATCCGCGCCCAGATGGTGTATGGACACAGATTGAAATAGTTTGAGGCATATGGGAGGTGGCTCCAGAGTTTAAGTGCTCTCAAAACATGGGTGTTACGACTGGTTGCCTCGTAAGCGTAACACGAATTTTGATGGATCTGGCACAGAGGTTAAAAATGAATCTGCACCGAAATGTTGTTCAGTTATGGGTGTGGCACTGGTCTGGGCTGAAGTCTAACATATGGCCTCTTTGTGGTGTGTATGATAATGCGTCATATTGGATTGGTTAGAGCATGTCTCCTCTCAAAGCAGTGCATTGAACAAGAAGGAGTGATAACACCACTGGATGGTCTTATTGTGTGGTGTACACGGATAACTTGCATGTTTTCCATTTAGCATATTGTGTAGTCAATCACATAGATGAGTATTGTGCAACACATCACACAAAAAATGCATTACATATCTCTCGACTGTACATTTCATATCCCACAGAAGGTAGCGTCTCAATCTGTCACAGGTTTCCTTTTTTCTCACCTGTTTTTGCTGCCTTGCGGGATCCTTCGCCGGGGTTTTCTTCTGTGCTGTTCGGGTCTTGTATGAGCCCGCTCGGCCGTCGTCGGATTCCAGGATTCGTTCAGCTTCTTCGTCTGGGACCACGGAACTCCAGGAAGACCAGGAAGGAAGGCCGCACACGAGAGCGGCCTGCGCAGAACGCAGATGGAATACAGGTACAAGGGGGAGGAAGGAGAAGGAGAAGGAATGGGTCCGGGAATTCGAGTAGCAACTCAGTTCCAGGAGCACGAACTGCGACGCACGTCTGCCCTCAGCTAACGATAGTGTTGAGACGCGCAGAGCCGTGGGGGCGCGGTTCCTTTATGGAACGTGCTTCATGGACGTAAGGTCGATAGACCGCGTTCTGTGAGTTCGGCCATGTTGGGTGTACTACAGCGAGTAACCCCCGATGTGCCAAGGACCAGGGAGACCAAAAGGGGCCTGATCGATGGATCATGACACTTGCCACTTGTTGGCCGTTACTTATTATTCTTATCATCTTCTCATGTACTGCACTGTCCCTGCCCCCTCCTTTGCACTTGCGCGATCTGAATGACACCTGGCCTAGTAGGATCGTTGTCCGTCCTCCCTTTGTTCCCCTCCCTTGCCTCGTCGCGCCTTAAAACACTTGTGTATAGGCGCGTTATAAATGCCAATATCATATCATATCATAACTTATAAAGTCTGCCCACACGATTGAAATAATTTAGAAGCATGTGGGAGATGGCCTCGGAATTAAGGTGTCCTGAAACCTAGATGTTCTGAATGGCAACCACAACGAAAGTTCTTTATTGATCTGGGTGAGTAAAATACATCCGCGCCCAGATGGTGTATGGACACAGATTGAAATAGTTTGAGGCATATGGGAGGTGGCTCCAGAGTTTAAGTGCCCTCAAAACATGGGTGTTACGACTGGTTGCCTCGTAACCGTAACACAAATTTTGATGGATCTGGCACAGAGGTTAAAATGAATCTGCACCGAAATGTTGTTCAGTTATGGGTGTGGCACTGGTCTGGGCTGAAGTCTAACATATGGCCTCTTTGTGGTGTGTATGATAATGCGTCATATTGGATTGGTTAGAGCATGTCTCCTCTCAAAGGAGTGCATTGAACAAGAAGGAGTGATAACACCACTGGATGGTTTTATTGTGTGGTGTACACGGATAACTTGCATGTTTTCCATTTAGCATATTGTGTAGTCAATCACATAGATGAGTATTGTGCAACACATCACACAAAAAATGCATTACATATCTCTCGACTGTACATTTCATATCCCACAGAAGGTACATTTCATAAATAGACACATGGCTTTACACTATGCCAAACCGGGAGTGGATTTGTTGTTGACCTTGCACTGTCACTACTAAGAAGTGGTTTGGCGTGTATCATCCCAACAAAAGCATATATTTGTCAACACAGATGGATACTAGACAAACTGTGTGGAGATGTGCACTCCTGCTTGATGGAGCATAAACAGGGTTAACTGGGTCCCTTCTGTACTGGAGACGTACCCTCTCAGTGATTGGCTCGAGTAGTACTGTGAGGGCTAGATGAAATGCTTCCATTCAACTGTCACATTGAGTCCTTCTCTGACTATGTTATGTTTATTGTGTTTATATAGCGATTTATGCCAAAGCGCTTTACATTATAACAACAAGGATACAATAAGCACTCCATATCATGAATGCACCTTTGTTTTCTCATGTTCATATTTGTAAAAACATAGAAAATGTATTTGTTGTAAATCACGTTCCAAAGTACTCACTTTGGGAAGTACTGATTTTATGTAATTTTGCAAGTTTCCTGTGACCATCCATTAATTGGAAATGCTTTGTATATATTAAATTTGCAAAACAGCGATCATTGTCACCAGGTGGTAATTGACAATAGAAGTGAGTGTTTTGGGTTCGATGTCCTTGCTCATTTGTTTGTAAATCGTTCACCCACCTGGGTAGAGCAGGGCATTTGCCAGGTGCTTTTTAAATTACATATTTTATGGTCCATCTGTTAAAGTTAAACAAGCACTAAACACAAGTGCACAAGCGAAAAGACATGGAGGCCCTGCATAGTGGCCCTCCCTCGAGCTGCTTCACTGGGAACCACTGATCTTGGCCAGGCAATGTAGCGAGTGGGTGTCTGGCGACCTCCTGTGAGTTCCCATGTGAGACCTCGATCACTGGCGTTCAGTCTCGTCCGATGGATGACTCTCCACTTCTGATAGCAGCAATATACTACAGTACTGATGCATAACTGTGACGGAAGAGTGTGACTGAGGCAGCGCTCCTCTGTGTCTCGAACACCCGATTTCTATGGCTAGCATATAAGGAACCTAGGCCTCTGCAGTCCGATTATTGTGGCTTCTTGCTCTGCAGAGTAACTGCACACTGACTCATAAACAGGTGGACCTCGGTTTCACTGGGCAATGCTGCGACTGTAAATGAAAAACGGCCCATAACACTCCATGAATTTTGATTAGATCAAAAATAAGAAACTGGGAACGGAGAGAAAACACTGAAATCAGAAATAAGCATAAGACGTACAAAAAAAGCACATCACTAGTGTAAGGTCAAATGTGGGTGCAATCAAAATGACCACAAGTGCATAGAGGAGACATGAACATTGCAGTTACACTGCAAAGGAGGTGTAAACAAATTGCCATGGCTGAATTATTCCAAATATTTGACCCCCAAGATGTACCTGTCACTGAGGCATGAATTGCCAGAAGCTTAAAAATAACCCTGGGCCTCTGTGGGAACCATATCTGGAGTAAATACAAAAAGAAAACCCAAAGGAAATCACTGCAGTAAAATATGTTTATTTTACAAGCAATACATGGGTTGAAAAAACAGACCCTGATGAGTGAATTTATTTTATTTTATTTTTTACATTTGTATAGTGCACTGCAGCCCAAAGACATTGAGGCGCTTGTTACAAGAAGGTGTACGTAAACAAGATTGCATAGGAGGCAGTGGTTACTTGGTTACAGCATATTGGCAGGTTACAGACAAGTAGCAATTTAGACAAATAGCGTTGTTTTGATGGCTTTGCGGAACGATAAGTGGGAGTCAATTCCCCTGATGTGCGCTGGTAGGGCATTCCAGTGGGTAGCTGCAATAGCGGGGAAGCTGGAGCCGCCTGCGCGTACTCTGCGTGTTATGGGTTTGGTGATCGTGTTGGTATAGGTAAGTCTGGATGGCCTTGCGGAGGTGGGCATGGTAACCCGCTGAGCCAATTATGGGGGGGCAGATCATGAGGCATTTGTGTGTGAGGGAAAGGATTTTGAATATGATTCTTTGTTTTACGAGAAGCCAGTGGACTTGTCTCCTCAGGTCTGAAATGTGGTCCCTTCTAGGGAATCCTGTAGCGGCTCTAAGGGCATTGTTCTGGACAAGTTGTAGTTTAGCAATGTTTTTACCTGAAGTCCCTCCAAGGAGAGCATTGCAGTAGTCAATCCATGAGCCGATAATAGCCCTGGCAATGGTGAGGCAGTTCTGTGTAGTTAAGTACGGTCTTGCTGCATTGAGCAGTTTAGCGTAATAGGTGGATGATGAAGCAATGGTGTTGACCTGCCTGTTCATGTTGAGATTAGAGTCTAAGTAGACTCCCAGGGTTTTAACTGTGTGGGACACCGCTATGGGTATATTGTTGATGATGAATGAGCAGTATTTATTGTCAAGGTTACCCAGGATGGCGGGTGAGCCAATCAGCAGAAGCTCAGTTTTATCGTTGTTGAGACAGAGCCAGTTTTCAGCCATCCAAGCTTGGATGGTGCTATAGATGGAATTAAGTGTGGCCTTGTCTGCTTCGTAGTCGCCTGTGAGTGGAATGAGCACCTGGGTCTCATCAACATAATTGGTGTATGAGATGCCCAGTGAGTCAAGAAGGTTGAAGAGGGGTCTCGTGAAGAGGTTATAGAGTGTGGGCGCGATGCAGGATCCCTGCGGCACTCCGCAAGTGATATGACTTGGTGATGCACAAGCTGAGTCGGAGAATACTTTCATGGCCCTTTCCTGCAGAAAGGAGGTAATCCATTCACAGGCTTCGGGAGAGAAATTGGCTGCAATGGAAAGGTGGTTGCATAGGGTATTATGGTCCACAAGGTCAAAGGCGGCCGATAAATCTAGGAGCAGCAGGAGCGCTGGTTTGCCCGCCTCTCTAATGGAATCCATCTGATTTTTTAGGTCGAGAAGGGCAGTTTCGGTCCTGTGTCGTGGTCTGAAGCCAGACTGCCGAAGGCCAAGAAAGTGGTGGTCCTCTATGAATTTTTGGACCTGCAGGTAAGCTGCTTTGTCCAGAATTTTAAGCAAGAAGGGGACAGAAGTGATGGGTCTGTAGTTCCCTGGTGCCGATGGGTCAAGAGAATGTTTTTTGAGGAGTGGTCGTACCCAGGCCTCTTTAAGGTCAGTAGGGACCAGGCCAGACTGGAAAGAGGCATTAATGAAAGCTGTCAAAAATGGGGCGAGAGTTGAGCCACAGTCTTTGATGAGCTGAGCAGGGCATATGTCGCCCTTGCAGTTGGAGGGTTTGATCGTTTTTAGAAGAGAGATGACTTCGGACTCGGTCATGTCCTTAAAGTTGAATAAAGGGGCGGAGTTGGCTTTAATGTGCTTCTCCTGGTTGTCGTTCTGTGAAGCAATAAGGTGAGAAAGAGCCTTTTGGTGGGCCAGGATTTTAGTTTGCAGGGTATTAAGTTTGTTGAGCATGGCTGATTGGATGTTATTAAACCAGTTTTCATCCTTCAGAATGGTTGGTGGGGGGGTGGACGGGGATTCTAGCTCCCTGAAGATGGCGATAATTTCCTTTGTATCTGATTTCGCATTGGCTACCCTAGTGTTGAAGGAATCGGCCTTGGCGGTGATTATTCCTGATTTGTACTCTTTAGAGATAGCTTTGAACGCTAGTTTGGTTGAGTCATGGGGTTTTGCTTTCCAGACTGCGAGGGCGGTTTGTTTTTTTGCGCGCAGCTGCAGGAGTTCCTGTGAGAACCAGGCATTAGTGTGCTTGTTTTTTTTGGCTTTCCTGAGGGTGAGGGGGGCGATAGTGTCAATTGCTTTGGTGATCGTGGACTTGAATGCTTCAGCTAGAATTTCAGGGTTGGTTGAGAAAGGGGCCTGAAGGGCGGGAACTTTGAGGAAGGGAGTGATCCTTTCCACAGTGAGTTGGCGTGAACTTCTGGTGAAACCTTTGGGGAGGAGGATGGAAGGGTTAGGGGGTTCTTTCGAGATGTCGAGGTAAAATTGGATGTAATGGTGGTCAGACCATGGGATGGGAGAGTTTTCAGTAATAGTTACTGGGCAGTTGAGGTGTGTGACCCAATCCAGTGATCGTCCTTTGAGATGAGTGGGATTGGAGTGGGATGGCCTGGGTGAATCCTAGGGTAGATAGCGCTTTGTACCGGGTAGCTGCATGGGTGTCAGTGAAATCATGGAGGCCTAGGTTAAGGTCTCCTCTGAGTAGGACTTATGACGTGTTTTTAAGGTTGTCTGATAGTGAGTGGAGGAGGGCATCATGGAAATCAGAAACTGGGCCCGGTGGTCGGTAGACAATGTGGAGGGCCAGAGTTATGTTAAGGGAGAGGTTGATTTTGAGTGAGAGGTAGTCGCAGCTGTTACCAAGGTTACCTTCCACTCTCCTCACTCATAGGCATTCTTTGGCAATAAGTGCTACTCCACCACCCCTAGTGAGGGGTCGGGCTTGCATGTAGGTGGTGTAGCCGTCAGGGATGGCAAGGGTGAGGGCTGGGTCTGAAGTTTCGTTCAGCCAGGTTTCAGTGATCATGAGGAGATCTAGTTTATTCTGTAGAATAAGGTCATGGATGTCTGGTGCGTGGGCTAGGACAGAGCGTGCATTGACCAAACCACATTTGAGCAAGGTGGTCATTGGGGGTGTGTGATCTGCTATGCAGGCAGAGTTGGGTCTTTGGGATGGCTGTGGGGTGACATGGGCGGTGTGGGCCGTAGGGCTGGTGGCAAGGAGTGTAGTAGTGGAAATGGGTGCATGAGGCACCAGTTTACATGCAAGCATAGAATTGGCAATGGGTGCATCAGGCACCAGTTTACATGCAGGCATAGAATTGGCAAAAGGTGTATCAGGCACCAGTTTACATGCAGGCATAGAATTGGCAATGGGTGCATCAGGCACCAGTTTACATGCAGGCATAGAATTGGCAATGGGTGCATGGGACATGAGCTTGGTGGGGTGTGCGCGAGTATCTGTCATTTGCGTAATACCAATGCTGGTGTGAGGTTCAGCGAGGGCAGCACAGTTGGCAGTGGCAGTATACCAACAGTTATAGGCAGCAAAAGTGTAGGGTTCTTGGCTGTAGTAGATGTATTAGTTGGGTATGCTATAACAGCAGGATATTCCCCATGCATGCCCATCACCCAACATAACCTCACATAAACATTGAACGCATAGTGTGTTTGGATTATTGCCACCCTGGGACCAGTGATTGAAGTGAGCGGGAACGGTTTGAGCAGTGTTCCACTACTTTTATTTTTTCTATTTACCATTCCTCTACTTTTTACGACTATGTTCATCATGCTATATAAAGTATTTGTCCATTCATGTCCATGTGAAAGTGGAAAGTTGTAAGCCTTAGTTACTAGTCACTTAGACTATTGCAATTCCCCGACTGCAACACCTTGTCAAACGTTGCACAATGCTTACGCCTACCTCCCCTGCCAAGATCACAGTTCCACTACTTTTTTCGATACACTTCTACCACTGCCTGGGAAGGGGTGCTGTTCAGTCAGGATGCTCGGAACGTGGGCTGTATTGCACAGTACAAGCCAGTGTTGCGAGCAGCATGGTAAGACAGAACCCTTTCCCTTACCCGCTCCCCCTTCACCTCACCTTAGCACCCATGTAATTTTCTACACAGGTATTAATAATGTCTTTTTTCAATTTAAATAAAGAAACGCACCTATACAGCGCAGCCCGGCTGCCTCAATTAATATCACCTCAATATAACTCGACCAGGTAGAAACATGTGAATCAACCCATTAGAAAAATAAAAAGGGGGGTCCTGGGAGTCTCTCGGCCAGACACTAGTCCTGGTTGCAAGAGACTTACCCAGAGTATTTAGCTCATTATCTTTCACAGAGGAGAAATATCCCAAACATATCCGTCTTGTTCAGAGGAGAATTGCCTAGCGTTGGGCTCCAGGTGTGTCATCTGAAGAGAGCCTGCCTGAGAGAGAGGGTGCTGGTGGAAGTCTCTTTGTGTTACGATCCTACTTGTGTCCACAAATGTACCTGTACCTACGTGCATGTAACTAGCAACTAACAACTAAGTAAAGAAGTTACAGGATCCATCCATGTTAACATGCCTCCAGTGTCCCGGTTTCTTCCGAGGGATTTTTGACCTTTTCTGATTGGGGATGTTACTAGCAGAGGTTTTTTGTGTGATCCCCAGGTTCCACTGCCAAGTTCAGACCAGTTGGAAAATGCACTCTGATCACTGCAGTGCATGCATGGGAGTGTCGTAGTGATTGGCAAAGGCAGGTGCCAAACAGGTCTGCTGTGATCATACAGCATTCTCATGGATTCTGAGGCATAAACAATCAGGCGGAATGCATAAGGATTGCAGTCTCTGGTCATGCATCAAAATGTGATGAAGGTGGGACACTGTTGGAGCTGCGGAACGCACACAGTACATTTCCTGGGGGGAGCAGGCACTGCTCCTTCTAGGAAAACTAAATCACAATGACCCAGAGGCAGAAAAGCATGCAGAGAGCTTGCCTCTGCACGTATCACCACTTGCATGTGCACGTATCACCACTTCCAGTCCATTTAACGCCACAGACATAACAAGGACAATAGAAGTAGTTTGGGAATACTTCCTATAGTTGTTTCCTAATCTTTGGTTCGATTATAGGAAAACAGAGTTTATTTGTGTCATATTAAACCTGTAAACAAAAGTAGCACTCTGTTTACTATATTTTCACTTAATTGAACTTCTGGAATGTGAGGTAGACACTAATGTTCTGTGCTATTATTTATTTATTTTACACTGTACAATTACTTTTCATTTAGAAAGTTTTATATCTTCCATCTTCAACACTTCAACGAAAGGGAAATAAAAGAAAGAGAAAGTAGAGAGGAGAAAGAGGAAAAGAGAAAAAAGCATAATGTTAACTCCATTACAAATTACATCAGTTGAGATAAGTTATACGCTATTAAACAAAAGTTGTGTGGCAGCTGGTACTGTGTTTACCCTATGTTGGATTCAGATACAATTAATAATACTGCATTGTGCAGGAGTTGGATGAAATGAGTATCGCTCAGCGTGCTCTGGAACCAGACTTGGGCCCTCATTAGGACTCCGGCGGAAAACCATGGTGCTATTAGCACCATGGTCGATGCCGGAGTCCGCCATGGCGGAATGGGGAATTACCACCCCATTCCAAGGTTGGCGGGCGGTAATTCCTCATGTCACCATGGCCCTTCCCCATTCCTATTTTTGCCCCATAGGGCATAATGGGAATAGGGAAGGCGGTAAGTACGGTACCGCAAATTGCGGTACCGTACTTACCTCGAGAGTCCCTTTGCGGGCCCCTAGTTTAACGGCTGGTCTAGACCAGCCGTTAAGGTCGGGTCCCGCAAAGGGACCTCGTAGTAAGGCGTTAAGGGTTTAACGGCGCCGACACCTTTTACGGCGCCGTTAACCCCTTAACGCCTGGGTCCTAATGAGGCCCATGGAGTACTGCTCTGTGGTGAAACTGGATCTTGTGCTATGCTAATTAAAGTGTATACTTCACTCTGTTGGAGCCAGTGAGTACCATCCTGTGCTGCTATCAGTATAGCACTGTACCAAAATGTGCCTGGTGTGGCACATTTGACAGGGAGCTAACCATGCATTTGTTGACACTGCTATTTCAGTGCAACTAAGCCCAGAAGTTGTGTTTTAACATTGTTTTAATGCCAACATGTGTTTGTAACAGGTTCCAGACACAATAGAACGTGTTATTTTAGTAAATTCTGGTAAATCACTCAAGTACTGCTATTTGGAGAAAATAGGAAATATTTTGCACCTACATGAACAGTTAAAAAATATGCAAATGTAAGTTTTGCAGTATGCAAATTTAGATACATTTTTAAAAATGTGAGCAAAAGATGTAATTATAAAGATTTTGCAAAAGGTTTCAATGTGCTTTCATGCAAATAAATAAACTGATATATTTATCTTATTTTTTTATAATGTTGACTTATACTGCTACTGAGGATTTTCTCGGTAAAGTAAGTGAAAACACTACATTTGAGTTTTTCACTCACCGTGCAGCTTGGCACTAATCTAAAGGTGCCCCTGATGTAGAAAGAATCATCAGATCTTCCAAAAGTTTGTGAGCCCATGGACCGTATGGAGCCTGCAGTTCTCTTATGAAGAAGGACCCTGTCAGGTGGGCAGAACCCTACACTGGCTCTTCACATGGATTGAAAGGACTCAGACTATCCCAGACTCCTGGAGAGACAGTATCATCGTGCCGATCTATGAAAAGGGGAGACCTGAAGACCCCAAGAACTATCAGTTGTTAGCAATGCTGGACATCCCTGCAATCATTTTCGCATGTATCATTCTTGATGAGCTGTAGGATTGGACCCTGAATAACAACATTATCCCGTTCGATCAGACTGGGTTCCAGAAAGGCTGTGACACTACCATGAACAGTTTGGCCTTGGTCACGGTCATATAACAATCTTGGTCCATACGTAATACACTGGTGCACGCCGCATTCATTGATTTCAGTGCGGTTTTCCACACAGTGGAAAGACCTAGACTGTGGGTCAAATTAACAGCCTGTCATATTCCACCAGGATTACTCAAAATGATCATTCTTTTTCACGACCATACACAAGTAAAGCTTGAAGGAAAATGCCTTAGAAAATGACTGTGCTTACCACACTATGTTCCTATTGATTACATACATCTGGAATTCAACCTAATCACAATTTGTGCCAGATTACCATCATGCTGCATACTGTTGTATCAGAAAATCCACAATGCACCAGATGGATCTTTGCTACTCCTGGACACAGGGAAAACCAGGGGCAGCTTAATGCCAACCAGTAATGTGGTGAAAATTCATAAGGGCTGCCACGCTCGCCTATCAAGTGACATGGACCATAAAATGAATTGGCCACAAGGCAAATTCAAGCACCACATATCCTCTTTCTTATGTGTGGGGTGCATTTAAGGGCCTGAAGCAGAAATACTTGTCACCTGAAAAATTACATAAAACAGTGCCACCAAAAACGGCTGTGCTTTGCTTTCCCAGGCACATGTGTGGCAAACATTTGAACACTGCAACCCAAAGAATGGCTCTGTGTTTGCTTCGATTGCATTGAATGACAAAAGTTTAAAACCTTTCACCAAGGACGGCCCTGCGTAATTGCTTTTATTTCATTTTGAATGACAACAGTTAAACATTTCACCAAGAATGGCTCTGCGTTTGCTCCTCTTTCATCTAAATAACAAGAAGTATGCACTGCGTTGAAAAACGGCCCTGCATTTACTCCTCTTTCATCTAAATAACAAGAAGTATGCCCTACATTCAAAACGGCACAGCGTTTGTTTTTCTTGCATCTGAACATCAAAGTTATGCACTACATCCAAAGCTGCCTTGTCTCACTATTAATTCACATGAGGGGCAAGGATTTCAACATTACAATCCAACACAGCTTTTGTTTTCCCTTTCATGTGAACAGCAGTGCTCCAAACATTGCAAATGAAAAAAAACGGCTTGGGTTTTCTTTTTTTATCCCGTGTCAAATCAAAGAGTGTGCACACAGGGGGTCTACCCCTCCATCTCAATGGATCAGCAGCAAATGCAAACCCACTCAAAAGGATAAATTAAGAAAATTCCATGACCTACAGAACCTTATTTCAAACACAAGATGAAAAATACGGCTTGCACACGTGTGAAAGGAAATAAGAAAAATTACGTTTCAAAGCCAACGTGAAAGGATAGTTTTGTTAACACAAAAATGGCAGTGAAATATGTTGGGGGTTGGCTAAGCAATGTACCTTATAATTTTCCCCAACAAGACTTCATCACCTTGGAAAAAGGCTTGGAATACCAGTAAAACCAGATTTCGGCTCAGGCACAAAACTCAATTGAAAGCATTGCCTCACACTGGAAGCCGCGCCAATAAGTGAACTATTCCGCAAAGACATGTCATGTGGCTGAGGCCATTATAATTCCCGGCTCTGCCAGACTGGAAGGCAGTACTAGCTGGGAGGACAAAGAAAGCAAGTGTGGCTAGAGCTTGGCTAAGAAGTGTGAGTTCCTTCTGCACCCACTACCAAGGACAAACTGACAAACTTCAAAGGATATAATAAAAGTATTTTGTTGCAAGCTAAGGCAGGGGGAAACATTTGGCTGTGGAGGATGAAGCACTGCCCTCCCATAAGTCACAGATCCTCCAAATTGACATTAAATGATTGATTCATTTTAGGCATTTTTCCCAGCACTCAGAATATGAAATAATTTCGTTTTAGGCTGTTTTCCATGTGATTTCCAGGTGGTTCTCAAGAGACTAAGTGCTTGTTCCTAGGACTTTGTAAACTGAAATGGCCAGTAAAGACTTGTTTCTGGCTGATTTTAAAAAGGGACACATATGTAAATTGGTGGAAAGAGGGAACATTAGATTATGAACATGCTTAATCATTTGCAGAGTTATAAGTATTATGCATTTCATGAAAAGGACAAGAAGGTGTCAAAGTGCTATGATACCTCGCACAGAGTTGGCGATCGGCTTGTCTAATTCCCTATGACCCACTGAAACCACATATCTATTTCTTATGGCGGTGGCTAGTATAAATTTGAAGTTATGATACATAACTCAATTTTGCTAAAAGGTGGACCTGGGAACAAAGAACTATATAATAAATGACAAACAGACAGATTATGCTCTCTCCCCTTAAACCAATAAGGCCAGGGGGCGGAGAGAGGAATGGTGATCTGTCCTATCACAAGGTAGGAGTAATTCCAGAGTACTCCCTCTAGATTGTAAAGTGAATTATGTCTTTTGGGCTATATAAGGGGGGACTGTACTAGAAAGAGGGACATAAAGACACAAAAATCCAGAGAGACAGGAGAAGGAGGAGAGAGGGAAAGTTGGACCTTACCATCCAGGAGTGTACAGGGACCAGATCTATTGCCTAGCTGTCCAGAGTCCTGAGATCCAGCTGGCTGTCCAGTATCCCATCTAGGAGAGTGCAGAGACCAGACCCCTTGCCTAGCTGTCCAGAGTCTTAAGATCCAGCTGGCTGTCCAGAATCCCATCCAGGAGATTGCAGAGACCAGACCCCTTGCCTAGCTGTCCAGAGTCCTGAGATCCAGCTGGCTGCCCAGAATCCCATCCAGGAGAGTGCAGAGACCTAACCCCTTGCCTAGCTGTCCAGAGTGTCCTCAGATCCAGCTGGCTTTCCAGAAACCTTAACGAAGGCTTACTTTGTATGAAGCAAATAACCCCAGGCCTAAATTGCATAAACTCTCCCTTTGTAACATTGCATCCAATATTTCCCCCCTTTGAAACACTATTGAAAATCCTATTGATAGTCTCAAATTGCCAGTATAATTCATTCACCTTTCCATTGTAAAATCTGTATTAACTTGTGTATGTTAGCGTATTCCTTTGATAAATCTCTTAGTTGTCTGTATAAACCCTTAGCATTATTCTGAAGTAAATCAATTATTTTCCCATTGAAATTCACAGTACGAGTTGGTTAAAATTCGAAATTAACCCCCTTGTGCCTAGTGTCTACCTTTAATAACTATAGTCGTTAAAGTAGAGACTCAACAGAATTAGTCTCCATATAACTGAAAACCGGATTTGCCTGTGTATTGCATGCATTAACCCACAAACTCTTAACTTGCATCTGTCCATTAAAAACCCAAACCATAATCCCATTGAGAGTGACCTCTTTTGTCTAGAATCCTATCTGTTATGTGCTTATGTCCTTGTTCGTGAAAACCGATTTCTGATTATGAAACCTAAACCCTTTCTTTAGCTACCTGTCATTGTAAAACAGTGTAAAACAAATTTCCATTGCCATTTGTATTTTTCTTTTGCATTTGCTTTCTCCCCAAAATCGATTTTCCTACCTCATTTCCACGTTGTTCTGTGTACTGATCAGTAGTCTCTAGGCTTCCTTATCTCCTCAAGTGTAGCAACACGAATTTCCTTTCTAGCTGTCTGATAACCGTTGTGAGTAGCCGTGTGACTAATAAGCACAATTGGATTCTGCTGTTTTGTTCCAAAAACAGGTTTTCATTTTCTTTTCTGACTTTCCATTTTGGCGTGGTGGGCTTTATTCCTAATCAGAGTTTTCTCTCTTTATCCTTACTCCTTTGCCACTGCCTTCCATTCAAAGGAATCAAGTTAGCTGATCTTTGTGGGTGAGTGTTGCAGGGGGGAGTGCCAAATCTTGAGGCTATCACTTGATTAAAAACCATTCTTTTTCCTGTTTTGTCATTAAAGATTTGTGTAAACTGGGTTAGGACTTCTGAACCAATTGTTCTGTAGGAATCATTGCATTTGTGTTGCCACAACATTGGTGGCTATTGTAAAATTTTTGATTTTCCTTTTGCATTAAACCATAAATTAATAAATATCTTATTGATACACACTGGCCTGGTTCCTAGTCCATTGTGACACGGGGTGTTTGTAAAGGTTGGGTGCAAGACCGGTTGGAGGCCTACTCAAATAAGAGAACTTGTGGTTTATTAAAGATAAAAAGCGTTTTTATTGTGCGCCACATTGATTGTCAGGGGAAGGAGTCCCTGGCTGGAGTGTGCCGTGTTATAAAAAATCGTGACATATGCCAGAAGGCACGCGAACACTGTTCTGCCAAGCTGTCTGGTTGGATGCAGGCATTATGTTTCCTTGAATATTATGTTGCTCGCACTGGGGAGACGGGTTATATTGAGTGCTTTGCAGGAAAGTTTGCAATTTGGGACTACTTAAAAATTCAATTCAACAGTGTCAGATCTTTGGAAATCTGTGGTGCTTGCCAGAGCATCCCCTGGGAGGCTTAGCTCGGTCGCCTATGTAGTAATAATTGTGTGGAAACCAACCACCAAGCACCTACTGCAATATTGCGAAGTGCTTCTAGGCTTAAGGTCTATAGCACTAAGAAATACAGGCACACAGTTGAATACTCCTCTGGAGGAGGTCTGGAGGACTTATATGATGGGGAATTCGGAGGGCCTAATCTTCCATTTCTCATTGCTGTGGAGGAAAGGTAACTTCATCTTCCATGTACTTTTTAACTCCATGTAGATAACTGATGTGTAATCGGAAAACTCTGATGTAAAAGTTGTATCTTGTATCAACTGTATAAAATACATTTTTTTTAAACCATGCAAACTTATTTTTACAGGTTTTTTCTAGCACTTTTGTCAACACCCTTCTCCAAAATACATGTGTTACAATGGATTACATTGACATTTTGTGAAGCGAAGAAATGGTAACTTTCATCTGATTATAAAAGCGAAAATATAAATATCACATGCACCTGCTGCCGAAATGGCAATATGGTATAAAATAATCCTTTGCGCGACATTCACATTTGCAAAAATACGTTTGAAGGACATGATTGTCACTCTCCATATCTGTGCTAGCATCAAAATCCAATGTGAGTCACAGCAAGATGTTACCTTCCAAAGGTCCACGAAAAGTGATCAATGCGGGCGCTGTCTTATCATGTGATCCTGGTACATTCAGAGTTTTGTGTTCTCTGATTAAAGGAGATTCGTCCCACTTGGGAGCAACTGCGGCAGTTGTGCATGTTTGACCTCCCCCAGGACCTGAACCTTTCCGTACACAGTATGGCCTCAGCTTCAATTGGATAAAACCATCTTCAATAAGTTGGCAACAATGGCCTCATCCAGAAAAGGATGCATCAACTTCATCAAACCCAGTTGAAACCACCAGGTGTGGAGGTAAGTAGAAAACATAATGTGACTAAAATTGGTGATTCATCCTAGAATTGCCTTTTCACCTGATCACACCCTTCCTGGTCACCACCAGTGATAGCATCAAAAAAAGCAGGGTTCAGAATTTGGACAATACAGGAGGAAGACAGAATCACCACTACACATGCATGCTGTTTGAAAACACTGTTTTTTTAAAGTATGGATTGGCAAATCTCCAGATGATGCTGTCAACTTAAATCATCATCATTGTTTTTATTTGAGAATAGCCATACGTGCATACAAAGAGGAATACATATATATATATATATATATATATCACATAAAAATAGTTAATTCAACATAAAATCACGAGACTGAGGTAAAAATGCAGGTAATTGAAAAAATATTAAAAGTGATTGACATAATATACAACAATATCCTTATCAGATCAGCAATCTAAAGGATGTAGACACCTACATCGCTGAGCTATGTTTTTACAGTGTCTATAGAAATAACAAAAAACACATCACCAAAACATGAGATTCTACAGAGTTCTTCATTCATAATGACCTAATTCCATAGTTGATTAGGCTTTCAAATTGCATTGGCGAATAGTCGGGAAGGCAGTACAAATAAACATAAAATGCTGGAATGTTTCAGCTCGGTCCCTACAAAATGGACATCGGTCTGACTGGTGGTGATAGCAACGTTTTTGTTCCGGAGGAAATGGTACTCAATATTCTTCCTACATACACTGACCTTGCAAACGGGTATATTTTTCATTTCCCAAATCGTCTTTAATGGCTAGATATGCCTCACCTGTGGATAACGTAACACACTTTCTTAGGTTTGTATTCTTCATCCAATCCTGGAACTCTCTATTAATTTGTTGCTTACATTTGCAGCCAAAAGCAAAGCGATTTAGCCATAGATCGTCTAGATTCAACATTTTAGCAAATTCTTTAATATATCAAAACTAGGGGAGTGAAGGTGATCCATGGTAATTTAAAACATCCACGATAGCTTCTCTATAAATTGTTAAGCAGGGGTTACACCAATTTTGAGCCAAATGAATGAAGGTTTTAAGCACTGAAAGTTCTACCTTGTTGCATAGCCCCAATTAAAATAGTTGTGATCTGTAATAGACCATTTTTCAACATTATTGTACCCTCGAAGTTCAGCTCCAAGTGGGTAGCAGTGATCGCTTTAATTCTATACACCTCTTGGGCTGGAATGGATACATTGTTACCAAAAAAAGGGAAAACCGAAATACCACACTGCTTTGTCTAGCTACGAGTGTATTAGATTTCTCTATTTGTTTCCCCATTTACGCTCTGAATTTAGCCGGATACCTAGGTAGTTGAAGAACGTGACTTCCTCTATGGTGGCCCAGTTTATGTCAAGATGCAGGCATGAACAGGGGTTTGACCTTTTGTCCACAGCACATTCATTTGTATTGTGTAGGGTTTATTTCCATATCTTGAAATGAACAAACCAGAATAAACTTTTCAGTCTGTTTCATTAGTCCACTTGGGATTCAAGGGATCAAGACCGCAACATCCACAAACAATAGAATTCCTAATTTCTCTCCCCCCAATGTCATTGAATCTGCATTTTCGTACTAACATCAATAGCCCAACTGGAAATAAGGTGAACACAATCGGAGAGGATGCAGCTGAGACAAGGCGCTTTTACAACTGGAAAAAGACCAATAGTTCTCTCCCTATCCCCCACCTCACAGACTGCGGAGTAAAATTGTATCAGTGCCCTCAGCAAAGGTTTTCTCAGGATCACATTAAAAGCTTTTTTCAGTCAAAAAACAAATAAAGCAATACTTTTCCCAGGATAGTACATTTATTAAGAAGTAATTTTAATCTGTGGGCTTGGTCTACCATACTGATCCCTCTATGGAAGCTATCTTGCAAGTAACTTATCCTGTTGATTATCTTTTCACAAGCTTCGAGTAGGCAGTAAAGCCTTACCATACACTTTCCCTATACTGTCCAGCAGGAAGATTGGGCGATAATTCCCCACCACCTATTTTAAATATTCATAATTTCACCTTTCTGCCATATTTTGGGACTCTAATCTTGAGATCCTATTAAATATCTGTAACAAATATATTACCCATATGACAAGCTCCTGTACAAATAGGTCCACAGAGATCTTGTCTGGGCCAGGGTCCACCAATGACTTCTTATCTTTTAGAATCTTGGTTCTCACCCATCAAAAATAAAAGGTCTGTCTTTCTCATATTACATTGAGAAATGATCTGTGAACGGAGGATGGCACAGGGGCAACACACTGGTCTTGGAAGCAAGACCACACAGATCAACAGAGGTTCAACTCCTGGATCCACGCTTAGAAACCAAACTCTGGTCTTGTATTAGGCATGTTATAAAAAAAAACAATTAAATAAATAAAAAATGTTAGGTGGTTCCAGTTTTATACTGTTCAAAAGCCCTCACTTACTATCTTTACATTTTCAGGTCTATATTAGAACTTCCTACCTGGCTTCCACATGCATTGCCTACTTTGACCTAATCAAGATTTTATTTCCCTTTCTTGTAGATGAGATTTTAACATTATTAGATGGTCATACAGATTTCCTTGCTATTAATAGTTCCTTTTTTCCTCTGGAAATCTTTGTCAAACCACATATTCGTTACAGACTGCATTTTATACATCACTCAGATGGGCTTTGTCACACATGGGCCTATTGTTGGTCCAATTTTATCAATCAAAAGAATCTTATTTTAACTTGAAACCGTAAATATTTACTCCACAAACCAATTCCAAGATTGGTAAAAGCTCTTGGTACATGTGAGGGACAATAGAATGTAGGTCTGGAGTACCCATTTTAAACACTTTTATCACTTATAGAAATCAACGGTAGACTCCTCTCACTCCTCCCTCTTTTATCTACCTGTGAACATCACTCCATATAGGAAACTCTACCACATTATGATCACTTATGTTCCTTTGTAAAAATGTAATTGAATATATCCTGTTCCAATTCAATCCATTTATTAGGATGTAGTCAACGTGGCTAGATTTAGTTTCGCTAGAATATGTTGTAAGAGGCAGAATGTCACCTCCACTCTACCATTACAGGCCTGAATGACCAATTTAAAAAGGTTTTGAGCAGTTTGGCATTTAGATTTGTATTTTCGGGGTGTTTTAATATCCCAGATAAGGTTGTCCTCTTCCAGGAGCTCCCCACCTCTTGGAGTGGCTGAAATTGGACCTTCATAAGAAAATTGGCAGTGGGCCTCATTACGAGCATGGCGGTAGCCTTACCGGCACCGTTTATACCGTCACCGCCGGGGTCCTAATGAGGCCCAGTGTCTTGATGTTGACGACCCATTTGCCCACTGGAGAATCCAGGCTTGGTAAGGCGTTCTAACGACTGCCCTCGCATAACTCAGATGTGCCCTGCATGCTGCAGCCTGACTTGTCAAAGAACTCTGTAAATGTAACCTCAGCATCCTGTCCCTCATTGAACTGCACTGGCAAGCCTGTTCAAATCATACTGCATCATCTACAATCCTGTCACCCTTAAGTCATTATGTTACCTCACTGAGAAACTAAGCATCTCCGGAAGCCTACGATCTACCAGACGTAAGGACATCTGCAGATTTGATCTCCACCTGTGCAGGAGCGAATGCACCAGAAGGCAGGCCTTCTCTGTCTGCTCCCAAGACTCTGGAACCTTCACTCCATCAACATCAGACTAGCCCTCTCACTTCTAACAATCTAGGAAGTAGCTCAAGACACTCCTTTTGAAGGAATAGCTCCTCCACCTATGCCCAACACCCTGCCCGAGACTGAGTGATCTGCTCACCTCGCTGTTTCCTCCCCTGGTTGCTTGTAGATCCCTTGCTGCCAACTTGCCTGTCCTCCCCCTCCCATGTTGCTAGTGCCATTAGTGCCCTGTTCCCTTGCTTCTCTGCTTCCCTGACTGGTTTCTTCCCCCTATGATTATAAAGTGCTACATTGCTTCCCGAAGCTAGGTCATCTCTCAATAAATACAATTAAAAAAAAAAAAACAATAATAATAATGTACATAGTTACATAGTGTCCATCACCTTTGGGCAATTGGGTTGATTATAAATAATCAATATAAGTATACTTCCCCCTTGTGGCATCTCGAGCAGTAAAATTTGCAGATCAAAAGATCCAGCATCAAAACATAAAACTCCTGTATTGAATTTAGCGTTAACCCAGATTGCCACTCCCCCACTTGGACATCTTTTGTAACTGATCATTTTGCAAGCAGGAATATCATAATTGAAAAAACCTGCAACAAATAATGCATCACATGTATATGTATCCTGGAAACACCTGAAACAAATTATATCAAGTTGTGTAAAGAAGTTAATCCAATCAGTATCAGCAACATTTTTTGCTAGACTTGTTATGTTCAGAGTTACAATGGAAAGTTACTTGTTTGTTTCAGGGCATATGTATTACTATTTAAAGGTTCTGCCCAGTGGGGTTTAGGCTGTCAATCTAAGGAATCAAAGGTAGAGGAAACTTCAGTATTTTTCTGCAGATTTGGCAGGGGAGATTCTCATTAGTGATTGGGTAGAATGGCGTGCAGGTTCCCATGCAGTAGGAGGTTCACTACAGGTGGAAGATGGTGCAATAGCAGAAAAGCTTTGACTACATGGGGTGTTCACAAAGTTTAAAATAGGGTGATTGTACTGAACAGATTTCTAGGAATCTGGTAACTCCCTACTTGGTGGCAGACCTCTTAATTCGATTTTTAGTCCTAAGGTTGGGAAAGGTATAATCAATTAAAAGTAACCCTGTAGACATGACAGTATATACGACCGGTATTTGATACAACCTCTGTACATGTAACCCGGGCTAGTGTATTGCATAGCATCAACAATGTCTTCCCTAAAGATAGAACAACACCCTTTATTAATTAGTAAGACAATGTATAACATTGTTTACCAAGGAGTCCCCCATTCTTTCTGTCCTGATGTTATTTAAAGGACATTTATAATTCTGGGAGAGCTACGCATATTAGTACTTGTGGCATTGGGAGTAGTGGACAGATCAATCTTGTTCCTGTGATTTGTCATACCTTTGCTCCTTTTTGAGAATTCATGGAAGATTCTTAACTACTTGTTTGTCTATTACTTGTTTAAGAGCCACGTCTAATTGTGTGATCTTTTATATGGCGGACCACTTGCTGTTTATTCATTATTCAACTTGTTGGTTATGCTTTCTTCCTATCACTGTGGGATTAGCATCCCTTCAATCTTTAAAGTCTTTCCTAATTAACATAATCTCATTATCAAGACCTTCTGGCACTATCCTTGGGGTCTTCACCTCATTTATCAGAATTTGACAGTCATTGCACGGGGGGGGGGGGCTTTATTCTAGGACACACAAGCAGATGATCAACACGGCTCCCAGATGTTAAGTTCGTTTTATTACCTGGGCATGTAAGGACAGCTTGATATTTGCTTATATATCTTCGCACTGTGATGTTACTCATCTCCGGTATATGGTTAGCATTTACTTCACATTCTGGATGGGTTTCTGGGTAGATGTAAGTATCTTTCACTGGTGCGAGTTATGTTTACAGCAGCATAACCCCTTTTGTAACAGCAAACAGTCCCTCTGGGGCCTCATTCTGTTAGATGGCCTCCTTAGTTTTGTTGGTATCTGAGGCAATCACAGGCAGTAACATAATTAAATGAATGTAGTGAATTTTAGCAGGAACCACATAACTACACCCCCTTCTTTCTTGGGCACCCTGGGAATTTCATAATTTATGAAAGAATCATTATCACTGCAAGTTTTGGAGCTCTTCACTGGTTTATCTTTCGGAATTCCTTTTTTTATTGTGTCATTTGAACCCTATCTTTAGGCATTTTTCAGTTGGTTGGCTCACTTGCCTTTGCCTCAGCAACATCTATAAGGGGCTGACCAAAGATCTTATTATTCTCATTCAAATCTCATAATAATGACTTGATCTCATTTATCAAACAATTTACATCCTTGATGTGCGCAATTATTCTGACAGTGTTTCTGGATTTGGAAACCAGGGACAAACTACCCACTGACTTCCATTTGGTCATCCTTTAAAAAAAATATAAAAAGATTAACAAACTGGAGAGCCTGCATTCATAACACAGATAACACAGACAAGATCCTTAGAAAATCCTTTGACCGCCTAATGTAATATGGTACCACAGGATACACCGGACTGACTCATTAAGAATGCTTTAGTCCACTCCTCCATCCGCTGGCCCCCCTGTGACCACAAATATCAATTTCACAAGTCATTTTATTGTATAAAAGAATAAACTGAAGTCTAGGGGTCGGGTTGTTAAAAGTTCTTTCCCTTGAGTGGTTGTATTAAGTAGTTAGACCCTTAATTCCTAGGTAGTTGTGCCTGGGGGAACACCCAACTGGCTTGGCAGGCATACTCTAGTCTCTCTTATGCCCCCACTCCACCACTTAGGCCACCAAAAAGTGCAAACACACTACAGACTATGATTCAAAGTGCAGGAAGTGTATAGATCAAAGCAGAGTGCAAGGAAAAAATAATCTGCAAGTATATGAACTCAATTATGTCAATTAATATTGGATATCTTTCAGTGAGGGCGAAACAACACTGGTGGAGGAATCTTGCTCTATATGACCACTATATTACTTTGGGCTCAAATTTGCATCCAAAGAAACATGGCTTAGTTCAACATTCTGCAATTCAAAATGCCTTTGGCCTCTAAGCTTTAGGGTCTGTGCTCTAGGTTCAGAGTACTCCTGAGAAACCTCCTATGTAATCCTATTGGCAGCTCAAAAAGCATTATCCAAGTAGGGCATCTCAAATTAATTTTATTTGGCTCACTGTGGTTTACTTATGGGCTCCTGTTTGCTCCTTGCCAGGGTTGAGATGCTTCTTATGTGCTCCTAATCGCATTGGTTAAGAAGTGTTAACCCCATAAGTGCCAAGGCTGAGTATACTCGTCCTTTTTGCATAGACTTGCATAATAGCCTGGCAGTTAAAGTTAAAGATAGTACAATGTGCAGGAGAGTATTGGGAAAGCATCAGACCAACAGTAGGCACTTTTGGGGAACTGCCTGTCTCCTCTTTAATGTAGATGGCTTTGAAGGCTTTTGGCACTATTCAGCATTTGGTAATAATAAAGTGGTCTTTCCTTGCAGACTACGGCCTCATCATGATTTGGGCAGTATCCCGGCGCCAATTGAGCCGGAATACCGCCCAGTGCAATTAGCGTTACTGCAACTAGGTCCGGCACAATTTGTGCCGGATCCTGAGTTGCGGTGGCACTGTTAGTCCCCATTTGTTATGAGTCCATAGGACTCTATGGGGTTTTAGGCGGTATTACCACCGTAGTAATATCGTTGATTGTAATAACGCCAAAAATGGGCAGAAAGATGAATGTTGTTGATTTTGTTCCTGAAATGGTCCGAGATGCTGCTGCAAAGTGTATAAAAATGAATAACGTGTTATGATATTATATATTGTGCTGATGAGGCCCTGAACACACTCTCTGGTGATGTTGATAACTGAGGTCGGAATTGAACAATTCATCATGTTCTGCATTCTGTATTCACTGCCGTTCATATGGTGCCGTTCATATGGTTTGTGCATTCACCATAACACCACTTATGCGGCATTTTCAACTTTCTTTGGGGAATATATTGTTGATCAGTGCAATAACAAAATTTAAAAACCATGTTAATAAGTTGCGTGCCATGATGGTTCAGAAGATAGCTCAGTGTGCCAAGCACTTATTTTGTTGTTATGCCAGATGATAGTTCCAAATCACGGCAAGCCAGAGTTAGCCATTCCTCTATAAGAGTTTGATCATCTTTAGCATATAGCATTGGGTGAAACTAACACCCACTATACTACAAACAACATACCTGTGCCAGAAAATGTTAGTTATAAAAATGAACATATCATCGGTATGGTGTCTAGAGTATGGCCTTGAAACGAGGTTTGTAAACACTTGGTAGCCACCCCAAATTAAGAGCATAATGCATCAGTTTCGAGAGGTGGTTGGGTAGCCAAAAAGAGGCATTGGAGCCAAGGTGTGAAGGCCCATATCCCGGCTTTGACCGTGAACGATATTGTGTTCCGGGATTGAGCACGATTCCTTTGGTGAAAGGGTGTGCCTCCTAACAATCAGATGTCATTGCTTTGCTCACTTCCTGCTCTTTCTTTTAATGTAGGCCATATGAGTGGAAAGGCAGGTTAGAGATATCCATTATTTAACACAAAATAGTTCGCTTTTTTTATTACAATTTCAAATGTTGTTCTTCACACCATGAATACAAATGTGCTGGTCTGCGCCAAACAATGACTTTAAGAAAGTCACACACCTTCTTTTGATGGGTTCATTTAAATCTCTAAAAAATGGGTAGACAACACAGAAGAGGTGTATACAATGTACAACAATTAGCATTCTGATACTTGTAGACTTCCATTTACGATCAAGAAAATAAAGCTGCAATCATTCTCCTTTGGTATGTTTAAATAGATTTATAAATAAAACTTGGTATTTTGGTTATCATGTGATGTGTGTACTTTTCAAGTCGGGTCTATTTTAGTTCATGAAAGTCAACATAATTTCACCTTCCTTTATCACAAGAATTGGTAAACAATGCAATTAAGTGCCAAAAAAGCAGATTGGACCAAAGTTTATAATCCTGGTCAACTCATTTAATCTAATAGTGCCTAACCTGTCAAAAATGTGCTGCAGTGTTTATAATATTAGTGACCATTTTTATATTGCACACCACGGTTTATTTCTTGGCACATTCATGGCAACAGAAGTTAAAGGGTTATGGTTCAAAAATATTGTCCATAATTAGAAATATATATTAACATTTCTTTTAAAGTTCCTATGAAAAATAAGCTGCAAATGTGACTCCAAGTCCTGCTTTTAAAGGACGTGGAGGCCTCCATTTTGTATACAGGGACAGTATAATCTATTTCTTTAATTCTCTGTTCCTACTAGGACCGTACGTTTTTTCCTACCAGAGACCAGAGACCAGAGAATTAAAACACACATCCACAGGACAGGCAGCCTATGAATGCCAATCCCACTACAGCAAATACTTTTCCGCAAAAGCTGAAAAGTGTTTGTTTTCTGTGTTAGGATGGCCTAGCCCTCATAATTGTATTGTATGATGTATTATGTGATATATCTGATCACAGGTCACTGCCTTAATGTAACCCAAGGCACAACCTGCTCACATTGTAACTAAGTCTTCCTGCAAGTAACAGTGCCACAATGCCCCTGGGCTGCCTGCGCGCTATATAAATTTAATAAATAAATAAATAAATTCATAGGACTGCCTTTTCTGTGAACGTCTGATCGAGGCAAACACATCATGTATGCCTTGCTTTTAGAAAATGATTCCTGTGGTCCAGTGGTAAAGGGTTAACTCTTCCTTTGGACTTGTGTGGTCTAGTTTCTTAGCTGCTTTCACAGTGCTCTTTTGCCAGGACAACAACACGAGAAAGAGCACTGTAATTGCCAACTAAGGATTTAGACTACACAGACCTGCAAAATGAACACATTATTTTTTAAATATTGTGTGGGGAGATCTATCTATCCCCACCATCTCCCCCCTATCTTACCCTATACCCTTTCCCCAACCCCCAACTATTTTTTACTGAACGTGTACAAAAATCCCTAACAAATTTGACCAAAAAACTGTGGTCATTTTGCAGTAGGTATTTTTGAATTTCATCATTTCTGCAGATACTGGGAGACTGCACTGTCGGCAACTTCCAGACACAGTCCCTCTAGAAAAGGGGCTCAGCACTATTGGCATGTACCACTGTTACACTAAGGTGGTTTGTCCTCAGGAGCAGAGACGTAGCTACTTCTACACTGCACTGCTCTCTTCCTGCAAGCGAGAACCAACAGTCTCTCTTCCCCAAGGGATCAAAACTGCCTGCATGTTAAAATACAAGTTAGTTTGTGATGTACTTGCTCTCTGGCATACCCAAAGCCAAGTGGGGAGGAAGTGTCATATATGCTATTTTATGTGATTGACTCAATAAACAAGGTCGCTCCATGTATCCTTTCTTGTGAAGAGGCTTTAGTGTGTTTAAAGGTGGCCTTGTTCTTGTGCTAAATTGCATCAATTATGTGCCTGAACAATATTTTCAGATATTAATTAGGGCATGCGTGTTGCATATGTTTTTTTTTTACCATATCACAACTCTGTGTGTGCCTTGCAGCAATGCAAAAAGATGCACAGTACCCCCACAAAAAGGGCCCATGGTACAGCTGCCCAGGGGGAAATCTCCGGAGTTGGCTGTAGACCAGTCCATCGCTCTCCATTTGCCTCTATTAACGTGCATTAGGTTTCTGTGGGTTACCTTAGGAGTGGGGGTGCTTTATTCCCATGCACTGTTAACCACATTGCTGTGTCCCATTATGCAGACTTGGGGGAATTTCAAACCAAATTGGGAAAAGCTACATGGTTTATGTGGAATACTCGGCACAAGGTCAGCCACAAGCCTTCAATCGACTTTGATCTTTGGGAATGGTTGAGTCAGTTGTGACTAAAGCACCCTTTACAAATAATTATTTCTGCCTCGTGAGTTAATGAAAAGCTGGCATGAGTAATTTATAGAACCAGAAAGCCAAAAAGGTTATCCTTCTCGAAAGTCGTATAAAAGCCACAGGAACCTTTTGGGGGATTTAGCACCATTTACAGCCGTCTGTCACTCTGTGATTTTTCACTCAGCGTTATTAGGTCGCATGTGGAGGCGGATTCCTGCCTGGTTGCCTGTGGTTACAGCACTGGGAAGGAGACTGGGTGATGCTCTCGCTGTTTTGCCCGCCAAGGTCTCGTGGGCACAACATCTCGCGAGGGCTGCACCCTGCGGGACTTCTGGAGCTGTGTGTTGTAGTGCAGCGCCAGCGCTAGGCGCTTTGCGCCAATTCCCATTTTCATACACAGCAGTACATTTACAAGAAAACTATGACTGAAAATGGTGCAATTTTCTTTAAAGATTGCTTTAGCTTACCAAGGTTTGAATAAGCCCAAATCACGTTCAAAGCAGGATGGAGTTAACGCACATCCTTTATCCAACCCGCAAACCGTGCAGAGGACAGGTTTACTGGGATGGTAAGGCTTCATTGACGTCATGAGGGGGTGACTTAGCAGCCACAGATTTTGGGAAGCGAAGGGATTACTGTGTATAGTTGGCCTGTGACCATAATGCATATCCTTCATTTAGATACTAGATATAGAATGGATAATAAGAATGTGTGTTCCTACATAGCGCTTCATGCAGCATTCCTCCCACTTCCAAGTGCTATAATAAAAAGTTATGACCAGATTCAGTGGCACACGGAGCAAAGGGGGAACACCAAGCTTAATAAAATATATTAGCCAGACCCACCAGGATATAGTGGTATTAGTTTAAAAATGTTGCGGTAGCCTGATTAGTGGGCACTGAAGAAGGATCACTGCAGGTTTGTCCAACTCCGGGGCCTCGAAGGCCGGAATCCTTACAGATTTTCAGGATGTCCCTCATTAAAATAATCTTGAGGAAAAATGTGGCAACATTTAGAATCATTGTATGCAAATTCATCTCATGAATATTAATGAGGGTTTTCCTGAAAACCCGGCCTGGATTCGACACTTGATGCCTGGACTTGGACAACCCGGGATCAGCATAATGCTGGTATTTTCTTTCAAGTATGTTTTGGAGGTGTTTGTATAGTACTTTACACCACTGGATAGTCGCTTTTCAGAGCTATGGGATAGAAAGGGAAGAAGGGAAGGGAGTAGAAAGGATGGACTCTGGCATCCTTATGCAGCAAGCACAAGATGAGTCTTCAGTGCTTTCCTGAAATTCATGTGGTTTGGTTCAAGTCGAAGATGTATGAAAGTTCCAGAGCCTGGATGATGAAGAGACGTACCCCGTAACAAATACATTTGCTAGATAAGAGGCAAGCAGGTCATGAGAAACTGGCTTTAGGCACCTTGTGTTAGTAGTTTGGTGATAATGTAATCGTCATGGTTTGTGGATTTGTGGGTCAGGCACACAATCCTGAAGTGAAGACATTGTTTAGTGAACAACCATTGCAACCACCTTAAAGCCTTGTTGATGTGCTTGCTTGCTGTCAGACCCACAGTGAGGCGGCAGCACCTTTTTGCGCCCTTTAGTGTTGTCATAGAATTCTGGTTGGGGCTCGGAACAGATGACGTTCCAATAATGAGGCCATGAGGTAACAATTCAGAAAGCCAAGGCAATCCTTTGGGGAGTCAGTAGAAACAGAATGAATAGTATCAGCATCCCATGCTGTGGGAGGCACAATGTGCAATCAGACGTGCTTGTGGAATGAAGAAACACTTTGAGCCAAAAGTGACTCCCAGGTCCAGACTTAGTTGGGGATTAGGGCACACCCAGTATAGGCGGGCCTTGCAGCAGCAGGGATGTTGGGTCAGGAGGTTGCATTGGCTGAATCTCAAAGGAAGAGGTAATTTGTAGCCGTTCAGCTGTGATTATGAAGGAGACAATTTGCAAACACTAGATGACCTCCAGAGTCCTCAATATGTTTCAGGTGTAGCTGTCATCAACTTATATGTTTAAATAAATGTATCACTTGAGAATCTGTGCCATCTGGGCCATAAAGATGTAAAAAAGGATTGCTGATGGTGAGAGAGGTGATAGAGGACTCAGGGAGTTCTTTAAACATTGTAGCAGGATTTAATGATTGACTGTGTCAAATGCCATGGCCAGGTATGCTCAGTGCACAAGACAGACATTGGTCTCCATCACTGAATAACTTTTCTCAAATAGTCATGTGAGTATTTTCAGTGCTGCAAGGGGGTCAGAACAACTGATGGGAAAACTCTGAGTTAACTAAGTCTCAAGATGCATCGAGATTTGCATGGTCAATACAGTTTCTAGAGCACAGGCCTCAAGTTGAAGAACTGCTGTGGGCTGAAATTGGCACACACCCTGGGATCTGCAGTAGTGTTTTCAACGGTCAGATGATGACTGCAAGTTGCAGTTTACCTGATGCATCAACGTGGCTCAGGTTGCCTGTTGTAAGGTGCTTGATGAGGAAAACAATCACTGAGACACACTACGATCATCATTTGAAAATGCATACATCATACCTACAAAATTACCACTTACATGATTACAACATCTCAGTGACAAAATCCAAAGCTACTGTGGAGACTTTGGGGAAAGCGTTAATGATGATAGAGGATGTGGGATGTTTTAACCCACTAGTCCATGCCCTGCAACATTACTGTGCACTGTGTGCATCAGGAACATCAGAATGACCGCCAGAAAGCATTATGCGCGCTAAAAATCACCCAGAAGAGCGCAGGAAAACCCGAACAACAGGCCGCCAATCCACTTTGCCTATGTCAGTGGTAACACAGGAGACCACTGCCAAAACCGATCATTTTGGCTGCCCACAGAGGAAAATGAAACTGCTTGAGAAAAAGCAGTCCTGCATGGCAACAGAAACACAGAGCTGCTTGAAAATCTGTTTTTTCTCTTGGCTGTTAAATTTGCAAAAACCATGGTTCCCAAACCACACAAAAGATCCAACTTCCTTGTTGGGTGTTAAACATCACTTTACTTCAAGAATCCACCTTAAGTACAATGTCAGCAGAAGTACCTTTATCAGAAGAAAATCCACATTTAAAGATGCTTGCTTGGAAAAATATGTTAAAAATGGGTGCAATACCGCTGCTCAGCTGTGTCAGAAGCTGGCGATTTCTTGTACTGTCATTTAAACTTCTACATTAAGATCTAAGTATGGAAAAAAACTCCTATCAAAAGCAATGGAGGTGGATACAATTCAAAACGATATTTTAAAAAGGCTGGAATTAAGAGATTTGTGGATATATTTGTAAAAATGTAATTTGTATTTTAGGACAAGACTATTTAAACACTGTTTTAAAAGTGAGTAAAGTTAGCCACACTGAGCTTCAAAAACATTCCACACCTTCTACCCAACAAAGGAATCTTCCCCCCTGCTCTGCTGAGAAACTGGCAGGTGTGTGTGAAAGGAATCGGGAGGGGGACTTTGGCCTGTAGCTCTGCTAAGAGACAATGGGATTTTTGAACTGAAAGGAAATGCTAATTTGGGGCGTCAACAGAAACCAGTCCTGGCAGGAACAAGCTCGGGTTGCATCTCTGGCTCAGCCAAGCTTTTGGAGGCGGGGCTAGACTGAAAATGTGGATTGGGAACTGAAGAAACAATATCTTTTTGAAAAAGACTTATAGAACATTGTCCCGAACTGGTAAAAATATGGAATTTAGAGGTTATTAAAATGAAAATGTTGCTCACAAGTAGAAACTACTCTGGAAATTGTTCGATATTCAGAGACAGAATTATCAAAATGTGGACTTTGTAGCAGTTGTGATCATGTAAAAAATATGAAACTTTACAGTAATATGCCCAGATGGTATGTGCATGTATGGGGAAAAATTGGTACAGAACTGACACTGAATAACCGACCAAAAGCGTGAAAAACTGTCGTTTGTGAACCAAAGCTCTCCAGAAGATGGGACTTTGATGGATGCGTGCCTTATTTAATTTTGGATGTAAATATGTAATATGAGCAAGTTGGGGATATTGTGAATATGTTATTTTGTGAAAAATAAGATATACTGTACAGAAACAAAGGTGAGGGTTTATCCCTGGACCATAAACATGACACATCATGACACATCATGACACACTGTTGCTTCTCAAATCAGGGGAGAGGAAATTCTCTGACCTATCGGCTTCTTAGAGGGTTGGGTTTAGGAAAATCAGCCTACCCACCCCCTTTAGAAATACATAAATAGGGACTGTTGAGGGCACAGAAAAAGACACACACATTCACCATCACTGATCTACTGGTCGAAGCGCTCTGAAGCAGAATCCAGACTCCAGAACTATCCAGACTCCAGAGCTATCCAGACTCCAGAACCCTGAAGCAAAAGGCCCAATCCAAAAAGCTGAACCCTTCTCTGCTGGCCTTTAGAAACTTGCAACCTGATTTTAACCACAAACTTCCACAGGGCCCAACCAATTCAACAGCCTGGCTGTGCTGTTTTGGCTGCTTCTTGCCAAGAACCTTTGCTAGAACCTAGAGATCCAAACCGGTAGAGCAGAGCTGTAACCCAGAACCACCTGTCAGATCCAGAACCAGAGGCCGCGCAGAGACCAGAGTGCCTTGCTGAGAGCAGAACCAAGCGCCTGCGACCTGTCCGGTGGCGAGCGAATTCCTGCCCAAACCTTTGACCAGATCTTGACGGCCCATTCCTATCCCAAGCCATAGTTGTGAGTATTTAGCATAGAACTGTCCATAGCCATCTCTTAGTTTTAAGTAATCATATCCAACCCACATATCCAGATTGTATTGTAGAATATCTTTTGTCTGTCCTGAATCCTTCTCTCATCCACATAATCATCTTAATCCTTCTCTCATCCACATAATCATCTTTGCACTAATATAGTTGCTGAAGTAGGCAAGTGTCAGAGCGGACAAAGATCAGACAGAGGCGCCTCTGACTGGTGGCTGTACCGTTGGTATCTCACATCTTCATAGCCTCCATTAGTGTTAAGAAATCCTTGTTTTTAATCTTCAACAGCGCATATGTCATTTGAAATCTTGAATCTTTTCTGAAAAATTGACCTTTATTAAAACATCTGTAATTTATGAACCGTACGTGCTAGGAACGACATTTAAATGTCAAATGGAAGCTAACACCGCACTCCAAGTCCTTATAGTTTTTCTGTGATCGCATTTCTCACGCGCTGAAAAGTTTGCCGCGATTCTGCATTTGGCTCAATTTCATTCCATATAAAATTGCTATTTCTTGCATGCAATCTTTGAATTCAGCTTCCTATCTATTAGTCATTCCAACATCATTGCTAGTGTCTACCTGAACCTATCCAAAGCGACTCCCACTAGTTTTGAATCCCTTTTAGCGAATTAAAGTCATTTTAGCATTTTTTCTATTCATTACAAAATCACATTCAAAAGCATTTGATCTGTTTAAAATCATTTCTGTTCTCTCTAAGCTTGCTGGGATATTTGGATTGAACTGCATCGTTGATTGTATATTCCTGACACCTGTGTGCCTCATTCCATCTCTTCATATTGCATATTAGGGGGAATTGAGTAGTAACAGGGGGAAATAGTGATTACATTGTCTTTGATTGCATTCATATCAAGTTTCATTTCTGTGCTGCATTAATTTCATATCATTGCATTTCATTGAACCTACACAAAGTTATTCTCTGCTACATTATTCTTCTCACCCATACTCCTATTGATTAAAGATATTGTTGATTGTTGTGATATCACCCATTGCTGATCAGTGTATAAATATTAATGAGTGTGATATCTAGATATTGTTCATATTCAAAAAAGTGATATATATATATTCTTTAATTCATCAAATAAATCTTTTAACTATGCAAAAAAACCTACTTCTTGGTTCAGTGAGACCGGGGGGATTCAAAGAGAGGGGCGTTATATAAGGGTACATCCTCCAGAAATAAAATAACTTTTGACATAAAAATATATAAATTAAGGGCTCCAGCTGGGCATCTCACGCTAGGCATTGACTTAGTTGACGTGCTGGGTTGAAACCGCTTACAGATTGGGGGGTCGTCACGGGATTTCTGGATTAGATATACCACTTATGACAGCTTAACACAGTGTGCAAACTAATAAGATACATAAATCCTGATTGGGCTACCACGCTGTGTTACACTGTAAAAGCACCCCTCAAAATGGAACGCTCTAAGGAAACGGTCTGTTTTGCAAATATAAAATAAACTTCTGTAAATCAGGAAGGAAATCAATATTTCCAGAATGGCGACATTGGTAGACATCAATATGGCTAGAGAACACCTTTTGCATAAGTTATTTGTGAGAAGTGAATGGACAGAGCAGGATCAGAATGTGTGGTTGCAGGCAATCACACAACAGATCACTGCAACAGGGTTAGATAAATGGAAAGACCAGGGTCCCTTACATGTGGCCCTGAGCGAACTATATATGGCCCCTAAGGCCAAGGAAGAACAAAATAAAGATTGCCAAGATAGCGGCATATCTATATTTGTCTATTGGAGCCATACAAGATAAATATGCTGAAGGCCAAGATCTGGCAAGTAGGCAACTGATGGCATTAGAAAAGGCCCAAACTGATCTGGTCTCTTCTGAGCAGAGCAAACAGAGGAGCCAGGAGTCTGAAAATGAAAGCAGGCAGTATATAGTCAAAATAAAAGAGGATCTGGGTATCCTGCAGCAGGAAAAGGCGGAATACGATACCAGAATTCTGGCCTTGCAGAAGGAGTACCAAGAAAGTTTGGACTCTCTACTGCAGAGCCAGAAAAAGCTGGAGCAACAACTGAATTTCAACAGGGCATGCTGAAACACTTGTGTATGAGCGCAATAGAAATAAAATATCAATCAAATCAATCAATCAATCATGTGCAGAGCAGGTAGTCACCCTCCAAAGCCACCTAGATAGAGAGAAGGCAGAGATCAACAAATTAATTCTGAAAGACCTGGACACCCAGGCAGAATTTGATGAAGAGCGCCAGAAAGCTGGTGCGCTTCAAAGACAGAGGGACGACCTGGCGGCACAGGGGCAGGCTCTTACTCAGGAAAGGGACACTTTAGGCCAGGAAGTCTGTCATTTAAAAGAGAAACTGGAAGAAAATCACCTGGCCCTCCGGGGACTGGGTGACCTCCAAAAAGACCATAAAAAATTGTTAGAGCACACCAGGAGGGTGGAAGAGGCTCTAGCAAGAAAGGACCAGGCCAGTCTGAACAGGACTCAGGCGGTAACCCTCCTGCAGCAAAGACTGGCACAGTACTCAACGACAACCCAGGAAGCACAGAGAGAAAATGAGGCTCTCTGTGAGAGCAATGACAGGCTCCACAGGAAGGTAGCCATGCAAGAGAGACTGATAGAGACTAGTAAGGCTTTAATTGAGGAACAGAAAGCTCAGGTTCTTGCATGGCAACAGGGAGCAGGGGCTGATAGAGATGAGGTTCGCTGGGAAAGGGAGACACCTGAGCATAATCTCAGGAACCCTAGTAGCAGAGGCCTTCATCTCTCCTAGTCCCTGGACTCGGCCACCCCCATGTCCACTGGCGCACATGAGCCCAGGACCACGGGGATGGCAGATTTCAATCCAATCAGAAGTATGAGGCTCATAGACCAGAACCTCCCAGGAATGGATGGGCGGGCATCTGGGTATGGGTACCCAAGCACTGTGAAATTTAGTGGGGAACTCCAGGAGAGTAGGCCCACTAAGGGCATCCTGAACACCTCTGCTCAGCTAGGAGAGTGGGGGGGGGGGTACCCATAAAATCCTGGGAGCAAGGAGGAATCAGAAGACTCCTCTGAGTGCCCAGGACACAGGAGACTAGATCCCCACATTCTGCCAGCCATTCCCGGGCTTGCAGAATCTGGGAGAACCTAAAAGACCAGACAGGCACCTCTGGGAGCAGTGCCTCTGAGTCAGAGGAGGATTGGACCAGGGTTATCTGAACCAAGAAGGCCAATAAGGCAAAAAAGGGCCTTGCTTAAGGAGCCCTTAAAGCAAATCAAGGTGATAAGGAGCGTCATCACGCCTTATCATAAGAACGCCAAATATTCTGTTTGGGAGAACTTAGAGCTCTTTGAGCAGATGATGGAAACTTTCCATTTGAAAGACAGCAGTAGCTGCATTCAGTATGTGAAATGGACCTTCTCACCAGAATACTCCAGCTTCTTTGCGGGGCTGGAGGACCAAAATCATTCCAGATGGTCCACATATAGGGCGGCCATCTTGAAGCATTTTTCTGTACACAGAAATCCCCAAGAGGCTCGCAAGGCAGCCTACAACTTGCAATGTGGGGAGGATCAGGCCCCACAAGAATTTGTGTAGGAACTAAAGCGTGCCTTTGTGCAGACCACCAAAAGGGTGCGCATGGACAGCAAAGAATTTGTCAATACTTTTTTCCATGCTCTACCAAAGTACATCATGACCCAGCTAGTGAGAGATTTTCATGAGAAAAGATCATTAGACTGGGTCATTGAACAGTCCACCCGAATTTATGAGGTGCAAAAGCCCATAGAAAGCAAGAATAATCCTAAAAGCCCCAAACCAACCAACACCCCTGCTGCTGCGAAGGTGGCAGAGGTGAAGGTTGCCCCCAATTTAGATTTGGAGATGGGGGGCCTAAAAACCCGCCTGCACAAAATCAGAGCAATCCCAAGCCCAGGAGGCCCTCGGGCCAGTCACAGACAGGGTGCCAAGGAGGTAGTCCCACAAACAGGATCCCTCACTCCCCTGACTATGTAAGTCCCCGCTACAAGGGGAATAGACCCATCCTGGGTTATGTGTGGACTCCTCCAGCCCAAGGGGGGGGGGATCCAACCAAACAGCACCTAACCCAGGGAACTTCCCTCCTCACTTCCCTCAGGAGGGCAGAAATTCTCCAAATCCTGGACAGAACTTCTTCCCCAGGTACCCAAAAAACTTTCAACCCCAGAACAATCCATCCTTCTTTCCCCACTCTCCTGAGCCTAGACAACCTAATCCAGGAGAGGGGAGGACAAGGGTGAGGGGTACCCAAATCTTCCAAACCCGGGGTATTATCAGAGAAGGGATATCTACCCTTTCCGGGATAAACCCAGGGGAGAAATGAGAACTCTGTATCAGCCTGAGCGGGTATCACAGCTAGAGCGCCTGGTCCAAAAAATGGCACAGGATCTGGGTCACATGCTGAGGGCTCAGTAGAACCTTCAGATGAACATGCCGGCACAGAATGCCTCAAACTCCAGACCTGGTACTCCAGAACAATGACGGGAGCAGCACCCAGACAACCCCCCGGTTCCCAGGGAGGAGGCACAAGGGGAAGGGGGGTATAAAGCCTTGGAGGAAGCTGCCTTCCCCACTTGTAAAAAGCCCCTGGAAACCCAGGAAGTAGGAGAAACAAAGGACCCAAACAGACCCATTTTGAGGAGGAGGTAAAAATCTTCCAATTTGAAGGAAAGGGATCCTCAGAGAATCTTGGGAAAAGGATCTTCTCCTTCAGAGATGGGGGAACTCCTCCCAAAGAAAAATGGGTCCCAAAGGATTCAAATCCAGACTGGGTAGATGTGGGAACTGAGCTAGCGCCGCCCATTATCCAACTCCAGCACCAAAAGCCTGAAAATCCCCTGGTTCAAACCCATTCTGGTGACTGCCTCCAAAAAGGGGGGGCAGCCCAGAACCAGGGGAACCCAAAAGTTCTCCCATATCTAGTTGCCACCTTTTCTTTGCAAATCCTCAAGACTCCCCACAGAATTCTGCCTAAATCTCTTCTCTCTCGGTGTCCAAAACTAAAAAACTAACCCAGCAGTTGTCCAAAAATGTACATTATCTGTGCCCACTTGCAGAGAAGGAGGGAAGATTCTATGCCCCGGTACAAATACAGGGGCAGGGTACAATTTTGGCACTGGTGGACACTGGATCCCAAGCTACCCTTCTGTCCAAAAAGGCCTTTGATAAACTGAATTCAGGAAGGGGGGAGAATTACCAAATTCCACTCACCCTTCTTCCTGGACAACTTCAGAACTTTGACGGGAAGGAAATTCCCGTCGAGGGGACTGTGGATTTGGACATTAAAATTGGGCGACACAAGGTGAAGCACCCAGTCATAGTTGTAACTCCAGAGGGCACCCCTCGTTTACTAGGGAATGAACTCCTGTGAAGGATGTCACCCTTCATAGACTGCATAAACAAGGTCCTCTGGACCCAGACTAGCCGACCAATGAAGTTAAAACAGAGTGTCAACCATTTTAGTTTAAACGGCACCTGCCACATGGTTGAACAAATATCTGACCAAGTAGAATTTCACTTCCAGAACAACCAAATCCCAGACGTGACAGCAATAGCAGTAGGACAACAAACTGGTGATGGGGGGCCCTCTCTATTTCTAAAAGTCAACCTTCCTTCCAGTTTAAGGTGGCATTCCACACTGGAAGGAAACACACTGAAATTCTTTACCAATCCACAATCAGACATTCCCACTCCTATAGTCCAGAAAGATTAGAAATCAGCTCAGAGCCTGGCTGATATTCAGCAAATTGGAGAGCAGTTGTTCCTCCCGGTTCAGTTAAATGAAGGGAAGGACTCTGTTCTCGCCCGAGTGTGTGTGAACAACGATAAAAGTTTCATCAGCAAAGCCATGTTCCGCCAACCCCCAAAAGACCCAGCCATTCCCACATTCAGACTCATAGACAAATGGGAAATGGATCTGGAAACACCCAAATCCAAACATCTCCTGCCAAGCAGGTGTATGCTCAAAATCTCCATAGGCAACAAGAGCATAGTCCATAATTGTTGGGTCGTGCGAGAAGTCACTGCCGCCTTTTACTTAGGCAGTAACATTCTCAATCGCTTTGCCATTAGTTTGGACCTAATAAACTTCAAAGCTTGGTCCCGATTATCGGATAATCCCATGGGCTTTGATGACCCAGAGTAAGCAGTTAGGTCAGCTCAACTGCTGCCTTATGCAGTTGAAATTCAGATTGGAGAGGAAGTCACCATCCCAGAAAGAACCCAACAATTCTCCCTGGAAGTGAAAGTTAAAAGAGGGCAGAAATTAAAAAACCCTGATGCCTACATTCATTTAAATGTTTCTCTCCAATAGCAAGGGTTGGGGGTAAACCCAACACCACTAATCAATATAGAACATGACACCATTCCAATAGAGGTGGACAACAGCGAATTAAAGAGTATCACTTTAGCCGTAGGCAAAATTGTTAGAATGGCAGTTGATGACCGATATTTTTCCATAGATTTAGGAAATGAACTGTTAGGACCAATCCCCAAGGACTGTTTTGACAGTGATAGTGATGACAACACAACACCAGACAGGATCTTTACCTGGCATGGGGGGAACTTCCTGGTGTACACTTCCTGCCCTTATGGTAAGGAGGATGTGACCTGTGACTTCAGGAGGGATTAGGTGATTTTCCAGGTCCGTGAGGACTGCCTTCCCCACCTGAAGCCACCAGTCCAAATCAGCACTGTGACCAGGGACTTCTCCACCCAGCTGTAAGAGGCCGCTGAGATTGCGAAACCAGAAGTCTTTCCAGGCTTCAGGCAGATGGTTGAAAAGAGAGTCAACCTAGCTGATGCCTGTGAGACTCTGGAGCAGAAGCAAAAGCGGAAACAAGTTTTCTTGGATTTTCAAGATCTCTTTGCGGTGGACTCATATGACTGTGGTCGCACCGACATCCACAAAACAACAATTCCCACGGAGCCTGCCCTGACTCCAGTGTTTGTGAAGCAATATCGCTTGCCTGTCTCAATAAATGGAGTCCCTTACTGAAATAATTAAGAACCTTGAGTCCCGTGGGATAATCCGTCCAGTCCACAGCACCTTCAATAATCCGGTGTTGGGGATATTGAAGCCAAACGGCCAGTGGAGACTCTGCGCAGACCTTAGGAAGCTCAACAAATGGGTCCGTACTTCCTGATGGCCTCTTCCCTACATTGATCAAGGGCTGGCCCAGATCCAGGGGTCACAGGTATTCACTGCAATAGACCTGACCAATGGATACTGGACTATACCTGTCAGTAGGGAGGACCAATACAAGCTTGCCTTCACCTTTGGGGGGCAGCAGTACACATGGACCAGGACTCCCTTCGGATACATCAACTCCGGCAATTAATTCAACATTTTTCTATATAAGGCCATGCCCGACCTGGGTGAGAGGGGTAACCTGGCTTATGTAGATGATGCTCTCATCAAAAGCTCAACTGTGGAGGAACACATAGCAGAGATCCATTATGTTCTGACCCAGTTGAGGGCTGCCGGAGCAAAACTTTCCTTTCAAAAGGCACAGTGGTGTAGGACCCGTGTCAATTTCTTGGGGCATGAGATTACTCCTCAGGATCTCTGTCCCCAAGAAAAGAAAGTGGAAGCACTCCAGAAATGGAAAGACCCCACAACTCTGCGGGAACTAAGGAGTCTCCTGGGACTGACTAATTACAGTAGAAAGTTCATTGAGGACTACGCAGAGATCACAAGACCCCCTGATTCATCTTTTGAAGAGGGGGTCAAGTGGGAGTTGGGTCCAGAACAAGCCGAAGCAGTAAGACAACTCAAAAGAAGCCTCTCACAAGCGCCTTGTCTAGCTTACCCTGTCAAAAACAAGGAGTGCTTCTTGGAGACAGGGTTCTCTAATACATGTTTGACTGCAGTATTATACCAAAAGCATGACAAGGTCAATAAAGTAATCTCCTATGCGAGTAAAACTTTATCCTCTCTGGAGGATAAATTCAACGATTGTGAGAAGGCACTCCTGGCAACGGTGTGGGCATTGAAGAATTACCGCCCGTTTGTCCAGGGGGAACACATCATAGTGGAGACTCCACACCAGTCTCTGCAATATCTACAAAGTGACAAAATCCAGCCCGGAAATGTGAGTAATTCCCGAATTACTTCCTGAATTCTGTCAATGCAAGGCTTTCCTGTGAAGGTCAGATATGGCCAAAACAAGAAGAGTCCCCTCGCGCAAGGTCTGGCTGACTTGCATGATTGTGCCAGAGAAAACTGTCTCGAGGACGAGAGTCTAAAAATCAAGGACAACATAGAGGTATACCTAAATTCCCCACACAAAGTTTTTGAAGAAGACAAGTGTGAGGGAATGCCCACTGTCTATGTAGATGGATGCTCTTACCATGTTGACAACAATGGGGAAAAAGAATTTGTGGCCGGCGTAGGGAATGCATGGGTGTATGAGACCCCAGAACCCTCCGCTCGGTACAAGATTGGTCCCCGAAGTAGTCAAGTGGCAGAGTTGATGGCTGTGCATCAAGCCATCCTCACTGCTGTCCAACATCAACTCCACAAACTGGTCATAATCACAGATTAGGATTATGTACGGAACGGGTTTGTGGAGCACCTGGTTAACTGGAAAACCAGAGACATGTTATGTGCTAATAATAAACCATTGAAACATGGGAAATTAATTCAAAACATTGATGATCTGGTCACCTCGAATGGGATGACCATCTACTGGAAAAAGATTAAGGGTCATTCCAAAGTAGAGGGACCAGACAAAACTGGAAATGACTTAGCTGATCAGCTGGCCAAAACCGGAGCCATCCAAGGGGATCTACTAGAGATTGAGTCCCTGTTGGGGGAAATACAGGTCACGTCTATCACTAGGTCCCAGACAAATGCTCACAATGAACTCTCAACTGCACAATGGAGTATGGAGACCCCAGATGCTGATTTGATTACGGCTCAAAAGGGGGATCCAATAATTGATATGTTTTATCAACACATTGAGGACCCTGAGAACTTTCCCCTGACGGATACCGATTACATTGGGAAAGAGGACCTCAGAGTGTTGATGAAATGTCCAAAAATGTTCTAAATCCAAGACAGTTTGTTGGTCAGGAGTTCCCTCGCTGGCCATGATCAGTGTGTGGTCCCTACCTCATTCCGAAGCCTGATGTTAAGTCACGCCCATGATGCGGCCACAGCCGGTCATAGGGGGTTTCATACAACACTTGAAATCTTAAGAGAGGTTGCATACTGGCCACACATGGGGCAGGACCTCGACCAATACTTGAAGGGGTGTCTTGTGTGTGTACAATTTCAGCCAACATCCCTCACACACCGTGCGCCTCTCCAAAAGAGGGGGATGACACTGCCATGGTTAGATTTACAGGTCGATTTCATCGGGCCTGTGATACACTCCTCTAGGGGAAACAAGTACATGTTGACCGTGACATGCTTGTTTACTAAATGGGTGGAATGTCTCCCGGCCCCAAACTGCAAGGCAGAAACAGCAGCTGCCCTGATGATCAACCACATCTTTTCACGTTATGGACTACCCCAAAGCATCGAGTCAGACCGAGGTAGCCATTTCAACAGCGAAGTATTGACAAAGATGTGGGAGATACTTGGGGTCAAAAGGAAGCTACACATTGCTTACTGGCTAGCCTCTAGTGGTGCAGAAGAGAGATACAACAAAACAATTGTGAGCATATTAAAAAAGTTTGTGGCAGATTCTGGGCCAAGTTGGGATATTAGATTACCTCTTGTCCTAATGGCCATCAGATCTACCCCTTCATCTGCAACTAAAATGTCACCACTTGAGCTGATGACTGGACACAGGATGGTGCTTCCCCAGCATCTGCTCTACAGAACCCAAGAGCAGACTTGATCAATGCCTCCACAACTCATGAGTATGTTGAAAATCTGAGAAAACACCTTCAACATGCTTTGCCTATGCTCAGCGAAATCTAGAGAGATCTGCCGACAGCATGAAGACCCACTATGACTTAAAGACTACCAGAAAAGAATACAATGTAGGAGACCGGGTCTACTTATGCAATTTCCAAAGGAACCAGGCCAAACAGCGCACATTTTTGCCTACCTGGAGGGGTCCTTTTGAAATTGTAGACAAAATCTCACCAGTCGCCTACAAAATCCACATCCCCAAAGGCAGTTTGGCAGAGGGGGAAGATAAGTGGGTCCAAATTAACCAACTGAAGTGTTGCCATCCTAGGCACGCTCTGCAGCTACTGGAGGAGTCTCCTGGAACCCCAGAGGGGGTCACTCCAGCTCCTTAGCATTCCAACTATTAAATATTCCATATATAGGCCATGATTTACCATAGAAAAATGTGTCCGGATTTATCAAAATGTATGTGTCCGCCCCACTACATTAATAGTGGTGGGGAAATGTCTACAAATATGCTTTTGCTTTGTCATCCTAGGATTGGAAACCATGGACACTAACCAAGGAGGACTACCCGGGGACTGGGAGCAAAGATCTGAGGGGCCCGGAGTATAGCTCCATACTCACATGAAGAACTGGCCGAGGAGAACCGATCGATCCACCCCTGATGGAGAAAAAGATGATGAACTTTGCCATTGGTGCAATCAAAAGAGATGAGACTGACATCCCAATCTTGCGAATTCCCATTGATGGACGTACAACGCCAAATCGCAAGAGGGGGGGCTTTTGGGATGTTTTAACCCACTAGTCCATACCCTGCAAAATTACTGTGCGCTGTGTGCATCAGGAACATCAGAATGACCGCCGGAAAGCATTATGCGCACTAAAAATCACCCAGAAGTGCGTAGGAAAACCGAAACAATAGACCGCCAATCCACTTTGCCTATGTCAGTGGTAACACAGGAGACCACTGCCAAAAACAATCATTTTGGCTGCCCACAGAGGAAAATGAAACTACTTGAGAAAAAGCAGTCCTGCATGGCAAGAGAAACACAGAGCTGCTTGAAAATCCGTTTTTTTTTCTTGGCTGTTAAATTTGCAAAAATCATGGTCCCCAAACCTCACAAAATATCCAACCTCCTTGTTGTGTGTTAAACATCACTTTACTTCAAGAATCCACCAAAGTACAATGTCAGCAGAAGTACCTTTATAAGAAGAAAATCCACATTTAAAGATGCTTGCTTGGAAAAATATGTTAAAAATGGGCGCAATACCGCTGCTCGCCTGTGTCAGAAGCTGGCGATTTACTTATACTGTCATTTAAACTTCTACAATAAGATCTAAATATGGAAAAGAACTCCTCTCAAAAGCAATGGAGGTGGATACAATTCAAAACTATATTTTAAAAAGGCTGGCATTAAGAGATTTGTGGATATATTTGAACAAATGTAATTTGTAGTTTAGGACAAGACTATTTAAACCCTGTTTTAAAAGTGAGCAAAGTTAGCCACAATGAGCTTCAAATACATTCCACACCTTCTACCCAACAAATGAATCTTCCCCCTGCTATGCTGAGAAACTGGCAGGGGTGTGTGAAAGGAACTGGGAGGGGGACTTTGGCCTGTAGCTCTGCTAAGAGACAATGGGATTCTTGAACTGAAAGGGAATGCTAATTTGGGGCGTCAACAGAAACCATCCATGGCAGGAACAAGCTCAGGTTGCATATCTGGCTCAGCCAAGCCTTGGAGGTGGGGCTAGATTGAAAATGTGGATTGGGAACTGAAGAAACAATATCTTTTTGAAAAAGACTTATAGAAAATTGTGCCGAACTGGTAAAATATGGAATTTAGAGGTTATTAAAATGAAAATGTTGCTCACAAGCAGAAACTACTCTGGAACTTTTGCGATATCAGAATTATCAAAATGTGGACTTTGTAGCAGTTGTGACAATGTTAAAAATATGAAACTTTACAGGAATATGCCCAGATGGTATGTGCATGTATGGGGAAAAATTGGTACAGAACTGACACTGAATAACCGACCAAAAGCGCTAAAAACTGTCATTTGTGAACCGAAGCTCTCCAGAAGATGGGACTTTAACGGATGCGTGCCTTATTTAATTTGGGATGTAAATATGTAATATTAGCAAGTTGGGGATATTGTGAATATGTTTTTTTGTGAAAAATAAGATATACTGTACAGAAACAAAGGGGAGGGTTTATCCCTGGACCATAAACATGACACATCATGACACACTGTTGCTTCTCAAATCAGGGGAGAGGAAATTCTCTGACCTATCGGCTTCTTGGAGGGTAGGGCATAGTATAATCAGCCTATCCACCCCCTTGAGAAATACATAAATAGGGAATGTTGAGGGCACAGAAAAAGACACACCCATTCATCATCACTGATCTACTGGCGAAGCGCTCTGAAGGAGAATCCAGACTCCAGAACTATGCAGACTCCAGAACTATCCAGACTCCAGAACCCTGAAGCAAAAGGCCCAATCCAAAAAGCTGAACCCTTCTCAGCTGGCCTTTAGAATCTTGCAACCTGATTTTAACCCCAAACTTCCACAGGGCCCAACCAATTCAACAGCCTGGTTGTGCTGTTTTGGCTGCTTCTTGCCAAGAACCTTTGCTAGAACCTAGAGATCCAAACCGGTAGAGCAGAGCTGTAGTCCAGAACCACCTGTCGGATCCAGAACCAGAGGCCGCGCAGAGACCAGAGTGCCTTGCTGAGAGCAGAACCAAGCGCCTGCGACCTGTCCGGTGGCGAGCGAATTCCCGTCCAAACCTTTGACCAGATCTTGACGGCCCATTCCTATCCCAAGCCATAGTTGTGAGTATTTAGCATAGAACTGTCCATAGCCATCTCTTAGTTTTAAGTAATCCTATCCAACCCATTCCAACATATCCAGATTGTATTGTAGAATCTCTTTTGTCTATCCTGAACCCTTCTCTCATCCACATAATCTTGTGATAATTGTAGTAATATATCATCTTTGCGCTAATATAGTTGCTGAAGAAGGCAAGTGTCACAGCGGACAAAGGTCAGACAGAGGCACCTCTGACTGGTGGCTGTACCGTTGGTATCTTGCATCTTCATAGCCTCCATTAGTGTTAAGAAATCCTTGTTTGTAATCTTCAACAGCGCATATGTCATTTGAAATCTTGAATCTTTTCTGAAAAATTGACCTTTACTAGAACCTCTGTAACCTTTGAACTGTACACGCTAGGATGCTAGGAACGAAATTTAAATGTCAAATTGAAGCTAACATCCTCAGCTTTCAAACGAACTAAGAAACTCACTCCAACTCCATATAGTTCTTCTGTAATCGCATTTCCCGCGTGCTGAAAAGTTTGACGCGATTCTGCATTTGGCTCAATTTCATTCCACATAAAATTGCTATTTCGTGCAATCAATCTTTGAATTCAGCTTCCTATCTATTAGTCATTCCAACATCATTGCTAGTGTCTACCTCAACCTATACAAAACGACTCCCACTAGTTTTGAATCCCTTTTAGCGAATGAAAGTCATTTTAGCATTTTTCCTATTCATTACAAAATCACATTCAAAAGCATTTGACCTGTTTAAAATAATTTCTGTTCTCTCTAAGCTTGCTGGGGTATTTGGATTGAACTGCATCGTTGATTGTATATTCCTGAAACCTGTGTGCCTCATTCCATCTCTTCATATTGCATATTAGGGGGAATTGAGTAGTAACAGGGGGAACGAGTGATTACATTGTCTTTGATTGAATTCATATCAAGTTTCATTTCTGTGCTGCATTAATTTCATATCATTGCATTTCATTGAACCCACACAAAGTTATTCTCTGCTACATTATTCTTCTCACCCATACTCGTATAGATTAAAGAGATTGTTGATTGTTGTGATATCACCCATTGCTGATCAGTGTATAAATATTAATAAGTGTGATATTGTTCATATTCATAAAAGTGTGATATATATATATTGTTTAATTCATCAAATAAATCTTTTAACTTTGCAAAACAACCTACTTCTTGGTTCAGTGAGACCGGGGGGGATTCAAGGAGAGGGGTGCTATATAAGGGTACATCATCCAGAAATAAAAGAACGTTTGACATAAAAATATATAAATTAAGGGTTCCAGCTGGGCATCTCACGCTAGGCATTGACTTAGTTGAAGTACTGGGTTGAAACCACTTACAAGGTGATGATTACTTCTGCACCAAAGTAGCTGTTAGGAGAAGCACTAAAGCACATGATATTCCCATTTTCTCTGGGAAGCATTCCATCAAGTCTTTACACAGCTGTCTCCACGGAGCTGGGGTGGGGGATACCCGAGGCAGACACATGAGCCCTTTCAAGATGCAAAATAGGTCCTTGGATAGGTTTGACACTTTGGGGATTCTACTTTGTAGGTGAGTTGTTTTCGTTCATACAATGCTATTGCTGTAGTCCCTATAGTGTATTCTGCAAGCAGTAATGTCAGGGAATTTTGTTTTTCTCCAAAATCTTTCAAGGGATCTCTCATGCAGCCATAAATAATGTAAGTTGTATTTCAATAATGTATTGGGTTCTGCTTTAATAGATTGAGGTCTGCAGCATTTAAGGTGGACATAACTTCAAAGGCTTGTGTCACATCAATCTTGAAGCCATCAATTTGATTTGATTTGCATTTATAATGCGCCGAAGCCAACAGGAATCAGGGTGCAGAAGAAATCAGCGGTAAGAAGCGTTGAAGTACAGAAAACACAGCAGGTGAAAAGCTATCTAAAAACAAATGTTTTAACTCCCTTCCGGAACTTCAAAAAGTCTGTTTCCGCCCGTGAAAGTTTTGGAAGTTTTTTCCATGCAGGGGCAGCCGAGTCGAGAAGGACCTACCCATCCCTCGTGCCTGCCTGCTCCTAGGAACTGAGAGACAGAGCCCGTCACTAGACATAGTAGGCCTGGTTGGGTTGTGGACGTTAACATGTTCTTTGAGGTAGCTAGGAGCTTTCCTGTGGAGGCATTTATGTACTATTGTCAATGCCTTGAATTGGATACGCGCTTCCACTGGGAGCCAGTGAAGGTCCCTCCTGTGGGAGGAGATAGGGTCATGCCTGGCTATGCTCTTAACCATACGTACCATGTTGTTTGTACGACATGAAGTTGGCCTAGGCCTAACATAAGGGCATTGCAATAATCTAGCCGAGGCATCACGAAAGCACGTACCAAGGTGGCAGAGTTAGCCTCTGACAATTATGGTTTAGCTAACCTTAGGAGTTGTAAGGTGTACTGAACCTTATTTGCTATACTTTGCGTATTGGCATTTGTGTTAAGTGATTACTCGAAGATCACTCCCAAAGTCCTAAGTTTGTCCACCGTTTTGATAACGTGACCTTCAACATGGAAGGCGGCATATGATGGGTCCAGCTTGGATCTTGCCTATGGTGACCCAAACAACATCGTCTATGTTTTATTTGCATTGAGACACATTGGGCCTCATTACGACCCAGGCGGTAATCTGCCGACATTACCGCCATGGCGTAATGAGCGTTTACGCCGTGGGCCGATGGCGTAAAGAGCGCCACATTACGACCCATCGCGCACGAGCATTACGCCATGGCGGTAATGTAATTAACGCCATGGCGGAAAAGGCCCCTACCGGCATCGTAGGGCGAGCAAGGTGCACTTCCGCCACCGTAAGTAGCGGCCACCGTAATTAGCGGTGGCCGCAATTAGCGGTCACCGTAAAAAGCAGAACCGGAAATAGCGTCATCGCGGCGGAACGGGAAACAGCACGTCGGCCATCTTTAAAAACACAATCCATTGCCATCCTTCCGAACAACACCAGATCCAACCCTGACACCTGTCCCAACCAATCACCCACCCATCCAACCACCCAAAAATGCCTAAAGTTGTTAAGAAGGCATGTGACCGCCAGCGCTAGGAAAGATTTAGCCGGGAGGAACTCTGCATGCTTGCGGAGACCCTGCAAGACAACGCAGCTGTCGTTTTCTCGCCGGAAATGACCAGGCCAGCGATAGCAAAAAAGAAGGCCATCTGGGCCCTGGTGGCCGAGCGCGTCAGCGCGGTGGGGACCGTACCCCGCACCCCACAGCAGTGCAGGAAGCGCTGGGATGACCTTCGCATACGGGTCAGAGCCGTCATCTCTGCAAACCGCAACCTTGCCCTGGGTACCGGTGGAGGTTCGGAATCCCCACTAAAACTCCAACCGTGGGAGGAGATTTGTGCAACCACGATTGGCATGGAAGGCATTGAAGGCGTCGGAGGGATGGAAAGGGGAGTTCCGACATCAGGCGATGAAGGTAGGTGCCTCAAACAAGACATGCCATAGTCACTGCAGTCCATTCATGTGTAGCACAAGGTTGCCCTAGAGTGTAAATGCAACACATTAGCTCCACACTGCCCATAGCCACATGCGAGCACCACCCTGCAAACACTGCTGGCACCCACATACCTGCATCCACATTCCACACAAAAAGGAGACAACCTGCATGGCCCTGCCTGAAATCTGCCTCATCTACTGACCAGAATCATGTCAATCATTGTCATTCCAAAGTCCGCAGACCCATCAATAACGCCCTCCCTCCTTTGCTCCACCACAGGCACAGATTCACATCCCGAGGACCAGGACACTCCAGCGACGAAGAGAGCCAAGAAGGCCAATAATACCATCCCCGCACCCTCAACCTCAGCTGCAGTGAGGCAGACCCCACAACAAGCAGAATCCACTGCAAGCAAACCGGACGGGCCACCGGCAAGCACCCCTGTAGGCAGCAGGCCAGCAGCAGCAGCTCCACCTGTACCAACATTGCCTGCCATAGAAGGCACCGGGTCTGCGGCCAGCAGCAACATGGGTGAAACAGCTGCAATTGCTGCATGTTCAGCCTCTGACATTGAGGAGCACGAAGTCAGAAGCCCCACTGACCTTCTACATTCCCCCTGTTTGTCAAACGCCAGCCCCCATGAGGATCACACACAGGGGCACACAGAGGAAGAGGAGTGGCCTTCTACCCCATGCCCAGTCCTCAGTCCACAGGAGGGGAGCAGCCCCTCCATCACACCACCAGCACTGGGCATGGCCCAGCAGGGGCAGCAGTCTCTCGAGGACATCATAGAACGGCAGCAACAACTGTCCACAATGCTGACTGAGCATGCCGCGGAATGTGTGGGGGCTAGGGCAACCATTGAACAGGCCACGGAGACCCTAAGGGCCAAAGTAGCGCAGAGCACTGCCACCCTGAGGGATGCCATGCAGGCCATGTCTAGGGACATTTGTGGTGAACTTGCCGGGTTGCGTCGTGCGCTCACTGAGCTCACCCACACCCTACAGGACGTGCATGCACGGGGGCAGGCAGGGACATCCTCCGCTGCCAGTTCTGCACAGAGCAGCCCTGTCCGACGTTCCGGACGTAACCTGCGGTCCACAGCCAGGGGTGCCCCGGGGGCCGGGAGAGGGGGCTTGTAACAGCCTGTGGCCACTGTCACAGGCATCTGTTGACACTTACATGGGGTGTGTTGGGGTGTGCAGGGGGGAGGGGGGAGGTGGGAGGGGGTGTGTCATAACGTTTTATGATTGAAATACACTTTTTGCTTTTCCGAAATGAAATGTGTGGACATTTTCATTGCATATGTGTGCTTTATTGGTGTACAGTCCACAGTGTGCATGTCCCAGAGACACACAGTGCCCCAAGTGCAGTCTCCATGTGATACACACCAGCCGTGTGTGCTAGAAACAGTGGTCGATGATAGTTTGGCGCATTGCACGCCCCTCCTGTGCATCGCCTCCTCCATGGGGTACCGCCCCATCTGCACCCTCCTCATCCTCATCGTCAGGTGATTGCAGTTCTGCGTCAGGGGGCAGGGGCACATTCCGTCTGACGCACATATTGTGTAGCATGACACATGCCATGACGATCTTTGCCACCTTCTCATGGCGGTACAGTGAGCAATGCTGATGTAGACAGGGACATTTTGGGGGCCCTGCTGTCTGTGTAATGGTGTGTTGATGTTTCTGTCCGTCATGTGCCTCCTTCGTGGGCAGTTATGGGGGACAGGTCTATCGGTTGATGGTGTTTCGTGACGTGCATGTAGGTGCTTTTCATTGTTGACAATGTGGTCTGATTTGGTAGAATGCACTTGCAGATGGTTGTGTCATGGTTGGGACACAACCTCATTCACATGGTAGGGCTGCATACATTGGGTATTGGCTTTACTGGTATTGTGTGGAGTATGGGTTGCTTTAGGGTATCCTCTGTCTCCGTTCTCTCTGCTACTCACAGCCAGGTGGAGTATGCATCATTCCCCCCCTTTCAGCCAGGTGGTGTATGCCTCATTCCCCCCCCTTTCAGCCAGGTGGAGTATGCATCATTCCCCCCCCCCTTTCAGCCAGGTGGAGTATGCATCACCCCCCCCCTTTCAGCCAGGTGGAGTATGCATCGGTACGTCATTCACCTACCCACTTCACATTTCCATGGTCATGACATTGGACTCACCAAGTAGCCAGGATCTTGGGCCTGCATGTCGCTCCATGTAGCGTGGTATTGTGGAGTTCCTCAGGACCATAGAATCATGGGTTGATCCGGGGAATCGGGCACAACAATGTGTGATGATCTTGTTGGAGTCACAGACCATTTGCACGTTGATTGAGTGGAACTGTTTCCGGTTGCGGTACGGTACCTCCATGGCACGTGGAACCACCAATTCCACATGGGTGCAGTCGATGGCACCAATGCAACCAGGTATGCCGGCTAGTGCATGGAAACCCACTTTGGTGTTTGCAATCTCCTGGGCAGCCCGTGGTAATGAGATGTGGTCGTCTGTGTGCTTGAGGAGGGCATCAAGCACTTGGATGAGTGTTCGTGAGAATAATGGTTGTGAAATGCCATGCAAGTGCCCCACTGTGTGCTGGTAGGTGCCTGTGGCCAGGAAGTGGAGTACAGACACTACCTTCAGTCGGGGTGGGATGGCGGTTGGAGTTTCTATCATGCTGACGATGTCGTTGTGTGTTCTGTCTACGATGGCGGTGATGGTGTCCCGGTCCAAACGGTACAGGGTGTGGATCTGCTCAGCAGTGAGGTTGAATGGATTGGCTCTGATGCGTGGGATTGGGGGCTGCCTGCGTGGTGGCACTGGCTGTGCTGGTGGGGCTTGCTGGGCCTGCCTTGCCCTCCTTCTCCTCCTGCGTCTCCTCTGTGCTGCCTGTTGTTGTTGTTGTTGTTGCTGTTGTAGCACTTGCATTGCTATCAGGTCCTCCAGCCCCAACATTGCTAGTCGTATTGGTATCATTGTGGAGTGTGACTGGGTGTGGGAAGGGGTGGGGTGTGCTCTTTTTGTACTTCCTGAGTCTGTATTGCCTTCACCTGTGCTGTTTCTGTGCACCTGTGGCAGCTGCATTCACTTTACATGGCCCTTTACAGTTGGTTCGCGATGGCGTAATTAGCACCATGGCGGTAAGGTACTTAACGGGCTGGGTGATGGCGTTAGGTGCATGTCCGCTTGGGTCGGCATTCGCGTACCTTTCCGCCATGGCGCTCAGTATGGTGTGGGAGGTCGCGTGCGCGCGCCCTTGGCGCAGTTAGAGGCAGCGTTTACTACGATGCCGCTAATGGCATCGTAGTTAACGGTCACGGGTCATGATCGGACTTGGCGGAAAACGATGGCGGTAACCATTTACCGCCATCGTTTTTCACTTAGCGCCAGGGTCGTAATGAGGCCCATTCTGTTGTTTGCCATCCAATGTTGAATGGCAACATAAACTTTGTTAATTCTGTTTGAATCATCTGTGTACTTATCACTGAGTTCAAGGACGAGCTGGGTGTCGTCAGCATAATTTGTGATGTGAATATCCAGCTCGCCCAGAAGATCGCAAAGCTGCTGATAAGTCGAACAACATCAGCAGCCTTGCCTTGCCCTGATCCACAATCTGGATCATCTCTGACTTCATATTCAGTAGGACTCTCTCAGTGCCAAAGTTGGCCCGAAATCCCGATTGCCCACAGTGAAGAGGTCCAGAGGTTTCCAAAAATTCTTGGAGTTGTAATGTTGTCACTTTGTCCAGAACCTTCAGAAAGAAGGGGGCATTGGTAATGGGTCTAAAGTTATTGTAATCCTTTTGATCTAGGCTAGGTTTTTTTAAATAATGGGGTCACGGCTACCGTTTTTAAAGCTCCCAGTACACAACCATGCCTAAAGCAGGCGGTGATAAGGTGAATAATAAAAGGGAGGAAAAGGCTTTTGTTTTCCAAGATGACTTTAGCTGGGAGAATTTATCCTGCACAAGTGGTGGGCTTCATAGTAGTCATGATGTTAATTAACGCTTCCTCGGTTATACTCCTAAAATCCAAACCGGAGGAGTTAGTCGATTCATGTTTTCAGCAGGTGTGAAGCAGTTGGTAGCATCCATCCCACCCAGACTTCTCTTCATTTTTGTTTGTGCTAATACTATCTTGTCTGCAAAGGCAGCTTGAATGTTTTTACAGTCAGCATTTGTAGGAATGGTCTGTTGTAACATGGATGCCGGTTTTTCAAGGTCCCTAAGGATCTGAAAAAGTTTCCCCACCTTATTGTCTGCTCGAGCAATCTGATTATCCAAGAAGGATTGTTTGGCGAGAAACATTTCCGCCCGTTACACTCTGTCAAAAGCCTTCCATTTATCCGTATTGACTTGGGATTGATCCTTTTTCCAGGCTCTTTCGGCCTTCCTTTTGACCTTTTTAAAATGATGTACGGTCTCACCATACCAGTTCTGGACGTTAACATTTTCTCTAATAACTTAAGTGGTAATAGGTGCAACACGGTCCAACATGGCCAAGAAACATTTCTCAGATTCCAACACCAGATGACTGGGAGAGTCTGTAACAAACGTTGATGCCATGAGCGAAAGGAGGCAAGACTCTAGGTCTTCTTTATGGATTTTATTGAAATTCCTGCTTGTTACCTAATGCAATGGGTTATTTTCCTGAGTCTACAGGCAAGGCAGTCCAGACTCAAAGGTAACAAGGGAATTGTCAGACCAGATGCAAGGTTGCATGTCAAAAGGGCTTATGTATATGTTTTACTAGCAACCCAATCCAGTATATTACCTAAGTTTGTGTGTGGCCTCCTTGCAGTTACCAATAACAAATTTGTTAGTAGTAACAGTTGTGCAAGGTTAGTGGCTTGGACATAAAGCGGGTTATTAAGCCAATTGTTAAAATCACCCAAACCAATAGTGGCTATGTTAGGTTTGTGAGAAAAAGATAAAATGTTCACCATGTTGCCATAAAAGTAAAGAGTTTCATAAGGCGGATGATAAATCAGGATAATGTTATACAGTTGTTGGGGGAGAGAGTGCTTTTGAGGACAGAATTTCACAGCCCTGACAAGTAAATGTAGTTTGAAAGAAGTTAAAGTGTGAGCGAGCTATGATGGCTACCCGTCCACCCGTTTCTATCTCTGTTTTGACAAAAGAAGGAAAAACCAGGTGGGGTTGCTAAGTTGATGTTTGGTCTGCTCAAATCTTGTAGCCACGTTTTGGTAATACACATGATGTCAATGTCGTGGTCAATAATATGGTCACACACTTCAATTGCATGTTTATCCAACGATCTGGTGTTCAGCAACAAGGTTTTAATTAATTGGTGCTTTTTATCTACTGGTGAGTCTCTATATCTATGTAACAACCCATCACTAAATACCTGGTTGTGAAGCTTGTGTCTACTGAGTGATGTGTCGCAGGTGTCCTCCATGGAGCCCATAGTGCAGCACTTAACAGCTCGCTCTCACAGCAAAGGACCACCAGGGTCTTTGCTGGCGCGTCATGCACAGACTCGTGCAGACCGGCACCACCCTACCACGCCACGCTGTCCCGCCTGACCGAGGATTAACAAATCCTCTGAAACTACAAAATTCAAGGGAGTTGTAGTTCTTGTGTCAAGAAATGACACGGAATACGCTGACAAGTGCAAAGCTTGCATAATTCGATTTACCAAAGTTCTACAAATGTCTATAATGCAAACACAGTGTTAAATGGATAAAACTAATTTTGAAATGACAAGAAAAAAAGTCAATTCATGCAGTAAGATTTTTTTTAAATGAGGCAACTTCCTAACTAAAATCAAAGCGAACTGCTAAGCTAGCGTCTGTATTTTTTCAATTATGATTGGTGTAGAGCTGCTTGGGCATATAGGCGTATAATAGTCTGGGTTAAACATTTCAGGGGAGACATTCTTAAGGTTTGTAACCCATGATGGTGTACATCATCAAGGAGTGATTAGGTCATGAAATCAATATAATATTACTGATTTCCCTTGAGATGTTTAGTGAGACAGGCATTGTAGTTGTCTTTTATCAATGTGTTGAGCATATGGGCCAAGCAAGATTCATATCCACATTTATGAGATGAACAGATATGAGGGAAGATGACCCCTGAGCGTATGAACAGCAATACTGGGAGGATAGCTCGGGGACAATGAGCTCATTTTGGGAACAAGACAATGAAGTGCAACATGGGTTCGATTCCTGGTTGAAGCATTGAAGCTGGAGGAGTCTGTCATCAAGAAGATATAAACAGCCAATACAAATAATGAAAATAATTCTCTCATAAAAGATCTGCACGAGCACTGATAAGATTTCTTAGATGACAGACATAGGTTATAAGAGTCAGGAACCTGGCACGTGCAATATGTTTCAGGCATTGGAAGGTCATGATTGTGCAAATGCACGGTTAGTATACGTTGGTAGAAACATGAAAAAAAAGATGGTAAAAAAGACGACATATGTGTGGAAGTTGCACGTGCACAAATTGTCCTGGCATATATTGCCATGCTATATCTTGATTCACGAATATTGGAAAATACTAAATGAAACAAGTGGAAGCACTGTGAAATCCAAGATAATCAACGTAAAGAAAAATACGTCTAAGAAAAGTAACACCACGGGCAACTAGCGCAGGACAAACAATCTTTTCTCTCTTTATTTTGCTTTTCTTTAAATTTATTTGAATTTTTTCAGATATAAGGCCTTTATTCCAATTCAAAACTAATTGGTGCCTCTGTTTGAATGCGTTTGCAGTAATTCCAACCACCAATGGAATAAGTCGAGCATTTTAGTCAGGTCTTTGGGAGGTTCATTTTTAAGTTCTCAGACTTCAGAAGAAGTGGACTGCCTGCATAAGGGTTTTTGTGCAAGTAGTCCACTTATTAGTGCAATTTTGATCCCCTTTTGTGCGAGGATCTAAATGTAAAACACAAATCCATGTGGGCCTTAGCCTCTCTGTTCCATGTATTTACAAAACAAATCATATTGTAAATGCATCCCACCATGTATGCACATTGCGGAGGGCAATTACATGGATACGTATAGATTCCTTTGTGCTAAAAGCTGACAGATTCCATGGGAATCCAATACATTTTGATCAGCATCAAAATTGAATGCTGTTGGAAATGCATTTGCTCTGGCCAAAGAAAGCCACCAACATTACCAGGATCATATAAAGCGTGTGAAAAAGATGTATTTTTTTTTACAAATGCATTTTATGATCCAGGTCACTGAAAATGGCTTCCATAATATCTTCACAGGTGATCAGGATTGAAGCCAATTCTTCAGATGATTCAATACTTTTCTCAGATAAAAAACAAACTCCTCTACACGTGTTTTTATGGCTACTTTATTGCTTCACCAAGAGATAACACAATGGGCCTCATGACGGGTAAGGCAGTATAAATCTGGTGTTACCATGATGGCGGTCGTACAATTTCCGCCACTGCCTGGTGGCGGAAACAAGGTAGGATTATGGCTTGCTGGCCGCGCGCATCACTAATGCGCGGAACCAGTGCCACCACCATCACGGAAACAACAGCAGAGACGGATGTACCGCCACAAATGTTGGCAGTGCATCCGCCTCCGCCGCGTGCATGCCCAACATAGCGGCACCACGTAGGCAGAGCAGGGAATACTGAAACCAGAAATGCTGTTATCGCCGTAACCAGAAAGAGAGTGGCAGCCATTACAAAAATCACAATCCACTGCAATCCTCCTGTACCAGAAGCAATCCAGAATCAGTGAGTGGGCCAACACACAGAGGGACATGGCTGCAAGGATACCAGAAAACCGAAGGCGCAAATCAAACTTCAGTGAAACAGAACTCATCATGTTGGAAATGCATGGGAGCTATTCTCAGCTGACCAGCGGCCCAGCACACAGCTGAGGCGCAAGACCATATGGGCTGAGGCTGCCCAGAAGGTGACAGCTGTGGGTGTCACAGCCCGTAGCATCAAGAACTGCGACAAGAGATGGGATGACCTCCGCCTAAGGGTGCAGAACCTTCTGGCAGCCCACAGGCATTGATGCACTGCAACAGGTGGTGGACCACACTCACCCCTAAAGGTGCTCCCATGGGAGGAAAAGTGCAGCAGTGTGCTGCATCTCGAGGACATCAAGGGAGTCGGTGCTGCAGAGGCATTAGCTGGAACACCTGGCGAGGCTGGTTAGTACAGAAATTGCACAAATAATAGGCTGAATCAAGCTAATCCTGCCACCCGCCCATCAACGCACAGAAATGTCCATATCACAGTCCACATCACCCCCGACCACACCCAATACTCCCATGCCCCCCTCACAGAATACAGTGGAAAGGCAGTCAGATGCCCAGCCCCCAAGTATGACCCATACACACCCACATGACAATGCAGCACACATCAATGTGTGTAACCACAATGGGATCTAGCTTGATGACTGTGTTGCATGTAATTGTACTATATACATCCTGTCAGTCCACTAACAGCATGCCTTTCATTCACCTACAGGAACATCATCTGAGACTGATGGCAGGCAACCTGGGAAGTCGAGGGAGACAGGACGTGCACATCACCCAGAGCACCATCCATCAATATCTACTGCAGGCACCTCAGACATCTGGCAAGTCACGACGGCCCAGGTACACCACGCTGAGGAGACCGACACCCCTGCTGCTCCTGGGACACAACTAGCACCTCAGCCCAGCATCCCTACTGCCCCTGGGACAAAGCAAGTACCTCAGCCCAACATCTCTGCTGGACCTGGGACACAGCAAGCACCTCAGCCAAACATCCCTGCTGCCCCTGCAATCCCACAGGGACGTGGATCACCCCACCAGGCCGAGTACCATAGCACAGACAGCAGTCCAGAGGAAGTGGCCGTTGAGGCAGCCGGAATTGGCAGCGAGAAGAACCAAACACCCCTGAAGCACTGGACGCATTCAGCCCCATGAGCCCCAGGAGTGCCATGTGCTCTCCAACCCCATTTTTGCAGGAAATCAGCAGCCATAACGAACGGATGGAGGAATGGCAGGGCATGCTTGCCGCACTGGTTCAGCAGAACCTCAAGGAGTCTAGGCTTCAACGTGAAAGCAACAGTGGCGGACGCTTACAAAGGGATGGGGCGTCACCCCCACTAGAGAGCACGTCAGTGTGCAGTCAACAGAGTGTTCACGTTCCGTTCGTCTGCATGCATCATTTTTAGCAGTGCTGCCTGCAAACCAAATAAATAATAAATAATGAATGCCGCTCTACCAGAGGCTCTCTACTGTTCATGGCTGGCCGGGCTATTGCAGAGGGGCATGACCCCTTTTACGCAGCTTTTTCCAGTGTAAAGTGCGTCAAGCTTGTAGCTCCATGCACTCTACGTAATCCCCATGGCAGCGCACCTGCTGAGGACTTCGGCATAGAAACAGCAAATCACGGAATGTCATTGGTTGTTTTCGAGCCAATGACATTAATGTGACTGGGCGTATGCGGCGTGCAGAAGGAAATCCAGTTCCACCTTCTCAATTCGTCGCGTGTGGAGTGGACTCTGGAGTGTGAAGAAGTGTGAAGAAGCGTGAAGACGAGTCACAACCCACAAGAAGCTGCCCTGAGAACAGCAGTCAACTGAGCTGCAGAGGGTACACATGGACGTATCTCCGGTAAGTGTGTGATTTTGATAGGACTTAACTTGGTGATGGTGGTGCTCACCCGGGCCGGCCTTCATTCCCCAGGGACGGTGCTCCCATGACCGTCCTGGAGCCCTGCCCTAGGGAATCCACAGCAGGCCTAGTTGTTCTCGAATCGATGTGTCTGGTTCTAGCGGGATTATTTCATGACGAGCAGCATCAAACTACATAAACCATGGTGTTTGTGTAACAAAAACACGGTTTGTGTAGTGTGATGCTGCTCGACTAGACATGCAACCGCCTGGGTGGTGGTCACAGCCAAACGCTTCATATACAGGCGCTGCGTGGCGTATTGATGTTCAATGGAACTATGTGAAAGGGGAACGTGAATTTGCTAATGCCATTCGTCCAGATAAAGGTCTGAAATGGTGAAAAGCTGTTGTCGCATTTAGAGTCGGAAGCCACTGGTACCACTACCACTCCACTCCCAGAAACAAAAAATATAGCACTTGTAAGGAGATGTCACCATTATTTTGCTACCGATTAAAAATGTTCATCAAGGTTGTAAAGCTGGGCTTCCCCATTCCCGACCCAATCCCAGCCTTCCCCATCTCTGCGACAAAATCGGTGCGAATGGAAGTCTGTGTTACATGAACCATACGAAGCCGTCTGTCTGATGATATTTAGTTGATAGCCCCTCACGATTTGTCATGGGTGCCCGACCCCGTTATGCAGTTCATTTAGGAAAAGTTTGTTGATATTATACATAAACATCCTCTATATTTAGGATGAATGTCATTTTTTTTTAACAAAACGTTGCTATTTTTAATAGGGTTTTGCTCGCACCCCGAAACAAGCCCCCTTCGCCCTGTACAGGTCAATGAGCAAATTGCATTCTCTAGCTTTCCAGGTGAAAATCTCCCCTTTTGTGATCGTAAACGTTGGAATCTAGAGCCTGCATATGATCTCTAATGGTGTTCATCACACTTCTAAGCAGTGTATTGAAAAGGCCCTCAGTGTATATACATCGAAAGGGGTAAGGGCAGAGCAGTGGTGGACTGGGAACCAAAAAGGGGCCTTGGAAATATGGAAATAACTTTAAAAGCGGCCTTCATTTTACACAATTTCAGTAAGCAGAACCCTTTTCCTATGAGAATGTTGGACTTAAAATAGGTCACAACACAAAAGAGGGCCAGGGTGTAAAGGTCCATATAGGCCAGTCCACCCTTGGAGCAGAGTCAGCATGGCCGAGCTCCAAACTTGCCGACTTCATGCTAGAACCATTTCTAGGCAAGTGCTTAACTGGCGATCCACTATACTAGAAGAAGAGTGTGTTGCTAAGTGAACTAGAACTTAAACTTATCAATGTCGGACTCCTGCATAATTAATGTACAAACCATTCTATCTTTAAACAGGGACATCTAGTGTCACCCAGTTACACACTCCACCAATTTTCATGGAAATTCAGAATTAAAGCGACTGTAAAGCTCAACAGAACATGTTCACGATCACAAGCTCAGCATAAACACTACAGGCCACAAAAGTCACAGGGACCTCAGGTGACGCAAGTCGCAACACAACTTCTAGAATTGCTGCTGAAGCCTGATACAAAAGCATTGTTCACCTGGCAAGCTACGACTGTGCCATTTTCTTGCCCGTGGCACCAGATTGCGTGTTTTTTTGAATTCGCAAGTTCAGATCAGATGGTAAAATACACGTGCCAAAGTTTACTGTTACCCTGAGCCGTAGTCCGATGGATGCCTTATTTCTTAGTTTGAAACAAAATGGCACATATGATATATGCACCAGCGAACTTTATGCTTCTATGACAGTTATTCGCACAGATTAGTACCTGGAATGTCTCCACTGCTCAAGGCCCAGGGACACACACACTATTGAATCCCAAAAAGTAGCCACTCAAACATCTATATGTTATGTAGATTTATAAGTGTTAGGGAGAATTCTCCAGAATGGCTAATTTCCCTTACCTACCGAGTCCCTCAGCAGCTTTGCTGGATTTCTAGGATTTATTTTTTCAGCTGGTAAGAGTGTGAGCCTTTTTTTCTCACTCTTACATGTGTTTTTGGCTATGTGTTGTACATTTTTTTGTGTTCATGGACTTTGGAGTCTCACCTACTCCATAGGCATCATCTTTTTACTGTGTGTCACACAGCACCTTTAGTGCAGTGACACAGGGTTGTCTTTTTCAGACTTCCCACTCTGAACTCTGTTTTCTGGGACTGACTACTGTCTCCTAGAACATGTAAAGTTGCCATTGACTTTATTAGCCTTTTTGAATTCACAGACCCAGTACAAACTATCCTCCATAGAGTACTGGAAAAGGTTAACAGTTATCCCTTTTTGTCTGTCTCTCATGGAACATTATTTCATTCCCCTTTCTTTAAGATTTGGCCGCTGGCAGTGGTATCTATCATTTTTTCCCTGCCGCAGACTATGAAAATAGCCCTGGTACTGTTTTAGGCTAAGTTAGTAGCCTCAAACTTTAAACCCGCTGGATCCCTTTTATTTTATTTCAGTTCCAGCTGGGTTTATTCGCCATTTCTTTTTGAAAAGGTCTTTCTTGTGTTTTACTCTGCGCGCCAAACCAGGTTTGGTTCCTTTGAACGCCGTCCTTTGGCAAGCTTCTGCTCAGAAGCCCTCCTTAGGCACTTGACTGTCTGAGGGGGACAGGATGTGAGGGAGGGGTTTGAAACTCCCTGCACAGGGTCTTCTTGGAGACCCATGTCGCACTCTGTATGATTGGCTGTGGTGACTGTCCCGCCAGGACAGCCACCCTGCTGTGTGATTGACAGCCAGGCTGTGTGAATGGGGGAAAACTGCATAAAAAGCAGGTCTCTGGGACTTGGAAGGCAGAGTCACCACTGGATCGAGAGAACCAAAGAGAAGCTGAAAGAAGAGGACCTCTACCACGACTGAACCTCCCGGTGAATCCCTGCTGCGGGTCCGAATCTCCAAACTTCGACGACAGGGTAGATCTGCAAGGAATCTTCTCCCCTTGAGCTGGTGGGACCAACCAGTTCACCAAACTGCAAGCCAGGCCTCCCTCATCTGGTAGAATTTGCTGTGCACAGCTACAGTGAACCGGATAGCCAGGAGGATGGGACCCTGCTTGGGTTTTAAAGAGCGCACCTTTTATTCATTGCTTTGCTCCGCTGCTGGTTTCTTCTCATGGCAGTGCAGGACCCTCCAGTCGTCCTCCTTCTTGTCAGTCCGACAGTCACTTCATGAACCGTGAGCCTGCAGGACCTGTCAGGAACGTCTGCCTCAGCTACAGCATTCTTCTGCTCTAAAGGTACTGTGCTAACCCGGTTGTTCGTTCCGTCTGACCGCGGTGAAAGTGTTTGAAATCTTTCGCCAATCCGAGGGCTTGACCTTCCCTATTCTTTAAAGTAACTTTTCTTCCAACCAACTTTGTTTCGAACTCTTGGCAAAGACTTAACCGCAAACTACTCTGAACTGTGTGATCCTCTTCAAAGACTCTGGTCCACTGACTTTGGCTCAGGCATTTCCTCACTGTAGTAGCCTTTTCAAGATTGCACTGCTTACTTACTTGTTGGTGCTGCTTTATTGTAAATAGTCTTGTCTTTCCCTCCCTTTTAAATTGCTGGAGTGCCATTTTGCTCACACTTCATTTTAAGCTTAACTTGTCCAGAATCTATTGGGTGTGGTGTAGTGTATTAAGAGTATGCTTTTCTGCTGCTTTACTTTAGTGAATTGTTTTACAAATGATGTGTAAATAAATGTATATTCTTTTACTCAGAAACCTTGAGTCAGTGCTTGCTTGAACCATAGAAAATTGCTGTCCTTTGTGTAACTTCTGATACTGCTCACTTTACTCTTGAGATAAGTCTGGCTGCTCAGCCATCTCTACCTCTTTACTGTGTAGTACAGGCTTGTACCAAAGGGGAATTTGTACTGTCACTTGTAGTCTTAATTGTGTGGTGTGTGGTGTTCCCAAAGGGTACTGCACATGATTCTGCCTAACAATACTGGCCCCAGGCAGTCTCCAGGCACTATATATAGTACATTTTAGAGTATCGTATATGTGTGTTTGAGTGTGCAGGTACTTTCCTACTAGTTTATCTCTCTGACTTGAGCTTTTGTGCCTCTCTCTCTTTCCCTACCTTTCGAAAACCTTTCTTTACATGTCATCTCTATTTCCTTCTTTCTCCCTTCCTCTCTCTGTCTCTTTTCTCTCTTTTTCAGCCACCCACCCCCGTTTCCCTTTTGCTCTGTCATTCTTTCCACTTCCATCTATGTTGCCTCTCTCTTTCTGCCTCTCCCATTCTCTCTCCCTTGCTGGTAAAAAGCATTTGCCTCAATAAATAGCGCTATTTGCAAATGCAACGCTGGCAACAGGTGACAATAGTGCATTTTCTGAGCATGACTTACTCATCCAGCCTATTTTTTCCACTGCAAAATCTGAACCTTTCATTTGGCTTGTCCCATTTCCTTTCTTTGTTTTTTTACATATTTCTTTATTGAACTTTTAAGAGACAAAACCCACAAAAGATAATACATTGAGAGGTTAACACCCCCAATACTTGCTTTGAACAAGAACAATAGTAAGGCCGACTGTCCTGGTCCTACAGTCTTTATTGGAAACATTTTGCCTGGGTGCCGGGGCCATGCATTTGGCCAACCCAGTGATCAAACGCTGCCAGGCCCTGCGGCAATCCGGTCACATCCTGCAGCATGCCACCTCACATCTATGTGGTCTGGAGTTGGTATCTCTCTGTCTGTTCCCCCCCCCCACTTTGAAGTGGGGGGAAGAGATGGCCAGGTGTCTCCGGCCCGGTGCCAACCACCATTTGGTCTTTGTTGCCACCCCAGGCCCAGCCTCAGCCCCTCTGTATTTTGTCCTTCCTAAGAGGCAGATGGGGAAGGAAGGAGGGTGCATATCTGTCACCCTTTCTCTTTCTCTCCCCTTCCTGCTCTTACACTTGCTCCCTTCCTCTGCTTAAGGGCCTGTGCCCTTTACCCGTGTGTGAAGCCAGGAGGACATAGTTTCAGTCAGTGTTAGTTTGAATAAAAACTCTCAAGCACATACAAATCAATGTGATGCTGCCTGTACATGGTGCATAGTAATCTTATTCTTTTTTCATTGGGCTCAGAGGGTCTCATGGGATGTGTGTGTGTAACATATTCAATGGCAGCGTTCTGTGACATCTGGGGATGAACATGCTCTTTTTGTGTGGAAGTGGTAGCTGTATAGATAGTGCCATCACCAGTGGAATGCTTGTGTACCTCACACACAGCCTGTAGTAGCAGCATCAGGCCCTACGTCAGAATCTTTCAGTATTTTATTAATGGGCCTTCACGCCTTCGGAATGGGGGGTGTATTAGTATGTAAAACTCATGCTTTTTATGTCAAATTTGTTTGGGTTTGGACAGTAAATTGCACATTTTGGAAGGCATTTTTCCAAATATGTCACAGAGGAGATCACCCCCCCTTCATGTGGGTTGGGCTCGCTCCAAAATTCTCCCAGATAAATTTACGTATCACCATCTTTCAAAGTCACCAGCCGCCACTGGATAGCAACCAGACCATTGGGCGCCGGGTTGCACATGCCATTGGGCATTGTGCCACATCCAGTATGCAGATGTCACAGAGGGTCCGTGGGAGCAACAGTGTCCGGTCAAATATAGCAGAAACAATGGCACTGGCCCTACTGGCCATCATGACGTGCCTACCATCGCATAACCCCACAATGTCCTCCACCAGCACCACACCAACTAGCTCACAGGCAGGCAGCCCCAGGAGAAGGTCCACATGCTGTCTGTGGCATCTCATGGGAACATACATGGGGCAAGCGTGGCAGGAAGTTGTGTTGTTTGACTGACACATGTTGCACAATTTGGAAATTTTGGTCTGGAGCCTGGGAGCTGGGTCGGTATGTTTGGAAGGTGGCGGTGTGGGGGTCCATAGTGAATTATTTAACGTAAGTGTTACAAATTATGTGTGGGATAATGTGCTCCATGATTGTTCAGAAAAGATTGTGAATAAGGGCTTCCCGTGCATGTTGTCCATCCATGGCACCCCACCCTAGTTGCACACTCATCCCATCATCGTCGTCATCCTCATCCTCCTCATCTGCTGGGTCCATGTCCTGGGGCAGTTCAATGTTCCGGCGTATAGACATATTGTGCAGCATGGCACTAGCCAGCACAATTTTGCCAGCCTTTACGGGGTTATACATCAGTGCACCGCCGGATCTGCTAAATGATGCCCTGTGTACGTTTGTGTGCCCAGTTGTAGGCCTCCTCATGCTGTTCCCTGGTTGTCTGACGGGTGTAATGAGCCATGGTCTGAGGGGGTATCACCAGCATGGGTGTGACAGAAAGTTGATAGGATGTTTGCATTGGGAATTTAGTGTTGGTGATGATAGCATGTACACAGTCTCAGTACTTTATTAGCACACAACATACTACATGCCACAGATTTCAAAATGTATCCTGCTAAATTGTCTTGGATCTACTTTTCAATATTACACACTTGGCTCACTCATTCCTACTGAGACTGTTTGGCCTGCTCAATGCCTGCATTCATGATATGGCCTTCTTTGCAACTACATGTCTTATTCCTTACAATTTACACAATGCTGTGTTTCTACAGACTACATGCCTCATGTCTTGTAGGGTGCTGACAAAATCAGCGTCATGTACCCGCAGCTCACAGGAGTGAAGACACTGCTGCACGGAGTGGGAGAAATAGGCATTGTGCACATGGGAGCACCTGCTACTTTCTCACCGGTGCCGATACTCCCATTCACATGTCAGCATTTCATGGTGCGCCACTCCATGGTTAGGGGGTATTTCCATTAGCCAGTATATGGATTCCCATGACATGGAAAACTGTCATGTACCTATTGCAGCGGTAAGCTGTGTGAACTTTGGTGAGAGTTTATTGCCCCCCCCCCACTACACAGAGGTCCTGCATTAGTAATTCTACTCATCCAACAGCCATGAGCACTCTGGTGAGTGTCTATTTGCCCCCCCACTACACAGAGGTCCTGCATTGGTCTTATACTCACCCAACAGTCAGGTGCTCTCTCCGATGTAACGTGCCATGTACCCTAGTAATGTGGAGTTCCGTAAAAGCATTGAGTCATGTGTCGATCCTGGGAAACGTGCAGAGCAATGGGTGATGAGTTGTTCTACATCACAGATCATCTGCACATTGAGGGAGTGGAATTGCTTCCGATTTCTATACACCGCCACAATGGCATGTCTGGCAGTCAACTCCATATGGGTGCAATATAACGCACCAATGCAATTGGGCATGTCGACAAGGGCATGGAAGGCCACTTTGGTGGCATTGACCTGTGCAGTGGTCTGGGGTAGGGCAATGTGGTCTGACACATGGTGCAGCAGCGCATCCAGTACCTGGAACATTATCATTGAAAAACAGTGTTGTGACAGCCTGTACAGCTCACCAACGGCGTGCTGGTATGTGCCAGTTGCAAGGAAGTGCACCACCGACACTACCTTCAGCAACGGTGGAATTGCAGTCCAGATATTTATGATGCTGTAGATGTCATTATTGATCAGGGTGACTGTTGATATAATGGTGTCCCTGTCAAGCCGGTATAAGGTGTGGATTTGGCTTGGGGTCAGGTTCCAGGGCAAATCACTGGAAGCCCTATGGGTGAAATAGCACTGAATGTGGTATCATAGGTTTGAATCTGATTTCTGCCATTTTGACCAACCCTATTTGACAATTATGGACATGGTAAAGAGAAAGTTACATGTTTCGTTTGGCCATCCTCCTGTAGTGGAGTGGAAAGATGCAACAGATCAATATTTAACATCCTTAAAAAGTTTGTGGCTGAAGCAGGATCTAGTTAGGATTTACGCTTCCCTTTAGTGCTCATGGCCATTAGAGCGACACCATCAAAATCTACAATTCTCAGCCCACACAAGATAATCACAACCAGGAAGATGGTACTTCCCCAACATTTGTTGTACAGGACCAATGAGCAAGTCTTGGTAAATATATCCACAAATCATGAGTATGTGGAGTAGCTGAAGAAGCATTTTCAAAATGCATTTTCATTGGTGCAGAGGAATATAGAAAGAGTGGCCGAGGGTGCCAACTCATACTATAACAGGAGGTAATTCATTAGGGACTATGAGGTAGGTATACAAGTTCAATTTTACAAAAGGAAAATATAAGAATTCTAAATTTATGGCGTCCTGGCGTGGCTGTTCATAATTTTGGACAGGGTTTCGACTGTAGAATACTGATAAAGGAAGGGGATCTGGCTGTGCAACAGTTTGGCCACACGAATCAAATAAAAGCAATTCATCCAAAACATGAGGTGCAAATATTAGAACAAACTGGAGAAACCAATAAGGACTGCGAGGTATAATGGTCACATCAGAAGCAAGGACAGGCCATGAACTAAGTGAGTAAATCCGTTTGCGATGGTCCACAAAGGGAAGTACACAAGATGAAGAGTAAAAGGATACATTGTAACAGGTAATTAGGTGTGTTTAGTATCCCTGGAGGAATGAATTAACTATTGTAGTATTAGTTAAAAAAAAGAAAAGGTGAACATGCCTTTGATCAATTTGATGGTGCTTGATACGTAGCCTGTCTATCTCTCTCCACTGTTGTAGTGAGTGGTTAATTGGTTTTCTCTCCAAAAGGTTTGCTGGAGCCCGATGTCCATGGAGGAGGCCCCAGGAAGAAGAAAGGAGTCCCCAGGACGAGTGAAGGAGGAAGACACAAGGCAGAATAAGGCTGGTGGATGCAGAGGAGAAACCCAGATGACAACACAGTGGTCCGCACTTTGTGAGGAGAACAAAAGAGTCAAGAATCATATTTATGTATTTAAAAATGTGTTCATTATAACGTGTATATTGATGTGGGCACAGGCCTCTCAGGGCCAGCATCAGGCATTGTTGTGGAAAATGCCCCGGAAACATTTTAGGAAATAGGAGGCTCTTCTATCAGAACATTTATATTAGTGTAAATCCAGATTTGATTTTAGAAAGAGGTTTTAATGTGTTAGAGATTAAATCCGCTCAAGTGAAACAGTGGGTGCAAGTATGGAGAGAAGGAGCACAAAGAGCATTAAAAGAGATTTTGATGCAGCTGGAGATGGCCTTTATGAGCACATCAAGTGTTAACAGAAAAAGGGACTGTAGAATGGCATGTTTTCTGATAGCAACAATTGTGGTCACAATAATTGGGTCTATTGTGAGCACAACTGTGTCACCAGTAAACGCAGTGTCAGTGGACATATTGCGGGTCAAAGCCGAAGAATGAGTCCAAGACTTGAAACTGATACAACAAAGACTGGAAAAATGGTTCAATATATGAATCAAACCATTGTAACCCTAAATGAACAATCAACAATGTTAGAATATAATTTCAATGGAATGGTTAAGCAGGATCGGATGTTAAAAGATGTACTGAATTTTGGGAACCCAATAGAAATGCTGCTCACTAAATTTGTCCAGGAGGTTAGTTGTTCTGCAGAGTCCTCATGTTTCATCAGTGTCCTCTGCAGAAAAGGGGGGACATGTTAGGATATTTATGAATCTGAGGGTTTGTCTGGTATTTTCAGTGTTTAGTTACTTACACTTAGTATTGGGTGCAACATTTGGAACTCAAAATTGGTGTTGGGGTAAACAGAGTGGGCTAGATTTGTTGACCACAGGCCACAGAAGTGTTAGCATCGTGGCAGGGACACGGACACGGGCATTGCCACATTCTGAAAATAATGTTTCCGAAAATAATGTAAAATGAATAAGCGCTTTGCAAGGCAGGTTTTAGGGCAAGTTTCAGAGCTCACATTGCAACACTGCGTTGGCCCTTGAAAATAAGCACTCACTGTTTGAAGCAGGAAAAGAGAAGGAAGGATGAGATGGAGAGTAACATGTTCCCCCAGCCGCAGGATGTCGTGCTAAGCAGACAGTTGTCCAACGGTGGCTGGGGTAGGAAAATAACATGGGCTGCTTCAAATCCAGAGCAGAGTGTTGGCAGAGACAGGGTGAGTCGTACTTAGCTGCAAGAAGGGCTCGGCCACCATTCTGAAAGGCAGAGAGCCCAGAAATAGTTTTGGAGGGTTAGTATAAATAGGTCGACAATCAATTTGAACCCCTATCTGCAGGGTAATTGGCAAGGTGTCAGAGTCGACACGGTAGGAAAGATTCCCTTGGTACTTGAGGTACCAAAGGACCAATGCAGTAGCCTGAATCCAAATTATTACATGAGGGTTTGTTCTTCTACACAGATGGGGGTCATCATCTCATAATCTTATTACCAGGCTAATGTCAGGCAAGGGTAGGGGAGTAACGAGGAGCTGAAACTGTACTCATATGACATTTCTTTCATCACAAATGAATGCCAGTTAGGATTTCCCAGGTTAGAGAGAGAGAAAATCACAAATGTTTGAAATGAAAAATGCTTATTGATGTAGAGTGTGTTTCGCTTTTATTCTCACAGGAACCCAATGCAAAATGCTTATTTATATGAAGTGTGTCTTTCTCTGATTTTTACATGTTCCCAATGCAAATGCATATTATAAGTCTTCTCTTATCTAACAAGTGCATAACTGTGAAAGTGTGTGGTGATTTTTTATAGTGTCTAGAGCCTGGCAAAAGGGTGGCAAAAGGGAAGAGTCGGTATTTCCCTTAACGCGCATATTTTCTAGAGACTAAACAACCCAGCATGCAGCGTATTAGTTGCACAAAGCACACTGTGGTCAAATATCTGTTAGAGACTACATGTTCCAGCATACACTGCATTAAAAGTACAAAACTCGCTGTGGGCACATATCTGGCAGAAACGACACATCCAATCATGTACTGTGTTAATAGCTCAAAACTCACTGTGTGTGCATATCTGGTAGTGACTGCACATCTCAGTATACACTGTATTAGTAGCAAAAAACTTTCTGTGTGCATATCTGGTAGAGCCTAAGATGTCCAATTTTGCACTGCAAAAAAATCACAAAACTCATAGTTAGCACATATCTTGCAGTGACTAAGTGCACCCGCATGCACTGCATGAATAGCATGAAAATCAACGTAGGTGCATATCTGGCAGAGACTACACATCCTGGCATGCACTCAGTTAATTGTACAACACTCACTGTTAGCACATATCTGGTAGAGATGTCACATTTGGTCATGCACTGTGCTAATAGCACAAAGCTCTCTGTGGGCACATGTATGAAAGCAATTATACATCTGAGGATACAATACACTAAGAGCACAATGCTAGTTGTACAATTATACAAAATTACATAAACACTGCATTGAGAGCAACACAATCCCTGTGTATGGATATTTGGCAAAGGCAGCACTCTATCTCTGTTCCCTGATTCAGAGATGGCCCACCCATGCATAAAGTTAAAGACACCTCACCTTGCTGTTTTCAAGTTTCACCCTGTGCTGGATGTGAGCGGCAGATTACTCCTGTGGTAAGCTTCATCCCGTACTCCTGCAAAAAGGTTGCCCTGAACTGTCAAAACTATCCTCTTGCCATCTTATGGAAGGAGATACAAGGAAGTCAATATATGGTCTATGGAAATGCAGCTCTGCCCATTGCACCAGAATAATTGGTAGTCCAAGTGCTTTAGAACTCTATTCTCTGGGGAGGGCTTTTCGATTGGTTTACTAGTAGATTGCAGACAGAGCTATAGAAATGCATTGAGTTGGACTGGTGGAGCTCCTGAATGGTGTAGCCAGCACCATACTGCTCTTTCGGCTTTTCACTCATCGCTGGAGGGATGGGCCTAGCCATTGCATGAATATCAGGAAGAGTAGTAACGGACGTAACCACAGTGCAATACAAATGAAATTCACAATGAATAACTGTAGCAATGTCCCAACAAGGTGGACTTATAATCGTGTTTCTTGCTACAGAGGAGTGGCAACTGGGTGCATGTCAATGAATGAATTGGCTGTATCATTGGTTGATCGAGCCCCACATAAAGGTGAGCTATTTACGCATGGCTCCACCACTAAATTGAGTCTCGGGAGGATAGCTTAGGGGCAACATGCTCGCCTTGGAAGCGAGACGACACGGAGCACCACAGGTTCGATCCCCGGGTCCGCGCTTAGAAACCTCTTATAAATAACCTATCATATCATCATTAACAGATAATCCTGTCTCCCCGACTTTTAGACAGCCTTAATGAAGTTGTTAGCAGTTGTTCACACCACAGTGACTAATCCCAGTGAGTGTTCCTGCCGGTGTCCTTGGCTGTAAGGCACCCTGTTGCGGACAGCTCTGTTCCACCCACGACAAATGCCTGTTCTGGGCCAAGCATGATTCAGGGTACAGATCTCAAAAATAAATGCACTTCAAGGGCTCTCAAGAAACCAAAGGGCAACTGACATTTCCATTTCAGAGGGACGAGAGTAGTAGAATTTCACATTTCCTGCCTCACCACTTCCTCCCACGGATATTGCCAATGAAATAAATGAAATATATAAATGGAACCGAAGAGTAACCCGCGGGACTGTTGATTTTAGTTTCATCGAGTTGTGTCCATTCTGCTGCTATTCCCTGTCCAGCTTGTCACTGAAGGATATCCCTCATACTATAGCTTAGCGGGGGCTTGCTAACATGAAATTGGAAAGAGGAATCAACTGCATAATGCAATTATTCTGAATGGAGAGAAAGGCTGATTCTCACTTGCATAGCGTGTGCGCAAAAGCACTGTATGCTTGGATAGCAAACAACATGCATCTCCTGTCACAGATGCAAAAGGTTGCTGTATCCATGTTGTGGGGCAGCTCTACAAAGCATGGTATGCTCTCTGTCACCCCTAGTGGATGCAGAATGTGTAACTAGAAAGGATGGTATGCTCTCTGTCACCCCTAGTGGAAGCAGAATGTGTACCTAGAAAGGATGGTATGCTCTCTGTCACCCCTAGTGGATGCAGAATGTGTACCTAGAAAGGATGGTATGCTCTCTGTCACCACCCCTAGTGGATGCAGAATGTGTACCTAGAAAGGATGGTATGCTCTCTGTCACCACCCCTAGTGGATGCAGAATGTGTACCTAGAAAGCATGCTATGCTCTCTGTCACCACCCCTAGTGGATGCAGAATGTGTACCTAGAAAGCATGCTATGCTCTCTGTCACCCCTAGTGGATGCAGAATGTGTACCTAGAAAGCATGGTATGCTCTCTGTCACCACCCCTAGTGGATGCAGAATGTGTACCTAGAAAGCATGCTATGCTCTCTGTCACCACCCCTAGTGGATGCAGAATGTGTACCTAGAAAGGATGGTATGCCCTCTGTCACCCCTAGTGGATGCAGAAAGTGTACCTAGAAAGGATGGTATGCTCTCTGTCACCCCTAGTGGATGCAGAATGTGTACCTAGAAAGGATGGTATGCTCTCTGTCACCCCTAGTGGATGCAGAATGTGTACCTAGAAAGGATGGTATGCTCTCTGTCACCACCCCTAGTGGATGCAGAATGTGTAACTAGAAAGGATGGTATGCTCTCTGTCACCACCCCTAGTGGATGCAGAATGTGTACCTAGAAAGCATGCTATGCTCTCTGTCACCCCTAGTGGATGCAGAATGTGTACCTAGAAAGGATGGTATGCTCTCTGTCACCACCCCTAGTGGATGCAGAATGTGTACCTAGAAAGCATGGTATGCTCTCTGTCACCACCCCTAGTGGATGCAGAATGTGTACCTAGAAAGCATGCTATGCTCTCTGTTACCCCTAGTGGATGCAGAATGTGTACCTAGAAAGGATGGTGTGCTCTCTGTCACCACCCCTAGTGGATGCAGAATGTGTACCTAGAAAGCATGGTATGCTCTCTGTCACCCCTAGTGGATGCAGAATGTGTACCGTATTGTGGTCGCGTCATGCTCTGCATCCTTCAGAGGTGCATGCATTTTCAGAAAAAAGCGCTTAATCAGCCAGAGGTGTCCAGGGTCAAAGGGGTCATGAAATATTAGTCGATATTTCAAATCTCAATGACACCAAGTGTAAAGTGAGGCTGAGAGGGACAGCGAAGGGGAGTTCAAAGAGAGTGACAGAGAGGGAGTGATGGAACAGTGCATGACACGCTGGGCAGAGCTTGCAACTATACATTATCATCCAGATTCTGGGGTCACTCCGCCATGCTATTTTTTTAAACAAATTATTTTAAAAATGCACTCAGGAAGCAACTCTGCTGGTTCAAATTGTTCTCCCAAAATGTACATTGGGTATCTAAAATGTTCAACATTGTTCAATGGTGAGAAATCATCCCCAGCACCTTGAAATAACATGTTTAAATTGGAGCAATGACCTTCAGGGGTGGTTCTTAGGCAGCCCCCGCAGTATCTAGTAACAGGCTGCTTTAAAGAAAAGTGAAGGGTGTGTGTTTTTGAGTTGTCTGGAGCACACAATACATGTTGTCACTGACTGGCAAGACCATTGTAATGCAGGAGATGGGAGATTGGAATACAGCAGAGCGCAATCCAATATCGTGAACCCTTCTGCCCTTCACAATCCTACCCAGCTTTAATGTCATGCTTCCTGCTGTCAGCAGATCTCAAGGGGCTGTCAAGAAAATAACGATCAGCTCATAGGCGACCGCACCACCTGAAGGAAAGGTATTCAAGAACATGCCAGCGATCCTTGTCTGAAATGTTAGGGTGGAGGGGGAGGGGGCCGTGTTCATTCCGCCTATCGTCACTTCATGATGCTCTTATGCTGACCTTAGGTGATTCACTGTTTAAAAATAAAAGTGGTGCTGGATGGCTCTTGTATCGGTTCAGAAGACAAGCATGTTAGCTGTGCATTGGTGAAAATTAAATTCGTTGTGCTTGGCGATATGCCTGTATTCACACTGAGATATGTGATATTTGTACATATATATATATATATGTTTACACTGTGCACAAGTAGTGGGAATAGTTGTTAGGCTCTGAGCTTTAACTAAATTCTTTTTAGTAAGAGCTTGCAGTGAGCACCTCAGTGGGGTAAACACTGCATTTCAGCCCGCAACTACTTCCGCGTGCACCACGCTTTTGTGTCTCCTGCTGCACGAACACGTTTTTCACATATTGTTTCGTGGGAGGTCACTGTATCCTCCTACTTGAAACACCCACACATCAGCCTGCACATTTAGCCCAGAGCACTCTTTTCAGTGCACTCTTGCTGCCCTCCCAGGCTTTAATGTCTGTCTCCTCACTTCTTCAGGACACTTACTTCCTCTTCCCTTTGTTCTCTATCCACTGCAATGCATGCTATCTTCCCCACCTATCTGAACTATTTTGTTTGCATTCTCTTGCTAGCCCCAACTAGTTAAGCTAGTGTGGCCCACGTAAATCACCTTGCATTGCCCTCTCTCCATTCCTGCCACTTCACCACGAGAATTACTCTTTGTCTTCCTTGGTGTGATGCGTTTTTGCCACGAGTCATGAGAAATCCCCCGCCACAGGTGAATTTTACGTGTTGTAAATAAAGAAATCCGATCCTAGCTACTTGTGTAGTGCATCATTATGTGAGCTCTCCACTGTAACCTCTCTGTGGGGTATATGAGGAATGACACGCAGACGGACACTCTGCAACTCTTACTTTATTTTTAATTACACTAAACTTCCCACTACTTCCCTTCCTCTTCCTCTTATGGTCTGCGTGCCTCTATGCTCACGTGGGTCCTCCTTAAAGGCACAGTGTCGTTTAGCAGGTAACATGACCCTCCTGTCCACATGGTCCTAGGTCGGTCTCAGCATTCTTCTGCTAGTCACTGTGGCTTCTTGATCACTCTCTGGGTGTGGCAACTGACCCTGCTGGATGTCTCTCCTTCTGGCTCATGTGGTTGTCCTTGTGATCTCCTTTCGGGTGTGACCGGTGGTCTTCAGAGTTCATCTGGCGGCTCTTCTCTTTCCACCTCACACTCTGTCAAGGTCCTGGGTTCGTTGCTGCCCTTGATTAAGTGTTTGAAATGGGAAGCATTTCTTGTTGTTTCTCGATCCTCATTAATTGTGGTTATCATAGACCCTTTGATTTCTACGACCTTGAACGGGTGTGACTTATATCAGGGTTCTATTTTCCTTTGACCCTGTTGTCTCACGAGGACCTCCTCTCCTAGCACCAGTTTGTTTGGTCGGACCCTCTCCTACAGTAGGCCTCTTCGTTGTCTTGTTACTTCTGGAGGCACGCCCCTAATCGCTCACACCAGAGAGAATACGAACGGCTAGGGAAGAAAGGCCCAAGTCGATCTTGTAAGGATAAGAAGTTTAATCTCAAACGCAGATGAGAGAAACAGCGAATAAATCTGCTGCTAAGACCTTTGTGCCAAAAGAGGTACAAGCAGAAACGTTTAAAGGTACAGAGCATCATAATGACGCAATAACATACAGTCAAAACCAGCGCGGCTGATTGAATGGACCCGATACATGTTCCACCTTTTTCCATAAGGGATGCCAGTCCTATTAGTCTCAGCCCAATCCGTCAGTCTTCCATCACGTGGGTGCTGCAGGGTTCATCTTCTTCTCATGTCAAAGGTCAGTAAACAGATTAATTATGCTCCTACTATTCAACTTATTTTATCACTCCTTCTGTGCACTTGTCAGGCCTTAGGATGGACACAAAGGAGTTTGCGGGGCACTCTAACCTTCACACACACATTTCACTCACTCCCCTCCGCCTCATCCGGCTCCAAGGCTTCCACCCACGTTTTGAACTATAATTTATCCCTCCCAGCACCTTGCAATACAAATCACACGATTGTTGCTTAAACAATATGCCCTGTCCATCCTCTTTGAACATTTCAGGACTTGTTACTTTGGGGTTGGTGGTAAAAGGCCACCTGGTGGCATGGAATTCAGGGATCTTAAGGATATGTCAGTTATATGGGCTGTAACTCGTGTTCACCCGCGAATGGGCAGGGCCATGCTTGGCCAGTGTGTGATAACATGCACACCAGGTGCCGGTCTCTGATCGCAGACTTGTAGGGCACATTCCCCTTGGGTAAAAAACACATCTTTAAACACTGTTAGAACAATGCCTAGGCATTGTGGGGGTTGGAGGTGTGAGCTGTCCTCACAGGAACTCGGACATGACTGGGGATTTCTTTGGTCTCATGAACTTGGGCCTAGTGGATGCAAAGGCCTTCCCATCTACCTATGATTACTAATATCAATGAAAAATAAAAAAATAACAGCCTTAGACTGTATTATGTAGTTAGACTATATTTGGTTATCGGGTCCTGTTAAACAGGAAGGCATCCCTCTCGCCGTTTCCCCTACCTCCTGGCCTTCCGTAGTGCCTCAAATGCATCTAGCCTCACTCTATAAAGCGACTAGGGGGTTGGGATGGGACTGCCCCCTTCTCAACTTTTCCTCCTTTCGTTACTTGTATACTCTGGAATGCTTCTGGGCTCCTACTTCACTGTTTCTCCATCCATATATGCCTGAGTCCTTTTTATTGGCACCCAGGCCCTACACAATGATCACAAACCCCTCCCCCCTATGAATGTGCTCTTCAGGTGAGCAAGTCATATAAATGCATCCCCCTTACCCTGCCAAGTCCACCCAAACCTTTGTGTAATTTTCTGGGTCAGGGGGTGGGGAATATCAGTTTGTACTATTTTTTGTTTTGTGAGGTGGTTTTGGAACCCCAATTGATATCGTCATTCTTGCGCTATCCGGTGCCACAGTGGCACAGCATCGAAGGACCAGCTGACAAGTGCAGAAAATGACCAGGATGAACACAATGATGGGCATTAACATCTTCACAATCGCTCCGAGCTACAAGGGGGCCCAGTTTAATGCCATAGTCAATCAATCACTGCCCTGTATTCCACCCTCCTTCATGTGAACACCCAGGCCATGGAGAGCTGCAATGATGTGGCATAATGATGCATTCTCCGCACCCTCTGGAGGCACAAATGTACAGCACGAATCACCAAATTGTTTGCAAACCCCACATTCCATCACTGTTAACATGTCCAGCACGCAATGATTTTGCATTTTCATAAGTCTCAATGCCTGCAACTGGACCTTGATCACATTGAACCCATTCTCTGTGTCGTTTACGAGCTGGACCAGTTCCCACCATACTATTTGCAACCATTTGATATTCGCTGCGGCCTGAACTCCAGGCAAGAGTACAGATGCAGAGCTGACAAGCCTGTATTCTTCTGGTATTTCAACATGCAATGTAGAAGAGTCTTTGGTTATGTAATTCAATCTTTTCATCCTCTGCGGTTGTTGGAACTGTCCTTTTCCTCCACAGATGCAGGGCTCTTGTGTGGGCACCAAACTCTTATCTTCATTTTCGAATATGAGGAGGCTTGTTGGTCCCTCTGCAGGCAGTGTTCCCCTTCAGGTGTTACTAATAGCACTGAGTGTAATGTGGCCAGAGAACAACAGCACCTCCATGATGGTGGGAGGTGCAAGTAAGCTTGTTGGCCGCAGACCCATAGCAATTGATATTGATATTTTATTTCTATCACGCTCGTACCCAAGTGTTTCAGAGCGCGACAAGGCAAGGGAGGGGAACAAGGGAGAACAAAACAACAATCTTACTAGGCCCAGTGACATTGAGAACGCGCAAGTGCATGGGAGAGGGGTAAGGGAAAATGTTAATTTCTGCAAACAAAGACTGTACCTTTGCTGTGGAAACAGAGTCTGTATTGTTCTTCCTTATGCACTCACAACAGCTTTTCCATTATTGCAATCCACGTCAGCTTTGATATATGTTCTGTCCAGATTTGCATACAGAAAGTGTCCACTCGTGCTATCCTTTCCTTGCTATATGTTACCAGTCCCTCTGCCAAGCAAGGTAGTGTGATGTCCTGCCAGTTGTTATTGACATGTTTCCGCCCTTTCGCCATCAGATAGGGTAGCTCCACACACTTGATGTTTTTTGGGTCCTCATTGCACTTTACAAAATCTGGACCCACCATTTACAGTTGCACACTATGTGCCTGGAACGTTCCTTTGATTCTGCATAGCGCAAGTTGAACTAGGCACTGTGTCTCTATATTTGGCACTGCTTGCGGTCCTAATACCTGGGGAGCCCATGACGCATGTGGAATGAGTCATCACACATAACAGCTCCCATTTACAGCGTTTCTCCCCACACCACTCATATCAGAGTACCATGAGTTAGTGAACTCAGGGTGATGAATATCCTCAATCATATTCAAACACAGCCCTTGATACCTATCATACTTTTGTTGTACTTCTCTTTTTATTCTTCTATACACATTCTCAGGGATTGCCGTTTTAGAAGTACTATCAGAATAACATTATATAATTTCGTAGTGGTAGACAATCCCCTACTTGTTGCAAACAACCTATTTTCTGTTTCGCCCACTGATGTATTGTGCATATTAGAGTAATTAAATTAATTTCCATTATTATTGTTAGTGTTCACATTAGAGTTAATATATGTAAATCCACTCGTATTATTAACATTTATATGTATAATCCTATTTGGATAATATGCAATCCTATTTCCCCCATTCCCCTCCTTTATAGGACCTCCACCTATAACACCCTCCCCTCAATACACTCCCAATACTAGCAATATCACACAGAGACACAGAAGACACCGAAAAGGGAGACATGTATAAGACACACTTTGTACACAAAGGAAGAAGGAACAAGGGAAAGAGGAAGAAAGAAAGAGAGAGAAAAAAATAGAGAGAGAGAGAAAAAGGGAGAGAGAGAGGGAAGAAAGTACTCAGAGAAAAAAGAAAAATACAGAGCTGGCAGCTGAGCTTCTGCTTGCCTCTTGAGCGTGCCACCGCACACATATTGCCCTCGGCAGGCCAGTGAGGTAGTCAGGGTACAAGTACTGATACTCCTAGTTTCAAGATGACTGATGCACCAGTGTGTTTTCTGGAGGTGCCTTACGAATGTCAGAAAGGTGGACACTGTAGCGCAATTAATTGACTTTTACTGTTTTGGGAATACGCAACACCAACTCGTAGGGCACTTGGAACCAAGGATTATTCCATCTGCGCACAAAATTTCAGACGTATGTAAAGTCTCCAGGCAGCAGCAGTTATGTGGTCATATGCTCGGGGTTTGTCACCGTAGTAGTCTCGACATCTGGTGTCTCTGTTGTCACAATCCTGGGCGGTGCAATCTGTCAGGAGACATATTTAATGGCCCTAGTTAGTGCAGTCAAATTCTTCTTAAACTCATCGCCTAGCACTGCTGCTGTCCTCTGTGCATCTGAAGTCCTTCTTATAGAGGATATGGGAGTATGCATATGCCGGCCAGTGAGCACTTCATGCAGTGACAAATGGTGGTTTTTGCTTTGCTGCATGTGTAAACTTAAGAGGGCCCAGAGAATCCCTGTTTGCCCCCAGTTTTTCTTCAACCTGGTACACAGTTTGGATAACTTACTTTTAAGGAGCCCATTTATTCTCTCCACGCCATTTTCCTGTGGGTGGTAAATCAAGCACATCCAGTGCTTGATGCTAAGTAGTGCTGTAACACATTATGCATTGAAAATATGTGTACCATTATCTGACTTTAAAACTTCACACACACCCAATCGTGGGACAACGTCCTGCGCTAAGAATCTCGCAGCACACTTGGCATCCAGATGTGCACATGGCCCTGCTTCCACCCATCATGAGAAAGGACAGACCATTACAATGAGGTACCTAGATCCATTACAATGCTCACCCATGTCAGCATAATCTATGTCTAACTCACGTGCTGTCCCAGTAGGGTGGGGCAAGGGGCCCCGTAATGTCTGTAGTGTCATCCCGATACTGAAACCTTGATATGTAGTGTAATGTAGGACCATTTCTGTAATGCTTTCCTGAAGGTTTGGTATCAACTAGTCCTCCTGTATGTCTGATGCTATGTGCTACTTCAAACTGTAAGAGGGATAATGTAACTGTTCAAATGCTACGACTAACAGCTCCTGGGGAATTACTGTCTTCCCAGAGCTCTCCTGCCTCCATAACAGATCTGTCAGAGATTGCTTACAGCCTCTCCATGACCACAACTCTGTCTTCATTTCAGTTGCCCTTCCTTGTAGTTTGATAATCTATCTGGGAGATGGGCAATGCTGTCAATGGTACTGGATGCTCGCTGGCCGTTGGAGCAGTCACAACGTACTCTGCAGGTATTTAATTGGGCATATATGCCACCATTCTTGCTGCTGCATTGGCGGCTATGTTCCCCATCAATATTTCGTCTGTCCCGTTAGTGTGGGCGGTGCACTTATTGAGCGGCACAACAGATGGCTGTGATAACGCTTTTATCCATATTTCTAGCAGGGCCTGATGCTGCACTGGGGATCCAGTCGCCTTCCGAAAACCCCCTCCTCTTCCAGCGGGATAGTCCGGTGTGTACCGTTTTTGTAACGTATGCCGAGTCTGAATATATTGTAACATGGCACCCTTAAGACGCTCTCAGTGCTGAGCACTACGAGTTATGCCACCTGTGAGAACTTTTTTCATAACCACCGTCTTGTACACCCCTCCCTCAAGTCGTACTACCGCTGCCCCTGTCTGTCTTTGCCCAACCTCCTGATCAATTATAGAAGACCCATCAACAAAAATTATCTCACCCTCTGTCAATGCACAATCCCTTGTTTTGGGAATGTTGTCCTCCTCCCACTCGTATGTGGCACAGTTGTGCGCCATCAAGTCCTCTGTAGTAGGCATGCCTGTTAAAAAGGTGGCCGGATTCACTGTTTTACACCTAACCACATGAATATGAGGTTTAGAAATGATGATTTCATATGCCGATGACCTATGCATAGTCAGTGTATATTTGGACCTTTCCAGAATGGCAAACAAAGAATGTTCCACATACAATGTGACTGAACACCCTATTACGATTGTAGAAATGTTGTCAACACCGCTGTCATAAACTGACCATCAGAGTGTAAAAACAAATAAAATTCCTTTGTGTAATCTGGGGTGGCTAGTACGGGTGCCGAACTAATGACTTCTTTTAAGTCGTCAAACTGTCTGATCATTTCAGCCATCCACTGTAACATATGGTCCTTTGTCTTTTGTGCTTCCCAAAAGGCCTGTAGAAGTGGTCTTGTGTATGCTGTGTAATCTAGTATCTAGGCCTTTCAGTAGTTTCACAGGCCCAGAAACCTCTGCATTCCTTTAACTGAGGAATGTCTGGGGGTGGCGTGTACTGACGCTGCCCTGTCTGGTAGTATTCTTTTACCATTCGCTGATATGTACTGCCCCAAATAGAGCACTTCCTGTTGGCAATATTGTAATTTGGCCTTGTCAACCTTGGCCTAGGCCTAACATTCTAGGATTGCAATGGAGTCCCTTCGGCAGTGCTGTTTGCTGTCACTAGACAATAGCAGATTGGCCACGTACTAGGTAATCGAGCAAGACACCTGAATATTCCCAAGAACGGCATGCAGTATTCTGTTAAATATGCTCAGACTCTCGCATACCCCTGAGGTAATCTAGTGTGTTCGAACCGCATCGGGCCCTGTGTAAATGCTGTGAGGTACCTCAACTCCGGATGGAGTGGAATGGAGAAATATGCAATTTTTTAATTTAAATCCACTACAGTAAAATATGTGGCTTCTTTGGGGATGCTACATAAAATTGTTGCAGGATTCAGAACAACTGGAAATTCCTTCAGTACCACATCATTTAGGGGGTGCAAGTCCTGAATCATTGCCCCATTGATTTTTTGATAGTGTATATTGCTGTAGGACACAGGGACGTAGATGGCACATGATCCCCTGGTCCAGTATGGCCTGTAGTGTCTTACTAATGCCTTCTTTCACTTCCCTTGATAATGGATCATGGATTCCCTGGGCAGTGCCGCACCTGGCTTCAGTGTTATACGCACATGGGTCACAGCTTTCAGTAATCCTACATCATGTGGATTTGTAGTCCATAACTGCGAAGGCACGTGTTGTAAGTCCCCGTCAAAAAATGGTGATGGAGTTAATACTGCCATCAAGGGACAGTGCACTCTTCGGTACTGTATCATTATATCACAGGGGATACAAATATCTAGAATTATTTCCCCTGCTTTGTCGTTATCTTCGAACAATTCACCATCTGTCATTTCCTTTAGCTGTACGGTTGGATCTACACAGAGCACTGTGCGCCATTCACATCCGTCCCTGTTCATTCCTAACAGGACAACCCTCTTGTCTGAAACCAACAACCCCTCTACATCCAGCGATAATATTGTTCCCGCCACTACCTTAGGTGACACTGCTGGATGAAAGATAAAATCAGTGGACACTCGCAAATACTTTTTGGCAATCTGGGGCACCACCTCTGCAAGCACCGTAATACCATAAATGAACATGTCCGGGTCTATGGGAATCCCGCAGACTACCACCTCCCTTGTCCTGGTGTGTATTATCGGCATTGCCCTTGCAGTGCACACACCAGACATGGAACTACACCATGATCTGTAAAGAATATAGGGCCTCATTCCGAGTCCGGCAGTAACCCTGCCTGTGGTACCTGTGGGTTGCTGCCGGACTCGGAATGATTTACCGGCACCTGACTTCCCAGTGCCACTGGGGGATTACAACCATGGCGGCCCAGAAAGTCAGGCACCGCTAAATTGTAATTCCCCATTCCCATAGAGTCCCACTGGACTCTATGGGAAGGGGAAACACTGAAGCACCAGCACTATTGTTAACGGTGCCGGTGCTTCCGTGACAGTCTGCCTTCCGTGGCTGCTGTGCCTGGCAGGCAGGCTCCTACCTATCGGGCATAGCGGCTACGGCAGGCAGACCTGTAGTATGTCAGTCTGGAAACAACGGTGTTGGTAACCTTACCGGCACTGTTGTTTCCAGACCGGCATACTTATAATGAAGCCTGTAGTCATGTTTAACTTGCTGAGCAGGTCCCTACTCAGTAAATGAACCTGGGAACTCTCATAATATAGTAAGGGCGCCCGTACTACCATCTCTCCTACCTTTACATCTAACGCCTGAGTGTATGGAACCTTAGAAATAGCTCCAGAGTATCCCTGCGCATCAAGATATTTTCCTGATAGTGGAAAGTTTCCTTCCATGATATATGATTTAGTTTCACCAGTGTCCACCATGAACATGAATTGCTTATTTACTATCTCCGCCCCCACCAAAGGTTCCTCTTCAGGGTGGGTGGTCACAGACAAGACCGGACACGCAAGTGTTTTCTGTGGGGTGTCCTAATCCACATATGTGTTAGTCCCAGGGAATGAGAAGGGGCTACCTCCTACCACTGGTGCTCCCCCAAAGGCAGCGGCAGCACTAAGTGGGTTTACCAGGGCAGCACTGCCCTACTGTTGTTGTTGTGGTTGCCGCACTTGTGTGTCTGGTGCTTGGGGCTGCTGATTATAGGTTTGGTGTTGCCCCCATGAATGCTCTTGATTTCGATACATTGGACCCTGTTGCGAGTACCATAGTCCTTGGGGCCCCTGACCCTGTTTCTGCGGCCCATAATCAGACCCCACTGCAGACCTGCTCCTGCATTCCCTTGCGAAATGCCCCCACCCTAAACAATTCCAACATTGAGACAGTTCGAACCCACCCCCCCCGGGACCAAACCCTCCTCCTCTTGCTCCTCAAAATCCCCCTTTTCCTCTCTGAGGCTCTCTTTGTTGCCACTGTGGGTCAGGGTACTGTTGTCCCCTGTCCCACTGTCCTTGTCCTCCTTCCGGTCAGAGCGTCATAATACTGGCACTCACAACTTGCTGAGTACCTTCTGTCCCTTCCACCTGTACTGACGTCGATACAGGCACCTAGACTGCTACCTTTGCCAACTTTTTCTCCACCAATTTCACTTCTTCTCCCTGACGTCTTGGACTTTTTCCCTCTTTACTTTGATGCACTATTATACTCTGTATTTCTGACCACCCCTTCGCCTCGATACCCATGATCTTATCCAACACCTTCTGCACTTCCTTCGGCAAGCCCCTCTTTACAATAAAATAAGCCATAGTATACTGCATCAAGGACTGTAAATCAGGGGTATCTGGGAAGGCCGTCCGTAGTGCATCCCATACCAATGCTCTAACTCCATTAAATGATGCTCCATCTTGTGCATCGTCTCCCATAGTTACTCACGGGTATCCGGTCTTAACTTGGGGGGTATTCTCAGCCACCTCTTCACCCCTCCCTTCTCCTTCACTCTGGCACTCAGTAAACTTATCAGTGTCCTCTTCCTCCACATTCTCTTCCACCACTCGGTTCTCCTCTCCAAAGAGGATCCACCCCTCCGGATTTCTTTCTTTCTCAACACATACACATCTTATTCCTTCTGTATCCATCTTCATCAGCACTTCCCCTGATTTCCATTCTCCTGACCCTTCTTTTGATGCACCTATATCCCTTACTGCTCTTGGGGGTGTCTATATCCTTCTCAGTTCTGTTAGTAATCCTGTCAACCTATCCTCAAACTCCCTTGACCTATAACCCGCTGATGCTGGTACTTTAGGCTGGTGAGTATATGGAGGTGGGGGAGCAGTAGTCTGTGGTGTTACTGGTGCTGCGGGAGACCCTACCGCAGCAGAAGGGGTCCCTATTGCAACAGGTACACAGCTTGCATTAGTGTACCCTTCTGTGGGATATGTTGTCAAGGGATATAATCCCCTACCCTCGACTGGCAGCCCGCCTTCTCCTTCTCTCTTTCTGCAATTCCCATCTTTCTGTCACTGCACTTCCACTTCATTCCCTTAATCTGCGTCTTCAAACATACAGCAAAGATTGAGAATTTCTTTTCTATTCTGTAACTGCTTCCCCTTATATTTTGCTACTAAAAATGTGTACATTTGTTCCAAAATGCTCTTGTTGTGTGAGCCCTGCCCTGGCCATGGGCAGGGCATCCTGCCTCCTCCTGTCTCCATGTTCCACTGTTTATGATATTTCTCCACTCAGTCACAATACAGTGGCAGGGCCTTATACATGTGCTCTATTGGTGTTACTCCCCCCATGCTAGTGATGTCTATCTCTTACTGACCCCCAAGGTCCCTCTAATGTGCCTTGCAGGCTTCTGCTTGCTTATGATAACAAAACCAATGAAAATCAACCCCCACCCCTTTCTGTCCTGCTACCTTGCACACATACACCACTCCATGAAACCATCCAATACCATACCACACCGCGATGCACACACTTGCTGCCCCTTCTCGGGCCTACTCTCTATTCGATAAAACACAAATATAATAAAATCGAATAACAAGCTAACATAACAACCACTACTTATTCCAGGCCTATTATGAGACCACTACCCTTATTTTTATATTCCGCCTTTAAATAATATATTATTTTGTGGTACCACCTTCCCTCCCCTTCCGTGGAGGGGCTCCCTGCCTTACCTTTGCCTTACCTTATAGTGCCTTAACTTATAATGCCTTACCAAAACACTCTATTCATAGTACACATTTTAACAACAAATCACCCACATACTCAAACCTTTCACACTTCCCCATGCTTCTGTCCCCTACTTATCATGTGCGTGCTCACCCGAACTCTTCCGCCATAGGGTTCCAACACCGGCCTGCACTCTCCTCAGAGCTGCGCCCGCTTCGAAAAGCAGAGAGGACTTCTCTTAAAATGGCTCCTGCTGAACCTACTTGGAACATGTGTTTTTTCAGGAACAGTCGCTGTAGGTGGGCGCGGCTACTTCTGCAAAAGCGGCCTGGAAGCCTCCACAGGTATGGGGGTGCTGGAATCACGTCGGGGTCACCAATTGAAGGCACGCTCCTACGCGCTCACACCAGAAAGAATACAACTCGCTAGGGAAGAGAGGCCCAAGTCGATCTTGCAAGGATAACAAGTTTAATCTCACATGCAGATGAGAGCAATAGCAAAGATCTCTGCTGCTAAGAACATTCTGCCAAAAAGAGGTACAAGCAGAAAGATACACAGTGTTATAATGATGCAACAACATACAGTAAAAACCCATGCAGCTGATTGAATGGACCCTATACATGTTCCACCTTTATGCATAAGGGATGCCAGCCTATTGGTCTCCGCCCAGTCTGTCTGTTTTCCATCACTTGGGTGCTGCAGGACTCATCTTCTTCTCACGTCAAAGGTCAGAAAATAAATGAATTATACTCCTACTATACAACTTGTTTTATCACTCATACTGTGCAGGCCGTACGACAGACACAAAGAAGGTTCTGGGGCATTCTAATCTTCACATACCCATTTCACTCACTCCCACTCCATGCCATTCGGCTCAAAGGTCTCCACCCTCATTTTGAACTATAATTTATCCCGCCCAGCACCTTGCAACACAAATCACACTATTATCACTTCAATGATATGCCCTGGCCGTCCTCTTTGAACATTTCAGGTTACTTTGGGGTTGGTGGTCAAAGGGCACCTGGTGCCATGGAATTCAAGGATCTTAAGGTTTAGTCAGTTATATGGGCTATAACTCGTGGTCAGCCGGGAATTTGCCGGGTCATTCTTTGGCCAGTGTGAGATAACATGCACACCAGGCATTGGTCTCTGATTGCGACCTTGTAGGGCATATTCCTCTTGGGTAAAAAACACATCTTTACAACTCTGTTAGAACAATGACTTGACATTGTGGCAGTTGGGTGTGTGTGCTGTCCTCATGGGAGCAGCTCAGGCATGGCTGGGGATTTCTGTGGTCTCGTCTATTTGGGCCCACTGCATGAAATGTTGCATGTACTGCGCAGGCCTTCCCGTCTACCTATGATTACTAATATCTACGCAAAATAACAATGCTGCTCACGCCTTAGACTCTATTATATAGTTAGACTATTTTTGGTCATATTATAATGGGGTTCTGTTAAACGGGAAGGCATCCCTCTAACTGTTCCCCCTCCCCACTGGCCCATCATAGGGCCTCAAATGCAACGGCCTTACTCAAAAGCACATAGGGGGGTGGGACGGGGCTGCTCCCTTCCCAACATTTCCTTTCAGTATCCCTTCGATTTTATCTTGAGGTCCTTTTCCTGCTGTCAGATGATAGGTGGACAAGTCTAGTGTTTACTTGGTAGGCCATAATGATTTTGGTGCTTTTCCGGTGGCTTCATGTGACGTGTTCCTATACTTTCTTAGCATGCTGCAGAGTGGCTGATGAGGGGAGGTGCCCTCGATGTAAGCTCTCTGGATGGTCCTTTTTATGGAGGACATAAACCTTTCAGCCATTCCATTTGCTTGGGGTCATCTCAGTGTTATTTTCTAGTGGTCATAATCCATGTGCCTGGAAAACATTGCAAAGTCATGGCTGTTATACGGGGGTCCATTGTCTGATTTGATGGTGTTCGGGATTCCCCATTTGCTGAGCACTTCATCCACCTGAGGAAAAGCCATTGTTGACATTCTTGTAACGCTCACCTGGTATCCACAGGGACGCCACCCAATCTGGCTGGACTGCTTCCGACCTGGACCCACTGCCTCTAGTTCTTGTTCTGCTGAGGACCTAGTCTGGAATACAGGAGTTCTGATTTTAGCTTATAGTCTCTTTTTCCCTGAGCCCACCTCCCTTGTGGACCCCATGACCCCTTAGTGTTTTCCTCACCTTGGTTTTCGATATGGTGCGCTCTCCGTCCTGTTGTTCTGGGCAGGGGTGCGTCGTGGATGGGCGCGTCACAACCGAGTTGCTTCACTGATGCAGGCCCTGTGAGTCCAGTCCTGCAGCGACTCAGTTCCTCAGGTAAATCTGCTGTTTTGACAGCTGTCCCTAATTGCAATTGCCCCTGTTAATGTCTTTCCTTCTCTCTTAGGTGCGGAAGGAGTTCTGAAGATGCCGTGCTGGCTGGGGCTGTGCTGGAGATGGAAAGTGAAAGCGCGGAGTGCAGCGATATGTGCTTTTCTTGCGGTGTGCTAACCTGTGGTGTCCCTCTCTTTCAGGCCGCCGTGATGTTCCGGATGATAAGTTGCTGAGAGGATGCTGAGCGGTGAGTAGGTGTTGTTCGAATTGCCTCCGAGTAATTACCCAAGTTAATCAGTCTTGCCTTTTCTCTTGCAGGTTGTCGGAAGACCGGAATGGCCTTGAACCAGAAGGAAATTCAACTCAGGTAAGCGTGAGACAGCCGATCATTGTTTGAATGTGAAGAATAAACTCTTACTAATGCTGCCTTTCTATTTTCCTCCCCCAGGTTGCGGCTTTCAAGAGAGAGAGCGTGCGTTCGCTGAGATGCTGGATGTTCTGGACACTGGAGCAGATGACAGTAGCTGGCCTCTTTAACAGGTAAGAGTACTAATGGTGTTCCTCTGCTTCTTCTTGCAGGTGTCGACCCGGAATGCTGAATAAGATCCGACAGGTCATGTTGAATGTCACACTGTGAGAGCAGAGCAATGCGAAGCGTGTTCTCCAGTTTGGGCGTGGCTTATATAGCCTGCAGGTACCTAAGGTGCCTTCAGGCCAGACCACACCCTAAATGCTAGACCGCATGGTTCAGTTCTGTAACTGAACCATGTGGGGGCATCCATGTTGTGACACTGCCATTGTGAGATCCAGCTCCCCCTTCTGCCATATGAGCCTGGCGCCAAAGGCGATAGGACTGACTCCAAGAGAGTCTTGGGGGACATGAGTGGGCCCTTGGGGCCATGATGAGACACCGTGGTGCGGCCCGGGGGGCTGACTGCCAGGGCGAGGGGTAGTGGTCATGACAGTTCTCTATGGGATATCGTGAGAATTTCTCTACGAGAACAAGTAGGTAATCTCCTGTGTCCATTGGTATGTATTCATTTATTTCTACTCTGTCCCATGGTCTTTCTGGGATTTGGGTATGTTGTATTAGCACTGGGCGATCAGCTTGGGCTTGCGCACTGGCATGGTAGGCACTGTCATACTATGTCCTCTACCAGCATGCCTATGGATGGGAACTGCACGTGTTACTGTACTTGTTTCTTTGTGTTCTCAGAGCCCCTTTGGCCCTCATGTGCTATATGTATGACTGACCCTCTCAGTGTAGGAGATATCATCAGTTGGCATCCCCTGAGTAAGATTGCATTGTCTGTTCACTGTGCACCTTTGCCAATCGGTCAATTTCCATATGATTTGCACATGGGTGTGCATCACCTCGTCTGTGGGAATCCCTCTATTTGCTTCTGTTTGTAAGTTGGATGGCCAGAGCTATGCGCAGGTCTTTTACTAACTCTCGGGCCACCGTCTCTAAGAAAAGCACCGGTGGTAGCACATTGGCTGTGACATAGTTGATGCATTCCAGATCACCCTTCCTTGTTGTTTGGCCCTCTCCCGGATGCCGGAAAATGTAATCTGCCGGGTTGCAACCTGCCCTGTGAGCGATGGTATAGCCCTAGTCTTGTAGGCAGATCCCCCATCTTTCATTCCTGGGTGGCATCTTGGTGCAAGGGTTGCTGAAATGTCAGAGCAGTGCTTGGTGGTCTGTGAGTAGGGTGAACGTTTTACCAATGGCAAAATTGTGGAAATGGTCACATGCCCTGTTTGCAGCTAGGCCTGGGAATATGCTATTTCCAAGGGGGAGAGAGCCCTGCTGGCATAAGCCATGATGTGTTTGGGGTGAGTGTCCTTGTCCTTTGCATGTTTCAAGATGGCCCCAGGCCATCGGGGCTCGCGTCGACAATTATTTTGGTGTGCAAATCCGGGGTCGAAGTAAGCCAAACGTTTTGCTTCCGCTAATGCATCCTTGATTTCGTTGAACGCCTCCTGACATTCTACTGTCCATTCGAAAGTTGAGTCTTTCTGCAGAAGTTGCTGCAGTGGTTCTGTTGGCAAGGAATAATATGGAACGTATCTGGTGCAGTAGCCAGCCATGCCCAGGAATGAGCCCACGTCTGCCACTTGCACGGGGGCCACCAGGTTTGCGATGGTGCTGACTTTCTCAGGGTCTGGAGCCATTCCTGCATCAGAGAAAATGTGTCCAAAGGGTCTCAACTGAGGGCAGTATAGATTTCCAACACCCATAAATCATACATTGGCAATTTGGCACATCCTGTTATTTTATTTCGTTAAAACATCATGTTTTAGTTTGAGAAGTCGCTGAAAGGATGTACTTGCTTGTGAAATTACCAATATACCACTCATAACTTTGAAGTACGAATGTGGCAATATAATCAAAAAATTATGTAACCAAGGAGGACCCAGAGGTTGAGGTTCTGCGCTCACTCTCCACCTGCTTGAAATCGAGAAAAGGATACCATCAAAATAATCCCTTTTAGATACATGCACAATTTAAAAGAAAGAGAGACACCATAGGCAGAAGTGAAACACTATCACAAAGATTGCCCTTGCACAAAGGTGGTGCAATGCACTGTATAGAAGACACAGAAAAATACAACTGCCTGGTTCTCATTTACAGCAAGACAAACATATTTTAGACCCTGACAAGAGCACTTAATCGCTCTTATTTTGGCATCAGTTGGTGATTAGTTTGAAAAAGTAATAATTGACGTAGACCAAAATATTTTCTAGAATGCATGTGCCATGTAATGGCCATAGATCACTGCCTACGGCTGCCGCTATCCTGTGCTTCCCCCCACAGTGTCAATATATTTGGTATTGCAGATATTGGGTATTGGGTATTGGGCAGGTATTGGGATGATCAGTGCATTACCAATAGCAGATATCCTCTTTACAAATACCACTAAACGTAATATAAAATAACATAATGTACTGGGTATGTCTTGAAAGGAGACACCAAATGCTTAACTGCCATCATCTTTGTTATAATTTTCCACGATTCTGTAGGTGTTAAGTTAAAAATGTTGGCCATCGGATGATCCATCATAGAAAAAGAATGAAAACCTATGGTAAAATGATGGACACATGTAAACAAAATCATTGTTGAACTGATGAAAATGTATCTGTTAACAACTTCAGCCAGGTTGTCTGCTATAAGTAGATTCAAGCACTCCTGCAGCATTAGTTTGTCTCCCTGTGTGAGAGGGGGTACTGCCAGACGTGGGTCCCTTGCTCGCTGCGCCATACAGAACCAAGCTGCACCTCATTGAGGAGGCCTAACAAGGATGAAACATGTATGGGGTTGCTTGTGTTTCCGTGCAGAGGGGACCTGGCCTAGCAGTTCGGTCAGGGCTGCTCCCATTGGTGGCAGTACCTGACTGATTTGCCATATGGCTGGGTCCCTTTTGCAAGGACGCAGACGGGCTAAAAACATGGTGTTGTGGAAGGTTGCCCAGAGCAAAGCCAGTGGTTCAGATTAATTTGAAACCTTCCACTATCACTTTTCTGGTTTTAGTTTTTCTCCTGATGTGAGAGAGGGTATGCCCAGACGTGGGCCCCTTGCTCTCTGCGCCATAGGGAACCAAGCTGCACCTCACTGAGGAGGCCCATCAAGGCCGAAACATGTGTGGGGTTGCTTGTGTTCCCATGCAAAGGGGACCTGGTCTAGCAGTTCGGGCAGGGCTGCTCCCATTGGTGGCAGTAGCTGACTGATTTGCAGGTGGCTGGGCCCATTTTGCAATGGCGCAGACGAGCTAAAAAACAGTGGTGTGGAAGTTTGCCCATAGCAAAGCCAGTGGTTCAGGTTAATTTGAAACCTTGCACACATCACTTTTTTGGTTTTATGATTTGTACCCTGACCTTTCGCATTTGGTGATGCTATTGGCTGGTGACTGTCATGTCTGTTGTCCTCTCTGTGCTGAGAGACCCTGTGCCCTGCTTTGCCACTGGGTACTGTGAGGGACTGATTGCAGTCACGTGCCAGCATGTATAAGCCAGCCAGTATAAGAATCGACATTCTGGGACACAACTACGTAGCAAAATACCCCAGGCTGGATGCGTACTGGATGAGAACTGCTCAGTATCCATCTTACCAAGGACCCTGATGTGCCCGCTGATTGCCCCATGTGCCTGCAGAAGGGCATAACTCAGAAGTTGTGTTTGTAATGCACCAGCCATACCACTGACACGGGCACATTTGCCAATTGAGCTGGTTAGGTGCACCCGGAACTGCAGCTGACTGTGTGCTTTCCAATCCACATGCCGAGCCATTGCAGCTGGTAGTGGAACAGCGGCAGTCAAATTAGGGCTAACTGGAGCAGTGTGCGGCAGATGCGTAGCCAGGAATGTCTAAAAAATGGGGTCTGTAGCTTCTGTATTGAGGCCCACTGCAGTGACACTAACATCTTTAAATGCCCACTCTGCACTGCTGGGTGGGCATTTACAGATTTTGGGTGGGCCTTGTCCGCTCGGGCCCACCCTGTCTACGCCTCTGCATAATGTCCAGCATGTGCACCTAGCATTGTTATCGCCCTGCTCATTGATATTGAGCAGTGATGATGTGGCTCGTCAGGTCCATGAATAACAAAGATACGGTCTGGGATGCAGAGGCATGGGCCCATGCACACTGCTATTCCTTGAAGTCTGACTATGTATGACTGATATTTATACTAATAGATGTGCCAAAAGATATCATCATAAAACTGAGTTTGAGTTATCAGTGCTGAGAAAAACGTCAGAGGGGTCAGCCCTGGGAAAAATAAAATTAAGCACTTGCATCAATAGTAGAACCTTTGGAAAATATCCTCACGTATCATTTTAAGATATTCTTACATACCTGCCAGATAACACTGATGAGCCAAGTCTTATTTTTCTTTTGCAGCATCCGTTCAGCATTAATTACCTTCCTCTCACCAACATCTATGCTATTTTGAACATCCTTGCTCCTGGTCGAAGTGCCAATATTTCTTCCAATTGCTAAAATCAAGATCTGCGGTTTAAATGATGCAGCACTTAACATCATGACTCAAACGTCGTTTTGGTTAGGAGCACCTTTATATGGGTGATTGACAGGAATATATGGGGCAGGGGAGAGAAAGGTTGTAAATGGAGTGGAAATGAGAGGGGTACACTCATTCCTCGTATAAGGAGGGGCATGAGTGCTGCAATGATATGGGGGAACAACATTTGACTCATGATTTAAAGCAACGCAAAATTTGATCCGTGATAACATGACAAGGAGCCCATTGTCATGAGGAACATGCTTCAGAGCCAAATGTCTGTCTCCTCCCCAGCTGCAGCAAGTTTGCAGGATCTGCATAAGGTCAGATGCACATAGGAAGCACCCAGGGATCGAGCATAGTGATTTGATTTGTGATTGTTTTTGGGCCTTTCTCTGAGTTCATTTGTGGTCTGCGTCACAGAGTCTTGAAAGTGATTTGGAAATTGACGGGAAACCAGTGTACAGATTTCAGAGTAGCTGTGAGTGAGAAACAGGACTCCTTCCTGGTGACTAGTCTGCAAGCATATTCTAGACCGGTTTGATGCAGGGACTTTGATTTAGGGCAGGCTCAGGTCGAGGGAGCTCGGTTAATTGAGCAAAGGAGTTCATGGTGGTTCCCAATTCTATTGGGCCATCTTCGGGGGTTATGATGAATAAAAGGTAGTGTTTAGTCAGCAGTTGTAGTGACATAGCCTATCAAAATTATTTGGCATGTATCAGCTTTTGGAGAGTATATTGTTGGGAAGTGGACATGATCTTTCTGCACCCCCGAGTGCTTCAGGATAAGGCAAAGGCTGCCACATATACTGTAAGAGACCAGGGGGCATGAGGGTGCCCTTAAGGGCTTCTGCATGATTACATTATTGCATATTTTATAGACACTGTGCACACGCAGTAATAGCACCCATCTTTGCTATTTGCAGCCATACTGTGGCACAAAGCTTAGACGTAGTGTGGCACTCAGCACCCCAGGCCCAGGCTGCGAACATGAGCAAATTAATAGGTTGTATCCCAGGCCCTGATGAGAAATGCCAGAGCTGCACAGATCCATTAACCCTTCATTGTCCTAAAATGTTGCCAACCTTCGCACCCTGGGAAGAATGTGCCCTGCAAGACATCACAACATTCGGAATTGGACCACAGACCGGGAGCAATCAAAGACATACATAGGATACACCATCCTCCAACACCAGAAGTTTAATTTTAAGAAAGCCAAGGCGAACTAGCAATTCCACATAGAATAGGATAACAAATCCCCTCTCCTGAAGAACCGCCCCCACAGGGGCGGGGAAACACATGTTGAGAGAGCCATTATTAAGAGTCAGAATTTGGCCCACTCTGCAGACAGCAGAAAGTAAGGCAATACACAACATTCAAACAAACTAAGGCAACTGTTTAAGTCACAGTGAAGCAACTGTGACTAGAGTGCAAACTGACAAGTTCAATATTGAAATTCAGCATACAGTCCAATTCGCAGATAGAAGGAGTGACAAGAGTCAACACACAAACTATTCAAGACAATTGTTTATGCCACAGTGAAGCAACTGTGATAAGACTGAATTGAATATGGCACATAAAATGCACAGCTCATAATCTGCAATCAATTGATGTTAAAATTGAAAGTACATAAATGGACATAAACAACCAAATGAATTCGAAAAAATGTGTGAAAATGTTTAAGACAATTTACTGCTAACAATTTGTAGTTGATTGATATTATAAACAACCTGCACAAGTTGAAACAAATTACAACTGGCCAATCTAGTGCAAAACTCTTTAACGCAACCAGGGCTAACAGTTTCTTATTTCACTGATGAGAAATGCCAGACCAGCACAGATCCATAAACCCTTCATTGTCCTAAAATGTTGCCAACCTTCGCACCCTGGGAAGAATGTGCCCTGGAAGGCCATGGGAGGAGGTCCGAGTGTCTGTGAAACAATACAATCCCATGAGAAGGAGGGCACGGGCCTCCAACCCCCACCGGTCCCAATTCTAAATTATGGCACCCAAAATGCCTTAGTTTTAGGAGCCCTGAATTCCAAGGTACCAGCCAGTTCCAGACCACTGATCATAATCCTGTTAGACCCCCCGATCAATCAAAAAGATCAGAAAGCAGGGCTTTCCTGCCTTCACGCCTAGGTCACATGATTTGTGCTGCGAGGTGCAGGGAAGGAGGAAACTATAGCCCAGAACGAGGGTGGAGGGCATTGGGCCGATGCCGGCCTGTCTGGAAATGAGTGAAGTGTGTGAGTTAGTATGACCTCGGCTTTCTCCCAGGGCACCTGTCTGCTTGGACCAGGTGAACTGCTACAAAAATAGAGATGTGTTGTTAGTTTGGGAATGAATTGCTAATTGCACAGCTTGTGACCCATGATGAGAGCAGCATCACCCACGTGGAAGAAGATGAACAGATGGGGCTGGGACCAATGGGCTGCCATCTCTATGAAGCAGGGGGCCTTTGTATAGGGGGTCACCAACCAGCCGCATGGATTTTTACTGTATGTGAAGATGTCACTGGGGACGCTATGTACCTTTATAATGTACTGCTTAGGCAGATTCTGGCAGAATGTTCCGCGTGAGCAGAGTTCTTTGTTGGCGCTTTCCATGTTTGTGTGGAAATAAACTTGTTATCCTTGCAATTGGTGTATTGGGCCAATTTCACTACTAGGTTCAATTTTTTCAGGTGTAAGCATCTAAGGAGCTTTCCTACAATATTGAAGCTTAATTTTACTTTGGCACTGTTGCTAGTTGGTTAATCCAGGTGGAAGAGTGGATTTAGACTTGATGATAGACTGTTTGTAAATTTGGGGTCGAGGCATACAGGCTCCATGTTTCTGCCATTGATTTTTCAGAACCTCTCTCCACTGAGGAATTTATGGCTGCCCTGCAGGTTTCCAGTGTTGTTGAACGCTGCCTAAATGGCAGATGTTCTCTATTCAAGACCACTGTACGGTACCCAGTGATTTCAGTGCAGAATCGTCACTTCATACAATTTTCAGTGTGGACAGTTCCACCCAAATACACCTACAATATACAATTTAAAAAAGGTACAGGAAGTATGTTTGGGAAATGGGATGATAATTGTTTTTATTGTGTTTTAGTACAAATAGTACCTTACGCAAATTCTAAAATTAATTCATTCTATTCGACACATAGACCAAATACCTCAAACATTCCTAAATACAATGAAATATGGTGCTGTATGATAAGGTAGAAATGAGGTAAAACCAACACAAAAGAGAAAGGATGTAGAGGGACTTCATCTCAATCATACTGCGGTCCCCTCTGCTAAAACATACCCTTAGCAAACTCACCACACACTACACAATTGAGGGTTTACTAACAGAATACAGAATGCTAAGACCCTCCACCCATCTGTGTAGATGTTAATCGCAGTAATGTTGTTAATGCCAGCATAAATGCCAGTTGCTAGTGTGCATTAACCACCTCCAGACACTGTCTGTAACAATCCATTCCATAGAATGCAGGAATGGCCCCAACCTCAGAGTCCGTTCCTTTACAAATTCCGGACATTCCATTATCAAATGAAATAACGACTCAAGTGGGGCCATGCCACACATCCGACACTTTTGCAGTTCTCTGGGAACGCCCGAATTAAGACCTATCACCTCCAACGACGGAAGTCAATTTATTCAGAACTTAAAATACACATCCTGCAACACCTGGGAGCGAGATTTTTTTATATACAGTCTTTGTTCTAATGGAGGGGTATAGAGGATTTATTTGTCCTAGTAAAGGGTCAATCTCCCCAAGTTTTAGATGTCTGTCATATTATTCCAGCTCTTTATTTTGTTCTTTATGACAAAGTCTGACTCCAAACCTTCTATATCCAACCTCATTGGGTTCCCATCTCCCTCATACCCACTCAGCCTTACTTTTCCTTTGAGAGCCTGGTCTGCAAGTTGGTCATCTCACTCCCCTTCTCTCTGACCATTTCCACTAGCTATAGGCACCCTCGCACTACCACCCTGTTCCTCTCTGAATGGGCTGACATCTGCTCCGCTCCCCTCACTGCCACTTCCAAACTCCTTCTCTTGGGTGACTTCAACATCCATTTGGACACCTCTATCACAGCATCCACCCTCTTCCTTGATCTCTGCACCTCGATCTCTCTCTCCATTATCCCCTCTGGTCCAACCCACTCGGCAGGACACACTCTTGATGCCCTCATCTACTCTGATCTTTCACTCTTCCCCCCTCTGATCACACCTCTCTCCTGGTCAGACCATTCTCTCCTCTCCTCTTACCTGGGTCCCCTTGGCCCTCTAAATGCACCTCATACAGCCCTGCCAAGCTCGTTCACGAACATCCATCTGATGAAATGAGTATCAACTGCTGCCTTCACATCGACTTTCATCCCCCCTCTCCTCCCACTCCTGCTCCAACTCTGATTCTGCGCTCAGCAACCTCCATCTGGCCATTATTAACACTCTGGACATTCTTTCCCCAGTCATGAGGATCCACCTGAAACCTGTCTCTAAGCGTAATACCTGATACAACTCTGAACTGCAGCCCTGAAACACAAGTGCAGTGCTGCGGAACGGAAGCAGCAAACCTCAGGCTCACCCACTGACAAACTGGCCTGCCACCTGCTCCAAAGGCAATACAGACTCTCCATCTGTGCCAAGAAAAGGGTCAACATGCAGGCTCGAGTATCTGGTGCATCCAACAACACGTCTGAACTCTTTAAAATCTGCAGGGAACTAGCCAACCCATCCACAGTCTCCTCCTCCTCTCTTCCTTCCCAGGCCCTCTGCAATAGACTGGCCACACACTTCACCACTAAAACTCAGGACATCCTGAACACCCTTGCTACCCTCTCCCCCATTCACATCCCCTCCTCCAGCCCCTTGCCTCTTATGGCCTCACACCCTCTGTCTTCCTCTCTCCCCTCCTTCTCCCCTGTCACACCTGACGAGGTCACCGGTGTTGTCTGCTCTTTGAAGGTCTCCTCCAAACAAGTTTCCCCTTACTCCTCCAGAACCATCAAGGATGACATTGGCTCTCTTGCTCCCACTCTTGCTGATTTCTGCAACCACACGTTTGCTACTGGATTATTCTCCTCCTCCCTTAAGCACTCCCTTGTGCGCCCCTCCTGAAAAAACCATCAGCATAGCCCACTTGTCCAGGTAACTACTGCCCTATTTCTATCACCCCTTCCTTGGGAAACTCCTGGAGAAGCTGGCCTTCCCCCAACTTACCTCACACACTGAACTTGGTGGCGACTCCACGACCATCAATCTGGATTCTGAGCATCCAGAGGCACGGAAACTGCTCTTCTGAACACCCTCGCATCTCTAGATTTTAACACTCCATCTTTCCTCATTCTACTTGATCTCTCCTCTGTCTTTGGCATGGTAAACCACTCCATCCTCATAAAACGGCTCCATGATACCCTGGGTAACTCAGAGCGGGCACTGGACTAGCTGACCTCTATCCTAACTGACCAGCATCACAGTTTATCTTGGTCACCTTCTCCTCACCTACCTCGTTCTCCACTTGTGGTGTCCCCCAGGGCTTCAACCTATCCCGCTGGCTCGTCAACACTTACCTTCCTCCTTCTCCCCCAACTTCCAGTGCTACGCAGATGACGCTCAACTCTTCTTCAAAGTTCCTGCTGACCCTCTCGCTTCTTCCATCATCCCGGACTGCTTATCTGCCATCCAGTCTTGGTGCACTTTCAGTGATCTCTGCCTCAATGCCAGCAAGACTGAGATCCTTCCTATTGGGAGACCCCTGCTCCCTCTTTCTTCCTCTCACTCTGGCCATCCTCTATGGGCTCTCCCCCTTCTTCTTCATCCAATGCCAGAAACCTTGGAGTCATCTTTGACCCCTCTCTCTCCTTCCTCCCTCACATCCAGGACATTGCCAAAAAGTCCAACTTTCAACTCTTTCTTCTCAAAGGAATTCTCTTTTTTCTCACTTTCACCCAGCAGCTCAATGTTACCAGATCTCTTGTTTTCTCTTGCCTTGCCTACTGCAATAGTCTACTCCTGAATCTACCCTTTTCCTCACTACAACCCCTGATAGTGTGTGGGTGCATGCAGAAAGGGGGGATGCAGAAGTACTCACAGGGGGTGACGGGGAAGTGGGGGTGGTGCACTTGTAGGGACTTTCTGTAAAGGCTGGGATTTTGAGCGAGCAAATTGCAAGATCGGAGGGGGATGCCATTGGAGTACATGTGTAGTGCATTACCAGTGTACAGGGATAAGAAAGAGAAGTATCACAACGGTGGGTGATAGAGACTCAAGGGGGATGCCCAGCTCCTGGTCAGAGGAGGGCACCCACAATAGAGGAATACTAAATCACATGAGCATGTGTTAGCTGCTAAATACAAAGGTAAACAGCTTCAAAAGAGAAAAGCGATATTGGACTTGTGGAAGATGATAAAGGCTGTGGAGGACCCTGATGGGGGTGGGACTTAGAATACTGAAGGGGCCGCCCTAGATGCGATGTCCGTGACAACACAGGGGACTGGGACTCTGTCCCCACATGCAGGGCTTTACCCACTCATTAACTACCCAGCCACTGGCTATACAAACCCAACATATCAGCCCACCCTGGCTACAGCCCTGCCCCCTTACATACCAAAACCAAGCGCTATCCCGCCCGAGGACAGTAAAGTACAGAAGGAGCTAAAAGATGCTTTGGAGGCTACGTGTGTAGAATTGGCTTGGTTATCGGTGGCACAGGAAGAGATTGGAAAGAAGGGTTAGATGAATGGAAGACAGGAGACATTTTGGTTTGGTTAGACAGAAAAGCCATAAAGGATGTGCATATTGAGAAGAAAGAAGGCAGTGACCAGCGAGCAGAAAGTGCATAGTATGGGACAGTGAGGTCCGACAGGGACACTGATCGAGAGCTGAGGGAATCCGAATGGGAACACTGTGGATGAGCAGTAGTGGCCAGAGATAATGCCACAGTTGGAATGTTTGTGGGGACCACGGTTAAGGAATAGGTTTGGTTGGGTGGCAGTAGCAAGGAAGAAGGGAAGTGCTGGACGTAAAGAAGGGAGGATATCAGGTACCCAGATGCCGTTGTCACATAGAGGCCTAGACAGAACACACTATGTGCCTTGGGCCCAAATGGATACGAATAACCTGATCAATCTTCTCCTGTCCCATACTTCCAGGGCAGGAAAATGCATTTATGCCTTTGAAAAACAGACAGCAGGGATTCCTTTAGCTGTGGGGGATATGAAATGTTTGCTCTTCGACATAGTGGGGGACCAAGCTGGAGACGTGTGGGCTAATGCTAGGTATCGGGGAGTAAAACTAGATGATGACACGCATGATGGCGCACCCTTTAACAATATCAGAGTGGCGGAGTGGGATGCGCTGCAGCAAATATACCCCTACACGCGAGACTGGCAGTCTATCAAGCAGTACACTATGTGAGACGATAAAGATATCGCACAACACATTATTAAGGTTCAGGAGCTGTGGCAGGCGAAGACGGGGGACCAGTGGGACCGAACAGTTACTCTTTTTTATTTCATCCTCAAACGGGGTTTACCCATGGAAGTTCCGAAGGCTCTCAACAAAATAGTGGGCATTGAGGCGAAGGGGTGGGCTCAGATTCAAACCATAATAATACACCATTGTAAGAGAATAAAGGAGCACGAAAAGGAAACGGCTCAGAAGCTGCAGGCTGAGGAAGCAAAACGAATGCAGAAAAAGTTAGCAAAAATAGCAGTTGAAGCAGTGGTATCATCAAATGTGCAAACAGAGGTGGCGGAACTGACCTTGGCACCTCCAGATGTGAGAATAGCAACGTTTTGGCCAGGAGCAGGACAAGGACAGTGGGCAGGTAGCCCTTAGAACCCCTACCCGGAGTGGCAGCAAGGAGGTCAGCAGAGTGGGAGGGGAGGGTTCAGAAGGGGAGAGGGGATTTGGCATGTGGGACCTTGGGGAGCAGGTATGGTCCCTCGCAATGCTGGAGCTGTGGAAAGAGGGGACATTTTGTGAGAGAGTGTAGGAGCAGGCAAGGGGTGGTATACAACCCATATAATAACAACTACCACCCATCAACCCAACCCCAACCACAGGTACCAACACTGAGGCCAACTGTCATACCCTATAAAATACATCAGGCCACCACGGCTCTCAGGTATGCAAGGACAGTGCCCCCAGATGAGACAACCATTAATGTCCCAACAGAATACCATGTATGGAACTAAAATGCTAGCGAATGACACAGTGCCTAATGAACACTATCATGCCTTTTACGTTCCCCGGCTCCAACACTTACCCACAGAGAACACTTGCATGCCCAGTCACGTCCCTGACCGTCCACCCTGAGGAGGAACCGTTGGTGGGCGCTGATATAGGTAACAAGCAATTCATCTTCATGGTTGACACACCTGCCACTAAATCATGCATCACTGAAGGAAACTTCCCATTATCAGGTGAAATTCTTGACACGCACGGCTTCTCTGAGGCTGTTGCCAAGGTTCCCTGCACAAAAGAACTTGATATCAAAATAGGAGGAAAACAGGGGCATGCGCCTCTGCTGTATTCTGAAAGCTCCCCGATAAATGTGTTGGGTCGAGACCTGTTGAGTAAATTGAATATGACAATCTCCTTTACTGATGATGGAGTAGTGTGTGCCACCCCGGGCATGAGTGCCATAAGAGCGATGGTCATAATACATGCAAGGGTTGGAGAGGCTGTGATCTGCGGTATTCCCATCAACCATGATTTGTTTGTGTATGGCATAACTGTGCTTCTCGAGGCAGTTTCTTTGATTGTCACGGCTTGTTGGCGAGTGCCATCTGACTTCATTTTACGGCCTGTGATGATACCTGAATTAGTGGCAGGGACAATACTATCCCTGGATCTGCAGGGCCTGGTAGCGTCACCTAAATGGATTGTTGTAATTGGGACCGACTCCGAGGGGTGCAAGTGGTGCACAGTGTTGTGTATTGACCCCACAATGCCTCTTCGGGAAGTGACGGATCCAGACTTCTTTGAAGATCGACCAGACGATGGCAAAATTGTGTTAGCAATTTCTATCCCTTGTGACATTATGGTGTAATACCAAAAAGTGCAATGCCACTTGATGGCTCTCATAGTTCCGCCACCCTTCACTGACACAGACTTGAAACAGGTCCCTGAAAGGCTCTGGACAACAAATGCCATGACATGAGGCTCCTACAAAGAGTGACCACAGCGCAATAGCACTCAAGCAAGGTGCTGTACTTCCCTGGGTGAGACAGTACCCTTTATCAAGAGAGGCAGAGGAGGGGATACGAGATACTATCATTGCTGTATTAAATCAGGGAATAATTGTGCCATCTACCTCCCTATGTAACACGGCTAAATACCTGATATAGAAATCAAAAGGGGGGAACTGGAGAATGATTCAGGATTTGCGCTCTCTGAAACCAGGCAACAGTACTTTGTAACATCCCCAAGGAGGTGGTCCACTTCACTGTGGTAGATCTTAAAAACGTCTTCTTTTTTGTTCCCTTGCACCCTGACTCACAATACCTCACTGCGTTTACACATGAGGGGATACACTTTGAACACACAAGACTGTCTCAGTGGTACTGTGGGAGCCCCAGCAACAGGTTATTACACGCTGACTTAGAAACATTCAGGTGCCTAGCACAATCATTCAGTATGTTGATGATTTACTAGTGCGCAGCATCAGCGAGCACCAGTGCAGAAAAGACTCCATTACACTCCTCCAGCTTTTGGCCCACAAGGGATATAAGATTGATAAGGCCAAATTACAGTACTGCCTCCAGTAGGTACTGTACCTTGGTCAGTTGATTTCTCTGAATGGCAAAATAATCATCCCGCTGCCCAAAACAGTAAAAGAAATGCAAACATTCTTGGGACTCTGATAAAATTACTTACTTCATCCATTAGAGAGGCTACTAATCAAGCTTTTGACATCCTAGCCCCATCAAAACCTGTCAGAGCTAATACATCCATAGGCCATAATAAATGGTTCTCTGTAGAAATTCTGGAAGCCAGAAGAATTAAGCGAAAAGCCAATGCTGTTGGAGAAAGTCCCCCACAGTTGAGTCGGCCACCAGTTATAAACTGGCAGCAAAAGCAACGATTTTCAAAGCCAAAGCAAAAAAATTTGATGAGAGAATACAACAGGCAAAATCTCCGTTGAAGGAGTTATTCTCGATTCTTCAAGAGCTAAAAAGTGCATGAGTTAGCCTTCAGAAAGAAGAAGATAGTGCCTGGTGCCAAGCGATACATGATGGATTCTCTCAAAAAACTCAAAAACATCAACAGGCCATCAAAGACCAGTTAAACCTGCTCCCTGATATTGAAACCATACTAAAACTCCTCACCAATCCTGAGTAAAACACTCATACGTCTTTTGCTTTTGAAAAGGTATCTGAGATGGAAGTACTGGATGTTATCCACAGCTTAAAACCCTCCTCATGCAAGAGGGACATCTACCCTGCCAGGCTTTTCAAAGACTTTGCAGACACCTTTGCCCCATGGGTTCACCAGTTTGTGAACCAATCCTTTGACAAAGTCTATGTTCTGGAAAATATAAAGGAAGCCTGGATCACTCCACTCATTGAAAAGGAAAACTTGGACCCCTCCATTCCTGGACATTTTAGCCCAATCACAAATGTGCCGTTCCTATTGAAAATAATTGATAGGATCACATATCTACAATACCAGAAATGTTTTCAGAATAATAATATATTTGCTGCCGAACAATCCTGTTTTTGAGCCAAGTATGGCACGGAGACGGCCCTCCTGGACCTTCAGGCGAATATAGCCACTATTATTAAAAAAGGAAATACAGCTCTACTTCTATTATTAGACCTATCCTCTGCATTTGATTTAATAGATCACAATCTTTTAGCAGAGAGATTAATAACAGTTAGAAAATGTTCGCCCTTATCAGCCAAATGATTTGAATCTTTTTTGGGACCTAGAATGGCTGCAGTTGCAAAAGGAAATGTCACCCCTACTCTTTAACATCTTCTCAAAGCTCTTGTGCGATACGCTTATAACACTTGGTTTTCCGTTCACCAACTACACCGGTGACACCCAGTTGGTTTTTGAGCTGTCAGGAATATATGAAGACGATGCCCAAAAAGGTAAAGATGTGTTCGACGCGATTCAAAATGGATGGAAACAAACTCCTTAGCTTTAAACGAAAAATAAACTGCAATGTTAATAATTGGAACCCCACAAAAGCTAAAAAGACAAGATGATCGGTATAAAAATTTAAAAATAAACAATAACAACATCTTGGTATCAGATCATGTCAAAATTCTTGGGGTCTGTTTTGACTCCCATTTATCATTCAAGAGGCACACCTTGTATCTAAAATCCACATGTGCATTTTACTCAAACATACTGTGGCCGATTCACCCTTATCTGAGAGAACAACATATAGCCATGATTGCTGGGGCAATCATAAATTCAAAACTAGATTATTGCAACAGCCTTTTGATGGGCAGTTCTAAGACAAACGTTAAAAAATTGCAAACAATACAAAACAGAGCTGCCCAGGCTGTATTTGGCCTAAGTCGGTGCTCCAACATCTCTCAGCTAGGAGAAAGTTACATTGGCTTCCCGTGGAACAGAGGATTAAATTTAAAGGTGCAGTTCTGGTATTTAAATGTTTATCAGGAAATGCACCTAATTATGTTATTGGTAAGATAAAAAAGCTCTGTTAAGAAGAAACCTACACTCTAACGGAAATCAAGCACTGTATGAGCTATGACAGATTAAAAAAAGAGTTTGTGGAACCAATTTCAATATTTGGGCACCCACTATCTGGAACTCTCTCCCCCCCTGACCCTAAGAACAGTTTGTCTATCACTATCTTTAAAAAAAACTAAATACCTTGCTGTTTGATGGAGGGACAGCCTAGCACCTCCAACTTTACACATTTCTCCTAGAACGTTACAACATTTCTGCTTTGTGTTTTTTTGTTTCTTATTCTTCGTCCATGTGTATGCCCTGAGGCCTCTGGGCCAACAGCGCTATACAAAATCAAATATAGATAGATAGATTATTGCAGAGCATGGATAGTTGACTATGCAGCATACACCAGCCCCTGTTACAGGTCCTCAAAGGAGCACAAAAGGGGGAGAGCAAAATTGTGTGGACGGAGGCCATGTAAACAAATCTCAATTTCCTCAAGAAGGTCATATCGACAGCACCAGTGTTAGCAACTCCAGACCACACGCAACAGTTCTATTAATTTTCCCACTCCAACAGGCAACTGATGACTGTGGTGCTCACTCAAAAATTAACACTAGGTCACAAGCCATTGGCCTGTTACAGTGTTATACTATATTCAGCAGTTCCACCCACCTTTCTCTTTCTTTTCAGTCTGTCTCTCTCTCTCTCTCCCCCCTCTCTCTCTCTCTGTCTCTCTCTCCCCTCTTCTCCTCTCCCTAGCCCGCCTCTCTAGCCTGTGGTTCACTCTCTCTTTACCTCCCTAGTTCCTTCTGTTTTAATAAAATTCCTTTTCAGGTGCATTTGTGATGGACCCCGCTGGCCCTACTGATTCCGTTGATCGAATGTCCAAGTTTTCGTATTTGTATTTATGCGCACTGCATTAGATTGCTGGATTTTCTGCAATATCCATGTTTGGTTTAGGCATATGGTTAAGCTGTACTTTTATATGGGGAGGGCATATAAAAGAGTGGGGGCATACAAGCAAATGCTACCATCAATGGGTCTTCTGAGGATGTTAATTTCACCAAAGATACAAAAACACCTGTTCTCATTTCTTTTTGTACACGTCACTGTGGCCACAGATCCCCATGTTAGTGATCAAAATAAAAGTGACAGTACTGTTCATAACATCAATGATTCTATTACCTATGTCAAGATACCTTCTGATCTCACCAGGTCTTTTGAAAATGTACATAACGTAATTTTAGCATGTAGTAAAAGGCAACTGAGCAAATATAAATAAGATAAATACTGCAGTCTTGGTCTAGCTACAATAGATGTGCGCCACCCAGAATTCTTAAATAGCTGGTACGCAGACATGTACTTGGTGGGAAAGGGGAGGGTGAATGGAGGTTGTTTGGTCTGTTCGTTAATACCAAAGGTGTCAGGAGCACCCAAGGTATTAATATCTCTAGAACTAGCAATTTTAAAGGCTCAATGCTTGATTCAACTGGCACTGTGTAGGCTGCGAGGCACAATCCAGTTGCAAAGTGTGTGCTTACAAAACTATGGATCCTAATCAGCTGCAATGCACCCAAAATCCCCAAAGCATCCAGTGTTTTCGGAGGCCATACTTCAAGTTACAAGGGGTAAAATACATGTACATCAGGTCACAAGAAACATCAATGAATTGAGCAGCAGGAGGGTTGCTGGGATTCATAGATGAAGTATTGGCTCAAGTGAATAAAGTATGTGCACAATTCTGAAACAAACATATCACAAAACTGACGTGGATCGAAGCAATGGAAAAGAAAGTAAAAGTGCAACAACAACAAAATCATGAACTATGTTTTTATAGTGAAGGAACTGTTTTCGTAGGGGCCAACATGAGATGCAATAAAACATTGTCCATTCCAGACCTCAGAAAGGCACCACTGCAGTAATGGACTACTACTCAGTGTGTGGACAGTAGGCCTTCTTGCACCTCCCACCATCATGGAAGGGCTACTGTTCACTGGCCATGCTGCATGCCACAATTATCATGATCCCTGAAGAACACCTCGTAGTGGGATTGATAACTTGGCCTGCCCCAACCCCAGCTCCAACCGTAATACACCAAACAGAAATGCTGTTGCAGCCCCCCATCTTTCATGTCTTACCTGAGAAAGAAAAGAACAGCAAATTGCGCAGGAAAAGAAGATCAAATGACCTGTCTCAAGACCCCTCCGAATTGCTCAAAGACATACCAAATGAATATAGACTGTTTAGTAAAGTTTTTTTGCATATTTACTACTGCGAATTGCCTGAGAGGAAGTACCCAAAGGCAAACCTAGGGAGGGAGGGATCTGAGACACCAATTACTTCTAATAGACAGTCAGGCCTGATTTACAAAAGGAGTTTGCAATGGCACAATCCCATTGAAAAACGCTTTGTACATCAGGCCCAGTTGAGTGGACATGAACGGTTGGCACGAAGAGAAGCTTGGTTTTTGGCATCCTGCTTAACAGAGGGGTTTTCAGACGTTTGACAAACTGCCACTGGAATCACTGTGGCGCAGTGCAGATCAGCCATTTCTGAAACACGCTGCATTGAACGGCAGTCCCATAGAACGACATCCATGCATAGCATGCAGGGCTTTACATTTAGAAAAGTCTATTATTGTTTGACTGAGCCAGTTCATTTTACTTCAACTCCACGTTATCTTCAACACGTCGTGTTTTTTTCTTCAACAACTTCAAACTGTTTCCTTGGCTGTTGTCAGGGTTTTGTGAACCACTTAAGTATTTAGTCAGGATGAGCATTGCCAGACTCCACATAAGCGACGTGGGTTTTCCTCCGAAACACCCTGTCGCACATTTCATTCCATCCCAGGCCACTTTGCAGCTAATTCAACTCGACGGCGCTCTGAAGAAAAACCACAAACGCAGCAGTGTGCCCTCGGAGACATTAATACAGCCCTGGCTCCAAACAAAGTGAACAATTGCCTAAGCACTGATTTCCTGCTGTCAACTTGTTTTGCTTTGTTTGTTAAATCCTATTTTCCTTCCGACTTTCCTGTTGACTGCAACACAATTGAATGTTGCTCAGCCAATCTCTCACTGGGTCAGCAGAGTGCTCCATTGCTACTGGAAACAAGTTAACTCACTCACTGCTGGCTACCTTTTGCTGTGATGAGGATTCATGCACACAGAGAACACAGAGTTAATTGATATTGCATGCAATGATGATGAAAATGGGTACCTTGCAGTCGAATTGGATATACAGTAAAGTGTGGCCAGCGATTTGCTTTGGACATGCCCTATATCAAATAGAGAATTTAGCAATTGATATAGGCTAGAGAGGAACGTTTTTCTTTAAATGTTTTAAGCATTCCATTTGATGCAAGATATTTTTCAAAAAGTCAATCATCAGAGGCAAAGGTCGGACTAGTGTATTGGCCATATGTACGACGCCTTTTGCAAGACTCATCAATATCCTACCTAAGACCGAGGAGGTTTTGGAGACAGAATCGAGTCTTAAGCAAAAACATTATTTAAAAAATGTCCAGAGCTATATTCCCAAATGACCTCTGATATTTGGAAGCACCAATATCTTGGCTGTACTCATAGTTGAGAGGATTTTTGACAAGCAGACAATTGTTGACGCCACATTTTGGAAAGCCTTCCGTGGAGATTTTAATGATGTTACATGTCAATCTTTCTTCCAAAAACAAGCACTGCCAGAAGCATTGGGTTTGGCTTAAGTGTTGTCTATTGTACAATGTGGTGCGGTAGGGATGATGGCTGGTTTGGGACTAGTTTTTCTGTTACTCGGTTAGTTTGAGTTTTTCAGCTGTATTAGTTCCATATGTGTGGTTGTACCAGTGATTGTTGCAGTGTTATACAAAGGGGGTTATCAGTGTTGCTGTATAGGAATTGCAAAATATGCCTAGATTGTGCAATCATTTGAGCATGTGCAATGCTCCTATGGGAGATATTAGGAAACAAACATACAGTTTGTGCAGCTACTGTCCCTCTATAACAATATACGGAAACATATCACTGACTACTCTCACCACATTCAAGGTATTGCCATATCATGTCCATATTATCAAATACCTTGGCAATAGTGTCAAAATATGCTCAGTTACTGCCACATGTTTGCCATGATATGCTTGGGAAGTGTTATCATATGTTGCCTAGATATTATTTTTTTATTTTGTATTTGCGAATTGGATAACCAAGTAACCTTACGCATTTTATCAAACACAATGTACAAGATTTCTCTCCACATTAAATACATTAATTCAATCAGACATAGACACATTAAAATACAAAATGTACCAATTATATGCGATAAAACCATATTACATTTAAAACGAATTCATCATCACTGTTTTACACTAGTTATGTTAATAACACTCACAAATGTAAAGCAGCTTAGAGCATTTTCGTTACCACTCGACAATCTCAGCCAAAAATCCTGTGTGATCCGCCATTTAGGATTCAGTACATATTTTCCAAAAAATGGTTCCTTTAAACTGCAAAGTGCATCACAATCCACCAATAGGTGTTCTAAATATTGAACCAACCTGTCATTACATAAATCACATAAACTAGTAGGAATGCCCACTCTGTCTCTCATATGACTGAGCTCTCTAGTGGGAGTGCGTTCATTCAAAACCATAAAAAAAATTGGGAATTTTTGCAGATGGCCCCGCTGGTCCCCCAATGGTTTTTCTGCACATGAGAGGCTGGAATGGATTTTTTACTTTCTCCTCTGCTTCTTGGTAGTGTCCATACAGTCCCTCAAATATAAACTCTTCTTAACCTTAGTAGGATTCTCACATAACTCCTTATTTGTTCAATCCTTAATAAAAGTTCTTCAGCTCTACTGCTAAAAGTTTGTAATGGAACAACACTATCCTTTTGTGATTCTACCTTTAAATTTGTGTACAGGGAGTTGTTAGAAGGTACCAGTAAATTCCTATAAAATGCTAAAATGTTCCTATGAATAAAACCTTGCATAGATGTTTTTCCATTCTCATATCTTACAGCAACCATCGGTATTGAAGGTGGTAAATTCAACACTTTTTCCACAAAAGAGATTCTATCAGTTTTCAGTTCATGTTAGATGAGGTCATCAATATTTCTTGACCATATAAAAGAGCCGGAATTACTTTACATCTATAAAGATCGATAAGCGGTGTTCGAGAAAATCTGTAAAATCTAAAATTCAGTAATTTCATTTGAGGAACACACCTAATGGCCTTACCCTTGAGTCTTAAAAACATGATTTAATAAAACTCATTGCTTTAACTGTAAAACACAGTTTTACAGTTGGGTCTATCGCTGTATTTTCAGCTCTCTAGGTGCAACCATACGCTTTCCTTCTATTTGATTTAAATCTCGTTATGGTTGTTTTAAATTTTAAGCCATTCTCATTCGTGTACGGACAGGTTGTGTTTGCCAAGTACTGTAAGCCACACGAGTTTGGTCGAACAAGACCACATCATCAGCATAAGACATGCACATTATAGGTACATTTCATACTTCTGGAGTAGCAAAACCAGCCTGTAACAAACAATCTTGAAGATCAGCCAGGAAAAGGTTAAGGAGGCGGGGAATGAGTACGCATCCCTGCCTCAATCCCGTGGAAACTTCAATTCTTTCTGTCAGCTTTCCCTGCATATTCGACCTGACTTGAAGGTGTGTTTGAATATACAAATAGATTAATATAGCTAATAGATAATCTGGTACATTCCAGGATTTCTACTTTTTCCATTAAAGTGACCAGCTTACCAAGTCAAAAGCCTTTGCAAGATCAATTGCAAAAGCCTTTGCCAACATAAATTGGGGTACTATCTCTTGACCACATCATCTCATGTAAACAATCAACCACAAAAACATTCAATAGGGTACCCAACCCTTTCCTGAAACCCAGCTGATATTTGCTGTGTCTCCCAGTACCTACCACACAGGCTTCTAGATCTCTATGTACAAATGGCGTGAACATTTTACTTTACATGTCAAGTAACGTTATTGGCCGGTATTTAGAAGTGTTGGTAAGGTCACCTTTCTTGTAGATTGGAACAATTAAGGAGTTTGTCCATGAGGGCGGTGTCAATCTGTTCTTTAAGATGTTTTTAAACAGAATGAACAAAATGTTAGCTCACAGGACATGGTCAGATTTAATAACAAAAATTCTCAGCCCATTTGGGCCTGGTGCTCTAGAGCAAGATAGCTTTGTAATCCTTTCCTCTATATCCTCAATCTCAATGGGAATTGATCAATCGACATCAGTAATCAATAGATGCTCTGTTAGCTCAGGTTTATGGAAGATCTCTAAAACGTGAGCTCTCCATATTTCCTCTGAAATTGGATTGCTTTGAACATTCTGATTTGTTAGAATGGAATAATTAGTAAAATACCAGAAATAACAGGATTTATTTTGTGTGTCTTTTTGTTTTAGCGAATTTCGATTGCTTTTTTGCTGTTTTTAATAGGCCATTCTCAATTGCTGTCCTTTTTTTTTCTTTTCCTCTGCAGTAAGCAAAAAATTATGGAGTCGTTTTAAATTCTTCCTCAACTGAACTACAGCGTCATAAGATTGGATTTCTTTCCTCCTGAGATGAGGACTTCTGTCTTATATTACCTGATTATCAATTATATATTGCTCAAAGCCGTTCACTGAAAAAACTGCTTGTTTCTATTCCCAGTTTGTATGGTCAAACACTTCACTTAATCTATTATTAAAAGCTGCAACATGTGTAACCCTCCTAGCTAGGCAATTACCGCTCACATTTACCATCAAGTTTGTCACAACTTCGATCATCGTCTAAGAAAATGATACATTAAAACTGAACTCAGCAAATTGGGATCACTAGCATATGTTCCTAGAATAGTACATGTAAGATAATCATTAAATAAAGTTTCTGATAGAACCAAATAATTTATACATGAAGTTAAAGACCAATTTTTCCATGTTGGATGCGCCAGGTTATCCCCAACTACACCTCGACTGACGACCCTTAAGTTAAGTGCCAGCCCTCGAGGTAGGTAGTCCAAATCCTACCATTCTTGTCTCTAATGTTAGAAAAACCTTTAAGAGTCTTTATCTCTGTCATCAGCATACCTACATTTGGCGTTAAAGTCGCCAGGCACAATCAGATGAAATTAATCATCCATTAGTATATACATAGCAGGTATTTCATTAAGTTGCATTAAATTGTCCTCTAGGGTACTGACCACAGGGTTCCAATCTAGATTAATCAATAATATTAGTGCCAAGAAATTCCCTTCTTTAAAGTTATTTTAACGGCTAAGAAGCCATAAAATATATAAGCATAAATCCCACAGTTTAGTAAAATATCAAATTTCTAAGCTATAAGTAAGCCTCCTGATGGCCTACCTTCTTTAGAAGAAGTTGGATTCTGCTGGATGATAGTATAACCTTCGATGGTGAGTGGCGACTTCAGCCAAGTTTCCTGAAGACATATGATATTATGCAAATGAAATATTGCTGCTATTTTATTATTAAAAAAATCTATTAAAACCTCACAAGTTCCAAGACAAAAATAAAAGTTTGCTAATGACTTCTACTTTGCTAAAGACTAGTCCCTACTTTTCCCAACCTTCTGAAGCCCTTAGATAGGGATCCTGGTTGCCAACTCAAACCCACTTGAGACAGTTTCCCGTATAGCAGACTCACTTATACCACCTACGACACATTCCGCTTTAAATTAATTTGTATAGTCTCATCCCTTAGGTTATTATTAGAGTGCCGCACCAAAGGGCCTTGGGACAGCCCAATTAAATCCATATACTTTTCCTCATAAAGGAAGAGGTCAAATCCCATCTGGTTTAACATGGATGACACTATTTTTTATCCTAATGAAAACTTAACAATATCTGTCTGATCATCACAAGGAAAATATATTTGAGTGAATTTTATGGGTTTTACCAGTGCATGCTATTTTCCTACAACTTACAAATATAATGCTTACCCCAATATAGCAACATTTTTGTCCAATTTACAAAGTGTTACCTTAAAACTCTGCCATTTCCAACCTTCTAGCATAATTTTTAACACTTCTATACACTTTTTGCAACTTATTATATTTGTTTTTGCATCCGTCGACGTCCGCGAATGTCTGACCTCATCGTGGACCTTCCGGACAGTGCCTCGTCACCATGCGCTCGCGTGCGGCATGATGACGTGTCCGCGAACGTGTCTGCACTTCATGATTGGGTTTGTGCTTCGAGGACAGTTCGGACGGCATTTTCTACTGATCTAGGAACTTTCAAGCTCAAAATGTACCCTTGCACAGCTCCTACACCTATAGTTCATCAATATCCATTAACAATCTAGTATAAAGCACATACTTAGAAGAATATTAGCCAAAATGCTATTTATCTTAAAAATGGCATCAGCTATTGCCATCCCTCCTCCCCAAGAGCCACCACCACCAGCAGCTGGAGGACCTACACAACAAAAAAAGCACAGTATTTCCAAAGACAATGAAGAGGACCAAGAGGATGTGGTAGAGGAAGTGCCTACCTCTAGCACCCCGAAAGAATCATGGGTGTGGCAGTTCTTTACCACTGTTGGGAATGTACCAAAGGCTAAAGCTACCTAAGTGAAATGCACTGAGTGCAACTTTGTACTCAGTCGCGGACTACCTATACAGTACTCCTAGGGGACCATCTCCATACGCCGCCACACCAAATCCAACCACTGCAATGCTCTCAGAAAGGTTGTTCCTTACTTAGCAAGTAGTAGTCTGTCTTTCTCCACCTCATCTTCCTCAACCAATACTGTAACCACAAAGCCTACTTCTGTGGGACACAAAATCCCACCAGCTACCTTGCATACAATAAAAGAAGCTGTTGATCCATATCTTTCGAAGACAACAGTCCTCTGTATATACTGCAACACACCACTCTGCAGGGGGAAGCAATTTCGAAGTGCTTTTGAAGCAGTAATCAAGGAGCATGAGAAACACTGTCCCCTGCTGTCACAACCCATGCCCCTGACACCCTCAGGTATAACAGCCACATGGCAGCAGTGAAGGTCCTTAGAACTCCATCAGAAACATACATGGAGTCAGTCCTGGTGCCTTTGGCGCCAGGCTCATTATCAGGAATAAAGCAATACCAGTTTTGGACCTTAATCCAACATGGAGGCCTATTACACAGCTCAGTTGTTAAGATCCAAGCCATGCGGTCTAGTGTTTTGGGTGTGGCTAGGCCTGGAACTACTTGGCCTGGAACTACTTAACCTAGGCTATTTAAACCACACCCAAGCAGTGTAACGCGCACTGTGTCCAGCCCTGCTCATCTGCTTCTCCGGTAGCCCGATCCTGAAACCCTAGATCCGGATTCCAGTAATAACCTGGAAGAACAAGAACAGCATTAGCGAGCAAGAACACTTACCTGTAAAGTAACCAGCCTTGAATCCATCCTGTGCTTCGCTTACCTCGCTTATCTCTGGAGTTCGCCGCATCCTGCAAAGGTAAAGAAACAAGGAAAGCATTAATAACAACCTGGGCAAGTAGCGAGTCCTGGCAGCACCCTGCACTTCTCTTACCTCGCCCATCTCCGGGTTTCACCGCAACCTGCAAGGGAGAAGGAACTAGGTTAGCATTAACAAAGCCCTTACCTGGGCTAGCAGCGCTTCGATCGCTCATCACTCCGGAACATCACCGCAACCTGTACAAAGAAGAGAAAAGAACACAGGTTAGCAATTAACACCAATAAACAGTGCAGCGCTCCGCGCATTAACTCACCGTGGTCTTCGCCACTGGCGCGGCAAATCCGAGATCGCAACCATCCCTGTGAAAACAAAAAGAGACATTCTTAGGGAACAGCGTAGTGGAACAAGACACCGAGAAGACAGAGAAAACTGAGGTAAAGAAAGATACAGAATAAAGACGGAAAAGACATTATAACTCACCTGGAAGACAGCAAGCAGAGTCGGAGTCACAGCCGGTCTGGACACGACATAAGAGCACACGGACCATTGAAGCAACTAGGTCCTTGGAATGCCCGCACCAACCCCGCACCCCTGCACAGAGACGCAGGACGGAGAGTTCAACACACAAAAACCTAAGGTGAGCAATAACCCCAAGGGAGGGGATTTAGACCAGATGGAGGTTGGAGTCCACCCTTCACAAAACCGGTATAGGCGCTACCCAACATCTGGCATATAACCAAGCAGAGAGGGGTCCGGGATAGCGCTTAGACCTCCATCCAGTATCATGTGGCGTCCCCGTGGATACCAGGTGAGCGTAACACCTAGCATTGAAGTAACACTCACGCAAAATCTTCCCCTGTCCACCTGCCCCTCCATATTAGTTCTTGGAGCCTCTTCCCTCATTTCCCTCCCCACCTTACGTTCTAACCTCTCCTACAAAAAAAATACATAAAAAAACAACATAAAAAAGGTTCCTTTAGGCACTACATTTCACAGTAAAAAAAATGAAGTGATAAAACATCTTATAAACTCCATCTACTTTACATTTCTCAGTACAGACTCATTGTATTATGCTAATGGGAATAATGTGGCATTCTAACCCCATTCCCAGCAAAGCAAGGACAAATAATGAGGGCTCCGGACTGTTATGCCTCGTTCCAGCCCCTGCAATGCGGGATGAAGTCCATCAGCATCCCAGTTTTCCAAAGCTGGAACCCTGGATGCTAAAAATAAAAGGATTTTTCTTCCTTCTTGTAGGACGGAAAATCCCTTTCAAAGATAGCCACCATGGAAAGGGAAGGCAGGCTCCATACAGAGCCCCTCTCCCCTTTCCATGGAAGCCCACAGAAGGCAAAGAGAGATCCCTATGACCATATTACCACAAGCACATTTTTTTTCCCTTTCAAACCTATCCCGCTTTCGAATAACTTTACCACATACCCCAGGTCATGGCCAGTAGCCAGATTGGCCGGGTCATGACCTTATGCTATGACCCGGACAATCTGGCCACTGCCCATGGCCCCAACCTATACCGCAGTCACCAAAGGAATATTACTATTTGTTGTATCTACATTATGACACTTGTCAACAACAAAAAAACACGGGCACATTTGCAAAACCATGCTTTAAGGCCCTTGCCAATGCATGTGTTTGCTGTAAATCCACCATGTTTTATTTTTTCAAAAGTGTCAAAATGTATGGATTTACAATAGTCCTATAACTTAGCCCCTACTTGACAAAATCAATTCAGATTTCACACAAAGGTTCAAGGCTGGGTCTATAATCTTTATGACTACTTTTGTCCACATTTGTTATAAGCCATCAAAAAATGTTGAGACCGACCCTCTGATTTAGCCCCCTCTTGATAAAATCCCACATGACTTTTCAAGAACAGTTATATCTAGATCTAAAATCTTTTTGCAAACCTTTTTGTAGATTGGTCAAATGGCACCACATTTATAAGCCTTTCCAATATTTTGGGAACCCCCCTCTAATTTGGTTTCCTCTTGTCAAAACTGCTCCACACTTTCCAAAACCAGTCGGGTCTAGAATTAAATTCCAAAATTCCATGCAGTGTCATTGAGTGGCGGCAAAGTTATAAGCCATTCAAAAACAGATTTTCAACAACCCGGTAACGCAGAAATAGGCATAGATGTCCCCGAACATCTGTAGTGTGCGCGAACATCAGAGGACTGTATCCAGAATGTTCGTGGACTTTCGGGGGTGCAACACACACATTTTTTGGTTTCTTAGGGAAATATCCCATCCTCATCACACATACCCAGGCATTGTTTGATAAATTTGACAAGTGCAATGTTGTGTTTTTTAATATGTTTTTACTGCGATGTTCGTGGAAACAGGTGGATGTACGCGAATCCAACATGGCGGGGGTTTCCAAAAATGTGACGCAAGTGTAGAGGAGGAGCAAAGTACCCCCACTCCACCTGCCCCACCTACATTACCTGAAAAGTATGAACCAAAGTATGTGACGTATACTACACCAACAAGAGAGCAAGAAGAAGAGCAACAACTCTGTGCAGTACCCATAAGAATACCTATACCTAAGAGAATATGGGAAGTGAAGTACCCATTTAGGAAACCATACCTACATCTGAAACAATATGATGGCCATTTGAATGCGATTCCTGACAAAATAATGAGACTGAATGACCAGGATGAATGGTGACGTCATACGAGACTGAATCGACTCCATATAGAAGATAACCAGACCAGAGAGGCAGACAATTTATGAAGAATAAAGAAGTACCAAGGATAAGTGACATCTTAGGATCAAGATTAAGAGATTTATGCCATATGCATGATGAAGATACTTGTTGGTTTAAACGTGTACAGATGCAGTGAAACGCAAGCAGCAAAGCAATCATGAAGCTAGCCAAATGCTTATAGTAAATAGATTGCGGCAATCGCCAACATATACATATATACCTCATAGATACATATGGATTTAATAAAGAGTGAATGTTCCACTACGTATATAGCAGTCTTGAGCAACAAGGAAGGCCTCAATTCAGTGTTGCAGTTACAAAAGCAATTGAATTAAACAGAATATATTTCAGCTAAGGAGTTGGATGAGCCAAGAGAGCCAAGGTCTTATCAGAACTAGAATTGGCTGATATTGGATACAATTTAAGTGAAAGAACAGAAGCTCCTGTTCAAGAAGGTCAAGTGAAAACAAAAGACGTCAGAGGACTGTAAGAGAATAAAATCAAATACACGAAAAGGCTCAAATAGTGGTGTCCAGTCACGTGACCGAAGAAAGTTGGACGCTTGAGAAGATCACACCTACGCACGGAAGCCAGACAGTACCCATACTCCTTAAACAATCCCAGAGAACAGTACAAACTCAAGGCCAACTTTAAACACTAATTGACACTGAATCATTGAGGTGATGATCGAGTGTACTTTTAATTGGTGGGAAGCTGGTATCAAGACAAGCTCACTCGCACCTGGTTGTTCAGTCTGTGTACTGCTCACGTAGGTGGAAAGTTACTGACGGGGGTTAGAAGCCAACCAATTGTAGAGGACCACATAGTTGGGGTTCTATGGTTTGTGTAGCCAATGGGATGTCGTAGATTTAGTGACGTTCATAGAGGCCATTTTGAAGGGAGGGCTTAGTTGCCCCATCTGATGTTAAATATCCAGTTATTTCTCTCTGTTACTCTATACAGATATAACACCTATGCTTAGTTATTCGCTTAGACCCAATCCCGCTTCCCGATAGGTTTTAGAATGATGCCACGTAGGATGATGTTGGTAATGAAGCAGGTCAGCACGTCATCCATGACCAATTTAGGGTTTAAGAAGCTAGCTTTTTTATGAAATGATTGAGAATTGAGTATCGAGCGATTGCTGATGTTTGTTGTACTCCCTGTTTTAATTACTTACATTAAAACAGACAAAGTTTTTGCCAAGCTATTTGTGTCGTCTGAATTATTGATGTTTGATTAAAATCTGCATCCCCATCCATCTCCAGGGTGTTGTTACTCATCTTAAAGGGCAGGAAATCTCGAGTTCACTTGGTAGCAGAGATTGATGGTTAGATAAGATACCATTGGCCGTCGACATAAGTAAACCTTAGGGTCTCGGTAATATTGCACAACCTTTGCCATTCGGCTGACAGGACGTGAAGCCCCCTGTAGATCGTGGTTAGAATAGGACAAAAATCTTGCAAGGAGGGTGTGACTGGACCCCTATTTTGATATAGGAACCCCTCCCACATCTACACGAAGCGGATTGGAAAGCAGCTGAAAGATGCGGTAACGAAGGCGGTTATCCCGAGGGTGCGAAGACGAAAACATGCGAACGGTGATTGAATAAGACTAAAGAGAGTGGCAAAAGGGATGCATGCGTTGTAATTTACAGAGAGTAATGGAGGGAGGTGGGATGAAATATAATGCAAGAGTAAGAGCATAAAATATGTGTATATGGGGAAAAGATATTGGGCCTCATTACGAGTTTGTTGGCAGCCATGCCGTTTTTAGTGGCATGGCTACCCCCAAACTCAGGTCCGGGTCCCGCAAAAGGGGACTTACCGGGCCATTCTGACCTTGGTGGGCCTGGTAATTCCCTATCGTGGGACCCGGACCCGGTATGTCCCCATTCCCATTTGAGCCCCCATAGGGCTCAATGGGAATGGGGCGGATGCCAACAACGGCCCCTTTCATAACAGGCCCGTTGTTAGCATCCTGTACTGCTAGTGGGTCCCGCTCTGCACGTCTGGTCTGGCCAGGCGTGCAGAGCAGGACCCGCTGCAGAACTCGTAATGGGGTGGCCCGGTATGAACGGTGCCGATCCCTTACCAGCACCGTTCATACCGTGGCCGCCCTCGTTGTAATGAGGCCCATTGACTTGAGTGTTGCCAAGTAATATATGAGGAAAATAGTTGTGAGGTGTAGCCACGCTATTAGGATATGCCCTGTTCATAGACTTTAAAGAGTGCTAGCAGAAGCTTTAATTCAGAGGCCCCTTTACGAGGGACATATAGAAGACAAGATTTGTTTAAAGACTATCTTAAAGGAATTGGCTTAAGTTCCAATCGGAACAAGAATTTAGAGGGTAAAATGAGTCCCAAGAAAGGATCGTGAGTTGCACGAATATGTGGCCGGTCAAGTCTGTCTGTTTCGTCAAGATTAAAGTAAAGAATTGCATTGTGACAGGATTGGAGCTTGCGATGATTGATGCTCGCTCATAAGTGTATGTTGATTGAAACATAAAATTGAAAACTGTTACTGAAGCATAAGCGAAGTGGTAATAAAAAGAGAAGTAAAAGTTAGAAATGGAAGAAGTTACGCCATTAGTGCATCTTTGCAAAAGTTACCAGAGCATGCGCTTAAACTTAAACAGTACAGCGCAGAATGGGTTAAATGGATCACAGACAAAATGTATATGCCGTGGCCCCAAGGCGGGTCATTATTGAGAACAGTTCTGCAGCATATGATGATATATTTGCATGCCACGTACACAGGAAAAAAGTTAGAAAAGCGCCTACCGAGTCTAGAGCGTTGGAAAATGTATGAACACGAGAAGGGGAAGGAGCTTCCTTTAGATTGGATACTCAATATATAAGAGCCTTCTGCTCTGCCCGCCTGATCTGAAACGAAAGACGAGATTAAGAAAGACAAAGGATTATACCCATTAAGAGAACTTAAAGCAGCGACGGGATATAGTAATCCGTCATAGGAGTTACCTATGCAAAGTAGTGACGAGGGCCCAGAGAAAGACACCGAGAAAGATATCACCTCCAACGTCCCGATGGACGAGGAGAGACGTGACAAGGAGAGAAGTGATCAAGCAAGCACCTCTCTAGACATAAGGAGAGAAATAAAGAGATGTAATGGAGATAAGGATAAAACTGATGAGATAGCGCTCATACAGAACGAGTGGTTGGGAGGTCAGATTTTACTTAAACTCAATGGTAAAAGCATCCAAGATATAAAACAAACGGGAGACCAAGACTAACAAGATCGAAAAGACAAAGTAAGGGAGGAACGATTGAGAGATGAAGGAGTGAAAAGAAAAGAGACAAAGACGAGAACACATATATCAAGATGAGCAAGCTAAAAAACAATAGAGAGCAGAAGAGCAAAGGAAGCGTGATAATAAAAGAAGAACAGCTGATAAAAAGGAGAGGTTAAAGGAGGAAAGAATAGAAGCTGATGAACAGGAAAGGATAAGAGAGAAAAGAATACAGAGACAAAGAGATGAAGAGATACGAAGGGCAAATGAATGAAGGGATATGGAAAAAAAAGAGGAAGATGAAATAAGAGAAGAGTTGAGAAAGCGCAGATAAGTCGATGATGACATGGAACGTAAAAGGAGACAGAGAGCATGCGATCTTGAATATTTGGAAAGGGAAGTAAGAGATCCCAATCCACGGGTAAACTGGGAAGACATAGAGGAATTCTTTCCTGAGTCCAAGCCATTTCCAGACATGGCAAGGGTAAATCTATAAGACAAATTTGACTTGCAAAGCATTGGGGAAACGATCAATAATGTATACCACGAAATGCAAGCCCAGAAAGAAGCACAAAGGAAGGGAAAAACTGAGCGTCTTCAGAGTACTCAGTTGTATGACACGAAGGAAGCCTCCTGTACTATGAAACAGAATGAGCTGTCCTTCGACAGATTAACATTAAATAGAGATGATGATGAGAGGAGTTGCACGAGTTGGGCACAAGAAGTATCAGACGAAGAAAGGGAAACCTACTCGAGGGAGGTTAGAAGTTTTATATGTGGTCTAGAAGAACATCCGCCTTTGGCTAAAGAAGTAAGATGGTCGGATTCAAAACAACCTATGCCTAAGGCATCAGAGCCACTGACACAGTCAGACCGACATAAGGGGCACCCCCATGGTCAGAGGGGGGAGGCCCCGCCCTATGTAAGCAGACTAAGGTCATTGCCAGGTAGACGGCGATGTGGAAATATTACTCCAGCAGTAGATACACAAATGATGACAGATGAGAATGAGTTTGGAGCATTGCAGTTCCCCTTGTTAGGAAAGGGAGAAGCCAGGCCACAGTATATGCCATGGCCACAAATGGACAGAGAAAACTTAAAATGTAAACTCCCGCATTTGACTTCTGGCACTGGAAAATGGATACATGAGTTAGAAAAAATTACGGGAGGGAATACATTAGCTATAGGAGATATTAAAGGTCTTCTAATCGCCACACTTGGTGAAAGAGCTGATGACGTATGGACACGGGCAGGTTAACCTGGTGTGACTACAGTCAACACCACGCATGATGGAGTGCCATTTAACAATTGTAGAGCAGCGATTTGGAAAGCGCTTCGAGTGCTATATCCGGACACGTCCGATATGGGAGCTATAATAACAAGAAAAATGAAAAAGGGAGAGGACCCATTGCTTTATATTCAAAGTTTCCAAGACGCATGGGCGCTTGAAACACGTGAGGCTTGGGGGAAGTCTATACCTTTATTTTATCATATATTATGCAAAGGGCTGCCAGAGCAGGTGCAGAAACAGCTAAAGAAATTAGTGGGGATAGAAGCAAAACCACGGTCAGAAATTGAGTTAACCATTGCGCAATATTGCAGACTCCTGCAGGAAAAGAATTGCAAAAAAGACGATACACGTAAAGGTGAAGAAGCAAAATTAGTTCAGAAAACGTTATCTAAGTACGCCATTGAAGGTGGATAAAACCTGCAGCAAGCAGTATCTATGCCGCAAGTAAATAACCAAAGACAGTTTGATCAGACAAATAATGGATAGTCTCCAAGAGGAAGGGGATATCGAGGGAAAGGTTGGCAAGGTAATCAAGGGTATTGGCAGAATAATCAGGGAGGTTTTCAGAATGGGCAGCAAGGGTTTCAGAATATGCAAAATTGGTAATCAAAACATGCAATATGGGCAGATGGGGAGACAACCACTTGTATGTTGGACATTTGGAATGACAGGGCACATAGCTCATATGTGTAGAAGGCAAGGGATGGTACAGAATGCTCAGTTTTCAAGACAGGGAATGCCAAATCCACCTGCATATTCACAGCAAAGCGGAAATGGAGTTGCGTGAGATCAAACAGTGCAGCAGCAAGCGCCGAGAGTGCAGCAAGGCTTGCAACCGCAGCAAGTGACAGGTAATCAACCGCAAGGACAATCGCAGCAATCTCCTATGCAACTTCAGCAGAACACAAACACAGGGCAACCTATGATGTGTAGAATAGGAGGTGTCACTGTTGATGGAGGAAATCCATTCACGAGTGATGGAGTGAGGCTGTACCCGGAATAGGACAGCTCACTGGGAGACCTGATGTATTCAGTCCTATCTATTACACCAAATCCTCATGAGGAGCCAAGGATAGATGTAATTATAGGGGGCAAAGCTTACTCTTTCTTAGTGCAACACGCTTGTGTCTACATGAGGGCACATTTTTAATGTCTGGCGATGCGATGAATACTCAGGGCCTTACAGGAGCAATGAGTTGTGTTCCTTTTACAAAAGAATTACCAGTCTCTATAGGAGAGTGTGACATGTAGGTGCCACTGCTTTACTCGAGGCAAACACATGTCAACATATTAGGATGAGATTTGATGAAGAAAATGAATGTGACCATTTTGTTTACAGGCGATGGTATAGTATGCTCAACACTGGGAATACATTATTTAAATGTGTGCGAAATGATCAGGTCATACGCAGGACAAATAGCGCCCAGAGCAATACCGCTTGAACCCGAGGTGTTCCATTATGGAATACACATTCTATTAACATGGCTGCCAGGTCTAGTAGGCAGAACGATTGATTGATTGATATTTTATTTCTATCGCGCTCGTACACAAGTGTTTCAGAACGCGACAAGGCAAGGGAGGGGAACAGGGGAGAACAAAACAGCGATCTTACTAGGCCCAGTGACATTGAGAACGCGCAAGAATACGATGAGAATACCAGATGAGTTTCTATTTAGACCACAGATACCTATGGATGAGGAAGACGTGCAAATGTTCCTCTTAGCTATTGAGGCAGCAATAGTGCGAGGAAATATGGCTTTCCCTTATGCAACTGATGATAAGGGTAGACGATGGAGCACAATTATTGCAATTGAGGAAGGCTGCAGAGTGACTGACGTCACTGATGAAGATTTGTTTGGAGATGACAAATCTGACTATTTTGTGATATTTGAAATGTGCATCACTTATTGGGTCAAAGCGATTAAGAGAGAGGTCCAGCAGAGAATGATGCTAGCAAAGAAGCGTCCTGAATATTTTGATGAAGATATGGCAAAAGTGCCAATTTCATTATGGACCGCTGGACCTTATGATGTAGGTTTATTGAAAGGAGTTGGGGAAGTGTAGATTAAATTGAAACCAGGAGCAATTTTTCCTCGAGCACAGCAATATCCCATGTCTAAAGAGGCAGATGAAGGAATTTTCAAGACGAATTCCGCCATAATGGACCAAGGTATCTTAGTGACGTCAGAGTCACTGTGTAATATGTCAGTTTACCTGATAAAAATATTAAATAGGGGGTCTTCGAGACAAATTCAAGATTTACGCCTGATAAACAAGATTGTAAAGGCTGAGTTCCCTCTAGTCCCAAACCCGTTCACGATTCTATGTAATATACCTGTTGATGTGCAATATTTTACGGTGATTGACTTGAAAAATGCGTTTTTCTCAGTCCCATTGCACAACGACTCACAAAATTTGACATCATTCACTTTTAGACAAGTGAGATTAAAAAGCACGAGGTTGCCCCAGGGGTACTGTGAGTCACCATAAATATTTAATAGAGTCCTCCAGATGGACTTGAGCAATATTGCTTTAGAAAGCGTTGTGCTGCAATACGTAGACAACATTTTAGTTTGCAGCACCACAGAGGACGAGTGCAGACGTGATTCTTTTCAGCAAATGATTATACTTGCTGACAAAGGATATAAGGTTGACAAGGAAAAGTTACAATATTGTCAACAAGAAGTGTTGTACATAGGCCAATTGATTTCACATGAGGGAAAGAAAGTTACTCCTGAAAGAGCTGAGGCTATTCTAAAAACAGCTAAGCCACACATGGTAAAACAGATGCAGAGTTTTCTAGGATTATGTAATTATGTCAGAGCATGGGTCTTTGACTACAGCTCGTATACTAGTCCGCACTTACAGGCCTTACAGAAAGCACAGGCTACACAAGAGAACATTGTGTGGACTGAGGCAATGGAAGAAGGGTTTGACAAATTGAAAAAAGTCATTTGCACAGCTCCAGTTTTAGGGATTCCAATTATGCAGATGAATTCTTTTTATTCTTGCACACAGATGGTACTTTTATGACAGCAGTACTTACACAGAGAACTACATTGTGGTATAAACTCCATGCATATTACAGTGGAATTTTGGACCCAGTAATGAGAGGTCACTTGCCATGTGAACAAAGTTTAGCAGCCGCCGCGTTCGCCATAGAGAAGGCTACAAACATAGTGATGGGATGTTCCATGATGTTATTTGTTGAACATGCATTATTTGCAATTTTAGAAAAACCAAAAGGCACGTTGACTTCTCAAAGGGCTTCTGCCTGAGGTAATCATATTGACTCCAGTGATTAAAATAGTTTGATGTAAAATAGTGAATCCAGCTAAGTTTACAGCTGAGCCAATCACAGAAGGAGAGCCCATGCATGATTGCGCAAACCATGAAGAGTTCTTTCTTAGGTTCATAGGGCAAAGGAGAATGCACGCGCGGGGAAGAGATTGTCTTCATTGACGGTTCTTCATGAATCGATCAAAATGACGTGCAAAGATATACAGGTGCTGCGGTACTGAAACATTTGAAGAATGGAGAATTTCAAGTGCTTGTGAGTACTCGATTGCCATTCGATTCTGGACCAAGCCATCGCTCCTGCCGCAAATCTGGTGAAAATCCCTTCAGCGGTTTGGGTAGTAGACGTGAGCAAATTCTTTTTTCCATTACGTCTATGGGAAAAGCCACACATTTTGGCAGCCCACCCATAACTTTGCGCCCCCTTAACAAATCCTCACCAAACTTTGCAGGATCAATCTGACAGGGCCATATTCCTTTTTTGCAATGTTTCGTGAGGGTTCGTCCAGCATGGGCGAAGTTATAAGCCGCCCAAAATCGGTTGAGCAACTTAACTATAACTACAGGACCGCTACCGCAGGCCCTATAATATATATATATATATATATATATATATATATATATATATATGCCTTATACGTTTAAGAGACTTGGAAGATATAATACAATTATTTCCAGAAAATAATTGTGTAGACTAGATCACAAATCCATGCGAAAAAAATAAAGTTATGTATAACATTGATAAATAAATTGTAGGATATACCTCCCAAAGAGAACCACTGACGAAAGAGTAGACAAAGCAAAAGACAATATAGAGTTTTTTTCCCACAAAGGAATTTGTGTATCTTAGTGCTCTTGCACAATATGTGCACGCGCATAAACTTTAAAGTGACAAATGCCTAAAAACTACACAACAGATGGACGTGATCAACTACCAACTTCTAAAAGTCCTTGCAGTCAATGGAAGATGCAGCAACGGTGGGGATTTGGAGCTCTCAGCCTTCTGCGGGTCTGAACTGAATTACATTCATCGCATTCATACTTCACTGCTGCAGCACTTCCACAAGCAAGTGACCGCATTGAGATCTAGTGTCTCCCCTTTTTATTACTGCTGGCCCTTACCCTGGTAATGTTATATCACACTCTTGTCTTTCCTCAGCTTTCTCTCACACTCAGGACCAGAGAAGGGAACAGCAAAGGAATACATAATATTACCTGTGGCCAAATCTTGCTTACACACATTATACATTCTTATGCTACCAAGTTGTAGAAATTGAAAAGGCATATCCCATTTCAGTAAACAAAGTTTATTTATAACGTATTCTTCTATTTTTGTATGTCAGCTGCAGGCTATGACTTCATTCAGCTACATAATTTCACTAGTTAGACATTCTCCATGTCAAACCTGTTGTTTTGATGCAAATGTAATCTCTTTGGTTTTGATGCATGTGGTGGGTGTCTTATCACCAATCAAGCAATGAGCTGCTATTTTCATAAGTATTTACCAATCAATAGTTAAGATTTAGGAAGATGTGAAGTGCACTTCACAAACAGCCTCGTGTGAGCCAGTGCCTAGAGGAGTTGGTGTACCACACATTCATGTCCTATTCCCTGGGTCTTTGATTCCCTTTTCTCCCCACTCAACCATCTATTTAGCCATCCCATATCACTTTGCTTCTCTGGCTAGGTGGATGAAGGATTGCAGACATGAGAGGAGGAGTTATGGGAGGTGCGGCAGCTGGTGGATGTTACTTTGACAGTCGCAGTGTGACTTGCAGCACCACTCTCTCACCACCACATTCATGTTCCTAGCCGGGTGAGGCCATGCCCTGCTCCTGAGGTGGCAGTTTCAAAGCAGTGGAAGTGAGACCTCCCAAGCCCACAGACCTGCTCAGCTGTGAAGGAATGAGTGCATGGAGTCAAGGTGGAAAGAGAGATTCAGTGCATTACACCACTGGGTGTATGATAGATACCACCATGTGGAGAATGTAAATGACACTGACTCTACCCTTCCATACTTTGTACCATTGTGGGTTTGAGGGGTCAAAACAGCCCACTCTGTACAACAAATGGCTGTTTCACTGCTGTGATCATCTGATTATGCAATGCCATTCACTGCAGCAATAAATACAGGCTCTCAAATATTATATATATGATGACCACCATAGTTCGCTGTCAGCTGACACAAAAAGTCTACGATGTGCCTTTAGCAATTCACAGAAATGGGGTGAAAGATATGGATGGGGATTCGCCTGCAAGTCTTTTCCAAGGCTAGATTTGTTGGCACTGGTCCCTATCCCCATTCGTGATCTATTTTGTTACATTGTAGCAATGGGGTCTGGGTTTCTGGGCTGAAGACTTGCCATTGGAAGCATTGCCATTTCAAAGTGCTTACAGTTTCTTATTCAGGATCAAGACACATTTTCTCTAATCATGTGGGGATAAGTTAATAAAAAGTGTCAAAGAACAACTGCACTGAAATCTCAGGTATAAACCCACGTCATTCAGAAGCCTCAAGAAGATTGCATTCTTTCATCTTGACTTTCTCCATTGTATGGCTGTTTAACCCTAGGGTCGTGGAAAAGATCAGAAACGGAATTTGAGAAGGTGTGATCATAGGATAGGAACATGATGGTGATGGCAAGCAGAAGAGCCTTTTCGTTGGCTGTGTAATGGCTGTGTAATAGTGTCTGTCAAAGCACAGTGTAAACCAGTTCCAAATCCATTGTGTTGAAATCAGCGTTGCCCAATGCAGGTGGGCTCCTCCATATTATCTGCTCTATGCCCGCCCAAAAAAAGGGCTATTTGCCTGCGCTCCTCTACCCCCGACGGCTCAAGTGGCAAGTGGTTCCAAGCAGGTAACTTGGTTGGGTGTCCTCTAGCTGTGAAAGGTGGATTGCAAACCCAAAGGGGATTGCAGGGGAAGCATTTCTTTGAATTCTAATACTTATTGGCTTCCCTTCCGAGGGAAAAGAAAGCAGCACCTGTACTCGTGTTGCTGAAACTCTTGAACCTACACTTGCGAAATCCGGACCTAGATTTTTTAGTCAGACATTAAAAACAAGCCAAAAGCAATATAAGTTTTAACAAACACTATGCACATTACTGTGAACATACTTTTTTGTTTGTTTACTATATCTATTAGTAATGTTATATGTCTTCAAATAATAACCTGTAGACATTTGTTAAACTTGTAACGTAATTTCTGGTCATGTAGGGCCCAAGTATTTACTATGTTCCAGCCTAAAACTGTAATATGCAATAATAACTGCGAACACCAAAACTATAGCCTTTTTAGTGTTTGTTTCTTTTTTCTCTCATTTGACATAAGATGGGACTAGAAAGCGTATCCACTCCTTATCTTTCGCCCGGAAGACACTCACCCTAGAGCACTCAATGGACTGCATTCTTCCTTTGCACATATTTTTCAATATATTACAGCACACATTAAATAAAAGCCTGTAAAGAAAAATAAAACAATCTCACCAGGAAGTAGTGGTCCTTTGAACCTTATTTATCTGAATTTAAATGTTCTCCTCAAAGGGTTCACTTAGGATATAAAGAGTCTCTCAGTGTAAGAAGAAAGTTGCAAACATGAGCGCTTCTTGTACACCTTTGCCATTCATGGTGCCACAGTCAAGAGCTGTGGTCTTAACAAAACAGAGTCAGAAAGTAGTGCAGCGATAGCCTATCCAGAGGTCCCAAGGTGTATGCAGATTTCCTCATGTGTATCCGGTTCATAATTCCCATTCAGGGATAGATTTCTTCACGTCCGACTTGGCTGCTTGGGGTTTTCAGAAATGATAAGATCTCTATGGAATTTCAAATCTTCCTTCTTTTGCACTAGGGTTCAAATACTCATTTTATAGCCGCAGTTTGTAAACTTCTGGTTAGGGCTCCTGTGTAATCCCAAATCACATATTAAATTGAATGCCTACCAAAGGATAATACATGGCCATCCCAAATCCATACATTTCATATGTTCCACCCACCAATCCATACATCTGAGATAAGAAGGTGTATCTTATTACAGGCTCAATTCGTTTTCAGCTGGGCAACACAGAGTGCAAAGTGTAATTTATTTCACACAAAGGAATGCCAGGGTGTTTATGAGTTACACGTGTAGACAAATCCTTTGGACATTTTACAAACTGTTTTACTCAAATAGGGATATAATGCATTATGAATGTATTTATTTATCTATTTAGGAGTTTTGTAACGTGCACCGTGCAGAAAAAAAAACCGCGTCAGAGCCCCAATTTGTTGTGGGGGGAGGGATATGATGGAGGAAAGAGTATAGGTAGCACTACAATCGAGTGAGTCGAGTGAGCCCGCAGGCTAACAATTCCAACTAAACAAAGTACTTCGAAGTCTGAAGGTAAACTCAGTGGTTCTGAAGCAAGGAGTTATGGAGTTATGGGCCTTTGGACCCAAGGATTCTGTGACAGGTGACGTCATCCGACAGGGACACTGTTTGGTAAGGTGCAGCTTGCATCTTGCTTAAGAAATACTTGCCGGCAGTGTCCCATAGTTCAGGAAGACAATAGGCAGTCTCTCTGAACTAGGAGTAAACATGTAATAGACTGCAAAGGATAGTGGAGCATGGCCTAAGCTCAAAGGAGGGTATGGGCTCCCTTGTGATCCATTACGAAACATGAGTGAAGAAGGAGAAGAATGGTGGTGGCTCATAATGAGGGACACAAACTGCTGCCAGCTCAAGGTAAAGATTTAGCAGGTCACAGGTTCGGACACTAAAGCTGTGATAAAGAGACAGTTTATCAGATCTGCTTTGAACCATGTACAGCTTTCTTGTAGTTTCAAATTGAATCCAATCATGCCCATTCGGGTGCCTCCTCTTTGGATTTAATAAACTCTTGATAAATGGAGCAGGTCGGTGTTGGTGTATCTAAGGTTCCTTTTGGCTTATTTTAGTGCATTTCAGTGGAGATGTGGGCTGGACCGTTGTTCCATGTGGATTGATTAACTACGCAAAGGAATTTAAGAGTCAATCTGTCTTCTATGGGAGCCAATGGTAGTTGGTGGAGGTCCCATTGATGCTGACCATATGAAAGGGTACGATATGATATCATATGACATTTATCACGTGCCTATACACAAGTGTTTCAAGGTGCGACGAGGCAAGGGAGGGAGAACAGAGGGAAGACAAGACAGCAATCCTACTAGGCCAGGTGTCATTCAGATCGTTCAAGTGCATGGGAAGGGGGAGGGTGGAAAGTGCGGTACATGGGGCAAAATAATAAATAAACAATAAGTAAAGTGCGGTCAGCTGGTAGCAAGTGCAAGGGTAAGTGCAGACATCAGTTGTCAAGTGCTGGTAGTGGCACTGTAGGTATACAGAAAACAGTCCCCAAGTGCGATGGTTGCCAGGAAGGCAGTGCAGGTGTGCGACTGGCAGGGGAGGGGACATGGGCCCGAGATCAGAGGGTGGCCAGGTAACCAGTACAGTTTCAGTTTCAGCCAGGAAGTCACCAGGGGAGAGGAGGAGAAAATGCAGAAGCAAAGAGAAAGGTTTTGAGGTGCTTCCGGAACCAGAGATGATTCTCCTCAAGTTTCAGGGAGGTTGTTCCAGAGGGAGGCCCCAGCCGAGGAAAGAGATCTACCACCAACTCGTTACTTGAGGGAGGTGGTTGCTCCCTGAGGGAGTTGGAGGCGGATGAGCGAAGAGCTCGAGAAGGAAGATATTTAGGAAGAGAGAGTTGAAGGTATTGAGACCCCAGGCCCCAGAAGGCCTTGTGGACAATATAGAGGGTTTTGAACTTAATCATTTCAGCCACTGGAAGCCAGTGCAGAGATTTAATTCCTGTATAGATACTATCCCTTTGCTTGAGGCCAAGGACAAGTCTTGCAGTCCTGTTCTGGATAAAGTTGCAGAGGGCGGAGAGTTGAAGCAGGCAGATTTAGAAAGAGGCTGTTGCAATAGTCCCGCCTAGAGAGAACCAGAGCTCTGGAGACAGTGAGCTTCCGAGGGAAGGAGAGGAAAGGAAGAATACCTCTGAGGAGGTGCAGCTGATAGTGTGACTTCTTAGAGACGTCAGTGATGTGAGGAGAGAAGGAGAGTGTGGAGTTGAAGATGGCATGAGGTTTTTAGCCTCACATGTGGGAGCAGGAAGAGGGCCAAGTGAGGCCGGCCAGAGAGTGACAGGAAAGGAGGGAGCGGGTGACTATTAGTAATCCACGGGCTACTCACAGTATTGTAGTTATTTTCCTATTTAAGAGCAGGAAACTCTTTGCCATCCAAACCTGAATTTGCACAAGGCAATCTGGGATATATAAAACCTTTTCCCTCATTGGTCACAGGTGTAGGTGAATTTGGGAGTGATCTGCATATAGTTGAAATGGTGATTGAAAGACCTCTAGCAGCATGTTTAAATGTTGAACAACCCTTCAAATAATGCCCGTCGTTGGGGACCACACAGGTTGTCTATGGGTTTTAGAGTAAAGGCCTCCAATGGTTACTTGGCAGCAACGTTCTTTGAGGAACAATGTAAACAATACTAGAGCTGCATCCCTTATCCCTATGTGTTATTTGAGATGGTGTAATGGAGTTGTGGGATCAATGGAGCTATAGGCCATGAATAGGTCCTATTGGATTAAGATTTCCGGGCAATTTGTGTACACGGACTTTAAAATTTCCTCACACATAGCTACCAGGGGGTTCCTGTACCTCTGAATGTTCTGAATGCAGACTGATGGTCATGGAATAGGTGGTTTTTCTGCACTGCATTTCTGGAGTTGATTTTAAGTAAATCCTTCCACGTTCTTGGCTTTGAAGGGCAGATTGGAAATAGGTCAGAGGTTGAACAGGATATTCAGGTTCTCCCAGGTTTCTTTACAAGGGGTGACGCTCTTGTGATATAAATATTTGAAAAAGTGGGTGGTTAGATTAGCAGTCAAAATGTGTTTGTGGGTGCACTTGTAATATTGTTAGGACTGTAAAATCTGTTTTGAAATGTGTGTATGTATTATTGCTTCAGCTGCAGGTATTGTATTTTATGTAATTGTGGAAAACCCGTTTTCTGTTTTCAAAGATTTTAAAAAGAAAAGATGCAATCCACAAATAGCTCTTTCCTAATTCAATTTCAAGGAATTGAGTATTTGGGTTACCAAAATAGTCTTTTTTGTTTTGGTTTATTGGACTACAATTGACTTGCCCGTATGCGTCCAATCTTAGATTTTGTTATTTTTCAGCATCAAAGAAATGTCTCTATGGTCAAAGATGTTTTGTAGAGAGAGGTGATGGTTGGTGGGAGCCAATGTGGACAGATAGGCCAATGTGGACAGCTAGTCGTGCATGACAGATGCTCTCAAGGGTATGTCTTTATTGATGAGGCTTTGATTTATGAAGTCACCCCGAATACATCTTTGGCTGAAATTGTTGAGAAGATGGTGAAGCTGGATGAGTTGTTAAGATGTTGATGTAGGTTGCTTTCAAGAGTGGTTGGAGAACACTAACTGTTTTCCTGATATTGACAATTGTTATAATGAATTACAGTGTAATGTCCTCAGTTGACTCCAGGAGGGGGTCAATTGGAAGAATTAAGATCAAGAGTATTAATTTTAAAAACCTCACCAGGCATACTTCAGCTTCTTATATCCTCATTTGGGATAGTTCTTTTTGTTTTGCTGAATTGAGGTTTGGTATTCTCTAATGTGGACTTTGTAGTCCAGTTTATCATTTTGATCTTTGGGATGGCACCACTGTATCTCTTGCCTCCTTTCTTTTATTTTAGGGTAGTCAGGTCCATGTCATGCCATTTACTTAGTGGCTTTGAAATCAGACTTTGTTTATTTGTTTTTTGCCATGGGTGGGGGTATACAGAGAAGCAGGTATTGTTAGATGTTTGACTCAGATGTGAATACATACTTCAGAAAAATCATTTCAAAGAATGCGAAATTCCAAACTTTAATTTCCTTCTCACCATAGAGGGCTTTGTGTCTAAACTGTCCATCACTCATTTGAACAATTTTGCTGATTAAGAGATCACCATGATGTTCAATTACACTTTCTCAGGGTTCTTTACTCGGACATAGGGCCTCATTACGACCCAGGCGGTAAGTTACCGCCTGGGTCGTACCTTTACCACCATGGCGTAAACTACGTTTACGCCATGGTGGTTGGCGGACCTACCGCCCCGCCAACCTTGGAATGGGGCGGTAGGTCCGCCAACCACCATGGCGTAAACGTAAGTCCCCAATCCCCATTTACCCTTCCCCATTCCCATTTTTGCCCCATAGGGCATGATGGGAGTGGGGAAGGCGTTAATTACGCCACCGTAAATTACGGTGGCGTAATTAACAACAAGGTCCCTTAGCACCATGGATTTTAACACCTGCTAAAAGCAGGTGTTAAATCCTCCATGGCGCTAAGGGACCTCGGAATCAGGCGGTAAGGGTCAGCGCTGTTTACGCCGCCGTAAACCCCTTACCGCCTGGGTCGTAATGAGGCCCATAGAATTAGAACAGGTACATAGATTTTGTACAGGGCTTCTTATGGACCTGGGTGGATTTTCTGAGAAAGGTAACCAATAGTGTTCTATCATGTTAAAGGTACTGGTGGGAAAAACCACAAGGAAGACAACCACAACCAATCCTCCCTCGCCCTACTGTGCACCCACAGGATGCATCATTCCAGCTTCCTGAAATCTGTTGGGGGAAGAAATGGTCAGCAGCTCATCCACTCAACATAGGGGAAAATCCACAATAAAGGAGCCTACACAGTGCTTCTGGAAGCAGCTCAGATCAAATGTGGCCTTGGACAGGGTCATCCAGATGAAGGATGACATCTTCTGCTACTGAGATTCTGTTGTAGGAGGTTATAAACATCTCGAAAATGTCTGCTGGACTTTGGTGGCCAGTAGGCCCTGATGATAATGATGGTTGTGTTTGGGTTAATTGAAACTTTCTAAATATACAAAATAGAGTCTTAAGGCTATACCATCCTGTCTTTGCCCAGCTATTTGTAACACCATATAGACAGAACTAATTATTTAAATAAGTTAATCCTGTACTCTAAATCCATATAGTTAACTAGATGTCCCTGTGTCTAGTTTCTTACCCTCCCTTGGGAGTGAAGAAGCTTCCCGAAGTGTTGCGCTGATGTTCCGCCTATCAAAGGGGGGGGAGACAAGAGATACCTTACCCTATCCTCACTCACTACTTTCCTGCAGCTAAAAATAAAGTGCACACTTAATCAAGGTCGATCCTCTATTTTATTGTCATCGCCTTGGGTCTGTGTGTCTTATTTCTCTCAAATCTTTGATGCATTAGATCAAAGAAATTCTAAAAACCAAAGACAGCTGTAATTCCTTTTGTGGCTATCTGTAATATAAAATGATGTGTCTAAACCGCGTCCACAGGTCTCTTCTGGTGGATCTCAGGGTTTAGGTCATCACTCCAAAACTCTGCTTTAGTCAACCGGTTTCAGCGGTATCTCATGAGTTCCAGCTTTCTTCAGAGCATATAATGGCAGCTGTACATTATATTCATTAAAAGAACAGTGAAGAAAGAACAGGACTGTTTTGCATTCTTGTCCTGTGTGTCCACATTGGTGGATTGTGAAGGATTTCTCCGGGTTTATGCTGCCCGTGGCTTCCAGGTCATGTGCCCTATGGGGGAGATGGACAAGGGGTACCATCAGTATCTTATTCGCAATACTCTCTGTTAGGCTTTCTTAAAACAAAAAAGGGGATTTTTCTCACCTTTCTTCTCATATCGTGTTGATCTATCCTTCGTGTAGATGCGTGTTCCCAATCTGAGTTAATGCATTTTTACAAATATCTACAAACCAACCATACACAGGTACTATTAACTGTTGCTTAGTGTGATCTATTTGCTCTATGTACCAGTACTTTGCTATCTCTGTATGTTATTACCCGTGTGTTCCAAACTGACTGGCTCTGAAGTCCAGATATTCTATGTTTCAAGAATGGTAGCTTCGCTATCTACTGGCTCTTTCGTTCTCACGGTGTTGACCTATGCGTGTTACAGTCCAGCACTGACTGCGTATTTCCTGATATCTGCGCCGAAACCATGCTCCGCATACATCTTCTGTTGCACGCGGTGCGTGGCGACGGCTAACATCCCTATATTACACAATCATGTTAGGATGCCTCATTTTAGGCAGCTCGAATATTCCTACAACTTTCTTACCTGACTGCCCTATTTTGTGAGCTGCTTCGCTGTCTGTGTTGCGATCGCCATTTTGGGACAGCCGGTATATATGGGTGCCTCGGTCACATGATCAGGCACACATGAATAATAGTCGACTATTTTCGGCATTATTGGATTTCCACTGATATTGCTCATTCTTATTTGAATTTAGTATAGAGGTGAATTTCCTTCCATTTGCTCAATGACTTATTGCTATTCTTGTTCACTGGACTACAAACATGGGGACGAACAACAATGGATCGCGAGACACTACATGTCCCATCAATCCCAGGCCATTTGTAGTCCAGTTAATTTCTACAAAGGGGGCACCCAATATGCAAGTGAAATAAAGTGAATGAAGACGTGAACCCCACAGTGGTATAAGAAAGAACTAGGGGGGAGAGATTCCAAGTACTACTTATAATGGGATACACTAACCTAAGGTGTCCGAGGCAACAAATTAGAAGCCTATCGACCTAAACTAGATATTTTCCAGCACTCAAAGACACAGGTGACAAAAGTCTTCCTCATCTGTGGCTGGTTGCTATGGGTTGCTTGGGCTGGTATTGTAAAATGGCATGGTCTGCTTGACAAAGTTTGAGCTGTGGGGTTCTGTTAGATGAAAAAGTATGTGTAGAAAATCCAAATAATTATCTAAATATTAAAATAATGTCTTTAGTCTTACACAGGCATAATTGTTCAGATTGATATAGTAGGTAGCCGTATTACCTCTTATAACTTTATTTTTTAAAACAAAGTCTTTCATAAATGAGATTGATCCCCAGAAATCGGCAGCCCATGGACCCATTTTCACATCCCATCTCAAACTAGCATCTCCATCTGGATTGAGGTTTGATCACATACACGTGCATACAATTGGTTTATCAGTGTTGGTACATAGAGATTATCACACAATCTCTTCCACATTATTCAGTTATCCAAAATGAAAGCAACCCAGATATGCATCATGTACTCAGTTGAAAACCTTGATTCTCAAAGGATCTTGCCACTAGCTCTGTGGGATTGGATGTGGGAAACTAGCACGATTAGCTTGCCGAATGAATGAATAGTGATGTGAATTCTTTGACTAGCATCACCCCGTGTGGTGAGAACTGAATCAGAATTGGAAAGGGATCAGGCACCACCAATGACATGATCCCGACCGACCACATTTATAATACAATGATGGACCTTAAATAGGCTTACTGTAAAGTGTCTGTAAAGACCTCTGTCAGCTTTTTGCTTTGCCCTGCATCTGTGATCTGACAAGGAATCAAAGGTGTGAGTCAAAGTGACTCATCACAGGAATAATTCATATCGCAAGCACCCTGTTAAGAATTGGGATATGCCCTGAATTGTGCCTGTCAGACTCCCTTCCTGGTCAGGACCTGCAACTGCCTGTCCCTGATTCTTAAATGCTTGTCTCAAATGATTTTTAAAGCCAGGGCCAAGCAGTTTGCATCTTTTCTGTGCATGGTGATACCAAATCAAAGAAAGGTTTTGAGAATCTGGCCCTTTGTATTTTTCTGTAATGTTGTAGAGCCACTTCTGAAATGTTTCTCCATCAAGGGTTCTGCAAAAGATCAGATTCGCATGACAACCTTTTCTTTCCACACACATCTATGTTAACACACTGTAGGCACATTCTACTTATAATGAAGATAACCAAACTACAAGTACCAGAATGCAAAGAGATGTTGGCTGAAAAGCCAGGAGTGGCTAAAATATGGCGATTTGGCAGCTTTTATGGCCACTTGACACATATTCTTTCTGTACAATTAGATGATTGTGTGTTCTGGCGAAATCAACGTAGCTATATATTTAGAGTTTGGCAAAATTAAAGAAGGAAGGAAATAAACTATGCATATTTCATGCTCAATTTTAAAGTGAACCTTTGAAAAGATGTCTACCTGCACACAGCAAGTACAGAAATTCAGCCAGGCGCTGTATGCATTACTGTGGATGATGAAGGTTTCACCTGCGGTTCAAACTGATGCACTTAGTGTTTTGTGTCTTGACTTAACTTTGCACATGGACTTTTTTTAAAATGAAACACATCGTATTCCGAACCAGGGTGACATTTTGTAGACATGCATCAAATTCCACAAATTCAGTTGAATGACCTTGTCCGCCAGTGATTGTCACATAAGTCCATGAGCCAGTGTTGACTCTGTAGAAGAGGAAGACTGTAACATTCTAACAATTGGTGAAATGTGAAATGAAACATTAAATATCTGACATAAATGGACATGTCAGTTTTGTTTTTTGCAGTCCTTCTTCCCCAACACAATAACATTTTGCGGCGTTATGACTCTAATAGTGAAACACAAAGGAACCAAATACATCAAGAATTATAGATGGCTTAACAACCAGAAAAAAATATTGTTCTTAAATAAGAACTAGCAAACAAGAATGGACAGGTAGTACATGGAACAGGAAGGGAGGAGGCGGAACTTAATGTGGGCGAGGGAGGTTATCGCAAGGTGGAGGTGGGAGGTAACAGAAGAAAGGAGGCATGGATTGGAGGAGGAGGCAGAATTTGCATGCCACAGGAAAAAAAAAACACCTGCAGAAGAGTTTGGAAAATAAATAGATGAATTCCATATGCGCAGAATCTTATTTCCCTTGAAAAGGGATTCCCTGTGCCACATTGGGTAAAATAAACTGGTAAGAGTAGAAGGGTATAAACACAATGCAGTGTTGCATTTTGCACTATGAAAACATTGTATTCAGAAAAGGTATTATCAAAACAAAAACAAGAGTTTTTCCTATTGTCCATGGCTGGAAATTGGATTAATCAAGAGACACCTTAAGCCTCTCCTGGCTTTTTGGGGAACAGTTCGTATGGTGGGAGTAGTCATATACTTATTATGAGGACAACCAAACTGCAAGTCCCATAACGAAAATGGGGGTTGGTTGAAAAGCAAGTGCTGGCTAAAGGGCGGCCACTTTGCAACTGCGATTGTCTTTTGCCGAACATTTCCTCTCTACCAAATTAGGTGGTTTGGTATACTGGCAAAATAAGACACACCTACATTGTTAGCACTCTGAAAAATGAGGAAAAGAAACAGTGACGTCTATAGGTGGTCACACCTCAATAAAGTACTAAATCGTAAACAGAAAACTGTGTGCTACCTCAGTCACACAAATTGAGCCAGGAGCCATAGGCTCCAATGAGAAGTGTCGATGAAGAACATGTCACAATTAAATTTATACTGATGTAATTAATATGATGTTTTTGTCCTTGACTGAACTCTTGATTTATTGTCTATAAACATAAGCAATGAATTCTCAGCTAAAGAGGAAGGGGGAAACGTGTTTAATACCCAGAGGTTTCTAAGTGCAGACCCGGGGGTCAAACATGTGATGCTCCATGTCGTATTGCTTCCAAGGCGAGCACGTTGCCCCCAAGCTATCCTCCCGAGCAACATGATAGTCTTAAAGGAACAACCTCCTTGTCTGCTAATAAACACACTCAGTGACTGTATTATTTGCATACACTTTGCCTTATTTTCCTCCTAATGTGGCAACCATTTCAGTCTATTATCAATCAGAACACCTATATACTTGCAGCAATCCACCAGTTGCACTACTGTATCATCGAGCCTCCATAAAGGATTCGAGCCACTTTGATTTCTACTTTCCCCCCAAAAAGCAACTATTTTGGTTTTTAAGATATTGATTTGTAACCCATTAACAGTGGCATATTCCTCAAGGGCATCTAGCAACCCTTGGTGGCCCCTTGGGATGTAACCCAGGAGGAGCAAAGCATCTGCAAATGCGAGCTAACCAACCTTCAGTGCGCCGATCTTCACAGGACACGCTACAAGCGGTGCAGCACTGCAGGTAAATCCGCTAGATGCCATTTTCAAACCATCATTTCCAGGCAGCAATTGCATTTTTTACAAAATGGAGCATGAAAGCAAAGAGTGCAGGTGGTTTTGTCCTGTTTTTACTGTTTACTTTCACACTTCGTTTTCGTGTAAAAATTGAAAACTGCATTCACAGACCCAACAGCACAATGCTAACGTTTGAAACCCTCAGCAAAAGAGGTGTCCCATAGGATTAAATGAGGTACTTAGTTATAGCCACCTATGGCAATCAGCTGCAGCTAAACAATTCTATGATTGTCTCTTCGCTAATTGCATTTTGTCCCATCGCAAAAAGTTACCACGCTCAGTTACAGACACTGATTCTAATATCATTTCTTCAAAAACGTATTCAATTAGGGATACCCTGTTAAAAAATAAGAGCAACCATTTCTCCTTGAATTACAAGTCGAATAGGGAAGCTACTTGACATCTTCTGTTTATTTACATGCCTTTGCATGAGTTACAATCTAATTTAATCATGGCAGCTATTTTCTCAAATTGGTGTGCATATCTTCTTTCTGAATTACTAGCAGTGTAAGGGTGTTGTAAGTGCCATTTCTTTTCTTTATTCTTATTACAAGGCTACTTAGGTAGATAATAGTCCCCTTTTCATAAAAATAAAATAAGGATGAGTTGAATACATGTGGACTGCTGTGCCACATGTGGACACACTTCCACTAAGCTAAAACACTTGTTTTCATTAAAATCTCGTACATGTTCACTCCTCCTATATTTTTTTTAAAGTGTGGCCATTCAACAAATTCTCCAAATGTTGAAACAACTAAATTTGTTCTGATTATAGAGGGTTGTGCCATCAACAATTCCTTGGCCATATCATATTTGAGTACCAAAATCTCTATGTAGCCTAGCGTTCTTGTACACCTTATTATCCCCATACAGTGTACTTTGATACATATTTTTATGAATTTCTTTACAGTGTTCCACTGCCACCTGCTTCATCCTTCGAACCTAATCACATTATATTTTGCAATATATGCAAGCTATCTCTAGGTAATTGCTATATTATGAGTCCAATATTATATCTGTGACACATAGATTAGCATTATTAAGTTATATTTAATGACCACAGAAATATTGCATTCACATCCAGAGCTTAATCTGGTATCTTTGGGTAATCGATTAAGATTCATAACTGGGACCTATTAAATGTGGTTGCCCTGCTTGTGGGGATGGATTAGTAAATACATAATTCTTCACAAAGTACTTGGATGCACATTAATATACAGTTTGCATTTTCTTAACACTTATTAGAATGCATGCCCCCATTACTGGATCATATTTGTTTCTATCAGATCAGCTTTGATCGTATTTCAGGAGACAATAAGACATCAGATTTCAAATGCATTTTTCAATACTGCAATTAATCACATTTTTTAAATATGCATTTGTCTACAGAAATAGCAACCTTCTTTGACAAGGGACCAGGTCAAAAACATGGCTATGCAATGAATCTTACAATTAAAATAGAGTAAAGAGGATACATGTATTTTGCATGCATTGTATTGATCATGCTCAAGAAGAGGATTTAGCATATGTTTATTTCTGTCACAACTTCTCATGTGACCACAAAGGGAATGATGTATACACACACACTGCATGCTGTCTACAATCCTTTCTCCTTTCTGTGTTACTTCAAGAAGTTACCTTTATCTCTTGATTAACTTGATTTCATCATATCAAATTACTCGGTGCTGACTTCTGCTTGTTTGTTACCTTATCTACAAACATACATTTATTGATTTTTTCTTTCATGCACATGTTTACCAGTTTTTTTACATATCGAATCTAATCTCCTGGCTCCGAACATTAAATGATTTTATCTTTGCGTCTCTCATTACACAATGTTGGCCTAATCTGTTACAGTCACAGGATCTTATCTCCTGCCTCCAAATAATTCCATCAATTTTCTTTACTTCTAGTATCTTGAATTGTCACAGGCACTAAATGTAATCACCTACCACCAAGCAGCTGTATGATTTTATCTTTGCTACAAGTATTCTGTTTTGACACACTCAGTTGCAGAGACTGAAATTATTCTGGGCCGCTAAACAATCCTATGATTTTCTGTTTGCTACTAGTTTTGTCCATTGGAAAACGTTGCCATCCTCAGTTGAAGTCAATGCATGTAATTTCATGCTTCTTATAATAGGATTTCCTCATTCTCCCAAAACATTCATTAAAAACAAATATATTGTGCATGTGTGTCAGTTGAGGGGACCATTAGTTTGTCTCCTCCCCTGATAGCGATAGCAAGGTAGCCTATTATATTTTAATATTCAACCGTCTCTCGACTAAACCATACTTCCATTTTGTACCTCTCCTTCAACTAAATCCTAATTTAATTTTCTAACTCTTCCCCAACTGAAACCTCTTTCAATCTTTTAATTCTCCATCAACTGCTCAATCCTCCTCATGCCTCTTCACACACTTATAAGAATGATCATAAATTCCAAATGTGCATGCCATATTTATAACCCTTCAAGCCAAACTCATCTGAACTACCTTTTCCAAATCCCAAAGGAAGTTCCAAAGAATTTCTGTTTGGCCGAATCAACCTGAAATTCATGTGTTTTGGAATTTGGACAGATAAGTTAACCTGACTGTATTGGTAATGGATCCTACTCACATTGACCATATATGATAGAGCAATACCTGCTTTTGGCACATGCCTAAGTATAGACAGCACAGAGGTAGGCAATCAGGGTACTTCGGGCAACTCTTTTAATGCACTTGCCCGTTAAAAGTTATTAAAAGCAGTTTCACTGTATTCGCAACCTAACACTCCCCAGGAAAGTTAAATTGGAAATATGAAGGCCTAATTCCTCTTTCTTTAAACAAAGACTTTGTATTGAATCTGCTCTTTATGGGCTTGTAAAGTTAGCAGCCCATCATTCAATATGTCATTATTTCGATTTTTGTAGATCACCCAACCAAAAGACTGATTTTTTTGGGCTGATTTTAGGTGACCTACAAAAATGGAAATAATGACATTTCTTGAGCTCCCTACCCTATCTTACTGGTTTTATTCAGAATCGGGGGGCTTCCCCATCCAAACTTCTGTCCTGCACCCTGCTCTCAAGACCACCCCACTAAAGCGCACACACACACAAACATGTACACAGAACACACAAACACACACACACATTAACGTACCCCTTCTCCCACGTGGCCCGTTATGAGTCCTGGCGTGCCTTTCAGCCCCTGCGCACACTCGTGTGCATCGCAGGGGCTGACAGTTTTGATTTAGAAAGACCGATCTGTGTGGTCTCAGAGCAGTCTTTCTGAATTGTTTTTTTTTTGTATTCGTTTTTTTGAAAAAGGGTTATTGACTTAATACAGTTATGGGCCCTAAAGTAATCCCCTATTAGCAAGAGACGCTGCACATCAGACCTAGAAATGACAGGCAGTTTTACAGGAAGGCTTTGCTATCTTGCAGTGCAGACATGATGGTGCACTTTTAGCTACCAAAATGATCACAGAGATGATGCAAGTGGTCTCAAGTATTTGCTTCAATCAAAACCAGACCATTGTATCTTTAGGTTTGGCATAAACAGCTTCTAAACAGATTTTCTGAACCTGAGCCTTAAAATTGATTGAATAAACCTCCAGATCATTTGATGTCTTCTGAGCCGAAGGTGTTGTCAGTTTAAGCGGTCGCAGTGGAAGGCATTCAGACGGTACTTAGCAGGGTTTGATATTGCTATTCCTGTAACCTCCTCAGTACTTGAAACCCTTTAGCACTGCATCCTTATCTGTTTAATACGTCTGACGGTAAGAAAGTGCTGACTGCATCAAGCCTTCACCTGATCAGGCTCCCATACACTAATATCCTCGTCTTCTAGTTCAAGACTGCTACACCCAAAACACATGTTCTGCACCAGCAACATTCATCATGCCGATTGTTAAGGTTAGGACAAAACCTTTTTTCTTTTTTAAATGACCAGATGCAACATGTCTTTGCATGCACAACTAAGCACTTGTCTACTTTTGTCGGATTCGGTTTTATAGAAATTTGATGTAGATTGCTATCAGGGCTCCAGATAGGAATTAGAGTTGGGAGTACAATTATTTTTGGAGAGTAAATGAATAAAGCTCTTTCCAGTGGGTGTAGTGTTTGGCTGAGTAAATATACTTTACTTTTTGTAAGCCATTCTTCTTTGCATTCAGTAACTCATGCAAATTAAAATATGCATTTTAGTTTTGCTCTTGGGGCTCCGATCGGGCTGCTAATAGGCTGAAACTATTGCCATCGGAAGGGAAGGTAAGAGAGAGAATAAATGTGAGGAGGCACACAGTCTGTGGGTGTTGTTTGGTTGTTTACCTGCACATTAACCACCCATAGCCACGCTAGTCCCCACGGCCATTCCCACCCTTAACTTGTCCCTCTATCCCCCCATCCCCAAAAATGTATCCCCTGGTGTCTATATGTGTCTATCTCTTGCAGCTCTAAACCTTCCATGGGTGTAATATAACTGTCTTACTAAGATCGCCTTCAGCCACTTGATTTATCGCAGCATGTGTATCCTTGCATCTGTTCTTTGCTTTGTATTCATGTTAAAAAAGCATTGGCCAAGCCAACAGTTTTGGTTCTTGTATAGGAATTAGATAGGCATTTGTCAGGCACTGCTATGATATGCCTGATTATTTGCGCCATTTGCTAGCTGTTGGTATCTTTTGTACACGTCATACTATTATGGGAGGGCCTTAAAAGGAAGAGTGCATGCTAACAAAAAGCCAAAACTATTGACCTTGCCAATGCATGTTTCATTTACTCTCCTCTCCAGATCAGTCAGTGATATTCATAGAGCACCTTCCTGATTTGCTGGTACCACACATCTGGGGAGCTGTGTGGGTCGAAGCAGGGGCATGTTTCTGTGTGTACATTGTTTCCCATTTTTGTTGGGAGTATTTGCCTCGATGTAGAGCAAAAGTGGCTGGTAAAGGTGTTTAATGTAGGGCAAGTTGACATTTTGTTATGGTCAAAAATGAATAATCAGAAGATTGTTTAATTGGTTACAAACTGTATTTTGTCCAGTACTTTTTTTGTATGTATGCATGTGTATATATATAATACTATATATTTAAGTGGCCTTTGTAATTTATTGAAGCCTCTCCACATGCCATAATGGTGGACCCTCTAGAAACTAAATGTTTCAATTTTCTTTGCAAAGGTGGTTTTGTGGGAAATGCCGGGCATATAAATGACAATGGAGGTCATTACGAGGTTGGAGGTAAGGGATTACTGGCACCAGTAATGGTGCCGATGCCGGTAATCCCTTACCTCCGTATTCCGAGTTCCCTTTGCGGGTCCTTCCTTACCTCCTGCTTTTAGCAGGAGTTAAGTACGGGACCCGCAAAGGTACCTCGGAGGTAATTACGGTACCGTAATTTACGGTGCCGTAATTACCTCCTTTCCCATTCCCATTGAGCCCTATGGGGCATAAATGGGAATGGGGAAGGGCAAAAGGTGAATGGGGAATTACCGGTCCCTCCAACACTGGAATGGACCGGTAATTACTCCATTCACCATGCCTGATTTGGGACGGTTTCGGAGGCAACCATGGAGCTAATTACTCCATGGTTAGCTCCAAACCCGGAATGAGGCCCAATGCCAATATGGCTGCACTATGTTTGCAATGTTCGTAATGGTCTGCTGCCTTCTCAAATGTAATTGACATTTGAAAAAATGACTGTTATAAGAGCCAAGCCCACTCCCCTTTCTATGTCAACAGCACACTGTGCATGTAGAAATACATTGTGTGAACCAACGAGTGCAAAACCATATGACCAAGCTACCAGGAGTAGCAAAACATGTCATCAGTTTGCTTTGCCTCCTGTGAAATGCTGCTGGGTGCAGAATGGAAGCAACAATTTTAATATGAATTGAAGAATAAAAAGCTTTTAAATTTGACAAATCCTTGGACATTGATGTTCTTTATGGAATTTGCGACTGCTTAAGCCACCAACTACTATTGCCTGTGAGTGCGACTCTCAGACACTGATGGTTCACACTTTTCTACACGTTGAGCATGCGGTGAACAACGCCTTTTGACTTAAATGTCCCGCGGCGACTTGAGAAACAGATTTACCTTTCCATTGAACGCGGAAACGAGTGAGGTGTCGCACAGTGCTAACAACATGCAACGCAAGCCCAGTATGTCAGAGGACGCGGGACGACGGCACAGAGTTCGTAAGTACGGACAGTCATTTCACTTTCGTTTTTGCTTTGGAAAACATTAAGGGCCTGATTCATAGAACGTTTTCCTATGGGATTGCGCCATTATGAAAAACTTCCATGAATGAGACCCTAACTCCTTCATTGGAGACAAATTATGCAATCTCATTCACACAGTCCCCATGTTGGAACATGTGTTCTAAACAAATAGTGTACAGCTTATCGAGGAACACAATTAAGTAGTCAAGAAATCTGTAATTAGCATCTGTAATTAGCAGCACATAAAAACGAACATCATAATCTGTTGTACATTTGTCAACAGAGTCCTATCATTACTTATTCTATTAAGAATGAGCACCCATGCAAGCAGGGAGGCAGTGAGGAGAGAACAAGCCCATACCCTATTTAATGAAACTTTAAAGAACAGCACAAGCAGACAAAAGTTAATGCAACAACCATAACCGAAAACAATGAAATTACTTTGCTACAGAAGTATGAAAATCTGTAGAAATGAAAAGTCAGTAAATGGTGGGAAGAACAATCCCTTCAGAATTACATTGATGTCAAAAGTATTCCCAGAGGTGTGCGGATCCTCACTACACCATTTTTTGAAGAACAGGATCCGGAAATGCTAAAAGAATCGGGGGCAGCTACAAACCAGTGCTCAGCAATCTTCTTAAAATACAGATTCAATTTGCCTGAAGTGACAGAAAAAGGATACTCACAAAAAGGACAGAAATTGAAAGTGATGAACCAACAATTTCACAAATGTTTTTTTAGAAGAAATGCCTCTTCTATGCCAGGACAGAAGAATAGCCAAACAAACAAGAGGTGGAAACAACACACGTGGAAAAGGACGAGTAGGAAGAAAAGAACCAGGAGGGGCCAAAGGTGCAGACAACTCAACAAAGATTGTTTCAGGGAGATTGCTGTGCTCTGGAAAATAAACAAGGAAATACTACAAGAGAGCTCCAATATGACTGTTATCAATCCATCCAGTCACGTATAAAAGGATGATCAACAACAGCTCCTCAGCCTCTGCCTTAACTTCTGCCCAGCGCCTGATTTGGACTATGTACAAACACAGATAGATTTTGATCAGTATGTCCGGAAAATCAGATTGAAAAAATGCTTTGCAACTAATCCTTATAAAGGACGAGCAAAAACAATACAAGAGGGCAAGACTGAAGTAACCGTAGAAGATCTCGGTTCACTTTCCACCCTTATACATTTGCAAGAAGAAGGAAGGGCAACCTCATATAATTCAGAGGTAAATCTGGATGACCTAGACATAAATATGGAATGGTATAAAAAGAGCAAACTTAAAGCCAAATCAATATTTTACCCACACATGGTGGCAGGGATGTCAGAAGCACCAGGCCCCCAAACAAACTTTCGCCCTCTCCTAACAGACTGATTGGGGTTATGTGGACAAGGGCCTGGCACACAAGACACACAAGGGTCTCCTGAGGCCTCATCCGCCCTTTACAATACAGTATTGCATAGGACTCACACTAGTTAGGTTCACTTCCTGTTAGGAGCTCCATTTCCTGTTCCTTGTGCCCATTCTGTAAGGTGCAGTCTAGTCTCTGGGTGTGGCTGCCTATATAGCCACACCCAGCCAACATCCTGTACTTCGTGTGATTTTCTGTTTCCACACTCACTGCAGCTCCGGAGATCTTCTGCTTACTATGAAGCTTCAACTCCAGCTTCAACAACACGCCATCTTGCCTTCACTCAGTAGCGGCTCTGCTTCTTCATTCTGCAACGCACTACACCTTACCTGCGAGAACTCCAACACGTGGCGCCTTCTCTTTATTTCAGCTACGCGCCGCCGCTTACCCTGTAGGAACTTCAGCTCTCGGCCTCTTCTTGTTTGACCTCCACCGCGTCGCTCGCTCAGGTCCTACCAGGGTCGCAGCAGTGGTAAGCTTACCTGAGAACTCCTCGTTGCAGCATTTTCTACCTGTGCAGCTCCAATCTCATGCCGTCTTTTCCCACTTGAGGCACCACGTAGCATGGCTCACCTCGAACTCGATCGTGAAAGACTAAAGACAGTTAACAGGCAATTATAAAACTGTAAAGCAAACTTACCTGCTACAGCAAGGTCTTCAATTGGGATTCCTCGATCCACGCCGGCAACAACCACAGTACCCCGCAATCTGAAAAGGAAAAGAAACACATGTAAGAGAACAGTCGCATGTGAAAGACACAGCCGGACAAATAAATACTCACAGAACCAGTGATGCAACTGGTTCAGAGTCAGCTCCAGCTCCAGCATGCACCCCTGCATAGCTCAGGATGGAGAGCTCACCAAACCAATATACAAGGTGAGCCCGATTGAACTCACACACACCAGGCATTCGGGGAAGGGGAAGGGGAAGGGGAAGGGGTGGTGACACAGCAGACTAGAACACTAATCCAACAGTTGTTTCCACAGGCATACCTTTGTGGCACTGAAGTACACTAGAACAGGGAAACTAGTACCCGATCCAGAGGTCTTACCCATCGCTCCTGCAGAATTCAGGTGAGTGTGACAAGGGAATCCTAGGGAAGCCTTCCAAAGCCTTGTCATTGAAGATCTGAAGAAGATTAGAAATAAGCAGCATAATGAGTTCAAATCAAACATGTGTAACAAACATAAAAAAGCATCAAAGGAACATAGTCTATTGCCACAATGCAAAATTAAAGCCGCGGACAAAGGGAGAAACATTGTGCTCATGAATAGAGATAATTACATCCATGAGGCCGATAGACAACTAAATGACAGAGCTTGTTATGAAAAACCCGGTCAAAATCCTATGAAAGAACTGGAACTGAAAGTCAAAGAATTCCTATCAGATTGGGAAACCAAAGGAATGTTGGTAGAACAAGACTTGAAATTCCTCTATAACTCTCAATCAACCATCCCTACAGTGTATTTTCTGGCCAAAGTGCATACAAATATCAATATACCCCCGGACAGACCAATAGTCACACTTACAGAATCACTTCTTGAGAATATGTCAAAATACTTCGATGTGACAATGTTTCCCTTTGTATCATCGTTACCTTCTTACCTTAGAGACACAAAAGATTTTCTATTCAAAATAGATGAATTACCATGTGAACCCGAATACATTCTGGCCAATGTGGACGTAGACTCACTGTACACATCAATTAAGCATGAGTGGGGCATCAAGACTTGTGCATACCTTCTCAATACCAGATCCCTCAACTATGCAAGACACCCTGAAATGATTCTGGCCATGATCCAACTATGCCTCACAAACAATGTGTTTCTCTTCAATTAGAAATACTATAAACTAAAAAAAGGCACCGCCATGGGCACCACTTTCGCCCCTGCTATGCCAACTTAATGATGTGATACTGGGAAAAGTATGAATTATGGAAAGAAAAGAATGAACCACACACCAGCAAGATAGTAATGTGGTACCGTTACATCGACAACCTCTTCATCATATGGAGAGGGAGCCCGAAAGAATGGATACAGTTTGTCCAACATCTTAATGATAACACCTTCGGCTTGAAGTTTACGGAAACATAGAGTTCTGAAAAAGTAATGTTCCTAGATGTCACAGTCTTTATAGAAAAAGGACAATTAAAAAGTGAACTTTTCCGGGAACCAACAGGAGTAAACATGCCCCACATGCAAAAAGCGCACATTCGATTAATCTCATTTGTGGCATCCCTTATGGGGAATTTATCCTTCTACGGAGGAATTGTTCAAGCATTGAAACATACGATAAAGAGAGGCAACTGACAGCATGGGGTTTTCAGCAACAGTGCTACCCTAAAAGGGTCATCAAGTGTGCATATATAAAAGCATAAACATGCGATAGGTTGGCACTTTTGTCAGATAAGACTAACATAACAGGTGACAAGAAAGAAAAAGATACGACCCGTTTGGTGTTGACTTATGGAGAATCAGCAAAGACAATGAGAAACATTCTCAAGAAACACTGGATGGTATTGATGATAGACGCTGATGGGCAAACGCCCAAATGTTAGATTCCGCAAATGCAAATCCATTAAGGACTGCCTGCTGAGTAGTTATATGGCAAGTGAAACCTGCAAAACAAAAACCACACGGCTGGATCAAAGACCTAAGGGATTCCATAAGTGCACTAAATGCAAAATCTACAAATTTGCATATGACCGTACAACATATCAACACCCCATGTTAGATTCCATCATAGAAATAGCGAACAAGATCATGTGCAAATCGGATTATGTTGTATGTGTAACAAATGGTATGTTGGGAGCACGAAATGCAAACTGAAAATAAGGATCTTACAGCATGTGAGGGTCATTAAAAACATTTTAATTGTGGAAACAGCAGAGGAGAAGACAAAAAAACAAGGAAGACGAGCTAGCAGAGCTAGAGAAACTCTTCATAGATAACAAAACTATCAAGGATGCAAAGAAACAGTTATAATATTTGGAAATAGAGATTAAAACATTTAAGCAACTAAATTTGGACAGAAAAATTGCTAAACTCCAAAAAGAAATCTCTAACTATAAAGAGGAAAGAACAAATCCTTACTTGAGAGAGGGTTTCTTCACGGATCTAGGGAATGCTCAATACAATAGAAGAAATAATAGATGTGTTACTTTCTCCAACATCTCAGGGTCTTCCAGTGGCTCTGACCCATCCTTGAATAATCAAACAGGCCCGAATACAGGCAGGAGAGGAGGCCAAATCATCCAATGGGTTTTTACAGAGGCAACCAAAGGGTCAGCCCGAGACAGGGGTCAGGCCCCGGGATGCGCACAAGACAATTGTATCAGAACCAGTGATTAATGAAAATATTCCCATTGTGAATTTATCTACTGTAACACTAAGCGCACTGGAGCTGATTCTATTATCAAAGGGGCTGTGTTTTGTGCCAGTAGCGAACGCCGATTGTTTCAACACAGAAGTTGAGTTACATAGGTTCTTTCATAATATTCGTCTAAAACGTTACTTTTAGGTGTTTTTACCCAAACAAAGTAAAGATGACAATCAGAGACAGGCCTTTGCCGATGATGTACCTAACATTACAGGTCTGAAGACAAAATCTGTCTTCAATCCTCCACCTTACGCTTGTCCGCCGGAGATCCAGACTTTTGAGAATAGGGTGACCAACCAAGTGCTTAATGCCATCAGGAAGAAAAATTATGCTTCGGATAATTTGACCAAAGCTGAAAGAGAAGGTTTTAAAAAACTTTGCGACATGGATGAAATCAAAATAAAACCTGCCGATAAAGGTGGGGGTATAGTGATCCTCCCTACTAAGGATTACGAAAAAGAATGTATACAGTTACTGAATGATGAGGGATCACATAAGAAATTGGAATAGACCCTACAGTGAGACTCCAAGAAGAGATTCATAGTCTTTTGACACAGGCTTAGAGTGTCATGATGCCTACACCCGGGCATCCGGATCAAGCCCATCAGCCCCGGGAGCAGGCATCCAGGTATTTAATAAAACCCCAGCAGCCCCGGCTGGGGGCTCTCTGAGTTCAATCCTGGCGCCTTAGGCGCCAGGCTCATAATACAAATCAGTCCTGGAGCCATATCGCCAGGCTCATAGACTTTATTTACCTCATGCAGACCATGCTGAAAATGAATCCAAGCCAATGTGTGGCCTGATGGGACTATTTTTCTACAGGGACTATTTTTTACTCGGGTGTGGTTCTAGGGACTTCTTACCTGGAACTACTTTGGAGGCTATTTAAACCACCCCCGAACAGCAGCACATGCTTTGTGTTATTCTGCATCCAGCAGCGTAACGCTCACCATGCCTGCAGTCAGCATCCAGTCTTCAGCCACGCCCGTCTCGAATCCAGAGCTCCTAGCAATAGAAGAAAGAAGAAGGAAAGGTTAGAAAACAGATATTATTTCAATCCTTACCTGAATTCCGGATCCATCACCTCTTTGAACTTGAAAAGGACATTATTCTACACGCGTTGCATCGCCAGCTGCAGAGCCGCGCCATACTCACCAGTCCTCACAGCATTTTTCGATCCGGCGCAGCCTCCATCATTTTCTCTGCCGAACTCCACCATCTAGGGGACAAAAGAGACTTAACGTGAGCCGAGAGAGCCAACAAATACAACCTCTCCACCATAGACTTACCTGATTAACAACCGGAGGAATTATTCTGTAACAAACCACAACTTCTTACGCCGCACCTGTAAGGAGAGAGAAACCAGCAATTTAAACACACGCATCTTTTGCCGGACAGTGTTGGGTAATACAGACTCTTACCTCAACACCATCAGCTGCCACAAGACAATCTTCCCTTAGACCCAGCTGCAACACAAGAAAGGAATGTACAAGAGTGAACATCGGACATATTGAACTCTTTGAACTTTATACTTACGGGTTCTCGCCTGGAACCTCGGAGTCAATATTCATCCGGAACTCTTCCAACGCCCTCAAACCAGTGAAGTAACTGGTATCTAGGCGCCCATGCATTCCATACAGGATGGAGAGCTCATCATTTACAAACATAAGGTGAGCTTACTGGAAGTGAATATCGGTGGTGATTAGTGGGGAGAACAGTGGGATGCCATTACTAAAATCCACGGGTGGCTGAATCCCTTTCTCCACTTGCAGGAGAATATTTCTACGGGTCAAGCAGACGAGATTAGGCGGTCCAGTCCAATCTGTCATCTCTACACTACGCTTCACGTTGGAGGAGGTCGCAGCTGTCCGGGTCCGATCGACGCCCCTGTGGGAGCCAGGTGAGCGTAACAGATTACGAAGCCTATCTACAAATTCCCACTGGGCGTTATGGAAACCTCCGAAACAGACCAACTAGCCCAATTATTAGGGGAACTTAGGGAGGAAGTGCACTCTGCGCGCCAAGAGACTAATGCCCTCCGAAGAGAACTGATTGTGTCAAAGGAACGCTAGACAACTGCTGCAAAATCAAGCTGGGCAAACACCCCTATCTGGACTCGGGGGAAACCCAGCTCCTGTTTCATCGAGCAATCCTGTGCAAGTAATCCTACCAGGGGCTATTCCTTTAGCTCCACCCGAACGCGTTGCTGGGGACCCAAAAAGGTTCGCAGTGTTTATGAATCAATGCCGCTTGCACTTTTTATGCAGACCTGGAGCTTTTCCAAATGACCGAGCCAAAGTAGCCTTTGTACTATCATATCTTAGTGGCAGAGCAGCTGACTGGTCAATTCCACTAGTTAACCAGGATGATCCTCTTCTTCGGGATTTTCAGGGTTTTCAAAGAAGCATGAAAAGACTATTCGCCAGACATTCACAGGGACAGGCCCTGGATAACGAACTTTTATCCCTTCGACAGGGTAATCAGGATCTGCTAACCTATATCGCTACCTTCAATAGGTTGGTGGTGGAAACCGGATGGCCTGAGGAGAAACGAATTACATTATTTCATCATGGGCTTCGGGGAGAACTCAAAGATGTTTTGGCTCAAGTTGTGAACCCACCTCAGGATTGCGCAGAATATATAGACTTAGTGGTCCAGTTAGACCACCGACTTCAGAATAGAAAGGCTGAGCGAGCTAAGTTCGAGAGTCGGGTATGGGTTAAACCCATTGTCACCCCCAAAGGAACAGATGCATCAGAACCTATGCAGATCGGGGGTGTTAAAGGACCCTTAACTCAAAAGGAAATAGAAAAGAGACGGCAGATGCAATTGTGTCTGTACTGTGGAACCGCAGGACATTTTCTATGGGATTGCCCTATAAAACCACCCAACAAAGTAGTAGGAGTTGCTGACAAAAGTCAAATAGAGCCTGATTCGGGAAACGACAACGCCCGACAAGCGGAGAGGTCCGCTTGCCGAGCTTAAAGAAGGACACTCAGACCTCCCACCTAATTATACCAATGGTCCTAATTGATCCAAGGCAGCCATCACGTATGCACGCAGTAAGGGCATACATTAATAGCGGGGCCGTAGGAAACTACATGGACCACGAATTGGCCTCAAGGATGAATCTACCCCTTTGCAAAAAGACTGCTTCGGATGTCATCACCACAGTCGATGAAATTGAAATTGCCTCTGGGCCTGTAACTCATTCCACTTCTGAGCTGACACTGTTGGGTCAAGATGGGCATCAATAAACTATTGTGTTTGATTTAATCAAGGCCCCACAATTCCAAATAATTCTGGGAATGCCATGGTTGGAAACACATAATCCTTGTATTGATTGGCGAGAGAAGAGAGTGACCTTCCCAGATTGTGCACACACCTGTTACCTGGAAAAAACCTTGAACAAAAGCCTGGCCACCGTTACTAATCCAGTTGTGCAGTTACCTCAGGAATATCAAGAATTTCAGGATGTTTTTCAAAAAGAACAGGCAAATACCTTACCACCTCACAGATCATACGATTGTCAAATTGACCTAGTACCCAGTGCACAACCTCCATGCAGTAGAATCTACGCCCTTACGGAACCCGAAAATCTTCACCTACGACAATATCTGGACCAATACCTTGCTAATGGCTTCATTCGTCCATCCAAATCTCCTGCATCCTAAGCTCTATTCTTCGTGCCTGAAATGGAAGGTGACCTTAGAACGTGCATAGACTACGGCGCATTAAATCAGATTACAGTAAAAAACCGATACCCATTGCCTCTGATCCCCGAATTACTAAACCAAGTAAAGGATGCTTGTATCTACACTAAGTTAGACCTCAGAGGGGAATATCATCTGGTACGTGTAAAGAAAGGCGATGAATGAAAGACTGCCTTTTGCACCAAGTACGGGTTATTCGAATACCAGGTGATGCCCTTCGGGTTGTGCAATGCACCAGCAGCCTTCCAGTATTTTATGAACGATGTCCTTCGTGAACTCATTGACGTCTATGTTGTCGTATACATAGACGATATTCTAGTGTACTCCTCCTCAGAATCAGACCATGTGAAGCACGTTCGTGCATTCCTAGAGAAACTACGCCAGCACCAATTATACACAAAATTGGAGAAATGTGTTTTTCATTCTACAGAAGTTGAATTTCTGGGATTTATCCTGACTCCAAAAAGAGTTCGAAAGGACTCTCGAAAGGTGCACGCAATCCTCAAGTGGCCATCACCCAGTTCTGTTAAAGGGGTACAAAGCATGCTTGGATTTGCTAATTTCTATCGCAGATTTATCCCTGAATTCCCACATATTGGACACCCCATCACAGCACTTTTGCGAAAAAACAAACGTTTTTTGTGGACTGAAGAGACTGAAAGAGCCTTCCAAGAGCTAAAATCAAAATTCACGTCTGCACCTTTCTTAAAGCATCCACGCCCTGAGCTTCCATACATAGTTGAAACCGATGCATCCAGTTTAGGAATGGGAGCTGTCCTGTCCCAGAAGGATCCCGAAACCGGTCAACTTCATCCAGTAGCATTCTGGTCAAGAAAGTTCTCAGCACCCGAATTAAACTATGCGGATACTGATAAGGAGTTATTAGCCATCAAGTCCGCCTTCAAGGCTTGGCGGCATTATCTTCTCGTTGCCAGGCATACCATCACTGTAATCACAGATCACAGGAATCTGCAGTATTTGAAAACAGCCAAGGCCCAATCATCGCGTCAACTTCGGTGGGCATTATTCTTTGCCGAATTCGATTTCGTGATCACTTATCGACCAGGTTGTAAAAACGTCAAGGCAGATGCCCTATCCCGAATAGGGATGGGAGAAGTATATTCGAACCCGGAACCAGTGCCTATAATTTCAGAACAAAGAATTCTTGGCATAACTACTCTACAGACTCTAGAAGACATTCATTTAAAAATCCAACTTTTCGATCCAGCAGCCCTGCAGGACTAGGTAAAGAAAGGCCAAGATTATTCAGTCATCAATGACCTGCCTTGCTTTCAAGGGCGTCTATTTCTACCACACAAGGAACTACAAGAACTAGTCATCTCCAATTATCATGACGCCCTTATGGAAGGACACCCAGGTATTGCAAAAACTGAAGCTAAAATTAAAAGACAATTCTGGTGGCCCACCTGACGAAAGGACGTAATGTCATTTGTGATGTCTTATGGTATCTGCACCCAAAACAAAAGTCAGAAGAAAAAGCCAGCTGGCCTTTTACAACCTTTGGATATTCCACCTACACCATGGCACACCTTGTCTTTAGACTTCATTACAGATCTACCTCTGTTTAGTGGATTTAACACCATTCTAGTTATTGTGGATCTTTTTTCCAAAATGGCCCACTGTATTCCTTTAAAAGGATTACCTTCCGCTTCGATTTTGGCCAAGGAATTTCTCGAAAACATTGTTCGAATCCATGGATTTCTTTCCGTATTGAGGTAGTCAATTCATTTCGCAATTTTGGAAGAAATGCTGTCAATTGGCGCAAATCGACGTAAGGCTATCAACCAGTCACCACCCCCAAACTGATGGTCAGACGGAGAGGACCAACCAGACTCTTGAACAATAACTATGTTGTATGCTACACCAAACCGAAAGTAATTGGAAAGATATTTTATGGATTTCCGAATACGCATGCAATAACTCCGTACATTCAGGAACCGGGCAAAGCCCCTTTTATACCATATATCGACATCATCCACGAACCTCAGAACTCGATTCGTCTCAATAATTAGAAATGCCTGCAGTGACTCATCTGCACTCTACTATTATACAAGCCTTTAAGGAAGCAATACAACACTTCAAACAAGCAAAGGAGAAATACAAGAAAAATGCTGATCGACATAGAAGTGAAACTCCACAATACCAGATTGGAGATCAAGTTTGGCTAGCTACAAAACACATACTTCTAAAGGGAACTCGAACTTTCAATCCTAGATATTTGGGACCTTACACCATTAAGTCCATTATCAACCCGGTGTCCGTCAAGTTGGAATTACCCTCTAATTTGTGGATTCATCCTGTCTTTCATGTTTCACTTCTAAAACCAGTTCAACCTGGGACAAGATTAACCAAACCACCTGACCCCATCCTAATAGATGGAGAACCTGAATTTGAGGTAAAGAATATCCTGGACTCTAAGATGGTTAAATCAAGACTTTTTTATTTAATCGAGTGGAAGGGTTACGGACCACAAGAAAGGTCATGGGAACCTAGTGACCACGTTCATGTACCTCGGTTGGTGAAGAAATTCCATCGGAACGTCCCAGGCAAACCAGGACCAAGGGGAAGAGCAACTTTAGGAGGGGCCTTGGGGGGGAGTGCTGTCATGATGCCTACCCCCGGGCATCCGGATCAAGCCCATCAGCCCCGGGAGCAGGCATCCAGGTATTTAATAAAACCCCAGCAGCCCCGGCTGGGGGCTGTCTGGGTTCAGTCCTGGCGCCTTAGGCGCCAGGCTCATAATAGAAATCAGTCCTGGCACCATAGGTGCCAGGCTCATAGACTTTACTTACCTCATGCAGACCATGCTGCAAATGAATCCAAGCCAACGTGAGGCCTGGATGGGACTATTTTTCTACAGGGACTATTTTTTACTCGGGTGTGGTTCTAGGGACTTCTTACCTGGAACTACTTTGGAGGCTGTTTAAACCACGCCCGAACAGCAGCACATGCTTCGTGTTATTCTGCATCCAGCAGCATAACGCTCACCATGCCTGCAGTCAGCATCCAGTCTTCAGCCACGCCCGTCTCGAATCCAGAGCTCCTAGCAATAGAAGAAAGAAGAAGGAAAGGTTAGAAAACAGATATTATTGCAATCCTTACCTGAATTCCGGATCCATCACGTCTTCGAACTTGAAAAGGACATTATTCTACACGCGTTGCATCGCCAGCTGCAGCGCCACGCCATACTCACCAGTCCTCACAGCATTTTTCGATCCGGCGCAGCCTCCATCATTTTCTCTGCCAAATTCCACCATCTAGGGGACAAAAGTGACATAAGGTGAGCCGAGAGAGCCAACAAATACAACCTCTCCACCATAGACTTACCTGGAGGCATTATTCTGTAACAAACCACAACTTCTTACGCCGCACCTGTAAGGAGAGAGAAACCAGCAATTTAAACACACGCATCTTTTGCCGGACAGTGTTGGGTAATACAGACTCTTACCTCAACACCATCAGCTGCCACAAGACAATCTTCCCTTGGACCCAGCTGCAACACAAGAAAAGAATGTACAAGAGTGAACATCGGACATATGGAACTCTTTGAACTTTATACTTACGGGTTCTCGCCTGGAACCTCGGAGTCAATATTCATCCGGAACTCTTCCAACGCCCTCAAACCAGTGAAGTAACTGGTATCTATGCGCCCCTGTATTCCACACAGGATGGAGAGCTCATCATTTACAAACATAAGGTGAGCTTACAGGAAGTGAATATCGGTGGTGATTAGTGGGGAGAACAGTGGGGTGCCATTACTAAAATCCACGGGTGGCTGAATCCCTTTCTCCACTTGCAGGAGAATATTTCTACGGGTCAAGCAGACGAGATTAGGCGGTCCAGTCCAATCTGTCATCTCTGCACTGCGCTTCACGTTGGAGGAGGTCGCAGCTGTCCGGGTCTGACCGACGCCCCTGTGGGAGCCAGGTGAGCGTAACATAGAGTCTTTTGTGGATAAGCAAGGAAGAAGGTTGCTTTCTTATTAAAAGTCATCCTAAGAAGGCGGCTTTCTATATTCTACCAGAAATCCATAAAAACCAAAACGCATCCACCAAGGAGGCCTATAGTATCGGCTATGGACTCTCTCCTAGAACTGTTATCAGTCTACGTTGAATTCTTCCTAAAACTCTTTGTGCTAACCATGCCTTCTTACATAAAAGACTCAAGGGACATGATTAGAATTACTCAAGATTTAACAATAGGAGTAGATGATTTTTTAGTGACTATGGATGTAGAGGCCCTCTACACCTCCATTTCCCAGATGTATTGTTTGAAGGTGAAAGATGGTTTTCTCGACAAAAGACCAGAACCTGATAAACCACCAACCAAATGTATTGTTGAATGTGCTTGATTAGCCAAGACAGAAAACTTTTTTCTGTTGAAACAGTCACTATTCAAACAACGGAAGGGAGTGAGTATGGGGGCTACTTTTGCCCCGGACGTTGCAAATCTCTTTATGGCTGACTTCAAAGAGAAATATGTCTCTGGAGAAGAAAGTCTTTTAAAACAAACAAAATGACCTATGCCTAGGCCTGAGAGCCTCGTACAGGTACATTGATGATGTATTTATCATCTGGAGAGGTTCGAGTGATGCACTTATTAGCTTTCACCATTGGCTAAACATATGCGATGAACATATCAGTTTTACGATGGAATCGCACAAAACACAAGTCAGTTTTTTGGATTTGCTGATTGTTAAATCCAATGATAAATTAGGAACAAAACTCTATCGTAAACCCACTGATAAAAACACACTTCTCCAGTTTTCATCCTGTGAGTCTGCGTCAAAATTTGCATTACGGGCAGTGTCTATGGATTCACAGAAACTGCACCACACAGGATGAATTTAATAAACATGCAGATATCTTGAAAAAGAGACTCCTAGAAACTGGTTACCCGAAAAAACTTGTTAAAGTCAACTATAAAAAGGCATCCAATATGAACAGAAATCTCTGTTTGACTCCACACACACCACAAAAACAGGACAAGCTGGTTTGTGTGGCCACATTTAACCCAGTGACCAATGATATAAAAAAAATAGTAAATCGCAAATGGGATTTGATTAGACAGCCGGGCACTTTGTCTCAGCAGCCTATGTTTGCTGTTAAGAAAAATTCTAACTTGAAGTAGCGCTTGGTACATATCTATGTCGAGAAAATGCGGAAACCAACAGTTCTGAATCAATGGGGACTACCGCCCATAGTGGGTCATTATAAATGTGGCAATTGTGTGTCTTGTCCCTTGACGGAAACACGCCTAGAGTTTAACTATGGACACATTCGGTGGAAGCTCAGAACACACACAAACTGTCAGACTAAAAATGTGATTTACATAATCCTGTGCCCATGTAATCTAGTGTATGTGGGTAAGACCACAAGAGAAGTAAGACAACTCATAGGAGAACACAGAAGCTGCATACGCAACAGAGTAGCAGACAAGCCGCTAGTGGACCATTTTATACAATATAAACACACAGAGTTGGATTTAAAATGGTTCGTACTCCGAAGTGTTAAACCACAAGGGAGAGGTAGATATATGGCTGTTGTTTTTCATTAAATAGAACAGCGCTGGATATACTGCCTAGAGACAGTAAGAAAAGGCCTCAATATATCTGTGGAGTGGAATGCACTCATAACTCATTAAAATATCTTAGGTACCAACAGTGTGCAGTACTGTGTTTCCCTGTAGATTAAAAGATAGATATTGCTGTAGAATAACGGCAGGTTGTGTCACTTAAACATGCCACTATTGGATGTACTTATATATCTAAAATCCTCGGTACCATTTGGTATAGTATTGTGAGTAATATATGCAGAGTAATGTATCACCTGTCACTAAAGTGTGAAGCTCCGACTGCAGGATGACCTGTTTAACTCCAGGAGTGGGCATGACGTAAGGGACCTACTTTTGGCCACATTAAATTACTATCATTTAATACTAAAACACTGCTCATCTGTGGATGTGAAGTATGCATATGTTAATTTAGGAAGAGGTTCCTATTTTGCAACATCTCCCGGTTTTGTTTCACTTATATGAAAAATATATCTCCGGCGGAACATTAGGTCTTCTTTTCTTTTTTGAATTTTGAATATAGGAGAATGCAGTATTTCCTCACAACATTGCTCCATATTATGGATATACGAATAATTTTATTTATTTGTTTAAATAGGCTAGTTTTCGTGTCTACTTACTGTCAAAATAGAGTAACACAGCCAAAAACGTGCATTTGGAGAGTTTTTTGTCCTCTTTATATCCCGATGATTTGCCATATAAAACAATCATCAAGTGAAGCGCCGTCCGAAATCCTTGTGCGACGGCGGTCGCATGTAACAGAATCGGACGAGAAACGACACAGACGGAAGGAGGGATATCGTATTAGAGGTAAGTTGTCACTTTAGGAGATCTTTTAGGTATTACAATATCAGCGAATAGACAGCTGTTAAAATACACGTGTTAGATCTGCTTAATCCGCAGTGCTCTGAGACACTATCGAGGAGGTGTAATGTATCCTTTTTCGAGCATGGTGTGTGTTCTGAGACTATTACAGCATAGTTTATTCTGAGGAAGCTGTCTCAGAAGCGCGGTACTCCAATAAAGTCTAGACAGTAGACAGAGGAGGGGTGCAAACGGCTCGCCTCTAAGGAAACAAATACATAATCTGACAATTATTAAATAATATGTTATCGTTATAAATCAAAAAAGATACAATCTTGGTATGTTATTATAGGACACCTGTGGACGCAGACTAACATGATGATAAATTAACACAGAGGGGGTGCCCTGCATGCAGATGCTATTGTGTTTTGAACTACATCTACAATAGCAAGAAACAGCCTTTGTTGAACAACGTGTGTAGATGTAAGTATCAGAGAGTCTGGCCGGTTACGCCCTTTTTTTTAAGAGAGATTATTCAAAGAGAGATTTTACAATATATCATTATCTCTGTAGGGCATCAAATAGGCGTGCTACGACCTGATGTCCTTGTGTTGAGTGCCAATTAGGCCAAGAAGAAACCCTCTCCATCTGACCAATGATATGATATCTTCAAATTAACAAGACAAAGATAGCAGACACGCCGTCCTTTGCCTGGTTTCGAGTAAGTATTCTAGTCATAGAGTTTTATGTTCTAAGTGGCCAAATAAAGAGATTTTTTTGCATCCTGATGGGGGAATGAGATTCATGATTTTCCACGTAAGGATGTGATTAGGATTAATTCCAAATACCTTCTTCTCTGCGTTACAGTAGAGATTACTGCAGAGATGGAGATCTAATGACTACTCTTCAGAGTCATATTGTTTACATTAGTAGTAAAAAAGAAAGCAATGAGGGAATGGTGAAATTGTGCAGATCACTAATATGTTATATTGTTTTGTAGGTGGTAAAACTCACCCTAATTGGTTACAGGGGAATAATAAAAAGAGGATGAATTTGTGATGTTCAACTAGTCAACTGAAACAAATGTAGACTATTTTTTCACTGTGTAATTGTTTATACACAGAAAGTACCATATGCCTCTGAAGTGGGTGACTTTTTTCATATAGAAATAGAAAAATTGTTGACCAAAGTGTTAACGGGTTAGGTGTGATGTATACATTTTTAAAAAACAGCGAATGAATGGTAGGAATGATTGAGTGTGAGTTGAATTCTGTGATAAATACTTTGTGATATGTGATTTTAAACTTGATATTTTATATATGTTTATGATAATAAAATGAATATGAATTTAATGAGTGACATTTATTGATATTTGTAAAAAAGTAAATGTGAAACGTGCATAATTCCCTACTCTACTGGTCCATTGTGTTGTTTTTGCTATTAAAAACAAAGACTTTACATATCCCATGGCCAAACACTTTTGGAAATGTCAATATGAAAAACTGCTTGACTTTTCATTCTTTGGACTACATCGTATTGAAATTGGACCCAGTGGGGGTGACAGAGAGAAACTGCTCAGACAGCAAGAAACTCATTATATCATTGATTTCGAGAGCAAGACCCCAGGGGGACACACATTGACAAAGAACTTTATACTTTTCTAGGGGAATGAACAATCGGACATGTTTTAGAAAACTTAATTCACCCAATATTTTTACAGTACAAAGTTAATCTTTTTCATTGGTGCTTTCAACTTTAGTTTTTTGCACTTTTGATATTGTAGGTCTTTCAATGTCCTTTTCAGTGGATATATCTAGACTCCCATGTTTTAGAGAGAGAAATTAGAAACAGACAACAACAATTCCATAATGTGGCACCAAATTCGGGATGGCACTGTTTGTATTATATCCTATGGCGTGTGGTGGTTTTCCCTACACCCACATACATTTTTTAATTTATTTCATTTTTTATGTTACTTAATGAATTACATATTTTTTTATTTGATTTAGTTGAGAATTCAACTTTACAAATGTAATACATAAACCATAAACAATTAGTAATAATAATAATATACAAGTTAAATGCTCATAAATTACAGTCACAATTTTTTTTTTTAAAAGAGAGAAAACCAAATATCATTAAAAATGAACATTGTCTACCCTTTTACATGATGCCTAAAAAACTCGCATCATTTAATGTCATTTAACAGGCAGTCCAACCAGAAATGTATTTTGTACAGACATTTCATGTGCTGTCAGAATTGGCTACCTTGTTTATAGGAATGAAAGGCTTTTGTTCATATGGGAAAGCAGTATCAAGAATGCGAATCATTGCAATTCTAATCGATATTTTCACAGACCCAAATATTTCAGCCCAAACTTCATCATTAGAGCGGTCAGAATGCTTTTGGTTCACACATTTAGCAAGTTTGGAACGAAGAGAAGTAAAAGCTTTGCTTCTTCATAATAATATGAAACAAGGATTCTGTGGTAGATATATTCTTGCAGAAGCGACAATAGCTTAATTCTTTTGCAACAAGACCACGTCTTGCAAGAATTTCATTAACTGGCCACACGTTAAGACGTAACCTTAAAATCTTCAATCTTATATTTGGTGATGGGCATCTTACAAGATAATCAGCCATTGTACGTAGTTGTTTATGACCAAACAGATTAATGTTAAAGTCTTTAAGCTTTAAACATTTTTCTTGAGTCAGAGACCAGTCAAGTTGATAGAGTTTGAACTTGGCACGCTTTGGATTTGTAATAAGAAGGTCAATCGAGATGTCAGCATCTGCAAGAGCATTTATAGTATGTGTTCTCCATTGCAATGGGAAAAAATGCAACGAAGTTAACAAATAATCACCCAGAATTGCCCAAACTATCTCGCTTAGATATTCCCATTAAACATTTTCTAAATAATGTACACATTTTCCAAGTTACTTGTGCATGGATCAATAAAAGACTCAGCTCATATCTTAACAACATACCAGGAGTACTTTTTGGCAAATTCAGTATGGTTTTCAAAAATGTAGCTTCTAACTGATTCCAAAAAGCAACAGGTGTAAGTAGTAAAGATTCCATCCCGTACGTAATGACTGGTATCACCTTTTGCTGATAGAAGGACATTAAAGGTACACAGGTGAATTTACCGAACTTAGCGTGAATAATTCTGTCCTGGGCGATCAGCATTGTTAGTTTGGTTCTCGTTAATACTTCAAGTGGTTTTTCGGACGAAATGTTATTAAAGTTCATCCCAAAATATTTATATTCCTGAACCACTTGTAGCGTATGATTACTTATTGACCATTGGAACTTGTTTCGTGATGATGCTTTAGGTTTGCCCAAGATAATGATTTGTGTTTTATTTTGATTCACAGTTAAATTGTTTTTCGTAACATATTGGCCAAGGACGGTTTGTAGCCCAGATTGAGTTTGAGAAATCAAGACTAAATTGTCCACATACAGGAGCCATGCTATACTCTGGTTCCCTATTTTTGGGGAGTCAGACATAGTTGATGCAAATGCATCCGCTGCATCTAGTAAAAACAGGTTAAACAGAGTCGAGGCAAGAATACAACCTTGCTTCAAACCTCTTGCAGTTGGAATCATTTTTGAGAGGCGACCTTCTATGTTTAATTTAATTTGTACAGAAGTATTGGAGTGTAGCAGGCTCACAATTTTTATTAATGATTTAGGGCAATCATACTTGAGTAGTTTCCTTATGAGTAAGGCTCTGCCTATTGAATCAAAAGTCATACTAAAATCAACGAAAGCAACATAAAGTGGTTGCTTCCGTATGGAATAAGATGACTTGATGGAATTAAGAAGAGTGAGATTAATTGCAGTACCTAATCCTGCGACAAAACCAGTTTGAAATGGATCTCTTCGATGGGTTAAGAGTGACCAGGAATTTAAGTCACGCAGGATTAGTCTGCAAAAGATTTTCCCAGGAACATCTAGGAGGGCAATAGGACGGTAACTCAAATGATTTTCTCTATTCCCTTTTTTGTGGATAGGTACAATGATTGAATGCTTCCGCGATTGCGGGAGTTCTTGATAAAGAATAATTAGCAGGAATAATGTGTGTAAGATAGAAGCCCAAAGGTTAACATTCTTTTTTAATGTAGCATTTGAAAGTCCATCTGGACCGGGGGCCCGAGACATGCTAGCTTTGTTGATGTAGTATCGAATGTCCTCCTCATCAAAATTAAGATCAAAGTTTTCTATGGGCATGTCAAGGGGCTCAGGCGCAGAAGGAGCGGCATACAAGGACGAAAAATGGAGCATCCAATCATTCTCCGATACACCATTTATTTGGGAAGTGAGTTGTGGAATCTTGGTGGTTGCGTTTAGCATTTGCCAGATTTGGGCTGTGTTCTTGCCTTGGATATAATTTAGCATGGATTCACCATCTTTCTGATATTTAGTGAGTTTGAATTCCCGCATCCAATTTTTGTAGGCAATTTTAATAATTTTCAAAGCAGTTACTTTCACTACCGGTGATAGATATTGGGCTTGTCTCTTCTGTTTCCTAAACAAAGCTTTCCTAAAGCGAACTGCATTATCAGACATTTGAGTTCTGTTTACATTGGAGTTCTGCTTGGTCGCATACAATTGCATTAGACGAAAGGGAACCAAAGTCTTTGCATTAGGAGAATCAGAACCTTCTTTCACACAGATTTTTAGGTGGTCACGGTAGCGCATCAATGATTGGTTAGACCAATTCTACCGATTCAGGGAGTTGTTAGTCTCAACCAAGCCCATGAATGCTTTTCTCTGCGGACAAGGAGCAAGGGACAGCAAGAGCTTAAATGTCAGGGGTCGATGATCACTATAATCAGATGTATTGACTGCAAATTCAGTGGTGTGTTCAAATAGACTTCTTGAAACAAAAATATAATCAATGATGGCAGATTGCTTTCCACTAAACCACGTTGCGAGGGGAGGGGAATCAGCCATGCTCGTGCCATTTAGCATAACCAAATTCCAAACTTTCACAAATATGTTCCATTGTTCTACTCGTTCTTGTTTTTTAGCTGTATCTCCATTCAAAAGATGTAAATTCAAATCCCCAGCAACAATAATATATATAATACCATGCACCAACATAATGTTCTCCAAAATAGCTGTTACATTTTTACAAAACACTGCTGTTGTAATGCTCAATGGGTTCCAATATATATTGACACAAGCAATTTTAAGGGAGTTGATGCTAATATAGGAACATTGAGTGAAGGAATTGGGAGCGGGCAATGTTACTAATTGTATGTTGGCTAGTGTGTTTGTAGCAGTGAGAAGCCCTGAGATAGGCCTTCCTTTAGTAGCTCGTATGGCCGGTTCTAATTGTTTGTCGTAATTATTCCACGTGGGAGGAGTGGAAAGCCAAGTTTCCTGCAGAAATATTAGATTGAAACCACACAAGACACTCTTTGGGTTATTAATAAAATGGCTAAATCCATGTGTGTTCCAACTAATTACAGATAAACACACCTGCTCTTCATCCTGCGCTAGTTATACTCTTGTAATATGACTATGTTCTGCCTGGGTGCGTTCTCTCCAACATATGAGTATAGGTTACACATTTTGGAGAGGGCTTGGCATGATTTTAGAGAACATTTTGGATCATTGTTTAATGAGATCACAAAACCCAAATTGAATAGGGCCTCCCATGCTGCCCAAATGATATTATGAATAATTAATGAACGAGTCCAAGCTCATCCTTGTTTGGAAATTCAATTTGATCAAGATCATCAGACTCAATTTCTCTCAATGTAGTAGTGTCAGAAAAGAGTTTAAGAATACGCTGTCGGTTCATGATGTAAAATGAGGGAACATCCTGACGACATGTCAGTTACAGAGAATGCCTAGATTCTATTTTAGGAGCAAACTTTTTTGTGGTTGATGTCGGTTGTCTCGATAACAATGTGCTTGCTGGTACAGATGCACGCCTATTCAAGACCTGTGAGTGTGTATAAGTCTCATCAGAATTTTTTTGGGTGGCAATACCTTATTTGATTTCGAATTTAGCAGCCATAGCGAGCAATAGAATCTTTAATTTCTTCAAGATCAGTTTGTAAGAAATTATCATTATTTACAAGATCCTGTGACGAACCATGAGCAGGCTGATGCTCAGGTTCAGCAAAGGATACTCGTCTGAGTGTAAGATTCTTACTCTCTGTGCGAGTCATCGCTGACAAGGGTTCAGATATGGTAATGATGGAGCTTTTGGCCAAGCCATTTGCTATGATGGGAAAACTAGGAGGTTCAAATTTTCGATGCTCAAGATATAGATCAATTTCTCGACTCTGAGCTAGCCTTGTCGTCACATTGTCATCAGGAGATTCGCTGTTGACAGTTGATACAACACCTGGATGGTTTGGCGTGATGGTTAAAGGCATGCCCTTAGGCTCAGGTTGATTAAGAGGTTGCTGGCCTTCAGCTAATTTAATTAGTTCATCTACAGGGGGGTGATCTATAATCTTGGAGAGTGACAAGAATCAAGATGTTTGTTTTTTTTCAAATTTGCCAGTGCAACATATTTTTTTGTTATAGAGCGCCAGGCAGCTTGAGATCTACTATTAGCACATGTTAAATTAGTGATACATTGTTTTGTTGATGATGAGACCACCAGCTTTGCAGTTTTAACATTCTTCGATTTTTTTTGTGCTGGCAGCTTCTTTGGTTTCAATTTAAAAGTCGCCGCTTGATTTGCAGCTCTCAGATCAAAAACAGAATACGTGGATTTTGCAATTTGGTTAATGCATGAAGTTTTATCTGCCGAATTAGATTGCGATTCAGCATCTGGGAGAGGGTTGCCATTTATCATTACATTTTTTTCAGTGATGATTCCTGCAACAAAAGGAACAACTGTTTTAGTTTTAGATGAATGTGTAACTAATGGTACCTGTTGACAAATTTGGGAGTCTGAAATGATTTCCACAATTTGACACATCACAACAGACCATACTCTTTTTCACATTTTCAGATTGTTTCTCGGCCAGAGACTGGACTATATCTTTTTGTAGATCGAGAGTGTTTTTGAGTTTTTCATTGAACTCATATTGCAAACTATCGACTCCAATGGTCAATTTCAATTGGTCAAGTTTCAATACATCAAAGTTGTCTGTCAAGCTTTTAAGAGTGCCATCAATGGACTCAAATAATTTGACAAGAGCCATGAGAGCAATGTTCATAACTTCAAGAGTTAAACAAGAGGTTTTAGGGATGTTGGAGGTTTTTGCTGAGATTTTTGGGTCAACATTGGTCCTACGCGGGGTGGGAGCAATATATGATACTTCCAAAGCTGATATGTTGTAGCTGGATCGCTGAAACATATCAGGCGATTGTGATAAATCAGAGCCATCGGCTCCGGCCGTGAAACATAAATTGGTGGAATTCAAATCAATCACAGCTTCTTTAGAGATTTTAGGCGAAGCTGGAATCACTGTGCACGGAGCTCCGGATAATGCCTTTCTCAAAAGCATAGTATCTGACAGGGAAGTAAGGTTTTTAGCCATATTAGGGTTTTCTTCCGTCTGTAGAATGTCATCCATATCATGCGGAGCCTGATGACAAGCTTGCACATCAGAGTAGAAGCCTGCGTCGCCATTTGAAGAACTTACTGGAGACACATAAGTAGTGGGACAGCCCGCTGCATCGGTTTGTCCCACTATTCCAAAGCCATATTTTCGAATGCCAACATTGTTCAGGGCGGCCATGCTCTTCTTGTTCTGGGCTTTGGGTTTAGAGCAGAAGGTTCGACGAATAGGGGTCGAGCACATGTTAGAGTCTTCAACATCAGTTGGCCTTTCATCATGAGTAGACTGTGATTCAGACATTATATGTTGCCATTGCTGTGGTGAGGCGATAGGGGCAATTTGATCTGGCAGCCATGTTTCCAAATTTAGGCTGTATGAGCCTCCAAGTTATTGAACAAAGCGGGACACAGCAAAGCTATTTAGAAGCCCAGGAGAGTGCAAAGATAAGCAAACAGGAGCCGAGCCCCGGACGCCGCGGCGAAGCAGCAAAGCGGGACTCGACGGGACTCGCTTGGGTGTGCGCGCGCGGTGCGCCCGCCTGTCTGCTTTTAAGCACCCGCCTCCAACACAATGGAAACAAAGCCTTATGGTAGTTGGAGTCCAAAGCACACAAAGCTTGCACAAATCATTTACGGCAGAAAGAGAGAGTCACGATAAAGTGGGACTCAACGGGACTTAATGAATTTTAAATACATTGGTACATTGCAAAACAGGTTTTATACATACATATATTATCAGTTGACATAGAAATGGCTGTCCATGAATTATAAAAAGGATAGGAAACATTAAGGCAGCAAAAAGCCTCTACCTACATTATGTCCACACAAATTGAGCAGACAGTTGGTACAATACAGTCAATACAACATGGTTGCCTGTTAATCTATACCTTAGCACTATGCACTTTACATAAATTGAAATCTTTCCCACCTGACCATTACCAGTGTAGTCAGCATGTTGCACTTTAGTGAATATTAATATGATTTAAGATACATTATGATAAGGAGTATGTACCTTATCGTATGGAGACATGTGGGAAGGACCAGTATTTTGCTAAAGAAAGGGAATTGATAGCCAGGACTGAGTAAGCTAGCACCCAAAATAGCAACAAGCAATTTCCCTTGCTATGCACTTTATAACAAAACTAGGCACCTTACAACCATGAACACGAACTATGCTCATTGTGGTATAAGCACATAGCACCTTTGTGGGCATGCATTGCAATACATTCTTTGGATATCCAGTTATATAAATCGGAAGTATTGCATGCAAACATACTGCATGTTTTAAGTGGCTTTTGTAATTTATTGAAGCCTCTCCACACGCCATAATGAAGGATCCTTTAGAAGTTTTATGGGAAATGCTGGGCATATAAATGACAATGCCAATATGGCTGCACTATGTTCATAATGTTTGTAATGTTCTGCTGCGTTCTCAAATGTAATTGACATAAACAATTGACTGTTATAAGAGCCAAGCCCAGTCCCCTTTCTATGTCAACAGCACACTGTGCATGTAGAAATAAATTGTGTGAACCAACGAGTGGAAAACCTTGTGACCAAGCCTCCAGGAGTAGCAAAACACGTCATCAGTTTGCTTTGCCTCCTGTGAAATGTTGCTGGGTGCAGAATGGAAGCAACAATTTTAATATGAATTGAAGAATAAAAAGGAGATTTTAAATTTGACAAATCCTTGGACATTGATGTTCTTTATGGAATTTGCGACTGCTTAAACCACCAAGTGCTATTGTCTGTGAGTGCGACTCTCAAACACTGATGGTTTACATTGGTGGATTCAAGAATATATATATGCAGGTGCAAGTGCATCTAGGCCACCTGGCCTAAGCGCCGCCCAGTTTCCTAGCCCTGCCTCTTCTTTCCTGCTCTTAACTCTTAGATCAAGGGCATCTCTTGCCCGGGCGTCCGAAGTGCAGGGCAGTTGAAGAAAAGGGCAATTTCTGTTCGGACCACAAGGATCCAGGGCCTGAACCCCTGCTCAGATAGCTGGCAAGCATGCACCAACATGAGTTTACTCCCTCTGTCCCCACAGGCTATCCCCACCCATCTGGTCCCCCCATGATGTTCCCTTGTGCCCCCCCTTCTCACTCACAGTTGTTGCCTGTTTTGCTTGATTCTTCTACCCTGCTCCCCGTCCGCCCCTTCAGCCTACTTCTGCAGGAGTCTGTCCTGATACATTCTGGTTTTACCATCGCCGTCTTGTGGCCAATGCTGGATTTGACTTTTATGGACTTCATTCATTCATGGTGCGTCACCCTTTCTCGACTCTCATGCTGGACTTCCTTTGCATCTTGTACTCATGGTGGCCCTGAATCATGCTGAGCCCATCTTCATCTTGTATCCAGGCTTGCAACATTATGTGTTACTACTGACCTGTGCAATTGTATTTGCTTTCCCCTCTTGCTTCTCCACTCTTTTTGACTGCTTACTCTCTGTTCTCTCCTCCTCTCCCTTTCTCCCTTTTCCTATCTCCTCCCCTCCTGCGCTTGCTTTCTTCTATGTACTTACTCTATCAGAATTGTCCTTGGACCTAGTATGATAGCAACCTCGTCTGTCTCCTTCTCCCTCCCCTTACTTGTTTTCTCTCCCCCTCTCTCTCCAGCACCATCTGAAACGTTTTCAGGCCTAGTACGATAGTCGCTTGTTTTGTTCATCCCCTCCCCCTCACCTTTTGTTTTCTCCGGCTCTACCAGAAATGTCGTCAGGCATAGTACGCTAGTCGCCTGTCTGTTTCCATTTCCTTTCTCCCCCTCCCTTCCTTATCTATATCTTATCTCTTGCACTAGTATGATAGTTAATTTCATATCCTTACTGTTCATGGCCAGTAAGAATGTAATTGTATTTTCCCTTGTTCCCTCCCTTGCCTGAAGCGTGTTGAAACATGTTGTGTATAGACGCTATATAAATAAACTATCATATCATATATATGCGTAGGGCCTTAAAAAGAATCAGCTGAATTGGGTAACAGTAGAGCTGTGTACAAGTCGCTGATGCATGGGAGTATGGGAGGTGATGGTAGAGGGATGAAAGTGCACGGTTTGACGCACAGATATTCAGAGGTGCAGGGTAAGCAAGCACCAGATAGGTTGGTGGGATCCTGAGAATCTGTTATTGAGGGCCAATGAGCCTGTTTTATGCAGATAAGCATAAAACAAATAACATCATTGCAAGAGTAGAGCCATTAGAATGGCTGCGTCTAGATTATGGTTGGTTAGCTGGATAAGTCTGTATGGGTAAATCAAATAATTTTCATACGTATATTCATTTCAATATGGTATTGTGTGGAATGGAATCAATGTGTGTCTTTGGGATAGATGTTGCTTGTGATTAGAACATGATCACCCATTTTGTTATGTATTTAGGACTGAGGTGGAGGCTATACTTGCAGATTTAATCCCTCTGAGAAGCCCACTAGCCATAGAACTAGTGAATTCTTTCGCATTCAGGCGTGGCCGCTAGACTGCCAGACAAAGAGTAACCTCCCGGATATACATTAGACATCACTAATGTCACTGGGGCCCACCAAAGAATTCAGAACAGTATGTGCATACTAGAAGAGCAGCAGCTGTAATTAGGCCCAACGCATCATCGGTAGAAAAGCACAAAAGCAACAGACCTATGAAACGGGCGTCAGATGTTTGGTGAATGATTTAGAAATATGTGTCCTGAAATTAAACAGAGTAAGGACCCCTGCATTTAATTCACAAAGTTGATCATTTTCAGAGCCCTGGAGTGCAAAAGTAAGGCAGGTCATTTCTCCTACGCCTTCAAAGGGGAACATGCTTTTTTACCCCTGCGTGAGATCTTCAATCAAGAATAAAAGGAATTGATGCCCATGGAAGCCGCCTATGATTTGCACTTGCTAAAAGCAGGCATGTTCCATAGGAATCCATTATAAATGCCATTGTTTTTATATAATATACATATAGCCAGTTAAGGCTTTGCATATATACTTTAAAGCATATCACAACACAAAAATATAAAAAAGAACCAGCACTGCAATTTCCCCACAAGCTAAATATACAATGTGCCCAATGACAATGAAAATTCACTTAACATTTCCATAGCCCATTCATAAAATGTCATCATGTGATAAATCAAGATTTACATCATTTCCTTCAAACAAGCGTTCCCACATTAAAATATGTATCACTTCTCTTGTACTTGTTACAGTAAGATTTCATAAATGTGTACCTTACGGCCTCTAGTCCAATACAATGGCACATTATGTCTTCAGTTGATTCACAAATCATTTCACCACAAAGACGACAAAGTCGCTGGTTGCGAGGTGTCCCTCTTTGCGCACCCATCCGTTCCAATACCTTAGTGCAAATGAACTTTAAAAGCAGGTAATTTCTTATTACAGTATTTTTTGGAAATGCCTCAAGGTATCGCTCCAACCAGTACTGTATGAAATTACCACTATGTGCATTTGAGGCTAATCGTACCAGCTCAACCACTGTCCAGAGCTCATGTGTTTGCTCCTTTACCCACGTTTTAAAGCCCTTCCAAGGCAGAGACCTACTTTGAGTTTCATACCCTAAAGACCATCGCAGATACTCAGAGCGTGTTTTAACGATTCTCCCAAATTTCTCGAAGTTGCCAAGAGCTCTGTAGGCTTGAAAACCCTCGACCATTACTGTCCCATTGTGAAGCTGTAACAATTTGTGATAGACTAAGGTCAATTTGCTAGAAGTGACTGCCCTTATCTGTCTAACATTAAATTCTAAAATTATATACCCAATTTAGAGTGACTTTGGCATTCGAAATAACATTCGCAAGATCTTACTTGCAAATTTCTCTATTTTATCTATCAAGGTATGTCCCCAAATCTCAAGTCCACATAGCATGCAAGGAACAATTTTAGCTGTGCATTGCAAAGGAACAACCTCCTGGTCTGCTTGTATGCACACTCTGTGACCGTGTTATTTGCGTACACTTGTTTTCCTCCCAATGTGACAACCATTTCAGTCTGTTATCAATCAGAACACCTAGATACTTGTACAAGTGATTTTTTCCTGTTTTTGCAGTTTACTTTCGCACTTTGTTTTGTAAAAGTTGAAAACTGCATGGACTGACCCAACAGCATAATACTAACGTTGGAAGCCCCTGTACACAGTTTGCAATGTTTAGAAAAAAACACCCAAAGATAAAATGAGAATTCATGCATGCACGTTTCCTGTGAGCAGTTCATATTGGGATTGAAGTACTAAGGTTATCGATCTAAGCGGACCTTTTGCTGCATTTCACACTATTGGTTATAACATCTAAGGTTAGTATCTAGAGTCACCGGTTGGAATCAGTGGCATAGCTTTTCATTGGATCAGACCCTATCTACCATTAGATAGGGTCAGCAGTTTAGGCTGAGAAGATCACATAAGTAACCTGGGGTATTCCCTAAGGATATTCCCTCTCGGCATTGGCCTCAATGTGTACATGCGGCCCATCACTTTTCACAACAAGCATTGATATATTGTTGGCCAAAATGCAAACTCTCTAAACAGCACCAGGATGAGGGAGTGCCTTCTGGGCATTCTGTCCTGGACACATGATGAATGCCTTCTCCCTAATGAAAGTAAATTGTAATGTGTGCTACTTAGGTATGTTCCTAGCCCTGGTCCCTGGTCCTGGGCCTCCCTAGGCCTCTCTTACCCACTGAGTTGGGATCTGCCAAAGTATTAGGGGGTTTTCTGCACGATCGAGGTGTCTTATTCAATTCCACATGGTCCTTTCAAGAATTGGTCAATGCAGTGGAAAAGAGCAGGCACCATCAGCTGGCCTTATTGCCAGGGTCTGCCCAATCCTGCGTGCACTCCCAGGACCGTATTCACCCAAGCTCTGGTGTTTTCCTAACTCCAGTTTTGTAAGGGGCTCATACAGACACAGTTATAAGGTTGCTTGACAAGCTGCAGCCAATGCAAAACTGTGCCATCCCCCAAATATGTGGCCTTCCATATCATGACTCTATTTTCCTTTGGAGACGTAACATTGGGTTTCTCTCATCCCATAATAGACACAGTTGAATCTTGTCCCATTGCTCTTCATGGCTATCCATGTATCTGGACCAATTTTACCTCAGGTAACATTAATTCGCTACATCCCGAGAAGGTGATTATAGAGCACCAAATATAGGCAAGTGTTGGGCAATGTTGTTACTCGAGGTGTGTTCAACAATGGCCCTCTCTCCCTGTTTAACTTCAGAGTCCTGTACTTCACTACTTATTTGTAAAGGGACAAAGAGGTATTTACTTGAGAAGAATTAAGTACCTTCAAGTTTTCATTTCTCATTTATGAATAGGTGTGCCAATAACCTATTTTTCTTTGTTGATTGTCCTCTTCTACCAATAATTTAATGTTTGCACTGTCTGTTCTTTATATATATGTTAAATAAACTCAGCAAAAGCAACACTAAGAACAGGAATAAATGAGTATCAACCTAGCATTTGCATTTATATTTTTAAAACACCAATGTTTCTTTTTCTGTCCCCATGTTCACAATATGTCTTGCCGGAAAGTGCCTGAACAAGTTGCATGACAGGAGCCTGTGAGAAGTACGGAACCATTGAATATTACCTGTACATATTGAATGCAAAATATCATGTGCATCAGATTTCATAAAGTGGTTTTCGATGGGGAGGATTAAAACATATTATGGTATTTTGCTTCATTGCCACCATGCTGTCAGATAAAAGCCACCCTGTTCGTGTTCAACTGCAATATTTCCTCAGAGATGTTATATAACCTGCTCAGCAGTGTATCGCCCATCCAGAATAAAACACTTCTGGGAGACCCTGGCCTCTCTCCTGTTTACCACCCAGGGAGACAGGAAGAAGTGGAACTCTTCCCTTTACAACAACCAGACACACAGAGAACACTGCAACTTTCCCGATGCCACAGGATACTTGAGGACATGGAAACTCTTGTTTACCTTACAATTACAACCCAGGTAAAACTGAAATCAATGGTAAAACACCCACAGAATACGGGCGAAATATATTGCCAAAGTCCTGTCCAACAAAAGGACTTTTTGAGGTGGTGAGGGGAGACAGACAGAGAGTGAGAAAAGGGAAGCCCTGAATCAAGAGGGGTGTGTCAAAACAGCAGCACCATCACAGCTGATCAACCCTTCACACAGAAAAGAAATCCAAAATGGTGACTGACCTACTTGAAAACTGCTACCCGATGCACCAGAACGACAAAGCTTTACTGCACTGAGCATGCTCAGACAGTGCAACTGTTGTTTCCATCCACTCAGGTAGCAGCTAATCAGTCCAAGCCCTATATAAGTGCCAGCTAACAGGACAGCATTATCAGGGATATTTAGAGTGAGTTGTAGTATTGGAGAGCTAGTGAATAATGATAAAGAGGTAAGGACTGGGAAGTGTGGAAAGGGGCGATCAGAGAAGTGAGCAGGCAACATCTAAGACCTGGAGACTGGAGGAAGGTGAAGTTGACATGTCACATAGGTAGGTCCTTCCCATCGAGTGCATACAAGTCCACTCCAGTGGAAGATAAAACCTCGTGAATCTGTCCAAGATGTAGTAGTCATAAGAGAAAGTGCCTTCAATTTAAGAATGAACTGTTAAAAGGAAGACACTATGGGATTCATTTTACAATATGCCAGAGTGTAAAAGTAAACCATAATATGTTTTTACGCTTCACATTTATGCTCCATCATATTTTGCTATTGCTCCAAGGCATAGAAGTGCAGCAAAGCTGAGATAACATTTCCGCTATACTTTCCTGCTCTGTCTCGAAGACCATTCGATTTTGCACCTGCATGAGATTTTCATGCAGGTGAAAAACAAATGTATTACAATGAAATACACCTCTAATTAGCACCTCCTAGTTTGTGGGTGGATTCCATTGTCGGCCATTGAAAAATGCATCCTGCAAAGCGTATTTGCTGCAGTGTTTTATTTCTTTCAAAACGGCGAGTTAAAGTGAAGAGTAACAGTGATGTTGCCTTCATTTACTCTTTACTTTTAGACTCCACTTCGGGAGTGTTTAAAGTTTCATGCAGCGGATCTACAAAGCGTAAGTGGATGTGTTGGTGCTTCCCTGCATGCATATAGGGCCTCATTACGACCCAGGTGGTAACTTACCGCCTGGGCCGTGACTTTACCACCATGGCGTAAACTATGGTGGTTGGCGGACTTACCGCCCCATTCCGACCTTGGCGGGGCGGTAAATCCCCAATCCCCATTTACCCTTCCCCATTCCCATTTTTGCCCCATAGGGCATAATGGGAGTAGGGAAGGCGTTAATTACGCCACCGTAAATTACAGTGGCGTAATTAACTCCATGGTCCCTTAGCGCCATGGATTTTAACACCTGCTAAAAGCAGGTGTTAAATCCGCCATGGCGCTAAGGGACCTCGTACTCAGGCGGTAAGGGTCGGCGCTGTTTACGGCGCCGTAAACCCCTTACCGCCTGAGTTGTAATGAGGCCCATAGTATTTTATGACCCACCCTCTGTTTCTCATCAAGAACATCTTCCCTTAGGACCTGGTACGAAGGTTACTAGGACAACAACATTGTAATGAGCCCTCTTATACAACTATAGAGATGCACAGCTTAGTGTTATTCAGCAGTGCTCTATTGTTTTTTATTTAAAAAACGAATTCAAGTCTTATCTCTTTAGAGTACTGTGCATTCTTTTGTGGATATTTTAAACACTCTTGGGATTGAAAAATATGAAAAAACATTTGTGAATATTACAGGGCCTTCTGTAGTTATGGTTATGTTGCAGAACCCATGGGAAGAGCACTTTTTGGGCGGCTTATAACTTCTTTCTCCCTTGGACGAATCCTCACTAAACTATCCAGAAAAAGTATATGCCCCCCTCGGATCGTTTCTGCAAAGGTTGGTGAGGTTTTGTCCAGGAGGGGCAAAGTTATTGGGGGGGGTCCCAAAATGTGTGGTTTTCATCTTAGACGCAATGGAAACATTGTTTTGCTCATGCCTACAGCCCAAACCGCTGAACAGACTTTCACCAAATTTGCACCAGGAATGGCGTCTTGGTCCAAAAAGCTTGCTTTTGTAAATTTGATGTAAATCCATTTGGTCGTTTTTTAAATAAATGTCCAAGAAGTAGGTAAAAAGAAATTAGTGATATCGGGGTCCGGTCTGTGGACTCACTTCCCTATTCGGCCCCCGGACAACCGTTTGGACTTAATCAGGGCCCGGCGTGGTGTCTGCGGACATAGGATGCGCCTTTGGATGCTGAAAAACGTGATCTGCGTCAGATATTTTGAAACAGTCGCCATGTTGGTTTCACAGACAGCTGCCATTGTCGGTGGATATTGCGATAAAAACATATTAAAAAGCACAACATTGCACTTGTCAAACTAATGAAACAATCTTCTTGGGAGGTAATGGGTGATGAGGATGGGATGGGATATGGCCAAAATAAGCCAAAAATTAGGTGGTTTTTCCTCTACAAAGTCAGCAGATGTTCGGGGACATCCATGCCTATTTCTGCATTGCAGGGTCGGTGCAAAACTGTTTTTGTATGGCTAATAACTTTGGCGTCACTCACTGAAACAGCATGAAAATCATCTGCAATATCATTCTAGACTTGACCCTGAATAGTTATGCAAAGTCTGGTGCTGTCTTTCCAAGAGGGGGCAAAATTAGAGTGGGAGTCCCAAATATTTGAAAGGCTTCGTGCCATTTGATGAATCTGCACAAAAGGTTGGTAAAAGATTGTAGACCCTAATGTGAATGGTGTTGCAAAGTTTGGTGGGATATTGTCAAGAGGCGGCAAAATTAAAGGGGGGGTCTCATTATTTTTAGATGGCTTGTAATTTTATTGCTGTTTGATGAATCTGCACAAAGGTTTTCTGAAAGTTTATAGACCCAACTTTGAATGTTTGTGAAAAGTCTGAATGGATTTTGTCAAGTGCGGGCTAAGTTATATGACTATTTATATGACTATTTTATGTACGTATATTTTGACACTTTTCAAAAAATACAACACAGATTTGCAGCAAACTCATGCAAGTAGCATTGGCAAGGACCTTAAAGCATGGTTTTGCAAATGTATCCGTGATTTATTTTTTGAAAAGTTACAAAATGTAGGTAAAATAATTAATGATATACCTTTGGTGACTGAGGTATATCCTATGGCCATGGGCAGTGGCCAGATTGTCCGGGTCATGGCCAAAGGCCAAAGGCCATGACCCAGTCAATCTGGCTACTGGCCATGAGCATGAGGGACTGGCAATGGGGTTAAAGTGGGCATGGCCACCAGGGACCAGCTATGTGGTAAAGTTTTGCAAAATCGGGATATTTTTAAATGGGAAAACAAAATCCGGTCGTGGCTACGGCTCAAATTGCTGGACAGGATTGCAGCAAACATTCGCGAGGAGCATCAGCAAGGACCTCAAAGCATGGTTTTGCAAATTTATTTTTTCTACAGTGTCAAAATGTAAGCACGCAAAACTGCGATATAACTTTGGTGCCTGGGCAATGGGCCTGGCACTGAGCAAGGACAAATGTTTACTCTGAATACTTATTGGGGCATTTGGCATGGCTGAAGCACTAGGTTTAAATGGGCACACAAATTCTGCTTGCTGCTGCAGCCCGGCGCTGTGGACAGGATTGCATCACCTGCACGAGGAGCATCAGCAAGGACCTGAAAGCATGCTTTTGCAAATCTGTCCTGTGTTTTACTTTTTTTTTAAAGTGTCAAAAAGTATGTTTAAAAAATAGTGATATATCTTTGCCGCCTGAACAGTGGGCCTGGGCATCAGCAAATGTCTACTCTGATTTGCATGTTGGGTAATTCGGCATGACCAAAGCCCATACCCCATGGATTGTGGAAACTGGACATGGCTACAAACCATGAGCATTGGCCATTGGTCACATTATGAGGCTATAGTGGACTAGGATGCAGGGTAGGTGCAATGGATAAAAGGCGTGGTTTGGTGGGGCTGTGGTCATGGTCGAGCCTCATGCCCTAGGAAATTCAACCATGACGTGCATCCTCAGCATGCGCTGCTGATAACAACACACATAAGTATGCATTGCAAAAAATATGTTTATTAAAGGAGGTTTACAGTTCTTTCATATATGTTAAAAGAAGAATTCTTAATATCGGATCTATGGTGATGTAACATCATGAAACTTTTGCACTCATAAAAACCTATGAAATCCACAGGAAAAACACTGTTAACAGGATTTTATGGTTAAGTTGCACTAATGAAACCTACAAAATTCAGTGAAAAAATGAGCTGAGACCAAACAATAGGGAAAGTACTTTAAGAACATACATGAAGGTTAACGTCTAGATATATAGTGCCTTTTCAATTTTCATATTCTGATCGTCAGGGAACGAAACTGCCTTTCCTAGATATGTCCGTGAACAAAAACAAGTGGCCGAGATATGTGATGTCATCCGTGATGTCATCGACATTTGTGATGTCATCTTTGATGTCCCGGTTGTTAGTCTTAGTAGTGCAGGGTGGTGGTGCGAATTATGGTTTCTTAGCTTACCATAACTGGTGAATTTCTGGGGGGTTTTGGTTTTACTTGTAACCATAACGTCCCTTTAACAATGTTTTTTAATGGATATTATGATAGTGGCTGTGTAGTTATGGTTAAGTTGCTAATCCCATAGGAAAAGCACTTTTTGTGCTGCTTATAACTTTGGTCACCAAACTTTGCAAAAAATGTATATGGCCCACCCAGAATTTATTTGCACATTTCTGTGAGGTTTGGTCCAGGGGGGCTAAAGTTATAGAGGGGTCCCAAAATTTATTTTTTTCCCTTAGACAAAATGGGAAACAAATGTGCACACGCCTACAGCTCAAACCGCTGGATGGATTTCCACCAAATTTGCGGCAGGAGTGGGGGCTTAGTCCCGAAAGCGTGCTTTTGTTAATTTGGTGTAAATCCGTCCAGTAGTTTTTTTTAAATGGCCAAAACATAAGGCAAAAAGAATTGTGATATCTATGTACGCTGCACGGACACACTTCCCTGTTCGGTCCGCGGACAGGACACTGATTGGCTAACCGGCTTGCGTCATGTCCGTGGACACACAACGTGTTCTTTGGCTGGGATGAGGCGTGAGGTGCCTCACATTGTTTCGATGCACCCGCCATCTTGGATCTGCCAACAGTGCGGTGGCGAACAGAGGCAAAATGCAATTTTGGGGAGTGTGTTGGTGTGCAGAAGCGCTTGGGGAGTGTTGGGGAGTAGGAGATGAGTCAAATACTGTATTTGTTTAGGTGGTAGATGCCCCTAATGTGTTCGCCATGTCCGTGGTTGTCATGGTCGTTGCGGTTGTCCACGGACATAATAAATGCACTACTGCCTATTTTGCTTTGGTATGATGTTGGTTTTGGGTTGTTAGTAGAGGATTGATTGTAATTAATATCCCCTATAAGAAGCTTACATACCACAGTCAAAATGTTTGGTATTATAGGTGTCTTATGCTGCGGTGGTTATGGCCAAGGCCTAGAATCTGGGTGCATGGCCGAAGGCCATAGACCATAGGCCATGCACCCAAGAGTCTAGGCCCTGGTCACAACCACCTCAGCATAACACATCCATAGTATCAAACACCCATCAAATATCCAGAACCCAAAAGTTTGTGTACTGTTTCATTTGTAGAGTTTGTATGTCAAGTTTTGGCTAGGGTATGAGGATAAGATTGTGGAGTTTGTAACAAGGAGTGCAGTGTTTGTGAGTTTATTTATTGTATACTTACTGTTTGAGTTGTTTGTGGTTGTATGCAGTTTTTTAATGACATGGGTAACTGGATCAGACATACTTTTTCGATCTCTGTGATAAAAAGTAAAGATCATATGTTAGAGCAGGTAGTTCATAATGAGTTATTGCATTGCATAATAGACATTTCTGTATTTTTGACCCTCATATTTAGTACTTTACAAGTACTATAGTTCAAACCAGTGTACTGTGCAATTTGCTCAGTTTCTGTGTTTGTTTTCTAAATTATTGGGTCTGGGGGGAAAAAATCCATGCTGGATAAAAAAAAACATCTTTTTTGTGGTACAATACTTTTCTTTCATTGTTTTACTGTTTATTTCTTGTTTCTTGCTAATCTTCTATCTTTGGCTTGTTGCAGATTTTTGAGGCAATGAGATACCTGTAGGCATATTCTAATTGTTTATTTCTACTTATATGCTATTCATCTATCTGTTGGGATTTTTGCAGATTTTATGAGGCAGTTAAGTACCTGTTGGCGTATTCTAACTGTATATTTCTTGTTTGATTATAGTAGTATTTGTTTATCTGTTTGCTTGTTGTAGATTTTTTGGGGCAGTTAGATATCTGTTGGCGTATTCTAACTGTATATTCGTTGTTTGATTTTAGTGGTATTTATGTATGTGTTTGCTTGTTGCAGAATCATGGGGCAGTTAGATACTTGTTGGCGTACTCTGTGCACAGTTTTGAAGTTGAAGTTTTGCTTATGTTCATACACAGATTACGTATTACATTTTGGTTTTAAGAATATTAAGTAAGTGTTTACAAGATTTGCTGGCAATGTTTGCTTTAGAGTAATGGTACTATCATAACATTCAAACCATCCACAATTCTTTTTTATATATGCAGTGTAGTGACCTGCATTGGTTGTGGCTTCTGCGTGGTAGATTATACCTATTGTTGTGAATGTTTTCTTACCAAGTGATACTTGACCATGTATGAATCAAGTCAGCTTACAGTTGTTTCTCGTACCATCTGCATTGTAACGTAAAAGCATTACTATTATGTATTTACTATGTGTCTGTATTTGTAAGGTGGAGCGATTATCTGAATTGCAGGTAGTACATAATCTGCCATGGTTTGCATTTTGTACAAGTTGCTGAAATGGAATGGATTCACAGTTAGGTATGGATACATACATGAAGCGTTCATTAGGGACGTCTTTGTGTGCCACACGGTTGCATGTGCCACAGAGTGTATGTATGTTTCCACATGTATGAAATCTGAAAGATTTCATTTATAGGTATGTTTTTGTTTTCCAGTACTTCTAGTAAGTACATTAGAAATTCTTGTGGATCTTCTTGTGAGTTTATAATGAATTGACAATTCCAGCACAGTAGTCCAATTCTTGTCTCATTCCATGAACACTGTAAGTGTTGTCAGAATTGTTGGTTGCATTTCTATGAAGGACTAACATTTGCAAACACAATTGGCCTGTACTGTGTAAGTAAATGTTCTCAATAATTGGTGGCAATTGGAGCAGTTATATTTGAAAATTTGAATGGACCTGACAGTTCTGTGTCGAAGTCATTTGTTCGGAGTATGTGTTGCTTCTTTTGAAGAAGTAGTTGAGTTACTTTGAGCAGTAGATTCTTCTTTCGTTGTGGTACTTAATGAAGTATTAATTTCTTTTTTTCCTTTGGAGGAATTGTAGTGATATCCTGTATCGTTCAGTTTGAAGTAGCTTTCTTTTACAAAGTTTTGCTTTTTATGGAACAGGATAGGTTTTTAGATGGGGGTGTGGAGTGAACACAGCCTATTGTATTCTAGAATGCAAGGAATATCTGCATTTATTTTGCTTGCATCAAAGTTGATTAGAAATAGCCTGTCAAGTGTACGTAAGCGTGATAGTGCTACATAGCTAATGCCTTGTTTAAAGACTGTGCTACCGATATCTATTAATGCTTTATCTAGGGTAGGACCTTGTGATTTGTGAATGGTAACTGCATATGCCAGAGTTAGTGAAAATGGTTCCCTGCGTACACACATGTCTTTGAAAAGAAGAAAGTGGGCTGTTGAGCGTCCTATCCTTTTAACTTCTGATAGTTTGTCAAAGAGAATATTGACAAATTGAATGTTGTCACGTGGGTATGTTTGAAATCTAACAACTGTACCAAGTGCTCTGTTAACTAGTCCTTGCACCACGTCAAGGTTACGTTTAAGCATTACTACATAGAGTTTAAAGATAATTTTAATATTTTCTCCAAACCAGCTTTGTTGGAGATAGAATTTTCTAGGGTGTTTAGTCTTGTTGTGGCTTGTTGACACATGGGTAGGGTCATACCATGTACATCCAGTTTATCTGTGGAGCAAATTTCAATTATTGGTTGCATTTCTTTTTTCAACATTGTTTCATTGAATTTTGAACAGCTTGCAAGGGTTGGCATCAAGGACATACAATTGACATTTTTGTGTGCTAATTGTTCCATGACATCAGTAGCACATGAGTTATAGCCATCGAGTGCATGGATTTGCCTGGTTGCTTGTGCTTCTTGAGATAGTACACCAACTCTAATACTTTTTAAAATGTTGGCATATGTGAGGTCTGCAGACTGGCGCATGTTTTCTGTTAATTCTCTGTATTAAAAATGTTGCCAAGGATTGACATTTCCTATGCTGCCAAGAGTTTTATGGCACAGTTTGTGCCCTACGGTTTTAAAAATAGGTTCATCTTTCACTGGTGTCAATTGAAGAAGATCTCCTACAACAATAATGTGTTTTCCGCCAAAGAACTGTTCTTAGTCTGTTTTGAGAACCTCTTGTAATCTGAGGTGAAACAAAGCCAACATTAGGTTGGAGACCATGCTCACATTATCTATTAGCAATATTTTCCTTTGTTTGAAAACTCTGCGTAGTTCCATTGCACCTTCTGTGGAAAGTTTGTAATAGTCTAATTTGTTTTGGTGTTCTACTGGAAGGAGTAGTAATCGGTGTAAAGTGACACCGCCTATGTGGGGGTAGTTACAACAGCTGACAGTTTGTTGTTTGTCACTTGTTGAAGGAACTTGCTGATGATTTTGATTAAGAATGTTTTGCCTGAACCAGCTTCATCACTCACGTATAGCAGTATAGGTTTGTAGTCTTGGCAGGTACAGTTTTTATTTTTATTTTCATGTTCAATTTGTTTTGTTATTTCCTGAAAAATGCTACGCTGCTCATTGTTCAGTTGTGATTTTAGTACAGCGAAGTCTTCTGTAGCTTGTTCATACTGACACATGGGCCTTGATTCATGGATTATTTGCACCCAAAAAAATGGGTTTAGTACGCCATTTTGCCCTCAAATCCTTGTTTAACAAATGGGGATTTGCGGGCAAAATGGCAAACAAATCCCGTTTATTTCGGTGTAAATAATCCATGAATTACCCCCATGGTGTGTTCTACTTCTGTCCTGGCTAATTCTGCCTCATTTGCTATTAGTGGCTGTCCAAGTGGTTCTTGGCTTCCTGTTACAGAAGGTTGACTACAGTTGGGCATGTCCACTTGTAGTTGGGCCTGGAGTTCTTCTTCGTGTTGCTGTTCATTGTGCAACATTGTTTGGTACTCTTCATAGGAGTCATATGTATCCAGTAACTCTTTTTCTTTTCTCCATGGTTTAAAAAGTTGTAACAGGGACATGTAATATGGTTCTTTATGTTGAGGAGTTTTTAATGACAATTTGATATGATTAATTAAGCTGCGTTTGGTAAGTTTCACTAAGCTGCCTTCACAATTTACTACTCTGTATCTACCTTTCCTTTCATCTGGTTTAACATTATTTTTGTATGAAAAGTTTTGGGCTATGTGGTAGAGACACATGGTTTCCAAAGTGTTACTCCTGTTTGGGTAGTATGTGTCTAGTAAATTATTTTTCAAATTGTCTTGGCTGTTGGGATCATTTTTGGCTATTGTTTCCGTGTCCTCATATGATTTGAGAACTCTTTTTCTAGATTTAGCAGGACCAAGACTTAGCCATACTATCTTGTCAGATTTTCCATACAAGGCAGTACCGGTTAAACGGTCTGCAGCTTCATAGCAGCCACATTCTCTATGAGAGAGCATTTTTATGCCTAAACTGTACAATTTCTGTGATAGTGTTTTGTCAGATCATATGTCATCCCAGAGGTCCTGAAGCTCTGTTTTCTCTGCTTTGGTTAAGTAGGCTGTGACATAATTGCAGTGGAATTGTCTGCAATGTACAGCACATCTATGTTTGCATTCCATAGGAGGGCAATGCTTGCATTGTAATCATTGATATATTTTGATTCTTCTGTTCTTTTTATGTAATATGTGTTCTTAGGTGATTTCCCTTTGACACTATGTCTGAGTGAAGACATGAAGTTGTTTACTTGACCTGTTGCTGAAACTGGTCTAGGGAAATGAAAGCAGCATTTGGTGTAGTATTTACCTTTTTTAAATATTTGCGATGGCAATATTTCCCACATTTGTGTCTTTGAAATTGTAAAATTTGTGCATGAAGGTCACTATATGTTGTTTGTGGAGGGATTTCACAAGTGACATATTTTTGGATGAACTGCAAAACAGTGGCATCACTGTCCTGACCAAATTTAGGAGCATCTTTAATCCATAATAGCATGTGGATGTGTGGTGCTCATCTAGGTTGGTATTCCTTTCTCCAAAAGAAGTGTTGAACTTCTCTGAGGGGAGGAACAGTCTTATTACAAATAAAGTGTAGCATAGCAATGAAGCGATGATGGAAATATCTTGATTCATTCACAGGATCTAAAGAGAAGAATTCTCCTGATGTTTTTATATCTATGTTTGTTTTATTTTTGTTTGCTATATGTAGGAAATCGTGTAAATCTTCCCATGCATATTCTGCACAACTTAATGTAACAAACATTAGCTGTTTTGTTTGAACTTTTTGTACAAAATCTGCTAGAGATGGATGGTTGTTGTGGACACTTTTATTTTGATTTGCTCTACATCTGCTTTGCTTTCTATGGAGTTGCTTTTTGGTAGGCATTCTTTGGGGTCTGTTGGAGAAAAAAGAAAGTGTGGATTGGGTTGTTGTGCAGTGTATGCGTGCTTTGTGCATGAGTGTCTGAATATGATGGTAAGTATGATTGTGGAGGTGTCTGATTGTGCAATGGGCAGCTACATCAAGTTTCAAATGCTATTCTTGTATTTGTGTGTTACTATACTGGGCTTCAGTTGACAATATAAAGTATGCAACTGGTAAGGGGAAGCACTAACGCTACATCTAATGGTAAAGGGTTAATATATTTGTTTCTTCTACAATACTAAAATGCTAGTGTGTTTGACTAACAGTTACAACATTATGTTAGTTTTGTACTTACTTTGTTGTATGGAAAGAGTAGGTTTCTTCTAAGTCCTTGTTCGTACTTCAGACGCTGCTGCTTTTCAGGAGAGCGCTCTTCACTGAAATTGTAAAAGAAATAAGTTACTGAATATGTGTGTTTATAGCACCTTTGTTAATGTACACATTGTTTTGCACATTCCTTTGCTTATGTGCATCCTCTATATTTTATTTAGAATATGTTAGTTGAATATGTTTTTCAAATGAGTATAATGGTAAACATATAGAGCACACTTGTTTTTTAATGTTATGGTAATGGATGTTAAGAGATAGAAGAAATAATCATATGCATTTATTGATATTTTTACAGGGTAAATGTCAGAGATTGTACATAAAAGCATTCAATGTATGGCTTTGTGAAGGTGTGGGAAATAAAGGAGAAGTATTTCATATAGAGGGAGTGGTGTTGTTTGATCTGGGAGCCTTTCTAATGATATTGTCTGGGTGTGTGCTTGAATGAAGATGTATGTACTCATCCTAGCTGCGTGTAATTTTATAATACACTGGACAGTCTTTTTCATAATTATACTGTTATTTTTCCCATCTTATAATATGAAACAATATTTCTTTAGATAAAAATATGGAGAGCTAGAAGGTTTGCAATTGACATTTCATCATAGCATATGGAAGAAATTACAGTAAGTTAATTTTACAGTTTATATAGGGTAAGTGGCAGTTACTCTGTTCATATTTTTATTTATTTTATTTCACATTTTTAAAGTGCTTACGCAGCCCGCGGGCATCGAGGCGCTGATACAGGAATTGTTTGTTTTTTAGTTGCATAATTATTTCGTTTTAGTTGAGTATTTATAATGCACTTAAACACCCAGAGGTTTCTAAGCGCGGATCCGGGGATTGAATCTGTGTTGCTTCATGTAATTTAGCTTTCAAGGCACGCACGTTGTCGCTGAGCTATGCTCTCGGGATGTATTGTATTACTAGAAGAGGTGTACATGTACTGTGTAGGAAATATTCATACCTGTAGTCTGTGTTCATTCATATGGATGTGCATGACTCAAGTAGAAATCATGGGGAGTTTTATAGTGGTTATTGCTGTAGGTCCTTTGCAGTCACAGCCGAATTGTTCTGAGAGTGATCAATAGTACATCTAAAGTGCTGATCTGTGATGACAGAGTTAGATGTAGAGTTCTTGGATGTGATTGGTGGATGATTGTGTGACGGCTTAATAGTAGCCAATGAGGAAGTGGTGCAGAGAGTGTAGTGGAAAGGGTAGAACGGCTGCCCCAGTGTTACTTACGCACTCTGCGGACAGCGCGGTTGTTCGCATACAGGACATGCCACATCCGGGGTTTCAGAGCATGAAGTCCGAGTGTATTTTGAGGATTAGCCAATCAGGTGTTGAGATTCTGCTTCGTATTGAGAGGGTCTGTGTGTAGTGAAGATGGCAAAGGTGCAGAAAGTCAGGGTGTTGGTGGTTGGAGATATGTTTGGGAATGTTTTGTAGCAGTATGCTAAATCTAGGAATGTGGCTAACCATTTTGACACAAAAGTAGTGGATGTGGTGTGGAGAACTGTGCCTCATTGGAATTTGCAGGCAATTCCAGTAGTCTGCCAGGATATGGCTAGGTTTCATAGTCCACATGTAGTTGTCCTACACTGTGGTTCTGTGCTTTTGGGCTATGTCAGTGCCCCTACTTTGTTGCAAGATCTGCAAAACTTGGTTCAGGCAATCATGAAAGTCCTTCCAAATGCCAAGGTTATTTTTTCTGCTTTGTTACCTAGAGCAGTATGGGACAAAAGTTGTGTTTTTTGTCTTCAGCAAAATATTGCTAGGTGTGCAATCAACTGAGGCATGTTTGCTTTCATGCTTAGAGCTGGTATGTTCTTTTGTAATAATGAGAACATTGATTCTGGTAATGTTGTTTATTTTAAAGAAGATGGCATTTCATTATCTTTTATGGGAAATGCCATGCTGTTTTGGAACATAAGGGTTGCTTTGGAGAAGCTAATGTGAAGATTTTTGGAGGAAAATAAGAAGAAAATCCCCCCAAAAATACAAAATAAAAGGTGTTTCTGAAGCATCAGCAGAGAAAAGGCTCTTTTCAGAGCCAACTTCAAAGGGGAAATGGGGCACACTATTTAAATTTTCATTCACAACGCTCATATTTTTTGATTTGTCCGCGGACAGCGCAGTTGTTCGCGGGCAGCGCTTATTACATACAGGGATTTTGGGGTTGCGAGGCATGCAAATGAGACTGAGCAGAGAAGGGATTGGTCAATAAGGTTTACTGGGTGTGTTGTGTAAGGAGAGAGTTTGTCAGTAGGTGTTTTTCCTGAGAGAAGAGCAGATAGCTATGGCTGTGTGTTTCAGAAAGCAGATTGTTTGGATTTTGGGAGATTCGTGGATAAATTGGTTGGAGGTGCATACAGATTGGTGTGAAGTGGCTGCACATCTTGGAGTCTCTCATGTGGAAGTGCACTGGCATGGAGTGCGTGGAATGAAGAGGGTGGATTTGGTACCTCGCTGTGCTTCTTTGGTGACACAGCGTCATCCAGACATTAGTATTATTAATTGTGGAGGGAACAGTTTAGGGCATGTGTCTGGAATCTCTTTGCAATTTGACAAATGCGGCTTTGTTCTTTTTCATTTGGTCCACAAATGGAGAAAGCAAGGCACAATGTTAACAAGCCTGTTTGTGCCTTTTTGAGAGATGTTGGTATGTCCTCTTTTCAGAATGAAAACATTATGTTTTGTAGTACACACATTTGTGATGTCATCTTTGATGTCCTGGGTGTTAGTCTTAGCAGTGCACCGTGGTGGTGGCAGTTATGGTTGCTTAGCTTACGATAACTGGCGAATTTCAAGGGTTTTTCAGTTTTACGTGGAACCATAATGTCCCTTTAACAATGTTTTTTTCACTGAATTTGATAGGTTTTTAGTAGCGCAACTTAACCATAACGTCCCTTTAACTAAGTTTTTTTCACTGAATATATATGTATATATATATATATATATATTCAGCTAAATCCAACTTAACTTCGTTCCCCCTGTTGCGCAGCCTATGACCACAATGATGACATCACAGATCACATCTCTGATGACAGTACTGGTGACAAAACTAATTAGATTGTATAGAAATGATTACATCAATAACAGAATTAGACATAACATCATTTATAAGTTAGCTCATAAAAACCTTAATAACAATTTAGGCCATGGACTTGACCATGACAGAGGCTGGGGTCACTGGCCAGCACCAAAGGCAATAAATAGTGGGTGGTTAGTGTTAAAAAATACCAATGTGCATGGTTAAAAGCTATGCCTAGTAGCCCACCACATATACAATGGGCAACATTGAAAGCTGTAGCCAGTGGCTATGGCTAAAGGCCATAGCTAGTGCCCATTAATATGTTAGAATATACAGTTGGCACATCTAAGGCTGTGGACACTGGCTAGTATTGTGCTGAAGACCATGGATAGTGGCTGGTTAGGGATGAATAATACACAGTGGGCACAGCCGAAGGCCATTGTTTATTGCATTTTATAATTTTGAAATATACAGTGGACATGGCCAAAAGATGTATAAACTGCTTAAGTTCAAAGGGTATGGTTAGTGACCCATTTATAGGTTAGAATATATAGTGGGCCCAACCAAAGATTGTGGCCACTGACCAGTATTGTGCTAAAGTCATGACTAGCTTGGTCAGTGACTAGCCAGATAATATACAGTGGACACGGTTGAAAGCTGTATCCACTGGTAAAGTAAAGGCCAAAATCTATGGTTGGTAGCCTGTTAGTGATTTAAAAAATTCAGGCACATGGGTGAATGTTGTGACCACTGTCCATAACTCAAGGGTATGACTTGTACCCATTCATGTGTTAAAATATATTTGGCCATGTTTAATGCCAGTTACTTTTGCAATGTAAGTAGTGATTCATCAGTGATGTGATATGTGATGTCATCACTGTGGTCATAGTCTGTGCAACAGGGAGAGCGAAGTTCAGAGCTGAATTTCAGGGGTTTTGGTGTGTTAAGTTCCAACCTTAACGTCCCTGCAACTACATTTTATTCCTTGAATTTCAAAGGTATGGTTACAATGTTTTGCTCACCTTCATGTCCCTGTAACTAACGTTTATTTCCTTGAATTTCAAGGGTTTTGTTATTCCATAGATTTTTAGAATGCTTCCAGACAGCCAGCATTGTCTTGTGCCATGGTCAGTGTCGATTTTAAAATGCTACCAGACCACTAGCCATGGCCTTTGGTCACAGCCACTCTATATTTTAAAAGACTTGCAACATCCGAAAACTATTCTGGCGGCGTTATTTTGGCACAAGGGATGTTTGGACGTGGCAGCCATGTCTAAATGCTGTCATGGCCTATAAGCTCACAGGACTGCACTGCAACAAACCTTGCCACCTCCCAGTTGCATTGCTTTTCTTTTAATTAAATCAAATTAGTTAAATAAAAACATACAGCTTTGAACCCTGGTCTGCCAGAGTTAAGGGCTCAGCATTTAACAAATAGGCCATAATCATGTGGTTCTTCATCTTCTTGAGGCATGCATTTCATACTTAGCCTATAATTTAATTTAATATGTTCAATGAGTGTTTCACAGTGCATACATTTCATACTTAGCCTACAATTTAATATGTCCAATTGTAAAAGGCTAAATATAAAACTTGTGAGAATCCAAAAAATAATATCATTGTAGCATAATTGTTAAGTGCTGCATCTTGAACGCCTGCAGGACAGGTTTCTCAAAAGCAGCGATCAGCACCAATGTGTTTTTATTTTTTTTTTCGGTTTTACAATGTTGCCCAGTGATGGTGTATTACATGTTTCATTCTGTTTTATTAAGTTGCAGTAAATAAATGTTTTTTCACGTTTAATCCATATTACAAAAGCACAGTACCTGCAGGTTCATGCCAATTGTGACCTCTCGCGCCAAAACATCTGTGTGCTGAGAGGTACAAAATACAAAGGTTATTAGGTTGTTCTGTTATCCATCAGGGAAGATCACACATAGAGTGTCTAACTTGCTTCATATACTCTTTCTCAACTCATTGTTAGGTTCCCTTAGTTATCAGCACAGGTGCAATCTTAAACTGTAAATACTTTCTAAGATTTGGCCACCATTTATATAATATTTTGTGGCTTATGATGACCAGCCAATGGAGCCTCAATAAACTCACTATGGAGCCACCAGTCCTAGTGCATTAATGTCCGTGCACCAAGATGGCACTCCAGCAGACTGGCTTTCTGGACCTGCTGCACTTTACCTTGTGTGGCCTTGCAAGTTCATATTTACAGACTCTAGCGGCACAGTAAGCCTGTTGATTCCATGGTTACAGGCTTGCTGGCATAGTTCGCTTGGCTCTGTGAATGCACTTGGGGTAAGTTGGTTGCCGCTTTTATCATAGCTGCTGACACAGGCAACTTGAGAGTAGTTTTTGATATAATTCCTTTCATTTGTAGATATGTACCTGACAGCGCAAATCTCTCTCAGCAGCATACGAGCATACGCGTTGCTAAGTTACCTGCATGCTGCTCTTTACTGAACGCTGTAGTGACAAGATTTCTTACAGGTAAGAGAAGGGGCTTGTCAATGGCAACATAGAGGCTTGAGATTAAGTCTACTGCTTCTCAAGTCATGGCCGCATTCTTGTAGTTGTTTGTTTTATGTGCATCAGATATGCCGACATCTCCCTTCAGTGTACCGCCGGACCGCACGCAACATTAAGTCAGGTCAGGTTTGCCAACAAAGGAATCCTTTTGGAATTTCCATCAAGCTTGTGACACCTCCTTATAGGTGCCCACTGGTAATTTTGCCTGCACACAACATTTTCCTTTGGCCACTGTTAGTCCATCTATGCAAGTTATGGGATCACAGCGATGACTCCCTTTTCACTTTAATTCTTCCCCCAGCTGGATACTGCACTGCTCCATGGTCACTCTCCCCCACAACTCTACCTTCTGAGAGAGGGGACTGCCCGAGATTTGTATACCCCTCGTGAGATCGAAGTACCCCACCTAATAGGGTAAGTTGGTCCTTTCAGGGCAATCTCTCACATGACCCTCAGAGAAGTAAATCACCCGAATTTGGTTTAAGGTGTCCTATTTTTAGTTGTCGGTGAAGGTAACACCAGGGTGCTCTTTCTCACTTTTTAACTTAATTTTAATTACACACCGGGGGGGGGTAAATGGACTCAGGCTAATTTCATGCTGTTGGCTAGTGATGGTGAGCCTAACTCATTCCCTAACCATGGCATTTATCTTCTGTTCTTCAGGGTTCGTCGATTCATCTTGTTCTGGTCCTGAGGAAGGCAGCACTAATTGATCATCACTGCTGTAACGTATAGCCCAATGTGCTTTAACAAAAAATACACCATAGAGTGGCTGCACAGTCATAGTGAAGAATACTGAGCCTTATTACGTAGACCCCTGAGCCCATGACGTTATCCTTGTGGCAGTACTTTAAGTGATATATATTCTATGTCTAGCTAGACAGAGAGGCAGTTCTGAACATAACCCAGGTTTATGTGATTAGGCTAAAACACAGGACTTTTTCCTGTGTTCTCTAACATTCAACGGTGGGATGTTGATGTCTATTATATATGACTCTTTTTGGTTTCATGTATGTTTGTGAAAATTGTCCTCTGTCTATTGCTTTAAAATTCTGTTTTGGAAAGCAATACATTTATGCATGTATTAATTTAATGAATATAGGTATTAACCTTGCGACAAGAAAAGCAGATTAAATCATTTTTGCACTATGCAAGTTGACAAATATTCACATGTCTTCAGATGTGGTTTTCCCTTTTTTAATTAATACATTCTCCCTAAATACTGATTTAAACTATTAGGGACTCTTTGTATCCCGTAGAGCACTTTTGCATAACAGAAATCAGCTCCTTTTAGAAGTCACTTCCCAGTCAGGACCGTTTTTCCGTATTTGAAAGTAACTGCAGGTTCATGCCGTGCCAATTGCGACCTCTCGCACCAAAACATCCTTGCGCCGAGAGGTCCCTGTCCCCAACTGGCTCCGTCTAACTGGGCAGGCTCAAACGGGACCTGCAGCAAAACTGTCGTGCCATACCCGCATGCCGCTAACTGCCTCCCCGAAAAGTCCTGTTCCATGCTTCAAGCCCCTTGTTTTATGGCCAGTCTCTTGGTGACTGTTTTGATACATTGCACTACCCCTAAGCACATTTAAGCAGCACAGGAACAGGAAGAAATTGACCGGCTGCAAGAAAAATATGTGTCCAAGTTCTTTTTCTGCACCCATAACGAAAATCAAAATATGAATATACGCACAGTACTGCTTAGCTTCAAAGTGAGGAAGGGGCCGGCTCCCTCAGGCCATATTGCTCTAAGTGGGCATGTACCTTTACCTTGTTCATTAGGCAACATGGCCTGAGGGGGCTGGCCTTTTCCTCACTTGGAAGCGAAGCAGGGTCGCTTCTGGCTATTGCATGGATGGGAGACCCGGACCACCAGTGACTTTTCACCCCCGATGTGACTGTAGCTGCAAAAATATCTATTTTCTTTTATCATGTATAAAAGATTGCAGGCTTTGGGAACTCCCAATGTTTTTAGTTAATGCCCTGTGTGATAAATTATTTGCCGAGGATCACATACTTTGGTTAAGCAGCATGCTACAAGCCCCTTGTTTTATGGCCAGTCTTTTGGTGACTGTTGTCATACATCACACAACCCCAACTAACCACATTTAAACAGCACGTAAAAGGGAGAAAAAAATGATCTGATGCAAAAATAACATAAGCCAAGGTACGCTTGCCCCCATAGTGAAATCATAAGCTGGCACCCATGAATGTATGCGCAGGAAGTGAACATATCTTAAAGTAAAAAATACAAATGTAGTTCAATAGACCTACTCCTTAAACGAAAGTGTTCTAGACAAAATAGCATTGGACTTTAAAAAAAGTAATGAAGACCAGAAAAATAACCTGAGAGAGGAAATGTTCCAATAAATTTGCTGGCAAAGTATAAAAGGTGCTCACCTTTTAAACCCAGCAATCTGTCATGAAAACTAAATCCCAATACGAAACAAGTGCTTGTGGTCTTGTGAGTAAGCATCTGCTCTGGGAACATGACAATCTAAGTAAAATCCTTGAGCAAGCTTGCCAACCTAAAAAAGAAACAAGTGGGTGCACCCACCCTCTGAAGAAAGGTTACGCTGTCCACCCACATGTGTACTTTAATGCTGCCCTGAAAAGCAGCCAAAATCATGGGAAAATAACTGCAAAGTGTCCAGGATTGAAAACTCTCTTGCCACATCCTTGGCATGTACTCATCTCATGACTTACTTGCCCGCTCATCATTTTTCCTCCTCACCCACATGTCTGGCTTTCAACAATGCTCTCCTGTATAAAGCTCACTTGGAAGGTACACATACCATAATGTCACTTAAATATATAAATCCTTATAGAACTATGTTAGCCAAAAGGTGTACAATTGTGGCAATACCCCCCCCCATCTTGACTGTGAGACTACAACTACCAAAATGCAGTTCAGCAAAAGGCAAATAAAATGGTCTCTGAGTGCAAAACTTTCAAGGTTGCTGTGTTATGAGATATTTAAAATTAAGAAAACCCACAACATTTGGGACGGTGGACCTTCTCCCATCCATGCAGTAACTGGGACTGACCCTGCTTAGCTTCAAATCAAGGAAAGGGACAGCCTGTTTCTCTAAGTGGTCTTGTAATGCTGGTTTGTTTATCTGGCAACATGCCCTGAGGAGGCTGGCCTCTTCTTCACTTAGAAGCTAAGTAGGGTCTGACCTGGTTACTGCATGAATGGTGTCACTGGCCATGGGCAGTGATTTTTCACCCAAGGTCACTATAGCTGTAAAAATAAAATATCTTTTAAAAAACTGTAACCTCAGGTACTGAACTACTCATTCCCACTGTTATCTGTAGTACTTTATAGCCATGAATATTGAAAGAATGGCAGAAAGAAAAATGCTTTCCTGCCCCTGCAGGCCCTCACCAAGTGCCTCCCTTATGTGTTCCAGCTCCACCCAGATGTCCTCCTCGCCTCCCCTGCTCTCTCCCTTCCCCCTACAACACACAATGTTTCTCTGATGAAGTTTGCTTTGAGATGTCAGCTATAGCCAAGGCTTCAGAAAGCTTTGTGTTGCAATCTCAGTCCATAAACCCCCCTCAACTCGCAAATTTCACTTGCACTTGCAAATAGCTTTTTCCTGTGTTTCATTTTCCCATATCCTCGGCTATAGCCACGTTTATCTGTCGCATGAGAGAAAAAACAGATGGCGGTCGTTTCATTTCTAAAAAAACCCGCTTTCAGGTAAATCCATGAGATATAGCTATCTATTTTTGAGAAGGGGCCCCCCTTCTCCGTCAAATATTTAAATAACTACTGCATAAAATAACCTGTGTACTGGGGAGACCCCTGGCCGGCCCATAGAGACGGGGTTTGCTCTGCAGTACTTTAAGACGAGAAAGCTGCACCTTTGAGATGGATGGGGGTGCAGGTTTATTACTCTAACACCAATCAATAAGGACAACTCAATGGTTTGGCAAAGGGAGTCCGTTTAATGACAAGTACAAAAAACGGGGAGTCATGGAAATCAACAGTGATGCGATAGTCCGTCTCGCTTCAACTCCAACAAACTTCATTCAAACAGTAACATTTATACTCAAAACTCATCATAATTGACGTGTAACACTTAAAAGGTAACATAATTCTATTGGTTAGGAAAAGGTAACTTTAATATAGGTTCTATATCTGTATATGGTAACGGAGTGAGGGGATTGGATAAACACTATCAGGTGGGCGTCTAAGCCCTTCCTTCAAACATTACTATTGTAGACGTCACTAAGAGTATGACGTCCCATTGGTTATGCTATCTATAGGACCCTAGATTATTTGGTCCATTGTGATTGGGTTGGCTTCAAACCCATGCATAAATTTCCACTTTACTTAGCAGCACACAGAATGGTCAGCCAGGTGCAGGGTGCCCCAAGATTCACCCGGCCTTCCTTCAATCAATCATTACTTTAGTGGCTAAATGTCGTCAATTAGTTAGCTGTGGTTGGCCTCGAAACTGCATCTTCTTGTCAGGAAAAGTTATGATATCTCTGTCTGGGCGCCTGCCAAGCGTAGGTGTGAACCCGTACTCCTTCTCGCTCGGGTGGTCACGTGCTGCTCACACCGTGAATTTGCTGAGTTTCCCTCAATTTGTGCATTTAATTCTTATTCGGCTTGCCACCTGCCTAAGCCTCCTTATCTCAACCTTCCAAAAACAGGATATTCTGCTCATAAATTTCAATTATGCAACGCTACTGTTCGTTCCTTCTATTGGTTTGACCTTGGCTCTTCCCGGCGCAAGTTGCATCAGCTGAGTTTCGATTCCGCAGTCTCTTCTCATTTCAGCTAGAATACGAATCTTGTCCTGTTTGGCCTCTAGTAACCTGAGTTGATTCTGCTTTTGTGTAAAGTAGACCCGCACTTATAATACTGTGCTTTGTTTTGCAGTAGATTATGTATAATGGCGCTTGACGCTTTATTCTTCTACTTAGCATAGCAAGCCACACTCTTTTCTTAGCTTTCTTGCGGTTTCAAGCATATGTACAGGCGTTAGCTGGTTGAATGACTTCATCCTGCTTTACAGCTTAAGCTTCTTTATATTTCAACATCGTTCTCTCCTTCTACGTTCACAATATCCTTATTCATGGCATTTCGTCTCTCGTGTCATCCTTGGGTCGTTATATTATCTGCGAGTCCGTCCAGGCCTTCGTGACGTCACCCTTCGTCTTCCATCAAGGCCTTTTTGGTTTCTTTCCCGGAATGGTACTAAGGCAATCTTCATTTCGGCTTATTTGCTGATAGGGTTTTCTCAATGGATACCTTACTGTCCATGGTTTTCTGGGTATTGGTACTTCAACAGGTGTTGTTCTTCTGATAGGCACTGGGCAGAGCCCTACTGCAGCTGTCTGCTGGTTTATTTGTTCATCATACATCACAAATTTTGGTGTGAATGTTCCTGGTACTTCAAAATGGGCGATGGGAGTGCAGGCTTTATTTGGAACCTCCTCTACACTTCCCCCTCTGGGCGATTCATCGACCACTTCCGCTTCCTCCTTTGGATTCATCTTACTTGGTTCCTCTGTACTCATCTTCACTTCATCGTCTGGGTTCATTCTTTCTTCATCTTCTGGGTTTGTACAGGATGGTTTGAAGAAGTGTCTTTTTGGAGACCATGGGCCTCATTACGGGTCGGGCGTTCCGGAATTAACAGTGGCGGTAAACCCGCCACCACTGTTAATTCCGGACCGCCCGATCCCGAGTCCTTCAGGTGGGAGGTGATCTTCCCTCCAGGTCTGACATGGCGGGTTGAACACCTCCCGCCTGCAGGCGGACGTGGAAACACCAGCACCATCACGAGATAGTGCCGGTGTTTCCACTTCCCCATTCCCATTGAGTCCTATGGGACTCAATGGGAATACTCCCGGGACACCGGGGCTGTAATGCACTGGTAATTCTGGGAGTCACGGAGGCGGAATGGTAATACGAGTCTGGCGGTAACCAGGCAGTTTTACCGCCGGGGTTACTGCCAGACTCGAAATGAGGCCCCATATCTTTATTACTCCTTTTAGGCTTCCTGCTGTCCTTACATGTTCATCTTTATTCCATGTCATTAGTTGACATTGTCCATTTGGGCTGCAGTAAATCAATTTTCCCACATCATTTCTGCATTTCCTGGGATAAATAAACTTTTTACCTTCAGGCGCATGCCCGCTGGCCTTCACAAAGTCTCTTATTTCATCATCAGTTAGATCTTTGGGCTTCCATCCTGGCTTGACATCAATCATGATCTTCATCCCTATGGCTTTTTCGCAGTTTTCTGGCATTGTGAGATTATTATTTTGATAACACAAAATCCTAGTAATATCATTACTAGTAGGGCTCCCAGAAACTTAAATGCATCTGCCATCCATTGTGGAACCCATGAAAACAGTGATCTAAACCAGCTGTCATCATCAACTTCATCAGTTTCGTTGATCATCTGGTTCTGTAGCGTTGTCAGCAAACCTAAAGCTTCTGTTAAACTATCATTTTCTTTGTTGTGAGAAGGTATAAATGGGAAACATGATTCAACAATTTTTGCACAAACTCCTCCATCCATAGCTGTGATCATGTCAAGGACATATTTGTTCTGGAGAGTCATCAGTCGGATTTCTCTTAACTCTTCCTTAATAGCGTTGAATCCTTTTACGGTTGTGTTGATCGTCTGTAGCAATTCCCATCTGGTTATCTGCAACCATTTAGTATTTACTCCAACTTGGATTCTTGGCACGAAGAGCGTCGTGAACACTGATGAGGTGAGGCTGAACAGCCTGTGTTCATATGGGATCGCATGAAATGCTTCTTCTGATTTAGCAGAGAAGTAATTTTCTCTCTTCATTTGAGTTATCAGCTCCACAGATCTCTTCTTTCTCAGGTGAGCGTCTGCTTTTGGGAAACTGTCAATGTTCAGGTCACTTTTCAGGATCACCAATGCTGGAACGTGGACATTCACTATTGTGCATATGCCTCCTCAGTTGTAAGGGTCCTCCTCTGTCTTCGACCCATGTCAGCAGTTTTGCAAGTTTTGGCCATAATGGCTTGCACAATCTTTGTGAGTTTTCAATTGCTTCCTTGCAGGTTCCAAGGACCATCCATGCTCCGCAGATCACTACTCCTTTCTCCCATCCGTCTAGTGAAAGCAATGTTCCCCAAATCTGCATTTGGCCTCTGTTTTTCCAAATTTGAGCCTCTTTTGCAGTTTTTCCTTGCACATTTAGTCTCGGGATTACTTCCCATTTTATTCCTGCTCCTTTAACTCCAGGCTTCTCGTACCTGATCACATGATTCCTAGTATGAGCTCTGTTTCTTGTCTTAATGTCCTGGACATAATCATCTTCATCGGGATAAGCTGTTTCAGAGTCCCATATCAATGAGGCATCACTTCCCATGAACTGGCCTCTGGTCTTGCACATTGCTATGTGTGGGAGACAGTGTGCTGTTGGGACATCAATTTCTACAGCCACGAAGATCTTGGACTTCCCAATGCTGTATGGTGGGAGTGCGCAAACAAAGCATTCCCCTTCGGAATTCCATCTTCCAACTTCCTTCATGTGCTGGTACCAAATGTTGTTTTGCAAATATGCAAATATGCTGTGCTGTCCAGGTAGTCGTTTAGTTCATTGTCATCTCCATGCATACTTCTTTTGATTCTTAATGTTTTCCTATAGTTAGCTATGACGACACCCTTGAATGTATCGATATGGCTTTGCAGAAGGATTTTCAGGTATTCTGGTCCATGGTGCAGGCTTCCTCATCTGCGCCAGTTGAGTGGACAAGAGTCTGGCAGATCTTACCTGGTCCTCATGCATCCTTTCTCTGCTGGGTGCAAATGCCCATGCCAACCAGCCTGATGCTGGTCTGGTATATGACTGTATTGTAGAACTGTTACTTGTCCCTTGTGTTAGGACATGTGTGTTTGGCAATACAGTTTCTGCTGTTTTGTTCTTCATTTCCTCTTGTAGTTTCCTCGCTCTGGCTATGTGCGGGAATAATGAGTCTACTATCATTTGTGTCCATGCAGAGAGTTTCTCCGAGTTGGCTTTTGTTTTCTCAAGAGTTTCTGATATGACTGCTTCTGTTGGTTTTTCTCTTAACTCTTCTTGCTTTCTCACAACATATTCTGTGAAGTTTCTTATGGCAGGCAGTCCCTTCTTTTCTGCTGCTTTAGTTTGTGGTTCTGCAGTCATTGATACTAGGCCTGTTTCATGTGCATTCAGTGTTTGTGTGCGTGTAGTTGTCAGTGATTTCACTTCATTCACTTTGTGCCGACCCTGTCTCCGGCTTTTCCTTTCATTCATTACCTCAAGTGTGTGTGTATCATTGCTAATTACATTCATTTCAAGTTCATTCACTCCTCTGTCAGATCCTCTAGGGACTGGAATGACTATATAAGGTCTGGGTGCTTTTGTGGGTTTCATGCGTGCATCATCAGGTGGGTGCACTGAAATTGGAACGCTTTGTGTACTAACAAAGAATGCAGTTCTGATTGTTAATGATAAATATGATGCATAAGTACACTATGGTTCTATACGTTAGGCGGCAGCATTTTCTTCCAGAGAAGCGGGGGGTGCCTCTCTTCTTGTGGGAGGACCAGGATGCTGCTCTGGACCCCCATCTTGATCATTCAACAAATGTCAATGTTATTATTCCCACACCCAATATCATCTTTCAAGTTATGTGTTTAAGAGTGTCAGGTGCTTCAAAAGTGTCCCCCCTCTTGTGAGTGACAAATTGGGCCTCATTAAGAGTCACCCGATATGGAAATAATGGTGGCGTTAAACCTGCCGCCACCGTTGTTTCCATACCGGGTGATCTCGAGTCCTGCAGGCGGAGGTGTCATTCCCACCAGGTCTGACCTGGCGGGTTTAACACCGCCCGCCTGCAGGCGGAGGGGAAATAGAAACACCGGCACCATCACGAGATGTGCTGGTGTTTCCATGGTCCCCATTCTCATTGAGTCCTATGGGACTCAATGGGAATGGGGATTTACCGAATTCCGCCTCCGGAATTCCCGGGTCACCGGGGTTGTAATGCCCCGGTAATTCTGGGAATCACAGAGGCGGAATGGTAATACGAGTCCGGCGGTAACCAAACCGGAAAAACCGGCAGGTTACCGCCGTACTCGTAATGAGGCCCATTGTCTCTTATTTCAGGATGCAGTTCCGATGCTATACTACGGAAAAAATCTAATTAAATAACACTTCAGTGAGTTCCTTTACTGAAGCATGTTCAAAGTAAGTATGCTCCCAGTCCACTCCTCAAATCAGCTTCAGTCCTGAGGACATATTGGACACTGACAGTATGATGGAAAAGGGAAAAAATAACAACAAGTATAACAAGTGAAGTTCTTGACTCTGCTCCCTCGATCTGTCCCTCAGCGGAAGGCTTTTTTAGAATCTCCTCAGATAGGTCTTCTGATGGTTAGAAAGTTCCACTTGAAGCATGATTCCATGCAGGAGCATTCCCATCTGTGCGAAATTAGCTGGATCTCTGATGAATGTGAGGACGTCAACATCGATAGGTCTCCCCACTACCTCTGGAAAGTCAGTAACTAGGCGAAAGAGGACACTGTGTGCCAATCTGCTGTCTTCTGGTGACATAGACATCTGTCCTGTCTTGTTGGGTTCAGGATTATACATTTTTTCCTTGATGTAAACAATGTCTGCACTGTCCAGTCGCGTGGAGTGCGACTAGAATTCTGCTCTTATTTAAAAGATGGCTTAAATGTTCGGTGCTTGCTGGGTCTCGAAGAAACGTGAGTGTGTCTGTTGTTCTCCCGATAGGAGTTGGACAGTCTTCGATTATGCGAAAGAACAGTGTGTCGATAAGCTCATCTATTTCCGATTGTGTTGGGAACATTTAATTCTTTCTCACTGTACTCAGGGAGTAGGATAAGTGCTTTGGCAATGACAGTGAGGAGTTTTCTTATTGTCTTTCGATTTCAGGATCTTGTAAAAAGTCTGTGACACTGGTGAGCCTCCCTACCAATGACGGGTATGATCTTAGCACTGGCTCAAAATAAGGGACCAGGTCCTTTGTGATGTCTCTACTGTGGGATGCCATAAGTGATTCCGTATAGGGTTTCAGTGTGGAACGAGTCGGGATACTGTATTTGCTTCCAATGTAAATGTCCTCGGTCAAAATTTGGCATATTGTTTTCTCATCAAGGCTTAAGTGTGCTTCAGTCCAAAGTTCGGTAGTCACTAGATTATGTTGTGGCTTATACGTGCAATTTTTCTTCTTCACCCTGCAACTGCGATGCACAGAGTGTCAGTTTTTATGTCCTTATCCCCTCTTTTGCTTAGAGGAAGTGTCCAATTTAAACCACAATTTGCAAAAATGTTCCTCGTCCTTGGTTCGCTGGTCATGCGTCCTTCTTCCTTGTCATGGATGTCGTCTGCAGACGCTGTGGTTCTTCCCCTGTCGTTCGTCGATTCCTCTCATTGGGGTGCAGGCAGGGGGCCTTCTCTGATGTAGGGTTTGATATCACAAAGAAAAATCCAAGCTCTCCTGCCTTGTAGCTTCACTGCGAATGGAGTGCAGCCCTCCACGATAAAAGGACCGTTGAATCTTGGCTCGTCCCACTTTTTCCTTGTATGGTTTTTCACAAGGACGGCGTCTCCAGGGAAGACGAGTGGAACATGTAGACATTGAACGGGGTGTGTTGCAGTGTCTCCTTCTGTGTTCTGTGCTGTGCTGCACCCTTTTCGTCGTCGCTGCAGCTGGTCTGAAATTACAGTATGGCAAGATGTCATGCAGTTCAGGTAATTTTGCATTTCAGACCCTAAAAGCTCTCCTGTTGACTGGGCATCACATCTAGCTCTATCTCGGGGTGTCAGCAGAGTTCTCATTCTTCTTCCTGTTCCTATCTCATGTGTCGTAAGATGATGGTCGGAGCCTGGTTGGTTCCGAAATGCATACAGTGCCAGTGGAAGGCAGTGCAACTATCCCTTCCTTAGAGTAAGCTTCAACTTGGCTATCCTCTCCTTTAACAAGCCATTGAGCTTCTCACAGATCCCATTACCTTGCGGATGATAAGCCGACGAGTACTTGTGCTTTATACCAAGCAGCAAGCTAATCTGCTCAAATATTGAATTAACAAAGTGAGGGCCATTATCTGATCTCATGACTTGGCATTACCCCCACCTTGGGAACACTTCCGTCACTAAAAATTTGGCTGCAGTAGAGTCTGGGTGTGTACGTGGACCTGCCTCTATCCATCTATAGAATGGACACACCACAACAATTAAGTGTCTGTTCCCGTTACATACTTGAATCATGTAATCGACATGCAAGTGCTGAAAAGGCCCATTTGGCCTGGGGATGACTCCTCTCATTACCTTTAATGTGTGCCCACAGTGAATTGCTGGCAGATTATGCATTTCACCATACAGAATGCAACATGCTCTGCTAAATTTGGTATGAACCAGTCTTCCACGAGTGTTGCTGCTAGATTCTCTTTTGTCATATGTGCCAAGAAATGTAACTGTTCCAGTGCTATTTTTAATAGGGCTACAGGTATTACTGGTTTACCAGTGCTGTCTTGTGACCACAAGCTGTCAGAGTGGTTTAAAGAACACCCTCGACATTTCCACAGGTTTTTCTCTTCCTGTGGCGCTTCCCCTTGCAGTTCCATTAGCTGCATTTGCCCAAGACTGTTATAGGCTTCAGGTGTCGTTCGTGCAACCATCATTCTTTAATTTGTATGGATGATTCCATAATCATCTCACTTTTGGATGCCATACGCTTGGCTTCCATGACTGCTGCTTGGTTTCAGTGTGAGATAAAATCTGTCCCCTTCGTGAGGGCAGCACATTTCATGACCGCTATGCCCACTGGGAGCTGTAGTGCTTTAATAAGCCTGTCCAATAGGGCTGCATACTGCACTGGCGTGCTGTCTGCTCGAGGTAGCCTCTCCTTTTCCAGCGCGCTAGTCCAGCGTGCACTGTTGACGTCACATAGGCGGAGTCACTGTACACCGTTACTTCCTGGTCTGCGTGATTCTCAATGGCGAGTATCAATGCCAATAATTCTGCACCCTGTGCTGAGTACTGAGATGATATTAGTGCACTAAGAAGCACTCGAAATTCTCCATTTGCTGTGTGTTTCATTACAGCAACGCCTGTATATCTTTGTCCGTCACTTTGATCGATCCTTGAAGAACCGTCAATAAAGACAATCTCTCCTTCTGCTAAGGCATTTTCTTTCACCCTGGGGATTTCATCATAGAATTCTTCATAATTTGCACAGTCATGTATGGGCTCTCCTTCAGTGACTGGCTCTGCTATGAACATGGCTGGGTTCACTGTCTTACATCGTACTATTGTTATCGATGGATTCGATATGATCACTTCATAAGCAGAGCTCTCTGAGATGTCAATGTGCTCTTTGGTTTCTCCAGAATGGCAAATAGCGAGTGCTCAAAGCACAATGTCATTGAGCATCCCATTACAATGGTTGTCGCTTTTTCTATGGCGAACGCTGCGGCAGCTAAACTTTGTTTGCATGGGAAGTGGCCTCTCATTACTGGGTCCAGATTCCCGCTGTAATATGCCAGGGGCTTGTACCCCAACGAGGTTCTTTGAGCGAGCACTCCCGTCATGACGCTGCCATTTGCGTGTGAAAACAGGTATAATTCCTCTGTATAATTGGAGATCCCTAGAACTGGAACTGTGCAAATAGTTATTTTGAGTTCAGCAAACCCTTTCTCCATGGTCTCAGACCACTGGATCTTTTCCTTCGTCACTTGGACCTTCTTTAGGGCCTGAAGTAAAGGCTTAGTGTAAGAGCTGTAGTCAAAGACCCATGCCCTGATATAGTTGCATAGGCCTAAAAAGCTCTGCATCTGCTTCATCGTGTGCGGCTTAGCCGTGTTCAATATGGCTTCAGCCCTATCTGGGGTCACTTTCTTTCCTTCATGTTTGATCAGCTGGCCTATGTATAGCACTTCTTGTTGACAATATTGTAACTTCTCTTTGTCAACCTTATATCCTTTCTCAGCCAGTATAGTCAATAGCTGAACACAATCATGCATGCATGGCTCTTCTGTTGTACTGCAGATTAAGATGTCATCCACATACTGCAGGGTGACACTTTCTAATGCAATATTGCTTAAGTCCATCTGCAGGACTCTGTTGAAAATAGAAGGAGACTCACAGTACCCCTGTGGCTGCCTCATGCTTTTCAGACGCATTTGTCTGAACGTAAATGACATTAGATCTTGTGAGTCTCTGTGCAACAGGATTGAGAAAAATGCATTTTTCAAGTCAATCACTGTGAAATAGTTTGCCTCAACGGTATATTACATAGGATTGTAAACGGGTTAAGGACTAGAGGGAACTCGGCTTCAACAATATCGTTTATTGGCCTTATTTCTTGCAGTAGCCTCCAAGACCCCCCCTTTACTTTTTTCACAGGATACACTGACGTATTTCATGGTGACTCTGATGTTACTAAGATGCCAATGTCATGGCAGAAATTGTCTTGAAAATCCCCTCATCTGCCTCTCTGGACATGAGATAGTGTCGGGCTCTTGATAGAATTGCTCCTGGTTTTAGTTTAATCTTTACTTCCCCAACCCCCTTCAAGAGACCCACGTCATAGGGTCCTGTAGTCCACACTGAGACAGGCACCTTGGCTATGTCATCATCAAAATATTCAGGGCGTTTTAGTGCCAACATCATTCTCTTAGTACTTCTCTTTTAATCATCTTTACCCAAAAGGTGAGACTCACTTCCACCATTGTCTCTCCCATTTCTGCTTGTTCTACAAACAGATCGTCATCAGTGACGTTAGTCACTCGATATCCTTCTTCAATGGCAATTATCGCTCACCATTGTCTACCCTCATCATCGTAACCGTCAACCCAGATCACTTTCCCTCGTATTGCAGTTGTGTGTATCATCAAGTGAAATACTTGTCCCTTCTCATCATGAATTGGTCTTATGGGTCTGAATAAGAACTCATCAGGGGTTCTCATGACTTTGTCTGCGAGACCTGGCAATCCTGCCATAAGCACACGCATAACATATGCCAAGATTTCTGGATCTAATGGTATGGCCTTCATGGCTATGTGTCCGGAGTATGCTCAATCATTTCACATACATTTGAATAGTGCATTCCTGGAGTGGAACATACTATGCCCTCCTCTTTGAACGAGATTGCCATGTTCAACTTTGCCATTAAATCTCGACCCATAATGTTTACTGGGGTCTGCCGAGAATATAATAGAGGTACATTCATTTTGCAATTTCCTATAGAGACTGGAAGTGCATTTGTAAAGGGAACTCGACTGGTAGCTCCTGTAAAACTCTAAGTATCTACGGCCTCGCCGGACATGGAACATTTTCCTTCATGTATGCATGAGCGTGTCGCACCCGTGTCAGCTAGGAAGGAATTTTCTTTATCCCCTATAACGACATCCACCCTAGGTTCCCTGTCAGGGTCTGGTGTCACTGATAGGATAGAACACATCAGGGTTCCCAGTGAGCTGTCCTAGTTTATATACAAATTCGGCTCACTGTGTGCTGGTGGATATCCCCCATTCCCATTATTAGTTCCCATTCCAGGGTTCATGGTCTTTGATAGTTGCAGCGGTGCCTGTTGGGATTGTCCTTATGGAAAATTCCCCATGCTTTGCGGCTGCACCCCTTGCTGCGCTCCTTGTGCTTGTTGTTGCACCGCATGATTCTGTGCACCATCCTGCTGTAAAACTGTGGGTGGATTTGCCATGCCTGCTCCTATTCCTTGGCCATTGTGCATCATGCCTTGATTTCTGCATGTGTGCGCCAAATGCCCTGTCATTCCGCACAGCCAACAAACTGGCGGTGGTCGGACCATTTGCCCATTTCACATATCTTGGTTACCATTTTGCATATTTTGGAAACCTCCCTGATTGTTTTCGAAACCTCCTTGATTGCTCTGCCATCCTCTTCCCCTAAATCCTCTTCCCCTTGAGTAGAATCCAGCATTGCCCTCATTATTCTGCTGCGGACTAGCCACCTGCTGCATGCTTCATTCAGCTGTGCTAGTTATCATGGCTCCCTCAAGAGCATATTTTGACAATTAATTTTGCACCAATTTCGCTTCCTCACCTTTTCAAGTTGCTTCCTTTTTGCGATTCTTTTCCTGCAACAGTCTACAATAATGTGCGATGATCAACTGTATTTCAGCCCAAGGCTTGTCTTTGATTCCCACCAATTTCTTGAGTTGTTTCTGCACCGGCTCTGGCAGCCATTGGCACAGGATATGGTAAAACACAGGTATAGATTTCGTCAACGATTCATGAGTCTTGAGCACCCAGGCATCTTGGAAATTCTGTATATAAATTAACAGATTTTCAGACTCCTTCATTTTTCGAGTCATTATAGCCCCCATATCAGAAGTATCTGGGTATAGTGCTTGTAGCGCTTTCCGTACTGCGGCTCTACAATTGTTAAATGGAGCTCCATCATGCAAGTTATTAATTGTGGTTACACCAGGGTAGCCTGCTCGTGCCCACACATCGTCTGCTCTCTCACCAATTATGTCCCCTATAGCTAGCGTGTTGCCTCCTGTCATTTTTTCTAACTCATGTATCCATTTTCCGGCTCCCGATGTCAGCATTGGAAGCTTGTTTTTCAAATTTTCTCGATCCATGTGTGGCCATGGAATATATTGTGGTCTTATTCCCCCCTTCTCGAGCAACGGAAATTGGAATGTGTAGCCCTCTCTCTCTTCTCTCATTGTTCTCTTGTCTATTGCAGGGGTAATATTCCTGCATCACTGTCTACCTATTAATGCCCTTCTTTTGTCCACGTAGGGTGGCAAAGACACCCCCTCTGACCGTGAGATACTTCTTCATATCTGTCAGACTGCATGGCGGACCCTGATGCTCTCAGTGAAGGTTTGCTATTGTCTGACCACCTTATTCCTTTTTCCCTTGGGAGTTGTCTTTCGCTCCGTCCCTCTTCCTCATTTTCCTTGCGCACCTCCCTTTTGGAGTCGGACATTATCTGTCTCCAACTAGTGCGACTTCTCGTATCCTCTTTGTTCCTACTTATTTCCAATCTATCCAGGGATAGCTCTCTATTCCCACTACTTCGAGTGAGCTCCTCAGGATCATACAGCTGAGTGCTTTCCAGGTGCTCGTCTTCCCCCTCCCCTTGGGGTGTTTGTTCTAGCCACATTTCATCATATATTCTGTCGATCGCTTCTCTGATGCTTCTGGTGTCGAAGTCATCATCAATATTTGCCCTAGATGTGCCTGATACTGAATCGTACGCAGGAAAGAATTCTTCGATGTCTTCCCAGTCTACAACTGGAACAGGTTTTTTAACCTTTCTCCCCAGATATTCAAGATTGCATGCTCTCTGTCTTCGCTTGCGTTCTACATCATCATCAAATTCTTTGCATTACCTCGCCTCTTCTCTGACCCTATTTTCTTCCTTTCTCTTTTAAATTCTACGTTCATCTGCCCTTCGAATTTCCTCATCTCTTCGTCTCCTTATTCTTTTTTCACGTATCCTTTGCTCTTCTTCTAACCTTTGCTGTTTATGTCTGTCTTGATCGTAGGCTGCTCTTGGGTTGAGATTGAGCTGTCTTTCTTGCTCTTCGCGATATAGCTGTTCTCGCCTTTGTCTCTCTTTCCTTCTTATCCTTTTGTCTCTTCACTCCTTTTCTTTCCTCATCCTCTGCATCTCATCTAACCTCTCCTTTTGTTTCACGTCATCAATGCCTTTACCATCGAGTTTTAGTAAAATGTGTCCTCCCATCCATTCGTCTTTTGCAAATGCTATCTCATCAGTTCTGTCTTCACTCCCTTTCCATCTCTTCCCTTCTCTCTCCTTGTCGAGAGATGCACTTGTCTGTGCCTGATCTTTTCTATCGTCATTGCGTCTCCCCTTGTCCCTTGGGACTGCGGAGGTAATATTCTTGTCCTTATCGTTCGCTTGATTTTCATCACTAATATGTGTAGGTGACTCATATGCGGGGTTGCTGTACCCCGTGGCTGCTTTAATTTCCCTCAACGGGTATAATCCCTCGTCCTTACTTACTTCAACTTTTGTTTCGGGTGGGGCAGGTGGTGCGGTAGGCGTCTCACCTCTGTGCATATATTAAGTATCCAATCTGTTGGCGGTTCTTCCTCCTTTCCCTGTTCATACATTTTCCATAACTCGAGAACAGCAAGGCATTTTTCTAACTTCTTGCCTGTATATGTGGCATGCAAATATGTCGTCATATGTTGTAAAACAGCTTTAGATAAAGACCCATTTTGTGGCCATGGCATAAACATCTTGTGGGCGGTACCTTTAACCCACTCAGTACTATATTTCTTTAGCGTGGGTGCGTGCTTTGGCAACTGTTTGCATAAATGCTTTTGTGTGGTTTCAACAGCTTCTACCAATATGAGCGAGCACCAAATATCGCAAGCTCCAATCCAAATTTCCACAAAATGTTATATCTTCCGATTTATTCAAAAAACATTAATTCACATGCGATTTTATCTCAGCTATTAAATCGCACAAATTTAAATCAGTTCTCTAAGAAAAATATTTTACATATGATGTCACAACAAACATATAAGACAGACGCTTGACAGACTAGACGGACACCAGCTGGACACAGATATCTTTGCCTTTAATCATTACACCTTCATGGAGTGTAAACGTACCCCTTTCATGACGTCTTTAAACGTTGTGGTAGTCTAATTGTTCCCCATTCTGTGGGACTCTGGGTAACGTTCCTTCTAGCCGCTATATTAAAGTGCAGGAATAAGGCGAATCCTCTCACTTCTTGGGTCACTGCCCTGGTAACCTCTCTCTTCTCGGGTGTCCTCCCCGGTAACCTTTTATTTACTTTTCATTATTCTTGAGTCCTTATCCCCTTATATATATACAGTCTTCTCTACTTCTAACCATATTGTTGTTTTCCCTCATCCTTCCGTTACCTTTTCCCTTTACTTTTTCTAAGGCATGCACTATTTGCCAAAACATTCAATTTTTTTGCTTCACTCAGCGTTCGCATTGTTCCTCTCTGGACCCTCAGGATCACTGCCTTTGTTACCGCCTTCTTCAGCTTTTCGCCTGCTCAGCTGCCCGTAGGAATGGGAAGGGAAGTGTGGCGAACACGGTTCCCTTCAGGCCTTCACTGCAGGTTCTTTCTAACTACCACTGTCTATGGGGAGCTTCACGGTCCACTCAGCCGAATGTCAAAGGACTTGTGATATTGCTGAAGACCTAGAGTTACTTTATGTCAACGGTCAATAGGTGTCTTACTTTAATCAATAATCAATAGTCGATAACCATCAAATCTCTGCTACCAAGTGTACTTGGGAGACCCCCGACCGGCCCATAGAGCCGGGGTTTGCTCCGGAGTACTTTAAGGTGAGATAGCTGCACCTTTGAGATGGATGGGGGGGCAGGTTTATTACTCCAACACCAATCAATAAGGATATCTCAATGGTTTGGCAAAGGGAGTCTGTTTAATGACAAGTACAGAAAATGGGGAGTCATCAAAATCAACAGTGATGCGATAGTCCATCTCGCTTCAACTCCAATGAACTTAATTCAAACAATAACATTTATACTCAAAACTCATCATAATTGACGTGTAACACTTAAAAGTTAACATGCAATTCTATTGGTTAGGAAAAGGTAACTTTAATATAGGTACTATATCTGTATATGGTAACGGAGTGAGGGGATTGGATAAACACTATCAGGTGGGCATCTAAGCCCTTCCTTCAAATATTACTATTGTAGACGTCACTAAGAGTATGACGTCCCATTGGTTCCGCTATTTATAGGACCCTAGATTATTTGGTCCATTGTGATAGGGTTGGCTTTAACCCCATGCATAAATTTCCACTTTACTTAGCAGCACGCAGAATGGTCAGCCAGGTGCAGGGTGCCCCACGATTCACCCGGCCTTCCTTCATACAATCATTACTTTAGTGGCTATGTGTCAATTAGTTAGCTGTGGTTGGCCTCGAAACTGCATCTTCTTGTCAGGAAAAGTTATGATATCTCTGCCTGGGCGGCTGCCAAGCATAGGTGTGAACCCGTGCTCCTTCTCGCTCGGGTGGTCATGTGCTGCTCACACCGTGAATTTGCCGAGTTTCCCTAAATTTGTGCATTTACTTCTTATTCGGCTGGCCACTTGCCTACGCCTCCTTATCTCAACCTTCCAAAGACAGGATATTCTGCTCTTAAGTTTCAATTATGCGAAGCTACTGTTCATTCCTTCTATTGGTCTGACCTTGGCTCTTCCCGGCGCAAGTTGCATCTGCTGAGTTTCGATTCAGCCGTCTCTTCTCGTTTCTGCTGGAATACAAATCTTGTCCTGTTTGGCCTCTAGTAACCTGAGTTGATACTGCTTTTGTGTAAAGTATACTCGCACTTATAATACTGTGCTTTGTTTTGAGGTAGATTATGTATAATGGTGCTTGCCACTTTATTCTTCTGTTTAGCATAGCAAGCCACACTGTTTTCTTAGCTTTCTTACCGTTTCAAGCATATGTACAGGCGTTAGCTGGTTGAATGACTTCATCCTGCTTTACAGCTTAAGCTTCTTTATATTTCAACATCGTTCTCTCCTTCTAGGTTCACGATATCCTTATTCATAGCATTTCGTCTCTTGTGTCATCCTTGGGTCATCATATCTTCTATCTGCGAGTCCGTCCGGGTATGCGTGACGTCACCATTCGTCTTCCATCAAGGCCTTTTTGGTTTCTTCCGGGAAGGTACTTAGGCAATCTTCATTTCATTTTATTTTCTGGTAGGGTTTTCTCAATGGATACCTTACTGTCTATGGTTTTCTGGGTATTGGTACTTCAACAGGTGTTGTTCTTCTGATAGGCACTGGGCAGAGCCCTACTGCGGCTCACTGCTGGTTTATTTGTTTATCATACGTCACATATTTTGGTGTGAACGTTCCTGGTACTTCAAAATGGGCGATGGGAGTGCAGGCTTTATTTGGGACCTCCTCTACACCCCAAACCAGTCATGGATCGCGAGTCAGCACTTCATGCCCAAGTTGTTTTGGACCTGGTCCAAATCCATTCAGCGGTTTGGGTTGTGCGCTTTGGCAAAAATGTACCTTGTGTTTTGTACTTCCTTCAGCCAAATGTTCGTGGAGTTCTTTTCTCTCAATTGGGACTGGTTAAAAAGGGTAATGGAGTAATTGTCTGCAGATAGGATTTTCCTGTGATTGACACAGGCTTCAACAAGGTCAGGCATTCTTCAAAGATCATGTGATAAGTTAGGCACCAATTTACCCCTTCCAGACCACATTGCTCTGCTCCTCTGGATCCTCAGTTTCTCCTTTGTGAATTCTAACCTGAACTTGGTGAACCTCATGGTTGCCATTTGTCTATATTTTTAGATGTGTCTATAAAGATTGTGTTTGGCTCATAGCTACATGTTCTGTGGAGTGAGATGGTGCTGTGCCCAGGACTTCTGATATAATTGCAGTCCTGAAAGTGTCAGTTTTGTATGTGTTCAGCTATGAGCTATTTCCCTTTTTCTCTCCTGAGCTTCCTGGGTGGGGATTCCCCAGTTCGTTACACTCTGTCCCATTAAGTAATAGCCAGTGCATCGTTTATCCTAAGGATACATTGGCTCTCTCCCTCCTGTTCCCAAAAAAGCCTTGTTGGAAATGTAGTGTCATCTTCTCTTTGGCCCTAATTTCAACCCTGTAAGAAATCTTGAGACCACTATTCTCAGTTCCCATGCAAGCCAAAAGGGAATCACATGACTAACTTGCTTGCTTGGGAGTGCCTCGGTGGTATGGCGTTAGGGAGCATTCTCAATAATGTGCTAATGTCCCTTACCTATTGAGACCCCCAGCAACTTTGCTGGATTTCTAGGATTTAAATTTTTACCTGGAAAGAGTGTGAGCCTTTTTTCCCACTCTTTCATGTATTTTGATGTGTGCTTTACTTTTGTGTTCTTTGGATATGGAGTTTTAAAACAACTCCATAGGCATCATCTTTTTCTGTGTGTCACACAGCACCTTCAGTGCAGTGGCACAGGGGTGTCTTTCAGACTCCCAAAGGTTTAAAAACACTAGTAAAGTCAATTTAACTTTACATGCTCTGGGAGACAGTAGTCAGTACGGTGGTCAGTCATTTTTCACCAAAAAATTTCGAAAGACTATTTTTTCGAAAAAATAATGTAAAAAAAAAAAAGCTGAATTCCTTTTTTTAAAATTATATATTTATTTTGGGGTCCCGGAATAAAAAAAATGGTTAAAACAAAAAAAAAAGGGGGGTTGAGGGGAACACCCCCATTTCGAATAAAAAACGTATTAAAAAATAATTTGACTTTTTTTTTTCAACATTTTTTCGAAAAAATGACTTTCGACATTTTTGAATTCGAAAAAATGACTATGAAGAAGTCAGTACCAGAGAAGGTAAAGTTAAATTGACTTTACTAGTCTTTTTAAATTTACAGACCCAGCACACACCATCTTCCTATAGAGTGCTGGAGTGGTTGCCTAGCTTCCCCTGAGTCTAAACACTCATGTAACAGTCAAATGTTACCCTTTTCTACTTGAAATGGCTGGTGGCAGTGGTTTTAAACAAACTGCAATGATTTTTCCTGACCGCAAACACTGTTAGCTAAAAAGCGGGTCAGCCATGTTTTCCAATATGGCGCCCAAGACCTATCTGTAAAAACAGACTCCGGTTGACTTTTTTCGCCGTTTCTTTTAGGAAAAATCCTTCTTGGGTTTAGCTCTGCGCGCCAAACCAGGTTTTGTCCCTTTGTTCGTTGGCGTTGGGCAGGCTTCAGTGCTGAAGCACTCCTCCGGCGCCTGAGTGTCTGGGGTGGACAGTATGTGAAGGAGGTGCCCGAAACTCCCTGTGCTCAGTCTCCTAGAAGACCTGAATGCACTCTGGCATGATTGGCCGGCTGGCTGTCCAGCAAGGACAGCCACCCTGCTGTGTGAGTGACAGCCACGCTGGAATGAATGGGGGAAAACTGTTTAAAAGCAGGCCTCTGGGACTTGGAAAGCAGAGTCGACCACTGGAATGAAAGAACTGAAGACAAGCTGAAGGAAGACGACCGCTGCAACTCCTGGTCCACTGGTGAAGCCCTGCTGCAGGTCCGAATTGCCTGAAACTCCATCGACAGAGTAGCCCTTCAAGGTTAACTTCTTCCCTTGAGTTTGGTGGAAACAACCAACTCGTAAGCCGCCTGGACACCTTCCCCATACTGGTCGAATTTTCTTCCGAGTGCTGTTGAAAACCGGATAGCCAGTGGAAAGGATACAAGTTTGTGGTCTTTAAGGCACTCACACCTTAAACCAACGTTTTGCCAAGCTTGTGCCCTCTTCCCTGGGCAATGCAGGAACCTCCCAATGTCCTCCTTCTTGTCCCCATGACTAAAGCTCAGGAACAGCGAGATCTGCAGGAACTGCCAGGAACAACTGCCTCAGCTACAGCTTTTCTTCACTTACAAGGTACTGTGCAAGGGCGGTGCAGAACCCCGTTTGGCCGCAGTGAAAGTTTGTGAAACTTTCCTGACTTTGAAGGCTTGTCCTTCCCTAAACCAACATATAACTTTTCATCTGACCAAATTCTCCTAAGAACCGTGGCAAAGACTTAACCGTTTTCTATGAGAACTGTGCTATCCTATCCAAGACTCTGAACCATTGACTTTGGCCCAGGCCTATTGAATTGAATTGCTGGTTGTAGTGAACTGAAACTATTTGCCCTACCTCTGAAAGTATTGGTGCTGTTGATTCTTATAACCTTGTCTTTTTACCCCTTTTTAAAGTAACTGAAGTGCCATTTTGCTCCCACTTCAGGGGAGCTGAACTTGTTCAGAAACTGATTGGTTATATATTGTAGTATATTAGATTGTGATATTGAGCTGCTCTTGCTAGTGGAATGTTTTCCAAATGACTATGTAAATAAATGTATATTATTTTACCAAGAAACCTTGAGTAAGTGTTTTTTTGAATCACTGTGATTGGTAGTCCTTTGTGTAACCTCTTGTACTGCTTACTTTACTCTTGAGATAAGTCTGGCTGCTCATCCACTGCTACCACATTACTGTATAGTACAGGCTTGTACCAAAGGTGAATTTGTACTGATACTTGTAGTCTTAATTGTGTGTAGTGTTCCCAAAGGGTACTGCGTGTGATTGTGCCTATCACTGGTGGCAGCGGTGGGATAAAAGTATAGTTGTTACATTTAGAGTGCTACTCTTACCTTTGTTCAAATAACCTTCACAGGGCTAAGCACCACTAGAGAAGAAACTTTTTTATCATGTCTGATATGGATAGCTACAGACAGGAGACCTTACTCACTTTAACAGTTGATCAATTGAGAGACATGTGTAAAGCTAGGAATCTCACTGTAAAAGGCAAAAAGTTTGAATTGATAGAAAAGTTGTTAGAATACCAAAGTCTGAGGAGTGGGTCCCTGCAGCAAATGTGTAAAATGATGATGAGGATGATAATGTTTCAGAGTCCAGTCCAACTCAAATGTTATGGATGTGTTAGATGAGGCAGAAGAGTCTCAAAATGTAGGCCCTGTTTTACTTCTTCCTGCTCATAGGCCTCAACCTTTGACCACAGGGACCCCATCAGGTCCAACACTAAGTCCTGAATGTGTCTCTCTGGAAAGAATGACACGAGTTAGAATTTAAAAGAATCCAAACCCAAACTGAAAGCGAGCATCAAGAACTTAAACTTAGAGAAATGGAGTTGAATCATGCACTTGAAATGAAAAAGTTGTCTCTTGAGTTTGGTTCTCTCCCAGAGTATTCTAGGTCTTCCAGTCCTAGGAGGCCTCTCATGCCCAAAGATGCAGTAAGTATGTATGAGGTTAAGCTTGATATTCTGGATTGGCTGGCAACCTTTGAATGTAACCATGGGATTCAGAACATTACAGGGAATCAGTTGATTCCTTGGCTCTTTTCTAGGCTACCCCCTGTTGCATCTGATGTTATAATGGAAATGGGAAAAGTTGATAGAATGGAGTATGAAAGTGTGGAACTAGCTTTAATAGCTAGGTTTGGGAAGACCCCTTCCCAGTATTTTAAGAGGTTTAGAACCCTCAAAAAGCATGATGGTAGCCCTTGGGCTACCTGGGTGTGCGACAGTTTTAAAAACTTAGATGGGTGGGTTAAGGGTTACAAAGTTAACACTTATGAAGGCATGAGAAATCTGTTTATGTTGGAGTCTATTCATGATGCCTGCTCTCCTGAGCTGAGACAGCACTTGGCTGACTTTAAGGAAATTGATCCAAAGAAGTTAGCAAGGGCTGCTGACTTGTGGGCTGCCAACAGGGCTACTCACAAGGATTCTGGGGCAACTCAGAAGAAGGATGAGGGAAAGCATCACAAGAAAGACAACAGAGAATTATAATACCTCCACTCCAAAAGAAGGCTCCAAATATAATAAGGGTAAGCCACAAGGGAAATCGAATCAGTTTAGTGTACCTCCTGGTGCTAAACCAGAAGGAGGTCAGAACAAAACCCCATAAAGACATTTGGGAAATGTTATGCTTGTGGGTCAACTGACCATGTGAAAGGGGATCCAGATGTACGGGTACACCTTCAGGGATCCACACTGTCTTCTTAGCCTTCTCCCCAGAGGATGAAGTTCCAATGTCAAATGGAAACTTTCACTTACTGGCTGAGGAACCCAAGACAGTCTCAGCCAGTGTATCTTTAGTATCCCTAGGTATGTGGGAACAGCAGAACTTAGATGTCTACAATTCCATTCCGGACAATACTAAAGAGTATTACAAAGACAGTGTTCTAGTGAATGGTCAGGAGGCCCCTTCCATCATAGACACTGGGGCCAGCATTACTGTAGTTGATGAATCTTTTTGCAAGGTAGAGGATGTTTCTTAGGCATCCAAATACCTTGCTAAGCTTGCTGGAGGCCCTGTCCGAATGCTTTCACAGTTACCAGCTCTCATCTAGTGCAATGACACAACTGTCAAGATACCTGTAAGTATGCAGAGTGAGGTACCTGGGAGAGTCCTGTTGGGGAATGACTTAAAAACTCTTGGAGTTGTATCAAGCACCCCCAGGCCTCCCAGCAAAAGGAAACAGGAGCAGACTAGGAAGGCCAGAGAGAGTACCTTAAAGGGCTCTCAAGGGGAGATTATAGAGGAATCTATATCCCCCAGTCCAGAGGACTTACTGACTGCAATCTCTATGAGAAAGGAGGAAAAGGGGAAACCTAAAACCTCCAGGAAGAAAACAGCCAGCACTCCTATGCTACCAACAAGGACATCCCCGAGAGGACTGTCCAAACACACCTATGACTCCTCCACTAGCTGAGGTTGAGTGTGTGGAACAACCCAGTGTGGTTGAATCAGCTGCTGGGGAATCAGAGCTGGAAGGGGACCTTGCTCCTGTTGGAGATCTGGATCCTGAAGACCATCCTGAGCTGAAGTCTTTACTGGCAGAAGGTGGACCCTGTAGGGCAGACTTCAGCACAGGTCAAAGAGAGTGTCCTACTCTTGAAGGTCTTCACCAACAGGCAGCTTCCCAGCTGGATGGACAAGAGCCAGGGAAGCATAGGTTGTACTGGGAAGATGGCCTCTTCTACAGTGAACCAACTGAGTCTATCCCAGGGGACAACAGAAGACTTGTATTGCCCCGAGACAGCAGACTCCACTTCCTACAGTTATCCCAGGAGATACCATTGGCTGGTCACTTGAGTTTCAAGAAGAACAAGGAAAGGCTCTCTTTATATTTCTACTGGCCTAAGTTGGGGTCTGATGTAGATAAGTTCTGTAGGAGCTGTCACACTTGCCAAACCTCTGGCAAGAGTGGAGCCAAGATGTGGCACCCTGGGTGCCTCTCCCAGTGGTGGGAGTTCCTTTTGAGAGGGTAGGAATCAACATTGTTGGTCCCTTAAGCCCTCCAACCTCTTCAGGAAACAGGTTTATCCTGGTTGTAGTAGACCATGCTATTAGGTATCCTGAAGCAATACCTATGAGGACTGTTACAGCTCAGGCTGTTGCTAAGGCCCTACTTGGTATTTTTACCGGGGTAGGTTTTCCTAAGGAAGTTATCTCTGACAGGGGATCCAACTTTATGTCCCACTACATGCAGGCCATGTGGAAAAACTGTGGAGTAACTTACAAGTTCTTAACAGCCTACCATTCATAGATGAAGTGGGACCTTCTACTGCCATGCCTTCTATTTGCTTACAGAGAAGTCCCTCAGGAGGGAGTTGGATTTATTCCCTTTGAGCTTCTGTATGGCCATCCAGTTAGAGGCCCCTTGACCCTGATTAAGGAGGGGTTGGAGAGTGCTCCTTCCCCCAAGCCAGGGAGAGTCACTGACTATGTGATAGGTCTCCGGAGGAGAATGTCACACATGATGGCAGAAGCATCAGATAATTTGAAAGCAGGTCAGGCTCTGGTGAAGCATTGGCATGACCAGAAGGCTAAAATGGTTGAGTTTACCCAAGACCTGCAAGTTCTAGTTATGGTACCTACAAGGTAGAGGTCCTTACAGGACAAATGGATAGGACCCTTCAAGGTTGTGGGAAAACTTGGAGTGGTTGATTCTCTGGTGGATTTAGGCAATCCTAAGGAGGCTCCCAGAGTCTTTCACACCAACCGTCTAATAGCATATGTCTCGAGACCAGAAGTAGGAGCTTTGCTTCTTGCTTCAGCTCAAGAGGAGGAAGAGAGTGAACCTCTACATGACCTACTCAGAGGCCAGCCTTTAGATGAGAAAATAGAAAGAGTCAATCTCTCTTCTAATCTGACACCTGAGCAACAGGAGGAGTGCAAGTTTCTGTTAAATCAGTTTGCCTCCCTGTTTTCACTATCACCAGGCTTGATCCCTTGGGGCCAGCATGATATTCTCATTGGTGAATGTTTACCTGTTAAAAGCAGAGGTTACAGGATGTCAGATCATGTAAGAACCCACATAAAGGAGGCGGTCAACAAGATGCTTGATCTCGGGGTAATAGAGCCATCTACAATTCCATGGTCTAGTCCAGTTGTACTAGTGCCAAAGGCAGGATCCAAGGAGTTGAGATTCTGGTGGGATTATAGAGCTCTTAATGCAGTCACAAAGATTGATGCCCACCCTTTACCCCAGGCAGATGAACTGGTGGAAAAACTTGTACCTCAGTACATTTGATCTCACTTCAGGCTATTGGCAAATAGCACTGACAGACCATGCAATGAGAAAACTGCATTCTCAACCCCAGGAGACCTTTTGGACAAAAGAATTCACCTGCAACATTCCAAAGGCTGTTTAACCAGGCGCTGAATGGGATGGAGGACTTCTGTATGGCATACTTGGATGACATTACAGTGTTCAGCCCTACTTGGAAAGAACATGTTGACTACTTAGGATATGTTTTGCAGGCTCTTGAGCAGGCCTATCTGACCATAAAGGCAGGTAAGTGTCAAATTGGTCAGAGTAAAGTGGTCTACCTTGGACATGAGATAGGAGGAGGTGAAATCAGACCACTGCCTAGCAAAGTACAAGCTGTACAAAACTGGGCCACCCCTACTACTCAACCCCAGGTGAGAGCCTTCCCAGGCCTCACTGGTTACTATAGGAACTTCATAGAGAACTATGGGGCCATAGCTTCTCCCTTGAATGTAGTCTCCTCACCCAAATTTCCTAAAAAGGTCAGGTGGAATGAGGAGTGCACTCAAGCCTTTGAAGGCTGAAAGAAAGCCCTTTGTCAAGCTCCAGTCCTAAGAGCTCCTGACTATAAACAAACCTTCATTGTGCAGACAGATGCTTCAAAAACAGGTATAGGTGCAGTTCTGAGTCAGCTGGATGAGAAAGGTAGGGAGCAGCCCATTTCCTTCACCAGCAGGAAGCTGATGGAACCTGAGACAAGGTGGGCAACCATTGAAAGTGAGTGCTTTGCTATTGTGTGGTCACTGAAGAAGTTTAGACCATACTTGTATGGATCTACTTTGGTGATTTGGACTGACCACCAACCCTTGAGATGGTTGATGCAAATGAAAGGGGAAAACCCTAAACTACTAAGATGGTCAATCAGCCTGCAAGGGTTTGATTTTACCATTGAACACAGGTCAGGGTGTCACCACCAAAATGCTGATGGTCTCTCCAAGATGTTTGACTGACTGGAGTAAGGAGATTCATCCAGGAGTGGATTAAATCCTTCTGTCCCTTAGTCTGGGGGGACGAGTGGTAGGGAGAATTCTCAAAAATTGTCACAATCCCGTTGAGGGCACAGGGGTGGCAGGTTAATAGGAAGGGGGGATTGCCCTCTAGTACACTAGAGAGGCAGTGGACACGGATGATGGCTGGCTGGCGTAAACGTCAAGGTGGGCGTCACCCTGTTGCAGCCCGTGAAAAAGGGCTGAATGCAGGGAGTGCACCGCCCAGCACGAGCCAAGGAGCATTAAGCATGTGCGAGTCCGGCACGTGCAGCGAATTACCTGGCGTGTGCAAGAAGCCAACGCCCCAGCGCATCTAGCTCTGACAGGGTGCTGCTCATGGCTATAAAGCCGCGCCCCGGACTGCACCCTGTGCTTAGCGTTTCGTCTGCTCCTAGCAAAAGTAGTGTTCCACTTACCGCTCCTGTGTTCAGCATCTTCTACGTTGAACTTCTTGGTCTGCAGCATCCTTCAGTATCCTGTTGGGACCCTATGCAATGGACCAGTGGAAGAGAGGGGTGATCTGTCGTTCTTCTGTATGGTCTTTTTATAAATACCAACCAACAGTTCATATTATTTGATCAATAAATTCAACTTAATTGTGTCAAACACATTTTAGAAATACATAGAAAATACATAGAAAATACATAGAAAATACATTATACATTCTTTACCAAAATCCTGTATTGGTTCCAGTGTTGGTTATAAGAAACCAGAGCTCACTTTTCAAGTATACTACCATTCATTCACTTTCATTCTCCATCCCATTCAGACTCTCTTTCTCATCTCTCTCTAACCCTCATTGGTTAGAAACCGCCACTTCACTGTAATAATTCCTTTGTGGGTTCAGATCTATTGGTCAGTCAACCCATCTGTGTAGATTTTAATCCCACAGAATTAGAACACGTGTTTTGGTTGTCCCTTGACCCCTATTCCGGTCTCTTTATACAGCAACCTTCTTCAGGACAAAAAAAAAAGCATCCCATCTATGTGCTGTCTCTTACGGTAGGGTGAGCCATGGTCCCTGCCCTTTTCATTTTGCGCAAGTGGTTCAGATGTAGGAATTACTCTGTATTTCTACGTGGGTCCTTGCTGCCCAAACTGATCTGACATCAATATTTGCAGTGATTGGTACTCAATTTACAACCACTGTTGTTTTAGTTAAGTAGTACTCCTGTTGGAAGTTTCTTTAATCTTCCCAGGTATATTTCTTATAACAATCTTGACTGGATTGCGTCCGGGGCCCTTCAATCGCCTCATATCCGTTGTTCACGCTGGTTCCTGATTTCCCATTTGAATCATTTGGTGCCCGTGCTCCTGTTGGGTCCCTTTGGTTCTCCTGCATCCTCAGCAATCTTCAGTATCCTGGTTTTCCTTCCTGCTCCGCGGCCTTCGGCATCCTGGCTGCCACAGTTCCACTGTGGTCTCTGGTTTTTCCTTGCACCTCCGTTCAGACTCTAATCCTGTCTTTCGTCGCCGAGGCCAGTCCCGCTTCTTGTACCCAACGCTCTTTAAGAAAGCAAGCAACAGGGTGAGCATCTGAATCCAGCCACCTTCCCCTCACACCTTAAACCTCCTCTTAAGAACTCGAGAACTCACCTGTATTTTGAGACTCAATCATTCTCTCTCGGTGCGTTGCTGCTGACGCGACGCCATTTGCTCTGCTCCTGGTTTGGTAGAAGGACACAAGATCGTTAGTGGTGGATCAACATCTGGAGAACCATCTCACATCAGTGCCAGCCCCACTTTGATCGGCAAAGAGACTTACCTGTTCAGCGCCACGCCCAACACGCTGTGGCGATCACAGAGACACTTACCTGTTTTGCATTCCCTGCTTGTACCTCTTCGACGAGTATCCTGGGGAACGTCCATCTTAGAAGCCGGAGTCATCATTACAGAATCACAGGTGAGCCGAGCCCACACGCTCCAGCCAGCCTCATTCCTTAAGGGGATAGAAGGGAGGTGGGGAACCCCAGTTATTATTCTACAGTAGATTTACCCTGCATTCATCCCTAGGTGGACCCGGAATTCCTCCCAAACATCACTACCAGAAGTCCTGAAGACAACCAAGCCCCTCGCAACCTCACAGTCTCTTGGTGGGTTTTGCTCCATCCGGGCGGCGGGGGATGGTGTGGTTGGGATATACCACTGGGCGAAGGGGACCAGTGCGGGGGCCACTCTGCAGTACAGTCCGGACCAGGCACTCCTGCAGGGCACCAGATGTAAGTGTGACAAGAATATGCTAATTTCTGTTACCTTTTGAGACGCCCAGCAATTTTGCTGGATTTCTAGGATTTAAATTTTTACCTGGAAAGAGTGTGAGCCTTTTTTCCCACTCTTTCATGTATTTTGATGTGTTTTACTTTTGTGTTCTTTGGATATGGAGTTTTAAAACAACTCCATAGGCATCATCTTTTTCTGTGTGTCACACAGCACCTTCAGTGCAGTGGCACAGGGGTGTCTTTCAGACTCCCCAAGGTTTAAATACCTTCTCTCGGACTGACTACTGTCTCCCAGAGTATGTAAAGTTAAATTGACTTTACTAGTCTTTTTAAATGTATAGACCGAACACACACTATCTTCCTATAGAGTGCTGGAAGGGTTGCTTAGCTTCCCCTGATTCTAAACACTCATGTAACAGACAAATGTTACCCTTTTGTATTTGAAATGTCCTGTGGCAGTGGTTTTAAACAAACTACCATGATTTTTCCCGACCGCAAACACCGGTAGCAAAAAATTGGGTCAGCCATATTTTCCAACATGGCGCCCAAGACCTATCTGTAAAAACAGACTCCGGTTGACTTTTTTTACCGTTTCTTTTAGGAAAGGTCCTTCTTGTGTTTAACTCTGTACACCAAACCAGGTTCAGTCCCTTTGTTCGTTGGCCTTTGGGGGGCTTCAGTGCTGAAGCCCTCCTCTGGCGCCTGAGTGTCTGGGGTGGACAGTATGTGAGTGAGGTGCCCGAAACTCCCTGTGCTCAGTCTCCTAGGAGACCTGAATGCACTCTGGCGTGATTGGCCGTCTGGCTGTCCAGCAAGGACAGCCACCCTGCTGTGTGAGTGACAGCCAGGCTGGAACGAATGGGGGAAAACTGTTTAAAAGCAGGCCTCTGGGACTTGGAAAGCAGAGTCGACCACTGGAACGAAAGAACCGAAGACGAGCTGAAGGAAGATGACTGCTGCAACTCCTGGTCCACCGGTGAAGCCCTGCTGCAGGTTCAAATTGCCTGAAACTCCATCAACAGAGAAGTCCTTCAAGGTTAACTTCTTCCCTTGAGTTTGGTGGGAACAACCAACTTGTAAGCCGCCTGGACACCATCCCCATACTGGTCGAATTTTCTTCAGAGTGCTGTTGAAAACCGGATAGCCAGTGGTAAGGATACCAGTTTGTGCTCTTTAAGGCACTCACACCTTAAACCGACGTTTTGCCAAGTTTGTGGCCTCTTCCCTGGGCAGTGCAGGAACCTCCCGATGTCCTCCTCCTTCTCCCCATGACTGAAGCTCAGGAACAGCGAGATCTGCAGGAACTGCCAAGAACAACTGACTCAGCTACAGCTTTTCTTCACTTACAAGGTACTGTGCAAGGGCACTGTAGAACTCTGTTCGGCCGCAGTGGAAGTTTGTGAAACTTTCCTGAATTTGAAGGCTTGTCCTTCCCTAAAACAACATATAACTTTTTGTCTGATCAAATTCTCCTAAGAACTGGGGCAAAGACTTACTGTTTACTACCAGAACTGTGCTATCCTATCCAAGACTCTGCACCATTGACTTTGGCCCAGGCCCATTGAAATGAATTGCTGGTTGTAGTGAACTGAAACTATTTGCCCAACATCTGAAAGGATTTGTGCTGTTGATTCTTATAACCTTGTCTTCTTACCCCTTTTTAAAGTAACTGAAGTGCCATTTTGCTACCACTTCAGGGGAGCTGAACTTGTTCAGAAACTGATTGGTTGTGTATTGTACTATATTAGGTTGTGATATTGAGCTGCTCTTGCTAGTGGAATGTTTTCCAAATGACTGTGTAAATAAATGTATATTCTCTTACCAAGAAACCTTGAGTAAGTGTTTGTTTGAATCACTGTGATTGCTAGTCCTTTGTGTAACCTCTTGTACTGCTTACTTTACTCTTGAGATAAGTCTGGCTGCTCAGCCACTACTACCACATTACTGTGTAGTACAGGCTTGTACCAAAGGTGACATTTTACTGACACTTGTAATCTTAATTGTGTGTAGTGTTCCCAAAGTGTACTGCATATGATTCTGCCTAACATACGGCCTCCAGAGTGAGTTTGGCTTGCAGAGGGGCACTTTCTCTAGTTTGTCTCAATCTTGGCAATTCTGTGTTCCCCGATTTCCTGGTCATGGCTTTCCATGCACTTCAACAGGAGTTATTATAGCAAAATCATCTGGTCACGTCATGTATCTATCCCTGGGTCTCCTAGGGTTGTTAAGATTATGGTCTGGTTTGCTTGCCTATGGGGGGCCCCTACATGGATGGTTGGGTGGCGGGAACTCTGGGGGATCTCCCATATACAAACTCCAGAGGTTAATTCACATAGTTGTTATTTTCTGTTTGGCCTCAGAGTCTCCTGCCCCTTCCCAATGTGACTTTGTGACTTACCCAAGACTATGCCATCATTTTAGACTTGGTGCGTCAATATTATAAATATGGACTTGTACACACCTTTTCATTGGTAAGAGGAACATCACAAGAGCCACAGTATTCAACCATAATGTAAAGGATCCAATAATTTACATTATATCTGTTCAATTATTGCAGAACTTTAACACTTGGATGATAATTTGATACCACTTGAAAACTGAAAACTGGCAAAACATCAACATACCCATGATACTAGGGGATCTCCAAAATGTGGTGGAAAAAATAGAGTTGGTAGATATCTGAAAGGTCAAAAACCTGCACTCTCAAATTATTTACTCTAAATATCTAAGGTTCTCACAAGTTTACTATTTTTTCATAATCATTGAGATTATAGGAATGAAAAAATGCAGTTAGTACAGATAAGATTAAATCTCACACATTGCAACATAGCTCTGCGATTCTTTTTACTTTCCAGTCAGTGCACCTCAGAGAACACCCCGCATGGGCTCTCCAATGAAAAATAAAGTATACCGTTAGTTACAATAGTACTGAAGATTCTTTTCATTTTAAACTATGAAAGAGCAGAGACAACTACCATCAGGGATGTTTTTAAACAATACAAGGGAATGGGCACCATAAACAACCCACAGAAAAAATATAGAATGTTTTGGATAGATGTAAATTCTACAATTGCAACAGAAAATACATTCAACAGAGGATACCCAAAAAACAAGAAAGTCTGGTATCTAAACAACATAAAATTCAATGGGAACTGATCAATATAGTTATAGAAAAAAATTAAAGAACAGGCACACATATTACGAATGGGGAATGAAGCCGAGCTTTTGTAGCTCTACATCACAAATCTCATCTAATAGCAAGTATTACATTAATTTCTAAACCCTATGGAAAGTCAGTCTTGACTAAGTTCAAGATTTGAGGTTTTTCACAAATTATATCAACAACTTCAAATTTACACAGCAACCCAAGTGAACAAACTCACTGATAAGAGCTGCATCACTATAATAGATATCATTACAATAGATAAAATAAAATGAGACATCATTCATATAGTCTAAGCACTGTGATGTGCAAATTTCTCCAGGCACAGATCACACATTGCATCTGAAAGAACTGTTCAATTTGATATTAAAAACCCACCACATACCAGATTCTTGACAAAGGGTTCAAAATTCAGTGATCTAAAATAATGGGCACTCTAAGGGCGATGTGGCCTGTTGCTCTGCAAGATGGTCCCCTGGCCTCTTGCCATATAGCTGCATCATGGTACTAATCTGATGAGCAACTGGAGCCAACAACACAATTCCTGGTTTATGAGAGGGCATTCCACCCTTGAGTGAACAGGTAACTCTAAGCTCCACAAAGCCTTGTATCAGTTTAGGGAAGAGATCTGCCCTCCTGTAAGGGTGACCAAAGACAGCCACTAAAGACAGCCACTATGTGAACAGCAGCAGAACAGTACAACAAGCACTGATCACTGACACTCACAGATGGAATAGATGGAGAATAGAGGATTGGAATGGATTGGACAACATTGGATTTTACAAAGTTTCCAAATGTCTACAAGGAATAGACCCGTAAGATTCTTGCAGCAATGGATCCTAAAGCCAGTACATACATAATTTGAATGTCTTCTGAAATGTCAAAGAATACATAAGGTAAGAAACAGAAACCCTGTGAAAGAAAAGAACTCCAATATAGGGTGACCAGGGGACACCAATAATAATTCTGGAGAGTCCTTACAAACATTCTGGGCAAAACATCAAATTAACAGACACTAATTCTAGGAAAACTTTTAAGGAAAGATTCTGGATAAAACCTACAAGCAAACAATACATGTCATCATGCAAAATCCAAGCTTACTGTGATTTTATTTAGAGGGTTGCACACTTGTTTCATCTATGTCAGCCTGTCCAGCAGACCGAGCCAGGCTGCTGCATCTGACTATACACCTCCTTTACTAAGCTTTTTGAGAGGTCCTATCACCACTTATGTTCTTTATGATGTGTTTGCCCTGATGAAGGCTGGGTTGATGTTTCGCAATCAACTCCTCAGCTGAAACTTGAGTTGGCAGACAGATTGAGTCTTCCTTTCTGAATATGCTTCGAATAGTGTTGGCCATAGCCACGCTAATTGATGTTCATGTGGTTTGATAAATAACAGGGCACACTGTATGAAACTATGGTGCTAGGTTGATTTTTAGTGTAACCGGTTGATGTTCAATCTGCACTGATTGCTCTTTTACACTTTAATCTGCTGTATTTGCATATTAGAGCCATGTGTTTCACATTATATGTTCAATGTATGTGTTATATGGTATTTGTGATAGGTGGTGTTGAGGTTTTTTGTGCATAACTGAATGGTGTTGTGTCTCTTTTTTAATGTGAAACATTGCATGTTTTTGTCTACAATAAATTGCTGTTTTATTTATGTTTGTACAGGTACTTGCATTCTATGAACATGCCATTGGTGTAGTATTAAGTCTTCATTATTGGAACACATATGAATGATATTAAAATTCAAAAATTCAAAATGAAAAGAGTTTATAAGTGAATTTTCCCTATAGCATTGTATAAGACCTTGGTTTAGGAGGTTTTTTATGTGATATATTTCGTCCCTATGCCATCAATTCTTGTTGGTGGATGGCCTCAGGTTTTTGTTCTTCACTTTCTAAAATGTAACACTTAATAAAACCGAGGCACTGTTTCTGCACCAGCCATTCCTAGGCTATCTTCTTTTTCTTTGGGGTTCAGTTTCTTGTGCTCCCACTTCCTTTTCTTCCAAAATGAAAAATCTGTGCTTTGTGTTTGATCCTTCACTTTCTTTTGTACCTCATGTCATATGCCTGGTAAAATATGCAAATGTTCATCTGTTGGCACTGCAGTTTATCAACATTTTGGTTTCTAACTCAAATTTGTGGATTTTAGTTCAGGCTTTGGTGATATCATGAATTGGCACAGTTATTTCTACTCTTTTCCTTGTCAAACTCACTGCCCTTGACACAGGGTTGCAGAATGACATGGTCGGTAAAAAGCAGGTAGATACCAGCTCGCCGCTTGTTGTTTCTGCCATCTATATATTTCTGAATGGCCTTCCTAGATGGATTGCTGGGCATAAAGCATAACATCTGCTTAACATGTTTCCCTGCTTTGTGCAAGAAGACTGCCAGCAGACCACACATATCTAATTATGATGCATCGGGAGAGGCTTGAATGCATATACGTTAATGCATTTTTTAAACCTGTAAAAAGCAGTTGGAATCCATAGGAATTAATTGTAATGTGGGCTGCTGCAACGTCACTTATGGTCTGGGTGGAAAAAAGGCATGGGAGCCTGGGACCACCCTGATTCTTGTTCCTTTTTACCATCGCAGCCAGAAAGTTATCAACATCTGATGTAGTGAGCAGTGGATGCCAACCGAGTTGCTTACCCTGTCCTTTTTGGGATATTAACACCTCATTTAAACTGGGACTGTTAATCCAGTCTGAGTGTCCATCTTATTCTTTTTAGTAAAAGAACATTTCAATTTTAATTTTTGCAGTGGTTCTGTGCGACATCCCTATAAAATTCCAGGCCTGGCCATTTTCAGTCTTGTGCCGTTGGCCGTCACACAGGCGTGAATTTCTGCTACTAAACCAACATTGAATATGCATCCCTGATTACGCAGGGATTTACAGTTATGTATGCAGGGGAATTTCTGTTTTTATGCTACCATGCCCCTGTCCAATACTTTTCTGGAAAAGGCCCAGGATGATTTCATCACATATTGCCTGAGAATTTATGCAACACATGCATGCATCTCATTTAAAAGACATCACAAGATGAAATCAGTGTTTATTCCAGCTGGCAACAAACTCCCCACGTATCAAGCTTCTTTCTGTCAGAACGGTTCATCACAGACACTCTGTTGGTAGTTGTAGATCAATGCCACATGCATCACAGACAAGTCTAGATCTTAAAGATTAAACCATTTGCAAATCTGGCAATGGAAAAGGGTGTATCTTCGCATACACTTTTGTATTGAGCTAATCCAGCAATGCCTTACTTTGTTCTCATATCCAGTGGGACATAGATATCTTGAGCTAATTGATTCTGTCTGTGACCCGTTGTAGTGGTGTAGCACTTTTATAATTCTGAGGATACCACTTATTGATACGTCACAGAAGCAACACCAGGAATTATTTTGGAAAAAATGAGCATTCCAGATGTTTCTGAAAATGAACAATATGGACAAAGGATTAAAGGGCATTTGAAAGAGAATTACTTATTCTTGGGCATCAGAGATTGAATTGATTATCGCCTCTGAAGCTGAAAATTACTTTGAGGATGACAAGTGTGTAAGTATATATATATATATATATGTATCTATGTATATGTAGGTGATGTACACACACCAACCTAGCTAGTAGAGAGGGCAGTGCACTATATGTAGAGGAAGGGGCAACTAGTAGAAAAAGTGGATGTGGTGGGGAAGGGATCAAAATTTATCAGAATCCAGACATCATAGGCCACGTAGTGTTCCATTAAGAGCAGGGTCATCATCTCCATCCTGAAGTTCAGGCATATTGTTCCAGAGTCTGGGTTGTAGGAGGATCATCCATGCCCTTTATTCTTCTCATTATTGGATTTCTTGGAGATAGCTTGAAGATGTAATGTATCCAGGTTGCTCTGGTCTCCTGAGACATTGAGTTTCTCAGCTAGTTATGATAGGGTCTTGCTCATCAGGACTTTGTTGGTGGTGCAAGCCATCTTGACATTCATTCAGTCTTGAAGGGGCATCTAGTGGAGCCACTGAGCGGGGCCGGTGTTGTGACTGGGAAACCTGCAGAAATTGCCACGCTTGAGGTGGGAGACAACAAGGCCTGGACACTGGTTCTGAAATTCGATGTGGAGCTGAAGCGTGTGAATCTGTGGTGGAGAAAGAGCTGATACCTAATATTCTGTGTCTTGGAGGAAATTTGTGTTTAGAAAGAAAGGTTCCAGTCAGTCATGAAACAAGGGACTTTGATCTGTGACAGAGCTATGGATGTTAGCTGTCAAATTACGTCTCTGGCTGCCATTTTCTGACTTGTGTGCATTTGATGATGCCTCCAAGGAGGATGAACTCTCTCTTTGATGGTCTGAGCTTCAAGTGGGCATTCAACATCCAGGCTTGAAAGAGGCAGAGGCTGTGTTTCTCCTGGCGAATATTGAGAATGCAGTTGTCCTTCATAGAGACAAGTGTCATCATCACGTTGGAGAATTTCCATGCTGAGGTCAGCAAGGGGTATTGTATGCAATGGCACGTAGAGGTTGTAGATAACTGGGTAGAAGATGGATCCTTATGGTGCTCTGCAGATCTCTGGGCATTAGGATATATGGGTGCCCATGTGGATGAGCTGAAGTCAATTCATGCGGGAGGATGGAAACCAGAAAAAGAGTGAGTCTTTGAATCCCAATCCTGGAATCAGAGGGTGTTATAGTGCTTCATTAATGTTCATGTCGAAAGCGTTAGAGAGGTTGAGCAGAATCGTTGTCTTAGAACATGAGTGTCTCATCTAGGAACTAGAAGTTGGCAGTCTCTATGCTAAATCTGGGTTGTGAACTAGACTGGTAATCTTGTGTATTGTATGATAGTTTCATGCACTTGGAGGGTGATAGTATTCTCATTTACCTTTCCAATAAAGGGAAGACGGGGGATGGGGCAGTAGTTTGCCAGGTCAATAGCGCCAAGTGTGGTTTTCATCAGCAGGGGAGGATCTGGCTGGTTTTCAGTACTCTAGGAAGAGGCCTTCAGTGTGTGAGATTGTTATAATGTTGAGGAGAGGAACGAGTAAAGTTCCTGTGATATTCTTATTTTTGGCTGTGATCCTGTCTTTATAGCACGTGGCCCTGTGGGCTCTATTGATGGTTGTGAATGTGTCTAGTATTTTGGTGTAGAATTCTGACTACCTTCAGACATGAAAATCTGCAACTTGGAGATGGTTATGGTGGGGTGTGTGTCATCAGCGCGACACTGAATCTTGTTGATTTTGTCAAAGAACTGTTAAGTGTGTTACATTTGCCCATGAGCAGTAACAACGCATAGATTAAGTAAACAGAAGAAAAATCCAAACCTAAAATCCAATATAATACAAATGTAAACAGTAGCAGTCTGAAGGTATGTTATGTTATGTTACTTTGCATTTATATAGCACCTTATGTACCACTGGTATGGTCTGAAGGCGCTGGTAGGTTGAACGTCCTTGGGAACCGAAGTTCAAGTCAGTAGAGAGAGTAGAGAGAGTCAAAGGTGCGTGTAAGTACCGGATATGTGGGCAGCTGGTGTGGCATTCGTGTAATAGCTGCTTCTTAGCGATAGGTGTGGTGGTTGAGAGATCAAGAGTATGTGTTCGTTCGGGCAGGATTTATCCAGAGCGATTGTGGCTGCGTTAGGCCTGAGGAGAACGCCTGGCTGGGGGGTGTGTAACCAGCAGTGTTTAGTTAAGAGTGATGGGGAGTATGAGGCAGATGTTGGTATGAGAACAGCTATACCGAGTGGTGTCATAGTATCTCTGTGTTCTAGTTGAATGTTGGTGTAAGGAAGAGAGTAAGCATGATGATGTGATATGATGGGTTACATGCTCTTTCAAACGTTCCATGCATTCCAAGCCATTCCATGAAAGTTGCGTAATTCTATGCACTCCAGCCCGCTCCACGCACTCCAGCCCACTCCACGCACTCCAGCCCGCTCCATGCACTCAAGCCTGCTCCACGCATGCCAGCCCGCTCCACGCACTCCAATCCGTTCTATGCACTCCAATCCATTCTACGCACTTTAATCCGTTCTATGCACTTGAATCCGTTCTATGCACTTGAATCTGCTCCATGTACTCCGGTCCGTTCCGTGAATTTCTACGTTGTTTTATGCACTCCATCCAATTATTACACCCGTACCATCCACATACTTACACGGCCCTTTCACATATTGCACCAGTACCTTCCACATACTTCATCCGTTCCATCCACATACTTCATCCGTTCCATCCACATACGTTACCGGTTCTGTCTACATACGTCATCCGTTCCATCCACATACATCACTCTTTCTATCCACATACTTCACCCATTCCGTCCGCTCTATGCACTCAATGGCTATACGTACTCATCCGCTCTAGGCACTCATCCGCTCTAGGCACTCATCTCCTCTAGGCACTCATCTGCCATACGCAATCATCCGCCATACGCAATCGTCCGATCAAGGCACTCGTCCGATCAAGGCACTCATCCGCTTGATGTCCTCTCATGAGCTATGCATACATCCGCTCTGCGCACTCACCCGCTTTACGCACTCACCTGCTCTTATGCACTCACCTGCTCTCATGCACTCACCTGCTCTTACGCACCACTCCGCTCTCATGCACCCCTCCGCTCTCATGCACCCCTCCGCTCTTATGCACTAATTCGCTCTTACGCACTCATCTGCTCCATACACTCGTCCGCTCTACCCACTAGTCTGTTCTACGCATTCCTCCACTCTATACACTCCTCCGTTCTTACACACTCCTCCGTTCTTACACAGTCTTCCATTCTTACACAGTCTTCCATTCTTACACACTCTTCCGTTCTTGCGTACTCTTCCGTTCTTATGCACTCTTCCGTTCTTGCACACTCTTCGGTTCTTGCGCACTTTTCGGTTCTTGCGCACTCTTCCGCTCCGCGCACTCTTCCGCTCCGTGCACCCATCCGCTCTATGCGCTCGTTCTTTCCACGCACTCATCTGCTATATGCCCTCATCTGCTTTACAAAGTCGTTTGATCAAACGCACTCATCCGCTCTATACACTCATCCGCTCTACACATTCATCTGCTCTATGTACTCCTGTGTTCTACACACTCTTCCGCTCTACACACTCATCCGCTCTATACACTCATCCGCTCTACATACTCATCCGCTCTACACCCCATCTGCTCAATACACTCAACCGCTCTACACCCCTCTGCTCAATACACTCATCCGCTCAATACGCTCATCCGCTCAATACACTCATCCGATCTACACACTCATCTGCTCAACGCAATAATCCGCTCAGCGCACTCATCCGTTCCACTCGCTTCATCCATTCTAACGATTTCATCCGCTCCATTCACTTCGTTCATTTATCATGCATTATCGATTCAGTCCATGTCAATTGTCATATGCACTGGATCCGTTCTGTGCTCTCTATCTGTTTCATGCACTACACCCGTCTCATGTACTTGAATCGTCTATTCTGTACTTTCCATCTATGCCATGCACTCATACAGTCGGTGTCATCTGTCTGGATACTCTTCAGTCACTTCTATTCATTTTTCCATCTTCTTCTCTTTATTCATTTCGCCCATTTTGTTCATTTTGTCCATTGCACTCATTACATCCATTTCATTAATTTAAACCTCATTACTGTTTTTCGTACGATTTATTCTTTTTATCCACTTCACTGCTTTGATCTACTTTACTCATTCTATTCTGTTTGTCTTTTTAGTTTACATTAGCGGTTATTAGTTTTTGATTTCTCGCATGGATCTTGATGTTGTATTGCTATTTGTCTTATTGTTATTCAAGATCTAGTAGTTTGTTGGGTTGGTGTCATTGAGATGGTGTTATTCCGTTTGGGTTAGTTTGTGTACGGGTTGGTTTTAGGGGAAGAGACAACTTTTCACTAGTTTTCGAAAAGACATTAGATCTTCAGTTAGTCGGATGTGGGGTGGGAGTGCATTCCATAGCGTGGGGGCCAAGGCTGAGAATGATGATCTGCCTAACCTGACTGAGTTTGTGTTAGGTATGACTAGGAGGCCGGCTGAGCTCGATCTTAGAGTACATGGAGGGTGATAGGGTTTTAGCTTGTCTTGAAGATATTGAGGTCCGGTTTTATGCAATGCTCGATGAGAAATGCATAAGGTTTTGAAAGTCACCCTTCAGGCCACTGGAAGTCAGTGCAGAGTTTTTAGGGCAGCCGAGCGCTAGTAGCAGTTTGGCTGTGGTGTTTTGTGCTCTTTGAAGTTTATTCAGTTGGTAAGCTTGGACACCGAGGTAGAGGGGGTTAGCGTAGTCCAGTCTTGATATAAGAATTGATTGGACCACAGAGAGTCTGTTGGGAAAGGAGAGATATGGAAAGATGTGCGTAAGAGTTTTAAGGTGGTAGTGGCATGACTTTGAGACGTTGTTGACTTGGCGCGAGAGTGTTAGGTCAGAGTCAAGGGTGCATCCAAGGTTTTTTACTGAGTTAGAGGGAGTCGGTGAGTTGCCTATGGCAGATGGCCAGGGTAGTGGGTGTGAAAGAAGTTTGTAGTTGCCACATACCAAGATTTCAGTTTTGGAGGGGTTTAACAAGAGGTGGCTTTGGGTCATCCAGAGCTCTATGTCGAGGAGGCAGGAGGCGAGGTCAGGTCGGCAGTTGGGTTTTGAGTTCAGGAGTTTTAGAATTAGTTGAGTGTCATCAGCGTAGTTGTAACACAGGATATTGTGTGAATGGATTATTGATGGGAGGGTGATCAAGTAGAGATTGAGCAGGAGGGCAGATAGGCATGCTCCTTGTGGAACTCCCGTGTCGACTGGACGGGCTTGGGGGGAATAGGTGGAGAGTAGCGTTATTTGGTACCTGTCTTTGAGGAATGAAGCTATCCATTTGAGAGCGGTTCCACGGATTCCTAGGGAGTGGAGGCGTTCAAAGGGGATTGAGTGATTGATTGTGTCCAAGGCGGCAGATAGGTCAAGAAGGATTAATGCGGTGCATCCCGCGGAGTCTGCCGTGATTTTAAGGTCATCCCAGATTGAGGTTAGGGTGGTTTCAGTTCCGTGTCGGGCTCTGAAACCAGATTGTGCAGGGTCTAGGAGATTGTTGGCTTCGACAAAGGCATTTAGTTGGGAGTAGGCGGTTTGGTCAACAAGTAGGCAAGGAACCTGGTGTTTGAGATGGGGAGGTAGTTTTTGGGCTTGAGATGGTCAAGGGAAGGTTTTTTATTAGAGGTTTGACATGAACCGTTTTGAATGCGTCGGGAAAAATACCCGAGGAAAGGGAGTCATTTATGATGGATCTTGCGTGTTCTCCTGCGCAGGTAGAAGCGGAAATTTCTTTCAGGGTTGTGGCCGGGCAAGGGTCTAGCGGGGAGCCGGATGGTTTGCGGGCAGAGAGAAGTTTGGTCGGGTGATATTGGACTAAAGGAGTCGAACGTTGGTTGCGCAGTGGTCGCAGCCGGTGGGTTGTCCGGTATGGGGGTAGGGTTGCCTGATGGCTATAAGAGAGCCAGTTTGGTGGTTAGCGCATTTGTTCTTTTGAGAGCCATGGAGTAAAAGTGGAGAGAGAGTGAGTCGCTCAGTGATTGTGAGGGGATCGGGACGGGGGTAGCCGATGCCGGTTTGGTGAATTCGCTGATGATTTTGTGAAGTTCTTTGCTGGGGTTTTTTCAGTTTAGGATTCAGGAGTTGTAGTGGGCTTTTTTTGCTTCCCGGATATGAAATCATCTCCTCTAATTCTCAGTGAGCTGCCAAGAAGTGATTGCAAAGCCCACACAATAACAGGTTCTGGAATGAGATGCAGATATAAATGTCTACCTGGATTGAGTCAAGCCCTATGTTTTGGACTCTTGGAATGGGAATATCATCTTTGTGGCATCATCCATATATTAAAAGAGAATGAATACGTGTTTCTTCCTGTTCAGTAGAAAAGGGGTAGTACTTACATCACTGTGAGAACGGGAGTGCTAAAGATTGTCTGATTACCGAGGAGTTGAATGAACTGTGAGGAGTCAGGAAGGAAACTCGGACTCATGTTTGCCATGTTTTTGTTTAAAGACTTGTATTCAAATGAAAAAGGGTTGGGAAAATGCCTCTCTGACCCTGCTGCAAGAGGAATTTCCCTGCCTAAACCAAAACTAAGGATCTGTCAGTGTCAGAATATTCCAAACAATACTGTCCTTTGTCCAAAGTTCTATTCTGACCTTCCTACTAAATCTAAATTCTAAGGTGAAACAGAAAATGTCTTTAAGCTGTGGGAGGTTTTGAAAAGTTTTTACAAAATAAGAATAAATGATTCCATACAGATTTCTTCGAGGATAATAAGTCTCAGCTCCAGAGGATGTCTCCCTTCACCCTGGATTCTACTTATCTCTCTGAGGTTTCACACATATAACAGTTTCTTATGCCTCTTGTGGCCCACAACAATGTTAACGTAGAAACTTATCTGACTTTGTAATATGTCTCTTCCCGAACACCTGAAATGCCTTCTTGCCAGGCTTTTGCTTTTCCTTTTGATTCAGACAATTCCTTTTCTAGTCCTGATATTTGTTCTCAGGATCTCATTATCTCACAGAGTTTTTATTGCCTGTTATACTCTCCTGCCAGGGCTTCTTGTTTGCACACACTTGTGATTGCCTGGTAATATTCTCCTGCCAGGACTTCTTGTATTTACACACTTGTATTTACACAGGCTTTCCACCCTTCTCCAAAGTTGCTCATTTATGTTGCCTTTCACTATGTCCTTCGGATGCATTATCCGTTCCAGGTTCCTTCTATATTTGTGTATTATGTATTCATGTAGTTGTAAGGGTTTTGTTTATAACTCAAATTCCATTTTGATATTGAGTTAATTTGTTCTTTTTCTCTCTGTGTTTTGTGCTTCATTTACTTTCATTCCGTATGACCGCTGACGCGCCCTAGGTCCCCACTGCTTCTGAGCAGACTCACTGTTTTTTCTTAGCATTGCTAAATTCTCCAGCGGTTAACCAGAAAAGTGTTTTTCTCCCCCAACCACTTCCTTCTGGTCTGTTTGGCTCTCGCGGATTGTTCTCCACAAGTCTGCTCTGCTCCATGCTCCGGTACACAAACTACTGCTTGCGATCACCTGTGAATGCCCAGGAGTCCCTTTACAGCTCCTGGTGTTCCCACAGTGCATCTTTTCCTTGCAGTCATTTCTGCTTTCTTTGTTGACAAGCCTCCTGGCTCTGCTACACCGGTAATCGCCTGTCGGTTCTTTCAACCTCAAGGGGAGAATTTGCTCTCTCCCACCAGTTGCAGTCTACATCCATTATTTACTTCACTTGCTTTTTAAACTTCACAGGGATAGGTGTGTATGCACAACCACTAGAGTTCTCGCTGAGGTTGTTCCTTCTTGCGCTCTGCACTGCTGGATCCCACTTTCTCATACCAGTAATTCAGTCATTCTGGGATTGGAAGTCCAATTTGAGAACTGGCTTGGAATGCATGAAAAAACTTTCTTAGCAGTTTCAAATGATGAATGAGATCTGGATGAAGGAGAGGTGGAACTGGTGGAAGTGATTCCCCTAGTCTTCATGAGAGAAGGGGTGTATGCATAACAAAAGGCCATGTTGGAATTGGATATGAGTAGGTTATTTTCAAGATAAAATGGGGGTCACCATGTCTCATACATGGATACCACCATTACCTCCCGCAGGTTGTCCCCTCCCATGTGATTCTCTCTCATGTAGCTGCCCCCAGGCTGCCGTCCCCTAGCCACATGGAAGGAGGTCACCCCCGGGAGAACAGTGATGAGTCCATCGGATTCATCACAGGACTCTCTCCTTTTTTTTAAATTGCTGTTACTGAGAGTTTTGCAGTTGGGTAGATTGAACCAATGACAGAAATTATTAAAAATAAATTCCTATTTTATAATGTCCATTTATGGAATCCTAATGTTGCAAATACTCACGCAAATATATGTTAGGATTGTCTAAGGGAGGCCAGCCCATGACATTATTCTGTAGCGCTCCCCAAAACATCACTGGCTCTGTTCAGATTTCATCAGCGATAAAGCCACACTTAAGTTCATTAAGTATTGCAAAGGGAGGAGCAGAGATTCGAAGATTAACACTCTTTTAAAGAAGGATTTTTAGTATTTTATGAATGCAGTCAATAGTCTCATCACCCAATAATTTAGCACAATATAAGGCAACAGTGTGTGGTGTAGCTCTGTAAAGATGCATCATGGCTTCAACATATTTTCTCCCAAGATAGTTGACATATTGTAAAATGTCCTATTAGTCTTGGGCATGATAATTGCTGGGGTGTGTGAACATTTGAACGTTTTCCACAAAGGAGACCTCCAGATAAGCAGACTCTTTCATCATCTCTAGTCTTTCACTATTAATATAGAACAATTGTGAGAAGTTCCTTTTGGCAGCTACTAGCAAAATGTGGGATTTAGGAAGGTTTATGGGCAGGTCCGATTAATCATATATGTGGCATATTTATCTTTCGGCCTTTGAAAGGTGTTCTCAGCAGAATGGTGTCATCCATGTAACCTGGGAATTGCAGTGGCAGCCCACCAAACAATATAATGACCCTGCACCATCAACTCAATGTATAGGGAGTTAATGTATAGTTTGAAAAGCAGTGGCACCAATAAGCACACCTGGCAGATGTGCTTTCCATCTATGAACGTCACCATGTCATTGGTGTCCTCATGGATTGAGTATATGATGTTTAGGGGGAATGGGATCACACAGTTTCCTCATGGTGCTCCATAGCCTCAGACTTTTGAGCTTATCGAAGGCGAAGAACATGTGTATTAATTCCTTAAATATTGGGTTATTTTTTCGGAAGAAGAATTTGCCATCTAGAAAATACAAGTTAACAACTTGCTTGGATGCTCCAACTACCTATTTAAAGCCACCCAGTTTCTACAATAAGAACTCATTATTGTTGGCACAATTGTCTAGCCTTAGATGCATAAGCTTGCTGAGAATGTTTAAGGTGGTGACAGGGAGGTAAAATTAGGCACAATTTTGGTAGATTCCCATCACCTTTTGTGTAGACCAGTGGTATTGAGGCCTGGTGCCAGCTGGAGAGAATCATGGTAGTATATCATCTGGTATTAACATCTCACTGATAAGAGGAGCCCAAAGAGCTCTTAAAAGCCTACATGTGTCTGCTGGGATGGCATCTGCACAGGGGCTCTTGTGTTGTGTTTTTAAGAATTGTGTCAATCTTAGCCACGGTAAAGAATAGTGCTTCCTCGTTGCCATCTCCCATAAAGGAATACTCTCGTGAAGACTGAGGCTGGGATTACCAGACATGTGAAATATTGAAATCACACCAAAAGAGTGTGTTGCTCTGTCCTAGGACGTTCAGATCCAGCCGAAACAAGCTTCCAAAAGGTCCCGATGTTCTTCATGGCCACAGCCTCTTCTAATTCACAACAGGCCTGATGAAACAATCTGTCTTTTCTCTGCAATTGTAACACTGTTTGTATCATGCCCCATTCGGTCTATTTTAGAACGTCCACAGGCAGTATTGAACCACATTATGTTGCCTATGGTTTGTTGTCATTTGGTGATCTTAGGCAGTGGAGTGAAGATAGGTTCAATCGTTGCTATCAATGAGCTAAATGCATCCATACAATCTTATCCAGACACATTTCCAGTTCCTTCCCAACTCTGTTGGCAGCTCTGGATGTGACCACGTCACATGCAAAAGAAGCCTATTTTAGAATTCTTCTATTCACCTGCCATGCTTTAAATTCCCCCGGTCCCATCCACCTGGCCCCTTCCAAGCATTTCAGCAGAGAATTTCCCTGGCATTTAGCAAAAGTCAAAGATTGAGCTCAAGGGGACACGATAACTCTCAATTCTGTATGCGACCCGTATGTTGTCTCCCACACACCAATGTGTTTTCTTGATGAGAAAACTATCAGTGCTGGAGCAGAACCTCCCATTCCTGAATGTTGCTTTCCCTGAAGTATCCAGAGCGGTTCTACCATTCACTGAATTCTGCACCATTTCAATTGAAAAGAGACAACATTTCAAGCCGTCTGAATCTGATCTACAATGCATCATCATGTGTGGCTCAGACAACTGGCTGGATATGTGCGTATAGCTGTGCTGGAAGCCGAGGGCAGACCCGCATGTGCCTGTGTGTTCTTATTTTTAGTTGTGAGTAGTTGCCCATTTGTAAGCAGTAAAAGTGGTTGGTGCACCACTTATCTGTAGGGCTGGTTGTAGTGTCTTGGTTGTATTTCCAAGTCCCAAGACAAGTTAAAAGCCCACATAACTACTATTTCACTGGGACCAGCCCAGAAAACAACACCTTGTGGTTGATCTTGTCAGTCAATGCAGACAGTTTCAGTAGCATCATCAAGGTTAACTGGCTACTGTTTTCACATAGAGGTATGTTATCCACCATCTTCACGTGACTATTTGCTGTACCATGCTTAGAACATACTCCTGGATGCAAAGGGTTCAGACATTCCTGATTGTCAAAGTGATCCTGAAGTAAACAAAAGACCCATCATCCATTATCTTACTGAAGGTGGCTGTGCTGCTGGACCAGCCCTTAGAGAAGACATGAGGACACACTTGCCTGTATAGCTCAGAATGCCTAAGTGCCAGAAATGACACTACATGACATCCTGCCCATTCTAAAAATAAATACTTACAATGGCCCATACAAATGATTCAAGAACAGGTTTGTCTGTCATACCACAAGCATGCATGATAATCTGTTCTCCCCGGCAGCTCACTTGCCACAACTGGTGGCTGGCTCGGAAAACACTCTGCTGTGTGCCGGCATCTGATGACTGTTCTTGGCAGTCTACTCCTTCCCCAGGTAGAAATGTAATTCCTAGTGTGTTTGTAACCCTCTGGCTTATTTGGGATTTAGGATCCTCATGTGGTTTTTCTATCGCTCTGAAGCGTGAGGCATGCATGCTTACTCTCTCTCCATCATATCATGCTGTTACAGTTGTGTCTCTCAACCCAACAACCACCAATGGGTATGGCTCAGAGCACAGTTCCAGGTTTCCTTTTTTTGGTCCATTTCAGAGCAATTCTGTCTCCTAAACCTGGATGTCGCTTGACCCCCGCCTGTGGTAATATGGGATGTTGTTCTGTACACCCACCGATATCAGCGTTCCTTGCATTTGAAATGCACAGCAATTCATCCAATCCTATTAATCTAATTCTCTAAGGATGTCTGTGCACTCCAAATGAGTATTTATGGTTCATGCGTACAAACATGTTAATGTTAGAGTGAGTGTTGGTAAAATTGAAATGGATGCATGTCCAATCTGCATAATAGAGAGTCTAGCAAAGAACATTTGTAACTACTTTTGATTTAATGCAATGCAGGCAGGAACCATCATGGTGCTACCTGTCCTTCTATTCGTTCTCTTAAGGGCAGTTTGTAAGTGTTCAACATCAGAGTGTATTTTCTTCAGTAAAACGAGTGTAACACTTTTACAGCTACAATATATACTAAAAGTGTTCAAATAAATTAATATTTTCCATTTTTAGAAAGACAATTTACGTTAGTACTATGAAATAATTGTATGTTATTAGTAGCTTATTTTGCTGATACTGCACATAGTTTTGTCTCTCAAAATGTCCTCCCTTCTTTCGAAAGCAGTTCACTCTGGTTGCTCTGCTGTGAGCAATAGTTGTAGTGGCTCTAGCAAACAGGAACCTGACCACACCACTCTCCCCCATACAGCTACTTTGGCTAGAGTGAGACAGAGAGATACTAAGGGAGAAAAGAATGAGGAAGTGACATCGGGCAGTAGGGGTGAGATAAAGAGAGATAGAGATAGAAAGAGGGAGTGTGTGTGAGAGAGACAGAGACTGAGAGAGAGAGAGAGAGAGAGAGAGAGAGAGAGAGAGAGAGAGGGTGAGAGAGAGAAAGAAACATTTGCTAGATTGTATTGGTGGGAATTTCTCCCTTGGAATGGTCCATTGCTGCAGTCACATTGCTATATAAATTATTGAGAACAACTTGCCTAATATTGGAATGATGTACTCTGACATAGACATTCAATCATCTTCTATATTTGGATGCCTGGAGAAGTAATCTATTACCACTAAGATGTTTCTCCCATCAGATATGCTGAAAACAACTCACAAGAATCCACACTGGATAGTGTGTGCCTTGTTGCTACTGATGGGGCAGGTTACACTCCCTGTGTTGCTTGACAAAGGTTGAATTTCCCTGTTGTTTGTTGAACTAAGTCATCCATTCCTGGGAACCAAACCTTCTTAGCAGGGTTGGTGTTGACTATTCTGTACTCCACGTACTACTGATGCTGTAGTAGCTGTTACATCCAATGGTCAATTCTAATCAGAGGTGCTTTGTTACTGAAAATATGCATCAGCGGTTTGCAGTCAATTATGACCTTGAACAGTTGTGCTGTCAAGTACAAACAGAAATGCCAGCTTTCATTCGCCAATGTATCTGCTTCTGTTTATGAGTCTTTTGTTTTGGTCTTACATTTCCTCTGGCATTTACGTGAGTTGGGATTGCTCCTAGCTCGAGTGGGGTTTCATCCACTAATCGCTCTGTTCTCTTCATTCACTGTCTCAATTGTATGTGCTCTATGAGTGCATTTTTCACCTTTTCCTATGCCCTCTGTTCTGCTTTGGTCCATGCCCCTAATTACCTTTGTCTTGCTCAAATCCCGAAGCGGTTGGGTGAGGATCGCTTTGTTGGGGTGAATTATCAGTCCGAGGAAACGTTGCGTTTCCCCCACTCTTTTCTACATTTGTGTGCTGTGCACATCTTGGTCTTTTGCGGGTCTGGATACACTCCTTTTGATCAGGATATATAGACGAGAATTCCATCTATGCTGTTTATAGCTGATGCTTTTCTTCATTCAGCACGAATAGTCCTTCCTAAAGCATCATGGCCACTGCAGGTCCAATCTTTTATCTTCTCAGTAGCAAATAGCACAATGTTGTGGCTTACGTTGATGTACCCTGGCGGACCTCCAGCGCTTCTCTGATTTTGCTCATCTCTCCCTCTAGATAACTTCATTTCTCATTGATGCTTGAAGTGGTGGATAAGGATTACAATTGATATGGTATGTTTATAAGTGGCATATTTATTATTACATATATATATATATCAATATAAAGCTATATGGGAAAAGGAGGTGATATGTGGAGCCCCACCACCTGGCAGCTGTATTGTCTGTTGTCATTCGAATTGGCTTGCGTTCCTCAGTCACGAGCACGTCTCCTGCATTCCAGGGGCTAGCTCTCGTGCAGCCGCATCTCGTGGCTGGCTTGTTGACAGCAGGGAGATGTATTCACATAGTGTGCATACTACAATGCTCATAGCTCGAATATCGACATGTTTTTTTCCATTACCTGTCCCTTCAGTGTCAGGCAGATCTGCTTTTGATGTACCATCATAGATGGTAAGAGGGACATAGATAATGTGTGCGGTTATTTTGTGTTGTGGGTCATGAAAAGTGCACAGCGAGGCCAGTTTATTCATATGGGCATCAAAGTGATCCATTATTTTCTTATCTCAGCCTGTGCTTTTGTGATTGAGCCCTCTGTTGTCTTTATTGGTGTAATGTCAATTTTTCCACTCACTTTTTGTTTTTTTCCTCTTTCTGGTGTTTTTTAATTGTTCTCTTTCTTTCCCGAAGGGTTTTGCACTTTTTTGTTTTTAATGCCGTTGCTGCTCTGAAGTGCCCTTCTTATTCTATTCTCTCTTCCACCTTTCCTGGGTCTGCACCACCTTTGTTTTTCAGGTGGCCTGCTCCAGCAATCTTTCTTATAACGCCTATTTCTCTTACGCGTGTCTGAGCCTTTTCCAGTGCGGCTGCACACACCCTCTCACTGGGGCATCCTGACATGGGAGTGTAGTTCCTGGAGGCCACTGGATCAAGTTTCCCTTTTTTTGAGTTGTGATTCGAACCATATTCATGCTCTTCTCAAAGGGAGCATGATGATCTGGGTCACCACCGTTGTAAACTCTAAGGTAAGCCTAACTAAGTCAACTGGACATCAATTCAACAGCGGCCGGCATTTATTTACTTTGTATTAAATGGTACTCAGAGTTCTCTCCATGGATATCTTTGCTGGTGACCACGTCCTCTTATAACCTTTTGCTGTTTTTTTTAGGTTAGAATACTTGGGCAAGGGAACCCTTATCGCGTTCTCATTGTGGCCAATGGATCAGAACGTTTGGGAAGCAGACCTGTTTAACAGTTGTCTTGATAGCTCCCCTAATTTGCATTCATATTGTTGAAGGAGGCATTTGCCAGGCGATTGCACCGTTGTGTTGAAGCAATTTGCCAATGTCCAAGTTGTTCAGTTGGTCTTAGGGTTCTTTATGCCTGATATTTTGTTGTCAAAGAAATATTTGTTGTCTCATAAATGGCCTTCTTGTGGACTCCTCTACCTTTTGCCTTTTCCACCACTTTGCTCCATTGACTTGCTTTGACCTTCAGAATGTTTAGGTATGGGAAAATCCAAGGTTTGAGGACATAATGTTTCCTCAGGATTCCGTCGTTTTCCGTGATGTTCAGAGGTTTTTCAATAAAAAGGTTGATTGTGAATTTTACCTCCTTCGAGAGAACAAAGGCAAGCGCTAATTTGCACACCACAGAGGTGAGGTTCCCCTATGTGACATTATTTTTCTCTCTTTTGAGATGAAAAACTAGTATTTCATTTTTTTCTGGAATCAATTGATTCAATTGCATGCCGTTATGGTGTGACAAGCTTCCTTGCTTGGGCATAACTTTTTACACAATACACCCTTTTGTACTTAATTTCAAATATGTCTGTGTATGTAGGAAAGGAGATGTAAAGTAGTGCTCAGATATAGCATGATCTTTAGATCTGCTAGCAATACTAATTGCTTAGTGCTAATTACTCTAAATGTTATAGCCTCAAAGCAGTACTGATGGACTTTCCGGTGGAGAGATGTACAATGCTCCTGGGGAGTAAAGCAAAATGGGAAATATTTTGGTGTGTTTAGAGCATATCAATATATCAATAATTGAATAGCGTTGCTGAGCCTTTCAGCATGCTTCCAAACCTCAGAATCATGGTGGGAACAAAAGGCAAAGGCATGCAATTGTCCAAGAAGGTGCATCCACACGGTATCGGCCCATAATTTCCCATCAAAAAATGCCGAATTCCGGATGACCTATTTCACTGCATGTATATCTAGCGGGGGATTGAGAGCAAAGTTAATACAAATGTGGAGGGGTATGTGTAGGCGGACTGCGGGGGTCTCCCACCGCATGTATATGCAGTGAAATGGCGTGAAAGAAAAAAACAAATTCGGTAGTTTGGGATTTGCTCGTTTATTTGTGGAACTATCACATAGATCCCATCCATTCAGTTTCGCAACAGCAAGCACGAGGTCACAATAATGCAATGATCTAAGGGAAGGGTGAGTTTAGCCCCTGCAGTGCCAGGCTTTATGTGCATCCATGTGCTAAAGTTTTAATAGAAGCCTCTTTCAAACACATAGGAATTCAAGATATAGGTGATATGATATAAGTCACTTACAACACCCCTGTACACAAGTGTTTCTAGGCGCGAATGGTGCCATGATGTAATATTATATCACAAAGGCACTGGTGGAGTTAAACATGACCTTCTATCAATATGAATTTTCAACGGTCATATGTGACATACATTTGTTCATGTTCTGATCCGTAAATAAAGTAGGTACGCCGTCTTAGTAGCAAAGATGCCGTCCCCGTGACCAACTGCACACAGCACACCTCCCTGTTCCATAATCACAGGTGTCCACTCGAAAACTGAGGCACAAACAAACAGATATCTTTAGAAGTTTCCAGTCATCTCCGAAAGGTATTCAATAGTCACAAATATAGTGCCCCCTGTTTGGGGATCATCGGTATGAGGAGGTGACGATCCTTTGAAGAAATGAAGCTGATACTACAACATTGTGATGTTATGGCAAGAACACAAAGTGAATGAACTAGTGCCTACGATCATCTCTGATCACGGAAATACCAGCCACCATTGTGGCAGCTCTTCGTCCTGGGTTGGCTTGGCTGAGGGTCGCCACATCATTGCTGCAGAGACTTGAAATGGGAAAGGTCTGAGCACGCCATATGATGAAGAGGGTGCTTTGCTTCCAGCATCCCACAGGGCCTGATAACTTACATACACACTGTGTACTCCTACACGTCACTTGGCCTAATCAATACTTCTGATGATAAGGGCATATGTGAAGGAAGTGAGGGAAGGAAGGTACCTGGCACAGGGGCAAGTCCCCCTCACTCTCCAATGGGCCTGCCACAACCTCTAAGGTAAAGGGAGGATTTATTGTGAACCTGAAAAGCGCTTCCATCTGATGTTTTAGGACAAACTGGAGGAACCCTCTGAAAAGGAACATGCAACATTAACTAATATCAGTTTCGTTAAACATGTGTTTTCTTCGTGCACAATACTACCAAACACAGATTGGGTTCGTAGCGCTATATTAATGCTGAATTATTATTATTATTATTATTATTATTATTATTATTATTATTATTATTATTATTAGATTGTGTGTTTAACCACTGAAGAGTTATCTCATTTTAGAAACGGCGTTATAAAAACCATTAATTAAGTAAGAGAAACAGTGAAAGTACTTTGACAGGTATACATGTGGATCCCACATACACTCTGCTACCTATTCCTTCAAAGAAAAATACTTTAGGAGAACGTTTGCTCTACAGGGTAGATTTCAGTTTCCAAAATCAACCGAGGGCAGGAACTCTGTGTCCCTTATTCTGAACAAATAATAGAATGGGCAGCTAATGTTTACTGCTTGGACAACAAACGAGAGGGTCCCCAGGTAACAACACTTTAACTGTCTTACTTATGCTTCCAGTTATACTCAAAATACCAGATGCTCTGGGCTAGTCTGCCCGTTGACTGACCCCTCAGTGTTTTCCAAGCCTCTTCATACTATGGGGACAGGTCTTGGGTGGCACTCGGAAGGATGAACAACCAATATGCAGTCTCGGCAGAACTGCTGTGTTGGTCATCGATTGCCTCGCTGCACCCACTTCCTTTTATATCTCCTCACATAAAAAAAAACATTAAAAAGGACAAGAGCAGAACTACTTATTAACAGACCAAAATCGTCAATTCGAAACCAATCAAAAAAAGTCAGATTCATAACCACTTACAGCTCTAATCTGAAAGGTCTAAGACAAACACTGTCCAACAACTGGAACATTCTGCTGTGTCGGTCACCTGATTGCCTCTCTGGGGCCACTTCATTTTATCTCTCACTTAGGCCAGGGCAATTATGGGCACCTCCAGGATTCATAGAAGTCTCTTATCTGGTCAAGAAAGGCAAGGCTTGAAGGCCAGTATCGATATCCATGCAGGCCACACTTGCCCATAGTGAGTGGATGCCATCTTGCAGCTACACAGAGTTTGCAGGGCAAATTTGGTACAGAGGCAGGTGTTGCCCTGTGAAAGTGACAAGAGAAACTGGTATAAATCAGGTTTCAGGGCTCGAACGAGGACTGTGAAGATCTCTTAGGGGTACTTTTTGTGGCAAATGAGCAGGTCGGGTCCTAGGGAAAGGGTTAAAGAGTACCTCAGGTGCTGCCCACCAAAGCAGGTGATGTCACACAGGCCCACTATCATAACTTCTGAGGCTCATCACCTCAGGGGCCACCAAGTACAGCAGGATATAACACGCTTCGGTTTTTTTTCTCTTCTGCCTAAACCATGGCAATTATCATCTGTGTCAGGTGATTTTGGGCACCTCCAAGTAGCACCCCGTCCTTGGATAGAGACAGCATTACATTGACAGCACCTATTAATGGATTAATTGATCAGGAAGTCAGCACATTCTGTGAGAAACATGAGCATTAAAATGTACCTTAATGTCTATAATTGCAAATGTGCTGTTACCTAATCATTACATTTTCCTCCAATACTTAGAACTTACTAACTGGTTCTGATAAGGGGCATTCACTAACAACTATTCACTTATCTTATCTTATCTTAATCACATTCATAAAGCACAGCGTAAGCCCAAAGGCATCTTGGCGCTAGAACTAAAGAGGAAAGGTCAGCTGAAACAGCAGAGAACTAGAAAATAATGGTCTTCAGTGCCCAGCGAAATGGCAGGTGAGACTCAATGTTACGTAGGGAAAGTGGTAGAAGGTTCCAGGCCTTCACTGCCACCACTGAAAAGGCGCGACCGCCCACCCGCGCAAGCCTGACCTTAGGGGGCTGAATGGTCTTCAGCGCTTGTTAGCGGAGAAGCCTGGCAGGTTTGTAGATACAGAACATTTCCTGAAGAAATTCTGCCCCTGATATGTAAAGAGCTTTGTGTACCAAGCACATCGATTTGAATTTAATAATCTGCTCCACAGGGAGCCAGTGAAGTTTACGCAGAAACTGAGTCATCCGGGCACCGAAAGGAGAATGAAGGACAGCCCTAGCTGCTGCATTCTGCAATAGCTGGAGACGCTGAAGCAGATGCTGCTGCAGAGCAAGATATAGAGCATTGCAATAGTCAATATTGCTGATAACCAGGGAAGAAACCATCGATGCATGACATTTTTGAGGGATGCAGCGAAGAACCTTACGGAGAGTCCAAAGTTTGAAATGAGCGCTTATTGGCAGACAAGAGAGACTTGGTCGGCCATGGACAAAGAGGCTGAGATTTCTATACCCACATTTTTCACTGCCTCTAAATATTTCTGTAAATCCAGGCTTCGCCAGGGATGCACACACACTTCACTGGCATGAGGGAAGCCCTGCCACTGTGTCTATGAAATTGCTTCCTCAAAAAGGTTGCCAGGGGGCGTGCTGTTGAGCCCAAACAAGATGGCCACAATGAGCTGCAGCTCTGCAGCATGAAACTAGGCCTGACGGAAAGTGGGCTGCTGTTCCTGGATGAGGGGCTCTGAATTTTCCTTCGGGGGTGTCTGAAACCGCGGTGTAGTAGCGGCTGAAAGACAGTGTTGATTGAGTGCCCCCGGATGCGACAGTGGTGAAGTACAGAGATAGACTCCTCCAATGTGGGGCTTGGAGGGAGTTGTGGGAGTGCACCATGAGTGTATGCCATGAGGGCTGACAGGAGTGGTTCACTCTCTCCTTGATCCTTGGTGGGAGGCGGGAGCCCAATCACAAGGCACACTCGCAACAACTCCCGTACTGCAGAAGCTGCCTGGACCGGGTTTACAGACAATGCGGTTCATGGTGCTGCAGCAGTTGTCAGGAAAGCCCAGACCACCATCTGTATAGGCACTCAGACAATGGGATAACATCATAACGCTCTGGATGATACAATGAGGCACAGCATAACAGCGATCAGGTAGAACTTTGACGGCAAGGGATAGCACAGTGAACAGCATGCAAGGAAGTTAAACATGCACATTATCCAGCCAGAAAAAGGAAGAAGTGTGCTTGGGAGCTGGGCCACAAGGTAGACAGGGGGAGATATTTGGTTTTGGTCACCCTCACCCCCAACACGTGGTGGGGTGTTTGAACAAAGTGTGGGGACAGGAATAACCGGGCAAAGAGCGCAGCGGCTTCAACACATGAAAGAGGTGGAGAAAAATGGCCTCTGACAAAGGGAAAAATAAAAGTGTGATGGAAGAGATAGATTTCTTTGCGCCTCAATATGGGCAACGCAGCATGGACAAGTCTGTATCGCATGAGCCTGTCATGGCAGGACTAGGGCGAATAGAGCAATTGATGTCCCGGCTGGAGGGTAAGATGGACAAGTTGACAGAGAAGTTGGCCCAGTTGGAAACACAAACCTCCACATCAGAGCAGAAATCCATGAGCTGGAAAATCAAACAGTGCACATGCTCCCTCAGGTGCAGAAAACCAACAGTCAAATGGAAGCAGTGGTGAAAGGTAGCAAGGTGGTGGACAACAGACTTGAGACTCTGGAGAATGCAATGCGTGCCTCGCAACTGCACATTTTGGGTCTCCCCAGGGGAGCAGAAGGGGGGGGATCCAATAGGTTTCGTATCGACTTAGCTCCCTGAGCTGTTGGAACTTGACATGGAGGATGACCCATATATGTAGACAAATGTTACAGGCTCAGATCCGTGGGAGCCAAAGCAAAATCAAAGTCAGAGGAGGGCCCTATGGTACTGGTGCATCTAAGAGACACGCGTGACCGAGAGAGGATCCTGAAGGTGGCATTCCAAAATCATAAGATCCTCTTTTTTCCAGATCTTTACCCAGCAACCAATAACAAAAGGAGAGCTCTCAATGTCGTGAAGAAATAATTTCTGGGACGAGGAGTTAAAGCTGGCCTGATTCATCCAGCTAAACTTAGGGTGACTTGAAATGGAAAGGATTACCTCTTCTGGGATGTGGGAGGGGCAGACAAATATAAAACCATTCTTATGGAGAAACCAGTTGACAAGGCTAACAGATGAAGGGTTTGGAACTGTATGTGTGTTGCTTTCCTCAACCTGCTGGCAGTATAGCGCAAGCCGTATTGACATGTTAAGCAAGGCCTAGAATGTATTTCTTTGTAAAAGTAGAACTGAGAATTTGCCTAGTGTGAACTTAGTGGCGTTTGATGCCCCTTCACCATAAACAGCCCTCTTGATGGGTATAGGTTGTCTGGTTGTAATTTTGCAATTTGGCTGTTGGCGCCACTTGTTTATGGGTATGATTGCAAAAGTAAACCTGTTTTGTCCCCCCCGCATTATGTGAATGAGGACTTTCAAGGTTGCTATCCAAATGACTCGGAACCTGATTACAATGTGGACTGTATGTTGGTGGAGCGTGCCGCTCTTGTACTGTTGTAACAGTGGTTGCAAGTATAAAAGAAATAAAGAAATATTTGAAAAAAAAGGGTTGTCAGGTTTCACTGAAAGGTTTTACTTCTCAGGGATTGTGCTTGGCAGTGAGCTGTGGCCTACTCGTAAACATGTTATTGTAAGTTATCATACTGTACTTTGATTTTCCAGCAGTTCTAATTTTTACAGTTTTGTTCTTAATGGTTAGTGAATTCTGGAGTTCATAACTGGCAATTTCAATATGCCCAGCTGCGTTTGAACGCCGCTACTGGTCCTATCCCGTTGTGCGAAAGACCTTAAAGGGAGGACTGCTGACTGACTGCAAGAACGGATTCAATAATTGCAGCAGTTACACCCAGGTTCACTGGCCAGCTTGGTCATAACACCCATCAGCCTCAGCCAAACTGGGCCTAAGTAAAGGGAGGGCCCTCCGGTGAAGGTTGTGGCCCTTTATTGACCAAGCACGCCTACAAACATGGGTATTAATGATATAAGCACCCAGAGCTCCTACCGGGTGTTGGTAGATATTTTGTTCCTTTTTTATGGGAAACCGATTTTGTGCTGTAAACGTGAGCCAATTCCCGATGAAACAAAGCCTACAAGTAAAAAATTGCTACTACTAAAAAAGAAAAGGGGACACTATCCCTTTTATATCTTGAGGAATTGTGGCCGCTTCTATAAATGTAAAGAGTTAACCCATCAGGAATTATTATGAAAATATTTAGTCATTAACCTAAATAAAATTTCACAGAGAAGAAGAAGACTGTTAGGAAAGATTCCCATTTATGTGAAGTTTTCCCTCCAGTTGTGTACACTTCAACTTTTTGCTGCTGTTTAAACACCATGGTCTGACTTTAGCAGTGAAGCACAGCCTTCAGCTGCACTCCACTGGGCTTTCCCTTACTTTGTTATGGGGAAACTGACATGCCCTTAAAGACAGTCAGTACTGGGAGACTTTGTTTACCTTAGTCCTTTTCCGATGTTGCAACTTTTGTGCAACATGTAACAAGTATACAATGTACCTTCCAGTACAGTGTACTTAAGTCTAGTCAATTTCCAAAGGCCCTAGATACTCTCATTGGGCTTTTTATGAACTTTGCAGATGTATCATGGACAGGACTGGTTGCAGCTATCTTTTCGCATTATTTTTAACCCATTCCTGCCATGTTCACTGCGTTAACCGCGTTTGGCACAGAGAGGTGGCCTGGCTCCAAAATGGCCATGCCACAAGGTTCTTTGTCTTGCCCTTTGGCCATCTTGCCCCGTCACCTTCCCCAGGTTGAGTCGACCCGGGTCAGTCCTTATTTGGTCATGCACTTTCCTGCCAAACCCAATGCTTTCCTGGGCTTCTGCATGCCTTGTGTGTGTGCCTCCAGGATGTGCGCTGGAATATCTGCGTCCAATACACATCCTGGGTGCCAGAGAGTCTGGAATGCCATGAAGGACTGGGACCATTGTGGTTCATGATTGGTCCACATATGGTTTGTGTGTTTGTGAGCAGATCTCCCATTGGGTCCTCTACGTTTTGGCGCAAAGGGAACTTTGGATAAGAGGAGGCTGAAAACACCACTACCATGTCGATCTCCTGAGCTCTCACTGAACAAAGGATAGGATCCAAGTATCCTGCAACTACAAAGCTGAGTTGAGGAACTGCTGGTGACCCGCTGAAGGGTTTGGCACCCTGAGCCCGCTGTCGTCCCGTGGGACTCCTCTGCATCTGATCGTCCTAGAAGGTCTGCAAAGGCGCTTCGACTCATTGGAATAGTGGGACCAACTATTCTCGGCACCTTCATCAAACCCTGCAAGTAAGCTTTCTCGGAAGTGTCCCTGAGCCAACCAGTGGACTGACCAGCCTACCCAGTTGCTTTGCTCTGTCACCGCTCCCGTTTTGAGGAGGCCCTCGAAACTTTGTATACTGCTAGCTCTGTGTCCACAGCACCCTCACCCCGAATTTCATACACTTGGCGTTCCCAGGTCTGAAGTGAGACAAGTGCGACAGGACGGGAGAAAACGTGGTTACCGTGTTGCCCTGCTGCTGCAACGTCTTTTGCAAGTATGCTGCATTTGTGACCCTCTTGCCCCTGAAGCCTGGTACAGTGAAACTGGGTCGATTCATCCACCCGGAGTGGAGAAATTGCCACTGTGCCATTTGGGAATCATTGCTGTATCTCAGGAACTGAAAGCTGCGGAGACGTCCTTTTTGTTTTGTTCAAACCTGCAACCCGAGTGGACTGAACGGGCGAAGTTTGGGTCCGAGTGCGCCTGGGACTGGTGAGTACTTCCAACACTAACCGGTGGCCCCTGGTGCCAAGGGCCCCTTTTATGCACGAGCGACCCCTGGGGCTCCCTCTCCTTCCCACTGCTAGTGGGAACTACCGACTCCATGCCGCTCTCTGGAACTGCCTCTGCCTTCAAGTGGAGGTCCTCACTGAATAGTGGGACCTTGTTCTGCATCACCTCATCCACCTTCCCGAGCTGCTAGTGACCCCGAAGAGACCCTATTCTGCCCATTGGAACAACCGCATGTGCTTGCATTGCATGTACTATTGAGCACAAGGCTTCTCTCTTCTTAGGGCTTGGACTGCCTCTTAGTTAGGTGTGTTGTCGATGTCGAAGGGGCCTAAAGACTATCTGCACTGCCTGTTTCCTTCCCATCTAGGTTGTCAACATATTTCGTGCATTTAACCCCTTTAGACCCAACTGGTCTTGTATATATATTGTATTTGATTGTGATGTGTTGGTTTACTTAGTGTTACTGTAATTCTTTTGCTATGGTCTATGTTACAAAGGCCTTGTAATAAATGTGTCTATATTTTTGATATAACACCTGTCTGGAGTAATTTGTAAGTGTCCTTGCTGTGTGTGCTCATTGAGGTCCTTCAATCACCCTCACCCCTCCTGAGACTTAGGGCCTCATCACGACTTTGGCGGTAACCCTTAAAATCGGCAGTAACGCTATTAGCGCCGATTTTAAGGGTCAGTCGGATCACGAGTCCAAATACCGCCGGGCGCCTTTACAGCCGGCGCAAGTACAGAGGCTGTACAAGCGCCGGCCATAACAGCGCCAGGAACCATTCGCGCTAAAACATCAGCAATCACGAGTCCGGCGTAGGCACTATTAGCGCCAGAAAAGCGGCGGATAATCCGCCGAAAATACCTCCAGCAAAAATCTGGAAGTAACAGAACACAGGCCACAGCAATAAGGGCCCAGGTGGAACTAATGGAAATCAGAGGCCTACAAAGGAGCCACCCATGCACAACACACCCTCCCCAACACCATTACACCAGCAGGAGCAGGGAGGAGACAGCAATAAGGGCCCAGGTGGAACCAATGGAAATCAGAGGCCTACAAAGGAGCCACCCATGGACAACACGCCCTCCCCAACCCCATTACACCAGCAGGAGCAGGGAGGAGACAGCAATAAGGGCCCAGGTGGAGCCAATGGAAATCAGAGGCCTACAAAGGAGCCACCCATGCACAACAGACCCTCCCCAACACCATTACACCAGCAGGAGCAGGGAGGAGACAGCAATAAGGGCCCAGGTGGAACCAATGGAAATCAGAGGCCTACAAAGGAGCCACCCATGCACAACACACCCTCCCCAACACCATGCTGCCATTTGGAGCTGGGAGCCTTGATGTTGACTTCTACCTGCTGCGCCTGGAGCTACAGAGGCCAGCCAACCAGGCCAGGGCCCTGGGAGTGCAGGGGGCAGTGGGGATGAGGGAAGGAGGAGGAGAGCAGCACCAGCAAGGCGGCTATCCATCCCGAGGGTCAGGCCAACACCCTGGAACCCTGACTGATGGTCATTTGGTGACAGAATATAGGCTGGACAGGGCAACCATCACCCAGTTGCTGGACACAATCCAGGGTGACATTGGCAGCCACATAGCCACCAGCACGGCAGTACCTCCCCTAGTGAAGCTCGTGTCTGTGCTTCAATTTCTTGGGACTGGCAGCTACCAACATACCGTTGCCATGATGCATGGAATGGCCCAGTCCACATTCAGTGCCATGCTGGAACAGGTGCTTGATACACTGTTGAATCATGTGAACGAACATATTGCATTGCCAGCCACACAGGCACAGGTGCACCAGCTGAAGGGTCAATTCTATGCCATTGCCCAAGTCCCGAATGTAATAGCAGCCCTGGGCTGCACACATGTGGCACTCGTACCACCCCAGGCACATGAGGCTGCCTAAATAAACCGGAAACAGTACCATTCCCTCAACGTGCAGATGACATGTGGTCCTGACCTCACCTTCAGCCACTGCTGGGCCCGCTACCCAGGATCCACCCACGACTCCATGGTCCTGCGCAACAGTACCCTGCCGGCATACATGGAAAGGCACTGAGGCCAAAACACATGGCTACTGGGTGAGTACAAATGTATACCATAAAGCATGTCAATCCACAACTGATGGTGCCTGTCACAGAATCCATTATTCCCAATAGGCAGCAGCATTACTGCAGCATTCACATACAAGCACCTTGCACGATAAACCTTGGACATGTCCAACACAGCAGAACACACCCATGCAGGATGTGAGACATGTGGCGACACAGTGACATATTGAAGGCCCACCACAATAAAGCCTCCTGTGTGAGTAGCACCATGGCTCCCAACACTGAGACAGTACAGAAATCCCACCCTGGCCATCCGACAGTAATGAAATTCCAAACCATAAGCTGGCACATCCACAAATGTACCACACATAAGTAGGCTAAGTAATGACAAAGTACATCCCACGAACACTGTCCCCAGAATGGCCAGGGAAATGCATGGAGAACAGTACAGAACAGTGACAACCAGCAAATGCAACTGTAGCCAAATGGATTTGCAATGACACATGAGGCAGCCACTTCTGTCATGCAGAAGTAGATGGGAGGGCCCCCTTATCCAGCGACAAGTGAATTCGTACTGTTACATCCAGAAACATAGGTGTACCAAGTGGAGAGTACCCCATTGATTCAATCGTGCCCGTAGGACAGCACACTCCACAATGTTATAGGCCAAATGACAAATATGGCAAAATCACACTGATGACAGAGCTCTGTACACCCACTGGACTTACCTTGTCCCCATACCGGCTTTCTCAGCTCATGACCCGGTGCGTCATCCACACACGGCGGCGGAGCGGGCATACAACCTTGCCCATGCCCGTACACGGATCTGCATGGAGAGGGCATTTGGACTACTGAAGGCACGCTTCCGGTGACTCGACCGCATGGGAGGGGCAATGATGTATGCACCAGAAAAAGTTGGCAAAATTGTACTGACATGTGCCATGCTACACAGAATTGTGCCACTGCCCCCTGATGCTCATGTGCAGCCACTTGAGGATGGTAGTGAGGGCGATGAAGGTGTTGCACATGCAGAAAGGAATGGGCTGAGGGAGGGGAGGTTGGCCAGACAGGGATTGATTGATGGATTATTTTAGAAATGGATAATGAGTAAATTGAAAATATGTCACTTCAACATTAAATTGCTTTGTAACAATCACTACTGTCCATGCATTGTGATTTTTCTAACATGATTTATTTTCAGTCCAACAAACCCCCCTCCCCCCAGTGAACACCCAGCACACAATCCCCCCTCCCCCCAGTAAACACCCAGCACACAATCCCCCCTCCCCCCAGTAAACACCCAGCACACAATCCCCCCTCCCCCCAGTAAACACCCAGCACACAATCCCCCCTCCACCCAGTAAACACCCAGCACACAATCCCGCCTCTCCCCAGTGAACTACCCCCAACTGTGCAGATAGGCTATTTTGTCTTATCAGGACACCAACAACGATGCCATGCACCACTAGGATGGTTGTGGGCGCTTTCCTTTTTCCGGGCCCCTCTGGTGTGCATGCCCTTAGGTGGTGCATAGACCGGCGCCTAGGAGATGGCTCGAGGGAACCCTCTGGGGTGTGGTCGATGTCAAAGGGACTGAAGCGGTGGCCAGCATGTGCTGTCGCATTAGGTTGTTTCCCTCCCTTGTTTGCTCAGCAAGTGCTGAGACTTCCTCCGTCAACTCTCTCACTCGTTGCCCGAAGCCTGTCAGGGCAGCAGTACATCGTTCAATGACTCTGCGTTTGCGTGCATTGCCCCGCCCTATGTATTTGCATCCATGCTGTATTGATGCACTGACGGCCTTGATGTGATGACTCTGCACCTTGGCCATTGATTCCACCCTGGCCTGTTTGGCCTCAATAATGTTGAGTCGGCCCATCACTGCAGACCCTGTGACGAAGGGCACCCCTGGTGTGTCATGTGCTGGCCTGCGACTTGTGCGCTGTCGGGTGGGAGGGGCTGCATGGGGACATTGGGCCAGCTTGGATTGGGCTGCCAGGCTCTGAGTGCCGGTCCTCTGGGCTGCCATATGATGGCGTATCCACGTCCGACTGTGGTGTGCGGACATGACGCACAGGCAGATGTGGGCTTTGTGCAAGCTGTGTGCCTGTCCTTGGGCTCCCCTGGAGTGTGACCATCCCTTCGGCGTCACTGCTTCTGGGAGAGTGCTGTCCTCCTGCCTGATGACCATGTGGAGATGTTCCTCCCACGTCGGGCTCTGATCCACTGCTCTGTCCCTCAGCATGGGGGCTGTGACTGGTGGCTTTCCTGCGGCCATGTGGGTGCTGCTGCTGTCTGGTAGGGCTGCATTGGGGTGTAGTGGGGTTTGGCCTGGTTAGTCTCCCTTCCGTGCGGCCTCTTTGTGGGGTGGTGGTGCTGGTGGAGCGGCGGTGCCGTGGCCGCTGTGATGGTGTGGCCTCCTCTCCATCATCTTCATCCCGTTGGGATCGACGTGTTCCTGTGGGGTACATAGGGTGTGGTTTGAGTTCAATGCTACATATATTTGTGTGATGCAGTTCATGCCAACAAGTGGGATTGAAGACAGTATCATTCACGCATTCTCCTTGCATTCTGTTCTGTCGCCATGTGGTGCTTGTTGTGAGTGGGTATGGAGGTAGAATGCATGGGAATGTCGGAGTGACAAGATTGCATGCGTGGTTGGGGTGCACTGCGCTCAGGGTTTTGGGGGTGTATTCATGCGCACTTCAACTCAATGTAGCTGTCCTATGGCTATGGATGTCTATCCCCTGCCCCTGTCATTCATGCACTGCACGTGCAGGGTCGTCTTGGCAGCACTACGGTTCAATGGATGTAGGCCTCACTTATGGGTGTATGCTGTCCCTCACACACATTTCCTCCCATTCATTCACTTGGGTTCTGCATGTGTGGTTCTTTCAGCTGCATGCATTCGGGTGTGGGACTCACCTGCAGTTGGATTCATTCCAGTGCCTGCCTCCGCTCCACCAATGCCCTCAATGGTGCCAACATCTATCAGGGCACTCATTTTCTCCTCCCATGGTGTGAGTTCGGGTGGGGGTGGTGGTGGCCCTCCTCCCGTGGCCCTGCTTGCACTCCTGTGCTGTGACAGGATGCCACGGACTCGCACGCGCAGGTCGTTCAGGTGCTTGCGGCAATCCTCCCCATCCCGGGGCACGCGCCCCACATCAGTGACCCTCTGGCTGATGTTGCGCCAGATTTGTGCTCTGCGCTGGCCACTTGTTTTGCGTTGCTGAAGCTCCTTATGGTGTGTCTCCGCCTCCTCCACCAGTACAGCTAGCTCCTGGTCACTGAATTTGGGCTTCCTTACCCTGTCAGGGCAGTCTTGCCCCTAGTGTGCTCCTGAGACATGTTTTGAGGTTGTATGGCGTGGATGGCTTCCTGGGACTGTGATATCCGACGGATTGTGATTTCCAAGATGGCCGCCGCTTTGTTTCCCGTTCCGGCGGTGACGCGTTTCCCGCGCGTTTGAGCGCGCGCTATGAGCGCGATATGGCGGCATCGCACGGTGCACTGAATTTAAATGTTCACGCTATTTGCGATACCGCCATGGACCGGGGCGCATGCACGATAAGTCGTGATTTGGCGGATTGTCCGCCGGGGACATTGGCGTTAGCGCTAATTACGTCCGGCGGACAATCTGCCGGATTAACGCCGAAGTCATGATGAGGCAATTAGTCTTGACCACTGCTATAGCTACCTTGATTGGTCTGGCTTGTCCAGAGGTTACCCTGTTCCAAGAAACTAGGGTGGCCTTCTGAACCTCTGCCCATCCAGGTCAGAGTTCAGAAATCCATCTTAACAATATCCCTAACCTGTAGCCATAAATCTCATGGAGCTCAGGAGGTGCATCAAATCAACACAAGTAATTATTGGCAAAGGGGAATGGGGGCAGTTTAAAAGTGATGCTGCAAAATAGACAATGGCATACAGCAGATGAGAAGCCTGGAAGGAAGTGAAAACTGAAGGGACCTGAAATACAGGTATGTAGAATTACAAAACAGTGAGCCAAAATAGCGTGTGTATAGGGAAAGGAACCTTCTTAGAGGTCAGGCTGATTCCTCTAGACCATGTCATGCCATTATCTAACACCATACAATAAAGTTGCTGTCTCCAAGTTTATTCAAAGCATTAATTAACTCATCCAAAAATACAATGGAGGATATGGTGGGTGCATAGACACACTCCAACACATACATTAGATTATATATTTTTTAACTTCTGCAAGAACACATTTACCTCCCTGTCATTTTTTATGACCACACCAATGGTGTGCCTTGTGCTTTTATGGACTGAATTTGTCACCCCTCTTGATGGTTTTTCATAGCAGCTAGACATCCTGGAGAAATATGTGATATTCAACATGTATTCCTTATCCTTTTATTGAATAGGTGTCTTCTGCAGGTAAACTAAATCTGCCTTACTTCTTGTGGTAGCCGCCAAAACCTTTCTCCTCTTCACTGGACCATAAAGTCCTTTCACTTTCAAGGTCACAATGGCTCATTTCTATATTTTTGGTTGAAGTGTAGTATGGACAGCTCAATCTCAACGCGATTGCCTTGGGAGCAGGATGACACTGTTAGACAAGGAATCAAAACCTGGGTGCGTTAACTTACCTCTTGGATCCCAATGGAATGACTGATATGGTTAACTTTCTATCCTCACATCCAGATTCTTAAGCTGCATGATTCAATATGCATGGTTCAATGTTACAGATATTGCAATGTTATAATGAGCCTTGTGAAAAATGAAATTAACATTAAGCACAGTGTGCATAACCATTACATATTGAAGTATACAATGCTTTTCTCACAGACACATTTGTCAAATATAAATATCTGTGGTCATTCTGTTGTTGGCTAAATGCTCTCTGATTTTATGCAAAACAGCAAGAACCCCTCACTGGTGCTATTTCTCCCTTGCCCTTTCTCATAGGGGTTCTTTAGGAGAGTATATTAAGACAACATTGAAAACATAGATTCACTTTTTAAACACATATTTCAATTTTTTAGGAGGCACCTTCAGTTCTACTCTCAAACTAACCATATACAATTTTGCGTTCTGATAAATTAAGAAAGTATGAGAAACTCCATCAGTCACTAATTGTAATGAGGCATGGTAAAACAGATAGTTTATTAGATGATCCTCTTTGGCCATATCTGTCTCCTTTTTAAATACTTTCCTCCTCTCTATTATGTTTCCTTTGTAGCCTTAAAAGCATGATAAGATAATCCTTTTGCCGCAGATAATGTCCTCCTACTCACTTGAGAAGCATTTTTTTATGCAGGGACCATGCAAAATGAAAGTAATATACAACACATACCTTGTGTAGTTAACACTTCCCTTTCAGCACTGTCATTTCTTTGAGGTAGTCAATCCATGCATTTGTTCCTTTCTCTCGCCTAATGTGTTATGTTATTGGGCATTTGGATAGCACCTTTTACCATTGGTAGGATCCCAAAGCGCTGTTGGTGGAACGTCCTTGGGGACTGTAGTGCAGGTCAGTGGAGAGACTAGTGTGGTAAAGTGATTGGGCGCTTTCTGTGTATGTGCAACCAGGGTGCATTAAGTGTTGTGTAGCTGCATTGTAGTGCTAGGTGTGGTGCAGTGGTTGTGTGAGATCAGTAGAATGTCTGTAGCAAGGCCAGTGGGATATGGGTAGCTGCATTCGGACGACGGTCGAGATTGTGAATGGGGTTATGTGTGCAGCTAGGCTGATTTTCGTGGTCTATAGCTGTGATCTAAAGACTGTTGGGGTGATCATGGGGGTGTAAATATCTGTGCAGCTTGGCTGAATTAATTGAGGGTTATAGCTGCATTCTATCGTTTGTTGGTGCAAAGGGAACAGTTAGCACAATGTTGTGTTAGAGTGTTGTGTGTGGATTTGAGGCAGACCCTGCTCCTGATGAATTTCCAGTGCCTGTCGAAGGGAAAGTATTTCCCTTAGGGTTCAGCTATTAGGCTAGGTCCTCCACGTGTCTTGTTATGTTTCAAGTGCTTATTAGCGTTGTCGATTAGATGATGACAGCCATATCTGGGCCAAATCATGTTGTTTCAGTATAGGTGCTGTAGATGCCATCGTTCAGTAGCTCTGCTAAATATATACTTAGCTAGGTAGGAGTAGCGAAAATTTAAGTGCTTATAGGCCCTCAGTATGAAGTTTTGCTCAAAGACTTTCAGATGAGTAAAATCTGAAAAGATGTGTATCTCCTGGACTGATAGCTTAGAGCATATCTGGATGGAGTAATGATTATGCCCGGCCAACGGATTCGTACATAAGTGCGATTAGTGCTTGGGCAACGAGTCTAGCACAGTTGGTCCAGATAATAGGTGCAAATGCTCGGAAACTTGCTCCCCTTCTGGCCCATCTAACCACTGCCTGGAGTAAAATGACTGCATATGAAGCCACTTCTTTCCTTACCACACCTGTACATCTATTGCACACCTGGGTGACACTTGCACTGCCCTACTCACTTCCTTTGATTTATTTAGTTATTGCAATGGTTAAGGCGCTTACACCTATGCTCTGTCTTAAATTACAAAATGGTACACAATTCATGAATATTAAAGTTGCTATCAACACGAAGTAATAGGGTTAAAGATCATAAGAGGAAAGAAAACACTTTTTCAGAGAAGAATGAAACTAATCAATAGTGGGGCCTGAATGAAGAGTTACAGGGTGGGCTTTCCAGAATTTGGAAGCACAGAGAAAGAAAGATCAGAAAAGGGATTGGTTATAGAAAGGGCTGAGAGCACATAATAAAAATAAGAAGAGCGTAAAGAGTGAGAACAATAGTAAACCCAAGCAAGAGAGGAGAGGTAAGGCGGGGCGGGGGGTCAAACAATACATTTTAAAACAGTACAAACAAAACAAAACTGAAGAGAGGCAGGAAATTAGAGTCTGGTAACGGGAGGGTGAGCAGGGAAAATGAAAGAATGGGACGGAAAAGAGGACTGATGGAGGAATTGGACATCTAATTCAGGGAGTGAACATATGCCAGAAGGTGAAGAATGGAAGAGTGATAGTCAAGTTGTGAAAATATCAGAGTGATTAAGGATTAACTGGCAGCGGCTTTACACCACCTTGGACTACTCAAAGTACCATTCTGTACCATGGTTTATGGATGATCTTCATGCACTGTGTAGAGCAATTGCAGCAAATATTTTCTCCCAGCAAATCAAAATGCTTTTACCTCTTTTCTGGAAATCTGCCACATAGAGACCTGCCAGCTCTCTTGTGGCTGTGTCACCTAATCTTCATAAGGAACTCCTCTTGGTGATTAAGGAATTGCCTGTTCCTCCAAATCCTCTTCAACCATCATCCCTCTAGAGGATTTGTATGGTGACCTGTCATTTGTTTCTCAACTCCAGAATTACTGCTATTTCTGACTCATGGCACTTCACATGCAGACATTGGTTCTGGTGTTATTATTCCACTGATTCATGGATGAGGAACACTGGTCGCGACTCCATGCGCTCGTTTCCTAATCTTCCCTCTGATGACATATTTACTCTTTTGATTATTCTCAAATCAGGATCCAGTTGAATCACTACCCTATTTCACATTTCAGGCTCACCCATTCCACTGCTACCCCAATCCTCACAGCCATCCATAAGACCTCCCTTAACAAAGGTGTGTCCCTCATGGCAGTGACGTGGGCCATCCTGGTATCAGTTCTAAAATTAAAACCTCCATAGACCCTCTTGCTGTATCCCACAATCACCATATATTTGTTTTATCCACCAAAGCCACACAGCTTGAATCTTCACTCAATCTTCTGTTTTGCAACTTCTTGGAATATGCCAAAGTGATAAAACCCTTTCATGCAGCAGAATTGTGCCTGGCTAGTGGGATGGATTATATGAGATGATATCACTGCTCTGATTATACTTGATTTTTCAACAACTTTTGACACTGTCTACCACATTCTCTTATCTGATTGAGTAGCAGAGCAGGCATTAGGAGCACAGTGCTTGCTTGGTTCTCTTCCATGTTTCCACATCTTGCTCATGACATCATCCAATTCCCTGATGAGTACCCCAAGGTACCAAGTGAGGAGAGGTAGGGTGGGCAACACGTATGTACAGACAAGTTGTTAATGTAGTTAATTTTATAATTAAGTGGCGACCATCAGAAACCTGACCTAAACTACACTGGTATACAAAGCCTTAAGCAAGAATAGTGTATGGTGAAACCTTCACCAGACATGAGGTAGCCTAAAGTGTAGTATAAACGACTGCATATTTTAATGATATACAAAATTATTTCATGATTTATTTATTTATTTGTATATATATACTGCCAGCAGCTCGCAAGCATCAGGGCACTGACATGTAGACGTAGGGACAAAACACATAAAATCACAGCACAAGGTGCTCATTAAGTCATTAGGGGTATCCGTTTCTTATGATTGTCTTGATTGTAAACACAGATGATGATTCAATGTGTGTATGAGGTAATAAAGTCTCTTAATGTATATTTTTTGTTCCATAATAGTCATGCAGAGGCCTTTGCCTCGGATGTATTTCAGACCTTGGTCCCTCTTCAGGGCGGGCTCTACAAATACAATATCATGCAAGGATGTTTAAACAACTTGCTTACAAGTGAGTCAGGAAATGCATATCTCAGCTTCAACATGTTGGCATGGGGCCTCACGCAAAAAATAACCTCATTGTACCTGAAGTTTTGGAAAATCAAATAAACCTGTGCGTTCTAGAGGTCATATCTCACATCCTTCCTGCAATGTAAATGTGTAAGTGTAAGACTACTTGTTCACGCAAATAAATATATATACTTAGTTCTCAAGGGAAAAATAATGTGTGTATAGAATTACTCTTACCAAACCATGCAGATGCCTGTTGATGTTATGCAGGGAATTGTAGTCTTGTGTAGACTTGAAATGCTAATGGCGAAAAGCACACAGCACTTTAGAAATTCATCGGCCATCCATGTTAATGGAGCTGCGACCTGAATTAAACACATGTGTCAGCGTTTGTGTTACAATACAAGTATTTATCGCATAAAAGGCTGTAACTCAGTGATTTATGATTTAATCATAATCCCTCCTCACCTCTACGTGAAGCTCTGATTAAAAAAAGGAGCAGTGACACCAGAGGAGGCTCCTGTGTCCGTGTTGAATTCTACCAGTTGTGGCTATGTAGTGAGAAAAACCTGACGGTGTATTCCTAGCTAGTTCTCGAGGATCTGTCATCCAGGTGGCCAGGACATGGCCATCGCTATTCGATCCAGTTCCTCTGGGTGGACCAGTGAGGGTGGATCACCTGAATGGGGGGGTCCTTGGGAGTGGGACACCAATGGATGAGATGCAGCATCCCTCTTCTTTCAAAACCTTTTCCCCATCCTACCACTTAGGATATTCCAAAGAACTGCCTCCCCTTTTTCCCACATCAACATGAAAGACAGCGGTCTTACTCCAGAGCCGTTTATCTGACATGTCCCAATGCAAGAGCCAGGCAAAGTCAGGCAATTGACCAGAATCATGCACACACCTGACGGCCCTTCCCTTCCCCCCAGGGATAAAAGGTGGAGCATGAGAGCACAGGACGAGCAAGGCAGACCACACGACATAAGAGCTAACTCAACACAGCAGTTCACGAGGAGGAGAAAGACAGCACAGACCAAGAGGGAAACAAGGAGGGAGTCGATTTTGCCCTTTCTGACTGAGGCCCGTGGAACCTCTGCAGAGGGAACGATAAGTCTGCGAACAATAGCCAGCTTGTGTTGCAGCAGATGTCTACCCTACGGGAGACTCTCCACCACTGATAACCTAGCCAGGGAAGGACGCTGGTCTCGGTGGTACCGAGCTTCACTCCTTGGATAAAGAAAGGCAAGCGGTTCATCACAGCCGGTGAGTCAAGAGGAGAATCGATAAGAAACCAAACTGTGTTGTACGAAAAGTAGCCAATGGCTAATTTGAACTTTTTAAAGAATTAAAGATACAATTGACGAAAGAGTAGGAAAACCAGAAACAGAGGAGGCCAGCACCATGTGGGTGGTCAAGCAAGACACCGTAGGTGATTACCCAATGGTAGAAATGACCGTAACCAGAAGCCCTTTGGGAAGAGGCGTAAAGAGGTCAAAGTGGTCATACAGGGGTCTTGTAAAATCCTCTGTACCGTCAAAAGTCTTTTGACCGACAGATGATTGCGAAGTTAAGGGAAATTAATTCTGCTTGGTGAAATGAGCGCATGAACAGTGTGTGGTAAAAGTTGGTGAGACAAAGCCTGAAGTACTGTTTAAAAAGACATTAAGACCTGTGAAAGTAAGAAATATTGGAAGACCATGGGAAGTGAAGTGTCCCCTTTGTCAAGTGGGTCTGAGCCCAGTCGAGGGAGATCCAGAGGTGAAAAGTCATCACCCAAAGTTCACTAAGAAAGGAACTGTTCAATTGATTGGTTGAAAATGATATATATGAGGGGTCGGAGCCCGGAAGAGGGGGAACAAGGTGTGAGGCCAGCACACAACGTGAACTGTAGAAAATAACTTTTTTGTTTGTGTTTGTTTATTGGATACATCAGGCCTCGAAGGCGAGAGACTTTTCTATGCAAAGATGCATTGCCATCGAAGAACCTGATAGCTGGAACGGAACTGTCGGCTCGTGCCGAGAAAGCTCAATTGTGTGTTTGTCCTAGCTGGAACTGAACTGTCGGCTGCTGCTGAGAAAGCTCGAGAGTGTGCTGTGCTCCAAGGTCTCACAAAAAGAGAAAAGGAGACACCAGGTATGTCAACCTCCTGTCACACCTGGTTAGCACCAATAGGGGTACAAAGAGACCGGGGTTGGTATGCTTCTGTACAGTGAAATGCAAGTAACAAGACTAACACATGATCAAGGTAACAAGGCTAACATATAATCAGGTGTCGGAACAAGAACCAGATACCAATTGGGTAGAACATGAAAAAATTCAATTCATATCCTGTAAATAGATTCTACGCAAAATGTATTAAAGTTGTAAAAAATTCTTTACTTAATTTATAAAATTTAATATACCAAATATGATAACTACAAAAATATTGAACAAAGTTCTATTAAAAAACACACATTTTAAATACAATCAGTGTACATAAACAAGAGAAACAATGCACATAGCTCAAGAAAAATACTCATGTACTCATCACTCACTCAACATATCGATACCAAACATTCACCTCAAGCAGATTTTCACAAGAGAAAAGGAAAGGATAACAATAGAAAGGTAAACATAAACTGGAGTTACGGAAACAAATTCAAGTATTAACACAATCTAAGCATAATACTCCAGACAAGCAAAAACACAGTTAAATGTGCAGGTTTATATGACGAGACAACCTAGACACTGACTAAAAACAATAGGCCACCATTAAAGAAATCGAACAAGAAAAACCTGACATGTTTCTTTCCAAATCCGTCATCAATTCATTATTAATGGAAATTCATCAGGGGATGGGTGAAATGAGGATCTTCAATTGGTAACAAAGCTCGGAAGTTGCTGTACACCGTTATCATATACCATGGATTTCACACTCGACAGTTGACAAATCGAGTCACGATAGTTAGTTGAAGGTAACTTCAAGTGTGTGAATAGCACAGACAGATTGATAATGTATCACCAGTCATCTGTACTGATCATTGTCAATTGTGAATTATTGGAGAGTCAGGCAGGTCAATCAGTGAGGGGGTCTCAATAAACCTCACCTATTAAGAAACTCAAAGTGTTTCTCACTCCGGTGCGCCGAACATTCATAGTTTCATCAATGTTCAAGTGCATTTCGGAACCCTGACCTTCAAGGTCTCACCTTGTCCCGTGGTGAAAACATGGGGAAGAGAAACCTCTGGAAAACGCATCCTGACTTATTATTGGAACACTTCGTTTTTCTTTGTTGAAACCCTATCCCACCCGCTTTACATAATTAGTTGTAAGGAATTGGCAATAGGTTTTTCTTAGTATAGGCCCTTTTATTTTGACACGCCACTAGGGTTGCATTATTTTTTATTTAATGGTCAACGCTTGTTCCCATCTTAGAGTTAAGTTTAAGTTAGCCGTTTTTCCACCCTGCATTCATTGTTCAATAAACACCCTTGAAATGTGATCACTTGTGTCTGTCTTTACTGTTGCCACCATGAGTTCCTTACAGTTGTCAGTACATTAGTTAGTAACTATGAGAAACCATGCTACGCAGCGCCATGACGTGTCGAGACAAATGCTTACTGGCAAACCCTGTTGCTAAGGGAACGTATGATTGAGTCTAAGATCTAGTAGGCTGCCCAATGTGTTAATGCTGTAAGTGTATTCATTTGGTGATGTAAACAAATCATTGTAAGTGTGATCGATCACTAAAACATAAGAGCAACTTAAATTGTTTTCTCTCAGCATTTCTGTTTACATATACATATGTACCTCAAACTCAACCCAGGCAAAACAGAAATAATGATCATCACAAAAAGTGGAAAAGACAACATCACTAACCTCTACTTTTTGCAAATCTATACATTTCATTGAATGAGACTCCCCGAGGGCAATTTAACAACCTCTCAAAGATTGAGTGTACACAACCATTCAATACACATCCTGCAAGTGGAAGAGAATAACATCAGTTTAATGTTGCCTGTGAGACAATCCCTACATGCAATCTGGTACAATAGACAGGCTGTTTTGGGTTTGAATATTGTTTTATTTCAAAAGAATAAAGGAATTTAAACATGAGTGATCGCTATGTTACAACAGTGGAAGTCACCTAACTACTATAAATAAATTGAGGTTGTAATGAAATAACAAGTGCCACCAAAATGCAACCTGCCCATGCTTGGTCTTGTTAAAGAAAATAAAGAATAGAATACAAAAATTACATTGCACATTCATATATACATAAATAATAATCAATGAATACCTATGCTAAACAAGGAACCCTTGCACTTAAAATCACTTTAATAGCAATCACTAGAGTATCAATGTTTATAAATGTCATACCATGAAACTTGGATGAAAAACAGTAAAGTTATATTTAAGATTTGTGGTGGGTTTCATAGAGCAAACATATCACTGTAAGGCTTTGTGGCACTGTGGGAAATATACATGACCCAAAGGTGAATGTCCTGACTTCGACCTGTTGACTGTACGTTAGAATTTCAAGGGGAATGGACTTGAAATATTTTTGATTTATTGGCTTGGTGACATAATTCAGCAGAAATTATTGAAAAGTTGGAGATGAAAAATATCACATCTGCATATAATGAAGGGCAAATAGAAGAAGGTTATACATGGTTAATGGTTTTAGTATTGCAGTGAATGACAAGTGAGTGGGGTATATATTGGAACTACTGGTTCTGCTGGATGCTATTTCCTAACCAAGGCCATCCCCCAATGTCATAAATATTAGAAAAAAAGCCTTATTTGTCCAAGACTGCTACAATTCATAGTGTATTTTAATTTATGTGTCAAATCTGTGATTCCCTATGCATCAGATGTACCAGATTCCAAAAGACCCCTGATTTCAGAACCAAACTAAGGAAATTAAGGGGGTCATTACAAGTGGGGCGGTAAGGGATACCGGGCACCGGTTAGGGGACCAGGGCGCTAATTAGCAGGCCCCTAATTAGCGCCTTCCCAATTCCCATTGAGCCCTATGGGGGCTCAAATGGGAATGGGGAATGGCATTTGGAATGGGGACTTACCGGACGGGAAGGACTTACTGGGACTTACTAGGGCGGAATGTCCCGGTAAGTCCCCACTCCACCAGTCCGGACCCGGACACGATTTTGGAGGCAGCCATGGCGCTAATAGTGCCATGGCTACCTCCAAAGTCGTAATGAGGCCCTAAATCTTTTTTTATATCTGGAGTGAGAAATTAGCCCACTTTCAAGATTCACATTCCAAGGAAATAGAGCATGTAAATATACAAAAATGACATTCGTTCACTTATGTTTTGTTATGTTACTCTATCCTGAATGAAGCAGACATTTGCTGGACAATAGGTCATCTGATATCCCTTTTCAGGGATCAGGCAACTAGGTATCCCAGTTTTTGTCCTCTTTCTGCCTATGTGGGGAAATGGCCTATGCTCAGGGATGAATACATCAGCTTGCTGTCTGCAAATCTGGCATGAATTTCCTGAGTCAAATGACCTGTGTTGTCAGCTTGCAGTAATAAATATATCTCCCTCTCTTGCTATACATGGGGTTTGGAATTTGTATTCAGCTTGCACCTCTCACATCAGTGTAATCTGACACAGCAATATTATATTGGATAGGCCCTCTGACTGGCATGATGTCACTTAGGCACATCCAGAAAGACTAGCCTTCTGGCACCAATTGACAGAAAGTTTTAAACATAATCAGAACAGTTTTCTAACTTTTATTTCATCCCTACTTTCGTCTCTGTTAAAGCATGTATTTCTTACATAACTTCACTTATGCTCATATACAATTGTGCTAAACAACATATTATTGTACAGAAACATGCTGGTTATAACAGACTGTCTTTGGGTTTTATAATTCACAGCAAAGTGACTATTGATATGTATTATTTACATGGAGAAATATATATGTTTGAAATAAATACGTGTAGGTGTTTGATTGGGCATTTTATGTCAAATCAGAATATGTGTATTTCCTCAACACATACATTATCAAAGTTATGAACATTTTCATAATTAAATAGGCATTAACAAAATTTGAGATTTTTTAGACTGGTTCTCTATCTCAAAATGTACACGTGCTGATGTGATTTATTTGGATAATTACAGCTCAGGAGGTGGTGGATGCTATGAATCTGCTGTCCGCCTGTAAATGCCCTGGTCCTGACGGTTTTCCAGAAAAATGTTATGTTACATTTTGCTCTACATTAGCGCTGTTTCTAGTAGATTTCTTTAGAGAGATCATTGACAATGAACAAGTGGCAGCGTCCATGCAGGAAGCAGTTATATCAGTAATCCCCAAACCAGGTAAGAGTCGGTCAAGTTGTAGCAATTATAGACCAATTTCACTTTTTAATGTTGATATTAAACTTTTGGCTAACATTTTTGCAGTCAGCATCAACCCCATACTTCCAAGATTAATTCATCAAAATCAGACAGGATTCATTGTGGGAGAAATAGCTATGACAACTTGTGATGTTATTTCCTTAAGATGTGACTCATTGGAACCCTGTGCAGCTGTTAGCATCGACACTGAAAAGGCATTTGATAGGGTCAATTGGGCCTACCTACGACAAGTATTAACTAAAATAAACTGTGTTCCAGGCTTTCTGAAATTATTTGTAGCCCTTTCTAAGGATGCTTCTGTTAGAGTTTCAGTGAATGGATGCCTGTCGAATAGCTTTCAAATTTGTCGGGGTACTAGGCAGGGATGCCCCTTGTCTCCCCTTCTGTTTGCCCTTTTTATTGAACCCTTGGCAATTGCAATTAGAGGAAATGCAGATATCAGGGGAATTGAAGTGGGTGATACCCTTTTCAAAGTACTTCTCTACTCTGATGACCTTCTCATTTTGATGTCAGACCCTGCGTTCTCGTTTAAAGAATTAATATCGGTCTTGAAAGGTTTTGGCACAGTTTCAGAATATAAAATTAATGTGTCTAATACGCTAATCTTTCCCATATCAAGTTCATGTCATAGAGGTCTTTTTGAGATTGGATGAAGAAATTGGGCGGATAAGGAATTCCGATATCTGGGTATACAAGTATCTAGGAGTATAAGTAGCTTATTAGCAATTAATATTTGGTGTAAGGTTGAAGAGTTGACCTTACTACCAAAGCTTCTCTATGTCTTCAGTATGTTGCCTCTTCTGCTAACGGGTGATTTGGTTCGTGATATAAATAAAGTTCTACATCATTTTCTGTGAGGAGAGAAAGAAAAGGCTCGGATTCGCATGGATGTGCTTGTGAGGCCAGTGCACTTGGGTGGGTTTGGTTAACCTGACATCGTTTCTTAACACAGAGCATTCTCATTATGAACATTACATTTTTGGATGAAGGGGAATGAGGTGGGAGGCCCCAAATGGGTGCGCATAGAGCGACGTTTGGTTTGTCCAACCCCACTTGAGTGTCTGTTCAGCATGGAAAGGAGAATGTCACTAGCAAAATCCACTCCGTTCATCAGACATATCACAGAGGATTGGTAAAGGTATTGCTCTGATTCAGGTGTCGGCTACTTATTGAACCCTACCTCTTCAGTTTGGTGGTACTCAGAACTCTGCTTTAATAATCGCCCTCTTTCATGGTCTACATGGTGTTCTGCTAGCATTTGGTGTCTGCGGCAAATATATGACGGTGCATCTATGCTCTCGTTTGATTTTCTGAAATTCAAATAGAACCTGAGAGCCTCTGAGGCTTCCCGATATCAAATTCTTTGCGAAGTGGTTGGAAATGCTTTAGCGCCCTTGAATGCCTCGATGCACAATATCCCTTTGTTACTCCACTTGTCCAGGGTCTTATCCCTTTCGGCCTCATTCATTTATAAATTGTTGACACAAGCCCATGGGGCCACTTCTTCAGCGCATGGTAGGGCCATGTGGTCACTGGAAATGAGGTCTGAAATTTCGGATAGAGATTGGAGTCATATCTGCTCGGGACCCTCTAGGTACAAGGTTGACTTAAACCTATGGTTTACCCAACAGAGAGTCAATCATGGTATCTGATGCAGGTAGATATATGTTGGAATTGTAAGAAGGAGGTTGGCAACTACCTGTACATGTTTTGGTCATGTGCTAACGTTGTGAGCTTTTGGGAGGAGATCCTGCAGTGAATGGAGCTGGTATTAGGTTGGTCACTTCCTCCCTCGCCTCGTATGTGTGTATTAGGGTTATTTCCACTGGGTCTCTAACATTTGTCTGATCAACCTTACTAGGTTTACAGAGCCCTTTTGATAGCTAAAAAACAGGTTTCGAAGTATTGGAAAAGTGATGCTCGTCCAACGGTTGATAGCTGGCTACAAGACCTGTCCATTCTATCAAGCAGAGAGAAAACCAGTTATGAACGAATAAAAAGAATGGACAAGTATCTTGCAATTCGGAATGTCTTTAGTTAATTATATGTTTGATATCCCTTAGGTCCCTTAACCTCCACCCCTCCGTTTTTTTGTCCTGCCCCATTTATTTTCTTTTTTCTTTCTCTTTCCTATTTTCATTTGTCTCTCTCTCACCCCTTGTTTCTATTTATCCTTCTTCCCTCCCTTTTTTCTCTCTTTCTTTTTCCTCCTTTTAATTTTCTGTAAATATGCTGCTTTTTGTATATTTTGCCATGGACTCTAGGAATTGTCTTGCAAATTTTCTGTATGGATTTTTTTTTCTTGTTTGATTTTTATTGAAAGTGTCATTTTTCATATGTCTGTCATTTATGTCCAATTACAATAAAATATTAAAAGAAAAAAGGAAAAGGAAAACAAACAAAAAAGAAATAGGCCTTAAGAATTGAGCTTACGCTTTGCATTTGTTTAAGTCATAGTTTGGAGGTATGAATTTTTTATATCAGAAATCATCAAACAGATGGAGTAGGATAGTAATTAGCAGTTAATCTAATGAATAACATTTATTGGACTTGAACCCCCACTTTGTTTAATGAATGGGTTTCCTTTCGTTGTAGCAAGCATTCATTGATGTTTAAACCCAAATGAAATCTCCATTACATTGACTAATGGTTTAAAAGCTAAAAGAAAATGTAAATAATATGGTCAGATGATAATTAAAGCTCATTGCTTGGACAACAGTCATCATCAATAAACTTAAGAGTGCACTTAGACAATTCCTTTAACTTTTGGGATCATAGTTTCTTAAATAAACTCACTGTTTTCTTACATTTTCAAACTGAGACAAATTAATGATTTTACTTATATAAACACAGCTGCTCTTTTCTTTCTAAATCCATTGGCCTTTTATAAAGGTGAAGGGATGCCCACTGGCCTTATTTATTTGGTCACTTATTAGGCGCTTATACAATTAGCAAAACTGTTTCAAAGCGCCCAGACTCAATGGAATAAGACACACGTTTCCCTGTAACGTTTTAAAAAGAATATTTTTTCAGCTTTTTTTTTGTTGATTTTCAATGAACAAATTAACCATATTTTGAATGATATCAATGTCATGTGAACAATAATCAGTTAAAACTTCATAAACCTTCATGAATGAATTTGATCATTTTCTTCTTGACAATACATTGGGATTCGACTGCCACTGTTCGTAGACTGTGTACTTCATATATGCAATGCCAAAATACACCCATCCTTTCATTTAATTAAACCCTCGCACTTTTGGCCCCAACTATGGGTTCCCTGTCACCCTCACCTTCTGACCAAATTGTGTTGCATTAAACGAAGATGCTCTTTTATTTAAAAATACTACCTACCAAAACAAGCAAAGGATTTTAACCTCTAGGAGAGCTCAACAGTCATCAAACTAAGTGGAAAGAACATTTAAAATGAAGATAGTGATAAAAAAGATTTCTCACAGCAAATCATTCCACAAACAGTGGAGAGAAAGAAAATGAAGACTTTAAAAACAGGGTTCTTTTGTCCTTCTAGATGGGTCTTCAATTCTTTCCTACGTTTAAAGAGGTACCACCCTTTTCAACTCGCCTCCCCGAAGACATGATTTGTGTAGATTGTTTTATTTGCTCTCTTTTCCCTGCCGTTCAATGATTCACCTTCTCTTACTGCCCATCCTGCCAGGTAGCCTGGGGATTTGATGTGAGAAGTTGTGCCTTATCAATGTCTTAAACAGTGCATGGTCCATCACCTCTCTATCATCAGGCCCTAGATTTTTTAAGAATAGATTTAACTCCTGTGTGCCCACGACGACACTTAGGGTTCCTTCCCGCGGTCAGAGGAAAGTTCCTATGTTTTGACTAACCAGAAGCAGTGATGATTATTCTCTGTGCAAATGCTGCAATGCTGGTCCTCGCTGCCCATGAAACTCGGAATAAATCCTGGTAAGTGGAATTTCCAGGTGAACTTCAGGCACTTCGTTTAGGTTAGATATGTAAGTGCAGATTTAAAATCTATGTTGATATAGGCCCATGGTTTATTTCGAAATATCAATCTTGCTGCACTGTCCTGTATGATCTGAAGCGTTTGACTCAGAACATTTTGTTCTGATTTTCTTATTCTGTGGGATCTCAGATTTAATGTGTGCCATTTGTTTGATGGCTTATTATTATTATTATTATGATATGTACTGATTGTGAACCTAGCTTTGGGAAGCAACAGAGCACTTTAGAAGTCATATGCCGAAGTACATGAGGAGGTAATCAGGTTGCAAGGGAGCAATATAAGAGAGAGGGTAGCTAACAAAGGGGGGTGGTATGGGTAGGAAATTAAGGAGCAAGGGATCTTCGAGCAACAAGCAGGGAAACAGGGAGGAGCAGATCACCCATTTCAAGCTTAGATGGGGTGTGGAGGAGGTATGGACCTAGGTGATAAGGGGGGAACTATTTCTTGAAGATGTTGGTCTTGAGCTCCTTCCTGAAATATATAAGCCTTTATAATGCGACGAATTCCAGAACTCTGTTTCCCAAAATGGTGCAGCACATGTCTGCCCTGCATTATTCTTATACATTCAGACTTTTGTGCTTTAACATTCTATCCTATTTAATCTCTATGATGAAACACAAATTAGGACTTGGGTCTCTGTTCTCTAATCGTTATTCAGATAACTGATATCCATCAGATATCGCCAGCATTCCGTGTTATGTTGTGATGCGTCTTGCCTGATATATTTACTCCCTACTCTTTGTTTTTTTATTCCCTATGTTCTCAGTCTTGGGTGACTTTGTAGCAGTGAGTGCATCATTCCTGGTGGGCGCGTGTGTGCTCTTGGTCCGGCCAGTGGCTACTTTGTATTCATCTGGTGCCCTCCCTCGTCCATGGCTGTCCAATTTGATGCAGGCTCGCTCTGTCCCCAGTGCATCAACAAGCCCTGTTTTACTTTTTTTCTTCTTTCAGTTATTCCTGCTTTCCCCTCGCTGTGGCATGCACATGGTCCCTGATGGGTGCTAATGGTGATAGCAGACACGGTGGCCGACCTTATTGGATAGTGCCTTTCCCCTCCTTTCTGGTACGATGCTGCACAGCTGCCAATTATTGCCTCAACATCCCAGCAGACAGCATTATCAAGACATACGATTTTAATATCACACACATGCTTGCAGCCATGCCTTCCACAGTGCTAACATTTTAATATTCATTCAATTAAATGATTCTTCATATTAGAACATTCCTATAACACCAGTAATTGCTTACATTTACATGGATGACTATGCAAATTGTGTCATCCTGTGTTTGGATGAATGCATGGATGAATTCCAGAACTTTGTTTCCTAAACTGATGCAGCACGTTTCTGCACCTGCCCTCTAGTTATGCATTTGGACCTTTGTACAGGGTCGGACTGGGACAAGAAATAGGCCCGGACACCCCAAAAAAAGTGGCCCACCCCTTGCCTCAAAAAAGTGGCCCACCCCTCGCCTCACGACCCTTGACCTCCGATGACATCACCGGAAGTGATGTCATTTGACCCCACCCCAAAGTGACATCCCGGGAAGCGAGGAAACACAACCTTTCCTTTCACCCCTTGACAAACAGGAAGTGGCATCGAATAGCATTGGTCCTAAGTACACTACAAAAAATATGGTTATGATTTCACTAATGTGACATACATTTCATACAAGAATGTATTTCCATATGTATCATTAATATCTGTGTGTATAGATCCATATTGTCAAATTACTGTGAATGCAAGCAGACGTCCATGGCCAAATGATAATATGTTATTGTACAGCACTTACGCCTAAGCTCTTTTTTATAGAACAAATATGCATACAATATCACCCAACCTGTATTGGTACTCATTTATCTACCAAAGAAGGATGAAAGGCTGAGATGGCCTTGCTGGGATTCTAACATGCAGATCACACACACATCGCACATCGAGCGCTCAACCCACTGAGCTATCATATCGGCTATAGTAAAATGAGCAATTATTCTGTAATGGATACCATTAAACTGGTAACTGAGATTTAACAACAGACCAGTTAAGTTCATCTGCAGGTCTGGTGCAAAGTTGGCCGCATGTCAAGCCTGCATGAATCTACTTTCAGGCTTCAGTGGTTGGCAAAATAGGAAAAGCAGCACATTCGCAGGACATCCCATACTCTGAGCACTCGTTACCTCATACATGCAAACAAACATCCTGAACAGCATGCCAGGGAGATGGGAAAGATAGACACATTACAACAAATCATTTATTGTGGCACAATGAAGTCAATGGCCACTTGATGTGCTATGGTCAAATATGTCTGCACTATACAGAAGCTTTTAGGCACAAGGATTTTGTCAAGTGACCAAGGACACCTAGATGGAATGTCTTGTGATGTTCATAACAGAGACAACGGCAGAAAAAAACCATGCTATTACTGCAACTTGCAAAAGTCAAAAAACATAGGGCCTCATCACGACCTCGGCAGTAACCCTTAAATCTGGCGGTAGCGCTATTACCGCCGGATTTAAGGGTCTGCCGAATCAGGGCCTCAGCGGATTTCAACCCAGCTCTGAGCTGTCTATGGCGGTCTCGCTAATAGCCCCCGCGCTAATACCGCCGGCGTTACCGCCGAGGTCGCAGTTGGGCTGTAGCCCTTAAATGCGGTGGTGACAGTATTACCACCGCATTTAAGGGCTGGCCCTATCACGAGTTGGACGCTAAATTGGCTGTTTTACCTCCAGGTTTTTCTGGAGGTGAAATCCCTGTTTTCAGCGGTATTGCAGCCGGCTGTATTAGCCCGCAGTATTAGCACTGAAAATTCCCCATTGGATCCAATGGACCCAATCAGGAATGGGGATTTACCGTTAAGGCCCAACCCGTGATCCGGTGGTAATACCACCGAGCCGGTCGGTGCTAGGGCTATTACAGTCGGTGGTATTACAGCCGGGAATACAGCCCAACTCGTGATGTGGCCCATAGTCCAAAACTAATGCTTATTCTACTCTAAAGTTGGTCCTTTATCACTAATACATATTTATCACTAATACAACAGCACAGCCACTCCAGGGGGCACCGTGTCCCCTGGAGTGGCGGCACGGTGACAGCCGCCGGCCCGGAGGCGGCCCCGGCCACTCAACTTTGCATGCTGCAGCAGCATGTGAATGATGCATGCACCATAATTTATGATGAACACATCATGCATGTAAACCAATCATCTGATTAATTATGCCGTTGTAGGAGTTATATTTTATTTTTTTCAAAAAATGTTTTCTTTCACATTTCTTTTTCTTTTCAAGAACGGGCCAGGCGTGGGCAGAAACTGGCCCCCCTCTCCCCAGGAACAATTTTGGCCCAGCCACGGGCAAACAGGACGAGGGGCCAATCCGACCATGCCTTTTTACTTTAACATTCTACCTGATTTATGACAATGTTGAAACACAAATGAGCACTCTTTTGTGCTGCTGGTCCTCTATGCCTGCTTGTAAAATGTTGCTGCCTGTGAGGGAATGACAGCTTAGGGAATGTTAGGTGAGTGATGATGTGTGAATGGTCGCTGAATGTCAGTTGGGGCCTAAACTGTGGCGGCTGTGAATGGACCAGTGAGTAAACTATTAAGAGTAACCGGAACCTGTACACAACCCTGGAGATAAGGGGTGTATCGGCCACTTTTACTCCTTAAAAATAGGCAAATACTTCCCAAAAATAGGGAGTAAAAATAGGAAGCAGACACAAAGGACCTTGTGCCCCTGCCTCACCCAAACAGCTCCATGGATATGTTTGGACCAGTAGTACATGCAGTGCCAGAGGAAGAAACTACTATTATCATTGCCTGATCGGAAGAAGTAAACATGTGCATGAATAATCAGATGGAAAGAAATAATTATTACAAGAACGTTTCCGTTTTCAAGTTAAAACATATTTGTACTCGCTTATAAAATGCTCCCATTGGGAAAGGCACTCACATTTCCACTCCCCAAAAAATCTTTTTACTCCCAAATTATAATAAATAAGGAGTAAAATACTCTACTTCCAAATCGTATCTGGAGCGCTACATATATATCAATAAAGCCACATGGTTTCCTATATCCATGGACATGTGTCTTTGGCCCCTGACATGCCTCCATTCCTCGTCATAGCACAAGTAACATAGAAATTACTAATCCCGCAGGATGGTGTCAGTAAGGAAATGAGCAAAGTGCAGCTGCCAGGTATTTAATCATACCGCACTCATTCAAGACTGCACTCCAAGGTCCTGGAACATGGTGCCGTGATGCGCAACGTATGATAGACAGCTCCTGGGCAGAGCTGAGCGCTGACTTCAGCTGCTAATGGTTTGCATTAGGACTTCCGCGGACAGATTCTGTATGAACAAGTGAAGAAATCACTGTGGACACCTCCCAACACATGAGTGCATCTGAGGAAGAATGAGCCATATAACAATTTACATGCGATGAGTGATGAGAACAACGTTTTCAATGATCAACAGTCATTGCTCTGTGATGGGTATCAGGGCAAGCCACATAGAGGCTAGACTTGGCAAGGCCTTTGGATTCCAAAATTAGAAATATGGAAAGAGGAATAGCCTTCCAAAATATGGGAGGTGGGTTCATACAATTTGAAAATACTATACTCATTACAAATAAAATAAGGGACTAGATAACTCAGGATCATGGCACTCAGCTGATAAACCTCTGAGGCTCCCTGGCCAAAGGGCAGTAGAACATCTCTGGCAGTAAATGTATGTTACTGGTGGTGGTGCCATATTGTGCATGAAGAAATTGTAACAGTATGGGAAAAGGTGTCACGTTTGTGGCACTCCTGCATGACGTTAGCATGTCCCTCAGTGTTATCTTTAATTCCTGCATTAGCATTTAGCAAGTGGCTTACCCCATGCACATTGCTAGCACCTCCGGCCTGCTCCATTATCAAAGTACTCTGCTAGGTAACAGAAATGGCTGGGCTGTATTCCACAACCTGAAATAAGAGAATCCTGGACCCTAAAAAGCACCTGCTCGGTGTAAGGCCTGAGTTTGCAACTACCTGTCGCACTCAGCAGCAGGATTTAATGTGATCCTTCTACACTTCGCCTACCACTCTGTAGTGTGAACTGTTATACGTATTAGGCCCCTCATCTTTAAGATCCCTACCTGTTTAGATTAGTAGTTAGTATGTGGTTGCGCCAGTGATCTGTATGAAATTCAACGCTGGTGCCAGTTTGTGTCAGCACACTCAATCAAACATATATTCTTATGGAGTGTTTCATGAGATGTACACTATGGGCCTCATTACGAGTTTGCAGGCAGCCATGCCCTTAGCAAGGGCATGGCTGCCTCCAAACTGGGTCCTGGGTCCGGTCCCGCAAAAGGGGACTTACTGGGCCATTCCAACCTTGGAGGGCCCGGTAAATCCATTTCGCAGGACCCAGACCCGGTACATCCCCATTTCCATTTGAGCCCCCATAGGGCTCAATGGGAATGGGGAGGATGCTTACAACGGGCCTGTTAATAATGGGCCTGTTGTTAGCATCCTGGCCTGCTAGCGGGTCCCGATTTTCACATCTGGTCTGACCAGGCGTCCAGAGCGGGGCCCGCTGCAGAACTTGTAATCTGGCGGCCCGGAATGAACGGTGCCGGTCCCGTACCAGCACCGTTCATTCCGCGGCCGCCAGCCTCGTAATTAGGCCCTATGAATTCAGAGTATGAGTGAACAGTTGTATTTTCTAACTGTTTAACCCGAAGTATTTTTGCAAGCACTGCATTTACACATTAACTGAAGACTTCGACCAGGATGCAGATTTGGAAGCCTCTAAGCACTATGGTAGCTGTATATCTCACTCGCTCATGAGGCTAACTCGGCATTTTGTTTCAGAGGTTGGAATAAATTACTAGACTTAGAAGGGTTTCTCTCTGGAAAAGGAATATATTGCAGCACTGATATAATTAGAATATTTCCTTTCAATTTGTTAAAAAATAACTTTTAGTAAACAATGCATGGGCTAACATTGACATATATATATACCCCAACTTTTACCAACAGCATACACGTACAACACTGTCATTATTATTGATTCTGAGTTCAGCTTGTTTCAGTTTGAACAATCATAACAATCATTACTATTGTGAATATGAGGTCACTTAATGGTGCCATCGGGTAATAAGTTACTGTTGATATAGACAGCCCTCTCAGCACTGACACCTTCCATTTTGTCTTTGAACAAATCAAGATTCACCATTGTGCCATTTGTGGTAGTTCCTCTCCTTCCATTTGCCTTTCAGGAACGTTGGGAGTAATGTAAAAGCATACTAAGCAGTCTGGAGTAAGCGATATGTAAAAAGAGACACTGGGGCTTTCACTGTAATACCTGTTCAAGTCTGCATCCTTAGAAACAATGCAATGGTGAGGAAAAAGCCATGCATTTTCATTAATTAATTTCATTTTTTTATTGCATTTCTCTTCTTGAACATGGCCCTGGAGAGCGTCAAAGCACTGTGTAGGATCAGAGTTTAAAATGGGCCATGGGTTTGAGCCTGCCAAGGGGAGGGGGGGACAAGGACCTGTGAAAAACCAGAGGGTGTTTCACAACCTAGTCCCCGTGGATCCCTTACTCAGGTGGCCAGGGAAAATCCATTGCTTCTGGATCCCGACCCCGGGGTGGAAAAGCGAGGGAGGCTCCACTGGGTAGGAGGTCCTTGGGGAGTGGTGGAGAGGCACTCAATGATTAGACACGGTATCCCCCTTTTCCCACAACCCATCTAACCCCTTTCCCTGTTTAATTTATGGGAATCTACCACCCCCATAATTCCTCCCCACCTTGTCTTGACAAAAGTACTGCACCAAAGAAGATGAGGAATGAGGAGCGAAGGATTACCTCCCCTGACTTGCATTGGCCCTGTCCCTGTAATGAGGCCAGGCAGAGTCAGGCACGTAAATGAAATAATGTTTTATTTATATCGCGCTCGTACACAAGTGTTTCAGAGCGCCACCAGGCAAAGGGAGTGGAACAGGGGAGAAAAAAAACGATCTTACTAGGCCCAGTGACTTTAAGAATGCGCAAGTGTATGGGAAGGGAGAAAGGGGGAAATGCGTGGGAGAGGGGAGAAGTGGAAAGTGCGCGACAGAGAGAGACAGAATAAATAAACATAAGGGAAATAAATAAATAGAAGAGAAAAAAAGGCAATAATATTGGCAGTGCAGCCAGCAAGTGGCAAGTGCTAGATTAAGCAGATAAGTGAAATCTGATAAGTGCAGAAGAAAAGTGGCTGGGGGACTGTATAGGTACAGATACAGACCCCAGTGCAAGGGGTGGCCCGGAGGCAGTGCTGGTGGGTGGCAGGGTGAGCAGGTACCTGGGCCCGAAGGACAGAGGGTGGCCAGGTGCACGATGCCTGAGGGAGAAAAACAGTTGGGGAGGAGCAGATGAGGCATTCATTTGTAACGACCGTGAGCTGCGAGGAAAAGATGAAAGACAATCATTTAACATAGCCAGTGAGTTATCGAGTATCATAAAAGTACGGTTGATGTTAAAGGGAAAGTGACTGTGATTTGAAAGTTGAAGGTTGCGCGTGTGCTGATAAAACACGAATGAAGAGAGCAATTGTTAAAAGAAAAGGATACAGAGTAGCAGAGTGGTCCTGCGAGAGGAGGTGGCACTTTCGAAAGTCTCTGTGAAATATTATGAACTTTTGAAAGATATTACAAGCGGAGATCAAAGGAAAGAAAGTTAAATAAGAGGAAAATGAAATATGTGAAATGTGAAGTACGCCAAGAGGGCAAAAGTAAAATATAAAGGACTTTGGAAAAGGACAAGAAGGCAACTGAAAGAATATAAGAACTACAAGTACCAAGAGTCATTGGTACTGCAAAAGAAGATTGTGAATTGACGAAATATTGAAAGAGAGGTCAAAGTGGTCGTAGTGGTCATGCAGAGGTCTATGTAAATTCCTTGCAGTTTCAAAAGTCTTCGACTGAGAACCCCCAACGAAGAACAAGACAGGCTCGAGCCTGGCAGAGGGAAGCCTGTATACAGCTGTAAGAAATTGTGTGATACAGTGAAACCAGACAGGCTCGAGCCCATGCAGAACTGTGAGAAAATTAGAGCATATGAACTGAGTATTGATGACAGGGCGCGTGAAGCCTAAGGAAGGGATTGAAATAACAGAAAATGAAAGCCTAAATATTGAACTGTTCAACTGTACCAGCAAGCCAAAGTGTGCAAGACTGATAGAGCTGTGCCATCCACCTATCCTTTGTTTTTTTAAGAGACTATCTAGACCCTGTGGGGTTGAACCTGGGGAAGGGAGTTGGTGCTGAAGCCATTCTGGCATTTCTTTTTGACACACTTATTTCCTTTTTGTATCCCCTTAACACATTTGTTATCTAGAGGAGGAGGGCAAGGTTAGGTTTTCTTAGTATAGGCATTTTTATTTTGACAAGACTGACTTGGACGTATTTGTTATTGTTTAATGGTTGAAATTACTCCCATTTTAAAGTTAGTGCCAGTTAGGAATTTTACCATCCCAGGCAAATTTCGTAAAACAAGGTTTTTGAAACGTGTATCCATTGTGTCTTTGTCTACTGCTTGATACCATGATATGATCTGATGTGGCATTTATAATGCGCCTGTACACAAGTGTTTCTAGGCATGACAAGACAAGTAGTGGGGGAAACAAAGGGAGGACAAAATAACAATCTTACTAGGCCGTGGGTCATACAGATCACGCTAGTGCGGGGAAGATGGAAGGGGATAAGTGCCAGGGGCGAGGGGAAGAGGGAAGTGCAGTTAACTCACAGGTGCAGCCAGCATGTGGCTCATAACTGCAGAGAGAAGGGACTGCAGGGTTGCAGATACAGACCCTTAAATGCTGGGGTTCCCGGAGGCAGTGCAAGGGCAACTGGACATGCAGGAGCCTGGGCCCTGGTTCAGAGTGTGACCAGTGCGTGAACAGTCAGGTGCATCATCAGGGGAGAGGATGAGAGAAAGCGGAAGCAAAAAGGAAGGTCTTGAGAGAGGCAGGGAGGCTGTTCCAGGGGGAGGCCCCGGCCAAGGAGATAGATCTGCCCCCAACTCTCTGCTTGGAGTAGCGTCTGACCCTCAGAGTAATGGAGGTAAATGAGCGGAGAGCTTGAGAAGGAAGATGTTTTGGAAGAGAAAGTTGGAGGAAGAGTGGTCCCAGGCCCCAGAAAGCCTTGTGGATGATGCAGAGGGTCTTGAAGTTGATCCATGCAGCGACGGGGAGCCAGTGAAGAGATTTCAGAGCTGGAGAGATACGATCACTGGGCTTCATCCCAAGGACAAGTCTCACAATCCTTTTCTGGATTAGTTGTAAAGGTTGAAGAGTAGAGGCAGGAAGATTTAGAAAGAGGCTGTTGCAATAGTCCAGCCTAGAGTGGACCAGAGCTCTGGAGACTGTGAGCTTCTGGGGGAAAGTGAGAAAAGGAAGAATACCTCTGAGGAGGTGGAGCTGATTGCTCAGAGTGGGCGGCCAGAGAGAGAGAGGAAAGGAGGGAGCAGGTGTCCCGATGAGGAGGATTTCAATCTTACTGGCATTAAGGCAGAGATCATTGGCTGCATACCATTCCTGAATTGCGGCCAGACAGTCTGTTATGTGAGAAGAAGCAGAGGTGGGTGAGCAGAGCATGAAAGAGAGCTGTCACCCGCAGAACACTGAACATTTGAGCAGAAAGTCATAATGCAGTGGGCAAGAGGTTCCAGATAGGGGTTGAAGAGCAAGAGAGGGAGGTCAGAGCCCTGGGGAACACAAGTAGAGAGAGAGAGAGAAGAGAGGAAAGACCCCAGTTGGACCTGAGAGGGTCGGTCAGTGAGAATGGAGGTCAATCAGGCCAGAGCCTGATCAGTAATACCAAGGTTGTCGCTGAGGTAATTGAGCAGGATGGCATGCTTGACCATGTCAAAAGCAGAGGATAGAACGAGTAGAATGAAGCCAGAAGGGACATTAGAGTCAAGATTGTAGAGCAAGGTTTCACGGGTGTTCAGGAGAGCAGTTTCCGTGCTTCTGGCAGCTCTGAAGCCACATTGGTGGTCATAGAAGCAACCAACAGATTCAGTATACAGATTAAGCTGGAAGATGGGCAGCTTTTCCAAGAGTTTGCTCAGGAAAGTACTGATGGAGATCGGGCAATAGTTAGCCAAAGAGGAAGGATCGGCCAAGGTTTTTTTTAGAAGGGAATGCACAAGAGAGTGCTTATCGGGGAGGGGAATTTCCAGTGGCAAAGGAGTGATTGCAGAAATTGGCCAAGGGTGGAGCAAGGGTGTCGATGTGGTCCTTGATGTTTCTGGGTGAGCAGGGGAGAACCTGCTTTGATGAGACTTTCAAAGATCGGACTTGTCTAGAAACATTGTCAGGGTTGAACAGGGGAAAGGAAGAGGAAGGAGGAGGAGAGACGGCCTCAGATGTGCCAGGAGTGGTAGAGGATGAGGAAGAGGAGGTAGAGGAAGAGAGGGTGGCCAGGATGTCCTGAGTTTTAGTAGTAAAATGAGAGGCCAAGGCCGTGCAGAGGGCCTGGGATGGAACAAGAGAGGTAGACACTACAGCAGGATTGGCCAGCTCCTTTCTGAGTTTGAAAAGTTTGGCTGAGTTGTTAGATGCCGCAGAGTTGCAGGCTTGGATGTAGACTCTCTTCTTAGAGCAGACAGTGAGGCTGTACTGCCTTTGGAGCAGGAAGCAGGCCAGTTTGTCAGGGGGTGCACCCCATGCCCTTCACTACCTATTTGCTGCCCTACACTTGCGTTTATGGGCGGTGAGGTCAGAATCGTACCAACAGTTGCACTTGGATTTTGGATTTAAGCGGATCCTCATGACAGAGGCAAGGAAATCCAGAGTGTTAAGAGATAGGGAGATGAAGGTTAGAGAGGGCTGTGTCAGGGTGTGAGTTAGCTAAAGGTGCAGAAGGAGGAGATAAAGTAGCTGCAAAAGCCTCAATTGACACACGCTTCGTGGGTCGGATGACCAAGAAGGTAGGTGGCAGTGCTAGAGTCAGCTTGACCTGCGAGAGGGGTGGTAAGAAAGGAAAAAGTGATCACTCCAAGAGAAAGGAGTGGTGAAAGAGTTAGAGAAGGGGAGGTCTGAAGAGATCAGAACATCCAGGGTTGCCCTGCAGAGTGAGTCGGGCCAAAGGGAAGAATAGAGAGAGAAAGAGAGAGAGAGAGAGAATCGCAGAGGTTGTTAAAGAGTCATGAAGAAGGGCTGGTAGAATCCAGGTGGATGTTCAAGTCTCAGAGGAGAAGATGTTGAGAGGTAGATGCACGGAATGAGGAGGAGAGGACCGCCCACTCAGAGAGGAAGAGGGTGACCTGGCAAGGCGGCCTGTAGATAGTGGCCACAGTGAGAGAGAGGCGAGGAGAGATAGAGAGCCTGCAGATGAGGCATTCAAATGAGGAGTAGTGCTGCATTGGAATGATAGAAGGAGGGATCCACTCCAGGAAAATCAAGGCTACACCCCCACCGGGACGGTTGGATCTGGGTTTGGAGAGGATAGAACGAGTAGAGGATCTTGTAGCCATCAGGAAGGAGAGTGTTGAAACTGGATTCGACTTTCCTGATCAGCCACAGCAGGTCGACAGCTGCAGGCGATGTCCTACCACGGCAGACACCAGCAGACACCACTGGAGTTGTCCTTAGCCTCCGGTCCTTGGCCGAGGGGTCTGCCTGGATTTAAAGGGCCCACCAACTAATGGGAGTTGTGATTGTCTCTGGCCGTGAACCAACTCCAGGTGAGACCGAGTGCATCCAAATCAGGCTCTACCAGGAGACGGCAGATGTCAGAGGAGTGTTTGACAGCTGAACGAAAGTTGAGAGTATCGATGTGGAGCAGGTTGCCACATTTGAAGGACTTCCAGGGAGGGATACAGGCCAGAAGTACACCCTGTAGAAGTAGTGGATGTGCACAAGGATGGGCAGAGGAGGAAGGAAGAGAAGGCAGGGTAGTCAGAGAGGGAGAAGAAATTGCCAGCAGGGTGGTGGAGGAGGGAGGCAACAGGGTGGCCAGAGGAGCAGCAGGGGTTGCCGAAGAGGTGGCAGATGAAGGAGGCAGCAGAGGAGCCAGAGAGGGGTATGACGGGATAGTAGAGGAGGGCAGGAAGTTGATAAGGCATGGGAAGCGTCTATAAAAGAGAAGTAGTTTGGTCTGAGGGCTCTGGACCAAGGCGGTGCCATTTAAGTAGAGATTATTGATGGTCTTAGAGGAGTGGAAGGGGTCCAGGAGGGCCTCCCACCGGGCACCACTATTATTGGGAGAAGAGGAAAAAGGAGAGAGAACAGAGACCATATGGGGGGTCCATTTGCCTGGAGATGGAATGACAAAGAGTATGTTGGTAAGCCTTTGTCTGGAGGAATCACTGGTATAGGTATCAGCGATATGGAGGTCTGGGTTGGAGACCAGGATGTCCCATTTGAGTGTCTTCCTGCCAGACATAGTGAGAGGTATCGGATTGTCGATAGAAAAGCAGTTAGAAAAGATAGGTGACACAGAGAGCATCATAACGGGTGCAGGGAGGAAAGAGAGGGTTAGGGAGAGGGAAGCCCAGGCAGGAGAGAGGTGAGGGGAGGTCGCTCAGGGGGGGTAGACAGGAGGGAGGAATGGGGGGACACGAAAGGGAGGGAGGCACAACAAAGAACAAGAACAACAGACATACAAATCAGATGTAGTACAGAACCAAGGCAAAGCACAAATCTCAAACGGGAACCTGGAAGTAAAGAATGTAGATGCAATAGAGGACCAAAAGCAAAACACAGAGGTCAGCAGGGAACCTACAAGTGAAGAATGCCTGCAATTGCAATGTGATGCCACAAACGGTGGATAGCAACACAATATCAAGAACCGTAGAGAGCAAACACAAAGTCAGTACAGCCAACAAGGTACAGAACACAACAGGAACCTAGAATATGAATGCAGGCAATGCAAAGTAATGCCAGAAAAACAGTGGAGCACGAGACTGTGTCAGAATAGCACACAATAGATCGAAGAGGGATGGGCTGAGATGCAAGAGGAAGGAAGGGAAACACAGGAGGGGGGACGGAACAGCATGCAGGGGCCTACAATGCGAGGGAGGGCACATAGCTAGAGAAGCAAGGGAGCGCACACAGTCAAGTTGCGTGGGTGCACTCCCGCATTGTAGGCCCCTGCATGCTGTTCCGTTCCCCCTCCAGGATGACGGGACCTACAATGTGAGGGAGCACACGCAGCTATGGAAACAAGGGAGCGCCGATGGCCAGAAACTGCGGGGGAATGCACGTGGCCTGAGTTAAAGGGAGTGCACGAACAGCGGAGATGCAAGTGCATGGGGGTGGGAGGATCAGTTGCAGAGGCAGGGGCACAAGGTCGGGGGTTGCCTGGAGTGAAGCGAAGCTAACACTCCCCGAACCTTCTTACCTTGTGGCCAAAGGCATGAGGGTGAGGAAGTCTGTGCTAACAGTCTGCGCTGCTACCCCATCTCCACCAAACACCTGCGTCGCTCAACACTGCAGTCTTGTCCTGCGAGGGCTTTGCCGCACAGGGTCTGTACCTCTGTTCTTATAGGCACGGAAGCGTGGACGTAGCAAAGCATGCTACATATAATCGGCAGCCTCTCCTGTGCACCTGCGTCACTCAACACCACAGCCTTGTCCTGCAAGGGATTTTCCGCTGAGGGTGTGAAAACACCCAGATTTGACTTTCCCAGAAGGGGGAAAGAGCAAGTTTTTGAGCACAGCACAATGCAACACAAGGAGATTCGACTTTCCTAGCAGGGGAAAAAGGCTAAGTATTTGAGCACAGCACAATACAACACACCAAGATTCGACTTTCGTAGAAGGGGAAAAGGGTACCTTTTTGAGCACAGCACTATACAACACACCCAGATTCGACTTTCCCAAAAGGGGGAAAAAAGGCTATGTTTTTGAGCACAGTACAATACAACACACCCAGATTTGACTTACCTGATCAGTCGCAGCAGGTCGACATCTGCAGGTGATGTGCTACCACGGCAGACACCTGCAGACACCACTGGAGCTGTCCTTAGCCTCCGGTCCTTGGCCGAGGGGGCTGCCTGGATTTAAAGGGCCCACCAACCAATGGGAGTGCGGTGGGAGAGATGGGGGGGATGGCCAACAAACAAGGAAGCAACCGGGACAAAGGGACGGGGGAGCGGGCACACATGCGCTGTGGCGCGAGAATAAAACCTTTACAAATGCACAACTGACTGTGACACAGAGCACCTGTCCTCACCCCAGCACAGGAGAAGCTGACATTGCCTGATGTTGGTGGGAATAGCCTGTGGGGACAGAGGGAGAAAACACATGTTGGTGCATGCTTACCTGCTGTCTGAGCAGGGGTTCAGGCCCTGAGTCCTACTGGTCTGAACAGGTCCAAACAGGAATTGCCTTTTCTTCGTCTGCCTTTAGCTTCGGACGCATGAGCAAGAGACGCCCTTGATCTAAGAGTAGAGATCAGAAAGGAAGAGGCAGGGCTAAGAAGGTGGGTGGTGCTTAGGCCAGTTGACCTAGATCCACTTGCACTTGCTCACTAACTGCAAAGGAAAAGAGGCTGCAGGGATGCTTAAGTAGGGAAAAAGAGCGGCAAACTATGAAGGCACCAACAGTTTTAAGTGATTGACAGGTGGGTGGGACTTAGACCTGGTGACCTAGATCCACTTGCAGCTGCTCACCAACTGCAAAGGAAAATAGGCTGGAGGGCTGCTTAAATAGGGAAAAGGAGCCGCAAACCAACAAGGCACCAACAGTTTAAAGTGATTGACATGTGGGTGGGGCTTAGGCCCGGTGACCTAGATCCACTTGCACCTGCTCACCAACTGTTTTTTCCTCACAGACCCCAGAGGTGGTGTGCAGCAGCTGAGGAGAGCCTATGTGCTGGCCAGGTCTCTTTCAGGTGCTTCCAAGATAGTATGATTAGCAGCATGAACCGGACCCCTTAAGCCTCTGCAATGAATATTGGTCCCCAGGAGGCAGTACCATACCAGAAACTACAAACACCACAGTGCCCCTGTGCCCAACAGACAAGACTCAGTCTGTTTGTAAGAGGAATAACTTAATGGTTGCCCAGGAGGGAATGGCATAGGTCTCACCATTCAGGAGATGGATGGGAGATTAAACACCCACTACAGATTGCCCAGTAATGCTACAGATGAGCAGTGGAGAAGCAGTGGTAGGGCTGGAACCAGCAGGCTGCAGCCCTGTAGGAGACCACAGAACCCTCCCCAAAACCTTTGTGGACATTGACTTACTAGATACAGGTGAGAACCTGAGAACAAATTACCACAGTGATTGCATGGCTGAGTGGAAGAACAAAATGGATACTTCATAGGGGGCGGGGCTAAGAGTTCATATGAAGACTTGCCAGGGAAATCCCATCCCACAAGGGGAGGAGATAAGAGAAGTCGGGAGTAGCTTAGAGAAAGACCCCGGGAAAAGCTGACTCAGGTAGCCACTGGGAGCAGACAGTATATTTGATTCAGGAAGGGGGGGCTATAAAAAGCCAGCTTGAGTGAAGATAAGGGGTTTGGACTGAGAGGGTTGTACCAATTTGGCAGTTTTTGAGACAGTGTTGAAGGTAGTTTTGCAGGGAGAGAAGAGATTGCTTGAGAAAGTAGGAAAGAGAGAAAGTTAGTGTGACAAAACGACTTCTGCTTTGCAGGTGTAAAAACATGAGTAGTGGCTAAACTACCTAATCAGCAACCATCAGCAGCTGCAAACCACCAGTGATCCTAATCATACAGGTAAAACTGGCACAGCTAGGAGGTATACCTCCTCTGCCTTTGCGGTAATGTGAGCCAAGGGAAGGCTAAACTCTACGAAGGGGTGCAATGTAAGACAGAAGCAGATCAAACAGATGTAATACAACAGTTCCAAAATAAAAGAGTGCCCCTCCAAGGCTCTATATACTTTAATTAAACAAATCAACCATACGCCAAATGATTAAAAACACTATCAAATACCCAAACACATAAAAGAAAACAGAAGATGCAGAACAGAATGTAAAAGCACTCTGGATATTGTGTCAGGTAGGAGAACAGGCAAGAAATGCAACAATGTTGATGGAAAAAGTTGCAAAAGAGAGTTAACAAGTCTCTTGGGCCCAAAAGGTGTACCGGGGAAGAGAGCCACTGGAAACTACTTGACTCCAATGTTAGGTATTTTGAAGGTGTCGAACTTGGCTTTGAGCTGTTATTCTTGCCGGTCAAGCCGGGTTTGAAGGTGTCATGTTGCGTTAATTCAGGCAGTGAGTCAGCTTCAAGTCGGATTCAAGCAGCTGCACCATGCAGTTCGGGGCCGCTTCGAACGATGCAGAGCAAATAGATCTCCAGGAGCGGTTCGACGATCGAGTGTGGCTCAAAAAGATGAGTATCGCTGGTTCAGGTCGATGAGTTACAGGATGGACCACTGGTACAAGTTAAGCTTTGTTACAGGTGATGAGGCTATGCTGAGGCAATGCAGTGTTGAGCATGTTCGGTAGTGTCAGCACGATGGTTTGAAGTTCGAGTGAGTGCCAAAGACAGCACTGGTGGATCCCATTGGTTCAAATGTGTCAAACGAAGCTTGAATGTGGCTCGAATCGGTTTGAACATTGAAAGCAGCAATCCTGGTTGTACTGGCTCTCAGGATGCTTTGAGACACACTGTATGGGGCTCCAGGACAAGGTGAATCCTTTTCAGTCTATGCTCTGCCAGCCTAGGAAGGTTTGCAAGCAGAGTGGCAGGCCTTGGCTCTCTCAGCAAGAGTCACACCCAATGCACCCCTGCAATATGTAGGGGACAGAGCTTGTTTCTGCCTTTGAATACTGATTCTTAACCTCTATTGCTGAGGGCTTTGGAAAGACAAATTCTCCCAAAAGTGCTCCAAGTGAATTCATTCTCGAGTCCCGGACGGCATAAACATGTATCAAATAAGCAGACCCTCCAGCTTATAGCGATTTTGCGATCCCGCAAAATGCCGCGAAAACGGCCGTTTTGTGCAAAAACAGCATCTTTAAAAAAAAAAAATTTTTTTTTTACATTTTTTTTAAGTAATCTGCAAAAATTACCGTTTAAAAAAAAATAATACTCAGGGTGCCAGGTTCTCAACTTTTTTTTACACAAGAAATGAAATGCGCTAACACATATCACTTGCGCCCCAAAAAAGTGCAGCCCAATCCACAAGGGACACATGAATGGGCACATTTTATATGCGCGCCCATTCAGATGGCCTTTTTCACCTCCTTGATCAGATAAAGTGGCGTTTCTGTCAATTTAAAAGTGCATCCCTCATTTCCAAGCAAGATGCACTTTTAAATGTGCAGAAATTGTAGGCAACCCTACGCGCATGGGATGTGGGGAAGCCACTGCATGACAGGAGCCCTCATTACAACACCGGCGCTAAACCATGGTGCTATTAGCACCATGGTTGCTGCCGGTATTGTAACAAGTCCACCAAGGTGAAATGGGGAAGTACCACCCCATTCCAAGGTTGGCAGGCGGTACTTCCCCATTTCACCATGGCCATTCTCCATTCCCATTTTTGCCCCATAGGGCATAATGGGAATGGGAAAGGCGGTAATTACGGTACCGCAAATTGCGGTACAGTAATTACCACCAAGGTCCCTTTGCGGGTCCATTCCTTAACGGCTGGTAAAACCAGCCGTTAAGGTGGGAACCAGCAAAGGGACCTCATAATCAGGCGCTAAGGGATTACCGGTACCGGTACCCTTAACGGTACCGGTAATCCCTTAGCGCCAGGGTCGTAATGAGGCCCAGGGTCTTTCCTGACCCTGTCATGCATTTCTTTTAAGGTATGAACCGCTGCTGTTGCTTGCATTTCTGTTCCTCAAACAGGATGAAAATGCATTTTTTGGGTCGCATTTTACAGTGCAGGCACCTGGAGGGCCTGCCCCTGTGAAAGGCGCTAGGAGCTTGCAGAACACTGTCGGGAGAGCGATTCTATTCAAAGTACTGGCCATTTTGATGACAAAAATCTGTCGAATGTTACAATTTGACCTATTTCATCCAGTACTATTCAGTCGATTTTGATAAATACTGAACATGTGTTGCAGGGGTGTCACCTGCTCCCCATGTTCAGTATTTTTGGTCTAGGGTGGTTGCAGAAGTGTTTTCCCCTTTTTCCTCAAAATTGGAGGTGGGGACAGAAAAAAAAGAAAATAACGAAAAAGGGACCCTGCAGAGTCGGATCCGACCCGCGTTCGAGGGACGGATCTGGCACCGCAGGGCTGCAGGGGAAGCGGCAGCGACCAAGCAGTTAAGGAGGGGAGCGGGTGGGGTGGTGGTGAAAGGTACATTTTGGGTTGTTTGGCTGAAGTGCAAATCAATTTGCAGCGAAATTGACTACGGTCCATTCCGCCGCAAATAATTACACTTCTGTCAAACAACCCAGAACACCATTCAAGGCAGCTGGCCAGCGCACAATTTGTGCACCAGCTCAAGCCTGTGGAAATGCACCGGTCACCTTTGAGAATAAGGTGACCTGCTCATTTCCAAAAATGGGTTGTCTAAAAATAGCACATCCTCCGTTCTTTTTTTAAATGCCCCATTATTTGAGGAACCAGGTCAAAATATACATTTAAAGAAAATAAAAAAATGGTTACACTATGAGAGAGAGGGAGAGTGATGGGTGAGATGTGATGTGATGAGCAAGAAAGCAGAGGGGGAGGAGTGGGTCAGAGGAGGAAGCGCTGCACAAGAGTGCAGAGGAAGCAGTGATGCGGTGGGAGAGAAATCTGAAAGTGAGCAGAGGTACCGAAAGTAGAGGGAGCGTGTGGTCAGTGAGCCAGAAAGCAGAGAGGAAGCGGTTGGCCAGAAAGAGGCAGTGAGCTGCAGATTGGGAAAAAGGATGAGGGAAGAGTGGGATAGCATGGGAGAAAGGATGCAAGATGCAGAAGCAGCACAAAAGAATGAAGGACTGTATATTGCGGGAGGAATTGGTGTGTGTAAGGTGTGAGTTGGGAGTATGATTTGGAGTGTGGCAGGGGCTGGGCAGTGCAAATTGTGACTTGACAGTGTAACCTAGCACGTGAGTATTTGTATGACAGAGTGAGAGGTTAAGTATTGTAAGTTGTAATCGAGAGTTGGTGAGATGTGTGTTTGTGAGAGAGGTGTGTGGGTGTTTCGGGGATTGGAGAACATATAAGGGGAATATTTTCAGCATTACAATTGATAATGATCAATTTAGTTAATACTATTAAATAGGCATGAACATTAAACCAGAAATGTAGCCAAATCAAACAATGTTCTGCCATGCCAGAGACATCTGGGAGTCTTCCTATTAAATTAATACAAAAGATACATAATAATGATACCCTGGCTCTCTTGTAGCCTTGCACTCTGCCTATTTCCTGCAATGTGGCAATCTTACACCCTCCAGTTAATACAAAATGTCCCGCAAAAATGCTGCAATAAATAAAGGTTTGTGCTGCAAAATTTGCCATTTCATGCCGCAAAATCCTGGAAGGTCTGAATAAGGAGTGAGTGACCCCACTCTTTCATAGGCAAAATGCCAATGGGATTGGAGGAAAGCACGCCTACTATTAAGGGGCCAATTCCTGTCCTTGCAACAATTATCCTTTTCCTAATGATGTCATACCTAGTATGCCTTGCTTCGTAGTAAGTGGAGGGAATAGGAAGGAGGGAATAGTCCACAGAAAAGTAAGATGGAGAAATCCTTCCTTAGACCCAACCATGTCCCCTGTCTGTCCGATCTCTGCCCCTTTCCCAGCCTGGATTTTTACATATTTTCTGGTTGCCACTTCCTAGTGCAAGGCCGGCTCTTTTTATTGGCTTGGCTCTTTCAAGCTTTGCTCACAGGGCTGCTCCACCTGGGTCACCTTCCCTCTGGGAGAGTCAATAGAGGCATGCAGCCTGCCCTTTGTATCATTCTCTGCAGTGCAGGCGCCTGAGGGGGCTTGAAATCCATATAGCCTCTCATAGCTACCTGGGATCACTGGGATGACAGTGGTATGCTACAAATCCGATGTGGTTTTAATAATTAAGTGAACTCCCCACTACCATACCGAAAGAGCTATGGCTTATATTTTCAGACTATACTGCCCACCAGAAGGGTAGTTTATCATAATTATATGGAATTTGGAACAGAGGTGTAGACTTAAATGTAACCTCTGTACTGCAGTGGCTTGGGTGTCACCATCAGCTGTCAAACAGGGCACCTGTGACCTTTGATCCTGCTTTGTGCCACAGGATAACATGGAGTTTATTGAAAGGGGGTCTGGTTAGCAGCCCTCCCTTTCTGATGTAGAATTTCCCCATTATTATTTAATACAAATATAAAAGGCACCCATGCCAGATGGCAATCCTTCACAGTGTGTGTGAGAGAGGGAGATAGAGAGAGAGAGGGAGGTGAGAGGCAGGACAGTGTTGGGGAGTAGAGGCAGAGGAAACGGGGGGGAGGAGAGAGAGATCAGGAGGGAACTGGAGACCAGAGACCAGAGGGAAAGAGGAAGATAAGACCGGGAGATGATGTATGGAGAGAAGAAGGATCAGGAAGTTGGAGACAGAAGAAGAGATATAGGGAAACTAGGAGAGGGAGTGTGCAGAGAGAGATGAGACAGGCTAGAGTGAAGAAGAGGTTGTGAGACAGTCATCCGCAGGAATGGTTCCAGAGCAAACAGAGGACCCCACTAGTTCACTTAGAATGTCCTTGAAAGAGTTATATAGATACTGCTATGGCCTTTAGGATTGCTATATCAGGACCTACCTAGACAGTAGGTTGGTTACCTGGCTATAGAGAGAATCTGGACTGTCACCATGCCTGTTTGAGTAGGGAGACTCACTATAGCCCCCTCAAAGGACAAGGGGAAGAGTACAGAGAACACCCCTAGCCTGTGAATCCCAAGTGTCTGGTTTTGAAAGACTATTTTTATAATAAAATCTGAAAATGCATTCATACACATATATACATTTACAGAAAGCACTATTGACAATTGAAAGGCACCCTGGCGCTGAACAAAATAAGAAGGGCTTTATATCAGATAAATACCAAAGCACAAAGATGGGAAAGGTTATTTGCAAGGCTTGCTCGGCGATGTCCATGGGGCAACTGTTAGTGAAGGATGGGAATGACGAGAAGGCTCACAGGGCCCAGTGTCATGCCATGCTAATGTGGGGGAGGCAAGTTTATTTATTTATTTATTACATTTGTATAGTGCACAAACATCCTGTGGGCATCGAGGCGCTGTTGCTTGCAGGGAGCTTAGTTACAGGGTGGGTATAGCTGGGAAATGCATTTACACGTTTGTACATTGATACATTAGTGTACATATTCGATAAAAGTACAAATTACAAAATGCAGTTTGAAGTTTGTCAGGCTAGGCTGATGATTGTGGCGTACATCATGTGAAGAGTGCAGTTTTCATGGCTTTACGAAATGCCATGAGGGATATCTTGCCTCGGAGCCTGGTAGCTCAGTGTGTTTGGACTCGTGGTTGATGAAAGCTGATGAAGTCATGAGTGACTCCATGCAGAACTTCCATGCAGTAAATATCCCATGAGAGACACACCCATAATTAGGTGGTAATTGAGTGCAAGAAGTGGTGTTGAAAATACCATTTGTTTTCACCGTTTCCACAATGCTCATAATAGGAGCCAAAAGATGATCCTTTTATTTTAGGAACACACATGAATTGCTGAATAATTAATACTATTGTTTTGCCCTGCACATGATGGGGTGGGGCCAAACTGGCTGAAAAGCGATGCAATGGAAGGCTGCCCATATCAATTGCATGCATGTATGAATCATTCCAAGCTTTCCATCAGTGTTGAATGCTTGCCCTAGGGGGAGCGAGTATGGCTAGGAGTGAGTCCAAAGCTGCATTGACGTATGATGCCCAGTGATGCCAAAACATGTCCTTGGTACCTTTTGGCTTTGTGTAGATGGGAGGTGACCTAGCAGTTGTGCTGGAATTCCCCTTTTGGGGTGGGGCCATACCCGTTTTGAATATGGGGTTTTGCTTCCTATAATGTTACAGCAGGTTGGAAAACGATGGAATTGCAGAATGACCAAAGTAAAATGAAATACGTGAAATGTTCCCTTCCATCAAGCTTCAAAAGTTGTAAAGATTTAAACCTGCTGTACCAAAACAGGGCACGTTAGTAAGCACTCAACTCACTGAGCTCTCGGACCAACAAAGTCAGAACTACTAAGCACCAATTGCACATCAGCAGTGCATCATTCTGGGTGTGCAAAGGCAACCTTGATGTTCTCGGGCCACAGTTTGCGCTTTGTAAATCCCAAATAAATAAATAAATAAATACATAAATAAATAAGTATTCATGTTGGCCTGAGCGATTGGAGTTAGTGAATGAAGCATTACGACAGGTTCGAATGAAGGGCCAAAATATCAGGAAGTATAAGCCTATCTTGTTTGTAAAATAAACTACACATGCCACATTGATCATCAGGGTTTATGAAAAATACCCCAAATAGACTTCCCCATGAAAATATGTCTCTCTCGTCTTAAGTCTTAAAAGGTAAAACAAAAACTGGCCCTGGTTATCAGTTCAGCTCTTTCAGGGCCTATTTTGACAAAGTAACATTTAAGTAAATATCGCCCATCACTTTCTAGGAATGAAAACGGTTACCATGGTGCTAACGTAATTCCTCTCCGGCACTGGAGGTAAGTGAAATAAATGATCTCCATTGTCAAACCTCGTCTAAAAAGAAATCTCCCTGCAGGATCGGAAAGCAGATTGTTTTTCGAATGCGCGAGGCTTAGCTGTCCATCTGGTGTGAACCGACACCAGACATAAAATATGAAATTTAATTAAACCTCATGAACACGGGAAAGATATCTGTCTTCGGAGAAGATAAAATGTAGCACTTTTGAGACCACATGCCTCTTACTGTTGTTTCTTGGCTATCTGTTACTCATTACCGCCTGAAAAGCACTCAGCCTCGAGTAAAGAGGGAGAGGAAGAGTAACGACGCGGAGGGGCCCACAGTCAGCGGCGGGGACCGTTCTTGGCCGGTGCTTCAATGGGAACGCTGACACATGTGTGTGTTAGCCAAGCCCAGCACACATCAGAACATCAGAACCCAGAGCAAATGTCCACGGGACTCATTTATACACTTGCTTGCAGATGAGACAAGCTAATAAAATTTGATTCCGCGGGGCGCCGAGCAGTAAATGGCGGCCTGCGGCGCTCCCTGAGATACAGCGAGCTGTGAACTGATATCATTTTCACGCGCTGTGAAATGAGCTTCTCAGGACTGCAGGTTTCCTGAAAGGGGTCCAAGAAATAACAAAGGCAGCGTGGAGTGCAGCTAGAACGAAAACACTCCTTTCCTATTTACTCATTCAAAAACCCTGAGAAATGCTGACTTTAGTACTTGGTTCCCAAGCCCGCATACGTTTTGGGGCTGGCTGGTTCCTCCAACAGACCACCAGGTCCTCATGCATATTTAGGCTCTCCCAGGGGGGCATTGGGTGGTGAGTTATGACTCATTCTAGCCTACCGTATTTGTTTTTCTTTGAGAGAGAATATTTTCGTTGTAAGAGCAGAGAAAGATAAACAAACTCACTCACCACAAGACACCATTCGTCCTATATAACCATGAGTTGAATCAGCGGTAACAATGTGTAAAAAGTACCAGCGACACAAAAGATAGATGTATGTATATTACTACACACATATGTGTATGTGCCTGTTTTGTTCAATAGCTATATTGATATTTAGCAATCGCTATGGATTGCAGTGATACAAATTATGAGCCGCAAGGGAAAGGTGTAGTAACTTAAATAAGGATTTGTCCCAATAGCTCTACAGTTTCAGGCATTAGCACCCTGGGAGAGGGCGCTGGCCAATCAGGAGGCTCGGAACGCAGGCTGTATTGTATGGTACAAGCCTGCGTTCCGATCTGCCTGGTTAGCCAGCGCCATCTTCCGTTCCCTTCCTCGCTCCCCCTTCACCACATAGCACTTGTGTAGTTTCCTACAACGGTGCTAATGGTGCCTTTTCTTTTGCTGGAAGTGAAGTCTGTTGTCCATGCTGATGACATCACAGCCATCAACATGGAAAACAGATTTTGCTGTAAGCAGCACTGGGCGGCATCGAGCTGCACAACACTGGTTTCTTAAAAACAAAAAAATACACTGTTAGCACTCGTGTAGGTAAGAACACAGGTGCTAATGGCAATATTAAACGAGGCAGTGGGCTGACCCTGCTGGTAGCGGCAGCCGTGCCCGCGTTAAGGGGCCCTTAACTTGGGCGGCGGGCCATGACCGCCTCGTTTTCATATTGTTTAATATCGTTTAATATCGCCTCAGTAGTCACAATGTAAGTGCATATGAGATATTTCCTCACCGCTTAAACATATTAAGAAGAATGATGATGCAATATGGATTGTAGATGAAGCACACATGTGGGGCACCATAAGTATCATGAAAGCAAGGGTGCAGGCCCTTACAAAAACTAGCCGCAGAAAAGCACCAGCTGCCAGAAGGCAAAATGGATGCCACTGCTTCCAATGAATGAGACAACTATATTTGAAAAGATATAGCCATGGCTGAGGTCTCTTGCCGTAATATAGGGAAGCATGGTTGACTCTATATATCGGCAATATGGTGAATGGTGGTAGAATGAAACAAAATGTATCTTAATGCCCCTGACAAGTACCCTGTCAGCCAAGATGGATCCTGAAATGAGAGAAATCCTAAGGAACCACCTTTATACACTTATAAGTGAACAAGGAACATTGGCGACAAAAATCCCAAAATCTGTCAATATTACACTTACAAGTGTGCAATTCTTGTTATTGACAAAAATGGCTGTAATGTTTCCTTGCCTCACATTTTTCAATTATAACAAGGACTGTAAAGGATCAAAGTACAATTATTGGCATACAGGTAAACAGATGCAAATGAGAGATTATGCAACATGTTTGAGTTTGTCATTTACACAATAGAATGCCCATGTGAGCTACAGTACAGGGGGGAACCACACATCCAGTCCATATGAGAATCGACCGACGAACACATGTCAGACAATAGGAACAACAAATTTAAACAATTGGTCGCACGTAGTTTCAACTATGAGGAACCTACCATAATCGACCGACGAACACATGTCAGACAATAGGAACAACAAATTTAAACAATTGGTCGCACGTAGTTTCAACTACCAGGAACCTACCATAAGACAACTAAGATTCAGACTCCCGACCATGAAACAACCAGATTTATATTGGATTTGGAAACAAAATTATTGTGTCTATGAGGTGTACTGCATTGTTTCAAAGTGTGAAAATAATGGGACTAAGTATCCCATGAAGCAAACAAACAGAAGTCTGTCAACCATGTGTATTAATGCACACATGCAAGATCACTTATACTCTTTCAATCTACAAACCTTCATGACAATCCAGTAAGCAAACATGTACTTGTTTCAAGTTTCAGAATGTAGTGATATTTTTCCCCAAGTAATTGAAGTATGAGTTATTTAGAGGTGATGACTTAAGTAGTCAAGTCAAACATAAAAGCAGGGAAATGTTTTCTTGAGATCATGAATCTCAGTTGGTAATGTGAAAAATCCTGTGGATCCCCCACTGGAACCCTGCCTAAAGTCTCCACCCAGGTGGCCAGGGGAATGCAGATGCTTCCTGATCCCAACCCTGGGGGTGGTGTACTGTGGGAGGATCACCTGAGAGAAGACAGGGCCCAGGGTGGTGAGCAGATTCTGTGTGCTGAGACACAGTATTTTTTCACTGACAGGAAGATTCTTCCCAAGTTGCCTAAGTAAATCATGGTTTATTGTCATTTTAATGTCTCTAAACGTCATATTACAACAGGGGTTGTGAACTCTGCGGTTGTAAAACCAGAGAGAATTATACCAAAATAAAGATCCTTTTCGGTATCCCAAACTAAACACCTTCCTTCCAAGGGTACAATGTAAAGGAGTACGGAGGTGTTGTCTTCACTAAACCATTTTCCTCTATAATAGCTAATTCTCATAGTCTCTCCATTAAACACTTTAAGGGAATTAGAACTACCCCTGCAAGTAATGCAGAAGTGCAAAAACCAAACTTTATTGAAAGAAATGACAAGCCCCAGCCTCCTAGAGGTACTGAGACGAGGAACAGGGCAGAAGAGGCTTGCAGATGAAGCAGTCAGGCAATTAAGCAGCCATTGCAGTAGTCAGGCAATCAAGGCTAACAGTCAACACCTAAAGCCTATTTGTGAAGTTGGGAGGCATAAAAGGCCCCCTTAGGAAGAAAGTAGAAGAAGCTGGAACGTGAGCATGAGTGCAGGCTGTAGCAGTAGAAGCAGACCTAAGTCACAAGACTGGTAAACCATGCAGAAGTGGAAGAACAAGAGGGACTCCGGAACATGGAGATAGCAGATTTCACCTGAAAGGTCTGAGAGAGTCCTGTTCTCCCAAAGTCAGAAGTGCAGAGGCAGCGCAGCGGAAGATGTTCAGGAAAAATGATTTTCCCCATGTGAGCCTGTTTGCAGTGGTTGCCGAGCCGACAACTTGCAGGAGACTAAGGCAAGAAGCAAGTGGCAAGCCTAGGGTCTCGGGAGCAGAAGGAACTCGCAATACGAGTGGCCGGACCAGAAGCACCTGTTCAAGAGAAGGGTGTGGGTATCCAGTGAGCCAGGAGCAGTAGAAGTTGAAGTAGGAGTCAGGATAGCAGTGCAACCCACAAAGAAAGTGTCGGAGAAGCCGGTGAGTGAGTATGTCGTTCTAACACTTTGCGTGAGCCTTGCAAGTAACAGTACCCAGCCCCCTGTTCACTTGTGTATGGCTTTATGTGAGTAGAGGTTTTTTGTTGCATCCGCAATATTATTAACAATGGAAATGTAGCACTTGCGTCTATCGTGAAAGACTTAACACTCACATGAGAAGTTAACGTTGCTGAAATCCATTGTTGAATGATGTGAAGACTGTTGCTGTCTAACCGAGTGGTTGCGTGTCCCTCATTAAAAATAGGGAACACTCTCTAAACCATTACTGATTACCCAATCTTAAAAAATACCTGAGTTACAAGTTATAAAGTGTGAAACTTACATCAAATAAGTTTTTGTGTGCCTAATTGTGATTCCCAAAGGAAGTCAGAACTCTATCCTTTGCCGTTACACCGGAATACAATTCTCTCTTAATCTTTAAACCTTGAAATCTACTTTAAAGAGATGTTGTATGTGCCTAATTGTGTTTTCAACGGAAGGACATCATATTATACTGTATCTAAAAGTGGCATTCTTTTAATTTTGATGAAGCAAAGACTAAACTATCGAAGAGAAGAAAAAGCATTACCCAAGCCAAGAGGCACCGCGTTTTCATAGTGAAACCAACCTGCCAAGAAAAAGAGCAATCCAATTGCACTGCGAAGTTGTTACCACTCAAGTGGCCTTACATACAAGTGTTACAGTATTACCTGAAGCTGAGAGGGTAGCATTAAGGCTTCTGGGTAATTACTTGGGTTAATAACTGGCAGAAAGGTGTTAGTAACGCTTGGAAAGGGAAACTGCTTGTGAGAAATATCCTGAAGTGAGTCTCAGGGGCAGAATAATTGTTATAGTGGCAGACAGAAAGGAGAGGTCTGGAAAAAAATGTAAGTGAGAGAGGTGGCAATAAAGAGAAATGAATGAGACAAAAGAAGCAAGGAATATTTTTGAATATAGAACTACAGAAATGGGATTGAACAGACATAAGGAGTCAAGTGTCTTTAAGAGACAGGCATTCTTGCAATGTAATGTTATAAGTTAGCATTTAAAGGAGTTGTGAATTATTGGAACTTGATCTATGGAATGAACTCAAATCCAAATGAATTCAAATCACTTTTATGTTTATGGATTCACAATCTGTCGGGAATGGTGGTCTATGCAATATTGCGTGACAATCGGCTCTTAAGTATTAACACAAGTAACATGATGGCGGCAACCTGTGCATAATAAAACTGGGTTCAGTTCAAAGTTAGGCATAACTTGTAGGTTTAATTCGTTTTCCTGATAAATGTTGAGTAAAATAAAATATTTGTCAAACTACGCTTGATGAAACCTGCAATTTGCATCAACATTCTGTAAAGAATCGGATTCACAGTTTACACCACATAAACGTTTAAAGATGGTCAAGCTAAGGGAAAAATGTGAAGTTAGTCCATTTTTTATGTTCATTGGAGTTTCTCTATAAACATGCGCTGCGGTAAAACAACCACACGGACCCCACTGGATATTGAGAGAGGGGCTAGGTCAACAGAACAGGTGAGAAGCAACATAATCAGTTTTATTTCAAAATTCTGGGACAGTTTCTTAATTTTCCTTTGAGAACTAATTGTTTTTAAGAACAATAGATACAGATGTATTAAGTTAACTTTCATTTCAGAAGTATAGTATTTTGAAGAAAGGAACTCACATTTGAATCAAAGAGAACATTTGAAACTATTTCTGGAATCATGGAACAAATAAGGTAATTAATTGAGATTTGTATTCTGAGCAGGGACAGATAAAATGGAGACATGATTATATATATATATATATATATATATATATATATATATATATACATATATATATATATATATATATACATACATATATATATATATATATGCATTTTGTCATATATTGAAGAACACTATACTGATTTCTTTCACAGATGATGTTACCTGTGATGTATGAATATGTATACTTCCAGGATTAAGATTTCATGAGAAAATATTGCTCCAAATTGAAGTAATTGGAAGTAAAACTGTATTAGCAGATGCATTGTTACTTAACTCTGATTTTTTGATGAAATCTAAGACATCTTTTCAATTTTTCTTTCCTTTTCTATTTAAAAAAACCCAACAATATTCATCTCCGTATAATTCCATGATGTTCAAATGGAATATATAAATTTTTAATATACTGGGAAAATTAAAGACGCATAAGGTGACTCTAAAGAAGCACACAAGCAGCATATTAGGTTAGCAATTTTTTTTTTTAGTTTTTTTTACTGTTTTATTCTCTGTTTTCTCCTCCTCTCCCTTCTCCCTCTCTCTTCCCGTCCTCCTTTAATTTTTTCTATGCACTTACTCTATCAGAATTGTCCCTGGAACTAGTAAGATAGAAACAAATGTTTGTCTCCTCCCCCATCCCTTTACTTGTTCCCCCCCTCCAGCACTATCTGAAATGTGGTCAGGCCTAGTACGATAGTCGCTTGTTTTGTTCCTCTCTCTCCTTTTTCCCCCGCCTCCCTCACCTCTTGTTAATCTCCGGCTCTACCAGAAATGTCATCAGGCATAATACGGTAGTCCCCTGTCTGTTTCCCATTTCCTTCCTATCTGTGTTTTAGCTCTTGCACTATCTGAAATGTCGTCAGGCCGAGTACGTTAATTAATTTCGCATTCTTGTTGTTCATGGCCTGTAAGAATGTAATTGTATTTTCCCTTGTTCCCTCCCTTGCCGTGAAGCGCTTTGAAACACGTTGTGTATAGGCTCTATATAAATAAACTATCATATCATATCAAATGTGTGAAACATGTTTTGGCCATTTACATTAGCTACCAAATAAGTGCAATTATAAAAAGAAAGAACGTTTCCCAAGCACAACACAAGGGGTGCTCATGTTGAAAATGGCAAAAATTAACAATACTATATTTATAAGTAAATATTTGTGATCCAAGGAAAACATTGTTCCTTTGGAATTAGCTGACCGATGCCTAATTGCAAAGCATTACAATATTGTTTTCCAAAGAATAATATTTTCCAAAAGTAAAATATTTACATTTGTATCAATATCAAAAAAAGGGGTTTGTTTGCATGTATATATCATCATAAATATCAATGATTTGCAGAAAAGGAGGGACAGCGCAGAATTAGATGTAACCTATCTGTAATGATTGATGAATGTATCAACACTTATCATGCTTGCTTTGATAACGTTGAAGCAATTTAGGGGTGGGCAGTGCCACGCCATGCCAGTGCCATGGCCCCAGCAGCTACCACCAGCTGGGGTATGGCATCCTTTTTTATTTTACCCTTGATGCACAGTATAGATAGTTTAATGTGCACCAAGTGTAAAACAAACATGACACATGTTATTATGTGGCTAGACTGGCTACCATTGGTGGCACCAATCTGCATGCACTTTCTTAGCGGGGCATCACACTTTTTACTGGGCATGGCACTTTATTAATGGGGGATGACATTTTTTACTAGTAAAAAATGCCATTCTCCATCACTGATGAAATCACTGGTGACATGAGCTCTCCACTCACCAGCGGCAGGAGTAGAACTCCTGCACACAGACACAGTTTTCTTCTGTTTTATGGATGGTTCTTCAATCGCAGACCCTGACCTTGGAAAGCCGCTGCTGGCTCTGTGCTGGACTATATGCTCCTCACCATTACGCCGCAACGCCCTGCTTCTGCCCCTGCTGTGTGACTCAGTTTTTCCTCTTTTGCCATTTTACTCTCCTACTCCCTTTAATCGCACCCTGGGTGGTGGGATATGACCTCTGGGAGCAGTGGGCCACCTCTACCTCTCACTCCTTCATACCTATAATTCAGATATCATCTATTAATAAACTACTACAAATGAAAGCTTCATAAGTAGTCATATGCTGCATGTGTAGCTGCTGACTATTTCTCACAATGTACTCATTATTATGAACTATTCTAACATGCTAAAATCACATATGTAGAAACGTACCAGTGGTCTAAATATGTGCAAGTACCTAGAGTGATCTTATGTCTGATGCCATCAATAGAATAATCATTGTTGACATATATGATGTTGTTAGTGATGGCACCAGTGATGTCATTAGTGACATTATCATTGAAGTCATACATGATGGTATTAGTGATGTAACCACAATATGACCACAATGATGACATCACAGTCAATATTTCTGATGACATTACTATTTATATCATCTATGACACCACTGATGACATCACTGAGGGAATCACTGATTACATTACAACATTAACCAGCCATGGGCTATGGCAACAATGTTTGGCTGTGCCCACTGTATATCTTAACACAATAAGGGGCCACTGTAAACTGTGATGTCATCATTGTGGTCATTGGCTGTGTACCAGGGGTGCACAGTTAAGGTGTTTTAGCTGAATTTCAAGGGGTTTATTGCATTAAGTTCTCACCTTAACATCCCTGCAACTAAAACATTTTCCTTGAATTTCCAAGTTTTTGTTATGCCATATTCTTTTCCGCGCCACTGACCATATATTTTAGAACACTACCATACCACTAGCCATAGCCTTCAGTCATGGCTAGTGGGCATGGCCTTTGACCGTGGCTACAGTATATTTTAGAACACTACCAGACCATTAGCCATGGCCTTTGGCCATGGCCAGTGGAAACGGCCTTTGTTCATGCCCACTCCATATTTTAAAACACTTACAACCCATCGCTCAAAGACGTTCATCAATCACAAACAGATTTTGCAGAAGAAGGAAGTGTGCAAGACAAAATAGCACTGGAAAAAGCAATGAACACCAGAAGAATAACCTGAGAGATGAAATGTTCCAATAAATATGCTCGCAAAGTGTAAAAGGTGCTCACCTTTTAACCCCAATAATCTGTAGTGAAATATTGTCGTGAAAAGTGTACAATTGTGGCAATATTTGACCCATCCTGACTAGGAGACTACAAATGGCATAATGCAATTTACTAAAAGGCAGAGCTCTCAGTGGGCACTCGGAACATAGAAGCTCTTTAACCCATATTCGGGCATATTATATATATATATATATATGAACATTCCAGAGAAAGGCGCCAAAGGTTGGTGGGTCACACAATGCACATGGCAGTAGAATGCACCATATCGGACACTTAGTTAAGTCAGATAAAAAATATGTTTAATAGGAACAGTGTCCAGGTAACCAAGAGAGAAAAAGAAGCTACGTGTTTCATACCCAAACAGTGTGCTTGGTCGCACATAGGCATAAAAAATACCCATGAATTACTTGCCCTCTCATCATTTCCCCTTCTCATCCCCATGTGTGGCTTTCAACAATGCTCTTCTTTATAAAAGATAACACACATACCATAGTGTCACTCAAATGCATAAATCCTTATAGAACTATGTTAGGCAAAAAATATACAATTATGGCATTAGTCTCCCCATCCTGACTGGGAGACTACCAATACCAGAATGCAGTTCAGCAAAAGGCAAACATATGGTCTCTGAGTGAAATTCTTTCAAGGACTGAGAGTAGCATGGTTTTAAAAAAATAATGCGGATGCCACGTGTTTTCTTAGGGTGTTATGGGATATTTAAAACTAAGAAGGCACACTGCGTCCAGGACTGTGGACTGTCTCCCATCCATGCATTAACTGGGACTGACCCTGCTTAGTTTCAAAGTGAGGAAGGGGCCTGCCCCCTCAGGCTGGTATCAGGTAATATTATCCCCATGTATATGGTCGCCGTACATAATATCTCCGGGAAAAGGTTGTGGCGATATTATATGGGTGACCATATATATGGTGATAGGGGCAGCCAAAAAAACAAAAAAAGGGTTTGGGGGTTGCAGGGGTGTCCCCCGCATGTTCCATGCAATAATGTCCCCACCGAAAACGGCAATTTTTGGGCGATATTTTTGCATGGCGATATTTTTGTGGGAACATTATTACATGGAACCCTCAGGCTATATTTTTCTGAGTGGTCTTGTAACGTGCTCATTTATTAGGCAAAGTGACCAGAGGGAGCAGGCTGCTACCTTGATTTGAAGCTAAGCAGGGTCAATCCCTGTTACTGCATGGATGGGAGTCCCCGATGCCTATTGTGTCACTGGCCATGGCATTTGATGTAGCTGTTAAAAAACATTTATTTCCTTACATTTCTTCTATAGCCGCGAGTACAGAACTACATATAACCCTGGCTATCTGTAATCATTTTATGTATGGACTACAGATACCCACTGCTATATGTAGTTTTATAGCGGCAAATATAGGAAAAACAGCTGGGAAAAAGCCTTCTTGCTCCCCAGGACCTTACTAAGTGCTCCCCTCATCTGCGACTGCTCCCCCCACTCCACAGATGGCCTCCTCACCTCCTCACCCCTCCCATTCCCCTCACAACACACAATGTCTCTGTGACACAGTCTGCTTTTAGATGTCGTCTCTTCACAGATGTAGCCGAGGTTACAGCAAAGCTTTGTGTTGCAAACTCAGTCCCTAGACTCCCCTCCAACACCCAAATTTCACTTGGTGCCCTCTAGCCTATTGGCATTTGTATGTTTTTTGACCTGCAAATGACTTTCTTCCTGCATTTCATTTTCCGATACCCTCGGCAATAGCCGAGGCTATCTTTTGCATCTAGAGAAAAACAAGATGTCGGCTGTTTCATTTCTAAAAACACCCAGTTTTGGCAATTTAACCGAGATATAGCTAACTATTTCGGAGAAGGGGGCTTACCATTCTCCATCAAATAGTTGAAAAACTACTGCATGGAATAACCCCAACCCACAAAAAATAAAAATAACTTTTTTATTGTTTAACAAATCTTTACCGCACTTTGCAGCCTCAGGGGGGTGCACGTGTCCCTAATTGACTTTGACATTTCGGCCAAATCCGTCACATGAATCAAATGTTATTAGCAATAGACTTTTTCGAGGTTGCTATGGGAGTCTGACTTACCTTAACTATAGGGCAGCGGCTGCCTCCCAATAATATAAAGGTGGTTAAACAAAGTACATATAAAAATGAAAGCATACCTTATTAGATGTGCATGTTCTTGGATCTGCTAATTGAAATCTGCAAGTGGGTGAACAGTAGTTGAATTACAGGAGAACTGCACTGTGAGAGTTTAAAGGTACATCTGATCTGATGAAGTGAGTAGGACAGTTCCATGTAGAATTTTTGGATGTGATTGGTGGATGGATGTGTGACTGTTGGAAAGTTGCCAATCAGGGAGTGTTACAGAGTTGAAGGTAAAGAGAGTAGAAGGACTTCCTTGTGTGACAACATCTGTGAACTATAGCAGCATCCGCGGATCGGCATGTGCCATCCGGGTTCTGTAACCAAGACCTGTTCGCAGGCATTTTTAATGTTCGCGGACAAAAGTAACAGCAAATGGGGTGAGTCATGTTTTATGATGGTGTAGTATGAGTTTTTGTGATATGGTTGAACTGTATTGTAGTGCCCATTCCCAGTGTCCCCGTTGTTGCCGGCTAATCTGGACAGTGGACATGGCCACAACAATATGTGCACAGTTATTACGGTTATTATAGTATTATAGGGGCGTATACAGTATTTGTAACATGGTGAAAGGGTATTATTGAAGTTTAAACAGTATTTATAAAATGTTTGAAGAGTCATGTTGTGGGCATGGTTAGTCCAACATCTGGACACTGGCAATGGACACAGTAATATGTGCAGAGTGATTATGTAATGACTATGAACATTGTAAATTCAATAATGTGGTGAGCCATAGGGCATGCCTCCAATCATCAGGACACTGGCTATGGACACAGTAATATGCATATTGAGAATATGATATGATATGAAATGGCATTTGTAACGTGCCTATACATAAGTGTTTCAAGGCGCGACAAAGCAGGGGAGCGGAGACAGAGGGAAGACAGAGACAACAATCCTATTAGGTCAGGTGACATTGAGATCGCACAAGTGCAGGTGAGGGGTGAAGGGGACAAGTGCAAGTGCGGGAAAGGGGAGGGAGCAGTGCAGTACATAGGATAACAGTAAAATCAATAAAGACCATAAATAAAAGTGCAGCCAGCTAGTGGCAAGTGCAAGGGCAAGTGCAGACATCAGGTGTCAAGCAGGTGGAAACAGTCCCCGAGTGCAAGGGTTGCCAGGGGGGCAGTGCAGGTGTGCAACTGACAAGGGGACCGGGGCCCGAGATCAGAGGGTAGCCAGGTAACCAGTACAGTTTCAGATTCCGCCAGGAGAATCAGCAGGTGAGAGGAGTAGAGAATGCAGAAGCAAAGAGGAAGGCCTTGAGGTGCATCTGGAACCAGAGGTGGCTTTCCTGAAGTTTCAGAGAGGCAGGGAGACTGTTCCACAGGGAGGCCCCAGCAGAAGAAAGATATCTACTACCAACTCTCTGCTTGGAGTAGCGACTCACCCTGAGGGAGGTGGAGGTGGATGAGCAAAGAGCTTGAGAAGGGAGATGTTTAGGAAGAGAGAATTGAAGGTATTGAGGTCCCAGGCCCCAGAAGGCCTTGTGGACAATGCAGAGGGTTTTGAACTTAATCCTCGCAGCCACTCAGCCGGATGTTTGAAGTCTAGGATGACAAGCTTTGTCCTGTACAGACAGCATCCACACTTTGGGTTTACTCACCGAGTGCAAAAGTGTCTTAATATGCTCATTTTAACCAAAAAAGTGGTGGTTGTGGGGTGGTACTGTGAGTGTCATACACGCATGTGTTACACTTTCAGATGTTCCAAGCTATGTTTAAAATTCCCTGAATAAAGGTGGAGTAGACTTTCTGTAACAGTGTCCCACAGGCAAAGGTAAAAAGGGTAGAAGAGGTATCCTGTGTGATGATGTCCACAGACATCTGCAATAGTCTGCAAATGCACACCTGCCCTCCGGGTCCTTTAATGATGCCCTATATGGAAAGAGGACTGTGGAGAACGTGGACATTTGCGATGATTCGCGGATGGCTGAGGGAATAGCCAATCAGGTTTCCTGTTTGTGGAGGAGGAGTTGAAGTGTACAGGAGCACAGGGTAGGATGTATTTCATTTATCGTTTGAACTGCTGGAAGCATGGCTCTGAACAAGAAGACTGTTTGGATGATGGAAGATTTAGGAGATTTGTCGATTCACTGGGTGAAGGTATTTGCAGAGCACCTTGGCATCTCTGACAAACTTGAATTTGAAGGAGTGGAGGTGATATGGTATGGAGTTTGTGGAATTAACTGGAGTCCATTATCACCCTTGTGCGAAAATATGGTGCATCTCAAACATCCAGAAATAATTATATTGCATTGTGGAAGCAACAGTTTAGGATATGTTACTGGAATATCCTTGTGGTTTCCTACGAAAGACATGTTTAGAAGGCTAATGTAACTGTTTGCAGCTACAGAGATTATTTTTTCACAGATTACTCAAAGGCAAATGTGGAAAAGATCAAACTTGTTTTGTCCACAAATTGAAAACGCCCGGCGGAATGTTAATAAAGCTGGATGTGCATTTTTTACAAGATATAGGAATGGCATATTTTCACAATGAGAAAATATTATATGATGGAGTGAAAATGTTTCGAAGAGATGGAGTACTTCTAACTAATGTTGGAAATTAGATTTTTCTGTCTTTTATCAAGAATGCTAGTTTTTGTGAAAGAAATCGAAAAGAAAGAAGACTATGTAGAAAAACATGTGCTAGTAGTAAAAAGAAAAAAACACAAAGAATAAACAAGGCTCAGTTAGGGGAGTTTTTTTAAGTCCTACTGCCAGTAAGACTTTAGTAAGCCATTCCAGTGGTTTGTAGATCCCCAACTCTTAGCATCAGTCTGCACTAGCTCAGGACCTTGGTAGTGTGGCGGAACAGTCAGGCTTATTTTAAGAGGAAGATGTGAGCGGTAGGTAAGTACTCTGAATCTTAGACAGGCACAGCAAAGAAGCACGTACATGTATATTTATACATTTATACCAGAATCACTTTAAATACTTCAGACGGTAACGGTAGATCACTAGGGAATACTAGATAATACACTTCAAAGGGCACTTTCACTTTTGTATTTGTTCACAGTTACTTTTGTAGAACATTAGAAAGGGAAAAGACAAGGTTATCGTATTATCAGTAATTGTGCACTCGTGGTGTTTAACAAGTTATACAGTAATGTAATTACTCTGCAAACACATATATAAAAGTTACTTAAAGGGAGGAAAACAATTGTTTAGTCAAACATGAGCTTAGTTCAAGGTTCTAGAGAAGGTTTCGTCACCTGGCAAGTCTTTTAAGTCCAAAAACGCAACTCTAGCTAAAAACAGTTCAGCGAGGGCTTAAAGCCTTGGCAAACAGCAAATACTGAAGAGTTCCTGTGGATTTCTTCCAGTGGCTAAAGTTTTTGAAGCGCAAGGTAGCAACTAACAAAGGAGACCTAAAAACGGACTTGAAAAGAGAACACAAGCAGCAGCTTCTGTCAGAGGTAAGAGAGGGTTACCCTGGACACCTCTATGTGCACTCCAACGCTCTGGAGCAGCTTCTTGGAATCAGGTAAGCAATAGTTTTTTTCCCCCACAGTACCTTGAGTTTGAAGAAAGTATTCGTGTTGGCTCTGCCGCGATGTGGCTGCTCTGGACCCAACCTCTGGATTCCTTGGTCTGGTGATGAAAGGCAGGACAATGGATGGTGTCTTCCAGCAGCAGTCTCGAGAGGGGACCTGTGGCACGACTTTCAGCAACTTCTTGCTTCACTCTGCGGTTTTGGCGCCTTTTCAGCAGCACCAACAAAGGACATGATCGCCCAGTCAATATTCTTCATTTCCTGTAGTCCCACTCTGGTGAGGGGGTCTGGGTGAGTTGGATTGGATCTCTGCACAGATTTGGATGGATTTGGCCTTTCTATGATGATGCACTGGAAATGGGCAGCAGGTCTCCTTGTATTGGGGTTCTACAGCTCTGTAAACTCCTAGGACCTCGGGAGATGGCTAGTTTCAAAGTTCGTCTTGGGACTGTTTGTTCCCACCAGCCAAAGGGAAGGAGTCGTCCTCTTCGGAGCTGATCTGTTGTATAGAAAAAGGGGTCAGGACAGAAGTGGTCACTTCACGGTCTTGCAAAGGGTTGCGGGTGTTGCTGGTAGTCTTCTTCTTTGGTTACTTCTTTTTCCTGTGGCCGACTTGCTTTACAATGCAGAAGCCTCACCTTTTATCCAGTTCCAGCACGCACTCTTCTGCAATCTCTCTCAGCAATCAGGACAGCCAGACCCCCTGTGGGAGCTGGTCCTATTCAGGCACTCTGGCAGACAAATGACAGGGGGTCAAAGACTCCTCCTCCACTTCCTGCATGCCCAGACACTCTGGAGCCTACACGGGGGTACCTACTGTTCCCGCCAAAGGTAAAACACACACACAGACCTTCCACCGGCCCCCAGAATGGTAGAAGATGGGCTAACAAAGATCAACCATGCTAGTAATGGTGAAAAAAGAAGGGAGGCCCCAAGTTGGTATTTGGGTGCTCCTATCGCACACTACCGAGGCTATGGACATAGCCTGCGGTATAATAAATTGACAATAGTTGGTAGAACATGTCCACTGACACCAGCCATAAGTAGGCGATTGTCTATGTGACTAAAAAGTGACAGGAGCAAAGACAAGGGGGATACTAAGTGTCCCTTTGGCACTCCACTGAAGGTGGTGTGTGCCAATCTCTCAGACTATAGAGTTTTGGGAGAGACACTAAGTATATCTCTATCCTTAAGAGCTGTAGTTAACTTAAGGATATGGGGAAATAATCTTAAAGGAGGACCCAAAAGGTCCCCAGCAACACTGCCCATAAGGAGCTGTGACTGCTGTAGTAGTAAAACACAGATGTCTTTAAGTGCTATGGAGCAGACAGACTCCATAGTACAGGTAGAATGCAAAGAATAGAGTTCCAAAAGACAGAGCCCATAAGAATGAATGAGGGAAAAAAGGCTCCATTCAGGATTAAAAGAAAAAGGTCCAGAAGGTCAGCAAAATGAGCTGGGGGTCTCACTAGGAGAGGGGATGAAGCACAATAATGATACATCTCCCTAACAGGCTCTAAAAAAAAGGCTCTTTTAGAGCCACCACTATATTCAATAAAAAAAGTAGTAAAGTGAAGTTAAAATACCTCCTTTTTTACAAAGTGTAGTCCGCTGATTATTTCACTGTCCGCAGACTAAATACGGGCAGGAAAGGAAGGTAAGTTATGGTGTTGGGTGGTGTAATGTGGATGGGAAGTGTAAAAGCCTTCAGTATGTCTGAAAGACGTATCATGCACAGTACACATTTGTATGGTAGAGAAAAGTATTGGGGACAGACATTATTTCTGTCTCTTTTTCTTTGCACTATACACAAGATGCATTATTTCCATTGTACATAAAACAAAATGCTAAAGAACATTTTGGAGAATCTTATTGAGTCTAACTACTTTACGCAGAAATGTAAATTAGATGGAGTCTATAAGGTTATGTTTTTTTGTTTTTACTGTATAAGCACCTAACAAGCGAACAATAAATGAATAAATATATTCTATTTTTTTAACTGAGAAAGGTGTTTCCCTATGGAACCTTTTTCTTTAGTTTTTCATTTACTTTTTTTGTGGAGGTAGGGAGAGACAAGGAGTGAAGGTGGGGAAGGGGAGGGAGAAAGGGGCACTAACCACCATTAGGGAGGGACAGATGGACAGAGGAAGATGTTGTGCCTTATCTTACATATAATGTAGGGACAGCGCTTCTCATGCTCCTTCACAGCAGCCTCGAAGATGCTGCAAAGCTGCTCCCACCTGCAGAAGACTGTATTGCAATACATATAGAGAACTGTTGTCCATGAAAGGAAAGGATCACAAGCCTCTTGTATGGCCTGCAAGACTGCAGGAGGAATCCTCTGCCCCACAGCGTTAGATTGTGTGATGGCAAGAACAGTTGAGAAAGATTGGGTAGAGGAGGTGAGTCTACTACCTGAGAAAGGAACAGCCTTTCTCACAGCACCCGGGCGGAATGTGTGGGTGTGGCAGCGCATAGAGGTAGTACCAAATGAGTACTGCCCGTGTTGTCCGCAAATGAATGTGGCTTCAGTGCTTTTAACATGGGCAGCCCTAGCCTTTGGCACCCCGCCCACGTTGGTAAAAAACCCACCACACCCATGATTCCTTTCGAGTGCCTGTGGTAGTAGATACCTCCTCTACCTCATGTGCCTCTTTCTCGTTCTCCTCCTCTGCTTTAGTGCCCCTTTTCCCCTGTCCATGTCCTCCAGGTGGCGGTCCCTGGGAAGGAGGGATGGTCATGCTAGTTGCCATTATAAACCTCCTGCAGTCTTGGTAGCAGGTAGCTTCCAGAAGATGGTTTCTCCTGGTGTGCCAGATTGAGAATGAGTAAAAGAAATAGGTGTGTCCCATAGGAACTTTTTCCTGTCTGCGGACTCCGGAATAAAAAATCGGTTTGGAAAGTTGTGAAAAGTTAAGAGATCAACTAAGAATGGCTCTAGGAGGTGTGGAAGGGTAAACATTCAACTTCAAACTTCCTAGATTGACTGGAAATTCGATTTGAAAATGTCCACGGATATGTACAGCGGTCGCGGACATTTCATCACTCGCATGGGCGTGGTCATGTGATGACGTTTAGAACCATCCATGGTGTCATCACATGTCCACGAATGTTGGAGATGAAAAAACTATAAAAAGTTGTACGAATTTTATAGAAGTTTTAAGACTGTTCCTAGCAGGTGGGGAATGGTAAAGTTTCAAATTGAAACTTCCTAGATTGGCCAAAAATGCTGTTTCAAAACATCCACGGAGCATGGACACTGGTCGTGGACACATCATTATGCTGCACAGGCGTGGTCACATGATGACGTTCGCGCCCGTCCGTAATGGCGGCATAATATCCACGGACCATGGCACACAAACCTGATGCACAGCGATGACTGCAATCGGGCACAGTCGTTCACGGACTAATTGAAAGTTCATCATGCCGGAACGGACATGTCCGGACTAGGTGAGATGTCCGTGAATGGTTGCATCACCGAGATGGGTGTATGCCGACATGGACATGTGCAAAGTCCATTTGCAAAGTCTGTGCACTGTTAATTGGCGTTTTACATAAAAAAATGTTTTACATTTGTGCACATAATATACATCATATGAACAATAAGTACATTTATGAAAGGGATGGGGAATCAGAGTGGGAAACATAAATAGAGTCCCTTGGGGATTGTACATAGTCATGAGCAGGTGAAGCAGGGAGAGAAGTTTTATCAAAACGTCTGCAAGATATATTTTATTCAATTGATTCAGATGATTGCTGGAGTAAAGGGGGACAGGTACAAGTAGGGCAGTGAAAATCAACATTTCTAATTGCATGATTTTTAACATATGTCTCAAGTGCTTTATATTGATTACTATGTTCTCCTATTTGTAAGGACATGTTGGTGATTTGATTTTGTAGTTTTGGTAATTGGGGTTCTATTGGTAGTAGTTCAGGTTCTTCATGATTAGTTTTGGGTGTGGGTTCCTTTTCTACATTATGCAGTGTAAAGAAAATGTAATTAATATTTAAATAAGTTATAAGTTACATTACATTATTTGCTTGCTTTACAACATATATTGTTCACAGTCAGTGACTTGGTCATCACTCATTTCATCTTTGGGGAGACACTCCTCCAGCCACTCAAGTGTGTTTGCAATTTCTGTCAAAAAATAGAATGGTCACATTTGCTTATGAATAATCTTTATATAATAAATAAATAAAGTTTACTTACTACTTTCTCAGAGATTGTTTTGTACTGTGTGGTTGCTGTGTCTCAGTGTGTGTGAAGAGTTGCAGTGAACTGATGATATGAGGTGTACAGTTATGCTTTGTGTTTGGTATACTCCATAATATTGTGTGCTGAATCACAAATTAATTTAAACATTTGCAAAGGTTTAATTGTACATAGATGTATATTTGTGGTGTACTAAATATTGCTAATGTTGGTTTATGTATATGTTTTTGTCCTTAGAAGTGTACAATATATTGTGTTGACCCCTGTGCTTTTGGGTTATGTTGATGCTACCTGGTCTCAGGCAGGTCTGCAGATATCTATACTGACCGCAGACGGTAGAGCTGCTACATTGGAGGCAATAGTGATTTTTAGGTGTAACCATTGAAAATAGATATAAGGAACCTCTTGGAAAGTAGGGTGCACTGGTAAAAAGTATGAAATTCAGTAGAAACTTTGTGAAAAGGACCTTATGGTTACAAGTAAATATCAAAAAACCCAAGAAATTCGCCAGTTATGGTCAGCTATGCAACCATAACCTGCACCACTGCCATGCACTGCTAAGACCAACACCCAGGACCTCAAAAATGACATCACAAATTACAGCAGATTGATGAGTTCATGGGATATTGATCGCTCCCACTTTGCTCAACCCTTCCCAACCACCCCCATCACATGCTGTGTGCAGTGCCTGTTCTGAATATCTACAAAGGCCTAGTCAGGGCTCATTCTAGTTTCAGGAGCTCAGGGAATATAAGAGAGATGGGCTTTGCCAACTGCCCTACATGCATCTCACTCTTCAAATCAACATAGGAAACAATACCCTTTTGCTTACCTGGACCTTCAACTCAGCTAAACTCTAAAAATAGAAATCCCTGGATACTTTGCTGTAAAGCAGATGGTGAAACCATGTGAGCATTGCACTGGGATTAGATTTGCTTTACATTTTAAGGCACAAGCACATTTCTCATGAGCTCCTGATTTAGCGCAGCTCAGACCTTGCGGATCCAGCGGTCTGAGGGTCAATGTTATCAAGGTCAATTGAATTTTTTCTGGGCTCTGGGCGTGGCTGTCTCCTTCTCTATTCCCTGCACACTGTCCCCCCAGGCTCTTGGGGGGACAGTGTGCAGGCATTTGTAGGTGCCGTCATCAGTTCACACATGCCCAGAAGCAGACATCACTGCACAAGCACAGTCCAGCAAGTATAAACATTTGTGTTATGAGCTGAGGGGTCCTGCACTGATGTTGACAATTAAGATAACACTTATAGACAAAGAGAGAGTGTAGCTCTCAAATGTAACAGAGACAAACTGCAATAAAGAAACAAAAAGTACACCTTTTATTAAAATGCTTGTCAAAGTGAACAATAAAACAATCAGTCCATTAATAATACCATGGGCTACCCCATTGCACTCTGTAAGTGCCAGGCGTGTGCCACTACCCCACTCTGCTCCCCCTGCATGTGAAGTGTTTTTACCTGCCAACACCACTATGGGGAGAAAGTTTAGCTAAGCCAAGGAGAAAAAGCACAAAAGACAAATGGAGCCAGCTGCAATGGATGCAATCTGTGCCAAAGTTGAAGCCGCCAATAAGCTTGGAGACCGTTTACAGGCCTTCCCTGCCTTCAAGAAATACAACTAAAATTGATTAAATGTATCCATTGAGTGCAAGAAAATGTCTGGACTCGATCCAGCAACCATTGACTTGGCTTATGAACTCCCTAAAACCAACATGCAGACTTTATTTGAGCAGAGCGAGTGTTGCTGGAAGGACCGAGAAAAGCGAGACGATATGGCAGACGGTCAGGCCTGGTACCTTGTGGCATGTGTAAGAGAGGAAAGGTCTTTTTGACCCCCCTCCCCTTCATTCTTGTCCCCACATGCACACTATGCTCGTTCTGCAGCTGACCATGCTCCACTGGCCAAGGTTCTGGACAGCCTCTGGGCGACACATACACATGCAACACCTGTAAGAGAATCGATTCCCGACCCCATTTTGTATGATCACCGACTCCATTTTGTATTAGTTCTAGTAGGCCACGCAGAAGCACCAGCCTGCAGGCCTGCACTACTCCCCCTGGGTCTGCTCACAGTGAGCCAACCACACCCCCCTCCTCTTTCCGTGTGCCGCTGCTGCTGCAAGCTCGTTCTCACGGATGTCTGAGTGTAGAATGAAACATTTAGAACGTTGTATCTTTTGTCTTCCCTTTTGCATAACTGCCCTGTGAGTGAACTGGGCCACAGCGCCGGCCTGGAAAAAACCGTCCATCTCCATAACTCTGAATGAGCACCAGCAGACCCCCAGGGTCAGAGACACAGCCCCCAGCCCCTTAACCCTAAGTTCTGTTTGATGTGCCAGTTGTGCGCCCCTCGGCCCAGTACCACCCAAGCTCATCCATAACGCTTACATTCCAAGTGAAAATATGTTCTCTTTTGTACTAACATTCTATTAAGCTGTCCCTGAGTAGATCTAACGAAGGAATTGATGCAGATAGCCCTAGAATGTAACCCCAAGATAAAACACCTGATTCATGAAGTAACCCTTTTAAGTGTATATAATTGACAAGTGTGAGATATATTAAACAAATAAGTAAAATGCCAATAAATGTCAGAGTATGTGTGGCCAAAAGGGCATTGTTAAGTAGTGTAAATTGTAACAGCTCGGACATCATCTGACCCTGTGCTCCACCCTGAAGAGCCCAACTGACCCGTGCACCCCGCGCTGGCACCACGTGGACTTCCTCCTATCCCAGAGTACCGAGTTTAAAGAATACATACTATCCAGTCCTCACCTTCCAAACCCCACAACTTATATGCCCCCTATATCCCTACATCATTGATGACGTGATTTTGTAATAAATATGAATGTTTATCTATTGTTTGCCAGAATGCTCTCTGAGTATGCAGAGTCCTCTGTATGCCCTACATTTTGGATAAACTTATCTGTTAACTTCACACCACCTTGGTCTTGGTCTCATTCCCTACAGGGGTGTGTCCGTTATTGACTCTCGTTGGGAGTTTGTATTGTATTTTGGGCCACTGCTCACTTTCTCATGGAAGGACGGCTCTGTGCATGTGGCGTTCATCCACTTCAGTTCGATCTGGAGTGTGGTGAGAAAGTATTATACTGCTATGGGGTACAGTTGGAAAGCAATGTGCGGAGGAAAGTCTGGGAAAATTCCTTATACAGATTCTTCAGTTGATGGAAAACAGCACCCAAATTAAGAATGTTATGCTTACTGTATTCAAGCACAATCACATGGCCTACCAGTCCTTCAGAGATCAATGAGAGCTCCCTGAACATGACTTGCTGTTATTGTAGGGATGAATGCATGGTAGTGGTGGCGTAGACAGATCTAAAGGTTTATTAAACTGCTTACACACAATGAGGGAATGAGGCCCTGCAGTAAAACAGCAAGTTGTCTAGAGGGAAAGGCAGCAGTTCATTCACTGCTGCATCAATGTCTACAACTGAAGAAGTCCAAAGTTATCGTTTGTGAAATGATGGCAGGTGCCCGCCTGCCACAGGAGGAGGGCCAGGGAGAGGCCTCCTTGTCTCCAAGTAGCTTCTATCGCTCATTTGCTGCTCGTGCATGCACACTGGGTCCTGTCTTGCAAGGTCACAGTGGCTGTCGTGATCCTGCGAGGCTGGTCCCCACAGGACTCTACGCAGCCAATCATATTGGAGTTGTGAATTCTGCTTCTCTTGCTCCTTCTTGGACCTTTGGCGACATGACTCTCTTGCTATGCTGCTCTCCTTCTCCTTGTGTGGTATCTCTGTTGCCAATCTCTTCCTGATTCTCCTGTAAACTGTTGTCTGCCTCTACTGTCTCTTGCTCTCTGTAAGGTTCTTGATCATCTTCTGTTTGATCCTCTCCAGATTGTTCTCTCCTTTTGGGTGTGCGCCTCTTGACCACAGTGTCCCTCTCTAGATTTTAACCTTTTTCCATCTCGGGTGTAGATGTGATTTGTTCCCTTTCTTGCCACCTCTATGGGTTGACTGTACTTGGATCATATTGCTTGATCTTTATTTGGCAGTCTTATTTTCACTATGTCCCCTTCTTCGATTTCCGTTCCTAGGGTTTCCCTTTGAGTGTTGTTCTGCGCTTTCATTCGGTCTTTGTTCTTTTGTATTCTTCAGACCACATCCGTCATGTTTACAGCATCATCCTGCCTCACTCTGGATAGCCACAGGGGTACCAAGGTGGAAGCAGATCACCTCCCCCTCAGCAGTTGGAAAGACAATACATTGGTGATCGCGTTCGGGGTCAAGTGGTGAGACGCTATCACCTCCTTTGCTGTCTTGTAGGGATCCATCCCTGAAGCTGCAGTAGGGCTCCTTTTATAAACCCATTGGTCCTTTCCACTAGTCCATTTGCCTGTGGGTGATAGAGGCTGGCACTGATTTGCCTGATGTTGTGCTTTCGTAGAAACTCTTCCATTTCTCTCGACATTAGCTGAACACCAGTGTCTTTTACTATTGCACTCAAAACTTCAATAACTGTGGTTGTGGTGATGTTGGGTACAAATTCTGCCTCACCCATTTCAACAGATACTCTACTATGACTACCGAATACCTGTGGTCAGGCTCCATGGTATCCAACGGACTGATATGTCCAGGCCTAACTTGTGCCATACACCCATTGGAATCCCGTTGGGGATCATGGGGGCCTGCCACACTTTGAGCCATTTGTCACTGTTCATGCACTCATGGCACCTTACGATCATTACTTTGATCTCCTGATCCATGCACAGCCACCAGTATGTCTCTCGCACTCTTCGCTTGTCATGTTGCTGCCCAGATGTTCTGAGTGTGCTCTGCACAAAATTAATTTTCGGATTCCTGCCCGCCGTATTAATTTATCCCCTCTCATTACCAATCTGTTAGCTTTGAAAATATCTTCATTTACTTTCCTGTATGTTCTCAATCCTTCGGGAAAGGCTCTTTCACTGGGCCACCCATTCCGGGCCCACATGACCACTTTCCTCAAGGACACATCCTTTTCTAGTTCCTCATTCCAGTGATTCTCACTCTTTCCAGGAATTCCCAGCTCCTTAGGTCACCCACAGATGTCCTGGAGAAATGTGGTGGAAGCATTCACCTGCTATGTCAACCGCAACATGCAGTCAGTACACCTGCGCATTTTTCCACCATGCTATATACATGATTTCGTAGGTGTATTCTTGCAGTTTGGCTGCCTTCGGCAACAGTCTCGGTGTTGCAGTCTTTGTGCCTCCTGGGCTTAGCATGTGGAATAGAGGTTTGTGGTCTTAGATCAAATGAAATTTCGTGCCCCATATGTACGTTCTGAAATACTCCATGGTCCAGACGCAGGTGAGCATCTCCTTTTCTACCAAGGAATAATTATTTTCCGGCTCAGAGAGTGCTTTGGATGGGTTACCAGACATTTGGTCGAAAAAAATTGGTCGACTGGACAAATGGTCGAACCAATTTGGTCGAAAACCAAATGGTCGAATTTTTATTTTTTTTATTTTCACCCCTTTTTTTTTTTTTTTTGGAGGGGGGTCCCCCTAACCCCATTTGTTTTCTAAAAAACCCTTTTTTTCCCTGAACGAAAACCAAAAAAAACATATATAAATAAAAAAAAAAATTTGACCATTTGGTTTTCGACCAATTTACATTCGACCACTTGTCTGGACACCCTTTGGACGCAAAAGGCAACTATTTGTTCAACATCACCATTCTTCTGGGTGAGCGTAGCTCCCAACCCATTGGTGCTTGATCCGTGGTGATGTACATATTCCATGATGGATTGAATGGCCTCCGGCACAGGGCATTGACTAGTCTCATTTTGACTTCTTCAAAAGCAGCCTTTTGTTCTTGGCACCACAGATACCATGCCCCTTTCCTCAGTAATTCTCTCAACAGGGCCATAGTCTCTGAGAACCTTGGTACGAATTTTGCATAGTACTCTGCGAGTCACAAAAAGGATTGCAGCTCTTCCTTTGACTTCGGGGCTAGGCCCTTGACTATGGCCTGGAAGAGGTTCTTATTGGGACTGATACCTTCCCTTGAGATCCTGTATCCCAGATATTCCACTTCTCTGGTTTTTATTACACACTTTCATACCTCAGCCGCACTCCTGCTACTTGTAGATTCTCAGGTACTGTGCTCAATACCCTGTCATACGTTGCAATATCTTCAGCATAGATGAGAATATTGTCCTGAAAGTATGACACATTCCCCACATTGAGAAACTGAGAGTTCATCATCCTTTGGAATGCTGAGGTGGTAGATGATAACCCAAATGGCATGCAAATGTAATGATAAGTGCCAAAGGGTGTGATGAACGCTGTGAGCGGTCTTGACTCCTTGTTCAGGTTTATCTGGTGGTACGCGTAACAAATATCTAGCTTTTAAAAGTATTATGCTTCCTTCATCATAAGAATGAGTTTGTTAATGCTGGGTAGGGGGGTGGCTGTCGGTTATCAATGCCATGTTCAAGCTGCGCAGGTCGATTCACAACCTTATCTCATCTGACTGCTGATTTATGATGAGTACCACTGGGCTCAGCCACTCGGAGGACTCCACCGTCTTGATGGTACCTTTCTGGACCATCTTGTCCTGTGGGGCCTGTAAGGCCTTCTTGCAGTGGCAGGCACCCTCCTCACCTGTCTTTAACTGGTATTGCATTGGCGTTGAGCTGAATATTATGGACATCATTTTTATTTTCTCTGGTTCCTCCGACAATAGGGAAGGAAACTCTCCCCTCAACACTGACGCTCCCTATTCACTAAAAGCACTTGATCCTGGGTGCTGGGATCCAATTCTATTTTTAGCTTGTGTTAGTCGTCCCACCCTAACACTGCCAGACACTCTTCTGAGAAGTAGACTCTGGTCATGATCTGTCTGTCTTTGAGTTCTATATCAGCCTTAATGTAACCCAACAGATCAACCGATGCTCCTCTGAAGACCGTTGGTTTGTGTTTGGTGCTTCTGACTTCTACCTCCCAATGCCCTACCATGTTCTTGTAAATCTAAATGGCAAGATTATTAAGTCGGAGCCCGAGTTGGCCATTACCTGGGTCTCGATTCGCCACTTTTATTATGCAATGTGGCTTCTCTCTCCTTGCCCTTGGACTATTCACCATGATGACGGTCTGCCTATCAACAGCACCTTTTTCATCCTTGCTTGGGCATCTTCATCTTCGATGTACGTGACTTTCCTCCCTCTCCACTTGCAGGCAATTGCGATGTGCCCAACCTTCTGCAGTTAGGGCATTCTTTGTTCCAGGGCAGTCCTTGTCATTGGCGAGGTGTTTTGAGCTGGTACAGGTGTACCTCCTGATCTGTGACACTTCAGGGGATCCTTCTTTTTCACACCCATGTCACACCCATGTCGTTGGGAACGTCCCTCCTGGGCCTATCCTGCTGTCCCCTCCAATGCACCGCAGCTACATTGGTGGTTGGCGCAGTTCCTGGCATTTCCTTCCACCTGCACAAGGTATCTTCCTCCACATTGGCAATCTGAATAGCTTTGTCTACGTTCAACTCCTTCTCCACAATTAATTTGTACTGAACTTTCCTGCAGTTGGTATGCCCCACAAGCATGTCACAGATCATGTTTTCTGCATTTTCTCCAAACCCACACTGGGCCGCCAACTCTCTCATGCGTGGGACGTAATCATCCACTGGTTCCCCATTCTCCTGCTTGCTGGTGTAGAACTTCAACCAATGTAATACAATGTTCTCTTTGTTCGAGAAGCACTTGATGATGCAGCGAACAGCCTCCTTGAATACATCATCATCATCTCCATCCACTGGTTTATGTTTGAGGCCTCCGAATATTCTTTGCCCTTCGACGGCCATGGCATTGAATAACATCGCCTTTTCCCACCCCTCAGCATAGTCCAAGCCACCCACGGCCTCCCGGTATGAATTAAACAATGGCTCCCACTGCAACCAAGGTATCCCGGGCCTACCTGGGGACTGGGGAAATGCTAGTGGTGGCGTAGCTCCTTGCATGATGGCATGGACAACTTCTTTCCTTGATCCTCGTCACCAATTATGTAGTGGTGGCAGAGAGACGACAGGCACCGAGTGAGATTTACACACAATGGGGGAACGAGGCCAAGTGTTATAGTGGGAAAGTCAGCAGTTTATTCCCTGCTGCATCAATGTCTACAACTGAGGAAGTCCAACGTTATAGTTTATGAAATGATGGCAGGTGCAGGCCTGTCACAGGAGGAGCGCCGGGGAGAGGCCTCATTGTCTCCCAGTGGCTGCTATCGCTCATTTGCCACTCGCGTATGCGTGCTGGGACCCGTCTCGCAAAGTCACTGTGGCTGCTGTGTTCTTGCGAGGCTGGTCCCCACATACCTCCTTTTGTCGAGCAGCTTGGTCCAACTTCACATGTACCAATAAAATCCTGAGCGGAAGAACAAAGTATGGCGAGGGCCAACACACCCATGGGGGAAGCCACTCTGGGGGTTGCTGCCACTGGTGCCCGTCATCCTCCTCTCCTCATATGTCAGTCTACGCCTGTGTGCCCTCAACCAATAAAAGACTAGATTTCCTAGCTACTGTCTAAGACTCGGCACACCCATCGGTTTGGGTTGACACCCGTGACCCAAGAGGTTGTGATGGCTTAAGGACATTGATCCCTGGGAGATCAAGTTTTCCCTTGTGGCTCCCTTTTTGTATATGGTTTATTGAACCTATGGTCGATTTGTACCCCAAAAAACACACCCTGAATCCTTCTCTAATGCACATTCCCTTGGCCTTAATGGAAAACTGTAGTCTTCCGTCACACTTTATTTAATTTTTTGGTTTAACTTGCGGATAAGAGATTCTACATCGCAGGAATCAGAAGGTTCTCCATTCCCTATTTTTTTTATTTTGTTTGCTGCACATTGATGTGGAACATTCTGCACATGTTATTTTATTTTTGTATGTATATTTTTTTCATTTCATTTCGCGCTCTCATGCTACAAATTGTTTGCTTCCTTTTCCCCTTGTCAGAGAACTTTCTTCTTTGAAATCGGTCACCGTTACTTGCAGAAGAAATTGCGTCAGATGTGTTTTTTTCTGTTCTGGAGCACTGCAGATGTTAAGTCTTTATGAGTATATTTATATAAATTGCAGCACTTTGTAGAGGACTCCTTGTTCTTAGTGTACTGCTCTGGTCCACCGCCAAAATAACCCCTTCTGCCCAAAGCGTCTGTGTGGATATTTTACAATGTCCGATTTTACTGTATTTATTGTGTTTTTCTATAATGATCTTTTTGCTCTAAAAACAATGCAGACAACACTTATACACGAAGGTAGAGCGCAGTTCTGTATGCAGTCTTTATATCGAATATTTGATAAAGAATGAACATATATTGAATATTTTATAACGAAAAATGTTATAGAGAATGCATTTAGGGGTGGGCTAAAGGGCTAAATATTTTTGGAAACGTGGGGTGCGTTTTTAGGGGTGGGAAATAGGGGCTTGGGGGGAGGGCCCAAAAAATAAAAGAACATTTAAAAAAGTGCATTCTCTGTGACATCTTTCGTTATAAAATATTCAATATATGTTCATTCTTTATAAAAAAATATTTCGGTATAAATACATGTAACTGTGCAGTTCTTGACTGTTAAAGAGACAAACTGCAATCAAAGAAACAAAAAGTACACCTTTTATTCAAACGCTTGTTAAAGTGAACAATAAAACAACTTCCCATGAGAAAGGCCCAGGGAAGACAATTTTCATTTTGGTAAATGGCCATTTTTCCAAAGGGCTGTCTGAGCCTGGTCATAGGCATTCATTTTTTACAGCGGCAAGAAAATGAAATATGTGTACCTACCTGCTTGTAAATAAAGAGAAGTGCTGATAATCTTACAAGCACTTCAAAGCAAGTTAACACACCATATGGGTGTCCTTTCATTTACCATTCACCCAAAATGAAATCATGAGCTATTGCAGATACTTGAAAGACACAGCTCAAAAGGGAAGGCAATCTGCTTCTTATTTGAAACTGGAAGCTATAAGTGAGATAACACGGAGCAGACAAAAGAGAACCTCAATGCTTATTTTAAGACAGGTGTATGCAAGCAGTCTACAGGAAATGGCTTAGCTGCCCATATAATACGTTTTGGTAATCCCTGGACTACCTTTCCAATACAGAATTCTGTTGCAGGTTCTACTAACTATCTTTCGTAGAGCATACAATGATAAAAAAAATAAGAAGAATCAAGAAAAAAGAACATTATATGATTGATCTAATTCACGATAAGATGGAAATTAGCTAAGAATGAGTCACTGACACAATAACATGAATACATTAACAACTAAATAAGGAAGTGTTTGGAAGGGACTTAAACTCACAATGGCTAAAAATGCCCCCGTGCCAAGTCATGGAGGACTGGAAAGAAGAATGTGGGAGATGAAGATAAATGAACAGCTACAATGTAAGCACCAGCAGCAGAAGAGGCTCCAAGGCAAAGATCAACAGCACCACGTGCCTGCCTATGCCTCCAAATGCACTAAGGCAGATGATGTCATCAGTTAAAGTCTCCTCTACCTGTCGCTCACTGCTCCTTACTCAAAGGCCCAAATGCTGAAACAAAGTGAGGAGGACTGCAGCAAAATCCAGTCCAAGGCAGTCCAGACTTTGCACGCCCCGCCCCGCACAGACTGAGGAAAGATGGTCCCTGGAGTCAGACAATAACCCCACCTAGTCCACAGGCGAGGAATCATTCACAATAAAAGTCTAAGGTGGAGGGCTTAGTTTCCATGGGCAACAACAGAACCCAGCAATGACAGGCAAGCCCTCAAAGGCCAAGAAGACATACCGGTCGCAGCATGCAGCAGTTACTGTCACTGCCAGTCCTGGGCAGCAAATGAAAGTGCACGAACCCTGGGCCACAACACAACCCTCTCCTAAACCACAACCCTTCTCCTAAATCTCCCACTCATCCCAGTTTTTTGTAAATATTCACTCTGCTCGTGGTACCACCTTCTCTTCTATGTAACTGCTCCATTTCTCATTACTGGGGTAATCTGCTAACTGTATGACAAAGTACGGTTCTTTTTGACGTGCGCCTCAATGCCTCAGGGTTGTTTGTGCGCTTTACAAATTCAATAAATAAATAAACCCCTCAAAATCAAACAATGCAAGGACCTTGAAACACCCGACCACAGTGACAACCCACAGCAGTCAGCAATGGTTGGAAAGTCACACCACTTCTGGCAGGCACTAGTAATTCATCTTTGCCAACACGAGAGCCAGCAATAGCAGCAACAATCAAGCAATGCAACTCCACCCTTTCTTGATCCTTATCCTTCATCATTTCTTCACATACTTTACAGTGCTTCGTCCTCACAGTCCTTACTCTTCATCAGCCCTTCATCATAGACCTTCTCCTTCATCAGTCATTATCACACTCTTCTTGTTTGCCACAGGCCTTCTTCTTCATTACATTCCAAAACCTTTCTCACACTTCTTCTTTGTCACAGTCCTTATCATTCTTCACAGTCCTGCGTATGTTATGTTATGGGCCTGTAATCCTTGTTAAAAATGTCCTCACTGTGCTTGGGCCTTTACCTCAGTCTTCTGGGCCTACAACACATGGTCTGGCCCTTGAACTAGGTCAGGTCTATAAAGCTTAATTATTCCACTCAGAACATTGAGGTATTGTGGTCATTGGCTAAAAGTCAAGTTATATGACCTGGTATAGCTTGAAGATTCCCTACTAACCATGCTCCTCAATGTTTGCCCTTTGGCACTGATGTACAGCAAGGACACCCTGCATGGTGCTCCCTGTCATCGCTGGCCCTGCTCCAATCCGGACCCAACCCAATCTTCACCCGAGCTGCTCCTGGCAGACAAGGTCCAGGACTTGAATCTTTATCAGCCCCACCACTGCCGCTCCTCACCTCTGCCCTGGTTTGCTCCTGACAGATGCAACACCAGGCCGTCACTCTGTTGCCACTGCTACCCTACTCCTTGTCCAGGCCACACCTTTCAGACGTGACCTAGCACTTTAAATGCAGCCTTCCCTTGCAGCATCTACCTCGGCTAGCGTATGGACCTTCCTAGCTGGATGTTCTCCCTTGCCCCAGCCAGTTCCCTTCAACCACCCAAGGTGGATACCTTTAACCCAGGGGTGTGTTTCCCATATGATTGTTTTAAATCCCAAATGTATTTCATTATTTATTTTGCAATTTGTTTAGCACACCTAACCCGGGGGCATCTGGGCGCTTTTCTTACATGAGACAAGTATTAAGTACATTATTTTCTTGGTTACAAATATACATTGCACAAAGGTTCCTGACCAGCCAATTGTTTATATGGTGATTCTATTATTTACATAGTTACATATGAGTATAGGTAAGGTTTCTGCAGAACAATACGGGTATATACATACTTAGTTATGTGTAGCAAGTCAGAGCGGACTGCCTAGTGAAAGTTTGTAGTTTTCTAAGTGATTTGAGATCTGGACTTATTTACTGGCTCGGAGGCATGCGTTAGATACCTCATCCCTGTGTAAAGAGGTGAGTTTTCAAATGTGTTCAGAAGGTCCATTAGCGTTTTACAGGATCTGAATAGCCAGGGGCTTGAACCCCTAGACCAACAATGACCTAGAGGGTACAAAAGAAGAACAAACATCCTTTCCGGGGTAAGATTCACCCTCCATCAGTGAATCCATCAGCAAGAATGGCTCGATAAGGGCATACACGCCTGACCAAGCAGATTCTAGCAGCTAGAAGTGCAAGATGGGGTAGCCAGCCAGCATAACACAGTCCCACAAGAAAGAGATGGTGGAGGAGACAGAGGACAGCCCAGACAAACGACGTAAGTGGGCTATTGGTTAACAAAAATCCTTCTGGATGTGACAGCTTCGTACCCTGAAGGCACAAGACCAGAGCAGATGTGTAAAGGTTGATTTAAGACTAGGGACTGGTATAAACCAGCTCAAACCACCATAGAGTTGAATCCACTATAGAGGGTGCAGGGCTGGGCTCACTACCTCATGGTTTCTCCAAACAAAGAAAGACCATAGAAACTAAATATCAAAGAACAAAGGTACATTGGGCTACAAGTGTGGTAAATCGGTTGCATCCAAGATGAAGCCATAACTAAAGCACATTTGACACCAGCCTACTCCCTAAAACAAATGCAGGGTGATTGAATGAATTTAAGGCCAAAATGGGGGACTTAAAAGGCACCCCTACCCTAGGAGTCATATGGGCTACCAAAGGACAATATGGGATTCCTGCTCCCTCTTTCCCCCCTTCACTCTGGCCGCTTCTGTGGGCTCTCCACCCTCTCCTTCATCTGAAGTCAGATATATTGGTGTCATCTTCGACTCCTCTCTTTTCTTGCTCCCTCATATTCTGGATCTTGCCAAGAAGGCACACCATCAACTCTACCTACTCAAAGGAATTCTTACCTTCCTCGCGTTCTCCCAGAAGCTCAATGTCTCCAGAGCTTTGGTTCTCTCTAGGCTAGACTACTGCAATAGCCTCTTCCTTAATCTACCTTCTTGTTCTCTACGACGCCTCCAGCTAATCCAGGATAGGGCTGCAGGATTTACCCTTGGCCTCCAGCCCGGGGGCCACATTGCTCCAGCCGTAAAATGTCTCCACTGGCTCCCGGTTGCTGCAAGGATCAAATTCAAATCCCTCTGCATCATCCATACGGCTGTCAGGGGCCGGGGTCCACACTATCTACAACTTGCTCTTACTAAATACTTTCCTTCCAGATCTTTAGGTTCCTCCTGCACTAACACTCTGTGTGTCAAGCGCTTTGTTAAACAGCAAGCTGGTGGCCAATCTCTTTCCTCAGCATGCTCACTCCTTTGGAACAGCCTCCCCTTCCACTTTTCCTTGAGCCAGATCTCCTCAAATTCTGCAAGCCCCTCAAGACTCTCCTTTTCTATACCTCCTTCCCTTCCTCCGTCCTCCACTAAACCTCCTCAGTTGCTGTGATTTTTGACCAGGGCCCTTATATGTCCTCTTGGGCCCTGGCCTCCCACACCCATTCACCTTCAGCTTCCACCCACTCCCTGGCCCATGCGACCATAGGCCTGTACTTAATTATTGGCAGCATACCACTCATCTATGCACTTACAGCTGCTCACTTCCTGGCACTCCACTCCTGGTTCAGTAAGCACTTACCCTCTTCCCCCAACTCCCTCCTCCCTTCTCTCAGAACTTGCACGTTCTGAATGCTCATTAGGCTTAGTAGGTCTGCCTCTATCTTTTATTGTTATTCTGATTTAATTCCATGGTCCCTCCCTGCTGCCCTGTGGGTGCTTTGAAACACAATTTACTTGATGTATAAGTGCCTTACAAATACACAATAAAAGAAAAATGTAAAAAAACGTTTTGGCACTTTTCCTTCATTGACCACTGGAAGGACGTTCATAGTTTGTAGTTGGGCTTTCTAATAAAATGGCCCTTTTTGGGAGGTTTTTGACTTCAGATTTGTTGATCAATTTCCACTACTGGTTAGCTGCAGAAGAGCTAGTTTGGGCATACCTTCAACCACGAGAACTTTGGGTGATTCTTACTTGCAGAAACCTTTGAAATTTTCCAGAAAATCATCTGGGAAAATGTCACTTTCCCCAATGAAGGCCAAAAAGAGACCTCCACCGGAAGGCAGGCTGCAGCCGCACACCCAAGGCTCTATAAAACCCTACTGTCCAATGGTAGTCTTGTTCTTGGGGTGCTTGCAGGGTTGGGGAGGAAAGCCATACAGTATTCACAGTATCCTCGGGACACAGCCTGTACCAATACCTTGGCAGTTCAGCATCTGGGGCATGGATTACTTCCATACAACAGACATTGCACCAATGTCCTTGTTACTATGCTTTCTGCATCCTCTGGTTGTGAGATATATTTTATATTACTGTTAATGTGTCAAGTGCTGGAAACAAGGGTTCTCCCCCCTTACTTGGTCTCATGTTCCTGGAGGATTCCCGAAGCCATGCTGCCCATAGGATAACAGGGCAGTGTGCTTCCAAGGAATAATTCCAGTCCGAGGAAATAGCTCTGCAGCAATGTTGACACACTACTTCAGAGAAGGCAGGTAGATGAGAAGATGAGAAGGTCAAATGTCTGAAGGGCTGGGAAAGCAGAAAGGCAAGGCATTAGTTTGGAGAAAGGGTTAAGGAATGAGGGGAGAGAAGGCTGACCGGAGGCAATCCGGCAGTCATCAAGGGAGCAATGTATTAGGAAGTGGGGAGACAATTCTTGCAGTAAAGCGCATGGGATTGCACTAGGCTTAGAAACTGAGAAAACAGCAGTGAGAAAATGCTGTGGGTCAAGGTAGCAGATATTATATGGTCCAAAATGAAAACCTTTCCCAAATACAATTAGCAGAAAAAAGTGTGAGGGGTCAGAAATGAGAGACGGACACAAAGCTGTAATTTTCTCAACATTTTCTCAACATTTGTCATGTTTATTAAAATAACAACGGGATGGGATAAAGATCTATCTATTCCTATCCTAACAAGTGTGTTCCTGCCTATCAAACTAAAGCTAAAGAAAATTGATCTTATGTCCAAATATATCTGACCCTCACAGTAACATATACAACCATCATGTGTAAAGTGAATATATCTATTTCCATTTCAACAAAAATGTGCAAAAGTTAAACATTATAATTCCTTGACTGCCTTCCCCTGAATCAATTCAGCAAGTCTTTTGAAAGGATTTTGCTCCAATAATGTATTTATTTATTTTGAGGCTTATATAGCGCGCCAAGCCCGAAGGCACCTGGGAGCTTTCCTTCAGAGTGTAGAAGTTACAAATGTTACAAAAGCAAGTAAAACAGACATAGCGAAGATGATGACATTACAGATAGAAGGTGAGAACATAATAACATACAGAGATAGCAGATTCAGGGAAGAGCAGGAGGGGTGGAGACGAGCTAGTTAAGAGGGAATGCTTGTTACTTAAGCTTTGGGTGAAGAGGTACGTTTTGAGTTGTTTCTGGAAGATCCAAAAAGATTCCTGAGCTCTGAGAGGGAGCGGCAGTGAGTTCCAGAGTTTGCTGGCAAAGGTTGGGAAACTGCTACCCCCTGCCTTTTGGAGCTTGAACCTCAGAGTGGCTAGGCGATGCTGATAGGCTGTATGGGTTGGTGCGTTGTGTCAGAGTGATACTGTTGAAAAGGTAGGTGGGGGCCATCTGGTGAAGACACTTGTGGGTTAAGGTGAGTGATTTGAACATGATGCATTCCTGTACTGTGAGCGGTGTTGTTGGTGTCTAATGGCTGAGATGTGTGCTGATCTGGGGACGTTGAGCGCAGCTCTGAGGGCATTGTTTTGTAGGACCTGTAGCTTCTGGATATTTGTGATCTTTGTCCCGGCATACAGTGCATTACAGCAGTCAAGGCGCGTGAGGATTAAGGCTCTGGCTAGAGACAGCTGTCTGGTGAGAGGAATTTTCTGCAAGCACTGATGAGTTTGCATGTGTATGCAGTGGCTGAGGTGGTGGAATTTATTTGTTTATTAAGATTGAGTGAGGAGTCTAGGTGAAAGCTAAGCATTTTTACCTCATTAGTGACTTTGATGGTATGTCCATCTATAATGAAGGACTTAAAGAGGTGGTTTAATTCGGTGATTCTGTGTTGAAAGCCGATGATAAGCAGCTCAGTCTTATCGTCATTTAAACATAGCCCGTGCTGCTCCAAACAATCTTGGATAGATCGGTAAATGGCATTGATGGTGGCTGTGTCGGTGTCATGGTCTCCTGAGATAGGTTTGAGGACCTGGGTGTCATCTGCGTAATTGGTGTAGGTGACACCCAGGTCATTGAGACAGTCAAAAAGTGGATTTGTGAAGATATTGTACGTGGGGGCCACACAGGTGCCTTGTGGCACTCCACAGGCGACCGAGGTGGGGGTGCTTTGGCTTTAGGGAGAATACTTTCATAGTTCTGCCGCTGAGGAAGTATTTTATCTATAGAGTGGCATTCAAGGAGAGGTTTGCTGCTGATTTAAGGTGTTTACTCAAAATACTGTTGTCCATCAGATCGAAAGCAGCAGAAAGGTCTACGAGTAGAAGTACAGCTATTTTCCCATTGTCCCTCAGGTTGTCCATTTGGATTTTTAGATCCAGCAGCGCTGTTTCCGTTCCGTGTCTCGGACGGAAACCAGACTGGCATAACCCCAGGATGTTAATGGTTTCCAGGTATTTCTGAATTTGCAGATATGCAACTCTATCGAGAATTTTCAGGAGAAACAGTACCATGGGTATTGGGTGGTAGTTTGTGTGAGTGTTGAGTAGTACCCAAGCATGACTGTAGGTGGGCATGGGTCACCTTCGCACCTTGATGGTTTCAGCCTAAGGATGATCTTCAGAACTTCTGGGATGGAAACCTCTGTGAATTCGAATTGGGGAAGCTCTTTGAGGTGGATGGGGGTAGCAGAGGGATGTGGGGGTTTGTGGAGATTGTCTAGGCTATTCTTTTTGGCTTCAATTATGGATGGGAGGTGACTGATTTTGTTTTGGAGGGCATTTTGAATGTTCTCACACCGGTTTGCATCTCTATTACAGCTTTCTGAGGGTGAGATAGGGGTTTCGAGCTCTCTGAGGATTAGGAATAGTTCCTTTGTATTGGAACTGGCTTTGGATATCCTGTTGTTGTATAATTTGCCTTTGGTAAGAAGTACTTTTTGTATGTATCCCTGGAGGCAGTGTTGTAGAGATTTTTGTTAATGGATGTGGGCAATTTTTTCCAGAATGATTCTGCTTTCCTTTTAGTTGTTCTTAGATCTTATAACTCGGCAGCGAACCAGGCATTGAGGTGAGAATATTCTTTTCTCTTCATTTTAAAGAAACAAAATGTTACTTTCATCCAACACATTCCTCAAATTGGCAAAATATATGTCTCTTCCATAGAACACCTGTTCAAGAGCAAAGCAACTTGTTCTTTAATGAAATCATTTTCTCAAGATGTCAAAATGATTACTTAGGAGGATGTAACATAATTATTTTCCGTAGAATATTTTTCTCAAGATGCTTCTTTCATAGAATGCATTTTTCAGGAGATCAAAGCAAGTGTTTCTCTCATAGAATACGTTTGTCAGAATGACAAAACAAGGGTCTCTTTTTGTACAATAATTTGTTAGGATGATAAAGCAAATCCTTTCTTTCCCCAACACTGTTTATAATGACAAATGTTTCTACTTTACACAACAGTTTCTTTCCTGGTTAAGTTTCCTGCCAGGAATTGTTTATACTTCACACAACTGTTCCTTTCCTGGTTTATCCTCCAGCCAGGACTTGTTTCTGCTTCACACAATTGTTCCTTCCCTAGTTTGCTCTCCAGCCAGGAATTGTTTCTACTCCACACAACTGTTCCTTTCCTGGTTTACTCTCCTGCCAGGAATTGTTTCCACTTTACACAACTGTTCACTTTCCTTCAAAGCACACCCCAGTTGTAACTCCTTACAGTTTACACTTAGTTGACTCCAGGTATTACTTGTCCCAACTCCCCCTCTTATTACAGTTGAACATATGGAGGTTTGTTCAAGGACTGTCTCTTAACTTCCTTCTTAATACCTTTTAGGCTTTGGAAATGCTTGTTCCAGTTTGCCCCCAACTGACATCACATGCAAACGGAATTGTACAATGTTTTCTTTTATTTCTTCTTATATATCTCTCTCCATGTGGCAATGTTTGTTCTAGGTTTCTCCACACCGAAATTTCACATGAGGAGAATTGTACAATATTTGCCCTTATATCTCTTATTTAATATTTCTTGACTTATGGCAATGTGGTTTCCCGGTTTCCCCAATCTGACAGTTCATGAGAGGATAATTGTACCCTTTTTTGCCCTTCTGTCATTTCCTTAATATCTCTTGACTGGTGGCAATGCAGATTCCAGGTTTCTCCAAACTGACATCTCATGTAAAGAGAATCATACCCTTTTTGCCCTTCTTTTCTACTTGGTTGGTATTAAAATTGCCTCCCCAAGTGTTCATCAACTTTATAGCATTTCCAGAGCACCCCGACTCCTTTTGGTTGACTCACCGGTTTAACGTGCATCTGCAGCGAAGAACCGTCACTAGACCAGTTTCCCCAGTTGCACAGTCTCTCTTGGTTCCTTGGTTGGTCTCTCACTCCTCCATCAATGGAATGTTTGCAGTTCTGCAAGACCACATCTCGTCCAGTCTTGCAGCCGCTAACTTTCTCCAGAGTCCTTCTCCTCCATTATGCAATGCCTCCTGTGGGATATATTGAACCACTGAACAGTATTTCCCCACATCACCAATCTGCATGTGCGCAGAAACAGCAAAATGACTGTGCTGGCTCCTGAGTTTTGCAGCAACAAAAAAGATGGCTGCACCTTCTTGCCCAGCACACATGGGCAGGATGGAACAAGAGGACACACTAATGGAGCGTGCCAGTGTGTTCTTACCTGTACAAAAGAAATGGAGTGAAAAGGCAGCACTGCTTTGCTGAAAGCCCAAGATCTCCATTATAAAGGAAACATTTCACCTTTAAAATAATGCTGCTGACGCTATTTCCATCTGTTCATCCTTAAATCACTGTGATTAATACGGCCCTGCCATGCCCAGTATCTCATTGTGCCTCAGCAAAACCAGGCATGATTTCTGAATGACAGGCCCTGTCAAACCAACCCTGAGAGAAATCAACAAGGAACTGCACTTTTACACGCACAGGAAAACATGTTCATTTCTTTACAAATGTATCAAAGCTCAGTAGTTCAAAAGAGACTCCAGCTATCTGAGCCATGTCAGTTTCAATGCATCTGTGCTTCAAATAAACTACTGCCTAGAAGCAAATAACTATGGCTGCGAGACAGTATTAGGAAGTCAGATGGCAAAATCGAATTTGAAAGGAAATGCTAGTAGTTTTCAACGCATGTGTAAAAATGGGCTTTTGCAAAACTAAAGGAGAAAAATGCCCATTTAAAAAGTAAACTCTTGAATGAAAGCCTGCTTATTTAGAAATGTGAAGGGGTTTTGTTGCTGTTGAAAATACGTACATGGGCTATTTTATTCCACAGGTTTGTTTTAATTCAGGACCAAATATCAGAAAATAAAGGTTTTAAACCACCATGGCTGGATTTGCCAGCTGTCAAAAACAAGTTATTCCGGTTGGCAGAGTTAAAGCTTCCCCCTAGGAAGGGAGCCATACCATAAACTTCCAGGACACAAGAGTGATAATTGGCAGGTTGAAAAACTTTGTACGGATCAGGACAAAGAAAGTTCACACGCTCGTCAGACATTTGTCTGTCCTCCAGGCTGGAACAATAGAAGTCCTGGGACACTAACCTGTGAAGTGAAGGGGCCATACAACATTGAATCATACTGGGAATCCCCACCCCACGCAGGGCTGAAGTGACAGTTGATGGCAGCTGAAAAAGAAAAAAAATGGTCCAGTGCAAGACAAAGGACTGCCATTTGCTTCCATATATAAACTTTAAAGAAATGGCAAAATATTGCGGATTATAAGAAAAGCATCCATGTTGTAAATGCGAATTTTTGTACATAAATACCTGATGGTAATCCACACATGTGTCTAAAGTTATAGAATTTCAGGCCGAATATTTCATACTGAAAATGACCAAAAGAATATAAAAGGACAAAACAATGTCTCACAGATTGCAGGATTGGACGGCTGTGCTGTGAAGAAAATATGTCACCTGGTTATGTCATTTATTAAGGTGCCATAACTGTACAAATGTGTAAATTCTGGTATGACAGATTTTTGGCAAAAATGTCTGTGGGAAGTCTTTTTACATCATAAAATGTGAACTCCTGAACTGAGTCACATCCCAGGGGAGGCAACCAACATTGATTGTCCTATCCAGTTGTTAAGAGGCAGGCTTAGCCGACCCTGCAATATAGTCTATAATGTCACTATTCATTATAAATAAGAGTCCCTGACAAGACTTCACAGACACACTCTCTCTGACGTTCCTGCGCTGCATTCCTGTTCCATCCATCCAGATTCCAGATCCCAACTACAAGGTCAAAGCATTGCTGATTCTATCCCAGCAAGGCCTCAATTCTGAAATCCCACTAAAATTCCCAAATAACCTGTAATGAAGGTGCTGAAATAAAGAAGAGGTATCAGCAACTGGATGTAGTAGGGGGCAGCCCCCCTCCACTTAAAGCTAGGCAGAGAAATTCTTATGGAATGATTTAGTATGGTAAATGTGTGAAGATAGAACTCATAGGGTTAAGAGACGTTAGTATTTCAAATGGTGTTATGTTTATAAAGTCCAAAATGTTTTTATCATGGTTTAGTAAGTAGGCAAGGTACAGAATGCATATTATAAAAATTTAGTAGGAAAATGATATAAGTTTTTTCCTATACCCAGACAGAAAAGAACTCTGCCATTTATGTAACCGACAATGCCTTTAACTGATAATGCCTTTATATAAGTAAAAGAATGTATTTGACTCTCTGTAGACAGTAGCAGCATAAGTCAGCCCAGAATTGAACAATTCAAGGTTGCAGTGCCCTGCGAAAAACCAGATAAGCGCTTTGAAACCAGACAGTAAATTGGGCTATGTCTGAAATTTTAGCCAAGGGAAGCAGCTGCATGACCATATTTGGGATAGTGTGGCCGGGAACATCCTAGGATGTGTGCCAGAATGTATTTCATTTTGAAGGTTTAAACAGATAAGGATTAATTGCCTTGTGTGCGAGTATAGTCAGCAGAGAACTTTGCTTAGACATGTTTAGAAAAGGATGGGGTTCGACTCTTTTGCTCTAAAAAGTATAAAAAGGTAGCTCCGTTTGCAGAAGGGGGCAGGGGTTTGTGTATTTGACAACAATGCAGTTTGTGTCAGACTGGCATGAAATAAAACCTGATGAACCTGACCCTGACTCCTGCCTGCTGCTTGAAATGCTTTTGCTGAAATGCCAGAGGGTAACAGAGAGCCCATGAGAGCAACAGAGGGCCCCAGAACGTCCAGGAGAGGTGAAGAAAAGCACGATCGAGGTCTTAGCACCTCGTCTTCATATGGCGAGCCAAACCAGGATGTATAGGATGATGAACAGACATCTCTTCAAGCCAAAAAGAGCCTGGACAGTCAAGACTAGGAGACTAAGGTGAGCCATACTGTTCTGCCCAAGATGAGAGTGGAGAAAATGGGATAGAAAAGAAGAACGGGATGGGGCAGAATGCAGCTGCCCTAGCCAATAGAAAAGAAGGAAAGAAGGGACAGGGCAGGAAGGGAGAACAGTATGGAAGAAAGAGACTATATATATTTGTGGTAACTTTTCAGGGAAAAACCACAAAAGCAGTCCAGATTTGGGAAAAAGCCTCGAAATTAACAGCATTTAGAAAATCACAAGTTTAAAACATTCATGGGAAACCCCAGCAAAAGGAGGGAGGTGGGATATGAACAAAAATAACATCAGAGTAAGAGTATAATGTATATATATAAGGGAAAAAAATTGACTCAAGCTACCCGAGCCATAGAGAGAGATACCAGGAGGATACCTGAGAAGAGAGAGATACCAGGAACATACCTGAGGAGAGGAGATACCGGGAAAGACACCCGATAGAGAGAGAGGATGTGCCCATTTGCCTAGCGTTTAAAGATGGCTGAATGGAGTTTTGCACCCAGAGCTGGGTTGATTAGAAAACCAAGAGAATTTAAAGGTTCCTTGAAAGGGGTCAACTTGCGTTTTGTATAGAAACACACATATTTAGGGGCAGATATTCATGTAGCCGGCCGGAATCTGTCTGATTTTCTGTCACATGTCATGTTATGTTGTGTGTTTTATTGTTATATGTTATGGCTGTTAGTTTGTTTCATTTTATGGCGTAACTGTCTGTGTGTACTGTAAAACATTGGAAATAATATAAAATTATATTTTCAAGCTAATCTAAAAAATTGGCATTCTGCCAAGTTTTTTGAAAATGCCAAAACATAACAAAAATGTATATGATCAGTTTCTATGACTTAAGGCACACAAATTCGTGGTGATTTCACCTAAAAAAAAGTCTAACAGTTCTGAGATAAGTGTAAAAAGCTTTTTGCACTTGAAGCCATCACAAAAAATTAAAACTAGCAACTATGGAGTTGTGATTTCCTAGTACTAGACAAGATAACTAATGGATCGTGCTAAGAACGATAGAGTTTCGCATTTACATGACCAAGTTACAGTGATTTAAAGAGGGCTACTGTATGTGCACACTGAAACTGCGCAGAGATGAAAGACAGAATGAGAGGTCGGGACCTTTAGAAACTTTGCGCAAACAGAGAATTGCGTTGGATTTACAGTGACTGATGGAAAAGGAACGGTGGAGATGTGAAGGAATGATTTAATGAGGTTCAGATAAGAAGTGCAGTATTGTTGAATTCCAGTCTGCTTGTGTGTTTGAAACTAAGCGCATCTTTAGCAAATGAATTTTAAAGTGTGGACACGTTTGTTTTGTAGATTGAAAAAAAAATGTTTTGGGAACACGAGACAAAGAGGGAAAATTATGTTATGTTTAGACTGCGGTTTTTGTTAAAGAGAAATGCAGTGTTAAAAAATTTAAAAATAAAAAATATTGCTGAAGATACAGTCAGAGAAAACTGCTTAAAAGTGCACAGTTAAGAAACATGTGAGATTTAAAACAGTGTTGCTATGTGCAGAATGAAGTGGGCAAACTGGCACATGAATAGCAATTGTGTTTTTGTTTTGCTTAGAAGCAAGGCAAGAGCTCAAACGAAAGGGCTTTGGGCAGGAATGCACAGTGTCGGCCTTGACGATAACATTGCCAAGTTCAGGAAATTGGTCCATGTTGAAGGAGTGCAGAATGTGCATCGTGAGCCACATTTACAGAAAGGCTTTCGTTATCAAAAGCATGTGTCAAATGCAGATTGTAGATACGAGCGTTTGTCGAGCATTGTCGCGCATTTTTGAAACACTTGTCAAAACCATTTGAAAAGTGTGGGGGCATTCTTTGGATGAAGGACATTTCTTGTGCGCACCAGCCGAGCGCAACTGTTGAAGTGAGAAGAGAGTTGATGTGGCCCGTGTTTGCATGGCCCACTTCTGGTGGGCACAGGGCTCGGATCTGGTTGGGTCATTACATTCTGCATTTATGTTTTATTATGACTCGTGGTGGTCATTTTGTAAGCAGGGCGATAAACTACATACAGTATTTTAAAATGTGTGGTAAAAAGACACATTAAAAAGAGCAAAGATGTCATGTTATATATTCAGTGGTATTATTTTAATGCACTGATAGGTTGAACACCCTCGAGAACCATAGGTTTAGTCAGTCAAGAAAGACAACATTGCATGATGCATGGGCGTATCAGCTACGTGTACAGCTGGTGTAATTGTTAAGCTATTTTAGTGATCTGGAAAATGCTCAAGCAAAGTTGTATTTTATACGTTGCATATATTATGAAAATAAAGGGCATTACATGCAAAAATGAACTGTTGCAGAGGGTGAGTAAGTGAGCATACATGTAGGCTCAGCAATACGCAAACAGGATACACAGAGACACGCCTGGGAATGAAAGGTGTCAACCTAAAAATGAGGAAAATTAATGTGTTTCACAGTAGGACAGCCTCAGAGGTTGACCGATGTGTTTAGAAGAGTTAAGTGGCACTAGGGTTTTAGAATACAAGGAGAAATATGGCAAGAAAAAACGATTTTGGCCTAATGATAGACATTGGGACTGTGTATCCATGGAACACAGACAGCTTTTAAGAATACAGATGTGGCACCGATTTAGCAGTCTTTTGAGGAAAATGTGTCAGCTGTGGGGTAATTTCAATAGGCACCTTTCAGTGGTAGTTATTTAAACATGTAGGCGCACATCAGCCCAAGGGCATTTTGGCACGAGTACAGAGGATGCAATGGTGCAGATACAGGAACACATTGAACAAGAGAAGAATTAGCACATAGGTGGCATTGCTGTAGCCAGCTTGGCTATTCATCATGATGAAATCACGAAGAGGCTTGGTTGAACATGAATGTTTTCAGCATTTCTGAGGAAAAGCAATGTAAGATTCTTTCATTTCCTAGTACTAATGGGAGGTCAGTCCAGTTTTTAGGAGCCAGATGGCTAAAGCTGGGCCCCCCAGTTGTGGATCTTTAAAGGCAGACATATATATTGGACTGACCAGGAGGGTCTGATGGACTAACAAGAGTGATTCACTCTGAGAAGTATGAAAGGGCGTAGACAAAAAGGTAAAAAAAGGAATGTTTTTGTTTACTGATAGCCAGTGCACTATTTTCCTGGCTTATGAGAGGCTTCTGTATGGGAATATTCAGTATTTCCTAGAGGCATTATTCTGTGTGAGATATATATATTTCCTTTATTGAGGAGATGTCCATGAGTGCCCAGAGAAGGGGCATTGTAGTGATCCAGTATTAGTGCCTACTGTAGTTTTGGCTAGGAATGAGCAATTCCCAGTAGAAAGGAAAGGCTTGAATGCATGAAAAACCCTTTATTTATTTATGTATTAGACTTTATAGAGCACACAGAAGCCCTTACGCATCATAGTGCTGTTACAAAGAGGAGGCTTGCAGATTACAATGAAAATGGCATACATAAGTGCTTGCATGCCACAGCTTTGCCTGTAGTTATAGGGCAAACAAACACATATTGTAGTTACAATGGATAAGTTGCATATTTAGCTTACATTGGATAGAGTAGAAATTGAGTAAACACATGGCATAGAGGTTAATTAAGCAGCAGGGGGAATACGTATAGACACCTCTGGGGGAACTAATAGGGGTAGTTAAGCAAGGTAGTTTTGAGTGTTTTGGCGAAAAAATGACGAGGGATTGTTCTGCTCTAAGTTTGCTAGAGGAAGCATTCCATGGTTTGGGAACAAGACGGGGAAGCTTCGATCTCTGGCATTAGCTCTTTTGGTCAGTGGGACTTGTAGTTGAGTGACATGGTGACTTCTTTTGGTTCAGGCTGAACTGACTTTATTAACAGCATCAGTTAGATGTACTGGTGCTGTGTGAGACATACATTTATGTGTGATGGTTAGGATCTTGAAATTAACTGTTCCATCATGGGTAGCCAGTGAGCAGCTCGCCTGATGTGAGTAATGTATATCCTTTTGAGAATACTGAGAATTGCACACAGCATCACTCTGCAATTTTAGAGCCAGTGAATATTTTTGCTAGGATGCCTGCAAGGATGGCAGTGTAGTAGTCCAATTTAACTCTGATAATGACACAGGAAATTAATAAACAGTTTTGTGGGGAAAGGAAAGAGATGATGGCATTAGTGAATGTGGTAGTGAAGCGGAAGCAATGGCACTCAAATGATAAGTGCAACAGAACAGATTGTAGCATGTAACCTGGCATGACATGGACAAGGGTGAGAGGAGGAACACTCCTAAGGGTTGTTTTACAGCTGCAGAAATAGTGTTGGGATTGAAGGAGGTAATGGTGAACGTCATGAGATGCGGAGCAAGTGATTTTACACAGGGTTTTTAAACTAACGTGCGTGCAGGGTCAGGCATCGCCTTTGCAGCTGAATGGTCTAATGTTATTCATGTTCTCTATTATTTCTGACTTAGAAAGCCCTCTGAAGTTGAAGGGGGTTATTGGGTCCTCTGTGACCTGCTTTTTGGGGAGTTTTGAGGATAACATAATGCACTGAATGGGGGTTTTTGGGGTGCTCCTAAAAGTCCTTTTTCAGGAGCTCCACCTTGTGTGATAAAACAGCCTGAATGGTGTTATACCAGGGTAGTATTTTACAATTTTTGAGGCCTTGGTGGCTGGCGTGGAGAAAACATTTTGAAAAAATAGTGAAAAACCTTTTTGATTCAGGACGATCAGTTGAGATTCTAGTATTATATGATTCAGATGGTTGAAGAAAGGATTGAATGACAAAGCATGAAAGCATGATGATGGTGATTAGGATATAAAGCAAAGCATGTTTGTGTATCTGGGACATGCACCATTTAGACACAAGCATAATTTTGAGGACATGAATACAACAGAAGGCCAATGTGATTGTGGGGTAAAAACTAAAGGATTTTATTATTTTGGCAGCATGGTAATATAACCAGCTGTATGACCTGGTGGAGAAATAATGAAAATATTTTATAAATTCAGGCGCAGGCCATGAACATTTAGGAACAAGGGGAAGAGACAGATGACCTCCAGGAAATTAGAGGCAGCCATAACGTAGGGAAACATGGCAAATGATTAAGAAGCAAACAGAATGAAATAAGAATCATGAAGGACAGTAATGGTTCAGATAAAAAGATTTAGGTTAAACAACGTCATAGATGACAATGCAGTCATACAGGGCTTAATGGAATATGAAATGATACTTTCCTTATAGCATCACGCAGAAGAAGAAAGGAAGTATGTTTTAGTATACATGAAACAAAAAATAATAATAATGAAATAAATGCCCAACATAAATAAGAGATGATTAGAATAAAGGATTAAAAACGTTAGGGAGACTTTGGGCCTCTCTTACACAGGATCAGAAAAATTAAATCGGGAAAAGATGAAAATGATTATCTTAAATAAAAAATGAATAAACGAAAAATTGAGGAAGGGAACAATAGGGCAAATGAATAAAAGGATAGGGAATAAACTCAAAAGCATAAAACGGACAAAAAATCAAAACATTGGAAAACAAATAGCACTTATGAGGTTTCCTGGCCAACAGTAAAAAAGGAGCATATGGCAATAAAAAGCATCAGTGACCATGAAGACCGAAAAAATAAGTATGGCTGACAACAAATTGGGTCAACCAAACAAGGGAGATTACACACAAAGCCATTTTAAGAAATAATAGTGGGGTAAGAAAAAAACAATTTTTTGAGTGGCTCTAATGATTTTGATTTATTTTACAGATAAAAGTTATGGACCTTTGCGTGAAAGCACGAGAAATGTCTGCATGGCCTTAACTAAGGGGGGAACAAGAAAAAGGTAAGTACTAGTTCAAGCTAAAAGGGCGTGGACACACAATTGATCAGCACTAAAAGTAAGAGGATCCAGGTGAGTAACAGGAAAAGAGATAGTAAGAGACACAATGTCTTCAAGTGTTTAGCTGTTTTTCCCCAAGATAGGTGCAATCAGGTGTGGAAAGAGTAGGAAATAGATGACAACATGGCCATTTCAGACAACCACAGAAAACAGAAGTTAAATTTAAGGTGAGTAATGCCAAAAAGGTTGATGTGATAGGGGAATGCAATTATTAGAAGAGGCAAACATTGTTATGTATGATAAAAAAAAATGAAGGCACATAGTAAGAATTGGTGCCCTAGTCTCGAAAAAACAGGGGTAGACTAGATTAAGTTAAGCAGGGACGGTGTGCACCGAAACGCCTTTGTTTTGTCTTCTTAGGATGAATGCAAAGCACAAGCAAAGGCCATGGCCCAACCAAGACAAGAAGAAGAGAGGAAGAATGGCTGGTAAGGAGTAAGTATTTACTGCTGAGCTGAGGAAGCACTTGCAGCTAACCAGGAAGCACGTGCAGCTAAGCTGAGCAAGGAACCAAGCCTAAACTAAGTATCCTGCAGGGTGGTTGGAAAATAGTTCTTTATGTGCACCAACGAGTAGGGGAGAATGATCCAGAAAATGTTTTTTGATAGCAGAAAAGGAGGAAAGGGTTGAAGTTAGCAAGAAAACCTGACCCCTTACCAGTGCCGGAATGACTTTTGTTCCTATTCTGACTTTCCACAGACAACGGGGATCCTCCAGGACATTTCTGTCATCTGCTAGGGACATGCCTAGAAGACCAGAAAAGAAGAAGACGTCTTTCTTTAATTGTTATTTTTGTCTCCTTACGGTTGCATGTGTCACCCAAAATTCTGCTATGTCTAAACAACCTCTAGCCAGCTGACATGGAACGAGGGATTAGGGGGTATTTTGTTTATGAGGCAGGAATGACCCATAAAAAAAAAGAAATGTTTAAATGAAAATGTCTTATAGTTTCTCTACGAGGCAGGGGTGTCCAAAAAGAGGGAATGTCTCGCGATTTTTTAGGAGGTAGGGTATGAGAGCTGGAATGTGAATAAGAGGGGTTTTAAGGAAATGGTTTGGTAGGAAATGTGTTAAATAAAAGAGACATGTTTATTTTACAAAAGAAACTCATTCAGTTTTATATTACAGGTGCATATCGAGGGACCTGTATGCCTTAGGAAATAAATGTCGAACCGTGTGAGGAAAGAGGGAGGTCGTAGAGAAACTTAGTGAAAGTCCGACGCAAAGTTGATCGTCTGAATTGTGACTGCAAAAGACTCCCCCAACCCTGTGTCTCCATGCTGGAACATCCCCTCTTTTGGACTCATTTGAACAATGTATTTATTGAAAGAGAGACACTCAAGAAAAAATGAACTCTTTGTGAAAAAGGAAAAAAGACAATGGACTCCTGGTCTAAGCATCAAAAGAACCTGGGAGACTGACTGTGCAAACAGCTCAAAAGAAAGGACAAAGGTGACAGGACACAGACGGTCCACCGATGCCAAACTAAATATGAGTAAAGTGGAAGATACAGAAGAGAAAGAAGAAGAAAATGTGTGGAATAAGAGGGAAAGACACAGTTTGAAAATGTTGTATATATATATGCATGGGCAGAAGAAGACGATGAAGGAGAGATTATATTTTGTTGGGGTGGGAGTTGCAGACAAGATATAACATACGAAGAAACAATGGGCTAATGGGTTATCTCAAAGCTTGACCAACCTCTCGAGTCTCACAGTGGCTGTGAAATTATCTAAGGCATACAGTTAGGTTAAAGTAAATGAGGAAAGGAAGTGGGGCTTAAATGAAAGAAGATGAAAGTAGTTTAGAGACACACACATGTTTTGTTTTAAGAATAACAATGCGTTAGTATGTGTCAAATTGTAGGATTGTGATAGAATATTTTTTAGATAAGTATCAAGGAGGGTGGACATGGATATGGTTGAAAGTAATTGTTTTAGAAACCAAGAACTTTCAAGACAGAGAAGTGTAATGAAGGTGCTGAAATAAATATGAGGTACTAGCAACTGAATGCAGTAGGGGGCAGCCCCCTCCACTTAAAGCTAGGCAGAGAAATTTGTATGCAATGATTTAGTATGGTAAATGTGTGAAAATAGAACTCATAGGGTTAAAAGACATTAGTATTTCAAATGGTTTCCTATACCCAGACAGAAAAGAACTCTGCCATTTATGTAACCGACAATGCCTTTAACTGACAATGCCTTTATTTAAGTAAAAGCATGTATTTGACTCTCTGTAGACAGTAGCAGCATAAGTCAGCCCAGAGTTGAACAATTCAAGGTTGTAGTGCACTGCGAAAAAAAAAAACAGAGAAGGGCTCTGAAACCAGACAGTTAATTGGGCTATGTCTGAAATTTTAGCCAAGGGAAGCAGCTGCATGACCATATTTGGGATAGTGTGGCCAGGAAAATTCTAGGATGTGTGCCAGAATGTACTTCATTTTGAAGGTTTAAACAGATAAGGAATAATTGCCATGTGGGCGAGTATAGTCAGCTGAGAACTTTGCCTAGACATGTTTAGAAAAGGAGGGGGTTTGGCTCTTTTGCTCTAAAAAGTATAAAAAGGTAGCCCCATTTGCAGAAGGGGGCAGGGGTTTGTGTACTTGACAGCGATGCTGTTTGTGTCAGTCTGGCATAAAATAAAACCTGATTAACCTGACTCTGCCTCCTGCCTGCTGCTTGAAATGCTTTTTTCTGAAATGCCAGAAGGTCCCAGAGGGTAACAGAGAGCCCACGAGAGCAACAGAGGGCCCCAGAACATCCAGGAGAGCCTGATAGGATGGAAGAGGTGAAGAAAAGCACAATCAAGTTCTTAGCACCTCGTCTTCAAACCAAAGGGGAAAGCTGTGGTGTTTTTGGGAAGCATCCTGAGACCCCTAACTGCATGCACGCTGCCATCCTGCCACCCAGCTGACCTTTAGTATCCAGTGACCAGAATTGCCAGTCCAGAAGTGCCATCCGGTGAGCAGAACTGCCCAGCTGTTTGCTAGGCGTGCTGCCCTGTAGTGACCAGAACCGCAGACGGTCCAAAAATCCCAAAACTAAAAAGTGGACTGTGTGTATAATCGCCACCCCATAGAAACACATAGCACATCTTGTCTTTGTCCTTATCCCATTCTCTAAGTCATCCTATCCTTATCCTGGTAACTTGTAGAACTGTCAGAATCATTCTTGCAACCCTGCCCTTGATTTCTAGTACTAGCGCCATTTCTTTAGTAATGTTGTCTTGTATAGTCCTATTTCGAGTGATCGGACTGGTTTCCGCCAGGGTCGAGCGCTGGGGTGACGGGGATGAAGTCACAAATCAACCCTAGCTCTTACTGTGTCCATCTTTGGTGGCCCAGCCTGAATACTCTAGTGTAAAGTAAAACTGTTGTTGTCACAACCAATTTCCTTTCCTATTTTATAGCTCCCTTTTACTCAAAGCGCACCTTTTTATATCTTGCATAACTCATCCAATTTACCAGCTAGAGACTTAATTTCACTTCCATATTGTTCCTGTGATATACCTCTATCCCCCAAACCACACTCCCAATCAGTGCATTTCACCTGTTTTGATTGAAAACCATTTGGGTAATTTCAGGCGGGAATTAGAAAAATTGCAAAGTTTGCAACGTGTCCTTTTGCTGCAATCTTTTTTAAACTTTCCACTCATTTTCAAACTGTATGCTCTGGGTAATCCATTCTTTGTGATTATTAGCGTCTTTGCATTGTTGCTTTAGTGAGGAATTATATTTGCTTCAAGGTTTTTAACACACATTCATTATTTATTTGTCCATTTCCGAGTGTCATATCATAACATTGCAAGGGGTTTGAAAATCTGTTTTTCTCTCTTTTTTGGGGAGGAAAGATCAGATGTGAATTCCGTTTCCTGTTTCTTATTCCTGATTGCCTGCTGCTTCTGTTTATTCACTCACAATTGATTATTTGTGGGTTGAGGGAACATTGCAGGGAGAAATTCTAACTTGGGTGCCATCTTTCCTAAACCAAAAAGTGCTCCTATTCTGCTGTGCTGTGTCTTTGTTCCACTAGCAGGTTAAACCCAGTGTATTGCTCACATTCCCATTGTAATTATCACCCCATTGGTTATTGCTGCCCCATATTAAAAAGTGTATGATTTCTTTTGAATTTAAAATAAATAAATAAATATTGTATTTTATCAACCAGCCTGATTCATGTTGTGACCCGGGGTATTTGAAAAGGGGGTGTGATATGAGCGGTGTACCATCTCAATATTGAATTCATATAATATAAAGAGATAAGCATTTCAGTTATGCGCTGCATACTAGGCCGAGACCAAGGGGTGTGTCGCCTGATTGAAATCCTTAACAAATTTGGGGGCTTGTGTCTGGGATTGAGTTTGGTTACCACCCGTGGCAGTCTAACACAGCAGACTAACCTGCAAGGTAGTGCTACTGTGGGGTTGGGGTACTGTGTTACACTGTACAAGCGCCTCACAAAAATAAATACTCTAAGTACCATATAGTAGCGCTATATAAATGTGAAATTATTATTATTATTATTATTATTATTATTATTATTATTATTATTATTATTATTATTATTATTATTATTATTACCAGGCCTGTGTCTAAAAGTAAAACTAAAATCAACCCCAAAATAGACAGAAAAGCAATAGAATACAGGTTACCCTTACATAAATAAATACATTAACAAAGAAAGAACATGTCCAAAATGACTGTAGTAGAAATCAATATGGCTAGGGATCACCTTCTGCACAAGCTATTTGTCAGAGGTGAGTGGCCCGTATAGGATGAAAAAGCCTGGCTACTAGAAATAGCCCAACAGGTCACTGCCATGAACTTGGATAAATGGCAGGACGGTGGCCTATTACACCAAGCTATGAGTGAATTATATATGATCCCAAAAATTAAAGAGGAGCAAATTAAAATTGCCAGAATCACGGCCTACATATATCTCCACATGGGAGTGATGCGGGAAAAGCATGAGGAAAATGAAAGTCTAGCGCAAAATCAACCTGAACTATTAAATCAAATCCAGGCTGAACTAAAATTAGCAGAACAAGAATTACAAAAGAGCCAAGAGCTGGAGGTAGAATCTGGAAATGACATAAAAAAATTAAAAGAGGACTTGGTCCTCCAACAACAGAATAATGTAGACCAAGAGCCCAATTAGATGCAGTAAGACTAGAGTGTCAGGAAAAGGTTGACTCCCTGGAAGAGAGTCAACAGAAGCTGACTGAACAAATAACCTACAACAGGGTCTGCACAGGACAAATAACCATGTTGCAAGATCAGGTCGAAAGGTTGAAAGATGAAAATAATAAATTAATTATGAGAGACCTCCACTCTCAAGCAGAATTCGATGAAGAGCGCCAAAAATGTAATACCATCAAGCAACAAAGGGATGACCTGGCTGAACAGAGAGACACCGTAAATCAGGAGAAAGACACCCTATGCCAGGAAGTAAGCAAATTAAAAACAGAGTTACAGGGAAGTGAGTTAGCCCTGTAGAAACTGAATGAACACAAAACAGAGTATGGGAATCTACTGGAGCGCTCCAGATGGGTAGAAGGTGCTCTAGAAGAAAGCACCCAAACCAAAGATGCACAAACTCAGGAGGTGAGTCTCCTACAACAGAAATTGTCTTATTATTCTCAAACCATAGAGGAAGCACAGATAGACAATGCGACCTTCTGTGAAAAGAATGATGGGCTCCACAAACAAATGGCAGTGCAAGTGTGCGTCATAGAGGCCAGTAAAGCCTTGATAGCTGAGCAAAAGGCTAAGATCTTTGCTTATTATCAAGAAGTAGGGGCTGGGAAGGAGAAAATAGCAAGGTTAGAGAAAGAGGGTGCTAAATTAAATCCTAACTGGAGGTAACCCGAACAGGTAGAGAGGGACAGGGTAACCCCTGATCATAGTATAATGACCTCTGTACTAAGGGACTTAAACCCATTTAATACCGTGAACACTGGCAACTTCATGTCTACCAGTCCACATGAGCCGGAAACCATGAGGCCGGCAGAATTCAATAGGTTTAGCATGATGGAACTGACAGATCAGCGCCCCCCAGAAATTGATGGACGGGCGTCCCTGTATAGATATTCAAACATTAAGGCTGATGTCTCTGACAAGGAAGACTCCTATGAGGGGAGAGTCAGGGAATTAGACCCACAGAAATACTACCGTCCAAGGGACCAGTTGGTTCAATTTGATGAAAACCAAAAGAAATGAGGCCCAAAAAGAGCATCCTGAAGACCTCTACAAAATTAGGGCAGTGGGAGGGATACTCTGTCAACCCCGGGAGCAGGGAAGAGTCAGAAGACTACTATCCTGAGCACCACAGGAATAGAGAAACTAAGCCCCTCCATTCTGCGAGCCCCTCTCAAGTTCACAGAATCAGGGAGTGCCTAGATGATCATGAAGGGACCTCAAGTAGAAGCGCCTCTGAATCTGAGGGCGAGTGGACTCGGGTGACTAAGCCAAAGAAGGCAAATAAACTCAAGAGAGTTATGACAAAAGACCCCATTAGGCAGATTAAGGCCCTTAGGAGTGTCATAACCCCCTACCATAAAAACACAAAATATTCTGTTTGGGAACACTTGGAACTCTATGAGCAGATGATGGACACCTTTCATTTGAAAAACAACCCGAAGAGTATGTAAAATGGATATTCTCCCCCGAGTACTCCAGCTTCTTTACTGGACTGGAGGACCAGAACCATTCAAGATTTTCCACCTATAGAAAATAAAAATCTGAACAAAACCCCAAAACCAGCCAAGACCCCTGCTGCTGCTAAGGTGCTGGAGGTGAAGGTTGCCCCCATTTTAGACCTGGAGATGGGGGAGCCTAAAAATATACCTACACAAAATCAGCAAAATCAAAGACCCAGAAGGCCTTCAGGCCAATCACAAACAGGTGGCAGTCAGGGAGGTAATCCCACAAATGGGACCTCTAACTCCCCTGATTATATCAGCCCCCGATACAAGGGCAACCGACCGATTCTGTGGTATGTATGGAGTCCCCCAGCCCAAGGGGGGGATCCAATCAGGTACCTACCGTCCCGGGATACTTCCCTCCTAACTTCCCCCAGGAGGGCAGTAATCCCCCAAATGCTGGGTTAAGTTTCTTCCCCCAATACTCCCAAAACACCCACCTGCAGGACAACCCTCCTTTCATTCCCCGATTTCAGGAACCCAGACAACCCAATCTGGGAGAGGGGAGGCCAAGGGTGGAGGGTTACCAAAATTAACCATATCCAGGGTACTTCGGGAGAAGGCATGTCCCAATTAGAGCGCCAGGTCCAAAACCTTACCCAGGATTTGGGCCGCATGTTGAGGGCTCAACAGAACCCTCAGATGAAAATGACGGCTCAGAAACCCACAAACCAAGGGTCTGGTAGCGTAGAACAATGACGGGGCGAGAACCCTGACAACTCACCGGTTTCAGAGGAGGAGGCAAGGGGGGAAGCGAGGTGTAAAGCCTTAGAGGAAGCTTCCTTCCTCACTCGTGAAAAGCCCCTGGACACCCAGGAACCAGAACAAAAATTTCCTGCCCCCGAAAATCTGCTACCCAAGGAACAGAGGGTGGGTAGGAGAAATAAAGAACTCAAAAAGGTCCATTTGTTGGAGGAAGATAGTGTCCTCCAATTTGAAGGGGAAGAATCCTTAGAGGATCCTGGGAAAACGATCTTCTCCTTCAGGGACGGGGGGACTCCTCCCAAAGAAAAATGGGTCCCAAGAGATCTAAATGAAGACTGGGAGGGTGTGGGGAATGAGTCAGAATCACCCATCCTTGAACCCCAGAATGAGCATCCAGGAATAATATTAACAGAGGGATCCCAAACCTCAAAAACCAATTCTTTTGACTGCCTCCAAAAAAGGGTGGGAGGAAGCCGAGAATCAGAAAAACGGGAGCCCGAAACTCCCCAAATATCCGAATGCAAAACTTTTCTTTCAGATCCCCAAACTCCCAAACAGAATTATGCCCAAACTACCCCTGTGTCGGAGTCAAAAATAAGGAAATTGACCACCCAGCTTGCCCAAAATACACATTATCTTTGTCCCCTTGACGAGAAGGAGGATGGATTTTATGCCCCGGTCTAAGTGCAAGGGCAGTGTACATTTTCGGCGCTGGTGGACACTGGATCCCAAGCCACTCTTCTGTCAAAAAGGGCCTTTGATCAGCTAAATTCAGGAAGGGGGGAGAGATACCAGATCCCTCTCACCCCTCTTCGTGGACAACTCCAGAACTTTGATGGGAATGAAATTCCTGTCGAGGGGGCTGCGGATTCGGAAATAAAAATTGGGCGACACAAAGTGAAACACCCGGTCATAGTCGTGACTCCAGAGGGCACACCCTGTCTACTGGGGAATGACATCCTGCGCAGGTTGTACCCCCTAATAGACTTTGTGAAAAAGGTCCTCTGGACTCAGACTAACAGGCCGATGAAATTAAAACAGAGTGTCAACCATGTTAGTTTAAATGGCACATGCCACATGGTTGAACAAAGACCTGACCATATTGAGTTTCATTTCCAAAACAATCAAATACCTGACGTGACAGTAATTGCTGCAGGAAAACAAACTGATGATAGGAACTCCTTTCCATTCCTGAAAATCAACCTTCCTTCCAGTCTCAATTGGCATTCCACACTGGAAGGAAATACTTTGAAATTTTATCCCAATTTACAATCTGAAAATCCCAATTCCATAGTCAAAAGCAATGAGAAATCAGCTCAGAGTTTAGCTGATATTCAGAAAATTAGAGAACAGTTAATCATCCCTATTCAGTTAAATGAGGGGAAGGAATCTGTTCTCGACCGAGTGTGCATGAACAACAGTAAGAGCTTCATCAGCAAAGCCATGTTCCCACAGCTCCCAAAAGATCCAGCCATTCCCACATTTAAATTGATCAATAAGTGGGAAATGGGCCTGGAAACTCCCAATTCCAAACATCTCCTGCCTAGCAGGTGTATTATCAAAACTTCTATAGAAAACAAAAGCATAGTACATAATTGTTGGGTCGTGCGAGATGTCCCTGCTGCATTCTATTTAGCAGTGACATTCTCAATCGTTTTGCCATTAATTCGGACCTGATAAATTACAAAGCCTGGTCCCGACTAGGGGGTAATCCCACGGACTTTGATGATTCAGAAAAAGCATTTCGGTCAGACCAATTGCTGCCGTATGCAGTTGAAGTTCAAATTGGAGAGGAGGTCACCATCCTAGGACGGACCTGACTATTCCCCTCTGAATTAAAAATTAAAAGAGGACAGAAACTGCAAAATCCTGACGCATATGTACACCTCAATGCCCATCTCCAACAGCTGGGGTTGGGGTTAAACCAAACACCATTAGTCAATGTAGAACACAACAGCATTCCAATATTGATGGATATCAGTGACCTTAGGAATATCACTCTGGGAGCAGGCACCATTTTGGAATGGCAGTTGATGACAGACATTTTTCCATGGATCTAGGTACCAATCCCCAATTACTGCTTTTACAGTGATAGTGACAATGACTTACCACCAGACAGGATCTTCACCCAGCAAGGGGGGAATTTCCTGTTGTACTCTTTCTGCCCTTACGGTGAGGAAGAGGTGTCCTATGACATCAGGCAGGATGAGGTGATCTTCCAGGTCCACAAGGACTGTCTCTCATACCTGAAACCCTCTGTCCAGGTCAATACTCTAACCAGGGACCTCTCCACCCCGCCGGAGGAAGCCGCTGAGATAGCAACACCGGAAGTCTTTCCAGGCTTCAAGCAAATGGTTGAAGAACGAGTCAACCTAGCTGTTGCCTGTGAGACTCTGCAGCGAAAGCAAAAGTTGAAAAAGGTTTTCTTAGATTTTCAAGATCTCTTTGCGGTGGACGCCTATGACTGTGGTCGCATTGAAATCCATGCAACAACAATTCCCACAGACCCTGGAATGACTCTAGTGTTTGTGAAGCAATAGCGCTTGCCTCTCGCATCCATGGAGTCCCTGACGGAAATCATCAAAAACATTGAATCCCATGGGATAATTTTTCCAGTCCACAGCACCTTTAATAATCCGGTGCTGGGGATTTTAAAACCGAACGGCCAGTGGAGACTCTGTGCTGACCTGAGGGAGCTAAATAAATGGGTCTACATGTCCCGATGGCCTTTCCCCTACATTGACCAGGGGATGTCCCAGATCCGGGGTCAAAGGTATACACTGCCATTGACCTGACCAATGGGTACTGGACCGTGCCTGTCAGTAGGGAGGACCAATACAAGCTGGCCTTTACCTTCGGGGGGCAGCACTACACATGGACCCGGACTCCCTTTGGATACATCAACTCCGGCAATGAATTCAATATCTTCTTACATAAGGCCATGCACGACTTGGGTGAAAGGGGTAACCTGGCCTATGCGGATGATGTCCTGATAAAAAGCTCAACTGTGGAGGAGCACATAGCGGAAATCTGTTATGTTTTGACACCCTTGAGGGTTGCCGGGGCAAAACTGTCCTTTCAAAAGGCGCAGTGAGGCAGAACCCGTGTCAACTACTTGGGGCATGAGATAACTCCTGAGGGTCTCTGTCCACAGGAAAAGAAAGTGGAAGCACTCCCAAAACTAAAAGACCCCATAATTCTGCGGGAGCTAAGAAGCCTACTTGGACTGACTAATTACAGTAGGAAGTTCATTGAGGATTACGCAGAGATCACAAGACCCCTGATCCATCTGTTGAAGGGGGGGTCTAGTGGGAGTGGGGTCCAGAACAAGCCGAGGTAGTAAAACAACTCAAAAGAATCCTCTCACAAGCGCCTTGTCTAGCTTACCCTGTCAAAAACAAGGAGTTCTTCTTGGAGATAGAGTTCTCGAATAAATGCTTGACCGCAGTATTATATCAACATCATGACAAGGTCAATAAAGTAATCTCCTATGCAAGTAAGACTTTATCCTCTGTGGAGGAAAAATTCAACAATTGCGAAAAGGCACTCCTGGCAACGGTGTGGGCATTGAAAAATGACCGCCCGTTCATCCAGGGGGAACACATCATAGTGGAGACTCCACACCAGCCTTTGCAATACCTCTAAAGGGACAGAATCCAGCCAGAAATGTGAGTAATTCCAAAATTACTTCCTGGATTCTGTCAATGCAAGGCTTTCCTGTGGAGGTCAGATGTGGCCAAAACAAGAACAGTCCCCTCGCACAAGATCTGGCTGACTTGCATGATTGTGCCAGAGAAAACTGTCTTGAGGACAAAAGTCTGACAAACCCAGGACAACGTGGAGGCGTACCTGAATTCCCTGCACAAAGTCTATGAAGAAGACAAGTGCGAGGGAATGCCCACAGTTTATGTGGATGGGTGCTCCTATCATGTTGACGACAACGGGAAAAGGAACTGGTGGCCGGCATTGGGAATGCCTTGGTGAATGATGCCCCGCAACCCTCCGCTGGGTACAAAATTGGTCCCCGCAGTAGTCAGGTGACAGAGTAGATGGCGGTTCATCAAGCCATCCTCACTGCCGTCCAACACCAACTCCACAAACTGGTTATAATCATGCATTCAGATTATGTCCGGAATGGGTTCGTGGAGCACCTGGTTAATTGGAAAACCAGAGGCATGCTATGTAATTACAATAAACCGCTTAAACATGGCAAGCTCATCCAAAATATTGATAATCTGTTCACCTCTAGTGGGATGACCATCTATTGGAAGAAGATCAAGGGTCATTCCAGAATAGAGGGACGAGACAAAACTGGAAACGACCTAGCCGATCAGCTGGCCAAAACTGGAGCCGTCCAGCGGATCTCCTTGAGATCGAGTCCCTGTTGGGGGAAATCCAGGTCACTGCTGTCACTAGGTCCCATACAAATGCTCACAATGAACTCTCAACTGCCCAATGGAGTAAGGAGACCCCAAATGCTGATTAAATCATGGCACAAAAAAGGGATCTGATTATTGGTACATTTTATCAACACATTGAGGACCCTGAGAACTTTCCTCTGACGGACACCGATTACATTGGGAAAGAGGACCTCAGAGTGTTGATGAAATTTCCAAAAATGTTCCGAATCCAAGACGGTTTGTTGGTTGGAGATCCATATCTCGCTGTGACCAGTGGGTGGTTGTCCTTTCTGTGACCCTTTTTCTCCCACTTCACCCCTTGCCTCCACACTCTCCTCACCTGAACTGCTTGAGTCGAAGCTTTCGGAGGACAGGTTTTGTCTGGCTAGGTAGTCTTTCTCCTTCTTTGATGGTAATTGCCTGTCACGGAGGGAAGCCACAGTGAACGCTGGTGTACCAGCAAGCCTGTGGCTCCCTTTCCGGGAACAAGCCGAAACACAAGGGAAAAAGCCAAGCGGCAGAAAAAACCCTTGTCAAGCACCGCAATGCACTCTGTCCGACTCCAAGTAGAAACCTCCGAAGTGGTGTTGCAGACGGGAAGGAAGACTGTAGCAGGAATAGGCACGGACCCAAACAGCTAGGATACGTAGCAAACGTGGAGCCAGAAGGCGTGGCTGGTGTCCAGTGCAACCAGGCAGGACACAGGGAGCACAGGACTCAGGTAAGAGAAGAGAAAGATGAAATAGGAAACAGACCGGAAATCCAACTGGAGAGGGAACCAGGGGAACGGTGAGGAGAAAGCAGAAAGAGAACAGGCACCGGGTCTCGAAGGAGGGAGACGCGACCCGGGTGAAAGGACCGGATGAAACTGGTAAGAGGCAAAGTAGCGAAGAGAAGGAAAACTTCGTACAGAGGACAAAGTCAGTAGCAGACAAAAAACACTGACGATCCGGACGGAGAGTCAGCAGCACGCGTAAACCCGGAAGCTGGGAACACTATCCAGAGGGGTTGCAATGCAGTGTCTACCGGGAGGAGGAGGAATAAATACTCCCGGCGGGCTCCACGCTGAGGGAACTGGGACGGCAGCTAGAGCCGTAAAAATAGAGGAAGGACTACAAGCCTCTAAACCCATACTGCAAGCAACACCGCGGAAGTATCCGCCAGTCTCTGCGGCAGCAGATGACAGTGGTCCCTACCTCATTCTAAGTTACGCCCATGATTCTATTCCACAGGTTTGCTTTAATTCAGGACCAAATATCATAAAATAAAGGTTTTAAACCACCTTGGCTGGATTTGCCAGCTGTCAAAAACAGGTTATTCCAGTTGGCAGAGTTAAAGCTTGCCCCTAGGAAGGGAGCCACACCATAAACTTCCTGGACATGAAAGTGATAATTGCCAGGTTGAAAAACTTTGTATGGACCAGGGCAAAGAAAGTTCACACACTTGTCAGACATTCGTCTGTGCTCCAGGCTGGGACAATAGAAGTCCTGGGACACTAACCTGTGAAGTGAAGGGGGCCATAAAACCTTCAACAAACTGGGAACCCCCACCTCACACAGGGCTAAAGTGACAGTTGATGGCAGCTGAAAAAGAAAAAAAATGGTCCAGTTCAAGACAAAGGACTGCCATTTGCTTCCAAAGACTATTTTATAAATAAACTTTAAAGACTTTTTTTATCCCTGCAGCAAGAATTAGTCAAAATGTGAAAATGTTATAGTTTAAATATAATTTTATGGGCTTTCATTGAAGACATGGTAGAATTCACTGACACTTTGGGGACAGAAATGGCAAAGTATGGCAGATTATAAGAAAAGCATCCATGTTGTAAATGCACATTTTTGTACATATATACTTGGTGATAATCCACACATGTGTCTAAAGTTATAGAATTTTAGGCCAAATATTTCATACTGAAACCAAAATAATATAAAAGGACAAAACAATGTCTCACAGATTGCAGGATTGGACGGCTGTGCTCTACAGAAAATATGTAACCTGGTTATGTCATTTATTAAGGTGCCAAAACTGTACAAATGTGTAAATTCTGGTATGACAGATTTTTGGCAAAAAGGCCTGTGGGAAGTCTTTTTACATCATAAAATGTAACCTCCAGAACTGAGTCACATCCCAGGGGAGGCAACCAACATTGATTGTCCAATCCAGTTGTTTAGAGGCGGGCTTAGCTAAGCCAGCCCAGCAATATAGTTTATGGTGTCACTATGCATTATAAATAAGAGTCCCTGGCAAGACTCCACAGACATACTCCTCCTGACGTTCCTGCGCTGCGTTCTTGTTCCATCCATCCAGATTCCAGATCCCACATACAAGGCCAAAGCATTGCTGATTCTATCCCAGCAAGGCCTCAATTCTAAAATCCCACTAAGACTCCCAAATAACCAAAGGCGAAAGCTGTGGTGTTTTTGGGAAGCATCCTGAGACCCCTAACTGCATGCTCGCTGCCATCCTGCCATCCTGCCATCCAGATGATCTTTAGTAACTAGTGACCAGCCTTGCCAGTCCAGAAGTGCCATCCGGTGACCACAACTGCCCAGCTGTTTTGGTTATCATGCCATGTTCTTTCTGGAGAGGAGCGCCTGCTACCTTTTTTGAAATATTTGCAAGGAACGTGGGGTTGGTCACCCTAAGTCACCTGGGGGCAACCAGACATGGACTCCCCGCTCACTGTGCTCTGAGAGGCTCAGCTTCACCTCACTGATGAGGCCCAACAAGGCTGAAACACGTGTATCGGGTTGCTGTTGGTAGTCTTGTTCAGAGAGGAATTGCCATAGCATTTCGGTGCTGGACTGCCCATGTGGGCGGGACAAAGACTGATATGCAAATGGATATTTCCCATCTTTGAAAGGTACAGTGAGCAAAAAGCGTGTGCTGCAAACTCTCTTCTCAGAACAGGTTATCATTCCATGTCCTTTCTGGAGAGGAGCGCCTGCTACCTTTTTTGAAATAAATGCCCAGCTGTTTGCCAGGCGCGCTGCTGTGTGGTGACCAGAACCGCAGACGGTCCAAAAATCCCAAAACTAAAAAGTGGACTGTGAGTATAATCGGCACCCCATAGAAACCCATAGCACATCTTGTCTTTGTCCTTATCCCATTCTCTAAATCATCCTATCCTTATCCTGGTAACTTGTAAAACTGTCAGAATCATTCTTGCAACCCTGTCCTTGATTTCTAGTGCTAGCACCATTTCTTTATTAATTTTGTCTTGTGGTATCCTAAGCCATTATTCCTATTAGTCCTATTAATCCATTAGTCCTATTTCGAGTGATTGGACTGGTTTCCGTCATGGTCGGGCGCTGGGGTGACGGGGTTGAAGTCGCAAATCAATCCTGGCTCTTTCTGTGTGCATCTTTGGTGGCCTAGCCTGAATACTCTAGTGTAAAGTAAAACTGTTCTTGAGACAACCGATTTCCTTTCCAATTTCACAGCTCCCTTTTACTCAAAGCGCACCTTTTTATATCTTGCATAACTCATCCAATTTACCAGCTAGAGGCTTAATTTCACTTCCATATTGTTCCTGTGATAAACCTCTATCCCCCAAACCGCACTCCCAATCAGTGTATTTCACCTGTTTTTATTGAAAAACGTTTGGGTAATTTTAGGCGGGAATTAGAAAAATTGCAAAGTTTCCAACGTGTCCTTTTGCTGCAATCTGTTTTAAACTTTCCACTCATTTTCAAACTCTATGCTGTGGGTAATCCATTCTTTGTGATTATTAGCATATTTTCATTGTTGCTTTAGGAATTATATTTGCTTCAAGGTTTTTAACACACATTCATTATTTATTTGTCCATTTCCGAGTGTCATTTCATAACATTGCAAGGGGTTTAAAATCCGTTTTTCTCTCTTATTTGGGGAGGGAACGTCAGATGTGAATTCAGTTTCGTGTTTCTTATTCCTGTTTACCTGCTGCTTCTGTTTATCCACTCAGAATTGATTATTTGTGATTTGAGGGAGCATTGCAGGGGGAAATTCTAACTTGGGTGCTCTCTTTCCTAAACCAAAGAGTGCTGCTATTCCGCTGTGCTGTGTCTATGTTCCACTAGCAGGTTAAACCCAGTGTATTGCTCACATTCTCATTGTAATTATCACCCCATTGGTGATTGCTGCCCCATATTAAAAAGTGTATGATTTCTTTTGAATTTAAAATAAATAAATAAATAAATATAGTATTTTACCAACCAGCCTGGTTCATGGTCCATTGTGACCCGGGGTATTTGAAAAGGGTGTGTGATATGAGTGGTATACCATCTCAATATTGAATTCATATACTATAAAGAGATAAGCATTTCAGTTGTGTGCTGCATACTAGGCCGAGACCAAGGTGTGTGTCGCCTGATTGAAATCCTTAACACTCCCGGCCGGAGCCTCTGACCATCCTCCTCCTTCAGCATGGCTTTCCCCTGTGACTCTGCCTCAGAGTTAGTCTCCCACTCCGCTTCTTCCATGGCTCTCCTCTCCTCCTTCACTCTTACTGTGACCACCTCCCCCTCTTCTTCGACTCTGTACATGATGAAGCACATCATTTATAAATCTGCCGCACATATGATGGTCATTCAATCAACTAGTATGCTTCTTAATGCTAAGGTTGTTCATGTTCCACATTGACTCCTCTCTCCTCTTCCTCATCCCAGTACCATAGGTGTTATGAGAGTTGAAGTCCATATTTTATGTAAACTTTCCAAGGCTATATTGTTCTAAATGATTGTTGGAATTGAGTTTGTCAGAGACAGGAGATGTTATGTGAACATTATGTGCAGTGATATTGTGTTCAGGATTCTTACCCAAGATAGAACCACTATAATCAAGAGATGTCGAATGTGACCCGTCTATTCTTATATACATATTTGTATTTAGAACAGGGAAAGGTACATGGAGAGAAGGTATCACACTTTCTATTTTCTGCCAATTTCTGCCAATTCAGGTCCTAGGCCATTGGTTTGGATTTGAGACCGTACATTAGTACGGGTACAATTTTAGACATGTAGAACCTTATCACTGGCATTAAAGAAAATTTACCCTACTGCCTATTTATCTTCTGCATCTGTGATGTTAACTGAGATGCTTTGGTGGAAATATCAAGTAGGTTTTGATTTACTGACGGGTTTGAATAACTGTGTTGTCCATATGAAGAGCTATCAACATGTTCACAAGCGGTTTAGGAGCTCCTAATCCATCGAGTTTTGACCATAATCAAACTCGTTTAACCAGATCGAAAGCACTAGAGAGATCAATAAAGGCGCCATATAGCTCTGGTGCTTTCGTATTTTGGGGTTTTTCTGTAGGAGTAGCTAGAATAATGCCATTTAGAGAGGTAGAGTGACCCCTCCTAAAACCAGTTTGATGTTTAGATAAAATGGTATTTAGCTTGACCCAGGTTTCCAATTCAGCCAACAGGAGGCTCAAGAAAAGCTTACTCTCAACGTCCAGTAAGGTAATTGGACGATAGTTTGTTGGATTCTTTCTATCCCCCTTCTTGAACATAGGAATGATAATAACAGACTTTCAAGAAGGGGGAATCGATTTCCTCCTTACTATTTCTTGAAAGAGCTCTGACAGGATTTTGGCCCACAGATTTATAATCCCTTTTAGAACTTGATAGGGCAGGCCATTGGGTCCCTCTGCTCTTGAGGATGATGCCTTAGATATCAACACAAGAACATCGACCTCTGAGCAATCTAGGGACCACGGTACACCCGTGATCTTATATGCGTGCTCTCCCTTTCCCGAATTGTTGGGATAAATAAGCAACCCAATCTGTTTCAGAGACTATATTGACTTGGCTACACATTTGAATACTACCTTCTGAGTTGATAATTGCACAAAAACTGCAAGGTGTTTTATTGCAGAGTGCCTTAAGCATCAGATCTCCGTCCTTCTGCAGCCGGTTTATTTGACGCTGGCTGGACCAATTTTTATAGCTGTTGTTAATAGTTATCCTTTCTGTTAGCTGACCAGGATCTGAGACTTCACCCCTAATGGACCTTATCTCCTTACGCATTTCTCTTTTCTTAAGCCAATTAGCTTCATCAAATGCGTGAGTGTGTGGCGGAATCTTTCTTACTGTCACAACCTGAGGATGCTCTATTGACCAAAGAAAGTTGTGAAAACCTGAAGGGCTACACTTATGTCTCAGATCATTTGCTTGCAAATCACTACAAGCTAAATGGAGACCCTCATTTAATTTTACACCATCTCTCTTATATTTGACCAGGCGATTTTTCTGGTTGTTAACTATCACAGACTGTAACAGGAACTCAGCTTTTTTTTGTGGAACACCAGGAGAAAGAAGCTTCAAGAAGCTTATGATCACTAGTTCCACCATCTCTGATAGCAAAATGTGTGCACCTATCAAACAACCATGAAGATAGAAAAACATAATCGATACTAGATGTGGCCTGCCCACGGCTCCATGTAAAAGCCGGGGGGAATGTCTTCGTCAATGGACCCATTTGTCATCCTTATGTCCCAATCTAGAAAGAATGACAACCATCTTCTGCCCCTGGCTAACACCGCTTTGTTTCTTGGTTTATCAACTACAAATTGATTAGAAGCGCATTGTGAGTTCAAGTCTCCTGCTATGAAGATTGGTGTTCCTCGATAAAGCAAATTAACCCTTGTCAAAAGGATTGCCAAGTGGTCCAAGAATACAGTAAGTTTGATGCAGGCAGGATTCCAGTAAATATTTATAGCTATTAATTTTGTTAACCCTTCTTCCGATGAGACAGATAGAATAGCAGCCTGGATACCCTCCTGACTTGTGGGAATAGGTTCTGCCTCCACTATAAGGGAAAGTTTGCATGCTATTAGCAACTCTCCTGAAGGTCTCCTCCGCCTCGTGGTAGTGGCGGGCTGATGTAGGATTTTAAACCCCATGAGTTGAGGAGAATTTATTAGCCAGGTTTCTTGGAGGAAAATGAGGTCATTATTACCAACAATCTATTTCCTCATGGTACAAACTTTAAATGAACTGGAGCCCCGCGTGTTCCAACTTACGAACCACAGTCTTGGTACAGCAAAGGGCGAATCTTCTTCTTGACCAATCCTGGGAACTCTGTCACGCAGGCTGGCCTCCTCAGGACACATTCCCTTTGCTACTGCAATAGCATCAACTCCAAGCCCTGAACTGCTGTTCTCAACTGGCGCTGAACCGACTACTGACACAATGTCAGAGTTGAGCTGAGGACCCGGTGGTATGATTGTCGGTAGATCTTGATTTGCTATATCAACAACTGGAGCTTTCTCTTTTGCTAGCCCTTTAAGAAAAATCAGGGCCAGTTAAAAAGCATTGCCTTGCTGTGGCGTACTCTTTGGCAGTCTTTGGCATCAGTCCTTTCCTTGGAATAAAAAATGGTGCAACTTTTATTGATCTTCCCACCATAGAAATGTCCTTGTGGCCGGACATAGGGTTCCTTATTTCTCTGTTGATAATATTTCGCTCCATAGTGGGGCCAACAGCAGAAATACCTAGATTGGCCTCCCGTATGTCTGTTTGAATTCCAATAGCCGCCTCGCACATCACCATCTCATTAGTCTCCGGACTCTCCATTTGTTGCTTCTGTCTCTTCTTTTGCCTTATTTGTTTAGTATGACTGTCCTTTTTGAGGTTGCGCCAGCTGTTCCGTCTCATCTCTTCTTGGGACTTTATCCAGCAAATTACCCATTCCATTCATGAAGCTACACCAGAGTTCTTTATTTTCTTGGCTTCATGTTTTTCGTCATCTTCTCTCTGGGGACAATTGTTGGTCTAGGAACTAGAACAGCCTTTTTTGTTTCCTTCTTTTGGCCCTTTTTCTCCCCCGATAATTTTGCTGTGAACTTTCTTTCGAGGCTCCTTCTACATTCTCCTCAAATTCAGAGGGAGGAATTACCTCCCTGACGGAATCTGTGATTTCACAAGGTTCTAATTCCACCACATGAGCCAGTCTGCAGAATTCTGCTAACACAGACTCTGAGAGGGGAGTATCATCGAAGATAGGAGAAACTCTGTATTCTGTTGGAGATGTGTCGCCTCTCAGCCCAAGATCTTTACCCCCGTTAGACATAGAAGTTCTGCCATTGAGGATTGTGTTTCAATACCGACTAATCTCATCTCTTTAAGACTGTCCTAAATCCCTGATATTTCTGTTTTTTGTTTTTTAATCTTGAGAGAGCAGTGAGTGATGGTACAAACAAGGAGTTGATTGTGTTTCTTATAGCAACCATTGAAAAGTCACATTGCTCTACTTTTTCTGAGATTTACAAGAATATGGTTGAATGGGTTTGTACTTCACTTTTCAGCATTTTGAAAACATTGACCAACAAATTAAGAACAAAGTTCAGAGCTACCAAAGTTGCCTCATTAGGGCTTTCATGAATTCACCCATGTTGAGGGTTTTGGGTTGCATCATTGGATTTGTTATTCGGCACATTTTTGACCAGTTGAGAATGATCATTAGAATTTAAGGAGAAAGGAAGATTTATTTGACTAGTTATTGGAATAGGAGAGAGATTTAGACCATGGGTGAAGTCAAGGCTATGGTACTTGATGATCATTGTTTTGTTCCCTGCCAAGTTGTTTAATGGAGCGAAGGATTGCTCCAAAAGGCCTGCATGCAAATCACCCAAGCTCTTGTGTCTTCACTGACAAAAGCATTCCTTAATTTCTTTCTTAGATATTAGTTGCTGTGAGAGTGAAGTCTTTTCCAACTTTGAGCGTAGACTCCAGAGTTACCTCCCTATTTACTTCAACACAGCCAGGCATCCGAGCGTTGCCCCATTATGCACTTGAGCGCTAACCAGCACTTCTTGTCTTGCAGGAATGCTCTGTTGTATTTGAATGTCTTCCATAATTCCAAGACATTGGGTTTGCATTGAAAAAGAAGAGGAACCCTCCCACTCAGGGGCCTTCAGATCATCCGTGAGTATGCTGCTCCGTAAGTTATATCTAGCCAGCATGGTCTTTTATGCAGTTGGAGAGCACTCAATTGACAGACTATCTGTGTGTTCACACTGTGCACAATCCCCAGCCAAACGATTTCCCTTTAAAGGAGTAACTGTGATAATACCCCAGGTAACCCAGACTTGTGTTCTAAAAAGATTGGTTATTTAACTTGAGCCATCCGCTCTTTCACTTAGATGTCTTTCTTGCGAGTCTGGTGCGTTCAATCAGAAAAAAAGGAAAGGCACTCACTTGATATTACTCTTCCGTGGAGGCTGCCCGTAGAACACATCGGAAAAAGGAAGTTGGGCGCATTCATGCAGCCTCCTCGCAGCCTCCCAAAGACTCAACAAGACTCTGCACCTACTGCACACAGCTCCGCTGCGAGTCGGGGCCTTTGTGTAATTTGCTCCACCTCCTCCAATGAAGCTGGGAGAAAGACTCCCATTGCTGAAACCATAGTCCAACAAACAAGGAAAATGCTGCTCGGTCCGCTCAATTCAAAGACTCAACAAGACTCTGCACCGACTCTGTAATTTATAATTCTTCAGAGGTAAGAATATTACTTCTATTTATAATTTGATTAATGTATCTTTCTCCCTCGTTTAACTAGAATTTCCATAGTACTGGGCTACCATTTACGGTTATGTTAATATTACACCATAAGAATCAAGATAGAGCTTTTGATGGTTTATCTACTTGGTAGAAAAGGAATTCTCTTAAATAGGAAATTGTCAAATACATCGATTTGGAATAAGCTGATTTAGATTGACTGAAAATACAAGTTATATCTTCAATATCAAAGGGTGAAACCAGTTTTGGGCTTGATTTAGTATTAAGGCCTTATGATTACCCTTGAAATCAGGAAATCTAACTCCACCTCCCTCGTATGAGTTTTGTAATTTACTGAGAGGGATTGTCTTTTTTTCTTGTGAACCTGATTCATGTAATCTTGTTAAAAGGGTTTTCTTATGCAATTTAATTATGCCTGCATTTGAGGAAGCAAAGGAGATTGCTAAATATGTCATAGAAACAGGACACCACTTCAAACCAGAATTGGCCAAGCCATGTTTGAAACATAGATAGTGAAGTGGATTCATTTCTGATTTGTCCTTATTTAATTTATACCCACAGAATTCCTAAAAAGTGTTAATAGTATCCATTAAGTTGGCAAGTGTCTCCCTTGGGTTCTTCAAAAAAACCAATATATCATGAACATTAGCTGCAATTATAATTTCAGATTCGTCACATCTAATACATGGAATATCGCTGTTCATATGAATAATTCCAACATCCATTCAAGGAATAAAACAAAAAGAATTGGAGAAAAATAACAACTCTGCCGGGTACCTCTTTGCAAAGAAAAGAAAGAGGAGAAATAACCACTGATGAAAATAGATGTTTTGGGGTCCGAATATAAAAGTTTAATTAGGGACACAAAACCATTCCCAGTGCCATGCCATCTAAGCGCTTCAAAAAGATAATCCCACTCCACACAATAAAATGTTTTTTAAGCATCCAAGGCAATTGCCAGATAGCTATGAATCAATGTTTTTTTTTGTTGTTAATAATATGAAGGACGTCCATGAACAGTCTAGCATTGGAAGATATATTTCTACCCTTGGCAAACTCTACATGATCAAATTTGATCAAATTGTATGTGAATAATTCAATTCTATTGGCCAAATTGTTAGCACATATTTTACAATCTGAGTTCCTTAGTGATATTGGCGTGTAGTATTTAGGTAATGCCTTATCCTTATCTGTTTAGGAAAAAGAATCAGAAGAGCTTCAGTAAACGTGCCAGAAGTTCTACCAATTTCAGAAAAATATTTATCTAAGGAGTCACATTTTTTCAGTCAAGGTGGAAGCAAAATGCGCAAAGAAATCTATAGAGAAGCCATCTGAGCCCAGTACTTTACCCTTTTTTATGTCTTTTGTGCCTTTGAAAATTTCATCCTCGTTTATAGGGTTATCCAATGTACTTAGATCAATATCTGAGTGAGGATTTCTTTTTAACTTATTGAAATCAATATGTGAATCAATATAATGATAGTGATGTGTTATTTATATAGCGCCTTAATCCAAAGCACTTTACAGAGCACACATTTATATACAATATCACCAAACCGAAATTGGCACTCATTTATCGACCTCAGAAGGATGAAAGGCTGAGTTGACCTTGCCAGGATTCGATCCTGCGTCCTGCAGATCACGCTCAGATCACAGCAGCAAGCGCTCAACATGCTGAGCTATCTTAATATGATCTGAAGAGTACAGATTCTTGTAAAACTTAGTAAAGAAGGGCACATATTTTTGGTTGACACTGTGTTGTTGGTCATGTTCTACAAGCTCTATTTTGAGCCTCACACACAGGAGCATTGTGAACTAACAATTCCGACACAGGAATTATTGAAAAGTCGTTATTCAATGAAAAGTTTTGATCACGATAATGGGTGGAACAGCGAGTGATCTATTCCTTACCTTCTTATGTCACTAGTGTACAGTACAGTGAAGTACCTGCACATCCAATCATAATTTATACCAATTGAACCAACAACTGTATGCCATGTAGTGGGGTGTTTAAGCCACAGTGGCACCTTGTTGGACGTGCTAGAATACTACAAGTAAGTGTTGATATGGTGCAGACACCCTGAATGGGTGCTGTAACAGTCTACATTTGGCTCCAGATTGGGAATGGTGATGGAGTGCTTTGCTCACCCTTTGCTCCTTCACTATATAGGCTCTGCTGAGAGCGGGTGTAACCATTGGAGCACAGAGGATTAATTCCACATTTCGCACTACCTCCACCACTAGAAGCTTGGAAGTGAGTGTGAATTTGTATTATGACGAAATAATTACACCTACATATGGCTCTATATTGTGAATAGTGAGGGAGTGCTCCATCACCCTTTGCCCCTTCACTCTATAGGCTCTGAAGAGAGCAGGACAAATCACTGGAGCATAGAGGATAATTTCCACAATTTGCTCTACCTCCACCAGTAGATGCTTGGAGGTGAGTGTGAATCTGTATAATGAAGAACGAATTATACTCACAAATTCATTTGTGGCTTGTGTTATAATGTAAGAAGTTGGCTTATAATTAGGTTGTATTATTTGTTTTTAGAGTGTTTGTGAAGACATCTTCCAGTGGATTTTGTTGTAAGGGTGAGGGCGAAATTTACGCCACGTCGATCGTCCTGAAGAAGGTGGACTAATTCAAGGCTGAATCAGAAGCCCTACACTGACCGAAACACGTGTAGTCTGTGTTAATAAGCTGTTTTGCTATTTAACAAATATACACATTGGTACTGTAGAAGGGTGTAGAGAATGTATTAGTTTGTATTTGTTGAAAGGCTTTTATGAAATTGATAACCCATGTTAGTGATGAATGAATTTTGGATGTGTGATGAGTAACTGTGTCTGGAGGTATGGTGGAATACATTCTTGTGTTGTCTATCTTTGGACCACAAATGTTTTTTTTATATGTGAATAGTGTTTTGTATTTGGTTTTGTAATACATTTCAACTGTGATTACAAAAGAGTGTGTTTAAAAGGTTTGTTTGCTAACCTCATGGCTGAGGTCCATTTGTGTTTATCCCTTATTACTTAACTGCAGGACCTTCAGTGTTACAGGTACCCTTATATTGCATATTATTTTATGGTGTACTTTTTATATTTTTAATCAAATGACTGTTTTTATTTTGTAATGCTTTTATGAAATAATTTCTAAATAAAGTAATCACATCAAATTCTAGTGCTTGTTGTACAAGACAGCCAGGACCTAAGTAAACACTGCACATGAGCAGAGTGTGGGCTACGCCTAGTTAGGGCCTCATTCCAATGAGGGCACACATAGAAAAAACATATGGAAAAATACTTTTCATACTTTTTCTGCGAGAAAACTCAAAATCAAGAATTCCCAGCAGGGGTTTTAGTGCTTTAAGGGATATCCTGAAGGCTCTCTGGGGCCAATGGAGAGGCTGAATTTCTACATCCCTTAGGGTGGGACCAAGCCTGATTTGCATATGGTCCTTCCCCTTTTGTAATGGTTTGGCAGGCGAAGAACGATGGCCTGGAGGGTTGCCCAGAGCAATGCCAGAGGTTGAGATAAATTCTATACCTTCCAGCCATCACCTATTTTGTTTTCTTGCAGACTGTGCCAGCATTATTTGTGACTGCAGCAATGCAGGTCCAATCCATGGGAATCCATTATCACGACAACCACCATGTTTTTCATGGAGGCCACTATTTCTGATCCCCGTTGAGAAGATAAGAGTGGAGAGTGGAGATCCCTATGGATTCATTGCATGAAGCACTGCAGGGCTTGTAAAAAAAACCTCCTCGCCTGCTCGCATAGGCATGTAGTGTGGAATAAAACAAGGACTGGCTCGGGGAGTCCTTCATGGAACTGGGAAACTTGACAGTTTTGGTCAACCGAGCAGCGCCCTCTGCGCACCCGCCTGCCTAGCACCTAGCTTGACCGCCCCCCTCCCCAGCAGAAGTCCCTGAGGGCCTGCTGTTCCTTTGCCAGGGTGCCAGGGACCCTTAATGCCCAAGCCCATTGAAATGCATTGCACTACCAGATGGCCTCTCTCTGAGCCCGGCCATCTGGTAGTGGGCCATAGGAATGAATCTTAAAGGATCAGATAGCTGGTCTGCTCACGAAGTCTGGATGGGCGTCAATTTGAAATTTGTCTCCAGTTGGGTCTATAAGGAGGTTGGGCACTTTTGCCCAGACCTCCCCTTCTGTCACTCAGGGTACACAGATTACAAGAAAGTTTAGTCACCTTACCTCGGATTCCCGTAAACAGTGTGCCTGGTTCCTGTTTGTGCTCCACTTAGTTCTCGCTGCCACTCACGGGCTCAGTGGCGTAACCACAGCAACTCCCAAGCCGGCGAAGGGCGGTGCCCAACGCAATGCCCCAGCAGAGGTTGGCCTGCTGAGGACGCTCTTCCGAGAGCCCAACTTTTTCTGCCGGGCAGCAAGATGCTGGGCCGACAAGAGAACCTCAGCTGACTTGAATACCGGGGGGCAGGGCAGCCCTATCCATCTGCCTCCCCGCACTCCATGGGATTGATCTGGTGGACTTTGTCCATCTAGGGTTGGACTGCTTGGTCGGCCTCTGATGGTGTTTCAAGCAATTAGCTTCCACCCACCTTGGGACTGTGTCGAATCAAGGGTATGCACCCTTGGGGAGGGCCCCCTTACGTAGGTGTCTTTCAACTCCAAGCAGAGTGAAGGCTGTGCAGCCTGGCAGATCCCTAGCTGTCAAATCAGAGTGGAAGGGGGGATTGGCTGATCACAGGCCTAGGCTGCCGCACATCCATCTTGGGCTCACATGAGCCATGCCCTCTCCCTTCTCCACCGAGCAGGTTTTTCCCCATCTGTCCGGGATGATGACAGTTCTACGCGGTGCAACCCCACCCTTTACCAAACCCTTGATGGAGGTGCTCCCTTCTGACTCAAGTTGTGCCTGAGCCCAGCATCTCCCTCCTGTCCTCCGGGTGGTGGAGCAGGCTGGGTTGCCAGCATCTGCATGACTGACCTGTCCACCCAACCTGCACGTGCTGGGGCACACTCCGACACTCGAGTTCCACAGGTGGCGCCCATGGTGCAAAGTTTGACCCTCATTGTCACCCTACAGCAAGTGCAGCTACCTGGTTGATCCTGCCAGTAGCATATGCTTGTCTCAAAGATTAAGCCATGCATGTATAGTTCACACAGCTGGTACAGTCAAACTGCGAAATGTCTCATTAAATCAGATATGGTTCCTTTGATAGCTCCATCTGTTATTTGGATAACTATGGTAAATCTAGAGCTAATACATGCTGATGAGCGCTGACCTCCTGGGATGTGTGCATTTATCAGACCAGGACCAATTCGGCTCACCCAGCCGCTTTGGTGACTCTAGATAACCCTGGGCTGATAGCATGTCCCTGTGTTGGCGACGATACATTCAGATGTCTGCCCTATCAACTGTCGATGGTACTTTATATACCTACTACTGTGACCAAGGGTACCGTGACAACGGTGACCTGTCCCATACGTTACCTCTCAGTTACCTCTCAGTGCCCCCTTGATGCTCTGCACTGAGTGTCCTGGGGTCCGGAGCGTTTACTTTGAAAAAAGTTGAGTGTTCAAAGAAGGCCAGGCACCAGAATACTTTAGCTACGAATAATGGAATAGGTATCCGGTTCTATTTTGTTGGTTTTCAGAACTGGGGCCATGACTAAGAGGCACGGCTGGAGGCATTGTATTGTGCTGCTAGAGGTGAAATTCTTGGACTGGTGCAAGACGAACCAAAGCGAAAGCATTTGCCAAGAATGTTTCCATTAATAAAAAATGAAGGTCGATCAGATACCAATGTAGTTTCGTCCATAAACGATGCCGACTAGTGACTTGGAAGCGTGATTGCTATGACCCACTGAGCAGCTTCCAGGAAACCTAAGTCTTTTGGTTCTGGGAGAAGTATGGTTGATGCAAGGGCACTGCCAGGAGTGGAGCCTGCAGATTAATTTGACTCAATACAGGAAACCTGCCCCAGCCTGGACAAGGAAAGGATTGACAGATTGATAGCTCTTTCTCAATTATGTGGGTGGTGGTGCATGGCCGTTCTTAATTATTAGCAATTTATCTGGTTCACATAACGAATGAGACTCCTGCATGCTAACCTAAAGGGACACTTGGCGTTCAGCCACACAAGACCGAGCAATAACAGATCTGTGATGCCCTTAGATGTCCAGGGCTGCCTGCATGCTAAACTGAACGGATCAGCATGTGTCTACCCTTCGTCGACAGGTGCGGGTAACCCGCTGCAACCCGTTTCTGATAGGTATTGGGATTGCAATTGTTTCCCATGAATGAGGAATTCCCAGTAAGTGATGGTCATAAGCTTGCGATGATTAAGTCCCTGCCCTCGATGGTTTATTAAGGCCCTAGGACCGGCCCTGCCAGGGATGGCAATGGCTCTGGGGGAGCATTGAGAAGACAATCAAACTTGACTATCTAGAGGAAGTAAAAGTCGTAACACGGTTTCCGTAGGTAAACCTGCGGAAGGATCATAAACGGCAGAGCAGCCAGAGGGAGAGTCATCGGCCTGACCTTGGCTGCGTCCCGGATGCACACACCCACAGCCCGGGGCGCCTCTCACACTATCGTCAAGCCAGCAGAGCAGTCTGCTGCTTGTGTGTGTGGGGGACCAGGCACAGGGGAGCAGGATACCTTCCATGATCCAGCAGAAGGACAGGGCATTACCCAGCCATGCACCAGAGAGGGAGCCCTGAGTGGCCCCCCACTTCTCCGAGCCAGGCCATGATCCTCCGTGCCATCCAGTTGCACTTTTCTCTCCAACCCGCCATCAGGTGGGTGTTGGCAGGGGACTCTGGTCTGAAGGGAAGTCCTGAGTGGAGGCAGCCGGGCAAGCTCTGAGACATGGCACAGCTGGGCCAACTTGACCGGCGAGAGTCATGGCAATGCTCGCTGGTTCAGAAGGTGACTTTCCCTCATGTCCAGGTACCTGGAGCTTGGCTCGTGTGGCTGAGCTGAGGTTTGAAGACTCTAGCGTTCCCACCCGAACCCCACCCTTCCGCCTTTGGCCCTTTTCTTCATCCCCCTGAAACGGGTGTAGGGATACATTGTTGGTGGAAGGATGAGCGGATCAGTCAGGTGGACCAGCGGTAGTGCTGCCTGCCACCATTGCTATGGGAAGTCCCGATCCCAATGCTGCAGAAGATGGAGGGTGGGCTTCACGGGCTGAGCACCTGGCACGTGTTTGTTTTAACCTGTCCTGACAAGTTCGGGCAGATGTCTGGTAAAGACGTTGTCTGTGACTCCCCGCGGTGAATCACTTGGCTTGTGCGTCGATGAAGAATGCAGCTAGCTGTGAAAATTAGTGTGAACTGCAGGACACATTGATCATCGACACTTCAAACGCACCTTGCAACCCTGGGGCTATGCCTGTCTGAGGGTTGCTTGAGCGTCAATTGACCAGGGAACCATCCCTGGGGTGAAGCTGGGGCCATCGCAGGTACCCTGTTCCATTCATCCCCCTAAGGTCAGACCTCGATCAGCACTGTCATAGGATCCCTGACACCTGGCATGGAGGCTTGTTACTGGTGCATACTGGCATCCCCATTTCCCCACCTCGTGTGGTTTTGGAGGGCCAGGTGCCCAGCGTGCCCCGGTGGCAGATGGCCGTGCCACGTGTTGCTGTCTGTGGTGTTCCACGGCTGCCTGTGTGGGACAGCCCTGGAGTGCAGGCCTCGCAACCGCATCCGACAGGCAACATTATCTAAGGCGGGCATCGGCAGGATTGGGACAGGGCACAGTCGGCCGTGCTGGTGGTGTGGGGCTGGAGCAACCCCCCAACAGCCCTGGGCTTGAAGCCAGCTTCCCTGATCTTCGGCTCACAGACTAAGACCTCAGATCAGACGTGGTAACCCAGTGAATAGAAGCATATTACTACGTGAAGGAAAAGAGACTAACCCGGATTCTCTCAGTAACGGCGAGTGATGATGGAAGAGCCAAGCGCCGAATCCCTATCCGTCAGAGGGCATAGGAAATGTAGCATACAGAAGACCAATCCCCTAGCATCGCTTAGGGGGCCCACGACTCTCTGACCGTGAGGGTGAGGGCTGGACGTGGGAGCGCTCTTCTCTCTTTCCTGTCAGCCCAGCAGACCAGATTGCCTTGGCCCAGCAGGGGTTGACCGAGTGGCTTGATCTAGACTGTGCTAGGCAGGGAAGAGAGGCTGGGCCTTGGTTTGCAGATGACCGATTGGACCCCCGACCCTGGGTGCAGAGTTGGTGACTTAAGCCCAGGGCCCTTGGTGCTAAAGTGTCCTTTGAAGCCCCAGGGCTCAGAGGTGGAGCCTTAAGCCCCGGACCATGGGTGCAGAGATGGCAGCCTCAACCCCCGACCCTGGACTGTGGCCTTAAGGTAGGCATGAATGGTGCCTGACCTCCTGGTCGGGGAGGATCGTCCCGGGCCATCTGGTCCTTTGGCTAGGACCGACCAGCCATCTGTCAGGTACGGTCTGACCAGATGGTCTGAGTTGCAGCTGACCCGGCTGACTCCTACATTTGTCTCTGGCCCATCTCCATTAACCTTTGTGTGGACTTAATAAGTGATGGGAAGTGTCTTCCTGTGGGGTGGCTGTGTGGTGCAGACGGCGGATGCTTTCACTGCACCCCGACTGAGGCAGGGCCCTGGTTGCGGATGGTGGCTTATGCCACAGCACCGGGGAGCCGAGTTGGAGTCTTAAGCCCCAGACACTGGACAGTGGCCTTAAGGCAGGAACAACCTTGTGGCTGTCTGGGTATTTGGTCAGGCGTGCCAGCCAGAGCCATCTGGTTGTTTGGATGGGTCCGCCTACCCATCTTGCCAGACCGGTCGGACCAGATGGCCTGAGTCAAAGCTGGCCCGGCTGTCTCCTACATTTGTCTGCGACCTGTCTCCAAAACCCCCACTCTGTGGGGGCTTAATAGTCAGTGGGAAGTGTCACCCTGTGGGACAGACTTGTGGTACACAAACCAGACGGGCTCCTCCGTGCTCGGACTAGGGCCCCAGAGCAGGTGAGGACCAACGGGCATAGCCGCAGATGGAGTTGCTAAACAAGCCGGTAGCTGAAGGCCTAGGCAGGACCCTGGTCTGGTAAAAGTCCCAGGGAAGAGCTACTGGGGCTGTGTGAGATGGTCAGGGCCCCTGGCCCTCTCCAGAGGGCAAAACTCTAAGGTGTCCCAGCCATAGCCCTGGATGTCTGGGGGTGCTGCCCTGGCTATTGGGTGCCAGCCTGCAATGTGGGGCGATGACCCCCTAACTCAGCAGGGGTCCTCACATGTCCCAGTGGGGGCCCCGGCCCTCTCGGGAGGGCAACGCTCTAAGCATTGAGGGCAGAACCCAGGCGGCCGGGGTTGCCACCCCGCCCTTGGGTGCTGCTGGGAAGACCATAGCTGTCAGGTTTCAGTGTTCCATGACGGGACTGCCCTTCTTTCCCACACTCTATGCGAGCGGACGAGGAGATTTTGCAAGCCCTGCTCTGGCATGCCTCTGAAGCTAGGGTCTGCCTGGATTTCCACGCCTGACCCCACTTCGTGAGGTCAATGGGGAGATAGAATGATCTGCCTTTCTAGCAGATTCTCTGGCTCATTTAGTATAACTACCAAAACAGTGTTTCATAGCTGCTATCAAATGTAGTAGCTACTTCTTTTAATTGAGAAATGTCTTGGCAATCAGAAGGAAGTAGGAACATGGAAGGAACTAGGCGTCAGAAAGAATGAACGCGGAACGGGCAGACAACCTCAATATTGCTTGAATGGATTCTGTTTCACTAATGCATTTAACACTGGTTTACACAATGCATTTAGACACTTTTCTTCCCGAATCAAATATAAGTTTATTTCTGATATAAAAGCAATACATAAATGTTGTTAAAGGCAGTTAATACAAAATAGCAATTAAACATAAAAAGAATACAAATATAACATTGCTTCCCAATGCCACAGCTAGCTAATCCCGATTACATATCCCCTTACATATAAAGACTGGGCTAGTATCATACCATCTTCCATCCTGTAACACAACAAATGTAGATATAAGGCTATGACTTAACATTGTCCAGAAAACCCTGGCAACTAAGCATGTGTTGGGGACCTTTCAGGCAAAACTCTAACCTGCAGACTTTCCATGGTGTTCTCCCAGGTCTAAGTTTGCAGGGTTTTCCAGAAGTTCGAGGTATGAGACTCTAATGGGTTTGAGCTCATATCCATATGAAGACAGGAGAGTACAGGATTGGGGACAATTGATTGCTTGGCATTTGAAGAGACAAGAGTGGCTCAGGCTCTCTTAGGAAGGGATGTGTAGGATAGGATAGTTAGGTTAGGATATAATTAATTTGATAATAAGGTCTGGTAGAGTTATGTTGGAGTTTGTGCTGGGGGGCGTTCGGGCTGATTTGGGGTTTGGAGTGGCAGTAGAAACCACTTTAATTTTGTAGGCGTAGGAGAAGGTCAAAGTACTGAGAACCACATGCATTTACTATGCATAGGGAAAGTTCAAAGCCCTGAGAACCCCATGTGCATATACTGGGGACATAAGAAGGAAAAAGCACTGAGAAACCTATGTGCATTTTGTGGGCAGAGAGGTTGAAAGCATTGAGAGCCCCACATGGATTTTGTATGTCAAGAACACAGGCCCTGAGAACACCACATGCATTCACTAGGCACAGTGGAGGTTCAAAGCACTAAGAACTCAATGTGCATTTATTAGGCAGAGGAGAGCCCAAACCACTGAAAACCACACATGCACTTTGAAGGTAGAGAAGGCAAGAGCACTGAGAACCCCACATATATCTTGTAGGTATTAGAGAAGGCCAAAGCAGTGAGCACCGCAGGTGCACTTTGTATACAGAGTTGAAGGCCAAAACACTGAGAACCCCATGCGCCTCTTTTAAGTGGAGGGGGAAGTCAAATCACTGAGTACCACTTGTACATTTACTAGACATAGGAGAGAGCCAAGGCACTGAGAACCCCACATGCATTGTGTAGATGGTGGAGATGGGAAAACACTGAGGGAGGCCAAAACACTGAGAGATCTGTGTGCATTTACTAGATGTAGAGGAAAGCCAAAGCACTGAGAACCTCATGTGCATTTTGTAAGTGAAGTGAAGGATAAGGCAAAGCACTGAGAACTGAATAGGCATTTACTAGGTGTGGAGGAAGGTCACAGCACTGAGAACCGCTTGTACATTTACTAGGCAGAGGAGAGGGCCAAGGCACTGAGAACCCCACATGCATTTTGTAGGTGGTGGAGATGGCAAAGCACTGAGAGGTCTGTGCATTTACTAGGTGTAGAAGAAAGCCAAAGCACTCAGAACCCCATGTGCATTTTGAAAGTGAAGTGAAGGATAAGGCAAAGCACTGAGAACTCAATATGCATTTACTAGGTGAAGGGAAGGCCAACACATTGAAATACTCACATGCATTTACTAGGCTTAGGAGAAGGACACAACACTGAGAACCCCAAGTGCATAACCACCTGCATTTACTAGGTGTAGGGGAAGGTCAAAGTACTGAGAACCCCAAATGCTTTATCTGGGCAAAGGATGAGGCCAAAAGCACTGATGCCCTCTGTGGGATGTTTTTACCCATTCACCCAAGCCCTACCATAAAACTGTGCATTACTGGCATTGCAAACATCATGATGGCCAGAACTCCCCAGAGAGTGCACAGGGAAAACATGAAGAATAGGCTGCCACCCATTTTTGCCTATGTTGTGAGCACAGGAGGGCACTGCCTAAAACCACCATTGGGCTACACACACAGTAGCCTGAAACCATTGGGAATGGCAATGCTGATTGCCAAAAGCAACCCAGAACTGTGGGGAATTCATTTTCTTAATGTTAAAAATGGATGCAATACTGGTGCTCACCACTACCAGAAAGCCGGCGTCTTAAAACCACCAGACTTTTGTGTAAAACTGAACAAATGAACCCAAACCAGGCCAAGGAAAGACTTGCTAAGAGGTGGATACAATGTAAAACTATATTCTGAAATGACTTGAAGGGAGTAATTATTTAATGTATATATAAAAAATAGCTTTGGGTTTAAAGCCACTAAAATCGAAATGTTTAGAATAAATGAGTGACCTACTTGTTGAGTGTCACATAGGTTGCAATTGTATAAATGTCATAGTTTTGAACTTAGAATCAGCATTCTAGCTGCATGTGCAAAAATTGTAAGTTGGATTTGAGTGTAGAAAACTGGGAACTAAAGTGACATTTAGCTGAATTCTGCCTGACAACTACCCCCGACAGGAGTTGAACTGGCTCAACAACTCTTCCCAGGCCTGGCTGCATTCTGCTGCCCCTGCCAAAAGGAGATGACACCTCTCTGATTGGATTAGGGGAGGAGCACCTGGGGACTACAGGAAACTAAACAAAGCACTGTCCCTGGCTCAGGCAAATGTTATATTAGGGGGGTCGTAAATGGCTTCCTCTTGGGAGAAACTGGGAGGGGCAGTGCCTGCGAGAGCAAGCTGAGCTTGGGGGAAGTGGATAAACCAGAAATTCCACCACGTGCTTTGGAAAACCACACCCCTTTGGGGCCAGAGCATGATTTAAAAAAGATGGATAATTCACAGTGCGGACTTGTCAAAATTATATAAATAACATCACCATTCTTGCGATTTTTATGTGCACATTTTAAGAGGTGTTAGGACCCTGTGGTATGTTCTTGGGGATAGTAGCGGAAAAAAGGTTGTTACTCCAAACGTATGCATGTTAAAAATCTGACACTTTATCATCTGAAACCCATATCCCTGATGCACATTTGTGTAAAATCTGGAAAGGTTTAGAGGTTGTTATCTGGATGAAAAGGGGAGAATTCTGTCATAAGTGGACACAACATCGTACAAAGACAGGGATCGGATGGTTTGGTGCTACAGAAAATATGTTAACTGGACCTATAACATTAGAAAAATGGTACATAGATAAATATGTATTTGGGTCAGAAATAGATTTGTGTGCAATTTGACAAGGGGAGGTTCCCCTGACCATAAAACCTACAGCATCACTCTGACACTCAATTTCTTTCCCCCAATCAAGGGATAGAGGAAAGCTTGGCCAATGATAAGTGAGAGGGGCAGGCTTAGCTAGGCCCTGGCACACACCCATTTTCAAAACACATAAAAAGGAACATTGAAAACGAGGTAGAGACATTCACTTTCCACTTTCTTGCGGGACGCTTTGCCGGGAGACTTCAAATCCATCAATCTCCAGAGACCAGAAATTAACTCCAGAATTTGTAGCAGAGAGGCCTGAATCCACAAGCTGAATCCTCTTCAGCAGGCCTCAAAACCAAACAAACTATTCAACAGCCGGGCGAGCTGTTTGAATTCTTTGCCAAGAACTTTTGCAAGAACCTGTAGCAGTATCCAGAAAGCAGTGCTGTATCCGGAACCAGAGAGAACCAGAGACCAGATCGCTGTGAAGAACTGCTAGCAGAAGTCCAGCCAATCCTGACCTGATCGGTGACGAAGTCGCATTCCTGTCCAAAATCTAGTGTGAGTACCCAGCTAGCACTGTGCCAAAACCAATCTCTTAGTTTAAAATAATCTAATCCAAACTATTTTAGCCTATTAGAACTGCCTCCTAGAATCGTGTCATTCTGTCATCTTTAAAACTGAAAACTGTCATCTGTCATTCTGAGCTTTAAAATTTCAAATCCGAAAAACTACCTTTACTAAATCGGCCGTATCTCCGGAACCGTGCTAGGAGCGTGTTTTAACTGTCATCTTAAAGCTAAGATTCTAAGCTTTCCAACAAGCCTGGAACCGACTTCCTACTCCTTATAGTGCCTCCGTTATTACGCTCGACGCACGTGACTAAATTTGCAGCGATTTGACATTTTGCTTCATTTCAGCCACGTGTAAAAATATTTGTCCTTGCATTTCTTGCTGAAATTCGTGTGCAACCTGACAATCATTCATAGAGCATTGCTAAAGTGATCCTGAATTAATTTAAGTATCTCTCACTCACCCTGAACCTCCTATAGGGAATTAAAAGCAATTTGAGTATATTTTTCACTTCATTGCCACCACATTTAAAAGGATTTTGCCTGTGTTTAAAACTCCTACCTGTTTTCCTCTAAGCTTGCTAGGGGGGAACTGAATTATATTTGATTGCATTCCTGAGAACTGTGTGCTTTCCTCCCATCTCTTTACCTTGCATAAAGGGGGGGGTGAATTGTCAAAGAAAAGTGATTACATGTCTTTTGTTGAAGTCATATCAAGTTTATTTTCTGTATTGCATTTTCATTCATCATTGCATTGTCCTTGAAGCCATAAAAGCATTCTCAGCTACTTCATCCTCTCTATATCACTTCTAAGCCATCAAAAAGAGTGTACCACTGTAACATTATCCATTGTTGATCACTATCATCTTCACAAGTGTGCTATCAAATATTAATTTATTATAAAAGTGTGATATATATATATATATTGTTTAATTTTCAAATAAACCTTTTAAATTTGCAAAACAAACCTACTTCTTGGCTCAGTGGGGTCGGGGGGATTCTGAGAGAGGGGTGTTATATAAGGGTTGTCATCCAGAGTAAATGAACTGGACATAAAAATACATCAATAAGGGCTTCCATCAGCATCCCAGACTAGGCATTGACTTAGCTGTAGTGTTGAATTGAAGTCCCTTACACCTCATATGCATTTTGTTGGCAGATAAGAAGGCAACGGATGCTGAATCTCAAGTGCATTAACTTGACATAGAAGGAGGCCAAAGCACTGAGAACCCAGCATGCATGTATTGTAGGGAAGTGCAAATCAAATCACCATGTTTGAATCTACTACATCCTGAACCGTGGTTGGTGATGGCAAAAAGGTCAGGGGAGGAATGTATGTGTGGGGCATCTTCTCCTGCTGCAGCAGAAGCTGTTTGATTTGGAAAAGCACAGAGAGTATGTGGACCTCTGCGTCAGCCATGCATTTCAATCGGTATCTGTTGCAAAGGAATTGTGTCCATCTGAAAGAAATGTTGTTGTGCATGCAGCTCCTTAGAGCATGCATCAAGTGTCAGCAGGATGAAGTTGAGCTGGCACCAACCGAGGTGCAAGCGGGAGAAGGTATGACATCAGCCTAGAAACAAAGGGAGCTTTCCACGGATGTATACTAATTGAACTTTTCACATTTGACCTCTGGAAAATTGACCTAATTTAAAAGGTCAATTAGGACATATATGCGGTGGGAAACCCCTGCAGCCCACCACCCAATCCAAAAGAAACCACAACCCCCACCCAAACCCTTTATATTATTTATAATCCAAAACCAACCCAATACATATATAAAATAATATAAAGGTCAATTGTGCAGAAGGTCAATTAGGACCCCTATAATTAGGTCATTTAGGACAAAAGGTCAATTGCAAAAGGTCAATTTGGGTAATACCCTTTCCACATATGAAGAAGAAAGGGCAATTGATAATGAAGACCATGACAAATAATATCCTCCATCCCCTGATTCAAAAGTCAAGATCAAGACTCAGAAACCTGTACTTTGACGATAATCGCAGACAAAGAGGGAGACCAAGAGATAGAAATAGAGGGTGCAGGCACTGACGAACCCATGCAGTTGTCAAGTGCACATTCTATACACAGGAATCAATCTGCAGACACTCCACATGAACTAGTGTTCTGTAAAAAAAAAAGAATCGGCCCAACAAACACATGATAGTGGTATTAAATCTTTGCAGCCAGTCACATTAACAGCACTTGGTCCTCAGTCAACAGCACCCACACAGCATCCACTGCAAAGTACATCAAGGAGAACCCAGAAAGGGGGAGAGGTAAGGGCCCATCTTAGCCCTTCCAAAGAAATCAGTAGTGTTGAGTAATTTATATCAGAAAAAGCAACAAGGTCATCTCGCCACATACAATATATGCAAGAAAAGTGTCTTACAAGGGAAACCGGGTTCCCATTTGGGCACCTCTTTCCTATGGGCCCACATGTGATGGCATCATTTGCATGCTTGGCAAAAGTAAAGTAGGACAGGGCAGTCTCCCAGCACCCCTCAACTGCAAGCAATGAACACATTTGCACCATCATCCCACATCATCACATCAGAAAATGTTGCTGGTTCACATATTTTCCCAAACACTGTCACACTATCATATTATCCTGAAGATGCCACGGTATGCAGGGCATTTTGTACATTTCCCCTCAATGCATCACCTCAGTGATTCAGAGGATTTCAGTTGTGTCACAGAAGGTAAGAACAGGGTTGTCTATTTAATGACAACCTTGTTTTTATGTTGGTAATAGATTTTCTGCTCTTTCAACCAGCGGAGCCACACCACATCTATCCTCTAGGTAGTGTTACATCATTATCTTCTTCAGTTCAGTTAACACCATTATTGCAGCCAGTGGTGGTTCTACCTCATTCTTTTTGGCTATACCAACCCACACACTCAGGTTTCTGCCTCAATTCATTTGGCTCTACCAACCAGCGGACCTAGTGACTTTTTTCAGCAGCCTCCTAGTGGACCCATGTCCCCCCCCCTTTCGCTATTTTCTTATCCAGCCATATAGAAGTGGGCAGAGTTGTGCAGGGGCATGTGTGTCTCCATGGCACCCAGCACTTGCACATCATTCAGCTCACACTGACTGACTGAGGTCTCACATGTTCTTCCCAAAAGGCAACAACTCTGACTTTTTTGCCCCCAAAAGGAGGCTGCACTGCTCGTGGTTGTAAAGTAGCCCATCTAGATGATGATACCACTGCATTAGGCTGTGCTGGGCCAGACATGGGTGGTCAGGAAACAGCAGCCATCATTAATGCCTCAGGAGGGTTATGAACTAGCTGCATCTGTGGCATGTAACATGTGTTCCTTGTGCACATCATTATGACTAGAAATACTGCAGTAGCCCCAAACTCTTCATCTTGAGCCATCTGCTGTGTGACCATCTCTGGCCCTTCAGCATGGTGCTTCTTTGTCTCCTGCACCACCACCTCCTCTACCCTCTGCTCGTCATCCCCCTGCTGCTCTCTGTCTACATCTTCCTGCTGCTCTTGATAGCCACAACCTCCTCTTTTCTAAAGCTCTGTCTCCAGCTTGTTTTGCTCCCTTGACCCTCTCAACCACCATTTCCACCTCCTCATCCACTGTCTCCCTTCCTCAATCACCATTTCCCCCTCTACAACCACTATCTTCCCCTCAACTATTGCCATCATACCCCAAACTTCATCTCAACCCCCATCTGATCCTCCTTCTCATGCGCCATCTCCAACTGCTGGCTGACTCCCCTTACCTATGACATGAAGGTTGAGGAGTAATCCAGCCCCACATCTTCTCCCCATCACTCCTTCTAAATAAAAGAGCTTGTTGCCTAGGGTCCCAAGTGCAAAACTGAAATGTGCCTAACTTGCCTAACATGCTTAACATACCTAATGTGCCTACGGTGTCCATGTGCAAAACACAAATCAAGTTACAAAAACAAAGAAAAGGATTCTGCCAAGACGTATACAATGTTGAAATGGTTCTTCGATCAAATAATGAGCGCAGCGGTAATTGAGCAGAGCACAGCAAGACTTTGCAGGTCCCCACACACAGAATTCCCTACAAACACAGATTAGAGAGGGGGCCCTAAAAACACACAGAAATGGAAGAAAGAGGACAAAACAGGGATCAGGAAACGCAAAGAACACCCCTGCCAAAAAAAAGAATATTCTCCAAAACACTGTTAAGCTCTCCTAAACTCACCATAAGCACTCCAAAACGGCTCCAAAACTACCAATTCATGAGCCTATCCTGTTTACTCCTAACTTGCTAACTTGACAGGCACAAACAAACCCCACAGAGAAAGCAGGAAGCAAGCCAGGCCTTTCAAAAACTCTCAAACCTACTTTAGAAAGGCTCAGGGCCTCTGATATCCTCTGGTTAAATTCCCCTATCGAGAATCGAGCCCTGAAAAGGGATGGTGGGCCGCGAACACAGAGAGAAACCCATGGCAGGGTTCGGCCCTTAGGAATTCCTGCAGGAATACCACAGGGCAGGTTGGAACCTCCCAGAAAAGCTGAACGTTCCTGTTGGGGACATTTTTAAATGTGTGAGCACCTGCTACTGGCAAACACATGACTCTAAAATCTGATACTAAATGTGATACCCCTTTTGGAATGCCCTTATGTGGAGAGACTACCAATTTATAGGAAGGTAAAATAGAACACATATACCCAATAGCTATAATATCCCAAAAAGTAAACCTCTAGAACAATGCATGTACAATTAGTTTTGGTACTCGGAGGCATCCATGTCATTGCCAAAATGATCATTGAATTTTAATCACTTTCTGCTTGTCCTACAATGCAAATATGGTAGAGTTAGACCAAAGTTGAATAAAGACAAGTGACTTGCTCCTTCCTCTTAATCGGTGGTGTGAACAGTACTTGGGTTCTGGGGGTGCTGTTGTGCGTGGAATGGAATAGACACAGCACCCATCTTCAGCGCTACGACTCCACAGGCCAAAATAAATGTGCACCGCATGGAATGGGGTCTGGCCCGGTACGAAAGCTGCAACAGAGGGTTGAACCCTGGAGAGGCAGAGGGCAAGGCGCCACAGCAGGAATATCCCAGGTGCCGAAGAAAAAGCGAGAGGGAGAAAATGCCAAAACAGAGGACTGGCAAACAAAATGGCAGCTGCGAGACCGAGCGGCTCAAAGTAAGTGCAGCGTCACTGCAGGGAGCTGAATCAAACTGCCGGGAGACAGTCCTCCCACTGGACAGCCTGGTGGGACCGGAGGAGGTGGTGAACACAAGTGGGTGTGAGCGGTGGCTGGGGCAAGGCGGCAGTGACAGCTTGATAGAGCTCCCCAGATTCCCGCTCCACTCCCGGAGCCGGAGTGGAGGTTGGGCCTGCAGGTGATATCAGAGCTCACACCATGGACAAGGGAAGGAACTCGGAACATCACTCAACTCCAACACATACAGACAGGGAACAAAGAAAAAGAGGTCCCTGAAACACTGCAATTAGTGACAGGCCTGCACAGAGATGTACATTGTGAAAGGAGGTTAATCACACGAACCCTGGCAGTGCTTGCTGAGGGGCCATCCAGGAAGATAACAATCAGAACACTGAAAAGGAGGAGGATCAAAGCATGCACTTGCGACCAATGACCAGAGATAAGGAGAAACCCAGGAAGCCCAGAATGCAGGAAAAATAGACACATTCACCACAAGGAGGCCCAGAGCATCACAGGAGATGGACGCGGGCCACACAGCGACACAGGAGAGAGATGGGGTAGCCTCAACCCAATCCATGCAGGACATCCCGCGGGCCATCCACAAAGCGGCAGGACCTACGAAGGTGTCATCAAGAGTGGGGGAGCCTGAGAAGCACATTTTGGACATTGAGGACACAATAACACCCCTATAACTCAACTTGCAAACAGTGCTAAACAAAACATGGCAACTGGAGGAAAGACTGGGCGACGTGAAAGGGAAGGCAAGACGTACCAACATACACCTGAAAGGCCTACCAGAGAGGACAGATGGTCCATTGATGGAACTCTTTTTTGAAAAATGGATCAAACAGTGGGTGAGCGTGCATTGCCTGTACAAATTCTACTTAATAGAAAGGGCCCATAGGGTACCAGGCAAGTATACATCACCAGGAGGTCCTCTGAGACAGGTGAAGCAAAACTGCTGAACTACCGAGATCGGGACGTGATTTTGCAAGAAAGAGGGGCACACTGGAAACCACAGGGCAAAAGTTGCACTCTAACCTGACTTCACCAAAGTGGTACACAAGCCTGACAATCCATTGAAGCGGTGCAGAGAAAGCTGAGAGCAAATGAGATGAAATATGCCACGATCTAACCAGAAATCTCTGAGTGATTGAACCTCAGGGAGTCCTCAGGGGGTCAGGTTCTTCATGAATCCAATCGAGGCATGGGACTGAGCGGAGACTGTTGGCCCAAACCGTAAAGGGAATTCGAAAGGGGCAGAACAGGGAATGACAGGAGAACACCTCCCCCAACGATAATTAAACAAATGACACAGGAAGATCTGAAACATGAGACAATCGCAATGAATCACAGGAAGATGCTAAAAGTTGTAAATCCATCAGCGAAGGGAATGTCATCATGTCATAAAGTGGATAGCACCTGCAACAAACAAGATATACCTGTACGATAGACTGAGCTGGATCAGAGCAGAGCGACCGATAGAACGGCTCCATATTATGTTCAAAGATCCTTGCCAACGGGTGAGGATGAACTTTATTTTGTTCTTGGGGTCGATAGATGCTTCACGCTGGGGGAAAGTATAGGGAGGGGTAGTTCAATGGGTTCAGGGTTTGCTTTTGTTAAGAAGGCGAGGTCTTGGCCGGGTATGGTGTCCTATGCCCAATACGTCCCAGGTACACGAGGCAGAATTAATGATCACGCACCGATGGGATAAGCATGACACAGACTACACAGGGAGATGACATGAACAGAGAATTGAAATGTCTCACTTAGAATGTCAAAGGAATGAATGATAAAATCAAGCAAAGGTTGGTCACGAAATATCTCAACAGACACAAAGCAGATGGAGTGCTGCTTTGCGAGACCCATCTGATGGGTACTGCATGCAGGTTTCGTGACTGGGGAACTCACAGGTTGGTGGAACACTCTGGGTATTTCAGGGGGTCAAGAGGAGTTGCCATATTAATATAGCACACCACCCCACTTAGAATTGAGGAGGTAAAGAGGGATGTTCATGGGAGATACATTATGATAACAGGTCAATTGTGGGGGAATACCATACTGAATCTCAATGCAACACCCCCCTTGCAATCAGACCTTCTAACAAGCTCTCCTGACCATCTATGGAGCAGACATAACAAAACTGGCTGGATACTTTAACGATGTGATGAGGACTAACCTTGACAGAGACACAAGCAGGGGCGCAAAACAGCACAACACCAAACGCATGAAATTAGCGACATTTGCAGATGCAATAGGCATGAGGGATGCCTGTAGAACTTTACATCCTAGACAAAGGCTACTCGTTTTATTTGCCGGTGCATGCACGACTCTCCCATCTAGATTATGGGCCTGATCACGACTTTGGCGGTAATGCCGGCTGTATTACCGCCGGCGGTATTAGCCCTACCGCCGAACTCCCCGGCGCTAATAGCGCCGGATCACGAGTTTGGTGGTAATGCAATTCCCCATTCCCCATTGAGCCCATTCGGGAATGCCCCATTCCCCTTTGGGCTCAATGGGGAAAATTTGCGCACTTACCGCCGGCGGATTTCCCGCCGGCGGTAATAGCGTGAATTCTCAGTGGATTTCCCCCCAGCCAAGAGCTGGGGCGAGATCCGCCGAAGTCCTGATTTGGCGGACCCTTAAATCCGGCGGTAATAGCGCGACCGCCGGATTTAAGGGTTACCGCCAAAGTCGTGATTTGTATCCCTTGCACATGGGTGGGCAGGGTGTTGCAAGTTGAATACAGAGGGGGATTTCGGGTCATGCCTCATTGCTTGGTACAGGAGTTTAAGAAAGGGGCAAGGAGACTGGAGATTGAATGCCTACTAGCTCAGTAACAAGATAATTATGAGATAATTGTGAGATAATTATGAGGAACAGAGGAATACTTTGAACATAACTAAGGTTCGGTAGACGACAGCTGCACTATATTGGAGGCATATAAAATGGTCTTAAGGGGAGGGCAATCTTGACAATAAGTTGGCTCAAAAGAGAAAGGGAGGCCAAACTGGTAGATTTGGAAAAAGAAATTGAGGAGAAAGAAAAGAAATATATAGCGGACAATACGATCGATGCACAAAGGGATTTCTTGAAGGTCACTGACCAATATAGAACACTGGCGACAGACGAAGCAAAGAAAGCACACTGGTAGAAGAAAGCTAGCGTGTAGGAAACTGGGGATAAAGAAGGGAAAATACTAGCTTGGTTAGAGAAAAGGGACGAAGAATCAAGATGGATTGGTGAAAAAACGATCGGGGAGGCTCATATCACACAGGGCAGCCAAGCAGCTGATGAATTTGTGCCATTCTACCAGAATCTGGACCAGGAGGTAGGGGGGCATAGAGAGGAAAGGAAAAAGCTATACCTGGAGGGGGTAAACTTGCCTATGATCAGGCAACAGGCAAAAAATTAACTGGACAAAGAAATCACACCTGAGGAAGTGCAAGAAGCAATCATTCAGCTGCAGGAAGGGGAAACCCCTGGACCTAACAGGATTCCACTCGAATATTGGAAAAGGGTGGGAAACAAAGTCATAACACAAATGCTAAATATGTTCATAGAAAGTTGTTCCAAGTGGAACTACCAGACGATTTAAGAATAGCCACCATAGCGGTCATTCAAAAATACGGCATAACCAGGGAACTATCCTCCTCCTAGCGACCGATCCCACTGTAAAACAGCAAGACCAAAATCCTTGCAAAAAATTCTAGCTAATAGGCTGATCGGCAGCATAAACCTCCTCATTCACTCAAACCAGTGTGGATTTGTCCCTAGCATATCCACTGGAATGAACATATGAAGGGTGCGCAACGCCCTGGCAAAAGCAGAGGAATTGCAGGGCCTGCATGCATTAATGAGTGTGCAGTAATAAAATTGCAGCAAAAAAGTAATCTGTGAAAAAAATCAACCCAGTAAAGCTGTACCCATTATACCATTTAAGGGGAGCAGGGGTTGCAGGGCTGTCCCCCGCTTCCCTTAAATGTTATTATGGGTCCAAGAGTTGCGGGGGTGTCCTCCGCATCCATTACATGGATTACGGTGGCAAAACTACAGCCTTTTTTGCTGTGATTTGATTTTTTTTGTGTAAACAGCCATTTTTCCTCGATTTTAACACATGGAACCCATTAATGCCACTGGGATCGGAAAAGGCCTTTGCCTCTGTGAGGTGGGAATTATTGTGGGCTGCAATGGCAAAGGTGGGTTTTGGGGCTTATTACATGAAATGCAGGAAGCAATTATACACCAAGCCCAAAGCTAGGGTGTGGCCGAATAGGTTCACATCTCGCAGCTTCCCATTACAAAGGGGGACCCGGCAGGGGTGCCCGCTGTCTCCCCATCTCTTTCTTTTGACGATTGTACCATTGGCGGAGATATTAAAATCGTATCAACACAATAGGAGTTTTAGATGACCAGGTGGATGACAGCATCGGATATCCTTATACACAGTTGACCTACTGATATACTGGGGCATCCTCAAACGTGCCCTTGAATAATTGGAATGACTCAAGAATATGCAAGGCTCAGTGAACTTAAAATAAATTTGGGAAAAAAATCAGCATTTGTCCCGGTGAACGGAGAAGCCACAGTGATTTGTGGTGGGCCGGAAGAAGGAGTCGGACTCATTAAAGACATTATGAACTCTATTTAATGAAATTATATGAAAAGGCCAAAATGTTCCTATTTCTAAAGGGATCACCCTGGCTATCTAAAGGAACTAAAGGTGCTAGTCTGTCATCAGGAAGTCCTGAAGCAAAAATGTCCTCAGTCCAAACCTATCTCTACCTGACCATACCACTAGTTTAGCCAACTTAAAGTCAGCCAAGAGAAGGTCTTTCTTCCCCTGGCCGTCCTGTAGTTCCTGATAGTCTCTGTATGGAAATGTCTCTTATACTTGAGTTTCTTTATACAATCTCCTCTGGTAAGCTCTGGATACCTGCCCCATGAGCTCTTGTAAAAATCATCCGGGCTTGGTGCTCTCTTTAAGCTTATGTTACTTACAGCTTGTTTTGAGATAGTTTCTCACATATTTGTCTTCACTTAGGAATCTTTACAGTCTCTTAATGTATCCTTGGATCCTTTGCATGGGACTTTCATTTCCCCCCGCTCCAGGGTTCTTTGTTTTATACTCTTCCTTCTATCATCTGGCTCTCTGGATACTCTTATCTCATATTCCTTAGAACCTGTGCTGGGACTTTGCTTTAACCAGTCTTTATCTCTTTGTTCATAAGACCTTTTTCCTTCTTCCCAGGGTAATTGTCTCCAGTCCCTTTTTATTCTTGTCACAGGGTTATTTGTTGCTTGCTTTGTGAGCATTTCAAGTATCAGACACCTTTATTTCTTGTATCTTGCATTTATGACTGAGATGAGTTGTAATCTTTATGTACTCTCTTATTCCTCACATGCCGTCTTTATGACTGGGATGAGTTGCACTCGTTATGTTCGCTTGTATTCCTCGTATCTCATCTTCATAACTGGGATGAGTGGCACTCCACATATACTCTTGCCCCTGCGACAGCCCGCTTTTCCGTTCTCCCGGGTACCTTCATCTGCATTGGGGAACATTGCACGGCACATGCTCAGGTATTCTTCTCCATTCTCTCGTTCTGGCTTTTCGGCAGCGTCTTTTTCTCTGCTTCTCCTCGGGCTGCAGCTGTGTACAGATGTGGGCAACAGGGAGCTTCTTGTACTTCGAGCTGTGATGGTCTTAGGCGTCATCCAGCGTGAGGCGATCACGGTCACATCACTACCAGTTCCTGGATACTTCTCTTTTCATGGGCAGCGCTTTCCCCATTGCTATTCTTGCCAGCCTCTGGGCATCTCACTGTGGTGTTCCTCGCCAATTTGAAAGTCGTAGGCTCTACTGCAGCCGCCAAGGCACGATTATGTGAGGGGGCCTCCCTTGCATACCTACTCTCTCAGTCTCCTTCCTTCACTCGTCTCAGTTAAATATATACATCTCGTCTTAAAGAGATTGAGCCTCATCATGAGTTGGGCAGTATCCCGTCTGGGATACCGCCCAACTGTATTTGCGTTATTATCGCCGGATCATGGGTTGGGCGGTAAACATAATTCCCCATTCAATTCCCCATTGGGTCCATTGTCCCAAGGCGGAATTTTCAGCACAATTAGCGTGCGCCAATAGCGCCGTAATTGCACCCGAAAATGGGTATTAAGTTGGCGCATTTACACCCAGCTTGTAGCTGGGAGCAAATGCTGCCAAACTTGTGATTGGGCGGACTCATAATTGCGGCGGTAATAACGTTACCACAGCATTTAAGGGCTACCGCCCAACTCATGATGAGGCCCATTGTCTTTTCCTCTTTCTGATAGATTCACTTCAGCATTGCCTGCAGCCAAATATAAAGACGTTACATTCTTAATCTCAGCAAGCAGTCCCATGTAGCTAATATATTGGGCAATTTAGGGACTTCCACATGGGAACGGGAGTCACTCCATGTGAGGTCCCACTTGCCATACCCTTAGGAAGGGTATGTTGGAGCGGGTTCACCTTCCAAGCCTCTAAGGGGTGGTTCGCCCTTGGGGAGAAGGGTCGAATACCGTTGATTAATCACAGATCCCAGACAACTGCCCTCTACAGGTCAATAGGGGTCCATTTACAAACTTGGGGATTAAGGTGCACTTGGAAGAACGTGAATTCCTACAAAACAATTTGGACACAATTCTTGCAAGATTACAGGAGGATGTCAAGCACTGGGCCACCGTACCACTGACATTGATAGGGAGGGCCAATCTATTCAACATTGTCACACTCCCCCAGACTATTGTACATACTACAAAATACCCCAATGGTGGTCCTCAAACAGTGTTTACTAAGATCATGTCCCTACTTCGGAAGGTTATATGGGTGCTTGGTAGTCCAAGGATAGCGTTAGCAATGCTAACGATATTGGTTTGGGAGGGAGGCATGGGAGTGCTGGACATTCAGAAGTATTATTGGGTGTCACATTTGGTGGTAGCAAATAAGTGGGATTTTCGGGGGGCTAATAAAGCTCAAACAGAATTAGAGGTGGCACCAATGGGGTAAAGGTCCCCCTTACAAATACTGTATGGTAGCCCAGAGGGGGAGGCTATCGCCAGCGGGACTAGGGATCATAGAGACAAGGAGGAAAGTCACAACATCAATAGCATGGAAGGGGGGAGTCTCCAGAAGATCTGGAAAACCCAAACATCCCTGAAATATATAAATTAGGGAAAGCTGCCGGGATGGATGAGCAAATAGGTTAACAAAGTAGGTAATATTTTACATTTGGATGAATGGTGACCGTCCCAACATTACTTGAAAAATATAGGCTAACGTAGAGGGACTTCTACACATATTCACGACTAAGGCACACTGTCCATGCACAATTCGGTAGAGTGGTGGACATCCCAGAGCACTCTCCCTTAGAAGTAAATGTACTAACGGAACAATTGAAATAGAAAGCAATAACAATGTAATGCCAGGTGATAAAAAAAACTGCACATCCCCGACATTGACCAGACTGAAACCCAAATTGGAACGGGACTTTGGCATGCCTGAAGAAGACTGAGTGGAAGCGCTGGTATCCATGAGAGAGATGAATATGTCCATGAGATTAAGGCTAGTGCAATTCAAGATCCTGCACAGAGTATACTATCGCAGAGAAAAACTGTGTAAAATGGGTAAGGCGGACGATGATCTCTGTCTGAAATGCAGGGGCACAGTAGGGACCTCCTTCCACCTGCTGTGGGGCTGCACAAGGATCAGAGCATTCTGGGAACGAGTATTCAATCCTAGATAAATTGACTGAGCATGCAAGTTCACAATCCCCCAAACTGACATTTCTCCATATTCTGGGGGACGTTGTGGACTCAGAGGGAGAAAATATACTTATTAACATTGCACTGAAGATAGCCAAGAGGGAGGGCAGTTAACTAGGGGAACAGTGAGGTGCCGAAAGTGACCAAATGGAAAGAGGGAATGGATCACTGTTGAGTGCTGCAAAACAGCATACCGAAATAGGAGATGTCTGACAAAGTACAACATAATATGGGGGAAGTTGGACTCAATGATTTGAGAATGGGTTTCCAAAGCGGGTGGGATGAAGAGAGAGGGGGCACATCAGAGAAGGGTGAATGCCTCATTGATAATTGAACACCAATACGATGGGTAATTAGGAAGGATTGCTGATAGAATGGGTTTAATGGGACAGAGGCTGGAGGAAAGAGGGGAGGGAGGACCTGACACTGTTGTTAAATGCGCCATGTAGAAAAAATGTTGACATGATATTTCTGAGATGGTTTAATACCTGGGTAAAGGCAGATATTCTGATTAAACACCAACAAACTGGCTTGAAGAAGGGGTTTAGCACCACCCATAACATATGGACCCTCCAACTCCTCATGGCAGAAGCCTTAACATATCCTGACCGCCACCTTTACCTCTGCTTTGTAGATTACAAAGTGACTTTTGATTGTGCATCAAGGCCTTTTCTATGGTGTAAACTAGAACAATGGGAGATTGATCCTTTTCTCCTAAATTTCATTAAGTCCCTTTACAGCGACACCTGTGTACTTGTACGCTTATCTCAAGACAGACATACATCTAAGCCCGTAACGACCAATATAGGTCTAAAACTGGGGTGCGTGCTGTCACCCCTGTTTTTTGACTTGTATGTTTCGGACATCAATCAGGCAAGGCTCGCCTGTCAAAACTTTCCACCTTTACATGGCAGTGAGAGCATTTAGTGGCTCTCGAATGCAGATGATACTGTGTTCTTAGATCAGACACCATTAGGCCTGCAGGGATCAATTGATGCTTTACATTCTTATGTGACTGTAAAAAAGCTAAAGATAAATGAGAAAAAAAAAACTAAATTATGGGAATAGGCAATAACTCAGGTGGCACATGGGAAATGAAATACTTGAAGTTGTAGATACGTACATTTATCTAGGGATACACATAAGGAATAGGCCAACTATCTAAATCTACAAAGACATTCTTCTGAGGAAAACAATAGGGAAGTGCCAGGTAGTCAAGAGATTCCTTCACACAAGAGGAGGTGCCTCCATTGAGGGATTATTGGAAATATACAAGAATGGTATTAACCCTGGAACAATGTACAGTCTAGAGGTGCTCCTAGAGGTCCCTGTGGTTGGACAAAATGGAAGGAAAAAATATTCGATCATAACTGGATTTGCCTTCAGCAGTACCAGTAGCTTTGAAATTGGAATTAGGTCTAGACTCCCTTAAGGTACACTGGAAATTAACTAGATCCAAACTTATAGCAAATATATCATGGGCAGGGGGGAAAAATGACTCACTGTTGTGCCTTGCAGTGGAGCGTGAGAGTGTCAAACCGGGCAACCTAGCGTACAGAGAATGTCCCTGGTGGGGGAACACCTAGATGCCTTACATTTGGATATACCTAGTTAGAATGAGGCAAATACATGTTTTAGCAAACTAAAGGGTAAGACCTGGGTATGGAATCATTCCTCTAAAATATCCAGATTAGACAGGAAAAAGCAATACTCTAAATTATCTATGCAAAGCTTTGCAGTAAATCGACCCTGCAGTTAACTTACTAAACGAGCAGTTACCTTACTCAACTACGTAATATGTACATGCATTGTTTTATTCCTGATCTCCATCTTAACATTTTGCTTGTGCAGGAATACACTGAAGCCTGAATGGTGTTGCTAGCTCTGAAAAATTATGCCATCTCTGTGGAGAATATGTTGAGACCTCGAGACATATTCTAACTGGTTGTCAATGATTATCTGAACTTTTTTGTAAAGGTTATGGAAATCTTTTGAATACTCCTGGGAGTCTGGGCACAGACCCGATTTGGGCTGCATTGTATTTTGTAGAGGCATTGGTTTACACAGCAGCTGGATATTATATTTGGAAAGTAGTATTAAGTCAATTCTACGGAGAGGATATGTGTTAGACCACTGAGAAGTTTTAGATGGAGGGGGTAACCAAACTGGTCAAGATATAGAGGGTACTGAAATCATAAGCATGAATGCTGTCAAAAGGCGTGTTTATGAGGTGTTCTGCTTGAACTGTTTCAACTTAACCTGAGTGTTTTAAGATCGACATTTTTCGGAAGTACACAACGTATATTGAATGTTTGCATTTTAACAACATGTTGTTTGTTTTTAACTTGATATGACTATTTTGATATTGTTAATGCTATGTGATGTTGTGGCTAATGTTCATTCACGTGTTAGAAGAAAAGGTGTTTTTAGTCTAGCCATAATACACTTAAATAAAAAAAAATGCACTATATTGATTTAACTAAAATGATGTTTTTTATTTTTCAAAACTCAATAAAAAATAGATATGAAAAAACATTACAATACTCATAGCAGAAATTACACATTTGGAATTAAAACAAGCTTTTACAATGTAAAAAAACGTACCTTGCGTGCGTTCTCATCTCTATTTAGGTTCCTGTCAATGACTTATGATGGGGGAGGGGGGGGGTGGAGAAAGAGAGAGAGAGAGAGAGAGAGACGGGGAGAAAAATAAAGAAAAAAAAGGAAAATAGCCGGCATGTTAGTTCAGCAAGTTAAGCTCATGCCTCAATTATCTGTGTGTCTAAATTTTATAAATGGGCTAACAGAACGCCTACTAACACTGTTTAGAAGGGGGAGGGATCTAGCCAGGGGTGTTGCTAGGTCTGGAAAAGATCCAGGGCTACACTAATATCAGGATTGTTGGGACTCGGGGCTAGCTAGCCTTTTGGTTGTAGACCCTGAGATTCTATCCGGGACTACAACTAAAAGACCCGGAGCTATAGCCACCTAAACCCCCCGCCCCACCTAGCAAGGCCTCTGGATCTGGCATAACGCTTCAGTTAAATTTGAGAAGCATATGGTTAGCTAGTGAGTAGCCTTTGAGATGTGGCCCTTCAACAGTCTAAATGAAAAAGGTGTTCGTATTTTACTCTAGATTCCCTTTTACAGAAAATATTGTTAACAGCAGCACTAAACAAATCGTTTACTAAAATGTAAAGAAAAGAACACCACTGGGGGGATAAAACATACGGTGCGTGTAAATGTGCATTTACTCACCCCGTCTGAACAAATAGCCTTTTCTGAGAAATAGAATTCCCCATACTCTGCCCCCACCTGCTGTCAAGATAAGAACCGGGGTTCACACAGCACAATCCTAACACGTGCAGCAGTCTCCCCACTCAAAATGATTTAATTTCCTTATCCACTGATCCTGTGTGAGACAGACATCTACCTCATCCATGGAACAGAAAACCTCTGCTATTGCATCCAACTTACTGACAACCTGTTCTCTTTTATAGGTTATTGCACACCCCTGGAGGTTTCACACTTGGATAGGATTATTGGAGCCTGCTGCTCGGACAACTTGAGCTTCACAAACATTTGCTGAATGAGAAACCGATTTTTTATCTGAATGGTGACTCATCATCCCCCAGCGACCTGCACAGGAATCTTCCACTAGCACACGCTAGGAAAGACTAGCAGGCACTCCTGTGCATGCCTTCCAGGTTCTGAAAACACTGAAGAAATGAGTGGAATAGACAGTCTGGAGGTCTGTCCAAACTTCTCAAGAGAGCATAGCGTTTCATCCAGTGTTGCACGGGAAGAAGCAGCAGTTCGGTCTTGTGATCTTGACCTCCACTCACATACACAGAGACACACAGAGCCACTGAATCAATGAACCGTTCTTTATACCCTCTCCAGCTTTCTGTTCCCAGGCTCTAATAGCCCCTCCCCTTCCTCCCTTCTTTCCTATGTCCTTGGCTTCCTTTCTTTCCCTTAAGGTGGTTCTCCCCCTAAGGTGGACCAATCCTGTTTCATGTTACAACAACTTCCCCCTGCTTATTATCTTTGTAGGGATTCATCTTTCTTCCTGGTGGTCGCCATGGTATTCGTCTTGGTCTTGTTTCTGGTCTTGGTCTTGTTTCTGTTCGCTATTCCCCATCTCTCAATTTACCCAGAGACCTGCGTGCCAGCTCAGGAATACTATCTGAGGCAGGATCTTAATTCAGGGACACGTCTGCCAGCTTTCCAAGCTGTTGCGCCCACCTTGGCAGAGTTGATCACGTCCTCCGGCAGCAGTTTCCCCAAGGACATTGCTGCTCTCTATTCTTTCATATGTCCTTATTTCTTGCTCTCTGTTCTTCTCCCACATTCTTCACTCTGTCTTTGTCCCACTGGAAGTGAAATTTCTCTGTTTCCATCATCCAGCCCGTTTCCTTAAAATCTTCAACTCATTCTTTGTTTTGTCCACTTGTGTGAGTCCCACTTCATGACCTCTTCCGTCCTATGCACTTTCTCATCCACTTCTTGCATCCTCATAGTCCTCTGTTTCATTTCCTCTTTGTGACCCTTGTATACTGCTATGGTCTGTACAGGATCAATAGGTGAACTTTGCGTTTGTTCTTCTTCCTTTGTGACGGCAGTCGGTGTGATCCACTCTTGACTCTTCTTTTGATAGTATCTTCTCTTCTCAGCCTTACTTGAGTGCACCACCATCTGCTTTAGGTGTTGCTTGGATCTCTTTGTATCAGTGGGCGTTCTGTGCCCAGTTTGGACTGCATGCTCCTTTGCCATCAGCGTGGAATGCCTGTCTTCCTCATCTTGGCTGGCCAGAGGACTGTCACCTTTGCTGTATGGCAGGTGTGTCCTTTCATTTCTTAATCAGAGCCCCACCCGGGAGTTTGAGGGCGGGTTTGGTTGGTATTCACTTCCGGGGCTGTTCTTTTAATTTTGCTGTTTTGTTTGGTTTGCCTGGCCCATAAACTGGTGGCGTATTTTTATGCTCATTTGTAGATGTCCCCTCACTGTGCACTCCTCTGACTTCAGTTGAATGTGGGTGCTGTTTTTGGTGTTTTACGGATGCGTGTGCCCTCTTCCTCTGTCTTGCAGGTTTCTTGTGGTGTCCTCTACAGCCCTGCCATACTTTCTATTTCCTCGTGTTTCTTGTTTCTCCTTGTTTAGTTTAGTTTAGTTTAATTTACTTATACTGCACAGCAATGAGCCCATAGGCATGATGGCGCAGACAAGACAAAAACAACAGAAAAGCACATCTGAAAAAAACAGTCCAGAGAGCGGCCAGGGTAGATGCAACAAAAAGAATTATTCAAACAACCAGATTTTGAGCTTTTTCTTGAAGAGCTCAAGTTTGGTTTCCAACCTAGGGCTCAATGGGAATGGGAAGGCCAGATGCACCGGCACCATTCGGAATGGTGCCGGTGCATCCGACATGCTCTGCTCGCGGGTGCCGGTACGCCCCCAGGTCTGACCTAGCGGGAGCTTACCGATACTGTAGTTACCGGACCGGCAAACTTGTAATGAGGCCCATTGGTTGGATGCTTTCACGGCTTACACGTGTAACAGGAGTAGTGCATGCAGGGAGCATTGACTCTCAGACACAAAGAGGTTGGAGTAGTCACATGCACACATGCAGATGCCCAATGTCGCGTCGGCATGTCTGTGTGCCAGCTGTATGTCCCACCTCTACTGGCAGGCAGCAGTTGATGTGGCACAAATAGTACAGACAGGTCAGTACCATATCCTTGGTGAGCTGTGAACATGCTGGGGTCAGCTTGACCCTGTCAGTCAGGAATGAGATGCAGTGTACACTGTGTGATATGCTGTGACTCGCATGTTTCTGCATTTAGCATGTGTACTTATGAGTCGTGCCACCGAGCGTCACCTGTACATGATGTGTCTGATGCACATGTGGTGTGTATGCCGGCCATGATCGGCATTCAACCAGTGGGATGACTTTTAGTATTTAGTATTGGCTGAGTGTGTTGGCTTTGAAAGGAAATGTTATGTGCATGATGTCTATGTATCAAAAACAGGCTGATGTATGTTCGCAATAGTGGCATTTCCATTGAGTGCCATCAGGTGTTGGTGTGTTTGCTGAGGCCCAGACTGCTGGATGTCTGTTTGTCTGGTCTGCACACCGTGTGGCTCTGTCTTTGTGTGCATGACACATTTTTGTGTGGCTTAACCGCTATATGTGTTGGATGTGTGTGTATTATTTATGGCTTGATCTGCATCTCCATGTCTGCCCACGCATCATGGTCCTCTGTACCTAGTGGGTGTGGTACATGTAGAGTGTGACTGTCAACTGTATGTTGTGCTGGCTTGCATGTGGAAACATCACTTAAGGTGAACAGGGACGCTGTTGGGTCACTCCTACGTGTGACATTGAGCTTGTACAGCCTATGTGCCTTAGGCATGTGTGGGATCGGTATACTGATGATACATATGGCAATGGGACTGCAATACTGCTCAGCATTCAATGTCACTGGACTGATGCATGGATGTGTTCAATGGATGCATGCCAACTGCTGGAACATCTGAGGGGTAAATGGTCCATTGCCTTTTTGCAAGTGGATGTGTGTAGTGGTGTCATATGTGCAATGTATGTGCATGGATGTGGCAACGTGGTCACAATTTGTCTCAACCCAGGCCTCCACTTACAAAGTCACAACTTCCCTTCACACATGGGCAGGCCATGGCTTTACATCTTACAAGTCACGACAGACACGTGTCTGTGGTTCAATATCATTTATTTTGTGCTGTAAATATATTTCGTAGGTGTAAATGTGTGGTGTTCTTCAAGGGGCAGTGGAGGATGTGCAGGGGTGTTTGTGATGGTGCGGTGCTCAGGGGGTGTTCAGGATTTGCGTGCATATGTGGAAGAGGGGATGGGGGCTGTGAGAAACCAGAAGGTGTCTCACCCACTAGTCCACGGAGTCTGTCGCTCAGGTGGCCAGGACACAGCCATCGCTTTTGGATCCAGTTCTTGGGGGTGGACCAGTGCTGAAGGATCACCTGGGTGAGGGATCTTCAGGGAGTGGGAGTGGGACATTGGATGGTGAGGCAAAGTATCCCCTTCCCTGGAACACCTTAACCCCATCCTATCAGGTAGGATACTTAGGAACTCAATCCCCACCCCTTTCACAACACAAACACTTTCTCACGGACAGCCCGCTATGAGAGAAAATGGACTAGCACCTGAGCCATATACCTGATGTCTCCCAATACAACGGTCAGGCAGGGTCAGGCAATTACTGACCAGCACGCAGACCTTACTTCCATTACACTTCCCCATACCGATAAAAGGCAGAGCACGAGAGCACACTCTGAGTGAGGCAAAGCACACTAGGAAACAGCAGTTGCAAGATGGCAGTTTAACATGATGAGGAAGATGGCAAAACCGAAGAGGATCACAAGGAGGGATGTTCCCTTGACCTTTTCGACAAGGAACTGTTACTTTCTCGAAACCTCAAGAATAGAAAGCGTAAGACTAGGAAACCAGGCTGAGGAATCCTGCATTGTGTGTTGAAGGTACCGGGGCCTCTCGTGTCGATAATCAAGGTGGGGAGAATCGCCAGCTGCCGTGGTACTGTCCTTGGCTCCAAAAAGAAAGCAGCGTCAGTGAAATCAACACAGCCGATGAATTTGGGAAACTGTTACAAGACTGGTCTGTGCTGAAGCCAAGGTTGCAAGCAGCAACATTGAATGGCGAGAGATGGATCAGAGAACATTGAGTGAAACACGTGTGTTAACCAATGCGAGAAAAGTTGAACTGCAGATGAGTGATTGAACTTTGAAGCCAAAATATATGATACATTTGACAGAGTGGTCTGGCTTTGCGTGTTTGCTTAATCGAAGGTCTCTCTTAGGTGTCCAGCTGAGAGTTGACAAAAGTGAAAGATTGGCGAAGCATTGTGAATCGAGGTGGTCATGCAACGGGTCAAGCAAAATCCAGTGCACAGTCGAAAGTCATCGATATTGATATATTAAATAAAGTTGATGGCAAAGTAGGTAAAGTTGGTCTAAGCACGGCAGAGGGAGATCAATTGAAAACTTTGTGTTAAAGCAAGTTTGTGTTACAATAGATAAATTGGTCCGAGCCCGGAAGAGGGAGATTGATTGAAGAGTTTGTGTTGGAACGGACCGGAGACCGAAGGAGGGGGATCCGGGGTGAGCCGTGGGTCACTCGAGAAATTGGATATGTGGAAGTCCTACGAAAATTGTGTATATGTGAAAAAAGAACTTGGTGTTAAAGTGGATCTGAGCCCGGCGTCGGGGGATCCAAAGTGAACAGTAAATCACCTGAGAAAAGTGTGCATAGGAGAATCCTGAAAGTAAAGGAACTTTGTTGTTTGTTTGTTGCATCAGGCCCTCTCAAATAGGAGACTTGTGTTCAGAACACCATGATGTTGAAGTTTTGAACTGCAACCTTGTGCTAAAGAAGACAGAGACTGTGCTAAGTTCGAGTGTGCTGGTTTATCCTGTGCTGAAAACGCGGGGAAGGGAAACCAAAGGGTTGAATATCCTGACATATTATTTCTTGAACACTTTTCTTTTGCATAACATTGTTAAACAAGACACAACTAGGACTGCGTTATTATTATTTGATGGTGGTAGCTTGCTCCCATCATTAAATTTAGGGTTAGATAGGTGTTTTTCAAACCCAATTAAGGTTCAATAAACACCTTTGAACTGTGGTCAATTGTATCTGCCTTACTGTTGATACCATGCCTTCCTTACAGGGTGGAGGGTGGGCTGGAGGAGGCGAGGAATGCAATGAGTCGGAGGTGGGTTTAGGGGGCTGTTCCTGGGCCCTGCACTTCACCTTTTGGCCTGTGGATCAGGCTGGGATCCCTGAGATGCCGGCGAGGCCAAGCTGTTCTCCTCCCCAATGGCTTGGCTGCCTCTAGGCTGAGTGGCACTCTGGCAAGTGTTTGGCCGCATGCATGCCCTGTCCACCATCTCAGGTCACCTCATGGGTGTGCCATGCATCGTCACCCGCTCGTTGGACCTCTTCGAAATTCCCAGGTGTGCCTCAGTTGTGTTGTCCAAATCCATGCCCAGCCCGAATATGTTCCTGTTAATGTCTTTGCCTGTTTGGTTGATGGAATCCAGGTGGCCTGACATGCCTGAGAGCTCCTGTGTAATGCTGCGCTCGACCTCGGTCACAGTGTCAATCATGAGCCACTGGTGCTGAAGGAACTTGCGCAGCCACTTGGGCTGCTCCCCCTCTGATGGTCCCACAGGCAATGGTGGTGCAGTCTAAGGGTAGGCTCCAAAGGAAGCAGCCTCTATGGCCCAGGCACTTGGGCGTGGCACAGGCACCTTGTTGGGAGTGCTGGTGGGGGGAGGTGATGTGCATGAAGTCTCTGCTGCTGGTGTTAATCTCATTTGCCACCACCTACTCAAGGGGAATGCTGTCCTCTGCCAGGACCTCTGCCATTGCCTCCTCTGCAAGCAGTGGGATTTGGAGACACCTGTGTGTTGCTGGCAACTCTGCACAGCACTCCTCCTGTGTGGGGGATATGTTTTCCCCCGAGTCCTCCCTGATCACTGTGCTTAGAGAGACTCAGCTTCACCTCACTGATGATGCCCAACAAGGCTGAAACACATGTATGGGGTTGCTGATGGTACTCTTGTTCAGAGAGGAATTGCCATAGCATTTCGGTGCTGGAGTGCCCTTGTGGGCGGGACAAAGACTGATATGCAAATAGATATTTCCCATCTGTGAAGGTACAGCGAGCAAAAAGCAATGGCTGCGAACTCTCAATGTGGTTAATAACCACTGAACAGGTTATCATGCCTGGTTCTTTCGAGAGAAGGGCGCCTGCTACCTTTTTTGTATTTTTGAAAGGAACTTGGGGTTGGTCACCCTAGGTTACCTGGGGGCAACCAGACGTGGACTCCCTGCTCACTGACCTTAGAGAGGCTCAGCTTCACCTCACTGATGATGCCCAACAAGCCTGAAACACGTGTATGGGGTTGCTGATGGTACTCTTGTTCAGAGAGGAATTGCCATAGCATTTCGGTGCTGGACTGCCCTTGCGGGCGGGACAAAGACTGATATGCAAATGGATATTTCCCATCTGTGAAGGTACAGTGAGCAAAAAGCAGTGGCTGCGAACTCTCAATGTGGTTAATAACCACTGAACAGGTTATCATGCCTGGTTCTTTCGAGAGAGGGGCACCTGCTACCTTTTTTGTATTTTTGAAAGGAACTTGGGGTTGATCACCCTAGGTTACCTGGGGGCAACCAGACGTGGACTCCCTGCTCACTGTGCTTAGAGAGGCTCAGCTTCACCTCACTGATGATGCCCAACAAGGCTGAAACACGTGTATGGGGTTGCTGATGGTACTCTTGTTCAGAGAGGAATTGCCACAGCATTTCGGTGCTGGACTGCCCTTGTGGGCGGGACAAAGACTGATATGCAAATGGATATTTCCCATCTGTGAAGGTACAGTGAGCAAAAAGCAATGGCTGCGAACTCTCAATGTGGTTAATAACAACTGAACAGGTTATCATGCCTGGTTCTTTCGAGAGAGGGGCGCCTGCTACCTTTTTTGTATTTTTTAAAGGAACTTGGGGTTGGTCACCCTAGGTTACCTGGGGGCAACCAGACGTGGACACCCTGCTCACTGTGCTTAGAGAGGCTCAGCTTCACCTCACTGATGATGCCCAACAAGGCTGAAACACGTGTATGGGGTTGCTGATGGTACTCTTGTTCAGAGAGGAATTGCCATAGCATTTCGGTGCTGCAGTGCCTTTGTGGGCGGGACAAAGACTGATATGCAAATAGATATTTGCCATCTGTGAAGGTACAGCGAGCAAAAAGCAATGGCTGCGAACTCTCAATGTGGTTAATAACCACTGAACAGGTTATCAGGCCTGGTTCTTTCGAGAGAGGGGTGCCTGCTACCTTTTTTGTATTTTCGAAAGGAACTTGGGGTTGATCACCCTAGGTTACCTGGGGGCAACCAGACGTGGACTCCCTGCTCACTGTGCTTAGAGAGGCTCAGCTTCACCTCACTGATGATGCCCAACAAGGCTGAAACACGTGTATGGGGTTGCTGATGGTACTCTTGTTCAGAGAGGAATTGCCACAGCATTTCGGTGCTGGACTGCCCTTGTGGGCGGGAGAAAGACTGATATGCAAATGGATATTTCCCATCTGTGAAGGTACAGTGAGCAAAAAGCAATGGCTGCGAACTCTCAATGTGGTTAATAACCACTGAACAGGATATCATACCTGGTTCTTTCGAGAGAGGGGCGCCTGCTACCTTTTTTGTATTTTTTAAAGGAACTTGGGGTTGGTCACCCTAGGTTACCTGGGGGCAACCAGACGTGGACACCCTGCTCACTGTGCTTAGAGAGGCTCAGCTTCACCTCACTGATGATGCCCAACAAGGCTGAAACACGTGTATCGGGTTGCTGATGGTATTCTTGTTCAGAGAGGAATTGTCATAGCATTTTGGTGCTGGACTGCCCTTGTGGGCGGGACAAAGACTGATATGCAAATGGATATTTCCCATCTGTGAAGGTACAGTGAGCAAAAAGCAATGGCTGCGAACTCTCAATGTGGTTAATAACCACTGAACAGGTTATCATGCCTGGTTCTTTCGAGAGAGGGGCGCCTGCTACCTTTTTTGTATTTCAGAGTCAGCTCTGGACACGATGGCCTGGAGCACCTGTGGGTTCTCGTGGGCTGCCACCCCACGACCACCACTGGTGCCTGGTTGGTCATGTGAACTGACCACTGTGTCTGGTATGACATCTTCATCCTCTGCCGCCAGTGCGTCATCCCCTGCAACATAAAAAAGAACAACAAGAACAGGCACGTCAGTAGCACATACCACACACATACAGTTCACAACAATGACAGACAAATAATGAAACAGCCATGTCAGAGGCAAATCAAACGCCAACATGCATCCAGTAGCATTGCAATGCAGGGCCATCCCAAAAGCAGTAAAGGATGTGTGCAAAATGTGAATGCAACACATGTATTGCATGTTGCACATCACCTGCATCACACACAACCTCTAGATGCAATTCAAAAATGAGAGATGGTAACAACTAGTCAGCACCTAGCATAAGCATGTGTTACCACACAGATAGACACAGCTAGAAATGTAACCAAACACACCATGATACATGTAACATGCATGTTCATGTGCAGCACTCAACTACAATCAACTATGCACAGTACATGTGTCATAGGAGGCATCTACGATAGTGCATTTCCAAACTGTGATGGGAGGGATATGGGTACATACAGGTCAGGTCAACATCACACAGCACCATCATGATTGCACGTTGAAGGGCGTAACTTGGCACAGGAGTGGGTGTGTGTGTTGCAGTGCATGTGTAGCCCCTCAATTTACAACATCAAGATGTATGTATTCAAACATTATGGCAGTGTAACAGCAATTGCAGCCATCATGTGCAAATGGCATGCACCAGGGAGCATGGTTTCCGTGGAACACTCGCCCTATGGCCAATAGCAGGGAGGTACTGCATGGCAATGACATATTCCACACAGAACTGTGCATTGCCAGACAGTGTAGGCATGCGTTTATTGCATCTCATCAGTCAAATGTCTCTACAGCCAATGAGAAGTGGACATGATGGAGGAGAGTTGAGGAACCATCCATACTACATCCATGCATGTAGAAGACAACACCAGTTGAAAAGTGGTTATGGGCCTGTAACTGGGGGGGCCAAGGCCATGATACAAATGTGCACAGCTCAAAGACATGTGTGATGACACACAGACCTACAGTGAGCATGACATGGCTGTCCTAATGAGATGACACTTTGGCTCATCCCAGAAATATACAACAAGGAGCAGATGGTGAAGGACACCTAGGGGCATACATGGAATGCACATGTAACATGATCCTGCACATATGTGCATGGGGAGCCACTGCCATCAGCACACTTAGAGTGAGCCACACTGCACCAAGGACTAAGGATGGGTATGACATGATGTGACATCTCATCAAGATTGCACACGTACACAAGTGGCTCAGAGCGCAAACAAGCAAAGGGAGGAGAACAAGGGAGAAAAGGAATTCAAAACAACTATCATACTGGGCACAGTGACACACAGAACACGCTAGTGCATGGAGAAGGGATAAAGGGTTGAAGACCCAGGAAGGGGGAGAAGCGGAACCTGCCAAACAGAACAGACCAAAGAAGGAAAATTAAGTGCAATGACAGAATGTCCATTCAAATAGTGGTAGTACAGCCAGCAAGTGGCAAGTGCAAGATGATTTGGACAGGGCAAATCTGATGAGTGCAGACAAAGAGTGCTGGACTGTATGGGGACAAGCACTGAACCCATTGATATGGGCGGCCTGTAGGCAGTGCAGCAGGGAGGCAGGGTGAGCAGATACCTGATCCGATGGACAGAGCGTGTGCAGGGGCACAGTGCCAACAGAGGAAACTGTTCAGCTGGGTAGAAGAGGGGCTAATGCAGGAGCAAGAAGGAAGGTGTTTTCAGGTGCTACCAGAAGCAGATATATCTCCCCTCAAGATTCAACGTGGCCAGTTGGCTGTTCAAAAGTGAGCTCCCAGCTGTACACACAGATCTGCTACTACCTCATTTATTGAATTAATGACTGAGCTTGAGGGAGTGTGGGGTAGAGGAGCAAAGGACTCAAGGGGGGAGGAATTGGTAGAGGGATTGTCGAAGGTATTTCCTACCGAGTCTCAAAGAAACCTTGTGCGCAATGCAGAGGGTCTGAAGTAACATCCTTGCATCCACTGGTAGCCAGTGAAGGGGTCACATAGCTGGAAAGATGGGATCCCAGGGCTTGTGGCCAAGGACAAGTCTTGCAGTCCTGTACCGGATTAGTGGTGAAGGGTGGAGGCTGGTCGATTATTGAATGAGACTGTCACAGTACCCCAACCTTGAATGAACCAGAGCTTCTTGACAGACTGTGAACATGTAGGAGAATGTTAGGGAGGGCACAGTACCCTCGAGGTGGCGGGGCAAGAAGTTAATCCATTCCAAGATACATCACAAATGTGTGTGTAAAAGAGATGTGTTGAGTCAAAGGTGACCCAGAGGTTCATGGCCTTGCAGGTGGAGGCAGGAGGAGGGCCAAGTGAGGCTGGCCAGAGATTGATTGCAAAGGATGGAAAAGGTGCATCAATGAGGAGGATGTCAGTCTTGCTGGCATTCAGACAGAGACCGTTGGTAGTACACCAAAAACAAATGGCAATGAGGCTATCTGAATTAAGGGAGGGACAAGAGGTGGCTAAGGGCAGCCAGGAAATGAGTTGGTTGTCATCAGCATAGCACCAAAACTTGTACAAAAAAATGATAATGCAGTAGTTAAGAGCTGCCAGGTGCTCTCTGTGAACTGAGGCTGAAAGATCAGACCCCTGGTGAACAACACAGGTGGAGAGGGATATTGAAGATAGGTAAGAGCCAACTTGTAGCTGGGCGGGTCACACATGCCAAACACACATGTCATTGAGTTACACGCATCAATACTCACCAGATGATGCATCATAGTCCATCCTCTCTCCCACCCCATGGATTTGTTCCTCTGGGATGAACTCTGAAGCGATCTCCTAATGCTGAGTGAGTTCATCCTCCTCTGGTGGTGGCCCACCACCAGTCACCAGAGATATGGAGTAATTGGAGGCACGCTTTTGCTCAGCACTGCGTTTAAGGTCATTCTAGCGCTTATAGCAGTCCTGAGCTGTGCGCACCTGGAATCCCATGGATGTCACACCATCCGCAACATGCTGCCAGTGGACCCAACACTGGTGATGTGTTGTATGGCACTGTGGGCCCACAAGCATATCGCGTTGGTGTTCCGACACATAGCCCATAAGGAAGTCCAGTTTCTGATTGCAGAAAGGCTTCTTACTTGACGTGCCAGAGGCCGGAGCCGTGTCTGGGGTCCCAGCCTCTTGTGCAGGAGCACGCTTCCTCCTTTTGGCCGGTGGTACTGACCCTGAGTGGGCAATGTGGCCCTGATCAGTGGGGGCAGTGGCGCTGGTGGACTGGACCAAGGCAGTTGGTGTTGGTATGAGGACAGAAGGTCTGGCTTGGGTCTGACTCACTGCCGGGGTGGTGTTAGCTTCATCTGCAAATGCAGTTACCACCACCCGGCTGCTTGGGGCAGCAGATGTCATGACTTTCCCAGATACGTGTGCCACAGTCACAGCCGCCTGTGACAGCAGATGTAATTTGCTGTTGGGTGATATGGGTGCCAGGTTGTGATGCAACAGCTGCATCACCAGAAACCACAGGGGGTGGTGGCATGTCTGTAACAGCACGTGGCTGGGGATCCTTCCCTGTAGCCACCCTAGCCACTGTGGACTGCCTATCCTCCCTGGTCTCCACACCCACGTGCCCGACCACATCCAGCCCTGGGAGGACGGCCAGCTTTGCCGCCCTTAGCCTTTGGTGGCCTCCCAACCATGGCACCGATGGAAAATGGGCTATTGGAGGTTCACTCAACAATTGTCCTGGGCAATTGGCTAGAAGGGGGCAGGGTACTTGATGGAATAGGTGCCCCAGTGCCCCTGCAAGGCTGTCTGTGACCCCTGGGAGAAAAGACGGGTCGCGCAACGCTCAGGCAACCCCTAAAAAATTAAAAATAAATAAAAAATAAAAATTAATTTAAGCTCACGTAATTAGAATAAAAAAATAAAATTTGTGCATGCGTCCCCGGTAGCCCACGTGCGTGAATATTATCTCCAGCAGTCCGGTGTGGCACCCAGGAACACAATAAACACATACCCGTGGAAAACACGCAGGCTACAATGACCTCTAAACGGTACGCATACACAGGGGGAACCACAGTGGGAAAAACGCATATGTGACTCACCGTCTGCCTTGCGTGGAAAAAAAAACACACGCGCTTGTGTGCGTAGGCAACACCCCACCAAAAGAAGAGGTATGGACTTCAGACACTGTAAAGTAATTGCGTGTGATTCCAGCAGAGTAAACACACGCGTCGGTCTCCACGAACAGCACGTACAGTGTTTTGCTGGCACGTGCTCACCTTTAACCCGTGCAGAGAGCAACACCTGCGCACGTAACGTCACATACGCGCTTACGAGCTTGGATGTGTTTTTTGGCACGTGCGCATGCACCCGTGCTGAGGGATATACCCGCGCGCGTCACTTCTCTTACGCGCCTAGGCCCTTTCCTCGGATTACACGCATTAACACGCGGACATGCTGTTTTTTCACGTGCTGAGTCACTATGCACCCGTCGTGGTTGGGGGGCTGTATGCTGGTCCACTGGTCTTTGCGCCATGTACTGGATTTGTGCGCTGTTCATGGCTCGCGGGACTGGGTTGGGGCGTAACTGGTGCTGCTGCAGGGTCGCTGCGCCACTCTGCGCCTCGGCTGGTTATGGATGTTGAAATCCATGAATACGCTGTGCGCTGAAATGGGTTTTGGCACACGCGGCTGGCGCAGAGTGTCGCACGCGCACACTGTGCACCAGCCATGTGCCCACTTGTGCGCTGATTTCTATGAATTACCCCCTAAGTGTTTAGAGAAATTGACCTACTTATAAAAACTTAGACTACTCAACCGCTAGGGTAATAAAACTGTTCCTTAATGTGGACTTCTTCATTTACCCCAGCCAGAATTACTAACTAGTGATACACAATCACACATAAACTGAAGCCCAGACGGACGAAAGTACTGTTTAAATACCAAGAAGAACCAGAGAGATATCGCAACTCCCTCTCGCTATGAGGGCACACTGAACCAAACCATATGATGGTAGGTTTAATTTTAATAAATACAGTGCTACTGAAGGGAATGATGAATGGGGAGTCAAAACTGGAGTGAATGATGAGCTAGAAAAATTGATATGTATCTCTTTATTGATACTTCTGGCAGAGTCTACTATTTATTAGCTTCTCTGAAGATTTTCCAACTATTTGGATATTCTCATTCAATCTCACCCACTGGTAGTATCAGGTAATTTATCCTAGATACTAATTACATAGTCATTTTCTACTAATAAACAACAATCTGAGCATTTCAAGCTCACTGTTTTGTTTGTTTTCATCTAACGGTTCAAACAATCTTATCTGAAACAGTTGAAAGAAATGAAGACTTAAACTGCACTTTCTAATAACCCATGTGACTACTACAACTTCCCCTGATGAATGTTTCAGAATTATAACAGTGAACAGAAACATGTTGAGAGCTATACCCTGTATAATATGGTGATATTAGGCTATATGAAAGTAACAAGTTGTATACCTTTACAACCCGAATGAACAATAAGAGCCTTGATTCTCTTCTCTTTTCTTTATCAATCAATCTACTCTCAGTCATATGAGTACCAACAACAGGATACAAACAGTTTCAGACTATTTTTTAATATGTGTTTCATCAATTTTGTTATACTTTTCTAATTGCTACTAGATTCCTTGAACTGTTCTTCACGATCCAACTACCACCATACTATATACTTAAAGATTCAAGAGAACGCCACGCAAAGGCATACTATATACACAATATATATATTTGTATTGATTACATTGGCTTAGTGTCTCAATGAAAAAACAAATGATCTGCATTATTTCATACTATATGCTGTGACTTCAAAATTTTAAGTAGCAAGGCTGTCAACTGATTTTTGATTTCATATGACATCTCACAACCCAGCGTACTTTCCTGTTTATCAATTTCTATATTTTACATTTTCTTTTTATTTGCAAGTCAGATAAATGCATTTTTAATTTGTTGGCTCCCATTTACACATCGACACAATTGCAACTGTCGTATCATGCAAGTATGAAATAGAATATTCACTCTCTATGTATAGAAAATCTACATACTGAAAATTGTGAGTTCCTGGGATTTTTGTTGGCAAGCGTAGAAAATATGAGAACGCAAAGCATAGCAGACAGAAAAGTGAAATAGATGATGTACTACCCTATTTAGTGGGCAAGAGGGTTTGCCATGGTCATTTTATCGCATACTGTATACAAATCCTGGTAGGACCATTTCTTTTACTGTTCCCCAACCTCCTGGCTATAGCAGTGGCCATTGGATTCTCGTTATTATGTCACACTGGTCTTTGGAAAGGGTTATTGATGCTTGCCTAGACATGAGGCTACCCACCTCCCACACAGCCTTTTAGTTTTGCCTTCAATGTCCCACCATCAAGAACATGTGGTTGCTGCCTGTTGCTCTAATGTCTGCCAGTGGAACCACTGAAGATAGTTGTCCTACGGTTGAAGCCCACTAGAAGCTGTGCGCAATAAACAGTTCAAAGTCTGTGTGAATCAATGACTACAAGTAGGTGACTTTTTGAAGCAGTTTTGGTGTTATGTGTCTAAGTTGTGAAAATACAGTTCCAAAACACAAGGGTTGTTTAGGCCGAAATTACTTTGCTTTCTGGTACATGTAAAGTTCCATCAATTCATGATGGTGAAAGTAAAGCTATAAACACTCTTTTAGCATAACATACGATTTCATATAGTTGCCAGGTTGTTTTATATTGTGGGATGTGTACTTTTAAGTCCTCTTTACGAAGCAGAGAATTATTGTATCTCCTTAAAACTGTATATTAACACACATTTGTATCAGCTAAAGATGAGAGATATGTGATCAAGTGTCTCAACTGCACACTGATATGAAATCCCATTTTGCAGAAAGTGGGTGATCCTGGACAAATAATTTAATTACACTCTGCCATTTCTTCCACAATTAGGATGCCTGTTATGAGGGCAGGGTGGCAACACATCAGGTATGTCTGTGTTTTGTGGGGAGCAGGGAGGAGGATGTCAGATATTGGATTTTGTTGACGTAGTTGAGGAGGCAGCATGACAGGTAAGGATTTTATGTTTCAAGGTGGGGATGGCAAGACATGCATATTTTGCCGACTCAGCTCGGCTTTGGCTTTTATAGCCAATCTATTACCCAAGGGTCAGCTCTGGCTCGGCTCTATCCAAGCATTCTACTACTGCTACTGTCTGGGATGGCAATTGTTGGGCTGATGATAGTGGACACTAATGTGAATACACTATAGGCATGGTATAAATAGGGTTTTTATTGTGGCTACTACATTCTTACAGATTAGCTTATTCGTCAGGATAATAATACTTCTTTCATTTTAGTTAATTCATTGGTTCCTTTGCTCCATTTCTTTAATTGGGACAATAAACAAAAGGATACACTGGGACTACTTTATAGATTTCCATAGGCCTTTGCTTGGCTGTAATTCGTTGTGATGCAGCAAATTACGACCCTTTTTAAACTGTTCTGAGCAGTACTTCCAGCAGCTTTATTTGAATGAACATTAAAACTGGGCTGTAAGTGAACTTGAACACTTTGCATGCATCCTGCGTCCGTTCTTGATCTCTGAAAATTGCATGGGAGTGACAGCTACTTAAGTCAAGGTCAGGGAGTAGCTGATGCCTAGTGGTAAAAACACGCGGTCTCCAGTTTCTTTAATGCGCTACAAAATGACAGGGGAATTTCACTCTGCATAGGAAAAGTGATCCCTGTCACCTCGCAGCCAGAGCTTGCTTTGCGGCATACACAAAAACATGATTTTCTCATCACGCAGCTGTGGAGCAGGGGATTCCAAGGCTGAACGAATCTATGCACTTTGCAGACTCTAGACAATCTGGTGTCTTGTCCAGTGGGGGTTCCGAACGCTGAAAGCTGAATCTTTGGCCTTTCCTGCCGGATGCTGCATCATGCACATATAACCTAGATGAGTAACTATCAGCAACGTGAATACATTCCAACCACAGAGCAATATCTGAGAGCCAACCAGAGTAAAGCTAATAAGTTGATAGGTAGCTAGCAAAACAGTTATGTTTTGTGTATGGCCTCTTCAGCATTGTTTCTTTACCCGCCCATGCTGTTCTATGAGACCATGGGTGCAGTGGCTCACCTTCAGGTTTATGAGTTGTTCCATCCTTATCAAGAAATTGGTGCTCCTTTTTACCCTTTGATTGCCTGCCGAAATTCTGAAGGCAATTAGGAACGCGCGGGCCCACCAGACTGCAAAGTTTGCAAAGGTTTGTTAAAAAGAAAAGTTATTAAGCAACATAAAATGGCCTACTTCCCATTCATTTTCGCATAGACAAAAAAGGTAAAGTTTTGCCAGACAGTGCAGCCCGAACCGATGGATTGATTTAGACCAGGTCTGAAACAACTTGAGCACGAAGTGTTGACTCATGGCCTTTTTGTGGTTTGAGGTTGTTCTGTGCAGTAGTTTTTAAAATATTTGATTGAAAAGCGGTTGCCCCTTTCCAATCCAAAATAGTTGTGTCTGCCCATAGTGCATTGCAGGATCATGGTTTTCAGAAATGAAAAAGCCTCATCTGTTTTTTTTCCTCGATGCCAGAGATAGCCACGGGTGCAGCCGAGGGTATCGGAAAAATTAAATGCAGAAAAAAGCCTTTTGTAGGTCAAAAACATACAAATAGCATTGGGCTAGAGGTGGGTGGTGGGGGTGGCAAGAGGACAACAAGGAGTTGGAGGGTTTCTAGGGACTGAGTTTGCAACACAAAGCTTTTCTGTAACCTTGGCTATAGCTGCTAATGGCTAACTCTGCAAAGCAAACTGCATCAGAGAAAGAGTGTGTGTTGTGGGGGAATGAGTGAGGGTAGGGTAGGTGAGGAGGCTATAAACTACACATAGTCGTGGCTATCTGTAGTCCATACTAAAATAGGCATCCAGATCTCCCATCGATGCAGTAACCAGGACCAACCCTGCTTAGCTTCAAAGTGAGGAAAAGAACAGCCTCCGCAGGCCATGTTGCCTAATAGATTAGCACAAGTTACAAGACAACTTAGAGCAACATGGCCTGAGGGGGGCAGCCTCTTCCTTGCTTTGAAGTTAAGCAGGTTTGGTCCTGGTTACTGCACACATAATGCCATGTGTTTTGTTAGTTTAAGTATCTCATAACACACTTGCAAAACACACAGTATCTACATTATTTTCTTTAAACCATGCTACTGTCAGTCCATGAACGTATTGCACTCTAAAGGTCAAGCTGTCATTAAGCCCACACAAAAAGAGCAGCTCTCCCTTATATTCTTCTTTTCTGAAGCACTTCATCCTGAGCACTTCTCCACAAGCACCAGAGCACCTTTCCCTTACCGCGCCCTCCCCTCTGCACTTGCACATTCTGAACACTCACAAGGCATAGTAGGTTTGTCTACCCTCCCTGTTATTCTCATTATTTGTTTGTGCTATGAATTCAATTATGTATCTTAGTTGTAATTCATTGTCTACCTTCCCCTGTCCCCACCCTGTTGCCCTGTGGGTCCTTTGAAACAATTTCTGCTAATTGTATAAGTGCCTAACAAATGACAAATAATGTATATATGTTTTTAAAACTGCTAATACTTGTAGAATTGCAAATCCAGCACATATGTAATATTCAGTGAAAAAACGGTGGTAAAGGGATGTTATGGTTCAGTTGCACTCATAAAAACCTATCAAATTCAGTGGAAAAACCTTGTTAAAGGGATATTATGGATACAAGTAAAATCAAAAACCCCCAGAAATTCCTCAGTTATGGTAAGGTAAGAAACCATAACTTGCACCACCACCGTGCACTGCTAAGACTAACACCCAGGCCATCAAAGATGACATCACAATTTTCATTGATGACATCACTGATGACAACAGAAATCTGGGCCGCTTGGTTTTGTTCACTGACATATGAAAGCCGACTGATTTTCTTCACTGACAGTAAGAATTTTTAAATGGAAATGTTGCTATATATGTAGAAGACGTTAACCTTCTTGTATATTATATTGGTACTTTTCTTAGGGTTTGGTGTCAGCTCATGGTGCACAAATATGGGCCAGTAAGCATGCCGTACACACACAATTAATTTGAGTACTTGATGATGAACTGTAATGTTATTGACATTTTGTATTGATGTTCTTTCTGTCTTCTATACTGTAGTTTGCCCGTATGTACCTCTAATTTCTATGCACTGTGGGTCTTTATATGTATTGTTGGTACTAACACACATATGTACTAAGTCTTGACTTGTTACCTATGTATTCCATCCTTGACATTACTGAACACTCTCCAAGGATATATTTCATTATTTTACAAAACAAAATTGCCAGAATACAAATATTCTACTTCTACGGTGTATGCTGCAGCCATTTCTTATCTGTATGTTCTTTAGCTTCCTGTATTAACAACGACTCTGTAATATAATTACATTAAGCATGAAAGCCCATGTCTCATCAGTGGTGGCAGGGGTAGTCTATTACATCAGACTTTTGGCTCTTCTGAGGCCCATGATTTCGCAGGAAAGTGCAGAGACCATAGCCAGGGCAATTATAGGTGCCAAATTGGACTATTGTTGTAGACTCCTGCTGGGCATTAATCAAAGAGAGACTGCAGGTAGCCCAGGAATGGGCGGTTAGAGTGGTTCTTAGACTTCCAAGGTATAGCCATGTAACGGTGGCCAGACACTCATTACACTGCTACCTATTGAAGCCAGGATTCATTTTAGAGTACTGGTTATAGTTTTCAAATGTCGATCTCAAGTAATGCCTGAGTATTTACAACAGTATATAATTTCCAAGAGTAATATACGATCTTTGAGATCTGATTTCTCTAATCAAATTATACAGCCAAGATGTAAAACAACAAAGGCAGAAAAGGGAGCATTTGAGGTGAGGGCCCGCTCGCTTTGGAACAATCTTCCTTCAAGCTTGAGGAGTCACTCATCTCTTGCATCGTTCAAGAAGGAATTGAAGACATTCTTGTTTGTCTGACCCTGGGAACATAAGGATGTCTCCAATTAGGGGATAGTTGAATAACCGCTGAGGAGTCTTATGATATTTCATCTCTAAGCCTGTCCTCTTTTGTGCTATATGTTTTTCCGTTGTCAGCGCCTTCATGCCTAAGGGTCAATAGTGCGCTTAACAAACGAAATGTAATGTAATGTAATGTAATAATGTTTTGTTACATAGGTACATTGGTTCATACATTAAGTATTTTCTCATATATCTCCTGATCACCCCTAATACCTTTGTTACCAACATTATAAACAGAACCCCTTGTAAGGACTTGAAAATTGTGATGTCATCTTTGATGGCCTGGGTGTTACTCTTAGCAGCGCACAGTGGTGGCGTGAGTTATGGCTGCTTACCTTACCATAACTGGCAAATCTCTGTGGTTTTTCGATTTTACTTGTGACCATAATATCCGTTTAACAAAGTTTTTCCACTGAATTTGATAGGTTTTTGTTAGGGCACCTGAACAATAACGTCCCTTTAACAACGTTTTTTCACTGAATTTGATAAGTTATTATTAGTGCAACTTAACCATAATGTCCCTTTAATAACTTTTTTTCACTGAATTTCATGGGTTTTTACCAGGATACCCTTAATTTTTCTACATGCTCCTTACATCATATTGACCTCCTCTGCCCCATTGCGATACCCGCATAGTTCGTGGACCGCACGAATGTCTGCGGACTTCGGACAGCAGTGCACTGCCCAAAAGCACATGGGTTACCTTACATTGTTTATATCGGGCAACAAGCATAGATATGTACATGCATGAAACAATAAGAGATATATGTACCACTTCCAAAAAAAAATAGTTATAGGAATTCGGTACTTGAGAAACCAGAAGTATGTTTTCATAGGGTGCACAACATAATGGAATGCACCAAGCACAAAGCTTAACTGTACACCTAACAGTATCACCTCATTGGAAACGTGCTTATACACTCACAATCACCTGGCAGTTATTCCAGAAGAAACCCTTAGAAAAATAGTAAGCACACTGTATTTCTTTCTGTAACATTACAATTTATTACGTATACATAACTTGAAGGAACATTTCCCCCATGATGAAATGAGTGAAGAAAACAAATCTAATGGAACAGAATACATTTTCTAAAGCAGAAAAAGTGATGTCATTTGTAGAGATATCACTAAAACATGGTTTTCTTTTTAACAGTACATAGTGGGAATGAGGAAATCAGGCTCAAATTACCTTTGAGGGAACCTGAAGATGGGCACAGACAGCCCCTAACTGCAAATGCATAGAATGAACTGATGAACCTATCAGCAAAAATGGATGAACTAAATAATACTTTTATACAGTTGATGACGTTTGTGAAAAATCATGTGAAGGAAAATGTTCGATATCACTGGCCGACTTGTACCTGTGCCCATTTACCCTGTCCCAACCAATAATCCCCATAAATTCCCTAAATAAAAGACGCTATGATAAAACCTCAATCCCTCCCTCCCCTCATGAACAGTGTGTAGAAATTCCCAAATCTCCCATATATGTTTCCCATTCTGATTTCCCATCTCTTTCCTAATTGGATGTAAGTTTTTGTATTCAATAAATATGTGTGTGGGTACTGTTGCTGTGTTTTTTTTTTTTAAACCCAATTTGGAGTCTGTGGACTGCCTGACTGTCTGGCCTGTCCGTGACCAAAATGGAGGTGCCTCCGGACACTGCGCCAGTCTAGACATGTCTGCTCTGTTGTGTCGCAGTTTTAATTAGTTCAGGGACTCCGCCCCTGTCCTGGGGACACTAGCCCGCATGTGCACCTGATCTCACTGTGCCCCCGGACACTGCATGTGTCGCACTTTTAATTAGTTCGGGGACTCCACCCCTGTCCTGTGGACACTGGCACGCATGCGCACCTGCTATCATTGTGCCCCCGGACAACGACAATGCACCTGTCTGGACATGTCGACTTGCACGTGTCACACTTTTAATTACTTCAGGGACTCCGCCCCTGTCCTGTGGACACTGGCACACATGCACACCTGCTCTCGATGTGCCCCCAGACAAGGCACCTGTCCGGAAAGGTCTGCTTGCACGTGTCACACTGTTGATTAGTTTGGGGATTCCGCCCCTGTCCTGCGGACACTGTGCTGCATGTGCACACCGCCTCCCACCCATCATGTGACTGCACCCGCGCTGCGCGTTGGAAGTATCCGCATTTTGGGCCAATCTAGGGTGTTTCAAGCTGAACCTTTACCCTTTCAGAGCTCCTTGACCGTCTCTTAGTTCTCTGGCAACTTTTTATACATTTTAAACCTTATGTGTGGCTTGAGAGTCTGAGGACAGTCGCACCGTCCCCAGACAGCCCCTGTAAAGGGACCCATCAATGACTGCTCCTCATTGTGAATCTGGCTGTCCAGGAGAGCACACCTGCTGGTTTTTCTGTGATTGTTGGAGACCACAGTGGCTTCTACTATGGCCATGGCAGCTGCCCCACCACCTGGAGGGCCGGAGAGGGGAACAGGTATGAAGATACAGAAGAGGATAGAGAGGAAGATGAGGATGAGGGACTGGAAGTCCCTCTCTCCAGCTCCCGTCGTGAATCCTGGGTGTGGCAGCTTTTTACTACCATTGGGGGTGTACCAAAGGCTCGTGCAGACAAGGTTCAATGCACTGAGTGAAAGGTTGTACTCAGTCGAGGAAAACCAGTTCTGTACTACTACGGGACCACCTCCATGCGGCGCCACCTCAGGTCCAATCACAATGCAGCAGTTCGTACCTTTCGAAGGGATGAGTAGGCTGACGGCCAATCCCTCATCCTCATCCTCATCCTCACCCTCATCCTCATCATCTGCTCCTGTCACCACAAGGGCCACTCCTGTGGGGCAGAGGATCCCAGCGGAAGCCTCGCAGGCCATCCATAACACAGTCGACCCTTACCTTTCGAGGGTGATAGTGCTGTGCATGTGCTGTGATGAACTGCTCTGTAGGGGGAGCAGTTTCAGAGTGCTTTTGAGGCCGCAGTCAAGGAGCATGAGAAACACTGTCCCCTACCTTATTAAATCTCACCCAACATCTTCCTCTCTCCACCTGCCCCTTTGTCCCTGTGGTTGGTGCCCCTTCCCTTCCCTCCCTTGTCTCTCCTGCAAAGGAAAATGCCCAAATAAAATATGAAACACAAAAAATACAAGCCACCTTTCACAGTTAAAAAATAGAACTACCAAAAAAAAGTTATAGGCCCCTAGGCTGTCTGTGGAGTCCGCAAATGTGTGTGGTGCTGGCATCAAAAACATTGAACTCTTTTGCATGGGAAAGTGGTGGCTCTGAAAATAACCTTTTTTGTATTTTTTGTTTTACATTTTTTTTTATTTAACTAAACATCATTCTATGAAACTGAACTTTGTCTTTAAACTTGCAACTTCCTAGTGTTTCCATGTATTTTTGTTCACCTACTGGAAAAATCTTTCTATATTTACGAGAAGTGCTTCAAGCATTTTTAATGTTTTGCAGAAAAAGCTGATTACCAGCATTGGTATGATGTACTCCATCTCTGCAGAACATATTGGCAATGTCAAATTTAGTATTTTCATTATGGAAAGACATCATGTCAACATCTCCCAAAAATGCACACACAGCCTTGTGGACATTGCGCCTCGCTTTCTCCATTTTGGACGAAATGAAATCGAGTGCATCCATATCCGTTTTTAGGCAATGCGAGAAAAAATCAGTCTAGAATTCGGGAACATTTCCTTCCATTTGCCAAATGTCTCCTCCATTGCAGGCTGCAGTGAAATTCCACTTACATGCCCTAAACTGTTCCCTCCACAATGAACAATGATAATGTCCAGATGTTGCAGTGTGACCAAATATACACAAAATGGGAACTAGTCCACCCACTTCATGTCACACACTCCATACCATTGAACTAGAACATCAAGAAATCCAAGATATTCAGTTACTCACTATGCTCTGCATACTCCTTCATCCAATGGATCCACGAGTCCCCCAAAATCCACACATTCTGCCTCCTGAAAGACATACCCATAGCCATAGCCAACTGCACTCCTCTCAGCAAACAAACCTTCTGCCAGACTCTCTCCTCGCATTCCATACCCAAGAAACCTGATTGGCTAATTCCCTGGCCTGCACAGTCCCATTTCCATGCCTGGCATCCTCAAAATACCCAGATGTGGCACGTGCCATCCACGGACTACCACGTGTCTGCGGACAGATTGTACAATTGAAGGGGGTGGGAAGAGAAATTAAATGCAATGTAAGTTATTTACTCTTTAGTGGTGGCTCTGAAAAGAAGCTTTTTTGTTTTTCTCCCGTTTTTATTTTATTTTTTGGGGATTTTCAGATTTGTATTCCTACAACTACTCACATACACATTACATCATTTTCACATGAACATTCCGAGTGCATTTTCAAAGTTTTCAAGAAAGATTGCATTACCACAATCAGTAAAAGTCATGCCATCACTGAACAAATTATGTCCACCATCCAGCAGAATGTTCTCATTTGTTAAGGATTTCATCCCAACACCATTAAAAAATGAGCATACCCCTTTGTTCACAAGGCGCCTTCTTGTGTCTTGTTGAGGACAAAACACATTGGTGCATCTCCATAGTGCCCTAGGAGGTATGTGTGAAAAGGTTATCTATCCACATAGAAATAGTTCAATTAGTGCTTTCAGCATATGTTTCAATGCAATCTGCAAAGATATTGCACTGATATAGCCCAAACTATGTCCTCCACAATGGACCACAATGATATCTGGACATTGGAAATGAGACATGTTTTTGCAATGTGCAAATAAAGTCTCCCAGTTTTGGCCATTCACACCATACCATGAAACCTCCACTGCCTCCAATCCAATGTTAGCAGAAATGCCACACATTTCAGAGTACCTTTACAGATTCACCATCCAAGAATCTCCCACCACCCACACAGTAAGCCTTCCCATCTCAACAACCACAGCCATCCTCCCTACATACAACAATGAAAAGAACTGCTACTCTCTCTCCCTATAAACCACAACCAGAAGACCTCATTGGCTAATCCCTGCAGTCCCCTTTCCATGCAAGGCAGTCTTGAAAGACCTGGACGTGGCACCTATCAACAAAAAATACAGGTAGGCTTATATTTATTTAATTATATTCCCAACTCTTTTACAAATGCATATAAACAGTTCCTGCCAGTTACCCTGCTATACTGAATAATCATACCCACACTTGGCCCACCTCCTGAAATCAAGTGGCAGTTACTTACAATGATGTGTGGTTGCAAAGTGTTCTTTTAATTACCATTTTCATAACAGTTTAAAAATACATATATGCAATTTCAGCAGCTCTGTCCGTGGCTTTTTTGTGAAAGAAAAGAAAACACATTTAAAACATTTGTACAGCATGTTTAAGTGACAGATCCTGTGTGAAAGTTCAATATATTAACAGTACATGCATACTTGCCAATATGACCCATTATAATCTACTGAGTGTTCTTTTCTCTTTCAAACTCACTTTTAATACCACTTCTCCCACTAGCAATGTTACACTAAAACTCCCACAATGCAAAGTCTAAACGAAAACTGAATGTATGTTAATAAAGCATGGCATGTACATGGAATGAAAAATGGCAAAATGCAATGCGTTTAAAAATATTTATTTCAGCACCATTTCAAGTCACACAAATAAGTATACATTTACAAAAGTACTGTGTGTAAGTTTTAAAAAATAAATGAAAGAAAATGGAAATGATTTCTCCAACATTTTGAAATAACACTAAGTGTGTGTAATTTATTAACTTTCACGCAAATCCATTCTTGCTAACATTCCCCTTTCTAATCTGTACGTGCTTTTTGGCTCCTCGATTTTTCTCTGCATCCTTGGACTTGCAGTGCACCTTTTCTAATGGAAATAGTGCAACCAAAACTCCCACAATACAAACAAAAGAATCATCATTTAATAAGCAACTGCACATTAGAATGCATCACATTCGCAAGTATGCATGTACTGACAACATAATAAACCTTCACACGAGTGCCACTTAAAAGTGTTCTAGAAATATTTTCCATCTCCATTTCTATTTTTTAATGAAAAAAGGTATGCACATTGCTGCTGTAAATTCACAAAACCATTTTTTTACTTTCATGTACAGCTGCCCAAAAAGGTCAGCTTTTTAAATGCTCAGCATTTTCCAATGTATAAAAAGGTCACACTTTCTTGCTGTGGCCCCATTAGGCATACTTATCACAGGAACACCGGCCCCATTAGCAACACTGCCAGTGCTCCTATAGCCCCATTCCGATAGAGTCCTATGAGACCCCACAGGAATAAGGACTAATATTTTCCGGCACCTGACTTTCCTGGCCAACAGGACTTGGAATGTCCTGGTGCACCGAGAAGCTAGGTGCTGAACAATTATTAGGAATCTGGTGGCAACCCATCTGCAGCACCAATAGGGTTACCAGCATACTCGTAATGAGGCCCAATATTATTAACTCTTCTTCCCAACAACTTTCCCTACATCATTAAATAATATCTTCTTGTACTAAAATTACTTCACCATTACCATACATACCCACTAATCTACTTCTTTCTCAATTGCAGTGAACAACAACCTCCTGGAAGAGAACACCCTGATGAAAACTACTCTTCACATCCTACAAAGTAAATGCAGTAGTATAGTAGTTTTCTTTCTGTTACTCGTACAGTATAGTTTAGCCTCATAGTAGCCTACACAATTCCTTTCAAATCTACAACATTTATTTCATTCATATTAATTACACCTCAACATGTACACTCTTTGTCTTCTCATGTAAACACCATTATCATAACACCCACTATTATCCTGAAAACATGATAATGCCCTTACGTATTCATTGACACTACCACTCTGTTACGCACTAACCCAAGCCCTTGACACATCTACACACACAGCTACTCTTGCAACCTTCCCAACCACAACTAGCAGCCCATTGCACAATCACACGGCCCTCTATATAATCCATCATATTCACACACTCATTCACAATACACACAAATATATTCTAGAATGTTCAAACCTACACTTTCCTTTTTTCTCCAATAGACAGAAAAGAATGGCTACTAAAAAGCAACTCCATAGAAAACAAAGAAAAAATAGAGCAGATAAAATAAAAGCATGCCAAATACTCACCCACCTCTAGCAGAATTTATAGCAAATACAGTCAGTCAACAAAGCTAAACCAGCAACCACTTAAAAAAACTAGGGACCCTCTTCCAAAAAATAAAAAGAAAAAAAATATAAAGAAAAAGAAAACTGCTAATGACCCTACCACTATATCTAACAATGTTAACGTAGCCACAGTTAAGCAATCCGAAACATGTATTTTACAAAAAAAATTCCACCGTAGAGTACTTCACAATCTTATGAAAACAGCTGAAAATTCATAGTGTACTGTTAAATATTACTGCAGAAGAATAATCCTGGAAGCTCTAATTGACAGTGCAGTTCTGCTCAAAAGATAATTGTTTATATTAACTTTTAACAGAATTAAACCACTAACACAATTTATCAGTAAATTACAAAAAGCACTTCTAAACATGCGCAATGTCAACATAGATACCTTTGCAAACTTCTTTGAAGGTGAATGAATTCACACAAACAGCACAGAACCATATTTCAATGAAGAGGCTTATAAACAAGAACAGAAAAACCCAATTGCCATACATAATAATGGCTGAGGGTAAGAAACGGTAGAAAACACCATTATGGCACAAGAAACCCTTATTGGAAAAACGTGCCCAACAAACATTCAATCAACTGTTCCTTTCACCCAACCAATACATCCTGTCTACAAATGACCATGCAGCTCAATTTGTAATGTACAGCAACAATCCTTCAAATATTTATGACAATTCCTCAATCACTATGCGAAAGTAAAAGACAAAATTAGAATAAAAACTTTACAAACCATGGACTCCTGTCCAGTGGGCAACTACACTAGACTACAAGGACATTCATTAGCCTGAATTTTGGGACCTGCGTGCAAAAGCACCTTCCACCACATCAAAATGTTAGGAACACACCATTCCACTATAATGAATCTCCTTCAACAAATAGAACACATAAAAACTAAATATTTTGCAAGTGAAGATGACTTAAAAATAGAACACATCCAAAATAAATATTTTGGAAGTGAAGATGACTTAGAAAATTCAGTAACTTCAGAGAACATTAGCGAAAACATTACACACAACAATCCTCTAAAAAATGCATACAAAAAAGTTTAAAAGCAAATCTGCTGAAGTACCAAACCAAGTATGTGTGTGTTGTCGCAGACATTTTTATAAAAAGAGCACAACATTTTAGATATGACTTACAAAATAGAGGACAATGAGGAATCCCAATGGTTTCAATTAGCTTTATATCTTATAACAGAAAATAAATACAAAATAAGTGACCCCTCAATATTTTGCATATACTGCAATACAAAGCTTGATATTGACCAAATGCCATCACATGCTGACACTAATAAATTGGAGATATTCCCACTCCCAAAACCTCTCCAACAATTGAATTTTTATGAGAGCATTATAATCCAAATGGTGCACCCATTTCAAGCTATAAAACGCCTTCAACTCAAGACAGCCAAATTGCCTCCTTCTGAATGACTAAAAGGCATTTGTGGCAAAGTAGTATATTTGCCATTAGATCGAAATGAAAATGTAGAAACTTTATGAGTGCAATGGCCAATAGATCAATCTTTGTTTATCAAAGTTAACGGTGTACCAACGAAAGACAAAATAATGTGGCAACAACTAGTAAACTTAAACAAAGTTAGAAAAGCCCTACAATATCTAAAGAAAAACAATGAGTACTACAAAGATATAAACCTTGAACAGAACTTAAGAGAAACCACCCAAATAATTTAGGATTCATCAACAACTGGACAATTTGAACTTGTAGATCCTATTACTGCATCCAATATTTTAGACCGGTATACAATTCACCCACTACACTCCAAAGACACCATAGACGATGCATTAGAAACATATCAAATGCGTCAAGCCAAAGGATCTCCAATCAGCATATGGGAGAAAGGTGTAGAAGTATGTTCCTTTCCTCTACTCTTTCATACAGGAAAAGGGGGAAGATATGATGAAAGATCCACACAAATAACAGCATCAGAATATTGCTCTTTACGAATGTATTCTGAAGATCCCAGATTCAGACAAAATATAGAATACATATTCCACCTCCTGTTCGAAAGTGAACTATCACCTCTAAGTAACGAGTTGCAAACACATTGAAAACAGGGTCCGATTTTTTAAACATGTCTGCTATCCAACGTTTTCAAAAGGTAAAAGACAAAGATGAAGTTTTGCAGTCAAGTATCACAAATCTTTTGGCAAACATGCGGGGTACAAAAGAATTCTGGTTCTTAGGTCACACTGATGTACGTTGTATGCTAAGGAAGCTCAGCCCACCCAGATGGTTTGTTTCTTTAAGTTGTGCAGAGTATGCATACTATGACTTGCACGACCGCCTATGCATAGCAAACCAAAACAAAGAAGGAATAGACATAACAACACCAGGAAAACTCTGTTCTCTTGACCCTGTAAATGTGTCAAGATACTTTCACCACTGCTTTATTGCCATGCTGCCTATCATCTGTAATAAAAAAATATCCCTTCCCTCAGAGAAGTGGAACACTTCTTTTGGAGAAAAGAATATCAATCCAGAGGAGCACCACACATCCACATGCTTTTGTGAATAAAATATGCTTCTAAATTTGGTCATGACAGTGATACCACTGTTTTGCAGTTTATTCACAAATACATATCCCATCAGAAACCACACATACTGAGCTACATACACAAATTTTATGCTTCCAAAAGCATAAGTGTGGCAAATACTGCGAATGCAGGTATAAAAACAAAGGTAAATACTACACCAAATGCCACTTTGGTTTCAGCAAAAGGACAAGTAAACAGCTTCATGCCTTCTGTTAGACACAGTGTGAAAAGCAAATCGCCTAAAAACACAAACAGTATTAAAAGAAACAAAGCTTCAAAGTACATCAATGATTACATGCAATCATTGTCCTCTTGTGGAATGCAAACATAGATATGCAATATATTGCAGATTATTCCACTGTTGTTGCAAGATATATCACAGCCTACCTAACCAAAGCTGAGCAAACAGAGCTAAAAGACCTCTGGGATGACATATCATCTGACAAAACACTGTCAGAAAAATTGTACAGCTTTGGCATAAAAATGCTGTCCCATAGAGAATGTCGATGCTACGAAGCTGCAGACCCTTTAAAAGGCACAGCCTTATGTGGCAAATCGGAACAAATGGTCTGCCTAAGCCTTGGTCCTGCTGCATCCAGAAAAAGAGTGCTGATATCCTACCAAGACATAGAAACAATAGCCAAAAGTGATCCCAACAGCCAGGACATTTTAAAAAAACAATTTATTAGACACATACTACCCAAACTGAAGTACTGCTTTGGAAAACATGTGCCTGTACCACATAGCCCAAAAATTCCCCAGCAAAAATAATGTGAAACCAGATGAAAAATGTGGAGAATACGTGGTCTCAGCTTGCGAAGGAAACCTTGTCAAACTTACCAAACCCAGCCTAATTAATCATATGAAATTATCATTTAAAACTCCTCAACATAGAGAACTTTACTACATGGCCCTACTGCAACTTTTTAAACCATGGAGAAAAGAAGAGGCTTTATTAGGTCACCATGACTCATTTGAAGCTGCATTCAATGCAAATGAAAGCAGGATAACAAATGTCAATTTCAAGCAACACAAAAACGTGTTCTACAATGAACTCCAACAAGTGGAAAAAGTTCAAGCACAACCAAATGAAGACACTCCTGAGAGAAGTCAACCTTCTGTTACAGGATGCCAAGAACTACATGGAGAGCCACTCATTGTAAACGAAGCAGAAATAGCCATGACTGAAGTAGAGAACACCATGTATCAATATTAACAATCAGAAGAAAAATTGTGAGTGTTGAAATCACAGCTAAATGATGAGCAATTTAACATTTACCTAGAAGTGACTCAAGAAATTGAACATGGTTTGAAGCATGAAAGTAAAACTTGAAGCTGTCAAAATTATAAACCTCTACTCCTCTATATAAGTGGTGAAGCTTGTCCTGGAAAAACATTCTTAATTAAAATAATCAGCAAATTCCTACAAAAGTTAACAAACAACAACCTTTCAGTTGTTGTAACAGCCCCCACAGGTTTATCTTAGCTGCCTACAATGTAGGAGGTGTTACTTTACACCGACTACTGCTCCTTCCAGTAGAACACCAAAACAAATTAGTACTACAAACTTTCATCAGATGCTACTACTGAAGTACGCAGAATTCTGAAACAAATGAAAATGCTCCTAATAGATGAGCTCAGCATGGTTTCCAATCTATGATTGGAAGAAGTCCTTAAAATAGACCACGAAGAACTCTTTCGAGGAAAACAGGTTATTGTTTTTGGAGAGCTCCTACAATTAACAAAAGTGAAAGTTGAACCTATTTTTAAAACCTTAGGACACAAACAGTGCCACAACACACTTGGCAGCATAGGAAATGTAAATCTCAGGCAACATTTCCAATACAGAGAACTAACTCAAAACATGTGTCAGTCTTCAGACCTCACTGATGCTAACATTTTAAAAAGCATTAGAACTGGTTTTCTTTCTAAAGATGCACAATCCACCTTAAATAGTCAACTCATCAATGAGCTATATGGCCATGGCACATCAGCTCCTGATGTCATGGAACAATTAGCACAAAATATGTAAAATGTATGTCCTTAATGCCAACCTTAGCAAGCTGTACTCAGTTTAATGAGACAAGGTTCAAAAAGGAAATGCAACCAATAGTGCATTTTAGCTCAACAGACAAAACTGCAAGTGCATGGCATGACACTTCCTATGTGTCAACAAGCAACAGCACAACTAAAAAGCTTACGAAAATGTGTCTCCAACACAGCTGGTTTGAAGAAAATGTTAATGTTATATTTAGACTGCAGAGTGATTCTAAAACATAACCTTGACGTGGAGCCAGGTTTAGTCAATGGAGCAACATTCAGTTTATCAACATCCACCTTGACAAACTTTCAGATCTTAAAAGGATAGGACGCTCAACAGCACGATTCCTTCTTTTCAAGGACATGTATGTACACAGAGAACAATTCTCTATGTCTCTTGCATATGCCATCATTATTCACAAATTGCAAGGTCTAACCTCAAATCAGACATTGATTGACATTGGCAGCAAAGTCTTTAAAGAAGGTATGAGTTATGTATCACTTTCATGTTAACGTACAGTCGAAGGACTATTTCTAGTCAATTTTGATGCAAACAAACTCCAAACAAACTCAAGGCTGACATTCTTTCCATTCTAGACTACAACAGACTACGCATACTCTACACACCCCATCTCGATATGTACCCTGTACCTGAAAAAGGTAAAGTTTTGAAAAGAAAATCAATGCAAACAGAACTTATAAGAGATCTTCCAACAATACCACCAAAGAAACAAAATAAACTGCTACTCCATCAAGTAGTACAATCATAAAATTATTTAGTGCAAACACAACTGCACGTCCATCAGCAGATATAAAGCTAAATATTTCTTCTAAAAAACGAGTGGAGATCCAGCAAATTGCACAGAGACAGAACTCTATGGTCCAATTACATTTTCCAACACAACTGGTGTAAATTGCTTTGCAAATGTAGCAATCAATCTTCTTTTCCAATTGCTACCAATTGTTCAAAACATTTACTTGAACGGCTCAGACCAGGTGTGTCTGCAAATGCACGTCCTTCATAGAAATGCCACAAATATTCCAGACAACACATACAGTGTCTCATGAATAAGGCAATGATTGGAATACTGTGCAGAAATAGTAAACTTCACCATAAATCACAGGAAGATACACAAGAATGTCTCATGAACTTAATGCAAGTATTGGAACCCAAAAACATATGTATAAATTAAATCTTGCAGATTTCATACACGTGCAGTGTATGCAACCATGTTGCACAAGAGCACATTCCTGATTAACAATTTGTGAATGTATTTATGTCAAATTGTGAATCCATTCCATTTCATCAGCTGGTGCAAAATGCAAATCATGACATATTATGCACTTTTTGCAACTCAGACAATCGTTCCACCTTGCACAAAAACTGACATAGCCAACATGTAATGCTAATGCTTTTAAGGTACAACACAGACGGTACCAAAAACAACTGCAAGCTTACTAGCTTCACACACACAAGCAAGTATCTCTTGGAAAGAAAACCTTCACAACAGTAGACATAATCTACCACACTGGTGCCACAAGCACTGCAGGTCACTATACTGCATACATTAAAAAAGATATGGTTGGTTTGAATGCAACAACAATTTAATTACTCAGACAGAGATTACCAGCAAATCTAACAAATGCCTACTTAATATTCATCAAACCTAAATTTAGTCACTGGTCTTTAAAACTGTCAACAATGAGTGCACTTTAAACATTCTCTAAGTACTGCACACTTCAAACAAACATACTGTGAATGTTAAACTCACATAAATGTAGTACGTTTTTTGTAATGCTATAAAGATTTTTTTTCCAATGACCAAATGATTATGCAAACAGAAACAACTGTGCAGAACACACAGTAATGTTGTTTCAAACATAGTACTTACAATGTACTGATAATGAGTGTCTACAAAGTTTAGTCACTGACCTGTAGAACTATTAACAGTTAGAATACGCCAACTGGTATCTAACTGCATCCATACTACTGCAATGCTACTTTTGAAAAGCAAAATAGTTAGAATACACCAACAGGTATCTAACTGCTTCAGGAAATACCCTTCAGAACTATAAAACTATCAACAGTTAGAATACGCCAACTGGTATCTAATGCAACCATAATACTGCAATGCTGCTTTTGAAATCCATACAGTTACAGTACGCCAACAGATATCTGAGAACTTCGAAAATACCTTTAAAAATAAGAGTACAACAGCACTTTTGAAAATCAAAACAGTTAGAATACACCAACAGGTATGTAACTACTTCAAAAATACCCTTCATTACACTTCATTGCAAATACACAATTATGATCCTTCCTACTGCAACACTGCTTGTAACAACAAATACACTTATTTGTGCACCTTAAACATTCCCTTGAGTACTGCACACTTCAAACAAACATACTGTGACACTTAATGTTAAATAAATATAGTAGGATTTTTTAAATCATGTAAGGATTTCTTTTCCCAATGACCCAATGATTATGCAAACAGAAACATCAACTGTGCGCAACACACAGTAAGGTTGTTTCAAACATAGTGCTTGATTATGAGGGTCTAAAAAGTACATCAATATGTGAGATTGTATGCAATAAGACATTGTAAACTATACTCCCTAATATATTGTACTGTGTTTTTTTCACAGAAATAGAAGCAAAGATTTCTCCTTCATTACCAAGTACAACAAATTCAACCTGTACCCTCAATGGTACAGCAATCCTAAGTGCTATTTGCACTTCAATTGTATTGTGTCACCATGTTACAAATACTACATACTGCCCACACACTATCTATAAATATTATACACATATTATTATAATGGTTGTATCCAATGGCCGGATTCAATTTCTGTAGACATATTATTATAATGGTTGTGGCCAGTGGCCATATTCTTGTGTGCATTGCTGTATTAAGGTGTGGTGGTTGTGGCCAGTGGCTATATTCTTGGGTGCATGGCCTATGGCCTACAGCCTATGGCCATGCAGAAATCAATCTAGCCACTGGCCACAACCACCACAGCATAATACGACCATGCAACCAAGAATCTGGCCACTGGCCACAACCACCTCTCTACAACTTGCCCTGAACCTCCCATTTCAAATGACATCTGCACACATCGAGATGGACCGCCAACCCTAATGTCCACCTATCAAAATATCCCCATATCATCTAGATTCCACTCCCCTACCCTGACCAAGCCCTCTTGCAGTCACAAAATAACCCCAAATGTGTGTCTCAAGCTGTCCACCCAAGTACTCTTTCAGTCACCAAAAAATGCACGCTATCCACCCAAGCCCTCTATCAGTCACCAAATAACCCCAAATGTGTGTCTAAAGCTGTCCGGCAAAGCCCTCTTTCAGTCACCAAATAACCCAAGCTGTCTGGCCAAACCCTCTTTCAGTCACCAAATAACCCCAAATGACGTCCGGCAAAGACTCTGCCCATGGACTACCACAGTGTCTGTGGACTACCGCGGTGTGCACAGACTACTGCGCCACCCGTACGCTCTTCTTCCACCTAAACAAAGAGCCCCATATCATCTTTTTCCACTGCCCCACTCTTCACAGCCCCTCTTTCCAACACCAAATGACCCAAAATGTGTTTTCCAGACTTTTTCCCCACCGCATTATCCACGGTCAGAGCGGCTGTCCATGGATCCAACGTAGCAAGCATTTCGGAAAATATTACGCACCTCACGCTTTTCACCATCCAATCAGCAGGCGTGTCTGATGTCCGCGGACATCACGTCACTCCCTGAACCAATGAAAGGCCGGTCCGCAGAGCAAACAGGGAAATGAGTCCGCGGACTGAACCCAGATATCAGTAATATGTGTTACCTACTTTGACCCATTTAAAAGAAAACTAGTGAATGGATTTACACCAAGTTTACAAAAGCACACTTTCAGGACCAAACTGCCGCTCATGCCACAAATCTGGTGAAAATCCATCCAGCGGTTTGGGCTGTAGACGTGAGCAGATTTTTGTTCCATTGCGTCTATTGAAAAAACTGAAATTTTGGGACCCCCACAACTTTGCCCCCACCCTTGACGAAACCTCACCAAACTTCCCAGAATAATTCTGGTGGGGCCATTTACTTTTTATTGCAAAGTTTGGTAAGGATTTAACCAGTGGGGGCAAAGTTGTAAGCCACCCAAAAAGTGCTCTTCATATGGGTTTATCAACTTAACCATGACTACAGGGCCACTATTGCGGGCCCTGTGTTGCCCCAACATGGTTTAAAGATCTTCTATGTTCCCAGTTCTTTCTGAGAGACCATGCCTTTTGATGAATTGCATTCTGCTATTTGTAGTCTCCCAGTCAAGATGGGGGAAATGATGCCACAATTGTACACTTTTAGCCTAACATAGTTCTATAAGGATTTATATATTTGAGTGACACTATGGTATGTGCAGTTTTCAAGGTTTCCTTATAAAGCAGAGCATTGTTGAAAGGCAAAAATTGGGGTGATGAGGGGAAATCATGAGAGGGCAAGTAAGTCATGAGTATTTGCCCAGAATGTGGCAAGAGAGGTTACATACAATCCTGTACACTGGTGCAGTTATTTTCCCCAGTGGCTGCTTTTCAGGGCACCAGTAAAGGACACATGTGGGTGGACAGCATAACTTTTTTTCAGAGGTCAGATGCAACCTCTTGGTTTTTTTTTGAGGTATTTGGCTGCAAGGATTCTACTCGGGTTGTCATGTTACCAGTGCAGATGCTTACCCACAAGACCACATGCACTTGTTTCTTATTGGGCTTTTGTTTTCCAGGGAATATGTTACTACAGAAGATTGCTGGGTTTAAAAGGTGATTACCTTTTATACTTTGCCAGCATATTTATTGGAACATTTCCTCTCTCAGGTTATTTTTCTGTAGTTCATTACTTTTTTAATAGTCCAAAGCTATTAAGCCTTGTGCACCTTTTTCTAAGGGGAAGGTCAATTGAACTACATTTGTAGGTGTACTTCGGAAACACACAGAAATGTACATAACACAGTTATGCAAGATAACAGTAACAATGAAAACATTTACGAATTAATTTAAGAACCGTATGCTACAGATACAAATGATCATATTACATTCCTATAGGTGTCATTAGATATTTCCTGATGAATAATGCGTTCCTCAGAAAAGACAGAAGTGACCACCCAACACGGGGTGATACCATCCAGAGCAGATAGGTCAAAGAAGGTCTATACTGAGTAAACCCAATCTCCCGCAACTGTGGTTTTAGTGATTGCCCTCTCAGTCGGAGATAAGAAGGGCAGAATAATAAGAAATGGGCTAGATCCTCCCTGGATGCATTACACAAGGGGTAGGATTGATTGTCAATATCCTCAGTCCATGCTGCCACCATAGCTTGTAGACAAACACAATCAAAACGTGGCCTTGTTATAAGCATTTGATGAGATGGATTCTCAGCTGTTAACAAGTAACTTTGTAAGCCAGTTGCCATGATAGTTGAAATTCTCCTATTCAAGGGTTTCAAAATCTCCTGGGACTCTCTATACTCCGAGATGTGCGAGTGGACCCTCCTTGTCACATTTCTTATTTCACTGACAGATAGAATGTCTGAAGGAGGGATCAAATGGGCCACATTAACTTCAACAAGTTTTGCCTTAAAATATCTTAGCTAGGGGATTCTCCATTACTACATTTGTATATTTCCCTTTAAGATATATGTTCACTTATTGTGCGTTTATTCATGAGTGCCAGCATTGGGTGAAAAAGTCCCTGGGCATATGTTATTCTTGCAGCTGGTAATTTCTTTCCCTTTTCCGTGCTGCGTAAATGTGGTTAGTTGGGGGTTGTGCGTTGTATCACAACAGTCAGCATGAGACCAGCCTTAAAACAAGGGTGTTGTAGCACACTGCTTAACCAAAGTGTGTGACCCTTGCCAAAAATAGTAACCTTACTGCGCATTGCCTAAAGAAATTGTGAGTTCTTAAAGCCTGCCATCGTTTTATAAACCACAAGTCAAGTCAAGTTATGTCAAAATTGCTTTATTTCGGCACAAAACCATAAAAACTTATAAATGCATACAATTAAGTAAAAGCCAATATAATGTATAAGCACGACTTAAAACCCAGTTCTACAGCCGGGACTTAAGTAAATTGCAGCACATTGCTATAACATAACAGTTTAAAAACGCAGACATTTTCATACATAACATACAAAAGTTAAGACCATTTGAAACCTAGATCAATAGCTAGGACTTCTATTTAAGAGAGCGCCATAGAAAGTCGGCACATGCCTGTGATAACATTCCGATTCATACAGTTGCACGTGCCCTTTACAGTTACACATCTCATTATAATAGCATGACTTGAGAAATAACTAAAACCTATTAAAAACCTATTTCAATGATTCAAAGATGCAAAGGTTAAAATGCAACACACTACAGTACCATTATATAATCTCAACACCTAGTCTACAAGTACATTGCTGCATCAGGGAAAAACGACCAGCAATAAGGACCAGGTCAGTAATCATTTGCGACTCCTCAACCATCTTAAAATAGCAGCTTGACACAATGAACAAGTAAATCCTAATACCACACCATACACAACTACATAATGGGCGAAGATTAAGTGCAGTGTAGTTCAATCTGGACTCTTGACCAACAAAGGGAGGGCCAGTGCACTGATCTTTGTATTGATAGTGGTCTGGTAGTCTTCTAAAATATACAGTGGGCACAGCCTTCGGCCGTGGCCACTGGCCATTGCTGATGCCATGGCTGGCTAGTAGTGCGGAAAGAAATCTATGGAATAACAAAACCCTTGAAATTCAATGAAAAAAAACATTTGTTGCAAGGACGTTAAGGTGTGCCATACATTGTAAAAAGAAACTTTGAAATTCAAGGAAAAAACGTGCAGGGACATTAAATTGAGAACTTAACACATCTAAACCCCTGCAATTCAGCTAAAGCCAACTTAACTTCACAGACCCTGTTGGGTAGCCTATGACCACAATGATGGCATCACTGATGACATCACTGATGACATCACCAATTATCATGTCCACTGTATATTTAAAAACACTACAGGCCACCAACCAGAGCCTTTGGGATTCGCCAGTGACTTCAGCCGTGCCCACTGTACATGATTCACACTAACTAGCCACTAATCATGCTATTCAGCACAACACTGGCCAGTGGCCAGGGTCTTTGGAAAACACACTCACAGTACCTCCAGCCTCTGTACTCTCACCCACCCTATTGCACCCTGCGTGCCTGTATCCACTTACTGTATCCCCACCACGCTCCACCTCACTGACGAGGCCCAGCCAGGTCAAAACACGTGTCTGGGGTTACTGTTGGTACTCTTGTTCAGAAGAGAATTATGGCCAAGAAGACCATTAGCAGGAATACCTACAAGTTGAGAAATCCAGTGGTGGGATATTCTGTGGGGGACATAATTGAGTGCCTTCATGATTTCTTCCTGGGCATTTCCTGTCAATTAAGTTGGATCCTTTTTGGTTTGGGACTTTTGCCATTGAGCACATTGTGAATTATTTTGTTCGTCAGCTTCGTTCAGCTCATCATGTAATTTATGTATCCAAAGTATACAAAGTGAATAATGAGGCTCTAGATCCTTTTGGGAGCAGGTTCCTTCTTTCTCTTCCTGTAACGGTAGATGTGCATTAAGAAATTACATTTCATGAACTTTGACATGCTGAAATGTATCAGAGTTGAAACAGTATCAGAGGTATTCGAAAAGTTATCTTCTTAGTGATACGGCTTGAGAACATGATGGTTTTGTTCACTCTTTAAAATTGATTGGGTATACTTTCCAAAATGGACAGGTAAAGTTGGGGTTCTGAAGGGCATACTGCCATACCTGCTCATCAGGAACAGCAAGGCATCTTGGGATGTTAAGACTGGCACGGCAGAACTGAAGTTAGAGGCATAAACATGTCTGAGGTGGATTGTGGTCTGAATCGACGGCACCTAACTCAGCAGTTCGGGATGGTGTACCCCTTTTCGGGTGGGACCAAGCATGCTTTTCATATGGTGTTTCCACTTCTGTAATAGCATGGCAGGCTGAAAAGCATGGTCTGGAGGCTTACCCAAAGCTACGCCAAAGGTTTCGATTCATTCAAAAGCAGTCAGCCATCATTCTTTTGTTTTTCCAAAGTTATCGAGGATGGTATGGGTATGCCCAGACTTGGGTTCCCAAGTTTGCCATCCTAAGAGAACTAAGCTACACATCACTATCAATGACAAGTGAGGCTGAGATATGTTTGGGGTGTCTTGTGGTTTCATGCAGAAAGAATTTGACTGAGGACATCATGCTGTACTGCCCCTTTCATGGTCAGGAAGCAAAGCCTGAATGCTCTAATATTCTGTAATGGCATGGTAGACTGAAATGCTGAAATGTATGGTGATGACAGACAGATCCTGCTTTGTCCGGAGAAAGACTTGAACTAAGGGCGGGTTCCCAACATACATGTGCAAATGCCCAATGAGGGGAACAAATGCCTTCAAAACTGAACAAACACTATGGCTGAGATGTAATGATACACCATCCTCAAACTAAAAGTGACAGAGCAAGAGAGACCAAGAACCTGTATTCAAAATAGGTCTCAGACACCACTCTTACAAATGTATGAATTATTCGTCAAATGAAGTAACTGAAATAAAAACCAATGTACATTGTTACAATTATTTTCAAAATCAGGATGTTCATATTTAACCAAAACATCTTTCCACATCAACAGGATGTATGCCAACAGACATGAATCAGATATCAATGCATACAAACAGTTGTGATACTAAAATCAACACCAACTATAAATCGGAGAAAAGTATAAGCAAAACACAACAAGGCAAAACATACATATAAATCAAACAGAAAATGTATGCTGTTCAATTACATTGGTTCGTAGCATAGTTTGCATAACATGTGCTTTCTGATTATATGCAGTTTCAGATGAAAGGAGGAGGGAGATCGAACTCTGTGATAACAAGTACAGGGACTAAACCTATATAGTGTTACTCTTAAAATATCGTTCGTGAGGAATCTACATTGGCTGCCATTTAGTGATGGTCATTGTATTTAGAAATAATTGTCTGGCTATGAAAAAGGCCCATGGCCGAAACACGTGTTGCTAATGGACACCAATTAAAGAAAAAATCTGTTTTCAATACTGTTCAATACTGGCGGGAACCATTGTGTGGCATTCATTTGACTTTACCATTTTGAGAGGCGATGGGAGTCCTCTTAATGCCATACGGATCGAGGACAGTGAATATAATTAACATAAACTTATCAAGTTCAAATTACTGGTGCATTTTTTCCCTCGACACTCACCCACAACAGATTTTTTTAATAGAATATGGATTGAATAGAATAGGGGCCAAAGCAAAACTTTGAGGAATGCCACAAGTTATGGGTAATGGATCAGAGAAGACAGGGGCGAACATGACTTGTAAGATCTGCTTTGCGGAATGATGGAAGCCAGAAAACGTCTATGTCCTGCATCCTGGCAAAGGATTGGTCATGATCTAGTAGGATCTGATGGTCACCTGTGTTGAATAATGCAAAAAGATCAAGGAAGATGAAAACCTTGACTCCATTGATATTAGCTATAATTTGAAGATCAGTGAAGAGAATTGATCAGTGCCTTTTCCGAGATGGGCGCCTGTTTCACGTGGTTCCAGGATGGCATTATTCTCAATGTGGAACTGGAGCTGTTCAAAGGCAGGGTGTTCAAGCAGCCTGGCAAGGAATGGGAGACTAGAAATGGATTAGAAGTATACCAGGTATAAGCAATCTAAGGTGGGTTTCTTCAGCAGGAGAATGACAACCACTTCTTTCAGGGTACTGGAAACATAGCAGTGGTGAGAAAGTGATTAATCCATTCAGGATGTGGTGACAGATCGCAGGCCACATGACTCTGCAGATTTTCACAGTACAGGGAAGCAAAGGCGTTGCCCTTGCTGGTAACAGATTTGAAGAGATTCACATAAATCCAATTGTCGTGAATACATTGTAACAAATATAGATGTTTTGATTCAGCATGTTCTTGCTTTAATGCAGTTGCAGTCAGAAATGTATCTTTCTCAGTATGTTGAAGTTTAAGTCACACGTACTAATGCAAGTTGTCTTAACATACACTTGATTTTGTGAATTTACATTCACTTTGCCAGTGGTGATGCAGTTTAGATCACTTACAAAGTTGCGTATTTAATTGAGCCAATATGCGTTTCCTGGCTCACAGAGTCATTGTGGCTCTTTGTTCGATGATGGTGGGTTATCTGTTGAGGGCAGGAAAGGTGGTTGGTGAGGAAAATATAAAAAACACGTACAAATACAGCGATCAGTCATACATCTTCAACTCAGTTTTTACATTTGTTGACCTCGTTTCCTATTTTAATATGGAATATGTTTTATGGTACCTCATGGTTTGGTTTGGAGACAATATTTTGTTGGTGGACTATGGTGTCTATAATAGAAAAGAAGACAGATGTTTGTTACTAGGTCTAACATAACCATTTGTATGCAGGTAAATGTATAACACTTAAAACACTGTATTGATCCTTTGGACTCCGATTTCCAGAAATTCTAAAGTACAGGGATGGAGTAAGGCATCAATGAGGACTAATAGTGCAGTCAAAGAAAACGTGCAGTATGTTTGTTTTCCAGTCATTAGACTGAGCGGGACATTTAAATCCATGCATCACCTGCGGGAAGAGTAAAGTGAAGGAGAAGGTGGAGCAAGCAGCAGAGTATGCAGAGCGAGAAGCAGAGTCTTGCAGAGAGGCAGAAGCCTGGGAAGATGACCAGCTGAGGGAGAGTGGCATTCCTGAACTGCCTCATGTCACTCTGGTGTACCAGAGTGGCGGGAGACTCAGAGGAGGCTGACAGGCTCTCAGCAAGTACTGTGAAGGCACTGGCAGTCAGAGAGAGCTCGCCAGTGGTGCTGTCAAACTGAAAGGCAGCAGGCTTTGCGGAAAGGGATCGTGATGCCAGCAAAGAAGCTGAAAGAGGGTCTGAAAGGCCACGGAAGGCCTTCCCAAAGCAACACCGCATCGCAGTAATGTGCCATGGGTCGAAGACGCCAGGAGATACCGTTGAGTTGGCCCAGTGAGAGTGGTAGCCACGGGGCGTTCTGACAGGCACAACGACCAGTAAAGGATGATTTTGAATACCCACCAAATAGACATTATAAAGAGAGAGCAAGAGAGCAGATATGGTACAATTCTCCTGATATGGGATGTTGGTTGGGGGGACCTGCAACCAGCATTGCCAAGAACCAGGAGACATTGTAAGAAAGGTTGACAGAAGCAGCTTGAACAAACCTTCATATAGGGGATGCTATTATGGGAGAAGTTGGTGCAGGTTATGACTGAACTCAACCAGGTTATATTACTGAGGAAGCACAATTGTGTGCTATTTAAGAGAAATTTGAATGTTGTGGAGACACTTGATAAGAGCATCAGGTAGTGAACTTTTGGAAAAGATACCTGGCAGGAGAGTACATCAGGGGATCTGTGTGAGCCGAGAGGGGTATATTTCTGGCATGAGAGTAAACCAGGATATCCAACGTTTCAGTTAGAATTTCAGTTGAACATTCCTGGCAGGGGGGGGGGTACACCAGGAATTTAAAGTTTGTGTTCAAAAGGCAAGTTTGTTCTATTAAGCCTTTTGTTGGAGTGCATTTGTTTGTGGGAGGTTCCATGCGTCTTACAGAGTCTCCTTACATCAGCACACTTGGGTTCCAGGTGTACCACATGTGTAGATGGTCAGGGTGGAGGATTATTAAATTGGAAACATTGCCCCCATTCTGCCATACAGATGATTAAACATGAGGTGGTTCTAAAATGTTTGTGTACAATTTTTACACATTCTTTTTAAACATGCACTTTATGAGTCACCCCCTGGTGTTGTTTTGGCAAATACTATCAATAACATATACGTAAAAGGTGGGTTGTACAATTGATGAAGTAGTTAATCTTGCATTCTTTCGGAATTGGTAAGCATCTTAGTCGTTCATTGGAGGGTTGCAATTCATTTAAGGCAAGAGTGCCAAGCTGCCAAAATAAACTGTATTCCTGAATGAAGGGGCGTTGTGGAAGGAGAAGGCTAATCTGTCATAAGGGAAAAGGCCTTTTTCGAGTAATAACTAGTGGCAGTGATTTTCCAGAGTTTGCTAAAAATCTGTTTACTGCTTTGGTTAACTTGTGTGATAAATCACTCTGCTTGCTTTGATGGATGCATTAGATTATGAATATTTGTTCAATACAATGGGCCTCATTACGACCCTGGCACTCCCGTAATGAACGGTGCCGGTACGGGACCGGCACCGTTCATTACGGGATGCCCTATTACGAGGTCCCTTGCGGGACCCCATCTGGATGTCTGGTTATTACCGGGCCCGTTGTTAGCTCCCTCCCCATTCCCATTGAGCCCTAAGGGGGCTCAATGGGAATGGGGGTGGGTAAATTGAATGAGGAATTACTGGGTCCTCCAAGGTTGGAATGGCCCGGTAATTCCTCATTCAAGGATCCCGGATCCCACACCCGAATTTGGAGGCAGCCATGCCGCAAATAGCGGCATGGTTACCTCCAAACTTGTAATGAGGCCCCCAGTGTTTTACCTTCATAGACACTGGGCTTATTACGAGTTTGGAAGCAGCCATGCCCTTAATAACCTGGGTCTGGGTTCCCTGAATGGGGAAATAACGGGCCATTCCGACCTCGGAGGGCCCGGTATTTCCCCATTCAGGGAACCCGGACCTGGACCATCCCCATTCCCATTTGAGCCCCCATAGGTTAATGACAGGCCCGTTGTTAGCATACTGGCCCCCTCGCGGGACCCGCTAAGGATGTCTGGTAAAACCAGACATCCAGAGCCGGTCCTGCAAGGTAATCTCGTAATAGGGCGGTATGGGTTGAACAGCACTGGCAGCTCTACCGGTGCCGTTAAACCCATACCGCCAGGGTCGTAATGAGGCCCACTGCGTTAGTAACAATTTATTGTAGTCCTTAGTAGTTCTGCCAGTTCGGTATTGTGCTTGGGACCAGTTGCAAGAGCAATCTCTACATCTAATAAGCTACTTGTGGCTGCAGTCTTACAAAACTGAGTAGTGTGAATAGACGTGTTACTAATACAGTTTGTAAATCCCAGATTTGCATTGTCAGTAACTATGATATTCAGTGAGTTTTAGATCTCTTCACTCAGCCGATGTCCTGCTACTTAAAATACTGCTGTAAATCAAGAAAGGGAGTTGTTGATTTGCCCCTCTATAATATTGTAGAAAGAGGAGTAAGGCAAACTCAAAACCACTCGAAATTCACCACATTTTAAAGACCTTTCAGCTCACAAAATTATTTGCATTTTAGACACCAAACTACCAGAATTTTTGCATTTTGAATTCACAATAACAGACCTCTGAGAGCATTTGGATGGGCAACTTTGAGTGGTAAAGTCACTTTGTTTCAAAACCTGATATACAAAAAGCATTATCTGTGCGTTTACCTTTGCTCTGTTTCTGCACTGTGCTCTCCTACCTGTATTGTAAAGGGGTTATTTGAACCAATAAGTCGGTGCTTTTCTTGATTGTTTCCTTAGTGTCAGATTAGTGTATTGACTTTGCCTGAAGTGCTAATTGTTCCCATAGTCATCTCCCATCAGATTTAAGAGCTTCCTGCAATAGTACTCACAAAAAAGCATTGTTATAGGGACTAGCTTCCCTTTTAATTCCCATCTCTCCAGTATTTTAATCATATAACCTAATCCAAACGTCAGGGTGATATTGCAGCTGCAAAATAGGCCAAACCTTTCTATGGAATTGAAAGCCAATGGCTCTCCCCCTTCCATCTTTACAAATTCCAAACCATTGCTGGAGGTGCAGTCACACAAGGGCATATTTGAAAAGAGATTAGAGCAGTCAGAGGCACTACAGCTCGTATTCAGGTATATAAGCCCATTGATGCAGAAAGTTCAATTGCAGGATGTGCAGAGTGTCAGATCGGTCCAGATTATCTGAACTTTTCTTGATACAATTGATATGATATGGCATTTATAACGCGCCTATACACAAATGTTTCAAGGCGCGACGAGGCAAGGGAGGGGGAACAGAGGGAGGACAGTGACAACGATCTTACTAGGCCAGGTGACATTGAGGTTGCACAAGTACAGGGGAAAAGGGAGGGGGTGGCAGTGCTGTGCATGGGATCAAACATTAACAAGAAATGCGGACAACAGGTGGCAGGTGGAAGGGTAAGTGCAGACATCGGGTGTCCAATAAGTGCAAGTGGAGTGATGAGATTCACTCCACCCCTCTTTCCTAAAAAATCACGCCACTTGCAGAATGGTTGTTTTCCAGGGCTTAATACCACATTTGGCAGTCACTTACTAGTAAGAAAAATATTTAGGCTGACCAGAGTCAATAAGAAGGTTAACAGGTGAACAGTGACAATTACTTTTTCACTTCATAGTAGCACATCCTCTTCCCAGGTCAGCTACTTCTTCTTGACTTTCAGAGAACACAGTTGTTTGAAGGATCCATAAAGGAGGAGAAAGATTTGACATCGATGGGATTTGCAGAGGTGTGCGGTCCAGGGTAGCTGCAGGCAGGATGCCACAGCTCAATCCTTTCAACCATTGCTGAAAGGTTTATATAAACCCGGTAGGTAGCCTTACCCCTCTTCCCCTGGTCCTGACCCTGGTGGTCAACAAATCATCCTTGCTATGGAAATGGGCAGTTGGCATGTCCTCCTCCCTGGGCCCTCTCAGGGCAACCACCCTCTCATGGTGCCAGGACTGACTTTTACCATTCACAACAGAGTTAGTCCCTGCACAGTGCTCTCTTACCTGTATTGAAGAGGGGTTATTTGAACCAATAGGTCGATGCTTTTCTGGATGTGTTCCTTAGTGTCATATTTTTGTTAAAGGTTCTCCTTGGTTCTCCCACATGGCAACTCTTGGAGGGTTTGCAACTATGCCTCGTCCTGTGGGGGGACGGGGGGGGAGTTCAAACGACCTGGCAGAGGTACATGTTTCACTTATTGATGGCCAGTGTCCCTCTCCTTCAAATTCAGATACTACCATTCCAAAATCCACTCTCCCTAAAACATATCCATTTAGGCGCTTTTCCATCGACAGCCAATAATTGCTGTAAACTAAGCAGACAATCTAGTCTTCTGTCCATTCTGCTATCTCCCTTTGTCCTAAAATCACATCCACACTGTGAAGGGCCTTACCCATGGCTCCAAATCTAGAGTTGTGTTCGGGAAGGCATTGAAAACCAGTACACGTTGAACCACGTTTTAAGTCAATGTGTTCTCTCTTTCAAACAAAGATGCTGTACGTTGTAGTCTTATTCTGGCCAAATTATTGATGCTGATCAATAAACTCAGATAATTGTATGTAATAAAAAATGTGATATATGCCTATATCCACATCATTCCCCTGCAATGTATTATGTGTTCTCCATTAGTACCCGTTGTGGGGTAGGGGGTCTGGTGACCTCCCAGCCAACCATTAGGCTCCAAAAGGGGCTTTACCACACAATAAAATCCCTACTCTGAATCTCCTCGGAGCTGGAGTCTGCCTCCTTCCCTCAATGGGAATCAGGTAAGTGTGCCCCTGCACCACCATCTCCTCCTTCCCCCACCACCCAACCCCAATTACCACCCCCACATCCTGCCGCAACCCCTCCCCACTTACCTTAGACTCACTCGTCCCTCGCCGGTGCACGGACCACCCAGTGCTCCCAGCGCATCTCATTCTTTGAAATGGCCCCATGGAACTACATGAAGTCCCTTCTTTCTGATCCATAACGACCATCTTGTTTCATAGTTTACTTCTCAAGTTGAGAAACGACAAACCGAATGTTTCTTAACTTGAGATAAAAAAATGTTAGTACACCGGTACAACATGCTTGGGTACTAATAGTGGTGGGGGGGGGCACTACCAGTCTGGTAATGCCCTGGGGCCAACGTTAAAGTCCTCACTTCACTTGGGCTTCTAACATATGCCTGGGGGCATTATCTGACCAGTAATCGCCACTGCTCAGGTTATATGGCTTAATTATTGCCTGCTTAAGTATGGACGTGATGGCGCTTCAATGACCTATCTAGAGATACCTATTCCCTCTTACATTAACACATTTATTTCCATCGGCCAAACTGTTGAAAGCATCATATTCTAATGACTGTGACAAAATCGGGAGTTATTGTAATTTAATCAGACAGTGGTCACATTTGGGTCACATCCCAAATCCACTAGTGTACGTTGTCAGTATTTCACAATTTTGGGGGCTAGATGACTATTTCTTAATGTTTCCAAGTAATACCTCAATTGCTCTAATTACCCCTTTGAATTAGGTTGTGGTTGAAACTGAAGGGTTTTATTTTGAGCCTTTCCTTTAAACAGTGACCACAGGTGTGCAGCACATATACTTCATGCCTTGGAAAGTGTGGTCCTATGGAATGGGGTGTGTTGGGTTTTCAGGTAACATTTTTCAATATGCACTCCTCCATTTGTGCTTTTGCTAGAAACCCCAAAGGGAAATATGAAACCCCCTATTTTTGTTTTTAATATTAGAAACAAGCTGTTCTACTTCCCATTCTGTTCTTGTCCATCGGTCCAGCAGCCTTAATGATCCCATGTAGAGTTGCAGCATCTCTGCTGACTGGCCACCTTGGTCTGACACAGTCTGTTCATCTGTGCAATCTGTCTTGAGAACGATGTATCCGTTCTAGCCGAGCCGGATCTTGTTTGCTTTTTACGTGGACCCTTGCTCTTATATTTGGGCAAGCCACATTGTTGCATCGGAAGCCTGAAAGAAGGGTGACTGAACGTCTTTCCTACAACCATGATATCTCATCCAGACTATTTTATCTAAGGTGGCATTAGCATTTTCCATTAAACATTATTATAAAACTGTTTACTGACATTAAACCCTTATCCAGACTCGTGTTCTACAAATGTAACTACGCCACCATCAGCCCCCTAACGTGAGCTTCACCGCCAGCCTACCTTCAGGATTGTGGATGTACTATTTCAAATAAATCCTTCACTTAGATCTGTGCTTCAATGAGGACACCATCAGCTACCATTAGAGAAAGCTTGTTAGGGGTAAATACAGCATTCTCCAGAAATCAAATAAATGATTACACTCTTCACTATCAATTGATGTTATCAACACTTTCCTAAACTCTGCACATTTTGATGCAATGCAAATGCTCTTACTTGCCTATTAATCACGTGTACAAACTCATTCCCACTACATTTTTCCAGGTGTGGGGCTCTCTGAAATCTGAATCTCTAGATATCTCTCTCCCCATCTTTGAAGTGGAGGAGCTTATTGTTTCTGAGTGTGCGATGATACTTTCTTGACTTCTGTCCAGAGGGGTGGGCACTGCTCTAGTGCACAAAGCATCCTCAACCTGTGACGTAAAGAAATGTGCATTACATGGCCTGCGTTAGCGGCCATGTAGTTATGATTAAGTTGCTAAACCCATAGCAACAGCACTTTATGGGCGGCTTATTACTTTGTTCCCCCCAGACAAATCCTCACCAAACTTTGCAAATAATGTATATGGCCCACTCTGATTTCTTTTGCAAAGTTTGGTGAGGTTTGGTCAAGGGGGGCTAACGTTATAGGGGGGTCCCAAAATTATTTTCTTCCCATGGACATAATGGGAAAACATTTCTGTTGTGCATACAGCCCAAACCGCTGGATGGATTTTCACCAAATTTGTGGCAGGAGCGGTGGCTTGGTCCCGAAAGCGTGCTTTTGTTAATTTGGTGTAAATCCGTCCAGTAGTTTTTATTTAAATGACCAAAACGTGAGGCAATAAAATTAGTGATATCTATGTCCGCTCCGCGGACAAACTTTCCTGTTCGCTCCACGTACAGGACACCGATTGGATAATCTCTGATTGGCTGGGATGAGGCGTGAGGTGTGTCAAATTGTTTCGATGCACCCGCCATATTGGATGTGCGGACATGTGCTGGAAGTGAGCATAAATCCAATTTTGGGGAGTGTGTTGGTGTGCATGAGTGCTTGGAGAGGGTGGTGGAGTAAGAGATGGGTGAAATGCTGTATTTGTTTAGGTGGGATAAGGTTGTGATGTGTTTGCGGTGTCCACGGGCATAATAAACACTGGGCGCACTACTGCTATTTTAGTTTACTATGATGTTGGTTTTGGGTTGTTAGAAGAGCATTGGGTGAAGAGGGTATGTATTGAAGAGTTTCTACGTTGGTTGTAATAATTTTTTAGAATGTTAATTGAAGTGGGTAGGTTTTGAGGTGGATGTATTATGTTTTTGGGTTGTGGTTATTTGGTAGGTGTTTGTTTCTATAGGTGTATTATGCTGCGGTGGTTGTGGCCAGGGCCTAGAGTCTTCAGTGCATGGCCGAAGTGCTGTAGCCATTTCGGGTTGTATTTATTGTTTAGGTGTTCATTTGCAAGGCTGTGTTATGTTGTGGTGGTGGTGAGTTTAAGTATTATATACTTAGGGCCTCATTACGACCCTGGCGGTAAGTAATGTACATTACCGGCATGGCGCAACTAACGTGTCCGTGCTGGCCTGAAGCCACAAAAAGCGGCACATTACGACCCATTGGGCACGAGCATTGCGCCATGCCGGTAATGTAAACTGCGCCGTGCCGGTAACGCCCCTAAAACGGCACCTACCGGCATCGTATGCCACGCAAGGAGAACTACCGCCAGCCCGCCCACCGATATTAGCGGTGACCGCAATCAGAGGTGACCGCAAATAAGCAGAACCGGAAGTTGCGTCATCGCGGCGGAACGGGAAAGAGCACAGCGGCCATCTTAAAAAACACAATCCATTGGCATCCTCCGAAACCAGTGGACATCTGACCCCGAGAACCGGCACAAAACATCAGCTACATCTACCCTTCGAGAAAATGCCTAAAGTTGTCAAGAACAGTTGTGATCGCCAGCGGCAGGACCGTTTCACCAGGGAAGAGCTGAACATGTTGGCAGAGACCCTCCAGGAAAACGCCGCTGTAGTCTTTTCCACCCAAATGTCCAGACCGGCAATCACACAGAAGAAGGCCATATGGGCCCTAGTCGCACAGAGGGTCAGTGCAGTAGGAACAGCACCCCGCAACGCGAGACAGTGCCGTAAGCGGTGGGATGATCTCCGGCTCCGCGTTAGGAGCATCCTGTCTGCCAACAGGAACATGGGCATGGCAACCGGTGGAGGATCAGAGTCCCCAATAAAATTGCAGCCCTGGGAGGAAATCTGTGCCACTACAATCGGCATCGAGAGCATCGAGGGGGTAGGAGAAATGGAGAGAGGAGCCCCGACATCAGGCGATGCAGGTAGGTGCCTCAAATCAAGCCATGCAAAAGTCACTGAAGTCCATATTCATGGGAAGCACAATGTTGCCTAATAGTGTTAATGCGACACATCAGCAGAAGACTGCCTACAGCCATTTCTGACCTCCACCCTGTAAACATGCAGTTTGCACACCCTAACTGTAGGCACCCACATACCTCCATGCTACTTCCACACAAAAGGGAGACAACCTGTATGTCCCTGCCTCCAATGTGCAGCATCTAGTAATCAAAATGATGGCAGTCATCACAATGCCCGCTCAATGTCCGCAGACCCATCAATAACACTTTCCCTCCTTTGCTCCACCACAGGCTCCCATATCGACCTCGACAAGGAAGACACTACTGCCACCACACCTGCCAAGAAGGCCAGGACCGCAGTGCCAGCACACCAACACTCCTCCTCTGCTGTACAGGCCAAACCCCAACAGCAGCCAAAATCTGTGGGAAAAGCACAGGACAGGGCACTGACAGGCACCACAGCAAGCAGCACGGTACCAGCAGCAGCAGCAGACATACACCAACTGGTCGCCACCGAAGGGACTGTGTCTGCAGGAAGCAGCACAATCGGGGAGACTGCTGCCATTGCAGCTTCCTCTGATAGTGATGTGGGGAATGATGAGGACATCGTTGTAGGACCCCCCACTGCCCACACTCACTCCCCCTACCTGTCCAAAAGCAGCCAGCATGAAGATGCCACACAGAGGCAATCAGATGATGAGTCTTGGCCACCCTCTCCATGCTCAGTGCAAGATGTGCAGGAGGTGAGCAGCCCAATGGAAACACCACTGGCAATATCCATGGCCCAGAAAAATCAACAGTCGTTGGAGGAGATTATCACACGGCAGCACCAACTCTCCTCACTCCTGACTGAGCATGTGGCAGAATGTGGGGGTGCAAGGGCAGGAATGCAGCAATGCACAGAGACTGTGAAGGCTGCAATACAGTCCTCCACCAAGGACATCTGTGCTGAACTCGCCGCGGTGCGGCACGTGCTCTCTGAGCTTGTTCAGTCAATTAGGGACATGCGTCCCAATGAGCAGCCAGGTACCTCCTCCGCTGCCAGTTCAACCCCAAGCACCCCCGTCCGCAGATCGGGCAGGAACCTGCCGAGCACAGGCAGGGGTGCCCCGGGGGCCAGGAGAGGGGGCTGCCAATAGTGGCCGCCCAGTGGAAAAATCCAACATTAGCCACTTCATCACATGCATTCTCACACCTTTGCAGGGAGTCCAGGGGGGAGGGGGGAGTGGGTGTGTTGGGGAGTTCAGGGGGGAGGGGGGTGGTTTGGAGTGGGTGTGTTGGGGAGTTGAGGGGGAGGGGGAGTGGGTGTGTTGGGGAGTTCATGGGTGAGGGGGAAGGGGGGAGTGTGTGTGTTGGGGAGTTCAGGGGGGAGGGGGGAGTGGGTGTGTTAAACCAATTCACATTTACAATACACTTTTCCCTTTTGCACAAATCAAATGAGTGGACATTGCTCATTGCGTATGTGTGCTTTATTGGTGAACAGTCCACAGTGTGCATGTCCCAGACACACACAGTGCCCCAAGTGCGGTCTCCATGTGACACACACCAGCCTTGTGTGCTAGAAGCATTGGTTAATGATATTTTGACGCATGGCACGTCCCTCCTGTGCATCGCCTCCTCCATGAGGTGCAGCCCCATCTGCACCCTCCTCATCCTCATTGTCAGGTGGTTGCAGTTCAGCGTCAGGGGGCAGGGGCGCATTTCGTCTGATGCACATATTGTGTAGAATTACACATGCCATGACCATCTTTTCCACCTTCTCATGGCGGTATTGGATTGACCCACCAGACCTGCTGAGGCAGCGAAACCGTGCCTTCAATAGGCCAAATGTCTGCTCAATCACCACACGGGTTTGTGTATGTGCACGATTAAAGTCCTCCTCGTGCTGGTTCTGTGGGTTCCGGACTGGGGCAAGGAGCTACCTCTTCAAGGGATAGCCTGCATCACCTGTATGTGGGCAACAATGTATGTGTCAGTCATGTCATCAAATTCCATTAATGACTTGGCAACATGGCATGCATTCGTCTCTCACTGTGTACTACATTTACATGCACAATTGGAGTCACACTATGAGACTGGTATATGTGTATTCCTCTCATGGACTGTTTTGCATGCCATCAGCCAGTGTATGCAGGGGGGTCCAGTGCCTTGTGTGTGCCCATCCACTGTGTCAGTCCTCAGTGTTTCTTTTGGTGACCTGGCAGGTGTCCAGTGATATCAATGCTCTCATCATGGCAACTTTGCTGTCAGCCTCATGTTGACCTCACTGGGGACTTCAAATGTTGTTATGCTATTTGATGGTCCCCAGTGTCTGTGTAGAGGTGTATTGATGTTGATGTCTGTCATGTGCCTCCTTTGTGCACGGTTATTGGGGACTGCCCTTTCAGTTGATGGTGTTTGGTGCCGTGTAGTGGCTGGAGTCATTGCATGTAGGTGCATTTCGTTGAGGTGGATGGGGTCCGATTCAATGCAGTGCACTTGCAGATGGTTGTGTCATGGTTGGGACACACCTTCAATCACATGGTTGGGCTGCTTACATCGGGCATTATGTGTTCAGGTGTCGGCTGAAGTTTGTCCTGCTTCAGGGTATGTGCTGGCTCCATTGGCTCTGGTACTCGCAGCCAGGTAAGGCATGCATCTCCCCCCCTTTCAGCCAGGTAAGGCATGCATCTCTCCCCCCCCCCTTTCAGCCAGGTAAGGCATGCATCTCCCCCCCCCTTTCAGCCAGGTATAGTATGCATTGGTACGTCAATCACCTACCCACTTCACATTTCCATGCACATGACATGTGACTCACCGAGTAGCCAGGATCTTGGCCATGCATGTCGCTCCATTTAGCGGGGTATAGTGGAGTTCTGCAGGACCATTGAATCATGGGTTGATCCGGGGAATCGGGCACAACAATGTGTGATGATCCTGTTGGAGTCACATACCATTTGCACGTTGATTGAGTGGAATAGTTTATGGTTGCGGTACGCTACCTCAATGGCATGTGGGACCACCAATTCCACATGGGTGCAGTCGATGGCACCGATGCAACCAGGTATTCCGGCTAGTGCATGTAAACCCACTTTGGTGTTAGCGATATCCTGGGCAGACCGTGGTGAGGATATGTGGTTGTCTGTGTGCTTGAGGAGGGCATTGAGCACTTGGATCAGCGTACGTGAGAATAATGGTTGTGAAATGCCATGCAAGTGCCCCACTGTGTGCTGGTAGGTGCCTGTGGCCAGGAATGGAGCACGGACACTACCTTCAGTAGGGGGGGGGTGGCGGTGGGTGTTTCAATCATGCTGACGATGTCGTCGTGTATCATGTCCACAATGGTGGTGATGGTGTCCCAGTCCAAACGGTACAAGGTGTGGATCTGCTCAGCGGTGATGTTGAATGGACTGGCTCGGATGCGTGGGATTGGGGGCTGCCTGCGTGGTGGCACTGGCTGTGCTGGTGGGGCTTGCTGACCCTGCCTTGCCCTCCTCCTTCTCCTCCTGCGTCTCCTCTGTGCTGCCTGTTGTTGTTGTTGTTGTTGTAGTTTTAGCACTTGCATTGCAATCAGGTCCTCCAGCACCAACATTGCTAGTCGTATTGGAATCATTGTGGAATGTGACTGGTTGTGGGAAGGGGTGGGGTGTTCTCTTTTTGTACTTGGTGAGTCTGTCTGGCCTCCACCTGTGGTGATTGTGTGCACCTGTGGCAGCTGGGAACACTGCACATGGCCATTTGCGGTTGGTTCGCGATGGCGGAATTAGCACCATGGCAGTAAGGTACTTTACGGGCTTCGCAAGGGCGTTAACAGCATGTCCGCTTGATTCGTGATGTTACCACCTTTGCGCGATGCCGGTATTTACGGCTTGGGAGGTCGTGTGCGCGCGATCTTGGTGCTCTTAGCGGCACCGTTAAGTACGATGCTGCTAATTGCACTTTCTCGGGTCATGATCGGACCTAGCGGTAAGCGATGCCGGTAATCATTTACCGGCATCGTTTTTCACTTACCGCCAGGGTTGTAATGAGGCCCTTAGTGTTTCTTTTGGTGAGGCTGTATGAAGAGTTTTGGCCAGGCCGTGCAGTCAAGATTGTAGTGTTTGGCAACAAGTGCTGCAGCATAAGATACCCATGGAGTAAACATTTTGGATTGCGGTATATGGTTAGGGGTTTGCTTGAATGGGTGTGTTATGCTGTGGTGTTTGTGAGTCCAAATGCGTGCACCTTGGCAAGTACCGGAAAGTACCACTTGGCCGCGTTTCCTGCTCCTCAAGGATTGACCCTTTGTGACTTCTGCAACTACACTGATAAGTTGGGACTCATTCTTGGACTGCATATCCCATAAGGCTCTGTTGAATTTTCGGAGGCGGGACTATAAAATCCAGCACGCACACGCACCTTGAAAAGTACCGGAAAGTACTGCTTGGCCGCTTTGCCGTGCTTGCCGCGGTTGGCGGTTTACAAGAGGTGCTTCCCGGTAAAAGCCTGTAGTATTGTAACCTGCCTCCAAATTTTATTAATTGGCAATCATAATGAAGAGAACCTTACCAACTTTGTGAATGGGCATGCCATTGATGCAGATAGCTCAAGGCACTAATGGCGTCAACCATGGGGGAAATTCATTGCCCTGTCCAAGCAAGAAAGTGCTATTGAGTTCGACACCCCGCCCGGGTGCAATACATTTCAAATCAAATTTGAAGCTGCAAAAAACGGCATGCATGGACATTCAGCCATTTTGCAAAAACAGATTCCGGGGAAAAATCACTTGGACAAAGAAGGCGTATATTCCCCACTAACACCGCCTCTAACACTCAAAACGGACTCTAACCGTCTTACAACAAGCGAGAGGCTCCATGAAACGAACGTGAATGGAAACTGTGCTGCTCAGATACCTCAAACAAGATCAGTAAATGAAAATGCAGATACTGAAACATCTGTTATCTTTGCAAAAGAGAATGGGCCTCATTACGACCCTGGCGCTAAGTGGTTAACGGTGTCGTAAAAGGCTGCGGCGCCGTTAATCACTTAGCGCCTTACTACGAGGTCCCTTTGCGGGACCCGACCTGAACGGCTGGTCTGAACCAGCCGTTAAAGTAGGGACCCGCAAAGGGACCTCGCAGGCAATTACGGTACCGCAATTTGCGGTACCGTAATTGCCGCCTTCCCCATTCCCATTGAGCCCTATGGGGCAAACATGGGAATGGGCAAGGGCCATGGGGAAATGGGGAAATACCGCCCCACCAACCTTGGAATGGGGCGCTATTTCCCCATTTCCCCATGGCGGACTCGTTACAACACCGGCACCAACCATGGTGCTAATAGCGCCATGGTTTAGCGCCGGTGTTGTAATGAGGGCCAATGTCTCTGTTACGGATAGCATGCTGTTGTGTAATGTATTAACAGGAGCAGCTGCTCACGAATCCAAAACACTAAGCCTGAATGCCCCTCCTAACTTGGCAGTTATTGATATAGATGTAAATAATTCTTGTTTTTCCTCGGAGACATTATCTTAAAATCTATCGAAATCTCCTAATCTCCATATCGATGTTACTGATACAAACTTAAACTCGATCGAGAAACTGTCATTCATAGCTCCAACACCACGTAAACCTGTAGTATATGATTTATCCTCTGACTCAAATGTACATGAAAGCAACGCAAATGGCTTGACAGAGATAGCCCTAAAATCAATGAATGCCGCCATTCACTCGCTAGCGAGATTATTTGAAACTTTGAACACCATATCGGATAAACATTCGTATCAGCTGGACCAAATTGTAGCTTGGCAGCAAGAAATGTTTAAAAAAGTGGACCACAAGGATATCGGATTCCATGTATAATAGAACCCATAATTGATTTAGCTTGCGGCGATCGTAAAGAAGTTAATCATGGTAATGGAGGTGGAAACTTGAGTGGAACTGAGAAAAAAATAAACTATGCTCTTTTTGGAGGCAATAGTACAAATGCACCCGAATTGCCTTCCAAAAGTATGCAAAGTAAAACTAACTTAGTTAAAAAGTCTAAAAATCAAACAAATGGCAAATCAAAATCTTCATCACAAACAAACTTTTTTGTTAAAAATGTGACTCATCCGAGGACAGCTGCAATTGCAGTGTCCAAAGCAATTGCTAAAAAATATATGCTACAAACTCATAGTAAGAAAAGCCAAATTCCTCTTGATAAAAGTAGACAAATAGAATCTTATAGCCCCATTCGGTAGATAAACTCACCTCCAATGATGAAATCCGCGCTCACCAGCTTAGTAAGTCTGTGTCTGAAGATTAAAATATAATGGATCGGCATAAAGAAATTCGACATGCGCTGGACAAATATATGTCTACTATACCTCCTCAGAAATACTTACAAACAGCTGTACTAGAGGAGAGAGTGCAAAAAGTAGATTTTAAGCTCCCTATTCCTAACACTCAATTGAACGGCTCAAAACATTTAGATGCACATATTAGAGAGGTTTGTGATAATGTGCACCCTGGAACTAAACAAGTTGGTCCAACTCATTACTGTCAAACATATTTAGACAGTGAGATAAAGAACCTGATACAATCAGTGCTAGTCCAAATTCTACATGGAAAAGCACCTACAATTGAACTAGACACTAGAACCATTCCGACTGGCAAATTGGTATAAGTTCCATTTGACCAAGTCAAACAATCTAAAACTGTCCTTCCTCCAATAAAACGTCCTGCTCTTCACTCATTAACTCTGATTTGTCGTCCTCCCCAGTCATTCAATATAATTTGAATCGAGCCTCAGTACTATCAATATTTAGCGAGATACCAGCTCTAGATGACATAGGTTCCATCGACATAGAGCAAGTTGAATTTTTTGATGCCTCAAACAGATCATCAGTAACCTTATGGCTAAATTCCAGAGTTGTTGTTAATACTATCTGGGCGGTTAAATCAGAACTTTCTGATTTAGACTTTGTACTTCTATCTGGTCCTAACTCGCCTAATGTCATCGATAATATTATGCTAACCAAACCCACTAACAAAATGTCAACATTAAAACAATCATCCTGCAATCATGCATGTAATTGCAATCAAGAACTACCTCAATGTTAGCTATTCTTAGATGATCCCCAAAGGTTGTCATTAATTAGCTGGAATACAAGAGGGTTTAAGCATTTAATGAATAACAAGAGCTCTAACCTCCAACTGCATGATATTGTCATGTTGCAAGAGACTTGGTTAATGTCTGCTCCTTCCTGGGAGAAATATAACATCTACCTAAATCCAGCAACCAAGGGAAGCACTGGGAGACCAGTCTCTGGGTTACTCATTGCCATCAAGAAAAGCTCCTTTCTAAATTCACAATTATGGTATACACCAAACCCTTTTGTACAAATGCTTAAAGTCTTCAGGGACAATATATTGCATGTGCTTATTAATGTATACTGGAATCCCTTAGGGATATCTGACAATGAGTTTCTGGAAAGCATTAATGAGCACTGGACATAATTCTTTATGAAAAACAAACCACCTGACTAATAATGGCTGGTGATTTAAATTTACATTGTCTGGAACCCGTGAAACAAAAAAATCAGAGTAATTATTAAAATGGACAAACTTTGTAAAATCCAAACACCTCTTCATGCTGAATGGATCCTGTTCGACAGATGTCCCATCAAATTCAACCTGGCACAGAGGACTTAGCACTGCGATTATCGATTATATTTATGTGAATAAGGAACTGCTGTATTTAACTGAATCCTTTCAGGTGCATCATTCTAACGCAAACGATCACAACCAATTGAACGTTGTCTGGGCAGCCAAATGTGAAAAGATAAGAAAGAATGAATACACTAAAGGTCTTGTCACTATTAACACCGCTCTGAACAGACTAATTTGGACAGAAAAAAATACTATATCCTGAACTAATGCAATTGTTCCAACCAGATTCTATAAGGCATAGAACAAAACAAGTGCCACTTTTACATACTTATAATCATGATATTAGACCCATGAAAACACAGATTCGAGCTGAAAAAAGAGCAATTCTCAAATTTTCTAAAGTTAAACACCGTATAGCTCTTACTCTTATCAAAACTAAATATAAGAACTGGTTGAGGGGCATGAAAGCCAAACTATATCAAAATGATGGGAGTCATATGCTAAAAATATTGTCTTCCAAAAACTATGCTGAATCTTGGAGAATCATAAATCAGGCAACGGCTGGACATCAAGTAGCTGTCCAAACAAATGATGTAAAAGAGGAGATGTGGATTAAATATTACTCTACTATATACTCTAAACCCACTCCTACCCTGATTTGTCCCGCTATTGAGAGAGAGGATGAGATTCATCTAAAGTTTGATAGAGACGATATCTTATACTTCATTCATAAAACCAGTAGTTCAAGAGCTCCTGGGCCGATGGTTTATCTAATCTGACAATGAAGCAATTTCCCGAATTATGGGCAGACATATTGAATATCATGTTTAGAGATATACTCTTTAAGAAAAAAATTCCATTCTCCTGGAAACATTCTACCACTATTCCAGTATATAAAAAAGCTGATCGAGCGAATCCCGCGAGCTATAGACCCATTTCCTTGCTAGATGCTCCCAGCAAGATATTTTGTTGCATTGTACTAAGAGAACTGAATGAGTGGTCTAAAGTAAATCTTAAGAGAGACCCCTTTCAGTCAGGCTTCGTACAAGGGCTCGGGACATTACCTGATATGATTGCCATGAATTTGTTAAAATCACAATATGCCTCCCGGAAACAACCGCTTTTTTTTGCTTTCATTAATTTCCGAATGGCGTTCGACTCCATAGATCGAACCTTATGATTTGATAAACTAAAATCATTTGGCTGTCCATCATCTATACTGGCCGTGGTAAAACAATTGCATTCAGATACAGCAATGCAAGTACGTCTATCAATGGACGGACTTCTATCAGCAACATTCAACACTTATTCAGGACTTAAACAGGGTTGTATCATGGCGTCCATCCTGTTTAACCTTTTTATTTTGGATATGGGAGTTTCTTTCTCCGATATGGTTTCTGATGCCCCAAAACTTGGTAACCAGCGTTTGCCTTGGTTGCTTTACGCTGACGATTTGGTGTTCGTGTCCCAGACTCCACGGGGACTCCAAAATCTACTATCAGCGTTAGCAACCTATGTCACTAAGAATAACTAGGTTGTGAATCTGGAAAAATCCCAGATCATAGTTTGTAAGAACTCAAAGAAAATCGAGAAATTTGAGTTGAAAAACTGGACTCTCCATGACAAATCTCTGAAAATTGTCAAAGAATATAAATATCTGGGAATAACAATCCAGAATACAATTACAAATTCTTTATTAATACACAATCTAAATTGACATCCCTGATCTCCCAGGTGAAAATCTTGACCTATACATTTGGGAAATTTACATATAAACACTTACTTCTGTTCTATGAACAGAAAGTAATTCCCATATTAACTCACAGCATTGAAACAATTATATATATCACAGATAGTGTGTGGAACAAATTTGAAGCATGATTCTGGAGAAAGGTACTATGTCTTCCTGACAGCCCACCGATGCCAATTTTAAGATTTGAATTGGGTTTAGTTTCTCTGGCTGGTCGAGTCAAATGGCGTTTATGCTCTTTCTTTAGAAAATGCCTTTTGGGTTTAGAAACTAATAACATGCTAAGTGTGGTGGCTTGGCAATTAGTCTCATCCAAATTCAATTTCCCTAATAGATGGCACAGTACTGTTTTGAATGCACTGACTGAGGCGGATATTTCTATCACGCTTCTGCTCGAAAATCAAACTCGCGCTAAGATCAAATTTTATTACTGGGATTGAATGAAAAATAGAGAAACCTCTCTAAAGTATAAAGATTTCGAGACACTTAGTTTTGGACACAAAAGATTATGTCAAATGTCCACTTATTTACTGAACTGTCCCAGACCAATAATAAGGAGGAAATACTTACGCTTTAGACTGAATCTGTGGCCCACTAGAGACATCCTTGTGAGGAGAAAAATCATATCCTCCAACTTGAATTTCTGTCGATTTTGTAAAAATCGTAGAGAAAAAGACACATTACAACATGTTATAGTCTCATGCCCTCATTTAGATGTACAATGAAAGAAACATTTATCTAATAAGTTAAATTTGTTCCATACTGCAGAAGAAAATGAGATATGGGTTCTGCTTTTTCAAAGTATTAAATTTACTGTAATGAAGTCAATAGTACAATTTCTTGATGAAATATATCCTGAAGAAAATGGTTAATTACCTAAATTAGAATTTGTTTCTGCAATGTTTGTAATGTATATATATATGCCTTTTTGATAATGGAAGAGTAATTACATTTTATGTTAATATGTAGATATAATGGTTATATATGTTTTAATGTAAATCGAATGCAAAAACTCGATAGGTCTGTATTTGAAAAGTTGATTTATCAGCTAAATCAAATAAAAAAAAATGTAAAAAAATATTATATACTTACTTTTTGACATTTTGTGGTTGTAGCCAGTTTTTTCATGCAAATTACCAAGAGGGGTCCTGGGAGTCCCTCAGCTAGACATTAGTCCTGGTTATGAGAGACTTACCCAGAGTCTTCATCTCACTATCTTCCACAGAGAAGAAATATCCCAACCATATCAGTCTTTGTCCTGCCATGGGGCAGTCCAGCACTGAAATGCTAGGCAATTTTCGACTGAAGAAGACTACTAATAGCAATCCCAGGACATCCCTTTTTTTTTGCATATTTAAGTAACTTTGGTTCTCAACCTAAGTTACTAGGGGAATCCAGATGTTGACCCCTTGGTCACTAGAGGCACAGCTCCACCCTACTGATGAGGTGCAACCAGACCGAAACACGTGTCTGGGGTTGCTGTTGGTACTCTTGCTCAGAGTACAATTGCCTAGCTTTTCGGTGCTGGACTGCCCCTGGGCAGGGCAAAGAGTGATATGATTGAGATATTTCTCCTCTGTGAAAGATAGTGAGCTAAAGACTCTGGGTAAGGCTCTCGCACCCAGGACTAATGTCTGGCAGAGAGACTCCCAGGATCCTCCCTGTTTTTGTGCATATTTAAGTAACTTTGGGTCATACCCTAAGTTACTAGGGGAATCCAAACATTACTATTACCTTTTTACTATGTGTCTGTGTTTGTAAGGTGGCAAGACCCCCACACTGTTCACCTCACTAGTGACCCAAAGTCGTATAGTACAAACACACGCGTGTCCATCATAGGCCTCTAATATATCACTGTGGTCATGGGGTCAGGGACCGCGACCTGGCCGGAGGGGGTTGTAGCAGGACTTGCTCGGACATTCTCGTACGAGTACATTTTGTCAGGCTCGAGGTTTGCTCCTTGCGAAAAGTGTTCACCTGATTTTCCGTGTGAAGAGGAGATGGGCTGAGCTGACAGGTGGTGTGGCCTGCCTGTGGGAGTCACTGGGAGAGTGTGAAGTTCTCCAGAGGAACAAAGTAAATCCGTAGAAATGTTGCCCGCATTGGTGAATGCTAACAAAAAAATCATATCTTTAAAAAAAATATTTCTAATGCACTATGGTCTGTAGGGTTATTGGCTCCCATTGTGAATGAAGGTCAGCGTCGTTGAATTTTTGCTTCCGAGCTGAGGAAACCCACGCATCGTACACAGTATAAGGTTCAATTGTTTTTTGACCTTGAACCAAAGTGAAAATTCCAAAAGGAATGCATGAAGGGAGGGATGTTGTCAGGGTGCAGGGCGTAATAAGGGGCCGACAGGGCTTTGTGAAAGGCCCCCAGCACTGGACAATGGGGAAAGCAGCAAGACAAGGCAAAAGGAAAAGACTCCAGCCTTATCGGAGGCTTCTCTGTCCTTTTTGCAGGAAAAACGAACTATCAACTACAAGTCCCAGCAGCCTCCAGGCCGGGAACTACTTTTTCACTCCCACGTCAGGAGGGGCACACGCATGTGTGCAGACAAAGGTACAGGGCTTGTGCTTAAGCACCCGACCAGAGCAGACGCATCTTCCAGAGCTCCGGCGGAGGGGATTCAAGCGAGTGGCCACACCCCAAGGAAAAGACATTCCGGCCCCTCGCTCATGCCAGATACGTACCGCAAGCTTGAATACTAACGCGCAGCAACAGCGCGGAGACAGGGGGGAAGCATTTGGACTCCAAATCCACAGAGGAGCACGCGCAGGGGGCACAGCCCAGCCACATCACATCCCCTGCTAGCAGCAAAGCTAAGTGTTTAGCAGTGTTTCGTTGCATTTGACAGTGAATTTACCCGCATGTTGCATGAAAACTAATGCAAACAGCGCTTTCTAGAATAGCACCATTGCCTCAGCCACATGCGGCAAACTTTGGCAGCATGGAGTGCTCTTTACATTACACGCCACGTGCGGCAAACTTTGTCAGCACGTAGTGCTTTCTGGTTTTAAGCCATGTGCGGCAAAACTTTGGCAACACAATGGTTTCTCTCATTTTGTAGCCATATGCGGCGAACTTGGGCCACATGTTCTGACTATTAATAATTAGCCACGTGCGGCAAACACAGCTGCACATCTTTGTTTTGTATTTAACAGGCTGCATGAGCAGATTAACACTAACTGGTGCCAGTATCAGCATTTACCAATCCCTGGGGTGGTGTGTCACCAGTCTGTATGCTAGTTCACTTGTACCTTACCATATGTACACCCAACACAGATCATTAATGCTAAACTCTCTTTGCAGCATTTGAACTGCTCCAAGCACCGGACCTGAGAGTGCGCAGGCAGGAGGCCAGCACTCACCCCCAAAGCTAACTGCCTCTTTTTGTATCAAATGTTGTGTGTGACCACGGTGTGCGTGTTTGGGGTACTAGTGTGCATATACTGTATGTTGTCACCCCCTATGTTCCCTTGCCTGTCCACATCCCCTTTCTTAACCCTCATTCCGGTTACCCTCTGCTCAATATCTATCCAAACATCGTGATCCTAACCCTCTTTCCCTGCTGGGGTCTCGGAGGCCTGCATGAGCTTTGTCTTGCCGGCGCCCAGACCGTAGTGGGGGTGGTTAGTTCGCGCCACTCCTGCGCCTGGACTTAGAGGCCGTGACAGATGTAACACTGTCAAATATGATAAGGTTCACCATTCCAAAACTGGACAAAGGAACATTTAATTTCACTTTATGAAAATGTGTTTCCCTGAACAGAGTGTCAGCATTACGCCGAGAGATTGGAAGTGCCAAATATTATGTAAGTTTTACTTTTGACGATATTATAGACCAACGAGTCAACTTATCATTCGCTGACTCTTATTGCTCCCTTACATTGTACTCAGTTGTTGTTTGTTTGTGTCATATTGCAACAACACGTAAATACAACCAGTGTGTGTAGTTGCCTTTGTCCCGCCCACATGCGCAGTTCAACATCGAGAGGTGTTTAGTCCAATAGTGGGTTCCCCCAGGTTCCACAAATGCGTAATTCAACGCTAATATATAATTAAAATTCCGTCTATGTGTTTTTCTTGCCCTTAGCTTGCTCCCTGATTGTAGCATCAGCGTCTGCATCCCATTTCGAGTTGAACATACTCCATAGCACTAACCTCTGAAGCAAATTATAGACTAATTTCCACGTTATTTTCTCTGTGTTCCCATTGTTTCACGTCCATGTTCCACATTGGTTTTAACACGGGCCGAATTAATGGGTAAAATGATGAACTGTACTAAAGATCGGCTACTGAGACACATTTCTGTTATTGTTTTTAAACAGGTACATCCTGCCTTTTTGCGCTTGTCATCGATTCCAGATACCAACTGACAGGTTTTTCAATCAGCAGCTACAGATACAGCTGAATGGCTGGATAACAATGACTCTTTTTTGGGACGATCGCCAGTAATAAGGAGCAACCTTTCATCGTTAACGGTGGCCTAGCACCAAGCTAATGCCAAAGCCTTGCGATTCACATTGCATCCAATGCGCTTTTTATATCCAAAAGGAACACCGTGTGACTCACGATAAACATTTGTGGATCGAGAACGAAGGAAAAAAGTATGTATTTGTTTGAATATGGCAATCGCTGGATGTTCTCAAAGCGTTTATTGTGAAATAAAAGTACTTTAAAAATGGTACAGTTTTGCTATTTCCTTTAAACGTATGGTTTTATTGTTATTGTTATTATTTGGCATTTATAAAGCGCCTTATGTACCATTGGTATGGTCTGAAGGCGCTGGTAGGTTAAATGCCCTTGGGAACCGAAGTTCAAAAATTCAAAATTCAAAATTCAAAATTGGGAAGCGCTGTGCTGTGAGATATGTGTGGATATTCTGGGTTCTACGTCAACTAATGTTATCACGTAGGTGATGACTGGGTGCGTTTGGCTACGCTGCCCAGTAACGTCCTGGAGATAGATGGAGAATATCACTAGGTTTGGTGATGTCAGCCTCAGGGGCGGGGCATATGAAGTAGTGCCGGCAGGGCTGTCCACCTTGGGCAATGCGGCAATGGAAGATTATCACAAGATGGCTGCGCCCTGCTGCCTGATTTCGCATGTGTAAAAAAGAGGAAAACTATGGTAAGGAAATGTTTGTACGCTCGATCAACGTATATTTAGAAACACATGCCGGACCCCTCAGGGCAGTAACATTTCTGAGCGCACTATTCGTTTAATAGATCAATTTTTTCCTCCATTCGCTGCAGATGATTTTCTAAGGTCTCTGTTTCTGTATTATTTTTAATCTCTGTATGGTGTGTTAAAAAAAATGTGGTAAGTACACATAAAGTAATGGGTAATAATTGGTTTATATAGAGAAGTGTAGTGTTTACCATTAGTATCACTGTTTTCACTCATGTCACGTTATGGTGAAGTTGCGCTACTAAAAAACCGATGGAATTCAGTAAATAAACTTTGTTAAAGGGACGTTATGTTCCAAGTAAAACTGAAAAACCTCTGGTTTGCAACCATAACTCGCGCCACCACTGTGCACTGCTAAGACTAACACCCAGGACATCAAAGATGATATCACAACTGTAATTGATGACATCACTGATGACATCACATGGCTGGCACCTTCTTTTTTCCTTTACTGACATATGTAGGCCAGTAACAGTCAGGAACTAAAAATTCAAAAAGTACTATATTTGTATACTTATACTTCAAATAATTACTTACAGTAATTCACTTGGAGTTCACTCACAGCATATGAAACACACACATAGAGGAAAACACAGACTTGGAAGACAGCAATGCTTTCTACGTATGAAGATAATCAGTAAGGTTATCAACACTTTTTTATGGTTCTGCTGTTTTTTTATTACTGCACTTTCCCTGGATATGCTTATATGTGTATACATTGTACTCACACTACTTTTATTAGGGTCCAGTCACATTATGTGATAGTTATATATAGGGAAGTAGTAGCTTTGAAGCAGAGCAATCATTTCTGTGCATGAAGATAATCAGTTAGATTATGAAGATTGTCTGGTAATACTGCTGTTTTTTTGTTTATTTCATTTTCCCTGTATATGCTCATATTTGTATGTGTTGTTGTCTGTTTGTGTTTTGTTTGCAATAATGCAATTATGTAGTAAGTGGGTTTTATTAGCTACTTATTAAATGTTTCACAGTACGCAAACCTGTAATAAGAAAGCATTTATCATTTTACTATTTAACATGGCAAGATTATTAATATTGCACCTCCATCATGTATGCTGCACACAATGCCTATGTTTCTACATGAGTAGCTTAGTATACTTGAAAGTACTTCATAATAGAATGCTATTTGTATCAATGCATTGCTTAATGCACTATGTACCTCATGATATTCATTCCAATGATCCTTGACACTTTTTTTTATCAACATTACAATAAGAATCCCTTGATAAGACTTTTCATGAAAAGTAAATGCACATGTGATGTCATCAATGACAATTGTGATGTCATCTTTGATGTCCTGGGTGTTAGTTGCAACTTAAGCATAACATCCCTTTAACAACGTTTTTTTACTGAATATATATGGTTAAGTTGCTAATCCCATAGGGAGAGCATTTTTTGGGCGGTTTATAACTTCACTCCCCCTTGACGAATCCTCACCAAACGTTATTAAAAAAAGTATGTGGCCCACATGTCAATGGTTCAGTTTGCAGGTATAAGAGTGAAACACTGACATAGTCATAAGTTGTCAACAGGTAACTTTTATTAACTTTGTCTTTCTCTCTTTCTTTCTTTTAGCAAAGGATACGTGTCGCTGTAGACTCCTTCAGGATACCCCAGGATATTCTTCTCTGTTTGAAGGTAAGTGTTATACTGCGTAACTTCTTTTAAGTTGTTACTATTTCAGATTTCCTTATTTCTTTAATGAAAAAAAACGTCTATTCTTTTTATATCTTCCTCATTCGGATGTTCACCTTCAGAAGATACAGCCTCTCTATACTCTCTTCTATCTTTGGCCTTTTCTTTTCTTTTCCTCCTAGGCAAATTGTTTCCCAGAGTCTTACAATATAAATGCTGAGACAAAGTTCTGTGCCAAAGAATGTGGTTTCTATAAACCTCCTCGTAGCAGTTCCCTTGCACAAATGTTTCTTACACACCAGCTTCTTTGCTTCAGGCGCTTATATTAGGGTGTGCCCTCGTTAGACTGGAAGTAGACGCGTCAAATTGCAGACCCTCCTGTCGTGCTTTATCACCACTTCATTCTCAGTCTGGCGAGAAAAAGTCTCGGGGGGCCGTGCCGTGTCTCCACGCACAGCTCCACCCCTTGTGGGCATTACTCTCCCAGGGATAGGCCTTCCGGGCCGCACCTCCGTATGACTATACCATTTCCTTCCCCCTTTTGTGGGTGGTGTCAACACCTCAATTGGCTCTAAAGTACGAGGCTAGTTCACAGTTTACAACTTTGTCTGCTTACGGTTTGCTTCAACACAGACATTACGGACACACCTCTTCCGTCGCAAGCGTCGCTGAAAGGAAACGCATTAATGTCTTCAGCACCTCGTCTCTGTCACTCTGCCGGTAATCAACAACAAAGGACATTTCTTTAAACAGGATCAACAGTTCATATAATAACGTTTAACATTTATTTTCTTAGTATGCCCATTCGTAGACAACGGTTTCACTCTCTTCCACTCCAGTCTCCTAGCAACAGAACACAGAGAGATCAAGTTAGAAGAAAAAAGGACCCTAGTCCTTCAACTCTGCATCTCATTGGCAGAATAGGCTGTCAATCCATTCCCCAGTCCTGCCTTACTAGCCTCAAGCTTTTCCCACTGCCGGTTCGCCTGTTACTGCAGAGACTCCTTTCGGGATAGCTTTATCACACACCCCCCCTCCTGGGCCCTTACGTTCGGGAAGGGCATGAGCACGTAACAAAAAATCAGCCTGGGCCATCAACCGACCCGGACGATGAACTGTTTTAAAGGAGAAAGGTTGAAGAAAAAGAAACCAGCGTAGTATTCTTAGATTTGTGTCCTTATTTCGAGCAAGCCATGTTAAAGGGGCATGATCCGTTACTTGAGTAAACTCTCTTCCTAATAAGTAATATCTAAGTGCCTCTATGGCCCACTTGACGGCAGACATTCCTTTTCAATTGTGGCATAGTGTATCTCATGTGGGAGAAGTTTCCTGCTGATGAACAGAATTGGTTTCTCGATATCGCCTGTGCCCCAATACAATACTACTCCGAGGCCAGTCCCAGAGGCATCTGTATGTAGAAAAAATGGGGCTAGATAATCTGGACAGCAAAGAACAGATTCATTCGTTAGAGCGTTTTTGAGGGAATCAAAAGCTTTTTCCGTTTCTTCGGTCTGCCACTTTTTCTTAGGAGAAGCTGAACTCTTCAAGAGATTGGTCAGAGGGGCTGCCAGGGTTGAAAAATGGGGTATGAACCTTCTGTAATAGCCCACAAAACCCAGAAAAGCTTGGACCTGTCTGGCATTCATAGGGAATTGTAATCGCTAGATTGCAGCCAACTTTTCCTCCTTGGGTCTAAAAACCCCTTGTTCTACAAAGTACCCCAAGTATTTTGTGTGAAAAGTGGCTTTACAAGTTTTTTAGGATTTACATGAAGGCCCGCCCGCTGTAATGCTTGTAGTATGGCTTCTAGATGCGATAGATGTTCTTCCCAAGATTGACTGAATACAATAATATCATCCAGGTAAGCACCCACATACTGCTCATGTCTTTAATTAATTAATCTTTGGAACGTTGCAGGGGCTCCATGTAAACCAAAGGGTAGTACCATAAGTCTGGTTGGGGTGGCATAAGCGGTTTTCTCTTTATTTGGTGGATGTAACAGTATTTGCCAATATCCCTTGGTGAGATCGATTGTGGTTTTAAAACTTTGCTTTACCCAGCTCATCTAGCAGATCTTCAATCCTGGGCATCGGATATGCATCAAATTTTGAGATTTCGTTTAGTTTTCTAAAAGCCATACAGAAGCGTGAGCTTCCACCCGGTTTGGGGACAAGAACTAACGGATAGGACCAGTAACTGTGGGAAGGTTCAATCACGCCAAGCTCTAACATCTCTTGAACCTCTTGATTGATTGTTTGTATTCTTGCCTCTGGTATTCTATAAGGCGTAGCCTAACTGTAGTCCCAGGCTGAGTGTTTATATGATGATAAGCCAGAGTTGTTCTTCCAGAAAGAGATGAAAATGTTTCTTTAAATTTATCTATAACCTTTGATAACTCTATCTTTTGGTTTACAGATAAATTCTGATTTATATTCAGAACTTCTTTTCCCACTTTCTTTACCAGTTGCAGAAAGTGTTCTGCCTGTATCTCGTTGGTATTGATCATGGCTATTGTGTTAGTGGGTTCTACCCATTTCTTAAGTAGATTTACGTGATAAGTTTGTAACAGAACTCTTCTGCCTGACTGACGAACATTGTAAGTTAATGGTACAAGTACCTTTTCTATCATATAAGGTCCTCTTCATGTAGGTAGCATTTTATTTTCAGAGCTTGGAAGGAGAACTAATACTTGATTTCCTTTTTGGAATGTTCTCAACTGACTGTTTCGGTTGTAGTATTCTTCTTGTTTTCCTTGTACATGCATAAAATTTTCTCGAGCTATGGATTGCAACTTTTCTACTCTTTCCCTTAGTTTATAAGCGTACTCTGTAAGAGAGATTTCCTGTGTTGGTTGTTCTTCCCAGTTCTCTTTTAGTATGTGTAAGAGAGTTCTCACTGGTCTGCCAAATAGAAGTTCAAACAGAGAAAATCTGGTTGAGGACTGTGGGGTGTTGCGCAGCATGAGCAGTATCCAGGTTAATAGTGTGTCCCAATTCTTCTCTCCTGGTTCAGTAGTTTTCCGTAAGATCTGTTTAATAGTTTGATTGTATCTCTCAACAAGCCCATCCGTTTGAGGATGATAAACTGAGGTTTTTAAGTGTTCAATCTGAAAAATCTCACACACTTGTTTAAGAATAGCAGACATAAAATTAGTTCCTCAATCCGTCATAATTTCTTTAGGTATCCCCACCCTAGTTATAAAGGGTATCAGCACATCGCAAATCTGTTGTGCATTGGTGGACTTGAGTGGGAAGGCCTCAGGATAGCAAGTGGCATAATCAACAATGGCTAGGATATATTTATGTCCTCGAGAGGATGGATCCAGGGGTTCCACAATATCCAAGCCAATTCGATTGAAGGGTTCAATAACTATTGGCATTGGTTGTTATGGTGCTTTTTTTTATTTTCGATCTGTTTTTCTTCTGACATTCTTCACATGCCTGACAGAACCTAGCAACTTGAGCATATATCCCCGGCCAAAAGAACCTCGCCAGAATCTTTTGGGTTGTTTTATCAGTTCCTAGGTGTCCTTCTCCAATCTGTACATGTGCCACCTCCAACACTGCTTTATAATATTTACTGGGTACTAACAATTGTTGCAGCGTCTTCCCACCTTCATCCTTCACGAAGCGAAAATATAAACCTTTTTCTTGAATTAAATAATGTTCCTTTTTAGGTGCGTTCTCTCGGGCAGCCGTTCTGGCATGTTTCAAAAGGGGGTCCAATTCTTGAGCCATTCTAAAACCATCACCCCCTTCATCAATTTTCCAGTCAACAGCAATTGGTAGAACATTTCTTTCTCCCCACTCTTTCTTCATCTCCCTTATTTTAGCTCGGCTCTTTCTCACTTTACCACTATTGCCAGGAATTTCGTGATTGTAAAAAGGGGCATTTTCTAACCAATTCTCTTCAAAGTTCTTTATTATTTGGATAAAATTTGATACGTCTGACCCGATTAAAATAGACTCTGGCAGTACAGGTATCACAGTGCCCCTAACTCCCATTTGTTTCCCAGCCACTTTTACTTTTATTTCCTTGGTAGGGTAACTCTTTACATCCCCGTGTACACACCTAATAGGATTTTATTTAGTCATATCCACACTTTCACCTACCAGATCAGCACTTACTACGGTTTGCAGGCTCCCTGAATCAATCATGGCTCTGGTTGGTTTACCATCAACTTTGGCATCATATTTATTTTCAAATTTGTTTATTGGCATTTAGTTAGGATTACAAAGACAACAGCTCTGGTAGTTGCTTCCGCCAGTGCCAAATTAAGTTTTCTTGTGATGTTATTGTAGCATTTAAACAGTAACTATGAACAACAAATTAACATTTACTGTCTCCTGTGTCATCGTGTATAATGTTCTACAGATTTACTGAGTATCTGGGTGGTGATATATACCCAATTTCGAAGTCCTCTAGGCTCGTGATGGCCCCGTTACAAGTGGCTTAGTTTGCTTTGTGTAGCAAAGGTTCTGGCCAGGCAAATTGTTCAAGGGGGTTTGTCATCCGGTGAGTGGAACAGTGTAGCCATGGTGTCTTTCCATGCAGTTAGTGCCATGCTCGAGTCCTCAGTGGATCTGGCTACACTTTCCTCCCAGGCTCTCGTTTCAGCACTCGCCCATTTTTCAAGTTCTTTACGCCACACCGTGAAGATCGGGCCTGAGGGCTTTTTCCATGCCATGGCCATAGTTCTTTTAGCTATAATGCACGCTAGGTCCATCAGCTTAACTGAGTGCTTGAGTTTAGCTAGTCTGGGGTAAGGTCCTAGAAGGCATTCTGATGAAGTCCAATTGTACCTCGTCACACCCGCCTCTTCGCACATTTGCTTTATTTTTGACCATAGGATCTGGGTTTTGCTACAGTTCCATTCCATGTGGATTAGGTCAGCGTTATCTGCCCCGAATGAAGCCAGTTTGCGGTATAATACATTTATCTGTATCAGACGGAATCTGTGGTTTCTAGAGACCTCCTTGGGGAACGACAGTGCTTTTTCCCATTCTTTATCTGTCACATCCCGTCTCATGTCTGTTTTCCATTTGGACCTTAGTTCTGCACTTCGGGGGTTGGGAGTGTCGATTAGTTGGCCATATATTTGGGACACCGCCCTCCCGCCTTCACCCAGATTATATAGTAATGTTAGGAAGGGGTCCGTGTCCGGTTCTTCAGGACAGGAATCCCATTTTATTCGTGCTATTTTCCGAATTTTCTGGTACCAGAGATATTGGCCAGAAGGAATACCATCTTCCGTCTGTAACATAGCGAACTCCCGGAAGGTTCCTTCGACATATAAGTCATCCCAAGTATATACCCCTTTCCTTTCCCAGAGCCTGATGTTGTCTAGGTCGGTATCAGCCTTGCTCAGCCCGGAAATTAATGGCATTTCTGGGGAGTACGGTTGCTTCAGTTGCATGACCATGTTGGTCCTGTGCCATATTTTCCTGCCTAGGGTCGCCAGGAAGGGTGCGTTGCTTAACAGGCTTAGGGGGGTCCAAATCAGTTCTTTCAATCATATCGGAGAGATCGAGTTCTGTAATAGGGGAGTCTCTGAGGTGGTCACGTTTGCTAGCCATTTGGTTACAAACCCTAGCTGGGCAGCGAGGTAATATTTCTCTAAGTTCGGTAGTTGGATACCCCCTAGTTTGTATGGCAAGACCAGTGTGGATAGGGCCACCCGGTGTCTGCCTTTTCCCCATAGAAAGTCCCGGATTATTGTGTCAAGTAAACGAAAGAAGGGTTTAGTGATATAGAAGAGCACATTTTGGAACCCACATAGAAACCTAGGCAGAACAATCATTTTAACTATGGAGGCCCTGCCCATCACAGATAGAAGTAATTTAGCCCAAAATCCCATGGATTTGTGCAGTGCCGGTAGTGCCGCCCTTGTGTTATGTTCATGCATCAGCTCTGGGGTATGCATTATCTGGATCCCAAGGTATCGGAATGAAGAGGTCCGCCATTCCACGCCTACTGAGGGGAGTTCCTCAGCAGTCTTACCTTTCAGACCTGCTAGGCGGAACAAGCAGGACTTGGCTTTGCTAAATTGTATGCCTGAGGCCCCGGCATAATTGTCGAGGACTTCCAGCATAGTTGGCACATTAAGTAGAGGGTTGTTGACATATATCAGCACGTCGTCGGCATACAACGAAATGATGTGATCCACCCCACCTATCCTTATACCAGCGTCAAAAAATTGCTTCCTAAAATAAATAGCAATGGGTTCCAGCCCCAATATGTAAAGCATGGGTGAAAGTGGGCAGCCCTGCCTTGTTCCCCTGCAATTGTCTCATGACTCCGACACGTATCTCCCGGACTTCAACCGTGTTCTTGGTTTATTGTAGAGGATTTGGTCCATCTAATGAATCCTTGGCCAAAGCCGAATCCTTCCAGAACTGCCACCAGCCACACCCAATATATAGAATCAAAAGCCTTGATGGCGTCCAAGGACAATAGTGCATAACATTGTTTGCTTGTGTCAGTCTGGGCTATTATGTGCTGAAGCCTGCGTAGGTTCATGGTCATATTACGACCAGGCACAAAGCCGTTTTGGTCCGTGTGTACTATGTCTCCTATTACTCTGGACAGCCTCTTGGCTAGGATTGTTGTGAGTATTTTAACATCATAGTTAAGCATACCCAGCGGGCAGTAAGAGTCGCACCTACCTGCGGGTTTATTAGGCTTGAGCATTGGAACCACTAGAGTTTCCCTCATGCTATCGGGCAGGGTCCCTTTTTCATAAGACTACAGGAAGACTTCGAGTAATAGGGGTGTCAGGGAGGGTTCATATATTTTGTAAAATTCCAGAGGCAGCCCATCACTTCCCAGAGCCTTACATGTCGTCAGGGATCTAATGGCTTCAGTTATGTCCTCCGGTGTGATGTCCATGTCTAGTGCTTCGGAGTACGCCGGGGTTAATTTAGGTAGGCCAATCTCTTTGAGTGTGTCTAATATTCGGTCTTGGGGGACTTGGTTTGCGTGGGAGTATAACTGTGCGTAGTATCTCTTAAAAGTATCGTTAACACCCTGTTGTGTTCTATAGGTTTCACCTAAATCATCTCACAATGTAGTGGTTATGTGTCTGGGGTGTTCTTCTTTGCAGAGCCAAGCTAGTAGCCGGCCAGGCTTGTCTGCTTCTGCGTGTGCTCTGTTCGTTCTGGTGACATAGTCGAATTTGGCTAATCTACTCCATGCGTCAGTGCAATTCTCCCTGAGGGTTCTGAGTTCTTCCTCCCTCTTCAGGGTGTCTGCGGGGGCTGCTTCTAGTCTCGTAATTTCCTGTTCCTTATTCTCTAATTCACTGCACAATAGTTTCCTGATACCACCTGCCTTTGCAATGACTTCTCCCCGTGTTACTACTTTTAGGGCATCCAATAGTGTACTAACATGCTCTACACTCCCAGTATTTTCTGTTATGTAGTTATCTATGGACTCATGCAGTTCCTCTCTAAATTCTGGGTCTGTCAGGGCCTCCACAGGCATCCTCCACATGGGGATGGGGGGTTTTGGGCCTGTATGGTTCCATTTTATTAGGAGTGGAGAGTGGTCCGAGATAGTTCTTCCCAGATATTGCGCTTCCCCTATCTGAGATAAGTGCTCCCTTCCCAAGAAGAAATAATCTAGTCTAGTGTGGAGGGCCCTTTGATGGAGGCCAGGACCTATCTAGTATCGGGTTGTGGACACAATTAAAATCGCCCCCCCATATGAAGAAGCAGTTCCTGTATTGTATCATTTTAGTGCTTAGCTCTTTCAAGTGTGTTGGGATATTGTTATTGGGGAAGTACGAGTTTACTATGCACATTTCCAATTGTTCAAAGGTCCCCCATAATACCACATATCTGCCTCCTGGATCTTTTTCCATCTTGGTGAGTTGAAACGGTACATGGGGGTTGATCCAGGTGTAAACCCCTATTGCAAATCTGGAATAGGGTGCCCCAAAGCCTTGTCCCACCCAGTGTTCCTTAAGTTTTGCCTCTGATTTGGCTGTGCAGTGTGTCTCCTGTAGCAGGGCTATATCTACTGTTTTCCTGTGCAGGTAAGATTTAATTCTATTTCTGCGGAGGTAGGTGCCCAGGCCTTGCACATTCCATGTTATTATCTTGATTTGTACAGCCATGGCGGTTCATAGGGGGTCTGAGACCTATCCACCTATCATGAGGACCTTGAGTTAACGTGACTGAGTCCCCCCAAAGTCCCTTCAGTTGTAAGTACAAAGCCATCGAGGTCACTGATTTAACCCACCCATCTCTCACCATTATTTTATCGTTCGGAGACTTACCAACTTTATTAACTTCCATCTCGACGGATGATTTAACCAAAGAAAACAACAAGTAACTGCCCCCAGCAGTTGATTCAAACTCACAACACTCGGGGGCTCCCGAGCCTCTGGGGCCTCTCCAGGCCTTTCGGTACGGGTGGTGTGAAGACATTCAGCCTGCACTGTGCTGGGTGGGGTGGGTCGTTGGTGGTCTCTCACCTGGGCCATCGTGCTCTTGCCCAAATGAGATATCTGTTCATCGCGGCTTTAGGTAGGGTTTCTCTGACAGTGTCATAATTACTTAATACCGTGGGCACTCTCTCATGCTGTTCCAATCGTTCTCTTATTGGTTATTTCCTTTCCTGGGTTCTTCAGTGTTGTTGGCAAGGTTATTGTGTTCGAGCCACATGTTTGCAGCAGCCGGGGTCTCAAGGAAGATTGCCCTCCCTTTGTACAATATTTTGAGTCTTGCTGGGTACAATAGCATATACTTAAGGTTGAGCTCCCATAAGCTTGCTTTGATTGGTATGAAGGAGTTCCGCTCACGTTGCACCTTAGGGGTATAGTCAGGGTAAATGACTATTGTAGCGTTGTTCTTCTTAATCTCTCCTCCTTCTCTTGAAAACCACAATATTACCTCCCTGTGACGGAAATTTTAAATTTTAGTTATTATTGGACGTGGGTATGACCCGGGCGGTGGCCTTTTCTGGAGGGATCTGTGAGCGCCTTCCACTGAGAACCCCTGGGTGAGTTTACCTGCACCGATCTCTTGAAGCAGCAATGTTTCAATAAACTCAGTGGGGTTCGGGCCCTCCATGTCCTCCGAACCCCGGGAATTCAGACATTATTGCGGCGGGCACGTCCTTCTGCATCTTCGGAGCGAGATTCTAGTCTAGCCACAGTTGATTCCAGTTCTTGAACTTTTGCTTTCAACTCACGCGTGTCCTCGCTGGTTTCTTGTAAGGATGCTTCAGTCTTGGTCACCCTTTCCGTCAGGTTGCGGGCTTCTTGCCTAATTAATTGTATGTCTGACCTGATTTCCCCGATTTTTTGTCTTCCATTGACGTTCGTAGGGCTGCAATTGCCTGCAGTATTTGAGTGGCTCGGGGGTCCACCACCAGGATTGGTGGCTCCGTCGTCGGTGCGACTTCCTGCTGTGATTGCTGCTTCGGCATGGCTGTCGTGAAGGCATCCATGGTCGCAATTTTCAATCTGTTTTTTGGGGGGGACATGGCCCCGTATGGTAGTTCCAGTGTTATGTAGTAAGCCTCGAGCTTTAGTTCGTGCGTAGGTGGCTAGAGGACTGCAGTGGATGGCCCCTTCTGGGACAGTATGTGATTGCGGATTAGGTCCCAATGTTAGTCTGGGGTCTTTTCATACGGACTATACAATCCGTCATGGGCCTCTCGTCTACTAGCGTGAGTTTCAGTGATCCGCAGTTTGATTCAGGTAGGTGGGGTGGGAGTGTTACCACTGGGCTTACGTGTGACTGTCCAGTGTTCCAGGGCCAATGCACACTTCTTGTGGTCCCTTCCGGCTGGAGTTATTAGCTACCCTGATTAAGTCTGTAATGGCCAGCGTTGAGGAGCGGTCTTCAATGTGACGAGGCGCAGTCACTCACCATTTTTTGAATTGTGGCTTATTTCGGGGTGGCCCCGGAGTGGCGCACAGCCGTGGGTCGAGTCGGGGTGATTCAGTCGGGTCCGGAGGCTTGCGTGGCGTATCACGGTACCATCCCCGCCTGACCCGGGTACATTGTGGATGAACCTGCTCTCGCCAAGTCCAAGTTGGTTCCTTCCTCCGGGTTCGCCTCTCGCCCCTACACTGTCAAATGAGTGTCTCTCAGGGGTGCCCGTTGTCCGCGCCCACAGTCTCCCGACCAGACAACGTTGTTCCCTTATCTGGCGGTCCCCTAGTTAGGTGACAGCGCTTCTGTCTGTTTCGTTATTGGGGTGGTTGATGAGCGGTTTGCTTCCTCGTCACTCCCGCGCTATGATGGGGTTCTTTGCCGCCTCCGGCGCAGGTCCGTGGCTCGGGATCTCTCCTCCCATTCAATCCGCCTCAGACGTACCGGGGCCTCGGCGCAGCGTCGTGTCCCGATCAGAGAGGCGTCGGCTGTACGGTGCCTCAGCTGTTCACGGAAGGGCTTCTGGCTCCTGTCTCCTCCTGCAGGTCCGTCGGTTCTCCGTGTGATGTACTGTCGCAGCAATCAGTTAACTGTCGCGGCGGAGGCCGCCATTTTGAGCGTCGCCGAGGAGCCTTTTCAAGCACTCTGTTCACTGTGTTGCGGCTGGCGATTCTTTCTGGAAATGTGGTTGAGTGCGGCAGAAGTATTCACCTTTGTTCACGTAAATTTATATCTTCGTTCTTTTAGGTTGCACGCCGTTATAACTGTTGTAGCAGGATCATGGGCAGGAGCATGGGTGATTGCCGACTTCACTCCATGCGCGCAGGCCTCTCCCCCCAACTTCAGCATCATAGGTATATATATAAGGTGATTTAGGTGAAGGTAAAAATTCTTGGGACTCTCCGCTTTTAGGAACTTCAATCGACCCTACATCCATTGGTTCTGGTTTGATGTGTTTAGGGCACAATCTGGCTAGGTGCCACCATCCTCCAAACTCAAAACATTGGAGCACTTTAGGAGTAGGCCCAGGAAGGCGAATTCCTGCAGGATTCTCACTAACTGGTCGTTGCCTAGTAGTTTTCCAGTCAGACCTCCTGACCATGGAGTTCGGCTATCTTTGGTTGCTCGTTGGTCTGCCAGATGTACTTAATGGTCCACTGACCGGCTTGGGGCTCCCTGTATAAGTGATTAATCGGACTTGCCCTGCCTTTTGATATGCTGAGGCAATATTGACTGCTTCAAGGAGGCTGGGTCGGTGATGTTGTCGGACCCAACATTGTATGGGTAAAGGCAGCGCTTCCATGAACTGTTCCAATACAACGTTTTCAGACATTTCTTGGGGTGTTGTGGTGACTGTCTGCAGCCACTTGTCTCCGAGTTCTTTCACCCAGTAGCAGAGTTGGCGCAGGGTTTCATCAGACTGTAACTTGATTTCCCTAAATTTTATTCTATAAGCCTCCTCATCATGTCCGAAGCGTTCGAGTACTACTCGTTTAATATCCATGTAATTGGTGTCTCCTGTAGAGTTTGCTGCCTGGTATGCACTCTGTATCTCTCCTGTCATGAGCGGTGCTATGTAATGGCACCACCTGTCTGTGGGCCACTGTGCATTTCTGGCCACCCGTTCAAAGTTCACAAAGAAATGTACAGGGTCTTCCTCTGGTGTATATTTTTGAAGAACTGTGGCTGGTACTTGAGCTTGTCTCCATTCGATTGTAGCGTTGATCAATTGCACCTGCTGTTCTTGGAGAGCTTGTTGAAAAACCTGACGATCAGTCTGTGCTTGTTGGCTCTGTAGCTGTAAGGCTTGTTGTAATAGGTGTTGACCTTCACTAAGGGTTTTAATTAAGGCTTCCATGGTGTCCTCTCCTTATCCCACTGCTGCCACCAAATGTCAATAGTTCCGTTTGCGGGGATAAGAGTGAAACACTGACACAGTCATAAGTTGTCAACAGGCAACTTTCATTAACTTTGTCTGTCTCTCTTTATTTCTTTTAGTAAAGGATACGTGTCTCTGTAGACTCCTTCAGGATACCCCAGGATACTCTTCTCTGTTTGAAGGTAAGTGCTATACTGCGTAACTTTTTTAAAGTTGTTACTCTTTCAGATTTCCTTCTTTCTTTAATTTGAAAAAAAAGTCTATTCTCTTTATCTCTTCCTCATTAGGATGTTCACCTTCAGAAGATACAACCTCTCTATACTCTCTTCTATCTTTGGCCTGTTCTTTTATTTTCCTCCTAGGCAAATTGTTTCCCAGAGTCTAACAATCTAAATGCTGAGACAGAGTTCTGTGCCAAAGAATGTGGTTTCTATAAACCTCCTCGTAGCAGTTCACTTGCACAAATGTTTTGTTACACACTCGCTCCCTTTGCTTCAGGTGCTTATATTAGGGTGTGACCACGTTAGACTGGAGGGAGACGCGTCAATTTGCAGACCCTCCTGTCGTGCTTTATCACTGCTTTGTTCTCAGTCTGGATAGCTCATGTGTGGCGAGAAAAAGTCACGGGGGACCGTGCCGTGTCTCCACGCACCGCTCCACCCCTTGTTGGCGTTACTCTCCGAGTTATAGGCCTTCCAGGCCGCACCTCCGTATGACTATACCAGTTCCTTCCCCCTTTTGTGGGTGGCGTTAACGCCTCGATTGGCTCTAACGTACGAGGTTAGTTCACAGTTTACAACTTTGTCTGCTTACGGTTTGCTTCAACACGGACATTACGGACACATCTCCTCCGTCGCAAGCGTCGCTGAAAGGAAACACATTAATGTCTTCAGCACCTCGTCTCTGTCACTCTGCCGGTAATCAACAGGACCAACAGTTCATTAGGCGCAACGGCGTGGTACTTCCTATAATAGCGTTTAACATTTATTTTCTTAGTATGCCCATTCGTAGCTAACGGTTTCACTCTCCTCCGCTCCAGTCTCCTAGCAACAGAACACAGAGAGATCAAGTAAGAAGAAAAAAGGACCCTAGTCCTTCAACTTTGCATCTCAATGGCAGAATAGGCTGTCAATCCATTCCGCAGTCCTGCCTTACTAGCCTCAAGCGTTTCCCACTGCCTGTTAGCCTGTTACTGCAGAAACTCCTTTCGGGATAGCTTTATCACACCCACTCTGATTTTTCTTTGCAAATTTCCATGAGGTTTGATTCAGGGGGGCAAAGTTATAGAGGGGGTCCCAAAATGTCTTTTTCTCCGATAGACAAAATGGGAAAAAACTTTGCGCACGCCTACAGCTCAAACCGCTGGACGGATTTCCACATGCGGCAGGAGTGGTGGCTTAGTCCCGAAAGCGTGCTTTTGTTAATTTGATCTAAATTCGTCCAGTAGTTTTTTTTATAAACGGCCAAAACGTAAGGCAAACAATTTTTTGATATCTATGTCTGCTCTGCAGACACACTTCCCTGTTCGCTCCGCGGACAAGATACCGATTGGCTAATTTGCTTGCGTCATGTCTGCGGACAGGCAACATGTTCTCTGATTGGCTGGGGTGAGGCGTGAGGTGCGTCACATTGTTTCGATGCACCCGCCATCTTGGATCCGCCGACAGCGTGGCGGCGAACAGAGGCAAAATGCAATTTTGGGGAGTGTGTTGGTGTGTAGAAGTGCTTGGGGAGGGTTGGGGAGTAAGAGATGGGTGAAATACTGTATTTGTTTAGGTGGCAGGTGCTCCTGATGTGTTCACCATGTCCACGGTCAATATCCCCTATAAGCAGCCCACATACCACAGTCAAAATGTTTGGTATTATAGGTGTGTCATGCTGCGGTGGTTGTGGCCAGGGCGTAGAGTCTTGGGTGCATGGCCAAAGGCCGTAGGCCGTAGGCCGTGCACCCAAGACTGTACGCCCTGGACACAACCACTGCAGCATAACACACCCATAGAATCAAACACCCATCAAATATCCAGAACACAAAAGTTTGTGTACTGTTTCATTTGTAGAGTTTGTATATAAATTTTGGCTGGGTTATGCAGTTAAGATTGTAGAGTTTGTAATAGGACTACGTTATAAGATACCTTTGCAAGTAAATATTTTGGATTGTGGTGTATGATTGTGTACATTTTCTTTGAGATTTAATTGTAAACAAACTACTTTGCCACAAATGCCTTTTTCTAATTTAGAGGGAGGTCATTTTGCTGTTTTTGTTCAAGGTGTACTGACAGAGGCAAAATGCAATTTTGAGGAGTGTGTTGGTGTGCAGAAGTGCTAAGGGAGGGTTGGGGAGTAGGAGATGGGTCAAATACTGTATTTGTTTGGGTGGCAGGTGCCCCTGATGTGTTCGCCATGTCCGCGGTCGTAGTGGTTGTCCGTGGATATAATCAATGCACTACTGGCTATTTCACTTTAGTATGATGTTGGTTTTGAGTTGCTGTGTGAATAGGAGATGGGCTGAGCTGACAGGTGGTGTGGCATGACTGTGGGAGTTGCTGGGAGAGTGCGAAGTTCTCCAGAGGAACAAAATAAATCTGTACAAATGTCGCCCGCATTGGTGAATGGTAGCAAACAGTTCATAGGTTTTTCAAAAATATTTGTAATGCTTCTGTGCTGTGAAGCGCTATCGGCTCCCATTCTGAGTGAAGGTCAGCGCCTTTCAATTTTTGTTTCCTAGCTAAGCACACCCACGCATGGTACACAGTATACGGTTCAATTGTTTTTTGAGCTTGAAATAAAGGGAGGATTGCGAACGGAATGCATGAAGGGAGGGATGTAAGACTTTCAAATATGATAATGTTCACCATGCAAAAATTGCACAAAGGAACATGTAATTTCATTTAATGAAAATTCGTTGAAGTGCACAGAGTGCTTGTTTTACGCTGATAGAATGGAAATGCTGAATACTATGTACGTTTTACTTTGTCGACTTTATACACGAACTAGTCAAATTATAATTCGGTGACAATATTGGTGGGGTACATTGTATTGTGTGTTGTGTGTGGTATATTGCAATGACACGCAATTAGAACTTCTGTGTGTAGTTTTTTTGTCGTGGGGATATGGGCAGTGCAGCTTCGAGATGGGTGTGGTGCAGTAGTGGGTTCCCCCAGGTTCACAAACACGTAATTGAAAGGCTAATATTTAATTACAATTCCGTGTATCTGTCTTTTTTTGGTTTTATTTAGCTCCCTGATTGCAGGGTCAGCGTTAGCATCCCAATTCAAACTCATGATACTCTGTAGCAGTAACGTGTACAGCAAACTGAAGAGTAATTTGCACATTCTTTTGTTTGAGTTATCATTGTTTGACATCAGTGTTTATCAATAGTTGTAACAGGGGCCCAAATTGATGGTTAAAATGATAAACTGTAATAAGATTGGTTACTGAGACACATTTCTGTTATCTTTTTTTTAAACAGCTACATCTTGACTTTCTGCGATTGTCATGGATTCCAGATACCAGCTGATGTTTTTTTTTTAACCGTCAGCTACAGATATACGTCAGTGGTTGGATCATAGTGACACTTTTTTGGGGTGATTGACACAGGCCCATATGCCTGTACGCCATACTAGCGATAAGGAGCAACTTCATATCTTTTGTGGTGGCCTAGCGGAAGTTCATGCCAAAGTCTTCACAGTGCGTCCAATCTGTTTTTAACTCCAAAAGGAATATCGCGTGACTCATGATAAACATTTGTGGATCGAGAACGAAGAAAACAATTACCTATTTGCTTGCATAGGTAAGTCTCTGGATGTTCTTGGAGCGTTTATTGTGAAGTAAAAGTACTTTACAAATTGTACAATTTGGTATTTCCTTTAAAAGTATGGTTTCATATTCAAAATTGGGAAGTGTTTTGTTGTCAGATGATGTGTGTTGATATTCCAGGTTCTGTGTCAAGTAACGTTATCACTTAGGTGATGATTGGGTGCGTTTTACTACGCTGTATAGTAATGTTCTGGAGATAGGTGGAGCATATCACTAGGTTTGGTGATGTTAGACTCAGGGGTGGGGCATATGCATTAGTGCCACCAGGGCAGTCCACCTTGGGTGAAGCGGTAATGGATAAGATTATCACAAGATGGCCGCGCCCTGCTGCCTGATTTTGCATGTGTAAAAAAAGAGTACAATTTCGGTAAGGTGAATAGGAAATGTTTGTACGATCGATCAATGTATGCTTCGAAGTACATGCCCGAACACTTGGGAAAATAATATTTCTGAGTGCACTATTATTTTAATAGATCCATTTTTTGCTGCATTTGCTGCAGATGATTTTCTAAGGTCTGTTTCTGCATTATTTTTAATGTCTGTATGGTGTGTTTAAACATTTTCTTTTGGGAAAGTACACAGACAGTAATGGGTAATAATTTGTTTATATACAGAAGTGTAGTGTCTTCCATTAGGAGGGCCGGTCTTACACCTGAGTGCACCCCAGGCAGGAAGCATCATTGTCGCCCCTCACTGCAACAAAAAATGACAACAAAATAAGTTGGGTGCAGATGAGCACAGGCCCTCTTCCTGTAGTATTTTGGGAGGCGAGATTCAGGGTGGGCTATGTTTAGAATTAATAAATTAATTACACCTGCATGATCTTCTCTGCAGAATATTCCCACCATACAATGCATTATTCACCAACATAAATATGTGATCCATTCTCTTGAAAACTGGTTATAAAAAGAGGCATGTTAGTATAACTTCAATTCTACAGTTCACTATACAAATGTGGATCTTGCACCAAATAAATGTAAGGTTAGTAAGATGGAGAGAGGTAAAAGGTATGGGTAAATCATACTGCTTGGCAATACTGTGATACATGCGTCATGTCAGGTGTTTGATGGGTTCAATGTCCACATACCTTTACAATGTGCAAGCATTTACAAAAGGAATGACACTGAGTTGTCGGTTGAGGGGGTGCACACTGTGAGCCTACTTAGCAGAATTCTGCTAAGAGGTTGTATACAACTGACTATGTTGGCATTTTCAAACACGATGAAGGAGGATTTCTGTGCTATGAAGGAAGTCATTTCAATGCATAAATACACACATGCTTCCAATCACTGTATCAGTAACTAGTCTGCCAAACATTGGTTTCAGTCCGATATGCTTCACGCTACATTTAATGGTCGTCTTCCTATCCTGCTGCCAGTCAGTGCACTTTTGAGCCTTGCTTGGATTTCCAAACCCCCTGCCACTACTTGATGTCCAAGTGCATAGCTACCATGTGAGCCACTAAGAGCTATTCTTGGCTTTTCTCGTTGCATGATTGGATTTGTAGTTTCATGTTTCCCGTGCTAAGTATGAGCCTACAAATTCCAGCATGTAAAGTCAAAAGCAAGAATAGGCTTGTGTTATCAGGCATGATATGAAGCACTTGACAGCTATGCAAGTATTCATCAAAAACTCATGCTCCCGGCAAGTTTTGCGATTGCTCTTCACACTCTGCTATGCCCAGTCGTGTGCTTTTAAATACTCCTGTAGCAGAGGCGTTACCACGTTTGGGTTTTTAGGTAAACTAAAGCATGTGTGCGCCCTATATTTTTAAGAAGACTGTCCCTTATTTCTGAGAACACCTCATGGTGGCCAGAGTAGTGAGACGTTCAGCAAATGGTTATTTTCTTAAATCCTATCAGTTTAAATTGAGGTTCTTAGGGTTTTCAATTCCGGTTATACATGCATGATAGTACATAAGGCACAGAGATCTAAGTTAAGTGCTACGAGACGAGTGACTAGGCAGGTTCAACTTGACGGGGACCTAGTCCTGCTCCCCAGACACACATGTGGTCTGGTGCTACATCCCGAGTCTCCCCACAGTGTTTTACTCCTATGCCACAGGCGTCCCTGGGTGTCTGAATGTTCAGCATAGGCGTCAGAGTTTTGAAGTGCGTCAAGCGCACGTTTGTCTGAGAGTGTGTGTGTATTGTGTGTGTGTATTGTGTGTGTGTCTTGTGTGTGTGTGTGTGTGTGTGTGTGTGTGTGGGCAATCAGGCCATGTATTTTTGAAATGTCAAAATGAATTTGCAGGATTAAAATCACTTCTTTTAATCCTGTGTGTTAATTTTGCTCCCCATTTCCACCTCGTTCACACTCCCATTCACACCTGCTGGTGGTGGCGCCCCGTTGAGGCTGGCACATCAGGCGGCCGCCTGCATGGCCTGATGCAAAGACAAGCCCTGTATTAGTATCAATGTTTTCACTTATTTCATCACAAGGAACATTTTCTTCCAGCCATTCTAAAGTAGTAGACATTTCTGTGTAAAAAGAAATATATAGATATTATTTTTACTGTACCTAATACAGAAAGTTTATAAATATATAAAATCAGTGAAAGAAACTTTGTTAAAGGGACGTTATGGTTAAGTTGCGCTACTAAAAACCTATGAAATTCACTGAAAAAAACATTGTTAAAGGGACGCTATGGTTAAGTTGCACTACTAAAAACCTATGAAAATCAGTAAAAAAAACTTTGTTAAGGGGACGTTATGGTTCGAAGTAAAACCGGAAAACCCCTGAAATTATAAGCTAAGCAACCATAACTCGTGCCACCACCGTGCATTGCTAAGACTAACACGAAGGACATCTAAAATGACATCACCTACCTTCGAATAACTTTACCACATAGCCGGTCCCAGGTAGACATAGCCACTTTAACACCATTTTTTGTCCATAGCGGTCATGGCCAGTAGACAGATTGTCCGTGTCATGACCTTATGCCATGACCCAGACAATCTGGCTACTGCCCACGGCCACAGCCTCTACCTCAGTCACCAAGGGTATATGACTATTTTTTGTACCTACATGATTACACTTGTAAAAAAATAAAACACGGACACATTTGCAAAACCATGCTTTAATGTCCTTGCCAATGCTCCTCACGAGTTTGTTCGAAATCTGCCCATGTTTTATTTTTTTTAAAGTGTCAAAATGTATGTACATACAATAGTCATATAACTTAGCCCCCACTTGCCACAAACATTGAAGGTTGGGTCTATAATCTTTCTCAAAACATTTGTCCACATTCGTCAAGACCCCCGCTCTAATTTTGCCCCCAAACTTTAGGGGGGGGGTCCCAAAACTTTTTTTTTTCCCATAGACTGAATGGGAAAAAATGTTTGCTCGCGCCTACAGCCCAAACCGCTGGACGGATTTTCACCAAATTTGGACCAGGAGCTGCGGCTTGGTACCGAAAGCGTGCTTTCGCAAATTTGGTGAAAATCCATCCAGTAGTTATTTTTAAAATGACCAAAAAGTAAGTAAAAAAAAATAGGGATATCTGTGTTCGCTTTGCGGACACACTTCCCTGTTCGCTCTGTGGACAGTGTCCTGATTGGCCAATCGGCTTGCGTGATGTCCGCGGACATGCAACGTGTTCGCTGATTGGACGCTGTTAAGCGTGAAGCGGGTTAGATTTTTGGTAGCGCCCGCCATCTTGAATTGAGTGGCCACACTGTTAGGTGCAAGGGCCCTAGCCATGCACAGAAGCCAGTACGCCTTTGCAGGCACAACACAGCATAATACATACACCGCGGACAGCGCAGTGAAAGTTTGTTCTAAATGTGTATTTAGTAGAGTGTGTTGGTGTGTAGGAGTGTTTGGGGAGGATGGAAGGGTATGAGATAGGTGAAATGTTGTGCTTTTTTTGTGGTAGACGTTCTTTTTGTGTTGGATTTGTCTGCGGACATCACGGGTGTTCTGAAATATTCGCAAATAAACAAAATGGGGGTGTTCTGGGGACGCTGTCCGTATTGTTCTGTGGCAAGTTGAATGTGTTCTAAGAACACTCGGGGTGTCCTGAAATGTTCGCAAATAAACAAAATGGGGGTGTTCTGAGGACGCTGTCCGTATTGTTCTGTGGCAAGTTGAATGTGTTCTAAGAACACTCGGGGTGTCCTGAAATGTTCGCAAATAAACAAAATGGGGGTGTTCTGGGGACTTTCTCCGTATTGTTCTGTTGCAAGTTGAATGTGTTCTAAGAACATTCAGGGTGTCCTGAAATGTTCGCAAATAAACAAAATGGGGGTGTTCTGGGGACGCTGTCTGTATTGTTCAATGGCAAGTTGAAAGTGTTCTAAGAACACTCGGGGTGTCCTGAAATGTTTGCAAATAAACAAAATAGGGGTGTTCTGAGGACGCTGTCCGTATTGTTCATTGTGAAGTTGAAAGTGTTCTAAGAACTCTCGCGTTGTCCTGAAATGTTCGTACATAAACAAAATGGGTGTGTGTTCTAAGAACACACGCGTTGTACTGAAGTGTTCTAAGAACTCTCGCGGTGTCCTGAAATGTTCGTAGGGGGTGTCCTGAAGACGCTGTCCGTTTTGTTCAATGGCAAGTTGAAAGTGTTCTAAGAACTGTCTCTGTGTCCTGAAATGTTTGTAAATAAACAAAATGGGGGTGTGTTCTAAGAACTCATGCGTTGTCCTGAAATGTTCGTAGGGGTGTCCTGAAGACGCTGTCCGTATTGTTTGATGGCAAGTTGAAAGTGTTCTAAGAACACTCGAGGTGTCCTGAAATGTTCGCAAATAAACAAAATGGGGGTGTTCTGAGGACGCTGTCCGTATTGTTCGTTGTGAAGTTGAAAGTGTTCTAAGAACTCTTGCATTGTTCTGAAATGTTCGCACATAAACAAAATGGGGGTGTGTTCGAAGAACACACGCGTTGTCCTGAATTGTTCGTAGGGGGTGTCCTGAGGACGCTGTCCGTATTGTTCATTGTCGAGTTGAAAGTGTTCTAAGAACTTTCGCGTTGTCCTGAAATGTTCGTAGGGGGTGTTCTGAAGACGCTGTCCGTATTGTTCTCTGGCAAATTGAAAGTGTTCTAAGAACACTGGTAATGTCCGCAGACGTTAAAAGTTTCCATAGGCCATAGTTGAAATGTTTTACTCTATGGGTGTGATATGCTGCGGTGGTTGTGGCCAGGGCATAGAGTGTTGGGTCCATGGCCATGCACCCAACACTCTATGCCCTGGCCACAACCACCGTAGCATATCACATTTATAGTTGCTTATAACTTTGGGTCTAAAACAAATTTATAAGGAACACAGTTATAAGATACTATGGGTGTGATATGCTGTGATGGTTGTGGCCAGGGCATAGAGTGTATAATATACTTACTGTTTGTTTTAGTAACTGGAGTACATGTATTTCTTGTTAATTTCTGTGATAAAAGAAAATAGCATGGTAGTATTAGTATTTTGTAATGACTTTTCACATTGTATAATCAACATTTTTTTTTGGACCCTCATATTTAGTAGATTACAAACCAGAGTACTGTGCAATTTGCTCAGTTTCTGTGTTCATTGCTAAAATCATTGGGTCTGTGGGAGAAAAAAAAAATCCATGTTGGATTAAAAAAAAACCTTTTTCTGTTATGCTACAGTTTATTTGTTTGTTTGTTTTCAGTTGGGTTGTTGCATTTTATTTGGAGCAGTAACATGTTATTTATTTTTTTGGATATTATGAAATTTCTGAGCAGTTAGATACCAGTAGGCGTATTCCAACTGTCTATTTTTTTTATATATTTTAGTGGTATTGATTTATCTGTTTGGATATTGTTAAATTTTGGGACAGTTAGATACCAGTAGGCGTATTGTAACTGTCTATTTTTTTATATATTTTAGTGGTATTGATTTATCTGTTTGGATATTGTTAAATTTTGGGACAGTTAGATACCAATTGGCGTATTCTAATTGTCTATTTTTTGCTCTAATTTAGTGGTATTCATTTATGTGATTAATGGTTGTAGAATCTTTGGGCAGTTAGATAGCTTTTGGAATATTCTAACAGTTTATATTTTTTATTACAAGTTTACTTGAGGTTTAAGTACAGTTTAGTTATCAAATTTTGGTTTTAAGAAAATTAAATAAGTGTTTGTAAGATTTGCTGCTAATCTCTGCTTTAGAGTAATGGTACTATCATTACATTGCAACCATCCACATTTCTTTTTTATATATGCAGTATAGTGCCCTGAATTGGTTGTGGCTCCTGCGTGGTAGATTATACCTATTGTTGTGAAGGTTTTCTTACCAAGTGATATTTGACCATGTGTGAATCCAGTCATCTTGCAGTTGTTATTGGTACCATCTGCATTGTAACGTAGAAGCATTAGTATTACGTATTTACTATGTGTTTGTATTACTAACGTGGAGCGATTATCTGAATTGCAGGTAGAACATAATCTACCATGGTTTGCATTTTGTACAAGTTGCTGAAATGGAATGGATTCACAATTAGGTATTGATATATATATGAAGTGTTCATTGGGGATTACTTCTTGTGTCACATTGTTGCAGAGAGTGCATGTATGTTTCCACATGTATGAAATCTGGAAGATTTCATTTATAGGTATGTTTTTGTTTTCCAGTACTTGTAGTAAGTACATTAGAAATTCTTGTGGATCTTCCTGTGAGTTTATAGTGAATTTAACCATTCCAGCACAGTAGTCCAATTGTTGTCTTATTCCATAAACACTATACGTGTTGTCAGGATTGTTTGCTGCATTTCTGTGAAGTACTAACATTTGCAAACACAATGGGTCTGTACTGTGTAAGTAAATGTTCTCAACAATTGGTGGTAATTGAAATAGAATATTCATTGCTACATTTGCGTAGCAATTTACAGCAACTATATTTGAGAGTTTAAATGGACCAGGTAGTTCTCTATCTGACTGCTTTTTTTGGAGTTTGTCTTCTTTCTTTGAAGAAGTACCTGTTTTACTTTCCCTAATTGATTCTTTTTTGATTGTGGTACTTGATGAAGTATTACTTTCTTTTACTCTCTTTGGAGGATTTGCAGTGACATCCTGTTGCTTTTCTGTTTGATTTATTTTTCTTTTAGAATGTTTTACTTTTTGTGGAACAGAATATGTGTTTAGATGGGGAGTGTATAGTGAGCGAAGTCTATTGTATTCTAAAATGCAAGGAATATCACCGTTTATTTTACTTGTACTAAAGTTGATTAGAAATAGACCGTCAAGTGTACGTAAGCGTGATAGTGCTACGTAGCTCATGCCTTTTTTAAAGACTGTGTTACCAATATCTATCATTGCTTTGTCTAGGGTAAGACCTTGTGATTTATGAATCGTGACTGCGTATGCAAGAGTTAGAGAAAATTGTTCTCTGCGTACATACATGTCTTTGAAGAGAAGGAATCGAGCTGTTGAGCGTCCGATCCTTTTAACTACTGAAAGTTTGTCAAAGAGTATATTGACAAACTGAATTTTGTTGTCACGTGGGTATTTTTGAAAGCCAACAACTGTACCCAGTGCTCCATTAACTAATCCCTGGTCCACGTCAAGGTTACGTTTAAGCATTACTCTGCAATTTAAGGATAATTTTTATATCTTTTCTAAGCCTGCTGTGTTTGAGATTGATTTTTCTAAACTATTTAGTCTTCTTGTGGCTTGGTCACACATAGGTAGTGTCATACCATGTACATCTGGTTTGTCTGTGGCGCTAATTTCCGTTATTGGTTGCATTTCTTTACTTAACATTATTTCAGTGAATTTGAAACAGCTTGCAAGAGTTGGCATTAAGGCCATACAATTGACATTTTTGTGGGCTAATTGTTCCATAACATCTGTAGCACATGCATTATCTCCATGAAGTGCATTAATTTGCCGGGTTTTCAATATTGTTTCTGCTTCTTTATAGAGTATACCAACTCTGATACTTTTTAAGATGTTGGCATAAGTGAGATCTGCAGATTGCCGCATGCATTTCCAATGCTGCCAACAGTTTTACGGCAGAGTTTGTATCCTAATGTTTTAAAAATAGGCTCACCTTTTACTGGTGTCAATTAAAGAAGATCTCCGAAAACAATAATGTGTTTTCCTGCAAAGAGCTCTTCATAGTTTGTTTTCAGTACTTCTTGTAATCTGAGGCGAATCAAAGCCAACATTAGGTTGGAGACCATGCTCACTTCATCTATTAGTAGCATTTTCATTTGTTTCAATACTCTGCGTAGTTCCATTGCAGCTTCTGCAGAAAGTTTGTAATAGTCTAAGTTGTTCTGGTGTTCTACTGGCAATAGTAGTAATCGGTGTAAAGTGACACCAACTATGTTGTAGGCAGCTAAACCTGTGGGGGCAGTGACAACAGCTGACAGTTTGTTGTTTGTCAATTGTTGAAGGAATTTACTGATGATTTTGATTGGGAATGTTTTGCCAGAACCAGCTTCACCACTGATGTACAGTAGTATAGGTTTATAATTATGGCAGGAACATTCTTTATTTTCATGTTGTACACCATGTGCAATTTGTTTTGTTACTTCTTCAAAAATGCTGCGTTGTTCGTTGTTTAGTTTTGATTGTAGTATAGTTAAGTCTTCTTTATCTTCATACTGACACATGGTGTTTTCTACTTCTATCATAGCTAATTCTGCCTCATTTATCATTAGTGGTTCTCCCAGTGGTTCCTGGCTTCCTGTTACAGAAGGTTGACTACTTTCAGGAGTGTCTTTATCTAGTTGGGCCTGGAGTTCTTCTTCGTGTTGCTGTTCATTGTGCAACATTTTTTTGTATTGTGTAAAGTTTACATCAGTTATAGTGCTTTCATTTGCTTTGAAAGCATCTTCATATGAGTCATAGTTTTCTAGTATTTCTTCTTCTTTTCTCCATGGTTTAAAGAGTTGTAGCAGGGACATGTAATATATTTCTTTATGTTGAGGAGTCTTCAATGACAATTTGATATGATTAATTAAATTTGGTTTAGTGAGTTTAACTAAGCTTCCTTCACAGTTTGTCACTCTGTATTTACCTTTTTTTCATCAGGTTTTATATTATTTTTGTATGTGTAGTTTTGGGCTATGTGGTATAGACACATGGTTGCCAAAATATTACTTCTGTTTGGGTAGTATGTGTCCAATAAATTGTTTTTAAAAATGTCTTGGCTGTTGGGATCATGTTTGGCTATTGCTTCTATATCTTCGTATGTTTTTAGAACTCTTTTTCTAGATTTAGCTGGACCAAGACTTAGCCATACTATGTTTTCAGATTTATCATACAATGCAGTACCAGTTAAACGATCAGCTGCTTCATATGATCCACATTCTCTATGGGAGAGCATTTTTATGCCCAAGCTGTATAATTTCTGAGGCACTGTTTTATCTGATGACAGGTCATTCCAGAGGTCTTGGAGCTCTGTCTTTTCTGCTTTGGTTAAGTATGCTGTGACATATCGTGCAACTGCAGTAGAATTGTCTGCGATGTGCTGCATGTCTATGTTTGCATTCCATAAGTGGGCAATGATTGCATTATAATCATTGATATATTTTTCTTCTTCTTTTCTTTTTATGTAATATGTATTTTTAGGTGACTTACCTTTAACACTATGTCTAACTGAAGACATGAGGTTGTTCACTTGACCTGTATTTGTCACTGGTCTAGGGAAACCAAATCGGCATTTGGTGTAGTATTTCCCTTTGTTTTTGTATTTGCGACGACAATATTTGCCACATTTATGTCTTTGAAATTGTCAAATTTGTGCATGAAGATCACTATTTGTGGATTCTGATGGAATTTCACAAGTGACATATTTTCAATAAACTGTAAAACAGTGGCATCACTGTCTTGACCAAATTTAGGGGCATCTTTAATCCATAAAAGCATGTGGATATGTGGTGCTCCTCTGGCTTGGTATTCTTTTCTCCAAAAGAAGTGTTGCACTTCTCCAAGGGGAGGAACAGTTTTACTACAAATAAAATATAGCATAGCAATGAAGCGATGGTGAAAATATCTTGAAACATTAACAGGATCCAAAGAACAAAGTTCTCCTGGTGTTAGTATATCTATGTTTGTTTTGTTTTTATTTTATATGCGTGGGAAATCATGTAAATCTTCCCATGCATATTCTGCACAGCTTAATGTAACAAACCAAGTGGGTGGGCCAAGGTTTCTGATCATACAACGTACATAAGTGACGTCGAAACCAGTACTCTTCAGTACCATGCATATTTGCTAATAGATTTGTAATATTTGATTGTAAAACCTCATCCTTTTGTTGCACTTTTTGTAATAATTGTGTAGCTGTCATATTTTGAAAGTGGGATCCTGATTTTAATATGTGTGCAACTCCGTAACATAAAGTTGCTAGTTCACTTTAAAAGATTAGGTGGAATATGTATTCCATATTTTGTCTAAATCTGGGATCTTCAGAATACATCCGTAATGAGCGGTATTCTGAAGCTGATATTTGAATAGGTCTATCATCATACCTTTCTCCTTTGCCAGTAGGAAAGAGTAGAGGAAAAGCACGTGCTTCTATACTTTTTTCCCATATGCTGATTGGTGATCCTTTTGTTTGACGCATTTAGTATGTTTCCAGTGCATCTTCTATGGTGTCATTAGAGTGCAAAGGATGCATTGTATAATGGTCTAAAGTAATTGATATTGTAGCATGATCTAGTAGCTCAAATTGACCAGCTTCTTGTGTTTCTTGAATTATTTCAGTTGTATCTTTCAAGTTTTCTTCAATATTAATTTCTTTGTAATATTCATTATTCTCTTTAAGATATTGTAAGGCTTGTCTAACTTTATGTAAATCTACCAGCTGTTGCCATATTTTTTTTGTCTTTTGTAGGTCCTCCATTTACTAAGATAATTAAAGATTGCTGCATTGGATGTTGCACTCCTAGAGTATGCACATTTTCTTTTAGATCTAATGGTAAATAAACTACTTTTCCACAAATGCCTTTTACCAATTCAGAGGGAGGTAATTTTACTGTTTTTGGTTGAAGGCGTATTATTGCTTGAAATGGGTCTACTGTTTGAATTATGATGCTCTCATATAAATTAAGTTGTTTTAGGGGTTTTGGTAGTGGGTATAATTCCAAATTATTTGTGATAGCACGTGAAGGAGTTTGATTGTTGTCAAGTTTTGTAGTGCAGTAACTGCAAAGTATTAAGGGGTCACTTATTTCGTATTTGTTTTCTGCTACAAGGTAGAGAGCTAATTCAAACCATTTAGAATCTTCATTGTCTTCTATTTTATATGATAGGTCTGCAGTTTTCGTGTTATGTTTATAAAAGGTTCTGCGGCAACATACACATACATGGTTTGGTACTTCAGCTGATGTACTTTTAAATTTTAGTATTTTTTTTTTGTATGTGTTTAGCAAAAGGTTGCCATGTGTAGCAGTGTTGCTAATTTGGTTTAAAGCTATTTCATTCTGTAAATGGCTTTCACTTCCAAAATATTTTTTCTGGATATAGTCAATTTCTTGAAGTAGGTCTTTTGCTGTACCATGTAGAAGAATGTTATTTACATTTGCTAGTGTTAAAGCAGGACTTTTAGCATAGTACAGTTTATAGACTAGATTTCTTATAGTTGAATGATGTGTTGATATTCTTTTGATATCATGGAAGGTGGTTTTACAAGTAGGTTGTGTAATGCAGGCCAATGAATGTCCTTGTAGTCCTGTGTATTTGCGCACTGGACAGGTATCCATATTTTGCAGTAGTTTAATGTTGATTTTGTCTTTGCTTTTTACATATTGATTGAGGAATTGGCGTAAAGACTTGAAAAATTGTTTAGGAATGTTACACATTGACGTGCATGGACATTTGTACACTAGACGTTATGATTCAGTTGAATGGAGAGGTAATTCTAAGTTTTCAGGGCATATTTTTGTAAGGAGTACTTCTTGTTCCATTATCGTATTATTAACTTTTTCATAACCTCAACCACTGCTATGTATGGCAATTGTATTTGTTTGTTTTTGTTTGTACGTTTCTTCATTAAAGTATGGTTCTGTGCTCGTAGTGTGACTCCATTCACCTCCGCAGATACTTAAGAAGTTCTTTCTGTTGACATTTCGTTTATTGAGAAGTCTTTTTTGTAATTTAGTTATTAGTTTTGTTAGTGGTTTCATTTTGTTTAACACTAAAATAAATAACTTTCATTTGAGAATAATTGTACTATCTATCAACGCTTCTAAAATTAATTTCCTACGATAGTTCCAGCTTGAAGACATCGTCTGCGTGGAGATTTGGCACGCAAACAGGATACACGCAGCCCAGGACAGCCGCGCTTGAAGACACCGTCCACGTGGAGATTTGGCACGCAAACAGGATAGACGGCTCCAGGAATTAGCATGTGGATGAAAACACGCTAAAAAAGGCCAAAGAAGTTGCTGAAGGGAATGCGAGGACGCAGATCCAGAGTGTTCAACTACAACAATGCCAAAAAATGATTTAATCAGAAGCAGCGAGCGACGTTCCGACGCTGCTTATGTACGTACTGCCGTAACACACGTGACGGAACCAAGTCACGTGAATTTAACGACGTGAAAAATGCAGACGTCGTTTTCCAGGCAATGGATCAAATAACCTCCATTTTGAATAGAAAAAGGATACAATTGGTAGGGCTCTTCCGGATCCTTTTTCACACGACTTGATTGTAGGTAAGTCAAATTAGACCTTCCAAATGATACAACTCTCTGACTGATGAAACAGGCAGAGAGATGGATCACTGGAAAGGGCGTGGGTATTGTATCGGAAGTCAACCTAGGATAGATAAAGTATCATAAGAACCTGTCCCCAACTCAACTCACCATGATAGCACAGTATTAGAATTAATTCAAACACTGACCTTATGGCAAAAACTGAAGTATCCAACAAAAGTCTCTTGAAGACAACCAGGAGTTGAACCAACGACAAAGGAGGGGAAGATTAGTAAGGGAGACTTATCCCGAACGGCATAAGGCTCACGCTAGATACCGAGTTGGTGCACCACAGGATAGCGTCCAAAGTACTGTGCACAATCACCTTCCACTAGTTCATGAAATACTTCCTTTCCCATGAAGAACAAACAAATAGAAGTTCACCTGTTAACTATCACAGGTACCAAAAGTTCAAAGTAGTTCAGAAAACCACATGCAGGATTGCAGGTGACAGCGTACACACAGCCAGGACAGCTGAGCTTGGAGACAGCGTTTGCGTGTGGAGAATTGGCGCGCAAACAGGATACACGCAGCCCAGGACAGCCGCGCTTAAAGACATCGTCCGCGTGGAGATTCGGCACACGAACAGGATACAGGCAGCCCAGGACAGCCGCGCTTGAAGACAGTGTCCGCGTGGAGATCTGGCACGCGAACAGGGTACACGCAGCCCAGGACAGCCGCGCTTGAAGACAGTATCCGCGTGGAGATTTGGCACATGAACAGGATACACGCAGCCCAGGACAGCCGCGCTTGAAGACACCGTCCACGTGGAGATTTGGCACGCGAACAGGATAGACGGCTCCAGGAATTAGCATGTGGATGAAAACACGCTAAAAAAGGCCAAAGAAGTTGCTGAAGGGAATGCGAGGACGCAGATCCAGAGTGTTCAACTACAACAATGCCAAAAAATGATTTAATCAGAAGCAGCGAGCGACGTTCCGACGCTGCTTATGTACGTACTGCCGTAACACACGTGACGGAACTAAGTCACGTGAATTTAACGACGTGAAAAATGCAGACGTCGTTTTCCAGGCAATGGATCAAATAACCTCCATTTTGAATAGAAAAAGGATACAATTGGTAGGGCTCTTCCGGATCCTTTTTCACACGACTTGATTGTAGGTAAGTCAAATTAGACCTTCCAAATGATACAACTCTCTGACTGATGAAACAGGCAGAGAGATGGATCACTGGAAAGGGCGTGGGTATTGTATCGGAAGTCAACCTAGGATAGATAAAGTATCATAAGAAACTGTCCCCAACTCAACTCACCATGATAGCACAGTATTAGAATTAATTCAAACACTGACCTTATGGCAAAAACTGAAGTATCCAACAAAAGTCTCTTGAAGACAACAAGGAGTTGAACCAACGACAAAGGAGGGGAAGATTAGTAAGGGAGACTTATCCCGAACTGCATAAGGCTCACGCTAGATACCGAGTTGGTGCACCACAGGATAGCGTCCAAAGTACTGTGCACAATCACCTTCCACTAGTTCATGAAATACTTCCTTTCCCATGAAGAACAAACAAATAGAAGTTCACCTGTTAACTATCACAGGTACCAAAAGTTCAAAGTAGTTCAGAAAACCACATGCAGGATTGCAGGTGACAGCGTACACACAGCCAGGACAGCTGCGCTTGGAGACAGCGTTTGCGTGTGGAGAATTGGCACGCAAACAGGATACACGCAGCCCAGGACAGCCGCGCTTAAAGACATCGTCCGCGTGGAGATTCGGCACACGAACAGGATACAGGCAGCCCAGGACAGCCGCGCTTGAAGACAGTGTCCGCGTGGAGATCTGGCACGCGAACAGGGTACACGCAGCCCAGGACAGCCGCGCTTGAAGACAGTATCCGCGTGGAGATTTGGCACATGAACAGGATACACGCAGCCCAGGACAGTCGCGCTTGAAGACAGCGTCCGTGTGGAAATTTGGCACGCAAACAGGATAGATGGCTCCAGGAATTAGCGTGTGGAGGAAAACACGCTACAAAAGGCCAAAGAAGTTGCTGAAGGGAATGCGAGGACGCAGATCCAGAGTTCAGCTACAACAATGCCAAAAAATGATTTAATCAGAAGCAGCGAGTGACGTTTCCACGCTGCTTATGTACGTACTGCCGTAACACGCATGACAGAACTAAGTCACGTGAATTTAACAACGTGAAAAATGCAGACGTCGTTTTCCTGGCAATGCATCAAATAACCTCCATTTCGAATAGAACAGTCTAGCAGTTCTATGGCCGTAACTCATTCTGTATGGAGAGGTTGTTCCCGGTCCAGAGATATGTCCAGCAGGCATGACAGATAGGTTTTAAGCATTGAACCTGATTTCTCTCCTGTTTTATAAGATTTTGAAGGACTTTGTGACGGAACATTTTGGCTAAAATACTTTTCCTGGTATGCTTACTTTGCACTATACTAAAATTTAAAGAAGTAGTTTTATCTGTAGTGATAGCTGATTTTTTGTTAATTGTTTTTTGGTTTGTTTTACATTTTGATAGAGAAGGCAATGTTTTGTACATGAAACTTCTTGCGTTTCACTAAATGACTGTTTTAGCTGTTTTGTTTGAACTTTTTTTTACAAATTCTGCTAGAGATGGATGCTTATGTTGGACACTTTTATTTTCATTTGCTCTACTTCTGCGTTGCTTTCTACGGACTTGACTTTTGGTAGGCATTCTTTAGGGTCTGTTGAAAAAAATAAAGAAGGTATGGGTTGGGGTGTTCTGCAATGTATGTGTGCTGTGTGCATGAGTGTTTGAGTCAGATGATGTATGTAATGGTGTCTGATTGTGCATTGGGAACTACTATTAGTAGGGATGTGTATGCTTCAATTAATATGTTACTAAACTCAGGTTCAGATGACGAAAAAAATAAGCTAGTGGTGTGGAGAAGTACAAATAGTAAATCTAATGTATACAATAAAAACAGTTGTTTGTTCTATAATAAGAAAATTCTAGCGGTTGAGTTGGGTAATTTGTGTGTCCAAAAGTAGGAATTTTTGCGCCATTCTGGCTGTAAATCGCTGTTTAAGACATGGGGATTTTTGGACAGAATGGTGCACAATCTCTATTTTTAGGCACAGAAATAGCATGAATTAACTTTACAGTATGTTTGAGTAATAATACAAATATTATGGTGATATTCTACTTACTTTTTTTCTAAAATGAGCAGTTTAATTCTTAGTTCTTCTTTGTTCTTGAAATTCGGCTGCTTCTTTTCAGGAGAATGGTCTTCACTGCAATTGTAAAAGAAACAAATTAGTAATTTTGTTTGTATATAGCATTGTTTTTAATTTAGATATTGATTGTTTTAATTGAAATCCTCAGCGCCTTCCTTAAAACCATTAAAACTATCTTAATCACATAAGATACGTCGCACCAGTTCAATACATATGTTATGTTCTTAATGAACAAATAGTATTGCAATGAGCAACTGTAACAAACAACATATCTTTAGTATGTCTTTAGAAATTCATAATGTACCACTGAATACCACCATTTCTGTAACTAAGCTGTTCTAGGTAATAGTGCCTTAATGTCATGCTTAAATTAAAGTAATCAAATAAATAAATAAATAAATAAAAATGTAATTGTATAAGTATTATTTTTTGAGATTGGAACATAGAGTGTGCATGCATGCAATTTTGTTTCAATATATGTAGTCTATACATTTCATTTAAAAAATGTTAGTTTAACATCATTTGATAGTGTATGTATTAAGAAAGTAAATAGTACAAAGGTTTATAAGTGATAGTTGATTTTAGGAAATTGGAAAAAAGACAGTACATTAATTTTACAGATTACACAAGCTAAAGGTCAGTTTGAAAATGTGTTCATGTACTGTACAGAAAATATGCATACCTGTAGTTTGTGTTCATGCATATGGATTTGCACGGAGCTGCAAGTAGAAATCTTGGAGACTTGTACAGTATTTCTTGTAGATGGTGCTTGCCAATGATATGACACTTGTACTCAGAGAGATTCACAGTACATTTGCAGTGCTGATCTATGATTATGCAGTTAAATGTAGAGGTCTTGAATGTGATTGGTGCATGGTCATGTGATTTCTAGCTACATCCAATGAGGGAATGGCACATAGAGTGAAGTGGAAATGGTAGAAGGGCTGTTCATGTTACGATATGTTCACAGACATGGCGGTAGTTCGCGGACATCAGGAGTTACATCTGGGGATTTTTGGGTTCAGAAGTCATGCAAATGAGAATGAGCAGTGAAAGGGATTGGTCAGGAAAGTTTAGTGGGTGTGTTGTGCCAGGAGAGAGTTTCTCAGATACTCTTTTTGCTGAGAGAACAACAGATAGCTATGGCTTTGTGTTTCAGAAAACAGATAGTTTGGATTTTGGGAGATTCGGGGATACATTGGTTGATGGTGCATGCACAAAGCTGTGGAGTAGCTGTAGATCTTGGATTTCCACATGTGGAAGTACACTGGCATGGAGTACGTGGAATGAAGTGGTAGGACTTGCTACCTCTCTGTGCTACTTTAGAAACAAAGCAACATCCAGACATAATTGTAATTCATTGTGGAGGGAACAGTTTAGGACATGTGTCTGGAATTTCTTTGCAATATGCTATGAAAGAAGGACTTGGGAAAGTCATGGACATGCTTCCTAATTCTCAAATAATATTTTCATGGATTGCGCAGAGACAAATGTGGCTTCGTTCTTCTTCATTTGGTCCATAAATGGAAAAAGCAAGGCGCAATGTTAATAAGGCTGTTTGTGCATTTCTAAGAGATTTTGGCATGTCCTCTTTTCACAATGATAATATTATGTTTCGTAGTACATACATTTTTCGCAGAGATGGAGTCCATCTTACTTATGCTGGCAATCAGATTTTTCTGAGAAATGTACAAAATGCACTGCGACCTTTTTTAGAAATACAGCATCCATTTTGAAGTAGGTGTTAGGTATTTATTATTTTTGACATACAAACACCTCCCAAAGGCTCTTTTCAGAGCCACCACTTCCTCCCAGAGAAAAATGCAATGGTAACAATAGGGTAGCACCCCAATTTTTTTAATGTTCGTGAACTGTCCGCGGACTTTTAAGAAATACAAAGGCCCCTGCTTTATTTATCTTCACTTCTATTTTTTAACTGTGAAAGTCGGCTCTGAAAAGAGCCTTATTTTTTTGTGATTTTTGTAATTTTATATTTTTTTGGGTTTTTTTAGACACGACACACTAGGAGAGGAGGGGAAAGGAGGGTAAAGGGGGGGACACCAACCACAGGGATAAGAAAGGGCGAGCTTGAGAGAGGAAGATGTAGAGTGGGTTTTATTTGGGTAGTGAGCAGTCTTCTCGTGCTCTGAGACAATAGTCTCAAAAGCACTCCGAAGTCGCTCCCTCCTGCAGAGTACTGTGTCACAGTACATACATACAACTGTGACCCTCGAAAGGTAAGGGTCATCAGAATTCTGTATGGCATGTGAGGCAGCTTGAGGAAGATGCTGTCCCACAGAGGTGGTCCTTGTGGTGACAGGATCAGAAACAGAGGATGAAGTAGAGGAAATCAACGTACTACGTTCTTCGCAAGGTACAACCTTGCAAATAGCACCAGAGTGAAATGACCTCAGGTGTCGCTTCATGATCGTCGTCCCAAAGCTGTATGAACCGTGCTTCCCGCGACTGAGTATCATTTTGCACTCATTGCAAATAACACCGTTCGCACAAGCCTTAGGGCCATTCCCATAAATGGAAAATAACCGCCACACCCAAGACTCACGTCTAGTGTGCGTAGAAGGGATTTCCTCTACCTCATTCACATCATCCTCTTCTTCCTCCTCTGCATCCTCACTCCTGTTCTCCTATTCAGGCCCTTGGGAAGGTGGTGGTGGTGGAGGGGGTGGCGGTATTGCTGAAGCAGGTGCAGCACCAGGTGGCAATTCTGCAGCCAGGGATGCCATCTCGATGGTGGAATCAGCAAGTTGCTGGAGAAATAGCTGTGCTCTTTAGGGAAGGTTGTGCAGAACAACTACATATCACGTGATCTGCCAACAACTTATTTTGCACCAATGGTTCTTCCTTCACCTCTTCACCGATGCGAGACAAAGCATCCGACTTGACATGTTGTCTGGCAGGGCGATAAGTAATTTGGAAATTGTATTGAGCAAAAAAGACATGCCATCTGGCCTGTCTAGCTGTAAGACATTTCATAGTTTTGAATGCCTGAAGATTCCTATGATCCGAGTACACCAGCACCTGATGTTTGGCCCCAAGAAGATGATGTCGCCATTCTCGGAAAGCATCCTTGATTGCAAGTAATTCCCGCTCAGTGACAGTATAGTTCTGTTCATATGAGGTAAGCTTACGTGAGAAGAAAGCAACTGGATGCTCCTCCTTGGTTTCTGCACAAACTTGCGAAAGTACAGCTCCTGCAGCGACACTGGAAGCATCTGCTTCAACGATAAACTGACAATCCGGATCAGGATGTTGAAGTACAGGTGCAGTGGTAAATGCTTCCTTTAACATCTCAAAAGATGCTTGGGCATTCTGGTTCCAACAGAATGGAACTTTGGAACTAGTTAAAGCTGTCAATGGGGCCACTGTTTTGGAGAAAGAATGAATAAATCTGCGATAAAAATTCGCAAAACCTAGGAATGACTGTAATGACTTGACATTGTGTGGAACGGGCCAATTCAATATGGCCTTCACTTTGGAACGACTCATTCGAACACCTTGATTGGTAATGTCGTAACCCAGAAATTCCACTTCTTGTGTATGAAAGACACATTTCTCGGCTTTAACAAAGAGCTTGTTCTCTCTGAGTCTTTGTAAGACAGCTAACTCGTGTTTAACATGTTCTGGAAAAGACGATGAATATATCAAAATGTCATCTAAGTAAATCACCACGCATTGGTCCATCATATCTCTGAAGATATAATTCATGAAGAACTGAAATGTGGCGGGAGCATTACAAAGTCCAAAAGGCATAAATAAATATTCATAAAGGCCATACCGCGTCTTAAAAGCGGTCTTCCATTCATCTCCTTCACGAATGCGAACCAGATTGTAAGCTCTGCGCAAGTCCAATTTAGAGAAATACTTGGAAGTTCCTAATTGATCTAACAGAACATTTATCAGTGGTAAAGGGTACTGATTCTTTATGGTGATGTTGTTAAGAGCCCTGTAATCAATGCAGGGCCTTAGATCTCCTTCTTTCTTTGAAACAATCAATAAAGGAGAGGCAGCAGGCGATTGAGATGGCCGTATAAATCCCATATCAAGAGCTTGATCGATGTATTCTTTCAAGACAACATCTTCTTTGGGAGTTAAAGAATAGACTCGACCAGTAGGGATTTTAGCTCGGGAATTAGTTCAATTGGACAATCATACTGCCTATGTGGAGGCAACTGTTCTGCCTGGCCTTTGTCAAACACATCAGCAAAATCTGTATATTCACTTGGTAAATGTGTACCACTCTGATGTACCACACTAATAGCGGAAGTTCCCTCCATAGATGCCAAAATATGTGATTTATCTGACACCTCCTGACTGGTAAAGCAATGTTCATTGCAAAAAACGGAAGGATATTGGATCAATCCCGTAACCCAGTCAATGGCGGGATTATGAAGAGTCAACCAAGCAAGTCCAAGTAATATTTTGTACTGAGGAGCCGCAATGACATCGAAGACTATTTCCTCTGAATGACCATTTAATAAAGTCATCTGAATAGGTACAGTCTCCTGAGTTAGCAGACCGGAAATCAAGACCGATCCATCCACAGTATTAACTGTTTCAGGTTTGTTCTTGTCTACAAGGGGTATAGAACATTTCTTAGCATATGTGATATCGATGTAATTATTAGTGGCTCCAGAATCAACCATAGCCTTGGAAACCAATTCTTGATCATCAAAACGTAAAGTCATCTCAACAGCTATAGGTCCGTGCACTGGAAATGTGCAGGAGTCCGATGTAACACTCGACACAGGGACTCCTGCTACTGTCGAGTTTTGGCATTTCCCGATGGCTTAACTGGTTTTTTAGGACATGCCGCCAGTAAATGCTCAGATGAACCGCAATACATACATAAATTGTTTTTTCTATGGTTCTCTCTTTCTGCTCTAGACAACCGGCCTCTCACAGCACCAATTTGCATTGGTTCAGGATCATTCGAAGAAGCTCCCGGTGTCTCAGAACGAACAGGGGCATGCAGGAAAGGTTTTCTCTCTCCTTTGCGAGTATTTCTTCGGGCATCTATTTGTAGAATCAAATCAAGAAATTCTGAGAAACCTGTAGGAACCACTGGGACCGTGGACAAGGCATCTTTGAGTTCTTCTGAAAGACCCTTGTAGAAAACAGCCATCTTCTTGTCTTCCGGCCATTGGGTTTGGGCTGTTAATTGGTTGAATCGGGCAATATAAGCCAACAGAGGTTAACTGCCTTGTTGTAGACTCAGCAACTCCAGATCTGTGGCTTGAGTAGCGTAGCGCATATCAAAGACTTTACTCATGGCAGCCAGAAGATCATCGCAATCGTACAACAAAGGACTATTTGATTCCAATAAAGGATTGGCCCAAGCAGCAGCTGTACCCTCCACATGGGAAAACACGAATGCTGCTTTAGTAGTTAGGTCGGGAAACGAATTAGGCCGGCAAAGGAAATGGAGTCGGCACTGATTAACACAAGTTCTATAGGTTTTAGGATCACCTGTGAACCTTTCCGGAGGGGCCAAGGGAAACTGTGTTGGCATAACCACTTTAAGAGTTTCCTGTGATAATGATGGTGCCGTAGTCCCAGATCCAGATGCAGCGGCTACTGGAACCTGTGCTCCCTGAAGAGTGACATGCATGGCATCTTGCATAACATCCATTCGATGCCGTATCATGTCCTGTGCCATAATCATTTCATTTCTCAAGTCGGTGATTAATTGAGTCAAAACAGTTAAAGGATCTGTACCCTCCATGGCTTCTGATTCTGTCATAAATCACCAATGTATCAACAGAAAAGGATACGGTAACCAAAAAAGGATACAATTGGTAGGGCTCTTCCGGATCCTTTTTCACACGACTTGATTGTAGGCAAGTCAAATTAGACCTTCCAAATGATACAACTCTCTGACTGATGAAACAGGCAGAGAGATGGATCACTGGAAAGGGCGTGGGTATTGTATCAGAAGTCAACCTAAAATAGATAAAGTATCATAAGAAACTGTCCCCAACTCAACTCACTATGATAGCACAGTATTAGAATTAATTCAAACACTGACCTTATGGCAAAAACTGAAGTATCCAACAAAAGTCTCTTGAAGACAATCAGGAGTTGCACCAACAACAAAGGAGTGGAAGATTAGTAAGGGAGACCTATCCCGAACGGCATAAGGCTCACGCTAGATATCGGGTTGGTGCACCACAGGATAGCGTCCAAAGTACTGTGCACAATCACCTTCCACTAGTTCATGAAATACATCCTTTCCCACGAAGAACAAACAAATAGAAGTTCACCTGTTAACTATCACAGGTACCAAAAGTTCAAAGTAGTTCAGAAAACCACGTGCAGGATTGCAGGCGACAGCATACACGCAGCTAGGAGAGCCGCGCTTGGAGACAGCTTTTGCGTGTGGAGAATTGGCACGTGAACAGGATACACGCAGCCCAGGACAGCCGCGCTTAAAGACAGCGTCCGCGTGGAGATTTGGCACGCGAACAGGATACACGCAGCCCAGGACAGCCGCGCTTGAAGATAGCATCCGCGTGGAGATTTGGCACGCGAACAGGATACACGCAGCCCAGGACAGCCGCGTTTGAAGATAGCGTCCGAGTGGAAATTTGGCACGCAAACAGGATACACGCAGCCCAGGACAGCCGCGCTTGAAGACAGCGTCCGTGTGGAGATTTGGCACGCGAACAGGATAGATGGCTCCAGGAATTAGCGTGTGGAGGAAAACACGCTACAAAAGGCCAAAGAAGTTGCTGAAGGGAATGCGAGGATGCAGATCCAGAGTTCAGCTACAACAATGCCAAAAAATGATTTAATCAGGAGCAGCGAGTGACGTTTCCACGCTGCTTATGTACGTACTGCCGTAACACGCGTGACAGAACTAAGTCACGTGAATTTAACAACGTGAAAAATGCAGACGTCGTTTTTCTGGCAATGCATCAAATAACCTCCATTTCGAATAGAACAGTCTAGCAGTTCTATGGCCGTAACTCATTCTGTATGGAGAGGTTGTTCCCGGTCCAGAGATATGTCCAGCAGGCATGACAGATAGGTTTTAAGCATTGAACCTGATTTCTCTCCTGTTTTATAAGATTCTGAAGGACTTTGTGACAGAACATTTTGGCTAAAATACTTTTCCTGGTATGCTTACTTTGCACTATACTAAAATTTAAAGAACTAGGTTTATCTGTAGTGATAGCTGATTTTTTGATAATTGTTTTTTGGTTTGTTTTACATTTTGATAGAGAAGGCAAAGTTTTTGTACTTGAAACTTCTTGCTTTTCACTAAATGACTGTATTAGCTGTTTTGTTTGAACTTTTTTTACAAATTCTGCTAGAGATGGATGCTTATGTTGGACACTTTTATTTTCATTTGCTCTACTTCTGCGTTGCTTTCTACGGACTTGACTTTTGGTAGGCATTCTTTAGGGTCTGTTGAAAAAAATAAAGAAGGTATGGGTTGGGGTGTTCTGCAATGTATGTGTGCTGTGTGCATGAGTGTTTGAGTCAGATGATGTATGTAATGGTGTCTGATTGTGCATTGGGAACTACTATTAGTAGAGATGTGTATTCTTCAATTAATATGTTACTAAACTCAGGTTCAGATGACGAAAAAAATAAGCTAGTGGTGTGGAGAAGTACAAATAGTAAATCTAATGTATACAATAAAAACAGTTATTTGTTCTATAATATGAAAATTCTAGCGGTTGAGTTGGGTAATTTGTGTGTCCAAAAGTAGGAATTTTTGCGCCATTCTGGCTGTAAATCGCTGTTTAAGACATGGGGATTTTTGGACAGAATGGTGCACAATCTCTATTTTTAGGCACAGAAATAGCATGAATTAACTTTACAGTATGTTTGAGTAATAATACAAATATTATGGTGATATTCTACTTACTTTTTTTCTAAAATGAGCAGTTTAATTCTTAGTTCTTCTTTGTTCTTGAAATTCGGCTGCTTCTTTTCAGGAGAATGGTCTTCACTGCAATTGTAAAAGAAACAAATTAGTAATTTTGTTTGTATATAGCATTGTTTTTAATTTAGATAATGATTTTTTTAATTGAAATCCTCAGCGCCTTTCTTAAAACCATTAAAACTATCTTAATCACATAAGATACGTCGCACCAGTTCAATACATATGATATGTTCTTAATGAACAAATAGTATTGCAATGAGTAACTGTAACAAACAACATATCTTTAGTATGTCTTTAGAAATTCATAATGTACCACTGAATATCACCATTTCTGTAACTAAGCTGTTCTAGGTAATAGTGCCTTAATGTCATGCTTAAATTAAAGTAATCAAATAAATAAATAAATAAATAAATAAAAAATGTAATTGTATAAGTATTATTTTTTGAGATTGGAACATAGAGTGTGCATGCATGCAATTTTGTTTCAATATATGTAGTCTATACATTTCATTTAAAAAATGTTAGTTTAACATCATTTGATAGTGTGTGTATTAAGAAAGTAAATAGTACAAAGGTTTATAAGTGATAGTTGATTTTAGGAAATTGGAAAAAAGACAGTACATTCATTTTACAGATTACACAAGCTAAAGGTCAGTTTGAAAATGTGTTCATGTACTGTACAGAAAATATGCATACCTGTAGTTTGTGTTCATGCATATGGATATGCACGGAGCTGCAAGTAGAAATCTTGGAGACTTGTACAGTATTTCTTGTAGATGGTGCTTGCCAATGATATGACACTTGTACTCAGAGAGATTCACAGTACATTTGCAGTGCTGATCTATGATGATGCAGTTAAATGTAGAGGTCTTGAATGTGATTGGTGCATGGTCATGTGATTTCTAGCTACATCCAATGAGGGAATGGCACAGAGAGTGAAGTGGAAATGGTAGAAGGGCTGTTCATGTTACGATATGTTCACGGACATGGCGGTAGTTCGCGGACATCAGGAGTTACATCTGGGGATTTTTGGGTTCAGAAGTCATGCAAATGAGAATGAGCAGTGAAAGGGATTGGTCAGGAAAGTTTAGTGGGTGTGTTGTGCCAGGAGAGAGTTTCTCAGATACTCTTTTTGCTGAGAGAACAACAGATAGCTATGGCTTTGTGTTTCAGAAAACAGATAGTTTGGATTTTGGGAGATTCGTGGATACATTGGTTGAAGGTGCATGCACAAAGCTGTGGAGTAGCTGTAGATCTTGGATTTCCACATGTGGAAGTACACTGGCATGGAGTACATGGAATGAAGTGGTTGGACTTGCTACCTCTCTGTGCTACTTTAGAAACAAAGCAACATCCAGACATAATTGTAATTCATTGTGGAGGGAACAGTTTAGGACATGTGTCTGGAATTTCTTTGCAATATGCTATGAAAGAAGGACTTGGGAAAGTCATGGACATGCTTCCTAATTCTCAAATAATATTTTCACGGATTGTGCAGAGACAAATGTGGCTTCGTTCTTCTTCATTTGGTCCACAAATGGAAAAAGCAAAGCGCAATGTTAATAAGGCTGTTTGTGCATTTCTAAGAGATTTTGGCATGTCTTCTTTTCACAATGAAAATATTATGTTTCGTAGTACATACATTTTTCGCAGAGATGGAGTCCATCTTACTTATGCTGGCAATCAGATTTTTCTGAGAAATGTACAAAATGCACTGCGACCTTTTTTAGAAATACAGCATCCATTTTGAAGTAGGTGTTAGGTATTTATTATTTTTGACATACAAACACCTCCCAAAGGCTCTTTTCAGAGCCACCACTTCCTCCCAGAGAAAAATGCAATGGTAACAATAGGGTAGCACCCCAATTTTTTTAATGTTCGCAAACTGTCCGCGGACTTTTAAGAAATACAAAGGGCCCTGCTTTATTTATCTTCACTTCTATTTTTTAACTGTGAAAGTCGGCTCTGAAAAGAGCCTTATTTTTTTGTGATTTTTGTAATTTTATATTTTTTTGTTTTTTTTTAGACACAACACACTAGGAGAGGAGGGGAAAGGAGGGGAAAGGGGGGGACACCAACCACAGGGATAAGAAAGGGCGAGCTGAGAGAGGAAGATGTAGAGTGGGTTTTATTTGGGTAGTGAGCAGTCTTCTCGTGCTCTGAGACGATAGTCTCAAAAGCACTCCGAAGTTGCTCCCTCCTGCAGAGTACTGTGTCACAGTACATACATACAACTGTGACCCTCGAAAGGTAAGGGTCATCAGAATTCTGTATGGCCTGTGAGGCAGCTTGAGGAAGACGCTGTCCCACAGAGGTGGTCCTTGTGGTGACAGGATCAGAAACAGAGGATGAAGTAGAGGAAATCAATGTACTACGTTCTTCGCAAGGTACAACCTTGCAAATAGCCCCAGAGTGAAATGACCTCAGGTGTCGCTTCATGATCGTGGTCCCAAAGCTGTATGAACCGTGCTTCCCGCGACTGAGTATCATTTTGCACTCATTGCATATAACACGGTTCGCACAAGCCTTAGGACCATTCCCATAAATGGAAAATAACCGCCACACCCAAGACTCACGTCTAGTGTGAGTAGAAGGGATTTCCTCTACCTCATTCACATCATCCTCTTCTTCCTCCTCTGCATCCTCACTCCTGTTCCCCTATTCAGGCCCTTGGGAAGGTGGTGGTGGTGGAGGGGGTGGCAGTGGTGCTGAAGCAGGTGCAGCACCAGGTGGCAATTCTGCAGCCAGGGATGCCATCTCGATGGTGGAATCAGCAAGTTGCTGGAGAAATAGCTGTGCTCTGAAAAATAGCCAGAAAAACAATGAGAATAAGCTCTAGGGCGTGGTCTTTTATAGGAGTGCTTGTACGTGGTTTGCGGACACGCGCGCTGTCTGCGGACAGATCGAACACAAAAAAGGGTTCAAAAAGTTTCAAAAGATATGTAAAAACTCAGGATTACTATGTGGGACTTGTGCCATGATGAGTTTTTATGGAAAAATATTGTGGATTACTCGAAAATGTACTTTTAAATTGTTCGGGGACACGAACAGTGTCCGCATTCAGAACACGCGATCAGCATGGGCGCGGTCACATGATCCCTTCGCGAACAGGTCCGCGAAGGAAGCTCCTCTCCGTAGGATACCAAATGCACCGACATGTGCGTTGATGTTCTAAGGACAGTGTTCGGGTCCTGAATTAATTAAAAGTGCGTCACACATCAAACAAACATTTCTGGACATCGCGTATGTTCTAGAACAGTTTAAACTTGGTAGCGAACACTACGGACAGATATAGTGTTCTTTAGGACACTTCCATTTTCGTTTGATTACGAACTTTTTAGGACATCAATTGTGTTCTTAGAACAGTTTGAACTTGCTGGCGAACAGTACAGACAGGTATAGTGTTCTTTAGGACACCTCCATTTTCGTTTAATTATGAACATTTCAGGACACCGCTTGTGTTCTTAGAACAGTTTCAACTTGCTAGCGAACAGTACGGACAGGTATAGTGTTCTTTAGGACACCTCCATTTTCGTTTAATCACGAACATTTCAGGACACCGCTTGTGTTCTTTGAACAGTTTCAACTTGGTAGCGAACAGTACAGACAGGTATAGTGTTCTTTATTAGGACACCTCCATTTTCGTTTAATTATGAACATTTCAGGACACCAATTGGGTTCTTAGAACAGTTTCAACTTTCTAGCGAACAATACGGACAGGTATAGTGTTCTTCAGGAAACCTCCATTTTCGTTTATTTACAAACATTTCAGGACACCGCTTGTGTTCTTAGAACAGTTTCAACTTGGTAGCGAACAGTACGGACAGGTATAGTGTTCTTTATTAGGACACCTCCATTTTCTTTTAATTACGAACATTTCAGGACACCAATTAGGTTCTTAGAACAGTTTCAACTTGCTAGGGAACAGCACGGACAGGTATAGTGTTCTTCAGGACACCTCCATTTACGTTTATTTACAAACATTTCAGAACACCCGCGCTGGACATCTACATTGTTTTTAAAAAAATTAAAAATGGGACGTAATTACAACACAATATAAAAATGTAACTTTATTTCACATATATTAATCATTTATGACAGAGAAGGTGAGGCAGAAACAGAAAGAAAAACAGGAGAATTAGGGGTTTCAACATGATTGATTTCAGGTGAAGAAGGGATGAAAGTCTCATCAAAACGTTTTGGATTATGGAGAGGGTTTGCAGATAATTGACTGGGATATGGTGAGGGGGGACAAGTACATGTGGGACAATGGTATGAGGTTTTTGATTTAAAATGATCCTCAACAAAAGTTTTCAAATTATTAAAATTGCTCAATAATAAATCCATTTTTTCTTTTAAGCTGTCAAGCGTGTTTTCCATAACAGTTTCTTCAGACATATTTTCTATTTTGGTATGCTCTGTACAAAAAGAAATATATATGTTAAATATATATAAAATAATAACACTTAAATGGTTTATATTGTAAAGTGTGCACCATTAGCTTCAATATTTTCTGACATTTCGTCATGTGGGAAGTGCTCCTCTAGCCATTCCAGAGTACTAGACATTTCTGTGAGAAAAAAAAAAAATATATATTTTTTTTTAATCTAATACAGAAAGTTTATAAAGATATGAGTAAAATGATGTACACTTACTATTTCAGGTAAGATATGTTCTGAGTAGTCTGTAGGTCTGGTCTTGGTCTTAGTTGTGGAGTGTCTGTGAGGTAATTATGTTGGAAGCCTATTTATCTTCTCTTGGTATATTCCATTTTAGAATATATTGTATTTAAATGAATGGTTAGTGTGGTATATATATGGGTTACATTTCTTATGTATTACTAAATATAATATGTATGTGTACTACTTTGTGAATTTTTTAAATGTTATCATTAACAGTACCACTACCTAAAAAGTCTGGGGGGGGGCATAAAACATGCCCCCCTCCAGACTTTTTAGGTAGTGGTACTGTTGTCCGAATATGTCCGCGGACATCAAAAATGTTCGTGGACATTACATTCAGTAGAAGTGGTTCAGTATGTTCCATATTATATGTACATAAAGTCAAAGTTACTATTGTTAAGCTTTGCTACTAAAAACCTATGAAAATCAGTTAAAAAACTTTGTTAAAGGGACGTTATGGTTAAGTTGTGCTACTAAAAACCTATGAAATTCAGTGAAAAAACTTTGATAAAGGGACATTATGGTTAAGTTTTGCTACTAAAAACCTATGAAATTCAGTGAAAAATTTTAATTCCTGACTGTTAGTGAAGAAAAACATGTGGCCTAGATATGTCAGTAAAGGAAAAAAAGGGGGAGCCAGACATGTGATGTCATCAGTGATGTCATCAATGACGTTTGTGATGTCATCTTTGATGTCCTGGGTGTTAGGTTTAGCAGTGCACGGTGGTGGCGTGAGTTATGGTTGCTTAGCTTACCATAACTGGCAAATTTCAAGGGTTTTTCCGTTTTTCTTGGAACCATAACGTCCCTTTAACAAAGTTTTTTCACTGAATTTCATAGGTTTTTATTAGCAAAACTTAACCATAACGTCCCTTTAACAAAGTTTTTTCACTGAATATATATATATATTTATATATATATATACAAGTAAAACCAAAAAACCCTTGAAATTCGCCAGTTATGGTAAGCTAAGCAACCATAACTCGCACAACCACCGTCCACTGCTAAGACTAACACCCAGGACCTCAAAGATGACATCACAAAAACAAGAGACACTCCTGTGGGAGAGCGCATCCCTCCAGCTGCTTCACAGGCCATTTGCGATGCTGTGGACCCTTACCTTTCGAGGGTTACAATATTGTGTATGTACTGCAACGCAGTACTCTGCAGGGGGGAGAGTCTTCGAAGTGCTTCCGAAACTACTGTCAGGGAGCACCAGAAGAGCTGCTACCTACCTAAATAAGGCCCACCCTACATCTTCCTCTCTCCACCTGCCCTTTCCTATCCCTGTGGTTGTTGTCCCTTCCTAACCCCCCTTTTCCCTCCTCTCCTAGTGTGTCAGGTGTAGAATAAGCCACAAGAAATATATAAAACAACAACACGTTTAAAAAAAAGGCTCTTTTCAGAGCCGCCTTTCGCAGTTTAAAAATATAACTATCAAGTAAACGGTGCAGGGCCCCGCGCATTTTTTTATAAGTCCGCGGATAGTCCTAGGACAGAGAAAATTTTGGGGTGCAACCCTAGCAAAACCAATGCACTTTTCTCTGGGAGTAAGTGGTGGTTCTGAAAAGAGCCTTTTGGTGGTGTTTTATGTGTTTCAAAAACTTGGATTAGTCAACATGTAATGCAAAATAGATGACTATACTTCCAAACAAGGTCGCAATGCATTTTGAACATTTCGAATAAAAGTCTGATTGCCAGCATATGTAAGATGGACTCCATCTGTGCGAAAAATGAATGTGCTGCGAAACATAATATTTTCATTGTGGAAAGACGACATGCCAACATCTCTTCGAAAGGCACAAACAGCCATATTGGCATTGCGCCTCTTTCTCCATTTGTGGACCAAATGAAGAAAAACGCAGCCACATTTGTCTTTGCACAATGCGTGAAAAAATGACTTGGCAATTTGGAAACATGTCCATGACCTTCGCAAGTCCTTCCCGCATTGCAAATTGCCTCCACAATCAATTATAATTATGTCAGGATGACGCTATGTCTGTAAAGTAGCACAGAGAGGTACCAGGTCCACTTCATTCCACGCACTCCATGCCAGTGCACTTCCACATGAGGGAATCTGCAGATATACCACAACATTCTGCATGCACCTTCAACCAATGTATCCATGAGTCTCCCAAAATCCAGATAATCTGTTTTCGAGCACACACAGCCATAGCTGTCTGTTCTGCTCTCAGGATAAAGAAGTCCTCACTAAATTTCTCCGTACACAACACACCAACGGAACTTTACTGACCAATCCCTAGCTCCGCTCATTCTCATTTGCATGCCTCGCCACCCCAGAATCCCCGAATGTAATACGCGCTGTCCGCAGACTAGCGCCATGTCCGCGGACATGTAGAAGATCTGAGCGTGGCGAATGTACATTTAAATAGTGTTCCCCATTTCCCCTTTAAGCTGGGTTCTGAAAAGAGCTGTTTTTTTGTTTTTTTTGCAGATGCCTGACAGACACCTGTTATTTTGTATTTTTTTGGGGTTTTTTCTTCTTAGTTTACTCTTAAAATCTTCACATAACCTGTTCCAAAGCAACCCTTACATTCCAAAAAAAACATGGCATTTCCCAAAAAAGATAAAGAAACACCATCTGCTTCAAAATAAGCTGCATTACTCGAAACAATGTTCTTGTGGCTACAGAAAAACATACCAGTTCTTAGCATGAAAGCATGCATGCCACGATTGATTGCACACCTAGCAATGCCTTCATCAGGACAAAAAACAGAACTGTTGTCCCATTTTGCTCTAGGTAGTAGTGCAGAAAAAATTACTTTTGCAGTTGGAAAGATGTTGTTTACTGCTTGAACCAACTGTTCCAAATCTCTCAACAAAGTCGGGGAACTCACGTAGCCCAAATTGAAAAGAACCATAGTGCAAAACTACCACATGGGGACTGTTCATCCTATGCAGTGCTCCACACCACCTCCACTCCTCTTACATTGAAATTTTTTGCCACATGCCTGCATTGAGAATAGTGCTGTAAACCATGGACAAACATATCTCCGAGCACCAACACCCTGACTGTCTCCACCTCTGCCATCTTCACTACACACACTCTCTTTCTACACAAATCAACAACGTCAACATCTGATTGGCTGATCCCTACAGTCCCCTTTCCATGCTGGATTCGCTGTAAAACCGTGTATGTGGCACGCCCTACCAGCGGACAGGCGCGGTGTCCGCGCGGCACATATCTCTTAGCCAGCCCTTCTGCCCTTTCCACATCACTCGCGAATCCATTCCCTCATTGAACACAGCTAAGCAGTCACACAACCATCCACCAATCACATCCACGACCTCTACATCTAACTCCATCATCAGAGTTCCGCACTTCAAATGTACTGTTGATCACTCTGAATACAAGTCTCATATCATTTGAAAGCACCTACTACAAAAAATACTGTGCAAGTCTCGAATATTTCTACTTACAGCTCGATGCATATCCACATGCATGATTACAAAGAGCAGGTATGCATATTTTATTCAGAGTACATGTACAACTCTTTCCATATAAATAAAGTAATGCCACTAAATATGCATAGCCAATACATACATGCCAATGCTTTCCGCTTTAAGCGTGAGACTCCTGATTTTTCATTGAAAAATCGCACAATTTTTTACTATCTCCCCATAACCTATACATACATGCCAACCCTCCTAATTTCCGCACGAAACTTGATTTTTCATTAAAAAAAGTCTCAATTTTTTACTGTCTCCTGCCTAAATTAATGCTAATCCCAATGCGAGCGTATGAGAAAACTAAACGTTCCCGATTGCTGTGGTAAAAATTCCCTCTCAGGTGCTCCCGATTGTTCCCATGTCTAGTTATAATATGAAATTATTCTAATTTTTCCCATCTACGATAATAAACTATCAATTCCAAACCTCTCTGCTATCTACAACACAGCTGCAAAACAACAAGGGGATTTTCATGAACTTAAAATTCTATTCATTTGCAAAGCAGGTTGAACTAACGTACTGCAAATAACATATAAAGGCTGCACATAGTCAAATGAAATGCATGCATACACTATGTTCAGATATGAAACGAGAATACTACCACGAACGTATAAAAATGAATGTGTACATTAACATCAGTGCTATAAACAAACAAAATTACTAACTTCTTCCTTTTACAATTGCAGTGAAGACCACTCTCCTGAAAATCAACAGCATCTAAACTACAAACAACATATCCGAAGAAACCTGCTCATTCCACAAAAAAAAAAGTAAGTACATTACTACCTTTATATTCTTACTGTTCCTCAAAGTGACTGTGTGGTTCATTCATGTAATTTGCACACCAAAAATAAAACATCGATTTCTGAACCATTCTGCCCACAAATCCCCATTTATTAAACAAAGAGTAACAGGCAGAATGGCACACAAATCCCCATTCTTTTAGAACACAAATAACATACTCAAGCCTTAGAATGTTAGTACTATAAAACAAATAACTGTTTTAATTTTATACCATTATGTTTACTATTAATGCTTCTCCTCACCACTAGCTCACTTTCTACTCTCATCTGAAGCACAGTGTACTAACATACAAACAGAAAAATAGCCTTCCCAACTCATTGTAACTGCCCAATGCACATTCACACACCACCACAAACATCTTCCTCATCAAACTCATACACGCATGCACACAGCACACATACATTGTAAAACAGACCAACCCATACCTTCTTTTTTTTCATCATACCCCAAAGAATGCCTACCAAAAAGCAAGTCCATAGGAAGCAACGCAGATATAGAGCAAATTAAAATAAAAGTGTCCAAACTAAGCATCCATCTCTACCAGAGTTTGTACAAAACGTTCAAACAAAAGAAGTAATGCAGTAATTTAGCAAAACAAAAGAAGCTTCAACTACAGAAACTTTGCCTCCTCTATCAAAATGTGGCACGAAACAGAAAATGCTTAACAAGAATTCGGCTACCACTACTGCTAACACTGATCCTATAAATCCTCATATACTAGCAAGAAACCATAGTAAAAAAAAGTATTTTAGCAAAAATGTTCTGCCACAGAGTCATTCAGAATCTAATAAGAAGGGGAGCGAAATCATCCACAACCCTTAAAACCTACCGTAGAAAATTAATCCTAGAAGCTCTCGTAGACAGTGCAATCCTTCTCAAAAGGAAGTTATTTGTTTTAGTTTTAAACAGGATGAAACCACTAACAAAACTAAGTACTAAACTACAAAAGAAACTTCTCAATAAACGGAATGTCAACAAAAATAACTTCTTAAATATCTGTGGAGGTGAATGGAGTCACACGACGACCACAGAACCATATTTTAATGAAGAAGCATACAAACAAAACCAAACAAACACAATTGCCATCCATAGCAGTGGACGAGGATATGAGAAAACCAATAATACCATAATGGAAAAAGAAACACTGCTTACAAAAGTATCCCCAGAAATCTCAGAATTACCTCTCCATTCGACTAAACCAGAACATCCAGTATACAAATGGCCATGCACGTCAATGTGTAACATTCCCAACAAATCTTTCAAATCTTTACGCCAGTTCCTCAATCGGTATGTGAAAGGTAAAGACAAAATCAAAATGAAAGTGCTGCAAAATATGGATACCTGTCCAGTGCGCAAATACACAGGACTACAAGGACAATCATTAGCTTGTATTTCAGGACCTATTTGCAAAAGCACCTTCCATGATATAAAAATGATATCAACACATCATTCAAATGTAAGACATATAGTGTATAAACTGTACTATGCTAAAAGTCCTGCTTTAGAACTAGCCAATTTAAATAACACTCTTCTGCATGGTACAAAGAAATACCTACAAGAAGAAATCGACCGTATCCAGAGAAAATATTTTGGAAGTGAAAGCCACTTACAAAATGCAATAGCTTTAGAACAGACTTGCAACAATACTGCACATGGCAACCTTCTATTACACACATACAAAAAAGAAATACTAAAATTTAAAAGTACATCCGCAGAAGTACCAAACCATGTGTGTGTGTGTTGCCGCAGAACTTTTTACAAAAGTAACACAAAAACTATAGACGTAACATAAAAAATAGAAGACAATGGAGAATGCAAATGGTTTGAATTAGCTCTCTACCTTTTAGCAGAAAACAAATATGAAATAAGTGAACCCTTAATAGGTTGCAGTTACTGCACTACAAAACTTTACAACAACCAAACTCCTTCACGTGCTATCACAAAAAATTGGCAATTATTCCCACTACCAAAACCCCTGCAACAACTCAATTTGTATGAGAGCATCATAATTCAAACAGTACACCCATTTCAAGCAATAATACGCCTTCAAACAAAAACAGCAAAATTACGTCCTTCTGAATTGGTGAAAGGCATTCGTGGCAAAGTAGTTTATTTACCATTAGATCTGACAGAAAATGTGCACACTCTAGGAGTACAACGTCCAATAGAGCAATCTTTAATTGTCTTAGTAAATGGTGTACCAACAAAAGACAAAAAAATTTGGCAACAACTCGTGGACTTACATAAAGTTAAACAAGCCTTGCAATATCTGAAAGACAATAATGAATACTACAAATACATAAATATTGAAGAAAGCTTAAGGGAAACAACTGAAATAATTTAAGAGTCATCAGGAACTGGTCAATTTGAACTTCTGGATCCTGCTGCAGTTTCCACTCTTTTGGACCATTACACAATTCATCCATTGCACTCTAATGACAGCATAGATGATGCACTACAAACTTACCAAATGCGATAAACCAAAGGTTCACCAATGAGCATATGGGGAAAAAAGTATAGAAGCACATGTTTTTCCTGTACTATTTTCTACTTGCAAAGGAGGAAGATACGATGATAGACCCACTCAGATAACAGCATCAGAATACCGCTCATTACGAATGTATTCTGAAGATCCCAGATTTAGACAAAATGTGGAATACATATTCCACCTACTCTTTGAAAGTGAACTAGCAACCCGATGTTAAGGAGTTGCACACATATTGAAATCGGGAACCCACTTTCAAAATATGTCAGCTACGCAATTAATACAAAAAGTCCAAGAAAAAGATGACGTTTTACAATCAAGAATAACAAATCTGTTTGCAAACATGCATGGTACGAAAGAATACTGGTTCCGATGTCACGTTGATGTACGTTGTATGATCAGAAACCTTGGACCACCCACTTGGTTTGTTACATTAAGTTTTGCAGAATATGCATGGGACGATTTACATAATTTCCTACGCGTATCAAACAAAAACAAAACCAATATACATATACTAACACCTGGAGAACTTTGCTCTCTAGATCCTGTTAATGTTTCAAGATATTTCCACCATCGTTTCACTGCTATGCTATATTTTATTTGTAATAAAACTGTCCCTCCCCTCGGAGGAGTGCAACACTTCTTTTGGAGAAAAGAATGCCAAGCCAGAGGAGCACCACATAGCCACATGCTTTTATGGATTAAACGTGCCACCATTTTGCAGTTCATCGAAAAATATGTCACTTGTGAAATCCCATCACAAACGAGACATAGTGACCTTCATGGACAAATTGTACAAATTCAAAGACACAAATGTGGCAAATATTGTTGTCGCAAATACAAAAACAAAGGGAAATACTACACCAAATGCCGCTTTGGTTTCCCTAGACCAGTTACAGAAACAGGTGAAGTGAACAACTTCATGTCTTCAGTTCGACATAGTGTTAAAGGTAAATCACCTAAAAACACGTATTACATAAAAAGGACAGAAGAATCAAAATATATCAATGATTACAATGCAATCATTGCCCTCTTATGGAATGCAAACATAGATGTGCAGTACATTGCAGACAATTCCACTGCAGTTGCACAATATGTTACAGCCTACTTAACAAAAGCCGAAAAAATAGAGCTTCAAGACCTCTGGAATGACCTATCATCAGACAAAACTCTCAGAAATTGTACAGCATAGGCATAAAAATGCTCTCTCGTAGAGAATGCGGCACCTATGAAGCTGCAGATCGTTTAACTGGTACTGCTTTGTATGTAAAATCTGAAAATATAGCATGGCTAAGTCTTTATCCTGCTAAATCTAGAAAAAGAGTTCTCAAATCATATGCGGACATAGAAACAATATCAAGAAATGATCCCAACAGCCAAGACATTTTGAAAAACAATTTACTAGACACATACTACCCGAACAGGAGTACCACTTTGGAAACCATGTGTCTATACCACATAGCCCAAAACTTTGCATACAAAAATAATATAAATCCAGATGAAAACAAAGGTAGATATAGTGTGACAGATTGTGAAGGCAGCTTAGTGAAACTTACCGAACGAAGCTTAATAAATCACATCAAATTGTCATTAAAAACTCCTCAACAGAAAGAACTATATTACATGTCCCTGCTACAACTTTTTAAACCATGGAGAAAAGAAGAAGAGATACCAGATAACTATGACTGCTATGGAGACGCTTTCGAAGCAAATGAAAGCATTATCACTGATGTGAACTTTACGCAGTACAAAACAATGTTGCACAATGAACAGCAAAGCGAAGAAGAGCTCCAGGCCCAACTAGATAAGGACACTTCTGACAGTAGTCAACCTTCTGTAACAGGAAGCCAAGAACCACTGGGACAGCCACTAATAGAAAATGAGGCAGCATTAGCTATGACAGAAGTAGAAAACACCATGTGTCACTATGAAGAAGATACAGAAGACTTAACTGTACTACAATCAAAACTTAACAAAGACCAATGCACCATTTTTGAAGAAGTAACAAAAGAAATTGCACATGGTGTACAACACGAAAATAAAGAATGTACCTGCCAAAATTACAAACCTATACTGCTGTACGTCAGTGGTGAAGCTGGTTCAGGCAAAACATTCTTAATCAAAATCATCAGCAAGTTCCTTCAACAATTGACAAACAACAAACTGTCAGCTGTTGTAACTGCCCCCACAGGTTTAGCTGCCTACAACATAGGCAGTGTCACTTTACACCGATCACTACTCCTTCCATAGAACACCAAAACAAATTAGACTATTACAAACTTTCTACAGAAGCTGCAATGGAACTACGTAGAGTATTAAAACAAATGAAAATGCTTCTAATAGATGAAGTGAGCATGGTCTCCAAACTAATGTTGGCTTTGATTCATCTCAGATTGCAAGAAGTACTTAAAACAAACTATGAAGAACTCTTTGGAGGACAACACATTATGGTTTTTTGAGATCTTATGCAATTGACACCAGTGAAAGGTGAACCTATTTTTAAAACCTTAGGACACAAACTGTGCCGTAAAACTGTTGGCAGCATAGAAAATGTCAACCTTTGGCAACATTTCCAATACAGAGAATTAACAGAAAACATGTGTCAATCTGCAGACCTCACTTACGCCAACATTTTAAAAAGTATTAGAGTTGGTGTACTATCTCAAGAAGCACAAGCAATATTGAAAACCCAGCATATCCATTCACTTTATGGCGATAATGCATGTGCTACTGATGTTATGGAACAATTAGCACACAAAAATGTCAATTGTATGGCCTTAATCCCAACTCTTGCAAGCTGTTCAAAATTCAATGAAACAATGTTAAAACAAGAAATGCAACCAACAATTGAAATTTTCTCCACAGACAAACTGGACGTACATGGTATGACACTACCCATATGTCAACAAGCCACAACAAGACTAAATACCTTAGGAAATTCAATCTGCAACACAGCGGGGTTGGAAAAAATATTGAAATTATCCTTAAATTGTAGAGTAATGCTTAAACGTAACCTTGACATGGCGCAAGGACTAGTTAATGGAGCACTGGGTACAGTTGTTGGCTTTCAAACATACTCACGTGACAACAATATTCAGTTTGTCAATATTCTCTTTGACAAACTTTCAGAAGTAAAAAGGATAGGGCGCTCAACAGCTCGATTCCTTCTCTTCAAAGACATATTATGTACGTAGAAAACAATTTTCTCTAACTCTTGCATATGCAGTCACCATTCATAAATCCCAACGCCTTACCCTAGACAAAGCATTGATAGATATTGGGAACACAGTCTTTAAAGAGGTTCCACAAAAAGGAAAACATTGTAAAAGAAAACTAATTCAAACAGAAATGCAACAGGATCTGTCTGCAAATCCTTCAAAGAGAGTTAAAGAAGCTAATACTTCATCAATTACCACAACCAAAGAAGAACCTATTATTGAAAGTAACTCAGGTACTTCTTCAAAGAAGCAACACAAACTCTGAAAAAATGACTCGGAAACAGAACTATCTGGGCCATTCAAATTTTCAAATGTAACTGGTGTAAATTGCTACGCAAATGTAGCAATGAATATTCTATTTCAATGGCCACCAATTGTTAACAACATTTACGTACACAGTACAGACCAATTGTGTTTGCAAATGTTAGTCCTTCATAGAAACACAACAAACCATCCTGACAACACGTATAGTGTTCACGCAATAAGACAAGAATTGGACTACTGTGCTGGAATGGTGAGGTTCACTATAAACTCACAAGAAGATCCACAAGAATTTCTAATGTACTTACTACAAGTACTGGAAAACAAAAACATACCTATAAATGAAATCTTCCAGATTTCATACATGTGGAAACATACATGCACTCTCTGCAACAATGTGACACAGGAACAAATCCCTAATGAGCGCTTTGTGTATGTATCCATACCTAATTGTGAATCCATTCCATTTCAACAACTTGTGCAAAATGCAAACCATGGCAGATTATGTACTATCTGCAATTCAGATAATCGCTCCACCTTACTAATACAAACACATAGTAACTACGTAATACTAATGCTTCTATGTTACAATGCAGACGGTACCAAAAACAACTGCAAGCTGACTGGATTCACACACGGTCAAGTGTCACTTGGTAAGAAAACATTCACAACAATAGGTATAATCTACCACGCAGGAGACACAACCAATGCAGGTCATTACACTGCATATATTAAAACGAAATGTGGATGGTTCGAATGTAGTGATAGTACCATTACTTTAAAGCAGAGATTACCAGCAAATCTTACAAACACTTATTTACTCTTCTTAAAGTCAACATTTAATAACTAATCTGTACTTCAACATTAACAAAAATGCAATTAAAAGGCTATAAACAGTTAGAATACGCCAACAGGTATCTAACTGCCCAAGATTGTATAACAACCACACAGATAAATGAATAGCACTGAATTGTACCAAAAAATGCATAGTTAGAATACGCCGACGGGTATCTAACTGCTTCAAAAATCTGCAACAAGCCAACATATAGAATATTAACCAGAAACAACAAGTGAACACTCAAAGGAAATAAACAAATTGTTTGTAGCATAGTAGAAAAAGGTTTTTTTTTAATCCGACAAGGATTTTCTTTTCCCCCAGACCTAATGATTTGAAAAACAAACACAGAAACTGAAAAATGCACAGTACACTGGTTTGTAAACTAAATATGAGGGTAAAAAAAAACTAAAATGTCTATTATGCAATGTAATAAGTCTTTATAAAATACAAACACTAACATGCTCTTTTCTTTTATCACAGAAATTGAAAAAGAATATTTCCTCCAAGTACTAAAGTCATGTAAAAAATATATTGAATCTCAACAAATGAAACAGTAAGTATAATTTCAAACATTTCATACATATTAAAATCTATACATGTGATCTATGGCTGTAATATAGTGCGGTGGTTGTGGCCAGGGCCTAGAGTCTTGGGTGTATAACCTACGGCCTGCGGCCATGCAACCAAGACTATAGGTCCTACCCACAACCACCCACAACCACTGCAGCATATCAAACCCATGGTGCCTCATAACTTCACTGCTTATAACTTTGGTCTTGGGTGCATGGCCTGCGGCATTCGTCCAGGGGGAGCGAAGTTATAAGCCGCCCAAAAAGTGCTCTTCCTATGGAAACAGGAAACAGCAACTTAACCATAACTACTGGCTGTGTAATATATATATATATTACATGGATGCAGTAGCGTCCATGTAGTTATGGTTAAGTTGGTGTTTCCAGAGGAAGAGCATTTTTTGGGTGGCTTATAACTTCACTCCCTCTGGACGAATCCAATGCCTACAGCCCAAACCGGTGGTCGGATTTACACCAAATTTGCGGCAGGAGCAGAGGCTTGGTCCCGAAAGCGTGCTTTTGCAAATTTTAAATCCGTCCAGCAGTTTTTTTTTAAATGACCAAAATGTAAGGCAAAAAAATGTGTGATATCTCTGTTCGCTCCGCGGACAGACTTCCCGGGTTCGCTCCGCGGACAGTGCCCTGATTGGCCGAGCGGCTTGCGTGATGTCCGCGGACATGCGACGTGTTCGCTGATTGTGTTCGATTTTTCTGCGGACAACACGGCTGTTCTGAAATGTTCGTAAATAAACAGAATGGATTTGTTGTCAAGTTGCAAGTGTTCTAAGAAGACTTGTGGGGTCCTGGAATGTTCGCAGGGGGTGTCCTGAAGACGTCTGTATTGTTCGTTGTCAAGCTGAAAGTGTTCTAAGAACACTCGTGGTGTCCAGAAATGTTCGTACATAAAGAAAATAGGGGTGTTCTGAGGACGTTGTCCGTATTATTCGCTGGCAAGTTGAATGTGTTCTAATAACACTCGCGGTGTCCTGAAATGTTCGAAAATAAACAAAATGGGGGTGTTCTGAGGGCGTTCTCCGTATTGTGTGCCTGCTTAGCTGTATCCAATGAGGGAATGGCACAGAGAATGAAGTGGAAATGGTAGAAGGGCTGTCTAAGAGTTATGCGGTCTGCGGACAGGGCGTGCTACATCCGGGGTTTTCCAGCAAATCCAGCATGGAAAGAAGACTGTAGGGATCAGCCAATCAGATGTTGAGGTTGTGGATTTGTGTTCAAAGAGACTGTGTGTAGTGAAGATAGCAGAAGTGGAGAAAGTCAGGGTTTTGGTGCTCGGAGATATGTTTGTGCATGGTTTACAACAGTATGCTCAATGCAGGCATGTTGCAAAGAATTTTGATGTTAAAGGAGTGGAGGTGGTGTGGAGCACTGTGCCTGATTGCAATGTACAGGGAATTGTACAAGTTTGTGAAGATATGGGCAGGATCAACAGTCCCCATGTGGTAGTTTTGTGGTAGTTTCAGTGATGTCATCAATGACATTTATGATGTCATCCTTGATGTCCTGGGTGTTAGTGTTAGCAGTGCACAGTGACGCGAGTTATGGTTGCTTATCTTACCATAACTGCCGAATTTCAGGGGGTTTTCGGTTTTACTTTGAACCATAACGTCCCTTTAACAACTTTTTTTACTGAATTTGATAGGTTTTTAGTAGCGCAACTTAACCATAACGTCCCTTTTAACAAAGTATTTTCACTGATATATATAATTACAACTATGCGCAATTTAGCCCCATTTTCCCTATGCACTATCCCACAGGTTCTGTATGTTTTTGTGGCCTTGCACAATTGTCCATCTACGGCCAGATTACAGAAACTTTGCACCGGTGCAAGTGCAACGTTTGCACAATATTAACACTAGGGCAAAATTTGCCTGTATTTTTAAAAACACTGGGACATATTAGAAAACCATTTCACCATGACAAGTACAGTTTGGCATGCTAAAAGCACCAGTGCAAAAATTGCCAGAGTGCAAAGAAGATACATCCATTCCCCCCAGGGATAAAAGGTGGAGCACGAGAGCACAGGGCGAGCAAGGCAAACTGCACGACATGAGAGCTAACTCAGCACAGCAGTTCAAGAGGAGCAAAAGACGGCTCATACCGAGAGGGTGACAAGGAGAGAAGCGACCTTGCCCTTTCCGATTAAGGCCTGTGAAACCTCTGCAGACGGGAGCATAAAACGGCAGACAATAGCCAGTGTGTGTTGCAGCAGGGGTCAGCGGTACTCGAGACCCTCCTCCGCTGATTACCAAGCTGGGGTGAGACGCTTGTCTCTGTGGTACCAACCTTGACTCCAAAAAGAAGGAAAGAGAAGCGGTTCATCACAGCCTGTGAGTCGAGGGGAGAGTCGATATGAAACCGAACTGTGTTGAACGAAAAGTAACAAACGACTGATTTGTACTGTAAAAGAACTATTGTTGAACAAGGGGAAAACAAGCAACAGAGAAGTCCGGCACCACTGGGTACTGAAGTAGGAAATTCTGGGTGATCATCTGATGAAAGAAACTACCGGAACCAGAAGACCTTAGGAAAAGGCAGAAGGGGGTCAAAGTGGTCATACGGGGGTCTTGTCAAATCCTCTGTACTATCGAAAGACTTTGACCGACGGATGGTTGTGAAGCGTAGGGGAACAAATCCCATATGGTAAATGTTTTACACAAACAGTGTGTTGTAAAGGTTGGCATGGGTGAAACAGGTAGAGGGATGCTAACAAGAAGGGACAAAGTCTTAAGTCCCATGAACATTGTGTTGACAGGAGTGAACCCGCCTGAGGGATGTCCACAATAGTTGAACGGACATTGTGATTAGTGAATGCAAGAAAAACCATTGTGAACCTGATGGAGGGAGAGCAGGGTTTTTGTATTAACAGGATTTTAGGAACTAACCCGAAGAATGGATCTACACAGTGATTTTTTGACAAGACATTCAAACTTGTGAAAGTAAGAAAAGCCATAGTGAACCCAAGGAGGGAGGCTGAAGTTTGAAAGCCGTCCGAGCCCGAAAGGCCTGAGATCCAGGGGTGGAAAGTCATCACCCAAAGTTCATTGAGAAAGGAACTGTTTATTTGATTTGTTGAATATGACTTATAAGGGGTTTAAGCCCGGATGAGGAGGACCCAGGGGTGAAGCCTTCACTCAAAGTATAGATGGAACAGAACTTTGCGTTTGTTGTTGAACATGTCAGGCCCTCAAAGGCAAGAGACTGTTAGTTAAAAGAGACTTATCCATCGAAGAACCTGATAGCTGGAACAGAACTGCCGGCTCGGGCTGGAAAGCCTAAGTGTGTGCTGTGCTCAGGAGACCCATCTTGTCCCGTGCTCAAAACGTGGGGAAGGGAGACCCCTGGCAATCACATCCTGACTTATTATTTGTGAACACTTTTTTCTTTATTGAAGCCCTATCCCACACTCTTTCTGTAATTAGTTGTAAGGATTTGGCAATAGGTATTATTTAGTATAGGCCTTTTACTTTGACCAGACGCCACTAGGACTGCCTTATTTTTCATTTGATGGTTGAAGCTTGCTCCCATCTTAGATTTAGGTTTCGTTTAGGCGTATTTCCACCCTGCATCTACAGTTTAATAAACACCCTTGAACTGTGATCACTTGTGTCTGTCTTTACTGTTGCCACCATGAGTACCTCACAGGGGACACACACGTATGTGTGTGTGTGTGTGCTTGTTTATGTGGCGAAGATGAGTGCTCATTAATATGTTTTACAGTTACAAGCTGTCATATAGTGTGGTTGCCATTTTCAAAGTCTTTAGAGTGGCAATACTTGCACATATTTGGGCACATGCATCATAAAATGTTTGTAAAATGCTCATGTGTCCCGATGGTTGCCTGGTATCTATTGGGTTTCCTCATGTGTTAACATACACACATAACAGACATTTGTATGGCTTTTTACCCCATTTTTCTCCTATATTAAGCTTTCAAATGTGCCAATTTAACATTTTCTTTTTAAAAATGTTCTCAGGGGAAGAACCTCTCCTCGCTCAGGCCTTTACATTAGTTAGAGCGCCACAGTAAACTGTATTACATGCTAGCTATACAAGAAATAAACGAAAACACATTGGAACTCATTTTCAATGAGCCGTAACGTAAATCACCTGCGTAAAAATCTTATGAAAAACTTTGCAATTTGCTTTATGTATAACGGGGAGCAGGGCGGAATGCACTTCTGAAGCCTCCTTTCCTCTCGGCCCTACAAATACCCCAGCATTTGTGCTGGCAAGCATTTTCATGCTAGCGTAATGCTGGGGATCCCTATGGAGTCATACTGGTGGGCTCCATACGGATCCATTGTAAATGCTGCTTGTCATGCTTGCATGTCTGGCAGCATTTACAATTAAATGCTGCATCCCATGCAGGCATGGCAGGCAGTGTTTACAATTACAATGAAACTCTGGCACAGCATATACTTGTAATTGTAAATGCTGCATGCCATTCTCGCATGGCAGGCAACGTTTACTCACTTGCACAGCGGAGTCCAACTGATCAAACTTTGGTGGTGGATAGCAGTGAGGAAAATTAAAGCGTAACATTGCTTTTATGCATTCATTTTCTACTCCAGCTCACTTTGCAGTCGTATTGAGGCATACGAGAGCAGCAAAGCAGAGCTAGCATCTGTGATTGGCCTTCCTCCTACGTCTTAGTAGAGCACTTCATGTCTGCACGATATTTTCATGCAGGTGTAAAACTAAAAGATTCCACTGCAATACGCCTCAAGTTAGCACCTGCTAATGCGTGGGAGTGTTCCTTTGGAATCCATTATAAAATGCTGCCTGCATGGCAGGAGGAGTGTACAATGGATCCCTAAGGAGTCTGCCTGCTTTATTCTGGTGCATAAAGCAGGCGGGCTCCATAGGGATCTCTAGCATCTGCGTTGACATGAAAATCCATGCTGGCACGGATACTGGAGCATTTGTATGGGGCAGAGGAAGCAAGGTGGCAGAAACGCCTCTCTGCCATACCAATGCTTGAAAATGGGGTGTGACGGGAATGAAAGGCCTTAAAACCTTACTCAAGGTCTTTACGCCTTTCATTCATGTTACGCAAAATCTCCACCCTCACTATCTCACCCCAAATATGGACAGATCACCATCTAATTTCATTCTCATTGGACTCTACAACTCCTAAACTGCAACAACCTTGTGCACCACCTGCACTTACCAGAAACAAAAAGATATGACACTAGACAAACTACTCCCCGGTATCATGCCCACTTTGAACGCTTTACCTAACAACCTAAACCCCAACGAATTAGTGGAAGAATTTAATAATATTATGAACAAAACCCTCAATGATATCGCTCCACTGAAGCTTAGAAACAGTAAACCACAGAGCCACCTGAACAACTGGTTCACCCCTCTCTTAAAAAATCTTAGATTAGAAAAAAGGAAATGGGAAAATACGTGGAAAGCCCACCCCACTCCGGAAAATAAACTGAAATTAACTAACATTTCATCTCAATATAAAAAAGAAGTCATCTCAGCTAAACCAGAGACCTACAACAACAGAATTACACAAGCTAATTCAAGCACAAAAGAACTGTTCTCCATACTCAGAGAACTGGAAAATCCCATAAAGCCTCAAGATAACTGCATTAAAGATAAAAAAAAATGGTGCTCTGAAATCCAGTATGCATTATCCAATAAAGTCCTAAACCTCCAAAAGAAAATAGAACTAAAACGAGAGACCTTAGCATCGGCCACATCACCCTCTACTAAAATGCTTTCCAACCTTAATCCAACAACCCAATTCCACTTCTCCAAAGTCTCTATACTAGAGGTGGAGAAAGTAATACTTGGTCTAAAACCATCCAATTGCAAAGGAGAACTTTGCCCAGCACAACTTATCAAACATGCTGCACGAGACCTAGCACAGGTCCTCACAAAGTTGATTAATGCCTCCTTTACCACAGGTACCATCCCGAGCAACCTAAAAGAGTCCTGGGTGCTCCCACTCCTTAAAAAGGCAACCTTAGACCCAGCTATTCCCACTAATTATAGACCGATTACTACCGTACCGTTCCTACTGAAGATTCTGGACAAGGTAGCATATCTCCAAATCCAGAACTTCCTGGAACAAAACCAACTACTAGGCTCCCGTCAATCCGGTTTCTGTCTGCTACACCGCACAGAAACGGCATTGATTGATCTAAAAGCCCAAATAGATAAAGTACGAGATTCTGGTAAACCGGCACATCTCCTCCTATTAGATTTATCTGAGGCATTTGACTTAGTAGATCATAAAGTCTTGTGTAACCACCTAGATACAGCAGTACACTTCTCTACTGAGGCTTTAGTGTGGATCCAATCATTCCTTAGCGACCGCACCATGAGGGTCTTCTCACCTACTGCAGCTGCAGACCCCATCTCCATCACCTGCGGCGTGCCACAGGGATCTTGCGTTTCACCAACGCTTTATAACATTTTCACTAAGCCCCTGTTTGATGACTTGGACCACCTGGGTATTGTGTATACTAACTACGCTGACGATACCCAGATCCTCCTACCACTCACAGGGGACTACGAAAAGGACTCAGCATTAGTGAACAAAATCTACAGCATCGTTCAGGCATGGATGGCAACCCATGGCCTATGCCTGAATGATGATAAAACTGAGCTACTTATCCTAGGCACTGCTTCCCTCATTAAAAAAACTAAATACAAACTACTCCTCCTTCATCACCGATGAGAACTGCATACAAGTAGCCAAAGAAGTAAAAACGTTAGGTATAGACCTTGACTCCACCTTATCATTCTCCAAACAAGTAAATTCCCTAGCCTCATCAACAGCTTACACATGTAAACTAATCAGAGCAGGAAAACAATTCTTATCTCAGCACAGTTGTCTAACACTAGCCAGAGCCCTAATCATCTCCAAACTAGACTACTGCAACGCATTGTACATAGGAGCTACTAAATCCACCATCAACAAAATTCAGATACAGCAAAACAATGCCCTCCGAGCAGCATTGAACATTCCCAAGAGAGAACACATCTCAGAAACAAGAAGGAAACACAAATGGCTCTCCACCTACGAGAAAATCAGACTCAAAACTGCATCCCTCACATACAAATCACTTTATAATAAAGCCCCACAATACTTAAAAAAAGATTCACCAGAACACACTCCACCAGACAAACTAGACTAGCCAACACCAATCGCCTCCAAGTACCCTGATTCAAACTCGCCACCATAGGCGGAGCTAGCTTCCCAGTCAAAGCTGCTCAATTGTGGAATGAACTACCTATCACTGCGAGGCTAGAACAATCTTTCACCAAATTCAGACAATATGTGATCAACTGGTTGTCAACAACAAATGATAAATGAATGCATGCATGTGTTCCTACCTGTCTGTTACCATGTTTTACTCGCCTGTAAACCTATAACTATTGTAACCTGTAATCGTGCTCTAAGCTGTACATCTTCTTACCTTCTGCGCCCTTATACCCCAAGGTCCGGTGCGCATAATAAATACTAAACAAACAAACAAACAAACACACCTAACCAACCTGAGCTCCTTACCTTTTGGTTTAGTGGAAGTGGACTTTTGCAATACCCCAGGGACTTCCATTGCATGCCCCATTCCTATCCATAACCTAGCCCTTTAACTCCCATATATGTATGTCGCTATGTACGTCACCACTGTCTTGCTCACGTGCCTGTTCTCAGGCGCTTATACTGACAGCCACCATATCACACCACTATACCTACTCTTTACTATACGCCATCATTCAACCAGAACACAGCTATACCCCTGTTAATTCGGCCTAGCTGTTCACATACAAACACAACTCATGATCTCTTCATCACCCTAATAAAACACAGCTACCTGAAGCACATTTCGGCTAGCTTAGGCGTTTCTCAGGCCTAACACAGCCAGAACCCAGTCTGGGTGTCCACCCACCAGACTGAACACATCCAACTGATTTCCTCATCACCACACCTATCGCTAAGAAGCAGCTATCATCCAACAACTACACCAGCTGCACACATATCCGGTGCACCCACGCACCATATGCCACTCTCTCTCTCTACTGACTTGAACTATGGTTCCTGAGGGCGTTCAACCTACCAGCGCTTTGAGGTTGTACCAATGATACATAAGGCACTGTATAAATGCCAAGTAACATAACATAACATACGTTCCTTGTTTTTTCATTTTTAAAAGCAATGTCCATTTTCAGTTGAAAAGAAATGTTGCCCCAGTTAGTTTTTCTTTTCCCTTTGGTTTTATCACTTACACACAGATGCACCATGCTTTACCATGAGGCAAACAGCATGTCTGCTATCTAAACGTTTTTTGTAGGTGGGTGTTTTTTCATGCATTTTTTTAATGGGTTTTACCGGTATCTAATTGGTTTCAGTGAGATCAAGTTCGTTTACCTGAAGTTCACCAAAATGCCAGAGATAGCAGAAGTGACATCGCACGGCCCTTGACCTTTGATGACATCACAGGAAGTGATGTCATTTTATCCTGCATCCAAGTGACATCACAGGAAGTGATGGCACATGATTTTTCACCCCTTGACAAAACAGGAAGTGGCATCACATAGCATTGTTACTCAGTACACTAGAAAAATATGGTTGTGATATCACTGAAAAATGATATACATTTCATACAAGAATGGATCACTGTATGTCGCGTTAATACTAGTGTGTATGGGCCCGTATTACCAAAATACTGTGAATGTAAGTAGAAATCCAACACATCAACCTGGACTATTGTACATCACTCAGACTAAACTGTAAACAGACAGAGCATCTCGAAGTGGCCTAAACCCCAAAACGCAGACATCCAGTTCCTGCCAAGTGTCTGGCCACAGACTGGAAACAGCAACGGACCAACACAAGTCCAACCAGAAAAACTTTGGTCTGGAGGGTTGCCCAGAGATTTGCCAGTGGTTATGAATGATTTGAAACCTTCCAACCTTTATGTTTTGATTATTTGGTAAGTAACCCACATGTATTTTTGTTAGATAGGACATACTGTGGAAGGAGGTGTTGCTGGTCACAAAAAGTGCAGTTTTTTTTATTTTTAAATGTAAACCGCTGCAGCAGCTCCATGACATCACCTCTAGAAAAGGTAAATTTTATTATTTTCTTTGGTCCTTTATATCTTGGTTAATGCCAGCCTCCTCCAGCTTGTAACCACTGGAAGAGGAACTGAACCCACGCTGCACTGCATCCTCTTGATCCCAAAGCAAGTGTGTTACCCCTGAGCTATCTTTCCAAATACATATTTGTTTTGCTTGAGGGCGTAACAGATGGTTTACTTCAAAGGCCGAGGGCAACTTCATGTCAATTAATTATCTCACCTTGCGTCTATCTACAGTGTGCCTGTGATGCAGGTCTGGCAGATCTGGGTCAGGTCACACAGTGCTCAGGCAGGATTGAGCCACTGGGACACACCCCTCTCATCATAGGCCCAGTGGCTCACTGGATGTCCAAAGCAGACAATGAGAAACAATGATGAGATTTGTGTTCATGCTGCGCTGTCACTGAGTACTGCAGGCTGCTCTTACCCATCCCCAGCTAGCTAGACCTAGCCCGCATACCCTTCCTGTTGCTACAGTACTGGTTATGAGCTGCACAGACAGGCCCACCTCTGAACCCAACCATTCAGGCTTTCTTCACTAATGGACTGCCAACCTGTTAGTGATGGGCGCTTCATGGTTTTTCCTGCATCCCTGTTATTTCTCGAGCTAACGAGATCGAGATTCCAGGTGAAAAAGCTGTGGCACATTTACTGCATTTCCAACTGCCTAATTCAGGTGCAACACAGATATCTGCTCTTGGCACTGCCTCTTTGTGCAGTGGCCCAGGCGTAGCAACGACAGGTCTAGGGGAAGCAGAGGGGGAGCCAAATTACCCCAAATGACCCACCCAAATGACGTCCCTGCGGATGCTTCTAGTGTTATAGATAGTGCAGTAATTAACAACCAGTGTGTGCAGTTGTGGTGCATAATGGTTTACAATTGATCTGGGGTAGTGTAGTGATTGGTGCTGCTGTGCAGAGCAAGTGCAAAGTGTCCAATATACTGGCATGACATGTGATACTGGAGTAATGATATTGTTTAAGTGTTCAATCTACCATGCATATTTAAAATGCAGGCTGTTAGATGTGCTGCGCAGTTACTGCAGTACTGTCTTAGTGGACAGGAAAAGTACAGCCAGAACTGGGAACACAGATAACATACAATACCCATTGCATTGTGCAGTTTGACAGGTGTATTCGAGTGATTATCGGTGCATTGCTGGTCGTTGTTGCAGCATTTTGTACAGTAGCAGTACACAGTCACTGGTATTGCAGTAACCTATCAAGGGATCAAGCACTGTGCAGGTGCTGTGCAGAGTTTACAGGTGTTCATGTGCTGAGTAGATGTTGCAGGTCTTCTGTAGGTATTGCAGGTGCTGGAGACGGTGTATGTTCATTTTACAGGCAGTTCAGGAGAACAGTAGTAGGACTACGCTACTCTACAGTAAGAGCACATAGAAGTACAGTAAAGACAATTGCCACGCAGGGCTTGCTGAGTTGAACACAACGTGCAGGCACCATGATAGGGTGTCTGGTGCCTAGGTACTCTTCATTTACTGCAGGTGTTATGCAGTGGTTTCAGTCTAATCAGTGCTTGATTTGTAAAGCATCAGTGGGCCAAGCCATGTTCTGAATTTGCAGAGATGCTGTGTTATGAAAGCAAGGGGCATATGTGTACTACTGTGTGAACAAGGAAGAGTTTTTTTTTATTTTTATTTCAGTGTGTGTGATTTTGCACATGCCAGCTGGTGGCACCAGCCCCCTCTTCCCCCCTTCCCACTTTGTTGTTGAAGTGGAAATGAAAACCCAGCACTGATTTCTTGGGATAACATGAATGGGTCTGATTTTAGCACTTGCAACTTGGTATTGAGTGGATAATTTATCATTGCAATTTATCTGGAAATTCGTCGGTCTTGCGAAGTTCAGAGATGCGGTTGTGAATGTGAAAAGTCCAAACTGCATGCGATAGAAAATACACATGGGAGCCTGAGTCGTCTCCTTGTTGTGAACGGTTGCGCCATTATCTTTCAAAATACTCTGAACACATTATTTCGGGCCACTGGACACTGCTGGGGGAGTGAACATCACATTTCTCTCTCATTAGGCCCTAGAGAGATACATAATTAATACGATGCTTTAGAGTTTGACGAACAATGCCGTGTGCAGAGGCTACGTTTGAAGTTACAGGGCAGCCTTCTTTTTGGTATTTTGGCAAAGTAGAGTGAATGTATTGGATTTAATGTGGCTCATGTTTGCTGCTGGTTTGTGTATCACACACCTTATACACGTATTGCCCTGATGAATCTACAGGTTAAAATGTAGATGTTCTAAAAGACCTTTGTTGCCACCAGTTCCCACGCTTGGAAGGTGCGATTCTCCTGCTCTGAGGGAAGTGTTGGTGAGTCAGCAGGTTTTGGATGCCTGTAGCAGTAATGGCAGTTTTACTAGCGCCTTGGGACACGGGTTCAGGCCACGTGGTGGGTTGCATGGTGCTGGCTAAGGGTGTAAATGCTAAACTGAAGTGGCCTGCACCCCCGCGAGAGAAGAACGGCTAGTCCATCAGTTCACTGGATTGCAATTATGCACGCGTTGCCGCTATTTTGGTGTTTAGACTCGTTAAATCTGCCCTCAGAAGTCATTGTTTTAAATAATAGCAACAAGGTTCTGCAAATGATTCCCGGACGCCTTCAGTCTTGTGGCGCACTACTTGCCTTTTGCCTAAACTATCTTGTAGTTTATCGTTTGCTTTGTTTCCAGTCCTTTCTGATTTGTCTACTGTGACTTTGAGAGGCTGCGGTTCTTTTGTGTACCACAGTGCCAATTCTGTGTTCGATGACTGTCTTTTTTAGGGGTGCAGGTATGTCTGGCTCTTCTCCCAGGTAGAGTTATTGGATTTGTGTTGCTTATTGGAAAGACTTTATCAGAGGAGAAGGTTGCTTGTTCATTGTGGTGATGAGATTGCCAATTCTTCAAAGGTCTCGCCATTGAATCTATTCATGATCTTGCCTTTGCCAAGGCCCCCGGTCCTGATGGCATTCCCAGGGTCTCTATAAGTTAAACAATGATGTGTGGGGTCCGTTCATTTGGAACGTGATTAGAGCTATTTTAATCTCGCATAAGGTACTGGCTACCTGGCATCTTAGTACCATCATACCGATTTTTAAGAAGTAAACATGTGATATCCCAACCTGTTACAGACCCATCTCCTTTGATTTACTTCTTAAAAACTTTGGGCAAACTAATTTGTTCTAAATTATATGATTGGATGCCACAAAAATGTGTATTACCAGACTCAGGGGGTGGGCACAATAGAACAAAGTCTACATTTATCTGCTTAATGGCAAGTATTGTGGGAATAATAAAGGGACGCTCTATCTTGCGCTCATGGATTTATCTATGGCATTTATCTATGGCATTTAATGAAGTGGAGAGTGCGTTAGTGTGGACACATTTACTTGAATTGGGCATTGACCTGGAGCATTTTGAGTTAACTTTACTCATGTTCGGAAGCTTTTGTTATGTATGGCATTGATGTTGTGTGCTCCTAAGCTTTTGTTATGTTGACTTCATGACATCTAATGGCATGATACTTAATAAAAACAAACCATATGTGCAGATTTATCATAGAGCGATTTTATGTGGATACGGTAGCTCTCATGGGAGTTAAACACTTTGATTACCTTTGTGAGAGATTTTCGGAATGAAGGTCATGGCATCCTCTGCTAGATCATCTTGCATGAAGACCGAAACAATGCAATATGGTCATTTTGCGTATGGTGGTCAGGCTGTTATTCCAGCTTTAAAAGTCTATCCGGCTAAAAGTGTGGGTCCTGCACTATATGGTGGTGGAGAGTGGGCTATTGGTGCCCTTGATCATATTGCACATGCTGAGCAAATGGTTTTCAAAGCTATTTTTGGTGTTTCCTCTGCAGCTTCAGAGAAATTGTTGTAGTATGAGATTAATCTTACCCCGATTTACATTAAACTTCATTTTGTGCTAACACTTTTGTGGTTTTCCATATGGAGCAAGTATCACACTGTTTTAAACAAGTTTATTTTAAGGAACGTTCTGAGTTTAGAAAAAGCTCAGGACATTCCCTGATTGCACTGTGTAAAAAGCATTTTGACAGATATTGGCCTGGCTAATTTGTTTTCAGAGCCATATTTAATCTCCAAAAGTTCTGAGTGTTGAATAAAGCCATATTATTAAAAAAAAAAAGATCTTTACGGGCTTGTAGGATCAAAAACCATGCTTATCTTGTTCATCAATGTAGTACTGAAGTCACAATGGATAACTATTTATCACTTAGCTTTCTCCTCCACCTGGCAAACTTAGGAAGACCACTGGTATGTGTCCTCTGACCCCTCCGCCACCCTCTGCTCCCCCCTCCCAACCAGTACAATGCAGATAGGAACACTTGCACTTGCACTTTGTGAAACCCCATTATAACCAGGCCCAGGCAGCTGGTTAAGGGCCACAAGGCAAAGGACAGCTCCCTAGAACAATCATTGGCAGCAGCTGCATTAGCCATTGAGAAGTCTGCAACCATATTGATGGGGTGTTCTTTGACATTTTTTGTTGAGCATGCTTTGTTTGCTATTTTGGAAAAACCTAAGGGTACGCTGACATCCCAGAGAGCATATGGTTATGAAGTTGTTATATCTAATCCTGCAATTACGATAGTCAGGTGCAGAATGGTGAACCCTATCCATTTGTAGCTGAACCTGTGGCAGAAAGTGAGCATGTGCATGACTGCGCTAGTTACGAAGAATCATATGAAGATGTGCCACATGTAAAAGAATACGCGCTGTCAGAAGGACACACTCTCTTTATTGATGGGTCATCAAAAATTGATCAAATTAATGGAGAAAGACTTACTGGTTCAGCTTTAGTGAGGCATGGAGCAAATGGAGAATTTGAAATTGTGGCAAGCATAAGACTGCCATCTCATTTTTGGGCACAAGCAGCAAATGGTGGCACTTATTATCACGCTTAAGAAATACAAAGGAGAGGAAGTGACAGTGTACAGTGACTACGCCTATGTGACGCCAACTGTGCACACAGGGCTAGTATGTTGGAAAAGGAGGGGCTACCTCCGAGCAGCTGGCTCTCCAGTGCAGCATGCAGCATTATTAGATAGACTCATTAAAGCACTGCAGTTCCCAGCAGTCATCACAATAGTTAAATGTGCAGCACATACTAAGAGAACTGATTTTATTTCACGCGGAAACGAAGCCACGCACGAAGAAGCCAAGAGAGTTGCAACTTCTTCAGGCATCTCAAGTTTTGATATTCCTCACATAAGGAAGGGGGAAATTATGGCTGTAGTAATGCAAGAAGGTATTAATCATTTGCTGAAAACACAGTTATTGGAAATTCAAGGCAGTGCCACACAGGAAGAGCAAGAGTTGTGGAAACGCAGGGGGTGTTCTTTATCCACCTCCGAAGCATTATGGCAGCACGATAGCACTGGGAAGCCAGTAATGTCAGTAGCATTATTGAAGGAAGAGCTTGAACAGCTGCACTACCCCGTGCATGTAACTAGGGAAAGCCTTGCAGCAACTATTACAGAGTATTGGTTTGTACCAAACCTGTTAGAACACGTTGCATTTTATGTAGTAAATTACATTGTATGTCAAATGTTTACTGCTTGGCACACATTGCGAACAATCAGTGGAGTAATTCCTCGACCGAATGGTCCTTTTCAGCATTTACATATTGATTATGTTGATATGCTGCTGCAAGTATGTAGTGTATATAGGTATATGACAGTGGTGGTATGCCCCTTTCCGAGATGGATTGAAGGTGGTCCATGCACACATCCTGATGCCACTTGTGCAGTGAAGTTAGTATGAGAAGTATTTCCAAGATGGGGAGTATGTGAGGTGCTAAGGTCCGATAATGGCCCACATTTTGTTAATAAATTGTTTGAACAGATCAGTGTGTTATTAAACATAAAACACACGTTTTCTTCTGCTTATTACCCACAAACAAATGGAATGTGTGAAAGACTCAATGGTCTCCTCAAGGAGAGAATTGCTCAATTGAAATTGTCACTGAAAAAGGGATGGCTTTATTGCTTACTCTTGGTATTATATGCATTAAGGAATCAGCCCGGGTTGGACCACCACCTCACACCCCATGAACTAGTAACAGGGAGGCGCATGAGAATGCCTCTGACTCCTCCATCGAGGATTAAAAGTAATGCCCATAAGTCAGCAGAAATGTTACGCAATTAGTTACTTGCCTATTTGACATATATGACAGCTAGTACCTCTGTCATTTCAGATCAATTCAAGTGCAAGGGGTGTCGGTTGAGGACACACAGTTCAGCAACCAAACCTGAGGAACTATTATCAGTACCTAGACTTTTTGTGTGAGACGCCGTGTTGATACGTAATTTCACTAGGAAGTGGCATGAGCCCATCTTTAATGGTCCGTACATTGTAGAAAGTGTCAGTCCCTCAGCTGTAAAGGTCCAAGAACGATGCACATGGATTCACCTTGGCAACATAAAACTGTATGCCGGTGAGACCAATGCACTCCCACCCGTTAATTTGGAAGCAAGTCAACACAAAGTAATTCAGCATGTGCAGACTCGATCGATGACGAGGAAGAAGGATGCTGAAACTGAAACTGCTAATTAAATAAATGCAAGTGTGCATTTGGACTGTGGCTCCCATAGGACTCTCTTTATAGATATTATAGCAGGGGTGCAAACTCGTTGCTTGAGCCACAGGAATCTTTTGAAAATGAACATTAGCAACTTGGTGATGTGTCATGATTATGCCTGAATAACATTTGGTGAAAAATTGGAAGAGGGAACAGTATCCCGACTCCTTTATTACTGAATTTTTCTTTGGACACCCAAATGGTTTTATCTGATGTCGACATTCACCGGCTCTTGCTTGCTGTTTTTATTTTTTATTCTTCGGGCATATCCTGCACATTCATGGGGAGAAGTACTAACATTCATGTGTTTTTCCAAGATCCTAAAAATCGTCCAGTTATTAGGAGATTACGCTTAGCAATCATTGAGCAAATTTTGTAACTTCCAGAGCATTTAATGAATTTGCCTGATTAAAGAAGTTGTTCCTTCCTTAAAAAATAAGGCACAGGCATAATGTGGAATCCTGAAAGTGATACAGTGGAGAGAAATTGGCAAACCCAGCGACGTGAGAGAAATCACCACTGGTGGGGACTAATGTATTGGTGTATAATCTATGCATGCACAGCATTCATCAATGTTTTCTTGATTCTATTGGTACATACTGTTTTTTTATTGGTTGAAGGAAAGCAGCAGTCCCCCTGATTCTTCCCACACCAGTAACCCTTACAGACATATCTGGTACATGAAGGCCAAGACCATATGTGATTATCGCTACACCAGTGACACATGTAAGGTCACCTATTTCACTGACATATGTTTCTATGATTCCTCCTGTAGGAAGGATGTATACTGACATATTTCATGAGTTACTTATACAAGCTGATTTGGCAAGAAAAAGACCCAAGAGAAGTATAAGAGAGGATGATTATGAGTTAAATAATTATCTAGGCAGTACAGCACACTTGGGGAATAACATGTGGTATCAGCACATGAAAGAGGTAGGAAAAAGAACCTCTGAGAGTTGCTATGTGTGTGCTCTTCTACCCTATGCATTGGGGAATTCTAAGATATTCATAGCTTTAGAAATAGACATTCAGACAGCTCATTGCCTGAAGCACCTTGCACTCTGCATTACGAGAGGTCAATTCCAGGGCCGAACAGCATCCTTGGTATCGATGATCGAACAGTCAGCAACAGAAGAAGACGATTATGTTCAAGATTTGAAAACAAGAGCAAGACCACACACCAGAGATCATGTGATAAGATACAAACAGCCTGGAATGAAGGTAGCAGGAATCAGATGAGAAATGAACAGAAAACTCAAAGACCGAGGTAAAATGGATGAGGAAATATAAAGCTGCAAAGAAAGAGGCCAAATGCAAGTTTCGGGAACAGTACTTTTTCCAGATGGCTGGGAAGAAGGAGTAGTCATATGCAGAGCAGTGGCAGCAACTGGACATCACAAACCAGTCATTGATTGTGTGGAAAAAGGATGCAATCCCCTCTGGCCAAATCTTGACAAGCTACTGACATAGGTCAAAGATAAAGGAGGCCCAGTGCAGATAGTGCCTCTGGCAAGTGCAGAAATGTGCTTCAGAAATAATGGCACAAGAAAAGTTGGATCGAATCAACAGTGAGGACGAGTCTTTGATATACCAGGAATGAAGGATGGAACAGTAGTGATAATGGACCACTACTGGGCATGTGGATACAGAGCTTACACGAAGCTACCCAGAGACTGGGTAGGACTGTGTTCCATTGTGATTATTCATGTTCCAGCATTAGTGATTCCAAAAAGTGACTTGAACATTGGAGAGTTTCCAAAAGCTGATGCTCATCTAAGAAATTGGATTTCTAAATTGAGAAAAGAGGGAGAATTATTTCTCAGCAAAATTGATAGAAGCTTTTAATGACATTCCTTAGGAACACAGGTTGTTCAGTCAGACTTCAGCAGTATTTGTGACAATCGTCATGCCAGAAATACAGATGATGGCAAATACCAAATTGTTACAAATAACCATATGGGAGCTTTTGCAGATGATCAACACAGCCATAAAGGGATTCAATTCTTTTAAGGAAGAGCTGAGAGCCATACGACTGATGACTCTCCAGAATAGATACGTATTGGATATGATTACAGCCATGGATGGAGGTGCTTGTACTAAAATCGGAGAATCGTTTTGCAAATTCATACCGTCTAATGATAACGAGAAAGAGACCCGGACAGAGGGCGTAACATTGTTGAGGAACTTGCACACCAAGATGGAAGATGAAGTAGAATACATTGCAGATGACAGCTGGTTCGCATCAATCTTCTCATGGGTACCTCAGTGGATGGCGAATATCTTCAAGTTCCTTGGAGCATTATTGTGATGATAATGTTTGAATTCTGTGTGATCAAGATAATAATAACACAATGCAAAAAGACAGCAAAGAAAGCAGTAGGAATGAAGATCATGATTGATGTTGAATATGGATTAGAGCCCAAAGAGCTGACTTATGAAGAAATCAGACACTGTATAAAAGCTAACATCCATACACCAGAGGGAACAAAGTTCCTGTGTCCAAGAGGCAACAAGAAGTAAGTAGGAAGATAGATTTACTGCAATCCGAGTGGACAGTGCAGCTATATGACCTGGAGTGTTGACGCCCATGTAAAATCAGCAGGATCTGTGAAAGGTGTGATGAAGATCTGGACTCCAAAGAAGCACTTCTTCAAGAAAGGATGTTTAGGTGCGGAGTATGATAAGAGAGTGGTCGATGAATCAACCATAGGGGGGGGAGTGTAGAGGAGAAGCCTAAAGCCTCTACCGAAAGATCTGCCCCTAAATTGCCTATCTGTTGGGAACCGGAAATAACGACACAGGTGACACCTGTAATGATACCTATAACACAAGCAGCCTTCAAAGCAAGGTATCCATTAAGGAGACCCATCCTTATGTATCCACAAAGAGTTGATATTCTCTTGGGACAAATCCTCGAAGAGCATGTGAAGACGGATGAAAGAAGAGATTGGTGACATCACATGGAGAAAGTGATACACCTCAGAAGAGATGACAAGAAAGAAGATAAATGGACCATATAGAACCTGATGACGTAATAAAGAATCAAGTGACTCTTAACGTGCAGAATGAAAAATTACACGTCTGAAGAGCACAGAGAAAAAAACAAAACATTTTTTTTATTGTAGATGCAGTAACATAAGTAGACGAAGTAGTCATAAGGCTGACTATAGATAGTGAGTAGTGCACGCGGTGCCGCCAAGGTATATATATATATATATATGTAGGAATCTGGAAGTTCCACATCGTATTTTAAGCAAGCTGGACCTCGTGAATAGGAGGGATGAAAAGTGTCACGCAGTAGGATAAGCCCAGCTGAGGATAGAAGAAGAATCAAAGGGCTCTGCCTGGCTGAATGTCAAGAGTCAGGGCCGCCAAGAGCCTGGGTGTCTGCACAAGAAGATACAATTAACGTGAGACAAGAGCTGAGCTCTTGCTAAGGTGCGACGGAAAGACAATGAGTGGCAAGTTTAATTAATTTAATATCATTAAATACAGCGAAGGAGCTCAAAACATGATCTCCAGTCACATAGTCAGATGAAAATAGACTTTGGGCAAGCTACACCGAGACCAGAAGCTCACACTCCCTTTTATTCCCAGGAACAAGAAGCTACTACAAGGCCAAGTTCAAAAGACTATTCTCATGGCAGACAGCTTGAGTGATGATGGATGAGGGCTAATTGGCTGGGGAGCCATGGTCAAGGCCAGCTCACTAGCACCTGGGATACCAGCTTGTGTGCAGCTAACGAGTGGAATATTCCAGAAGGGCACAAGCATGCCAACCAATTATAGAGGGCTATGTACCACAGGGCCCTATAGTTTAGAGACCAATGAAACCGTGTGTATTTAGTGATGTTCACAATAGCTTGCACTAGGGGTGGGCAGATTTGTCCACCTGACAGTAGAGACCCAATCACAACAATAACCCCCATAGAAAGTATACCTAGATGTTCCCCGTTAACCAACCCCAATCAAAGTTATAAGTTATGTTTTCTTAGTTTGCTACGCATTATGACGTCTATGAGGATGAATTTTTCATATATAACAGTGTTTTTTATGTGATACGTTGAGATTTTACTGCCAGCCATCGGATGATGTTTGTTGTACTCCCTGTTTTAGATCAGTGTTAATAAAACAGAGCAAGTCTTTTGCCAACTTCCTGAGTTGGTTTTATTATTGATGCTTGAATAATCTCTGCATCCCGATCGCCATCCCCATTTCGCTCTCTGAAACACTTGTGTACGAGTGCGATACAAATAAAATATCATATCACATATCATATCCACCCTGTAGAGTGTTACCTTGTTTTTAAGGGCCCTCAGGTTCACCAGGAAATAGTACAGCCTATTCCACATAATGACATCAGTCTGTGTGCAAGCATTCTGAAGTGAGCTCTACAAATGATAATTTGACTCTACCTGAGACATTGTAATTCCTTTACTCATCCTGGTGACTAGATGGATCCTCAGAGACATGATTAGACAAACATCCCAACGGGGTGCCTCTTGAGGGGTTTAGCCTTTTCTCCAAGAGAATTTAGTCCTGGATATGTTCATCCCAGAAGTATGTCACCATACAAGTTGAATCCTTTAGTGTCCTTCCCTTCTAATCTCATGTGCTGTAGGTGCAATTAGCCTCATGAACCATCACTACTCAAGTAAAGTGGGGACCCGTTCCCTTCCTTCAACAGAGCATTGATAACAACAGATTGCAGGTCATCACTTTGTTTCTCCACATGCATTGGAGCAGTCAGACAGTCAACGTTTCTGCTTAGACAATTCTGTTTGGTCATTCACTTGCTGATCGCTTTGAATAGCTTATGTAGACAAAATAGTGAGCTTGTACATTTTCCCTTCACTGCAGGATCTCCTCCACACTTTATAGAAGGACATAATGTATCTGAATCCAGCAAACACCTGTCTTTTATATTTTGGAAAACCATGAATGAAAACACATATTTAACATTATCCACAAACTATACATGCCACTTTTACCATTGAACAATTATGGTCATAATGAATACACCTTTTCTTGACTGTGCAACACACTTTCTTGGCGTTTACTTATACACCTAGAAGATTAATAAGAGAGATTCTACTTGAATATACTCAACAATATTCATACAAGAGATTTGGACTGAACAAAACATATTAGCAGTCCCCCTTCCATTCCACCGAGAGAAGTTATGCTGTCAAGGCTACAGGCAGCTGTGCTCTGCTGATAACAGTACATTGAGTCCAGCTGCAGAGCTCAGAGGAACTGAGAAAGGAATGTTGGTTCCAAGGAGGAAAGGCAGGGATGCACCTTTTAAAGGTTGAATTCATGTGAGCAGGACATGGGGTTTTGTGATGCCAAGAGGCCTGGTGAAGATTTAAAGTACTATTTCCCTCACCCAAAGAGTGGTCATCCTATTTGAACTGCAGGAGCTGGCCTCCAGGGATCAATGAATACGCAAAATTCAAACACAAATGTGGTGCCCCAATGACATCATCCAGGGGCACCTGGTTTCTGAGACAGATTAGGTGGAGCGACGTGCAAGGGATGTACCGTGATTTGGAACGGAAGCAACAGAGGTGATGCCAGTAAATGTATCTACAAGTGCAGGGAGTTGTTTTTGCATGGTGCAATGTCTGGTATATGAGGAGGCCCATTGTTTTATCAAGGCAGAGTTGGCCTTGCTATTAACACTTTCATCAGGCTGTGATGGAGAGGTGCACTTCACGTGATGGTCAGGGATATTTACTTGTTAGAGAAATGTATTATTGTAAGAATGTATCTGGTAGTTCATCAACTCTTTGTGATGATGTAGTAGGTCATGTGTTTAGGTGAATGCGATTTGCTAATGTGTGACCAATAAGGTGATGGACTATAGGGGTTAATTAGAATTGTATATAGGTGTCAGTCAATGGGGAGTGCGGGATCATGTTGTAATATTTATTTTGCATAGTTTTGTTAATTTGCTGTTTTCCGCTATAACAGACGTAACTCGTTTGGGTGGGGTGAGCTCTGTGTTAGTTCAGTGTTACAGGACCGTCTGATACTTTTTGCATGTAATAAAACATTTTTTTCCTTGCAAACAGGGCATAGATCATTTGGCCTATTTGGGATTGTTTTTATCATTCAGGTGTTGGGTCATTCACCCTACACCATGCCCTGACTAATCTAATATGGCAGCGCTGACAACTGATCTGGTATTAGTGCAAGTCCTTTCTTTATTTCTATACTAAAGGAAAATATATATAGCAAATGAAGTCTTAACTGAACGGGGAATTCACAAATGGAGGAACATCGCTATCACACTGTCCCCATAATGGAGCAGAACACTCAGGTAATAGTTTAAACTCTCTAATGCATTACCCACATGTCAAACTATTTGCTAGCACCATGTTTACTATACAGTTGACACCAAAACTGTATCTTTTCCAGGTGTTTCATGGTTATGATATTTAAACATGGACCATACTTCAAACGATTTACAGGATATATGTTTCACCTGCATGTGACTGCTCTGTTCACAACAAGACAATAGATGTGCCCTTTTCCTAGACAATAATCAGCTAAAATGATGACAAATTACTCACAAGACCAAAACGGATTTTCAGGTTGTCTACAATTTTACAGAAAACTATGAAGGATCTATCTTCTAGACTAAATACTATGACTCAATTAGAGAACTGCTTCCGCACAGATAACGATTGTTTTCATCTCTAGATGGTTTGTAAACTAGGAAAAAAATGTATTGCACAAGAAGAGAAGAAAATCAACAACGAATGCAAATCAACAAGTTCACAATAACTTGTTGTGTGCAGATTAATATTCATAGATATTGTTTATTACATTGGGCCTTATTACAAGTTTGCCGGTATGGTAACAACGATACCAGTAAGCTTGCTAGTACCGTTGTTACCGGACCGGCAAACTACGAGTTATGCTCGCTGGTGCCTTCCTGCCCACCAGGTCTGTCCTGGCGGGCATACCGGCACCCGTAATTAGACACTGACGGTAGCACCGGCACCATTCTGAATGGTGCCGGTTCTACGGTCCTCCCTATTCCCACTGAGTCCTATAGGACTCAGTGGGAATGGGGAGTGAAAAATGCTGGTGCCTGGCAATGGGGAAATACAGGGTCTGCCAGGATTGGACTGGCCCTGTATTTCCCCATTGCCAGGCGCCGGAAAAATTTGCAAGTTCGGCTGCCGGTTTTACTGGCAAGGCTACAGCTGAACTTGTAATGAGGCACATTGTCTGTTATATGATAAAATAGCAGCATATCTACACAATGCTAGCTTGCATTTACTCCAATCATTAAATACACCAGTTTTAGCCCAGAGAATATGTTCCACCAATAACTATTTAAGACCACAATGTGAAGGGCCATTGGTGTGTTAGCTTGTTCCAGGCATAATAGAACCCTTTAAAGGGGCACACAAAGTCCAGGTTTACAGCCAGTAACACTTCTTCACCTCAGTTCTGGAGCATGGTAAGGAGGTCCATGGGGTACCCTGTGCCCCCCTCCAAGTCCAGCATTTCCTTTTGGGTAGTGACACCCAGCCCTCATGGCCACTGTATCCACCACCCCCAGACACAGGCCTGGACACTTATTTCCACCACTTCTTCAAAGCCCTTCCCTAAGGAATTTCTTTGAAAGGAATCTGTTGAAGGGAGGAAAGAAGGTATCCCAAAGCATCTGCATATTCCCAGTCATGCATGGTTTTCCTGGCTCAACAATCTATCTGATAGTTCTGATCTTTTTCTGACTGTAATACATGGCTTTTCCGTGCATTTCTGCTCATCATTTTGCTTTCATCAAATCAACTCCTTGAATTGTGGCAGGTTTATACACAGGATAACTTATTTAAGTAACCATGACGTAAAAGCCACTTCAGCTAAGAGGTGTTAGCACATGATTTGGAAGTTCAGACAGGCTTTTGAGTAGATCCCTTGGTCTTCACAGGCACAAGCTATGGTTTCCAAACCTTCTGGCTTCTTCTCTTTTGCAAAGACAAAATCAGATCTCATACTTTTTCTATTCCATACAGTGGGAAGAACCCTCATTGGATGCCTTCCATCTTGAACTGCATATACTATGTTCCTCCTCTGCTTCACTGGACAGGCACGTCTTTCTCCGTTCAGCTGCTCTTAGCTAGACCTGTCCAGACTCAGGTTTCACCCATCAGGAGTTACCTAACCACTCTCTAACCATCAAGACACAATGGGCCTCATTACGACCCTGGCGCTAAGGGGTCTGCGCCAGCGTTAGCTGCGCGGACCCCTTACCGCCAACTACGAGTTCCTGGAGCGCCATGGTCATTTTTCCGCCCGCTTTTTGCGGGCGGAAAAATCCATGGCGCTCTGGGACCTTGGTGTTAATTACGCCACCGTATTTTACGGTGGCGTAATTAACTCCTTCCCCACTCCCATTGAGCCCTATGGGGCCGAAATGGGAATGGGGAAGGGTAAATGGGTCAATGGGGACTTACCGCCCCGCCGACCTCGGAATGGGGCGGTAAGTCCGCCATCCGCCATGGCGTAAAGGGACTTTGCGCCATGGCCGGAAAGTCCGTCGATGGCGGAAAAAATCCGCCAGGGTCGTAATGAGGGCCAATAACTTTTTTGTTCGTTAGTTTAGGGGCTGAGGTTTTTTCTTTAACCTCTGTCCAAGCAGGGGGTTGAACCAAGGGGTTATGGTGAAGAACTACCTATTGGTTTAGAAAGTCAGATTTAAGACAGGCCCTTTCCTTAGGACAGAGGTTTTTAGAATCGTATGTGTTGTCTTGGGGACAGTGGGTCCCACTGTGAGGCTTGTCCATGACCGCTGGCCTTATGGATCGCCATCTCCAAGGTATACTGATTGAGCTGTCAGACCAGGCATTGCAAATAAGGATCCAGATAATTCATAAACTGTTCCAAAACAAGATGGCTTCTGATTCTCTCGGTTGTTAAACTACTAACCCATTTCTCCATGACATTCTGAATTCGGTATACCATTTATCTAGGAGTTTCATGGATTTATAGGTGACCCTCTCTTAGCTGTTTGTGGTGGCATTCCTAGTCATATACCAATAGTTTTAATATTATTTTCATTAAGGTGTCATCTGGGGTTTGACCATCAGGCTTGAGAACCCCTAATGTCACTTTTAGATCTCCTCTCAAGAGAGGGGCTTCCTTTTCCATTTTCCATTGCTCTTCCCATTTGTTGATTTTGGCAATGCATTCAAAATTACAGATGAAAGCCTTGAGGTCTTTCTCAGGTGCAAACTTCATTAGTTGTGCCACTGTTGGGGAGGGTTTCAGTCATGTTGGGTCTATGCATCTTTTAATTGTTCTTATATAGCCATGATCATTTTATCAAGGATGGACTCAAAGACATCCACCAGAGCGCAGTTTGTCTTCTATTCCGACTTTTTGATGTGCAAGCTGATTCCTCTAGAACGTGACTAACTTTTCGCTCTCCAGTTTCATTGATGTTGACTCCATGGTAGGCTGAAGACTTAACTGCAAATACGTTTTTATCACAAATGGTAAGAACTGAGAGTATCCTCAAAGCTTAGACTTAGTCCCATCTTGGTTGAATGCCAAATTAGTGATAGGAGGACTCTTCAGTGCTCCCAACCTGCTGGCAGCTACCTAGGATTTGTTTGTTCCAAAAGTTGGGGGATACACCCCCTGCTTCATCTGAGCATTGGTCTGACTTCTGACCTTCCATTTCCTTCAAGAAACAGGGATGAACTTGGTAGTCACTTTCTGTTTTCGCTTGTCCACCGCTTGCAAGATTTGTGGGTCTTCACTCTAGTATCTTAAAGTGTTGTCTGACTGGGACTGATTTTTGTCCATTGATACTGAGATTGGGTAGATCATTGAGGAGCATGAAGGATCAAGCTTCAGGGGGACTATTGAATGGATCAATACCTGAGGTAGGGTAAGACACCCAGCTTTCAAAATTGAAAATAAGGGGAGCGGAATAAATGGGCCAGGGTAAAGTTGTAATAGCCATAGGTTGGCCTATATGCCTGGGCTGGTTGATCCCTATTTTTACACCTGTGATGCAATTTAGCTTGACTCGAGGGATGTACTGGCACTTTATTGAAAAGTTGGAAAATCAACAACTCAGAAATTGGCTGAGGATCACAATTTTGACTTGCCCCAAGTTCTCTAAGTCAAACTAAATAATTTCTCCAAAAATCTCTCTGGGTATCTCCAACTGTCCCTCGGAGTCTCTTTGACAAATCAAGACCCTCCGACAGTGGGCAGATGAGTTGCAATTTGTTCCTCTTTGTACACTGTATCCTGCTGGTAGTTGTACTGTTTCCGGATTAGGGGGAGTGTGAACTATGAAGTGAAAGGGGCCAATACTCTCTGCCAAAGTCAAAGCTGATTTTGAGGCTCCACAGGTTGAGCTGTACACTCCTTACTACCTCTCTACCCAGCGGGTCGTGGTACTGCAGTCCACCGGCTCAGTATCACTTTTCTCCTTGCTCCCCTGACATAGGCTTCTCCCAATGGCATCTGTCCTTCATCTTTTTCATTAACTAGCTCCTTGCCTGCCTCCTCAGTGCTTTGCCATGTGCTTGTTTACTCTTCCACCTCATGCAAACACCCCATAGTTGTAGGGGATGTGTATCCCTCACTAGGCACATTTTGTCCTGTTGGTCTTCCATACAACTATCTTTCTTGTCAGCTACTCCTCTCATCACCTGCCCTGTTAGTCTTACTACCTCCTTCTCTGGTCTTTTCTCCACCACCACCTCCTTAGACTTTCCTCTTTCTAGCACCTCCTTTTCTCCTCCTGTAAGCATCCTTACTTCATAATGGAGTTTAAATCTGTTCGATAACGAGGCTTCACAACACAACTAATCCCGTACCTAAAATCATAACAAAGCTCCATTAAAACCTTTAATGAAGTAAACCCCATGTTGCTAGATTCTTTAGCTCCTAAACACTGCACCAGATGCCATATGACAAACTACACCTATTCCCTCAACCACACATCCTCACATCACCACTGACTCATCACTACAGTAACAAAATGCTAACATTTCGCAAGATCGAATATTCAAACGGTTGCCAGGACATTCAGGAGTAAAGTCAGTTGTACTATTAAGCTGCCATCAGCATGAGCACAGTACATAAGAGTACCAAATATTGGTTAATTGATGGTCACAGCATTGGTGCCTTGTTCCATAACATGTGGGCAGAAACACCCTTGTTTGGCAAGCGACTGTATCAGGGGGTCCTCTGATCCCACCATATTAACATCACGATAAAAAAGGGGCACACACCGAGCAAGAAACTATGCTGTTTTATTATAGCTGGGCGAGCACAAATCAAACAGAACAGTGGACTGGAACTGACTGATGAGAGGTGACATCTGGGCATACAGCAAACATTAGTTTTATACTGCAGATAGAATGGTGAAGACATTTAGAAACAACTGCAACTCAGGATGTTCCCAAGGAACTGATTGGCTAAGCCACGTCATATCTTTAGAGCTAAACGTTAGTGAAACGTGATTGGAGCAAACAGGTCAACAATATCCCAAACTCATTGCCTCCCCATTTGGTGCCACATCGCTTCTCACCCCTCTCGGGAACAGTTTGTAATAAGTAAAATAACATTTGTGCTGACCGCTGGAACTTTATTATTCTGCCATTGGTCAGCACCATTGCGAAAGGAACACAAGACGCCCTGCTTCTGGTGGGAAGGGAAACATTGTCAAGGGGCTTGCGGGTAGAGACTTTACCACAAAGCCAAAGGGAGAAAATCACATAAGAAGCAGGAGTGCAAGGAGTTCTGCAGACAAGAAACGATAGGCAACAAATGCAGTGAACAAAAAAGGGCAGGGAGTACAGGTATAACAAACACGTTAGGTTCCTTCTTGGGGTGTACACAGAATGGGGGAAGAGTTTCCCACAGAACCAGGGAAACTCCAGCCTTCTGAGCAGGTTACTATTACAGTGTCCCATTCTGAATGCTCATGGAAAGGAGCAGCAGCAGTGGCTGTCAGTGTCTGGACCCTAAGGCACAAACAAAGTAACAGTACTCACAAGACTGAAGCCTGTACGGGACCAGCAGGAACTGCACAATGACTGCATCCTGAAACAGGAACCAGCACACTGTTAACAATGACACATGGTACAATACTGAAACGCGACAAAGGAAAGGGGCAGGGATTGTCTGCTGGAAATTCAGCAGCCAAACTCTGAACAAAGGGATGACACAAGGCACAAGTGAAGACATGAACTGTAGCATAAATATCAAGGGAAAAAAGGAAGTCAAAGTGAGCAAGGTTCAGGATAGGAAACCGGAAGCAAGAAAAGAAAGCAAACTAGAATCTAAGTGCAGGGGTAAGGAGACTGGAAACTGCAGATTGGTAACAAGGAACTGTAACTCTAGACTGGAATAACAAGGGCATGACTGCAGATAGATAACAAGGAACTGTAACTCTGAAGTGGGATAACAAGGGCAGGATTCCAGACAGATAACAAGGAAGCTAAAGTCAGGTGCACGGGCAATGGGCACGGGCAAAGGGTACAGAACAAGGAACTGCAGGCAGCGAACAATATAATTAGTGTTAGAGGGCAAGGGGCTGTAGACAGGGAACAGGGGACTCCAAGAAGGGGAGCAGGGCTGCAGTGTAGGCAGTACGGAGGTGCAGGGCAAAAGGCAGGAGAGTGAAGGCAGAGTAGCAGGGCTGCAAGGCAGGGAGCACAGGGCTCTGGAACAGGAGCAGGTTCTGAATACAACAGGACACGGCAGAAATCCTAGGATCAAAGCAACAAAAATGGCTGGAAGCCTGCTCAATAGAAGAGCTGTGTGCTCCTGCAAGCATCTGCTTAAATACTGATGCGCCCTGTGCTGAAGTAGGCTAATTAGCAGCACCTGGAGCAGCACACCTGAAGGTAATTGTAGTTCCAAGACTGCTGTCTACAAATAGCCAGAGAATAGGAACTGCCACAAGGTGCATTATGGGACATGTGGTTTATGAAATTAAATAAAGAAGTTCCAAAGTCTTGCAAATGGAAAGTAAAGACAGAAATATGAATAGGTATTGTCTGGGTTACAATGGGCACTTATTGATGCTCCAGTGGCACAATCATGACAGACATTAACACAGTACCTGCTGGATAATGACCTTCGCAAACCTTGTGGTGGATCCTCTGAAGGCTGGCCACTTCCAAGGGACATAGAAACTTACTGTCTGATTGGTCCTCCCAGGAACGCCACTCTGTGCCACTGCCCATTCCCATATCCACCTGCTAACAGGCAGTCGTAGCTATGTGAACGGTTTTCTGGCTCAGGTCCACTTCCTCTCTACCCCCGATTCCTCGTAGGATTGGCTTGCCGCCCTGTCATTACATCACCCAGTGTTGTCTTAGCTGCTTGGATCTGCTCGTGATGCGCAGTTTGAGCATCGTCTCCCTCCTACCTTACCCGTGGTGTGCTGATCATGTGATCAGAGCAGGTTTCCCGTGGCTAGGCCCAACCTGGGGGCATCCCATCTAAATGTGCTTACCTGGGATTTTCCCCTATCTGGTAATAACATACTGGGTTGCCGCGGCCGATGGTATACACAGTACCTCCCTACCCCTGCATTTCCCTGTGAGGCCTTCGTTCATGGTGTGATTGCAGTTTGTTTGTGTCCCCTGTATTTTTCCCCCTAGGTGGTGCCCCCTCCTCTTTTGCTTACTCCCGTAGTTGGTAGGTGTGCCCCCCTATCTGGTGCTGAATTAGCACCTTTTTAATACATTCCTCCTTCGATCGATCTTTTGATTGACATCTCTGCTCATTTTCTTACCCTTTTCCTTACGCACCCACACCCTTGTGACCCTGTTGATGTCCTCTTCCTCTTCCTACCCTTCTAGGAATTCTCCGAACACCAATATCTTTTTCCCATCTTGTGAGCACTCAGCCCAAAGTTGCTTCATAGTTTTATAAATCTTGTGGGGGCACTGTAAATATGTTAACTCTACATAATCCTCACTCTCTTGCAAGCTCCTCACCTAATGCTTTACCAAGCTCAATTTTCTTTGCAGTTATTATGTACCATGCTTTTCTTTGATGGCAGTCGCACCAGCCGAATACCCACCGGCTGATCCAAATGGCGATGAGTATCACAACGAGCATAGGAACAGTTATTTTTAACATGACTGCCAGCCATTCTGGAACCCCGGCAAATAACAAGTCAAACCAGCTGTTTTATCATTCTTTCATGCATAGTTTGTATATCCTCGACAGCTTCCGTTAAGTGTCCTGTTGGCAGCATCATTAGAGGGTATTGCTGTGCAACATGTGCTCCCGATCTCATGGAACACACCGCCTTCGATAGCATTCATAAGGTATAACAAGTAATGGTTCTCTAGAGCCATCAGACGCAAAGCTCAGAGCTCTCCTCGCACTGCATTGAGTCCTTTTTCGGTAGCATTGGCCATTTGGAGCAGCTCGTAATGCGTTATTTGAATCCATTTCGCGTCAGCTGCTGTATGCACCCTATGAAGCAGGAGCGAACTCAAAATCCCAAACGCTTTGCTGAATAATCTCAAATGGGGCAGGATAGCGTCCAAGCTCTGGGTGGATTCTGCTGATATGTAATTGCTTGCTTTCTTCCTCCTTGTTATCTTCGGTTGTTCTCCTTGTGTCTCCATTGGCCCTTTTGCTTTATTCTTCAATTTCTGAGTGGATAGCTCATTGAATTACATTAATTCTGCAAAGGACACCACCACTGCAGGGCTGTTGAAGGTCACCAGTGCGTATACTCCTCCCATATCTGGTGGCAGCTGGGTGTACACTGTTGTCCCAGAGGCCCACAATACACCCATCACTGTCACTGTCCCTTTCTGCAGCACCCGGATGCTCATCGTCCTCCCGAAGCAAGTGGTCATCTCCAGTTCCACCGTCCCATTTGCTCCGAAATGCAAAGAATACTGTGTGAGCAGTTTTAAATAGGGTGGGAGATGTTTTTCATCTTTCCATGTTAAATAATGTATATTGGCATCCCAAATTCTCCTGCATCTGGCATCTATTTTCTTCACCACCCTCTCTTCAAACCCCACCAGCCCTTCTGCGCAACATTGTACCACCCCTCTTTCCCATTTTCCATTGTGGTATACCTAGCTTTGTATTCCCATTAAGGGTCTGGTGTGGCACGACGGGGCACCATGGTATATCGTGTCCTGTTGAATTCTTACAGAATATTCTCTTGTGGGCAGTGACCATCTGTTTTCCCCTCTGCGCCCTTTCAGTGTTACACTCTAATATCACTTGGTATTTGTCGCCTGGGCCATATTTTCTAGTTGTATATAGTTATCTGCGTACACCTCCTCCGCCTCATCTATTCATTTTACTTCTACGGTGTGCCCCTGGAACAGCCCCCTTGTTTTGCACAGGGACATATGCATCAGACATCCCCCTTCCACTACTGTCACCTCTTGTGGCAGGAATTGTTTCAGTGTCCCTGTGAGGTCTGGCATGAGTGAGCACACATAGCATGTGCCATTGGTGCTTCCTCACCCCACCCTCTTCATCTCTTTATACCATACATTTTTAGATGTGAGGTCCCCTTCCTCCCCAATATCACTGTATATATACTTCTTTTGATGCATGTTTTCCTTCCACCATCAGCAGGCGTACTCGTATTACCCCTTTGCATTAGGAACCAGAAGAGGAGGAGAAGACAGAAGACAGAAAAACAGAACAATCCAACCCCTATTATATGTGCATCAAATGTTGTTCTTCTTCCATTCCCACTAGTGTCCTCTTGCCCATCTTCTCTTTCATTTATGGACCTTCTATAGAGTCTTATAGCAGTTCACAATGTCAATGATAATTGGCTTATGCTTCCCATTAGGTGATGCTGCTCTCTTGTCTTTCTGTTGTGCTGCTGTTGCCTTTGTGGACGTTGGTAATATGGATACATGCCCTCATTTCCTTTATCTTCACCACCATTGGGGTTGCGTAAACAACTTCAAATGGACTGCAAAATGTTGGCTCCTTCTACTTCCTTACAATGTTGCAGATTAGAACTCTGTCTCCGGGAGAGAGAGGCTGTGCTTGCGGAAAGTCCTCCTCCTGGTGGGCACTTGTGTGCTCTTAAACAATGGTTGGCCGACATGTAGGTCGCTGAAACTGGCGGAAGATTTAAAAGAGCACATTTGTAATTTCTTTTAAATAATTTTTCATTCTGTCGCCGAGGATCTCTGAGTTAGGGTTAGCATCTGAAATTGGACATGCAGGAGGGTCAGGTGCATGCATCCTCAAACCCATTACAATTTCATGCAGAGTCAAATGGTGATCTTCACTGGGTGAGTTACGAAGGCAAAAAGTGCAAAGGGGAGGCAAGAAAGCCAATTTTGGCACAGAGAATAGGTTAGATTCGCCAACAGTTCTTTAAGCAAGCCATTGAGCCTTTGGCCAGTGCACTGTGCTAAGCTTGGGTTTCATCCCTAAGAGGTGCATAATCTCATCAAAAAGGTTGTTGGGGAAATGCTGGCCAATGTCCGACCTTATCTTTTCACATACTCCCCACTTTGGAAATACTTACCATACCAAGAATGTGGCTGCATTCTTTGTACAGGGCCCAGCCTCAAGCCAGTGTGAAAAGGGGCCGACAACAATGGTTATGTGTTTATGAGACAAGCATCTTTCTTGCATATCAGCATAATCGACATGCAAGTGCCAGAAGGGCCCTTCCAGTCACAGTATTTTTCCTCAGGTGGTTTCTAATGTATGACTAGTCAACAACTGTTGATAGACCACACAGTTCACCATAAACTCTGCCACTCGCTCATGCAGATTTCGTACATGCCACCCCTCACTTATCTCTAATGCTACACTTTTTTTGGATGGATGGGTCGGAAAATGCAATTGCTGGAGAGCTAAACTTAGCAATTTCTGAGGCATCAGTGGTTTTCCTGTTCTATTCTGCCTCCATATTAAGTCTGATGGGGAAAGAGAACATCCTCTTTGTATTCACAAGTCCTTATCATTCTTTGGGGCCTCTCCTTGCAATTCTATTATGTGAACAATTGGTGTTGCATTAACACCTTCCTCCTCTCTTTCCTGCCCTTTCCTCTTTTCCCCTGCCATCATATGTTTTCCTTTTTTGCGCTCTGGGTAGAGTACCCTGCTTCCCTCTGGCAGGTATGCTGCTTCTTTGACCTCTCTGTCGGCCATTTAGTTCCCCAAAGATATTTGGTCTTGTCCACCTGTATGGGCTGAACCATTTATTATTGCCTCTTCCAGCCTCTATCAACTGCCCAAATAATTTGGCATGTTGTGCTAGTGTCCCATCACTTCTCCTGAAACCCCTCCTTTCCCATCAGGCCAATCCTGAATTTATGGTAGATGTTACGTAGGCAGAGTCAGAAAATATGTTTGCTGCATGTCCCGGCATAGTTATAATGAGGCCCAATGACTGTGAAGTACCTTACCTGTGTTGGGATGTTGCACAATATTGAGGTTGGGTTCGGAACCACTGGAATTTCGACCACAACAACATCGTTTAAGGGGTTTAAATCTTGTATGAGTCTCCAGGACCCATCCTTCGATTTCTTTATTGGGTATATGGCCGTGACAAAATTTGTATGATACCCTGCTCCAGGAGGGCATGCAAGGTTGAGTATATTCCCTCATATGCTTCTCTAGACGATGGATATTGCTTACCTCAGGGGAGCAGTGCTCCCTCCTTCAGTTTTATTTTCACAGCCCTCACTCCTTTGAGTACCCCTACATCAATGGACCCCTTGGTCCATAGATTTTTGGGGACCTTCTGGAGGTCTTCATCTGCGTGGATACTCCCCTCCTTCACCAGTGTCAGTATTGGTACTAGCTTCTCCACTAGTTTTACTGGGCAAGGTATTTGTAACTGGAATACTATCTCTCCCTCCTCCTCTTTGTTGGAAAACAGCTGTTCATCCGTTACTCCTGTTATTGTTAATGTTGGGTCGATGCAGAGTACTGTGCGCCATTCCACATTGTCTTTGTCTGCCCCACACAGGATCACCATGTCTTTGCGTACTATTACCCCCTCTAACGGTAGCATGAGTGTGGTACCTTTAATGTCATTCCTTTGACACTGTGGTCTGAACAAGAATTCTGATGCCAGTTGTAACACCTTCCCTTGTATTCCCGGCACCCACCCCAGTAGGATCTCCATTCCGTAGAAAAACATGCTCGGGTACATGGGTTGGCCTCGCAATGTGCTTTGAGCGTGATCTGCTAACAAGAGCGCAGCCACTCGGGTGTAGTAGATGCCTGGTGTGGTGCATACCATCCCTCTCTCTATGAATGATATGGTGGCATTCAACTTGCTGAGTAAATCTCTCTCTAGTGCGAGTGTCTTTGGAGTACAATAGTGGAGCTATGATTTGTTGCGTCCCTATTGTTAGTGGTAAATCTTTTGTGACTGGAACCGTGACCACCGCCCCAGAGAAGCCTTGCGTGTCCATGACCTTGTTTCGATAGTGGGAATCCTCCTCTCGTATACAGGATTTCATTGCACCCTATTTTCACTGTTACCTCGAGTTCCCCATCTGGGCCATCAATTACTGCTAGGGCTGGACACACTCAAGCCTTCTGTGGGCCCCCCTATTGTTGCGTGTTGCCCTGGGCGAAAGGGAAGGGGTTTCCCCCACAACACTTACCCCGGTGTAATGCGGTACCATGTTCTGCCCTAGCAGCACCGTACTCCACGCTGCTACCTCTGAAGTCTGTGTCGTCCCTGCTCCCCCCTATATGTGCTCCCCAGATACCTGTGGTGCTCCCTGCTGCAAGGACATCTGTCCCTGCTGTATCGGCGCTATGTGAGGCTGTTGTGCTATCTGTATTGCCTGTGCTTGGGTTTGTTGTGCAAAAGGACAGGTGCATGCAAATTGCCCCATGTTTTGGCATATGAAACATGGCCCAAAGACCCTGTATCCCACCCCTCTATATCCTCCTTTTCCGCATTGCTGGTACCCTCTCCCCATGGGGAAGAACCCCCTCTGCATATAATTATCCTAAAGCAACATTCCCCACTGTGGCATATACAGTGGCGGCACATAACCCCCTGGTTGTGCCGTGTGTCCTACGGTAAACCCTCCCAGTGGGGCGGGTGTCACTGTGGTAGCATCGGGTACAAGCAGTGCCTCTTCTATGGTATATTTTGCCAGCTTCTTTTGCACTCATGTGTTTTCTGCTTTTGCCGCATTTTCAGCCGCCTGCCTCTTACTCTTTTGTTTTCGTTGACAATAGTGCACCATTGATGTCTGTATTTCTGGCCAGCCCTTAGATTTGAAGCCCACAATCTTATCTAATGCTATCTGTACTTCTGTCGGTAGTCCCTTTATCAAAATGTGAAAAAACAGGGTTACGCATTCATCACAGGACCTTTGCGTTTCCTGTGTCCACAGATTCTGCACTCATTTTATATACTCTGCTGGGTCGTCGTCCCTTTTTATTTTGTGGGCCATGACTGTCCCTAGGTCATAACTGTCAGGATACATACTTTTCAGAACCTCCCAGACAAGTACAAAACTAATTTCCAGTCACGGTATACATTTCTTTTCTTATGCCGATGACACTCAAATTCTCTTCCGTCTCAATTCCCCCTTGTCTGACCCGCCTCATAAAATCCAGAACTGCCTCTCTGCAGATCACATGCTCTAACTCCTCCTGGACTTCTGAATTCTGGCCTTCCTGCCTTGGCCCCCTTCCCAAACCCACCTTTGTGGTTACGAGCTTGGGCATGAAATGATATTCTCTGGATCCAGGTCAGCCCAAATATCGGTGATTTGCCAAGCCGGTTTTTCTAAACTTGAGCTCCTAAAAAAGTTCTTCCTCTTATTCCAGCTAATTCCAGATCACAAATTGTTACGGCTTCTATTATGGGTTCCATTGATTATTGCAATGGAATCTACCTTGGTGAGCCTGAATTCCTTCTCCAACGTCTGAAGATACTTCAGAAATTGGCTGCTCGCCTTGCTCTGAAGCCCCCAGACTGGCACACTCTCAGGAGCTTCTCCTTCAACTTCATTGACTCCCGGTGTAAAGCCAGATCCAGTTTAAGGCTCTCTGCCTTGTGCATCATGCTGTTCACAATCTAAATTGGTGTTATATAAGCCCAGCAGAACTCTCCGCTCGTCCAACTTGTTTCTGCTGCTTATTCCCCAAGTCCTCCGTACACGGGCCGGTGGTCGCTCTTTTTCTGTACTTGGTCCAACTCTATGGAATGCTTTCCTGGTTGCAATTTGCAATATCCCATATTTCCTTTCCGTAAACGTCTGAACATTTTTCCTGGACTTGCTCACACTTTATTAAATCTAAATACAAATACAAATACAAGTGCTCGACAGTTATTAAATGGAACTCTGTCATGGGCATTTGTGCTTAATTTCACTCCTTTGTAGCCTGCCTGGATCCATATTTTGTCTGCCTGTTCTCCTATGATTGCTGCAAACACATTTTCATGTCCTCTATTACTAATGTCACTCCTGCTGTCTTTTTCTCCGACGCCTGTATCCATTTACTGGACCCTGCCATGAGGGAGGGCAGGCTGCATATTAGATTATCTTTGTCCATTGTCTGCCATGGTACATAATGTGCATCCTCTCTCCCTTTCAGTAGCAATGGCATTACTCTTGTCTTTGGACCTATCCCTCCTCCTCTCGTGGCCTGAGTTAATCCCATTTTCACTTTCCCTACTCTGCTGTGGAAGGAGCTAGACCAGTCCCTTTCACTTCCATCACTGGCCTGTCACTTTCGCTCTTTGCTCCCCTGTCTCCATGTTTTGTCAGGCGTCCATTTGTCGCTGTCCCCATCACTCCATTCTTCCCTTGCAGTCCTTCATCTGAAGCTGCATCGTCCTCACCCTCTCCTTCCGCTTCTTTCTTCTTCCCGTCTTCCTCCTCTTTGTCTAATCTGAATCGTATTTTCCCTGATAGCCATTCCCCCTTATCTCCCTTAGTTTTCCTCTGTATGTCCTATCACTCTCTCTGCCTCACTGAATAACGAATCCACCTGCTGTTGCTTGTTCTTTTCTATATCTGCTAAGTATTTCCTCTCTCCCCTTGTCTGCAGTTCCTCCCTTTGTACATTTCTGTCCTTTTCTGCAGTCGTTTTTATGAGGTCCCCTCCTGAGGTCTCTCGCTGGGGGTTTGTGTACCCTGCTGCGGACCATAATGATGATTGACACCATAGGTCGGGGGCTGTGAGCTCCGTCTGCGCCCTCCTGTAGTCTCCTCTTCCTCCTTTTTCACGTTTTCCCCTTTTGTCTCTTTATATAACTTCCAGTGCCCCAATATGTTCTGTCTACTTTTCAACTTGGAGCACTTGTATTTTGTTAACAAATAAGAAAACGTATTTTCTATTATTTTGTTGTCAAAAGTTCCCTCTCTGGGCCATGCATGGAAACACTGACCTGCAGTCTCCTGGGCCCATTGAACAATGTACTTTAATATATTTATCACGATACTGGGGCCATTTTCAGCACATGTGGCCCAGGGGGCTATCTAAATAGGCCATTATTCCCCTGCCTCCTTTTGTTTTTTATTCCAGCTACCTTATATTTCCTTCCCACTTTTCTTCTTCTCCTCCCCCCTTTTCTCCAGTTACACAAGCACTCACTCCCGATCTCACCTAGCTCAGCATTCACTCTGGCCCTCTCCACAGGCCTACCCAAGCTCTCCACTCGTCACACTGGCGCTCTCCACAGGCCCGATCATTCACTCAGTGTTAGTATCCAACAGCCATGTCCACAGGCTCACTGTTCCTTATGTTAAAACAAGTAATCGTCGTGCCTCCTCTGCACCCTCTACACATGTGTGCTGCTACAATGCTAAGCACACTATTTTACATGAGGTACCTCCTGGTGTTGAGACAACACTAACTGCTACAAGTGTGTCCCTCTCTAAACCCCAGAACAAAGAAAGAAAACTCAAGAACACAACTCTTACCCCAATGACGCACCTATACAATCGCTGGTACTAAGCACAACTCCCATCTGATGGGGCTCGCCACTCACTACGCACCTCTCCCGTGCTTATTCAGGTTTGTCCATACTTGTGTTCACTTCCTATTGGGTGGTACACATTAATTTCTAATACTACTATGGTCAATCGTCCTCCCTCCTTGAGGATGCATCCTAAACATCATAAAAATATATCCCTCTACCGCCGTAGGCATGCAACTACTATGCAGCACATTCTGGCACAGTTATACTCACATCCTAGAGACCCTCGAGTCCACGTGCCACTGAGCCTCCAGCATGAGCTCACTCTTCCTATTGAGTCCGGGCAGCACTCGGGACCAGGCAAACCTTCGGGAACTCAACATCTCAGGGCATCCTCACTGTTCCCCGTTGGTCAGGTCTGCGGTCGCTGGACAGCACCCCAGGGAGTGCAGCTTGGATACCTTCAGCTAAATGGGAGGATTGAGGATCTCACTGGGGCCTCCAAAAATGGATCAGAGGTCTTCCGATCTCACCATATAAACATTTTGATAAAAAGGGGCACACACCGGGCAAGAAACAATGCTGTTTCATTACAGCTGGGTGAGCACAAATCAAACAGAACAGTGGACTGGAACTGATTGATGAGAGCTGACATCTGAGCATACACCGAACATTAGTTTTATACTACAAATACAATGGTGAAGACATTTAGAAACAAGTGCAACTCAGGATGTTCATATTTTCAATGTTTCCCCAGAAACTCATTGGCTAAGCTACGTCATATCCTTAGAGCTAAATGTATGTTAGTGAAACATGATGGAAGAAAACAGGTCAACTGTATCCCAACTCATCGCCTCCCCATGTGGTGCCACATCGCTTATAACCCGTCCTGGGAACAGTTTGCAATTAGTAAAATAACATTTGTGCAGACCATTGGAACTTTATTATTCTGCCATTGGGCAGCACCATTGTGACAGGAACTTGAGACACCCTTCTTGTGTTGTGAAGAGAGACATTCATATGGTACTTGCTGTATAACGGCCTTCGCAACCCTTGTGGTGGATACTCTGAAGGCTGGCCACCTCCCAGGGACATAGAAACGTACCTTTTGATTTGTCCTCCCAGGAACGCCACTCTGTGCAACTTCCCATTCCCATATCCACCTGACGACAGGCATCGTAGCTATGTGAACGGTTCTCTGGCTCAGGTCCACTTCCCCTCTACTTCTGAGTGCCCGTAGGATTGGCTTCCTGCACTGTTATTACATTTCCCAGTGTTGTTTTAGCTGCTTCTGTCTGCCTGTGATGCGCAGCTTGAGCTTTGTCTCCATCCGCCCTAACCTGTGGTGTGTTGATCATGTATTCAAAGCAGGTTTCCAGGGCGAGGCCCAACCTGGGGGTATCCCTGCTAAATGTGTTTACCTGGGATTTTTCCCTATCTCGTAATAAAATACAGGGTTCCCTGGGCCGATGGCATACACAGTGCACCCCTACCCCCGCATTTCCCCCTGAGGCCTTCTATCATGGTGTGACTGCAGTTAGTTTGTGTACCCATGTTTTTCTAACCTAAGAGGTGCCCCCTCCGTCTTGCTTACTTCCGTAGGTGGTAGGTGCGCCCCCCAATCTGGCACTGAATTAGCACCTTTAATACACTACAGTACCTTTATGTCTAGAATATATCGCTCCTCCACAACCTGGCCGTTATACTCATCAGATCTCCTCTCCTGGATTATCATACCTATTGCATGACACCACGGCTGCAGGCCCAACAGACCAGGCAAAGCCCATAATCGCGTAGCACCGTAGCACAAAAGATATGCAGGTGCATCCCTAGAACCACAATCATGCCGAATCTAGGACCCACCTACGTGAAGCATGCAACGATCCTCTTGTGCTCATAATCATGGACAGCATGCATGCCTAATGTTCTTTTATATCATCATTCGAGGGATGGTTGCGTGGCTGAGAGGAGCTCCACCATACTACATAGGAGGTGATGCTGCAGCCCATTGAACAGATCACTGTGCAAAGAGAAGCCTTCTGAAAAATACTCAGACTTGGTTACAGCTGACAAAGGCACATGCCAACACAGCACCTTGCGCACGATACAATAGTTGAAAGTATTGCAGCACGGCACATACCACTGAAGGTACGGCACTTTTAACCTGGCATCAGTATGGACTCTGAATGCACTGGCAGTGGATCAATGATCTCAGGCAGGTCAGTAACAGGGCAGTGAGACTAGCAGACTTACTGTTGTCAGTCACATTTACTTTTTCACTTGGTCCACTCACATGACTGACTCAGTCAGTAGGATTGTAGAAGAGAAACCGTTTATTGGTGCACTCCTTGAGTATAGATAGAAATGTTATAAAGATGATATTAGGGATGTAAGAGTGTGCGCTGAGAGGTAATCAGCCCTGGCACTGCGCTGTATATTCATAAAGAGAGAGAAACAGGTGTCTGTGGAACACTTGCGTGCCCTGCATACCTAATGTGTTTGAATAGACAAACAATGGTTATGATTAAATTAGAGCACAGAATTTAAGAAATAAATTCAATCATACAGTTTTACAATGACAGTTATGTTATTATCAGAATGATCATAACATGCAGTGGGTAAAATTCTGTCACATTGCAATTAATTCATCTCATTATATAAATACAAATATTTTAGAATACAAATAATTGCCCACCGCATTTCGGGACTACATTCCCTTCATCAGAAGCTCAAGTACAACTGTACTTCTTAAGTTCCAACTTCACTGTAATCTATAATGTAACATTAAAGATTAAATGCATTAGCTATAATGTTTATTCAATGTCCCTATCACGCTGAAGAGCTGACTCTGAACTGGGAGCCTAAGATGAGTAACTAATTTAGAAACACTCATCAATGACTCCACAGAGCAACAATTGGGGAAATACTGTGAGCCTTCCCAGTTTATTGATTTTCTATGGGATTTAAATCCCCCACTTTTAGGCTCTGGCGTCTCTGGGCGGCAGAACAAATATCACTTTGATCTATGAAAGGAAAAAACTGAAACGACGTCAAAGGCTGCTATTAAAGAAAACTATACGAGACCCCACAACTCTAGAAGTGGAAATAAGATCTTTAAGTAATAATTATAGAAATTGGCTGAGATCTTATAAATATCTGAGGAAGCAGAAGGATGGGGAAGAAATGCTGAGAGCTGTATGTGTGAGAAATTCCCGTAACATTTGGTCCATTGTCCAGAATCTTAAAGATGTGATTTGATGCAAACAGAAATTATGGTTTTTAAACACCCATTAAGGAAGTTGAAACCATATGTTTGGCAACTTAACTCCTCTATTTCTGTTTCCAAAAAGCTCATTTATTTGGGCTCTAAATTAACAGCTTTTCCCACCAAGGCTGACCTTCTGGCGACTATTGATTTGAAAGTCCTTAATCTAGTGGCGCAAATTAAAAAAATCTGCTTCCAATATTGTAAATTTTCTTTGCTACCTCTTGTGTTTAAATAGACAAACAATGGCTATGATTAAATTAGAGCACAGAATTTAAGAAATAAATTCAATCATTCAGTTTTAAAACGACAGTTATGTTATTATCAGAATGATCAGGTATGTGATTAAAATCTTGCATAACGCAGATGTGAGGCATACCTGAACTGGTAACAGATTTGCGTTCTCCAGTATGGACGGAGTGGCACTTAGTGAACGAGTAAAGAGCATCACTGCTCAATGAGCCAGCGCGATGATGTCATAAGTAAACAAATGACATCATCGCGCACGGACGGCAGTGGAAGGTGTGTATGGCGTTGGCCAATAGGGTCAGCAACTTGATGTGGAATAGATTATGTAACATAATTCAATCATTACCAAAGGGGGTGACGAACAAGGCAGAAAAATGACTGGGGCAAGCTTAGAAAAAAGAGAATCAGGAGGAAGTGAAGGAATGATAAAATCTCTGTTAAATGGATTTTACTAAGTGGATGTCCCCAGGAGCTATACATGCTCACAATCTATTGTGTGTATCTCTGAGTGCATACATATTAGTTCCCTAAATCCAGAGCAACTGTGTCGCTACTCCATAGTGGATCGGCTAAATAGAGAGAGATACTTTGTGCATTAGTGTGTATACTGGATCAAAACCACTTAGTGCTGATGAGATCACATGCATAGTTACATGGGGCGATTTATAGGAAAGCACCCAGGTGAAAATCCCCATTCATCCCATTAGGACTTAAGCTGTCAAGCTTATCAATCCAACAGAGGTCCCTTTGGTTCAAACCTGTAGTGTGAGCTCCACCCTTAGGTGATTTGCAGACTATTTCAAGAACCATGAATCTCAGTTGGGCTACTGAGTGTCTTTTTTCTGTAAAATGTCTGGCAACAGGGCAACATAGGTTTTTGGTCCTAATGTTGCTTTTGTGATCATTGCACCGGTCTTTAACTTTTCTCGCTGTTTGTCCAACATAGAAGATACCACAGGGACAACTGAGTCCATAGATCACTGACATTGAATCACAGGTAGCAAAATCTCTGAGCTTAATTTAGGACCCCGTTCTTGGGTGTCTGGCATAGCTGCCTTTCATGATGTTATTGCAGTTATTACAGTGCAGACACAGAAAGGTGCCACTTTTTTTCTTTTGAAGTGTGGTTTGTCCACTAGATCTAGTTCTCTCAGCTCTGACCAGTCTTGCAGCGCAGTCAGTAATTTCACAATAAATGAGCCAGCGAAGAGAACCTATTCCACTGACCTTTCAAGGGTTAAGCATTCTTAATCTATACCTCTCCCAGGAATCCTCCAGATGCAGTTCTCTAGCAACCCCCTTAACCATCAGCACTCTCAGGGCAGACGACCTTGTAAGTAGTGACCCAAGCTGACCTGGATACACTTTCTTCAAGTGCCCTCACCACAGCTCATCTAGAAATATAAAGACACAGAAAAAGGGTTCCAACTACCTATCCTCCCACTAACGTCCCTTATCCACCTTCTCATACAGATTCCAGCAAAATGTCAGGAGGTTGCACTGTACAAGTCCACGTTACCTTACCAAGAGGAAGGTAGAGTGTCATGCACTCTTGGATAAAGTATCCACACTCCAAAGTAAAATTAACGCCAGAAAAATGCATTCTCTCCTCAGACTCACTACCCAACCCCCAGCATAAGAACTTACCACCTATAACACACTCTGCTAAACCCTTCTGCTTCACACCTCTCTCTATTGCCGAGGTGGAAAATATTATTAGAAAGCTAAAACCATCGAACTGCCAAGGCGACTCCTGCCCGCACCTGTCATCAAGGAAGCCGCCCATGATCTTGCACCTTTCATTACCACCTTTATTAATGCCTCTTTCAAATCTGGCACAGTCCCTGATAACATCAAGGACGCTTGGGTCATCCCGTTAGTAAAAAAAACCTACCTTAGATCCAAGCAACCCATCCAACTACAGACCCATTACCACAGTACCTTTCTTATTGAAAACATTGGACAGTGCTGCTTATCTACAAATTCAGGAATACTTAGAAAACAATAAACTCTTTGGCCTATGACAATCTGGATTCCGACCGAGGCACGGAACTAAAACTGCCCTCATTGACCTAAAATCACAAATAGAAGACCTAAACGACAATGGAAAGATGACCCTCTTACTTTTGCTAGACTTATCGTCAGCTTTCGATCTGGTCAACCACCAAATCTTATGACACCACCTCAAAAATACTGCCCACATCTCAGATGAAGCCACCTCTTGGATCATATCCTTTCTGGCAAACAGAATTACGCGGGTCTTCTCCCCAACTGCATCTGCCGAACCCTCTCCAGTCTTGTGTGGAGTCCTGCAAGAGTCTTGTGTCTCGCCCACATTTGACAATGTCTTTACAAAGCCACTATTTGATATCCTTGACTGTCTGGGTATCACCTACACTAATTATGCCGATGACACCCAGATACTCATCCCTATCACTGGTGACTGCACGACCGACTCGAAAGCTCTCAATGATGTCTACCTAGTTATCCAGGCCTGGATGGTGCATCATGGGCTTTGCTTAAATGACGAAAAAACAGAGTTACTCATCTTAGGCTCCCACTACAGACTCAATAAACGGAATCCCGCCTTCAAATCATTTGTCATTGACGGCAATACTATCAGGGTATCCAAAGATACACAAATGTTAGATATCTATCTTGATTCAACCTTATCCCTAACGAGACAAACTAGCGCTGTGGTCTTGGCATCAGCCTATACATGCAAACTCATCACTGCATGCAGACCCTTCCTCACTACGGCCAACTGTATTATCTTGGCCAGAACCCTTATTATGGCCAAAATTGACTACTGTAACACCCTTTATCTTGGGACTAGCCAAAGGAACATTAACAAACTGCAGGTAACGCAGAATAATGCTATCAGAGCTGCCCTTAACATTCCTAGAAAACTCCACATATTAGACACCAGGTGTAGTGTACATTGGCTCCCTGCTGTTCACAGAATATCTCTTAAAACCCTTGCACTCACCCATAAGTGCCAATCCAACCTTGCCCCTGCTTACCTAGCCAACCGTTTCATCCCCCACTCCTCATCCCGCCCATTGCGATCAGCCAAGCCCACACCTTATCCACACCCAGATGTAAACTGCAAAAAACTGGCAGGTCTAGCTTCCCGGTCCTCGCTGCCAAATTATGGAAAACACTTCCTAACTCACTTAGAGCTGAACCATCTTACCACTCATTCAAGAGTAAGGTGAAAAATTGGCTCTTTGCACAGGACCATGCTCTCACATGCTCATAACGTGCATCACTGCGTAAAGTCACTGTGCTACACCTGTATCCTACTGAACATTTCATGTATTGTAAATTTGTGTGCACTGTAGGCACCTTCTAATTATTTCTCTCATTCTTGTGTAACTTGTCTATATCTAGGTTGCTTTGTATGTAATTTTTTACCTGCACATTTACTCCTGTATGCCTTTATCTGTGGACATTGTCAGTACACAGTGCGGCACTCGCCACCCCGTACGCTTTTGCATTGCTTGTCTTATGTAACCATGTACTGTGAAGAAATGCACCCAGATGCCTTTGGGCCAGGTGCGCAATACAGATAAAATAAATACAAGTACAAATGTATTCAATTCATACATTTCACCATAACCTAACATCAGAAATTCACTGACTTACTTTCTGTTCCTCCATCCCCACCATGCCCTGAGGAGAGCTCTTTGGAAAGGGGTTGTTTCTTATAAGCAACACAAATCACACTCCAAAAATAAACTTATAAAGAAAAAAGAAAAAGTTGAATCCCTACTACCCATTTCCCCTTATATATGGGACAAACAGTTCCTTTGTGGACATAATATTCAGGCTTTGTATTTTTTTGCCTTCTCAAACTCCTTCATTACGTGTTTACAAAATTCTTTTTTCTTTGAGATTGTAATCTAAAATGGCGTTATTAGATGTGACTTGAAATGGAAGCCATTAAGCTGTTTGTGCTGGCACCACTCAGGACTTTATTATTCCGTACTGAATTACTCCGAGCAGCAAAGGTTGTGGTCACTTCAGATGTAATAAAGAAAACACACATTGTGAAACGTCTCTTGGAGGTTTAGATTTCAAAGTGCGCAGATATCTTTTATGAGAACTTGAACTGGAATTATTAAACATTGGGACTTGCATAAAGTTTGCCTTTGAACTTAAAATATGACAGAACATTAGGCGGAACAGGGCCTATCACACCTTTAAACAATTTGGCTTTATTAAAACTCGTGTACATTTGGGATGTAAATGCCCCCAGGCTGACGTTAAGCCCTGCCTAGTGATCTCATTGGGTATTTATTAGCTTTTCTGCAAATATCTTGTTTCTGCACAGAAAGGAAACCTCTTAAAATGTCCTTCCGCACCTGAAAAAGTACAATATAACGCTTAAATATAGAGAGTGCTTGATTGCATAGGGGTTACGGCACGGTTAACACACGGTCACTGGTTCAGATCTGCATTGCCCGGCTGTAGAATGAAGTTTTTATCTCCTGCTGTAGAGCCGTAGTACCCTGCGTGAAATGCGGCAGTGGGCTGAACCTGTTCTCCATGGCAAAGTGCCTTTCTGAGTACAGCTACACAGAAATTGCATTTTGTTCCTACTTCCTCCTTGGGGAAGAAACTAAAACTATACATTCAAACCAACTCCCTGTGATCAGCACCCAAAGAGACTGGGTCTGTTTCAGTGTCGTGTGGCCTGTCTCTCTCACCGGGAACATGTGAAGCTGTTGAACATTCAGTCTCCTCTGAATGGCAAAACTAAACTGCAATATGGAAGAAAAACAACTTATTTTCTGGTTTATTTATTTATTTATTAGCTGGTTTGTTCAGTGCATGATTCAAGCTAGCAGCTTCCCCGGTGCACCAAGACAGTTGCATATAGGAGGGACTGTGGAGTCTATGGTTCTCACTACGAGATCGGCGGTAAAGACGCCGCGGCAAGGAATGACTGTTTCCTTCACTGCTTCCAGCGGAATTAGCCCCAAATGATTAGGCTGGGAGTGAGTCTGCCAACCACCGTCAGTAACAGTAATTGCCTTTCGTGGGATCAGCATAAAAAGTCATACTAAGTGGTAAATCTTCCACTTTTCAATGAAAATAATGTTACTGCCAGAAAAGTGGAGGAATTACTGATCAGTAATTCCGCAAGCAGAATTAGTGCTATGCTGAAATAACGTAATTCCAGAAACAGGAAGCTTATTGGCAACCATCTTTGAAAACTCAGTCCATTTAAAATGACCCTTTTCCTGTTGCCAGCCAGCCATATAAGTAGTGTCAAGTATGCCAGGTGAAAAAGGAAAAAGGGACGGTGCCCTAAAAGCACGTTCGAAAACCAAATGTCAGCTAGGCAGAGGTCCACGTCCCTGCTGAAGAGGTGATCAGCCATGTTGATGAGCTCTTTGGAGGTTGTAGAAACATAAAACTATCCACAGATAGAATGCCATCTGGACAGACATTGTGACATGGTGGTTGGTAGCAGGTGGATCTGTACCCTGCGACAATAAACAATGCAGCAAGGGGTGACATTGACCTGATATATGATATGATCTGGCACTGGCATTTATAACGCGTCTATACACAAGTGTTTCAAGGCGCGACAAGGCAAGGGGGGGAACAGAGGGAGGACAAAAACAGCGATCTAACTAGGCCTAGTGACATTCAGATCAAGCAAGTGCAGGGGAACGGGGAGGGGAGAAGTGCCAGGGACATGAGGGTGGCAGGATGGATAAGTGCAGGACAAAGGAAACAACAGGAACAGCAAGTAGTGCAGCCAATGTGTGGCAAGTGCAGGTACTGCAGGAGAGGGGACTGTAGGGTTACAGAAACAGACCACAAGTGCAAGGGGTGCCAAGAGGCAGTGCAGGTTTACAGTTGGACAGGCAGGGGTCTGGACCTGAATTCAGAGAGCGGACAGGTTACCAGAGAATGGATCAGACAGGAGATCAGCAGGGGAGAGGAAGAAGCAAAGAGGAAGTTCTTTAAGTGCTTCAGGAACCAGAGATGGTTCTGCCCCAGTTTCAGAGAGGCAGGGAGGCTGTTCCAGAGGGAGGCACCAACCAAAGAGAGAGATCTGCCACAACTCGTTGCTTGGAGAAGCGACTGACCCTCATGGTGTTGGAGGTGGAGGAGCGGAGAGCTTGAGTAGGAAGTTATTTTGGTAGAGAGAGTTGGAGGTATTGCGGTCCAAGGCCCCAGCAAGCCTTGTGGACAATGCAGAGGGTCTTGAACTTGATCCTTGCAGCCACTGGGAACTAATTAAGAGATTTCAGTGCAGGAGAGATACGATCCTTGGGCTTGAGGCCAAAGACAAGTCTTGCATTCCTGTTCTGGATGAGTTGTAGAGGACGGAGAGTAGAGGCAGGTAGATTTAGAAAGAGGCTGTTGCAGTAGTCCAGCCTAGAGAGAACCAGAGCTTTGGAGACAGTGAGCTTCTGGGGGAAAGTGACGAAATGTAGACTACGTCTGAGGAGGTGAAGCTGATAGTTTGACTTCTTAAAGATGTCAGAGATGTGAGGAGGGAAGGAGAGTGTGGAGTCAAAGATGACCCAGAGGTTGTTAGCCTCACAGGTATGAGCAGGAAGATGGCCCAGGGTGGCCGGTCAGAGAGTGAGAGGAACGGAGAGTGCTGGTGTTCCGATGAGGAGGATCTCTGTCTTACTGGCATTAAGGCAGAGGTCATTGGTGGCACACCACTCCTGGATTGCGGACAGACAGGATGAGTGTGGGAGAAGAGGCGGCTGAGTGGAACCTGACAGAGACCTGAGTATCATCTGCATAGCACTGAAAGTTGGAGCAGAGAGCAGCTATGTGGTGGGCAAGAGGTGCCAGGTATTGGTTGAACAACCAGGGAGAAAGATTAGACCCCTGGGAAACACCACAGGTAGAGAGAAGATAGAGGAGAGGAAGGACCCAAGTTGGACCTGGGAGGGTCGGTCAGAGAGAAAGGAAGCTAGCCAGGCCAGGGCCTGATCAGTGATACCCAGGTTATCGCATAGACGGTGGAGCAGCATGGCATGGTTGACAGTATCAAAAGCAGAAGAGAAATCGAGGAGAATAAGGACAGAAGGATGGTTAGTGTCGAGGTTTGAGAGAAGGCCAAGGTGCAGACTCTAATATCCCTGAAGTGCCACGAGAGGCTGCACTATCGAACCACTCACCCAAATGCCATGGGAGCAAAACGTCAGTATTATACACCACATGGTTGGAATCGAGAGCATTGGAGGAGTAGGCAGACAACAAGTGCCTGGTGAGAAGGAATGTCATCTCTGTGATGTGAATGCATACCATGACACCCTAGAAAAGCCATGTGCCAAGCAGTGTAATTAGATGACCACAATGGCAAAGTCAAGAACACACTCAAAATGCCATGGGACTAATGCTAGAGCAAGAATATGCATGCATAAGCTACGGTGGAACACCATGTCCACATGACTGTGGAGCTATGAAATGTGATTTTATATAATCTGGAGATAAATAAATCAGTCCAGGCCAGGGCCTTACATTCAATTTAAACGCCCTGTGTGCCCACATGCATTCACATGAGCAATGCCAGTGAACATTTGCATAAATGGTAGGCCAAGTCATCATGTCTCCTTGCCCTCGTCCAACCTTGTCAGTGATGGGTGCGGCGCATGAAACAATGCCACATCCATTGTGGTACAGTATGATGCTGACTCCTCTGAGTAATGCTCCAAAAATAATATTTCTTGGATCAGAGCAATTATCATTACATTAACTATTTTTCACATGCTCAGATGTATGCTCAGATGTATGCTTAATAAACAATCAAAAAACATAATTTGCAGAATTGCAATTAGTGTGCCAACAAACTTGCATATCATTAGCCTTGTTTAATACATCAATGAATTATCACAATCAGTGAAATATTGTTACAATGGTTGTACAAAATGTAATAACTACATACAATCACATTGGGGCTCCTTCTAACTCCGGCGGTAGCCGTGCCGGTAAAAACGGCAGGCTACCTCTGGAGTTGTGCATTTTTTCCGGCGCCTTGCAATGGGGAGTCACCGGGACATTACAGCGCCAGCAGTCCTTATGGCCAGGCGCAGGAAAAAGAAACTCCCCATCGAGTCCCATGGGACTCAATGGGAATGGGGAGGACGGAAGCACCTGCACCCTTCATAACGGTGCCGAAGCTTCCGTCAAGGTCGCGGGCAGGTGCTGTTCCGCCCGCTAGATCAAATCTGGCAAGCAGGAGGCCACCCACCTGCAGAACTCGGAGTGTGCTGGTCCGGCAACAATGTTTGGTTCCGGTAGCTTACCGGAACCGTTGTTACCGCGACCGGCACACTCATAATGAGGTCTGTTGACTTGAAAATGCATGCACGTAACACATAAACAAAATGTTCATAACAATTCCTTCCCTTATAAAGGCACAACATATATGTGATAAAAAACCACTCAAACGTTTGAATGGTACAAACATCTAATACAATTATCAATGAAGACAACATCTCAACGTAATTATTTATATTGCAACTTGCCCTATTATTGCACCAAGCTATAAATAACACATTTTGTTGATACATATTGTATCAATGCGGACCTATTCTTAATTAAAGTATTTCTCAGTATTCCAGCTGTGCCTCCGGAATTAATGTAAGCTGGTATCCTATTGTTGCACCAACGATTAAATGGAACATACAAATCATATCAATGAGGATATTCTTAAAATGTGTCTGAGTGTTCCAGCTGTGCCACTCAAAGATGATGCAGATTAATGCCTCACACATTAATGCTTATTGGTAGCCTATTTTTACAACCACATGAAATGAAGCTTCTTTTACTCATTTGAAGCTGATTTAGGGCAACTAGCAATATCCATTGGCCTTAATATGCTTCTACATTTTTTTCACTCTCCATTTGTCTCTCAAGCCATTTACTTTACACTCGACGGGGCTCTTTAAACAAAACAAAAAAAGTGTACATTACATGAAGGGGACTACAGAGCCACCTAGATTTACACTTCCATGCATTTTGGTCCCGTCCATGCAATTTTGTTCATGTGAACTATGAACTGGAAAGAGGTTATTATGCCTTTTTACACTTTTTTTGCAGTTTCTATTGCAGAAAGTGTACATTCTTCCTGCCATTTTGACCTGTGGATACTTTTACCAAGGATTCCTATTGAATCAGCCTGCTTTTATAAGTTCTATTCAGTTGCAGGATGAGCAAAATGGAAAGGTGGACATGGACGACTTATTTTTGTGGTGACCTCCTCAGGCTTCCCTCTCTGCAGGGGAGAGCAACAGTAGCTCTCCAGCTCTCTACTTGGAGATCCTAGTTTCTATCAGCATCACAATTAAGGCATAGAATTGCCAACACTAATAACTGAATATTAAGAATTATAGATATGGTAAATGAAATTGTCGCCAAGCATCATATAAAAAGCCATTGGATACAATTTGTTGACATATAGACAAACTATGAAGCTTAATTGATGAAATTATGAATTTTGAGGAATAATATAAACACTATTTCTTGTAAGGAAAATCCAGTACAGATCCAGCACAGATATATACATTGCTTAGAATCTCAGACATTATGGATTGAATTAATGTTTCCTTTAATTTTTATTATTGTCCATTTTTTGTTTTTATATAATTTTTTTGTCACTGTGTATTATTCTTTATTTTTGTGACATTTTTAATATCAAAATATATAATTATGGTATCATTAAACTACTCACAATGTTTGATGTTGGCATACACAGTGTTGGTGGATTTGTTGCGGCACATGCTGTGTTAGTATTATAAATAAATCATATTACTTCATGATCTGTCTTGAAAAAGCTCATGGGGATGACAAACATGCAAGAACAATACCAAATCGCTAGCCGTAAGGAGTAGCGATTGATGTTTATTTCTAGTGGTGAGCAAACTTGCTCTCTGACGTTCTGTGGAAAATTTGCAGATTTCGGGCCTTTTCCCACACATTTCGTTTTTCAAAAATATGTTTAAAAAAATAAATATTTGGGGTGCTTTGTCTACATACATTTCTTTTTCCCCAAAAATGTAATTTCATTGTGTGTTTTGGACCCACAAAAAATAAAATTTCAGGGAAAAAGCAAAGTGTCCTCAGCAAAAGAAATCGCCAAAGATGTTTCAGAAAAGGTAGAAATCTGGCCAGCCGGCAGAACAGAACTGTTGGTGAATTTTGCCAGTTCCGTTTCGCTGGCAGTAAGTTTCCCCACCCCAAGTATTTTCTCTTTGATGTTAACCTGCATCAGGTATACTACTAATACAAATCTTAATTGATATATAATTCTAATTTAGGGACTAAGTGTAGGTTAAGCTGTTACTACCAATTACTGATCACTGGATGCCTTGAAATTGCCTGTCTTGCGTGGTAGTGAAATCCTTCTCACAATTTTATTCACGAGACAGCGTATGCTGCTTTTGCCCTTTTCCATGATCAGAAATGCTGTGTACATCACTTTGCACTTTATAGATCTCAGGTCAGGAATCCCAAAATAGATTTCCCAGGAACATTCGCAAAAAGTGACTATGCTAGCTATGCTTGATGGTATTTGTTGCACAAAACCTCTGGAGAGCAATAGGTTTCAGATCTCTGAGTGTACCAATGTGTCCCTAAAATTGGGTCACATGATGGACAGAAAAATGCAACTAATTCTACGCTAAGTTTTAGGGTTTTCACATATGCTGTCACTGTGTGCAAGTGCTGAGACTTGATAAGACAGAACATCATGAAATTCCACAATGCAACAGCCATTGATCTGTCAATTGCAATGACCATGCTCATCTTGGGCCTTATCACAAGTTGGGCGGTATCTGAGTGGTAAATCTGCCGGAATACTGACCAATGCAATTACCGCTACTGCCACTTGGTCAGGCAGTATTACCGCCAAATTACAAGTGGTGGTGGCGGTGTAAGTCCCCATTTTTGTTTAGTCCATAGGACTCAATGGGGCTTTCTCAGCTCGATTACTGTAGCAGTAATTGTGCCATGTTAATTAAGTCGAAAATGGGCAAAAAGTTGGCGCATAGCTGGAGGTGAATCCTCCAACTTTTCCCTAAACCTATGATTGGGTGGTGTGGAAATGCAGTGGTAACGCTATTACCACTGCATTTTTACTGCACCAACCAACTTGTGATGAGGCCCCTTGTCTTTTGGCGCAACTGTTGCTTTGTGCCTGAGCAAGCAGCTTGAGGTCATTAGTGCCTTGATATTTATCAAATGTTAATGGTGTATTGTACTTACATGAAAATAAAGGTATCATTGAGGCACTGACTCAAAAACCTCTGTAGTCTATAATTCATCCATTCTGTAAAGGTTTGTATTGCATGCAAATGGAAATAATGCACTGCAGGGGCAACCACTAAAAAACACTGCTTTACTCTGTCCCGTTTCCATCCCCAACTCTATACAAATGGCTGTCAAATGTTCATTCAGGACTTTGTAGATGTAGATCTAAAAGCCACTTCCTGCCCTGGAGACGATTGCCCCACCAATATTTTAAAGGAATCAACTAATCTTCTGGTCCCCTGGATTACCAAATTGATCAACCTATCTTTTGACATAGGCATGGTACCTGTTGCACTCAGATCTGCCTGGATAAGCCCTTCGTTGAAAAAAGAAAACCTACACTGCACCAACAAAGACAACTATAGACCCATAACCAATGTACCTTTCATACTGAAGATATTGGACAAACTAGAATATATCCAACTTCAGGCCCATGTCGAAGAGCAAAACATCTTAGGCACTCGACAGTCGGGTTACAGGGCTCGTCACGGCACAGAAACCGCCATGCTAGACCTTAAATCTACCCTAGCTGGCATAGCAGATAAAAACCAAGCCGCACTGTTGATGCTGCTCGACCTCTGCGCAGCCTTCGATGCTGTTGATCACAGCTTGCCAATGACAAGGCTCGGAGAGGTCGCTAACTGCTCCACATTGGTGTCCAAATAGATAGCCTCTTTCTTGGGGCCTTGAATGGTAAGGGTCTGTGTGGGCAACAATCATTCCATCCCCATTTCTCAGACCTGTGGTGTACCACAGGGCTCCTGCCTGTCACCTCTGCTTTTCAATTTGTATATTCGTCCACTGCTGGATCTTCTAAACAAGTTGGGTGTACAATATACAAACTACGCAGACTACACTCATGTAGTCGTTCAGCTCAGCGGCCACTACAAAAATCACGTGGAAACTATCAATAACATCTACAAAGCCATCCAGGACTGGATGGCCTGCAACTCCCTGGCTCTCAATAATAACAAAACAGAACTTATGATAGTATGTACCAAGAACACTGAGTCCAAGCTAGTCCCTGACGATGCCAATTTCACAATTGCTGACACTGTCATTACGGTCCAAAGGAAAGTAAAAACATTAGGCGTCATTCTGGATGACGAACTATCCATGAAATCTCATGTCTCCAACATCCGTTCTAGCTGTGGACCTATTAATAAGCGACTACATTATATTCGCCCATTCATAACAACTGAAAATTGTGCACTTTTGTCCACAGCTTTGATAAACTCCAGACTGGATTACTGTAACAGCCTATTGTCCGGCACCACTGCTGCCAATATAGAATCTCTTCAAGTGGCTCAGAATAACGCTGTGCACACCATCTTTGAACAATCGCGCCGTACCCACATTTCCATCTACAGAAAGAAGCTATATTGGCTTCTGGTAAAACACTGAATAACACACAAGGTGTTAACAATAACACACAAGTGTGTGTCTTTAAGTAGTCCCACCTATCTGTTGAACGCATCAAAGTCAAGACAACTGGCAGGAACCTTCGCTCTTCCACTGCTACAGTACTGGACCATCCAAGATTTACGGTTGCTAAATTTGGAGGCACCACTCTTGACTCACAGAGACACTGGCTCTGGAATACACTCCCTGCTGCTATACGCCAAATATAAAACTATCATCTTTTTAAAAAGGCTTTTAAGGTTCACCTTTTCAACACAGAGTAAATCCCCCTTTCACTCAACTGGCCAATCTTTTTATGTTCTGTTTGTCTTGTTCTCGTTTTCAGTGCACCCTGAGGCCCACGGGCATGCGGCGCGTAACAAGAATTACAATAAATAAATAATTAAACCATTGTAACCATTGGCAACAGTGATGTGTTTGGGGAAATGATTGGGTAATATCAATGATCACTTTCATGGTATGCCAACGTGAAGATTCCATCAGATAACCTCTGCCAGAAGGGAGGGGTAAAGGCTATAGTGACTGGCCTACAATTTTCCATTAACTGGGGGCATGCTAAAGGGACATTACTAAAGGTGGTCCAATTAAAGTAATCTGTGAATTCACTGCTTTGCTATAAAAGCAGTCAAAGGCGGATAAGTACTGGAATTCAAGTGTAGCGTGCATGGACACTGGTAGGATGGAATAGCCAGAGACAAGACACATTAGTGCGTTCTGTCTCCTCAGCTGTGCTGTAATTAATAAATAACAAGGAAGAATAATGTTGAATGTGTTACTGGCATTTGGATATGGTGGGTGTGCACTGTACTGTAACATGGAGTGCTAGAAAGAGTATGTTACTATGACTACGTTGATTACAGGTACTGACATCAACATTGTAAATATCATCTGATACACAATGCAAGTGAAATCCATGCTGCGCATATGCAAGGTTGGGTGCAGACTGAGTTTGGTCAAGTTTTGTGTTTCTCCTGTAACACTTTAAATGGAAACAGAAACAGACACACTTGGAACAGTAATGATCTTTGCGTACTTCATAACAATGCAATGTGAATGCTAATTGGTAGCTTAGTGCCCTGTGGTGTATAAGGACGGGTTGATATTCATCTATGCTTCTCAAGGGTTCGTCTTCATGGCATTGCCTATGAAGTGTTTACAGCATTCACCTTTACTAGCAAGAAGGGAACAGGACTTGGTTAGACTCCAGACATTTCTACAATTGGCTTTTTAAAGTTTATTTTGCTGCTGTTATTTTGATGTGTTCAAAAAATAAACTAAAAAAACAATGCAAATAGTAAACAGAATGGTAATAATTAGAGTACAGGAAGACAATTCAGTGTGGATATTCAGCTTATATATGCTTATGCAAACTTTGAGCAGCAATTAGCCTTGCAGTTTGCTTGGCCAAAGAGTTCTCTGAACTCACTTGCTAGCCGAAGATAGTATCTTCATGAATAGAGATGCCAAGATATGTTTACATTAACCATCCAGGAATCAACGTGCACAGTTTGGGAACTGCTTGACACCCAATGTCATTTTTGTTTTTTGGGAAGGGTATAATAATACTCACATATAGATTGGGCAACATTTTCATTAAATGCATAGCCATTACATTTTAAGTGTAGAGTTATGTCACAGTAAACTCTGCACAATTTACTGAGCACATTATACGTTTGCCTGTTCCCTTGGGGAGGTCTCTTAATTGAAATGTGCACTATGGAATGCCCCATCTTTTTTCATGGACTACATTTCTTACACTAATTTTGAATTTTGTGTTTTAGTGGCTATTTTGGTAACTGCGCAGAGAGGGCTTCCCACTCAAGTGAAGATGTTGACCTCCTGCAGTGTGCCTGATACCATGCCTGGCCTCTTGCAAGGTGTGCACGTTTCACATAGGACCCAGTTGCTATCAGGAGTGAATGGATGAAGGAGGGAAGCTGAGCAAGGGGAGAGTAGCTTGAGCTGAACCATTCAATATATACTAGAAAGACCTGAAGGAGATCAATCAAAAGAACAAAGAATAAACAAGTAAAAAAACACTGCACACATATGTTGATGTGTATTTCTGGTGCTTATTGCCTGTAGGCGATAAATCAAAACCAACATAATGAATTGATATTAATAAATAACACACAGGTATAATTAACAGTTTGCTGAGTGCATTTAAAGTAACAATGGTGGTGCAGTTTGAATCCTAGGAGCCAATTTATTGATTGTTCGCCCAGTTGATAAGGCTCCCACCATGTTTGAATCAGGCCCTCAACCTATCTGGTCTCCTCTGCTGCTGTTGGCTGCTAGGCCGCCTGGTGAGTTCTACCATGCACTGTGAAACTCTGTCCCTCTCCCTCCACTGGGTCCTCCCTGATCCCAGTGTTAGGGAGAATTCTCTCTTTAGGCTGAATTTCCTAACCTAGTGAGTCCCCCAGCAGCTTTGCTGGATTTCTGGAGTTTGTTTTTTTCTCCTGCCAAGAGTGAGACTCTTTTTCTCCCACTCTTGGACATGATTTGTGGTGTTCCTTTGAATGTTAATGTGTTTCATGGGCTATGGGGTCTTTTACTCCATATGGTCTCATATGTTTTTTTCTAGGTGTGTTACACAGCACCCTCCGTGCAGTAACACCGGGGTGTCATAGTGACCCCCCACCATAGACTCCAGAACCTGGGACTGACTACTGTCTCCCAGGGCATGTAAAGTCACTTTACTAGTCCCAAATTACTAACAGAACCAGTACAAAACATCATATTGTGGACGTACTGGTAGGGCAATTCGAGGGGGCACTGTCCCGTCCCCCCTCTTTGAGTTTTGGCTGGTGGCTGTTGGCTGGTGCCAGTGGATACTACTTTTTATATTCAACCGCGAATATATCTCTATGGGATTTTCCCATTGTTCGAGGCTAATACTTTTTAACATAGCCTATAACATACCGCCGGTTTATTTATTTGATATTAATTCACCGGTTGGTATTTTCTGCCAGAACTCGGTTTTAAAATGGCGTTTGTGTTCGCCTCTGTAACTCCAAACCAAAGGTCGAGCCCTTTGTTCCACTTTTTGGCAGGCTTCTCCACAGAAGACTCCAAAAGTGGTGCCACTCTGTCTGGGTACCACAGGGGGTGTGGGAGGGGGTTTAGGCACCCTGGACTGAGTTACCTTGGTAACTCAAGTCGCACTCTTGTGTGATTGGCCCAAGTGGTGAGCCGGCCGGCTCACCACTTAGCATGTTTGATTGACAGCTAGGCTGAGTGAATGGGGGTGTGCTGCATAAAAGCAGGGCTTTTGGGACTGGAACTTCAGAAGTCGCCACAGGACCTGAAATCCGATGAGGGAGAAGCTGAGCCGACCTGCTACGACGACACAACCGGTGGAGCCCTGCTGAACCGACTCACCACTTCCCAACGACAGAGGAGATCTCCCTGCTGGAGAGTCTTCTTCCCCTGACTGGTGGGCACAACCAGTTTATCTTCTTTTCTCGCATCCCAGGATGTCTTGTGGTCCAATTGCCCGTGCCAAGCACCCGGCAACCGGATAGCCACTTACCACTGGACCGCGAATAAAAGGACTGCTCCTTTTAATTGAGAACTCCGCGGCTAGTTTCTTCCCTGGCAGTGCAACGGACTCCTGCTTTCCTCCCCGACGAGCCCTCTCTTCCTCCGGATGAAGCCCTGACTTGCACCCGCTGCCAGGAACAACTGCCCCGGCTGGAGCGTTCTCACCATTTTAAGGTACCGTGTCCGCCAGGCCTCCCTTTCTAAAGATTGCTACAAGGTAACAATAATCCCTTAACCTTCTGGACTGGGCTGGCCGCCTTGACCATCTAACTGGTCCCTTTCTGTGGATCCAACTCCTTTTGAAACTATTGCAAGACTTTTGGGCACTTTTAACTGTGTGACCTTGGACACATTCCGACCGCAGCCTCTTAAAGTGGGTCCGGCCTTGTTAACTTTGACTTTACGGTTTTAACCTGCCTTCTTCTCCTACTGTGTTCTTACGAAAGTGTTGGGATCTGGTTCTATCTTTGCTCTGCCTTTCTCTCCCTTTTTAACCGATTGATTAGAGTGCCATCTTCGTTAAGCGCTCACCGCTGTCTGAAAATAAGTGTTGCTTTACTTAAGACTTGTCTAATAATCGTTGAAGGGAGTGTATATCTTTTAGTGACCGTGTTTTTGAACTGCTTGATATTAGTGCCAGTGTGTTTAACTAGATGCGTTTTTAAATAAATAATGATATCTCTTTTACACCAAGCTCTGGTCAGTGTTTGCTTGTTCTACTGTGTTCTTTTGACCTATTGCGAATACTCTGTATACTGCCTAACTCTTCTTGACAGAAGTCTGGCTGCTCAGCCACAGCTACCAGGTAAATCTGGGTGGTACAGACTGCTACCAATTGGGTTTACTGCCAACCACCTGTAGTCTTAAGTCTTTTGCAGTGGTCCCAGAGGGAACTGCACAGGTTTCTGTCTAACACCCACCCACCCCCATCTCGTTCCTATGGCACTCTCCATCTCTCCTTTCGATTCCAACTGCTTCTCCATCACCTATCCTCCCTCTCTCAAGAAGTCTGGAAGGAAGAAACGTAAGAAGGCTCTCCTGGTCTCCAACCCTGGTCTGCCCATTGCCGATACCTATTTCAATGCTTCCTCCAAATAGACTGTCACTGGCATTCTCTTTGCTGTTCCTCCTCCTAACCTATGGACTCCCCAAATGATTTGCATCCTCTCTCCTTTCTCCTCCTCATCCATTAATGGTGGTACCAGATGGGAAGTGCTCTTGGCCCACTTCTTATAATCCTGGTGCATTATCAATGTCTATCGAAATGGCACTATCATGGCTCAGGGTTCTCAGCCCAATCTCATCCTTCTTGACAGGCTTCTACTTTTGCTTTTTGACTTCCCACCGCTCCTCCCTCCCTACTATCTTCCATCTCCTTCGATCCCCCCTCTGTTGGTGGTACCCAACCCCTCTACCCCCTCAGAAAACATTTAAAGGGGGCAACAAGCTTCACGTACCTATCCTCAATTCTCACTCCACTGTCAGAAACTCCTCTGACATCTGTCTCCTCCTTGAAAACCTTGACCTTGATGTCCTTGCTCTCACTGAGACGTGGCTCAAGGCCAGCTCTGTCACTGCTTTCGACACTCTTCTCCCTGAAGCCTACAAGAACCTGTCGAATCCCAGATCCACCCAGTCTGGGGGCAGAGTGGCCCTAATTTTCCCTGTGTGGGTTCCGGCCACCATCATTACCACTTAATCCTACTCCTCCTTTGAATTCCTCATCTGTAGGCTGTCCATCTCTCCTTCCCTCTCTCTCACTCTCACCACTGTCTACATGCCCCTGGACCTACCCCCCTCGTCCTTGCAGAATGGGCAGACCTCTCTTCCTCTCTCCTGGCCTCCTCCCCTAGCGTCTCTTCCTTGGGGACTTAAACATCCATCTGGACTTCCCTGACTTGGCCACTGTAGTCTTTCGTGACCTCTGTGACTCTCTTTCCTGCACAATTCTTCTCTCTGGCCCAACCCACTCTGCCGGCCACACCTTGGATGCCCTCATCTCATCAGGCATCCCTCTCTCCAATCCTCTAACTACTCCTTTCTCCTGCTCTGACCACTCTTTCCTCTTTGCCCACCTTCAGCTCCCTGGCCCCTCGACAATGCCTCTGCCCGCACTGCCAGTCTCCTTCACCGTCATTCGACTGATGAAGCATGGTTCAGTCGCTGCATTTGCTGACACCTTTATCCTCCCTCCCCTACCTCTGACTCTCCTACCGACTCTGCATTGGCACACCTCCATCTCTCCATCTCCAACACTCTGGATATTCTTGCCCCTGTCATGAGGATCTGCATGAAGCCTGCCTCCAAATGCAACTCTTGGTATGAATCTGATTTAGCAGCTTTGAAAGGCAAGTGCAAAGTTGCTGAGGGGAAGCGGCATAGCTCAAGTACATCCTCTGACAAACTGGCCTGCCGCCTGCTCCAAAGGCAATATCGTCTCACCATCCACTCCAAGCAGAGGGCTCATATCCAAGCCTGCATCACCGGGGCCACCAACTCTTCAAAATCTGCAAGGAACTTGCCAATCCTACTGCAGTCTCCTCTTCTCCGTTTCCCTCCCAGGCCATCTGCACTGCACTGGCCACCCACTTTTCCATCAAAACGCAGGACATCTTGTCCTCAATGTCATTGTCTCCCTCCCTTTCCCCCCTCCTCTCTTGCCTCCCTAGGCCCCCCTTTTCCTCTCCCCCATACTGTCCTCCTTATCTCACATTGAACTGGATGAGGTCTATAGAGTAGTCTGCTCTATGAACTACTCCTCCGAACAGGCATCCCCCTGCTTCTCCAGAACTACCAGAACTATCAAGGACAACATCTCCACTATTGCCCCCTCCCTGGTGGACCTCTGTAAGCACTCCTTAGCCACTGGCTCTTACGCTGAACCACTTAAGCACTCTCTTGTGCACCCTCTCCTAAAAAAGATGTCTGTAGACCCTTCATTCCCGGCTAACTATTGCCCTATCTCTATCACCCCTTTCCTGGCCAAACTCATGGAGAAGCTGGTCATCCCTCAACTGGCCCACCACACTGAATCGACTGACTGCCTCCACAACCACTAGTCTGGCTTCAGGGCATCCAGAGGCACAGAAACTAATCTCCTGAACACCCATGTAGACCTGCTCGTTAACCTGGACTCAAACTCCCCCTCTGTTCTGATCCTCCGTGACCTTTCTTCCGCCTTTGATACTTTCAATCATGCCATTCTCATCAATCATCTCCGTGATACCCTAGGCATCATGGACCGAGCACTGGCATGGCTGACATAGTTCCTTTCAAATTGATCCTCAAATACAATTGGGCCCTTTTCACTCCTCCACCTCACTCTCTACCTGTGGCGTCCCTCAGGGCTCCATCCTATCACTGTAGCTCTTTAACATCTACCTTGCTCCCCTCCTCTACCTCCTCTACTTCCTCTCTCATACCTGATTGCCTGATTGCTATCCAGGTGTGGTGCTCTGCTAGTGATCTCTGCCTTAATGCTAGTAAGACAGAGATCCTTCTCATTGGCACACCTGCTCTCTGATTTCCCCCCACTCTCTGGCCCTCCTCCTTGGGCACCCTCCGTTCACCCTATTGTGAGGCAAAAAACCATGGGGTTATCTTTGACTCCTCAGTCTCCTGCTATCCACATATCATGGACCTTGCCAAGAAGTCCACATTTCAGCTCCACCTCCTCAGAGGCATTCACCCTTTCCTCACCTTTCCCAGAAGCTCTGGTTCTATCTAGGCTGGACTATTGCAAAAGCCTCTCCCTCAATCTGCCTCATTCCTCCTTTTGCTATCTTCAACCTATCCAGAATAGTGCTGCAAGACTCATCCTTGGCCTCAAACCCAGGGACCGCATCTCTCCAGCCCTAAAATCTCTTCACTGGCTCCTGGTGACCACAAGGATCACATTCAAGACCCTCTGCATCATCCACAAGGCTGTCTGAGTCCTGGGACCTCTCGACCGCTATCTTTCTCTCCCTAAATACATACCAGCTTGAATTCTTCAGTCCTCTAGCTCCAATTTACTGCAGGTCAGACATTTCTCCAGCAGAGAGTGGGAGGTAGATCTCTTATCTCGGCAGGAGCCTCTCTCTGGATTGCCCTTCCTGCCCTCCGTAGACTTGAGCCGGATCTTCTCAAATTATGGAAACTTCTCAAGACAATCCTTTTCTCCTCTTCCTTCTTTCTCCCCCTCCCTTGCTAATGTCCCTCAGCTGCTGCCACTGGTGCCTGGTCCCTTTTGAGTCTTACTGGGGCCAGCCACCCCCTTGACCAGTCTCCTCTAGCAACCCCTTCAGCACTTGCCCTTGGCCACCCTTCCCTGACTAGCCTGAATCTGGACCCCCGTCCACGGCACTTGTTCTCCCTTTCCCCCCTTGCCCTGGGACTTTGCCCTTAGTGGCTCCCTTAGTGCTTGCACAGCCCCCCCCCCTCTGCCCACCACTCCTGCACTACTACACCTCACCTTCTCTCTTTCTCGCCCTGACCCTCCACCAATGTGCCCTCCTATATACCCCCATGCACGGTTTTTTTCTTTGCATTTGCACAGTAAGAATGTCACAAGACCTAGCACGACAGTTACTGTTGTGTTTCACTCCTATGTTCCCCGCCCCCCCACCCACTTTTGTCTTGTGGCGCCTGGAAACACTTGTGTATAGGTGGCATACAAAACTCCAATAAAATAAATGAAAATAAATAAATATCACTGTATATGAATGCCTATGTGTCCGAAAGAATGCCTACGTCACAATTTCTTTCATTCACAGCAGGCCTGTGTCCTGGGCAGCACATGAAGGTGAAGGTTCTCCCATCCCTGTTGAATAGCAAGGTGGAATCGAGTGTTAATAAAGTAAACAGCACCACTTAGGGCTGTGCAAAACGACTATCTTAGAAACATGGGCCAAAACAGTGCTGAGTTGTTTGGACGATGTGACCAATTCAGTGCATAAAAACGTATATGTGCGTGCACTGCTGCAGGTGCTCTGTGTCTGAAAGCCTCAGTGTGTGTACTAGTCAATCCTTCAAACGTAACATACATAGGAGTATCTGCACTGAAATGATTACTACTTACTTATATTTTCTGAGTACCACTTGCTAATTAAACAGAACCATGACAATGTTCAAAATATAAGTACCTATTTCACCCCATAGGTGATAGCTCACGCCGTTTTGGCTCATGATCCCAACACTACATACAAGGAACGCAGCAGAATGGAGATATTACAGAGCACATTAGGACAAAGAACATTATAGCATGCATATTTGGTAGTTGGAAATTAAATGTGGGTCTTAATACCGTATGTTGCATATTTTCCTTATGTAGTGTTATACATATTGTGGCCACTAAGATGAAGTGCCCCTCCCAGACGCCGAAAAACTACCTATGGAGGAAATATAGAGGAGACAAAGCGCCTTATCATAAATTGGGTGGTATCCCGGCAGTAAAATGCACCGGGATACTGCCAACGCTAATAGCGTTACCGCAACTCGTTCCGGAGCAATTAGCGCCGGTTCCCGAATTTCGGGGTGGAAGTCCACAGACATTTTGGTGCTATCTCCGTGGCACAATTTGGTAAAGCTGGGCAACTTTCTGCCAAACTTATAGTTGGGCAGAGCGGTAATGCAGCAGTAATAGCATTACCGGCACATTATTACTGCTCCGCCCAACTTATGATGAGGCTTTAGAGCTGATGTTGGAGACCTCAGTGAGGGTAAACAAGTGTTTCATGACACTGTTAGGATGTTTTCACATACAATTACCCAATTTACATATATGAACATGCGAGACAATGGAAAACAAATATAGATTTATATTAATTTAACTGCCCTATTGGTGTAATTGTCATGTCTATATACTAGGGAAACAGTGATATTTAAAATACTTTGTCAACATCCACGCATGGGTCAATCATGGCCAATACATCTATTTTGAAATGTAAATTAATCTTCCTAAATATTTCTAATATCTGTCTTTCTTCACATTAATTAGTACAAAAGTTCAAATGTAGAGGTATGTAAAGAGTTCTCATGACTAATGAACATGTCATGTTATGTCTGCATTTACCTTTCATGCCCAGTCCAAACTTAACCTTTCCCCCTATTTTTAGTTGCAATGGCAGCATCTCGTGACATATTGCATTTTGGATGTGTGGTCATTTTTTATTGGTATTGTCATCTTCATTCTCTAATGAAAGCACTGGCAAAGAATGTAACTTGGAGGAAATCCATTGCTCCGATGTTGATGAGGTTTTTTCTTCCCACAGCGGAAGACTTGGAACTATCTGATATAGCAGTTACGCACCATGCACCACCACCCTGGAGAATGTACAGAATTCATTATAGAAAGTATACATTTTGACATTGTCCAATTAAGACACTTTTGTAAACTTGTCTAAACCTTCAGTAACTACATTAATTTATCAACGTGTGGAGTATTATGACGTGTGTTTATATCATCATTTATTTCATGGAAGCTTCCATTACCATTACATTCATTCTCCATGGCACTGCATTTTGTCCAACATTAACAATTAACTTTGGCACCAGCATTAAAATCTTCATTTTTTAGTACTCCATCAAGAGAGATGTCAGGACCATTCTCTGAAAATGTCTGCTTCCTCTTTCAAAAAGGGGCAGGATGGGACCTTTCCTTTATGGTCTCGTTGAGGTTTGTAGCCAAAAAAAGAAGCTTGGGTGTTCTACACTTTTTTACTGACTGGTAAAACATAAAGGTTGAAGGAAAAAACACAGCATGCACGTCTTTCATCTTGGTGCCCATGATAAAATGCAGAATTACCATCCCCTTCCTAAATAACATTTTAGTACATATGCATAATGAGCATATTGTATGCATTCCTCTTTGTAAAGCATGGAAGAGTGAAAGGCTGAGTTTACCCTACCACGCCATAAATCTGTGCCTTGCAGGGAACACAGAAATCTCAGCAGAAAAGGTTCACACGCTGTGCCATCCTATCGACTGATCAAAACTATTGTACAATCAGCAACACCTAATGTGATATTCTTTAACTCTACTTCTGTCCCCCTCCTTGAAAGAGTCAAAAACAAAGGGTGATATGGGGGGAGGAAGAAGAGCCTTTCCAACAAGGTATCATCAACCAACAAACACATAGATGGAAGGCCTGCTGTGGTTGCCCTATATACTCCAATGAGCGGTAGTTTTAATTGAAAAATCGGGTGCAGGAAGGAATTAGCCTGCCCAACAAGGTTTCTTCCAAACAATTGCCAATATCCTGAATCATTCAAAAACTGGGGAGGAGTGAGTGAGTACTGTAAGGTTGTCGAAGTAGGACACTAATGATCAAAATACAGGTGAATGGGTCAGTACAAAAAGCATGCCCCCTTACTGCTCATTTTCAGTTCACAAAAGATTTAAATACCACACCTGAATTGTTATAATACTTCTTTTTATGATTTGCAGCATCTACTTGCTTAATGGTTTTGGTATAGTGCAGAACACCAATAGTTATATATACAGCAACATAGATTTGCACAATAAACAGGAGCAAGTTAAATTTCTTGGACATACATATATACAGTCAACAAAGTACAAATTCTACTGTCGATATATAGAAAAACGACAAGGGTCATACATATCACATGAACAAATGCAAAGGGTAAATATAATGAATAACAATAATATACAGTGAAAAACATTCATAGCACTGTGATTTAAGAGTAATCGTCTACACCACAGTGTTTCGGCCTTATGTGGGGGCTATATGAGCTATTTTCTTCTTGGGGCCTTTGTCAGGACAAGGAAGACTGTGACGTCTTGGTGTTCAGAAAATGCTGTAAAGATGAATGAGGTACAGTAAGGGAGGTGCTAAGGGCATGGTTTGATAACATGTGATTAAATCACACTATGTCCCCTGAGAGACAGGTGGACAAGGCTTACCTGTGGGAGGTTAATGTAGGAAGTAGGAGACTGACACCACGGTGGAATTTGTTTGGTTGTAGACATTTATTGTGTAAAAATAAAAGAGAAAATCCTAGCTGGCCCTATTACCAAGAGGAGTTTCCCAGGCTCAACCAAATACTAAGGGCTCTGCCACGATGTCCATCAAAAACAAGAAGTACACCGTTCTGAGTCAAAACCTTTTTCCCTCCCTGACACTCTGAATTATTTTAAGTAAAGGGGTGTTCTTCTTGGTCCAGAAGAATGTTTTCCTTCTTCTGGATGATAGACCAAATTTCACTTTTGGGTGATGTGAAAAGGAAATGTTCTTCAAAATGTTCAAAACCAAAAGCCTTAAAAGTATTCTTAGCTTGGCACTCCACCAACACAAATGGAAAAAGAAAGTGTTATCTCTTCACAGTGCTGGGGGATGTCTCCCTCTCCCCCTAACCTTCCTTGGTTTCTTAATACTTCTCCTGGCCTTTACCGTGCAGTTCACAATGTCAGGGGGAATGACTCCCTTCCCCTGGTCTTTCTTGGGATTCTCATAATGCCAAAGAAATGACTCCCTTCCCTTCGCTTCTCACACACAACGTTCACAAACACCAGGTTGGGATGATTCCCTTTCCCTGGATTTTCTCAGACTCTTCACAAGGCCAAGATAATGACTCCCTTGTCTTGGTTGCTTTCACAATGTTGATCAACACCAGGGGGAATTACTCCCTTCCCTTCGCTTCTCACACACAACGTTCACAAACACCAGGATGGGAGGATTCCCTTTCCCTGGATTTTCTCAGACTCTTCACAAGGCCAAGATAATGACTCCCTTCACTTGCCCTTTCTCAGGCTTCTCACAATGCCAAGAGAATGACTCCCTTCACTTAGCTTCTCTCACAGTGTTCCTCAACACCAGGGGTAATGACTCCCTTCCCCTACCCTTTCTCAGGCTTTTCACAAGGCAAAGAGCATAAATCCCTTCACTTGGCTTCTCTCACAGTGTTCATCAATGAAAAACAAAAGTCTCTTGCATTCACAAATGTCCAGTTCAGCAGTCTTAGGGAGATGGATCCCTCCCCCTAACCTTTGCAGGTCCTTCAACTGTTTTCACACTATGAGGGGGAATAATTTTCTTTCCTTGATTTCTTACAGCTTTACAAAACACAACTCTAAATTGCGAGAAATTATGCTTCTCATCCCCTCCGTTTTCCATGCTTTCTTTCGGCAGTTCAAAATGCCTGGGGTATCTGGCTGATTCCCCTGGCCTTTCTCAGCTTTGAACAATTCACCATGCCAGGGGGGGTGGCTGCCTCCACTGACCTTTTTCAGCTTCATAGGCACAGTCAACCTGCTTTACTCCCCTGCCAGGTATTGTGAGTATGAAGAACAATGAGGATGCATCTTGTTACTTTTATGGATGCGGGTCCCAGACTCGCACTTTCTGCTTTCTCCTTCTATCTTTTAGACTTGGTTCACTCTCCTGCCAAGTACTACCATGCTTTTCCCAATTAGCAAAAGTTCCTTTCTCTCTATCAGGGTCTCAGACCCTATATTATTGGCATCTTTGTCTTCTCAAGTCTTTCTACCACTTTCTTGGGGCCCTGACGTGACCCAAGTACATTTGCTCATGGTCTGTGAAGGTCCAGGGTGTTCCTGGATGCCAGCAATCTGCGATGGGGCTTCCCAATCTTCACTTATCCCGCTTATGTCTGTGGTGGCTACACACAGGAATCTTCCTCCGGGTGGTGTGGCTCCTGCTTCCCACGCTTGCCAGACTTCAGGGATGCCAGGAGCTTCTTCTTCTCAGTTTGTTGAGTGGTCCATCCAGACTGGACCTGCTTCGCACTGGCTTGCTCAAGCGTGCTGGCTTTTGCGGTTCCACCAGTGAGAGCTCAACTCTATTGTGAGTCCTTCTTCAGTTTTTATATGTGTACAGTGTCCATATACACTACAATGGCTACTGTGATTTTGCGGGGTGATCTCCGTGGCTCAGCACATCGTCTCAGTACAAGTATGATCACTGCTTATTGGGATGGCTGGACTATTCCTCATCCCCGTTTTCCAATATACTTCAGTCAAGTGGTCTCTACTCTTCCTCGTCTCAGCAGTTCTGATGGTATCACTACAAAATACTGAATCTCATTACTGCAAGATGGAAAACTTTGCATGCAAAAAAACAATTCTCTCCCAAAAAACAGATGGGGGTTGGTTAGGGGTATTTAATAAAGTGGGGGATGCGGTGATGATGGGGTCTTGCCCAGCATTACAAATACCTGAACATTCAGCATTTTAACATAGATCTGTTCTGATAAAGGCTGGATGATCTACTTTACAGAGATACATGGGTGTGTGGGGGGACTAATGTACTGTGCTTAGAGAATGAAGATGGGGTGGTTGGGATGTCTTTTGTCAAGTGGTCTCTACTCTTCCTCGTCTCAGCAGCAACATACTTCGTTCTCCCTGAATAGTCGTCCCCAGTCCCATAGGGTGTATCCCTCCCCATGAGATCCTTCACTGAGTACCACCTCCAGGGGGACTATCGTGTAGCGGCCTAACCTCCCTGGCCAACATCCAAGGATTCATCCCTGTACTCAGCAACACCTTCCCCATGGTCATCAAACTCAAATGGGCCTCAGCACGAGTTGGGTGATATCTCGACTGGGATACCGCCCAACTGTATTTGAGTTACTGCCCACCCATCTAGCAGTATTACCGCTGGATCACTGGTTGAGAGGTAAACATAATTCCCCATTGGGTCCAGCGACCCAATGGGGAATTTTCGGTGCAATTATTGCCGGCAGTATTACTGCACAGTAATTGCACCGAAAATCAGCATTTTTCATGTATTGGGGGTAAGCACACCATACTCATGTTTGGGCAGACCCTAAAATGAAGAAAGTGGATGCATTTCACAGCAAAGTGTTGAATGCCAAACATAAAAATCTGCATTGGAGCTGGTGGGGGTGAGAAAGGCAGAGGATGGTACGGGTAATAAGCTAAGTATGCACACTTACTACCACTGTCGTAGATTTGCGGGTCTGTGACCTGATGAAAATATAATTTTCTCTAAGATACAAAATAATGAATATACCTAATAATTCTGTAAAAGGCGCAAATGCCACTTTGTTCCTCATCCACTTTACGAAAGGGATTGTGGAGGTGCAGTTAACATGTAGTAGACTACAGGAGCTTCCCGCTGAGGTGATGGGCGGAGGTGGATGGTGAATGAAGATCGCGGGTGGGTTTGGGTGTGCAGATTATGCAGGAGACTGAGTTGAGTATTTTGTTAATGGGAGTAAAGGAGGAGTTCTTCGAAGAGGCCGAAAAAGCCGTCAAACCATCTGTGGACCATAATGGGGATCAACATTTTAACAGATTGATCAGTTAGGAAAGTGCAGATTTTGATGATGTTTACTATGTTTAGCCTGGCTGTCTTGGCAGTCGAGGTGTTAGAGAGTTGCACTTTAAATTCTGTAGAGACATAGGGAATGGGTTTAAGAGGCCATGTGGCAATGGAAAAGTAAAGGGAAAAGGGGTGGATTGCTGGGAGCTGAGATGAACATTACCTCCATTTTGGAAGAGTTTAGCATCTTGGAGCAGAATGCCATCTTATAACAGTTGACAGTTGGCAGTGAGAAAGTCAGTGAATAGGCATTAGGAGAAGTCAAATGTGGAGTTCAGCTTGCAGAGAGAGGAGGTGTAAGGGTGAAGAGGAGGAAACCAAGACTGATCCTTGTGGACGCCCAAATGGCATGGCATGGCAGAGAAAAGCAGCATTATTCCAAGAGATGGATAAGGAGCAGGAAGCTCAGTCAAGGGCTGTGTCCTGGAGCCAAGGAAAGAGAGCGCATGGAAGAGAGAAGCATGTTTAACACTGTCAGAGGCAGCACAGTGGTCAAGGAGGATGAGGAGGGAAAATAGAATGGGGTGGTGAGCATTAGTGAGGGGATGAAAAACATGGGAAAGTGTAATTTCAAGTGCTTACACCAGAATACACATTGAAGGGGGATGCAAAGCTTATTTTCCTGCAGGTACATTGTGAACCAATTGAATACGGCGCAGTACAGACCTTTGAAGTACTGGAGGATGAGGGAAACAGGCAAGACGTTGGTTGGGTTACTGGGTCAGCTTTTTGTCCCAGGATTGGTGACATGCTTCCCTGTCTTAAAGCATATTGGGAAGGTGCTTAAGACCAGCAAATGGTTTAAGGGAGGGACAAGAAAGGGCAGTGAAGAGGTTACAGAGCAACTCTTTATCATCCCAAATATATTTATAGAAGCAGAGGGGGCAGATTAAATCAGGGGTGCCAATTCTACTGAATAAGTGTTAGGGATAACAGCAAACAGATATGAGAGTACCAGAGTAGTGGATGGTGGAGAGAAGGAGTATGTAGTAGGTAGAACGGATAGGGATAGGAGAGAAGTAAGACCATCTCTGAATGTGTTTATCAGAATAGAAGTAGAAGGCACAGTTGTCAGCAGAAAGAGAAGAGGAGATAGTGCAGGGTCAAGTGCAAAGGGGGCCCTATGGCCTGGATTGTTGAGGATAATAATATTAGAGGATGGACGTGGAGTAACAAGATACAATTGGCAGAGTAGTTGGATCGCAGAGAAGAGGAGCAGGAAGTGGGATATTTCGTAAAAGGTGACAAGGAGAGAGGGGCAGTGGGGCACCTATTAACAATGGAGATGGAGGTGCATAGCTGTTCTCAGCTGTTGTATCAGTGGGGTGATTTACAGTTGGGTTGGAGGAAAGGGGGTGTAAAGAAGTAAATAGGATATTGGTGTTCAAAAGTGGTGTTCAAAAGAGTTTCTGGGGTGTCAAGTTAAAGTCTAAGATGTTCTCGATAAAGATGGTGTGGGCTGGAGCAAGAGCATGGAAAGACCTACTTCAGCATGACTGGGAGCATGACCATCAGATTTGAATTAGTGTTTGGTGATAGGTAGAGTCGGATGAAGAAAGACTGGAAATGAGGACACAAATCGAGAGGTTCAGGTGAAAGTGGTTGAATGGAGATAGTTCCGTGGAGGGGGAAAGTAGCTGAAGAAAAAAGAAAAGAAGATAAGTAAAGGGAGTAGCTCTGCTAGTGGGTTGGCAGTTTATGAGGAGAGTCCCAAACTACCCCTCACAAATGATGTCCAATTAGGCTGAAAAAAGTCCATTGCTTCTTGTGGTCAGATGGGATTTAATTGAGGAGAATGGGTTGGACTGTCTCTTTTAAGAGAGCAGGCTTGATTTGCATATGTCATTCTACCTTCTGTATTGACTGTTAGGCTTCCTACGTTAGTTGACAGAGGTTATAGTTAATTCAAAGTTTTTCCATTCATCACTTCAGTGTTGCATAGGTTTAGGTAGGAGATTGGAGTGCTGTTGGACAAAGTCGGGGCAATGTTGAAGATTCAAGACACCTTTGAGAACAATTGGGGCCAGGGAGTGTAGTAGAAGGTCAACATAAGAAGCTGTGCTCAGAGTGTCACTGGGAGAATAATGTGAATAATAATGAGAGGGTTAAAGAGCAGTATGTTCAAAGGAGGAAGAAAGATAGCCAGACTGGAGTTGACTGGGTTCTCAATATTAACACAAATCTAACCCTGCCAACTCTCCTAACCAATGGTCGGGAAAAGGTTCCTTATTTGGTTTAAAGGGTGACAAGAGTGTTTTTTTTTTATATGTGGTTATCCAAGTTTCAGTGATCCACATATGCTTAGAGAGGGGTTTTTAATGCTGGTAAAGAGGTAAGCCATTGTTGCATGCTAATTGGGCATTGCAGAGTCCACAGGTGAGGTCAGTAAGGGGGCACGGAGAGGTGAGGAAGGGCTGTTGCAAGAAGGAGGCACCAGGGGAAGGTTAGGTTAGACTACGTCTCTTGTGGGTGGCCAGAGTGCCCGCTGTGATAGTTAGGAACAATATGGACTTCATGGAAGCCCCAGGTGAAGTGAAGAGGGAGGGAGGACAGGAATAGAAAGTGCATTGCATGGCAAGTGCGTCCAAGGTAGGGATGCGTTAGACGTAAAGATAAAAGTTGTACTGAGTAATGCGATCTGTGACATGGACTAGAAATGTAATGGAGTTGTATTATCATTCATGTGCAATATTTATCAATATGAACAGTCTGATCAAGACATATAAGAATACATAATGGACAATACATTAATTGCCACTAGCGTTCTATTAAAGTATTAACATCTGCTTTGCTATACTGGGAGGGGTAACTTGCTGAAAAGATACATTTTCTACATACTGTGAAAGCCAGAATTTCACATTGCTAAAACCTAGAATCAATAGGGTAAGCATGAGTGTCAGACCCTACTAAAATTGGGCTTTGTAAATGACACTAGGCATCTAGTATGGCCACCCACATTACATATTCTGTATCATAAAGAACCTTATCAAATATAATGCTGTCTAATCAAAGGCTGTCTAGTTATGTAAGCAAAACAGTAGTTTACATAAATTATTATACACAAAATTGCTTTAATTCTACCATGGCGTTAGGAAAATCTACGTTGGGAAGCTGTAGACGAGGACCGCGATTCAGGGATTATATCCCCTGAGTTCAAACTGCACAATACAGAACCAGTGTGGAAGTTAGCTACATCCCATATGTTGCACACACGTGGTGACTCACTTCAAGATGGAGCACTTGCCCTTTGATCAGTGAAACTACAAGTCAGAGCACGACACGGCATAATGTGTGAAGAAACAAAATGAGTGACCACATAGCGCTAAGAAGTGGAACCAGGAGATGGAAATGTTAATGCGTGTTTGTAGTCCTGATGAAGGCCGTACACTAAGAATTTAATAGGGGCACAATGGGTGTTGCATACCCTGCTATACAGGCCGACACACACAGTGGCGACATTTTATAGATACAGGCCCTCATTACGACCCTGGCGGAGTGGGTTACCGCCAGCGGTAATCGTGGCGGACCCGTCCGCCCTACTACGAGTTCCCGTAGCGCCATGGAGCCTTTCTCCGCCTGGTTTTACCGGGCGGAGAAATCCATGGCGCTAAGGGACCTCGTTGTTAATTACGCCACCGTACTTTACGGTGGCGTAATTAACGCCTTCCCCACTCCCATTATACCCTATGGGGCAAGAATGGGAATGGGGAAGGGCAAAATGGGGATTGGGGATTTACCGCTCCGCCAAGGTCGGCATGGGGTGGAAAATCCGCCAACCCCCATGGCGCTATCGGCAGCTTTCCGCCGTGCTCCGCGGTGCATTTAGCACCGCGAATTCCGCCAGGGTCGTAATGAGGGCCACAGTCTTCATGATATTTGTTGTTGCTGTGTAAAAACACATAATTACTGCTGCATCTATAAGTATAATGTGATGGGGCACAGGCAGATGGAATATCTATAGACAAGATAATGATAAATATATCTGTGTCTGTAGAAATGAGGAATGAGTGATCATTAGGGTGGTCTTACTCATTGAGACATTGTTAACTCATGATGAAATGTAAGAATGCTTTTTATTGCACACCTACCTACTCATTAGAACTTTATTTCTGCCGTGGCTGACTTTAACTGATTGGGCCTCATTAGGACCCAGGCGGTAAGGGGTTTACGCCGGCGTAAACCTTGCCGCCCCTTACCGCCTGAGTACGAGTTCCCTTAGCGCCATGGTGATTTTAACGCCTGCTTTTAGCAGGCGTTAAAATCCATGGCGCTAAGGGACCTTGTTGTTAATTACGCCACTGTAATTTACGGTGGCGTAATTAACGCCTTCCCCACTCCCATTATGCCCTATGGGGCAAAAATGGGAATGGGGAAGGGTAAATGGGGATTGGGGACTTACCGCCCCGCCAAGGTCGGAATGGGGCGGTAAGTCCGCCAACCCCCATGGCGGAGTTGGCAGCTTAGCGCGATGGACCATGGTGCTAATAGCGCCATGGTCCTCCGCCAAGGTCCTAATGAGGGCCATTGTATTTTATGGGAAAATTAAAGCAAAGGTGTATATAATAATTGATGTAAATTACAGTTTTGGTTTCAAAATGATACAGACTTTGCTTAGACCACGTGATATTTGAGAAGGTTTTTCATGTCACAGACTGAGTTTTGTGGGTTGCTTTACTACATGTATAGTGTTAAAACCCCACACCTTATGAATGGTGTTTTTATTGAGCCATAGGATGTTAAATTTAAATGAAAAGAAAAATGAAATGGGAAAATAGATGTGGAATTGAGCAGAGCTCCGTTATCGGCTATAGAGGAAAAATGTGTGTTGGCCATTCAACTAAAGCAGTCGGTTTAGCAGTAAATATGTCCAAGGACAACACCTATTACAACACAAATTCGCCAAAGAAAGGATGGTGGAAGGAACAAAAGAGTCTTGTCTTATTTGCAAGAATATCTGTATGGAAACCAAGGAAGCACTATTTATAAAACATTGATTATTCAAATATGTTTTCATCTAAAGGAGTAATTGTGTGAAGAACGCAGCCTTATTCATGCAACATTACATATGGTGATGCACAGGGTGGGTGTTCAAAATGTCATGTCAGAAGTGAATTTGCATTTTAGTAAAGGAGTCCATGATTGGAGGGAACCTAAAGATGCTTATGTGAGATGTATACTATGCTTTAGAAAAAAAAAGACTGACATTCATAGAAAGGGCTTTTTTATTGGTTTCCTTTCCCTGGATGGGAGGCCTCAAGGCTGTGTGTTCCAGGCTGAGAAAAGAGATCTATGCATCCAAGTGAACCCACATCCAAGCCCGTGTCTCTGTGGCATCTGTAACGCTCACCTTGGCTCTGCGGGGGTATCCGGAACCTCTGCGAGACACCGCTTTCTGGTTTCTTTCTCTGGGATGATTAGTCTGTGGGAACAAGGGTGAAAGAAATAGTGAGATTGGGGGAGGTCTGACACCTCTAAACAGCTCCTGCACACTTCTCCTGTACCCTGCCCCTGTTGTCACCCACCCTGTGAGTGTGTATATGCTCACCTTGTATATATGGAAAGAAGGCTCTCCGTCCTGCTTTTGTCGATACTCAGCAGGGGCACGTAAGTCCCTTGAAGTCAGTTACTTCACTGACTCCCTTTTAGCCCAGACCTGCTGCGGCTTGGAATGTCTCTGCGGGGATGATCCCACATAGTTCAGGTACTATAGTGCAGTCCTTAATCCGCTGCTTCCATATATGTTGTGAGTCCTTGTCTCAATGTCTTTCCTTGTTATTGGCGTAACGAGTGTTCTCTTTTGTTTTTTCCAGGGTGTCACAGAGTGGATGGATTGGATGAAATGCCGGGCCATAGCGACTGTGTACTGGAGAAGCCGCCGGTGCTGCTGAACTGGTGACAGGTAGGTATGGAGCTGCTGAAGCCGCGTGGGCCCGATGAGGAAGAGGGGCCACCGGCGCTGCAGAGCTGATGACAGGTAAGGATGGAGCTGCTGAAGCCGCGTGGGCATAATGAAGAGGAGGGGCCGCCGGCGCTGCAGAGCCGATGACAGGGATCTGCTGAAGCGCGCGGGCCCAATGAAGAGGATGGGCTGCCGGAGCTGCGGAGTCAATGACAGCTAAGTAGTGCTGCAGATGGGGGTCGGAGCTGCTGTGAAGCTGCGCGGGCTCGATGTAGAGAAGGGGCCGCCGGCGCTGTGAAGCTGATGGCTGAAGGCTGGATGTTCAAGATCAGGAGCACGTGAAAAAAAAGGCTCCCGAACTGCGGTGAGCGTCTGCTGCTGTAGACAGATAAAACGCGAAGCGTGGATTCCTGCTTGGGTGTGGCTTATATAGCCAGCCACACCCCAAGTCTAATAACAACTAGTCTGTTGCTTCTGGTGCTTTGACAATCCACTTCCTCCTCCGTATCGAGTTATATACATGTGGAGATGGGCAAAGCTGGTTCCAGATGCGCCATGCCCTGGTCCAACTGAGTTTCTTCTTGTGTCTGGTGAGATGAGTTTTTGCAGACTTATAAGGATGTACACCCTGTGTGAATGAATGAGCTACTGACTTGGTGGGAGCGGGGTCATCTAAGGTGGAGGTCGTGACAGCATCTAACAATTCGGCTGAACTCTTTAAAATCTGCAAGGAGTTGGCCAATCCTGCTGCAGTCGCTACCTCTCCTGTCCCCTCCCAGGCCCTCTGCACGACCCTGACTTCTCGCTTCTCTTTTCATCTTTAAAACCCAGGGCATCCTGTTCACCCTCTCATCCTCTCCTCTTCCTCCCTCTACTCTCTCATCTACCTCTGGCCCCCATGACCACCTCTCCTCCCACTTTCTCTTCCTTTCCTCTGTTCTACCCTGACAGGGTTTCTAGACAAGTCCGGTCTATGAAAGTCTCATCAAAGAAGGTTCTTCCCTGTTCTTCAAAAACCATCAAGGACCACATTAACACCCCTGCCCCTGCACTGGCTGACTTCTGCAACCACTCCTTAACCACTGGAGCCTTCCCTTCCCCCCTGTAGCACTCTCTTGTGCACCCTCTTCTCAAGAAACTCTCAGCCGACCCCTCCTGCCCGGCTAACTATTGCCCGATCTCCATCACTCCTTTCCTGGGAAAACTCCTTGAAACGCTGGCTAACTCCAGGCTTAATCTTCAACTGAATTTGTTGGTTGCCTCCATGACCATCAGTCTGGCTTCAGAGTAGCCAGAATCAGAGAAACTGCTCTCCTGAACATCCCTGAAGACCTGCTCTCTAACCTTGATTTTAATCTCCCCTTTGTCCTCATCTTACTCGATCTCTCTTCTGCCTTTGACGCGGTCAACCATGCCATCCTGCTCCATCATCTCTGTGATGACCTGGGAAAAACTGATGAGGCCCTGGCCTGGCTGACCCCGTTCCTCTCTGATCGACCCTCCCAGGTCCAACTTGGGTCCTTCCTTTCCTCTATCGCACTCTCTAGCTGTGGTGTTCCCCAGGAGTCTAACCTCTCTCCCTGGCTGTTCAACCAACACCTGGCACCTCTCGTCCACTGCATTGCCACTCTCTTCTCCAACTTTCAGTGCTATGCAGATGACACTCAGCTCATTTTCAGGCTCCCCTCTGCCACCTCTTCTCCTTCTTTCATCTCTGACTGTCTGTCTGCTATCCAGGAATGGTGTGCCACCAACAATCTCTGCCTTAATGCCAGTAAGACAGAGATTCTCCTCATCGGCACACCTGCACCCTCCTTTCCTGTCACTCTCTGGCCAGCCTCCCTTGGCCCTCTTCCTGCTCCCATCTGTGAGGCTAAGAACCTCAGGGTCATCTTCGACTCCACATTCTCCTTTTCTCCTCACCTCTCTGACGTCTCTAAGAAGTCAAACTACAAACTGCATCTCCTCAGAGGTATTCTTCCTTTCCTCTCCTTCCCCCATCAGCTCACTGTCTCTAGAGCTCTGGCTCTCTCTAGGCTGGACTACTGCAACAGCCTCTTTCTAAATCGGCCTGCTTCTACTCTCCGCCCTCTGCATCTCATCCTCTAGAACCGGACTGTGAGGCTTGTCCTTGACCTCAAGCCCAGGGATCGTATCTCTCCAGCACTGAAATCTCTGTATTGGCTCCCAGTGGCTGCAAGGATTAAGTTCACGACCCTCTGCTTCATCCACAAGGCCTTCTAGGGCCTGGGTCCTCAATACCTCCAACTCTCTCTTCATAAATACCTTCCTTCTCAAGCTCTTTCCTCCTCCACCTCCAACTCCCTCAGGGTCAGTTGCTTCTCCAAGCAACGAGTTGGTGGTAGATCTCTTTCTTTGGCTGCGGCCTCCCTCTGGAACAGCCTCCCTGCCACTCTGAATCTCGAGGAGAACCATCTCCGGTTCTGGAAGCACCTCAAGACCTTCTTCTTTGCTTTTGCCTTCTCTCTTACTCTCCCCAGCTGTTTTCTTGTCTGATACCGCAGTGGTCACTTGGCTACCCTCTGATTTTGGGTCCAGGTCCCTACCCGCCCAATTGCACACCTGCACTGCCTCGCTGCATCCCTTGAACTTGGGTCTGTATCTGTAACCCTACAGTTCCTCTGTCTGCACTTTTGGACACCTGCTGACTGCACTTACCCTTGTACCTGCCACCTGTTGGCCACACTTCTTTTTATTGTTTTTTAATCCCATGTACAGCATCGCCCCCTCCCCTTTCCCCTGGCAATTTTCCCCTCGCCCCTGCCCTGCACTTGCGCGATCCCAATGACACTTGGCCTAGTAAGATCGTTGTCTCTCTCCTCCCTCTGTTCCCCCTTCCTTGCCTCTTCGCGCCTTGAAACACTTGTGTATAGGCACGTTACAAATGCCATATCATATCATATGCAAGTCTTCTGCTGTCCCTGAACATTTTGTAAGTGAACCGCGCATTCAGTGGTGACCACAAGCTTCAAGAGCCTTTGCTTGCATCTATCGCACAGCAAAATGGGAGTTGATGGAGCAGCGAGGAGAGGCACTTCTGGCTGGTGTGCTTCAAGATGGACCTTCTCAGACATCTGAAACTAGAAACCTTCGGACCAAGAGAAGAGAATGATAAATACAAATGTGAGTAATTTAGCTGAAAGTTCACATGAAACGGGATGTTCTGTTTTATTTTTTCCTTCAAAAAAGGATCCTATTATGTTTTCTACTCAGAGGAAACAAGTGGTTATCTTTGCAGAGAAGCAAACATTTGGTTGGTGAGAGGCCTCATAGCTGGGGACATTATTCCTTTTTTTCACTCTGCACAGGGCGATTACAATTACAAGCGAGCCCATGTATGGCAAATGTGCTTTACGTTTGCTATCACTTAGGACAGTGTACCTTGCATTGGCACTAGGCCGCATGGAGATGAACATTACCTTGTGTAGGGAAATATCTGTGACAAAAGTTTTGTTTCTGTTCAATGTTGACAGTTTTGAAGAGCAAGGAAAGGGGCTTATTTTTTGCCTGGTTTGCATTACTGGACTCAAGTATGTTGGAAAATCCTTGATGGCTCTCTGACTGCTTGTCTATTGGAACTGAAGTGCTGTATTTTGATTTTCAATAAAATAAATATTCCATGAGGTGCGAGTCTATCGGATTTTGAATAATAAAGAGACATTTTGCATAAGCACAAACACAGCTGTTGGATTGCATTCATATAATATGATCATTCAATACAGTCAGTGTTCTGTGTAGGTCTGGTGAGTTCATGGAAAATTAATTAACAAGGTTTCTGGATGTGTCAGATCTCATTCTACTTGGCTGACAGTTCCCATTATTATAAAAAGAAAAAAGAAAAACATCAATAAAACAATGATTAGGGAATTTTGATATATCAAGAAATTATATCAAAGAAAATATACCATTCTCCTACAATAACCTGACAGAGGTTAGGGTGGATGTAATCAGTAATAGCATTAAAAATCAAGTCGGCAGTTCTACAACAGTACAGTAGTAGGCCAGTTGGAACCAAAATGGAGATTATTTGGCCATTTGTGAAGAATAGACCTGTAAATGACAACAAATTAAATAGACAGGCTGATAGCAACCAAGAAAATTAACTTAAACAGGTAAGTAGGCACCAAAGAAGTTAAATCAGCAGAGCTGCAATTATGAAAAATATATATTTACAGGCCAGTAGAAACCAGCAATTGAATCAAGAGGCTGCTAGTAATCAACCAAACTAAGAGGACATTAACATCCCAAATAATTTAAGAATTAGTAGGCCTGACAAAGGAATTAAATGAATAGGTTGTTAATGACCAACAATTTCTCTGCCAGGACGGTAGAGGCCAACAAGATGCTGGTAGCACCTAAGTAAATAAGTTACGGACCATTAGTGACCAAAGACAATACAATGGCTGATGTCGACCAAAAACTAAATCATCCATCTGTGGCCAGCTTATAGGAAGTTTGCAGTGGTGCAAGTGCAAAGTTGTACGGTATTAGCACTAGGGCAAAGTTTGCAATATTTCTAAAAACTATGTGACATATTAGAAAACCATTGCACCATGACAAGTGCAGTTTGGTATGGAAAAGGCACTTGAGAAAACATTGCCCTACTGCAAAAAAAGATACATTTTCACAGCATTTTTGCACCAGGACAAAGTTTGCCCTAGTGCTAATGCCGTAGTGATAAAACAGAAAGATATTGGCACTAAGGCAAACTTTGTCCTGGTGCAAACATGTATCCAACATGTATCTTTTTTGCACTAAGGCAATTGCTTTTGCCATGGTGCAATGGTTTTCCTATATTTCCCAGTGTTTTTTTTTATTTTTTAAATAGAGCGAACTTTGCACTAGGTCTAATACGTAAACCTTGCACTTGCACTGGTGGAAAGTTTATGTAATCTGGCCCCTGGTGGTGACTAACAATTAAATTAACAAGCCAGGAGTGATGGTAATTGAATTAACAGGTAGCTAGTGATCAAAAGATGAAATAACCGACCAGTAGTGACAAATGATTGAATTGATAGGCTTGAAGCAACCAAACAATATAACCTACCCATCCCTTTGGGACTGTGATCTGTAAGCGACTTCAATTCAACACTACAGCTAAATCGATGCCTAATCTGGGATGCTGATGGAAGCCCTTATTGATGTATTTTTATGTCTAGTTCGTTTACTCTGGATGGCAACCCTTATATTATAACACCCCTCTCTCAGAATCCCACTGACCCCGCTGAGCCAAGAAGTAGGTTTGTTTTGCAAATTTAAAAGGTTTATTTGAAAATTAAACAATATATATATATATATCACACTTTTATAATAAATTAATATTTGATATCACACTTGAGAATATGATGCTGATCAACAATGGATAATGTTATAGTGGTAGACTCTTTTTAATGGCTTAGAAGTTGATATAGAGAGGATAAAGTAGCTGAGAATGCTCATACGGCTTCAAAGACAATGCAATGATGAATGAAATGCAGTACAGAAAATAAACTTGATATGATTTCAACCAAAACAATGTAATCACTTTTCCCCCTGGTAGCAATTCACCCCCCCCCTTTATGCAATGTAAAGATATGGAAGGAAAGCACACAGTTCTGAGGAAGGCAATCAAATATAATTCAGTTCCCCCCCTAGCGAGCGTAGAGCAACAGGGATGATTTTAAACACAGGCAAAGTACTTTAAAGGTGGTATGCAAAGAAGTGAAAAATATGCTAAAATGATTTTAATTCCCTCTAGAGGTTCAGGGTGGGTGACAGCTATTTTGTATTAGTTCAGGATCACTTTAGCAATGCTCTATGAATGATTGTCAGGTTGCAAAAATTTCAGCAAAGGAAAGCAAGGACAAATATTTTTACACGAGACTGAAATTAAGCAAAATGTCAAATCGCGGCAATTTAGTCGCGTGCATCGATCGCAATTACGGAGGAAGTATAAGGAATAGCAAGTCGGTTTAGAGCTTGTTGGAAAGCTTACAATCTCAGCTTCAAAATAAAAGTTCAAGCTTCTATCACAAACCGTTCCGGAGATACGGCCGATTTAGTAAAGGTAGTTTTTCGGATTTGAAATTACAGTTTCAGAATGACAGATGACAGTTTTCAGTTTTAAAGATGACAGAATGACCCGATTCTAGGAGGCAGTTCTAATAGGTTAAAATAGTTTGGATTAGATTATTTTAAACTAAGAGATTGGTTTTGGCACAGTGCTAGCTGGGTACTCACACTCGATTTGGACAGGAATGCGACTTCGTCACGGATCGGGTCAACTGGTTGGACTGGACTCCTGGCGGTTCTCTCACCACGGACAATCTCTGCCTGGTTCTGCTCACAGCGATCTGGGTCAGCTCTGCTAGTGGTGCTGCACAGCGGTCTGGATCTCTGGTTCTGACAAAAGTTCTTGGCACTGCACGGCGGTCTGGTCTCTGGTTCCGGGTACAGCTCTGCTTTCTGGGTGTTTCTGGCACAGGGTTTTAGCCAGAATCAGACAGCTCAGCCCGGCTTTCTGAATAGTTTGGTTTGGTTGCAAGGTTTTGAATGCCTGCTGATAGGAGTTCAGCTGTTGGGTTCTAGAGTTCTTGATGTTTCTGGATGTGAAGTCTGAAATCAGGATGTGGAGTTGTCTGTCAAAATGCTGTGCAGAAAGTGAAAAAGAAAGTCCTATCTGGCTTCCAGTGGCTCTTTTTATGTGTTTAGAAAGTGGGAGTGTCGGCTCATCTTGTATGCCCAACCCTCTCAACTTATCATTGGCCAGTTCCTCCCCTCTCCCTTGATTGGGGGAACTGGGTTGTGAGTCAGAGTGATGAGGTAGGTTTATGGTCAGAGGATCCTCCCCTTGTCAAATTGCACACAAATCTATTTCTGATCCAAATACATATTTATCTATGTTCCATTTTTTCTAATATTATACGTCCAGTTAACATATTTTCCGTAACACCAAACCATCCGATCCCTGTCTTTGTAAGATGTCGTGTCCACTTATGACAGAATTCTGCCCTTTTCATCCAGATCACGACCTCTAAACCTTTCCAGATTTTACACAAATGTGCACCAGGGATATGGGTTACAGATGATAAAGTGTCAGATTTTTAACATGCATACATTTGGAGTAACAGCCTTTTTTTCCTCTACTATCCCCAAGAACATACCACAGGGTCCTAACACCTCTTAAAATGTGCACAGAAAAATCACAAGAATGATAATGTTATTTATATAATTTTTACAAGTCCGCACTATGAATTATCCATCTTTTTAAAATTATGCTCTGGCCCCAAAGGGGTGTGGTTTTCCAAAGCACATGGTGGAATTTCTGGTTTATCCACTTCCCCCAAGCTCAGCTTGCTCACAGATGCAGTGCCCCTCCCACTTCTCCTTCCAAGAGGAAGCCATTTACGACCCCCCTAATATAACATTTGCCTGAGCCAGGGACAGTGCTTTGTTTAGTTTCCTGTAGTCCCCAGGTGCTCCTCCCCTAATTCAATCAGAGTGGTGTCATCTCCTTTTGGCAGGGGCATCAGAAAGCAGCCAGGCCTGGGAAGAGTGGCTGAGCAGGTTTCACTCCTGTCGGGGGTAGTTGCCGGGCAGAATTCACTCTCAACAAAGCCAGGCTTCAGCTAAATGTCACTTTAGTTCCCAGTTTTCTACATTCAAATCAAACTGACAATTTGTACACATGCAGCTAGAACGCTGATTCTAAGTTCAAAACTATGACATTTCAACAGTTGCAAACTATGTGACACTCAACAGTAGGTCACTCATTTATTTTAAACATTTAGATTTTAGTGTCTTTCAGTCCAATTTCACTTCAGCTGCTGACATCCACAGCTTAGCCAGTTTTGTTATGAACATTGTTTTGGGCTCTTTCTCTTTCCAGATTTAGTATGCACACAATAATACATTCTGCCAAATGCCTGCTGGTGTTCATTGAGATTTTTGAATATCTTGTGATGTTTAAAATAGGCATTTTTAGCTTGCATTTCAGAGAAACAAAGGTGATTTCAAAGCGCTTTTTTAGCTAACCGGCACTGCTGTTTTTCCTTTGGCACACATTTCACCCATGGCACTCCTGGCCCCTCACGCTCGCACTGGTGGGTGGCAGGTCAGGGGACCATTTTGCTGTGCGCAAAACTGCACGGTTCTCCTAGTTCTGGGATAGAATGATGAGCGGTGACAGCTTATCCCCACATCTACCCAGTCTAATAATTCAACATGGGTCAAAACCCTTGACAGATCTAGAGTGAAGGGCGTGAAGGCAAACTACAGTCCATGAATCAAAGAACTGTGAGCAGTCTAAGGATGAATGCCCACTGTCAGATGTGTCATTGTGCTGACTATGAAGGTGCATTAGAAGGCCTACTTTGATTCCAACGATGAAGGTGTTAAGGACAATTGTGGACACAGAGAATGCAAGGGTTTGAGGTGATATGATATGATATGATGTGGCATTTATAGAGCGCCTGTACACGTGTTTCTTGTGTTAAGGCGCAGGCCTTTACACAGGTGCTTTCCCATAGCTGATCTGGGGAAGTCGAGGAAAGTTGTTAGCAGGGCAGTGTACATGATGATGATGCTGCAGAACTAGCAATTAAAAGGGGAGGGGAAGGGAGTGATGGTTGGTGTGGTAAAGGGGGCTTGTCCCCCACGAGAAAATGGGGTCTGCAGCGTATCGTTGTAGCCTGGATTCCGCTAAATGAGTGTTGGGCCAAAGTATGCCCTAAGAATTGGGGTACGGATAAGTAGTTGGGGGCTTGGGGAACATGTGATACATTGGGCTGAAAGCTACTATTGATTTTATGAGGTAATACATAATACAAATTGGTACACATGTTAACAATTATTTCAAATAGTTCAGCTATATGTGCAGTTGTCATTATTGTAGCCAATATTTCTGTATTTGAGATTTGGTAAATCACTGTTATCACATACAACCACAAAATCCTGAATTGAATCAATGTTTAATATGAGGACTTACTGTTCTAGCAGTCGTAACCTCTTCCCATTTATGACCACCCCATTTAACATAAGAACATGGCCTACACAGGTACACCACCCACCTGGTTAGAAAAATAAATTATAGCCACATTCGTGTGCCCCAAGGCTTTTTAAAACTAATTTCAACACATTCAAACCAGAGCTAAAGGGGTAGAAATTCTTACGGCGAAAAAGTAATCTGGAAATCGTAGACGACAGGGCGCACCTACTACAAGCCCTGCCTCACATCTGTATTCCAGAAGGCGTATGTGTTAATGTTGATGCAGGAGCAGTGCCTTGTTAGAAGAAATTGAATACATATAGGTTTCTGAACTGTGCTTTCTTTATTTAGTTGCAGGGCTACTTTGCATGGCATGCTTAGGCTAACTCTTGATTGGAAAACATACACAGGAGTGAAACAGCCAAAACCTTTTTCAACACGGATCACTGCATCTAAGCATATATATGGCTCTACAACCTCTAACTACTATCTGTTTTTAGCTGTTTGGAAAACCTTTATTCGACAAAATGACATCAGGTTCAAAACACATCTCAACATACATGGTGTTAATACAATAATAGAAGCCTACACAAATAAACATTATTTAACAAAAACAGCCAACTACTATCTCAAAGAAGATTGTGGATGATTTTGTGTTCCCTGTGGAGTGCAGTGTATCTATTTGAGATAGAGAGAGAGAGAGAGAGAGAGATGGAGAGAGAGAGATAGAGAGAGAGAGAGAGAGAGAGAGAGAGAGAGAGGGAGGGGGCATTCAGAGTAAGATAAATGTGACCTGTCTGCAAATGGCCACAGGTAGGAGTGCAGGGTTGAAGGTTGTGTTGCCTTGTAAGCTCTACTTCTGCCTTTCCCTGACTAACCAACTCCCCTCTGAGATCTCTTACCACTTTACACTACACACAGACAAACCCACACAGGAGGCCATCACAGGCCTAGCCATTAGCACATCCGCACCAACCGAGCCCTGTCACACTCTCACAGATCAGCGGCTAGACAAACCAACAAATTAAATGAACAGGTTGGTAATGCCCAACATTTGCACTGCCAGGACGGTAGCGGCCAACAAGGTGCTATTAACACTTAAGGAAATAAATTAACAGACCAGTGGTGACCAAAGCAAATAAAATGAATAGGTTGATGTCGATAAAAAATGTAATCAGCCATCTGGGGCCAGATTATAGGAATTTTGCACCTGTGCAAGTGCAAATCACTGTAGTCTATCAGATCGTGAGCTCTTCCCTATGGATAACATTCTCCTACATTTCTACCACCAAACCCATAGAAAACAGCTTGGCACTCAGGACCCGGATACTTCCGACGTGCACCCATTAACCCCACAGGATTCACATCTGCCATTTCCACTTTCCCACTTACGAACCCATACCCCTTTTTCTCGTACAAAACCAAGCAAAGCGAAGCCAGCAGTAATGGCAGACAGGCGCTGTACAAGACCACTTATGTTAAATATGTTACTGGCAACAATGGACCTGCAATCTTCCTATCCATCCATGTTGTTTCAGTCACAGCTATGCTATTTCTTCCAGAAAAAGAAGAAAAAAAAACATGTGAACGGTAATGGGCTCATTGTGGGTGTTAAGCATCCCCTTTAATTCCGATTTCTGAAAGATCCAGGGATACTGGTTAAGCCTCTTTATTTCTAAACAATACATCATCCCAGGCCACTGGCTTGCAGACAAGTACATATATTCTATTCTGTCTTTTCAACTCCAGTAGACACAACTAATCACATGATCCATGCCGAGATGATCCAATTAAATAATTTATGTAAATCATGTCATCATTTAATTGAACTATTTAAAATAATCTGAAATAATCAAATGGAATCTAAAGTCATCTCAACTCATTACGAATCCAAAGTAATGTGAGAAAGACACTCCAAATGTCACCTGAAGTAATCTAGCATTTGTAAAGGTTACGTGAGTATCAAATAAAAACCAATATTTCTGCAACTGGATCATGTAAAAAAAGATTTCAAATTGTTTATACTGTATCCAGTTGCTCACACAGGGGTTTGTGTACATCTCCTGAAATGCTATGAAGAACGATTCATTTCTGATGTGTGTACCTTCATCAGCAATGCGCCAACCTCCATCTCTATATATCCGTAGACAGTGCCCTGTCAGAGGCACTCTTTCCCCCTCTCCTCATTTTACATAGCAGCAAACCTCTGCTGCCTTTGGGATGCTACAGAGGTAATGTTGTAAACATTCAGAAAAGTTAAATGATAAAAACAAGATTGTGAAACACACATATGCACGCACTGGAACATTGAGTTATTAGGATGATGGGCAATATCTGTTTCTTCCAGTGGCGGATGCAGTTTTTTGGTACGGGGAGGCAGGATATAGGGCGCCAACGGGAGGATAGGGGGGCACACTGGGCACCAGGGGGGCCAGGAGGTGCCGCCGCCCCCTTTGTCCCTCCCCTGGCTCCGCCACTAGTTTCTTCCTCTGGGTAAATCAGGTGAAACATATTGACTTATAAAAAGATTTTAAAACATATTTTAAAAAGTGAATTTCTACATAGTCTAGATATTGTCAGAAAACCTGATCAGTCTACTTTTTGAGATACTAGCCCTTGTGTGAGAAACAACTTAAGTATTCCATTCATGACTGCACATTATTTGAGCATTTCAGTATGCAAGTGGCATGTGATAACATATGATGCCTGAAGCTGGTATATCGAGTTCCCATATCAATTGGGAATTTGAGGTTGAGAGCCAAAACCTATTGCCATTGCCACTGATGCTCCCTATTAGATTAGCATATGTTGTATGGTGTATGATATCTATTTGCAGAATGGTGGTAAATGTTACATGTTCTGTGGTCATGAGCTTGTGATTGTTCAATAACTAGATGCTGCAACCTTACAGGCTGATTCATGGAATTAATGTGCGCTGAAAATTTCCGCGTGCGAAAGCGTGCGAATCGCAGCGCAAGTGCGAAAATTGCAGCGAAAACTGCGCACATCGATACATGGAAGTCCGTGCGCGCGTAAATCCATGGATGTGCGCTGAAATCCTGCGTGGCGCATGCGGGCGCACACTTCACCAAACAGCGTGCGCTACGCGCACAGCGAAAGCGCACATAGCGCGGCGCACACAACAAATGTAGGATGAACACGGGGCGTAACATGCGGAATGGGGAACAACGTGTGAAAATCTGGGCGTTACAGGGGAAGTACATGAGGCAAATGCTCGGAACACCCACATGCACGCCTACAACACGTATTCATGGAATCGAACAGGGCTAACGCGTGCGTCAAAAAAGACGCGCTAATCCAGAAACACGTACGGCAGCAGGTAGCAGGCGTACACGGACCCGCGCAGCATAAAAGTGCACGCAAACAACAAACAAGCTCAGACGCTACGATGAATATACCGTTCCTTGCAGCAGTGGTCGTGGGATACCGCAGGAGGAGGAGGAGGATAGTCAGGGCCAGAATTTTTACACCCAGGACCAGCCTTTTTGGGATGCCTGATGACCAGGTGTATCAGAGGTACACGTTTCCACCTGACATAATACTCGACCTGGTGAGTGAGTGGGAGGATGACTTCACATCACCCACCCTATGCTCCCAAGCACTGAGCCCCTTGGAAAAGGTGCTCAATGTACTGCACTTCTTGGCTACTGGGTCATTTCAGCGGACAAGTGCCATCATGACTGCACGGCCATCAGTCCGCAGGCACATATACCTGCCCAGAACACCTGCAGAAAGGCAGGTTGTTGTCCAGGAATTTTACGGGGTGGCACACTTCCCCAAAGTGCTAGGTGCCATTGATTGCACCCATGTGGCACTACGTCCTCCCAGGGCATCAGAGCACATCTATAGAAACCGCAAGCACTGGCATTCCATCAACGTGCAGGTAGAATATGATGCCAAGGGAATCATCACCTCAGTATATGCCAACTATCCAGGGTCCACCCATGACAGTTTCATATACAGAATGTCAACCCTAAACCAGGACCTAGAAGCTGGGTGGCATGGCGATACATGGCTGCTTGGTGAGTACAAATGCCACTGCACATGCATGCATGCCAGATACTGGGTCATGTCACAACTCCACTAATGATACCCATCATCACCTCCCCAGGGGACAGTGCCTACCCTCTGAGCACCCACATGATGACGCCAATTTGGAACCCCACCACACCACCCGAGGTAAGATACAACCCAGCCCATATTGCAACCCGGGGCATAGTGGAGCGCACATTCGGAGTGCTCAAGTCACGCTTTCGCTCCCTTGACCGTTCTGGTGGGCAGCTGCTATACGCTCCCCCAGTAGTGTGCAGGATCATAGTGGCAGCATGTGTCCTGCACAACGTTGCAACACGCCGGGGCCTGCCGATGGACATGGTGGTGCCCCCACATCCCCAACCACATGCACGGCTGCTGCGCATGGGAGGGGAAAGGGCATGTGGTGAGGTAATTACTTCACCTAAAATCACACCCCAGTGGATTGCACACAGCCTTGGCACATACCAGCTGACAATCAATGATGATGACATAAGGGACAGTCAACTGTCACAATCATACCAGCCTGAGATTGGTCAACTGGAAGTGTTACATTGTGTGCATCCCTACCTAACGAAAGACAACCAATGCTGTGTCATTAAAAAACATACATTCATGCTGCATGAATGACTACCCCCTAGCAAAATACAACATGAAAATAGCGCCATGTCACCCAACCCCTCCCCATCTCCGCCACCCAACACACCATGGCATGTCATGCAATGTGAAAGCAAACAAAGCAATGCACAAGACCTGACACAAGTGTCACAAAGTGCACTGTCCCAAATGGAAACAGCCCACAGACAATATGCTCCCAGTAATCAATAACAAACAGCACACATGACCAAATACTTCCCACCAACACAATACAGCAACACAGCATGAAACATTGCAAAAACATGACAGTACAAAGTCAAAGTAGTGGTAGTCTTACAACCTGAAAAAGCCATCACATCGACCCCTTCCAACTGCAGAGTGTTGCTGCCACGTAAATGTGTCAGTGTACTGCATACAACATGAACTCCATCTGCAAAGGAGATGGCCTTGTGAAGACATGAAGAAGGTACCTGCGAATTTTGAGGAAGACACAGATACACAAGCACATATCAATACACCATGCAGTGTTCAATACAACAACAATACCCACTAGGGATGTCCACACAGTATTGACTACAGACTGCCCACACAGCTCATGGGAGCCCAATGTCACCGTGTAGGTCACTGTCACTTGGTCACACCCTTTGCAAGCCCATGGAAATGGGAAGCAGGAGGGGTGTGTGTGTCACGAACCCAAGCATCTAACCCAAACTCAGGACAAGCCTGCATGTGCCCAGCCGGAATACACAGTGGATACCCACGGGAGCCACACAAGACAACACACTGTAAAAAAAATAATTAAAAAAAGAAAAATCAAAAATGCCCATGTGGGGGCCAGGAGGGGGGCACCCACGAGGTTCGAGGACAGGGTGCACACAAACACCCACCTGCGTGGATGTTGCGGAAAAAGAAAATACCTCCATGGGCTCATGGCCTGCACGGCTATGCCATTGTGGGAGAACTGCTGTCGGTCTCTTCACCCTCTGCTGCTGCATCAGGAGGTGGTAGTGCTATGGGAGGCAGCCCACGCAAAGCCCTGGTATGGTCCTCTGTGGTAGCAAGCATGCGGGTCTGGAAGGTCTAATTCTGGAGGATGATAGTGCGGAGATCCCCATGCAGCACCTCACGGGTTGCCTGCATTTCTGCACGCATGGCCTCGCGTGATGCCCGGATCTCCTCACGGGTTGCCTGCAGCTCAGCTGAGAGAAAACGTGTGAGCTGCTCCAGCTGCTGTTCTGCCCTAAAATTTCGGGAAGCCTCAAGTTCAAGCAGAGTCTCCCTGACGTTATGGAGTTCTACCCTCAGGGCTTCCCTTTGGCCCTGTGACTCTATTGATATGGCTTCGCGCAGAGTCTCTAGTGCCGCCCATTGGTCCCTGTTGGTCGCCAACATGTCTTCCCTGTGTGATTGGCAAATGGAGTCTGTTGCCTGCTGTTGTTGCTCCATCTGCCTTTCAGGCGGGATAATGGAAGTGGCCACCCTCTCCATTGCCTGAGCCATCATTTCAACTGATGCTGCCTGTTGAGTTGCCATACCATACCGTACATAGAGTTTTCCCATACAGTATTGCCTGGTGGCGCACGGCCACCGCGTCGGCGGGCACCACACCTGTTTGGGGCAAGAGGCGATCTGCACCTTGCTGTGCTGGCACTGCCTGAGGCTGCAGGACTGCATTCCCCCTCTGATCTGCTGGCCCAGGAACAGGATCAGATGTTGTGGAGTGTGACCCTGCATCCACAACCGCCAAAGGTGGACCTACCAACACTGACATCCCCATAGAGGGTTCTACCCCTGGTGCAGGTGATTTGGACAGAACAGAATCCCTGCCAGAAGCACTCACCTGCGACAGCACATAAGTCTCATCATCGGATTCAGCACCGGAATAGAGGTCTGGGGAGGTGCACCCAGAGACACCTCTGGACAGTATGGTCTGCAGTAACAAAGGGTTTTCACCCACCACCACACCACGTCCTCCACTGGTGCCCGGTCGTGGCTGAGATCCCTCCTTGGTCTGCACCATCTCCTCAACCTCATCAGCATCAAGTGCGTAATCACCTGCAAAAACATGAAATACAACAAATGGAAACAGGCATGAGCACCATAGCACACACATAGGGCTGACAAGACAGAGATCCTGAACATGATTTACACATGTCCCATATGACTATAACCCTGGCATGCATGCACTGTCAATGAGTTGAAAGGGGAGGCAAAAAGCAGACACGGAGGACACCAAAATGGAAAATCAACACACTTGCTGCATGGTGGGTAGCACTGGCATCACACATTAGCCTGTGAGTGGCATGTCCAATACACATACATGACACATGCCAGCACACAGATGGCATGTAGCATAGCCATGGTACATTAGACAACTACAGCGATATGTCAGTGAATGAGTACTGTCACCCATCCATGTGAGATGGACATGATGAGATGAAAAATCCTAAATAGTTTGGCAAAATATGCATGTGCCACACAATGCAACACATCTAGTGTACAATAATACAGTGATTGTAGGCAGATGTACACATCAATGGTTGGTCACTTTAACATGACAGAAAACAACTATCAAGTTCCACATGCAAACAGGCCCTAAAAATAAATGTGAGCAGGCCAATAGTCTATCGGCCTGAATGGTCTAATCATTCACATAACCAGGTAATAAATGTGGCCCAATTTGTGGTGTAATCAATGACAGAAGCATGTCACATATGTGGCATTAGGGCTGAAAAATGCGTAGCAAAAATGGGAGAATTGAAAAAATCAGCCTGAATGAACACTGAAAAAATCTGAACAATGTTGTTGCAAGATGACAGTTCAAGGGCAACTGCAGTAATGTGGCTCTAATTGGCTACTGTGGGCAGAAGGGATACTGTCATACCCAAATCCAAGGCACGTGAATGTATTGGAGGAAGCACATGGGTGACCCATACCACTTTGGAGTACACACCCTCACCTGGCACTCAATCAGAACCCGTCACCCAAAACAACATACACATGGATTACACACACATGCATAGGCACTCACCGGACAATGCGTCGTAATCAGTTAGGTCTCCCACACCTTAGATCTGTTCCTCTGTGACGAAGGTTCCAGCAACAGACTCATGTTCAGTGAGTTGGTTGTCCTCTGGTGGAGACCCACCGCCAGTCACCAGAGTAGAGGCATGATTTGAGGCCAGCTTGTTCTTTGCTCTACGTTTCAGGTCATTCCACCGCTTGTAGCAATCATCAGCTGTGCGCCTCACAAATCCAAGGGCACTAATGTGGTCCGCGATGGTCTGCCAGTGTGACCTACGTTGACCAGGTGTGGTCTTGCACCCTGCAGTCACCACCATTTCACGGCTATGTGCCGACACATAGGCCACAAGTGCATCAAGTTCGGCGTCATTAAAGCTAGGCTTCCTTGACGTGCCGGAGTGTGTAGCCGTGTCTGGGGTCTCTGCCTGTAGTGCCAGAGTACCCTTCTTCTTCTTTTTCAAAGGTGGTGCGGATCCTGAGTGGCTTACGCTGCTCTGGTCAGTAGGGGCAGAAGTGCCAGTGGACTGTGTACTAGGAGTGTGTGAAGGCACAATGACCATAGGTCTTGGTGCAGGCATTGGCTGCAGGGTGATATTGGCAGGGGCAACGTCGGTTTGATGGACCTGGACCGACACTGTCCCGGCTGGGAGACTCAGAGCTGGGGTGGATAGAGCTGCAGCTGCCCCTGCAACCTCCCCACCCTGCCTACTTGGGGCAGCAGATGACATTGCTGCCCCAGATCCACGTGGCCTGGTGACACCAACTGCACCGCCACACGTGGCTTAGACTTGCTGACCTGGAAGTCAGCCTGGGAGTCTTCCTGTGCCGGTTCAGGTACCACAATGGGCCGGACCAGCAAGGGCTGAGCTGGGATGGTATCAGCTACGTTTCCCACAACCATGGGAGGGTGGGGCATGGGTGTCCCTGATTGGTCCTCCACACATGGGGGTCTATGGGTACCCTGCAAATCCTGGCCACGTTCCCTACCGTGCCCACCAAGCCCAACTTTTGAAAGTCAGCCACCTTTGCCTCCCTTACCGCTTGGTCGCCTCCCAACCATGGCATTGATGTTGTTGTGCGTATGGGAGTAGCAGTAAACTATTGTCCTGGGCAATTGGGGGTGAAAGGGGTAGGGTACTAGATGGAATTCGTACCATAGTGCTCTAGCAAGGCTGTCTGTGACCCCTGGGGGAAGATGATGGGTCACGCAACGCACAGGCACCCCGAAAACAAAAATGAACATGCACGCAACCCCTCGTAGAGCACGTGCGTGGAAAAATGAACCTGCACTACGCTGTGGCACCCAGAAACACAAAAATAAGCATACGCGTAATACACGCAGCCTACAATGACCTCTGAATGGGTACGCAACACACGGGGCAAGCACAGTTGGTAAATACGTGCGCGACTCACCATATGCCTGGAAAAAGAGCGTGAAAAAGACGTGCATGTGCGCGTTGGCAACACTCCCGCCAAAAGAAGAATTGTACTCTGTCTGAGGAAACAGGACAAAAGAAGAAGTGAACGCTGTTTGAGGAAACAGGCACAACAAAAAAATTGAACGCTGTTAGAGGTAACAGGGAGAACGAACTTGAAACGCTGTGAAGTAATCGCGTGTGAACCGATAAGAAGTACAAAATTCACTGACTCGCTCTCCATGAAAAGCACGTACAAGTAAATGGCGTCCTACACGTACCTTTTAAAGCGGCCCACACGTACAACATCACTTACGCGTGTATGCGCTAAGGCCCTTTCCTCCAATTACACGAGCTGACACTCGGACGTGCAGTTTTTGCACGTGTACGATGAACATGCACCCGTGTTGAGGGAAACACCCGCGTGCGTCACATTACAGACGCGCTTACGCGCTAAAGGGCCTTTGATCCAATGAATTCGCATACGTGCGGTGTATTCACGTGCTGATTCACTATGCACCCGTCACGAGGGAAACACCCGCGTGCGTAACGTCACAGACGAGCTTACACGCTAAGGCCCTTTCCTCAAATTACACGCTGACGTGCAATTTTTTCACGTGCCAAATCACTCCGTATCAAGCTGGCCACGCGACAACACACGGAAGACCACGCTCCTGCCCAGAAGGCCAAATTACTGCCCCCAAGAGCCCCGAGCATGCTCCCACCTGCCATCTGCTGCTGCCTGCCTGCCTGCTGCCCACGTGCCCTGCTATTTGCTGCCTGCACATCAGCCAGGGATGAAGTTGCTGTGACCACCCCTGCTGGAACTGAAGGCTCCCGACTGGGATACCATTGCTCCACAGCCCAGCCCCAGGACCCAGTTGCCCACCCACCCCTGCCTCTGGGGTTGCCATGTTGGACAAAACACCATCTGGCACCACTGGCAACCCCCAGCCAGATAGGCAGAGGGCCACCAGCTTCAGTGCCAGGGAAGTTGGTGTCCTGGTGGAGCAAGTCCTGGGGCAGTATGATGCCCTCTTTGGAGGTTTGCACGCTGACTATGAAGGACAGACCAGGATCTGGATGGACATCGTGACTGCCATCAACGAGGAGGGGGTGGCAGTCCGCGACATCAAACATGTCAAGAAGCGCTAGGAAGAACTCAGGTCCAGGACCCTCGACAAGGCCCGGCACCTCTTGAAGGCAGCGGATGCCAAGGGGTGCCGGGGCCACCTGTCCGACCACCAAATGAGGGTCCTCGAACGCATAAGCCCAGCGCTCCACGTCCAGGTCCTTGAGAGGCAGACCTGTCTGGAGTCGAGCGGTAAGTGTACATGCATACTGGCTGGATGCTGTGCGTGTCGTGGTGTGCCAGTAGTGTGCAGGTTGCACATGTGTTTCTGTAGGGCCATGTATGGATGTGTATGTACAGGGGCATGAGGCTGACACATGCGAGTCCTCTCATGTGTGAGACACATGGATGGTGTATGTGTGGAAAAGCATACAGGCCAAATGCAGATGTGGGAGCACACATGTTTGAATTACTGTGTATGTACGTTGGCATGGTTGTGGTGTCACACATGGATGTTGGTTCCAGATGCATGTATCTGCACTGTGTACATGTGCATGTGTGTGTATTTGACAAGTGTGCAACTGTGATGCAACATGGATGCATGTGGCACTGACATGTAGAAGGCTGAATGCCAGATGTGACATGGATGGCGATCTCATCACTCTGACACTTGGTGGACATGTACACATGCATGTAATTGTGTTGGTGTGTGTGCATGTGTTGTGTACTCCCCGTGTTTCATGTGATGTCAGGCTCACCTTCGGATGCTGATGCTGTTGTATGTGTATGGATGGTGCTGCCTGGTGCAATATTCCTGTGGAATTGCTCATGTGTGTGAGTAGAAATGACATGTGTGTTAGGGAGAGTGATGCCATGTCTGAGGTTTGACACTGCCACTCATGTGCAACTGTCATGTGTGTATCAGTCCATTGTACAGTGCCCTGATCCTTGTGTTCTATCTCTCCCTGTCTGCAGCGTCAACTGATGAAGAGGGCGGAGAGGGTGCTGTGGAGAAAAGCGGCAGGGATCGCACCACCAGCCGGAGACGCAAGGCCCGGCTCCCCTCCCAGATTGTCATCTCTTCGTGGAGTGAGGAGTCTGGTGCCGTAGCTGCCGAGGGTAGGTCTAAGAGGCGGAGGTTGGAGATGGACTCCTCGGCAGCAGAAGGGGCAGCTGAGACCCCACAGGGTCCAACGGAGGAAGATGGCATGGAGTCATCCAGGTTGGTGGGGGGTTTGGAGGAGGAGGAGGCCGTGGAAGGGACACACACGGGGTCTGGAGGTGGGGATTCCACTGGTGCCAGTGGTGCAGTGCAGGGGCAGGGACAGGAGGCAGCACAGGCCGCCGCAGAGGTGCCTGTGTGTAATCCTGTCCCTGATCCTGTGACGGCATCATCCGGCACCAGCAGGGATGCCTACGTCCAGACCCATTTTCAGGGAGGGGATGGGCGCACAACAACTGGCCTTCCTCTCCATGCGGACGTGGCTTTCCAGGACCGGGTTGAGCCTGTCCTGGCTGGGATAGCGTTGCGTCAACGGGGCATGCGAGGTACCCTGCGGTGTTTTCGTGAAGACACTGCACGTCATCTTGGATGCCTCTTTGACCGCGTTGACCTACTGGGACGGGTCACCAGTGCTGGATTCCTCCATGTGCTGGACCTTCTTGCGACCCCCTCCTCACCTGAACCCTTTACGCGCCAGTTGTCCTCCATGCCATCTTCCCACCCATGTATCACCTGGGTACCCTGTGGAGCTGCCTCTGACCCAGCGGCCAAGCTGGTGGAGGATACATCTCTGCCACAGATGGGAGTCGGACGTCCAGCAGGGATGGCCACCACGACAACTGCACCACAGCTGGAGGAGGACGTGCAGGCAGCAAGAGCCAGGGCGCAGGCACAAGCACAGCAGCAGCAGCAACATGGTGGGAGCAATGATGGCTCGGGGCCTTCAACATCGGAGGGGCAGGCATCGGCCAGAGGGCAGGAGGACCCAGGATTGCAAGTGTCTTCCATGTGGCAGTGGTTGGGCCACGCCATAGATGCGTAGCGGGCGGAAGAGGCACGGCTCACAATGGTCAGGGCGGAGAACTCCATGCGGAGGGCACTGAGGCGGGCCGAGTGCCTCGAGGCAATTCGCAGGGAGTTGGAGGTCAACATGTCATCGTCCCTGCAAACCCTCTGAGCCATGGAAGAGGACCGCCTCCAGGACATTGAGCGGGAGTTCGTTGATGCCCTGGCCCGGGACATCAAAAAGTGAGCCGTCGGGCTAGCCCACTGCCATTGTAGATAGTTAGTTAGTTAGTTAGTGTTAGGTTTCATTTTGGTTTTCATTTTTGTTTGAAGCGCTTGGACGATAACCCACATTTTTGTATATAGTTCTTCATTAGTTAGTGTATTTTTGTAGGTTTCATTTGGACAGTTGGGCTCATGGACCCAGGATTTCATCCTTGTAAATAGTTGGAGTGTGGATTTGTCGGCATTTTTTTTTAAAAATTTTCCATGGAGCAATGGATTTTACTTTTTCATTTCTGTTTGGATTTGCTTTGTTGGAAAGAGACTTTGGAGACATTTTTGATTTCATATATTTTGGATTCTGATTTCCTTTTTTTATCATTATGTGACATTCTGCATTGTTTTCCTTATGTACATTGTTTGGTCTTTGGATTTCTTTCACCACATTTTTTGTTCAATACATTTGTTCCCGTACTTCAATGTGTGGTATTCTATCATTGGTTTCATGCATGTCACGATGTGGGTTTTAACATTCACTGGCACCCATTGTGTGTGTGTGACGGACATGTGTTGATGTACATACATGCCATTTGGGTTGTTTCATGTAATGGCCATTTCAATGTGGGGTGTATGTTATGCTTGGTTGGTTATTTGGGCAGGGTTGGAGTGCCGTGGGATTTTGGTGGCCATGAGGGCCATGATTGTGGGTCATGTTGACATGTTGGGGGGGACATGAGTGGGGGCCTGCTGGCAGGTGCCCCTCACTGCTGGGGGTGCAGGGAGACATGAGTGGGGGCCTGCTGGCAGGTGCCCCTCACTGCTGGGGGGTGAGGGTGCTGGGGGACATGAGTGGGACATGAGCAGGGGCCTGCTCGCAGGTGCCCCTCACTGCTGGGGGGTGGGGGGTGCTGGGGGACATGAGTGGGACATGAGTGAGGGCCTGCTGGCAGGTGCCCCTCACTGCTGGGGTGTGGGGGTGCAGGGGGACATGAGTCGGGGCCTGCTGGCAGGTGCCCCTCACTGCTGGGGGGTGGGGGTGCTGGGGGACATGAGTGGGACATGAGTGGGGGCCTGCTGGCAGGTGCTCCTCATTGCTGGGGGGTAGGGGTGCAGGAGGACATGAGTGGGACATGAGTGGGGGCCTGCTGGTAGGTGCCCCTCACTTCTGGGGGGTGGGGGTGCTAGGGGACATGAGTTGGACATGAGTGGGGGCCTGCTGGCAGGTGCCCCTCACTGCTGGGGGGTGGGGGTGCAGGGGGACATGGTGGGGCCTGCTGGCAGGTGCCCCTCACTGCTGGGGGGTGGGTGTGCTGGGGGACATGAGTGGGACATGAGTGGGGGCCTGCTGGCAGGTGTCCCTCACTGCTAGGGGGTGGGGGTGCTGGGGGACATGAGTGGGGGCCTGCTGGCAGGTGCCCCTCACTGCTGGAGTGTTGGGGTGCTGGGGGACATGAGTGGGACATTAGTGGGGGCCTGCTGGCAGGTGCCCCTCACTGCTGGGCGGTGGAGGTGCAGGGGGACATGAGTGGGGGCCTGCTGGCAGGTGCCCCTCACTGCTGGGGGGTGGGGGCACTGGGGGACATGAGTTGGTGATCATATTGCAAGGTGACATGTGGCTTGACTGGGGGTCATGCCCATGGTGGAAGGGTTGCCTGAGGGACATGACCAGGGGTGCAGGGTAGTCCTCTGTGGTGTGGGCTGCCTGCAAGGGCCGTGGAGGGGGTAGAGGGGACACCTGGGAGGACCCACACTGCCAATTCACGTGTGGGACTCCCCGCGCACCCCACTGGATACACGTACCCCGCTCTGACAGTGAAATCGCGTGTGAAACTTCACGCACACCCCCGAAATACACGTACCCCGCTCTGACAGCGAAATCGCGTGTGAAATTTCACATGCACCCCCGAAATACACGTACCCTGCTCTGACAGCAAAATCGCGTGTTAAACTTCCCGCGAACCCCAGTAATACACGTACACCGCTCGCACAGGGCCAATCGCGTGTGAAACTCCCCGTGGACCCCAGTAATACACGTACCCCGCTCGCACAGGGCCAATCGCGTGTGAAACTTCCCGCGCACCCCCAAAACACACGTACCCAGCTCGCACAGGGCCAATCGCGTGTGAAACTTCCCGCGCACCCCCGAAATGCACATACCCGCTCGCACAGGGCTAATCGCGTGTGAAACTTCCTGCGCACCCCCGAAATACACGTACCACGCTCGCACAGGGCCAATCACGTGTGAAACTTCCCGCGCACCCCCGAAATACACGTACCATGCTCGCACAGGGCCATTCATGTGTAAAACTCCCTGTGAACCCCAGTAATACACGTACCCCGCTCGCACAGGGCCAATCACGTGTGAAACTCCCTGCACACCCCCGAAACACACATACCTCGCTCGCACAGGGCCAATCACGTGTAAAACTCCCCGCGAATCCAGGGGCGTAGGAGACCCATAAAATCTGGGGGGACAGGGGACACCTTGGGGACTTGGGCAGGGAGAGTAAGGAATTGCCTGCTCGCAGATACTCCTTTGCATCTTTACCCCGTCACTGTCATATGCAGTAGATTGTACAGGAGCTTACCCAAATATATGAAAATACTTTGGTCTTAATAATATTCCCCCCACGGGCCTTGTTTTTCACTTCCACCTCAGTTGGTGTGATGATCCGTTTCACTTCTTGTGTTTCTCTGGGTCTCCAAGCAATGGAACAGCGGAGCAAGTGCTGTTGAGAATCTCAAGGCTCTGCTTTATTTTTTTCTGGGTCACCCAGATGGCTTATGGTGGCCTCTATTAAAACTTGTCTAAAACTCATTATTCAGATTGTGGTGGGTACCAGAAATTCAGTTGCATCCCTATTTTAAAACAAGCGTTGCCAACGCCAACCGTTTGGGTTTTAATGTAGGCATGGAAAAGGCACTTGCCAGGCACCGCCATAGTGGTATTAGGTACCCTCTGAAGGTAGCAGCTGCAAAATGGTTCAAGTGCCTGGACATTTAATGGCAGTGCCTGGCAAATGCTCAATACGTATACACAAGCAAACACTTTGCCATTGCTGGTTTTTAGCAGGACTTCAGTGAAGGAAATAGGAAATGCAAAGTGCTAATAGAGTGGCTTTTGCATCCCTGGATAAGACATTTGTATTACACCAGTAGTATGTTCCCAGCTCCAATTAAGTTATTAACTACACAGGGCTTTGTAGTATGATATGATAAGATATGGTATTTATAACAGGCCTATACACAAGTGTTTCAATGCACGACGAGGTAAGGGAGGGGGAACAGAGGGAAGACAAACAACAATCCTACTAGGACAGGTGTCATTCAGATCTCGCAAGTGCATGGGAAGGGGAAGTAGGAAAGTGCAGAGGGGGTGTGGGGAGGGGACAGTGCAGTACATGGGATAATGAGATAAATAAACAAAGTAAAAGTAAGGCCAGCAAGTGGCAAATGCAAGGGTAAGTGCAGACAACAGGTCTCAAGTGCTGGTAGTGGGACTGTAGGGATACAGAAAACAGTCCCCAAGTGCGGGGTTGCCAGGAAAGCAGTGCAGGAGTGCGACTGGCAGCAGAGTGGGCCCGGGTCTGAGATGAGAGGGTGGCCAGGTAACCAGTGCAGTTTCAGTATTAGCCAGGAAGACAGCAGGGGAGAGGAGGAGAAAAAGCAGAAGCAAAGAGAAAGGTTTTGAGGTGCTTCCAGAACCGGAGATGATTCTCCTCAAGTTTCAGGGAGGCAGGGAGGCTGTTCCAGAGGGAGGCCCCAGCTGAAGAAAGAGATCTACCACCAACTCATTGCTTGGAGGAGCGTCTGATCCCGAGGGAGTTGGAGGTGGGTGAGTGAAGAGCTTGAGAAGGAAGGTATTTAGGAAGAGAGAGTTGAAGGTAATGAGGCCCCAGACCCAACAAGGCCTTATGGACAATGTAGAGGGTTTTGAACTTAATCCTCACAGCCACTGGGAGCCAATGCAGAGATTTCAGTCCTGGAGAGGCCAAGGACAAGTCTCGCAGTCCTGTTCTGGATGAGTTGTAGAGGGTGCAGAGTAGCAGGCAGAATTAGAAAGAGGCTGTTGCAACAGTTCAGCCTAGAGAGAACCAGAGCTCTGGAGACAGTGAGCTTATGGGGGAAGGAGAGAAATGGAAGAATACCTCTGAGGAGGTGCAGCTGGTAGTGAGACTTCTTAGAAGCGTCAGAGATGTGAGGAGAGAAGGAGAGTGTGGAGTCAAAGATGACGCTGAGATTTTTGGCCTCGCAGGTGGGAGCAGGAAGAGGGCCAAGAGAGGCCAGCCAGAGATTGAAAGGAAAGGAGGGTAGCGGGTGGGCCGATGAGGCGAATCTCGGTCTTACTGGCATTAAGGCAGAGATCATTGGCGGCACACCACTCCTGTTTGGCGGGCAGACAGTCAGAGATGAGAGAGGGAGAAGAGGTGGCTGAGGGTAGCCTGAAATGAGCTGAGTGTCATCTGCATAGCACTGGAAGTTGGGGCAGAGCGCGGCAATGCAGTGGGCAATAAGTGCCCGGTATTGGTTGAACAGCCAGGGAGAGAGGTTAGACCCTTGGGGAACACCACATGTAGAGATGGAGATAGACCTAAAGGAGAGGAAGGACCCAAGTTGAACCTGGGAGGGTCAATCAGAGAGGAAAGAAGTCAGCCATTCCAGGGCCTGACTGGTGATCCCTAGGTTATCACGGAGACGGTTGAGCAGGGTGGCATGGTTGACTGTGTCAAAGGCAGAAGAGAGATCAAGTAAGATGAGGCCACAGGGGAATCAAGGTTGGAGAGTAGGTCTTCACGGATGTTCAGGAGAGCAGGTTCCATGCTTCTGGCAGCTCTGAAGCCAGACTGATGATCACGGAGACAACCAACACATTCAGTGTGAAGGTACAGGATGTCCTGAGTTTTAGAGATGAAATGAGAAGCCAGTGCCATGCAAACATCCCGAAGACAATGGCTTTATCTAAACCCAAAGCACATCCTATGCCATTTCTGCCCTACAACACTCTCCCTGTGTTCTGGTCTTTCCTGACCCCTCTCTCTCCTGCGCACACTGGTAACTCCTTGCTGCAAACCATCCCCATCTTTCATCTGCCCTCCGTTCTTGTTCCCATCTCTCCCCTCCCTTACTCCTCTCTTTTTCTGTCCTCTGCACCCTTTCAACCCTTTTTCACTTTGCATTCCCCCTCTCTACTGCACCCCAGTCCCTCACTTCCCATTCCCCCATGGCCAGAACCCCACAACTCTCATCTGTACACTCACTCAGCACTTTCTCCTCAGTCTTCAGAGCACCCTCGATATCCTTGGGCGTTTTTCTACAACTATTAGTCATGTTCCATTGTCGTACCTCATTTTGGGGTCTTCTCCAGGTCACTGTCGAGGCAAGGCCCAGCCAGTGCTGTGCACACATGCTTGTATTTATTAGGAGTGGTGTCCTTGGGAAGTACACAAACTGCGCAACAGGGAATGCGAATTTCGAATACGTTTTGTAAAAACCTATGAGGTTACAAACAAATAATAAAAAAAATTAAAAAAAATTATTTATATTATAATGTTGTTTGCCACTTGCCGGATGCTGCCCCCCCCATACCGGCCTGCGCTGCACTGTTCTGAAATCACATGTTTGCCTCAGCTGCACTGTATGCAGTGTCAGTATACATACACTCATCACTCTGATGATGAAGTCCAGGTATGGACCCAGCAAAGGGTTGAGGGGGGCAAGTGGGTAATGGGATTATAAGACACTTGAACTTCCATAAGCTAGTGCACTGTTCTGGATGTGCTAATGGAACTGAAGGGAAGATGGCAACATGCTTCTTCTCACAGCAACAGCATTAATACTGCATATACCATAGGGACCTCTGGGAGGCAAACAAACAACACAAGGGAAAGCAAACTGCAACGGAGCATGGACATGAATGTGCACTGACACGCAGGTCCATGGGGGAAAGAGGCCCGCTAACAAGGCCATACAGTACTGTCTCAGGTCACTGTCACCAGGTAAGTAGCACAACGTAAGTGACTGGCCTGCACTTATTTTCGGGGTGTTGAGCTGTGGGGTCAAATCTTTGTAGTATTTACACATTAGCCTGCAGTGCAGGTCTAAGTAATTTCTCATTTCTGCATTCATGTAATACAGACTATTCTTTGTAGTCGACACGATTTCCAAACGGTCATCTCCCTATCATGGCTTTTTAATTCCCACAAGGCGCAGGTGGCGTGGCGGTGGTGGTGCTCTGACCTCACACTACACTTATGGTTCCTAAATCCGAATTCAAGCTCTGCAGAGCCTAAACAAGCCCCCCCCCCCGAACACGGGCCAATCGCTCCCTGCGACGCACACCTCCCCTCAGCCACAGCCACCACAGTACCGTAGTTGGGTTCAACTGCTTCAAATGAATCCACAGACGTGTGAGCACATCCCTTTGCTCCGGTTACAGGCTGAGGAAACTTGCATTTCACACCCACTTTTGTTGTTCTCACGAATGCCCTCATTATCGGGAAGGCCACACTGCACAATGCACCCCATTATGAGCTTCAACATAAACAAATAGCTTAATTTTCCAAACAATGGAGACCTTCCCAGAATAGCGCTCCGGTGTATAGAAACTGTATAAATAGGATGTTGGCACATTCCCCCTAATAAAACCTCCATATGCCGGCCTGCACTGCACCTGGGAGAGGGGGCCATTTGACTTGCCTTAAGTACGGTAGCAGAGGTCTCAGGAGGTCAAGTCGCAGTCCGAGTCTCACTCTGTCTCCCTCGATATTAACAAACGCTGTCTGCCAGTCACTCTCAGCAGGAGCAGTCGTCGCTGCCTGGCTTCTCCCTCGATCTCGAAGATGAGGCTCGGCAGTTCACCAGCCTGGGTACGTTCCAAATGCATAGGCACGGGGCACGCATGAGCAAGCAGCAGAAGTTCTTGTTTTAGCCCGCTGCTGCAGTCAGTCTGAAGTTAACTTGTACTTTTGCACGCATGACCAGGGATGTCATTTCACCAAAATGCCAGGGTTAGCGGAAGTGACATCACACAACCCTTGACCTCTGATGACATCACAGGAGGTGATATCATTTGACCCCACCCCGAAGTGATATCGTGGGAAGCGATGGAACTCAACCTTTCACCCCTTGACAAAACTTGAAGTGGCATCACATAGCATTGTTCCTAAGTACACTACGTAAAATATGTTTACGATATCACTATAATGTGAATTACATTTCATACAAGAATGGATCTACATATGTATAGTTAGGATCAGTGTGTATAGACCCATATTACCAAATTACTGTGAATGCAAGCAGACGTTCATGGCCAAATGATAATGATGTGTTATTATATAGCACTTACGCTTAAGCGCTTTATATAGAAAAAATATACACCCAATATCACCCAACCTGTGTTGGTACTCATTTATCGACCTCAGAAGGATGAAAGGCTGAGTTGAGGTGTTTAAGAACAGACTAAATCAGTGACTCACCCCCTGAAGTGTGCCTGAAATGAACCTTTAATGAGTCTAGCAATTATTGTATAGAATTCCAGAAAGACACATTATTTGGTTTCCCTATTCTTTCGTATTTAGGGTCAGTGCTGTTAGGCTTGTGTCACCCCTGTTCTTTTTTTTCTTCTTTTTTTTTTAGAGGCCTGAACAAGAAAGCCAGTCACTCCAGAAGTAAAGAACCACATGGTGTTGGCCACAGCCATGAGCTTGCATTACAACAACAACAAAAAAGGCCACTTTTATTTTTTCCTGCCATTTTTCTTTAGGGGTAGCAAGGGAGACCACAGGGGTAGCACAGGGGTAGAAGTTGCAACCTCTGGCAACCCCTAAATGATGTCCCTGCGCATGACATTGACATCTGCAGCCTGCAGTGCAGGCTGCAGACGTATTATACATGCAGAGGTGCCACAAATTCTGGGGGGGGATAAATGACATTATATCCCCCCTACTTATAATTGTGGGGGGGATTTGTCCCCCCGTCCCCCATGTCCTACGCCCATGCGCGAACCCCAGTAATACACGTACCACGCTCGCACAGGGCCAATCGCATGTGCAACTCCCCACGCCGGGTTGTACATGTATTCGGAGGGGTGCGCGGGGAGTTTTACAGGCGTTTTCGTAGTTGGGGGGCTGTATGTTGGTCCAATGGCCTGTGCGCCATGTACGGGATTTGTGCGCTGTGCATGGCGCACAGGGAGGGGTTGGGGGCGTAACTGGTGCTGCTGCAGGGTCGCTGCGCCACTCTGCGCCACGTCTGGTTTTGGATGTTGAAATCCATGAATACGCTGTGCGTGGAAATGGACACTGTGAGCCAGCCGTGTGCGCCACTTGTGCGCTGGATTCTATGAATTACCCCGCTAATGTGGACATTGGAAGTTTCAGTTTCGAGTTTTTCGAGTTTAATAGCTGTATTTCGCTCAACAGACCATAAACGCAATAATTACAATAAATACATACATTGCATCCAGTTCATGACACAAGTTCCAGACATACAAAATAATAACATTTCTTTGAAATGATTACATTAAAAACATACATACAATGTATATCTTAAAATTGCATATTTTCTAGAGAGCAGTGCAAACTAAGCAAGATGAACGAAAATCATGGTTTGGGCCTGCACAACTATATACTTCATACCCAGACACACCTTTTTACGCCCAGCTGTCTAGTAATCTATTTCTTTTCGGTGGTGTTAAATATTTACTGCCTCTCTAAGCCATAAAAGGTTAAGATAACAGCGGCAAAAGGACAAACAAGATCCGGGGTCGGACTGGGACCAGAAATTCACCTAGGGCAGCCAAACAAAAGTGGACCACCACAAACAACAAAGAAATGTGGCCCACATTCATGAGTTTCAGTGATTAGTGAATATTTGCAGCACTCTATTGTTGAAGATGGTGGAGGGGCGGCGCTGTGCACATTTCGTCTTATTAAATGCAACGCTTTCAGTGAAAATGAAGAAGCTGGGTTTAAAATACATTTAGTTGCTGGTAACAGATACAAACATGATCGCTACTCTGTTTGCTATATCACAGAACCAGAAATAGAGCACGTCTCTGTTCATTAAATCCTATAACTACAACATTTTCCAGGGATGTTAGGCAGACAGCTTCCTCTCCCAGGCGTTTTTTTGTCGCATCCAAAGCATGCAGCCGCCCGAATGAGTATATCTGGCATAAAACGCTTTAGTATAAAGGAGAGTATTATGAGAAATGAAAGGAGCAGCAAGCCCCATGTGCATTATACAGACTGTGATTCAAGCATGCAATCTGTTCATCATAGACATATATGTCAAATATAAACATCTGTAATCATTCTTAGGTTCCCAAAATGGGCCTTGATTTCATGCAAAGTAGCCAGGAGCCCTCATTGGTCCTATATGTTCTGCTCCCTTTCCCATAGGAGAGTTTTGGAAGAGTATCAAAGGAATTATTTTATATGGTTATTCTAGGTTTTGATAGTGTGCTTTGCTTAGTAAGACAAGTGTAACATTAGTATCATGACTACAGTATATACTAACGTGATCATTCAAAATGAACATTTACATTTTTTTTAAAAGAACCAACATACAGAGTTACTACAATAAAATAATTTCCACCATCCCTTTGCCAAGAATATACACTATTTTGTCTCTCAGAATGTTGCCCCTCCTGGAAAGGGTCACACTCAGGTTAAAACCAATTATCTTTTTCATATGTGAGCACCAGGACAAAGTTCAATTAAGTGACACACAGTGGGAGAGAGATAGTGGTGAGATAGCAGCGGAGAGAGGGAGAATGTGAGAGGGACACAGAGAGACATAAACAATGAGAAAGATAATGAGAGAGGGGGAGAGAGAGTGTGTAGGAGGGAAAGAATAGAGAGAAATACAGAGGGCGAGATGACTCTGCAACGTAAAAAAACACATTGGTGTTTTGCAAACATGTACCAATGTTCTGCACTGAGGATCCCTACTTAATAAGGGTGAAATTGGTATGTAGTTGTCTGCCAGCCTTGCGAAATTTCTGTCTTGGGTTGATCAAGCTATGTATAAAGAAGTACTGCCCTCTAAGACAAAGACAGCTTCCTGCCTGGAAGCAAGGGCTTGCATTTGGGATCATTTGCATACCCACAATGCCTTGCTGATGTAGCTCTCAATAACTTCCTGCGATGGCTACTAGATGACGTTGTTGCATGTGTGACTTGGCTCAAATAAATGATTGTAATTTCATATATATATATATATAAATATATAAACACACACACACAAAGGGGCACTTTTATCTGACAGCACTGAGACATAGGTAATGGAGCCTGCAAGACCACACTAACAGAGGAAGAGAGAGAAGGAGATCCTTTTGACTGAGAGTGCACCTGACAACGCTACTCTCAACCAGAGAGAGAGAGAGAGAGAGTGAGAGTGAGAGTGAGAGTGAGAGTGAGAGCGAGAGCGAGTGAGAGAGAGAGAGGGAGAGAGAGAGCAAGGGCAAGAGCAAGAGCAGGAGAGCGAGAGCAAGTGAGAGCGCAGACTGAGACTGAGACTGCAGACAAAGAGTGCTAAGTCAGCATATAATACACTGGTACAGCTAGTATATAGGAGTTGTGTTTAATCCGTTTAACACCCAAATGATGACACGTTGAGTAGAATGGAACCGGCTACCCTAACACTTCAAGTGGAGCCATTAGAGGATTTTCACGAACATTATACTTTAAATTGAACTTTGTGCTAAAGGAGTCCTTCTAATGGCCAATTCTAGGGAGATATCACAAAGACTTCTCACAAGTTGGCAAGAGACACTGTTTGTCTTAAGGGTAGTGGAACATTAAGCACAATAGAAAGAAAAGAATGAAAGAAGCAATGGAAACAACATCTTTTTGACTTTCTATTCAGTGAGTTCCACTCTCACTCTTAGAAGTTTCAAGCGGTATTTACAGGAACAGGCCCACTATGTTTGTCCAATGTCTAATGTGTTGTGTCCTTTAGTTCATTGTTCCCTTTCCTAATGCATGTGCTAAAGCTGTTACTATTGTACATCAATTCAAGCTTAACATTGCCATGAATCAGATCTTAGCAACTAAATTGTGGCTCCCTTAAGCAGTCTATTGTGGTTCTATGTACGCTGGTACTTGGTGAGGGGCATTTCTAATCGTCCAACTTCAGAAGGAAGAGAGATTCCTTTGTAAACACATTAAATTAAACAAAGCATGGAAAGAGGTATTGTAGATCTATCAGATAGATGGCATGGGACATCCATAAAATGTTTGCAGTCACGAGGTGACCTGAGCAGCACTCCAGAAACAGCTGCATGTTGCAGCCAGCCACCCTGTACCTCTGGCGTTCTGAACAAGGAAAGAAAGTATGAGGTCAGGAGAAAGAGGCAGCCAGGAGGCATCTTTAGGCTGTAGAGTGAGTCATCTAGTGAGACGTGCATTTGATCCATTTTTAAGAACAGTGGGTTCTTTATTAACTTTGACAAATACTGCAGATGGAATTAGGGCACAGTGATGCTGTGCTGCGTGTCAAAGAAAAAAACGATATGCAATAAAAAACATACATTCGCTGAGCGTGCCTGGAAAAAAGGTGCACAGGTTTCATTGTAATGTAAGCTGCTCATAATTGACAAGATCTCCATGTGTAACTCTGTGATCTGATATAACCTCCAATCCTGTGACAGTGGAAGGACATCTCCAGGCTGCAGAGTGAGATACTGTATGTGTGAAATGAGTGTGTACTTCATTGGTTTCAAGTTTGGCAATGGTGAACAGTGATGCTGCACTATTTTTCAAAGCACAAGCTTTAACCAAAACTAGAAGCAATTAAACACTTACATTCAGTGAATGTGCCTGGCTGCAAAAAAAGGTACCCACCTTTTATTCTGAAGCAAGCACTTCACACCTAACAAGATCTCTGTATGTAGTTCAGATATTGTAATGCTCACATTTTCTCTCATGCCTGTAGAAAAGAACTGAAATTCCAAGCAGGAGAAAACAATGGATCCAGCCTTTGTAGGCCAAGCTAGGTTCAGGTGCCGAACTAGGCTGTATCTGATCTGTGTAGTGACACACTGATATACTCAGCACAATGAAATATGTCATGTTAATTGAGTGCCTGGAGACACCCCCTGGGTGATAGCGGCACACAGTATAATTCAACATAACATGGCATAGCATAACATAACATAACATAACATAACATAACTACTTCTTACCACCTGCCCTTCCGATGTGCAAGATTTCTCCTTTGTTACCAACTCAGCAGCTTCCCGTTGCCTTGTGCTGAGGGAGGCCAGTGCATTGCGGCTTCTTGATTTATTTATTTTATTTATGTGTTTATAATGCACCGGAAGCCCACAGCATTGATGCCGATTGACTGGATGTCCCTGGATGGTTGTTTGCACCTAGAGTACGTCAACACCCAAGCCTGGTGATCTAAGCCACATGCCACTTCTTTGCCAGTCACTGCCCTGAACTCCTTCCCCCAGCCTGAACTGACAGCAGAGTCACAAAAATAAAGCAATAGGAATGCAGCACACCACTTGGAATGGACAACGCTGTTTCAAATTTAAACTACAATCATTTTCTGGCTCACGGACGGCATGGCATCTACTGTGCACGCCAACATGCACACTAATGCAGATGCATACCAATGAGGCGGGTTTGCGCATAGTGCAAACTTTTGACATGCTCGCCTCTCTCGCACTACGTGGCCCTGGCACAATTGCAACCTACTCAAATTGCACTAACTTAATTTATGGCAATGCAGTGCCTCTATTTGTTAATTTCATAGTGGCCTACTCTAGCATAAAATAAACCAGCCCACACCAATGTCTAATGTCTTTCAGCCCCTGGCCGAATGTCTGATGGGACAATCCGACCCTGACCGGATCACAGTTCGATTATATATGAACTTTTTCTGCATGCCCAGATTAGCTAGCTAGTTAAAGAGTGTACTGCCAAGTCATCTCTAAAGTTGTGGCAGAGAGACATTGCTTGTTGTGTGGTTGTAATAGCTCTCACCCAAAACAGCGGCCTTAAATGTTGTTTCCTTATTTTTAAGTAGCCAGGACATATAAGCAGAAAATGTACCACATTCTCAATTCTATCCTCACTCAAAGGACAGTTGTTGGAAACATTGCTATTCAATCTATTCAACAATTCCGAAAGTGGTAATATACCTATAGCTAGGTTTAAGTACAACATGCTTGCAAACTTATGGAGTATTGTATCCAGGTACTTTTCATAACCCACGGATTGTTTCACCTCCCAATATCTCATATAACCTTCTGTGCTTGCGATAGTTTCCAGCATCTTGTGTTTCTCTCATTCCAGAAGGGCATTTTGAATTTGGAACTAGGATGAACATTGCAACAGTTACTCCAGTATTCGCTGAGTACTAAAGTACATAGCGTTTCTTTATATATGTGAGCCACGGCAATGAACGACCACCTTCTTGTGACAAAACATCCTCTAGTGAAAGCCTGTACTCTACCAATCTCGGTGTGGACCATACCCTGATCAGTTTCATTATTGGCAGTTGTTATTGATCGTGATGACTCTTGACACATTATACTGACTGGAAAATCCAATATTCTTAATACATGCTCCATGGTAGTCAGATCATAATCAATCAAATGGGCCTTAACTGCACTTCAATATATATTTTTTGCTTGGCACGTTGAACTTGTTCTCCTTTCAATGCTCGAAATTGATATACCAGATAACACCAGCAACATTTTGACTTTGTGATGGACTCAGACAGGGGATATTTCACAGTTATGTTTCAGTCATCATATCTTTTTCCAGAGAGCACCATTCAATTTTTGCATCCAAATCCACCATCAATTGGTCAACCCAGATTTGGATACTGGCAATACCTTCCATAGCTGATGGCCCATAACACAATACAGGGAAAATAAACCATTCTGTTCAAAAGCAGCCCTATACTCTTGACATTTGCAAACGGGTTGGGAAAAAGTTTCTGGTCATAGGGATTATCTGCTCATACCACTGAGTTTATGCAATTACCTGTAATCAACTACATGGTCAACCACTCTGGTCTCCCCCCCCCACTGCTGCAGTTTATTTGTTTGTTCAATTCCCTTCTGGCTTTGCTCCATGACATCTTTCCTCCCCTAATCCATGAGCCACGCCTGAAGTCCTTATTCCCTTTCAGCATCATTCTTCTTTATCACGTGCCACTGCACAAGGAAAAGTTTCTTTTTACTTGTTTTGCATTTCCTTTGTTTATACCCTCCCCATGAGTGCTAATAGCAGTAATGGCCATGGGGCAGGGCTGTACCCGCTGGTAGCGTCTTGTTGTCCCTGGTAATGATACGTGTTTTGCTAAGGCTATTACCCTGGGTCAGTGGGCTGTTGCCAGCCAGTACGACCCTGCAGCCTGACTGTAGAGGTCTCCTACATGGTTCTTACATTTAGTTGGGTTTCCTTTGGGGATACATCGCTTTTGCTTGGTGCCGGGTCACATTTTTCAGGGGATACTTCAAACGTGCTTGCTGTACTCATTTGCTTGAAAGTTAATTTCTCTGATTTAAAATGCTGGTGTGAGCTGATTAACCTTCATAATCTTTCCCACAAAATATGAGAAATATAATGGTGTATGGATTCAAGAACAGATCATGAGACTGCAAGGACATATTACTATGTTGTACTGCATAATAGAGTTCCCATGGGACTCAAACCTACACCAGTTAAGAATTCTGTGAAGGGAATAAAGTTACAGCTAAGCCTGCTGGGAAAGATACAAATGAACATCTAGGCGGACTTATGTGTTCTTCCCTTGAAAGATTCAGAAACCAGTGCTATGAAAGGTTGCTCACACCAAAGGTTGCTCGCACCTGTAGAACATATGTTTAGAGACTGTATCAAAGAGCCATTTGTTCCTTTTCATAATATGGGGTTGTGAATGATACATGTTATCATCCTTGGCAACTGATCCCGTGCATGGCCAGCTACTAAATAATTAATCACTTGTGCATTTGTCTTTTTTCCTCCAGCATCTATACTACTAGCAATTTAATTGCTTTCCTTGGATTACTCACACACAAGCCTCATTCCGTGCTTGGTGATAGTCATGGCGCTATTTGCGCCATGTCTGCCACCAATAACGGGTCCAGCACCGGTCTAGTTCAATGGGGACTTACCGGTGTAGTCCGACCTTTGCGGGACCGGTAAATCCCCATTGAAAATGCCATTCCCCATTCCCATTTGAGTCCATATAGGGCTCAAATGGGAATGGGGAGGGCGCAAATAACGGGCTCGCGTATGTCAAGCCTGTTATTTGTGCCCTGGTCCCTTAACGTGTCCCGTTCAATAACGCCAGGTCAGACCAGGGGTTAAAGGAGGGACCCGCTAAGGGACCGTGTAGTAGGGCGGTAAGGGATTACCGGCACCGGTCTCCTTAACGGTGCCCGGTATCCCTTACCGCCCCACTCGGAACGAGGTCCAATGGAATGCTTTTCCTTTTTGGAATAGAGGCCAAACACTAAGGTCATCTGAACACTGTGTCTTTTCTAGATACTTCATTACACATTCTTGAGTAAACCTAATTGAGCCTTTATTTATTTATTTTGCAGAAAACCACCCAACTTCTCACACTTGATGAAGGGCTCATTGGCCAGAAATGCGCAGTGTATAACTAACAAGGAGCAATTCTGCATCACATAGACCCATTGCAGTATTCTAAAGCCCCTTGAAGGAGAAAGTAGCGTCATAAAGATATATGTATGTATTTATTTGCACACGAACAAAGGACTTATTTGTTTCGTAAATTTTTATTCGACTTGTTTGCTTAAACCTTTTTTGCATCAATGTAAATTTGTTCAAATTTAATGCACGATATGTACCTTGTATGCATTAAGTTATTATTGATTTAATATCACTGCTGATGCTCTATTAAAACCATTTGTATGGACATAAGTTACCACTGTTTCTAATCATATACACATTGGGGGTCATTACGACATGGGCGGTAAGGGATACCGGGCACCGGTAAGGAGACCGGTGCAGGTAATCGCTTACCTCCCTATTCCAAGGTCCCTTGGCGAGGACCGTAAGGAACGTGTGGTCTGACCACACGTCCCTTACGGGTCCCGCTAAGGGACCAGGGCACTAATAACGGGCTTGCAAGTCGCGAGCCCATTATTAGCGCCCTCCCCATTGAGCCCTATGGGGGCAAAAATGGGAATGGGGAATGGTTTGTGCAATGGGGATTTACCGGTCCCGCCAGGGTCGGACTAGCCCGGTAAGTCCCCATTGCACAACACCGGACACGGGCATGGTATGGGAGGCAGCCATGGGGCTAACAGCTCCATGGCTACCGCCCAGGTCGTAATGACCCCCATTGTCAGCCTATAGTGTGCCCTGTTGTTGTCGTCCCTTAACTTAAGTTGACCACGTGTTTTAACATCCTTGAACAGCTCACTAGAATACAGGAAGCTCTCCCAGAATCCCTTCCATTTCAGTCATTCTTTCAATTATTTACTTACTACACATATCCAGTGACGTAAAGCAAAATAACTCTTACCCTCAGTTGTGCCAACATATTTACAGATACCATTGAGGGTATCATCAGTCTCACAACTGGTCACCAGCAGGGCTGGTACTACAATAAGGCAATTGTAAGCAGTTGCCTAAAGCACATCCAGCAAAGAGTTGCCATTTTTAGTTTACATTCACCAAATTGGCCCCAAAATAAAGGAGCTGGGGTGTCAAAATGACACTTTGTCTTGAGTGCAATTTGTAGCTGTAGTTTGGCTATGCATTTCTATAGCACAGACCTAGCATAGGAGCAACAGAGCAACGTGTACATTAGAGAGAACATAATGGGCACATTTACAAGACAATCTGGGACTGGTGGTAATCCGGGGGCTGTGGATCCAAAGTCACACCTAGGAATTCCCTAAAAAAGTCGGGTCTTTAGCTATTTTCTGAACTGCAGGAGTGAAGGAGCGATCCTGATCGCAACTGGAATGGTATTCCAGTATGCTCGTGCATAGTGGGAGAAGGATTGATTGCAAGCCTTCTCCCTGTGTGACAGTTTTATTTTAAGTCTTTTGATGGTCTGTCTCTGGAAATAGCCTGTGCCACCACAGAGGGTAAGTTTGGCAACAAAGGAGACAGGCATTCGGGTGGTGTTTGCATTCTATTTGATGTTGGTGATTTTGAGGAGAACCATGGCTGGGAGAGGGAATTTGTGTCTGCCATGGAAAGTGGGGGTAATCTGGTCAAGTTTCTTGAACCTGTTATGAGACGTGCTGCAGCATAGTGAACCATGTTTAGAGGGGAGAGGTGAAAGAAAAGGATCCCAGTGAGGAGAACATTTCCCCCATCAATCTATTAAATCACGTGGGCCTGCGGTAAGAGAAAGGGCTTTATCATGTGGAGCAATGTAAGCTCTAACCAAGCGGAATTATCTATTTTGTCAATATGCTATTGGATGACAACGTTTCCTCCTACGATGAACCTATGGGATTTGGCAATTGGGAAGATTTGAGGAATAAACCTAATCTATCAGTCAGTATGACATAATACTAAATGTCATCAGGTGCAAGTTTGTTACTTTAAGAGAAACTGAGTGACCTCATCTGACCAATGAGACTACCCTCTGGGAGTGATGTCGGTACACTACAGGGGGAGGAAAGAGTTGCCTGAATGCAGACCAAAACACACAGATAATAGACAGACATTAGTGTGGTTCCTAGAAGAGGACAGATGTATAAGAGGGAGTACAGATGTTTAGAGAAGAACATGTGGACCAGTTAGGAACAGTTAGACCATGTTTCCTTCGTCCCTCAGATCAGAACCCTCCTTCCAATCATTTAAGAGTAAAACTAAATGCTGGCTCCAGGAACTTGATCTCGCTGGACACCCACAAGCTTAGCTTCCTTATAGGGATCTATTAGGGAGTCCATGCCCCACCTAGATCCTTCCAGCACTGTCTCTTGCTTGTATGTGATTCTTATTGTACTGCCTTACTCAATACTGTGTATTGCCTGACTAGACTGGTGGTCAGTCATAATTTCGAAAAAATAATGTCGAATGACAAAAATGGCGGAAAAAAAATTTTGAATTCCGTTTTTTTAAATTATATATTTATTTTGGGGTCCGGGAGTAAAAAAAAAAGGGGTAAAACAAAAAAAAAAGAGGGGGTTGGGGGGAACCCCCCCATTTAAAAAAAAACGTATTGAAAAAAAAATTTGACATTTTTTTTGACATTTTTTTTTCGAAATAATGACTTTCAACATTATTGTTTTCGAAATTATCACTGTAAACCGACTAGACTATGTAACCTATGTAATTACTGCATATTTTGTGTAACACTGCTAGCTAAACATGCGCCCAGATGCCCCAGGGCCAGGAGCGCTTTACAAATAAAACAAATACAAATAGGAGGTGGAGGTAAAGATGGGACAATATTAACGAGGAGTACAGGATGGAGGGTCAGCAGAGTACAGATGTGGAGAGAAGGTTAAGAGTAAAATGAAGAAGTGGAAGTAAAATGGAGGAAGAGGGAGGAGTGGACAAGTGAGGGGTTAGAAGTAAAGATGACACGAGTGGAAGTGGCAGGGAAATATACATCTATAGCAATATGGAGAGCAGCCGAGATGAAGCAGATAGGTTAGTGTCAAGATTATCAATGGGGAGGAGAATTGAGGGTGGAGGTATATATGGGGAAATGGGGTGGAAAGTAGGATGACCGATGGAGGTAAGAGATGACTTCCCCTTTTTGCCTGTCTTCCTTTACAATGTTACCATTAGTCTTTTGTCCTTTACATCATGCTTCAGAGGGGAGATCCTGTCCTACGATGTCTTTGTGTTTTGGCCTGCTTTTGAAGGATAGTGTGCACGTCGACACACCATAGTAAACTGAATAATTGCAGCGCTGCATGTGGGCACACAACTCATATTGAGAAATACCACGTTTTGTCCAAGATTGAAAACACCTTCTTTGGAATACCATGCTGACAGCAATTCGATGTTGTAGCCCAATGACTAACAGTCATGTTATTTTGTTTTACATGTTATAGTCTGTTCCCAGTATATGTGTAGTCGGTGAGAGTGCACGTCCCTCATTGGACAAACATTTTCTGTTATTCCTAGAGAATTTTGGCCAGAGTACCACATCCCAGGAAAAAGCAAATGAAATTCATGCAATGCCTACAATGAGTCATAAAATGTATCTTGGCAAGCAATGAAAAACAGGCATACTTATATACTCTAAATATGATATTATGAAAACAAAATAATCCCTGTTTCCCCAGAGTGTGTGGCACACCCTGAACAGCTTGAAAGTTCTTTTCCCTCCTACTGATGATTCAGCGTGCCTCACAGAGGCCAAAACCGAAGGAAGTGCATAGAGATGAGTTGTTAACATGGGCCAGCTCAATTGGAAATCTTATTGTTAATATGTGGCTTGTTCCATTGAAAGTTGCTACGTTGGAAGAAGTACCACAGAACCAAACCGTGACAAGTCTTTAAAGTTGAAAGTGATATTGTGCTTGCCATGTGGAATCGGAAATCCTTTGTTTCTAAAGGTAACAGAGTCTATAAATACCTCTCAAAAGATGCACAATTCTTCGTTTTAGCTTCTCTAAGTCACAATTAGTAATACTCAATCGTGGCTTTAGATATGTGGGACAGATGTAGTGGAACAACTTAGTTGTCTAATGTTTGATCCAGGAGACCTGATATGGTATCTTGCGCTCTTAGTCTGCCTGAGTGCAGTGTCCCAAATTTGAGCGTATGAATGTGATAGGTATTTGTGGATGTGCCCTGTGGGTTATACCGTGAGGTAGTAAGAATCCGGAACCCTGCGGTTACTAAAACCATGCAGGAAATGTTGTGGGCGTATTGTATCACCACCACTACAGTGTTACAGGGTGTTATCATGAGCCAGGGATAGATTTAGAAACAACAGTAGTGGAAAAGTTAATGGCATACTGCCCATCACTCTCTCCTGGCATGTCAAGAGATAACACATTGGCAAATTGAAAAACAACAACTTAGAAAGCAGGATCTAGCTGATGGTATCACTGCACATGGAGCTGTAGTTTCATGGGTCCCATATAATACATCTTCCCTAATACTACAAAACTCAAAACAATGACGGACAAGGAAACATTGTACCCTAGCATGTAATCATGAAACTCCTTTGGCACACGTCAAAACCTGCATAGATTCTGAGATGTAGCCACAGTTCCCTGATGATTGTCCAACTTTGCTGAGCCACCTCAGTACTCGGTTCAAACTCCCTGCCATTTTAACCATTCTCTTATATGGCACTTTCACATCCAAGAAACACAACTCTTTAGGCTGGGTAGTTCATAGGCAGACTTAATTTTTTAAAAACAGGGATTTGTTTAATCCTGACCTTGTTTGTAATCTTCACAGTTGACTTTTCTACTCTTCTGGAAACATCACTATATTTTTTTATATTTGCTTTGCTTAGCGGCACTTTCACCATCCATATTTCCATGTACACTTCACACTCCGGAATCTTTTCCAGCCAGGAAGGAACACTGTTTTTACTTGGATGACACCCTCTCATTAGGACACATGGGAATGCCTCGTTTGTAGAATGTGGTGCTAACCTATGTACAATAACTACTACCTTTGTAACACACCCCCACATGGGGGAACTCACACAAGCTAGTTGGATGTTCTTCTTCAAACGGATTATCTTTCTCTTCTAATTTGTTTATACTGTGATTGTACAAGGCAGTACAGGCATGCAATATATCACTTTCTTGCAAACATTCTCTCATCTGACCCGAGAAAAACTGCATAACATTATCAGTATCCATTTGTCTGGGACTATCCACTCTTGCAACAATTAGCCCTAAGTTTGAACTAACTTTCTGTCTAGTCAACTTTGTAGTGAGGCCGCACTAAGCACAACTGGAGGAGTAGTCAAATAATAGTTCAAGCAAAACAGGTCTTCCTGCCAGTGGACTCATTATGTCTGAAGCCAGATTGGACAACGCAGCATGCATAATCATCAAAGGATTTTAAAGTCTGATTAAATAACGTATTAATTTGAGAACTCATCGTACAGTGCAGACAGTTTTCAGAATATATTTTGATATACAACCCACATTGAAAACGTAACATATCTTGGCCTCAATATTGCCACAAATTTTTGCTGCAGGTCTCGCACATCATGTTTTTATAAGCCCTTTTCCAAAAATATGTCTTCTTTAAAATATTAAAATAATGTTTCACCGCCTGACTTCCTGTTCTGGTCTTGTCCATGACTGAAGAACCCAACAATGTTTTACTGAGACTTTCCATGTTCCAACTGTCAACATTATGGAGCATACTCCACTAGGCTAATCTAGAAGTTCTGGAGGTTTGATCACATTACTCCGCTGTGATTTCTATTCACTTGTTGTTCCCTGTTTACTTGGACATTTTTTCAAAATGTTCTGCATTGCCTAAAATAAAGACATTTAAGGCCAGCCAGACAATATGGAATCTAAGTTGTGGATTTCTGGTGATGGAAACCATAATAGCAGTGTGAAGCTACTTAGACTACGTCACAAGGGCTACGTCACCCAAAGCATTCAACACTAGACTTTGCCATTTGCTCAAAGAGCTTGGAATTAGTTCCCAATTTTGCTCTGGTAGTTACTGTGACGTTTTTAGTTTCAGAAAAAGGTCTGTAGGAATAAATGTGTATTCAAGCCTTCCCTTCATGATAATCTTAATGTTCATTTTACTTCTTTGAATATGATTACACTTCCTTTTTCTCCTTTAAATTTTGGTAGGTTGACTTTTTAATCATTATTGTTTACAGGTTTTGCTTTTGTAGACCCCTCAGGTCCCTGTTTGAGTCAAGGATGCAGGATAAATAAACACATTCTGGCCATCCAAGCTGTTATCATAGGCATCTCTAAGTTAAGCTGCAATCACAGTGACCTTCATGCGCAATGTCGGTGCATGAGGCTAACGACTGAAGCAAATCTGTCCACCCTCAAGATTCCCAATCACTCTCAAATAGCTAATCAGTAATATTTGTTATTCAATTAAATCATCAATTACATCTTTTCATCCAGACAACATCCCTTGTATGACAGATGTCTCCCCACTATCATTGTGACTTAACAACCACCATCCTTCCTTGTCTGTAGCTGGATTAATTCATGTTACCATGACATCCGGCTTTCCCTCATCATAACAGCCCTGTAGGCAACATGGCAACCTGAATTGGCAACCAGCTACTGTATTCATTGAAACAGTGAAATATGTGACATGGATGTTGTATTGAGATATGTTTAGCATCAATCTCATTAGACATGGAGAATCAGTATTCCAGACCTTCTGAGTTAGGACACAAAAGGTCAATGCCCTGATTCGACCATACATGGCAGTCCCTTTGTAAACGTTCCAAAATGATTTGTGACCTAGCTGATTGTTAATCTTACTACTTCGGTATGCTTAAAGCAAAAGCAACCTCTTATTCTTGGGTCATCCTGAATGTGGGAGAGTGTGGCAGCCAGATCATGCTTCCTTATCTACTGTTAACAGGGTATTTGTTCCAATGTTGAAGGTCTGTCAGATGGTTGCCTTGTCCACTTCCTACCGGGATCACAGCATAGCTATGACACTCTGCAGGCCACCTAAACCTTGCCCCTTTCTTCATCAATGTGCATATGTTTTTTATGTCTTGTCTGTGAAGGTTCTTGCAGCTAAACCAACCGGTGTTGCATCCTGTCAGCCCTTATACTATGACTTCAGTATGTCACTGATTCCACTTTCAGCTAAGATCTGTTCAACTTCAAATATACCACTGGTTTTCTCAATACCTTCAGCATATCATGCTCCCTGTAATCCTGCCAACTCTCTGTTATGCCTGAAATTGATAAATTGCCATGAAATATGTAATCCTAAGTATACCAACAAGGCTCCTGCATTAACCTCTGGAAGAATGCTGATGCTGCTGCCAAACCGAATGCTCAGAACGTTCTCACACGGTCAAATATTCCGGTAGGTGTCTTGAGTTTTCAAGTAAGACAATTTGGTGACATGCCTATGTTGGGGACAAATATAGAGTGGTAAACCACCAAACAGGTCAATATAAGATGAGCATCTCAGTGATTTTGAGGGTTATTAACTCTCAGTTCTGGAGTTAATAACCCTCAAATTTCTAAACATAGTTACATAGCCATCTGGTATGTGGGCCAACAACAGTGGAGAAAACCAATCTGATGTATTCATTTCCTCATGAACACCAAAATCACGTAAACTTTCAAACTCGTTTATAATCCTCTCAAATCTATTGACACCGCTCTGAATATAGGTACATTTGGTCTGGCCCTCTTCTTTAATGTGATATTGTGGAAATTCAATGCAGTAGACATTGTCCTTCAGTGAACAGCTAAGGGTGCATTTCTCCCAAGGCTTGTTTTAACAATTCTCAGACACACAAAGTCTGTACACATTGTCCAGGTCTCCGCTTGTTCTTAAGATCTCCAGGATCTTCCCAACCAACCAAACATGTAACCTATGAGCTCCCACTATACTATCATATCACCCATATCTCAAAACATTAAGTGAACCTTTCTCACATGCTCTTAATTTTACATCAGTGCTGTGCAATCTTTATAGGAGTTTCTGAAGCACCAACTAAAAAAACTGATTTTCAGTGAGGCTGAGCACAACACATATCTGATAATTGTTTATCATCTATAATACTACTACACGGTCCTCTTTCAGTTTTACTTCGCACTGACAATGAAATCTCCTCAATCCCATCAATTTCATCATCAGATTACACCATTTTATAGGAATTTTGCTTTCACCCACATTTAAAAACATATAGGTAAAGTGTCCCTTATTGATGTTGATATGGATCACACACTACATTTCAGGAAATTATCTTGCATTGCCATTTTGACCACTTCACATATATATATATACCAGAAACATGTGTTGCACACTTCATTCTGAGATGTCTTGCCTTCAAAACTCTGTAACTTTGCACATTTCTCATAGATGCTTTTGTTTATTTGAACAAAACAATGTTAATACATTTAATATACAATTTCATGGTTCTAGACCTACTTATGGTCTCTCATAACAAAGGTTATTATTTTGCGTGCCTTGTACTCTCTTCAATTTCAGCATTATATGTCTTTATCATTAATTAGTCTTTTAGGAATACTTATGGTTACCTATAAATGTTGCAAGCGGCTATCAAGGCCGTAAAGGATGTTGTGTAATTTGTGAGTCTAGCCCGCCTGCCAACTGTGCAATAAAACACAATTCTATTTCTCCAGAATAATGTCTGTCAATTTCCAAATGTCTGATTACGTTTTCAGCAATGGCTTTGCAGACCTGTTGATGGTACCCTTTTTCTCAGGCACCCCTTCCTGAGCTGTGTCAGCTGATTGCTCAACACCAATAGGCCCTCCTTGCCCAGACAGTAGAAGAACCCTTTTTTTCTGGTGATCAGTGAGTGCCCCACCAGCAGCTCATTGAGCCATTATTCCACTGAAATGGCCAGTTCACCCGGTATCAGCAAAAATACAGGAGCCAATACCACATTTTGCATGACTAAACCATTTGCTGCAAAATAGTCAAAGTGTTATCAGAACAAACTTGTTTAAATATTGTCACAAATGTGTGCTGGCAAATTTTGTTCACAATAATAATCCCAAGATTCATGCAGCCATACCAAATATTTGCTCAATTATTCTGAAGAACATCTTCCTTAAGCCATATTAGATACAACATTAAAGAGAAGCCTCCAGTTGACACTACCAAAGGCTTTATTCTATATCTTGATATAGGGTGATCAACTAGGGAGTGGTGACACACTGCTGCCATCCAGTTCTAGGAGGGGCCTTGTTTTATAGATCCTTTTACTTCTGCTGGTGATTCCTGCCTTTTCCTTGTTAACTATGAAGACTGCTTCAATAATTATTCTGTTTTTTAATCACCTAGGCATAGAGTTTTCCATTCACCCTTATAAGAGAGATCAGACAGTGTCTTTAGTCCTCTTTCACTGACCCATTTTCTATATGTATTGCTGGTGTCAGTGCTGTTTTCATGCTGAAGCACTGCATGCATCTTGGCAAATGTCTGCAGAGTGACCTTCTTTTAGATACAGCAAAGACACAGACCGGGTGGATCCGATTTTCTGCTACTTTTAATCTAGCGCGGGAGCTGTTGGTAGAAAGGATCAGACAAAATATTCATGTAAAAGTGATGTAGTGGTTTGTACTGAAACTCAGAAGATTTGACTGTTTGCAGTTGATTTACTGCTCTTCGTCTCTAACCCACAGACAGCTTTACCAATGCTCTTTTATACCCTTAAAAACGTGGGCAGACTGGTTGGGTACAAAATCACTCAAGCATGATCTGAGGTTCTCCCTCTGTTAACCAACACCTTTGCTCATCACTTGCAAGACTGGAACATGAGATGGAAACAGAAGAAGTTCAAGTACTTATGCATCATATTTCGCAGAGAAGCCAAGGGAGTTGTGAACGCCAAATTGTATCTGCTACTGGAATAACTGACTGTTATGTTATGTTAATTGATTTGTACCACTCCCCACAGCCATTTGCACGGTCTCCAGTCAATCTTGTGGCTCTATAAGGGATAGTGGGGTGGTCTGGTTAGGGAGGGAGAGAGGGATAAGACAGATGTTGTGCTCATCTGGTGATGCGTGTAGACTCAGGTGTAACTGGTCTCTGGGTGCATGGGCTTTCTGGGTGTGCTTTGTTTTGTACATTTGGTGCTTATTGTTTCCACATGGGCTGCATCTAGTGTTTGTGTTGTTTGGTGTAGGAGGCTATTGGGTTTGTGACTTGGTTTGAGAGTGATGTGCTGTTTGGGTGTTTTAGCAGGGTGGTTTGCTAGCACATCTGGGAGTGTAAGACAGGTGTGTAAGGGGGTGTGTGGTAGAGAAAAGGAAAATGGTTAGTTGGTTTTTGGGTGGTCTCTGGATATTGTGCAGCTTTGCATTTGTTTCTTTTCATAGGGCTTTCATGTCACAGTTCCTTTATTTGGGGATAGAGTTTCAGTGCCTTAATGGATGAGGTTTGGGCATTGTATGAGGCTGAAGTGGCCTGCTCATGAGGGTGGATGTTGTGTAGTTGTCATTGGTCTGTTTTTCATCTTGGCGAGTTGAATTACCAAGATTTTAGCCATTTCCTGAAGTTTATGTGGTCTTCCGTCCTGATTTTCTTTAGGATCAAGTTCCACAGTTTGGCTTTAGAATGCAGAAGACAGTTCTTCCAGGTGTAGTGCTACATCTTAAGACTCTTCTGGATTGTTATAGGGTGATTTTTGCTTGGAAGAATGTGGCTCCTTTTCTGTGTAGTGATTTATGGGCAATGCAGAGGGCTTTGAAATGTTGGATGTTGAAAGCACCCTTAATGAGCTACTGACCCTTAACACTGCAAACAAAATATAAGAAGCATACCAGAACATGCTTGAAATGGCAGTTAATGCTATAGCACCTGAAAAGACATGTTGTACAGTAAAAAGAGAGACCAAAAGCTGGTACTCAGATGAAATTCAGAAGCTTAAAGTAATCAAGCTTAAAGCCTACCACCTACGGAAAACCTCTAATTTAGAAATGAACAGAGCCAAATATGCTAAGGCAGCTAAAGATCATAAAGACGGGTTAATTAAGGTTAAGAAATCTGCCTTTGATCTAAGGATTAAGAGCACCAATTCAAGCACTAAAGAACTGTTCCAGATCCTTAAAAGCTGGAGAATCCAGTCCACTGACCATCAGAGATACAAACTCGTGCACTGCAATTCAGGATGCCATGATTAACAAAATAAAAAGGATTCAGGTTCATAAGTCACAAAAAGGAACACTCACAGGAAAACTCTTCTCACAGAAACGCCACAGGAGACTATTAAGATTACCCCGTCCTTTGAGTTCACCCGGTCTCGGAAAGTGAGATACTCACTCTGCTAAGCCGACTTAAGCCTACCTTTTGTAAGGAAGATGTGTGCCCAGCTAGGGTGGTGAAATTATGTGCTGATCAACTGATTCCAATGATGACAACATTGGTGAACCTCTCCTTTAACAAAAGCACTGTTCCCTCCTGCTTGATGCAGACATGGATTTCAACCTTACTCAAAAAGGCCCCCTTGACTCTGGTGTGAAAGCAAACTATAGGCGGATCTCCAATTCACCTTTCATGCTAACAATATTAGACTGGTGGCATATACACAGGTACAAGACTTTGTCGAAAAACACCAGATCCTAGCGCAGAGGCAGTCCGGGTTTCATAGAGACCATAGTACCGGATCTGCCCTGATTGACCTTAAGGCCAATATGCTGGACATTGTGAGAAAAGGAGGCATGGCTCTCCTTATGCTGTTTGATCTGTCAGTTGCATTTGACTTGGTGGATCATGCTGTGCTGGTATCTAGACTCATGTACTCTGCCAGCTTCTCTCCAGCAGCTGCAGATGGGTAGAATCCTTTCTGACTGAGTGCACAGCGAGGGTCTTTGCTGACAACTACAGAGCTGACGATCTCCTGTTGTTCTGTGGGGTGCCCCAGGGCTCATGCCTGTCCCCAGTTCTATTCAACTTGTTTACACTGTCATTATTTGAACTCCTCGATGCCATGGTGGTGGTGTATACCAATTATGCCATTGATACTCAGGTCTCATCCCACTCTCTGGAGATTAAACCAGGGACACTGAGTACATCAACATGGTCTACGTGCGAATTCAAGCATGGATGCTGGAGAATAATTTAGCATTTGTCGATGCTAAGACCGAGTTCATGATCATGATTGTGAGCAGAGTCTCACATTTAAGGAAACTAAGCCCGGACTACAAAGAAATACACACAGCGGGCTGTGTTATCCCCACCCTCCCGAAAGTTAAGATTGACCTGGAACTTAGCATGAAATGCCATGTTAGTTACCTGGTCTCTTCTACCTTTTACCATCTCAAATTGTTGGCACAGCTGAGGCCCTTCTTGACACAAGGAAATTGCGCCACCATTGCAAGGGCAATAATCAGTGCAAGGCTAGACTACACTGCCAGCCTGATGCACAGGAGAAATCATGCGCCTCCAGGTAATTCAAAATAATGCTGTCAGAATTGTGAAGGGTCCAAAGAGGAATAAGCATATCTCAGAAACCAGAAGGGCGCTGCACTGGCTTCCTATAGCCAGTACAGTGACATTTGCAATTTGCATTACACAAAATGCCTACATGGAAGGAGCCCAGCCTATGTGTCCAATCTCCTCTCCTGACACTGAGGTCAAATAATCTGGGGCTTCTGTATGCCCCATGGGTGAAGCTTGATGCGGTCATTCAGGGATCTGTTGCTCACACTGCCCCTAAGAGCTCGAATGCATTGCCACCTGACCTGAGGCTATGTCGGTCCTTCTCAAAATTTAAACAATAACAAAAAATGAATGTTTTGCTGACCTCTAGGCAAGCTCAGGCTCCGAGAGACCCGCTGGAATATAGTACCTACATTATCCTGAACGGGGTGGAATAGCTTTTGCCCCACTAATGCCCCTTACCCTAGTTTTATGTGCTGTTCATTATGTCTGGTTTTATGTTCTTGTCAGCGTAATTATGCCCTTGGTCCTGTGACATGCGCTTTACAAATAAATAGTAATAAATAAATAAAATGTGTACATTGTCCCCCTCTGTATCCTACCCGCTGTATATCTGTTCTGTTGTTACCACTGAAAAGTGCTCCATTCTGCATCTGCATTGTTGCACACCTCTGTAAAGTGCTCTGTTATGTATCTGTATTGGTGTATACCTCTATAAAGAACTCTGTTGCTTCTCCAAGCTAGGTCCACGCTCAATAAATACCATAATAATAATAATTACTGGCAACCAATGTAGACCTCTTAGGGCAGGAGTGATGTAATTTCTTCTATTTAGTCTCAGGGGTAGTCTTGATGCTGTGTTTTAGATGCGTTGTAGTTTTTGGTTAGGTGTTCAGGCATTCCTAGGTAGACACTGTTTGCATACTGTTGAGAATCCTGTGGATCCCCAACTAAAACCCTGCCTAATGTCTGCTCCCAGGGGGCCAGAAGAGGGCAGACTATTCCTGATGCCAATCCTGGGGGTGGTGTACTGAGGGAGGATCACCTAGGTGGAGACAAGGCCCAGGGAGGGGGGATTCCACAGGATGAGACACAGTACTTTTTATGGGGGGAAGAATTCATTTATCCCAAACTTAGAGGAGGAATTGGCTTATTGTCATTTGAATACATCTCAGTATCCTACTAAGGGTATAAAGGTAAAATCTAGAGCAGTACTTCCACCGGGTGTTAAACCTAAAGAAGGTTCTAGAATGTTTTATGCCCCTAAAAATTCCACTGCTTTTTCTGCCCCATCTGTCTCTAAAATGGTTAAACAAATGTAGTCCTATTATAATGAAATCAAAGGAGAGAACCATTTACTTAATTATTGTAAAGATGTAGAGAAATTGAAACATTCAACAATGGTCTACATGTTCCATAATCCCTCAGGTACTGTGAACAAGAAGATGGTTTAAGAGACATGCAGGAGCTCAGGTTAGACAGGCAAGCCTAATAGCTTTTGGCAGGGTCAGGAAATTAGTTCTAAGGGCCTGTACATGAAACCAATTAAACCACCTGAGGGGTATAAAAAGTATGCTGCAGGGAAGAGCAGTAGAAAGAAGCTGGAGTGGGAGCTGGAAGGTCGGCAGTAGTAGAAGTAGAAGGAACAGAGCACAAGGCTGGCAGTTCACAACGAATTGTGACTACAGAAGTGATGGCGGAGCACAGGAAGAGCAGACGTGAGAGACCACAGACCTAGATCACACCGGTCAGGGCATCGCCCGCTCTGAGGTAAGAATGGGTTACTTAAATACTTTATCCTTATTGCTGGATATTCAAAACCAGCAACGAATAGCGATAGTCCAACAGTACATCCTAAAAACCATGGTGGAAACAAGAGTGCAGACTATGGACATCCAAACAATGGACACCCACACGAGAGAACAAAGTTCAGTTCATGTCTTCAACGCTGATAGAATACAATGGAAAACCAAGAGAAATAAAAACCCCATTACCACAGCCGCAGAGCGTCCAATTACTACAAAAAACAACAATAATGAGATAAAAATGTGCTTACTAAACACCAGATCTATGAACAAACATGCTAAATGTATCCACAACGTTATCATTGAAGGCCAAATTGATATGCTATGTTTATCTGAAACATGGCTTCAAAACACAATTGGGCCTACAATAGAATTAGCGTTACCGGAGGACTATACAATTTTCTACAAAAACAGGGAGCAAGGACAATGGGGGGGGAAGCAGTAATAGTTAGAAACACCATTCATATATCCCTTCCACAATACAATGCGAGGGCTGTAAAACACACCCCATCCAGCAACAGTTGCATCCATTAACGTGATAGTTGTCTACAGACCACCTTCGCTACTGTCGGATTTCAACGAAGAAATCATTCAGCAGCTTAACAATCTGAAGGGCTCAAACACAGTCACCTACTGATGGGATATTTTAACAGATGGAGGGGGAACCTGAAAGGTAAGGAAGCCATACACCTTGAAAAAGGATTGAATAACATTGAATTCAAGGTGATTAACTCTGAGCCCACCACACCGCAAGACAACCTATTAGACTAGGTGGCTACACATAATCTGGAGACTAGAATGGAAGTGACCAGGTCATGCAAAAGGTCGGACCACTCTAAAGTGAATTTCACCTTAGTAATGCCTGAACCACAGCCAAAGAGAAACAATGAGCAAAATAAGTCTGTGAGCAAAAATCTTCAAGAACATCACCCCAACGCAACTAGAATGGTGCTTAAAGGAAATCCTCTCAGCCATCACTGAGGATGATACATGTGATACTATAGAACATGCCTATAACTCACAGGTTCTTAAATGAATAGATCAGCAAGCACCTATCAAGTGCAAAACAGTCAGGGAAAACAACGGCCACCACAAATGGTTTAATTCTGTACTGAGTCAGTAGAAAAGAGAAAAGAGGAGAAAGGAAAGACGTTGGTTAAAAGACCTCACAAAGGGTAACTGGGATAAATGGAAGGACACAGATATATGCTACAAAAAAAGCATTGTAGAAGCAAAGAAAGAATTCTACAATGACCAAATCTCAGCAGCAACCAATTCTACAAGAAAGTTGTTTGACATTCTTAAATCATTTGAAAAACCTAAATCTCTGACCCCACCCTTCCAACCCTCACAAGAGGACTGTGGAAAGGTACAAGAAGCTTTCTGCAACAAAATTCATAAAGCAAGAGAGGCAATATGAACAGCACAAGCTAGTACTTAGAACCAAACAGGCCAGGGTAGGTCAGCCATTCCACGAAACAACCAGGAATGTTTCAAATTTAACGCCATCACAACAGAGGAAATGGAAGGGATTCTAGCATCCATGAGACCCACCTCATATCCCGCCAAAAAAGATGCTAGACAACAAGAAGATGTTTGCACCCTTGCTTACTAGGATTGTGAACGCGTCCTTTAGAGACGGGAAGATACCCAAAACTATTAAGACAGTAACCATTACACCTCTGATAAAAAAAAACTGGCCTAGACCAGAAAGACCCAGGCAACCTTCAGCCAATAACTAGCTGTACATTTCTGTTAAAAGTACTAGATAAAGCAGCCACGGCACAACTTCAACTATTTGTAGATGCCAAAGGTATCCTGCACAGGCAACAATCGGGTTTCAGGGCAGCACATAGCACTGAAATCGAAAAATTCACTAGGGTGATGCATTCTCGAGTGAAACGCCCTTCTATTGTGGCGTTCCCCAGGGCGCAAGCCTATCACCACTGCTGTTTACTGTTCAATCTCTACCTGAGGTGTCTCTACTTAGATCTTGATAACATCGGAGTCTATTTTACAAACTATGCAGATGACACCCAGTTGGTGATAGAACTGAGTGGTTGCTATGTTAGAGATTGTGCTAAGGTAGTGTCAATATATTACATCATCAAAGCCTTGATGGAGAAAAATGGAATGTGCCTTAATGGGAACAAAACGGAGGTGATGATATTCAGTTCCCTGCAAGCAAGAGCGAAGCTTAGCCAACAGTATAAGGCCATTAATATCAAAGGCTCCCCGATTGTTGTAGTTGAGAAGGTCAAGACTCTGGGTTTGTACTTAGAAGCAGCAATGGGTGCAGATGCTCAGGTCACATACCTTACAAAAAACTTCCAATATTATCTCCGGCTGCTCAAGTCTATTAGACCATACTTGATTGAGGGTAACAGTGCTGCCATAGCCAAGGCTACAATTTAATCCAGGAACGACTATGGCAATGCACTTTTGATCGGCGCAAGTAAAGGATGCATAGCCAGGTGCCAAACCATGCAAAATAGTGCTGTGAGACTAATAAAGAAAAAAGCTAGGAGAGACCACATAACAGAGGACAGTAAAGCCCTACACTGGCTGACAGTAGAAGACAGGATTCAGTTTAAATCCCTGATAATGGTACACAGATGTATATTTGGACAGGCTCCATCATATCTTAGGAAAAAGATCTCACTCTACGTACCAAGATATTACCTGAGCTCTGAGGCCCAGGACCTGATTAACTGCCCACTATCAAAAAGGCCAAAGGTCTAGGGCAGGCTTTTCTGGTGAAAGCAGCCCAGAAATTGAATGATTTACCAGGGTATCCATTCATTGCATCAAATACAAAACATTGAATGCCAAAGCATTGTAAAAAAGACATCGAAAAAAAAGCATTGAATGCATTTTTTTCAAAGGTAAAGGTTTCATTTTAATTATAATGGGTTTACGAGGTAAAAAAACAGGGGCTAAGGGGATCCCCCCATTACATTTTTTTTTTTAAAATGCATTCGATGCTTTTTCTTACGTCGCTTTTTTTTAGATGCTAAGGCATTTGATGCTTTGGCATTCAATGCAATCACTGTAAACCACTTACCAGTGCAGAGAAGACTGGAGAAGAACTATAGCAAATTCAGGAAAGCTCTGAAAACAAACCTGTTTAGGTGAAAACCTGCCATACGTTATGGAGCGCACTAACTAGGGAGGAACATTTTGCTATTTTATATGTTTTAGTCTTGTCTAAATGTCTGTGCCCTGATGGTGGCAGACTTTTGGCGCATTATAAATGCACAAATAAATAAAAATTAAAATAAACCAGAGCTCCCTCAGCCGTGCTCGGACTTTGCAATCACAGCACTTGCAGGGGCTTCCTTCCCCAAGCTTGATTCTCATTCCTTAGGGGTTCCCTTCCTCTTAACTTATTTCACATTCCTAATCTCCATCAGTCGGGTTCAGACCTTTCACTGATGTCAAAGACATTTGAATGTGCAAGGCTTTTCTATAAACCTCTGCAGGACCACTTTGACTTTACCTGTAGCTCACACTCTTGTGTTATTTGCCCAAGTGTCTCTTGGTCTTAGTGGTTCATCACCATAAGCACAAATGTTCATAGAAATTTTTATCTTAAAGTAATCACCTTTTAACTTCCCCTTTCGCCAGGGTTAATCTTGACTGTTGTGTAGTTCAGAGTTCATTCACTTTGCTGCTTTATTATAGGATATCACATACTTTGTGGAGACTTTCGAGTGGGCTACTTCCTTTCACATGATCACTCCACTACTCTGTATCACTGACTTCACAGTTACAAGTAATTTAAAGTTCACCACAGGTCTGCCTTCCTTCACATCACATCCATAAACGTGTAGCTTTCAGTTGTGAGATATACTGTTGCAACTTCAATCTGTCCTTAACACACACCAGCCTTTCATGTTGCTCACCGTCTCACAGGCTGTCTGCATTGCTTTCTTGTCTTTTCAGCTTTAATTCATGGTTCAAGGTTAATACCACAGAAATGAAAAAGTCTATTATTCAAAGATGGGTGCTGCTGCAGCATCGACGATCTGCAGAGCTGCTGGCCATGCTTTTAGCCTGCCTCTACCCTACGCTGATTGTCCTCTGGCCCGTTTTGTTGCAGGAAACCTCGGAGTCTGGCAGGCTTCGCCGTCCCCCACTGAAGGCCCACACATAAGGCCTAAGGATCACCCTATCTGGCCCTGTCTGGTTCCTAGCCGTATAATGCTGGTAATCCTTTCTGTACACTTTGCTGGAAGCCCTGTCCCCTCTGCACTACCACCTATTCACTCTTCCCCCCCTTATGCTTCCTACTAGACGCCATACCAACAAGTTCCAAGTCTGTACCTGACCACACCAGTGTCAGCTCTCTGCTGTCTAGGGAAGTGGCCACAGCACTCTACGGTATTCGCCATCGTCACGCTCCTCTCTCAAGCCACGCCCCCGCATTCTTTCTCTCAGTGCAAAATCAATGTCTACCACAGCCTGGAACACTCGCATTGGCACAAGAACCACCTTTCAAGGTAGTCCATTCTCACTCAGCTGCCCTGGGCACGCCTACAGCAACCCCATCCACAACAGACGCCCGAACCCTGATGGCTCCAATACTAGCCTGAACTATACTAAGACAAGGATCACACACCCCACCTTCAGCCTACTAGCAGGATCACTCACCTCCCCAGCTTTCCCACGCAAGAAACATGGTCAGCCTCACAGATACGATTGCACACCTAGTCCCATCCATACAGGTATTTTAAACTCGAGCAACAGCTCTAAACCTAAACAGAGATATACTTACTTACGCAATGTCACTAATGCCTCTTTGCCAACACACAGTACTGCTTCAGAGTCTAATGTTAGCACAATTGCCTTGCAAAATGTTAGCTCTGCCGCACTGTCTAATTTAAGCATTGTTTCAAAGTCAAATGTCAGCAAAAGTTGCCATGCAAAATGCTAGTTCTGCCCCACTGAGAAACTGGAAATGGTGCACTGTGATACTATGTGAACATAAATAGAATGGCAGAATCACAAAGACACAGGAAATCGGTTCATTTAAAAGTAAAATTGAATCTTTATTTATGCCTAGCATTTCTGCCTGGCAAAATGTCACTACTTACGCAAGCACACCAGCAGTCTAACAATGCTCTCATAAACACTACCATAGCATCCAAGAGCTCTCAGCATCCCAACACTTCTCAAAGCATGAGACAGCACACCCTTGCACACCCACCTAACCTAACCTACCCCACTAGCTCTGGCATCTGTTATACAGAGCAATGACGCATTTCATTGTGCAATTGTGTGCGTAGAAAACATTCTATTTCAAACTACTTGCACTTCTATACTTCGTGCGTGCATACATAAACGTGTATTTAGAACATATTGACATGACATTTTCTATAGTCTACAGCAAGCATATCATGTCTTTTTTCTCGTTGAGACATCAGTCTCGTTTGCAGAAACGAAACAAGCATTCTCCCACAGCCAGCAAGGTCGTCTCTAATATAGCTGATTGTCTACCAAGACTCATTTTTGTTATGAAAACATTTACACACTGTGTGTTCGCCTGCGAAAACAATTCCCACTCCGCGCAAGCTACAAGCCTAATTCATGTGGACAGACACAAAGCAGAGCACATTCTCTAGTGCCTAGAAACACACTACATTGTGCTATAAAATGACAACTGTCCATAAATTACATGCCTCTCAGCAAATATGGAACCATTATGGCTTAGACCAAAACTACAGTGGTCAAACATGGACTATTCTAGATTAATACAAAACGAATGCATGTATAAATTAATGAACAATGAATGGATTAATGGATTCATCACATGATAACTATCATACAAAAATGCAGTTTCACACCACTGTCTAATTTAAGCATTGTTTCAAAGTCAAATGTTAGCACAATTGCCTTGCAACATATTAGCTATGCCCCACTGTCTAATGTAAGCATAGTTTCAAAGTCAAATGTCAGCACAATTGCCACGTAAAATGCTAATTCTGCCTTGCAGTCCAATTTAAGCACTGCTTCAAAATCAATTGTTAGCACAATTGCCATGCAAAATGCTAGTTCTGCCCTATTATCTAATCTGAGTATTGCCCCAATGCCATATGTCAATACTGTACCCATGACTAACGATAGTAATTCTCCTTTGCATAAAGCTAACAACCTGAGCCTCACCTGCCCTAGCAACATCTCCACACTAGCACAGAGCTCGCCTTCTACTCCCGCTCACGACTTAATCTAGCCCTAATCAAAGCCCACTCTCTGACCGCACATGCCTTAGACATCCAGGACCTCTTAATTTAGGAACAACCTCGATGCCCTTGCCATCACTGAAACTTGGCTACATACAGCTTCTGGCCCCATGCTAGCGCTCTCCCTGCCCACAGGTTACACCATCTACAGAAGTAACAGACCAAACTCAAGAGGAGGTGGTGTGGCCTTTATTTTAAAGGACCACCAGATCATCAGACAAGTATCTGCTGTTCTTAATAATAACTGAGACATCCTCTCCCTCAAATGGACCAACTCCCCCACTAATACAATCTCTATTCACTGCGTCTATCTCCCTCCAAGTCCTACCCTCACCTTCGAAGAAGACTTACTCCTCCTTCAAAGCTACAACCTCAAACCCACAACACAAGTTCTCCTTCTAGGGGACTTCAACCTAGACCTCAATGACCCCTCGGACGTACCAGCCACTTCATTAGCCACTGCTCTTGCTTCTCTGGGCTTCGACCAACACATTGGCAACCCCACTTACAATACGGGACGCAGCCTAGACTGGCTAGCAGACACAAACTGCTGTATCACCATTAAAGCTAACTCACCATGCCCATGGTCTGATCATCATATCATCACCTACTCACTCCCAGCAGGCCCACCACCCAAACCCCCCATCAGTCCCACGCCAACCACCCTTGCCCTGTAGCTCATGTAAACTCATTAAGGAAAACCTCATCCTGTTCCTCAATGCCCTCAACACTGACAGCCTAGAGATTATAACCCAGTGTACCTAGCGCAACACTACTCCACTACCCTTACCAACACCATCAACACTATTGCTCCTCTAGCTGCTAAAAAAGCCAAACCAGCTGTCCACCTCAAGGCCTGGTACACCCAAGAGCTTGCAACCCTCAGAATTGAAAAAAGACTTGCTGAATCAAGTTGGAAAAATTCCCCTTCTGAAACATCCAAATGTGCCTTCTCTATTCTCACAAACAAATACAAAAAAGCCATTCTACTTGCCAAGTCCTCCTCCCTCAATACAAGGATTGCCAACGCCAGCTCAGACTCTAAGGAAATATTCACCATTGACAAAGAACTAGAAACGCCAACCCCCCAAGTCTCCACGATCCACAAGGACTCTGCCTGGTGCAACGCCATTTACAATGCCCTTCTAACTAAAATTGACACACTGAAACAAAAAAATCCAGGCCAAATAAACATGCATCATGCAATAATCCCTGCCCATGTTCACACAATGGCTCACACTCTCGATGCCCCACTGTTCCGCTTCAATAAGGTCACCATTCAGCAAACGTCTTGCATCCTACAAAGCTTAAAGCCATCAAGATGCAAAGGGGATATCTGCCCTGCTCCACTAATCAAAGACTGTGCCCTCTAAGAAGCCCCCTTCATCATGGCTTTATCAATGCCTCCTACAAAATGGGCATAGTACCCTCCTGCCTTAAAGAAGCTTGGGTACTCCTCTTACTAATTAAACCCACGCTTGATCCCACCATCGCAAACAACTATCGGCCTATTACCGCCATCCAATTCCTCCTTAAAAACCTCAACAGAGCCGCCTACTTGCAAATTCAATGCCATCTAGAAACTAACCAAATTCTAGGCACTTTATCTTGTTTCCGCCTGGGCCATGGCACTGAATCTGCCCCTCTGGACCTGAAAATTCAGTTATATGCCATCAGAGAAAGCTGGACATGCTTCTTGTCCTTGATCTGTCGGCGGCTTCGACATAGTCTATCACGACATCCTATGCCACCACCAGACCTCCTCCGTTGCCTTCTCCCAGGAAGCTGCCACCAAAGGGAGATTGATGCAAGTCTTTGCAGACAATGCCCATGCCACTGCATCCCCAATCAATTGTGGGGTTCCCAGGGGATCCTGTGTCTTCCCCACACCTCATAATATCTACACAAAGCCCCTCTTTGACCACCTGTACTTGCTCGGCATAGCCTACACTAACTATGCCAACGACAAACAGATTCTTCTCCTGCTCTCAGGGTCCTACCACAAAGATTCCTCCACCCTTTGTTCTACTTATGTCACGGTCCAAGCATGGATGGCGACCCACAGCCTTTGCCTCAACAATGAGAAGACAGAGCTTCTCAATATTGGTCCGGCAGCTGCCTTAAAAACCCTCGACCCTCAATACTCCACCTTCAACATTGATGGATCTGTGATCCCTGGCTCCTCCTCAGTAAAAACACTGGGAGTCCACCCGGATGCCACTCTCTTCCTAACTCGACAAGTAAATGCTATCTCCTCTGCAGCAGCTTACTCAACGAAACTGCTCAATACTGCCAGGCCCTTCCTATCTAGAGAGAACAGTCTAACGATTGCATGGGCAGTGGTCAGCGCCAGGCTATCAATGTCTTCGCTGGCAAATCCACACAAAATATTATAAAACTTCAAACCATCCAGAACAATACCCAACGTGCTGTCCTCAATAGTCCTAGTTCTGAGCACATCTCAGCCACGCGAAGAGCTGCTCACTGGCTACCCATCAATGAAAGAATCCTATTCAAGACACTATCAATCACCCACAAGTGCATCTCTAATGCTGCCTCACCTTACCTAGTTCAGAACATTGCCAAAGTCCAATCCAGCAGGACCACCAGAGTCCCATACTCCCACAGGCTGGTCCAACTCAAGTTCAATCGAACCGAAGCTGGAGGGTCTAGTTTCCCAGTCCTGGGTAAAATACTGCCACTTTCTCCCACCTGCCCTTAGAATCAAAGAATCCTACTGGGTCTTCTGCAAAACCCTCAAAACCTGGTTATTCACCTAATACTGACCGACTCACCCACAATGGACCACAAATGTTGTATGTCTGAGGGGCACTTTGTATATGTGTTGCCACGCCTGAAACAATGCATCTGCACTAATGCCTACCTGTATATGTTTTGCCACGCCTGACACAATGTATATGCACCTATGCCTATGCCCAATCTTGGGCCCATGTAACTGGTAAGAGCGACCTGATGCCTGCGGGTTTGTGTGAACTCTACAAATGAAAAAATAAATAAATAAATTGGCCTCACCTCCCCAACTCTGTCATTCACCCGGGAGGGTCACTGGCATCCTTGAAACACAAAGCAGTCTTCTTGTCTGGGATTTGGCCTTCTGAATGTATCTTTCACTGCTCTTCAGAGGCGACAACCGCCTCCGGGGATCACCTGGGTTTCTCTAACCTTTGCTCTCGCCCCTCTTTCGGTCGCTCTACTCCAGTACGTTCACCTTCACCCCAGTTCTCCTCCTTTTCATGTTCCACCTTGCTCTAAGTGTGTCTCTGTGTTCTGCCTTTTATCCGCTAATGGGTATCAGATGTATGTGATTAAGGTCAAGTGCCTGACTTTGCCTGACCTGATTAGCGGAACATGTCCAATGTAATACTCGGGTGTGGGTCTGTCTTTCCCCAGAGCTCACTGCCCATGTGAACGTTTTCCTGTAGGGAGGGGGGGAGTTGGGACATTGGAAAATCCTATGAAATAGGATGGGGTATGGATGTGGTAAAAGGGGGAATACCGCATTTCAGCATCGGTTGCCTCACACCCACTCCTCAAAGACCCCTCACCCAGGTGATCCTCCTGCAGTGATCCACCCCCAGGGTCTGGATCCATGCTCTGGTCACCTGAAAGAGAGATCCCCAGGGACTAGTAGGTGAGACACCGTTTGGTTTCTCACAGTATGCAAAGACATACTTCTCTCCCCTGTCTTCCACTCCCCTCCCCTGGCCTTCATCCACCATTGTGAAAGGCGCAAGAAGGGGTTTAGATGGAAATCTATTAGCTAAAGGAGGCCACACGAACGGTGGCTTGTCAAGAGGTAACTGTCAAATTCAGTGATGTCAAGTCGAATAACAACAATCCAGAGAACCTCATGCAGCTAACAGTTCCAAAGTATTGGTGTAGGCACTTCACGGATTCTATACAATATAATCCCAGGCTTGACGCAGCTGAAATTTTGCTTGGTAGGCAGACCATTGCAGTCACTTTCCCTTCATGGACAAGGTGAATGGTGGCAAATGTTTCATTCGCGCAACACAAAACAGCTCAATTAATATTATATTATAATTGGTTATTTATAATGCACTTAATACCAAAGAGGTTTCTAAACACGGACCCGGAATTCGAACCTGTGTTGCTCTGCGTCTTCTTGCATCTAAGATGAACGCGTTGCCACTTAAGCAATAAACCCCTGGCAGGGGGGCTCTACCACTTCAGGTAATGCCCAGGGGCCCATAGTTTCAGGCCCCGGGGCATTAACTGAAGTGGTAATCCCCCCCCCCCTGCAAGGTGCTTATTGCTATTAGTAGCCCAGTCCATAACACCGGGTACTACAAGCATTTTGTTCTCTGTTCCGAAACGGTCCGGGATATCATAAGTGGCGGAACCGTTATTTCCCATTCCCATAGAGTCCCATAGGAACTGCATAATTAGTAATGGTGCCGGTGCTTCAGTGAAAAGGCTGCGGGTAAGGGCCTGAACTCCCATCAGGTCAGGCCTATTGGGAGTTCCGTGCCCCTACCAGCAGACTATTAGTTTGGCCGTCCGGAAGGGATGCCAGTATGTTGCTATCAGCACCGTTATTTCAGGCCCGCCAACCTTGTAATGAGGCCGATGGCAATCAGTGCAATTGAGATGCAAGGATGTAATGAGGGAGAATAGATAGTATTAACGGCAGCATGTGTGGCACATGTATTCTAGTTGTATCTGGCTTTAGTGTTTAACTTGTGGGGTTTTTGCCATGTATCAGCACTGGCACTTATTTCTGATCCCCAGCACTTATTTTCTCATACTGTTTGATTATGATTTAGTGTTTTGGGAGTTTTATTATTTTTAGACAACGAGCAAAATCAATGTGCATTGTCCATAAGTCTCTGCATCCTGGTCCAGCTTATTGTAAGCCATGAACCTGATGACCCACACTGGCACAGCAATGTTAGTTACCCATTTTCATGAATAACAATGAGTTGTAAAGTGACATTGCTGGTTGCTAGAACTGGCCATGCCCCCACACAGTCTGCCGTCATGACATGGGTGCAGCTCCACTTGTGTAAGAACTGGCGGCAGAGCTACTGCAGGGTGAGTTTAAAACAACAGGACAGCCATCATCACCAACACAGGGACAATGTCAGGCAAAAGACCACTTCCGAGGAGGAGAGCCTTTCGTGAGCAGATCTTGCTGCAGTGTTGAGCAAGAAATTTCATCCGTTTAGCATTGGTTTTGCCTGTATCTGTCCCATCAATTTACCCTAGGAGGAAAGCATGTTTGTTCTATTGTTTGTTGCTAGATGGTTAATACGTTCCACTTGCCATCTGTACAATCTGAGCAAAATGCTTATGAAGATTATGTAACTAAAGAAATGCTTAAACATTTGTCTCATTTTGAGACAACTAGTGTGTTATTTTAGGTTTATTGGTATTTGAAAATCACATACATTCCATAATAAGTACTTCCATCACCCCCAAAGAGCTAGTGGTAGTTGCAACTTTATCCCCACATATGTTGTCACTGTGCAAAGCAGCCATGAGCGGCAGAAAGAGTGACAGGCTGCTGCGTGTACATATAAATCAGAAGTGTGACAGAAAATATTAGGTCTGTGGCTCTTATTTCATGTGTACAAATTAAGCACTGAAGAAGAGGATTATTAGGAAACAGAGAGTAGAGTATATCCTATCAGAAAGTAGAATAGAAAGGAATGGACTGCGTTGGTCCTGTTCAGAGAAGGGGAAGGAAATATAGCAGAAAATAGCCCTGTGACTACAGAAGGTAACACGTGCAGTAAGCACAGAGCGAAAGCACCGTGGGGCTCATTCCGAGTTTGTCAACAATGGTAAAAAGTGGCAGTAATGGAATTACTGTGACTTTTACTGCACTGCCACAGAATCTGCACTAGCACCTCCACCGTTAATTCTGTTGGAGGACTTGGTGTGGGAGGAATTACTGTTTGTATTTTTGTAGTTGTACTTGTATTGCAATTTAATTGTGCTTTGACCTAAGAGCTTTACAGTAGAAAGAATATAGTACAAATTATGTCAAGATATCAAGTGAATAATCAAGCAGAAAGAGGATAACCTTTAAGACAGGATTTAAAAAAATGGACAGAGAAGATAAAGACTGCAGAGAAAGAGGGAGGGCATTCCAGTGCTTAGGTGCAAGTAAAGAAAAAGAACGAAAATGGGAGAAGGCACAGGGAAGTGAAGGAACAGATAAGAGAAAAAGAGACTGAGGAGATGGGGGGAACAAGGGGAGAATAGAATGAAATAAGACAGGACAGGTCGGTCAGTGTTAGGTCATTCAGGCAATTGAAAACAATAAACAGAATGTTTTAAAGTAGGTGGGATTCAAAGGAAAACCAACTGGAATAGTGCAATGCCAGAGAAATAGAATTGCGAGGGGAGAGGGCACACAAAACACAAACTTAAGTGTCATAGATTGAGTGGAGAGAAGCAAGCTGAAAGGCAGGGAGACTAACAAGAAGACTAGAACAGTAGACCAGAGAACAGACTAAAGAAGAGATAAGACGTTTAGAAGTGTCAAAAGTAAGAAACTGACAAGCCCTGCCAATATTAAAGAGTTGAAATGACTGGAGCGAGAGATAGCAGAAATGTGAGAAGAAAATGAAAGGGAGGAGAGAAGATAACACCCAGATTGTGAGCAGAAGGAGAATGGGAAATAGCAGAAGGGGGAAACGGTATAGAGGGTGGGGTAAGAGGATGAGGGCTCATAAAGGCAGGAAAGAAGAGAACTACAGTCTTGAAAGGATTGAGGTGCAACTAATGATTAGACATCCAAGATTGGAAAGAAAGCAAGCATGCCAAAGGGTGCAGCGGATAGAAGAGGAAGAAAAAGAAATAAGAATCTGAATTTCATCTGCATAAAGGTGGCAGGAAAAGCCAATAGAAGAGATGTGTACAGGCGCATTATAAATGACCTATCATATCATATCATATCATAGAGGTAACGGGAAAGAGGATAAACCGAAGATGAGCGACCAGCCCAAGAGACTGAAAAAATATGATTAAAGAGATAAGATTGATACCAGTCAAGAACAGAATCAAGAAAGTCAAGATGTTGGAGAAAAGAAATGCGAATAGAGTGGTCCACTATATCAAAAGCGGCAGACAAGTGAAGAAGGACAAGATGGGAGGATAGTTTAGAGTAGCAGGAAGAATGAAGAGAATAATCAGGAACAGCAAGAAGGGCAGTTTCAGTCGAATGACATGAATGAAAACTAGACTGAAAAGGAACGAGAAGTGAGTTATGATTCATAAAGTCAATTACATGTGAGTAACAATGCAGCCAAGTAATTTAGAGAGAAAATAGGGCAAAGGTTTAAAGGAAAGGTAGGGTGTATTCATGTTTTTTGTGAATAGGAAGGATAGACGCATGTCTAAAGGATGAGGGAAAAGTATAGGAAGATAAAGTTGAAAAGAGCAGCGAGATTAGGGAGAATAGCAGGATAGACAGTGGGGATTAAAGAAGAGGCAAAGGAATCAGAAGGTGCAGCTGTAGGGTGAGCTTTGGCAATGAAGGATGAGGAGTCAGACAGAGGGATACAGGAGTACATTAAAGATGAAGCAGAAAGAGAAGAATACAAACAAGTTTTTGTAATGGACGAAGTAATAGAAGAACAAAGAAGTAAGATTCTTGAAGAACAATAGTCACCAAAATCAGAAGCAGAAAGAGAGGAAAGTGAAGCATTGTCAGGAGTTACAGGAGAGAGAATGTGATTTAGGTTCTGGAATAGACAGTGCGGATGAGAAGTAAGAGAGTCAAGTAGAGGGTTAAAGTATTGCTTTTTTCAGTGTAGAGCAGAGAGCCATGAGAGGAATTAAGAGAGGTTAAGAAATCAAGATCATCGATAGACCTAGATTTACACCATTGATGTTCAGCCTGCCGTAGATATCGTCAGGCTGAATGGAGCGAGAGATACTTCCAGGACTGAGATGGTTTATGAGAAGGAGGGAAGGGAAAAGAAGGATGAAGGAGGTATAGAGTATCCAGGAGACTTGATGAAAAAAGCGATTTGGCGATGTCAGAAGGAAACAAAGCAAACGAGGGAAGAAGAGAGAAACTGCAGAAATGAAGGAAGAAACCTGGAATGAACTGAGGTCACAACTACGAAAGGTAAAGGAGAAGGAGTGAGGGGTGAATGAGAAGGAAGAAGAAAGGAGAAAGAGATGAGTAAATGTTCAGAAGAATATAGTGGGAGCGAAGAGACAGTGGACGAAATAGGCAACGTAGAAAAGATAAGATCTAATGAGGAGCCCGAAATGTTAGATGGGTAGTATAGATTTGTAAGAGACGCTAAGAGTTTGGAATAGAGGAACAGCAGAGCATGATAAGGAAAATACAAGTTGCAATGGCCTAAGAGGCGTAAAAGGAGATAAGCAGGAAAGAGGAGAGAAAGAACTGCATAGAAATTGTCACTGAAAGACAAAACAGGAACAGGTGGGCGATAGATGACTAAGAAGTTGAGTGAGGCAGGTTAAGAAGATTAGGAGTAATGATACTCAAATGATGGGAACACTGGGAGGTTAATAGAGGCAGCAGCAGGCCCTGAGGGAGTAGAAGATAGAATAGCAGCACCTCTGCCATGTCCAGACTGGCAAGGAGTATGGGAGAAAAAAGAAGACAATAGAGCAGCAGGAATGGCCGTGTTAGAGGGCGTGAGCCAAATTTCACTGAGACAAAGAAAGTGAAAATGGAAACGGGACAATACATCCAGAACAGAATGAGCATCTTTGCAAAGAGAATGGAAGTTCCAGAGAGCCATATTGACACCATAAGAGAAATTGGTAAAAGGAGGACATGTGGGGATTTAAACATTACAAGTAGAGGAGCAGTTGATAGTAGGGCTACTGGAATGAAAGGGAGAATGAGGGAAGGCCAGAGACGTCATTTCACCAAAATGGCAGGGGTAACGGAATTGACATCCCACAACCCTTGACCTCTGATGACATCACAGGAAGTGATGTCATTTGACTCCATCCCGAAGTAACATCACGGAAAGCAATGAAACACGACCTTTCACCCCTCGACAGAACAGGAAGTGGCATCACATAGCATTGTTTCTAAGTACACTATGAAAAATATGGTTACGATAGCACTGCAAAGTTATATATATTTCATACAAGAATAGACCAACATCTCTATCGTTAATATCAGTGCGTATAGACTCAAATGACCAAATCACTGTGACTGCAAGCAGACGTCCAAGGCCAAAAGATAATGTTGTGTTATTATATAGCACTTACACTTAAGAGCTTCATATAGAACACATCTACATACATTATCACCCAACCTGTGTTTGTACTCATTTATCAACGTCAGCAGGAAGAAAGGCTGAGTTGACATTGCCGGGAGTCGAACCTGTAACCTGCAGATCACACACACATTGCAGCAGCCAGCGCTCAACCCACTGAGCTATGTTACCGGCTATAGCTATCAGAAGACCAGCCACTCCTGAAACAAAGAGCCATATGGGTAGTAAGGGCGTCCACAGGGGTAGCAAGGACAGTTGCGACCCCTGGCTCCCCGTAAAAGACTTCCATGGGGAAGGCACAGAAAGCAAAAAGGTAGGTAGAATAAGCAGAAGAACAATATTGGCAATGGGGTAACTGAAAAAAGCGCCAGATTCTTAATGGAAAGAATAGCCGTACATAGTAATAGAGAGAGAGGAATGTGCTTAAATGGGCAGAAGAAAGCGAGAGACATGTTGCTGTCTGGCTGATCTTGGAAGTAGATAGTGGAAAACATTGGTAATTCCTTCGGTGCTTCTTCCTCCAGAGGATTTAGCACCAAGAAAGAAAACATTCAATCCACAGTTTTACAAGATGGCATACCGCAAACATACGGCCCAAATCAGGCAATAATTCCTTAAGCAAACCTGTGCAGTGACCTTCACTTCATAGGTGGAGAAAAAGGCATTCAGGTGATGGAAAATCAAACCATAGGTGCATCCAATTGCATCCAAAAGTAAATTTAAGACCAATACCTTCCCCAAAGCCACTTTCAAGAAACCTGTAGCCCCTACCAGCTGCAGTCCAGGGAGACTGTAATCTTTGCCAGTGAAGCCTTCACAATGTGCTACTGCTTTTCGAATTGCAGAAACATGCATTGCTATAGCCGTCAAGGAAACCGGCTTGGCAAACGCAGAAGGCAGGGGACACATGCAACGAGGAGGTCGCCCATACCTTGTGTCAAACATTGCCAATGGGCACTGACTGATGGCCAAATAATTACACTCTATTGACTGAACCGTGGCACAGTTACAGACCTGATCACCGTGATTGAGGTAGACCTGCATAGCAGGATCAACATCAGGACTGCATTCTCATCCATCCATTTTGAAACTGATGGCCATGCTACAGTTCATAGCAATGGACACATTTCCCCATACAGTTGGAATGCTGCATGTCATGTCCCAGCCAACCTTCTCTGAAGCGCTGGTACAGATGCTTGATGCACTGAGATAATAAGTCACGTGTCAAATCCCATTGCTCTGCCCACCACCATGGTATAACTGCATGCCATCAAGTCACGCTTCTATTAGAGAGCCCACTTCCCCAAAATGATTACTTCCTTGGAATGCTTGCATGTGGCTTTAATCCCGCCACAGGCAATGGAGCAATTCACCCAAAACAGGAAGCAGTTCCTTTCCATGAACATACAAATGATGTTTGATGCAGATCTGATGGTGAACAACTGCAGAGCTTATTTTCTTGGTTCCACCTATGATGTCATGGTTCTATGGGATATCACCTTGCCAGGATACATGATCACTAACCGGTGACATTCTACTTGGATATAGGGTAAATAACAAAACTGACAATGCAATATGTATGGGGAGCAAAGGAGAATGGGGTTAGAAGTGGGGCATAGGACTAGTGTCATACATATATCATGCATGCATTCCCAAACCCTGTCATTTGTATGCTGCATGCCCACACAAAATGTTTAAATTGACCACACCCCTTAATCCTCCTGAGTTGAACTTAGAAGGTATTCCCAACATCATTGAATGTGCCCTAATAGCGTCATTGTGATAAAGTTGAATTTAGAAAGTGTGCCTAATAGCATCACTGTGTTAAAGTTGAATTTAGAAAGTGTGCCTAATAGCGTCACTGTGTTAAAATTGAATTTAGAGTTAAAGTTGAATTTAGAAAGTGTGCCTAATAGCGTCACTGTGTTAAAATTGAATTTATAAAGTATGCCTAATAGCTTCACTGCGTTAAAGTTGAATTTAGAAAGTGTGCCTAATAGCGTCACTGTGTTAAAATTGAATTTAGAAAGGGCCTCATTACACGGTATGCGGTAAGGGTTTACCGGTACCGGTAAGGGCACTGGTACCGGTAAACCCTTACTGCCTTACTACGAGGTCCCTTTGCCGGACCCGACCTCAACGGCTGGTTTTACCAGCCGTTAAGGAACGGCCCGCAAAGGGAACTTGGTGCTAATTACGGTACCGCAATTATTATTATTGCCAATTTGCTGTACCGTAATTACCTCCTTCCCTATTCCCATTGAGCCCTATGGGGGCAAAAATGGGAATGGGGAAGTGCCTTGGTGAATGGGGAATTACCGGCCCCGCTCACCTTGGAGTAGGCCGGTAATTCCGCCATCCACCAAGGTGGACACAGTAAAATACCGGCGGCAACCATGGCGCTAATAGCGCCATGGTTACCACATACTGTGTAATGAGGCCCAAAGTATGCCTAATACCGTCACTATATTAAAGTTGAACTTAGAAGGTATTCCCAACATCATTGAATGTGCCCTAATAGTGTCACTGTGGTAAAATTTGAACTTAGAAAGTGTGCCTAATAGCATCACTGTATTAAAGTTGAACTTAGAAGGCATTTACATCATCATTGAGTGTACCCCAATAGCGTCACTGTGATAAAGTTTGAACTTAGAAAGTGTGCCTAATGGCGTTACTGTGTTGAAGTTTGAACTTAGAATGCACTCCCAACATCACTCAGTATGCCCTAATAGCATCACTGTGTTAAAGTTGAATCTAGAAAGTATGCCTAATAGCGTCACAGTGTTAAGGTTTGAAATTAGAAGGTATTCCCAACATCATTGAGTGTGCCTAATTGCGTCACTGTGTTAAAGTTGAACTTAGAAGGTATTCCCAACATCATTGAGTGTGCCCTAATAGCATCACTGTGTTAAAGTTGAATTTAGAAGGTATTCCCAACATCATTGAGTGTGCCCTAATAGCATCACTGTGTTAAAGTTGAATTTAGAAAGTGTGCCTAATAGCATCACAGTGTTAAAGTTTGAATTTAGAAGGCATTTTCATCATCATTGAGTGTACCCCAATAGCATCACTGTGGTAAAGTTTGAACTTAGAAAGTGTGCCTAATAGCGTTACTGTGTTGAAGTTTCAACTTAGAATGTACTCCCAACATCACTCAGTATGCCCTAATAGCGTCACTGTGTTAAAGTTGAATCTAGAAAGTGTCACTAATATAGTAATCTATGGTGCGAATAGAAACACCACCTGTTCTCCATGTGGATGGAAAGGATGGAGTGGATGGAGCGGACGGAGTGGATGGAGCGGAAGGAGTGGATGGAGCGGACAGAATGGATGGAGTGGACGGAGTGGATGGAGTGGATGAAAAGGATAGAGCGGATGCAAAAGATAGAACGAATGGAACAGATGGAAAAGGTGGATGGAGTTTGTTTGTTTGTTTATTTATTTATATAGCCCTCCAGACCCAGGTGTAAAAGGGCGCTTAGGTAAATGATTACAGGATACAGTTTATACATTTCGATATCTTTTACAATGTATACAATTTAGAAAGATTATACACATTTATGGTACATAACAAAACAATCAGGGAGTGGAGAAGAGAGTGAATGCTGGGGTATGCTTATGTGATGTCATGAATGGGACAGTGTGGTGTTAGTTTGGTTCAGAATCCATGAGATGGCAGGGTTTCTAAAGATTGAAAAGTTGAGATAGATTTGACGTGGTAAAGTATTCCAGAGTTGGGAGGCTAGAACCGGGAAGCTGGTTCCGCCAGCTCTTTTTAAGGAAAATCTGGGCACAACCAGGCTTAATGTGTTGGAGGATCTGGTGGTTCTGGCAGAAGATTTCAGGGTAAATTTGTTGGAGAGGTATGGAGGGGCTTGGTGGTTCAGAGCTTTGTAGGTGAAGCAGATGGTTTTGAGGTCTATTTTTTGTTGTATGGAGAGCCACTTGCACAATTTTCTAATATAGAAATGTGCTCTCGCCTGGGAATGTTTAAAGTCGCTTGTAATGCGTTGTTTTGGAGGACTTGCAATTTGTTGATTATGGATTTGTTGGCGCCTAAGTAGAAGCTGTTACAGTAGTCCAGTTTGGACTGTATAAGAGTCCTGGCCAATATGAGGCAGCTGTTAGAGGACAGACAAGGTCTTCAGGCCCCATCAGCTTACCCGTGTAGGCAGTGGCTGAGGCAGTCATGTTAGTTTGTTGGGAGAGGTTGGTGTTGGCATCAAGGTAGAAACTGAGGGTTTTTACACTTTTTGCGATAGGTATGGTATTTCCATCAATGATGATGCTGTTGTAGTTAGGGCTAAGTTTTGCCAGGTTATTGGGTGACCCGACGAGGAGCAGTTCAGTCTTATCATCATTCAGGCAAAGGCCATGTGTGGCCATCCATGCCTGAATGATAGTGAAAACTTTGTTGATCCGGTTGACGTCAGAGTTGTAGTTACCTGATATAGTTAGAAGCATCTGGGTGTCATCTGCGTAGTTAGTGTAGGTGACGCCCAGATGGTCCAGTTTGTCGAATAGCGGTTTTGTCCAAATGTTGTACAAAGTTGGTGAAACACATGAACCTTGTGGAACACCACATGTGATGGGGATCGGGTCGGCCGCCGCTGAGGGTGAGAACATCAACATGGTTCTGTTTGCGAGGAAGGATTGAATCCACGTGACAGCAGAGAGGGAGAAGTGTGTTGCCGACGACAGGTGGTTACAAAGGATTTTGTGATCAACCAAGTTGAAGGCTGCTGAGAGGGCTAAGAGAAGTAGGATGGCGGCACTGCCTTTATCTTTAAGTTCATCAATCTGACTTTTGAGGTCAACAAGGGCTGTTTCAGTTCTATGTTGCGGTCTAAAGCCAGATTGACGGATTCCTAGTAGTTGGTTTGTCTCTAGATAGTCTTGAATTTGCAGGTAGGCAACTCTATCTAGAATTTTCAGAAGGAACGGGACAGTAGTGATTGGTCTGCAATGAAGTGGGTATAGATGGGTCTAATGTTTGTGGGAGAACCCAAGATTGTTTCAGGTTGCTTGGGACTGAATTACTGGTAAATGATGAGTTTATTAGTTTGGTAATGAAGGGGGATAGGTCTCTGTCTGCGTCTTTTATAATTTGAGCGGAGCAGCTGTCCCCTTTGCAATTGGAAGGTTTCAGAGAGACTATAATTTTTTGTACTTCAGGTATATTTACCTTCTTAAATGTGAAGCCTGAGTTGAGGTCAATGGTAGGTGGTGTGATAGGGCTGGTAGACTTGCTACCAGTAAGTTGTTGACGTTTGTTCTCTATTTTAGTTTGGAGCCCTGTGATTTTGTTGGCGAGGTTGTTCTGGATGCTAGTGCACCAGGGTTTGTCCTTCGTACAGGTATCTTTGGGAGGACACAGGTCTTCTAGTTCCTTTAGAATGCTAAATAGTTCTTTAGTGCTAGATCCTGCCTAGTTTATCCTGGAGTTGAATGATTCTTTGTTGGTCCGAATTATCTCATTTTTATATAGGGATGTGATATTAGTGAGATTAGTTCTGTTTTCTATGGAGTGGATGGAAAAGATAGAATGAACAGAATGGATAGAAAGGAGAGAGTGGATGGAGTGGATATATCTCTGTATATCTCTGTGTCTCCAATATATGCTATATGTACCTGTATCCCCATGTTATCTGTATCACATGTTTACCCCTATCCATCCTGTCTCTTTATATATGTAAGCCGCTATGTAGCCCCCTGTCCATCGCTCGTGATTGATCGCAGGTGCTTTACTGATAACCACCATATCACACTACTACGCTTACTCTCTCCTATACACCATCATTCAACTAGAACACAGCTATACTATGACACACTCGGTCTAGCTGTTCTCATACTAACATGAACCCCACGAACACCTCATCATCATAATAAAACACAGCCAGCTGAGCACATACCGGCTAGCTTAGGCATCTCCTCAGGCCTAACGCAGCCAGAACTCAGTCTCGGTGTCCACCCTCCAGACTGAACACGTCCAACTGATTTCCTCAGCACCACACCTACCGCTAAGAAGTAGCTATCATGCAACGACACCAGCTGGACACATATCCAGTACGCCCACGCACCTTATGACACTCTCTCCCTCTACTGACTGGAAATATGGTTCCCGAGGGCGTTCAACCTACCAGCGCTTTGAGATCATACCAATGATATATAAGGCACTATATAAATGGCAAGTAACATAACATAACAGTGTTGTCAAAGCTAAAGTGCTGTGTATGGATTAGGACTACTGTTTCCATACTGTTTACCAACATATGCCTGAAATAGGGCATGGCCAATACCATCATTTCCCCCAGGTAGAGTGTTATCTGAGTGGACACCAAAGTTGGTCAGCTGGTTATATAGTAATGCACGCATCCCGTTCCTTGCATTTAGTTAAGTCTTTAATCCTGAAGGCATTCAAATGACAAGGCCTCCCAACAATGCACAGCACAGGTTGGATATATTACCTGTGACAGGGCAGCAATTGACCAACAAGCGTGGGTGATGGTGCTGCTGTGATGCTAAGGTGAGAAAGGTGGGCAACTAGTTTACCATTGAGCTGAATTAATGTTACTCTTTAGCCATGCTCAATCCAATGCATAGATACCCCAAGTGTTGTGCAGTGAGAACGTCTATATGTACATGATGAACCGATCACAGAATAATTAAGAGATCTTACGTAAGAAACACTCCTGCAATCACATTTTGCTCTTACCTATTGCAGGTGAATCTGGCTATCCACAGCTACCACTGCTGATGACAACCATCGCTGGGCTGCTTCAGGAGGTGAGATACAATGAGGCACGCATCCAGGCCACGGTGCTTAATATTGTGCACATTTAGACTGCTTAAGTTGCCTCCACCAGACAGGTGGTGCGCTCATGTACAACCATAACAATGCAGGTAATATTGTTGTGGTCTGTGCAATGCTGCACAACATGTTCACTTAGAGTCTCCATCCCTCCAAAAGATGGCAACGCTCACACAGACATAAATTTTTATTTTATTTTATTTATTGCAAATATTAATATAAAGCAAATTCCAATACAGCTAATATATCAGTAGGACTGTTCAGAAGATGCATGGGTTGCAGTAGAATCTATGTCATATTTCGCAGGAAAAAATGAAGCCTTGGGGTCTGTATTACAAAAACGAAATATCCATCATATTCCACTTTGTTGCCTTCTTTGAACTGTGATGATTTGTCCTGGATCATACATAAATGATAAGCACTAATATACCCACACCAGACAACATAAACTGATCCGAATCTAACACTAATGTTAATAGTAAGATACATTACTATTACGTTGGGTTGAGTAGACTAAGATTCATGCAAACAATCCCCTGATATTATCCCCAATGCTTCCATCCGTACATTTATATCTGATGTTATTTCACCTCCCACTGCTCGTTCCATTAACAATGATTCCTCAACTGCATCCCATTTAATCATTTCACTCCTCCATCGCAACACTCTTGCTGGAATCGGTTTATCCAATATTGTGCCATGACTTTCTTATAGACCTCTTTTGTGTGTTCTGCCTGTTGGCACAAGGCCGAGCAAACAAATCTGAAGTGCATCCAGGTTTTTCTCGAACCCCTGTATTTAAATAGTGTATTACTTACTCTGCTCCATGTATGTTGTAGTCTTTCCCAGGACTATACCATGTGTAAAATGCGAGCCCTTTCAGAACCACATCCACCACATTTAGGGGATTGATCAGGCTTAAACGTATATACCATTAGTAGGATACGTTATGTTATATGCAATAATATTAAATGAACCCGCTTAATACGGGCAAATGAGGGTACTTGACGTAAATATTAACATATTCTTTGCCATTCTCCATCAAGAAGTCATAGCCAATAGATTTTTCGCATTTCTGTTGCAAGTGTATACAATCAGTGACTAATGAGACTACTGCCCTGTTGAATGATGTGATTTTCTTCAATTAGGGGGTTCATCAGAAAAATCAGGCAAGCATTTAGAGCGCCAGGGGACCACTACAGAGGTGATTGTGCGCGGTATAAATATCCTTTAACATTAACATTTCATTGCTATTGATTGTATCCCACCGTACATTAGAAATCACTGGTATCCCACATTCCTGCTTTATGACCTCGAATGTCTTAAATGTACCTTCAGAAAATAATTTTCCCCAAAATTTCACAGCCCTTCTCTTATTTTATTTATTTATTTCTGATATGGTTTGCAAAAATGAAACCTTTCGTAACATCCATACGTAAGATCAAAATAATTAAAAGGAAAAAAAACAATAGAATCATTCATATCGTTATAGTGTATCTATGTACATGACAAACATGGTACTTAACGATAACCACATGCACCTTAAAATCGGTTACATGATTCATATTGAAATATAATTACTGAACATAAACCTGTTAAATACAAAGTAAAAAAAAATCATTCAGATTTGTTCATGTAATAGTTCAACTAACTTAATCATACATCTATACAAATCTAAAAGCAAGGCTCCCTACGCCCTCCATCAGTCGAGACTAGAAACACATTTCAGCATGTACAAATGGAACATACAAAAAGGAGCCAAAGTGCAAGTAATTGCCTTAAAGACAAAGTCATGGGCCAATAAAGTAACAAGGGTTTCAGTGTTTCCAGTTCTCCCTCATTGAAACATAGTCGACAGAAATGCGCAGAATGTGGAAGGGACAATCTCGGACCTTTGCAATCTAAGGTCGGTAATAGGTTCAATTTGAACCTCAAATAGATCAGGCTCTACGGCAAGGAAATAAGTAGACGTATCAAGGAAGTTGGTTTCTTTTCCTTGTCAAACCACCATACTCCTTGTGCAGCTTATACGTGCCAAGTTGTTCTATGGTTCTCAGCCAGTCAAATTGGTACAACATTTTTTATGTCTTAAGAGGATTGTGTATTAGTTCCTCAGAATCCAAACCGATTTTATATAAAATATCACACATTTTGTCGTTAAATCTATTGATGGAAAAAACAGAATATGCCTGCAGTGAGGCACCTAAATCCATGTATAAGGACTTATGAGGCGGTGATCGCATTTTGGAATAATTACCTAATTGCTTCCACAAGATTTTGGCTTCCAAGGAAAGTAACCCAAATTCATGTCTAATGATGGGGTTGGGATAGAACACGCTAATCTCAATACTGGTTTCCAGATAATGCCTTGAGTGGTGTAAATGTATTCACTCAGATCCATCAGCAAAAGAACTTAGCCGTTGCTCATACAGGGCTCAATCTTAGCCAAGTAAAATTGAAGAAGAGGTAACAGAGAGAAGCCACACAGCCTAGCGTAGATTCTTTTCGTTTACACCACCAGAGGTTGGGTCTTGACTCTCAGTTTATGTTTATAATTTGCAATAGCATTCGTCTTGGATAGACAAAAGCCCAAATATTGTAGTGAGGGAACCTTATGCAACCTGGAGTCCACAACCACCTAGTAAATTGTCTTGGGTGTTGGCAAACATGACTATTTGGGATTTTGACCCATAAATCAATAGATTATTAGTAATGGTGTACTCTGAGAACAAGTTCAATTTTCTCTGCAGACACAGTGCACTGAGGTCAAAAAACAAAAGGCCATCAGCGAAAGCTAACCAGTTAATCCTAGTGGTAGCCTATTCTACAGAGTGTGCGGTGTTTGCATTCCATAGCCTTCTCTTCACATAATCCAATCCCCTGTCTTGGTACATTACTGAATAAATACATTGTAATGTAAATAATCATTTGCTATGTGGATCATATGAAGTTCCCAAATGCATCTGCTTATATAGTGGTGGCCTAAGGAGGTTTTCTGATTCGTACGGAGAGCAGACAGTTTTACCTGCCCTTGACATTTACTCTATCCAGATTACTTCGGCTGTGTTGTATGGAGCCGAGATATGGGGCTGTTGCAACTGCTCTAGCTTGGGGGTGGCTGAGCAAACATTTTTGAAAAAAGCTCCTTAGACTACCATATAGCACTCTGAGTGCTCCAATAATTATGGAATGTGGTTTGGCGCCTGTAATCTGCCAACTAATGTGGAAACCGTTCCTTTACTGGGTCAGGTTGTGGAGCTCCCCAGATTTTAGTAAATACTGAGATGCTCTAAACGATCTGTTGAACTATCCGGGTGGCCGTTTTCTTCCTTGGCTGTCATGTAAAGAGACAGCTTGTAGCTGCAGGTCGGGAAGACCTCTGGATTAACCCTTCTTCCATGCCCATTAGTGCAAAGGGCAATGTGAAGTGGTTTGCTAGGCATAACATCCAGGAACATCTTATTTGTCTGTGCTTAAAATTGAAGTTTGGGCAGGATTATCTCATTTCAAAATGTATTTTGGAGGGAGACACTTAATTGGATTATGTCTCCCCTCCCTGTGCTCATACTCTTTATTAAATTCAGACTGGGCACTCTACAGGTGGCAGCACTTACCTGTGGTTGGACGGGGGGTTCCTCGCCAATTTGCCCAGCTTGTAGCATGGCCCCTGAATTGGTAAAGCATGTTCTGTTATTCTGTGATGCTACTGTGTTCTACGAATTTTTTTTTATCTGAATCCACTGTTCAAGAGAGAATGTGTCAGAAGCAGTCAGTTGCTTTATGTCGGTCTACTGTATCTATCAATTACATGATTTTTTTTGCCAAATACATTTATCGCGCTTGGCAAAGTAGGAAGATTGTATGTAATTTCTTATTGTACTCCTACCGCGAAGTCCTTTGTGGTATTTGATGGTATTTTATGTGAATCATTTGAATGCTGTTTTTATTTCTTGTGAACTATGAAATGTCTTGTATGTGCTGATTGCAAAATCTACCGAATAAAGCATTGTTTGACTGATTGATCGATTGATTGATTGCATTTGCTTATTTATCCGATTCCAGACATGTGAAGTATTTTCAATACATTTTGGGATTCCTTTTTTGTGTTTATGTGCTCCTTCAAGTAAGCATTCCAGTTCTAAGGCTGGGAAACATCTATTAGCAAGCTTTCAACACTCAGAGTTAATGTCACTGAAAGTCCATTCGGCAGCAAACTGTAGTTGTTCTGTCCTGTAATACAATTCAGAGCGTGGAATTCCCAGTCCCCTTTTCTCTAATGGTAGTTTCAGAGTAGCCATTGTTACTCTGAGAGTTTTTCATCCCAAATCAACCATGAAAGCATTCGATTCAATAACTTAAAGTGGTTAAGCAGGAACAAAAACGGGAGTGTCTGAAAAACATATAACAAAGGGGGAAATAAGATTGTTTTCTTAAGGGACAATTTTACCATGAAGTTTGTATATATGCGTGACCGGGGCACTAAAAGCATTTTTTTTCTGTCCCGAAAAGCTGCGGGGAAACAGGAGTCCGTTTTCTCTTTCCATGGCGGCCTTCGGGAGCGGACGCGCTGGGAACACAATTGTTCCCAGCGCGTCCGCTTCCGAAAAAAAAAGAAGCAGAAGGTAAGTGGGGTTGGCAGGGCAGGAGGGAGGGGAAAGGGAGAAAAAAAAAAAAACGACGTACCTTCGTCCCTGCCAGGGGACCATGGAAGCCTCCAGCTGTGTGGAGGCGCGGAGTCTCCACACTGCTGGAGGCTACCATCGTCCCCCACCAGAGACGCAGGAGCAAGAAGGTAAGTGGGGTGGGGTAGGGAGGAGGGAGGGAAGGGGAAAAGAAAAAAAAGAAGCTTACCCGAGTCCCCAGCGGTGGGCGGAGGCAGCCTCTCAGCCGTGGGGAGGCTCGGAGCAGGGATGGCCCCGCTTCGAGCCTCCTCATTGGCTGAGGGGCTGCCACACCCCCTCGTCGAGGACAAGGCAGCTGGAGTCCCGGCCGAGAATCGAAGGATTCTCGGCCGGGTAAGGACCCGGCGAGAGCCAATCAGAATGCGTGTTGCATTCTGTTTGACTCTCGCCGGGTACTAATATAGCATATGCTATCATCTTTCGAATGGTATGTTTCGTTACCCAGATATTTAAAGGTATGTGGTGACCATATGATAGGAGAATATAATCTTGGTCTAATTTGCGACTTCCCCAGTGGGAACAGAACGAATTTGGACCAGTTAATCTGAGTCTCAAATATACTCGCTTCCCACATGTTCCAGATCTTTTAACATCTTTGGGATAGTACTCTAAGGGCCGGAAAGAAACAATAAAAAGCTATCCACATTGAGCGAGATTATTTGGGGACTACCAGCAAGTGGCCTATTTTCTCCAAATATATTCCTTATCGTACCTGCCATTGGTAGCATTGCCAATGCAAATAGGAGTGTGAAAGGGGGCACCGCTGGAGCTCCTATGGGAGTGAGTCGATCCTTCCACTTTTAATTCTCACCGTTGGTTTGCTATATAGTATCATGATCCACTTTATCAATATCGAGCCAAACCTGAATCTCTTAGGTGTTGCAAATTAAAATTCCCCATTCAGGGAGCCGAAAGACTTCTCGCCATCCAAACTTGCAACCGCCTGAAGTCCTTCCCTATCAGAATTATATTCTAAGACAGCTGACAGGCTACGTAAATTAAATATTGTATTCCTGTCTGGTAGAAAACCATTTAAATCTGTGTGTAGTAGGCTAGCTATGACCTTCTGTACACGTTGTCCCAGTATCTTTGTGACGATAATTAATAATGGCAACTGTCTATGAGATTTGGGCAAAGAACCATACTTACCCTGTTTTAGGAAGAGCGTAATTAATACATGGCGAATAGAAGATGGAAGTAAACCTCCATCATAAGCAGCTTGATAGACTATCAATACGAGTGGTCCAGGTGTTCCTCTGCTATGGCCTTAATACACCCCTGTCCCAACTCCATCTAACTGGGTCTCTCCATATCATGCCAACGGTCTGTTGGGTGACTGGGGATGCTGGGTCATGGGTCGGCCTCCTCCTTGATGCCATAGCCCCGACATCTGCAGTGACATCATCAGGTGTAAAATCGGTGTCCCGCTGAAGGTCAGTGCCTGCGCAGTAGTCAAAGGAAATTGAGTGGTTGGGAGAAGAGAGATGGGATGGGCAAGAGGGGTGGAAGAGAATTGTGGAGCTGAATATTCAGCCTTCAGCCAATAGCAGTGTTTGGAGCTCTGCATTTTCACCAGCCGAAATGGGCTAGAGGTGGTAGTAGCCATATAGGTTGAGCCTCAAAGACATAAGTGGCTGAGGTGGTGATGGCAATAGTGGTTGTCGTGACCAAGCAGTCAAGATGGTGATGATGGTGACAGTTGTGATAGTAGTATAAAATGAAGGAAATACGAGTCATTGAAGCCTTCACTAAGAATATGATGGACAAATGAAACCCCCAGGGTCCGCTAGCTTACAACAGTCCATGCATGTTTTTACTGTATTCTTCATCTCTAATTACTCACCCTATATCCCCTCATAAAACACTTCCATTCTCTCCTTTTTTCTCCACATAGAGAGACCTCACACTTGATTCCATGAGGGTATCAACCACTAACGTGATAGCATACTTTAAGAGGACTATGTACTGAGTGGCTCCTGCAATAGGAGATAAAACATCCTGCCTGGTTTATCATTCCTGTACTGATACATATAGCTAGACATCTACTGTAGGATTGAATCTAGGTCTAAAACGTTCATTATACGTGTTCCTTCAGTCTTTATAGCGTGAACACCAGCCTTTGCTCACTCCATGAGCAGCCTCTATTTGTACCTGTAATAAGAAGTCCACTTAAAACCCGGGCTCAGAAAATAAATAATCCAGGTGATTGAATACTCTGTACTATGGGAGAATATATTACCTATATATCTAATTAGCTATTGTCATTTTTATTGAATATCAGTTAGATAATTTTCCCAATCTCCCTCTTGTTTTCTAAATGATGATTATACGTTTGTGAAACTTTGATGTATATAACCTGCCCCCGAAGAAGGGTGTTTACCCAAAACACGCAGAGCTCTGAATCCAGCTTTGGAGGAAATTATTGTTTTGATACATTTTTGGTGTATGTGTCACTTTGTGTAACTTTTTTCTTGTAAAAAAAAACCTATTGATATTGTTGTCTACAATGGACTGTTCTCAGTATAGTGGTGTGCAGGGGTTGCGGGGGTCCCGAGATAGAGGACTTTTATTTCCTTCATTATGTACTAGACAGCCTTGTGCCAGGGTTGCTCTACTGCCACCGCACCCCTTTTGGGTACACTCCCTAAATGTGACTGTATAAAGCACTCTTACACTGGTGTGCACCTTCAGTCACCCAAGTACCTGTTTGTTAGTGGTGGTAGTAGTTGCCATAGTCACACTTCTGTCAGAGGTAGGGATGGTGCTGGTGCTCATCATACTGACAGGCTATGTGGACACAGAGGTGGTGTCCTCTGGCAAAGAGTTTGCAGTAGCTGTCTTTTGTGATGTTTTGCAGTGATTGCCAGCACTCTGCCCTGCACCTGTCGGCAGAGGCTGGGGCTGCAGATGGTGAAGTGGTTGCAGAAGTGCCTGTTTTGAGGGCTCCATTATCCACTCCCTGGCCGGCATGGATACTTGTTGTGAGAGATGTGGCATGCTTTCACTTGCATTGGAGGATGGATAGCTCTGAGGCAACGCGTTTGTCTTGGAAGCAAGACACTGCGGCGCAACACAGGTTTGAATCCCGATCCCACGCTTAGAAACCGCTCGCTGGTATTAAGCACGTTAAAATGAACAATAAAATAAATGCCCACAAGGGGTCTGTTGTGCATTACAGTGAAGCATTTTGAATGCATCTCAATGCAGTTTATTTAGGGAAGGGTGTGTAAATTACACCTGGGGTAACGGGGACTTGATTTACAGGCTCCATGCACTCAGTGATGGGATGGAATGTCTTCCAATTATTGTGCTAGGCTGTCAAGTGCTCCCAGTCTACCCAATGCATGCAGCGTACCTGCCTCCTGTGCCTAATGTGAGGTATTAGCGACACTGGAGTGGGAACAAGTGATGTTTGGAGCTGTGAGGTGTGGTACTAGTCATCATGGAGTGCCCCCTGATTGATGGCAGTCAATCCTGCAAAAGCCTTGTTGCTACTAGTTGATGCATGGATAGGTGACATGCCTCTCAGAAATGGATGCCTGGCCCATTGCATTCCTGGCTTATGTCGTGGATAAAGAACATCATGTTTTGGGGATGACTGTGTGTAAGAGGAACATGTTATATTGCATGTCAATGGACTGGAAATATTGTGGGCAAACCAGCATATATGAAACACCCTTTATGCTTGGCGCTTTGGTGACGTGTGTTCTCTCATTTCATGTCTGGTGCTCCTCGGTGTGACCTGTCCTGGGTGCGGATTATTGGTTTATTCAGTTATGCAGGTGCATTGGAAGCCCTGCAGTCTGCTGGATGACCGTCATTGCAGGAAATGGACTATCATGTACTCACCTGCGTCAGCTGGACTGCCAGCTCCACTCGGTGGATTCGAACCTTTACAGGGCAGCCATATGGAGGACGCGGCTGACTGTGTCCTAAGACGGGGTCAGTTTAAGGGCCTCTACAAGACCTCCTCATGTGGTAGCGGCCTCCTTCCACGAGAGTGCCTGGAGAATGCAGCTCTTGATGTCCTCCGTGCCCTGGGCTACCATCTCAACAGCCACTATGTTATCATGCACCTCTACCTGGTGTGTGTGTTTTTTATGGCGCGTGCCCCCACATAGCTGTTCCGCATTAGCCACTGCCTGATCAGTCATTACAGTGAGCATAGCTTCTGTGAATGTTGCCTTCTGCTGCCTCATTTCTGGGACTTTAGATTTGTTTGTTTTTTCCCCTGGCATGTTTGCTGTGTACCTCTCCCTTGGATGGCACCATGCAGGAAATTGATCATTTCTGATGGATTCTATTTCTAAAGATGACCACAATCAGCTTCCTATTTTGGTTGTGTGACCCTATTTCTTCATCGTTCAAACTCCACCTATGTGGGCCACCATGCACTTGCACGTTCTGAATACTCACAAGGCATAGTAGGTTCATCCTTCCCCTCCCCCACTGCATTTAATGTTGTATGTATGTTTATTGTTTCTCATCCCTTGTCCTCTCTCTGTTGCCCTGTGGGCGCCTTGAAACAGTATTTACTTCCTTTATAAGCGCCTAACAAGCGAACAATGAACAGAATAAATGAATTAACATTCGGTAAGGGCAGGGACGTCATTTAGGGGTCGCCAGAGGTCGCAACTGCGACCTCTGAGGTCTCCCTTACGACCTCTAGAAAACATTTTTTTTTTTTTTTGTAATGCAAGCTCATGGGCTGTGGCCAGCTTTGCTTCACTTCAGGGAGCGAGTCACTGATTTAGTCTGTTCTTAAATGCCTCAACTTAGCCTTTCATCCTTCTGAGTTCGATAAATGAGTACCAACACAGGTTGGGTGATATTGGGTGTATATTTTTTCTATATAAAGCACTTAAGCATAAGTGCTATATAATAACACATTATCATTTGGTCATGGACGTCTGCTTGCATTCACAGTAATTTGGTAATATGGGCCTATACAGACTAATCTTAATGATACATATGGCGATCCATTCTTGTATGAAATGTACATCACATTATAGTGATATCGTAACCATATTTTTTGTAGTGTACGATGCTATATGATAGCACTTCCTGTTTTGTCAACGGGTGAAAGGTCGTGTCCCATCGCATCCCGCGATATCACTTTGGGGTGGGTTCAAATGACATCACTTCCTGTGATGTCACCAGGGGGTCAAGGGTCGTGTGATGTCACTTCCGCTACCCCTGGCATTTTGGTGAAATGACGTCCCTGGGTAAGGGGTTTTCACAGTAATTCACAGAATTACTGTTTCAGCCAGGCCGATTAATGCAATGCCTTGGCCTCGAAATGTCTCAGTAATTCCAGTGCCATTGCAGGTGGTAATTTACCACTGTTTTAATGGCAAACTCTTAATGAGGCCCTGCGTCAGTAATTTTCGGGGTCATGTCGTGGAGTAATTAGGTAGGATGGGGAAAGTTTAGCTGGTTAACTGAATGGCATTTTGTTATGTTTTGTTACACGCAAAATAGGCTCTTGCAGTGCATGAGTTGTGTGTGATGGGAGCATATGCGTTGGATTGTTTACACCATGTGAGTGTGGGAATGTGGGGATATGATAGGCGCTTGTGGGGGGTGGAACATTTTTTATGAAATATTTGTTACAGAAAACAGCAAAAACACCCTGATTATGAAATTGCATTTCGTAACATCATTTTGAAGGTGACCTAAAACATACATCGGAATGTGGGTAAGAGTTAAAAAAAGACGAACACAAGAGGGACAAGAGGGGAACTAGATGATATCACCCCATACAAGCAATGTGTTAAAAATGCAAAATCATGAAACAAAAATGTACAAATAAAAAAATTTAAAATCTCCTCCCAGAGCCATTTGCGAATGTGTCTCCTGGGTCCAAAATTATGCAGGTTCGGGGATTCGGAAGTGGAGCATTCTGAGTGGTGTGCGATGTAGGTGACAGGGCCCTCCACTGCTTTCTAAAAAATGCTTTCCTGTTCATCTGGTGTGTCTACTTCCAGGCCACCTCTCTTGGGTTTGGTTACTGGTTTTCCCATTTAGTCCGCTTTCTTTGATGTGACAGTGCCTCCGTTCAGGTATGAGCCAACATGAGTGGTGCATGTAAAGTGGCTAAATACCAGGATAGATGATCGTGTGATATCTAAAAATAGCCTGATAATTCAAGAAAGAAAGGACTGTTTGGTTCGCGTGTGCATAGTATGCTCATGATTCAAATCCAACAACTCACACCAAAACAACCTTCAGTGTTTGGCTTCCATTGAAAGCTGTTGGATGCACATTATACATTCGACACTTCTATGTACTCTTGCGATGTCACAGCAGTGTTCAGTACAGCCAACATGACCCTAAGCTGCCGAGGCCACTCCAGCTGGAGGTACTTCCAGAAAAGCAGGTCTCTCCAGCGCGTGCACATAACTTGATTCCTTCGCTGCATTCATACCTCTTCGTGGCCTTGCTAACTCCAGGAGCAGCAGTGCGTGAGAGACCCAGGAACAGCAGGAGCCCAGCCTGCCTCTGGAAGACATTGCTTCCCTAGTCTGCAGCAGCTAAAACGTCACCATACACAATATAACATTGCAGATGGCTAGAGAGCAACATGGCGGTGTTTGCCACCTCGAGATTCGAAGGGACATTTATTTTAGACAATTCGAGCTGCAGATCTATGTATATTCGATCAGGGGCGCACAAAGGACATTAGCACACACATTCTCTAAAGTGTAATAGCGGTGCAAGCTTCCTTTGATTAATGTTTTAGTGCATGCCCCTTGAGGGCCCAGAATACTGCAGCAAATAAAAAGGTTCTGCACAGGGAGTATGTGTCAGGCGTATAAACACATGCTAAGCATGACTAATACAAGTTGTATTTTTTTGCTTCATGACAGAACAAAACCAGAGAACTCCACGGCATTCAAGCATTTGTTTAATACGTTCAAGGCTTCTGAAAATTGCATTATTGTTATTTTTGTTTCACTCTGTTTTCTTTGTTTTATCACAAAACGACGTAATGCTTGTTTTGTTCCCGAGCTAGGCTTATGATATGCAAATATATTAAAATATATGGTATGAAGTACCCCCAACAATGCATTATAAGTCGCAGAGGAGTTACGTGACCAAATGGGGGAAAGAGGGCAACGTCTTGAGGTCCTTTATAAGGCCATGGAACTCTGAGGTGGCTTGCAATGTCCTTTTCATGCACGCCAGGGGGTATTTTATTGCTCATTATAGATGGTCACACACTGTCATCCTCTTTAATGACTGGCCTCTTGCATAATTTGATGTAAGAGATGCTCCCTTTGTTAATCCATATATAATCAATGTAGAATCTGGATTTCTTTAAAAGCTAATATGCAGCTCCTAATGCGTAAGCGAAAAATAATTTAAACAGTTTAATAAAATGCATTTGAAAAACGTTTTTATTTTGTGCTTTCAAATAAGTAATTACATGCAGATTCTTGCACACATGCCTTAAACTCCATCAGCGCACACATTAAACATTGTACCATAAACAATTCCTTATCAATTAATGGCTGTATAGTGCCACATAACATTATTTTACAAGCAAGGAATTTGAAAAGCTGGTCGTGGCTTTAATTGATTGCTCGAGTGACACCTGGAATTCTGCTCTTTACTGGCTCAAGCAGCAGGTATTGTGACGTCAGAACTGAAGCATGGTAACTGATTAGAGAGCAGTTGTGATGTCATTTTCTCATTGCAGGCTAGTTGCAATGTCGCAACTAGCCTTTAATAAGAACATCATTTCCAGGCTTTTGTATGAATATTGCGGCTACAATGTAATATATAACAATAATCACCAGGTTCATGGACTTCCCAGACCAGAAATTACCTGTGGCCCAAATTATAGACCGGAGTGAAGCGAGGGACTTAATGCTCGGCCCTGGTGCCGTTACCAGCCAGTGAAGCCTGTGGGTCTATTGATTATTGCTATTAGCACCCTGGGTTTCTGACCTGGGGTGATGACAGCAATTAATTTGTTAGAAAGAACAGGTGGCATGCTCACTGCTACCCTTTCTTTCAAATAAATACTCACCCAGCATGTCTACCATGAAACTTGTAGGCGGGGCTCTTTGCAGTGCCCCTCTTCCATTTGCATGACAGCCCAGGGCCGTGTGAGGAGTGGAGCTGAGTGGTGCAACAGCACTGCAACTGACAGGTAAGTGGGGGGACCGGAATGATGGTATGGACAAGGGTAGCAACGGGGAGAGGAAGGGAAGATGACGGACGGGTGCAAGCAACTGTTAGTTTGTTCGGAATGCAGGCTTAGATCATGAGTTTCTGTCGAAAACCAAGCAACCAGATTGGCTGCCACACCGGGCTCAGATACGTCCAATAATAATGCAAATAATAATAGTAAGAGTAATAACAATAAGAATAATTTTGTTGTTTTATGATTGGAGATTTGTAGGGTAGCCTATATCGTCAAACTGATTCAAAACATGAGTGACTAGAAAGTGGGTGGTAAGATTAGGGGGGACTGGAGAGAGAGAAGGGTAGAGGAAAAAAAGAGAAGGCAATATAAGTGCACCAGGGAGATTAGAGTGGGGGGGGGGGGGTGAGATACATTTTCAAAGTAACATATATCACATTCCAGAGGCTAATATTTTGTGCTGCCTTTTAGTTTTGTCAATAAGGTGGCACTTCAGAGCCACCAATAAGCTGACACTTTTCCATTGGAGTGCAGCTAGGAGGGAGATGGCATGTGAGTCGGGGCACCCAGCTTGCAGGTGTTGTTTGGTTATTTACCCACCCATTGGCTGCCCATGGCTATACTAAATCCTATGGCCATTTCCGCAGAGTAATATCTGCCCCTCCATGACCAACACAAATCCCCCTGTTGTCTCTTTGAACTATCTTTATTTCTTGTCACTGTCTTCGTCGATTAAAAATATCTAGTTGTGGGAGCAATCATCAACACGATGCTGAAGTAAAGGTGGTTTGCAAGCTGTGTGTTTTGTGGATGCCGGTACTGATGGGGATCTCTGCTACTGAAAGCAATGCTCTTTGCACTACTGGAGCCTATTGGAGTCTGTTTTCTTCAGCTGCACGTGAAGTCTTTCTCCTATCCCTCTGGAACTCAGAGGGAGGCGCTCAGACACAAAAGCACCAGCCCAGCGTGGAGCGCACAGGGTTCGGGCTGTGTGTAGGCTTTGTGTTTTGTGTTTGGTTTCGGCGTTGGTGAGGTCAGCAATCATTGTCAAACTTGACTGTTCCAGACTCCCTCATGGTGTATGATCTTTGAAGCAGCAAAAAAAAAACAGAAAAGCGGTAAGATCGGTGACAATTAGCTTTCTTTTGACTGTCACGATGCAAGCTTCGTCCGCTTTAACTATGCCTCCTGGTATTAATGCGGATGACATAATGTTAGTAGTACCACCAGTACATTCCTTGATGCAGACAGTGGCTGGTCCCTCATTGTCTGTATGTTCTCCTTCTGTTACTCCTTTACTCAGACCTTTTGACCAGCACTATTGCTGTCACCACAGCTGGAGAATAACACTAAGTGCACACCCTCAGTCCATAAGGCATACAAAGTACCAGTTTCAATGGAGGACGAGCAATTTGTGGTAAAAGACCTGGAGCGGATTTGGAACCCTTGGGGAACTCATTGTGCATTTCTATTTCCCTTGAACATCTCGAGCCAGAGAATCTTCTAACCAGATAGAGACCTCATATCGGATGTTTTAATAGTGGCACCAATTGTGTCACAGGCAATGGCAAAGAGAGTACGTTTGTCAATAGGTCCTTCTTCAATGGCTACTCCCTTAAGGGATTGAAAAGAGGAACCACTTAACATAGAGCGCAACTTCAGCATTCTTTGGAAACCTCTCCATTATTATTTAATAAGTTAGCGCAGCCTGCTACGGATTGTGAGAGGAGTGAAGAGGGGTGGCCATTTTATCATACTCGAGAACAAAGTTGATTTAGACCTATTGCCTGTTGATAGGGTTTCTGCTGAAGACAAGTGTGAACCAAAAGGTTGCCCCTGTGCGCTGTGACTCGAACATGAACAATTATCAAGATGAGCCAATGGTTGATGCTTTTTCCTTCCCTGACCCTCTAGGATACTCAATGCAATGGGCACAAGTAGTGATTATCTCCAATTTGAATTGAGAGAAGTTATATCTGTATTGAAAGACCTAGCTAACAAAGTGTCAATTATAGAAGGTTTCATAATGGCAATAGGCCCTAAACTGCACATTCTCGATGATTTCAAATGTAGAAATATTGATGACATGCTAATAGATTTGACAAATATGGTTAAGGCCCTATCTGAAGGTAAATGCTTTTCCTTTTCTATAACGAATTGTTTAGAGCAAAGGGGGCCCAATGCACAAGGGGTGTTTGGCAATTTATAATCTCCTCTTAGCCATAGTGTCTTGGCAGAGTCAGTCACCTCTCGAACCTTGCCTTTAAATTCAGATATTGAACTTGTTGGGCAATATGATATTAATTCTTGTATGTGTATCCATTATAACATGGTGGACCGGTGTAATGAAAAAAAGTCGAAAAACTATAAAAACACCTCCAAAGAAACTAATAAGGGTTCAAGAACATTTTTTAATAACCTTCACCTGTATGCTACTCAAATTTATTTTGATAACAGCTCAAGGAGGAAACGTAAATCCCTTAATAAAAATGCAAGTGATTTGGGAGTGATCGATGAATCTGACACTCAAATTAAAATGCAAAAGCCTGAATCTTAGGGAGAATTTTCATTTTAGTGCTAAATTCCTCCCACCTTAGAGACACCCAGCTCTTTTGCTGAACTTTGTGATTTTGTACTTTTCATTTTTAGTGTTTTCTGTGTTTCCTTTTGACTTTGGAGTCTGACAAACTCCATCGGCATAATTTCTACGTTGTGACACACAGCACCTTCAGTGCAGTGGCACAGGCAAGTACCTTAGATTTCCCAAAGGTTTAAATACCTTCTCTTGGTGAAACTACTGTTTCCAAGGGCATTGAAGTGAAATTGACTTTACTTACATTTTGTAACTTTCTAGACCCAGCACACACTATCTCACAATAGGGTGCTGGAGGGGTTACTTAGTATCCCCTTTGTCTAGTTTCTGATGGCAGTGGTTTACTTTTTCCTACCAGTGTGTGTTTTTATCGAGGACTGCAATTGCAGCTGCAGTAAGACACCCATGGGTGCCCATTTTGTCAAAATGTCCCAGGTCTTCTTTTTTCACCATTTCTTGTTGGAAAGGTCCTTTTTGAGATTTACTCTGCACACCAAATCAGGTTCGGTCCCTTTGTTCATTCTGTCTTTGGCAGGATTCAGTGGTGAAGCCCGCTTCTGACTCCAGCGTGTCAGGCAGGGCAGGAAGCGAGGGAGGTCCCTGAAACTCCCTGTGCTTAGTCTCCTTGGTTACAGGAATGCACCCAAAGGTGATCCTCAGAGGACAGCCACCCCGCTGTGTGATTGACAGGTAGGCTGCAAATGAATGGGAGAAACCTGCATAGAAGGTGGGGCTTTTTGCTTGGAAGGCAGAGTCAACCATTGGACAAACGAATCCAAAGAAGAACTTGGAAGAGATGCCTGCTGCAACACCTGGACTGTTGGTTTTCCCAGTGAAGCCCTGCTGCAGTTCTGAGGCTCCAAATTCACCTCGAATAGAGAAGCCATGCAAAGGACGACTTCACCCCTTGGGTTGGTAGGACCAATCGACCCAAAGACAAGCTCATCTAGAAATACTCTCGGAGCTGGCTGTACTTTCATTACTGCTGCAGGAACCGATTGCAAGGGAGAGGAACACCAGAATCGAGGGCGTGTCTTTAAGTCAGACCCGAACTTCAGGAAGATCCGCCAGACTCCCATGAAGCAGGACTGACCAAGCCTGAGCCACCACAACAGAGTGCTGCACCCCAGATGCTAGAAAAGTCCATAGTGGTATCTGAGAACCGCGGTGGTGCTGTTTGCGGGAGCCGCGAGAAGCTGAAACCGCGAAGTGCTGCTGATCTGTAGTTTGACCATTGCTGCCGCCGACCTTCCATTCATAGTGCAGGAGTCGCCAGAAGTCCTCCCTCTTGTCCCCATGACTAATGCCCAGGAACAACAGGATCTGCAGACCTACACAGGAACATAAGCCAGCTGGAACCAATTTCTTCTAACCAAAGGTACTGTAAAACTAAGAGGACTTACCTCTTGTCATGTAGCCTTGCTAGTTCTCAGTTGAGACTTGTCTTGGTTGCATTTCAGAGTTGCTTGCAGCTTTGCCCCTCACAAGCCTCCCAGCTTGTGGCCCTACAGTGATTCATTTTTATACAAACACGTCTAAAACATTACCTACCTGCAAGAAGTGCTTCAGCTCACCTAGTCTTTTGTTCAACTAACATTAGCTGCCCTGGCTCCCTGATAGACTCTTCTTACTTCTGACTTTGTGTGTTGCCTTTCCCCCATGAAAGGTTTAATTTGCTTTGCATTGGAGGGTTCAAAAGTACTTACCTGCTTAAGAATATTAGGTAACCATTGTTTTATTCCCTCAACTTCTTCTTTTGACACTAACCTCAGTATTGCTCTAAATGTACCAGTGATATATTAATGTCCACAGTGTCCTAGTTATTTAAGTCACCTCAGGGTGTAGGAAGCATCTGTGTGCCATCCCAAATGGAAGAAACCGAGAGTGTGCATTTTGAAGTGCATTTTTGTGTTACGTGCTCCCTTCTGAAGAAGGCTTATTCAACTGACTGTCAAATAAATTAGTAATTGTTTTATCAAGAAACCTTGAGTGTAAGAGTTTATTTGAATACTTGCTTGTCACTGTGAATGTCTGTGTAATAACCATACAGCTCACATTGACCCCTCTTGAGATAAGCCTGAATGCTCAGTCACTCTACCAACGTGTGTAGTACATGCTTATACCAAAGGTTGGGTTAACTATTGCCAAGAGGACAAGACTGATGCAGTCTCCCACAGGGTAGTGCATACAATCTTGCCTAAAACTGAGGCTAGTCACATTGGTAATACACCCATGGTGGCAGAACCGGTGCAGGCTAGGAAGGTGAAGCAAAAATTGAAACGCCTGCTGCCAAGGAAGGAGTCCTTGGATGAGGTAAACACAATGTTAATTGAGGAAGATTCTTTGGACCTTAGCTTGTTTACATTTCATTCAGATGGCATGAACTCACTCCAATGCTCTGTTGATTTAATGGTAAGTGAGCTACCTGCTAACACACAAATAGTAGAAGCATCTGGTAATGCCGCAACCACACAGGGTCTCATCCGGGGTTGGGCAGAGCTTTAAAAATGTCACGGTAATCCTATTACTGCTGCATTACCGCTCCACCCAATCCCGGGTTTGGGCAGAAAGCTGGAGATTTACCTCCAGCTTTAAGCTGGAGGTAAATCTCCAGCTTTCTGCCCATTTTCAGTGCTAATACTGCCAGTGGTAATAGCACCAAAAAGCCCCATATAGTCCTATGCAAACTAACAAATTCGGACTAACAGCATCACCGCAACTCAGGATCTAGCACAAATTGCACCGGACTGAGTTCTGGTAACGCTAATATAATAGAGTTGGGCTATATCCTGGCACAATTACCACCAGGATAGGGCCCAACTCGTGATGAGGCCCATAGACTCTTGAAAATATCTGGCCTTCATTTACAGGTAAATGATCCTGTTTTTAACCCGAAAAACAGCAGCCAATTAAATGTTATCCTCTGTTTAAAATATTACAGGAACAACGGAATCGGCTCTTGGCCCAGGTTGGTAATACTGTAATACTTTTAATGACACCCAAAAGTATCAGATACAAACTACTCCTATAGGAAAGGTTCCTTTTGATGCACCCCCATTTGGAACATTAGAGGAAAAAAGGAAAAATATACCTGCTCACGATGCTACTACTCTTAATGGTATTCAAAGCAGCAGATAGGAACTGTTGTTAAAAGAAAGGCTCCTTTTGATTTACCACACAACAGGGAAAAGTGGGTACCTACCGTCGAGCAACCAAGATTAAAAATTAGAGCACGAGGGGTTTGGACCCCCTGTACTCTGTTTATCTTGAATGTAAATGTTGGACAAATGGTAGTTTCCCACTCAATAGGCAATACATACTAGCCTTGTTTGCAGAGATGCCAGCACTTGTCTCACTCTCAACAACTGATTTGACAAGTCTTGAATTCTATGATATCCAAAGAGTGGATAGGGTAAAGCTGAGCTTCACATCCACATTTATTAAAGACACTATCAAAGCTGAGGCCAATATCTTTATGTAAATAGGTTATACGATTGAAGATAAGCGTGTTGGCACAGAAATGTCTGACTCGGCAATGGCTATGCCTACTACCTCTGCAAGTATTTTAAGAGATCTATTTGTGATCCATGTAAACACCAAGGAGGTCTCTGATGGGAGACATACAATTGGTCACATATTGTGAATGCCATTCATTCCAATGAGGGCCATGCTATTAATTGATGCTCCAACAATGGCAACCAATTTAGATTGATCTCTTGGCATACTCTAGGTTGTAGGCATTTGGTAGGGATCATCAGATTCCTGGCCCAATTTCGATTTGTTTCTGCTTATAGAAAAACTGGATTTTGGCAGATTCTGTGTTGGATGGTTTCTCAATATGCTCAACCTCAGCACTGCTAGGTCCTAAGTGCCGTCCTTATGGCGGCTTGATGTGTGCTATTAGACCTCAATTGTGGATCTCAGGGGAAAAAATGCCCAAGGATTTGTTATAATATTTATCATCATTTAGGGTTGTTCACGATCACGAATTACATAAAAAGCATAGGCATTTGATGACATTACGCAAGTAAAAAAAAATGGGAACTGAAGAGAAATATTAGAGAGATACAGGGATAACTATCAAGAAATGTAAACAACAATATAAGAACTGGTCTAAATCCCATCGATACATGAAAATGCAAAGGGACACAAAGGCAATGCTGGGTACTATGTGACAGAGAGATTGCTCTGCTTTTTGGACTCTAATTAAGTCACCGATCTCCAATTGGGCTTACAAAAACAGTCAATCTCTAAAGCAGCTTGGGAAGATCCTTTTGTAATTTTATATTGCACAATTGTAGACAGAAATGCTGACTTAGACGTCTGTAGTAACTATGCTGTGAGGGCTAGTGATTGGACCCCTTTAGATATTGATGAGGAGGCTTTGGAAAGAGTGATCATTAAATGCAAACAATCCAATGCTCCTGACCCTGAAGGACTTTCAAACGCCACCTTAAAATCTTCAGTTACTCTATGGGCCAAAGTTTTACATCAGTTGTTTCGTTACATCATTCATAGTCATTCTATAGCTTCTTCTTGGAAGAAGGCTCATGTGATTGTAATTAACAAAATTCATGATGCATGTCCTGGCAATTTTAGACCTATTTCTTTGCTTGATTCATGTAATAACATTGTTGCCACTTTTATTTAAAAAAAAAATTACAGATGTGGATTAAGGGTGCTAACCTTGGTGATCCGTTCCAGTCTGTTTTAAGAAAGGGGACAGTACTTTGATTAACTTCCTTATAATCCAGCTATTTGCGGAACAAGGTAGGGGGCACATAGACAACATTTTGTTGCTTTTCTGGACATTTCATTATGTCAGTAGAGCAACCTTATGGGAGAAAACATTGAAAATGGGTTGCCCTCTGTACCTCCACAATATGTTAAAAGATCTGCATACTAAGACCAGTATTAGAGTAAGGTTGGACCAGAATGGCAATTACACAAATTGGATTGAGATGACCAGCGGATTGAGGCATGGTTGTGCACTGGCCCCCTTCCTATTTAATATTTATATGCTGGACTTGAAAAATAATTTGGGAGCGGTTAGAGCAAATCCCCCAAAATTAGGATCAGTACCAATCCAATAGCTATTGTACGCAGACGAAATAGTCTTGTTCGACTACACACCTGTTGGATTACAAAGTTCTTGATCTGGATTTGGTAATCAATGTTGATAAATCCAAAATCATGACATTAAATTCACGTAGCAGTGTTAAACGTAAAATGTCGACCAAATCATTTAGTTGGAGTATTTCAGGAAAAAAACTGGAAAAGGTAGACTCATTTAAATATCTAGGGATACTTATAACAGCTTAAAATGATAAGGCATCCCGGACCTCTACCCTTAATTCTAATGTGCAACTGGCAATAATGCAACTGTGCCAGTTAGATTTTAGGTGTGTGAAATGTTCTTTATGTGTAGTATTAAAATACTATCAACAGAAAATAATCCCTAAACTGATCTATGGCACTGAAAGGTATTTGGCTTCATATGACTGGGGCAACCTAGATACTAAGATTTGGAGGCCAGTGTTGTCCCTTCCGCAGGGAGTCCCTTTACCTGCAATAAGACATGTCCTTGGGTTATTGTCTCTTCAAACACGAATTACCTGGCATAGTCTGCAATTGTTAAGTGGGTTTTTAGACCCACCAGCAGGCTGACGCTTCAAGGTACTTGATCCTGTGTTGAAAAACCAAACTTGTCCCATTCTGAGAGCATGGAGAGAGGACTGTTGTTTTGAAATGAATTAATGTTCGCTCATCTGAGGAGGATCTGTTGTCTCGCCCACTTGCTACAGAGAAATGACTGTCTTATATGGATTGGACCAATAATAAAGATTTGTAATCATTTTATTTATGATATCAAATATTTTAGTGTACCTCAATCCTTTTTATCTAAGCACCATTCTAAACATTTCTGTCAAACAATCCTAAGGCTGGTATTGTTCCCATCTGCTGATGCATTGGGTGCAAGACTTACAATCCCCAAATACGATAGAATATGTAGATACTGTGCCTTGTCTGTAGAAACTCAAGCATTTATTTACTGACTGTGTACAACTGTGTGAGGCTCTAAATTTATTTTTTGACAAATGTGCACCCTCACTAGATGGGAACTCTTCTGTGTATCTGTGGCAGCTTTTGTTAGATAGAACTTCTACCTCATTATGCATAGCTGCTAGTAGGTTTCTACATTGGCTGTTTGGTGGATACATTGCTACAGATAAAACAGTTCAGTATTTATGAATGTGGCATTGATGTTTCGAATATATATTGATAGCTGTATGTTGTCTTTTAATGTAAATGTAAATGTTACATTTTTTTGCTATCTGTTTTTAACGTTGTTATTGTGTGAAAACTTTTATATCTGATTTTAAACTGCATCACACAATAAATAAATAAATTAAGCAATACCATCAAACTTTGGCTTGCCAGTAACTTTTCTAAGCTGTCTGCTGAGAGTTAGAGTTAATGGCTTAATTCCACTGCTCGCTTAATAAAAATGTCTTCATCAAGTGTACCTGCTGCTTCGTGCATTTATATGTGTTCCTTGCATTGAAGTCCTGCTAAAAGAACTCTGATAAAGCCATCAGTTTTAACTGACTTTCTCATGCTAGTCGCTCCTGATATGGAGCGGTATGAGAGCTGTAAATTAATATGATTTCATTTCACTATTACATAAGGCATATTCCCCAGTCCCTTGGAAGCAAGGCGACACGAAGCAACACAGGCTCGATCCCCGGGTCTGTGCTTAGAAACCTCCGGGTGTTTAATCGCGTTATAAATACGCAACTAAAACAAAAAAAACAATTATTCAACTAAAAATCAAACAATTCATGTAACAGCGCCTCGATGCCCGCGGGCTGTGTGAGCTCTTTAAAAATGTAAAATAAATAAATAAGCCGACGTTGTCCATTGCACAATATAATTACATTCACGTGAGTGGATATACCCTTTAAATCTAACCATGTATGAAGTGGCCATCACTTTGTTTGTCAATAAATAAGCTGTAACCAATGAATTATAAACATTTCTTTTTCACATCTGACCTTCGGTACCCGAACATCTTTGGTAATTATTGGTCCAAACAGTTTGTGGCAGATGGGTAGAAAAAGCCACTATATTGATTTTTTAAAGATTACTATTGATTAGTAGCCAGTGTTGTTACTCTACTGACTGGGGCATTGGCACAGTGGGAGCTTTCAAATTGTAAATGCTTCCATGTCCTTGATTATTTCAAAGTTTAATCCAAATGCAAATGCATTTCCTGTGTATTGTGTGTTCCATTTCTAGTTTGTCTAAGCCTATGCACAGCTTTCTCTCGGACTGCTTTTTGAGCGGCCATGTGTCATATCCTTGCATTTCCCATTACCTTTCAAGAAATATTCACAGCAATTCTTTTAATTTTCAGTTTGCCTTGTTTTAGAGACCGGACGGGTGGGGATGAGGGCTGGAGGTGAAAATGATTCGGAGCAAATCGCAAAATATACCACCCTACCCATTGGTCTGCAGGCCGAGGGAAATAAAAATGCTTTCTTGAAATACATTTGAGCTTACTGATAGTGCTGTCTGGGCTAAAATGTTTAACCATCTTGAAGTGGCAGAGTGGCCAGAATCACAGAACCCTCATGTTTCCCGTTGCCAGTGCCTGTGAGGCGCGAGAAGGCCTTGCAGTCCTGTTTTTGCTTGGAATACTGGGACTTGCAGTTCTACAAAATTTCAAAGATAAATTAAAAAAATACAAGTCCCAGGTTTCAAAGGGAAAAAAACAGGACTGGATGGCCTTCTCAAGATTGGCCACTTGAAATCTAAGAGCTCTGGAATCAGACGTTGGTGATGAAGTGGTGCTTTAAGCGCTGCTAATAAGTCACAACTAATGGCATGGAAAGTGAAGATGTCCATGCTAGTCCCTGTGACCAGTCTCAACCACCAGCTGCCACTCCCCATCTAAAACACCCTCCCCCCCTGGATCTGTTTGAGCCAGTGATGTGCTTTTAACTGTAAACCTATGTTATTTGTAAGCAGTCTTTTGTAACTTAATGCTGTATTTGCAACTATAGACCAGCTCCTGGTGTAAGAGGATTTTCTCATTCTAGTGTTTGTCCAGTAACTTGATTTATAGTCAGTATGTATGTCCTTGTATCTATTCCTTTCACTGAATTCCTGTTAGTAACTAGCATGCATTTATTTATTTATTTTGTATTTATTTATTACATTTGTTACACGCCCAGACCCTAAGGTATCACGGCGTGGTTACAGCCAGCTTGGTTATAGATGATTGGCATTAATAGAGCATACCTTAGCATATACATTGCATTTTTAAGAAGCATTGGCAAAGCCAATAGTTCTGATTATTGTATAGGCATTTGCCAGGCACTGTCATAATATACTCAGGTGCAAACATCATGTTCCAGCTGTTGTAATTTTATCGCCAGCTAGTACCATCATGGCAGTGCCTGTAAACTGTCTCCCCCGTGCCTATAGAAAAGCCAAAACTGTTGGCTTTGACAGTGCTTGTTCGTTTATCCTGTCACAAAATGTTAGGGGGCCATTACGACCTGGGCGCAAAGGGATACCGGGCACCGGTAATGACACCGGTGTCGGTAATCCCTTTGCACCCTATTCCGAGGTCCCTTTGCGGGTCCCTCCCTTAACGCCTGGTTTTACCAGGCGTTATGGACGGGACCCGCAAAGGGATACCGGGGTCAATAACGGTACCGCAATTTGCGGTACCGATATTGCCGCCTTCCCCCTTCCCATTGAGCCCTATGGGGGCTCAAATGGGAAATGGCTCTGGTGAATGGGGAATTACCGGCGCCGACCTCGGACTGGACCGGTAATTACTCCCTTCACCAGACCGGAGTCGGACCGATTTTGAAGGCAGCCATGGCGCTAACAGTGCCATGGGTACCTCCAAACTCGGAATGAGGGCCTTAGAGTCAATGTCACTTCATTTTGGGCGGCCTGTTCGAAGAGTGATGTTCACTGGCAATGCGATGCAGTCATTTATGTATATTCCATCTGTTTCCAGTATGGATTGTTTAGCATAGGCAACGCCTAATTTTTAACCAACCATTTTTATGTGTATAACATTTTCTACTTTGAAGATATGTCATCCATTAAAAATCAAGTGGGTGCCAGCCTTTATGTAGCAATAAACCTGCCTGTTTTGCCCCTGCAGGGCAACATTTGCAGAGATTATTACATTTTATATATGCAGTTTAATAACTTCATATTTCACAATTTCAGTTTATTCAGGCTTCATTTTCCGCCTTCCCTTGTGAACTTTGGCAAGGTGTCTTGTGTATTGTACAATGAATTAGCCTTTCATTTATAAATCCGAAACCACAATTTAATTTCAATCTCTAATATTCTGCTTTGACTTTTGGTCTTGCAAAAACATATGAAACAGTTGCAAAAACCAGGGAAAATATCTCGAGCGTTTAAGCATCCCTCCTGCACGCGCATGCACTTACCTAGCTACATTTTACAAGGAACAAAAAAGGTACCGAGCAATATGTTATAATTGAAATAACCCCACCCTATTAAAGTCCAGTCCATATAAAAGCAGGAGCAACCCACTTGACTTGTTTACATTTGAACCACCCTATATTTTTACCATTACTCCATACTACTTATTTCCATAAATGCTGTTTTTATGGGTGCCTTATTTTATGGCAATTAAATCCATATTGAATATTTGGGTGGGGTTTGACATCCAAACAGTGCTCACCGCCTCCCTCAATGATATTGCACAGCCTACAATCAAATCTGTATAGTCCAGGAGCATGTATTCCAGTTACATTGCTACAACCCAGACAAAGAACCCAGGAATGAGGCTTCTGAAACAACGGTAGAGTACAGAGATGCTTGCAATGTCCATAAATGGTGTTTTTTCTGTTGTAAATTTAATTCAGATGTTGAGCACTATAATTTGTAGTCATTAACACTAGTCAATCATTATTTTCTACCGAACACGCCATTCACTTGAAATAGGAACAAACGAACCAGCGCATGAAATATTCTCTTTGTAGTATACTTGTAACCAGCATTATTGCGGTGTGTTTTTCGTGCATTCTTGGCCAATCCATGGTTCACAAATAAATGCACTCAGCAATACAACCTTCTCCTTCACCTGGCCTGGCAATACACTTTATGTGCAACTATTTTTGTCTTTTTTAATGTAATCTGAATTATATTTGTGTCAGCACTGTCCTTGATGCAAAAAGGGACACATCTTTTTTCCATTCTATAGCTGGCCCCCAAAACAGGGAGAGCAAATGGTAAAATACCACTCTATTAGTTACTTATAAACCAATATAATTCATCAACACATTGAGAAGGGCCATTTTGTATGTGCATGTCTTTCCCATGAGCTAGAAACTCAAGGAACACTGTACACTACTTAGCAATAGTTGCACATTAAAACATTGAAGTTTGTTATTTAAACCGAGGAGTTGCAAGAACTGAGGAGTTTAACGGTTCTAGGACACGTATGTCTATTTTAAGTCAGCGGCACCACTGTAGTTATGGATAAGTTGAACTTCATATTAAAAAGACATAAGTGCCAAAGTATAATGGGGTCCCAAAATACCAAACCCTCTCAAACACAGACGGGGAAATAGTGAAAAGAAATTGCTGGATGGATGTACACCAAACTTGGATTACTTGTTTTCGTCCAGGCTGAAAGAAAGCTCCCTTGGTCTGGTGAAAATCCATCCAGCGCGTCTTTTCAAAAACAGTAAAAAGAAGACTTTTGGTTGGTTTGCACACAGTTCATAAAACCAAATTCAAATCAGAATCCAGAGCTGTGAGTGGCGAATGCCAGTATTGAGTCTGGCAGCCATCTTGGACCGATGCTTGCACATTTCATGCTGCATAAACCACGTTGAAGGGGCATTATGTATCCGCATGGAGCATGTATTGATCATGGGGAGGGACAAAAGCATGGCCCAGAGTAGGTGGACTATGACCCGGCAAGAAGAGAAATGTTGAAATGTAACCACCAAGTCAGCAAGCTCAATGCTGTAAAAGGCTTTTGAGGTTTGTTTGTAGGGCGCCCTAAACCCATAGGTAGCTGGGCACACATCATGACAGGATTACTTATAGCTTAGTTACATTTTTCATAGATAAAGGTATATACAAGTGCATATATAATATACAGGTATATACAAGTGCATGGATAATTACAGTTAGTTACATAATTAATGACTGAGAGGAAAGAAGAGAGAGAGCGAGTATATGTGGCTATAGGTTAATGATCATTTTGGCGTAGCCAGATGCGCGTGTTGCGCCTGAAGCTGTCATAAGATTGCTCCCTTCTTTGCTCGACTGGTAAAACATTCCATTGCTGAGCTGCTTTTACAGGGAAGCTGTTTCCACCTGTTTTTTGTAAGCAGAATCTGGGTATTTGGAGACAGTAGGAGTTGGCTGTTCTAGTTGGACGTGTAGATAGTTTTCTGGTTATTCCTTCCTTCAGGTATGGGGATGCTGTATTATTTAGACATTTGAAGGTTAAAGTGACCATTTTGAAGAGAATCCGATCTGTAATTTTTAGCCAATTGTGATTTCTTCTGGCGTTAGATATGTTCTCTCTGGTCGGGAGGTTCAGAGCCGTTCTGAGCATATTGTTTTGCAATGTTTGTAGTTTGATAGTGATATATTTATTAGCTCCTGCATAAAGTGCATTGCAGTTGTCCAATTTAGAGAGGATGAGGGTATTGGCTAGAATAATACAGCTAGCTGGTGAGAGGAAAGGTCTGCATGCTTTGATAAGTTTGCCAGTGTAGGCGGTGGATGAAGCCAAGGAGTTTACTTGTTTTTTTAGGGAAAGTGCAGAATCTAGGTAAAAACCTAGTGTCTTCACTTCTTTGGCAACTGTAATTATATTGCCGTCGATATTGAAGGCGCTGTAGTTGTCATTGAGTTTTTTTAAGTTGTTGGCTGAGCCAAGGATCAGGATCTCTGTTTTATCGTCATTCAGGCAGAGGCCATGGGTTGCCATCCATGCCTGAATGAGGATGTAGATTTTGTTCACTAAGGCTGTATCTGATGTGTAATTGCCCGTTAGGGGGATAAGGATCTGGGTGTCATCTACGTAATTTGTGTAGGTGACACCCAGCCTTTCCAATTTGTCAAATAAAGGCTTAGTGAAGATTTTATACATGGTGGGTGAGACGCATGAGCCTTGGGAAACTCTGCATGTTGTTATGACTGGGTCTGCAGATGCTGCCGTGGAGAACACTTTCATGCTTCTATTATCAAGAAATGATTGGACCCAAGCTATAGCTTCACTTGAGAAGTGGGCTGCCGATGCTAGGTGTTTGCAAAATACTGCGTGGTCCACCAAGTCAAATGCCGCCGACAGATCAAGGAGGAGTAGCATAGCTGTGTTTCCTTTATCGTTCAGTTGATCAATTTGGACTTTAAGGTCTATTAGAGCTGTCTCCGTGCCGTGTTGGGGTCTGAACCCAGATTGGCGAGAGCCTAATAGTTGGTTGGTCTCAAGGTACTTTTGAATTTGTAAATAGGCCACTCTGTCAATTATCTCCAGGAGAAAAGGGACAGTGGTGATAGGTATGTAGTTTGTTGTAATGGATGGGTCTAAGGTTTGTTTTTTAAGAAGGGGTAGGACCCAGGATTCTTTTGAACTAGTTGGGACAGTATTAGACATAAAGGAAGCATTAATGAGTTTGGAGATAAAGGGGGCTAGACCTCTAGCTGTATCCTTAATTATTTGGACGCGGAAAATGTCACCCTTGCAGTTTGATGGTTTTAGTGAGGCAATCATTTTTTCTGTTTCCTGGATAGATATTTTGGAGAATTTGAATGGCGCTAGGTTGGGTTTGTTACTAGGTGGTGGGATAGTAGGGGTTTTCCTCGAGTGGAAGTGAGGCTTTTTTTAAAGCAATTTTGGTTTGCAATGTTTTTATTTTATTTGCTAAAGCATTTTGAATGTTGGTACACCATTGTTTATCTTTAGGTAAGTTATCCGGTGGTGGTATGGGGGATTCTAGTTCTCGTAGAATCGCAAATAGTTCTTTGGGTTGGAACATGCTTTGGAAATTCTTTCATTATAGACTTCTTTTTTGGCTTGAATGATTTAATTTTTGCATTTAGTAGCAAAGAGTTCTTTTAAATGAGGGGTGAACCAATGTCATGACCACTGTGAGGGGGCACAAGTTGTGCCACAAGCAGGCTCCCACCAGAACCCTGAGGGCCTTAAAACCACTGCAAAAGGGCTCATGGAGCCAGTCCTGGCGCCTTTGGCACCAGGCTCATATGTAGGAAGGAAGGGCTGTTCAAGCTAGGTCCCATTTATGTACATGGGCCTTTAAAGCCAACATGGAAGCACCCACACAGTCTAGTTCTAAAAACCAAGCAATGCGGTCTAGTGTTTTGGGTGTGGCAGGCCTGGAACTACTTTCCCTGGTACTACTTTGCCTGGGCTATATAAACCGCACCCTGGCTGCAGAACACGCTTTGTGTTATTCTGCAACCAGCAGCATGAAGCTCACCGTGTCCGGCTCCAGGTCTTCGGCATCTTCCTGTAATCCTGCAAGAACAAGAACAAGATTATTCTGTCTTACCTGAGAAAACACCATCCAGCACTCAGCATCTCAACTGGGCTGCAATCTGTGGAAACCGAGAGAAGAAGAAACATCATTCACCTGCGAGTACTAGCTTAAGGACTTCTGGCGAACCGCTACCACAGCTGCTGTTTGAACATTGCGACCTGCAATAACGAGAAAGGATAAAACAATATTAGAACGCGTGCTTCCAAAACATCGAATTCCATCAGTCTTACCTGAATTTCATCACGTCACGCCACACTTCCACCCGGAACACCACAGCAAAATCTGCAAAGGAAAAGAGACATATTCAGGTTTGCTTTGAATATTAAACAACCGCACAGCGCTGTACTTACCTTAACGGATTCCGGGGGCCTGTTTTTCATCGCGCCCTCATCCACTCGCAGCACCATAGCGGCCTGTGAGGAGAAGAAGAAGAAAACACAGGTTAGCTTTAAAAGACAATAAAGGCGCTGCGCTTCACGCTTTCTCTTACCTAGAAACGTGCCTCTCCATCCGGCACCCCAGCATCAAGACCTTCGCACCTGAAAAGAAGGAGATAAAGACATTAACGAATTCCCACCTTAAACAGAACAAAGACTTACACTTAACAAACCTATCTGCCTACCAGCAGATTCGGGGTCACAGTAGGCCTGGGCCCAAGGAAGGCATACTGCACCAGTGAAGCAACTCGGGCAGCTCGCCAACAAACGTCAAGCGCCACTGCACAAGAAACGCAAGACGGATAGCTTACCCTACAAATCACTAATGTGAGAAAAGAACCCAGTGGGAAGGGAATTGGTCAGAGGAAGGTGGGAGATTCACCCATTAGAGACAGTTATCACAAATCCTCCCTACTGCAATTGCAGATTCATTATTCAGCACTGGGCAACTACGCATCCAGGGTTCCAGATCTCAGAGCCTTCCAGACGCCCCCGGGGATATCAGGTGAACGTAACAACTAGGTGTTTGCTCTTACAGTTCTTAAGTGGGGCAATGGAGTCTAGGATCTTAGTCATAGTTTCATTATAATGGTCTACCAGCGTGTCTGGGTCAGAGTTGCTTGGTAGGGCATTAATCACTGGAAGGAGACAATGTAGGATATTGTTAGTTGTGATGTTTTTCCTTGATCTGGTAGGGAGAGGGGGTGCCGTTATTTTTTCTTTGTTTGCTTCTTTATTGAGTGTTAGGCTAAATTCAATCAAGAAGTGGTTGGTCCAGGGTTGGGGTGTAATTTTGGTGATCCTAGTTGGGCAGTTTGAGGTGGCTACCCAATCTAGGGTCCTGCCTTTGTCATGGGTAGGGGTGAGGACATTTTCGGAAAGCTCATGTTCATTAAGCATGGTGGCTATTGCTTGAGCTTGTTTATCGTCTGGGTCGTTGAGTCCTAAGTTGAGGTTGCCAAGGAGCATTATCTGAGATGATTCTTTTGTATTACTAGCTACCAGGCTGGAGATATCCTCTTCAAACTTCAAAGATGAAGTAGAGCTGCACTCTGGTGCATGTCATGACCTTGGGAAGCACAGTGGCATGACCAAGAATGATGGAATATGCCCCTTACATGAAAGGAAAATGGCAACATGTAGCTGCTGAGTATCCAAAGTTAGGGAACCAGATTTTCAAACTTAAAGGCTGGACAATTCATATTTATGCAATACATACCACACTTTGGGTGGAAGTTAGACGACAGGAGAATGATATTTTGGGAGGCTTATAACCTTGCCCCCCTATTGATGGAACTGCATAAAACATTACATTAAGCACATCACCCAACATTGTACATACATATATGTAAAGTTTCATGAAGATCCACCTTGGAGTGAAACGGTTTATGGGTAATCCCAGACAAATAAATTCCCATTAAATGAGCCGTGAATGGAACTGCATTAAAATTCCTAACTCCGGCTCACTCTAAATTTCTTTGAAACCTTCGGTCCATGTGGATGCTTCATGGATGAACACCAAACCTGCACTGCATCATCATGACCCTATCAAACCAGCTTTAAAAGCCCTTTATTGGCTCCCCGCAAAAGAAATAATGTTGTCTAATAACCAATTCCTGGTCCATAAGCCATTCCACTGTCCCACCTCTGGCTGCCTCTGCATACTGTGTTCAACCTTGCCAACAATCTAGATGCCTGATATCTTCCAACCAGAACCCACCCGGGCACAAATGTTTCATTGATAGCATCACATGATCACAACTCTACAATTTGGAATTTTCTCATTTTACATCTACGAGCAGAGCAAAGGTGAGTAAGGACCACGTCATTTCACTTTGCATATGGGGACAGTGCCCCTTTGTGGTAACTATGTCCAGCCAATCTGCTTTGCTAAGAGGCAACTCCTACTCCTGCCTAAGACTGGTATTAACATCTTGCTGATGTCGACTATATATTCAGGCACGGGTATCTGGTGCATCTAATAACACGGCTGAACTCTTCAAAATCTGCAGGGTGCTATCCAACCCTTTTGCAGTCTCCTCCTCCCCTCTTCCATCACAAGCACTCTGCAATGCACTGGCCACACACTTTGCCACCAAAACTCAGGACATCCTGAACACCCTTGTTACTCACACGTCAACCCCATCCCACACTCCCTTGCCTCCCTTGGCCACTCACACTCCTCCTTCTGCCTTCTCCTCCTTCACCCCTGTCACACCTGAAGAAGTTACCAGAGTTGTCCGCTCTATGAAGGCTTCTACCAAACAGGTCTCGACCAAGGACAACATTGCCTCTCTTGCCTCTGCACTCGCCGACCACTGGTCCTCTCCCCTCCTCCCTCAAGCACTCCCTTGTGTGCCTGCTCCTAACAAAACCTTTAGCAGACCCTACCTGTCCATTCAACTTCCACCATATTTCAATCACCCCTTTTCTGGGGAAACTGCTGGAGAAGCTGGCCTTGCCCCAACTCAACTTGCACACTGAACTTGTCGGTGCTCTCCACAATCATCAATCGGAATTACGAGCATCCAGATGCACAGAAATTGCTCTTCTGAACACCTGTGAAGAACTGCTTGCATCTCTGGACTCCAACTCCCCAGCTGTCCTCATCCTACTTGATATCTCCTCTGCCTTTGACACTGTCAACCATTCTATTCTCATACAAAGACTCCACGATACTCTTGGTATCTCAGAACGGGCACTGGAATGGCTGACCTCTTTCTCAACTGGCCGCTCTTCCCGAATCATCTTGGGCAACTTCTCCTCTGATACCTCCTTCTCCACATGTGGGATCTTTCCTCTCCCACTGGTGGTTCTTGAATATCTACCTTGCTCAGCTTGCACTTCTCATCATCTCCTTCCCTCCTAGTTTTCAGTGTTATGCAGATGACCCTCAAATCTTTTTCAGACTTCCACCTGACTCTCTCGCACCTATCTTCATCCTTGACTGCCTATCTGCCATCCAGGCCTGGTGCACTTCCAACAATCGCTGCCTCAATGCCAGCAAAACTGAGATTCTTCCTATTGGGACCCTTGCTCCCTCCTTCTACCCTTCTTTCTGGCCTTCCTTCTTGGGCTCACACCCTGCTCATTCTTCTGATGCCAGAATCCTTTCAGTAATATTTGACTCTTCTCACTCCTTCCTCCCTCACACTCAGGACATTGCCAAGAAGTCCCAATTCCAACTCTTCCTTCTCAAAGGAATTCTCCCTTTTCTCACTTTCCCCAAGAAGCTCAATGTTTCCCAAGCCCTTGTTCTCTCTAGGCTTGATTATTGCAACAGCCTCCTCTTCAATCTACCTTCTTCCACTTTGTGTACACTCCAGCTTGTCCAGAATAGAGCAGCGAGACTTATCCTTGGGCTTAAGCCCACGGGCCTCATATCTCCTGCCCTAAAAAGTCTCCACTGGCTCCCGGTTGCTGCACAGATCAAATTCAAATCCCTCTGCATCATCCACAAGGCTGTCTGGGGCCCGGGAACACAATATCTGCAACTCCCTCTTCCAAAATACTCTCTTTTTAGACCTCTATGTTCCTATGGCACCAACTCCCTGTGTATAAAGCGTTTCACTAAACAGAGACCAGGAGGTCGTTTACTTTCCTCAGCTTGATCCCTCCTATGGAACAGCATCCCCCTCCCTCTGTGTGTTGAACCGGACCTTCTTAAGTTCCGAAATCACCTCAATACTTTCCTCTTTTCCTCTTCCTTCCCTTCTTCCCTCCTCTGTTAATTCCACAGTTGCTGTGATTGGTGTCTTGGACCCTTATGCATCCTCGGGCCCGTGACCACTCACACCCAATCTCCCCATCTTCTGACTACCTTCAGCACTTGCCTCGGCACACCCTCGGCACTGGAGACTTACACTTTTCCACCCAACGCAGCTCCTGGCCACATAGCACTTACCATACCTTGCATTTCATCTGTATCTCTTTTCCTCGAGCATGGACACCTGTAAGGAAGACATGGTATCAACAGTAAGACAGACACAAGTGACCACTTGCATTTTCTGAATACTCACAAGGCATATTAGGTTTGGCCGTCCCTCCCCCACTGTATTTTTAGTATATTTCAATTGTACTGAAATTCCATGTTCCCTCCCTGTTGCCCTGTGGGCGCTTTGCAATTGAATTTATTTGCTGCATAAGAGCCTAACAAGCAAACAATAAACTAAACTAGGTGCATTTCTTCCATATTAAGGGTGTACCACCTTCTTATTGTACAATTTGAGGGTGCTCTTCTGACTGTTGTCTTGTAACCCTGACTGGTTGATGATGATCTTCCACCGTCCTCATTGTACCCCCAATGCTAAGGCACTGCCACTCAGTGGCATGTAGTGCTAGAGAAATCCTGAAATAAGTGGATTAAATGAATACATAAATCTGCTGATTTAGGTTGGGTGACTGTGCCCAAAGGGCCGTTCAGAGAGTATAGTTGCTCCCAGGGCCATGGTCAAAGGCCAGTGTAGACATAGTTTCTAACAAGCTCCCATTCAGTCTCTATGAAAGGCCACGTTTGGTATTAAGAAGGAACACAGGTAGCCATGTTTAAATACAACACCGTAAGTGGCAGGACCGCAAGGCCCTATGATTGGCTGGCACTCAGAAGCCGTAAAAGGTTATAACACTGACCAATCAGAAAGCAGGAGATCTCCAGAACAAGTTTGGCGAGAAAGGGATAGGATGTGACATAATGGTATGCCAGAAGGCAGAAGTCTCTGGTATGAGCCACGTGGTCTGCTGAATCAAAGATACACAGAGAAAGGTGATGGAAATAAGGCTATGTGACTCGGTCCGACAGAACATATGAGCGAGAGTCAAGACACTCTTGAGATGCTGTGAGAATTGTATTAGATTGTGATGTTATGTTTCATATCTCCAGATGCATCATTCAGTTACCTTGCAATACAAACCTATATAAATGTGGAACACCTTGGTAAAGGGAGCTTCTTTTGACCGATGGGGTTGCACTGCCACATTTGTTTTTTGCATTGCACTGAAATAAAGCTGACTCTGTTGCCTGTTTCTATCCAAACATGAGCCCTGAAGTGATTTTCTTTGGCACCATGAGCCTGGCACAGTGTTCGATGGGCATAGCCACGGGTCATGTCCATCAGGCCCTGAATGTAAGGTCACTAAATGTGGGGTATTAAATGCCATACCCCATAACAGAGCTCAGAGGGCATGGCCAGAGATACTTCAGGAAGGGGACGTGCAAGGTTAAAACATATAATTCTAAACGCCCAAAAATCACTCATACATGCATCATGCCCTGACATAGATGTAGAACATGCCCAGTGGAGGCGTGGCATATCAACACTATGTTTGGTTCATTGCTGCAAACCATGCTCAAGGTAGAGTAATAACAGTTCAGAACCACATCATGGCCTCCCTGCAAATTCTGTGGGATGGGTCCTGCACATGGGACCAACGCACAAGCCACCTACAGTCATCAAACACACATCACATGAACTCGGGTCATCACCTGTGGGTACAGTTTGTGATCAGCAGTCGCTGGTGCATTGTGGAATATCGCTACCCCTAAGACAAATCGCTCTTGGAACCCTCTGGGGTTCTGGAACAATGCAACTCAATTTGCATCACAGTGTGCATTTTATTTAAACTTTATTTTTCTTGCACACAGGGAACATAAATGCATACATATATTGCACAATGCAGTGTGCATTTTAATGCTTGCTCAGTAATACAACTTGAGTTGTAGCGTACTCTCTTTGAATTTGCAAGGAATGTGCAAATATGGAGATTCTTTGCAAATTCTGGCTTGAGGCTCCCTAAAACCCTGCACTGGCCTCTTCATGGGTCAGTGTCCTGATGTGCATCTGCTCCTAGGATGTATGGCTAGCCCCACGCAGATCGCCAGGGACCTGAGGCTTGCCAGAAGACTGGATGACACAGTCAGCAATGTTCTCTCCTATAGGTGTCTAACCTAGTACCTGCTGTAGAGAACACCAACTCTTTCAGCTTTCCATGTCCCTGCCTTTCACAGGGTGTTTGTTGGTGGGGTCAGCGCCTTGACCCCACCCCGTGCCTGACATAAAAGCTGGAACAGGGTGGGATGATGATAATCAACTAATACTAGGGGAAACCTCTCCTGGGCAGAGCTGGAAGAGCAGCCTTCCCAAGAGAGGTGTCACACAAAGCACTTTATGATCACTGACCCTGGCCCATGCATTCATAGGAACACCGTGCTGGGGGCTGGAGCAAAGGGAGAAGACTGCCTTAAACCACAGGTCAGGGTATTGTTGGTGCATGCGTGTGTGTTTGTGTGTACATGTCTGTGGTGGCATGTGTGCAGGCGCCTTTGTGGATAGGATGCACACAGGTGAGGTCAAGAAGCAGTTATGGGGACAATGCAATGGAAAGAAGCAGTTCTTTGGCAAAGTGTACAACATATTTATTTATTTATTTATTTAAGGAAAAGGGGAAATGGAGACTGGATCATGGTAACCACACCACACAGCTATAATTTGCAATTATCTAAAGTGCTGTGTTTATTTTCTTGAAATGGCTGCTCAGTAAGCAGTGTTAATATAGGACCTGTCGCTAACCTTTTGTGTAACACCGCCTGTGCACCTGACTTGGTTATTCATGTGCAAAGAAAACTCATCATGCATAAAGCCTCATTATATTGTGAAAAAGGAGTGACATGGATGGGGGCAGAGAAACACCTGGCAAATTCCCAAAAGCACCCACCAAAGTACAAAACAAAGCAGATTCGCAGAAAATACAGCACTCTCGTGCCAACCCCGAGCACCCTGAAACTTACTACATATCCACAGCAGAAGCAAAGTATAAAAAAACATCCTTGGAAGCATGGTGAAACTCAACGAGAATGGACTGACCAAGCATTGCTCACACTTGTGCTTGCACAAAATGCAAGAAGGAGGAAGCCCAGATCCTTCCACAACCACACCACCATTTTTGGAATGCCACATAAGAAGGTCTATGGCACATAAAGATCTCCCCTTCATGTCATCCAGGACATGGTTAGGGAGTGGGAGACTGACTTGACATCATACATCATGTGCACAAATGCCGTACCTCTGTCTATGAAGGTGTCATTAGCCCTTCACATTTTGTCAACTGGTTCATTTCAGTGGACCACATCCATTGTAGGGGGCATATTCCAGCCCACAGAATACCGGTGCCTGCATCAAGTGTTGCAATGCATCATTGCATAGTTGCATAGCCTTAAGGACATGTCCAGCACTCACAGGCAAGGCAAAGAGTAGCCCAGCAGTTCTATGCCATGGCACAGTTCTCCCAGATCCTCAGATCATTTGACTACACACATGGAGCACCTCAACCTTCCAGGGAAGCAGAGCACGCATACAGGAATTGCAATCAATGTGCAGGTCATCTGCAATGCAAATGAATGCCAATGCAAATGAATGCCAATGCTAATGAAGTGCATGCCAATTTACCCAGATGCACTCATGATAGCCATATGCTCCGCCATTAACCAATCCCATTATGCTCTGGCATCAAAAACCTTTGGCAGCATGTGGCTATGACTCATCACAAACATCCAACCACACACACAAAAAGCACATGCAAAACATTCGCCTACCACAGGAACCTAGCTAATCAAGGTTTACCATTTACCCATGTGGGACAGTTCCTATCTGCTCTCGTCATTCCTCCTGACACCCTTCAGGAAATCTGTGAACCCAGATGTGACTCGCTACAATGCAGCACACATTGCCAGTAGAGGGATAGTTGAGCGCACCTTTGGAGTGCTCAAGTCACAGTTCAACTGCCATGAGCACTGGGGTGGTGTGTTGCTATACAAACCACCAGTGGAATGCAAGATCCTACTGTCATGTTGTGTCCTGCATAGCATTGCACAATGCTTTGCCTGGAAAATCCATGGGCCCATTCATGCCTCTAACAGGGCACAGGAACAGGCCATCCGGAGCCATATGGTGCAAACATTTTTTGCACGAACCACAACCTTTGTTGTGAAGAACTACAAACCCCCATTCATGGCCTGTTTCAATGATAAAAGAGGACACAATTGTCTGTTCAACATAACAGCCTGGGGATGCCTCTTTAGGAGCGGCAATGCATTTGTGTGCAATAAAAGAAACAACACACTGTAAACTAATTTGCCTCTATGTGCCACAAACATACACAAACAAACTGAGCTCCCATACCACATGGCTAACAACATCACTACACATAAACATATGGTCATCATGCCATGCCATTCTTGCAAAATCCAAACCCCCAACAATAACAAAAAGAACAACCTTGCACACACGTCAGAAACCCACATGCATCAGGAGTTGACACACGGCAAACACAAAATGAAAGACTCATCCACTAAAACACCAGGACACATAGCCTGTGAACATGGAAAAGAATACACATGGGTGGGGGCCTGGTGGAGGCTGCCCCTGGTGACTGGAGGGGTGGGGGTGGTGGGAGACATGGGTGGGGGCCTGGTGCAGGCTGCCCCTGGTGACTGGAGGGGTGGGGGTGGTGGGAGACATGGGTGGGGGCCTGGTGGAGGCTGCCCCTGGTGACTGGAGGGGTGGGGGTGGTGGGAGACATGGGTGGGGGCCTGGTGGAGGCTGCCCCTGGTGGCTTGGGGATGGGGGTGATGGGAGACATGGGTGGGGGCCTTGTGGAGGCTGCCCCTGGTGACTGGAGGGGTGGGGGTGGTGGGAGACATGGGTGGGGGCCTGGTGGAGGCTGCCCCTGGTGACTGGAGGGGTGGGGGTGGTGGGAGACATGGGTGGGGGCCTGGTGGAGGCTGCCCCTGGTGACTGGGGGGTGGGGGTGGTGTGAGACATGGGTGGGGGCCTTGTGGAGGCTGCCCCTGGTGACTGGAGGGGTGGGGGTGGTGGGAGACATGGGTGGGGGCCTGGTGGAGGCTGCCCCTGGTGACTGGAGGGGTGGGGGTGGTGGGAGACATGGGTGGGGGCCTGGTGGAGGCTGCCCCTGGTGACTGGGGGGTGGGGGTGGTGTGAGACATGGGTGGGGGCCTTGTGGAGGCTGCCCCTGGTGACTGGGGGGTGGGGGTGTGGGAGACATGGGTGGGGGCCTTGTGGAGGCTGCCCCTGGTGACTGGAGGGGTGGGGGTGGTGGGAGACATGGGTGGGGGCCTGGTGGAGGCTGCCCCTGGTGACTGGAGGGGTGGGGGTGGTGGGAGACATGGGTGGGGGCCTGGTGGAGGCTGCCCCTGGTGACTGGAGGGGTGGGGGTGGTGGGAGACATGGGTGGGGGCCTGGTGGAGGCTGCCCCTGGTGACTGGGGGGTGGGGGTGGTGTGAGACATGGGTGGGGGCCTGGTGGAGGCTGCCCCTGGTGACTGGGGGGTGGGGGTGGTGGGAGACATGGGTGGGGGCCTGGTGGAGGCTGCCCCTGGTGACTGGACGGGTGGGGGTGGTGGGAGACATGGGTGGGGGCCTGGTGGAGGCTGCCCCTGGTGACTGGAGGGGTGGGGGTGGTGGGAGACATGGGTGGGGGCCTGGTGGAGGCTGCCCCTGGTGACTGGAGGGGTGGGGGTGGTGGGAGACATGGGTGGGGGCCTGGTGGAGGCTGCCGCTGGTGACTGGAGGGGTGGGGGTGGTGGGAGACATGGGTGGGGGCCTGGTGGAGGCTGCCCCTGGTGACTGGAGGGGTGGGGGTGGTGGGAGACATGGGTGGGGTCCTGGTGGAGGCTGCCCGGAGACATGGGTGGGGGCCTATTGGAGGCTGCCCCTGGTGGCTTGGGGATGGGGGTGGTGGGAGACATGGGTGGGGGCCTTGTGGAGGCTGCCCCTGGTGACTGGAGGGGTGGGGGTGGTGGGAGACATGGGTGGGGGCCTGGTGGAGGCTGCCCCTGGTGACTGGAGGGTGGGGGTGGTGGGAGACATGGGTGGGGGCCTGGTGGAGGCTGCCCCTGGTGACTGGGGGGTGGGGGTGGTGTGAGACATGGGTGGGGGCCTTGTGGAGGCTGCCCCTGGTGACTGGGGGGTGGGGGTGGTGGGAGACATGGGTGGGGGCCTTGTGGAGGCTGCCCCTGGTGACTGGAGGGGTGGGGGTGGTGGGAGACATGGGTGGGGGCCTGGTGGAGGCTGCCCCTGGTGACTGGAGGGGTGGGGGTGGTGTGAGACATGGGTGGGGGCCTGGTGGAGGCTGCCCCTGGTGACTGGAGGGGTGGGGGTGGTGGGAGACATGGGTGGGGGCCTGGTGGAGGCTGCCCCTGGTGACTGCAGGGGTGGGGGTGGTGGGAGACATGGGTGGGGGCCTGGTGGAGGCTGCCCCTGGTGACTGGAGGCTGCCCCTGGTGACTGGAGGGGTGGGGGTGGTGGGAGACATGAGTTGGACATGGGTGGGGGCCTGCTGGCAGGTGCCCCACAGTGCTGGGGGGTGGGGGTGCAGGGGGACATGAGTGGGGGCCTGCTGGGGGGTGGGGGTGCAAGGGGACATGGTTGGGGGCCTGCTGGCAGGTGCCCCACAGTGCTGGGGGGTGGGGATGGTGGGGAACATGAGTTGGACATGGGTGGGGGCCTGGTGGCAGGTGCCCCACAGTGCTGGGGGGTGGGGGTGCAAGGGGACATGAGGGGGGGCCTGCTGGGGGGTGGGGGTGCAAGGGGACATGAGTGGGACATGGGTGGGGGCCTGGTGGAGGCTGCCCCTGGTGACTGGAGGGGTGGGGGTGGTGGGAGACATGGGTGGGGGCCTGGTGGAGGCTGCCCCTGGTGACTGGAGGGGTGGGGGTCATGGGAGACATGGGTGGGGGCCTGGTGGAGGCTGCCCCTGGTGACTGGAGGGGTGGGGGTGGTGGGAGACATGGGTGGGGGCCTGGTGGAGGCTGCCCCTGGTGACTGGAGGGGTGGGGGTGGTGGGAGACATGGGTGGGGGCCTGGTGGAGGCTGCCCCTGGTGACTGGGGGGTGGGGGTGGTGTGAGACATGGGTGGGGGCCTTGTGGAGGCTGCCCCTGGTGACTGGGGGGTGGGGGTGGTGGGAGACATGGGTGGGGGCCTTGTGGAGGCTGCCCCTGGTGACTGGAGGGGTGGGGGTGGTAGGAGACATGGGTGGGGGCCTGGTGGAGGCTGCCCATGGTGACTGGAGGGGTGGGGGTGGTGGGAGACATGGGTGGGGGCCTGGTGGTGGCTGCCCCTGGTGACTGGAGGGGTGGGGGTGGTGGGAGACATGGGTGGGGGCCTGGTGGAGGCTGCCCCTGGTGACTGGAGGGGTGGGGGTGGTGGGAGACATGGGTGGGGGCCTGGTGGAGGCTGCCCCTGGTGACTGGAGGGGTGGGGGTGGTGGGAGACATGGGTGGGGGCCTGGTGGAGGCTGCCCCTGGTGACTGGAGGGGTGGGGGTGGTGGGAGACATGGGTGGGGGCCTGGTGGAGGCTGCCCCTGGTGACTGGAGGGGTGGGGGTGGTGGGAGACATGGGTGGGGGCCTGGTGGCAGGTGCCCCACAGTGCTGGGGGGTGGGGTGGTGGGGAACATGAGTTGGACATGGGTGGGGGCCTGCTGGCAGGTGCCCCACAGTGCTGGGGGGTGGGGGTGGTGGGGAACATGAGTTGGACATGGTGGGGGCCTGGTGGCAGGTGCCCCACAGTGCTGGGGGGTGGGGGTGCAAGGGGACATGAGTGGGGGCCTGCTGGGGGTGGGGGTGGTGGGAGACATGGGTGGGGGCCTGGTGGAGGCTGCCCCTGGTGACTGGAGGGGTGGGGGTGGTGGGAGACATGGGTGGGGGCCTGGTGGAGGCTGCCCCTGGTGACTAGAGGGGTGGGGGTGGTGGGAGACATGGGTGGGGGCCTGGTGGAGGCTGCCCCTGGTGACTGGGGGGTGGGGGTGGTGTGAGACATGGGTGGGGGCCTTGTGGAGGCTGCCCCTGGTGACTGGGGGGTGGGGGTGGTGGGAGACATGGGTGGGGGCCTTGTGGAGGCTGCCCCTGGTGACTGGAGGGGTGGGGGTGGTGGGAGACATGGGTGGGGGCCTGGTGGAGGCTGCCCCTGGTGACTGGAGGGGTGGGGGTGGTGGGAGACATGGGTGGGGGCCTGGTGGTGGCTGCCCCTGGTGACTGGAGGGGTGGGGGTGGTGGGAGACATGGGTGGGGGCCTGGTGGAGGCTGCCCCTGGTGACTGGAGGGGTGGGGGTGGTGGGAGACATGGGTGGGGGCCTGGTGGAGGCTGCCCCTGGTGACTGGAGGGGTGGGGGTGGTGGGAGACATGGGTGGGGGCCTGGTGGAGGCTGCCCCTGGTGACTGGAGGGGTGGGGGTGGTGGGAGACATGGGTGGGGGCCTGGTGGAGGCTGCCCCTGGTGACTGGAGGGGTGGGGGTGGTGGGAGACATGGGTGGGGGCCTGGTGGAGGCTGCCCCTGGTGACTGGAGGGGTGGGGGTGGTGGGAGACATGGGTGGGGGCCTGGTGGAGGCTGCCCCTGGTGACTGGAGGGGTGGGGGTGGTGGGAGACATGGGTGGGGGCCTGGTGGAGGCTGCCCCTGGTGACTGGAGGGGTGGAGGTGGTGGGAGACATGGGTGGGGGCCTGGTGGAGGCTGCCCCTGGTGACTGGAGGGGTGGGGGTGGTGGGAGACATGGGTGGGGGCCTGGTGGAGGCTGCCCCTGGTGACTGGAGGGGGGGTGGGGGTGGTGGGAGACATGGGTGGGGGCCTGGTGGAGGCTGCCCCTGGTGACTGGAGGGGTGGGGGTGGTGGGAGACATGGGTGGGGGCCTGGTGGAGGCTGCCCCTGGTGACTGGAGGGGTGGGGGTTGGTGGGAGACATGGGTGGGGGCCTGGTGGAGGGGTGCCCCTGGTGACTGGAGGGGTGGGGGTGGTGGGAGACATGGGTGGGGGCCTGGTGGAGACTGCCCCTGGTGACTGGAGGGGTGGGGGTGGTGGGAGACATGGGTGGGGGCCTGGTGGAGGCTGCCCCTGGTGACTGGAGGGGTGGAGGTGGTGGGAGACATGGGTGGGGGCCTGGTGGAGGCTGCCCCTGGTGACTGGAGGGGTTGGGGTGGTGGGAGACATGGGTGGGGGCCTGGTGGAGGCTGCCCCTGGTGACTGGAGGGGTGGGGTGGTGGGAGACATGGGTGGGGGCCTGGTGGAGGCTGCCCCTGGTGACTGGAGGGGTGGGGGTTGGTGGGAGACATGGGTGGGGGCCTGGTGGAGGCTGCCCCTGGTGACTGGAGGGGTGGGGGTTGGTGGGAGACATGGGTGGGGGCCTGGTGGAGGCTGCCCCACAGTGCTGGGGGGTGGGGTGGTGGGGAACATGAGTTGGACATGGGTGGGGGCCTGCTGGCAGGTGCCCCACAGTGCTGGGGGGTGGGGTGGTGGGGAACATGAGTTGGACATGGGTGGGGGCCTGCTGGCAGGTGCCCCACAGTGCTGGGGGGTGGGGGTGGTGGGGAACATGAGTTGGACATGGGTGGGGGCCTGGTGGCAGGTGCCCCACAGTGCTGGGGGGTGGGGGTGCAAGGGGACATGAGTGGGGGCCTGCTGGGGGGTGGGGGTGCAAGGGGACATGAGTGGGACATGGTTGGGGGCCTGGTGGCAGGTGCCCCACAGTGCTGGGGGGTGGGGGTGCAAGGGGACATGAGTGGGGGCCTGCTGGGGGGTGGGGGTGCAAGGGGACATGTGTGGGACATGGTTGGGGGCCTGCTGGCAGGTGCCCCACAGTGCTGGGGGGTGGGGGTGCAGGGGGACATGAGTGGGGGCCTGCTGGGGGGTGGGGGTGCAAGGGGACATGTGTGGGGGCCTGCTGGCAGGTGCCCCACAGTGCTGGGGGGTGGGGGTGGTGGGAGACATGGGTGGGGGCCTTGTGGCGGCTGCCCCTGGTGACTGGAGCGGTGGGGGGGGTGGGAGACATGGGTGGGGGCCTGCTGGCAGGTGCCCCACAGTGCTGGGGTTTGGGTGTGGTGGGAGACATGGGTGGGGGCCTTGTGGAGGCTGCCCCTGGTGACTGGGGGGTGGGGGGTGGTGGGAGACATGGGTGGGGGCCTTGTGCCCCTGGTGACTGGGGGGTGGGGGGTGGTGGGAGACATGGGTGGGGGCCTTGTGGAGGCTGCCCCTGGTGACTGGAGGGTTGGGGGTGGTGGGAGACATGGGTGGGGGCCTGGTGGAGGCTGCCCCTGGTGACTGGAGGGGTGGGGGTGGTGGGAGACATGGGTGGGGGCCTGGTGGAGGCTGCCCCTGGTGACTGGAGGGGTGGGGGTGGTGGGAGACATGAGTTGGACATGGGTGGGGGCCTGCTGGCAGGTGCCCCACAGTGCTGGGGCATGGGGGTGCAGGGGGACATGAGTGGGGGCCTGCTGGGGGGTGGGGGTGCAAGGGGACATGGTTGGGGGCCTGCTGGCAGGTGCCTCACAGTGCTGGGGGGTGGGGGTGGTGGGGAACATGAGTTGGACATGGGTGGGGGCCTGCTGGCAGGTGCCCCACAGTGCTGGGGGGTGGGGGTGGTGGGGAACATGAGTTGGACATGGGTGGGGGCCTGGTGGCAGGTGCCCCACAGTGCTGGGGGGTGGGGGTGCAAGGGGACATGAGTGGGGGCCTGCTGGGGGGTGGGGGTGCAAGGGGACATGAGTGGGACATGGTTGGGGGCCTGGTGGCAGGTGCCCCACAGTGCTGGGGGGTGGGGGTGCAAGGGGACATGAGTGGGGGCCTGCTGGGGGGTGGGGGTGCAAGGGGACATGTGTGGGACATGGTTGGGGGCCTGCTGGCAGGTGCCCCACAGTGCTGGGGGGTGGGGGTGCAGGGGGACATGAGTGGGGGCCTGCTGGGGGGTGGGGGTGCAAGGGGACATGGTTGGGGGCCTACTGGCAGGTGCCCCACAGTGCTGGGGGGTGGGGGTGGTGGGAGACATGGGTGGGGGCCTTGTGGAGGCTGCCCCTGGTGACTGGAGGGGTGGGGGGGTGGGAGACATGGGTGGGGGCCTGCTGGCAGGTGCCCCACAGTGCTGGGGGGTGGGTGTGGTGGGAGACATGGGTGGGGGCCTTGTGGAGGCTGCCCCTGGTGACTGGAGGGGTGGGGGTGGTGGGAGACATGGGTGGGGGCCTGGTGGAGGCTGCCCCTGGTGACTGGAGGGGTGGGGGTGGTGGGAGACATGGGTGGGGGCCTGGTGGAGGCTGCCCCTGGTGACTGGAGGGGTGGGGGTGGTGGGAGACATGGGTGGGGGCCTTGTGGAGGCTGCCCCTGGTGACTGGGGGGTGGGGGTGGTGTGAGACATGGGTGGGGGCCTTGTGGAGGCTGCCCCTGGTGACTGGGGGTGGGGGTGGTGGGAGACATGGGTGGGGGCCTTGTGGAGGCTGCCCCTGGTGACTGGAGGGGTGGGGGTGGTGGGAGACATGGGTGGGGGCCTGGTGGAGGCTGCCCCTGGTGACTGGAGGGGTGGGGGTGGTGGGAGACATGGGTGGGGGCCTGGTGGAGGCTGCCCCTGGTGACTGGAGGGGTGGGGGTGGTGGGAGACATGGGTGGGGGCCAGGTGGAGGGTGCCCCTGGTGACTGGAGGGGTGGGGGTGGTGGGAGACATGGGTGGGGGCCTGGTGGAGGCTGCCCCTGGTGACTGGAGGGGTGGGGGTGGTGGGAGACATGGGTGGGGGCCTGGTGGAGGCTGCCCCTGGTGACTGGAGGGGTGGGGGTGGTGGGAGACATGGGTGGGGGCCTGGTGGAGGCTGCCCCTGGTGACTGGAGGGGTGGGGGTGGCGGGAGACATGAGTTGGACATGGGTGGGGGCCTGCTGGCAGGTGCCCCACAGTGCTGGGGGGTGGGGGTGCTGGGAGACATGGGTGGGGGCCTGGTGGCAGGTGCCCCACAGTGCTGGGGGGTGGGGGTGGTGGGAGACATGGGTGGGGGCCTGGTGGAGGCTGCCCCTGGTGACTGGAGGGGTGGGGGTGGTGGGAGACATGAGTTGGACATGGGTGGGGGTCTGCTGGCAGGTGCCCCACAGTGCTGGGGGGTGGGGGTGCTGGGAGACATGGGTGGGGGCCTGGTGGCAGGTCCCCCACAGTGCTGGGGGGTGGGGGTGGTGGGAGACATGGGTGGGGGCCTGGTGGAGGCTGCCCCTGGTGACTGGGGGTGGGGGTGCTGGGAGACATGGGTGGGGGCCTGGTGGCAGGTGCCCCACAGTGCTGGGGGGTGGGGGTGCAAGGGGACATGAGTGGGGGCCTGCTGGGGGGTGGGGGTGCAAGGGGACATGAGTGGGACATGGTTGGGGGCCTGCTGGCAGGTGCCCCACAGTGCTGGGGGGTGGGGGTGCAAGGGGACATGAGTGGGGGCCTGCTGGGGGTGGGGGTGCAAGGGGACATGAGTGGGACATGGTTGGGGGCCTGCTGGCAGATGCCCCACAGTGCTGGGGGTGGGGGTGCAAGGGGACATGTGGCTTGGCTGGGGGGCATGCCCATGGTGGATGGGCTGCCTGCGGGACATGACCAGGGGTGCAGGGTAGTCCCCTGTGGTGTGGGCTGCCTGCAGAGGTCGTGGAGGGGGTAGAGGGGAGACCTGGGAGGACCCACACTGGCAATTCACCTCTTCAACTTCCCGCACACCCACGTAATACACTGCCCCACTCGCACAGGCCCAATCGCGTGTAGGATTTCTCGCGCACCCCTGTAATACACGTACCCAGCCCAATCGCGTGTAGAATTTCTCGCGCACCCCTGGAATCCACGTACCCAGGCCAATCGCGTGTAGCATTTCTCGCGCACCCCTGAAATCCACGTACCCAGCCCAATCGCGTGTAGATTTTCTCGCGCACCCCTGAAATCCACGTACACAGCCCAATCGCGTGTAGATTTTCTCGCGCACCCCTGTAATACACGTACCCAGGCCAATCGCGTGTGGAATTTCTCACGCACCCCTGAAATCCACGTACCCAGGCCAATCGCGTGTAGCATTTCTCGCGCACCCCTGAAATCCACGTACCCAGCCCAATCGCGTGTGGAATTTCTCGCGCACCCCTGAAATCCACGTACCCAGCCCAATCGCGTGTAGATTTTCTCGCGCACCCCTGAAATCCACGTACCCAGGCCAATCGCGTGTAGATTTTCTCGCGCACCCCCGGAATACACGTACCCTGCTCAATCGCGTGTGTAACTTCCTGCGCACCCCCGAAATATATGTACCCCGCTCATTCGCATATTTGACTTTCCGCGCACCCCCGAAATACACGTACCCCGCTCAATCGCGTATTTGACTTCCCGCGCGCCACTTTTTTGATGTGCTGGGACTCTACCGCCTGCCTTCGTGTGGCGGCCGTGTTTCAGCTTGTGCGTGTCTTTGGCTGTGCGTGGCTTTGCCCTATTCGATTCCATGAATACGTGTGGTTCGAGTGCGTGTGGGCGTTCCGTCTGCTTCCCTGCAGTACATCCCCAGTTACGCCCTTATTTTCGAGTGTTGTTCCCCATTCCGCGCGTTATGCCCCATGTCCCGCCCACTTTCTGCTGTGTGCGCTGAGGTTGTGCGCTTTCACTGTGCGCGTCGCGCACGCCTTTCGCGATGTTGCAGTGACTTGTGCGCCATGCACGGGTTTGGCGCACATCCCGCGGTGAACACGCGCAGGGACTTCCATGAATCGCACGCGTGCGCGTGCGCCTGTTTTTTTCCGCTTGCGCATGCTTGCGCTGAGATTTTCGGCGCACGTTTGTTCCATGAATCGGCCCCTATGTGTACTAGTTCCACATGTCTACTAGCAGTGTGTCAAGGTGGAGAACCAATACTGTTCGGGCATTGTCCGTTCTGTGAGTTGCCTGCTGAAGCTGTGAAAATGTCTGGAAATTCTAACGCATGTCTATATAAAGTAACGCATATGAAAGCAGTGCTAAATGTCTATAAATATTCTTTACCGGTATGGATTAATATAATGCGCATTGCTTGTCTAACTTAAACCCTTATCCTCTAGATTCTGGGCCTTCTCGCCAGAAGAAGGATTTGCTGTTAGAACTCAAAATCGATTTTCCTTTCCTTTTAAGTGACAGCACGCCCTCTAGCTTAGCTCTAGATACCACTTTGAGGCCTATTAATGCCAATGAAGCTGCACACACTCTGTAAGTGAATCAGTGGTATAGCTCGTCTCTTATGACGTTCCTAATCTTTGCCATATACTCGGACAAAATAATGCCATTATTATTGTTTTTGTTCAGGTGTATGAAACTCATTTGTCCAGTGGTGTGCATTTGCAGGTACAATAACACTTCATGTGATTCACATACAATTTTTTAAATAAAACAAATAATTATGAAACACAACACCTATCAGGACACAGACTTGAATTCTGACAGGGCTGACTCAGCCCTTCCGATTTCCATGGTAGATAAATTGAATAACATTAAAGTGCATAATACCAACACCAATTATTGCAATGCTTAGACGCAGGACGAATCCAGCATAAAGCACTCTATACAATCATAGTATTGTAAATATTATTATGCGATTTTGAAAATATTGTTTACTCTTACTTGTGAACATGACATTAAATATCTATTCTGTGACTTTTTATGGCATAGGATGTTGTAATGAAATGTATTTGGATAAAATGTTATGGAATATTTGACATATCTCAAATTAGAAATGAGCCACTACTTGTGAGGGCATTGTCTGGACTTCAGATCTTTCAATCCAAGTGATTTATGCCAAAAAATGAAATTTGATCTGCACACAAGACCTCACGGGATGACAGGCAGTGGGTGTGACATTTTCTGATTAAATGTATCTCAGTACTTGAAAAGTACAAGCTGGCTTGATTCTTCACCCTGGTACAAGTGGGAAACCTGCACATGGGGACTGTCTTACACAGGTCTTACACATCCACAACCTTAGAGAGCCCTACAAAAAAGGTTTCTGCTCCTGTCATTCTACAGAAACTGCTCTAATGAATGTCTCCAACTACATTGTCTCTGCTGAGCACTCCAACCCAGCCTCTATCCTAACTCTCCTTGACCTGTCCACTGCCTTTTACACTGTCAATCACTCTGGTCTCCTTAATACTCTCTTTTCTTGGGATTCACGATTGAGCACCTGCCTGGATTGAATCCTACCTGGCACCACACCAAATCACTTTCTCCTGGAACAACACCACCTTTATATGAACTCCTCTAACGGTTGGTGTTCCGCAAGCCTCTGTCTTTGGCCCCCTCCACATTACACTCTACACCTCTGCTCTTGGGACACTAATTGCCTCCTTTTGGTTCTCCAACCAACTCTTTTCAGACAACACCCAAATCTTCTTTTCTTCCTTATTTCTCCTCTGAACATGACAAATGATAGGTGTCTGTGTCAGATCCTGCATGAAAGAAGAGACGCAATGTAAAAGTATTGCTTTTATCCCAATCAAATATTGCTGATTTCAGAGCAGGACCCTGCAGTATTCAATGATGCTGACATATTTTCATCAGAAATGTGCTCTTTATCCAAGGAGTTTAGAAGAGCATCCACTCTGCATGGTTCTATGTCATTTTCCCGCTTTCTGAAGGTTGCATACAAAGAAGACTGATTTATTTTGGTCGATTTTGTGCAGCCCTCAGAAAGCAGAAAAGGAACATCACTGTGGCTTTTTTTTTAAATCAGGGGGTTTCAACTAGTCGCCGGCAGTGCCTGCGATTGTCTCTTTTCACCCAGGTATTCCCAAGTGAGTGTAGCGGCTCAAAGACCCTCATGGGCATTGTTTTTTGTTGTTTAAAAACTTTGTTGAGCCCCCCCAAGCCACGGTGTGCAGTCTTGCTCCCCCAACCCTCCCCGGTGTTTCCTTTCCCTCCAAAATTCCCGCTTCCCAGCCTGCCTCCCTCCTCTGATAGGCTAATAATTCCGTTCTTGCCTGTCCTAGTCACCGGCAGTGCCTATGATCGTCTTATTTCACCCGGGCCGTTCCCAGGTGAGTGTATTGGCTCAAAGACCCCCCTGGGCCTTGTTTTTTGTTGTTTAAAAACTTTGCTGAGCCCCCCCATCCCTGGCGTGCAGTCCTGTTCCCCGACCCTCCCTGGTGCTTCCATTTCCCTTCCCTCCCTCCTCCCGCCTCCCAGCCCACCCCCTCCCCTGATAGGCTAATAATTACATTCTTGTCAGGCCTTGAAGTCGGCAGTGCCTGTGATCGTTTCTTTTCACCCAGGCGTTCCCAGGTGAGTGTAGCGGCTCGAAGACCCTCCTGGGCCTTGTTTTGTGTTGTTTAAAAATGTTGTTGAGCCCCCCATCCCTGGCGTGAAGTCCTGCTCCCCAACCCTCCCTGGTGTTGCCATTTCCCTTCCCCTCCCTCTTCCCGCCTCTCAGCCCGCCCCCTTCCCTGGTAGGCTAATGATTCCATTCTTGCCTGGCCTAGTCGCCGGCCGTGCCTGTGATCGTCTCTTTTCACCCAGACATTCCCAGGTGAATGTAGCGGCTCGAAGACCCTCCTGGGCCTTGTTTTTTGTTGTTTTAAAACTTTGTTGAGTCCCCCCGACCCCAGGCGTGCAGTCTTGCTACTCGAACACTCCCCAGTGTTTCCATTACTCTTCCCTTCCCTCCTCCGCTCCGAGCCTGCCCCCCTCCCCTAATAGGTAAGATCACTGGTCATAACTGACCTTCCCAGGGCAGCCCTCTGCCTGTGCAGCCTTTTGCGGCTATGGGCTCCAAGGCAAAGAGTGGCTCCAACAGAGGCGGCTCCAGGTTGTGGGTTGTGTCTGCAGGTGTCAGCAGGAGAAGCCAGTGGCCAGCCATCAACCAGCAGCAACTACCAGGATAAGTGGGGCATGGGTGGGGAGTAGAGCAATCACTCTACTCCAGAAAGCCCTGCCACTCTACCTTACCCCAAACATACATGGCCAGGCTTCTATTGCTAAACAACCCCACAAAAGAGAGGATTGTTAATTATTAACCAAGCTACACTGGGACAATACTGTGAACAGTTGCCTGCGTCACACTCTTTGGGAACTGTTGATTTTGCCATGAGCCACATCTAGATAGTGCCACACTGGGATGAAACTGTGATTATTAAGATAGAACTGTTCATGTTAACCTGCATCGCTCTCTTAGGGAATTGTCAATATCATCAGTCTCCCACTATATAGTACTCCCAAATCTAAGTGTGACAACTCGTCTTTGTTTGTTATATTGCGAAACCTACTGTATCGCATTATGGAAACCTACTGTATCGTGAAACCTAGGCCTCTCTCCAACTATACAGGACTCTCATATCTAGGTTTAGCCTCCACCTTTGTCTATTGTATGGTGAAACGCAATGTATTTTGGAACCTAGTCCTCTCTCCAACTATACAGGACTCTCAAATCTAGGTTTAGCCTCCACCTTTGTCTATTGTATGGTGAAACGCAATGGATTGTGAAACCTAGGTCTCTCTCCCACTATACAGGTCTCTCGAATCTAGGTTTAGCCTCCATCTTTGTCTATTGTATAATGAAACCTACTGTACTGTGAAACTTAGACCTTTCTCAACATTATACAGGACTCTCAAATCTAGGTGTAGCTTCCATCTTTGTCTATTGTATGGTCAAACGTAATGTATTGTGAAAACTAGGCCTCTCTCCCACTATACAGAACTCTCAAATCTAGGTTTAGCCTCCATCTTTGTCTATTCTATGGTGCAACATAATGTATTGTGAAACCTAGGCCTCTCTCCCACTCCACAGGACTCTCAAATCTAGGTTTAGCCTCCTCTTTGTCTATTGTACAATGAAACCTACTGCACTTTGAAACCTAGGACTTTCTCACCATTATACAGGACTCTCAAATTTAGGTGTAGATTCCATCTTCGTCTATTGTATGGTGAAACATAATGTATTGTGAAACCTAGGCCTCTCTCCCACTATACAGGACTCTAAAGTCTAGCTTTAGCCTCCATCTTTGTCTATTGTACGGTGAGGCCTGCTGTACTTTGATGCCTTGTCCCTTCTCACCATTGCGCAGGACTCTCAAACCTAGGGATTGAGCCAAATTGCGAATGTTAGTCGCGAGACATATAAGCCACTAACCAAAAAGCTCAAATTTCTGCATACTTAACTCACACAAAATCCCTCACACAACCACCTCTCGCACAGCAAACTGTACAGACTTCACAGCATCGCAACAACAAACAAAAAACACATAAACCGCACCAACAGCACACAAGGACTAACATCGATCCGATACTCGCACCCAAGCTCAGCACACGGTGAAAACCGAACTGAAGCTGCCAACAGGACACCACTTCTCTCACTATCCTAATCCCTCTTCACCTTACTAACTCACCCTGCCTTCTAACTTGCAGATCCGCCTGAGCGCCTTGGGGACCAATTCCATTGGTGACGGTGTGCAGTACAAATACCTTTAACATTTAACATGTAACCTCTTCCTCCCACGGCTCGTCCTCTCCGTCTCGTCGTGCCTGTCAGCCCATGCACGCACTCGTGTGCGGTGCAGGGGCTGACAGTTCGATTTAGAAAGACTGCTCCGTGCAGTCATGGAGCAGTCTTTCTAAATCGATCATTTCAGTTTTTAGAAAAAGGTCCTTTGACCTAATACCCTGGGTATCAGGTAATAACGTCGACATACATTATATTGCCGGAAAAAGTTTGTGGCAACATTATATAGGTGACCATATATAAAGACACAGGGGGAACGAGGATTGCGGGGGTGTCCCCCACGCTCCTTGGAAAACAAAATGTTTTGGGGGTTGCAGGTATGTCCCTTGCATGTTCTATGTAATAATGTCTCTGCAAAAAACAGCAATTTTTCAGCGAATTTTTTGCATGGCGACATGTTTTAAGGGGACATTATCACATACCTTGTGCACACATTGCAGTCTCTGTTGCACGACAATCGCAAAAACTGCACTAAATCAAAAAGGAGACATTTTGACAGCCTGAAAATGTATGTCCAAAATCTTCCCAAATGAGAGGAAGTTTGACATAGGGTACTAGTTCATCTGCAGATCAGAGTATAATACTCTTTACCTCAGGGCAGGCATTGCCAGTGCATTTCTGTGACTGGTAGGCCAACTCCCTCTGAAAGGGAACATTTGACCACCATGGTTGGTGTCTCAAATCTATCTGAGCCCTTTCAGATGACTTAGCAACTTAATAAAGTCATGAACATAATTGGGAGTCATGTGAAGCTGAGTCATCCCTCAGTTGCTTTGCAGAAGGTCGTCTGAGTCTGACTGAAAATGTAATCATAAATGTGACTGCTCCCAACCGCACTGATAGACGGACAGCCTGGATGGGTGAGGACATCCACAACCCAGAGGACTTCAGGAGGAGCATTCTGTGCCGCAGTGGTTCTTGTGATGACATAGATTTAAATTACCCAAAAGTTGCTCTGACCTAACATTGAAGCATAGTCAAAATGTAAGTGTCACTTTCACCTGCACACTACTTTCGAAGTCGCTTCTTTATAGCTGACCTCTACTGCGATACCACTATGTCCTCCCAGGGGCCCTATCAGGAGTGAATTATAGCATTGCAACAGTCGAGATGCTTCCCCGAGTTACAACTGAAGCCTTGAACAGTGGCTGATGATTCCTGGACTTTCGAGACGTGTTCCATCTGACCTTACAGCTAGATACAGCCCCACTCAAGTCTGTGCCTAACTAAATGAACCCTATCTTACCCTTCTTGAAACTCAAAGCTTTGGGAGATGTACTCGTTTGAAGCCAAGAACGGTTTGGCAGACACATTTCCTCTGCAAACCAGCATCCTTAAATGGTGTGCAGCTTGCCAGAGGCGTGAAACTTGCCTTCCCTGAACCTCAGAGACTGACTGACTTTAACAATGCTCACAGTCTATTGGTAAATGTGGCCTTTGTCTGATAGTCTAGTTCAGCCCCAAGGACACAACAGCCCTTCCCTGGAAAAACAGTGCAAAGGGAACCTTTGGTTTCTAAAATATCATGAACGAACTGTTAACCCAGGGGGGCTCTATCTGGACTTTCATCATTCCTTTATTATTTCTCTTTACGATTCTGAACGTCTTGGAAGTTTGCAAAGTTGAAAACTTGAATAAAAAACATTGTCAAACAAAGAGATCAATATTTACCCAGAGCACTAACAGGAACCGATTACTTCACCAGAGCACAATTGGGAAATCAAATGTCCTGAATGTGTGTGAAACTGTGCTCTCCAAATCCTGATACCCAAATGATCTGAAAATAAATGGAAAGTTCCCCTTTGCCGCCAGCTAACAAGAGTCAAGAAAGCGGAAGGAACAAAGTCACCAAAGGGTGTTGAAGTCTCTGAAACTAACATCCCTTCTATTGAGGGCGCTGAGCCCCCCCTGCATTCCGCGGTCAGAACAGGGCTTTGCTGGCAAGCTGTCAGCGTGCACGCCATGAATGAGCAGCAGCCTCAGGAACTCTTCTAGTGCATTGCGGAGTAGGCGGACAAAAGGGGAGCTGTGACCTGACTTATCGCGGTTTTAAAAGAAATCCTTCGATGCCCTGCTGGACACAAGATTTATAGAGAGTAAACATGACAGGACCGGGCACTACTGAGATGGATTAAGAAGAGAAAAGAGTGGGTGTTTAAGCAGAAAGGTAAAAATTCAGGGCAGAAAGAGGAGAAGATGTCAGGTGGCCTGAGGTCAGCGCCCGGTCTTTTGTAGGCAGTACTGGAGACGTGACTTGATGACGGCCCAGAAAGAGAATGAAAAAAAGCACTAGGACCGACTTAGCGTTGTGAACAGATACACGTCCTTTCTATTTTGGGAGATAATAAGGCCAGGAGGAAATGACAGACTTCAAAAGGCCTTGTAATTCTTGTATTTGTTTATTTGCAAGGATTAGGTCATTTTCCATTAAAGACCTTCAGGTCCTCCGGGAATCACATTAGGGCACCAACCTTGCAAAACAAGCATTGGCAATGCCAACAGTTTGGGCTTTTATGTAGGCATGGAGAAGTCACTTGCCCAATACTTATGAATGAGCCAAAACCGATATCTTTGTCAATGATTGTTTTTAATAGTGCTTCAGGCAAAAGGACATGCATTGTGCTTGTAGATCGAGTGACTGAAGGCAGACCTGGTTGACAGTTTTATTACACCAGTTGTGCGTTCACAGCTCCAGTTAAGTCATGAGGTCTCAGAAAACTGCTTTGAGAAAACACTGCAAAGCTTGATAGTAAGGCTTCGTTAAAGCCAGCTAAAAGAGTTCCTGTGAGGAGGTGTTTTGGGTAGGGAGGGGAAGGAGCTGGGTGGGAATGGCCTTAGAGATTAGCATGGTTGTGGGAAGCTAATGGGTGGGCAAATAGCCAAACAACACCTGCAAGCTTTGTGTCCATCCTCATATGTCATTACTCCCTATCTGTACTCTTGATACAATAGTTTTAGCTTGTAGGAGGCACAAGTGCCACCTAAAAGCCCAAACTAAAAAGGACAACCCTCTGACTGCTGGGCAAGTTGTGAAGAAATGATTATTTATTTTCACCTGTTCGATAATAGCATACCAAAATGCATTAGAGCACCATAGGCAATAGGCATATGAGGCCATGTATTTAAAACGGCGGAACAGGTTACAATTGAAAGAGTGGCAGCCCAAAAACCAGGGAATAAAAGCATCCAAACGACAAAATAATCAGTGAACCTCTTTGCCAGCGAAACCAAGGTTTATTACATGCAAAAAGGGTCTCAGATGGTCCTGTGTAACTGCACTGACATGGAGCTCATCCTATCTCAAGACGTTACATCTTTTTTAGCGGAAAAAAACAACAATACTATACATAATAAATACAGCATAATCCCACTACACTCATTTGCTACCACCTACAGAACATGCTAATCCCCCTGTATAGTACCCATGGCCGATTAGCTACATCTGCACTACCTTCATTCCCCGAGATATTTGGTACCCTTCATCATCACTGTCAAACTCAGGTATACGATTGGTGGGTTCTTATCAATAGGTTCATAAATCTGGGACCATCACGTGATGTGCCCCCTCCTGTTCCAGACACAATCAAAGTAACTTGGAGAGGCCAACCATTATTTTGATGAGACAAAAGGCTTTCTCATTAACCCAGATGCCATGGTGCACACAAGCTGCACCCTGACCTTGCGCTCAATGTATTGGCATCACCTCTGCTCCTTCTGTTCCATATCACAAGATGTTCCAGACATAGCTTCCCCCTTATCTCCTCCCAATTCCAGGTGCCCAGGGATGACGTAATCAGGGCGCCGCTCTGGAGTCTACATTTTGAGGATTTGTTTGCTTAAGTTGTGTGTCTAGGTGTAATTCAAATTCAATACTGCCCTCGCCCTGGGGTGAGGGCAGTATTGTTCTAAATCTTTACCTTTAGTTAATACTCTATTAACAAACCCTTCTTCTTTCTTCCATATTCTTTGTCTTTGGGTACCCATGCGCTACACACGTGACTTAAACTCCCTACCCTACCATATTCTGCCAGGGTGCCAGTCATAAAACAGCACCCTCTACCTCCTGCTAAGTCGACCCAACACTCAATATAATTTTCTAGGTCTATTGGGGGGGGTGGTCACTGTCCCCTGGGGTTCCAAAGGCCACTCTAATTTTACCATTCTTGCCCTGCCAACCCCATCTCACCTATCAGTCTTGGTGTAATTGTGTTTTGTGAGAGGAGGAGCTTTACCCATCATCATAGTGGCGCTCTTTGGCAAAGTCTTCGTGCAGCACCTCAGGACCATCTGACAGGAACAAAACATCACTAACAAGAATATTATGATGGGAACCAGCATTTTTGCAGCTATCTCTAACCATTATGGGTCCCATGAAACCATGGCATCAAACCAGTCATCTGCATTCACTCCAGCTTATTTCTCCATGGCAATCCTCAAATTGTCCAGGGCCCCTATGGCATGGGATAATGATCAGTTGTCAGCATCATTTGGGGTGTGCAGGTACAGCAAGACAGTCCAAATTTCTTGCACACACCCCCTTCCATAGCTGTGAGCCAGTCCAGAACATATCAGTTCTGCAGTGTCATGAGCCTAATGGGTCTCAACTCGCTCTTTATTGAATTAAGGCCCTGCTCTGTCTGGTTCGCCATCTGAATTATCTCCCATCTAGTTATCTGCACCAATTTTGTGTTGACTGCAGCCTGGATACTTAGCACCAGAAGGGAGGCAAAGAAGGTTTCTGTCTTGGTAAACAACAGGTAGCATTGATTCAGGGTCTCCTTTAGTTTCCCAGAGGAGTCTTTGGGCAGGTAGTTAGATCTCTTCTGAGGATGACCTCTTAGTGAGCGACGAACATGCTTAATGGTTGGGGGCTCAGTTGGTTTTGGGGCCAGCACCTTTAAAACTGATAGATATATGATATGGCATTTATAACGCACCTATTCATAAGTGTTTCAAGGTTCAATGCGGCAAGGGAGTGTCAAGCCGACTGGAATGATGCCTATCCACCTGAACCTTCTCCTCACCTGAGGATTCTGACGAGCTGTATTGGTGCTCAGGTGTTCTCCAGGAGGAAGTCCTCTTTGGATCCTGGAGCCTTCTTTCCTTAGGTTTCTTTTCTTTCTTATGGTGCAAATAGGGTCTGGCTCCCTCAGAGGCCACCTTGGCAGGATTAAGAACCTGTCCTCAGTGATCCCCAAGGAGCCAAACCCCAAACCAGGGAAAAAGCCAACGGCCCAAAAAACCCTGGGTAGCAGAAGAGTTGTCTTTGGTTGATGGATCGAAATTAAGTAAGTGCAAGGCCACACTGGTTGGTCTATTGAGGAGCAGTGTTTCTGGAAGATGTAGTATCCAGTCCGGTTTACTATTCGAGCGAGGCCACACAAATAACTTCAAAGAGAAAACTGCGTGGAGAGACCGCGGACTAATGAGAGATAGTTTAAAAGGAAAATCCAAGAGAGGAGAGAGAGCGTACCCCGAAATGAATGGAGGTTCCGAGGTGAAAGGGAAAAACTACTCTACTGAATAATGACGGTAGCGTCAGAGAAATGAGTTAAGTAAAGGACAGGTAAGGCGATCGTAATCGGAAAGGAAAAATACAGAATAGGACAGATGTAAGTAAAATAAGGAGGAAAGGCAAGAGGGCAAGGAAAGCCACAAGAAGATAGAATATAGTAAGAAGAACTCACCGGCAGTGTCAGCGGTCCAACTACCAGACCGGAAGCACAGAAAAAGAAACCAACGTTCCAAAACAAAGAAGCAAACAATAGTTGGCTAACCTGTAGGACGGAAACCGAGCCGAACCACCGGCGCAGAGTAACAAGTGCACAGAGGTACACAGCCCGATAGAGAGAGGAACGGAGAATAATAATCTAACTAAGGTAGGAGCGCAAGAGAGTGAAAACGGGGGGCTCTGGAGGCTGGAGCTGGAAAAGTCACAAGAGGAGGAAAATTTACAGTGCAAGGTACAGCAGCGTTTGGAAGTCAAAATGACGTTACAACGCGCTGTTTCAGGGGGCGTGGTCTCCATATAAAGCTGTGGCGGCCATGTTGGGGAAACACTGGAATGCTAAAACAATTCCCGAGCGCTCTAATGCTTCCATATTTGCCAGAGTTTCCAAGGACAAAGTCTGACAGGGAGGGGGAACAGAGGGAGGACAGAGAACACAATCTTACTAGGCCAGGTGACATTGAGATTGCGCAAGTGCAGGGGGAGGCAGAGGGTAAAAGTGCCAGGGGAAAGCAGAGGGGGCAGTGCTGTACATGGGATCAAAACAATAACAAGAAGCGCGTCCCGCAGGTGGAAGGTGGAAGGCTAAGTGCAGACAGCAGGTGTCCAAAAGTGCAGGTAGGGCTACTGTAGGGTTACAGATACAGACACAAAGTACAAGGGTTGCCACGAGGCAGTGCAGGTGTGCAACTGGGCGGGCAGGGATCTGGACCCAAAATCAGAGGTGTGCCAGGTGACCAATGCAGTATCAGACATACAATCAGCAGGGGAGAGGAAGAGAGAAGGCAGAAGCAAAGAGGAAGGTCTTGAGGTGCTTCTGGAACCGGAGATGGTTCTTCTCAAGTTTCAGAGAGGCAGGGAGGCTGTTCCAGAAGGAGGTCCCAGCCGAAGAAAGAGATCTACCACCAACCCTTTGCTTGGAGAAGTGACTGACCCTGAGGAAGTTGGTAGTGGAGGAGCAAAGAGCTCGAGTAGGAAGGTATTTAGTGAGAGTTGGAGGCATTGAGGACCCAGCCCCAGAAGGCCTTGTGGACAATGCAGAGGGCCTTGAACTTAATCCTGACAGCCACTGGGAGCCAATGCAGAGATTTCAGTGCTGGAGAGATACGATCACTGGGCTTGAGGCCAAGGACAAGTCTTGCAGTCCTGTTCTGGATGAATTGCAGAGGGCGGAGAGTAGAAGCAGGCAGATTTTGAAAGAGGCTGTTGCAGTAGTCCAGCCTAGAGAGAACCAGAGCTCTAGAGACAGTGAGCTTCTGGGGGAAGGAGAGGAAAGGCACTATCAGGAACTACTAGAACCACGCAGTGCAGGTTGGTCAGCGAGCACACATACCGCCATGATGGTGGAAGGTGTAAATATGCATATTGTGCACACACCCAGTACATATCAATTAACACTGCTGTGCCCTCAGATTAGGGATGAATATGGTATTATTGCATGAAATGCCTGTTAGTTCCTATGGGTACATTGCCATTACCTTGAAAACAAAAAGAGTAGTGGCTTTTGTACTTTGGCTGGTGTTTCTTTTAGCTCAATCCATGTAAATTGTGGCACGTAGTTCACTGATAAAATGTATAATTATAATGTATAATTATTCTTTTATAACATGCTTAATACCGGGGACTAGTTTCTAAGCACAAGCCTGGGATTCAACCATATGTTGTTATGCGTTGTCTTACTACCAAGACAACTGCGTTGCCCATGAGCTAACCTCTGGGCCACAGCTCTTATTCACACATGCCACCACATCTTCAGGAGACTCCAGTAAGCCCCTGCTACACAGCTCACTACTCATGCTACCCATCTATTGTTGGAAAACAATGCTTGTTCCATCTTCAACAATGGCTGCACCTTGCACCGTGCCTGTTCTTTCTTCTTGGCACATTATTCATCATCCCTGTCCATAATTACTGCTTAGACAGTGTGCCCTGGAAAATACTCTGTACTTTGCACAGGGCTAAGTGTACCAGACAATGAGCTATAAGAGGCAGCATTTCTTGTGGAATAAGCGCTGTGATTCTTTCGGTCTGGGCGCTATCAACTAATGTAATACATTCATAAAATAAATAAATAAACAACTTGTTATCAAAAAGCATACATAGCAGCTCTCATTTGACCTCTCCCTCCCCACATCGCACATGTGATTATACCACATGTTGTATGATTCAGGATGGTGCACATCATCCACAGTGACAAATATAATGCCCCTACACTGATTGTACTCTGCAGTTTACCTCCTAATTCGTGATATCCTCAAGTGTGTTTAATTCTCAAAGAAATTCCATAATCCCCCTAACCCACCCTTTATATGCCCCACCATATAATATAATCACATAGAAACAATATACAACATCCAAAGATTTAAAAACAACCTCTACAACACAACATAACATATACATTACTCACTGTCTGTGGTGTTGCACCTGCAGAGGGAGAGAACAAATAGACATCCATGCAAACAACTGCAAATCCATAATTATAGAAAAGGTACCGAATTCAGCTATAATATCAAAGAGGGACCATGATAGTTTATGCACTTTGAATCTCAACGAACAACTGGGTCAGAAAGGAAACGTGGTGTACTGTAACAGGTCAATAGGGAACACACTGCACAATGCAACTCATAGTGGGTCAAGACTTAGATCAGTTCAAACGTTGATAGGGTAATCGGAAATGTAATGCAATATGCAGCTTCCCTTTGCTGGTTCCAGCAGTGGACAAAGTTAAGAACGTAGATCTTCTCTCCTGGAAATAACCTTAGCGGTAACAAGTACAGTACATCGGTCACCTATGTTACGGCTGAATCTTCTCTTCTAGGAGCAATCTGTTGAGAGAGCACTTCAATGGATTTGGTTAATTCATGCAAGTACCCATGAACCTCCTCCCCAAAACTTCTGCTGCCCTTTGAGCATCCGATTCTGTGTGTAGAGGTGTAAGTTGTGTGTGTATTCTTCTCCCCATTACTATCTCGTGCAGGTACACATGGTGATCTTTGCTGGGCTGTGTTCTCAGGCTAAATAGAGCCAGAGGGAGACATTGCACCTAGTTCCTCCTTAACATTACACATAACTTAGACAGTTTGCTTTTCAAAAGTCTGTTCATCGTTTCTACAATCCTGTTGGCTTGAGGGTGGTACATGGAGCACAACGTATGCCGCATTCTCAATAGAGATGTAATCTCCTTAAATAAATCATTAAAAAAGCGAGATACATTATCAAATTTTAAAACCTCACACACACCCCAATGAGGAAATACTTTGCATACTAGAAATGTTGCTGCAGATTTTGCATCTGGGTGTTCATAGGGGTCAGCATAAACCCAATGGGAAAACGGACATACTACAACAATAAGGCAATAGTAAGTATTACACCTATTAGACATATCCGCATTGGTCATTGTGAAGTTGCTGGAATGGCCCATTGTGATGAGGAAATGTGCTATGCAACATCCTGAGCATCTGGCCAGTATTGTGGAGATGGCACGTCGTGCAGTTTGACAAATGTGCTGAGGAATTCTTGCAAATTGGGGTCTAACCAGTCCTCCAAAATATCTGCAGCAATGAGCTGTTTCGAATCATGCATCAGGTAGTGCAACTGCTCAAAAGAACCTTACCTGTAATATTTTGTCTCGGAATCAGGCCTATAGGGGACTTTGAGCAGCCCCTCTTCACCTACAGATCTTTTTGCTCTTGGGGGTGTCTGTGTCTGCAAATCACTTCTTTTTGTAATTGGTACTGCAGAGTATGGAATAGTTAATTGTAAATGATGATTTTCCACCTCAGGATATGCAGTGACATCTGGGTCACTGTGATACACCTCTTCTTTGGCGGCCTTTTCCGCTGCATCACTGTCGAGTGAATTAGGGTCTGTATTCTGTGTGTGGGCAGCAAACGTATGCACTGCTACTAAGGAGGTGCAGGACAATGTATAAATCAATCTCTTTCAAAAAGACTGCATGCTGTACAGGTGTGCCATCTGACCTACAAAACCTCCTCCTTTTCCACCTGGACAACCCTGAATGTACAGTAGTGATGACCTATTCTGAATCGGAGTACATCGTCACCAAGCATCCCGGAAATGCCTCTGACAATTCAATTAAGGCAATGAGTTCTGCTGCCTGAGCAGAATAATGTGTCGCTAATCTTTTCTGAACAACAACCTCATATTCCCCATCTGCGAGGTGCACTACTACTGAGCCGGGTGTCTCTAGCCAGTTTACTGATCTATCATCAATGAGCCATCAACAAAAAGGACCTGCCCCTCCTCCATTGCGTCCTCCAGTTACTTCACAAAATCATCTTCAGGAGATTTTTAAGTGACACAATCATGCACTGCCTCTCCTTGCACAACAGGTATCACGATGAACATGGCAGGGTTTACTGTGCAGCATCTTACACTATGAATGGATGGGCTGTACACAATTACTTCATACGTGTAGGCCATCTGTGTGGTTATTGTGTATTGTGATCGTTCCAGTATTGCGAACACAGCATGCTCTACATAGAATGTAACTGAGCACCCCATAGTGATGGTTGAGCTTTTCTCAATAACAAAAGCTGCAGCAGCCAAAGCCTGTTCACTGGGAAATTGGCCCTGCATTACTGAATCTCAACTACCACTGTAATATGCTAATGGATTGTGTCCCAGGGATGTTTGTTGAGCCAATACAGCAGTAATTACTTGTTTGTTACAATGTGTGAATAAATACACATTTTCGTGTTATCAGGGGTTGCCAGTACTAGAGTATCACTTATAGCATTTTTCAACTCTGCGAAACATGTCACAATTTCGCCTGTCGAGGTCAGTGACCGCTTCCTCTTCTGTGCTTCTTTGAGTCCCTGCAGGAGAGGTTTTGTGTAACTAGAATAGTCAGAAATCCAAGCTCTACAGTAGCTCTACAGAAGCTCTACATTCTACAGCAGTTACCAAAACCAAATAATTTTTGCATCTGTTTAACTGTAGTGGGCTGTGGCAATATTGCATGTTTTCCTTGTCTAATTTTTATCTTTTGTCTGCAAGCAATTTCAATAGTGTAATAGAATCTGCTCTGTACATCCTTTCTGTGGTGCTAGATACTAGAAGATCATCTACATAAGGAATGCCTGTGCTCGGTACATACATATTACCCGAATCCATATGTAATACTCTGTTAAAAATACCCTGGGACTCACAGTACACATTTGGGAGTCTGGTGTGTTTAAATCTCACCTGCAGTAAATAAACACAGTAAGATAGTGAGAATCAGGGTGCAATCGGATAGAAAAGAATGCATTTTTCAAATCAATGACAGTCAAATGTGTGGCTTCTTTTGGTATGTTGCAAAGAATTGTGGTGTGATTCTGTACAAGTGGGAACTCTGCTTCCACTATGCTATTCAATGGGCGTAAATCTTGTATGAACCTCCATCTTTACCCCTTTGTTTTTTTGACATGGTATGTCGCTGTATTACACAGTGACTCTGAGGGCACTATAATACCCTGTCGCCATAGTGCAACAATTGTTTCATGCATTCCATTATTTGCTTCTCTTGACAATGAGTACTGTCGCACACTAGGTAACACTGCTCCTTGCTTCTGCATATATTGTACTGCTCCTATGCTCTTTTAAGAGCCCTACGTCATGAGGGTTGTCCATCCATAAAATGCTTTGTACCTGTAACAGGTTGTCTTGTAAATGTGCAGGTATGCTTTTCGCAATGAGTGCAGGATATTGTATATTCCTATACTGAAACATTATTTGACAAGGAATGCACACCTCTAAGATCATTTCGCCGTCATTGTCAGCATCTTCGAACAACTGTCCATCCAACACCCCACTCAATGGTTGAACAGGGTCAATATGCAAAATTGTTCACCACTCACCGCCCTCTTCATCAGTCCCTATGAGCACTATATTGTAATCCGGAATCAACATCCCAATTTTAACATGATAATAGTACCTGGGACATGGTCTTGGGGCACTTCTGGTCTGAAAAATAATTTGGACGGCACTCTCCATGGCTTGCTTTGAATGCCTAGCACCCAACTCAACAACACTGTTACTCTGTACATAAACAGATCTGGGTACACGGGTACTCCCTTAGTAGCGTGATCACTGAACAATGCTCTTGTTATCGCCAAGACCCTAGCATAAAGAATTCCTGGTGTAGAACACACTAACCCTCCTTCTGAAAATGAAAAGGTCATGTTCAATTTGCTTAACAAATCCCTTCCCAACAAGTTTTCCGGCGTTGCCTTTGAAAACAATAGTGGTGCTAATACCTATTGGTTACCTATCTTGATGGGTAAATCTTCTCTGAATGGAACCAAATGTATTGCCACAGAGAATCCCTGCATGTCAATTACTTTACCCAATAAGGGGATGTGTGCTTCCTTTATGCATGATTTCATTGTACTTGTGTCAACCATAAAACCTAATGATTTCTTGCCACACCTCCTAGGGGTTCCACTTCCGGGTCTGCAGTGACTGACAGGACTGACCATGTCAGGACTCTATGTGGGCTGTTCTAATTGGGATATGTATTTGACCTGTGAATATGAAAGGTCTACCACCCACCACACTTGTCTCTGTGTACAATGTCACTATGCCATGCAGCAAAGCATTTTCCCCCAAACCTGTGGACGGGCTGTTGTGTCTGCTGTTCAGCATAAACTGGTGCATTGTTGGGTGCTGGAGCTGACATCTGCTGGCGTACGGGTGTTTGATATTGATACTGCGGCTATTGTATCTTTTGGGGCACTTGGGCAGGCATCGAGCCATATGGAACGCTTGGGGGCATCATCCCGTACTGCTGTTGACATGTAATTTGGGCTGCCGGTTTACTTGATATCCTCTGGGAATGTATGCATAAGCTTGCCTACTTCTACATTCTCATGCAAAATGCCCCACTTTCCCACATGACCAACAAGCATCTTGGCCCCATTCTGCCAATTCTTCCTCCTCTACCTTCCTGGCCATTTTGAAGCCCTCCTCTTCCCCACGGATAACCTCCTAGGTAACCTCCCTGATAACCACAATGATGTCCAAATACCCTTGGAGCCCCCCTGCGGTCCAGTAAAGTGCCATTCTTGCTTCTACCGGAACCACCCTCTGTTTCACCTGCTGCAAGGGTGACCCTGTAATCACTGCTCATTCTATACTCAGTTTTGTCAATTTCTTTTGCACTAACTTTGCCTCAGTCTTCTGTGCATTATCCGCTACTTCCTTTTCATTCTCCTTACGCCTTTTACAATGATGTGCTATAATCAGATGAATCTCTGCCCACCCCTTGGGCTCAATCCCTACTACCTTATCCAAGTCCTTCTGCACCTCCTTCTTCAACATGTGATACAATATTGCTATTGCTTTGTGCCAAGATTCCCCTTTCTCAGCACTCACATCTCCTGAATCTGTAATATGTAATGCGCTGGATCTTCATCCTCATTCATAGTGAGCATCATTATTGAATGTATGCCCGGTGTGTCAGGATATGCAATTCTTAATGAAGCCCACACTCTAGCCTAACAATCATTAAAGTGTGTCCCATCATGATTGTTGTCCCGAATCTGTACTCATGGATAGCCTGCTTTCTTCTAAATGTCATCTGCTTGATCCCCCAATACTGCGTCAAAAAACCTTTCATATCTCCTAATGCAATTTAATACCTGCAGTTTGTTTCTTGAGCAGATAGATCCACTTGTCCGCTCCTCTGGCGAGCAAGGCAATGCCTTAATCAAATTGTTTATATCCATGTGTGGCCAGCGCACATACTGTGCTCTGCTGGTACCTTTGTGTAGCAATGGAAACTGTTAACTTTCTCCCCCCTTGTTTCCCTTTTACCACTGCCATACAACCTGGTCACACTCTTAATCTTGGACCCCACAAACTCTCCACTCTTGGCATCACTCTAGGTGGCACCTCTTCTCCCTACTTCTCATCTGTCCCCCACTCTTCCTCCTACTCCCCTACTCCTGCATCAGCATCTGATCGGATGGATTCGTAATCTAAACTGTCTGCCCGCGGTCACCCTCCCCTATATGCTTCATCATTGGGACAATCATCCCTCATTTCTACATGTACATCTCTAATCACAGTGCTGTCAATTCTAAAGAAAATATCGCCCGCTCTCCACTGGCGCTCTTCGTCCTTCTACCCTCTTCTCCTGCGTTACTTGCGCAAGCTGTACTTCTGTCCTTCAGAGTACTGTTTCTAAACCTCTTTCTATTTTTTGCATCCATCACTAATGGGTTGCATGTGGCACTCACTGCTAGGGGCTTGTGGACATTTTCATAAGTTGCTGGGTTTGCTGTCGTGGAGTTGCATATACTCCGGGTTAGTATACCCTCCAGCTGCCTGCATGGGGTAACACCCCTGTGGGGGTGGCGTGGCTGTGGATGTTGTGGGTGTTTCAGCTGCTCTCAGGATGCTGTTGTGGCACTAAGAATAGCAGGGATGATGCAAGGTACTTGTATGACTACTTCTCCACTTTTGGGGTTCTCAGGGACATCTTCCAATTCCTCTAGCATTATCAAGAGCTCGCAAATGCCCTTTCTATTCCTCAATGGCTTCCCCTTATATTTTGCCAACAAATAAGTGTTCACATGACTCAAAACTTCTCTATTATGTGTTCCTCATTCAGACCAGGGCTTATACATTCCTTCTCTCGTATCAACAACCCACTCATTGTGATATTTCCTATTTTTTTCCAAATACAGCAGAAGTGCTGTACACATATATTCGAGTGACATCAGGGAACTCATGTTGTAACCGAGCCTGACCTTGTAACGCTATTTCACTTCCTAGACACTGATCCAGCAGTTACAACCTTCCTCACACTCCAACTATTGCCCATACTTCCCACTACCCCTCCCTTCCATTGTCACCCCACACACTAAAAATACCCCACACAACTCTCCACACCATTCAACAACCACTACTTCATACCACAACAATTCAATAACACCTTAAACCACAAATCAATACAAACAAAAATATATACACAATACGTTAGAGCCTTCCTCAATCTCCACTTTGAGACATTTACCTCCTTACACCCCCTTTGGGCCGGGTGAAGTTGCTAGTTGAAAATGTTCATAGTTGTTATGTACTGACTAGTTAGATGTCTAGTTTCTATGAGTCACTGAGGCAGAGCTTGGTACATATGTGCATGTCTACTGTGTATGTCAGTTTCATTGCCCTTGAGGTCTGCACATGTCACAAAGTTTGGGTGCAGGCGATGTATTCTTCTCAGCACTATGATATTACCCACAAACGTGCACTGCTCACCTGTATTTATTGGCTAACCTCCTGCACTGTTGGCATCCACTGTAAAGTTGGCCAGCTCCTGAGGAGGAGTGAAATACTATAATTGGATGCAGACAGCCAGAGCAGCATGTCAACTGTTGGTTCCAGCACATGGTGTCTGTGAGCCAGAAGGAGGGTAGGAAAGAATCCAAAGACGCTGCAGAAAGGTGGAGACTAGACTAGATTATGACTGGATGGAGCCGACTGGTCCACTGCCAGCAGAGCAGATGGCCATGCACTTATGCCAGCTCTGCTCCTGGGATGTAAACTAGGGAGGGAAGGAGGCTGAGGCAGAGGCGTAGCCAGAAATGTCAAAAAAAGTGGGGCCTGAAGCTAATCTAGCGGGCCCACCGCAGTGACATTAACATCTTTAAATGCCCGCTCAGCGCTGCAGGGTGGGAATTTACAGATTTTGGGTTGGCCTGGTCCGCCCAAGCCCTACCCTGTCTACGCCTCTGGTGCTGAGAGGGAAGGGCAGTGTAGGGAGTGGGTAACTGGTGGCGTGACATTGACGTATCTAATAATGTCAGCTAAACTGATAATGCCAGGTCTTTGTCACCCTAAACAGAAGCCAAGATAAGTGTTCAGTGCAGATATGGATATGTAGGAAAAGCATCATTCTGTATTTAAGTGAAATCCCATGTTGTGAGGAGCCCTAGGAGAAACCTGCTGCTTTTATACCGCACTAACCCGCTTCACTACTGAGGGGTCTTACTACCTTGGAGACGAATCACAGAGGATGCAGACAGGGCATGTGGTGGTGGCTGCCTGCCTGACTGTCTGGCTTTTCATACCAGCGGAACGAGGATGATGATAACATGCATTACTGGCACATGTTGAGTGTATGACGCTTGATTTGACAACCGTCTATCAGGAGATAAAAGTCAGCGATCGAAGGGCACAAATGCCTGGACAATACACATCACTTCTACTACAATCTGGGGAACACACACAGTCATAGATGATGATGATGATAATGATAATAATAATAATAATAATAATAATAATAATAATAATAATAATAATAATAATAATAATAATAATATTTATTTTCGTATATATAGCCCTTTCTAAGCACTGCAATAAGAGGAGTCATTATTCCCTTTTTATGGTGCTCAATTTCTCAATGTTCTGACCTTGGAGGGATGACAGGCTGAGTTGCCCAGCAATAGTATGCAGACTTGAGAAGTGTGGGCGGCCTCTATTCAGGACCACCACTTTACTTATGAGCTATTTGCCAGTTAGCTTAGATGCTAAAGGATTTTTTGCAGGTGGTGGTTTCACTGTGCTTGCATCCCATTCTGAGAGTCAGGTGTTCAGGTCCCAGAGGTTAAGACAAACTTTTCTATCAGAGCTTGGGTTCTTCACCCTACTTCTACATCATATGATATTAGATTGATATTTTATGTTTTATACACTCCTTAAAAATTTCAAATATTTTAAACAAAATCACAACTTGTGCTGATTACGCTAGTATTACTGCAGTTCTCTGTTTATCCGTGGGAGATGTGAAATAAACGCTGAGAAAATACCCAGTCCACTGAGGAAATACGATGAAAAGATGGAAAATTAATGTATAAGGCCACAGAATCAAGTTCATTTTTTCCGCTTGAAACACGTAGATTCAATGCAGCCTTTTTTTTTTTTTAGGTCTGTCAGAGAGAGCTTACTCTCTCACAGACATATTAAATACAAAGCTCATTTAACACTGCAGCCATTCAACAAACTGACAGAGTATTATGTACTTTTGGTTGGTCTGTTACCCCACACCATTGTCCCCTGATTAGTTTGTTTATTGTGAGTCAATTTCTCAATATTTGTATCAATTATCAATCATAAAAAGAGTCCCCAGTGCAGCAGACTAAGGGAAGCAAAGACATGTGAATGACATTTTTCGACTCTTTCTAAATCCTGACCAGTGTTGGGGTGTTTCTGAGAAGCACTGGTGTGTCTGCAAGCAGAGCTGGTGAAGTGCTGCTCGCAGGGAATGGCCTATGGGAGATTCAGTGGGGGCTGCTTGTATTGACCTGTGAGTGAGTTGTGGAGGCACAGACCCATTTCAGCTGGTCGTGGATCTGCCTTGTATGCGGCACAAGGAACAGATATGAGCTTTTCCCCTCTGCATGGGAACACAACAAAACACAGAAATGTGTTGGCTTTCTTGGGCCCATCAGTGAGGTACAGCTTGATTGTGTGCGAACATTCATGCTAAAAAAGGTCTGTTGCTTTGGTCGCTGGACCTAGCCTAGGGTTGAATGTGCTTCCATAGAGAGGAAGATGCCTAGCATTTCCAACTGCACTGTTCTTTTATTGTCATACACAGCTGTAACGGCACACACAGACAGCAAATTGGCGAAATGGAAAGATTCACTGGGGATTCCCATTTGTTATGAATAATTTAAAGGTGTCCATCAATCACCTTCTGGTGTATATAAAACAGACCCTGCATATGCAGAGTCCACACAGGCATCAGATGTGAAAGTCTGCATACAAATGTAGGTCACAGTTTCCGTTACCAGTGAGACAGGATAATGCATCTATTGCAGGGATCTCTGTGTAAACTACAGGTCATAGGCTACAGTCTGGCCAAAGTTGACTTGAACTATAATCTCAAATGTTGTGCTACTTGCCAAATCACTGTTTCCCAGCTTCCATACTTGGCCAGATAGCGTGGTACAAAGCAAAACGCTACTTGCAAATACTTATTTTCCCATATCTTCTGGAATTGAAGGAGTCTATAGACAGAGGCTATAATTTAGCAGCAAGGGCCATCATGAAAAGCATCATGGCACCAACATGCTGAACATTACCTTGGGTTCAGAATGTCCAGACTGACTGAAAAGGCCACTCCAAATTTGATCTACAGGGTACTTTGTGTCTGCCTTCCCACTTAAGCCAATGGTTTGATTTCAGTCAAGTCACAGCCTTTCAACTTTTCCGCTTAACTAGCTTGTATTATGTTGGCAAATCTTTTTAGGTTGGAATCGTTTAAAACTCATACAAGTGAAACCATGTACACTACTCCCATCACCAAACCCACATCTCACTTGTAACAAGGACGCTACCTCTCTTTCCACACGATTTTATAAAATAGAGAACACAAAGATAGATAGGTAATGGTAAATAGTTTATTTTGAATACAATTCATAAAATATTACAGAGCTGGTTGTGTACCTGCCTTGTATGTTGCACAAGGAACAGAGATGGTCATGTTCCTTCTTTATGGGAACACAACAAAACATAGAAATGTGTTGGCCTTCTGGGGCCCATCTGTGAGGTTCAACTTGATTGTGTGCGAACACTCAGGCTATAAAATGTCTGTTGCTTTGTTCACTGAACCTAGCCTAGGGTTGAATGTGCTCCCATAGAGAGCAGGATCCCTCACAATTCGAACTACACTGTTCACTTTCGGTCATTACCCAGCTGTAACGGAACATAGACAGTGAATTGGTAAAGTGGAAATATATAGATAGTGCCAATAATACAGCATAAAACATCAAAAAAGGAAGCAATCCGTTCATGCTAATCTGTATAACATGGATCATAAAACAGCCCAAAGGCTTACAGACACCATGGTAATGTGCGTGTAACAAATACAAATATGCCACACAACAAAATTACATGATTTTAACACCGGAATTAACAAACGTTTACGAGGTACAGAATACAATGTTGAAAAAAAAGCAAGTGCATGTTTGATTCAATAGACACATTATCACAGCTACAAACCGGGGAATGTTTCTTGCTCCAAACTTGAGTATACAGAGATAGCAGCAATTGGTGAAAGCGTAATTTAGTTATTAATTTAATGGCTAAACTGTTGGATATAAAGAACAAATAATTTGATCCATAACATGATGCACACATCATATGTGGGAGATAGACTCTCACAGTAGACTTGCTGTCTTCAGAGAAAAAAATAACAAATAGGCTTCATCATCTTTCAGAGCCGGCTTGAGATGTGAGGCAGTTTCCCTATTTTTGCTAGACTAGTGTAAATGCCAGTGTTCAAGGGCTAATGTGCGTAAAGGCAGACATTTTCAGAGTGTACATATATTATGTGGTGCATTTAAAAGTAATTTATGTTGATACAAAAAAATGTGTAAAGGATCTTGCTCCTTGTTTTAGTAACCACAAAATAAATCTCACAGAATCCGTTGAAAGTTCAACATAGTACATACAGCCAATTGTTGTATCTGCTCCTCATTGTCTTGGATTACATTTACAGTTTTTGACTCAAATACATATATCGGAGTAATAATATTCACGTGTATAATAAAGTTGTAAATAAATAAAGTTTAAAACATACATGAAAAATATTGACATAATAATACCTACCAAGAAATATTACAATGAATAATTACATAACATATAAATACATTGAAAAGAAAAAAATAATTTAAAAAAGTTATTCATTTTGTTAGAGAAACAGTGCTTAATCAAATTAATTTCTGTGTATATGTTTTAAAAAGAAATGTATATATTAACTTTGTGTATGCGACTTGAGGTATGTTGTTAAAGTGGTATCCTGCTACTAATTGTATGTTATCATTGTTGAAATACATATTTTGTTCGCCTGGAAGATGAACTTGAAGTCTTATTGTTGTATGCATAAGGCAACAACTCCCTCTAGCAGTGATTACAGGTGAAGGGAGCAGGACGGCTTCAGACAAACATACATCTGGCCTTTTATTATATAGTATGATTAGAATAAAAGTGTCCTAGGCCAAGAGTCTCTAGTGATTTCTTGACAAAACCGATCCATTAATGAAGTTGTAAAATTTCATTTAAAATCAATGAATTCAAATGAGTACTATCACTATCCCAGATCTCCACCCATAAACGTACAGGATATTATTGCAATTTATGGGAAATAGGAGTCATATTAGTTTCCCAGTAAATCAACTCTTCTGCCATCGAAAGAGCGACTCCTAACAGGCCTTTTCAAAACTTTCTTTCAATTACAAAAAGATTACTAAGATTACTAATGTCCCAAACTCCAGCCCATAACGGGCAATTCCCATTGATTTCTTCATTTATTATTATTATTGTGTTAAAGTTTTCAAAAAACATTTCACATTTATTACAAATATAAAGGTATTTACATAACCATTATACAAATGCATTAATCAATCAATGTTTTTCATCCAATTAATTCATCATAATACCATATTTTTAATAATAAAATTCCTCCTCTAGAAGTCCATACATTTTGCTCAGAAATCGAAGCTGCACCATATTCAAGGATGTGTTATTTTATACCATTAAATAAGCCCACATATCCTCACTAAAAACCATCGGAGTGGTATGCACACATTCTTTTTAAAAAAAAGCCTTTTGTAATGATGCCTAGCTCCACAATACAAAATCAGATGTTTCAAAGATTCTTAATAAAGTGCGTTGTTACATAGGCTACATACATGATTTTCAATATCTATACCACAAATGGGGCCCCATCTCTCCAGGCTACCCAACACATTAAAACTAAATATCATAAAAGTAAAACAGAGATGCTTACTGGGATAGCGAGGAATATATTTTGGTAACTGTTGAGCTGGGCTAGAGATCTTAACATATTCTTTGAAAAGTGTGTATCTCGTTAGCTTATGAATTTGTTAGCACCAGTCATATTCTTTTAGCTTCCTCAGAATCTTTGTTGTTTTCCAGCAAAGCTAAACATTTTGAGTCTAAATCCACCAAAACCATCTCACATCCATGTATATACTTATTTAAGACTTTGCATGATTTTTACTGATACATTTTATTCAGGTCAAGGTACAAGGAATTGTTAGTAGGACTAAATATCGGGTAAAATAAATGAGTTTGATTATGGAACCCCAAGATTGAAACCCTCATTTATATTGGATTAGCACTTGCGGTATCAAACTAAGCAATTCATTTAGAGACGGCAAAGATGATAACTCAAGCCGATATGTCAAGGAGGGGATCACTTTACCACAATTATATTTTCTTAACGGTAGTAACATGAATGCACACAACCTTGATTTCATTTTACACATCTAGGCCAAATACTGTACCAGTTTTCTTTTTAGCCTTACAATGGTCATCTTGCTACTTTATTTAGCCCGAATATCGATTTTGCAAGTAGGTAAAATTTCAAACCTGTGCAATATTTTCACCTTCCATATACCAAGGTAACTTTTCTTTCCTAGTTTGGCCTACTTTTGTTATCAAAACTACTGATTTGGTAGGGTTTATATTTAGGTTATTTAACTTTATGTAAACTTTCATCACAGACAGAGATCGCTGCAGGCCTATTTGCACAAATAGTATCACATTTATGTTTAGACAGACCAATTTCGGGGGATATAAATCAATATTCTCTAAACATTCAATTAAATCTGAAACATATGAATTAAATAGGGTTGGCGCAAGACCGTGGCCACACCCTTTGAATGTAAGTATATTTTTACTTAAAGACCTTCCCATGTCCAGTCTTATATTCATGGAAGTGTCAAGATGCCGACTCCTTCTTATTTTCAGAAGCCCTTCCTGTATAAACCAAGACCAAAGTTTATTTCGTAAACAATTGCAGTCGACATGATAAAAGCTCAACAGAAACACTAAATAATGGGTTGGTCTTCGTCAATAGTGACTGTTTCTGCAGAAGCATGACAAGAAGACCATTACGAGATGTACCATTAGGCGGTTTAAATACAGTTTGGTATTGAACAGGTTTCTCAATTTTATTGGCCCATGCATTTTATTCGCCCAGTGGCACAGCAGCAACGGTTTTTGCTGTATAATCTTACAAAGCTTAAGGGCAATAATTAGCCGGAGTAGACCTGTCACCCTTTTTAAAAATGGGTACAATGTAACTTTTTTTTCCATGTACGAGATATACAACAATCCCTGTAAATACTGTCAAATATCCCCTTTAATATGCCTGACCATAAACCAGGAACTGCTTTTCGAACCATATTGGGAGCCCCTCGTGGCTCATAGATCTTGAGCCTTTACATTTGTGATTTTTATTAAGTCCTCTGTTGAAAAATGATCATCCCCTCATTGTAGGGTAACATAATCAAAGCCTAGTTTTGTTATAGATGAATGTGCACATGTTTGAGTGAAATGTTCAACACAAAATGATCATTGAATATTATTAGAACATTTGAATAAGCTATTGATATTCTTCCAGAAAAAGTAAGTAGATTTGTTATGCATATTTCACAATGCCTTCTCATTATCCTGCCCTTTGTGTATAATGCTCTTCTATACATCTTTACCCAATTTTGGTATTTTTGTTTGATTTTCCTATTTTTTTAAGCATAACAGGCCAATCTGATCTGCATTCCATATGAATCCCTCTAATTACTTGCTTAAGTTATTTTTTTCCTAATAGCCAAATTATCATCATATGAATGGCATTTAACAAAATGCTTGACATAAGGAGTAGAACAATAACATAATAGGAGATCATGGGCCTGTTTTGTCAAGTCATAATAAGTGTCAACCGAGCTAGTATCATAGTTTACTTCTTCTTTTCCAGTCTTATATAGTAATGTAACAATCAGTTCATTACATTTGTTGGTGACCACACTACTCGAGTATCACTATTGTTAGGCTCCACTAAAACAGACCCTTATTCCTTCTTTTGCATTCCCATGGCAGAGCACAAACAATAGACAGAAAGGCAAGCATGGCCACTTAATGTTGACTGCTCCACTCCCATCGACATAACATAAGCAAATACGGAAGCTGGACAAGAAGTATAATCAAAAGTAGAAGAGAACAACCCTCTCCTCCATGTGGGATTGATAGGAATGTTTCCTGTTCATGGCCATTAAGTTTACATAAGCCCCATGGCAATACAGATTCCAACCACCTACCATTGTTGGTGTATTGTACATATTTAACAGAATAAAACCTGTCCCCCTCTTCTTCATTAAATATATCAGGGCAAAAACAATTGAAATCCCCTGTGAGAAAGATCATATTGGACGTCCTTCTCCTTTGCCACTCATCTAGTACATCACCCAACATGACAAGGCTAAAACCTAATATATTCCAAAAATTGTAATCAATAATATGTCTAGTTCTTCCTTTGTATAGGCATGGTGGCAGGATAAACTTACCGCCAGAAATTGAATGGGGATACCGATTCCTTGGAGATGAAACCCAGAGATTTTTTTATACCTATGATCAGACCAGCATACAGGCAACCTTTCAGTCCTTTCTGTGTCATTTTTAAAAATATGGAATATCCATCTAGAGATGGAGTATTCCTGAGCCAGACCTCCTGTAATAAAAAGATATCATAATAAAATAGGGCAGGAAAGAATTTCAATGGCCTCTGGAAAAGCTGTTAATTTCCGACAGACTAAAGAACCCAATGTTTTCACACAGGACCCTTACTGGTCAAAAGTGCTGCTGATAACCAAGACCATTCCATTGGATCAGTTGTACTCATTACGTATTAGTTTTGAATTTAAAATGTCCTAGCACCATTGTCAGATAGTGTGCAACATAGACAGCTCTCTTTTATCCCAACCACTTTATTCCTTAGTTTTATTTTATTTATTATTAATGTGTTATAGCTTAACATAAGCTTTTCACATGACATAAAAAGAAAAAGATTTTTTTTTTACATTTAAGAGAAAATAGTGAGAAAATAAAAGGGAATTAGATTTGTAATAATGTCCTAATAAAAACAAAGAAAAGAGAAAAAAGGAATACGGTACATTTAGATGAACACAGCATAATCAGAGATAAGGAATAGAAATGTCAGAAGAGTATATAATTAATATTTTACAATCAACAACAATTAATTATATTATATCTCATACATGTTCTAAAGAAGGATTCTAAAAGTAGTTACTAATAGAAACTTATTATTAGTTTATAGCTAAAACTCGAAGGATTAGTATGAATGGGCTACAATTTGTCTATATACTTATGTCCAACATTATACATAGCAATGTAGAGTTTCAGTCCTCTTGCATTAATGGCTCTTAGCCAAAATTCACTTTATTCCTTAGTAGAGTAGGGCCATTATATTTCAATAACACATTTTCGGCCATTCGAGAGACCACCCTTCTTTTTTCAGACCAAAAGAAGTAATCCACTCCCAAGCTCAAAACGAATTCCACCTCTTGCAGTAAAAGATTGTAAACCCATCTAGAATGTAAGAGGACCACAACTAGGTCCATCCTTTCCTCATGTATAAACTCCACTTGGGTCAAGTCCTTAGAACTAGCAGAATGTAAGGATGGAATTGTTTCAAAAAAAGCAAGAATGAAGGATCTATTTAAAACTGGATCCATCAGATCCTAAAATAATAGTTTGACTACAATGTGAGACACAATAGGTTGATTACTATTCCTCATAGGGACCTTATGATGTAATGAGGAGTATTTTGTATTAACCCGATTATGCCGTTTATCCAGAGCAAGCACTTTAGATGGCTCATTAACTTTCTGAACCCTCTTAGCATCCCGTGCACTAGAAAATGAATCATTCCCAGATATAAACCTGGAAGGTAACTCTATACCCTTACCAGGGAATGAGTCAACCTCTTCCACGTCCTCTGGTATTGGCTTGATCTGTATAGACAAGCTTGGAACATTGACAGATGGGTTCTTTAAGTATGATAAGATAGATCGCTGCACCACACATGTTGGGCTCTGTTGTTTTGTAGGGTCATCACAAATTGGATTAGGGAGGAGCTCATAAACCAACTGAGCAATGTTTTTTCTTCTTTCTCTTTAAAGCCTTTTTCTTAGAACTTTTTTTACCCGGATTGCTTTGTGGTCACTGGTACTTCATCTGGAATAATCATCACCAAGCTCATTTCTGGATTCAAGGATCTTAAAAACAACTGTGCGGATTTTTGTTTGTATTGTTAGTTCTTTGACTTTACTTGGAGTTCTCTTTTGTACAGAAGGAAAGGCAGATGCTTCAAGAACCGTGATTATTGATTCTCTTGGCATAGATTCCAGAGATAAATTGCATTCCTGTGGACCATCCTTATTTTCAACAGGTACAACTGAGTTAGGATCTAATATACATGACTGGTCCAATGAGACCCATCTGCGATCATCACATTTGTCCAGCGCCACCCTTTTTTCCACCTCAGGACCCACAGAGCCAGTCCATTTTGAATTTTCTTGAGTAGTCACTTTTTGTATAAATTCCACTTTAATTTCCGTTAACAAACTGGTATGCATTTTGCTTTCTTCACTTAAAACATCATACAACCTAATCAGTGATTGCAGAATCAAATTCGAACACATAGATGAATGCGTATCCAGCAAAGGTTATTCCGAAGACGACCTTATCGTTATGCCTTGGTCACTAAATGCCAATTTATTACCTAGTTGTTGATTTTGTCAAGGCGCACGTTGCCCGTTACCCGGGGCTGGCTCTGCAGTTTTACCGTTTCTGGGAAATCCTCCAATAATCCCTGTGGAGTACTATGGTCACCAAAAAATGGGTATTTACACTGCCATACCGCCACTCATGATGCTATGGGATAAAGAGTTGATAATGGTAAATCTGTTTGCCAGCAAATCAGCAGATTTATCTGTGATGTATCATCAAACTCGTAATGAGGCCCAATGTCTGGCAGAGACCTTACAATCTGGAAATTTTGTGACAAATTTGCCAAATGTTTCAAAAGGTATTAGGCTTAGAAGGCAAACATGTTTTGGGTCTACTTCCATTCATTTTCCCATGGAGAAAAAGGTGCATCCATTAAACACTCCTGCAGTGAAAACTGTTTCACAGAATCGCACCAAATAAGAAACCATTTGGGTACAAAACGTTGCAGATATTCCTTTTTTTGATTTGCAATAAATCTGTCCAGAATTTTTAAAAGAAATTGACTGAGAAGGTGAAGCCCACCGCTAAAAACACCTTTATAGATCTACTATAGTGCATTACAGCATTGAGACTTTTCATAAATGAAAATGTAGCCTTTTTACTTGTGCTCAATAGGAGCGATTCAGACGATAATCCAGGGGGAACGTGAAAAAGAAAAATGATAAAAATGATCTTTGGATGAGAAGGGAAAGGGGTGATTTTTCGTTAGGGTATGGATGAGGATGGGGAAAGAGGCCCAAATGGTTAGTTGGGCACTTTTTGGAGAACAGTAGAAAGAGCCAGTTTTGAGTATGATCATTTGAGTTTTACCACAGTAATCCCATGGGATTCTAGTGAGAAAATGACAAGGCAGAATCTGAAAAAACGTGTGTCCTGCGACACAATAGGGGAAAGAGGATATTAGGAGAGAGTGGGGTGAAGGTGGCAGGCCTAAATAGGAGGAGGTGTTCACACGTTGAGTGGCATTGGGAGTGGGAAAGACTTACATTTTTGAGCGTTGTTGCATTACTGTGTTAATCGAAAAATGCTGTTGACACCCACATTATTCTCGTGGCAATAATGATGATCACTGTGGGAAAATAATGTGGGAATGAAAGAAGAAAAAAAAGGCAGGGAACTTGGTTAGTGATCCCTTGCCTTTTAGCCTAAATAGCAGGACCTGGCTATTTACTAGTGAAGGGGTTATGCGCCCGAACCTTTAATTTTTGCAGCGTAGACAGTGGCCACAAACAAAGGATATACCAAGTGGGCTCGGGATAATCTATAGTATAACAAAACCCTCAACATTCTGTGAAAAAACCTTAGTTAAGGGAGAGTTAAGATAGACCGATTTACCGCAGCAAATCCATTGACATGTGAAGGGTTTAGAAAGTGACAACAATTGTAATCTAGAGTCCTCCTTACCCCCGATGGTCAGCCCCCCCCCACATACTTGTGATCAACAATATAGAAAAGGACACAATGTGTGACATCTAAGGGGGAAATCTGAGTCAGCACTTCCTACGCATTCTGTATTTCATGAGTTTTAATGCTATGAAACAGTCTGTCTTAACTTGTTTTAACAAAACGTTTATTTTTCACAGCTGGACAGTGATGGGGGCACTGCAAATTGTACTGGTAGCATGTAATGGCATGTGCTGGGCCATCACACACACGGCAGTAGACTACTAGAAAGCCCAGAGGGAGGAGTGCACCTGAGTCAGGGAGAATAGCCAGGAAATGTCTTGGCACAAAGAACTCCAAAAGCAGTATAGAGGGGAAAATGCGGGGGGTAGAGGGACGAGAGTGAGGCTGAGGTCTTAACGGGGAGACACTATGCATAGGGAAAGGAGAGAATGTTTAGGATATTGCATGAGGAAGGAAGGATGCGGACATAACATTCTGCATAACTACAGGTTCATGGTGCTCAGAATTTCTACAGTCTGATTGTTCAAGATAATCTGAACATTCTCAAAAGGGTGCTAATTACCCTAGGCAGGATTACTAACATTTTTCGATATTCGCCTCCATCATCGCAAAATGCTGGCTATACCATTTATGCTGGGAGGAAGAATAGCTCAGGGGCAACACACTTGTCTTGGAAGCAAAACAACACAGGTTCAAATCTCAATTCCACGCTTAGAAACCACTCGTTTGTATTAAGCGTGTTATAAATGAACAATTGTAAATTTATTTCTGTCCTCCTCTCCCCGATACAATCAGATGTGTTTTGATAGCCTCTTTATTGCCCTATTTACATTATTCGGTTTATTTTCTCTATGAATCAAGAGGTCTTATTTTCCCCTAACTTAAGGTTCCGCTGCATCTGCAAATTGACTAATATTCCACAGCACACAGATCCATCCAAAAAGAACTACAAAAATCTTCTAAGTACATATTCAGCGGCAACACTGCAGCACTAATGATGTGCTTTAAAAAAATATTTTCCCACTCTTAATTTCTCTCCTTGGCAAGGTGTCACCAAAATGATTACTTGAACTGGACCACCAGGGTAATAGTTAGGCTCTTAAAAGCTACATTTCACACCTCTTAGTATCCTCTCCTGGGCTTCTCTTCGGTTCACAGAGCGTAAGTGTACTGTGTGCCAATTACAGAACCAGTTGAAAACCAGCGACTGAGTGAAGTGGCCTTATTAGGCGCTCGCCCAATTAAAGCAGAGTTTATTCTGCATGATATAGTAGACCTGGAGCCAATAGCCAAAGAAAAATGTCTTATTATTGACAATGTCTAGGAAAATGAGTCCCACAAGTGTATTTTAGTACATTTTGAAGTTGCTGGTCATTTGGACATTTGCATATGTTTCTAATTTACTGTCTGCACTTCTAGCAGATATTTTCTATTTATAGCTTGATTTAAATGCGGCAGACGCCTTTAAAATGTTTAACAAGCAGAGCTCACCTTTGGGCAGAATTCCACTGGGTAAGTAAGGCCCATTGCGATGACGGGACACCACCACCAGAAAAGCATAGGTCTGATAGCGTTGACGAAAGAAAGGGGTGCCCAAGTTGCCCAACGTGAATGCTTTGCAGGAAAAACAGTTTGATGAATAGGATAAAAGCTTGGTACTGTGAGTTTAAAGACTACGATACTGCCCCTACTCCTTATTATGATAGAAATGTATATTTTTGACAATTACACTTTTTCTGTGTTGGCGATTTGGTGGTCCATCAATATGTGCAGCATGGTAGATAATACAGTCAAGGCACTTTCATTATCACAGAAAGTTGCCATGCCAAAAATTGGCACTCACTTATACCTGTTGAGAATACTCTTTACCCGCTTAGTTGCGGAATGTGGATGTTCACGTCCTCCACAACATCTAAGGATTACTGAGTAGCTGGACCTACACGTCCTCATCACCCTTTATGGATTTCTGAGGACCTGGCCTAGCATCACCCACTAATACCGAGGGCCAGTACTGCTGCAGGACTGTCAGCCCATAGGTACGCAGTTAGAGGTTTAGCTGTAGTCCGCATGCTGTGGGAACTCTGCCACTGGCTACAAGCTGGGATCAAGGCCCAGGCTGCAAACTGTCAGGAGTGGGATCTGTGGAAAAGTGGAAACCATGTGCTTAAGAATACTCTAAGATGTTATGACAATGACACCACCTGCCACGGTTTTATTACATATAAGACTGGTTTAGTAACATTGGCCTTCTGCAATGATGGCACTCCGCGGATAAACGAGAACAGAGCTCAACAGTGTGTCCTGAGGAAAAATACTGTGATTGGTAGATGCATAGGGATATTCCATCAGTCTCTTAAATGGGATGGCAACATCAAGGAGGTTTTGTGTTCTGCTTACAAACTACATCTCTTCCTTCTTTATCAGCCATCATTGCTAAGTAGTGACTAAGTCCATTGTCTGAGTTGACTTTCAGAAATAAGTGGAGGATGAAGGACAAACTAACAAACTGATTTCAACTGATTAAGCAATGTGTGCCTCATTTCCTATCCTTTTACCCACAATACCTGATTGTGAGATTAAGTGCTATTTGCTTAGTGGTGTAAACTCTTTGTTTTATCATTGCACCATATATACTCTCTCCACAATTCTGGTGTGGAGTGTTTAGGGCTTGCTAGGAGTTGGCTACTAAAGGTTAAAAGTGCAGTAAATGTAGAGGCATGCACGATATATAATGGTGCAAAGTGTCCAGCCAAGTGTCTCTGAAGTCCACGCAGAGTTTCTAGTAGAGTGGCGGGAGCGTCGAGAGATAATCTGTTCTCGCTATCAAATGGATTTATATGGATGTGGGACAAAGGACATGGGTTTGCAAGTCGCTATATTAATTGCGCATTTCTGGGAGGCACCACGTGACGTGCCACGTAATGTGTCCAGCCAGGTGTCTCTCCGGTCTGGGTGGAGTTTACAGTGGAGAGGAGGCAGTGTCGAAAGACAGTCTGTTCTCGCTATAATCTGGACTTGTAAGGATGTGGGACGACAGACCTGGGTTTGCAAGCCACTATATTAACTGCACATTGGTGTGGAGCACCACATCAAGTGCTGCATAAAGGATTCAGCCAGGTGTCTATGCAGTCTGCGTTGGCTGCCCGGGCAGAGTTGCCCACTGGGTATATTTTCAACAGCAACACGCAGCCATATCTGATTTCTTTCTTTAGTCGTATTTAGCATCCCTGTGAGCAGTGTAAACAATTGAGATGGTAGATTATAATCTATGCAGCAAAATGAACAAATACCTTAAACGTAATAATGCATATACTGTTTAGGGATTGGGGGAGATTCGGCTCATAACTTGCTATGCAGAATTACATACTGACTTGTTCTAAAAGTCTGAATGAAGCAGCCTAATAAGATTAATGAAGGACCAGGTAACGCCTCACAGCCTAATGTACTATCACCACCCACTCAGACATTGACGCAGATCTCTTTCAAGGCATGTTCATTCAGCAAAAGAAGCCCACAGTTAATTTAGATATGCAAGAAGGCAATTCACTAACTGAATTGATTAGCCAGGAAAGATTTAGAGAGGGACACAGCAGTTGGGAGGACCCTGTTATGTGGTCCGTAGTGCCTCAGGCCGCCTCACACACTCAGCAAACACGCACAAACAGAGACAACAGGAGATGCGGATGTTCGTGGCAAGGTCCCGGTGGCAACAGCCGCTCGGGACGCGTTTATTGCTAACGCGCATGCGTGAGCCCAAACGAGGCTCGTGCATGCGTATACGCTCATTCCTTTGTAACATCCCTCCTTTTCTTTAAACAGAAAACAACCAACATTATGTAATTTAACAGTGACTCAACGTGAATCGCTTTACCTTGGCCGCTGCCGGCTCAGTCCACTGAGTCCATAATATAGACTTTGAATCACGCTGTAGGTTGTCGACCCTGTCTGGTCGGGTACCGACTGCTACTCCCAAAGGTCAGCAGTGGTGCATCCTCACTGAGTGCTGGTTCTTCTGTTCTATCCGCCTCTGGGGGACATTTCCTTGCTCCTGGCCCCAAGGCCTCTTCCTGGGACTCCCGCGCAGACTCAAGTCCACTTTCTTGAAGAACGACTTGTTCCTGGTCACCGTTCCTCTCTCGTTGGCCGCGGTTACCATCAAACCTTTCACATGTGTCACCTTCCAGGGTTGTGGCTCGTAGGTGAGTGACAGTTTACCCTCCGGGTGGCAGTACTTGACCAGTACGGTATCAGCCACTGTCACCTCCTTATCCTGTAGACATCTTCTCTCGCTCTCCTTCTCATTCCTTATCATTCGTTCTTGTCGCACCCGGGCGTCATCGATCACTCCTGGCGCTCTCCCTTGCAGCTCCGGCAGGAGCCCTCTTGGGCATCGTCTGAACAGGGCCTCCACTGGGGAGACTCCCGTGGACTAATGCAAGGTTGGTCTGTACTCTCGCAAGAACTCAAACAGGTTTCTCCTTAGTTCTCCCCTTCCATTCGCAGAGATCCGAAATGTCTTGTTTAAAGTCCTCATAAATATCTCCACTTCTCCATTCGCCCTGGGCCATAGGGGTGTCGCTTTTCTGTGTTGTATTCCCCTCTCCTCCATATACTTTGCAAACTGACTCCCCATGAACGGTGGCCCATTGTCCGAGCATAGGACAGTCGGAAATCCGTGGGTCGCAAACATTTTCTCTACGGCTAAAATTGTGTGGTCACACGTTGTGGATTCAACCAGCTCTACTTCGGGATACCTTGACCACTGGTCTATGACGGCTAAGAAGTACTTCCCTCTGCTGGTTGAGCCAAAATCTGTGTGTACTGTTCCCCACAGGTGTTCTCTCCTGTCCATGGATTTTATGGGGGGTGCCCTTTCTGCTGGACCTGCGGCCTGACACGGCAGGCATCTTCGCACATGGTCGTCCACGCTCTCTTCCAGGTCGGGAAATGACACTTTTGTTCTCAGCCTCGCTTTGGTTTTGGCGGACCCCTGGTGGATTGTATGCGCCTGTTCAAGCACCTTTGGCACGAGTGCACGTGGGATCACTATCTGTCAGCCCCGTAGGAGCAGGCCTTCCTCTGAAATTGACAGTTTGTGCCGAACCTTCCACAGCACCTGCAAATCCTTTTGCGCTCTCACTTCTCGCCTTGCTTTGTTGTTCAGGATCTCCTTCCACTCTCTACTCCTGATGGCTGACTGGATGACCTTGAATATTTCATCTTCGTCGGACGCTCTGGCGACACCTTCTCTCGACAGTGCTACTGGAATGGCCACTTCCACAACGTTGTGTATTATTTCCTGACACGCCACGATCTCTCCCTGGCCTTGCTCCCGTCTGCTGTTAGGATGGCGGTACAGGTAGTCGGCGGGGTTGTTTGTCCCGGGCCTGTACTGAAGTTTCACCCCATATTCTATGAGTGACAGCATCCAGCGTTCAATGCGTGGGAGGGGGTTTCGAGGATGCCCCAGCCATGATGGGGATTAGGGGTTTGTGTTCTGTGACCACAACCACGGGCTTCCCAAGGATGCAGAGGCAGAAGTGTCGGCAGCCCCATAAAATTGCAAGCGCTTCTCTCTCAATTTGAGAGTATCTTTTTTCTGTCTCTGACAGCGCCTTGCTCGCATATGCGATTGGCCGCATACTTGCTTGTGCACCCGCCGGCAGCAGTACGGCCTCCAAACCTACGGGGCTGGCATCCACTACAATCTCCGACTTGATGGCTGGATCAAAGTAGGCCATGGTGTCTTGATCTGACAGTTGCCAGTTTGATGTCCTGGAATGCTTTTTGTTCCCTTTTGTCCCACGTCCAAGGTATGTCATTCTTCGTCAGAGCTCGTAGAGGTTCTGAGAGTGACGCAAGTCCCTTGTTGAATTGGCCGCAATAATTCACCATGCCAAGGAAGCTGCAAACTTCTGCAGGTGATTCCGGTGCTGCGGCCTCGCGAATGTCGCAAACCTTTTCCAGGTCGGGTGAGATCCCCCCTGCATGAAAGACGAACCCGAAAAACTCTATGCGGTCTTTGAAAAATTCACATTTACTTCGGTGCAACGTCAACCCCAGGTCGCTCAATCTCTGCAGGGTCAGTTCTAGCCTCTTCATGTGTTCCATTTCTGACGACGCAAACACTAAAATATCGTCGCTCATATTGAGGACCTCGTGTAAGCCAGCCAGTGCTCCCTACATTGTGTTTCGAAACACTTTGGCAGCGGAGTATACGCCACAGCTCAGTCTCTTAAATTGATATAACCCATCGTGGGTCGTGAAGGTCGTAACGTACCGTGATTCCGGGTGAAGTTCCAGCTGATGGTACCCGGAACGTAAGTCCAATTTTGAAAAGACTTTGGCCCCTTGCAGCTCACTGACAACATCGTCCAGCGTCGGGGTAATGTGGCGTTCCCTTTTTATGGCCGCATTGGGCAACTGCATGTCCACGCAGATGCGGACAGCACCTGGTTGTTTGGGTTTAGGTGCTACTACGATTGGTGATACCCACGGCGTGGGCCCTTCAACTTTCTCGATAATATCCATTTTAATTAGAGTCTGCAGTTCTTTCTCCACTTGCGTTCTGAAATGGAAAGGTATCCTCCTATGCTTGAGGGAGATGGGTCTTACGGTCTCCTCAATATGCAGGCGAATCGGTTCCGCTTTTAGCTTGCCCACCCCTTGGAAAATGTTTTCAAACCTGCTCAGGAGCTGCTCAATGTCTGCCTGGTATACTGCTAATGTGAAATGAACGATGTTCAGGGCCTCGGAAGCTGCGCAGCTTAAAAGAGAATGTGGGATGATGTCTGTCATATAAAATCGGGCTTTGATCGCATTGGGGCCATGCGTAACTGGTGCAACAAAGACCCCTTGGATCGGCAGCAGCGTGTCACCTCCAAATGTGTATATTCTGGCTTTCGAATTTTCCAGCTGCGGTGGGCCAGGGAGGGCCTTGTAATGCTCTGTGGCCAGAATGCACACTGATGCACCTGTGTCTTTGAGGACTGGTGTGGGGGTACCCTTGATGTCCACTACCAGGTGGGTTGCCTTCTTTTCTTGGCTCCCGTAGCTATGTTGGATATGAAGAATATTTCTTCATCCTCTTCTTCCTCCTCAGCCAGGTTCAGTCTCTGTGTGTCCTGTTCCAGCATGGCTACGCTCCATGGCCTCCTGAAATTACCACCGCTCGCCCTCGCAGGGCCCCTGTGGGTCATCACTGGCACTGCAGTGCTGCACACTTTCGCGTAGTGGCCCGGTGTGTTGCACATACCGCATACCCTTGACTTTGGGGGCAGTCCTCTGCGTGTGGTAAATTGTACCCGCAGTACTGACACACTGCCGGGGTGCCCTGGGTGGGGGATGTGTCTTGATGCTTTTGGCTCCACCCGATGGGGTGGACTTTCCCAGGGCAAAAGCCTCTTCACCGTGGCCAGGTCGCACGGCCGCATCCATTTTTGCCCGCCTGCTTTCTGCTAATTCGTATACCCTGCCAGTGTCTAGGATTTGGACCAGCGTCATTCCAGGTTCCTGCAGGATTTGCCTTCCCAACGTACTTGAATTGCACCCTTGTATTAGCTGGTTTCTTGTCATCGCTTCTTCATTGTCCCATCTGCACGTGCTTGACAGTTGGCGCAGTCGCGCACAGAATTGGTCTAGGGACTCATCATCGTGTTGCTTTTCACTACACATCACAAACCTGTCAAAGTCCACATTCGAAAGCGGTATGAAATGATTCTGAAGAGCTGTCTTGAGGGCGGCATACGTAACCACCTGAATGTTCAATGATTCATAAATGCGGAGTACCTCAGTCCCTGCTGAGTGCAGCAGCGTTGCCACCTTTGCATCTTCGTTGTCTTCCCCAGTAATCCTAAAGAACATGTCAAGCTTCTTGATCCAGATAAGCCACTTGGGCCCCAGCTTGGAAGGGGGACCTGATGGGTTGAACTCTGGCATTGGTTCCAGAGTGCCTTGCTGTCTGCGTGGTGCTTGTGCTGGTGCCGCTTGCTCGCCCTCATGGTCGCTCATCTTTTCAGATCACACAGGCACCTCACACACGTGATTTAGGCGGCAAACCTTCCCCGCCCAGACAGAGCTTTACTACAGGTGAAACAGATGGGTAGATGTGGGCTTCTTGGTTTGAGCCTAGTGATCACTGACCTTCATGCCGCCACGCAGCTGCCTCCTGACAGCACCCTTTCTTGCCTGGTTGTGCAGACTGGATGATCAATCCTGTCCACAGAGGACATTGAACATGGCCTCCCTCAGAGGGAAACCCTGAGTTTTTCAAAAATTGTCATTTGATTCTCACGTAGACAGCGCACGGGCACCCTCGCGGGCTGCAAATGTCGCACGGTGAAATCCAAGATGGCTGACCGTAACTGCGTAGGATTCAAGCTGCGTTATGAGAAGGGATTCCACGATTCTCGTGTCGGGTATCACGGCTCGCACTTTCTCACAACGGGCTGACTCCACGTCGCCAATGTTATGTGGTCCATAGTGCCTCAGGCCGCCTCACACACTAAGCAAACACGCACAAACAAAGACCACAGGAGACGTGGCTGTTCGTGGCAAGGTCCCGGCGGCAAGTGCCGTTTGGGACGCGTTTATTGCTAACGCGCATGCGTGAGGCCACACGAGGCGCGCAAATGCGTATACAGTCATTCCTCTGTAACAGTCCACTCCCCATGTGCCAGTTTGTTTACGTGCAGTGCCATTTTGCATCACCACATGCCTTTGACTCCAAATGCAGGCCGTGTTTTCCATTCTCGTTCTAGAGACACAATAGATCCAGCTGAAGAACACCAATGAGTCAGAGAGCCAGCAGGCAAAGATGTTGGAATGCCCCAGCAGAGAGAGAGAGAGAGTTAACGGGAAGAGGGATGGAGACCCAAATTACCCCCTCATCCGCCTGCTTGATGAGGAGACCAGGGCAAATCCCCTAGACCACCAGGGAAATGTAACAAACTCCCCTCTATCCAAAAGTGGACTGACCTTAGGGGTGACAAGGCCACACACCCCCAGCACATACTGGGACACTGTACAAATGCCAATGATGGTCCGTATTGGCCTTGCATGGAGAAGGGGGCATGGCTGACGGCACTACATGAAGATTTTGGTGTATGGAACATCTCTTTGGTGGAGAAGAGAGGGACAAATGTGCCAGGGGCTACAGATCAACCAGAGGATAGCTCGAGTGATTAAGAGGCAACAGGAGCCTTGATCCATGGACTTAACTCATAAAAGTGTTGGTGCAAAGGTTTTGAAACCCAACTTTAAGTAAACCCACTACATTCCATGTAAGTCTAAATGGTTAAACACTTTGAAGCAGTGGCCTTAGTTTACTATGTGCTGTCGTAAAATAAATCCAGCCCATAAGGCCAGACCATAAGGCCACAAAGATGCGATGCAAGAACTCGGCGAAGGCCGCACAAACTGAAAATGAAAAGGTTTACATGCAAGAGCCCAGATTACCAGCCCCAAATGTGAATATAATCCCACTAAGGAAAGTTCCAAATGTTGGGAAATGAAACTTGTTGGGGCCAGTCTGTTTATTCCTATGAAATTTGATTGGAAACCTTTTTAACATTGCTTTTATTGTGTTAAGTTACATCTGGTGGTATTTCACCTAGTAATTGCCTCAGGAGGCCAACAGTGGTATTGCCATTATTTCACATTGTGCATATACAGATGTGTTGTTGTGTTGCGTTATACATGCTAAATGCCAAGCAGTCCATTTTAGAGAGCATTGAAATAATATACTCAAACAATACTGCTGACTGTGTTAATAAAACATTTTTGTTTGACATGTGTACTAAATATGCACTAAATAAATAATGTTGTAGCAATACAGAATGGCAAGTAAGAGATGTGTGATAAAGGGTGACTCCTGTTATTGTATAGATGAATTATAACTATTATATAATTATTAGTATTCATGAACTTTCTTAGGAAAAACTAAAGGTCAAGGTTAATTGTAAATAAATTATAAACGTGCCTCTGTGATGAAGTTTACTATCACTGCATGATAGATCAGTTCATGTAGTATTGAACATTCAGTGTTCAGTGATGTACCAAAAAAGGAAGAGGGAATGAAAATGTATTCAACTTTCCATCTTCCTTTAATTAATGAAACATGTTGTAAAATCCTTTTATAAAGTAAGCATACAATCCAGTTGACAGGTTTATCAATTTCTTTATTATCCTTTGAATTGTATTAATTGTCTTCATAAATTAAGATTTCTTCCTTTTAGTTGTGTGCCACGTCCCAATTTATAAATGTTTTGGAGTCAATAAAAACAAATAAATGATACATGTAATAACCAGCTTATCTATTACTGCTGGTTTCTAATTTGTATCTTTTCTCAACAAAGCTCTCTAGTGCTAGTACAATTGTACGCACCATTCTTCATTTCTATGAGAGAGAATCTGGAACCGTGGAATGTTGCTTGTGTGTTTTTTTTTTTTGGTGTCCTGTAAGGCACAGGGCACCCTCTTGATTCTTGGCTAAATTCCATTCCTTAATTTAGTCAACATTAAAAAAGGATGTGTTTAAGTATTTACCTGGTCTAACAAAGTGGCTATCTTTAAACATATCTATCCGCCACAGCCACTCTATGTCTGTTTGTATATCGTTATCGAAATAGTCAATTTCTTTTGTTTTCAATTGGTTTTATCTAAAGTGAAGAAAGTCCCTTTATGAATTGTACTATTGGATTGACTTCCAATTATAGTAACCATAATCACTATGTGCACATTTCTATGTCTAGCACCTAGATAACCTATTTCACTAGCTCTCGAAATATTCTCTAGCAAGTTTAACAACTTAGTACTACATCTCTAATTCACAAGTTCAATGGCATATTGAATTGCCGCTTATCAATTATTGTCATATTTTCACCAAAGCTATTCATTCCGTTTTTGTTCTCATTGTATTGTTTGTGTGCTTCTTTTCCTTACTATAGCAAGTATGCCACTCTGAATTTAATAAATATTACTACTTTTTTAACTGAACTTAGTTGATAGTTAAATTATACAGTGACAAACATATTATTAAAGCAATGTTTTTTTGTTGCCACATTACTTGATATTCACACTGAAATCCGTGTTGCTTCTTGGCTCAAGGTACACATTCTAAAAACCGCCGATAACATTGCACAAAGGTTATATTCTATTATGTTACTGGGTTTACACCATGCTCGCCTGCCAATTGCATGATCTCTTGATGCTCTAGTGGAACTGGATGAGAGTGGGTGAGTAGGTTAGGGGGAAAATGTAAGACGTCTTTGCTGTTTTGTTGGTGAGTGTTATCCATACGTAACTGAGCATAGGCTCGGAATGGCCTACAGGGCAATAGGCCCATGTCTGAACCAAAGATGCAAAATGTTGGTGTGGGCCAGTTTTTTTGGTCAAAGTGGGCAACTATTTTGGCCAATGTGGGCCAGTTTGATGAGTTGCTTCACTATGTGCTAGTAGTTTTGACCAGTGTTGCTGAATAAATATTCTTTCTAATGCAAATTTGCATCACATTTTATCAAAAAACTCCCCTCTTGGGTACCATTCAAACAGTGTCACAAAAGGAATGAATTGTCATTTTCAACTGTGGAGCACTTTTTCATTGGTTCCCGAGACAATTTTATGGCCCAGTCCGACCCTGCCTGGGCATTGTGTGATTCTGTTTCTGAGCATTTTGTGTTGAGAGTAATGAGATATGTGTGTCCAGAGTGAACCTTGTGTATCCATGGTGCTAGGAGGCATTTGCCCTGAACTGTATCATATAAGTGTAGCTTTCTGATGTTAGATGTCCTTTGGAAAGGGTATTCTATTACCATGAGTGAGCAGCTTAGCAGGGATGTGTTATTCTAGTGCAGCGAGAAGTTAGTGACGATCCAAATGAGAGTCTTGGAGCATTCATTTGGTGCCTCTTAGCCGACTTTGCTGGAAGGGAACACTTTTGGTAAAGTAGTTGCGAAGGGGCACCCTAACATGCGCTGGTGTCTTTGCCAATTGACAGTGTGCAGCGACTGGTCCTGAATTAGAGTGGATAAAGGCAGGGAAGGGGGAGACATATGTGAGACAACATCATTGGGTACCAAGTAAAACTGTGGGCGAATAAAGTTATGAAAGAAGGATCACAGTGGGGTCACCCATGGGACACTCACAGGTGAAGGGATCCTGGTGCGGTCCCTAGTGTCCACTCACCGATGTCAAGTTAATGTTGTGATATCCTGGAGAAAATTACACAAATTGCAGTCGGACACCAGGGAGCAAAATCACAACAGGGTATGAATTGCATTGGGGCACATAGGGAATTAATACTATTCGGGCACCTAAGAGCAAAATCAAAGTAGGGCGCAAATTAAATTGGGGCCCATGTGAGAAGAATCACAATAGTGCACAAATACATTGGAGAAGGACATCAATTACATTGGGGAATCAAGGAGCAACATCACAGTAGGGCATTCATAATATTGCGGCACATATGAACAAATTCCTAGCAGTGCACACATTGCAATCGGGAAACGAGGGCATGAATAATATTGGGGCACTCCTGAGCAAAATCACAGTAGGGCACGAATTACATTCAGGCTCCTTGGGGCAAAATCACAGTAGGGAATGATTTACAATGGGGCACTTAAGGCACAAAACACATTGGGCTCCTTGGTGAAAATTGAAAGTAGGGCGAACATTACATTGGGGCATCTACAGCACCAACGACACTAAGACACCTCTGAGCAGAATCACAGTAGGGCACACATTTCATTGGGTCACCTCAGCAAAAACAACATTGGGTACCTCGGAGCAAAATCACAGTAGGTCACACATTAAATTGAAGCACCTTCCTGTTTTGTCTAGGGGTGAAAGGTTGTGTTCCATCGCTTCCCATGATGTCACTTCGGGGTGGGGTCAGATGACATCACTTCCTGTGATACTCTCAGTTGACCCTTGGCAGGGTTGCGCAATTAAATTCAAAAATTCAATCAAATATTGAATGTTGATTCAAAGATATGAAATGGTTGTATTGAATTTTTCAACAAGAAATGTTTTATTCACATTTCTAGGTTTAGTATCACCAGTTCAATTCTCATATAGTGAGGCAACTTCGAAAAACATAGGTTGTTTCATCAGTAAGCACATATGCTAATGCATTTCGGTCTATGACCATCGTCAGGGCCATGCTTTAGTGAATATACCATCAACTAATCATTCATATAACAATACAATATTTCAACACAAAACATATATCAATGATTCAAGGATAATGCAAAAACGGATAAAGCACATACCCCCAGGTGGATCCGTGTGAGTGAACAAGGGAGAAAATAAATGGAAAGTATGTCAATATTGTTAAACAACTATGTATTTCCAGTGTTTAACTATTCCCAACGTGAGGCAGTCTGTACCTGCTTTAAAATGGTTGTCCTCTCATATCAGTATTCTCAATAGTTGTCTCCAACATTCCTGTTGATTAACAGTAGGAGAGTCTGAGTGCTTCTGTCTGATCATTTACATATAACCAATATATCCGCACTAAAAAGTGTCTTACCTTCGTGCGCGGAGCTCGCACGCAGAACCGATCGCGTTGAAAGCGAAAGTGTAATGCGCGCGAACCCAGACGCCATCTAAGATCGCCATGGGAACGTGGGCGGGGCGATGCTGAGCAGCACGAGTGCTGCTGCACGTACGCCTCGGGTCCCACCTCTCTGCAAGACTGCAGAGGGGCGGGATTGTTGCCACGGTGATCCCTGTCATAGAGCGTTAAAGGAAAAAATATATATGTTACTGTGCGCAAATGTCAGTGTGTATACGATCACTTCATTCCGTGATCCTGGATCAAGAAATGTAAAGTTGGACATGAGAAATAAGAAATAAGGAAGAAAAATATTAAAGTTTAAAAAACCATATGCAAATGCTAGTCCAAAAGTAACTTCTTAATTAAGGAAAGAACGTATAGCCATATCCGGAATACAACCACTGTACGTTGTTGTGATGTCCTTATGCTGTGTTTGGAACAAAAATGCGTCCACAATGTTCTGGTTCGCAGTGCTACAGTAAGGAGCTGCAGACATACACTAGTTATCTAAATTAGAGAAAACACATGTGATAGATACTGCTTCCCAGAATATCTGTCCCGAAGCAACATCTGGTTATGTTTATTACAGGAAACACATATAATTGATATCTTCATAAATTCCTTTTGGGGTGAGAGAACTCAATCTATCAATCCAAAACGTCTCACGTTGATCCAGTCTTTTTTGTAAATCCTCATGTCTCTCTCTTCTTTGGACCTTCTCTAAAATCACAAATTTTATCTGTGCCAAATTGTGTTGTTTATTCTGCCAATGTCTTGCCACCGCTGAGCTTACAGTGTTTTTCCTAATACACGATCTGTGTTCATTCCACCTCATTTTAGCAGTACGTTGCGTTTGTCCAACGTAATACAATCCGCATGGGCATTTGATCCCATATATGATTCCTGGAGTGTCACATGTTGCATAGCATTTTAATCTTATCTTCTCTCCAGTATAGGGATGATTGATTGTTTCTCCTTTCATGATATAGCTGCAGTTTCTGCAGTTCAAACATGGGAATGTACCTATTCGGTCTGTGTTCTTCTTCTTCTGTGGTTGTCTCGTGTGAACTAATCTGTCTTTAAGGTTAGAGCTTCTTTGGTAGGCAAACGTGGGAGTTTCTTTAAATAGATGTTCAACCCTTTTATCGCATGTGACGGTGTTCCAATTTTTCTTTATAATTGCCTTAATACGATTACTTTGGCGTGAATATTTGGAAACAAAGACTAGTGGAGGTGAGGTATCTTTCTTGGTTTCTCTTGGTTTGAGTAGATCTTCTCGATTCTGTGTAATTGTCCGTGCTTCTGCGGATGCAATTTCTTCCTGTGAGTAGCCTCGTGCAAGAAATATGCTGCCCATTGCCTTAACTGCTACTTCGTATTCACTTTGATTGCTGACAATTCTCTTAACTCTAAGCATTTGGCTATAGGGTAGATTTCTAATCAAACTTGGTTGGTGAAAGCTGGGCCGTTGTAACAGACTATTCCTGTCTGTGCTCTTCCGATGGATTGTTGTCTGATATTCAGTTTGTGTGATGTTTATCTCCACATCTAGAAAGTGGATGGATTTTTGTGAGTATTCATATGTAAACTGTATCCGAGGGTCTATACTGTTCATATATCCATTTTTACATACATTTTTTTTACAAATTTTCTGCACATTTATTCCTTAGTTCCCCTGTTCGGTTCCGCGTTCCTTGATTGTTTTTGATGTTCTTCTTTCTAGTTCAAGGTTTTCCAAAGTCAATATGTTGTAGAAATTGCATCACTGCGATTATTTCCTTTGAGCCTTCCCCCTCCATTAGGCGTTTCCACCATTCCTGTTCTTCGTAGAAACAAGAGCCCTCAAACAGATGGAGCATGTGGGTGGTTCTTAGCTCTGTGAAACCCTTACAGTTCAGGAGAAGATGTCTTAGTGTTTCTTTGAACACTTTTTCCTCACAAAAATGACAGTTGTTAGTAGATGTGATTCCTCGGATTGATCTTATTTCGTTAGTTGGTCAAATATTGAGCCGTGCTCTCATGAATGTTTGTCGATGTTGTCTGCTTGGAAAGATCTTTAGGTAGGGTCTTGTATTGTTTAACTTTCTGCTTATCAGAGTTACGTGTGCAGGTAGTTTATATGACCCCGCTGTATCCTGTGTCTTTATCCAGTCCAGGTTTTCCAATCTTGTTGTTGCTTTTGTTGGGTTATTCATTAACTCTTTTTCTGAAGATCCTATTTACTCCAGTAAAGAAGTTATTTTATGGTGCCAAGCCTTTAAGGTTTTGGAGTCTGTTTCAAAAACTTCCTTATGGATAATATCAAAGATGTTGGAACGCTCTGGAATAATCACTTTCCTATACAACATTAGTTCATTCCTCACTACGATGCCTTGTAGGGATAGAATGCATAGTTCTCTCCTTATTAAAGGCATTGGTGTGGAGGATGGAAGATTCAGTATCTGTCTCCAGAAGTAGCTTTCCACCTTCATCCATAGTGCTTCCGGTATGTTGAAAAAGGCCTCCGCCCCATATGTTACTGATGGAATCACTTTTGTTTGATAAAATTGTATAATCGGTTTAAGCGAGTATCGGCAGAATTTCCTTTCGATGATCTTTGCTTGAGATGTTAGATTCTTTGTTTTTTCCCAAAGGTAGAACTGCATATTTTTTTCTGTTAAGTTGTTGCTCATGATCACTCCCAGGTATTTGAATTCTGACACTGTTTGAATCTTTACACCTTCCAAGTGCCAGGTAAACGGAATACTTGGACTGATGGTTTTTTGGAGCATCATGGTCTTGATTCCTAAGTTGTTTTTTCCGATGTATCCGCTCAAGTTATATAGTTGTCTTTGGAGTCCTATCGGCGTTGGATCTAATAGAATTAGATCGTCCGCATACAATAGGCGGGACACAGTCACCCCACCCACTTTTGGTGGGTATGTTCTCACTTCGCTCTCAGAATCTTTGAAATCCGACAAGTAGGCATTAAAAAACGTTGGGGCCAAGGGGTATCCCTGCTTGTCCCCTCTTGCTGTTTGTATGGGGGTTGACAGCATGCCCTGTTGGTTCAAGCGGATTGATAAAGAAATCTCTGTGTAAAGAGCTTGAATGTGTTCCAATATATTGCCTGGGCACTCTCTGGTTTCTAGTTTCGTTCAGAGACGTTCCCTATTGACCTGGTCAAATGCTTGAACCAGGTCAATGAAGGCCATAAATACGCCGGGTTTTCCTTCCTTGGTCCTGCTCTTCAAGTTGTTTATCAAAATATATTGGCCAAAGTACATGCGTTCTTGACAAAACCTGATTGGAACGGGTCCGATTGAACCGTATACTTTAGCAGTAACATCTAGCAACGCTATTGGTCTGTAGTTCTTTGGGTTTTGCCTTGGTCCGTTTTTGTAGGCTGGGACTATTATAGCTTTTTTCCAGGATCTAGGTATGGATTTTGTTTCTATGATGGTATCGAATACTTTGCTAATAAATAGTGCCCACTTTTGTGGCGATTCTTTTAGATGGGCGTTACTCAGGCTGTCCGGACCGGGTGCCCTAGAGGTGTTCAGCCATTTAATTTTTGTTACAATTGATGTTATATCGGTAGGAAGGTCCCATTTTGTTTCCGTTCTATGATTAGAGATCCTCATCTTTTTGTTAGGGTTTCTGTAAAGGTTAGTCTTGTCTTGTCTTCTCCTACGTTGTTATGGATTACATTTCAAGGAGTGTTCATTGTTGACTTAATCAGTGACCAAAAGTCCCTTGATTTATGCCCGTTCATTAGGCTCAACATGTGCTCTGCATCTGCTTGAAGCATAGCAGCTCTGCGTGATCTCAGCCAGTTCTCATAGGCTTTTTTTGCCTGAAGTGCTGCTTTCATATCCTTTTTATCCTTAGTCTTTCTTGCTAGTCTCTGTGCTTTTCTTAGCTTTTTCCGTTCATCGACCAAGATTTTATCGTAGATGTGAATATGTTCGCGACCCTTATTTGTAGCAGTGGTGACTATGTTTGTAGATGTTTAAACATTGGTCGTAGTCAGCCTCTTTCTCTTTTTCGGAAGCATTTATTTCAGTGTATTTTTTGGGTTGCGTGGTTATATCTGCTGGTTTTACTTTTAATCTGATTCTTCCGCTTGATTCTTCAATCTCCATTTCCATTGTTTCCCTTATTTCATGTTGATATTTCCATTCAAACTCAAGCAGGTTATGGTCGCTGTTCTTGGTACGGATAAACCGGAAATTAGCGATATGAATGAGGAATTCGGGACTAACAAAAATATGGTCTAAGGTGGCTGAGGTGGAGTCCTTTTCCTATTTTGGTATCGGGATTGCATCTTCCTCTATCAATAGATGAAGATTTTGTAAGGACCTTGCTTTCGTTAATTTAGCCCATTTTGTTCCTCTTTTTATTGCTTGAGTTTTTGTGGATTGATTTCGGAAGAGCAGTTGTAGTTTTGAATATTCCAAATTCAGATCTCCGCATAAAATCAGATTATTAGGATGGTATTCAGAGTCAATCTTATCCAAGATGTTTTTCACTTGTTTTAGGAACTGATCATCACTTATTGCTAAGGGATTCAGATAAGTGTTGATTATTAGGATGTCTTCCGATTTCAATGCTGATGTTTTCTGGTTCTTTCCTTCCCATTTAAATTGTAACACGTGAAAGTATAGTGATGATTCTATTACTTTAGTTAATCGTAGCTCTTTGTTTAAATGCAGCATTGTCAAAAGGCCCGATGAGAGTCTACCTGAGGGTCCTTTCGCTGCTGGGGAAAGGTAGGTTTCATAGCCATCCATTGTTGGTTGGTCTCTTAACCATGTCTCTTGGAGACAGGGAACGTCAAAGTCTCCTAAGTGTACATCACTTTGTTTTAACAAATGTGTAAAGCCTCTCGTGTTCCAGGAGGTGAACTTCAGGGAGACAACCTTCTTTTTTCGCTTTCTTCCGGGTTGAATGTTATCTTTCTTTTAGATAATGGGCCTTTGGGAAAACGACCCGTCCCCGTAAGATCTTTAAGAGTTTCTGTTGATTGATTATGCGGTGGTGCAGGTTCTCCCATGTTTCGCTGTGTTTCCCTGGTCTGTTCTTTTTCCCTCCTGCACGTGTAGTTGGTGTTGGTTGGTTCTGAGAGTTTTTCCCGTCGTGGGCCTCTCGTCTTCTTTTTTCTTTTGGCGATGTTTCTGCCGCTCCCCTGTTGAAATGTAAGTACACTTATCCCCTAGGTACGCCCCTTGTTCGGGTTTGTGATCTTGCTCATGGTGTTTTCTCCCAATTTTGTTTGGCTTCGTTGTAGTTTGTTAGCTCATAGCTCAGGATAAAAAGTTTGATTGCTTGCGCAATCATTACTCTCACCACGGGCGAGGGGATGGGTAAGTACACACTGTCCAGTTTGCCTCTTGTTGTAAATTCTACGATCTTAATATCCGCTGAGATGATTGTTCTTAAAGCCGGTATACATTGGATCAGTGTCATTATGTTCTTTCTGTTCAGTATTGTGCCATCTGATTTTCGTATTCTTTCGAGGCAGAAATTTCTGACACTTTTTATTTTGTCCTTGTGAATTACTCTGACAGCCTTACCAGCGGTGTGGCTCGTATTTCTATTTCTCAAGGGTGATCCCCGTGTCCTCCTGGACTTTGTCTCTGCTTCTCCGTTAATAATCTCCTGTATATGCTCTCTCTTGAGGGTGTTTTTCTTTTTATTTTTTTATTATCGTCTTGTATTCTTTGGTGTCTGTCCGACGTATGGTTAATTCTTGACTTTCTTGGACTACATTTTTCCTGTGGTATCGTACTGTCCCGTTTTTTTCTTTCGTCGTTATCGATTTTTTTCCTTTTATCCTCTAACGACATGAACGGTGGTGATTGTCCATTTGTATTGGCGTTTCGAGGATTGCTCGATGTCTTTTGTAGTTGTTGGGAGTGTTCTTTTATACTTTGTGTCTCAGTGTCTGCCTCCTCTGCACAATTTTGAGATACATCCGAGAGGTTAATTGTTTCCTCTAGGTCAATAATCACACTCCTCTTAGTCAGTAAATACGTGCTAGGTTCACCCTGTTCTTGTTCGGTTTCGTTATTTTTGGGGAAGGTTGTTTATCGGTGTCCGTTGTGCTAGCACGGAAAGTGCCGCTTCTTCCTCCGTTTCTTCCTCGACTACTATAAATGTCTTAGCCAGAGGTACTGATGGTTCAAATATTACTCGCCTTCTCTCAGTAGTTTTCTTTCCCTGACCCTGTAAGAACACAGGGTATGTGTCACCCTTTGAGTTTTTTAATGTCTGCCGAGGTACATCCTGTGCTTTAGGGAATGACCCTATTTCGGGTGACACTTTTGCTTCCCGGACAACACATCCATTGGTGGTTTTCCTGGTTGTTGCGGTTTGATTTTGTTTTCGTTTAGGGTTTTCTTTGCTTTCTGAGTTTTTAGGTTGGGCCCCATCTTGGTGTGGCATTTGTAGACATATTTCTGTTGACCGACTCGCAGCCAGTCTTTTTCCAACGTTCCGGTCTTTGTGTTTTTTGTGGCAATGTATGGAGTGTGTCGTTTTGTCCTTCTTTCCATTGAGTTGTTTGCATACTTTGGCTCCTTGTTTCTATTATAGTCGTTTCAGTTTTTTGGTCTTTTAGATGTTTTTTCCTTTCCAGGCCTTCACCAGGTTTTTGAGGAACACTAGGTTTGTATAGTTCCCTTAAGTTTGATGCTGCTGTAATGAAGCCTTCAAGAAAGGTCATCTTGGTGTGCATCATAGCTAATAGTGATGTATGATCCTTGAGCGTATCATTGAGCGAATCACACAATTCTGAAAAAGGTGTTAATGCAATAATGTCTACATTCACAATTGCGTTAAGTCCATTTTTTTTATATGGGTTTCTTTTTGCAGGCATTCCATGCTCCTTGTAGAGGTTTGCCTTCTTGTCGGTGACTTAAAAGGGAGCTGTGTGAGTTTGCTTCCATTTACACCCACTATAGTAGAGTCGTTTGAGTCATAATCTACGGTTGTGTTCTTCTTCAGGGGCGCTGGTGTTGCCGTTATTTCGCCCATTGGGCTCGTAGGTTTTGAGTCTTTCTTCTTCCTCAGAGGTGTTTGCTATTTAGGGGGCATTTCTGATGGGATTATGGGTGCCACTGTTTTCTTCTGGGCCTCGAATGGTGATAGTGCCAACTCGCCAGCCTGGTTTCCTACTGTAGTGCTCGTTTCACCCATTATCGGTCTAGTTTCACCTGTTGTGGCGGTCTCCTTTGGTTGATTTATCTGCTTTGATTTATTAGATTTTTCTTTGTCTCGGGCTTCAGGCAGTCTTGATGGAATCGGTAAACACTCCTCAAGTGGTTTTGTTATGTTAATGGCGGTTTCCTCTTGTTGTTGAAGACAGAGGTCTTCGCCTATTATCTCCACCACCAGAGGAGTGGGAGGTCCCGTTCCTTCAGGGGTCATGTGTTCTGTCTGGTTCGTGGGGCCATGTCCGGAGCTTTGTTTTATTAGTTTGTTTGATAAACCGGGTTTCCTGGGATCTATATCTGCCCCTTGTAGAATTTCCGCATCTGAAAGCTCACCCAAGTTTTGGTTCTTTTTGTAATGTTTTATCAGGAAGAAATGTGAGACTGTAGGTTGACCTGTCATAACTGTTTTGCTCATTGGGTTGATCATTATATATGTCCGTTTATCTTTCGTTTCAGATTCGTTTTTTTCCTTGTAAAGATCAGCGGATTTGTTATGCTGCTCTTTATCTTAGGTTTTGTCAGTTTCAGCTCCTTGGGGTTCAGCTTTTTTGATGTTTCTTCAGGGTAGCTTTGTTTTTTGACTTCCTTGTGATCTCTTGCCTCTACTCGTTGTTCTTGGAGCTTAGGGGGTTTTCTGTTAGTTGTGACAGATCCTGTTCCTCCTCCAAGCTCACAACATTATCTGTTGTGATCAGTGAATCTGATAAAGCTTGGAGTTTCTCCCACGGCTCTGGTTCCTGGTAGTGGCTCGTGTTAACTGCTGCAGGTGGGCTTTGGAGATTTTCAACCTCGGGTGTTGGGTGAAAGGTAATTTCAGTTATGCGCTTTTCACCGCTAACCCCTCGATCAAGTTCGCCAGGTAGTTCAGCGGAGCCGTTCCCTTCCGTTTTGTCCGGCTGTGGCGTGGCTCCAATCTTTGCAAAGGGAATAGACGCTATGTGGACATCTCCTTCCTTTTCCCGGTTCTCAGCCGTCTCCCTCTCAAAGTCGGGGACGATTTCGTCTAACTGGCTCTCCTCTCTGACCCCTGAAGGGGGTCTGTAATACCCACCCTAGACCCGTCCCCGAGTCTGGGTCTCCAGGTTGGGGAAGCTTCTGACCTTTTTCACCCCTTATGGTTTCCTCCCTTCCCCACTCGTCTCCTGGGACGGGCAGCCTTAGGTCCACCCCTGCTAAGCTCGCCTTACCAGTGGAGTCCAAGTCGGAGGGGCACAAGAAGATGTTTGCTTTTGAATGCGCAGCACATTTTTGAGTCTTGCCCTGGGGGGCAGACGGCCGCTGCCCTTGTTTACCTTGCGTTGTAGGATTATCCTCAGGCGGGCCTTACCTCTTTTTGAGGGGCCCGCTCTCAAAGGGCGGCGGTGATCCAATTCAGCTTCTTCGGTCCGCTGGTGATAGCTGCAGAGACGTCTTACGGGTTCTTCTTCGGGGTTCCGACCTGATGCCATCTCCGCCATCTCCCACCGCAGACTGCCAAACTCTCCTGCAGAAATCTGCGGCCGACGGCAGGTTTTGAAGGCTAGCTCCTCCTCAGTTAGTAAACAGTGAAAACAGACCTCAGCAGGATACGAGGTGTTTTCTGCAGCGCGGACGGCCGCAGACTGCCAAACTCTCCTGCCGAAAGTTTAATTTGCCTGAAAAGGCAACCATAGAAAACAGATTTGCTAACCCTCAAAGTCTTAATTGATACTGGAGGCTTGGAATGGTATTTACATGTTCTGAAACCAAAATTCTTGCAAGCACTTTACATTAAATGTAGGCTGGGCATGTGACCCCGAGCTGCCCGATGAAACCATTGGGATGCTGCCATCACTGATAAATGCCATTTCTGTAACACACTGGTAGAGAATGACCTGCATTTGTTGTTCCTTTTCTGCCCTAGCGCTTTGAAACTAAGAAAACTATATTTGAAACCAATATTTTTAAACTATGACATTAGAAGTACTATTGAAACAACATACTTGCCAACATTACCCATTCCAATCTGTAGGTGCTTATCCAGCCCTGTTTTATTTCTTCACATTTTCGGGTTTGTAGCTCCACTTTTCCCATTATAAAACTTGGACTACAAGTCCCAGAATGCAATGAAAAAAACTAGGACTGGATAAGCACCTACAGCTTAATGGGTAATGTTGGCAAGTATGAAACAATGGCATGCTGTTACCGGACAGATGAGGAGTATATAGTGTACACAGTGGCTAAATAGCTCTTCAGAGCGTGGACAAAGAGTCAGACTGCATTGCATGTGGCTCGGTGATTGTGTTCATGGCATCACCAGGTTTCAATCAAGCCACTTAAAATGTGTTAAAATGTGTTAATTCTAGGCGGAGTGAAAGGATAGTATACTTTTGTGATATTTCTACCACTCGTGTACTTCATATTGCAAAGATGCTGTTAGTGATTGATTGACGTTTGCTAGGATCTTGATGTCACTTTTCTGAGTGGGAAATGAATGGTTACAAGACAACACGCGAGGACTGGCGACTTTGGATGGTCGCTGTTGTTCCACTATATTTGTTTTAGATGCATTGTTTTAATAGTGTTAAGTACGTTAAAATAATTGTGTATGTTTAGCCATTGTTTGTGTTCTCTTTTATGACGTTCAGCCAAAATAAAGTATTATCACTGACTGATAAAAGCCATCCAGCTCAGTCTGGCAGGGTGGGCATTTGAGCAGGAGCTGTAGGAAGGTGTTTTGAGGAGGTTGGCAAGATAGATATCTTTTGAGAGGAGAGTTGGAGGAGATAGTTAGAGGTTAGAGGGAGAATATAAAGGATGTATTCCCGAGAAGAGATACCATCTGAAGGAGAGTTGTAGGCTGGAGGGAGATTATTGTAGACATGAAAGAGGGGATGTCATCTGGAGGAGAGAGTTGGTAGCTGAGGGAGAGTGTATTGAGAAGAGTGGAGAGGGGGTGATGCAATCTGAATAAGAGAGTTGACAGTTGGTGCTGGATTATTGAGATAACTGGAGGAGGAGGACGTTATAGCATCTATAGGAGAGAGTTAGAAGTGGGAGGGAGTGTATTAGGGAGGCTGACAGAGGAGTTGGTCCCCTCTGGAAAGATATATTGAACAGGTTGGAGTAGAAAGTTAATCTTGTGTCAATGAGGTGAGAAGGTGGGGAGAAAAGAACCATTAGTATCTGGGGAGGAGGACGGAAGAATGTTAGAGAGGGATAGGAGCACACTGAAAATAAGCAGCCTAGAGGAGGACAGCCGACACTTCCCCATAGATATTGAGACAAGGAAAGTCCAGGTAGACCAGGCCAGTCCAGAGCAGACATCAGAAGTGGTATAAGATAAGAGATGGCGCAACCTCACCGAGGATTAGAGGGGCTATGACAGGAACAGTTAGGAGGGGAGTGTCGCCTGTCGCTCAGTATACATGTCAATCAGCCGCTGGACCGACATGGCTCGGAGCCCTGTTGCCTTGTTCTGTAATATACAGATTTTATTTGGAGGAGCTGGATCTCCCTTTCCACTGCAGGAGCAGTGGCCTGCTTAGAGGTGCCCCCGAGAGGTACCTGGATTGATGCCAGGCTGCCTGCCTGATTTTGCAGCACCCAGAAATATGCTGCACGACGACGCTAAATCGACCTTCTAATTTACCACGTTCCTCTTTTTATCAGTATCCGCTCCCTTAGATGGCCCCTCCATCCTCAAGAACAATCTAAATAATCTGTATATTGTACATAGTGCAATAACATACACCAGATGCTATGAGACAAAAGAAAAACTTTAAAATGGCCGCCGCCATTTCGACTCTACCTTCCTTGTGGTGAAGTACATCACCAAGCCTCAGCGCCGATCCTCATTGGGCTGCTAGCCCTTCTTCATCAGCCAATCGTGAGCCGGTAGGCTCGAGCCGGCACTCGCACTAAGGCATGAACAACAAGGCTACTGCCTGTCGGGAGCCTGTCTAGAGCTGGATGGGCACTGGGCCCCCACATGCCTGCCTCCATCCGGTAAGGACTTCCTCTCACCCCTTATCCTCAGCGGCCTCACAGACTACACGCATTACCTGAATCCTGTAAGCTTCTCACTAACGTTGTTTCTTTTTAAGGTGCGTCCCGCTATAACACATAACTTTGTCCGTGCACAACACAGCATGATCCTGATATGTCGCGCGTACTGTTCCATACGCATTGTACCTAATCCTATTGTAACCATGATGCTCCTAAGCCTGAGTCTAACGTGACAAATGCAATTATACTACATATTGCCTTCTGTACTCATCTTGATCCAAAACAAATATGCACACTTCAATCGTTGCCACGTGCTTACTGACCCCAGCCTTATGATCACTACGATCACGGTAATAGTACTGTATGTCAGAAATCTACGCCTACTCTGACCTTAGACATTTGTGCAGATGTGCCTATTCTCTTTTTAAATACCTATGTATCTGTGCCCTACGCGAATCCAGATAGCTATGTATACCTGAACTACTACTACTATGCATACCTGCAGACTTGCTCCCATTCTTATGCCGGCCTTAGCCTCTGCTAACACTAACAGTTTTGCCTGGGCATTGACGCCTATCTCAAATTTTGATATTTCTGCACCTGTCCGTACTTGACTTCAGATACATGCGTTTTTGTGGTCATTTTAGTACTATGTATTTACGCATCTGTGCCCTTTTTTGAACATACATACTTATGCATTGGTGCTTACTCAAATCAAGATATATGTGCATCTCTGCCTGCTGTGCACTTAGATGTTTTTAGGCCCCCTGCTTAAATGTGAATCTGCCTACTGCTGTTTTTAGGCCCCCGGCGTAAATCTGAACCTGCCTACTGTTGTTTTTTAGGCCACCCTGCTGCTCACCCTCCTTACTATACTCACTGCTCTCTTTCTTTTCACTGCTCTCCCCCATCCAAAACGAACACCGCTAAACCCTGCCACCACTCCCACTCAACCAACTGCCATGGATACTTCACTAAAACACACCCATCACTAGCAGACACATCCTCTGCACCACCATGCATCACAACAATGTGTAGACTGGAAAGACTTAAGAGCTTGCACACTGATTGCAGAATACAGCACTCAACCCATTCCCACAGCACTCAGAAACAATAGACTAGGCTCCCGCTCTACCCATAAACACCCCTCACCTCAAACACACGAACACCTGCAAACAGTCACCCACCAACCACATCAGGTCCCACACTGCCACTACACACGACACACCAGACTCCACCTCCACCTACACCACCACAAAAAATTCACACACCTCACATCAAATGTGCTCTCATCAATGTACGCTCCCTCCCAGCGCATGCATCTGAGATTCACAATCTTATAACCGACAACAACATTGACCTACTAGCCATCACAGAAACCTGGCTACATGAAGCCTCTGGCACCGCTCACACCACCAGGCTTCACCATCCTCAGACAAGATAGACTAGCACGAGTGGGAGGCGGAGTAGCCCTCATCTACAAAGAGAGCCTCCACCTTCGACTTCGTCACCCCTGGACCAGCAACTCTGACCTTCTATCTGCTAAACTCACACTGTCCCCCAACAGCACCATCAACATTCACGTACTGTACAGCCCCCCAGGCCTCCCACTAGACTCTCAGGAACACCTCATCACATACTCAGCAATAACATCAAAAGCTCCACCAAGACCATCCTATTAGGAGACCTCAATTTAGGATTTAATGATGAGAAAGACAAACCTGCTCATACCTTCACCAAGGAACTTAATGACTTAGGATTCACCCAAAAAGTATGAAACCCCACACACTCCAAAGGCTGCATCCTAGATTGGATCGCGGACCATAACTGCCTCTCTACTATCACCTCTAACACCACCTTGCCATGGAACGATCACAACTGTATCGAATTCACTAAACCCATTGCCAAAAGCCACAAAACTCTCACCCCTGCTACCGCAGCTCAAGTTAGAAGCTCTAAGAAGCTAATCGAGGATAACCTGCGCCCTTACCTCAAAATCCCTGAACTAGCAGCCCCCTTCGCCAATGACCCCAAACCCCTTAGCAGATATTTACAACGATATTATCACTAAAGCCATTAATGAAATAGCACCACTTGAATGCAAAAAATAAAAGAAATCACTACACTCCAACTCCTGGATCACTGATGAACTTTAGTCATTGCGCTCTGCAAAAGAGTAGCACTGAAAAATTGGCAAACCAATCCAAGTGACAGTGCCAAAAACGAGTTCAACTTAATCTCCTACCAATACAAAGCAGCCATCACCACAGTCAAAGCTAACACTTTCAGCACACGCATCTCCAATGCTAAATTGCACTCTGAAGAAATGTTCTCCATTTTCAATGAGCTCATCTCCCCACCCAATACACCTGATGAAATAGTCAAAGACGAAGTATGGTGTGCTAGTATCCATTCTGCCATGTTACACAAAATTGACCTCCTCCAAAATAAAATCAAGGACCACTGCAAAGCCCTACCACCGCAGACGGGGACCAAACCAACCGCCTCAACTCCCGCCTCAACCAACTCTACTAAACCTGATTTCTCCTTCAGGGACATCATTGAACAAGAAGTTATAAACATACTCAAAAACCTCAAACCCTCCCCCTGTAAAGGGAACATATGCCCACCTAAGCTCATCAAGGACTGTTCTTCATGGCATTCATCAATGCGTCTTTCAAATCAGGCATTATCCCGGCCAGCCTCAAAAAGGCCTGGGTCCGCCCACTCCTAAAAAAAATGACTCTCGACCCTCTACAACCTAACAACTACAGACCGATAACCATGGTGCCATTCCTCCTGAAATTACTGGACTAAGCCGCTCATAGCCAAATCCAACACTTTCTGGAAACCCACTCCATTTTAGGGAACAGGCAATCTGGTTTCCGGAAAGGACACGGCACTGAAACATCTCTGGTGGATATAAAGAATCAGATCACCCAAATCATGGAAAAAGGCAAGCCAGCCTTGCTGCTTCTCTTAGATCTCTCAGCCGCCTTCAATCTGGTTGACCATAAAACACTCACAGCACACCTTACACTTTCAGCTAACTTTTTCACAAAGAAGCAGCTCTCTGGGGCACCTCCTTCCTTGATGGAAGAGCCATGAAAGTCTTCTCGGATATAGCAAACGCTACACCCACCACAATCCACTGCGGGGTCCCTCAGGGATCTTGCACAGCACACACACTATACAACTTGTTCATGAAGCCTCTCTTCGACAAGCTTGACTCACTTGGTATCGCTATACGAATTACGCTGACGATACACAAGTACTTCTACCTCTCTCAGGTTCATACTATGAAGACGCCGAGTAACTCCATACGATCTACTCCACCATCCAGGCTTGGATGGAGGTAAATGGACTCGGCCTCAATGGGGACAAGACAGAAATCATGATACTAGGCCAAAGGAACACCTTAGCCAAACTTGATAAATTGTACGCCAACTTTACCATTGACAACTCCATTATCCCCGTATCTACAGCCGCCAAGATGCTGGGAGTATACTTAGACTCGTCATTAACCATGACCAGACAGGTTAGTGCGATCACATCCTCCTCTGCGCATACCACCAAACTAATATACGCCATAAAACCATACCTATCAAAACCCAACTGCCTATCAATAGCTAGAGCAACCATTGGAGCCAAACCAGACTATTGCAATGCCCTTTTGGCAGGCGCATTGGCAAAAAACCTAAACAGGCTACAAGTCACACAGAACAATGCTCTCCGTGCCGCCCTAAGCATCCCAAGAAGGGAGCATATCTCCCAGGCCAGACAATCAGCTCATTGGCTCCCAGTCAAAGAGCGTATCACACTCAAAATCCTCACCCTCACACATAAATGCCTCACTCTCTCTGCACCTTCATACCTATCTGAAACTATCTCCAAATCCTCCTCTACACGTCCCACCAGGACACAATACACTAACCAACTCCACATCCCACCTATCAATAGATCTAAAGCCGGTGGCTCAGGCTTCCCATATATTGCTGCCAAATCCTGGAACGCACTACCCACATACATCAGAGCTGAAAACTCACTTCCTGCATTTCGTAGGAAACTCAAGATTTCACTCCTTGCGCAGTAAAATGTAACTATCTTCGAACCATTTTTGTAAATATGTACAATATCAGATTGCCTGTAACCTTATGTATGATCATGTATATGTAACTAAGCTATGTATGTAACAAGTGCCACGATGCCCTTGGGTTGCTGTGCGCTTTACAAATCCAAATAAATAAATAAATAAATAAATAAGTGTCCATTGACCAGACGTTAGAACAAGGATGAGGTCAGGTGAGAGCAGGGTCTCCCAGCCCCACCCCAATCCACATATACTAGAAACGTGAACTACTACTGTTACCTCAGACTTGGAGTAGATGTTTAGACAGTTACCAATCCCAGACGCGTTGGCCTAGTATAAACCAAAGATATAGATAAGGGGAATTTACTGGACCGAGGATAATGGCTTGCCAGAGCCAAGCTTCGTAAGACTTTCCTGTCATTTATTCATCATCTTGTTTGGGGTTAGTTTGCCTTTTATTTTGTAACCATTAAAGACTTTGTCACATTGTAGTTGGGGGGCCTTTACAACTGAGTCACTATTCCCTGCCCAGGAGAGCAGTGGGGAAAACCAGAAATCCTCACTTCCTGAAAAGAGGCCTACTTTAGTTCATTGTTTCTTCCCCAAAGCACTCTCACGATTCACTTATGCCCAAACCACATTATCTTTTTGTTTTCATTAATCAGACACCTGCTGTACCCCATGCAGCTTGTTTTTTGTTGTGAACCCGATCAGCGCTTTCTGTGGCAAATCCATCAAGTTCAACCTGGTCGAATTAGCAGAAATTGTAATGTTTAAAATTTGCAAGGACCGCCCCGCCAATGCATATTCCTAATCATAAGGAATGATCCACAGTTTCATAAGGTTATTTTGGACATAACATGAGCTGATAGCTTTAGCCCGTATGTCAGTGGACGCTGTTATGGGGCACATGCCCTTTATCCTAGATAGAGGCCCTCACCTTTGACTTTGCATCTGTAACTTGGACAGTGGTCATTTACTATAACAGTCTGAAATGCTTCATTAGTGTGAGGAAACAAATGCACTTTCCCCTCAATGATTTCTATCTGATTAAAAAGCATAACATAGTTTTAACCCCTTCAGACTAAGTTTATTAATTATGCTTGTAAAAAGAGGCTCTGCTGATTTTCAGAGATTTTATACTTTGACATCATTGGTCATTTGTATTTTGTTTATTTATAGAGCGTACCGGGCCCACAGGCAACTGGGCGCATAAACTTTGAGGAGGAAAAGTTACAGTTACATAGAATAAGGAGGGAAACAGGCTCAACCAATTTACATACATATATTGGAAGGAGCTAAGTAACAGTACAGGTAATGGTAATATAGACAGTATCGCAGTATGTGAATATGTACCATACAACCGGCAGGGCAAAAGGGTCAAGTGCTTAGTGCTGCTCGGAAGACCGCGATACAGGTTACAGGTCACAATGAAGCAGCATATGATGATCCAGAGCAGAGTATGTAAAAGGACAATATGGCAGTGTGGTCACAAAATAAGGGCTCAGGGTCACAGGCCATGCCAGGAGCAGCACAACACGAATATCATTTTTGAGCGAAGAGCCAAGACTTGCTATTGTTCTTAAAAGAGTGGAATGAGGGCACAGTTCTAATGCCAATAGGGAGGGAGTTCCATAACTTGGTAGCTAGGACAGGGAAGCTAGCACCCGCTGCTTTTTGTAGTTTAAATCTAGTAAGGGGGAGAGTGTAGGTTTGGGCTGCTGTCATGGCTCGTGTGGACGTGTGAAGAGTAAGGTGATTGGCTAGGTAGGGAGGGGCCTTGTTAGCCAGGCACTTGTGCATCAAGGCAACTGTTTTCAGAGAGATTCTGTGCTTGACTGGTAACCAATGAAGATTACTTCTGTGGTTGAGATGTGTTGGTTTCTCGGGATGCTCAGAGCCGCTCTGGTGGCATTGTTCTGGGTAATTTGTAGTTTGTTGATATTGGACTGATTAGTCTGTAGGTAGAGGGCGCTGCAATAATCTATCTTGGACATGATAAGAGTTCTGGCCAGTATGATGCAATTGGTGGTGGACAGAAATGGTCTGCAAGCATCAGTTTGCATGTGTATGCCGACGCAGACCTGACTGCATTAGTTTGTCTTGTCAGGGAGAGAGTGGAATCAAGGTAAATTCCTAGCGTTTTTGTGTCTTTGGATACCTTGATGATGTTGCCGTCGATGATGAAGTATTTGAAGGCATGGTCAAGTTTGTTAAGACGTTGGGTAGAACCCAGAATGAGGAGTTCCGTCTTGTCATCATTGAGGCAAAGTTCATGTTGAGCCATCAAGGCCTGGATGCCCATGTAGATGTCGTTCAGGAATTTAGTGTCCACTGAATAGTCACCTGTAATGGGGATGAGTATCTGGGTGTCGTCTGCATTATTAGTGTAAGAGACAACCTGACAGTCAAGAACATGAATAAGTAGTTTGGTAAAAACATTGTAGAGTGTCGTGGACACACAAGAGCCCTGGGGGACACCACAGTGAATAGGGGCAGAGTCTGCAGGCACTGAGGGGGAGAAGACCCGCATGGATCTATTGTTTAGGAAGGAACTTATCCAAGTCGTGGCAAAGTCAGAGAAGTGAGCGGCTGATGTAGGGTGCTGGCAGAGGATTTGGTGATTGACCAGATCAAAAGCCGCCAGAAGGTCCATAAGTAACAGCAATGCTAATTTCCCATTGTCTTTTATGTCGATTTGTGTTTTGAGGACGATCAAGGCCATTTCAGTCCCATGCCTGGGACGGAAGCCAGATTGCCTCAGACCGAGGAGGTTGTTGACTTCAAGGTGTTCCTGGATCTGCATGTAGGCTGCTCGATCTAGTATTTTGAGCATAAACGGGACGGTAGTGATAGGTCTGTAGTTGGTACGTATGCTAGGGTCTAGGGACGTTTTTGTTGAGCAAGGGGATAACCCAGGCATCCTTGAGATTGTCTGGGACAATACCAGTTTTGAAAGAGGAGTTTATAAAGGCTGTGATGAATGGAGCTAAATCGTGTGAAGCTTCCATTATGAAAGAAGCAGGGCACGCATCACCTTGACAATTGGAAGGTTTAATTTTGTTAATTATACCTTCTACTTCGGCTATAGAGAGGGCAGAGAAGGTGAAAGGTTTAAAGTTGGGGGTGGCAGAAGGAGGCTTACTCGTAGGAGTGGAACAGGGCTTATCTGTCTGTAAGCAATTTTGCTTGTTTTTGATTTTCAGTTGGAGGGATGAAATTTTGTCCAGGAGTGCGGACTGAATGTTAGCGCACCATTTACTGTCTTTGATACAAGTATCAGGTGGCAGGGCATGTGATTCGAGTTCCTTAAGAATCTTAAATAATTTGTTAGGGTTAGAATCTGCTTGAGAGATGCGGTTGTTAAAGATCTCTTTTTTTGCCTGGAATATTGCTTCTTTGTAATTGAGGGATGGCTTTTCCAACGTGATTCAGCACAGCGTTTAGCTTTACGGAGCACTCTTAGCTGAGGTGTGAACCATGAGTTGAGATGTGCTTGCGGTTTAGCTTTCCTAAATTTAATGGGCGCTATAGAATTTAGGGCTGTGAGCGTGGCGTGGTTGTAATTATCAGCTAAGATTGAAGGATTGGAGCAGGAGTCTGTAACTTTATTAAGAGTGGGAAGAATAAGAGGGAGTAATTTGTCTTTTGTGATGCCCCTTTTATTTCTCGTGGGCAAGGCAGGAACGATCATAGGTGTAGGTCTATTGGTGGCTTCAACATTGAAAGTTATGATGTGGTGATCTGACCAGGTGCAGGGGGAATTGGATTGTAAACTAATTTTGCAATTGGTATGTGCTAGCCAGTCGAGGGACCTTCCTTTGATGTGGGTAGGATCTTGGATGTGAAGGGTAAATCCTAGGTCATTTAGTGTATTGGCGAGGTCTAACGTAGTAGGGTCGTTGGGATCTTGGTAGCCCAAATTGAGATCTCCCAGGAGGATAATTTGCAAATTGGATTTAGATTTTTCTAGAACTAAAGATCTGATTGTGTCCACTAAGGAAGTCGCAGGGCCAGGTGGTCTGTAAATAAGGTGAAGTGTTGCTGTTTGGTTCGGTGATAATGGTAATTTTACCGAAAGAAGCTCAGATAACTTAAAGGGATGGTCTAGTAAAAAATGTTATTTAAAAAATAGATAGGCAACATAAAAAAAAAAATACTAACATTCTCCGTTTTAAAACTTCCTATGTAAAATTTTGAGCTATTCAAGCTCAAAATTCGCAAAAGCAAGCACATGGGCGCATCCATTTTGTGAAATGGGTGCCCCGCCTGTGCTGGCTTTTGCGGCACTAATGAAGGAAAAGCCAGCCAGCTGTAGTAAACAAAAGCTACCGCTGGGTGACTTTCCCTTCATTGGTGCTGTAGGCGGAGGACGGGGACCGGAGACCAGAGCAGGAAAGCTGCAGCTGAATCTCAGTAAGTGCTATTTTTTTTTTTTTTTAAAATAAGCACTAGCTGCGTTTTTTTTCTAAGTTTTCCGGGCTGGAGGAGCCCGTAAAACTTAGAAATAAAACCGCAGCTTTAAAAACGTTGTATTTATGTTTGCGGTCGTTTTTGAAGCGACCGCAAACATAAATACAACGTTATTGTGTTGGAAAACGCTGCAGTTTTTCTTTCCAAGTTTCTCAGGCTCCTCCGGCCCGTTGTTGCCTATCTATTTTTTAAATAAAAATGTTTACTAGACCATCCCTTTAATGTTTAAGTTGTGAATAGCTCTCAAGCCAAGAGTGTTTTTGTGGATGAAGGTGATACCGCCCCCTATAGATTGAGATGTGTTGCGGTCACATCTAGTGATGGAGTAATCAGAAGGAATGGCGAGCGAGAGTAGTCGACCGGAAGCTGCATGTAGCCATGTTTCTGATATTGCAATGAAGTCTAGCTCTTGTGACTTAATAAGGTTGGCAATGTCTAGTGCGTGGGCAGTGAGTGATGTGACCAAGGCGCCCTTAATCTGGGTCTCTTTCCGAGTGGATGCTCAGCAGTTAACATTGGACTTAAGTGGCGCTGGTGGCTAGGAATGGGTGATGGGGGTTTGGCAGTGGGGGGAGGGTTTTTGAGGTGAACCCTCGCATGGGAGAATCTGGTACCTAATCTCTTGTTTCTCGGGTGTAGTGCACAGGGTTGGTTGGGAGTCATTTTTTTAGCAAAGTGTTCCAACCATAAGGCCGGGGCATTAAGGTACTGGTTGGTAGATACATTATTGTCACCTATCAAGGGCTGTCCTGTGGTGTACCTATTTAGGTGAGATATTAGTTGAGATAAGTGGTGCAATGTTGCACTGAGTGTAAGGTCTGGCATCTTGACAATATGGGTCAAAGTTGATCGAGGGCTAGCTCGCAGTGGTAGGGCAAACAGGCTTAGTGGCCGAGTTTTGATGATTAACGATATGCATAGCAGTAGGCAGTGGTGCAGTAGGTTGCCCAAGAGCATGATAATCAACTTCGATATGGGGAATTAGCTATAACCACAGTTAGCGCAAACAGTTGATTCGCCTAATAAGCGATAGAGTAATAGAGAGGTATATCGAAGGGTAGGCAATTAAGATTACTTGTAGGTAAAACTTCAGAGACGGGCATGCATAGGCACAAAATGAGGAAGCAGCTAAGCTAACACAGGTGCTGTCACAGAAGTTGGGTGGCCAACAGTGGAATCAGACATGTAGTAGTAGTAGAATTGCTAGCATTGCGACAGGTGTTAGCGACTAAAAATATTCGAGACCAGAAAATAGCAGTAGTATTACCTCTATATGCAAACAGTTACTAACGATCAGAGTACAGTTGGGAACAGTTTAGTAATAGCAACTTGGATTATAGATAAAAGCATTCAGGCAGACTTAAAAAGCAACAATGAGCAAATTGGTCACATTTCTGAGTAAGCAGCTGAGCTAGTGAAAGAGATACAGTCAGGTGTAAAACAGGGCAAGCTCGCCACAAGCAAGTCTTAGTAGCAGGCAAGGAAAGTGGCCCCTCGGCGTCTGAAATATGCAGTCAATTGGGCTGACAATGAGTTGGGCTGTGAGATCACATAAATCGGTGATTAGTGCTAAGCAATATCACAATAGGCACAATGAGATGAGGGGCGGCGTGGGGTGAGGAGCAGATATGCAAACGGAGGGTGATGCCGTCTGTGGAGCCGCAACAGATACCGGAAATGCAAATACAGGAGCATACACGGTATGGCAAAGTAATGTAATTAAAATGACACGTTAAACCTGCGTTGTTTGCAGGAGAACGTTTTTGGCTCGGGGCAAAGCAGTAGACAGGCAGATGAAGGCACCAAGGTAAGGGAGCAGTGGGTTAGAACAGTGCACAGTGGGGAGTACGTGGCGACTGGGTGTAAAAAACGGTAAAGTCATGAACGATTGCAAGAATGGGAGTAGCCCTAAGAGCAGGTACGGTCATAGGTGGTGGCGCATGCGGCCGTGTGCTTACCCAGCAACTCAGGATCAGGCAGGAAGGTTGCAGGTTACAGAGTCAGCCAATCGATCGAAGTGAAGTTACAGGATTACGTTTGGTGTTTGCAGGAAGTGTTCTCGTCTGGTGGAACACATTGATGAAAGACAAATGCACCATTTGCAAGGGTTCGAATAATACTCGCAAAGTTGGGTTGGAGTGCTGAGAGTAAATACAGGGGCACGGTCTCCAGCTTGACCGGCCTAGACAGGCACAGACAGGCCTTTGCCTTATTGAGGTGCTTTGGTGGGAGGGCTGGCTGCCGTCTTCTGGCGCCGCTGTGAGCAGGAAGTAGCTACGTTGGGCCAATGGCCGGCGGGGCTCATCTGCTGCTTGTTGCTAGGCAGCCCAAACAACAACTAGTGCGGCCGCCATTACAAACGGATCCTCGTGTCTACGGCATGCTTGATGTGATGAAAACAAAGGAATTGCAGATTTCGGTGCGCAGGGGAAGCTGGATGAGCTTTCAGGGAGGCGGGTCTAAGATGAATAGTGCCTAATGCACGATCTAGGCACCTTACCCCAATGCACGCTCGGTGCCGAGGTCTGGATCACTTGCCCTAATGCTCCAAGGACGATGTGGGCAGGGTTCCTGCCCACCTGAGAAGTCGCTGTATTATTGTTATTGTTAACACACTGGGTTGATACTAAAGTGTTTCTCTGTATATTCAGTTTCTTGCAACTCCTCTTCGAAAATCAACATCCTTTGTGGTAGACGTTCTATCACGCACGACAACAATGACAGTAATATACAAATACTGTGCTATTAGAGGCCATGGTTATGCATTGATAATCATTTATCCTCAGTCACCTTTTCCTATCTTGGGCAATGCAAGGTTTCTGACCTGCGTATTTTGATTTTGATAGTTTGGTATGCTGTAGCATGTTCTGCTGGCGTGACACCATGGCCCGTTTTTAGTATCTTTGGCAGATTTGGATGGCCAAAATAGTTCTGTGATTTGAGAGTGGAGCTAGCCAACATGACTTTCCCTGAACTTGCAATATTCCTCTTTCTTTCAGAATTGGTGAAGTAAGTAATGGTGGAATTGTCTGCTCCCGGAAACGAAATGTACTTGGCCCTGACAATCTTTGCCAGAAAGTGTTAAATCACCAGAGGTTTGTGTTTCTGCTATTCATTTTGTATTTTTATTTATTTGTATAGCGCACAAGGCCCGAGGGCAACCGGGCGCATATCAACCGTACCGTGAATCACACCCCATAGAGTAAGGGGTGTGATTCACGGTACACCAGACTCGTGACCCACCGTTTGCGCAATGGCTCCCCTGGCGCACACTTCATTGTTTTCTGCACTGTCATCGAACTGATGCCAGCTGGATCAAAGAATGTAGACCTGGGTTTCACTTGAATGTGTCCAAGCTCCGGCCTTTATCATTAGAGGAGCAGAGGCAATTCATGCATGCTCCCTCTATTGATGGAATTCTTAATTTTAGCTTGCGTTGCATCTAGATCGAAATGTGAATGTTAGCATGCACCACACTTTGATGAAACTGTGAATGACGACGAGTGCAACACCTGAATGGAATCAGGATCACTAGCCTTTCTCACATCTAGATGGAATTTTGAAATTGGCAAGCGCCACACTCCGATGGAATGGTGAATGATGGCAAGCATCACACCTAGACATAATTGCAGGGACAGCAAGGCCAACTAACCAATCCACTAACAATTTCATCTCTCTGCATACACCTCTCAAACTCTAACCAAACACAACCACAAGCCTAAAACGCAGCAATCCGCACAAACGTCACTACACTGCAACAACAAAACAAACCGCACATAGACTTGCACAACAGCACACAATGACTACCAACCATAAAACACCCCAAGCCCAGCCAATGGACCCACCGGGCTGAGGCTGCCAACAGCACATCACTGCTCTCTTGAACTTTTCCAGTTTATTCCCACTAACTCACCCCCCTCCTCTCCCTCTTTCTGAGCCGCCAGAGTGCCAGGGGACCACTCTGGTGGTGATAGTGCGCGGTACAAATATCCTTTGAGGGCATTGTTGAGTTTTTGCAGTGCTGCCATACCTGTTAGCCTTGTGTAAATCTGAGTGGGGGCAAATTATATCCCCTCCTGTTCCTGAGTTAGCCAGTGGAGCGAAGCAGGGGAGAGGAGAAAACACTCTGTCTGTGTGGCTCAAATATACATACTCAGGGACTCTACCAAAAATGCCCCAGTCGCGGACACGATAGGGGTTATCAGCATTCAGAAGTCGGGGCTATGAGTAAAATACCATAGTAAATAATGTGCCCTAAACACTGTGCTATGTTATCCCTTGCCAGACAATACTGGAGAAGTCCTGCATATGAGATGTTGTGGCATTAAATCCACTTGGTGGCTCTGAGACATCCCCACATCAGGGTCACACGTGCATGTCAATTATTCCATGGGATCGTCCTGGTCACTGATGATAGAAAGGATCTGGGAGAGCCTGGATGCCCATTGGTTTTCTTTTTCCTCCACACCATCTGATGTGCTGTGGCATCCTGGCACGAAAGATGAGAATCCTTAATGGCGCCTGAGAGATCTGAGGAACCACCTTCAGAAGGGAAGGAACTTGCTGTTTTCCTTTTCATGCGGCATGCATAGAGGCTAAATAGAGTCCATCACCTGAGGGTTTGGCGAGAGACGGTTTTCTTCTCCTCAAGAGTGCAGGGTGTACTATACCTCACAGGTACTTTTTTGAATGGGGAAAAGGAAGAACAAAACTTGTCCTAAGTGAAAGCGATTGGTGGGGACATTCTATCATTTGGCCTCTTCTTGCTGCAAAATACATGCCTGCTGGGACGGTGTGTTAGAAGTAATGAATACGATACTAGATGACTAATTGGAGATGAACCCCACCGTGTGATTGTTGGGAGTGTGGGGAGACTCATCCTCGTGCCCCAGGACAAGACCATGACAGGTCTTGCTTTGGTGCTAGAGAAAATAGCAATGAGTTGGGGGCGGGGTGAATAGTGCCTCGTTGCTTACCTGGGAATATTGGATGAATAGATGCATGGGCTTGGAAGAGCTGGTTTACAAGAACAGGGGGTGCTCTCACAAACATGAGAAGGCGTGGGGGAAATGGATGGCATGGAATGGAGGGCCTTGAAGCCTCAGAGAGGAGTGGGGTTGGGTGAGGGGGATAAGAATATGAGAGGAGGTGACCAAATGCCAGATTTCTATGAGGTGGGGCAGCAGGAGGGGGTATAGTGAACAGGAGGGATTTAGGTTACAGTCGGGGAAGAGGAAGACGATGTTGGTTGGTTTGGGGAGTTGCTCTGTATCCGGTTGAATGATGATGCTTGCCGAATATTTGTTTTGCATTGTCAAGAAAATTGAAACAAAATTATGTTATAAAAAACGAAGAGATCTACACACAACAGGAGATCAATCCATGGGAAAATCAGACAACTGTGTATCTAGCTACCGGCTAGAGCCAGGCAGGCAGGTTATTTCCTTAGTGGAAGGGAACTTGAGGCTAAGGATGTCCAAGGGACACAGAATGTGTATTTCCTGTTCAGAGATTGGTTCTTTCCTGTTGAACAGGGGGTGACCCAAACAATATGCACTTGTCTGTCACTGCATATGCTCCCTATGGCTGGGAGTTGTTAGGGATGTTTTACAACCATCCTTTCTCTGTAGGCACTCTGCATGGACATCCTGAGTCAGAGCATTTTATGGCGCATCAGCTGCTGTGGATAACTACTGCATTTTCATTCCACGTGTTTGTTGTTTTCCCTGTAGCCACTTTGACCAGGGACTTGGACCAAGTCCATCTCTGCATTTCTGGTTGTTTGCATCTCAGTAACATCTGGAAGGCCATTCTGTTGAACTCTTTAGGCCAACAGCAACTGCCCATTTGCCTTTGGTTTCTGCCTCTGCAGGGAAAACCTACATCTTGAGCATGCCAGCAGGCCTTGCAACGGGGAATGTATAGTACACACTCTGGGAGTTAAGGTTAGGGTTTATATTGGTGCAACTGTGTTTAAGCTCTACCTATATTTATTTGCACCTGTCACATGTATATTCTTAAGTTTTATTTGGCTACAGTAATACATGTTTACAGTTTGTTTTTTAAATCCCAGTTCTTTGTTTATGAAACAGTGGTGTATCTGTGAGTTTTCCAGTTGAATGGTGTTTGAGCCAAAGTGATCAGCCCTATCCTGATTTGCACTCCTTACACCTTGGTGCCCAAGATCACTTCCACAGAACAGGCAAGGTATGGTTACCTTAAAGGCATTAGCCTCTAGCATAGAACCATGAAGAGTTTTGTCACTGTATACCCCATTGGTTATTTACCATTCCTTTGCTACATTCAGGTGATATTAGGTGAGTGCACAGTGCACTACATACCGGCTAAATTATGTTGTGTCTTGGCAGGTAATAAAGGCATGTAGATATGAGGAAATTAGATGTGTGTGAGTCATACACCTTCTTGACAATGCACTGTGACTTAGAGCTGACTCCCAATGCCACTTGAAGCCAGTAAAAGATCAACATAGAGGGAGAAATTTTACCCCTTCTGTCTGACGCTCATGAGGAGATGAGCCACCTCTTGTACGCGAATCATGATAAATTGATCCACTCTAACGTTTCTCGTATCCAGTTGTACTCCGAGACCCCCGGACGGCCCATAGAGCCGAAGTTTGCTCAGAAGTGCTGTAAGATGAGATTGCTGCACCTTTGAGATGGATTTTGGTGCAGATTTATTACTCCAACACCAATCAATAAGGACAACTGAATGGTTTGGCAAAGGGAGTCCGTTTAATGACAAGTACAAAAAACGGGGAGTCATGGAAATCAGCAGTGATGCGATCGTCCTTCACGCTTTAACTCCAACGAACTTCATACAAGTTGTAACATTTATACTCAAAGCTCATCGTAATTGATGTGTAACACTCAAAAGTTAATGTGCAATTCTTTTGGTTCGGAAAAGGTAACTTTAATATAGGTAAAATATCTATATATGGTAACGGAATGAGGTGATTGGGTAAAACACTGTCAGGTGGGCGTCTAAACCCTTCCTTAAAAATGGCTACTGTAGACGTCACCAAAAGTACGATGTCCTATTGGTTCTACTAACTACAGGAACCTAGATTATTGGGTCCCTTTTGTTTGGGTGGGCACCAACCCCATGCACATTCTTCCATTTTGCTTAGCAGCACGCAGAATGGTCGACCAGGTGCGGGGTGCCCCTTAGTTACCCTGCCTTTCTCCAATTATGGTTACAATCAATCCTCACTTCAGCAACTATGTGTTAATTATTTCACTGTGGTTGGCCTCAAAACTGCCTCTTCTGTCTGGAAAAGTTCTGATATCTCTGCATGTGAGGATGCCAAGCATAGGTGTGAACCCATGCTTCTTCTCGCTCGGCTGGTCACGTGATTCCCACACCGTGAATTTGTCTCGTTTCTCTCAATTTGTGTATTTGATTCTTATTTAGCTCTGCCACCTGCCTACGCCTCCTTATCTTGACCTTTCAGAGACAGGATATTCTGTTCTTAAGTTTCAATTATATGTAGCTACTGTTCGCCTCGTCTCTTGGTATTACCTTGGCTTCCCTGGAACAAGTTGCTTCTGCTGAGATTCGATTCAGCCGTCTCTTCTCGTTTTGTTAAATCTGAATCTCTGCTCATTCGGCCTTTAGTAACCTGGGTTGATTCTGCTTCGTTTGCAAAGTGGAATATACTTATACTAAAGTACTTTGTTTGAGGTAGATTTATGTATAATGGTGCTTGCCGCACTACTCTTCTACTTAGCATAGCAAGCTGCACTGTTTTCTTAGCTTTCTTGCGGTTCCAAGCATATGTACAGGTGTAAACTGATCAACTGTGTTCATTTTGCTTACAGCTTAACTCTCTTATGTTTTGGACCTCATTCCTTTGTCTAGGTCCACAATAGCCTTACTCATGGCGTTTCATCTCTTTGTGTCATTCTCAGGTCATTATTTCTTCTATCTGTGAGTCCGTCCGGGTCCTTGTGAAGTCATCATTCGACTTCCATTAAGACCTTCTTGTTTTTTTCTGGGACAGTACTTAGACACTCTTGATTTCGTGCCATTGGCTGGAAGGGTTTCCTTAATGGATACCTTACTGTCCATGGTTTTCTGGGTATTGGTACTTCAATGGGAGTTGCTCTTCTGATAGGTACTGGGCAGAGCCCTACTGCGTCCCTCTGCTGGTTTATTTGCTCATCATACGTCACATATGTTGGTGTGAGTGTTCCTGGTACTTCAAAACGGGCGACTGGAGTGCAGGCTGGATTTGGGAACTCCTCTACACTCCCCCCTCGGGGCGATTCATCGACCACTTTCACCTCCGTATTCATCTTACTTGATTCCTCTGTATTTATCTTCACTCCATCACCAGGGTTCATTCCCTCCGCATCTTCTGGGTCTATACATAATTGTTAGAAGAAGTGTCTCTTTGGAGTCTATATTTGTATTACTCTTTTCAGGCTTCTTGCTGTCCTTACATGTTTGTCTTTATTCCCTGCATAATATCAACAGTTTCTTTGCAGAGTCCAGTGATCACCCATGCTCTGCAAATCACCACTCCTTTCTCCCATCCGTCTGGTGAAAGCACTGTTTCCCAAATCTGCATTTGGGCTCTGTTCTTCCACTTTCGAGCTTCCTCTGGAGTTTTTCCTTGGATATTTAATCTCAGGTTCACTTCCCATCTTATTTCTGCTCCTTTAACTCCAGGCTTCTCGTACATCATTCCTAGTATGAGCTCTGTTTCTCGTCTTAATGTCTTGAACATCTTCATCGGGATAGGCTGTTACAGTTGCCCATATTAGGGAAGCGTCACTTCCCATAAACTGGCCTCTAGTTTTGCACATGGCTACGTGTGAAAGACAGTGTGCTGTCTGGACATCAATTTCTACAACCACGAAGATCTTGGACTTCCCCATTCTGTATGGTAGGAGTACACAAACAAAGCATTCCCCTTCTGAACTTGGTCTTCAAACTTCTTTCATGTGCTGGTACCAAATGTTGTTTCCCAGATGTGCTGTGCTATCCAGGTAGTCGTTTAGTTCGTTGTCATCTCCATGCATGCTTCTCTTGGTTCTTAGTGTTTTCCTGTAGTTGGCTATGACCACATCCATGAATGCATCTGTATGGCTTTTTCTTGCTGGAGGATTCTCAGGTATCTCGGTCCATGGTGCAGGCTTCCTCATATGAGCCATTTGAGTGGACAAGAGTCTGGCAGCTCTTTCCCTCTCCTCATACATCTTTCTCCTGCTGGTTACAAATGCCCATACCAACCACCCTAACATTGGTCCGGTGTATGGTTGTATTGTAGAACTGGTACATGTCCCTTGTGTTGGAACATATATGCTTGGCAATACAGCTGTCTGTGGGTGTTTATTCTTCAGCTCTGCTAGTCTTTTCCTTTCTCCAGCTAGTGACGGCCATAATGAGTCTACTATCAGCTGTGTTCGTGCAGAGAGCTTCTCTGAGTTGGCTCTTGTTTTCTTAAGAGTTTCAGACGTGGCTGCTTCTGTTGGCTTTCTTTCCAACTCTTCTTGTCTTTCCACAACATATGCTGTGGAGTTTCTTATGGCAGGAAGTCTCTTCTTCTCTCCTGTTTTGGCTTGTGGTTCTGCAGTCACTGTTTCGTGGTCATTCAGTGTTTGCATGCGTGTGGTTGTCAGTAACCTTTCTTCATTCATACCTTGCCGACCCTGTCTCCGGCTTTTCTTTTTGTTTGTTACCACAAGTGTGTATGTGTCATTGCTAATCACATCCATTTCAAGTTCATTTGTATTTGTATTTGTATTTATAGATTTATAAAGTGCCTTACGCCAAAGCGCTGTACATGGAACAACATAATACATAAAACATGAACGATTTAACTTTTGAAGAAATTACAATATGAATCAATCAAACAATAAAACAGTGAGAAGAGCAATTAACTGAAGGGGATAGGGAGGAGAGGGAGATGGGACAGGATAGGGGGGAGTGGAGGAGGCGGGTAGGAGGAGGAAAGGGGAGGGTGGAAGAGGGGAGGCAGGAGAGGGGAGGGGAGAAAGTCAGGAAAAAGAGTGAGGAAGGGGGGAAGTATTTCATTAATTCCCCCATCAGATCTTCTAGGGACTGGAATGACTATGTAAGGTCTGGGTGCTTTTGTGGGTTTCATGCGTGCATCATTAGGTTGGTGCACTGGAATTGGAACGCTTTGTGCACCAATACAAAATGCAGTTCTGATTGTTAATGACAATAAAACAATGATGGATATGATACACAAATACATTATGCCCCTGTAGGTCAGCTGGCAGCATTTACTTCCAGAGAAGCGTGGATATCTCTCCTCCTGTAGGAGGACCAGATTGCTGCTCTGGATCCCCAACTCGATCATGCTCCAAATGTAAATTTTTATTGTACTCCTTTAAACAATATCGTCTTTCGGGTTCTGTGTTTAAGAGTGTCCGGTGCTCCACAAGTGTCCCCCCTTTTGTGGGAAATGAATTGTCTCTTATCTCAGGATACAGTTCCTTTGCTAGACTATGGGAAAAATCAAATTAAATAACAATTCAACAAGTCCTTTTATTGTGCATGTTTGAAGTATGTCAGTTCCCAGTCCATGCCTCAGATTTGCTTCAGTCCTGAAGACATATTGTGTCCTGTCAATGGAAAGTAAGAAAGGAAATCTCTGACAATGCTCTCTTGATCTGCCCCTCGGTGGAAAGCTTTTAGAATCTTCTCAGATAGTTCTGCTGATGGTTAGAGAGTTCCACTTGTAGTACAATTCCAAGTAAGAGCATGCCCATCTGTGCAACATTAGCTGGATCTCTGATGAATGTGAGGACGTCAACATCAATTGGTCTCCCCACTAGCTCTGGAAAGTCAGTGACTAGGCAAAAGAGGATGTTGTGGGCCAACCTGCTGTCTTCTGGTGACAGAGACATCCGTCCTGTTCTGCTGAGTTTCAGGATTGTATGCTTCCTCTTTAATGTAAGCAATGTCTGCACGTCTCGTTTGCGTAAGGTGCAACTAAGATCACAATTTTATTTAAGAGTTGGCTTAAATGTTCTGTATTTGCTGGATCTTGAAGAAACGTGAGTCTGTCTGTTGTTCTTCCAACAAGATTTAGACAACCTTCGATTATGCAAAAGAACAATGTATTAATAAGCTCATTTACTTCCTTCTCTGATTGGGACATTTGGTCTTTCCTCACCGTACTCAGGAAGTAGGAGAAATTGTTCTGTAATCACAGTAAGCAGTCTCTTTATTGTCTTTTCGTTTTGAGGATCTTGAAGAAAATCAGTGACACTGGTGTGCCTTCCCCCCAATGATGGGTACAATCTTAGTACTATATTAAAATAAGTTATTATTATATTGTGGCTTATACGTGCAATTTTTCTTCTTCACCCTGCAACTAGGATGTAGAGAGTGTCCGTTTTTATGTCCTTTTCCCCTTTTTTGCTTAGAGGAAGTGTCCACTTTAAGCCACAATTTGCAAAAGGTTGTTTGTCTTTGTCTGACTGGTCATGCGTCCTTCTTCTTTGTCATGGATCTCGTCTGCACATGCTGTGGTTCTTCCCCATTGCTCGTCGACTCCTTTCGTTGGGGTGCAGGCAGGGGGCCTTCTCCGATGTAGGGGTTCATATCACCGAGAAAAATCCAAGCTCTCCTGCCTTGTAGTTTCACTGCAGTCCTCCACTTTGAAGGGACCGTTAAATCTTGGCTCGTTCCACTTTTTCCTTGTATGGTTCCTTACAAGGACGGCATCTCCAGGGAAAATGGATGGTACACAAAGTCCTTGAGCTGCGTCGGTAGTAGCATCTCCTTCTGTGTTCTTTGCTGCCCTGTACCTCTTTCATCATCGCTGCAGCTGGTCTGAAATTATAGTAAGGCAAGATGTCATGCAGTCCAGGTAGTTTTGCATTTCAGACCCTACAATTTCTCCTATTGACTGGGCATCACATCTAACTCTATCTGAGGGGGTCAGAGAAGTATGCATTATTCTTCCTGTGGCTATCTCGTGCGGCTTAAGATGATGGTCAGAACCTGGTTGGTTCCTAAGTGCATAAAATGCCAAAAGAACGCAGTGAAACCATCCCTTTCTTAGAGTAAGCTTCAACTTGGCTATCCTTTCCTTTAATAAGCCATTGAGCTTCTCACAGAACCCGTTACCTTGCGGATGATACGCCAACGAGAACTTGGGCTTTATACCAAGCAGCAAGCTAATCTGTTTGAATGTCTCGTTTACAAAGTGAGCTTCGTTATCTGATCTCATGACTTCGCACACCCCCCACCTGGGGAACACCTCTCTCACTAAAAATGTGGCCACACAGGTAGAGTCTAGGCCTGTACATAGACCTGCCTCAATCCATCTAGAGAATGGACACACCACAACAATTAAGTATCTGTACCCATTACATACTTGAATCATGTCGACGTAATCAACATGCAAGTGCTGAAAAGGCCCATTTGGCCTGGGGATGACTCCTCTCGTTACTTTTAATTACTGTATAATGCAGATTATACAGTTCACTATAAAGAATGCAACATGCTTGGTTAAATTTGGAATGAACCAGTCTTCTGCGAGTGTTGCTGCTAAATTTTCTTTTGTTATGTGTGCCGGATAATGTAACTGCTCCAGCGCTATTTTTAATAGGGCTATAGACATTATTGGTTTACCAGTGCTGTCTTGTCGCCACAAGCTGTCAGAGGGTTTTAAAGAATACCCTCGTCATTTCCAAATATTCTTTTCTTCCTGTGGTGTCTCCCTTTGGCATTCCATCAATTGTGTCTGCCCAAGGTTGTTATAGCTTTCAAGTGTAGTTTGTGCAATCATTATTCGCTCATTGGCATGAATAACTTCCACTTCCATGATCATTTCACTTTTGGATGCCATACGCTTGGCTTCCGTGTCTGCTGCTTGATTTCCACGTGAGATAAAATCTGACCCTTTCATGTGGACGGCGCATTTCACGACCACTATGCCCACTGGGAGCTGTAGTGCCTTAATTAGCCTTTCCAATAAGGCTGCGTGTGGCACTGGTGTGCCATCTGCTCGGAGGTAGCCCCTATTTTCCAGCGTGCTAAGGCTGCGTGCACTGTCAACGTCATTGTACACTGTTACTTCCTGGTCTGCGTGATTCTCAATGTCGAGTATCAACGCCAATAATTCTGCAGCAAGTGCTGAGTAGTGAGATGGTATTTGCGCACTAATAAGTACTCAAAATTCTCCATTGGCTGTGTGCTTCATCACCACAACGCCTAGATATCTTTGTCCGTCATTTTGCTCGTTTCTCAAAGAACCGTCAATACAGACACTTTCTCCTTCTGCCAAGGCATTTTCTTTTACCCTGGGAATTTCATCATAGAATTCTTCATAATTTGCACAGTCATGTATTGGCTCTCCTTCAGTGACTGGCTCTGCTATAAACGTAGCTGGGTTCACTATCTTACATCAGACTACTTTGACCAATGAATTCGATATGATCACTTCATAAGCAGAAGCTCACTGAGATGTCAATGTGCCTTTGGTTTTTCTAGGATAGCAAATAGTGAGTGCTGGACGTACAAGGTCATTGAGCAGCCCATCAAAATGGTTGTAGCCTTCTCTATGGTGAACGCTTCGGCAGCTAAACTTTGTTTGCAAGGAAAATGACCTCTCATTACTCGGTCCAGATTTCCACTATAGTATGCCTGGGGCTTGTACCCCAATGTGGTTCTCTGTGTGAGTACTGCCGTCATAACGCTGCCATTCGTGTGTGAGAACAGGTAGAATTCCTCTGCATAATTGGGAATCCCTAGAACTGGTGCCGTGCAAATAGCTCTTTTAAATTCAGCAAATCCTTTTTCCATGGTCTCAGACCATTCAATTTTTTCTTTCGTCAGTTGGGCCTTTTTTAGGGCCTGAAGTAAAGGCTTAGTGTACGAGCTATAGTCGAAGACCCATGCCCTAACATAGTTGCATAGGCCTAGAAAGCTCTGCATCTGTTTTATTGTGTGTGGCTTAGCCGTGATCAGTATGGCTTCAGCCCTTTCTGGGGTCACTCTCTTTCCCTCATGTGAGATCAGCTGGCCTATGTACAGCACTTCTTGTTGACAATATTGTAACTTTTCCTTGTCAACCTCATATCCTTTCTCAGCCAGTATAGTCAATAGCTGAACAGAATCATGCCTGCATTGCTCTTGTGTCGTTCTGCAAATTAAGATATCATCCACATATTGCAGGACAACCCTTTTTAATGCAATATTGCTCAAGTCCATCTGCAGGACTCTGTTAAAAATAGATGGAGACTCACAATACCCCCGGGGATAGCCTTGTGCTTTTCAGACGCATCTGTCTGAATGTGAATGACGTCAGATCTTGTGAGTCACGGTGCAACGGGATTGAAAAAAATGCATTTTCTCAAGTCAATCACCGTAAAATACTTTGCCTCAACATGTAGATTAAATAGGATTGTAGCTGGATTAGGAACTAAAGGAAACTCGGCCTCAACAATATCATTTATTGGGCGTAATCCTGAATTAGCCTCCAAGACCCTCCCTTTGATTTTTTGATCAGATAAACCGCGGTATTGCATGACGACTCTGACGTCACTAAGATGCCCTGCTCCATCATTGCAGAAATTGTCTTAAAAATCCCCTCATATGCCTCTCTGGACATGGGATATTGTCGGGCTTTTTGTAGAATTGCTCCTGGTTTGTATTTGTATTTTGTATTTGTATTTTATTTATTTATATAGCGCACCAGGCCCAAGGGCAACCGGGTGCATAGTTTCATTTTAATTTACATAGTTTTCAGTTTAATTTTCACTTCTCCGACCCCTTTCAAGAGGCCTACGTCATAGGGTCCTGTAGTCCATACTGAGACAGGCACCTGGGCCATGTCATCATCAAAATATTCCGGACGGGTTCGTGCCAACATCATTCTCTGAGGCACTTCTCTTTTGATCATTTTCACCCAAAAGTTGAGACTCACTTCCACCATTGTCTCTCCCATATCTGCTTCCTCTTCAAACAGATTGTCATTGGTGACGTAAGTCAATCGATATCCTTCTTCAATGGCGACCATTGTCGGCCTTCGTCATCATGACCATCAATCAAGGCCATTCTCCCTCGTACTGCAGCTGTGTGTATCATCAAGGGAAATACTTGTGCCTTTTCCTCGTGCATAGGTATTCTTGCTCTAAATAAGAACTCATCTGGGGTTCTCATTATTCTTTCTGCAAGGCCTGGCAGCCCTGCCATTAGCACACGCATACCATATGCAAATATTTCTGGCTCTAATGGCATAGCCCTCATGGCTGTGTGTCTGCGTATGCTCTGATCATTTTGCATACATTGGAATAGTGCATTCCTGGAGTTCAACATACTATGCCCTCCTCCGTGAACGAGATTGTCATGTTTAACTTTTTCATTGGACCTCGACCCAAAATGTTTACTGGGGTCTGACGTGAATATAGTAAAGGCACATTCATTTCACATTCTCCTATAGAGACTGGAAGTGCATTTGTGAAGGGAACACGACTTGTAACACAACCAACATACTGGCGGTGGTCGCATCATTTGCCCGGTTGACATATCTTGATTACCCTGTTGCATATTTTGATAACCTCCTTGATTATTTTGGAAACCTTGCTGATTGCTCTGCCATCCTCTTCCTCTAAATCCTCTTCCCCTGGTGTAAAACCTAGTGTTGCCCTGATTATTCTGCTGTGGATTAGTCACCTGTTGCATGCTTAATTCAGCTGTAGTTATCATAGCTCCCTCAAGAGCATACTTTGACAATTTCTTCTGCACCAATTTCGCTTCTTCACCCTTTTATGCAGCTTCCTTTTTGTGATTCTTTTCTTGCAGCAGTCTGTAATAATGTGCGATGGTCAGCTGTATTTCTGACCATGGTTTAGCCTTGATTCCTACCAATTTCTTGAGCTGCTTCTGTACCAGTTCTGGCAGCCCTTGGCACAATATATGGCAGAACACAGGTATAGATTTCCCCCAAGATTCATGAGTCTCGAGCACCCATGCGTCTTGGAAATTCTGTATATAAAGCAACGGATCCTCAGACTCCTTCCTTTTCTGTGTCATTATAACTCCCATATCGGAAGTGTCTGGGCAAAGCACTCATAGCGCTTTCCATGCTGTGGCTCTGCAGTTGTTAAATGGAGCTCCATCATGTGCTGTGTTGATTGTGGTCACACCCGGGTAACCTGCCCGTGTCCACACATCGTCTGCTCTCTCACCAAGTATGGTGATTAGGAGACCTTTGATGTCCCCTATAGCTAGGCGTGTTTCCTCCGGTCATTTTTTCTAACTCATGTATCCATTTTCCAGCCCCCAATGTTAGCATTGGAAGCTTGTTTTTCAAATGTTCTCGATCCATGTGTGGCCATGGAATATATTGTGGTCTTACGCCCCCTTTCTAGAGTAATAGAAATTGGGATGTATAGGTTTCTCTCTCTACCCTTATGGTTCTTCTATCTCTGGCAGGGGTAATATTCCCGCATCATTGCCTGCCTGGTAGGGACCTAAGTCTGTTCACGTAGGGCAGTGAAGACACCCCCCTCTGACCGTGAGATACTTCTTCATGTCGGTCTGACTGCGTGGCTGATTCTGATGCTCTTGGTGCAGACTCGCTATTGTCTGACCATCTTATTCCTTTTTCTCTTGGGAGTCGTCTTTTTTTTCGTATCTCTTCCTCATTTTCCTTGCTCTCCTCCCTCTCTGTGTCGGACATTGTCTGTCCCCAATTCGTGCAACTTCTTGTGTCTTCTTGGTTCCTACTTATTTCTAATCTCTCCAGGGATAGTTCCCTATTTCTACTACTTCGGAAGACATCCTCAGTGTCGTAAAGCTGGGTGCTCTCCAGGCACTCGTCTTCCCCCTCTTCTTCAGGTGTTTGTTCTAGCCCCATTTCATCATATATTTTATCAATCCTTTCTCCGATGCTTCTGGTGTCGAAGTCATCTTCCATATTTGCCATAGACGTGCCTGGTACTGAATTGTAGGCAGGAAAGATTTCTTCTATGTCTTCGAAATCTACTACTGGAGCGTGTTTTTTAAGCTCTCTCCCCAGATATTCAAGATCGCATGCTCTCTGTCTCCACTTACATTCGATATCATCATCGAATTCTTTGCGCTTCCTTGCCTCTTCTCTGACCCTATCTTATTCCTTTTTCTTTTCATTTCTATGTTCATCTGCCCTTCGAATTTCCTCATCTCTTCATCTCTTTATTCTTTTTTCTCGTATTCTTTGTTCTTCCTCTGACCTTTGCTGCTTCTGTCTGTCTTGATCATTGGCTGCTCTTGGTTTGTGATCGAGCTGTCTTTCTTGCTCTTTGCAATGTAGCTGTTCTCGCCTTTGTCTTTCTTTCTTATTCTTTCGTCTCTCAATTCCTTCTCCTTCCCCTGTCTCTGCGCCTCGTCTAGCCTTTCCTTTTGTTTCGCATCGTCAATGCCTTTGCCATCAAGTTTCAATAAAATTTGTCCTCCCATCCATTCATTTTTTGCGAATGCTATCTCATCAGTTCTATCTTCGTTTCCCTTCCATCTTTTCCCTTCTCTCTCTTTGTCGAGAGATGAACTTGTTTGTGCCTGATCCCTTCTTTCGTCATCGCGTCTCCCCTTGTCCCTTTGGACTGTGGAGGTAATATCCTTGTCCTTATCTTTCCCTTGATTCTCGTCACTACTTCGCGTAGGTGACTCATATGCCGGGTTGCCATATCCCGTGGCTGCTTTAAGTTTTCTCAGCGGGTATAATCCCTCGTCTTTACTTTCTTCAACGTTCGTTTCCGATGGGGCGGGTGGTGCGGTAGGCGTCTCACCCCCCTTTGAGCATACATTAAGTATCCAATCTACTGACGGCTCCTCTCCCTTTGTGGTGCATCCAATGACAATGAAGATACTAATGGGGGTGGACAGAGAGGAAGAAATACAAATGCCCCCCCACAAAGAGGCCGTAATACTAGAGGTAACCAGGGTACAAGAAATGGATCAATACGCCCGCCTATTTTAGGCAGAGGGAACAGCCGGCAAGATTGGTCATCAGACCGAATGCAAACACGCAGTTACCGGGGTTGGTAGTGAACTTATCTAGTAAGATTCTTACTAAAGAAGAGGAACGGTGCCTTAATAAAGGTCTAAATTTCGTGGTGTCGAAATATCACAATCCTGTTGAGTTTAGATTGAATTTAACGCTTTTATGCGGAAGGTACATTTGAAAGAGTTTTTTGAAGACAAACCAGCTAGTATTTATACCAACTATAGTGGTTTGAGAAATCCATCTACTTTTTGTCCTCCCCAGCATACTCCTTCCCCGGAATCATTGGTTTTTGAAAAAAAGGTACTCCGGGATATACAGAAATTAGAAAAGAAAGGGACGCCTAAAAATTCCAACCTAAGTCAATTAGAAATTACTATGTTACGCTATCTGGGTAACGATGAGAAAATAGTGATTAGACAGGCGGACAAGGGCGGTGCCATTGTTATCCTAAACAAAAAAGATTATGTAGGTGAATGCGATAGGTTACTGGCAGACAATAAAAGCTACCGTAAAATTGAACAAGATCCTAGTCCCGGTATTATCAAACAGATAAGGGAAAAGGTTGATAAAGCTGTCGACCAACAGCTTATCAGTAAACAGGAAGGCGACTACCTCACCCGAGAAACAGCGAGAACCCCGATATTTTACATTTTGCCCAAAATCCATAAAAACAAAGATAAACCTCCGGGTAGGCCGATTGTTTCAGGCGTAAACTCTATTTTGGAACCTTTGTCCAAATACGTAGATTGTTATCTACGTCCATTTGTCAACAAAATGAAGAGCTATGTTCAGGACACAAGAGATGCTATTCTGAAAATTGAAGGACTTATTTTTGATCCAACTACTGATGTATTAATCTGTCTAGACATACAATCGTTATACACTAACATTCCCCAAAGAGCCACGTTAGAAGAAGTGGAGGAAACCCTGCTTAAACATGAGGATAACCATCCGGTCAGTAATGCTTTCATCATATGGTGTGCCGAAATGGCCCTTACTTAAAATTTCTTTCAATTCATGGGCCAATTTTACATGCAGGTGGAAGGCACCGCCATGGGTGCAGCAATGGCCCCTAATTTAGCAAACCTATATGTAGACATGGTGGAACAAACCATCATTTATTCTGGGGTCAATCCTTTTAGACAACAAATATCTCAGTGGCTGCGATATATTGACAATGTCTTTATGGTGTGGCATGGATCATTAGAAGAAGCTAACAATTTTGTGGTGTGGCTGAACAATCAAAACAGGTACCTGAAATTCACAGCATCTATGAGTTCCAATGAAGTTAATTATTTAGATTTGACTATTTATCAAAGAGATAATCAATTGTGGGTCAAACCATTTGTAAAAAGTACCGATAAGAATGTATTACTGCATTATGGCAGTCACCATGCCAAACATGTGCGTGACAATTTGCCCTTTGGGCAATTTTTGCGCCTTAAACGCAACAGTAGCACTCGGTCAGACTATGAAGAAGGGGCCAACATTTTGATTAACAAACTTACAGAGAGAGGGTACCCAGCCAAGATTGTTAAACAATCCACGAAACAAGCTTTTAATAATCATCGAGAAGCTTTGTTTGAAAAGAAAAATAGAGACAGTGTAGAGAGCCCATTAGTATTCGTAAACACCTTCAGTAATATTTCTTATAAAGTCAAGAATATCATCCATAAGAATTGGAAAAAGATAATGACCATTCCACCTCCTCTAGTGGCTTTTAAGAAAAGCACTAACATTCGCAATTTAGTAATGAGGAATGATGTGCAGAAAACTCGTAGCACTGAAGTGAGACAGAGCACATTATGGGTATTACCTAGGATTGTAGGACATCATCCTTGCGGTGATTGCATTATGTGCCCCCTTACACGAAAAATGACCTCCGTGAATCTGGGTTTAAAATCAGAATGGCAAATGAAGGAACATACTAATTGTCAGACTGATAATGTGATCTATATGATTAGATGCCCGTGTGCCTTATTGTACATAGGAAAGACCAACAGAAGATTCAAGACACGCATGATAGAACACAAGAGCTGCCTTAAAAACCATGTTGAGAAAGCCCCTCTGGTGAAACATTTTGAGTAGAAGGGCCATTCTTTTATGGATTTTGAATGGTATATCCTTAAGAAAGTAAAAGGGAAAACACAGGAAGATATCAATAGAAAATTGTTGAATTTGGAACAGAAATTGATTTTTCTAACTAATAGCCATGTAATAGGACTTAATGAAAATATTGAATGGCACAACATCAAATGAACTATTTTTGTGTATCAAATATTGTTGGTCGTGTCATGCATGGTCTGGGGGCATTTCCTATCAAGATATATTTATTGTTAAATAATGATTTATATCTTGGAATCCATATCAGGAAACAATGTGGTCAGGGAACTAATTAGTATAAATGAGATGATCTTCCCCGGAGTGTGACACAGGATAGGGAGATATGGACCTGTCTATATTGAATGATTAATATCATCAAGTGTAGGGTATTTGTTTGCATGGTCCTGTTTTCCTTAAACCCTACTCATACAGATAGTTGAGATATCTATATACAGTAGATAGGCTCTGTGTTCACATTTACCGATGGATGCAATATTTGCATCACAGTACTAATGGAGAGAATTATTTTTACCTTTTCTTCCTCCTTATTTGCAAATAAATGCAGCAACCTAGATGAGCCTTGATTACTAGTTCTAGACACACGTAGTGGCATTGTTGCGGGTTGCTAAGGCAACGTCACATTTCCCAGCGACAGCGTCGCGCGACGCGATGACGTCATCGCGTTACGTCCGACGGGATGACGTCACCTATGCGCACGATCGCTATGCGCGATATAAAAAGAACGGCTCGCGTTGTGAGCATGCCAGCAGGAAAATAATGAACTGCGGATGGGACTCCGGTTCAGTACTAAAAGAGGTAAGCTAGAGTGCCTGCATAAAAGGGGCATATGTGAGGTCCAGTATTTACAATTTTGCCCCTGTGTAAATTGAGTATCTAAGGGTGCACTCTTTTTGTTACATTCCCATTATAGGGAAGTCGTTTTTCCCACTGAGAGCTACAATGTGGAGTAGAAATTAGTTTCTGTGAGCCCATTTACAAGACTGCAGACCCCAGTAAGTAACTACACTTTACAACTGAGGGATACAAAGGTAGGATCGTTTTTTCTCCCTTGGTTTTCCCTTTTTGAGGCTTTAACCTTGAAATTAAGACCCTACAGAGTGTCCTGTTTTTTTAACAGAGCGCATACCGCATGGTGAATGATAGCCCTGATTTGGGTTGGAAAAGATCCTATATACTGCACCTACAAGAGAGAACAATCAATATTGGAACTGAGGTGAGGGTATGCCCTGTAAGACTGGGTTTGGTCTACTTATTTAGGCTTTCAGAATAGAGATGTGTGCTCAATGATCAGAATATACGTTAGCAAGCACAATGTTTTTGATGATGACAGTACAGAATGTGGTAAGATGTGGGCTGTCTCTCTCCAAACCACTGTTAATGGTGAAGGACAAGAATTGTGATTGTCTTATAAATCTGTATAACATTTATTGGCTACAAGTTTGAAGCACTAGTATTTTATAAAGTATATACTTGATGCATCCTAATGGTGATTAGGACTGGCTAGGTTAAGCAAAATAACCAATTATGCCAATATAGTAATTTGTATGTTTTGTATGTACCCCCAACTATAGAAACCAGAACCATAGAGAGTAGTCTACGGGAAGCACAAGACAATTTTCTGCCCCTGAAGAATGTCCAGCTAATAGTAACATCCAGGACAGAAACTTATGTAAGTCGGGCCAAGTTGTTGTACACAGTAGGAAATAAGAAAAATTGAGTTTGCTACTTTCGTGTGTTTTCAAGTATTTGTTTAACTTGAATATGTGTGGTGAAATCACCACTTTTAAACATTGTATATCTTTTATGTGGTGTAAATGCATTTTTTAGCAAAATGTTTTTTGATACTTGTGCTGTTTAGCAAATGAATTAAAATATGATATTTTAAATGTTGGATAGATGTCATTTATTAGACTTTGCATAGCCTATATTTGTTTGAATGGCTGCGTGATCAGGTTTCAGATTACTGAGGGTAACATGTTGTGTTAAAGAAATACGTATATGTCCCTTCTTTTGATTAAATAAATAGTACATCCCCACTTGGTAGGAGGGGTATCACCGTACTGTGGGGCAACCCACATATGAAATAATAGTATCTGTCCTCACCTGTTTCTCATAAGCACCCAGATGCCTCTTTTGGTCTTTGTTCACACTCTATACATCTTCATATAACATAATACAATGCAATATTCTTTGCATTCTGATTGTGTGATTGTTTGTTTTGAGGACCATTAATCATCTGTGATGCTGGCCACAAGGCATTCTCCTGTGATGCATGCATGGTTATCTTCTCAAGCGAGTTGTAAATGGGGTGGGCAATGAGCATGCTTGTTTGCCATGCAGGGTTGAGTTCTATGTCGAAAGGACATTTCTGAATTTTTGGTGCAGTCAGTCGAAGCGGAACGTTTACTGTACTGAATTCTGTAGCCTCATTATGTAGACTAAGGGGTTATGGCCCATCTGAAGCTGGAAACGTCTGTCCCATAGGCTTGTCCTGAACAGTGTAGCAGATCATGTACATGCCAGTACCTCATGCTCTCTCACTGAGAAATGTCTCTCCATTTCAATGAAGGATATGATGTATGTACTGCACCAGTCTGTTTGCATCAGTCCATAGACACTTGCATCATCAGACATTATTGCCTCCAATTTCATGATGAATGGAGATAAACATTTATTCATGATTTCCATTTTCACAATTTTAAAGACTTCTTCGCTAGTGTAATTTAAAGAGCATGTCTTTTCTCCACAGAGTCCTGAGATACTCAGTAGTTGTGGAAATATTTCTGACACACTAGGTGTAGCATTCCACCATCTCCATAAAGGTTTTTGGTTTTTCTTTTAACCTGCGGCAAGGGGTGGTCTGTTGTGCTCTTGAAAACATTTTCCCAAGTGAACACCAAAGGTCGTGTAAATGTTCCCGTAGAAGCCTAAACTTTCCCTTCCATTGTCGGAGTAGACATGTCTAATCTCATTAGAACTCACACTAGAGCTCTTCAGTTCTCCCATTTGTTCTTCACTTCTCCCATTCATCAAGACATTGGACCTCATTACGAGTTTGGAGGTAGCCATGCCATTTTTAGCGGCATGGCTACCCCCAAACTCTGGTCTGGGTTGGGCCCCGCAAAATGGGAATTACCGGGCCATTCCGACCTTTGTGGGCCCGGTAATTCCCATTCGTGGGACCCGGCCCCGGTCCGTCCCCATTCCCATTTGATCCCCCATAGGGCTCAATGGGAATGGGGAGGATGCTAACAACGGACCCGTTAATGATGGGTCCGTTGTTAGCATCCTGTTCTGCTAGAGGGTGCCGCTCTGCACATCTGGTCTGACCAGGCGTACAGAGCGGGACCCGCTGCAAAACTGGTAAAGTGGCGGCCTGGTATGAACGGTGCCGATCCATTACCGGCACCGTTCATACCGTGGTCACCACAGTCGTAATGAGGCCCATTGTTTAGAAACCTCTTGATCCCCTGTGGTCATTCCAGCGTGATTGACACAAATGTCTGGAATACTGATGCTGCTGAGCATCGACCAACCAGAAATAAGCCTCTTGTTCTGCGACACACCCAATGGCATTATGAACACGGTCAGGTGCTTTGACCTCGGGTGCAGGCTCACTGGCAGGTATTCATCATGTCCAACTTTCTAAACACTTTTCCTCCATTGAAGGACAACTCCAAACTGGTAATAATGGGAAATGGAAAATGCCCATTATATCAAAACACACATCGCACCTTTTTCCGTAAACATCTACTGAAAGTGCAAGAGTACTGTTGATTTTTGGTAAAAATAAGTTACTTCACAAAAATGTCCTGAGCATTTTCCGAAAGAGAAATGTATTTATCCCAATTGATTCCAAACTTCACAAAACAATGGTCCCATGAAGACAGTGCACAGTGATGGCTTATTACATATCTTGGTAGATCCAATTGAGAGCATAATGGCACTATTAATTATCAGTCGTTGATTATCCAGATGCATCTATAGGAAAACCAGTATTCACCATGTCAAATGTAATACAAATTTCCATGAGTACAGTTTACCATATCAGATGGTTGACTGCACAAAGCACATGATGCTGTCCTAACTCTTATGCACACGACTGACACAGAAAAGGCATGGAGGGTTCCCTGAGCATTGAGGGTAGGGATTGAACCATTTAAGTGGCCAAAAGCAAATCCAGTGAGCTTTGGACACAAATTGGCTTCAATGGCAGATTGTGAATCACCACAGTTTGCCTTAGATTTAAACACTGAGCAAAAGGCAAATGCACAAGTTTGTTAAAACACTTGCAGGCTTTGTGTGTTACTACAAGCTTACCTGTTCATCCCCCAGTGCCCAACAACCCTCCCTTAGTAACAAACAGAAGACGCAGCAAAGGGAAAGTTAGAACTGTTGTTTATTGCACAAATCGACAGGGATCATTCAGGACATTGGAGCATTCCCAGAATCACACCTCCCAAGCCAAAGTCGGACCATTTTGTTGTCCCCTTGTGTCACAACATGGTTGGGTGATCGGAATGGTGTCCCTTATGGATAACCCCATATAGATCTTAGTTGATTGGCTTTGCATGTCAGGTGGCTGGCCTGCCCCTTCACCAAGAAACTATCTATTACATTGTTGAAGGGTCGCAGGATTACCATTGGCCCTTGCCCGCTGCCATCCACCCCTGGATTTCTGTCCAATGATTGGCTGCAACTGGTCTACCCAGGCCTGGGTCCCAGCTCTGTTCTCAGCGCTTGGTGCACCTCTTCAAGGTGATGATAATGACCATGTGTTCCCAATGTATCTGTTAGCAACACCACGTTTGCCTGTGAGAGCGCTCTCAACTTTGCAACATTGTTAACAGGTCCATGTTTCACTTCATGTCTGTGTTGCTGAGAACCACTTGTCTTCCCACCACGGGTGAATGAGCATTGTCTTGCTCAGTTGCATCCCGTGGTTGAGGACCACGAAATCAAGCTCTCCTGGTCTGCAATTTATGAGAATTTATTCAGTTTTTCTGCAGATGGCCCCTTGTCGTTTTAGGCTTGGAATGTGTTGCTTGTCTCTGACCTTGGTCGTTGTTATGTGCAGCTTGGTTCTGCTTTCCCTCGTCTCTCGTCCTGTGGCTCGTGGCCTTCATGCAATCCTCATTATAAATATACTGTGATTTCTATGTATCTATACTGCACTATTTTTTCCATAGGTTAGTCGTTTTTGGTCCTTCCTGGCTCCTTATGTGCTCCTGTGGTTCCATAGGGTTGGTTGTCATAAGCATCTGCAAGCTTGCTCTGCATCTCTTCGTTGCCTTGCGTTTAACGTTTCTGCACTTAGCTAATGAGAAAAATAATAAAAGCTTTTAACAGTATCTATATGTATCTGTCCTCTATCTACATAACTGTGTAAGGATGTTCTTTGTGTGTTCAAGTGTGTGTTTGTTTAATTTCATGCATGGCTGAGAGTGTACTTCGTGACTAACATTGCTATGTTGTGATGTCACTAATGACTTCAGCACATTGGTTTCCTGGCATTATTCAGTGTCATCTATTGAGGTAGTTGGGTCCATGACAAATGTTGAAGCACCTATATCCATAAAAACATTGGGCCTCATTACGAGGAAGGAGGTAAACATGCCGCTTTTAGCGGCATGGCTACCGCCTTACGGGTACTGGTTCCGGGTTCCTTGAATGGGGATTACTGGGCCATTCCCAACCTTAGAGGGCCCGGTAATTACTCATTCAAGGAACCCGGACCCGGTACATCCCCATTCCCATTCGAGCCCCCATAGGGCTCAATGGGAATGAGGAGGATGCTAACAACGGGCCCGTTGTTAGCATCCTGGTCTGCTCGCGGGACCCGCTAAGGGGCGGTAAGGGGTTGACAGCTCCAGCACCTTTACCGGAGCTGTTAACCCCTTGCCTCATATCTCGTAATGAGGACCATTGATTGGATAAGGTTTGAATGGCTGAGAGAATATCTTTCCGCATCCCTGGATGTCACTGGCCCTCCTGGGGTTTGTCTGAATAGTGAGTGGCTTTGTGAGTTTTTGACTCTTTGGGCCGTCATGTTCATGGGGGTGAGGAGGAGCAGTCCAGGGACCCTCTCTTCACAATTATTTTTTGAAACATCTATCAGCTAAAAAAAATAATTTATAAAAACAAACAAGTTCATCATTTGAAACAAATTGATTTTCTTCTGAAATAAATGTATCCTTTGGAAAAAAAAACTATATTTGTGTTCCAAAAACAGATCGCTTCACAATAACAAATAATGTGTTTACTCTCGAAAAAAGCAAATTTATCAGATTTTGAATCAGATCATTACATGGACTTCTTTTGAAGAATACATAGCCTTGCCCATACCAACTCTTCCGGTGGTTGCAGTAGGGTTATGAATGGAGAAACAAAGTTCTGACAGACATGGCAAGAAGGTGTGTGCAAAATATTTTGCCCATGAAGCGGAATTGGCAGATTTAGCACATCTCGCCGAGCAGTGAGTTGGATGAAGGAGATCCAGTCACATAGCCGCCAGGTTTTCTAGCTCTATGCAGAATCTTTGAGCCAGTCCTTTTTTTCACACTGCATGCTGGGACTTGTAGGCCCATCCTTGCAATAAAAACAAAACTACAAGTTCCAAGATGCAATTGGAAGCAAAAAACCAAGACTGGCACGAGGTGTCAATAATGATATTGGGACATTTGGCAGTGAGGCAGCCTGAGGTCAGTGATGACACAAGAGGAATTAGCTGTGGAGAGGCTGCGGAAAGGCACAAGAGCGCAAAGAGGGGGAGCCGGGGGGAACGCGAAGCGTTTCCCCCCAGGGTTATTTTGACGCTGCACAGGCCAGCGAGGTGGCCGTGTGCAGAGCATCATCTGGGGTATTAAGGTTCGGGAAGCAGGCAACGGTTGGGGACTTTGGTTTGAGAAGTCCTGTCGTCTGCTCCCGAGCCTTCCCTGAACAGCTGGTACTGCTGGTACTGGCGTTTGGGGGATAGTGGAAGTGAGGTAGGGATTATTATTTGTTAAGGGTGGCGTTATATATATATAAAAAAAAAAAATTCGTGGCCATTTGTGGATTAAGGTTGAAATAGCCAGGAGTACCTTAGATAAGGTACCCCCTCTTACCTGAGCTTCCGTTTGCTTCTAGTTCATCTCTGTTGCTGTGAAGCGTTTTTATTTCTTTTTGTATTTTCGTTTCGGGTGGGGGAGGGGCCTTCCTGGTTTTAACGTGTTTCCTCTGAGGTGGGTCCGGGGTTTTTTCTTTATTAGTCTTTTCTGCTTATTTTATAAGCGGTCCACCGCGTAGGGAGCAGAGCTGTTTTAGTGCCCGCGCGTTCATTCCCCGGCGTATTTTGAATTATATTCAGCGGGCCGTGTAGCGTTACCTGGCCCCCTTTTGAGTCAGCTTCTCGCTGTCACTGGGAGGCAGTGCGGTCCTCTTAAAGGGGGAGTACTGTTTTTCCTTCTATTTATACTTTTAAGTGTCTACATTATTAAGCCTGCATCATTTTTATTTTATTTTGTTCCCATTTCGTTTTTTCAGGGTTATTGGCTCTTGTTATTTAAGTGGGCCCCTCTTAATGTATAATTTTGAATTTCTTAGATCAGATACATTTATTTAGTATTAATTTCTCCTATTATAAAAGGAGTTTTATTTCCTCTGTTGTTAACATCTGTTTTGTTTTGTTTTCTTTCCAGATCTCAGCTGTTCAATTTTTCTTAGGTTAGGTTCTGGCTCGATGGCTAGTATTTTAGCACAGTTATTCGTTTCTAGGGTATCATTTTTCAGCCATCTTAGTGGGTGCAGCATGGTAGGTCAAGGGGTGAGCAAGAAGGGGCTAGTGGATGCCAGGGCTCTGAGGGAGGCCCTAGAAATTATTAGTAGGACATCCAAGGCCCAACTGGAAGGGGCGGTGATCGAAGTCACAGGGGAGGGGGAGGTTGTGGAGGGGGAGATTGTTGGGGGTAAGCCGCAGCATAGAGCAGCAGCTGCTGGGGCTCTTTCAGCTGTGGTAGCTTGCACCCCGGGGGCGTGTAGGGGGGAGGTTTGGGAATCCAGAGGAAGTAGGATAAAAAGGGAGATTGACAGGAGAGCATCTATAGGAGAAGTGTTTTTGAGAGGGGAAGAAGACGGGAATGGTGTGCATAATAATAGGGGGGAAGTGGGGGTTGTCAGAAGTGCCCAAAAAGAGGCAGAACAAGGGGGCAGAGATGGTGGGGGTGACAGGGTTCAAAGTGCGGCATCGGAACAGAGGGGAAGAGGGGGAAAATACCTGAGGAAGAGTGCAAGTGGGAGAAGGAGAGAGAGGTCCCCATCAATTAGTGAGTTTAGGGAGGGGTGAGGAATGCCCCGCCCGTCAAAAAGGAGGTCAGGTGGAGGGTGCTGCGCAGCTCCCGCTGGTAATAAGGATGAGGTTGGAGAGGGTTTAGGAACGGCCCCTCCTCGTTCACCGCGAGGACTGTCTAGAGGGCGCAGCACGGCCCCTAGAGACGAGGACCATAGGGTGGAGGAGGGTACACCTCACCCGAGAGAAGAGGATCAGGAAGGGGTTTCTGCGGCCCTGCCGAGAAGACGACAAAGGAGTGGTGGGCGGATGCCCCGGTCTCTCAAGAGGAGGAGCTACTCAACCCGAGCATGGGCTCGCATCAGCAACAGTATTTCAGTGATGATGAAGTGGGGATTGAGGAATATGTAGGGCAGTGGGGCGATGAAGCTTCTGGGTCATTAAGGAGGGGGAGGAATGAGAGGCAGGGTTTTAGGTTGGATAGGGAAAGACGGGAGCAAGGGGTTTGGGGGGCAAGAGGTCGGGAGAACAGTTGGCTGGGTGAGACTGCTGACATGTTTTGTCCCCGCAGTAGGAGCCCAATAAGAAAGGAGGTGAGGAGCATTGGTGTGGAAGCCAGACCGCAGACAGGCGATGGCAGGCCCGAAACAGATGAGCAGGAAAGAGACTGCTCAACTGCATGGCAGAGGGGGGATAGGAGAACAGGAGCAGGAAATGAAGGGTCTGGTCTGCAAGGGTTAAAGAGGGAGGCTGGTGTACAGGCTATTGGAGCCTTGTTGGTGGGGGGAAAAAGGAAATTGCTCAGTGGAAGTACAAACTGACAAAGTGGTTGAGCCATTGGTGCTCGAGGTACAGGTTCCAAAAGAAAAAGAAGTTGAAATAAAGGGCAAAGAGAAAAAGCTACCTTACATGGGCACTACAAAGCCTTTGGGGGCACACTTGATGGCAGCAACTAAGGATAAGATTCAGGCAGGTGAATTTGTGGATGTGTTTAAACTGCTTGATAGGGAAGTGAGAGCCAAGGAGGGTTTTAAGGAAGAGGAGAGAGAGTTGGCCTCGCGCCCAAAAGTACCGGTGACAATTGAAAATTGGACATCAGAGTTTATTATTTATGCTAGTGTATATTGTGAGAAATTTTCGGAGAGGTGTGTGGCTCTGCTAAAATATATGGATGTGATCAGGAAGGCGTTTACAAGTTTCGGGGGCTTTGCGTGGGCATGTTATGATGAGGAATTCAGAGCAAGAATGGCTGAGGACAGTTCGACTGTTTGGGGGGAGATAGACATGGATGTATGGCTGCAATGGGTGGCGCCAACAAGGCCTGCCCCGATGTTGCACACAGCGAGTGGGCTGTCCGTACCTTTCCGGCCCTTTCTTGGTCGCCCCGCCAAGGAGGGGGCAGGGAGTGGATGTAGAGGGCAGTCCTCAGCAGCGTGTTGGGCATTTAACAAGGACGGCTGCACAAGGAATTTCTGTAGGTTTAGGCATGAATGTAGCAAATGTGCAGGAAAACACTCTCTCACTCAGTGTTTCCAACAGGGAGACAGGGGTAGGGGGAGAGGATACAGCATGGATGTGTTGGAGAAGTGGTTGGAATTCTATCCAAACAGGGAAGGGGCTAGGATTTTGAGTGAAGGTTTTGGACATGGTTTCAGGCTGGGTTATCAAGGACCAAGGGTGCGTCGGTGGGTGGAAAATCTGAAGTCAGCCTAAGAAAATGTTGAAGTGGTGAGACAAAAATTGAGCAAGGAAATAGCGGCATGAAGGATAGTAGGGCCATTTGATGATCTACAGGGTGATTTAGTTGTATCCCTGCTGGGAGTGGTGCCTAAGAAAGCCCTGGGGGAATTCAGATTGATACACCATTTGTCATGGCCCGAGGGCATGTCTGTTAATGATTCCATTGCCCCTGAGGAATGCAGGGTTGTACATGCAAGTGTGGAACAGACAGTGGATTTGGTGAGGAAAGCGGGGTGTGGGGCCTTCCTGGCCAAGTGTGACATTAAGGCGGCTTTCAGATTGTTGCCAGTGCACCCAGAGGATTTCTGGCCGTTGGGCCTGCAATTTGAGGACAGGATATATATCGCAAAGCTTTGCCAATGGGGTGTGCAATTTCCTGCGCCTTGTTTGAGTGTTTCAGTTCCTTCTTACAGTGGGCTTTTTCATACAGTTCCGGTTGTAAAAGTGTTCCGCATTACCTTGATGATTTCCTGTTTATTAGCAGGGCGGATGGAGAAGGAGAGTGCGAAGAGATGCTAAAGGTGTTCCAAACTTTGATGGGAGAGCTAGGCGTGCCTTTAGCGGAGGACAAAACAGAAGGGCCGGCAGTAGTGTTGACATTTCTAGGGATTGAACTAGATTCAGTGGCTATGACCTCATGCTTGCCGCATGACAAGGTGAGCAAACTGGTAGGATTGATGGAGAAAGCGGTGGGGGCCAAGAAGTTGATGCTAGTTGAAATGCAGAGTTTGGTGGGGCATTTGAATTTTGCATGCAAGGTGGTGGCCCAGGACGGACTTTTTGCAGAAACATGGCGCCGTCTATGGCAGGAGCAAAGTGCCCACATCATCGGATAAGAGTAACAGGTGCAGTGCAGGAGGATTGTAGAATTTGGCTGCGTTTTTTGGAGTGCTTTAACGGATTGTCCATGTGGTTGCAGGGAGAACCAGTGTCTTGGGAAGTTCAGATTTTTTCAGATGCAGCGGGTGCTGGAGGTTTTGGAGTGTTTTGGGGAGGAAAATGGTGCGCAGAGGAGTGGCCATTGCTTTGGCTGAGGGAGGGTAAGAGCAATGCATTCCTGGAATTCTTTCCGTTGTTGGTAGCACTGGAGTTGTGGGGTAAGGAGTTGCAAAACAAGAAAGTGAATTTCCACATTGACAACGAATGTGTGGTTCCTGTAGTGAACCAGCAGTCAGCTAAGGATCAGAGGGTGGCGAGGTTGATGAGAGAGTTTGTTCTGCGTTGCATGGAATGGAATGTGGTGTTCAAAGCAACACATGTGCTAGGGAAGGATAATGGCATCGCTGATGCATTATCTCGTTTTCAATGGCAGAGATTCTGTGGATTGTCTCCAGACGCGGATCAGGAGGGGCAGCGGATTCCAGAGGAGCTGTGGAAAATAGGAAGCTGAGAGCGCTTGCATTGGTGGAGGGTTCTCTTGCTCCGGCATCTAGAGAGGCCTACAGGAGGGCTTGGGAGGATTTTATAGGAGGGGGAGCTTGTAGTTGGAAAGGTTGGGTGGACGCGGAAGAACGGAGAAGGGACAATGTCACTGATTTCATCTTGAGTTGCATGGATAGGGGCTGGTCTAGGGCAACTAGAACAGGGAAACTGGCAGGGATTGCTTTCTATGGGAAGTGGTTTTGGGGTTTTCAGCCGAGCGGGGGAGAAATGGCAAACAGGATGTTGGAAGGATGGGCAAGGGAAAGCAAGAAGGAAAAAGATAAGAGGCGACCGATATCGGCCGAATTGCTAGTCAGGCTGTGTCAGACTGTGGGGGGAATTTGTTGGTCGGCCTGGGAAGGTGATTTTTTTGCAACTTGTTTTACTTGGCTATTCTTTGGGGCTTTTAGGGTGTCTGAGTTGGTGGGGGGGGAAAGAGGAGTTGGTGGGCTGCAATGGGAAGATGTTCAATTTACTGAGGTAGGTTTGGACATCAAGATCAGGAGGTCTAAAACAGATCAGAAAGGAAAGGGCTCTTGGTTTTTGCTGGGGCGAGGGAATAAGGATTTATGCCCGGTTTGGACAGGTTTGGCTTGGAAGGAGCGTTGTGGGGGTAGGTCAGGTTTGGTTTTCCAGCGTGAGAAGGGGAAGCCACTATCAGCGCAACAAGTTCTGGGGATTTTAAGGAAAGCTTTGGTAGCGGTGGGTGAGAAGGCAGAGGATTTTGGAACACATTCTTTTAGGATGGGGGCAGCATCTGAAGGTAGCAGGTTGGGCTATTCTGAAGAAAAGGTGAAAAGTTTGGGGTGTTGGAAGTCAGGAAGATACAAAGGGTATGTCAGGGAATTGGGTAAACGGGATGTTTGAAAGAATATTTTCAGAAGTTTCAGGAGTGTTGTATTGAACACAATGTTGGTGATTTGTAAGTAATTTGTCATTTCTTTTTCAGATGCTGCTCGGAGGCCGGGACAGATGTCACAAATATGGATAGTGGGTCATTCCATTGTTAAGTGGCCTGGGAAAGAGGCTGAGAAAAGAGTTTTTGGCAGGCAATTGGGTTGTAGCTATAAAGATGTTTTGGTAAGATGGTCAGGTTTAGGGGGGCTCTGCTGGGATCAGTTACTCCAAATGTTGGCTGGGTTGAGGGAACGTCACGGGACTCCAGATGGGCTGATTATTCATGCTGGGGAAAATGACCTGGTAAGGGATACTGGTGTGGCTCTTCTTAGAAAAATGAAATTGGATTTGTTATGGGTACGAGAAATGTGGCCACAAGCATCTGTAGTTTGGACCAAGTTGTTGCCTAGGAGAGTTTGGAGGTGAGCGAGAAGTGAAGGAGCGATAGAGCGAGCAAGGAAGGGGATAAACAGAGAGATGGTAAAATGTTGTGCCTCGGCGGCAGTGCAGGTTTTAGACCACAAAGATATTGTTTATGAAGGATTTATGATATTTAGAGAGGATGGTGTCCACTTATCTAGGATTGGTGATACTTATTATCTGTCGGAATTGATCTGGTTGCTGAGAGATATGTTAAAGAGTTGGGAGTAGGAAGGTATTTGGGGGGGCAGAAAGAACACCTCAGGGGAGGTTTTTTCTGGTGGCGGGGGCATGGCCCCTCTAGATGTGGGGGGAGGGAAGCACAATGGGGGAATTGCGCGGGAAAGGATGGGGGTGGTGCTGTTTGCACAAACGGGCTACCCCGGGGGAGCAGGTATTGAACCTGAAGGGGCATGGCCCCAGGGGAAAAACGGGACGCCTTGAGAAGTGGTAAGGAGACAGGTGGGACCAAGGGATGTTTAGGGAGGAAGTTGGTTTATTTATTTATTTAATGATTTAATTGTTGGGAAAATGAAAGTTTTAATTGTTATTTGGTTGTTAAAATAGTTTGTTAGTTTGTAAGGCCAGGGAGCCAGGTAAGCGGTTATTTGTAAGCTTTGACCTGTCACATTAAAGCGACCTTTTCCACTCTAACGAGTCTGGGTTTTTGTGCAGTAAATCAAAAAGGATTTCCGGTCAAACGTTGCTATTCCACCAATTTATGCCCTGAAGGTATTGTCCCTGAATGGTCCAAAGAAATTCAGAACTCAAGTCCGGGTCGTAATAGAACTTACAAAGTAATAACATTATGTAGGTAAGTGATGAACTAGTTTGGAATGATGCAATATACAAAACCCCTTAATAATAAATAAAATAAAAAATACAGAAATGAATCGGCACATTTCCTTGTGGAGTCGAACGTCTAATGTGTGTAGCTATACTCCTTCAACGTACTCTTTCTTGTGCTTTAAAATCACTTCTTTAAAACACAGTTCTCTGTGCAGTTACACTCTTATAGCAGACATTGACACCCAAATGTAGTCGCTCATGTGGCAAACCCAGCCGCCTGCGCTGTTGTGCCACTGTACCACATACTGCTTTCTTGACTGCACTTACACACAAGTATACAGTTCTGCAAACTGCCAATGACAGCTGTGCACGTCACAAAGCACCTTTTTGGCACTGACATCGAAAGCCATCTAACAGAGAGTAAAGGGCACCAGTGTACGTCATTACAACGCAGTCAATATTCATGTTTCATAGAAACCAACATTTTCCAAATACATTTCAAAAATAATGATTGCAACGTTAAGAAAATGAAACGTGACAGCATCACGACGAAATGTTGCAATAGCGTTGGCAGACACGGTACTGCAAACTTTGGGGGCGTTTCCAGTTCATCGTGAAACTTCATAAGTTATCCAGTGCCAGAAAATAAGCCCTCTGTGGACCACGCACCAGTGAGTGACAGACAGGAAGACTGGTTCTCCCAGCCTCTCTCATTATCCAGTAGGAAAATGTGTTCGTGATTATAAGAGAGATGACATCCATGGTGAACCCTGAGGGAAACATTTTTTTCCTTCTGTTAAGTGGAGGCATCCCTGGGAAAATATCATAAATGAGTCATGATAGCACTATCCTACAGTGAGAGTAGTTTATGTTGTGGAGTTTCGAGTCCCTGGGGCAATCCTGGGAGAACCCTGCACTCTCATAAAGGGCTTTTGTGTTATTGTGTTTTTTTAGGTACAGTAGTTCATACTAGGGATGGTTCCTTCAGTTAAGTTTCCCCTTAAGAATGCTCTGTTCGCACAATGCAACAGTACACTAACGTTATTAAAGTGCATAATCTGCTGTCGTCATCTGTAATAACAAAGCACAACACTGTACTGAGAAGCAAACTTCTGTATTGCACTAAAATAACAAGATACATAAGATTGGATTGACATTCCAATAACGTGGCGTTAAGTCATGCAAGGTCTTCGGTTCTCATGACAGATGTGAGTGGCGGTTTACATTGGATGGGTTCTCACTGCTGAATACGGAAACGTTTCTTTAAAGAAAATTCCATAGTTGGGAAGATAAGTCTGCGTTTGCTCTTATTATACACATTTAGCTTTACAAACTCTTTTCTTTCTTTTCTGCTGAGTCATTCTGTCCTGGAAGGCTTCTTTCAGCTTTAACTTTTCAAAGGATTCTGACACATAACTATAATAGCTTTCATAACATGGAAGATGTGGGGAAGATGATGGTAGCCATCTTGAATAGGGCACTTGGTACATTGACCCTGCACTTTAATTTACCAACAAGTCCATTGCAAACTTGGGCTTGAGTCGACATAGTGGAAGCCTGCCTTAAGGTAGAAGGTAACATCTGAGTTAATGCGTATTTGTGATAACAGGTAGGGCCCGATACTTGCATACCAGCCTGCTGAGACCAGAAAAGTGTCTGAAAATAAAAGATATTGAAATTAAAAGAACAATATGAATGAAGAACACAGATATAAGTTTGGGAAGCAAATGTGGATAGGGGTTTCACACACACATGAGAACTCGTGGCTGATAGTGAAAACAAATACATTTTGGCAGCCATTAGCTTTTGACATGTTGAATAGACAATGCCAAGACCCAAAGAGGAAAAGTGGATTTGAAGCCTTGAAAATTGTCTTGGGTTCCAACATGAAAACTAGTCTGTCACAAATGCATGGCATCTCTTCATAAGCCTGGCAGGGGGTGAAGTATGTCACCTTTCAAAGTAAAACCTTTCGCCAATTTAATGAATGCTTGACTGAATACTTCAAACCTTACTGTAACATAGACTATGAAGGATACAAAACCAAAACAGCATGCCCACTGACGCTTGAATCTATCAACACATGTTTCCCAAAACTAGGTCTTGGATCCTCTACTGTGATGACCCACTTAGGTCCAGGGCTCACTGTCGTGAGTTTGTCGCCTGCAGGACGGGCCTTAGAGACCACTACCCTTACCAGTGGCTGTGACAAATTGGATTCTGCTCTCTGGAGTACAAGGATGAGAAGGGGTAAAAGGGCCCTCCCAGCCTTCAGACTTCTACAAACCAAGAGATATACCTCCTTCAACTTTGTGTGGCAACTTGGGCAGAGGGAAGGCTATGCTCTTAAGATATGATTGAAGGTGAAACAGTAGTGGCGCAAACAACACAGTATCACAGTTAAAAATAAAAGGAATGTCCAATCAAGGTTCTATAAACAAAGTATATACTTTAATCAAACATACCATCTGTATGTGGAACAAATACAGAATACTGTACAAACACCCACCCCAAAGGAGGAAGACACAAGATGCAACAGACTGGAGAAGGAAGCACTCTGAGCGTAGTCCCGGGGTGGTAGGTAAATCACTAGCCATGGATAAAAACATGCATGATCGTGACCTAATCTGTCTCTAGGGTCCAAGTGGACCGAGGGGGCAGTTTGGAATCAACAGTACCTGGATTCAGTTCTTGGTGGCTTGACAAAGTCAGGCCTGTTTTCAAATGTAGATGCAAGTGGTTCAAGCTTAGTTTGGGCACGTTGGATCGAGTGGGCCCAAGCACCAAGCAGGTGTCGACTAGAGGTGAATGCGGTTACTCAGTGCGGTAAAAGCGTGCCTCTCAAGGATGCAGGTTGAGGCGGTGCCAGGAAGGCTTTGCAGTTGGCCTGGCCAAGTCAGGATTTAGCAGACGTGAGCGGTCGATGAGTGACGCTTCAGCGATATGAGTCAGTGGGCGACGGTCATCGAAGTGGTTATCTTGGATGCGTCAATGTGCAATCGATGAGGCAGCAATTAAAGAGCTAGCTGGGACAAGCTGCAGTGGTCGAAGTGCGTGGGTGAAGTTGGGAGCAGTGCTCCTCTACTTTTTAAAAATGCTTTACTGTTCCTATATTTTAATTTAAAAAAAAACATTCCGGAATGGTTTAGTATTAGAATAAAAGTGTAAGAAGAAGTAGAAGTTTGCACTTTAGTCCATTGCACTGAACATTCCCTTAAACAGCAGGAGTGTTCAGTTGGGGGTTTGGAGTGCACATGGAAGTGGGCGTGATGATGGGGTTTGTAGGGGTGGGGGCAGGTCACCAGGAAACATAGCTCCACTACTTCTTTTCGCACACTTCGACCACTGTCGAGCTGTGGTTGTAACCCCCAGTTAGATTCAGCGTGTAACTCTCCAGTGATTTGGTTCGGGTCCCGGTGTTGGACAGTCACTTTGGGCCTGGCAGGTAATGAGCTATAGCTACTTTACAAAGCAGGGCGAAGCTGGTGCAAAGTGCAAGCAAGTTCAAAGAGGTGGAGGAGCGCAGCTACCAGCACCGGCGACTTCCCTCTTGTTCCAGGTCCATTGAACACGAAGTGACTGGTTCGGTGAGATAGAACAGGGAGCTTCCGCTGGTCTGGCCCTCCAGTTGCCAAGAAGCCCACTCAGGGGTACTCGAGGATAGGATGGTTCCGTTCAGGGTCTGCTCTCCCAACTCAGGAGAGTCCGGTGCAGATTGGTAGGTCGTGATCCACACCAGAGGTAATTCCGGATGTTCCGGAGAGTGGATAGGGAACAGATCTTCCTTCTGTCTTGGATGATTCCTTCTTCATCTCACATTGAGGGCTTTGCAAAAGTACAACTTTCCCAAGGAAATCCAGAGAGTTCTTCTGAGCAACAGTATTTAAACAGTATTTATTTCCAGTATAAGCGCCTAACAAGCAAACAATAAATAATATATAATAAATACATTTCCAGCCTTAAAGGGTTGGAGAGCATCTGAAGAAAGAGTGGGAGACCCCTTTTTTTTAAAGACAAAAACTAGCCTGATTTAGTGGTCCAATCCCTGCTCTTGAATGCAGTGGAATTTTGCCCTTTTGATGTCACACCCAAAGCGCTTTGCTGCAGAGAAAGTGGAGGGGACAGGAAAGAAAGAGAGGGGCAGTGAGAATCAAGACAGTCGAAGTCTCTTTCCATTGACCAGAGCCCTCTGCCTATCATAATCCCACCTCTTTCCCTTCTCCCCTTAACTAAGGCCTTTAGAGATGCAGCACCCTAGTGTGAGACTACTCCTTTTGAATGGGTGTGCAGCTTTTATGCCCAGGCCCAGGACAGCTGCCTGCTGTGTGGCTGTCTCAGCCAGGTGCTATTACCTGGTCTCACAAAAAGATCAAAGAGGCGGCCTGGCCCTCCAGGTTCCTGTCCTGCCATTTGGCGAGCTGGACCCAGCTGACCAGAATACACATCACCTTCTACAGCAGAGCTGACTCACAAGAGCTGACACATGTGAAATATCAATTTGAATGTTACGGCCGTGATCATAAGTAGTACCATGCACTATGCCTAAACTCGGGCATATCTTTTAGAGATTATCCTACCACCATCATGGCTTATTATGATCATTGACATTTGGGTTCAGGGGTGCATACATTAAATTCTGCCCTTGCGCGCAAAGACTTTTCTGTCATTGCCGCTGTCACATGGGCATTTGTGACCTCAGGAGCTGCTTGCAAAAAGGGAATCTGATCAGCAGATTACCCATTCGGAGATGGAACTACCCCAACCATTTTATTATTCAATAAAAATCAAAATAGCCAGGACATTGGACCCTTTCCAGATGGCAATTCCTCACATGCCCCCCAGCCAAAAACGTTCACACTCACCCTCAGGGTCTGTCTCATCCTTCCTGTGAAAGTATCAACTGAGGCCCTCTGCATTGGTGTGCTTCCACCAGGTTTGTGTTTGATGTCAATGTCCAATTCCTGTAGGGATATGGCACAATGGTACGAAGTTCATTCATCCCTTGTTTTTTTCGTGGCACTTTTTGCTGAAATTTTTTTGCTGAAAAAACATTGAAAAATATGAGGGGTCAGGGAGGGAGGGCATTTAAGGCAAAGGGTTAGGTGATGTATAGTGATAAATAATAGGGGATGGGAGATTGGAAGGGGACCCACAAACAAACAAAAAGCATTTGGGAGATTGGGCCCCCCCAAATAAAATTAAAAAACATTTGATGATTTTTTTCGGCAAAACTTTTTCAACGGTCGAAGAATGAACATAGAACCGACACAACGCAGCAACTTGGGATTCTCTCCTTGCATGGCCATAAGCCACCTCAGAGGCCTGTGGCCAGTTTGGAAAGTGAAGTGAGACCCAAACATGTAGGGCTTCAACTTGTGTACCACCCAAAGCACTGCATGTCTTGTGTACCACCCAAAGCACTGCAAATGCCTCCTTCTCGATGGTGATCCAGTTGCACTTTCACTTGGTCAAGCACCTTCTTAGGTATGCACAAAGTTGTTTTACCCCTTCAGGGTCCAGTTGCGCTAATACTGCACCGATGCCAAAATCGCACATCTGTCTGGATGATAAACTCTTGCCCAAAATCTGTGATCTTCAGAACTGGGGCCTGGCACAGGCCCTCTTTCAAGTTCTGGAAGGATGACTGACAGGCAGGGGTACAAGTGACCTTCTTAAGCAGTTTCAAAGAGTGTTCTCTCACTGCTGCTGTCACACTGGCATCTGTGAACTCTGGACCTGCTCAGTTCCATGGATAGAGCAGGCAGTGCTAATCAGGATTCTGCTTCAGCAAACCACAGATACATAGTATGCTTTTGGCATGGATCTTGAGAACAGGGAATCTGATCAGTAGATGACCCATTCGGTGACGGAATTACCAGCATTATTGTATTATTCAATATAAATACAAAATAAACAGGGCTTTGCACCCTGGGCAGATGGCAGTTCCTCACAGTGACTGAAGACAGCCTGGGAAGATCATCTGCTTCTTCCTCGTAATTTTCACCAGAGGGAGGTTGCCCAGCGGGAGGAAATAACAAGCGAGGATAGAGTGCGTGGGTATGCGCATGCGCACACGCACACATCCTAAGTAGGGTAGAGAAATGGATGGGTGCAGGTGGGGCATGTAGGGGCTAATGGGCAAGGGCAAGGTAAGGGGATATTCACACAGTTGCACTTAATGGGGGCGATCCCTTGTATCTCATGGTGAAGCAACTGTTCCCCACCCACCCCTCATCCTAATCGAGTTTTATTCCATTACGCTTGTAATACCATACCTGTTGTTGTTCTTTTAAAATGAGATGTCACAACAGCATTTTACATGGTGTATCAAGCTGAAGGAAAATCACTGAGACCAGTTATCCACAAGGATCCCGCAGCCACAAGTTTAGTAACCCAACAACGCTCCAGCGTGCAAGACCTTAGTAAACCTGCATGCATATTACTGGCATAATATTAATGATTTGCATTTTAAGGAATATATCTTTCAGAAAAAAAGTGCAAAACGATAACATTGGCATACAATTGTGTGCAGGGACAGGTACACGGGTGTGTGGGCAAGGGAAAGGGGCAGGGAAAAACATGGGCATTGTGAGACACCCCCGTGGGCACAAACCAATGGCAACCTAAGAAAAAAAAATATTTCCTGCATTATGATACACGTCGGGAATGTGAGGGTCGAGACAGTCACCTACGACCACCAAGGTGGGCCTGCAAGCCATGAAAGGCTTCTAGATCAATGCTGAAAAGGGTTCTTGAAATGGAAGCAGCTGCTCCAAAGGAAAGGGAGCTGTTAAAAGAAGAAGCTAAACTTCTACAAAGGGGAGACAGCACCAGAAGCAAATGATATACCTGGGATGAAACCTCGAGGTCTCCAGGAAGGAATAAGAATTCATTCCACTTGGGTACAGCTAGGATGCCAGCTTTGCAAGGGACCTGAAGATGTGGAGGCATTTACGGGCCAACTGGAAATTAAATCCTGCCAATAAAGCAGCTGCAGCCTTTTACAAACTCACACAAATGATGATGCTGTTGGAAGAATGCTTAAGAGGCACTTGGTTATTTTTGCGGGAAAGGGCTGTCATCTACATGTCCAGAATATACAAAGATTGGGATCTCAGAGTGGCAGAGTGTGGACTTCTCGCTGGGATGCTGGCATCACGTTCTTTCCCATGTCTGAGGATTATTATTCTAGTCATTACCAGTGGAACCACGCTGTGCATATTATTTCTCTGGGCACTCTGCACAACAACATATGGAAAAATCATTATGTCAATAGATGGAGGGATGGCTATTTATTTGGAGATATTTCTTAAGGGGTTTCCAGGGAAGATATGAGCATATATACCTGGGTCAATATACCACTTGATTTGGGTAGCAATTGTCATTCTTTGGTCTGCTAACAAGCTCCTTTTTATTTTTGCATTGTCTGTGATTGCTCAGTTATTTCCCTGCAATCAAGAGAGAGGTACTGATTTCAACGTTCCTTCACATTAGCACTCAGACAGGGGAAGCTAGTCAATCAGATGGCTAGGAATGCGGGCTTGAACCGCTGGTGCAAGCCCATGTTCCAAGCCACCTGACGGCCGGCTCCCCCTGCCGCCATCTTCCCCCACTCCTGTCCCAATTATTTATTTATTTTCTTCCCCTCTACTACTTACCTTGTTTCGGCAGCGACTCCTTCCCTGCTTTCCTTTCCATGGCGGCCATCTTAGAAAAGGATTTTTACAGCAGGATGCCACACGCGTACCTTTGTAGGAAGGAAAATCCTTTTTTTAGCACCCTGGATTACCACTTTGGCAAGCCAGGGTGCTAATGACCAATACTTTCAGGCATGTTCTATAAATGGCCTGAGAATGCATCCCTTTGACTTGCTCACTACATTGAGTCTAAAGAGGTTTCCATCACGGGGGTGTGCTGAAGGGATACACTAACCCCACCCTGGCGCTCTCACTGAAGGCATTTCCAAATAGGATCCTGATGCACCCCTCCCACGACAAATTACAGTCCACGGTCTTTAGACAGTTCTGAGCTAGCCCTCACCACAGTTAACTCCTGTTGCCAAATTACCAATACCTCATTTACAACATGTTCAGTACCCTCTCAAATAATTTATCATTTTTAAAAAAAGTACAGAGAATGCTCAAGTCGTGTGGCAGAGCAGGTGGGATTTCCTCAATGAAGCTTCTACCCAACCCACAATGTCTTGGATCTCACTAAAGCCCAGGACCTGGAAACGTCGCACCATGCTCCCTCTAACCCCAAACCAACCATACGAGATGTGGCCTGTTGTTCCCTATGACGTGGGGCACCCATAGTTTATGGAAATGTGAAATGTGATTAATATGTGTTCAAATATTGCCTGACTATAGGTTGAGCTGTGACTTTGCCTCTCTCCCCATTCCAACTACCCCACGTGTATCGCCTCACCCCCTTCACCTTCCCTTACTCTGTGCACCCGACCCTCCCTTTGCTCTCAGTGCTCTGAAGAGGAATTCCCTGCAAGCAGTGCATGATAAATAACACCCAATATAACTAAATAAATAACAATTCTATTTTTTGGAAAGACGTGACTTTTAGTTAAATTACAGGGAATTTTATGAAAATACATCGAGCAATGAGTACCAAGAGGGCGCCAAAATGGCAGAAGTTGTGCTATTCAAGAGCACATTACATTACTCATTGGCCTGGACACATTTACAATATCTTTTATCACTCAAGTTAAGAAATGAGCAAGCTATTCACCTCATTTGCATGATAAAAAGTTGAGCCTAATTTACAAAGGCCCTGTATGTGCATGATGGATACATACAAACAGAAGCCTATTTTATTCCCTGTGCACAATTGTTCAACCAAAAGAGTAAAAAAAGCCAATCTCCTCCAATCGGAGAGAAAGGGGATCAGGATGATGGGATATCATTGCGTGTGTCAGGCATGCATTTGTAAGAACTGATGATAGTTATTGTCATTCATGAGAAGACAAGTCACCTAGGTGCAGCTCAGTTGTTCAGTTGTGGCAGTATCTGGGCCAGCCAAAGCAAGTAATCAGATGATGTAGGTCATTGATTGTGTAACGGACTTGCGATGTGCTCAAGTAGGCTCTAGTTTTGTCGAGGCTTTCACCACATCAGGTTGGAAGAAACCTCCCATTACCAGGGGAGAGAATTGGGTTTGCCAAGCCAGCTGACAGAGGTGTTGATGCCAACGTACGGACGTGCAAAGATGTATGCATAAGGGAAACACGGGGTGAAGGGAGAAAAGGAAACCTAATGCACATGAGTCCAGTGCTATTAGATCCGGTAGTGTATGCTTCAGGTATGAGATACTGTGGGGTACAATATATGTCAGACTAAATTGATAGCGAGGTATGAAAATATATTAGAAAATCTAAAGATACCCTTCTAATAGATAGTTGTAGTGTACTTTTGTGTAGTAAAGAATATACATCCTGTGAGGATAATGGGGCGTTAAACATCCGTTCCAAGGGCTGGAATGGGTGGTGACAGCCCAGCAGCCCGAGTTTTAGGCCTGAGCGAAGCAAGGGCCTTTAAAGGGGCAATGGGACATTACCATCCATTCCAGCCATTGGAAAGGGTGCTCAATGCCATTAGCAGCAGTCCCATGGGCTGGGACAGGGCTAATTGAAAGTATTTTCATTCCGTGAATGAGACACCTCGTGGCGTCCTGTTCACGGAATGCAAATACTGTTCAAAGATGGCCACCATGGAAAGGGAAGGGGGGGCACAGTACAGACCCATCTTCCCTTTCCATGGCGGCCACCAGAAGCATAAAGAGAGGAGCGGCAACGGCACTCGCAGCCGCTGAAAGGAGGTAAGTGGGGAGGGTAGGAATGTTATAAAAAATGGGGCAGAAGGTGGCGGTGTAGAGGAGGATCCAAGTGCCTCTACCGGAAGTCCCACCCCCATTTTGCTTATATGTTGTGTCGAACAGGAAATCATATTATACCCTCTAGATCGTATGTATATATATTGGCCTAGGCCAAGTCGCTCTGCGAAGAAATCCACGTTGCAAGGTCCTGACTTTAGATCTGTGTAAGCCGTCATTTTAGGTTCATCCGCCATTTTAGATTCTCACTCTAAAGTCACCCTGTGTTCTAAGATGGTAGACAGTGTCGTTTTGAATGTAACGTGGCTGTCTTGACCTCTGTGTACAAGTTAATGTGTAAACTTCCCGCAGGCCAAATGTTAGGGTCATGTACTGAGACCTTGTCCTTCGTTGACCTGTGTATAGAGGATTACCTGTACCAACAAAGCTAATCCATGAACATATATTGTGCACATTACTGTTCGAGCATCTAATGTAAACACTTGTTTAACTATATTGTATAAATGTGTACGAAGGCTCAATATGAAATCCAAAGATACACTGTTTCTGTTGTAACTTGTTGGAGAATCTATTAAGGATAATCCGTAAATGTATAGATGCATAAATTGGAAGTGAACTCGACACAAACCCTAGATCCAAGATTCATTAACTTACAAGTGGGTTAGAGATCATGTTTTGGATTGTATAAAAGGTGAGACTATTCTGATGTACAGTCCCTCTCACTGCACACACCGAACATGGCTGGTATTTGCTGTGTTGTACTGAGGGCCTGATAGCTGTCTGTTGCTTTGTCCTTTGAAACTGTTCAGTTGTAGAATAAAGATCTGTGTATCTTTTGAACCCACGTTTGGTGTATTTCCTTTTGGGGTACTCAGCCTCGATATCTTCTTTTTGCTTTCACAGATGGACACCAGAAATTGCGACATGTGCAACGCCAGTGATGGTACCTGGACCGCGAAGAGTCCTTGAAACAAGGTATTAATTGAGAAACACCTATATGATGTATCCGCGGAGAAATGACAGTGTTCTGAAGGAAGTTCCAGAAGAAGTATGAAGATAAATGAAAGAGAAGACTGGTGACATCACATGAAACAGAAATGACGCACCCAGAAGCGATACCAATGAAGAGAGTATATAAACCTTGGAGATCCTGATGATGAAGTAAAGAGTCAAGTAACATTTCATGTGCGGAATGAAGGTTGCACGTGCGGAGAGCACTGAAGAAAATGCAAAATGTTTTACAAATATACCGATGCTGTAACACAAGTAGACTATGTAATTATGAGGCTGGCTATATGTAAAGAATAGACTGCAAGCAATGCCACCGATATATATGTATATAAGTGTGTATAGAATCTGGATGTTCGATGACGCAGTTTAGCAAACTAGAACCCCATGAATAGAAGGGCTGAAAGTGTTGCGCAGTTGAAAAACACAGCTGACATCGAAGGAAGATTCGAGAAGGCTTCTCTGGCCCAGTGTCAAGAGTTGAGGCCGCCAAGAACCTGGTTATCTATTCGAGAAGATACAATGGACGTGCAAAGAGAGACAAGCTCCTTTTGAGGTGTAATGGAAAAACACTAGAAGTGCCAGGTTTTATTCATTTACTAAAACACGGTCTCCTGTCACAAGGTCAGATGAAAATAGACTTTGGCCAAGCTACACGGAGACTACAAGAAAAGACCATGCTCAAACTCCCTTTTATTCTCAGGCAAAGTGATCCTTTGCAAGGCCGAGTTCAAAGCACTAATTGAACGGCAGACAGCAGGAGTGATGATGGGTGATGGGCTAATTGGGTGGGGAGGCATGGTCAAGTCCAACCCTCCAGCACTTGGGGTACCAGCTTGCGTGCTTGTAGCGAGTGGAATATTCTAGAAAGGTACAAGCGTGCCAACCAATTATAGAGGGCCATGTAGCACGGAAGATGACTTGCACAAGGGGTGGGCACAGCTGTCCACCTGACCTTAGAGATCCAATCACAGTCCAGTCCCCCATACAAAGTATACTTAGATCTTCTTTTTAAGCCTATCATAAACCCCTGCAGGTTTTCGCTTATTTTGCAACGTAGTATGACGTCACGTATGATGGGGTTTTGCTATGTAAGAGATGTTTTTTACAAAATGCATTGAGGGACTTATGCTGTGGGTTGTCCATTGATGCACATTGTACTCCCTGTTTTAGATCCTTGTTAATAAAACAGCTAAAGATTTGCCAACTTCCTGAGTCGGTCTGATTATTGGTGCGAGAGTAAGGTCTGCATACCCATCCATCCCAGATAGTGCTACCTCGCTTAAAGGGCCTACGGGTTTGCAGGTGTAGAGGAGCAGGTCGATGGTATCTCGCCAGTTCCGGTCCCCGCACCACCGTCATATTGGAATTGTCAGAGAAGAGCAATAAATGGGAACCCCTGCATTGTTCCCATACAGCATCAAGTGAATGAGAGTCAGTATACACTCAGACAGCCATAGAGAATGTACCTTCACACTGAAATTGTGGAAGTATGTCGCATGGAACAATGCTACATGGAAGGACTTTGCCTGCCAAGAGGTCAGAATGCATTGGTGAATAATATGGATGGACGTTAAAGTGTGATCTAATGAGGAGAAAGTAATGTCATAAAGAAGATATATGAACATACTTAGAAGTAACGGTGTAACTGAAGCACTAAGAGTAACATGTACCTGAAGCTAATGTAATCATGGATATAAAAAAGATGAAGTAACTTACTGAACAATGACTGTAAATAAGCAGTAACGCAAGGTAGAAAGAAAAGGTATAGAAGCTTGCTATGGAGGAATATATAACGTGGCAAGGACTGCCATAGTAGTAAGATGGACGCTGGCTCTCATCGAACTTTACCAAGCTACCTCAGAGACAGGCCACAGCTGTAGAATCAGGAGATAGAGAAAAACAGCTCTGTGTGCAGAGCCAACAATGACTCAAGGTTGGCCCAGAGTAAGGATGCTATCCTTTAAGGATAAGCACAGAGCCCAAAGGGAGTACGTGGCTAAGCTCTGAATGTGGGACATTTTTCATAGATGGAAGAAGAAAAAAAACATCTGTGAAAGCCAAACTGCTGCTCAATTAAAAGTATACAGAGTTCATCTGAAATAGAGTGAACAAGTCTCTAGAGGTCGAGAGGAGCAACAGCACCCTGCATAATTAAATCAAATAGTAGTAAAATAGAAAGCTGAAATTGACACATTCGTGGTCTCTTCACACGTGACTCAGCCATTGAAAACAAAGCTATTACTTGCAGCCTTAAGCTAAAATAGTGGTGTGCTCACACTCCCTTGAATGTTCCAGGACAGTGAACAGACAACAAAGTCAACTACAAATGGAAGACTTTGGGTGACAGCCTACCGATGAGAGATGATGGACTAATTGGGAAAATGGGGAGTAGCCTGATGGGATTCAAACACCTAGGTTTTGTTCCACATAAAGGGATCTAACCCGAGACTTGATGAGCGACTACTATTTGCTTTAACCCATTACGGGGCAGTAGGTGAAAACAAGGTAAAACAGTCAAATGAAATTTACTTTTGATTAACAATGTAACAATACATCTAGCAGTGACTAATGGAAATGTGTTCTTGTTTATCTCTTGACCCCTAACATCCCTCCCCCACTCCATTTTTTCTGGCATTTTGGTTTCATTGATGCAATAACTATTATATTTTTTGTTAAAAAATATTTTTTTCTTATTATATCTATGGCATCTTTTGTTAAATATGTCAATGAACATTTTTATCTTTAATGTTGCTTTTGTTGTGTTTGGAAAATACTTATATGATTTTTCGGCTATATACAAAATTAGCCCTGATTTGAAAAAGGTCCTATAAGGGACCGAAACACGTGTCATCAGAAAGGGCATTCATATAATAAACCATGTTCTGAAAAATTGGGCGCAGTCTCAACCTGGGATTTCTTTCTTGCTTTAAACATTTTTCCTGTGGTTTTCGCTTGGCTAAACCACTACCCAAGGGGACGCGACTGAAGGTTGAATTCAACGGAGAGAAAATAACATTCTCAATAATTACCAGAAGAAATATGTCGCCATGCTAGACCTGACCAACATAGCCAAGTTCTTGTAAAACCTTGTTCCACGTATGTGCTGCTAAAGAGCCAAAAGTCCAAGGATTGGATAGTATGCCAACCAAGCAGTGGGGTTGAGGGACAACCTAACATACAATGTTGTATAGACCAATTCACTGTTGTTTTGTCCGCTGTAATCAGTATTATACGTATTTAGAGGTATTTCAAGGCGTGCCATACAGATAAAGGGTAGCCAATAATGTACATATGCTTATATGTTCTATAAGTAGATATGCTCCCTCAACCAATCCCTTCCCTTGATAGGTTTTGTATTTTGCCATGTAGGATGACATCATAGACGACGTGTATTGGGGTAGTATACATAGTCCGATGTCTGCAAATTCACCCTACTTTATTAAATTGACAATAAAGTACTACTTTGCCATATTCTTTGAGTCTGCCCGATTATTTGGTCTGAGATCATTATTGTAATTCCATCTAGCACAAAAGATGCTTCAAGGTGCTAGAGCACAGGGGCAAGATGGTAGCCAGGGGAAACGGCCATCGGGCGGCTTGGGATGTGGGCTGATATCGCCAGGTTCAGCCCACATCCCTAGCCACGTCATTGGCTGGCTTCCTCCATCAGGGTGCTAATATACAGTATATGTGTGAGGAAGGGCAAAGCACAGTTCTTTGTGAATTAGGCCCAAAATGAAAAGGCCTCTCGCGCACTTTCTATAAGGGAGCAGGGCATGCAATATTTCAATAAAGCTACTGCTATCAGATTCTTCTGCTTCTCCCATATGCCTATAACAATGTGCATACTATCTCAAGATGAGGGTCAAAATTAAAATCCACAGTCCTCTCAATTGAGTTTACTTTTTTACCATCCTTCTTTGGGGCTAGCTCTACCTAGACTCCACTTTGTAATTGAGCTGCATCAAATATAAGTACAGGGAGGGTGGGAAAGCGGCAGGACAGATGGTTGGAAGCATTGTGGTTGGACGGTGGTTGGTCTGCTAGGAAAGGTAAGGACAAAGCTTAGGGGGATAGGTCAACAGGGTTAAGTCTGGGCTGTTGGTGTGAGCAAGTGCAATAGTGCAGATGGCTTGGAGTGAGTGACAGGAGTGTCAGAGGGGCTTCTGTGCAGTAAGGATTTGGGAAGGGGGATGTCGGAGGTAGAGGAGAAGATGGGGGTGAGTGAGGTCAGAAGCAATAGGTTGGGGGTATGTTGGGTAAGTGGACAGTGATGGACAATCTGGACTGGGAATGCAGTTTAGAATAGGAGAATGCAGTTTAGAATAGGGAGAGGTGATCTAGGGGTGCGCCCAGAGTGTCTGGTTGGTGTAATGACCGGAACGCTGTTTTCCATACTGTTCATGCCTTGTGCCTGCTTTGTAAAATAGTGAGATCAGGGGATAGAAGAGAATGAGCTGAGTAGGAGATGGGAACGGCAACAGTAGATGGCTTTGAACACTGAGAGTGGGTGTTGTAAAAGGCAGCTTCTGAATCCACATGGGGGTGTTCATCGAATCTAAAATGTTTGTGAGCCATAAAGATAATGAAATTGTGGTGGATGAAGATAGCCCCTGGACACTGTATTTTAACCAATACTGCATTGTGGACATAATTAAAAAGGTAAAGAATTCCAAGGCTCCAGGCCCGAATGGTCTGGCGTTTGCGGTACTGGAAGCTGATCCATTACATTGGGCCATGTTGCTTCGTAATTTGTTTGTAAAAGTGTGTCAACAGAAAAAGATTTCTCAGTCTTGGATTTGTTCTATATTTATAGCAGTCCATAAAGCTGGAGACAGGTTGATACCCTGAAAATGATCGCCTATTGTCATTACTAGACACTACAGGAAAGGTGTTTGTAACCTGCATGCTACAAGCATCTACAAGCATGGACAGAGGAGAACGGCTGCTACATTCTTTGCAAACTGGTTTCCGAGCTGGTGCTAGTGTGAACCTAAATTTGAGAGTGGATGACCGACTGATCAACCTTGCAAGGAAAAAAGCCCACCCGCCCCGTATATAGCTTATGCTGATTTCAAATCCACTTTCGATTTAGTCAACAGGGAACGACTGCAAATGTGGGGGTGCCCTAGTTGGCTATTAGAAATTGGCAAAGGTCTACATAATAACACTACTGCCAGGATCAGATTGGGTAATGGTAACCACCTTTCTGGCGAGTTTGGTATAAATAAATAGAGGTGTGAAACAGGGATGTATGTTGCCCCCCCTCCTCTTTAATGTATACCTCGCCGATTTGATTAGCCGTTTATAAGCCTTAGGTCCATGTTCACCCAACATTGGCCAAGACCGACTCACGTCAATTTTGTACACGGATGATGCGCTATTAAGTCACACCATACTTGGAATGAAAACCGTACTAGAAGATCTGGTAAATTATGCGAATGAAAACGAGATATTACTAAATCTCGATAAACAAAGGCGATGTTAGTATCCCATAAAAAAATAAATAGTGTAAGCATTGAATTAAGTATTGGACAGATCCAGTACACACCCCTATATAAGTTCTTTGGTCTAAATCTGATGTAAAATGCTGAAAGTATAATAAAGATGAAGACTTCAACGGCAAGACAATTAACCTTTCTGATGAGTCGTTTTTCAAAAGAGCATGCTGGCTTCTCTATGAGTGGGATATTATTGCTATATAAGTAATGGTTTTTCCCACCTATAATATACGGGCTAGAAAGCTTGCAGTTGCCCAAATTGGAATGCAAACAGGATAGAGGTTTTTTTTTGGCGCAACACTTTGAGATTACGACAAAGCACTCTCATGGAATATCTGCTCTTAGAATTGGGGTTATTGTCACTAAAAGCAATGATGATGAAAAGCATGGGGGAACTGTTAATCCGAAAACAGATTTTAGCCAAAGACTCTCTGATGGCCCGTATGACTAGCTATAGCCCCGCATAGGCAAACAAAAGTGATAAATACTGAAAAATGATAAATGAATTATTTACAAAAGTAAACTGGCAAACAGATTTTTCACACGGAAGCAGCTATGTAAAATTTAAAAAAGTGTTTACCAGGAAGTTAGCTCAGTGGGATTGGCTGTGCAATTATACCCGCCTGGGAACTTTGCACGGCTATGCTCAGGTATCACGAGTGGTTCATCGTTTTATGCGTCCCCAGCCATATCTTTTGATCTGCCTTGATCCTAAGGTAAGAAGATAAAGACTTCTTACAAGAATCAATCAACTCCCTTCCTTTCATCTATGGGTGGTCGACTAAAACTGAGAATGTAGATTCTGCAGAATATGTACAAATACTGTGAACATGGAAAACCGTGCAACACATCTTCATTGAATGTCCAAAACATGGTCCTTTATACATGGCATATCTAGGACATTTGGTACACAATCAATATTGAATGAAGGTTTCTGGATTTACTGCTTGAATACCAATTTTACATCGGTACATATCACCCTGTACCAAATTTGAACAAATATCAGAACGCACCTTGAGTAGGAGTAATACTGCACCTAGAAACAATGGGGGTACATTCTAAGAATTTGAAGATTTTTCTTTTTTAAAAATTGCTGTGAATTATTTATATGAATTTTTGGAGATTAATGATAACTCTTTTGCGATCATTTGTTTTAATTCGATAAGATATGATATGGCATTTATAACATGCCTATACACAAGTGTTTTAAGGCGCGACGAGGCAAGGGAGGGGAACAGAGGGAAGACAGACAACAATCCTACTAGGCCAGGTGTCAATCAGATCGTGCAAGTGCATGGGAAGGGGGAGAGGACAGGGCAGCACATGGGATAAGAAATAATAACAATAGGTAAGGTATGGCCAGCAAGTGGAAATTGCAAGGGTTAAGTGCAGACAACAGGTGTCAAGTGCCGGTAGTGGGACTTTTGGGATACAGAACAGTCCCCAAGTGCAGGGTTGCCAGGTGGGCAGTGCAGCAGTACGACTGGCAGTGGGCGGCTGGGCCCGAGATCAGAGGGCGGCCAGGTGACCAGTGCAAAGTCAGTGTCAGCCAGGAAGTCAGCAAGGGAGAGGAGGAGAAAAAGCAGAAGCAAAGAGAAAGGTTTTGAGGTGCTTCCGGAACCAAAGATGATTCTCCTCAAGTTTCAGGGAGGCAGGGAGGCTGTTCCAGAGGGAGGCCCCAGCCGAAGAAAGAGATCTACCACCAACTCGTTGCTTGGAGAAGCGGCTGACCCTGAGGGAGTTTGAGGCAGATGAGCGAAGAGCTCGAGAAGGAAGGTATTTAGGAAGAGAGAGTTGAAGGTATTGAAGCCCCAGGCCCCAGAAGGCCTTGTGGACGATGCAGAGGGTTTTGAACTTAATCCTCGCAGCCACAGGGAGCCAGTGTAGAGATTTCAGTCCTGGGGAGATATGATCCCTGGGCTTGAGGCCGAGGACAAGTCACGCAGTCCTATTCTGGATAAGTTGCAGAGGGCGGAGAGTAGAAGCAGGTAGATTTAGAAAGGGGCTGTTGCAGTAGTCCAGCTTAGAGAGAACCAGAGCTCTGGAGACAGTGTGCTTCTCGGGGAAGGAGAGGAAAGGAAGAATACCTCTGAGAAGGTGCAGTTGGTAGTGTGACTTCTTAGAGACGTCAGAGATGTGAGGAGAGAAGGAGAGTGTAGAGTCGAAGATGACCCTGAGGTTTTTAGCCACACAGGTGGGAGCGGGAAGAGGGCCAACAGAGGGCTACAGGAAAGGAGGGAGCTTGAGTGCCAATGAGGAGAATCTCAGTCTACTGGCATTAAGTCAAAGGTCATTGGGGGCACACCACTCCTGGATAGTAGACAGACAGTCAGAGATGAGGGAAGTAGAGCAGGAGCCCAAGGGTAGCCTGAAAATGAGCTGGGTGTCATCCGCATAACACTGAAAGTTGGGGCAGAGAGCAGCGATGTGGTGGGCCAAGAGTGCCAGGTATTGGTTGAACAGCCAGGGAAAGAGGTTAGACCCCTGGGGGACACCACAGGTAGAGAAAAAGATAGCAGAGAGGAAGGACCCACGTTGGACCTGAGAGGGTCAGTTGCAGAGGAAAGAAGCCAGCCATGCCAGAGCCTGCACGGTGATACCCAGGTTATCACGGAGACGGTTGAGCAGGATGGCGTGGTTGACAATGTCAAAGGCAGAAGAGAGATCAAGCAGGATGAGGATTCATGGGGTGTTAGAGTCAAGATTGGAAAGCAGGTCTTCATGGTGGTTCAGAAGAGCATTTTCTGTGCTTCTGGCAGCTCTGAAGCCAGACTGATGGTCATGGAGACACCCAACAGATTCAGTGTGGAGATTAAGCTGGGAGATGGCCAGTTTCTCCAGGAGCTTGCCCAGGAAGGGAGTGATGGAGATTGGGCGATAGTTGGCCGGGCAAGAGGGGTCGGCAGTGGGTTTCTTAAGAAGAGGGTGCACAAGGGAGTGCTTCAGGAGGGATGGGAAGACTCCAGTGGCGAAGGAGTGATTATGGAAGTCAGCCAGGGCAGGAGCCAGGGAGTTGATGTGGTCCTTGATAGTTTTAGAGGAACAGGGGTGAACCTGTTTCAACAAGACTTTCATAGATCGGACTTGTCTAGAAACCTCGCCTGCGGAGAACAGGGAAAAGGCAGAGAAGGAGGGAGGAGAGGTGGCTGCAGAATGGCCAGAGGAAGAGTAGGGAGTGAGGGGACGGAGGGGAAAGGAGGAAAGAGAGGACCTGAAATGTAAACTGTTTAATTGGCTTTTAGATATGTGCTGTGCAGTATGAAAGATATGCTCCATGAACAAAGTTAGTTTTAGATTCGTAGGTTATGAACCATCCCAATAGAGGCAATGAATGCATGTTTGCAGTGGGGCCTCAGGTCTGATAGTTGTTAGTGTGATAAAGTATGTGATGTATCTGTAAACAAAATATACGAAAAGTTCTCTGAACTAAAATGTATAATAAATAAATAAATAAATAAATGGCAGCTTGGAGTAGGATAAGGAGGATAAGGAAGCTTAGAGAGGGAGTAATAGTGAATCTGTTGCTTTAAGATTAGGTGGACCATAAAGGCCAGGTCTCTGGTTGGGCCAGTGTGACTGTGGGTGGGTTAGGCGGCAATGATAGGGTGATTGCTGTGTGATGAGAGGTTTATCACAGTGCAGCAGTATTTCCAGTGGTAGAGTGGCATTTATTTAACTTCATGTCAGCAGATCTAAGAGAAGGGTGATTGACAAGTTCACCACCAAGTGCCTATGCCTGACGTAGACCCTGCCATCCAACAGCAGCAGCTACTTGAGTGTGTCCCTTCCCAGATGACCCATCTCCCAAAGGGCATCCTGCCAATGCATACATTTGCTGCACTGATACAACATGGAACGTGTTATGAGAGTTGGGTCCTTTGGTTGGGCTCTGGATGGAAGTTCTAGCTGTTGCCAACTTCATTCTGCTCATTTTAATGACCCCAGAATGATAAACCGCTAAGTTATACTCTGAAGGAGGTTAGACTCATACTCAAGGGTTCCTATGAGCATATGTAAGTAGTTTAGTGAGGTCCCTAGGGGAATGCAGTATAATGTGCTGATACGTATATTTATAAATGGAGTGTAATTGTATTATGTAGCTTTGCACGGGTCTTACATAATGTGTCGCACTTGTCAAGTTCGCCATTTCTCGTTTTAGTTGGGGGGACAAAGCCAGGTTTTGAAACTTGATCCATTACATTTGCTAGTTCAGAGTTTGGCCTGTTGGGTTTGCTGCATTCTGGTAGATGTAGGAGGTTTTTAGGCGCATTTTGGGCGTATTTAAGAGTTCTCTGCTGTTTTAGTTTACACCCAGCTTCAACTCGTGAGCGCAGGAAGAGGAATTGTCTATATATGTTTACATTACCAACTGCAGGCGTCAAACAACTGATTATTGCTCTCAGACCAGTATCTTTGCTCCAGTCTCCAGCTTCATAGTGAGCCTGTGCTTCCTGAATCCTGACAGCTTGTTGTCGATTCTCCCCCTGCAGCTTTCTAATACTCTTTCCGGCTTGTTTACAGAACTGACTCTACAGTTCCTCTCTTGTTTCCATTGCTGTTCTTGCAGCACATTTCCTTGTTTCCTGCTCTAACTGATGCCCTTGCTGACCTTTACATTCCTTCGCTGCTGCCTCTGCCGTTCTCTGCCTTAAGTATAAGGTTTTAGGGTGCTTCCATTATTCTTGCCAGACGTATTCATTACTTTGAATGCTCTCCTAAGTTTGCTTGGTCCCTTCAGCTTGCAGGTCGTAGCTGCGTTTGTAGCAGCCCCTCCTTGGATTTAACTCACGTGTTCCTCCAATGACACATTTTATCTGAATCTCTCTGCTTCATCCATAGGTTCTGCACCTGTGTGTGTGTCTAGCGATCCCTTTGTGTCTTGAACTCACTGTTTTTTTCTGGTGACTATCTGTGCTTGAACTCACTGTTTCCTGCAGAGGTTCTCTTCTGTGTATTCGCTGTGTCTTGAACTCTGTGTTTCCTGGTAAGCATTGTGAGGTTGCGTGCATGCTCTCAGAGACGTCTGGAGCTAGACGCTGTGTTTTCTGTACCTGTCTTCTCTGGTTTCTTTAGTATTCCCCATTGCATATGAGAATGCAACAGTTGCAGTGAAGTATCCGTCGCTTCACTGTCGAGTGTGCATTAATCTGATATAGCTTGTAAGCGTACTGTACTGTAAGAGTACTGTGAGGAATCAGTCCACTGGTGTGGCATCCACGTCATAGCTATAAACATTGTGATTCTGGGGTTAGTCTGTGCCCCAGATAAGCCACTCTAAGTGGAATGGCATTCCCCATGGTTAGTGTCTCTCACAAACCCAATAAAGTAAAATAAAAGTCGATCAAATGAATTCTTCTTTTCCATCTGCCTGTCTTTTGAAACCTTAGCACTTATCACTCAGTTCCTATATTACACTAAATTCAAAAGTCTCTTTAGCGGGTCTGAGCAATGGCTGTGCTGTATGCGTGTTGCTAATAGTAACCTGATGTGTATTTACCAACAGACACCCCTAAGCTATAGGGAGGCACGTTATCATACACTACAACATCCCTCACTCTGACACTCTGATCGAGAGTTGGACCTGCGTTCTCTATGCTCTTTATTCCTTTTCATGGAGCCAGCTTCAGACCTTTGCTGCTTAGCTGATGGATCTTTCCTTTTTCATCCCTGTGGACATTTCATTGCCTTCTACCCTGCTCTTTCTATAGGAGCCCACAGCACCCTATAACTCTGTTCACTTGTGCCTCTGCCTCTTAGCTCCCACCCGCTTTGCCCACTGCTTTGCCAACCCAGGCCCTCTACGAGCCCCTTATCTGCTGCAGTAAAATGAAGTAAAATGTCCCATGGTAATACGTCTCTGGTGGAATGTGGGTAACGTCTTCTCCCTATGTGAGATTAACCTTGTTCTGAAACACCTCCAAAATACTAGGCATTTGCCATTTGTTCTTGCCGTCCCTGACATCATGCCCTAACCTAGTTCCTCATGAAACTGTACCTATAATTGTCCTCACTGAAATTCTTTCTGTAAGAAAGATACGGTCCCAGCTAAGTGTTGCAGCGCCAGTGAAATCGGTCACGAGTGTGCACATGTACCTGTGATCACACACAATCACTCTGCAGCTTGCTGTGCCTTCCTCTTCCACGTCTCCCCAGGTCCTCTCACTTTATGTGCTATTGCCCCATATGCTTCATATGGCACATACTCTACGTCATGTCCCCTAAAGCTTTAGCAAAGGGAAGCCGGTTGCTGACTTCTGAGCGACGGTCTGTTGGCAGTGATGCTGTGAGATGCTGGCAGTCCAGTTCTGAGCTGCTGAGTCAGTGCTGCTTATTTGTTTATTTATTTATTTATATGCAGGAGGAGCAATGCTCTTTTGATCACAAAAGAATGTACAATAGATAGGAAATCATATTTGACAGGAAGCAGTGAACTTCTTACACTGTGGTAAGTTTGAGGGATACTCTGACCAAGGTGTTGAGGGGAGTAAATGGAACAGTCACCTGGGACAATACATAAGTAGACACACATAGATTAAGGACAATGAACATTGGACATTTTTAAGTGCAGGTAGGTGGTACAGCCAGCTGTGCTCCAGATGCGACCATGATTGGTGAAGTGCTAGAGTGGCAGCAGAGGATGTGAGGGACAGAGGCAGGTTAGAGATGATGGAAAATGTTAGCTAGCAGGCAGATGAGAGGTAGGTTAAGAGGGTAACTCAGAGGTGAGGAGGTAGGGTTTTAGCTTGGTTTTGAACAAATCCATGTGGGCTGACTGTTTCTGTGATGTCCGAAGGAAGAGAATTCCATGTAAGTGGAGCAAGAAGATAAAAGGAGCGTAAGTGAGAGGAAGCACAGGAAGGGTGAGGAGACACAAGGGTAGTCAGGGAGGCAGAGTGGAGACTACGAGAAGGCTTGTAGAGTTGGAGAGAGGAGGATAGGTACAGTGGTGCCTTACCGTGGATAGATTTGTGAACCAGGAGAAGAAATTAAAATCTGGCCCTGTTTTGCATTGCATCCAGCCTGGTGACGGTATGAGGAACTAGGTGTGAAGGGAAGGAGTTCAAAGAGAGTCCAGTTAGCAAAGTTAATGATCTTGCCGAGAGGACAGAAAGCATATTTGTGGAGACCAAAGAGGATGCCTACACAGTAGTCTGGTTTTTCGAAGACAAGAGTGGTTATGAGATGCTTGGCAGTAATGAAAGGACAGAGGTGCCTGATTTTCAAAATATTTTTTTTTTTTTATTTTCATTTAGTTTGTACACACTTTTTGAAAAAACAAAATTATACTCACAATTCCTCCACTATCTATCTATGGGGTGCTTCAGAAATGAGTCATTACGGTGCATTATTTCATAACAGAGTCTAGCGTTCCATGCCTTATTGCTTCCCCCGACTTGGTTGATCCCACTTTTCATTAACTCTGTTCGCTACAGATGATTCATTGCTCCATTACCAATCCTTTGTCTGGCTTTGCTTCACCTCTTCACCTCATCTCAACATTTTTGAAGCACCCATTACTTTTTAGATTCTTTCTCCAATTTAGTTCTCTTTTGGCAAACTTTCGAGTATTTCCAAGAAATATGTCAACCCGAAAATGTCTTTTTCACTTGGGTTATGAAATTTTCGCCATAGATCTTCTCCGCTTAAGGTGGCGTATTTCCGCACTAGTAATCCTAAATGTACAGATCTCTGGTCTTTCAGGGCCTCACAATACAGTGTAAGATGTTTAAGGGTTTCTTGGTGTTTATTACAGAGACGACACCTGAGTAATGCTTTCAAATTCCGCGTTCTTATTGCTTGGCTTACTCTGGTATTTATTAAGTTCATACGAAATTTCATATAGATTGCTCAATGTCTTGCATTAGCAGATCTCATCAAGTATTGAGGCAGTTTTTTCGATCTTTTGCCTCAATAGCTGCATCTTCCATAAGTTTGTGGCGATTGCGATCATCAACTGTCGAGCACCAATCCTGTTCCCATAGCTTTTTCTTCACATAATTCGGGTTGTTTCTCAGGGTATCTTGATCAGTTCCCAGTAGCTCTAATTGCTTTTTACACCCGACTGCCCATTTACATAGTAGGGTTTCTTTGTTGCCCTTCATGGCATTTTGTAAGATCTTGAACTGAGGAAGACATTCTACTGTGATGATTTTCCGATATATGGATAGCATGTTCCATAACACTCGGGCAGGCATGGATATTAAATTAAGTTCATATCTCACACATGCACTCGAGATTCCTTTCTGTAAATGCAAGACTCTCCTCCAATATTGATTTTCTAGTTCTGGCCATAGAGTGGCAGACACTCCTAAGGCACATTCTGCCCCATAGATCAGTGATGGAATCACTTTTTGGTTATAGTGGGCTATTACTGGTTGTAGCGAGAATTTCCCAAACTTTTTATTTATTACTACTCCTTGACTTGCTAGTTGTCTACATTTTTGTTTAGCATTCTCTGTCCAGGGTGCGTCATTTATGTTACTGTTGATCCAGACACCTAGGTACTTTGTCTTTTTCACACATCTTAAGATGTCATTTCTCAATCTCCACTTTGGGATGCTTTTTGTACTCCGTTTATTATTTCGTGTTAAATCTTGCAGGATTATTATTTCAGATTTTGCAGGATTGATTTTTAGTTTGTTTTGTTCTACATATCTCTCTAGAGCCGCTAGTTTTCGAGTTAGTCCAATCGGTGTTAGGTCCAGTAATGCAATGTCATCTGCATATAGCATCCAACTTATTGCCTGCCCATTTATTTTCAGTGGAAAGGAATTTACATCTGCGAGACTATCGCCAATATCAGACATAAATAAACCAAACAACGTTGCTGCAAGCGGGCAGCCCTGTTTCACACCTTGATTCATTTCAATTGGCTTGCTCAGCGTTCCACTTGAATCAAGTCTGATTTTAATGACTGTGTCCATGTGAAGTTCCTTTATAGGTTGTAGTAGATTATCTGGGCACTTCCATTTCTTCATCTTTTCCCAGAGCATCTCTCGGTCCATGGTATCAAAAGCGCTAGATAGATCAACAAAAGCTACATAGATCTTTCTGTTTTGTCGGATTGCTTCCATTTTCAGAAAGTTCAGAATTGTTAGATTCAGCCCGCAACCAACCCCTTTCACGAATCCAGTTTGTCGAAGGTCGTATCTTTTGGAATCTTGGATCCATTGTAGTAGTTGGATTTGGAGCTGGGAGGCAAAGATTTTGCCGACCACATCGAGCAGAGCTATCGGCCGGTAATTTTTGGGGTCAGTTCGAGCACCTTTTTTAAAAATTGGTACTACAATGGCACACCGCCAGGAAGATGGTGTCTGTTTCATCTGGAGAATGGTCCGAAATAATGAGTAGCAGAAATCTGCCCATAATTCTGGGTGTTGTTTTAGGTGTTGATTTGTTAGACCATCTGGCCCCGGTGCTCTAGATGTACTTAATTTTAGAATGTTTCTGTAGATGTCCTCTTTTTTTATTTCAATTGACCACTCATGCTCTGAGGATGGTAAAATTCTTATATTGGGTTGATTTTCAAAATATTTAGGTGGCTGATGGGAGCTGCTGTTCCAGTTTTGGAGATGAAAGTAGAGAAGGTGCGAGAAGGGTCATAGATGACACAGTGGTTTCTAGCTGAAAACGAGTAGAGGAGAGTGTCAGGTGTGAACTGGATAGGCAGCGGAAGATATGAGAGAGAAATATTGCCAGGGAAGAAGAGCACCTCTGTTTAACATCAGAGAATAAATTTTTGCTATTTGTACAATGCTGTCCTAAACATAGTCTGATGCCAACATTCATCAAACTATGCGCTTGTATTTCTCTAGAAAGTTAAGTGCAACTGAACAAAATGACACTGAAGTTCATAAAAAGGTGCTGTAAACAAACAAGGCCTGTGTTAGAAGACAGTATTTGAGAACCGTAAGGACCCATAAACTGATTGAACATACATTCTTGAACATATATGATGTAGTGCATTTAGAACGAATCAGCAACAGGCCAGATGGATGCTGTTTTCCTTTTAAGAATTGTACTTTGATCTAGAAAATAAAAGTGGACTACTTATCTGTTGTCCTGCTGTTCATGAAATTAAATTAAATGCTACCTTCTGCGTTTATTTGGAGGTATTGAGTGACTTGAACAGGCTATAGATACACTAATACTGGCTGATGGTTCAGGATTAATTAATATAAATAATATCAATTAGAATGAAGCTTAAAGTGGAACGATAAGCACCTACTAGTATCTATCTACTAGATGCAAGGGTCAGTGTTGGCTTGTGTCTATAATGTTAGTTTGATTGCAGTCCATCTTTGGAAACAAAATAGCATGGATTTAATTTAATTTTGCTGGACTGCGATGATTGCTGAACTTCAGTATTGTGTACAGTCGCGCCGTATCTGTACAGTGGGTATGCTTCCACTGAGAAGCCTTGTGACATCTTGATAACTTTACAAACATCAAAGGAAGTTTAGAAGAGCATGGCTTTGTATTTTATTATGGAAATCTTTGAGTGAAGGTAAACACTTCTACATCTATAGTAGTAACATTTTCTTTGATGGAATGGCACACATCTATCCTTGACTGGGTGGCCACCATCATTGACAATGGCATGAGTTGTTTAGAAATAGCTTTCCTTGATGAGCAGACATGTTGCGCTGCTAACAATCTCTGCCTTAATGCCAGTAAGACTGAGATCCTTCTCATTGGGACCCATGCTCCATCCTTCCCTCCTACTCTTTGGCTGCCTTCCATGGGACCACTCCCATCACCCTCCTGTGAGGCTAAAAACCTTAGCATCATCTTTGACTCCTTTTGCTCCTTTTTTCCTCACATCACACACCTCACCAAGAAGGTCCACTTTCAGCTGCACCTCTTCAGAGGCATTCCCCCTTTCCTCATCTTCCCCCAGAAAATCAATGTCTTCAGAACTCTGGTCCTCTCTAAGCTAGACTACTGCAAAAGGCTCTTCCTCAATCTATCTTGATCCTGCCTTTGACCCGTTCAACTAATACAGAATAGGACTCTAAGGCTTATCCTTGGCCTCAAGCTCGGGGACTGCATTTCTCAAGCCCTATAATCTCTCCACTGGCTTCCGATTGCTGCAAGGACCAAGTTCAAGACCCTCTGCATCATCCACAAGGCTTTCTGGGGCCTGGGACCCCACTGCATCCAACTCTCTCCTCCTAAATACCTGCACGCTCAAGCTCTTTGGTCCTCTAGCTCCAACTCTCCGCAGATCAGACACTTTTCCAAGCTGACCGTAGCGGGTAGATCCCTCTCTTCAGCAGGAGCCTCCCTCTAGAATGGCCTCCCTGCCCCTCTCAGGCTTGAGCCGTATTTCCTTAAGTTCTGGAAGCTCCTCAAGAACCTTCATTTTCTCTTCTTCCTTCCCTATATCTCTCTCCTGCCAATGCCCCCCTCTGCAGCATTGGCTGGCTGCCTTGTCCCCTCTGAGTCCTACAGGGCATCAGGCCCTTCTCGCCCAGTCTACCCCAGCACCCCGGTCTCCCTGACTCCCCCCCCCCACCTGCACTTGGCCTTCGCGGCCCCATGATTACCCTGGCTGAGTGTGCATCCCTACCGAGTCTGGTCCACCCCGTCCTTGCACTAAGCATGTGGTCCTCACTCCCTTCACTCCCTGCATCCCCTGGAACTTGTCCACCTGGCCTCTCCTTAAAACTTGCCTTGCCCCAGGGGCCTCCTTCTTCCCCTCCACCCCCCCTGCACGTGTATGCTGCCACTCTGACCCCCACTTCTCACCCACCCTAGCATTTTTCCTTCCACCCCGGCCGGCACACCCCCCTCCCACTGCCCTCTCCTCTGCACTTCTTTGACTGCAATTGGACGATCTAAATGACACAAGGCCAAGTAGGACTGTTATTGTTGTTTTCTCCCCTGTCCCTCATGTGGCACCTTGAAACACCATTTGATTTATAGGTTCTTTATAAATACCCAATAAATGAATAAATAAATGAATAAATAAAACAAGGACCCATTTTCTGGAGACTGCCCGCTCAGTGCCTATTCTCACTGCAGTGTTGCAGTGTTGCCAGGCACCTCAATTCAATTCTATTGGAAGCATTGGAAGGACAAAGCAATCCCCATATGAGGAGATGCAGGTACAATGGGTCTCATTACACGGTAGGTGGTAAGGGATTACCGGCACCGGTAAGGGCACCGGTTTCACCAGGCGTTAAGGAAGGGACCCGTTAAGGGACTGCAGAGCAAATTGCGGTACTGTTATTAGCTTCATCCCCATTCCCATTGAGCCCTATGAGGGTTCGAATGGGAATGGGGTTTGGTTCCCGGAATGGGGACTTACCGGGTCCTCCAAGGTCGGAATGACCCGGTAAGTCCCTATTCCGGGAACACGGACCCGGAATGCGGTAAGGGGGTAGCCATGGCGCTAATAGCACCATGGTTACCTCCTACCGTGTAATGAGGCCCATTGTCTCTCTTAGAGTTCTGATTTGTCTTTTTTAGTTGAGAGGCCACGTTTGTAATTTTTCATTTGCTCTTTACAGACAACACCCGAATGATGGATATGGCCCAGACATCCTATGTGGCCTGCTTGTTTCTGAAGGTCTTAATTTATGTCCCTATATTCCATAGATTTTAGGGTGAGGACATGGCCATATCCATTAAAAATAGCATGATTGTAAGGGGAAATCATCAATCACGTTTCATCCAGGAACAACTATGTGTAATGTTAGCACGAGTTTTTGTTTTACTTTCTTCCCTTGCGTGATCAAGTGACCATTCACTGGCATGTAATGCTCTACAGATAAAGTGGAAAAGAAAGCGCAACATAAGCATTGTGCAAATGCAGCAGATCTGTGGAACAAAAAAAGTAATAATAGAAAATAAGAAATGCCTATAAGATATTCATGCAAACAATAAAGACTGCGACCTTCTTCCCAAGATGCAGCAAAAGGAGTGCTTCTATCATACACACCAATTAGCTAAAGAACTTTATTAGCACTGGCTTTGAATGAAATAAAACGTTAATTTTCAGTGAACAATGTATTGAATTCGCCAGGTAGGTTGAACTGACCACTAGTATAAAACACCCTTACCTAACTTCAATTAAAAATAAAAGGTTTTCAGCAGGTCTGTTAATTGTTTCCTAAACTTTCTACAGAAATCAATTAACAGTAGAAGGTATTGATTAATAATAGGCAGAAATGTAGACAAGAAAATGTTTGCAGTGGATTATTTTAGAAAATCCTTTCTTAATAATAATGGTTTATGCACCTGTGTGTACTGGGTTCAGATCGGTTTGTAGATAACGCAGCCATTGGACATGTGAGGTACAAATGACTAAAAATTACAGTACTGTTTCGGGTGTTGTCAAATGCTCCATCCGACTTTACTCAGACCTCGTGCCACATCTCAGTCACGAGGCAAGAAGATGAAGGCTGTTTGTAGAACCAGTTGCCAAATGCGGCACAGAGGTGGGGATAGAATCTGTGCCGAGGAACATGGGTCACCAGCTGGGAGTGGAAAAGATAGAACCATGGCTTTGGATTTCCTCCATGAACTTGGAAAACCCTCAGAAAACCCCTGCCAGGTCACCCATCTGATACTGGAATGAGAGCATCGCTGAAGGTCAGCCTGGCTTGTTTAGGGAATTGCAATCTAGCTACTGCCACCTCCAATCAAGCTGCGGTGGTAGCACTCCAGTACGATAGGGTGAACACATGCCAAGGATATGACAAAATATATTGATATAATAGGACCCTCATATTTATGACCACTTTTAAAAAAGTTCCAAATTCAGAACTATGCCAGTGGCTGCGAAAATTGAAAAAACTGAACTATAACATCTCAGAGGTATGTCCAGCTACTAAAACCGCAAAAAGGGTCTATACAGAATTTCATGATTGTATGCCCATTTTACAAAAAAGCTTGCAGGAAGAATGCAATAACATGTTTAAATAATTATAACATAAGGAGCCTCAAATAGGCTGAGGAATTGTGTAAAAATACAAGATTAGATGTTTTATACTCAATGACAAACTTCATACCAACCGCTTGGCGACATAGCATTTTGTTGCTTAAAAAACACCTTGGGTATATGTTGTGGACTGGAATGGAATCTGGTTATTGGAATGGAATTGGAACAAGGGAGAACCTGGGTTCTAGAAGAGAGCAGTTGGTGTTGGACGGAGTCACATGGTTTTCTGTGGATGGCATGACATTAACCCGCTGGCCTATGGTGAAGTCAAAATCGATTTTATAGAGTAATTCCATGCTCACATAACTCACACAGTCAAAGTATGTCAGGCTTGGATATATGTTGCAGGAAAAAAGGATTATCTCCCCTTGGCTGGTATAAGCAAGCTGCCCTTGATATTAGACTGGAAGCGGGGGCACAAGCGCCAGCCAGCATAGCTGAAGTGATGAACCAGTGTACTCAGGAATATTCAGACGTATTATCTGATGAATTGGAAGGATTAAAAGATTGTACGTATCACATCAAATTCAAGGAAGAAGTAGTTCCAGTGGTAGAAAATGTCTGTATGGTACCACATAACATAAAGGAGGCCCTAAGAAAATAATTGGATGTCATTCTGCTCTACATATCAGAAACCCTAACAACCCTGAACAAGGCAAGCATGTTCAATGTAATTAATCTGTCGTTGGCTTACCAACAGCTGAAGCTGTCAGAAGAGAGTCAACAGTTCATGTCGTTCACTACCCCATAAGTCGTATTTAAGTTGTGTTTTATGCCATTTGGGCTAGTCTCCACTGCTGTGGTTTTCCAAAGAGTCATGAAAAGAATTCTCAGAGGGTTAAGCAACACAGTTGGGTTTCCCGGGACGGTGTATTGGTATGTTGAAGCTCAAAAGAAGAGCATGATGGAACCATGAGGAATGTGTTAGACTGATTAAAACTGTCTGTCTTTACAATACAAATGGAGAAATGCAAATTAAGAGTAGAAGTAGTTCAGTATTTGGGCCACAATATATTAGTTAAGAGGATAAGTCCCAAATGCAGTGAGGCATGCTCCAATTCCAGCAGATAAGGAAAAGATTTTAGAGCTCACCAGAATATTGCCAAAAGCTTGTCAAGAACTTTGCCATCAAGTCTACGCCATGGAAGGCGTTGCTTAAAAAGGGCGAGAAATATGTTCGGATGGAGCAGTGCAAATTAGCATTTAATCAAATCAAAATGGACATTCTCAATGCTCCTTCACTAGGAAATTACCATCCATGGTGACATACCTTACTTATGCTAGATGCTAGCGGGATGGGCCTTAGTCATGCTGTTGCAGAACATAGGGAGCTTAGGGGAGTGTGTCAAAGCTTTCGCCTTGATGCCGCTTAGAGATACTGAAAAGTACTACTCAGTGGTAGAGAGAGACACCTTAGCTGTATTTTGTGTAATTAATTATCTCAGGTTTTAACTGTGGGGGCAGAAGTTTGTTGTGAGGTCAGACGATAAGCCACTGGTACAAGTATTTTACAGCAGGGGTTGGAGAAGTGCTTCACCCCGTGTGTATCCAGATGGTTATTAGGGTTGCAAACATTGCATTTTGAAGTAACGTACCTACCGGACAAGGAGAAAACATCAGCAGATTGTTTGTCTTGGTTAACAGTGGCTCAAGGGATGGGTGACGCGTAATACTCAGCGGGATATGTGGTAGCAGTGAATGTATGTGAATCTGCCATCTCTGCTGATGAATAGGAACTGGCGGAGCAGTATGATGTTATAGTAGGTTGTGTCAAGGAGTTGACAGTCAGTGCATGGCCAGAAAAAGCAACATTAGACAAGTAGTTTGAGAACAGGTGTGAGGTCAAGGGTGAATTATGTATCATAGGAGGGAAGTTGAGAAGCAGAAGTAAGATATATCCACCTGCCGTTCTTTGGGACAAGATTTAAGGTTTGGCATATGAGGGACATTTGGGGTACAGTGTTACTAAAAGGAGGATAAAATGAGGCTCATTATGAGTGTCGGGGTTGTTTCCCGGGGGTCGGCAGAGCCATCCGCGGACCTCCGGGGCTGGGAAGGCCCCAACTCCTCCCGCGTCCCAAAAGGAGTATAAGGCACACACAAGAGCAAAGTAATTACTGCTGTTTATTATAGTAACGTCAGCGATTGTTCTCGGGCCGTATGCATCCGGGGAGATGCTCTCGCTCTTCGTGAGGCTCGCAGGCCCTTTTTAGCGTAGTATGACGTGCTATTCGCGTCACCTGGGAAAATTGTCACAAAACCTAACGCCAGCTCGGGTTGGCTCCCCGAGTGGTAGGGTTAGTATAGTTATCTATAGAAGGAAATATTAGCAGATGAGGATGGGTCAGGTGGTACACCTGGGCTGTCCCTAAAACTTGTTACAATAAATTAGTTACGAGGGGACCCTTGGTGATTGGCTAACTAAAAATGGCGTCAGTGAGGAGCCCCTCATACTCTGATTGGTTCCCTCGCGAGCCCCCAAGCCTGGGACCATCGCTGTTCCCAACTCGTGATGTACCTGGTGCTGGCAACAATGTGCAACTATGTGTTAGTGGTGGACAATGGACAGGTCTTGCTAGTGGCCGATGATCATGTCTTTCCCATCGGTGTAGGTGTCTCACTTGTCGCTTCGTTGTTGCAACCTGTGTACCAGACGTGGGACCCCGGCGACTTTCTGTCTCATGAACTTGGCATTTTGTCATTTCGGCTTTGTCACGTGTGGGGAGACCGTAGCTGGAGCAGGATTATGAGCATTTGATTTGTATTTCGGCTCTGAGGGGCGCTTGGCGGTGGCAGGTGTAGCCTTGGTGCTGGGAGCGCGGCATGTGGGTTGCAACTGCGCGGCCTTGGCTGTGGGCTCTCGTTGGGGCTTGCTTTGCTTTTTTTGACTTTGGAGGATTTTCATCTGAGAGGCTCCTGCTTGGAGACTCTTGCTTGCAGCCTACTTGGGACTAGTTTCTGGGTGGCGGTACATAATCCATAATATGCGTGTTACGGGACGACAGAGTGTCACAAGCAGCAGTATATATATATATATAATGACATCTCTTTAGGGATAGTGTAGCGAGAAATCATCTGCAAGCGTATACACGAGCTCTTCAGGCATCTTGCGTTTCTGCGGTGCTGTAGAAGGCCTATGTGAAAAATAACAACGATGTATGTCCATGAGTGTGCCAGTCCGCTATGTCATATCACTGAGTATGTTCTTTGTGTGGGTTGATGTGTGAGTGACCAGTGTGCATGGTGGCATGTGTGTTCTTGTCAGTTGGCTATGTCATCATGGCATCTCTAACGATGATGAGTTTCGTGGTTGCTGTCTAATCGAGTTGGTCCATGAGGTAGGCGTCGGCTTGACCAGGCTGTGTTAGGGGGCAGGCTCCTTGGGCATATGGGCCGTGGACACAGGGGACCTGGGCATTCGGTGAGGGGATGAATTGGTCGAACTCCTCTCGCGGGGGGTGCTTGGGCTGTGATCCCCTGGGCCATGGTTTGGATGACAATGGGGGAGGGGTGTGCTCCCATTTTCCCACTTCAGTTCCTCCTCTGGTTGACTTGTCGACCACAAAATTATCCTCTCTCTTCTCTCTGTGTACTCTCCATACCTTTGTTATTCCAGCCATATGTCCATACTGGTTCACATGGTCTTCAAATGACCAGTACATGTACACGCATCCACCACCGGGTTTGCAATATACCCACTTTCCAACATAATTCTTTGGGTTCCTTGGGTTCTCTACCTTCACTGTTGGCGGGTGTAAGTCTGCTTCTAATATTTGCTTGCACAACCTCTCTCGTTCTTTTATTATGATATCTGTGTGTTTGTCGTCTTCGGCTGGCATTTTATCAGTTGTGCGTGCTGTTCTTGCTTTCCATAATCTCAGCCCTAACAGGGTGGCCATCCCCAATATTATGCATCCAGCTATTATTTTAAGACCGTCTGACAGCCACAATGGCATCCAGGACCATAGATAAGAAAACCAGCTGCCATCTCTCTTCACTCCCTTTGCTTCTTCTTCCATCTTGGCGTGCATCTTGGCAAGTTGTGATACTGCCTCAGAAAGTGTGCCATTGTCAGTGTCGTTGGCAGGAGTAAACGTGCAACACGAACTTACAATTTTTCCACAAACTCCTCCTTCCATTGCTGTAAGGAGATCCAATACATATCTATTCTGGAGTGCCACCATTCGTACTGCCCTCAGTTCTTCTTTTATCGCGTTGAATCCATTAACGGTGGAGTTTATTGTCATCATCAGTTCCCATCTTGTTATCTGGAGCTATTTCGCATTTGCATCCGCCTGCATTCCTGGATGTATTATGGAGGAAAAGAACATTGCCGCTCTACTGAACAGTCTGTGTTCTGGTGGGATGTCACTAAGAGCTGTTTCCGATCTTCCCCAGAGGTAGTTACACGTCAGTGGTTCTCCTTGTCTTTTCAATGTTGTTGCGCCGTTTTTTTCCTACCCTCCTCCAATCGCCACTGATCTTTTCTTTCTTTTATTCCCTTCGTCCATATTAGGGAAGTTCCCTAAGTTGACATGTTGCTGTGGTACTACTCGGGATGGTACGTTTATGTGTACCATAGTGCATATTCCATTCCAAGATGGCGATAAACTATGGTATGCCTTTCCTCCACAGGCCCAATAGTAGTTCATTAGAACTGCTGTACCGGCACCCTCCTCATTTATCATTACTGTTCTTTTGCATTTGCTGTTCCTTCCAACATCAACGTCTCCGTCGTGTTGATAACAAAGTGTTGGTGCAGTTAGTGGGAGTATTGTTTTTGGATCCTCGTCCTTCTCTAGCCATGTTACCAGTGCTGCGCTCCTTATCCATCTGTTGTAACACTTATTGTTTTCTTCATCCATTTTTGCCACAGTTGCTCTTGTCAATGTTACCGTATTGCTCCCCATGACCCCATCTGTCCATCCTTTTTTTGTGTACACCTTTCCATATATTACTATCAGCGGTCTTTCCCAGCACCCTAGTATTCCAGGAACTTCTCTTGCACGCCATTCACATGGTAGGTAATTCAATGTTACTTCCTTTGTTTCCCCTTTGTCTGGTCCAACCGTCACATATTGGAGCCCTTGTGTATGTTGCCAGTAGTTATTGTACATGGGAAGTGTTTTGATGAAGTTATATTCATACAGGTATGTGTCCCTTGTCTTCCACTGCAGTATTGCTAGTCTCCCTTTGGATTGTCCTCTTGTTTGGAACAGAGCCAGGTATATCAGGCACTCTACTGATGCTGCAGGTACCTCAGTAGCCACAAATGTTCTGGATGCGCTCATGGCGTATGGGATCAATGAGCACACATAGCAATTGTCCTTAGTTTTCCCCTTACCAATTTTGGACATGTGTTGGTACCACATGTTGTTTGAGATGTGTGCGGATTCTGTAAGGTATGTGTCTACCCGGTTGTTATCAATAGATGTACTACGTTTAATCCTTTTCCCGTATACCGTTGGGTTACTTGTACCACCTGACACTGTACCTGTTGCAGCCGTGGTGGGGGGTTTATTAGTAGGAGGTGCAGCCATGACATTGGAAGCATAGTGTGCCTGCCAGACAGTGGCAGCAAGTAGACCAGTGATAAACAACAGGCCTATAATTTTTATTACAATAGCTAATATTACTGGCATTTTTTCTCTTACCTTTGCTGCGGTCCTGCAGCCTTTTACTTATATATATTTTATTTACGATATAGATGCCTGTCTGAAAATTTCTAAAAAGAAGCATTAATTTTGTTAGTTTTGTTTATTCAAGCTCTCCCTATCATGTAGTCGTTTAATGCCCAGACGAAAAGCTGCTGCCACGCTTTCCTTAGCGTCCTATCTCTTAGGGCTGGTAAGTGCTCGTCGAGATGTGGGAAGGATTGTTTTATTATCAAAATGAACATGTTGTAATACACACATATTTTTCTTTTCTTTAAGTATTTTGGCCGTTTTATAGCATACACAAATTGGTGTGACAGTGCTTCTGGGGTATTGTCATCTGTGGGCAGCATTTACCCCTGGGCAAAAGGTATGTGCTAGTATCTTTATTCAACTTCTTTGATGTAAAACAGTACTGAACGGTCCCTGCATGTGCGAGATAAAAAGAGAAAGAGAACATGCATGTGTCTACACAGTGTTGCGTAAAATTGCAGATATTTTGACAATGTTCTTTATTTAGTTAGTGGCTGGGATGGGGCTTGTCTGGTCGGGGCTTGTTAGGGCCGTGGCTTTCTTACTTTGGGATCTCGTTACCATGGGGTGGGCTATGGGGTATGGGTTTTGGAGGGATCAGGGGTTGTGTTGCCATTGTCGTTGGTTGCTGTTGCTGCTGTGTTGGCCCTGTCGTAGACGCAAGGACAGCTCTGATCTTTGCAGGGCTTGATTTCGTGCAAATGCATCCTCACGTTCTTTTCTCAGAGCTTCAAGGCTCTAGGAGCTGTTTTTTCCACCATGTGGGGCCCGGTGAAACTAGGGCTCTTCCACCGGCGGTTGAAGTTGCGCAGGACGACGTGGTCCCCCTCACTTACTGTCCACTGTGCTGCTTGTTCCTGCTCTTCGTCTGGTCTCTCTTTTTGTTGGGTGTTCTTCGACCAGCCCCGCATTCGCTTGATCTGTTGAGAGATAAAGGCAACACTAGTAACCAAGGAAGAGACGTACTCGTGCATTTCTTCACCAAAGATAGTCTGAAATGCATGACAATCGGTTATAGCCCTTGATGGTGGTGTCAGTGGGAGGTGCATTTGGCATCTGGTCATCACCTCGTGGGGTGTGAGGTGGTGGTCCGACCCTGGCCTGTTTCTCAACTCAAATAGAGACAAGGGGAGGCAGTAGAGCCAGCTTTTCTTAGTTGATTGGTGTATTTTTGCTATCTCTTCTTTTAGGAGGCTGTTGAGGTGTTCACAAACGCCATTCGCCTGTGGGTGGTACGCATAAGCAAACTTGTGCTTGATACCAAGCAGAGCAGTGAAGTGTTGGAACATTTCATTGGCAAAGTGTCAGCCATTGTCAGACCGTAACACTTTGCACACCCCCCACCTCGGGAACACCTCCCTCACCAGGAACTTTGCTGCTCTAAAGGTGTCAGCATGGGAGCATGGACCGGCCTCGATCCACCTTGAAAATGGGCACACTACCACAATCATGTATCTGTACCCTTGACATACATTGATCATGTCAACGTAATCAATATGAAGGTGCAGGAAGGGTCCTTCCGGCCGGGGTATAATACCTTTGATCACTTGCAGTGTGTGACCGGCCGTGAATTGTTGACAAGTGAGACAATTGCTAATGAAGTTTGCAACATGTGAATTTAGCTCAGGACAGAACCACCCCTCTTTTCTTCATGCTGCAATAACTTCTTTCCCTGTGTGTGCGGGATGATGTAGTTGGGCCAAGTCTGTTTTCAATAGGGCCAGGGGCATCACTATTTTGCCTGTATTGTTCTGTCACCATAATGCGTCTGTGCGGGACATTGTGCATCCTCTTTTGACCCATAGCTCCTTCTCTGCCATGGGTGCTGCTGCCTGTAAATCCATTATTTGATTCTCAGGGATGTGGGTGTAGCCATCCTTCATCAACATTTGCACCCGCCCTCCCCTTATCTTTTTCTTTTTCTGTGGGGGTCCAGAGCTCACCGAAATACACAGCATGTTTAGCATCTGCATCTGCTGTTTTGTTACCTTTGGAAATGGGATCATCCCCGTTTGTATGGGCCTGACACTTCACAAAGGCTATTTCTTTGGGGTCTTTAATTGCTTCAATTAGTTCAGCAAGTAGTAGGGCATGTTGCACTGGGGTGCCGTCTGCTCTTCTGAATCCTCTTCGCTGCCACCTAATTAATCCAGAATGTACAGTTGATGTGACATATGCACTAACAGAATATATGGTTACTCTTTTGCCATTGCTTTCTTTCAGTGCTAAAATTAGGGCCACTAATTCTGCTGCTTGGGCAGAGTAGTGTTGTGGTAACTGGATGCATTTCACTGTGACATAGGTCCAATCCTCTGTCAGTCTCACCACTGCTGTCCTGTTCTGCATACCCTATCACTCTGGTCAATTGTTGATGACCCATCAATGTACATTATTTCTCCCCCTCTAGTGCATTTTCCTCAACCTTTCTTGTGCTAGAGTAGGTGCTAGATTAGGTGTCAATGGCCTGTGTGCAATCATGAGTGTAGTTGCCATCTTCTACTACCTCTGCTATAAACCTCGCTGGGTTGACGTTGCTACACCTTACAATTGTTACCTTACAATTGTTAACTCTGGCCTGGACAAAATTACTTCGTACCCTGATGAGCACTTGTTCTTGGCAGTACTGCAGCTTTTCCATCTCTACCTTGTACCCTTTTTCTGCTAACACTGTGAGCATTTTGATGGAGTCTCTCCTGCACTTTTCTTCTGTGGTGCTACAGGTTATGATGTCATCTACATATTGCAGCACCATGCTTTCCATCTCAATGTTACCCAAATCCATTTGTATCACCCTGTTAAAGATGGATGGTGACTCGCAGTACCCTTGGGGCAGCCTGGTATGTTTCCATTTTGTGTTGCGATATGTGAAACTTGTCAAGTCTTGTGAGTCTGGGTGCATAGGTATGGAGAAAAATGCATTTTTTAGGTCAATAACAGTAAATCATGACACCTTTGCTGGTATTCCACATATTATAGTGGCTGGATTAGCCGCTATAGGGTATTTTGCTTCTACGATGTGGTGAGGGGTCTTAAATCCTGGATGAAACGCCAAGACCCTCCCTTAGCCTTGCGCACAGGGTACACAGCAGTGTTGCATGGAGACTCTAATGGCACTAGTATACCTCTGTCTATTAGTGCTGTTATTGTTTCATGTATCCCCTCATCTGCCTCTTTTGATAGTGGGTATTGCTTCACTCCCGGCAGTATTGCTCCTTTTTCAACCTTATTTTCACCCCTCAAATGCTTTTGATGCAGCCCATGTCATATGGACTGGTAGTCCATAGAGATGCAGGTACTGCTGCCAGATCCTCCTCGTAAAATGGTACAGCTGTAGTGGCTGGTGCCTCTAGCGCCAGTGCCATCTTCTGTGCTACGTCTCTGTATGTCACTGTCACCCAGATGTGAACGCTCATCTCAAACACCATCTCCCCCTCACCACTATTGTCCGAGAAGAGCTCCTCATCAGATACTTGGGTTAATTGGCACCCCTCTGCTGGTGCTATTACTGCTCTCCATGCTCTCCCTTCCCTGTCTTGGGCATGTACTGCAATGTAGTCCGGTGTTGCTACAATGCTCTCAATACTCAGTGATATCCTTGTCCCTTCCTTCTCGCTGGCTATTGTTTCGGGTCTAAAAAGGTAAGCCGCTGGCCTCCTCAAAATTTTCCCTTCAATTCCTGGTAGCTATGCTATTGCCATGTCTGTCCCATATTGGAAGATGTCTCGATCTACTGGTTCAGCTCTTGCTACTGTTTTACCGCAATAAGCCTGTAATATTTGTCGTGCTGTGAGCATATTGATGCCTGGTGTGGAGCATATTATTCCATTTTCAATAAAGGAGATGGTCATATTCAGTCTGCTCATGATGGCTCTACCTAGTATGTTTACTGGTGACTGTTTTGAGTATAGCAGTGGAAGAGCCATATCGTGATCTCCTACAGATAAGGAGACGTTATCAGTGAAGGGAACCAACCCTCGAGCCCCAGAGAATCCTTGAGTGTTCATAGCTTCGCCTGACAGTTTAAACTTTCCTTCCCTTATGCATGACCTAGTGGCCCCTGTGTCAACTAGGAAGGAGAATTTTTTGTCACCTATCATAACCTGTATGCGTGGTTCCACCGCAGGGTTAGGTGTTACTGATAGGATGGAACACATCAAAGACATCTGTGGGCTGTCCTGTTATGGGTATAGTGACTGTCCACTTCCCGTGTAGGGTTTGTGGCCCAAAATTGTTACCTTCCCCAGCTGCGTCTGTTGTATAGGTGAGTCAGATGTTGACACTTCCTTGCCCTGTATTTGTGTGAGCTGCTGTATTTGTGCTTGTTGTTGTTGTGTTGTTGTTACCTGTTGTTGTGGTGAGTGTTGCATCAGTTGTTGTGGTGTGTATGTTTGTGTCTGTAGTTTTGGTTGTAGTGTTGCCGGTTGTTGCATTTGTGGTGGTTGTGTATACACTTGCGTTTGTAGCTGGGGCTATTTGTTGTTGTGGTGCCTGTTGTTGTGGTAGGGGTTGCTTTGTTCTTTGCTGTTGGTAAACTTGCTGTTCCCCCATAGGCCCTTGCTGTCCTTGCTCCCCCCAAGCTGCCTCTGCTTGTGTCATTCTGCATGTGCGTGAGACGCGTCCCACCATCCCACATATCCAACATGTCGGTGGTTCCCGTGCTTGCCATTGAAGTCCCCCATGTTGTCTTGATACCCCGGCTGTCCTTGTTGATTGTAAGCTCGGAACCCTCCCCCTTGTTGTTGTGTGGGTGCCATATCCTCTCCCCCTCATCTGTCCGCCCCTTCTTCTGTAGCTATTCGAGTACCCGTTTCCCATTTGCATGTAACCTCCTCCCACGTGTGCTGTGTATGGTGGGGGTGAAGGCATTTGTTGTGTTATTACCTGTGCTTGCTGCATTGGTAATACCTGTTGTTGTGTTGTGTCTTGTTTCACTGTGGTCTGTGTGGGTGTGGGTGCTGTTATAAGTGCTCCCTCCATGGAATGTTTTGATAACTTCTTTTGGAACAATTTCGCTTCCTCTGCCTTTCTATCCTCCTCCTTTTGTTTCATCTTTTCCTGCCACATCCTGCAGTAGTGCACTATTGTCAGTTGTATTTCTGGCCATGCTTTTGCTTCCATCCCCACTAGCTTCTTCAACTGTCTTTGTACTTGCTCCGGGAGCCCTTGTATTAATATGTGGTAGAAAATTGCTAATGTTTTGTCCCACGGTTCCCGTGTTTCCAAGCGCCACTTCTCCTGAATCTCCTGGAAGTAATCAACATGATCTTCATTCTCACGCATCTTGTGTGATGGTATTGCTCCTATGTCTGATGTGTCTGGATATTGGACTCTCAATGCCTGCCAGAGCACATGTCTGCAGTTGGCGAATGGTGCTCCATCATGGGACGTGTCGTTTATTGTTACCAGTGGGAATCCCGCCCTCTTCCAGATGTCACCAGTGGCATCCCCCAGTATGGAAATTAGGAGCCCCTTTACATCTCCCACCACTAATGTTTGCCCCGCAGTTTGTTTTTCCATCTCATATATCCACCTCCCAGTTCCTCAACTTAGGGATGGAAGTCTGCATTTTGTATTTTCCTTATCGGCATGTTTCCAGGGGATATATTGTGGTCTGGCTCCTCCCCTCTCTAATAGGGGCATTAGATTGTACTCACTCTCCTCCCCCTTAGTCCGCCTGTGTGTGGTTATGTGAGTATATTCATCAGCTTCCTCCATATCTGGTAACTCTTCAATGCTGTCAATGTTACAGGAGTTTATCCTTTCAGCTCCTACATCCTTCCTTCCCCTCTTGTTACCTTCTTGTCCTATTGTGGGCGTGTTTGCTCGTTCTTCCTGCCTGCGTCCTGGGAGTTCTCTAAGTCTGCCAACATAAGGGGTGTGCACGGGGGTTTGTGTCAGTGGGCGTGGTGTTACCCTTGTTTCTCCTGCGTTTTGCTCTCCCCGTCTCTCGCATGCCCATGGTGACTCGCAGTTAGTACGCGTTATGTATAGTTTGTCTAAACTCACCCTATTGCCATAGCTTACACTGGTGCTCGAACCTTCCTCTTCCTCACTGCAAAATCCATCTGGAAATGTCAATCCCCACTCTGTGCGTTTCTCCCCCACTGTCACTGTCCTTAAATCTATTAAGTCCACACCTGTGTACTCACCTCCTTTAGCCGCAGACCCCTGTGTTGATGTTGATGCCACCTCCTTGTCCTGGCATGTGTACATTTTTGCTCCATGTTCCACCCTCCTATCTCCTCGCTCCTCTTGCTTCCCTCCAATACTTCGCCACCTATTTCCGCTCGTTTCCTGTACAGTTCTTCCAATACCTCTGCACTCACCTTTGCTAATATCCTTTCCTCATCTTCCTTTCTTCCCCATATTCCCCCTTCCCTCTGTAGTATGCTTTCTATAACCTTTCCTTCTTCATACTTCTGGGCAATTTCAGATATAATCTTCTTTTTCCACAGTACCATTTCCCTATCATTCTCTTGCCTCTCCTCCTCCTTCCTTCTCATCTCCCTGTGTTCTTCACGTGCCATTCTTTCTGCTATTGCCCTTATGCACTCTTCTTCCTTCTTCCTTTCTTCCGCCTGTTCCTTCATCTCTTCTTTATGTGCCTTCTTTTCCTCCTGTCTCTTCCGTGTTTCCTTCTCAAACTGCCTAATCAGCGCGCTTCGTACATTCCTCAATTCCGCCAACCTTTCCTCCAATATCTCTTCCTCTTCTTGTGAAAGTCGGCCTACTCTTCTTTTTCTTACCTCGTTCCCTGTTCCTCATTTACCTTTCTCACTGCGTCCTCCTCTTCCTCTGTTAGTGTTCCCCAGAGCTTCAGAAGCACCTGTGCTGCTACCCACTCATCTGGTCCTACGTTTGCAAAATTCCCCAGGGCCCTCCTGTCACCCCCCTTTCCTGTTGGTGTTGTGTTTGAATCTACTGTACCTACCGCCCCCATCCGTTTTTGACAATCGCCTGGGGGTGCGTATGGTAGGGGGCTGTATGTGGGGTTGGAGTATCCCTCAGCAGCCTTTAGTTGTTGTTGGGCAGCTTGTCTAAGTCCTGTTACTGGATACAACCCCCCTTCCTCCTCCTTACTACCTTAGCCATTAGTATGTCCTCTACCCCTTCTTTTTTAACCCTTGCCTCTGCTTCCGCAAATGATCCTTCTGCCTCCTGCTCACTTTCTTCAGTGCTGGGCGAGTTCTTGGTTGTCTTACCCCCTTCCCCTCCTTTCTCCTTCTCTTCTCTTACCTGTTTTTCCTCCCTTATCCCCTTCTCCTCCTTTACCCCCTGTACTGTGAACATACCTGCGTCTCCTGGTTTAGTTCCCTGGAACATCTTCCAAAGATCAATAACTTCTAAGTGGTTTGCTAACTTCTTCCCCTTGTATGTATTGTGAAGATATGTTAGCAGATAGTGTTAAGTAAACGTATCGAAGCTGCCGTTGGGCGGCCACGGTACCCTTATTTTATTGTCCGTTCCTTGTGTCCATTCAATACTATACTTTATTATTTTCTCCTTGTGTGGTGACAATGTCGTGCAGATGTGGTGGAGTGGTGTAGTTAAAGCGCTTCCCATGTATCTCCACCCTGCTCCTGCCCCTGATCCATAGTACGTGGCCATGTTACAATTTTACTTTTCTCAACGTCAACCATTTACCTGGCCGCGTAAGCTAGGGACTTTCGACTGTCCACTAAAAGGGAAACCAATTTTTATTTTACACTATTACTTAGTTTTGTTATTCCTTTCTTCCCGATGCTACGACTATGGCCCCCTTCAGCCGTGGCGCACAAAGCACCCTGCGGCTATGTGTCCTGTGCGGCGTGCCTCTGGGCTGCCCAACCTTCCTGTACCGCCTGTACTTGGCACACCTTCAACTTAGCTCCTCCTCCTTCCCATCCCCGCTGTCTTCTCAGTCCGCTCCCTCTTCTTGGGCAGCCCCTTGTCGAGCACAGCTGGCGTTCTCCATGCGAGGCCGCCTCTCCCCCCCTTGGCTCCTCCCACTTCGAGCGCCGCTGGCCTTTCCCTCTTTGCCCCTACCCTTTTGTACCCCCTGTCCCTGACCACCCCTGTATTGACGCAAGATGGTCACGGTATCCTATACAAACCCTATGGGTGACGTCACCAACATCTACAATATACTGTAAGTATGTACAATTTTAGGAGCTTATGAACGCACGCTATCTTTTTACACTTTTAACCCCACAGCTGTTTTCCCACTTCATCTGGAGTGGAGAAATCAACAATCAATTTGCTTAGTATAATCGGACTGTGCACACTGCGTCACCTCGCGTGTGACACGCCCCCTCTCCAGAGGAGTTTAACCAGCCAATTATCTTCCGCACTCGGTAAACAATCTAGCTACCCCCTGCGGGAAAACGTCATCTACTTAACAAGCTTCAACACTCAATTAGTAGGGATCCTCATCTAATCATTGATCTACAATGTCAACTCATAGGAAAGCCACACCCCCTTCTTATACAGGTGTCCGCGATCTTGAATCAATCCATGCCCTCTAATAGTCATACGTGGGTGCCCCAGGGCCCCATCCAATTCACCTTGTGACGCTGTAGGGGACGGCCCTCGTGCCTGTCCCGCTACACCTCACACATCTATCGCTGCTGATCAGTCAAAATCAAATTCCACACACTGCTACAACCGCCCACCACCCTCTTTACAATTCCTCTCCCCTCCCATAGAACATTACGTTGCTGGTTGGGTGTGCCATACTCACCAGGTCCTTGTGAGCCGGGGCAGCTCGACCGCGGGCACCCCTCCAAAGCGGTTTGCCACCTCCCCTCGTCTGGAACACGTCTGGACACTCGCCAACTGAGGGCGGCATACTTCTCAAGTCGGCTCCCGATGGCCAATGTCCGGATTGCGCTGTCCAGCCTTCTCACATTTCAGGAATGGTCCTGTAGTCCTCAAAAGGGGGCAACGGCAGAGGGGGCCGCACTGCCGGGTTGCCTTGTTGCAAGAGGCCTGGTAGTGATGCCCTTAGGTTAGGTAGACATCAAACAGATCTCAGCAGTGCCTCCAACTTGTCGGGGTGGTTTCCCGGGGGTCGGCAGAGCCGCCCGCGGACCTCCGGGGTTGGGGAGGCCCAAACTCCTCCTGCGTCCCAGAAGGAGTATAAGACACACACAAGAGCAAAGTAATTACTGCTGTTTATTGTAGTAACGGCAGGGATTGTTCTCGGCCCGTATACATCCGGGTGGACGCTCTCGCTCTTCGTGGGGCTCGCAGGCCCTTTTTACCGTAATATGACGTGCTATTCGCGTCACCTGGGAAAATTGTCACAAAACCTAACGCCAGCTCGGGTGGGCTCCCCGAGTGGTAGGGTTAGTATGGTTACCTATAGGAGGAAATATTAGTGGATGAGGATGGGTCAGGTGGTACACCTGGGCTCTCCCTAACACTTGCTACAACAAATTAGTTACAAGGGGACCCTTGGTGATTGGCTAACTAAAAATGGCGTCAGTGAGGAGGCCCTCGTACTCTGATTGGTTCCCTCGCGGGCCCCCAAGCCTGGGACTATTGCCATTCCCAGCTCGCGATGTACCTGGTGCTGGCAACAATGTGCAACTATGTGTTAGTGGTGGACAATGGACAGGTCTTGCTAGTGGCTGATGATCATGCCTTTCCCATCGGTGTAGGTGTCCAACTTGTCGCTGCGTTGTTGCAACCTGTGTCCCAGACGTGGGACCCGGCTACTTTCTGTCTAATGAGCTTGGCATTTTGTCAGTTTGGCTTGGTCACGTGTGGGGAGACCGTAGCTGGAGCAGGATTATGAGCATTTGATTTGTATTTCGGTTCTGAGGGGCGCTTGGCGGTGGCAGGTGTAGCCTTGGTGCTGGGAGCGCGGCAAGTGGGTTGCAACATCGTGGCCTTGGCTGCGGGCTCTCGTTGGGGCTCGTTCTGCGTGGTCAGTGCTTTGCTTTTTTTGAATTGGGTGGTTTTTCGTCTGAGAGGCTCCTTCTTGGAGACTCTTGCTTGCGGCCTACTTGGGCATAGTTTCTGGGTGGCAGTACATAATCCATAATATGGGTGTCGTGGGATTACAGAGTGTCACAAGCAGCAGTATATATATATATAGTGACATCTCTATAGGGATAGGGTAGCGAGAAAGCATCTGCAAGCATATACACGAGCTCATCAGGCATCTAGCGTTTCTGCGGTGCTGTAGAAGGCCTATGTGAAAAATAACAACAATGCATGTCCGTGGGTGTGCCAGTCTGCTACGTCATAGCACTGAGTATGTTCTTCATATGGGTTGATGTGTGTGTGACCAGTGTGCATGGTGGCACGTGTGTTCTTGTCGGTTGGCTATGTCGTCATGGCACCTCTAACGATGATGGGTTTCGTGGTTGCTGTCTAATCGAGCTGGTCCATGAGGCAGACGTCGGCTTGACCAGGACGTGTTAGTGGGCAGGCTCCTCGTGCATGTGGGCCGTGGACACAGGGGACCTGGGCATCCGGTGAGGGGATGAATTGGTAAAACTCCTCTCGCGGGGGTGTTTGTGCGTAATCCCATGGGCCATGGTTTGGATGAGAATGGGGGAGGGGTGTTCTCCCATTTTCCCACTTCATGAGTTTCCCGGTTTACTGTCGGTAATTCAAGCAGGATACCGGAAAATTACTGTACCGTCTCTGCCACCCATATCCCGGTATGGACCCCATAAGACTCCATGCGATGGCGTTGATTGAATCACCGGCACCGTTAGTATCTGTGCCAGTGATCCAGGCACTTATCTGCCAGTAGGGGACTGATCTACTCGCAGGTCTGGCTTGCCAGTAGATCAGAGCGCCTACCGGCAAACTTGGATTTGGCTGGTCTGGAATTTCCAGACTGGCCAACCCATAATGAAGGCCAGAGTTACTGGTGGCAGAATATGGACGTAATGGTGGAAAGGAAGATCAGGGAGTGTAGGGAGTGTGGTAGCAGTGACAAGTCTAAGGTGGTTAGGGAAACTCCCCTTCTATTGGTACAGAAGCCTATAGAGCCTTGGGCAAGGTGACAATTGATATCTTGTGCTCCCTGCAAGGTTTGGGATAGGTTTAAAGTATGTTTTTTTCCTAATTGATTATCACACAAAATAAGTAGAATGGAGAGCCGTAGGATAGGCCACCACAGTTGAGCTGATTAGGTACTTAGAATAAGTCCTCAATAGGTAAGGTTTTCGTAAAAATATAGTGACTGACAATGGGGTGCAGTATATATCAGATTATGAAGACATTCCTGGAAAATGTTGCTATTACACCTTCTCTCACATGATAGTATCACCCACATGCCTATGGCTTGGTAGAGAGGATGAATAGATTGATAAAGGGGAAGGTGTGGAGTTGGCATTTAGAGAGAGGAAGAAGGTACTTAGTCATGTGATTTAGTCATGCTGTACGACGCCACACTCTCTGTTTGCATCCCTTAAGAGAACAGAGCCCGGCACCTTGGTTTGTCCAAGCTGGTTGGGTTTAGCTATGGTCGTTCTTGTTGACAGACATAGGATATTGCAAGTGGTAAGAGAGGGGCAAGACCGGTACAAACAATATTTTGATAATAGGCATAAAGTAAAGTAAAGGGAATGGAAGGTGGGATATTTGGTGTGGGTACTTAATCCTAGGATAAATTCCAAATGTCACTGTGACAACCTCTTAAGCTCAAAGAGGATTGTGGCTGTGAGAGGAGGTGCAGAGATTATGGAGGGAGGCAAATGTTTGCTCTCTAGGAAGGTTGGATCATCATGATGCAAGTCAGGGTTTCCCTGGTACCGATGTTACTCTGGGTGGCACTAGTGAGGGATTGAGGGAGGACTATGTGGTGAGGCCCAAGATCGAAGGCAGGGCTTTGAAAAAGGTATCGAAAGAGGGTCCATTAGTGGGGCTGCAAGATACATCAGTTCATGGAAGATCAAGGAACTCAAATAGATGGATTGTGTGTGTAACAGAGTAGTATGCTCCGGAAGTACTTATCCCATTAAACTTCCCATTTATTAAGTGAACTCTGGGCGGTCATAATTCCCAGGCTGACTGCTTGATCCTTCAGGTTAGTCATTTCTTTGACTGTACATAGTTATTGTAAAATCTTCAGGAAAGGGAGATGTGTTATGGACTGGAATAGAATGTGGGCATTGGAACTCAATTGGAACAAGGGCAAACATGAGTTCTATAGGAGAGTGGTTGTGGTGGATGGGGCAACATGGTTATCTGTGGATGGCATGAATAAGGACCGTTAAATATAGACATACCCGTGTGTTCATGGATCCATCAATCGGCAAAATATCATGTCCAGAAAAAGGAAAATACCTATTAGTGACTCATAAAAATTACAATTGGCATCAGAATAGATGTAGCAGTATAACCTCCACCTTCACAAGTTCTGGGGTACGTCATTGAAGTAATGTGTTTTAGCTTACTTTTTTATTATTGACATATTATTGACATTTAGTAATATGATAATAAGTGTTGTGTACAATTAATTGCATTTTAAGATCTTTTCAAATTTGAAGTGTTGTCAAATGGAATAATGTTTGTAATTAAGTTGTAAGAAAGTAAAACTTTCCCGTCGTCTGACTTCCCGGTGCCACCAATGATTCCAAGTCCGGCGGCCAGGGAATTCAGGTGCTAGTGAAATGTAAGTCCCCATTTCTATAGAGTCCTATAGGACTCTATGGGAGTGGGGACTTGGAAGCGCTGGCACCGTTGTTAAAGGTGTCAGTGCTTCGGTGAACGGTCTACCTACCATGGCAGCTGCGCCCGGCAGGGTCAGACCTCTTGGGCACAGCGCCATTGCAGGCAGACAAGGGGTTTGCCAGTCCGGAAACAAGGGTGCTGCTGAGCTTACCGTCACCCTTGTTTCCGGACCGGCAAATTACATAATATGTATTTGAATGTATTTGTTGACCGTTTTTGATAATGTGTGCTGCAACAGTGTCTGCAGTTTTCATTCAAATTCAGTGCACCACAATTGCAAATAATGTTCTGAACCACCAAACAACCAGATTAACTTTCTTTTACTAGCACATCTGATGGCCTTTTACTAATATCCCAGGTCTGGTTTCTGTTTGAGGACAATTAACTCCTAGAAAATGGTGATGTGTGTGCACAGAGTTCCATCTGGGCCCATATATCATTCCTAATTATATATAAGGTAGATAGGGCTTGATGAGCAGAATGTGATCCTACAACATTAAATTCTTGAATCTACTAACATTATCATCTATCATAAACACTTTTTATTTTACAAATAAAAATGTATTCGCTTAGAGATGAATTTGACAATATACCTCCTACAGAATAAAAACCACATTAATGACTATACTTTCAAGTAAATTGCTAGACATTTAAGTAAAGTGCTAAACACCTAAAGTGCTAAAGTGCTACATAATCCCACTATCAATACACACTATAGAACACATAATTAAACATACATGACTAACACATGTGCCTTAAAAAGCCTGTGAATGCTACCAATCATCTTTTACAGAAGATTCATATTCTCATCTGTTCACCCTGAATGTATTGGTATATTCCCACAAATTAAACCAACATACTCTGCATTTCAAGCCTGTTCATACAGATATGTTCTTCCTTTTCTGGATTCCCTACAGTTACATGTTTCTATCTGAATGATACTTCAAATGCTTGACCTTCATCAGGGGCCTCTTTATTTTCTTTGCATCATGTTCAGGAGGTTTATATTGAAGTATTAGTGTATAGTTATTAGTATCACTGTCATTATATTTCTCCTTTTATCTGTATGGATTAACAACACTGCATCATTATCTTAAATAGTAAAATTGGGGAACTTACCCCTATTTTGATTGACCATTTGTGTTATATTTCTGTGTGTATATTTGATCTGCTACACCTTCCGGATTGTGGTACTTTTCATATTTGTCATTGGTCTGGCATTTTTAGTTTTCTGGGGACAAAACAAGGAAACTAACATCACTTGCTTTTACCCTAATGTTAAATATATTATTTAATAACATCACATTATTAAAAACACCTGTGGTAAATTTTCCTTTAATTTCCCTGCTGATATGCATATGGAGATATGAGATATGGAGTAAAATCATATGGAGATATTCTCCTCTGTGTTTACTAGTCTTCATCTAATAAATAAAAAAACAGTACAATAATATACTCTGTATTTTTTATTACTTCTAAGCTACTGTTGTAAGAAATTCCTATCCTACTGTTTTACCTCATTTGTTCTGTTAGACTCTGCCAGCCTGGAAATCTGCCGATTACCAGCATTCTCCTTATAAGGACATAACGGTTTTCACCACCAAGCTCTCACTTCCCAGCTACTCTGGTACTACCAATTCTCTTTGGAGTTGTAGTTTCTCAACGTTTTTGCCATGGTGGCCATTTACTGATTGGTTTGTTGTACCATAAGATTACTGCGGCATTATTGTAAATTCTTAATTTATTTATTTATATTCTTCTATTTGTTCACCTGACCTGTAATTACTACCTTAAATTATTCATACTTCACATATTGCATTTCATTATTTGTACATGTCTCTGAGTGCCTCCTATATAATATTCTCAATCAATCCATGCTGGTCACTTAGTATTCAAAAAATTTCTTTGGTTCTAGCAGTGCAAGTTGCTCTTTGCTCCGTTGTGGATCTAATCCCTGTACCTGATGGAGCACTATCCAGATATCATTAACAGGATTTTGACAACATTTGATACAAACAACTTTGGATGGATTTGCATCAGACTTTCAAAAGCATGTTTTTGGGACCAGATGCTTCTTCCTTGCGAAATTGTGGTGAAAATCCACCCAGTGGCTCAGGCTGCAGCTGCGAGCGAATTTGATTCCATGAGAAATTGCATGGGAAATGCAACTTTTGGGAAAATCCCCAAAACCTATTATGCCCAACACATTACCATAGCCATTTTTCTACATCCCTTTTACCCAATTGTATTATGCACTGGCCATGGATTGCGGTCATAGCCAGTGGTCCCTTTGCTGGGGTGTAAACATGCAAATCCAACATCCTAAACATGCATTCATTTTATTGCACATCGATTATTAGATGAAATTAAGTAGTTTGGATTTTGTTGGAATGTGCAGATTGAGTTTTAGTAAGTATAGGTGATAGTTGTATTGAGCAAGAGGTCTGACATATTGAAGCACACCATTGTTACAGGCTGCAGATTGTTTCATCCTAGGATGCTAGGTCACATTTTGAAGCTATGTTCATTTAATTGCAATTTTATTTTGCTGTTGGGAAGGAGGCTGCAAACAGCCAAGGTCAGAATGGAAAAGGGATGCCAAACAGTGTTCATTTCATTGTTGCGAGGGGGTATGGCCTGAAATGGGGCTTGAGGCAGCAGGTGCATTCCCAGAGGATAGCTAAATGAATACATAATGGTTGTAAAGGACACAGTGAGACACACCAGAAAGCCCACACAGGAGCGTTGCCAAATTGAAGAATTAGGATGTCAGCACCGCACCCGCACTGAGAGCAGGGCATTTGGTCCAGAGTTATAATTGCCATGTTGAAATGGATAAATATAAGAAAATAATTTCCAGGCGCAAAGCCGCACACACGTTTTTTCATATAGCTATTCATTGTAAACAGATAACTAGAAGGTCACATCTAGAGTGTAGGGTAAACTCAAAATCCAATCGATAAAAAAAATCACTCCATAAGTGGCCAATATAAGTTCACAGTTTGCAAGAAAGAACATACTTTTATTACATGCAAATACAGCCAGTCGCATAGAGCTGAAAAATGCAACCACGCTCAGCACGCACATTTCAAGTTACATCTTTTATAGTGGAAACCCGCACATTAGCCGAAGCGAAACAAATCAGATTCAACATATTCCCACGGTCCCCATTGGCTAACACCTATACAAAAATCGAAACATCCCCTATAGTTCATCACCTGCAGATGATACCCAGATTCTCCTCCCACTTTCCGGGGACTACAACAAGGATTTGGCCTTGGTGAATAGGGTGTATATCATCGTCCAGGCATGGATGGCAACCCACGGTCTATGCCTGAACGATGACAAAACAGAGTTGCTCATCCTAGGGACACATTCTAACATACAGAAACTCAGTCAGGACTATACCTCATTTGAAATTGACGGGAACATTATCAAGGTTTCCAAAGATGTGAAGACACTTGGCTTCTATCTGGATGCCACCCTCTCTTTTGACAAGCAGGTGAAGTCATTGGCATCTGCCACCGCCTACACATGCAAGCTCATTAGAGCAGGCAAGCATTTTCTCTCCGATAACAACTGCCTTATCCTAGCGAGAGCATTAATCCTTTCGAGGCTTGATTATTGTAATGCCCTCTACATCGGAGCAAATAAATCCATTACCCACCGACTTCAAATTCTTCAAAACAATGCCCTACGAGCCGCCCTTGGTGTACCTAAAAGATCACATATTTCAAACATCAGGCGTCAAAACATCTGGTTGTCCTCCCAAAAGAAAATCCACCTTAAAGTAGCATCCCTGGATCATAAAGCCCTGAACAATGCAGCACCAAGCTATCTCTGCAATAAACTCACAAAAAGACATCACTCGTGCCCTGCCAGAACTGCAAATGCCAACAGCCTCATCATTCCGAGATTCAGGTTAACTAAGGCGGGGGGTAGTAGCTTCCCGGTGCAAGCAGCTCAATTATGGAACTCATTGCCTAATCCTCTACGCGAGGTACAGCCCTTCCCTAAATTCAGAAATAACTACATCAATCTGCTAAGGACCACCAATGAATAGCCTATTGGCGCCCACTTATCCTTCACCCCACCCTAGAACATACATTTCATCATGATCTTATGGTCCCACTCACCTTGCCCACCTGACCGATGAGCTTTCGCCCACACAGTACCTGTACATAGACTGTCTTGATCATATTTTGTATTTATTCTGCATGTAAACCGCAACTGCTGCCTTACTGTGATATTTTGCATTCTATATTTGTATTTTGTATTTGTACAGTGTATGTATCCCATGACCCCACCCTGCAACCTAAGCTTCGCATTTTCCGTACTGCTGCGCCCGGCTACCTTCGGGTCTGGTGCGCATTATAAGTGAATAAAACAAACAAAACAAACCCTATTGGCCAGGCATATTTAAATACAACCCCTTGCAAAATAACCTAATTGTGCAGTCAGCAGAACACACTGTGATGTGATTGGTCCACTACATTCAGGTACCTTGTTGGAACAATGGACTCTCCATATTGGTCAAGGTAACTTTGGCCAACTGGTGATGTGCATACCCCGGAGTACCCAATAAAGGAGCTAGTGTGATAGCAAGGTCAACTCAGCCTGGTAATACGATGGCTTTCCCATAACACCAGACAATGTGGCTCACTTGAATGGCTTCTTCGACCTTGCAGCTGCACTCTTTTGGCATCACTTCTTGCGACTCCCATCTGAGAACACGTTGCATCCAAAGCAGGACTCCTATTCTATCTCTCTTGGGAACCGGGTGATTTATAAAAAACACAGTGGAGGCACCATTCTTGGGAATTCATTTCTCATATGAATTCACCCTATTTGCTCAAACACCGGTAGTTTAAATGAACCAGACACTTCTCAATGGTGGTAGTAGTACTCCAAAACCTAGCTCTATGTCATGGCAGTTCCCAATACCAAGCCCTGTTCTCATAACATTTGTCCTTCACAGCTGCAGCACTAATCTAATCGTCTGAAACAGCATTCCGTTCCCAGCTCCTATGCGCTGCTCAACCCGAGACAACTTGCTATCTGCACTGCGCGTCTCCCTTCTTTCCTCAACCTTGGTTGTTTTATCATTCACTGGGGGGAAGGATGCTAAACTCTATTTAATTTAAGAGGGCAAAAGCTACAACGGCTGGCCTAGTTTTCTAACTACCAAAAAGTTGCTATTCCCAGCAATGTCTAATTCAAAATGGAAGAACTCTTCCTCACACAGTACACAGCCTTCATGTTCCTACAACACAATCCGTACCCTACCTTACTGCTAAGAATCAACACATTCTAAACTCTCCTTGCTGCAACCAAAACACCACTTCAATTACTACTAGTATTAGCTAAAAACTATTAAACATGACTCGCTTTAACCTCTTAATATATATGCAACATTATTACATGTGTTGCTCCTTCTTTCATTGTGTAAGGCTCTGTGATGTTTTCTAAAAGTGTGTCAAGGCTAATTACAAATAACACAGGTGCAGAACTGCCAAACCAAACTGCTAAATACTGACATTAAATGACCAGCTCTCTTTGCTAATACAATTTACACAGCCTAAAACTTTTTCCAAAGTTGGGGCATTGCACTTGCATCCCAACAAGAGTTGGCACAATGTCTCAAGACGGGAGTTGCAGGTGCAATCATGGGGAAGGGATAGCGTTTTTCAAGGTTATGCAACTTAGTTTTCACCTTACTGATGTCCACTCAAAATATCATTGGTTAGTCTCGGTGGAATGCTACAGCCCGAGTTGTCTCAGGTGTCACTGTCCAATTAGGGCAGAGCTTTAATACCAATCGTATTATGAAGAGTGCCAACCAATGGGAGTGCAACATTTTTACCTGCCTATAAAATGATGTCATCTTTGATGGCTGGGATTTTCAAAGATCACGAGAAGGGAAACCTCACATCACAATGTTAAATGTATAGTGCTCTTTAGGGGCTTGATGATGAACAGCCAATTGGAATGTTAGAATTAGAACTTATGTTGCCTTTAGAGCATATGTTAATCTGCGGTTTACTGATTTAAATATTGTAGCCCAGAATGGGGGTGTTGAGTTGACCATCAGTTCAGTTGCACAGAGCTGTCTGATCCTCCCACTCATATTTTTGGGAACAAAGAACTGTATATTCCTGCAAGTTGTGCACTCCATTTTTGATTATTTTGTGTTATTTTCTCAGATTACTTTAGGGACTGCACCTTTCTAGGGGCATGGTGTTGGGCCATGCCTAAATACCCTGCAACCATTCATAATGTGGAATAGATATGACCTGCAGCCATTTTCAGAGGTAACTTTGCTTGGATTTGGCCATCAGTCATGCCACATTCCCCTCTATCGCACACATTGTAGTAATTGTCTATGGCCTGAAACTAAGCACAGTGGTCAATTTGCTCAAAATATGGTCAATGTCCATGTTCCTTCCTACTCAAATATACGCTTTGTGGCCAATTATGATGGTTTGTGGCCAGTTTGCCCCCTGATGTGATGTGGCATAAGGTCATGACCTCTGGGCATACCCCAAGCACCCCTAAGCTGCTAGTGGCCACTTCAACCAATGATGTGGCTACTGGCCATGGCCTGCGACCATAGCCAGTGACCATGAAGACTAGGAAATGGTCTTTAGCCAAACCCTGTGTTCTAGCCAGCCTCCTAGAGCAGCTCCCCCCCCAATGGGTTCCCAAGCCAGCAGGACCCAATGGTCCACTGGTGGCGCAGGCCCTTCCAGCAAGTTCCACAAGCCTGAAGCAGTTTCTGAGACACATCCCATAGTAGCAGGGAAAGGTGAATGGCCTGTGGGCCCTCAGTCACCCCTGCACCCAGCTTTTGCCCTACAGATCCTACAGCCTAAACAGCATTTCTAATCTAGGACATATTGCACTCCTTTGGAGGCCCTCTTGCCCATTCTCGAGCAGGGGAAACCCGAGGAGGGTTTCAATATGCACACCTAATGATCCATGGGCCACCAGCAGCCCATGGACCCATTGGACGTCAAGCAGACACTGCAGCCGAAACAACACAAAACATTATTTGGCTTTTTTTGTCTCATATTGAACTTCTTTGGGTGCTGTGAGAAACCAGAAGGTCTCACCCACCAGTCCCCGGGGATCTGTCATCCAGTTGCCCATGACACGGCCATCGCTTTTGGATCCAGTTCCTGGGGGTAGACCAGTGCGGGAATATCACCTGGGTGAAGGGTATTCGGGGAGCGGAAGGGGGACACCGATTGTGAGACACAGTATCCCCTTCTTGGTATCACCTTTACCCCATCCTACCAGGTAGGATATTTAGGAACTCTACCCCCATTATAACATAAACACTTTCTCACAGACTGCCTGCTATGAGACTTCCATTACACTTCCCCACATGGATAAAAGGCGGAGCACATGAGCAAACAGCAGTTTCGAGACAACAGCTCAGCAAGAGAGGAAAGATGGTAAAACCGAAAGAGATTGCAAGGAGGGAGATTCCCTTGACCTTTTCGACAAGGAACTGTTGCTTTCCAGACATCTCGAAGATAGAAAGCGTAGGACCAGGAAACAAGGCAGAAGAATCCTGCATTGTGTGTTGAAGATATCTGGGCCCTCCTGCGCCACTAATCAAGGCGGGGAGAATCACCAGGAGCTGTGGCAACATCCTTGGCTCCAAGAACAAAGCAGCTTCAGTGACATCAACACAGCCGGTGAGTTGGGGATACCGATTCCAGACCGGTCTGTGTTGAAGCCAAGGTTGCAAGCAACAACATTGCATGGCGAGCACTGGTACAAACATTGTTAAAATGCGTGTGATAAGAGACGCAAATGAAGTTGAACTGCTGATGAGTGATTGAACTTTAAAGCAAGCTAGAGTAGCTTTGACAGAGTGGCCTGGCACCACATGGATGCTCAATTGATGGTCTCTGTAATGTATCCATCTGAGAAGTGACAAAAGTAGATACATTTGGTCTGAGCACAGCAGAGACAGACCAATTGACAGAGAATGAATAAATGTGAATCAAAGTGGTCCTGGGACACGTCAAGAAAAATCCTGCGCACTATCTAAAGTCTTCAATGTTTATGAAGTCGAACAAGTTTGGAAAAGCACATGAATTTAGTCTGAGCCCGGCAGAGGGAGACCGATTGCAGGTATTGTGTTAAAGAGGGTCTGACCCCGACGGAAGGGGTACCCAGGGTGAACAGTAAATCACACGAGAAGTTGAATAAGTGAAAATCCTGAGAAGAAAGGAACTTTAATGTTTTGTCGTATTGCATCAGGCCCTCTGAAATAAGAGACTTTGAATGGCAAAGAGACTTTAGCACAGGAGGCCCTGATGTTGAATTCTTGAACTGTATCCTTGTGCTAGAGAAACCAAAGCGTGTGCTAAGCTCTAGTGTGCCGCCTTGTCCAGTGCTGAAATGTGGGAAAGAGAAGGCAACTGCTTGAATATCCTGTCATATCATTTTATGAACACTTTTCTTTTGCACTGCATTGTTTCCCACACTATTTGTATTTTGATGTAAGAATTGGCAATAGGTTTATTAGTATATGCCCTTTTATTTTGACAAACTCGACTAGGACTGCGTTATTATAATTTTATGGTCGTAGCTTGCTCCCTTCTTTAGATTTAGATTAAATATGCATTTTCCAAACCCTATTGAAGTTCAATAAACACCCTTGAACTGTGATCCCTTGTGCCTGTCCTAGTATTTGATATCAGGCCTTCCTTAAACTGCCCCCAACATTTTCCACAATCAGGGGTGGCACAGTTGATCACTTTCAAACGGGAATCCAGCCCCAGTGTCTGCGGCACAGCAGAAAGTCTGTGGCCTATATTGATGGCCCTTGCCAAAAAATGTCCTTCAACCCTAACCAACCAGAAAGACTTTCTTTTGGTAGGCAATCAGGAAGTCCTTTACTAATATCTGCAGAGTGCGGTCTGTCCTGGGAGACACATTAGCAAATCAATTCTGTTAAAGTGTGTATTTTTATCCTCAGACCGTTCATCTGCATGCAGAGAGAACTGACAGGATTTTGGCTAGATTTAAAACAAACCTCCGGATGGATTTGCACTGAATTTACAAATGCATACTTTTGGTACCAGATTCCCACCCCTCAAAAACAGTTGGTGCAAATCCATCCAGTTGTTCAGGCTAGGCAAGAACATCTATTCCACTATGGAATTGAATAGGAAGTGAAAGTGAGCACTTTTCTTGGGGACACCCAATATGAACACTGGCGATATACCCATGGCAAGACCTCCAGCTATGCTTGTGTCACCTCCAAGACACCAAATGTGCCCTCTATAGATTGCCTGTGGCCATGCCTGATCGACAATTTGCCAGGAGCATGACATTTATCCATAACCTTGACACCTCCAATGCACCTATTGTCCACTTGGCATGCTTGTGGTCTTACCTAGTCAACATTGTGCATTTGGAATGACACTTCCCAGCCACTCATTGTGTCCACTGTACACGGTCTAGGGCCATGCTCATTGGACATAGTGCCCAGGACATGGGCTTTGGCAGTGCCCCAGCAGACTCAAGGCACCAATAGTCTCAATTGAGCATGGCTATGACCAATTGACACTTTGCCTGAGGATTCGACAAAGACCATGCTCTAAGCTCTGCCTATGGAATCACCTTTAGCCATGTACCTACAAGACATGCAATGTACACACTGGCACTCTGTCCTTAGAAATGCTCTTTGTATGTCCCTGGCACCTGCTAACCACCCAATGTGCTCACTGGACATGGAAGGGACCCTAGACACTGTGCCTGATGCATGGCCTTCATCCATACCCCAGACTCCTCCAAGAAGCACAATGCCAACATCAACCATTCTATTTGGGAGACAATCGTCCAGTCCTAGTTTTCACTTTGCATTCCTGTACTTGTAGTCCTGGACTGCACCCATTATAAGCCCAGGATTACACATTCATGTATGTTAATGTGGCAGCTGGACAGGGGTATGAGGGTCTACACAGCTGGACAGGGGTCTGAGGGCCAACACAGACTCATCTCAGATCCAGATTGTTGCCTCACAGTCATCAAGCTCTGTCCACAAGCCACAAAAGACCTGGTTCTTCCACAACTTGGATCCCCAAGGCAGAGAGACAGGTCATTTTAACAAGAAATACCTGGTTCAGGCCTGGCCTGGGCCCATGGGCCCTGATCTGTATTTGCAGGGTAGACATCAGCTGACCTGATCCTGGTACTTGGCCCAAGCCTGGTTCATAGCCCACAGAGTATGGATCTTCCCCAAGGCCAGTTAAGAGACCAGATTCATCCATGTAAACCATGACTGTGGAGGCATTTCCATCCCTTCTGAGGTCCACATGTCTCATACCACTGGAATAATCAGGTACCTTTGTATACCTTATAGCATTCAGGTGGATCACAATGGCTAAACCCTTCATGCTTTTAAGGTTGAGCACAATTGATCTGTGAATTAATAGTACCTAATAAAAGCAGAGGAAATGGACATTAAGCATCATATACATACAATTGTTTTCTAAGGCACTGCTCCCAGCTTTTGGTTTGGACATATGGATTATGCCTTAGAGATTGATATCTGATACAACTCACTTTTTAAGTAGCCTATGGCCCATAAGGAGCTTTACCATCCATTGTCACCACTGTTTCTGACCCCAGGGGGAAGGAATTCTTCCTGATAAATCATTAGTAATGTATTGCTACCCATATTAGATAATGTAATTCCCCTGAGCAATGGAACTCTCTGTGAAGTGCTGTAAAAAAAACAACAATGGAGGTCAATACCAACATATTACAAGGTGGTATTTTACCTTGAAAATCTGCCTTATTTTACCCCCACTTGAAAGATTCAGGTAAAAATACCCTACGCCTCTTCAATACAGGGAACACACTTTCTGAATGGGAACAATGGCACAGGATGAAAAAGTGGACATTTCTGAGGCCTTCCCTCGCACTATCTTTGCCTTATAATGCATTAAAAGGTCTAAATTGACCCAGTTGTGCAAATGTACAGTAGTGGTGGGAAGCATTAGTAGACCCTTTAGTAGATACTATAGAGTCACAGCTGCCTAATCTGGCTCTTGGCCCAGAGTCTCTAGGTTTCTGAGATTCTCTCTAAGTAACTGGGGGAGAGTGGGAGACCTGAGGGATTTCTGGTGTTCCAGAAGAAGATAAATTAAGTTTGGATCCCCTAACGAGAATAAAACGTGTCATGAACGGTGGCTCAGCCAAATTCAACTTGCAGAGCTATATAGCTATTGTAGGCTTTTAAGAGTTTTATGTCCCTTGACTTGACACACTGCCCATCATTGTCCAACAAATTCATGGATTTTGAGAAGTTCTGTGCATAGTATGCAGAGAGAGGGGGCATTAAACGGTAGGCTGTGCAAACACCTTGACTTCACAGTCTCTGTTACTGTAATAAGTTAAACTGACGCATATTTTTTACATAATAGGTTTTTATTAGTGTAACTTAACCATAACGTCGCTTTATCAACATTTTTTCAGTCAATGTCATGGGTTTTTACCAGTGCGTGCCATTTTCCTACAACTTACTAATATCATACTTACCCCAATATAGCAACATTTGTGTCCAACATTTGTGTCCAATTTACAAAGTGTCAGCTTATAATTCTGCCATTTCCCATCTTCTAGCATAATTTGTAACACTTCTGTACACTTTTTGCAACATTTTCCACGAATGTCTGACGTCACCTTGAACCTTCCGGACTGTGCCAGGTGACCATGCGCTTGCGGGCGTCATGACGATGTGTCCGCAAATGCGTCTGCATTTCACAAACAGGTCCGTGTTTCGAGGACAGTTCAGAACTGCATTTCCTACTTATCTAGGAACTTTCAAGCTGAAAATGTACCTCTACACAGCTACTACACCTATTCTTACTCATTATCCATTAACAATCTAGTACAAACCACATACTTGGAAGAATATTAGCAAAACTGCTATTTATTTCAAAAATGGCATCAGCGATTGCTATCCCTCCTCTCCAAGAGCCATCAACACCACCAGCTGGAGGTCCTAAACAACAAAAAAATTGCAGTATTTCTAAAAGACAATGAAGAGGACAAAAAAAACGATGAGGTAGAGGAAGTGCCTACCTCTAGCACCCAGAGAGAATCATGGATGTGGCAGTTCTTTACCACTGTTGGGAATGTACCAAAGGCTAAAGCTACCAAAGTGATTGTAATAAGTCGCGGACTACCTGGACAGTACTGATACGGGACCACCTCCATGCGCCGCCACAACAAATCCAACCACTGCAATGCTCTCAGAAAGGCTGTCCCTTTCTTAGCAAGTAGTAGGCTGTCTTCCTCCACCTCATATTCCTCAACAATACTGTAACCACACAGCCTACTTCTGTGGGACACAAAATCCCACCAGCTACCTTTCAAGCAATAAAAAAAGGCTGTTGATCCATATCTTTCGAAGACAACAGTCCTCTGCATATACTGCAACACACCACTCTGCAGGGGGAAGCAATTTCAAAGGTATTTTGAAGCTGTAATCAAGGAGCATGAGACACACTGCCCCCTACCTTAGAAGTAACACACGCACAACATCTCCCCCTGTCCACCTGACAATCCATATTAGTGCTTGGTGCCTCTTTGCTCATTTCCCTCCCCACCTTATGTTCTAACCTCTCCTGCAAAAATAAAATACATCTAAAAACAACAAAAGAAAGGTTCCTTTAGAAACCACCTTTCACAGTTAAAAAATCGAACTAAACAAAAAATCTTACAGAATACATCTACTTTACATTTCTCAGTAAAATACATGACTCAATAAGATTTTCCGCCAGTTCCATTAGCATTTTGTATTATGCTAACGGGAATAATGTGGCGTTCATCCTTGGTTCCAGGGACTGGAACGGGGATAATGGCCCGGCAGCCCAGGTTATCGGCCAAAGTGAAGAGAGGGCAGATAACGAGGGCTCTGGACCGTTATCCCCAATTCCAGCCTCTGCAATGGGGGATGAAAGCCATTAACACCCCGGGTTCCCAAGGCAGGAACCCAGGGCTAAAAAAAAATATTTTTCTTCCTCCACCGGGCCGCCAGCGGCGTCGCTCTGGAGGAAGGAAGATCCTTTTCCAAGATGGCCACCATGGAAAGGGAAGGCGGGCACCGTACAGAGCCCCTCTTACTTTTCCATGGAAGCCTGCAGAAGGCAAAGAGAGAACCCTATGACCATATTACCACAAGCACATTTTGTTTCCCTTTCAAACCCATTCCACTTTTGAATAACTTTACCACACAGCCAGTCCCAGGTGGACATAGCCACTTTTACCCCATTTGTCGTACCTCGTGGTCATGACCAGTAGCCGGATTGTCCGGGTCATGACCTTATGCCATGACCCAGACAATCTGGCCACTGCCCATGACCACAGGCTACACCTCAGTCACCAAAGGTATATCACCATTTTTTGTACCTGCATTATGACACTTGTCAAAAAATAAAAAAGGGGCACATTTGCAAAACCATGCTTTAAGGTCCTTGCCAATGATCCTTAAACGAGTTTGCTGGAAATCCGCCCATGTTTTATTTTTTCAAAAGTGTCAAAATGTATGTACATACAATAGTCATATAACTAAGCCCCCACTTCTCAAAATCCATTCACACTTCACACAAACATTCAAGGTTGGGTCTATAATGTTCCAGAAAACATTTGTCAAACTGCAACAAAGTTATAAGTCATCTAGAAATGTTGAGACCCCCCCTGTAATTTAGCCCCCTCTTGACAGAATCCCACCTAACTGTGCAAAAACATTTATATCTATATTTAAAATCATTATGCTAACCTTTGTGTAGATTCATCAAATGGTCCCACATTTATAAGCCTTTACAATATTTTGGGACCCATTTTGTTCCCTCTTGACAAAACAGGCCTAGAATACAATTCCATAGTTTCATACAGTTTCATTGAGTAGCCGACAAAGTTATAAGCCACCCAAAAACTGCTTTTCACGAACCCAGTAATGCAGAAATAGGCAAACATGCCCCTGAAAACTCGACTGTTCCCAGAGATCAAAGGACCATACCCAAACCTCTGGACTGTTTGCGGACTTTGGGAATGAAAAACACCAGTCTTTTTGCTTTTTTCGCCCATATCCCATCTGATCCCCATCACCCCCACCTCCCCAGAGATGGTTTGATGAATTTGACAAGTGCAATGTTGCATTTTTTAATATTTTTTTACTGCAATGTCCACAAATCCAATATGGCGGGCGTTTCCAAAAAACGGATGCATTTCACGCTTTTCATCATCCAATCATTGGGCGTTCCCAATGTCCACAGACCTCACATCACCTTCTGACCCAATCAGAGGCCTGTCCGCGGACTGGACAGGGAAGTGAGTCTGCAGACCAAATCCAGATATCAGAAATCTTTTTCAAATTTACAAAATTGCGCTTTCGGGACCCAGCTGCCACTCCTGCCGCAAATTTGTTTGAAGTACGTCCAGCGGTTTGGGATGTAGGCGTGAGCAACGTTTTTTTCCATTTCCTCTATGGAAAAAAAATGTTTTGGGACCCACTCTATAATTTTGTATAAAGTTCCACCCTCTTTATGAGGTTGAAAATGGATAAAAAATAAATAAATATCACGTGGATTTTCCGGAATACCGCCGGTGGTACTCCAAGAAAACCAATACTATATCCACTGCATGAGATTTAATGCAGCAATCGAGCCTGACTACTCAGATTATCCCTGGTGATAATGCTATTTTCCTTCAGAGGAGTTTCTGAATGGAAAACCTCAGAAGTTGAAACGAGGACCCACTTGTTCCCTCTGCTGTGTCGTGCATTGCTTTGGTCAGTCTTCCTGACTAGGGACTTAAGTGATCATTGTGTTGTCAGTTGGTGTGGGCATTCCCCATTACTGTTAGCCCTAACATTCTTACAAAATAAGCAATACTGCCTTGTATGTGAAGACATGATGTGATCCAGTGGTTTGTTTAGACCCTGCCCTCACAGCTGGTACCGGATGGCTTTTAACAGGTCAAGCATTCTGTATAGCAGACGCTTATCCAAGCTTTTCCAGAGGTGGCACAATCTTTTAATTTTCCTGATCCTGTTGTGAATCATGCATAGGAGGAATCATTAGATCATGGACTAGCACCAACTCAGCCATGGAAGGAGGTAGATTGACACAAGCTTATAGGGACAGGCTCTTGTTATTTAGAAAGATGCTGCTATCTGTTAGGTCCTACCTCAGTATATGATGAAGTAATTGATGGGTTCCTGAAAGGCTCAGAGGAACATGTGAAGCCCTTCCACATTTGCAATGATCATGGCCGTGGATCAGCTGTTCAGTAGTTCCTAGTGCTTGAGGGATCAACACATGCACCAGACAGTCACTGCGCCTATGCCGCAAATAATGAGACACATGCTGGGCTTGGATTGTCTCCCAGAGCTAAGCTAGCATGTGTGCTGGCCTCAGGATATTTATATATCATAATAATGCTTCTTGACCTCACCACATGATGACATGCGTTGTGTACATGGCCCGTGCTAGGCATGGTATGGCCGTGATGTTTCTGAGCATGTCCTTCTCTCACACCCCACATACCCTACATAAAGTCTATGAGTCTCTCATGAGGTCTGATTATTGTCTTCAAGGAGTACCTGTGAGGCTTGGGCGATGGGGCAGGAACCTGGCAGTCCAGCACCCTCTCATCCTTCCTGCATTCCACCTCTGGGGAGGCTTCATCCTTGCTCCTGGCAGAACCTCCTGGTCAGGGAATTTTGTCCAAGTTCTGATGTAGAGTCTCTGACACAGTGTTCCCTTTCCTGTGCTCACAAGGAGAGGTTTAAAGTGTGATGAGTTCCGGGTAATAGAGGCCAAGCCGCTCTGGGCTTTAATCATGCTCTCTTGTTGGGCTATAACCGTGAGACGTTATGGATTAAAAGGCAGCAAGAACTTGTTTTGGAGTGTAAAGTTGCACATTAATACCGTATCGCCAATCTCTATAGAAGGTTATTTACCCTCCTTCTACTCTCCTCTTCGTTTGACTTCACTCTCTTCGCAGAGTATGAACTTGCAAAATAGATTGGAGGCCTCCATTCAGGAACGTTCAGGATTGTTGTCCTTGGCAATCACCAAAGGAGGGTAGTGGCGTGGGCACACCAGTGGCTGAGTAGAACCTCGACTGGTACTCTTTCAGAAAACGAAAAATTACCCTTTCTGCATCCACATGGTCTTCAGAATCAATCCTCAGCTTCTTGTTGAGGGTTCTCATGAAACGCTTTGCGTCTCCTTTTGCCTGAGACCAGAAAGGTGTCATTCTCCTATGTCTTATGCTGAAGTCATTGTGGCGAACCAGAAGAAGAATTTGGACACATGGTAGACATGATGAAGGTTTTTATATAAATAATAAGAGAAAATGCCTATCTTGCCCTACTGCTGTTGGGAGTAGCCCCTGCCTAACAGAACTAAATGTGCATGTCTGTCAGTAAGAGTCCAAAATGAAATGTCCACAGTCTGAAACCTTACTTCTAACTTTCCGTTTCACTCAAAGTAAAAACAAACGATTGCCTGTTTATATTCTCACTGGCATGTTCTTTTGTGGCCTGCTGGGTGTGAGGCCTTTCCTCCAGGGTTATCTCGACAAGAAAAGTTTCTGTTATCTTTGTGTTTTTAAAATCAATCCATAAGTAATATTAGTCTGAAGTCTCACAAGGTTTCTTCCTGGAGCTCGTAGTATACATTTCCTGTTAATATTTCCTGGTAATTTTCAGACTTCCTGAGGACATTAACATCTGTCTAATTTTCCTTCTGAATATAGTCTTTTATGATTCTTCCTCTTGTTTTCAGTTCTTTACTGCTCTTGTACTGAGGTTTGCCTCTGTTAGGATTTGGTTTTTCTTGCTCTTCCTTTTCACTCTACTGGTTCCACCACTCGTGGGGCCTTTTCTCTGGTTCACCCCTCTCTCGTTCTCTTCTAATGATGGGCGTTGTGCTTAAACTTAATATCGATTGGCTTTCACAGCCTTTTCCTAGAATGTTCCAATGCTTGACAAATGTAACACTTAGCATATTTTGGGGTTCCTTCCAGTACATACTCTCATGGTTTCTCAGGGTTTCACATTCATTCTTATATTTCATTTCATATTTAGTTTGTAGTCTCTGTTGCCTCCCCCTCTCTCACTCTACCCCCGTACCTTCATTCCGGTGTTTAGATTCCTGGGGTCTGGTGTCGAGACTGGGCAGCTTCGCTCTGTTTCTGCTGACATATTTATGATTCTACCACATAGTCGCTCCGAATGTCTGGTCAACTTGGGCTGTTCAGTGTCAGTTGTCTGGTAGGAGCTATCGCTTCTCCCACTCCTTTTGGTTTTGCATCATTTGTTGAGCTCCTGGCCCACCACTGATCTCCCGTGGTGGGCCAGGAGCTCACCATGATGGGGCGATCTCCTGGACCCCTGCTTGCAACAACAGTTTTCCGGCATTCTCGGCTGGCATTCTCTCCTTGGCTGAAAACTGCTCGATCTGTGGTTCCTCACAGCTCCGCCCCTCCAAGGCATAGCAACATCAGAAGGCTTCCCCTGCGTATGGCTCTCTCTTATCTCTCTAAATCGATTTGTCTCAGTCATATATATGTCAATAATTCAAATGTGCATTCCATTTGACTTCAAATTTCCTAGTTGATCTAGCATTACCTGAAGTCAATAGAAAATAACATGTTTGACTTGGTATAGAAGATAATTCCACATAAGCACATATTGTTGCTGGTATAGGAAGTTCCTCATGTGAATGAGAGCCTTGTCCCCAAGAGGGGAGTCACTCCCAGTAGGAACCCACTTGCCCAGGGCCCTAGGGAACATCTTGTGGTGTGGGCTCACCTCCCTTGTCTCACACAGGTGTCTCCACCCTGGAGAGAAGGGGTGAATACTCTCGATTCGTCACACCATCCAGAAACATTCTCATGTCTGACCCTGAAAGAGGGTCCACTATCTATCTTGCTTACTTCTGGCAAACAATGCATTGCAAATATTTTCTCCATCTTTGGGATCAGATGCAACGCCTAAGTGGAATTCACTATCTCTTCTTTGGGACAGTGTGAGCATTTATCAATTAGCACTAGTGTTCATCAGGTAAAGAACGAAAATCTGCATTGACACATTCCCAAGGGCTTCCTCGCCAGAGTATAGATTGTATGGGTGCATGATGTCTTGCAAGCCCGGAGGGTTGGCATGGGATGCACATTGATATGATTGCTTGCACTACTGGTTCTAGGCTGGGAAACCACACCTTTTCTCTCAGGCTTCATTTTGTTTTGTAGATGCCCCAGTGTCTCACATACGCGAGGTGAATAAATTGATTAGTGAGTGAGGCTGAGATCATTATGTGAGAGCTACTCAGAAGGATACTGTTATCTGCGGAAAAGGCTGGCATGGTGGCACTTTGCAGAATCAGTTGTTCCTTGGTTGTTTTTCACCAAATCTTTCCAGTGTCTTCACATCAAAGTTGCCATGATGACACCGAACCATTCCTCCAAACTGATAGTCACTTTTATTTCTTCGAGGGTCAGTGCTTTCAGGACATGATCAGCCACTAGGTTGACTTGCAGTTCAAATCATGCTGCTGCTCTTGATTCACTGGGGGTGTGGCAGCCCTGGGGTGGCGTTAGAGGAAATCTGTCGGGTTTCCCAAGCCAAGGCAATACTCCACCTTCATGTCACATTCTTGTAAGTGTAGAGTCCACTTTTTGATCCGAGGGGGTGTACGCAGTGATGAACCATTGAAGATTGGGTTCAACGGCTTGTGATCAGTGAGTACTTTGAACTCTCTTCTGTATAAGTACAAATGAAAATGATGGCAGCCCCACAGCACTGCAAATTCTTCCTTCTCAATCTGCGATAAAGTATAGTGAGCGGGCGATGCGGGGGACCCCCGCAGCCCCCATTTTTTTTAAATGGAAGTGCCCCCTGCAGCCCCCGGTCAATATACCATAAAGTAAAGGGAACTTTTGGTGTCCGATCCTTTGGTGGAAGCATTTTAGAACTTTTGGTTCATGCGAACCTTTGGATGCGGGAAAATCGTCCTAAACCGTCTGTCTCTGTGGAAGACAAAACCAAAGAAATCTAGGTGACCTTTTTAGGAATTCACACTTCTCCCTATTTTTATTATTAAGGGTGAGACCATGTTCTTGAAACCAATGTAGTACTGCTCTCTGCCGACTGATGTGGGTGGCATAGGATTTTGCAAATATCAGAATATCGTTGCTGACATTGATGACTCTGGCGATCCCAATGTATAGTCTTCTGTAAAACTACTACTGATTTTGCAAAACTCCGGCATTTGTATCGGTGCAGTCAAATGTTGGACGAGAAAGTTGTTATATATCTGGTGGTGACATGCTCTCAGATCCGGCAATTGGGAGCCTTGAATGTCTGCCAGCGTCAAAGTCAGATGGCTCTCCCTATTCACAGCTTCATTTGGGAGCCACATGTCCACAAATATGCGGACCTGATCGCAGTTATTAGGTTTTATGGCTATGGCAATGGGCAACACCCACGGCATAGGCTCTTGTGCTTTCTCTATAATCCCTGCCTTTTTCAGTTTCAACAATTCATCCTCCACATTATGGCAAAGATGAAAAGTGTGTGCCTGTGTGTGAGTGTGACTAGCTGAATGGTTCAATCGATGTGCAATCAAACCTCATGAGTGCGCAGAGTAAGGATATCTTCTACATCTTTGGCACATACTCCAAAGGTGACTTTAATGAGCTCCAGATCTTCAGCAGTGTCACATCATAAAAGAGTGGCAGTGTGTCAGTCGGTGTAATATAAACTTTGCCTTCTGTTCTCACATCTTCATGCTCAAACTCCTCTCAGTCTACCCCTTGTACTGGAATCAGAGTGCCACAGAGGTATGTGAATACATACACTTTGTTGTTCATGTGTATAGGACACGGCTTCAATCATGTTAATTGTGACATGCTCATTATACTTCCAGACGGCCCCGTGTCAATCAGAGATGGCATGGCATTGCCACTAATCAGAATCCTGCATCTCAGTTGCTTTCTCTTGCCAGGCTTGTGACCCTGTCTCAATATCATGAAGAATTTGTGTTAGTCATCAAAGTCATCATTGTCTCGGTTAGGGACTGCTTCTATATAGTGCACATTTGCTTTTATTTGGGGAGGCATCCTCGAGAGTGGAACAAAGGTACTGGAGTGGCACACTTTTGCAAATGTACCTATTCTGTTGCACTTGGTACACTCTGCACCCGATGATAGGCACCGGCCCTATGAAGTATTGGTCCACCAGTGTAGTTACAAGCTTTTCTCGACGTTTGGGCTTGAGGCAGTTCTTTGGGTCTCTGGGAAGAAACTTGGTTCTGATTGTAGGTTTTATTCATGGGTTTCATTGTGATTGCCTGAACAACCTGTATACTGGTTGATTGGAATGCACCATTGACATCTAGTGAACTTTTAAAGTGGTGGGGCATAAATGTATGCTCCAGTGAAGCAGGAGTGAGCGTAGCGAGCAAGTCCGACTCCGAAATGGGGGAGTCTGGGGGGAATCTGCGCCGCTGCCATTTTTTTGAATTGACGAGGGGCAATGTTGCATTTTCCAGCATCATTTCAAGAAAAGTCATAGAGAAATTCCTAAGACTTAGTCCTTCTGTAGAAAAAGACCTAAGAGGGCCCCTCAAACATGGAGGAAGGAGCCGAATCATCTCCCCATATAGCACTGTTGTTATTGCATGATTGTGTGCATATCCAAACGCCCATGTTTACCTTGTGAGGTCTTGAGATCTAGAGTGGCCAACTTTACAAAATGGTTTTGCAGGACACATTAGCACAATAGCTTATTAGAAGCAGCCTACAGTGTCTGCATGCTTTCATACAACATCATTTGCGTAATCCACATCTAAGCTTTTTTGGTAACATTAGTGGCAAACAGCATTTTAACCTATACACATAATAAAAAAATAATAAAACTGTAGGACCAATACAGATGCAGAAAACCCACCTATTAGAACTTTGTCCAGGCCATGTGGTTCAAAATGCATGCAAACCTCTGAAATTGCAAATATGTTGTCACCAACAGAAGTCACTTCACAGGAAAGGGGATGGTAGAGCATTAAGGGGCTCATTATGAGGTGGGCGGTAAGGGATTAACAGCGCCGGTAAAGGCGCCAGAGCCGTTAAACCCATATCGCCCTATTACGAGGTCCCCTTGCGGGACTCGCTCTCTGGACATCTGATTTTACCAGACATCCTAAGCGGGTCCCGCGAGGGTGCCAGAATGCTAACAACGGGCCCGTCATTAACGGGCCCGTTGTTAGCATGCTCCCCATTGCCATTGAGCCCTATGGGGGCTCAAATGGAAATGGGGATGGTCCGGGTTTGGGTTCCCTCAATGGGGAAATACCAGGTCCTCCAAGGTCAGAATGGCCTCAGTATTTCCCCATTCAGGGAAGTCGGACCCGAGTTTGGAGGCAGCCATGCCCTTGGTAAGGGCATGGCTGCCTCCAAACTCGTAATGAGGCCTTAAGTCTTTGATACTTGACGGCAACATAAGAAATTACATTACAAGAAGTTGCCATATATGTGAATGTGTGGATAAGTGAAGGAAACATACGGCAAAAGAAAGTTAGAGGACAACATGTAACGAAGAAGAGAGAGCCCAGAGGGAAGATAAAACACAGCGAGAGAGTGCACAGGGGAGAGAGCACATATGGATCTTAGAAGTGATGTCACTGGACCCCCAACGGTACAGGAACTTGGGAAAGCGAAACAAAACCAAACCTCTGTTTCCCTTTCCCAACATGGGCGGGGCTCCAGTGACATCACTGTGTTGTCTTCCAGTCCCCAGCTTCTGAGCATTGAACCTCCTCGTTAAAGGAGGGTCAATGCTCAGAGGCTTGATCTGAGACCTAACGCTCCCCAACCCCTGCCCTTTCTCTTGCACAGGCTGCGGTATGGTCCGCCAAGTCTGACACCGCCCTAGTCTGTACTAGAGACAGGACAAATGGCTGGGTGTTATGAAAAGGATGCCTTAGGGGTTTTGCTTTCTTAACGCCCCCAGGCATCCTTTTCAGCTGGGTTTATCGTCTTTTTAGTGCCTCCGAGCACAGCATGCACTGCGCATGTGCAGCAGGGAAGGCTCATTAGAGTGAGAGACAGGATTTATTTGATTTATTTGGTGGTTGGCTTATTATAAACCTTTCACCCAAAGGAATAAAAATACAATACATTCATCATTACAATTATACATCACAATTCACTTAAAACAAGATAGAATATTTTAAAACAACATCCTCAGGTATCTCAATTATCTAACAACAAGAGAAAAAAAACACCAATTGGCCAGAGTCAGTGTTTTCATTTCATTAAGAATTTCTCCCAAATAGAGTGATCTTTTATTCTTTGAACCAGTGAAGGATAGTAGCAAATGGCACAATGTTTCTTTAGAATCCTGGCTGTTACAAAACCTTCAAGTCCATTCCCTATCCTTGCATTGTCTCCTCGCGACTAACACTTCCTTGGTAGGAAATAGATTCATACGGAATAGTAAATATTGCAATCTATAAGAGCTGCAGGGAAACTTCAGCATATATTTAGGCAATATATTGTAGGATTGGCATTCTTCAATAACATTGTGATCTGTGTTCCAATGTTTCGACCCAATCTGTCTTCCATAATTTTCTTTTACCTCAGTTGGGTTAGTCAATAGCATTTCCTCTGTGGTGTTTAAATCTGCTAATATGTTGCAACATACCCTTTGGCATTCCTCTAGAGTTGGCTCACTAGAGGTACGCAAAGATTCATTCACCAACCCAAAACCTCTCACTGATGGTCTAAATATACATTTCTGGTAAACAGATAGTGATTTCCACTGGACCATCACATAAAGCGAAACAAGGCCTAACTCATATTTTATGGCCTGAATTGGAGTCCCCGGGGGAGGTTCAACACTCGCCTCCACAAGAGACCCTCAAGTGCAGGCCATATTGAATATGTAGTTGAAAAGAAGTTTTTAGCCTTGTAGGCCAGAGTCGCAACTACCTTCATTTTATTGAATGTCACTATCTGTACCATTGAGAATCTTCAATATCTCCTTAATAGGATTGATGCCTGCGAAGCAAGGTTTTTCGTTTTCTCTTGTAGATGAGCAGTCCTCAGGGCATTATTTTGACCAATGTTTAGTAACATCCCCAAGTAGACGAAAGATTCAACCTTTGCAATTTTCTAATTGTTAAGGCTCCAGGTTGTCATCTTAGGTCTCCTCCCAATTCCAGAACGGGCTATTTTCGTCTTGGATACGTTGAATCTTAAATTGTTTTTCTCAATGTATACATGAAGTGTATAGTTGATGTTGGAGCCCAATCAGCGTTTTGTTGATAAGGACCAAGCCATCTCCAAAGAGAAGATGTTTCACTGGCCTGCCATTCATCCTAGGTGGATAGGTCCTAGTATCTCCCAAAGAATCTGCCAAATGAGAGCTACATAAGTTGAAGAGAACAGTGACCAATGGGCATCCCTGCTTCAATTCTCTCTTGGTCTCTATAGACCTTGAGATATGTCCCACACTATCCAATTTTACTCCTAAAGAGGTACCTGTATAGAGAGCTCTAATTGCCTGCATGAGACGTAGAGGACAGCCCAAAATCATTAGTTCTGTCCAACGGATGTCCCTGTCAATTGAGTCGAATGCCCACTCTAGGTCCACAAGCGCAAAATATATCTTTTCTATTTTTATGATAGAATGCGACTTCAGGTGTTTATTACAAAGACATTTACACTCGTGCCGACCTCCTCTATGAAGCCTGACTGGTACGGGTCATATCAATTTGAATGCAAGCCCCACTCCAACAGCCTCTCCAAGAGAAAGGAGGCTTATAATTTACCTATGATATAAAGAAAGACGATATTGCGGTAGTTCTTACGATCCTTCCTTATTCCCTTCTTGAGGATTGGGACGATGAGTTATGTCTTCAACGATGCTGGGATATTTCGAATCCTAATAATCTCCCTAAATAATGTCCCAATGAAGGGAGCTCAGGCCCCAACCTCGACCTACAACATTATATTTGTTATTCCATTCGGTCCCGGGGCCCTTGAGTTGCTAGCTTTTTTTTTATAAGGGCAATCACATCATCATTATCAAAGTGAAAATACCAAGTGGCCCAACCCCCGTCACCAACACACTCCTGGGACTCCTCAAATCTACTAAATAATGTTGAGAAGTGTTCTATCAGGCCTCCTCTGTAATCATATTCAACTGGATAGCCTGTTGCCATAGAATTAATCACCTGCCAGATTTCTCCTTAATTCTTCTCAATATAGTTTCTGCATCATTTTGGGCCATAGTACTCGTTTGAGCTCCTACCCAATTCCTATAAATTTGACATCACCTTTTCAGAATACCTAGCGTCTCAGCCCCCATGCAGAGTTTTGCCTTTTCAGGTCAGCTCTTTTCTAGCTGCGTTATAAGTATGTTTATAGGCAAACTCTTTCCTATTGTTCATGCCCATAGATACATTTAAATATACCAGGAATGGAACATACTCAATAGAAGTTAATAAATTGAGGCTTCTGTCTCTGCCAATCCCTAACAAAATGTTCTGGTGCACCATGGTTATACTTTGAGATGTCATTCTTTGGCGATTATGCCCCTGAGTAACTTCCATGCTTACTAGGTACACCTACCTTGCTGTCACCCTTACCAAAGGCTACAGCATCCTTAAGATATTATGATCGCTAGCACATGAGTATACCACTTCTAACCTTGATATCACAGAAAAAAGTTCTCACTCACAAATATATAATCAAGTACTGCATTCTGGTTACCCTGCTTCCATGTTGAGCGCCTCAGTATATGACCCTCAATAGTCCCATTTATCATATGTAGATTTCTAGCACCCATTTCTCTCAATCAGAACGCTCTCCTTTTAGCACCTTAACTTGGATTGATCTCATCATCCCCCTTTGTCTCGTTTTTACCCGGTATACATATAATGTTTAGATCTCTACAAATCACAACCTTTGGTGCATGCAAGGGTTCAATACACATATCTAGGGTATCCATAAGAGGTCCAATAAAATCGAGGTCACCAATGATATTCGAGTTCCAATATATGTTACAGATGACATACCATACTTCCTTGTTAGGCGTCATCCCTTTTCTCCTAATCACCAATATTTGTATGAACTGGTTGGGGTGGTGAATCAAATCTACCTCTAGATCAAGACCAGATTTAAGGGCCATCAATATGCCCGAATATGGTCTACCCATAACCCCCTTCGTAGCAGGATTAAAAAAGACTGAGTATCGCTCAAGGAATGGTGACGTTTGAAGCCAAGTCTCCTAAAAACACAAGATGGCAAACTGCTCAAATCGAAGACCACCCCGAGCGAACAAGTGCTTGAAGACTCTTGTTTTGCAGGACACCAAGCTATCCTGTTCTATAGCTGATGTAGCCCCCTGTTAATGTTTACTCTTTGTTGATAGCAGAACCTGAGGCAACTATGACCATGAGCCTTCACATTCTAGATCTCTACATTAATTTCTTTTACATTGTTCAATTGTCTGCGGTCCTTCGAGCCCTCCAACTGTTATAGTTAAGGGGACTCTCTGGTTCAAGATCTCATCACTGATTACACTCCTACACCCATCTTCATCATGCCTGATTTTGCTGTCACTCATGGACATGGTGGGGGGAGTGTCATTGTCGGTGGGGCACTGCCCCTCCCGTGCACATTGGCCAGCCGCGCCTGAATGCCACTTCCATTTTACCTGCTTTTATCTCTGTGACTTGATGCAAGCTTCGTCGTCAGTTGACTGAGTATGGCGTGGAAGGTGTCAATAGGTCTGAGTGCGACTTGGCGGGCTTGACTTAGTTGAAATCTTTCAAAATCAGTGTTGGTCTGAGGGCTGATGTAGTCTGCTACAGTTTTCTTTGCCTCGCCATATGATGCATAATGATGCATGAGTTTTAACTATCGTGTGTACTATTATCTGAGCAAAGAATAGAAGAGACGCTCTGTTCCTTGCATCAACCTCAAAGTCTTAAGTAGTTTCAAATTCTAGTTCAGTCTCTCCACCCACATGGCCCATTTGGTTCCTAGGGCTGCTGGCAGCCCTTGGACGTCAAACACATCCATAGGTATGGATGACAATGATGGTTTGCTTGGCATGCGCAGCGTGGGGGCGCTATGAGTGCAGCAATCTCTTTATCAGAGTCTTCCATCCCATCCTTGTCACCAGTTGTTATGTCCTACCTTGGTGTATGATGCGGTCATTCGCAGGCTGCTGAAACTCTAACAGGAACAGGTGGTGCCCTTCTACAAATGCAACGTTAAGGCAGTGGATCAGCTGTTCATTAGTTCTTAGCGCTTGAGCGATCAACACACGCACCAAAAATTCACTGCGGCTACCTCGCAAATATTGAGACACAAGCTGTTAAATTCTAATGTTAGTGGAATCAAGTGGGAAGGGTGTCTGCATTGGTGCTGTTTTAGGACAGATTAGTTGCAGTTCCGTTGACCTAGAGATCAGAATCAAGACTTATTTTGTGCACAAAGGTCTAGTTATTTTCCTTTTGAATGTCAGAAGACCTGAGAATAAGGTTTATTCAAAGCACAAAAGCATTCAGCAAAAGGAAATGTTTGCCTTAAGTGAATTCGTTTTGTGACATAACAAGTGGAGTATGTTACACTCTAAATGTTGTTGCAGCTATACTGGGCAATTTCACTCGCACTCAAAAAAGAATACATTACAGAGTGCTCGTGCTCTTGATGCTCCAAAAATATAGCCCTGCGGCCATTTTAAACTGTCTATAACGTTACCACATGCCTCCTGAATCATAACAACCGAGACACGGATATCTGATGAAATAATAAACAACACAACCTGGACAAACACCTACCAGAAAGGTCTCTTCCCCGTTAAAAGGCATCGAATGAAGGCCCTGCTAGCTCATTTTCTATTTCCATTTGATCACCCAGGGTATAGGAACCTACGTTTAATATCAAATGTACTTAGCATATGGAAGAAATGAAGGGCTGTCTGCTGGAAAACAGGAAGACTTAAAAGTGTCATAAAATGACATTACCAGAGCTGAATTTTAATTGGCTGAACTGACGAGACATGGTGCTACATTGATGTAATCCGAGTGACATGCTGCCAAAACACGATGTAGTGGCGTGTTACAAACAAGTTGTTTGCAGTGTGCGACTAAAGCATTACTAATTCCCTGGCCCCGAAAATAAGACTTTTTAGGATGAAAATGGGCTTCTGGCTAATTGTGTCTAGGACACTGCTCTGCAATCGTACATGACTGTGTTGCAAGGTGCGCGTTCAGGGGAGGGAGGCATACACGCTCAGTCTGGATTAGAAAAACAAATGGTCCTGGCGAGGTGCGCTGTAAATGGTGCTAACAGAGTGGGGAGAGTTCCAAGCTTGCAGGTCATTTTTTTCCTGGCTCTGCTTTTTATCATCTGTCAGTAATTTTAGCAGATTGAAAAGTACTTATCTGCTGAGCCTTTCACGGTGAATGCCATAGTCAACTAATCCTCGCTGCGATTTTTATGTACTACGCGCTGCGTCTGGGAAAACTACAGCCAGAAAGTGAACTAGTAGGCTATATGAGATGGCACACACTGCAGCCTTCTCTGAACGGAAGCCCAGCTCTGGTTTTGAGTCTACCGAGTTCACATAATTATTGTTATTCTTATACATTTTCTCGTTCGGGACCACCCGAACTTTCTGAATATGTCGGACTTGCTGATGTAGTTCAGACGCTGTAGTGCCCTCCCCTCTACAGCCAGAGGTCGGTTTGAATAGTCCCATCTGTCAACAGCAGCCATTTGCACATGGGTGCCAAGCTCTCGTTTACAATGTTCCTCTCCTTTCTTCTTTTCCTTCTCCCTCGCACCTTCTTTATCTCCCTTTCCTGTTTGATCGCTTTCTACAGCCTTTATCCACCTCTGGGCATGCACTCGCAAGGGGGCTAGGAGGATGGGAAAGTTCAAGGTGCCGAGTACCATCTATACCACAAGGGGTTCTTTCGCATTGGGGACGCTTATCCACATGGCCACCCCAGCCCCAGTGTCTCCAGACTCCCCTTTGAAGACCCGTCCCTGCAATCAACAGTCTTTATACTTTGACTGTGTTCCGGGCCTATTGCGCTCTCCTCATCCACATCTATTCCCCTACGATATCATGGACAGTTTGTACCTGTGGGCTTGCGATCGTAAGGGGCTGCACTGAAGGGATTTAGGAGTTCAAACATTGTCATAGAGGGATTGAGGGATACACTCCCACATTTGCAATCCTTTATAAATACTGTGGGAGTTACCACGAAAACATCTGTGAGACCGACAATGGATGTCACCAGCTCTCCACTTTTTATCTTGCTTGCTGTGTTGGCTTATCTGGTCTTCTAATTAATGGTTAGTCTGCTTTTACTATTGATTTCTGTAGTGTCAACATTGTCTGCTAGGCTACTTTCTATTGTTTTATACTCAATGTACACCCTATTCTCATTTAATTTTATTCTAAAAGTCTACACCATTATCAACCAACCTATGCATTTTTACATCTGTAATTAGCACATAACATTACAGAGTATTGTTTCCAAATATAATCTTTCGTAGTCCATGTTTTCAATGCATGTGTGATTTAGGTGCCATTTTTTATAACGTACATTTTGTTTTTACTATCAAATCAATACAATGTTTGATTTACTCACTGTGATACTTTTTTAATAGTAATATTTATTTATATGTATTTAACAAATCATAGGGACAATACAACAAGGCCTTCTTGTATCATTTTCGGTTGCACTAATAACAGCCCTGCTAAAAGTCAGAGTACAGTCCTGCATGTATTTCCAGAGGATTTAAATTTAAATTTAATGAGAACATGGCTTCAGAGCTGCAGATTTCCAGTGAATTGAAAGCAGAGCCAAGGATGTCTTGGATGACGTAAGGGGCAATCGATTCCGCCTCTGCAGCATGCACTTCACAGAAGATATGTACGAACAATCACAGTGCACTAAAAAGGATCGACTCAGACTCCTTCGCAAATTACTTCCCAATGCAGTTCCAACTGAATTATGGCACATGCTGACCCAGGTGATTAGTGGATGCTGAATTTTTAAATGTTTTTTTTACCATTTTCTAAATTTGCCTCTGTAATATGTGTTATAAATGACCACTCAATATATTGAAATAGTCTGTAAAAATGGTAACATAATGAACGTTTTTCAGTTTGTGTTGAATATTTCCATTGATATTTTATTACACAAGTTTCCTTCATGACACGATGTACTGTGGTTTGTACATTATCAACTTTAGATTACTTTGTGTATCCCTACTTTAGAGATACTCGAATAGTTCAGTGCAAGGGGAGCCTTTCCAAATACACACTCACATCACATCACATCCTTTACATAGACCACACGGATGGAATTACAGACCGTTACCATAGAGAAAACCGCAGACACGTCCAACATCATAATGGTGAGGCCAAGCAACTTGCACACAAACTTTTTATTGTTTTTGATGTGGTCAAAGTATAATACTAATGTTCATTTTCTATTGAAGAATGGTATGAATATATACATCGATTATAGGACCGTGATGCTACATCGACCACCATTCCGGAGTCAACAGCAACCTCGCTCACCTTTCAAGTAATTTTTTTTAGAATATTCCTTCAGATGTGACTATACAAAATATGTATTTGTTCAAGTTCAACTTAATATATTGATCATTATTATGTATAATATTAGCTTTTGATACAAACTGATTTGTAGGCTTCTTTGTCAATATCGACCATCTTTTACATGTAATTTGTTGTTGTTGATGTTACATCTCTTTTATTACAATTACTGTTATATAGGCGCAGCATGGAACTTCAACAATGTACTATTCTTCTACAGCAAACGGTCTGGAGGATGAGGTATGAGAAGTGGCAATTCATTGATTGATACTAACAGATTTTGATTAACAATATCTTTTTTCATTTACAATAACTCATTTTTTTGCTAATTTAGATCAACAACATTAATTGCAGAAACACATGCAACAATGAAAGTAAAACTTTCGAAAATGTTTCTTCGTCACTGAATAGCAAAGACCCTTTCACTATATGAATGGTGAATGTTTTTGTTTATACATTTTAGCTGCTTAGCGAAAAAATGGAATCGTTGAAACAAAATAATATTACAATGCATTGAAGGGGCCACAATTTATTCAATATGTTTTGCAGGATGATCTCACACCAACTCCCTGAAACATCTTTTAAGGTTATCAGGTACTGTTTACAAATATGTCTTTTTAAAATGTTACATGTACACAGTGTTTGACTTTATGGCAATACTAATTTCAAAATTTTAATCAGACGATTAACCAATCTTTTTACGTAGTTTAACTATTAATGTAAGGTCAAAAATAATTAAATCAACCTTCTCAAGATGTTTAACAATGTAATCAATGTTCTTTGAATTTGTTATGTACAAGGAATGCACTACTGAAGCGGTCAAAATTGAACTGACACATGGACACGAGGTATACATAAGATATTGTAAAATATCAGTTATCATCCATTTTAACTGTGATATAATATTTTATATGTTGTACAGGTTTCCATAGTGATATTTTGTTATGTATGTTAATATGTGTATATGATTCTTTAAGTGGAAAAGCACATTTATGCAATTTCAAAATGTTGTTTTTCAGCTTTGCCTGGTGGTCGGCAAATCCCATTTGACTGTTTCAAGGAAAATTTGTTTAAAAAAGGGTACATAACAGAATGTTTAAAAAAAATAAGTTGTTCATCAGTTATTCCATGATATAACATTGTCATGTTGTAATTCATATATTCTGTATGTGGGCCATAAAGTAAGCATTTTATTTCTCTTCGTTTAGAGGCCTAGGAAGAAGAGGAACATAAGGAATCACACAACTACACAAACTAAAGATGTTGCTTGCCAAACCATTGTCACTTGGGTGCAGCTATATTTTGCGGCCAAGGATGCTCCTTGCAAGATTCAGTGTTGTGATGCAAATGTTCAGTGGACAGAATTTGAATTGAATTTTAGGGCCTCATTCTGAGTAGGGCGGTAAGGGATACCGGGCACCGGCAAGGACACCAGTGCCGGTAATCCCTTACTGCCCTACTACAAGGTCCCTTAGCGGGTCCCACCAGTAATGCCTGGTCTGACCAGGTGTTATGGACGGGACCCGCAGAGGGACCAGGGCGCAAATAACGGGCTTGACATGCGCAAGCCTGTTATTTGCGCCCTCCCCATTCCCATTGAGCCCTATGTGGGCTCAAGTGGGAATGGGGAATGGTATTTTCAATGGGGACTTACCGGTCCTGCAAAGGTCAGGCTACACCGGTAACTCCCCAATGAACTAGACCGGTGCCGGACCCGTTATTGGTGGCAGTCATGGTGCTACCAATCTCAGAATGAGGCCATTAGCCTTGATCGCTGGAAAGTAAACCTGGATCATTGTCACCCAGAAGAAACAGATAAAACAGAAGACAACACAGAAGATGTTTCAGAATTGCTTGCAGAACCTCTCACACAATCCACACCCTCTAGAATAAATGTTATCTAAGAAACAGACAATGTTCTCTGTTACCCAAATATAAGTAGACAAATCCGAAATATCACCCACAGAAATAACTGAAGCATCTTCACTACTGATTGATGAGTGTGCTTGTGATTTGGACTTCACTCTTCCTAGTGTTGAGGACTTATCCACCACCATGGAATTGCAAACAAACATACTTCTGGACAATTGGCTATTACAGGATCTAAAATAAATTGTATTCGACTGCTGCCTGATCAACATTCTGAAAGTTATTAAATGTGATCATAAATTGCGTATGAGGATTTGTGGGAAGCCATTAGTGAATTTTACTCGTGTAGTCAAAGGCATCAACCTGCAGATGAAGGGTAGCTGTATACACCACCATACCTCATTTTCATGGTCTGCTCAACCTATACTTGGAAAAGTGCCTGCTGGAAATGTACATAGTTCATCTGCTTTGTTGTTTAGTGGATCAACGTACAGTACAATTTCGAGTTTTTCTAACTTTGTGGGAATCAAGTTCCTTTAAAAAAAAACAGTACTACAAATATCAGAAGGATTTCTTGTTCCTTGTCATTAGCCAGGCGTGGACACTCAATCATATATCAATGGACGATTCTCTCACTGGCAAAAGGCTCTAACTTGCTGGTGATGGACAATGTGACAGTGTATGTTTTTCTGCTAAATACTGCACTTACCACTTCCAAGACATCGAAACAAATAAAATAGTGAATACAGTAGCTGAATGTACATCTTCTGTTGCCATTGAAAAATATGGTTTCATTAAATCTATTCAACTTCTGCAATTCAGAGGTATGCAAATAGACTTGATAGCCACTAACAGGCACATTTCAATAACAAGGACATCGCCGAGCAGTTCCCAGACATAAAGCATCAATGTGATGTATGGCATTGTCACACAATCATTTTTTTAAAATATTACAGCTGCTGTGAAAAAAGGCTGCAGAAAACATTTTAAATTGGTCACAGTCTATCAGCAACCAACTACCAATATACTGCTTGAAAAAAGGCGTTCATTGATGCACCATTGTTCAAACATACACTGTTTGAAAGAAGTCCAAGTCCCCCACCTCAAACAGCACTTGAGAAGATTGTGTATGACAAAATGTTTTCAAGAAACATGAGGGGGCTCTCCGTGTTCTGCCACACTGGAGATTTGGAGGTGTTCCTTAATATGTGCACAAAGTTCAGGCCTAAAAGAATGCATTTTGGTATTGACAGTATGAAGGCCAGAACAAGACTGGCTGTTCTTGCACACATTGCAAACATTGGAAGGGAACAAGCAGAAACTGCAGGAATTTTTTGGGGATGCCTTGTTACAGCAAGGAGTTTACCAAAATAAGCAAACAGTGGGCGGAAAAGCCAATCTTCCAGCAGATGAATTTGATATGTTGTTAAAGATCTGACACTGCATGTGCTGGCCATGCAAATGCATGGAATTGACCCAGACTTAGTTTCTAGCACCCAGTCTATGCCATCAAGTTTCAAATGGTGTTTGGCTCTCTTCACAATGTTTCAAGATTTTGCACAGTATTTGGAAACAGTTTTCATTTTCCAATAAATTGAATAGTATGTCACTTGAGATGTAATTATGAAATAATTTATTTTTAATTAATTACTGTTTGTGAAGTAATGTCACTAGGCCTTAACATTTCTATTTTTCTTTTATTTTTGTATGTATTACCATCAATGTAATTGATTTATATTATAACAATAAATGTCAGTTTGATTAATTCAAGTATGCGACTCAAATCAAATCAAATGTAGAAGAGACTGGTGAGCTTAAAACCAACTGTTATTGGGAGCTACTTTTGGCTCCCCAGGCAAACTAATGAAATGCTATAAACTAGCCTCTTGTTCCCTAGTGGTAGTCCTAGTGCCGGTTACTTCTGGATACCTAGGCACTGCTTGTAATTCCTGTTTATTCAATCCTAATTTCAAACCATGTTTGTAATGAACTCACAATAGTTGAAGAATCTAAGCAGAAAATTGGAGCAGCAGACATACAGAAACTCAATGTCTCCATAGCTCTGGTCCTCTCCAAACTGGCCTGTTTCGACAGCATCTTCCTCAATCTACCTAATTCCTCCCCTTGTTCCCTTTAACTAATCCAGAATAGGGCTGTAAGTCTTATCCTTGGCCTCAAGCCCAGGGTCAGCATCTCTCAAGCCCAGAAATATCTCCACTGGCTCCCGTTGGCTACAAGGATCAAGTCCAGGACCCACTGCATAATCCACAAGACTTTCTGGGGCCAGAAACCCCACTACATCTGACTCGTTCCCTAAATACCTCCCTCTTAGAGACCTTCGGTCAGATAGCTGCAATTCTCTGCATATCAAACACTATTCCAAGCAGAGAGTGTGGGGTGGATCTCTTTCCTCAGCAGGAGCATCCCTCAGTAATGGCCTCCCTGTCCCTCTCAGGTTTGTGCCTGATCTCCTTAAATTCTGGAAGATTTTCAAGACCCACTTTTATCTTCTTCATCCCCCTCTGCTAATGACTCCCTGTGTCGCATTGACTGGCTGCCTGGTGCCTTCTGAGCTAAAACGGCACCAGGCCCTCCTTGTCCATCACTCTCAACCAGCTCCCTGTCTTTCTGCCCCCTCCAACAACCTGCACTTGTCCTTCTGGACCCCTTTCCCCTGACAAGCCTGGCAGGGTGTGCATCCCTACCAAGCCTTTTCAACCCCATCCTCACGCTTCACATGTGGCCCACACGTCCTGCTTCCCATGGCACTTGCCCACCTGGGTGCCCCTTAGCACTTGTCTAGCCCGAATGGCCCTCTTCTTCCCCTCCATGTCCTCCCGCCTGCACTTGTATACTTCCTCTTTCCCTGCACCTCCCTCCCACCCTAGCATTTTCCCTTCTGCCCGACCTACATCTTAATCCCTCCCCTCTGCACATCTTGTTACTGCTCTTACATGATCCGAATGACACAAGGCCTAGTAGGACTGCTATTGGTTTTTCTTCCCTGCCCAACCTTTTTCGTCTTGTGGTGCCTTGAAACACCATTTTTTGTATAGACACTTTACAAATAAGCAATACATAAATAAAATAAATGAAGTCTAACCTCGCTGGAAAGTAGGAATCGTGATAATTGGCTGTAGATAGCAATAGACCACAGGTGTATATGCCACAGTGTTAGCATTTAATTATACAAAAGGAAGGTATCAGTAAGTGTCACCACTCTCAGAGACGGAAAAGACCAGAACAACACTGGACTGGTACCAAAAATTCATCATTAAAAGAGTTACAATTTTATTATACATAAACACACCATAAAGAATATTGTTTTAAAACATTAAACATAATGTATAAAACCACAAGTAGATACAAACATGTAAACAATTTAGACAAAGTACAGCAAACAATTTGTGTCTGAATCTACACAAGATTTTTATCACTGTTGTTCATGCTATTTTTATTTTACATAAGAAGCCCAACTTGCACAAGTTGCTGTCCTAACCAGGCAAATAAATGCTGGACATTCATCAGGGGCATCATTTTCCACTTGTGCGTGCTGTATATGGGAACCAGAAATGTTTTTTCGGTTTCTTAACCTTCTGGTATCTCTGTCAATCCTGACAGGATAAAGACACTTTTTAATGTAATACTTTGATCTTCTAATTAGCTCTAGAATCAGCCTGTGCCCTTTGGAATAAGATATCATATTAAATAAAATGCCTTCTGGGCAACTTGAATATTATTTCCAGTGCCTCAGAGCAACCATGAATTGTTGCTTATACTGGCTTCCTTATTATAGGATTGTCAGTACTTCTTCCCCTTGCTATCCTAGGAAAACAAACATAATCTCAGTTGTGGATTCTATAATACCCTGTAAAGGTCTATCAATACTACCTTCAACTGGCATCTTACCTATGAAGGGTATGGCACTAGCGTATCTGGATGTAATTCTCCTGTGGGGAGAGCAGTCACTATTTTCTTTTCTTTTTTTCCGGCTCTCATGAATTCCCAATCTAAATGAGCTGGAGACACAATGGGCAGAAATGATTGATCATACAAGCTTAAAAGCTTTGAAGGTTAACTGGACCCTATGAACAGATCTAATAGTATAGGGTAAACAAAATTACCACTTACTTGAAAGTCTATCAGTGGCCCTCATTACGACCCTGGCGGAAATCGAAAAACGATGGCGGAAATGCAATACCGCCATCGAATAGCGCTCGGTGCGATTATGACCCGTCACCGTAAAGTACGATGCCATTAGCGACACCGTAGTGAACGCCAACGCTAACTGCACTAAGTACGCGCATGCGCGCCATGCCAAACCGTAATTACCACCATGGCGCAACGGTACGCGAATTCTGACCCTAGCGGACATGTACCGAACGCCATCAAGCATGGCGGAAAGTACCATTCCGCCATGGTGAGAAGTACGGCATCGCGAACCAACCGTAAACGGCCCTACTGAGTGCCTGTACACCACTCCCTGGCCACATTGCACAACTCCTCGTAGGTGCAATGAAGTCACACAATGCAACCAGTGAAATGTACAAGTCACCCATGCATGCCAACGAACAAATGAATCTAGGGGCTCCAAGTGCCTTGTGAGTGGCCATCCATATTTGCCATGGCACCATTGCCGCACTGATGCAGCACAGGCATGTGAAGGTTCAAGTACAGCAACATGAACAGAAATATGAGAGAAACAAAAACAGGCCCCCCAATCGACTGACACCAGTGTAAGGCAACATTCAAAGCAGTATCCTGAGTGAGACTGCACCAGCCCTGTACTCCTGCCAGTAAACAAACCAACCATCAGCATAAGCATGTACCACACAAGTTGGCAGAGTGACTGAGCAGCCAGGCTCATCTCAAGAGGGGCCAATGGGAGCTGCAGGGCACAGATGGCACGAATACAGAAGCTATTCCAATGGACATGACCTCAGTCTCCCTCCAAGAAACGCACGCAAACACAGGCACCTGTGACCAGCCATATTCTGATAATCACATCAGTCCACCAATCCACCTGGCTGACCGGCATCTGTTACACAAAAGCTAATCCCCCGCCCCTGAGCATGACAACATTAAAACAGTCATAATGGTAGCCCCTATCCCTGACCACACTGGGCTTCATAGGCAAACGCGGCCAGTACAGTACCACGCAACTATACTCAGAAGCCAGAACCCAATGCAGATCTTCTCACAATACATCGCTCCACAAATAGGAATATGCTACATTACTTGCAAAGAAGAACGCTACACGGTTAATATCAGAATAGAAATTTAATGCACAACAAAATCACCAAGCCCATACAGCCATTAGGTCATGACCTCCAAAATATATTTCATTATTGTGGGCTGCATCCGCAATAAACGACCAGCTTCTTCTTGTGTGACGCCCTGTTCCTTCATGGTACACAGGGGCTACATTCACATTCAAAAAGGCAACATGGAAGCGCCTAGAACCGCAGGGCCGTCCCATTAGGTAGGCACTAGTCCAGCTGAAAGCTCGATATGTTGCTCCTAGCCACTAGTACTGCGTAAGGGCATATGGCCCATTGGCGATCGTCCCATAAGATCGTAATGGTGCTCCACTGATTAACACGAACCAGCAGGTGTCGGGAGTAAAAGCCATCTGCAGGAGTGGCATACAGATGGCAGCGGCAAAAGGGGAGGAGATACCTGTCACCCAAATGAAATGAAAAAGAATAGTATGGGCATCAGAACTTCATTTGAATTACTCACTTCAATGATCACACTAAATCCACAGCCATATGCATGCTAGCCCACTCAAAAGGATTATTCCCACCCAAAAATCACTTGCGAATCATAACTATAAAAATCGAGGTGAAAACACTATTACAAACGAGTGTTTGTGTGCATGCGTCTGTCAAAACAGAATCCATTAGATGGGATTAGTAACGTGCATACACACAAGTGTTTGAAGGCGCGTCGAGACAGGGAGGGTTCAACAAGGGCAGATAGACGATGGTCCCACTATGGCAGCTCTGCATCACATAGCGCAGGGGAGGTGGATAGATTCCAAAAAGCCCTGTACATGGCAAACTCTCCATTAAATCATCTGTCCATGCATCCATACATCATTCCCTCATCCCGGAATGAAAATGCCTGATTATTTACTCACATAACATGTGAAATTTCCATTGAGTCTGTGCGTAATGCAGTCTGCAAAATCCACTGTGCTCCAGGTCGGAATTCCAGTGTTGTGAAGTAACATGTATTTGGGAACGTCCTGCCTTATCGTCCACTACGCTATTGCGCATCCCATACTATTCATATCAATCATTGCATTCTCGCCATGGCCCCTGTCCCAAGGACATTAAACAATAGAACGTTATATTTGCAGTCAGACCTGTGGGCGTCTCCTCGCCGCTAGCTGAAAACCGAAAGCGCCGTCCTTCGAATTCCTCATTTGCAACATCACGTCGAAAAGGCACCTGTGACCGCTTGAAATCACAAATTCATCCATGTAGTGCGGCAGTGTGTGAAAATGGCAACTGGCTTCACTCACAAATGGGACGCCCCGCCCGTCGGTGAACCTCGGTACAGTGCTGCATGAGGGTCCACCGTTAATCGAGTACTACATTCCACTGACCCTTCACAAGTTTGTTCGCGACTGCAAAGATAGTATGTGAAACAATGGGACCATAGCAGAATGAACATATGAACCAATATCTCACTGCCATCGGGATCAAATACATGATTGTAATAGCAAGATGCCATGCGTCGAATTGCAGCGTTGTGTGCGGCACGTGCTCGCCCAAAGGGGATTGCAGCTTGCACAGGTGGAATGAATCACCACAGGTGGAGGCTATACAGCCTGAAAACACATAAATTGCACACCCAACCCCCTCCCAGAACCACACCCACTCCAAAATGCTAACGGCAGGACAAGCGATGTTGGCCCTGGGGGACCTGATAGCACTGCAAGTACTCCAACTTCAAGAAGAAGACGAACACCAACTACTACAACAACCGGCCGCACAGAGGAGACGCAGGAGGAGGAGGAGGGCAAGGCAGGGCCAGCAAGGCCCGCCAGCACAGCCACTACCACCACGCAGGCAGCCCGCAATCCCACGCCTCCGAGCACATCCGTTCAACCTCACGGATGAGCAGATCCACACCCTCTACCGTTTGGACCGGGACACCATAACCGCCATTGTGGACATGACACAGGCTGACCTTGTCAGCATGATAGATAGCCCAACCGCCATCCCACCCCTACTGAAGGTGGTGTCTGTACTCCACTTCCTGGCCACAGGCACCTACCAGCACACAGTGGGGCACTTGCATGGCATTTCACAGCCAGTGTTCTCACGGACACTATTGCAAGTGCTCGATGCCCTCCTGAAGCACGCAGACGACTACATCTCTCTACCACGCTCGGAGCAGGAAATTACGAACACAAAAGTGGGATTCCATGCACTTGGCGGCATACCGGGTTGCATTGGTGCCATCGACTGCACCCATGTGGAATTGGTCGTGCCACATGCCATGGAGGCCCAGTACCGCAACCGAAAACAATTTCATTCTCTAAATGTACAAATGGTGTGTGACTCCAACAGGATCATTACACATTGTTGTGCCAGATTTCCTGGATCAACCCATGATTCTATGGTCTTGAGGAACTCTACAATACCACGCTACATGGAGCGACATGCAGGGAACAGATCCTGGCTACTCGGTGAGTCTCATTTCATGCATGATAATGTGGGGTATGTGATGCGGCAATGACCTGGCAGGAAGGGGGGGGTGCGTACGTAGCGATGTCATTCCACAAACATCCTTTATTGTCCACATACAGGTGATGCCGGGTATCCACTGAAGAGATGGCTCCTTACACCACTCCGGAACCCACAGAACCAGCATGAGGAGGACTACAACCATGCCCACTCACGTACCCGTGTAGTCATAGAACAGGAATTCGGCCTACTGAAGACTCGTTTCCGCTGCCTCAGCAGGTCTGGCGGGGCACTCCTGTACCGCCATGAGAAGGTTGCAAAGATGGTCATGGCATGTGTCATGCTACACAACATGTGCGTACGTAGAAATGTGCCCATGCCCCCTGACGCAGAACTGCAAGCACCTGAAGATGGTCATGATGAGGGTGGGGATGTGGCAGCACCTCAAGGAGTCCACGAGGCACAGGAGGGGCGTGACATTCGTCAGATTCTCATAGATTCATGCTTCTAGCACTCACGCCTGGTGGCTGATACATGGACACGGGACTTGTGGCACTGTGTGTGTCTGGAACATGCACAATATGGACTGTACGCCTATAAAGGCCTCGTACACAAAGATCAATGTCCACACATCTCATTGGATGATCGTGCATTGTTTATAGCATATGTGAAATTATGTTACACACCCCATCGACCCGCCACCCAAGTGAGCCCAACACACCCCCTCCACCCTCCTACCTCCCCCCCGAACACCAGTGTCCAAAGATGCTCATTGTCAGTGGGCAGACGCTATTGCAAGCCCCCTCTCCGGGTATCAGGGGCACCCCTGCCTGTGGAGCGCAGGTTCCTCCCAGATCTACGTTGGGGGCTGGCCTGGACGGAACTTGCAACGGATGATGTCTCTGCCTGCTCACGTCCATGCATGTCCCTAAGGGTTTGTGAGAGCTCAGTGAGCACACGGCGCACAGCGGCAAGTTCAGCACATACGTCTTTGGACGTCGCATGCAGTTCCCAGAGGGGCTGGTCACCTCATGTTGCCTTGCCACAGGGCTTGTGGGGGATGGCCAGTCGTCGTCTTGTGGGTGCCCCTGCGTGGTATCCTCATGGTGTACGGGATGAAACAAACTGGGGGATTGAGACAGGTCATGGATGGATCCTACATCGACATCCCCGTTTTCTGTGTCGGAGCATGCTGCCATTAATGCAGTGTCACCTATGGTGCTGCTGCCACCAGAAGCAGTGCCTTCTGTGGCATCCATTGGGGGGACCTGTGGTGGTGCTGTTGTGGGCATGCTGGCTGCTGGGGTGCCTGTTGAAGTTCCCTCCTGTGTGCTGCCACTTGATTTGTGCTGCTGCCGTGTCTTGATCCGTGCAGCTGAGGTGGAGGGTCTTTGGCCGTTGGTCTTGGCCCTCTTTGAAGGTGTGCTGGTAGGGGTGTCCTGGAGCTCGTCGTTTGAATCGGACCCTGTGGTGGAGTAAAGGAGGGCGAGCGTTATTAATGGGTCTGTGGAAATTGGAATGGCAATGTATCACATGCATTGGGGTGGTACCTGAGGGTGATTTGGGTCGGGGCCTTGGAGGTGGTTTCATTTTTGTGTGGATTGAGGATGCAGTTGTTTTGCAGCCTGCAGTTAGGGTGTGCCTGCTGCACGTGTAGAGGGTGTTTTTAGGATTTTTAATTATTTATGTATTTAATGTGAGTTTTAAAGTGCGCTATCAGGCCAATGTATGTGGACGTTCTCCTGGACATGTGTTACTGTTGCACTATGTGGACACATGGTACTTCACATGATTGGACATTGTGGATTTAGCATTGTTTTATTTGGCCCACCTACCTGATTCTTCGGATGTCTGCACTCCTTTCTCCATCCCTCCGACTCCCTCTATACTCTCCATTCCAATGGTGGAGGCACAGATTTCTTCCCAGGGGGTCAACTTGATGGGTGATTCCGATCCTCCCCCGGTAGCTGTGGCAATGTTACGGTTGGCGGATAGTATGCTCCGTACGCGTATCCGCAAGTCGTCCCATCGCTTTCTGCATTGCTGTGGGTTGCGGTCCCCACCGCACTTACCCGCTGTGCCACCAGGGCCCATATGGCCTTCTTGTTCGCAAGTGCCGTCCTGGTCATTTGCGTCAAGAAGACGACGGCAGCATTCTCCTGGAGGGTCTCTGTGAGCACGGTGAGTTCCTCACGGGAGAAGTGGACCTGCCGCTTGCGGTCGCACGCTTTTTTCGCTACTTTTCCCATTTTTATTGCTTTCACTAGGGTGGATGACGGGTTGGGATGTGTCTCAGGGTAGTATTTTTTATGGTTGTGTGGGAATTCTGATTTTATAGGTGTACGGCGTGCTGTTTCCCGTTCCGGGACCATGTTTTTACTTCCGTTTCCGTATATTTACGGTCACCGTACTTTCCGATTGCCGCTCTTTACGGTGACCGCTAAGATGGGTGGCGGAATTGCACCTAGGGTGCCGTACGACGGCGGTGAGGGGCGTTTTGGGGACATTTCTGCCATCGCGGACTTTGCACTTCCGCCATGGCGTAGTGCTCGTGCCCGATGGGTCGGAATTAGCCGCACTTTGCTCCGTCGTGCAATGGCGGAAACGCTATTTACGCTATGGCGGTCAGGTCAGTCACTTTCCGCCAGGGTCGTAATGAGGGCCAGTGTCTTTTCATGAGGGTCATCATGTTATAAAGTAAATGGATGGGACCTCTTCTGGTCTTGACAGCGTGTAATCATGCAATTCTGCAAAGTCCAATGAGACTATGATTAATAAATGGTATTGCACCCTTCACATGTATCGAGTAGTGTAATTCCCGGGGGTATCCCAATCTCCCAGTCTTACCTAGTCTAGTGCTGATATCCGCAGGCCTCAAATCACCAGCTGCTCTCCTCGTGGGTCTAGTGCAGGCTTGTCCAACCTTTTTGAATGTGTGGCCGAAGCATTCACTTTTTGTCACCCAGTGGGCCGACGAGCCAAAAGTCAACAACCTCACCCAAAGCAGTATATTAAAAAGCGATATTGTGTGACCTTTGACAAAATAGCATCATGGGCAGTGATAGCCATGCAGTCCCAAAGATAGCTTTTGGTGTCATGGGCAGTGATCAAAGGGTAGTTGCTTGTGATTTCTTTCAGTGTCTATGTGTTAATATTTTTCTGAAATAGTGGGAGCGACCAAGCATAGCAAGGGAGCTGCAAGGTTCTAGGGAGGGTTTTGGGCGGTTCCCCCCCCAAGAATTTTTTTTCAAATATGGGGTTGAAATAGTGCATTTTACAGCAGAAAAGGTGACCAAAAAGCCATAAGTTTACAATCAGTTCTAAAGGGGAACATGAACATTCCATGTCACCAACAGCAGAAAAGAACATTTTACAACACAACACATTTTAATGATCAATGTGTCCACAGTGTAAGACAGCACTGTGACTGATGTAACACATTGTCATGCTGGTTGTACCCAAAATATGCCTCTGTAGCAACATGCCTATGCTGGCTGTTCCCAATTTAGGCCAGCATTGTCCTGTACAAAGCATGATTGATGCTGCCTGAGCATGTGCAGTGTGCCCAATACAGATGGCAGCTTATCTCTGTAATACACATTACTTCTGTGGTGATGAAAGAAGCATAATTCAATTCAACAGATAAAATGTGGAAAAGCGATCACCCAAAGGTGAACCTAATTGAAGAAACGCAATGTGAGCACAATCTTAAAGTATGCAACCTAGCAGGCATAGTGCACACTTTGCCTTTTCTTTCTTTCACCAATAAATCGGGGGGAGAGCGCGAACGCCATCCCCCACGACCAGAAATAATGAAGTCGTGTATCCCGCATTTGTGGACATAGCAGGGGTCAGCAAATCTGATGTGTGATGGGTAAGCCTCACCCTGGGAGATCTACCCTTGAGATCAGATTCTCCCCTGCCAGCTAAGTATGAGTTGCATGCAAGAGGGCAGGGGTTTGGTCAGTTCTGGGAAGCCCCGCTAAGCGAGGGTGAGAAGGCAGGTCCTGACCCAGCCCCAATCCCCCACCCCTGGAAGCTCTGAGCATCTGCAGAGCTGCCTGTCCCGCGTGTAGGGGGAAGCTCTGGCAGGCAGAGCCCAGCAGAAGAGCAGATTGTAGCGCAGTTCCTTTCTCCCATCAGGCCCTCCTCAGCCCGATATTTGTATAAATAGCAGGATGGCTCGAGCAGGCCTGTTGTAGTCTGCCCACTGGCCTGTCGGCCCCTCATGGGCCCATGGCCCTCCTGAGCAGAGCTGCTCAGCGCTGGCCCCATTGACACCATCATAATCATCCTGGACCTCGACACTCCACCACCCCTGAATCTCAGAGTTCTGCTCAATGACAATGCTGAAGCTTTGACATCTTTGCCGTAACCATATGCCGTGTTGTGTCAGCCGAGCCTGCACAGCGCCAAAGGCAAGTATTCCCTTGTCCGGGCACAGAGGTCACTGAGTCTTCCAGTGCCATCCACTTGGCACGGCCTACTGTTCCCAGCGTTTTCTACCCGCAAATCAGCACCACTGCCAAACAGAACTGCATCATTGGGCCCATCGCTGCTGCTCTCCGACTTGACCCCAGCCCAGCCCAAAGGCACCCATGCTTCTGGTCTGATGCTGAAAAGCCTGGCTCTGCTGAGATCCGAAAGACAAGAACTAAGGTATTTTGGGAACATAGTACTATTGTTTTTTGTGTTGCAACTGTATCAGCTCACACCTCTCCTGAAGGGTATAGGCTGCCCTTAGACTGCGCTACCAAAAGAGTGAAAATAAGTTATACCTGTTGGGCTTGCCTGTTTCACTTTTAATATTGGGATCACTGCTGCATGGGTATTAAGCGCCTTATAATTACGATTTTTGGAGCAGACAGGCTGTGCTGCCGCAACCCCTGCTAAACATATGTCCAGAGATGACAAACCTTGAAAGTAACTCCTCACAATGGCCCTCTGAGCAGCAGCCCATGGCTAATCAGGGGTTCAGGAATCCGCTGTGCTGCCCACACCCAATGGAAGTAAATATTTTCATATGTGGGATAAATGAAATGTTTTGTTGTTTTTCACTGCACAGCTTGCCATTAATATTGTTCATTTTTGTGGTATGTGCTCCCAAAACAAAACTCTCTCTGACACGCTGTGGACACTGGATGTAGGGTTGCATTGCTATTTGTCCTTGAATCCACTGCACTACCAATATGAAGGCCAAAATGTGTTGAATATCCCAAAGAACTGGTAGGTTTCAATATATTGAAAGCTTACATAGGAAAGTTATGTTTCTATTACTGAGATCGATCTGTCCTTCGAAGCGGTTGGTCATCCGTCACATAGGGAGAATGACACAATGTAAGCAACGTTTTAAATAATATTTATGCAAGTGAGGATCCCAAGTGTGCTGTATGCTACATGATTAAAGTTGTGATCAATAAATGTTCAATTTGATGCAAATAATAGACATTGTATGCTTAAATTGATAGTTAACATACACATATACTGTGTATATACAATTATACATTTTGTACTGAAATATTTTACCATTCTCGATTTTACCTAGTTATACTATAATGATGTGCGCCTGTCATGGGTACAATTCACTGACCGATGACTTCTTCAACTGTAATTGGACAACAATCATCACCAATGCATCAGTGATAACCATTATCTGGGACGATCGCCAGACACCAATTTGTCCTTTTGCAGTTGCAGTAATAAGGAGCAACATGGCAGCCTATAGGTTCTGAAAACGTGCAGATGTGAAAGTGTTGCATTTGAATTGTAAACCACTAATATCTTCTCTGTAATGGAATGCCATGTGCGTCAAACAGAAATCGGTGATGGAAGATAATTACTCTCTTTGAAGAATGGAAAGACTGGGATTAATCGAACGATGCACAAAATCAGCGTTATAAGATCACTGTTCACAGTTAAACAAAAAATTAAGAACCATGCAATGTCTGCTAGCTATAACCTCTATTGGAAAAAGTGACTCATGTTTTTGTGGACTTAATAACCTCTTGTCAGCGTAATGTCAAAATTAAAAGTACTTGTTACGCTCCCGAGTATTGCTGTTTCTTCAAAATAAACTGTTTTTAAAATTATTGTGAAAAGAAACATATGTTTTGCATCTGTTGTGGATGTGTGTGTTTATGTTTGTGGTTCTGCATTAGATAACGTTATGATGTTGGTGACTAAGGGGTGTATTTGGCTACAGTGCCTACTAACGTCATTAAAATAGGTGGAGCTCATCATGAGCATCTAGTGATATCAGCGTTAGGGGCAGGTAATCTGAATAAGTCCCCTGAGGGCACTTGAACCGAGGGCGATGGATCAACAGATAAGATAAGCACAAGATGGCGGTACCCGACACATCGTTTTCACAATTCTTACAGTGAGAAAAACTAAGTTGCATTGGATTTTTTTTTAAGAACGTTCGGTGTATGCTCTAAAATACATGGCCGATTGATTGAGCCAAAAGAACTTCAGACCAAACTACCCCTTTAAGAGTTTGTTCATCTGAAACACATTTGAAAAGATTGAAAAACTGAATTTGAATAATAATAGCCAATCCTCTACGGCATGGTCAGCGAACATCAGCTGGATGAGAATTGCAATTTGAAGAGCCCCAGAAGGATAACAGGTGCCTGGAGTTTCATCTCATGGTGGTGGGCGTTGTAAGGCAGAGATACCAGGGATAGGCAAAAAATGTGAGCAAGTAGAAATGGGAAAGCAGAGGGAGCTGCAGACAAGTGCAGATCAAGAGAGAGCAAGGAGGCTAGAGAGTGTGGGATGTGGTGGAATGTTGGAATATGTGAAAGTAAATTATGTCTTGCTTACCTTTCTTGCCAAATGAATGCTGTCAACCCTGTACTGACCTGATATGCCAAGCATGGGTGCAGCAGAAGGGATTGCAAACCAACTCTGACACTGGTGCTGATAACATCAAGATGTTTTGAAATGTACCTTTGGCTGACTCCTGCTGGAGGCACATTGAGAGGACACTTGAGGAAAGCCTTGGACTTAAGGTGACCACAGATGCACAACCAAACTGACCCTGCATGGAAGCAGAAGCATGATACAGACTTTTGTCCGGACAGACATTTGTGAACACAGCTGACCCTAACCAAGCCAAACATGATGACCTGATAGAATCCACTGCAAAAACAAGCAAACACTGTTGTTGTTACAACTGTCACTACCCAGACCTGCATGAAGCACAAACATGATGACCAAATAAAGTTCACAGCAACACCAAGCAAACTCTACTGTGGCTACAACTGTCACTACCTGGGCCTGCATGTTGCACAATGTTGCACAATAATAATAACTAAATAAAATCCACAGCCACACAAGCCAGCAACCTTGTGGTTGTCTGGACATTTTGTACAGACAGGTGTCTTTTCCTGGAAACATTGCATGTGCTGTGGCAACTGGACTATATAAGGGCTTCATGTGAGAAAGGAAGGCAGAGCCTCTGTCTGCCTGCCTTGCAGAACATGCTTCCACTAAACCTCATTCTCCTTTTTCCTTTGTGTCCTGGTTATTTACTGTGCCTCGTTCACCTTTTGTGGTAACGTGGGAAGAGGTAAAGCTGTGCTCTTAAGAGGGGTGTGAAGGTGAACAAGTAGTGACCGAAACAAGACAGTATTACAGTCCAAAATAAATGGAATAGCCAATCAAGGTTCTATAAAAATACCTATATACTTTCTTCAAACACATCATGTGCACATATAATGAATCGAAAATGCTAGTCAAAAACCTACTCCAAAGGAAGAACAGAGAAGATGCGACAGGCAGGTGAAATAAGCACTCTGAGCATAGTTCCATGGGTGGTAGGTAAGTAGCTATGCACAAAAAGGAAATATTGGATGAAAACAGGAGCAATCATGACATAACCAGTCTCCAGGGTGCAACTTGACTGAGGGGGCATTTCTGAGTCAACAGTACCTGGATTCAATTCTTGGTGGGCTGACAAAGTTCGGTTACTTTGGATCATCTAGGCACCAGCAGCAAGTGGGCATCGAGTGGCAGTGAAAGCAGATTCTCAGTTTAGTTGAAGGGTGACCCTCTAAGATGCTGGTCGGGGCAGCCCCAGGAATGTGTTGGAGTTGGTCAGACCCAGTCTGGCTTTGGCCTCCGGGAGGGGTTAATGAGTGACGCTCCAGCAGTTTGAGTCAGCGGGCAATGGTTGGCGAAGTGGTGATCTTGAGTGCGTCGATGTGTGATCGACGAGGTAGCAGTTCAAGGTCTGGCTGGGTCGAGCCGTGGTTGGAATCACCGATTAGAGTAAGCGTCTGAGTCTCCAGTGATTCTGTCAGGACTAGGGGTCGAAAGCACCATCCAGCACATGAAAAGGGGAGGCGTGGGGGCCAGACACAAACCATACATAGCATTAGCTATGCTGGAGACAATTCCACATGGTAGCAAGAACAAAGGTACACCTTAAAATGGACAATCAAGCCATATAAAAGGCTTCCTTGTCCTTTCTGCTGGACAAACACCAATCTAACTATGTTTCCCAGCTGCACCTGCTCCCAAAACTACTGTAAAGCCACGTTTGGAGTGGCACGCTGGCACACATGCACAGAAGGAAAAGCCTCATATGCCAATGCGAGGGACCACTCCCTACCAGATCCACATCCTGGCCCCTCGCAAGACACAGATAAATCCCACAGCACTTAGACTAACTACAGGGAGGAGGCGGTCGCACAGGGGGCCCAACCCTGACAGACACCTGGCCCTTGCTTCCCACAAAGCTAAGTGCTGGTTGAACGCTTCATGCCGCATACCGTGTAACAGAGCACACGTAACGCAGCACACTGAACGCAACATTAACACCTGCTACCCACCATGTGCAGCACTGTTGCTATTGAGAAAATGGCTGATAAGCCACAGATGCTCTCCAGAGCGTCTCTGAACTACTAATCATTTTGCATGCTTGAAACTGACCAGAGCAATACCCGGCCTGCATGGTACATATTAATTAGCCACATGCGGCCTTGCTGAGCCCCCACATATGCTCATCACATGACTAGCCATGTGTGGCTAATAGCACTGAGAAACTCACTACCCAAAGACAGAAAGCATGTGTACACACAAGTGGATAGCCATGTGTGGCAGTGATTAATGTGTGCACTAACTGTAGTACTTTCCTGCAGCATTCCAACTGCTACTGCAACACAGTCTGGGTATGTGAATTCACAGGAGACAAGGGACACTCTGAGCAACCACATGCTGGAAGTGTGTGCAAGGTCAGATCTTACCCCACTACCTAGCCTCTCCCTAACACTCATTCCTGTTTCTCTACTACCCCATTCCTATCCAACCATCAATTACCTAACCCTCCTTGCCTGCTGGGGTTGCAGATCCCTGTGTAAGCTCCGACTTACAGATCCCAAAACTGCAGTGGGGGTGGTTGGTTCCTGCCACTCCTGCACCTGGGAGCTGTAGATCCTGTCAGATTTGGTTTGGGTCCCGATGCTGAACAGTCACTTCGGGAATAGCAAGTGATGAGCTTTATCAAGGACGCAATGCCTTGTCGAGCTGGAGGAAATTGCAAGCAAGTTCGAAGTGGTGGAGGAGTGCAGCAACCTGCTCCGGTGACTTTCCTCATGTTCTCGGTGCAGTGAACACAGAGCAACCTGTTCGGTGCCATAAAACCAAGAGCTTTGGCTGGTCTGGTCCTCTGGTTGATGTGAGGCCCACTCAGTGGGACTGAAAGATAGGATGGTTCCATTCAGGGTTTGCTCTCCCACCTCAGGAGAGTCCGGTGCAGAGTGTTAGGTCCTGACCCACAGCAGAGGTCACTCCTGATGTGCCCGGGGAGTGAGCAGGGAACAGATCTTTCTTCTATCTTGAATGATTACTTCTTCTCCTCAGCCAGTGGGCTTGGGAAAGTACAACTTTCCCAAAGGAAGTCCAGTGAGAGCTTTAGAGAGAATTTGTAGCCTTGAAGGATCCAAGAGGGTCTGAGTGAATCTGAAGAAAGGGTGGGAGACCCCTTCTTTTAAAGGAAAAAGTCCTCCGGGGATTGGATTAAAGGTAACCTGTTTTAGTGGTCCAATCCCTGCTCTTAGATGGAGTGGACTTTGCCCTTCTGATGTCACACCCAAAGTGCTTTGCTCCAGAAGAAGTGGAGGTGACAGGAAAGAGGGAGAGGGACAGTCAGAATCACAATGGTAGAAGTTTTCTACCACTGACCAGAGCCCTCCTGCTTATCATGATCCTGCCCCTTCACTTCTCACTGAGACCAAAACCCTTTTAGAGATTCTGCATCCTGTTGTGAGGCTACATCTTTTAAACGGGTGTGCTCCTTTGATGCCAGGCCCAGGGCAGATGCTGGCTGTGCAGCTGTCTCAGGTGGAGGGGTTACCTGCCCTCACAAATAGATCAAAGAAGAGGCTTACTACACCCGACTGCATGAGAATGCACATCACCCTCTACAGCAGAGCTGACTCACAGGAGCTGACACATGTCCGACATAAATTGTAATGTGTGGGGTGTAATGATAAGTAATATTATGCACTATGCCTTAACTCAGGCATAGCTTTATTTGAAAGATTATCTTGCCACCATCATGGGCTACTTATGCGTTTTTGGGGACAGGGGTGCATATCTTAAATGCGGCCCCTGTGCAGCAGTGACTTTTCTGTCACTTTCGCTGTCACATGGGCATCTGTGACCTCTGGGCCTGCCTGGTGCCATTGGAAGAGCAGGTGCTGCGACTCACGAAACTAATGCAGCAGGCCACAGATGCATAATATGCTTTTGGCATGGAGTTGCCGAAAGGGGAATCTGATCGGGAGATCACCCTTTCTAAAATGGAACTACCTGCATCATTTTATTATGCAATACGCATTTTTGAAAAAGGGCTTTGGACTCTTGCCAGATTGCAGTTTCTCACTGACGGGTAGTGGGTGGGGATCGGGGCATGGCAACAATGCATTTATAATGGGTGAACATTAAAAAATGACCATTGTTTTTTTTTATCATGATGGGTTATTACGTGACTAGACTGGCATTTTTGGCAGCCAATCTAGCCATTTCCTACCACCATGGAATTACATTTTTTACAGGATCTCCATAATAGAACAGGCATGTTAAGTGTTATTATTTGGCTAGACTGGCATTTTGCTGTTGCCAGTTTAGCCCTTTCTAACTTTGTCATGGTGTTTTATTCTGGGCATCTATGATCAAGCAAGTCTGTTAAGTGTTATTATCTGGGCATCAAGGATAAAGCAAACATGATTTGTGCTATTATGTATCTGGACTGGGCTACCTTGTGCAGACAGTTTAGACATGTTTTCTTATTGTGGCATGCAATATTTAAATGTAAAGCCAACAGGACTATGTTCTTATGTGGAGATATTGTCATATATTAGCAGAGTCACTGTGGACATGTGTTCTTATAGTATGATTACGGGCATTATGTAGAAAGCAAACATGAATATGTCATTATATAGGAATTCTGGCATAAATTGGTGCAGCCAGCATGGAAATGAGTGTGAAAATATTTTTATACTGGCGTATATTGTGGGTGAAAGCATCATGAAAAGGCGTTGGGAAATTCTCTTGTGCGCTGTTGGTGACTTCCATCTATGGCATTTTTTTTATTGGAGTTAACCTACAACACTAATTGCAAATTGTCTAGCTTTTTACCCAGTTTTTCACAGAAAGTGTGCTGTAAAATGCACCATTTTAACCCAATGGTAAAAATAAAACGGCAGAGTGGGCAAATTCCCCTTGGTTGGTTCAGGCTCTGTCACACAGCCACATTTGTGGGAAATGTTTACTCCACTCCAATTAAAAAATATCACCAGCCGCCACTGAAGGGTAAGAAATGCCCTCCTGACATTTGGTGCTGAAACCCATGAACTCCCGAAGATCACTCCTCAAACTAACACAAGTTAAGTGACCAAGTGCTTCAAGGGATAGTTGCCTCAGAGAACAGTGAAGTGTAAGCACAGGGACTAGTGGGCAGTTAATAATAAAATAATGGCAGTTTTATGATGGTCTACAATAGGGTCGAACTCCGGGACAGATGATGGCGTCCATCAGTCCATTGACCTGATAGGGGAAGGAGGCTGTTGGTTCAGAATGAACCCTAGAGTAGTAGATAACAGAATTGCAGATTTCATTCAGAACATGAAAACTATTTGATCTGTGCTGACAAAAGTTTATATTTAGAATAACTCTTGTCTAAGTTATTAGAGCTTGCTAGTATCCTGAAAGCAGAGGTTACAAAATATCCATGATGCATTTCAGTTTGCTCTTGTTGTCCAAATTAAGATTACTTATGCCATGAATTCTTGTTAGGGTTATATTAGTACCTTGTCATTTGCAATACAAAGTGTATATTGTGCATTGAGCAAAGACGGAGCTCAAGACTAAGGATGTCACATTTGATACAATATTCAATAATTGTCTAAGATTTCTTTCAACGCTGCCAGGCTTCATTGCCTTTTGCTTTTCTTTCCTTCTTTCTTCATAATAGGTCTAGAATGTTTTGCGTGTATCTGTGCACACACTATCATGCAGCTGGGTAATGTACTTTCAAGGCAGCCTTCCACAGGGCAATGGAGACCGTTTGGAACTGAACTGTTTTGGAGTGTGGCCCTTTTACATCACACCAAAGCTTTTCCAGCCATAATAAAATAGGTCACTAAGTGTACTAATCTGGGAGTGCGCATTACACAAATAATATGCCATACTGTACAGGTTGTATATGCAATAGAATGTATAGGGTTGGGTTGAACACAGACTTTCCAACTAGCGACATGTTAATTTGATAGAAATCTATTTCTACATTACAGCCTTGGTTCAAGGTCACACAGTGCACTGAGCCGGGATTTAAGATTCAGATTTCTAGTTCCAAAAATGACCATGCATTTGCTAAGGAACACTGTTAGAGATGTGTGCTAGCTGGGAAAGAGGTATGGTGCTGCTCCTATCAGTAGATTTTACCACACTGCATAGTTTGTGGGGAAATTGCTAATTTATTTCTTCTGTTACTTCATTATTATTTGTATGCAGGACAGTGGCATGGCAGGCATTTGCCAAACTAATACAATGAAAGGCGTGTGACAATGAACAACAAATATAGCCCTGCAAGGGAGAAGAGAGAGAAGAGCAGGTGGGAAAACATGGAGATAAAAGGAGAGGACAGAGAGAGTGGCTTAGCTACGGAAGGGAGATGACATGATAAAGAAGGCGCGACAAAGTTAAAGATAAAAACACCTGGCACAGCTTCGGAGGGGAGAATATCGAGGAAAAAGGCAGGAATGAGCTGCTGGTGGGAGGGAAGAAATCCGCAATGAGGGTAAGAAATAGTGATGGTAGAACACTGGTGGAGAGGAGAAGAGGTACCAGACATGCTGGCACAAAGCAGAGAGACCAAGAGAATGGTATAAAAAGTGACATAAGTGTCATAGGACCGGAAAATACTAAGGAAGACCTGACCACAATAAGTAAGAATTCAAGCAAGGAGTAAAGCAAACCCATGGGGGTGAAAAGTCAAAATCACCAAACACAGAAGAGGAAAAGCTAATGGGGGAGATGAAGGACTCCTGGTCATTGTACAGTACTGAGGGAGAATGGTGGAAATAGAACAGAAAGGGAATTAGTCCAGGTTGTTAAGAAAGGGATCACAGAAGCCTTGCTAAAGGAGCAGATGTCCATCTTGTGCTGGCAATAACTGCGACAGCACTATTTGGCAGTATTCTAGGGCACGTACCTAAAGTTCCTGGGCCCAGTGAAACCTGGAGAAATGTGCCCCATGTGTGGTGAGAATTTAAGCAACACGTTGCTAAAAAAAATGTCACCCAATCCACGAGCATCTCTCTACCTTGGAGCAATGCCCATTACACAAAGTAAGAAAGTCAACTTCTGGTAATTGTACTAATGCTGAATGAACTGCAGAAAAACTCCACTGTGCATTTAAGGACTGTAACAGCTTTTCCTGTGCTTACTCTGCTTTGAGAGTATTCGTGGTTCTAATTGCTTTCCATCCCTGAGTGAGGGGAGGTGCTTGGGTTTGTTCCTGGTATTTCCCTGCTCTGCTGACTTGCTTCACTTTTGCTTTGAGTGTGGTGTGACATTTTGTTTGCAATCCTGCATATATGTGAATGAACATGTTTTCGCCTCTGCTCTGAAAGCGCTGCTCCTTGGTATTCTTTGTCAAGCATACTTATGCATTATGTTTCCCACCCTTTGTTGTTACAGCCCTTCTTGATACTGTGATAGTTTTTAGGATGTGCGAGCTTTCTTTCTGAGTTTTGTGTATAAGTCACTATGCCCTCATCACGAGTAGGGTGGTAGCCCTTAAATGTGGTTGTAACGGTATTAGTGCTGCATTTAAGGGCTGGCCCTATCACGAGTCTGGCTTAAAATTGCGGCCAAAAATTCTCATTTTTGGCACAATTGCCACCAGCGGTATTACCGACCAGTAATTGCACCGAAATTTCCCAATTGGGTCCAGTAACCCAATAGGGAATGGAGATTAATAACCCGTGATTCTGACCTTGAAATATGCAATCTTTTTCTATTCTATTTTCTATTCCATTCTGCATACATTGTGAGAGTGCGAGGCGGGTGCTGTTGCGCGGTCTGTCTCTGATTCACTGTGGAAATCCTGTGAGCACCGGCGCAATATGCAGCGTTTTGCAGCTTTACAGGTGGACAATTACAGTAGAGTCCTTCCTGACGTGCCTGGAGGCATATGGTATGAGACTGGTGTTAGCAACGATTGAATTCTAACAGATTAAATTAATTTATTGTTAAATATCTCAATCTTTCCTTGCAGTGGAAGACTAGCCACGCACCCTGACCTTCTAGAAAAGCCTTGCGTGTGCACTTTGCACGTGCACATCATGTGCATGCATCGTGGGAGTACGAGGCGAGTGCTGTTGAGCTGTTTAGCTGTGCAGCCAGCACCTCGCTCAACATCACTCGCATCTTTTGCTTTGCTCCTTTTGCTGCTGCATTGCCCTCGCAATGTATACTCTAAAAACTACCATCCCAGTACACGCCAACAAATTAATAGTGGGTAGTTCCCCAGCAGCACAGATAGATACGAGCGGAAAAAGAGAAAAGCTGGCAAACATCAGCGTGAATAATAGCGATACACCAACCCAGAAAAAAGGTCCAAGTCGCTGACTACGGACATTAGACGTCTATGGTCCCTGAATGCTCTGTCATGCAATCTGCATGACGTGAACACTCCCTTAGTGGTGACCAGCTCAAACTGCATCATACCTAATGCTCAGAACATAACAGAATGAATCTAAAGTCTGTCTGAAATGACATCTCAGATGACGGATGCCAAGATTCTGACTGTTACCTCGCAAGCCTCAACAAGCTCTCAGCATATACTGCCATCGCTGATGCCGGCCCATGAATATGCTGCATCAGACAACCTTGTCATTCCTGTGCTCGAGGTAACACTGTGTGAGTTGAATACTATTGCAGCCATAATTCACATGGCGGATGCCACTCAACTATCACTACTGTATTCAAAAGTGGTTAAAATAGCAAATAAAACGCAGAGTCTCAAGAGATGGCAATGGCTCCCAGAGATAATCAACGATTAGATGTTTTAAAGATAAATGAGGGAATGAAAAGAGATGTAAATATGTTTAATGAAACTGCAATAATCTATGAGACACAGTTAGATGTACTACCACTTAGAAAGTCCATACATTTGTCCCAGTCACCAATATTGTACCTGCACTCAGTAAACTCTACAATCAATACTTCTGTATCTTCGCCCATGTCCTATGCAAAGCCCAGCCCTCGCCCATCTTTTGGGTTGAGACAACCAAGAATACTATCACACGAGGTCACTCTCAATGCCCTAAGTAAGGGAATTTTTGTTCTGACCAAATTATTCAAATGTTAATTTCGGCCAAATTCAACTGGGTAGCTAATGAATTTAGGCAATCTTGTCCACTGGCAACCCCATTAATCCCCCCAATGGAAATCTAGAACTAAAGAATCAACCCAAGACAACAAAAGATTTGTGCTTGCAGACAGTTGAGGCATGGGGATCGGTGGAGCACCTGGACAGGAACCCCAATGCATCAGCGTTACAATAATGACTGTGAAGTACCTGACTCCCAAGAACCAGTGTACAACGTTTTTCAATCCTGGAAAGGGAAGAAAACAAACGAAACAAACTCAAAGCCCCAAAAGAAAAATGAAAAATTTACAAAATACCACAAATGTGAAATCAAATAAATCCCAAAAATGTGTAGACCAATTGATAACCCCTATCATTTGCAAATAATCTAAAAACAAACTTAAGAAAGATCGAATTGCTCCATACCCCCCACCCCGACGGAATGTACACCTATTTCTCAACAAGTGATCTCATGGATTAATTTAGGTGATCATGTATCGTCTGATACTAACACTACAAGCCAGGAAGACGAACTTATGAATCTATCCACCTGCTCAACATCCTCCCTACTGGCATTGAACACCGTTGTAGAGGCGACTGAACATACACACTCCCCAAAAGGCAATAAGGCAGTTTACAGATATACCATCATAGACGACTCGGAGGACAGGGATGATCATAATGTTATGATGTTAGAAGAAAAAAGAATGTACGTATCTACCAATCGAAATAAACAAGTGAAACTTCCCATATTAGTGGCGGCAAATTATGACAGATTAAAGCAAGAAAAATCAGGATACAAACACGACCAGATAAGTAGTAATCGAGAATATGATGAATACTCATAAAATGACAAAGAGAGGGAAACCAGAGACATGTACTTAAAACAATTGAATATCCTAATCCTAAGTAAGCACAATCAACACAAGAAAGGTCTTTAACCAAATAGAACAATTGTCACCACAGTATTTAAATCTATACCTAAACTAAAGCTGATTCGGTCATGTGACATTGAACATATTCAATTTGTAAATGATAAAAAGATGGATCTGGTCCTTCTAACTGTTCCATCTCTCATCATTAAATAACTAATTTGGAATGTGAAAGAGAAGCTACAACAGGTAGGCTTCAAAGTGGGCATAAGTAAAAATACATTTAAATCAACCGAATAAATGAATGAGAGGAAGCAGCAATGTAATACTAATCAGGATCCATTACACATTGATTGCCAATGTGACCAAGGGTACCTGTACTGCAAAGTCTATTTTGAATCTCCACATAGACAGTTTAGAAACTCGACCTGGACGTGGCTAGAAAAAGCCAATAATGAATCAAACATACTAAAAAAGAATTAATCCTAGAAACCCACACCAGCAGTCGCTCTTAGAATGGCCATCTGGAACACAATGGGATTTAATCATCTCATGAATCTTAAGACAGAAAACCCCTTATCGAACTACAGAATTATAGCTCTCCAAGAAACTTGTATTCTCTCAGAAACAACATGGCCAGGGTATGTAATATCCGGGATTCCTGCCATATCCTGTATCAAGGGCAGACGCTCTGCTGGTTTATTGACTGCAGTAAAACTCAATTTAAAAAGTACTCTAACAGGATGGGCCTCTCCTCCTCCGTGCATCCAACTAACAAAACTGACTTCACTGGGTTTGGGAAATACCCTGGCTTCTGAAATGGCCATACTTTAATTCATACTGGAACCCGGCCATGATAAAAGATACATATTTCCTACAGCTGGTGAATAATATGCTAGATCTTATTGCATCATATTTAAAGATTGGCGAGACCATTATTGTGGGTGATCTTAATATAAAATGCATTGGCATTAAAAAGAATAAACTATCGAATTGTGCTTCAGAATGGTTAAAACCTATGACGGAAAGGAGATTTCGAATGCTAAATGGTACATCTCAAAGAGATTCTCCTCCTAATCCAACCTGGACTAGAGAATACTCCACTGCAATTTTGGATTATGCTTTCATATCAGAGCAATCACTCAATAGGGTGACCGATTTTTCCATCGTCCCCACAATATTAAGTGACCACAATATTCTAGAGATCACATGGGTAGCACTGATAAAAACTCTGATTGACTATTATAAACATCCTATAGAAATACAAGGGAGAAATAGAATCAAGTGGATCCCCACAATCTAGTCAAGTTATTTTTTTCCTCCAACACCACCTGATACATAAATATACATTTGACCCATTTATACAAGCTATGAAATCTGAAAAGAGGCATACAGTATTGTGAATTAAACAATCTAAACCTCTAAACATGCAAGACATGATAGCGAATATTAGCACAATATTCAGAAATTGCATCTGACAACATAAAGAAAGGAAAATGCAAATAGCTGGAGAGCATATGCTGGCAGCTTTTACATCCAAGTCCAGCTGTGAGATATGGATATTACTAAGAGAGGCGTCTTCACCACTATTGAATGCAATTAGTGCTGACACGTGGATATCCCACTTCAGAGCACTATTCACAGCTCCTGCTAAAACCACTGTTAAAACTGATGTCTTGACTACTAATCTGAAAACTTTTTATTTGATCAGCATGATATAATCATGCAAATCCACAGAATGAGTTCTCCTCGGGCTCCTGGGCCTGATGGTTTATCTAATGCAGTACTGAAATCAAATCCTCACTGTTGGGCACAGATATTGATTCTAATTCTTTTTTTTAAAATCATTCTGACCAGACAGATTCTGAAATTATGGAAGACTTCCATTATCATCCCAATATTCAAGAAGGGTAATAGGAAAAATGGTTTGAACTATCGCCCAATTGCCGGTCTGGATATTCCTGTAAAAATCTTTGCTCACTTCACATTGAGAGATTTCAGCCGGTGGATAAAGAAGAAAGTACATCTAGATATACAGCAATCAGGCTTCATAACCGGCCCTGGTACACCCATTAATGTACTAATCCTAACTGCCATCAAACACCAGTACAGTACTAATGGCTAAGCAAAATATCTATTTACTTGTATTGACTTCAAACAAGCTTTTGATGCAATATCCAGAGAACTACTATGGAAAAAGCTGAAATTAGCAAAATGTCCAATTGTCATTCTAGACCTAATCCATCAGTTTTACAGCAGCACATCTATTAGCGTGAAACTAAACCAAGAAGGCCTATTAACTAAAGCCATTCCAACATATTGAGGTCTGAAACAAGGGTTCAAGTTAGCATCTACGCAATTAAACATCTATAGCTATGATCTAAATATTGCATTGGATGAATCACAATCCTTTACACTAAAAGTAGGTGAAACATCCATCTTATGGCTTCTCTATGCCAATGACTTAGTCATCCTGGAATAGACTCCAATCGGACTACAGAGGAAATTGGACACTCTCCAAAGCTGTGCAAGGGCAAATTCATTAACTATAAATATAAGTAAATCAAATATTCTAACACTATCGGCCACAAAGGGGAAGGAAAAGCTCAAGTACAAATGGCGCATAGGTAATGAAAACTTGGAAGTAATCAATGAGTTTTGTTACTTAGGCCTCAACATCAATGATAATAACTGTGATACACCGTACAAAAAAAGAAATGACATTTAAAATGGGAAATCTTACACTGTACGCAAAAATAATGCAAGGTAAATATGGAAAATTCTCCTGCAGACCAATTCTAATATATTGTATTCAGAAAGTAGTGCCGGTAGTTACATATGGAGCCCGATCAAAACTTCTGAAAAACCACCCAAAATGGGACTGTCTTGAAGGGATCTATTGCAAAACGTTATTAGCTCTCCCTAAAAGTGTGCCGATACAGATAATACAATTTGAACTAGGGTTGATCTCTCTTAAAATGGTGGTCGAGTGGCATTGCTTTATAGAAAATGCTTTATGTATGTAAAACATCAACTAACTTTAATCCCACAAATTGCACTTGCCTTAAAAAACAAATACTATAAATCTCTAAATTCCTGGAAAAAATATTGCCTGTGTATCATAGAAAAAGCAAATATTGACGTGAATCTACTGATAGATAATCCTAATCACGCAAAAACAAACTACACCAGTATGAATGGATCTGTCTCTGGGAGCAGTGCCAAAGTTATAAGGTCTTTAGGAATGGCAATTATATTATTAAATCCTTGAAGCAAGTCCCAAAATATCTCATAAAGAAAATGCTTTATGTATGTAAAACATCAACTAACTTTAATCCCACAAAATGCACTTGCCTTAAAATACAAATACTATAAATCTCTAAATTCCTGGAAAAAATATTGCCTGTGTATCATAGAAAAAGCAAATATTGACGTGAATCTACTGATAGATAATCCTAATCACGCAAAAACAAACTACACCAGTATGAATGGATCTGTCTCTGGGAGCAGTGCCAAAGTTATAAGGTCTTTAGGAATGGCAATTATATTATTAAATCCTTGAAGCAAGTCCCAAAATATCTCTTAAAGTTCCCAGATCCTAAATTTCGAAATTCACTGCTATGGCTCCCCCTAGATCTATGGCCTACCAAAGCCATACTAGCTATGAGATCAAAGGACCCTAGATTCTCCAGTATGTGCAGATTTTGTAATGACCCGAAGTCAATTGAAAACTTGGGACATCTACTGGTAAATTGCCCAGGTTTAATCATCTTGAGGAACAAACTCTTTCTTAATTTCTTCCAAGATTTTAAAATATAATCGCCAAAGCAAATGTGGTGTGAAATAGTCAATGCGAAACAAGTATCGTTGAACATAGCAACAATACATTTTTTGAAAAAATCAGACCTACAAGAATAAAATGACAAAAGGTAATAAGTGTAACCCAATGCAGGATGGACACAATGATCTTTTAATTGTGTCTTAACATATGCTCACTAATGATTCCATCTGGACATATGGTATCTCTCTTGTCTTATCTCTGTGACCTTTTAATCTATTGGTTTTATCCTTTTATCCTTGATAATAAGCACCTAAATGCACTGAAGGACTTTCCGGTGCTGCCTGTTCATGGTTTTAATGTATAACTGATGTGTTTTAATAATGTTCTTAATGTTGATGTACGTAATAAAAATGTAAAAAGACTTGTGATGTGAATGTTCAAAATTGAAATGTTGAATTTCAACCAATACAAATAAAGTTAATAATTGATTCAATCTTTATCACATTAAAAAAGTGTACCCTATTCTATTATTAGACACTCACATATGATTGCCTCCAAATGACACATTAGAAAATGAGGGTAGTGTAGTTGTACTATGCAACAGAAATATTAGTATGAAAATACTAGTTAAAAGTAAACTAAACAAATAAAACAAATATACACATAATGTTTATGTAATGAAGATCTACACTCTATCTGAAGAAAGTAGCAACAATGTCCTCCCTAACAACTTGCCCTTATTTTATGTACTCTTCAGTTAGTTATGCACCATGTAACACAATGCAACAGTCTTATACTGGACAATAATAAACCTGCTTATAAGCAGACTAAATGTATGTTGTATTGTATTTCTCATTTCAGTGTATGCTGCATTCTGCCGCTTCACTACCAGATTCCTCAGTTGCAAAATTGGTATGACGAGCTATGGTCTAAGAGGATATGCATTGTAACCTATAGAATACAGATATCAAATCCATATTTGGAGAATATCCAATACATAATTCCTGGATTCTTTGAATTTATGGTGTCAATCTTTATTTAGGTAAAACACAAATAGTAGTAATATTCAATGAACTCGCTAAGTTCCTTGATACTCAAAATCTCTGGGACCCTCTATAATCTGGCTTTGGACTGCTGAATTCTACCAAGAATAGCTCTCCACAATGTCAGCAACATCATCTCTTTCGCTTGCCATGCAAACCTTCATCTATTCGTATTCTTCTCAACCTCTCTGCTGCCTTTGATACTGCCAGCCATTCATACCTTCTTGCTACATTATCTCGCCTTGGCATCGGAGATAAGGCCCTCACTTGGTTTGCTTCATACACTTTGAGGTGTCCTGGAACAGCATTACCTCCCCACTCACCCCCTACTGTTGGAGGTCCTCGAGGGTCTGCTCTTGGTCCACTTCTCTTCACTCTCTGTACTTGCTCTTGGAACTCTGATCTCCTGTTATGGCTTCTTCTATCAAATATCTGCCGACAACACTCAGATCTTCTTCTTTCACTCCATATCTGACAAGCTGATAAGTCAGAAATGTCAAACTGTATCTCTGCCTTCAAATATTGGATGGCGTCTCACTCTATAATGCTCAAATCCACTAAGACTGATGTTCTCCACTGCCCAGCCAAACAGGCTTTCTCTTCCTCTACCCTCTTCTAACTACCTTCTTACTCTGCTTCATCTCACAACCTTGGTGTCGTCTTTGACCCATCGCACAACTTTTCACTCTTTATCACCAAATCTTCCACTGCATCCAGACTTCTCAATATCAGAAAATCTACATCTTCCTTTCAATACGGCTAAACAAATAATTTCATCCTTAGTCCTTTCTAGAATTGGCTACTTTGCCAGTCTCCTCTATGGTCATCCCAACTGCATTTTTTCACCTCTGGATAGTCCTCAAGTTTACGGTCCACACACTTTTCATCCTTTCTCGCTCTACCTCTACCTCCTCTGCCTGTCCCCAGATGGCCTGGCTATCTATAAAACAAAGGGATAAGTATAAACCTCTTCGCATCATCTTCAAAACTATCCATGGACTTGCCCCACACTACATATCGGCTCATCTTGCTCCCTACTCTCCTTCTCACCCATTACAACCATCCACAGCTCACATCTTTGCCACCACCTGAGTCCCCTGTGTTCCCTCTCATATCTGCTCTTTCTCTTTCCTCGCTACCCTCCTATGGAATGCTCTTCCTCTCTGTACAACTCAAATGTTACCACTATTTAAATTCTACCTCAAAGCTCTCCTTTCTGAAGAAACTGTTTCCAGGCACTCTATGCTACTGCAGCTCCCTGCTTTCCTCTCTCCTTAAACCTCATGGACAACCCTACAGCACTTTTCCATCAGACCTCCATCCTTAATTCAGCCCTTCCTTCATCATCTCATTCCTATGTCATTCTGTCTTGTCCTTGTCCCGTGTTTATATTTCCCCATTTCCCTGCAACACTGTGTCTTGATATCAGATTCTCTCACCCCATTGTAAAGGATCAATTTCCTACACTCAGTTATCAATTATACATTTTGTAATTGTTTTTGTGCCAAAAATGCATTGCTTTCCCTGTGAATTTTATAAATAAATAAATAAAATAAAGACCTGTAAAAACCAGAATGATAGAATGTAAGAGCTGTACTAACAAACAATAAGAACAGCACCAATGTTGAAACATTTTGTTGAACTAGTGCATAAAGCAGAAGAACCCAAGGAGATAGGGTTGGTCTAAGCGAAACAGTAGAATGGTATAGTTTGATAATCAGGAGAAAGTAATGAATGGGATAGTTTGAGTAAGTAATCAATATCCATTTCGACTTATCAATTTGTAACAAAGCCAAATTATGCAACAATTACTTCTGTCATACATGTCCTTTAAGATGTGTAGCACATTATATTGTTTATAACGACTTATTCTGTTTTATAAATGAGCGTCAGATCATAGTTTTTGCTGACATCTAACCAAATAATTTTTTGCAATGTAACACTCACTAGAATGTCTTCCCGTTCCAATAAAAAGAGTTAGAAATCATCAAAAAATAAGTTTTAATTAATTTAATTTACCTTTTATAAAGTGATTAAAACAGAAAACAGTCTCTATGCACAGGACTGTGTTTCCAACCTGTATTGTTCTGCATTGTCTTGCTTCCAGGACAGATTATTTGCCCAGACCTATCCTCCCGGCCCCTGAGGTTTGATGCTTTTATTTTTGTTTACACCACTTCCTACAGTCCTTCTAGTAAATTTGACACCTTACGGTTTGGTAATCCCATGAGACAGATAGGGAATTACCCTATAAGGATATTGCTGATTTTGAAAGGGAGAAATTGACCACAGAAGACATGCAGGTAACAGAATTTAAATCTGCATCCATCTACCCATTGAATAATTTGAAATGGGACAAGTAGAACTAGAGTGAATCACAGTTTATCTCTCCAGGGATACAGATAATCTATCAAGGGTGAAATTAACATGAAGTGTACTATGAGTGACCCAGATAAAAACGATTATGAAGCGGCAGATTGTAGTATTACAATTGGAGATGCAAATATGATATTTTGAAGTTACATTTGTATATATGTAGTCGTTGCATTACCTACTATTTGTTTCAAACATACTCTTCTTGTCGAATGATGCTTTTATGAATAGAAGGTCTTCCTTGAAAATTATTATTAATTAAGGGAGGGAAGATTCTTCAACGTAAAAGATAAACAAACAAGTGATTGGTATGTAGATGTCTTAGTCCTTACCATTGAATGTTTATGGAATTAGAGAAATGGTTTATATACTAATGAAAGCCTGTTGCCACATAAATACCTGTGACAAAATCACTTGAAATTAGACATCAGTCCATACAGAACTATTCTAGGATACAAATCGTGCAACTAAAGTTATGACACTGTCAATTTTGAATTAAGACCACTGAAGAATGTCCAGGCACCATCAGCGATGAAGGGGCAGAAACATGTGCATGTTGGGTTTATGGCAGATAGCATGTCCGGCTATCTGTTGGACTGATTAATATTCTGATAAAACTGAAATTTGTAGGTATAGCAAACACGTTGTGGGGAAGAAGTCCACTGAGATGGTGATTGTCTCACAATGTATGAATTCATGCTCATTAATGTATATCTATATTGGTATTGCTTAAAATAAATCAATTAATACTTTTAAATGTATATCTCTTTTGGTAGCGAATTATTGTGATTTATTAATTTATATATTTGAAAATGTCTGTATTATGAAATTGTATTATTTGTCTTTATTATTTTTAGGAATGTATGGCCTTTTAAAATTCCTTTTTAGAGGTTGAATACAGTGCCACAGAGTTTTACACCCGAGATTTCCACAGCTTCGATTAGAGTTTAGGTAATCTGTAACTGGCACATATATCTGTAGCACATGGGACCCACATCAGATGCACAATGCAATCATTGACATTGGAGACATGTACATAACACCCAACTCTTTTCTTGGACCACATAATACATGAGTTTCGGTAGGGTACTACCATATAGGGTAAACATATCATCAGCAGCACCCGGTAGGTTAGCATGTCAGAGTAAGCTAAAATTAGTTCCACCTTGCATGCCATCTGCACATTCAAGGAATTGTTTTCCAGTGCCTGAATATCTGCTCTCTTTCACTTGATGGGATCTTCCTCACATTCAATGTGCTTTCAATGTCTCCTACAACAGTAGGGAACCTTGCAAATGCTGTAGTTTAGAACAGTCCCTTCTGTGTTCCTAAAACAGCAGCAACATGTCAAAATGTAAAGGTGTGATTCAAGATTGAGGGCATGACAGCCTGCAGTATTTTGAAAAATGACAATTGCCAAAGACATGCAGCTCTGACTACAGTAGATTGATGGGAGTCTATGAAATACACATGCAGCTCAGAAAACACTTTGACCAATGAAGGAACTGCCGTGAGGAAACATGTTTCAAAATCTAATTTAATCAGAGTTAAGAGATGCACGATATAGTCTCTTCCCAGTACATGAAGCTTCATTATTTGATCCTCTGACATTTAAACCACATTAACCCCAGTGTGAAAAAAATGTGTTCCTCATTCTAGTTCTTTATCTACTTTCGAATGCATTTGGCTGACATTGTCCAGGATTACAGGTACAAGCGGCACGGCCAACAGTTGCTGTGGCCACATCATAGGTGCAGTCTCCAAGCAAACTATTTCTACAAGTTGAGTTTGCTCCGTTTGTCCTAACTCCATTATCAGCACCATTAACAGCTTAACCATGCAGCAAGAAAAGTCAGCATAACATGGGTAATGGGTGCCATGTTTGTTCACATTTATTAAGAAAGCTGACATGAGTCAAACTGCATTTGGTTATATGCGGCCACGCATATTTACTATTTTGTATATATCACTTAGACTATGGTATAAGTGTACTACATTTGGAAACTATGGCACTTTCAGTGCCGGTCTTTACAGCAATACTATAACTGCCTGTGAGTATCTCAGATTTGAATCTTGCAAATGATACCTCATTCAGAAAGGTTTTAAAAAAGCAAATTGGGAAATTCTTGGATCAACTTTGAGATGCTTATGTGCACATAAATTTACAAAGATTCACACGTGGGCATGTCAGCTATGACACAGGCTCCCTCAGTACTGGACTGTTTTAGACTTTGAGAATGAGGTAGAAGGTACAACTGTATATCTCCAAATTGCTCTTTTGCAAATTGCTGTGAATTACTATGTAAAACATTTTCTCTGCGACCAGTATTTACACTCATCCATCACACAGTATAACCACTGAATGCTCACTCCACCCTCCCAAAATTTCTAAGGCATTTTCTCTGCATCCAGCATGTTCTTTCATTTATCACAAAAAGACGGACCTCTGATTTCCAGCCACTGAATATAATCTAGTCCTGCCTCCAAAGAATTAGAAGAATGTTTCTAGTTGCTGCAAGTGAATGTCACCTTACGCCTGCCTATAAACTATTCTGGGTTAATCCTCACTCCTTAGTGAGTGACAAGAAATATCACCTGCGTGTATTTCGTCCAATGTGGTCACTGTGATACTCTCCTCTCCTAGTAGAAGTTGGTAGTACTCTCAGAAAGATGGCTATCCTATGTTCAATGTTGTATACTTTCCTTACCTAAAGCATACTTTAATCTTCTACCTCTTACCCTCTACCTCTAAAAAAAGCCTATTTTAGTTTTCTATGCCACCCTAAAACAAATCCTAGTAATTTGACACCTCTCCGTCAACTAAAATATTTAATCTATTCCCTAAAGTGCTTTCACATCCTTCTGAATCTGCTTCTGGCAACATAAAACTAATGCTGAAGTGGAACTGTGCATGTCCTGTTTATGGTATTTTAGCCCAAACTCAATAAGACCCTTTGACCAAACCAAAGCCACATTTCAGGAAACATGATTCATGAAACATGTGTATGATTGGACATTTCGACCACAAGCAGATCTACGAGGATACCATCTTCTGTTGTGTTATGTTATGTTACTTGGCATTTATATAGCACTTTATCTATCATTGGTATGACCACAAAGCGCTAGTAGGTTGAACGCCCTCTGGAACCATAGTTCAAGTTAGTTAGTAGAGAGAGATAGTGTCATATGGTGCGTGGGTGCACCGGATGTGTGTGCAGCTGGTGCAGTTGTTGGATGATAGCTGCTTCCTAGCAATAGGTGTGGTGGTGAAGATATCATTTGGATGTGTCTAGTCTGGTGGGTGGACACCCAGACTGGGTTCTGGCTGCGTTGAGCCTGAGGAATGCCTATGTGAACAGCTACCGGAATGTGCTCAGCTAGCTGTGTTTTATTTGTTTGCTGAGGTATTCATGGGGTCATATTCATATGTGAACAGCTAGGCCGAATTATCAGGGGTACAGCTGTGTTCTAGTTGAGTGATGGTGTATAGTAGAAAGCAAGCCTAGTGGTGTGATATGGTGGTTATCTGTAAAAGCGCCTTAGACCTGGCACGTGGACAGGACAGTGGGGCATACATAGTGACATACGGATATATAGCGACAGGGGTGGTTACAGGCATATATGGGGACACAGGTATATATGGGGGTACAGATATATAGTGGCAGGTGTTGATACAGGTATATAGGGGATACAGATATATATATGGGATGCAGATATATAGCATGTATAGGGGGATACATAAATATGGCAACAACATGGGAACAGGTGCATCTGCTCTGGTATATCCAAATATGCAAGTTGGTCCTCACAAAAGTTACCCTTATAAGGATTCTGTACGCTCCCATCAGATTAAGTTAAGGTATGACTGTTGAGGACTTTCTAGACACAAGCCAGCCTGTGCTCAATGCATCTTTTGGAGAATCCACTAAAGTCAAAAGATTTGGGAAGTATACAAGTGAGGTAAATGTGTTTGTTGAACGAATAATGTAAACATTAGATCTAATGCTTATTTCCTGATCTTGATTCACTTTCTCCTGCTCATCTGCGTTGTGTGTCATGAATTTATCCATTGAAAATTCCTATCTTTAACTGTCATTTTTCCCCGTTTTCTTCCTAACACCTGGATTTTAGATATTTGTGTCACAACAGCACACTAAAGGTGTAAGATGAGTTTGCTATTATGTGTAGCAGGTAGTCGTTTTCGTTTACCTAGTTTTTGATCACCAGCCTCATTAAGAGAAATAGTGTTTAAGACAGGGATAGTGATTCCATGTGGGGGTTGATGGTGCTGGCTCTATAAAAGAATGCTGATGTGATTGGCTCCTCCAATGTCAGGGTGTAGTTTCCCTTCATTGAAGGAACCAGATTTTGATAACCAGGTATTTCCCTCTGATTTGCACCTCATGTACTCCTATTCACAAAACCTAAAACTAAATTAATTATTGGTATTAGGGAATGTATTGAGCGCAGACCTACCTTCGGGAAGCAACGTAGCACTTTGCAATCATAGCGGGAAGAATAAGGTTAGGGAGCAGTGAAACAAGGGAGTGGGGATCTAACACCCAGAGAGGGAGGGCAAGAGTCAGCAATGGATTTAAAAGTAGCCAGGAAGGAAACAGTGGGGATTAGATTGCCAAGTCTCAGGTTTGGTGGGAAGTGGTTGCTGTATGGCCCAGGTGTTAGAGTGGTGCCATTCCTTGAAGAGGAGGGTGTTGTGCTCCTTCCTGAACTGTAGAAGTGAGGGGGCGAGTCAGATGTTCATGGGGAGGAAGTTCCAGAGTCTTGGGGCAAAGTCAGAAAAGGCCTGGCTTCTGTTTTTATCCTTCCTGCACTGATGAAGTTCAAGTCTGCACATGTCCTTACTTCCAGTGGAATGTAGGCCTCTGGAGATGCTGAGTTTCTCAATGAGGCATCTTGGGGTCTTCACAGTAACAGCTTTGTAGATGATGCAGCTGAATTTAAAGATGATACAGGCTTGCAGCGGGAGCCAGTGCAGATCGATGAGGGTCAGGGTGATGTGGTCAGAATTGTGGAGTCCTGTTGCAGCATGCAGGACACATTTCAGGGGAGCCAGGGTAGTTGCTAGAAGGCCTTCCAAAAGGGCATTGCCACCATCAAGGTGGAGAGGACCAAGGCTTGGACAGCAGATCTGAAGATCTTTTCTGAGATGAAGTGTTTGATTTTTTAAAGGAGAGAAAGTTGGCACCAAGCCGTTTGTGTCTTCCCTGCTATGTGCTATTTGAAGCAGAGGTGTCTGTCGATGTTGAACCCAAGGGACTTGGCACACGTGGCGAGATGGGGTGTGAAGCCCTCGAGGTGCATAGCAGAGATCGATGTCTGGATGTTTGGTTATTCGATGCTGTGGGTCAGCAGTAGGAATTCAATCATGGAGGGGTTGATCTTCAGGTAAGCACTGGACATCCATGACTGGATCACTGAGAGGCAGGCCTTGAGTCTGTCGATGTCTTCAATGGAGGATATCTTGAGGCATAGCTGTGTGTCACCTGCATATTGGTGTATGTGTATGGAGCAAGTAGTGTTCCAAGTGGTTCCAAATAAAGATTCAAGATCACTGGGCAGGGGATGGATCCTTGTGGGACTCCATAGGAGATAGGTAGGGTGGGTGATCTGGAGTAATCCATTCGTACAAACTGTTGGCGATTAGCAAGGTACAATTTGAGCCAGTTTAGGATGATCTTGCTGATTGCTATGCAACAATGTAGATTGTCGGTAAGTGTCTGATGGTCTACTGAGTTAAATACTGCTGAGAGGTCAAAGAGAACCTGGAGGCAAGCATGGCCATCATCAAAGATTTTAAGGGCATCATAGATCACCTTGATGGTAGCCTTTTCTGTGCTGCATCTGGTTCTAAAGCCAGGTTCGTAGGACTGAAGGAGGTTGTTGGCTTCGATGTATTGGAGGAGTTGCCTGGCTATCACTTTCTCAAAGGTCTTACCTAGGAAGGGAAGATGGGTGATGGGCGGTAGTTGCATCAGGGTTCAGTGTTGATTTCTTGAAAAGCAGGAGGATTTGACTGGCTTTGAGGGTTGAGGGGAAGGTGCCTTGAGTTAGGGAGCTGTTGATGAGTGTTGGTCTGGATATCTGGTATTAAATCTGGTCTGATAATCTGGTATTACATCTGGAAATCTCTTCAGCATCTTAGAGCTACTGGTGTGCGGACATGATTCAAGAAGATTCGCTGACATGCACTTCAGACATACTCCAGACACCTCCATTTTAGGGCTTTTGGGTAGCGGGTTCTTATTGGAGATGCCAGAGTTTTGAATGCATAGTTCTTCTGGCAGCTGAACACTTAATGTAAAAAGAAAGAATGGAATCCAGGAAGATACATTATATTTACAATTCTTATTTCTCGCACCTCTTTATTTAACATTCCATTGCCAGAATATCCACCCAGACTGCAATGATTACAAATCTGTAAATAAATGTCATTCAACACCGTTTCATCATTGTCTGGTGGTGATAGTGGGAGCTCCCTGGTGACAGCTGATACAGAAGGCGCTGCCAGAATGGACACATTTTTTTATGGATAACATCATTCGATGTTTACACTTCATTAAAAGAGTCCATTCTTCAATATAGCAAGATGCATATTTGTTTTTTTTTTTTAAAAAACATTAACATTAAATAAAAGCCCTTCTGCCACACAATACAATATTAGTAATAGGTATCTGATGAAACTTGATTGCCCTCAAATTATCTTGATGAAGTCCTCTCGTTAACATCATAGTTCTTTTGGACTTCATCTTGTTTTCAGACAGTGGTGGAAGTAAACCTTTTGTCTATTTACATCTTGTGTAACTATCCTTGTTTGACAGTACACTTGCTCTCCTTCACCCAGCGCCAACCTCAGCTCTAGACATTAACATATCTTTAATTTATCATTAAGACAGTTTAAAATACATAGATCATACATTTACAAGCATTTCCCTATATTCGTTCGTGAGCTTCATCCCTGTTTCTCCTTCTTATTGTAAACAGTTCCAATCTACCCAATTCGCCCATTTCTGTTGACAAATCCTCTGTTCATAAATGACGTCAAGTTCATGAATAGACGTCTGTCCCTCCCACCAACTGCTATTTGATGCATCTGTTTAAGACTTTATACTAAACTTTTAAAACTGATACATTGTTGAATAAAGTAATTTTCAGATGTAACTATTGCAAGTTCTGTTGCATTATTGATCCGACCACATTGGTCATAATAGTTAAGCAGTTTCTTTTCTTCCCCCATCGAATGTTAATTGGAACATGTTGTATTTGTGGGTGCACTTGGACATTAATCTTAGCACATATACTGTTCAATGTGTGTGATGAACAACGCATGACCTTCATCGAGTGTACACAAGTGCACATTCTTATCCATAGATACAGTGCACATTCCTATCAATCTGTGATTGAGGAGACTTGCTTATTCCTGTGAAAAAGGTTAAAAGGTGACACACACATGACTATTCCACGATGCAAATTATTAAGAAGGGAATTTTGGTGTAAAGGTTCCATTGCAGTTGTTGAGAGTAGCTGCAGGGGTAGTGTGGAGCAGTGTCCATGTTCAGCCTGAGTACTAACTCACCAAATTTACTTAAACTTTATAGGTGTAACATTCTAAAAAGGTACACACTCAGTTAAATTAGCACACAAGGTACTTAAAGTGCGCGCTGCTGATTTGTAATTGTAATCGGTTATTTATAACAAGCTTAATACCCAGAGGTTTCTAGGCATGGACCTGGGAATCGAACCCGTGCTGCTCCACATTGTCTTGTTACCCAGGCGAGCATGTTGCCCCTGAGCTATCCTCCTGATTTACCATGTGTTGTGGTGGTGACATGACCTGCTGGTTCCAACAGCTCATCCTGCCTCTGCCTAGAGGTCCGGGCATGAAGGCACGATTTTGTGGCTCCAACACTTCCTCAAAGTGGTGAGAGGAGAAGTCAGGGGAAGCTAGAGAAGGAGCTTTGTGGGGGCTATTGGTGAGGCCAATTAGGGGAACAGGAGGACCTTTCTCTCAACAAGGAAGTAATGGAGAAAGTGCTGATGTGAGTGTGTGGAGGCGAATCAAGTGGTCCCTGCGCAACCCCCTCAAGATGAAACTGAAGGAAGCTGTCTCCACATTACCAGATGCAGTTTGGGTAAAATTGGGGTACATTTTTATCAAATATACTGCATCATCCTTATTGCACAACCTCGAGACTCTTGACATTTTTGCATACTGCATAACATGATAATATAAACCTATACATAGCTGGTGCCTACTACCCTTTGTTAGTCCCAACTTATATTAAGTGCATACATTCATAACATAACTTCATATTATAAATGCAATGTAATGTTTACTATGTAATGTTAGCAAAGTTAGCATGCAATAGAAAATCATACAGCACCTTGAATGCCACACAGACAACGGTTAATTGTAATGCTAAAGAACAAATCATCTTTGACAACAAATTAATAATTGCCGGCAATCACAAATGTGCAGTGTCCTAGTTGGCTCTGTGGATTTGTGGACAAAGGCATTCACTAAAGAGTGAACTCGCACTCTCATGGTCGAAGTTCCGATCCACTCAGCCCTTCATCGTTCAGAGATTGATAAAATGAGGGGGCAACAATAAACATCTTACTTTTAAAGAATGGGTAAGAATGAACATCTGTTATCTGTATACTGGGCAATGATACCATGTTGGGGGTGGGGGTGCAAATACTTACATTATGTGATTTAATGCCCTTCTCCTGCAATTAAATGTAATGATTAACGTGAATGGTCTGCTGAGCATCCGGACAACCTCGGTCCCTTCAAAGTCATAACAACATAGGTGCTATGTAAATATCTCACACTTCCCCGTTGGTTCACCATCCCTCTTGTCTCAGGAATGGATGCTCGCTTATTCTTTGCAGCTGAAACGCTGTACTTCACGGCCATTTCCCCATGTTCTTTTTGTCCCCTTCAGCACTATACTCCCCCACTCACCTCCCAGTTCTTAAGTCTGCTTGCAAACTGTGGGTCATTTAACCTGGCTTTCTTTTTCTCTTCATATCTTGTGTACAGCATAGTCAGCCCTGTTCTTTTTATTTAACGTTTTCAGAATCAGACGTTTCTTAATACAATTCTCATTTTTTCAATGCTCGGCTGTTCCTCTGCTTTCCTCTTTTTCGCTTCCAGCATATGCTTGTGCACAGCTTCACTCCATTCTCAATTCTCCATTCTCAATTCTCCATTCTCCATTCTCCATTCTCAATTCTCCATTCTCAATTCTCAATTCTCCATTCTCAATTCTCAATTCTCAATTCTCAATTCTGAATGTGTTGATGGCCTGGCTCCTGTCTATCTTTCTTCTTTGATCTCTGTATATTCTCCCTTGCACTCTCTTTGCTCTGCATCTCAATATCTTTATTGACTCCAAAACACTGCCACTATTTACCTTTACAAGTGTATGCTGCTTTTCCCGCTGCTCTCGCTACTTTTCAGTCTTTATTAAAGAACACTTTCTTCTCTCTCCAACCATTTCTTCCTCAGGAAATCTGTTTTATTGAACACATTGTTTATTCGTATCCTCATATACTTTATGATTGTGCCATTTTATATTTGTAATGTGCTTTGGCGAAAGTACTATAAAAACTCAAAACAATAAAAATAAATAAAAAATAACAAAACGTAGTGTTTGGCACTTGCATTTTTAGGTGACGTCCTCTATCTAACTGCGCACTGCTTCGACGACCCTCCTAAGTGCGCAGGTCTGCGGTAATACTTGATTTGCTTGAAAACTTGCGGGAGGATATTTCCCTCTGCATAGCTTCATGCGTTCCTACTCTTTTCTTATAGAAAACGTATGGGGCCACCATACACGAGACTATTAATGAACAGGTTGTGTACCACTGACTCTAATATGACACAGGTTTTGCTTTTCATAGAACATGTTACCTAGCTATGGGCTGGCTCATCTGGACATTGTGAAATCAAAGCAAGGATGAGACTGTACTTACTTGTACTCAGAGGGACAGGTTTCAGAAGCCTTTGCCCAACACGAATCACGGTGACGTCCCAAGATATGGCTGTTTTATTACTGGAAGATGAAGATTAGTTGTGCCAGTACCTGAACTACAGGCCCGCCCCTAAATGTACAACATAACGACGGTGAGTCATTTTCCGTTTCTTGTGTTGCAGATCACGCCTCCCCTGTCTGGCCCATAATCCGAAACCAAATGCATTTCTTCCAGAATGTTGTAATGCTGACGGAAATGCTGTGGATTCCTATGGAATCAACCAGCTTTTAGTGCTGGTTTAAAAGGGGTCGATTCCATATGAATCCATATAAACATACATGTTTGTGTCTGGAGATACTGAGGGATCTTTTCTAAAAAGGGTGTACAAATAACATGGATCCCTCCATGCAATTACCTGGGACTAGGAAAGGGAGTTCTTAAGTATTTATCAGCTGTCTGAAAAGATGACCAGTGGTAGAGGCAGGTAAGTAGGTTTATTGGACCTGCAGAGCACAGCACCTGCTGCTGGGCACCACACAAGGCTTAACTGAAAACATACACGAGTTCCAAACAGTTCCAAGCAGAACAGTTCTAGAGCAAGAATACTGAGCGAGAACATGGAACCCAACACTGTCTATTTTATGTTTCGCGTCCTCTGACCAGATTATAGAAAACACACAGGATGGCAAAACATGATATTGCTTCACTCATTTCCATCTCTGAGTTATTTCGGGTGCATCGCTGCTAAACTGCACACGTTGGTAGTAAATTGCACAATTCAACCTGTTCCAACTGCTATGTGCATTTCTTTGTAATGTGTACTCGATGTGTGCTCACATTGAGTTCATATTTAATAAATGATAAGTCTAAAACATGGCAGCCGGTTCACCTTTTACCATCATGAGCACTTGTGATCTTTGCATTTTGGCACTGCTGCAACTAAGTATTACAGGGATAATATTTAGCACAATGCACTTACCTTGAACCACCAGGGCAATTCATGTATACTGGCACGTAGGATTAACTCCATAGTGGGCCATGAGTCGAAAACGCACGTATGAAGGCTATCTGGATCGTGTAAGCCCCAAGCAGATGTGGGCACATTACATTAAGTTACGTATGGGCATACTTCCAATTGCAGAGTTATGCAACAAAGGGAACAGTGACGCGTCAGCAATGTGCCCATTTTGCATGGAACAAGTTGAAAGTTTCATACATATTTGAATTTTCCCGCTGTACTGGGACCTTGGAAGGGAATATCGTAGTCCACTTTTCAGGGGTAGGCACACGGGATCCGCGGTAGAGGCCATGCCGTTATGTAGCCTCGCCACCGGCAGCCTGGCTGTACATTTGACTTCCAATGATCTCATGTGGGCCTGGAAGAGAAGACGAGCTAGAACATCCTCTGCTCACCCCTGACCGCTGCTTCTCGATGGAAGCAGCCTCCCTCCTGAGTTTTATTACTGGTGGCGTTTTTGAGATTTTTCTAGAGCATTAATAGCAGCGTGGGTATTTCTCACTCCGAAGAGCGAAGGTGTTCCGTATGACTATTGTGATGTACTCGTTTCTTATTTATTTTGATTTTATCTGAGTTTTGTATTACCTGGACATCTTTTATGGTTCCATGTAATAATGTTCCCGCAAAACTGTCATCAGGCAAGAGAGTTTTTTTCGCAGGGACATTATTACATTTAACATGCGGGGGACACCCCACGCAACACCCAACCCCTTTTTTTCAATGTGAGCGGGGACACCCCTGTAGCCCCAGCCTCCCTTTACCCCCATATATGTTCACCATATTTAGAGGCCGATTCATGGAATAATTAGCGCGGCGCAAGTGGGCAAAAACGTGCGAATCGCAGTGGAATAGCGAAAATCGCAGTGAACGTGCGAAAATCGCACGAAAAGCAGCGCACGTCGATTCATGGAAGGCCGTGCGCGAGAAAACCAGCGGATGTGCGAAAAAAAAGTGCGCGGCGCACGTTGGCGCACGTTGGCGCACAGGCCATCTAACAGCGTGCGCCAGGTCACAGCAAAAATCGCACAGGCCACAGCGAAATTCGCACATAGCGCGGCGCACGCAATAAAAGTAGGCGGAACACGGGCGTAACACTCGGAATGGGGAACAACTTGCCAAAACGTGGGCGTCACGGGGGAAGTACAGGGCACAAGTGCGCGGAACGCCCACACGCTCGCCTACAACACGTATTCATGGAATAGAATAGGGGAAAAAAGCGCACGCTCAAACCAGCGCACAGGCACAAACACGACCGCCACAAGAAAGGAGGCGGTAGCGTCTCTGCGGCTGTAAGAAATGTGCGCCAAAAGGTGCGCCAACAAATAGCACCTATATACTGCCATGATGAATATCCCATACTGTGGCCCTCCAGGAAAAATGACGTGCAAAGGGGTACCCACAAACACGGACACCCGCTGACAAAAAATACGTGTGCATGTATACCGGGGTGCGCGGGAAGTGTCACACGCGATTTGCAGGGTACGTGCATCACAGGGGTTCGCGTGAAGTTATTCACACGATCGGGCCTGGGGGAGCGGGCTACGTGTATTACAGGGGTTCGCGTGAAGTTCCTCACGCGATCGGGCCTGGGGGAGCGGGCTACGTGTATTACAGGGGTTCGCGTGAAGTTCCTCACGCGATCGGGCCTGGGGGAGCGGGCTACGTGTATTTCAGGGGTTCGCGTGAAGTTCCACACGCGATCGGGCCTGGGGGAGCGGGCTACGTGTATTACAGGGGTTCGCGTGAAGTTCCACACGCGATCGGGCCTGGGGGAGCGGGCTACGTGTATTACAGGGGTTCGCGTGAAGTTCCTCACGCGATCGGGCCTGGGGGAGCGGGCTACGTGTATTTCAGGGGTTCGCGTGAAGTTTCACACGCGAATAGCCTGGGCGCGTGTATTTCAGGGGTGCGCGGAAAGTTTTACACGCGATTTCTGCACGGTACGTGTATTTCAGGGGTTCGCGTGAAGTTTCACACGCGAATAGACTGGGCGCGTGTATTTCAGGGGTGCGCGGGAAGTTTTACACGCGATTTCTGCACAGTACGTGTATTTCAGGGGTTCGCGTGAAGTTTCACACGCGAATAGCCTGGGCGCGTGAATTTGAGGGGTGCGCGGGAAGTTCCTCACGCGATCGGGCCTGGGGGAGCGGGCTACGTGTATTACAGGGGTTCGCGGGAAGTTCCACACGCGAATAGCCTGGGCGCGTGTATTTCAGGGGTTCGCGGGAAGTTCCACACGCGAATAGCCTGGGCTCGTGTATTTCAGGGGTGCGCGGGAAGTTCCACACGCGAATAGGCTGGGCGCGTGTATTTCAGGGGTGCGCGGGAAGTTCCACACGCGAATAGCCTGGGCGCGTGAATTTGAGGGGTGCGCGGGAAGTTCCTCACGCGATCGGGCCTGGGGGAGCGGGCTACGTGTATTACAGGGGTTCGCGGGAAGTTCCACACGCGAATAGCCTGGGCGCGTGTATTTCAGGGGTTCGCGGGAAGTTCCACACGCGAATAGCCTGGGCGCGTGTATTTCAGGGGTGCGCGGGAAGTTCCACACGCGAATAGGCTGGGCGCGTGTATTTCAGGGGTGCGCGGGAAGTTCCACACGCGAATAGCCTGGGCGCGTGAATTTGAGGGGTGCGCGGGAAGTTCCTCACGCGATCGGGCCTGGGGGAGCGGGCTACGTGTATCACAGGGGTTCGCGGGAAGTTCCACACGCGAATAGCCTGGGCGCGTGTATTTCAGGGGTTCGCGGGAAGTTCCACACGCGAATAGCCTGGGCGCGTGTATTTCAGGGGTGCGCGGGAAGTTCCACACGCGAATAGGCTGGGCGCGTGTATTTCAGGGGTGCGCGGGAAGTTCCACACGCGAATAGCCTGGGCGCGTGTATTTCAGGGGTTCGCGGGAAGTTCCACACGCGAATAGCCTGGGCGCGTGAATTTGAGGGGTGCGCGGGAAGTTCCACACGCGAATAGCCTGGGCGCGTGTATTTCAGGGGTGCGCGGGGAGTTCCACACGCGAATAGCCTGGGCCCGTGTATTTCAGGGGTGCGCGGGAAGTTCCACACGCGAATAGCCTGGGCGCGTGTATATCAGGGGTGCGCGGGAAGTTTTACACGCGAATAGCCTGGGCGCATGTATTTCAGGGGTGCGCGGGAAGTTTTACACGCGAATAGCCTGGGCGCGTGTATTTCAGGGGTGCGCGGGAAGTTTTACACGCGAATAGCCTGGGCGCGTGTATTTCAGGGGTGCGCGGGAAGTTTTACACGCGATTTCTGCACGGTACGTGTATTTCAGGGGTGCCGGGGAGTCCCACATGTGATTTGACAGTGTGGGTCCTCCCAGGTGTACCCTGTACACCCTCCACGGCCCCTGCAGGCAGCCCACACCACAGGGGACTACCCTGCATCCCTGGTCATGTCCCGCAGGCAGCCCACCCAACATGGGCATGCCCCCCAGCAAAGGCACATGTCTCCTTGAACTAATGAACACCAACACATGTCCCCTTGCACCCCCACCCCCCAGCACTGTGGGGCACATGCCAGCAGTCCCCCACCCATGTCCAACTCATGTCCCCCACCACCCCCACCCCCCAGCACTGTGGGGCACCTGCCAGTAGGCCCCCACCCATGTCCAACTCATGTCTCCCACCACCCCCACCCCCCAGCCACCAGGGTCACCCTCCACCAGGGCCCCACTCATGTCTCCGACCACCCCCACCCCCCAGCACTGTAGGGCACCTGCCAGCAGGCCCCCACCCATGTCCAACTCATGTCTCCCACCACCCCCACCCCCCAGCACTGTGGGGCACCTGCCAGTAGGCCCCCACCCATGTCCAACTCATGTCTCCCACCACCCCCACCCCCCAGCACTGTGGGGCACCTGCCAGCAGGCCCCCACCCATGTCCAACTCATGTCTCCCACCACCCCCACACCCCAGCACTGTGGGGCACCTGCCAGCAGGCCCCCACCCATGTCCAACTCATGTCTCCCACCACCCCCACCCCCCAGCCACCAGGGTCACCCTCCACCAGGGCCCCACTCATGTCTCCCACCACCCCCACCCCCCAGCACTGTGGGGCACCTGCCAGTAGGCCCCCACCCATGTCCAACTCATGTCTCCCACCACCCCCACCCCCCAGCACTGTGGGGCACCTGCCAGCAGGCCCCCACCCATGTCCAACTCATGTCTCCCACCACCCCCACACCCCAGCACTGTGGGGCACCTGCCAGCAGGCCCCCACCCATGTCCAACTCATGTCTCCCACCACCCCCACCCCCCAGCCACCAGGGTCACCCTCCACCAGGGCCCCACTCATGTCTCCCACCACCCCCACCCCCCAGCAGTGCAGGGTCACCCTCCACCAGGGCCCCACTCATGTCTCCCACCACCCCCACCCCCCAGCACTGTGGGGCACCTGCCAGCAGGCCCCCACCCATGTCCAACTCATGTCTCCCACCACCCCCACACCCCAGCACTGTGGGGCACCTGCCAGCAGGCCCCCACCCATGTCCAACTCATGTCTCCCACCACCCCCACACCCCAGCACTGTGGGGCACCCTCCACCAGGGCCCCACTCATGTCTCCCACCACCCCCACACCCCAGCAGTGCAGGGTCACCCTCCACCAGGCCCCCACTCATGTCTCCCACCACCCCCACCCCCCAGCAGTGCAGGCTCAACCTCCACCAGGCCCCCACTCATGTCCCCCTGCACCCCCACCCCCCTGCCACCATGTGCAGCCCCCACCAGGTCCTCACAATCCCCAATCATGTGCGTAATGGTCAGCCTCCACAGCCAAAAAGACCTACCAAGTAACCCATTCACCCACATGGAAATGGAAATCACATGTTACACCCCCAATGTACATGAAGCAAATGAACCCATGTCCGTCACACACATATTTTCAAATTGAATGGGAAAACACACAACATGACATGCATGAAACCAATGACATGAAACCACACAGTGAACAATGTAAAAAAAAATGTATTGAAAAAAATACAAATGCCAAAGAAAGAAAACTGACTACAATGTAAATGTGAAAAAATAAGCTGCATGTCCGCATAAAAACACAAAACTAGAAAATCAAATCAAAAAAATTATGTCCAAAGTGAAATGTAAAAACTCTCCATGCAACAAAGAACTATGTACAAAAATAACAAGGGTCCATCATCACAACTGAACTAAGGAAACCTCCTAAAAAACCTACCTAAATATCAACTATATACAAAAAGTGGAGCAGTGTCCGTCGACTCCAAATAATAATAAGAACGAAAGGAAACCTAAAACTAAAGAACTATATACAAAGGCGGCGGGCAAGTCCAGCGGCTCACTCTGTGGTGTTCCGGGCCAGGGCATCATCGAACTCCTGTTCGATGTCCCGGAGGCGGTCCAGTTCCATGGCCCCGAGGGTCCGCAGGGACGACGCTGTGTCCTCCTCCAACCCCCTGCGGATTGCCTCGAGGCACTCGGCCCGCCTCAGGGCCCTCCGCATGGAGTTCTCCGCCCTGACCATTGTGAGCCGCGCCTCTTCCGCCCGCCGCCGCTCCGCACCTATGGCGTGGCCCAACCGCTGCCACACGGAAGACACTCTCTGTCCTGGGTCCTCCTGCCCTCCGGCCGATGCCTGCCCCTCCGATGTCGAAGGCCCCGAGCCTTCATGGCTCCCACCATCTTGCTGCTGCTGCTGCTCTGCCTCTGCCCGTGCACTGCCTCCTGCTGCCTGCACATCCTCCGCCGGCTGGGGTGCACCTGTTGATGTGGCCACCCCTGCTGGACGTCCGACTCCCGACTGTGGCAGAGATGCCTCCTCCACCAGCCTGGCCGCACTGTCAGAGGCAGCTCCACAGGGCACCCAGGTGACTGATGGGTGGGAAGATGGCACAGAGGACGACTGGCGCGTAGGGGGTCCAGTTGAGGAGGGGGTCGGAACAAGCCCCATCAGACGGAGGAATCCGGTCTGGGTGACCTGTCCCAGCAGGCTGACGTGGTCAACGAGCCATTCGAGATGACGTGCAGTCTCTCCATGAAAAGACTGCAGGTCACCTCGCATGGCCCGTTGACGCAACGCCACACCAGCCAGGACAGGCTCAACCCGGACCTGGATAGCCACGTCCGCAGGCAGAGGAAGGCCAGTTGACGTCAGCTCATCCCCTGCCTGAAAACGGGTCTGGACGTAGGCATCCCTGCTGGTGCAAGATGATGCAGGGACAGGATCGGGGACAGGATTGCACACAGGCACCTCCGCGGCCGCCTGTGCTGCCTCCTGTCCCTGGTCCTGGACTGCACCACTAGCACCAGTGGGATCCCCACCTCCAGACCCCGTCTCTGGTGCTTGCACGGCCTCCTCCTCCACCAGACCCCCCACCAACCTGGATGACTCTGTGCCATCTTCCCCTGTTGGGCCCTGTGGGGTCCCAGCTGCCCCTTCTGCTGCCGAGGAGTCCAACTGCAACCTCCGCCTCTTGGACCTCCCCCCGGCAGCTGCGGCCTGGGACGCGGCACCGGACTCCTCACTCCCCGACGAGATGACAACACGGGAGGGGAGCCGGGCCTTGCGTCTCCGGCTGGCGGTCGGATCCCCGCCGCTGTGCTCCACAGCACCTTCTCCGCCCTCTTCATCAGTTGACGCTGCAGACAGGGAGAAACAAAACACAGGCATCAGGGCACTGTACAATGGACACATACACGCATGACAGTTGCACATGAGTGGCATTGGCAAACCTCAGACATGTCATCACAATCCCCAACAGACATGTCATTGCAACTGGCACACATGAGCCATACCACAGCCATATCGCAACTGCCACCACCATCCCCACACATACAACAGCATCAGCAGCCAAAGGGGAGCCATACATCACATGCAACACAGGAAGTGCACCACACATGTACACACACCACCACACTTGCATGCATGTCTACACCTCTGCCAAGTGTCGCACTGTTCAGACGGGCATCCATGTCACATCTGCCAATCAGGCTTCCACATACCGCTGTCACATGCATCCATGTAGCATCACTGTTGCACCTTTGACAAATACACACACATGCACATGTACACAGTGCTCATACATGCAGCCGAAAACAACATACATGCCTGACATCACGGACATGTCTACTTACATACACATTCATCCAAACATGTGTGCACGCACAACTGCATTTGCCATGCAAGCCCACACACACAAGCACCATCCATGTCTCACACATTACAGCCCTAGCATGTGTCAGCCCCACGGCCCTGTACACCCCCACCCATACTCCACCCCATACAAACAGATGTGCAACTGGCACAATGGGGAATGATCACCACACGCCCTGCTCACAACCAGGATGCATGTACACTCACCGCTCGACTCCAGACGGCTCTGCTTCTCTAGGACCTGGACGTGGAGCGCTGGGGATATGCGTTCCAGGACCCCCATCTGTTCTTCCGACAAGTGGCCCCGGCGCCCCTTGGCATCCGCTGCCTTCAAGAGGCGCCGGGCCTTGTTCAGGGTCCTGGACCTGAAGTCCTCCCAGCGCTTCCTGACATGTTGTAAGTCCCGGACTGCCACCCCCTCCGCGTTGATGGCAGTCACGATGTCTGTCCAGATCCGAGTCCGTCCTTCCTTGTCGGCGCGGGAACTTCCAAAGAGGGCATCATACTGCCCCAGGACTTGCTCCACCAGGACACCAACTTCGGTGGCACTGAAGCTGGTGCCCCTCTGCCTCTCTGGCCGGGGGTTGTCAGTGGTCACAGATGGTGTTAGCCCCGACATGACAACCCCAGAGGCAGGAGTGGGTGGGCAACTGGGTCCTGGGGCTGGGCTGTGGAGCGATGGAATTCCAGTCGGGAGTCTTCTGTTCCAGCAGGGGTGGTCACAGCAACAGCACCCCTGGCTGATGTGCAGGCAGCAAATGGCAGTGCACGTGGGCAGCAGGCAGTCAGGCAGCAGCAGATAGCAGGTGGGAGCGTGCTCGGGGCTCTGGGGGGCAGTAATTCGGCCTTCTGGGCAGGAGCGTGGTCTCCCGTGTGCTCACGCGTGGCCAGCTTGGTACGGAGTGAATTGGCACGTGAAAATCCTGCACGTCAGCGTGAAAACCGAGGAAAGGCCCTTAGCGCGTAAGCCTGTCAGCACGCATACGCGATTCCATTGGACCAAAGGCCCTCAGCGCGTAAGCGCGTCTGTAACGTGACCCGCACGGGTGTTTCCCACACAGCACGTGATGACAGAGCACACGTGGAAAGACTGCACGTCAGAGTCTCATTGCGTGTGATTGGTGGAAATGGCCGTACACCGGGATACAGGTGCGCTGACGTACTTGCGTGTGTAAGTGTCCGCGCACACCTCATATACACGTACATAGGCCAATCGCGTGTACACGCACTTTTGTCCAATTACACGCGATGAGACTCTGACGTGCAGTCTTTCCACGTGTGCTCTGTCATCACGTGCTGTGTGGGAAACACCCGTGCGGGTCACGTCACAGACGCGCTTACGCGCTGAGGGCCTTTGGTCCAATGGAATCGCGTATGCGTGCTGACGCGCTTACGCGCTAAGGGCCTTTCCTCGGTTTTCACGCTGACGTGCAGGATTTTCACGTGCCAATTCACTCCGTACCAAGCTGGCCACGCGTGAGCACACGGGAGACCACGCTCCTGCCCAGAAGGCCGAATTACTGCCCCCCAGAGCCCCGAGCACGCTCCCACCTGCTATCTGCTGCTGCCTGACTGCCTGCTGCCCACGTGCACTGCCATTTGCTGCCTGCACATCAGCCAGGGGTGCTGTTGCTGTGACCACCCCTGCTGGAACAGAAGACTCCCGACTGGAATTCCATCGCTCCACAGCCCAGCCCCAGGACCCAGTTGCCCACCCACTCCTGCCTCTGGGGTTGTCATGTCGGGGCTAACACCATCTGTGACCACTGACAACCCCCGGCCAGAGAGGCAGAGGGGCACCAGCTTCAGTGCCACCGAAGTTGGTGTCCTGGTGGAGCAAGTCCTGGGGCAGTATGATGCCCTCTTTGGAAGTTCCCGCGCCGACAAGGAAGGACGGACTCGGATCTGGACAGACATCGTGACTGCCATCAACGCGGAGGGGGTGGCAGTCCGGGACTTACAACATGTCAGGAAGCGCTGGGAGGACTTCAGGTCCAGGACCCTGAACAAGGCCCGGCGCCTCTTGAAGGCAGCGGATGCCAAGGGGCGCCGGGGCCACTTGTCGGAAGAACAGATGGGGGTCCTGGAACGCATATCCCCAGCGCTCCACGTCCAGGTCCTAGAGAAGCAGAGCCGTCTGGAGTCGAGCGGTGAGTGTACATGCATCCTGGTTGTGAGCAGGGCGTGTGGTGATCATTCCCCATTGTGCCAGTTGCACATCTGTTTGTATGGGGTGGAGTATGGGTGGGGGTGTACAGGGCCGTGGGGCTGACACATGCGAGGGCTGTAATGTGTGAGACATGGATGGTGCTTGTGTGTGTGGGCTTGCATGGCAAATGCAGTTGTGCGTGCACACATGTTTGGATGAATGTGTATGTAAGTAGACATGTCCGTGATGTCAGGCATGTATGTTGTTTTCGGCTGCATGTATGAGCACTGTGTACATGTGCATGTGTGTGTATTTGTCAAAGGTGCAACAGTGATGCTACATGGATGCATGTGACAGCGGTATGTGGAAGCCTGATTGGCAGATGTGACATGGATGCCCGTCTGAACAGTGCGACACTTGGCAGAGGTGTAGACATGCATGCAAGTGTGGTGGTGTGTGTACATGTGTGGTGCACTTCCTGTGTTGCATGTGATGTATGGCTCCCCTTTGGCTGCTGATGCTGTTGTATGTGTGGGGATGGTGGTGGCAGTTGCGATATGGCTGTGGTATGGCTCATGTGTGCCAGTTGCAATGACATGTCTGTTGGGGATTGTGATGACATGTCTGAGGTTTGCCAATGCCACTCATGTGCAACTGTCATGCGTGTATGTGTCCATTGTACAGTGCCCTGATGCCTGTGTTTTGTTTCTCCCTGTCTGCAGCGTCAACTGATGAAGAGGGCGGAGAAGGTGCTGTGGAGCACAGCGGCGGGGATCCGACCGCCAGCCGGAGACGCAAGGCCCGGCTCCCCTCCCGTGTTGTCATCTCGTCGGGGAGTGAGGAGTCCGGTGCCGCGTCCCAGGCCGCAGCTGCCGGGGGGAGGTCCAAGAGGCGGAGGTTGCAGTTGGACTCCTCGGCAGCAGAAGGGGCAGCTGGGACCCCACAGGGCCCAACAGGGGAAGATGGCACAGAGTCATCCAGGTTGGTGGGGGGTCTGGTGGAGGAGGAGGCCGTGCAAGCACCAGAGACGGGGTCTGGAGGTGGGGATCCCACTGGTGCTAGTGGTGCAGTCCAGGACCAGGGACAGGAGGCAGCACAGGCGGCCGCGGAGGTGCCTGTGTGCAATCCTGTCCCCGATCCTGTCCCTGCATCATCTTGCACCAGCAGGGATGCCTACGTCCAGACCCGTTTTCAGGCAGGGGATGAGCTGACGTCAACTGGCCTTCCTCTGCCTGCGGACGTGGCTATCCAGGTCCGGGTTGAGCCTGTCCTGGCTGGTGTGGCGTTGCGTCAACGGGCCATGCGAGGTGACCTGCAGTCTTTTCATGGAGAGACTGCACGTCATCTCGAATGGCTCGTTGACCACGTCAGCCTGCTGGGACAGGTCACCCAGACCGGATTCCTCCGTCTGATGGGGCTTGTTCCGACCCCCTCCTCAACTGGACCCCCTACGCGCCAGTCGTCCTCTGTGCCATCTTCCCACCCATCAGTCACCTGGGTGCCCTGTGGAGCTGCCTCTGACAGTGCGGCCAGGCTGGTGGAGGAGGCATCTCTGCCACAGTCGGGAGTCGGACGTCCAGCAGGGGTGGCCACATCAACAGGTGCACCCCAGCCGGCGGAGGATGTGCAGGCAGCAGGAGGCAGTGCACGGGCAGAGGCAGAGCAGCAGCAGCAGCAAGATGGTGGGAGCCATGAAGGCTCGGGGCCTTCGACATCGGAGGGGCAGGCATCGGCCGGAGGGCAGGAGGACCCAGGACAGAGAGTGTCTTCCGTGTGGCAGCGGTTGGGCCACGCCATAGGTGCGGAGCGGCGGCGGGCGGAAGAGGCGCGGCTCACAATGGTCAGGGCGGAGAACTCCAGGCGGAGGGCCCTGAGGCGGGCCGAGTGCCTCGAGGCAATCCGCAGGGGGTTGGAGGAGGACACGGCGTCGTCCCTGCGGACCCTCAGGGCCATGGAACTGGACCGCCTCCGGGACATCGAACAGGAGTTCGATGATGCCCTGGCCCGGAACACCACAGAGTGAGCCGCTGGACTTGCCCACCGCCTTTGTACATAGTTCTTTAGTTTTAGGTTTCCTTTGTTTTTTCTTATGATTTGGAGTCGACGGACACTGCTCCACTTTTTGTATATAGTTGATATTTAGGTAGGTTTTTTAGGAGGTTTCCTTAGTTCTGTTGTGATGATGGACACTTGTTATTTTTGTACATAGTTCTTTGTTGCACGGAGAGTTTTGACATTTCACTTTGGACAACATTTTTTGGATTAGATTTTCTAGTTTTGTGTTTTTATGCGGACATGCAGCTTCTTTTTTCACATTTACATTGTAGTTAGTTTTCTTTCTTTAGCATTTGTATTTTTTTCTAATACATTTTTTTTTACATTGTTCACTGTGTGGTTTCATCTCATTGGTTTCATGCATGTCATGTTGTGTGTTTTCCCATTCAATTGGAAAATATGTGTGTGACGGACATGGGTTCATTTGCTTCATGAACATTGGGGGTGTAACATGTGATTTCCATTTCCATGTGGGTGAATGGGTTACTTGGTAGGGCTTTTTGGCTGTGGAGGCTGACCAATACGCACATTGTGAGGACCTGGTGGGGGCTGCACATGGTGGCAGGGGGGTGGGGGTGGTGGGAGACATGAGTGGGGGCCTGGTGGAGGGTGCCCCTGCACTGCTGGGGGGTGGGGGTGGTGGGAGACATGAGTGGGGGCCTGGTGGAGGGTGACCGTGCACTGCTGGGGGGTGTGGGTGGTGGGAGACATATGTGGGGGCCTGGTGGAGGGTGCCCCTGGTGGCGGGGGGGTGGGGGTGATAGGGGACATGAGTGGGGGCCTGGTGGAGGGTGCCCCTGGTGGCTGGGGGGTGGGGGTGGTGGGAGACAAGAGTGGGGGCCTGGTGGAGGGTGACCCTGGTGGCTGGGGGGTGGGGGTGGTGGGAGACATGAGTTGGACATGGGTGGGGGCCTGCTGGCAGGTGCCCCACAGTGCTGGGGTGTGGGGGTGGTGGGAGACATGAGTTGGACATGGGTGGGGGCCTGCTGGCAGGTGCCCCACAGTGCTGGGGGGTGGGGGTGGTGGGAGACATGAGTGGGGCCCTGGTGGAGGGTGACCCTGCACTGCTGGGGGGTGGGGGTGGTGGGAGACATGAGTGGGGGCCTGGTGGAGGGTGACCCTGCACTGCTGGGGGGTGGGGGTGGTGGGAGACATGAGTGGGGGCCTGGTGGAGGGTGCCCCTGCACTGCTGGGGGGTGGGGGTGGTGGGAGACATGAGTGGGGGCCTGGTGGAGGGTGCCCCTGCACTGCTGGGGGGTGGGGGTGGTGGGAGACATGAGTGGGGGCCTGGTGGAGGGTGCCCCTGCACTGCTGGGGGGTGGGGGTGGTGGGAGACATGAGTGGGGGCCTGGTGGAGGGTGCCCCTGGTGGCTGGGGGGTGGGGGTGGTGGGAGACATGAGTGGGGGCCTGGTGGAGGGTGCCCCAGCACTGCTGGGGGGTGGGGGTGGTGGGAGACATGAGTGGGGGCCTGGTGGAGGGTGCCCCTGGTGGCTGGGGGGTGGGGGTGGTGGGAGACATGAGTGGGGGCCTGGTGGAGGGTGCCCCTGCACTGCTGGGGGGTGTGGGTGGTGGGAGACATGAGTGGGGGCCTGGTGGAGGGTGCCCCCGCACTGCTGGGGGGTGGGGGTGGTGGGAGACATGAGTGGGGGCCTGGTGGAGGGTGCCCCTGGTGGCTGGGGGGTGGGGGTGGTGGGAGACATGAGTGGGGGCCTGGTGGAGGGTGCCCCTGGTGGCTGGGGGGTGGGGGTGGTGGGAGACATGAGTGGGGGCCTGGTGGAGGGTGCCCCTGGTGGCTGGGGGGTGGGGGTGGTGGGAGACATGAGTGGGGGCCTGGTGGAGGGTGCCCCTGGTGGCTGGGGGGTGGGGGTGGTGGGAGACATGAGTGGGGGCCTGGTGGAGGGTGCCCCTGGTGGCTGGGGGGTGGGGGTGGTGGGAGACATGAGTGGGGGCCTGGTGGAGGGTGCCCCTGCACTGCTGGGGGGTGTGGGTGGTGGGAGACATGAGTGGGGGCCTGGTGGAGGGTGCCCCTGCACTGCTGGGGGGTGGGGGTGGTGGGAGACATGAGTGGGGGCCTGGTGGAGGGTGCCCCTGCACTGCTGGGGGGTGGGGGTGGTGGGAGACATGAGTGGGGGCCTGGTGGAGGGTGACCCTGGTGGCTGGGGGGTGGGGGTGGTGGGAGACATGAGTTGGACATGGGTGGGGGCCTACTGGCAGGTGCCCCACAGTGCTGGGGGGTGGGGGTGGTGGGAGACATGAGTTGGACATGGGTGGGGGCCTGCTGGCAGGTGCCCCACAGTGCTGGGGGGTGGGGGTGGTCGGAGACATGAGTGGGGCCCTGGTGGAGGGTGACCCTGGTGGCTGGGGGGTGGGGGTGGTGGGAGACATGAGTGGGGGCCTGGTGGAGGGTGCCCCTGCACTGCTGGGGGGTGGGGGTGGTGGGAGACATGAGTGGGGGCCTGGTGGAGGGTGCCCCTGGTGGCTGGGGGGTGGGGGTGGTGGGAGACATGAGTGGGGGCCTGGTGGAGGGTGCCCCTGCACTGCTGGGGGGTGTGGGTGGTGGGAGACATATGTGGGGGCCTGGTGGAGGGTGCCCCTGGTGGCGGGGGGGTGGGGGTGATAGGGGACATGAGTGGGGGCCTGGTGGAGGCTGCCCCTGCACTGCTGGGTGGTGGGGGTGGTGGGAGACATGAGTGGGGGCCTGGTGGAGGGTGACCCTGGTGGCTGGGGGGTGGGGGTGGTGGGAGACATGAGTGGGGGCCTGGTGGAGGGTGCCCCTGCACTGCTGGGGGGTGGGGGTGGTGGGAGACATGAGTGGGGGCCTGGTGGAGGGTGCCCCTGCACTGCTGGGGGGTGGGGGTGGTGGGAGACATGAGTGGGGGCCTGGTGGAGGGTGCCCCTGGTGGCTGGGGGGTGGGGGTGGTGGGAGACATGAGTGGGGGCCTGGTGGAGGGTGCCCCAGCACTGCTGGGGGGTGGGGGTGGTGGGAGACATGAGTGGGGGCCTGGTGGAGGGTGCCCCTGGTGGCTGGGGGGTGGGGGTGGTGGGAGACATGAGTGGGGGCCTGGTGGAGGGTGCCCCTGCACTGCTGGGGGGTGGGGGTGGTGGGAGACATGAGTGGGGGCCTGGTGGAGGGTGCCCCTGCACTGCTGGGGGGTGGGGGTGGTGGGAGACATGAGTGGGGGCCTGGTGGAGGGTGCCCCTGGTGGCTGGGGGGTGGGGGTGGTGGGAGACATGAGTGGGGGCCTGGTGGAGGGTGCCCCAGCACTGCTGGGGGGTGGGGGTGGTGGGGGACATGAGTGGGGGCCTGGTGGAGGGTGCCCCTGGTGGCTGGGGGGTGGGGGTGGTGGGAGACATGAGTGGGGGCCTGGTGGAGGGTGCCCCTGGTGGCTGGGGGGTGGGGGTGGTGGGAGACATGTGTGGGGGCCTGGTGGAGGGTGCCCCTGCACTGCTGGGGGGTGTGGGTGGTGGGAGACATATGTGGGGGCCTGGTGGAGGGTGCCCCTGGTGGCGGGGGGGTGGGGGTGATAGGGGACATGAGTGGGGGCCTGGTGGAGGGTGCCCCTGGTGGCTGGGGGGTGGGGGTGGTGGGAGACATGAGTGGGGGCCTGGTGGAGGGTGCCCCTGCACTGCTGGGGGGTGGGGGTGCAGGGGGACATGAGCAGGTGTGCAGGGTAGTCCCCTGTTTTGTGGGCTGCCTGCAGGGGCTGTGGAGGGTGTACAGGGAACACCTGTGAGGACCCACCCAGCCTAATTGCGTGTGATAATTCCCGCACACCCCTGTAATACACGTACCAAGCCAAATCGCGTGTGATAATTCCCACGCACCCCTGTAATACACGTACCTGGCCAAATCGCATGTGAAACTTCCCGCATACCCCTGTAATACACGTACCCTGGCCAATCGCGTGTTGAACTTCCCGCGTACCCCTGTAATACACGTACCCTGGCCAATCGCGTGTTAAACTTCCCGCGTACCCCTGTAATATACGTACCCTGGCTAATCGCGTGTATAACTTCACGCGTACCCCTGTAATACACGTACCCTGGCCAATCGCGTGTTAAACTTCCCGCGTACCCCTGTAATACACGTACCCTGGCCAATCGCGTGTTAAACTTCCCGCGTACCCCTGTAATACACGTACCCTGGCTAATCGCGTGTTAAACTTCCCGCGTACCCCTGTAATACACTTACCCTGGCTAATCGCGTGTTAAACTTCCCGCGTACCCCTGTAATACACGTACCCTGGCCAATCGCGTGTTAAACTTCCCGCGTACCCCTGTAATACACGTACCCTGGCTAATCGCGTGTATGACTTCACGTGTACCCCTGTAATACACTTACACTGGCTAATCGCGTGTTAAACTTCCCGCGTACCCCTTTGATACACGTACCCTGGCCAATCGCGTGTTAAACTTCCCGCGTACCCCTGTAATACACGTACCCTGGCCAATCGCGTGTTAAACTTCCCGCGTACCCCTGTAATACACGTACCCTGGCTAATCGCGTGTATTACTTCACGTGTACCCTGTAATACACTTACCCTGGCTAATCGCGTGTTAAACTTCCCGCGTACCCCTGTAATACACGTACCCTGGCCAATCGCGTGTTAAACTTCCCGCGTACCCCTGTAATACACGTACCCTGGCCAATCGCGTGTTAAACTTCCCGCGTACCCCTGTAATACACGTACCCTGGCTAATCGCGTGTATGACTTCACGTGTACCCCTGTAATACACTTACCCTGGCTAATCGCGTGTATGACTTCACGTGTACCCCTGATATGCACGTTACCCGCTTTGCGTTCCTTGTTTGGCTGCCCTGTAAACTGGTCCAGGGTTAGCGCAGCCCTTTGCGATGATTTAGCGATTTTGCTGGCTTTTCCTTGCGCGAGGGCGTTCTTGGGGGCGTTACTGGCGCTGCTGCAGGGTCGCTGCGATACTCTGCGCCACGGCTGGTTTGGGAGCATGAAATCCATGAATACGCTGTGCGCGGAAATCGGTTTTAGCGCACGTGCCTGGCGCAGTCAATCGCACGCGGACACTCTGCGCCAGCCGCTTGCGACACTTTTCTGCGAAATTCTATGAATTACCCTGTTAATGTCGCCACACCCTTTTCCCCAAGACGTTATGCATGACAACCAGACATATAGGACATTATTACATGATAAAGTTCTTATTAGGCGTATTTTGGCATTTTGTAACATGTTATTTTTTTGCTTGTGATATGTGTTGAGGAGCTTTTATGGCATTTTAACCAAAATAAAGCCAAACTGAACTGTAAACCTTTTTGTAAATCAGGCCCTTACTCATTTAGTTCTGAGCGTTTTTGAAATGCATACGTCACAGGTGAATGTGCTGAGTTGCATCTATTTTAATGAATATACCATTTGTGATGTGCTTTTAGTGTCTGAAAACATTCTAAACGCGACATGCAGTTTTACATGGAGAGGCACAAAGGCCAAATTAATGCCCTCAGTGGTCATTAGTACCCTGCTGTGAGATCTGTAATGCAGAAAATGCAATTTTGCATTGTTTATGTATGAGAAAAAGTCTCGGGGCCTGATTTACAAACATGTTTTAACATAGGAAAGTCCCATTGACTGTGTGTGTGTAAATCAGGCCCTCCATGTCTTTAAATATCGCATGCATTGTATGCACTGCATATTCAACCATATTAATCTTTTATGACATTGTTGATCACTGAGAAAGTGTTAAATGCATTTGTAAAAAAGTAAAAGTAAACTTTGGCAATGTCCTTACTTAATTGCAAAAACATAAATCGCAGCCATTGTATGAACGATGCAGCAGGTCTGCATTGGCAGATATTCTTGCAACAAGCTCCCTCTGATTCACTCACATCATGGCTCTTTGGGATTCTAAAATAGGTTTTCTTTCACTGGAGGAAAATGTTATGAGTGGGTGAGGTGTCATATTTGTCACCTGCATGTATCATGCAATAGCAACTTTGTTTTAGGTTATCAGGATACACCATTCAGGAGGAATAACCACCAGGATGAAAGATTATTTGGTGGTCAGCTCATGAGGAAACCAGTCATGGCACCTTCGGTAGTCCGGCCTTATGTTTCATCTGTTGTGTGCATGTTTTGGTTTGCATTGAGTGTTTACATTAGAAGTTCAATGAAAAGGGGATCTTGCTGTGATGGTATATTTCCAGTGATAATTGCTGATACGAGCATTTCTTGCCCAACTAGTTGCCTATGGATGATGACTAGAGGTTGCAAATATGCCTGCCCCATCTATATCTCTGTGTTAGCATGAGTCCTTATGCTAGTCCCGATTCTGTCAGTATGACTCTGACTCAGTCAGCACTAAACTTGGGAAGCTGGTGCGTTTGAAACACAGTGTAGATAGTTCGTGCCTGTGGATGGATCTTGTAGGTCTGTAGGAGGTGTTCATGTTGAGTCTTTGCGATAGGAAGGGGGACACCGTGTTAGAAAGGCAGCAGTGAGTGATCAATAGGATTTTCAAGTTTATGCGTTCTTTTACTGGAAGCCAATGAGCTTCGCTTCTCAGAGCTGATATGTGATCACATTTAGATAAGTCCATTGTGGCACGGATGACACTGCTCTGGGTAGTCTGCAGCTTGCAAAGGGTCAGTTCCCTGGTGCCAGCTAGGAAGGGGTTACAGTAGTCGAGACGGGAACCGATAGTGGCTCTTGCTATGGTCATGCGGTTGTGTGAGGGGAGCAGGCGTTTGGTGGTGTTTAAATTTAAAGAGTTTAGTGGTGTTGGCTGCTAAAGTTGCAATGACATTGACATGTCGGGTCATGCTAAGGCTTCAGTCCAGCTAGACGGCAAGCATTTTCACACTGGCAGAAACTGGGATGGTGCCAGCATCAACGGTAAAAGCCCAGAACGCTGGGTCCAGTTTGGCCAAGGTGGGACGGGGCAGACACTCAGGATTTCTGTCTTGTCATCATTAAGACAGAGTTGGTGAGAGGCCATCCATGCTTGGATGAGGCCATAGATGATGTTGATGTTGCTGGAGTCTTGTTCGTGGTTGCATGAGAGGGGGATGCGGATTTGGGTATCATCGGCCTAGTTTGTGAATATTTTATGAATTTTATATTTGAAATAAACTTAATGATGATGAAAAACTACACTGGGAAGAAATCATTACCAGAGGCTGAAAAAGAGTACATAGCCACCAGATCAGCACAACTGATTTTCCTAAATGCGGTCTTGGACAGATGGTGTCTTGAGAAGTGGTTTCTCTAATGATGGTTTGCGGTATCTGAGGAGAATATAGTGATGTCAGCTCATAGTGAAAAACTTAGAAGATGATGAGAACTGCTTGGGTTTACCTGGAGTCTTCTTTCATGTGTATGACAAGCTCTTGCAGTATCAAAACTGCATCAGGCATAAATGAAGTTGCATTGTCCTGGCTTAATCTGGAAAGTTGATCTTGTACCCAGTCCTAGCTCATTTCCATTTGTAGACTTCTAGTGTTTTTTGCAGACAATTGCACCATATGACAGACCTGATCTCCTGGGTAATGTTGAATCCCTAAACTGTAGTAAGAATATCTAAGCCCTCAATAAAGAGTAAAAAAAACAGCCACTATCTTGCACTCCAATTGTCACAGGAAGCCTGGCCATTCTGTGCATAGTCCACTATGATCATTTCCAAGTGGGTACGTAAACTGTTTTTATAAGAGAATTTTCGATGCATTATAATTTGTTCAATTCCTGGCTCTTACCATTAAAGCACAGACGTCCATAGGATATCCCCAACTAATCCTCATGTCTGTATAGCATCTTTATTCCTAGATCATAAATCTCATCATATTAACTCTACATCTTGCTAGTTCATTCTGTTTTCTAACCATAACTCATCATTCAATGTTTCTTTGTTGTCCTGACCTGATTAATTGAGCCATTTTCTTTCCTGTGAGTCAACCTGTGTTTTATGAACATTTCATGACTTTCAACTTCCCTGCTTTTTCCCACACTGGTTGATTTTATAGGCAGCTACGTTCCACCTCAGGAATAAGTACCAAAAAAAGATATCCTGTGGTACTGTTTGAAACTGGCCCATTGAAAGGATCAATATTTTTCTGCCACTGAAAAGAATGCAGCAAAACACTACATTGTACAGTCTGACAACATTTGCAAGAATGTCTGCCCTTCACCAGCCCTTCTCATTATGGATCCATGGCCCAAAAAGCATATAGCATTGTCTCATCGAAATAAATGACTGCATGGTAAGTTACTCCATCATAGGTTACTTCGTAGTGGTAAAATAGTTATCTAAATAGAGAGTTGTAGTATGGAGGGGGAAAGAGTATGGACTGGGGTGCATTGCAGTGCAGAGAGTATGGAGAACCCTATATTAAAGATAAAAAGCCACAACGTAGCCTACGACGTTAAAATTACATATCCCCTCCATGCATGGAGTGCAACATTTAAAATGTACTTTAAAATCCTTGAATGGAAAATGGAAGATATGATCTAATCTGAAAAATATGGGCTTTTGCAGAGGTTCGTTGCATTTTGCATTGACAGGTGTAATTGTGTGGGCCCAATAAAGAATGGACCCAGCTCAAAGAACATGCAAGCTGAAGTGCTGGCCAAAACACAAGTAATATTTGGTGAGCTGACTGATAAAATAATGTTAACATTTTAAACCACCATCTGAGGCACGAAGCCTAGAGCTTCCACAACCTACTATGAAATTCAGCACGCCATCATCAGTTTTCCTAGGTGAAGTTAGGTATATTTTGCTTGATATATTTTGTTTGCAGCAAGATGGAAATATTGTGACATACCAAGAGCCAGCAACAGTTAAACAGTCCTATTCATGATAAAGGGAATCAACATTCATGTAAGAATGCTGGTTATAATTGATATAAGACAGCTTTGATATGCCAAAGTTTTGCTGAGAGACATTTGAGCAACAATCACGCCTTACCATGAGGTCTGGGGCAATTGAAGTGGATGCTCTACTCAGTTTTTGCCTGCAGGTTTCACACTTAATGACATATATTTTTGATTCATGGATTTATAAAGCACTGTAACCCAAGGGCGTAGGAGATTTATAAATAGAAAATAAAACAAGCAATGACCAAATTGTAGTTTCAATGCTAGCAAGGCAATAAATGAGAAAACAAGTGAGTCCACAGTCCTTTTCCAGAATTGGCTTAAGTGAAATTTCTATCTTATTGCTAGAGGAAGCGTATTCCAAATGCTGGCACCTTGTACTACACATGTTCTTCCGACAACATACTTCAGCTTGAATCTGGGACAAACCAGGGTCTTAAGAAAGGCAGTGCAGATCGGTCGGCAAAAAGAATATATTATTAGTCTGCGGGCTAAGTAAAATGAAGCTTTACCGTAGATATATTTATGGATCAATATAGCAACTTGAAATATTGTTCTCGTTGAGATTGGTAACAAGTGAAGGTCCCTCAGAACTGGTTTGATGTATGTGTATTATGGAACACTGCACATTTCCCCAGCTGTATCATTCTGTAGAATTTGCAATTCATGGGAAAGGTATTTAGGAAGATCCAAATACAAAGAATTGCAGTAATCGAACATTGCACAAATATGGGCTTGAGCTATGACAGCCATCTGGTCAGAGGATAGATATGGTTGAATTTATTTGAATAGTCTTAGGTGGAAAGTAGTAGTTGACACAGCCTGGTTCGTCTTAGCAGAACAATCAAATGCTGCATCAAATTAAAAACAGAATGATTTAGCCTTGGAGAAGGTCTTCATGTGCAAGCATCAAATTAAAAAGAAATGTGTAAAAGATTCTGTGAAAATGTCCATGAAGGAACCATTAATAGTTCAATGTTATCAGTATTAAGGCTAAGTCGATTATCTTGCATCCAACGCTTAACCTGAGACAGTGAGTGAAAAGGACAGTATTGTCCAGGGAAAGACAACGGGTAAATTTATAAAATATTCGGGTGTCATCGGGATAACATTGAAACCCGATAATCAACCTAGTTAATAAATCATGAAAGGGTTCAATATGAATCTTAATCAGTAATGGTGACAGAGCAGGTCAGTGAGGAACACCACACCTAGGGCTTCATTACAAGTTCGGTAGTGCGACAAAAAAGTGGTGGTAAGTTAATTTCTGTCCCTTTTTTGGCAGTATTGGGATTACCACTGCTTTTCCGAAACTGGTGCATTATAAATATGGAGGCAGAGTGGAGGCCTCCACCAAGAAACTAGAGGTAAATCCACCACTTTGCCTAAAATAATCAGCAGATTTACCTTCTGGTAAATATGCCAATGGTAAATCCCACCAAATTTCGCAAGGTGTCTAATGGACTCCAACAATAGGGAATTGCACTGCCCTACCACCACTTGACATCCTAAGGTAAATCTAGAGGACCAAGTGGTGGTAACAGTAATCAAGTTTGGAGGTATTTGTTTTGGATTTACTGCCCAATTGCCACCAAACTCATAATGAAGTCCTTAGTATCAACACATTTAGTAGAGATATAATTAAGGTAGAAACAAAAATGACAATTAGAAGTAAATGAGGAGAACCAGTGAAAAGCTGATTTTCAGACCCTAGCAACTGTGCTCAATCTTTGGCCGAGAAGTTGGTGATTAAAGGGGTCAAATGCAGAAGACAAATCACGATTGTCTATGTTCCAAAACAGATCCTCTCTAAAAATCTAACAATGCTGACTCTGTGCCATGTTGTAGGCAGAAGCCAGACTGAAGGTCACTGACTGAATTATGTTCTTCCACAACATTTTGAAATTGTGCTATTGCTACTTTTCCCAAATTTTTAATAAGAAAAGGTGAGTTTGCTATAGGATGATATTTACTAGCAACATCTTGATCAAGGGAAGGCATTTTAAGCAAGGGAGTGATCCAGGAGGATTTCAACCAAGTGAGGCAACAAGTTGCAAAATATAGAATTACCACACAGAGATGAGTATGCAGATTTTGGGCAGAGGGTTGTTTCAGCATAGCAGAGTTAAATTCTTGTACATTCGCTGAAATGTCATATTACCAGGGTTAAACTCACACACTGGCCATTCAGCTTCTCTTTTTTTTTATCCTTCCCTTGTTCTTTTTACATAGTGCCCTGCAACATACTTCCCAGTAAGATGAAATTAATAAAAGAGAAAGCATCCTTCGGCTCTGTGACTAGGCAGTTGTAGAGTCACTGAGTCAGGAAGTCCTCAGGGAATGGTATGTAGGAATACTAGAGGCCCTCCATGATGGTAATGTGGCAAGAATCTGATATGGCCTGAATAGAAAGCTGACAAGGCAATTGTTCACAAGTGTGACTGTCAGACAGGGCTCTGTGGAGGCTATGAAAGTGATTTTATACAATTTGGGCCTCGCTAGGAATTGGGGGTATTTCGGTGGTAAAGCCCCAGAACACAGCCAATGGGCTAATTAATGTTAACACCTTTTGGTCTAGCTGAATTACCGCCAGATTACAAGTGGCGGAGGTGTTGTAAATCCCCATTTTCTATGAGTCCAGAGGACTCTATCTGTCTTTTTTGGCGGAATTACTGTGGTGGTAATTCTGTCAATTTTTCCAATTTTTCAGCAGAGAGTTGGATGATTCACCTCCAGCATGATGCTGGAGGTAAATCCCCCACTCCAAGGGTCATACTCATAGCATGGCCGAACAGGAACATTGCAGTAATTCCTTTACCGCCAATTTGTTCCCACTCTGCCATACTTGTAATGAGGCCCTTTGTGCATTCATGCAGTGAGGAACCCCATTGTCTAACACTCACTCCCACAACTATCCCACTCCAAGATTATGGGAAAAGAAACAGGCTGCTTTTTATTTAATGTTTGGTTCTATTTAAAATAGTAAACCAAAATCAAAGTGGGTCCCCTAACTTAATGCTGAGGAAATCACCAACATTATTATATACAAATAAATACGTGCCACATGCCTACATTAAAATTAAAATAATCTGTGTGCTATTGCCTCGCTAAATTACAACGCACAAACACATCCATGTGTCTACAATAAAATCTGAATAAATATTCTAGACAACAATATGCAATGGACATTCAATGTGTCATGGAATAATTCACCTTGCCATATGTAATGCACTTTTAGATTCCCTAATGTCATTGACGAGTGTTAACATTAGAGAACATTTTTATAATGTACTTTTTACTCTGGTTCCTCTAGCACCGTTGACACATTTTAGCATCACAGTAATCACACATTGGAGTCATATTTAACTTTCCTGTTCTTGAAACGATCCTACTCCGAATGTAATGTATGGTTTTCTAGTTTGAGCATGTCTGTAAAATACTGGGTGTGATGTTGGACTACTTTGTCATCAGGCTTGGGTTTAAAATAGCGCAACATCTAGTTTAATTTAAAGTACTGCAGAAAACATAAGAATGTAACTTCATGATAGGGAACAAATCAACACTCTTTTCTACTGGGCATTAGAAGTCAGTTTAATGCAGAGTCCTTTATTTTGTACATAAAGTTATTTGGAAAAATTTAATTGGACATTTAAATTGACAGAATTTTGTTAAGAATAAAGTGGGTAAAATAACCTCCTTCCTACTTCCCTTTGAGTATATAGCTATACTCAGGATACCTATTTTATATACTATAGTTTCCATAGGGAAAAAAGTTCAATATTCTCCTTCAAATCTGTTAATATGTTGTACCTGTGAAACCTCAGTGTTTAGTGTTTATATATAAAGGGATTCCACACTCAAAATTCTATGGCTATCTATTTTCAAATACTCTTCACCAATATTTCCCTACCTGGTATCTGAAACCCAGAGGAGTTTCAATTGCTATCAGGGGTTTAACTAGATCTCTGAACATATAACTAAATACAACAAGATTCATTGTACTCAGGTTTGGGTGGTTCTTTAAAAGCAAAGTTCAGGTAGGACATCTACAGTTCCTTGAAGCTACTCCCAATCAGCTCTTCCCTAAATCTATGCCCTGCTTTTAAAATCCCTCTATGGAAATCCATTTCTGTCTTGAGCTTAACTTCTGCATCAGTATTCTTCTGGAAAAGGCATTCTCAAGGGGATCCTTCTCAGCTAACTCCAAGGTCTAATCCTGTATCAGCACCTCTTCTGTTTGACAAGGTCCCTATGTCTGCAAATTCGACAAGAACTCACTCTATTTTTAGTTTGTTTGGGCTTAGATGGCTAATACAATTAATTCACACATGCAGCATCATTTGATGCAACAGTTTCCTGTTGGACGTCTCTTATCATTGATTCTCTTTATAAACTGGCACTCCCAATTGTCCTCTTCTCTTTTTGGATAGGTCTAATACATGTTGCCATATGACAAGGGAGATCCTGCTTTCTGCCCTTTGGAGTTTTGGGTCAATTTTGACTCAAATCCTTTTTCCTCCAAGATTTCTGTTTGAAACTGCATGAGAATTCTTCATCTACAGTCATGTTACATGCCCCAATAACTGGTAATATGAAGAAGTTCTTGAAATATGTACATTTATAAATAAATACTTGGTTAATGTTAATATATTATGTTTGGGGATATATTCTGAACAAAATCAAAACATTGTGAAAGTATGAGATATAAGGTGATTCTTTGTGTGACATTAAATGAGAAATTGCAATTTTGTTGTTTTTCTTTCTGTGCACTAAAGGTTCCATCTATGCTAAATATCAACTTAAAGTCTGGCCTTGGCTCCTAGTGATTCCATGCCATGTAATAGACACGCAGGTGGTATGTTACGACTGAGCAACAGATTAGAGGTAGCGGTCTGGCTGGGCACTTGATTTTTGATATATTTTGTGGCTAATTAACAAATGTCAACCTCCTGATCCAGCTCTCTCATAAAACATGAAAACACTGCAAATCTGAATTCTCTGGAATGCATTTTCTGTTTTTTTTGTATTATTATAAGATCAGCCTATGAGCATCAAAGGTGGACATGCCTGGCTGCTTGTATTTAAGCACTGTTCACATAACATGCAAAACTAGCAAAAATGGCTACAGTGCAGTTTTACTTTTTTTTCTAATTGGCACTGTTATTGAATTCAATATGAACAATGAATAGTACATTTTTACATGACAATTGTGGCTTTCTTGTACATTCAAATACATTTTGTGAATTATTTATGTAAAGTTATTGCCAAGTGCTGGAGAGCATGGTGGAGTTAGGGAGCCCATTGGCAGATAGATTTGACTCCAGGTGGTGAGAGCCTTGGAAGTTTCAGTGCTTGGGGCTTGAGCAGGAGACCGATGAGCTGGTGAGGCAAAGCCAATAGGGATCACTCAGTCCTTCTTCCCTGTCCATGCCATAACAGGATAGAGAGAAAATGGTGGCCATCCTGCAAGTTCTGGTCTGTGATTTCACTTACACTGGATTGAAGTTCTTCACCTGGTGCTGTTTAGTAAATAGGCATTGGACATTTAGTTGGAGGCAGAGAGTAGCTCCGGCGAACAATGCAGTGAGAACTCCTACAACTGTTGAGTTCCTCAGTAGAAATTGGACATTGTCAAGGGCTTGTGGAAGGGCTGGCCGGTGGCACGTTGAGACCTGCCATCACGATGGTACCCTGCTGAATAGTGCACTGCGGTGGCCCCAGAGACTGAAGGAAAAAAATGGTACCTGATTCATCTGGGCCTGTCTTGCTGCTAGACCACCTGGCAAGCTTTGTTGTGCATTGTGCAGTTTCTCCATCCCTCTCTTCTCTCCCTTTCCATCTTGCTGCTCTCCCCCTCCAACGTGCTCTCCATCTCCCCATATACTCTAACTGATATTCTATCACCTACCCTATCTCTCTTACAAAGTCTGGAAGGAAATAGTTCAAGAAAGATCTCCTGGTCTCCAATCCAGGCCTGCCCATCGCTGATACCTACGTCAAAGCTTCTTCCAGGCAGACTGTCACTGACATCCTCTTTGTCGTTCCTTCCCTGGACCTTTGGATTGCCCATGTGATCTCAGTCCTCTCCCTCTTTCTTTTGTTCCCCCATTAATGGTGGAATACGATGGGACTCTGGCACACTTCCCATCCTCAAGGAGCATCATTAAAGTCTACCATAATGACAATGTTATGATCCCGGACTCTCAGCCAAACCTCCTCCTTCTTGATAGGCATCTTCCGTCTGTCTTCAACATCCTCCCTTCTCCTACCACTCCTCCTTCTGCCACCCCTCTGGACCCTCAGCCACCACCGACAGGTTTACCACATTCCTGAACCCCTCCTCAGAAGACACTCAAAAGTGGCAACCAGCTACACTTAGCTACCCTCAACTCTTGCTCTATCGTTAAACACTCTTCTGACATCTGCCACCTAATTGAAGACTTCGACCTTGACGTCCTCGCTCTCACCGAGACATGGTTCACTGCCGGCTCTGTCACTATTTTTGACACTCTCCTCCCAGAGGGCTACAAGATCCTCTCTAAGCCCAGGCCTAACCAGCTGGGGTCAGAGTGGCCCTGATCTTCCCTGAATGAGTCACTGCTACTATCATACCCACCCAAACCTACTCTTCCTTCGAAAGCCTCGTCCCCCTCTTCCTTTCAGAATGGTCTGACCTGCCTCTTCTCTCCTGGCCTCCACCTCCAAGTTTCTCTTCCTCATATACTATAATATTAACCTTGACTCTCCTGATGTGGCCTCTGGACAATACCACAGCCTCTGTGGAAATTACTGTCACCATTCTTTCCTCCGGTCTGATGCACTCCACTGGACACACCTTGGATGTCCTCATCTATGCAGACATCCCCATCTCAAACCCTCTCATTACAGCCCTCTGCTGGTCTGAGGATGGCCTTTTGTCCTCTCACCTGGATACTCTTGGGTCCCCCGGCTGAGCATCTGCCTGCACAGCCAATCTCCTTCTCCATCATTCAACAGATGAAGTGAGTGTATGTTGCTGCTTTTACAGCCACTTTCACTCCCCCTCCCACTCTGGCCACTGATTCTCACACTGACACAGCTCTTGCTAACCTTTACCGCTTCATCTCCAACACTCTGGACATCCTTGCCCCTGTCATGAGGATATGCAGGAAGCCTGCCTCATAGTGCAACACCTGGTATGATTCAGACCTAGCCTCTCTGAAAGGCAAGTGCAGAATTGCAGATTGGAAGTGGCAGGCCTCGAGCACATCCTCTGACAGGCTGGCCTGCCACATTCTCCAATGAGATTACAGACTCGCTATCTTCTCAAAGAAGAAGGCCTATATCCAAGCCCACATCTCTGGGACCACTAACAACCCGTCTGCACTTTTCAAAATCTGGAAGGAGCTTGCCAGTCCTACTGCAGTCTGCACCTCATCTTAATTGGTCTCTCTTCTGCCTTTGATGCAGTCAACCATGACATCCTGCTCAACCGTCTCTGTGATAACCTGGGTATCACCGCTCAGGCTCTTGCTTGGCTGACCTCTTTCCTCTCCGATCGACCCACCCAGGTCCAACTTGAGCCTTCCTCTCCTCTATCTCTACCTGTGGTGTTCCCCAGGGGTCTAAACTCTCTCCCAGGCTGTTCAACCAATACCTGGCACTTCTTGCTCACCGCATTTCTGCTCTCTACCCCAACTTTCGGTGCTATGCGAACGACACTCAGCTCATTTTCCAGGCTCCCTTCCACCACCTCTTCTCCTTCTCTCATCTCTGACTGTCTGTCCACTATCCAGGAATGTTGTGCCACCAACTAGCTCTGCTTTAATGCTAGTAAGTCCGAGATTTTCCTCATCGGCACACCTGCTCCCTCCTTTCCTGTCGCTCTCTGGTCGGCCTATCTTGGTCCTCTTCCTTCTCCCACCTGCAAGGCTAAAAATCTTGGGGTCATCTTCGACTCCACTCTCTCATTCTCTCCTCATATCTATGATTTCTCCAAGAAGTCACACTATCAGCTGTACCTCCTCAGAGGTATTCTTCTTTTCCTCTCCTTCCCCCAGAAGCTCACTGTCTCAAGAGCTCTGGTTCTCTCTATGCTGGACTACAGCAACAGCCTCTTTCTAAATATGCCTGCCTCTACTCTCCACCCTCTTGGCCTCAAGCCCAGGGATCGTTTCTCTCCAGGACTGAAATCTCTGCACTGGCTCCCAGTGGCTGTGAGGATTAAGTTCAAAACCCTCTGCATTGTCTACAACGTCATTTGGATCCTGGAGCCTCAATACCTCCAACTCTCTCTTCCAAAATATCCTCCTTCTCAAGCACTTTGCTCATCTGCCTCCAACTCCCCCAGGGTCAGTCGCTTCTCCAAGCAACGAGTTGGTGGTAGATCTCTTTTGTTGGCTGGGGCCTCACTCTGGAACAGCCTCCCTGCCTTGAGGAGAACCATCTCTGGTTCCGGAAGCATCTCAAGACCTTCCTCTTTGCTTCTTTCTCTCCTCCTCTCCCCTGCTGAATGCCTGACTGAAACTGCACTGGTCACCTGGCTACCATCTATCTCAGGCCCAGGTCCCCTCCCCCATTAGCTGCATACCTGCACTGCCTCCCGGGCAATCCCTGCACGTGGGGGCGGTTTAAGTATCTCTACAGTCCCCCAGCTCTCGACACTTGATGTCTGCACTTCCCCTGCACTTGCCGCTAGCTGGCTGCACTTTTACCATTGTTTTATTTTTTTATTTATTTATTCTTACTGTTGATCCTATGTATTGCACTGCCCTTCCCCCTGCACTTACCCTATCCCCCTGCCCCTGCACTTGCGCGATCTTAATGTCACCTGGCCTAGTAAGATTGTTGTCTTTGTCTTCCCTCTGTTCCCCCTCCCTTGCCTCAAAGCGCCTTTGAAATATTGTGTAAAGGCGCATTATGAATGCCATATCATATCACATCATATCATACCTCTCCTCTGCCATTCCTGACCCCCTGCACTGAACTGGCCTTTTCTTTCATAACCAAAACTCAGGATGTTGTGTCCTCCCTCTCCTCTTCACCCCTCCCTTCTCCCTCTCTCAGTCCTCCCTTGGCCCCTCTGCCCTTCCCTCTTACTCTCCTCTTTCTTACCCATAGCACCGAATGAGATCTCAAGACAAGTCCTCTCTATGAAAGTCTCCTCCAAACAGGTTCTCCCCAGCTCCTCCAGCACTATCAAGGACAACATAATATCCCTTGCTCCAGCCCTGGCTGATTTCTGCAATCACTCCTTTGTCACTGGCTCCTTCCCGCTACCTCTCAAGCACTCTCTTGGACATCCTCTACTCAAAAAGCCTCCTGCTGATCCCTCCTGCCTGGCTAACTACTGCCCTACCATCACTACCCCTTTCCTCTGCAAACTCTTGGAGAAGCTGGTCATCTCCTAGCTGATCCATCACACTGAATCAGTTTGTTGTCTCCATGACCACCAGTCTGGCTTCAGAGCAGCCAGAGGCATGGAAGCTGCACTCCTGAACACCCGTGATGACTTGCTCTCAAATCTCAATTTCAACTCTCATTCCGTTCTTATCCTTCTTGACCTTTCATCTGCCTTTGATATGGTCAATCATGCCAGCCTTATAAATCGGCTCTTTGATACACTTGGCATCACAGACCTGGCACTGGACTGGTTGACCTCCTTCCTCTCTGACCGACCTTCCCAGGATCAAAGGGGCCCTTTTCTCTCCCCCATCACACTCTCCACCTACGGCATCCCTCATGGTTCTATCCTCTCACTGTGGCTCTTCAACATCTATCTTGCCCCTCAAGTCCATTTGATCACCTCCTTCTCATCTCACTTCCAGTGTTATGCAGATGACACACAGCTCTCCTTCAAGCTTCCCTCTACTTCACCCTCTTCTTCCTCTCATATTCCTGACAGTCTGACTTCTATTCAGGCATGGTGCTAACAATCTCTGCCTTCATGCCAGCAGGACTGATATCCTTCTCATTGGGACTCCTGCTCTCTCCTTCCCGTCTATTCTCTGGCCATTCTCCATGGGCCCCTTACCCTCACCCTCTTGTGAGACAAAAAACCTTGGTGTCATCTTGGACTCCTCTCTCTCCTTTTCTCCTCACATCTTGGCCCACTTTCAGCTCCACCTCCTCAGATGCATTCTCCCTTTCCTTACCTTCCCCCATAAACTCAACAGCCTCTTCCTCAATCTGCCTAAATCCTCCCTTTGCCCCTTCAACTAATCTAGAATAGTACTGTAAGACTTATCCTTGGCCTTAAGTCCACGGACTGCATCTCTCCAGCCCTAAAATCTCTCCACTGGCTCACAGTTGAGTGAAGGATCAAGTCCAAGACCCTCTAAATCTTCCACTAGGCTGTCTGGGACCTGGGACCCCGCTACCTCCAACTCTATCCCCTTAAATGCCTCCCTACTAGAGCACTTTGGTCTGCTAGCTCCATCTCTCTGCAGATCAGATGTTTTTCCAAGCAGAGAGTCAGAGGTACATCTCTCTCTTCTGCAGGAGGCCTCTCTGGAATGGCCTCCCTGACCCTCTCAGGCTTGAGCTTTATCTCCTTAAATTCCAAAAGCTTCTTGAGACTCTCCTTTTCTCTTCTTCCTTCTCTCCTTTTCTCTTCTTCCTTCTCCCCCCCCCCTCCCCAGCTAATGTTCCCCTCTGCTGCATTTTGACTGGCTCTCTGGTGCCTTCTGAGACTTACTAGGCACCAGGCACTCCTCGCCTAGTCTCCCCAAGCACTTGTTCTCCCCTGTGCACCCACTCTAACCTGCTCTTGCCTTACTGTGAAACTACAAAAATAATGGTGCACTGTGTTACTGAGAGGCATCTGAGAAACTCCAGCACAATTGCTATGCTATGGGACTAACAAATATGAAAAGGTAACAAAATAAGACAAAAAAGAAGACACAGAAATCGGTTCAATTCGAAACATAATACACTTTATTCATACCTTGCATTGCATGATAAAACCACTGCAAATTACTACATAAGCAAGCAAATCTGCAACCTCTAAACATGGGTAGCGAAGTACTGAAAACTTCTCCAGCCCCTCCGGCCTCTCTCCTTCTCGAACTCTCAGCTGAGCCTATGTTACGTTCACCTGGTCTCTGCGGGACGTTGGGGCACGGTTGCAGCCCTCCCTGGAACCGACTCCCCTTGGTCAGGCTTCTTCCCCTGCTCCCGTGTTGTGGACTGCCCTGGTTGTTGGTACTGCCCTTGCAAGAATACGAGAGGCAGTGAGAATGCTGTGATATGGCTGTGGTCTTCCTCAAACCCTTCTTCCCAGAATGTGATGAGCATGCGCCTACCCATATAGTCTCACCTGTTTAATTATGATGCCGAGCTCTCCATCCTGCTTCTCACTGCAGGGGTACTTTTAAATAGACCGAGTTTCTTCACTGGTCCATGTGAGTGGCAGCCCAGTAATGTCTTTTCCCTTGATTATTGTCCGTATCTCTTGTAATCTCTTTCCTTATTCCCAATAGGTGATATGAGGCCCAGCTGAATTGCGGTGCAAGAAATGAGCCCCAATGGAGAGAAAGAGAAGTCATGATGTCCCAATAAGTGGTAGGTTTGGTTCGTAGGTCAAGCACAAGGATTGGTTTGAGCACAACCTTAGCGTAATGTCTTTACAGTTTTTTCTAACCTTGTTCGTCCTTTTCTCTTGCAGGGATGGCCTGGCAAATTCTGACTGGGATGCTGTTATCTGAAGATCTGCTGGCAGGAGAATCCGCAATGATGTTGGCCGAAGAAGGACTCCTGAGTAAGTGATGAGGCTGGAAATCGGGGTCAGGTAAGGATGTGCTCTGACTGCTGTTGCTGCTGGAATCCAGTAAGATGCGCTTCAGGCGGCGGTGAGCGTTATGCTGCTGTAAGCAGACTAATGCGAAGCGCTTGCAAGCGGGCGTGGGCAGGCTTAAATAGCCTGGTCCCTGCCACACCCATTTGTTCTGACTTGTGGCCCCACCCTGCCACTCCCAGAAGATGCTGCACGTGCAGCCCAATGCACTCCGATGGCCACGCCCAACCTGGAGGCACTTGGAGGCCCTGCTGGAGAGAAAATAGCACGTGCACCAGAATAAAAGTGTGCAGAGCACACTTTCTCATGAGCCTTGCACCAAAGGCACCAGGACTGGGTCCAACTGGACCCTATATGTAGTGGAACATGCGGTTCTTGCCCTGTGGCCATGACAGCCTACTGCATCTCTAGCATTAGCAAATAGCAAAATGTAGCATTTGTCAGAATTTCCCTGTCCACACACACCTCTCAACCTCTAATAGGACAGCTCCTCTTCCCACTAGATCTCTCTATCAGCAGTTCCCCACCCACACACATGATGACTCCCACCCATCAGAGTCCTCACTCATCCAAAAGACAGAGACTCCCCTCTGATCTATTGAGTCGTGTGCCGTTCTCTCCTAATGCAGAATTCCCCCTCTGATCTCTGCATCTACTCAATCAGCCTCTCACCGTCTCCTGCTCTCCTGACAGACAGCCAGAATCTACTCAACAGAGACCCCCAATGTTATACATTGCAATGACACACTCTCACTGCGCAGCAAGCGTGTTCATAGGAGATGGCATGTCTGCCGACGACTCTTCTACGTTTAGTGCATGCAGACATTTGTTATGCCAGGGATTGTACCAGTCACAGTGACATGCCTCTTTCTAAGAACAAGCTATCACTAACTTCTCACACTGAGACATTGCCTTGCAGTCTCAAAAGCAGAACCAAAAAATAGGTTCCCCTATTCAGCAAAGCACATATTCCCTCTCGCCTCCAACCCTGCCAGCCAAGGCCTTCTTGCTGGGCCAAACAGCTACTGGCAAAGACAATTGTTTTCATTCCATTCCACACTGTGCAACAACAATGCACTGCGTACGATTCAGAATGAACAGAGAGAGAACAGCTTCCTCTAGCGCCCAAAAGCACTTCTATACGCTATACTAAAATGAAGAGTGTATAATTTCATATAAATGCATGGCTTAAGCAGACCGAAGGTGTTAATATGGCCTATTTCTAGTTAAATTCATAAATGAATACATGGTCAATGGATGATTTAATAGATGAATTACTCACATGAAAACTACCATAGAAATATGTGGACTTGCCAAGAAGGCCCACTTTTAGCTGCACCTCCTCAGAGGCATTCTCCCTTTCCTCACCTTCCCCCAGAAACTCAACAGCCTCTTCCTCATTCTGTCTAAATCCTCCCTTCGCCCCTTCAACTAATCCAGAATAGGACTGCAAGACCTACCCTTGGCCTCAAGTACAGGGACTGCATCTCTCCAACCCTAAAATCTCTCCACTGGCTCACAGTTGAGGTAAGGATCAAGTTCAAGACCATCTGAATTGTCCACAAGGCTGTCTGGGGGCTGGCACCCAGCTACCTCCCTCTCTGTCTCCATAAATATCTCCCTTCTAGAGTCCTTTGGTCTGCTAGCTCCATCTCTCTGCAGATCAGATGCTTTTCCAAGCAGAGAGTCGGAGGTGGATCTCGCTCTTCTGCAGGCGGCCCCTCTGGAATAGCCTCCCAGACCCTCTCAGGATTGAGCCAGATCTCCTTAAGTTCCAGAAGCTTCTTGAGACTCTCCTTTTCTCTTCTTCCTTCTCTCAACCCCTCCCCAGCTAATGTCCCCCTCTGCTGCATTTTGCCTGGCTGTCTAGTGCCTTCTGAGTCTTACAAGGCACCAGGCCTTCCTCGCCTAGTCTACAAACACTTGCTCTCCCCTGAGCACCCCCTCTAACCTGCTCTTGCCCTACTAGGCTCCCTCCCTCCTGAACTAGCCTGGTATGGCCAACACCACTACTGAGCCCGGTCCAACCCTGTCCTTGCACTTCTTGTTACTGCACTTGCACCATCCGAATGACACAAGGCATAGTAGGATGTTTGTTTGTTATTCTTCATCCCTGTTCCCTCCCCCTTTGTTTCTCCTGCGGTGCCTTGAAATACCATTTCCTGTATCGGCGCATTATAAATATCCAATAAATAAATAAATAAAACATTTGCTAAAGCACAATTTCTATGAGATTGTACATTACAGAGGTGACACAGTGCAGTGCATCTTACAATGTAGGTTTTGTGTCCTCTGTGTATAAACGTAAGAGCCCTTTGTATTTAATATTGGCTGGGAAAGACTTTGATGACGTTTTAACATTGTAAGGACAAGTCATGCACATTGTGTCTTGCTTACTGAAGTGGGCTTCATTTACATTAAATACATTCTACAGCTCTTAGCCTATTTAGTCTTTTCTGGAATTTATTTATGTTTTGTTTGCTTGTTAGGTGGTTGGACAGTAAGTACATTCTGTTTCAGATGAGTTACTTAATAGTCCAAAAATGGATGTGCCAAGGGTTGGAGTGCAGGACATTCCACTCCTGATATTTGTGGAGAAAACCATGTTACTCACTTGCACAGAAATAGCAATGCATTATCTTCTGGGCACATTTTTCTATAATTGTATTCACAGGAAGCTCTGAATCGGAGCAAAACAGCAAAACAAAGTAATGGCGATGGGCCTGGCTCAATGATCCTCAAAGAGATTTGTGTAATTTAAGATGTTTAGTGGAAGCATCTCACTTTGACTACCTGTCCACCTGCTTTGATTGTAAAACAGTTTGGGGGCTATGCACCATGTGCCGTGGTGACTTTAGATGAAATTTAATTTCTTGAAAGCCTCTTTTCATTGTTGAAGGGAAGTTCGATTGAACTCCTGCATCTAGATGCTGGCATGTGTTATCACTGATCATATCACCCCCTTAGCAATTGTATATTTGATTAGGTTATGGGGTAACCCAGAGGCCGGAGTACACCAAACCACACAGATTTATTTTAAGTTTGGATGCTTGAATGAAAATCCTATGGCTGGACTAGCTGAAGAACACCTTTGTATGCACTGGAATATCCAACTATGATTACTTTGAATTTCCTCAGGGAAGTACAGGAGAGATTTGGGGATTTGAGAAGGGGGTACAATTTTGTGTAACCCAAGATAAATACCCATCCTGGTATTTGAAATATAAGTGTAAATGGGGATGGAGGCATGTGTAGCCTCAAGCATACAGAAAGAGGCCAGGAAGCAATTCATCCAGTTTAGATTGGATGCCTCCCTCTGGGCTATCTAATTTCTAAGTGGGGCAAAGCAACTAGTGGCAGACTCTGAATATGTGGTAATAGGACCATAGAGGGCAGACTTTTATGCACACATTACCACAGATGGAGATGGTAGTGTCTCCTTTCCCTCTTTCAGTCAACCAATAATAAACTACGTAAGGAGGCTATAGAATGGTGCTTGTCCACTACAGAGGGTGACAGAAGTGGTGACCCACTATCTCACGGTGGCCTGTAATGAAATAAGAAAGGTCCTAGCTTCCTAGATGTGTGGGCCTTGCTAAGGAGAGCCTTGAAAAAGGGACTACAGGGTTATTTTGATATGGTTACTAAATGTTTTAGGTATTGTGGTCTACACATTCTTTTTGATTTTAATATGATATAATGCTTTTGCTAAACAATGAAGTGATGATGATGATGAGGAGGAAGAGGAAGAGGCGTGTAGAAGAAGATAACAAGTAAGAGAAAAAGTGAGACAAAAAAGGAGGGGCAAGGAGGGACATACAGAGAGGAAAAAGAAGAAAAGACAGATGAAGCTAAACAGAGGTTGAGCCAATACATAGTGACTATGACTGACCAAGAGACTGTGCCTGGGACATTGGACTAAGATGGAGGAGAGGAACAGTTACAAAGGAGAAGGACTGTGACAATGAAGAATGACTATGGTGAAGGATAGGGTCTGTGATGAAAGACTTTGATGAAGGCAAAAGACTGTGTTGAAGGAGAAGGACTGTGAAAAAGGATGGTGGCAAATGAGGACTGTGATGAAGGATATGTACTGTGGTGAAGTACTTTGACAATATAGAAGAAATATGATTGAGGAGAAAGACTACAATTAAGTATTGTGACGAAGGTGTGGTGCTGTAAAAAACACAAATGAAGGAGAGTGACTGTAATAGACTGTAATGAAGGTGTGGTAAGAGACTGTGATAAAGGCGAAGAACTGAACTGTCAAAGTAATGTGATGTAGGAGAAAGGCTTTGATGAAGGAGAGGAACTCTGATGAAGAACTGTAAGAAACAGCCTAATCAAGGTGAAGTTCTGACGAAGGAGACGGGTAAGGGCTGTGACAAATAAGAAGGACTGCAATGAAAGACTGCAACTAAAGGAATGGACTTTGATGAAGGAGACGGACTGTGGTGCCGGAGAGGGACTGTGATGAAGGAGGACTGCAAAAAAAGAGAAGGACTCTGAAAAGAAGAATAACTTTTATGAACGAGAAGAACTGTGACAAAGGAGAAATACTGTGATGAAGGACTGTCATGAAGGAAAAGGACTGTGATAAAGGAGGAATTAGATGGAGGAGAAGTACTGACGAATGTTAAGGAGTGTGTTGAAGGACATATGTAGGGGAGGGTTTGTAACAGATGGAGAGCACAATGATGAATAAGAAAGACCATTATATAGAAGGAATGTGATGACCAACTGTGATGAATGAACAGGAAGTAGTGTGATACATTACCGTAAAAAAAACAGTAAAACAGTTATGAGGAACTTTGATGAAGGACACAAACTGTGACAACTGTGACAAAAGACAGTAACTAAAGAGCAGGACTCTAATTGGGAATGGCTGTGCTAAAGCAGAAGGAATGTGATGAAGTACTGTGATGAAAGCAAATAACTGTGATGAAGGAGTAGGGCTATGATGAATTGGGACAAAGGAGAAGGAAGGACTGTGAAGAAGGAGCAGGGCTATAAAAATAACTGAAGTAGGGCTGTGATGATGGATTTTCAAGGAGAAGGATTGTGATGAAGCAGGACTATGATGAAGGAGAAGAACTGTGAAGGATGATTGTAAAGAAAAAGAAGTACTGTGACCAAAAAGGACAGTGATGAAGGACTGACGGGGGAAGGGTGTAATGGTGATCGAAATAGGCAAACCAAGAAACCTTTTTAAGAAGCGTATACATCTTAATGATAGCCAGTCAAGTTCTGCTTGGACTTTAACTTATTTCATTTAATAGCCAATAAGTTGATAACACAACACACAATAGACATACTCAAAAGTTATTCCATGAAAGTGGCATTTTCCCAGCCTTCCAAATAGATAATGCTGTCAAAGACTATCAAGCACCACCTTCACAATGTGTACGGTTACAGTGAACACAATCATTTAAGGATTTCATCAATGTATACATTTATGAAACATTGCCACTCTCCTGCAGTGCTTCCCCAATGATATTTTGGAAGGCTGCCAGTATACTGCACAAATGAAAGGGCACAACTAGGATCTTGAAGATCCAAAACTTGGTTCAGAATATAGTTTTCCACTCATTGTCGTCTCGCACCTGCAAACGATGATATTGAATTTAAGGGTTAAGGATAATGATTTTAGTAGATATCCAAAACCATGCCCTATTTTCAATACAGTTACAAAGCACTATGGTATATTTGTGGTAACCAATAATATGGGCCAAGCAATTCTCTGGGGAACAGGAGGCCCGGTGAGCAGGAAGAGAGCTGGGGTGATGTTTGAGTGTTTGGGTTGGTGTAGTATATGCCCTGCTGCGACATTCTGAATGGATTGTGTGGGTGAAGGTGCTGTTGGGGAGACCAGTGAGGATAGCATTTTCATAGTCCAGCTTTTACAAAACTAGTGTTGGAACATGGTGCTAAAGTCACCAGGGGAAGGATGTGTCTTATCTTGCAGAGCAGTTATAGCCATATGTTGCATGTTTTGTTGACTGCAGCTATGGGATGTTTGAAGGATAGGTGGCAGGTCAATGGTGCAGCCTAGGTATTTGACGGATGTGGAGAGGGATATATGTAGGTTGTCTGTGGTGAGTTTTTTGATCCGGGGGTGAGGTCAGGTTTGAGCCTGGGGCAGAACAGTGGGTTGGGTATGAGGAAGTGTTTGACCATCCAGATGATGATGTTGGAAAAAGAGCTATTGAGCATGTGGAGCTGTGAGGAGAATGAGATTTGGAAGTAAATGTGCATGTCAGCTTCAAAAAGGGCATTGCTGTTGCTAATGTTCTTTCCGACAGACTCCACATATAAGTTGAAGAAGACGGGAGATAGAGAGGGCCCTTGCAGAATCCCATCCATGCCTGTTGTGGGGTTGAATCAATGGGGGTACAGAGAATAGAAAAAAGGATGTCCTGGCAGTGAGGAAGGAGGTGAAACAGTTGAAAACAGTGCATGAGAGGTACATCCTATGTGATAGAAAGTCTAGGAGAATGGTGTGGTTGATGGGGTCAAAGGCTGCGAAGAGGCCCAGGAGTACAAGTGTTCTTTTCTAATATGTGAAGTTTTATGGTCTTGGTGTTGTGGCCAGGTCATAGCCTGATTGGAAGTGGTTCAGGAGATCGTTTGTGGTGATATGCTGTTGGAGTTGGCTTGTGATGAAGCGTTCCAAGATTCTGGCAAGTTATGGCAGAATAGTGATGGAACAGTCATTTTAAGAGAGCCTGAGGTCAAGGGATGCTCTCTTGAAAGGGGGGATATTTGTCCCATTTTGAGACATGAGGGGATTGTACCATGTGAGAAACAGGAGTTGATGATGCTGACCAAGTACATATTCAGGGTGGTGATGCAGTTGAATGAGGTTTGAGGTGAACATGTGTTATCATGGAAGTGTGCTGGTTTTGTTTTGACCACAGGGGTGATGAGAGGGGAATGTGTCCCATGTGCTGGAAGGTTTGGGAGCACAGGTGAAGGGGAACAGGAGAGGGGAGTGTTTTTCTAATATTGTGTATTTTAGGATTGAAGTATTCGATGAGGGAGTTGCATGCTGAGGTGGATGGGGCATGGTAGGGATAGCTGGTGGTTTGGAGACTGACTTTGTGATGTAAAATGTTTCCTTGTGTGATTGGTGGCAGATTAGAGTTGTTGGAAGTAGTGGGCAGCTTTGGCAATGCACATGGTCATCTTGTCTTCATTGCAGCAATGGTTGAGGAGTGTCCCAGTGTTGGGGCATGGATTCTTTTGGCAGGCTATTTCAAGCATCTGTCTTTCTGTTCTGTTTTCATGGGGGCATTTAGTTGAGTGTGTGGTTGATGGTGATGTGGTAATTGTAAAGGAGTGTGGTGGTGTGTGTGTGTAAGGGGAAGAGTGCTGTGATATGAGTTGTGCTACGGCTATGTCTGTAGTGTGTTAGCTTGGGTGAGGGAATTTCTGGCTGGTGGTGGGTTGTGTGTGAGAGTGAGTGTGAAGTGGATTGTACAGTGGCCAAACCATAATAGCTAGATTTGATTTTCCATAGAAATGTGCTTTTTCCTTGAAATTAGAAAGTCAAGTGTTGCCAGCTATTTGTGTGACGTAGGTGTTGTGCTGGTGACTATATAGGTGATTAGTGGAGTATACTATAGGGGGAACCTCACTGAGGGATGATTTGTGATGGCTAACACATTACGTGGCATCTTCAAAAGGTTTTAGCGAAGGGCAGATATTATACAGCAGCTTTCACTGACACGTGTGCATAAAGCCCCATCTAGAGCTCTTCTGTGAGTGTTGCAATGATTTGCAAAGAGCCTGTCTAACATGTCGATGGTACAATTCCAACGAGTGAAACACTGAGTTCTTCGGGTTATGCAGTGGGAATGCTTGATACAGTGAAATGAACATAGACGTGTTTAGCATTATAAGCCCAGCTGAAATGTGTGCTGATGTTCTGAGCCATAGAGAATTATTTTTCATAGATGACAATTGCTGATTGCTGATGATGCATGCGACAATGAAGTTAATTACATCCGCACAGCAGAGGACATGCATTGATAATTCATAAGGCAGCAAGGACATTCAATCCATTGTCTGTCTCAACGAAGACCAAACACAGATTATGAAGATTTATCCATAGTCTTTTCCTCCACCAGTATTTCCCAGATGTCAACTATCTTTGGCTTTGGCACTGAGATTCTTGAATGCACAATATTGCCTGGTATCAAACTATGTAAAACTGCTGCCCCTGGACTCTGGGCCTCATTTTGGCTGGTAAGGGAAGGAAAGCCCACCCAGTGTGCTGTGATGGACACATAGTCAATATTCTGACTCCTAGTCCACATATCCATGGAGAAGGGGATTTTGGGCTCAGTGACTGCTGTCCAAATGTGCCGCTCACTCACTGAATGGTATCTCCCACCTCCCTGAATGTCTACTACTTTCTCCCACAAATATGATGCAAGCTTAAATCTTTGTCAAGCTGCCCTGAGAGATCTTCTGCTCCTTCTGCTCCCCTTCCCATGTGCCACTCAATGGCGCATGTGTTGTTCACTCACTTCAAGAGACACACACTGAATGGTATCTCCTACCTCTCTGTAACTCTGCTACTATCTCCCACAAAAATCACTTAAGCATGAGTGTCACATAAAGTAACCCTCAGGGATTCAATACTCCACCTCCTACTCCTCCTCCTCCTCAGTGTCATCTGATTGCACGTTTGTCATTCAATCACTTAAAGGGACGAACACTGAAAGTCTCACACAGAGCTGCATAAGCAATACCAACCCTAAATCTAATTCTCTGACTGGATCCCAGTCACTCACTATCTCTCCCTGCCCTTCTTCCGACAATGACTCTAACAGCTGTAAATGTTCGGAACTACCCTCATCCTGCCTAAAACAACAACCTCCTGCCTTACTGAAAGCTGCCTGAGACAGAATGGAAGTTCCAGCCACATTTCATCCCTTTAAACCATGTGGATGTACTTCAGACAATACCTATGGCCTCAATACATGCAACTCTCTCTTCCTAAATATCTTCCCTTTTGAGCTATACGCTCATCCGCCTCCAACTCCCTCAGGGTCAGTCGCTTCTCCAAGCAATGAGTTGGTGGTAGATCTCTTTCTTCGGCCGGGCTCTCCCTCTGGAACAACCTGCCTGCCTCTCTGAAACTTGAGGAGAACCACCTCCGGGTCCGGAAGCACCTCAAGACCTTCCTCTTTGCCGCTGTTTTCTCTCCTCCTCTCCCCTGATGATTGCGTGATTGAAACTAGAACTGCACTGGTTGCCTGGTTACCCTCTAATCTGGGGCCCAGGTCCCCTCCCCGCCACTTGCACACCTGAACTGCCCCCTGGCAACACTTGCACTCGGGGACTGCTTCTGTATCCCTACAGCCCCCTACCAGCACTTGACACCTGATGTATGCACTTACCTTTGCACTTACCACCAGCTGACCTTACTTTTTATTTATTGTTTTATTCATTTTTACTGTTATCCTATGTACTCCAATGCCCCCTCCCCTTTCCCCCCCACACTTTTCCCCCTCTCGCCTCCCCTGCACTTGCGCGATATCAATGTCACCTAGCCTAGTAAGATTGTTGTCAATGGGCCTCATTACGAGTTTGGAGGCAGCCATGCCCTTAGTAAGGGCATGGCTGCCTCCAAACTCGGGTCCTTGTTCGTGGTCCCTGAATGGGGAAAAACCGGGCCATTCTGACTTTGGAGAGCCCAGTATTTCCCCATTCAGGGAACCCGGACCATCCCTATTCCCATTTGAGCCCCATAGGGCTCAATGGGAATGGGGAGCATGCTAACAAAGGGCCCGTTAATGACGAGCCTGTTGTTAGCATGCTGGTCCCCTCGCGGGACCCGCAAAGGACCTCTGGTCTGACCAGACGTCCATAGCGAGTCCCGCAAGGGAACCTCGTAATGAGGCAGTACGGGGTTAACAGCGCCGGCACCTTTACCGGCGCCATTAACCCCTTACCGCCTCAATTGTAATGAGGCCTTCTGTCTTACATTCGCTCCATTTTCCCTTGCCTCGTCGTGCCTTGAAACACTTGTGTGTAGGCGCGTTGTAAATGCCATATCATATCATATCATATTTCAAAGGTTAGTCTGATGTTCCTCCTTGGCGAATTACCCAAAATTCAGGAGATTTTGGGGCTTGTTGCAGGAAAGTTCATCCAGGCCTAGCATGAGGATATCTCCCCAGTAAAAAGAAATGTGAGACTGACCTGTGAACTAAAATACACGTGGTGGAATGGGACCACACTATATGATATGATAGGTTATTTATAACGTGCCGGACCCAGGGATTGAACCTGTGGTGCTCCGTACCGGCTTGTTTCCCAGGCGAGCATGTTGCCTACTGAGCTATCCTCCCATGACACTTTATATGTAATATTGGAAGCATCTCAGGCTACCCAACGATTTGGTTAGTGCAAGAGAACACAACATTTAAAGTGAACTGGTCCCCTGATAGAATTTCTAAAGTTAGAATATGGCATACAATGCATGTTGGTACTATGCCACTCCAGAAGAAAACTTGCTTCACATGGTGTTGGGTTGCAGAAAGGTGACATAATTCTGCAGGCAGGTCTCCACAAGAATATGCTTTGGGTGTTGACTTTGAGGTTGACGCAAAGATTACCACACTTGGATTGACACTCTCCTTAAGAGAAGTGGAAACAGAAGTGCTAATGTTGGTTCCTATGCAGTAACGAGTGTTAAAGGAGAGCCACTGAGACTTTGGAAGGTTAAGAGGTGACCCATTGTTGAGGCGTGGCTGTCTGTTTTGTTGATATTGACAAACCTGGAATGGAGGTCGGCACTATGTCAAGGGCAACTTGATAGGTATGATAGGATATAGTATAAGCTCAGTTGGCCTCCGAGATGCTGACAATTTAGCAGGTGCCCCACCCCCCGCACATATCCCAGTGCGGTTACCTGCTTTTCTCTGCCTTTCGCCCGTTTCATTGGTCTGAGATGTGTGGTCTATGCAGAGTAATTCCCATTGATGTGTATGTTATCCTCTACTGGCTTATGCATGTGTTGATTATTTGTTGTTGGTTCTGAAATAGTGTGCCACTATAAATGTACACTATGCAACTACAACTTGATTCACTTGCATACTTTTTCCTGTCATAAAATAACACCGTGCTTAAAAGGAAAAGGAGGCATTTGGATACCCTAAAATGCCACTGCTCTCTGTGTCCATCCATTGACCACCTCAGGGTATCATTCAACTGCTGACTCCTTAGTTTCCTCTGCCAAATCAACAACTTGATTGATCAATGGGCCTACCAAATGTGACACTTTGGGTCTCATAACGAGTTTGGCGATATTTAGTCCCTGCTCTATCAATAACATTTGTGGCATTGCTACCATATTTTGAAAGAAAAACAATTTAGTATCGAGGAATGTTGTAAACTGGCATTTCCCTCCCAAGGAAGATCTATTAGCATCATATTCTGACTTCAAACGCAGAAAGGGAAGCAACAATGCAACTGTCAGGTATGATTTCGCTTAACAAAACACTCCCCCTTCTCCGACAACCCTTTTTCCACTGGAACCGACAATGTACCACACCAAAGAGTAAGCTAAAACATGTGAAAGGCTTTCCCCCTTTTTTTATAGAAGGAACCGTTTCTTTTTACATTACTTCTAATGCATGCCCATCTTCAAACTTTTCAAAGACACCCTTGTTTTTTTAAATATTACAAAAAAGCACTTTTTCATGGTTTCAGTTTTTACTTTACTCACTATTACATGTTTTCTACTTTACAATCAGAACTCTGAAACCTATATTGCTATCACCAGTTTGTGCTAGTAGCCTTTTAGTCCTCAGGATGGATCATTATCGCTTGGGATAATGACCCTTCCCCAATGTATGCCCCGAGGCGGCCCCCTCCCTGGATCTATAAGGCGGTTTGCCCTTTCTGGAAACAGAATCTAACTCGTGCACAATGAAGGATTGAGCAAAATAATCCACATACAGAACAGGTTCCCACGCCCCTGAATTAGGGAAGGAAAGATTTGAAGGATCAATCATTCAGTGTGCCTGTTATTCAATACCCCTGGAAGAACCAGAGGCATCACTGCCTGGTGCAATCTGTTTAAGAAGTACCACAACTTCATGAATAATAATGGGATTTTCTTTCTCTTGGAAGTACTCGGAAGGAGATACTCCACCATCATCATGGGTGCAATGATTCCAGGCCAAATTTTAGTGTTGCTTTCTTAACCATTGCTTGTCCCCCTTCGCAGGGCCAAGGGCCTAGTAGATTAGTTCATAACATTCCAACCAGACGCCCCCATATTGTCATTTCCTTTAGGTGACCTTCAGTGCTCGCAAATTGTTTTCTTGTGTGCGTAGATGTTCTATTAATGGTGGAACACACCTAATGTTGGATATTATTGGCATCAGAACATTGGGCATAAAGAGCTTTGTAATGACACTGTGATAAACCCTTTAGTATTGCATCAACCACTGATTTACAATATCCTTAGGGATGTCACAGTGAATGATTGTGTTGTACTTTCATCAGCCTAGCACAGGGAGGAATCTAAAAAGGACACACCTCAGTTGTTCCAAGCATTATCCTTATCGGCTTGTCCTAATTGGTGAGGGGATTTAGGAACCCTCTTTGTGTCTTCTGAGAGCACAATCAGTAAAGTACATCCTTGAATAAAGCAAATATCAGAGAGTGCTCACTGTAGCCAGGTGCCATACATCCGATTATCAAAAGCACAGAACGCTGAAACCTGAAGGTCCTGTTTTCTAATTGTTTTGCTTTTTATCATACTTGTTTTTATGTTTCATTTTTTCATATTTGTACGGATGAGGTTTTGACCTGTGTTTATGATTATATAAGCACAGCCTGTACAGCGCTCTGATGGATTCATGCCACATACGTGATTTATACAAAAATAATAATAATAATAATAATAATAATAATAATAATAATAATAATAATAATAATAATAAATGCGAAATGCATCTGTGGTCACTCAAAGAAAAATCAAAAACATGAAACTCAGAGGCTACCTTTCTGAAAAAGGCCCAGTGATGTAAATTCACATCTGCAGTATGTCTGCCTTACTCTGTGGAGCGGAGGATCTGCTCGAGAACAATTCTCAGTACCACTCTCCATGGGAAACAGGCCTTCGGACTACTCCACATAAGATCCGTGGAAATAGCTTTGGATCTGGTGATGGAGAGGGCCCCATTTCTAATTCCATTCTCTAAAGTCTAGTACTATATGTCATTCTTCTGAGCTGCAAGGCAGTGGGTGCGGGATGAAGTAGGGGAACCTGGCCTTATGCCAGTGGCATGCCTCTTCCAGCTTGGAATACATCTGTGATACTTGATGAAGTAGCTTACATGGAAAGCCAGGGAGAAAGTGATGCACCCAGTGAGTAGATATCCAGGGAAGCAGGTCCATCGTGGATAAGGAATGGGAGTAATAGAGTTCATGATTCTCCAATGGCATGGGTACAGTCGCCATCACAGCGGAATCTCCAGTATTTAGTGGTAGCGCTCCACTAGAGAACCTGCATTGAGGGTGAAGTGTAGGAGGGCGAGCACACTTGATTCTGGTTCCTGCTCGTCGTTTGGGAGATGGGGCACTGGGAGCCTCACTGCATCGCTGACAGCCCTGGGAAATGCAGGGCACTGAGTTTAGGGGTGATGATGAATTGGAGTATGGGCATTTGGCATGTTGCTCTACATCCCTGCTGCCTGATAGAGAAGGTCCCAAGGGAGAGGGTAGGCTCAGATGGCTCAGAATTATCAAAGAGGAGGGGTGCACCACAATACTAGATCCGCAGCCGAGTTGTAACATGATTTCTGAGAGGGATGGCAATTCAAAGATGGTCTGCCCACCTTCCAGTGGGTTACCCACCAACTGATAGACACCACTAATGATTAGTATTGTAGGTGATCTTGGATGTATCAGGTGATGTTTGGACCCCGCTACTGCAATCAACTTCTCCTGCCTCATTGGCATGTTATGTCATGCTATGTTAAAACTTCTTATACCGTACACTGTTGCCACCTGTGTGGTTTCTTGGCACTCTGGTGGATCTGTAAAGCAAGGGGGAGGGGGTCGAGTTAGCAGGACTGCGTGGGAGAAAAGAGCAAGACAGCTGTGATGTGCTGTTGGCAGCTTCAATTCGATTGTCACCGTTCACTGAGCATAGCTGTGTTTTTCGGTTGGTAGCCGCTGTGTGCTGTTGGGTGAAGCTGTGTTTGGTTTGTTTCATTGTTGTGGTGTAGTGGACTGCGTCCGGTTTGTTGTGCTGTAGAGGCTTGGTTGTGTTTGTGTGTGGTCTAGATGGGAAGTGAAGATTGCAGAGGTGAGACTCTGCCATGAACGGAGGAAGTAATCAGGTCAGTGAAGTAAAATGATTGAACTGTAGAGTCCCCTTAACCCAGCTCCCACTTTCTAAATGATGCCACTTCTGTACATCCTTGGATTCATCTGGTGGTGGGGAAGGCTGTGCATTTACCTGTGAATGTTTCTTCAACGCAGAGCAATTTATTCCCAAGTGATTTCACAGATGTGAGCATTAGGTGAGGCGGTCTGGCGTTCCCGTAGGGGGATCCAACGTAAAGATACTGGGGCTCCTTATGAGTATGGTGGTGTGGGAAAAAAGTGACAGTAATGCAATTACCACCACTTTTCCTGCTCTGCTATACTACTAGTGTGGCCCTGAAGTGGGTTATTTACCTCCAGAATCATGCTGGAGGTAAATCCTCCCACTTTCCACTGAAAAATCTGAAAAATCTGCAGAATTACTGTTGCGGTAATTCCACTGGTGGTGATTCGTCCATAATCTCCCATGGAGTCCAAATTAATGCGGACTAACACTTCCACCACCACTTGTAGTCCAGCGGTAAATCTGCCAGACCACGTGACAGTAACGGTAATTCCATTGGGCAGTATTGAGGTGGATTTACCACTGGAATACCCCCCAACACGTAATGAGGTCCACTGTATCCTTGCTTATCACCATTGTCACGCTTTGATTTTACGCAAATGTATTGTTTGTAAATCATCAGCTCAAAGCACATTTTTTAGCTGTCTTGTACAGAATGGAGTGCAGCAATTTGTGTTTCACAAACATACAGCTTGGCTGTCGCTGGTTGAATGTTGTGAATCGATGCCTTTGCAGGGCCTATGTAGTGGAGCCTACAAATAAGAACAGCAGCTTAATTTCCCTGTAATACTTATCTCATGGTAATAGTGTGCTGTCCATACTAGACTCTACTAAGGAGCATTATTTGATAGAAAGTTGTTTTAGTTGGTGGAGTCTCAGTGCCTTCTACATAACCTTGATGATATCAGTCACAAGAAACAAATATTTTCTTTCCGTCAATATTCATTACATTTGAATTACAGTTAATCCTTCACTTGGCTTTTGCCTTCTGTTTCCATTTATAATTTTGTTTAATCAACTGGACCTCATATTGTAAGGTGCTTTATATAAATCAATGTGAGCCAACAATGCCAGAATTTGAACAAGCTATGTATGCTTATGGAAAGAGTTGTGCCCTATTCCTCGAAATTTCTTTCAATATGTTAAGGTCTGAATAAACCTAATGCCCGTTGCCACAGAATCACAAACATTGAATTGCACTTGAGAGTATATTGTTCATACAATAAATATTATCTCATGGTTGCATCTAAAATGCATACCTTCAAAACTGTGCTCTTAACAAGCAAAACGAAAATCGACAAAATTATAAGAACATTGACTGCAACTTAATTGTATATTTAATTGTTAATCTCACACGTTTACATCTTCTAAAACAAACACGTACTTAAAATGGGCCTCATTGCGAGTTTGGCGGTAATTCAGTAGTAAATCTACTGAATTACCACCAAACTCATTTGCCTTTACTGCCACACGGTCTCGCGGCCTTACCAGGGAATCAGGAGTGGTGGAAGGGCGATGCAAATCGCCATTTATTGGAGTTCATGGGAATTTTGGTTGTATTACCTTGAGTGGTAATTCTGTCACAGTAATTCCACCGATTTTTTTACGCAAAGTGGACGATACCCTTCCAGCTTTTTCCTGGAGAGGAATCCTCCACTTTTCCTCCAAGCTTGGTATTTGGCAGTGTGGTAAAATTGGTGGTAATTCGATTACCACCATAAAATGTCTCTCCTCGTACGTTTAGCATAAGTGTGGCCATTCTAATAGGGCTTGATCACGTACTTGGAACCTGCACTGTCCTGTGTTATCGGAAAAGAGATTTCTGGTGTCTCTCCTGAACGTTTGTCAGGCTTGTTCTATCAAACATCATTCAAACCTCTGTAGCAAGCACCCAAGGCTGATGGATAACACCCTTGCCCTTGCTATTTACTGTAGTGGCATGCTCAGCTTTTGCATTGAAGGTACTTCTGCAGCATTTGTTTTAGTCATATCAGCATCCAGAAATATTGGAGACATAAGCCTGTGTCTCTGCTCATAGGATTCCAGCATGTAATTACTGAACTGAAACAAAGAAAATTGGACTAGCCTGACAGTGATTCTGAAACAGACTATCCTTCACGAAGATGTTCTTAAATTCACAAATTGCACAAGTGGGGTATTCTTTGTATCACTTGACGTGTGCAAACCTTGGGACTCATTACAAGTTCAGTGGTGTGGTAAAAAAGTGGCTGTAATTCCATCACCACAACTTCCTTGGCAGTAACATAATTCCTGCCACGTTAACCAAGCTGCATCTGTGGCACAGTGAACATCCAGCAGCGCCAGTTACGCCCCCAAAACCGCCCCTTGCGCAGGAAAAAGGCATTGAAATGTCCAATACGGTGCAAAGGCCACGTGCTACCCTTGAGCCAGCACACAGCCCCCCTCCATCATAAACCCGACGAAAATGGGAGCGACCCCGTTCGCGGTAGCGAAATCACGTGAAAATGGCCTTGCGCACACCTGGGAAATTCCATACTCCGCTTGCGCCAGTCAAATCGTGTGAAAAGTGCCTTGTGTACCCCTGCGAAATCGCGTACCCCGCTCTCGCCAGTCTAATCGCATGTATAAGTGCCTCGTGTACCCCCGTGAAATTGTGTACCTCGCTCGCGCCCGTTTACTTGCGTGTAAAGTGCCTCGTATACCCCCGTGAAATCCTGTACCCCGCCTGGGCCAGCCAACTCACATGGAAAGGGCAGCGCGTGTGGTGACAGGTGTTGGGGGGTCCCCTGTGGTGTGGGCTGACTGCGGGGCATGGACATGGGTGTTCGGGGGTCCCCTGTGGTGTGGGCTGCCTGTGGTGCATGGTCACAGGTGATGGGCTGCCTGCGGGTCATGGATTTTGGGGGTTCCTGTGGTGTGGGCTCCTGCGGGGCATGGTCATGGGAGATGGGCGTCCTGCGGGGCATGGCCATGGGTGTCGGGCAGCCCAAAGGTTTAAATAACCTCTCTGTGACTGACAACTGTCTCCGAGAGCATGTAAAGTTAAATTGACTTTACTACTAGTCTCTTTATATTTACAGACCCAGCACACACTATCTTCCTATAGAGTGCTGGAGGGGTTGCCTACCATCCCCTGAGTCAAAACACTCATGTAACAGTCAAATGTTACCCTTTCCTACTTAAAATGGCTGGTGACAGTGGTTTAGATCAAACTACCATGATTTTTCCTGACTGCGAAAAATGGTAGCTAAAAATCAGGTCAGCCATGTTTTTCAATATAGCACCCAAGACCTATCTGTAAAGACAGACTCTGCTCGACTTTTTTTGCCATTTCTTTTTGGAAAGGTCCTTCTTGTGTTCGTCTCTGCTCGCCAAACCAGGTTTGGTCCCTTTGTTCGTTGGCCTTTGGCGGGCTTCAGTGCTGAAGCCCTCCTCCCACGCCTGAGTGTCTGGGGTGGACAGTATGTGAGGGAGGTGCCTGAAACTCCCTGTGCTTAGTCTCCTAGGAGACCTGAATGCACTGTGGTGTGATTGGCCAGCTGGCTGTCCGGCAAGGACAGCCACCCTGCTATGTGAGTGACAGCCAGGCTGGAATGAATGGGGTAAACTTTTTTAAAAGCAAGTCTCTGGGACTTGGAAAGCAGAGTCGACCACTGGAACGAAAGAACCGAAGACAAGCTGAAGGAAAACGACTGCTGCAACTCCTGGACGACCGGTGAAGCCCTGCTGCAGGTCCAAATTGCCTGAAACTCCATTACAGAGAAGCCCTTCAAGGTTAACTTCATCCCTTGAGTATGGTGGGGACAACCAACTGACAAGCCGCCTGGACACCGTCCCCTCCTGGTCGAACTTTCTGCAGAGTGCTGTGGAAAACCAGATAGCCAGTGGGAAGGATACCAGTTTGTGGTCTTTAAGGCACTCACACCTTAAACCAATGTTTTGCCAAGCTCGCAGCATCTTCCCTGGGCAGTGCAGGAACCTCCCGATGTCCTCCTTCTTGTCCCCATGACTGAAGCTCAGGAACAGCGAGATCTGCTGGAACTGCCAGGAACAACTACCTCAGCTACAGCTCTTCTTCACTTTAAAGGTACTGTGCAAACGCGGTCCGGAAATCTTTTCGGCCACAGGGAAAGTTTGTGAAACTTTCCCAACTTCTAAGGCTTGTCCTTCCCTAAACCAACATCTAACCTTTCGTCTGACCAAATTCTTCTAAGATCTGTGGCAAAGACTTAACTGTTTACTACCAGAACTGTGCTATCCTATATAAACACTCTGAACCATTGACTTTGGCCCAGGCCTATGAACTGAATTGCTGGTTGTAGTTAACTAAAACCCTTTGGCCTGCTTTTGAAAGTATTTGTGCTTCATTTCTTATAACCTTGTCTTTTTACCCCTTTTTAAAGTAACTGAAGTGCCATTTTGCTCCCACTTCAGGGGAGCTGAACTTGTTTAGTAACTTATTGGTTGTGTATTTGTAGTATATTAGTATACGCTATTGAGCTGCTCTTGCTAGTGTAATGTCTTCCAAATGACTGTGTAAATAAATGTGTATTCTTTTATCAAAAAAACCTTGACTAAGTGTTTGTTTGAATAATTGTATTTGTTGGTCCTTTGTATAATTTGTTCTACTGCTCACTTTACTGTTGAGATAAGTCTGGCTGCTTAGCCACTGCTAACACATTACTGTTTAGTACAGGCTTGTATCAAAGGTGAAATTGTACTGACACTTGTAGTCTTAATTGCATGTAGTGTTCCCCAAGTGTACTGCATGTGATTCTGCCTAACAAACATGCCCCGCAGGCAGCCCACACCACAGGGGACCCCCCAACACCCATGACCGTGCCCCGCAGGCAGCCCACACCACAGGGGAACCGCCAACACCCGTGACGTGCCCCGCAGGCAGCCCACATGGCACCATACACCGCAGACAGGCCCTGACTCATGTCCCCCCACCCCCACCAGTGACGGCAACCTGCAGGCAGGCCCTGACTCATGTCCCCCCCATCAGTGACGGCAACCTGCAGGCAGGCCCCTACTCATGTCCCCCCACCAGTGATGGTAACCTGAAGGCAGGCCCCGACTCATGTCCCCCCACCAGTGACTGCAACCTGCAGGCAGGCCCCGACTCATGTCCCCCACCAAACACATCGTACCAACATACAAACATGTATCAAATGTCCACCCAAATGCTACCACATGTGACCCCCCACAGTGCAATTCAACACACACCCATTGGCCCCACTCCCCAGTACATGCCCCATGGAATGGGAATATCAAATGCACACATGCATGCAGCCAAAGACATGACCAACAATGATCCCCAGCAGTGACACATTACATATGCAATGAAGAGTGAGACATGCAACAAACCATTGAGAGCAGACACCACTTAGATATGTATGAATTAAAGTGTATTGAAAATACAAAAAGACACAAAATGAATATCAAACATGAAAATGAAAATAAATTGAACGCAAAAATAAAAGAAATCCAAATCCAAAAGCAATGGGAAATCCAAAATGAAATGAAATCCAAGAAAGTCTTTCATATCCATAGTCCGTTGTGCAGTTCCAATTCAAAAAAATAAAAAGCCATTACCTCATGGCTTAAAACAAAAAAAAAAAAAAATGTCAACGAAGCCCAGCTATTTGCAAGGATGAAGGGTCCATGATCCCAAAAGTCAAAGAACTGCACACACAAACTACACAAAAAAATAACTATATACAAGAAGTGGAGCAATGTCCATGTACTTCAAATAAAAAAAGAAAACAAAAGAAACCTAACCCTACAAAACTATATACAAGGGCAGCAAGCTAGTCCTACGACTCACCGATGTTATTAAGAGTCTTTGCCAGGGCATCATCGAACTCTGTGTCTATGTCTCAGAGTTGGGACACAGCTCTCTCCTCGAAGGCTCGCAGGGACTCCGCCATGCTCCTCTCCGACTCCATGTGAGCCTCCTCAAGGATATCCACCCGCCTCTCTGCCCGACGCATTGAGTTCTCCGCCCTGGCCATGGTGAGTCGTGCCTTCCATGCCTGCCGCCGCTCTGCACCTATTCGCTGGCCAATCCGCTGCCATACGGAAGACACACTTGTTCCTCCTGCCTGTTGGCCAATGCCTGCCCCCGTGATGTCATTTGCCTCGAGTCCTGATGCCTCTCACGTCGAGCCTGCTGCTGCCTTGAAGCCATGTGCCTGCACCACCATGACTGCCTCCAGAACGATGACAACCCCGGGGGCCGTCGTGCATTTGCCCTACTCCAAGGTGCCTGCACAACCTCCATTGCCAGGGGCCCTGTTGCTTGGGTGACCACCTCTGCTGAACCTCCAGATCCCGAATGTGGCAGGGATGTGATCTCCACCAGACTGGCCGCAGTGGCTGGGGCAGGTCCACAGGGGGCTCTGGTGGTATGTGGGCCGGATCACAGCATGGAGTACGACTGGCGTATAGTGGATGAAGAGGAGGAGGGGGTAGCAGCAAGGCACTGCACATGTAGCAAAACCACGACAATGAGCCGTCCTAGCCAGTCCAGGATGGCACAGACCTGTTTGTGATGACGTGCATGGTCCCGCCAGGAAGCACGCACATCATCACGAATGACGCGTGTGCGCATCGCGACACTGACTAGCACAGGCTCAATCCTGTCACGGATTGCCAGGTCCGCAGGTAGAGGAAGGTCAATTGACGTGGACTCATCCTCTACCTGTGGAACGGTTTGGACTGAGGCATGCCTGCCGTTGCACAGTGATGCAGTCTCAGGATCAGGGACAGGATTAGGCACATGCCCCTCCGTGGTGACCTGCGCTGCCCTCCAGGCCCCATGTGCGGGTCTGATGAAGCCTCCTCCTCCACCTCACCCACCACCAACCTGGATGCCTCCGCACTGTCTTCTGCATTGGATTGCCCCTGTCGGGGCTCACCTGTCCCTTCCGCTGCCGAGGAGCCCACATCCAACCTCATCCTCTTGGGCACCCCCTCGGCAGCTGCGGCCGTAGTCACGACGCGGCACCAGTCCCCTCGCTCCCGGAAGATGTCGTAGCCTGGGAAGGTGACTGGGCCTTGCATCTCCGCCTTGTGGAGGCATCCCGCCGCTTTGCTCTACAGCTCCGTCTCTGCCCTCTTCCTCACTCGCCACTGTAGATAGGGAGAGATTGAACACAAGCATCAGGGTACTGAACAAAAGTCTGCTAGACACAAAGCAAATGCACATGAGTGGCACTGTCAAAAATCATAACCATCATCACCCTCCACAACACACGAGTCAGTGCAAGAAACACACATGCACAAACAAGCATGGCACGTGCAACAGACATTTGCATCCATGTCCAAGGCACTGTTGGAACATCAGAAAGGGGGCTGAACCTCACATGCATCATGGGAAATGCACATCACAGGCACACACACCACCGGACAGTCATGCATCTGGCCATGTCTACCTCCTGTCATAGAGCACTCATTGGCAACTGGGCCGCATCAGTCAATCATGCATCATGATGCTCATGTGTCATGCATCCATGGCATTTCCCAGTCACACACTCACCACTCAGACACACGCACATGTACACCGTGCACGTCCATGAAGGTGACATAAGCATCCATGTCACACACCCCAAACATGGCCAAGTCCAGACACAGGCATGCAAACGTGTGTGTTGTCACATGCTGGTGCACTTCATGGCCCTGCACACAGATATCCATACATGTGGCATGCCAGACATAAGGCCAAGGTGCACACTCCAGCCACACCTCAACATGCACTTCGCTGGACAAGAACACATGGACACTTATCACTTGACTCCAGATGGGTCTGCAACAGTAGGACCTGGTGGTAACGCGTAGGGTGTATGCACTCCAGACCCTCATCTGGCTGTTGCTCAACTGGCCCTGGCGTCCCATTTCATCCTCAGCCTCGACGAGGCGCGGGGTCTTGCTGAGGGTCCGGGACCTGAAGTCCTCCCAGCGCTTCAGTACATGCTTGTAGTCGTGGGGTGCCACCCCCTCCTTGTTGATGGCACCCACAATGTCCTCCCAGATCCTCCTCCGTCCTTCCTTGTCTGTGCGTGATGTTGAGAAGAGGGCATCATAATGCCCCAGTACTTGCTCCACCAGGATGCCAACTTCATTTGCAGTGAAGCTGGCAGCCCTCTGGCTCTCTGCCAGGAGGTTGCCACTGGCCCCAGATGGTGTTTGGTACAACATGGCAACCCCCAATGCAGGTGTAGGTGGGCAACTGGTTCCTGGGGCTGGGTTGTGGAGCGATGGTACAGCAGTCGGGAGTCTTCTGAGTCCGAACAGGTAGCCTGAGCAACAGGATCCCTGGCAATGGCTTCTATGTAGGCACCAAATTGCAGGGCACGTAGGCAGCAGGCACACTGAGTGGGCTGGCAGCAGCAGATGGCTCGCAGGAGGCAGCTCGGGGCATTGCGGGGCAGGTAGACAGCCTTTTGGGCAGGAGCGTGCTCTTCCGTGTGTTGTCGCATGGTCAGCTTGATGCAGGGTGACTCTGCATATTAAAAAACAGTGCGTTAGCATGCAGTTCGAGGAAAGGCCCTTAGCGCATAAGCACATAAGTGATGTGAGGCGCGCAGGCGTTGCCTTTGGTGCAGGTTAAAGGTCTGCATAGGACACCAGTTCGCTGTATGTGCTTTCGTGGGGACCGACGTATGTGTTTCTTCTTCTTGTGGGTTCACACGCGATATCTTCACTACGGTTACAGTTCGTACTTCTTGTTTTGGCAGGGGAGTGGCCTGTGCGTGTGTTTTTCTTTTCCACGCAAGGCAGACAGTGAGTCGTGCACACTTTTTTCCCACTGTGGTTGCCCCTGTGTGCCGCGTACCCCATTTTCAAAGTCAGAGTAGCCTGCGTATTCCACGCGTACGCATTTTTTGTGTTCTTGGGTGCCACGGCATATTGCAGGATGTTTATTCCACGCACGTGGGCTAACGGGGTGTTGCATGCATGTTTTTGTTTTGTTTTGTGGGGTGCCTGAGCATTGCGTGACCCCTCATTTTTCCCCAGGTGTCACAGACAGCCACGCGGGAGCACAGGGGTGCGTCTACCATCACGTACCCTTCCCCCTTCACCCCAATTGCCCAGTACAAACCTAAAAACTGAAGGAAAAACAAAAAATCAAAGATAAAATAATAGCTTGACCTCATGAAGAAATGGATTCAGGGAATTCCTAAGAGCAATCATCGCAGCTAAAGGTAAAGCTGTAAAGTGAAAGCTTTGGCAGTCTTATTAAACAGAAAAGGTGAACAAAAGCATTCCGTTTCAGAGATGGAAGGGGAATCCACTTCAACAAACCTTCTATAAAAAACTGAAAAACTGCAAGAAGCTTTTAGGGGGAAAAGGACAAACTAAATTACCTCTGGAAATGTTATCCAAATTAAAAACCCTTAAGTTGAGTGCAAAATCTCAATGAGGGAATGAAATAATTGTCGAAGCACCCCGTAGCAAAGAGGGGTCAATGGGAGGAAAGTCTCCTGGCGGTGGATAAGGTATCGGGGAATCAAACAAAATGTTGTGAATGGGGGTTTTGTGTTAAGTTACAAAATCCTTAAAGCTTGATCATTAACCCTTCGAAAATCCTTCAACTGGTATCTATCTTTTGCAGATATGACCCAGACGGTATTTTAAATCGTGCCAATGAACCTTTTCTATAATATACCTGCCCTAAGATTAGTGGAATCACAAGACATTGATTCAGTCGAATTTCTGGCTGAGCAGAGAACCAATTTGGTACTCTTACATCTCCACTCAACAATCATTTACAATCTCCTATTGTTGGAGGTGGATACATTTCTCTTTCTGGGAATGAACTATCAATGACTCCACATAGTGACCATGTATCTTATAGCAACCATGAGATAAGGGGACACAAATTGGGAAGGACCCCTTCAGGGCGAATATTGCATACCATTGCAGGAAAACACCTTATCATGGTCTTGTGGAAAAAGGAAAGCAGGCTGAGGACTGGTCGTGGTTATCTGCAACTTTGAGTAGCACCAGGAGACTGAGAGAGTCAATTATCCAACTCTAAAAAAACATTGAGGGGCATCTTTAGAAATAATCGAATAACAATTATTTCATGGAACACTAGAGCGAATTTGGAATGTTAGGACCTGAGAAACCTGACGTTATACTTGTTCAGGAAATCTGGCTTCAACAAACACCTTAACTTGATGGCTATTGTGATGAATCTAGCAACATCGTCAATGATTCCCTGGAGGGAAGCTTCTCTTACGTGGCCAGGGAATAGTAGAAGCTACCTGTCTCTGACCCTGGGTGTGGCTATCTGCGGGAGGACCACGTAGGTGAGGACAAACTCCAGGGATGCAGAAAAACACTGGATCAAAATAATCCTGCAGCTGTAATTCTTAAAGACACCCATGAAGCTTTACAACATTTATTTATGGTGTATTGCAATGTAGATGGAGGTTCCCGGGTTTTTATAACCAACAACCTTATGTACTTTCCCCATCCCTTTAAAGTACTGAGATGAGGTAGAAAGATGGAGTAAGGAGAATGACAAGAAGTGGTAAGCTAACACTGCGTTCTAGTCTTTGAAAATTCAAATAAAAGCTGGAAAGTTTAAAACTGACACAGCTGAACAGCACAAGAGAGAGAGGGAGCAGCTGACTTGTTCTGACACTAGCTGGGACACGTGAGGCAAGCAGACTGCAGGATGCGGCATAGAGGCTGATGAGAACGGCGTGCAGAGAGGCCGAGCCAAGAGATGTTCACAGCACTATTGCCACAAGCAGCTGGAGCCGCCAGAAGCAGAGGAAGGCAAAGCGGGAACAAAACGACTCTTGGGATGCACTCCCAGTCAGCGGGCCAAGCGTAGAGAAGACAGAAGGACGCAAGTAAATCAAAGCTGCTAGTTATGACCGGTAAACCCAGGGAGAGCAAATGGGACACTGGGATACTTCAGGGCAAAAACTGCATACCGTTGACAGTGCAAGAGAGCCTAAGTAAAGAAAATGAAATAATTGATTTGAATGCAAACATTGTTAAGGAACAGTTGGTGACCCAATACTTGAAAGACATTATTTCCTGAATGCAAGAGAGAGAGAATGGAGAACGGAAAAGCCTTTACAGGATAGTGAAGCAGGCAACCAGTGAGTCTGGGACTGACACCCATGAGAGAACAGAAAAGACCCTAGCAGGAATACAAACCAGGCAGTGTGCGACTCTGTGACCCACACCAAAGTGCATTACCCTGGCAAGAGTGTAAATCAGGGGAGAACTGAGGAGTAAAAAACCTGCCTGAACTTGTGGGAACAGTGATAATCAGTACAAAAGGCAAGAACCATACCCCTTTTGAGGATAATTCTGTAACGCTCACCTGATTCCCGTAGAGGCGCCGGTCTTGACTGGGCGTATACCGTATCTTCAAAGGTGATGTGTAACACACGGCTGGTCTTTGGGCTGGACCTCTGTGCACTGTATGTCTGACTCGAAGGGTAAGATGTCTGCAGATAGAAAATATGGGATTAAGGAACTGGGTTATTGAATGTCTCTCTCTTCTTCCCTTTCTCTTCTCCTGTAGAACCCCAAAGGTTAACGCTCTCACCTTAGGTAAGTGAACGCCGTGCTCTCCATCTGCCTCGGGGCAGGGTGCTGTAACCAGTTTCTTCACTGGATAAGGGGAGCAGGCCTCTTGACTTCAGAGGACTGCTGTCCGTCGTTTACTGCACGAACGGTAAGTTTCGAGTAATTCTAATGTCTTTAAAGTCTTTAGTAATGATGTTTCTTGTTTTGCAGGGTTCCGGCGATGGCGGATGACGGGCTGAAGTGAGTTGAAGATGGAGACCGTGTGATGAATAGAAGCGCCTGGAAGCACGTAAGTAAGCGCTTGTTGCCTGCTTCACGATGCGCTCTAACTGTCTTTTTATTTTGCAGGTACAAGTTCGGAGCGGCTGCAGGGTGCCGGAATACCCACTGGGTTAGATGTGGAAAGGAGTAATGGAACGTGAGTATTAAAGTTCCCCAATGTCTTTAAACGCACCTTGTTTTGTCTTTCAGATGCGGGATGCAGCGCCGAAGGCCTCCGGAGCGTGCGAAGAGTTGGTAAGCTTTTGACTTTCAGATGCCGGAATGCAGTGTGAAGACCTCCGGAGCGCACGGGGAGTAGGTAAGCCTTTGTCTTTCAGATGCCGGAATGCAGCGCGAGGCGTTGGTGACAGCCGATGGACCAGGTAAGTGAAGAGCTGTCACTGAAGACCGTAATGCTAACCTGTTCTTTCTTGTTTTTATAGGTGTTGCTGAAGACTGGATTCAGGATGGTAAGCCTTTTTCCTTAGGCCCAGGATCAGATGAAGAAGACACGATGAGCGTTCTGCTGCAGAGGATGCAGAATAACGCAAAGCAAGATTCATCCATCGGGTGTGGTTTAAATAGCCTCCTGTAGTGCTTAGGTGTCTCCTTCCACAGCCACGCCTAGGTAAGAAAAGAGTTCCTGCTTTCCAGAAGAGTTCCAGTGTTCTGAATCTAGGGAGTGGCTCCTGCCCCACCCAACAGGAAAAGTAGTTCCAAACAGAAGAGGATCAGAGGCTCAACTGGCAGGCAAGTAAGCAGCATGGTCTGCTGCAGGTAAGTCCACCCAAGCATTATGAGCCCAGCGCTTCCAGCGCTGGGACTGGGCATTTTTATGAGCCTGGTGCCACTGGTGCCAGGACTGGGTCCAAAAGGTCCCAATTGGGACTGGTTGGCACTCGGAACCTGGGTTATGGATCTGCTTCCAAGGGAGTTGGGAAAACCCTGACCTTTTGGAAGCAGAGATCATGACAGTACCCCCCCTCAAGGCCCCTCCCAAACCGGGCTTCTCCGGGGGTTTTGGCTTGTCAGGAAATGTTCGGTGAAATCTTTTGATTAGGCGAGGAGCGTGGACATATTCAGCAGGTTCCCAGGATCTCTCTTGGGGGCCGTAGCCTTTCCAGTCAATTAGGTAAAATAGTTTAGATTTGGAGATCTTGGAGTCCAGAATGCTTTTGACTTCAAACTCGAGTTCTCCATCAACTAGGATAGGTTTTGGAGATTTAGTTAGTCGGGTTTGAGGTTGCACGGGTTTTAATAGAGAGACGTGGAAGACCGGATGTATCTTCATGTGCGGGGGCAAGTCCAACTTGACCGCTACTGGGTTTACTATGGTAGTGATGGAATAGGGACCAAGGTATCTTGGGTTGAATGTGCATGGCCCTTTTAGAGGTAGATATTTGGTGGATAACCAGACTTGATCCCCTACTTGATATTGAGGGGCTTCCTTCCGATGTTGATCTGCTCCTTTCTTGTATTGTTCTTTAGCCCTTTGAAGGTGAGAAACAGCTTCCTTAAAGGCTTGGGTGATTGTAGAATGCAGGTAGTATACTGCTGGTGTTTCAAGATCTTGGAGGGGATCCAACTGTGAGGTTCGAGGGTGACTGCCGTACAAAAGAAAAAACGGGGTTTTCCCAGTTCCCGAATGGACAGAGTAATTGTAGGCATATTCGGCTATCCAAAGGATGTCTTTCCAAGTTTTTTCAGTTTGTTGCAGCATGCAGCTTAAATACTGTTCCAGAGTATGATTGGTCCTCTCGGTTTGTCCGTCGGTCTGAGGGTGGTGACTGGTCGATAGTCTCACATCAATTTGAGCCGACCGACAGCAACTTCGCCAAAAATGAGAAATAAATTGACTACCTCGATCCGAAATTAGAACCGAAGGAAAACCGTGCAGTCGGACGATGTTTTCGAGAAATTCTCGGGCCAGAGTTGCTGCTGTTGGCAAGCCTTTGAGCGGAATGAAATGCGCCATCTTGGAGAATAAGTCCACGATTACTAGAATCGTATTGTATCCGGAGCATGGAGGTAGATCGGTGATGAAGTCCATAGAAAGCGTATGCCAAGGGCGAGGTGGGATGTCAATAGGGCGTAAGAGGCCTGCTGGTCTTTCCTTTTGACTCTTGTTTTGGCCGCATACTCCACAGGACATTATAAAGTCTCTGATATCTTTTTTCCAAGACGGCCACCAGAAGTAGCGCTTGATCTTTTCTGAGGTCTTGGCCATACCGGGATGTCCTTCCATTAAAGAATCGTGATAACAAGAGATTACTTTTTTCTGTAAATCTGTGCTGGGTAGGTATAATCGTTCTTGGAAATACAATAAATTGTCCTTTACTGCAAAGTCCTTTCCCTGCAGATGCCAATTCTGTATGTCTGCTGGAGTTACAAGTTGCCTGGCTTTATCCTTAACTTCCTTTATGGATTCTGTGGCGATTACACCCAGAATTCTTTGTTCAGGAATGATTGGTACAGGTTTAGGGTTGATCAAGTGTTCTTCCACTCCCATCCGAGAAAGGGCATCAGCTTTACCGTTCTTTGTACCAGGTCGATAGGTAATTATGAAGTCAAACTCGGCAAAGAATAATGCCCAACGGAGTTGTCTAGAGGATTGGGCTTTTGCGGTTTTCAAATATTGCAGGTTTCGGTGATCCGTAATCACAGTAACGGTGTGTCGGGCCCCCAGCAGATAATGCCGCCAAGCCTTAAAGGCAGACTTGATAGCCAGAAGTTCCTTGTCAGTAATCGTGTAATTGATTTCAGGAGGCGAGAATTTGCGGGACCAAAATGCCACGGGATGCAACTGATTGGTTACCGGGTCCTTTTGTGATAGAACTGCCCCCATGGCAAGGCTTGAAGCATCAGTTTCCACGATGTAGGGGAGTTCGGGGCGAGGGTGTTTTAAGATTGGTGCAGAGATAAATTTAGTCTTCAAATCCTGGAAAGCTTGTTCCGCCTCGGTAGACCATTCAAAACGTTTGTTTTTCTTTAACAAGGCAGTGATGGGCTGGACTATTCGAGAGAATTCGGGGATAAACCTGCGGTAAAAGTTAGCGAAGCCTAACATGCTTTGCACACCTTTTACGGAGGATGGTGATGGCCATTTGAGAACTGCATCGACCTTCTTTGAATCCATACGCACTCCGCCAGGTGATAATATGAATCCCAAGAATTCATCTTCAGTCACGTTGAAAACACATTTTTCCAACTTAGCGAAAAGTTTGTGTTGACGCAATCTTTCGAGGACCATTTTCACGTGTTTCCGATGTTCAGATTCCGATGAAGAATAAACGAGGATGTCTTCAATGTAAACAACAACACACACATCTATGAGCTCTCTGAGGACATCGTTCATAAAATATTGAAAGGCGGCCGGGGCATTGCAAAGTCCGAAGGGCATGACCTGATATTCAAATAGCCCATACTTGGTGCGGAAGGCCGTCTTCCATTCATCGCCCTCTTTTACTCGTACCAAGTGGTAAGCTCCTCTAAGATCCAGCTTTGTATATATGCATGCTTTTCTGACTTGGTCCAGGAGTTCAGGGATCAAAGGTAACAGATATCTATTCTTAACGGTGATCTGGTTCAGGGAGCGATAATCTATACAAGTTCTAAGGTCTCCTTCCTTTTTTGGAACGAAGAACAAAGCTGAAGAAGCAGGGGACTTGGAAGGACGAATAAACCCATTTGCCAGGTATTGATCCAGGTATTGTCGAAGGTGAAGGTTCTCAGGCTCGGTGAGGGCATAAATTCTACTACAAGGAGGAGTAGATCCAGGTATCAGGTCTATCTGGCAGTCATAAGACCTATGAGGAGGTAGAGAGTTAGCCTGATCCTTCCGGAAAACATCTTGGTATTCTAGGTATTCGGGAGGTAACTGGGGAGTCTCTGAAGAAATTGCTGCCAGTGCAACACCAGGTGGAGGGTGACAAGTAGAGACACATTCTGGAAACTGGACCGTTCTTGCTCGCCAATCGATCAGAGGATTGTGTTTCTCTAACCAAGGTATTCCTAGAATAATCTGAAACTGAGGAGCCTTGATCACATCGAACACAATCTTCTCATTGTGTCCATCTTGACTTACTAGCGTCACCTCTTGAGTGGTATGCGTTACTGGCCCGGAGGCTATCTCCGTACCATCCACCGTAGTAATGACGTCCTTTACAGCCTTGGGACAAAGAGTTAGATTCATCCTCAAAACCATTTCATGATCCACATAATTGCCGATGGCACCGCTGTCGACGTAAGCTTCAATTGCATGTAATCGATCCGGATTATCAGGGCTAATGAGGACCATAGGTATCACGAAATGCGAGGACACGGAACTGGTTTTCACGCTCGGCAAGACGACCTCTATTCTTGTCGGGCGAGGTCGTTTCCCTGCTCAGAGTTTGAAACTTTGGTAACTGCAGCTCCTACTGCCTTCTTGGCAGGTTTCACCGGACAGTCTCGAAGAAAGTGCCCTGAGTTTCCGCAATAGAGGCATAATTGCAACTGTTTTCTCCTTTCCCGCTCCTTTTGTGTTAGAGGACCTTTCAGACCCCCTATTTGCATGGGTTCCCCGGAGTCTACTCCTTTGGAAGGAGTTGGCGGTTTGGAAAATACTCGAGCATCAAACTTGGAACGATCGGCCTTCCTGTTCTGCAGTCTGTGATCTATTTGAACGACTAAGTCTATATAGTCCGAACAATCTTGTGGGGGATTCACTACTTGGGCTAACACATCTTTGAGCTCTCCACGTAGACCTCTATAAAACAGCGTAATCCTTTTGTCCTCAGGCCATTGAGTTTCCACTATGAGTCTGTTGAAAGACGCAATATAAGCCAAAAGGTCTTGATTACCTTGTCGCAACAAAAGAAGCTCATTGTCCAAGGCCTGCCCCTGTGAATGTCTTGCAAACAGTTTTTCCATACTGAGCTGAACAGCTTGAAAATCATGGAGGACCGGATCATCTTGATTTACTAGAGGGATCGACCAGTCTGCTGCATTGCCACTAAGGTACGAAAGCACGAAAGCTACTTTAGCTTGATCAGTTGGAAAGGCTGCTGGCCGGCATAAGAAATGCAACCGGCACTGATTGATAAATACTGCAAACCTCTTTGGATCACCAGAAAATCGTTCGGGCGGAGCCAGAGGTACATTCCCAGGTAGGTTGATCTGCACTGGATTCATAGAGGATGTAGAAGGAAGATTTCCCCCAGATGCGGGTAATGGGGTCTGTCCGGCTTGTGACTGTAGCAATTGTCTAGCGAGATCATCTGTTCGCTCCTTGGAAATAATCAGTTCCCTTCTTAGAGCGTTCATTTCCTGACGGGCTGCATGCACTTCTGCCCTTAGTTCCCCAAGTAACTGGGCTAGCTGGTCGGTATCCGAGGTTTCCATAGCGCCTGGACGGGAGTTTTGTGGTAGGCTTTGCGTTCTGTAACGCTCACCTGATTCCCGTAGAGGCGCCAGTATCTTCAACGGTGATGTGTAACACACGGCTGGCTCTTTGGGCTGGACCTCTGTGCACTGTATGTCTGACTCGAAGGGTAAGATGTCTGCAGATAGAAAATATGGGATTAAGGAACTGGGTTATTGAATGTCTCTCTCTTCTTCCCTTTCTCTTCTCCTGTAGAACCACAAAGGTTAACGCTCTCACCTTAGGTAAGTGAATGCCGTGCTCTCCATCTGCCTCGGGGCAGGGTGCTGTAACCAGTTTCTTCACTGGATAAGGGGAGCAGGCCTCTTGACTTCAGAGGACTGCAGTCCGTCGTTTACTGCACGAACGGTAAGTTTCGAGTAATTCTAATGTCTTTAAAGTCTTTAGTAATGATGTTTCTTGTTTTGCAGGGTTCCGGCGATGGCGGATGACGGGCTGAAGTGAGTTGAAGATGGAGCCCGTGTGATGAATAGAAGCGCCTGGAAGCACGTCAGTAAGCGCTTGTTGCCTGCTTCACGATGCGCTCTAACTGTCTTTTTATTTTGCAGGTACAAGTTCGGAGCGGCTGCAGGGTGCCGGAATACCCACTGGGTTAGATGTGGAAAGGAGTAATGGCACGTGAGTATTAAAGTTCCCCAATGTCTTTAAACGCACCTTGTTTTGTCTTTCAGATGCGGGATGCAGCGCCGAAGGCCTCCGGAGCGTGCAAAGAGTTGGTAAGCTTTTGTCTTTCAGATGCCGGAATGCAGTGTGAAGACCTCCGGAGCGCACGAGGAGTAGGTAAGCCTTTGTCTTTCAGATGCCGGAATGCAGCGCGAGGCGTTGGTGACAGCCGATGGACCAGGTAAGTGAAGAGCTGTCACTGAAGACCGTAATGCTAACCTGTTCTTTCTTGTCTTTATAGGTGTTGCTGAAGACTGGATTCAGGATGGTAAGCCTTTTTCCTTAGGCCCAGGATCAGATGCAGAAGACACGATGAGCGTTCTGCTGCAGAGGATGCAGAATAACGCAAAGCAAGATTCATCCATCGGGTGTGGTTTAAATAGCCTCCTGTAATGCTTAGGTGTCTCCTTCCACAGCCACGCCTAGGTAAGAAAAGAGTTCCTGCTTTCCAGAAGAGTTCCAGTGTTCTGAATCTAGGGAGTGGCTCCTGCCCCACCCAACAGGAAAAGTAGTTCCAAACAGAAGAGGATCAGAGGCTCAACTGGCAGGCAAGTAAGCAGCATGGTCTGCTGCAGGTAAGTCCACCCAAGCATTATGAGCCCGGCGCTTCCAGCGCTGGGACTGGGCATATTTATGAGCCTGGTGCCACTGGCGCCAGGACTGGGTCCAAAAGGTCCCAATTGGGACTGGTTGGCACTCGGAACCTGGGTTATGGATCTGCTTCCAAGGGAGTTGGGAAAACCCTGACCTTTTGGAAGCAGAGATCATGACAAATTCATAAAGTTGTGAGTACCCTGTCAGGAGAGTACATCAGGGGTAGGAAAAGGATTGGGAAAGCTAAGGGGTGAAAACCCCTCCTTGCAATTGTGAAACAGTGGCAGTCAAATGGAGAAGGGAAGAACCATACCCCTTTAAGGCTAACAGAGATCCAGAGAGTGAGAAACTGAATATATTTAAAAGAACTGTATGTTAAAAGGATACTCAAGGGAAGAGTCTTCCCCGTTAAACAAACTGGAACATTGATAAAGTGACATTTGAATCATCAGAAGAAATCTAGGGGAAGGGAAGACCCCTTTCCTGGTGGATCTTTTCTTTTTGGTACCTACAACTTTATGATTGGAACTGTGAAAGAAAGCTACAAGTATGCAGTTTACCAAAATCCCCGAGCTACACATTATATTGAGTTTAGCGTCTAAGGGTCAGATTAGGGTTTTGGTCACAGGACGAAGGACGCTCATTGGTGTAACATCCTGACACAGACGTTCCTTAGGTTTGTTGAAAGGGAAATCCCTTTTAGGATTAGGGAATTATAGGATTTCTTCCAACCCCTCTTATTATTTAGTGATAAATAAATGTCTGTAACCAACACTTAACATGCCTCTGTGTCCAAGTCTTACTCTTGATCCCTTACACATGGTGTCCCAGTGGGATCCAACAAAGCCAAAGAATCTATTAGCTTTGATTTAGCTAGTAGTCGAGAAGAAGCCCCACAGTCGGGAGACTGGTTGTTACTCCCTACAGACCTAGTCCTGATACCCCCGAAAGGAACCTATGCAAGATTGGCATCTAAATCAGGGCTAGCTTGGAGACATGGCTTGGATGTTCTGGCAGGGGGAGTGGATCCTGACTATAGGGGTGATGTTAAGATTCTAATGCAGATCAACAGGGAAATTCTCTACACTGTCAAAGTGGGAGAAAAGATAGCCCATGGAATTTTGGAGCAAGCCCTGTTCCCTAATATTTTGAAAAGCGCTCGAGCTAACGAGATTGGAAGAGGTGAGAAGGGATTTGGGAGGCAGATGTAGAACCTACACCAACATCTGAGGTGTTAAAATGTCTTCAAAATCAAAGCGGGCAATTTGTAGATATTTGGGACAATTTATTTTTAAAGAGACACCCCTAGTTAAACACTGTTCAAAATGTGATTAGAAAACATATATTCTTTTAACTGGAACGCTGTCACAGCTCAATTCTGGAATTGTTCATGAACAGGGAGGTGCCTCAAAACGTTACTGTGGAATTGTTTCAATATATTTAATGCAACAGTTCAACAGTTATTGAAATGTGCATCTCTACTACTCTGTAATCAGTTATTATGCTTCATTTGTGACATCAAGGTGTGTGCTGCTTAAGCCAGCACGCAGGACACAATTCCAGCTGCCACTGCATCACTTAGTACTAGCCATGACAAGCTTTTCAAATTCGTTTCATGCAAAATAGCCTTCTGTGACACTTTACATCCGTTTAGGGCAGTACCTTTTTTTATGCATGGCTGGGGTTTAACACATGAGCGGAAGAATCTACATGCTATTAATTATTTTAAAGCACAATGACCCTAAAGACCTGCAAGCAACTAATGTCACTAATGTCATCTCAGAACTAGGCTTCTCCCAAAAAATCCTACAACCCACACACGAAAAAGGCCGTATACTTGACTGGGTTGCTGACTATAACTGCAATACAACGATTGTCGATATCACCCCACAAATCTGGACAGATCATGCACTGATAACTTTCCTCCTAAATGTTAACTTGGCCCTACCTATTGAAATTGCTCTGGCTCCCCCCTTGCCAACCAGAAACAAAAAACTTATAACTACAGAAAAACTGCTACCACTCATCCTCCCCAGACTAAACTCTCTACCTGACGTATTGGACACCTCATCACTAGTAAATGAATTCAACTCTTCCATGGCTACAGCTCTAGATACTATTGCCCCACTGAAACTTAGAAAGAGTAAGCCCAGAGCCCACCTAAACACCTGGTTTACTCCTCACCTCAAATCTCTAAGACTTGAAAAACGCAAATGCGAATCTGCCTGGCGACTAACCCCAACAGAGACAAATAAAATTGCACTCATCAATGCCTCCAAGATTTACAAAAATGAAATAAAGAAAGCAAAAAGAGAGAACTTCAACAACAGAATACTGCAGGCCAAATCTGGAACGAAAGAACTATTCCTTATACTAAAGGAACTAGAAAACCCCATTCCTGTCCAGGATAACTGTGACAAAAATTAAATATGGTGCTCGAACATCCAAAAAGCACTAAATGACAAAATTGCCACACTCCAAACAAAAATTGAGATAAAGAAACAGAATATTCCACCCTCAACCAACCTAAGAGGCAAACCACCAACCAGCACTAAACCAGACCATAAATTTAACTTCTCGAAAGTAACTATACTTGAAACCGAAAAGATAATACTTTCACTCAAGCCATCCAATTGCCGAGGCGACCTATGCCCAGCCCAACTAATAAAAGACGCGGCCAGAGACCTCTCCCCATTCATTTCTAAGCTTATTAATGCCTCCTTTGCCTCAGGCACTATACCAGATAACCTCAAGCAATCTTGGGTCCTCCCCCTCCTAAAAAAACAAACATTGGACCCATCCATCCCGACTAACTACAGGCCTATCACAACGGTACCCTTCCTATTAAAAATCCTAGACAGGGTAGCCTACCTGCAGATCCAAAAACATCTGGAGCTGCACCACCTTCTAGGCACAAGACAATCAGGTTTCAGACCTCAGCATGGAACTGAAACCGCGCTCATCGATCTTAAAACTCAGGTCGATGAGCTGAGAGACTCCGGAAAGATGGCCCTACTCCTCTTACTGGACCTCTCTGCAGCCTTCGACCTGGTGGATCATGATGTGCTTTGCACCCACCTAGAAACAGCTGCCCACTTCTCCACACATGCCATCGCATGGATCAAATCATTCCTAACCGGTAGAACTATGAGAGTCTTCTCTACTTCTGCTGCTGCTGACCCTGTATCCATCACATGTGGAGTCCCACAAGGTTCTTGTGTCTCCCCCACTATGTACAACATCTTCACGAAGCCCTTGTTCGATGATCTAGATAATCTGGGTGTCACCTACACTAACTATGCGGATGACACTCAGATTCTCATACCACTCTCAGGGGATTATGAACAAGATTTGGCCTTGGTGAATAAGATTTATCTCATCATTCAGGCATGGATGGCCACCCACGGGCTATGCCTGAATGATGACAAAACGGAACTCATCATAATGGGGAACACACTACGGAAACTCCCTACTCTTGGGAGCCAACAGCAAGTGCCTGAAAAGATGTCAAATCATCCAAAACAACGCTATCAGAACGATCACTGGAAAATCATGGAGAGAACACATCTCCGGAGAAAGGAAAGCCCTCCACTGGTTGGCTATGGAGGAGAGAATCTCCTTCAAGTCTCTCACCATAGAACATCGCTGTCTCTATGGCACAGCCCCGACCTATCTCAAGAAACAGTTTAAATGGTACGAACCATCCAGGAGCCTTAGATCATCTAATATAGGCAAACTTCAAACCATTATCACTAAAAAACAACATGGCCTTGGCAAGGCCTTCCCGACAATAGTCATCGGTAAATGGAATGACCTACCCACTTCACTAAAACTTGAGCCTAACTATCTCATCTTCAGGAAAAAACTGAAAACCTTTCTTTTTAAGTAAATCCTAGAAACACATTGTATCTTACTGAGTTAATTTAGGCCTCTCCCGACTAGTCCCGTCTTCATCCTTTTGTTGTCCTGTCTATGTGTCAGCGCTCTGATGCCCGCGGGCTTTAGCGCTATATAAACAAATAAATAAATAAAATAAATACACAAAACATCAAAAGATTAAAAGAAGAATACTCCTCCTTCGTCATAGACGGTAACACTATCAAGGTAGCAAAAGAGGTAAAAACATTAGGGTTTTACCTTGATTCCCACCTCTCCCTAACCAAACAGGTGAGCGCAATGGCATCCAGCACCGCATATACCTGCAAGCTGATTAGAGCCGCAAAACCATACCTATCCACTGCCAACTGCCTAACCCTTGCTCGAGCATTAGTGCTGTCGAAATTGGACTACTGCAACGCACTCTATATAGGGGCCAATAAACATACGCTGCAAAAGATTCAAACACTACAGAACAATGCTCTTAGAGCTGCCTTAGGAATTCCAAGAAGGGAGCATATTTCAGAGGCTAGAAGACAATCCAACTGGCTCTCCACAGCGGACAAAATCAAACTCAAGACAGCTTCTCTAACTTTCAAAAGTATCAACCATCTAGCACCCAAATACCTAGCTGTTAGATTCAACAGAAAAATCTCCACTAGACCCACCAGAGAAGCATACTCCAACCAGTTAGTGATACCCCCATTTAAACTAAGTACGGCCGGAGGAAACAGCTTCCCGGTCAAAGCTGCCCAGCTCTGGAACTCCCTCCCGTCCGGCTTGAGATCTCCCCAATCCTACGCTCTCTTCAGATCTAACTGTATCAATTGGATCAAAGAAAATGACCGATAGTCCTGCCCTACACCAACATAACCACTGTTCTACAGACGTACTATGTACATAATTATATACTCTCTATCTTCCTACTGCATATTTCCTGTATATATTATGTTATATGTATATATTATGCACAATGTATATTCTCCTTACTGTCCTGCATTATGTAATTTCTACCATGTATAACCACTACTTGTAAACATGCGTAACCTGTAAAGTTTAAAGTATCCTTGAACAACGCGCCCGGTTACCTTCGGGTCTGGCGCGTGCTATAAATAATAAACAAACAAACAAACAAACAAAAAATAAAAACGTTTTAGATGCATTTTTAGTAAATTGCAACAAAAAAAAATCTGCAAAGCATTATTAATATGTATCAGCCTGTATAGAAGATCTCTTGCATCACAATAAGCAAAAGGTCAGCTATTACGCGGGATGACAGTGTATGGCCATGTATTGTATGAAACAAAATTTCCCCTACTGTACCTGAAAACGATGTTGCAGGTCACCTCGGCGTTCCGTGGCCTTATAAATATCACTGATAGAGTGGTTTATTTCTCACATTATACAAGGTTACACGGTATGTTAGCTCTCTCAGTTTACAGACCAGTAGTGTGTGTCATAAATTGGGGAAAAACAAGCCCTTGACTAATAACTCAGTGTGATATGGGATGAGTAGGTCATTTGTCAGCATGTCTCTGTTTTGCACACGATGAGCAATGCACGGCTGTGAATGTGAACACTCCAGCTTTCAGTTTACTTCTGCAAAGTAAACATTTTTGGTTGCTCAAAGATGCTACTCTAATCAAAGGCCCTTCAGTTTCCTGCCACGCACTATGCAGGATAATCACCTGAATACACTGCGAAAGAAAACTTCAAAATACATTAGTCTGTTGATTTAGTTGATGGTAATTTTGAGAAAACAACATGTCCAAAAAAGTACTTTTTGGTGCCAAGTGTGAAGAGCCTTTCTTTCCACAAAGTTTACTTTCATTAAAAACTAATGGAAACATAACAGTGGATATGTTACATTTGCTTGCCCGTTGATTATTTAAATTGGCGTTCACTTGAAGGGTGCTGTGTTATTCAGGGTTAGGAACATGGCGCAGTTTAGGAGACTGGAGTTCTTAATGATGCACATTGGAGTAAAAAGATTTTAAAGGCAGTTCTTAGCACCAGTGTATCCATGAACGGAGACGAGATTGAACACTTGCACAAACGTGAATACGCTTTCACAAAACGGAGCTTTCAACTATGCAGCTGGTTTTATTCACCCAGTGACAGCTCCAGTATAGGCTCCAGAAGTCAAAAATATATGGCATTGCTTCAGTTAGTCTTTTTTGGACGATTTAAGTGTAGAAAAGGCCAAAGAAATCTCCAAAAAATAGCAGTCAGTAAGTCAAAGACTTCCAAAGTGTGCACTGTGTTTAAAATATGACTACTAGTTGTGGAGCCTCAAACATATTCTTAAACATTCTGATGTAATTTTCTATTTTCGTAGAACATCTCCCTGACCCCATTCAGCTGCGTCTAGGAAGGGACTTTTAAATATCAAATTGCTACTTTGTTTTCAAATTTTTTTTCAGATATCATTTAAACCAATAAATTAGATTGACTTCATAGGAAAAAAGTGGACTAACTTTCACATTTTTATGAATTGAATTGTAGGACTCTCAACTAAAAAGTGTTCTGATCCAGTATATATCGTAAAATGTACCCCATCATGCGTTTTAAGGATATTTAAATTCACAACTCAGCAAAATTGTTAAATTCCGTTCCGCCTGCCATGGAAGCAATATCTGTAAAATGTTGATCCGTTTTGCCGCAATCTGCCGTTCCATCAACCCTGCATATCGAAAAGAGTGGCACAAAGTTTCTCCTGCCATCGTGTGAACCGAAACAAGCTGCGTAAAGTTCCTCATGCCTCTGCATGAACCTAGCACAGATCGAAAAGAGCCGCACACAGTTTCTCGTGCAAATGCGAGAACCCAGCACAATTAGAAAAGAGCGGCACAACGTTTCTCGTGATGCTGCGTGAACTTAGCATGAATAAAAAACAGCAGCATGAAGTTTCTGCGAACCTGCCACAGTTTGAAAAAAATGTGCAAAGTTTCTCATGCCACAACACAAAAGTAGTACGGATCTAAAATAAGCCAGCGTGAAGTTCTCATGTCGCTGCGCGAAACTAGCACCAATCGTGGAAAACCGCATGAAGTTTCTTGTGCCGCTGCACCAAACTCCCACGGATTGAAAAGACCTGCACAACAAAGTTTCATGTGCCACTGCATGAAACTAGTCTGGATCAAATGAAGACCCTCACAAAGTTTCTCATGCTGAAAACATACGGCAGAGCTGCGCAATCCTGTCATGAATCAAAAAGATGTGAGAGGTTTCTTGTGGCACTGCGCAAAACTAGCATGGTACGTAAGCACCTGCACAAAGTTTCTCGTGTTGTTGCATGGAACTAACAGGGACTGGAAAAATAAGACCTGTGCAAAGTTTCTCATCGCACTACACAAAACTAAGATGGGAACAAGTAACACCATGCTTCACATGAAACCAAAATGTCAGTGGCTGCAGAACCGCAATTCTGATTTCGCAGAACGGATGGAAGCGGATTCCAGTGCATATTTTGCACTTTTCACTTCACAGGCAAAAATATTACTCACCCCTATGTGTGACTATATAGAGGAACAACTTAGAAGCCTGAGCTCCTTAAGCAAGTCACACATTTTTTAGGTGCTCTGCAATATACTTTTGCATATGATGGAGCATATTGTATTCCATATAATACATGGTTATATCAGCATCCCTTTTAATCCTTGATCTCTTGATCACTCTCTTCCAAAATATGTTCTAGCTTTTCATATATAGGTTAAATCTAGAATATGTATTGTTGGAGATAACACACCAATATGAAGCTTGTTATTCACAGCTTATGTGGGCCAAACACATATTTTAAGCACTGTAATAAATGCTGCATAAAAGTTCACTCAACAAACATACTTCTATAAACCTCTGCTTATCAACCAATGTCAACATCAAAGGTGTTTTGTGTAGGTCACGGCTGTCATTGGCATGACTTTGCAGCACAGTTTCCTTGTCTAAAAATGCTATTGTTTCAGAGCTCATTTATCAGGCAGCCTCGAGTACGGTCGGAATGAATGGTGCATAGGAGGCATATTTGTCGCATGACACAGTCAATTGTCAAAAGCAAAACCGAGGTGGGGCAGGAGGGCCTGGGGGCCAGGGGAAGTCATCCGCTTTGTGATGAGACCCTTGGGGTGAGGATTGTGGATCCCCCGCACTCTACCAGTTCTCCCCTATCTTTTGTGCCGAGGATCCATGTTAGAAATGGCTGATGGCCGCTTGATTCCACACCTCCTGCCTGCGACACCATTTCACAAATGCCTGCGCCGTCCCTTTAACCTTCTACAAAATGTATTTCATACCTGGTGGCTGAATTTCTTTTTGGGCGTCGAGCGATACCACTTTCCTTGGTATTGCTGGCGCATACTCCGATATAATGCTCCCAAGCTCTGCTCCGACAGTCATCTGTGCGGAGAGCCTATAGAGCTGAGGAGAAACTCAGCAAGCCTCATCCGGAAACACTTGAAGTCTCCGGACTAAGGCCACTTGCCCATGCCATCTGCTGGGCAGAAAATAATAAGCAGAAAATCAAGCTGAAAAGAAGGCAAATGGAGAGGAAAAGAAGACTAATCTCTGTCTGCAACTATTGTCGTATGCTGTGGTGAGAATTCTTATATTTTATTCTTATCTCATCATTTGGTTGTGGCTGCTCGTGGTTCCCCCAGCTTCATACAGCTGTAAACTTGACTAGTTACTTTTTCTATTACTCATAATACCACCACAGACATTTTCCTGGCCATAACCCTATATTTTCTGGGACATTTTAACCGACTATACTGAGATACATCATGGCTTCAGGAAAAGGCGGGCAAACGCTAGCACAGGCTAACAAGGACTCCCAGTCAGCCTCTTCCCCAGCCACACTAATAATGTCCCAAAAGTGACTCCCCTCCTCTGCAAATCCTCTGACCCTAGCATGGAATTACTATTATAGGAGATAAGGTCTTTAAAGCCTTTCATTGAGACTACCAATTTAAAAATGCAACAACTCGACGACAGATGGTGCGCATTTGAAAATAGAATGGAGGATGTGGAAAAAAGAGTAAGCTTAGTGGAAGATCACTCTCCTACAGTAATATCATTCAAAAGTACCATTATAGAGCTCCGGAGGCACAATGAAGAACTTGAAAACCGAGGAAGAAGGAACAATCTTCGTATCTCAGGCCCACCTGAAGGATGTGAAGGGAAACATGCAATCTTGTTTCTGCAGAAAATGCTTTCGGGCCTTCTCCACATTCCACTGGACATCGTCCTCAATATTCAACGGGCGCATAGAATTTGGCCCCTAAAATCTGCTCATGCACATCATCAAATGCCACATACTGTTATATTTTTATTATTGGAATATACACAGCTGCAGTTTATCATTTCCAAAGCTAAAGAAAAAAAAACACTCTTATCTGGCAAGGCAACAGGATATACATTTCTCAACATGTTGCTCGGGCACAGCGACAAAAGGAATTCCTCTCATATCGTCATGCCATTAAGCAACTCAACATCAGATATGGTCTTTTCCATCCCTGTTCCTTCAAATTCACACAGAATGGGAGAAAGTCTGACTTTGATGATCCTGCAGGCCTCAAATCCTTTATAAGATCCCTCAAGGCTGAGAGCATGGATACTTCTACTTCACCTGTGCCTTCTACATCCGGCACCTGATTCTCCACCCAGAATATTATATCTAATTATTGTATTGTTCCTGTTTTTAGCTGTGGGCTTTGACTTCATATTCAGTTATTCTTGATATAGTTTACGGGTGCGGTTGTTGTGGTTTGGCTGCCCTTCACCCTGTGGGATTCATTAGGAAGTCAGACCAGCTGTCACATAGCTCTCAACTTTGCTCTGCTCATCTCTCTGTGTTAACCTGACACCTATTGTATCATCTATTTGTTTGTACCTCTCACTCTCTTCATCTTTCTCTATGTCTCCTATTCTTCTGCTATGTTATACAAATGTCAGATTAATTTGTCTCCCCATCTCCCTTATGTATCCTCCCTATGTGTTGAGGTGATTCTTAAATGGCACATTACATACGCCATGACAGCTATGTGATTATTTTTGCTTTATTATTCTGTGATGGGTAATTCTCCTACTCAATTGCTATGTCTAACATATATTGTTGATACTTATCCTTTAAACATCTGTAGTAGATAATGAGTGGATTTAAATGCATATCCTGGAATGTGAAAGGGATTAATAACCCAAATAAGCAGTGTAAAGTTCTTTCACATCTCAAAGGATTTGGTCCCTCTGTTGCCTGCATCCAGGACACCCACCTGTCCATGACTGAATCAATGAAACTGAAATCTTTCTGGGTCCAAGATGTAATCGCCAGCCCTGCCCCAGCAAAGGCAAATGGTGTAGCTATACTCATTAATAAGAACCTCCCCAACGAGATTATTAATCAAAAAATTGATAGCGATGGTAGGTGGGTGTGGGTTAACCTGCATATTGGGGTTAATGTTGTATCTGTTATGAATATTTAAGGCCCCACTGTGCCAGATGGCAATTTCTGAGACTCTGTGAAACAAAACATCTTACAATCTGACTTCATTAACCTAGTGGTATGCAAAGACTTTAACAACGTTCTTGAGCCATTCATGTACAGGAGATCCAGATGTGTCTTCCGAAGCTCCAAATCCCACGATTCATTTATCCGCTGTAACTTGGCAGATACTTGGAGACTTTCACACCCCACAGACTTTCATTTCACATTTCACTCACTGCCCAATGACTCCTTCTCATGGCTAGACTATATCTTTGTCACTATTGTTATCTCTGATCATGCCCCTGTTATTAAAACCTTCGATTTTCTTAATAGTCACAAACACTCAAGCAGATGGCGCTTTAATCACATACTGTTACAAGACCATCAATTCATTAAGTCATTTGCCAGTTTTCAGCAGCAGTTCTGTCTTGACAATAAAGATGAAGACACCTATTAAAATTGAAATCCAAAATATATCAAACCTCCAGTAAAGCAGGGAAGGAAGACTCTTGCTTCCTATCTCAAATCATGCAAAGAGAAAACCTTCATCTCACATATTAAAAACAGTATGGGCACTATTGTTACTAACTACGGTGAGATTCTAGAGGTTTTCAAAACCTTTCAGTCTAACCTTTATTGCCCAGACACTACTATCACTCCTGACAATCTGCTCTCTTTCTTTCAAAACCTCAAGAGAGACTTCTATCCCCAGGTAGATATCAGCAGCCTTGAGTGCCAATTTCCCACCCATGAAATCATTCAGCGAATCAGAGATCTCAAGACAGGTAAAGCACCTGGTCCTGATGGCCGATCTCCTGAGTTCTTTGATTGCTTTTCCAATATTCAATCCCCCAAACTGAAATCACTTTGCTAACAAAACTCTTTCCTCTGGGTCATTTGTAGAATCCAGTTCTCTTCCCTAAAGCTCAAAAAGACTCTGACCTCCCTTAAAATTAAAGGCACATTTCCCTAATAAACGTAGAATGCAAGATATTTGCAAGAATACTTGCTTACCAATCCGTCCTCCCCAAATTAATTAAAGCAAGTCAGGCTGGCTATGTAAAAGGGAGAAACAGCTCTTCAAATGCAAGACTCTTACTTGATGCCATTCATCTTATAGCGAAAAACAAAACAAACAAGGATATGCCGCAATTGCGCTTGATGCCGAAAAAGGTTTTGATCGGGTGGGTTGGAAATTCTTGTTTCAATCTTTATGCTGACATGGCTGTGGGGAGGGTTTTATCTCGCTGGTCAAACTTCTATATTCCAATCCCAAATCTTCTATTTTTATTAATGGTCAATCATCTTTTTACTTTCCCCTTAAAAGGGGCACTAGACAGTGCTGCCCACTTTCAATCATTTCATTTTTTATCTCCTGAACCTTTATTAGAACGTATAAGAAGTGACACTCAGATTACGGATGTAACTTGTGTGGTAAATAAGAATTCAAAATCACGGCATATATTGATGATATTCTTAATCTCTTAAAAATCCCAAAAGATTATATTTCATGTTTATTATCAGTCCTAAATGATTTCTCTTCTGGATATAAATTAAATAAAGACAAATCAGAGATCTTACCTCTTAGCTCATTCTGCCTCAAGCATGAAATTGATATGTTCGGCTTTAAATGGTGTGACAATTCACTTAAATATCTGGGTCTTCTCTATGCCTCTTCCACCAGGAATACTATAAAACTAAACTCTTCATCTCTTCTCCTTAGACTCAAGGAACTTACCTCTTTTTGGTCTCCTTTATATCTCTCTTGGTGGGAGCATCTTGAAACTATCAAGATGCTTTCATCCATTATACTCTATTACTTACAAATGCTCCCCATTCCACTCCCCATATCTTTCTTCTCTGCTATCAAGTCTATCCTACTCAATTTGTTATGTAGTACTGGCAAAAACAAAATAATTTCTATCAGCAAGCTTAGAGCTCCCTTTGAGCATGGCAGAGTCAAATGTCCAGACTTCAAGCGTTACCATGACACATTCCTAATTAAACAATCATGCATCTGGCATACCTCATCTGAAACCGAGGACCTCTCTACCTGGTTCATTCTTGAATGGGAATTAATCACCCCTATCAGAACCCAAGATTTGGTATATATATTCAGATTTCTATCTTCTAAGCTTACCAACCCGATCAAGGCTGCTGTTTCTGCCCTCAGAACCTTTCTTTTCCAACCTACTCATTGACTCTCATATTCTCGCCATTTCTATGGAACAACGACATATCACATTTAATAACAAGTCACTTTGCAGGAAGTCCTGGATCAGCAGGGGCATTAGATCCATTCATCAAATGTATCATGTCACAGGCTGGGAATCCTTCCAACATCTTAAAAAAACATTTACCCTCATCGGATTTTAGCTTTTATAACAAGTTAGTTAATGATTGCCATAACAGCCTTGATCAGTTCACTCAGAAGGAGCTCAATCCCAACCCCACGAGAATACTGTTATGACCTCTACTCCCAATGTCAAAGCGGCGCAATTTTATAAATTATTATGGACTAAAGACTCTCCTACTGATAGATGGTCTACCCAAGTCCAATGGGAAGCAGATTGTGGAAGCAGTTTGACGACGTAACTTGGGAATTACTCTGGACTGGGGTCAAAACTATCTCCACCGCAGCAACATATCACAAAATCTATTTTTCCTTCTCCACAGGGCCTTTATAACTCCAATGCGGCTGTTGAAAACTAAATTTGGCACAGATGGAAGCAGTTGGACTTGTGGAGATAGCTGTGAATCCTATAGACCTATGCCATATGTTCTTTCAATGCCCCTATGTTCATTCATTCTGGCGTGAGGCGTTGTCTCTCCTGAACATCATTTGTAAAGTCTCCTAGGGAGCATAGCCATTGAAATTGGAAATAAAGCACATCCCACCTATGATCTCTATGACTTATTTATTGCGAGAGCCAATAAACACATCACTGCCAACTAGAAATATTCCAAAAACCTATCAGTCAAAGGTTGTTGGAACAATGTATGTCACATTCACAGATTAGAACAATGTATGGCACTGAATATTCATGTGAGACTCAAACGCAATGTAAATGGTCCTTTTTTTACTGAATATTGCTCCTTTAACAATATATCAACTCACGGTTCATGAATATCTAATACTTCAATGCTTCAAAGAATGATTACATGTGTATTTCTATTACCCACACCCAACTTTTAATGTTCTAAATCCCTCATTCCCTCTCTCCCTCTGTTCCCTGTTCATCCTTAGTGTGTATAGCCCTTGTTTGTCAATCATAATCATTGTATACTGATTAGATCATCAATCTCGTTGACTATTATATCCATACTGTTATTTTACCCTCATTATTGGACTGTATCATCTATTCATCAACATTATGCATTCTTCTTTCCAGTATTTTTGTTTATGAAAAATCTGCTCATAGATTTATCTAATTATTTGTCTCACTGTAATCGCGATCAAATGATCAATACAAATCATTAAACAAAAAAAAGAAATGACATGAACAATACGGCGGACCAAAAATGGGTGCACATGAAAGCAGGGCAGTTTCGAAGCTGTAGCAGGGCTCATTAATTGAGTCAGGATGAAATACAGAGAGGAAAGCAAGTGGTTCACAAGCCGCCTCACACTGGGAGAGAATCCTAGAACAGGTGAGTGATCTGTCTGCCCACTTACGTCACTACGGTTGTGCTCACCAAAAAGGACAGATCAAGAGACTATTTGGAGACTTACTAACAGCCTGGAGTAAGAAGAAACAAAGGAGCTAAACTGTTCAACAGTGCAGAGAACACATCTGCAGGGTGGTGAGGGCTGCAATGACAGTGCTGTCTGACGCCAAGAGGATGGCAGATACCTTTGAGGCCCCAACCTCCCGGATCTCTCCCAGTTGTGGTGTTTATCATGATTAGAAACATGAAAAGTGACATCACAGTTGAATAATCAGATCCGAGACGGAAGCACATGAGGAGATGGAACTCAATTGGTCAATAGGGTGAGTCAGGGTTAACGAGAGACAGACCCAACCACTCATGGGCTATATTGAGGCACTTAAGAGGGCTAGCCCGTTATAAAAGGAGGCCGAAGGAAACATGTAGTGTGGGAGTTTAGAAAGATACATTGAAGAGTTGCTGCAGTTGAAAAGAAAGTGAGAAAGGAACAAGGATAGTAGATTGCTGGGCTGTGCAGCCCAGTTCCCGAAGCACATTGCTAAAAGCATAATGGGGCCAAATTGCACAGCCTGTGGCATGGGCCAGGGGAATCTGAAGGAAAATTGACTAATTGCAAGCCTACTGGTATGGTGGTTGAGTCAAAATACACAGGGGCTGAATGTGCCATAGGAGTCTAACTGCACAGCTCTTTTGAGCCATATGAATATTACTGACAGTTTTGTATATGTGGATCTATGTAGCTTTGACTGACTTGGCAGGGACAGAAAGCTCAGAAGAAATTAATCTAAAAAGATGTACAGCCATTTAATTAAGTTTTTCAGTAGCACTGGAAATGTTGTTAAAGGAGCTGAATTCCACACTGTGTGCTAGCCCTGGCAGTAGGCATACATTATCGGTTTATTTTTTGTTTATCTGGGTAGTGATGTTGTTTGCTTGTTATCATTGAATAGTGCTGTCATAACCACACCCTAATAACAATTCTGGAATTAATACATTATCTGAAGTTTATAAGCAAGGACATGGCCCACCCCACTGACTCTAAAGTGACAATGCGATATTTCTCATTAACTCATGGTCAGGCTTTGAAAGGTTAGGTATGGCCTTGTTCTCTCATAGTGCCCTGTATTTCACCTTCCCGCAGCTCTGATTTGCACCAGTCTCACTTTGCGACTTTCTATTCAACTTCTCTTGGTTCAGTCGAGCACTCTTCTCTCACAGTAGAATGTAGTTCACCTTCACATAGTTCAGTCCGGCACTGGTCCCTCCCACATACTTGCTGTTTACCTCTGATCTGCACCATGACTTTTGGGTCACCTTAGTTCAGCTAAGCAATTGTGTCTCAGAGTAGCAAATGGTGTACCATTGATTGACACATTCTAGCACTTGTATGCTACTGTCCTTCCACAAATCATCCCCTACACTCCACTGTTTTTTCCATTCCCCTCTGTGTGCCATTATTCTCTCATATTACCTGCACCACTCCTTTCCGATAACAATGAGAAGGTAAGTTCCACTTTGCTTGCGGTAGTCTGTCATCTCTGGGAAAACACATACATAATGGTTCTTTATCGACCAGTTCCACACACACCATAATCACATTATTTTCCTGAGCTTGTGGTCAGGAAGGGCCATCAAGGAGTGTTGATCATCTCAATTCATGAAACTAAACTACTCTATGAATTGAACAAAGGTAGTAGGCGCTCCTCTCTCGGAAGAACAAGGCATGGTAACCTGTTCAGTGGTTGTTAGCCACATTGAGAGTTCGCATCCATCTGCTTTTTGCTCACTGTATCTTTCACAGATGGGAAATATCCATTTGCATATCAGTCTTTGTCCCACCCACATTGGCAGTCCAGCACCAAAATGCTATGGCAATTCCTCTCTGAACAAGAGTACCTACAGCAACCCCATACACGTGTTTCAGCCTTGTTGGGCATCATCAGTGAGGTGAAGCTGAGCCTCTCTAAGCACAGTGAGCAGGGAGTCCACGTCTGGTTCCCCCAGGTAACCTAGGGTGACCAACCCCAAGTTCCTTCAAAAAATTCAACAAAGGTAGCAGGCACCCCTCTCTCAGAAGAACAAGGCATGATATGATATGATATGATATGGCATTTGTAATGCGCCTATACACAAATATTTCAAGGCGAGATGAGGCAGGGGGGGAAGGGAGACAGACAACTAGGCAGGGTGTCATTCAGATCGTGCAAGTGCAAGGTTAAGGGGACGGGAAAAGTGCAAGGGGGAAAGGGAGAGGGGAAAGTGCAGTACACGGTTAGTAACGAACAAGATAAATAATAAGGGCCAGCTGGTGGCAAGTGCAAGATAAGTGCAGACAAGTGCTGGGAAGAGGGGCTGTAGGGATACAGAGACAGTCCTGCAATGCAGGGGTTGCCGGGAAGGCAGTGCAGGGGAGAGTGGCTGGGCCAAGGACCGAGATTGGTGAGTGGCCCAGTTGCTGATTTAGTACAATTTCAGTGATTTAGCAGGGGAGAGAGGGAGAGAAAGCAGAAGCAAAGAGGAGGGTTTTGAGGCGCTTCTGGAACCGGAACCGGAGATGGTTCTCCTCAAGTTTTAGGGAGGCAGGAAGGCTGTTCCAGAGGGAGGCCCCTGCAGCAGAAAGAGATCTCCCACCAACTCGTTGCTTAGAGAAGCGGCTGACCATGAGGAGTTGGAGGCGGATGAGTGAAGTGCATGAGAAGGAAGATATTTAGGAAGGGAGAGTTGAAGGTATTTTGGCCCCAGGCCCCAGAAGGCCTTGTGGACAATGCAGAGGGTTTTGAACTTAATCCTCGCAGCCACAAGAAGCCAGTGTAGCAATTTCAGTCCTGGAGAGATACGGTCCCAGTGCTTGAGGCCAAGGACAAGTCTCGCAGTCCTGTTCTGGATGAGTTGCAGAGGGCGGAGAGTAGAGGTAGGCAGATTTAGGTAGAGGCTGTTACAGTAGTCCAGCTTCGAGAGAACCAGGGCTCTGGAGACAGTGAGCTTCTGGGGGAAGGAGAGGAAAGGAAGGATACCTCTGAGGAGGTGTAGCAGGTAGTGTGATTTCTTAGAAACGTCAGAAATGTGAGGCGAGAAGGAGAGAGTGGAGTCGAAGATGACCCTGAGGTTTTTAGCCTTGCAGGTAGGTGCTGGAAGAGGGAGGGCCAAGAAAGGCCGGCCAGAGAGCTGCAGGGAAGGAGGGAGTGGGTGTGTCGATGAGTAGAATCTCAGTCTTACTGGCATTAAGGCAGAGGTCGTTGGCGGCACACCATTCCTGGATAGCAGAAAGACAGTCAGAGATGAGGGAAGGAGAAGAGGAGGCCGAGGGTAGCCTGAAAATGAGCTGGGTATCATCAGAATAGCACTGAAAGTAGGGGCAGAGAGCAGCGATGCGGTGGGTGAGAAGTGCCAGGTACTGGTTGAACAGCCAGGGAGAGAGGTTAGAACCCTGGGGGACACCACAGGTAGAGAAAAAGATGTCAGACAGGAAAGACCCCAGTTGGACCTTGGAGGGTGGATTTGAGAGGAAAGAGGTCAGCCAAGCCAGAGCAGCCTGGCCAGTGATACCCAGGTTATGATAACCTGTTCAGTGGTTGTTAACCACATTGAGAGTTCGCAGCCATCTGCTTTTTGCTCACTGTATCTTTCACAGATGGGAAATATCCATTTGCATATCAGTCTTTGTCCCAACCACATGGGCAGTCCAGCACCAAAATGCTATGGCAATTCCTCTCTGAACAAGAGTACTTACAGCAACCCCATACACGTGTTTCAGCCTTGTTGGGCATCATCAGTGAGGTGAAGCTGAGCCTCTCTAAGCACAGTGAGCAGGTAGTCCACGTCTGGTTGCCCCCAGGTAACCTAGGGTGACCAACCCAAAGTTCCTTCATAAAATTCAACAAAGGTAGCAGGCGCCCCTCCCTTGGAAGAACAAGGCATGATAACCTGTTCAGTGGTTGTTAACCACATTGAGAGTTTGCAGCCATCTGCTTTTTTTAAACTACTCTATGTTTTGGAGCTTTGTGATATGATGATACTATAACGCTTGCAAATATTAAACATTCCCTAAAACATATCTGCCGACTCTCTTTGATTTTATATTTAATTAATTAAATTCTTCTGTTTTCAAAATGTACACACCGCCAATTCTCTGTGACCTTCTGTTTACTCTGTGTTCCTTGGCTGCATCTTTCTTCTTATGTGCAGTGACTGGGTGAAATGAAGTAGGTAGATGAGGTCTAGAGCTGGTGGAACAGCCAGATGAAATGGAGATTTTGCATCCTGTGTAGAATCATGTTGGAAGGCAGTGGTCCAACAAGTGCAAACCGGCCACCATCATCTCACGAGATTTCCAAATCTTGCAAGATTTCCAGAGAATAATTTCCAGACGTCTGAGAGAGTTCCTGTGAACAGTTTTTATCCAAAGGAGACGTTGCCTCTATCGGAAATGGCACACTAAGGACAGCAATGAACCCTAATGATCCCCTAAACCCTAATTCCTGGTGATAATGTGGTTACTGTCCCTCTGAACCGCGTCTTACTGCTCTGCACCATGCAGCCATTGGATAAGTCCATGGGTAAGCGTGGTCTGGCCAGAAGGCGGTGCGTTGTCTTCCCAAAGGCAAGGGTGTTGCACTCAAGCCTATAATCCACCTTGGTTTGCACACAAGTCTACTTCCTATCTCTGCCCGCACTGGTGTCCAGAGGGGTTGGTTCGCTCTCGGCTATATTTAAATATATCACTCCAGCCACTGGAGGATATTATTCAAAGGCATATTCTTCAGTTTCATTAGTATGATAATGATAAGCATATCCATGGCTCTTTTCAAGGCTCTACTTAGACAACCTCAAATCCCGGACAGCTGCTTGACTAAAGCAGCCATTTGGGAAAACTAGCTGCAGTATTTGCGCATACAAGATGGAAATAAAATGTTTATCAAGATGGCTGAGCTTATGTCAGGTATAATGTGAGCCGAGACTGGTTGTTCATGTGCGATGTATGGCTGTTATGCTAATAATGAAACATGTAATATTGCTTGATCATAGATCTAATATGTAGCTATGAAAATTGCCACATTTGAAAAATATCTCTACAGTTTTGTGCAAAGTTTTCCATAGATTTGGACTATCTCTAGCACTGGTTCCATAGCCTTGAAATCATCTTACCTCCTGCTTCAAAAACACCAGCAGCATTTTCCATCAAAACCTGTAACTCATGTTTATATTTTACTTTGCAATGTTGTTTGTTATTAATTTGTATACCTAATTTATGGTCACAATCGGCCTGTTACCTCCCTCGGGCGAGTCCACGCGTTGTAGTTCCATTGTTATCAGCATGTCTAGCACTTAAATTGAGACTGTGGCAATATTTGATACATATGTTGGTTTAGGAGTTGTGCATATAGACTGTGCACTAACTGTTACGCTTAATTTGTCTAAAATGATCACATACACATTTTTTCATATTAAATACAGTTTTCGTTCATTATGTATTTTCGAATTGCTTTCTTAGTCCATATTGTATTGGTTCGTCATACAAATGGTAATTTCTTTGGCCGTATTGTATTTTTTCGTCACACAATTTTTGTTATTCAAATTGAAGTATCCTTATTGAGCAAGACTTCAATATGCATCTCTCAAAACGTGTTTCCCCACATGTGTTACCATGGCTCATCAGGATAGAGTCTGTTGTATAGGGTAATGGACATCAACAAACAAGAAAGAAAAGAAAAAGATAGGAAAGGAAAAAGAAAGGATTACATGTATGGTGTTCAAGGTAATCTTTTCCAAAGTTGCTTAGATAGTCAGATCACCAGTTGATTAGGGTACTCACCCTCAGTTATAGTTTCTTTATGGGATAATTTCTTGATTGTTCTTATTGAGTTACAGTAAGGTCTTCTGTAGTCAGTCTCCGACAAAGTGATTGTAAACTCATGTTAGAAATCTGTTATGTACACTTACTAATTTCCCCATATAAGTAGAGGGGATCTTATTGTGTTCTCCTCAACCCTTTATTGTTTATTTAAATGTGCTTATAGGCCAGGTAAAAGTTTCAAATTGGTTATTTTAACAATAGTGAATGATCTTCCAAATTTAAATTTGGCTCCTTCTGGTTTAAAATACTTAAACTTAAGTGAAAAGAGGTGCTGCTTTAGCTTTAATTTAGAGGGCCCTATCTTAGAAGAGTAAAAAGGCCAGGAAGGAACCATTTCTTACCTTGTATTTCTAGCAGAGGTGAGAAGATTCGATTGTCTTCTGTCACAGCGCCCGATCCGCGTTGTGAATTCCTTGCTCATTCATGTACTTCTGCTTTTATGTACGGGCGGAATGAAGTCATTGCATACAATAACGCAATGACATCATCGCGTACGTCAGTGCGATGACATTTTTATAACGTGATGCAGTAATTTTTAAAGATTTTATATTTGTATGGGATTATTTTAAACCCCATTACTCCTGGCAATTGATTTGGTTGAGCCTAAACGGATATTTTGGCCGCATATTAAGATGAGTTTCAGTATGATGTGGTGTGTTGATTTAAAGATGGAAAAAGGGGAAAGAAATGAAAGTAAAGATATTTAATACACATTAGTTCCTTAATCAATACCCTAAATTTGTTTTTTGCAAAATGTTAAGTCTCATACTTGGCGGTGAATATTTCAAGATGTTCATAATCTCCCAATTCATAGACCTACATTTACAACCTCTATCAACCGGCACAGCATCTTTCCTAAGAGATACAAAACATGTAATACAACAGTTGGAATAGATCCCTTGGAAAAAGGACTACCTATTTGTGACTCCGGACGTGGTGACTGACATCCTGAGTGACTGATACACCTGCCAAGGGTGCTAATATATTTGAATCTGGTTTCAGTTGTTTTGCTATGTTCAGTGTATTGTTGTTGAACTTGAGTAGTACATGGGGCCCCCTTTTTAAAGCAATTAAATGTTGACACCCCCTGCTTCCAGTATTAATCCCACCTTTTTGATATACATTTTTTAAAAAATAACTTTATTGGTTTTTTAACAGTATAACAAGACACAATCATGATCAATAAGACTTTCTCAAATATAGATCAGGTGTCTGACCACCCCTCCCCGCCCTCCACTCCCTCCCCTTGCCAAGACCACGGGCGGACCATCGATGATCTTCGTGTCAGCTTACGAGTCAGGGCTATTACTTCTGTCTGAGGCGCTATCCGGTGCTTTGGGGTGAAGCAGCGGTACCGTCAGCGCTATCCAACACTGTAGTTCTTGGCTGGAGTCTAGCCTTTGCTCTTGAATTGCAGTTTAATATGCTCCGGTCTCAGCAGTTATCCATTTTCTGAGATCTCCCCACCATTGTGCTTCGCTTGGGCTTTTCGGGCTTTTCCATCCCATGGCTATGCGTCTTTTCGCAGTGATATATATCAGATCTTTGAGTTTATTGAGAGGTTTGTTTTCCCTGCTGCGTCTGTAGTTGCCTAGTATGCAAGCCGCAGGACTATGGACTTCTACTTCAACGTCCGCTTCAGCAGCTCTATCTTTTATTCGAGTCCAGAAACCTAGTATTATTGGGCAGCCCCAGAACATATGAGTCATTCCAACCCTGGGCTTGTTGCATTTGTGGCACACCTGAGTTCCCGCATCCTTGAATCTTGAAATAGCTTCTGGCGTGAGGTAGGCCCTGTTGGTAATGTACAATTGGATGAGTTGTAAGTGGGCATCCCCAGAGATTTTCTTGTGACAATGGGTTATTGCTTTCCATTCCTTGTCTTCAAATACGAGGCCCAGTTCACACTCCCATTTAGCCTTACATTTGAGTTTGTTTCTTGTCGTGTCTAGCATCAAGGCCTCGTAGAGTCGTGAAGTTTCGTGGCCTCCCTCTGCAGCGTTAAGCATAGTTTCTATGGTCTTGTGTTCCGTTGCGGGGTTAGCAGTCTCAGGCCATCTGCTCCCCATTGCTCGCATTACTGCCCCATGGAGCAAGAACTGTCCTGTGGGTAGCCCTGTGGCCTCACTGAGTTCGGAAAACGTTAAGGACCCTTGTTCATGAACCAAGCCTCCCAGCGTGGCTACTCCGTAGGGTTCCCATTGGGTACGCACTTCTAGATGTCCCCATGCTCGTTTTGCCATAATTGCTGCTATGGGGATTTGTGGGGAGAATAGGTCTATTGTTCTGACCATTTTGCAGGCCCGTTTCCAGAGCTGGATTCCCAGTTTGGCCATGTATGGGAAATTTCGTGTAGTGCTCACCTCCGTCCAGAGTAGGTCTCTGAGTAGGAGATCGGGTAGGGCAGGTTGGAAGAGTTGAGTGTCCACTGTGCTCTCGTCAGCCATCCATCGCATCACATGCCTCAGCTGGCAAGCAAGGTAGTACAGTTCAAAGTTGGGGACTTTCATTCCCCCTCTCTCATAGGGTCTTTGGAGTGTTTCTAAGGCTACTCTGTGCCTGCTGCTCTGCCAGAGAAAACTCCTGCAAAGTTTATTTATGTTTTTGAAGAATGAGAGGGGGATGTTGAAGGAGACGTTAGTGAAGTTGTGTAGGAGGTGGGAAGAGCCACCATCTTGAGGAGGCCTGCCCGTCCAGCCACTGAGAGCGGGAGTCTGCTCCAGAATTCCATAGATTTCCTGAGGGAGTCCCTAGCCCTGACCGTGTTAAGGATATGTTCAGTGTGCGGGTTCCGGTGTATGGTGATTCCCAGGTACCTAAAAGATATAGCTTGCCATTGGAGGTCTAGGAGGGGTAGGGACCTGTAATCTTCGCTATGTAGGGCTGCGAGGGGGTAGAGACAGGACTTGTCCTTGTTGATTTGGATTCCCGTGCATTTGTGGAAACCGTCTAGGGTCTCAAGAATATAAGGCAGGAGGTGTACGGGATTATGTAGGTACAATAGTTTGTCGTCAGCATACATGGAGACGAGGTGGGTCAGACCGTTTATTTCTATACCTCCATCTGCTTATTCCTGTCTGAGGTAAGCATTCACAGGTTCGTTGGTGATGATATATATCATGGGGGATAGTGGGCATCCCTGCCGGGTGCCTCTTTGGAGGGGCCATTTGCTGCAATATGTTATGTTATGTTATTTTGCATTTATATAGCGCCTTATATACCATTGGTATGGTCTGAAGGCGCTGGTAGGTTGAACGCCCTTTGGATCAGTAGAGAGAGTAGAGAGTCAAAGGTGCGTGTGAGCACCGGATATGTGTGCAGCTAGTGCAGTATTCGTGTAATAGCTGCTTCTTAGCGGTAGGTGTGGTGGTTGAGAGATCAGAAGTATGTGTTCGTTCTGGCAGGATTTATCCAGAAGGAATGAGGCTGTGTTAGGTCTGAGGAGAACGCCTGGCTGGGGGTGTGTGTAACCAGCAGTGTTTACTTTGAATGATGTGGAATGTGCGGCAGATGTTAGTATGAGAACAGTTATAGCGAATGGTGTCATAGTACCTCTGTGTTCTAGTTGAGTGGTGGTGTAAAGAAGAGGGTAAGCGTGTGATGGGTTATATGTTCTTTCAAACGTTCCCTGCAGTCCAAACCATACTATATACGTCGCGCCAGGCACTTTCTCAATTCATCTTTATACAGGGAGGGTATTAGGCCTAATTCTAAAATCAACTTTGCACAGAGCGTTTATTAGGGAGATTGGTCGGTTCAGCCGGGCACGCTATTAGACTAATAGGATATTGGGCACATTTCTAAATTCAACTTTCGCAGAGAGGCTATTGGGTGCACTTCTAAATTCAACTTCTAGATGCACTTCTAGATTCCACTTTGACATATAAGCTATTGGGCACGCTTCTAAGTTCAACTTTCCCAGAGAGGCTATTGGGCGCACTTCTAAATTCAACTTTCTCTGAGAGGCTATTGGGCACGCTTCTAAATTCAACTTTCTCTGAGAGGCTATTGGGCACGCTCCTAAATTCAACTTTCCCAGAGAGGCTATTGGGCGCACTTCTAAATTCAACTTTCTCTGAGATGCTATTGTGCACGCTTCTAAATTCAGCTTTCCCAGAGAGGTTATTGGGCACATTTCCAAATTCAATTTTCACATAGAGTATATTGGGCACATATATAAGCTATTGGGCACGCTTCTAAATTCAACTTTCCCAGAGACCAGAGAGACTTTCACGGAGAGGCTATTGGGCACACTTCTAAATTCGACTTTCACAGAGAGGCTATTGGGCACACTTCTAAATTCAACTTTGCATAGAGAAGATATTAGGCACACTTCTAAATTCAACTTTCACGGAGAGGCTATTGGGCACGCTTCTAAAGTCAGCTTTCCCAGACAGGTGATTGGGCACATTTCCAAATTCAATTTTCACATAGAGTATATTGGGCGCACTTCTAAATTCAACTTTCACATATGAGCTATTGGGAGCGATTCTAAATACAACTTCTGGATGCACTTCTAGATTCAACTTTTACATATAAGCTATTGGGCACACTTCTAAATTCAACTTTCACGGAGAGGCTATTGGGCACACTTCTAAATTCAACTTTCACAGAAAGGCTATTGGGCACACTTATAAATTCAACTTTGCATAGAGAAGATATTAGGCACACTTCTAAATTCAACTTTCACAGAGAGGCTATTGGGCACACATCTAAATTCAACTTTGCATAGAGAGGATATTAGGCACACTTCTAAATGTAACATTCACAGAGAGGCTATTGGGCGCACTTCCAAATTCAACTTTCACATATGAGCTATTGGGAGCCCTTCTATATTCAATATTACAGGGAGGCTGTTGGGCGCACTTCTAAATTCAACTTTCACAGAGAGGCTATTGGGCACACTTCTAAATTCAACTTTCACAGAGAGGCTATTGGGCACACTTCTAAATTCAACTTTGCATAGAGAAGATATTAGGCACACTTCTAAATTTAACTTTCACAGAGAGGCTATTGGGCGCACTTCCAAATTCAACTTTCACATATGAGCTATTGGGAGCTCTTCTAAATTCAACTTTCCCAGAGATGCTATTGGGCACACTTCTAAATTCAATTTTCCCAGAGAGGTTATTGGGCACATTTCCAAATTCAATTTTCAACATAGAGTATATTGGGCACATATATAAGCTATTGGGCACGCTTCTAAATTCAACTTTCCCAGAGAGGTTATTGGGCACATTTCCAAATTCAATTTTCACATAGAGTATATTGGGCGCACTTCTAAATTCAACTTCTAGATGCACTTCTAGATTCAACTTCTACATTTAAGCTATTGGGCACACTTCTAAATTCAACTTTCCCAGAGACGCTATTGGGCACACTTCTAAATTCAACTTTCCCAGAGAGGTTATTGGGCACATTTCCAAATTCAATTTTCAACATAAAGTATATTGGGCACATATATAAGCTATTGGGCACGCTTCTAAATTCAACTTTCCCAGAGAGGCTATTGGGCACACTTCTTAATTCAGCTTTCGCAAAGAGGCTATTGCGCACACTTCTAAATTCAGCTTTGCATAGAGAGGATATTAGGCACACTTCTAAATTCAACTTTCACCGAGAGGCTATTGGGCGCACTTCTAAATTCAACTTCTAGATGCACTTCTATATCCAACTTTTACATATAAGCTATTGGGCACGCTTCTAAATTCAACTTTCCCAGAGAGGCTATTGGGCACACTTCTTAATTCAGCTTTCACAAAGAGGCTATTGGGCACACTTCTAAATTCCACTTTCACATATGAGCTATTGGGCGCACTTCTAAATTCAACTTTCACATATGAGCCATTGGGCGCACTTCTAAATTCAACTTTGCATAGAGAGTATACTAGAAACACTTCTAAATTCAACTTTGAGTGGGGGATATGCTACAATCACAATTCTATCTAGGTCAGGCAGATGCTATCATTTACAATTTCATCTAAGTGTGGCCTTTCACAGTGTGTGGCCTTCAACTTTCACAGAGAGGCTAATGGGCACACTTCTAAATTCAACTTTCACAGAACACTTTCCTAAATTTAACTTTCACAGAGAGGCTAATGGGCACACTTCTAAATTCAACTTTCACAGAGAGGCTATTGGGCGCACTTCTAAATTCACAGAGTGGCTATTGGGAACACTTCTAAATGCAATTTTCACAGAGAGCCTATTTGGCGCACTTCTAAATTTAACTTTCCAGAGTGGCTATAGGGAACACTTCTAAAAGCAACTTTCACAAAGAGGTTAATTGGGCACACTTCTAAAGGCAACTTTCACAGAACACTTTCCTAAATTCAACTTTCACAGAGAGGCTAATGGGCACAATTCTAAATTCAACTTTCACAGAACACTTTCCTAAATTCAACTTTCACAGAGAGGCTATTGGGAACACTTCTAAATGCAACTTTCACAAAGAGGTTAATTGGGCAAACTTCTAAAAGCAACTTTCACAGAACACTTTCCTAAATTCAACTTTCACAGAGAGGCTAATGGGTACACTTCTAAATTCAACTTTCACTGAGAGGCTATTGGGCACACTTCTAAATCCACAAAGAGGCTATTGGGAACACTTCTAAAAGCAACTTTCACAGAACACTTTCTAAATGCAACTTTCACAGAACACTTTCCTAAGTGCCACTTTCACAAAGAGGTTAATGGGCGCAATTCTAAATGCAACTCTTACATGCATAGGACAGAGATTCCAATTGCAAAATATGTTACAGATATAACGAGTTTACAGTGGTGATGCTTTGTTACATGCGTGGTTGGGTAGTATGGCGTGAAGTGATTGCTTCTGGCCCTGCCCTTCCCACACTTACTTATTGTTGGCTTCTTGCTTCTCCTGCGGATACCTGCAGATACGACCTGGATCCATCGCTGTAGGAGTCGTCCTTTGCCTTGGGTCCTTAGCCGATGGGCTGCCGGGCAGAGGGCTGCCCTGGGAGGATTGGCAATGAATGGGAGTCCTCTTGTCAGGACCAATCAGAGCGGGGGGTGGGCGGGTCAGGAGGCGGGAGGGAGGAGAACCAGAAAGAGGGTGCGGGGAGGGAGCAGGGACGCTGAACAGGCCACCAAGGGGCTTGGGCCTCATGGGATCTCTACACTAAGCCTGGATGGCCTACAGGGGCAGCAAAAATTACCTGCACTCGCCGAGTCTCCTAGATCAAAAGTGGAGCTTGGTGCAGCTGCAGGGCCGTGGGGCCTTCCAAACACGGTCCGAAAGACCAATCAGAGCGGGGGTGGGTGGGTCGGGAGGCGAGAGGAAGGGGAACCAGGAAGAGGGTGCGGGGAGGGAGCAGGGACGCTGAACAGGCCACCAAGGGGCTTGGGCCTCAGGGGATCACTACACTAGGCCTGGATGGCCTACAGGGGCAGCAAAAGTTACCTGCACTCGCCGAGTCTCCTAGATCAAAAGTGGAGCTTGGTGCAGCTGCGGGGCCGTAGGGCCTTCCAAACACGGTCCAAAAGACCAATCAGAGCGGGGGTGAGCAGGTTGGAAGGTGGGAGGGAGGGGAGCCAGGAATAGGGTGCGGGAGGGAGCAGGGACGCTGAACAGGCCACCAAGGGGCTTGGGCCTCAGGGGATCACGACACTAGGCCTGGATGGCCTACAGGGGCAACAAAAATTACCTGCACTTGCCGAGTCTCCTAGATCAAAAGTGGAGCTTGGTGCAGCTGCAGGGCCGTAGGGTCTTCCAAACACGGTCCGAAAGACCAATCAGAGCGGGGGTGGGCGGGTCGGGAGGCGGGAGTGAGGGGAACCAGGAAGAGGGTGCGGGGAGGGAGCAGGGATGCTGAACAGGCCACCAAGGGGCTTGGGCCTCAGGGGATCACTACACTAGGCCTGGATGGCCTGCAGGGGCAGCAAAATTACTTGCACTCGCCGAGTCTCCTAGATCAAAAGTGGAGCTTGGTGCAGCTGCAGGGCCGTGGGGCCTTCCAAACACGGTCCGAAAGACCAATCAGAGCGGGGGTGGGTGGGTCGGGAGGCGAGAGGGAGGGTACCAGGAAGAGGGTGCGGGGAGGGAGCAGGGACGCTGAACAGGCCACCAAGGGGCTTGGGCCTCAGGGGATCAGTACACTAGACCTGGATGGCCTACAGGGGCAGCAAAAGTTACCTGCACTCGCCGAGTCTCCTAGATCAAAAGTGGCGCTTGGTGCAGCTGTGGGGCCGTAGGGTCTTCAAAACACGGTCCGAAAGACCAATCAGAGCGGGGGTGGGCGGCTCGGGAGGCGGGAGGGAGGGGAACCAGGAAGAGGGTGCGGGGAGGGAGCAGGGACGCTGAACAGGCCACCAAGGGGTTTGGGCCTCAGGGGATCACTACACTAGGCCTGGATGGCCTGCAGGGGCAGCAAAATTACTTGCACTCGCCGAGTCTCCTAGATCAAAAGTGGAGCTTGGTGCAGCTGCAGGGCCGTGGGGCCTTCCAAACACGGTCTGAAAGACCAATCAGAGCGGGGGTGGGTGGGTCGGGAGGCGAGAGGGAGGGGAACCAGGAAGAGGGTGCGGGGAGGGAGCAGGGACGCTGAACAGGCCACCAAGGGGCTTGGGCCTCAGGGGATCACTACACTAGGCCTGGATGGCCTACAGGGGCAGCAAAAGTTACCTGCACTCGCCGAGTCTCCTAGATCAAAAGTGGAGCTTCGTGCAGCTGCGGGGCCGTAGGGCCTTCCAAACACGGTCCAAAAGACCAATCAGAGCCGGGGTGAGCAGGTCGGGAGGTGGGAGGGAGGGGAGCCAGGAAGAGGGTGCGGGAGGGAGCAGGGACGCTGAACAGGCCACCAAGGGGCTTGGGCCTCAGGGGATCACTACACTAGGCCTGGATGGCCTACAGGGGCAACAAAAATTACCTGCACTCGCCGAGTCTCCTAGATCAAAAGTGGAGCTTGGTGCAGCTGCAGGGCCGTAGGGTCTTCCAAACACGGTCCGAAAGACCAATCACAGCGGGGGTGGGCGGGTCGGGAGGCGGGAGTGAGGGGAACCAGGAAGAGGGTGCGGGGAGGGAGCAGGGACGCTGAACAGGCCACCAAGGGGCTTGGGCCTCAGGGGATCACTACACTAGGCCTGGATGGCCTACAGGGGCAGCAAAAGTTACCTGCACTCTCCGAGTCTCCTAGATCAAAAGTGGCGCTTGGTGCAGCTGCGGGGCCGTAGGGCCTTCCAAACACGGTCCGAAAGACCAATCAGAGCGGGGGTGGGCGGGTCGGGAGGCGGGAGGGAGGGGAACCAGGATGAGGGTGCGGGAAGGGAGCAGGGACGCTGAACAGGCCACCAAGGGGCTTGGGCCTCAGGGGATCACTACACTAGGCCTGGATGGCCTGCAGGGGCAGCAAAATTATTTGCACTCGCCGAGTCTCCTAGATCAAAAGTGGAACCCTAGCGGTTGGATTAGTATAGACTAGTTGGGTCAATTTCAAAAAGACTGGTCCTATACCCATTTTTACCATGGTGGCATGCAGCCACTTCCACCGCACCAAATCAAAAGCTTTGGTAGCATCTAATGATGCAACGACGTATTTTTGGGGTCTTAGTTCTGTGCTATAAATGACATGATGTAGCGTGCGCAGGTTCTCGGTGATAGAACGCCCTGGGACGTAACCTGTTTGGTCTTGATGGATTAGTTGGGGAATTACTCTACGCAATCTGTTAGCCAATAGGGCAGTTAAGATTTTACTATCCACGTTTAACATGGAGAGAGGCCTGTATGAGCCACAGTCGGCTCCGTCCTTACCGGTTTTGAGCAGGGGGATGACCGCGGCCTCACTCATGGATTCGGGGAGAGTGCTGCGTTCGAAGGCCTCATTGAACACTTGGGTCAGCAGGGGGGCGAGGGTCTCCTTGTATGACTTGTAAAACTCTCCCGGGAGGCCATCCATGCCTGGGGTTTTCCCAGATGGTAGATGGTAGGGATCTAATGACAACTTTTACCTCATCCGAGGTGATGGGCTCATCCAGGGCTTCGGCTGACTGTGTGTCTAGTTTGGGTAGCTCGATGACGTCAAGGGCGTCCTCGATTTCAGTGTCTGTGGGGGGTGAGGGCTCAGAGTATAGGTTGCGATAAAACTCGGAGAATTTCCTCTTGGGTGTATGCTGTGGTGCCATCAGGTTTGAGTATGTGGCAAATGGGGTTTCTAGGTGTCTCCCTCTTATAAAGCCAGGCTAAGTGTTTCCTGGTTTTATCGCCTAGGGCATGGGTCCTCTCGATATGCTTGGCGTAACTCAATTTGCCCAGGGATTCCCAGTGTGTTAGACAGGCCTGCTTCAGCTCGGTTATTTTCCGCAGATGGTCAGGGGATGAGTCGGCGCTGTTCTCCAGTTCCCCCAGCTCTTTTTCAGAGCTTTCCAATGAGGTTACTATGGATCTTTGAGCCCCTCCTACAGCTGCAATCATCTCGCCTCTCATTATCACCTTGTATGCCTCCCAGGCAGGGCTCACATGTTCCACACTGTTCAAGTTCCTCTGCCAATATTCGTTGGTGCAGTCTTTTATATGTTCACGAAAGGCCACATCTAGCAGGGCTTCAGGCCTGAGCTTCCAGGTAGGCACCGGGGGCCTGGGTGGGAATACTTCCCAGGTGACCATCAGCGGGGAGTGGTCAGACAGCACTCTCGGCAGGTATTGTGCATCACTGAACATTGCTTGTTGCTCTTGGCTTACAAAGATGTAATCTAGCCTAGTGTGAATGGAGTGGGGTGGAGAGTAAAAGGAATATTCACGTTGTCCAGGGTGCAATTCTCTCCATAAATCCAGGAGCAATAGTTGATGAGTAAGTTTAGATAGTCTGATCTGTCTTTTAGGGGGTCTAGGGTGCAGTTGTGGTCATCCCCCCAAACTATGATATTGTCTCTATAAGGAGTGAGGTGTGGGTACAGGGAATGAAAGAAGGCTGCTGCGTCGTGGTTAGGTGCAAAGGGCATAGTTCCTTGTGTTCAATGGAGCCGTGCATGAGCGCCATCCTGCCCTCGTCATCGGTTTTAGTGCTTATCATCCTGAAGGGGGTGGTCGGGTCGATCCATATCAGTACCCCCCTGGCATATGAGGAGTAAGAGGATCCGATCAGGGTGCCCTGCCATGTCTTAGCAAATGTCTCCAATTTATTCCGGGTTAGATGTGTCTCCTGGAGCATAGCGACCCCAACCCTGCACCGACTGAGGTATGCATAAATACGGCAGTGTTTAACAAAACTTTTCATGCCTCTGACGTTCCACGTCAGCACTTTGATCTTGTCAGCCATGGCCGTGAGGCGGTCCTGCAATGATTCCCGGCGACATTTGAGGTCTAGCTGCTGACTCGCTGTATGTGAAGTTTCTCCATGGTCTTGGTGTTTCCTGTTTTAAAATCTCAACTTTAATATCAACACCCCATTTCCCTCCCCCCCATAACTGTAAACTTCCCCAACAATGAACAAGTCCAGCGGGGTTTCCCCGTTATGACAGACCCGTTTCCGCTCTGTTGGACCACACATTGGTCTTTGGGTGCCCTACGGGCGGGTAAGTGTACCCAAAGGAACTATTGGGGGGTAGAGGGACAGTTGGGTCCGGTGTCTCCTTAAGGAGGATCGATCCAGCTGTACTAAGGCTTCATTGTTCTGCAGTTGGGCCATTGTGGGCAGGAATGATGTTTCTGAGATTGATAGATGTGGGCTTAGCGCGGCCTCTGTTTTTTGTCTTCAATGTCTGGAAGTTGCAGTGCATCCATCCAGTCTCGGGCCTGGGCTGGTGTATCAAACAGGTGGGCTTTGTTATTGTGTATCACTTTCAATCTTGAATGGTATAGTAGAATGTAATGCAATCCCGCTGCTTTCAGTCTAGCTTTTGAGTACATGAATTGCGCTCTTTTCATTTGAACCTGGAGGGTATTCTCTGGGTAGATGGCAATGTTTGCGGATTCCCTTTGGATCTGACCTCCTGATCACGAAAAAGCCAAGATGACCTCTCGATCCTTGTAATTGAGTACCTTCGCTATAATTGGCCTGGGTGGGGTGCCCGGTGGCGGTTGTTTAGCGAGGGACCTATGGGCTCTCTCAATGGAGAAGCCTTGGGAGAGCTTTCCCGCACCAATTTCCTGCAATAGAAGGTTCTCAACGTAATTCGTAGGATCTGAGCCCTCGACACCTTCCGGTAATCCCAGGAGACAAATGTTGTTCCAGCGAGCCCGCCCTTCGGCCGCCTCGGCTCGATCTTCCAGATTCTTGTCTCTTTGTTGAAGTTCGTCTACATCATGTAGAAGTTGGGTTTTAGCCTCTACATTTTCTCGGACCTGGGTTTCCAATGTTTCAGTTCTGCTGGCCAATGAGCTAACATCAGTGGCAACTGCGTCTATTTTATTTTCCATTGTGGCTTGGAACAGTTTAATATCTTCAAGAATCTGGGTGTTGCTGGGTTCGGTTGTTGCTACAGTTGAGCTGGGATGTATGGTTTCCGCAGTAGTGTGTTCGGGGCTAACGAGACCGCCGGCCGTGAAGATGTCGATGGTGGTCTGGCGTTGTTTAGATCGTGCGCCCTTTACAGACATCTTACCAGAAGTGGGCTCCCCACCCTCCAGGGGGGCTAGTAGAGTGGTTCAGGGGTGGGAGGCGAGAGAGTTGGCGCAGTATAGCGCGTCGACTGTCGTAGTCCTGGTCGTGGTGGAGCTTGTGCTGGGCAAGGTTGGTGTGTGGGATCCGACAGATAGCTGTTGGATATGCGCAGAGGGGGCACCAGGGTCTCAGGTGCCACACATTCCAAAGCTCACTCAGGCGTCAGGTATTAAGGCAGGTTAGCTTGTGATAGCTTATAGGTGTCTTCTGAAGTCTGTCCCTTCTGGGGGATGTGATTATGCCTTCTATCCTCTCATGTGTTGCAGAGGTGCACAGGAGAATCTTGCAGACTGGGCCGTGGGCCTGCAATTACTTGTACAGGGTGTTTTCTGTGATGGAGGTATCCGGTGCGGCAAGGGAGGTCTACCAGGCGAGTCCAACTGCTGACCTCGGAAGAGGGGCACAGGGAAGGCAACAGCTGATGGCTTTGGCCTTTGTTGTAAGTTGTGTCCTTTACACCATGGTGAAAAAGCTCAGGTGTCCTGCATTGAGTTCCGCAGGCACTTCCCATATAGCGGCTTGCATGAGCTGTCTTCCACTTCTTCCTGCTCTTCCGTGTGATGAGGGAGACCTGGGGGGGGCGCGTCAACACCACAGCGCACCAGGATCCAGGTGCTTGTTGCAGGTGTGGTGCACGTTGCGCCTGTTTTCCCCTAGGGGTTGTGGGTTCTGCAAGGATGGCTGGGGGGGCCCGCTCGCTCGTGCAGAAGGTCCGTTGCAGTGCCTGGGGTTGAGGGGCGGCACACAATTACAGGCCGCTGGAGCCCAGCACTGTCCAAGGGCCCCTTTTTTTGGGGTCCCCCCACCCGCTCAACTCTCCGGCACCGATCCGTGGTGGGCTCACTTGAGGGCTGCTTCTGTGCTCGCAGGCGGGGCTGCCGCTCCATCAGCATAGTCCCTGGGCTCGAGAACGCTCGGGCGGCTCACCCGCAGTAGGCCGGGGGTCCAGCCGCCTCTCCTCTTCCACCCGGCAGCACGCTCAGTTCGCACCTCTTTACAGCGCTGATGCGGCTATGCTCCAGAGAATTCCACAACCAGCATCAGGCGAGGGCTGCTGCAGCGTCCGAGCGCCTCGGCAAAGCGAGGGAGTTAGCGCGCCCAAGCCGCCATCTTGCTCCGGCACCGATGGTATGTGGCGGGCAGCTTTGCGGGGTAAGCAGGCGCCTCCGGTCTAGCAAAAAAGGTTGTGGAGCATCAGGTTAGTGTCAGGAGCCGGTGCCAAGATTAGCAAAGTTTAAAGTTTCGTTAAAGCCTTAGTGGGGCAGCTTATAGTGGACACATCAGGCGGAGTACACCAGAAGCACGACTTCCTCACATGGTGGTTAGCCACGCCCCCTGGTTTTGATATACATTTAATATAAAATTGATATCAAAGTAGATATACATTTTATATCAAATGTATATTTTCTTAAATAACCTGTTTGTGTACTTTGATACAATGTTGAGATGATTTGCTATAAAGTGAATTAAAACTTTATATTAAAATGAGCTCCCGCTGCCTCCAAATATAACCATGTAAATCCAAAACCCAAATGCTAATAAATCAACATCCCTACCAGCAGTAGTTTCAAGGATCAGCCTATGTCTCACCAATCAATATAATGCACATCTAATGTATTACATATTAACTGCCCAACACATGCACTAGGAATAGTCAGTTTAATAATAACTTCCAAAGCTAGTAAGAAAAAAGAAAAAAAAAACACTATTTCCTTCCTACACAGTTCCTTAAGTCTTAACATACATGATAATATACAGTAGTATATCCGGTCTCTGTCCCTCAAATGTGTCCAAACTCTAATACATTTTATATGAACTTTATATCATTTTGATATAAAATTTGATAGAAAGGGTTGTGACGGTGGGCTTTCCAACCCGGATATATAGCTTTTTTGCGATGCTCTGAAAAACACAGCACTTTTTGAGCTTTTCAGGGGTTATTTGAAAAACGAGGATTATGAACAGCTACAGTTCTGACGAGGGAAAAACACCTCCAGGAAACCCCAGGGGCTCCGAGGCTAGTTATAGCCCATATTGTTTTATGGAGAATTTTGATTTGGAGATTGTTCAGGACTTGTTGATGGATCCGAGACTGGGGAGCTCTGCTAGAACATGACTAAAGGTTCTGTTGACACCAAGTCTGTTAGAGATTGCATTCAAAACCTTAAGGAGCATTTGCCCCTAATGGTTGCTAATCTGGGAATGGCGTCCTGTAATGGCGCTGATGTGATTCTGGAGCCACCAGCAACAGCCAGTGCTGGTTCTGAAGACAGTGGATATGAATCTATGGTTTTGCCGGCGGACGCAGCAATGCTGCCAGAGATGGATTATGCCCTATTGCCCTATCAGGATAAATGCAGGCCCAAGCGCCCCATGTATTGGACGTCCTGCTATACGGTAAGTATGTTTTAAAGTGAGCTTCAGTATTTTGACGGGCATAAGAATTAGCTGTAGTTAAAACTAAGTGTATTCGTTTTGTTTACAGCTTTTAACCGACAAGGTGGACGGTAGTGAGAAGAACCAGGCTGTAGCAGAAACTATCAATATTTATTTTGTTTGCTGTACAAGCCAAATTGAAAACTCAGGGGTTTCTGAAAATATTCTGTGTAAGACCTCTTTTTCACTAATGGAAATCGATAGCGTTAAAGGTGACACAGTCACATCCGCTGTGACATGGATTGACATTGAAGGTTGTACGGCCATTGTTGTGAAAACATGTTTAAAACAGCACTTTCAAAGATGGTGCACAGGGCACAAAATTGATAACCTCCGACAAGACGCTCACAAATGTTTGGAAAAAGCTTACACAGATAATTCGCTACGTAAAATATGTCACATACAGCACCCTAAACGTATTGTAGAAATGATCTGTCTGACGCAACTACTGACACAGCTAAGGATTGGTGCAGGAATCTGTATCTAATACATTGTGGGCTATACAAATGGCAAATAACCCCCTTTTGAAAATGAAGCAATTTAGACAGGGGTGTCCGATGTGTGTTAGAAGCAGTATTGTGAAAACAGTTTGCATGTGGGGGGATAAAACATATCAAAGACAGTATGGTAGAACAATGTACATGGTGCCCCAGAAACTGACCTACAAGGATTGAGACTGTAGGTGTTTTCATATGTATTTATGCTTATTTGCAGGAAATAAAAAATGAACATGTGCTGAACGGTGATCAATTTAATGTGAAACCCGCCGTGGGATGTGTACAGTGATTACTGTTGAATTTACTTAAAGAGCATCTGGATACTATATGTCCAAGGCCGATGTGTTATCTGGAGCCACCAACTGAGTTATACAGAAGGAAATGTAATAATCTTTTCTGCATCGCAAGCATATGCTTCAACACCAGGCACCTACTAATGGATAACTACTGGCAAAAGCATCACAAAGGAGGTCACGCTGATTTAAGGTCACCGGTGGGGCTCATTGTGAGTAAATGCAGCCAATCTGCAACAAAGTTTTCGATGCATTCAAAGACAATAGGCCTCATTACAATAGTGGCGGCCATGGTATGAACGGCACCGTCCATACCGGGCTGCCGCATTATGAGTTCTGCTAGTGGGTTCCTGACAGCCTACCAGGTCTTACCTGGCGGGCTGTGTGGCACCCGGGAGCAGAACTTGTGATTGCACCACCACCGTTGTTAACAGTGCTGGTGCAACCATGCTCCCCACCCCTATTGTGCCCTATGGGGCAAAATGGGGATCAGGAGCCCGGCATTACCGCCTCCCGCGAATGGCCAATTACCAGCCCCTTCATCTCGTAATGGGCCGGTTATTGCCCAATCGTGGGAGGTGGTGCCGGTAGTGAGCATGGCGGTAGCCGTGCCTGCCATACAGGCACGGCTACTGCCATGCTCGTAATGAGGCCCAATGGCTGTTTGACAGGGAACTTTATACATTTTTTGTCGACCGTTTCTCGATTATGTATGTTTGCTTATCGATGCAGCGAAAGACAGGCTGTGTATCAGGTAACTGATGATATCGAAATTTGTATCTGAGAAGATCGTTGTGCAACATTTGATAAATCAAGTGATTTCATCTGAATAAAACCTGAATAAAAATACATGTTTTAAATGCGAATAAATATTTATTGTTTCATAAAACCTGTTTTGTATTTATGTTGAACATTTACTGGGGGCAAACACACCCTGCATAAAAAAACTGTGCGAAATATGTGATAACATAATGGTGTCAAGAGTTTATAACGATGCCTGTGAAAATAAAAAAAAGTCAAAATTTGAAAACAACAGAATTCTATAGTATGATTAAAAGCAGTTTATCTAAGAGTTCCTGTCGCCAAAACACATTATACGTCTCAATGAAAGAAACTTTTAAAATGAACAAGTGATCTGTGTTATTATATATGGTAAATAGGACCAAAGAACCAGACCATTTTATGAATTGTAAAAATATTTTATTAATAAAAAGATATAGTTAATACAACAGGAAAAATCTAAGTGTAAAGACGATTTGATGCAATATAAAAAATAAACATGTAGATTCAAATACCCAAAATCTCTGACACACAGTTGTGAATTGTATCATTTATAAAAAAAGATATACTTAACAGTGAAAGGAAAAAATGGTATCAAAACAATTTAATGCAAAAGAAAAAATAAACATGTAGATTCAAATACCCAAAAGCTCCGACACTCAGGTGGAAGAGGCCTGCCAAAATGACAGGGTTGCTATGCAATAGCGAGGGTGTGGTAGTGGTTATTATCTAAATATTTAATAGCCATAAGGCTGCTTCAAGCCGTTTGCTGCCAGTGCTCTTTTATCAAACACAACAGTAAACATCTTTTGTAGAGTGATGCTGCTAATTTCCCAATGTTTTTTACTGTGCACTATATCCGGATGTGTAACGACGATAGACTGTGGGCCGTTATACACCACTCTCTGTATAAAGGATCGCACCAGATCTTTCAAACTGTCAAAATGTATTTGGGCCATGTTGTTAACATTTTACATTATAGCGTATGCCTTGGGCCCCACAGATATTAATGCCACAATGTATCCTTCAGGAGCTAGCTCAGAATTCAGATTTCTTAGATAATTGCTGGTGGATGGGTTGACATCCCCGGTGTGGCTGACACAAAGGGCCGTTGGGCAGTATACCGCTGGGATACCACCTGGACTAATAGCGTTACTGTCAACCGGCCTGCGCTATTAGCGCTGGATCAAGGGTTGGGTGGTAATGGGTATTCCCCATTCCCCATTGGGTCCATTGGACCCAATGGAGCATATTTGCGGCACACTTAGCATGCGCTATTGGCGCTGCGCTAATTGCACCCGAAATTGGGGTTACGTTTGCGCATTTACCCTTAGTTTACAGCTAGGGGAAAATGCTGCCAGTCTCGTGATTGGGCAGATCCTTAAATAAGACGGTAGTAGGGTTACCGCCAAATTTAAGGGATACCCCTTAATGGAAATGGACTGATGTAGTTTTAGTTAGCAGCTGTGTTAAACAGATGGGGAAAGAAGACCTTTGAACGGTGAAACTAAATGTCTTTCATGGGTAAAAAGTTCAAGGAATCAATAAAGCATATTTGTAGAGGTACCACAAAGATGGCCATTAGCTTAGCACCTTGGGTGATAGGTTTTACTTGGATATTTTCCCAAACTAGTTGTCTCAGCACAAAGTATCTGCCATAGGATTTGGAATTATGGGGTTGAAAAGTGTAGCCCATAAATTAGCTTGTTACAAAAGTGCTTACAAAGGCTGTCTTTTGCAAAAGGGTGGGGATTATGAATATGTTGTGTAATAAGTAATGCAACAAACAGTTAAATATTTTGACCTGCCTGTCAAAATTGTTTCTGTAAAGTCGCAGATTCACGTTTACTATTTCAGAAACAAAAAGACAACTGCTGGTATTTTTTAGTATTGTCTTTTGTCCTCTTTTTAAACCGTGATGGTAGTAGTGAGGTTCTGAATGATGAAATAAGAATGCTGAGTTGAATGTGTATGAAAGAGGTATGTTTGTATTTTGCTTCTAGGGAATGTAAGAAGGTTGTGTGCATGTACTGATGGGATCTTAATCCATTTGAGCACTTTATATATGTGTAATACCTCCCACAATATTGCAATATTTAAAGCATGGTTCGGTCAAAATGTTTTATTGCCCCTACGGGTCGGCCATGTGTTTTTAAGCCTAAGTCGCTCGATTTTAGAAAAATTTCCTATGGACCTTACCCGAGTTTTCGTCCATTAAACGCTCATGAAAACTGGCCCCAGGGAGCTGCCATTTTGTGATAATCCTATCATTTCCCCCATCTCCCTGGCTGACCTTCTTTTGCGGCACTAAATCATATCCCCCGCCCCTGAGCCTGTCATCAGCAGATGCGTACCGCCCATTTCACAACGCCAAAGCACGTCTCGTGTCAACATTCGCTGCGCTTCAGCTAATGACGTGTCGCCATGGAAATGGCAGGACGCCTCTTTCCTCAATAAGTATAAACAGACCGTTCTACAACACACAGCTGCAGATTTTCTATTCCATTCCTCTCTCTGTGCTACTTTGAGTATTCTGTGACTCGTTTCTGTGCTCTGGTCAGCTACCTTCGTTGCTTCTAGCCCGTGTGAACAGATACCAGTACCACCGCTATCAATTATTTTAGTTTGTTTAAGACACAATGGATACAATAATGCCCTACATGTACGAGCCCGAGTATACCGAGGAGGAACTACTGGAAAGGGAAACACGCGAAAATGATGGGTCTTCGGATGGCAGTTGGGAGGACGATTCAACAGCTGAAGAGTCTGGACCTAGTCGCATGGACGGTGTTTCCACCTGGTGCACATGCAATCGGTGCGAGCTAATGCCAACCGAGGACGAGAACTGCTGCTGCTGTGAAAACTCGGGATGCGCGGCCTACATTTCGGAAGGCGAGCCACGACCGCAATGCATCACCGAGCAGCCAGACTTCAGGGCAGCCTGTCTCACACGGTCCGTGTTGAGGATAATGATGGTGCTTATGCACGAACTTCGCGCAACTGTTCGTCCTCATAATCCGAGTAATGAGTAAGTATACTCTGCTTGTCATGCCACTCCCATTTCATGGTCTTCTACTATATCCAAAATTACCTATACATATCATTGTAACACACAAAAGTCTTTCAGTGGTGTGCAGTGTCTAGATAGCATTTGTCTGAGCAGAATGCCATTAGTTACAAGAATTGTCATTGACAACAAACGTTTATTAAACTTATCTTGGTCATTTAAAAACAGTTTGTTTCATTCCTTTTCACAGGTGGTACAGGCTGGTGGCCTATCGTTCCTTTACATGGTGGCTTCACGGGCGGCTTGGAAACCGCGTTCGAAGAGTGATACCCGCCTGTGCCGTTCGTGCCATAAGAGAAACGTTCCCAAGTGACAGCGGTCAGTACAGGGGATTTTCTCTCGCTGTGCTGCAACCTGAACTGTACAATGTGTAATGTTTTGTATTTTTGTGTCATCAAAATAAGCTACAAAATAAAACACCACATATATTTTAACAGCGGTTGTTTGGATTTTTTAAATCAATCAAGTGTGTCTCCATTCAAGGATGGGCGTCAGACACCTGTGCTCGGAATGGGTGAAGTTCAGGTCGCTGTGAAGCGGGGTGGTCACTATCTAAGCTAACATAATATATTATCAATAATGCATGCACTAAATAACACTTGTTCAAAGTCTTTCAGTCGGTTATGTCTCTATAAAAGTCACACATATATCGATACTATCAATTAACATTGGATTATACAGGCCTTAGGTGAAGGGTCTTGACCACTATAATACACTGTTTGAAGTGTGGGTCTGTGCTCACAAGAATCTCCGGTATGTGGCATTTGTTATTGATAGGCAACGATGTACTGCAGTAGGGGTCTAATGTTAGTTGGGGATCTGCTAGGTGGGCATCATGGCGTGGTCAGTGGTCTGGCACATGAAGAGAATACCTTGCAGGGACACAGGGTCAGAATGGCAGTAAGTTTCCACTGGCGAGGGTGCGTGGGCAAGGACACGTTTGTGGAGATGAACGAGCCATGTGCTTGGTTCAGGCCGGTTCACATTCAGGACCGTGATCTCAGAGAGTGATGTGTTACATTTATTAGCTGTTGCAAATACCTCTGGAGTTTTCCAGTCAGAGTGGGAATGAGGCTGTGGGCCATGTGCTCTGCGCGCTGTACTATCGCAGTGAGGCCTGGTCACCAAAATGGATTGGAAAGGGGGTACAAAAATGGATGCCCCGTGTCCTGCTCAGTGTTTCCATCTACGTGAATGTCATCCAAAGTTAACATCACATAAGGGCAAGGGGCGAACCCACTACTGGAGGCACTTGGTACGAGTTTCTACTGAGAAGTAAAGGATGAGAGGGGCCTGATGGCCCCTCGCTCCCACACACTTGCCTGCACGCCAAAAGGCGGTTCGCACCCGGGGATGAGCGCTGGCATGGGGCGCTGTGACGGGTGCAAACGGCGAAGTTGCCAAACAGCATGTACACTTCAAAAGGTATCCCACGCCCAGGAGCCATCGCTCACATGGCCTCCTCAGACCCTGTGTCTCCAGGCAGGCCTCCCCTGAGGCAGGCCGCCCCCCTGCAATCCACATAAGTTTGTCTCCATTCAGCTGTCTTCCTGTGCCTTATCTGCACGCCCCAGGCCCATCCATCCCACCCCCTCTATCAAAGGCGGTTCGCACCCGGGGGATGAGCGCTGGCATGGGGGGCTGTGACGGGCGCAAACGGCCAAGGTGCCAAACAGCATGTACACTTCAAAAGGTATCCCACGCCCAGGGGCCATCGCTCACATGGCCTCCTCAGACCCTGTGTCTCCATGCAGGCCTCCCCTGAGGCAGGCCGCCCCCCTGCAATCCACATAAGTGTGTCTCCATTCAGCAGTCTTCCTGTGCCTTATCTGCACGCCCCAGGCCCATCCATCCCACCCCCTCTATCAAAGGCGGTTCGCACCCGGGGATGAGCGCTGGCATGGGGGGCTGTGACGGGCACAAACGGCCAAGGTGCCAAACAGCATGTACACTTCAAAAGGTATCCCACGCCCAGGGGCCATCGCTCACATGGCCTCCTCAGACCCCATGTCTCCAGGCAGGCCTCCGCTGAGGCAGGCCGCCCCCTGCAATAAACATAATACCACGACATACACACGTCATTCATTCACAAACACACCCCTGTTTCTAATACTTTATAAACCACTTGATATGTCTCATGAGAACATCTTTGTGCTTTGCAAGTCAACTCCTGAACCTTCTACCTGAGAAGCACTGAGATCTATGCTAATCTGCTCGTCGCCGTGCTATTTGTGACCGCTTCGAGCAAACTTGTCAGTGTGCTACATGTGGCCATCTACCTGTTCTCCTGCAACATACTGCTCGGCCTGCTGAATCCAACTGTTTGTTGGTCAAGGTAAGGCCATGTATCCTAGTCATATTTCGGTCATTTTTACATTTCAATCTATTTGCTATTACAGTACCCAATAGAGCTATGGTCATTGGTCTCATTGCTATTGACTTGAGTTTCAATTGTTATGCTATCAATAGATCTATTTATTTTCATCTGTGTCAGTTGTCATCGAATTGCATCCTTCGAAGGTCCAGTCTATAATGTAAGCATGGTTCCTTTTCGTGCAATACAGAACATCCAAAGGATGAGTCACATGTTCAGAGTTTAGTCACATAATTTAAAAATGTCTGTAACTTATGCAAATACTAAGCCGCACATGATGAACTGGTATAGTTCCGGCGACCAGAACAAACCTTGCATTGAGCATGGTATGGTTCATTTACTTTTTTATGACATTTTTATTCATCAAGGTTTTATAATAATCTTGATATTTACTTTTCAGAATTTTCAACAATGCCTGCCTGTTTGATTAGCGGTTGTCCTTCGAAGACCCATGCTAAATCTGAAGGCACTACAATGCATGTATTCCCGAAAACTGTTGATCGAATAAGAGAATGGGTCAGACATTGCGGATATCCACTGGATGAGCTGGAAAGTAGAGTTCAACAAGTCTTTGAGGACAAGAGGGGTGATCAATACCGCATCTGCAGCCGGCACTTTCCCTCGAACATGTACACCACATCTTGGGTAACAAAGAAGAATAAACGGGGATCGACACGAAAATTTCTCGCAAACGCTATTCCCACTCTATTCGTCCACAATCCGCCACTGGTGAGTCAAGTGTCCGTTTTTAGCTTTAGGCCTTGCGGTAGTGTGTAGGTAGCCGAATGGATTCATTGATATTTTAGGTGTTGTTTCCAATTTGTAATACTTTCGATATTGATATGAGTGTATAGCTTTTTGAATAATGACATTTATCAATATATTATTTTTAGATTTCATAACCCACAAACGAAATCTATATATGGGCACAGGGAACTGTGCTATATTGCGCATTACTCAAGTATTCTGTCTCCTTACATGGCAATTTTAAATATTGGCATTTCATTATCAAACGATAATTTACCTTTACAACTTCTTGACTATCCCTTGAATCTGAAGCAAGAACATTCTACTTCCGTCACATGCTCGCAGTTATCAACCACTTCTAGCGCGTATCAGGTACTCATACTTGGCTATTCCGCTACAGACTTGTTTTATGCATGTCAAGTAATAGTTTGTATGTATCGTGTGATTATTTTACCAATTGTTTGGTTAGTGCTTTCCAATTGATATACACCTTAGTTGTCGTCCCCTGGTGTTTGTTTTTAGTTATAATTAGTGTTATCCATACTAATGCAAGTACTGTCTTTCAGGGAGATGCTGAAGCGTCCACCACATTGACAACAGCCCTAGATGTTCTTCAGCAGCCCGAGGTATGGATACTGACAGCTCAACTGACCGTGATCATCAGGACTCGAACACTTGTTGTTTGATTGTTCTACACCATGTTTCATTTGTGGTTAGCCGTTGATATGTACCTGTGCGGTCGACCCCAAGCGTGTGTTGTGTTTTCAATATTGTAATCCTTACTAATGCAAATACTATGTTTCAGGCAGTTGTTGAATGGTCAACCCACGCACTTGATGCAGAGCCTGACATTCAAGTTATTCCGGTGGAAGCGGGACCATGCAGATACGAATCAGTGCAACAGCTTTCGGAAGTGCGCACCACATTGACAACAGCCCTAGATAATCTTCAGCAGCATGAGGTATGGATACTGACAGCTCCATCGAGCGTGATCATATAACGTGATTCCATTTGCTATACTTTCGTCACTATTAACGCAAGTATTGTGTTTCAGGGAGATGATGGAGCTTCCACTACAATCACAAGATCCCATTTAGATGATGCAGATGTAAAGAAATCGGAGAAATAAGTCGATTAAATCTGATCATTTTTAAATATTCCTTGATTCTTTTAGACAATGCAACATTTGTGGTTATCTCTTTATATGTACCTGTGCCCTCGACCCCAAGTGTGTGTTATGTTTACGATATTGAAAACCATACTAATGCAAGTACTGTGTTTGAGGGAGTTGCTGATGCCTCCTCTTCAATACAATCATTCGTGGCAGTCCATGCAGAGCCAGAGGTATGGATACTGACAGCTCCATCGAACTAGGTCATCAGAGCTCAAATACTTGTCGTTTGATTGTTCCACACAATGTTTAAATCGTGTTTGGCTATTGAGATGTACATGTGTGTTCGTCCTCACGTGCTTTTTATGCTAACAATATTTTGATACACAGTAATAAAAATACTATGTTTTAGGGAGTCGATGGAGCCTCATTCCGTGCTGTCTATGCGGATACAGAAAATATAGTCGTAGCAGTGCAAGAGCAAGGGGAGACATGCGGATACGTATCGGAGCAACAGCGTGCAGATGTTGAAGGTTGAGTCAAAAAAGTTGCAAAGAAAAGAAACAAAAATAAGGTTAGTTACAAACAGTTCATAACTTTAGAATTTATTTTGTGCTGGGGACTATTTTATGTTTTTTTAAAGTCAATTGTACTATACTTTATCTTGTGTTTAAACTGAACATCCCTTTTCCAATCTGTCCTCCAGTTACCCGTGGGTCTACGAACTATACATACACAGACAGTGAAGCGAATGAGAGATGTTGCTTGCCAGACCATTTACACTATGGAGGCTATGGAGGAACTATTAATTCAGACGCGGCGTGTTGAGACTCGGGATGCTCATGTCCAATGTACAGAAAATGAAATGAATGTGTCCGGATAATCCGGCAAAGTTGTATTGGACCATTGCTACAGTACGACCGCACCACTGCAACAACATGATACTGGATGTATTGAAGATAGCTCTGAAGTAGTCGCAGATCATTTTAAACAATCTACACCCGCCAAAAAATTGACACCAAAAAAGCTGTCGACATTGTTGTGTTCTCCCATCAATGTTGAAGTAGCAGATGTTGAAATGATAGAGAATGAACCAGCAGTAGCATTCACTGACGCATCAGAACTTGATAGCAGCGATATTTCTTTCAAATGTGGTGATATGTCCTCAATGTCACAGGCCGAAACAACTTTGACGCAGGATGACAGTCTAATGAAAGAGGACAAATACATAATATTCGACAGTTGTTTGATGGATATTATAAGTATGCTGAAATGTGGGCATTCCGTCAGAGGGAAAGTATGTGGGAAGCCATTGATTCATGTGACTCGTCAAAAACAAGGCAGTAACGTCACAATACATGCCGCCTGTAGATCACATCATACGTTCTCATGGTCTGCACAACCGATGCTGGGGAAACTGCCAGCAGGCAATCTACTGTGTGCAGGTGCATCACTTTTTAGTGGCTCCAGTTTTAGAAAGTTAAAGTCTTTCTTTCAGTTTGTGGGACTCCATTTCATTTCAAAAACGCAGTACTACAAATACCAACATGATTATCTGTTTCCGGCCATTAGTGATGCTTGGAAAATTGAACAATTGTCTCTAGCAAGTACATTCGAAGGCAAACGATTCAGGCTAGCCGGCGATGGACAGTGTGACAGCCCTGGATTTTCTGCTAAGTACTGCACCTACCACTTTCAGGACATGGATAGTAAGAAAATTGTGAGTTCGGTGGTCGTGCAGGTAACACAATGTACATCCTCAGTGGCCATGGAGAAACTAGGATTTATTAAATCAGTGGAACATCTGCAATCGAGTGGAATGCAGATCGACCTCATAGCCACGGACAGACACGTTTCAATTGCCAAGACAATGAGAGAACAGTTCCCACATATTAAACATCAATTTAACGTATGGCATCTTGCTAAATCAATCAATAAGAAAATCTCGGCTGCAGGGAAAAAAAAGGTTTGGAAAGTATTTCAGAGTGGTCCCAGTCTATCAGCAACCATGTTTGGTGGAGCTCCAAAACTTGTGAAGGGTCAGTGGAAATACTACTTGAAAAATGGCGGTCATTGATGCACCACTGTACCAACGTGCACCGCTGGTCAGAAAACCTACATTTCCACCAACGTGAACATGGCCCTTTATCCCCAGTGGAGGCACGGAAGAAGAAGTGGTTGAATCCATCTACACCGACACACAAAGCCATTGAGAAGATTGTTTTCGATAAAACTCTATCAAGAGATTTGAGCGGACTGACAGAATTCTGTCACACAGGAGGTTTGGAGGTGTTCCCCAATATGTGCCTAAAGTACAGGCCAATGCGCTTGCATTTCAGCATACAGGGCATGAGACATACGACTCTACTTGCCGTCTTGGCCCATAACGAGAATCTCGGCCGTGAACAATCTAGGACTAAGGGTAATTCAAGGATGCCTTGCTACACTAAGGCCTTTTCAAAAAGAAGTAAGCAATGGGTGATCAAACCAGTCTATGAGGAAATGGAGTTCGACTTTGTCAAAAGCCTTATTGTTGCTGTATTAGAGAAGCACAGATATGGAATTTTGAACGTTTCTGTGCAGAGCACTGATCCATTGCCACCCAACATTGCCACTGTGCCATGTCCACCCAAAGGAGAGCTTGTTGTGAAGTACAAATCCCGGTTTAAATAATTGTAATACGATTGTCTTTTTGTAAATAAATTTTATTGTACAGTGTGCATACAAAGTACGGTAACCCTAACCCCTACCTTCACCATCCTGGGTTCCGAACTACCTGGGTGTCATCTTTGAATTCTCTCTCTATTCACCTCATATTGCTGACCTTGTCTATATGTGTATGTATATATTTTTGTTGATGTAACTAATTTTAGCAATCCCTTATAAATGCTGGGCACTGTTAAAAAAGGGGAGGCTTGCGTATTGCAAATAATAAAACAAGCAAACAATAAATCTCACTTTCAACTCAACTCCTCGGGTACTTTATACTTTCCCTGACCTTCCCCAAAAAATTAAAAGTCTTAATAGTTATGGTTCTTTGGGGCTTCAAAGCTCGCAGACAACGAGGACAAAATTGGGGGCCTTAGAACGCGCTAAGCGAGCCGTTGCAGATGGGAGAGAAGCCAGTTCGCATTTGCACATTGAGGCGCACTACATAGATGGATTTGAAACTTCAAGTTCTCACAGATGGCTTTACTACGGGATGTTGCAAAGAAAGAATGTATGCTCATTTCTAGTGAAGGTCAGCGGCTTTGATTTTCAGCTTGCGCCCTGAAGAGGCCCACAACTCGCACTGGTAGTATAAGGTTCTATTGTTTTTTGACCTTGAGAGACAGGGACCATGCCGAAAGAACTTCATTTGAAGGTGGTTTGGGGGTTGCAATAACGTAAGAGACGATAAGGCAGAAAATTCTTAAACTTGACCGAGTTTCATGTTAGTTCAGTATACAAAAAATCGTTGTCAAGAGCACAGTGGGATTTACCGACTGCATTACGCAGAGACACAATGGAAATTGCAAATATAATGTAAGTAACTCTTTAGACGCTTTTATACCGGAATGAAGAATTAATGAATGGATACATGAATAAATGAATGAATGAAGAGCTTTGAAAACGTTTGTGGGATCATCCTTTTAGCGGGCACATGGGCATGCAGGTCCACATTCCACACACATGTAGACAAAAAGTCGTTTCTCATTGTGTACTCACTTCGATTTATTTTGTTAGTTTTCGCATTGATTTTAGAGCAGAACATACTCCATTGCACTATCCTTGAAAGCAAATAGTTTCAGATCGGCCGTAATAAATAAAATGAATAATATTAATAAAGATCGGCTGGCGAGACTAATTATAAATTTTATGTTTTCAAAACAGGTTTATACTTCCCTTTTTTGCGCCACTGCCACCAGTTTCAGAAACCGGCAGACAGTTTCTTCAGCCGCCAGCTGCAGCTTAATGTAAACACCTGCACCATTCTGATGATCTTATGGGATGATCGCCAAAGGCCCATATGCTCTTACGCGGTACTAGCGTTAGAAGCAACATATCAACCTTTACGCTGGCCTAGTGCCTACTTGATGGAACAGCCTTGCGGTTCAACGTGCGACAAAAGTGCTTCTTTGAACGAAAACCAACACCCTGTGTACCATAAAGGAACAGCGCGTGACTCACGACAAAATGTTACGGATTTGCAGATAGAGATAATAGAAAATAAATGACTTTCGGAGTTCATATGGCAATTGCTGAATATTCTATAAACATTTAAATATGTCAAATAAATGTACTTTACCAAATTTACTGTGTTGCTGTTTGATTTTAAAGTACAGTTTCATATTCCGAATTGGGGCGCGATGTGTTGTGAGCTGATCTGTGTTGGTTTCCGGGTTCTGTGTGAAGTCGCGTAGAAGACGACTGGGCGCGTTTGCCTACGCAGCACAGTAACGTCACGGAGAGAGGTGGGGAATATGAATGTTTTGATAATGTCAGGCTCAGGGGCGGGGGATATGATTTAGTGCTGCAAAAGCAGGTCAGCCAGGGCGATGCGGCAAGTGATAGGATTATCACAAAATGGCAGCTCCCTGGTGCCTGTTTTCGCGTGCGTTTAATGGACGAAAACTCGGGTAAGGTCCATAGGAAATTTTTCTAAAATCGAGCAATTTAGGCTTAAAAACACATGGCCGACCCCTAGGGGCAATAAAATTTTTTGACCGAACCATTCCTTTAAATATTTTTAGAATTTTTCAAATAATGTAGGAATTAATAAAAAATGTACGTATTGCAACTGCGAGTGATGCGAATTTAATTGTTTCGCACCCATTGTCATGCATCTTGGTTTGTTAACTGATGATGTTCTATAGTAAGTAGCCAAAAGATGTGGGCCATACAGAGGTGTAAATATATATACATATATGTATATATATATATCTAGAACCTGCCAATAGAAACACTAATGTTGTGATCTTTATGCTTAAAGATATATAATTCGGTAGGTCCAGGATAGACCACAACATAGAGATATACCTGGTATCCCCTGTTACTCTTGTTTTTCACTTTTGCAAATTCCCAACAGCTATCCCCGGATCGATATATAGTTTGGTTGATGGATTATATTTTCATGGCGGGCTTCCATGTCATATTTTATGTAGTTCTTGGTTTTATTTTGAGGTCTGCCGGGGGTCATGTAACACAGGCGTTCAGTCGTGTTGAAAATGGAAGCTTAGCACACTCTACAAATCATTCCGATACAGCTGTGACTCTCAGGAAAGACATTTTTGACATGCTGGACAATCAATGTGTGGCTCACACACGACCGCCCCCAATGCTGCTTTTTGAGTGTGTGTGTCTAGACAGGCCTGTAACCTCTGAAACGCATGACACTGAGGAAATTTTTCAAGTTTTTCCTTAAGCATATGTTTGTTTTTTGGAAATGTGATGGCAATGCTAACAGATATGTTTAGCCCCCAGAAAACCTTTTGGATTCAATACATTGTAGAAATTGTTTTCATGGTGTAAAACATAAAAAGGGTTTTTGGCTGTTTTAGCCGTTATCAGGAAATATTGACACACCCTGTTGTTAAAATAGAGTATCTTGATGGGTCTATTAAAATACTCCTCAAAGAGATTCAGTTGTCCAAATCCAACCAGCATGCATGTTGGTAGTTTTAACTCTTTGGGCACTTCCAAAGCTTTTGCAAATATATCGGCATCTGTTATGCTTCGTGGTTCGATTAGACCTAAAAGACTAGATACCAGGCAGAGACTTATGGACCCTTGATCAAAATGTAATAGCCAACAGCCTGTCAACTAACACAATGATTTTCAGTGGCGCAAAACACAAAATCTCAGTCTTACTCTGCAGAAGTCTTTGTAACTTTTACAAAAACTGAAAAAAGCAAAAAAGTGTCACGATTTGATTGCCTTGTAAACAAGAGTCTTTTTAAACCCTCATCCTCCATTCTTATTTGAACGAAATCCTTGGGACCAAAAGTTTCCAATATTTGACGAACTAGTGTTTCCACAGCCTCCTTCATAACCATTATTCCATGCCCTAGTGATCGTAAGTGGTCCAGGTTTATTGATTTAAATTCCTTACAATGCTCCACGGCCACAAATGTTTTATATGTTCTTTGATAGGTTTACACCCTTTCCAAATAAACTGGGTCATACAGTATTTGGGGCTTTGATATCTGCGGTGTGGTAGTTTGAATATAACCAAGTGTGCTTTTTCAAGATTTAAATAATAGTCGTCTCTGAGATCGGGATCTGGCCCATTTTAAGTTTTGCCTCCTGTTTTTAAGAATTATGTCAAAACAGATGGCCGTCACAACTTTAAACAATTGCTTTGTCTGTAACAATGACTCTGACATTGGCTGTGTTTTTAATTTTAAGTAGTCTTTCAGAGTGGAGAGTTGCAGGGCCTTGTTCTTTCGTTGTTTTTTTTGTTTTTTAATAGGAGTGCTTTGCAGGGAGTTGTTAGTTGCTAGTCCTAACTTTTTGTGCTTGTCTAATATGTTGAATAGTTGGGATATTTCCGTAGTGGGCTTTTGTCATGAGTCTGTTTATACTAGACCCTGCGAGTGTTTGTGAAATACGAGTTAACAATTCGGTTGGAATAATTTCAATATTTAGTGCGGTGTGTTCAACACCAGGTGCCTTGTCTAGGGCTGTAGTGGGGTGCGTCTCAGTGAATGTTTCATAATGTGTATCACAAGACTCTTCTATCCCTAATGTGGTGTGTTGATCAACTGGGGCATCGGCTAGCGTAATACTGACCTGTAACCCTGTGAATGTCCCACAAGGCAGCACTGCTAAGGTGCTAGTATTACCCATCAGATTCTTTAGTAGCATCAAAACAGCCCCTGCCACATTTTCAAAAGCGTTCTGATCCATATATGGTACAAGCGCTTCGTTTTACAGTAGGGTTTTAAACTTTTGACGATGCTCAACAATTTCTTATAATTTTATTTACGGTGTCCTATTTTTTGTTATTTTTAATAACATTTACATGCGTACATGTAGCTGCAGCTGAAACGTTAATGATCCCAACACTGTCCCCAGACTGTATCATTATTCAGAATTAGAATGGGTTCATTGAGAGATAATTCAACCGGTGTAGTGTACGATGTTCATTGAAGCTCGGGGGGAGCCTCGACCTTTGTTTGAACACTATTCACCTGATTATTTGAAATGTTATAGATTTCATTATTGTATACCACTCCATTGATGTGCACACTCACCTCTTGATCGTCATCAGAAATCTCATAAATATCCATGCCGTTATTCACACAACCCTCTTGAACACCTACAGAAGTTCCATCCCCAGGCCGGTGTACACTCCCCACCTGTGCGCCAACAAAAGTTTCTAATCCCACAATGTATTCACCCCCTTCCTGAACATCAGCACAAATAGTATTCAAAAGTTTAACATTATGTCCACCCCCTTCCTGAACATCCTCAGAGACAGTGTTAAAAACATAAGCATTGTGCGCAACCCCATCATTATGCACGCCCACTGCTTGATCTTCAGCAGATATATTATCTCCATTCCAGTATACACAGCCATCTTGAGTATCAAGGGGAGCTGTATTAACAACCCCAACATTTTCATCAACTGCATTAACAATGTCAGCATCCTTTAAAATTGCATACAGAGATATGTGATTGTTAGTAAATTCTAGATTCCTCTGTATATCGAATATCACCTCTTCCAGCTCATTTACTGGGTCATTATGAATAACGGTTGTACCGTCATCCTGTATATATATATATAATTATATATATATATGTTTCCCACATTCTCCACCGCTCCAGTGGCTTTCTGCATGTCTTTCTGAATTAACCTTATAAGCTCTTTCAGCTCAGCTGAAAGCTGTGAAAATGAGTTCTCAATGGAGTCTACCTTCACATTAGTTAGGTTATCTAAATTTTGAACACTGCCCATGCTGGCAATTTTATTTCCATCTTTAAAACTAAGACCAGATGCATTCTCCAAAGCATATTTTGATACATTTGTCTCATTGCTATTGCATGTGTCAACCCCCCAACAGTGCAGCTCTGTTCGTACTACCCACCCCCCAAGCATTAATTTTCTTTAGTTGCCATTTAACACCCCACCACCGTGGCTGTCTCATCCAAGCCAGATCATTTTCAACATTATATATTGCATTTTGCAGATTAAACAATTCAGAATGTACACTGTCCTGCGATTGTACACTTTTAAAGGAGTATTCCAACCCAGATCCAACATGAGATGTTTTTGAAAATGTGGGAACGCTCACTCCCGCATTGGCATGAGATGTTTGAACATTTATTTAAATGGCCTGTGATATCCATCAGCGGCCTTGGGTGCCCCATTGTTGAGGGAATAACTCAGGACGTTTCCTATTTTGCTCGTGGGATGACTAGCTTGCATGACTGGACCCACTGTTACAGAATCATTTGTCAGCCCATTTTTAAGTTCTTTTTTCACATGGTTCAATGCTGAAACAGAGCAATAGCCATAAACAACCTTAAGGGCCTTTATCACTCAATAGCCCCTCAAACACTCCAGTGGGCATTGCAAAAACTCCAGTTCCAGTCAGGCCCATTGATGAATTCACAAAAAACGTCTGCAGCATTTGTCCCCAGATCCATTGGGCTTTGCTGCTGTAACAACAATGGTGGATCCCATCCTTGGCTCGTTAAAAAATTCCAGATCTGTTGAGCCAAGCGGAATAGGCTGCCCCTTGGATACTTTTTAATCACACATTAGGAGTGTGAACATTCCAGTGGTCACTGCAAAGACTCCAGAATCAACAGGGACCTGTGCTGATTCTACAAAAGAACTCCAGATCCAACGGGCCTTGCTGATGTAAAATAAAGATAGACCCCATCCTTGGGTCGTTAAAACATTCCAAATTTGTTGATCCAGAAGCAATAGGATGAATCAGATGCATAAATATTAGTAAATGCCATGATTTCCTCTTGCTGCACTCCACAATTCACGTCCAGAGATTCTGCTGCATTTGCTGTCCAATTGTTGAAAGCCATTTCTATACAAAACATAAAAATATAGAATCTGTACATTATAGTATTACTATTGACACATTATAATATTCAGTGTATCTCAATATACAACATCGTTAATCCTTCTAACAACCAAGCACGCCCTGAGCCAAAGTATAACACACTGAATCTTGGCAGCCTTAAAAACTGTCAACCGTCAGTGTGATTTGTGACACATTGGCAAAAGTGTCAATATTACAACATTATTTTTTTAAATTATGACACACAATTGAGAACATCAGTCACAAGGCCACCAGGGACAGCTGGACCAATGAGCCCATTAGGACCCATTTGTAAATGATGCCGTAACTGCTTTAATAGTCCAGATGTCCCTGTGTCCGATGTTGTGTTTGAAATACACAACACTAGCCACGCATCGGACACAGAACCAATAACACCTTTAGGACCTATTTATGTTATGTTATGTTATGTTATTAAAACTTGTAGCGTGCACGTTCACCCCTGGGCATCTTGGCACGAGGATGTACACATTACAGTGGAGGCAGACATCAAGACTGAACAAAAAGCTCTGTTTTAACCCGGGGGAGAAAGAGCAGATGATTCTCAGTCATCCTGAGTTGAAGGGGGAGAATGTTCCATAGTTTAATTGAAGCCACAGAAAATACCTGTGCACCCATTCGCTGAAGTCGAAAATTGGAGACCTGAACCATTCGATCATCGCCAGACTGCAACGGTCGACAGGGAATATAGGGTTGAAATTTTTCGCGGAGAAAATCAGCCCCTAATAATGGTAGGCCTGATGAATGAGGCAGAGGGACTTGAAAGCTGTTCTCTGTTTCACTGGGAGCCAAATGCAGACAATGTAATACCGGGCTCATGTGAGAGCTGTACAGTGTGTCTGTGGCTACCTGAGCAGCCAGATTTTGAAGCAGATGGATAAGGACTGCTGGTTGGGCCAGATACAGAGCGTTACAGTAATCTAGCCTACTGGAGACAAGGGAGGCAACAACAACAGGATGAAGAAGAGGAGGAAGAAACTGCAGAACCTTCCGGAGAACACTCAATTAAAGTGCCCAGTTTGACAGACCACACTGACTTGTGGGGCTATAAACAAAGATGCGGAAAGATCGACCCCGAGCTCTTCACCACTGTCACTGGAACAGGACACTCACCCAGTGAAAAAGGACAGAAGTCAGAAGGCCAAGGACAGGATTTAGAGGTGCTCTCCAACCATTGCTTTATCAATGGTGCTCTCCAACCAGGCACTATGCCTGATTGAATACACTAATCTAGAATTCTGTCTGTAAACACAGCCCTCCTCAAATCTTGAAGAGCTTGCATAACTTATAATTTGTGTAAACACTACTTTAAAATAAAAAATGTCTTCACTATGTCTATACACAGGACCCGGTTATTGGCTTTGTGAATGGCTTTTTTTTCTTCTAACATTGTGTTCATACTGGGTCTAACCTCACAAAGCACCGATATCGTTTGTACACATCTGCTTTCCTAGAACCAAAAGTGCTGTGCACTTTCTATATACTTACATACCAGCATTTTCATTTACACATAGAATGTCCCCAACTCACCGTAATCGCCTGCTGAGAGCTTCCTGGCGAAACTATCTTAAAATGCTGATATAGTAGATTAAAAGTCTAAGAGACTCGCCAGCAAAACACATATTTGTTTTAAAATAAAAAATGTGTTATAAAATAAAACCCTGGCTGCTTTAAGCAATCTTCACTATACCTATATAAAGGCCATGACTATTTGCATTGTCAATGCTTTTTTGTTCTTCTAAAAATGTGTTCATACAGACCCAGCCCCCGACTACATTTGTAACAGTGTTTAAACCAGCATTTTCGTTTTTTGGTGGTGTGTCATAAAAAAAGTGGGATTTTCTTCACAAACTCTTTCTTAGAAACCCTTGAGAAAACTTTGCATGGCAGCCCTTTTTTTGATTTGTTTTAAATTCTTACCCTATAACCTTCTGCCTTCCACTGAAAAGAGAAAAAAGAAAGAAACCATTCAGAAACCTCCCTCATTACACCCTCTTTGTTATTCTTTTTCACCGTTTCCCATATATCTTTCAGCTTCTACCAAAAAGAGAAAACAAGAAACACTTTGTTAGAAAACCTGGTGAAAGCCTTTGATTGTACACCGCAGTACACCTATACTACACCACAGGACCCCTAGTCCAGCCAAACTGCAACACCGCAGCACAACTCACTACCACTGAGAACCCCTGGTCCCTGCCAACTGCACCCCTGCAGCACACCAACCTACCATTGGGGACTTTAGTCCCAGCCAAACTGCACCACAGCACCCTTGCAGAAACACCAACACTCACCAGATAGGACACCAACCCAACGCACACCAACACACACTGGACCAGTAGTCAAACCAGCCGGCAATGCAGCAACACTACCTCTACACATTATTCACTCTTCACCCTCACAGCCATAACATAAAAGACGGAGAACATTGAAGACCAATGCCAATATCAATGCCAAGTCACTGTCCACATTCCGAATAACGGAAGTTACATCCAGTGAAGCTTTTACCCTGAAACCACACTCCTGCGAGACCCATTGGAAACCAAAGCCCTTAGTTCCCACCCGCGGGTCCAGGTCAAAGACCAATCAGGCCCCACCTGTAAGAAACATACACATTAGAATAAATGCATTCACAATTAAAGAACATAGAATTAATTTCCAGAAAACTAATGCACCCACACCCACAAGTCTGAATACCCACATAAACACCTGAAAGGAAAAGTAGGTTAACCAAGGAATGCATCAATCAATGGATAGCATACCATATGAACATTTGCCAATACCACTGGGCCACAACATAAAATTACACATACTCACGCACACCGGCCCGTAGGACTGAAACATATGAAACAGGCCACAACATAAACACAAGACACCATACAAACTGGCCTGAACATGATCGCTGCTATCCTAATGTTCCACGCAGCAAGGGTAGTCGTCCTCACATGGCGCTGCTCTCGGAAATAAGACTCCACTCTTCAAATATTCCAAAGAAAATCTTGCAGCACAGGCAATATTCATCCATAAACGTGTGCCCTTAACATATGTCCACCAATCCAAATGAGCACTTTGTTCTCTCATCCTATGCGCTCGCTGACCTTCTCTTGGGACCCGGACAATAATTCCAAACACTGCTGCTCCATGTCTACCAAGGCTGCCCAAGTACACCATTGCAGTAATATGACTCTCTCCAGACTTTTTAAATCTGCACTCATCAACTTGCTCTGGAAGTCTATGGGCTTGTCCTGCTACAGGCCCAAACGTTGCCACGCAACCCTGACCTGTGTGCCTCTCTTCAGTCAGGGAATCCTGCGCCATATGCTTCCAACGTTCCAAGCGTTTCAGACAGTCGCGCTGGAATGCAACTCAATGACCCGCTACGTCATCATTCTCCACTGAACCTCCACCCAGGACGCATCCCAAACACCTCTCAGCTGGGCAAACTGTTCGGGGCCCGCAACATTCGTCTAACGTTACTACGTTGACTTCCATGAACCCAGGGCTTCACCACAGGCACACTGGGGCCCAGACCGTGGCAGCAAATTCCTCCCTATACACCGCCATGGACGAGCTGTTGGCTGACTGGACCACCCAGCCTCCAGTCACGCTAAAAGCAGAACCGCGGTTCACTCCGACCGCAGCACGCACCCGCACCGGTGACAGCCGGGCAACACGCACACACGTGTTCTTACACTGCCAGTACCTCCAGGCTAGGGAGCCACCAGTGGACCAGGGAACTCAGTCACTACTGGCACCAGAACTCCGTCACTGTCGGGTTCCTGCGCTCCGTACCGTCCTCAGTACAGGAATTGCCTCGGCCAGTACATTCAGGCCAGGGGGGCCACTTCAGGCTCACAAAACTTCCTGGCTCCTGCGCTCCGGACCAGCACAAAATAAGGACTGCCTCTGCCAGCACCACCCGGCCTGCTGGAGCGTACCACCCAGATCCTTGCTACTAGGGCTAAGGCTGCTGGCTGCAACTTTAGGACGTGAGGATTGGAGGGCGATGTCCCTGGACTTCAACAGCTGCACCCTCCACGACAGGATCCCATCCTCGTCGCCAGTGCAATATCTTGGTACCTGAAGTAACACCTGGACCAGCAGGTAAGATATAAGTAGGTTTATTGCATGTTACTTGCCAGGAACAAACATCAGCACGTCCCTCCTTGCCAGCTAGATCTCAACTGTAAAGTATGGAACCTGCATTCACAGCATAACAAGTCAACACTCCATACATGCTGACATCACCACGTTCCACACATACTGACATCACCACATTCTACCCTTAGTGAGGTCAGCATGTCAGCATTTCATATGCACATGACAACATCATGTTTCGTTCCAGGGTCAAGCGTCTTGAGTAGGATGAAAAATGCAATGCATTTCTCTTCAAGAACTACACTCCACAACCACACCTTTAGTGCAGAGGGAAACCTCCAGGGCGAGAAAGAGCAGGTCATGAAGGTCGTCGCAGACTTCTACGGCAGCCTCTACTCGCCTAAGGTGTCAGAGAGGTACCAGGTGGACAGGTTCCTGTCTGGCATCTCAAAGACACTGGGACCGGAGGAGAGAGTGGGCCTGAACTCTCCCTTCACCCAGGGGGGGAGCTGCACCAGGCAGCCATGTCGTTCAAGTGTGGCAAGACCCCGGGCTGTGGCAGGCTCCCAGTGGAACTCTACACCGAACTCTGGGACCTGATCGGACAGGTCTTGCTTGCACTATACAAGGAGATGGCAGAGAAGGGCAGCATGCCACAGCCTCTGAGAGGGGGCATGATTGCACTCTTGTACAAACAGAAGGGGGACAGAGAGGACCTAAAGAACTGGAGGCCCATCTTGCTCCTGAAAGTGGACTACAAGATCCTGGCAAAAGTGATGGACAACCGGCTAAAGAAGGTGATCGGGAAGATAGTCCACCCGGACAGTTCTGCGGGATACCCATTCGCCAGATCGCAGATAGCCTGGCCCTGATCAGTAACACGATCGAGTATGTCAGGGACCGCAGGGTCAAAACGGCCGTGGCCAGCCTCGATCAGGAAAATGCTTTTGACCAAGTCTCACACAAATTCATGGACCGGGCCCTGTGGGCAGCGGGTCTGGGGGACTTATTCTGTGACATGGTCAAGGTGATGTACAAAAACATCTTCAGTAGCGAGATGGTCAACGGTTGGAAGACCAATTCCTTCTCAGTGGGATCGGGGGTCAGACAGGGCTGCCCGCTCTCACCCCTGCTGTTCGTCTGTGTCATTGAGCTCCTGGCGGCACACATCCGGCGAGACAGGGACATCAGAGGGGTCAAGGTGCAAGGCAGCAACGGCAAGGGAGAGGTGAAGTGCTCCCTCTACATGGACGAAATGTCTGTCTTCTACACAGACGGAAGCTCTGTGAAGGCCCTAGTGAGGACCTTCGAGAACTTCAGCAAGGCATCAGGGGCCAAGATAAACTGCACAAAGAGGCCATGCTCTTCAGAGACTGGAACCCAGAGTATGGGCCACTGCCCTTCCGCATCAGACCGGTCTGCATGAAGATCCTGAGTGTGTGGTTCGGCTACGAGGGTGCTGCGACAAGGTCATGGGACGAGCGAGTGGCAAAAGCCAAGCAAAAGTTTGGGCTATGGAGCCTGCGGAGGCTGACCATAGAGGGGAAGACGCTGGCCCTGATGAACAATGTACCCCCAGTACTGCAGTACCTGGCGCAGGTCTGGCCAGTGCCGAAGGGGACGGCGAAAGCCATCACCCGGATGGTATTCTATTTCATCTGGAACACCAAAATGGATAGAGTAAAAAGGGCCACTATTTACAATGCCATGGAAAAGGAGGGAAGGGTGTGCCGGACATCCCGACCATCCTGAGAGGCTTCTTCACCTGCAACTGCGTGAAGGTCACGCTGAGGAGCAGTGATGAAAGTCACATTGGTTTCCTGATAGCCCACTTCTTCCTCCTCCCAGTCTGGTGAAGGCTGGGACGGATAGAGTGGGACGCCAGGATCCCATACAACTGGTCGGCCCCTTGGTACTATGCTTAGGTGGAGCGTTTTCTGGGGGAATTCCAGCTGGAGGTGACGACGCTGGACCAGTCGAAGACAGGGGCCATCCACCCAAGCATTCGTGACAGGGACGTTTGCGAACAGATCGGGGCCCTATCCTGGGAGGCTGCAGAGCACGTGTGGGGTAACGTCGCGTCTAGAAGGCAAACAAACAAGCACAAGGACATTGCCTGGATGGCCATCCAGGGAGGCCTGCTGGTGCGAGGCTTCATGCATCCCAGAAGTCTGAACCGCTGGGCCGCTTCAGAAACTGCCCCCGGGGCTGCACGGTGGATGAGACAGAGTACCACCTCTTCTGGGACTGCACCTATGCCCGAGACCTCATGAGGGAGATGGCCACAGAACTAGGGGGCATGATCCCGACAGCAAACCTCACTGCCGAGTCAGTGTTGCACGGGTTGTTTCCGGGGACCCACGCACTAGGCGATATCCTGGCCTGCTGGAGAATCCTGTGCTGTGTAAAAGATGTGCTCCAGAAACTGCCTGGTGGTGGGGAAGAAAGAGACGATGGATGATCCACAGCCTCCTGAGGGACTACGAGATCATTGACGGGACGAAGGACGACCTCGACAAACAAACATTTCTTTACTGGAAGTGTCTGTTGAAATGTGGGTTGCTCGTGCATGTGATAGCTCTGCTTCAGGACAGACAGACCTCATTGGGAGTCTTTTGTTCTGAAGAGCAGTTGTCACATACTAACAACCCTCCTTCATCAAGCAGACTGCTTAGAGAAGACTCAGCAGTGCAGCAGAGTTTTCTGAAGCCTGCTCTCAAAGCGTGAGGGTTGTGGGCAAGCCCCTCAGTCTGGGAACAGGGCGACAAGACATGTTTTGCAGGAGCTGGCTCCGTTGTCTTCCCGCCCATTCCCTACGTTGATAAAATAGCACTCGATCAACCCCAGTGTGGAATCTTAGTGCTGTTACTTGAAACCGTATAAAACCAACCCTACCCCACACGCTATAGTGTTTTAAAATAGGAAATCCCATAGAAATATTACTTCCAGCAGCAACATGGACCGGGGATTGAGTGATGAGGAGCGGGAAAAGGTACGCTGCGTGCCAGTCATCACTCGCAGCCACTGTCAGAGGCTTGGTATCTTTACCAGACACAGCAGTCTGCCTGGATATCATTTTTTTCAGCTAATTTATAGAGTTCAAAGTGTGTACTAATTATATTGCGTTGATCCTAAGATCATTCCCTGTTCACGGATGTTTAAGGGAAGCCCTTATAGTCCCGGGTTTCTTCGAGAGGGCTGTGGAGATTATGATCTGCGCAGGCGTCCGCCGGGAAGGTGGCAGCACAGCGTCAGCCTGGCCTTGGCAGCCTGGCCTTCTGAGCAGAATTAGTATGTCATCAGCCCAATCATGAGGACGAGACGGGCACCAAGATCCAAAGGAGCTGCTGGCGAGTGGGGGGCGCAGTCAATTGTACATTGTGCAGCATCTGGGATAATTGGGGACCAGTGGCGTCTATCCATCCCGCCATTAATGCGCAGGCAATGACAGGGGGAAGCCCACTGAGCAGCAGGTTTAACGTGCACGTGACCGAGTGATCCATGCGTCCTTGTTTACGGCAGGGGCCCTTCCCATCGCATCAGTGTGTGGTAATCAGGGCATTGAATGAGTGAAATAGTTAACATAACCATGCATAGCAATACAGCTTTGTTTAAGTTAATTTCTACATTAATTTAAAAGCTAAGTAACAAGCATGACTTTAGAAAATATGTATTTGTGAACAAAACGTGGTCACTATGACACTGCATTAAATGTGGACCTCTCTTCAACTATTTCAAGAAGGGGCCTATTTACATTACAGTTACCATTTATAGTACCTATAATTGGATATTTATAACGCGCTTAGTACTGAAAGGTTTTTAAGCACTGACCGGAGATCGAACCTGTGTTGCTCTGCATCGTCATGCTTCTAAAGCTAGCACGTTGACACCTCCCGAAACATTGAGCACCGTATTTTTATTTGAGCTTCGAAAATACCAGTAAAACACTCATAACAAATATAGTACTACATTAATAGAAAGTAACATTGCAAAAATAGAAGTAGGAATAGGAAAATAATATGACTATATATGAGGTATTCTTAGCTCCAGGCGTGTTTCACCCAAGACGTTCACATATTATGTATCACCCCTCCTCCCCCACAAAATGAGACTGTCCTGCGCGTTCAAGCAGACCTTTAGTTACCGTCACCAACCGCACATTAGCACTAATCAGTTAGTGCATGTTGGAGCCGGCCCTTTATTTCATCAAAGTGGGCAGAAAAATAGAAAATGTACAACAGACTCCATGACTGTCTCATCGCAGCGGCTCTTATGATCCTCCCAATGGGTCCAGAACCCTTTGCCCATTACTGACATGAGAGTCATGGCACCCATGGCACCCTGCTTACCTTTTAAATACATAAGGCCTCATCACGAGTCTGGTGGTAACCCTTAACTGCGGCGGTAGTGCTATTACCGCCACATTTAAGGGTCCGCCAGATCATGGCTTTGGCGGATTTCCCCCCAGCTCTGAGCTGGGGGAAATCCGCTGGAAAATTGCTGATTTTCGGTGCCATTACCGCCGGCGGGAGAGCCGTCGGCGGTAATAGCGCAAATTTTCCCCATTGGGCCCAATGGGGAATGAGGAATTCCCGAATGGGCCAAATGGGGAATGGGCAATAACCCTTCCGCCAAACCCGTGATCCGGCGCTAATAGCGACAGGGGTTTGGCGGTAGGGCTATTAGCGCCAGCGCTAATAGCGCCGGCGTTACCGCCCAACTTGTGATGAGGCCCATAGAATGTTTGAGTCTATGTGGAAATAAATACAAATGCAGCTCTCGACCCACCTGATGTTTCTTATCTAAGTATGGTATCTCAATGGACCAGGTGTGCTCTTGTTCCCTACCTAGACATGGAAATGGAAGAAAGTCTCTTCTGGGAAATGCCGAATGCCCATTCCAGGGAAACCTAACCTTTTGCCAAATCAGTATAAAAACTATCGTCTTGATGTGGATAAACCAGCAGAGCTACCCTCACTGTTCCTTCTGGGATATTATTTCTCTCAGTTCTTTCTTTGTCTTTATAGATAGAGGGTAAACAGATGCAATCAACAAGCGTATGGTCTAAAGCTAGCTCATGCTCTAGTGCTTTATATGCTCAATCCCCATCTCCTGGTGTCCACTGGAGCACTATGTGGGAAGACTAGGAGTGAACAGATTTATTGGTTTATTGAAGTGCCACCCTCAACACAGGGTGTCCCTTCCCTCCCCAATCTAGGTGTCACACAATAAACGCTATGACGTCAGTTCTTTGTTCATCCCTATTTCTGATTCATCTAGTACCCCTTGGATCCCTCACCCTGAGCTACGAATGAGCCAAGAACCATGAAATATATTTGTATTCATTTGAATGCTAAATAATGGAGATCACACTAAAATGATACACGCCACCTTCTTCGTGGCTCACAATTACACTTCTTGTTACACAAATAAATCACACAAGTTGGTTGGGAGAAACCTAAATCCCAATTCTTTACTTTCTACAGATTTCACTTCAAGAAATAATAAAACTGGTCAATGAACAAAATCAATTATGTATGCAATGCTATGCAATTTTGATGTTCCTGCGCGCTTAAAAAGGCTAGTTGTTTAGTTTACATATTTCTACAAATGCATATGGCAATTATTATTTCACCCACACTTTTGCTTTGAAATAAACACAGGGTGATTCAACAGTTCGTTCTTCAGAACCCCATCACTTTGTTTTGCGTTGGGGAAGTCGGACAGAAAAACTGTATGTTCTAAGATTTTTGGCTTTCAGACCCCCCCCCGCCTCCACTTAAAGGCCTGTGTTGGGGGAAGTTGGACAGAAAACAGAAAGAAATGGAATGATTTGAGAATGTTGGATTTCAGACCCCCTCCACTTAAAGGCCTGTGTTGGGGAAGCTGGACAAAATAATTGGGGTGATTTTAGAATGTTGGATTTCAGACCCCATTCACTTAAAGGCCTGTGTTGGGGAAGGTGGACAGAAAAAAATCGGATGATTTGAGAATTTTGGATTTCAGACCCACCTGTACTTAAAGGCCTGTGTGGGGGAAGCTGGATGGGAAAATGGGGATTGTTTGTTTAGTTTTAGTTTAGGGACCAATGCCCCTCTTCCTTCAATAAGTCAGGGCAAACCGGCAAAATAGTGTTGCCCAATTACATTACAGTCTATTGTTTTCAGCGCACACTGGGAATGAGCTTTGTTAATTTCAAATTTTAACAAAAATCACCCTGCGGTGTTCTGCCAAAGGGAATTCATTAAATTTATATATTTACTCAAATACGATCTACACAGTTTCGCCCCCCCCCCCCCGCCCACTATAGAGGGAAAGGATTTAAGGCAAGCAGATTTCCCCACCTTTTGGTTTCAAAGGGCTCAATTCTACTTACATTGAAAACCTCTGTTTAAAGTTCTGGAAAGCCAGCTGCATTTCAGGACCATCTTGGAGGATAGGGCAGGGGTCTGCTCACTCCGCTCTCAAGGATGGTCCCCAGCTCTTCATCATAGGACCCAGTCAGCTTTTAGGCCTTCCCAGCAATAGACAGCTCCACCCAGAGGCAATCTCAGCAATCTTCTTTGATGTTTCGTTTCGGCTGTCAAATGGTAATTTTTTAGAAGCTCTCCCCTTCCTCATAGTGCATCCACTTTATATACCAGTGATGACACCATCAAGATTTCAATCCTGGGCGATGCCCTGCAAGAATTCTCGCAACCAGGATTGGACAGTTGCCCTTATCTGTACGACCAAGTCCAGCCTCTCTCTCATGATATGATATAATATGATATGATATGATAGGTCATTTATAACGCACCTGTACACAAGTGTTTCTAGGCGCCACAAGACAAGGGAGGGAAGACAGAGGGATGATAAAACAAATGATCTTACTAGACCTAGTGTAATTCTGATCGTGCAAGTGCGATATGCAAGGTGCAGAGTGGAGGGAGAGGGGAAGTGCCAGGGAGGAGGGACGGGGGAAGTGCAATCAGGGCAGCAATGCTCTGAGTAAGTGCAGCCAGGGCAGTGTGGCTTTGTATAAGTGCAAGGAGGCAGGGACTGTAGGGTTCCAGATACAGCCCCTAAGTGTGCAGTAGGCCTGGAGGAAGTGCAGGGGCTACTGGTCAAGTGGGAGCCTGATTCCAGTAAGAAACTGAGGGTAGCCAGGTAACCAGTCAGCGCAGCATACAGGTTGGTCAGCAGGGGAGAGAGAGAGAAAAAGGAGTAGCGAAAAGGAAGTTCTTGAGCTGCTTCTGGAAACTTGAGGTGGTCCAGCTCAAGTCTAAGAGTTGCAGGGAGGCAATTCCAGAGGGAGGCAACTGCAGAGGAGAGAGGTCCACCCCCACTCTCTGCCTGGAGAAGCGTCTGACCCTCAGAGAGTTGGAGATGGCTGAGTGAAGGGCTCGAGAAGGAAGGTGTTTATGAAGAGAGAGTTTGATGTAGTGCAAGCCCCTGCCCCGGAAAGCATTGTGGATGATGCAGAGGGTCTTGAACTTGATCCTTGCAGCCACTGGGAGCCAGTGGAGAGATTCCAGGGCTGGAGAGATATGGTCCCTGGGCTTGAGGCCAAGGACAAGTCTTGCAGTCCTGTTCTGGATTAGTTTCAGAGGGTGTAGAGTAGAGGAAGTCAGATTGAGAAAGAGGCTGTTGCCTAGAGAGAACAAGGGCTCTGGAGACAGCGAGCTTCAGGGGGAAAGTGAGCAAAGGAAGAATACCTCTGAGGAGGTGCAGCTGGTAGTGGGCCTTCTTGGCAAGGTATGTGATGTGAGAAGAGAAGAGAAGGAGAAAGTGGAGTTGAAGATGACACGAAGGTTTTTACCCTCACAGGAAGGTGAAGGAAGAGGGCCCAAGGAGGGCAGCCAGAGTGAGAGAGGGAAAGCGGGAGCAAAAGTCCTAATGAGAAGGATCTGAGTCTTACTGGCATTAAGGTAGAGATCGTTGGAGGGTCACCATTCCTGGATCGAAAATAGACAGTCAGGAATGAGCGAGAGAGGAGAGGAGGCTGAGGGTATCCTGAAGGAGAGCTGAGTGTCATCTGCTTTAAACCGAAAGTCAGAGGAGATGGTAGAGGTGATGGTAGAGATAAGGTTGGCCAACGAAGCCAAGTAGACATTGAAGAGCCAGGGTGAGAGGGCAGAACCCTGGGTAACACCACACGTGGAGAGAGATGGTGGAGAGAAAGGACCCAAGTTGCACCTGGGAGGATTGGTCCAGTAGGAAGGAGGTCAACCAAGCCAGGGCCTGATCCATGATGCCCAGGGTCTCACAGAGATGATTGATTAGGATAGCATGATTTACCATGTCACCAGCAGAGGAAAGATCAACGAGGATGAGGACAGAAGGAAGGCTAGAATCGAGATTAGTGAGCAGATCTTCATGCGTGTTCAGAAGAGCAGTTTCCATGCCTCTGGCTTCTCTGAAGCCGGACTAATGGTCATGGAGACAACCAACAGATCCAGTGCGAAGAGTAAGCTGAGAGATGGCCAGATTTTCCAAGGGTTTGCCCAGGAAAGGAGTAATAAAGATTGGGTGGTAGCCTGCCAGACAAAAAGGATGGCAGAAGGCATTTAAAGGAAGGGATGCACAAGGGAGTGCTTGAGGGGAGAGGGGAAAGTTCCAGTGGCAAAAGGATGATTGCAGAAATTGGCCAAGGCTAGAGTGAGGGTGTCAATGTGGTCCTTGATAGTTCTGGAGGACCATGGGAGCACCTGCTTGGATGACACTTTCATAGATTGAACTTGTCTAGAAACGTCACCAGGAGTAGATGGAGAGAAAGATGGAGAAAGCAGGAGGAGTGGAAGTGGCAGCCAGTGGGGGACCAAGATAGATAGAGGGAGAGGAAGAGGAGAGAGAGAGGACAGGTTATGCTGAGTTTTAGTGGTGAAGTCACTAAGAATTGGTTTAGGAGTCTAGAGCAGACATATAGCAATTCCTCTTTGAAATTCACTTTTTTTTCTCTTGCCAACTTTAGCCAAAAAGTAGCTATGGCATAACTTTGTGATTTACTAGTAACTGCCACAATGTATATATTTTCTGATTCAGCTAATCATGGGGAATAAAATTCAATGACAGCCAGGTCTGCAGCATTTTGCACGGGTGTTTGGAAATTTGCCACCATTTTTACAAAAACATAATCACTAGGTACATGCAATTTACTCCCCACATTCCTAATTTTAGAATCTACAAGTTCGCCAACTCTCAAATTTGAAACATGTTCTGAGCAGCCAGGAACACCTTTTAGATGGTCATTATAATTCTCTAAGTCGCAGGTAGATACATTTTATTTCAACAAAATCACGGGGAAATTATCTAAAAAATGACACAGAAATAAAGGCAGTACACTTATGGTTGTGGAGAAAAAATTATAACTATAATAGTCCCTTTAAAAAATTAATAGGACATCTTCATGTTATGCAAATTGGAGCTCTCCTGTCTCCAGGCCATTTGCCCCTCTTGGCCAGCCTGTGACCATGGCTTTTTTCGTTAGCCTCTTTGTTGTCTGAAGTTTGTTGCTTGAAGTTGGTAACACTTGGGAGGCCTTAGCAATACAGAGGTCCCCTCCCCAGATTTGAGTCATGCACTGGCTAGAACATTTGGCCTGCAAAGAACTGCCTTCTGAAACAGCAGGTCTAGGGACAATTGGTTTTCAGCACCCTTCAGGCAGGCCATATTTTATTGCATTTATAAATAGTGGGGATGTACAAACCCGGTTTGCAATAGGGGAATACATGTGTGAGTTCTGCTCAAAAACAAGCCAAAAGGGTATGTCTTGCACCTAAATGAGATCTTCATGTGACCCATGGAAAAAAGTATTTTGTTTCACTTATTGCCGGTATTTTGCAGGTGAAGCATAATACATACTACACCTTGTTTAACATACACTAAGTCTTTTCCCTGACATCTTTATGTTAGCAGTGGTACATTTATCTCAGGTCTTGCTTTCAACCTCCAAAGGCACATGTAAAGCCATTTTCACATTGCACTTCATTGTGTTACTTGCAGAACCACCACAGTCTGTCTTAATAGGCCCATTTTCTGTGTGAAGGTTTTTTATGTGAAGGCTGTCAGGTCATTCTTCCGGTGGGCCCTTGAGTTTGGTTGGTTTGGGGCCATTGATTACACCCCACATGCCCCCCAACATTCTTTCCTGATTCTTTTGTTGGGAAGAGCAGGGCAGAGTGGGGTTTTGATCCGAAGTCCCTTTCCCTAGGGAGTGGCTACCCTGGCCTTTACTTCCGTCTTTGGGTTGAAGGGAGTAGCACAGAACCCCTTTCCTTTTTTCTTCCCGGGGTGCCTGGGATTTTTCCCCTCGTGCCTCCATGCTAGAAGTGAATGAAGTTAATTATCTAGCAAATAAAAAAAATATAGGTTCAGTACTTTTTACGCAATATATTACCCTGAAAGATGGACATTGGGCCTCATTACGACCCAAGCGGTAAGGGGTTAATGGCGCCGTAAAAGGTTGCAGCGCCATTAACCCCTTACTGCCTAATTACGAGGTCCCTTTGCGGGTCCCTACCTTAACGGCTGTTTTTTACCAGCCGTTAAGGATTGGACCCGCAAAGGGACCTTGGAAGTAATTACGGTACCACAATTTGCGATACCGTAATTACCGCATTCCCCATTCCCATTGAGCCCTAAGGGGGCAAAAATGGGAATGGGAAAGGGCCAATGGTGAATGGGGAATTACCGCCCCGCCAACCTTGGAATGGGGCGGTAATTCCGCCATCCACCATGGCACAATCGTTAAAATACCGGCGTCAACCATGGCGCTAATAGTGCCATGGTTAACGCCTGGGTCGTGATGACCCCCATTGTATTGGAGAGAAAAATATTGCATATAAATTGACATAACCTTATAAACATCAATTCGAAAGAGGAAAACCTTAGACAAAACTAGATAGATTTCAGAAATCAATTCAATACATTATTTTAAAATTTCCAAAGAATATTAATTAAAATACTTACCTGTTATAATTCTCCTTCCGGGGTTTTCACAGTTCAGATGGCTCCTCTGCTCGACTTTCTGTTGGCTCCTCAATCGTAAAGCTATTCTGGGATGACAGCTTTTCAACGGATTTATGTGGACCCATTTCTCTTCTGTCTGCTTTCCTTTTGGGATGCGGATCTTGTAGGCAACAGGTGATATTTTAGGTACAATTTCAAAGGCACCATGCCAAAATGGAAGAATTTTCCACTGCTTGGCCTTATTCCTTTGAAAATTGTACAGGTAAAGCTTGTCACCTACTTCTTATTGTTTCTTGGTGGTCTTTAAATCATAACAGGTCTTAATTTCTCCAGCCAACGTTTTTCAATTGTGCTGAGCATAAGTATAAAACATGCTTGAGGTGCTTCCTTACATTTTCAATGTACTCATGAGTGGTAAATGCATTTATCAGGGTCTGCTCCTGTGTTCTATAGAGCAGATGCTTAGGTAACACCATTTTTTGTCAGGTCATGAGCTCAACAGAATATATCCTTTTTGCAGAAGATGGTGTAGACCTAATAGCCATCAGGAAAATTGCTAATCGGATGTCTCAACTGGGTCCAGAGTCTGCCACACACTTTTAAGATGCTCACAATCATCTTGTTGTATCTCTCAATCCCCCGCCTGAGGCAAGGCAGTAGGTAATGTGGAGTTTTCTTTTTATCCCTAGAATCTCCCACATCTTTGCCATCACCTCACTGGTAAAATGGCTTCCTTGGCCCAACTCAATCCTTTGCCGGAGGCTGAAACGAGAGAAGATGCGGTTGATCATTACTGTGACAGTTGTCTCCACTTTACAATTCGGGGCAGGAAGACATTCTACCCACTTTCTGAACAAGCATGTCACAGTCAACATGTACTTGTTTACTCTAGAGGAGCGAATCACAGGCCGATGAAATTGACTTGCACATCTGACCAAGGCAGTGTCATTCCCCTTTTTTGTAGGGTAGCTCTGTGTGTGAGTGAATTGGGTTGAAATTGAGCATACATAAGACACCCCTTGATGTACATCTGAGGTCCTGGCCCATGTGTGGTCAGTAGGCAACCTCGTGCAATATTTCTAATGTTGTGTAAACCCTTATGACTGGCAGTGGCTGCGTCCTGGGTGTGGTTCAATCAGATTTCGGAATAAGGTAGGTACCACCCACTGGTCACAGAGAGATAGGGCTTTCCTTACCAACAAACCATCATGGATCCGGAACATTTTGGAAAAGTTCATCAACACCCGGAGATCCTCTTTACCGGTATAATCCAACTCTGTTAGAGGAAAACACACATGGTCTTCAATGTGTTGATAGAATTTCCCAATGATTGTGTCCTCTTTCTGTGCAGTGATCAAATCTGCATCCATGGTATCTTTACTCCAATGGGCAGTTGAGAGTTCACTATTCCCAAGAATTTTGTGACCGGATGACAACAGCAACAAGTATTTCCCCCAGCAGGGATTCCGTTTCTATGAAATCCCACTGCAGGGCTCTGATTTTAGCCAGCTGGTCAGCCAGGTCATTCCCAGTCTAATCTGGCCCTTCTATTTTGGAATGAGCTCTTATCTTATTCCAATAGATGGTCATCCCATTGGAGGTCACCGGATCGTCAATTGACTGGATCAGTTTTGCATGCTGTAGAGGTTTATTGTTGGCACAATGCATGCTTCGATTCTTCCAGTTAATCAGGTGCTCCACGAGCCCATTCATGACATAATCAGAGTCATTGATTATGATCAGTTCATTGAGCTGGTGGTGCACTGCAGTGATGATGGCTTGATGAACGGCTATATACTCTGCAACCTGACTACTTCAGGGTGCTATTTTGTAACCTACCAAGGGTTCCGGAGTATCATTCACCCAGGCATTCCCAATGCCAGGAAGTAGTTCTTTTTCCCCATTGTTATCAACATGGTAGGAGCACGCATCCACATAAACTATGGGTAACCCCTGACATGTGTCTTCTTCATAGACCTTGTGTGATGAAGTAAAGTATGCCTCCATGTTGTTGTTTGTCATTAGACATACGTCCTCAAGACGGTTTTATTGAGCACAATCATGCAAGTCCGCCAACCCTTGCACTAGGGGACTCTACTTATTTTGGCCATATCTGACCTCCACAGGAAAGCCTTGCATGGGCAGAATCCAGGAAGTAATTCTGGAATTACTGATGTTCCCTGCCCATATCTGTAACTTTGGAGATATTGCAAGGGCCAGTGAGGATTCTCGGCAATGATCTGCTACTCCCGGATGAATGGGCAGTAATGTTTCAATGTCCACAAAGTTGCCAGGAATGCCTTTTCGCAGTCATCACATTTTTCCTCCACAGAGGACAGTCTTGCTTGCATACAAGATAACCTTGTTGACATTTTCATGCTTTCGATACAAAATTGTTGTGAGGCAAGTATCTGAGAACACTGTCTCCAAGAAGAACTCCTTGTATTTTATGTGGTAAGCCAAACAAGGAACCTGGGAAAGGCTTCTTTTCAGTTGTTTACCTGCCTCAACTTGTTCCGGACCCCACTCCCACTTGACTCCAGCCTTTAATAAATGTCCCAAGGGTTGAATGAATTCTGGGTAGTCTTCAATGAACTTCCGACTGTAACTAGTGAGTCCAAGAAGGCTCCTTTATTCTTGCAGAGTAGTAGGGTCTTTTAATTTCATTAAGGCTTCCACCTTGTTCGCCTGAGGATTAAGACCCTCAGGGGTAATCTCATGCCCTAAGAAGTTCACTCGGGTCTTATACCACTGTGCCTTCTGAAAGGACTGTTTTGCTCAGGCTTTCTCCAACTGTATTAGAACATAGCGGATCTCTGCTATATGATCCTCCACGTTGAGCCCTTGATCAGAACATCATCCACATAGGACAGGTTTCCCCCATTCGCCCAAGTCGGGAATGGCCTTATGTAGGAAGATGTTGAACTAATTGCTGGAGTTAATGTATCCAAAGGGGGTTCGGATCCTTGGATACTGCTGCCCCTCAAAGGTAAAGGCAAGCTTGTACTGGTCTACCTTACTTGCGATTACTCGCCGGTAGCCGTTGGTCAGGTCAATGGCAGTGTACACCTTTGACCCTTGGATCTATGCCAGCCCTTGATCGATGTAAGGAAGTAGTCATCTTGACATGTGAACCCGTTGGTTCAACTCCCTCAGGTCTGCACATAGTCTCCATTGGCAATTTGGTTTGAGTATCCCCAGAACTGGTACTGTGGATCAGACGAATTATCCCCCAGGATTCTAAGTTCTTAATAATCTCTATGAGTGATTCCATGGACGCGAGCGGTAACCGGTATTGTTTCACAAATACAGGAGCCATCTCAGGGTCCATGGGTATGGTGGTTAAATGAATCGAGGTGCGTCCACAGTCGTATGAGTACACTGAAAAGATATCTTGCAATTTCAGGAAGACCTATTTCAGCTTTTGTCTTTGCTCCTTGTTCTCACAGGCATCAGCAATATAAATCCTTTCGTCGAACATCTGCTTGAAACCTGGAAAGATCTTGGGCAATTTCAACAGTATCCTCCAGTTGAGTGGAGGGATCTCTTTTGATGGTGTTGACCTGGACCGTAGGTTCCAGGGACTAGAGTAAGTGGTCCTTGACTTTGAACACTACATCTTCCCTCCTGATGTCACAGCTCACCTCTTCGACCACATATTGGCAGGAAGAGTACATCATTAAATCCCCGCCCCATGCCTAGTGAACATCTTTTCTGGAGGAATACCGTCACTGATGTTGAAACAGTTATTTGGGATTGGTCCCATGATTTCATTACCTAAATCAATAGAATAATTTCAGCATCAACCACCATTCCAATAAAGGTGTCTGTGCCCAAAGTGATACTTTGAGGGTATTTGTTATCCACCAATATTTGTTGTGTTCTAAGTCTACTATTGGTGTTGGATTTAAATGCAAACCTTGTTTTTGAAAATAGGAATTTAAATGTATATAGGCATCCTGATGTTTGAGGTGCTGTCCTGATAATTTTGAGGGGAATAGTGAATTGTCGCACCTGGGATGATAACCTCTTCTCGCACTTGAACATCAACCATATAAAGCAGCAATTGAGCTGACCAGAAGCTTTTTCGATATTGTTGTCAAAGCCCATGGGGTTACCCCCTGTCGGGACCAGGCTTTATTATTAATTAGGTCCAAATTGATTGCGAATCGGCTGAGAATGTCACCTCTCAAATAAAAAGTGGAAGTGATATCTCTCATGACCCAAAAATGATTCTCTATGCTTTTGTTGCCAATGAACATTTTTAGCATACACCTGCTAGGCAGGAGATGTTTGGAGTTTGGAGTTTACAGACCTATTTCCAATGTGTTAATCAATTAAAATGTGGGAATGGTCTGATCTTTTGCGAGTTGCCTTAACAATCCTTTGCTGATGAAGTTCCTTCCATTATTCAGGCATACTGTGGTGAACACCGGCTCCTCCCCCACATTTAACTGAATGGGTGAAAAACAACTATTCGCCCTTTTTCTGAATGCCTGTTAGACTTTGAGCGGGTTCTTCCTTGTCTGGTTTCACGGGACTCAAGGTTTCTTCTGATATTGGACTGGTGTAAAATGTTAGAGTGTTCCCTTTCAATGTGGATTGCCACTTAAAACTGGGAGGAAGATTGATTATCAAGAATGGATAAGGGATCCCATCACCAATGTGTTCTCCTACAAAGATGACAGTGATGTCTGGGACTTGGTCATTCTTGAAATGGAATTTGACTTTCTCAGAAAGTCGATCAATTCAATGACAGGTACCATTCATGCTTACATATTGGTATGCATTTTTTATTTTATAGGCTGGTTAGCCTGAGTCCAGAGGACCTTATTTATACAATCAATCAGGAGGTGAAAACCTCCTCAGGAGACCATTCCCCTGTAAACAGGGTGTGCCTTCTGGAGTCATGACTATCACCAGATGTTTCAGTCGATGTAGCCCAATTTTTATTTCCAGATCCACAGTCCCTTAGACGGAAATATACTTCCCGTCAAAACTTTGGCGTTATCCGAGAAGTGGCGTGAGGGGAATTTGGTCGCTTTCCCCCTTTCCTGAGTTTAGTTGGTCAAAGGCCTTTTTGGACAAGGGGGTGGCATGCGATCCAGTCTCCAACAGAGCTGATAATTCACACTGACCCTGCATCGTTTCTGGTGCATAGAATCATTCTTCTTTCTCCTCCAGGGTGAACAGAAAGTGTGAGTTATTTGCAACCCCTGTGGTCATTTTCTTAACATTGAACTCCAACACTGTGTGATCTTGGGCGATTTGTTTGTGTTGGAGAGTGGGAATCTGTAAAGGAAATTTTACAAATAACAATAGGTGGATTTGGGAATCCTCTTTCTCCTCTGATTCTTTGCTGTCCCTCTTTTCCTAGGTGCAGTTCTCAGAACTTGTTTGGGGGGAGGACATCTCTATTTCTATTCTACTTGGCTCATATTTTGGGGGTTAAATAGTTTCTTGTTTTGGGTCAGTCTTCGTACTCACACAGTCCCACTCAGGGCCTTTTGGGACCAATTTCTTATTGAGAGGGATCCCCCCATTCCTGAAAGATAAGATTTCATTACCTGAGCCCTTCAGGGACTCTTCTCTTTCAAAGTGGATACTTCTTTGGCCTCTCCTATTTACCATTTTCTCTTTGGGATCTAACATTTTGGGGGTAGAAGAGTCACTTTCAGGCTGAGAGGTTTTTAGGGGTTCTGTCTAGGTGGGATAACTAGCTTCCTCTATGGCTTGGCATCTCCCCTCCACCCGGGCCCCCTCCTCAGGAGCCTGTGATTTGTCAGATGTTACCTCCCATCATTTCCCCCCAGGGCATCAGCCCTGGGTGTTGGGGCATTCTGGAAAGCAGGGTTAAGTTGAGGGTTAGATTGAGCCCTTAGAATATGCCCCATGTCGTCGGTCAGTTGCTGGGCCTGTCGCACCAGCTGCACGTCCTTTTGTGGGTTGTACGGAGTACATGAGTCATACCTCTGCTGCTCCCAAAAAGGGTAAATGTCCCTTCTCCGGGGTAGCTTGTCCTGGAATCGGGGAGAGAGAGAGGAGGATTATCTTGGAAGTTCGGGTTCGGGGAATTTCTGGGCAAAAAGTTGAGATTGGGAGGTGGAGTGATTCTTCTCTCGTGAGCAAAGTTTGCCGGGTAGTACTTACCTGACTGGTTTCCCCCTTGGGCCGGATGAGTGTATAAATACCTCAGGATTGGGTTGGTAGCCTTGTGCCTAGGGCTTACATAGGTGTCATGGTCCGAGGGGTCATTGGTCTGAGAAGCTGCCTGACTACCCTTCGATTGGGTTGGATCCAACGTTCTCCTCTGCCTTTCATTCTGCTTGTTGGGAAGAGGAGTACTTTTAGCCCCCCCCCATCTCCAGATCCAATGGAGGGGTAGTGTTTACCTCTGCCGCCTTCACAGCAGAAGTTGTGGTAGATCGTTTGGGATTTTGGGGGGATTTAGTCTCATTGGGCTTCTGGACCTCATAGATCCTGGTGGTCTGTTCAATCACCCAATCTAGGGCCCTCTGCTCGTGAAAATCACACACCAACAGGGTCATTATGTACTTGGGGAGCACATAGAAATAAGTAGTTATGAACTCCCTACTATTTCTGTTCACCCACTGGGAAGTCTGAGTAAATGCCCGCTTTAACTCCTGCACAAACTCCCTAGGCACCTGATCCTCCCCACATTGCAAATGATATGCAGCATTACGGACCTCTTGTGGGTTCCTTTGTGTAATTGTTTTTTCAAAATGGCCACCTTATAGTTGGACCATTTATAATGATTCTGGTCCTCCAGTCCCAAAAAGAAACTGGAGTACTCAGGAGAGAAAGCCCATTTCACAAACTCCATACAATTTACATAATTTTTAACTCCAAATGAGGATATGATTTGTTCATACAATTCTAAATGTTCCCACACCAAATACTTAGCATTTTTATGGTATGGGGTTATGAAGCTCGTTATGGCCTTGATTTGTCTATTTGGGCCTTTCACAAAATCCTTACTTTGTTTCCCTTTCTTCCTTTTTCTCTGCACCTGAGTCCATTCACATTCTTCTACATGTTTCCTATCTCTATGAGACTGGCAATATCTCCCAGAACCACATGGTCTGGACTTCTCTTGCCTGTGCCACTGTGAATTCTCAGGGTAATTTCCTCTGTAGTCACCTTTTGGCAACTGTGTAGTCTCCCGCCTTCAAGATAGTTTGGGGGAATTTGCCCTTTCCCTGAATATAAGGAGGTTGTTAATATGCCCCTCCTGGGGTACAGCTTAGAAGCTAGGTGGTCTCTCTGCAATCTCATTTTCTCATCAAGGGAGTTTTCATGGTCTGAAGTACTCACTGGACTATTCTTGACTTCCCATGACACAATGGTCCCACACCTTCCCTTCTAGATGGTAGAGGTGCACACTCATCACTCTCAGATAAGGACTGGCCTTCTGGGTCAGTTTGGTTAGGCCTGGGTGAGTGTAGGTGTCTCATGTTTCCTTGGGCTTTGTAGGTGGAAAGCATGTGGTCATTCATGGTCAGCCCATAGGAAGTTGTTAACTTCCATGAGGTACCTGATGGGGAGGGTATCCCCCCTGGGTCAGGGGAGCCTTTCCAATACCCTCTTTGGTCAGGGAGCCTCAATGCCTGTTTGAAATTTTCAATTTCATTTGGCAAACTCTCACACCTGTTTCTCGCTATTCTTATTTCCTGATGGTGTTAACAGAGCTGGCTTTTTAACTCTGACACCAGGGCCCAATTGGCCTCGAGCACTCTACTCAGGGCCATCAATCAATCTCTCCATTTCCTGATTTCATTCCGACTTGATTCATTTCCGTTTTGTGCAGCCTCTATTGTGAACGCATATTCAAAGAGGTTTGCTTTCAAAATACCAATCTCTTTCTCTTGCACGGTTCTACACTGTGCTACATGTAACAGGTCAGCTTCCTCTTGCCTCACATGCTTCATGAGTTCTACATTTTCTTGCCTATTTCCATTCAGTTCCTGAGAACCTGACTGACTCTTTTCAGCATCCATTTTCAATTGATGCACCTCCTGGTTCAATAGGTCTTTTTCCTTTTCTGTTGTTTTAAAGTATGTGCCTGCTAATACATCTGATCGAATTAATTCCAGGAATATACCCCATTTATAATTAACTGACTATTTTCATTTTTCAACTCCTTCATTTGTAATTGAAAGGCCATAAGGTCATCTAACAGCCCTCTTTTTTTATGAATAGTCTGATCATTTACCTTATGTTGCAGTGTGCTCACATTTTCCACACACTCTTTATGTACATCTAGTGGAAAGGTGCAGACTAGGGCTATGAAAACCCCACCCTGGGCCACACCCGGTGCTTAGCGTTTTTCCAGAAGCAGATGTAGAGGTGTAAAGCTTGCTCTCTCCTTCACATTCGCGTGCCGAAGGATTTCTGATTACCTGTATCCTCATTACTCACCCGATCAAAACCATGGTATGCTGTCAGCTTCCTAAGCTCCTGCTTCCCATTTCGCTTGCCTGGAGATCACATCTTGCAGCAGTTCCAGTTTCTTTTCACATGAGTCAGAGGCACGCGTACGATCCAGTAAGCTGCAGTGCTCCGGGCACCTAGGAGAGAAAAACCATACAGTAAGTCAGCGGATCGGCTTCTGTTCTTTCCTGCCCCCCCCCGGAACTCTCTCTGCGACTTACCTGATATTTGTGACTCGCTTGAACAGCTGACATCGGTACTTTGTTCCAAACCGGCAGAACGACTTTTTTTCATTACAGCGCAGCGAATGGCATTCTCTGCTGAAAGACAAAGACATTGAAAACATTAGTGCAACAGTTGTGCGCTACGCACTATCCTACAACACTTAATACAACATTACGGACAAAAAAGGAACAAAGTTCAGTAAACATTGTGAAAACTCTGCATTCCTTATTGCTGATCAACGCTGCAAAAGACAGTACAGGAACTTACAAACTCAACATTCATTATTGCAGAGCAACGCTGCAACAGTCATACAAGAACTTACCTTCAAGAGCATCTAGTGTTCCACAGCTGGACAGGCCACTACCTTCCAGTGAAGCAACTGGACCAGATGTTCTCCTGAGTTTTCAGAACTCTCATCAGCCTTAGCAAGGTGAAACTGGGTCCTGGGTCCCGTATCAAGCATCCTAAGGGTACAGGGACAAGGGGGGAAAAGTCAGTAGGTAGGAATTAACGGCTTGTACTTGTTTACTCCCCTTAGGCTAACCCAGAAGCCCATTCATCATTCCTACATCATGGACGGTCCAACCAAACCACTCCAACCGCACTGCTCAATGGACAATAGCCTTTCAGCGCCAACAGTAGGGAAGGAGTGGTTTGGGTCCACATCTAGCACCAGAAAACATCATCCCAAGATCCCCGCCGATCCGGACCAGGAATTCCTGCAAGGCACCACAGGTAAGCGTAACAACACCGCAAAGATGACTTTCCCTTCACCCTATTGCAATTACACCAAAAAAAGTAGTCTGTCACAATGCACCTGTCATGAGTAAAGAATTGCCTGCCAAATCCCGGGCCTCAAGCCCCCAATTTGAAACGGTTTATTGAGAGGCCACCTCAACACAGGGAGTTCCTTCCCTCCCCAATCTGGGTGTCACTCAATAAATGGTTTAATGTCAGTTCTTTGTTCAGCCAGATTTCTGATCCGCTTGGATCCCTCCCCCTGAGCTACCAATGAGCCAAGAACCGGCAGGTGTACAGGAAATACATTTGTATTTATTTGAATGATAAATAATGGAGATCACACTAAAAAGACAAAAAGCGTAATCATTAGGAACATGCAATTTACTCCCACATTCCTAATTTTACTCTCAACCTGTTCGCCAACTCTCAAATTCCCTATGTTGCAGGTGGCTGAATTTTATTTCAACAAAATCACCTGTATCTAAAGAAATGACACAGAAATAAAGGCAGTACGACTTATGGTTGCTAGTCCCTTTAAATTAATATGAAATCTTCATGTTATGCAAATTGGAGCTCTGCTGTCTCCAGAGTTTTCTTTTATTAGCCTCTTTGTTGCTTGAAGCTGGTGGCTGCTGGTCGCTAATACTTGGGAGGCCTTGGCAACACAGAGGTCCCCCTCCCAACATTCCAGTCACGCACTGGCTAGAACATTTGGCATTTTATTTGCAGTTGCAAATAGTGGGGATGCACAAACCAGGCTTGCAGTGGGTGAAGCCATTTGCAAGTTCTGTCCAACCACAAGCAAAGGGGTCTGCCTCGGGCATAAATGAGATCTTCATGTGACCCATGGAAACAGAGTTTTTCTTTTCACTTGTTGCCGGTATTTTGAAGGTGAAGCATAATATACATTACATCTTGTTTAACACAACCTAAGGGCCTCATTACGAGGCTGGTAGTAGCCGTGCCCTTATTAAGGGCACGGCTGCCACCGGCAATGAAATTTTATCGGGTCCATGGAATGGGCAATTACCGGGTCATGCCGACCTTGGTGGACCCGGTAATTGCCCATTCCATGGACCCGGTAAAAATTAATCCCCATTCCCATTGAGCGCATAGGAATGGGAAGGGAGCTAACAACGGGTCTGTTAATAATGGGCTCGTTGTTAGCTTCCTGGTCTTCCTGGTCTCCTCGCGGGACCCGGAAGGGATCTCTGGTTTTACCAGACGTCCTTTCCGGGTCCTGCGAGGGAACCTCGTAATAGAGCGGAGTGGGTTTAATGGCACCAACACCATTACTGGTGCCGTTAAACCCATTCCGCCCGCCTCGTAATGAGGCCCTAAGTCTTTTCCCTGACATCTTTATGTTAGCAGGGGAACATGTTTCTCATGTCTTTCTTTCAAAGTGCAAAAACACATGTAAAGCCATATTCGTGTCAATATTTGCAAATCCTGCTTTTCATGTGAAAGGGGCTTTGATTTTCTTCCACCATGAATTAAAAGGCTGCTTTTCCTTTTGTAAGGACAGATAGGCCTTTTTCACATTGCACTTCCTTGTGTTACTTGCAGAACCCCCATAGTCTGCCTTAGTAGCCCCATTTTCAGTGTGAAGGTTTTTTTTACATGAAAGCTGGCAGGTCATTTTACCAGTGGGCCCTTCAGTTTGGTTGGTTTGGGGCCTTTGGTTACACCCCACACAGAGAAGCCGTTCCCTATCACTGGGTCCTATTAAGGGCCAATGGGCGAGATTTGGCACCTTATATTTTCGAAGAGGTGGAAAGAGCTCTGACTCCCATTCTTCTATTAAAGAACAGTATGGCTCCACTCGCATGAGTCATAATATGGCTCAGCTCATGTGGGTCAATAATCAAGAAACTGGCTTCACAAAAAATAGCTGTCAGAATAGTGAATGCACAGGTATTCACATTTACAAGTTCTTTATATTGTTTCTCTGCCCATTCTACAGTTCTTAAATAAGCATAAACACACAGAAATGCCCTCTAAAATGTGAATATTTGGAAAACTTTCCAATCACTCTACGCTTCAAGATATTATAGATTTCCAATAGATCAGGGGTGGATGATCCATCCCCAATTTTAAATGGCATTTCTGCTCAGCTGTGTGGCTTTTGTTTGTAATGGATTTGTAAAGTGCAATCCTAGCTAGAAATCACTGGAGCACTGTACAAAGGGAATACAATATGGCCAACAAAGGTATTATTTATTGGATGACAACACCTCTTTTGATATTTGCTCACCTTAATAATGGGTGTAAGTGACGTGCAACATACAACCTTGTACTAAAATAACTGCATGCTAATGACAATCATGTACCATGAGGGACACAATATATGCTTCTTTTCTGTGTTTTCTGTGTTTTTTCACTTCTGCGTGATCCACTGTCATCAAACTGGTGTGGGATATGTAACAACATTGCTAAAATATGGTGTTGTTTCACTATTGAAAATTAATATTTCATTTGCATAACATGGTATCTAACAAATGTACAAACATAATTTGGAATCATTTCACTTATGTAAAACATTGTACCTACTGCTCTTTGAACATTTTTGTGCATCCTCTGATTCTCAATATGTACTCAAACATAAATGTTATTTTAATTTATTGTGTCAGCCTTGATAACGACCAAGGTCGAAACACGTGTCAGCTGACTACATCAGGAATAAACTGAAACTTTGAGAATATCTATCTGGAATAATCTGACTCATTCTGATTCTTGGCATGAAGTTTATGAACTTTAGGGAGGCAGTGCACGAGTCACCATTATCCAATTCAATTCATATTATGACTCAAATGTTGTTCCATCAGTTTGGTGCAGTGAAAGCAGGTATCCTGGCTCTTCTGGCCCACTGGATGGTATGATACCCACTGTAAGGGATCCAGAATGGTGGGACGCCTCTCAGGGAGTGCTTTCAGGTTCTACTTTCCCAGGCCAGGGAGGTTTACTAGCAGAGTGTCAGGTCCAGATGCTCAGTAATTGTCACACCCAATGTACCCTGGGAGACGGTAGGGAGCAGAGCTTGCATCTGCCTTAGAACACTGCTTCTTCACCTCAATGGCTGAGGGTTTTGGAAAGATTAACTCTCCCAAAAGAGTTCCAAATTAATATTTTATTATGTCCTGCATGTTCCAAAACTAGTTTGCTTCAAGGAAAAGTTGGGAAACCCCTCCTTTTATAGGCACAAGCCTTCCCATGGGATTGGATGAAAACAAGGCTGTTTTAAGAAGTCCAGTGCCTCTTCTTGTGACAAGTAGTCTTTGCTTGGTTGCAACATACCCAAAGTGCTTTGTACTAATGGAAGCATATGAGACTGGAAGAAAGGAAAGGTGTGGAGGATGCAAGATGGCAGAATCCTTACCTAACTATGCTGAGCTTCCTCTGGCTATTTTAATCTCACCCACTTCTCTGGTGCAAAGTACCAAAGGCCCTTTGTATGCATTGCCCTGGTGGGAGGATAGTCCTTTTGCTTAGGGAGTGCCTTTTGATTGCTGTTTCCCAGGCTGTTCCAGTTCAGAACATCCTGGGCTGGAGAGAGGTGTTACCCAATCTCACAAAGGACCAAAGAGAGGCAGCTCCCACTGGCTATTGTCCTCATAGTTGCAGCATAGACATCCAGTCTATGGAGAATACATACAGCCTGTCTATACTTGGCCTGGGCTCACAGTGTTGACATATGTATGCTACAAATCAGGTGTGACTTTAATAATTATGTGACCTACCAGATACCCCAAGAGTAGATTAAACTGCCACCAGGATGATAACTCTCCATAATGCTGCAGTTTTGGAACAGAGGTGCACTGCAGTGACTTTCCTGTTATAGCAGCTGTCAAAAGGGCACCTGTGACCTCTGAATCTGCTCTGTGCCACTGAAGAGCAGGTACTGCAAATCAGGATATTGTGCAGCAGGGCACATGGAGGTTAATGAAAGGGCAGTCTGATTATCATTTCATCAATTTATAAAAATCAAAAAAGCCAGGGATTCTACAACTTTGCCAAATGACAATACCTTACAGAGAAGAACCTTTACCCAAAGGTGTTCTGAACATCCGAGATTGGAGCTGACACACTCTCCACAATGAAGACACCTTTTCTATGTTTTTAAATAGACATGGCCCAACAGCCTCTCTTCTGGAAACCGAAACAGAAGCTGGTCTCAGGAAAATGGCCTCTGCCAAAAACACATAGAAAATCCTGAATTTCTTGCCTCAACGTTTGGATAGTACTGAAATTATTTAAGAAAGCACCTCACAAAACCTAAAACAAAAGTGCACATGATTATGATTTTTTAAACTTTGTGCTGCGTATTAAGGATGTCTATGGATGCCCTATACAATACAAAGGTGACTGTCAACTAATGGGAAATATTATGCCTCAGGGTTCTGACTCTCGCTGTCTATCGTATGTAACTCTGAACCCCACTGGATATGTCTTAGCAGTTGATGGCCACAGATGTATAATTCTATATAATATACACATTAAATTAAACAAAGATAAAAACATATAACAATACTTGCACAAAGAGCCTCACAAAAACATATACTCTTACTTCATGTAAATACTACATTTCACTTCGCAAATATCAAATAACATTCACATACTAAGTACTAGTACATATACAATAGCAATATCAATATACATAAAACACTATTTACCCTATTGACACATTACCACATTCACACATTACAACAATAATAACAGTCACAATGAAAGGGTGAATTATTGTTTGCACAATGTTGGTTATGGTTTATGTTTGGTGTTTAATAATAAGTTAAACCTTAATGTTGGTATTCCCAACATTTGTAATGTAGACTTTAACTTTGTATAGTTCATCACCTTACAGATGTTTTAATTCTTTTGACACTGATATATGTGGATTGTAGCATTGTATACTGGTATATCCTGAGAGACCTTTCAATATTGTTTGGTCCTCTATGCTATGTGAGATCTTTCTCATCATTGGTTATCGATAGCAGTGAGCACCTTAACCCAGCTATATGCTGCTAGGCATTAAGCACTAATGAACTACTTGTTATATTTATCGATTGCACTTAGCACTTATCTTGTTTTATGCTGCTAGGCACTAAGCACTTTACATCGAGACTACATTATAGACCTTAAGCAACTAGCACTGCAATCTATCAGGCAAGGTGGATGAAGGCGAGTAAGCAGGAGACACATTAACATGCCGGTATCAGGTAATATATCCCCATATATATGGTCGCCGTATATAATATCGCCGGGAAAAGGTCATGGCGATAACAAAAAAAGGGTTTGGGGGTTGCGGGGGTATCCCTTCGCATGTTCCATGCAATAATGTCCCCAAAAAAACCAGCAATTTTTCGGCGCTATTTTTGCCTGGCAATATTTTTGAGGGGACATTATTACATGGAACCAACATGCTACTGTTTTTCAGATTCTTAACCGTCTGTATGATTTTTTCACCCTGCCAGGGGATATGAACAAGCAACGCTTCATCAGCATATGCAGTACTTTCTACACTTATACTGTACTCACTACCACATGTCTCCAGCCATTAGACTCGAATGTGAAAACACTGTCCTTTTCCATATTAGCAGTTCAGCCAACAGATCAGTATTACTAAAGATGAATAACACAATACCTGGTAGAATTGAATCCACCACGTTTTGACATTCCGACATCATGTGTAATAAGGATGTGGTTCATCTGACACATATTCGGTCAATAGAACACCATGGACTTTACCACATATGTGTATGGGAAAACATTACAGTCTATTGAACAAGTTAGTGTGGATCGAGACATATAGAGAAGCCGTTCTCTCACTTGGCACGAGTCTGTCTACCCTTTCCACCACTTTCACCTGTATAATACAATGCACCCTATAAATGGGTGGATTATGTGAACAAACGACAAGCTCATCGTGAAACATGTCATGCTGCCACACCTTTGGCTTTATGTCATGGGAACATCTTCATGATGGCTTTTAAAACTTGATGTTAATAATAAAGAAGATTTATTTTGCAACCGATGGACCCTGACTCATCGTGGTGAATACTTTGTGTTCCACAGAGTGCAATTCAACGTCAGGTTACTCACCAGTAAGGAACAAGTGCATACAAGTTGTGGCATAGCAATGCTGAGTTGGAACCTGTGGAATAGTTCCAGTTGAGTTTGCAGTCTTGGTAACGCCAATAGACGAATGTCCCACTGCTGCTCAGGTTGCATACAGTACGATGGCAAACACACGTGAAGAGATGGCGATGGGTGATGAAAACCCAATGGCGATGTGGACCTGTGTGTCGGAGAATGATCAGGAAAACAATGCCTGTGTGAGTACCATCCTTGCATATCCTCACGTGTAGCTGCCTTTATCTCAAAGTACCTCTAGTTATATGACAACCGTTTTTCCACACCGGTCACACAATACTGTTTGTGTGCAAACGACTTGAAGCCCCAACAAAAGATATACATGATAAGGTGTCTAGAGCTATTTCATGCCAGAGTACACATTTATCTTCAATAGATTTCAGCACGACGAGCTCCCAAGCCAGAACAGAACAAGCCAATTAATTGTTTAATGAAACTCTCACAACCATTAAGAATACAAATATCACTGCAACAGCTACATCCAATAACAACAGAATTGTACTATTAAAATAATTTGATAAACTCCAAAGAAAAGAAGTGAGCAAGTGGTGGGAGGAGCATTCCCTGCTTAACTATATTGATGTGGGAACTTAGGGCTTAGAAACCTAACCATTCTATCATTTGAAGAACAAGATGCAAAGATGTTGCAAGAATGAGAGGTGCGCAACTAACGGCTTCTCCAACACTTTTCTCAAATTATTGATATGCTGTTGGCAACAGCGAGAAAAATGTGAAAAAAATGGCTGATCTTGAAGAGAAAATTAAACAAACACCTGAGAGTGAGGAGAGAATAAAAATGAAGACGAACAAGGATAAAAACCTCAAGAGTTATGAAGAATAAATCAAACTAAGAAAACAGTGCACATTTTTGTGAGATAAAGAAGACTACGAGAATGGGTGGGTGTATATATTTGCCTGAAGATTTGAGGCTACTAACCATAAGCAAACCAACCGCATCGATCGGTGATAATGAAAGTACACTCAGTGATACTCCATCGACCTCTGAATAAGAAGTCACGGGTAGCGAGAATGAGGAATCCTGTGTGGGTTTAAATGTTTTAGATGAAATGCGTCTATTATGCCAAGATGGCAGAGCACAGAAGCAAACAAGAGGAGGAAGCCAAACACGGGGAAAAGGGAGAGGAGGAAGAAAAAAACATAGAGGGGGCAGAGGGGCAGGTAATTCCACAAACAGTACCTCAGGGAGGTTCTGCGCTCTGGCAAGTAGACAACTCAATCGTAGAGATGAACAACAACATGAAAGTCATACATTTGTCAGACCATACTCACTGAGGATCAACACAAATGCTTAGTTTGGGACTCAATTTCTGATCCACAGCACAATATGACTATGTTCAAACTCGTAAGCCCCCACCTCTGGTCCCTGAAGGAAGAACTGACATCTCCACTTTAACACTTTATCTACCCTACTTCAATGGGAAAAAGGATGCGATTTAGGCACTGATAGCGAACCAATTGATTTTGCAGAACTGGACATCAACATTGATTGGAAAAAGAAAAGCAAACTGAAACCGAGGTCAAGATTCAATCCCACAGTTACATCAGGAAGCAACATTGAAGCCTTTCAAACACTCGTCATAGAAGATCTCAAAACTATAAGAAAAAGCAACATGATGAGATTCAAGGACAACATGTCTGCAAAAAAAATGGAGCTTCAGAAATTATATGACTTGTCCAACTGCATCATCAAACCTTCGGAGAAAGGGCGTAATATAATCATTATGAATAAACGGGATTATATTAGAGAGGCATATAAACAACTCAGTGACACTAAATGCCATTAGAGGCTTGCCACCAACCCTATCTGAGAGTTGGAAAATAAGGTGATGACATTCATAACGGAATGGGAAAGCAAAGGGATCTTGTAAGAAGATAACTGTACATTTATCTTCACAGCCAGTCCCACCTTGCCTACCATTTATTTTCTCCCCAAAGTACATAAAAGCATCACAAAACCTCTGGTTAGACCGATAGTGACATTTGTTGGCTCGCTTTTGGAAAAACATGTGGAAATATATTGATGAAGTCTTTTTTTCCTTTGTATCTTCACTTCCGTAACCGCAGATATTCACCACATCCAAAGCACATCATTGAATTTTTGTCATTGCTTTCAGTCCTTCCTAGTTAACAGGTTTCCTGAGAAACTGCAAGAACATTTGGCTCCTCATACCTTACTTCTCCACCCTTTTTACCCACTTCATACATAATCCTATTTTCCCTTGTCTTGTTATTTGTTCTGTTTGACTATTCTTTATTTTAGATTTTATTTACATTTTTTATTTTTGTGGCATTGTCATTTTTTGAGTTGTCATTTTTGTTGTTTTAAATGTTCCCACTGTGTCAGTCTTTTAACAGCGTGCCTGACCCAACTGGCAGCAGTGAAGATGATGTAATCTGGATTCTGAATCTGTCCCCACCATGTAAAAGGGCTACACGAATGAAGGCAAAATCAGATAGCTGGAGGTACTTTCATGCAAAGGCACACTGTTGCAGAAAAGAGGCTGCGGGGCTGCAATGCACCTTGTGCCAGAGTACACTATGACAGGGCCCTTCGAATGTTCCATCACAAAGCTTGGGGACATCAGTGCTTATCAACCATCTAGTACATGTTCACTGGGATGATGTTGATGATGCGTACAGGAAGGCTCATCAGCATCACAAGATCCAGATGCATGAATCTCGTTCCCTACGCCAGCGAGTAACTGCACCTCCTCCATCGGCACCTGCATCCACCATCGGCAAACCTCCAACCAATATTAAAGTCACATCTTCACCTCTTGAGACCTCACATCCACCTGCTGCCATCTACCGGCACCCAATTTATCTGACATGAAAATCATGTGTGCTATATGCCACAAATGGGTTGCCATGGGATGTGCAACAGTACAGGATTGGCAAAATAGCATTTCTCAACATCATATTCCTTGCCATCCTTAGTTTTTTTTTTTTATTGGCAATGTGTCCTCCTTTTTTTTAGAAATAAAAAAATACACCAAAAAATATGTTTCTTTTTGTTTTAATTCCCTGTTTACATGTTTTATCCTAATGGTTTTCCCTTCCCCGTTCCATCCCCCCTCTTTCCATGCCCTAAAACGGCCCTTTTAAAGCCACTCTCTAAGTTATAAGTATAGATTAAATGAAACACTCCAAAAATACACTACAAAGTCTTTTGTTATCTATTTCTTGCAGTTTTAGTTACTGAAATACATTTTTTTAAATGCTACTTGTAGCCATGGCTATACTGCGCAATGAATGGCAGCCCGTAGCCACAGATGCGACTTCCAGTCATTGCTGTTCTATACACGCCTACAAAGCCCAGCATCTCATTGTCTGTAGCTGCGCTTATAAAATTGTATTTTAAAAATGAAAATTACATATGTGTACATAATTGTGTATTCTGTAGTACTTGAAAGTTCTGTTTTACAATATCTACAGTCTACCAGAAAGTGTGAATACAGTACAAAAGCACACATACATTCTGTAACGTCAGAATGGGTGGATATGGGTGAAAAGGGTGCAAATAGATGAGGTAGGGGTATAGAGGTGGTGAATATGGTATACCGATAAGGGAAGACATGATAGGGGTACAATGCCAGTACAAAAAGTGTCAGTACCTTGAGTGGGTTGGGGTAGTAAAGGTTAGATACGCTGGTTGAGGATAAAGTGCAGAGTATGGTGGGTGATTGCAGTAGAGAAGTTGGGGTAGGTTGAGTAAATGTACAGAAAGTGGGATACAATATGTGCATTCAAGTAGACACACTAGCCATGGGTACAATAATATGTCCACAACAATTATGTCATAATTTGCATTATTCTGTCTATATAAATGTATGTAATTAGTTACAGAACATACTTCATAAAAGGCAATTAGTTACACTTCTACACATACGTGTACTCTTTTTGACCCTCATAAGTAGAACATCGTTTTTATACAACATTTGTGCATAGAACACTATTGTTGTCTTCACATATAATAATCATTGGGCCATTGGGAATAAATCCAAGGTGGATTAAAAAAAAAAAAAACACTATCAAATTAATATGGTAAATGAGTGGGAATGTAGTGGGTGGGGAAACGCTGAATGAGTACGGGAAAACAGCATGCAGTAGGGTGGGTGAAAGCACAGAGGCTGGAAATATGGTGGGTGGGAAAACTGAAACTAGGGTGCAGTGATGATGAACAGGGGATGTTGCGTAGGTGGTTACAGTAGAGAGAATGGGGTAGGTTGAGTAAACATGGAGAATGTGGGATACAAAACATTCACACAGGTCGAAAACTACCCATGGCCACAGTAATAAGTCCACAGTGATTATGACAGAATTTGCAGTGCAACAAAGAAGCTCTTTAACTTTTCCATCCCACAGCTCAAGTACATCTGTTCTTATCAATCATCTACTACAGGTCCACCAGCATAATGTTGAAAATGCGTACAGGAATGCCCCTGAGCACCACAAGCTGAGGATGCATGGTTGTCTTTCATCACGTCGATGAGAATCTGCACCTCCTCCATTACTACCTCCATCCACCATTGCAACACCTCCAACTCACCTCAAAGCCACAACATTCTCCTAGTGGTACCTCAAATCCACCAGCATCCAATGTTTCATGTCTGATAGAAGTGGTTTGAGGACGAAATACTTTCAGTTCCAAATCCATCCCAGCCCCAAAAGAGACCTACAGGAATGAAAACTTGTCCAGATAGGGATAGACTAGATAGGGGCATGCAGGGTGTGGATATACTATAACGATAAGGGAGCAGACACAGTAGTGGTCCAATAAAGGTAAACAAAGTGCCACTATAATGAATGAATGGGGTTACTCAGGATTAGATAAACTTTGTGAGGATAAACAGGGAGGACTATGGAGGTGGTTCCAGTAGAGAGGATGGGGTAAGTTGAGTGAACATAGAGAAGGTTGGATACAAAACAGTAAAACTGGTAGAAACATTACCCATGGCCACAATAATAAATCCACAGTGAGTATGTCAGAATTTGCACTGCAACGAAGCAGCACTTTAACTGTTCCATCGCAGAGCTTCAGCACATCAATCCTTGGGCCTCGTTCAATAGGTCGGCAAGTATCTGCACCTACTCCATCAACACCTCAATTCACCATCGAAACAACTACAACCAACAGCAACATCAAAGCCACAACTTCACCTACTGCTACCTGAAATACACCTGCTGCCATTCCACTGGCACTCAATATTTCAGTAATGAAAATCCTATTATCTATATGCCACGATTAGGTTGTCCCGGCCATGGCCTTAGCCACAGTAATATCAGTCTGTAAAAAAAAGAAAACATAATTAGTTAGAGAACATTATTTATGAAATACAATTGGATACAGTTATATGCACATTACATTTTTTTAACCTCATATGTAGTGCATAATATGCACTATATAAGATACAACATCTGTGCGCAGTACACTGTTGTTCTCTTCACACATAGTAATTATTGGGTCATTGGGAAAAAAACTCCAAGGTGGATAAAAAAAATACAGACACTAACTTTTCTTCACTTATGCGAACCATTCGCTCGTTGGGAAAAAAAACCAAGGTGGATTGAAAAAATCCATACAGATTGTCACAAAACTCCTTCATTCCTCACTGCTTTTAAAATATATTTTTCTGCAGAATGTCCCATGAGCTCGATTATTCAAATTTTTCTCAATCAATGAGGGATATTTCACAAGAATAAAAATGTACATGGATGAACTTGCAAGAAACTGGATAAGTGCAAGCAAATACACCTTCAGCCACAGAAACCATACAAAAAGGGAAATAGGTGCATACATACGCTATTGATTTAAAAGTATATTTTTAAGAAGCATGTTAATGCAAGTTAAAAACAAATACACCAAGTATTAACTGACACACAATCTGAGTTTGTGGAGATAGGGGCAATATATGCCATCTGATAGCGGTGGTTAATATAGATGGCACACACACATATGCAAATAAACCATTAAATATGCAAATCTTTATTGACACTTTCACATCAGCCACAGACTCAACATGTGGACAGTAGGACTTCTGCAATCAAAATGAGAAAACTGCACAAAATGGTGGCTTTTATACTACCACAAAAAGAGGACTACATAATCAGCAAAGTACTAAAATGACCAACACATTTTCACTGCAACCTATCGCAGACAAGTACACAAGTAAAACAGTACAAACAACCAATTACAAACACCGAAACACACAGAAATCTTTTTTTTTTACCCACGATCTTTGATAGCTGCGGCGATTCAAACATGACTAAAAGTACTGCCTTCTCGGCGTGGATACAATGACATTTTTTACTAACTCAAAAACAAACCTTGCCAACCTTGAAAAGTGCAAAAAAGACAAGGGTTACTTGAGGACATAAAATAAGCAACACAAGTAAAATTGTGTTGTCTAACAGCCACATAATAATATAATTGTTGCACAGAAAATGTATGGCTCAATACTTGTGTCTATATGTATAGCCGCGTGTACAATAGCCGCCAATGAACTAACAAAACATGTTAACACACCTACGTGAGACTTCCTGTGTGCCGTATACACATGGGTATCTAAACAACCCATAGTGTTGTTTTATTTGCAGCCACGGCTATTCTAAAAACAGTGAAAAAAAAAGATTTTCTGAACTCCCAAACCCTCACAAAGTGACCCTAACATCTGTGCCAGCTCGGCCCATGTCCCTAATGTCCTCCTCTCCTCCCCTGCTATCTCTGATTCCCCGTATAACACACGGTGCACCATTTGCCTGCATTTAGCTGCCGCAACACAGAGTACCATATTTAGCCGTGGGTACGTGCACCACACAGTGACAGGTGATTCCGTAGCCGCGGATGGGCACTCCAGTCATTGCTGATATTAGCCACACTTCAAACATCGCCTGCTGATTGGTTGATGCAGTAGCCGTGGTTATGGACTAATGTTTACAAATATATATGTATCAAAAACAGAAACTAATTGCCCACGTGAAAACAAAAAAATGCCCACGCACTCAAGACCATACTGTGTTTCTATCAATAATTTTTATTCACATTAAAAAGTGCATCACACAAAGGTATTAAAAACAGTGAATTACCAATTTAGGCAGACCAGGTGTCATGCAAGCTCGCCCAACTGGGTGGAAAACACCACGCATTCCGATCATCAATTGGGCTTCCTCAGGCTTGTTAAATCTCCATTTGTTTGTTCTCTTGCATTTTTATTTTATTCTTGAGTACTTGGGCATTTTTTGATTTTACGTGTGCAGTAAATAGTAAATACATATGTATATGTATACATACAAATGTATTTATGTATGTATTCAGTCCTCCTTATAAGTTACATTTTAAAAAATAGAGAGTGCAATAGATGATGGGAGTACGATGCAGTAGCATGACTACATTCTGTGGCAAAAGGATGAATAGAGTTCAACAGGGAGGACATAAACTGCATAAAAATACAGAACATGTACATACAATGTATGGAGTCTCCGTGGACTGTAAACAGGTACTCATTCTGCTGGCAGAATTAACACTGAATGTGATGGTGATAATGGTAATTCTGCTCAATCTGGGTGGATTTACCAGCGAAACTCAGAATGACTGCTGCCGCCAGTGGTATGTACGTGCTCCCATCAAGTCGTAATACAGCAGTAATTATGCCGGACACCACGGTGGTAATGGCGATTCTGCCAAGGCGGAATTACCGCTGTATTACTGTCCAACGCATAATGAGCCCCTATGTATGCATGGAAGCCTTGAGGCATGCTGGAAATGTTTAAGGACAAGAGGGGTTGGGGGAAGAGAATGTGAAGTTCAAGCCACCTACGAGAGATTACAAGTACCTCCCTATTCTCCCATCAGTACATCCAGTCATATTTTCCTTCCACATTTAAAGAACAAGGGACCACATTTTCACTCATGTGACTCACAGTCTGCATACAAACAATACGGAGACTGATCATGTGGGGTAAATTCGTATTTAGGCACCATTTGATCCTTCCAAATCACTAATATACATATATAATGGTTTTTTTCTCATTCCCCCTCCCTGATTCTTCCCCACCAGTAAAATGCAACACCCTGAAGTTAATAAACTGTTCATTCAGATAGTGTATCAACTTTGAACTCATTGAATACAGAAGACTGCATTGTGTCTCCTTCTCTAAACACACTTTTTTCTTCTTTGGGCTTGGCAAAATGATTTAGAACCGACAGCAACCTTTTACTTTCATTATTTTCTCCAGAATACTGATCATTTTTCCACACCCTACCTGAGGAAATCCCCACTGAAAAATCTATTCTTGTCCTGAAGAAGGCTGCACCAGTCTAATATCATAGGCCTCCTCATCTGAGACCCTTGTATAAGGGTCTCCAGACTCTATCACTGTAAACCAGATCACCTGTTTGTGCGATTGATACAAGATGACATATATCTTATTGTGACTACTAGTGCATCTCATTTGCTATGCCCTTAATTTGTGGATATGTCTGAGCAACTATTACAAAAAATACACAATGTTTCTTGATTTCTATATTTTTTCTTCTAACCTTAAGATTGTTTGGTTTGTTGTTTATTTGTTGTGCTCATGCACCTACATGCAAAATCCCATTAAAACCCTTTTTCCTAATCGCTGTCAGCTTTTCACTTAAAAATGGCTGTTCTCATAACCCTGTCCCTCTAGGGACTTGCTTTTTTGATACCCATGAAATATCATGGCTAATCCAGTCCTTGATCCAAAACACCAGAAGGTCAGCAAAGAGAAGCAGATGAGGCAGCATGATAAGGGGAGAGAATTGAGAATATTTGCTGTGGGTGACCTTATGTTAGTCCTGTTCCACACCTACACAAAGAAACTGACTGTCAAGCGGCATGAATGATACATGGTGATAAAAGTCCCCAGGGACAGCAATTACTGCATACTTCAATCAGGATGATTGAAAGAAGACTGCTCAGGTTTCCCATATCAATTGGTTAGGAGCATCTAGAAGGACCGATGACCACCTACTGATGAAAGAGCAATAGATACAGTTCCAAAGGCAGGGGCTGATTCCAGATAACCTGCCACCCAAGCAAGCTCTGCATTTCGAAGATATCCTCCAACAGATTGCTGACATCTTCTTCCAAACTCCAGGGAGAGTACAAGGGTTTGTCTGTCATATTGAGACACCTTAAAAGAAGGCTGTCATTATCGCCTGCCATAAATGAGACAGAAAGCTGTGGAACCAGAAGTGTAGAAGATGCATGACTTGGGTGTCATCAACCCCTCAAGGACCCGCTTGCTCCCCCTGATCATCCTAGTCCCTAAACCTGACAGGACATGGAGATTCTGTATTGACTTCCACAAAGTAAATTAAATCTCATGCATCAATGCATATCCAGGTTGTGAATTGACAGACTGGTTGAAAGGATTGAGCCAGCCAATATCATCATTGGCTTAACCAAGGGGTACTGGTAGATCTAATTAGCACCTGAGGATCAGGAGAAAACTGCCTTGATGAGCCTGGCAGGTCTGTTGCAATTTATGGTACTTCCCGTTGGCCTGCATGGTGCACCAGCCACTTTCCAAAGGGTGATAGACACTACCACACCAGGGCTTTGCAGTAGCAAACTTGAATGACATTGTCATTCACAGCAGAAGCTGAAAAAACAAATGACTCCCCTTTATGCTGTAGTGTGAATCCTCAGCAGTACCAGATCAATGCATACCTTGGCAAATATCATCTGGCATTGCCTTCAGTCAACTACCTGGGTTTCCAAGTGGGAAGTGGGACAGTGCAACAGTAAATGGATAAGGCCATCGGTATCCAGAGCATCTCTCATTTCTCAGTAGGAAGTTACACCAGAGTGAGGAAAACTATGAAATTATAGAATTAAACCATTGAACATCCCACAGACAGTTCCACAGAGGTGTGGGAGATGTGTGACAAGGTTTCTTGCCTACACTTGGGAACTGCACGTGGAGTGATCAAAGAGGCCACCTCCAGCTAGTTGATGCTGGACCCCGAAGAGGTACTAGAGGGCTTCCCAGTCCACCCCCACTGTGTCCCTGTAGTAAGTAATGGGGCATCAATACGATCATTCTTGAGGCTAAACTTCAACATAGTACTGTATCTAGCCAGACCCAAACACCCAGCATAGAAATGTCTTTCCACTTAAGGGAATGCGGTTGCGACATTCCGAAATCACTGGTTCTCAAGGGAAGGAGTCAGACGAGCCCAACCATGGGGCCTGTTAGAGAAGAGATGGTCTAAAGAATGTGTGCAGTGTGTGCTCTAACATTTCAAATAAACACTTATAATTGGGGGCGAGTAGAGTGGGCTAGATTCACTTAAGGTGGGCAAATAGTAGCATAACTGCAGTTCTACGTGATTTCAGTGCAAACAATTTCAGAGAGGCATGTTTAAGAAAACGAAAACAGCAGAAAAAATACTGGGTTTTTTCTCTTTGCCCCCCCAACCCCCTGGTTTCACTATGACTTTAAGCCCACCCCAACCCCCTCCCCACCTGCTTTATCCCCTTACCCCACACCCCACATATATTTTTAAAACATTTCATTATTCTTTTAGCTGTTTTCATTTTGTTAAGAAATGTCTCTCTGAAAATGTTTGCACTGAAATCACTGGATACCCATAACCGCAGGTGCATGAACATAGTTAGGTTCAGAAAATCAAGCAAAAATTAAAAGCTGAACAGCGGTGCTTCATGAAAGAAAGATTCAGAGCATGCAGAGCAATGTAACAAAAGTGAGATGTCCCTTGAAACAAACAGCAATTGTTAATGCAAAATAGGAGGGAATGAAGGGAAAGGGCGCTTGTGAAGCATAGCATTATTCAATGAGCAGGAGATTGTGCTAAATGGAACGCTGCTCAAAGGTCCTAAGGGGCGAGGTAGGTGCTGGAAAGTTTTGGCACATGAAGTGGTCAGAGGTTACATCATGCAGAATGTTGGGAAATGTTGAAGAAAACATGCAGAAGCATGGGTGGAGATGAATGAAGATGGTTGAAATAGGGGCACAAAGAAAAGGAGAAAAAAGAGGGAAAAGGCGATCTCTGCCAGGAGGTGATCTTGGTGGTAGGGCTCTCAGTGTAATTCTGACTGAAGGGCCTTCTGTCTGGAACACGCTTGAGACTAGTAGCTGTGTGGGAGTCGGTGCTGGCAGGCAGCTGTGCAGGGAGTTTGGTAGAGGCTGTGGCTTGGAACGCTTGTGGTCCGAATCAGGGGTTCTGAGATAGGCCTACCTGCAGGAAAATAAATCATTTGGATGGTGACTATAAACAGACAGATACATAAATAAGTAGAAGTTCTCTTGCAGGATAATTGGAAATATGTTAGCTTGCACACAAAGCAATATTTCCCTAACCTTTACAGTACCAAACGTTTCATGAAGTAAGCAGTGTTCACATTTTCAAGTGGGAATTTGTCACTTTGGTGCAGGATTTTTTAGTATACCGAGCCATCCAATGATAAATGAGGAAAGGGGGATCACAGAAGGCTGAAAACCACTTGTTTTAATATCACTGTAATAACAAATGAAAAGAGGGCAGGGTCGCTTAGGGTTCTAACAAATCATATATCCTGTGAATACCATTCTAAAGTAAATGTTGATTTGCATGCATGCTTTATATTTACTGTTTTCATGTGTTAATGTCTATGTACAAGAAGTGATGTAACAGAGTGCAGAGATTTGTATTGTTTCTAGAGCCAGCCCCTTTTGTGTCTAGAAGTGAATAAGCCACATTAACAAAAGGTCACCGTACTAAGCCTGATGGTGCATAGCTGAAGTCCTGAGGTGAAATGATAGAATTAGCAAAAACGGCGAGACAGCCTATTTCTTAATACATGTTTGGTGGAGATGCTGGGGACATTTTTGCGAGTGCACCAGACAAACATGGAATTGTATTGTCAATAAAGTGCTTTATTTGAAGTGAACTCTAAAGATAAAGGAGTATTATAATGGTTTTTAGGCATTGTGAGTTACCAAACAGGGTGAAATATGTCTGAGGTCTGCATGGCAGATTTACGAGACTATGATGACACTAAGTTCTTTGGTTTAGGAACATGGTCATCAGATAACATGTACATATGGCACAAACGTTTAATTTCAGAGATTGAAATAGAGTCCTCAGATCATTTTTTCAAGAGGACACAGCCTTTCACTCACGTCTGGTGAAACTTTTTGACTGCGATGATGAAAGGTTGCAGAAAGACAGCTTGATTCGGTTGGGTGCAAAAGTATAGCTCATTCTGAACAGGATATTGGATATTTGAATTACAAATGCTTGTGATGTATAAAATGAATTGACAGTAGTACTAAACAATTGTGTCAACTAGAAAATACCACAGGCGAGGAGGCACAGCACTTTTTACAAGTGCAATCAGATGTAAGGATTTAATGAAGGGATTTTCACATTTACAAATGCGTCCACAGTGATGTGGCACATTGCAGAATGAGTTGGCAATTAAATGGAAACAAATATAGGGGTATTCAGAAAACAATGACCAGTTAAAAGCAGAAAACGGTCAGATTCAGATCGATTGGGATGAGTCCATATTAGAAATGGAATTGTTACATAAAGAAAATAAACAATTGTCACAAGATGTTCAGTGTTTAGGAGATTAATTTAATGGCAGAGAGTGAAAGAAGCTTAAAAATAATGTGACACCATTAGGAGCAGTGTGCATGCATGGGTATCCAGAGATGGATGAGGCAGTACTGGCCCTTGACCAAGAAAGATGTTTTATCAATGTGAGAATGTTTAAACAAATACTTGTCAGAAAAGAAATACCACATTTTACCATAAATAGGCAACAAATATTCACACTAGATAACCCTGATCTGGGACACCGAATTGTAGAGTGGTGCATGCTAAAATTAGAAATAGGATCCAAAACAATCAATCACAATGTGTGGGTAATAAGTGGAGCTAAGGACAAATTCGATCTGGGGAATGATATGCACAGAATGAGCACAGTTTTAGATTTATTGAATCAAAACATTTGGTCCAGAATGGGTGGAGCACCACTGGAATTTGAGAATGAAAAGTAAGAATATTGTTGTTCGCAAATAAGGCCATATGCAGTTGAGCTCCAGGTGAAAACGTACGTTACCTCTCATGCACTCATAAGGCAGTTTATAGTATCATTGAAACCTAGACAGGGACACAAGATTATGGAGTCTGACTCATTTATGTGTATCAATTAAACCATGAGACAACAGAGAGTAGAATGTGAATACACACCCCTGCTAGAAGTTGGAGATTGTTCCACCCGGATACTAGTAGATAACAAAGGATGTCAGGAGATTTATTTGGAAGAAGGTACACCATTAGGGATGGCAATTCAAAAATCACACTACACTGCAGATTTGAACAATACCATTTTTGGAAATATTCCTAAATGTTATGTCACTTTACAAGATGAACTGCCTGAGTGTTTAGACCCCAAACCCAAAGGGAAATTCAGAATACAGTCAGCGTTTCCTTATGAGCCAAAGTGTGTGATTTGTCATCACCGGAGTGATTGCATTCTATTTTGGTTGGATGGCAATGAGACCGAAGAAAAACAGCAAATTGAGATGGAGTCGGAAATGCTAAGATACCTGAGAGTGGTGTCTGTCCAAAAACAAACTGCCACACAATTAGAGGAAAGCACAGACATTCTCCCTCTAGATGATTTTCCAGAATTTTCTAAAATGGTAGCGGAAGAAATCAAGCTGCAGATGCATGTACACTTGATTTAGAGAGGGACTAGTCGAGAACAATATTTCTTGAATTCATGGATGTATTTGCCAGAGACACATATGATTGTGGGCGTAGGGCTCTGCATGTAGCAAAGTTAACAGAATGTTATGGTAGGGAACCTGTCTTTGTGCAACAATATAGGCTACATTTAGCCTGTTTGGAGTAATTGGTGGAAATCATTAAAAACCTAGAGTACAGAGGGATCATTAGACCTATTAACAGTACCTCAAACACACCTATATTATGGTTACGTGCACATTTCAGAGACTGAAGAGGGTTCCCTGTGTCAAGCTGGCCACTTCCATTCACTGACCAGCACCTTGCACAGATACAAGGGTCAAAAGTGTTTACCACTCTGGAGTTGACAGCTGGGTATTGGTGAGTGTCATTAGCAAAGGACATACCAAACCTATTTGCATTTACATTTCAAGAAATACAATATGAATGAGAAAAAGTTCCTTTCAGCTATATCAATAGTGGGAGCGAGTTTGGAATCTTTCTTGATAAGGCGCTTCCGGATACATCCGAGAGAAGAACTGTAGTTTATATGGATGATATCATGATTAAGAATGAGGAGATAAAAAGATATTTAAGTGAAATAAGACATGTACTCAGCCATTACAAAAGGTTGGGGCTAAAGTATCACTGCGGAAGGCGCAGTGGTGAAGAAAAGGGATACATTTCTTGGGACATGAAATCACAGACCAGGGACTGAACCCGCAGAAGAAAAAGGTAGAAGCCATTCAAAAGTTGAAGAATCCCACACATTTGAAGGGTTTGAAAAGTTTGTTGCGGAGTACAAGTTACAATAGAAATGTTATTAAGGATTATGCAGAAATCACCCAGCCACTGACTAAGCTACTAAAACAAGGTGTGCCCTGTAAATGGGGACAGGACTCAGCATGACGCAGTAGCTAAATTAAAAGATAATTTGGCAAGGGCCCCATGTTTGACTTAGCCAAAGAAGAAGAAATATTTATTTATAGAGATAGCATTCACAGACCTATGCATGTCAGCTGCTTTGTATCAGAAGCACGACTCCAATAACAAGTCCATTGCATAGGCCAGCAAAGCTTTGTCATAAGTAGAAACCAAATTGAATGAATGTGAAAAAGCACTATTGAGAACCGTTTGGGCATTATAACATTTCCACCCCATTATTCAAGGAGAGCAGGTATTTGTTGAAAGTGCACATCAACCTCTGCATTTTCTATAAAATAAAACAATGAGATCAGGAAATTTAGCACAATCAAGAATTGCATCATAGACATTGATTGGCATTACAACGGTTCCCTGTACAGTTGATATATAGGCAAAATAAAAAGAGTCCAGTGTCGCAGAGGCTTGCAGAATTACATGATTGTGCATGTGTAGGAACCACAGACAGTACAGAATTGGAAACTGATTTGGTTGAATTTGAACATTGCCCACACAAATCATTTGCTGATGAAAAATATAGAAATCTCCCAACCGTATCTATGGATATTTGTGCATATCATGTGAGTAATGACCCTGAAAAGGAGTTAGTGGCAGGAATCAAAAATGTGTGGCTGAAAAATTATGACATCCCATCAGTGAGCATGCCGATAGGTCCCAGGAGTAAAGAGGCAGCACAGTTGGCCGCAATATAGAAGGCAATATCGACAAGCAGTAGAAAACACGTTAAAAGAAATAATGATTTTCACCAACACTAATTAGGCCCGCAGTACCATTGAGGAATATCTACCAGACTGAAAACTGATAGGGATGGTCACTTGTAACAAAAAAAATCTCAAGCATGGCATGCTAATTCAGGCCAACGACAAACTTGTTTCAGAGAATGAGATTAAACTCCACTGAAGGAAAATTACAGGACACTCCAAAACACCAGGAGAAGATAAGGAAGGGAATGACAAGGCTGATAAATTGGCCAAAATCAGGCTGCAATTTCAGAACTGTTTCCCATTGAACACTTGCTCAGTGAAATACAGGTAGACATAGTGACACATTCCAAATCTCAATGGGTAGAAAATCAACCAGTAGTTCAATGGAGCTTTGACACACTTTATCAGGATTTGATTAAGGCATAAAAGGAAGACTAAGTCATAGGTGTGTTGTATAATCATATGGTAGACGCAGAAAAGAATCCCATTACAGTGGAGAAGACCAGATGGTCACATGGCAGTCCATGCTACATGGAAAGAAGAGGTGGGCCAAAAACTCAATTTAATAATTTAAAAATATTTTAGCTATAATTGGCCTAATTACATGTACACAGGCCACACCAGCAAATGGACAAATTATACTGTAGCCTGCATCAGGCATTGTTATGTAAGATGTGCCTGGATTCATTTTAGGGGAAAGACATTTATTGCATCGACATATTTAAACTAGTGTGAATACAGATATGATTTTGGATTTCTTTTTACATTTTACAGAGGTTACAAGTGTCACAGTGAATTCAGATATGTAGAGAAGGAGATCAAAGAGTGGTAAAAAAGATATTGGCTCAGTTGGAGAAGACTTTCATAAGTACATCAAGTGCTACGGAAAAAAGGCAACGTAGAATGGCATGATTTGTCATGGCGGCAATTGTAGCCATGATAATTGGGGCTATTGTTGGGACAACTGTGTCAACGGCAAATGCAGTATGTTTTTCTTTCATCAAACCTTTATTCAGTATAAAAACCATTAGCCCTGATAAAAATAAGTATACTATTGTACATGTGAGTAAAAAAAAAATACACTTTAAGAACAAGTTAATGACCACCATTTAGGGAATTATGACACCATCATCAGATATCACATTTTTAGGAGAGCACGTTCACAGCCTCTCTATTAAAAACAATTGCCATAAATCTTCGCCTCAGCAACCAGGCACGATGCACATACCTTGCAGATGCAAAAACAGCTTTCCTTTCTATAGAGCACATTAACAGTTGCATGGCTTCATTAGTAGTACAGGCACTTTGTTTGATAAATAATGGTTTCAAATATAAGCACCTTAAGTGAAAAGTAGTGGGACAAATTAACATAAAATGTATTCATGTTGCATCAGCAGAGCCGATCAGTGGGCATAGTCCAAATCTCGTGGTTGACCATGATCGAGTATGTCATGCTGTGTGCAAAATCCCCAGTCTTATGCATACAGAGAGCACTCATAAAATGGATGAATTTCATCCAAGAGGCTCATTAAGTTCTCGTCACTGCAATAGGACAGCACTCAGGGGTGTTCTTCAAAGAGGATTGTTTCGTTTCCAACATTTCCAGTGGTTTCCTTTTGGCATTTGCTTTAAGATATGCTTTTGAAGACTTCCAGAAATTCAGGGGATTATTCCAAAGAGCTCTCATGTCCCACATGTACAGTACTTTTTTTTACATGGGCCAGCCAGGCAAACCCCTTACCCCCTCCAGGAGTAAGAAATTCTCAGGGCCTCCAGGTATGTTGTAATCCCCGGAGAAGTCCACAATCTCACAAAATAGAGCACATGTTTCAGGGAAATCTGGTCGTCTATGTAAAAAGCGCCAAAATACATTAACACCAACAACGTTAGAGCACTTGTAGGCAAAAATTTGTTCTCAACACATGACAGAAGAGAAATGTTGATGTAACCCTACAATTCCGACCCATATGGAGCTCCAAGGCTGGTGAAATTGACTGTGGCTTTTAAAAGAATAATGAGTTCCACCACTTTATTTTCCCACACTCATCTTGGCCTTACCCAGGCAATTGGACCACCCCCCTGATTAATAGAATCAAAGACCTAAGTGATCAAAAAATGTAACTTGTTCCAGCATTGTATCATCTACCAATCTACCATAATACTCAGAGGTGTACTTCTCACAAAAGAGATTGGAAAACCAGGACTTTAGTTTGTGTGGCATTCAATTCAAGATCAAGCTCGCTACATTTACTCATTTACTCATGAAGATAGAGAGTCCTGTCTCTAAACCTTTTGGGGAAGTAGCCAAGATAACTGCATCATCAGCATGCAACAGTGTAGGACTAGGTTCAATTCTTTGAGGGTCGAGGGCACTCTTTCTAATGCATATATTATACCCTGTATATAGATTAAGAAGAGGAGGGGCACCACTACGCAACCCTAGAACACCCCTCTGTTCACAGTGAATGGTCTTGATCACTCCCTCTTGCTCCATCGCGTACTGATGCCTTGGTTTCCGAGTATAACAATTTAATAGAATCAATGAGTGGCATAGGTACATTCCATTCACTTAGTACCCTGCAAGAGTTTATTTCTTTAGACAGAATAAAAGGCTGACTTCAAATCAAAGAAAATACAATACAATTTCGATTTTGATAGGAATACATATTTTTGAATGAATAAAGTCAGGAGAAAATCCACTGTTCCTCTACTGGCACAGAAGCCAGCTTGCGCTTCGGTGATAATCCAAGCTTCATCCGTCCAATTTTGCAGTCTAGTTAGGTTGTTCTTACCAAATATCTTCCCGACACAATTTAATAAATAGATTGGACGATAGTTCTCTGGAGGCCCCTCCCTCCATTCTTATAATTGGGGACTATGATTGCCTTTCTCCAAGTCTTAGGGATTACTCCATAGCAGATAACAGCATTAAAGACCTTTCAAAGATTTGGAACCCAGATCATTAATTAATCTGTGTAGAAAGCAACCGGTATCAGACCAGGACCAGCCTCTTTGCCTGACTTGTGGGAACACAAGGCATTTTTGACATAAATCGAAATATGCCAGTTCCCGGGCATAAACCTGTCATTTAATTTTTTCCCTAAGGCAGTCCCTATTAATGGGTGTGTGCTCATGCAAACTAGAGAAGTATCACAACTACACGTCAGCAGAAGTATGTTATTGCAAGACTTGATCGACATTCGTCTTGCTTGATGATACCAATCTCAAAAAGCCAACACTGTTTCCCTACGCTAGTGCCGCATGCAGGGCTTCCCACCGTGATTTTACGTACAGGCTTTTATTTCTAGAAAGTAGGGCCTTATATTTTGCCCTAGAATCTCTAAGGTGATGCTTATCAAGGGCTGAACCAGACCTTTTACATAAAAGAATAGCTTTATTTGTGCAATCCCAGTCATACCAAGGATTTGTCACCATCGCCTTTTTATTTCATCAGTCTACTGCATATGTTAAAAATGGGATTAGTTTCCTGCCTATTAATTCAATCTAAACAACAATCATTTTATCAGACAGGCTATTGGTATGGATGTTACCCAAATTATCTTTGATGGCATCATAAACTTTAGGTTTTGCAGCGCTTTCTATCCAATTAACCCATTTGATTATTTTCCATATATTGGCTGAGGTTGTCAAGGATTAATTCTTAACCAAACTATGCCTCAGAGGTGATATTAAGCCCCTCATGCAGAGTTTAAGCATTAGGGGATAGTGATCACTCTCACTTCTTTCAGCCACTTTAAACTGTAAAACCTTGGACCAGCTACTGGCTGTAATAAATATATAATCAATACATGACAAACCATTACAGCCATTGAATGTTATATTTGCTGACTGATCAGCTGGCAATCTGCCATTACAAGCCGTAAGGTACAGATTAGCGATAGCACAAGCTGATTCCAAAGCTCGCTTGTGGACCCTTTTTGGATGGCCAGCCAAGGAACTAAGGATAGGCCAGGATATATTGTGGGCATCCTATAGTTTGAAAGTCTCTTTCAGGGGTTCTAGTGGCAAGTTCATATCTCCAGCTGCTCATCACCTGCAATTTCAATAGTATGTCTCTGCCCGGGATCCCATTTGGCCTATTATAAAAGTTAAATAATAAAAATCGATCTGCCCCTTTTGTTACCATCGAAAGAAGCTGGGGGACCACCGAATGAGTTTCTACATTAACAACCATCCATTCAAGTTTGCATCAATCCATATCTGAAGGCCCCCGATGGTCTTTCCCTTAAGCCCCTAGTTGCTGGGGTCGTATAGTTTGCATACCCTTGGAAATTCACAGGGCTTAATGCCCATGTTTCCTGGAACATCAGCACCTGATGTCCTCTAGCACAATTGCACCAATCTGGATCAGATATTACTCTATTTAGGCCTACTATATTCCAGGAGAGAATCTTCCAGGGGTGTGCATACACTACCTCATCACCATGCACATTCGTTCACGCAAACTTCCCTGAGTTACTCACACTTGGCCCAGAACCTTCTTGACTCATGCACCCCCCTCCCGTTCCCATCAAAGCACACTGTCAGCCTATTAGGGAGAAGGCTCAGAAATGTGCTAATTCACTTCTACCTCAGTGACCCCCAGCTCATTTTGCTGGACTTTAGTACTCTTAATTTCTAACCTGGAGAGAGTGAGACCTTTTTCTCACTTTCTCGTGTATTTTTTCTGTGATTTGGACTCTGTGTTTCTTTTGACTTTGGATTCTGACAAACTCCATAGGCATCATCTTTACATTGTGACACACAGCACCTTCAGTGCAGCAGCACAGGGAAGTATCTTAGTTTTCCCAAACGTTTTAAATACCTTCTCTTGGTGAAACTGCTGTTTCCAAGAGCAGTGAAGTGAAATTGACTTTACTTACATTGTGTAACTTTCTAGACCCAGCAAACACTATCTTACAATAGGGTGCTGGAGGGGTTACTTAGTATCCCCTTTGTCTAGTTTCTCATGTAACATTTTTATGTTACCCTTTCTACAATTAATGGCTGGTGGCAGTGGTTTACCTATTCCTACCATTGTGTGTTTCTACTGCGGGCTGAAATTGCAGCTGCAGTAAAGCACCCATGGTTGCCCATTTTGTCAAAAGGGCCCTGGTCGACTTTTTTGCCATTTCTTGTTGGAAAGGTCCTTCATGAGATTGACTCTGCGTGCCAAACCAGTTTTGGTCCCTTTTTTCATTTTGTCTTTGGCGGGATTCACTGGCGAAGCCCGCCTCTGGCTCCAGCGTGTCTGTCAGGGCAGGAAGTGAGGGAGGTGCCCGAACTGACACCCACCCTGCTGTGTGATTGACAGCTAGGCTGCGAATGAATGGGAGAAACCTGCATAAAAGGGGAGGCTTTCTGCTTGGAAGGCAGAGTCAACCACTGGACGAAGGAATCTGAAGAAGAACTTGGAAGAGATGCCTGTTGCAACTCCTGGACCATTGGTTTGCCTGGTGAAGCCCTGCTGCAGTGCTGAAGCTCAGAATTTGCCTTGACTAAAGAAGACTTGCAAAGGGCAACTTCTCCCCTTGGGTTGGTGGGACCAATCGAGCCCAGGATAAGCTCATCTGGAAATCCTCTCTGAGCTGTACTTCCATTGCTGCTCCAGGAACCGATTGCCAGGGAGAGGAACACCAGAATCGAGTGAGTGTCTATAAGTCGGGCCCAAGCTCCAGGAAGATCCTCTGGACTCCCATGAAGCAGGACTGACCAAGCCTGAGCCACCTCAACATTGTGCTGGACCCCAGATATGATGAAAGTCCATAGTGGTAGCCGAGAACCACAGTGGTGCTATTTGCGAGAGTCGCGAGGAGCTGCAACTGCAAAGTGCCGCTGATTTGAAGCTTGCCCGTTGCAACCACCGACCTTCTATTCGTAGTCCAGGAGTCCCCAGACATCCTCCCTCTTGCGCCCATGACTGAGGCCCAGGAACAACAGCATCTTGTAAGGGATTCAATCAGGCACACAACCAGGTCTTGCCTAGCATGTAGTGCACAGTGAAACTCTTATTTATTTGTGTCTATAAGTTCAACATTCTGAATGATATACCACTCATATCACACCGCCTCAAAATACCCCCTAGGTCACACTGAACCAGGAATCAGGCTAGTTTGTAAAGCTAAATATTTATTTATTTATTTATTTAATATTCAAATCACACATAAGATATATATATATATAATATATATATATATTTTATATATATATATATATATATACACACATATGGGACAGCAATCATCTACCAGTGACAATACAATTCAGAAAATAACCCAAGCAATTAAATTCACTTATAATGATGAAGAGTAGAAAACACCAGAAAAAGAACAGTTCTGTTTTGTGCACAGACAGCGTTTAGGTTAACAGTTACCCCTGCAAAATACTGAAGTACAAATGAGCACACCTCCAGAAATGTGAGTAACCAGCAGTTATTCCGGAATGAAAGACAATGGGCCTCATCACGACTTTGGCGGTAACCCTTAAATCCGGCGGTAGCGCTATTACCGCCGGATTTAAGGGTCCGCCAAATCAGGACTTCGGTGGATTTCGCCCCAGCTCTGAGCTGGGGGGAAATCCACTGAAAATTCGCGCTCATACCGCCGGCGAGAAATCCGCCGGCGGTATTAGCGTGAAATTTCCCCATTGAGCCCAACGGGGAATGGGGCATTCCCGAATGGGCTCAATGGGGAATGGGGATTAACATTACCGCCGAACTCGTGATCCGGCGCTATTAGCGCCGGGGAGTTCGGCGGTAGGGCAGATAGCGCCGGTGCTAATAGCGCCAGCGTTACCGGCCAAGTTGTGATGAGGCCCAATGTCTAGAGTTAGATGCAATCTTCCCACCCTCAACAAGAGAGAAAACTGTTTTTGGCTAATGACACTTTTAAACTGACAGGTGAAAATTGCTTTGTAAAATAATGCAAAAGGGTGCACAAATGCTTAAATGGATAGAATTTCTGAGGAAAGCTACACTAAACAAGTCCTAACACACATGAGCTATAATATAAACAAGAGTACACACTGTGGATCAGAATAGGATGGAAGAAGCACTTTGACAAAAACACATGTAAACTTTTGAACTTTGCAAATTCGCGGCAAACTTTTACTATGCAATATTGAAGAAGAACTGGTCAAATACACTGTTTCGCGATGCATGTTTTAGTTGTGGATGTAGCTAAGGGTCTTAGGTATCAGTGAGAGTTGAAATTTCTTTTCTATCTTTAAAATTGAAGAATTATGGAGGTTTTAGTGAGAGGCATTTTTGCAAAATAGGCGCGAAAATGGAACAGGAATGTGGTTTTAAAAATGACAGATAAGTTTTATTACACTATATTAATGACTATGAAAAAGAGGATGCCACACATGAATCAGTTATTCACGGCCGATCATAACTCTTCATGTGTGATACTCTAGTTTCCGTTCTGTATGGGAATTACTTGAATTAATCAAAATCACTAAGGAGTTATGGTTTTGTAACACAGATGAGAAAAATCAGCGCAAGAAGGATTATAATGATACTAGGGTTCTGAATTTAAAGATGGGATGGGTTGAGATTGGGACAATACAATGCAGATATACTACGGTTCACTGTTCTTCCTAGTCATACTTACAGTCCTTTGTAATTAAATTGGACCGTCAGCTCTGGTCATTGGATTGGATCAGGTCTACCGGCAGCAGGGCACCTCTGGAGGGATTGGATCAGCGGCGCGGTTCCGGTCAATTTTGGACTGCGCCTCAGGCTGGATTAGGATGCACCCTTCTGGTCGCTGGACATGGCAGATTACAGGATGCAAGTTTCAGCAGGCAAGCCATAATGGTAGCAAGCCAAGCTGAATCAGAATTATTCTTTCAAGTTTTGGATGTTTTGAAATTAGGTCTAGCTAGCAAGAGTTCTGCAATGCTAAAGTCTGGATTCTGCAACAAGATGAAGAATTCTGGAACAAGATGCTGCACTGAAATCTGCATAGGTTCTGATAGCAGTGTGTCTGATGTGTTGTGAAGTTCCTACAATTGTACTGTCAAATGCCATCCCTGAATTTATGGTGTGGGTAGAATTTCAGAAACACACCCCCATGGCTGTGAGTGGCTGATGGCACATGCTTTTTCCTGGTTGGTGGTCTGAACAGAGCTGTCATCTTTATGATGTGATTTAGGAACTCCCACATTGATTTTGACCACAATTTATCTTTCCCATAAATACACATTTTTACAATTATGCCCTCTACTAAAATCAAAGACACGCATTACATTTTTCATGGTTTATCCTGGCGTCCAATTCCATCTCTGTAAGAGCTGTCTTTCTCATTCTATGGGATTTCATCAATTTTAATCATAACAGTTTGGATTAATAATTTTTAATTCGGTACACCTCTGGATGATTATCAGTGGATCATGTACACACAAACTTAGGCTTGCAACCTTAATAGTTCTGCTACCATAAGGAGTTTTTCGTAACTTTTCTTCTTTAAGTGGTACAGATTTCATGTCTTAAAAGCAAAAGCCTAAAATTAGGTTAACATCTACCAATTTTTAGATTTATACTCCTTCAGGTTGCACAGTTAAAGAGTTGCAAACGTGAGCCCAAATACAAATTTAAACACCAAGAAGTTCAGAGTTTTTTTCTTTTTCTTCTTTCAACAAACAACAGCTGTCAGATCCCTTTGATCAGGGTGGGGTGTAGAGGGAAGCATCCTGTCCCTCCCCTTCCTGGAGAGGGAAGCTCCCCTGTAGAGATCAGTTGGGCAGCTTGCCATTGTACTTGGCTTAGCCAGAGACGAATATCTGAGGCTCTCTTTGTTTTCATTATGCAGGAACCTTTAAGCAGCCATTAGCCTTCCTGTAGCAATTCACAGGGTAATTCATAGAATTTCGCAGAAAAGTGTCGCAAGCGGCTGGCGCAGAGTGTCCGCGTGCGATTGTCTGCGCCAGGCACGTGCGCTAAAACCGATTTCCGCGCACAGCGTATTCATGGATTTTAGGCTCCCAAACCAGCCGTGGCGCAGAGTATCGCAGCGACCCTGCAGCAGCGCCAGTAACGCCCCCAAGAACGCCCTCGCGCAAGGAAAAGCCATCAAAATCGCTAAATCATCGCAAAGGGCTGCGCTAACCCTGGACCAGTTTACAGGGCTGCCAAACAAGGAACGCAAAGCGGGTAACGTGCATATCAGGGGTACGCGTGAAGTTATACACGCGATTAGCCAGGCTGCCAGGGTACGTGTATTTCAGGGGTGCGCGGGAAGTTCAACACGCGATAGTCCAGGGAACGTGTATTACAGGGGTACGCGGGAAGTTCAACACGCGATTGTCCAGGGAACGTGTATTACAGGGGTACGCGGTAAGTTCAACACGCGATTGTCCAGGGAACGTGTATTACAGGGGTACGCGGGAAGTCTTACATGCGATTAGCCAGGGCACGTGTAATACAGGGGTACGCGTGAAGTTATACACGCGATTAGCCAGAGTACGTGTATTACAGGGGTACGTGGGAATTATCACACGCGATTTGGCTGGGTACGTGTATTACAGGGGTACACGGGAAGTTCTACACGCGAATCGGCTGGGTACGTGTATTACAGGGGTGCGCGGGAATGATCACACGCGATTTGGCTTGGTACGTGTATTACAGGGGTGCGTGGTAATGATCAGACGCGATTTGGCTTGGTACGTGTATTACAGGGGTGCGTGGGAAGTTCTACACGCGATTGGCCAGGGTACGTGTATTACAGGGGTACGTGGGAATTATCACACGCGATTTGGCTGGGTACGTGTATTACAGGGGTACACGGGAAGTTCTACATGCGATTCGGCTGGGTACGTGTATTACAGGGGTGCGCAGGAATTCTCACATGCGATTTGGCCAGGTACGTGTATTACAGGGGTGTGCGGGAATTATCACACGCAATTAGGCTGGGTGGGTCCTCACAGGTGTTCCCTGTACACCCTCCACGGCCCCAGCAGGCAGCCCACAAAACAGGGGACTACCCTGCACACCTGCTCATGTCCCCCTGCACCCCCAGCCCCCAGCAGTGCAGGGTCACCCTCCACCAGGCCCCCACTCATGTCTCCCACCACCCCCACCCCCCAGCAGTGCAGGGGCACCCTCCACCAGGCCCCCACTCATGTCTCCCACCACCCCCACCCCCCTGCCACCATGGGCAGCCCCCACCAGGCCCCCACTCATGTCTCCCACCACCCCCACCCCCCTGCCACCATGGGCAGTCCCCACCAGGCCCCCACTCATGTCTCCCACCACCCCCACCCCCCAGCAGTGCAGGGTCAACCTCCACCAGGCCCCCACTCATGTCCCCCTGCACCCCCACCCCCCAGCAGTGCAGGGTCACCCTCCACCAGGCCCCCACTCATGTCTCCCACCACCCCCACCCCCCAGCAGTGCAGGGTCAACCTCCACCAGGCCCCCACTCATGTCCCCCTGCACCACCACCCCCCAGCAGTGCAGGGTCACCCTCCACCAGGCCCCCACTCATGTCCCCCTGCACCCCCACCCCCCAGCAGTGCAGGGTCACCCTCCAGCAGGCCCCCACTCATGTCTCCCACCACCCCCACCCCCCAGCAGTGCAGGGTCACCCTCCACCAGGCCCCCACTCATGTCTCCCACCACCCCCACCCCCCAGCAGTGCAGGGTCACCCTCCACCAGGCCCCCACTCATGTCTCCCACCACCCCCACCCCCCAGCAGTGCAGGGTCAACCTCCACCAGGCCCCCACTCATGTCCCCCTGCACCCCCACCCCCCAGCAGTGCAGGGTCACCCTCCACCAGGCCCCCACTCATGTCTCCCACCACCCCCACCCCCCAGCAGTGCAGGGTCAACCTCCACCAGGCCCCCACTCATGTCCCCCTGCACCCCCACCCCCCAGCAGTGCAGGGTCACCCTCCACCAGGCCCCCACTCATGTCCCCCTGCACCCCCACCCCCCAGCAGTGCAGGGTCACCCTCCACCAGGCCCCCACTCATGTCTCCCACCACCCCCACCCCCCAGCAGTGCAGGGTCAACCACCACCAGGCCCCCACTCATGTCCCCCTGCACCCCCACCCCCCAGCAGTGCAGGGTCACCCTCCACCAGGCCCCCACTCATGTCTCCCACCACCCCCACCCCCCAGCAGTGCAGGGTCACCCTCCACCAGGCCCCCACTCATGTCTCCCACCACCCCCACCCCCCAGCAGTGCAGGGTCACCCTCCACCAGGCCCCCACTCATGTCTCCCACCACCCCCACCCCCCTGCCACCATGGGCAGCCCCCACCAGGCCCCCACTCATGTCTCCCACCACCCCCACCCCCCAGCAGTGCAGGGTCACCCTCCACCAGGCCCCCACTCATGTCTCCCACCACCCCCACCCCCCAGCAGTGCAGGGGCACCCTCCACCAGGCACCCACCCATGTCTCCCACCACCCCCACCCCCCAGCAGTGCAGGGTCACCCTCCACCAGGCCCCCACTCATGTCTCCCACCACCCCCACCCCCCAGCAGTGCAGGGGCACCCTCCACCAGGCACCCACCCATGTCTCCCACCCCCCCACCCCCCAGCAGTGCAGGGGCACCCTCCACCAGGCCCCCACTCATGTCTCCCACCACCCCCATCCCCCTGCCACCATGGGCAGCCCCCACCAGGCCCCCACTCATGTCTCCCACCACCCCCACCCCCCAGCAGTGCAGGGTCAACCACCACCAGGCCCCCACTCATGTCCCCCTGCACCCCCACCCCCCAGCAGTGCAGGGTCACCCTCCACCAGGCCCCCACTCATGTCTCCCACCACCCCCACCCCCCAGCAGTGCAGGGTCAACCTCCACCAGGCCCCCACTCATGTCCCCCTGCACCCCCACCCCCCAGCAGTGCAGGGTCACCCTCCACCAGGCCCCCACTCATGTCCCCCTGCACCCCCACCCCCCAGCAGTGCAGGGTCACCCTCCACCAGGCCCCCACTCATGTCTCCCACCATCCCCACCCCCCTGCCACCATGTGCAGCCCCCACCAGGTCCTCACAATCCCCAATCATGTGCGTAATGGTCAGCCTCCACAGCCAAAAAGCCCTACCAAGTAACCCATTCACCCACATGGAAATGAAAACACATGTTACACCCCCAATGTTCATGAAGCAAATGAACCCATGTCCGTCACACACAGATTTTCAAATTGAATGGGAAAACACACAACATGACATGCATGAAACCAATGAGATGAAACCACACAGTGAACAATGGAAAAAAAAATGTATTGGACAAAAATACGAATGGTAAAGAAAGAAAAATAACTACAATGTAAATGTGAAAAAATAAGCTGCATGTCCGCATAAAAACACAAAAGTAGAAAATCAAATCCATAAAATTTTGTCCAAAGTGAAATGTAAAAACTCTCCATGCAACAAAGAACTATGTACAAAAATAACAAGGGTCCATCATCACAACTGAACTAAGGAAACCTCCTAAAAAACCTACCTAAATATCAACTATATACAAAAAGTGGAGCAGTGTCCGTCGACTCCAAATCATAAGAAAAAACAAAGGAAACCTAAAACTAAAGAACTATATACAAAGGCGGCGGGCAAGTCCAGCGGCTCACTCTGTGGTGTTCCGGGCCAGGGCATCATCGAACTCCTGTTCGATGTCCCGGAGGCGGTCCAGTTCCATGGCCCCGAGGGTCCGCAGGGACGACGCTGTGTCCTCCTCCAACCCCCTGCGGATTGCCTCGAGGCACTCGGCCCGCCTCAGGGCCCTCCGCATGGAGTTCTCCGTCCTGACCATTGTGAGCCGCGCCTCTTCCGCCCGCCGCCGCTCCGCACCTATGGCGTGGCCCAACCGCTGCCACACGGAAGACACTCTCTGTCCTGGGTCCTCCTGCCCTCCAGCCGATGCCTGCCCCTCCGATGTCGAAGGCCCCGAGCCTTCATGGCTCCCACCATGTTGCTGCTGCTGCTCTGCCTCTGCCCGTGCACTGCCTCCTGCTGCCTGCACATCCTCCGCCGGCTGGGGTGCAGTTGTTGATGTGGCCACCCCTGCTGGACGTCCGACTCCCGACTGTGGCAGGGATGCCTCCTCCACCAGCCTGGCCGCACTGTCAGAGGCAGCTCCACAGGGCACCCAGGTGACTGATGGGTGGGAAGATGGCACAGAGGACGACTGGCGCGTAGGGGGTCCAGTTGAGGAGGGGGTCGGAACAAGCCCCATCAGACAGAGGAATCCGGTCTGGGTGACCTGTCCCAGCAGGCTGACGTGGTCAACGAGCCATTCGAGATGACGTGCAGTCTCTCCATGAAAAGACTGCAGGTCACCTCGCATGGCCCGTTGACGCAACGCCACACCAGCCAGGACAGGCTCAACCCGGACCTGGATAGCCACGTCCGCAGGCAGAGGAAGGCCAGTTGACGTCAGCTCATCCCCTGCCTGGAAACGGGTCTGGACGTAGGCATCCCTGCTGGTGCAAGATGATGCAGGGACAGGATCGGGGACAGGATTGCACACAGGCACCTCCGTGGCGGCCTGTGCTGCCTCCTGTCCCTGGTCCTGGACTGCACCACTAGCACCAGTGGGATCCCCACCTCCAGACCCCGTCTCTGGTGCTTGCACGGCCTCCTCCTCCACCAGACCCCCCACCAACCTGGATGACTCCGTGCCATCTTCCCCTGTTGGGCCCTGTGGGGTCCCAGCTGCCCCTTCTGCTGCCGAGGAGTCAAACTCCAACCTCCGCCTCTTGGACCTCCCCCCGGCAGCTGCGGCCTGGGACGCGGCACCGGACTCCTCACTCCCCGACGAGATGACAACACGGGAGGGGAGCCGGGCCTTGCGTCTCCGGCTGGCGGTCGGATCCCCGCCGCTGTGCTCCACAGCACCTTCTCCGCCCTCTTCATCAGTTGACGCTGCAGACAGGGAGAAACAAAACACAGGCATCAGGGCACTGTACAATGGACACATACACACATGACAGTTGCACATGAGTGGCATTGGCAAACCTCAGACATGTCATCGCAATCCCCAACACACATGTCATTGCAACTCGCACACATGAGCCATACCACAGCCATATCGCAACTGCCACCACCATCCATACACATACAACAGCATGAGCAGCCAAAGGTGACCCAGACATCACATGCAACACAGGAAGTGCACCACACATGTACACACACCACCACACTTGCATGCATGTCTACACCTCTGCCAAGTGTCGCACTGTTCAGACGGGCATCCATGTCACATCTGCCAATCAGGCTTACACATACCGCAGTCACATGCATCCATGTTGCATCACTGTTGCACCCTTGTCAAATACACACACATGCACATGTACACAGTGCTCATACATGCAGCCCAATACAACATACATGCGTGACATCACGGACATGTCTACTTACATACACATACATACAAACATGTGTGCACGCACAACTGCATTTGCTATGCAAGCCTACACACACAAGCACCATCCATGTCTCACACATTACAGCCCTCGCATGTGTCAGCCCCACGGCCATGTACACCCCCACCCATACTCGACCCCATACAAACAGATGTGCAACCTGCACAATACCGAATAATCACCACACGCACTGCTCACAATCAGGATGCATGTACACTCACCGCTCGACTCCAGACGGGTCTGCTTCTCCAGGACCTGGACGTGGAGCGCTGGGGATATGCGTTCCAGGACCCCCATCTGTTCTTCCGACAAGTGGCCCCGGCGCCCCTTGGCATCCGCTGCCTTCAAGAGGCGCCGGGCCTTGTTCAGGGTCCTGTACCTGAAGTCCTCCCAGCGCTTCCTGACATGTTGTAAGTCCCGGACTGCCACCCCCTCCGCGTTGATGGCAGTCACGATGTCAGTCCAGATCCGAGTCCGTCCTTCCTTGTCGGCGCGGGAACTTCCGAAGAGGGCATCATACTGCCCCAGGACTTGCTCCACCAGGACACCAACTTCGGTGGCACTGAAGCTGGTGCCCCTCTGCCTCTCTGGCCGGGGGTTGTCAGTGGTCACAGATGGTGTTTGCCCCGACATGACAACCCCAGAGGCAAGAGTGGGTGGGCAACTGGGTCCTGGGGCTGGGCTGTGGAGCGATGGAATTCCAGTCGGGAGTCTTCGGTACCAGCAGGGGTGGTCACAGCAACAGCACCCTTGGCTGATGTGCAGGCAGCAAATGGCAGTGCACGTGGGCAGCAGGCAGTCAGGCAGCAGCAGATGGTAGGTGGGAGCGTGCTCGGGGCTCTGGGCTGCAGTAGTTCGGCCTTCTGGGCAGGAGCGTGGTCTTCCGTGTGCTTACGCGTGGCCAGCTTGGTACGGAGTGATTTGGCACGTGAAAATCCTGCACGTCAGCGTGAAAATCGAGGAAAGGCCCTTAGCGCGTAAGCGCGTCAGCACGCATACGCGATTCTATTGGACCAAAGGCCCTCAGCGCGTAAGCGCGTCTGTGACGTGACCCGCACGGGTGTTTCCCACACAGCACGTGATGACAGAGCACACGTGGAAAGACTGCACGTCAGAGTCTCATCGCGTGTGATTGGTGGAAATGGCCCTACACGCAGAAGTGACAAAGTGTGTAATTGGTGGAAATGGCCCTACACGCAGAAGTGACAAAGCGTGTAATTGGAGGAAATGTCCCTACACGCAGAAGTGACAAAGCGTGTAATTGGTGGAAATGGCCCTAGCGCGTACACGCCGCGTAAGTGACGCTGGACGTGTGGGCCTGTATAAAAGGTACGCGTAGAACACCACTTCCTTGTACGTGCTTTTCGTGGAGAGCGAGTGGGTGAATTCTGTACTTCTTGTCGTTTCACACGCGATTTACTTCACGGCGTTTCAAGTTCGTATTCCCTGTTACCTCTGACAGCTTTTTCTCTTCTTTCGCTTTTACTGGTTTACCTGGGCCTGTTCCCTCAAACAGTGTTCCCTTCTACTGTTGTCCTGTCTCCTCAGACAGCGTACAAATCTTCTTTTGGCGGGGGTGTTGCCAACCAAACGTGCTCCTTTTACACGCTCGTTTACCAGGCAGACGGTGAGTCACGCACGTATCTAACATCTGTGCTTGCCCCGTGTGTAGCCTACCCCTTCAGAGGTCATTCTAGGCTGCGTGTGACACGCATACGTTCATTCTTGTGTTTCTGGGTGCCACAGCGTAGTGCAGGTTTTTCTTTCTGCACACGTGGTCTAGGAGGGGTTGCGTGCACGTCATCTCCCTTTTTTGGGCCTGCTGTGCGTTGCGTGACCCGTCATCTTTCCCCAGGGGTTACATTCAGCCTTGCTAGAGCACTAGGGTACAATTACCATCTGGTACCCAACCCCTTTGACCCCCAATTGCCCAGGACAATAGCCTACATCCACTCCCATACGCACATTAACATCAGTGCCATGGCTGGGAGGCGAGGATTCCGTAAGGGTGGCAAAGGTGGAAGAGCCACAAGTGGTGGCGGTGGTGGATCCGGTAGGGGACGTGGTCGTAACTTGCAGGGTGAGCCTGTCCCCCCATGTGTGGAGGACCAGTCACGGGCACCCATAATCCCCCCCTCCTCCCCCCCTCCCATTGAGGCTGATGTGGCTGACACCATCCATGCTCAGCCCTTGTTGGACCAGCCCATTGTGGCACCAGACCTGGCTGACTCCATGGCTGACTTCCAGGTCAGCAGGGCTACGACACGTGCGCTGGTGCACGTTGATGCCATCATGCCACGTGGATCTGGGGCAGCAAGGTCATCTGCTGCACCAAGGAGGCAGGGCGGAGAGGCTGCAGGGGCAGCTGCGGCTCCATCCACCCCAGCCCTCACACACCCAGCCAGGACAGTGTCGGTCCTAGTCCATGCTGCTGACATTCCCCCTGACACCATCACACTAGAGCCAATGCCTGCACCAACTCCCATGCTGAGTGTGCAATCCCACACTCCTGATACAGAGTCCACCAGGGCTCCTGCCCCTAGTGTCCAGAGCGGCGCAGGACACTCAGGATCACCACCACCTTCCAAGCGGAAGAGGAAGAGTGCTCGTCCGGCACAGGCTGATGCCCCAGACACGGCTACACAGTCCGGCCCGTCCAGGAAGCCCAGCTTCACGGATGACGAACTGAATGCACTTGTCGAGTATGTGTCCGGACATGACAACGAGATGGTCATTGTTGCAGGATCCAAGACCACACCTGCACAACGCCAGGCACACTGGCAGACCGTTGCGGACATCGTAAGTGCCCTTGGAATCGTGAGGCGCACAGCCAATGATTGCTATAAGCGCTGGAATGGCCTAAAGCGCAGGGCAAAGAGTAAGCTGGCCTCAAGTCATGCCGCAACTCTAGTGACTGGAGGTGGGTCTCCAGTAGTAGACATGGAACTCACTCCACATGAGTCAGTCGCTGGGACCTACGTCACGGAGGAACAGATCCAAGGCGTGGGAGATCTGGCTGATTACGAGGCATTGTCCGGTGAGTGCACATGCATGTGTGTGTCATACATGTGCATGGTGTGTGTGTGAGGGCTTCTGTTTGTGTGCCAGGTGAGAGTGTGTGCGCCTGAGTCGTATGGGTCAGCCATGTGCTTCATGCAATACTTCCTGCGCAGCTGCATTTGGCCATAGCAGTATCCCTTCTGCCAACAGTAGACATCTAGCCCAACTGCACGCCAGTTGCCCTTGAAGTGTCACCTTGCCACAACATATTTGCTTATTTTTCACTGTTCATTCAGTCAGTTTGTTTGCATTCCACCACTTTCACTAGGCATGTCGCTGTCCACTAGTCACATGTCTGACATGGGTATGGTAAAGTGGAGTGACTTTGTTACCTGGATATCATTTGTACACACATGTCCCTGTGCAATTGGACCATTTCAGACTGGCAGCTCCAGGTGAAAAATCTGACCTGTTAGAATTAGAAAAGCAGTTACATGCGGGAACTGGACTGAATGAATAGGTGCTGCCCTCCTCTCCATCTTCACTCAATAGCAATGGTACATGCCATCTGTGTGATGGCATGTGTGTTTCACCTGGCAATCACAGGCCAATGTGTGATGCCACTGCCAGGCAGCATGCAGAAAATGTGTTCATCTTCCATCTTGGTGTCATCAGTGTGTGCCATTTGCCTGCACTTCATACGCAGTGAGGGTGCATGCATGGGAGGGTTTTAGTCATGTGGGACATGTGTCAATCAAGTACTGGTTCTCTTGCTTCTCAGCCCTCATTGTGTGCCATGGTGCTAATGCCTGTTTCCATTTCTTTGTTTTCATGTCTTTGCAGGGGAAGACGCACCTGATACTGCTGGGGTTGCGGAGATGGTGCAGACCCAGGAGGGGTCCGAGGGCCGACCAACCACCAGTGAGGGACGTGGTGTGGTGGTGGGGGAGAACCCACAAGTGCTGCAGGTCGTGCTCTCAAGGGGTGTCTCTGGCTGCACCTCCCCCGAGCTGTACTCAGGTGTTGATTCGGATGAGACCTACGTGCCGTCGCAGGTGAGTGTTCCAGGGAGGGATTCTGTTCTGTCTCACCCACCTGCACCAGGGTCAGAACCCTCCATGGGGATGTCAGTGTTGGCAGCTACGCCTTCGGTGGTTACGGATGCAGGGTCACACTCCGCGACATCTGATCCTGTTCCTGGGCCAGCAGATCAGAGGGGGAATGCAGTCCTGCAGCCTCAGGCAGTGCCGGCACAGCAAGGCGCAGTTCGCCTTGCCCCAGACAGGTGTGGTGCCCGCCGACGTGGTCGCCGTACGCCACCCGGCAATACCGCATGGGAGCAATCCATTTACGGTATGGCAACCCAACAGGCTGCATCATCCGAGATGATGGCTCAGGCCATGGATAGGGTGGCCACTTCCATTGTCCCCCCAGAAAGGCTGATGGAGCGACTAGAGCAGGCAACCGACTCCATCTGCCAGTCACACAGGGAGGACATGTTGGGGTCCAACAGGGACAGGCGGGCGGCACTGGCGACTCTGCAGGAGGCCATCTCCATTGAGTCCCAGGGCCACAGGGAAGCCCTGAGGCAGGGGCTCCTTCACCTCAGGACGACTCTTGTTGAGCTTGAGGCTTCAACACACCAAAGGACAGAACAGCAGCTGGAGCGTCTCACCCGTACGCTCTCAGCTGAGATGCAGGCAACGAGGGCGGAGGTCCGGGCATCCCGTGAGTTGTTGCATGGGGACCTCCGCACACTCATCCTCCAGAACCAGACCTACCACACCCGCATGCTTGCAGCCATGGAGGAGCAGACTAGGGCCTTGCGTGGGCTGCCTCCCATAGTGCAACCACCTCCGGATGCAGCTGCACAGGGTGATAATAGCGACAGCAGTGATACTCCCACAATAGGGTAGCCGTGTGGGCCATGAGCCCATGGAGGTGTTTTATCTTCCCAGGATCCACGCAGGTGGGTTCTGGTGTGCATCCTGTCCTCGGACCTCCTGGGTGTCCTCCCCAACCCCCCCGGGCCCATCAATGGCCATTTTTGATTGTTTCTTATTTTTATTTTTATTTTTATTTCTTTTATTCCCAATTTTTTTGGGACGATCTGTTGGCTTCCGTGGTTCCTGTGGGCATACGCTGCATTGTGGCTGGGCACATGCAGGCTTGTAATGTAGTTGGTTCAGATGCTTGGGTTTGAGTCACACATACTCCTCCTGCTTCCCGTTTCCATGGGCTTGCAAAGGGTGTGCCCAAGTGACAGTGAATTACACAGTGACGTTGGACTCCCATGAGCTGTGTGGGCAGTCTGTAGTCAATACTGTGTATACATTCCTAGTGCATATTGCTGTTGTGTTGTACACTGCATGTTGCATTGATGTGTAACTCTTCTTCTGTGTCTACCTCCCAATTTGCAGGTCCCTTCCTCATGTCCACACAAGGACCTCTAGTCTGGAGATGGGGTCCATTTTGGCAGCAGTGCACCTACAACTCTACATGGCGACAACACTGCACAGTTGGTAGTGGTGGGAGTGCAGGCATTTCCAGGTGGTGAGACTACTAATATGTAACATTTGTGATGTCATGTTAATGGTAGTACGTGCTCAAGTATGTTGTTGGTCCGGCATTGCTGTGAGCATTTCAGGTGTTGCAGGTTTCTAATAGTGCCACTGTACATAGTGAGACTGATGTCATGTTGTGGGGATTACTTTGTTTACCTGCAATTAGCATGACATGGCACGGTGTGTCGTGTGGCGGTGCTGGGGTTGGGTTGGCTGACATGGCACTGTCCTCTTGTTGCATTTTGCAAGTGGGTATTCATTTTAGCTGCTTCAATGTGTAACTTCACAAAACTGCATTGGTGGTGTCTGTGTGGGTAGGGATGCACACATTGTGACACTTCCAGGTGAACAATCTCAGGCTGACATGGTATTCCCGGTTCATTCTCCAGACATTCAGGATCAGTGTCAGGTTGAGTCATCATTGATTGTCAGATGGAATGTGCCAGGGCAGTGTGCACTCCACAGGGGTGTGATTTCTATGTGAAGTAATTAGCCACTAGCTGTGTACGGGCTGCCTCCCCCCGTGCCCTTTCCCCTCCCATGCGCAGCGGCTGTGCATGTGGTTGGGGATGTGGGGCCACCACCATGTCCACGGCCAGGCCCCGGCGTGTTGCAACGTTGTGCAGGACACATGCTGCCACTATGATCCTGCACACTACTGGGGGAGCGTATAACAGCTGCCCGCCAGAACGGTCAAGGGAGCGAAAGCGTGACTTTAGCACTCCGAATGTGCGCTCCACTATGCCCCTGGTTGTAATGTGGGCTGTGTTATATCTTACCTGGGGTGGCGTGGTGGAGTTCCGAATTGGCGTCATCATGTGTGGGCTGAGAGGGTAGGCACTGTCCCCTGTGGAGGTGGTGATTGGTATCATTGGTGGGGTTGTGACCTTGCTCAGTATCCAATATGCGTGCATGTGCAGTGGCATACATACTCACCAAGCAGCCATGTATCGCCATGCCGCCCAGCTTCTAGGTCCCGGCTTAGGGTGGACATTCGGTAAATGAAGCTGTCGTGGGTGGAGCCGGGATAGTTGGCATATACTGAGGTGATGATTCCCTTGGCATTACATGCTACCTGCACGTTGATGGAATGCCAGTGCTTGCGGTTCCTATAGATGTGCTCAGATGCCCTGGGGGGACGTAGAGCCACATGGGTGCAGTCGATGGCACCTAGCACTTTGGGGAATCGTGCCACAGCGTAAAAATCCAGGGCGGCAGCATGCCTTTCTGCAGGTGTTCTGGGCAGGTATATGTGCCTGCGGACTGATGGGCGTGCAGTGATGATGTTCAAGACCTGGTGTAGGCAGCGTGACTGGGTGGCCTGTGACACCCCACCCACTATGGCACTTGTCCGCTGAAATGATCCAGTGGCTAAGAAGTGCAGTACATTGAGGACCTTCTCCAGGGGGCTGAGTGCTTGGGAGCACAGGGTGGGTGATGTGAGGTCATCCTCCCACTCACTCACCAGGTCCAGTATAATGTGTGGTGGAAACCTGCACCTCCCATACACCTGGTCATCAGGCATCCCGAAAAGGCTGGTTCTGGGTGTGAATATTCTGGCCCTGACTATCCTCCTCCTCCTCCTTTGGTAGCCCACTGCCACTGCTGCTAGGAACGGTATGTTCATCCTGGCGTCTGAGCTTGTTATTGATAAAGTCCGCAAATTTATGCTTTGCACGTGTTCTAGGCGAGCGTGTGACCCGCGCACCCCTGGAATCCAGTTCCCAGTCCAATAGCGTGTGGAAATTCACACGCACCACGGCATACAGGTTCGCTGACGTACTTGCGTGTGTAAGTGCCCGCGCACCCATTAAATACACGTACATAGGCCAATCGCGTGTACGCGCACTTTTGTCCAATTACACGCGATGACACTCTGACGTGCAGTATTTCCACGTGTGCCCCGTCATCACGTGCTGAGTGGGGAACACCCGTGCGGGTCACGTCACAGACGCGCTTACGCGCTGAGGGACTCTGGTCCAATAGAATCGCGTATGCGTGCTGACGCGCTTACGCGCTAAGGGCCTTTCCTCGGATTTCACGCTGACGTGCAGGATTTTCACGTGCCAAATCACTCCGTATCAAGCTGGCCACGCGAAAAAACACGGAAGACCACGCTCCTGCCCAGAAGGCCGAGTTACTGCCCCCCAGTGCCCCGAGCAGCCTCCCACGTGCCATCTGCTGCTGCCTGCCTGCCTGCCTGCCTGCTGCCACCGTGCCCTGCCATTTGGTGCCTGCACATCAGCCATCTGCAGGGGTCCAGTTGCTGTGTCCACCCCTGCTGGAACTGAAGACTCCCGACTGGGATTACATCGCTCCACAGCCCAGCCCCAGGACCCAGTTGCCCACCCACACCTGCCTCTGGGGTTGCCATGTCGGGCACTTCCACATCTGGCACCAGTGGCAACCCCAGGCCAGAGGGGCAGAGGGGCACCAGCTTCACTGTCACCGAAGTTGGTGTCCTGGTGGAGCATGTCCTGGGGCAGTATGATGCCCTCTTTGGATCGTCCCGCGCCAGCAAGGAAGGACGGCAGAGGATCTGGGCCGACTGTGTGGTTGCCATCAACGCGGAGGGGGTGGCAACCCGCGACGTCCTGAAGATCAAGAAGCGCTGGGAGGACTTGAGGTCCAGGACCCTTGTGAAGGCCCGGCGCCTCGTGGAGGGGGGCCGGGGCCGCATGAGTTCCATCCAGATGAGGGTCCTGGAACGCGTACGCCCAGCGCTCCACGCCCAGATCCTTGAGAGGGAGGCCCGTCTGGAGTTGAGCGGTAAGTGTCCAAGCATTACTGTGTGAGACAGGGCATGTTGCGGTGTGCTGGTTCTATGATACTTGCCTGTATGTGTGCCATAGGCCATGTATGCATGTATGTGTGCAGGGACATCATGGTAATGCATGTGCGACCAGTGATGTGTGATCCACATGGTTGTTGCATGTGTTGAAATGCCGCATGGGGAGCCCTATGCAGATTTTGAACATGAGAGCATGCCAGTCTCTGTACCTGGACATGGGTGGGGGTGAGGGATGGGTGCTGATGCCAGGTACATATATGGTAGCCATGTCTGTGTGCCTGACCCGCGTGTCTGTGACTTGTGCATGCCATGGATGCATGACACATGTGTGTGACAATGCACAGATTCAGTGAAGCAGCCAAATTACCCTTGTATCCGCTGTGTTTGGTGTGTTTGGGGCCAGATGGATGTGACTGAGGTGAAGTGTGTGCATGTGATAGGCATGAGCCATGATGCATGTGAGTTACATATCATTGAATGTTTCAAGAGTCCATTGGACATGCATGGAAATGTCCATGGCATGCACCATGCCTGTTACTGTGTGTGTTTTGCCTGGACTGACCCATGTGTTGAGGAGGGACATGATGGAAGTGTACTTTGACAGTGGTGCTCATCTGCTATTGCTTCCTGTCTAGGGGACCATTGTACAGTGCCCTGATGCTTGTGTTCTTTGTCTCCCTCTACGCAGCGGCTAGTGAAGAAGAGGTCAGAGACGGCGCTGTGGAGCAAGGCGGCGGGGATGCCCCCACGGCTGCAGCGGAAGGGGTGGGTGAGCCCCCACAGGGGCCTGCTGCGGTGGGAGACGGTGAGGAGCCATCCAGGTTGGTGGTTTGCACAGAGGAGGAGGAGGCCGCCACTGGGGCACACATGGGGCCTGGTGGGGGCATCCCTGCTGGTGCAAGTGGTGCAGTCCAGGGCCAGGGGCAGGAGGCAGCACAGGTCACCGTGGAGGGGCCTGTGCATGTCGCTGTCCCTGACTCTGTGAGTGCACCACCATGCACCAGCAGGGATGCCCCGTCCCAGGCCTGTCCGCAGGTAGAGGGGATGTCCATGTCACCTGACTCCCCTCCACCTGCGGACGTGGGAACCCCTGGCCGTGCGGAGAAGGTCCTGATTGGGGTCGCGATGCGCACGGCTGTGATTCGTGATGCCGTGCGTGCTTCCCGGGAGGAGCACGCACGTCATCACGAAGTGCACCGTGCCGACGTGGCCCAATTGGGATCGGCCATGTTCGGGGGTTTCCTGCATGTGTTGGCCAATGTGGCGGCCCTCTCCTCCTCTGTGCAGGCTATCCACCAGTCGTTCCCCTTGCCGTCTTCCAGCCCAGATGCCACCAGGGCCCCCTGTGGACCTGCCCCGACCAATGCAGCCAGCTCGGTGGGGATCCCATCCCTGCCACAGTTGGGAGTCGGAGGTCCAGCAGGGGTGGACAACACAGCAACTGGACCCCAGCAGATGGAAGATGTGACAGCATCATCAGGCAGGGCACGTGCACGACGGCGTCAGTGGTTTCCATCAGCCTGGATGCCGTCGTGCTGGCAGAGGCAGTGGCGTCGGAGGCAGCAGCGGGCTCGACGTGGGAGGCATCATGGCTCGGGGCCATCAAGATCAGAGGGGCAGGCATCAGCCGGAGGGCAGGGCAACCCTGGGATGGTGGTGTCTTCCGTGTGGGAGCAGTTGGTCCAGCGGATAGGTGCGGAGCGGCAGCGGGCGGAAGAGGAGCGGCTCGCCATGGTCAGGGCGGAGTTCTCCATGCGTCGGGCGTTGAGGCGGGCTGAGTGCCTCGAGGAAGCTCGCAGGGAGTTTGAGCTGAACATGGGGTTATCCCTGCGAGACCTCGGGGCCAGGACAGAGTCCCGCCTCCAGGACATCGACATGGAGTTCGATGATGCCCTGGCCAGCAACATCAACAAGTGAGCCACAGGACTTGCCCGCTGCCTTTGTATATAGTTATATAGTTAGTTAGTGTTAGGTTTCCTTTATTTGTTTTTATTATTTTGGACCGCTCGGACAATGGCCACTTTTTTGTATATATTTTTTTCATTAGGTAGTAGTAGGTTTCCTTTATGGTGTTGGGCTCATGGACCCTGGTACATTCCTGTATTTAGTTTGTTTTTTGAAGGAACATTTTCTTTTTTTCATTATTGTGTTCACCATGTGGAAATGGTTTTTCATTCTTTTGCTTCTACTTGATATTGCTTTGGTCAACATTTGTTTTTGTATTCCTTTTTCGTTTTTTGATTTTTACTTTTGTTCTCCAACATGGACCATTTATTTTATTATCCACATAGTTGTATGTTTGATTTGTTTACTTATTTTTAATCTTTAATACATTTTTTATTTTTACTTCCACTTGTCTTATTTTGTCTTTGGTTTCATACATGTCATGATATGGGTTTTGACATTCACTTGCAGCCATTGTGTATGTGTGTGTGACGGACATGTGTTCATTTACATACTTGCCATTGGAGTTGTGTCATGTAATTGCATTCACTATGTGGGTGGATGCAATCCTTGCCTGGGTGTTTGTGCTGGGTATGCTGCCCATTACTGCCATGATTGTGTATCGTCAGGACCTGGGGGCAGGGGGACATGGGTGGGGGCCTGGTGGAGGGTGACCCTGCACTGCTGGGGTGTGGGGGTGGTGGGTGACATGAGTGGGGGCCTGGTGGAGGCTGCCCCTGCACTGCTGGGGTGTGGGGGTGGTGGGAGACATGAGTGGGGGCCTGGTGGAAGGTGCCCCTGGTGGCTGGGGGGTGGGGGTGGTGGGTGACATGAGTGGGGGCCTGGTGGAGGGTACCCCTGCACTGCTGGGGTGTGGGGGTGGTGGGAGACATGAGTGGGGGCCTGGTGGAGGGTGACCCTGCACTGCTGGGGTGTGGGGGTGGTGGGAGACATGAGTGGTGTGTGTGACGGACATGTGTTCATTTACATACTTGCCATTGGGGTTGTGTCATGTAATTGCATTCACTATGTGGGTGGATGCAATCCTTGCCTGGGTGTTTGTGCTGGGTATGCTGCCCATTACTGCCATGATTGTGTATCGTCAGGACCTGGGGGCAGGGGGACATGGGTGGGGGCCTGGTGGAGGGTGACCCTGCACTGCTGGGGTGTGGGGGTGGTGGGTGACATGAGTGGGGGCCTGGTGGAGGCTGCCCCTGCACTGCTGGGGTGTGGGGGTGGTGGGAGATATGAGTGGGGGCCTGGTGGAGGGTGACCCTGCACTGCTGGGGTGTGGGGGTGGTGGGAGACATGAGTGGGGGCCTGGTGGAGTGTGCCCCTGGTGGCTGGGGGGTGGGGGTGGTGGGTGACATGAGTGGGGGCCTGGTGGAGGGTGCCCCTGCACTGCTGGGTGTGGGGGTGGTGGGAGACATGAGTGGGGGCCTGGTGGAGGGTGACCCTGCACTGCTGGGGGTGGGGGTGGTGGGAGACATGAGTGGGGGCCTGGTGGGGGCTGCCCATGGTGGCAGGGGGGTGGGGGTGGTGGGAGACATGAGTGGGGGCCTGGTGGAGGGTGACCCTGCACTGCTGGGGGGTGGGGGTGGTGGGAGACATGAGTGGGGGCCTGGTGGAGGGTGACCCTGCACTGCTGGGGGGTGGGGGTGGTGGGAGACATGAGTGGGGGCCTGGTGGAGGGTGACCCTGCACTGCTGGGGGGTGGGGGTGCAGGGGGACATGAGTGGGGGCCTGGTGGAGGGTGACCCTGCACTGCTGGGGGGTGGGGGTGCAGGGGGACATGAGTGGGGGCCTGGTGGAGGTTGACCCTGCACTGCTGGGGGGTGGGGGTGGTGGGAGACATGAGTGGGGGCCTGGTGGAGGGTGACCCTGCACTGCTGGGGGGTGGGGGTGCAGGGGGACATGAGTGGGGGCCTGGTGGAGGTTGACCCTGCACTGCTGGGGGTGGGGGTGGTGGGAGACATGAGTGGGGGCCTGGTGGAGGGTGCCCCTGGTGGCTGGGGGGTGGGGGTGGTGGGTGACATGAGTGGGGGCCTGGTGGAGGGTGCCCCTGCACTGCTGGGGTGTGGGGGTGGTGGGAGACATGAGTGGGGGCCTGGTGGAGGGTGCCCCTGGTGGCTGGGGTGTGGGGGTGGTGGGAGACATGAGTTGGACATGGGTGGGGGCCTGCTGGCAGGTGCCCCACAGTGCTGGGGGGTGGTGGGTGACATGAGTGGGGGCCTGGTGGAGGCTGCCCCTGCACTGCTGGGGTGTGGGGGTGGTGGGAGACATGAGTTGGACATGGGTGGGGGCCTGCTGGCAGGTGCCCCACAGTGCTGGGGGGTGGGGGTGGTGGGTGACATGAGTGGGGGCCTGGTGGAGGCTGCCCCTGCACTGCTGTGGTGTGGGGGTGGTGGGAGACATGAGTGGGGGCCTGGTGGAGGGTGACCCTGCACTGCTGGGGTGTGGGGGTGGTGGGAGACATGAGTGGGGGCCTGGTGGAGGGTGACCCTGCACTGCTGGGGTGTGGGGGTGGTGGGAGACATGAGTGGGGGCCTGGTGGACGGTGCCCCTGCACTGCTGGGGTGTGGGGGTGGTGGGAGACATGAGTGGGGGCCTGGTGGAGGGTGCCCCTGGTGGCTGGGGTGTGGGGGTGGTGGGAGACATGAGTGGGGGCCTGGTGGAGGGTGCCCCTGGTGGCTGGGGGGTGGGGCTGGTGGGTGACATGAGTGGGGGCCTGGTGGAGGCTGCCCCTGCACTGCTGGGGTGTGGGGGTGGTGGGAGACATGAGTGGGGGCCTGGTGGAGGGTGACCCTGCACTGCTGGGGTGTGGGGGTGGTGGGAGACATGAGTGGGGGCCTGGTGGAGGGTGCCCCTGGTGGCTGGGGGGTGGGGGTGGTGGGTGACATGAGTGGGGGCCTGGTGGAGGGTGCCCCTGCACTGCTGGGGTGTGGGGGTGGTGGGAGACATGAGTGGGGGCCTGGTGGAGGGTGCCCCTGGTGGCTGGGGTGTGGGGGTGGTGGGAGACATGAGTGGGGGCCTGGTGGAGGGTGCCCCTGGTGGCTGGGGGGTGGGGGTGGTGGGTGACATGAGTGGGGGCCTGGTGGAGGGTGCCCCTGCACTGCTGGGGTGTGGGGGTGGTGGGAGACATGAGTGGGGGCCTGGTGGAGGGTGCCCCTGGTGGCTGGGGTGTGCGGGTGGTGGGAGACATGAGTGGGGGCCTGGTGGAGGGTGCCCCTGGTGGCTGGGGTGTGGGGGTGGTGGGAGACATGAGTGGGGGCCTGGTGGAGGGTGCCCCTGATGGCTGGGGGGTGGGGGTGGTGGGTGACATGAGTGTGGGCCTGGTGGAGGCTGCCCCTGCACTGCTGGGGTGTGGGGGTGGTGGGAGACATGAGTGGGGGCCTGGTGGAGGGTGACCCTGCACTGCTGGGGTGTGGGGGTGGTGGGAGACATGAGTGGGGGCCTGGTGGAGGGTGCCCCTGGTGGCTGGGGGGTGGGGGTGGTGGGTGACATGAGTTGGACATGGGTGGGGGCCTGCTGGCAGGTGCCCCACAGTGCTGGGGGGTGGGGGTGCAAGGGGACATGAGTTGGTGTTCATTAGTTCAAGGAGACATGTGCCTTTGCTGGGGGGCATGCCCATGTTGGGTGGGCTGCCTGCGGGACATGACCAGGGATGCAGGGTAGTCCCCTGTGGTGTGGGCTGCCTGCAGGGGCCGTGGAGGGTGTACAGGGTACACCTGGGAGGACCCACACTGTCAAATCACATGTGGAACTTCCCGCGCACCCCTGAAATACACGCGCCCAGGCTATTCGTGTGTGGAACTCCCCGCGCACCCCTGAAATACACGCGCCCCCAGGCTATTCGCGTGTGGAACTCCCCGCGCACCCCTGAAATACACGCGCCCAGGTTATTCGCGTGTGGAACTTCCCGCGCACCCCTGAAATACACGCGCCCAGGCTATTCGCGTGTGGAACTTCCCGCGCACCCCTCAAATACACGCACCCAGGCTATTCGCGTGTGGAACTTCCCGCGCACCCCTGGAATACACGTAGCCCGCTCCCCCAGGCCCGATTGCGTGAGGAACTTCACGCGAACCCCTGTAATACACGTAGCCCGCTACCCCAGGCCCGATCGCGTGAGGAACTTCACGCGAACCCCTGTAATACACGTAGCCCGCTCCCTCAGGCCCGATCGCGTGTGAAACTTCACGCGAACCCCTGAAATACACATAGCACGCTCCCCCAGGCCCGATCGCGTGAGGGACTTCACGCGAACCCCTGTAATACACGTAGCCCGCTCCCCCAGACCCGATCGCGTGTGAAACTTCACGCGAACCCCTGAAATACACGTAGCACGCTCCCCCAGTCCCGATCGCGTGAGAAACTTCACGCGAACCCCTGAAATACACGTAGCCCGCTCCCCCAGGCCCGATCGCGTGAATAACTTCACGCGAACCCCTGTGATGCACGTACCCTGCTGAAATCGCGTGTTAGACTTCCCGCGCACCCCGGTATACACGCACATGTATTTTTTGTCAGCGGGTGTCCGTGTTTGTGGGTACCCCTTTGCACGTCATTTTTCCTGGAGGGCCACAGTATGGGACATTCATCATGGCAGTATATAGGTGCTATTTGTTGGCGCACCTTTTGGCGCACATTTCTTACAGCCGCAGAGACGCTACCGCCTGCTTTCTTGTGGCGGTCGTGTTTGTGCCTGTGCGCTGGTTTGAGCGTGCGCTTTTTTCCCCTATTCTATTCCATGAATACGTGTTGTAGGCGAGCGTGTGGGCGTTCCGCGCACTTGTGCCCTGTACTTCCCCCGTGACGCCCACGTTTTGGCAAGTTGTTCCCCATTCCGAGTGTTACGCCCGTGTTCCGCCTACTTTTGTTGCGTGCGCCGCGCTATGTGCGAATTTCGCTGTGGCCTGTGCGATTTTCGCTGTGACCTGGCACACGCTGTTAGATGGCCTGTGCGCCAACGTGCGCCGCGCACTTTTTTATCGCACATCCGCTGGTTTTCTCGCGCACGGCCTTCCATGAATCGACGTGCGCTGCTTTTCGTGCGATTTTCGCAATTGCACTGCGATTTTCGCTATTCCACTGCGATTCGCACGTTTTTGCCCACTTGCGCCGCGCTAATTATTCCATGAATCGGCCTGTGAGTGTCAAGCTGAAATGTGAATCTTTTCCAGGCTGGACTGTCAGATCAGAATTAAATAGTTCATTAGCTCCAGAATGGGTTCCTTTAAATTAAAGACTTTTCATTTCACATATAAAATATAAGCATAGTTTATAAGGGATTTGGACATTTTAAAAGAATTAGCCCTACACCAACATGCTTTAAATAGGAGGATTTTGCAATTTTAATCAGGAAACAGAAACACTTTTAAACTGGGTTTGACATCTAATTTTCTGATGCAGCTTTCAGACAGTGAGGCTTGAATTCCTCTGACTGCACTGGAGAATCTATGATTTCAACACTTTTCATTTCTTCAATAATTCACTCGGAAAATGACTAAATTTAGTGCCCAAACAGCACTTTGAAGGTTGCCATTGATTAGGAAGCTGTATTTAAGGGCATTTTCAAATTATTAGCCCACATTTGTGGCATTGATTCATGTAACTGGTAACAGCACTCACTGGCCTTCTCCTGCAGGGAGTTCTGTTTTACAATCAACTTTGTCTTTGTGTGGCAAGGTGGTGCAGCCTCTTTGTGATTTCTGAACCATGCACAGTTTTTGCAGATTTAGTGCGCACAGTGGTTAGCGTCTCCATTTTTGGCAGTTTTCTTTCCCCCATTGGCAAAGGGGTGTAGTAGGGTGCATTGGCATGGGTTGAAATATCCCACACACCCCCCCGACTTGAGCGTGACGTCCAGTCATTGGGGAGCCGGGCACGTGGGATTTATTTTCTTTTGTCCATGTGAAGAAATCTGGTTGCTTCTACCATCAGCGATTGATGCGACATGCTCTCCTCGCCGGTTCTGGTTGGAAGTGTGGAGCGAAACTCTGGGCTCTTGGGTTTTTTCCTCCTTGTCTCCTTGTCCCAGAGGATGTCCTCCTTGGTGATTAGGTGGTTTTTAGTTCCAGTATTAGAAAACAGAACATAGCACGGTTATGGAAAATTCCCCACTACTGTTCCCTGAGGGGTGTAGTGGGGCAGATGCATGCATGCAATACAATTTACAATATTCCCTGCCTATGTTTAATAATGGTCTTAACACTCTTTCCTCGTACGTACTCAATGGACATTTAAATTCTTTTTAGATCTCTGGATTTTGCCCCTCTGGTTTTCCGGTAGGCTCTTGTATTTGCTGCTAAGTATTCCAGGGATGGTAACTCTTTAGCTGGTTTATGTGGACCCACTTGTCTTCCCCTTTTGTCAAATTTCCCTTGGGGGTGCGGATTCTGTAGGCGACTGGTGAGATTCTGTCCACAATTTCAAAAGGACCCGGCAAACTTGGTAGGAATTTGCGCTCTTTGGCTTAGTTCCTTTGGAAATTCTACAAGTAGACCCTATCTCCTACATGATATTCCTTTTTAGTTGTCTTAAGGTCACAGTGGGTCTTCATACTGTCTGCAGATCTTTCTAGATTCCTCTGAGCATACGCAAAAGCATGTTGAAGGTGTTTTCTCAGATTCTCAACATACTCATGAGTTGTGGAGGCATTTATCAAGGTCTGCTCTTGGGTTCTATAGAGCACATGCTGGGGTAGCACCATCCTTCTTCCAGTCATCAGCTCAAATGGAGACATTTTTGTTGCAGAAGAAGGGGTAGATCTGATGGCCATCAGGACAAGGGGTAATCGAATATCACAACTTGCCCCAGAATCTGCCACAACCTTTTTTTCATATGTTCACAATAATTTTATTGCACCTCTGAACTCCACCACTAGAAGACTGTCGCTATGCGATGTATAATTTCCTTTTTACCCCAAGTATCTCCCACATCTTTGTCATCACTACCACGATCTGACTCAATCCTTTGGGGTAGTCCAAAACGCGAGAAAATGGAATTGATCATCAGGGCAGCTGCTGTTTCTGCCTTGCAATTTGGGGCCGGGAGACATTCCACGCATTTAGTAAACAAGCATGTTACGGCTAGCATGTACTTGTTCCCCCTTGAGGAGCGAATCACAGGCCCGATGAAATTGACTTGCAAGGTCTGGCTGACTTGCATGATTGTGCCCGAGAAAACTGTCTCGAGGACGAAAGTCTTGAAATCAAGGACAACATGGAGGCATATCTCAATTCTCCACACAAATTCTATGAAGAAGACAAGTGTGTGGGAATGCCAAGGCAGTGTCATTCCCCTCTTTTGGAGGGGAGCATGGTGTGTGAGTGATGTTGGCTGAAATTGTGCACACACAAGACACCCCTTCAAATATTGGTCGAGGTCCTGCCCCATGTGTGGCCAGTATGCCACCTCTCGTAAATTGCTACTTTTGTATGAAGCCCCCATGACCGGCTGTGGCCGCATCATAGGCATGACTTAGCATCAGGCTTCGGAATGAGGTAGGGACCACCCACTGGTCATGGCCAGATATGGATCTCCTCACCAACAAACCGTCTTGGATTCAGAACATTTTTGGATATTTCATCAACACCCTGAGGTCTTCTTTCCCAATGCAATCAGTATCCATCAGGGGAAAGTTCTCAGGCTCCTCAATGTGTTGATAAAACTTACCAATTATTGGATCCCCTTTTTGAGCTGAAATCAAATCAGCATCTGGGGTCTCCTTACTCCATTGGGCAGTTGAGAGTTCATTGTGAGCATTTGTCTGGGACCTAGTGATAGCAGTGACCTGGATTTCCCCCAACAGGACTCAATCTCAAGTAGACCTCCTTGGATGGCTCTAGTTTTGGCCAGCTGATTAGCTAGGTCATTTCCAGTTTTGTCTGGTCCCTCTTCTTTAGAATGACCCTTGATCTTTTTCCAGTATATGGTTGTCCCACTCGAGGTGACCAGATCATCAATATTCTGTATTAGTTTTTCATATTTTAGTGGTTTATTGTTAGCACATAGCATGCCACTGGTTTTCCAATTAACCAGGTGCTCCATGAACCTGTTCCGTACATAATCTGAATCAGTGATTATGACCAGTTTGTGGAGTTGGTGTTGGACATCAGTGAGGATGGCTTGATGCACAGCCATCAGCTCTGCCACTTGACTACTACGGGGACCGATTTTGTACCCAGCGGAGGGTACTGGGCATCATTCACCCATGCATTCCCTATGCCAGCCACAAGTTCCTTTTCCCCGTTGTTGTCAACATGGTAGGAGCACCCATCCACATAGACAGTGGGCATTCCCTCACACTTGTCTTCTTCATAGAATTTGTGTGGGGAATTGAGATATGCCTCCATGTTGTCCTTGATTTCAAGACTTTCGTCCTCGAGACAGTTTTCTCTGGCACAATCATGCAAGTCAGCCAGACCTTGCGCGAGGGCACTCTTCTTGTTTTGGCCATTTATGACCTCCACAGGAAAGCCTTGCATTGACAGAATCCAGGAAGTAATTCGGGAATTACCCACATTTCCGGCCCGGATTCTGTCACTTTGAAGATATTGCAGAGGCTGGTGTGGAGTCACCACTATGATGTGTTCCCCCTGGATGAACGGGCAGTAATTCTTCAATACCCACACCGTTGCCAGGAGTGCCTTCTGACAATCGTTGAATTCTTCCTCCACAGAGGATAAAGTATTACACGCATAGGAGATTACTTTATTGACCTTGTCATGCTTTTGGTATAATACTGCAGTCAAGCATGTATTTGAGAACCCTGTGACCAAGAAGAACTCCTTGTTTTTGGCAGGGTAAGCTAGGCAAGGTGCTTGTGAGAGGCTTCTTTTGAGTTGTCTTACTGCCTCGGCTTGTTCTGGACCCCACTCCCACTTGACCCCCCCCTTCAACAGATGAATCAGGGGTCTTGTGATCTCTGCGTATTCCTCAATGAACTTTCTGCTATAATTAGTCAGTCCAAGGAGGCTCCTTAGCTCACGCAGAGTTGTGGGGTCTTTTAGTTTCTGGAGTGCTTCTACTTTCTTTTCCTGGGGACAGAGACCCTCAGGAGTTATCTCATGCTCCAAGAAGATGACATGGGTCCTGCACCACTGTGCCTTTTGGAAAGATAGTCTTGCTCCGGAAGCCCTCTACTGTGTCAGAACATAATGGATCTCCACTATGTGTTCCTCCACAGTTGAGCTTTTGATTAGGACATCATTTACATAGGCCAGGTTACCCCTTTCACCCAAGTCGGGCATGGCCTTATGCAAAAAGATATTCAATTTATTGCCAGAGTTGATGTATCCAAAGGGAGTCTGGGTCCAAATGTACTGCTGCCCACTGAAGGTAAAGGCCAGCTTGTATTGGTCCTCCCTACTGACAGGTACAGTCCAGTGCCCATTGTGCAGGTCAATGGCAGTGTATGCCTTTGACCCCTGGATCTGGGCCAGCCCTTGGTCAATGTAGGGAAGAGGCCATTGGGAAGTGTTGACCTGTTTGTTTAGCTCCTTCAGGTCAGCAAACAGTCTCCACTGGCCGTTTGGTTTCAAAATCCCCAGCACCGGATTATTGAAGGTACTGTGGACTGGACGAATTATCCCACGGGACTCAAGGTTCTTAACTATTTCTGTAAGGGACTCCATCAATGCGAGAGGCAAGCGGTATTGCTTCACAAACACTGGAGTCATGCCAGGGTCCGTGGGAATTGTTGTTGTATGGATTTCGGTGCGACCACAGTCATATGAGTCCACCGCAAAGAGATACTGAAAATCTAAGAAAACTTGTTTACATTTTTGCTTTTGCTCCAGAGTCTCACAGGCATCAGCTAGGTTGACTCTCTCTTCAACCATTTGCCTGAAGCCCGGTAAAACTTCTGGTTTGCCTATCTCAGTGGCCTCCTCCAGCTGGGTGGAGAAGTCCCTGGTTAAAGTACTGACTTGGACTGATGGCTTCGGGTGGGGAAGGCAGTCGTGCTGGACTTGAAAGTTCACCTCCTCCCTTCTGAAGTCAGAGGTCACCTCTTCTTTACCATAAGGGCAGGAAGAGTACACCAGGAAATTCCCCCCATGCCGGGTGAAGATCCTGTCTGGTGTTGTGTCATTGTCGCTATCGTTGTCAAGACAGTCAATGGGGATTGGTCCTATCAGTTCATTACCTAAATCTATGGAAAAATGTCGGTCATCAACCACCATTCCTTCCAATAATGGTGCTTGCGCCCAGAGTGATACTCCTAAGGTCGCTGTTATCCACCACCATTGGAATGGTGTTGTGTTCTGTATTGGTTTAACCCCACCCCTTGCTGTTGGAAATGGACATTGAGGTGAACATTTGCATCAGGATTTTGCAGTTTCTGTCCTCATTTAATTTTTACTTTAAGTGGGAATTGTCGGGTCCGTTTTGGGATGGTGACTTCCTCTCCAATATGAACTTCAACTGCATATGGCAGCAGTTGAGCTGGCCGAAAAGCTTTCTCTGGATCATCAAAGTCCATGGGATTACCTGCTAATCGGGACCAGGCTTTGAAGTTTATTAGGTCCAAACTAATTGCAAAGTGATTGAGAATGTCAATGCCTAAATAAAATGCAGCAGGGACATCTTGCAGGACCCAACAATTATGGACTATGCTCTTGTTGCCTATGGAATTTTTGAGCATACACCTGCTAGGCAGGAGATGTTTGGAATTGGGTGTTTCCAGGTCCATTTTCCATTTGTCTATCAATTTAAAGGTGGGAAGGGCTAGATCTTTTGTGAGTTTTTCGGAACATGCCTTCACTGATGAAGCTCTTACCGTTGTTCACACACACTCGGGCGAGAACAGAGTCCTTCCCCCCATTTAACTGAATAGGGATGAACAACTGTTCTCCAATTTTCTGAATGTCAGCCAAGCTTTGAGCTGGTTTCTCATCATTTTGGACTATAGGAGTGGGATTTTCTTATTGTGAATTGGTATCGAATTTCAGAGTATTTCCTTCCAGTGTGGAATGCCACTTGAGACTGGAAGGTAGATTTTCAGAAATAGAGAGGACTTCCCATCACCAGTCTGTTGTCCTACTTCAATTACTGTCACGTCTGGGTTTTTGTTGTTTTGAAAGTGGAATTCAATTTGGTCAGGTTTTTGTTCAACCACGTGGCATGTGCCATTTAGACTTACATGGTTGACGCTATGTTTTAATTTTATTGGTCGGTTAGTCTGTGTCCAGAGGACCTTGTTTACACAATCTATTAGGGGAGACAATCTACGCAGGATGTCATTCCCCAGTAAACATGGTGTGCCCTCTGGTGTCACAACTATGACCGGGTGTTTCACCTTGTGTCGCCCAATTTTAATGTCTAAATTCGCAGTCCCCTCGACAGGAATTTCATTCCCCTCGAAGTTCTGAAGTTGTCCAGGAAGAGGGGTGAGAGGGATCTGGTATCTCTCCCCCCCTTCATGAATTCAGCTTATCAAAGGCCCTTTTTGACAGAAGGGTGGCTTGGGATCCAGTGTCCACCAGTGCCAAAAATGTACATTGCCCCTGTATTTGGACCGGGGCATAAAATCTTCCCTCCTTCTCCTCAAGGGGGCAAAGATAATGTGCATTTTGGGCCAATTGGTGGGTTAATTTCTTGACTCTGGATTCTGACAGAGGGGTAGTTTGGCCAGAATTTGTGGGAGCTTGGGAATCTGTAAGAAAAAGGTGGCAGTTGGATCTCGGGGGAGTTTTGGCTCCCCTGGTTCTGGTTCTGGCCTGCCCCCCCTTTTTGGAGGCAGTCACCTGAATTGGTTTGGGCAAGGTGATTTTTTGCCTTGTCATTCTGGGGTTCAATGATGGGCGGTTTTAACTCAGTCCCCACATTTACTAGTCTTGATTAGGATCTCTTGGAACCCATTTTTCATTGGGAGGAGTTCCCTCATCCCTGAAGGAGAAGATCCTTTTCCCAGAGTCCTCTGAGGACCCCTCTCCTTCAAATTGGAAGACTCTTACAACCTCCACAAAATGGGTCTTTTTAGGCACTTTATTGTTCCTACCTGCCCACTGTTCCTTAGGTTGAAGACTTTCGGGGCCAGGAGATTTTGGTTCCGGTTCCTGGGTTTCCAGGGGCTTTTCACAAGTGGGGAAGGAAGCTTCCTCTAAGGCTTTGCACCCCCACTCCCACTGTGCCTCCTCCTTTGGAACCGGTGGTTTGTCAGGGTCCTCTCCCCATCATTGCTCTGGAGCACCAGACCCTTGATTTGTGGAGTTCTGAGCTAGCATGCTCATCTGAGGGTTCTGCTGAGCCCTCAACATGCGACCCAGATCCTGTGACAAGTTCTGGACCTGGCGCTCCAGTTGGGAAACCCGCTCTGGCTGGTACAGGGGTCTCTGTTCCATCCTAGGTGGATCATGGGAAGGGTAACTGTCCCTTCTCCCATAAAACCCTTGGTTGGGATAATTCTGGTAACCCTCCACCCTTGACCTCCCCTCTCCCGGGTTGGGCTGTCTGGGATCAGGAAAGTGGGGAAAGAAAGGAGGGTTGTTTTGTGGGTTGATGTTTGGCAGGTACTGGCGGAAGAAGCTCAACCCGGCATTTGGGCCCTCATAGGAGGGAAGGTTCCTGGGTTGGCAGCTATCTGGTTGGATCCCTCCCACCTTCGGCTGGGGGAGTCCACACATAGCCCAGGATGGGTCTGTTTCCCTTATAACAGTGGCTGATATAATCAGGGGAGTTAGGGGTTCCATTTGGGGATTTACCTCCCTGACTACCTGTTTGGGATTGGCCTGAGGGCCTTCTGGGTCTTTGGTTAGAAGGATTTTGCACAGGAATATTTTTAGCCCCCCCATCTCCAGATCTGATATGGGGGCACCATTGACCTCTGCCACCTTAGCAGCAGCAGGGGTGTTAGCTGGTTTGGGGTTTTTATTTGTATTTTTATTCTCTACCGGTTTCTGCACTTCATAAATACGAGTCGCCTGTTCAATGACCCAGCCTAGTTATCTCTTCTCGTGAAATTCCCTCACCAGCTGGGTCATGATGTATTTAGGGAGTGCATGAAAGAAGGTATTAATGAACTCCCTACTGTCTGTGCGCACCCTCCTGGTGGTCTGCACAAAGGCACGTTTTAATTCTTGCACAAATTCTTGTGGTGCCTGGTCTTCCCCACATTGCAGGTTATAGTCCGCCTTGCGGGCTACTTGGGCTTCCTATGTACAGAATTTTTTTTTAAGATGGCCGCCCTACAGGTGGACTATCTTGAGTGGTTCCGATCCTCCAGCCCCACAAAGAAGCTGGAGTATTCAGGAGAAAATATCCATTTGACATATTGAATGCAACTCAGGTTATCTTTCAAATGGAAAGTATCCATCATTTGCTCGTATAACTCGAGGTGTTCCCAAACTGAATACATGGCATTTTTATGATAGGGAGTTATTACGCTCCTAATGGCCTTGATCTGTTTCAGGGGATCTTTCAGTAGGGCCCTATTAATTTTGTTGGCCTTTTTAGTCCTAGTCACCAGTGTGAACTCATCCTATGACTCAGAGGCACTGCCACAGGAGGTGGCTATCTGATCCTCTAGGCTCTCCCTGATTCTGCAAGTTTGGGAATGGCTTGCAGAATGTGGGGGCCTAGTTTCTTGAGGCCTGTGGCACTCAGAAGAGTCTTCTGACTCTCCCTTGTTCCCAGGATTGGCTGAATACCCCCCCCCCCTACTGCCTTAGCTGGGAAGAGGTCTTTAAGATACTCTTTGTGGGCCTAGTTTCATGTCATGGAGTTCCCCACCAAATTTTACAGACTGATCCTTTGGTAGGCGGTATTTTTGAGGATCCCGTACCCTGATTCTCCCCTCACTGGAGTCTTCCTGATCAGAGAGGCTAGCCTAACATTTGGGAATCTGTGCAGCGATGCCCACCCATTCATTTCTGGGAGGCGCTGATCTGTCAGTCCCATGTTTCCCATTGTGCTGAAGTCTACCAATCTTGTGGCCCTTGGCTCATATGAGCCAGTGGACATGGGGGTGGCAGAGTCCATGGAACTGAAGGGATTCAAGTCCCTGATGACAGAGGTTATGCTCAGGGGTTTCTCTGTCACTTCCTACCTCATTTCTTTCAACCCCTATTCCGTGGTGACATGCCAACATCTGACTCTTTTGCTCCTCTATTAAGGCCTTACTGGTCTCAATGATTTGCTCTTGCATGGCTATCTGTTTGTGGAGCCTATCATTATTTTCACAGACAGCCTCATTGTCTCTCTGTGCTTCCTGCCTGCATTGGAAATACTGGGCCCATTTTGCTGCAGGAGACTCACCTCCTGAGTTTTGTCATTATTGGTCTGAGTGTTCTTTTGCAGAGCATCCTCCACCCGCCTAGTGTGCTCTAGTAGCTTCGTATATTCAGTTTTAACTTCACTAAACTCCTGAAGGGCCAGCTTTCTTTCCTCTAACTTAGTTTTTATTTGGCTGACTTCCTGACCTCAGGCTCCCCTCTCCTGACTTAGAGTGCCCTTCATTGCAGACAGGTCATCACTCTGTTTTTTAAATGCACTACATTTTTAGCGTTCCTCATCAAATTCCTCTTGAGAGTGTAGTCTTTAATATTTAATTTATTATTTTCCACTTTCAGGGGTTCTAGGCGGTTTTGTAAAGTGACAACCTGCTCTGTGCTGGCTCTATTAAAATGTAATTGTTGTTCCAGATTCTGTTGACTCTGTTGTAAAGAGTCAACCCTTTCCTAACATTCTTTTTGCAGTGTCTGTACTTGGGTATTTTGCTCTGCCCTCTCCTGCCGTAAGAGAGCCAGATCTTCCTTTAATTTGGTAATATACTGCCTAGCCTCTGTTTCAGATTCTTGGCTCTTCTGGATCCTTTGTTCTGCAGAGTCCAGATTAGTTTGGATTTTCTGCAATGTTTCCCCTTGCTTCTTTGCCAGATCTATGTTGTCTGCATGCTTTTCCTGTATTATTCCTATGTGGAGGTACAGGTAAGCCGCTATTTTGGCAATTTTACACTGCTCTTCTTTTATGTTTGGGGCCATGTATAGTTCGCTAAGCGTTTGGTGTACTGGACCCTTGTCCTGCCATGGATCTAGGTATATTGCAGTGACTTGTTGTTTTATTTCCTGTAGCCATACCTGTTCATCCTGTTCATCCTGTTCAGGGCCACACACCCCTGACAAACAGTTTGTGCAGGAAGTGTTCCCTAGCAATATTAATTTCTACTGCGATCGCCATTTCAGAAATATCAATTTCCTTCTGAATTATTTCAAGGTTAATTTACTTTTGCAAACAGGCCCAATTTTTGGAGTATTTCTTTTGAGAGGTGCTTGTACAGTGTAGCACAGTACGCCAACTTAGCAAGGTGTCTGTACCCTGCCGCTAGTATGATGTGTTAGACTGTCACGGGTGGTATTTCAAATTCAGAATCATGGCACGAGCCCCCAAGCTGTAAGGGATTTCAATCAGGCACACACCCAGGTTTCGCCTAGCATGTAGTGCGCAGTGAAACCCTTATTTATTTTTGTCTATAAGTTCAATATTCTGAATGATATACCACTCATATTATACCCATCTCAAAATACCACCTAGGTCACACTGAACCAGGAATCAGGCTAGTTTGTAAAGGTACATTTTCATTTATTTATTTAATATTCAAATCACACATTAGTCTAACTCCGGAAATGTTGAATATAGATACTGATTGGCCTATAAAAAGTAAACTGAAGGCCAAATCTAGATTCAACCCAATGTTCCAACCGGGAGGAAAAATTGAAGCCTTCCAGGGTCTAGTTGTCCATGACCTAAAGAAAGCCAGATTTCAGAAGAATAGAATGAAATCAAACTTCTCAGCAAAAGAAAAGAACATTCTCAACGATCTGCAGGAGCTAAATGATATTGGCCCTCATTACGACCCTGGCGGAATTCGGAAAACGATGGCGGAAATGCAATACCGCCATCGAATAGCGCTCGGTGCGACTATGACCCGTCACCGCAAAGTACGATGCCATTAGCGACACCGTAGTGAACGCCAACGCTAACTGCACCAAGCACGCGCGCGCGCGCCATGCCAAACCGTAAACACCACCATGGCGCAAGGGTACGCCAATTCCGACCCTAGCGGACATGTACCTAACGCCATCAAGCATGGCGGAATGTACCATTCCGCCATGGTGAGAAGTACGGCATCGCAAATCAACCGTAAACGGCCCCACTGAGTGCCTGTACACCGCTCCCTGCCCACAAAGTACAACTCCCCGTAGGTGCAATGAAGTCACAATGCAACCAGTGAAATGTACAAGTCACCCATGCATGCCAACGAACAAAAGAAACACAAGAGGGGCCAATGGGAGCTGCAGGGCACAGATGGCACGAATACAGAAGCCATCCCAATGGACATGACCACAGTCCCCCACCAAGAAACGCACGCAAACACAGGCACCTGTGACCAGCAATATTCCGAAAATCACATCATTCCACCAGTCCACCTGGCTGACCGGCATCTGTTACACAAAACCCAATCCCCCGCCTCTGAGCATGACAACATCCAAACAGTCATATTGGCAGCCCCCATCCCTGACCTCACTGGGCTTCGTAGGCAAACGCGCCCAGTACAGTACCACGCAACTAAACTCCGAAGCTGGAACCCAATGCAGATCTCCTCACAATACATCGCCCCCCAAATAGGCATATGCCACATCACTTGCAAAGAAGAACGCTACACGGGCCAAATCAGAATAGAAATTTAATGCACATCAAAATCACCAAGCCCACACAGCCATCAGGCCATGAACTCCAAAACACATTTCACCATTGTGGGCTGCATCCGCAAGAAATGACCAGCCACAACTTGTGTGACGCCCTGTTCCCTCATGGTACACAGAGCCACATTCACGTACGAAAAGGCAACATGGAAGCGCACAGAACCGCAGGGCCGTCCCAATGGGGAGGCACTAGTCCAGCTGAAAGGCCGAAATGTTGCTCCGAGCCACCAGTACTGCGTAAGGGCATGTGGCCCATTGGCGATCGTCCCATAAGATCGTAATGCTGCTCCATTGATTAACACGAAGCAGCAGGTGTCGGGAGTAAAACCCATCTGCAGGAGTGGCATACAGATGGCAGTGGCAAAAGGGGAGGAGATACCTGTCAACCAAAAGAAAAGAAAAAGAACAGAATGGCCATCAGTACTACATTCCAACGACTCACTGCAATGATCACACTAAATCCACAGCCATATGCATGCTAGCCCACTCCAAAGGTCCATCACCACCCAAAAACCACTTGCGACTCATAACTATCCATATCGAGGTGTAAACACCATCACAAACGAGTGTACCTGTGCATGCGCCTGTGAAAACAGAATCCATCTGATGGGATTGGTAACGTGCATGGACACAAGTGTCTGAGGGCGCGTCGAGACAGGGAGGGCTCAACAAGGCCAGATAGACGATGGTCCCACTATGGCAGCCCTGCATCACATAGCGTAGGGGAGGCGGATAGATCGCAAGAAGCCCTGTACATGGCAAACTCTGTATCAAATCACCTGCCCATGCATCCATTCATCATTCCCTCATCCCGGGATTAAAACGCCTGAATATTTACTCACATAACATTAGAAATATCCATTGAGTCTGTGCGTTATGCAGCCTGCAAAATCCACAGTGCCCCAGCCCGTAATTCCAGTGTAGTGAAGTAACATGTATTTGGGAACGTCCGGCCTCATCGCCCACGTCGCTATTGCGCATCCCAAACCATTCATATCAATCATTGCATCCTCGCCATGGCCCCTGTCTCAAGGACATTGAACAATAGTACGTTATATTTGCAGTCAGACCTGTGGGCATTTCCTCGCCGCTAGCTGAAAACCGAAAGCGCCGCCCTTCGAATTCCTCATTTGCAACATCACGTCGGAGAGGCATCTGTGGCCGTTTGAAAACACTAATTAATCCATCGAGTGCGGCTGTGTGTGAAAATGGCAACTGCCTTCACCCACGAATGGGACGCCCCGCCCGTCGTTGCAACTCGGTACAGTGATGCATGAGGGCCCACCGTTACTCGAGTACTACGTTCCACTGACCCTTCACAAGTCTGTTCGCGACTGCACAGATAGTATGTGAAACAATGGGACCACAGCAGAATGAACATATCAACCAATGTTACACGGCCATCGGGTACAAATACATGATTGCAATAGCAAGATGCCATTCCACGAATTGCAGCGTTGTGCGCGGGACGTGCTCGGCCAAAGGGGAGAGCAGTTTGCACAGGTGGAATGAATCACCACAGGTGGAGGCCATTCAGCCTGAAAACACATAAATTGCACAGCCAGTCTCCTCCCACAACCACACCGAAATGCTACCGGCAGGACTCGCGATGTTGGCCCTGGGGGACCTGATAGCACTGCAAGTACTCCAACTCCAAGAAGAAGACGAACACCAACTACAACCGGCCGCACGGAGGAGACGCAGGAGGAGGAGGAGGCCAAGGCAGGGCCAGCAAGGGCCGCCAGCACAGCCACTACCACCACGCAGGCAGCCCGCAATCCCACGCCTCCGAGCACATCCGTTCAACCTCACTGATGAGCAGATCCACACCCTCTACCGTCTGGACCGGGACACCATAGCCGCCATTGTGGACATGACACAGGCTGACCTTGTCAGCATGATAGATAGCCCAACCGCCATCCCACCCCTACTGAAGGTGGTGTCTGTACTCCACTTCCTGGCCACAGGCACCTACCAGCACACAGTCGGACAGTTGCATGGCATTTCTCAGCCACTGTTCTCACGGACACTATTGCAAGTGCTCGATGCCCTCCTGCAGCACGCAGACGACTACATCTCCCTACCACGCTCGGAGCAGGAAATTACCAACACAAAAGTGGGATTCCATGCACTTGCCGGCATACCGGGTTGCATTGGTGCCATCGACTGCACCCATGTGGAATTGGTCGTCCCACATGCCATGGAGGCCCAGTACCGCAACCGAAAACAATTTCATTCTCTGAATGTACAAATGGTGTGTGGCTCCAACAGGATCATTACACATTGTTGTGCCAGATTCCCTGGATCAACCCATGATTCTATGGTCTTGAGGAACTCTACAATACCACGCTACATGGAGCGACACGCAGGGAACAGATCCTGGCTACTCGGTGAGTCTCATTACATGCATGATAATGTGGGGTATGTGATTCGGCAATGACCTGGCAGGAAGGGGGGGGGTGTGCGTACGTAGCAATGGCATTCCACATCATACGGTTCTCGTCCACATACAGGTGATGCTGGATATCCACTGAAGAGATGGCTCCTCACACCAGTCCGGAACCCACGGGACCAGCATGAGGAGGACTACAACCATGCCCACTCACGTACCCGTGTAGTCATTGAACAGGCATTCGGCCTACTGAAGGGTCGTTTCCGCTGCCTCAGCAGGTCTGGCGGGGCACTCCTGTACCGCCATGAGAAGGTTGCAAAGATGGTGATGGCATGTGTCATGCTCCACAACATGTGCGTACGTAGAAATGTGCCCATGCCCCCTGACGCAGAACTGCAAGCACCTGATGATGGTCATGATGAGGGTGGGGATGTGGCAGCACCTCAAGGAGTCTGCGAGGCACCGGAGGGCTGTGACATTCGTTAGCATCTCATTGATGTATGCTTCTAGCACTCACGCCTGGTGGCTGATACATGGACACGGGACTCGTGGCACTGTGTGTGTCTGGGACATGCACAATATGGACTGTACGCCTATGATGGCCTAGTACACAAAGATCAATGTCCACACATCTCATTGGTTGATCGTGCACTTTTTATGGCATATGTGATATCATGTTGTACACCCTATCGACCCGCCACCCAAGTGAGCCCAACACACCCCCTCCACCTTCCTACCTCCCCCCCGAACACCAGTGTCCAAAGATGCTCATTGTCAGTGGGCAGTCGCTATTGCAAGCCCCCTCTGCGGGTATCAGGGGCACCCCTGCCTGTGGAGCGCAGGTTCCTCCCAGATCTACGTTGGGGGCTGCCCTGGACGGAACTTGCAACGGATGATGTCTCTGCCTGCTCACGTCCATGCATGTCCCTAAGGGTTTGCGAGAGCTCAGTGAGCACACGGCGCACTGCGGCAAGTTCGGCACATACGTCCTTGGACGTCGCATGCAGTTCCCCCCTCAGGCTCTCGGTGCTTCTCTCCATTTGGACTCCCAGGCTCTCGGTGCTACTCTCCATTTGTGCCCTTAGTGTCTCTGTATCTCTCTCCATTTCTGCCCTAAGTGTCTCAGTTGATGTTTCTATGTCTGCCTTAGTGCCCCCACATTCATCGGCATGGTCCTTGAGGAGCGTGGCCAGTTGCTGCTGTTGCACGATTAACTGGTCGAGGGACTGTTGCCTCTGCTGGGCCATGGCCATTTGCGGGGGTGTCACAGAGGGGCTGTTGTCCTCATGTTGCCTTGCCACAGGGCTTGTGGGGGATGGCCAGTCGTCGTCTTGTGGGTGCCCCTGCGTGGTATCCTCATGTTGTACGGGATGGGACAGACAGGGGGATTGGGACAGGTCATGGATGGATCTGACTTCGACATCCCCGTCTTCTGTGTCGGAGCATGCTGCCATCAATGGGGTGTCACCTATGGTGCTGCTGCCACCAGAGGCAGTGCCTTCTGTGGCATCCGTTGGGGGGACCTGTGGTGGTGGTGTTGTGGGCATGCTGGCTGCTGGGGTGCCTGTTGATGTTCCCTCCTCTGTGCTGCCACCTGATTTGTGCTGCTGCCGTGTCTTGATGCGTGCAGCTGAGGTGGAGGGTCTTTGGCCGTTGGTCTTGGCCCTCTTTGCAGGTGTGCTGGTAGGGGTGTCTTGAAGCTCGTCGTTTGGATCGGACCCTGTGGTGGAGTAAAGGAGGGCGAGGGTTATTGATGGGTCTGTGGGAATTGGAATGGCATTGTATCACATGCATTGGGGTGGTACCTGAGGGTGATTTGGGTCGGGGCCTTGGAGGTGGTTTCATTTGTGTGTGGAGTGAGGGTGCAGTTGTTTGGCAGCCTGCAGTTAGGGTGTGCCTGCTGCACGTGTAGTGCGTGTTTTAGGGGTTTTTAATTATTTATGTATTTATTGTGGGTTTTAACGTGCGCTATCAGGCCGATGTGTGTGGACGTTCTCCTGGACATGTGTTTCTGTTGCACTATGTGGACGCATGGTACTTCACATGGATGGACTTTGTGGATTTGGCATTGTTTTATTTGGCCCACCTACCTGAATCTTCGGATGTCTGCACTCCTTTCTCCATCCCTCCGACTCCCTCTATGCTCTCCATTCCGATGGTGGAGGCACAGATTTCTTCCCAGGGGGTCAACTTGATGGGTGATTCAGGGCCTCCCCCGGTGGCTGTGGCGATGTTGCGGTTGGCAGAGAGTATGCTGCGGACGCATATCCGCAGGTCGTCCCATCGCTTACGGCATTGCTGTGGGGTGCGGTCCCCACCGCACTTACCCGCTGTGCCACCAGAGCCCATATGGCCTTCTTGTTTGCAAGTGCCGTCCTGGTCATTTGCGTGCAGAAGACGACGGCAGCATTCTCCTGGAGGGTCTCTGTTAGCACGGTGAGTTCCTCACGGGAGAAGTGGACCTGCCGCTTGCGGTCGCACGCTTTCTTCGCTACTTTTCCCATTTTTCTTGGTTTCGCTAGGGTGGATGACGGGTTGGGGTGTGTCTCAGGGTAGTGATTTTAGTGGTTGTGTGGTTTTAGTGGTTTTATAGGTGTACGGCGGGATGTTTCCCGTTCCGGGCCCATGTTTTAACTTCCGTTTCCGTATATTTCCGGTCACCGTACTTTCCGGTAGGCGAACACTGCGGTGTCCGCTGTGATGGGTGGCGGTATTGCACCTAGGGCGCCGTACGGCGGCGGTGTGGGCCGTTTTGGGGTCGTTTCCGCCATCGCGGACTTTGCACTTCCGCCATGCCGTGGAGCTCGTGCCCGATGGGTCGGAATGGGCCGCACTTTGCTCCTTCGTGCAATGGCGGAAACGCTATTTACGCTGTGGCGGTCCGGTCAGTCACTTTCCGCCAGGGTCGTAATGAGGGCCGTTGTTATAAAAGCATCCGACAAAGGCAGCAATATAGTAATCCACAACAGAAAAGATTACATAAAAGAAGCAGAAAGGCAATTATTTGATACCAGCTGCTATGAGAAACTAAATGAGAATCCTACTGAAACCATAAAGAACAAAGTGGAAGGTTTTTTGAAAAAATGGTTAGACCTGGATATCTTGAATGATGATGACAATAAATACCTTTATAAAAAATTCCCCATTATTGCAACTATTTACTTTTTACCCAAGGTCCATAAACATTCTACCCGCCCCCCAGGTAGACCCATTGTTACCTTGAATGGAGCCTCTCTTGAAAATATGTCGAAATATGTTTACCAAACGTTACTGCCTTTAGTCTTTACCTTACCTTCCTATTTACGGGACACAAAAGATTTTCTGAGTAGGATTGAATGAGTTGTTTGGGAAAAAGACTTTATGTTTGCAACACTAGATGTGGTATCTCTTTATACCTCTATAGAGCATTGAGATGGAAATAGAGCGTGTAAACATTTTCTGGACAGTAGATCACTAAATTACCGTACCCATGGTGAAATGATCATGGAAATGATAGATCTATGTCTATGTAACAACATCTTCTTGTTCGACAATGTCTATTATAATCAATTGAGAGGCACAGCGATGGGTACAAGTTTTTCCCCACTTACGCCAATCTAACAATGGGTTGGTGGGAAAAATTCATTGTATGGACAGAAGCTAACAGCCAGCACACCAATCAAGTAGTCCTCTGTCTACGGTTCATAGATGATTTGTTCATCCTCTGGAATGGTAAGGAAAAGGAGTGGCTCGACTTTGTAGCTATCTTGAATATTAATAACCTGAATCTAAAATGTACTGAGACACATAGTCGAGAGTCACTGATTTTCCTTGATGTACTGGTTAAGACAAACCAAAGAGAGATTAGTAGAGAGCTTCATCGGAAACCTAATAGTTCCAACATGCCTCTGTTTGCAAGCAGCAATCATCCAACTCCATTAAAATGGAGTATAACATATGGAAAACTTGTTAGAATTTGGCGTAACTGCAGTGAATTGGAGTGCTTTGACAGAGAGTGCAAAATTACAGCTAATAATTTTGCCAAACAGAGATACCCGAAAGCAATAATAGAAAGAGCTTACTCCAAAGCACGCAATTTAGACCGAGCCGCCTTATTGGTGACCAATCGAACATCTGAAGAAGAAATAAAAACAGATGAGATAAGGCTAATTCTCACATACAGAACTCAAGCTAGCACAATAAGAAAAATACTGCACAAACATTGGCATGTCCTAAAATCAGATGAAGCCTTGCAACCATACCTCGACGAATGAGCAAACATAACCTTTAGAAAATCTACTTCCATCAAAGACCTACTAGTTAGTAGTTTTTTGTCCCCCAAAATGGGAAATGTGGGCATCTCTTCATGGCTAGGGAGCAAAAATACAGGCTTTTACAAGTGTACAAAGTGTAAAGCATGTCAATATGCCTTAAACAAGAATAATTGTGTACACCCTGTATTGGGCAATAATGTAGACGTGAAATCAGTGATTACATGCAATGCAGAGTTTGTTGTATACGTATTATCTTGTTCATGTAACCTCTGGTATGTGGGAAGTACCATAGGGAAATTGAAGTTAAGAATTCTGCAACACATGCAAGCCATAAAGAATGTAGATGCTTCCTACCCTATGGCAGTCCATTTTAGAGATGTCCACCAAAGTAAACTGGAAGGTTTTAGGGTTTTGGGAATACACCATGTGAAAGAGAATCCACGTGGGAGCAATCGAGAATTAGAGCTCCGCCAGATGGAAACTAGGTTTATTTTGGATCTTGCAACCAAAAAGCCAAAGGGGCATAATTTAGATGAAGAGTTATATATCTTCCTTGGAACATAAATTGATTAAATTCTGTGAACTCTAAAAATGTCTTTTGATCACAAAGTTAAATTTAGAATGTCTTGAAAGCTGGACTTCAAGAAAGTAGAAAAATATTTTAAAATAATATTTTACGAAGTCTTTTTTATTTGTTAAAAAATATTTATGTAAAAAAATGTAATTGCCAAATATACATCCTACATGCAAAGTCTGAAATGTAAAGATTGAAAATGAACTATTTTTAAATCTTTCTACCCATATAACTGAGTCTTGGGCCAAATTGTGATAGAGAAGCACTAAAAACTATGGCAGCTATGCATTTTTGTCTGCACAATGCACTATGCACTTTAGCCTCTCTGCACATTGCTTAAAGAAGGTTTTAACTGGTTTATTTTATTGTTCAATCATTTTTGTGTATAGTGGTCGCATATTTTTTGTAAATTTAAATAAGGGAACCTTGATGTTTTGCAATCTGTCCAATTTTAACTATATGTCAGCATTTTGCAGCTAACATTTTTTTTTCAGCAATGGATTTTATTAGAAAATAATTTGCACACGCACTATGCACTTTACACATTGACCGAATACGATTTGCATACAAACTTAAAAAATTAAATGAGTTTGGTACTAGCTTAATAATAAATGTGTTAATGGATAAATTGAAGAAATATTGTATTTTATAAAGATCCTAGGCAGTTGCAAATCACAAAAAGGGTTTACTTATTCTTCTATATAAAACAAATATGCCAGAAATGTAACAGCAATACACATTTTTTCTTCTTTTTTTCTTTTATGCACTGAGCACTTTATAAACCAGTGTTGTAATGTACACAAAACCAATTCCAAAATGGCCGAATGTATTCACTAAGGAAAGTCATAGAACCTTAGTAAGGTAGAAAGTGAAAATGGACAATACACACAAAAACTCAATGGAATCATAGAGTTTCGCATGTACTTATATTTAATGGCTTTGTGCAACTGTTTTTGTGTACGTGATCAAGCAGCAGGAGCGCTGCAAACGCGTTGTACCGACCGTAACAAATCTGTCTCTTTTGGATGCCTAATAAAACTGGATAAGTGAAAGTACTCGCTGTTGTTTGTTGGGCAAATTTCCAGAACTGGCGTACGACCGCAACTTGAGAGTGCCGTCCTCCCACTTCTTATTTTTATTACATATATATATATATATATATATATATATATATATATATATATACATATATATATATATATATATATATATATATATGGGATAGATATGGGTGATTGCTGTCCAATATATATATATATATATATATATATATATATATATATATATATATATATTGGACAGCAATCACCTACCGGTGACAATACAATTCAGAAAATAAGCAAAGCATTTGAATTCACTTATAATAATGCAGAGTAGAAAACACCGGAAAAAGAACAGTTTTGTTTTGTGCACAGATAGCGTTTAGGTTAATAGTTCCCCCTGCAAAGTACTGAAGTGCAAATGAGCAAACCTACACAAATGTGAGTAACCAGCAGGTATTCAGGAATGAAAGACAATGTCTAGAGTTAGATGCAATCTTCCCTCCCCCAACAAGAGAGAAAACCGTTTTTGCCAAATGACACTTTTAAACTGACAGGTGAAAATTGCTTTGTAAAATAATGCAAAAGGGTGCAAAAATGCTTAAATGGATAGAATTTGTGAGGAAAGCTACACTAAACAGGTCCTAACACACATGAGCTATAATATAAACAATGGTACACATTGTAGATCAGAATGGGATGGAAGAAGCACTTGGAAATGGGACAAGGACACATGTAAACTTTTGAACTTTGCAAATTCGCTGCAAACCTTTACTACGCGATATTGGAGAAAAACGGGTCAAATACACTGTTCCGGTTTTTAGTTGTGGATGTAGCTAAAGGTCTTTTATATCTTTAAAATTGAAGAAGTTATGGAGGTTTTAGTGAGAGGTGTTTTTGCAAAATAGGCACGAAAATGGAACAGGAATTTGGTTTTAAAAATGACAGATAAGTTTTATTACACTATATTAATGACTATATGCCACACATGAATCAGTTATTCATTGCCGCTCACAACTCTTCATGTGTGATACTCTAGTTTCTGTTCTGCATGGGAATTACTTGAATTAATCAAAATCACTAAGGAGTTATGGTTTTTTAACACGGATGAGAAAAATCAGCACAAGAAGGATTCAAACGATACTAGGGTTCTGAATTTAAAGATGGGATGGGTTGAGATTGGGATAATACTATGCAGATATACTATGGATCACTGTTTTTCCTATTCATACTTACAGTCCTTTGTAATTACATTGGACCGTCAGCTCTGGTCATTGGATTGGATCAGGTCTACCGGCAGCAGGGCACCTCTGGAGGGATTGGATCAGCGCCGCGGTTCTGGTCAATTTTGGACTGCGCCTCAGGCTGGATTAGCATGGGCCCTTCTGGTCCCTGGACACGGCAGATTACAGGATGCAAGTTTCAGCGGGCAAGCCTTAATGGTAGCAAGCCAAGCTGAATCAGAATTATTCTTTCAAGTTTTGGATGTTTTGAAATTGGGTCTAGCTAGCAAGAGTTCTGCAATTCTAAAGTCTGGATTCTGCAACAAGATGAAGTGTTCTGGAAAAAGGTGCTGTGCTGAAATCTGGATGGGTTCTGGAAACAGTGTGTCTTGTGTGTTGTGAAGTTCCTCTATTTATACTGTCAAATGCCATACCCCAGGTTATGGTGTGGGCAGAATTTCAAAAACACACCCCCACGGCTGTGAGTAGCTACAGGCACATGCTTTGTGTTGGTTGGCGGTCTGAACCGAGCTGTCATCTTTATGATGCGATTTAGGAACTCCCCCAATGATTTTTACCATAATTTAGCTTTCCCATAAATACACATTTTTACAATATTACCCTCTACTAAAATCAGACACATGCATTTCATTTTTTTATGGTTTATCCTGGCGTCCAATTCCCATCTCTGTAGGAGCTGTCTTTCTCATTCTATGGGATTTAATCAATTTTAATAATAACAGTTTGGATTAATAATTTCTAATTCGGGACACCTCTGGGTGCTTATTAGTGGATCATGTACATACAATCTTAGGCTTGCAACCTTAATAGGTCTGCTAAAATAAGGATTTTTTGTAACTTTGGTTCCTTAAGTGGCACAGATTTCATCAATTTCTTAAAAGCAAAAGCCTAAAATTAGGTTAACATCTATCAATTTTTAGATTTATACTCCTTCAGGTTGTACAGTTAAAGAGTTGTAAACTTAACCCTAAAAACAGATTTAAATACCAAGAAGTTCAGAGTTGTTTTCTTTTTCTCCTTTCAACAAACAACAGCTGTCAGATCCCTTTGATCAGGGTGGGGTGTAGAGGGAAGCATCCTGTCCCTCCCCTTCCTGGAGAGGGAAGCTCCCCTGTATAGATCAGTTGGGCAGCTTGCCGTTGTTCTTGGCTCAACCAGAGACGAATGTCTGAGGCTCTCTTTGTTTTCATTATGCAGGAACCATTAAGCAGCCATTAGCCTTCCTGTAGCAATTGAGTGTCAAGCTGAAATGTGAATCTTTCCCAGGCTGGACAGTCAGATCACAATTAAATAGTTGATCAGCTCCAGACTGGGTTCCTTTAAATTAAAGTCTTTTATTTCACATATAAAATACAAGCAGAGTTTATAAGGGATTTGGACATTTTAAAAGAATTTGCCCTTCACAAAAATGCTTTAAATAGGCAGATTTTGCAATTTTAATCAGGAAACAGAAACACTTTGTCATGATGCCTACCTCCAAGGAGCCAGGTCCGACCCAGCAACCCCAGAGGCAGGCATCATTCCCCCCACGGAAGTGCCAGCGGGCCCAAGATGGGGCCCTTTGGACACAGTCCTGGCACCTTAGGCGCCAGGCTCATGTTAGACCCCTGTCCTAGCGCCTTAGGCGCCAGGCTCATAAAGCTAGACATGTGTTCAAGTGTTTTAATGTGCACTTACCTGATGCAGACCATGCTGCTACATCCAGGCCCTCTTGAGGCCTGAATGGAACTACTTTACCTGTCGGACTACTTTCCACCTGGGTGTGGTCGGGGAAGGATACATACATGATCGGTGGAAGGATACATACCTGGAACTTCTTCCAAAGGTATTTAAACCAAGCCGAATCAGCAACTCACGCTTCGCGTTGTTCTGCTCCTCGCAGCTGGACGCTCACCGTGTCAGCTCCTGCATCTGGACTTCAGCCACGCCTGTCAGCATCCTGGGTCGCCTGCAAAGGGAGATAAGAGAGAATTGGAGAGAAAGAAGACCTTACCAGCTAAAGCTGCTTCACAGAGATATCACACCGACGATCCTGAAAGGGAAGACATCATTTTAAAAGCATTTCGCTTCGATCGCTGCAGCGCTGCATTTCACTCACCTTTCCTGGGCGCCTCCATCTTCAGCAGCGATCATCCGGATCCGCACCCACTTCTCAGAGCCTAGAGAGAAAAAGACAAGAAAACAAGGTGAGAGAAGGAAGGGAATAGGAAAGGCTCAGTTTCCTTCTAAGACTTACCTGTTGGGTTATTCCCATTTCATTTCGGGTCCTGCCGCTTCCTGGCATTCCGGACCCCGGCCCCTATGGGGAAAAAAGACAAGGACATTGAATGAGAGAATGCAAAGACATTACATGAACACTCATCCAGAGTAGAGGGGCCCTTCCAGTCCATCTTCAGAGTCCTGCGCTTCACCACTGAAGAAGCATCAGCACTCGAAGCCAGACCTGCGCCTCCGTGGGAATCAGGTGAGCGTGACAGAACGCGAAGCCTACCCACAATTTCCCACCCGGGCGCTATGGAGACTTCCGAGACAGATCAGCTGGCCCAGCTTTTGGGGGAATTACGGGCAGAAGTGCACTCAGCCCGCCAGGAGACTAACGCTCTCAAAAGAGAACTGATCCTATCAAAGGAAAGAACAGATGACCTGGCCAAAAGGTTATTTTAGGCCCAGGCAGGGCACACTCATTTACCTAATTCCGGAGGTACTTCCACATCAATGGGTTTGAATAACCCGATTCAAATCAATCTACCTGGACACATGCCTTTGGCCCCGCCTGAACGTTTTGCGGGGGATCCCAAGAAATATGCCGTCTTTATGAACCAATGTCGTTTACACTTTCTATGCAGACCCGGGGCCTTCCCTAACGACCAGACCAAGGTAGCCTTTATACTATCTTACCTCAGTGGCAGTGCTGCCGATTGGTCTATTCCATTGGTAAATCAGGATGATCCCATTCTCCAGGATTTTCAGGGCTTCCAGGCCAGCATGGAAAGATTGTTTGCTCGACACTCTCAAGGACAGGCCCTTGATAACGAACTGCTATCCTTACGACAAGGTAATCAGGATCTCCTGTCCTACGTTGCCACCTTTAATAGACTGGTTGTGGAAACTGGATGGCCAGAAAACAAAAGGATCACTTTGTTTCATCAAAGCCTGCGCGGAGAGCTTAAGGATGTTCTAGCTCAGATTGTAAATCTACCCCAGGTCTGCGCAGACTACATAGACTTGGTGGTTCAACTTGATCACAGACTTCAAAATAGAAAAGCAGATCGGTTCAAGTACGAAACCCGAGTACCGGTCAAAACCCACGCTAACTCCAAGAGTCCCGACGTATCCGAACCTATGCAAATCGGCGGTGTTAAAGGACCATTAACGCAGAAGGAACGAGAGAGAAGGCGGCAAATGCAACTTTGTCTGTATTGCGGGACTTCCGGTCACTTTCTTCGAAATTGTCCGGTTAAACCACCTAAGAAGGTGGTTGGAGCCACTGATAACGATTTATTGACACCTGATTCGGGAAACGACCTAGCCCGACAAGCGTAGGGGTCCGCTTGTCGAGCTTGAAAACAAACTCTTTGACCTCGCATTTTGTCATGCCAATGGTGCTTGTGGACCCAAAACAGCCTCAGCAGTTGCATGCTATAAAAGCGTACATTGACAGTGGAGCTATTGGAAATTACATAGACCGTGAATTGGCTCTAGGATTAAGCTCCCTCTCCGCCCGAAAGTAACCCAAGATGTCATTACTACAGTAGATGGAACCGAAATAGCCTCCGGGCCTGTAACGCATTCCACTGTTGAAGTGACACTGGTGGGTCAGGATGGACATCGGGAAGCAATTGTGTTTGATGTGATCAAGGCCCCACAATTTCAAGTAATCCTTGGAATTCCTTGGTTAGAAACACATAATCCCAGAATTGACTGGCGAGCAAAGAAGATATGTTTTCCTGATTGTGAACCAACTTGTTATCCAAGAAATCCAGTTATGGGTCTAGCCTCAGCAACTTCCACCCCTGTACAGCTACCGTCAGAATACCAAGAATTCCAAGACGTTTTTCAGAAGGAACAGGCTAACACGTTACCTCCCCATCGGTCTTATGATTGCCAAATCGATCTGGTACCCAATGCTCAACTACCTTGTAGTAGGGTTTATGCTCTTACGGAACCTGAGAAACTGCATCTGCGTCAGTATTTAGATCAGTACCTAGACAATGGTTTATTCGCCCGTCCAAGTCTCCTGTCTCCTCAGCTCTGTTCTTCGTGCCGAAAAAAGAGGGCGACCTTAGAACATGTATAGACTATCACGCCCTAAATCAAATAACGATTAAGAACCGTTATCCTCTGCCCCTGATCCCTGAGCTTATCGACCAGGTGAAAGACGCTTGTGTGTACACCAAGTTAGATCTCCGAGGAGCTTATCACCTGGTGCGTATAAAAGAAGGCGATGAATGGAAGACTGCATTCCGCACCAAATTTGGGCTCTTCGAATATCAGGTGATGCCCTTCGGTTTGTGCAATGCACCTGCTGCCTTTCAGTACTTTATGAATGATGTTCTTCGGGAACTTATCGATGTCTGTGTCATTGTTTATATTGACGACATCCTGGTGTACTCTTCTTCAAAATCCGATCACAGAAAACATGTTAGGGCAGTTCTTGAGAAATTGCGCCAGCACAGACTATTTGCAAAGCTCGAAAAATGCGTTTTTCATACCACAGAAGTTGAGTTTCTCGGATTCATCCTGACACCTCAAGGAGTCCGAATGGACTCGCGAAAGGTGGACGCCATCCTCAAATGGCCATCTCCTAGCTCGGTGAAGGGAGTTCAGAGCATGCTCGGCTTCGCCAATTTCTATCGAAGATTCATCCCAGAATTTTCCCGAACAGTCCAACCCATCACAGCTCTCCTAAAGAAAAATAAACGCTTTGAATGGACTCTTGAGGCCGAACAAGCCTTTCAGGACCTGAAAACCAAATTCACCTCTGCACCTGTATTGAAGCACCCGCACCCAGATCTCCCTTACATTGTGGAAACCGACGCATCCAGTTCGGCCATGGGAGCTGTCCTGTCGCAAAGAGACCCAGAAACTAACCAACTACACCCTGTGGCCTTTTGGTCCAGGAAATGTTCTCCTCCTGAAATCAACTACGCAATTACCGACAAAGAGTTACTGGCTATTAAATCTGCTTTCAAGGCTTGGCGTCACTACCTTCTCGGGGCAAGACACACCATCACCGTGATTACGGACCACAGAAATGTACAGTATTTAAAGACGGCCAAAGCTCAATCTTCACGACAACTCCGATGGGCTCTATTCTTTGCGGAATTTGATTTTGTAATTACCTATCGCCCTGGCTGGAAGAATGGTAAAGCGGACGCCTTATCCCGGATTGGCATGGAAGAACCCAATTCGAGTTTAGAACCTGTGCCAATCATACCTGAACAAAGAATCTTAGGCCTAACTTCATTGCAAACTATTGAGGACATCCAAACGCAAGTAAAACAACTTCTAGACTCTTCAGCCTTACTGGAATGGAGACAAAAGGGTCCTCATTTCACCGTTAAGGATGTTTTACCCTACTTCCAGGAGCGGTTGTTTCTGCCAAGTAAAGAATTGCAAGAACTTGTTATTGCCCATCATCATGAATCATTAATGGAAGGGCACCCTGGTATCGCTAAAACGGAGGAAAAAATCAAACGCCACTTCTGGTGGCCTTCTTGGAGAAAAGACATAAAGTCTTTTGTATTGTCTTGCGGAATTTGCGCCCAAAACAAGGGTCAAAAGAAAAGGCCAGCTGGCCTACTTCAACCCTTGGATATTCCACCGGCACCATGGCACACCTTGTCAATGGACTTTATAACTGACCTGCCTCCTTGTGCTGGTTACAACACTATCCTTGTAATTGTGGATCTATTCTCCAAAATGGCCCACTTTATCCCTTTAAAAGGCTTGCCTTCAGCTTCCACCTTGGCCAAGGAATTTCTGGAGAATATAGTTCGCATACATGGTTTCCCTTCCATATTAGTCTCGGATCGTGGAAGTCAATTTATCTCCCATTTTTGGAAGAAGTGTTGCCAACTAGCACAAATAGATGTGCGGTTATCCACCAGCCACCACCCACTGACCGACGGACAAACCGAGAGAACCAATCAGACTCTCGAGCAATATCTTCGGTGCATGTTACACCAATCCGAGTCAAATTGGAAAGACATCCTTTGGATCGCAGAATATGCATACAACAATTCAGTGCATTCTGGAACCGGACAAACTCCTTTTTATACTTTGTATGGTCACCATCCTCGGACCTCTGACCTAGACCCACCTCTGACCCTGGAAATGCCCGCAGTAAATCATCTGCATTCCACAATAACCCGAGCCTTCAAAGAAGTTGCAACTCATTTACAGCAAGCCAAGAAAAAGTATAAAGAAAACGCTGATTTGCACCGAAGTAAAACTCCTCCTTACCAAGTAGGAGACCAGGTATGGCTAGCAACGAAACATTTACCCCTCAAGGGCCCGCGAACCTTCAATCCCAGATTCATAGGACCTTATCCCATCAAGGCTATAATCAATCCTGTGGCCTTTAAACTGGATTTACCGTCTAACATGCGTATTCATCCAGTTTTTCATGCATCACTTTTGAAGCCAGTACAACCAGGGACCCGACTGTCCAAGCCTCCAGACCCAGTTCAAATTGAAGGGGAATTAGAATTCGAAGTTAAAGACATTTTAGACTCCAAGGTGTTAAAGTCAAAACTCTTCTATCTTGTTGACTGGAAGGGATATGGACCTCAGGAGAGATCGTGGGAGCCTAGTAACCATGTTCACGCACCTCGATTAATACAAAGGTTCCACCGGAGATTTCTGAACAAGCCAAAACCCCCTGAGGGAACAACCTTGGGAGGGGCCTTGAGGGGGGGTACTGTCATGATGCCTACCTCCAAGGAGCCAGGTCCGACCCAGCAACCCCAGAGGCAGGCATCATTCCCCCCACGGTAGTGCCAGCGGGCCCAAGATGGGGCCCTTTGGACACAGTCCTGGCGCCTTAGGCGCCAGGCTCATGTTAGACCCCTGTCCTGGCGCCTTAGGCGCCAGGCTCATAAAGCTAGACATGTGTTAAAGTGTTTTAATGTGCACTTACCTGATGCAGACCATGCTGCTACATCCAGGCCCTCTTGAGGCCTAAATGGAACTACTTTACCTGTGGGACTACTTTCCACCTGGGTGTGGTCGGGGAAGGATACATACCTGATCGGTGGAAGGATACATACCTGGAACTTCTTCCAAAGCTATTTAAACCACGCCCGATCAGCAACTCACGCTTCGCGTTGTTCTGCTCCTTGCAGCTGGACGCTCACCGTGTCAGCTCCTGCATCTGGACTTCAGCCACGCCTGTCAGCATCCTGGGTCGCCTGCAAAGGGAGATAAGAGAGAATTGGGGAGAAAGAAGACCTTACCAGCTAAAGCTGCATCATGGAGACATCACACCGACGATCCTGAAAGGGAAGACATCATTTTAAAAGCATTTCGCTTCGATCGCTGCAGCGCTGCATTTCACTCACCTTTCCTGGGTGCCTCCATCTTCAGCAGCGATCATCCGGATCCGCACCCACTTCTCAGAGCCTAGAGAGAAAAAGACAAGAAAACAAGGTGAGAGAAGGAAGGGAATAGGAAAGGCTCAGTTTCCTTCTAAGACTTACCTGTTGGGTTATTCCCATTTCATTTCGGGTCCTGTCGCTGCCTGGCATTCCGGACCCCGGCCCCTATGGGGAAAAAAGACAAGGACATTGAATGAGAGAATGCAAAGACATTACCTGAACGCTCATCCAGAACTTACCTGTCATTTACTGGAACTGCACGTTTCACTTCGGGTCGGCGCCATATCTCCGGCATTCCGAACCCCGGCCCCTAAGGGGAAAAAAGACAGAAGCATTAGCGCTTGCTGCAATAAGACAATGAACATTATTATTAAGCTTGAACTTTTGAACTTGCAACAGAACTCTTACAGCGCCTCACCTGAATAGTCAAGCTTATTTTGAACTCCCATCAAACTTCAATCCAGTGAAGTAACTGGGTTTCAACGCGCCCCTGCATCATAAGCAGGATGGAGAACTCATCCTTCCAGACCCTAAGGTGAGACATCACGGGGAATCCTGGAAGGGTATCATGGAGGGCTGGAAGGGAGTGGGAGGCTTGAGCATTATTCCATCAGTAGGTAATACTCCCTTTTCACGCCAGGGGAATATTCCTGCGAGACAGAAAAGACCAGAGAAGAGGGGCCCTTCCAGTCCATCTTCAGAGTCCTGCGCTTCACCACTGAAGAAGCATCAGCACTCGAAGCCAGACCTGCGCCTCCGTGGGAATCAGGTGAGTGTGACACACTTTTAAACTGGGGTTGACAGCTAATTTTCTGATACAGCTGTCAGTCAGTGAGGCCTGGATTCCTCTGACTGCACTGGAGAATCTATGAATTCAGCACTTTTCATTTCTCCAATAATTCACTGTGAAAATGACTGAATTTAGCGCCAAAACAGCACTTTGATGTCGCCATTGATTAGGCAGCTGTATTTAAGGGCATTTTCTGATTTTTAGCCCACTTCTGTGGCATTGATTCATGTAACTGGTAACAGCACTCACTGACCTTCTCCTGCAGGGAGTTCTGTTTTGACAATCAGCTTTGCCTGTGTGTGGCAAGGTGGTGCAGCCTCTTTGTGATTTCCGAACCATGATCAGTTTTTGCAGATTTAGTGAGCACAGTGGTTAGCGCCTCAATTTTTGGCAGTTTTCTTTCCCCCGTTGGCAAAGGGGTGTAGTAGGGTGCATTGGCATGGGTTGATATATCCCACAATCTGCAGACCTTCACAGGAACAGAAGCCAGCTGGAAGCAGTTTTTCTTCTAACCAAAGGTACTGTAAAACTAAGAGGACTTACCTCTTGTCTTGTAGCTGTGCTAGCTCTTAGTTGAGACTGGTCTTGGTTACATTTGCAGAGTTGCCTGCAGCTTTGCCCCTCACAAGCCTCCCAGCTTTTAGCCTACAGTGATTTCATTTGAAACAAAAACATCTAAAACATTGTGCAAGACTTTTTACCTATCTGCAAGAAGTGTTTCAGCTCACCTAGACTTTTGCTCAACTAACATTGGCTGTCCTGGTTCCCTGGAAGACTCTTACCTCTGACTTAGTGCTTTGCCTTTTCCCCAGGAAAGGGTTAATTTAATTTGCATTGGAGGGTTCAAAAAGTACTTACCTGCTTAAGAATATTTGTTAACCATTGTTTTAGTCCCTTATCTTTAACACAACCTCAGTATTGCTCTAAATGTACCAGTGATATAATAATGCCACTGTGTCCTCATCTCATGGTGTGGGAAGAATCTGTGTACCATTCCAAATGGGTATTTGCTGATTTAAAGAAACTAAGAGAGTGCCATTTGGAAGTGTATTTTTGTGTTACTTATATATTGCTCCCTTCTAAAGAAGCTTATTCAACTGACTGTTACATAATTGAATAATTGTTTAAACAAGCAACCTTGAGTGCAAGTGTTTATTTGGATACTTGTCACTGTGAATCTCTGTGTAACAACCTTACTGCTCACATTGTGATATGCCTGGCTGCTCAGTTACTCTACCAACTTGTGTAGTACATGCTTATACCAAAGGTTGTGTTAACTGTTGCCAAGAGATCAGGGCTGGTGCAGTCTCCCACAGGGTACTGCATACAATCTTGCCTAACACAGCCTAAGCCCCACCTCCAGTACTTCTCCAGATCAGGCACCAAGTAAGGAAGCGCCAGCTGGTGAGGCCAATTTAATCACAGCCCCGTTTGTGCAGCTATCCCACTTGTGTAGTTCTATGCATAAATGATTGTTACCTCTAATTGAAGAGAGAGCCGTGTGATGCTTTCCCAGATTGCAAGCAGTCTGGATTGATTTAAGAAAGGGCTGTTGGTCATTGGAAGAAGTTCTTCCAGTTTTACCAGTTGGCCAAGAGGCCTTGATGTTCCTGGGTCAGAGACAGTTATTGAGCAATGGCACACTTTATTGTTCACATTAGCCATGTGGTTCGAAGTTATAAGACCAGATGTGTTATTAAAGTTGGGATTGTTGGCAAAATGAATGTTACTTAAGGGCCCAGGATCATCATAATTTCCCAGCTGCTCACTTCCTACGGTCAGGCTACGTTGCTCCTGTACATGGACCTTAGCATTATTATTAAGTCATTTATCGATGTGGGGCCCTAATTTCAACCGGTCTTGTATATCCATTGGCCATGTCATTAGATATAATAGTTGGTGTTAGAGGGTAAAGAGTGCTAGGTCTTGAAGGACCTGCCATCTCATTAGCAAACGCTGATATGGGTTTCTTCTCATGGGCCTTTTCTCACACCCACCATGCTGTTCAGGTGAGCAACCTAATAGGGATATCTCAAGGCATGCCAATTCATAGCCATCCGCTTCAGTCACTGCAGTTATAGTTAGAGTACCCCTCCAAGGCATAGCGGGATCCGGCAAGAGGCTATCCTGCAGTTGCTCTTCCACTAGGTTCACCATTATTGCTATTGAGCTCGCATTATCAGAGAGCTGACCTATTTCTTTCCCCCATGCTGGCAGTTGGGCCCCAAACAGTATCACAGTTGGAAGGCTTCCAGTTGGGTATTTGATTCCATTGTACTTGCCAGAATAACATTCACAACTTTTCCAATGATTTGTTTCAATTATTTATGTTCTGCTGCAAAGTCTGTAGAAAGTATGAACAGCGCCTCATCTTTAGAAAGGATTAAATTAAGGTGGGAGGATAAGGAGATGTGAGACTCCATTTCCAATATAGACGCATTGTTTGGGGCAGCAGTTGCAACTTCCACACATGAGCTTTCTTTGACCAAAAGCTTTGGACTTGAAGCTAGAACTGCATGGTTGAGACTAGCTGAAGGGTCCAACACTGTTGCCATTGTAGTTAGCTGATTTATGTCCCGATAGGTTATGCTTCAAATTTAAACAAAGATTGATCAATGAACCATCATGGTCAATCACAAAGGAATGAGATGCAGTATTGAGCTCAAAGTTGGTTGTAGGATCAAAAGAGTGCAGGGCTTTTTTTTAAGAATCAGTGGTAGTCAATGAACAAGGAAGCACAGGGGCAGTGGGAAGGAAGCTAATCATTTTCAACTGCTTTCCAGGGATACTGGCAATAGGGTTAGGAAAGTCCTTTTTACCTTTTTTAGGGCACGACTGGGCCTTTATTGACGTAATCCATTGATCAGGACTTCGGGGATGCCTACCCAAATTGTTACCCAGGTTATTAGTACCACTGCGCAATCCACCTTTGCGTGGCCTCGCAACCTTCATTTTTTCCAGGTAACCAATTGTGCTGAATTTCATTCGATAGTATCTGAAAATCAAGAGAGCCAAAATAAGTAAAATAAAAAATAAAAAGAAAGCTTAACTTGTCTTGGTGGTACTTAGCTCACGTTTGGCTTACTCGTACCGCACCCACATGGCAAAACAGCCGCGTGCCACAAATCACAATGGCAGGCAAACCGGTGTGTGCCAGCTGACCGTGCAAGTCCTGGCCCAGCAATCTCAACCAACGGCCCAGCACCACTGTGTCACACAGAAGGCACAGAACACAAAGCCATGAGCACAGGTTTCAAGGGCACAACGACACAAGATACAAGCACAAGCCTCGCTCACACCGCCGGTCTTACTGGATTTACCAGTCTTACCGGTCTTATCAGTGCGCCACCAGGAAGCTCCACAGCTTGGTGCACAGAACTGGTGCATCAGCTAAGGGTGCCAGCTAAGGATGCCAGCTAAGCAGTGTTCTCCTCCAGCACCCTCCTATTGCTGGCCACCAATTCACCCACACCCATGTCCATATCCACACTATGACAGAACAACACACACAGCAGAAGCAGAACAGCAGTCAGAGGAGTCTAGCGGAAAGGCGCTCACATTGTCAAGCCGCACTGCTACCCTGGTACCTTCAATCAGATACGCGAGTACACCCGTTTCTGACACCTTCAGTATCATTGAACACTTCAGATGACAAGTCCCAGGAGTCAGCCCAAGATTTAACAATAATGCAACAAAGACTAGACAAGGTTCGAGAGAATAGAAGGAACTGGTTCAGTATGTGAATCAAACTATTGTAACCCTGAATGATCGTCAACGCTATTAGAGCATAGTATAAATGTGATGGTCACGCAGGAAGGGATATTGCAAGACATGATGAATTTTGTGAATCCATTGATAATGCTATTAACTAAATTTGTGTGGGAAGTTCAAAACAGAGTATCTAAGTTGATACAGGGTCACATTCTGTTGTTTTTGCATCATCTGATATCACCCGGCAAATGATGGCTCGGATAACACGAAGGGAGATAGAAACAATTTTAAAAAAAATCTCCTTTGAGATGGGAAGTATGATTTTCCTGTACATAGATAATGTTGCTCAATTTGTTGTGAACCTAAACATGTAGATGTCATGTCATATCATGAAACCTACAAAGCAAGATACTGTAGGCAGACTGTTATGAGCTTTTCCCCGGAAAATGATCTGTCAAGCTCCAATCGGAGATATAGAAAACAAGGTGAATTTCGAAACAATGCAAAAGATGTCCTTGCTTGATCAGATAGTACTTGAAGACATCATGCAGGAGGCACTACATGGCTCTGGAAGTCAGTGTTTTTATCAGATGGGGAGCAGGTGCAAGTGGATCTAGGTCACCTGCCCTAAGCCCTGCCCACCTGGTGCCTTCCTACCTGTCGCTCTTTTTCACCACTTAGCAAGCCACGCCCACCTGGTGCCTTCCTGCTTGCCGCTCTTTTTCACCACTTAGCAAGCCCCACCCACCTGGTGCCTTCCTGCTTGCCACTCTGCTTCCCTACTTAAGGAGCCCCCCAGCCTCTTTTCCTTTGCAGATGGAGAGCAGGTGCAAGTGGATCTAGATCACCTGGCCTAAGCCCTGCCCACCTGGTGCCTTCCTGCTTGCCTCTCTTTTTCACCACTTAGCAAGCCCCGCCCACCTGGTGCCTTCCTGCTTGCTGCTCTTTTTCACCACTTAGCAGGCCCTGCCCACCTGGTGCTTTCCTGCTTGCCTGCTCTGTTTCCCTACTTAAGGAGCCCTCCAGCCTCTTTTCCTTTGCAGATGGGGAGCAGGTGCAAGTGGATCTAGGTCACCTGGCCTAAGCCCCGCCCACCTGATGCCTTCCTGCCTGCCGCTCTTTTTCACCACTTAGCACACCCCACCCACCTGGTGCCTTCCTGCTTGCCGCTCTGTTTCCCTACTTAAGGAGCCCTCCAGCCTCTTTTCCTTTGCAGATGGGGAGCAGGTGCAGTGGATCTAGGTCACCTGGTCTAAGCCCTGCCCATCTGGTGCCTACCTGCTTGCTGCTCTTTTTCACGACTTAGCGAGCCCCGCCCACTTGGTGCCTTCCTGCTTGCCGCTCTGTTTCCCTACCTAAGGAGCCCTCCAGCCTCTTTTCCTTTGCAAATGGGGAGCAGGTGCAAATTGATCTATGTCACCTGGTCTAAGCACCACCCACCTTCTTATCCCTGCCTCTTCCTTCCTGCTCTTAACTATTAGATGAAGAGCCTCTCTCGCCCGGGCGTCTGCAGTGAAGGGCAGATGAAGAAAAGGACAATTCCTGTTTGGACCTGTTCGGACCAGGAGGACCCAGGGCCTGACCCCCTGCTCAGACAGCAGGTAAGCATGCACCAACATGTGTTACCCTCTCTGTCCCCACAGGCCATTCCCACCCCCCCTCTGATCCTCCTGTGATGTTCCCTTGTGCCCCCCTTCTCGCACACAGGTGTTGCCTGTTTTGCTAGATTCTTCTACCCTGCTCCCCCTCAACCTCCTCCAGCCTACTTCTGCAGGAGTCTGTCTTGATACATTCTGGTTTCACCATCACCGTCTTGTGGCCAATGCTGGATTTGACTTTTATGGACTTCATTCATTCACAGTGTGTCACTCTTTCTCAACTCTCATGCTGGACTTCCTTTGCATCTTGTACTCATGGTGGCCCTGAATCATGCTGTTCCCATCTTCATCTTGTATCCTGGCTTGCAACATTACGTGTTGCTACTGACTTCTGCAATTGTATTCGCTCTCCACTCTTGCTTCTACACTCTTTTTGAATGCTTACTCTCTGTTCTCTCCTCCTTTCCCTTCTCCCTTTTCCTATCTCCTCCCCTTACTTTCTTCTATGCACTTACTCTATCAGAATTGTCCCTGGACCTAATATGATAGCAACCTTGTCTGTTTCCTCCACCCTCCCATTACTGTTTTTTTTCCTCCCCATCGCCCCTCCAGCACTATCTGAAATTTCGTCAAGCCTAGTATGATAGTCGCTTGTTTTGTTCCTCCCCTCCCTTTCTGCACCCCTCTCCCTCACCTTTTGTTTTTCTGCGGCTCTACCAGAAATGTCGTCAGGCCTAGTACGGTAGTCACCTGTCTGTTTCCATTTCCTTCCCACTCTCCCCCTCCCTTCCTTATCTATGTCTTGGCTCTTGCACTATCTGAAATGTCATCAGGGCAAGTATGATAGTTAATTTCATATCCTTACTGTTCTTGGCCTGTAAGAATGTCATTGTATTTTCCCTGGTTCCCTCCCTTGCCTTGAAGTGCTTTGAAACACATTTTGTATAGGCGCTATATAAATAAACTATCATATCATATCGTATCATACCACAGCACAGTGGCGCCAAAATAGCATATAGGCCCTCATTACGAGGTTGCTAGTACCGGCAACCTTGGCTTACTGTTTCTGCTGCCCAATATCCCGGTAATACCGGGATATTACGGGCGGCAGTGGAACGGTAAGTTCATATTCCTGTGGAGTCCAATAGGACTCCATGGGAATGGGAACGCTGTAGCGCCGGCACCGTTAGTAACGGTACCAGTGCTTCAGTGAATGATATGCCGTAGTGGCCTGAACTTCCGGCAGCCAGGCCTGCCAGTAGGTCATGGCCCCTACCAGCAGACTCAGAGTGACACGGGCTGGTAAAGGTGCCGTTAACAAGGGTCACTCGTAATGAGGGTCATGCCCTCATTATAGGTTTTCCGGTAGGCCATTGGTATTACCGGCAGCCTACCAGCAACCTCAGCTTACCGTTTCCGCCACCTGATAGCCCGGTAATACCGGGAAATTACAGGTGGTGGCAGAACTGTAAATTCCTGGGAATGGGAAGACTGAAGCACCGGCACCATTAGTAACGGTGCCAGTGCCTTTGTGAATTGTCTGCCAGTAGGGGCCTGAACTACTGCTGGGTCAGGACTGCCGGTAGTTCACAGCCCCTATTGGCAGACTCGGGGTGACCCGGTCTGGAAAAGGTGTGGGTAACCCTTGTTACCAACACTTTTTTCTAGACTGGGTCACTCATAATGAGGGCTGTAGTCTTGGAAGAAGCCAAGTTCCCTGTTTAGGGTTCTGGTAACAGGTGTAGACAACCTCTTGGTTATTTAAAGAATCTGTCAGTCTGACAAAAGGACTTTTTGCTGTTTTGGGGAATCAAACAGGACTATGGAAAGTTGGCTAAAATGTTACAGTCAATCCTAGTCCTTAGCCTTCCATCCAATAAGCTTGCAAGCTTCAAAGGATTTGAGCATTGTTAGCAGTGGTAAAGCATCTGTAACATTTGATTAAATCTGGCCTGACAGACACCCCATCCTGCACATCTTCTAACCCACAGATCACAACAAATAGGCTATGGTAGAAAGGGAAAGCAAATAGCTGTAGTGAAAATGGACACTGGTTTTACAGGTGATCTAAGTGAGAAGAGGTGGACAGCAAATGGAGGATGGGGCCGGAAGGGTGAGCCATGGTGATTGAAATACCAATGCCTCCACCACATTTGACATGTCACAAAGAGTGGGAGAAAGTAGCAACATCAGAAAGAAGGGGAGCACTGTGGCTGTGTTGTGAGGGGTGATCCATGTCCCTGCGATGGCGATAAACTCCAGGTTTGGGTTGTATCCCTCTCTGTGTCTCCTGGTTGGTGATCTGTCGCTATCCAATTAGGACCTGCTTTCCCTGCATGGGAGAGATCATAGATTTCGAAAATGGGGCTACGCCTGCCCCACCCCTTTTCTTCATGCGGGACCCCCACAAGGCATCAATGGTGGCTCATGGTCTGCAATGCTCCAGTTGGAAATGGGGGTTTGGTGTTGCCCCCCTTTTGAGGTAGGTCTTGTCACTTTCAGAGCACTTAATCCCTGCTTTGGTCTAGTGACCCCTTTGGTGAGAACATTCTGAGCATCAGAGGGCTGTGGTGGTAGACTGCTCCTCCTTTTCAGAGCTTCTGCTCCGCTCTCTTCTTCCATTGTGGTGTGGGCCCCTGAACACATGTGTGCAGTGGAATGAGTGGCATCTCTCTCTCTTGGGTTGTTATTTTGTAGGATGTGGAATAGAATGTGACATGGGGGCTGCTTGTGTAATCTTCTTCCTGACACTCTCTCTCCGTCTTGAAATCGGAGCAAAATGCTCTGCCAGTATTTTAGATCATAGGCATTTGGTGATGGATTTCAGTACTTTAAAGAAACAGACTGGCACTTGGGGTGGCACAGGAATTGGGGATCTCTCAATTGCCACCATCCTCCTCAGGGTTAGGGCTGGATTTCTCCATCGTAGGCCTCCCACTCCTGGCTAGGAAGGTTCCCATCCTCTCTCGACAAGGCTACCATTTCTCAATTTCTCCCATCATAGAAACTGCCCAAGGACTGGATTCTCAAGTCCATCCTCATCTGCTTGAAATAGGTCTGCAATGTAGTCTTACTCAGCTGATTCTACCGCTACTCTGTTTGTTCTCTGGTATCTGGGCACAGTGGGACCCATACGCAGAAGTTCAGTTTCCATAGGGTCTTCCTCAGGATTCTGCAGGAAAAGTATCCTTTTTAACCACAGGAGTAATACTGTATAATCTCAGGACAATGTATAGGCCTGGGGTTCTGTCTGTTGCTGGGAGTAGCGACTCCCGGCTTGGTCCAGTGGCTTAAAAGGCTAGCGCTGCCTTTCCTCAAGTCTCGACTCTCTTCTCTCTGACACATCAATGGTTTGGTGTCACTAGGATTTCTGAACCCTCCATTTGCTGCCTAGGCATACATGGCTCTTTGATGGGCATTGGCCATTTGTATAGCCTCTTCCAGGGTAGGCTCATGTAATTGCCAGATCACCTTATATGTGGGTAGGGAGTATATAAACGGCTCCAATACCAACATGTCATTCCCCTCTCTGTATGTTTTATCAATTAGCCACTTGTTAAGGAAGACTCTCATCCAGTAGGTAAGTTGCCTGGCAGATTCCCCTTGATGTAGATGTAGCAGCTGAAAGTGTAACTGATAAGGCTCCCTGTCTTGTCCTACACACTTGAGAATACTTCTCATCAGCTACTCATTTAAGGTTCTCCCTTCTGAGTGTACATCTTGAAAGCCTTGGTGTACTTCTCCGGTTAATAGGGGGAGCAATGCAGCTGGCTAAACGATCCCAGTGCCACCCCTCTGTTTCTGCAACCCTCTCAAAATGTGTAAAGAAGGCGGCGGGTTATTGGGGGATCAAGGTAGCTGGCTCAACAGTCCTGGTTTGTTATATTAAGGGTGCCTGGTGAGCCTTGATCCCCCAGGTTTATAGTAAAGCATAAGATATACTAATGATCAAGGCTTATATGTCAGACGCAAAAAACTTCATTATACATTTGGTATTTATACTTTTTCATTTGTATCTCTCAGGACTGAAATCTCTACACTGGCTCCCAGTGGCTGCGAGGATTAAGTTCAAAACCCTCTGCATTGTCCACAAGGCCATCTGGGGCCTGGGGCCTAAATACCTTCAACTCTCTCTTCCTAAATATCTTCCTTCCCGAGCCCTTCGCTCATCCGTCTCCAACTCCCTCAGGGTTAGCCGCTTCTCGAAGCAACGAGCTGGGGGTAGATCTCTCTCCGCGGCAGGGGCCTCCCTCTGGAACAGCCTTTCTGCCTCCCTGAAACTCGAGGAGAACCATCTCCGGTTCCAGAAGCACCTCAGAACCTTCCTCTTTGCTTCTGCTTTCTCTCTCCCTCTCCCCTGCCAAATTCTTCACTGAAACTACACTGAATCTGCAACTGGGCCACTCTCACCGACCTCGGTCCTGGGCCCAGCCACTCTCCACTTGCACTGCCTCCCTGGCAACCCCTGCACTGCGGGACTGTCTCTGTATCCCTACAGCCCCCCCTTCCCAGCACTTGTCTGCACTTACCTTGCACTTGCCACCAGCTGGCCCTATTTATTTATTTGTATCCTACTTACTTTGTACTGCACTTCCCCCCTCCCCTTCCCCTTGCACTTTTTCCCTTCCCCCTACCCCTGCACTTGCGCGATCTGAATGACACCTGGCCTAGTAGGGTTGTTGTCTGTCTTCCCCTTGTTCCCCCCTCCCTGCCTTGTCGCGCCTGGAAACACTTGTGTATAGGCGCGTTACAAATGCCATATCATATCATATCATATAACACATATTTTTATTCATACCAAACAACACATATTTTCTTTAAAACACAATTGACTTTACATTACTTTTATTGATTTATTTCGACAAAATAGTCATAAAAGCAGTTCACAGAAAAGTAAAAAAACACATTAGTTACATCGTCACAATCGCTTAGCTCATAATTACTCCACTAAAATTACACAGTCAGTGCTTTACCTTAAAACCAAATTAAAACAGATCAAAATTATACAGACATCAGCTCGTACAGAAAGATGTCTTTACCCCATAGCACTGTTCAGCAACTTAGCCTTCCTCATATAAATTTGTCTTGCCCAGCTCAGATAACTTGTAGTGGCAAGCACAGTCTCCTTATCTGAGGCGTACAGGCAAATTGCCATAGCACCAGCTAGGGACCTACAGCCACGGCTCAAGAACAGAGGCTTCAGGGAGCACTTCTTCAGAGGCATGGTGGCCGGACACAGTAACAAATGGTGTTGTACCGTCTCTTGAGACTCACCACAAAGGATACATGACGCAGAAACAGCAATATTCCATCTATGCGGAAATACAGAAGTCTGCAAGATTCCAATACGGAACTTTAAATATAATGCTCTTTCCCACCTGGGCCAGACATAGTTCAGGTATTCTTCGCAGCCCGCCTGCGTCTTTATTGAAAGATATCCGGCCAGCTGCTCAGAAGCCCTGGATCTTCCCCAGATGCGCCTTTGCCCCGGCTGCGCTCTTCATTGCTTCCTTTGCAACCGGTTTGATGATTGAGGGATTTGACCAGTAATCCTCCAAACCCAGCTAACCCAGATATCCTTTCACATGGGCAGCCCACTTTAAGGAGCTGCCCCTCTGCTGGGACAAAACATCTGTAACTGCCTCTCTGTATTTACGAAGGTGAGGATTAGACCAGAGGCCAGGCCAGTAAAGAACCGGGCGTAACTTACAGATCATCTCAAACTCCTCCAGTTTCAAAAAGCACTGAGATGTTCGGGCCGCAGTGGGCAACCCAAGGATATTCTTCAGAAATGTTGTCTCTGTCACTGCAAGGGACTTGGTCTCCACGTGCCCCAGAGTTCCTTACCAAACAATGCAGCCTGACGTGCTTGTGCTCTGTAGGCCTCCAGCGAGACCCGCACTGCCCCAGTCCCATGTTTGCTGGTGAATCTAGTGAGGGACCCACTATATCTAGCCAAGGTGAGGTTGGCCTTGTTAACCTGCATTTTCCAACTGCATGATGCGATAATTCTCAGACCTAGATAATCATAGGACCGAACCTGCTCAATTGCACCCCCCTCTACAAAGAGAGATAAGGGCTTGTGCTTCTTCTTGGAATTGGCATCGAAGATCATAGCCTTGGTTTTTGAGATATTCAAGGCAAGCCCATTCTTCTATGTGAAACACACAAAAATCTCCAGTTGTTTGTACACACCAGCTGGCATGAGAGAGAGGAGCACAGCATCATCGGCAAACAACAATGCAGGGAACGTGTTGCCTGCTAGCAAAGGAGCGTCAGTCTGGGCAGCTAACAACCTCTTCAAAACTTCATTAATGAAAATGCAGAACAGCCTCAGCGCCAACACACATCCCCGGTGGACTCCCTTCTGTATAGCCATACTACGGGGAGTGCTTCCCTCATGGCACCAGCGGACCACCGCCGAGTTCTCTGTATAAATACTCTGAATTTCTGAAAGCAGAGCCACAGGGATCCCAAGCTCCTCCAGGACCTCCACAAACGTTCATATATACACATTCTATGACCCATATTAGGGCCCAAATACAAATATATATCCCAAACAATAACTTGTCATTTCATTCTCAGACACAAAAGACTAGTTGTACAAAATTTATGAGTAACATAAATCTCCCCTCTCAGTGCAGTTTATAAAAACCCTGACGAGGTTCACGATAAATTCAAATTTAGCTTTTTGTAGGACATGACCGTTATTTGCAGTGTCGATTGTTGCTGTATTTAAAGTCGACACAGTGTGTTTCGGCCTTCTCATGAACCAATACCGTGGTTCCCCAAATATGCGGCTTTCGTCAGGACAAGTTCAATTTTTGATACACAGGTATTTTTTGTGTCTACAAAAAAACAGATGTATGTCTGTATTAGTGAAAAAGTAAGGTGTGACATGTACATTCAAGTACCAATGAGTGGCATTCTACCTTTAGTAAGTTTTCCAGAAGCTGATCTCTGCTTCTCATGTCGCTCCTACCTATCTTGCGGCTCTTATTAAACACGCGGAATTAAACTTTTATGACTGAATATATAATAATAATAATTTAGCATTTATACAGCGCTACGAACCCTCAGGTATCTGAGCGCTGCTTATTATTACCCACGGTGTGTGGTGCTCATTTATCGACCTCGGAAGGATGAAAGGCTGAGTTTGGCCCTGCCTGGATTCAAACCTGCATTAGCAAGCTCTGCACGGATGTCGAAGCAAGCGCTCTACTCGCTGTGCCACTTGACCGGCTATATGTAGATCACCTGCGCCTCGACTGTGTACACACAGGATGGGGGCTTTGTGAACATTCTTAGTGCACCGGGGTTTAGCATACCCTGTAATCCATCATTCTGTCCATTTACTTAAAGGACCCATGGGCCAGACATCCCTGTTCCAACCTCTAACTTGAGAAGTAGAGATTGGTTCCTGGAGGGACTTTCGAGCTAAGTGCGGGTAAGCGTCTGAAGTTGCTGGTTTCTCTCAACAATAGTGGTCAGCGATTTCCTGCAAAAGTCATGGTGCCAACCCTCTGTTTCTGCAACCCTCTCAAAATGTGTAAAGTAAACAGCAGGGTCTTTGCTGGTGTCCAGTAATTGTAGAATGGCTAGAGGAATGGCTTACTTCCCCGTGTAATGCTGATAATGTTTCCTGATGTTGCCGACTGGTCATTAGTTGGCCATCCACAAGGGCTCTTAACAGGTCCTCCATTATGGTAGGGCTGGGCCTCGGGGGAATATTGTCACCCTTAAGATTTGTCAGGTATACGGCCTCTTCTTCCTTGTGCGAGCGAGCTGGTAGGGCTTCTCCTCTGCCGGAAGGTTACGTTTTCTGAGAGAGTTTGCTATCTGCTTGCACTAGCTTTGGCCCTGCTCCACTGCAGTGTTTTCATGGGCATCCTCTATTTGCTTCAAAAGGCTTCTGTTTGTTCCATCCCAGAGGGTGGTGGATTCCCTCTGTATACACTGACCTACATGGGTTGAGATTCGGATTAGCCACTCATGTGCGAAAGTGTGACTGGGCTAAAGAGGAGAGCTTAGTTGTGGCTTGGTTAGTGTTGATGTGCTAATAGATAGGCTTGTACGGGCCACCTGTGGGGGTCTGTGTGTGTGTAGTGTGAGATGGTGGGATCAGGGATTTATTTGTACAGGTAGGTAAGTTGCATCACTTGTTTGCCATGTTATTTCCAATTTGTTTAAAGATGGTTCTGCATTGCTGTACTCAATTCAAATGAGACCACTTGCGATCATGCAGTTTCTTCCTGTAAAAATATTGATCCCTGTAGAAGACGTTGCAATAATGAGCCAATCAACTTCGAAACTGGTGGGAACAAGCACACATATTCATTAGTTTGGGCGGAATAGATTGACAGCGTAATTCATAGAATTTCGCACAAAAGTGGCGCATGCGGCTAGCGCACAGTGTGCGCGTGCGAATGTCTGCGCCAGCCGCGTGCGCTATAATAGATTTCCGCACACAGCGTATTCATGGATTTTAGCCTCCAAAACCAGCTGTGGCGCAGAGTGGCGCAGCGACCCTGCAGCAGTGCCAGTTACGCCCCCAAGAACGCCCTCGCGCAAGGAAAAGCCATCAAAATTACCAATTCAGCGCAAAGTGCTGCGCTAACCCTGGACCAGTTTACAGGGCTGCCAAACAGCAAACGCCAAGCAGGGAATGTGTATTACTGGGGTGCGTGTGAAGTTTCACACAAAAGGGCCTGTGTGAGTGGGGTACATGTATTACTGGGGTTCGCAAGAAGTTTCGCAAGCGATTTCAGCAGGGTACATTTATTACGGGGTTCGCGGGAACTTTCACACGCGAAAGGGCCTGTGCGAGTGGGGTACGTGTATTACGGAGGTGCGCGAGAAGTTTTACACGTGATTGGCCTGGATACATGTATTTCAGGGGTGCGCGGGAAGTTTCACACGCGATTGGCATGGGTACGTGTATTTCAGGGGTGCGCGGGAAGTTTCACACGCGATTGGCCTGGGTACGCGAGGTGTCCCCTCTACCCCCTCCATGGCCCCTGTAGGCAGCCCACATCACAGGGGACTACCCTGCACCCCTGGTCATGACCCGCAGGCAGCCCATCCACCATGGGCATGCCCCCCAACAAAGCCACATGTCACGTTGCAATATGATCACCAACCCATGTCTCCCAGCACCACCACCCCCCAGCAGTTAGGGGCACCTGCCAGCAGGCCCCCACTCATGTCCCCCAGCCCCCCCATCATTGACAGGCACCGGCCAGCAGGCCCCGACACATGTCCCCCAGCACCCACACCCCCCAGAAGTGAGGGGCACCTGCCAGCAGGCCCCCACTCATGCCCCCCTGCACTCCCAACCCCCAGCAGTGAGGGGCACCTGCCAGCAGGCCCCCACTCATGTCCCCCAGCCCCCCCACCCCCTCAGCATTGACAGGCACCTGCCAGCAGGCCCCGACACATGTCCCCCAGCACCCCCACCTCCCAGCAGTGAGGGGCACCTGCCAGTAGGCCCCCACTCATGTCCCCCAGCAGCCCCACCCCCCCGGAGTGAGAGGCACCTGCCAGAAGGCCCCGACACATGTCCCCCTGCACCCCCACCCCCCAGCAGTGAGGGGCACCTGCCAGCAGGCCCCCACTCATGTCCCCCAGCACTCCCACCCCCCCGCATTGACAGGCACCTGCCAGCAGGCCCCCACTCATGTCCCCCTGCACCCCCACCCCCCAGCAGTGAGGGGCACCTGCCAGCAGGCCCCCACTCATGTCCCCCAGTCCCCCCAATCCCCCAGCATTGACAGTCACCTGCCAGCAGGCCACCACTCATGTCCCCCAGCACCCCACCCCCCAGCAGTGAGGGGCACCTGCCAGCAGGCCCCCACTCATGTCCCCCTGTACCCCTACCCCCCAGCAGTGAGGGGCACCTGCCAGCAGGCCCCACTCATGTCCCCCAGCCCCCACACCCCCCCAGCATTGACAGGCACCTGCCAGCAGGTTTCGACACATGTCCCCCAGCACCCCACCCCCCAGTAGTGAGGGGCACCTGCCAGCAGGCCCCCACTCATGTCCCCCAGCACCCCCACCCCCCAGCAGTGAGGGGCACCTGCCAGGAGGCCCCCACTCATGTCCCCCAACCCCCCCACCCACCCAGCATTGACAGGCACCTGCCAGCAGGCCCCGACACATGTCCACCAGCACCCCCACCCCCCCAGCAGTGGGGGGAACCTGCCAGCAGGCCCTCACTCATGTCCCCCTGCACCCCCACCCCCCAGCAGTGAGGGGCACCTGCCAGCAGGCCCCCACTCATGTCCCCCAGCCCCCCCACCCCTCCAGCATTGACAGGCACCTGCCAGCAGACCCCGACACATGTCCCCCAGCACCCCACCCCCCGTCAGTGAGGGGCACCTGCCAGCAGGCCCCCACTCATGTCCCCCAGCACCCCCACCCCTCCAGCATTGACAGGCACCTGCCAGCAGGCCCCGACACATGTCCCCCAGCACCCCCACCCTCCAGCAGTGAGGGGCACCTGCCAGCAGGCCCCCACTCATGTCCCCCAGCACCCCCACCCCCCAGCAGTGAGGGGCACCTGCTAGCTGACCCCGACACATGTCCCCCAGCCAACATGTCATCACAATCCAGATCCCTGGCTCTTATGGCCACCCAAATCCCACCCCACGCCACCCCAGTCCAAACACCCAACCAAGCTTTACATCCACTCCAAATTGAAATCCCCATTACATGATAGATCACAAATAAGCAGTATGCGCATGAGTACAAGTCTGTCAGACCCACACAATGGCAACATGTGACTGCGAAACCCCACATTGTGACATGCATGAAACCAATGAGAGAAGACCACACATTGAAGTAAGAAACAAAAATGTATTCAAGTCAAAATGAATGTTATGAAATCAAAACACACAATAATACCAATAATAATCAAAATGCTGCATGTCCCAAAAATGATAAATAAATAAAATGAGAATCCAAATTAATCCAAATGAAAATGTGTCCAAAGTCACCGTCCAACAAAGCAAATCCAAAGGGAAAGAAAGGCGTAATATCCATTGCTGAATGGTGAAAAAAAAAGATGATGGAGAAAAATCCACTGTAAAACTGTGTACGAATAGCAAATCCAGGGTCCATGAGCCCAACGACATAAATGAAACCTACAATGAAACCTACCTAATTACTAACTATATACAAAAATGTGGGGCATAGTCCATGCGCCCCAAATAAAAGAAAAAAGAAATGAAACTTAACACTAATGAACTATATACAAAGGCGGCGGGCAAGTCCAACGGCTCACTTGTTGATGTCATGGGCCAGGGCATCATCGAACTCCTGTTCAATGTCTTGGAGGCGGGCCTGTTCACTGGCCCCGAGGTCCCGCAGGGATAACGCCATGTCCACCTCCAACTCCCTTTGAATTCACTCGAGGCACTCAGCCTGCCTCAGCGCCCTGCGCATGGAGTTCTCCACCCTGACCATTGTGAGCCGTGCCTCCTCCGCCCGCCGCCGCTCCGCACCTATCCGCTGGCCCAACCGCTGCCACACGGAAGACACTCCCATTCCAGGGTCCTCCTGCCCTCCAGCCGATGCCTGCCCCTCTGATGTAGATGGCCCAAGCCATGATGTCTCCCACGTTGAGCCTGCCGCTGCCTCCAACGCAACTGCCTCTGCCAGCACGACGGCATCCAGGCTGATGGAATCCACCAATGCCGTCGTGCACGTGCCCTGCCCGATGATGCCGGCACATCCTCCATCTGCTGGAGTCCAGTTGCTGGGGTGTCCACCCCTGCTGGACCTCCGACTCCCGACTGTGGCAGGGATGGGATCCCCACTGAGCTGGCTGCGTTGGTCAGGGCAGTTCCACAGGGGGCCCTGGTGGCATCTGGGCCGGAAGACGGCATGGAGAACGACTGGCGCATAGTCTCCACAGAGGAGGAGAGGGCCACCAGAGTGGCCGACACATGTACAAAACCCCCGACCATGGACACTCCCAACTGGGCCACGTTGGCACGCTGCTCTTCGTGATGACGTGCATGCTCCGCCCGGGAAGCACGCACATCATCGTGAATGTCACGCGTGCGCAACACGACACCAATCAGGACCTTCTCCATACGGTCAGGGGTCCCCTCTTCCGCAGGTAGAGGAGTGTCAGATGACATGGACATCCCCCCTACCTGCGGACGGGCCTGGGATGGGGCATCCCTGCTGGTGCATGGTTGTGCAGTCACAGTGTCAGGGACAGTGACATGCACAGGCCCCTCCACGGCGACCTGTGCTGCCTCCTGCCCCTGCCCCTGGACTGCACCACTTGCACCAGTGGTACCACCCCCACCAGGCCCCATGTGCGGCTCAGTAGCGGCCTCATCCTCCTCTGTGGAAACCACCAACCTGGATGGCTCACCCACCCCTTCCACTGCAGCCGTAGTGGCAGACGCAGCACCAGTCCCCTCACTCCCGGACGATGGTAATTTCTGGGAGGGTGACTGGGCCTTGCGTCGCCGGCCGGTGGGGGCATCCCCGCCGCTTTGCTCCACAGCGCCATCTCCGCCCTCTTCATCACTTGCCGCTGTGTAGAGGGAGACATAGAACACAAGCGTCAGGGTACTATACAATGGTCCCCTAGACAGGAAGCAATAGCAGATGAGTGGCACTGTCAAACATCACTTCCATCATGTCCCTCCAAAACACATGGGTCAGTGCAGGCAAAACACATGCAATAACAGGCATGGCGCATGCTATGAACATTAGCATACATGTCCAAGGGACTCTTGAAACATACAATGCTGGTTTGAAACTCACATGCATCATGGGTCATGCCTAACACATGCACACACTTCACCGTAGTTTCATCCATCTGGCCTCGTACACCCCAGACACAGTGGATACAAGGATGAGTAGGCTGCATCAGTGAATCTGAACATTGTCACAGACATGTGTCATGCATCCATGGCATTTACAAGTCACAGACACGCAAGTCAGACACACAGACATGGACACCATACATGTCCATGACAGCAGCACCCATCTCTCACACCCCATCCATGTCCAATAACAGAAAAAGGCATGCATTAATGTGTGCATTTTGCATCCTGCTCCGCATGTTGCATTGTAACACATGCACCAACCATGTGGTTCACACATTACTGGTCTCACATGCATGACCATGATGTCCCTGCACACGCACATACGTACATGGCCTATGTCACACATACAGGCAAGTATCAGACAACCAGCACCCTGCAACATGCCCTGTCTCACACAGCAATGCTTGGCCACTTACCGCTCAACTCCAGACGGGTCTGCCTCCGAAGGATCTGGGCGTGGAGTGCTGGGCCTATGTGTTCCAGGACCCTCATCTGGATGGTACTCATGCTGCCCCGGCCCCCCTCCACAAGGCGCCGGGCCTTTATGAGGGTCCTGGACCTCAAGTCCTCCCAGCGCTTCTTGACTTGCTTGATGTTGCGGGTTTCCACTCCCTCCGCATTGATGGCAACCACAAAGTCGTCCCAGATCCTATCCCGTCCTTCCTTGTTGGCGTGTGATGTTCCGAAGAGGGCATCATAATGCCCCAGGACATGCTCCACCAGGACACCAACTTCCTTCTGACTGAAGCTGGTGGCCCTCTGCCCCTCTGGCTGGGGGTCGCCAGTGGTCTCAGATGGTGTTTGCCCCGACATGGCGACCCCGAGGCAGGCGTGGGTGGGCAACTGTGTCCTGGGACTGGGCTGTGGAGCGATGGTATCCCAGTCGGGAGTCTTTTGTTCCAGCAGGGGTGGACACAGCAACTGGACCCCTGCAGATGGCTGATGTGCAGGCACCAAATAGCAGGGCACGTGGGTAGCAGGCAGTCAGGCAGCAGCAGATTGCAGTTGGGAGCGTGCTCGGGGATCTGGGGGGCAGGAAAATGGCCTTCAGGGCAGGAGCGTGGTCTTCCGTGTGTTTTCGCGTGGCCAGCTTGATACGGAGTGATCTGGCATGTGAAATAAGTGCACGTCAGCGTGTAATTCGAGGAAAGGCCCTTAGCGCGTAAGCGCGTCTGTGACGTATCGTGCACAGGCGTTGCCCTGGCAGGGCTTAAAGATCCCACGTGGATTTCCATTGCTGTGTACGTGCTTTTTGTGGGGTGCGGTGCGTGTGTTTTCCAGGTGTTGGGGTTCACACGCTATTACTTCACAGCGGGTGGGTGTTGGCTACGCGTTCTTCTACACGCAAGGCAGACGGTGAGTGTTAGCCCGCTCACCCAGGCCCAATCGTGTGTAAAACTTCCCGCGCACCCCAGAAATACACGTACCCCGCTCGCCCAAGGCCTATCGCGTGTGAACCGACAAGAAGTACAGATTTCACCCACTCGCTCTCCACGAAAAGCACATACAAGAAAATGGCGTCCTACACGTACCTTTTAAACCGGCCCACACGTACACTCCACTTACGCATGTACACGCCCTTTCCTCCAATTACACGCGATGACACTCGGACGTGCAGTTTTTCCACGTGTGCTCTGTCATCACGTGCTATGAGGGAAACACCTGCGCGTGTCACGTCACAGACGCGCTTACATGCTAAGGGCCTTTGGTCCAATGAAATCGCATACGTGTGCTGACACGCTTACGCGCTAAGGGCCTTTCCTCGAATTACACGCTACACTTTTTTCACGTGCCAAATCACTCTGTATCAAGCTGGCCACGCGAAAACACACGGAAGACCATGCTCCTGCCCTGAAGGCCATTTTCCTGCCCCCGAGAGCCCCGAGCACGCTCCCACCTGCCATCTGCTGCTGCCTGACTGCCTGCTGCCCACGTGCCCTGCTATTTGGTGCCTGCACATCAGCCATCTGCAGGGGTCCAGTTGCTGTGTCCACCCCTGCTGGAACAGAAGACTCCTGACTGGGATACCATCTCTCCACAGCCCAGCCCCAGGACACAGTTGCCCACCCACGCCTGCTTCGGGGGTCACCATGTCAGGGCAAACACCATCTGAGACCACTGGCGACTGGCGAGCCAGAGGGGCAGAGGGCCACCAGCTTCAGTCAGAAGGAAGTTGGTGTCCTGGTGGAGCATGTCCTGGGGCATTATGATGCCCGCTTCGGAATATCACGCGCCAACAAGGAAGGACGGGATAGGATCTGGGACGACTTTGGGGTTGCCATCAACACGGAGGGGGTGGCAACCCACAACATCAAGCAAGTCAAGAAGCGCTGGGAGGACTTGAGGTCCAGGACCCTCATAGAGGCCCAGCGCCTCGTGGAGGGGGGCCGGGGCAGCATGAGTACCATTCAGATGAGGGTCCTGGAACACATAGGCCCAGCACTCCACGCCCAGATCCTTCGGAGGCAGACCCGTCTGGAGTCGAGCGGTAAGTGTACATGCATACTGATTGTAAGCTGTGCGTGTGGTGGTGTGCCATTAGTGTGCAGGTTGCACATGTGGTTTTGTAGGGCCATGTATGGATGTGTATGTACAGGGCCGTGAGGCTGACACATGCGAGTCCTCTCATGTGTGAGACACATGGATGGAGTATGTGTGGGTAAGCATGCAGGCCAAATGCAGATGTGTGAGCACACATGTTTGAATGACTGTGTATGTAAGTTGTCAAGGTTGTGGTGTCACACATGGATGTTGGTTCCAGCTGCATGTATCTGCACTGTGTACATGTGCATGTATGTGTATCTGACAAGTGTGCAACTGTGATGCAACATGGATGCACGTGACACTGATATGTAGAAGGATGAATGGCAGATGTGACATGTATGGCGATCTCATCACTGCAACAGTTGGAGGAGATGTAGACATGCATGTAAGTGTGGTGGCGTGTGTGCATGTCTAGTGCACTCCTTGTGTTTCATTTGATGTCAGGCTGACCTTTGGCTGTTCATGCTGTTTTATGTGTATGGATGGTGCTGCCTGGTGCAATATTGCTGTTGAAATGTTCATGTGTGTGAGTTAAAATGACATGTGTGTCGTGGAGTGTGATGCCATGTCTGTAGTTAAACATTGCCACTCATGTGCAACTGTCATGTGTGTATCAGTCCATTGTACAATGCCCCAATGCCTGTGTTTTATCTCTCCCTGTCTGCAGCGTCAACTGAAGAAGAGGGCGGAGAGGGTTCTGTGGAGCACAGCGGCAGGGATCGTCCCGCCAGCCAGAGACGCAAGGCCCGGCTCCCCTCCCAGGTTGTCATCTTGTCGGGGAGTGAGGAGTCCGGTGCCGCGTCCCAGGCCGCAGCTGCCGAGGGAAGGTCCAAGAGGCGGAGGTCAGAGTTGGACTCCTCGGCAGCAGAAGGAGCAGCTGAGACCCCACAGGGTGCGACGGAGGAAGATGGCACAGAGTCATCCAGGTTGGTGGGGGGTTTGGTGGAGGAGGAGGCCATGCAAGGGACAGACATGGGGTCTGGAGGTGGGGATTCCACTGGTGCTAGTGGTGCAGTGCAGGGGCAGGGACAAGAGGCAGCACAGGCCACCGCAGAGGTGCCTGTGTGTAATCCTGTCCCCGATCCTGTGACTGCATCATCCCGCACCAGCAGGGATGCCTAAATCCAGACCCGTTTTCAGGGAGGGGATCCGCTTACAACAACTGGCCTTCCTCTCCCTGCGGACTGTAAGAGGATTCAATTCAGCACTACAGCCAAGTTAACGCCTAGTCTAGAATACTGAATGAAAACCCTTATTGATATATCTTTAGGTCCAGTTCATGCGTTCTGGATGACTACCCTTGTATAACACCCCTCTCTTGGAATCCCCCTGACCCCACTGAGCCAAGAAGTAATTCTGTTTTGCAAGTTTAAAAGGTTTATTTGATAAATTAAAATATATATCACACTTTTTAATAAATTAATAATTGAATATCACACTTAATCTGATATGGTAAATATTAACAACGGAGAATCTGGCACTAGCACACTTCTTTAATCACTAATGAGTTGACATGAAATGGATAAGGTAGCACACTGGTAAATAGGAACAAAAGTATAATGTGATAGAGGATGCTTTATGTAGGCTCAGGTGGATGCAATATTCAATGAATGCAGTACAGAAAATACGCAATATGATTTCAACCAAACAATGTAATCACTTTTCTCTGGCTACTCCCCTCCCCCCCTTGATGCAAGGCAAGGAAATGGAAGGAAAACACACAGTTCTCAGAAATGCAATCAACTGTAATTCAGTTCAATCCAGCAAGCTTAAACAGAAGTTTGAAAACACAGGCAAATGCTTTGATAGGTGCTAGCAATGAATGAGAAATATGCTGGAAACGCTCTTAATTCCCTTTTAGAGGTTCAGGATGAGTGGTATCTAGTTAATATTAGTCCAGGCTCACACTAGCAATGATGCAGGGATAGTTAGCAGGTTAAACGAATTTCTGGCAAATGAAATCAGGCAGCAGCAGTTTTTTTACATGTGAAGAAATTGCAAATCGCGGCAAAATTCGCGGATGCGCCGAGCGCTATTACAAAGGAACCGCAAGGAATATCTCTACCGTTTTGGGGTCCTAGGAAAGCCTGGGATCTCAGCTTCCAAATGAAAGTTATTGCAAGTCTCTAGCCCAAACGGTTGCGGAGATATGAGTAATTTAGTAAAGGTCGTTTTTGGTTTTGTAAATTTTAAACGCACACTTTTTCAAAATGACAAATTTTACTAGAAATGACAGGTGACAGATAGGAGGCAGTTCTACTTAGGTTAAATAGATTGAATTAGATGAATTTAAACTAAGAGATGTGTTCTGAGTTTTGCTAAGTACTCACAAGAGATTTTGAACAGGAAAGCGACTTGGTCACGATCTTCAGTCTGGTCAGGTCTTTCCGGATTCTGCTCACAGCGCCTGGTCTGGTCTCGGCTAGGCACAGCACTGCTTTCTCTCTGGTCTGGTCTCTGCTAGGCACAGCACTGCTTTCTCTCTGGTCTGGTCTCTGCTAGGCACAGCACTGCTTTCTCTCTGGTCTGGTCTCTGCTCTGGATAGATTGAAGTCTCTAGTTTGGCTTTCTGGAGTTTGATGGAGGTAAGTATGGATTTTTCCGGCAGGGCTTCCAGCGGCAGATGAAATTGAATGTCTCTATGTGTCCTGACTCTCTGCTTTTATCTGTTTCTTGAGAATGGGTGTGTGTGTTGCATCACTAGACTTGCCCCTCTCATTCGTCATTGGTCAGGCTTCCATTCCTCCGCTTGATTGGCAAACTGAACTGTGAGTCAGATTGATGTCATTTTATGATCTCTTGAAACAACCTCCCTTATCATCTGTGCACCCAAATATATATATGATCAAAATCCATACTTCAGAGTTACACAGTTGTTTGAAATTACATATACATGGTGTGGCTGAATTTAGCCATGTCTATGTCCAAATCTGCTCATTCTCGGAGCTTGCATTCAAAGAGTGTACATAATTGACTTTTTAACTGCTTTTTCAATTTCCGACATGGACCCAACTTTACATACATGTGTGCAGGGGGTAGGGACATTAACTGATGAAGTTTCAGATTTTTAACATGCACACATTTAGAGTAATATCCACTTTTCCGCTAAAACCCCCCTGAACATACCACCGGTTCCTACCACGTCTTAAACTGTGGGCAGAAAAATCACAAGAATTATGGTATCATTTATAAAATTTTCACATGTCCGCACTATGAATTATCCCCCTTTTTATAAAACCATATCCTTGCTGCAGGGGTGTGTCTTTTCAGGTCACATGGTACAGAAACCAGTCTTTCCAGTTTCTGCCAAGCCAGCTTGCTTCTCACAGGCAGTGCCCCTCCCAGCTTCTCCAGGAGGAAGCCACTTTTTACGACGTCTGTAATAAAAACCTTTGCCTGAGTGGAGAGGGCTTTGTTCACTCTCTGGCAGAGCACAGGAAATTCAATTATCAGATAGATGGCATATCCTTAGTGTGGGCAGCAAAAGGAACATTGGCCTGGGAACATAGTTGTGACTCAAGTTTCACTCCTGATGGGATCCGTTGCTAGGCAAAATCAAGTTCCTTAAGCCAGACCTTCAGCTAACTTTTTGTTGCTTTTAAAATAACTTGTAATTTTACACATGCAGCTAGAATGCTGATTCTAAGTGCAAAACTATGACATTTCAACAGTTACAAAGGCATGTGACACCAAACATAGGTCACTCATTTAATTTAACATTTTCGATTTTGGTGGTTTTAAATCCAGTTGCAGTTAGGCTTAAGCTGCTGACTCCATAGCATTTTTGTTATAAGCATTGTTTTTGGGCTCTTCATTTCCCAGATTTTGTAGGCACACAAAACTCCATTCTGCCAAATGTCTGCTGGTGTTCAGTGAATATTTGGCACATGTTGCAAGGTTTGAAATAGGCATTTTGCTTGCCTTCAGAAAAACACACAGTGGGTTTTAAAACGCAGGCTTTTGGATAGTGGTGAGTACTGGTACTGCACCCATTTTTGGGATTTTCTTGGATTAATGCATTCTAAACAGGAATGGTTCTTACATGGTAGTAAATCCTTGCTTAACATTGTTTTGATGGGGCTCCTTACAGTAAGATGGTTATGTGGAACCCCACAAAAAGGGTTGAATCTTTAAAGTGGTCCAATGAGTCACGATTTCAGCAACTTTTTGACATCAGTAAAAGTGGATTTTGTTAACAAAGACCTTTCTTTACCCTGGTGGGTGGCAAGTTAGGTAACCATTTTGGTGTGCGCACAACTGCGCAGCTTTCCTGGATTTCGGCGCACATGTGGGTTTTCCGCCATCTTGAATTTCATAAGCCCACAGCACCAAATGTTGTAGCAGGGTAGCTTAAACGTGGGTCAGGACACCCTACAAGCCCCCCCACGTGACTGCACTTTGAGTTTGGGTCGATGGGGAGTCGCGTGCCCAAGGGTTTTGACCCACGCACCGGTCTGTCCGCATAATCTTCTTCCTCTTCTGTAGATGGCACAGTTCAGCATCTTCTTCTCCATCCGGTCAGATCGATCAGTTCTCCTCGCCGGTCCTGATGGGAAGATTGGGCGGTACCCCGGGCCCGTTGTGTCTTTGCTCCCGGTCTCCGGATCGTCCTTCTTGGTCATCCTTCATGGTTTCATCTCTCCTAGGATGATAAAGGAAGAGCGGCAATATCTACTCATAGACGATTTTTTTTTCCACCACTGTTGAGATAGTGGGGCAGCATATGCATTTCATCGTAACGAAATATTACATTCTTATTTTGAAAAAAAAAAACAGCATCACTAGAGACAGTTTCAGGTAAATCACAATATTTTAGAGACTAGATGTGGTAGGTTTTATGATTGGAACTGAATTAGTCTGATACAGTACCCGCTAGGATTCCAGAGGATTCCTCCAGTTGTTGCAGAGTGTGCCTGGGATGGCAACATTTCAACTGGTTTATGTGGACCCACTTGTCTTCCCCCTCTGCCGAACCACCTTTGGGGATGCGGATCTTGTAGGCCACAGGGGAGATCTTATCGACGATCTCAAAGGGTCCCTTCCATGTAGGCAAAAATTTGCGCTGCTTGGCCTGGTTCCTTTGGAAGTTGTATAGATAGAACCGGTCTCCCACCTGATATTCCTTCCTGGAAGTTTTCAGGTCATAATGGGTCTTCATGCTATCAGTCGATCTTTCTAGATTCCGCTGAGCATAAGCAAAAGCATGTTGGAGGTGTTTCCTTAAATTCTCTACATACTCATGAGTAGTGGAGGCATTTATCAGTGTCTGCTCTTGGGTCCTGTAGAGCAAATGCTGCGGAAGCACCATCTTGCGCCCAGTCATCAACTCAAATGGTGACATTTTGGTTGCAGATGAAGGGGTAGATCTGATGGCCATTAGGACCAGAGGTAATCGGATATCCCAACTTGGCCCAGAATCTGCCACAAACTTCTTTAATATGCTCACAATTGTCCGGTTATATCTCTCTACTGCCCCAGAAGAAGCTGGTCTATAAGCAATATGCAGCTTTCTCTTGACCCCCAGTATCTCCCACATCTTTGTCATTACTTCACTGGTGAAATGGCTACCTCTGTCTGACTCAATCCTTTGAGGTAGACCAAAACGGGAAAAGATGTGGTTAATCATCAAGGCCGCTGCAGTTTCTGCCTTGCAATTTGGGGCTGGGAGACATTCCACCCACTTGGTAAACAAGCATGTCACAGTCAACATGTACTTATTCCCCCTAGCCGAGCGAATCACAGGGCCTACAAAGTCGATTTGTAAATCTGACCATGGCAGTGTCATTCCCCTCTTTTGTAAAGGCGCCCGGTGTGTGAGGGATGTCGGCTGAAATTGTGCACACACAAGACAACCCTTCAAATATTGGTTGAGGTCCTGGCCCATGTGTGGCCAGTATGCAACCTCTCTTAAGATTTCCAATGTTGTGTGAAACCCCCTATGACCGGCGGTGGCCGCATCATGGGCGTGACTTAACATCAGGCTTCGGAATGAGGTAGGAACCACCCACTGATCGTGGCCAGCTTTGGATTTCCTTACCAGCAAACCGCCTTGGATTCGGAACATTTTTGGACATTTCATCAACACTCTTAGGTCCTCTTTCCCAATGTAATCGGTATCCGTCAGGGGAAAGTTCTCAGGGTCCTCAAGGTGCTGGTAAAATTTACCAATAATTGGATCCCCCTTCTGAGCGGTAATCAAATCAGCATCAGGGGTCTCCTTACTCCATTGTGCAATTGAAAGGTCGTTGTGAGCATTGGTCTGGGACCTAGTGATAGCAGTGACCTGGATTTCCCCCAATAGGGACTCAATCTCAATTAGATCCCCTTGGATGGCCCCGGTTTTGGCCAGCTGATCAGCTAAGTCATTTCCAGTTTTGTCTGGTCCCTCTACTTTGGAATGACCCTTGATCTTTTTCCAATAGATGGTCATCTCATTCGAGGTGACCAAATCATCAATGTTTTGGATCAACTTCCCATGTTTCAAGGGTTTGTTGTTAGCACATAACATGCCTCTGGTTTTCCAATTAACCAGGTGCTCCACGAACCCGTTCCGTACATAATCCGAATCTGTGATTATGACCAGTTCGTGGAGTTGATGTTGGACAGCAGTGAGGATGGCCTGATGCACAGCCATCAATTCTGCCACCTGACTACTTCGGGGACCAATTTTGTATCCAGCGGAGGGTTCTGGGGACTCATTCACCCATGCATCCCCTACGCCGGCCACCAGTTCTTTCTCCCCGTTGTTGTCAACATGGTAAGAGCATCCATCCACATAGACAGTGGGCATTCCCTCACACTTGTCTTCTTCAAAGACCTTGTGTGGGGAATTAAGGTATGCCTCCATGTTGTCCTTGATTTTTAGACTTTCGTCCTCGAGACAGTTTTCTCTGGCACAATCATGCAAGTCAGCCAGACCTTGCGCGAGGGGACTCTTCTTGTTTTGGCCATATCGGACCTCCACAGGAAAGCCTTGCATTGACAGAATCCAGGAAGTAATTCGGGAATTACTCACATTTCCGGCCCGGATTCTGTCACTTTGGAGATATTGCAGAGGCTGGTGTGGAGTCTCCACTATGATGTGTTCCCCCTGGATAAACGGGCGGTAATTCTTCAATGCCCACACCGTTGCCAGGAGTGCCTTCTCACAATCGTTGAATTTTTCCTCCACAGAGGATAACGTTTTGCTCGCATAGGAGATTACTTTATTGACCTTGTCATGCTTTTGATATAATACTGCCGTCAAGCACGTATTAGAGAACCCTGTCTCCAGGAAGAACTCCTTGTTTCTGACAGGGTAAGCTAGGCAAGGCGCTTGTGAGAGGCTTCTTTTGAGTTGTTTTACTGCCTCGGCTTGTTCTGGACCCCATTCCCACTTGACCCCCCCCTTCAGGAGATGAATCAGGGGTCTGGTGATCTCTGCGTAGCCCTCAATGAACTTTCTGCTGTAATTAGTCAGTCCAAGGAGGCTCCTTAGTTCCCGCAGAGTTGTGGGGTCTTTCAGTTTCTGAAGTGCTTCCACTTTCTTTTCCTGGGGACAAAGACCCTGAGGAGTAATCTCATGCCCCAAGAAATTAACACGGGTTCTACACCACTGTGCTTTCTGAAAGGAAAGTTTTGCTCCGGCGGCCCTCAACTGTGTCAGAACATAACGGATCTCTGCTATGTGTTCCTCCACAGATGAACTTTTGATGAGGACATCATCTACATAAGCCAGGTTACCCCTCGTACCCAGGTCGGGCATGGCCTTATGTAGGAAAATATTGAACTCATTACCGGAGTTAAGGTATCCGAAGGGAGTCCGGGTCCATGTGTACTGCTGGCCCCCAAAGGTAAAAGCCAGCTTGTATTGGTCCTCCCTACTGACAGGCACGGTCCAGTATCCATTGGTCAGGTCTATTGCAGTGAATACCTGTGACCCCTGAATCTGGGCCAGCCCTTGGTCAATGTAGGGAAGAGGCCATCGGGAAGTGTGGACCCGTTTGTTGAGCTCCCTGAGGTCAGCGCAGAGTCTCCACTGGCCGTTTGGCTTCAATATTCCCAGCACCGGATTATTGAAGGTGCTGTGGACTGGACGGATTATTCCCCGGGACTCAAGGTTCTTAATTATTTCAGTAAGGGACTCCATTGATGCGAGAGGCAAGCGATATTGCTTCACAAACACTGGAGTCATGCCAGGGTCCGTGGGGATTGTTGTGGTGTGGATGTCGGTGCGACCACAGTCATATGAGTCTACCGCAAAGAGATCTTGGAAATCCAAGAAAACTTGTTTCAACTTTTGCTTTTGTTCCAGAGTCACACAGGCATCAGCTAGGTTGACTCTCTCTTCCACCATCTGCCTGAAGCCTGGAAAGACTTCTGGTTTGGCTATCTCCGCGGCCTCCTCCAGCTGGGTGGAGAAGTCCCTGGTCAGAGTGCTGATTTGGACCGGAGGCTTCAGGTGGGAAAGGCAGCCCTCATGGACCTGGAAAATCACCTCATCCCTCCTGAAGTCACAGGTCACATCTTCCTTACCATAGGGGCAGGAAGTGTACACCAGGAAGTTCCCCCCATGCCGGGTAAAAATCCTGTCTGGTGTTGCGTTGTCATCACTGTCACTGTCAAAACAGTCCTTGGGGATGGGTCCTAACAGTTCATTTACAAGATCAATGGAGAAATGTCGGTCATCAACCGCCATTCCAATAATGGTGCCTGCGGCTAGAGTAATACTCTTTAAGTCGCTGTTATCCACCTCTATTAGAATGGGGTCATGTTCTATGTTGACCAATTGGAGTCGGGTTTACCCCCAACCCTTGCTGTTGGAGAGAAGCATTTAGATGTATGTAAGCATCAGGGTTTTTCAACTCTTGTCCCCTTTTAACTTTCACTTCCAGGGAGAATTGTCGGGTCCTTTCTGGGATGGTGACTTCCTCTTTAACCTGAATTTCAACTGCATAAGGTAGCAATTGAGCTGACCTAAATGCTTTTTCTGGATCATCAAAGCCCATGGGATTATCCGCTAATCGGGACCAAGCTTTGAAGTTTATTAGGTCCAAACTAATGGCAAAGCGATTGAGAATGTCACTGCCTAAGTAAAAGGCGGCAGTGACGTCTCGCACGACCCAACAATTATGGACTATGCTCTTGTTGCCAATGGAGATTTTGAGCATACACCTGCTTGGCAGGAGATGTTTGGAGTCAGGTGCTTCCAGGTCCATTTCCCATTTGTCTATCAGTTTGAAGGTGGGAATGGCTGGATCTTTTGGGAGTTGGCGGAACATGGCTTCGCTGATGAAGCTCTTACCGTTGTTCACACACACTCGAGCGAGAACAGAGTCCTTCCCATCATTTAACTGAACAGGGATGAACAACTGCTCTCCAATTTGCTGAATATCAGCCAGGCTTTGAGCTGATTTCACATCTTTCTGGACTATAGGAGTGGGGGTTTCTGATTGTGGATTAGTATAGAATTTCAGAGTGTTTCCTTCCAGCGTGGAATACCACTTTAGACTGGAAGGAAGGTTGATTTTCAGAAATAGAGAGGACCCCCCATCACCAGTCTGTTGTCCTACTGCTATTACCGTCACGTCTGGAATTTGGTTGTTCTGGAAGTGAAATTCTACTTGGTCAGATTTTTGTTCAACCATGTGGCATGTGCCGTTTAAACTAACATGGTTGACACTCTGTTTTAATTTTATGGGTCGGCTAGTCTGAGTCCAGAGGACCTTGTTTACGCAATCTATTAGGGGTGACAACCTTCTCAGGAGGTCATTCCCTAGTAAACAAGGGGTGCCCTTTGGGGTCACAACTATGACCGGGTGTTTCAACTTATGTCGCCCGATCTTAATGTCCAAGTCTGCCGTCCCCTCGACGGGAATTTCCTTCCCATCAAAGTTCTGCAGTTGTCCAGGAAGAGAGGTGAGAGGAATTTGGTAATTCTCTCCCCTTCCTGCATTCAGTTCGTCAAAGGCCCTTCTGGACAGAAGGGTAGCTTGAGATCCAGTGTCCACCAGTGCTGAGATTGTACCCTGCCCCTGTACTTGTACCGGGGCATAATATCTTCCCTCCTTCTCCTCAAGGGGGCACAGATAATGTACATTTTTGGACAACTGGTGGGCTAATTTTCTGGTTTTGGACATCGCTAGCGAGGAGATTTGGGCAGAATTCTGTGGAGAGTCTTGGGAATCTGAAAGAAAAAATTTGCAACTGGAGATCAGAGCCATTGTGGGTTCCCCTGGCTCCGTTTCTGGGCCGCCCCCCCCTTTTTGGAGGCAGTCGCCAGGATGGGTTTGAACCAGGGGATTTTCTTGCTGTTGGTTCTGGGATGAGATGGTGGGCGGCGGTAGCTCAGTCTCCACATCTCCCCAGTCTGGATTTGCATCCCTAGGGACCCATTTTTCTTTGGGAGGAGTTCCCCCCTCTCTGAAGGAGAAGATCCTTTTCCCAGGATCCTCTGAGGATCCCTCTCCCTCAAATTGGAAGATCTGTACCTCCTCCTCAAACTGAGTCTGTTTGGGTCTTTTGTTTCTCCTACCCCCCCCTCTGCTCCTTAGGAGGCAGACTTTCAGGGGCAAGAGATTTTGTTTCCGGTTCCTGGGTTTCCAGGGGCTGTTTACAAGTGAGGAAGGAAGCTTCCTCCAAGGCTTTACACCCCCCTTCCCTTTGTGCCTCCTCCCTGGGAACCGGTGATTTATCGGGGTGCTGCCCCCGTCATTGTTCTGGAGCACCAGGTCCAGAGTTGGGTGCGTTCTGCGCCGGCATGCTGATCTGAGGGTTCTGCTGTGCCCTCAGTATATGACCCATATCCCGCGCCATGTTTTGAACCTGGCGCTCTAACTGGGAAACCCGCTCAGGCTCATACGGGGCCCTGTTTTCTCCCCTGGGCTGATCCCGGGAAGGGTAGCTGTCCCTCCTCTGGTAGTACCCCTGGTTGGGAAGATTTTGGTACCCCTCCACCCTTGGCCTCCCCTCTCCCGGATTCAGTGGTCTGGGCTCAGGGAATTGAGGAAAGAAGGATGGATGATTTTGGGGTTGGAAGTCGGGTGGATATCTGGGGAAAAAGTTCTGCCCAGGGTTTGGTAAATTTCTGCCCTCCTGTGGGAAGTTTGGAGGGAAGTTCCCTGGGTTAGGTGCTTGGCTGGATCCCCCCCCTTGGGCTGGAGGAGTCCACACATAACCCAGGATGGGTCTGTTACCTTTGTAGCGAGGACTTACATAGTCAGGAGAGCGAGGGACCCCATTTGTGGGGCTGCCTCCCTGGCTCCCTGTCTGCGACTGGCCCGAGGACCTTCTGGGCCTAGCATTATTAGGTGCAGGTAGGTTTTTAGGCCCCCCCATCTCCAAATCCAAAACGGGGGTGACCTTTACCTCTGCCACCTTGGCAGCGGCAGGGGTGCTGTTGGCTTTGGCATTACTTTTGCTATCTACCGGTTTCTGCACCTCATAGATCCGGGTAGCCTGTTCAATGACCCAGTCTAAAGATCTTTTCTCGTGAAAATCCCTCACGAGCTGGGTCATGATATATTTGGGCAAGGCATGAAAAAATGTATTAACGAATTCTCGACTGTCTGTGCGCACCCTTCTTGTGGTCTGTGCAAAAGCACGCTTTAACTCCTGCACAAATTCTTGTGGGGCCTGATCCTCCCCACATTGCAAATTGTAGGCTGCCTTGCGAGCCTCTTGAGGATTTCTGTGAACAGAAAAATGTTTCAGGATGGCCGCCTTATATGTGGACCATCTTAAATGATTTTGGTCCTCCAGCCCCGCAAAGAAACTGGAGTATTCCGGGGAGAAGGTCCACTTTACATATTGAATGCAGCTTTGGCTGTCCTTCAAATGGAAAGTCTCCATCATTTGTTCAAACAACTCTAAGTGCTCCCAAACAGAATACTTAGCGTTCTTATGGTAAGGCGTAATGACGCTCCTGATCGCCTTAATCTGCTTTAAGGGGTCCTTAAGCAAGGCCCTTTTTGCCTTATTGGCCTTTTTGGTTCGGGTAACCCTTGTCCATTCTTCCTCGGACTCAGAGGCACTGCTCCCAGAGGTTCCCGTCTGTTCTTCCAGGTTTTCCCGGATTCTGCGAGCCTGGGAATGGCTGGCAGAATGTGGGGACCTGGTCGTCTGTGTCCTGCGCAGTTCAGAGGAGTCTTCAGATTCCTCCTTGCTGCCAGGATTTGATGGGTACCCCCTCCACTGACCTAACTGGGCAGAGGTTTTCAGGATGCCCTTAATGGGCCTACTCTCCTGGGGTTCCCCATTGAACTGTACTGTACTTGGGTGCCCATACCCGGATGCCCACCCCTCCATTCCTGAGTGGTACTGGCCTATGAGCCCCATGCTTCTGGTTGGATAGTAATCTGCCATCCCTGTGGCCCTGTGCTCGTGTGCGCCAGGGGACATGGGGGTGGCAGAGTCCAGGGACTGAGAGGTATGAGGGCCTCTGGTACTAGGGCTCCTGAGGTTATGCTCCGGAGTTTCCATTTCCCAGCGAACCTCATCTCTATCCGCCCCTGCTCCCTGTTGCAATGCAAGAGCCTGCATTTGTGCCTTCAGTTCCTCTGTTAAGGCCTTACTCGACTCTATCAGTTTCTCCTGCATCGCTACCTGTTGCTGGAGCCTATCATTGTGTTGAAAGAGGGCCTCATTCTCCCTCTGTGCTTCCTGGTTGGTCCTGGAGAACTGGGCCAGTCTTTGCTGCAGGAGGTTTACCTCCTGGGCAATGTCCCTATTGGCCTGCTCCTTTCTTGCTAGAGCATCTTCCACCCTTCTGGTGTGCTCTACCAAGTTCTGGTTTTCTTTTTGGAGATCACCCAGCCCCTGGTGGGCCAGGTGATTTTCTTCCATTTTTCTTTTTAAATGGCAGACTTCCTGGCCTAAGGCGTCTCTTTCCTGACTAAGAGCCTGCATTTGTGCCGCCAGGTCGTCCCTTTGCCTTTGGAAGGCACCAGCTTTCTGGCGCTCCTGATCAAACTCTGCCTGGGTATCCAGGTCTTTCAGGATCAGTTTATTGCTCTCCTCTTTCTCTCTGTCTAGTCGGATTTGCAGGGTGGCTACCTGCTCTGTGCATGCCCTGTTGAAATTGATCTGTTGCTCCAGCTTTTTCTGGTTCTGCAGTAAGGAGTCCAAACTGTCTTGGTGCTCCTTCTGCAGGGCCAGAAATCGGGTATCCTGGTCTGTCTTTTCCTGTTGTAGGATGCCCATATCCTCTTTTATTTTAATGATATATTGCCTACTATCATTTTCTGCCTCCTGGCTCCTCTGCAGCCTCTGCTCAGAAGAGTCCAGATCAGATTGGGCCTTCTGTAATGCCATCTGTTGCCTATTTGCCAGATTTTGGCTTTCAGCACATCTATCCTGCATGTCTCCCATATATAGGTACAGGTATGCTGCTATCCTGGTAATCTTATTGTGTTCCTCTTTAGCTTTAGGAGCCATATATAGTTCACTCAGGGCCAGATGTAAGGGACCCTGATCTCTATATATATCTGACCCTGTTTCAGTGACCTGTTGTGTGATGGCCTGCAACCACACATCCTGGCCCTGTTCGGTCCATTCACCTCTCACAAATAGCTTATGCAAGAGGTGCTCTCTGGCTATTTTCATGTCTACTAAGGTCGTCATTCTAGAGATTGGTCTCTGTCCTGACTTACAGAAGTTAGTATTTTATTTTTGCAGAACAGAACTTTTCTTGGAGTGTCCCTTTTGAGGAATGCTTCACAGCGTAATGCAGCGTGGTGATCCGACCGGGTGTATGTATCCCGTCAGTTAGAACACTGTATTAAGCTGCACAACTGGTAAATCTAACCCAACGTCTCGGCTCGAGCCCCCACTTTGTAAGAGGATTCAATTCAGCACTACAGCCAAGTTAACGCCTAGTCTAGAATACTGAATGAAAACCCTTATTGATATATCTTTAGGTCCAGTTCATGCGTTCTGGATGACTACCCTTGTATAACACCCCTCTCTTGGAATCCCCCTGACCCCACTGAGCCAAGAAGTAATTCTGTTTTGCAAGTTTAAAAGGTTTATTTGATAAATTAAAATATATATCACACTTTTTAATAAATTAATAATTGAATATCACACTTAATCTGATATGGTAAATATTAACAACGGAGAATCTGGCACTAGCACACTTCTTTAATCACTAATGAGTTGACATGAAATGGATAAGGTAGCACACTGGTAAATAGGAACAAAAGTATAATGTGATAGAGGATGCTTTATGTAGGCTCAGGTGGATGCAATATTCAATGAATGCAGTACAGAAAATACGCAATATGATTTCAACCAAACAATGTAATCACTTTTCTCTGGCTACTCCCCTCCCCCCCTTGATGCAAGGCAAGGAAATGGAAGGAAAACACACAGTTCTCAGAAATGCAATCAACTGTAATTCAGTTCAATCCAGCAAGCTTAAACAGAAGTTTGAAAACACAGGCAAATGCTTTGATAGGTGCTAGCAATGAATGAGAAATATGCTGGAAACGCTCTTAATTCCCTTTTAGAGGTTCAGGATGAGTGGTATCTAGTTAATATTAGTCCAGGCTCACACTAGCAATGATGCAGGGATAGTTAGCAGGTTAAACGAATTTCTGGCAAATGAAATCAGGCAGCAGCAGTTTTTTTACATGTGAAGAAATTGCAAATCGCGGCAAAATTCGCGGATGCGCCGAGCGCTATTACAAAGGAACCGCAAGGACTATCTCTACCGATTTGGGGTCCTAGGAAAGCCTGGGATCTCAGCTTCCAAATGAAAGTTATTGCAAGTCTCTAGCCCAAACGGTTGCGGAGATATGAGTAATTTAGTAAAGGTCGTTTTTGGTTTTGTAAATTTTAAACGCACACTTTTTCAAAATGACAAATTTTACTAGAAATGACAGGTGACAGATAGGAGGCAGTTCTACTTAGGTTAAATAGATTGAATTAGATGAATTTAAACTAAGAGATGTGTTCTGAGTTTTGCTAAGTACTCACAAGAGATTTTGAACAGGAAAGCGACTTGGTCACGATCTTCAGTCTGGTCAGGTCTTTCCGGATTCTGCTCACAGCGCCTGGTCTGGTCTCGGCTAGGCACAGCACTGCTTTCTCTCTGGTCTGGTCTCTGCTAGGCACAGCACTGCTTTCTCTCTGGTCTGGTCTCTGCTAGGCACAGCACTGCTTTCTCTCTGGTCTGGTCTCTGCTCTGGATAGATTGAAGTCTCTAGTTTGGCTTTCTGGAGTTTGATGGAGGTAAGTATGGATTTTTCCGGCAGGGCTTCCAGCGGCAGATGAAATTGAATGTCTCTATGTGTCCTGACTCTCTGCTTTTATCTGTTTCTTGAGAATGGGTGTGTGTGTTGCATCACTAGACTTGCCCCTCTCATTCGTCATTGGTCAGGCTTCCATTCCTCCGCTTGATTGGCAAACTGAACTGTGAGTCAGATTGATGTCATTTTATGATCTCTTGAAAAAACCTCCCTTATCATCTGTGCACCCAAATATATATATGATCAAAATCCATACTTCAGAGTTACACAGTTGTTTGAAATTACATATACATGGTGTGGCTGAATTTAGCCATGTCTATGTCCAAATCTGCTCATTCTCGGAGCTTGCATTCAAAGAGTGTACATAATTGACTTTTTAACTGCTTTTTCAATTTCCGACATGGACCCAACTTTACATACATGTGTGCAGGGGGTAGGGACATTAACTGATGAAGTTTCAGATTTTTAACATGCACACATTTAGAGTAATATCCACTTTTCCGCTAAAACCCCCCTGAACATACCACCGGTTCCTACCACGTCTTAAACTGTGGGCAGAAAAATCACAAGAATTATGGTATCATTTATAAAATTTTCACATGTCCGCACTATGAATTATCCCCCTTTTTATAAAACCATATCCTTGCTGCAGGGGTGTGTCTTTTCAGGTCACATGGTACAGAAACCAGTCTTTCCAGTTTCTGCCAAGCCAGCTTGCTTCTCACAGGCAGTGCCCCTCCCAGCTTCTCCAGGAGGAAGCCACTTTTTACGACGTCTGTAATAAAAACCTTTGCCTGAGTGGAGAGGGCTTTGTTCACTCTCTGGCAGAGCACAGGAAATTCAATTATCAGATAGATGGCATATCCTTAGTGTGGGCAGCAAAAGGAACATTGGCCTGGGAACATAGTTGTGACTCAAGTTTCACTCCTGATGGGATCCGTTGCTAGGCAAAATCAAGTTCCTTAAGCCAGACCTTCAGCTAACTTTTTGTTGCTTTTAAAATAACTTGTAATTTTACACATGCAGCTAGAATGCTGATTCTAAGTGCAAAACTATGACATTTCAACAGTTACAAAGGCATGTGACACCAAACATAGGTCACTCATTTAATTTAACATTTTCGATTTTGGTGGTTTTAAATCCAGTTGCAGTTAGGCTTAAGCTGCTGACTCCATAGCATTTTTGTTATAAGCATTGTTTTTGGGCTCTTCATTTCCCAGATTTTGTAGGCACACAAAACTCCATTCTGCCAAATGTCTGCTGGTGTTCAGTGAATATTTGGCACATGTTGCAAGGTTTGAAATAGGCATTTTGCTTGCCTTCAGAAAAACACACAGTGGGTTTTAAAACGCCGGCTTTTGGATAGTGGTGAGTACTGGTACTGCACCCATTTTTGGGATTTTCTTGGATTAATGCATTCTAAACAGGAATGGTTCTTACATGGTAGTAAATCCTTGCTTAACATTGTTTTGATGGGGCTCCTTACAGTAAGATGGTTATGTGGAACCCCACAAAAAGGGTTGAATCTTTAAAGTGGTCCAATGAGTCACGATTTCAGCAACTTTTTGACATCAGTAAAAGTGGATTTTGTTAACAAAGACCTTTCTTTACCCTGGTGGGTGGCAAGTTAGGTAACCATTTTGGTGTGCGCACAACTGCGCAGCTTTCCTGGATTTCGGCGCACATGTGGGTTTTCCGCCATCTTGAATTTCCTAAGCCCACAGCACCAAATGTTGTAGCAGGGTAGCTTAAACGTGGGTCAGGACACCCTACAGGACGTGGCTTTCCGGGACCGGGTTGAGCCTGTCCTGGGTGGGGTGGTGTTGCGTCAACGGGCCATGCACGGTGACCTGCAGTCTTTTCATGAGGAGACTGCACGTCTTCTCGATTGGCTCGTTGACCGCGTTGACCTATTGGGACAGCTCACCAGGGCCGGATTCCTCTGTTTTCTGGACCTTGTTCCGATCCCCTCCTCAACTGAACCGCCTATGCCCCAGTCGTCCTCCATGCCATCTTCCCACCCATGTATCACCTGGGTACCCTGTGGAGCTGCCTCTGACCCTGCGTCCAGGCTGGTGGAGGACACATCCCTGCCACAGTCGGGAGTCAGACGTCCAGCAGGGGTGGCCACCTCAACAACTGCACCCCAGCCGGAGGAGGATGTGCAGGCAGCAAGAGCCAGGGCACAGGCAGAGGCACGGCAGCAGCAGCAACAAGGTGGGAGCCATCATGGCTCGGGGCCTTCGACATCGGAGGGGCAGGCATCGGCAAGAGGGCAGGAGGACCCAGGACTGGAAGTGTCTTCCATGTGGCAGCGATTAGGCCATGCTATAGATGCGGAGCGGCAGCGGGCAGAAGAGGCACGGCACACGATGGTCAGGGCGGAGAACTCCATGCGGAGGGCCATGAGGCGGGCGAGTTGGAGGAGAACATGTCGTCGTCCCTGCGAACCCTGTGGGCCATGGAAGAGGAGCGCCTCCAGGACATTGAGCAGGAGTTCGATGATGCCCTAGCCCGGGACATCCAAAAGTGAGCCGCCGGACTTGCCCGCTGCCCTTGTAAATAGTTTTTAGAGTTAGGTTTCCTTTTCGTTTTCCTTTTATTTGTGGTCAATGGACAATGCCACACAAATTTGTACATAGTAATATTTTTAGGTAGTTTGTTAGGTAGGTTTCATTTGTTTGGTTGGGATCATGGACCCTTTACATCCTTGGACAATGGATTGTATATAGTTTCATCATGTATTAATTTTTCATTTTTTTTTGCATTATGGACATGGAGCAATGGATTTATTTTTTCCGGACAATGGATTGTAAGTAGTTGGACTGTGGATTGATTTCTCTTTTTTTTATCATGAACATGAAGCAATGGAGATTTTATTTTTACATTTCCTTTGTATTTGCGTTGTTGGAGGGTGACGTTGGACTGTTTTTCTTTCTAATGTTTTTGGATTGGTTATCATTTTCATTCAATCATCTTTTTCACATGCTTTTCATTTCATGTTTCATATTTTGGTATGCTTTCATTTCATTTTAGAGTTTATGTACATGATACATTTTAATGTTTTTGTTCCATGTGTGGGTTTTGCTCATTGGGTTGATGCATGTGAAAATGCACAAGCAATGCCAACCAGTGTATTTGTGTGACGGACATGTGTTGATGTACATAGTTGACTTTTGGTTTGTGTCATGAGATCGGCATTTCACTGCTGGGGGGGTGGGGGTGCTGGGGGACATGTGTGGGGGCCTGCTGGCAGGTGCCCTGCACTGCTGAGGGGTGGGAGTGCTGGGGGACATGTGTGGGGGCCTGCTGGCAGGTACCCTGCACTGCTGGGGGGTGAGGTGCAGGGGGACATGAATGGGACATGAGTGGGGGCCTGCTGGCAGGTGCCATTCACTGCTGGGGGTGGGGGTGCAGGGGGACATGTGTGGGGGCCTGCTGGCAGGTGCCCTGCACTGGTGAGGGGTGGGGGTGCTGGGGGACATGTGTGGGGGCCTGCTGGCAGGTGCCCTGCACTGCTGGGGGGTGGAGGTGCAGGGGGACATGAATGGGACATGAGTGGGGGGCTGCTGGCAGGTGCCCTGCACTGCTGGGGGGTGGGGGTGCAGAGGGACATGTGTGGGGGCCTGCTGGCAGGTGCCCTGCACTGCTGGGGGTGCTGGGGGACATGAGTGGGGGCCTGCTGGCAGGTGCCCTGCACTGCTGGTGGGTGGGGGTGCAAGGGGACATGTGTGGGACATGAGTGGGGGCCTGCTGGCAGGTACCCTGCCTTGCTGGGGGTGGGGTGCAAGGGGACAAGTGTGGGGCATGAGTGGGGGCCTGCTGGCAGGTGCCCTGCACTGCTGGGGGTGGGGATGCAGGGGGACATGAGTGGGACATGAGTGGGGGCCTGCTGGCAGGTGTCCTGCACTGCTGGGGGGTGGGGGTGCTGGGGGACATGTTGGGGCCTGCTGGCAGGTGCCTGTCAATGCTGAGGGGGTGGGGGGGCTGGGGGACATGAGTGGGGGCCTACTGACAGGTGCCCTGCACTGCTGGGGGTGGGGCGCAGGGGGACATGAGTGGGACATGAGTGGGGGCCTGCTGGCAGGTGCCCTGCACTACTGGGGGGTGGGGATGCAGGGGGACATGTGTGGGGGCCTGCTGGCAGGTGCCCTGCACTGCTGGGGGGTGGGGGTGCTGGGGGACACATGTCGGGGCCTGCTGGCAGGTGCCCTGCACTGCTAGGGGGTGGGGTTGCTGGGGGACATGAGTGGGACATGAGTGGGGGCCTGCTGGCAGGCCCTGCACTGCTGGGGGTGGGGGTGCAGGGGGACATGTGTGGGGGCCTGCTGGCAGGTGCCCTGCACTGCTGGGGGGTGGGGGTGCTGGGGGACATGTGTGTGGGCCTGCTGGCAGGTGCCCTGCACTGCTGGGGGGTGGGGGTGCAAGGGGACATGTGTGGGACATGAGTGGGAGCCTGCTGGCAGGTGCCCTGCACTGCTGGGGGGTGGGGGTGCTGGAGGACATGAGTGGGGGCCTGCTGGCAGGTGCCCTGCACTGCTGGGGGAATGGGGGTGCAGGTGGACATGAGTGGGACATGAGTGGGGCCTGCTGGCAGGTGCCCTGCACTGCTGGGGGGTGGGGGTGCAGGGGGACATGTGTGGGGGCCTGCTGGCAGGTGCCCTGCACTGCTGGGGGTGGGGGTGCTGGGGGACATGAGTGGGACATGAGTGGGGGCCTGCTGGCAGGTGCCCTGCACTGCTGGGGGGTGGGGGTGCAGGGGACATGAGTGGGGGCCTGCTGGCAGGTGCCCTGCACTGCTGGGGGGTGGGGGTGCTGGGGGACACATGTCGGGGCCTGCTGGCAGGTGCCCTGCACTGCTAGGGGGTGGGGTTGCTGGGGGACATGAGTGGGACATGAGTGGGGGCCTGCTGGCAGGCCCTGCACTGCTGGGGGTGGGGGTGCAGGGGGACATGTGTGGGGGCCTGCTGGCAGGTGCCCTGCACTGCTGGGGGGTGGGGGTGCTGGGGGACATGTGTGTGGGCCTGCTGGCAGGTGCCCTGCACTGCTGGGGGGTGGGGGTGCAAGGGGACATGTGTGGGACATGAGTGGGAGCCTGCTGGCAGGTGCCCTGCACTGCTGGGGGGTGGGGGTGCTGGAGGACATGAGTGGGGGCCTGCTGGCAGGTGCCCTGCACTGCTGGGGGAATGGGGGTGCAGGTGGACATGAGTGGGACATGAGTGGGGCCTGCTGGCAGGTGCCCTGCACTGCTGGGGGGTGGGGGTGCAGGGGGACATGTGTGGGGGCCTGCTGGCAGGTGCCCTGCACTGCTGGGGGTGGGGGTGCTGGGGGACATGAGTGGGACATGAGTGGGGGCCTGCTGGCAGGTGCCCTGCACTGCTGGGGGGTGGGGGTGCGGGGGGTCATGCATTGGTGATCAGTAGTGCAAGCTGACATGTGGCTTGGCTGGGGGGCATGCCCATGGTAGATGGGCTGCCTGCGGGACATGACCAGGGGTGCAGGGTAGTCCCCTGTGGTTTGGGCTGCCTGCAGGGGCTGTGGAGAATGTAGAGGGAACAACTGGGAGGACCCACACTGCCAATTCACGTGTAGGACTCCCCAGCACCCCCGAAATACACGTACCCTGCTGAAATCGTGTGTGAGACTTCACGCGAACCCCAGTTATACAAGTACCCCGCTCGCCCAAGGCCTATCGCGTGTGAAACTTCACGCGAACCCCACAAATACACGTTCCCCACTCGCACAGGGCCAATTGCATGTGAAACTTCACGCGAACCCCAGAAATACACGTACCCAGATCCAATCGCATGTGAGACTTCACGCGAACCCCAGTTATACAAGTACCCCGCTCGCCCAAGGCCTATCGCATGTGAAACTTCCCGCGCACCCCCGAAATGCATGCACACGCTATTTTTCACACAGCGGGTGTCCGTGTTTGTCGCGTACCCCTTTGCTCGTCATTTGTCCTAGAGGGACACAGTATGGGACATTCACCATAGCTGTATGTAGGTACTTTTTGTTAGCGCACATTTTTTTCATGCACAGGGACGCTACCGCCTGCCTTCGTGTGGCGGACGTGTTTAGGCCTGTGCGCGTTTTTGCCCGTGCGCTGGTTTGCCCTATTTGATTCCATGAATACGTGTTGTAGGCGAGCGTGTGGGCGTTCCACGCACTTGCCTCCTGTACTTCCCCCGTGACGCCCACATTTTCACGTGTTTTTCTCCATTCCGCGTGTCACGCCCCGTGTTACGCCTACTTTTGTTGTGTGCACCACGCTATGTGCGCTTTCACTGTGCGCTTAGCGCACGCTGTTTGAAGGTGTGTGCGCCAGCGTGCGCCGAACAGGATTTCAGCGCACATCCATGGATTTCCATACGCACGGACTTCCATGAATAGCTGTGCACGGGTTTCGCTGCGATTCGCACGCTTGCGCTGAAAATTTCAGTGCACATTAATTTCATGAATCGGCCAGTCAATTGGTTTGCACTGCAGAAAAACTTTTCAGCAATTAAATGATGTGAAATGCTCAATACATGTGACTGCTTGGCGCAATATAACAGGATGAGATGGTCAAAATATAGACCACACAAGATCATATTGTATACATGGTTATCTTTCTGAGATATTTTGTGTTAAAGTTTGTTAAAATATTATCATTGATAAAAACACAGGTGTGATAAAACGGTTGTTTTGCAGCAGGTTGACAATGTTATTTCAAAAGTAGAAGTGACTCACTGTAGTGATAGTTTAAAGCCGTACACACAGTACTATGTGCGACTCATTTTGTAGCTATCAATATTTCCCGGTTGCCCATGGGTAACGGGAGGTCAGTTAGTCCGAAGAGGGGAAAAACGATATTGGTATAATGTTACATCAGTCTCACAATATTTCACATTTCATTTTTCATTACGGTCTCATTTGGTCTGGCGCATTGTATTGCATCTGATATGACTCGTTTTACTGCTATTACTTCTTGCATTTAACAATAGAAATAGTGAATACAAATAAGATTTTTTTCTAAACAACACAAGAAACGCATCTTTATAAACCAAAAGTGCTCTCAAGGGATTCGAGTTCAGCTTAGCATTTGTCCATCATCAACACATTGCATGTCTCTTTGTAAAATCCTTTGATATGGTCAGGTAAGGCTCTTGTACTCCACTCATCAAACTATTCCATAGCAATCCATAATGGTTCTGTCTCATTAAATGAGAGTGTACTATTCCACAGGCTACAGACAGACTGCCCACGCCTAAACTAGTTTGAATTGTGCGTGCTTCTAATACACTTGGGGCCACGGCTTTTCCCTATCTCCGTGCTAAATTTTATTTCCACATGCATTTCAAACAATATCATTTAAGGTACCATTCGTTAGTTTCCACCGTTACATTTCTTTTTTCTGATAGATCTACACAGGTGAGGACCATAAACTCAAATGTCAAACGTGTGTATCCATACGGAACTCCACCTCACAGTCATTTCCTTGAGACTTCCATCATTTACAGGTTACTGTTATGAATCATATATAAATAATTGCTTCAGGCATACATGTTTCACTTATATTATTACTTTATTTTCTAAAGGGTCTTTTTTCAAATATAGAGTCTCGATAGTCCACATCTATAGTTTTTCAGGTCCTGAAGACGGCTTGGCTTGAATGGAATACGTGCCTCATGGCCGAAACATATGCATGCTTAAGAAGACACATAGAACTGTCTCAACACACTAAGAATTGTAGCAGAACAAATTCAATTGTTCATGTCTTTAAATTAATTTGCATGAATGTTGGTCTGTAAACATGTTCAACCTGGACATTTTGTAATTACAGTGTCTGTTTAAGGATTTGTTCACTTGAAACCTGGGTAAGTCTGACCATGTTACATCCACGTTCTGTGGCTTGTTCCGTGTACTCTTGTTATTGTTTACATAAGTTTCGGATTTTACTCTTTCATTTCATACAATTACTGATTGTAGACATGGAATGTTTGGGAATATAATCAATTAACTTTTACACACAAGTGTGTACCTATTTAATATGGGCCTATTGATTCATTCAAGTTACCTATTTTGTTGTTGAACATTTCTTTGGTGCTTATGTAAGTGATTTTCCTTTATTTTTGCTTGCTCTTGGTCCACTACTGCACAAATACATTTGAGAGCTTTGGCCATCCTTTGCTAATCAGACAAATTGAGAGAACTGATGGGCGACACACCCCAACTGGGTCCATTATCACTGGGGCATTGTGTTGTGCTGTCTTCCAGATGTACCTGAGAGCCTGGGCGTGCATGTTCTGGAGGCTCTGAAACCCTCACCAAAAAGAGACCTGCAATAGTAGCAAAAGGCAGCAGAAAGTGAGAGCAAATGAGTTGTCGCATAACATTACATTAGTGTTTTTTACTGTAAACTATAATATGTAAATTGTAATGCCTAAATTTCAAATACAAACGTCTATAATATAAACCATTCACTGGTACGAAATCCTTCAAGCTCAATTCCAAAGGTTACTTCATTAATCACTGAATTCTTCAACTTTTCAGTATATACAATTAACTGGGAAATGTATGAAACACTTGGCCTCACCTGCAACTCCCACAAGGAGGAAGTTGCAAGTTTCTGCTTCAAATGAGAGGATGAGAACATTTTATATTTGGGTATTATGATAAACAGGGGGTTGTTAGATATATGGGGAAACAGTAATATATTTCACACTTAACACTTCCATACATAGCCATCCTATCCATAGAACGAATGCACTTGTTTGGGGAAAAAAACCATCAACAATTGAAAATCCCACCCCTGTTCCATGAGGAAGCTCCACTCAGGAGAAACACTACAATAAGGATTCAGTCCAAGACAATTTATTGGCGTCCTGGTTTGAGGATGGAATCTCTTCTTTTTCATATATTTTTTTTTAAATTTGGTTTTATTGGTTTTGAAACAACAACAAAAACAAAACGGGTGCTGTTTGCACTTTCGAGGATCTCCAAATTCATTTTCAACTTACGAAAGGTGAATTATGGAGATACCATTATACAGTTACTTGAAGAACGTTAGGACTTCACTCTCCCTAACAGTCCCACAATCCTCCCATTTCTTGTTAGCAATGGACCAAAATGTCTCCACCCTTTGATTTGTAGCAATGTTAATCTCAGTGATACATACTAAACCTGTATCTCTTCTTCTCCGAATAAATGGGAAGCAACACTACATACCACCTTTGAAATTACACAATGGCAAGATATTGTCAGCTCACACGACATGTGCATTAGAGAGGCTTGGCTCAAACTGACTCCGTTCAAAATATTACATGACTGGTACTGTATAACTGCCAAGCTCCACAAAGCTAGATTATCACTCGATTCAAACTGCTGGGGATGTCTGCAAAAAGATGTAGATTTACTACATGATTTGTGGGGTTTTCCAATGCGAGGTGGCTTCTGTAACAAAGTCTGGAACCTGATATCTAAATACACAAACTTCAATTTACATAAAAATCCAGCCGCAGCACTCTTGAATAATTTTCTTCAAAATAGACATTTCTTTTAAACACACAACCAGATGGATAGTCCCTTCCATAAAGGCAGCCACAGGGTGTGTCCTTATATTATGGAAGAAAAAAGAGCCACCTAAATTTGAAACTTGCCTAGTATGCCTAGAAGTGTTGGCCAATTTTGAGAGGGTGATCTACAGATTCCAAGAGAAATTGTTCAGCAAGATTTGGCCTCTCCCGTCTCAAACTCACTTGAGAGTCTAGGAGATTGATGAGGATTTCATAAGACAATGAAGTTGCCACTTAAAAACCAGTTATCAGAATCATTTTCTTACCTTGCTCATTGTAAAGCTAATGAATTGGTTACTGATGTAAAGAGAACCCTTTTTGGACCATGTATGTGTGCCTATTCACTGATACAACCAGTAGAAACTTACACTATTAGCATCCTTTAATCACATTTCTACACAATGTTTCAGAAATCCTTTGTATTTTCTTTTTTTAGTTATGCCCTTTCCCTTTGTTGTCCCCCTCTCTCCCCTTCAATTTGCAAAGCCATTAGATACCAGGCTTTTGGGCCCATTTGAGCATATACTGAGGGACTACCAAGCCCTTCTCTCATTCCTCCACCCACTGAAGTAGGGGGAGCGCATCGGCACAGTTGTCCCAAGCGGGAGTGGGGCTGGGTGACCTTATTATGTGTGACTGCAGCAGATCTGAGAGCCCTGCTGTTGTTTTTTTATGTTATGTTCACGTGATTATAATGTAGTTGAATTTATTACACAGGTGTATCATATAATTGTAAAAGTGATCCTTTTAAACAGAAAGCACTCACTTATAATCCAACAAAATGTCTTACTATTAAGTTTTGTGTTGGAACACTTCAACTCTTTACATTGATGAACTAACATGTCACTGATTGGATTATTATATGCCTAGTCATGTATTCAAATCATATATGCCCGTGTACATTGCTCCCTTTTATTCATTTAACGCGCAACTGTTTGTAACTGATTTAAATAACTGTGAAAACGTAAATGTATCAACGCTATTTTTCATTTTGCTCTAGCTTTTATTTATTTTAATTGTGGTGATGTAATTAGTGACAGGGATGGACGAATTGGAGAGAGAGATAGAGAGCGAGAGAGAGAGAGATAGAGAGAGAAATAGAGAGGTGTAGAAGGCAAGCCATAAATACATAAAGGGATAGCCTTGGTAGAGTACCGCTTCTGGTTCTTGTGAAGAGATGTGTAACCTGGGGAGGTATCATCATTAGCAACAAAGTTTATTCAGCTCTGAACAATAAATACATATAAAATATAAAATATTCTTAAGAAATTACACAAATTGGACACACATCAAACAAGGTTGCATATTTATATTTGGGATATTCATCACACTTTACATACCGAATCACTAAATTCGTTATTTTATTTTTCCAAAAATGCATTGCAAAAATATATATTGTGTGATTGCCATTCTCTGCGCATTACAATACAATTAATACACTCATCTATTAATAAACAGCATGAATGCATTAAGAAAAAGTTTTAAAAAAATAAGTGAATTGCATATATTTTAATGCCAGCCATTAAAAGTATGGCAGAAATGGCGACATATGTTTCATGTTCTTGATTTCTTTTAAACAGTTCATCAGGGCGCTTGTTGAAGAAGAAAAAGGCATTTCAGGATTTGTCTATGTATAACAATGCACTCTTCAGTCCAATATTGTGCAGGGTTAAACTTCCTGGCATACAATAGCTGAGCAGACATCTGTAAAGGTCTGCCTTACTCACTACATTAACAAGACATCCGTTCTTGTGTTAGGAGTTTAAAACATTTACTCCTCTGCAGTGTTCTTGTCCCATTTAGTGGTGAAACTCAGTTCTGTCTGCATCTGGGACTGCAGACTCTCCTTTCACAAGTTCAGGACAGAAATTTGGACACAACCATATCTTCAAAACACAGACCACAAACAAACCGATTAAACAATAACACAACAATACTCCCCACCAAAGATACTCAGGCTTGAGGGGCTAAATTGATGTTCTCATACATAAGGCATTAAAAACATTCTACACTGTAGTTCATTGGAATATCAGGGGCTGTCAAAATAACATGGAAAGCCTTAGCTGTCTGCCTAACTCCAAATCTGTTTAAATGTCCTCTAATAAACGTTTTCCTTGGCCCTTTGCAATTGGAATAAGACAAGATAAAGTGCATCAAATGATCAGTTCCTCCTATTTCACAATCAAAAACCGTGTCCCTGTCAGACTCCTTCCAGTGCCAGGTTTTTATCATGTGTTCCTAAATAATTCAAATGTAAGGCAGCAATTAATTTCCACCAAAGAGATATATTTTCTTAATACTTTCCCTTAATAAATCAGTAATTACATTTGTAAAACCTATATTTTTAGATCCAGATAATGCGTTTTTATAAATGTATCATACTGAAACCATGCCAGCAAGCGCTGCTAATAGGGTTATACCAACATGCGTACCTCTTGCCTCTGATACGTGCTGCGTAGAATCTCACTAATACAATCTAGAGCTTCTGGTTGTGGAATATTACTGTAGAATGCCTGCATATAAGGCGTCATCAAAAGTTAATTAAGCACATTTGATGGCTTATTATCACACAAAATAATAACTAATGTACTTAGTGCGTCCTGTAAATACAAGTGTTTTAGATAAAAATCTACAAATGTACTTAATGGTTGCAGTATCGTTCAATATCCTGGTAAGGTCAGTCCATTTTGCAGATTTATGAATTTTAGTTACGTTGAAATGTGAGGATTATCTATATTCAAGTAGTCATATTTATCTTTGATAATCAAATTCCATTCTAGCCCAAGGTAAGTTAATTCCAAAATACTTGTTTGTATATCTGATGTGGGTCCTTTCGTTAATTTTACATAATGGTGGTCTTTGCTCAAAAGGTCATAATTCATGTTTTCATACTAACTTTGTCTTAATAGCAATGCCACACCCAATGTTTCTGTTTGAATCAGAATGTTATCACACCAAATACATACAAAAACAAAGACAAAATCATGCAAATCAAAAAGACTGAAGTCTGTTGAACCAGCAATGTGATTTTAGAAGATGATGTCAACTTTCTGCCAGGTGCCTGTTTGGATAAACGTGTAATATCTAAGGTTGATGTTAGTACGATTAGGAAGCTTCTTAGATGCATGATGGATGAGCTGAAGTTCTGTAATGCGTTGTGATTAGTAAAACTGAGAGAAAGAGAGAGAGAGAGAGAGAGAGAGAGAGAGAGAGAGAGAGAGAGAGCACAATGGGATTATTTTTACTGCCATTGCGCTCCACAAATTTACAGGATTATTAGAATGGTAACAGTGCAAACCATGGGACACCATCTGGGAATGATTGAATTTTGGAGGATTTATGTCCAGTTCTGTACTGGAGGAAAATCATCCAGTTTACCTCTACACGCACATCATCCATCATCTATGAATGCATTCAGGCTAATAACATGAATTATTATGAAAGAAGTAGAACTGTATGGGCCTTGAAATTAAAAACTGGCATATTTTTGCACACATGGGACAAGCTATTTCAGAAAATATCTAATGGCAATGACAACAGATAGCATTGATTATTTCAAAGAAAGATAGGTCTACAAATGCACTGAATTCCTGCCAAGAGGTAAACATTTAAGATAGCCACTTTCATGTCTGGAAATGTGTGTGAGACAAAATAGGAATATATAGATTTCTCATCCACCCACATCAGAAAGGACCTCATAAGGGATTTGTCTATTGTGGCTGTACTGCCCTTATGGGGAGAGCAAGATTTATATGTAAATTGACATATTCTTTTGGAATGGGTGAAGAAGTCACATTGGTCAACCCACCTCTGGAAATCAGAAATACTGCGGGGAACATGGATTCCCATCCACTAGGTGAGGAACTGCCTGGAGAGGATCCATGGTGGATTGCCCAGAGCTCCTCCACCTTCCCAAATCCATCCTGTTAAATGGCAGGTAAGGTAAATAATGGTCATAGCCTCCCACCTTGACCCTCGTCCCTTGATGTAAGGACATTTTATTCACCAGAAAATACCCTAGAATGTCCCAGAACGGAGACGTATACACTTTACATTACATGTTCCTGAAAGAAACAGAAGCTGTATCTGGGTCTGTCACCGCAGAATGTATTGCTTCATTGTTATATTAAGAAGGGCCCCACAGATGCATATGGTTCTGGACTTAAGCATACTAGTTTTTGCAAAAAAATGATTTACAAAAAAAACCTGACAGCTCCAAAAGATACTGAGCAAGACCTGTTGGAGTACAGAGCAAAATGTTATGCAACAGAGTCTTTCTAGTCCTGGAAAGTCTAGGAAAGGAAGACGCAAACCAAACAATTTCCTAAAAGATCATGAAGAAAGAATTCAAAAATGGAAGTGGAATCTTTCAACAATGTCCAATTAGTGTGCAGGCAAAACCATCAGGAAGCAGACAACCGGATATGATTAGAGCATGTGTAAGTTTAGATAAGGAGCAGGGTAGATTAGCGTGATATTGATTAGGGATGAGGCGCAGCAGGATCTTTGGGCAGGCAGGGGAAATGGTAAATTGCAGGGAAAAAGAAATAGGACACATGGTTTTTGACCCTGAGTTACAGAAGGCGTTTGGGACGACAGAACGATAATAAGGTGTCGAGAAAAAGAGTAGTACCCCACCAGTGTGACAGAAATGCAAAGTATAGACACAAAGACGATCTGTAAGTAACAAATAGCTGATTGGCACCTGCCACCTTCACCTGAAGGTAGTCGACCTAAAATGAGAAACAGAAAGAGTCCAGTCATACATCTGCACTTCTACATGTTTAGATCAGTCAAATTGGAGAACCTGCTTCCATAAGTGTGTTGTGTCCTGCCAGGCTAATTTAACATCTCTAATCCTCAAAACAATCATCATTAAAACAGCTGCCGTTATATTGGGCTAACTATATCATAGAAACAGTCTTTATCCATTGCCAAATTCAATTTCTGTATGTTTAACTACTTTACTGAGTTGTGTAATTATATTCTGGTTCTTCCATAATATGGAAAAAAGACACCACTAAACTGTGAGTGTCTGCCGGGGCTATACATAAGACTGTCTGCCACCCGTAGCTGTTACACAGCAGACACACGTTGTAGCTTGGGGATGGTGGGTGCGTGAACTGTTTTGTGCTGATACATGTACATGTACATATTGTGGTACAGAAGCCCTAAACGATATTATCGATCATCTGCTGCAATGCATATTATGAGTAGGGTGACACACTGATGGAAAAGTGTTTGAGCTTTCGAGAGCACACCCACTTTTTAAGTTCTAAACGAATAGTAATCATGTGAATTATATTAAGAAGAAATAAATTAGCATCACAGGTCTAGAAAGAGGCTTAAACATTTCAATTTCTCCTGCAAAGGAGTAGGCAACTCCTATATTAACAGTCGGTTCCAGGTAGAAAGCAAGATGCGTCTGTGAAATTCTTCTCTAGACCGAGGAGTGGATGCATTTGTCCACTAGCTTGCGCACAGCCCACATGCAAGTGGAGGAAATGTCTGAATTCCGCACATGTGAATCTGTCTGCTCACAATGCTTTTGCACTGGAGGAATCAAAGCGAGCCATGAATGCGGGCAGGGCTGGGTCTGCCACAGATCAAAGCCCAATCTGGCATATGGTTTGATCAGTGGCAGATCTGTGATTCTTCATGAATGTTCATGCTTTCCATAAGGGTTTGTGTTTTTTTTTAGTTTGGGATTTCACATTCCACCGCCATATGAGAATGTAGTGGTGGCCCTTTCAAGTCGCATCACTGCGAATGCATTCCTTCACCCCAGCGGGTTGAAGTATTTTTAGTAGTGCCCCAGCAGTGTGAGGTCAATGAGAGCATATATGTTCACGTGTCAGTGATCAAGCGTGCCACTTCAATATGCATGGATGTATAGTTGCAGGTCACTTGACGCCTCAGCTGGCCTCTCCTCCCCATTGAAGGTCCATTATGTGTACCATAGACTTGTAAGGGGATATCTGGGGGCATATGTGTAATGAGTCCTTTACTCGCCTGGATAATAATTACATTGACTTTATAACTTGCAGTTAACATGGCAGAATTATACTTCGAGATGTGGTTCTGGCTGTAAACAAGAGAGTCAATTCAGTAACAGATGAAATGAAACCTGTTCCTTAAAATTGAATCGGGGTGACGGGGGTGGCCTCTAGGAGAGGTTATGGGGGAATTCCCTGATATCAACCAAAGGATTACAAAGGCAGCTGATATGATATGCTCAGAGTACCTAGTCTTGTAAGGAGAGAGCCACAAACTTCAGGCAGGAGAAGGCCAGCTGAAGAAGGTGTACATGAGGGTAAGGCTTGTGCCACTGAAAAAGGTCCATGACAAACTTGGACGTGCCATTTGTGTGAAAATTAAGTCAACCAGCAGAGAAAGTGAATGGAAAGCCTTGTTGCCGGTGGTGATTTTGGGGGAGGAGTTCATTTGTAAAAGTAAATGAGTGCAGATCAATTGTTAAGTTATGTTTGGTTGCAGCCATTAATATCCACTAGATGGAGGAGGTCAGCAAGCACTTCTACAGTGGCTAGTTCTGCACCTATGAACAGGTTATAAAGAAAACCATTCGGGTGCCTCTGATAAGCCAATAAGGTTCTATACAATGTCTGTGAATAGGATCTGTCCTGTACGAGTCCTCCGTGAGGGGAGCTGGATGAGAGGCTGAGAAGAGGAATCTAGATGAAGAGTTAAGTGGAGGAGCCTGGGTGAGTGGGTGAGAAAGTGCTCTTATCCAGTAAAAACTCAGCTCACTCAAAGGTGCTTAAACATCATTCCACTGAGACACCAACATGGGTTTAGACTTCCAACACATTGTATAAATCCCAGTCAGGTCTTGACATCGGGACTTGTCCTGAAGCCCTGTCTTGATCTGTTACCCAAAATTCCTCTGAGGCCTGACAGGATTCTTCCTATTACACACATTCTGCTACCTTTCATTGGGACACCACCCCGATGTACTCTGGTGTGCCCTCTGCCTGTATCAATGCTGAGTCCAACAAAGGCTCATCAGCCAGGTTAAGTCACCATACTGAGGTGGCACCAGCATAGACATTTGGGCATCACTCAATGTCGCCTCCTTCCAGCACAATTCTGACTCCATATCTGAGGTGTGTAACCAGTCCTTGTTAGAGAAGACGGGCACAGGGGTGCTATAATCACAGGTGGCACATATCATATGGCTGAAATGACAGGTATCACCACCTTATCCTTCTCGAGGGAACAATTCAGGTGCAGTGTGGTCTCTGCATGTTACTGTGATCAACACATTTGCAGCCAGAAGAGTGGGCTGTGAAAACTGTCTAGAGGAATGGCCGAGGTCTGTGACGAAAGACCTAGGAGAAAGTTCCTCAGAGTATGATCTGCCCAACCCTGTAAGCTGTGGTCGAGAAACCAAGGCAGATCTCTGGGTCGCTCGGCAGTGCCAGACATGCCCTAGAAGAATATTTTACTTTGAATAAACTAAAGGTCTGGACAGTCTAGGTTACATGAGTACTGTACCTACTGTTGCAGTTGGTAAAAAGGCAAACAGGCAATGAAAAGGTACTTTGTTAGTCTCTGGTTCAGTAGGGACACTCTCTGATATATTATGGTTTATAGAAAGATAGCAGGTAGGCTTTTAGTCTAAATGTAGCAATACAAAATAAGTGTTTAGTTCGATTGGCTCTCTGGTAGACTCCGGACATGTTGCATGGAATCTAGATCGTAACATGGAGTAAAGGTTGCTGCTGCTTGGTCGAGTGAAACACTAGTTGGGACGCAGCAGCTTCACTGCTTCTCTAGAAAGCCAGTTCCTTTCAAGAGATGCTTTGTGCAGGAATTGGAAGGGGGATGGAGGATGGAGGGGAATATAATGGCAGTGCTTGCACATTTGGGGTTATTCTATACCTGACTAAATTGCACGTTTGGCCCTGACGCTCTGTGAATTTCGTGCACACCTCTGGATCTTCAGAGGAGTGTATGACATCTCTAGAAATCTACACAGACAAAGGTCCTCTAATTAAATGGGCTTCGTGGATTTTAACAGGGAAAGGCATATCACAAACGCTACCTGTAAAGTATGCTTATTGTCTTTAGAACTGGAGAACTGTCAGCCCATAAGTATCAATGTATCGGAGACAGCAGCAGCTCTCTGGCTGTGGAGAGCAACGAGAGGGTCATTGAGGGGTTCAGCACTCATATACAAGGGCTACAGAATTTGATAATAAAGAATCAATTAACTGCTGTGCAGAGCCGAGAGTCGTTTTGATCTATGCAACATCTTGTCAGTTTCTGATCGATGAGCTGCACCCTGGAAAAACAGGTGGAAATGGGGCAGGTGCAATTTCTTATCAGATCCTGGCAGCTGTGCAATGGACCTTGCCCCGACCAGGGCAGATTTTCTGTAACACACGCCTGTTAAAACATCTCTACAACACAAAGCCTCTCTATCAGGTACTGATAATACACAATTTAATACACCTATTTCCAATACAAAACCAATCATAAGAATCACGAATCCTACTGGCATTATCTCAGAGAGTTTTATTTGGGAAGATAATGGCAGGAATTGTATGCTTATGGTGTTGTGAATATAAAGGGAATCTGAGGGTGCTTCCCAATGTAGGCATCCCTGAGTTAATCAATCACATATGGTGACTGTATTGGGGCCTTTGAGGCTGAATTTGGCATATGACCATGACATCGACATCTGCACATGTATTGCTATACCATTATATAGAGGGTCTGATGCTCTGCTTTACATGTGGTGGTTAAACCTGTACACATTTTTTTAAATGTAGTTACTCTACCAGGTATATTATGTCTTTATTGGTGCATTTGAGGTTGCACCTTGCATACTGTAACATCACCTCTGAGGTGGTCTGGCTTAGCTCCTCCTATGACTAGTCCTTTTGTAAACTGGAGAATCAGGTTATTGGGGACTATCAAGAAAGGGGAGCCTGGCTATAGCCCTGATCTCCCAGGCTGCATTACACACACATATCAAAGAAGTTATCACGGTGAACCTTCAGTCTAAGCAATAGTCAGTGACATTACCAAACTATCTTATTGCGACAAAACACTTTTTTAATGAGTTGATTGAAACCTGGAACATTTACACCAGAATAACACATATATTGCACATAGTTAAACCTTTAAATTGCACATGGCTTTGGACAAATAGGACAACCCACACACAATAGTTCCCGACTATTTGACATACAGTGCATTAACCTCTAAAAAACATGTGTGAACCTACATATCACTACAAAGTGACAGAATAGATATATACAACAGATCTAATAAATGAACTCTAGAGATGGAATCAAGTTGAAACGAGGATTGTCTACACGCAGTGCTTTGGCTCTGCGAGCTGCTCCTTTCTCGTTTCACATTGTCAGTGGTATACATTGTTAAACAGGCCATTGTTTGTGAGTCTATTTTCCCTTTCCAAGGTGGCCATAGGGAGCAGACACGCTGGGGACAGAAGTGTTCCCAGCACTTTCGCTCCCGAAAAAGGACGAAAAGAAGGTAAGTGGGGTTGAGAGGGCAGGGAGGGGATTGTTTGGAGGGTGGGGTGGGGTAGAGGGACACAACACTTACCTGAATCCCAGGGTGGGGAGGATGGCAGCATCCAGCCATGTGGAGGCTCGGAGTGTGCATTGCCCCGTTCAGAGCCTCCTTATTGGCTGAGGGGCAGCCACACCCCCTGCCGGGAACAAAGGAAAGGAATCCCATGCGAGGGATTCCCGGTCGGGTAAAGCCCCGGCGATGACCAATCTGATTGTTACATTCTGATTTACCATCGCTGGTTACTAATTCCAATTAATACTCACATTTGATAGACACAGCCTTTGTTACAAATTGATTAACAGACCATGCAATCGATAGACAATTTACTTGAATTAAACATAATTTAAAACCACCATTCCTTACATGCATCTACTTCAACATTAGTAACTAGAAGAAAAGTGCAAGATAGCTTCAACAGAGTTCGAGCAAAATGGCCAAATGCCTTAGAATTATTTTAAGACCAGACACTGGTTACAGAATTGAGCCTTAAAAAATTAAAATTAATTCTGGTACTAATTCCAATTAATACTCACATTTGATAGACACAGCCCTTGTTAAGAATTGATTAACAGACCATGCAAACGATAGACAATTTTCTTGAATTAAACATAATTTAAAACCACCATTCCTTACATGCATCTACTTCAACATTAGTAACTAGAAGAAAAGTGCAAGATAGCTTCAACAGTGTTCGAGCAAAATGGCCAAATGCCTTAGAATTATTTTAAGACCAGACACTGGTTACAGAATTGAGCCTTAAAAAAATAAAATTAATTCTAACTATAACAATATTTTATTATCATGATTGTTATTTAAAGGTTTTAGCAACTCAGCATCACCTCTAAATTAAAGCATATTAAAAAACATAGCAGATTTAATTTGTTTAATTTCATGTTTCGTCAGAACACCCGCTTTCCCCCCAATAACTCTTGTCTGGAAGATGAAATGACAGTTTTCCTAATACATCTTTGACATGGGCAGGCCAGGGGATTGTATAAGCTCTATTTCACCTCACATTACATTAAAGTATTTTTTGTGTTCAAATTAATTGTGGATTGCAAGAAAGCTTCATAAAATATAGTAGGATCTACATAAAACTGTACTAGCTCGTGGTGGCATACACAACTGGATGGAGATTGGAAGAGTGCCAATCATCTTTTACAAAACCCATTTTCTATGTTTTGCAATCGATCACCATTTTTTCAAAATTCCCATATACCTATGACTTACAGGGCAACATTTTTGGCCTTTGCTTTTTAGGCCCAGTTGACATTTACAGGGTAATTCATAGAATTTCGCACAAAAGTAGCGCACGCGGCTAGCGCACAGTGTCCCCGTGCGATACACTGCACCAGCTGCGTGCGATAAAATCCTTTTCATCGCACAGCGTATTCATGGATTTTAGCCTCCAAAACCAGCCGTGGCGCAGAGTGGCGCAGCGACCCTGCAGCAGCGCCAGTTAAGCCCCCAAGAACGCCCTTGCGCAAGGAAAAGCCTTCAAAATTCCAAAATCATCGCAAAGGGCTGCGCTAACCCTGGACCAGTTCACAGGGCTGCCAAACAGCAAACGCCAAGCGGGGAACGTGTATTTCAGTGGTTCTCGGGAAGTTTCACACGCGATTGTCCTGGGTGCGTGTACATCAGGGGTGCGCGGGAAGTAACACATGTGATTCCATCAGGGCACGTGTATTCCAGGGGTGCGCGGGAAGTATCACACGCAAAAACAGCAGGGTACGTGCATTTCAGGGGTGCGCGGGAAGTATCACACGCGATTCCATCAGGGTACGTGTATTTCAGGGGTGCGCGGGAAGTATCACACGCAAAAGCAGCAGGGTATGTGTATTCCAGGGGTGCGCGGGAAGTATCACAAGCGATTCCATCAGGGTACGTGTATCTCAGGGGTGCGCGGGAAGTATCACATGCAAAAGCAGCAGGGTATGTGTATTCCAGGGGTGCGCGGGAAGTATCACACGCAAAAACAGCAGGGTACGTGCATTTCAGGGGTGCGCGGGAAGTATCACACGCGATTCCATCAGGGTACGTGTATTTCAGGGGTGCGCGGGAAGTATCACACGCAAAAGCAGCAGGGTATGTGTATTCCAGGGGTGCGCGGGAAGTATCACACGCGATTCCATCAGGGTACGTGTATTCCAGGGGTGCGCGGGGAGCACTACACGTGAATTGGCCGTGTGGGACCTCCCAGGTGTTCCCTCTACATCCTCTATGGCCCCTGCAGGCAGCCCACACCACAGGGGACTACCCTGCACATGTCCCGCAGGCAGCCCATCCACAATGCCCATGCCCCCCAGCCAACCCACATATCACCTTGCACTACTGCCCACCAACGCATGTCCCCCTGCACCCCACCCCCCCAGCAGTGCAGGGCACCCTCCACCAGGCCCCCACTCATGTCCTCCTGCACCCCTACCCCCCAGCATCCAGTGGCATCCTCCACCAGGCCCCCACTCACATCCCCCTGCACTCCCACCCCCCAGCAGTGCAGGGCACCCTCCACCAGGCCCCCACTCATGTCCCCCCTGCACCCACATCCCCCAGCAGTCAGGGTCACACTCCACAAGGCCCCCACTCATGTCCAACTCATGTCTCCCAGCACCCCCACCCCCCAGCAGTGCAGGGCACCCTCCACCAGGCCACCACTCATGTCCCCCTGCACCCCCACCCCTCACAGCCAGGGGCACCCTCCACCAGGCCCCCACTCATGTCCCCCTGCACCCCCACCCCCCAGCATCCAGGCGCACCCTCCACCAGGCCCCCACTCATGTCCCCCTGCACTTGCACCCCCCAGCAGTGCAGGGCACCCTCCACCAGGCCCCCACTCATGTCCCCCTGCACCCCCACCCACCAGCATCCAGGGGCACCCTCCACCAGGCCCCCACTCATGTCCCCCTGCACCCCCACCCCCCAGCAGTCAGGGGCACCCTCCACCAGGCCCCCACTCATGTCCCCCTGCACCCCCACCCCCCAACATCCAGGGGCACCCTCCACCAGGCCCCCACTCATGTCCCCCTGCACAGCCACCCCCCAGGAGTGCAGGGCACCATCCACCAGGCCCCCACTCATGTCCCCCTGCACCCACACAACCCAGCAGTCAGGGGCACCCTCCACCAGGCCCCCACTCATGTCCAACTCATGTCTCCCAGCACCCTCACCCCCCAGCAGTGCAGGGCACCTTCCACCAGGCCCCCACTCATGTCCCCCTGCACCCCCACCCCCCAGCAGCCAGGGGCACCCTCCACCGGGTCCACACTCATGTCCCCCTGCACCCCCACCCCCCAGCATCCAGGCGCACCCTCCGACCAGGCCCCCACTCATGTCCCCTGCACTCCCACCCCCCAGCAGTGCAGGGCACCCTCCACCAGTCCCCCACTCAGGTCCCCCTGCACCCCACCCCCCAGCATCCAGGGGCACCCTCCACCAGGCCCCCACTCATGTCCCCCTGCACTCCCACCCCCCAGCAGTGCAGGGCACCCTCCACCAGGCCCCCACTCATGTCCCCCTGCACCCCACCCACCAGCAGTCAGGGGCACCGTCCACCAGGCCCCCACTCATGTCCCCCTGCACCCCCACTCCCCACCAGTCAGCGGCACCCTCCACCAGGCCCCCACTCATGTCCCCCTGCACCCCCACCCACCAGCAGCCAGGGGCACCCTCCACCAGGCCCCCACTCATGTCCCCCTGCACCCCTACCCCCCAGCAGTCAGGGGCACCCTCCACCAGGCCCACACACATGTCTTTCACCACCCCCACCCCCCAGCAGTCAGGGGCAGCCTCCACCAGGCCCCCACTCATGTCCCCCTGCACCCCCACCCCCAGCACTGTGGTGCACCCTCCACCAGGCCCCACTCAGGTCCAACTCATGTCTCCCAGCACTCCCAGCCCCCAGCAGTGCAGGGCACCCTCCACCAGGCCCCCACTCATGTCCCCCTGCACCCCACCCACCAGCAGTTAGGGGCACCGTCCACCAGGCCCCCACTCATGTCCCCCTGCACCCCCACCCCCCACCAGTCAGGGGCACCCTCCACCAGGCCCCCACTCATGTCCCCCTGCACCCCCACCCACCAGCAGCCAGGGGCACCCTCCACCAGGCCCCCACTCATGTCCCCCTGCACCCCTACCCCCCAGCAGTCAGGGGCACCCTCCACCAGGCCCACACACATGTCTTTCACCACCCCCACCCCCCAGCAGTCAGGGGCAGCCTCCACCAGGCCCCCACTCATGTCCCCCTGCACCCCCACCCCCAGCACGGTGGTGCACCCTCCACCAGGCCCCACTCAGGTCCAACTCATGTCTCCCAGCACTCCCAGCCCCCAGCAGTGCAGGGCACCCTCCACCAGGCCCCCACTGATGTCCCCCTGCACCCCACACCCCAGCAGCCAGGGGCACCCTCCTCCAGGCCCCCACTCATGTCCCCCTGCACTCCCACCCCCCAGCAGTGCAGGGCACCCTCCACCAGGCCCCCACTCATGTCCCCCTGCACCCCCACCCCCCAGCATCCAGGGGCACCCTCCACCAGGCCCCCACTCATGTCCCCCTGCACCCCCACCCCCCAGCAGTCAGGGGCACCCTCCACCAGGCCCCCACTCATGTCCCCCTGCACCACCACCCCCAGCATCCAGGGGCACCCTCTACCAGGCCCCCACTCATGTCCCCCTGCACTCCCACCCCCAGCAGTGCAGGTCTCCCTCCACCAGGCCCCCACTCATGTCCCCCTGCACCCACCCCCCCCCCAGCAGTCAGGGGCATCCTCCACCAGGCCCCCACTCATGTCCCCCTGCACCCCCACCCCCCAGCAGCCAGGGGCACCCTCCACCAGGCCCCCACACATGTCCCCCTGCACCTCCACCCCACAGCATCCAGGCGCACCCTCCACTAGGCCCCCACTCATGTCCCCCTGCACTCCCACCCCCCAGCAGTGCAGGGCACCCTCCACCAGGCCCCCACTCATGTCCCCCTGAACCCCCACCCCACAGCATCCAGGGGCACCCTCCACACACAAGCACCATCCATGTGTCACACATGAGAGCCCTCGCATGTGTCAGCCTCACGGCCCTGTACCCCCCCATACTTGGCCACATAAAACCACATGTGCAACATGCACACTCCTGCCACACCACCACACGCACAGCTTACAATCAGTATGCATGTACACTTACCGCTCGACTCCAGACGGGTCTGCCTCTCAAGGACCTAGACGTGGAACGCTGGGGATATGCGTTCCAGGACCCTCATCTGATCTTCCGACAAGTGGCACCGGCGCCCCTTAGCATCCGCTGCTTTCAGGAGGCGCTGTTCCTTCTTGAGGGTCCTGGACCTGAAGTCCTCCCAGCGCTTCTTCACATGATGGAATAGTCGGACTGCCACCCCCTCCGCGTTGATGGCAGTCACGATGTCCGTCCAGATCTGAGTCCGTCCTTCCTTGTCGGCGTGCAACCTTCCAAAGAGGGCATCATACAGCCCAGGACATGCTCCACCAGGACACCAACTTTGGTGGCAGTGAAGCTGGTGCCCCTCTGCCTCTCTGGCCGGGGGTTGCCACTGGTGCCAGATGTTGCAGTGCCCAACATGGCAACCCCAGAGGCAGGAGTGGGTGGGCAACTGGGTCCTGGGGCTGGGCTGTGGAGCGATGGTATCCCAGTCGGGAGTCTTCGGTTCCAGCAGGGGTGGTCACAGCAACAGCACCCCTGGCTGATGTGCAGGCAGCAAATGGCAGGACACGTGGGCAGCAGGCAGTCAGGCAGCAGCAGATGGCAGGTGGGAGCATGCTCGGGGTTCTGGGGGGCAGTAATTCAGCCTTCTGGGTAGGAGCGTGGTCTTCTGTGTGCTTACGCGTGGCCAGCTTGATACGGAGTGATTTGGCACGTGAAAATCCAGCACGTCTGCGTGTAATTCGAGGAAAGGCCCTTAGCGCGTAAGCGCGTCAGCACACGTACATTAATTCATTGGCCCAAAGGCCCCCAGGCGCGTCTATGATGTCACGCGCATGGCCGTTGAGAATGGCGCGTGTTAAAAAAATACACGTCCGAGTGTCAAAGCGTGTAATTGGTGGAAATGGCCTCAGCGCGTATGCGCGTCTGTGATGTATGTATAAAAGGTACGTGTAGAACACCATTTCCTTGTACGTGCTTTTCGTGGAGAGTGAGTGGGTGAAATTTGTACTTCTTGTCGGTTCACACGCGATTTACTTCACAGCGTTTCAAGTTCGTACTCCCTGTTACCTCTGACAGCTTTTTCTCTTTTCCTCTTTTTCCTGTGCCTGTTTCCTCAAACAGCGTTCCCTTCTACTGTTGTCCTGTGTCCTCAGACAGCGTACAATTCTTCTTTTGGCGGGGGTGTCGCATACGCGCACACGCGCGTCTTTTTCACGCTTTTTTTCCTGGCAGACGGTGAGTCGCGCACGTATTTAACATCTGTGCTTGCCCCGTGTGTCGCGTACCCCTTCAGAGGTCATTCTAGGCTGCGTGTGACACGCATACATTCATTCTTGTGTTTCTGGGTGCCACAGCGTAGTGCAGGTTTATTTTTCCACACACGTGGTCTAGGAGGGGTTGCGATCTTTAACAAGATCGATTCTAAGTATTCAATACGGGGGATCTCAAAACTACCATTGATTGGCCACTGAAATTCGGAGGAATGTCTGGTCTGTCTGTGCCAAATATCATTAAATACTATACTTCCAATGCCATACTTACAGTACATAGTACATGCCGGCGACCCCTCCTGTGGTGCCGGGCGGCTAAATTCCAAGGATTGTCGATCGCTGCGGAACAGAGCCCTAAAGCAGCTAGACAATTTCCCAGGCATTTCACAAAATATTGGTGTTACCTGGTCAATAATTGTGTCTGCAGATACAATACGCCAAATTCAAATTGTCAGGGTTAAATTAAGAGCCGGGTCACGACTGGACCTGATCAAACCTAAGGAGGACCGTACTGTTTATCAAAGAACTTACCTAACAAATTTTACCTTGTGTTTGGTGGTTTCGGCAAATCTGCCCGCCTCAAAAATTGGACCCTCGTCAAGATGCCGTGTCAGACCACACGACTATCGTCCAAGGATCGGATCGTGCAGCGCTGCCGAGGTATCGTGTCTCGATCGGTCGGGCCCGCAGAATCACACCGTCCGATCCCGGTTCGATAGTCTGCGTCAACCTTCAATGATCCGGCATCAATCTTGAGGGTCCCTATTCGGGCGCCAACTGTGAAAACAAAGAAATTGATATGAGGCCGGGAAGCCCAAAGGAAACACACCAACACAGGTTACAAAGAACATACAAAGTGCTTTATTTAAAAGCTGCAACAGTTACCAAAAAAGTCAATTGACAAACGGATAGCTATTCGGCTCTCAGAGTAACAGAACAAACTTCAATGAGAGTTCACTGCGTTAGTGTGAGAGACCGTACATTGGGATACTCGTGTTTTTATACTCTTTATCCTGCTCTGGCCAACCCCCTCGCGGGTTAACCATTCTTAAGACCAGGCCTAGGGTTCCTTGCCAGGTCAATCCCATAATGTAGGCATTTTGATCAGTTCCGCTGATACAGTTGTTCATTTACACATAGGTCAGGGATAGGACAAGGTCTCAGTTCGCGACCCCAACAAGTGGCCTACAGGCATATTATTTATTCATGTGTGCGGAGGTCACAATGGCCAGAATCCCACTCGAAATGTCATTCGGCCTCCAATTTGGTGTTCAGGGTGACTTCCACATTACAAGAGAACCTAAAATGGCGGCTAAATCCAAGATGGCGATTTACACAGTACATTAAGGTCAAGACCTTGCCGCGGAATCTATTTACACAATGTTTTAGACAACTTGGCGTAGGCCAACACACATTCAAACAATGCAATAGGAGGTATAATATTATTTCGATTCCAACAGCCCGTCAAGGAAGCCCACCTTCAATGAGGCCGAACTGAATGCACTTGTAGAGTATGTGTCCGCACATGACCGCAAAATGGTGATTGTTGCAGGATCCAAGACCACACCTGCACAACGTCTGGCACACTGGCAGACCATCGCGGACATCATAAGTGCCCTTGGAATCGTGAGGGGCACAGCTACTTAATGCTACAAGCGCTGGAATGACCTGAAGCGCAGGGCAAAGAATAAGCTGGCCTCAAGTCATGCCGCTACTCTAGTGACTGGAGGTGGGTCTCCAGCAGCAGAGGACATAGAACTCACTCCACATGAGCATGTTGCTGGGACCTATGTCACGGAGGAACAGATCCAAGGCGTGGGAGAAATGGCAGATTACGAGGCATTGTCCGGTGAGTGCACATGCATGTGTGTGTCATCCATGTGCATGGTGTGTGTGTGAGGGCTTCTGTTTGGCTGCCAGGTGAGGGTGTGTGTGCCTGAGTGGTTTGGGTCACCCATGTGCCTCATCCAATACATTCTGCGCACCAGCATTTGGGTATAGCAGTATCGCTTCTGACAACAGTAGACATCCAGCCCAACACCACGCCAGTTGCCCTTGAAGTGTCATCTTGCCACAACATTGTTTCTTATTTTTCTCTTTTTATTCTGGCAGATTGTTTGCATTCCACCACTTTTACTAGGCATTTCTCAGTCCTATTGTCACATGTCTGACATGGCTATGGTACAGTGGACTGACTTTGTTTCCTGGATATCATTTGTTTAGACATGTCCTTGTGCTATAGGACCATTTTGGACTGGCCGCTCCAGGTTAAACATTTGAACCATTTCAATTAAAAAATCAATTTCATGAGCAAACTAGACTGAATGAACAATTGGTGCCCTCCTCTCCCTCTTCACTTTATGGCTAGGGTACATGCCATCTGTGTGATGGCATGTGTATTTGACCTGCCAATCACAGGCCAATGTGTGATGCCACTGCTAGGCAGCATGCAGCAAATGTGTTCATCTTCCATCTTGGTGTCATCAATCTGCCTCCCCTTCATACGCAGTGACGGTGCATGCATGGGAGGGTTTTAGTCATGTGGGACATGCGTCAATCAAGTACTGCTTCTGTAGCTTCTCAGCCCTAATTGTGTGCCATAGTGCTAATGCCTGTTTCCATTTCTTTTCTTTTATGTCTTTGCAGGGGATGACGCACTTGATACTGCTGGGGTTGTGGAGATGGTGCAGACCCAGGAGGGGTCTCAGTGCCGACCGACCACCAGTGAGGGACGTGGTGTGGTGGTGGGTGAGAACCCACAACTGCTGCAGGTCGTGCTCTCAAGGGGTGTCTATGGGTGCACCTCCCCCGAGCTGTATTCAGGTGTCGATTCGGATGATGAGACCTATGTGGCGTCGCAGGTGAGTGTTCCTGGGAGGGATTCTGTTCTGTCCGACCCACCTGCACCAGGGGTAGAACCCTCAATGGGGATGTCAGTGTTGGCAGGTATGCCTTTGGTGGTTACGGATGCAGGGTCACACTCCGCAACATCTGATCCTGTTCCTGGGCCAGCAGATCAGAGGGGGAATGCAGTCCTGCAGCCTCAGGCAGTGCCGGCAAAGCAAGGCACAGTTCGACCTTGCCCCAGACAGGTGTGGTGCCCGCCGACGTGGTGGCCGTACGCCACCTAGCAATACCGCATGGGAGCAATCCATATACGGTATGGCAACCCAACAGGCAGCATCATCAGAGATTATGGCTCAGGCCTTGGATAGGATGGCCACTTCCATTGTCCCCCCAGAAAGGCTGATGGAGCGACTACAGCAGGCAACAGACTCCATCTGCCAGTCACACAGGGAGGACATGTTGGCGACCAACAGGGACAGGCGGGCGGCACTGGCGACTCTGCGGGAAGCCATTTCCATAGAGTCCCAGGGCCACAGGGAAGCCCTGAGGTTGGAACTCTGTCACCTCAGGACGACTCTTGTTGAGCTTGAGGCTTCAACAAACACAAGGACAGAACAGCAGCTGGAGCGTCTCACATGTACACTCTCAGCTGAGATGCAGGCAACTCGTGAGGAGGTCCGGTCATCCCGTGAGTTATTGCATGGGGACCTCCGCACGATTATCCTCCAGAACCAGACCTTCCAGACCCGCATGCTTGCTGCCATGGAGGACCAGACTAGGGCTTTGCGTGGGCTGCCTCCCATAGTGCCAACACCTCCTGAGGCAGCTGCAGAGTGTGGGGAGAGCGACAGCAGTGATTCTCTCACAATAGGGTAGCCGTGCAGGCCATGAGCTCATGGAGGTGTTTTTTTTTCCGCAAGATCCACAAAGGTGGGTTTTGGTGTGCACCCTGTCCTCGGACCTCCTGGGTGGCCTCCCCCACCCCACCCCCCCATGCCCATTGATGGCCATTTTTGATTTATTTTATTTATGTATTTATTTATTTATTTTTTGGACAGTGTGTTGCCTTGTGTGGCTCCCGTGTGCATACGCTGTATTGTGGCTGGGCACATGCAGGCTTGTCATGAATTTGGGTCAGATGCTTGGGTTTGTGTGACACACACCCCTCCTGCTTCCCGTTTCCATGGGCTTGCAAAGGGTGTGCCCAAGTGACATTGACGTACACGGTGACGTTGGACTCCCATTTGATGTGTGGGCAGTCTGTAGTCAATACTGTGTATACATTCCTAGTGCATATTGTTGTTGTATTGTACACTGCATGGTGTATTGATATGTGGCTCTGCATCCATCTCATCCTCCTATTTTGCAGGTCCATTTCTCATGTCTTCACAAGGCGGTCTACTTTGGAACTGGAGTACATGTTGTAAGCAGTGCACCTACACTCTTGCGTGGCGCTAACACTGTATACTTGGAAGTGTTCAAAGTGCTGGCATTATCAGGTAGTGAGGCTACCAATTTTTTAAGTCTGTACTGTCATGTTTATGGTAGGTTGCAGGTTGTGTAGGTGATTGGTATTCTTGGTAAGTATTTGGTAATGTGTGTTGTAGGTCCTGCATTACTGTGAACATTTCATGTGTGACCAGTTTCCATTAGGGACACTGTAGTTGGTGACACTTGGGGCATGTTGTGGGGATTAATTTGTTTGCTCTCACATTGCATGACATGCCATGGTGTGTTGTGTGGCCGTGCCGGGGGGGGGTTGGGTGGCATGGCACTGTTCTCATGTAGTATTTTGCATGTGGGTATTCATTTCTGCTGCATGGAAGTGTGTCTTTTGATGACACTGCATTGGTGGTGTTTGTGTGGGTAGGGATGCACACATTGTGACACTTCCACATGAACAATCTCAGGCTGCTATGGTTCTGACAGTTGACTGTCCCTTTGTTCGTCCTAATTGTCAGGTCGAGTCATCATTGCTTATCAGATGGTATGTGCCAGGGCTGTGTGCACTCCACAGGGGTGTGATTTCTATGTGAAGTAATTAGCCACCAGCTGCATACGGGCTGCCTCACCCCGTGCCCTTTCCCCTCCCATGCGCAGCGGGCGTGCATGTGGTTGGGGATGTGGGGGCACCACCATGTCCACAGCCAGGCCCCGGCGTGTTGCAACATTGTGCAGGACACATGCTGCCACTATGATCCTGCACACTACTGGGGGCGCATATAACAGCTGCCCGCCAGAATGGTCAAGGGAGCGAAAGCGTGACTTGAGCACTCCGAATGTGCGCTCCACTATGCCCCGGGTTGCAATATGGGCTTTGTTGTATCTTACCTTGGGTGGCGTGATGGGGTTCCGAATTGGCGTCATCATGTGGGTGCTCAGAGGGTAGGCACTGTCCCCTGGTGAGGAGGTGATGGGTATCATTAGTGGGGTAGTGACATAACTCTGCATCTGACATGCATGCATGTGCAGTGGCAGTCATAATCACCAAGCAGCCATGTATCGCCATGCCGCCCAGCTTCTAGGTCCCAGCTTAGGGTAGACATTCGGTAAATGAAGCTGTCGTGGGTGGACCCTGGATAGTTGGCATATACTGAGGTGATGATTCCCTTGGCATTACATACTACCTGCACGTTGATGGAATGCCAGTGCTTGTGGTTCCTATAGATGTTCTCAGATGCCCTGGGGGGACGTAGTGCCACATGGGTGCAGTCAATGGCACCTAGCACTTTGGGGAATTGTGCCACACCGTAGAAATCCAGGGCGGCAGCCTGCCTTTCTGCAGGTGTCCTGGGCAGGTATATGTGCCTGCTGTTATGGTGAATTCTCTGTTTAGGCTGAATTTCCTAACCTAGTGAGTCCCCCAGCAGCTTTGCTGGATTTCTGGAGTTTGTTTTTTCCATCCTGCCAAGAGTGAGACTCTTTTTCTCCCACTCTTGGACATGAATGTGTGTAATTCCTTTGAATGTCAATGTATTCTATGGGCTATGGAGTCTTTTACTCCATAGGGTCTCATATGTTTTGCTATGTGTGTTACAACGCACCCTCAGTGCCGTAACACTGGGGCGTCCTAGCAAACCTCCACCATAGACTCCATACCCGGGGCCTGACTACTGTCTCCCCGGGAATGTAAAGTCACCATTGGCTTTACTAGACCTAAATTTACTAATGGAACTAGTACAAACCATCCTATTTGTAACGCTCACCTGAATCCCTCGGAGGCGCAGGTCTGGGCTGGGGGTTCTCAGAGTCTTCTAGGGTCACGCGCAGGCCTCGAATGCCACCCTGGAAAGGGCCTTGCCTCACTGAGATCTTGATCTGAAGGGTGAGGTGTCTGCAATTATGAGAGCAAGGGGTTAATATGGATATATAAGCCTGACTGGGTAAGCTGCCTCCCCTTCCTGGTACTCCCAAGTAGTTCGTAGGCTAAATGTGCTCACCTTATGTAGGTGAAAGCGGAGCTCTCCATCCTGCGTCTGTGCAGGGGCGCCGAAGCCAGTTACTTCACTGGTTAATTGTCCAGCCTCTTGGTTGCAGAGGATGAAGATTTGGAGCTAGGCCGTTGTTAGCAGCACGAACGGTGGTTGCTTGAATATGGAGGTCCGGAGAGGGATGGAATGGCGAAGGTATTGCAGGCAAGTAAGTAGAAAATGTCAATTCGAAGTTAAAAGCACTTCTTAATGTCTCTTTTCCTTTTTCAGGTCGCAGAAGCAGCTGGGTAGAAAAATGGATGTCGAGGAATGCACCGAGGAGTGAGAAAGATGAGCGCTGCCCAAAACACGTGCGTATAGATGGAGTTTTGTATTTCTTAATGATGTCCTTTTGTTTTGCAGATGCGAGTAGCAGCGTCGGCGGAGGCGAGAAGAATGCAGCGCAGGTAAGGAAAGTTTCACGGAGGTTTACTAACCAATGTCTTTACTTTTACAGGGTGCCGAAAAAAATGGAAAGCTGCAGCCCGTGGCTTGAGATGCACCGATGGATTGGGTAAGTGCTGCGCTGGTTTTTATCTCGTGCTAACCTGGTGTTCTTTTCCCTTTTCAGATGCTGCTGAAGACGAAGATGGTATTTCGGAAGGTAAGATTGCGGATTTCTCTTCCCCAGATGCAGAAGTTGAAGATTCTCTGGAGCTGACACGGTGAGCGTCCTGCTGCTATTGCAGAATAACGCGAAGCACGTTGCTCTGATCGGGCGTGGTTTAAATAGCTTACTGGAGTGCTTAGGTGTCTCCTTCCACAGCAGCCTCGCCCAGGTAAGAAGTCCCAGCTTCCAGAATAGTTTCAGTATCCAGTCCCAGGGAGTGGTGCTGGCCACACCCAGAAGGTAAAGTAGTTCCAACCATGGATGGATGAGGATTTCATCCTGCAGGTGAGTGAGCAGCATGGTCTGCAGCAGGTAGGTCCGCCCAAGCACCATTCCTTACATCATGAGCCCGGCACGTCCTGTGCCGGGACTGGGTCCCCTTATGAACCTGGCGCTACTGGCGCCAGGACAAGGTCCATAAGGCCCCTATGGGAGCCGATGGGTGCCTGGAAATGAAGTTGTGACCCAGCTTCCGAGGCAGTTGGGCTAAACCTGACTCCTTGGAGGCTGCGGTCATGACAGGACCCCCCCTCAAGCCCCCTCCCAAGCTTGTCTTTTCCGGAGGTTTTGGCTTGTTGGGAAAAGCCCGATGAAATTTTCGGACTAGACGAGGTGCATGTACATATTCTGAGGGTTCCCAGGATCTCTCCTGGGGTCCATATCCTTTCCAATCAATTAAGTAGTATAGTTTTGATTTGGAAATTTTGGAGTCCAAGATGTCTCGGATTTCAAATTCGGATTCTCCGTCAACTTGGATTGGCTCAGGAGGTTTAGTCAAACGGGTTCCGGGTTGCACAGGTTTCAGGAGAGAAACATGGAAGACAGGATGTATCTTCATTCGAGTAGTTAATTCTAGTTTGACCGCCACTGGGTTAATCACGGCCGTGATCGAGTAGGGTCCTAAATATCTTGGGTTGAAGGTGCGTGGCCCTTTTAAAGGTAAATGTTTAGTGGACAGCCAGACTTGATCTCCTTTTTGATATTGAGGAGCCTCTTTTCGATGTTGGTCTGCTCCTTTTTTGTATGATTCTTTAGCTCGTTGAAGATGAGCTGTGGCTTCTATAAATGCTTGAGTTATCGTCGAATGCAGATGGTCAACAGCAGGTGTTCCGAGAGCTTGAGGTGGGTCCAGATTTGAGGTTCGAGGATGACTTCCATACAGCAGGAAAAAAGGGGTTTTTCCCGTCCCAGAATGGATTGAATTATTGTAGGCGTATTCAGCAATCCAAAGGACATCCTTCCAAGTACCCTCGGATTGATGCAACATGCAGCGCAGATATTGTTCCAAAGTTTGGTTAGTTCTCTCAGTCTGCCCGTCGGTTTGAGGGTGATGGCTGGTGGAAAGTCGTACATCAATTTGTGCTAAAAGACAACAACTCCGCAAAAAATGGGAAATAAATTGGCTCCTTCGGTCAGAGATTAGTACTGAAGGGAAACCGTGCAACCGGACAATGTTTTCAAGAAATTCTCGGGCTAGAATGGAAGCTGTAGGTAAGCCCTTCAGTGGGATAAAATGAGCCATTTTTGAAAAAAGGTCCACGATCACTAGAATTGTGTTGTATCCGGAGCAAGGGGGTAAATCCGTGATAAAATCCATCGAGAGCGTGTGCCAAGGGCCTGGTGGAATGTCTATTGGACGTAGTAATCCTGCTGGTTTTTCCTTCTGACTCTTGTTTTGTGCGCAGATACCACAAGAAGCCGCAAACTTTTTAACATCTTTCCTCCAAGATGGCCACCAAAAATGCCTTTTAATTTTCTCTGAGGTTTTGGCAACTCTAGGATGTCCTTCCATTAGAGAATCATGGTAGCAGGTGATGACCTGTTTTTGTAAGTCAACGCAGGGTAAGAATAGTCTTCCTTGGAAATACAATAGGTTCTGATCTATTGTAAAATCCTTTCCTTTCAATTGCCAATTCGATGAATCTTCAGGAGTTATGAGTTGATTGACCCTTGCTTTAATCTCTTCGAGGGATAGTGTGTTGATTGCTCCTAGTATCTTTTGTTCAGGAATTATTGGCACCGGCTCCGGATTAGCTGTAAGTTCCGTCTACCCCTATCCGGGAAAGGGCGTCTGCTTTTCCGTTCCTAACGCCTGGTCGATATGTGATTACAAAATCGAATTCTGCGAAGAATAAAGCCCAGCGTAGTTGCCTCGAAGATTGAGCTTTAGCTGACTTCAGGTACTGGAGGTTACGGTGATCCCTGATTACAGTTACTGTGTGCCGGGCTCCCAAAAGATAATGCCGCCAGGCCTTAAAGGCGGACTTAATTGCCAAGAGTTCTTTGTCCGTAATTGTGTAGTTGATCTCAGGAGCCGAAAATTTGCGAGACCAAAAGGCTACAGGGTGTAACTGGTGCGTTTCGGGGTCTCTTTGTGACAGCACCGCCCCCATTGCTAGACTGGAAGTGTCTGTCTCGACGATGTAGGGAAGTTCTGGACGGGGATGCCTTAAGACTGGAGCAGAGATAAATTTGGCTTTTAATTCTTGGAAGGCTTGTTCGGCTTCTGGAGTCCACTCGAATTTTTTATTCTTTTTCAGAAGAGCCGTGATAGGTTGGACTACCCGAGAGAATTCAGGAATGAACCTTCGGTAAAAATTAGCGAAGCCCAGCATGCTCTGTACACCTTTCACGGAAGTTGGGGAAGGCCATTTGGTGATAGCATCCACTTTTCTTGAGTCCATGTGAACTCCGTTGGGTGACAAGATGAACCCTAAAAATTCCACTTCCTTTGCGTGAAAGGTACACTTCTCCAGTTTAGCAAACAAGCGGTGTTGGCGAAGTCTCTGTAAAACCGCTGTGACGTGTCTACGATGATCAGGATGTCGTCAATATAAATGACTACGCACACATCAATAAGTTCTCTGAGGACATCATTCATGAAAAACTGGAAAGCGGCCGGTGCGTTACATAGTCCGAAGGGCATTACTTGATACTCAAATAATCCATATTTAGTGCGAAAGGCCGTCTTCCATTCGTCGCCCTCCTTAATGCGTACCAAATGGTAAGCTCCTCTGAGGTCTAACTTTGTGTATATGCAGGCGCCTTTTACCTGGTCCAATAATTCAGGAATCAAGGGCAACGGGTATCGGTTTTTGACTGTAATCTGGTTCAGGGCACGATAATCGATACAAGTTCTTAGGTCACCTTCCTTTTTCGGGACGAAGAACAAAGCTGAGGAAGCCGGGGATTTCGAGGGGCGGATGAATCCGTTAGCCAAGTACTGGTCCAAGTATTGCCTGAGATGGAGGTTTTCTGGTTCAGTGAGGGCATATATTCTACTGCACGGAGGGGTGGACCCAGGTATTAGGTCTATCTGGCAGTCATATGACCGATGCGGAGGCAGGGTGTTGGCTTGATCTTTCTGAAAGACGTCGCTGAACTCTTGGTATTCCAGAGGTAATCGGGGGTCCTCGGAAGTGATGGCTGCTAGCTTGATTTCGGGCTGAGGATAACAGGTTGAAGCGCATTCTGGAAACCGAATTACCTTGGCTCGCCAGTCTATCTGAGGATTGTGCTTTTCCAACCAAGGCATTCCTAGAATCACCTGAAACTGCGGGGCCTTGATTACATCAAACACGATCTTCTCCCGATGTCCGTCCTGACATAACAACGTTACCTCCATGGTGGTATGAGAAACTGGTCCGGAAGCTATTTCAGTACCATCCACTGTAGTGATTACGTCCTTTACCATCTTGGGACGTAGGGTAAGATCCATCCTGATAGCCAAGTCTTGGTCCACATAATTACCGATTGCTCCGCTATCAATGTATACTTTGATAGCATGCATGCGATCTGGTCTATTGGGACTTATGAGGACCATAGGCATTACCAAATGCGAGGTCAAGGAACTGGTTTTAACGCTCGGCAAGCGGACCTCTACGCTTGTCGGGCAAGGTCGTTTCCCGATTCCAGTTTCTCAGCATTTTTATCAGAAACTCCTACGGTCTTCTTGATCGGTTTCACTGAGCAATCACGAAGGAAATGTCCAGAATTCCCACAGTATAGGCACAGCTGTAATAGCGTTCTTCTTTCCCGTTCTTTCTGAGTTAATGGTCCTTTTACTACTCCTATTTGCATTGGTTCCACGGAGTCATTCCCTTTAGAGGAGCTCTGAGGTCTTGAAAGTACCCGGGTTTCAAATCTGGATCGATCGGTCTTCCTGTTCTGTAGCCGATGATCTAATTGGACTACTAGGTCGATATAATCTGAACAGTCTTGCGGCGGATTAACCACCTGTGCTAAAACGTCTTTAAGTTCCCCACGTAGACCTCTGTAGAAGAGCGTGATTCTCTTATCTTCAGGCCACCTGGTCTCAACCACTAGTCTATTAAAGGACGCTATGTAAGCCAGGAGATCCTGACTACCTAGTCTGAGTGACAGGAGTTCATTGTCCAAGGCCTGCCCCTGTGAATGTCTTGCGAACAACTTTTCCATACTGGTCTGAAAGTCTTGAAAGTTATAGAGGAGCGGGTCATCCTGTGTCACGAGAGGAATGGACCAATCTGCAGCACTACCGCTAAGATAGGAAAGTACAAACGCTACCTTGGCTTGGTCCGTTGGGAATGCGGCGGGTCTACACAGAAAGTGCAAGCGGCATTGATTGATGAATACTGCATATCGCTTTGGATCACCGGAAAAACGTTCGGGCGGGGCCAAAGGCACATTCCCTGGCAGATTAATTTGCACCGGAGTACTTGAGGTTGTAGGAGTGCCGCCCCCTCCATAGGGAGGCAGTGGCGTCTGTCCCGCTTGAGCCTGTAGCAACTGTCTGGCCAGATCATCCGTCCGTTCCTTGGCAATGATCAACTCCCTTCATAAAGCGTTTGTTTCTTGGCGAGATGCCTGTACTTATGCCCTTAGTTCCCCCAACAATTGAGCCAGTTGATCTGTGTCCCAGGTTTCCATTGCGCCTGGGTGGGAAAATTGCGGTAGGCTTCGCGTTCTGTAACGCTCACCTGAATCCCTCGGAGGCGCAGGTCTGGGCTGGGGGTTCTCGGAGTCTTCTAGGGTCACGCGCAGGCCTCGAATGCCACCCTGGAAAGGGCCTTGCCTCACTGAGATCTTGATCTGAAGGGTGAGGTGTCTGCAATTATGAGAGCAAGGGGTTAATATGGATATATAAGCCTGACTGGGTAAGCTGCCTCCCCTTCCTGGTACTCCCAAGTAGTTCGTAGGCTAAATGTGCTCACCTTATGTAGGTGAAAGCGGAGCTCTCCATCCTGCGTCTGTGCAGGGGCGCCGAAGCCAGTTACTTCACTGGTTAATTGTCCAGCCTCTTGGTTGCAGAGGATGAAGATTTGGAGCTAGGCCGTTGTTAGCAGCACGAACGGCGGTTGCTTGAATATGGAGGTCCGGAGAGCGATGGAATGGCGAAGGTATTGCAGGCAAGTAAGTAGAAAATGTCAATTCGAAGTTAAAAGCACTTCTTAATGTCTCTTTTCCTTTTTCAGGTCGCAGAAGCAGCTGGGTAGAAAAATGGATGTCGAGGAATGCACCGAGGAGTGAGAAAGATGAGCGCTGCCCAAAACACGTAGGTATAGATGGAGTTTTGTATTTCTTAATGATGTCCTTTTGTTTTGCAGATGCGAGTAGCAGCGTCGGCGGAGGCGAGAAGAATGCAGCGCAGGTAAGGAAAGTTTCACGGAGGTTTACTAACCAATGTCTTTACTTCCACAGGGTGCCGAAAAAAATGGAAAGCTGCAGCCCATGGCTTGAGATGCACCGATGGATTGGGTAAGTGCTGCGCTGGTTTTTATCTCGTGCTAACCTGGTGTTCTTTTCCCTTTTCAGATGCTGCTGAAGACGAAGATGGTATTTCGGAAGGTAAGATTGCGGATTTCTCTTCCCCAGATGCAGAAGTTGAAGATTCTCTGGAGCTGACACGGTGTGCGTCCTGCTGCTATTGCAGAATAACGCGAAGCACGTTGCTCTGATCGGGCGTGGTTTAAATAGCTTACTGGAGTGCTTAGGTGTCTCCTTCCACAGCAGCCTCGCCCAGGAAAGAAGTCCCAGCTTCCAGAATAGTTCCAGTATCCAGTCCCAGGGAGTGGTGCTGGCCACACCCAGAAGGTAAAGTAGTTCCAGCCATGGATGGATGAGGATTTCATCCTGCAGGTGGTCTGCAGCAGGTAGGTCCACCCAAGCACCATTCCTTACATCATGAGCCCGGCACGTCCTGTGCCGGGACTGGGTCCCCTTATGAGCCTGGCGCCACTGGCGCCAGGACAAGGTCCATAAGGCCCCTATGGGAGCCGATGGGTGCCTGGAAATGAAGTTGTGACCCAGCTTCCGAGGCAGTTGGGCTAAACCTGACTCCTTGGAGGCTGCGGTCATGACACTATTGTGGACTTACTAGTAGGAGTAATTCGATGACTCCTAGGTCTGTTATTCGAGGGGGCACTGTCCCGTCCCCCTTCGTCAAGTTTTGGCTGGTGGCAGTGGAAACTACTTGTTATATTCGACCCCGAATATAACCCTATGGGATTCTTCCCATTGTTGGAGGTTAATACTTTTTCACATTAATCTCTAACATACCACCGGTTTATTTATCTTAAATAAATCTATCGGTTCGTATTTTCTGCCAGAACTCGGTTTTTAAAATGGCGTCTGTGTTCGTCTCTGTGACTCCTAAATCAAAGGTTGAGCCCTTTGTTCCACTTTTGGCGGGCCTCTACGCAGAGGCCCTCCAAAGTGGTGCCATTCTGTCTGGGTTACCACGGGAGGTGTGGGAGGGGGTTTAGGCACCATGGACTGAGTTGCCTTGCCAACTCAAGTCCCACTCTGGTGTCATTGGCCCAAGTGGTGAGCCACCCCGCTCACCACTTAGTGTGTTTTGATTGACAGCTAGGTTGAATGAATTTGGGTTTTCTGCATAAAAGCAGGGCTTTTGGAACTGGATCTTCAGAAGTTGCCACAGGACCTAAGAATCCGACGAGGGTAAAGCTGAGCCGACCTGCAACGACGACACCTCCGGTGGAGCCCTGCGGAACCGACTCACCACTTCCCGACGACAGAGGAGATCTCCCCGCCGGAGAGTCTCTTCCCCTGACTGGTGGGAACAACCAGTCCCCTTTGCTTTTTCTTCGCTCCAGGACGCAGTGGTCGAATTGCCCGTGCAGAGCACACCGGCAACCGGATAGCCACTACCCCTGTACCGCGACCAAAAGGTGGTGCCTTGTGACGGAGCACTCCGCGGCTGGTCTCTTCCCTGGTGGTGCAACGATCTTCAACTTTCCTTCGACGACAAGATCATCTCTTCTCTTGGCAAAGACCCGACGTGCATCCACCATCAGGAACAACTGCCCCCGTCGGAGCTGTCTCTCCACAAACAAGGTACTGTGTCTACCTGGCTTCCCTTTTTGCCGGATAGAGTGAGGTGTCTTAATCCTCGCCTCTCCATTGGGTCGCCTCCAATTTCTTAATTTTCTGTTCTGAACTGGTCCAATCTGTCTATAACAATTTGCGACAAAGACTCGAAGCGCATTTCCACTGAGATACTTTTTGGGACATATCCCCTTGCCTCCCTCCGAGTGGGCCTGGCCTCTGAACTTTGTGATCTACAGTAGACCCTGCCTTACTTGCCTTGCATTTGTTCTTAAAAGTGTTGGTACCGAGTTGATTTCTTAACCTGCCTTTTCTCTCCCGCCCTAACGAATACCAGAGTGCCATCTAGGTTAAAGCATACACCTCTGTCTGCAAATAAGTGGTGCCGTTGAACCTAGACTTGTCGAACTATTGTTAGGGGGATTGATTTTTTTCTGATAGTAATTGTGATTGAAGTTGTTTGCCGTATTAAGTGCCAGAGTGTTTTCCGTAGATGTGTTGTTATAAATAAATCACTATATATCTTTACACCGAAGCCTTGTTGCGTGTTTGCTTGTCCTACTGTGTAAATTGCCCTATTTTGTATACTCCACATACTGCCCAACTCTTCTTGAGGGAAGTCTGACTGCTCAGCCACAGCTACCAAGTGAATCTGTGTGGTACAGACTGCTACCAAGTGGGTTTACTGCCAAACACCTGTAGTCCTAAATATTTTGCAGTGGTCCCAGAGGGAACTGCACAGGTTTCCGCCTAACACCTGCGGACTGATGGGCGTGCAGTGATGATGTTCAAGACCTGGTGTAGGCAGCGTGACTGCGTGGCCTGTGACACCCCACCCACTATGGCACTTGTCCGCTGAAATGATCCAGTGGCCAAGAAGTGCAGTACATTAAGGACCTTCTCCAGGGGCCTGAGTGCTTGGCAGCACAGGGTGGGTGATGTGAGGTCAACCTCCCACTCACTCACCAGGTCCAGTATTATGTGAGGTGGAAACCTGTACCTCCCATACACCTGGTCATCAGGCATCCCAAAAAGGCTGGTTCTGGGTGTGAAAATTCAGGCCCTAACTATCCTCCTCCTCCTCCTGCTGCTAGGAACTGTACATTAATCCTGGCGTCTGAGCTTGTTTGTTGTTTGCGTGCACTTTTATGCTGCGCGGGTCGACGTACGCCTGCTTCCTGCTGGCGTACGTGTTTCCGGATTAGCACGTTTTTTTGTGCGCATGCCTTAGCCCCGTTCAATTCCATGGATACGTGTTGTTGGCGAGCGTGTAAAACTTCCTGCGCACCCCTGTAATACACGTACCCAAGCAAATTGTGTGTGAGAATTCCCACGCACCCCTATAATACATGTACCCAAGCAAATCGCGTGTGAGAATTCCCACGCACCCCTGTAATACATGTACCCAAGCAAATTGCGTGTGAGAATTCCCCCAAACCCCTACAATACACGTACCCAGGCCAATTGCGTGTACGCGCACTTTCATGCAATGATACTCTGACGTGCAGGGTTTCCACGTGCTATGAGGGAAATACCCGCGCGCGTCACGTCACAGACGCGCTTATGCGCTGAGGGCCTTCGGTCCAATGGAATCGCGTATGCGTGCTGACGTGCTTACGTGCTAATGCCCTTTCCTCGAATTTCACGTTGACGTGCAGGATTTTCACGTGCCAATTCACTCCGTATCAAGCTGGCCACACATAAGCACACGGAAGACCACGCTCCTGCCCAGAAGGCCGAATTACTGCCCCCCAGAGCCCTGAGCAGCCTCCCACGAGCCATCTGCTGCTGCCTGCCTGCCTGCTGCCACCGTGCCCTGCCATTTTGTGCCTGCACATCTGCCATCTGCAGGGGTCCAGTTGCTGTGTCCACCCCTGCTGGAACAGAAGACTCCCGACTTGTATACCATCGCTCCACAGCCCAGCCCCAGGACCCAGTTGCCCATCCACTCCTGCCTCTGGGGTTGCCATGTTGGGCACTGCAACATCTGGCACCAGTGGCAACCCCCGGCCAGAGAGGCAGAGGGGCACCAGCTTCACTGCCACCGAAGTTGGTATCCTGGTGGAGCAAGTCCTGGGGCAGTATGATGCCCTCTTCGGATCGTCACGCGCCAACAAGGAAGGATGGGACAGGATCTGGGACGACTTGGTGGTTGCCATCAACGCGGAGGGGGTGGCAACCTGCAACATCCAGAAAGTCAAGAAGCGCTGGGAGGACTTGAGGTCCAGGACCCTCTTGAAGGCCCAGCGCCTCGTGGAGGGGGGCCGGGGCCGCATGAGTACCATCCAGCTGAGGGTCCTGGAATGTGTAGACCCATCGCTCCATGCCCAGATCCTTGCGAGGCAGACCCGTCTGGAGTTGAGCGGTAAGTGGGCAAGCATTGCTGTGTGAGACAGGGCATGTTGCAGTGTGCTGGTTGTCTAATGCTTGCCTGTATGTGTGACATAGGCCATGTACGCATGTATGTGTGCAGGGACATCATGGTCATGCATGTGAGACCAGTAATGTGTGAACCACACGGTTGGTGCATGTGTTTAAATGCAACATGGGGAGCCCTATGCGGATTGGACACATGAGAGCATGCCAGTCTCTGTTCCTGGACATGGGTGATTGTGAGGGATGGGTGCTGATGCCATGTAATTGTATGGTATCCATGTCTGTGTGTCTGACCTGCATGTCTGTGACTTGTGAATGCCATGGATGCATGACACATGTCTGTGACAATGTACAGATTCACAGATGCAGCCTAGTTATCCTTGTATCCACTGTGTCTGGGGTGTACAAGGCCAGATGGATGAAATTACGTTGATGTGTGTGCATGTGATAGGCATGACCCATGATGCATGTGAGTTCCATAACAACATTGTATGTTTGGAGAGTCCCTTGGACATGTATGCAAATGTCCATAGCATGTGCCATGCCTGTTACTGTGTGTGTTTTGCCTGCACTGACCCATGTGTTGTGGAGGGACATTGTGGAAGTGATCTTTGACAGTGCCACTCATCTGCTATTGCTTCCTGTCTAGGGGACCATTGTACAGTACCCTGATGCTTGTGTTCTATGTCTCCCTCTACACCCGTCGTGGGGATGCCCCCACGGCTGCAGCGGAAGGGGTGGGTGATCCCCCACAGGGGCTTGCAACAGCGGAAGACGGTGTGGAGCCATCCAGGTTGGTGGTTTCCACAGAGGAGGAGGAGGCCGCTACTGAGGTGTACATGGGGCCTGGTGGGGGCATCCCTGCTGGTGCAAGTGGTGCAGTCCAGGGGCAGGAGGCAGCACAGGTCACTGTGGAGGGGCCTGTTCATGTCACTGTCCCTGACACTGTGACTGCACCACCATGCACCAGCAGGGATGCCCCATCCCAGGCCCGTCCGCAGGTAGGGGGGATGTCCATGTCATCTGACTCCCCTCCACCTGCGGACGAGGGGACCCGTGGCCATATGGAGAAGGTCCTGATTGGTGTCGCGTTGTGCACGGGTGTCATTTGTGATGACGTGCATGCTTCCCGGGAGGAGCTTGCACGTCATCACGAAGAGCACCGTGCCAACGTGGCCCAGTTGGGATCGGCTGTGGTCGGGGGTTTCATACATGTGTCGACCAATCTGGCGGCCCTCTCCTCCTCTGTGGAGACTATACGCCAGTCATTCTCCATGCCGTCTTCCGGCCCAAATGCCACCAGGGCCCCCTGTGGACCTGCCCTGACAAACGCAGCCAGCTTGGTCGGGATCCCATCCCTGCCACAGTCGGGAGTCGGAGGTCCAGCAGGGGTGGACACCACAGCAACTGGACCCCAGCAGATGGAGGATGTGCCGGCATCATTGGGCAGGGCACGTGCACGACGGCGTTGGTGGATTCCATCAGCCTGGATGCCATCGTGCTGGCAGAAGCAGTTGCGTCGGAGGCAGCAGCGGAGTCAACGTGGGAGGCATCATGGCTCGGGGCAATCTACATCGGAGGGGCAGGCATCGGCCGGAGGGCAGGAGGACCCAGGACGGGAAGTGTCTTCCGTGTGGCAGCGGTTGGGCCAGCAGATAGGTGCAGAGCGGAAGCGGGCGGAAGAGGCGCGGCTCACGATGGTCAGGGCGGAGAACTCCATGCGGAGGGCCCTGAGGCGGGCCGAGTGCCTCCAGGGAATCCGCAGGGAGTTGGAGGAGGACATGTCAGCGTCCCTGCGGACCCTCGGGGCCATGGAACAGGACCGCCTCCGGGACATCGAACAGGAGTTCGATGATGCCCTGGCCCGGGACACCATGGAGTGAGCCGCTGGACTAGCCCGCCGCCTTTGTATATAGTTAATTAGTGTTAGGTTTTATTTCTTTTTTAGCTTGGACTATGCCCCACTTTTTTGTATATAGTTATTAGTTAGGTAGGTTTTATTGTAGGTTTCATTTACATCGTTGGGATCATGAACCATGGATTTGCACCTATGGGTGGGCATAGGAGCCTGGGATCTGGATTGTGATGACGTGTTGGCTGGGGGACATGTGTGGGGGCCTGCTGGCAGATGCCCCGCACTGCTGGGGGGTGGGGGTGCTTGGAGACATGAGTTGGACATGAGTGGGGGCCTGGTGGAGGGTGCCCCTGACTGGTGGGGGTGCAGGGGGACATGAGTGGGGGCCTGGTGGAGGGTGTCCCTGGCTGCTGGTGGGTGGGGGTGCAGGGGGACATGAGTGGGCGCCTGGTGGAGGGTGCCCCTGACTGCTGGGGGGTGGGGTGCAGGGGGACATGAGTGGGGGCCTGGTGGAGGGTGCCCCTGACTGCTGGGGTGGGGGGTGCAGGGGGACATGAGTGGGGGCCTGTTGGAGGGTGCCCCTGACTGCTGGGGGGTGGGGGTGCAGGGGGACATGAGTGGGGGCCTGGTGGAGGGTGCCCTGCACTGCTGGGGGGTGGGGTGCAGGGGGACATGAGTGGGGGCCTGGTGGAGGGTGCCCTGCACTGCTGGGGGGTGGGAGTGCAGGGGGACATGAGTGGGGGCATGGTGGAGGGTGCCCCTGGATGCTGGGGGGTGGGGGTGCTGGGGGACATGAGTGGGGGCCTGGTGGAGGGTGCCCCTGGCTGCTGGGGGGTGGGGGTGCAGGGGGACATGAGTGGGGGCCTGGTGGAGGGTGCCCCTGACTGGTGGGGGGTGGGGGTGCATGGGGACATGAGTGGGGGCCTGGTGGAGGGTGCCCCTGGCTGCTGGTGGGTGGGGTGCAGGGAGACATGAGTGGGGGCCTGGTGGAGGGTGCCCCTGGCTGCTGGGGGGTGGGGGTGCAGGGGGACATGAGTGGGGGCCTGGTGGAGGGTGCCCCAGACTGCTGGGGGGTGGAGGTGCAGGGGGACATGAGTGGGGGCCTGGTGGAGGGTGCCCCTGACTGCTGGGGGGTAGGGGTGCAGGGGGACATGAGTGGGGGCCTGTTGGAGGGTGCCCCTGACTGCTGAGGGGTGGGGGTGCAGGGGGAAATGAGTAGGACATGAGTGGGGGCCTGGTTGAGGCTGCACCTGACTGCTGGGGGGTAGGGGTGGTGGGAGACATGTGTGTGGGCCTGCTGGCAGGTGCCCCTGAATGCTGGGGTGTGGGGTGGTGGGAGACATGTGTGGGGGCCTGGTGGAGGGTGCCCTGCACCGCTGGGGCGTGGGGGTGCTGGGAGACATGAGTTGGACATGAGTGGGGGCCTGGTGGTGGGTGCACCACAGTGCTGGTGGGTGGGGGTGCAGGGGGACATGAGTGGGGGCCTGGTGGAGGGTGCCCCTTGATGCTGGGGGGTGGGGGTGCAGGGGGACATGAGTGGGGGCCTGGTGGAGGGTGCCCCTGAATGGTGGGGTTGGGGGTGCAGTGGGACATGAGTGGGGGCCTGGTGGAGGGTGCCCCTGGCTGCTGGTGGGTGGGGGTGCAGGGGGACATGAGTGGGGGCCTGGTGGAGGGTGCCCCTGACTGCTGGGGGGTGGGAGTGCAGGGGGACATGAGTGGGGGCCTGTTGGAGGGTGCCCCTGACTGGTGGGGGTGCAGGGGGACATGAGTGGGGGCCTGGTGGAGGGTGTCCCTGGCTGCTGGTGGGTGGGGGTGCAGGGGGACATGAGTGGGCGCCTGGTGGAGGGTGCCCCTGACTGCTGGGGGGTGGGGTGCAGGGGGACATGAGTGGGGGCCTGGTGGAGGGTGCCCCTGACTGCTGGGGTGGGGGGTGCAGGGGGACATGAGTGGGGGCCTGTTGGAGGGTGCCCCTGACTGCTGGGGGGTGGGGGTGCAGGGGGACATGAGTGGGGGCCTGGTGGAGGGTGCCCTGCACTGCTGGGGGGTGGGGTGCAGGGGGACATGAGTGGTGGCCTGGTGGAGGGTGCCCTGCACTGCTGGGGGGTGGGAGTGCAGGGGGACATGAGTGGGGGCATGGTGGAGGGTGCCCCTGGATGCTGGGGGGTGGGGGTGCTGGGGGACATGAGTGGGGGCCTGGTGGAGGGTGCCCCTGGCTGCTGGGGGGTGGGGGTGCAGGGGGACATGAGTGGGGGCCTGGTGGAGGGTGCCCCTGACTGGTGGGGGGTGGGGGTGCATGGGGACATGAGTGGGGGCCTGGTGGAGGGTGCCCCTGGCTGCTGGTGGGTGGGGTGCAGGGAGACATGAGTGGGGGCCTGGTGGAGGGTGCCCCTGGCTGCTGGGGGGTGGGGGTGCAGGGGGACATGAGTGGGGGCCTGGTGGAGGGTGCCCCAGACTGCTGGGGGGTTGAGGTGCAGGGGGACATGAGTGGGGGCCTGGTGGAGGGTGCCCCAGACTGCTGGGGGGTAGGGGTGCAGGGGGACATGAGTGGGGGCCTGTTGGAGGGTGCCCCTGACTGCTGAGGGGTGGGGGTGCAGGGGGAAATGAGTAGGACATGAGTGGGGGCCTGGTTGAGGCTGCACCTGACTGCTGGGGGGTAGGGGTGGTGGGAGACATGTGTGTGGGCCTGCTGGCAGGTGCCCCTGAATGCTGGGGTGTGGGGTGGTGGGAGACATGTGTGGGGGCCTGGTGGAGGGTGCCCTGCACCGCTGGGGCGTGGGGGTGCTGGGAGACATGAGTTGGACATGAGTGGGGGCCTGGTGGTGGGTGCACCACAGTGCTGGTGGGTGGGGGTGCAGGGGGACATGAGTGGGGGCCTGGTGGAGGGTGCCCCTTGATGCTGGGGGGTGGGGGTGCAGGGGGACATGAGTGGGGGCCTGGTGGAGGGTGCCCCTGAATGGTGGGGTTGGGGGTGCAGTGGGACATGAGTGGGGGCCTGGTGGAGGGTGCCCCTGGCTGCTGGTGGGTGGGGGTGCAGGGGGACATGAGTGGGGGCCTGGTGGAGGGTGCCCCTGACTGCTGGGGGGTGGGAGTGCAGGGGGACATGAGTGGGGGCCTGTTGGAGGGTGCCCCTGACTGCTGAGGGGTGGGGGTGCAGGGGGAAATGAGTAGGACATGAGTGGGGGCCTGGTTGAGGCTGCCCCTGACTGCTGGGGGGTAGGGGTGGTGGGAGACATGTGTGTGGGCCTGCTGGCAGGTGCCCCTGAATGCTGGGGTGTGGGGTGGTGGGAGACATGTGTGGGGGCCTGGTGGAGGGTGCCCTGCACCGCTGGGGCGTGGGGGTGCTGGGAGACATGAGTTGGACATGAGTGGGGGCCTGGTGGAGGGTGCACCACAGTGCTGGTGGGTGGGGGTGCAGGGGGACATGAGTGGGGGCCTGGTGGAGGGTGCCCCTTGATGCTGGGGGGTGGGGGTGCAGGGGGACATGAGTGGGGGCCTGGTGGAGGGTGCCCCTGACTGGTGGGGGTGGGGGTGCAGTGGGACATGAGTGGGGGCCTGGTGGAGGGTGCCCCTGGCTGCTGGTGGGTGGGGGTGCAGGGGGACATGAGTGGGGGCCTGGTGGAGGGTGCCCCTGACTGCTGGGGGGTGGGAGTGCAGGGGGACATGAGTGGGGGCCTGGTGGAGGGTGCCCCTGACTGCTGGGGGGTGGGGGTGGTGGGAGACATGTGTGTGGGCCTGCTGGCAGGTGCCCCTGACTGCTGGAGGGTGGGGGTGGTGGGAGACGTGAGTGGGGGCCTGGTGGAGGGTGCCCTGCACTACTGGGGGGTGGGGGTGCAGGGGGACATGAGTGGGGGCCTGGTGGAGGGTGCCCTGCACTGCCGGGGCATGGGGGTGCTGGGAGACATGAGTTGGACATGAGTGGGGGCCTGGTGGAGGGCGCACCACAGTGCTGGGGGGTGGTGGTGCAGGGGGACATGTGTGGGGGCCTAGTGGAGGGTGCCCCTGGATGCTGGTGGGTGGGGGTGCTGGGAGACATGCGTTGGTGATCAGTAGTGCAAGGTGACATGTGAAATACACGTACCCTGCTGAAATCGCGTGTGGAACTTCCTGTGCACCCCGGAATACATGTACCCTGCAGAATTAGCGTGTGGAACTTCACGCGCACCCCGGAATCCATGTACCCTGCTGAAATCGCTTGTGGAACTTCCCGCGCACCCCGGAATACACGTACCCTGCAGAATTAGCGTGTGGAACTTCACGCGCACCCCGGAATCCACGTACCCTGCTGAAATCGCGTGTGGAACTTCCCGCGCACCCCGAAATACACATACCCAGGCCAATCGCGTGTGGGACTTCCCGCACACCCCGGAATACATGGACCCAGGCAATTCGCTTGTGGGACTTCCCGCGCACCCCGGAATACACAGACCCAGGCAATTCACGTGTGGAACTTCCCGCGCACCCCGGAATCCACGTACCCTGCTGAAATCCTGTGTGGGAATTCCCGCGCACCCCGGAATACACGTACCCTGCAGAATTAGCGTGTGGAACTTCACGCGCACCCTGGAATCCACGTACCGTGCTGAAATCACGTGTGGAACTTCCCGCGCACCCCGGAATACACGTACCCTGCAGAATTAGCGTGTGGAACTTCACGCGCACCCCGGAATCCACGTACCATGCTGAAATCGCGTGTGGAATTTCCCGCGCACCCCGGAATACACGTACCCAGGCCAATCGCGTGTGGGACTTCCCGCACACCCCGGAATATATGGACCCAGGCAATTCGCGTGTGGGACTTCCCGCGCACCCTGGAATACACGGACCCAGGCAATTCGTGTGTGGATCTTCCCGCGCAGCCCGTAATACACGTACCCAGGCCAATCGCGTGTGGAACTTCCCGCGCACCCCGAATCCACGTACCCTGCTGAAATCGCGTGTGGAACTTCCCGCACACCCCGAAATACACGTACCCAAGGCCTATCGCGTGTGAAACTTCACGAGAACCCCACAAATACACGTTCCCCACTCGCACAGGGCCAATTGCATGTGAAACTTCACGCGAACCCCAGAAATACACGTACCCAGATCCAATCGCATGTGAGACTTCACGCGAACCCCATTTATACAAGTACCCCGCTCGCCCAAGGCCTATCGCATGTGAAACTTCCCACGCACCCACGCAATGCACGCACACGCTATTTTTCACACAGCGGGTGTCCGTGTTTGTCGCGTACCCCTTTGCACGTCATTTGTCTTAGAGGGCCACAGTATGTGACATTCATCATAGCTGTATATAGGTGCTTTTTGTTGGCGCACATTTTGGCGCACATTTATTTCAGGGGCAGGGACACTACCGCCTGCTTTCTTGTGGTGGACTTGTTTGGGCCTGTGCGCTGGTTTGACGGTGCGCTGGTTTGCCTGATTGGATTCCATGAATATGTGTTGTAGGCGAGCGTGTGGGCGTTCCGCGCACTTGCCTCCTGTACTTCCCAAGTGACGCCCACATTTTGACGAGTTGTTCCCCATTCCGAGTGTTACGCCGCGTGTTCCGCCTACTTTTGTTGTGTGCGCCGCGCTATGTGCGATTTCGCTGTGGCCGTGGCGAACAGCGTTAGATATCCTGTGCACCGGTGTGCGCCGCGCACTTTTTCAGCGCACATCCGATATTTTTCTCGCGCACGGCCTTCCATGAATCGATGTGCGCTGGTTTCCCTGCGATTTTCACACTTGCACTGCGATTTTCGCACTTTTACTGTGATTCGCACGTTTTGGCACCTCTGCGCGGGAATTTTCGGCGCACATTAATTCCATGAATCGACACCTTAAAATCGGAAGCACATTTTAAAAATGCCAGCAACAGATTGTCTCAAACGAAGACATTGTTTGGTTACATGCTGGTTGTTAGACAATCTTGATGCAAACCTTGTACACAGATAATATTTTTTTAAATCATTGTAATTCGTGTATTCCAGAACACATAGCACTGGGAAGGAGCAATAGGTTTGTGCTTAAATATCATCATGGCTGACTTACTTGCATTTATTCTCAGTCCGAGACCAGTCATTTATTCTCTAAAGACTTGCAAGTTTGAGCAGGTGAGCACCATCACTGTGCCCGAGCCCTACCATTCTCGTTTTGGCGTAAATCTATTTGTTTGTGCAGTTTACAAATGCACTGGGCCCCATAAAATATCCTGTGCACACTCGGCACCTGGTCTCTTCCTCCCTCCAGCTCGCCCACCTCGCCACCTTTTCCCTCTCCCCTCTCCCACCCCGGTCCCTCTCCCGTCCTTTGCCCGCTGATTGCAGCTTGAATTCACTGGAAGCTGGGTCGTGTTAAAACACTGCAGCTGAGCCCTTAAGGACTACTGCTGCAAATTTGAGATAGTGAGCACCATCACTGTACCCTATCCCTCCCATTCTCGTTTTGGCATAAATAAATTTGTGGACCGGGCCCTATAGAATATCCTGTGCTCACTCGGCACCTGCTTTCTTTCTCTCTCCAGCTCGCTCTCCTCACCACCTTCTCTCTCCCCTCTCCCAGCCCGCCCCCTCTCCTGCCCGCTGCCCACCGATTGGCCACTGTAGCCTCCCCCAGTGACCTAGAACACCATTTGAACAACACTCCCAGGGCTCCTCCTGCCCTGGCAGCCCCTAGGCGAAGGACCCAGAGGCAAAAAACAGCTCCTGCAGAAAAAGCTTGAGACCGTGTTGGCCCGTTCTAGCCTGTGGTGCCTACAGCCATCACCCGGCAGCCACTGACTGAGTAAGTGCGGTTATGGTCAGGGGTGCAGCCATGACTGACCCCACATTGAACTGGGCAAACTGAACCCACCTTATCAACTCCCCAACAGCATTCGGTCCAATGTATTAGCATTTATCCTGATTATGCCAAATAGCCTGACTGTGCCAGATAGCTTAATTGTGCCAGACAGCCACACCTCACATCTAGCCTGCCTACGCCAGATAGCCGGATTGGGCCAGATAGCCACATCTCGCATTTAGCCTCTCTGCGCCAGATAGCCTGACTGTGCTAGATAGCCACATCTCGCATTTAGTCTGATTGTGCCAGATAGCCTAACTGTGCTGGATAGCCACATCTCGCATTTATCCTGACTGTGCCAGATAGCCTGATAGTGCCAGATAGCCTGATCTCGCATTTAGCCTGACCGTGCCAGATACCCTGATTGTGCCAGATAGACCGATGGTGCCAGATAGAATGATTGCACTAGATAGATGAATTTGTGCCAGATAGTCTGATTGTGCCAGATAATCACATCTTCATTTAACCTGCCTGCACCAGATAGCCTGATTGTGCCAAATAGCCCGATCTCGCATTTAGCCTGTTCGTGCCAGATAGTGTGATTGAGAAAGATAGCCACATCTCACATTTAACCTGACTGTGTCTGATAGCGTGATTGTGCAAGATAGCCACATCTCACATTTAGCCTGATTGTGCCTGATAGCCACATTTCGCATATTGCCTGATTGTGCAGGATAGCCACTAAAACGGATACTGATAACGTCATTAACATTCACGTCACCCTAAACCACCAAAACCTGCAACAACTACACCACCCACCAACTACACACATCAGTCACACTCCCCAGGAAATCCACTGTGTATTACAAACTGATTTAAAAGCCTATTATATTGTGAAACCTAGGCCATTCTCACACTATACAGGAATCTCAAATAGTAGGTGTGTTCTCCCTTATCAGCCCATTGTATTGTGAAACCTAAGCCTTTCTCCCACTATTCAGGAATCTCAAACCTAGGTGTGTTACCCATTATCAGACTATTGTATTGTGAAACCTAGGGCTTTCCCACACTGCACAGAAATCTCAAATCTAGGTCTGTTTTTCCTATCAGCCTATTGTATTGCAAAACCTAGGCCATTCTCCCACTAGACAGGAACCCCCTCCAACATCTGCAACTCATTCTTACGCAAACAATCGAGACAACCCACAAAAGCAGCCTTCAATACAACAGCACCCCTCAATATCACCAGCCCTTCCGGACCATGTCAACATACAGAGACACAAGCCCACAGAGATCACTACACTTTCACAGCGCAAGCGGACAATACTCAACACCTTCCAAACCACAGAAGGACCTACAGGTGGGCTACAGCCCCTGTAATCCAAACTCTGAACCTTTCCGACCACCAAGGACAACAAGATGCCATGACACAGAGCTGGATGCCGCCAAAGAGAAATGGAACAAGAACAACTCAACCGGATACACGCCCTCTTCCAGCTGAAACCACCACAAATACAGAACACACCCCAAAAAATGCTAGAGCCAACAGAACAAACACCACGAGAAGAGAAAAATCCCTGTATCTTACACCGTACCTTGCAACTGCCTCACCACCTCGACACCTCAACACCACCGACATACCCAGGCACACTGAGAATCCACTAAAACCCAGCTGAAAAGGAAGAGAAGACCTGAGAAGAGAAAGGAATGCAACCAATGCCCTCACCCCTTATATCACAAAAGCACAAGGGCAGGGGTGGCAACCACATCAAAACACAGAAGATGACGAAGCAGAATAACTCATCAACCCAATAACCAATCTAACAGATCATTTCAGCAAGGAAGTAGACTACACAGACCACCAACCAATTTGTACAACAACACAGAAGAACTCGACAAAACAACCAAAAGACAAAACAAGGATTAAAAAACAAACCCAACCATGTCAAAAAGATCCATTGCAACCTAATCAACGCTAGATCAATCTCCAAACATGCCACAGAGATTTTCGACCTCCTGTGTGACGGGAATATCAACATTCTATTCATAACTGAAACATGGCTAGATGACAACTGCAAAATCACACTGCCCAACTGCATCTCTGACAACTTCAAGTGGTCACAAGCAAACAGAGAAAGAAAATAGGAGGAGGACTGGCGGTAGCATACAAGGACCACCTGAAACTCAAAATGGATGAACCACTAAACATCAAAAACTGTGAATCCCTAATCCTTCACTTTACAGCTAACCCAAAAACAAACCTCAAATTTGTTCTGCTATACAGACCACCAACATATGATACAACATTAGTCGACGCTTTCACTGAAGCCATCACCAATCTAGCCATCAAGCAGGAACACCTGATAATCCTGGGAGACTTAAACATCTGGTTTGATGATGAAATTCTCAAATCCAAAGGATTCACACACTTCCACCTGGTCAGAAGTGGTCTTTCTTCTTAGCTGTTTTTGATTGAGTACCAACTCCTCACTTGAGGAACTTGTAGAGTCCTTCCACAACCTTTCCCTTCCCTTTTAAATTCTTCTTTTTATCCTTGTTTGTTTTCTTTTTTGTGAAGAGAAAGAGTATGTCTGCTTTGGAGGCCACAGTGCTTCGGTTGTTAAACAACCTCAGTGGTGTGAATCCCAAGGAGACAGCCAAAAATGGGGGAAAACAGCATTGAATGGCAAAACAACCTGGGTTGTTCTTGTTGAGGTCCTTTTCCGAATACAGAGGAATTCTGGAGAAAAGAGTACTTCAAGACCGGATTTGGGGAGAGCAAGAGAAGAGCGAATGGGAACCAGTGAAGCAGAGAGCCTGGAGCTGACCGGTGGCGAGACACACCCAACGAGGGTGACAGGAGTGAAGAGACGGATCAGGGAGAGAAAGCAAGGGGGGGAAAGGCATACCTGGAGAGAATAGGTTCACTAAACAGCATCTAGCCCAGCAAGCTAAATGCAAGGGTTGCAAGGCACCAAGCTGTGTGGTGGCCGTTTAGAAATAGAGCAGCTGACATTTTGGAAACCACTAGACTGTCGATGCACGTTCACTATGAATGTGAGGGAACAAACCTGGAAGGCAGTCTCCAATGTTTCCACAGACTCCATCGGCGTGACATGGCAGTATGACACCCTCTTATCCTGGCTCCTCCAGGTTTGCTGGGGTTGAGATGATGGAATTTCCAGAGTAACTGAGGGGCATGCATATCCCACCTTGGCCCCCATGTCCTTTCAGCCTCAGAAAAACCTATCCAATGTACCAGGTATTGAAGAACTCTGTTCTTGTACCGAGAGTCAATGAGATGTGAGACTTCATATTCATCAGGTTCGCTGTTTGTAGGTACTGTGTTCCTAGTTCTCTTTCGATTGTACCCATCAGACAGGTATGTCTTCAGCAAGGAGGAATGAAAAACTGGATGAATATGTTTCATACTTTTGGGAAGCCTCAATTTGAAACCCACTGGGTTGATCTTAGACACAATTTCATATGGACCCAAGTTGTGTTGCGAGAACTTTGATGTCCTGAGCCATGTGGGAAGGCTCTTGGTACAGAACCATATGAGAGTCCCTACATCCAAAGGAGGGTGTTCTCTTCTGTGTTGGTCTGCATAGATCTTGTACCTCTCCTTGCTCCATTCCATTGATTGAAAGGCTTCCTTATGAGCTCTCATCAGATCATCAAGCTGGGCGTCTACTGAAGGAGCCTTGGAAGATGGGTAGACATTCCTGGGAAGATGCCTAGGATGATATCCATAGGTGCAAAAAAAGGTGTAATTCCAATGGTGGTGTGTTTCATGTTGCTGTAAACAAATTCCGCAACGGGCAACAATTCGGCCCTGTTGTCACGTTCTGGATTGATAAAACACCGGAAGTATTGTTCAAGAGTGTGGTTTAGCCTTTCAGTCTGACCATTGATCTGGGGCTGGTATCCTGATGTTAAGGCACAATTGATTCCTATTGAGTTGCATAACATAGACCAAAATAACAAGGTGTATTTTGGTCCTCTATCCGAGTCGATAGTTTTGGGAAGGCCATGTAGACGGAAGATGTCTTGGAGAAAGGTCTTTGCCATTTGTGGGGCCATGGGAATACCTTGTAATACCTTGTAGATCCAGCTTTGTGAACTAATTTGCCCCCTGTACTGGCTCCATGATATCCTTAATTAGGGGCATCGGGTAGCGATCCCTTATGAAACGGTTCAAACCATAGTAATCGATACACAGCCACAATTCATTAGAATCCTTTTTCGCAGATTTAGACTCCCTAAGTAGGCCGTTCTTGAAATTGAGCTGTAGGTATTCGATAAGGGCATCCTTTTCCGGCAGAGAGAGAGAAAATATTCTTCCGAACGGAACAACTGCGTCAGGTCTTAATTCAATGGCGCAATCCTCGATTCTATGGGAGAAAGTTCCCTGGGGTCTTTATCTTCGAACACATCTTGAAACTCCTGGTAATGTATCGGTATTCCCAACACCACAGGTTTAGGAAGGGTCATAACAGCAGCTTTGTCAGTATCGGTGTGGGTCAGTATGCCACAACATGAGGAACAAAATTGTCAGGTGAATTGGATTGTGTGAAGGGTCCAGTAAATAGTGGGATTGTGGAGATGTAACCAGGTTATGCCCAATATGACGGGAAAGTGAGCAGTACGAATGAGGTCAAAGGACAACATTTCCTTACACTTGTACAAACTCATTGTAAGTGGATAGGTACCTTGGGTAATAGGAGCAGATACTAATGGGGTGTCATCCACTCCTTCAACAGGTACAGTTTTGTTCTTCTTTTCCAAGTAGATACATTTCTCCTTTGCACAATGCGGCTTCCATGAAAATTCCTTCTGCACCATAGTCCAAAAGTGCAATTCATTCGACGGGTTCCCGATCAGGAAGATCAAGTCTTACTTGGAACATTATCAATCGGTTATCACTGAGAGTGACTGCATGCTATTACAGGGACTTCCAACCCTACACTGATCTATCGTCCCTCTTAGGACCGGGGTTGTTCGTTTCTCTGTTTCCGAGGGGGAATGTCTGGTCAGGTTTGTAGGAGATTAATGTTTGCCCCACAGTACATACAAAGACCTTGGTCTCTACTTCTTTTGCATTCTGCAGCAGTTAATGGACCTCTGGCAGTACCAATCTGCATCGGTTATTCAGAGACTACCATTTCCAAAGGAACCAATGATGTGTGAGGAATTGGTGACTACCCTGTCTTTCTTCTGCGTTCGGATCTTCTCTCAGCCATGCGAAATTCGATTTGTAATGAGAGGGCCACAAGATCTTGGAAAGTGGCAGGTCTGACTACCCTTGCCAGTTCATCCTTTATCTCTTCATGGAGACCCCTGTGAAAAATGGTTGGTTGTACAGAGGCCATCCGTTGAAAAGTAGTCACATAAGACTGTACATCGGTGGTACCTTGTTGAATGTCCAATAAGGTCTCATATGGAGAAAAATGGACTTCAAGTCTTTCAAAGCATTCCTTGAACAAGTGTATGAAGGCAGGGAAGTCTTGTAGAGTCGGGTCAGCTGTTGTGACCAGAGGCATAGCCCAAGCAAGTGCATTACCGACCAGATTTGAGATCAGGAATCCGATCTTGGCATGAACCAACTCATAAGTCCTGGGGCGGAAGGTGTAGTATACTATACAGGCATCAAGAAACTCTTTCACTTTACGTGGAGTACCATCAAACTTGCCAAAAGGGAAATTTTAAGGAGGTAAATCAGTCCTCCCCTCTTCTCTGATTACAACTTGTTGCTGCAATACTACTTTCTCAGATCTGAGGTTCTGGACCTCCACAGTGAGTCCTTGTAGAGCATTGACCAGTTCCTGGTATTGTTCTAGACTTAAACCAAAAAAGTGATGGGTGGAAGGTTTTGAATTTATCTGAACCACTGCTGTTGCTCTGGGCAACCTTCCACACCACCGTTTTTAGCCTGTCTGCGCCATTGCAAAAGGGGTCCAGCCATATGCAAATCAGTCAGGTACTACCACCAATGGGAGCAGCCCTGTCCGAACTGCTAGGCCAGGTCCCCTCTGCACGGAAACACAAGCAACCCCAGACATGTTTCGGCCTTGTTGGGCCTCCTCAGTGAGGTGCAGCTTGGTTCCCTTTGGCGCAGCGAGCAAGGGACCCACGTCTGGGCATACCCTCTCTCACATAGGGAGACAAACTGAAACCAAAAAAGTGATGGGTGGAAGGTTTTGAATTAATCTGGACCACTGGCGTTGCTCTGGGCAACCTTCCACACCACCGTTTCTTAGCCCGTCTGCGCCATTGAAAAAGGGGTCTGGAGGGTTGCCCAGAGCAATGCCAGTAGTTAAGAATCATTCTAAACCTTCCAGCCATCACCTCTTTGTTTTTGCTTTGTCACCCCGAGTGGGACGGGTATGCCCAGACGTGGGTCCCGTGCCTGCTGGGCCTGGAGACCCAAGCTACTCCTCACTGATGAGCTCCAACAAGGGCGAAACATGTTTGGGGATGCTTGTGGTCTCGTGCAAAAGGGATGTGACCTAGCAGTTCGGGCTGGACTGCCCCTTTTGGGGTGGGGCCAAGCCTGATTTGCATATGGTCTTTCCCCTTCTCTAATGGCTTGGCAGGCGAAGAACGGTGGTCTGCAGGTTTACCCAGAGCAATGCCAGTGGTTAAGAATCATTCTAAACTTTCCAGCACCACCTCTTTGTTTTTGCATTGTTCTAGACTTGCCACCTCAGTCTCGTGTGTTGCAACCTCTCTAATCCAAAGAATTCACACATTTCCACCTGGTCAGAACTGGTCTTTCTTCTTACCTCTATTTGATTGAGTACCAACTCCTCACCTGAGGAACTTGTAGAGTCCTTCTGTGACCTATCCCCTCTCTTTTTTCTTCTTCTTTGTACCCTTGTTTGTTTTCTTTTTTGTGAAGAGAAAGGGTCTTTCTCCCTTGGAGGCCACAGTGCCTCAGTTGTGAAACAAGCACAAGTATAGCAGTGTAGCTCCCAGGGAGATAGCCACAAATGGGGGAGAAAAGCCATGACTGGCAAAAAAAAACTGTTGTTCTTGTTGAGGTCCAGTTCCGGATACAGAGGAATTCCGGAGAAAAGAGTACCACAAGGTCTTGAGGACCGGATTTGGGGAGAGCAAGGGAAGACCGAATGGAACCAGTGACGCAGAGAAACATGATAACAGAGCCAGGAGCTGACCATGTGGTGAGATACACGCAGCGGGGGTGACAGGAGCGAAGAGAAGGATCAGGGAGAGAAAGCAATGGGGGTGGGAAAGGCATACCTGGAGAGAGTAGGTTTACTAAACAGCATTTAGCCCAGCAAGCTAAATGAAATGCAAGGGTTGCAACACGCCGAGCTGTGTGGTGGCCGTGTATAAATAGAGCAACGTTCACTTTGGAAACTACTAGACTGTCGATACACGTTCAGTATGAACATGAGGGAATAAACCCGGAAGGCAGTCTCCATCGTTTCCACAGACTCCATTGGCGTGACATGACAGAAACCACTACCTCACAAAAATCACTAGCCCGACAACTGAAGATAATGAAACTACATTAGCGAGTCAAAAGATCAACCGGCATGATGGGACATACATTAGATGCAATCTTCACCAGCAAAAACCTCATCACCACGCTGCCGTCATTACAGATCCTCTGGAGTGATCACCTCATCACCCCCTTTGTGCTCCTCGTGATGACAGACAAACAATCCGACAAACTCCCGACCACCATGAAAAGAAACTGTAGAGGCATCTGAGCCAGCAATTTAGCAGAACAACTGGAAATCAACAAACCACCAACAATGACCCCGGAAGAACCTGACCTCGACAGAAAAACAGAAATACTTCACAAATGGATCACTGGAAACAATCGACAAGATCTCCAAGGAAAAACCTTTCACCCCATCGTACAAAAGATCAACAGTAAAATGGTTTACCCCTCTATTTAGCACCCTAGAAAAGGCGAAACAGTAAGCTTGAACTAGAATGGAGGGGAAAAAATGATCAGGCAGAGAAATTACCACTCCAAAGACAAATCTGCTCATACAAAAGGGAAATCCATAAGGCCAAAAAGAAATAGTATGGCAACAGAATCACCAAAGCAGCCAACAACCAAAAAGAATTGTTTAAAATCATGAACGAAATGCAAAACCATCCTGGGTGCAAAAACACACTGACACCTTTGCTGCAACTATACAATGACCTTGCAGAACACTTACAAAATCAGCACCATCCAACAGATCATACAAAACAGACCAAGCAACTACAACATGCTACCCACCCAGCCATCCAGCAACCACCAGAACCAACTCTGAAGCTTCCCACAAATATCAGCAGAGATATTTGTCAAGCTGGTAAACAACATCAACAAAGCAGGGTCACCCATGAATCCATGACCCCCAGACATACAAAAGTCAATTCACACACAAGGAACACCCATGGAATACTACAGAAACCTTTTCAATCTACCGCTTTCAACAGGGAAAGTACCACAAGCATTCAAATTGGCATACATCAAGCCGCTCCTCAAAGACACAGCACAAACTTGGAGGACCTCTCCAACTACAAACCCATCTCCAACATCCTCTACCCAGCGAAAATACTCAAAGCATACGTCTATAGAATAACACAAGAATTCATAGAAGAACACCAACTGCTGGACCAAGCACAAGTAGGCTGCAGACCGATGAGAGGAACGGAAATGGCGCTGATTTCAATTTGGGACAATCTTAAAGCTAATGCAGACGCAGACAAAAGCACAGCTCTAATACTTTTGGATCTCTCTGCAACATTTGGCACAGTCCATCATGAAATCCTCATCAGAAGATTGGAAGAAATAGGAATCACCGACCTAGCCCTACAATAGATTAAATCCTTCCTAACAAAAAGAACAGAAACAATATGGATGAAACCTTTGAAATCCACCACAAGGGAATGCACCTGTGGAGTATCACAAGGATTCTCCTTCTCCCCATTGCTCTTCAACATATACCTGATGCCACTAATCAAGCTCATTCAGGAAGTGCACAGGAAGTGCACAGTGACTGGTGGACTGTCGGATTGCTTACGCTGCCCAAATCGAGTAACTTTGCTGCATTTTTCTGGGTTGAGACTGCCATGGGGATTCAAGGACGGGTCGGCAAGAGGAAGCCTGGTGTGCTGCATAACGTGGTGTCCGGACATACCCGCGTGTGAATAAAATACATCATTGACTTGAGATTACCCACCTCCTTTTGAGTCCCGCCCCCATGTGTGTCCCGCCCCCGGACAGCAGCCCATCAAGTTACTTAAACCTGGTGCGCACGCATCCAGCGCACGCATCCAGAAAGTGCACCGAAAGTTCACAGTGACGGTTGGACTGTCAGACTGCTTACGCTGCCCAAATCGAGTGACTTTGCTGCCTTTTTCTGGGCTGAGACTGCGGTGGGGATTCGAGGACGAGTCGGCAAGAGGAAGCCTGGTGTGCCGCGTAACGCAGTGTGCGGACCTTCCCGCCTGTGAAGTAATTGTTGGACTCTAAACCATTTGATGTGATTATTACTGGGCTGCTCTACACTGCTTTTGCACTGCCTTGCTCTACACTGTTGAATGGTGATTCTTGCGCTGAGTGAATCTTTCTTTTTCTCTTTTGCTTATCTCTGCTAGTAAAATACGTCATTGACTTGAGATTACCTGCCTCCTTGTAAGTCCCGCCGCTGTGTGAGTCCCGCCCCCAGGCAGCAGCCCATCAAGTTACTTAAACCTGGTGCACGCGCATCCAGCGCGTGCATCCAGGAAGTGCACCGTAAGTGCACAGTGACTGTTGGACTGTTCAACGGGTCATGGGCCAGGAGGCTGGGGAAGCTTATATCCAAACCTTGAGTATTTATCGCTCCTAATTGTGTTTCCCAGTAAGTAGATTTAAACTATGGCCATAATCTGAGTTTACAGTATCTTATCTTTCATCAATCTGCTCTGAAAAACAGTGCGGAATCATGTCACAAAAATTGCTTTATAATGCAGTTGTTACCATTGATGAAAGCCCCCACCCACTGCCTGTTGAGGCTAAGGCTAAGGCTAAGGTTAAAACAGGCAATCTATCAGTACTGCACACCTATAACCTGAAGGATATGAATCAAGATAAACTTAATAGCATAGTGATTGATGGTCTAGATGTGCCAGAGCATGGGGAGTTATTATCTAAGATGTGTATTACCTCTACAAAGCCTAGATGTTCTGATGTCTCCATTATTGCACCGGCTATTGAGGCCATTCTGGAAAAATGGACCCTCAACTCCGGTCAAACAAAGTAGAAATTGTATGGAAGATGTTCATGTATTTAGCAAATCAATGGATCTGATTGAGACGCAGAGGCAGGGCAATGAACATTTGATGAATGATGGGTTTCCTAAGGCTGATGATCCCATGCAGGATTCCACAATCTAGAATCCAGTTCATCCTCTGAAATCCGGGGAAGTGATAATTCCCTAGAGGTTCGTACTGTATCGGAACCTAAGACTGCTATGTACCCTCCTATCTTGAAGCCGAGAGTTTCCGTGTTTGAAGTGGAGGTTGAACGTAACCTGCTGGAAACCTCGGGCTTAGAATCTGACTTTCCAGTTTTGACAAGGATCCTCAATTTGCTTTATAAGGGGCATGAACAGACCCATACACAAATTGTCACCATAAATGGAATATTAATGGAGGTATTAGCTAAAGTAAACAGCAAGGAAGGGCTATTATTCACTTGTGATGCAGTTGTGGCCCTATTAGTTGAGAAACGAAAGGCAAGCCTAGTGATGATTGACAGAGACACTCAAACCTTGGCTGATTCTAGAATGGCTGGTCCTACGGTTAAGTCATTTGTGGCTATAACTGCAACGAAGGAGTCTAAATGTCATAGCGACTTGGACTCAAAAAATGAGCTAATTGAGATGGTTGCGGCTAGTGCTGCAGCCATCAAACAGATTTTACAGGGTGACATACTTAACCACCAGAATGTTGGAGGCAAGATTGAAGCTCCAGTCCAGGATGCATGTCTTTGCTCCGAGAATCACCCTGATAGCCTGTCAGCCCTTACCAACCTAATTGATCTTGATTATGACTTACAGAAAATGTATAGTCTTCATGAGCCACCCAAAGAGAATATGATTAAAGAACTTGGGACTAAACCGGTGCTGACTAGGAAGCAAAAATGATTGATTGTTAGGGCTGAAAAACACAGGGTGAATCAAGAAAAGAATATTAATGCAAATAAAAAACTAAAAAAAAAAATGAATTCTTGAAGACATGAAAAGTCGACGTTAACAACACAACTATTGAAGAGGAGAATTTTGACTTCCAGCAACTCAAAGAATCTAGAGTTTTGCTGGACGTTGAGTCTGACAAAAATGAACTGGTCATCCAAGAGGGGTTTGAAAAACAATCAAAAGCAAAGGTGAATAGGAAACTAGTACTAAATTAATCTGTCTGCTCTGTGAAACAGAAACAATCTGATTTATTAAACTTCTTTCCTGCACTATATGTTAAGAAAGCTTGCAATAAAATCAAAGAGGCTGGCTCAACTAAGAAACCTACTAATGTAACTGTAGATCAATTGAAATCTGTAAGGCCCCATTCAAATGCTTTGGATTCTCAACGTAATAAAAGTGAGAAATCTACTAAAACACCAATGATTGAAGAAACTGCTCTCAATTGTATCCTGAGTGGTAGTACCTCTCACCTATCGTATGAAGGAGGGGGTAATGCTGTTACATCTGCCTTCAGCCATTCGAAAGGGGTGGTAATTAACAAAGAAGAAAGACCCCTGCATGACCAGAGTGAACGTCTGCACGAGTCCAGGCTTGAACCTGATGTAGTGATCCTTACCCCAGAGACACTATCAATAATGTGGTGGGAAACTAAGCTTGTATCAACCTCTAAAGTCAACTTAAATCGATCAGCTATGCTGAAGGCATTTCAGGCTATTCCGGCTTTGCGAACAATCAGAAGTGATGATATTGACTGGGTACGCTTAGCAAATGCCAATCCAACCAGGATGATTTGCGGTTATCACTCCCGTATTATAATGAAAATTATATGGGAACAGCAAGAAGATTTGGAACTGTTAGGGTTATTCCCCTGTATATTCAGCTCTGATGAACAAGCTGAGATCGTTATTGCTACTTCTCCAAAGAATTAAGAACCTCCTATTGGCTTAACATCCGGGGGTGGTTTGCCCCAATTGACTGAGGACCTATTTAAGCAGTTCATGAATTTTGCTGCTATCTTTTCTGGTATGTCAGGCTCAGGACAAACCAATTTGGTGCGGGCGCCATTGTTGAAGGAAAAGCATTAGGATGATGTGTTTGGACTGTCTTTGTTTTCATGGAACTCTTGTGGCTTAGGCAATTTGCGGTCTTGGACAGCTAAGTTTGATACATTTGCCCGCCCAGGTATCTGTCTGATCCATTTAGAAGGCTATCATACTCATTATCAGCCAGCAACCAGGGGAGTTCTCGGTCGCCCATCTGGGGGACTTGCCATTCTGATTGATAAAAATCTCAGGATGGAGTCCACATTGGTGGGTGTAGAGGATTCCTTTGTAGCGGTTGAAATTCAGCCAATAGAAGGTAATTCAGTGAGTCTCTTACTTGTCAACTTACATTGGAACTCCAGTAAGATCTCCTTTGACAATCTCACTAACCAGCTCAATAGCATCTTTGAAAATGTATAGTCTGTGAATTCAAGACTTGGTGTCTTGATTGGTGGAGATTTTAATGCTACCTGCCTATCTTCAAAGAAGGAGATCCGAACTGGTAGGCAGGGATCGGATCATAGATCTCTATTAAATGGAAGCAGGTGGGTTGACTACTTCTTGTCGTGGGATATTCAAATGGGTCCCTTTGAAAGAGGCTCTTACCATTACACCTGGACTAGAGGGCCCTGGATGTCCATGATAAACTATATCTTTGTATCCACCAAGTTGTTAAGGTTGATCGATCCGGTACTAATTTGTAACTTACAGTACGGTGATCATTTCGCCTTGAAATCACTACTCCATCTAAATTTGGGTATTTTTGATTCGATTTCCACACCAACAGCTATTGAATTTGATCGGTCTCGTTTATCACTTAAATGGAAATCAAAAATGTACCGGAAACGTATACAAAAAATACAAGATGACAATTTATTTATTTTGGGAGTGAATCAAGGTGATAGCTGAAATTTAGAATTCTTGGAGAATTCGTTTTCATATGATACAAATGATGAAAGGAGGTGTTGTGACTATGTCTCATACCCATCGACACCAATTTAATATTAAGGTGGCGAACTTAAGAAAAGAGAAACGGAAACAGTTACGACATCTTACTTTAACCAAACACGATCCAAATGTATACTTTACCGCTACAAATTACATATTACCAACATATCAAAGACAATTGAAATCTCTAAAGTATGAGATTGATGTGGTTGACAATCAGAATGTTTTATCTCTTCTTCTGAAAAATGATTCGAGGCAGGTGTGGGACACACTCAGAACTATTATTGGGATTTCCAATTTAATTGAAGAACGCTCGATTTCTGCCACCATCTGGGTAGAGTTCATAAAAGCCAAGTTTGCCATACCATCGCTTTTTACTAAACAATTGTCAAGAAATGTATCTAATTCAGTGGCTACAATTTGTCCTTGGTCCACCGATGATATTCGAGTGGCCATTATGGAATCAAACAGCTTGCAAGCTCCTGGGCCTGATGGCATTCCCCCTTGCCTTATTAAATCTAATCTGGAATTGTGGGCTGCTATAATTAAAAAAAAATTTGATGCGATCCATTTCACAGGAATTATTCCCAGCTCATGGCGTTCTGCCATAATTATTCCGGTATACAAGAAGGGAGCGATTGATGATCTGGCTAATTTCAGGCCGGTAGCGTTAATGGACGCCTCTGCAAAGATTTATACGAGTCTATTGTTATTATCCATCCATTCATATATTTCAGCAGTTTCCCTCCTGCCCAAATTCCAAGTAGGTTTTCGTAAATATATGGGATGCTCTTTTAATGCTACTATAATCGTTAATTTATACCAGCACACAAAGCACTCCAACACGGGACCGGTGTATATGGCAGCCCTTGATCTGACAGCAGCCTTCGATTCAGTTATTAGAGCTTTACTATGGGAAAAAATGTTGAAGTACAGTTTCACTGTAGATTTGGTTGCCATTATTGTATCGTTACATCAGAAGACAACCTATAGTATACGACTGACAAGGGTAGGGGCAATTACTGATCCTATACCCACTGAAATCAGGCTTAAGCAGGGCTGCAATATGGCTGCCATCCTGTTTAACCTCTACCTACTAGATCTTGATGAAGGGTTGGATGAGGCAGTTATTTTTCCAGTCAAATTAGGTGGCTTACTGCTTTACTGGCTAAGCTTTGCTGATGACCTATTATTCTTTGATCGCACCCCTTTTGGCCTGCAGTCTAAATTGGATTTATTTTACACATATGCTATAAAAAATAATCTGCAAGTAAATCCTACTAAATCCTTCATTATTTCTTTTGTAGAGGGTAGGATAAAGAGCGTAAAATTTTATTGGTGTTTAAATGGCATTTCTATCCCGAAGACTCTTTCAATGCGCTATTTAGGATATAATTTATCCACCACATATTCAATGGAGAGTTGGAAGAAATGTTTGAATGATAAAGCCAAACCTCTTACTTCTCAGATGCAGATTATTTTTCGAAGACTTGGGAAATTTTCTCTTATGCCGAACCTTCAATATTACCTCCAAAAAATAGAACCCATTCTACACTATTCCCTGGACATTTGTCTATGTGAAATAGAAGATTTCCTGGATGTCTTACAAGGGAAGATGTGGAAAAGAGTGTTAGGATTGGCTTTATCTACCCCTAACATGATCATTTGCCACGAGTTGGGATTACTACCGTTGTTGGTGAAATGGCATTTGTGCCTTCTATCCAGCTATGCTAAAATGTTATCGCCACCGCAGGCATCGCTGTATGAGGATCTGGCTATTATTATCACTAAAGATTATCCTCCATCGATCTTGAAATTTAGAATCAAGATGGATGCTATATTGTCCGCAACCATGATTTACAAGGAAGACCTAATAATGGGTCTTCCTTCCTGTAAACTTAAATTCCAACGATATTACTGGTGTCTTCAGGTTGATAAAATGAATAAAAGCAAATCATTCTATAAATATGCTAAATGTATGCACCAGTGGGGACAACGTGCCAAGCACCTGGAGATTTTTCATTGTTATAAGGCCAGAGATATGTATTTGAGATGTTGCTTGAACCATCTGCAAACTAATGAAAAATGAATGACCTGGTTTTGTGCAAAAGATAATTTGAACTGTGGACAATGTAGATTTTGTGAAGGGGTGTACGTTTTAGAAACCCTTAAACATCTAACAGTCTACTGTTCATTCTTTGAATCTGCTAGAAGGCAAATACTGGGTGCTTATCTATTTTCTGACTCAGGGTTGAGCAGAGAAAGTTTGTGGCAAAGATGCATGTGGAGAAGGATCCAATCCCTGTCTCTTACTCTAACTACATTCATAAGGCTTTTAGAAGACAAACTGTTAGACAAAAGATTAAAGTGTTATGATTTAGATGGTATTGAGAAAGGGGATGAATCTTAGGTCTTCAAACACTTAATTTTTCAATCTGGAAAAGCTGTCTGGCAATTTGATGAAAGTTTTTTGTATTAAACCCTTTTTATGAGGAATCTAACAATGATATTATAATGAGAACTTGCTTTTGTGATTACTATCATTATGATTTATGCTTTCTCCCTTTTTCCTTTTTTCTTCAAATTTGAATTGCTGATTGTACTTCGATATCATATATGTGTTTGTTTTTTTGTTGTATTTTTAAATCTGTTTGAAAGATATTAACAAGAAATTCGTGATTGGTGATTATGTGGTAGTGTTGTCTAATGTAATGTGTTTTAATTACTCAAAATAAGTTCCATACAATATGTATGTACTTGCAATTATGATATTGTAAAGGTATTTTTTCATTTACCATATACAATCATTTTTTTTTAAAAAAGCAATAATCAAGCTCATTAAAAAACATGGCCGCACATGCTACAACTACGCTGACGAAATACAGATCATCTACAAAATACAAAATAGACAGGAAGGAAACTCAACCCTGAAGACTGCCTACAAGAACTCTACAGCTGGATGAACACCAACAGCCTCAAACTCATCCCAGACAAAAAAGAAATAATGATCATATCCAAAAGCGGGGAAAGCAATCACTACATCCGATGCCCAACGGAACTGGGTACAGCACTGACTCCATCAACGATAGAAAAGAACCTGGGAGTCCTGATGAACAAAGAACTAACACTTGAGCCACAAGTAAACTCTATAATCAAAAAATGGTTCTTTCTCCAACAAGCAATAAAAAGGTTCCTACCATTCCTCTCTTTCACCCACAAAAAACTCACCATCCTCACACTCATGTCCAGAGTAGACCACGCCAACAGCCTTTACCTAGGAATGCCAGAACGACTACTAAAATAACTTGAGCGCATACAGAATGCAGATTCCTGCTCAAACTACCACTTAGAGAACACATTACCCCAGCGCTGAAATTGCTACACTGGCTACCAATAAAACAGCAAGTAAAGTTTAAATTGATATGCATAACATACCGAGCAATCCACGGACAAGGGGCAGAGTTCCTAAGTGAGAAAATAACCATCAACCATCTGACAAGACCACTCAGATCAAGCAACGACATCTGCTTAGAACCAAAACCATAAAATAAAAGAACATTTGGAGGATCATCCTTCTCTCACCTGGCAGTAATAACCTGGAATGACCTGCCAAAAAACATACGCAACACAAGGAATCATCTGGAATTCGGGAAACTACTCGAAACCTGGCTCTTTCCTCCAGAAACAGGAGGAAACGACTAGGAAACTTGGATCCAGCGGGAAACAAGAAACCCAGGGTTGGAATCTATTACCCCTAACTCAGTCTTCTCTAACCAGGGGGCAGGGCGGCGGGGGGACACTCCGACCACACTTGTCTACATACCGCTAAAACACAGAGGAAACTTAGATAGTAGGGTCCTTACACAGGATAGGCTGGGAGGGACCAGAAACCTCTAACCTAAACCACACCAACTCAGGGTGGGGGATAATGCAGCCATAAACAAGGAACACATACCAGTAGAGTGAAGCACAGAGGAAACTGCCATTCCTGAACAAGTCAGCAAACTAGGCAGACACATTACAATACCAAGCCCATGGGATAATCATAGACGTTGATCACAGAAACTGAAGACAAAGGAGCTAAGAGCAATTTAAAAAATGCAAAAAGAAAAAGAAAGAAAAACCTGCTGACCCAATTCTAAAACCTCAACTTTCCGCATACGCTCCTCGTACAGAAACTCACACAACCATCTCTCGGCACAGCAATCCACACCCACTTGACCACATTGAAACAACAGACCACCAACACATAACCTGGCACAACAGAACACAGTAAGTCGCACCGACCTGATAAAATCACTTAAGCTCAGCGAACGCTGCAAACCGAACTGAAGCTGCCAACAGGACATCTAATCCCTCCATTCCACCATTTCTTCACATTCCTTTTCTGATCCGCCAGAGCACCTGGGGAATACTTTGGTGGTGATGGTGCATGGTACAAATACCTTTAAAATTAAAACCATTGATTAAACATTGCAGCTATTTAGGACTCATTAATGAATACATTTTTCTATGGTGGAGATTGGTCACTAAGCACGGGCGGCGATTTGAGCAGGTGCTGCTCTAAATTTTCTTGCTTCTAAGACAAACGCTCTGCAACTGGGCTATACTCCTGGCACGTGCTAATAACACACAATCAGCAACTTATGCTAAAATTGGCATTTTTAACCCATCAGCAATTCAAAGATCTGCTTTTATGCCTCCAAAAAAATACAAACAATTTGTAAGTAAATTAAAAAGAGTTGGCGATAATAGACATGCTTGCTGAACTCCAGCAGAAATCGAAATAGCTTTAGTGACAAACCCAGCTGGATCGTATCTCGCAAAATCTTTAAAGCATCAATCAAAATGGGCACAATTCTTAAAAGAGTAGGAGGAAGACTCATTTCGCTTAAAATGGACCATGATTTAGAGAGGTTCACTGAATCAAAAGCTGTTGCAAGGTCCACAAGGGCTGCACAAAAGGTTCTTTACTCATAACAAAAAGGTTCCTCCCAGCGATTGCAAGCGAACAGCACTAGTAACCCTCTTCACTGCACAGACTAACCCCATCTGAGCACTACACCTCTTCAACCATCTAGTCATATACAAGCCCAGCTGAAACCTTCAAACTCTCCTCCCTCTAATCGGGGCACTTGAATCTCCCTTCTGGATACAGATACATAAGCGCCCTTGCCACAACTAAAAACATAACCGCACATAGAGCCCATTTGCTTCCGAATCTGTACACATCGACACAACCGCAAAAGAATAGTGCAGTGCTACCCTGCTCCTACTAACCAAACACCAGCTGCTGTGATGGCTTGCTGCCTGCTCTGTCTTCTCTCTGCCTGCATGCATGATGCCATGAAACGTCTGAGTGTGGAATCCTGCGTGTGTGCAAGCTGAGTGTTCTATATATGACAGTTGGAGAGAGGCTGTCTAAGGGAGAAGGTGTGCTAGTTACTGTCCGTTAAGTGCTGGCCTTAGTGGGAGCAGCGCCCTGGGCAGAAAAATAAAAATGTGCCCCCTCCCACACCATCCGCTGCACACGTGGTCAATTGGGGGGTGGGGTGGAGGCGCCAAATGTTTCTTTTTGACGTGGGAGAAGTGTCATTTTAAAATTAAATCCGCTCACTGGAGCTGGCGCATTTAACAACAATAGGGTGCTGGGGCACCCTATGAAGATGATCATCGCCCCACTCCGGTGCCAGAGCAGGGTGGTAATTATCTCAATAGGGTGCTAGCATCCTATTATTGTTAAATGAGCCCGCTCCCGCGAGCGCATTTAATTTCAAAATGACACTTCTCCAACCACAGCAGCTCGGGGCAGCCTGGGGGACTATGGCACCCTGGGCGGTTGCCCGGCCCGCCCTGCCCTAAGGCCAGCTCTGCCGGCTGTGGCTCTGGGCTTCCTTGCCTGTTGGCTTACCTTAACACCAACCCATTGTGTCAAGAGACCATACGGGAATCAGAATGTCCTATAAAATGCAACAGCATGACAAAACAAGACACAAGCACGATCCCTGGACCCAAAGGTCCCCTTTCCCTAAGCGCTGTTTCAGCACAGCAGCACTCAAAGAACATCCATAAAATAAGCAAACACGCCCGCGCGTTTCCTATAGATACCAAGCATGTGTATTATACATAGAAAGGACAGGCCAGCCACACAACATCAAACAGGCCACAGGAACCATGGCTTTGTTCTACCTTTGTCACAGAATATATGCACAGCCCCCACCCAAAGCAGCAGCAAACGTGGAATGTGCCCCCCACTTCAGAAAGTCAACAAAGGGACGCATGTTCTCCCGGCAGCCTCCATGTCATTGATGCAATAATTGCCGTGTAAGGAATCCCACTCCTGCTTCCCGCTCTTTGTCTCGTGCTTAACTATTTCCCCTGTATGAAAGCATTTGAAAGCAACCGTCTCCCCACCCAAATGACCAACCCTTTCTTCTGAAAAATAATGGGGCGCAGGAATTGCAGCCACGTCTCCTGAATCAACGAACTACTTTACTCGTGCAAGCCCCCCTGTTAAGTTTGCAATATGAGTTATAATCGCAGACATCGGGTTAAGGTTAGTTCATTCGCCCTGAAAGGAACCGGAACGTCCCCACCAGTAAGTTTGTGTTAATGGGCCCTAGTCTTCCTGTCTTTCAAAAGAAAATATTGTTGAAAGCCTGTGATCTTGACAGTCCGCCTAATCAGAGGCGTGATAAGATCGCATTGTCTGGACTGCGCCAGAAGGGCCGTGGAGCTGAGCCGGCGGCTCGCCTTCAATGTGCGCCTCCTGATGAATGGGCCTGTGCCTTGTGCCCCGTCCCAGCTTACAGTTGTGTAAAGCGATAACCCTACAAAGGCCCGGAGTCTTGGGCTCAATTAGTCAGCACCTCATTTATAAGGCGGCCAGACACAGAAGCTCTGACAAGCAGGGAACTTGCAGGCGTGGTGGCCCCTGCACAGTGTTCAGTTGGGCGCTTTTTCTACACGTTTTCAACGCGACCTTTCCACAAGTACTGGCGGGATTACTAGGAACGTGCCTTTTTTCCTGGGAAAGAGGAAATGGCCAAGGGTGCTAAGACAAAAGCCTCATTACGAGTATGGCGGTAAGTGGTAAAATTGGAGTTTACTGAGTTATTATGAGTTTTGGCTTTGAGTGGAAGATATACCTCCAACAAAACCCTGGAGGTAAATCGTGTTCCTCAGCACCCAAAAATAGCACCAATGGCGGAATTCTGACACAAAACGCCCCATTGGGTCCAATGGACCCCCAAAAAATGGGGATTTACACAGCTACCACCACTTGTAATCCTGTGGTAAAGCCACAGGACCAAGTGGTGGTAAATGTACATCGTTTTGGTGGTATCTCAGATGATTTAACTGTGAAATACCGCCGAAGTCGTAATGAGGACTTGCCCTAAACTACCCCTACCCTTTACCCCTTTGTACCCATACAAAAATATTTCTCTTAAAATCTTCCGGACTGTCTATCATGTACTTTCAATTCAAGCACTTGTTTTTATTTCCCCAAGAATCCTGACATCCTCCAGGGCTGAAGCCAAGGACACATGCGAGTTGTGACCAAGATGCAAAATCGTGTCACATGTCACTAAATACAAACACTTAATTTATGACCTTACGAGACCACGCACGCAAATCTCTGAAGAGCAAAAGTGTAAAATGGCAGTCCCATTTTTACATTTTGCTATAAAGGATCTGTTTTGTTACACAATTCTAAACATAAAACGGGTACCTTTCATACTTAGCCAGCGATGTTAAAGTCACATCTGTTCTCTTGGCGAATGCGTATTTGCCCTGTGAAACGTCTTTAAAGACGAATTGTCATGAAATGTGCATATGTGACGTCTCTTTAGGATACGTTCACTTCCAGTGACGTAACTTCCACTTGTGTATGTCAGAGTTCCCCACTTTTATTAGGACTTTAACCTTGCTAACATCAAACAAAGAATTCAGCACAATGAAAAGGAAATGGAGGAGGGAATAGGAATGAACCCGGACACTGGCTAGTGCACATCCAGTTCAGTGTCCTTAACCAATCAGATACGCTTCTTAACTGCTTTTTCAAAATAACACATTAGCTTGTTCTTCAACATGGTATAGAAATGATTACTCATTCACATGCGTGTGAAAAGGCACTGTGCCACTGACTCAGGGATTTCAGTTTACCAAGAACAGAAATATTATGGAACTTGTGCAATATCATTTTACCTATTAGGTAATGCAACAAAAACCCCAAAGATTGTGAGGTTAACCCCCGTTCCAAAGGCTGGATCAGGGGTAATGGGCCGGCAGCCCGAGGTATAGGCTTCGCCCTGGCCTATAACAAGGGCACCAGGCCGTTACCCCCTCCCCCATTTCAGCACTTGGAACGGGTGGGGGGTTAAGGCCATTAGCACATGTCCCAATGCTGGGACATGGCTAATTTAAAATATTTTCCTGCCGCGAATGGTACGCCTTGCAGCATCCTGATTGCAGAAGGAAAATACTATTCCCAGATGGCAGCCATAGAAAGGGAAGGCAGGGCTCCGTACGGAGCCCCTCTTCCCTTTCCCTGGTGGGCTCTGGGAGCCAAGAGGAAGGAGCTCTGTGGTATTCGGTACAGCTGAAATGAGGTAAGTGGGGGGAAGATGGTGGCGGCATAGAACGTGGGCTGAGATTGCTGGTTTCAGCCTGCGATCCAAGTCACTTGATTGGCTGGCTCCGCCCATCGGGGTGCTAATGTCATATAGTCCAAGGAAATAATGGTTGGCTAAGGACTTCCATTGCTCGCGCTAATCTATCTCTGATGTAGAGTTCTCCTGTCAGTTTCACATACTCTTCATGGAAGTGCCATCACATGGATCCCACTGAATAACATTCCACAACATTGGAATGCTCTGCCTTTCTCACTTGTAAAACACAACTTGATTTTCCCTCCTCAACCAGCTGTTTACTAGGCAAGGGGCAGAAGGAGCTACTCAGACTCAAGTGTACCTTACAACCATTAAAGGGTACTGCAGTACCTTAGTGCGTACTTTTTGTGTAATCAGGATTTGCAATTTCAGCCATTATTTTGAAACCATCTTGATCCTGAAGTACTTCTGTTGTGTCGTCGAGTGACCTCAGGTTGATTTTTTTCCCCATCGCTGAAGGTCCTGTCGTGAATATGTCGTGAATATGCATGCACCTCTCCACAGTGTGGTGCCTGAAGCGACCGAGATACACTACACGTTCTGTACCCATTAGAGGAGGCCAAACACATAACATGCTTTGCAGAGCTGTCCTGCAACATTGTTTGTGGTTGGCACTGACCGGGCAGGTAGCCCTATGGGCAGCCCCCAGAAAGTGGAGTGTAAACATTAACAGCATGGTTGTTGATAGAAGATGGCTAGGCTCTGAATCTGTTAAGTACACAAGAGTTAGGAGATCATCTGGAGGAGTGGCAGAGGTGTAGGGATGCAAGATATTAGTAGTGAAGAGGGGAGGTGGAGAGTGCGTTTGTGAGTGTGGTCACTTCTGTGCTCTTGTGGTAGATTTGACTGAGATTAAAGGTGCAGACCAGTAACACGCAGAAGAGGTTTTATGAGTCAGCTTGGTTGCCCGCAGATGGTAGTGCTAAAGATTTCAAAAAAAGCTGGTCATAAATAAGTGGTTGGTTGGAAAGGCAAGTCTTGATATTATTCCTGAAATTTAGGTGGTTCTCCTCTAGGCGGAGCGGTTTGGATCGGGTGTTCACTGTTTTGTGGCCAGAACTGAAAAAGAGGATATTCCTTGCTGTTTCATGTTGATGTTGGTGACTAGTACACATGAAGCATAGCTGGACCTAAGTGTTCTGGCCCCCTCCATAGTATTAACGATGGGTGATGCACACAGTTTTGAAATCTACCTTTTTTTGATGGGTAGACAGTGGAGAGCATGCAGTCCTGGCATGATATGTGCAAATCGCTTCAGTCGTAACTCTTTGAAGTTTCCTCATTAGGTAACCTTGGAGTCTGATATAGCGGTTGTTTACCTAGTCTAGTTTGGTTATTATGGCCATGGCCGTGTGGGTGAATGTTAAGTAAGGTAAGATGCAGCATAGCATATGCAGCTCGGAGAAACAGCTTCTTACGATGGCTTTCACCTGTCGATCAAGAGTTAGGGTGCTGTCCATTTTCCTTTAAAGACTTCTTAGTATGGATGATGGGATTGGGAAGGGTCCCATCTATCCAGGGCATGGGATTGTAGTGGAGTTAGAACCTATAAGAATTACAGAGCATCATCTCTGTTTTGCTAGCGTTGAGTTTTAGTCTGATTGCTGTCATCCATGCGTTCATCTGTGCTAGGCAGTTTTAATAATGTCTGAGGTGTTTTGTGATGGGTGGTTCACACATGTGTAGATAATTTGTGCACCATCTACATAGTTTCAGCAGGACATACCAGAATTATTAATGTTGTCAAGTAGTGGTATCATGTAGATGTTGAAAAGTAGGGGTGAGAGTTTGGATCCTTGGGGCACTTCTTGGGCTACTTCACAGGTAAATGGGCGGGGTCGGAATTTCAGGTGCCCAAGATTGTGGTTTTGTTCTACCGGTGAGGAAGGAGGTGATACAGTGTAGAGCTGATTCTTTAATACCAACATCTTTCAATTTTTTCAGGAGGGTCTCGTGAATGATGATGTCAAAATGGCTGAGATGTCTAGCAGGATGAGCGCACTCTCTGAATTTTCATCCACATTGTTTTTAAGTGTATCTCAGATGGAGCACAGAGCTGATTCTGTACTGATAGAAGGTCTAAAGCCATACTGTATTGCATTCCGTAGTTGGTTTGTTTCATCAGGGATTGTGGGTCATAAATTATGGGGTAATTCGCGCAAGTCAGCCCTCTGTGGATTCCCACGGATGTCTTCTTTTCGGAAATGCATGGGGTTCCCTGTTTTCCTTTGTGGCTTCGACACCCTAGGCCCAAATCCTTAGGTTGTCCACATGAGCAAAATTCCTGAAAATCTGCTGTGCGAAAAGACCTGGGGTCACCAGTGTTTTAGGCTTTTCCCTTTGCACCCAGGTAGGTGCACCCACACATGTGAGGTACCGTTTTCGTCAGGAAACGTGTGGGAACGTGGGAAGATAGGCCATGTGTTGTTGGCTGCGTGTTTCGGTGGGTGACCAGAGTGAAATGTGCAGAAATTGTGTTTTTTTTTCTGTCATTTTCCCGATTTCCCTCCAAACTATGGAATCTTTCCCTACATGGTTGTTGCCTGACCTGTGCAAATCACCCCTTCCTAAACTTGGAATATTGTCAACTTTTCAGAAATGTATGCCTTTCTGGCTTCCCATTCAGCTTTCCTACCCTTTTCGTCCGTTCCGTCCACGCATGTCCTATTGGACAAAAAAATGCCAAAATCGCCTACCTCTCACAAAACAGCTGATTAGCATATCAAAATATGTTATTTTGGTTTCCACTCAATCTGTTCTTGAAAGCCTGGAAAATGGCAAATCCAGCACAGCAAACGATTTGTTCCTAGCTCTTACAAGGAAAACACCACAGGCTTCTTTGTACAACATTTTATTGGCATTTTCTGAAAAAACCCCAAATGTTCTCCTTTTTGGTAATTTTCTCTCACCCTCCTACAGCAAACTAGGATTCCTGAGTGGCGTTATGACTGTCTACATGTGGGTAAAAAGGGGCCAACTTTAGCCGAGATATCTCATGTAACAAAAAAGTTACAAGGGTTTGAATGGCGACATACCGAAATCACCAAAAAAGGCCTGGGGGAAATACCCATGGCAGTTAAGGGGTTAAAACAGTAAAGCCTCAGAGGAGATATCATTTGTAAGGTAGCTCAGTTAGTTAATGCTCCAAATGCAGATTGTGCACAGGAATATGTAACACCTGTGTTCAGCGCCTGGCTTAATCTTACGGTGGGATAATAGGCAGAGTGAATGCATTCAGCTTACGATGCAAGACAGCATTTTCCAGATCAATTGGTTCAGAAAAAGTGGTGGAAAACACTATTACTGTAGCTTTTTCTAATTGGCCAGATTTTCATGCATTTTCTGGGTGTAGTTCGGGAACTGAGTGGACACACCAGGACCCCCCATCTTTCCCGCTCCACCAGACACATGACACATGCAGCCTTACTGCCAGCATGGATTCTCATTCTGGTAATAAGGAAAGGGATTCCTCTGGGATCTGCTTGGAAATGAAACCTGGTAAAAGTGGGCAGAGTCCAGAGGAAGCCATTGTCAATTCCGCCAGCAATCGCTAATTGCGCGAGGTATTTACACTCTTCTAAAGTGGAAAAGCAATGTGATTTCACCTGCCTTTTACGCTAAAATCTTCCATTTTGTGGCGGAAAAGTAAAAACCTGTGCCAATGGAAGTGGTCCACTCCATGCAGTTTACTTTGTGCCTTGATGCTTGGAGGTTTTGTGTGATGCTACACATATAATAAATAAATATATTTAACATGACCCCAGATAAATGGCAATTCGTGATCAGAATGAGTGAGCATGGCATGTCGCTGGTAAGAGGGTGTCTTGTGCTTCTTGAGTGCGTTGGCAAATGCCCTTAATTGCCATCTCGCGTTAAGCAGGTGCTTAAACCCATCAGTGTGGATTGCTCAATAATAAGTCGCCAGAGGTATTTCAAATGGCCAATTTCGCTCTTTGGGTGACATTGTCAAAGTGGGAGAATGTTGCCCAGCATGTGCCACTTTCTCTGCGGAGTGAATTGTGCCAACCCACGAGGAAGAAATGTGAAAAACCCACAAGGGCACTGTGCCCTGCTCTTTCTGGGTGTGTCTTCCCCAAAAGGCGACAGATGCCGACTCAGACATGGGTAAGTCTCAGGTGGCAAGCCTGTACCCTAGTTGATGTAGCAAAGGATTCCAGACTTCTGAGGCTGATAACATTAGTAGCATTGAGTTACATGCAACCTGACAGGTATGTGTGATAAAGTTGCAAAGCAGCGCTGTTAGTGGGCTAAAGCAGGAGGCAATGTCTGCCCACCCTCAAAGGGTACCTACAACCAAAAGTAATAGGCCCCTCCCCCCATCATGGCTGTAGGGGCCAGGCTCCAAACCCGGGCAAGAATGCCCTCCAATCATCCATGTCCAGGAACCCTGTTGAGAAAACTCTGTGCTTTCCAGGTGATACTAATGTTATTTAAAGCCAGAAGTCTAAAAGGTAATCGCTTAATTGAAGCTGGAAATTAGCTCCTGGGGTGATCAAAATGTCTTAACCAAGTGTGACATCATCCCCTTCATTTATAAGCAATATGTGTATTCTGCGTTTCTTCATCCACTAAATTACTGTTAGAAACAAAGGCCAGAGTTGTTTCTCTTGTGTAGGCATTAGGAAGGCAGTTGCCAGCCTCTGGCATAATATGCCCATGTTCTTCCAATATTGGCTAGCTGTCGCCCTCTTATGGCCAGGTGGAACCATCATGGCAGTGACTGGCAAATGCCTTTCCCCTGCAGACAGAAAAGCAGAAATAAGAGGCCAATTCAAGACACAGAACAAATAGAAGTTAAGAGAGACTGAAGCAGCCATTGCTGTGTTAGGGAGAATATGTTGACTGTTCAAGGAAGGAGGTATGTATTAAGCAAGCAAGCAGTGAAACATGGGAGAGGCAAAGAAAGGCCAGAGGGGCTCTTTGAATAATCTAACAGGGCAGAGAACCCATGCTCTGCCGTCCTAGTAACATATGCGAGAATCAAATAAATCAGGCTTTGCAGCAAATGTTAAACGAGAAAGGAACAGAGTCCAGGTCTGCATTCAGAATAACAAAGGCAAACAAAGGCTAGGCTCTGAAGCCAGAATGAGATGGAATAAGAAGGACCAGACTCATCGTGAGAGGCTGGCCTGGCCCTCGCAGGGGCGCTCGAGGGACAGCCCACCTAGCGGGCTGCCCCTCTGACCACCCCCCTGGGTCCACATACACCCCACCTACTAGTCATCCACCGGGTCCAACACATCCCGTCGCGGACCTGGGGAGAGCTTATAAGGGGGTAGGCTTGCGATCACTCATCCTCCTTGTTTGCTTTACCCCCCCCCCGGAGGACAGTCAAAGCAGCAACATCACACACCTGGTCCCTCTACTACCATAACAGGGTTTACTCAGAGGTACAAACAAGATTTCCTCTTTCTTTGAAACCCCACCCTTCCATTCCAAGAGACACACACGTCTCCTTGCCCCACACAAAAAAAGGAGCAACTTGCAGTTGGTAGAAAAGGCTGCAACTCCTTTATTTGGCAGGAGTCCACTTACAGGTGATCTGCCTCTTGACGAGCTGGCGTCCGAGCTGTGGCCCACTGGTGGAAGTAATTTTTATTTCCTCTCTCTTACCATGAGCTCATATTTAGATGAAAAATCCAGAAATGCAAAATACAAAGACATGTTCTTTGCTGCTGCATCCTTCAATATTCTTCTGCTTTCTTTTCTTCTTTTCTCTTGTTTTATACAGTGATATTTGTAATTTAATACGTACTGCTATTTTAATTCTAATTTTGTGAAAAGTTGAGTTCTTTGACTAAAACACAATAAATAAATAAATAAAGCAAAGTCCCCAAGATGTCCCCTGTCCCCCCCAGATATTATGTGTCTCCTACGCCCCTGCAAAGAGCACCATTGAGGCTTCCTGGCTGCATTTGTATAATATCAAGCAGAATTCTAGGAACATAATCATGGCCAGAGATTTTCAAATTTGACAAATGTGTCAAGAATAAAAGTGTTGTTTGCTGAATCGCTAAGTTCATAATGCACGCAGGGTTTGGAACAGATGTTTTCTGCAACAATCACCCTATCATTAAAGTGTGTTTAACCACACACCAAATAGTTTAACAACTTTAGGGCGTAAATGTTGAAATAAGATGGCTGTGGCATTGCTTCATTGTGTTCTAAATAATAACCTAATCAATAAAAAATTATATAAAAACTAAGTTATTATAATCACTGTTCATCGTACTAATCTATATATTACACAAAAAGAAACAAAATACAGACCTCAGTGTCAGAAAAAAGACATGACCCTAGCTAGCAATGAGCAGAATTGTAAATAGTCTCCATTCACCTTAAATACAAGGCAAAGTGCTAGTCTCATGAAGATTTAAAAGGGTCCTGTGCTAACAATCTTACAACAATATGTTTTTCAGTTATATCTGTATCATCCAAAATTAAGCAGCAATCCATCATAACCTTGTTGGCTAATAAGAAAATGTCAAGGGAAGGCTGCATGCCATCACCGTGCTCCCAAAAGCGACAGAATCAATGCTTATATCAAATTGTAACATATCTTTTTAAATGTTAACTCCAAACTGGTTTCAGGATCAAATGGCAAGGGCTGACAACTGAATGAAATCCAGCATCCAAGCAAAAGACATAATGTCAGAGAGTGGTTTCTACATCTTTCCATTTCTTGTTCACAAGCACACATACATAACAGCTACCAAATTGTTTGTGGGTCTGCAGATAATCACAGCCTCTTTAATTGTACGGCTACCTCAATTCCTCAGAGCTGGAAATTACCAAACTCTCCTTCGGCTTCAAATATACAAGACAAACGAAGGAACTGCGCCAAAACGTCCCCTTTTGCAGAACACCTTAGGCACTGCTTATACCTTCTTTCCAACCTGCTCAGTGGGTGCTAAGGGGGAGAATAGCAAGCCTCAATACAACAAAGATCTTTTGCTCTTGATGCTGGATCATTAGATCCATGCACAGCCCAAGGCCCTGGTAATCCTTGAACGCAGCATATGGAACAAATAAACTGCCTCTAGGTCCGTACCATCAATTTCCGTCAATGGTCACTTTTCAGAAATATTCTTCACTAGACTTGTAACACATTGGCTACTCATTGTTGGATAATTCCACACCTCTACTAAGTTCATAACAGATAATAAATATCCTACTCTATTCATCCAGCCCAGAGGGGCCGCCCTTGTTGGTTCTCTACCTCTTCCAATACCTTTCAGTACTCTGGAATTTAAGGGGGATTTTCATACTCTCACCCAAAATAATACAATTTTTGGTTAACCAATGCAGAAGCCCACAGGCTTCCCAGCTGTAATGTAACTGCATCCGAAAATCCCCTTGTGGGAAGACCCAAAAGCCCTTTTGGGAATTAGCTTTCTTTCTTTTCCCTACTGGTGAAGCAGCCCAGCCTCTACAGATTCCAAACACCAAGTTAACTGCACAGCCACCAAACGTTTTGCCAAATCTATTGATTGCCTCTGCCAAAAAAAATAACGTTTTGCCCACTTTTAAAATATAAGAGAATCACTTAACAATCGGTTTGCCACAACTTCTATAATTTTACCAGCCAGCTCTATCATATCTTTAAGAATCCATCGAGGATGTAAACACAAGCATTTTGTTTTGGTTAAATTGATGGAAAGCTCTTTGGAGATACAGGACTTGTTGAATATATTTCATACTTTCTGCCAATCCCTATGCTTTTTGGACAAGAGAATTGTATTATCCGCAATTAACAACATGCCTCTTTTAGTGCTGTTTAAAGGAGCATCGACTTCAAGATTAAGTAATTCTAGAGCGCTTTCATTTATATATATATATATATATTGAAAAAGTAAAGTGGCTACCGTGAAGGCTTGTGCACAGGAAATGTCAGCATTGTTTCAGTTCCTGGCTGTAAGGAATAGCAGAATGATTATTTGAATAAAGAGCCACAATAGCTGCTGCTGCCAAGGTAGATTGCTTTTCAAGCTGGTTGCACAATTGCTGTTGGGGTGCCATTTCAAAGGCCATTTTTCGGTCATCAAAAAACCATGTTAGTTGGATGACTTTCTAATACCACGTGCTTTAATAATCTATCTATACGTATAAAGCAGAACATCTGTTACTTTGTTCCTTGTACAATTCCATACTGTTCCACCAACCTGCACCACCATTTGCATAGTTACCTGTTAGCACCCTCTGGACATATCTGGCTACATGACATTTGGACATCCCACACCTGAGATGGTTGCCTGAAATTGTCAAAACCACAATGTGGTTATAGAAGGACCGGACAAAGCTCATTTTAAGCATCTCAACGCGAGGAACACAACTCAATGGCCACGTTTCAAGGCCCTAGGACGCACAGTTTCTGAGATATTTGAACTGCAATGCACCACAACGCACTGAACCATGCCAGGGTGAAGCCTGTGTTCGAAGTGGGCGGGGCAGATGGGAGCGGTGCTTCTCTACTTTTGTAAATTAAGTATTACTGTTCCTATACTTTTATTTTTTTTAAATGCCGTTCCGGGAATGGTTTCGTTTTAAAATAAAAATGTAGGAAGCAGATGAAACTTGCACATTAGTGCACTGCCCTTAAACAGCAGGCGCATTTTTTTGAGGTGTTTGTATTGTGCGTGGGGGGGTGGCGATGGGGTTTGTGGGGAACTGGGAAGGCCAGCAGGGAACATAGTTCCACTACTTCTTTTCATGCACTTCAACCACTGGGTGAGGCAGCACCCAGAAGATGCCAGCATGCTGCAGCATGCCAACTATCGCCTCCCGTGCATGTCTGCTGTGTGGTATATCAGCCAGCCACACGCTCCCATTCTCAGTGCAGTTTACTTCAGAGTGCAAAGCACATCAAGCGATAAACGACTCGGAACAGCGACCCTAAAGGATCATTGACTTTCAACAACTGATGAGAGTGTAATCAGGCTGTCTACAGTACCCATGCAGAGTATGAGTACTATTTTCTTAGTATCAAATACAGGCGAAATACCTGATCCTTTGCAGAAGATTGCCTGCTGATGGACAGGGATATTGTTATCCTGTTCCCATGCATTAAGGACAACACTCTAGCAAGGCAACTATCCATTATCTGGCCTGCATACGAAGGTTGTCTGACACATTAGGCACAGGCTTTGAGGACTTCATGCACTTCCCACGTGTGTTCAAGTGATGCAACAGGAGAGCTATTTGCGGCCCCGTCCTTAGCTCCTTGCCCATTCCCATTGAGCCCTATGGGAGCTGGAATGGGAATGGGGAATAGTTTTCATTATCGGTTTACCGGGCCCTCTAAGGTCGGAATGACCCGGTAAGTCCCCATTCCGACTACACGGACCCGGACACGGGTTTGGAGGCAGCCATGGCGCTATTAGCACCATGGTTACCTCCAAACTCGTAATGAGGTCCTATATGTTTGAGCATGCACTGCATTAAGAGAAAAAAATGTGTTGTTCAAATATACAAAATTACACATGTGTTAATTGTACAAAACACAGGCACATATCTGGCATTGTCTATACAGCCACACATGAACTGGGTTAAGAACACAACACTCACTATGGGAGCATATCAGGCAGAGACCATAGGGAGGACCATGCACTGCATTAAGAGCATGAAACTCATGAACAATAAACAAAAATACAAGTTTAAGCTGTGTGCTACAATATGGCTGCTAATATCTAAGATGGCTGCTATTCCCGCATACATACTACACCGGGGGCGTGGCCAGCGTGCATGCTTTGAAGACGCGTATCCACAGAGCTCCTGCCCGAGATCCTATAACGGGCGAAATTGCGCTGCATACACAGCATAAATAACAGAAAAAACGTCTGCAGGATGGGGAACCTCTCCCCCTTGACTTGACGCCACCGGGGAAAAAATTCGGAGCTGACAAAGTCCCGAACGGGACGAAGAAAGAGGAGCCCCCCGGCCACCCAAGATGGCGACGCCTATCGTATCCCTCGGCGCTGACGGGAACTGGCGCTTTTGAAAGGTGGGACCTGCTTGGGCCGGAGGAAGCCGCCCACGCTTGCTTGCACCCTGAGCACCCGGTGAGAGGTGCATAGCCCCGGCTCTGGTCCTGCGCAGATCGACGGCGGCGCCCCGGTGCTCGGGGGAACGCTGCTGGGGCCGAGGCGGAGGAAGACTCCTGGACCTGGCGAGGCCCGACTCCGAGGAGCCGAGGGGCCTCCGCCGAGCACAGTAAGAAGCGGGGCGCGGCCGCCCGCGGCAAATCAGAGACACACCCGAGGGTCCCGTTCGCCGAGACCCACGGGGAGCGGGACACTTCAAAATGGAGAATCAGACCGGGCCCCCCGGGCAAGCAGTGGGTTCCTGAACAGGGCCCTCCCCCCAGTGCACCGACGCGGCCCCAATGGTCCTGGAGACGGCCGAGGTTGGCGGACGCGCGGGGGAGGTGGAGACGCCCACGTGAACTATTATTGAAGGCCAGCACTACGTGAGGAAAGTTCGGCCTGCACTGCGGGGGGACTGGCATAGCCCTACACCAGCATCAGGGGCCCATATGCAGTTTTAACATAGTGCAACCACGCGGAGAGACACGCAGAGACCTTTTTGGCCAACACAGGAAAGGGAGGCACGGACACGCCTAACGGGAGACCCAACCACAACGCAACCTGAGGGAATGAGTTGCCGGGTGCCCCACGGCTCCCACACTTACCATTGAAGACCCCCCCGATCCCATATGACACTGCGCATGCCATCAAAGAAGCATCACCCACATGCCCTGACAAAAGAGGCGAACACAGGTGCAAGACCCAGCCGAGCACAATCTGCTCAGTACGCGGTACCAATTGGACTGAACAGTAAAACCACCTATTGCGCAGGGGAGGCAGCATACTGGATCCAATGGCAGAGATGTCTCCACCCAAATCCAAAATAAAAACAGCGACAATGGACTCCTAGACCACAGTCAGGCCCAAGCAGCAGCCGCAACAAGAAGCCGCAACTAAGGTGGAACCACCACAACTTGAAACGGACCCCAGAGACACGCAGGTCCTCCAAGCTATCGCAGCACTACGCACTTCCATTGAAACCAAGATAGAGTAGGTAAGAGCCGACATGCAGTTTATGCGCCAAGACACCTGCAATTTAACAGAAACAGTAAACGTAAATGAGGCCACCCTGAAGGATAATGTTGCAAACACCTCAGACCTGAAAACAAAGGTGCTGGACCTGGAACTGAAAGTAGCGAGATTAGAGGCTAGGTCTGAAGATGCAGAAGGACGCACACAGTGGAATAACATTAGGATTTTGGGTGTACCGGAGGACATGGAGGGCCAGACCCCAACGGAATTCATAGAGACAATGTTATTGCAGGAAGTGGGAGCGGGGAAACTCTCGCAGGGGTTTTCAGTGGAACGCGCTCATAGATCCCATCAGAAGCACCCCCCGCCAGGCTCGTACCCATGCCCACTAATAGTAAAAATCCTAAATTTCTGCGACAGAGAAACAATACTACGATATTCTAGGGACGGAGGAGAAATCAGACGACAGGACTCCAAAATAGTTATGTACCCCGATTACAACCCCATGGTCCAGAGCGCCAGGAATTCCTTCATACCAGTGAAAGCCAGATTACGAGCTCTCAACCTCAAGTACATGTTGCTCTACCCGGCTCGCCTCAAAGTATTGTACAAAGGAAAAGAAATTTTCTTAGAGACCCCGGCTGCAGCAAACATGTGGCTTGAGCACAATAACTTGACAAGCGATGGAGAAGACATACAAAAGAGCAGATGAAAGATAAATGTGTAGCGCGATTGCGAACACCAACGGAAGGTCCCCTACAAAAGGAAAAGCGGACGATCTTACAATAGAAGGGACCATTATGAGAAGATAGCAACACCGGGCAGGAGCACAAAGAACCACGAGCAGTTACATCGCTGACCCACCCCCACGAGGAAAGCGCAGGTCGAATGCCTACACACCACCCGTACCGAAGGGCATGGAGTGGCCCAGAAGGCTTGGGAGCCCCTGAGTGCTGCAAGTTGGAAGCAACTGCTGGGGGCAGTTTGCAGTTAAATGTTTTGGTTTATTCATTCATCCGAATGAAAGTTATAAAAGTTGGTAAATCTCCAGCACGCATTAAGATAGAAGCAGGGATGAGGGCGAGGGATGGGGACACAGCGGGGGGAGATCTCCTGGGGAGAAAACAAAACCAGAACCACCCATCTTACAGCGATATGGCGGGAAAGATAAAAATAATGACATGGAATGTGAGGGGCCTGGCACCTACCTACGAAGGAACAGAATTAAGTCATACTTACATAGGAAAAAGGTGGGGATAGCGCTTATACAAGAAACGCATTACACTCGGGAATCTATGGCCAAACTACAGGAACACTAGGGCGGACAGGCGTTCGGAACTGCTTATTTCCAAGTACGCCAGAGGGGTGTACACCTGGATACACCCTCAACTTTTTTTCCGGCTATCTAAATTTGAAAGTGAACCAGAGGGCAGATATGTAATATTGTGGGGACACATTGAACAACAAGAAATATGCATAGTGAATTCCTATTTGCCAAACAATAACATCCCAGCTTATATAGCCTCGATGTATCTCAAAATCTCACAGCACAGAGATGGCTTGTTTGTCTGGGGAGGAGACTTTAATTGTGTAAGCGACCTAGTGCTAGATAGATCATCACCACCAGCAACAACTGTAATGGCCGCCACAACCGAGCTAAACGCCATAGTAGACAGATTGGATCTGGCAGACATATGGAGGGAACTTCACCCCCAGACCTGAAATTACTCATATTATTCGTCCCCACACGACCTTCAGACGAGGCTAGATTATGTCTTTGTGAGCAGAGAACACCTACCCCAGATGGAAGAAGCACAGTATCTGGGTAGAACGGTCTCAGACCATTCCCCCTTAGTAATAGAATGGAACCAGGCTGGCCCCAGGCCCCCCATCCCCAGGTGGCGCATGCCTGTAGAGGCCATAAAAGATCCTGCATTCAGAGATGAATTGCAGAACTCGATTGAGGATTACATAGACCTAAATAAGGGCAGCGTAGACCATGTGAGTACAGTATGGGAAGCCCTTAAGATAGTCACTAGGGAAGTGATTATAGCGAAAGCAGGAGGTATCAGGAAACTGCTGCGTGAAGAACTGACTCGGGGGGAGGAGGAGATCGAGAGGCTTAATACTGACCCTACAGACGCACAACCACACGAAGATAGGTTTAGAGCACTTCAGGATGTATGTTCAACTGCCTGGAGTAGACTCGCCAAGTTCAACTACGCCACCAAAACGAACAAGCCGCACATAGAGGCGGACAGACCCCGGCAGGATGCTGGCCTGGCTTTGTAAGAGGGAACACCCCAGACACACCATCACTACAATACAGGACATGCAAGGTAACACACACCAAACTCAACAAGACATAAACGACACCTTTAAAAATTATTATGCACATTTATACTCCCATGAGACCAAAGTCCTCACAGACCAGATAACGGACACCTTGGAAGAGATAGGGCTATCCAGACTCTCCCCAGAACAGGCCGAAGCCCTAGAGGCAGACATCACTACAGACGATATCGCTGATGCAATTAAGACACAAGCCACGTGCAAGGCCCCAGGGAGCGATGGGTTACCCTCAGAATTTTACAAAGCCTATGGTCCCTCCCTGATACCACTTTTATGTGAAGTCTTCCAAGAAGCGTACGAAAGAGGAACCCTGCCTGATAGTATGAGGGAAACCCTAGTGATCATGGTCCTTAAACCAAACAATCCGGCTGAACACTGTGATTCATATCGCCCGCTAGCTATGCTTAGTTACAATGTCAAACTGCTAACTACGATCTTACCTAAGAGGCTATCTAAGATAATAGGTGACATTGTACATGTAGACCAATCCGGGTTTTTTCCGGGCCGAAACACGATCATGAACCTGCGCAGACTGCAGCACATCATGACACAAACAGACACATTTACTGAACCCTCTGCTCTATTATCGCTCGATGCCATTAAGGCGTTTGATTCTATATATTGGGAGTGGTTGATTGCGGTCCTAAAGGAATTCGGGCTCGGCCCAAGATTCATTAGGGGGATTCGAATACTCTACACCAAACCAAGCGCACGGGTAAAAATTGGGAGACACATGTCAGAAGCCTGGGACATATGCAGAGGTACTCGGCAGGGCTGCCCATTATCTCCCATGCTATATATACTCGGTCTAGAACCCAGCGCCATTTATTTTAGAAAGCAATTTTTTGATGCTGGGAGGGGTAGACCACATCATCTCGCTTTATGCGGGCAATGTCCTTCTGTACGTTAAGAACCCGCACCTCAGTGTCCCTACCATGCTAGACATCCTGGACAACTTCTCCAAAGTTTCTGGTATCCAATTCAGCAGGGCGAAGTCCTGTTTATTCCTGCTAGCGGGCCTTAGAGACAAAGACGTGACGGAACTCCCAGCGCTGGGCATACAATGGCAGGTGACTATGTTCCGCTATCTGGGCATCCAGGTCATGCACACCGCACAACTGATGCACGGATGCAACACAAAAGCAGTAATACCCGCATTGCGCAGATCCATGACCTTTTGGGCGAAGCTACCATTGTCAGCGATGGGGAGAGCCTTGATAAACAAAATGATTGTCCTCCCTGGACTCCTATACAAGTTCCAAAACATCCATTATTATATCAAGAACTCATTCTTTCGCCTGTTAGAATCGATAATTGGGGAATTTGTCTGGGGACAGGGCAGACACAAAATAGCACACTCCAATTTAGTCCTGAAATATGCCTAGGGTGGAATCCAACTACCGAATTTTGAAAAATACTACCTAGCTGCCCAACTCAGCTTTATGTCCAAATGGCTAGCCGACGAGGCCACGTCCGAGACTCCCCTGTTACAGCTCATGACCCCCCTGATGTGACTAAAGGAACTCAACTGGGCGCCAATCACTTGTTGAAAAACATACCCTTCCTGGGCACCCTCGGCAGACAAGTATGGCAAAGGGCGAAATCTCTACAACACCCAACACACCTGTACTCTCCAGAAATACCAATGATTTGAGAACTATGCAAAACAGACTCGGACCTACTATGCCTCAGGGCTTGGGAGAAGAAGAGGGTCTACAAATGGGGAGACCTATATGATGAAGGTGCCTTCAGGGAGTTCAGCTCATTCCAAAACAAAGATAGGATAACGCTGATCAATATCTATGGTATCGGAAGATACGCAAAATAGCACGACACAAATGGGACATTGGCCAGAAGAACCTGATCCAGACCATCGCACAACTTTACTATACAACCTGGGTGAGGGACAGAGACTGGTCTCTCAGATATACAGCCACCTCGGTGACAACCCCAACCCGAAGGGGGAGGTAATGAAAAGCAAGTGGGAGACTGACATAGGTCGAGAAATGACGGAATGGAAATGGAACACGGCGCTCACATTCCCCAAAGCTGTGTCCAGGAACCACAGATTCTGCTACATACAACTAAATATCCTGTACCGTACATACCTGACCCCATACAGGCTACTCTCATTCAACAAACAAGCAAGCTCTAACTGCCCATGGTGCACACAGGACAAGGCAGATCTTATACATATGTTCTGGGAATGCAACATAATACAATCCCGATCGGCAAAAGCCAAGCAGACATGCAAAGCGACGGGCACTTCAAATTACAGATGGTCCCCCGAAGAATGCCTCCTAGGGACATACCACAGACCGGCTAAACTTAAACACTGGGTGAAGCTAATGGACCTAACGTGCATAGTGACTAAAAGACATATAGCTATGTCCTGGAAAAAACCTGCGGGACCCAACCACAATGCATGGCACAACGAAATTGAGAGATGGATTAATGCGGAAACTGAGGCATGGGAGGACAGTGTTGCCAGATCAACTGATGAGTCGAGCGCCACATTAGAGGCATGGAAGGAGATAACTAGAACTGTACTCTACCCCTCGGATGATAAACCTCCATGAACAAACATGGTCAGAACCACACACTAATGCAAGATACAAAAAGCCCCTTAAGGGAGACCCCCACGTCCCATTAGACCCACTGGACTTAGGAATTCATCCCGTCGCTGCATCATGCCCTGCCGAGAACTCGGAGCCTGAATGATGAAAAATCAGTTAAGGAGACAGTTAATGTTAATATGTTGACCTTGAAAATGTTTTTTTGTTTATTATATAATACTGATGGTTTTGTAACAGTTGGCACGCTCATTACGATAAGTGCGACAATGTGATGATAAATGCCAATAAACAAATTTAAAAATAAATACATACTACACCTGCTAAAATGCACACTATTGTAATTGTGTTGACGCCAATAAGGGCACCCCCGCTCTCTTACATTACTGAAAATGCCTTTGCCTTATTCTAAAACACTTGGGGGGTGGAGAATATGCCCCCCAGCATTTCCCCCATTCATTAATTGTACATTAACAAAACTCCCCTATGAGCCCACCCTTCCTCAGTCCGCCCTGACGCTCCTCCTCCAACCGTTCAGCCTCTAAATAAGGTGGCGACCCATCCTTTGGAACACATGCTCTGCATACATGATGTAAACTCTGGCCAGACTGTGCATATTCTTCGGGCACAAGTCATATATATATATATATATATATATATATATATATATATATATATATATATATATATATATATATATACAGCCCCCATCCCATGCTAGGTCAACACAATGTTCTTTGTAGTGCTCGGGATCGGGTGGGGGTGTAGTGATAGTACCGGGAGGTTGCAAACGCTGCTCTACTATTACCATGTGTGATTTGTTTGTGTCATGTGTCTGGACTGCACTGTTTTTTGTGCACCGAGGTGCATTTGATCCCCCAATAGAAACCATCATCCTGGCACTGCTTTGGCACAGCATCAAAGTCACAATTGGCGGGTGTAAAATACAACCAGTATGAACACGATAAAGGGTACCAGAATTTTCACGATTGCCCCCATCCAGGATGGTGCCCAAGCAAAAAGTCCATCAAATCTGTCTCTTTCCTGTATAACCGCTTCAGATGGATGTGTGATCTCAGGGTGTGCAGTGCTCCTATTATCTGCATCAAGGAGCTGCTCTCTGCGTCGTTTGGAGGTGTGTATGCGCAGCAAGAATCACTGATTTTTCTGCAAACCCCTCCTTCCATTGCTATGAGTCCTCCAAGGTCGGAATGACCCGGTAAGTCCCCATTCAACCAGAACAGTGCCGGACCTGGTATTGAAGGCAGCCATCGCGCAAATAGTGCCATGGCTACCTCCAATCTCGGAATGAAGGCCATAGTCTCCAGTTGCACAGATTCTGTCTGGAATGTGCCTCACAGCCTACACAGTACCAGATGAACCAGTCATTGAGCCTCTATAATTTATAGTTTTTGTGGTATTAATACCTTGGGTGCCCCTGATGTATGTGGTATCAACAAACAGACATAACAACTATTCTTTCCCACCAAGCCCATGTCGGCATACCAAGTGTTTGAAAATTCGAGACGGTGCACATCTTCTACTGAATCTAAACCTAACCCAGTACATTTTTCGTATCTATATTTAAAAGTGCACTCGAAATATATTACTAAACAGAACATAAACAGTGCACATAGGTCAGCAATATAATGCATTGCACACATATATGAATAAGAAAATGTGAACATGTAATTGTACCTATATTACTTTCCCTAATATGCATGGAATCGTTGGAGCTCGCTGGATCCATCACACTGATTACCTAAAAAAAGGAATTCTTTAATTGCAGGAGGTAGGCAAGAAGGTAGAGAAGGAAATATAGGAAAAGAGATGCAGTAATAGGAAGGATAGAGTGCTGAGAAGCAAGAAAGTGGGAGAAAGAGAGATAGAGAGAGAGAGTATGGGGAATCGCTAGAGTGCAATTCCTGTGCAAATTAATTGCATAGCAGTATTGTGTGAATGTGTCAGACAGTTTCTTTTTCTATTTTTCACAGGAGGCTGATCTGGGCAAGTCCTGAGGGCGAGGTGGCAATATTAAGGGTACGGGGCAGTTCAATCCGTTGATGCAGGGGGGGCAGAGGTGCTTTTCATACATCAGAGAGTAATGCTCTTTCACCTTAACTGCGAAGGGAGTGACATAGATAACTCAAAATGGACCATTATACCTGGGTTGGTTCCAGTGGCAGATAAAGTTTCGGATATAGACCAAATCTCCAGGGAAAAGCTGCAGAGGGGATGATGTTGCGGATATGTAAATAGAACAGTCCTTTGTAGCCAATGTTTCAAAGCTAGTGTCTAAGAATGGTACCTGGCACACCCATCACTCTTTCAAAATACTTGAAGTCTTTACTTGCCCCAGTGTCTCCCCCACTCCCTGTACACCTCTGCACCCACCCCCCTTACCCACATCTAAACCCAAACCACATACACTCTTTGCTATCACTTGGCTTCATTTTTCTCTGGTCCTCTGTGTGAGATTTTCCATGCTTTTCTCTGCACTTTGTAATTTGAATTTGAGTTACTGTGGAGGGATGAATGGACTGTGGTGATAGGCATACCTCTACGTGGTGCCACAGAGATCGACATATTAATATGCTGTACAAAGTTGCCTAGCTTATTTGAATGTTTAAAGTTTGGTATCACACGTGTTTTGTATGTAAATTGTGATGAGCTTGTTTTGTGCAACTAAGTGCGTAATAAGCCAGCATGTATATATATCATAGGGCGACGATAGCCGCCCTATAGTTAAGGTGAGTCGGACTCCCATAGGAACCCCTCAAAATTCTATTGTCAACAACTTTTGATTCGAGTAACGGATTTGACCGACATTTTGAAAGTGATTACGGACTCGCTGACCCCGCAGACTGCAAAGTTTCATAAAGATTCATTAAAAAATACAAAATGTTCTTAAGAAGAAAAACCATTTTTTTTCTCTGAAATGCAATCCTGCTTCCCATTCATTTTCCCGTAGACAAACAAGGTACATTTTTCCAAAGCACACAACCCAAACTGCTGGACGGATTTGGACCAGGTCCAAAACAACTTGGGCACAAAATTATGACTTGCAATCCATGCATGGTTTGGGGTTATACCATGAAGTAGTTATTTGAATATTCGAAGGATAAGGGGTTGCCCCTTCTGAAAAATAGTTAGCTATATCTCAGGATTTACACAACTTTTTCTTTTTTTTTAAATGAAACAACATCTTGTTTTTCGATCGATGCAAGAGATAATTGAGGTTATTGCAGAGGAAAATGAAATGCAGGAAAAAAGCTATTTGGTGACAAATAACATGCAAATGCCATTAGGCTAGCAATGGGGGGAGGTGGCTAAAGGGAACCAAGTAAAATTTAGGAGTTGGAGGGGGTCTAAGCTTGCAATAGGAAGCTTTGTGTACCCTCAAATAGCCACCATCTCAAAGCAAACTGCATCACAGAAACAGCATGTGTTGTGGGGGGGATGGGAGAGAGAGAGCAGGACATCTGGCACAGATGAGGTGGGCACTTGGTGGGGCAAGAAATCATTATTTTGTGATGTTTGCAAGCAAGGCTATACATTGTAATTGGTTATTTATAATGTGCTTAATACCCAGTGGTTTCTAACCACAGTCCCAGGGATCAAATCTGTGTTACCCTGCGCTGTCTTGCTTTCAAGGCGAGCACGTTGCCCCTGTGCTATACACACAAGACTCCTGATAGGAGAGGGTATGTGTAGTTCAGTCTCAATGGTTACATTTTTTTAAAAAAGATACTCTTACAACTATAGTGACGTCAGGGGTGAAAAAGCAGTGGCCATGGCCAGTAAAACGATTTACCTCCAGGTCACCCATCCATGCAGTAACCAGGACAGCCCTACTAAGCTTCAAAGTGAAGAACGGGACAGCCTTTTCAGGCCATGTTGTGCAATATAAGAGCCAAACTTACAAGATTACTTAAAGAAATGGGCCAGCCCTTTCCGTACTTTAAAGCTAAGCAGGGTCAGTCCTGGTTACTGCATGGATGGGCAACCAAATGGGCATCAGAAATATTTATTTTTTAAAACAGTGCTACTGATAGTCCTTGAAAGTCTTGCACACAGAGACCATGTTTTGCCATTTGATGAATTGCATTCTGATATTTGTAGTCTTCCACTCAATAGTAAAAGAAAACATATATTTTAACAGTTACAGTAGGTTTCTCATCCCAGCAGTAACTGAGATGAACACTGCTTAGCTTTAAAGTGAGGAAGGGGCCAACGCACTAAGGCCAAGTTGCCTAATATATGAGCACCCCCCCTAACAAGACAAGTTTGAGGAACATGGCCTAAGGCTGCTGGATCCTTCCTCGCTTTCAAACCAAGCAGCTTCGGGCCCGGTTACTGTATGAATTTGGAGACAGTGCACAGTCCCGAATGCTGCATGTTTTCTGAGTTTTAAACATCTCATAACACATGGCATCCACATTATGTTTTTTAACTGTGCTACAGTCAGTCCTTGAAAGATTTGCACTCAGAGACCATTCTTTTGCCTTTTACTGAATTGCATTCTGGTAATTGTAGTCTAACAGCCAAGATGGGGGGAATAATGCCACAATTGTACACCTTACATAGTTCGATAACGATTTATATATTTGAGTGACACTATTGTATGTGCACTTTTCAAGTTAGCTTTATAAAGCACAGCTTTATATGGGGGTGAGGAGGAGAAATGATGAGAGGGCAAGTAAGTCATGAGTATTTGCCCACAATGTGGTATGAGAGTTTGCAATCATGGACACTGGTGCAATTATTTCCCCCTAATCGTGGCTGCTTTTCAGGGCACCAGTAAAGGACACGTGGGTGAAGTCATGAAGAGACCATGAAGAGACCAGCCATAAAACAAAGGGCTTATAGCACGCTGCTTAACCAAAGTGTGTGATCTTCAGCAAATAATTAAATCTCACTGGGCATTACCTAAACACATTGTGAGTTCCCAAACCCTGTAATCTTTTATACATAATAAAAATGTAGATTTGTTTACAACTACAGTGGGTTTCCAATCCAAGCAGTAAACAGGACTGACCCTGATTAGTTTCAAAGCGGGGAAGGGGCCAACCCACTCAGGGCATCTTGCCTCATAAATGAGCCCACCTTACACGCCTACTTAGAGCAGCATGACCTGAGGGGGAAGAATCTTTCCTTGGTTTGAAGCTACGCAGTAACAGTCACAGTTACTGCATGGCTGGGAGACAGTCCACAGTCCTGAATGCTGTGTGGATTTCCTAGTTTTAAATGTCTCATAACACAAAGCATACAAATTATTTTTTTTAAACTGTGCTACTGTCAGTCCTTGAATGTTTTGCACTCAGAGGCTTTTTTTGCATTTTGCTAAATTGCATTCTAGTATTTGTAGTCTCCCAGTCAAGATGGTGGGAATATGCCATCATTGTGCACTTTTTGCCTAACATAGTTCTATAAGGATTTATATATTTGAGTGACACTATGGTATTTGCAGTATTCAAATTATCTTTATAAAGCAGAGTATTGTTGAAAGGCAGACATGTGGGTGAGGTGGTGAAATGATAAGAGGGCAAATAAGTCATGAGTCTCTGCCCACGATGTGACAAGAGAGTTTGCAATCCTGGACACCTGTGCTGTTATTTTCCCCTCATTGTGGCTGGTTTTCATAGCACAGGTAAAGGACACATGCGGGTAGGCAGCATAACTTTTATTCAGAGTGTGGAAACAACTGCTTGGGTTTGTTTGAGGTTGGCAGGCTTACTGAAGTATTTCGCTACCAGGATTTTACTCAGGCTGTCATGTTCCTGAGTGTAGAAGCTTAGCAATTGTTTCGTATTGGGATTTAGCTTTCATGGGGATATTTCTTGACAGATTGCTGGGTTTAAAAGGTGAGCAGCTTTTATACTTCGTCAGCATACGTATTGGAAAATGTCCTCTCTCACGTTATTTTTCTGGTGTTCATTACTTTTTTTAAAGTGCAATGCGATTTTGTCTTGCGCACTTTCGTCTAAGGAGTAGGTCTTCTGAAATACATTTGTATATTTCACTTCAAGATATATGTTCACTTGCTGTGAACATATATTCATGGGTGCGAATATATTCATGGGTGCCAGCTTTTGATTTTCATCATGTGGGCAAAACTACCTGGGCATATGTTATTTTTGCAGCTGGTCATTTTTTTCCCTTTTGCTTGCTGCTTGAATACGGTTAGTTGGGGTTGTGCGATGTATGGTAACAGTCACCAAGAGACCTGCTATAAAACAAGGGGCGTGTAGCACACTGCTTAACCAATGTGTGTGATCCTCTGCAAATAATTTGATCACACAGGACATTAACTAAAAACATTGGGAGTTCTCAAAGCCTTCAATATTTTATAGATAATAACAAAATAGATAGTTTTACAGCTATAGTGACATCGGGGGTGAAAAATCAGTGGTGACCTGAGTCTCCCATCCATGCAGTAACCAAGACTGACCCTGCTTAGCTTTAAAGTGAGGAAAAGGACAGGCCCCCCAGGCTAAGTAAAGCAAAGTTACAAGATCACTTAGAGCAACATGGGAACAGCCGGTCCCTTCCTCACTTTGAAGCTAAGCAGTACTGTGTGAATATTCATGCGTGCCAGCTTTTGATTTTTGCTATGGGTGCAAAAATACCTATGCATATGTTATTCTTGCAGCTGGTTATTTTTTTCCCATTTCAATGCTGCTTAAACGTGCTTAGTTGGGGTTGTGCGATGTATCACAACCGTCACCAAGAGACCGGCCATAAAACAATGGGCTTAGATCACGCTGCTTAACCAAAGTGTGTGGTCCATGGCAAATAATATAATCTTGCTGCGCATTGCCTAAAACATTGAGTTCTCAATGCCGGCAAACACAAAGGCCATGGCTAGTTGTCTGGTAGTGTTTTAAAATGGACGGTGACCATGGCCAAAGGCCATGCTAGTGGTCTGGAAGTGTTGCAAAAATCTATGGAATAACAAAACCCTTAAAATTCAAGGAGCAAAAACCTTAGTTGCAGGCACAGGACATTAAGGTTAGCAATACATTGTACAAAAACTTTCAAGTTCAAGGAAAAAACTTTAGTTGCAGGGACATTAAGGTGAGTACTTAATGCAACAAAACCCCCGCAATTCAGCTGCATCCACCTTAAATGTGGACCTGTGTTGCGCAGCCTGTGACCACAATGATGAAATCACAGATCACATTACTGATGACATCACTATTTACATGTTGAAACAAAGAGGTCTTTGAGCCCCTCTACCAAGAATGAACATGGCCAAATAACCTGTTCTCTGGGAAGGGGCCCCCTTGGGAGGGTCTACAACCATGTTTTAGTTCACTATACCTTTCATAGAGGAGACATATCCATTTGCATATCAGTCTGGTCCCACCAACTTGGGCAGTCCAGCACCAAAATGCTAGGCAATTCTCCTCTGAAGAAGAGTACCAACAGCAACCCCAGACACATGTTTTGGCCTAGGTGGGCCCATCAGTGCATTGAAGCTGTGCCTCTCTAAGCACAGTGAGCAAGTGGTCTACGTCTGGATTACCCTGGGTAACTTAGATGGCTGAAGCGGACATTATTTTGCCTTAATTTCTCACATTAACATCCCTGCAACTAAAGTTTTTTCCTTGAATATATATATATTAAATTGATTGATAAACTTTGTTAAAGGGACGTTATGGTTAAGTTGCACTATTAAAAACCTATGACATTCAATGAAAACACTTTGTTAAAGGGACGTTATGGTTACAAGTAAAACGGAAACCCCCCAGAAATTCACCATTTGTAGTAAGCTAAGCAACCATAACACACACCACCACCGCTCACTGCTAAGACTAACACCCAGGACATCAATGATAACATCACAAATGTCATTGATAATTGAGGATATCACTGATGATATCACATATCTGGGCCACTTGTTTTTTTTCACTGACAGTCAAAATATGAACATTGAAAATGTGCTATATATCTAGACGCTAACCTTCTTGTATATTCTTAAAGTGCTTTTGTTACAGTTTAGTCTCAGCTCATGGAGCATACATATGGGCCAATACGCAGCCTCAAGCACATAATTCATTTGTACACACAATGATGAACTTTTTTTTGACATTTTCTGGTGATTTTGTTTCTTTCTTCCTTACTTTAGTTTCCCTGTATGCGCCTCTAACTTGATTGCCTTGTGAGTCTTCATATGTATTGTTTGCACTAACACAAGTATATAGTACGTCTTCAATGAATAGGTTCATTACTCAAAACTCTGATAAGGTAGCATTTATTATTTTTCTAGCCATTAAGTACTTCATGATAGGTCTTCAGATCATCCGTGACATCTTGTTACCAACATCGTAAACACAGCCTCTTATAGGGACTGTTCATCAAATTTACTTTAATATGTGATGACATCAGTGATGTCATCAATGACATTTGTGATGGCATCTTTCATATACTCAGTGTTTGTTTTAGCAGTGCATGGTGGTGATGTAGGTTATGGTTGCTTAGCTTACCCTAACTGGCAAATTTCTAGGTTTTTGTCGGTTTTACTTGTAACCATAACGTCCCTTTAACAAAGTTTTTTCAGTGAATTATATAGGTTTTTATTAGTGCAACTTAACCATAATGTCCATTTAACAAAATGTTTTCAGTGAATTTTGTAGTTTTTTTTTATTAGTGCAACTTAAGTATAATGTCTCTTTAACAAATCTTTTTCACTGAATGTCATGGGTTTTTACCAGTGCACCCTAATTTGCTACAACTTCCCAATAACATACTAACCCCCAATATAGCAGCATTTTTGTCCAATTTAGAAAGTTTCACCTTAAACCTCTCCCGTTCTTTTTAACACTTCTAAACACTTCTAAACACTTTTTGCAACTTTTTCCACTGTTTTTGTGCTTTTTTGACATTGGCAAACTTCTGATGTCATTAGCATGATGATGTGTTAGCGGACGGGCACGCACTTCGTGAACGGGTTTGTGCTTCGCAAACCCCTTAAAACTGCATGTTCAGCTGATCTAGCAAGTTTGAAGTTGAAAATGTACCCTTGCGCTGCTCCTTCGTCTACTCCTACTCAATATATATTAACAATCTAGCACACAGCACATACTTGGAAGAACATCAGCAAAACTGTTATTTGTCCTCCAAAAAAGAGCATTACCTATTGCCATCGCTCCTCCCAGGAGCCACCACCACCACCACCAGCTGGAGGACCTACACAACGAAAGAAGTGCAATACTCTAAAAATCAATGAAGAGGACCAGTTGGATGAGGTAGGGGATAGGGGATGAGGTATGGTGCCCAGAGAGAATCATGGGTGTGGCAGTTCTTTACCATTGTTGGAGATGTACCAAAGGCTAAAGGCTAAAGTTAAATGCACTGAGTGCAACGTTGTACTCAGTCGTGGACAACCTGGGCAGTACTCCTACGGGACCACCTCCATGCACCGCCCCACCAAATCCAACCACCAGGATGCTCTCAGAAAGGCTGTTCCTTTCTTAGGAAGTAGTAGGCTGTCTTCCTCTACCTAATATTCCTCAACCAATACTGCAACTGCACAGCCTACTCCTGTGGGACACAAAATCCTACTAGCTACCTTGCAAGCGATAAAAGAGGCTGTTAGCCCATATTTTTGTAAGACAACAGTATTCTATATACGCTGCAACACACCACTCTGCAGGGGGGAGCAATTTCGAAGTGCCTTTGAAGCTGCAATCAAGGAGCATGAGAAACACTGCTCCCTACCTACTGCTCCCTACGTGCAACATCTTCCCCTGTCCAGCTGCACCTCCATATCTGTGGTTGGCGACCCTTTCCTCATTTCCCTCCCCACCTTACTTCCTGGCCTCTCCTGCAAATTCTTAAAAAAATACAAACAAAAAGAATTAAAAAAAAACTTCCTTTAGGAACCACCTTTCGCAGTTAAAAAAATAGAAGAAAAAAATACGCTTATAGACTACATCTGCTTTACATTTTTCAGGAAAATAGTTAGACTCAATAGGATTCTCCATCATTCCCATTAGCATGTTCTACTATGCTGATGGAGATAATGCACAATTGTATAATAGAGAAAAAGAAAAAACCATGAAACAATTTTATGACCACAATCCTCTCTAGTATACAATAAAGACCATATTCCATTGCCCTTCATGACTCTCCACACTCTCTGCATTCCCCTGTCTAGCCCATTGCCTTGTTAAAAAACCTGGATTGCACATGCACGCCATCACACAAGACAGCCCTTCTACTCTCGTTACTGTTATGTTTGTAACACTCCATCATTGCCTGCTTTAAACCATTCACACATATATTCACCAATCAGTAAAATAAACTCTTCATATACCCTATCAACTTATTAATCGTCAACACACCAACTGCAGCTGAAGAATGTTCTACCAATCGTTTGCACATGCATTTCATCTATTTGTCCAAAACAGTAGTAGACATGGCCAAATGCTCATTCAAGCCCAGAAGGAAAGTGCCAGGACATACTAAACTAGATGGTCACTAGCTACCTACTGGGTAAGAGGAGTCCCAAGAGTCTGGTACACATCCGCTACATGGTAGACCTGCAAGGGCAGTGATGAAGGGGCGGGGGGTTGCACTGGTGGCAACTAAATATAGAGACTGGAACCTGTAAGGTTCATGATGGACCAGGCCACCAGTCTCAGTGGCATGAGTTAGTAGAGATGAGATTAAGTAAAACAGGAACAGAAAAGTAGAGTGTTCATACATTTCGGGAACTTAAGGAAGTCCAGCTCAAGTGTAGGAGGACCAGAAGGCTGCTTCAAACACAAGCAACAGCCAAATACAGACCCATCCCTACCACTTTCTGTTTCAAAAAGTGTTTGACAAGCAGAATATTAGAGTTACAGCAGCAGAGGGCTCTAGCAGGGCACTATGTAGAGAAACAAAGTTGGACATATTGGAGTACTTGCAAGTAGCAGCAGCTAATGTACACATTTTATATGTGCAGCAATACGATCCCTGAGCTTGAGGCCATGGATAAGTCTTGCAGCCCTATTCTAAATTAGCCAAAGGAGGCATTGTAAGGAACTCATGCTGGCAACAGTAAAGACAGACAAAAGTGATCAGAGTTCAAGGGTGTTTATTGAACAATGAATGCAGGGTGGAAAAACGCCTAACCTAAACCTAAAACTAAGACTTGAGCAAGCGTCGACCATCAAATGAAAACTAAGGCAATCCTAGTGGCGTTGTGTCAAATAAAAAGAGCCTATACTAAAGAAAAACCTATTCCCAAATCCTTACAACTAATTACAGAAAGAGTGTGAGATAGGGTTTTAATAAAGAAAGAAGTATTAAAAAATAATAAGTCAGGTTGTGATTGCCAGGGGGTCTCCCTTCCCCACATTTTGAGCATGGGACACAGGGGATCTCCTGAGCACAGCTTGAGCTTTCCCAGCACCAGATGACAGTTCTGCATCAGCTGTTGGGTTCTTCGAGGGCCAAGTCTCTTTTCAATAAAAAGTCTCTTGCCTTTGAGGCCTGATACATCCAATAAACAAACAAACACAAAGTTCTGCTTCGCGTATACCTTAGGTGATGGTTTCACCCTGAGTCCCCCTCTTCTCGGCATAGATCCTTCACAAAATTGTATTTTAAAAATCAATCGAACAGTCCCTTTGCAATGCACTTTGGGTGACAACTTTCCAGCCCGGATCTCCCTCTTTCGGGCTCGGACCCCTTTTAGACATTCGCCTCCCTCCTTCGCGTTCACTGTGGCTTTTCCTGCTTTCACAAATCTTAATGTCCTTTTAAAAAGTTCTTCAGGCTTTGCACCCTCTACTGGGTTCACTCTTGCCAACCTTTACAACACACTGTTCATAGGGACTTCAGACCTCTCCCCTTTTCGCTAGCATCCCTCTTCCGGGTTTACTCTTGCCAACTTTTACCACAGTTCATGTACTAGTTTTTCATCATGGGGCTTCAGGCTTCATTCCTTCTCGTTAGCCTCCCTCTGCCGGATTCACTATTGCCAACTTGTAACAAACAATTAATGTACTAGTTTGCAACATGCAGGATTAATTTCCCTTTCTTTCACACTTCATCGGTCGGTCAATGACTTTTGACAGTACAGAGGATTTTACAAGACCTTGAATGACCACTTTGACATCTCTTCGCCTCTTCCCAAGGCCTTCTGTTTACCGTAGTTTCTTACCATTGGGTAATCACCCAGAGTTTCCTGTGTGAGCACCCATGAGGTGCCGGTTGCCTCTGCAACAGGGTTTTTCGCCTCCTTCTCTCAATAGTTTCTTTATATGTTTCACAACATTCAGATTAGCAGTAGGCTACATTTCGTCCAACACAGTTCTGTTTTCTTATTGATTCTCCCCTCGACTCAACGGCTGTGATGAACCACTTGCCCTTCTTCTTCTTTGAGTCAAGGTTGGTACCACTGAGACCCGTGTCTCTCCCTGGCTTGGTTTTCAGCGGTGAAGGGTCTCATGTACCGTAGACATCTGCTGCAACACACACTGGCTATTTTTCTTGGACTTATGTTTCCATCTGTGGAGGTTTCACAGGCCTTGATCCGAAAGGGGACGGTCACTTCTCTCCTTGTCACCCTCTCGGTATTCGCCATCTTTCGCCTCCTCTTGAACTGCCATGCTGAGTTAGTTCTCATGTCATGCGGTCTGCCTTGCCCGTCCTGTGCTCTCATGCTCCACCTTTTATTCATCTGGGGGAGGGAAAGGGCCGTCAGGTGTGTGTTATTCTGCTCAATTGCATGGCTTTGCCTGACCCTTGTATTGGGACATGTCATGTAAACAGCTCTGATGTTAGTCCGTTGTCTTTCATGTTGTGTGAATGTGCGAAAGTGTTCGTGTAGGAAAAGGGGGGGCAGTGTTTTGGAATATCCTACATAGTAGGATGGGGAAAACATGTTTAAAGAAGGGGGATACCACACCTCACCCATTGGTGTCACACTCTCACTTCTCAACGACACCCCATCCAGCTGATCCTTCCTCACTGGTCCATCCCCAGGAACTGGATCCAATAGCGATGGCCATGGAAGGGTATCTAGTAAGTCTTGAGTGTTAAAGAACAGTTCCTGTTGAATAGATGGAATATGTAACTGAGAGGATAGTACCTCTTTTAAGGTGGATACACGATTAGAGTCTAGGAGATCAACTATTTTATTTTCCCATTCCGGTGGTACTGCAATTATTAGCATGGGTTTCAATTTTTATCATTTGAACCATATCCCACTCTGACACCACGTGAAAGGAACTCATAGTGGCAGCAGTAAAGACAGACACAAGTGATCACAGTTCAAGGGCGTTTATTGAACAATGAATGCAGGGTGGAAAAACACCTAATCTAAACCTAAATCTAAGATGGGAGCAAGCGTTGATCATCAAATGAAAAATAAGGCAGTCCTAGTGGCATCATGTCAAATAAAAGGGCCTATACTAAAGAAAAAGCTATTGCCAAATCCTTACAAGTAATTACAGAAAGAGTGTGGAATAGGGTTTCAATAAAGAAAGAAGTGTTCAAAAATAATAAGTCAGGATCTGATTGCCAGTCGGTGTCCTTTCCCCACGTTTTGAGCACGGGACAAAGTGGATCTCCTGAGGACAGCACACACTTGAGCTTTCCCAGCATAAGCCTACAGTTCTTTATTAGCTGTCGCGTTCTTCGAGGGCCAAGTCTCTTATAAATAAAAATGTCTCTTGCTTTCGAGGCCTGATGCATCCAACAAACAAACAAACACAAAGTTCTGCTTTGCGTATACCTTGGGTGATGGCTTCACCTCTCGATACCCCTCTTCTGGGCATAGACCCTTCACAGAATCATATTTTAACAATCTATCGAACAGTTCCTTTTCAATGTACTTTGGGCAACAACTTTCCACCCTGGATCTCCCTCTTTCGGACTCAGACCCCTTTTAGACGTTTGCCTCCCTCCTTCGGGTTCACTGTTGCTTTCACACATCTTAATGTCCTTTTAAACAGTTCTTCAGGCTTTGCCCCTTTCGTTGGCTTCCCTCTACTGGGTTCACTCTCGCCAACTTTTACAACACACTGTTCATAGTTATTTCAAACCTCGCCCCTTTCCGCTAACATCCCTCTGCCAGGTTCGCTCTTGCCAACTTTTACCACACAGTTCATGTACTAGTTTTCACCATGGGACTTTCGACTGCGTCCCTTCTCATTTGCCTCCCTCCAGTGGGTTCAGTCTTGCCAACTTGTAACAAACAGTTCATGTACTAGTTTTCACCAGGCAAGATTAATTTCCCTTTCTGTTACACTTCATCGGTCTGTCAAAGACTGTCAACGGTATAGAGGATTTTACAAGACTCCTATATGACCACTTTGACTTCTCTTCGTCTTTTCCCAAGACCTTCTGGTTATGGTAGTTTCTTATCATCAGGTAATCACCCACAGTTTCCTGCTTGAACACCCACATGGTGCCGGTCACCTCTGTTACAGGTTTTCCCCTCCTTCTCTCAATAGTTTTTTATATGTTTCACAAAGTTCAGATTAGCCGTAGGCTACCTTTCGTTCAAAACAGTTCGGTTTTCTTATTGATTCTCCCCTTGACTCACTGACTGTGATGAACCGCTTGCCTTTTTTTTTCTTCGAGCCAACGTTGGCACCATGGAGACCCGCGTCTCTCCCCGGCTTGGTTATCAGCAGCGAACCATCTCATGTACTGTAATAACCTGCTGCAACACATGCTGGCTATTGTTCGTGGATTTATGTTTCCGTCTGCAGAGGTTTCAGGGGCCTTGATCGCAAAGGGCAAGGTCACCTCTATCCTCATCACCCTCTCAGTATTTGCCGTCTTTTGCCTCCTCTTGAACTGCTGGTGTCAGTTAGCTCTCATGTTGTGCTGTCTGCCCTGTCCGTCCTGTGCTCTTTGTTGGGTGTCCTGACCCACGTTTGGACTACTATGCTGCAACAATTGGTGCTGTGGGCTTAAGAAATCCAAGAGGGCGGAAAAGCCCACTTTTGCGCCAGAATCCAGGAAAACCACGCATTTTTGGCGCAAACCAAAATGTTCCCCTGACCTGCCACCCACCAGTGCGAGCGTGATGGGCCAGGAGTGCCATGGGTGAAATATGTGCCAAAGGAAAAACAGCAGTGGCGGTTAGCTCAGAAAGCGCTTTGAAATCACCTTTGTTTCTCTGAAATGCAAGCTAAAAATGCGTATTTTAAACATTGCAAGATATTCAAAAATCTCAATGAACACCAGCAGACATTTGGCAGAACGTAGACTTGTGTGCATACACAATCTGGAAAGAGAAAGAGCCCGAAATAATGTTCATAACAAAACTGGCTGAGCTGTGGATGTCAGCAGCTGAAGTGAAATTGGACTGAAAGACACTAAAATCTAAATGTTGATTGTCACATAGTTTGCAACTGTTAAATGTCATAGTTTTGAACTTAGAATCAGCGTTCTAGCTGCATGTGTAAAAATTGTAAGTTTGATTTGGATGAAGAAAAACTGGGAACAAAAGTGAAATTTGGCTGAAGCCTGGCTTGAAGAGAGTGAATTCTGCCCGGCAACTACCCCTGACAGGAGTTGAAACTTGATCAGCAGCTGTGTTCCCAGGCCTGGTTGCATTCTGCTGCCGCTGCCAAAAGGAGATGACACCTCTCTGATTGAATGAGGGGAGTGGCACCTGGGGACTGCAGGAAACTGAACAAAGCACTGTCTTGGGCTCAGGCAAATATTATATTGGGGGGGTCGTAAAATAGCTTCCTCTTGGGAGAAGTGGGAGGAGAAGTGCCTCTGTGAGCAAGCTGAGCTTGGGGGAAGTGGACAAACCAGAAATTCCACCATGTGCTTTGGAAAACCACACCCCTTTGGGGCCAGAGCATAATTTTAAAAAGATGGATAATTCATAGTGCAGACTTGTAAAAATTATATAAATAATATCATCATTCTTGTGTTTTTTCTGTGCACATTTTAAGAGGTGGTAGAACTCTGTACCATGTTCTGAGGCAAAACCCCATGAATTATGGAGACTGCAGACACGGGGTTCACGCTAGAAAAATGAAAATTTACTGGAATATGTGTAGAAAGGCGGTGTACATTTGTGCCATTTTTGGTAAACGTCCGATATTGGTAAACCAACTAAAAACAAAAATAAGTTGTCATTTTTTAATGCAAGCTCTTAGGAAGATCAGAGTTGAACAAGAATGTACCTTAAGTCATCTGCAATCTGTACATGTAATGTCAACCACTTGTGTATCTGGGAAATATGTTTAGTTACGAAAAGGATTTTCTAAGGTAAAAGCAAAGGGGCGTTTCTTCAATAAACTGTAAGACTCTGACTCACTGTTCCCTTCTCAAATCAGGTCAAAGAGAAATCCTTGACCTATCAAATCGTGAGTGGGTTGGGCAAAGAAAGTTAGCATCCACACCCATTTCAAAAGACATAAAAAGAGCCACTGGAACCCAGGCAGGGACATTCATTTTCCACTTCCTTGCAGAGCACGCTGATGGACGACTTCACATCCAGACTCCAGAACTTTGAACCCAGACTCCAGAACTTGTAGCAGAGAGGCCTGAATCCGCAAGCTGAATCCTTTTTCAGCAGGCCTCCAAATCATTTGCAAACTATTCAACAGCCGGGCGAGCTGTTTGAATTCTTTGCCAAGAACTTTTGCCAGAACCGGTAGCAGACCCAGAAAGCAGTGCTGTATCCAGAGAGACCAGAGATCCCGAGAGACCAGACCCAGATCGCTGTGCGCAGAACCAGTACCCAGTGGTGAGAGAACCGCAGCCAATCCTGACCCGATCAGTGACGAAGTCGGATTCCTGTCCAAAATATAGTGTGAGTACTCAGCCAGAACTGTGGAAAACCAATCTCTTAGTTTAAAATAATCTAATTCAAACTATTTTAACATATTGAGAGCTGCATCATAGAAATCGTGTCGCTCCTGTTGATTCAAAGCTGCAAAATTGTCATCTGTCATTCTGAGCTTTACTTTTATTTTGAGAATCTACCTTCACAAAATCGTTTGTATCTCTTGAACCGTTTGTGTTAGAAGCGTGATTTAACTTCTATTTTAAAGCTGAGATTCTAAGCTTTCCACCAAGCTCTAAACCCTGCTACTCCTTATACTTCTTCCGTAATTGTGCTCGATGCACGCGACTAAATTGCCACGATTTGACATTTTGCTTCATTCCAGCCACGTGTAAAAACATTTGTCTTTTGCTTCCATTACGGAATTCCGTTTTCAACCTGCTAACTATCCCTGAATCATTGATAGGGCTGGCCTGAACTGATTTAAAGTATTTTTCACCCTCCCTGAACCTCTAGAGGGAATTAAAATCATTTTTAGCATATTTTTCCCTTCTTTGCATACCACCTTTAAAGTAATTTGCCTGTGTTTAAAATCATCCCTGTTTCTCTAAGCTTGCTAGGGGGGAACTGAATTCATATTGTACTGTGATTGTATTCCTGAAGACTGTGTGTGTTACTTCCACCTCCTTACATTGCATAGGGGGGGGGGGGTGAATTGCCAAAAGGGGAAAAGTGATTATATTATGTTTTGCTGAAATCATATCAAGTTTATTCCTGTGTTGCTTCTTTTTCACCTTGCATTTCCTTGAACCATATTCTCTGCTACCTTAGTTCTCTGTTCTTATTCATAAGTAACCAAGAACTGTGCTACTGTAGGATTACCTATTGCTGATTACTGCTCATATTCACAAGTGTGCTATCCATTATTAATTTATTATAAAAATGTGATATATCTCTATTGTTTAATTTTTCAAATAAACCTTTTCAATTTGCAAAACAAACCTACTTCTTGGCTCAGTGGGGTCAGGGGGATTCTCAGAGAGGAGCGTTATACAAGGGTTCATCATCCAGATTATAACTTGTCATAAAAATATATAAATAAGGGCTTCCCTTGAGCAATCCCAGACAAGGCACCGACCTAGTGGGAATGCTTGATTGGAGTCTTTTACATCTTGTTTTCCACCTTTTATCCTTGTGGGGAAGTGAAAGGGCTATCAGGAGTGTGTAATTCTGCTCCATTGCATGATTTTGCCTGACCCTTGTATTGGGATATGTCAGGTAAACGGTTCTGGTGTTAATCCGTTGTCATTCATGTTGTGCGAAAGTGTTTGTGTTGGAAAAGGGGTGGGGGGAGTGTTTTGGAATATCCTACTTGGTAGGATGGGGAAAAGGTAGTGAAAGAAAGGGGATACCACGTCTCACCCATCAGTGTCACACTCCCACTCCCCAAGGACACCCCCATCCAGGTGATCCTCCCTCACTGGTCCACCCCCAGGAACTAGATCTAATAGCGGTGGCCGTGTCCTGGCCACCTGGATGACAATCGCCAGGTACTAGCTAGGGGGACACCTTCAGGTTTCTCACCACATATACAACAAAGATGGAGGTTAAGGAACTGTCTATTGCAATAGTGCAGCGAGCACACAAAACCAGGGGTCTAAAGACATTCAGCTTTTGGGTGCAGGTGAGAAATGGTACAATTCTTGTTAGGAGGTCAAGCTCAAGAATGGGCTTTCTTTACATGCTCCAAATGTAAGGAATAAAGGACAGACAAAAATGAAATATAACCTTAAGGTTTTTGGTCTCACAGAAAGGTTAAAAGTAGACAGCCCAAAGACAGTGACCAGAGCGTCAAGGAAAATCAAGGCACAGGTTTCACAGTAAAAAATATCTCCATCTTACTAGCATTGACACACAGATTGTTAACTGTACCCTGTGCCTGGATCGCAGTCAGTCAATTAGAGATACAAACAAGGACTACAAATTAGTTCAGGGAAGTTTAACGAAAACTGTATGTTATTAACATAACGCTGGAAATTAGAAAAAAACAAGTACATCAGGTAAGCCTGAGGAACGAAATAGATGTGCAAGAACCACAATTATAGAATAAAACGTTAGGGTACTCTACAGATGAACATTGAGGTGGTAGAGTACGAACAGCCCAGTTGCAGCTGGTAAGGACGGTCAGTGAGGAAAACCAATCAGCTAGTCCACCACCTGCTCCATAATGCTAATGGCATCACAAAACCATTCAATGAGGACACAATTCTTGCCCGTTTAAAAGGTGGAGGAGACATGAAAAAGCACTGTTTTCAATTGTACTACAATTAGTGGTCAAAGTGAACATGGTGGTTGGGAGCGGTGCTCCTCTACTTTTTTAAATTAAGTTTTACTGTTCCTATAGCTTTATTTTAAAAAGAAGCCGTTCCAGAATGGTTTCTTTTTAAAATAAAAGTGTAAGAAGAAGTTGAAATTTACACTTTTAGTGCACTACAATAAATGTTCCCTTAAACAGCAGTTAAATCTGTTAGGGTGTTTGTATTGTGTGTGGGATGGGGTGTGGTGATGGAGTTCTTGTGGCGTGGATGTAGACCAGCAGGAAACATAGTTCAACTACTTTTCATAAACTTCAACCACTAACTACAATCATAAATACGATACACACTGTAATTATAGTATTCCACCTTTTCACAAATACTGTAAAGTCCCACTACATTACCTATAATTAGTATACACATTACGAAAGTGTGTGTTGCCACGGGCCAGATTCTTGGGGGCATGACCTGTGGCCATGACCCCAGGAATCTGGCCACTGACACAACCAGCACAATAGAATTTCCCCATATAACAAGTACATACAATACACCTTAAAATATAGAAATTCGCCCTCAACCCCCATCCATCCGGACATAAAGAGGTGACAGAAGACTCTTCTGCATCTGTAAACCCTTTTCACCTAAATAAATCAGCTCCATACCATCTTTAGTAGACTCCCCTACCCTTTCTATGCACTTTTTCAGCTATCAAATAACACCAAATGTGTTTTCAAAGCTGTTCGTTCACAGCGCTGTCTGTGAACTACCGCAGTGTCCAGGGATGGTTAAGTTGCTCAACCCATAAGTTGAACACTTTTTGGGTGGCCTTCATCTGCCCCCCCCCCCCAGATGATTCCTTGCCAAACTTTGCAACTGGCCCACTCGGAACGATTCTGCAAAGTTTGGTGCAGTTTCGTCCAGGGGGGACAAAGGTATAGGGGGATCCCAAAATGAAAATGTGGGAAAAACCTCATATTTAAGGCTGGTTAATGATTTCAAGGGGTGGCCTGCTGACCAAGTGGGCACCTGATTTGGCGTGTTTGGTAATTATATGCTGATTACCATTGTCTCAGAGTGCATGCAGTGATAGTCAGAGCTATCTGTGGATGCAATCCTGTGCAGCACTTCGGGCTGTACCACAGAATTTTAGTCACAGGCAGAATTTTGTTTCCCATTCAAACGTATCCCGATTTTGAAAAACGTCACCACATGGCCAGTCTCTGGTGGCTATGCCCACTTTAACCCCATTGCCAGTCCTTCGTGGTCATGGCCAGTAGCCAGATTATCCGAGTCATGGGCGCTGCCCATGACCACAGGCCACACCTCAGGCAATCTGGCGACTGTCCATGGTGACCAGCGATACTTCAGTCATCAAAGGTATATCATATTTTCTGTACCTACATTATGACACTTTTTAAAAAATAAATCACGGACACATTTGCAAAATCATGCTTTTAGGTCCTTGCCAGTGTGACTTGCTCAACCTTCCTGCAAATCTATCCATGTTTTATTTAGTGTCAAGATTTTCATACATAAAATAGTCATATAACATAGCTCCCAGTTGGCAAAATCCATTCAGACTTGGCAGAAAAATTCAAGGTTGGGTCCATAATCATTCTAGAATCTTTTGTGCTCATTCATCAAACGGCAACAAAGTTATAATCCATCTAAACATGTTCAAACCTCCACTTTAATTTTACCCCATCTTCACAAAATCCCACTAAACTTTGCTAAACATTAATATCTGGGTCTTAAATCTTTTTGCAAACTTTTTTACAGTTTTGTGAAATGGCACCAAATTTATAAGCATTTAAAAAATATTTTGGGCAACTCCCTCTAATTTTGTTCCCTCTTGGTAAAACAGCACCAAACTTTGTAGAACCATTCAAGGTCAGATGTACAATGATATCACAACATATCATGTACTTTCATTAAGTGGCGCCAAAGTTGTAAACCATCCAAAAACTGCTTTTCACCAACCCTGAAATTCAAAAATATGTATGGATGCTCCTGAACATTTGAGATGTTTGCGAACAACCAAGGGCTGCCCCAAACTGTTTGCGGACTTCGAAGGTGGACAACCACCAGTTTTTGGCTTTTAATGGCCATATCCAATACCATCCTCATCACCCCTCACCTCCACAAACGGCTCTAGTTTGACAAGCACAAAGTGTTTTTAAAATGTTTTTACCGCAATGTCCACAGACAACAGCGGCCGTCCTTGGATCCAATATGGTGACCGTTTCCCAGAAATATGATGCACCTCACGTTTTTCACCATACAATTAGTGGGTGCGTCTGAAGACCAATTGGAAGCCTGTCCACGGAACAGAACAGTGAAGTGAGTCCACGGACCGAATCCAGATATCACTCATTTCCTGTTTACCTAGGTTTTGGCCGGTTTAAAAAAAACTACTGGAAAAATGTACACCAAATTTACAAAAGCATGCTTTTAGGACCAATCCGCAGCTCCTGCAACAAATTCGGTGAAAATCTGTCCAGTAGTTTGGACTGTAGACATGAGCAAAAAATGTTTTCCATTGCGTCTATGTGGAAGACCACACATTTTGGGACCACCCTACAGCTTTGCCCCCCCCTAGACAATTCCTTACTAAACATCTCAAAATCAATCCGAGGGGGCCATATACTTTTTTTGCAAAGTTTGGTGAAGATTCGTCAAGAGGGGACAAAGTTATAAGCCACCCAAAAAGTCCTCCTCCTATGGGTTGAGCAACTTAACCATAACTACACGCCCGCTACCGCAAGTCATGTAATATATATATATTACATGACTTGCGGTAGCGGGCGTGTAGTATATATATATATATATATATATACATATATATATATATATATATATATTTGAAATACGAACGGCATCAAAAGAAACTGTCCAGGCGAGCAGCACTCCACAGAAAGTGTTCCAATAACGTAGTACACACGGAAGACCAACAGCAAACACTGCAACTCTGGTTGTATTATATGAAACAACCTTTATTTTTTCATTTTGCAGCAATTTAAAAAGGAAAAATCTCCCAGTGAGAGTATATATATATATATATATATATATATATATATATATATATATATATATATTGTGTTCTCTATCCTAGGTTACTTAGTGATGTGTTGCTGTCACACATTCCTGATTACTTTAGTGTGTCTTCTTTGCTCATGTTAGCTCTGATATCATGTACCTGCATAGTTTGTTTAGTGCCTACTGTATTTTCCTATATTAATCTATCCTTGCCATTGCATGCCTGGTCTATCCTGTTTATGAGTGCATCTATATGTATGTATGTGTTCATCATGCTGTCTGTTTTTCTTCTTGTGTACCAGTGTGATCTATCCCTACTACTAATCTGCAGTTTCCATAGCCTAAATCACATCACAGAGTGTTTGTCTGCTACATGTTTAGTAAAAATTGCTATTGCGCTTTTGCCTAACAAACCTATTTACTAGCACCTTCCCCTATGTATATGTCACCATGGCTTTTGGCATATGCTTGTTGGTTTATGATATCATTAATCTGTTAGCACTTCAATCTCTAAAGTGCATGCAGTTATGCAAGGGCTACAATTCAATGTAGCTCTCAGTGAAAGGATATGGTGGAAACCACAGGGAAATCTACTTGCGGCATATGCCTTTGACCTTTGATGTGTTTCCTGACTCATGCTTCATGGATTTTCTGAGCTTATATTTTTTCTCACGTGTGGGATGTAGGATGTTCATCCAAACATTTTCCCCCGTCATTCCCTCCAGAAGCAATTCTCTCAGAAATTCCTTTTCTTGTCATTCTTGTTCATTTGTCCATACACAAACATCTTTTGGAACCAACATCTTTCTCAAATGGCCTACCGCTTTGCACAAACCCAGGGAATACAGCCCAGGAAATTAGCTCAGCATCTCTAGTGAGGGCTACTTAACATTCTAGGTAGTTTTCAGGGTCAGTAGGTGGTAACCGATGGGGACCTATCAGGTGATCTATGGGTATGATCTTGGGTAGGGGATTGATTTCTACCTCACTGGTTTGGGTGTTCGAATGTTTCCAATGAGAAGTGGCTTCTTCTACCTTAACTGTAAGTAATTTTAGATTATCTTCACAGGATACACAGCAGGCTCTGGTTTATATTTATTTTTAAAAGATTTTATTGGCATTTAACTTTGTTAACATTTGCACAGCAATCAATTAAAGCTTTGCTTCCATAAAGGGGGAGGGAATTGGGGGATACAAAGAAAAGAAAAAAATGAAAGGGAAAAAAAAGGAAAAATGTAAAACACAAACAATAAACAAACTAACTAAACAACTAGTCTTCTTGCCACTTAAGTATGCTGGGGGTTATGCCCCTGTTCATTTAGTCTCTTGGGCATCGGCGTTCTTCAGGTGATGAGCTGGCGGAGAAGTGCCAAGTCTAATAGTTCTGTGGATGCATTTGTTGGGTATTGGCTTTAAGTCTGATTCAGTAGTGTCCCAGTGGTCAGGGGCTAGTTCAGGGGGGTTTGTCATCTGACGGGTGAAACATATCTCGTATTCGTGCTTTCCAGTCCTCAAATGTTGGGCTTGCCTCTCCTCCTGCTCTGTCTACTCCCTCTCCCCATACCTTTGTTTCGGCCCCTGACAAATGCTCTAGTTCTCTATACCATCTCTCGAAGTGTGGGCCCTTAGGGGATTTCCATGCCATCGCTATGGCTCTCTTGGCCAGCACACACACCATGTCCTTAAGTTTCACTATATGTCGCAGTTTGCTTATTCTTGGGTAAGCGCCGAGTAGGCATTCTTTCGGGGACCATTTGTATCTTGTCACTCCTGCTCTTCTGCAGGTCTGCTCCACTTTGGACCAGAAAGTTTGGATCTTCAGACACCCCCAGAACATGTGTATCATCCCCGCTCCCTCTGATTTGCATCGAGGATATAGTGGGGTGCTGGTCTTGTTGATTCTGGCTATTTTCTCTGATGTCATGTACGTTCTGTATAAGAACTGCAGTTGGATTAGCCTGAATCGGGCATTTCTCGACACCTTTCTAGGGTATGTTAGGATTCTTTCCCATTCCTTTTCAGTGATTTCCTCCCCCAGGTCCATCTTCCACTTTGATTTCAAAGCCTCACTTTTGGGGTTGGGTCTGTCCGACAGTTGGGTGTAGACCCTAGACACTGGTTTCCAGCCATCCCCTAGGTTGTGTAGCAGTGTGATCAGTGGGTCTAGCTCTGTTTCATCTGTCCACTCTTTCCATTGTGATTTGGCACTTTCTCTGACTCTTCTGTACCATAGGAATTGGCTGGTGGGTAGGCCCTCGTTAGCCACCATGATCTCGAATTCCCTGAAAGTTACATCTTCGTATGTGTCTCCCCAGGTGTAAATACTGTGCCTCTCCCATTGTCTCATTTGGGCTAGATCTGCCTTCCCTTTGCATATCCCTGCTGCAATCGGTATGTCTGCAGAGTAGGGATGTGCCCCTCTTGTGTGCCTCTGGGTTCTGGTCCAAACCTTCTTGCCCAGCTCTACTAGCATCAGAGTTTCCCCCAGGCAACTTGCCGGGGCCCATAGTATTTCCTTCAGGTTCACTGGGGCCTGAGTAGCCTGGTTTCAGAGGTATATTCATCAGCCATCCAGTTGGTCATGTGGCTTAGTTGTGAAGCCAGGAAGTATTTTCCTAGGTCTGGGAGTTGGATTCCGCCTGCTGTGTATGGTAGTGTCAGTATATCCAGGGATATTTTGTGTCTAGTGTTGTTCCACAGAAGCTCCCTTAGTAGTTTTTCTAATACTTGGAAAAAGGAGAGAGGGATAAGGTAATGTATGTTGTAAAAGAAGTATAGGAATCTTGGAAGTACTATAATTTTAACCACTGCGGCTCTGCCCATCATTGATAATGGTAGTTTTGACCAGAATTTAATTGATTTTCTAAACATATGTACCGCAACCTGTGTGTTGCCCCCGTGTGTTTGTTCGGGTGTGTGCCAGATGTTGACTCCCAGGTATCTGAAAGTGTGGAGTTTCCATTGGATTCCCACCATTGGGAGATCAGTTTCGATTCATGCGGCTAGGCCGGCTATGGGGAATATGCTGGACTTGCCTTTATTGAAGGAGATCCCTGACACCCGGGCAAAGTTCTCTAGGACCTCTAGGATTGTTGGTAGGTTAAGGTGGGGGTCTCTCAGGTATAGTAGGACATCGTCAGCATATATTGAAACAATATGGTGTTCGCCCCCTATCCTAATGCCATCATCAAAGAATTGCTTCCTCATGAATATAGCTAGTGGTTCCAATTCCAGAATGCATAACATGGGTGATAGCGGGCAGCCCTGCCTGGTGCCCCTCTGGATGTCCCATAGTCCTGACACTGTCTTCCCAGTCTTGACTCTAGCCACCGGTGATTGGTATAGTATTTTTATTTATCTAATGAAGGATGCCCCCAACCCGAACTGTCTCAGGACCTCCAGCAACCACTCCCAGTATATGGAGTAAAAGGCTTTTGAGGCATCTAAGAAGACCACTGCATATTATTCTTTAGTTTGTGCCACTATATCTTGAAGTGGGCGCAGGTTCACTGCCGTGTTCCGGCCTGGTATGAACGTGTTCTGATCTTTATGTATTAATGTGCCTATTCCCCTTGAGAGTCTTTGGGCTAGGATAGTGGTTAGTATTTTTATGTCGTAGTTAAGCATGGCTAGTGGCCTATATGATCCGCCTTCTTCTCTGGGTTTCCCAGGTTTGGGGATCAGCACTATCAGCGTCTACCTCATGCTTTTGGGCAAGGTTCCTGTCTTGTAAGATTCCTTGAAGAATTCCAGGAGGGTGGACCACACAGCAGGCTCTGATGATGTGAAAAATGGTCCATATCAAAATCAAAATTGGCAAACCTATTCTGTAGGCATTAGTCAACCAATTCAGCATCCAGGCAGAAATGTCAGTTGACCAGTCACTTTGTTTGTTGTTATGCCCCTTAATTCCTAGGTCCATTTTTAAATGGTGTAAGGATTTTATTGCAGTGTTAAGCGACCCACTATCAGCATCATTTGGGGGAATATAGGTGCAGCAAGTGCTGCCCACATTTGTTCACACCCCACCCTCCATGGTGGTGGGAGGTGGAGAACCATTCTATTGCGGAGGACAATAATCCTGATAGCACTGAGCTCCTCCCTTATATCATTGCGAGAGACCATGTTGAGTGGTATTGGCCAGCTGGATCAGGTTCCAGTGGATGGTTTGCAGCCATTTCGCATTTGTGGGGCTAAGAGTGAAATAAAAAAGGTCCCATAGTCTGTATTGGTTTTGGACTTCTTCAAGGCTTTGTCAGAGTCTTTGCTTAGGTAGTTGGAATGTTATTTGTCTGGCGTTATCTTTCTCCCTGCTGCTGAGATTTTGTGTCCTAAGTACACTACTTATTTCTGGCAGTTTTGTAACTTCTCCTTGTCAACCTTGTATCCTTTGTCTGCGAGAAGTTCCGGGAGCTTATCCATTTGGGTGTTTGCATGTTTCCAAGAAGAGGTGGCTTCCTCTACCTTAACTGTAAGTAATCTTATATTATCTTCATGGGATACACATCATGCTCTGATGATCTGAAAAATGGTCCATATCAAAATCAAAATTGGCAAACCTATTCTGCAGGCAAAAGTCAACCAATTCAGCATTCAGGCAAAAATGACAACTGACCAGTCACTTTCCTTGTTGATAGACCCCTCATTCCCCAGGACCACTTTTAAATGGTGTAAGGACTTTATTGCAGTGTTAAGGGGCCCATTATCAGCATCATTTGGTGGACTAGAGGTGCAGCAAGTGCTGCCCACTTTTTTACACACCCCACCCTCCATGGTGTTGAGGAGGTTGAGAACCATTCTATTGCGGAGGAATATGATCCTGACAGTGCTCAGCTCCTCCCAATGCTATAAGGGAGGAGCTCAGTGCTATCAGGATTATGGTCCTCCGCAATAGAATGGTTCTCCACCTCCCACCACCATGGAGGGTGGGGTGTGAACAAATGTGGGCAGCACTTGCTGCACCTATATTCCCCCAAATGATGCTGATAGTGGGTCGCTTAACACTGCAATAAATGCCTTACACCATTTAAAAATGGACCTAGGAATTAAGGGGCATAACAACAAACAAAGTTGCATTGCATTGAGACCATGTTGAGTTGCATTGGCCAGCTGGATCAGGTTCCAGTGGATGATTTGCAGCCATTTTGCATTTGCGGGGCTAGGAGCGAACCAAAAAAGGTCTCAGACTCTGTATTGGTTTTTGACTTCTTCGAGGCTTTGTCCGAGTCTTTGCTTCGTAAATTGAAATGTTTTTTGTCTGGGGTTATCTTTCTCCCTGCTGCCGAGAGTATCTACCCTAAGTGCACTACTTCTTTCGGGCAGTATTGTAACTTCTTCTTGTCAACCTTGTATCCTTTCTCTGCAATAAGTTCCGGGTGCTTGATTCTGTCCTCCCTACACTGTTCTTCTGAGGAACTGCAGACTAACAAATGATCTACGTATTGTAGTTCTTTGCTTGGCATGTGTATGTTTCCTAAATCCATCTGAAGGAATCTGTTAAAGACACTTGGGGATTCACAGTATCCCTGTGGTAAACGGGTGCGATGGTATCTTTGGTCATGGTATGAGAACACAGTAATGTACTGGGAATCTAAATGTAAGGGTACTGAGAAAAAAGCATTTGTGAGATCAATCACTGCAATGTATGTGGTGTCTACAGGAATGTTGCAGATTATTGGAGATGGATTGGGCACTAGTGGATAGTCTGCTTCAATGCTGTTGTTAAGAGGCCTGAGATCCTGGATGGATCTCCAAGTTGAGCCTTTTGCTTTCTTGATTTGGGATATAGCCGTGTTGCATGGTGATGTGAATGGCACTATGATGCCTTGCTCTACTAGTGCAGTAAGTGGGTTGCATATTCCCTCATCTGATTCTCTTGAAAGTGGGTATTGCTTTACACTTGGCAATATGGCTTCTGGTTTGAGTTTGATTTGAACTGTCCCTATACTGGTTAGAAGCCCTATGTCATAAGAGTTGTCTGTCTACAGTCTGTTAGACACTGCTGACAAGTTCTCTTCCAATTGAGTGGGTCATGCTGCTGCTACTACCACTGTCTGTGTTACCTCTCTGTGTTGTATTACCATGTGGCAGGGGACACAGATTTTGAATGGGATTTCTCCCTCAGATTCAGTGTCTGCAAATAATGGCTTGTCAGTGATTTCTCTCAATGGTAGTGTGGGGCCTATGCATAAAACTGTGCACCATTCGATTCCCTGTTCATCTCTGCTTGTGAGAATGATAGCCTTTTTTATGGTGATCACTGCATCCATGTTTAACATGAATTTGGTACCAGGGGCTCTCTCATGTGGGACTGCTGGTCTGAATAGGAATTCTGCTGGCAAACGAAAGATCATGTTTTTATACATTTGGAAGCTAAGATGATCACGATTTGGAAGTCAAGATGGTCACGGCATATAAACACGTTTGCTCGTGCATGGGTAATGCTCTAATTGCATTTGTGCTGCATATTGCTTGGACTACTGCTGCTATTTTGATGAAGTGCATACCTGGTGTAGGTGACACTATTCCTTTGTCTGTGAATGAGTTCATCATGTTTAGCTTCTGCAACAAATCACTAGCTAACAGATTTACTGATGTCTCAGTACCGTATAGTAATGGTGCTAGTATCTCTTGTGTCCCTATTGTGATAGGTACATCTTCTGTGAAAGGAACCTTGGTTACTGCCCTGGAGAATCCCTACTTGTCCATTTACCTGTTGGTCAATGGGAGCCTCCCTTCCTTGATGCAGGACATTGTAGCTCCCGTAACCTACATAAAGTTGAAAATTCTGTGTCCTATCTTCACTCCCACTTTAGGTTCCTTTTCTGGGTTTGGGTTGCTTGATAAGACTGGACACATCAGGGCTCGATGTGGGTTGTCCTACATAATATTCGCAGGGTTTGTGAATGTGCTGTCTACCATAAGACATATTCCTGTGTAGTATGCCACTGTTCCTTGTGGCAGTGTGTTTTGTTCCCAAGCTGGTGTGACTGCTTGGAATGGTGCCCACTGTGCTGTGTTCTGTGCTGCATGTGGTGTTGGCTACTGTGGTTATGCTGATCCTGGCACATTTCCCCCATTGGCAGGTGGCCTGGATGAGTAATCATAAGCTGGATATTGATGTGGGGGCACACCTGGATGATACTTCATTTGTTGCTTAATTCTACATTCTCATGCTACATGACACACCTTGTTAAATGGGATATCATGCTGTGCCTCCTTTATTGTATATATTGGCCTAAGCCCAGTCGCTATGCAAAATAAAAACGCATTGCAAAGTTCCGATTCTATATCGACTTCCTCGCCATTTTAGGTCTATCTGCCATTTTGATTTCTACTCCAAAGTAATTCTGTGTTCTAAAATGGTGGACAGTGTTTCCCGCTTGTAACTGAGCCGTCCTGAACCTTGTACGTGAGTTCATGTATAAACTGTCCATTGGCCGAATGTTTGGGTCGAGTAAAGAGACCTTGTCCCATCCCCGACTTGTAGACAGAGGATTGTCTGTGCCACCAAGCCCGATCCGTGGACATAGATCGACTGCAATGTTATACAAATACTGAACGTGGGCACTAGCTGAACTGCATTGTATAGGACATGTGTTAAGGCTTATTGTTAAATTCGAGAACACACTGTTGCCATTGTAACTTGTTTATATGTAAACTGAGGATGATCCATGAGCATATTGTCTGACAATCCAGAAGTGAACTCGGCACAAACTCTAGACCATGGATTATTAACCTGTAGAGGGGCTGGACATTATGATTGGAAATGTATAAAATGTACAACTGTTTAGACGTCCAGTACCACTCACTCCTCACACCGAAAGGGCTGGTATTCCCTATGATGTACTGAGGGCCAGATATCTATCTGGTACCATTGTTAGAATAAAGATCTGTGAATCTGTATAAGCCTGTGTTTGGTGTATTTCCTTTTGGGGTACTCAGCCTCGATATTTTCTTTTGCTTTTACAGATGGTGCCCGAATAGGGACCCTCAAGATTGATGCCATCTCGTTGAAGGTTGACGCGGCTATCGGACGGTGTAAAAGGGGCCCCTTTCTTGGATGAGACACGATACCTCAGCAGCGCTGCATGACCCGATCCCCGGACGGTGAGCACGCGGTCCAAGACGGCATCTTGACGAGGGTCCATATGTCGAGGCGGGCAGATTTGCCGAAATCACAAACCACATGGGACCTTTGATAGTTCTTTGGAATCCGATCGAACCTCCTTAGGATTTTATCAGGTGAGTCGTGATCCGATTCTTAAATATCCTGATAATTAGTTTTGGCGTATTATACTTGCAAGTGCAATTATTGACCAGGTAACACAAGTATTCTGATATGCCTGGGAAATTGTCTGCCTGCTTCAGGGTGTTATTCCGCAGTGACAGACAATCTTTGGAATTTGGTCGACCGGCGCCAATGGAGGGGTCGCCGGCATGTACTATGTACTGTAAGCACGGCACTGGTAGTATAGTGTTTAATGATATTTGACACAGGCAAACTAGACATGCTTCCGAACTTCAGTGGCAAATCAATGGTAGTTTTGAAATTCCTCGTATTGAATACTTAGAATCCATATTATTTAAGAAAAAGGCTAGACCTGCAGCATTTGATGTATTACAGAATTGGAAGAAAGAAGCTATGCAGCAACTAAAGAGTAGAGAAAAACATGCGCACCGAAAAAGCGTTGTTATATGACCAAAATAAACAGTCTGAGTCAGGCATATGGATAGGGCCTTTTCACTTGTTATCCAGAAAATGTATCCTTCTAAAGACTTTCATGTATCTGATGAGCTGATCGACAAACTTTTAAATGAACGAAGGCCTGGTGCCCTGTGCCACCTCCGTATGTTCCTCTTCCTGCTGTTATTCCCCCTCCCATAGCTCCTCCTGCTCTTCCTATTGCTCCTCTAAATGTTCCTCTTCCTCCAGCTGTTGTTCCTCCTCTTATCGTTGCTCTTCCACCTGCTCCTCTACCTTTGCCTGCTGTTACAGGTCCGGTGGGTTTGCCTGCTGCACCAGTAACAGCACCCTTTTTGCCTAATATACAAGATCTGCCTACTCTCCCTCGTCCAAGTGGTTCCACACCGTTTGTAGTTGATCGGGGAGCGGGATCGAGGGTTGTAACCTGTAATTCTGTGTCTCCAGAGAGAAAGCATGAATTGTCTGCGTGGGCTAGACATTGCATGGAGAAGGGTGAACAAGCTGATGTTTTTGCCCCACTCTCTAACTTAGACAATTTTCCTGAGAAAAATGTTTTTATTGAAGGATTGGGAGTTCATTTACGTATAATGTGGAACAGGTTAAATGATATGGATCTCCCACAAGGGTTAAGGGATGTGAATATTTTAGCCTTTTCTAGAGATACTGTGGAGAAAGTACATGAGCACGCCGAGAGGGTTTTTGAGTATAGAAGGGAGTTGGAAAGGTTACGAAATGAAGATGTAGATGGTGATAGTTTGGACGCTATGTTAGTACAGAAACGGTTCTTTCATTGTCGTAAATCAATAAATGAGGAAACACAAATTTGTACAAAAGATGCGATTAGGTAGATTTCAGACATGTCGATAACTCCCGTTGAAGTATATGACACGTATAGTCAGTATACGCCAGAAATGCAGAGGAAAGTGATACAGGTAATGGTAGAATACCTGCAGGATGAATGTATAAAAAGAAAGATTTGTTGACCCGCAGAATTATTGAATATTTATAAGAGAGCTTTTTCGTTTGCCACTTCTTCAGCTGCTTTAGCACTCGATCTAGCTTTGTTGCTCAGTAAGCGTTCTGAGTTGCCTACTCCTCAATTGCCCATGAGAGAGGTTCCTCCGACATTTGTCCCAAAAGTTGAGATTCCTGCTAATGTTGCAATGGGGGCAGCTGCTCAAGACATCCCTGCACATTATGTGTCGCAGTTCGTTCACGTCCCGTTCTCGAGACAGGAAGTGAACACCATTAAACGATGTATTCCCGATATTAGGAAGAATATGACAAGGTTCTACAAAGAGATAGAGTCTGTCTTGCAATCATCAGTATTTACCTTAAGCGATATTGCCTATTGATTTGTGGAAACAGATTAGGACTGTAGATGATGTACCAGGGTTAGGAGATACATGGGATAATATGGTTAGACTCGATAGAGAAAGGCCAGCTGGCGAGAGACCACCACAGGTAATACTGACTTTGCCTGATAGAATAGTTACAAAATTAAAAGCTATAATTCCTGAAAGAAGGATTATTTGGGACAAGCTTACTGCCTGTGTCCAAGGAAAGTCTGAGGGTGCTACCGAGTTCTTCAATCGGTTCAAACAAGTATTCTCAGATTTCAGTGGACAAGACCACAGAGTCTGGGAAACGACTATTCATGGACAAATTTGTGCGTGGATTGCTGCCTGACATCCAGTCGCAAATTATGTCCTCAGAGAGCGCTTGGCAAGTGAAGTCTCAATCAGAAGTATTGCATATGGCTCAGTACTATGAGAATCGTGTCAATAATGAAAAAGAAAGAGTTGAAAAGAGAAAAGGAGACTTAAGAAGAAAGGTTTTATTGCAGCACATTGTTAGAGGCCCTAGAGGGAGTAATTCACAATCTAGAGGACAGTATGTTCCACAGGGAAATGTGCCATTGGGTCCTGTAAACATAAACCAGTGTGCTTATTGCAGACAAGAGGGTCATTGGCGTGCACAATTCCTGATCCTCCAGCAGAGGTCCAATAACGCATTTGGTAATATGGCTAGACAATCCAGATGCCGCCCTGGGGCAGGGGGTCCTGGTAGAAGTCAGTTTTCGCAGGATTCACAGCAACCTTTTTCACAGGATAATCAGGCACCAAGTGTGGATAATAGAAACATTTTTGATCATCCTTCTGCTGCTTACCTCTCTGAAAAATCTCCTTTCAACGACATTCTGTTTCGCTAGGATTGCCCGAAGCAGGGTTTGGAACCAACGCCTATTCCCGTTAATCAGAAAGGTCCCTACGTTGAGATGATAGTGGGAAATAGGAAGCATCTATTCTTGATAGATACAGGGGCACAGAAGTGTTCCATTGACCATTCACGGTTTCCAAACTTTCCACTGTCAGGGCAAACCAATGTTACCTGTAGGGTTTTCTGGCACACCAGTAGTCTGTCCGGTTTCTTCGCCGGTACCGATTACTTTGGGTCCATTTACGGACCACTGTCCATTCCTTTTGACTATGAATTGCGGAGAGAATTTGTTGGGGTTGAATCTGTTGAAAGAATTAAATGCAGTATTTCATTGTTCTTCTGATGGAGTGTGTTTGACGATTTCACCACAGCAACTTTCTGTCTCTCAGTTCTTGACAAGACCTTTGCCGCCGGAATTCAGTGATGTTCCGGAGTGTTTGTGGGCAATTGATGATAATGATGCCTGTGTTTTGCAAATTGAGCCCGTTAATATTACTTTGAAACATGGAGTAAAGTTGCCACGTATTCCCCAGTATAAGATCTCGGTCGACGGTGTGCAAGCTTTCAAATGCATAGTCTCTGATTTTGTGCATCATGGGGTGGTTGAGGAAATTGCAGGTAGTTTGTGCAATAGTCCGATTTTGCCCGTGTACAAAAAGGTGATAATGCAATTCCTTTCCGTTTTATTATTGATTTACGTACCATCAATAAGATTGTTGCTCCACAATTTCCCATTGTGCCTAACGTGACAACAATATTAACTATGATTCCGGCTTCAGCTACTCACTTTAGTGTTGTGGATCTAAAGAACGCCTTCTTTAGTATTCCTATACACAAAGACAGTAGATACTTGTTCACGTTCACCTTAGGGGGACGCTTGTTTGCCTTTAACAGTGCACCGCAAGGTTACACGGAGAGTCCTAGCATTTACATAGGGCTTTGAAAGAGCAGCTCGACACACTCGAGTTGCCCACCACTTGTACACTGCTTCAATATGTCACCGATTTACTCTTAGCTGCTTACTCAGACAGCGCTTGTAAGGAGGACACCGTGTTGTTGCTTATTCATCTAGCACGACATGGAAACAAAGCTTCACTTAAAAAGTTTCAGTATTGTCGACAGGAGGTCGCCTATTTAGGCTATCTCCTGTCAAAGGAGGGAAGAAGATTGACACCTGAGCAGATAAAAATAATTTCTAGCATGTCTGTCCCAAAAACAGAGAAGGAAGTCAGAGCCTTGATAGCAATGGCTTCTTATTGTAGGCAGTGGATCCCAAACTTTTCCTTAGTGATTAAACCAATGTTGGCTTTGACGAAGAAGGGCATTTCTTCACCATTACCGTGGAACTTGGTACACCAGTAAGCATTTGATCTGCTCAAGACTGCATTGTGCTCGGCACCAGTTTTGTGCACACCAAACTATGAAAAGGCCTTCGTATTGCATGTGCATGAATGTGATGGATGTGCTTTGGCTGTGTTGACACAGGAGCATGGAGGGAAGAATAGGCCGTGCGGCTACTTTTCTTCTGCCCTTGATCCTGTTGCACGTGCTTTGCCAAGATGTTTGAGAGCTGTCACTGCTGCTGCTGCGTCTGTAACACAGAGCGAGGGAATCATCCTAGGCCATGTTTTAACCCTGATGGTACCTCACTCTGTAGATGTTCTATTAAACAGAACACAAACGCAACACCTCACCTCCGCACGATTAACAAGATATTAATTGATCTTGTTTGCACCGCATATTCAAATAAAGAGGTGTTGTGTATTGAATCTGGCTGAACTTTTACCTTTCCCACAAGGTACTGCTTGCAGTGACGAAGAGTCACATGACTGCCTTTACACTACAGAGCAGGAGACGAAAGGCAGAATCGATCTAAAAGATACTCCTTTGTATAATCCACAAGGTGAGCTGTTTTGCGATGGCTCCTGTTTCAAACTCCCAGATGGTACATCCACAGCTGCTTATGCAATCACCACATTGAGCACGGTCATGGAGACCAAAAGAATCACGCATAACTCTGTGCAGGCCGCAGAGATTATAGCATTGACCCGAGCTTGTGAACTTTCCGAAGGGCTTACAGTAAATATATACACTGACAGTCAGTATGCCTTTGGGGTGGTTCACAACTTTGGCAGACTTTGGGCAGAACAAGGTTGTTTGACCTTACATGGCACTAAAATCCAGTATGGCTCCTTGATAGTACGGTTACTCTCAGCATTTGCACTCCCTACTCAGCTAGCAATTATGAAATGCGCAGCGCATCAGATGATCAAAGATAATGTAGGAAAAGTCAACGCTTTTGCTGACCAGATAGCCAAACAGACTGACACTGATCTCTCTTCAGAAATGTACACTTCAAGGGAAGCCACTAATGCCTGTACTTTGAACAAGGGTATTGAGTCTGTGAAAAACATTCAAGCTGATGCCACTTTAGAGGAATCTAAGAAATTGGCTGAGGGTTTGGCAATATTGGATGACGATGGGTGCTGGTGGACAAAGTAGAAGGGAAATGGTTACTGCCTGATGCATACATTACGATGATGGTCACTATGGCTCATGGTCCCACCCATATTTGTGCACGAAAAGTTACCAGAATGTTGCAAAATGTGTGGGTGAATGATAAAATCTCTAAGGTAGCTGTGTGCTTTGTCCAAGGGTGTATGATTTGTTTGCAACATAATGTGGGAAAGGGCACATCGACTCCTAGGGGTAGTTTTGGTCCACCATCTGTCCCCTTTGAGGTTATACATTTTGACTTTATTGAAATGGAGCGTTGCAATAACTACAAGTACGTACTAGTGGTTATCTGCAACTTTAGTAAATGGGTTAAAGCCTTTCCCGTCAAAGATGCCACAGCTATGACAACGGCGAAGACTATGCTGAAGAATATTTTCCTAGGTTTGGTTTACCAAGAGTCATCTGGTCGGACAATGGTCCACATTTTATCGCTGCTGTAATTCTGCAGATATGCGCGGGATTACAGATCGATAAATCGTTCCATTCGGCTAGGCATGCTCAGAGTGCTGGTTTAGTAGAAAGATATAACGGCATCATCAAGAACAAGCTCGCTAAGACATGTGCCAGTACCAAACTGAAAGGGCCGGACGCCTTACCGATCGGTTTATTGTCTATGAGAATGACCCCTCAAACTAAGTCTGGGCTCTCTCCATTTGAGGTGGTCATGGGTAAGCCAGCTAACATTTGGAATTTGCCAAAGACCTGTTCACTACGCGAAGTTGAACATGTACTTCTTTCTGAATATTGTGGACAGTTAACTAAAAATCTGTATTTGATTTACCACCAGGTGCGAGAAGCTTTACCTGTCAGGTACGAGGGCCCAGGCCGCAAAATACGGCCGGGGATCTGGGTCCTCATCAAGTCGTTTGAATGATCTTCTTGTCTCGCACCTCGTTGGCAGGGCCCGCACCAAGTTCTCCTGGTCACACAGACAGCGGTGCAAGTGGAGGGCAGGAAGAACTGGATCCACGCGTCCCACATCAAGAGGATTCCTTTCCCTTTGCCACACGATACAGAAGACACAGAAACCCTCACCAATACCGTAACCAACAATCACGAAGCATCAAACAGCATCGAGAGTGCGTCGGAGACTCTCCCTGAGCCCGTTGGGCCTGGGGAAACAGCCGCTTCATCTCCACACTCTCCTACAGTTCCTTTCTCAAATTCTGTTTCGAATCTTGTGTTAAGTCCTGCTTTCAATTCACTGCTTCCATCAGGAAGTAACAACACGTTCTTTACAGATCATTCAGTACCAGGGATCACAAGGTAAGATCTGCGTCCGAGGAAGTAGATTTACTGCACGGTTCGGCTCTGCCATCAAGGAAAATCATCGAAGGGTTTGTCTCTTTGGCCTGATCTTTTGTACATAAGGGGATTCTGTTGGCTAGGGTTTGGGAAAAAGGACTGAGAAGACGCTCGATCTGGAGATCGCCAGCACATTAACTTTGGTATATTCGTTTGAAGAAACAATGCCTGCAACCGCTCCCACTCGTACGGAACAGATAAGAGGCTGTGTGACCGATCGTAAAAATGAACAATCAAATGCATGGGCCCTGAAAACGTATTGTTGTTTTGTGATAATGTTAACTGGTTTCACAATAGTCATTACCTTAGGATTCTGGTATCTGGAAGAAGTACATCCGCTTGAAAATATGTTACCCACTGAAAATGTACCCACTGTTTCTACACCTTTTGTGCATTATCACACTTTATCTCCTAGAGACTCTCAGCACAGACAGAGTTAGCATAACAATACTCTATTACTCATTATGAATGCTACACATGCCATTTTTAAGAAGTCCAATTGTTGGGTCTGCTTGCATTTACCGCAACACAGGGTTGGTATATTCATCCTTACCTTTGACGACTGCCTGCTATGCTTCTCTAAGGGCACTATTCTTTGGCCGATGGAACAATAGCATCTCGGGGAACTTTGATGGAACTAACTTGAATGATTTTGAGAAACGTGTTCTAACGACCCTGCGATGCTCACTCCACATCAATAGGAGCAAGCCTAATGTTGCTTCTATTAGGCCTTCTGATAGACTGTCCCATCCTTTTCAATCTTTGATCTCTTTCAAGATGGCTCCTATAGGCAATAGGGATGCCACGCCACCTTCTTACACTGTTAACCAAAGCCCCGAATCAGTTTCTTTTTGCATACAGAGGAATGGTTCTCAGTAATGGGTAATTTCAAGGGTTGCGCCAATGTTGCGAATTTGACTAGTGAGGACAGACCTTTGTATGTAGGCGAACCTGTCTATTTTGTTTGTGGTAATGTAGCATTTCCATGGTTACTGAGGGATTGGCAGGGAACCTGTTATTTAGGGATTCTGTTACCCGGGGTATTCATTGCTAGTACTGTAGAAATTTCAAAGGCTCATCCACGGTGGGATGAGAATGGCAATACTTCAGCACAAGTTCTGGGCAATGTAGCTGAATCCTTCGTGCCATTTTGGGGGCAAATACTGAACTCTGAGGATATGAGAAGACTAGCGAGAGTACTGGAGAGGACCATCAACCGGACCACTGACATACTCTATAACATGACTTTAGAACAAAAAGCAATAAGGTTAGTGGCACTTCAGAACCGGATGGCATTAGACGTCATCCTGCCTGAGCGTGGTGGGGTATGTCAATTAGTAGGGTCCGCTTGCTGTGTTTTCCTGCCAGATTCCTCCCCAACTGTCTTTAGGGCGATACAAAATCTGCACGTTCTCAGTTCAGAAGTGCTTGTTCCTGAGGGAAACTGGGATCTTAGCGCTTGGTTCTGGGACTTCTTGCGATCTTGGGGATGGACGCTACTTTCGGTCTTGCTGATTATTTTTTTGTTCTTTTTCTGTTGTTGTATACAATGTCTTCCTGGTATGTGTTCGATGTTAGGAGGATGTTGTGCACCAGCGATGGGTACATTAGGACACAAGAGAAAATATCTAATGAATTCGTGCTGAAGGAAATTTCAGTATCAGACCTCATGACAATTGATATCTCCGATAGTGATTCAGGATGTATGGACATTGAGACGTGGAGTTACCCGTAAAGTGACTAGAAGTAGTTTAGCGCTTGGCTTAGGCCAAAAGGAGGGTTTGTTAAATGGGATATCATGTTGTGCCTCCTTTATTGTATATATGGGCTTAAGCCCAGTCGCTCTGCAAAGAAAACCACGTTGCAAAGTTCCGATTCTAGATCGACTTTGCTGCCATTTTAGGTCCATCCGCCATTTTGATTTCTACTCCAAAGTAATTCTGTGTTCTAAAATGGTGGACAGTGTTTCCCGCTTGTAACTGAGCTGTCCTGAACCTTGTACGTGAGTTAATGTATAAACTGTCCGTTGGCCGAATGTTTGGGTCGAGTAAAGAGACCTTGTCCCATGCCTGACTTGTAGACAGAGGATTGTCTGCGCCAACAAGCCCAATCCGCGGACATACATCGACTGCAATGTTATACAAACGCTGAACGTGGACACTAGCTGAACTGCATTGTATAGGACATGTGTTAAGGCGTATTGTTAAATCCGAGAACACACTGTTGCCTATGTAACTTGCTTATATGTAAACTTAGGATGATCCATGAGCATATTGTTGGACAATCCAGAAGTGAACTCGGCACAAACTCTAGATCATGGATTATTAACCTGTAGAGGGGCTGGACATTATGATTGGAAATGTATGAAATGTACAACTGGTTAGACGTCCAGTACCACTCACTTCTCACACCGAAAGGGCTGGTATTCGCTGTGATGGACTGAGGGCTAGATAGCTATCTGATACTTTGTTTCTTTGTAAACTGTACAGTTTTAGAATAAAGATCTGTGAATCTTTATAAGCCCGTGTTTGGTGTATTTCCTTTTGGGGTACTCAGCCTAGATATTTCCTTTTGCTTTTACAACTTTACCGCATGTCCAGCATGCCCCACCAAATATGGGTCTCATACCTCTCAATCCAACCCCTCCTCCTCATTGGGAATTGCTCTGCGCTCTTTATATCCCTCCCATGTTTCGTCAGTCGTTACCCATAGCACTGGCCCTTCCTTTTGTGACTCATCACCTTGTCGATTGTCACCGGCATTTGTAACCATTGCACCTTCCATACTCACCATTGCCAATTTATTCTGCAATAGCTTTGCTTCAGCACAATGTTCCAGGTACTCCTTTTTTCTTTCTTTTTCTCGCTTACGTTTACAATAATGTGCTATGTGCACTTGAATTTCTCCCAATGTTTTAGCCTCTATTCCCACTATCTTGTCTAACTTGGTTTGTACCTCTGTGGGCAAACCCCTGCATAATACATGATAACAAATTGGTATGGTTTTATCCCATGCTTCACCTGTTTCCTCCCTCCACATCTCTTGAATTGAGTGTATGCATAATGCTGGGTCATCATCAGCTTACATTGTGCATTTCATATTTGATCCTATATCAGGTTTGTCTGGGCATCCTCTTCTTAGAGCGTCCCATACACAGGCTCTACAGTTGTTGAAAGGAGCTCCATTGTCTGTGTCATTTTCTAATCTTACTCCAGGGTACCCTGCTTTCTCCCAAATAGTGTTTGTCTGTTCAGCCAGTATGCTGGCGAGTAAGATTTCATGTCACTCACTGTTTGTTTTTCAAGTGCGTATATCCACTTGTTTTCCTCGCAGTAAGAAAGGCAAACATTTTCATCAGATTGTTTGTATCCATATGTGGCTTGAGCACATATTGTGACCTCCCTATCCCCTTCCGTATCAATGGAAATTGGGTCACTTTTTTCCCATAACCATGTTTCCTTGGCCTCTTCTTCCTTCTGACCACTGTCATGCTATTATACTCCAGCAAAGATAACATTATCAGGTGCACTCCCCTGTGTGCATGCAGATCAGTCTAATAGGTTTCTCCTATCGTAGTGGTAGCTGACTCATAGATACATTTATAAACAGGGAATTCTGTTGATACTAAATCCGGGTCAATGATTTACTTTTCAGGTCTTGCTCCATCAACATTTTACTCCTGGGTAAAAGGCAGTCCATGCCTCCCCAGGTCAGTGCTGTTTTGGCTTGTTTAGCGCAGCAACGCCACAGATAACACATACCTCTGTGACCACTGATCTATAGATGTTTCATATACTAACTGTAGCCAGCTTCGAGATTTCTGCTACCCTGTTACAAATACTGCATTATGTATATTTTACATATAGACTCCACTTCGAATCTGGAAAATGGCATTCCCAAAATGTGTAATCGTGGACAAATCAAGACTCCCTCTGTGCCTCAGTTTTTATATCTGTCTGAAATTAGAGCACCTGGAAACACAGGTGATAGATGCATCTGAAAAATCGGAAGGCCGTTTGCCATCCCTTTATTTGATGTCTCTTGGTGGTGGGGTCAAAATACATTACTTCCTGTGATGTTATCAGGGGGTCAAGGGTCGTGTGATGTCACTTCTGCTATCCCTGGCATTTTTGGTGAAATTATGTGCCTGCTGAAATCTGTGGCAGATGTACATTAGTGAAGACCATGACTAGTGGCCCAATAATGTTTTAAAATATATTTCACCATGAACACTGATGAATGCTGAAGGCCATGCCTAGTGCCACCACAATGGAGTGCCTTATTTCTTTCATGGATGTCTCATCTTCTCTGTTCAGTCACTTTTACATTCCCCTCAAATAAATGTTTTTATAAAAAAAAGCTTTGTTTGCATACTTATTTAACATAAATGTTTAGAGTTATACTCATGATTCATGAATAGAAACTCATGAAAGTGTTATAGTAACTTTGTAAATACAATACACTCAGGTGTCGATTCATGGAATTAATGTGCACTGAAAATTCCCGCGCAGAGGTGCCAAAACGTGCAAATCGCGGTAAAAGTACGAAAATCGCAGTGCATGTGCAAAAATCGCAGGGAAACCAGCGCATATCGATTCATGGAAGTCCGTGCGCGAGAAAAACATTGGATGTGCACTGAAAAAGGGCGCCGCACACGCCGGCGCACAGGTCATCCAACAGCGTGCGCCACGGCCACTGCGAAATCGCACATAGCGCGGCGCACATCACAAAAGTAGGCGAAACACGGGGCGTAATACTCGGAATGGGGAACAACGCGTGAAAATATGGGCGTCACGGGAGAAGTACAGGAGGCAAGTGCGCGGAACGCCCACACGCTCGCCTACAACCCATATTCATGGAATCGAATAGGGCAAACCAGCGCACGGTGATAGACGCGCACAGGGCCAAACAAATACGCGACAAGAAAGCAGGTGGTAGCGTCCCTGCGCCTGAAATAAATGTGCGCCAAAATGTGCACTAACAAAAAGCACCCATATACAGCCATGATGAATGGTCCATACAGTGGCCCTATACGACAAATGAGGTGCAAAGGGGTACCGACAAACACGGGCACCCGCTGTGTGAAAAATAGGGTGTGCATGTGTTTCTGGGTGCGCGGGAAGTTCCACACACGATTGGCCTGGGTACGTGTACTTCGGGGAGCGCGGGAAGTTCCACACGCGATTAGCCTGGGTACGTGTGTTTCGGGGGGTGCGCGGGAAGTTCCACACGCGATTGGCCTGGGTACATGTGTTTCGGGATGCGGGGGAAGTTCCACACGCGATTGTCCTGGGTACGTGTACTTCGGGTGCGTGGGAAGTTCCACACGCGATTGGGCTGTGTACGTGTACTTCGGGTGCGCAGGAAGTTCCACACGTGATTGGCCTGGGTACGTGTGTTTCGGGATGCGTGGGAAGTTCCACACGCGATTGGCCTGGGTACGTGTACTTCGGGGTGCTTGGGAAGTCCCACATGTGATTTCAGCAGGGTACGTGTATTCCGAGGTGCGTGGGAAGATTCACACGCGATTTCAGCAGGGTACGTGTATTTCGGTGGTGCCAGGGAATGCTACACGTGATTTGGCCGTGTGGGTCCTCCCAGGTGTTCCCTCTACACCCTCCACGGCCCCTGCAGGCAGCCCACACCACAGGGGACTACCCTGCACCCCTGCTCATGTCCCACAGGCAACCCATCCACCATGGCCATGCACCCCAGTCAACCCACATGTCATCTTGCACTACTGATCACCAACACGTCTCCCAGCACCCCCACCCCCCAGCACTGTGGGGCACCCTCCACCAGGCCCCCACTCATGTCTCCCTGCACCCCCGCCCCCCACCAGTCAGGGGCACCCTCCACCAGCCCCCCACTCATGTCTCCCAGCACCCCCATCCCCCACCAGTCAGGGGCACCCTCCACCAGGGCCCCACTCATGTCTCCCAGCACCCCCACCCCCCAGCACTGTGGGGCACCCTCCACCAGGCCCCCACTCATGTCTCCCTGCACCCCCACCCCCCAGCAGTGCAGGGCACCCTCCACCAGGCCCCCACTCATGTCCCCCTGCACCCCAACCACCCAGCAGTGCAGGGCACCCTCCACCAGGCCCCCACTCATGTCCCCCTGCACCCCCACCCCCCAGCATCCAGGGGCACCCTCCACCAGGCCCCTACTCATGTCCCCCTGCACCCCCACCCCCCAGCATCCAGGGGCACCCTCCACCAGGCCCCCACTCATGTGTCCCATCACCCCCACCCCCCAGCAATGCAGGGCACCCTCCACCAGGCCCCCACTCATGTCCAACTCATGTCTCCCTGCACCCCCACCCTCCAGCAGTGCAGGGCACCCTCCACCAGGCCCCCACTCATGTCCCCCCGCACCCCACCCCCAGCATCCAGTGGCACCCTCCACCAGGCCCCCACTCATGTCCCCCTGCACCCCCACCCCCCAGCATCCAGGGGCCCCTCCACCAGGCCCCCACTCATGTCTCCCATCACCCCCACCCCCCAGCAGTGCAGGGCACCCTCCACCAGGCCCTCACTCATGTCCAACTCATGTCCCCCTGCACCCCCACCCCCCAGCATCCAGGGGCACCCTCTACCAGGCCCCCACTCATGTCCAACTCATGTCTTCCATCACCCCCACCCCCCAGCACTGTGGGGCACCCTCCACCAGTCCCCCACTCATGTCCCCCTGCACCACCACCCACCAGCATCCAGGGGCACCCTCTACCAGGCCCCCACTCATGTTTCCCAGCACCCCCACCCCCAGCATCCAGGGGTACCCTCCACCAGGCCCCCACTCATGTCTCCCACCACCCCCACCCCCCAGCAGTGCAGGGCACCCTCCACCAGGCCCCCACTCATGTCCCCCTGCACTCCCACCCACCAGCATCCAGGGGCACCCTCCACCAGGCCCTGACTCATGTCCCCCTGCACCCCCAACCCCCAGCATCCAGGGGCACCCTCCACCAGGCCCCCACTCATGTCCCCCTGCACCCCCACCCCCCAGCATCCAGGGGCACCCTCCACCAGGCCCCCACTCATGTCTCCCATTACCCCCACCCCCCAGCAGTGCAGGGCACCCTCCACCAGGCCCCCACTCATGTCCCCCTGCACCCCCACCCCCAGCATCCAGGGGCACCCTCCACCAGGCCCCCACTCATGTCTCCCATCACCCCACCCCCCAGCAGTGCAGGGCACCCTCCACCAGGCCCCCACTCATGTCCAACACATGACTCCCAGCACCCCCACCCCCCAGCAGTGCAGGGCACCCTCCACCAGGCCCCCACTCATGTCCGACTCATGTCCCCCTGCACTCCCACCCCCCAGCATCCAGGGGCACCCTCCACCAGGCCCCCACTCATGTCCAACTCATGTCCCCCTGCACCCCCACCCCCCAGCATCCAATGGCACCCTCCACCAGGCCCCCACTCATGTCCAACTCATGTCTCCCATCACCCCACCCCCCAGCAGTGCAGGGCACCCTCCACCAGGCCCCCACTCATGTCCAACACATGACTCCCAGCACCCCCACCTCCCAGCAGTGCAGGGCACCCTCCACCAGGCCCCCACTCATGTCCTCCTGCACCCCCACCCACCAGCATCCAGGGGCACCCTCCACCAGGCCCCCACTCATGTATCCCATCACCCCCCACCCCCCAGCAGTGCAGGGCACCCTCCACCAGGCCCCCACTCATGTCCCCCTGCGCCCCCACCCCCCAGCATCCAGGGGCACCCTCCACCAGGCCCCCACTCATGTCCCCCTACGCCCCCACCCCCCAGCATCCAGGGACACCCTCCACCAGGCCCCCACTCATGTCCCCCTGCACCCCCACCCCCCAGCATCCAGGGGCATCCTCCACCAGGCCCCCACTCATGTCCCCCTGCACCCCCACCCCCCAGCATCCAGGGGCACCCTCCACCCGGCCCCCACTCATGTATCCCATCACCCCCACCTCCCAGCAGTGCAGGGCACCCTCCACCAGGCCCCCACTCATGTCCCCCATCACCCCCACCCCCCAGCAGTGCAGGGCACCCTCCACCAGGCCCCCACTCATGTCCCCCTGCGCCCCCACCCCCCAGCATCCAGGGGCACCCTGCACCAGGCCCCCACTCATGTCCCCCTGCATCCCCACCCCCCAGCATCCAGGGGCACCCTCCACCAGGCCCCCACTCCTGTCTCCCAGCACCCCCACCCCCCAGCCGTGCGATTTGCCTGGCTACGTGTATTCCTGGGGTGCGTGGGTAGTCTCACATGCGATACCATCAGGGTACGTGTATTATGGGTCCACGTGAACTTCCACACGCAATACCAGCAGGCTACGTGTATTACGGGATTTGCGGGAAGTTCCACGCGCGATTGCCCTGGGTACGTGTATTTCGGGGTGCGGGTGAAGTTTCACACGCGATTTTGCAGGGTACGTGTATTTCGGTGTGCGCGTGAAGTTCCACAGTCACGTGCAACGCGCCAAAAAATAAATGGTCCAATCCTGAAACACGTACGCCAGCATGAAGCAGGCGTACGTCGACCCGCGCAGCATAAAAGTTTGTTCAAGCAACAAACAAGCTCAGACACCAGGATGAATATACCGTTCCTAGCAGCAGTGGCCGTGGGTTACCAAAGGAGGAGGAGGAGGATAGTGAGGGCCCGAATTTTCACTCCCAGAACCAGCCTTTTTGGGATGCCTGATGACCAGGTGTATGGGAGGTACAGGTTTCCACCACACATAATACTGGACCTGGTCAGTGAGTGGGAGGATGACCTCACATCACCAACCCTGTGCTCCCAAGCACTCAGCCCCCTGGAGAAGGTCCTTAATGTACTGCACTTCTTGGCCACTGGATCATTTCAGATGACAAGTGCCATAGTGGGTGGTGTGTCACAGGCCACGCAGTCACGCTGCCTACACCAGGTCTTGAACATCATCACTGCACGCCCATCAGTCCGCAGGCACATATACCTGCCCAGGACACCTGCAGAAAGGCAGGCTGCCGCCCTGGATTTCTACGGTGTGGCACAATTCCCCAAAGTGCTAGGTGCCATTGACTGCACCCATGTGGCACTACGTCCCCCCAGGGCATCTGAGCACATCTATAGGAACCGCAAGCACTGGCATTTCATCAACGTGCAGGTAGTATGTAATGCCAAGGGAATCATCACCTCAGTATATGTCAACTATCCAGGGTCCACCCACGACAGCTTCATTTACCGAATGTCTACCCTAAGCCGGGACCTAGAAGCTGGGCGGCATGGAATACATGGCTGCTTGGTGAGTATGAATGCCACTGCACATGCATGCATGTCAGATGCAGAGTTATGTCACTAGCCCACTAATGATACCATCACCTCCTCACCAGGGGACAGTGCCTACCCTCTGAGCACCCACATGATGACGCCAATTCGGAACCCCATCACGCCTCCCGAGGTAAGATACAACACAGCCCATATTGCAACCCGGGGCATAGTGGACCGCACATTCGGAGTGCTCAAGTCACGCTTTCGCTCCCTTGACCGTTCTGGCGGGCAGCTGTTATATGCACCCCCAGTAGTGTGCAGGATCATAGTGGCAGCATGTGTCCTGCACAATGTTGCAACACGCCGGGGCCTGGCTGTGGACATGGTGGTGTCTCCACATCCCCAACCACATGCACGCCCGCTGCGCATGGGAGGGGAAAGGGCATGGGGTGAGGCAGCCTGTACGCAGCTGGTGGCTAATTACTTCACATAGAAATCACACCCCTGTGGAGTGCACACAGCCCTGGCACATACCATCTGATAAGCAATGATGACTCGACCTGACAATTATGACGAACAGAGGGACAGTCAACTGTCAAAACCATAGCAGCCTGAGATTGTTCATGTGGAAGTGTCACAATGTGTGCATCCCTACCTACACAAACACCACCAATGTAGTGTCATCAAAAGACACACTTCCATGCTGCAGAAATGAATACCCACTTGCAAAATACTACATGAGAACAGTGCCATGTCACCCAACCCCTCCCCGGCACGGCCACACAACACACCATGGCATGTCATGCAATGTGAGAGCAAACAAATTAATCCCCACAACATGCCCCAAGTGTCACCAACTACAGTGTCCCTAATGGAAACTGGCCACACATGAAATGCTCACAGTAATGCAGGACCTACAACACACATTACCAAATACGTACCAAGAATACCAATCACCTACACAACCTCCAAACTACCTTAAACATGAGATTACAGACTTAATAAATTGGTAGCCTCACTACCTGATAATGCCAGCACTTCGAACACTTCCAAGTATACAGTGTTAGCGGCACGCAAGAGTGTAGGTGCACTGCTTACAACATGGACTCCAGTTCCAAGGTAGACCGCCTTGTGAAGACATGAGAAATGGACCTGCAAATTAGGAGTATGAGATGGATGCAGAGGCACATATAAATACACCATGCAGTGTACAATACAACAACAATATGCACTATGAATGTATACACAGTATTGACTACAGACTGCCCACACATCAAATGGGAGTCCAACGTCACCATGTACGTCAATTTCACTTGGGCACACCCTTTGCAAGCCACAATACAGCGTATGCCCACGGGAGCCACACAAGGCAACACACTGTCCAAAAAGCAAACATTTTTTTAAAAAAATAAAAAAAATGTCCATTAATGGGCACGGGAGGGTGGGGGAGGCCACCCAGGAAGTCCGAGGACAGGGTGCACACCAAAACCCACCTGTGTGGATCTTGCGAAAAAAAAACACCTCCATGGGCTCATGGCCTGCACGGCTACCCTATTGTGAGAGAATCACTGCTGTCGCTCTCCTCACCCTCTGCAGCTGCATCAAGAGGTGGTGGCACTATGGGAGGCAGCCCACGCAAAGCCCTAGTCTGGTCCTCCATGGCAGCAAGCATGCGGGTGTGGAAGGTCTCGTTCTGGAGGATAATTGTGCGTAGGTCCCCATGCAACAACTCACGGGATTCCCGGACCTCCGCCCTAGTTGCCTGCATCTCAGCTGAGAGCGTACGTGTGAGACGCTCCAGCTGCTGTTCTGTCCTTCTGTTTGTTGAAGCCTCAAGCTCAACAAGAGTCGTCCTGAGGTGAAGGAGTTCCACCCTCAGGGCTTCCCTGTGGCCCTGGGACTCTATGGAAATGGCTTCCCACAGAGTCACCAGTGCCGCCCGCCTGTCCTTGTCGGACGCCAACATGTCCTCCCTGTGTGACTGGCAGATGGAGTCTGTTGCCTGCTGTAGTCGCTCCATCAGCTTTTCGGGGGGGGACAATGGAAGTGGCCACCCTATCCATGGCCTGTGCCATCATCTCTGATGATGCTGCCTGTTGGGTTGCCATACCGCATGTGGATTGCTCCCATGCGGTATTGCCAGGTGGCGTAGGGCCACCACGTCGGCAGGCACCACACCTGTCTGGGGCAAGGCGAACTGCGCCTTGCTGTGCCGGCCCTGCCTGAGGCTGCAGGACTGCATTCCCCCTATGATCTTCTGGCCCAGGAACAGGATCAGATGTTGCGGAGTGTGACCCTGCATCCGTAACCACCAAAGGCGTACCTGCCAACACTGACATCCCCATTGAGGGTTCTAACCCTGGTGCAGGTGGGTCGGACAGAACAGAATCCCTCCCAGGAACACTCACCTGCGATGGCACATAGGTCTCATCATCCGAATCGACACCTGAATACAGCTCGGGGGAGGTGCAGCCAGAGACACCCCTTGAGAGCACAACCTGCAGCAGTTGTGGGTTCTCACCCACCACCACACCACGTCCCTCACTGGTGGTCGGTCGGGCCTGAGACCCCTCCTGGGTCTGCGCCATCTCCACAACCCCAGCAGTATCAAGTGCGTCATCCCCTGCAAAGACATAAAAGAAAACAAATGGAAACAGGCATTAGCACTATGGCACACAATTAGGGCTGAGAAGCTACAGAAACAGTACTTGATTGACACATGTTCCACATGACTAAAACCCTCCCATGCATGCACCGTCACTGCGTGTGAAGGGGAGGCAGATGGCACACATTGATGACACCAAGATGGAAGATGAACACATTTGCTGCATGCTGCCTAGTAGTGGCATCACACATTGGCCTGTGATTGGCAGGTCAAATACACATGCCATTACAAAGATGGCATGTACCCTAGCCATAAAGTGAAGAGGGAGAGGAGGGCACCAATTGTTCATTCAGTCTAGTTTGCTCATGAAATTGATTTTTTCATTGAAATGGTTCAAATGTTTAACCTGGAGCTGCCAGTCCAAAATGGTTCTATAGCACAGGGACATGTCTAAACAAATCATGTCCAGGAAACAAAGCCAGTCCACTGTACCATAGCCATGTCAGACATGTGACAATAGGACTGAGAAATGCCTAGTAAAAGTGGTGGTATGCAAACAATCTGCCTGAATAAACAGAGGAAAATAAGCAACAATGTTGTGGCAAGATGACACTTCAAGGGCAACTGGCGTGGTGTTGGGCTAGATGTCTAATGTTGGCAGAAGGGATACTGCTATACCCAAATGTTGGTGCGCAGAATGTATTGGATGAGGCACATCGGTGACCCAAACCACTCAGGCACACACACCTTCACCTGGCACCCAATCAGAAGCCCTCACACACACACCATGCACATGGATGACACACACATGCATGTGCACTCACCAGACAATGCCTTGTAATCTGCCAGTTCTCCCATGCCTTGGATCTGTTCCTCCGTGACGTAGGTCCCAGCAACATGCTCATGTGGAGTGAGTTCTATGTCCTCTGCTGGAGGCCCACCTCCAGTCACTAGAGTTGCGGCATGACTTGAGGCCAGCTTATTCTTTGCCCTGCGCTTCAGGTCATTCCAGCGCTTGTAGCATTCATTAGCTGTGCGCCTCACGATTCCAAGGGCACTTATGATGTCCGCGATGGTCTGCCAGTGTGCCAGACGTTGTGCAGGTGTGGTCTTGGATCCTGCAACAATCACCATTTCGTGGTCATGGGCGGACACATACTCTACAAGTGCATTCAGTTCGGCCTCATTGAAGCTGGGCTTCCTTGACGGTCCGGACTGTGTAGCCGTGTCTGTGGCATCAGCCTAAACTGGAAGAGCACTCTTCCTCTTCCGCTTGGAAGGTGGTGGGGATCCTGAGTGTCCTACGCCGCTCTGGACACTAGGTGCAGGAGCCCCGGTGGACTCTGTACTAGGAGTGTGGGATTGCACACTCAGCATGGGAGTTGGTGCAGGCATTAGCTCAAGTGTGATGGTGTCAGGGGGAATGTCAGCAGGATGGACTTGGACCAACACTGACCTGGCTGGGTGTGTGAGAGGTGGGGTGGATGGAGCCGCAGCTGCCACTGCAGCCTTCCCAGCTTGCCTACGCGGGGCAGCAGATGACCTAGCTGCCCCTGATCCACGTGGCCTGATGACACCAATGTGCACCGGCGCACATGGCCTAGACCTGCTGACCTGGAAGTCAGCCATGGAGTCACCCTGTGCCAGGTCTGGTTCCACAGTGGGCTGGTCCAAATAGGGCTGAACATGGATGGTGTCAGCCACGTTACCCTCAACCAGGGGGGGCATGGGTGTCCCTGACTGCTCCTCCACACATGGGGGGCTAGAGGCACCCTGCAAGTCACGGCCACGTCCCCTACCGGGTCCACCACGGCCACCACTTGGGGCTCGGCCACCTTTGCCACCCTTACGGCTTGTTCGCCTCCCAGCCATGGCACTGATGTTATTGTGCGTATGGGAGTTGCTGTGAACTATTGTCCTGGGCAATTGGGGGTCAAAGGGGTTGGGTACCAGATGGTAATCGTACCCTAGTGCTCTAGCAAGGCTGTATGTCACCCCTGTTGAAAGATGACGGGTCACGCAATGCACAGCACCCCAAAAAAGGGAAGTAAGGTGCACGCAACCCCTCCTAGACCACGTGTGTGGAAAAATAAACCTGCACTACGCTGTGGCACCCAGAAACACAAGAATGAACGTATGCGTGTCACACGCAGCCTAGAATGACCTCTGAAGGGGTATGCGACACACGGGGCAAGCACAGATGTTAAATACGTGCGCGACTCACCGTCTGCCAGGAACAAAATCGTGAAAAATATGCACGTGTGCGCATTGGCAACACCCCCGCCAAAAGAAGAATTGTACGCTGTCTGAGGAGACAGGACAACAGTAGAAGGGAACGCTGTTTGAGGAAACAGGCCCAGGAAAAAGAGGAAAAGAGAAAAAGCTGTCAGAGGTAACAGGGAGTACGAACTTGAAACGCTGTGAAGTAAATCGCGTGTGAACCGACAAGAAGTACAGATTTCACCCACTCGCTCTGCACGAAAAGCACGTACAAGGAAATGGCGTTCTACACGTACCTTTTATACACACGTCACAGACGCGCATACGCGATGAGTCCATTTCCACCAATTAAACGCTTTGACACTCGGACGTGTATCTCTTTTTTTTACACGCGCCATTCTCTACGGCCATGCGCGTGACGTCATAGATTCGCATGGGGGCCTTTGGCCCAATGAAATTGCGTATGCGTGCAGACACGCTTACGCGCTAAGGGCCTTTCCTCGAATTACACACAGACGTGCAGGATTTTCACGTGCCAAATCACTCCGTATCAAGCTGGCCATGCGTAAGCACACGGAGGACCACGCTCCTGCCCAGAAAGCCGATTTACTGCCCCCCAGAGCCCCGAGTACGCTCCCACCTGCCATCTGCTGCTGCCCACGTGCCCTGCCATTTGCTGCCTGCACATCAGCCAGGGGTGCTGTTGCTGTGACCACCCCTGCTGGAACCGAAGACTCCCGACTGGGATGTCATCGGTCCACAGCCCAGCCCCAGGACCCAGTTGCCCACCCACTCCTGCCTCTGGGGTTGTCATGTCGGGCACTGCAACATCTGGCACCACTGACAACCTCCGGCCAGAGATGCAGAGGGGCACCAGCTTCACTGCCACCGAAGTTGGTGTCCTGGTGGAGCAAGTCCTGGGGCAGTATGATGCCCTCTTCGGAAGTGTGCGCGCCGACAAGGAAGGACGGACTCGGATCTGGACGGACATCGTGACTGCCATAAACGCGGAGGGGGTGGCAGTCCGCGACTTCCAACATGTCAAGAAGCGCTGGGAGGACTTCAGGTCCAGGACCCTCAACAAGGCCCGGCACCTCTTGAAGGCAGCGGATGCTAAGGGGCGCCGGGGCCACTTGTCAGAAGATCAGATGAGGGTCCTGGAACGCATATCCCCTGCGCTCCACGTCCAGGTCCCTGAGAGGCAGACCCGTCTGGAGTCGAGCGGTAAGTGTACCTGCATCATGATTGTAAGCTGTGCGTGTGGTGATGTGCCAGTAGTGTGAGGGTTGCACATCTGTTTGTATGGGGCCGAGTATGGGTGGGGGTGTACAGGGCCGTGAGGCTAACACATGCGAGGGCTGTCATGTGTGAGACATGGATGGTGCTTGTGTGTGTAGGCTTGCATGCCAAATGCAGTTGTGTGGGCACACATGTTTGGATGAATGTGTATGTAAGTAGGCATGTTCGTGATGTCACACATGTATGTTGTTTTCAGCTGCATGTATCAGCACTGTGTACATGTGCGTGTGTGTGTATTGGACAAGGGTGCAACAGTGATGCAACATGGATGCATGTGACAGCAGGATGTGGAAGCCTGATTGGCATATGTGACATGGATGCCCATCTGAACACTGCGACAGTTGGCTGAGGTGTACACATGCATGCAAGTGTGGTGGTGTGCGTGCATGTGTAGTGCACTCCCTGTGTTGCATGTGATGTTTGGCTCACCTTTGCCTGCTCATGCAGTTGTATGTGTATGGATGGTGCTGGCAGTTGCGATATGGCTGTGGTATGCCTCATGTGTGCAAGTTGAAATGACATGTGTGTTGCCGATTGTGATGCCATGTCTGAGGTTTGCCAATGCCACTCATGTGCAACTGTCATGAGTGTATGTGTCCATTGTACAGTGCCCTGATGCCTGTGTTTTATTTCTCCTGTCTGCAGCATCAACTGATGAAGAGGGCAGAGAAGGTGCTGTGGAGCACAGCAGTGGGGATCGCACCGCCAGCCGGAGACGCAAGGCCCAGCTCCCCTCCCAGGTTGTGATCTCGTCGGGGAGCGAGGAGTCCGGTGCCGCGTCCCAGGCCACAGCTGCCGGGGGGAGGTCCAAGAGGCAGAGGTCGGAGTTGGACTCCTCAGCAGCAGAAGGGGCAGCTGGGACCCCACAGGGCCCAACGGGGGAAGATGGCACAGAGTCATCCAGGTTGGTGGGGGGTTTGGTGGAGGAGGAGGCCGTGCAAGCAACAGAGACGGGGTCTGGAGGTGGGGATTCCACTGGTGCTAGTGGTGCAGCGCAGGACCAGGGACAGGAGGCAGCACAGGTCGCCGCGGAGGTGCCTGCGTGCAATCCTGTCCCTGATCCTGTCACTGTATCATCTTGCACCAGCAGGGATGCCTACGTCCAGACCCGTTTTCAGGCAGGGGATGAGCTCACAACAACTGGCCTTCCTCTGCCTGCGGACGTGGCTATCCAGGTCTGGGTTGAGCCTGTCCTGACTAGTGTGGCGTTGCGTCAACGGGCAATGCGAGGTGACCTGCAGTCTTTTCATGAGGAGACTGCACGTCATCTTGAATGGCTCGTTGACCGCGTTGGCCTACTGGGACAAGTCACCCAGGCCGGATTCCTCCGTTTGATGGGGCTTGCTCAAACCCCCTCCTCAACTGAACCCCTATGCGCCAGTCGTCCTCCGTGCCATCTTCCCACCCATTAGTCACCAGGGTGCCCTGTGGAGCTGCCTCTGACGGTGCGGCCAGACTGGTGGAGGAGGCATCCCTGCCACAGTCAGGAGTCGGACGTCCGGCAGGGGTGGCCACATCAACGACTGCACCCCAGCCAGCGGAGGATGTGCAGGCAGCAGGAGGCAGTGCACGGGGAGAGGCACAGCAGCAGCAGCAACGTGGTGGGAGCCATGATGGCTCGGGGCCTTCGACATCGGAGGGGCAGGCATCGGCTGGAGAGCAGGAGGACCCAGGACGGGAAGTGTCATCCGTGTGGCAGCGGTTGGGCCATGCCATAGATGCGGAGCGGCAGCGGGCGGAAGAGGCACGGCTCACGATGGTCAGGGTGGAGAACTCCATGCGGAGGGCCCTGAGGCGGGCCGAGTGCCTCGAGGCAATCTGCAGGGAGTTGGGGGTGAACATGTCGACGGCCCTGCGGACCCTCGGGCCATGTAGGAGGACCGCCTCCAGGACATTGAGCAGGAGTTCGATGATGTCCTGGCCCGGAACATCCCGAAGTGAGCCGTCAGACTAGCCCGCTGCCCTTGTAAATAGTTCTGTAGTTAGTGTTAGGTTTCCTTTGGTTTTGCATTTTTTTTGGACCTTTTGGACAATGGGCCACATTTTTGTATATAGTTTTTTTTTTAGGTAGTGTTATTAGAGAGGTTTCATTTCTTCTGTTGGGATCATGGACCCTGGATTGTTTATCTGTATATAGTTGACTGTTGGATTTTCATTTTTTTTAATGATTTACCCATGGAGCAATGGTTTTCGATTTTAATTTTCCATTGGATTTACTTTAGTGGACTGTGACTTTGGACACCTTTCCTTTGGATTATGATTTGTGGTTTTGCATTATTTCACGGACATGCTGGTTTATTTTTTTTAAAATTTCCATTATTGTTTGTTTATTTTTGATTCAATTTATGTTGCTTTTAATACATATTTTTTCTTCAAACTTCAATGTGTAGTATCATCTCATAGGTTTCATGCATATCATGATATGGGTTTTGACATTCACTGACACCCATTGGGTGTATGTGAGGGACATGTGTTCATTTCCAAACTTGCAATTGGGGTTCTATCATGTTATTGCCATTTCTAAGTGGGTGGATGCAATACTCGGGTGGGTGTTTGGCATTTGGAGGCTGACCATAAGGGCCAGGGATCTAGATTGTGATGACATGTTGGCTGGGGGACATGGGTGGGGGCCTGGTGGAGGGTGCCCTGCACTGCTGGGGGGTGGGGGTGGTGGGAGACATGAGTTGGACATGAGTGGGGGCCTGGTGGAGGGTGCCCTGCACTGCTGGGGGTGCTGGGAGACATGTGTGGGGGCCTGGTGGAGGGTGCCCTGCACTGCTGGGGGGTGGGGGTGCTGGGAGACATGAGTTGGACATGAGTGGGGGCCTGGTGGAGGGTGCCCCTGACTGCTGGGGGGTGGGGGTGATGGGAGACATGAGTGGGGACCTGGTGGAGGGTGCCCCTGACTGCTGGGGGGTGGGGGTGAGGGGAGACATGAGTGGGGGCCTGGTGGAGGGTGCCCCTGACTGCTGGTGGGTGGGGGTGCAGGGGGACATGAGTGGGGGCCTGGTGGAGGGTGCCCTGCACTGCTGGGGGGTGGGGGTGGTGGGAGACACGAGTTGGACATGAGTGGGGGCCTAGTGGAGGGTGCCCTGCACTGCTGGGGGGTGCTGGGAGACATGAATGGGGGCCTGGTGGAGGGTGCCCCTGGATGCTGGGGGGTGGGGGTGATGGGAGACATGAGTTGGACATGAGTGGGGGCCTGGTGGAGGGTGCCCCTGACTGCTGGGGGGTGTGGGTGATGGGAGACATGAGTGGGGGCCTGGTGGAGGTTGCCCCTGGATGCTGGGGGGTGGGGGTGATGGGAGACATGAGTGGGGGCCTGGTGGAGGGTGCCCCTGGATGCTGGGGGGTGGGGGTGCAGGGGGACATGAGTGGGGGCCTGGTGGAGGGTGCCCCTGGATGCTGGGGGTGGGGGTGCAGGGGGACATGTGTGGGGGCCTGGTGGAGGATGCCCTGCACTGCTGGGGGGTGGGGGTACTGGGAGACATGAGTTGGACATGAGTGGGGGCCTGGTGGAGGGTGCCCCTGGATGCTGGGGGGTGGGGGTGCAGGGGGACATGAGTTGGACATGAGTGGGGGCCTGGTGGAGGGTGCCCTGCACTGCTGGGGGGTGGGGGTGCTGGGAGACATGAGTTGGACATGAGTGGGGGCCTGATGGAGGGTGCCCCTGGATGCTGGGGGTGCATGGGCCATGCGTTGGTGGGCAGTAGTTCAAGGTGACATGTGGGTTGGCTGGGGGACATGTGCAGGGTAGGCCCCTGTGGTGTGGGCCGCCTGCAGGGGCCGTGGAGGGTGTAGAGGGTACACCTGGGAGGACCCACACGTGCAATTCACGTGTGGTGCTCCCCGCGCACCCCTGGAATACACATACCATGATGGAATCGCGTGTGATACTTCCTGCGCACCCCTGAAATACACGTACCCTGCTGCTTTTGTGTGTGATACTTCCCGCGCACCCCTGGAATACACGTACCCTGCTGCTTTTGCGTGTGATACTTCCAGCGCACCCCTGGAATACATGTACCCTGATGGAATTGCGTGTGATACTTCCCGTGCACCCCTGAAATGCACATACCCTGTTGTTTTTGCGTGTGATACTTCCCGCGCACCCCTGGAATACATGTGCCCTGATGGAATCACATGTGTTTCTTCCCACGCACCACTGATGTACACGTACCCAGGACAATCGCGTGTGAAACTTCCCGAGAACCACTGAAATACACGTTCCCCACTTGGAGTTTGCGGTTTGGCAGCACTGTGAACTGGTCCAGGGTTAGCGCAGCCCTTTGCGATGATTTGGGAATTTTGAAGGCTTTTCCTTGCGCGAGGGCGTTCTTGGGGGCGTACCTGGCGCTGCTGCAGGGTCGCTGCGCCACTCTGCGCCGCAGCTGGTTTCGGAGGCTAAAATCCATGAATTTGCTGTACGATGAAAAGGATTTTTTCGCACGCGGCTGGCGCAGTGTATCGCACCGGGACGCTGTGCGCCAGCCGCGTGCGCCACTTTTGTGCGAATTTCTATGAATTACCCAGTCAATATGTCTTAAAATAGAACTTTACAGGACTACCTACTACACCTATAAATAATTTATTTTGTAACCATTTTTTATATAGCGGTGGCTATGACATTCTTTGTACTCCCGGCTACTGCCTACGCTGTCATTGTACCCGCAGCTATCACAAAGGTTGTGACTGAGCGGAATGTAGTCACTGTTACGCAAGCCAGTCATTGCTGCTATTAAACGAATATGAGGCTTGACCAATCACATCACTTGGCACTTAGCCGCAGCTAAAAAGAAAATTATAATATTATCACAAATGTGTGTATTTAGTACTCCTTATATTTTGGATTATGACATATGTACAATATAAGAGAAGCAGAACAGTACATAAACATGAACACCTTATTTATTTATGAATGTTTCATCTTTTCTGTTGAATCAGTTTTACATCAGCAAAAGATAATGCAATACATTGCATAATAGAAAATAAATAAAAGACTTATAACTTGTTTTCCTTCATAATAGTACTATTTGAATACCGAACGTAATCCTAGTACTCAACCAATAAAGGTTGTACATATAATCATTATATAGAAGAACAAAATTTCTCATTGGAGAGAAAAAACCTCTACTCTAAAATATCTAAAAATAAATACATATTTACACACACATTAAATAGTATTTTACTTTGTTCATGTGTGCAACATGAATTTTGTAATGATGAAATCTGGAAGGTAGCAGGTAAGTTCATTTATTTGGCAACAAGGTAATCGGGTAGCACCAGGTATTGATTCATGAAGGATAGGCGCTAAGGTTAGGGAAAGGAGCAGGGATTGGAGCCCACTGGCTCCCACCACCCAGGCTACACCATTCGTTCTGCATGTGTTCCTCGTGCTGTCTGTTATTCTTCTCTTGCACCAGTGTGAACTATCCCTGCTACTAATCTGTAGTTTCCATATCCTAAGTGTTATCGCAGCATTCTTGCCTACTACGTGTTTGCTCAAATTGCTATTGCGCTTTTGTGTAATAATCCTACTTACTAACCTTATGTATATGTTGTATGCATGCTGGTTCATGATATCTTTCATCCATTGGACAGTGCTTGTGGGTATGCGTGGGCTATGGTTCAATGTACCTCTCAGTGAAAGGATATGGTGGAAACGACAGGGTATTCTCCTTCTGACATGTGCCGTTGGTGTGTTTCCTGACTCATGCTTCATCGGCTTTCTCAGTTTATATTTGCTCTCACGTGTGGGATGTAGGAAGTTCATCCCTACAGGTTACATTTTATTTTTTAGCATTTTGTTATTTCTCATTGTAATATATTTTACTTACATAAGACCAAGAGGTAGAATAACGTCGAGAAAAGAAACCCTTCATATCAGATCAGGAAAATGTGAAAGCTGTTATGTTAGCTGCCCTCCGTGCTGTAAAAATAGAACTGGTAACCCTATCTTGCTAATAAGCAGCCTGTGCAGGATGCTGCCTAGGCGGCCAGTCTTCTCTTTACAGTAGCGCAAAGGCATCTCTTGCCCGGGCAAGGAAACATTTCCACCAGCGCGCTGCAGACTTCGTTTAGGGGCAATGGACACGCTGCCAGTGAGAAATGGAGGACAGCACGTTCAGCGTGGCTGTTCGTGGAGTCTGTTAACCTCACGTGACCAGCGTGCCCCTTGCACTGGGATTCCCTTTCTCGCTCATAGCACTTAAGGGAGGCTATATGTGCAACTCGGCAACAAGCGCGGCAGTGTTCGCAGGTCTGGGTTCAAATGTTCAGGACTCGAACTGCGTGTAATGGTATATCTGTGAAAAGCATGTGCATGTGGTGAGGCTGGAACGCCAACGTCAAGGCACAACATATAATTGGTCCTAACTCCTTCCATATGTACCAACAAAACCGACCTAGTGGCGCAGCAGATGAAAGCATTACTTTTCGGCTCATGTTTTTATTCTGAATATAATTTACGGCCTTTACTATTCAATTTGAATAGAATACATGCCAACTCTTTTCCCAAACGTGCATTTAATTTACTTGCCCCTCGTTTTGAGTAATGCTTAAACGTGTAATCATGGTTGCAATATTAAAATCATTCGGATTTTATATATGCATTTACATCACAGCACGAGGTCCAAGCAGCTTTTGACACCGGGGTAGAGAGAATTTTGTATAATTATAACGGTTTTCCCTTTTCCCATTTTAGATGGCGTTTTATGTTCCCACCACACCAGATATCCCTTTTGCGGGCGGCTCCTTATTAGAATTGTAAATTCGTAGCTCATTCAAGCAGCTCTCGGTCTTGGGCGCCGCTTTAATCGGGTTGCTTCACTTTTAATGGAGGCAGCCTTTTATTCCAGGTGGAAATGTAAGTGTCTCCAATACTGCTGACAACTAATTTACATGATTTCTCTGGAATTTTGTACATTGCTGAAGGCCGGCTTTTAACTTGAGACCACTTTTTAATATTCTTTTGAGGTACTTTACAGAATACCCACCGAATTGGCGCCATAGCTTCAAAGGACATATCCTGAATTCATGGTATCTCATTTTAGGAAAAGTGCAGTTCTCCATTTTGTTCTCAACAGGGCAGTAAACCTGGACCTTTGCATCCACGAATAACACAGGAATACAGATGGCCAGAAATGACATCAGTGGGCGGAGGAGGTGGGTGCACAAACTGGCAAAGTGAGTGGGGAGTAAGGCCACTGAGGTCGCCTCCTCATGCCAGCACCACATCTGGTGTCAGGAAGGACTACTGGGGCCCCTTAGAACACCACTCAAATCGGTTATGCACAATGCATGCTTAATTTGTGCAGTGTGCTTCTTTCACTGCAGTCACTGTTGGCCCAACAACCTTTAATGAAGTAGTGATGGAAAAGAGTGGACACACCACCGTGCAGTTGTGGCCCTTCCCCATAAGCATTACTGCTCTGTGGTAGAAACCAACAAGCAATCAGTGTTGTGACTGCTGATTGCCAGTTCTGCTCATTCTTATGCTCAGATGTTCAATGTATGTGAACATTTGACTCTCAAGCACATTATACTGACCTCTTGTGTTTAATACCCTCATATTTCTCATATTTTAATAACTTAAAGTCACAATTTCATGGGAATTAATAGGGAAACGTTTGTAGAATTTATAGTCACACAAGTTGCAGATGCTGATACCTTTTATTGGACTAACTGAACAATCTTTGCAGACATGGAACAAAACATTAGCTTACAAAGTCCCACAGACCTCTTCATCAGATGTCACAGAGTGAAATGATTTGGAAATGAATGCCACATCACAGATCATTCTCAAAATGAAAGAAGAACATTGTATTGGCTGGAGGAACAGAATACATGAAATCTGGACATGGAATTGCTTTCTTATCTAAAAGGCCATACAAACTTCTGGAAGTAGGAGACACAGAGGGTGGAAAGAGCACAGTTGCATTTACCTGAAAAAAGGTAAAAAAAAACAAAAATAGATTCTTTTTATAAGTTAGGTGCAAACAGTTTTAAGATTGGCCCGGCTAGTTTTCTAAAATTACTGATTTTATTTTAAAAGGCATATTAAAGTGAGAGGTTTGAAAACATAACTGGTAAATGGGGTCAGTTTGCATTTTATGAAAAGAGAGGGCTTGCTCTCACAATGCACACACAATTGCAATAAATAGCACAGATGTTATGTATATTTGTCAATTTTTAATCAACACTGTTGCAGCCTGACATGTGTTTTGAGCTTCATGCTCTTCCACTGAGGCTGCATATACAAAATTTAAAGTATAATTGTACAGACAGAACCAATTATGTTGCACAAACAAAGTCAAACAAAAGTGACCCAGCCCAAAATTAGGGCAAACAAGGAAAGGGTTGCCAAACACAACCAAATTGAGTTGCACAGTATATGGTGGAAAGCAAATAAAAAAAATCAACATTTTAATACAGCAAAGAAATACAAGCAGGATATTATCAATAATATACGCCAATTATAAAAAAGGATATCAGTTGGGAAAAGAAAAAGAAGAAAAAACATAACAATTAATTAGCTAGAGGAGACTTATAATGAGTGACAATGGTGATCAGCCAAAAGTCCATGAGTTAAAAGAAAATTGCGTAATGGTACCTTAGACTTGGTTTCTCTGAACAATGGGTACTGAAATGGTAAAATGTGCACTATGAGAGAACAATCATAACCACATCGTAACCATGAGAAAATGCTACTGGAGTATTCATTTGTAGAGGGTTATGAGAGATTTGTTTTTATCCTCTCTCTGGGACCAACTCTGCAATTAATACCTAATGTATTCCCGCAATTCAACAATTTACCCTGTTTATGATTTCATGCAACTGCAAGCTATCGGTATGGTTCTATTACTTTGTTTCTATTACTTTATCAAATAATCAACCCTGATTTACATACATCTTGTTCTCCGTGATTCTCAATATGGGCCAATTTTTTCTGTCCTCCAGGGAGTCCACGTATGTTTAGCTCAATCGTTTACTCACTTACCTCAACCTCGGTAAGAGTTCAATTTCACTTTCACAAGTGGCATGTCCATAAAAATCTCTCATAACCCTCTACAAATGAATACTCCAGTAGCATTTGCTCATGGTTACGATGCGGTTATGATTGTTCTCTCATAGTGCACATTTTACCATTTCAGTACCCATTGTTCAGAGAAACTAAGTCTAAGGTACCATTACGCAATTTTCTTTTAACTCATGGACTTTTGGCTGATCACCATTGTCACTCATTATAAGTCTCCTGTAGCTAATTGTTATGTTTTTTCTTCTTTTTCTTTTCCCAACTGATATCCTTTCTTATAATTGGCGTATATTATTGATAATATCCTGCTTGTATTTCTTTGCTGTATTAAAATGTTTATTTTTTTATTTGCTTTCCACCATATACTGTGCAACTCTCCAAATTTCCTTGTTTGCCCTGTTCTTGGGCTGGGTCACTTCTGTTTGACTTTGTTTATGCAACATAATTGGTTCTGTCTGTACAATTATACTTTAAATTTTGTATATGCAGCCTCAGTGGAAGAGCATGAAGCTCGAAACATGTGTCAGGCTGCAACAGTGTTGATTAAAAATTGACAAATATACATAGCATCTGTGCTATTTATTGCAATTGTATGCGCTGTGTGAGAGCAAGCCCTCTCTTTTCATAGTTCTACTTTCCTGGTGGGTGCTTGGCAGGCTCCTACTACGGCTCTCACCCGCAGCCCAACCATAACCCATATAATTGGCGTCTAAGCGCTCTACCTTGCTGGCCCTTCTTTGCCGAACTTCTTGTCAGTTTGCATTTTAATCACAGAGTCTAAAAAAGTGTTTTGTAGTCTCTACGTAGAGCCAGGGTGTTTTAGTGATTACAATGCAACAGCTAAGGGTTCCTGGCTGGTATACAATTTGGCACTGCAGAAATGTGTTATATGGCTTAACTGATGCCATCTCCAATGCTGCCCCACTATGCCTGAAGCTTCACAATGCTTTCCTTGGTTGCATACATTGTGGCAGATGAAAAGAACCGTTACCCATTTTTGGATGATGCTGCAGTGGCCACTGTTATCTCAGCTTGTCTCATGCTTGGCAATGGGTGCCACACATTTGAGCTTAGATGCCCTCGCTCATTAGGGATCCTGAATAGTAGTGTCTGGCAGCTGTTGGTGAGAAATGGTGCTGGAGCAGAGTCTTCCAATATCAAGGTTAAGAACACTGTATTGTAGGTTAAGCATTTTCATATACTTGAGCTCCCACGTCCTTCTATGTGTGGTATTTGAGAGGCCACCTTTTAAAACCATCATGTATAGATCCTGAATTGAATGCCCATCTTGTGTGAAATATTGACCCATTGGTGTTTCTGTTTTGTGGTTTGAGATGGTGTATCTATGTAGGTTAATACTTTCACACAGCTCTTTGCAAGCCTTACCCACATAATTCCCTTGAATGCATTTTTTGCATTGGCTTAGGTATATGACATTGGATGATCTGTAGTTGTATGTCCCTTGTATCTGTATTGTTTCGTTCTGCACAGTTGTTATGGGAGATCTGGTGTTGATGTGCTGGCATTTTTTGCATCTCCTGATGTTGCATGGGTATATGCCAGGTCTTCCTTGTTCTTTATCTAGTGGAAATGTATTCCTGATGAAAGACTGCGCAAGGGTTCTCGGTTGCTTGTATGCAATTAGGAGAGCTTCTTTGAAGATGTCTCTCAGTTCATCATCCCTGCTGAAAAGTGGTTGTAGGTCCTTAAAAATGCTATTAAGTTGGGTTAGTGCTGGGTGATTGGTGACAACCAAAGGTATTAGTTCTGTCTCTCTTTTGTTTCTGTATTGCAGCAGGTTGTCTCTGGGTATTTGCAAAGCACAGTCAAATTCCCTGTCAATTTGTCTGGCCAAGTGACTTTTTTGTAAGAAGGATGTGCAGAGTGTGGCAAGTCGGCTGTCCATTATTTTCCTTTTAGAGCATATGCATTGGAATGGGAATGGCCTGGTTGTAGATAATGGACCGTTTTCTGTGGCTTGGGTGGAACATTTCTCTGTGCAGGTACCTATTCCTATAAGTGGGTTTCTTGTGTACAGCTGTTTCTAGATGGGCGTTTCTGCTAACCAAGATGGTTGTATCCAGGAAGTGTATGCTCTCCTTGGATTATTCCATGGTAAACTCAATGCATCAGTGGAAGCCATTTAGTGATTAATCGTATTATTTAAGACAGCCTTCACCTTCCATCCAAATTAAGAAGATGTCATGTAGCGCAGGCATGTTAGTGGTTTCGGGGATTGTTGTTGTTAGAACTCCTGTTCAAGATGCGCCATGAAAAAGTTTGCATACTGAGGTGCCATTCTTGTTCGCATGGCCGTTTTGGCCTTTTCTAAGAAGGGTTTTCCATTGAATCAGAAATTGTTGTGCGTTAGTATGAATCTCATGATATCCGCAATAACTATTGTTTTGGTGTGTATCTTGGTGTTCGCTTTTTGCAGGAATTTTGAGCATGCCACAATTCCATATTCATGTGGAAGGTTGGAATAAAATGCAGTGACATCCAGTGTGACCAGGAGTTCATCCGGTGGTACATAGTCATAATCTTTGTGAGGAAGTGTGTTGTGTCCTGTACAAAGCTTTCTGGCCCATCACCAGAGGATTTAGCATGGATTCAATATATCCAGATATAGCTTTCGTTAATATATTTACTCCAGTGATGATCGGGTAGTCTGGCGTGTGGATTCATTGGGACAAGATGCAAGGTCCCAGGAGTTGTTTTCTTCAGTATCAGATGTTGGAGTTGTTCCTCAGTGCTGCTTGGTAAGAATTTCTGACAAGAAGTTGTACGTATGCTTCCATTTTGTATTCCTGTGTATCCATGACCACAACGACGCCACCTTTGTCAGCTGGTTCCATTATAATTTCCTTGTTTTCTTGGACAGTTCTTATTGTATTTCTCTTTGGGGTTGAGGTTCTTTTTAGTCACCTAGTGGTGTGCAGTTTAAGCGCTTTTATGTGCTTTCATAATGTTAGGCAGCCCTTTGTTCATTGTTTTTTCCATGGAAGTATTCTTTGAGATGCACGCATCATATATAGTCTTCAATTTCCCCACAGAGAATGGTATACAAATCTGCAACTGGTGAATTTCAAACTGGACTAACACAGTGTCTAACTTTTGTTTGCACTTCAAAATAGGATTTATAGCGAAAGGGATGACCATGAGAAAGGGTGCCTAATATTGCCTGCTGAGCACAGAACTTCTTCCCACCGTACTCTATTGACACAGCTTTCACCACTTGATCTTCAGAGAGTAAGTGAACACATCATGATTTACACGTAGAGGTTAAAACAATGCCATCAAGGCACTGTAGCAGTAAAGTCCAATGCCAGATACTAAGTTCAGAAATACCCCAGCCATGATGACTCCACAATAGCAGTGGCCTTGTTGATGCTAGTGGCAAAATCGTATTCATAACAGTTTATAATGCTGGCTTGGTGTATGAGGCATGGGATAACTGTACACATCATAGCCACATAGAGTGCAGTATACTATTACACAAAAACAGCTAATACACCTGCCGACTGTGTCAGTACCTTTAGAATGAGGCTGGACAGGTGCTATATGCTAATACCTTAAGCCATCTACAAACTGTTTTTCCCTATTAATCTCCAGGCCCCAGCAGTGGAAACTGGCCTGGGAAAGGAACCCATCAATGTGTTACCACAGATGCTTCCACAAAAAGGTTGTTAAAGCTTCATCGTGTTTATGGTGGCAATAGCAATACCATGGTATTCATTAAATGTGACTTGCTTTAAAAATTCCCCTAATTTTATGTAAGGTTTTCAGGGGATATTTATCGCATGTGTTATGTTGAAAGTACTGAATAGGAAAAGTAATTCATATTTACCCCATGTTTTAGTTTCTATGTTCCCCATGAAGTAGCTATCCCATTCAATCCTCACTCATAGTTAGACTATATTTGAAAAATAGGAGGTATTTTAAATCCTACATGCTGTACCATTGCACCATACTCATAATAAGACCCATAGTTGCCAAAAAAAGATGTTGTGATTTTAAGTGCTGTTTACGTCAGACGGTATCTTTTGCCAATATGCCCATGAAAGGGCAGGGGTGGCACTATCAGATGCACATTAGCAAGATGAGAGTGGGGCCAAGAGAAGTAAATTGGAGCGCAAGCTAACAAATGTTCTTGTGATGCCTACATGTATGTCTACCAAAACTACACAGTACCCATCACCTCATGAAATAGAGTGATTGAGACCAGACACATGTGCAATGTGTATAATAGTAAGAAGCTGCCAGCTGTACAATAGTGGTGACTCCATGGCCTTGCATCACAACAGTTGAAGTCTTGCAGAGACCATGATAATACACAATACTTCAGTAGATAGCAGGAACTCTTTGAGTCCTGTGTTTGCATGTGTATCAGTCAACTAAAGAAAGTATATGGTTCCACATTCACACAATTTTTATATAACGCTTTCAAGATTTTTTGACCAGAATGTTTTTTTCAAAACAGATAACTTAATCGAAAGCTGATTAAAGTATTTTTTTTCTGCAGCATGTTTTGGGCCGAAATTCTTTTTTTCGGAGTGGCCTATGAGCAAAACAAACAGATGCAGTGAGTTCTCAAATATGACATAACATTCACCAAACAAGCATTTTTCACATTATATATCGCCTCATGATTTTTTAAAATAGTGTTCACAAACTACTCTCTTACACATTCACTTACTACTACTTACCTCACAATTTGAAATTTCAAATCCCACCAGCAGAGGGCCCAGTTCAATGCCAAGATTGGGGGCCCTGTGGATGTAACCCAGCAGGGCCATCTGAACCATGCTTACCTATGTCCTCCAACATGTCCATGGACAACAGACCACTCACCAGGGATATCTGGAATTTGTATTTTATTCATGAAATGCCACCATCTTTTAAAATACTACATGCCATGGGAAAACTTCATTTAGCCCATATGGCATCTCAGTGTTTAAATGACAAATCCAAATGTTCCTTTTCCTTTAACAAATGTGATTTCTCCCTCTATGCGTTTTTCGAGCTAACTTCTAGAATTCTGAAGCACAACTGTTCAATGGAGTGTGAGGCCTCAGTGAAACGTCTTACCATTGAAATCCCTGTTTTAAACGTGAATGTTTAATTTATTTTTAAGAAGTCACTCCCTCATAGTAGTAGAGGTTTCTCCAATGTACTCTAATCCACAGAGACCCTGTGTAAAATACACAACGAAAGAGGTATTTCATGTGGCATAATGTTTCAAATGAAGCAATCTTCTGGTTTTTTGGTGTTGTAGTTCATTGCCTTTAATGATGTTGTTGCAACGAAAACAGTTACAACATGGGGACTTGCCTTTTTTAGCTTCAGCCAGGAAGAATTGCAAACTTGTGACTTGACACAATAAAAACATTTGCATGATGAAAACCCTCACATTCGCCGATCTTTCTTGTGCAAATAATTGAAAATGGAAACACTTCTGAATCAGCCATTTGCACTTCCCACTTTAATCAAATTATAGTTTTAATCATATCAAATTTAGAGTTGAAAGTTAAAGGGCATATGATTCTTCCCACCAGTTATTTTCTTTCTTAAAAGGTACAATATGGCTTTTCCTGAAATCATACTGACTCAATTCAAAGCGCCCTTTACCAAAACACTTATGATATCCTCTTGTACAAACCTTTCTTGCTGTTTATGTAAAGCTACTTAAAGGTTAATTTCGCCAGTGTTTTGTACATTTAACACACAAGAGAATAAGGTAATGCCACAATTAAATTAGGTGAACGATAGAAATCCACTCTTTATATAGTATTTCTATCCAAAGGCTTTCTAAAAACCTTGCAATCCAATACTTTATCGCAGCCAAGTAACTGATTTCTTAATGTATTTTAATCATAGTGAAATTCATTTTTGGATGAATGTTTTTCATGCCATGCCACACACAACAATAACTCATCAATGTATCTAGCATACAAAAGAATCTCTCTTGACATCTTATTTGGAAAACATATATTTATCTTCAACATTGTGCAGGTATATGTTCGTTAGTCAGTGCAAAATGTGCACCCATTTACTCTCTACTGATCAGCAAATTGCGGCACCGTACTTAGCACCAAGGTCCCTTTGCGGGTTGGTTTTTAACGCCTGCAAAAAGCAGGTGTTAAAGTATCCAACCCGCAAAGGGACCTCGTAATCAGGCGTTAAGGGTTTAACGGCGCCGCCACCTTTTATGGCACCGTTAACCCCTTAACGCCTGGGTTGTAATGAGGGCCCTTGTGCTTGATGATGTTCTGGATGGGAGTGTCCATTTCAGACAAGAAGAGATACCTGCAACTGGGGAAGCTACACAGCAACATAATTTCACCAAAAGGCCAGTGGTAACGGAAGTGACATCACACGACCCTTGACCTCTGATGACATCACAGCAAGTGATGTCATTTGACCCCACCTCAAAGTGATATTGGTTACGATATCACTATAATGTGACATACATTTCATACAAAAATTGGATCACAATATTAATAGTTAATATCAGTGTGTATAGGCCCATATTACCAAATCACTGTGAATGCAAGCAGACGTCAATGGCCAAATGATAATGATGTGTTATTATATAGCACTTACACTTAAGCGCTTTATATAGAAAAAGTACACATACAAGATCACCCAACCTTGTTGGTATTCATTTATCGACCTCAGAAGGATGAAAGGCTGATTTGAGGTGTTTAAGAACAGCCTAAATAAGTGACTCACCCCATGAAGTGTGCCTGAAATAAACCTTTAATGAGTCTAGAAATTATTCTATGGTATTCCAGAAAGACACATTATTTGGTGTTCCTATTCTTATTTAGAGTCACTGCTGAAAATGTTACACTTATGCGATCCCTGTTTTATTTTTAAGAGGCATGAACAAGAAAGCAAGTCATTCCAGAAGCAAAGAGCCACATGGTGCTGGCCACAGCCCAGGAGCTTACATTAAAAAAACTAAAAAAAGACACTTTATAAAACAAACATTTTTTTAGGGTTAGCAAGGGTGTCCTCAGGGGCTGCACCTGCGACCCCTGCCAATGCCTAAATGACACCCCTGAAGCTGCATAGTGCTTTTAGTGAGTAAGATTGAGCTGTTGAAAATGGACAAGAAGTACTAATCAAGAATAGTTTTGAGCAGTGTGGGTTACTGAAAAAGACATCATGCTTTGATAAGAAGAAACGCAATAGGGGGGATAGCTCAGGGGAAACACGTTTGTCCTGGAAGCAAGACAACAAAGTGCAACACAGGTTCAAATCTTGATCCCGCGCTTAGAAACCAATCTCTGGTATACAGCGCGCTATAAAAGAACAATTATAATTAGAATAGCAAATACGAAGTTTTACATCACCTCACACATTGACAGTCTGCTCTTCATGAATTGGTGTATTTAGGGAAACATATGTCTCCGCTTAGAAAAGCAGTAACAAAAGACAATGGGCAAATCTCTGCTTTTCATGATGACTTCTTAAAATTCTCTTTGGCAATGGTGACTGGGGTGTACAACCTCACAGCAGTTGTCGATAGAATAAAGCCTGTGTCTTCGAGTGAAGTGAAAGCGTCACCAACATCTGATGATGCAAATGCCTCCCAGCAACATGCTTCCTCTTTCATAAGAGGAGGACGATGCAGATGCAAATCAGAACTGTGCACCAATAAATCGAAGTCAACTTCACAATATGGTTCCATGTGATAATGTCGCCTGGAAAAAGTCACCGGCAGGTGACTGTTTTCCTGACCCCTAAAATACTTTCCACAAATATTGTAGGAGGGGTATCATTTTATATTAGAAACTCCTATTCTAGAATATATAATGAATACCAAAAACACCAATAAAAAATAAAAAATATTGGGGCAAAGTTTGATTTTACTGAGGGTGCATTTTATTGGGAATGTCGCACCCTGCTGGCCATTTCCCAGGCGACTTTATTACTGGGTACCCAAAATATGACATAAGAGTCTCCCGGTGTGAATAAATGCAATTAGTGCTGAATTTGGCCCACTACATGAAACCTAGATTACCTAACATGCCTTGATAAATGTCAACTGTGTGCACTGATTTGTTGTTATGAAACAACAGAGATACTTCAGATGTTCTTAAAGAAATATAGGTTGCATGCAGTTTACTCTTTTGGCACCGTCAAACTGCTGGACACATCACAATGTTTGTGTACAGTTGTTTCATAAAGGCTTCTTAACATGGCAATAATATTTTATTTTTATATATCATGTTCATTAATGTTTTAATGTCCAAATAAGTAACAAAATCTCCTCACAACCTCTTGACACACATTTTCACTTTCCACTCTTGCCCCATCACTAGCTCTTACATCATCTATAGGTTTGACCATTCGCTGTTGCTAATTGTCTAATTGTAAAGGGCCCATTTACTTTAGGTGCCACACTATGTAGCATGAAACATAAAGGAATTATGCGGCACACTTTTTCAGTTGCGTAGAGCAGGGTCCCCTCCAGATCCCTGCAAACATCTGAACCTACTTTATAGCAGGCCAAACAAATGTGCAATGGTGTTTTTGGTCCTACTGTGAACTGCATTGTAAGTGGATTACACTGCAATCGTTGTATGGATTACTGAGGTCACAAGCCAAGACCCAAGACTTGAGAGGGTCGTCCCTGTCACCAGTGGCAGTGAGTAGACACCGAAAGTAAAAACATTGGCATGCGTCTGGGTATTCTAGAAGAACTACTCTGGGGCCCCCTGGAAAGGCATGTAACCACTTATGATTCCAGTGAGACCACTCCTATGACCGCTAAAATTCTATTCACCAGTACAAAGGCGTCCAATTACACACGACATTCCAGGTTTTGTATTCAAGCGGCATGCTTCATTTTATGACGAATGTGAACAGCATACAGGTGGCTTCATTCACTCTGCAGGATTCAGAGGTTTCATGGAAAATATTTAGAAAGTACTTTTCCCAATGCAAGGCAGTTTCTACAATTCAGACATTCATGCAGCATATATTGCATGTAACTAGAGACAAAATGTATGGCAAAAAAGGCGAAATCTTTTTATATCTTACTTGTTGGAAATATGGTTTGTAAAATTGCATAACAAACTCGTAAGACTCGTAAGAAGTGCCTTTGCAGAGGTTGTGTACATGTATTTCTTTTAACACACACTTGCCAAGCCATTAGCACTTTTTGGGGCACACTGGCCATAACCCCAGAGAGATTGCTGCTCTGCTGATCTGGGTAGATCCTGGGTATATTCACATTACTATTGGTGTATGCAGCTGTGCTGTGCAAGTAATGTGCGCATTGATGGAGTAGTGCAATGCTTTGCAATTTGTAATTGTGAAAGATCTGGCTACAGTCTGCTGGGGGGCATTAGTCTTGCTGGGGGGCATTAGTCTTACTTGCGATCCAGCCACCACATCAAGTATGGCAGGGAATTAAGAATATCATAGACATCCGTTTTCGCCTGGCTGGGCACCACTGGGGTTTTAGGAACATGTAAGGAAAATGTACAGTTTTTGATCATCACAGTTGCCACTTGATTCCAAGCACCAGAAAAAGCAGAATGAGACATAGCAGATGATGCTATTGCTCCTGTGCCTTGGAAGGACCCTCAGGTACAGAAGTGTAATATGGAGAGTTACTTTACCAGGGGTGTTACAGCAGTACAGATTGTTTTAAGTACATAATGGTGCCCTTTTCAAGTTGGTATGCCTTCAGCACATGCTCTTTACTTTATTCAATTCATAGCGTGCTCACATAGACCCATAGGCTTTAGGGCACAGACCAACTAACAACAGAAAACACAAAAGGGTGCTGCCACAGTAGGAGTATAAGAGAGAGCAGTGCAGTAATCAGAATCCATTAAAGAAATCTAGGCAAACAAGAGAGTCTTTAGCCTCTTTTTAAAAGTATCCATGGATTCGGTACTTCTCACATCCCCGGGCAGATCATTCCATTCCCTGGGAGCTGTCGCATAGAAGGCTACCTTTAGAGCCTTCTCAGTTCTGCATCTGGGAGTCAATAAAACATCCTGATTATTCGACCCCAGCAGTCTACTGTGCCTTTTTTTTGGTGAGTAGGATTTGCAGGTATGCCAACATTTTATACTGCCTGCACTTTTGGGTGATCACTAGGACTCGAAACTGAATTCTGGATTCCACCGTCAGCCAATTAAGTGAACGTCTCGCCATAGTTACATGATCTCTGTGAGAGAGTCCTAATACCACCCTTACCGCTCCATTTTGGACTGATCTTGGCTCCTATTATTGCTCTTGCTATCGTCTCTGCATTGGTCTGTGAAATTTGGGGCCTGAGATGAGCCAGGAGTCTAATATAATAGGCACATGATGGGACAATACTAGAGACATGAGGCTTCATAGTAAGATGTTGGTCTAACAAGACCCCCAATGTCTTTACTTTATTAAGAGGACAGATTTTGACATCTCCTATAAGGAAGCCTTCATATGCTGTGCCCAATTTTCGTAGCATATTAGGCGAGCCAACAACTAAAAGCTCAGTCTTCCCTCTGGTCAATGCTAGTTTGTTCTGAACCATCCATGACTCAATCAGCTGGTAGGTTTTACTGGTCAGTAGTTCATCCAGGTCATGATTCCCAGTGTTAGAGCTGATACAGTGTGTATCATCCATATAGTTCGTAAAAATAACACCCTCATGTGCTAGCATCGCAAAGAATGGAACAGTAAAGAGATTATATAAGCAAGGCGAGGTACAGGTGCCCTGAGATACCCCAAAGCTGACAATAATAGGTGCAGCTTCTGCTTCCGGACCGAATACCCAACTTTCTCGATTGCTAAATAAAGACAGCATCCACTGAGTCGCCTCAGGGGAGAAATTAGCAACCTCACCCAACCTGGTGACTAAGATGTTATGGTCCACCAGGTTGAATGCTGCTGACAAATCCAACAACATTAGAAGGGAGGCCTCCCTGTTGTCCATACAGTGAAGTAGTTTAGATTTAAGTTCTAAGAGTGCTAACTCTGTGCCAAATCCGGCCCTAAAACCTGACTGAAAGTCATTCAGAATGGGATAGTCCTTTACATGCGTCGATATCTGTCAATAGGCCACCTGATCTAAAATGTTCAAGAGGAACTGTGTATTCGTAATAGGTCTAAAGTTATTAGGAATGTCAGTAGAAAGAACTGTTTTTTTAAATGTTTGTGTAGCCCAAGCCTTTTTTTATAATCATGGTCACCAACATATCATTCTTACATTTAGTAGCCTTTAATTGATTTATGATCAATTTCAGTCCATCAATTGTGATGGTATTAAAGCTAAAAGAAGGAATAGAAGGGCATCTCTCAAAGACCCAACCTAAGTTCTGAATATCGCTGCCAGATGAAGTAGCTTGTTTCATATCAATATCTGCCCAAATCGTGCTGAGTTTCTCATGCATAGATTACTGGATTCCTGAACACCAGATCTTATCCTTGACCAGTCGTTCGAAGTCCACCGTATTCGTTGTTTCATGTTCCTTCAATATTTTAAATAGCTCCCTGGTGTCCGCCTGAGCATTCCTAATACTATTGTTGAAAAAGTAATTTTTTGCTTCCAGAATGGCTGCTTTATAAGATCTACCTGCTGTTTTATATGCAGTTAGAGTTGACCCAGTTTGTTTGGCTTTCCAAATGTAAAAGAGTTTCAGAGTAATACTCATCAGCCATGTCAATAAAATGTATGCATCATCTTTACATTTGTTACATCTAACAGCGATTGTTGAGTTCCTTGTGCTGCTGATGTGGTCCAGGTGATGTTCCTCTGATAAACAGAGCAGGCCACACTGGATTAACAGAATGTTACCACATCCTTCTGCTGCAATACATGTATATGTGGTAGATTCCTGCAAACCGTGTTTGGGGTATGCTGATGATCTTGTCTTAATGGACTGTATGCCTGTAGGGTGACAAGAGCAACTTAACTTTCTTAGTATATATGCAACGAGTAATGGACTAAACAGGAATATCATCAAAACTAATATTATGGTCTTTACCCCTACAACTTTGGGGGCAATTGATTTAAGTGGACATTGAATGGAAAAACGGTTTAGCAAGTTTCGAATTTGAATACCTTGGAATTATTATTGGTATTAAGTTGAATTGGTCTTCGCAATTAGCCAAGACTCAAGTAATGGTTAATCAGCTACTTGGTGCACTTAGAGCCTTTGCCCTTAAACTCAGTGGTTATTGTGTGAATTCTATTATCAAAGTTTAAAAAACAAAAACTGTTTCCACTATGACTTATGGTGCGGAAATCTAGTCTTTTGTAAGGAACTGAATATGTTAGAAAGTAAATGCCTAAGGACTTTAAGAACACTATCAACTAGCACCACAATTGAAAATATATATTCTGAGTTTGCCATCTACACGGTAAGCTCAATTATTATTTCTCCTTTCCTTAAATGCCACTGGAAGTGTGTAAACTCATCAGAAAATGCATTATTACCTATAATTGTCTATGGTTATTCTTCTTGTACAGCCTTTCTTAGAGGTATAGTAATTGGTCATATATTTAGTAGTGTGAGCAACTGTTGTTCTCACGTTGCTACAGACACCATTGGCCTTCACTATGTTAAATATATAATCTTGACAAAAAAGTGATCTAGGACATTGATATGATATGATATGATATGGCATTTGTAACGCGCCTATACACAAGTGTTTCAAGGCGCGACGAGGCAGGGAGGGGGAACAAGGGGACGACAGACAACGATCCTACTAGGCCAGGTGTCATTCAGACCGCGCAAGTGCAGGGGTAGGGGGAAGGGAAAAAGTGCAAGGGGAAGGGGGAGGGGGGGGAGTGCAGTACAAATAAGTAGAATAGAAATAAAATAATAAATAAATAGGGCCAGCTGGTGGCAAGTGCAAGGTAAGTGCAGACAAGTGCTGGGGGGGGGGCTGTAGGGATACAGAGACAGTCCCGCAGTGCAGGGGTTGCCAGGGAGGCAGTGCAAGTGAAGAGTGACTGGGCCCAGGACGGAGGTCGGTGAGAGTGGCCCAGTTGCAGAATCAGTGCAGTTTAGGTGAAGAATTTAGCAGGGGAGAGGGAGAGAGAAAGCAGAAGTGAAGAGGAAGGTTTTGAGGTGCTTCCGGAACCGGAGATGGTTCTCCTCAAGTTTCAGGGAGGCAGGAAGGCTGTTCCAGAGGGAGGCCCCTGCCGCGGAGAGAGATCTACCCCCAGCTCGTTGCTTCGAGAAGCGGCTGACCCTGAGGGAGTTGGAGACGGATGAGGGTAGGGCTCGGGAAGGAAGATATTTAGGAAGAGAGAGTTGAAGGTATTTAGGCCCCAGAAGGCTTTGTGGACAATGCAGAGGGTTTTGAACTTAATCCTCGCAGCCACTGGGAGCCAGTGTAGAGATTTCAGTCCTGGAGAGATACGGTCCCTGGGCTTGAGGCCAAGGACAAGTCTCGCAGTTCTGTTCTGGATGAGTTGCAGAGGGCGGAGAGTGGAGGCAGGCAGATTAAGATAGAGGCTGTTACAGTAGTCCAGCTTCGAGAGAACCCGGGCTCGAGAGACAGTGAGCTTCTGGGGGAAGGAGAGGAAGGGAAGAATACCTCTGAGGAGGTGCAGCTGGTAATGTGACTTCTTAGAGACGTCAGATATATGAGGAGAGAAGGAGAGTGTGGAGTCGAAGATGACCCAGAGGTTTTTTGCCTTGCAGGTAGGAGCAGGAAGAGGGCCAAGAGAGGCCTGTCAGAGAGCTGCAGGGAAGGAGGGAGTGGGTGTGCCGATGAGTAGGATCTCAGTCTTACTAGCATTAAGGCAGAGGTCATTGGCAGCACACCATTCCTGGATAGCAGACAGACAGTCAGAGATGAGGGAGGGAGAGGAGGAGGCCGAGGGTAGCCTGAAAATGAGCTGGGTATCGTCCGCATAGCACTGAAAGTTGGGGCAGAGGGCGGCGATGCGGTGGGCAAGGAGTGCCAGATACTGGTTGAACAGCCAGGGAGAGAGATTAGATTCCTGGGGAACGCCACAGGTGGAGAAAAAGATGTCAGAGAGGAAGGCCCCAAGTTGGACCTGGGAGGGTCGATTGGAAAGGAAAGAGGTCAGCCACGCCAGAGCCTGACCAGTGATACCCAGGTTATCACGGAGACGGTTGAGCAGGATGGCATGGTTGACAGTGTCAAAGGCAGAAGAGAGATCGAGCAGAATGAGAACACACGGAGTGTTGGAGTCGAGGTTCAAGAGCAGGTCCTCACGGATGTTCAGGAGAACAAGCTCTAATAGAACTGGTGACAAAGGAGAATAGTGGCAATTACTTTGGACATCTTCATAATAGAACTAATACCCGTCTCTAGCTATACTCCTTCTATAATAAGAACATTTTTTGGGATTATATGAGATTTAAATTTAATCTTGCTGTATCACTGGAAATAAGTGGAGTAGGGGAAAATGTAGATTGGCAAGATCTTGTAGAATTTGCAGTAGCAACATCATGGACATGACTAAGCAATTGCTTCTGGAATTTGAAAGCCTTGATGTAAGAGGGAGAAAACATTTGCTAGGATATGTTAATATGGAAGTTGTAAAGGACACACAAGATAATATTTGGGACCTCTCTATGATGGGTAATGATCTTAGCTTGACTTATCTTTTAAGCAAATTCTGTTTTTTTGTATTGGATGAAATTTGCACAGATTAAGCATCTCTTTTCTCTTTATTTTCTTTTTCGCTCTCTTTCTTGGTTCTTAACTGTATGAAATGAGTATTGATCAAGTACATTCTCATGAATGATGTATCACACATAATCATCAAATGTATCTATCTGTAAGAATTCCAACTACATTATGACTGATACTCCCAAAAAGATTGGGACCCGTGTGCCTGATCTCGATAATAGAGACCTGGGTTACATTTTCAGTTTAAACACTAGACCAACATATAATGGGATTTTTAGTCAATACATTTATCTCGCTGCATCTCACTGCAACTCAAGTTGTTATTGTACATGTATGTAATGCAAATATGGAAAGAATAATGGTACAGTAGGCCATCTAGTATTGTGTCATTACAGTGGATCAGGTGAACTTTCACAGTGGCTGGGCATAAATAGCTGGACTGAAGTGCAGTGATCTGGACCAATCTGCAATTAAGGAGCTTAGGATGGTTCTCCTCAAAGAAAATCTTCAAAATGATGCAGTCCGACCAAATGATTTTACTATGTTTGATTGCCAACCCACTCTATTCAGTTGTTAGGGTTGGAGTTCCTCACTTGTTACTATTCTTTTGTACCAATAATTGTTTTAGATCTGTTTTACCTATTTACGGTCCTAAATGAGTTTACTTGTAACAGTTTGCATAGCGTAATGAACATTTTCTTGAATTTTCTTACCCATTGAAATTCCATGTAAGCATTGTCAAAACTGTATGAATTATTTTTTTACTTTGCTGATGCTGATACTTTCTAAATTGCCATTTCGATATTTTTAATTAATAATTTGTACTTATTTTTCTATACGGCTGTTGCACCTATGATCATGTTCTTCAAAATCTCCTTTCGCTCAGAAAATTCGCTTGCTTTGGCTTTATTGCTTTTGGTCATTGGCATTTCTTTGTCTAATATAATATACAATCTCCAAACTTCAGGGAAGCACATTTATTCACTTGCATTGATTTATTTATATTATTGTTGATTTATAATATGCTTAATACCAGCAAGTGGTTTATAAGCGTGGAATCGGGATTCGCATCTGTGTTGCGCCGCGTTGTCTTGCTTTGAAGACAAACGCGTTGCCCCTGAGCTATCCTTCCTCCCCTCAATACTCCTTTCCAATGTTTAACTCCCTCCACCAGTGTAATCTCTGTAGCTATTTCAATGGTTTGTTTTTCAAGAATTCAGTGTCACCAGCAACTGAGTTAAACATATTCATAATATTGTTGTACATAACTTTCAGTCTGCCTAGCAAATTAACCTTTTCTGTGGTCCTGAACTCATTCACCATTACCTAATCTTCTATTGTCTTGATTAGTTTCAAAGGAAACATCAGACTTTGCATAGAACGTAGAACCCCTGATATTTACACTTTTAGGCTAGTGAGACAATGTAAATCTCCATTCTCTTAAGAAGTAGCTCAAAAACGGAATCAGTCTCTTTCTTTTTTTTCCTCCTTGAGTGCAACCTTTTAGCAAATACCCTACGTAGTCTATATATTTCATATTCTGAATGTATATGTTCCCCGTCTTTTAATACTTTTCACAGAAGAAGATTAAATATGCAGCTCTTTAAATGATTACCAGCTTCTGTGCTTTCTGTAACCCACAAATCCCCACCTTTTGGTGTCCCTGTTTTCTGCTTCTCTTCTCGACTATAGCGGATGGAAAAATAATTGATCTTGATTCTCTTTTCACAGTTGACTCTCTGCAGGAATTTTCACATTTTCTTCCAGCGTAGATGTCCTTTCTCTAACCTGTACCAGATTTGGTTTTAATTTGGCATCTAGGGAACAGGCCCCATCAAATGTGTCACAGCCGTATAAAATGTCCTATTCATTTTTCTCAGGTATCGTCTTTACTTTCCTCTGAGATTTTCTCTGAACCCAGCTCATATTTCAAAGTTTGTCTTTGACACCTCTTCAGAACTTGTAACTATGTAATTTGTTTCTGAGTTTAGTCCTTTCTCTCATCTGATCACCATATATTTGTTTGACAGGGTGTTATTTATTTTATTTTATTTATTTATGGAACATTTGTATGGTGCCTATACATCAAAAAGTTTTCCAGGCACCACACAATAAGGGGAGGGAGGGAGAGAGGAGAAAATAACAGTAGTGGTCCTACTAGGTCTTGTGGCATTCGGATTTTGCAAGTGCAGTATGGTATTAGGAAATGCAGTGAGAGGGGAAGAGAGAGAAGTGGAGGGGAGAGGGATGCCTGGGACTGGGAAAGTGCTCAGGGAAGAAGGGATGGGGGTCAGCTAATGCAAAGTAGAGGGGGGTGCACTAGACTCAGTAGGCTAGTTGCTGAAAGGTGCCCGAGGACAAGTGCATGTAAGGGGTGAAGGGGAAGACTGGTTGAAGGAGGGCCTGGCCCCAGTAAGACCCATAACTCTCGAATCTTACTTGCTACATAGGCATGGCACAAGAGCAGGAGAGCAGTAACCAGTTCTTTACAAAAACCTGAAAGCTGGCACTCTGTTGAACTAAAGTACAAATACTCAACCCTCCTTTTTTCTGACCGGATAGGGGAGTGGGATTGCACATTCGCCATCACTAGATCACTAGACATGTTTGGCTACCAACACTATGGTAGAGGAGTGGGTCCTGTCCAGAAGGATCATTTTCCTCTCAATAGCCTTTCCCTGTACTTATTTTTAGATCCTAGGTGTCCTTCCACTTCAAGCAACAAGGGGACCACAATGAATGGAAAACACTACGGGTCATCGCACTGGAATCAACAGTTTGATCATCTCAGTGTTGGTTCTGCTACTCCAGGGGGACCCTAGGATGGGAGCGGATATCTGAAGTATCCTAAATGACTCCAACAAGGGTAAGAGATGTAAGGAGGTAACAGGGATCTTAACCATATACAGGAGAATCTACTGTGGGAGTGACACTAAAACATATATTTCCGCAGAGTCTACCAATATGCCCTGAAGAAGGCAGACATATGATCATACTGACTGCTGAAACGTGTTGAATTTGGGTTCTGTATTTACAAACCGGATCCCTACACAGCATCTGTTGGTTACATATATGCCACTCACACTTTGTTTTCTATATTAATTCTGATGTACATTTAGAAATCTTACTGGGTAAACAATTTTGAGTGACAATTTTATTTCCTTGAAATTTTGTAATCAATTATTGAAGATTATTACCCTGTGTTGCGTTTGTTTGGTGTTTCACACCTGCCAAGTAGCAAGGGATATCCGCTGATGATACCCTACCTCGGAATATCTAGTCAAACAAACTATTGTTTTAACAAAGCTCAATGGTGGGTTCATGTTTTTGTTATATGAGGGAAGAAGCACAAAGTTACACAGGAAGCAGGGGAGCATGATCATTTCACAATTGTCTTTTTTTAGAGCAACAGGCATCAATTATGAAAGGGTACATTCAACATTCGAAATGCCAACATGTCAGTAAAAGCCAGTAGTTTTAACAACATTCAGATTGAATATCAAGCTACTTTTTTAAAAGCATTTTTTAGTGTGTTGTTTCAGTTAAATAAACCTTAGACAGATAAAAAAATATGAATTTTGACATATAAAACACAGCAATTAATTAGATCCATTACAGTTCATTCATTATAAAAAGGAAACATGACATATCTAAAAAAACAAAACTAGTAATGTATAAACCAATACCCATATACAAAATAAATGGATCTTCTTATCTACCTATACAATCATTTTCAGTACTACATCACGAATATAAGAACATAAGAATCATTCATAACAACTCTAGTAATTCGGTTCACATACAGTAGACTGCAAAGTTTAATATAATTGATTTCCCTGAATATATACTTACCCAGACATGATCATACGTTGGATTCTTAAATTTATATATCAGCCTTTCATAACCTTTTTCATACATTTGCTCCATTTTTGGGCATAATGTGAGTATGTGTCTGGGGGTTTCAACTGCTTGATTGCATAATCTACATGTTCTAAATTCATACGGTAGGCCCTCCCGGGTACCAGTACGATAAAGAGTAGGAGGCATTGCCAAACGTAAAAAAAGTACAAATCTTCTCACCCTGGGATCAAAGAGTTTGGTAAGATAATGGCATGAAGAATTTACTGGCAATCCTTGCCACACATATGATCAACATTTTTTAAAATTTCCCCAAGTGAGAGACATTTGCATTGTGGTCCCAAGTGTAGGCAGATTCTTTTAGTTTACTTTCAAACACCCCAGGTATATCATCGTTATTAATTTGGAAGTGTTAGGACAGTTTTTCTGAAGTCCAACTAAGGGCTGAGAAAAACTATTCAACTGAGGCAGTACAAGACTTCACTCTTAGTATGAGGCTGTACCACCTGAGCTCAGGGTAGCGTAGACAGAGCAGCAAGGCTTATCTTATGAGGGAGAGAGAGCAGTAGACACAGTGCAAGTGAAATTGTAATACAGATGATCCAAAGAAACACTGAAACACTATGGCCCTCATTACAAGTTATGCCGGTAGCCATGCCGCAATTTGCGGCATCGCTTCCGGCAAAACCGCATCCGTGTCTGTGTCCTCAGAATGAGGACTTAACGGACCATTCCGAGTTCGGATGGCCCGGTAATTCCTCACTCGAGGACACGGACACGGTTCATCCCCATTCCCATTTCAGGACCCATAGGGCTGAATGGGAATGGGAGAGGGAGTAAACAACGGGCCATTACGAGATGGCCCGTTGTTTGCTCCCTCTTCCCCTCGCGGGACCTGGTATGCATGCCTGGTTTTCCCAGGCACGCTTAACGTGTCCCGCGAGGGGACCTCGTAATGTGGCGGAACAGGTTGAACGGCGCCGCAGCCTTTTACGGCGCCGTTTAACCCGTTCCGCCAGGGTCGTAATGAGGCCCTATGTATTGTAAACATAAAGGATTTATTTAAATACAGGTAGGCTCAGATAAATATAGGGGTAAGTAAGTACTAAAACATTATAAGAAATCACTGTATAAAAACACAACACTATGCTTGAAAGCACACAGATCCAAGTATAAGCCTTATTTGGAACACCTAGCAGTTGTTCTAGGGAAGTAAAAACCTTGTTATACACAGTTAGTATAGGTCAAGCCTATTCTTTGGGACTAAAAGACCAATGGTTACTTTCAGATTACATTCAGTAATACAAGGGCAGTAGGCCCTTCCAGTTGTACAGTGACTCTTGGAACAAATCACATAAACAGTCAACTGGACAATATACCTTTATTGAATAGTGAAACACTTATCCTAGGTGCAGTAAAAACCTATAACTACTTTTGTCATAACAAACAGTTATACCAGCTGAGTAAAACCTAAGGATGTAATATACCATTACAGATGCTTTTGAAATCAGGGAACCCCAGGTTGAGGTAAGCAATAACACTGGTAACTAATTTTGGATGGCACACAGCTAACACAAAGTAAGTAAACCCCACATACTTTAACTTCACAATGAAGGGGAAAGTAAAACCCAATGTCACACTTTACTGAATAGTTATTCTAGGTAGGCAACAACCTAATATAGACTTATTAAGGACAGGCTAGCAGCAGGTCAGGGGAAGCAAGACCCCGTTGGGGACACTCATACAGTTATGCTAACAGGACTAACCTGTTGATACCAACAGTTGGAGGACACTCATACAATTACCCTACAGGAATAATCTGGTGAAACCAACACATTACTTTTGTAAAGAGGCACAGCCTAATCACAGGAGAGTAAAATGCCTTCACATCTACTTTCTATTAGACTGGCAAAACAGTGGCTAAGGAAGAAAAGAATAGTGCATCACACATTCAAAATCAGTAAGAACTTTTGTAACTGTTCACTCTTAGAATTACAGTTACCAACTAACTCTTTACAAGCAAGTAAAACATGTGATTCCTTTTCTAGGCAGAAGTCCCAATCTCTTCAAAGTCTTTCCCTTATTCTGGGAGCATGAGTGTTCTCAGTGGCAGAAGGGGGGTCACTAGGACTAGTAACCAATTGTCAGTATTAGAATACGTTTTTTAGTAGCAAAAGTCAGAGTTCCTTAGGAAAACTGGGCAAACAGGTGAGTACTTTACTTTTAGAGTTAGAAGAGGGTCCAGGGGCTTCACAGAAGACACCCCAGCAGGATTCTAGCAGTGGGACTGGGTGCACCGGACACAGGAAACGCCCCAGGACTACACAGAAATCCCAAAAGGCTTCAGGTAAGTATATACCCAAGCCAACACAGTACCTCCGCAATGAAGAAGAGATTGCAGCAGGAGAACTTCAGAGTCTGAAGCCAAATACCCGTTCAGTGGATTCCTTGTCCTGGAGACTGAACACAAGACCTCAGAAGGGACTTTGCAGCAGGGAACAATGAAGAAGGCTCTAGGCAAGATTTCCCTCATGGCTGAATGCGGTTCTGTGGATTTGGCGCCTTTTCAAGAAGCGAAGAAGAAGACAGAATATTGCGATTTAATTATTATCATTACAAAGGTCCAGCACTCTTGTGAGCGGACTATTTAGACTCAAATCGTGTCTCTGGAGATGCACCAACAGGTCTACTAAGCTTCAGCAAGATTTATAATTTGGAAGACCATGCACCGCACAGTGGCTGGAGCTCCCAGGGTATTGGGGTATTGCAAGAACACAAGGTCACATTAACCCGTGGGATGGCTCAAAATGCAGTCTTCTTGAGTCTTGTGGGCCTCACTAGGGTCTGGGTTCGGGTCTTTGTTGACAGAGACCCCAGGTCGATTGGAAAGAAGGGCTGTAGCAGGCTCCGGTTACACAGCAGGCTCTCCGGTCACTGGAAATCATCTCAGCCGCTTTTCCTTTGTCATCTTCTTTAGTTTTCTGTTCCAGTGGTCAACATGACTTCAGCTTCCAGGTTTCCAGTATTTATCAGGAACTACAGCACAACATCTGCATTCTCTCCCCGCATTTTACAAGAAAGGGGCGTCTGGTTATCCAATCAGGACATCCAGCCCCCCACTGGGATTTGTCCCATTTGAAGCAAGGCATAAGACATAGGATGGGGAAGTTTTGGACTCCTCCCCCACTTCCTGTGCTTACAGTCTGACTGGAGCCTGGGCAGGGTGTCCAGGGGACTCCCGCCGAAGACAAAAATCACACAGAGGAATTTCCCACCCTGGATGTCAGGGGAAGGAACAAGAAATGACAAGAAACACTAAAATGGCAGAAAACGAAGACAGGGGCCATTTTGGTAAAATGAGCACCCTTAGGTGCCTTTACTGCAGCTGTTATCACAGCCTGCAGTAAAGGTGCACCAAATTAGTAAAAGGTATCACTGCCACCAGCCATTAAAGGTAAGCTTGTCACTGTAACAGAATTGTTACAGTTTTAATGTCAAAGGGGATACATTGGGCCTCATTACGACCCTGGCGGAGTGGGTTTACGCCAGCGGTATTCGCGGCGGACCCGTCCGCCCTACTACGAGTTCCCGTAGCGCCATGGAGCGTTTTCCGCCTGGTTTTTCCGGGCAGAGAAATCCATGGCGCTACGGGACCTTGTTGTTAATTACGCCACCGTATTTTACGGTGGCGTAATTAACGCCTTCCCCACTCCCATTATACCCTATGGGGCAAAAATGGGAATGGGGAAGGGTAAAATGGGGAATGGGGATTTACCGCCCCGCCAAGGTCGGAATGGGGCGGTAAATCCGCCAACCCCCATGGCGCTATCGGCAGCTTTCCGCCGTGCTCCATGGTGCATTTTGCGCCACGATTTCCGCCAGGGTCGTAATGAGGGCCATTGTATCTCCCCACACTCCACATACGGTGGGGTGTGCTGGTTTCACAGAATAAAATGTAAAAGGGATCCAAAGATCCTTTCTACCCTTGGGAACTGTAGTTCACTCAAGGTTAGAACAAGACAGTTGAATAGGGTGCCCCTAGGGCAACCCAGCAACAACAGACACTTATTGGCAATACGTTTTTAAACATGATAACTTTAAAAAGACACAATGGAGAGTCTTAAAAATGACACCCATAAAAAGAGTTAAAGATTAGGTGAGTGTGGAAAAAGGTTCCCACTCACTGAGGTATTAAGGAAAAATATCCCACTAGAAAAGCAAAAAGTTCTGGGGTTGAACCAGGAAAGGAAGATTTGCCAGCTCTGTGGAATTCTTACCTAACACTCGTCCCCCCCAGACTAAGGAACAGGAGAAGCTAATCCTCACCTGGAGGGATCTCTTGTTTCAAGTCAGTTAAACTGTTTGCTGAGTCTAGCAATCTTTTTGTAACCCTTGCTGTGATACTTTTTCTTATATTAGTTATCATTTGCAAACTATATGAGCTACAAGTAGTGTTGGGGACTTTACTCTTGTCTAAGGTATAGGGGTTCTGATTAAACAGTCCCTCAGAAGTTGTGACAACCTCTAAACCTACAATTTTCTGGCTTTCTGGGCACTCTGAACTAAAGGAGAAAACTCAATTCCTATCTTGGGGTCAAGGAAACTCCTTGCCCTCTTAGGGTTGTTAAAAACGCCTAAGCTTTGTACATCCATCTGGATCACCTCCACTGTAAGTGGGTTTTCAGGTGTATCCATGTTTAGAGTTTTAGGAACCACTTCCACTGTAAGTGGGTTTTCAAATGGTTGAGCCACTACAGGTTTAACTGAAGGGGCCTTTATTCTAAAGGACATACACCACGCAGGGTGTGTGACATGAACACTAAGGTTCTTGTCAGTTTCAACAAAGTTTTTACACAGTGTTATAGTTTGGACAGGAATATATACATTTCTATCCACAGGGTGAACCACTTCCACTCTAGGTGGGTTTTCAAGAGGTTCTTCCAACTCAGTGTTAACTGAAGGTGGGGTCTCGAGTGCACTGCCATGCCGCTAAAGAACCCCCAAGCCCCTGATAGCGGCATCACGGAAACCACTGATACCGCCTCCGCCCAGGAGCAACCCCTTAACAACGGACCCGTAAACACCAACATGCAAATACCGGGTTCGTAATACCGGACCCGGAAATAACTTCATCGCGCCGGAACGGGAAATACTCTGGCGTCCATCTTGAAAATCACAATCCATTGCAATCCCATGGCTACAGGCACTGAAATCCAAAACCGAGATCCCAGCCTGCCAGAAAATGACACAGTCCACCCTCAAAGGCACACCCCGTCTGCTCAAACAGCGTTTCTGCGACGAGGAGCTAAACATGCTGGCTGACACCCTGGCCCAGCATGCAGATGTGGTGTTCAGCACAGACCTGCGCTGTGCGACACAAATCAGGAAGAAACAGATCTGGGGGGAGGTGGCCCAGAAGGTGTCCACAGTGGGGACAACCACACGCAATACAAAGGAATGCTGGAAAAGGTGGGATGACTTGCGGCTGCGTGTCCGCAACATACTGAATACCAACCGTCAGCATGTCCAGGCAACCGAAAGTGAACCATACATGCGCATCAAGTTAGCACGGTGGGAGGAAACGTGCTGCTCCCTGATACACATGGAGGCCATTGAAGGGGTCAGGTGTGCTGAGACAGGAGTAACATCATCGGCTGATGAAGGTGAGTGAGCGTTGGCTGGCACTACACAAAAGTGAACACACACAATCAACCCAAATCCAATGGCTGAGTCCAAATGTCAAGTTGATGACAGCAAGTACATTGCCCATCACCACCCACCTAATGACTTCCCAACAGAAATGCCACACCCCTGTCACGGACACACGCAACCAACCCCACTGACACAAACCACCAGAGTCCCCAATTCCAAACCCAAGTACCATCAGCATGCAGACACACACATGCAGCACTGCAGAGAAGCAGGCCCCACCAGTGGGTGTGTGGGGTTAGAGGGATGAGTGGTACAGGGTGGTGGGAGGGCATGGGGTGGGTGGGTAGACTCAGTTGCATCATCGGGGGGCTGTTCATATATGTAAATAGTTTCATTGATAATTACATCTCATTTGGAAACAGATAACATGACTGGACATTGCTTATAGAGTGTGTTAGAATATAATGCCAAACAGTGTGCACTCCCCAGAGTCCCCTGATCCCAGTGCACAGCGAGTGGGAATTGATGCACCCTCTTCATCACAGTGCATCAGACGTAAATGTCCATCACTGATTGGCGCACAACATGCCCCTCATGGGCTTCGGCACATGCCTGATTTACTACTCGTATCCTTCATCATCCCCATCTTCACCCGGTGGTTGCTGGTCAATGTCCGGTGACATGGGTAAGTTCCACCGGATGCACATGTTGAGCAGTATACCACAGACCATGGTGATCTTATCCACCTTCTCAGGCCCATAAAGGAGTGCTCTACCAGACTAGCTGAGGCAGAGGAAACGTGCCTTCAACAGGCTAAAGGTCTGCTCGATCACAACCGGGTACGTGAATGAACCAGATTTTACTCCTTTTCACGCCTGGTCTGCAGGATCCAAACAGGGGTGAGGAGCCACGGATTCAAGGGATAGCCACCATCATCTGCATGGGAGCACAATGAGGTATGTGTGACTCAATTTCTGCCATTACACCTGTAGTAATTACTGTCATGGCTGCAGCTATTTTGTGTTCACATGCACATGTCCCTGGATGTATGCATACAGGTACATTTGTCGCAATGTGTGCTGGACAATGGTCTGCAGGTGTGGATTGCCTTGTCCAGAGTTTGCAGGGTGTTAACTTGCATGCTCTTGCAGATGTCCTGTGTTGTGCTTTGCTGCATTCATTTGCGTTATGCATACTCACTGCATGTTGCTTGATTGTGTTGCAGAGGGTATACTCAGTTGATGTGCAGTGGATGCATTGAGGGATGCCACCTGTTTATACGTCTGGCGTATTATCATTGGTGTGAAACATTGGTCTTATGTAAGGCATTGTTGGGTCTCGTTCAGGTCGGAAACTGTAGGGCCACAGTGTTATGCTGTATGTGCTCTCCACTCACCCCTAATCCCACCCAGGTGGAGTATTCATCCCCCCAATTGCACTGCTATGGGCCTGTCAGGTGAATTACCGAGCTGCCAGGCACGTCGTCCAGCATGTCGCTCCATGTAGCGGGGTAGCAAGGGATTCCCCAGCACCATGGCATCATGAGTGGATCCGGGATATCGGGCACAACAATGTGTGGTGATCTTGCTGGAGTCACATACCATCTGCACATTGATGGAGTGGTATTGCTTACGATTTCGGTACACAACCTCTATGGCATGTGGGACCACCTCATTAGCAGACCAAGCAGACCAGTGGCTGGAGGTCACAGGGTATTGGGGTATTACAAGAACGCAAGGTTGCAACAACCCATGGCATGGCTCAAAATGCAGGTCTTCTTGAGTCTAGTGGGTCTCGCTAAGCTCTGGGTTTGGGTCATCGTTTTCGGAGACCCCAGGTCGATTGGAAAGAAGGGCTGCAGCAGGCTCCGGTTACACAGCAGGCTGTCCGGTCGCTGGAAATCATCTCCACCGCTTTTCCTTCGTCATCCTCTTTGGTTTTCTGTTCCAGTGGTCGACATGACTTGAGCTTCCAGGTTTCCAGTATTTATCAGGCACTACAGCACAACCTCTGCATTGTGGGCGTCTGGTTGTCCAATCAGGACACCCAGCCCCCCACTGGGATTTGTCCCAGTTGAAGCAAGGCATAAGACAAGGGATGGGGAAGTTTTGGACTCCCCCCCACTTCCGGTGCTTACAGACTGACTGGAGCCTGGGCGGGGTGTCCAGGGGACTCCCACCAAAGACAAAAATCACACAAAGGAATTTCCCACCCTGGATGTCAGGCGAAGGAACAGGAAATGACAAGAAACACTAAAATGGCAGAAAACGAAGACAGGGGCCATTTTGGTAAAATGAGCACCCTTAGGTGCCTTTACTGCAGCTGTGATCACAGCCTGCGGTAAAGGTGCACCAAATTAGTAAAAGGTTTCACTGCGACCAGCCATTAAAGGTAAGCTTTTCACTGTAACAGAATTGTTACAGTTTTAATGTGAAAGGGGATACATTGTATCTCCCCAGCACTCCACATAAGGTGGGGTGTGCTGGTTTCACAGGATAACATGTAAAAGGGATCCAAAGATCCTTTCTACCCTTGGGAGCTGTAGTTCACTCAAGGTTAGCACAAGAAAGTAAAATGGGGAGCCTCTAGGGCAACCCAGCAACAACAGGCAGTTATTGCCAATAAGTTGTTAAACATGAGAACTTTAAAAAGACACTATAGAGAGTCTTAAAAATGACACCCATAAAAAGAGTTAAAGATTAGGTGAGTGTGGAGAAAGGTTCCCACTCACTGGAGTATTAATGAAAAATATCCCATTAGAAAAGCAAAAAGTTCTGGGGTTGAACCAGGAAAGGAAGATTTACCAGCTCTGTGGAAATCGTACCTAACAGGAAGTCTATATCTACATATCAAGATACTTTCACAATGCCAACATTAGGATGAAGCAGTGGGTGCAGAGCAAACCAGGCTGCAAGTGGATTTTAAAACATACAGCCAAAATGCAGCAGGTTAAATAAAGAAAGCAACGTTCTAAACAGGCAGATCCGATTTTAAACCCATACAGGCAAAATGCAGAAGATAGTTAAGGACAGAAAAGTTCTAAACAGCCAGATTCGATTTTAAAACCATACAGGAACAATGCAGCAGTCAAGTAAGGCCAGCAAAGATATAAACAGCCAGAATCGATTTTAAAACCATAAAGGCAAAATACAGCAGTCAAATAAGGTCAGCAAAGTTATACACAGCAAGATTCAATGTTAAAACATACATCACTGTCTAAGGAAAGATTTCCATTTCATGTGTAATTTTAACTCCAGTTGTATACCCCCCAACTTTTTGCTGATGTTTAACACAATAGTCCGACTTTACCAGAGGAGCCCAGCCTTCTGCTGCACCCCTCTGGGCTTTTCTCTCACTTTTTATGGGGAAACTGACATGCCCTTAAAACAGTCAGTAATGGGAGACTTTGTTTCCCTTAGTCCATTCCACTGTTGCAACTTTTCTGCAACATGTAACAAGTGTACAATGTACCTTCCAGTACCATACACTTGGCTCTATTAGTCATTTCCAAAGGCCCTAGATACTCTCGAAGAATTTTATTGGAGAAGTGCAGATGTACCTTGAACAGGGCTGGTGGCAGCTTATTATTTTGTATATATTTGTAACCCTTTCCTGCCAGGTTAACTGCAGTTACCGCGTTTGGCACAAATAGGTGGCCTGGCTCCAAAATGTCTGTGCCATGAGGTTCTTTGTCCTGTCCTTTGGCCATCTTGCCCTTCCCCAGGTCGAGCCGGCCTGGGTCAGTCCTTATTTGAGCATGCATTCTCCCGCAAAACGCCAGGCTTTCGCAGGCTTCTGCATGCCTTGTGTGTGTGTCTCCAGGATGTGGCCTTGAACGTCTGGTTCCAATACACATCCTGGGTGCCAGAGAGTCTGGAGTGCTGTGAATGCCTGGGACCAGCATGGTCCTTGATTGGTCCACGTATGGTATGCCTGTATGTGAGCAGATCTCCCATTGGGTCCTCTTCATTTTGGTGCGAAGGAGATTCTGGATAAAAGAAGGCCCCAAACATCCATACCATGTCGATCTCTGGAGTTCTCACTGAACGAAGGATAGGATCCAAGTATCCTGAAACTGAGAAGCCGAGTCGAGGAACCGCTTGTGACCCACTGGAAGGTTTGGCACCCTGAGCCCGCTCTCGTCCCGTAGGACCCCTCTGAATCTCGTTGTCCTAGAAGGTCTGCGAAGACGCTTTGACGCATTGGAATAGTGGGACCAACTATTCTCGGCACCTTCATCAAAACCTGCAAGTAAGCCTTCTCGGAAGTGTCCCTGGGCCAACCAGTGGGCTGACCAGCTTAGTCAGGCTCTTTGCCTTGATACCGCTGCCATTTTGATGAGGTCCTCAAAACTTGGTATTTCGCTAGCTCTGTGTTCCCGGCACCCTCACACCAAACTTCATACACTTGGCGTTCCCATGTCTGAAACTGGCCTGATTCATCCACCAGGAGCAGAGAAATCACCACTGTCCTGTTTGGGAATCATCACTGTATCTTCGTCACTGAAAGCCTCAGAGCCACGAAATTGCTGCACTTGAACCTGCAACCAAAGTCGACTCAACTGCTGAAGTTTGGTCTGGATTGCGCCGGGAGTCGGTGAGTAATCGCAACCCTAACCAGTGGCCACTAGCGCCTCCATCCATTTTTACGCACGAGTGGCCCCTGGGGGCCCCTCTCCTTTCCACTGGTAGGGCGAACTAGCGAACTATTCCCAACTCTTGGAATCAACTCTGTCCTCAAGTGGTGATCCCCCTCGAATAGTTGGAACCCATTCTTCATCACCTCATCCACCTTCCTGAGTTGCTATAGCCCCTTGAAGAAACCCTGTTTTGCCCATTTGAACTACTGCATGCGCTTGCATTGCATGTACATTTGAGCATTAGGCTCCACTCTTCTTAGGGATGGGACTGCCTCTTAGCTAGGAGTGTGTTGGATGCAGAAGGTACTAAAACTATTTGCACTGCCTCTTTCCTTCCCCTTTTAGGTTGAGGACCCATTTTATGCATTAACCCTTTAGACCCCAATGGTCTTGTATATATGTATTTAGATAAGATTGTGTTGGCTTAGTAGTATTACTGTGATTTGATTTGTGTGTTGAAACTCAAAGGCCTTGCAATAAATGTATATGTATTTTTAATATATCTACACCTGCTGGGAGTGATTTGGCAGTGTCCTTTACTCTGTGTGCTCATTGAGGTCTCTCAGTCACCCTCAGGCCTCCTGAGACCTAGTCTTGACTGCCGCCAAGCTACCTTGATTGGTCTGGCTTTTCCAGAATGTTACCCTGTTCCAAGAAACTAGGTTGGCCTCCTGAACCTCTGCCCACCCAGTCAGAGTTCAGAAATCCATCTTAACAAACTGGTGGCACTGGTGGGATAGGACTGAAGGTATCCAGTGTTGCACACTAGTCAAGGTATTTGAAGTTATTCCTATCCAGGACACACAGATCAGAAACATTGAGAAAAAAGTGTACTAAGAGGGGTTTACCTGCTCAAGGTACAAAATTGGAAATGATTCAGAAAATCATGGAATGGCAAGAGTTGCAACTCATTGCCATAGCCTCTGATGAGAGTCCAGAAGGAGGTGGAGCAGCTTCCACTAGCAGAACTGACAGTTCTGTCGCTGGCCTCACCAATGGTGCCCATGATGACAGGGAAGGTGCTATGTCTAGTGTTCCTCGGCAAGCTCTGATGCTGAGGCCATGTTGGAATTCAAGAAGCAAGAGCTGCTGTTTAAGCAGAAGGAGCTTGAATTTCACATGGCTAAGTTGAAGATAGAGCAGGCAGAAAAACAGAAAGACAGGGATCACCAGTTGGAACTGGCCAAGCTTCAAGTTTCACCAGGATCCAGGTGATCTGGATCCTCCTCTCATCCAGGATTTCCAAAAGATCTGCTCAGTGTGTATGATGAGAAGAATGACATTATGGACTGGTTGAATGCGTTTGAGTATGCATGTGAAGGTCAAGAGGTTGTAAATGCTGACAAGTTTGCATGGTTGCTCAGCAGGTTACTCCATTCTGGCTGCAGTGCTATTATGGAGTTGTCAAAAGCTGAAATAGTAGATTTCGCAATGTTGAAGCAAACTCTCATTTTGAAGTTTGGGAAGACTCCTGCCCAATACTTGAAAAGGTTCAGAGAGAACAGAAAGAAAGAAGGAAGTACGTGAGTGTCATATGTGTCTCACTCTCTAAAAAACTTGACTGGCTGGGTAGATTGCTACATGGTCTCCACCTTTGAGGGTTTGATATGTCTTGCCATGCTTGAACATATTTTTGCATCTTGTTCCCCTGAGCTTAAGCAGCATTTGGCAGATTCAAAGGAGTTAGATCCTAAGAAGCTGGCCATTGCATCAGATTTGAGGGTGTCACATAGAGTGTCAAATAAGGATAAGACTCATCCTTGTAAGCAGGAGGAGGGGAAAAAGTCCAACGATAAAGAGGGTGGGGGTTCTGATAATAGGTGGCCTGGTTCCAAAATGGCCATACCACGAGGTTCTTTGTTCTGTCCTTTGGCCATCTTGCCCCTTCCTCTTCCACAGGTCGAGCTGACCTGGGTCAGTCCTTATTTGGGCATGCATTCTCCCATGAAACGCCAAGCTTTCGCGGGCTTCTGCATGCCTTGTGTGTGTGCCTCCAGGATGTGGGCTGGTACGTCTGCTTCCAATACACAACCTGCATGCCAGAGAGTCTGGAGTGCTGTGAATGCCTGGGACCATTGTGGTCTGTGATTGGTCCATGTATGGTATGCCTGTATGTGAGCAGATCTCCCACTGGGTCCTCTTCATTTTGGTGCAAAGGAGATTCTGGATAATAGAAGGCCCCAAACATCCATACCATGTCGATCTCTACAGTTCTCACTGAACGAAGGATAGGATCCAAGTATCCTGAATCTAAGAAGCCGAGTCGATGAACTGCTGGTGACCCGCTGGAAGGTTTGGCACCCTGGACCCGCTGTTACCCCGTGGGACCCCTCTGCATCTGGTCGTCTTAGAAGGTCTGCGAAGATGATTCGACCCATTGGAATAGTGGGACCAACAATTCTCAGCACCTTCATCAAAACCTGCAAGTAAGCCTTCTCGGAAGTGTCCCTGGGCCAACCAGTGGGCTGACCAGCTTACGCAGACTCTTTGGGGGATAAATGTTAGAAGAGGTCTGGACAAGCTGTGGTGGGGCACTGGTAGAAGAGTGCACAGTGATGCAGATGGGAGGAGGAGGTGGGGTGTCTTACCCGCTCATTGCGGCAAGGTGATCCGGCTTCTGATGACACAGTGGCACAAACAAACAGCGGTAGCAGGCCCAGACAGAGCCAGACAGACTCTGCCCTTTGAGGGGTTGCCCGTAGAAGAAGTCTGGTGTGGGGCCTGCCTGTGGTTTGTTTATATGGATGAGCCAATCAGAACCTTTCTCAAGATTTTGTTGCTCCAAGGCTAGAAGGAGAAAAGGCGCCTTGTTAAATCCAATCTCTTTCTTCTTTGTCTTAAGTGTTGACATTTTCATCATCTAGTTTCTTTCATCCCCTTATTTCCTCCTGTTTCTGAATTGAGATATGTTCCATCATGAAGATTGTCATGGCAAGAACACACTGTTAAAGTTCTTTTTTTTTCTTCCACCTAACAGAGTGTTACCTGGGTGCTCCATGAAGGGCAGTGAGTTAGGAAGACCATCTCTCCGATACTGTCTGGGTGTATCAGGACCAGAGGACAAGCCCACTCCAGACAGCACTCTTTCCTAGTTTTCACTCTCTGCATCCATCATGCTGGATTTTCTGATGTACGGGCTTGCCCATCTATATTTTCTACCTGTCCTCTTTACCATGACTGGCTTCACTACTGTTCTGGTTGGCTTTCAATGCACTCAAACTAACTCATTTAAACAATGCTACACTTTTGGCAATCTAATTTAACCTCCAATTCTTAACTCTCTCTCCCTATCCATATTATCACTCTTTGAAAACACCCTAAATTCTGCAATAACATCGTCTCTTCTATCGTTGACCTTTTTATCAATCTTGACTTTTCACTGTATCAACTCATCTTGGACTTCTCCTTATAACACCACTGCTGTTTCTTGATTATGTTGTACCTTGCGCTCTCCCGATCATTCAAACTTACAGCATACTACAGGCATTTTAGTGCCCTCTTCTTGCATGCCCACCACCTTCCTCATTGCTTTTATTCTCTTTATTTAAACATATTTATTTTCCTTTTTTAAACCAAGATCGATTTCATGGACAAATATCAATAACCCCCATGGTTCAATATCTTCATTTGTTTTAGACCTTGATTCTTTTCTTATTGCGCATCTTCTAAAACAACTGCCTTTCTTTCTGTTGGGTGACTTGAACCTCAAGTCCTCACATGCTTCATCTCCTTTTCTGTCTATAATCGATTTGCTCCATCTCCTGCAAAACCCCTCTCATCATTCTCTGCCTCTTGCCTTACTCTTACCTTTACATCTTCATCTCGGTAGTCTCCCCTTTCCTCTCGTCCCCATCTCAGACCATTAGATTTCCTTCTACTTTGCTTGTCCATTCTGCTCCAAAGTACACTGCATGTCTGGCTGAGTTGTTTGTGATGAAATATGTTCCCTGTACATATCATCTTAATCCCTTTGTTTCTCTTAAATTATCTCAGATATTAGCTGTTTCTGTTCCCTTCATCTTAACAAATCTACAAATGCTATGAATAATGCTATCTTCTCTGTGTAGATTCTGTAACAACCAGTTTCACTGCTCTACTGTTTCACATACATCACCACAGCCCTCGCTTACACTGTCTTTTAAGTCTGCTTGGAGTCTCCTTCACGAAGTTGAGTGAAGTGCTGTGCCGAAAATCAGTTTGTCATGGGTCCAGCATGCATGAATGACTCAGGCGACTATTGAACAGGGGAATCCTAAATTTGCACTTTGTGAAACCAAGTAAAATCGTGATGCATTTGGAATATTTTTCAATGAATGCAGTGAGAGAAGCTAATTTAATGAACATACAAGTTTTAGGAATAATATACTAAGTTATAACCTTTAAGAGAAATTCAACATTTAATGCAACAAAAATGGGTGTTTAGGTAGTGGAAAAAACGTGAAACATTATATGAATGAATTCTAGAAACACTGTTTCTTTTACACTTGAGAAGACAACGTATTTAAAAAGATGATTCATGATAGATTTGGTGCCCTGATGAAGTTCCTTATTTTATACTTTTAAAAGTTGTTTGGTTCCTTAAACAAACCATCAACATGATTTGTCTTGCCTTGTCATACTAATTTGACACTGTCAAGCTCACTGGTCTCTCTGCTCCATGCTCTCCTCCCTCAATATTTCTGTCTTTGATCTAGAGTAACCTCCAACTTATATTTCTGATCGTACTTACTTGGTTTCTTGGTGGGTTCATCTTTTTTCCCCTTTTCCGTTAATTCTGCTGTCCTCTGTCCACTTCTACATCATTGCCATACCTTACATTATTTCTTTCTTTAGTTGTTCATGTCAGTTTTTAAACTACTCTTCAATGTCCTTTCACCGACAATCTTCATGCCACAATTACTAATTGTCTTTTGTCTATCCTATGCTGGATGATGACTAATTACATGTTTAAATACACATTAAACTGATGTTCTATACTTTACAGCATATTCTATTCAAGCCTAATTACTCTTGTCTTTATTCCCCACTTTACCTCTTCTATGCTTCTCTATTAAATATCATTTTGAATATTTCACTCAGGTACTCACCCACATTTGTCTATAAGACTCTACTTGCCAGTAACAACTCTACAATATTCATAGAATGTGTGCATTGTTCCTTTTACCTACTACTAAACCTCTTACTTTCAAGTTGGCTACTGCTCTACTACACTAGTTGGCCTTCCAGCAAATGCCCAGGCTCCTCTCCAATCTATCTTCAATACAGCCATCCATCTTTTGTTTCACCCACAGCTCACCTCTTACACATTTTCTTAAATCTCTTTGATGGCTTCCTTTCCTTCATAGTTGAAGATGTGTGTTCTATGTATCACTGCTGTCAGATGTATTCATTAACTATTCTACTCTCTTTTTGTTCATTTTATTTTTTACACTCTTTCATTTCACCTACACTGCTATTCTCGGTTCCATCTAGTCTTTCCTTCACCTCTGTGTTCCTTCTCCCAATTGTGATCATTGTCTCTCCTGGCCCTTTCCCTTTGGAACCCTTATATTTCTGCTCATTATGTTCCTCCTTGAAAACATTTCATTTTCTCCTTACAAATCATTTGGTATACCTTCTCAATGTCCCCTTCTGCAAGGCTTTCTATGTTGTTCTATCTGCTTTTGTACTGTACCTGCTTTGTGTTAGGTGTTTTGGCTAATGCACTCACTTCACATGTATTTTTCACTGTAGCCTCTTATTTCTGTACTCCTATTTTTTACTTAATTCCCCTTCACTCTGGTCAGGGTTTTAGTCGAGGTTTTAGTAGAAACATTGGCTATCTGTTGCTTTATCACTAGCTTCTGGAACAGCATTTTTATGAGCCTAACATAAGGTCAACTGGGGGTTTGCACTGGTAGTCAGTTTTGAGGAGGGAATGAAGATGGAGTATACATTTATAGATCAATTTGCAATAAATCAATTGTAAAACAATAAATGTCCCCCCACCCTACAAAGTTGCTTACAATTTTTCTACTATTGCCCTAAAACCGCTAAGAATGTTCTGGAAAATCTAAAACAAGTAAGAGCAGTAGTTAGATGAATGATGGAAAACTGATGCCTGTTTTATATACAGAGAAGCGATTGAAAGAAAAATATTCCTAAAATATATTCTAAGAGGTGATACAATGCTGTATACCAGAGATGGAGTTGCTAAAATTGAGCCCTGCAAGAAACTGAAAAAGTTAGATATAGCTTGAAAACAAAATTTCAGATTTAATTTGCAGCAAAGAAAGTACTTTATGGTAGGAGGTTGCCCAAACCAGTAGGTACATGTGAAACAATCATGTCCTAAGAAATTAGAGGTAGAGAAGACAAAATTATATGGATTATAATCAAATTCAAAGAGTACCATCATTGTCACGTACTATGAAGAAATCAGTGCAAAAGATATGGCTGTTGATGAACATAAAAATGTACATACTTTAGATAAAAAGACAAAAAAATAATATGTTGAATCTGTGGTTACAGAAGAGGAATTTACAGAGATTAGTCGCAGCCTGAAAGGAAAAAGGCAGGACAAATGGCTTATCAGCTTAATATGTAAGGTATTCTTAATATGTAAGGTTCAGCTGAAACTCCTAGTACCGGCACACCTTTCAGATTCACTAAAATTTCTATCCCAGAAACGGAGAAATTCCTACTACCTCTGAAGCCCTCAAATTGCCAGGGCGACAACTGCCCAGCGCAAATAATTAAGGATGCAGCTAGAGACGTAGCGCCTTTCATTTCTAAATGAATGAATGCCTCTTTCAAGACCAACACCATCCCAAACAACCTCAAAGAATCCTGGGTTCTACCGCTGTTGAAGAAACAGACCCTAGACTGTTCTATCCTGACAAACTACACTCCCAATACCACAGTCCCTTTCCTCCTTTAAATAATTGACAGAGTATCTCAAATTCAGAACCACCTTGAAGCTAACCAGTTACTAGGCTTCCGCCAATCCGGATTCAGACCGCAACACGGCATGGAAATGGCACTAATTGACTTAAAGACCCAAATTGACGAGTTTAAGGACAAAGGCTATGCTACTCCTCCTCGATTTATCGGCGGCATTTGACCTGGTGGATCATGCAGTTTTATGCAAACACCTGCCGTCAGCTGCCCATTTCTCGAGTGATGCCATAGCCTGGGTCCAGTCCTTCCTAGCTAATCGTACAATGAGAGTCTTCTCCCCCTCAGCATCTGCAGACCTGATCAAAACCATCTACGGCGTTCCACAGTGATCTTGCATCACACCAACAATGTATCACATCTTTACTAAGCCCCTATTTGACAAATTGGACAGACTGGGTGTCACTGACACTAATTATGCAGATAACACCCAGATCCTCATACCCCTTTTGGGCAATTACGACAAAGATACGGCCTTGGTAAACAAGATATACCTCCTCATTAAGGCATGCTGGAATCACATTGCCTCTGCCTGAATGACGACAAAACCGAGATCCTGATTCTGGGCTCTGATGCCAACCTAAAAAAAACTCAGTCCTAGTTACACTGCATTCAATATTGATGGTAACATAATTAAAGCAGTAACCGAGGTAAAAAAACATTAGGTGTGTACCTCAACTCCCGAACTCTAAAAAAACAAGTCAACTCCATGGCATCTTCGACTGCCTACACCTGCAAACTCATCAGGGCTTGCAGACCCTTCCTATCTGAAACCAGCTTCATCACGCTCGCCAATGCACTAACAATGTCAAAACTAGACTACGGTAATGCCTTATATTTAGGATCCAATAAATACATCCTAGATAAAATTCAAACACTACAAAATAACACCTTAAGAGCAGCCCTGAACATACCTAGTAGAGAGCACATCTCTAACATCAGAAGATACCACCATTGGCTAATAATTAGTGACAGGATCCTTCTCAAAACTGTATCTCTCACCTTCAAATGCCTGAACAAAGCTGCCCCCCCATATCTCTCAGAGAGAATGATTAGGAGAACTTCGACCCATCCAGCCAGATCAGCTAACTCCCATTGCCTAGAAATCCCCAGATTTAAACTAATCAAATTGGGCAGAGCCAGCTTCCCAGTTAAAGCGGCACAATCCTGCAATGCCCTATCCCTAGCCCTCAGATCTGAACAACCATACCTCAGATTCAGTCGTAACATGCTAAACTGGTTATGAGTAAATTACATTTAATACTCGATTGCCTTGCCGTACTAACTTGTGTACCTGACTATGTATGCTAGGCTTTACCTAATATACCTTCTGTCTTACTGACCACTGCACCTAACTATGTATGTTATTTTCTACCTCGGCACACCACTACAGGACCCTCCTGTAAGCTTCTAATGTATCTACTGTACCTTTTACAGGTTGTAACCAAGCTTTAAGTATCCATGTATCTGCTGCACCCAGCTACCTAAGGGTTTGGTGCACATTACCAAATAAATAAACAAATAAACAAACTAACAGATATAGATATTTTGGTACCTAAAATCACCAAGCTAGCAAACGTCCTCTGAAAAAGGCAATCACGATTAGTCTCTTGGAACCAGGCCACAATCTCTCTAGTATAATGCTGGTTCATATCTAATGGCATGCTCATCTACTTTTTAAAACAGGACAATCATTCCATTCATAAATTACTAGCCTACGGGAGAATTCAAATTATATCTATGAAAGCAAAACTCAGTTGTTTTGGTGATTGTAAAGAAATCCGACTTTGAAATGGGAACTAGACAGTGCTGTCCCTGTCACCAAACCATTTTGATTTAGATACAGAGCCTCTTTCAGAAAAATAAGTGTCTGTCAGGGGTTAGCCCCCTTTAACGAGCCAGGCTGTATTAAAACAAAGTTTTCACTTCAAACACTTGATTGCCTTATTATTATTTTACACTTTAGCAACTCCATAAGAGATTTTGGGCAATTATCACGTTTGTTTGGCACAATATCAGTATGCATTATATATAGTGATAACATAGAGATTAGGTTGTCTCATAATGTCAGTGCAGATCAAGTAAATGTGAAAGAAATAGAAGCCCAGAACTCGAAATGCATTGACATTTTTAAAGGTATATATTGAATAAGGTGGTCAAGAATCATGAACAGCATGAAAACAAATTTTAAAAGATGGCCTGGTCTAACTCTCTCTCAATTAGAAGAGTTGACATTAGAAATGTGACAATCATCTTGAAATTGAACCACTGCTTCGACTCATTGCCATGTCATTTTCTGCAGAAAGATGTAGTGAAACTTCGGGGAATAGTCTGGGATTTTGTATGGACAGCAGGGAAATAGATTAAATTCAAGAAATTAAGTCATAGTAATAAGAATGAAGGTTCTGCTCTCTTAGTTTGCCAACTTTATTGTTGGGCATATAGGAACAATTATGTCCTGAAAAAAAATACATTGAAAATAATGCAAGTGTAATATGGAAAATACATATTCAAAGCTACAATAAAATAAGGTTAAAATCCCTTCTTAAGACCTACGCTAGGGCAACGTTTGGATCACAGTTTTCTTTTTTTTTTTAAACTTGATTCACCAGGAATCAAAACTAATAGGTATCCCTAATGAAATTGAATGTTTTTCCAACACAATTTTGATACCACTAGTACAAATGAAAATTAAAAAAACAAGGTAAGGTGCAGATCAGAAGGCGATACAGTTGAGTTGTTCACTATTAAGCCATTAAAAATCAAATCAAGATTACGCAGATTCAAATACATTCAAATTGGACAGTTTGATAGGTTTTCGAGCGTCCACAAAGAGACATCCGAGGCATCATCTAGAAGACAGTTATACTTCAAGATAATGTATGACATTTTGGCATCATACACATGGGGAATCCAAACATGTTGTAATAATTTGGAAAGATGAATTTTTCAAAGAGGTTGGGATAACAATGCTTGAAAAGTCCTTGAGAAGGTTGTAGCTGCAGATACAACCCTAATCTTTAACAGGCAGAATGCTCTCATCCTCAGCAGACTTAATTACTCATTAGAAAATGTAAATAATATTGAAATAAGAGAGGGTGCAAAATGCTTGCTTTGTATACAGGAAAATGCAGATTATCTACATATGTAATGTTATTGCCAAAACAAGGCCACTATTGGATACGGGCGACGTGTTAATTAATATCATTATGGAAACAAAAGGAATATAGGTGGATGATGATTTGACTATCTTGTGTTAACCTTCTGTAATCAGAGAGTTGTCAAGAGGGATTATTAGCTTCTATTTGGGTTTAAAGTTGACTTCTGGTTTATATATTGAATAGGCATTCTAGATGTTCAGATCCTAGCTTTCTTCTTTTGTCTGAGAGCTGCAGTGTGAAGCTTCTGTGTCTGGAGCAAATTATGTCATTTGGGCTGCTGGGAGCACGCAACCAGTGTGAATGCTCTTTGATGGAGGCTACATTCTGAGCTGCACCTGGGCAAGTGTGCCAGTGTATGTCTCCCATGTGTACCTTTTACTTACCTGCAACTTCTTAATTCCTGTAAAATTAACAGTCTGGCCTTTGTCCAAACATGGAACCTGTACCCTCAGCTTCATTGAACAAGCATCATGTCAAAACAATATTATGTATAGCGGGGATCCCCAACCTTTTGAGGGAAACAAGCAACATTTGCCTAACAAAAGAAATAATGATCAACAGCCATACCTCGATAGAACATATAGTATGTGAGGTTGTGGAAAATGTATTGCAACCCAAATTATAACAGTAATCATTTGCATATTATAAATAGAACATGTTAATGTAGAGAGATTATGATTAATGGAGAAGAGGGGTAAATCTGGTCCAGATACATTTGCAATGGCATTTCACCTAATTTGAGATTAGATTGTAGACAGCACAAAATGGAGCCGTTCGCGCGGTGTCTGTTCTGAGAAGTAGAGAGCATGTTATGCACGCAGAGCGGAAGTTGCATTGGCTTCCTGTCCGTGTGAGGATTCTGTTCAAGGCCTCGTGCCTTGTCTATAAGTGCCTTGCGGGTACTGCCCCTAGGTATCTCATGTCACCAATCAGGAAGCAACAATTTAGATGCACCTAACGATCCCACCCATAATAAGGATTTGTTATATCAACCCTACTTTAAGTTGAGGACATATGGGGACCTGAGCTTTGATGCTTGGGGCCCCAGAATCTGGAATGGTCTCCCTTTGTCTATTAGACAAATGCCTTCTCTGGCCCCATTCAGGAAAGCCCTTAAGACTCTCCTCTTCGATGGAGGCAGCATGTAAGTCGTTTGCTAAACTGACTACCCATTGACTATAGCATGCTTATGCTCCCTGCTGCTGCCCCGCCCTTATTTGCTTTATGTTGTACTGTCCGTTTGAATGCTCTGAGGCCTGTGGGTTGGCGCTATACAAAAATAAATCAGAATAGAATATAATAGAAATGTGGTGACAAATGTTGCATCTTCTGAACACATTAGGCCAGTAATCGTAGACAGATATTGGAGCAGTCAAAGACATCTGTACAGAGTGGCATGGTAGTACTAACTTTGATATTTGGTAGAATGCATTGCCTTTTTAATGTATCATTGTTAACGTTTCTTTGCGATGAAGTTATCGAATGTAATCAATCATGGACAGTTTGGCAAGCGTCACTCTTATTGCCTATTTTCCAAATACCAAATGGCCAAGTGCCAGACTATGAAAATATGTTCGCTAGGGCACTCAAAGCATACAAACCATTTCTGACAAATATGATGTGTGATGTCATCAAGCACAAACATTGCTTGTAAAAATGAGGCATTTGTACATGATTTAATAATGGAAAGTCGGGCATGCAAATCACTTATATGTAATAATCCAAGTGCAAGCTTTGCGAAGGAACGGGAGATGACAATAACTGCCTAGGACACAAACATGGGCAGGTGGGACATTTATTTTGTTTCTTGGAGTAGGGAACATTTCTAACAAATAATGGGAATGGTGGATACAAACACAAACCTTGTATGTACAAAAAAATCAATTGGAACTTATATAATTGTACGTAGTTGGACATTCATGTCACTTATTTTCACATTATCGTCTTTCCAAGCTTTTGGTAACAGCCATTTTACACAGTAAAAGAGTAAGGAAGGGTGAAGCTGCTCCTGGCGTTCTGCATCTCCAAACAGTGCAGTGATTGTGTAGTGAGTTCTAAGTGGTTTCATGAAAGCAAACTACTCCGGTAATTTACTTCGACAAAATCACTTTGAATATTTTTTGTTAAATGGGGGACACATCATTCCACTGTATTCCCTATCCCCCTAACTCCTACTGTACCCCAGACATAAAAACATATATATATATATATATATATATATATATATATATATATATATATATATATATATATATACTTCCCCATGAAGGGATTTTTTTGTCAAGGCAAATTACCACTGAGCAATTTACTTTGATAAAAACATGGTATACGTTGCATTAGCACCCTGGCGGTGGGAGCCAGCCAATCAGATGGTGAGGAACGCAGGCCTGAACCACCAGTGCAAGCCCGTGGTCCATGCTGCCTCACGGCCGGCTCCCCCACCACCATCTTGCCCCCACCCTCAGTCCCCTTATTTATTTATTTTTCACCCTCCCACCCCCATGTACTAGTATCATATGCCAGGAACACATAACTTTGCTGAGCTAACCCTCACACACCCCCATGACTCACCTAATATATGTGAGAAATGCTTTAGCATGCCCAGATTCAGACTCAGGGAATGATATGCCACCTTCATAGGACATGGGCACCTACAATGGGATAAAGAACTAGTGAATAAATACTAAAATATTTTGAGAAGCCACTGTTCGTGCTAGGCAGGATAAACTAATGGGAAGCCACAAAACAGATAATACGTGCTCTAATCAAAAAGTAAAACCACGAGCGTGGCAGTATTACAACAGTTAGCCTATGCTTTGTCCAATAAGAAACCCAATTGAACAAAATAGGTACAGTTAAGAGAACATATATTTGCTAAAAGAAAACTAGAAAATTAAGAAATATAATGCAATCTAAAAATCAAAACACTATTTATGACAATACAACTCCCTGAGGCATGTCTATTATACTGAATATAGTGCCAAGCACATGGTGAAGTCACATGGTGAGAAGGTATAGCCTGGTGCTCCGGAGAAATCAGTACGATGTGGAATCAAGCCTTTACCAACAATCAACAAGTCAGTCCATACAAGCAGCAGCCAGGGTAGCAGCTGCGGATCAAACTCATCCGTGACCACAGACATTGTTGATCATTTGTAGAAAAGCACATATATAAAAAAGCACACAGGTTAGACAAAACAAAAATATTCTTGTTCTTCATTCATCTTTTGGGATGGTACAAGTCCAAAAGATCTGTCCACATTCTCTCTTTTTGTCTATACACCCATGCAATATCCATGTTTCAGCTGCTTTCTTCAATTGTTTCCAATACCTGGAATTTCACTTGTGTGATGGTGTGTCTGGCTTCTTGGCAATGTTATGCAATCGCGTGGATTGTTGCTGTGAACGTTGGAACGATGTTTGTTCCGTCGTGTCCTTGCCTTCCTTGTGGTGTAGCCAACGTAGTATATGCCGCATGGGCATCTGAGAACGTAGTATATGCCGCGTGGGCATCTAATAACGTAGTATATGCTGTAAACCACATTTATTGTGTTACAAGTTATTAAACAGTTCAAAAACAATTTCTTCCCCGTTCTCGGGTGAAAGACAACATTTCCTTATATTATATTATTACAATTGACACAATTGAAACATAGAAATGTGCCAAATGGTTGTTTGATGTTCTTATGTTTACTTCCCCCTTGCATACTAATAAATCCCTAATGGATTAGTAACAGCTGAGAGTAGGCTGTGTTCAAAAGTGTTCATCATCTCCTTGCTGCACTGGATGCATTCATCTGTACATCTTAGAACAGTTAGCAGAATATTAACCATATTTGTTGGAGTTCGACAATTTCGGATGTAGGATTAAGTAAAATGGTTGTGATAAATTGTATCAAAATAAAGGGTGTAACTAAGGGCCCAATTCATAGAATCGAGCGCAGAAGTAGCGCAAGCGCAGCAGGCCGAGAAGGAGCGTGCGCCACGCGTGTGCCAGCCGTGGCACAAACCAGCAATTTCCCAACACGCGTATTTCTGGATTTTCCTAGGCATCAGCAGCCGTGGCGCGATGCACATAAAGCAGTGCCAGTAACGCCCCCAACACGCCCCCGTGAGCAGGAAAAAGCCATTGCAAGGGGTGCTATGGCACAAGGCCCTGTGCCATCCATGGGACAGCACACATCCCCCCATTGTAATTGCGTGAAAAATCATTGAGTACCCCGCTCACATCAGCCAAATTACGTGGAAAGGCCTGCGAGTACCCCATCCGCACCCCAGCAAAATTGCATACCCTGCTCGCACCAGCCAAATTGTGTGGAAAGGCCTGCGCGTACCCCAACCACACCCCAGCGAAATCGTGTACCCTGCTCACAACAGCCAAATTACAATGAAAGGCCCACGAGTACCCCGTCAGCACCCCAGCAAAAATGCATACCCCGCTCGCACCAGCCAAATTGTGTGGAAAGGCCTGCGCGTAGCCCGTCCGCAACCCAGCGTAATCGCGTACCCCGCTCGCACCAGCCAAATCGCATGGAAAGGCCTGCGCGTACCCGTCTGCACAACCAGCAAAATCGCATACCCTGCACATACCAGCTAAATCGTGTGGAAAGGCCTGCACGTACCAGGTCCGCACCCCAGCGAAATCATGTACTACGCTTGTGCCAGGCAAATCGTGTGGAAAGGCCCATGCGTACCCTGTCCGCATCCCAGCGAAATTGCGTACCCCCTCCCAAAGCCAAATCGTGTGGAAAGGCCTGCACATACCCCGCTATACAAGCACAACTCCCCTGGAAGCAGATGCCTCCTTACGGGACAGCCAGACCCCAGCTGTGGACCATACCCCGCTGGCATCCCACGCCACATGCGACCCCCCATCACCCATGACCGTACACCGCACCACATGGGACCCCCCATTACCCGTGACCATACCCCACAAGCAGCCAATGCCACATGGGATCCCCCATCACCCATGACCATACCCCCGCAGGCAGCCCACGCCACATGGGACCCCCTCATCACCCATGACCATACCCCATAAGCTGCCAACGCCACATGGGAACCCCCATCACCCGTGACCATACCCCGCAGGCAGCCCACGTCACATGCGACCCCCCATCGCCCATGATCATACTCCACACCTCATGGGACCCCCATCACCTGTGACCATACCCCACAGGCAGTACAGACCACATGGGATCCCCCCATCATCCATGGCCATACCCCGCAGGCAGCCCATGCCACATGGGACCCCCCATCACCTGTGACCATACCACACAGGCAGCCCACAGCACATGGGACCCCCCATCACCCATGACCATACCCCGCAAACAGCCCACGCCACATGGGACCTCCCCATCACCCAGGACCATACCCGCAGGCAGCCACACCACATGGGACCCCCCATCTCCTGTGACCATACCCCACAGACAGCCCACGCCACATGGGACCCCCATCATCTGTGACCAAATTCCGCAGGCAGCCCACACCACATGGGATCCCCCATCACCCGTGACCATACCCCGCCTCATGTCCCCGACCACCACCAGTGACAGCAACCTGCATGCAGACCCCGCCTCATGTCGCCCACCACCACCAATGACGGTAACCTGCAGGCAGGCTCCACCTCATGTCCCCCACCACCACCAGTGATGGCAACCTGCATGCAGGCCCCACCTCATGGGACACCCCCAACAAACTGTGACATCAATTCCACAGATGCGAAATGAAATGCCACCACACGCTGCACACTGCAAGTGCTCCTTAAACAGCCATCCATTGTTCATGCACAGCACAACATGCCATTGGAAGTGAAACATGACACATGCATGCATGTGTGCACACATGTGAACAACATAGGCCAACATCATGGACATAGAACAGAGTAAGCAAGAGTGAAACCTGCCCTAAACCATCGAGACCAGACACCACTTTGATTTATAATAAAAAAAATATATATTAATAACTATTCAATTCATACTCATATGAAACAAAATAAGTAAATCACCATCAAATGAGCAAATAAATAAAAGATAGTCAAAAAGAAAATATAATTCCAAGGCAAACAAATTAAGATGAAAGCAAAGATGTGGTCCATGTCCATAAAGTAACTCAAAATGAAATCAAAAATAAAAATTAAACCAATACGTCAAAAAGAGAACTATTTACAAAAATCCAGGGTCCATTGTCCAAAATCATGTCCAAATATGGAGAAGAAGAAAAACAACGAAGAACTATGTACAATACGTGGAGGAAAGTCCAAAAACTCCAAAGAAAAAAATAACAAAAGGAACCTTAAACCTAAAGAACTATGTACAGTGGCAGCTGGCTTTTCCTGTGACTCACCATTTCCCCCCAAAGTCTCGGCCAGGGCATCATCGAACTCTGTGTCGATTTCCCCTAGGTGAGCCTGTGATCTCCCCGTGAGGGCTTGCAGGGACTCCAACGTGCTCCTCTGAAACTCCCTGCAAGTCTCCACAACGAACTCTGCCCGCCTCTCTGCCCGATGCAGTGTATTCTCCCCCCTGGCGATGGTCAATCATGCCCCCTGTGTCCGCTGCCGCTCTGCTCCGATCTGCTGGCCAAGTTGTCCCAACACGGAAGACATCCTTGTAGAAAGGTCCATGTGTGTCTCCTGCCCGATGGCCGATACCTGCCTCACCTCCACTTGAGGCCCGAGTCCTGTCGCCTCCTACGCCGAGCGTGCTTCCGCCGAAAAGCCTGGTGCCTGTACCTCCAGGACAGCCACCGGGATGATGACAAGCCCTGGGGCTGTCGTGCATATGCCCTGCTGCTTGTTGCCTGCTCATCCACCATTGCCACATGTCCTGTCACCGGATGGATCTCTGTGGTGACCACCTCTGCTGATCCTCCATTGACTCCCGATCCTGGCAGGGATGTGGTCTCCTCCAGACTGGCCACCGGGGTTAGCACAGGTGCACAGGGGACCCTGGTGGTATCGGGGCCGGAAGATGGCAGGGAGGACGACTGGTGCACAGAGGAGGCAGACGAGGAGGGTGTCACATAAGTGGCCTGCCCATGCACCAATTGCAATACCAGGAAATGTGCCAGCCAGTTCACGAGATGGCAGACATCCTTGTGATGACGTGCAAGCGCCTGATTGGAAACCTGCACATCATCACAAACAGATTCTACCCCCCCATGATACCGGCTAAGGAAGGTTCCACCCTGTACCGAATGGCGACAGCCACAGGCATTGGTCTTTCTGTCTGGGTGGAAACGACTGCCAGCTGTGGACGGGTCTGGCCTGGGGCATGCCCGCATGTGCATACTGCTGCAGTCACAGTACCAGGGACAGTATTAGGCACAGGCCCCTCCACGGCGACCTGCACTGCCTCCGGCCCCTGACCCTGGACTGCAGCAGTCACACCTACGTCATCACCCCCTCCGGGCCCCATGGGCTGGGCTGATGTGGCCTCCTCCTCTCCCTCCCCCGTCAACCTGGATGCCTCCCCACTTTCTTCTACAGTGTCTTGCCCATTTGCGGGCTGACCTGTCCCTCCCACTGCCGAGGAGTCCTCCACCACCTTCACCCTCTTGGACCCACCCTCAGCAGCTGCAGCCGTTGACTCTGAGGCGGCACCAGTGTCGTCGCTCCCGGAAGATGACAGTCCCTAGGAGGATAACTGCACCTTGCGTCTACGCCTGATGGAGGCCTCCCTGCTGTCGTGTTCCACAGTGCCTTCTCTGCCCTCTGTTTCCATCATCGCTGTGGATAGGGAAACATAGAACACATACATCAGGGTACTGGACATATGTGTGTTTGTCACAATGCAAATATACAACAGTGGCACTGTCAAAGGTCACAACCATCATCACCGTCCACAACACACAGGGAAGTGCCATTCACACACATGCACAATCATGTCTGTCATTCACAACAGACATTCACATACTTGGACAAGGCACTGCCAGCTAATCAATATTGTGCATTCAGTTCACACGCATCATGGGAAATACACATCTCATTCACACACATCACCTGACAGTCATGAGGCAGGCCATGGAGCTATCATGTCAGAGTGAACTCGAGGTCAAATTGTCAGCATGAGGCAATCGCACAATCCAAAGCCCTAGTAACATACATCACAGAGTATTGTCCAGTTAAACACTCACTACTCAGACACATGCACATGTACACCATGCATGTCCATGATGTCGCCCAAAGCACCCATGTGTCACACCTCTGGCATGCCCCAGTCCAAACTCAGGGATGCAAACATGGGTACGTCGTTACATGCTGGCGCACACCTTGCATTGCAACACAGACAGCATTGATGTTGCACACGCTGCAATGGACTCACAAGCTGCTGTGACTGGGATATGCACACAGACATCTGTACAGGAGGCATGCCAGACATAAGGCCAAGGTGCACACTGCAACTACACGTCAACATACACATGCACTATGGTGGACAAGAACACATGGACACTTACCTGTCGACTCCAGGCGGGGCACCAAGACCTGGCTTGCAGCGCTGGGTTGATGCACTCCAGGACCTGCATCTCGTTGGTGCTCAACCGGCCCCGGCACCCCCTTTGGTCATCACCAGGCTTGACAGGCCTTGTTGAGGGTCCTGGACTTGTAGTCTTCCCAGCACCTATGGACAAGTCGGTAGTCATGGGGTGCCACCCCCTCCGCGTTGATGGCACACACGATGTCCGCCCAGATCTTCTTCCATCCTTCATTGCCGACTTGTGATGGTCTGGGGAAGAGGCCATCATGATGCCCCAGGACTTGCTCCACCAGGAGGCCAACTTCCCTGTGTGAGAAGCTGACAGCCCTCTGCCTCTCTGCTGGGGGGTCGCCACTTGCCTCAGATCATGTTGGGTCAGACATGGCAACCCCCGAGGCAGGTGTGGGTGGGCAAGGTGGTCCTGGAGCTGGGCTGTGGAGTAGTGGTATGGCAGTTGGGAGTCTTCAGGGTCAGCAGAGCTGGTCACGATGACAGGATAACTGGCAATGGCTGATGTGCAGGCACAAAAATGCAGGGCACGTGGGCAGCAGGCACAAAGAGTGGGCTGGCAGCAGCAGATGGCTCGTAGGAGGCAGCTCAGGGCAGTTGGAGGCAGGTAAATGGGCTGGTATTCAGGAGCATGGGTCTTCCATGTTCTTCGCGTGGCCAGCTGGAAACAGAGTGACTCTGCACATGCGTAAACAGCGCATTAGCCTGTAATCAGAGGAAAGGCCCTAAGTGCGTAAGTTACGTGACATGCGCTGAACGTTGGGCGTTGCCGTCCACTATCGGGTTAAAGGTGTGCGTAGGACAACATTACAATGTACGTGCATTTCGTTGTGGACGGACACGTGGACTTCGGAGTATTTTGGGGTCCCACGTGAATTGTTCACTACTGAACGAGTGCGTACTTCTTCTTTTGGCAGGGGAGTCGCCTACGCTCACATGTGCATGTAATTTATTTTCTTTCTACGAGGCAGACGTTGGTCATGCATGCTTTTTTCATACTGTGGTTGCCCCTGTGTGTCGCGTACCCCATTTTCGAGGTTAAAGTACCCTACGTGTTCCTCGTGTATGCATTTTTTGTGTTGCTGGGTGCCACCGCATACTGCGTAATGTTTTTTCTTCACATGTGGGCTACCAAGGTGTCACGTATATGTGAATTTTTGTTTTTGGGGTGCCTGAGCATTACACGACCCGTTATTTTTCCCCAAGGGTTGCATAGAGCCTTGCTGGAGCACAGTGGTACGTTTTCCATCACGTACCCTGCCTCCTTACTCCAATTACCCAGGACAATTGTGAGCTGCACCTCCCATTGCGCTAGTCCATCAGTGCCAAGACTGGGAGGGCATCAAGTGGGAAGGGAGGCAAAGGTGGGTGACCTGGCAGAGGTGGCCAAGGTGGTCAAGGTGGCCAAGGTGGCCGAGGTGGACGAGGTGGGCGAGGTGGGCAAGGTGTCCGAGGTGTCCAGACCCATGCAGGGAGAGCTGTGCCCCCCACCCAACAGGGTCATGGAGATGCAGTTGATGCTCATGTCCCCAGCAGTGTCATCTGCTGTCCAGAGCTGCCAGGGTGTGGAAGCTGCAGGGGCATCTGCGGCTACCACCACCCAGGCTCAGGGTCACCCAGCCTGGACTGTAGTGGTCCCAGCCCAGGACCTGAGTGACTCTGGGGCAGATTTTCATCTCCCTAAGGGCAAGCGATATGATATGATATGATAGTTTATTTATATAGCGCCTATACACAATGTAATTCAAAGCGCTTCAAGGCAAGGGAGGGAACAAGGGAAAATACAACAACATTCTTACAGGCCATGAACAGTAAGGATGTGGAATTAACTATCATACTCGGCCTGACGACATTTCAGATAGTGCAAGAGCTAAGACATAGATAAGGAAGGGAGGGGGAGAGTGCGAAGGAAATGGAAACAGACAGGCGACTACCGTACTAGGCCTGATGACATTTCTGGTAGAGCCGAAGAAAAGCAAAAGGTGTGGGAGAGAGGTGCAGAAAGGGAGGGGAGGAACAAAATAAGGGACTATCGTACTAGGCCTGACAACGTTTCAGATAGTGCTGGAGGGAGGGGGGCAGTAAGGGGATGGGGGAGCGACAGACGAGGTTGCTATCATACTAGGTCCAGGGACAATTCTGATAGAGTAAGTGCATAGAAGAAGGTAAGGGGAGGAGATAGGAAAAGGGAGAGGGGAGGGGAGGAGAGAACAGAGAGTAAGAAGTCAAAAAGAGTGGAGAAGCAAGAGGGGAGAGTGAATACAATTGCAGAAGTCAGTAGTAACACATAATGTTGCAAGCCAGGATACAAGATGAAGATGGGAACAACATGATTCAGGGCCACCATGAGTACAAGATGCAAAGGAAGTCCAGCATGAGAGTTCACAAAGAGTGATGCACCATAAATCAATGAAGTCCATAAAAGTAAAATCCAGCATTGGCCACAGGACCGTGATGGTGAAACCAGAATGTATCAAGACAGACTCCTGTGTGTGGGAAGGGGGGCACAAGGGAAAAACACGGGGGGACCAGAGATGGTGGGAATGGCCTGTGGGGACAGAGGGTGTAAACACATGTTGGTGCATGCTTACCTGCTGTCTGAGCAGGGAGTCAGGCCCTAGGTCCTCCTGGACTGAACAGGGCCAAACAGGAATTGCCCTTTTCTTTGACTGCCCTTCACTTTGGACGCCCGGGTGAGAAACCCCCTTGATCTAAGAGTTAAGAGCAGGAAGGAAGAGGCAGGGCTAAGAAGGTGGGTGGTGTTTAGGACAGGTGACCTAGATCCACTTACACCTGCTCCCCAGCTGGAAAAGAAAAAGAGGCTGGAGGGCTCCTTAAGTAGGGAAAAGAGCGGCAAGCAGGAAGGCACCAGGTGGGCGGGGCTTGCTAAGTGGTGAAAAAGAGCGGCAAACAGGAAGGCACCAGGTGGGCGGGGCATAGGTCAGGTGACCTAGATCCACTTATACCTGCTCCCCAGCTGGAAAAGGAAAAGAGGCTGGAGGGCTCCTTAAGTAGGGAAAAGAGCTGCAAGCAGGAAGGCACCAGGTGGGCGGGGCTTGCTAAGTGGTGAAAAAGAGCGGCAACCAGGAAGGCACCAGGTGGGCGGGGCTTAGGTCAGGTGACCTAGATCCACTTATACCTGCTCCCCAGCTGCAAAGGAAAAGAGGCTGGAGGGCTCCTTAAGTAGGGAAACGAGCGGCAAGAAGGAAGGCACCAGGTGGGCAGGGCTTGCTAAGTGGTGAAAAAGAGCAGCAACCAGGAAGGCACCAGGTGGGCGGGGCTTAGGTCAGGTGACCTAGATCCACTTCTACCTGCTCCCCAGCTGCAAAGGAAAAGAGGCTGGAGGGCTCCTTAAGCAGGGAAAAGAGCGGCAAGCAAGAAGGTGCCAGGTGGGTGGGGCTTGCTAAGTGGTGAAAAAGAGCAGCAACCAGGAAGGCACCAGGTGGGCAGGGCTTAGGCCAGGTGACCTAGATCCACTTACACCTTCTCCCCAGCTGCAAAGGAAAAGAGCGGTGAAAGCTACTGGCACCAGCACCCGGGGTCACACACCAGCAGTGTCATCTGCTGTCCAGAGCTGCCAGGGTGTGGAAGCTGCACGGACAGCTGTGGCTACCACCACCCAGGCTCAGGATCACTCAGTCTGGAATGTAGTCATCCCAGCCCAGGCCCAGAGTGACTCAGGTGCAGATGTTCCGGTCTGCAAGGGCAAGGGACGTACAGAGAATGCTACTGGCACCAGCACCCCGGTACGGATACCTGCAACCCAGCCCACTGTCGTTCCATCAGTGGCTGATGCCATGGCCCAGTCCACCACTACTCCAGCCCCTACTGACCCAAGTGGTCCCAGACACTCCAGGGAGCCCACATATGCATGCTCAGCGTATGGCATACTGGCATCATGTCACGGATCGTTTAAACGCCATGGGTCATGAGAGGTGCACTGCTCAGGAGGTGATCAAGCGTTGGAATGACCTCAAATGCAGAGCCAAGGATAAACTGGGTGCCAACTACGCCTCTACTCTGGTGACTGGAGGTGGGACACAGCCAGAGGAGGAGGAACTCACTCATCATTAATAGATTGTCAGTGATTTCATTGATGTCGGGCATATCCAAGTCGTGGGAGACCTGCCAATTTTTGAGGGATCGTCCGGTGAGTAGTGAGGCATGTGTGTCAGGACATGTGTATGTTGCTTTGATGAAGTGTAATGATTGTTTTGCAGTTAATCCTAGGTTTACATGACTGCCATGTGTTGACCGTGTCATGGTAGACTGATATGTGCTTGTTGTCATGCAGACTGCATACGGACAAGGTGCTGCACACTGGGTCAATGCTCATCACCACTCCTGCTCACCCATTCCATGTCACTCTCTGTCCAGCCTCACTTGCCCCTCTTCCAGCTACGACCTGTTATGGCGTATTGCCTGTAATGTTCTTCCTATGCACACTTGCATTGTCTCGTCTCATCTCTTGACGTCTGTGAGAGGTCACCCTGCCAGCTGTACCTCCTCAGAGGTAGCCTACCTTTCATCTCCTTCACACAGTAGCTCACTGTCTCCCGGGGACTGGTCATTCCTATGCTGGCCTACTGCGACAGACTATACATATGTTTCTGTGCTTCTACTCTCTTCCCTCTGCAACTCAACCAGTACTGGACTGTGTGAATGGTCCTTTTTTTTGGGGGCCAGGTATCACCCCAGGACTGTGATGATGGCACTGGCTCCCAGACACCACCCGCACTTGGGGAGTATTTACAATATCCGTAAAACCCACTGACAACGCTTCACGCCGGATTCATGCACTTGCCTTTCCACTGCCATCATCCCACAATTTTGCATTTCCCGGTTATGTAGTAATATTCTACGTTGAGCATGTTCACATGTACTGCAATGCCCCCTCACACATCGAAACCCAGGTCTCCACTTCTACATTCCTATCAGCTTGCGTTATGTCAATGTGACCTGGACTCATGGATTCGGTGTGCCTGCCTTCACTCTGTTCCACCACCCTAGCATTGCAGCACCGTGTGACACTTGTGTTTTTGGTCATTGGTATTTCCATGTCATGCTGTTTGACGGTTCTGGCATGGCCATGCTAGTGGCATCTGTGTGTGTTCATCAGTGATGCTGGTGACTCAACTATGCCAGTCTAGTGCTTGTGTGTGAAGCAGGTGGTATGCACCATGCAATACATTTGGTGTTGTGCCCTTTGACACACATCCATGTCTGCTTTTATGATACCCTTGCCTTCCAATGACACTACGTACGTGCCAGAGTTTGTGACCTCACTGACATGGCAGGTTGATGTGTTGCATGACTATATTGTGATACCTATGTGTGTGGGATATTCTATTTAAAAGTGTCTTCATGTATTTTTCTGTCCTTCTGCAGGTGATGAGGCACTGGATGCAGAGGAGGAGGTGGAGGAGGTGGAGGAGAGTGGGCCGCAACCAGGCACCGGTGGAGGACATGGTGTGGTAACCCAGGAAGATCCACTGGTGCTACAGTCCATCCTGGGCTTTACTTACTCTGACTCTGCATCTGAGGAAGCCTATGGCTCTGGTGGCGAATCAGACATGGATTCCTTGTAACAGTCACAGCTGAGTGATTCAACTGTGGGTGCTGGCCTATCCCAAACATCTGTATTGGGGGAAGAACCCTCACAAGGCCAGTCAGTGCTGGAACACTGGTCTGTGGTGGTTGCAGGTGCAAGGCCACGCTCCATAGTATTGGCTCCTGTTCCTGGGACAGCTGCTCAAGGGAGGAATGCTGTCCTGCAGCCACAGACAGTGCCATCACATCAAGAGCCATGTTTCCTTGGGCCAAGCAGGCGTGGGGTCCGCAAACGTGGTGGCCGTGTGCCAACAGGCAATAATGTGTGGAAGCAGTCCATGTATTCTGTTGCACAACAGTGGGGGGCTGCATATGAGATGTTGGCTCAGGACATGGATAGGCTGGTAAATTTTTTATTTTCCCCCCTGAAAGACTGATTGAGCTCCGGCTGCAGGCATTGTGGTCTCAATGCAGTTCATACAGGCTCCACATGGAGGCCAGCAACAGGTGACAACGGGCAGAAATGTGGTCTCTGCGCTCAGCCATGGCTACAGAGGGTCGGGTCCGTAGGGCTGCCCTGTCGGATGAGGCTAGGTCACTGCGACATACACTGACTGCACTCGAGGCAGCATGCAGTAGACGTGCAGAAGAGAACATGCAACAGTTGACACATACTTTCTCAGAGGAAATGCGAGCAACCCGTCAGTTGTTGCAAGTAGAACTGCATGCATCCCGTGAGGTGTTGCATGCAGACCTCTGTGCCATCATGTTACAGATACGCACATCTCAGTCCAGCATGGCCGCTGCCATGGAGGAGCAGACCAGGGCTACATGTGGTATGCCTCCCTTAGCACAGCCACCTTCTGTAGCTATACCAGAGGATGGCGACAGCAGCGACAGCTCTCCCATTCCATGATGGCCGTGTGGACAACACACCCATGGATGGTTTTCTTTTTTTCAACATCAACACATGTGGGTGTTGAGGTTCACCCTGCACCTCCACCGTCCTGGGTGGCCCACCTCTCCCCCGGTCCACCATGGGCATTTTTTATTTCTTTTTATATTTTTTTGTCTATTGTGCATTTATGTGACAGTGCGATACTTTGTGTGGCATCCGAGGGCATCCACTGTAGGTTCCAGCTGGGCCCATACAGGCTTGTCTCATGTTGGCACACTCCTTGTTTGTGCCTTAGAATCCAGAGACATATGTGATTCCTGCTTCCCCTTTCCATGGGCTTGCAAGGAGTACAGCGTGTGAAAGTATCTTACACAGAGGCATTGGGGTTCTGTTTCATCTGTGGGCAGTCTCAAGTCCAACCTGTGTATACACCCCTAGTGGGATTCATGATTGTTTGTTCAGTGCATGGTTGGCCTGCATTTTTGTTTTGACATTGAGATACATCTTTTGTTCATGTTGCTTCTTCATGTATTTGCTTGCCCCTTTGAATTGTTGTTGGACTTCCTGATGTATGCGCTTCTATGCCACCTTTATTTGGCAGCCCAACACTACTAATTGAAGGGTGCCATGTGTTAGTTAGGGGACATTGAGGCACTTGTGGTATTCTGATTGTTGACTGTCAGACATATTCACTGTTGTGTCCTGTGTTTGTGATATGTCATACTGGCCAATTGATGTTCCTGTTTACATGATTTTTTTGATATGTGAGAGTGAGTTATTTCAGTACTGGTTCAGTTTATCGCTCAGCGCTTTTTGAAAGTACTGTTATGCGTTGGCAATTTATGTGTCACTATTGAAGTTGCTTGGCATGGCATGTCGTGCCAACCAGGTGACATGACGTTTGGGAGGCTTTAGGTGACATAGCATCATTTAGATGTGAATTTTTCCATGGGGTTGGTGGCATACTGCATCTTCCATGTGTTCCTTTTGTGCGCACAAGATTGGTTTTGTTTTAGTTGTAAAGGATGCACACAATGTAGCACTTCCAAGGGCAGGTTCTCAGGGTGGTAAGGTTGTGACAGATGATTGTCCCTTTGTCATCATCGATTGTCACCTGGAATGTGCCAGGCCTGTGTTCACTCCCCAGGGGTTGGATTTTAGGTGAAAAATTGTGCAACAAGCTGGGTACGGGCTGCCTCGCCACGTGCCCTTTCCCCTCCCATGCGCAGCGGGTGTGCAAGTGGTTGGGGATGCGGGGGCACCACCATGTCCACCGGTACGCCCCGCCGTGTTGCAAAGTTGCGCAGGACACATGCTGCCACAATGATCCTGCACACTAGTGGTAGTGCATATAGTAGCTCTCCACCATGTTGTGTAGGACACATGCTGCCACAATGATCCTGCACACTACTAGTGGTGCATATAGTAGCTTTCGACCAGAGTGGTCAAGAGAGTGGAAGCATGACTTTAGCACTCTGAATGTGCACTCCACTATGCCCCTAGTTGCAATATGGGCTGCGTTGTATCTTACCTGGGGTGGTGTGGTGGGGTTCCGTATTGGCGTCATCATGTAGGTGCTCAGTGGGTAGGCACTGTCCCCTGTGGAGGTGAGATGGTTTGTCAGTGGTGTGTCTTACTCTGTGTGAGACATGCATGCATATGCAGGGCCATTTGTACTCACCAATTAGCCATGTGTTGCCATGTCTCCCAGCTTCCAGGGCTCGGTATAGGGGTGACATTCTGTATATGTAACTATCGTGGGTCGACCCTGGATAGTTGGCATATACAGAGGTGATGATTCCCTTGGCATCTCATGCAACTTGCATGTTGATGGAATGCCAGTGCTTGCGATTCCGATAGATGTGCTCAGTAGCCCTAGGTGGACGTAGGGCCACATGTGTGCAATCGATGGCACCAAGCACTTTAGCGAAGTGTGCCACCCCGTAAAAGTCCTGGACCATGGCCTGCCTTTCTGCGGGTGTTCTGGGCATTCATATGTGCCTGTGGACTGAGGGGCGTGCAATCATGATTGCCAACACCTGGTGTGGGCAGCATGACTGCGTGTCCTGTGAAAGGAAACCCCACAATGACAGTTGTCCGCTGAAATGACCTAGTGGCCAAAAATGCAGTACATTGAGTACCTTTTCCAAGGGGCTCAGTGCTTGGTACCACAGGGTGGGTGATGTGAGGTCATCTTCCCACTGCCTGACCTGGTCTAGGATGATATGAGGTGGAAACCTATACCTGCCAAAGACCTGGTCATCAGGCATCCCAAAAAGGCTGGTCCTGGGTGAAATGGCACATTCATCGTAGCTGTATACACGCGTTTGTGTTTTGCGTGTCTATTTATGCATTCTTTTTGTGCGCGGTGACGCTTTGCCACCTTTCGCTTGGCGGACATGTTTACGGATTAGTGTGTCTTTTCCTGTGCGCCGGTGAGCCCTGTTTGATTCCATGAATACGTGTTGTGAGCGCGCGTGTGGGCGTTGCGAGTATTTTATTGTGGTACTTCCCATGTAACGCCCACATTTACGCTTGTTGTTCCCCATTCCTTTTTAGGTGACTGCGCTAGGCGGTAAGCGCCTTCGCGGGGCATCTCTCGTAAGGCATTTGCGGTGTCGCTGTGACGTGTTGAGTCCGCCCCGATTCCATGCACGTCTCAAGTAAGCCACGCGCAATGTGTTCCATGAATCGGTGAATGTGCGCATGCGCGGTGCGCATGCGTGCGTTTTCGCGCGCAAGTACCCCTTTTTTACACGCAGATTATTATATGAATCGGGCAGCTAATGTCGTAACTAAGCGTCTCTAAAGTATAATCACATTGGATGTTGTCTTTGTTTCTCGTTTTCTCTCTTTACTATTTTTTGCAGCAATATATTTAGGCTCTATTGGAATAACAAAAATATTAAATTAAATTAGATTGCAAGATGGAATATATCTATTGCCCAAAAGACATACACTGAAATGCTGATGCGGGAGTGAAATTATCCTTTCTTACAATCCTACAAATGAATTTTCATTAAACAAATGATTTGTTGTGAAGTTTTTTGCCCTGTAGAAGGCAGGACAAGCTGGACAAGAAGCTAATTGGCTTTTAGGCTTTTAGGCTAAAACTAGTGCATGTAGACAGTTTTAAAATCAGGATTGTGTTCCTTTTGATCCTAGTGAGTGCAGTAGTTGGGAAAGAATAGATATGATTGTTTAATATGATTAATTTGAACGATCTTTAATAGATTTGATTTTTTAGAAATTCTTTCTAGAATATATTTATAGAGTGAGAAATGATTAAATGAATAAAAAGATAATTAGTGTGTGTTGATCTTTTTTACGTCATGTTTTTAGATTATATATGTAAATTAAGCTAAAGAGCGCATATAGACAGTTTGCTGCTATGCACTCAATATATTTAAAAAAAATGTCATGACATAATTGTTTTTAACCTTTTAATGTGTACAGCTCAGCAACAAGGTTTGCGATCTGAGAGAGCCCAGCCTTCATTTTTTAAAACGATTCCTTAATTTCTTCAACAACATATCTCCGGAATAGCTTTGTATGCCCATGTTAAGCCATGTATGACTCGTGTACACCCAACATATTCCAGCATCAGCTTACTCTGTCCAATTGCAGCACCACATGCTCACTTTCAGATTCTAGGAAAACTTTCATATGCCAAGTTTTTAAAGCAATTCATGGCCCATCTACCATTCTGCCTGACATGCATCATATCCCAACATACCAGTAACAGATGTATATGTCCAACTTCTGCCGTTACATGTCCATGTACTGCCAAAATAACCAAATATATCAAATTCCCCAAATGACCCAACTAATGCCATCAGACAGTATGCCTGGAACCTTTCCATACGGCTAGTTATACAATATGCCCAGAGCACCTTTATATGACCAATATAAAGCTCAAATAACCTGTGTGCCGACATATGCCAAGCTGTAATGGTCCAGCCTCACATACGTTTGAGCAGCTGCATTTGTCCAGGCTGGCCACTATTTGCCCGTTCACTGCTTATAGAAGCTACTGACATGGAATCTTCCTTTGGGCATGAACTCTTTGTTAGACAGTTTGGACTGTAAAAACGTCCAGGCTGTATAACCATAGATGTGTGATGCATTCCTCGTCAAAGAACATGTTCTACCTGAAGTCTTTCATTTAAAGCCCGGCAGGACACCTCACTTGTCTTTTAAAATTGATATTGTTGTAGTGCGCAGTATAACAGGCTCATTTTAGAGCAGATGACGATGCCTTCTTGCAAATAAAGGTTGGTGTGTTGTCTAAATAAAATACAAAATCACTATCATGCTCACTTCTAGCTGAGTCCAATCTAATTGTTCTGTATGCTATAAAATATCGTTCTGAGTTTTAGGAGAATCAAACTCATGAATACACAGGTGTATTTTCAGAATGACATGAATTAGAACAGTGGTATATTTCAAACCGAGCACACCCCGTTCCCCACCTCCTTGAGCAAAAATATTGTTTCTGGGCCCCCCTCCCCAGTGATTGGCCCCCCTTTAGGGCCAAATGATGTCCAGGGAGGCCACAAGGCTCTCTAAAATATAACCAGACTGTCTACTGCTTATATTTTCTATTACAAGTGGTCATTTTAATAATTTTTTACATTAAGAACAGTCATATTAATCCTTTATTAAAGAATCGGATGCGCCCCTGGACATCATTGTGGCCCCCCTATGAGGGACAGCCCCCAGTTTGAAGACCAGTGCAGGGTAAACTGTTAGAAAATACTCCTCTAAGGCAGATGGGAGTGTGCCATAATTGTAATAAAAAAATTAAAAAACCTTCAGTCCAACTCTGGTAATTTCCTGGAGAGACATGGCCTTACTGAAGCCAGTGGGGACCCTGCTGCTGAAGAGGGAGCAGGGACTCGCTGCCTCTGTGGCAATGCCAGAGAGATCTAGGGCCTGAGCCCGCAAGAGGTATGAGCCTATGGCAGAGAGACAGAATACAGCCAGAGAGGCCCATCTGTAACAATCAAAGTGTCTCTTTAATTTCAGAAACACCGAAATTGTTTGTAAAAAAAAGTGGTCCAATGGACCATTGGCGGAATTCGGCCTGTACTAAAAAACCAAAGCACAAAAATACCAAACATGAGGAGCGGGGGTTGCAGGGTTGTCCTCCGGTCCCCATGAATAAACATAAGACCTTTTTACCTACCTTTAGGTGAGAAGTAGGTTAAAACTAAAGAGGATAACTCAGAGGCAAGGAGGTAGGTTTTCAGTTTGGTTTTAGCAAATCGGTCTGAACTGTTTCTAAGATGCAAGGGGGAAATTAATTCCATGCAAGTGGAGCAAGAAGACAGAAAGAGCAGAAATGAGAGGAAGCACAGGGAGTGCGAGGAACCACAATGTAGTCGAAGAGGCAGAATGTAGATTACGAGAAGGCTTGTAGAGTTGGATAGAGGAGGATAGATAAGGTGGTGCCTTACCATGGATAGCTTAGGCCAGCTTTCGCTTGGCAGACATGTTTCGGGATTAGCATGTCTTTTCCCGTGCGCCGGTGAGCCCTGTTTGATTCCATGAATACGTGTTGTGAGCGCGCATGTGGGCGTTGTGAGTATTTTACTGTGGTACTTCCCACGTAATGCCCACATTTACGCTTGTTGTTCCCCATTCCACGTGTGCCGCCCCCTTTTTAGGTGACTGCGCTAGGCGGTATACGCCTTTGCTGGGCGTCTCACGTAAGGCATTTGCGGTGTCAATGTGACGTGTTGAGCCTGCACCGATTCTGCGCACGCCTCATGTAAACCACGCAAAATGTGTTCCATGAATCGGTAAACGTGCGTTTGCGCGCGTTTTCACGTGCAAGTACCCCTTTTTTACACACACATTTTTACATGAATCGGGCAGCTAATGTCTTAACTAAGCATCTCTAAAGTATAATCACATTGGATGTTGTCTGTTTCTCGTTTTCTCTCTTTACTATTTCTTGCAGCAATATATTTAGGCTCTATTAGAATAACAAAAATATTACATTAAATTAGATTGCAAGATGGAATATATCTATTGCCCAAAGACATACACTGAAATGCTGATGCGGGAGTGAAATTATCCTTTCCTACAATCCTACAAATGAATTGTCATTAAACAAATTGATTTGTTGTAAAGTTTTTTGCCCTCTAGAAGGCAGGACAAGATGGACAAGAAGCTAATTGGCTTTTAGGCTTTTAGGATAAAACTAGTGCATGTAGACAGTTTTTAAAATCAGGATTGTGTTCCTTTTGACCCTAGTGAGTGAATGATCGATATGAACGATCTTTAATAGATTTGATTTTTTAGAAATTCTTTCTAGAATATATTTATAGTGACAAATGATGAAATGAATAAAAAGATAATTAGTGTGTTTTGCTCATTTTTACGTGATGTTTTTAGATGATATATGTAAATTAAGGTAAAGAGCGCATATGGACAGTTTGCTGCTATTGCACTCGATATATTTTAAAAAAATGTCATGACATAATTGTTTTTAACCTTTTAATGTGTACAGCTCAGCAACAAGGTTTGCGATCTTAGAGCCCAGCCTTCATTTTGAAAAACGATTCCTTAATTTCTTCAACAACATATCTCCGAAAGAGCTTTGTATGCCCATGTTCAGCCATGTATGACTCGTGTACACCCAACCTATTCCAGCATCAGCTTACTCTGCCCAATTGCAGCATCACATGCTCACTTTCAGATTCTAGGAAAACTTCGATATGCCAAGTTTCAATCTGCCATTATGGTAGGACACAATTCTGCCTGACATGCTTCATATCCCAACATACCAGAAACAGATGTAGATGTCACGCTTCTGCGTTACATGTCCATGTACTGCCAAAATAACCAAATATATCAAATTCCCCAAATGACCCATCTAATGCCATCAGACCGTATGCCTGGAACATTTCCATACTGCTAGTTTTAGAATATGCCCAGAGCACCTTTATATGACCAATGTCAAGCTCAAATAACCTGTGTGCCGACATATGCCAAGCTGTAATGGTCCAGCCTCACATACCTTTGAGCAGCTGCATTTGTCCAGGCTGGCCACTATTTGCCCGTTCACTGCTTATAGAAGCTACTGACATGGAATCTTCCTTTGGGCATGAACTCTTTGTTAGACAGTTTTGACTGTAAAAACGTCGAGGCTGTCTAACCATAGTTGTGTGATGCATTCCTCGTCAAAGAACATGTTCTACGTGAAGTTTTCATTTAAAGCCCGGCAGGACACCTCACTTGCTGTGTTGTCTAAATAAAATACAAAATCACTATCATGCTCACTTCTAGTTGAATCCAATCTAATTGTTCTGTATGCTATAAATGATCGTTCAGCGTTTTCGGAGAATCAAACTCATGAATGCACAGGTGTATTTTCAGAATGACATGCATTAGAACAGTGGTATTCAAACGTTTTCATACCGAGCAGCCCCCCCCCACCTCCTTGAGCAAAAATATTGTTTCTGCCCCCCCCCTAGGGATTGGCCCCCCTTTAGGGCCAAAGGATGTCCAGGGATGCCACAAGGCTTTCTAAAATATAAGCAGGTTGTCTACTGCTTATATTTTCTATTACAAGCGGTCATTTTAATCATTTTTTACATTAAGAACAGTCATATTAATCCTTTATTAAAGAATCTGATGCGCCCCTGGACATCATTCCGGCCCCCCTATGAGGGAAAGCACCCAGTTTGAAGACCAGCGCAGGGTAAACTGTTAGAAAATACTCCTCTAAGGCAGATGGGAGTGTGCCATAATTGTAATTAAAAAAAAAAAAACTTCAGTCCAACTCTGGTCAATTCCTGGAAAGACATGGCCTTACTGAAGCCAGTGGGGACCCTGCTGCTGAAGAGGGAGCAGGGGCTCGCTGCCTCTGCAGCAATGCCAGAGAGATCCAGGGGCTGAGCCCGCCATAGGTATGAGCCTATGGCAGAGAGACAGAATACAGCCACAGAGGCCATCTGCAACAATCAAAGTGTCTCTTTGATTTAAAAAACACCCAAATTGTTTGTAAAAAAAGTGGTCCAATGGACCATTGGCGAAATTTGGCCTGTACTAAAAAACCAAAGCACAAAAATACCAAACATGAGGAGCAAGGGTTGCAGGGTTGTCCCCCGGTCCCCATGTCCGAATCTTTGGGCTTCAGAGGATGCAGGGGTTTCCCCATCTTCCTTGACAATGGAAGCAGGGACCAGCAAAAGGGTAAGTGGGTGGGGGTGGGGGGAGGTATACGCCCACATTTTAATTGTTTTTCCAAAGTAGAAACTGATTTGCGGCGACATCGAGTACGGTCAATTCTGCTGCGATTGTTTCTACTTCGGTAAAACAACCCAAATCCTTCATTTCCACGTATTATACACAATGAATCATGCTGGCGGTTGTTATTGTCTTAGAAACATTAAGATCCCTATGTGAGCTGCAATACCACATGTGGGTGAAATCTCCAAGGTCACGAAACTCCCCACTGCAGTCCCCAGTTCAGCATTATTGTGCTGTGAGACTGCGCATCACTTTGAGACGAAGACATAAGAGTGCAATGAAAGAAGGGCATTGTAGGATGGCAGGGAGTTTCAGACCGCCTTACTAGTCAGTCTGACTGAACATCACTAGAACCAAAAGCACCTGACAAGATCCAAAATCCACAAGAGTACATAGACCACGTCATTTCCTTTTTACGTGCATGGTATTGTGTTTGCATTTGTTACTGATGTGGATGTACTCATTGTGCTGTGCACACTTCTTAATCTTTTTGTTTTTAATGTCTGCATATAGCAGTCACTGGATATGCCACTGTGTTCCCCTTCACCTCTTTTCTCTTTGACTCAGTCAATGAAGTCTATCATCAAAAGCGTGTTTCCTTCACAGTAGGCCAAGTGTCTGTTTTTGTTCACCGGCACTGGTGCCTGTCACCAGCACACTCTCACCCAACAGTTAGTAGGCTGCTGGTCATGATTATGGGTCCTGTGCACAGTATCATTGTTCTTAAGGCACTCCTTACGACCAGGGCTGTACGGGGAGATTGATGCCTGGAATGCTGTTTATGTCTTATCTGTACACTGAGCATTTACCCTGTGTTTTAGTAATTGTAATGTGTAGGGCAAGTGAGGCCCCACCCTATCATGATTCATATTGGTGCTATCCTTTCTGCATGTTCCTCCTTATTGTGACTATTTCACAGACACACTATGTAAATTCCCGAGTTTGAAACCTGAATCGATTCTGCATGTTATTCTTTGTTGTGTTGGCCAGTTCATTCTTAACAAATGCAGTGGGTTGGGTAAAGGCGATCCTTGTAATATGAAGGGTTTACCAACCAATTCCTATTGTAAAGTTTGGTTGGGCTATTGGGTGTCTAACGCCTTCACTCTTTTTCTCAAACCGTATGCACACAGGCCACACCATTCCTGACTCGTGCAAATAGAGGGCAGTGACTGTATATGTACATGTAATGCTTCTATGTGCCAGAAACAGCCTCATATGCCTGATCCAACTGTACTCTCTGCCATACCCGTGCCCCATTCTCACGGGTAGACGGGGCCACAGAAACTAGGGGTTACAGAGAATCAGCAGTACAAGGACAGCAGAAGTCACAGGGTGAGCAGTAGGCACAATGCTGGTGGGGCCCCTACAACGCAAACAGAATGACTAAATGATTGGTGGGGAAGGCGGTCAAACGCACCACACCCACAGTTGCCCTTACTCAGAGCAAGCTTCCCTGTTCATTAGGGTCTTGTGCCTTGGGCTAGGATTCCATGTCATTTCATGGCCTCTCTTCCTTCATGGAAAAAGGTGATCTTTGTGCAGGTATGATATTGACACCCACAGGTCACTGCTTCATGCATGGCAGCTCATACATTGTTCTTTACATACATGCATACATGCACGCACGCGCGTACACACACATATAGGGCCTCATCAGGGGTTGGGCGCAATTGTAAAAATGCCCAATCCCGAATTTTGAGGAAGATCAGAGCACTCACCTCCAGCTGTGAGCTCGGGGTAAATGTGCTGGATTTTTGCCAATTTTTGGCTCATTTACTGCAGTGCAATTTGAACCACGGTAAATGCACCAAAAATGCCCCACAGAATCCTATGCACAGAGGAAAAAATGGGGATTAACGGCATTGCTGCAACTTGAGATCCGGCGCTAATAGGATCAAGTTGCGGTAATGCTATTTGCATTGGTCGGTATCTCAGTAGATTTTCCACTGGAATACCACCCACTCGTGATGAGGCCCATAGTGTTTTATGATGAACTAAACTGACTCAATGGCCCTCATGATGAGTCTGCCGGGTTAACGTTTCTATTCCCATTGAGTGCAACAGGACTCCACGAGAATGGGAACCCTGAAGCAGCGGCACCATTGGTAATGGTGCTGATGCTTCAATGAAAACTCTGCTGGTAGGGGGCAGAACTACAGGCAGGTCAGGCCTACCAGTAGTTCACAGCCCCTAGCAGCAGACTTGTATTTTGCGGGTCCAGAAAGGGTACTGGTAACATTGTTACCAGCACTTTTTTCCAGACTGCCAAAATTGTAATGAGCGCCAATGAGTTAAGGCTGATAAATTGATGCTATCGTACATACACAAGGGAGGGTGGTACCCCAATATACCTTATTTTGATTCCAAAAGAACATACAAAACATAAGATGTTAGATTTTATGGGAAGCAATACACTTCTTACAATGGGTTGAGTTTGAGTGACATTCTGACCAGATTGTGGAGGGGATTAAATGCAACAGTCAACTGGGACAATACATCGGGTGGACATACATAGATTAGGGAGAAAAAACAGACCTTTTTAAGTGTAGGTAGGACGTACAGGCAGCTATGTTATGAATGGGACCACAATGGATGAAGTGCTAGGGTTAAGGTGGAGAAAGTGAGTGGCAGAGGCAGGTTAGAGGCGAGAATACATTTTTAGCTTGAAGGCAGGTGAGAAGTAGGTTCAAACTGAAGAGGGTAACTCAGAGGGAAGGAGGTAGGTTTTCAGTTTGGTTTTAACAAATCGGTCTGAACTGTTTTTAAGATGTCAAAGGAGAAATTAATTCCTTGCAAGTGGAGCAAGAAGACAGAAAGAGTAGAAGTGAGAGGAAGCACAGGGAGGGCGAGGAACCACAAGCGTAGTCGGAGAGGCAGAATGTAGTTCACGAGAAGGCTTGTAGAGTTGGATAGAGGAGGATAGATAAGGTGGTGCCTTACCATGGTTAGATCTGTGAACTAGGAGAAGAAATTGAAATCTGGCCCTGTTTTGCATTGCCAACCTTTTGACTTTAAGATGAAGTAGGTGTCATGTGAGGGAGTACAAAGAGTAGAAAGGAATACAAAGAGAACCCTTGTTACGAAGTTAATGATCTTGTCACGGGGACAGAAAGCGTAGTTGAGAAGACCAAAAAGGATACTGGCATAGTAGTCCAGTTTAGAGAAGACAAGAGTGGTTAAGAGATGCTTAGCAGCATTGAAAGCAAGGAGGTGCCTGATTTTCCTAACATGTAGGCAGTTGAGTCCAGACTTCATTGCAGTTTTGAAGATGAAAGTGGAGAAGGTGTGGGAAGGGTCTTAGAGAATGCTGAGGTTTCTAGCTGAAGAGGAGTAGGTGTCAGATGGGAACTGGATAGTCAGGAGGAGAGTTGAAAGATAGTATTTGGCAGGCCAGAAGAGCACCTCTGTTTTTGTAAAGTTTAACATCAGACAGTTTGAAGCCATCCAATATGTAATGGCAGAGAGACAACAGAAAATAGTGATTAGAGGAGAGATCAGGAAAAGAGAAGATGGTTTAGGTGTCATCCACAAAGAGTTGGTAAGAGAACTCAAAGGAGCAGATAAGTGCCCCAAGAGCAGAGGTGGAGAGTGTAAAGAGAAGAGGACCCAAAACAGAGCCTTGTGGAGCATCAGCAGTTAGAGGAGTGAGTTGAGAGGTGTTGTTGTTCAAAGAGACATAAAATTGGCAAGGTACCAGGTAGTATTAAATCCAGGTGAGGGCTTGGTCATGAATACCAAGAAGAGAGAGATTATTATGGATATCAGAGTGATCGACAGACTCAAAGGCAGTGGACAGGTTAAGGATAATTAGGATAGAGGATATGTTGGAGTGCATGGCAGAGGAGATGATGTTGGAGGCATCATGAGAGAGGTATCCGTGGAGTGACAAGAGTGGAAACATGCTTGTAGGGTGTCTCGAAGGTTGTGGATGTCTAAGCAATGTGTAAGATGGATGAACACAGCCCTTTTGGGCACTTTAGAGTAGTGTGGAAGGATAACCACAGATTGAAAGTTAAGTGATAGATTTGTGTCAGCCCCTTGCTTTTTTGGGAGAGGGATGACCACGGCTGTTTTCAAAATAGAAGGAAAGAAAGCAGAGTCGAAGGACAGGTTGAAGAGATCAGCAAGTTCAGAGGCCACTAAAGTTGCAATAAGCTTGACTAGCTGAGGAGCAAAAGGATCTGATTCTGGCACATGAGGGATTAGCCTCCATCAGTAGAGATAGGATTTCTTCTGTATTAGTGCGACTGAAGTGGGAGATCGAGGCAGAGGATGACAGTAGAGTATGTTAAGTGTAGAAAGTAGGGGGAGGGAGTGTGAGGAAGGTTAGTAGAGAGTCTGTAATTTTGGAAATGTTTGTGTGATGTATTCAGCTATGTTATTAGCTGTGAGTGTAGAGTTGATAGTCATAGGTTTAGGAGAAATGTGGAGTGATTTAATGTGCTCTGTAGCCGGCAAGGATGGTTTAAGTAAGAGTCAATGAGTGTTAGATAGAATTTGCATTTTGATATATCAAGAGAGGATTTGAGAGAGTTTAGGGCAGTGAGGTGGATTGCAGGTCCTCATGCGAGTAAGTATAACTCAATTTGCGCAGCAGCCAACAAATTTGTCTACGGAGAAAGAGAGTATGAATGGGGTAACCCATGGTTCCAGACTTTGAGACTTAGAGGTAAGAGCTAGCAGTAGGAAGTGAGAGGAGAAGTAGTCATATTCTGGGCATTTGTATCTGGAGAAGGCAGTTTAAGTTGTGGGGTTCAAATACAGCAATAAGACAAAAAGGAAACTGCATTTGGCTACGTTGGGCCTAAAATTGCAGGGCATTGAAAACACACAGGATGACTGCCAAACCGAAAGGGCAGTATTTCATTCTCAACTGCCATATCAAAATGCTGTTTCCAGAGAAATACAGTTAAATGGGCCTGGCATTTCAGTGACTAGGCCAAAGGCCTGAAACTACTTTTCCGTACATGTGACTGATGTCTAAAGTGCAGTCTTGTTGACAAATAGAGCAAAGAAAAAAGGTCATTTTGCAAAAACGCAAACCTTTTCTATGGAAAGGTGTACATTTGCAGCTTAGAACAATGAACATATGGGAAAACGAATCTCGATTGCCAGAATCATGTGAATATATGTTAGGATGTAAAGATCAACATTGAAGGCATGATGCAAGATATTCAAAGGCCTCATGTGTAAAAGAAATTGTAACATTTAAAATCACCATTTGCTGTTCAGGAGAAATGGCCAAAACACTCAAACAGTGATCTTTCACCTATCTTCTATCTATCTAAAACATCTTTTTGAAGCCACAGCAGTGACCAAGAAGGAATTTATGGTGTGTTGGGGCCAGCAACTTGGTAAATAAAAGCAGCCCTTAATGGGTTGAATGTTCTAAAATACTTGGATTTAAAACTCAAATTTGCGGCCCATCTCTTTGAACAATTGGCATTTAAAAGACACTGGGAGGTGCTGTATGAGTCAGGGGTGGGGTTGGATCCATCTGGCCAGAGAGATTTCGTATCTATTTTTATTTATTGGGTATTTAGAAAGCCCCAATACAGTAAATGGTGTTTCAAGGTGTCACAAGAAAAAAGGGGTGGGGGTACAGGGAAGAAAACAACAATAACTGTCCTACTAGGTATTGTGTCATGTGGACCGTGCAAGTGCAGTAACAAGAAGTGCAGGGGGAAGGGGTTGTGGAGGGGGGGAGTATTGGTAATGCTATTTGCGCTGGCGGTGCCAAGGCCATGATGAGGCCCATTATCGCTTCCACTGTGAATAAAAATATAGTCTGTAAAGGAAGTGGGTACTCCTATTTCTTTTTTCCAACCCCAACATTCCCTAAAGCGGGGCGGGGGTGCATAAAAAACAAAATTCCTAACTGTTCACCATTCCTCAGACCCTGCCCTTAAAGCAAAAGCGTATTGAATGTAAACCGAATACCTGGGTCCTTGTACTGGGGCAGAAAAGTGTCTTTCCAACATTAAATAAAGTAAAGTCCTTGATTGAAAAGCATACTCTCTACTGAGAGTGGGAATTGGCTTCTGATAGAAGAGAGATTCTTCATAGCATTGGGGTGAAGGAAGAAGGTTCTATGTACATGAAAAGTGGTCTGTTCTTTAAAAGTCTGTTGTGCTCCAACACTGCTAGCATTTCCAAGTGTGCAGGGAGATTATAAATACAGAGCACTGCATGTCTGCTTTTGTCAATAGGAAATTATTGTATGTTATTTAAATGAAACCTCATGTAAAGTGTATTGCTAAGTGTATGATCTGGTCATGTTTCAAGGTGCTATATGTTATTAAAAAGTGAACCCCCTGCAAAGTGTTTTGACAGTACGTATTGTGGGGTTAGAGAGTCTGGGATCTGTGTTATACTGAATGAACTTGTGTTTTCAATTTTTGTACAAAGATAATTGATAGGAAAGAAAAGCATTTGGGCCTTGAAGTGAGGTGGCATGATTCGTGATCTGGTTCCTTCCTCTAGAGGAGTTTTAAATTACCCAAAATATGTGTGATGATTAGACTAAATGGCCCAACTCATGGCTCAGTTATATTTTCATTTACAATTAAATGAAGAGGGATTGCAAAATAAAGAGGCCAGTATGCTGAGTCAGCTGGATTTACAGGAAGCGACCAGGATCAGTGAAGAAAATATAAAGCTTATACAGTGTTTGAGACAAGCAGAAGCTGACCTATTACAGGTGGTGCAAAGAAGAGACGCTCAAGAGAGAGAACTTGTCAGTTTGAAAGAAAAGCGTTGTATACATGGGCGCATAACACAAGACTCTCAGAGAGAATATGAAATCCTTCCAGACTAAGTACAGAAAATACAGGATGGATTGGTGGCTCAGAGCAGTCAGACCTTGGTGTCAGAGTTAAATGTTCAACTCTCTGAATATAGGCATGCAATCCTGGCAGAGAGAAACACCTGTGACAAATTAAATACTGAAATCCGAAAATATATACAGGCACTGAGACACCATGACCAATCAGGGTATGGGCTAGAGCCCTATGATCATGGAGAGATGTCCCTCCCATCAAGGACCTTATGCCAGTTACCTACAAACCCCCAGGTACCCACTGGAACTGACCTCATGCCTACCCCTTATATAGAAAAGGAAAACATGAGGCAGGTGGCCTTGCCTATTCCTAGCCAACCTGGTCAGGAAGGCCAGTCCTCATCTGACACTGATGAATATTCAACTCTACCAAACAGAATGGAAGGTGGTCGGACTAGTGTGTCATGGGAGACGGACCAAAAATAGTCCTGTCAGTACTTCTCACCCTTAAAACTCACATGATGAGAGAATCAGAGAGCTAGATTTATAGAAAATGAAATTGCAAAGAGAACCCCTACCCCACTTCACTGAAAGAGGAATTAAAAACTTCAGCCTAGGAACAAAATTTTACAAACCTCCACATATTCAGGTGAATGGGTGGATTCCCCCAGACTACCTGGAAGGAGGGAAAGTACACAACGGCAACAGTCAGAAGAAGAAGAGTCTGGGTTCAACCATGTGCCAAAAAGTGATGACGGGGAAAGTGATCCTGAGAGTTCAGAGCGGCACATGCGACTGGTAGGAGTCCAGATCCCATAATTCTGTGAGGTATTCCCAATTTCATAGAGTTAGGGAGCACATAGGAGGCAGGGGACTGTAGCTACAATGGCAGCACTGATTACAAGGGTGAATGGACTCAGGTCCAAAGACAGAAACGAAATACCAAACAAACAAAGGGTTTTGTGAAAGACCCAATCAGTCACATTAAGACCATAAAGAGCTTCATAACCACCAAGAACACCAAGTATTCGTGTGGGAACATTTGGAAATTTATGAACAAATGATGTTATTATTTGAAATTAAAAATGACGTCATTGTTTGTGAAATTGATATTTTCCCCAGAATCTGCTAGTTTCTTTGCTGGACTCGAAGACCAGGATCATTGCAAATGGTACACCTATAAGGCAGCCATTTTAAAACACTTCTCCACAAACAGGAACCCACAAGAGGCATGCAAGGCTGTGTATAACTTACAATGTGCAGAAGATCAGGCAACTAGGGAGTTTTCACATGAATTAAAGCGTGCATTTACGCAGACTTGCAGACAGGTGAACACAAATAGAAGTGTATTTGTGACTACCTACTTCCATGCTCTTAGAAAATATATAATTACTGAACTAGTTTGCAAGCCACCAGGATACATGAGGTCCAGGAACCAACTGACAGTAAAAACAACCCTAAAACAACAAAGCCAACTACCACACCTGCTGCTGCAAAGGTGGCAGAGGTGATAACTACCCCTCCTTTTGACCTGGAGATGGGGATGGAGCTAAAAATACTCCTTCAGTTGATAAGCAGAATGAGAGACAGAGGAGACCTTCTGCCCAGGCCCAATCGAATGGTAGCCAGGCAGTACATCAGCAAAATGACGCCTCTGATCCTACCACCGATGTCAGTCCTCTATAGGGTACACAACTGATCCTTGGGGTATGTGTAAACTCCCCCAGCTCAAGGGGGGGGGTCAAATCAGGTAAGTACTTCCCCAGGAAACTTCCCTCCAAATGTCTTACTCCGCCTCCCAACTATTAAGGATTTCAATCAGGCAATACACCCGGGTCTCAGCCTAGCATGCAATGCACAAATGAAATACTTATTTTATTGTGTCTATAGGTTCAATATTCTGAGTGATTTACCACTCATATCACACCCCTTCTCAAAATACCCCCAGGTCACAATGGACCAGGAATCAGGCTGGTTGGTAAAGGTAATAGTTATTTATTTAAAATTCAAATCAAACATATGTTTTAATATATGGGGCAGCAATCACCAAGGTGGTGACAATACAATTGAGAAAGTATGTAATGCAGTGGAATCCACTTATAGCAACACAAAATATAAAACACAGAGAAAAGAACAGTTTTGGCGTGTTTGAAAGATGGCATTTAAGTTAAGATTTCCCCCTGCAAACTTCTCAACTCACAAATAAGCAATTCTACACAGATGTAAGTAAGCCGGAGGTATTCAGGAATAAAGAACAGTGTACAGGGTTTGAATACAATCTTCCCTCCCCAATCAAGAGAGAAAAATGTTTTGGAAAGTTTACACTTTTAAAATGACATTTGAAAATGGCTGGGCAAAACAATGAAAAGTGTGCAAAAATCCTTAAATTGATATAAATCCCTATGGGAGAAACACTGAAAAGATACTAACAAACATAAGCTATAATATGAGCAACAGTATACACTTAGAATCAGATTGGAAGTTTGGGAATACTTTGAATTGAAAATCACACGTGTAAAACTTTTATAAAAATGTGAATTCCCGCCTAAAATTCACTATGCGGTTTTTAAACAAAACGGGTCAAATACACTGTTTTTGATTGGTGAAGAGCACAGTTCCCACCTTGCTTTCTGCTGGTTGGATGACAGAAAGTGTTGTCATGTTTTATGATATGGTCTGGAAACCTCCCATAGTTATTGGAACCAAAATCTAACTTTCCCACACATACATGTTTATATACTTATGCCCTCTAAGAAAATTGGATACATAAATTACATATTTTGTGGGTCACATTTACATCCAACTCCCAAGTCGGTGGGACCTGGTGTTTGCTTTCTATTGAATTTTGGCAATTGCAATCATAAAGGTTTGGCCTAACATTTCCTAATTCGGTACATATATGTGCAATCACCGCTACAACACGGGTACACAATATTAGACTTGCAGCATTAATAGTGTCTGCGCAATTGGTCATTTTTCATAACTTCAGTTCCTTACACAGTAAGAAATCCTACCAAGTCTTCAAATGTCTAGCATAAGTTCATATTTATATGCATGTACTTTTCACTCATTTACTTATTCTTGCTGCCAAGTTAATTGTCTTGAAGTTCTGTGGCAAAATAAGCATTTTAAATTTAAAAAAATCACATGTCCATTTTTTTCTTCCTTCCCAAGTGTGAGCAAATGGCAAGTCCTTTGAAGTTCAATGAGAAGCCTCATCCTGGGGAGTGGAACTTCCTGCCCCTCCCCTGAAAGGATAAGTGTCCAAGCCTTCTATTGTCTTTGCCTGGGGCCCAGACGAATGTCTAATGTGTTTTTTGTCATGAGTATGTGAGGCCTCCCAGCAGCAATTAGTCTTTCCTGTCAGCAGTGAAGTGTCAACCTTTCCCAGGCTAAGGCTGTCAGAGCAGAATTGTTTTTTTTAAATAGTTAATTAACTCAAAACTGGGTTTAACTTTAAGCTTCACCTATATCCTTCATTTTAACACATAAAATGAACACAGTTGATAAGTGGATTTTTTCATTAGCAATCCTTTGACATCCTTAAAGAATTAAGCCTTCAATCAAAAACATGCTTTCCCAACAGGCAATTTTGCACTTCATTCTTGAAAAATCACATTAAACTGAGTTCTTTAAATCAGATTTTCTCTGCAACACATACACATTTTATTCAGCATTAGTTCTTCCCTTGAGTGCTGGGATTGCTTGCAGTCTGGATACATGTATCCTACCTTTGTTTAGAGTTTCTCTCTGCACAGCTGATTCTGTTACGTGTTGCAAAGTTAGCCGCGTTTTTCCTGTGGAAATGAAAACAAGGGTTCTTGGGTTGCTTTTTCATTAGATACATTTTATATAGCTGTCAGTCAATGAGGCCCACTTCCTCTGAGCCACACTTGATGATCCTGGGCATTGCAGTACCATTTTAATCTCAATGATTCAATGGAAATGAATGGATCCAGTGCCAAAAACAGCACTTTTTAAGGTTGCAAAGCTAACATTTTAAAAGGCATTTTTGGTTTTCAGCACAATTCTGCTGCTTTGCTCCAGGTTGAATGTGGCAGAGACCACTGGCATGCTCCTGCAGTGAGAACTCTGTTTTTCACCCCCCTGACTGTGTGTGGCAGGGTGTGCAGCCTTTTTCTGGTTGTGACCCAACACAGTTTCAAGATTTTAGCGCGGACAGGAGTCAGCGCATCCATTTTGGGCTGTTTCTTTCACCATTTGTAAAGTGATGCAGTGGGGCAGATTGGAATGGGTCAAAATATCCCACACAACTTACATTTTTCAAACAGGTACCCTCAAAATCCTAGCTTCCAAAACACTACTCCTCCTTCTCCCCAGTTCCAGGACAATCGACCCTTAAACAAAGGAGAAAGGAAAACCAGGACTGAAAAAATGGAGGACATTTCCAATGCCCAAGCTACCTTGCTAGAAGGGATAGTTACCCTTTTAGGGAGCAGCAGAGGTGAGCAGAGACCTTCCTACAACCCAGAGAAAGTTAACTAATTGGAGCAACAGGTTCAACAATTGACTGATGACGTGGGATGCATGCTGAGGGCTCAGTTGAACCCTCAAGTTAACCATGCTTCCCAGAATCCCCCAACACCCAGGTCTGAACCACAGAGGGGGAAATGACTGAAAGAAAGTCCTGACAATCAACAGGTTGCGCAGGATGGGACCCTGATTGGAGGGAGATGACAAGCCTTTGAGGAAGTGTCCTTTTTTACCAGAACAGAACCCCTGGAATCTTCTCTGCCTGATAGTGACTACCCAGGGAAGTTAGAACCCAAAGAACATAAGGTGTGTAAAAGAGGTCAAAGAAAGATTCACTTCGTGGAGAAGGAAAGCTAGACCATCCCCTTTGAAAGAGAAGAATATCCGGAGGATTCTTGTAAATAAATCTTTTCTTTCAGGAATGGGGGATCCCTCCCAAAGGAAATTGGATCCCAGGAGACCCTTGAGTCCAACGGGGTAGTTATGGAGATGTACTCCAATCAAGAAATTCCTAGACCCCAACCATTCAAGGCAGATCATACAGAGACCGTAGAGATATCCTCCCCACAAACAGGTTCTGGGAACTGTCTTCAAACCAAGGGTAACAGCAAAGAAAGAGTATCCTCAAACTATGCAAATTGCCAGATGTACATTTCTTCCTACAGGTACCCGATCTCCAAAATGTAAAATCATCCAAAATCAAACTATTGTATCAGGGGGTCCTCCCAGGCAAGTGACGACTGGAACACCAAAGTAATCTAAAAAAGGGCATACACCAAGCAGTAAGTAATGCAGTTTATTAAAGGTCCAGACTCAGCTGGGAGAGCACATGAAACACAATTGAATGAAGGGTACTGTCGACGGCGCCTACTGCATGTGAACATTTTATGAATTCTTCATATGATTTGCATATACAGAAATGTAGCAACTGTTAGTTTATCCTACGAATCTCATTGATGGGACCATGTTAGTCCCCTATATCTAAACATGCAGTATCTACCCAGGATTGGAGCAGGCCATCCTGACCCCTGCTGTCCAACACCACACCTTGTGACATCACAAACCTTCCCATACCACACCAAAATGACATTTATTAAACATTAAATAATTGAGCTGACTGCTGGAACTTTATTTCCCTTCCATTTGTCAGTTCTAATGAGACACACAAGATACCCTGAGCTTGGCAAAGGGGAGACATTCACATGTCATCCAACCAAAGAGGTGCCCTCCGGACATCAGCAAGTACACAAAACACTGTTGCATCATAGGGACACAGAAACTCTCCTGCTGATTGGTCCCCTCCCGGCTCATCCCTTTGCCCCACAGCCCTCTTCCCAGGCCCATCTGCCAATGGGTAATTTGCAACTGCTTACCCCACTGTGATTGTACTCCTATTTGTCTGTATTTATTTGTTGAATCCCAACACTTCCCAGCGAGCACCCAGGTGCCTGGCTCACTGATCTCGAGAGTATCTGCAGATCCCATTTCCCAGCGACTATGGTCACCAGGGAACAGTCAGCTTGCAACATTCCTCCAGCACACTGTTGTACCTGAGCACTCGAGAAATTCATGTCTGCCCAAGACACATGGCCTGTGGCTGTGAAGGGACACATCTTTTATTTACCCACAGCCTATGTTCCAAAATGTCTGTTCTGTAATTCATATTATTCTGCACTACCAATCCTTCCCCATTGTCCCTGCCCCTGATCCCCACCCCTCATGGCCACCGTTTTCACCATGTCCCTTGGATGCCTCCAGTGCCACTTTTCTCCATGGACGTCTCTAGCTGCACCTGCACACACGGCACATAAGTTACACATTGAAGCTGTCAATGATGTTCCCATCTCTAGTGATATCCCTTCCCCATCAGTCCCACAACTGGTACGTACACCCCCCTAGGCAGCACTGAATCTGCACCTTTACCACATTCCCCCACTCGATCAATCAATTGATCAACACTATTTTGCCTTCCATTGTCTTACTGTTTTGGGGATCCACAACCTTGTTACCCTGTTCATGTCCCCCCTTTTTCCTCGTATTCACCAGGGATGCATCTATTATCATTCACTCCTGCCCATCAGCCGAGCATGCCACCCAAAAAGCATCCTACTCAGCTACATTTGCAGACACTGAAAGTACAACTTGTGAATCACCCTCCTTTGCTCCAGATTGTGTGTCACTCACTTTTTTTACCCTGTGCTGTACCCCCTTTCCCACCAATATCCATGTACATTATATAACTCTTTTCCCCCTTTTTCCATTTGCAGTGTTGCAGTATCAGCTGGCCCACACAGAAGGTAATGTGCACCAGAAGGAGCACCGGGACAGTCACATTAAAAATGTTTGGCAGCTATGTAGGAACCCTTGAAAATAAAGAGTCGAGCCAACTGTCTGATGCAACAGCATGTGTTTTCCTTGTCATTTTCTCATGAAGTATGCACATTTCCTCTACTACATCCTTTGCCGGGATGCACGGTATAGCAGCTGCTACCTATTTTGTGGCAAATGTCACCTTCCATTGAGGTTAACATATCCAATAGGTATTGTTTTTGAAGTGCCACCAGTTTCACTGCACAAAGCTCTTCCATCACCACATTTAGTCTCTTCTCAGTCTATTTTGACATTTGCAGCACTTCATAATGGGTCACTTGCAGTCACTTGGCATTAGTGGCTGCTTGGACCCCAGGGATCAAAAGGGATGCAAAGAAGACAGAAGCCTTTGAAAACAGTTAAAAGTACGATGGGATAGCAGCCAGATTTTGTGATGATGCGGTCGACCAGCAATTACTACTGCACCTCCTCTTGTTCAGTGTGTGCTCCCGCCCCCTTGTGCCGTGCCTTTTCTTCCTCCATCAGTTTTCTTTTCAGTATTGCTGGGTAGTCATTGAAGGGCATCAGGTCTGCTTGGGGCACTACCAAGCCAAGGCTTTGAAGCATGACATGGGAGCACACCCCCCAGTTGGGTGTATGCCTGGGTCACACATGCCCACCAATGAGCCATCACAGCTGCTATCCCGCTCTGCACTGCTGGGATATTCATCATTTGCTCCTAAGTATGTTGACCCCACTGACCTGAAACATAGGAAAAATCCTGTGAGGCTTTATGTGGACTGGTTGTTGTCAATTATCTATCCATGTCAAAGTATACTGCCCTACAACTATCATTTATTTTTGCTACTTCATCCCCTTCAAACTCCACTAATCCCATTCCTCTGATTGACACTGTACCATTCCCTCCTCCCATTTGCCATCATGAAACACTGATCCCTCTATCCTCATCAATGGCCTCACCATGGAATATCATGCCCTGATGAATTTCTGCAGTGCACTGTGCTGTGAATCTTAAACAACTGTTTTCCTTTACTTACCCCGTCTGTTATGTATTCTACTATTATGTGCTTCATAGCCTTGCTTTTGGACATTCTCTCTAGCTGTATATAGTTGTCTGCATACACATTCTCTCCTTCTTCTATACAGTGTATGGACACTGTTTTTCCTTAAAGAAAAAAACACGATTTACACAATGACAAGTGCATCATGCACCCCTCCTACCCTGCTGTCACTTCCTGGTGCAGAAAAAGGTTTTGGCATCCCCAAAACGTGTGGGATGAGAGATCACATGTAACAAGTGTCATTAGCCTGCTCTTATCCCCCTCGCCGCATTTCATCAAACCACCCATGGGCCTCATTACGACCCGGGCAGTAAGGGATTACCGGCACCGGTAAGGCACCAGTGCCGGTAATCCCTTACCGCCCTATTCCGAGGTCCCTTTGCGGGTCCTCCCTTAATGCCTGGTTTTACCAGGCGTTAAGGACAGGACCCGCAAAGGGACTTTGGAGCTAATAATGGTACCGCAATTAGCGGTACCGTTATTAGCGCCTTCCCCATTCCCATTGAGCCCTATGGGGGCTCAAATGGGATGGGGAAGGGCCCTGGTGAATGGGGAATTACTGCTCCTGCCAACCTTGGAATGGGGCGGTAATAGCTCCATTCACCAGGGCAGAATCGGTAAGGGTTTGGAGGCAGCCATGGCGCTAATAGCGCCATGGTTACCTCCAAACCCGTAATGAGGCTGATAGCCAGGTGCTGTGTCTTGCTTTCCCTCAATGCCATAGTGAAACACATCTGCATTTTATGTACTCCTTTTTGTTGTTACAAATTTGTAGTTATTTTTGATAGTGCTTCCTGACCACTTATATAACAGAAACGAAAAAAAAGAAAGAGACAGAAGAACACATAAAAAAGCCAGAGCAACCCACAGTATATTCATTTTCTGCTTTCTAATATTGCCAACACTACTGTGAGACAAATCATCCACCTGCTACACAGGGCTCCGGAAATATCTAATAGGACAAAACAAAAGTCAATGAAAGCTGTCTTATACTTCCCATCAAGTTGTGTTCCTCTCCTCTTCTCTGAGGGAGCCGGCGCTGTCGTCTCTGCGGATGTCAGAAAGATGAATCCACTGAGTTCTGTTGGTCACTTTCACTGAATTTGGTGTTGCGTAGACGACTGTGTGGGGACCAGTAAAACGAGGCTCCTTCCACTTCCTGACAAAGTTACTGGCGAAGATCCTGTTACCTGGATAGAGAGGCACAGCTGGTAGAAAAGTATATTCTACTTGTGTATCTGTGGGTGATGTCGCTGTAGTCGGCCGGCGTGGGTGCAACTGAGGAGATATATAGATAAGAGCTTTGGTAAATTCTGTGAAGTACGTATGTAATTCTTCACCAAGTATGTGTGCCAAGCTATTAGCATCTGAAATTTTACATGCAGGAGTGAGATGCGCATGTATTCTCCTGCCAGTAACAATTTGTGCAGAGTCAAGTGGTGATCTGCACCAGGTGAGGTTTCGTAGTGCAAATAAAGCGAGAGTAAGCAATAAAGTCAGTTTTTGCCAAGCGTTCCTGTCAGCTTGGTCAAGTTTTCTTTAAGCAAGCTCTTTAATCTCTCTACTAAACCATTGGCTGTGAGTGGTACACTGAGCATAGGCAGTGCTTTATACCCAGGAGGGCAGTAACCTTCTTGAAATGATCATTGGCAAAGTGTTGCCCATTGTTTGACTGTCAGACCTTCCTCAGTTCCTATAAGCCAATTTTGGAATGGATTTTGAACCTGACATGTAGTGGATGAATTCTTCCGACCAATATAACTCTCAGGAGTACCAAAGGACAGACTGAGAGGTCTATTGACTGAAAGATGGTTGGACGCTCTGGAACCCGCTGGCTGCAAAGCAAAACGTAGGATCAATACAGATTCAATGCAACACTAGCTGGAGACAGGTAAATTAGAACCAGGCTAACCTGTAGCTGTGGAAATGTCTCCTTAAAAAAAAAAGTTGGTACAGAACCCTTATCTCCAACCACGGGAAAACAGGAAATCCTGCGAACAGAATGAACATACCAGTAATAAGTGTCTATGAGCAATAGGGCATGGATAATGATAACTGTGCCAAGAAATCAATGGGATCGGAAAGTCTTACCAGAGTGTCCACTAAACCAGTTCCTTGACAGATGAGTTCTTCCTTGGTGTAGAGTTGAAACAGTTCCTTGACAGGCGGCTTCTTTCTTGCTGCAGAGATGGTAAGTGCAAGACTGAAACTGACAGCACAAGGACGCATAGAGTCCAAGAAAGTGCTTTGAGGAAAAGCCTCTAGTGCAAGCACTTGTCTACCTATTCCCACCGGCACGAGGATGCCTATAACAGGCCCTGGCTGCAGTAAACAAGATCCAAGAATGCAAACCAAAATCTGTTTATTAAGCAACGTAACAACAAATCCAAAATCCGTGGGCAAAACGTGGCCAGTCCGTGTCAGCACCGTACTTGTAGATCAGACCGGGATGTGAGGCAACAGAAGTATCGTGAGCAGTCCGAGTCGAGGTGGCAGTATCCAAACAATATCCGAGGTGCAAGACAAAAGCAGATCCGAAACGAAAAGGGTTCAGAAGCACCGGTACAGCTTTAGAGGCAGGACTTTATTTGGAGCACCTGATACGTGTCAAACAACGTGGCCACGGCTGCATCAGCATGCTTGCAGAAAGGCGTGTCACGTGCCACTGTCACCATGGTAACCACCAACGCGCACAAAAAGACTTGCAGTGTAGGGGGAAACCCACAAAGTTATTGAATTGCGGTAAGCCTTGCCTGTTTCTACCAAGCAGCCGTTTGCTTTTCCATGATACCCCCGGGGGAATACGTGCTTCGGGTTGGGTACGGCTACGTATTCTGTGGCGTGATAGTTTCTGTTGCCGTTTCCTGACACTGACTGCAGTTCCTCACATATGCCCCACCTTGGAAATACCTCCCTTAGCAAGAATTCACCTGGGGGTTCCCTTCCATTCTGTCTATACAAGATGCACAGTCGATAACATATTGTCCCGGTGCAACTGGCTGTGCTATTAAGGTTGCTGGGTTAACGACACAACATCTAACAACCTTAATTGCTGGGTTTGTAATTATCACCTTGTATCCCGAGGCCCTCTGAGTTGTCAACGTATTGTGAAAAGCGAGTGATCCACATATACAATTACGGGAAACCCCATTGTTTTCATTGCTGCCTTCTCTCTGGCAAATGCTTCTGCCACAAGCGCTTGTTCGCAGGGGAAGTGACCTTGCATCACTGGGTCTAGCAGCTGTTGTAATATGCCAGTGGTTTGTGCCTCTATAGTTTTCTCTGGTTGAGCACAGCTGTCATCAAAGTACCCATCAGAATGTGAGAACAAGTAGAACTTCTCCCTATAGTTGGGGCTTGCCAACACTGGGGCATGTGCCAGTGCCTCTTTGAGGTTAGCAACATTTCTTTTCATCTCTGCGGTCCATTTAGTGTGGCCCTTAACCTTCTGGGTTTGAGTGATTGGAGGAGGGGATTTGTAAAGGTTGAATAATCGAAAACCTATGCCCTGAAGTAATTGCACAATCTTAAGAACTGTTGCATCTCTTTCACCTTGCAGGGTGGCGGGGTTCTGTGTATTGCTTCCACTCTGTCTGGTGTTATCTTACGTTCCTCTGCAGATACTATCTTCCCTAGATACACTATCACTGTCAGGCAATAGTGTAGCTTTTCCTTGTCTACCTTGTACCCTTTGTCTGCTAGCAGGGTCAGAAGAAGGATGGAATCTGCCCAGCGCTGTTCCTTTGTCGCACTGCATTCTATGAGGTCATCCACATACTGTATCACTATACTAGGTACTTGCAATAGCTTATATCCATCTGGATCACCCTGTCGAACACACTGGGGGCGCACAGTAGCCCTGTAGTAACCTTGTGTGTTCAAATCGGACCCCGTGATACGTGAACGCTGTGAGATATCTGGAGTCAAGATATAATGGGATGGAAAAGAAAGCATTTTTGAGATCGACTGCCGTAAAGTATTTCGCGTTTGCTGGGATGCTGCACAATATTGTAGCAGGGTTCAACACAAATGGGAACTCTGCCTCTACAACTTTGTTCAAGGTGCGGAGATCCTTTACAAATCTCCAGGCCCTTCCCTTTTTACTCAGGTATGTGGCTGTGTTGCATGGGGATGTTGAAGTTTGCATTATACCCTGCTGCCGTAATGAGTGTGTCGTGAATGCCCTCATCTGCTTTGCAGGAAAGTGGGTATTGTTTTACTGGGGGCAACAAGGCTCCTTCTTTTAATTTTATGCTGACCGACCGTGCACCATTGAGCACTCCAACATCATGGGGCCCTTTGTCCATAATGTTTCTGGGACTTTTTTCAAATCTTCCCATCGGGACAACCCTGAGTGCACTGTGAAGGTTACGTAAGCAAAAAAAGTCTAAGAAGTAGCTGGTCTGCTTTCGTACTATCTGTGTCAGTTGTGGCACTAGCCTTTCTATCACTCATATGGGGCATGGGATGGGTAGTTGGAACACTACTTTTCCCTCTTCCTTTTCCCCATATACAAAAAGCTGTTCATCAGTCATTTTAGTCAATGTCAATGTGGGGTCCATACAGAGTACTGTACACCATTCAATGTTGTCCTCATTTGTCCCACATAGTATCACCATGTCTGGTTGTGTAATCACACCCTCTAAGTACAACAATATTTGTGTACCTGGGGAAATTTCCCTGTGCCACGAGGGCCTGAACAGGAATTCTGTTGATAGTCAGAATGGCCCTCATTACAACCCCAGCGCTAAACCATGGCGCTATTAGCACCATGGTTGGTGCCAGTGTTGTAACGAGTCCGCAATGGTGGAATGGGGAAATACCGCCCCATTTCAAGTTTGGCGGGCGGTATTTCCCCAGTTCACCATGGCCCTTCCCCATTCCCATTTTCACCCCATAGGGCTCAATGGGAATGGGGAAGGCGCTAATTACGGTACCGCAAATTGCGGTACCGTAATTAGCACCGAGGTCCCTTTGCGGCACCCTACTTTAACGGCTGGTAAAACCAGCCGTTAAGGTCGGGTCCCGCAAAGGGACCTCGTAATCAGGCGTTAAGGGTTTAACGGCACCGACACCTTTTACGGTGCTGTTAAACCCTTAACCCCAGGGTCGTAATGACCCCTAATGTCTTTCCCTTCATCCCTGGTACCCATCTCAATAGTACTTGGAGCCCATATAGGACCACCTCGAAATGCATGGGCTGCCCTCATAATGTGCTGTGGGTATAGTAGGCCTGTTTAGTGGCTGCCACCCTTGCTGGGTACATGCTGGGAGTTGCGAACACAATACCTTTTTCTGTGAATGAAATAGTTGCTTTTAGCTTGCTTAACAAGTCTCCTCTGAATATGTTTATGGGAGTATCTTTTGAGTATAGTAGAGGTACTACAAGGTGTCTTTAGGGGTAATTCCTGTGTAACTAGAACCTTAAAAATAGCCCAGGGAAGCCCTCTCTGCCCAGAACTTCATTTAATAGTGGGAACACACCCTCCTTTATGCAAGATTTGGTGGCCCCTGTATCTATCAAGAAGGACAAATCTTTCTGTCCTATCGTCACTGCTAAATCAGGTTCCTCATCGGGGTTATCAGTTAGTGCAAAGACTGGACACACATACACTTTCTGTGGGCATTCCTATTGGGGCGTTATATTTTGCGGGAAAGGGGTCCCCCCAGAACTGTTACTCCTGTGCAATGGGGTGCCATGTTCTGGCCCAACAGTGTACTATCCCCTTGAGGGTATGTTTGCCTGGGCGCTTGCAATGCATTTGTGGGCATCCCTGGAATTGCTACCAGCCCTGCTCGGGGTGGGGACTGCTGGGGCTGTGGATCGGTGGGCAGCACTTGCTGCAGTGGTAGGGCCGGTTGTATTGTGCCCCAGGATTGTAGCACAGTTGTTGGCAACAGAGACGCACTTGTGCAGAGTGGCCTGGTTGACCACAGAGAAAACATGGGTCAAAAAACCTAGTCCCTGCCTCTCTGTAGCCACCTCCTTGACCCCTCTGCTGGTACCCTATGCCTTGTGGGCAGCATCCCCTTTGCTGGTAAGTCCACCCTTGTGAGTAAAAACCGGGCTATGGACCCTTCATGGGGGGGGCGTACTGTGGTTGCATGTACCTTCCTCTTGTGGCCCAGTCCATACTGGGAACCCCCTGCCCCCCACAGTTGGGTAGGAGTCACTTCTACAGGGCCTGGGGTGAGCAATGCCCTTTCTGTCGAGAGCTTTGCTAACTTATTTTGTATTAGCTTGTTCTCTTCCTTTGTGGTGTCATCTGCAGACTCCCTCTCCCTTTCTTGCTTCATTTTGCAATAGTGTACTATGGTTGACTGTATCTCTGGGCAACCTTTTGCTTCTATCCCCACTATTTTATCTAGGCATGTCTGCATGTCTGGGGGAAGACCTCTGACCAGTATAATCGAAAATGGATATGCATTCATTCCAGGATTTGTGTGTCTCCAGCGTCCAAAGATCCTGTATCTGTTGTATATATTCTGCAGGGTCCTCATCTGGCTTCATTCAAGGTATTGGGATGCATACATTTTAGCACCTTGCACACATGGGCGGAGCAGTTATTAAAGGGTGCTCCATCGTGTACATTTGTACTCAGTTTTACCCCATTGTATCCCGCTTGTTCCCATATTTTGTACCCTCACTCCTCTATTATCGCGGCAAACAAGCTCTTCATATCCCTGATCGCCAGCATGACCCATACTGTCTCCTTTTCGAGAACATATATCCACTTGCTCACCCCTGCCATATGGGAGGGCAAGCTTTATATCAAATTGTTCCTGTCTATTGTCTGCCATGGCACATAGTGCGTGTCTCCCCTCCCCTTCTGTAACAGGGACATTTGGGTAGTTCAGGGCCCGGTGTCCAGCCCACCCCTTGCACCCTTTGCCATCACTATCTTTGCCTTTTTCTTACAGAGGCTTGTCGACCAGTTTCTGCTCGTTTTACCCTTGTCCCCCTTCTTCTTTTGCCATCATCTCCTCTCCTTTTTCTTGTCTGCAGCCCAGGGATCGTCGTCCCCTGTGCTCATTCCTGCCGCCTTCTCCTCCTCATCTGAGACAAAACAGTCCTTGTCAGATGGGTACGGCCCTTCCTCTCCCTCATCATACTCCACATTGTGCAATTTAAACTTTATCTTCCCTGATGTCCACCCATCTCTACCCCCTGCAGTCCCCTGCTCCCTCTTCTGTCTTCACTCCTCCTTTTCTATCACCCTCTCAGCCTCCTTAAACATAGTGTCCAACTGCTGCTGTGTGCTTTTTTCTATGTTGGTTAATATTTTCAGTTGTGATTTTCCTTTGGTACCCTAGACCCGCTCTCTCTTCTTTCTACCCTTTTTTGATTCCCCCCTACTTGGGCAAATACGCCCATTTGGTGTACCCCGTGGCAGGTATCAACATTGGGTACAACCCTTAGGGAGGGGGCCGAGCACTAGGTGGTTCTGTCGTGTTGCTGTCCTGCCCACCCTTCCTCCTGGGCTCCTCCTTTTTCTCTTCGTAGAGCCCTAAAATATTTGGCTGGCTCTTGAGCTTTGATCCTTTATATGTTGCTAACAAGTATGAGAACATATGTACTATTACTCTGCTGTCGAACGTTCCCTCTCCTGGCCATTCGTGGAAACACTGTCCTGCAGTATCCTGAGCCCACTGAAAGGGATATTTAAATATTTTACCACAATGTTGGGGTAACTTATTACATAGATTATCTAGCGACGAGTCTATTCTAAAAGCCATCCCTACCCTGTATGTAGTCCCACTATACTACCGTCTGGAATATCCTCTGCTCTATTTACTTTAAACCTTGTCCACAATTGAAATTACCCTTATGCTCTTCATACCTACCCCAAATTCCCACTTTTTACTCTCCCCTTTCACACACCACCACCATCTCCTCACGCATCCATACTTACAATCCTTCAGCCTACACCCTATCCATATTCACTGGCCCTCTCCAAATGTCCGCCCACTCACACCAGTCACGCTCTCTGGCCTTCTCCTCAGGCCTGCCCACTCACTTGGTGTTAGTATAATACTGGACATCTACACAGGCCCACCAGGTTCCTAAATATTCTAGGAATGTATGCAGATGCCTGGCCATCTCTCTTCTCTGTGTCTGCCACTACTAAGCCAAGCGCAACTATTTACACCTAATTTCTGGTGTCGTCCCTTCCACCTAGGCTAACTCCACATGAACCAACAAATACTACAACTACTACTAAGTCAACACAAAACAAAAAATCTGAGCAACAGATGTACTCAACATTTACTACCCTACGAAGCGCCCTCTTTCAACAAATCAACAAATCATAAACACCCCATCCCAAAAATGACACAACTATACAATCCCCTGCACTACGTGCAACTCTTATCTCCTGCCACCTTCTACGCACTCTTCTGCTGTAATGCAGATGTTCCTGCCACACACCCACTCCCTATCAGATGGGTGGACCTACACTCTAAGACTTCTACGGCCGAATGTTCTCTGCCCTGTAAGTTGCATCCTAAACACCATAACAGAGCTGTGCCCCCCTCCTTGGGCATGCAACCATAGTATTGCGTGTTCATGTGAGGGTACACTCACATGTCATAGAGATTCCCGAGTTCTCCTGGCACCAAGCCTTCCCTACGGCTCACCTCTCCACCTGAGCACAGGCAGTGCTCGGGACCAGACAGATCTTTGTGAACTCAGCGTCTGCAGGGCCTCCTCAGTTGTGCACATAAGACTGGTCTGCGGTCAACTGACCTGCGCACCCCAGTAGGGCAGCTGGAATACCCACAGTTGGCCACAGGAACTGAGGATCTTGCTGGGGCCTCCAAATGTAACAGAGGTCCTCCAAGGCAAGTAATGACTGGAACACCAAAGTAAAACAAAATAGAGCGTACACCAAGCAGGAACTAACGCAGTTTATTACAGGCCCAAACGCACCCGAGGGCTAGGTGCGCTATATAAATAAAATAAATACGGTTCAAACAGCACGGTGGAACGAAACTGAATGGAGAGAGCTGTCAATGCTGCAAACCTTTTAAGCATTCCTCATGAATTAGTATAGACAAAATTGTAGCAACTTTTAATTCATCCTACGAAGCTCATTGGTGGGACCATGTCAGTCCCCTTTTGCTAAACAGACAGTACCTACTCAGGATGTCAGGATTGGAGCAGTCCATCCTGACCCCCGCTGTCCAACACCACCTCTTGTGAAGTCACAAACCTTCCCACACTGCCCCAAAATTATGTTTATTAAACATTACAGTATTACAGCGTTATATCACGCCTTGAAAAACTTGTGTATAGGTGCGTTATAAATGCCATATCATATCATATCATTGTGCTGACCACTGGAACTTTATTATTCTGCCATTAGTCAGTTCTTATGAGACACACAAGACAACCTGAGCTTGGCATAGGGGAGACATTCACACAGCATACAACCAATGAGGTGCCCTGTGGATATCAGCAAGGACACAAAACACTATTGCACCGTACGGACACAGAAACTCTCCTGCTGATTTGTTCCTTCCTGGCTCAACCCTTGCCCCACAGCCCTCTTCCCAGGCCCGTCTGCCAAGCTGTCATTTTAAATTGCTTAGCCCACTGTGATTTTACTCCTATTTGCCTGTATTTATTTATTGAATCCCTACATTTCCCAGCGAGCGCCCATGTGCCTGGCTCGCTGACCTCGAAAGTATATGCTGGTCCCAATTCCCAGTGACTACAGTCTCAGGGGAATGGTCAGCTTGCAACTTTTTTCCAGCACACTGCTGTAGCTGAGCACTCGAGAAATTCATGTCTGCCCAAGATACATAGCCTATGGCTGTGAAGAGACAAATGTTTTACTTACCTGCGGGCTATGTTCCAAAATGTCTTTTCCGTCATTCATATTATACTACACTACCACTCCTTCCCCATTGTCCCTGCCTTTGATCCCCATCCCCCAAAAGCCCCCTTTTTCTCCATGTTCCCCTGGGTGCCCCCAATCCTGCTCTTCCCCAAGGACATCTTTGGCTGCACCTGTGCCCACAGCACCTAAGTTACACGTTGCATCTGTCTATGATGTACCCACCTCTTGGAATACCCCTTCCCTATAAGTCCCGCAAATGGTAGGTGTGCCCCCCTTGGCAGAGCTGAATCTGCACCTTTACTGCACGATGACAGAGTTTGATATTATGAAAAGGACCACCGAGTGGCAAATAACTCACACTTTCTTTGTACACTTGAGGAAGAAGAGGGCAGATTTTATGACCCGGTCAAAGTACAGGGTCAGTGAGGATTATCCACTCTGGTGGATACTGGATCCCAAGCTACTCCCATGTACAAAAAGGCTTTCGACCAACTGAATTTAGGAAGGGGGAGAGTCACCAGATTCCCCTCATACCTATTCCTGGACAACTCCAAAATGTTGATGGGAATGCGATCACTGTCGAAGGGACGGCGGATCTAGAGATAAAAATTGAGTGACATTGTTTAAAACACTGGGTGATAGTCATGGCTCCAGGTGGCACTCCTTGTTTACTTGGGAACTATTTTCTTCAGAGGCTATTACCTCTGATTGACTGCATGAACCTAGTCCTCTGGACCCAGACTAACCAGCCCATTGAACTAAAAAGAAGTACTGGTTATGGGAGTCTGAATGGCACCTGCCATTTTATTGACCCGGCGTACTGATAAATTAGAATTTCACTTTCAGAACAATCAAGTCCCAGAAATCACCATCATCTCTGTAGGAGGACAAACTGGTGATGGGAACTCTTCTCAACTTTTGAAAATCAACCTTCCTCCCAGTTACAAGTGTCATTCCACACTGGAAGCGAATGCTCTTAAATCGTATACCAGTATAAAATTAGAAGAAACACCAAATCCCTTCAAAGAGAAAGGTGTAAAACCAACTCAACGTCTGACCGATATTCAGAGAAAGGGCAAACACTGGTCTTTCCTCATTTAGATAACTGAGGGGGAGGAGCCAGTATTCGCCAGTGTATGCCTGAATAATGGAAAAAGCTTCATCACAGAAGGATTATTCTGGAAACTCCAAAATGTTCAGACCATTCCCACATTTAAATTAATTGACAAATGGGAAGTTGGTCAGGAAACACAAAATTCTAAACATTTCCTGCCTAGCAAGAGTATGCTAAACATTTCAATTGTCAGCAAAATTATAGAACAGAATTGTTGGGTTTTCAGAGATGTGCCTTGGAACTTTTGTTTGGGTAGTGATATTCTAAATCGATTCACAATTAGTCTAGACTTGATCAACAACAAAGTATGGTCACGACTCGGGGGTAACCCCATGGGCTTTGACAACACCGAAAGAGCATTTTGGTCAGATTCAAGTGGGAGAAGAGGTCACCATCCTAGGATTGGTGTGACAATTCACCATTCCCCCTCAAAATTAAGTGAGGACAGAACCTCAAATATAAGGACACCTACATCAATTTGAACTCTCACCTCCAAGAACAAGGTTTATATTTACATCTGACACCTTTAGTTGATCTAGAACATGACACTGTATTACTTTGGGTACGGACACCACTTTTGGAATGGCAGTTGATGCCCAACATTATTCTGTTGATTTAGGTAATTAAACAATTGGGGGCCACATCCTCATGAATGTTTTGACATCATTGATGGTATTCCTCCAGAAAAGATGGATACCCATCAGGAAGGATGAGGTGGTATTTAGAGTTAATGACAACTACCATGAATCCCAGGACCTTCATGACCAGGAAAACACCATCAAGAGAGATCACTTCACACAACTGGAGGATAACGCTGAGATTTTCAAGCCCAAAGTCTTTCCAGATTTCAGGCAGATGGTCGAGGAATGGACCCATCTTGCTGATGCATGTGAGACTGAGGAGATGATGTATTGATCAAGACCTCAACTGTGGAAGAACATATTGCAGAAATTCTCTATGTTTTGGCCCAGTTAAATAAGGCCAGAGTAAAACTGTCTTTTCAGATGGCACAGTGGTGTAAGACTATAGTGAACTTCCTAGGGCACAAAATCACCAATCAGGGTCTCAACCCACAGGCAAAAAAGTGAAACCCTTATTGAAATTGAAAGACCTTACTATGTGAGAATTGAGAACCCTTCTTGGACTCACTAATTATAGTCAAAAGTTAATTGAAGACTATGCCAAGTTCACTCGACCTTTGGTCCATTTATTAAAGGCAGTAGTCAAGTGGGAGTGGGATCCGAAACAATCCAAGACAGTTAAACAACTATAAGAAGCCTTTTTCAAGCTCCTTGTTCACTTACCCCTTTAGGAATAAGGATTTCTTCTTGGAGACTGGATTTTCAAATACCTACCTAACAGCAGTATTGTACCAAATGCACAATAAGGTCAACAAAGTTATCTCTTATGACAGTAAAACTTTGTGCTCTGTGGAGGAAAAATTCAATGACTGTGAAAAGGCACTCCTGGAAACGGTATGGGCATTGCAAAATTACCACCCGTATATCCAGGGGGAGCACATCACTGTAGAGACTCCTCACCAACCCTTGCAGTATGTACATAGTGACAGAATTTGGGCTGGGAATGTAAGTAATTGCAGAATTACTTCCTGGATTCTGTCCATGCAAGGTTTTCCTGTGGAGGTCAGATAATAATAACAATAATAATATTTTATCATTTATATAGCGCTACAAACCCTCAGGCATCTGAGCACTGCTTATTATTACCCACGGTGTGTGGTGCTCATTTATCGACCTCGGAAGGATGGAAGGCTGAGTTTGGCCCTGCTGGAATTTGAACCTGTGTCAGCAGGCTCTGAACGGATGTCAAAGCGAGTGCTCTACTCGCTGTGCTATCGGACCGGCTATTGCCAAACAAGAAGAGTCCTCTAATGCAATGGTTGGCTGACTTGCATGCTTGTGTTCAAGAAAACTGCCTTGAGGACGAAAGTCTGAAGACTAAAGACAATATGGAGGTGTACCTAACATCCCCACACAAGGTCTATAAAGCATACACTTGCCAGGGGATACCCACCGTTTATGTGGTCAGGTGCTCCTACTATATTGGCAATAATGGGGAAAAAGAGCTAGCAGCTGGCATAGGGAATGGCTGGGTGAATGATATCCCAGAGGCCTCTGCTGGTTACAAAATAGGACCACAAATTAGTCAGGTGGCAGAGTTTATGGCTGTTCATCAATCCATCCTCGCTGCAGTACACCACCAACTCAAAGAACTGGTGATAATCACTGATTCTGACTTTGGCAGGAATGGGCTTGTGGAAGACCTGATAAGCTGGAATGATATGTGGTAACGTCAAGCCATTAAAACATGGAAATTAAATCTAGTCAATTGATGACCTGGTGACCTCTAATGGGATGACCATATATTTAAAAAAGATAGAAGGTCAGGATAAGACTGGGAATGGCCTGGAAGACAAGTTGACTAAAACTGTAGCACTGCAGGGGTATTTTATAGATGCAGAATCCCTGTTGGTGAACTCCAAGTCACAGCTTCCAACTGGTCTCAAACTCTTTCCAACAATGAACTCTCAACTGCTCAATGGAGTAAGGATGTCCTGGATGCAGATGTGATTACTGCACAAAAAGGGGGCACTATTATTGGAAAATAATATCAACACCTTCAAGACCCTGCAAGTTTTCCTCTACCAGCCTCGAATTATACTGGTAAAGAGAACCTCCAGGTATTGATGAAATTTTCCAAAATGTTTTTAATCCAAGACGGTTTGTTGGTACGGAGATACCTATTTGGATGTGACCAGTGGGTGGTACCTACCTAATTCTGGAGCCTGTTGAATCATGCCCATGACAAAACCACTGCCGTTCATAGGGGTTTTCACATGACATTTGAAATCTTGTGTGAGGTTGCATACTGGCTACACATGGGCCAGGACCTCAACATATATCTAACATGGTGCCTCATGTGTGCACAAATTTAGACAAATTCCCCCACACACAGAGATCCCTTCTCTGGGGAATGACACTGCCTTGGTCTGATGTGCAAGTCCATTTCATTGAGCCAATGATGTGCTGCTCTAGAGGAAACAAGAACATACTGACAGTAACATGCTTGTTCACAAAGTGGGTATAATATCTTCCTACCCTGAAATGTAAGGTGGAGACAGCTGCTGCGCTGCTGCGCTAATGATCAATCACATCTTCTCTTGTTTTGGCATCCCGCAAAGGATTGAGTCAGACTGAGGAAGTAATTTTACCAGTGAGGTGATGGCCAAGATGTGGGAGAATCTAGTGGCAAAGAGAAAACTCCACATCGCCTACCACCAGGCATCAAACGGAGGGCTTAAGAGATATAATAAGACAATTGTAAACATACTGAAGATGTTTGTGGCAGTCTCTGGACACATTTGAGACATTTGATTACTGCGTGTCCTGATGGCTTTTAGGTGTGCACCATTTTCTGCAACCAAAATGTCTCCATTTGAGCTTATGACCGGATGAAGAATGGGGTTACCTCAGCATATGCTCTATAGAACTCAGGAGCAGACACTCATTAAAGCACCCACCACTCATAAGTTCATTGGGAATCTAAGAAAGCACCTCAAGTAAGCTTTTGCTTATGCTCACCGCAATTTGGAGTAGTCATCTGAAGGGATGAAATCATACTCTGATTTAAAGTCCATGAAAAAAAGAGTATGAGGTAGGTGATACAGTTTATCTTTACAACTTCCAGAGAAACCAGACCAAGGAACGGAAATGTCTTCCATCTTGGTGGAGTAGTCTTGAGTTTGTGGACACAATTTCACCTGTAGCCTATAAGATCTGCATCCCAAAAGAAGAACAGACAGAAGAGAAATGGGTTGATATCTGTAACGCTCACCTGACTCCCACGGAGGCGCTGGCCTGGTTCGCGCTGCTGTGACCTCTTCTAAGGTGATGCGCAGGGTTCGGAGGACGGACTGGACCGGGCCCCCAAATCTGGCTTGTCTGGCTCGCAGAAGTATCCTTCTGTAGGCGAAAATAGGGGATTAACTGTCTGCGGGGTAATGCAATCAGCCTCCCACTTCCCCTCTCACCCTTCTCGAAACCCTTCTGTGATTCCTCGTAGCGTCTCACCTTAGGGTCTGGAAGGACGAGCTCTCCATCCTGCTTCTGATGCAGGGGCGCGTTGGTATCCAGTTACTTCACTGGATTTTCGGATTGGTGAGAATCAAACTTTCTTGACTTCCAGGGAAGTTTTTTGATAAGAGGTTCCCCTTGTGTCCATGCATTAATGTACTAATGCTAGTGTCTTTTTCCCCATAGGGGCCGGGGTACGGAATGCCGGGGAACAGGCACCGACCCGAGATGAGAGGTGAAATCCTTGTAGAAATCAGGTAAGTCCTTAATGAGCGTTTTTTTTGGTAATGTCTTTTCATTCGCTCATTAATGCTAATGTCTTTTTTTCCCCTTAGGGGCCGGGGTCCGGAAATGCCAGGATGCGGCGCGGACCCGAAATGAAGAGGGAATGAATCAACAGGTAAGTCTTAACATGGAGATTTAGCTTTCCTTATTCCCTTCTCTCTCTCACCTTTTGTTCTGGTCTTTTTCTCCCTAGGCGCTGGGGCGTGACTGCGAATCCGGATGATCGCTGCTGAACATGGAGGCGCCCAGTAAAGGTGAGTGGAATGCGGCGCTGCAGCGATCGACACGATGAGCTTTTAAATAAAAGTCTTCCTTTTCAGGATTGTCGGCGAGATGTCTCCGGGATGCGGATTTAGCAGGTAAGGACTTTTCCTTCTTCTGTTCTCTTCTTCTCTTCCTTTGCAGGTGATCCAGGATGCTGGCAGGCGTGGCAGAAGTCAGGATGCAGGAGCAGACACGGTGAGCGTCCAGCTGCTAGATGCAGAACAACGCGAAGCACGTGTGGCTGTTCGGGTGGGGTTTAAATAGCCTTGGAAGAAGTTCCAGGTATGTATCCTTCCTCCAATCAGGTATGTATCCTTCCCCGACCACGCCCGGATGGTAAATTGGTCCCACAGGTAAAGTAGTTCCTTTCAGGCCTCAAGGAGGCCGGGATCCTGCAGCATGGTCTGCATCAGGTAAGTGCACCCAAGCACATCCATAATGAGCCTGGCGCCTATGGCGCCTATGGCGCCTATGGCGCCAGGACTGATGTCTTTTATGAGCCTGGCGCCATAGGCGCCAGGACACTGTCCAAAGGGCCCCTATATGGGGTTGCTGGGTCCTTCCTTGGGGATTGGATGTCCGCTTTCGGGGACGCAGGGCTTGAACCGGCTCCCCGGGAGCGGGCATCAAGACAATATCAAACAATTATAAATCTGTCATCCCAGACCAGCTTTACAAGTGATTGCGGTTAGAGCCGAGGAACCATCTGAGAAATGAAAGGTAACATCAGAACCCCTGATGGAAACTAAAATATATAATAGGTGAGTAATGAAATTCAAGTAATAATTTATGAGTCATGATCCTCAGTGAATAATGTTTGTTCTGAAATGTTATCTGGGCAATGAAAATGTAGAGGAAAATACTTTAAAACTCTTTTTACTTCTCTCTTTAGAAATTGTATTCCATTTATTCCAGCCTGGTGACTAGAAGAAGTGGAGTCCTGGGAGGACCCATGGTACCCTTGAGAGGAACCAAGGGGAAAAAAGGAGAAGTCCTTTACATACCCCTGGAATGCAAAACCAGGAGGTGGAGACTAGACTTCCCACTCCCTGAGGATGAAAAGAGCAGGACATGCTCCCTCGAAGAAGATGAATTGTGAGAAGAACCCGTCTCCTCCCTGCTCTTTCCAAGGAGTGACATCATACAAAAGAGCTGGGGGGGGCGATCTGTGAGTTTCAAATACCGTCCCCAGACAAAAAGCAAACTGCATTTAGCAACTTTGGGCTTAAAAATGCAGAGCATTGAAAACACACAGAGATGGCTGCCAAACTGAAAGGGCAGCATTTCATTCTAAACTGCCAATCAAAATGCTGTTCCAGAGAAATAAAATTAAATGGGCCTCACATTTGAGTGACTAGACCAAAGGCCTGAGGCTACTTTTCTGTACATGTGACTGATGTCTAAAGTGCAGCCTTGCTGACACATACATCAAAGAATAAAGGGTAACTTTGCAAAAACAGAAACAGTGACTATGGAAAGGTATGCATTTGCAGCTTAGAACAATGAACACATGGGAAAACAAATCTCCATTGCCAGAGTCATTTCAATATATGTAAGGATGTAAAGATGAACACTGAAGGCATAATGTGAGACATTAAAATGCTTCATGTGTGAAAGAACCTATAACATTTAAAATCACTGTTTTCCATTCAGGAGAAATGGCTTCTGTTTCTGTTCAGAATACTGACACAGTGACCTCCCCCTACCTCCTATTTATGGTGGGTTGGGACCAGCAACTGGATACATAAAAGCAGCCTTTAATGAGTTGACCTTTCTAAAATAAAATAATTGCATTTAAAACTCAAATTGCGGTCCATCTCCTTGAGCTAATGACATTTGAAAGACACCAAAATGTGCTTTATGAGTCAGGAGTTGAGTTGGACTCATCTGGCCACAGATATAAGATTACTTCTGCAGGCCTTTGACTTCGCAAGAATGCTGATGGATTTATACCAGCCTGGGTCAACAAAAAGAAACAGATGAATTTCCATCTAAGTGGACAAACAAAATGTACAGCTGATTGTAATAATAATATGTATGTAATTAATAGAATGACAAAGGGTTACATAGAAGATCATACTTTGTTCATTTTCTCAGGAACCATAAAATGTACAATACTATAAACAATATCACTGTACAGCTTAAGAAAGGGCCTATCTGTTGATTCAACTGTCATAAAACAGAGTTAAAACTTAAAATGTGTTTTAGCTCCCCTGAAAATGTCATGAAGCAGAGATTCAGGGAGGTGATAGCTTGATATATTAGATATCTGTAAAGAAAGTTTCATGTTGATAACTGTTATAATGTTTAATAAATCATGAAAAACTCCCATTCGAACCTGCAACATCGCATCTTGCTGAAATGACACACACTTCATTAGGCCAGACCCTGTTAGGCATATATATATATATATATATATATATATATATATATATATATATATATATATATATATATATATATTACACGGCCACGGTAGTGGCCGTGTAGTTATGGTTAAGTAGCTGTTTCCATGGGAAGAACACTTTTTTGGCCGCTTATAACTCTGCTCCCCCTGGACGAATCCTCACCAGACTTTGCAAAAAAAGTATATTAGCCACTCTGAATTTGTTTGCAAAGTTCAGTGATGTTTGGTCCAGGGGGGGAAAAGTTATAGGGGGGGTTCCAAAACATCTTTTTTTTCCATAGACTGAATGGGGGAAAAACTTTGCGCACAGCTAAAGGTCAAACCGCTGGACGGATTTTCACGAAATTTGTGGCAGGTATAGGGGCTTGGTCCAGAAAGCATGCTTTTGTAAATTTGGTGACAAACCATGCAGTATTTTTCTTTAAAATGACCAAAACGTATGTCTCAAAAATATCTATGTACACTCAGCGGTCACACTTCCCTGTTTGCTCCGTGGACAAGATAACGATTGGCTAATGAGCTCGCGTCATGACCGCGGACACGCAACGTCTCTGCTGATTGGCTGCTGCGAGACGTGTTCTGCGTCAGATTGTTTGACTGCACCCGACATCTTGGATCCGCCGATAGCGGAGCAACAACCAGCGTACACATGCTATATTTATAAAACTCCTTAGCTGTGTCACAGAGCGTTGGGACAGGTTCAGACAGTAAGACATGGGTGATCAATGCATTTGTTCTGGGGGTCGGTCTTCACGATGTATTTTCTATGGCCACCTTGTAGGCACAGAAAATGAGGGGTGTAATAACGGTAGCATTTCAGTCCATACAGTGCACAGGAAACATGTTACTGTTGTAAGGAGACGCGTAGCCACTGCACACCCATCCCATGTAATATCTACGGACATATAGCTAGGAGTGAAGGCTCTGGCCAGGAGCAGTGAAATACAACCATACTTATATAAAAAAAACACTACCACACATCACTGAGGTGGTTGCGGGGAGACCCTGCACTCTTGCGTGCATGACCGAAGGCCTTTCACCCAATAACAAAGTTAGAACCTCTTCATGATTTATTTTCTATGGCCACCTTGTAGGTACAGAAAATGAGGGGTCCAATAAGGGCAGTATTTCAGTCCGTGCAGTGCACAGGCAACTTGTAACTGTTGTAAGGACACGCGTGGTGTTAGGGAACATTGAAATTGCCAACATGCCGTAATTGCAAAACTTTTTCCTATGGGTATTGTATTCATTAGTACGCCGCCATGGGTGTCACATGCTATGGTGGTTGTGGGCAGGGACTAGAGTCTTGGATGCATGGCTGTTGGCTGAAGGCCGAAGGGCTTACTTCCAAAACTCTAGGCCCTGGCCACACACACGCAGCATGTCACACCCATGGACACACCCATAGTAATGCATATAGATTGCCTGGTTGTGGGGAGTGTGTGCAGTCTTGAGTGCATGGCTGAAGGCCATGCACCCAACAACAAAGCTATAACCTCTTCACTTACAAGCCCACATGGGTTTTATCTAGTGCAGTGGTTTTGGCCAAGATGTGTACTTTTGGGCGCATGGTTGTAGGCTGTATGCCATACACCTAAGCATGCACCCAAAAGGAAACTTGTAAGCACTGCAGTTATAAGCCACTTCACAACCCTATATTGAAATGTATGAATATACACCTACGATTTGCCCACAAACAATGAAGCATTTCAGAGCTACATAGACACCCCTAGTATTCAACATCAGTCCGGTGGCTGTGGGGAGGGTCTGCAGTCATGAGTGCATGGCCGCAGGCTATGCACCAAACAGAACAGTTGTATGTCGTGTACTTACAAGGCACAATGGGTGTGATATGGTGTGGTAGTGCATCACTCAGGCGGATGTTGGGCGGGGCTGCAATCATGGGTATATGGCCGAAGGCCATTCCCCAAAAGCACATATATATGTAGTATACTTATATGCCGCAATGGATGTCATATGGTGTGGTAGTAGTGGCCAGGATGCACAGTATTTGAACAAAGTAATAAGAACTGCAGTTGTAAGCAACTGTGCATTTTACATACTGTACACCCATAAATTGATAATTATATGGCCTCAAATTCCCTTCTGTAGCCTGTGGCTACAAACTACTGCGACATATCACAGCTGTTGGTACACCTGTACTATGCAACATCATTAAGATGGTTGTGGGGAGGGTGTAGCATTTTGGAAGCATGGCCAAAAGCCATGCTCCCAAAACCAACTTTGTATATAGTGAAATGAGAAGGCACAAAGGTTCCGATATGCTGTGGTGTTTCTGGCCAGGACCCAGAGTCTTGACTGCATGCCCAAAGGCCATGCACCCAAGACTGAAGTCATAAGCAGTGGAATTATAAGTGAATATGGGAGTGGTGTAATACACTAGTTGTGTGCACGCCCTAATGTCTTGGCTGCATGGCTGCAGGCGATGGTCCCAACAGTAAATTTATAAGTAGCTAATTTACAAGGACCATGGTTTCGATATGCAGCAATGGTTGTGGCTAGGAAGTATACTCTTTGTACTTTGCTCATAAGGCGTAGGTTGTAGATTCAACACTGAAGATGAAAGTGCCAGCCTCCAGCCACTGCAGCATATTACTACCATAGAGTAGACTTGTAGATTCGCATGAGTAGAAAATGACTGCCAATATACTTACTCCTTACTTTGTTCAGAATCCACATATATTTTTTAAATGCCTTTCCTACTTCATGGAAGTATCCCTTTTTAATTTCTCTAATAAAAGAAAAAGGTATGTTAGTCTTTGCATTTCATGAAAACTTACTACATTGCATAATAGACAGTTTACCTTTTTTTAACCCTCATATTTAGTTTACAAACCAGTGTACTGTGCATTGTGCTCAGTTTCTGAATTTTCTTTTCTAATCCTTGGGTCTGGGGGAAAAAAATCCTTGTCGGATTCAAAAAACCCTTCTTTTGCTATGGTACTAACTACTTCCTTGTTTCCTTTGAGTGTTTCCTTCATCTTTCTGATTAATGTTATGTTTGTTGCCTTCCTGCCGATTTTTAACAACAGTTACATACCTGTAGGCGTATTGTAACTGTGCATTTGTTCTTACAGATCTGTGATATTCATTTATTTGTGTCATTGTTATATACTGTTTCCTTCATCTTTCTGATTAATGTTATGTTTGTTGCCTTCCTTCCGATTGTTAACAACATTTAGATACCTGTAGGCGTATTCTAACTGTGCATTTGTTCCTACAAATCTGTGATATCCATTTATTTGTGTCATTGTTACATCCTCTTGGGCAGTTAGATACCTATCGGCATATTCTAACTGTTTGTAGTCTTTTACATAATTTTTTGGCAATCTTGAAGTACACATTATTTATTCAATTTTGGCTTTAAGAAGATTAATACGCATTTGTAAGATTAGCTGGCAATCTTTGCTTTAGAGTAATGGTGCTATCATTACATTCAAACCATCCATATTTCTTTTTAATGTATGCATTGTAGTGACCTGCACTGGTTGTAGTTCCTGCATGGTAGATTATACCTCTTGTTGTTAAGGTTTTCTTTTCAAGTGACACTTGACCGTGTGTGAATCCAGTCAGTTTGCAGTTGTTTTTGGTACCATCTGCATTATAACGTCGAAGCATAAGTATTATGTAGGCACTGTGTGATTGTATTAGTAAGGTGGAGCTATTGTCTGAATTGCAAATAGTACATAATCTGCCATGGTTTGCATTCTGTACAAGTTGCTGAAATGGAATGCTTTCACAATTTGGTATGGAAACATACACAAATCGCTCATTTGGGATTTGGTCCTGTATCACATTGCTATAGAGACTGCATGCATGTTTCCACATGTACGAAATCTGAAAGATTTCATTTACAGGTATACTTTTGTTTTCCAATACTAATAGTAAGCACATTAGAAATTCTTGTGGATCTTCTTGTGAGTTCAGAGTGAATCTCACCATTCCAACACAGTCGTCCAATTCTTGCCGTATTCCATGAACACTGCATGTGTTGTCAGGATTGCTTGTTGCATTTCTATGAAGCACTAACATTTGCAAACACAATTGGTCTGTACTGTGCAAGTAAATATTGCTAACAATTGGTGGCAATTGAAATAGAATATTCATTGCTACATTTGCATAGCAATTTACCCCACTTTCATTTGCAAATTTGAATGGAACTTCTAGTTCTGTATCTGAGTGCATTTTTCGGAATTTCTGTTCCTTCTTTGCTGACGGTCCTGGTTTACATTCCCTAATAGGTTCTTCTTTGTTTGTGGTAATTGCTGAAACTTTAGCTTCTTTTCTTTTCTATGAGGAATTTGCTGTTGGATTCTGTTGCATTTCTGTTTCATTTAGTTTTCTTTTACCACGTTTTACTTTATCTGGAACAGGATATTGTTTCAGATGAGGGGTGTACAGTGAGCGCAGTCTATGTATTCTAGAATGCAAGGAATATCAGCTTTCACTTTATTTGCATCAAAGTTCATTAGCAATAGACCGTCAAGTGTATGTAAGCGTGATAATGCTACGTAGCTCATGCCTTCTTTAAAGAATGTGTTTGCTATATCTATCAATGCTTTGTCTAGGGTAAGACCTTGGGATTTATGAATGGTAACTGCATATGCAAGAGTTAGAGAAAATTGCTCTCTACGTACATACATGTCTTTGAACAGAAGGAATCGAGCAATTGAGCGCCTTATCCTTTTCACTTCTGAAACTTTATCAAAGCAAATATTGACAAACTGAATGTTGCTGTCACGTGGGTATGATTGAAAGCCAACAACTGTACCTAGTGCTCCATTAACTAGCCCTTGCTCGACGTCAAGGTTACGTTTCAGCATTACTCTACAATTTAAGCATAATTTTTATATTTTTTCCAACCCAGCTGTGTTGGAGATTGAATTTTCGAAACTATTTAGTCTTGTTGTGGCTTGCTCACACATGGGTACTATCATACCATGTACGTCTAGTTTGTCTGTAGCATTAATTTCCATTATTGGTTGCATTTCTTTATTTAACATTATTTCATTGAATTTGAAACAGCTTGCAAGAGTTGGCATTAAGGCCATACAATTGACACTTTTGTGCCCTATTTGTTCCATAACATCAGTTGCACATGCATTATCGCCATGAAGTGCATGAATGTGCCAGTTTTTCAATACAACTTGTGCTTCTTGCGAGATAGTACACCAACTCTAATACTTTTTAAGATGTTGGCATAAGTGAGATCTGCAGATTGCCGCATATTCTCAGTTAATTCTCTGTATTGGAAATGTTGCCAAAGGTTGACATTACCTATGCTACCAACAGTTCTCCGGCAGAGTTTGTGGCCTAACGTTTTAAAAATAGGTTCATCTTTCATTGGTGTCAATTGTAGAAGATCTCCGAAAACTATAATGTGTTTCACTGCAAAGACTTCTTCGTTGTTACTTTTAAGTACTTCTTGTAATCTGAGGGTAATCAAAGCCAACATTAGGTTGGATACCATGCTCACTTCATCTATTAGTAGCATTTTCATTTGTTTTAATACTCAGCGTAATTCCATTGCAGCTTCTGCAGAAAGTTTGTAATAGTCTAATTTATTTTGATGCTCTACTGGAAGCAGTAGTAATCGCTGTAAAGTGACACCACCTATGTTGTAGGCAGCTAAACCTGTGGGGGCCATTACAACAGCTGACAGTATGTTGTTTGTCAATTGTTGAAGGAACTTGCTGATGATTTTGATTAAGAATGTTTTCACTGATCCAGCTTCACCACTCATGTACAGCAGTATAGGTTTGTAATTTTGGCAGGTACATTCCTTATTTTCGTGTTGTACACCATGTACAATTTGTTTTGTTACGTGTTCGAAAATGGTGCGATGATCTTTGTTAAGTTTTGCTTGTTGTACATTTAAGTCTTCTGTATCTTCTTGATACTGATACATGGAGTTTTCTACTTCTGCCATAGCTACTTCAGCCTCATTTGCTTTTAGTGGTTGTCCTAGTGGTTCTTGACTTCCTGTTGCAGAAGGTTGATTACTGTCGGAAGAGTCCTTATCTAGGGGGGCCTGAAGTTCTTCTTCCTGTTGCTGCTCATTGTGTAACATTGTTTTGTACTGCGTAAAGTTCACATCAGTGATAGCGCTTTCATTTGCTTTGAAAGCATCTTCATAGCAGTCACAGTTTTCTAGTATGTTTTCCTCTTTTCTCCATGGTTTGAAAAGTTGTAACAGAGGCATGTAATATAGTTCTTTCTGTTGAGGAGTTTTTAATGACAATTTTACATGATTAAGTAAGCTTCGTTTGGTAAGTTTCACTAAGCTCCCTTCACAATCGGTCACTGTATATCTACGTTTGCTTTCATCTGGTTTTACATTATTTTTGTATACAAAGTTTTGAGCTATGTGGTATAGACACATGCTTTCCAAAGTGCTACTCGTGTTAGGATAGTATGTGTCCAGTAAATTGTTTTTTAGAATGTCTTGGCTATTGGGATCATTTCTGGCAATTGTTTCTATGTCCTCATATGATTTCAGCACTCTTTTTCTAGATTTTGTAGGACCAAGCCTTAGCCATACTATGTTGTCTGATTTACCATACAAAGCAGTACCGGTTAAACGATCTGCTGCTTCATAGGTGCCAAATTCTCTATGAGAGAGAATTTGTATGCCTAGGCTGTACAATTTCTGTGATAATGTTTTGTCTGATGCTAGGTCATCCCAGAGGTGTTGAAGCTCTGTTTTTTCTGCTTTTGTTAAGTAGGCTGTAACATATCATGCAACTGCAGTTGAATTGTCTGCAATGTACTGCACATCTATGTTTGCATTCCATAAGAGGGCAATGATTGCATTGTAATCATTGATATATTTTGATTCTTCCCTTCGTTTTATGTAATACGTGTTCTTAGGTGATTTACCTTTAACACTATGTCGAACGGAAGACATGAAGTTGTTTACTTCACCTTTTTCTGTAACTGGTCTAGGGAAACCAAAGCGGCATTTGGTGTAGTATTTACCTTTGTTTTTGTATTTGCGGCGACAATATTTGCCACATTTGTGTCTTTGAAATTGTAAAATCTGCCTATGCAGCTCACTATGTGTCTGTTGTGAAGGGATTTCACAAGTGACATATTTTTGGATAAACTGCAAAACAGTGCTATCACTGTCGTGACCAAATTACGGTGCACCTTTGATCCATAACTGTAACGCTCACCTGATTCCCGTAGAGGCGCCGGTCTTGACTGGGCGTATACCGTATCTTCAAAGGTGATGTGTAACACACGGCTGGCTCTTTGGGCTGGACCTCTGTGCACTGTATGTCTGACTCGAAGGGTAAGATGTCTGCAGATAGAAAATATGGGATTAAGGAACTGGGTTATTGAATGTCTCTCTCTTCTTCCCTTTCTCTTCTCCTGTAGAACCCCAAAGGTTAACGCTCTCACCTTAGGTAAGTGAACGCTGTGCTCTCCATCTGCCTCGGGGCAGGGTGCTGTAACCAGTTTCTTCAATGGATAAGGGGAGCAGGCCTCTTGACTTCAGAGGACTGCTGTTCTTCGTTTACTGCACGAACGGTAAGTTTCGAGTAATTGTAATGTCTTTAAAGTCTTTAGTAATGATGTCTCTTGTTTTGCAGGGTTCCGGCGATGGCGGATGACGGGCTGAAGTGAGTTGAAGATGGAGCCCGTGTGATGAATAGAAGCGCCTGGAAGCACGTAAGTAAGCGCTTGTTGCCTGCTTCACGATGCGCTCTAACTGTCTTTTTATTTTGCAGGTACAAGTTTGGAGCGGCTGCAGGGTGCCGGAATACCCACTGGGTTAGATGTGGAAAGGAGAAATGGCACGTGAGTATTAAAGTTCCCCAATGTCTTTAAACGCACCTTGTTTTGTCTTTCAGATGCGGGATGCAGCGCCGAAGGCCTCCGGAGCGTGCGAAGAGTTGGTAAGCTTTTGTCTTTCAGATGCCGGAATGCAGTGTGAAGACCTCCGGAGCGCACGAAGAGTAGGTAAGCCTTTGTCTTTCAGATGCCGGAATGCAGCGCGAGGCGTTGGTGACAGCCGATGGACCAGGTAAGTGAAGAGCTGTCACTGAAGACCGTAATGCTAACCTGTTCTTTCTTGTCTTTATAGGTGTTGCTGAAGACTGGATTCAGGATGGTAAGCCTTTTTCCTTAGGCCCGGGATCAGATGCAGAAGACACGATGAGCGTTCTGCTGCAGAGGATGCAGAATAACGCAAAGCAAGATTCATCCATCGGGTGTGGTTTAAATAGCCTCCTGTAGTGCTTAGGTGTCTCCTTCCACAGCCACGCCTAGGTAAGAAAAGAGTTCCTGCTTTCCAGAAGAGTTCCAGTGTTCTGAATCTAGGGAGTGGCTCCTGCCCCACCCAACAGGAAAAGTAGTTCCAAACAGAAGAGGATCAGAGGCTCAACTGGCAGGCAAGTAAGCAGCATGGTCTGCTGCAGGTAAGTCCACCCAAGCATTATGAGCCCAGCGCTTCCAGCGCTGGGACTGGGCATATTTATGAGCCTGGTGCCACTGGCGCCAGGACTGGGTCCAAAAGGTCCCAATTGGGACTGGTTGGCACTCGGAACCTGGGTTATGGATCTGCTTCCAAGGGAGTTGGGAAAACCCTGACCTTTTGGAAGCAGAGATCATGACAATAACAGCATGTGAATATGTGGTGCTCCTCTCGCTTGATATTCTTTTCTCCAAAAGAAGTGTTGCACTTCTCCAAGGGGAGGAAAAATGTTATTGCAAATAAAGTGTAGCATGGCAATGAAACGACGATGCAAATATCTTGACACATTAACTGGATCTAGAGAGCAAAGTTCTACAGGTGTTAATATATCTGTTGTTTTTGTTGCTGTTTGCTATGCATAGGAACTCATGTAAATCTTCCCATGCATATTCTGCACAATTTAGCGTAACAAACCAAGTCGGTGGTCCAAGGTTTCTGATCATACAACGCACGTCTCTGTGCCGTTGGAACAAGTATTCCTTTGTACCACGCATGTTTGCAAACAAATTTGTTATACTTGCTTGTAAAACCTCATCTTTTTCCTGTACATTTTGTATTAACTGCGTAGCTGACATATTTTGAAAGTGGGTTCCAGATTTCACAATGTGTGCAACTCCGTAACATAGTGTTGCTAATTCACTTTCATAGAGTAGGTGGAATATGTATTCTACATTTTGTCTAAATCTGTGATCTTGCGAATACATTCGTAAAGAGCGGTATTCTGATGCTCCAATCTGAGTGGGTCTATCATCATATCTTCCACCTTTCCCAGAAGAAAATAGCAGTGGAAAAGCATGTGCTTCTATACTTTTTTCCCATATACTCATTGGTGGCCCTTTGGTTTGTCGCATTTGGTAAGTTTCTAGTGCATCATCAATGCTTTCATTGGAATGCAATGGATGAATTGTGTAATGGTCCAAAAGAGTGGATACTGTAGCAGGATCCAGAAGTTCGAATTGTCCAGTTTCTGATGGCTCTTCAATTATTTCAGTTGTTTCCCTTAAGCTTTCATCAATATTTATTTCCTTGTAGTACTCATTATTGTCTTTTAGATATTGCAATGCTTGTCTAACTTTATGTAAGTTCACCAGTTGTTGGCAAATTTTTGTTGTCCTTTGTTGGTACACCATTTACCAAGACTATTAAAGAATGCTCTATTGAACGTTGCACTCCTAGAGTGTGTACATTTTCCGTTAGATCTAATGGCAAATAAAATACTTTGCCACGAAGGCCTTTCACCAATTCAGAGGAAGGTAATTTTGCTGTTTTTGGATGAAGGCGTATAATTGCTTGAAATGGGTGAACTGTTTGAATTATTATGCTCTCATACAAATTGAGTTGTTGCAGGATTTTTGGTAGTGGGAACAATTCCAAATTATTTGTAATAGTACGTGAAGGAGTGTGGTTGTTGTCTAATTTTGTAGTACAGTAACTGCAACATATTAGGCGTTCAGTTAGTTAATATTTCTTTTCTGCTAAAAGGTAGAGAGCTAATTCAAACCATTTAGAGTCTTCATTGTCTTCTATTTTGTATGCTATGTCTACATTTTTTGTGTTCCTTTTGTAAAAGGTTCTGTGACAACACACACACACACATGGTTTGGTACTTCAGCCGATGACATTTTAAATTTTACTTTTTCTTTTCGGTATGTGTGTAATAGAAGGTTGCTATGTGCAGAATTGTTGCTACTATGTTCAAAAACTATTGCATTTTGTAAGTGGCTTTCACTTCCAAAATACTTTCTCTGAATACGGTCAATTTCTTCTTGTAAGTATTTGGGTGTACCATGCAGAAGAGTGTTATTTAAATTGCCTAATTCTGAAGCTGGAGTTTTTGCATAGTATATTTTATACACTAGATTTCTTACACTTGAATGATGTATTGATATCCTTTTGATATCATGGAAGGTGCTTTTGCAAATAGGCCCAGAAATGCAGGTTAATGAATGTCCTTGTAGTCCTGTGTATTTGCGCACTGGACACATATCCATATTTTGCAGCACTTTCATTTTACTTTTGTCTTTACCTTTTACATACTGATTGAGGAACTTACGTAAAGATCTGAAAGCTTTGTTTGGAATGGCACACATTGATGTGTATGGCCATTTGTATACTGGACGGTGTAGTTTTGCTGAATCGAGAGGTAATTCTGAGTTTACAGAGGATACATTTGTAAGCAGTGTTTCTTGTTCCATGATGGTAGTATTGATTTTCTCATACCCTCGTCCACTACTAGGGATGGCAATTGTGTTTGTTTGATTTTGTTTGTATGCTTCTTCATTAAAATATGGTTCTGTGGTTGTTGTGTGACTTCATTCACCACCACAAACATTAAAAAAATTATTTTTGTTCACATACCGTTTATTGCTGAGTTTCTTTTGTAGTTTGGTACTTCGTTTTGTTAGTGCTTTCATCCTATTTAACACTAATATAAACAACTTCCTTTTCAGAAGGATGGCACTGTCCACGAGAGTTTGTAGGATTAACTTTCTATGGTAGGTTTTAAGGGGTGAGGATGATTTCGGTCCTCTTCTTAGCAGATTCTGAAGGACTCTGTGACGAAACATTTTTGATAAAATACTTTTTTTGCTATGGGTTCTTGTTACACTATCAGGATTAGTAGGAGCATTGTTAGCTGTACTGGTAGCCAGTTTTTTGCCAACATTTTTGTGTTTTGTGACATATTTTGATGGAGGAAGTAATGTTTAGGTAGTTGAAGCTTCTTTTGTTTTGCTAACCGACTGCATTAGCTGGTTCCTTCCAACATTCTCTACAAACTCTACAACAGATGGATGATTAGATTGGGCACTTTTATTTTTATTTGCTCTACTTCTGCGTTCCTTTCTAACGAGTTGCCTTTTGATAGGCATTCTTTGGTGTCTGTTGAAAAAAAGAAGGCATACTTTGGTCTGTTGTATAGTGTGCTGTGTGCATGCGTGCATGAGTCTGATGGGGATGCTCTTTGTTATGGTGCGTGAATGTGTATTGGACTCTTGCAATGATTTGGTAAGGCTATTTTACTGTTTGTATACTAGTACAATGTGCTTCAGATGAGACCACAAAGTGGGCTAGTGGTGACGAGAAGCATTATTAAGAAACGAAATGCCATAAACTTGCAACAGCAACTACTTTTCTAAATCAAACCTTCTAAAGATTACGTACGTTATTTGAGTTCCAAACACACAGGGATTTGTGAGCCATTCTGCCTGTTATTCTTTGTTCAATAAATGGATATTTGTAGGTTGAATGGTACAGAAATCAATGTTTGCTTTGGTGCCCAAATTAAACAAATAAGCCATGCAGCCTCTTTGAGGAGTAGTTACTATATAAAGGTAGTACTGTACTTACTTTTTTTGCAAAATGACCAGGTTTCTTCGGATATGTCGTCTGCAGTGCAGATGCTGTTGATTCTCAGGAGAGTAGTCTTCACTGCTATTCAAAAAAACTAAATTGATTACTTTGTGTGTTTACTGCAGTGTTGATACTGCACACATTAATTCTGCACTGTTCGTCAGAGCATTCTCCTTTCATATTTGAACCCAGTGCATGTGCGCATTTCACTTCACTCTGTGCAGGCTTTGCATGGTATTTGCAATATGTTACTTGCAAGTCCTTCAAAATTGCTAACATTTTTAAGGTTATGAAAATGCCTTGTTTTTTACAAGGTGAACTATCAATAGGAGAGAGGTTTGTAAGCAATAGGGCACAGTAGTAGATGGGAAAAAAATGTCTCCTTGCAATTTAAAATCACAATGCCGAAAAATCGGTAGACCCTCAGAGGGAGATGTCACCACAGCAATCGGGGCGCTTACTTTTGTCATACGATGACATTGTAAGTAGCATTACTGTAGGCCGTACACAGTATACAACTCTGACATTTTCTAGTACAAAATCGAGTTTCGCCCTAAGTAGGCATCTTTGCAACGTTTGTGTAGGTTATGCGGAAGACAGTAAGAAGTCGTGCAGTTTGTCAATGATAAATCGGACATCTTGCACTTAAAAGGGGGAGTGTTGGTATGTATTGCCTATGCACATTAAGCAGCATTAATTTGTTTTACATTAAATCATAAAGGTTACACATGTTCTCCGATTGAAATATAAATAACTGTACTCTATACTCATGCATGTGCGCATGCATGGAGCTGTACGTAGAAATTCGCAACACTTGCACAGTAGCTTCTGAAGTAGGTGCTTTGCAATGATATGTGACTTCCATTCAGAATTATCGACAGTAATTTTGAAGTGCGCAATGTTGATGACTGAGTTACATTTAGCGATTTTCAATGTGATTGGTGGATGGTTGTGTGACTGCTTAGTTGTGTCCAATGAGGGACTCGATTTTCTACCGCTGTGGAAAGGGTGAAAGGACTGGGTAAGAGTTGTGTGCCGCACGTAGGCAACGCTTGTCCTCGGGTAGGGCGTGTCACATATGGGTTTCTACAGCAAATCCTGCATGGAAAGGGGACTGTAGGCATCAGCCAATCAGATGTTCACATTACTCTTTTGTTTCCAAAGACGGTGCGTACACTGAAGATGGCAGAGGTTGAGAGGGTCACGGTTTTGGTGCTTGGAGACATTTTTGTCCATGGCTTACAAAACTATGCAGACAGTAGGCATGTGGCACACCATTTCGATGTGAGAAGAGTGGAGGTGGTGTGGAATGCTGAGACTGATACCAATGTTGCAGCAATTCTGCAAGTCTGCAGACACATACATACAATGACCTCTCCTCATGTGGTAATTTTGCACCACGGTGCTTGCCATTTGGGCTATGTGACTGCACGTACTTTGTTGGCAGATTTGGGACAGTTGGTTGATGCACTCATGGACATCTTTCCAACTGCGAAAGTAATTTTTTCTGGTTTACTCCCTAGAGTACAATGGGAAAACAATTATTTTTTCTGTCCAGATCAAAGTATTGGGAGGTGTATCATTAATCGCGGCATGTGTGCATTTATGTTACTTTGCAGATTACTTTGAAGCAGATGGTGTTGCGCTATCTTCTTTGGGAAATGCGATGTTGTATGCGACCCCTGGGGAAAAATGACGGGTCACGCAACGCTCAGGCACCCCAAAAACAAAAAGAAACCTGCACGTGACCCCTCGGTAGCCCACGTGCGTGCAATGAAGGACCCACAGTACGCTGCGGAACCCAGAAACACAAAAAATGCATACGCATGCTACAATGACCTCTGAATGGGTACGCGACACACGGGGCAACCACAGTGGAAAAATACATGCGCAACTCACTGTTTGCCTGGAAAATGAACGGAAAAAGACGCATTTGCGCACGTTGGTAACACCCCCGCCAAAAGAAGAATTGAGCTCTGCCTCAGTAAACAAGGAGTACGCACTGCAACCGTTGTGAAGTTATTGCGTGTCAACCAACAAGAAGTACAAGAATCAAACGCTTGCTCTCCACAAAAAGTACGTACAAGAAAATGGCATCCTACGCGGACCTTTAACCCCTGCACACAGCAACGCCTACATGTGCCACATCACTTACTCGCTTACGTGCTAAGGGCCTTGCCTCGATTTTCACGCAAATGTGCAGATTTTCATGTGTGGATTCACTCTGCATCAAGCTGGCCACGCGACACCACTAGGAAAACCACGCTCCTGTCCAGATGGCCATTTTCCTGCCCCCCAAAGCCCCGTCCAGCCTCCCACAAGCCATCTGCTGCTGCCTGCCTGCCTGCTGGCCACGTGCCCTGCTATTTGGTTTCTACACATCACCCATCTGTAGTGGTCCAGTTGCTGCAACCACCCCTGCTGGAACAGAAGACTCCCGACTGCTGTTCCATTGCTCCACAGCCCAGCACCATGACCCAGTTACCCACCCACACCTGCCTCGGGGGTTGCCATGTCGGGCCAAACTCCATCTGGGACCAGTGGCGACCCCCCGGCAGAGGGCTGCCAGCTTCACTGCAGGAGAAGTTGGCATCCTGGTGGAGCAAGTCTTGGTGAATTATGATGCCCTCTTTGGACGAGCATGCGCCAACAAGGATGGACGGGAGAGGATCTGGTTGGACATCGTGGGTGCCATCAATGTGGAGGGGGTGGCAACCCACGACCTGAAACACATCCATAAGCGCTGGGAGGACTTCAGGTCCAGGACCCTCAGGAAGGCCTGGCGCCTCTTGTACGCAGCGGATGCAGTGGGGTGCCGGGTCCTGCTTACCACTGACCAGATGAGGGTCCTAGAATGCATTCACCCAGCACTTCACCTCCAGGTCCTCGAGAGGCAGACCCGTCTGGAGTCGAACAGTAAGTGTCCATGCGTACTCATTGGACGCAGTGCTTGTTGAGGTGTGCCAGGAGTGTGGAGCTTGGGCATATGTCTGACATGGCCCATTTATGGATGTGTATGTGCAGGGACATGACCGTGCTGCATGTGAGTCCATTCATGTGTGATGCACATCAATGGTGTATGTGTTCCAAAGCATGATGCACAACTGCATATGAAGATGCACACATGTCTGCATGCCTGTGTATGTACTCAGCCATGTTTGGGGTGTGACACATGGATGCTCGTCACGCCTTCATGTACGTGCACAGTGCACATGTGTGTGTGTGTGTCTGTTTGGGGGGGTGTGACTGTGAGACGCCATGGATGCATTTGACACAGACATGTAGGTACCCGATTGGCAGATGTGAGATAGTTGCCGATGATTGCACTGTGACAGATGGTGGAGATGTACAGATGCATGTCTGTCTGGTGGCATGTGTGCATGTGTTTGGCACTCCCCATGTTGCTTGTGACATCATGCCATCCTTTGAATGTTCATGCAGTTGCGTGTGTATGGATGTATGATGCCTCCTGCACGATTCCTGTTAATTTGTGCATGTGTTTGGGTTCAAATGATATGAGTGTTGGGGAGTGTGATGCCATCTGTGAAGTTTGACACTGCCACCCATGTGCAACTGTCATGTGTGTATCAGACCATTGTACAGTGCCCTGATGCCTGTGTTCTATGTCTCCCTGTCTGCAGCGTCGACTGATGAAGAGGGCGGAGACGGTGCTGTGGAGCACAGCAGCAGGGATGCCACCCTCAGCCGGAGACCTAAGGCCCAGCTCCTCTCCCAGGTAATCATATCTTCCGGGAGTGAGGAGTCTGGTGCCACGTCCATGGCCGCAGCTGCCGAGGGAATGTCCAAGAGGCGGAGGTTGGAGGTGGGCTCCTCAGCAGCAGAAGGGACAGCTGAGCCCCCACAGGGGCCTATGGAGGAAGATGGCACAGGGTGTTACGCTCACCTAAATCCCACGGAGGTGCAGGCCTGGTTTGGAGTGCTGTTGCCTCTTCTATGGTGAAGCGCAGGACTCGGAAGATGGACAGGACCGGACCCTCAAATCTGGCTTGTCTGGCTCGCAGAATTATCCTTCTGTGTGTGAAAAGGGAGTATTAACAATCTGCGGGATAATGTGTAAGCCTCCCACTCCCTTCTCACCCTCCACGAAACCCCTTCTGCGATTCCCCGTGAAGTCTCACCTTAGGGTCTGAAAGGACGAGCTCTCCATCCTGCTTCTGATGCAGGGGCGCGTTGTAATTCAGTTACTTCACTGGATCTTGGATTGCAGAGAGTTCAAGTTTGCTTGACCTTCCCGGTAAAATACTGTGAGAATTCTGTTTATAAGTATGAGCCCGAAATAATAATTGTCCGTTGTCTCTATTTCAGGTGCAGAACAAAGATTCCGAGATGAGCAATGGAACCGACGAAGGAAACTCAGGTGAGTTGTTTGATGAGAGGTTCCTTTAGTGTCCTTGCATTAATGCACTAATCCTTGTGTCTTTTTTCCCCATAGGGGCCGGGGTTCGGAAATGCCGGAGATATGGCACCGACCCGAAGTGAGAGGTGCAGTTCCAGTAGATATCAGGTAAGTCTTTAATGAGCGTTCAGGTAATGTCTTAGCATTCGCTCACTAACGCTGATGTCTCTTTTTTCCCCTTAGGGGCCGGGGTCCGGAAATGCCAGGATGCGGCACCGACCCAAAATGAAGTGGGAATGACCCAACAGGTAAGTCTTATGATGGAAAATTAAGGTTTTCTTATTCTCTTCCCCAGCTCACCTTTGTTCTTGTCTTTTTCTCCCTAGGCGCTGAAATGTGGCTGCGGATGCAGATGGTCGCTGAGGAACATGGAGGCGCCCAGTAAAGGTGAGTGGAATGCGGCGCTGCAGCGATCGATGCGATGTGCTTTTAAAATGAATGTCTTCCTTTTCAGGATCGTCGGCGAAATGTCTCCGGGATGCGGATTTAGCAGGTAAGGACTCTTCTTTCTTCTATTCTCTTCTCTTCTACCTTTGCAGGTGTTCCAGGATGATGGCGGGCGTGGCAGAAGTCAGGATGCAGGAGCAGACACGGTGAGCGTCCAGCTGCTAGATGCAGAACAACGCGAAGCATGAGTTGCTGCTTGGCCGTGGCTTAAATAGCCTTCAAAGTAGTTCCAGGTATGTATCCTTCCTCTCAGGTATGTATTCTTCCTCCGGCCACACCCGTGTGGTTCAGTAGTCCCCAAAGATAAAGTAGTCCCATTCAGGCCTCTAGATGGCCTGGATGTTGCAGCATGGTCTGCATCAGGTAAGTTTACACCAAGCACCTTTCTACACAAAGTCATCTTTTATGAGCCTGGCGCCTATGGCGCCAGGACTGTTGTCCAATATGAGCCTGGCGCCAAACGCGCCAGGACTGAGTCCAAAGGGCCCCTATTTGGGGCTGCTGAGACTTCCCTCGGGGACATGATGTCTGCCTCTGGGGTAGCTGGGCCTGGTCTGGCTCCCTGGAGGTAGGCATCATGACAGTACCCCCTCCCAAGGTTGTTCTCTCCGGGGGTTTTGGCTTGTTTGGGAATTTTCGGTGGAATATTTGTATTAATCGCGGTACGTGTACATGGTCGCTTGGTTCCCAAGATCTCTCTTAAGGTCCATATCCCTTCCAATCAACTAGATAGAAGAGTTTTGACTTTAACACCTTGGAGTCCAATATGTCTTTTACTTCTAATTCTAATTCCCCATCAATCTGAATTGGTTCTGGTGGTTTGATCAGTCTGGTTCCTGGTTGCACCGGTTTCAACAGTGAGGCATGAAAAACGGGATGAATTTGCATGTTCGCTGGTAGATCGAGTTTAAAGGCCACCGGGTTGATTATAGCTTTGATGGGATAGGGTCCTATGTATCTGGGGTTGAAAGTCTGCGGTCCTTTGAGAGGTAAATGTCTAGTTGCTAGCCACACCTGGTCCCCTATTTGGTACGGAGGTGCTTCACTTCGATGTAAATCAGCATTTTCTTTGTACTTTCTCTTGGCTTGCTGAAGATGAGTCGTAGCTTCTTTGAAAGCTCGGGTTATCGTGGAATGCAAATGATCTACCGCAGGCATTTCCAGGTTTTGAGGAGGGTCCAGGTCTGAGGTTCGAGGATGATGACCATACAAGGTGTAAAAAGGGGTTTGTCCTGTTCCAGAATGTACAGAATTGTTATATGCATATTCTGCGATCCAAAGAATGTCTTTCCAATTGCATTCCGATTGGTGCAACATACACCGAAGATATTGTTCAAGGGTTTGGTTAGTTCTCTCGGTTTGGCCATCGGTCTGAGGATGGTGACTGGTGGATAGTCGTACATCAATTTGTGCCAGTTGACAACATTTCCTCCAAAAATGGGAAATAAACTGGCTTCCTCGATCTGAGACTAATATGGATGGAAAACCATGCATACGAACTATGTTCTCCAGAAATTCCTTGGCCAAGATGGAGGCTGAGGGTAGCCCTTTTAAAGGGATAAAATGGGCCATTTTGGAGAAGAGATCCACAATCACCAAGATAGTGTTGTATCTATAGCAAGGAGGCAGGTCGGTAATAAAGTCCATCGACAAGGTGTGCCAAGGATCGGTGGAATATCAAAAGGTTGTAGAAGAACAGCTGGTCTTTTCTTTTGACCTTTATTTTGGGCGCAAACTCCGCAAGACATCACAAAAGATTTTATGTCTTTTCTCCAGGATGGCCACCAGAATTGTCATTTGATCTTTTCCTCAGTTTTAGCGATACCAGGATGTCCTTCCATTAATGTATCATGATGATGGGCAATAGCGAGATCTTGCAGTTCTTTGTTAGGCAGAAATAATCGCCCCTGGAAGTACGGTAAATCGTTATTAACAGAAAAGTGTGACCCCTTTTGGCTCCATTCTTGTAAGGCTGTGGAGTCTGATAGTTGTTTAACTCGAGTTTGAACGTCCTCAATAGTTTGTAAAGAGGTCAAACCCAAAATTCTCTGTTCAGGTATAATTGGTACTGGTTCTAAGCTCGAATTTGTTTCTTCCATCCCAATCCGAGATAAAGCGTCCGCTTTGCCATTCTTGCAACCAGGGCGATATGTGATTACAAAATCAAATTCTGCAAAGAATAAGGCCCACCGGAGTTGACGTGATGATTGGGCTTTGGCCGTCTTTAAATATTGCAAATTTCTGTGATCTGTAATCACTGTGATGGTGTGTCTTGCGCCGAGGAGGTAATGACGCCAAGCTTTGAAGGCGGACTTAATAGCTAGTAGCTCCTTGTCGGTGATTGCGTAATTAATTTCAGGAGCCGAGAATTTTCTGGACCAAAAGGCTACAGGGTGTAGTTGGTTAGTTATTGGATCCCTTTGAGACAGGACAGCTCTCATAGCTAAGCTGGATGCGTCGGTTTCAACAATGTAAGGGAGATCTGGGCGTGGATGCTTCAACACAGGTGCGGAGGTGAATTTAGTCTTTAGGTCTTGAAAGGCCTGTTCTGCCTCATGAGTCCATTCGAAGCGTTTATTCTTCCGTAAGAGAGCTGTGATGGGTTGGACCACTCGAGAAAATTCCGGGATGAATCTTCAATAAAAATTGGCAAAACCAAGCATGCTCTGAACCCCCTTCACAGAGCTAGGAGATGGCCATTTGAGGATGGCGTCCACCTTTCGCGACTCCATTCGGACTCCTTTCGGTGTCAGGATGAATCCGAGGAACTCTACTTCTGTGGTATGAAAAACGCATTTTTCGAGTTTTGCAAACAGTTTGTGCTGGCGCAATTTTTCAAGAACTGCCCTGACATGTTTTCTGTGATCGGATTCCGAAGAGGAGTACACCAGAATGTCGTCGATATATACGATGACAGAAACATCGATAAGTTCCCGAAGAACATCATTCATAAAGTATTGAAAGGCGGCAGGTGGGTTGCACAATCCGAAGGGCATCACCTGATATTCAAAGAGCCCATATTTGGTGCGGAATGCAGTCTTCCATTCGTCGCCTTCTTTTATACGCACCAGGTGATAAGCTCCCCGGAGATCTAACTTGGTGTACATACAAGCATCTTTTACCTGGTCGAGAAGTTCAGGGATCAGAGGCAGAGGATAACGATTCTTAATCGTTATTTGATTTAGGTAGTCAATACATGTTCTAAGGTCGCCTTATTTTTTCAGCACGAAGAACAGAGCTGAGGAAACAGGAGACTTTGACGGGCGAATAAAACCATTGGCAAGGTACTGATCTAAATACTGACGCAAGTGAAGGTTCTCAGGTTCAGTAAGAGCATAAATCCTACTACAAGGCGGTTGAGCATTGGGTACCAGATCAATTTGACAATCGTACGACCGGTGGGGAGGTAACGTGTTGGCCTGTTCTTTTTGGAAAACGTCTTGGAATTCTTGGTACGCAGCCGGTAGTTGTATAGTGGCGGAAGTTACTGAGGCCAGGCCCAAATTTGGATTTCTTGGATAACAAGTTTCTTCACAATCAGGAAAGGTTATTCTCTTTGCTCGCCAGTCTAATCGAGGATTATGTGTTTCTAACCAAGGAATTCCTAGAACTACTTGAAACTGCGGGGCCTTGATTACGTCAAACACAATGGCTTCACGATGTCCATCCTGACCCACTAGTGTCACTTCTGTAGTGGAATGAGTTACCGGCCCTGAGGCTATTTCGGTTCCATCAACTGTAGTAATGACATCCTTGTTAGTTTTCGGACGGAGAGGGAGATTAATCCTGGAGGCCAATTCACGATCTACATAGTTTCCAATAGCTCCACTGTCGATGTATGCCTTTATAGCATGCAACCGCCGAGGCTGTTTCGGATCCACGAGGACCATTGGCATGATGAAATGCGAGGTCAAAGAGTTTGTTTTCAAGCTCGGCAAGCGGACCTCTACGCTTGTCGGGCTTGGTCGTTTCCCGAATCAGGTTCTGTTAAATTGTTGTCAGTGGCTCCAACCACCTTCTTAGGTGGTTTTACCAGACAGTCTCGTAGAAAGTGACCAGAAGCCCCACAATAGAGACATAATTGCTTTTGCCGCCTTCTCTCCCGTTCCTTCTGCGTTAACGGTCCTTTAACTCCACCGATTTGCATAGGTTCTGAAACGTCGGTACTCTTGGGGTTAGCGTGAGTTTTGATCAACACTCTGGTTTCAAACTTGGATCGATCTGCTTTTCTATTCTGAAGTCTGTGATCAAGTTGGACCACAAGGTCTATGTACTCTGCGCAGACTTGGGGTGGATTTACTATTTGGGCTAGCACGTCTTTAAGTTCTCCGCGCAGACCTCGATGAAATAATGTGATCCTTTTATTCTCTGGCCACCCAGGTTCCACAACCAACCTATTAAAGGTGGCGATGTAAGATAAGAGATCCTGGTTACCTTGTCGTAAGGAAAGCAGTTCGTTGTCTAGGGCCTGTCCCTGAGAGTGTCGAGCAAATAATCTTTCCATGCTTGCCTGGAAGCCTTGAAAATCCTGGAGAATTGGGTCATCTTGATTTACCAAAGAAACTGACCAATCGGCAGCACTGCCGCTGAGATAAGATAATACAAAAGCTACCTTGGTCTGGTCATTAGGGAAGGCCCCGGGTCTGCATAGGAAGTGTAAGCGACATTGGTTCATAAAAACCGCATATTTCTTGGGGTCCCCAGAAAAACGTTCAGGCGGGGCCAAAGGCATGTTTCCAGGTAGATTGATTTGTACCGGGTTATTCGAAATCATAGAAGTGGGATTACCCCCGGAACTAGGTAAAGGAGTTTGTCCTGCCTGACCCTGCAACAACCGTTTGGCCAGGTCATCAGTCCTTTCCTTAGATAGGATCAGTTCTCTTTTGAGAGCGTTAGTCTCCTGGCGGGTGGAGTGTACTTCTGCCCGTAATTCCCCCAAAAGCTGGGCCAGCTGGTCTGTCTCGGAAGTTTCCATAGCGCCCGGGTGGGAAATTGTAGGTAGGCTTCGTGTTCTGTTACGCTCACCTGACTCCCACGGAGGCGCAGGCCTGGTTTGGAGTGCTGTTGCCTCTTCTATGGTGAAGCGCAGGACTCGGAAGATGGACAGGACCGGACCCTCAAATCTGGCTTGTCTGGCTCGCAGAATTATCCTTCTGTGTGTGAAAAGGGAGTATTAACAATCTGCGGGATAATGTGTAAGCCTCCCACTCCCTTCTCACCCTCCACGAAACCCCTTCTGCGATTCCCCGTGAAGTCTCACCTTAGGGTCTGAAAGGACGAGCTCTCCATCCTGCTTCTGATGCAGGGGCGCATTGTAATCCAGTTACTTCACTGGATCTTGGATTGTAGAGAATTCAAGTTTGCTTGACCTTCCCGGTAAAATACTGTGAGAATTCTGTTTATAAGTATGAGCCCGAAATAATAATTGTCTGTTTTCTCTATTTCAGGTGCAGAACAAAGATTCTGAGATGAGCAATGGAACCGACGAAGGAAACTCAGGTGACTTGTTTGATGAGAGGTTCCTTTAGTGTCCTTGCATTAATGCACTAATCCTTGTGTCTTTTTTCCCCATAGGGGCCGGGGTTCGGAAATGCCGGAGATATGGCACCGACCCGAAGTGAGAGGTGCAGTTCCAGTAGATATCAGGTAAGTCTTTAATGAGCGTTCAGGTAATGTCTTAGCATTCGCTCACTAACGCTGATGTCTCTTTTTTCCCCTTAGGGGCCGGGGTCCGGAAATGCCAGGATGCGGCACCGACCCAAAATGAAGTGGGAATGACCCAACAGGTAAGTCTTATGATGGAAAATTAAGGTTTTCTTATTCTCTTCCCTAGCTCACCTTTGTTCTTGTCTTTTTCTCCCTAGGCGCTGAAATGTGGCTGCGGATGCAGATGGTCGCTGAGGAACATGGAGGCGCCCAGTAAAGGTGAGTGGAATGCGGCGCTGCAGCGATCGATGCGATGTGCTTTTAAAATTAATGTCTTCCTTTTCAGGATCGTCGGCAAAATGTCTCCGGGATGCGGATTTAGCAGGTAAGGACTCTTCTTTCTTCTATTCTCTTCTCTACTCCCTTTGCAGGTGTTCCAGGATGCTGGCGGGCGTGGCAGAAGTCAGGATGCAGGAGCAGACACGGTGAGCGTCCAGCTGCTAGATGCAGAACAACGCGAAGCGTGAGTTGCTGCTTGGGCGTGGCTTAAATAGCCTTCAAAGTAGTTCCAGGTATGTATCCTTCCTGTCAGGTATGTATTCTTCCTCCGGCCACACCCGTGTGGTTAAGTAGTCCCCAAAGATAAAGTAGTCCCATTCAGGCCTCTAGATGGCCTGGATGTTGCAGCATGGTCTGCATCAGGTAAGTTTACACCAAGCACCTTTCTACACAAAGTAATCTTTTATGAGCCTGGCGCCTATGGCACCAGGACTGTTGTCCAATATGAGCCTGGCGCCAAGGGCGCCAGGACTGAGTCCAAAGGGCCCCTATTTGGGGCTGCTGAGACTTCCCTCGGGGACATGATGTCTGCCTCTGGGGTAGCTGGGCCTGGTCTGGCTCCTTGAAGGTAGGCATCATGACACAGGGTCATCCAGGTTGGTGGGGGGGGTTCGTTTCAGGAGGAGGCCGTGACAGCCCATGCACAGGGCCTGAAGGGGGATTCCACTGGTGCTAGTGGTGCAGTCCAGGGGCAGGGACAGGAGGCAGCACAGGCTGCCGCGAAGGTGCCTGTGTGTAATCCTGTCCCCGATTCTGTGACTGCATCATCCGGCACCAGCAGGGATGCCTTCGTCCAGACCCATTTTCAGGGAGGGGATGCGCGAACAACAACTGGCCTTCCTCTCCCTGCGGATGTGGCAATCCATGACCGGATTTAGCCTGTCCTAGCTGTTTGGCGTTGCGCGCATGTGGTATTCGGTATGACGTGCAGGGTTCTCATCAGGACAATGCACGTCATTTCAAATACCTGTTTGGGCGTGTCAAACTATTAGGACAGGTCGTTGACACTGGTTTCCTCCATGTGCTGGATGTTCTTGCGACCCCCTCCTCAACTGAACCCCCTATGCGCCAGTCATCCCCCGTGCCATCTTCCCACCCAAGTATCACCTGGGCCCCATGTGGAGCTGCACCTGAGCCAGCATCCAGGCTGGTAAAGAATACATCCCTGCCACAGTCGAGAGTCGGAGGTCCAGCAGGGGTGGCCACCCCACCAACTGGACCCTAGCAAATGAGGACGTGCAGGCATCAACAAGCAGGGCACGTGCACGACTGTGCCGGGGGATTCAATCAGCCTGGATGCCATCGTGGTGCCAGAGGTGTCACATTGGAGGCAGCAGCAGGCTCAGTGTGGGAGGCATCATGGCTCGGGGCCATCAACATCCCGGGGGCAGGCATCGGGCGAGGAGCAGGAGGACCCAGAACTGGGAGTGTCTTCCGTGTGGCAGCGGTTGGGCCAGCAGATTGATGCGGAGCGGCGGGGGGCGGAGAGGGCACGGCTCAGGATGGCCATGGCGGAGAACTCCATAAACCAGGCTTTGAGGCAGGTGAGGCAGGCTGAGTGCCTCGAGGCAACTCGCAGGGAGTTGGTGGATGCCATGGCTGCATCCCTGCGAGACCTCGAGGCCAGGGAACAGGCCCGCCTCTGGAACATCGACATGGAGCTCGATGATGCCGTGGCCCGGAACATCAGTGAGTGAGCCGTCGGACTAGCCCACGGCCTTTGTACATAGTTATTTAGGCATAGATTTCCTTTCTTTTAATTTATGATTTGGAGTCCACGGACTTTGCTCCTCCTTTAGTGAATATAGTTCTGTTTTTGATAGTATTTTTGATATGTTTTCTTTATTTTTGGGATCATGGACCCTTGTGACTTACATTGTGTATAGTTCCGGACATGTACATACTTTTTTTTTACGTCATCCCATGGAGTAATGGTTTTTTATGGTTTTCAGTTTTGGATTTATTTCTATGGACTTTGGCGATGGAGCACTTTTCATGTCTTGGATTTAAATTTGTCCGTGAATTTTACTTTCTTTTTGGTATTGCATTCATAATTTCTTAATTTGCATGTGTGGTTTTCATTTTGTCATTTTGTTTTCTTTTTAATACATTTCACGAATCATCATTATTGGTGTGGTCTACTCTCATTGGTTTCGCGCATGTCTCTATGAGCATTGGCTCAGTCATGTGTTGCCACTGTGTGGCTCTGTAAGACATTTATTCATGGGCATGCTGGTTCTTTTTAGACTCTCATGGCATGGGTAATTTACTAGGTAGTTAGTGCAATGGATGGTTGCATGTTTTTACTGGGGGTGGGCGGGGTGGGATTTGGGTTGGCATTAGAGCCATGGGTCTGTATGCCATGGTGCCCGTCACTGGTGAAGGGGACATGAGTCGGGCCTACTGGCAGGTGCCCGTAACTGTTGGGGGGACATGAGTCAGGGCCTGCTGGCAGGTGCACGTCACTGGTGGGGGGGTCATGAGTCTGGGCCTGCTGGCAGGTTGCCGTCAATGGGGGTGAGGTGGAGGGACATGTGTCGGGGCCTGCTGGCAAGTGCCCGTCACTGGTAGGGGGGACATGAGTCAGGGCCTGCTGGCAGGTGCTCGTCACTGTTGGGGCGAACATGAGTCAGGGCCTGCTGGCAGGTGCCCGTCACTGTTAGGGGGGACATGAGTTGGGCCTGCTGGCAGGTGCCAGTCACTGGTGGGGGGGACATGAGTCAGGGCCTGCTGGCAGGTGCCCGTCACTGTTGGGGGGACATGAGTCAGGCCTGCTGGCAGGTGTCCGTCACTGGTGGGGGGGACATGAGTCGGGGCCTGCTGGCAGGTTGCCGTCAATGGGGGTGGGGTGGAGGGACATGTGTCGGGGGCCTGCTGGCAGGTGCCTGTCACTGGTGGGGGGACTTGTGTTGGGGCTCACAAGTCCATGGTGCCATGTAGGCTGCCTGCAGGGCATGGTCAGAGGTTGCAGGGGTCGCCCCTGTGGTGTGGGCTGCCTGCAGGGCATGGTCAGGGTTAATGGGCTGCCTGTGGGGCATGACCAGGGGTGATGGGCTGGCTGCCGGGCATGCCCAGGGGTGTATGGGGGTCCTCTGTGGTGTGGGCTGCCAGCAGGGCATGGTCAGGGTGGATGGGCTGCCTGCGGGGCATGACCAGGGGTGTAGGGGGGGGCTGTGGTGTGGGCTGCCTGTGGGGTATGGGGAGGGCACACCTGGGAGGGCCCGCACTACCAATTTGTGTGTAAAGCTCACTCGCTACCCCGGAATACATGTACTACGCTCCCGCCAGCAAAATCGCATGTGGTGCTCACTCATGTACCCCGGAATACACGTACCCCGCTCGCTCCAGAGAAATCGCATGTAAAGCTCACTCGCATACCCTGGAATACATGTACCCCGCTCATGCCAGCAAAATCGCATGTAGAGCTCACTTACGTACCCCGGAATACATGTACCCCGCTCCCGCCAGTGACATCACATGAAAAGCTCACTTGCGTACCCAGGAATACATGTACCCCACTTCCGCCTGTGACATCACGTAAAAAGCTCACTCGCATACCCCGGAATACACGTACCCCGCTCCCGCCAGCGACATCACGTAAAAAGCTCACTTTTTCCCCCGGAATAGATGTACCCCGCTCGCGCCAGCGAAATTGCGTGTAAAGCTCACTCGTGTACCCCAGAATACGTTTACCCTGTTCCCGCCAGGGACATTGCGTGAAAAGCTCCCTCGCGCACCCCGGAATACATGTACCCCACTCCCGCCAGCGACATCGCGTGAAAAGCTCACTCGCACACCCTGGAATACACATGCCCTGCTCATGCCAGCAAATTCACGTGTAATGCTCATTCGCGTACCCTGGAATACACGTACCCCGCTCGCGCCAGTGAAATTGCATGGACAGCTCTCTCGTGTACCCCCAGATTCGTGCACCAGTGTGGTGAGGAGCCACATTCACCCCTTGAAGGCAGTCCACACCACAGCCCCCCACTACACCCCTGACCATGCCCTGCAGGCAGCCCATCCACCCTGATCATGCCCTGCAGGCAGCCCACACCACAGGGGACCTCCCTACATCCCTGGGCATGCCCCGCAGGCAGCCCACACCACAGCCACCCCCTATACCTCTGACCATGCCCCGCAGCCAGCCCATCACCCCTGACCATGCCCTGCAGGCGGCCCACACCACAAGGGACCAACCTACACCCCTGGACATGCCCCGCAGGCAGCCCATCCACCCTGACCATGACCCGCAGGCAGCCCATCACCCCTGACCATGACCCGCAGGCAGCCCACACCACAGGGGGGACTTTTTCCATGCAATTCAACCTGGACAGAATCCCACTAACATAACAGCAGTCATTTCAGCAACATAAGTCAGGGCAGGCAGGCATACTTCAACCACCTCAACAGTATTGTAACTATGATGCCAATAGTGCCCTGCCAACCATGCGCACCCCAACACTTATCTTCCTAGAGTCTGGTTTGGGAGGCGGTGGATGTCCTCAGGCTGTGCCCGCAGCTCAGCACAGGTCCTTCAAACAACAGGTAACATGTAGGTACAACCCATCGCCAATGTAACATTGGCCTTGTCCACAGATGACCAAGAGATGCAGGTAAGAAAAGGAAATCTTCTTTATCAGTTACAGATGCAGGATAGCGCAGCCCACAGCTGGCAGGAAACAAGCCTAAGGTAAAGTAAGGGAACATACACCAACCCACTCTCTCTCTCTCTAGCCAGCCTCTCTCCAACTGTCATCCAAGGAACATTCCGCAGGCAGCCCTCACACCACATTGTACTCTCAGAACACTCATGACATCACATCCATACAAGGCAGGCAAGGCAGGAAGAAAGCACCTTAGTACCCGGCGAGGAAGCAATCAGAATGCTTTACCTGGCCGAGAATCCATCGATTCTCAGCTGGGATTCCAGCCGCCTTTTCCACGAAGGGGGGCGTGGCAGCCCCTCAGCCAATGAGGAGGCTCGAAGCGTGGCCATCCCCGCTCCAAGCCTCTCCACGGCTGAGAAGCTGCCTTCGCCCCCCACCGGGGACTAAGGTATGTTTTTTTTTGTATTCCCTTCCTTCCCACCTCCCCGCCCTCCCCACCCCACTTACCTTCAGTCTGCTTTGTCGCCGGTGGGGGATGATGGCAGCCTTCAGCCGTGTGGAGACTCGGAGCGGGGCCATCCCTGCTCCCAGTCTCCACAGGGATGGAGGCTTCCATCGTCCCCCGCCGGGGACTCAGGTAAGTTTTTTATTTTAGAAAAAATGTTTTCCCTTCCGCCCTCCCAACCCCATTTGCCTTCTTTTTTTCAGGAGTGAACGCGCTGGGAACGCTTCTGTTCCCAGCGCGTCTGCTCAAGATGGCTGCCATGGAAAGGGAAAACAGACTCCGTTTTCCCTTTCCTGGTGGCCATTTTCTTGGTCGTTTTTTTTTCTTTCTTTTTTCTGTCCCTGAAACGCTGCAAAAAAATGCTTTTAGTGCCCCCGTCCCGCAGATCTTGCTGGACGGGGTACAAATAGCTATATGCCCCTCGTGGAGGGGGCATTACCGACTTTGGTAATGCCCCGGGGCCTTCGGTAAGGCCCTTGCTTTGCTCTGGCCTATAACTATGGGCCCCGGGGCATTACCTGAGTCGGTAAGGCCCCTGCCGCTCTGGGCATATTGCTTAATTACAGCATACGTCTTTACTGATCTCCTCTCAGCCAATCAGACTCTTCAGAATGCAGTAAATACCTAGTAGCGTTGACTGCACTCCGGACATTCAGCCTTCAGAAGCAGCCAAGGAAAAATACAGAAAGCAATTCTCTGCATTTAAGAAACAGCAATGCAATTACCTAGCAATGGTCCTGTCAGCATGACACTGCCACTTAATTTAACACACCAAAGTGAAAGTGAAAACATGAAACAATGCTTTACTTTTGTAAAGAACAAACTTTCACTTTAACATTGCCCCTAACTCCAGCTCCTGCTAAAACTGTTCCAGTTCAACTAATTTTACAAATAAAATGCTTACCGAGGAAAAGTGACCTAGTTATTTACATTTTTCAAAATAAAACCACATTTATTTTACTAAGACTTTTTACTTCAATTACTATTAAAATAAAATGCTTTACTTTACCATCACAAATCTAAAAACGTTATTGCGATTAGAACCATGTACTAATAGCCTTATAGACCTTGAGAGGGGTCATTACCACTTGGAACATTGACATGCAACTTGGTTACAGGTCATTATCCCGCAATAACAATGCCTCTTTCTGTCCCTAAGGCTGTATTTTCTTTTTTCTGGTCATCTGATTTGAAAATTGTGACCAGGTGACCACCATATGTGTTGGCTCATATGATTTGCTCAGAGGAGCTGTGAGGGCTCTGTAGCATCCAGGTGGGTGCTCTGTCAAGTGGTGGTTTCCAACTCATCACACACAGATGTGCCACATCAGAATGTTTAGAGAATTAAAGAGACCTAGGCTAATCAGCCTTCAGTGTTGGCTGCACACCCTATTTCCCACTCTGTGGCTGCGTAAGATAATTAAGAGGTTGAAAGTTTGTTTGTTAAATCCTTCTTGGGTTTGTTTGGATGAAAATATCCTTGGTACTTCATGGTTTGTATGTTTAAATATTTTGTTCAATCGCGCTAAAGTGCAGATGCGAAAAAATGCCAATGCATCTCGGACTAGACAACATCCTTCATCAGGGCCTCTATTTGGGACTGATCCATAGTCAATCAATCATAATTTACATTTCAGAACCAAGCACAATATGTACAGCATCGTCATCCAATTAGTGCAACAATGTTCATGGGCCGGTCAGCAGTACCGATCATTAACTATAACCATAGCCTGCAATGAGACATTGTACATCAGGGATGTCTGTTCATTTCATCAAGACCATAAACAGTTGTAAGTGTTAGGCTACATGACAGACAGACGTGTTCAACAGGTGACAACAAATGGGAGAACATAGAAAGAATTTTAGCCAATAAGTCACAGCCCTGTTACATTCTTTGAATAAAATATTTTACCAGAGCGTACAATCTTTACTGTAGTGGTTCTATTCATCATCAATTTACTATCCATCTCGTCGTCGTGCCCGTAACTGTACTGATCATTAGATTAATAATATACATACTGTACTTAACCATCACTCTAACCGCGTTTGTGTCAGCATACGAGTGTGTCACCCTATGGAGTGTCCTGTGTAGGCGGAACATCTCGTTCCTGTACATATCTATCCCTTATGCTCTATATATGCAAAGTGCAGCTATTGACCACTGTGAAGTGTCGTTCATCAGCATCAGGAGTCTCTGCCTAGCTCCTAGCATCCTAATGCCCATATCGAGCTTCCATCCCATCCATTGAATGCCTGCCAAAATCTCTTCCAAAGCCAGAACATACCACCATTGTACCCCATACCTGATGGGCTCTGCAAAACGCAAGCAGCATTTCGCCAGGTATAAGCATGCATATGCATATGTAATATGTAATGATGTGTTTTAGTATTGTGCCAGAAAAAGGGGCGATATTGACCCCATAAAACGATTTTGTGAACAAGTTCATACTGTTATTATTTTATTGTATATATGTGTTTATGTTTTATGCCCAGATGTTTATTTCACTTAGTTAATGTTAAGCATCTGCCTCATTTAGGTGATCAAAACAATGGGCCTCATTACGAATCACCCGGTATGGAAATAACAGTGGCGGTAAACCCGCCGCCACCGTTGTTTCCATACCGGGTGATCTCGTGTCCTGCAGGCGGAGGTGTCATTCCCGCCAGGTCTGACCTGGCAGGTTTAACACCACCCGCCTGCAGGCGGACGTGGAAGCACTGGCACCATCACAATATGGTGTCAGTGTTTCCACTTCCCCATTCCCATTGAGTCCTATGGGGTTAAGCCCATGGGACTCAATGGGAATGGGGATTTACTGAATTCCGCCTCCGGAATTCCTGGGTCACCGTGGTCGTAATGCCCCGGTAATTCCTGGAATCACGGAGGCGGAATGGTAATAAAAGTCCGGCGGTAACCTGCCGGAATTTCAGGCACGGTTACCGCCAGACTCGTAATGAGGCCCATTGTATAATATGGGCTACTTTCTGCTAATGTACTACCCCATTTATATATCTGTGCTATATAACTGTGTTTGCACTATGGATACCCTTAATGCAAATGATGGGTTACATTTCCTGGGAGTGGGCTTCAGTCTGCGTAGTCTTAAATAAACTTTCGACTATAATTCGAAAGTCCAAAAAGGCTTCTTAATTCTCGCAGAGTGGTAGGGTCTTTTCATTTTAAGATTAAAACCCTCAGGTGTGATCTCGTGCCCTAATAGCTCACTCAGGTCTTACACCACTGTGCCTTCTGAAAAGACAGTTTGGCTCCGGCCTTCTGCAACTGGGTAAGAACATAGCAGATGTTTGCTATGTGTTCCTCCACAGTTGAGTTCTTGCTCAAAACATCATCCACATAGGCCAGGTTTCCCATTTCGCCCAAATCGGGAATGGCCTTATGTAGGAAGATGTTGAACTCATTGCCAGAATTTATGTATTCAAAGGGGGCTCGGGTCCACGTGTACTGCTGCCCCGAAGGTGAAGGCAAGCTTGTATTACTCTTCCCTACTCACGGGTACTGTCCAGTAACCATTGGTCAGGTCAATGGCGGTGTACACCTTTGACCCTTGGATCTGGACAAGTCCCTGATCAATGCAGGGAAGGGGCCATCTTGACATGTGGACCTGTTTGGTCAACTCCCTCATGTCCGCACATAGTCTCCATTGGCTGTTTGGTTTGAGGGTCCATAGTACTGGGTTGTTGAAGGTACCGTGGATCAGACGAATTATCCAATGGGATTCTAAATTATTAATAATCTCTGTGAGTGACTCCATGGATGCCAGAAGTTACCAGCATTGTTACACAAATACGGGAGCCATCTCAGGGAGGGTGGGAATGGTGGTTGAATGAATGGATGTTCGTCCACAGTTATACGAGTCCACTGAAAAGATATCTTAGAATTCCAGCAAGTCCTGTTTTAGCTTTGGTCTTTACTCCTCAGTCTCACAGGCATCAGCAAGATTGATCCTTTCCTCGACCATCTGCTTGAAACCTGGAAAGACCTTGGGCTTGGCAATTTCAGCAGTATCCTCCATTTGGGCGGAGAGATCTCTTTTGATGGTGTTGACCTGGACAGGGGATTCGAGGTAGTAGTCCTTGACTCTGAACACTACCTCCTCCCTCCTAATGTCATAAGTCACCTCTTCCACACCATAGGGTCAGGAAGAGTACAGCAGGAAATTCCTCCCCATGCCTAGTAAAAATCTTCTTTGGAGAAATACCGCCGCTGATGTCGAAACAGTCGTTTGAGATTGGTCCCATGATTTCATTACCTAAATCAATAGAATAATGTTGGGCATCAACCGACATTCGAATAAAGATGGCTGCACCCAAAGTGATACTTCGAGGGTTGCTGTTATCCACAAATATTCAAATGATGTCGTGTTCTAGGTCTACTAGAGCAGTCAGATTTAAATATAAACATTGCTGTTCGAGATGGGAATTTATATTTATATATGGTCCTAATGTCTGAGGATCTGCCCTCGCTTAATTTTGAGGGGAAGATTAAATTGTCACACCTGTCCTGGGTTGGTAACCTCGTCTCGCACTTGTACTTCAACAGCATAAGGCAGCAATTGAGCTGACCGGAATACTTTTTCAATGTTGTCAAAGCCCATGGGGTTACTCCCCAGTTGGGACAAGGCTTTATTATCAATTTGATCCAAATTGATTGCAAATCGGTTGAGAATGTCACTTCCTAGATATACGGCGGAAGCGATATCTCTCATGACCCAACAATTATGATCTATGCTTTTGTTGCCAATGAAAATCTTTAGCATAAACCTTCTAGGCAGGAGATGTTTGGAATTTGGGGTTTCTAGACCTACTTCCCATTTGTCAATTAATTTAAATGTGGGAATGGTCTGATATTCTGGGAGTTTCCTGAATAGTTCTTCCTTAATGAAGCTCCTTACATTATTCAGGCATACTCTGGCAAGTACTGGTTCCTCCCCCTCATTTAACCTAAAGGGAAAAAAATGCTTGCCCTTTTTCTGAATGTCTGTCAGACTTTGAGTAGATTCTTCCTTTTCCGGTTTCACAGGACTTAAGGTTTCTTTTGATTTTGGACTGGTGTAGGGTGTTCCCTTCCAATGTGGATTGCCACTTAAAACTGGGAGGAAGCTTAATTTTCAAGACTGGAGAAGGGTTCCCATCACCAGTTGGTTCTCCTACAGAGATGACTGTGATGTCTGGGACCTGTTTATTTTATAAATGGAACTCTACATTCTCAGAGTGTTGATCAATTACATGACAGGCACCATTTAGGCTTACATAATAGGCACTCATTTCTAATTTGATAGGGTGGTAAGTCTGAGTTCAGAGGACCTTGTTTACATAGTCGATCAGAGGTGATAACCTTCTCAGGAGATTGCTCCCCAGTAAACAAAGAGAGCCCTCTGGACTCACAATGATCACTGGATGTTTCAGCAGGTGCCGTCCAATTTTTATGTCCAGATCCGCAGTCCTTCGATGGAAATATCATTCCGGTAGAAATTATGGAGTTGTCTGGGAAGTGGTGTGAGTGGAATTTGGTGGCCCTCCCCCATCCTGAGTTTAGACATGAGGGTAGCTTGTGATCCAGTATCCACCAGAGATGATAATTCACACTGAGCTTGCACCTTAACCAGTGTATAAAATCGACCTTCTTTCTCCTCCAAGTTGCAAAGAAAGTTATTTGACAGCCCGGTGGTCATTTTTTTAATATTGAACTTTGACACAGGGTGTTCTTGGGCAGTTTTCTATGTCAGAGTTTGGGAATCTGTGAAAAAAAGACGTTGCAACTCACATTGGGTGTTGTTGGGGAATCCTCTTTTTCCCCTGCTCCTTGGCTGTCCCCCGTTACCTTGAAACAGTCCCCAGAACCTGTTTGGAGAAAGGACACCCCCTCCATTTCACTTCTCTTTGGCTCACACGTTTGGGGTTGAATAGTTTCTGTTTCTGGGTCGGTCTCCATACTTACCCTGTCCCACTCAGGGTCTTTTGGGACCCATTTTTCTTCGGGAGGGATCCCCCATTTTTGAAAGATAAGGCCTGTTTATCTGAAACCTCCAGGGATCCTTCTCTTTCAAAGTGGACAGTCTGGAGTTCCTCCACAAAGTGGGTTCTTCTTTGGCCTCTTCTACTTACCCTTTGGTCTTTGGGTTCTAACATTTTGGGGGTAGAAGAGACTCTTTCAGGCTGAGAGGTTTTTAGGGGTTCTGTTTGGGTGAGAAAGGAAGCTTCCTCAAGGGCTTGGCTTCTCCCCTCCACCCAGGCCCCCTCCACCGGAAACATGGTTTGTCAGAGGTTTCCTCCCATTGTTTCACCCTGGGGCATCAGACCTGGGTGTTGGGGAATTCTGGGAAGCAGGGTTAGATTGAGAGTTGGACTGAGCCCTCACTATGCGCTCGAGATCATTGGTCATTTGCTGGACCTGTCGTTCCAGTTGCGAGACCTTGTCTCGGTTAAAGGGACATTTCAAGTCATACCACTGCTGCTCCTGCAAGGGATAACTGTCCCTTCACCCGGAGTAGCTCGGGTACTGGACATTCCTCCCATAATTTTCCATTCTGAATCTCTCTTTTCCCGGGTTCAGGAATCTAGTTTCCTGGAACCGTGGAGAGAGAGGATGATTGTTTTGGAAGTTCTGCTTTGGGAAATATCTGGGAAACAAATTGAGATTGGGATAGGGAGTGATATTTCTCTCCTAAGGGAAGTTTGGAGGGAAGTTTCCCAGGGAAGTACTTACCTGATTGGTGCCCCCACCCTTGGGCCACGGTAATGTATACATCCCCCAGGATTGGTTTAGTACCCTTGTACCTAGGACTTAAATAGGTGGCAGGGTCAGAGGGATCATTGTTCTGGGACCCCACCTGACTACCATTCGATTGGGCCGGGTCGGAGGGTCCCTTCTGCTTTCCATTTTGCTTGGTGGCGGGAGGGTTACTTTTAGGCTCCCCATCTCCAGATCCAATGGAGGCGTAGTTTTTACCTCTGCCACCTTTGCAGCAGCATGGGGTGTTAGATGGTTTGGGGGTTTTGGTGGTATTTTTACTCTCAGCAGAATTTTGGACCTCATAAATCCTGGTGGCCTGTTCAATCATCCAATCCAGGGTCCTATGCTTGTGAAAGTCACGCACCAACTGAGTCATTATGTATATGAGGAGAACATGGAAATATGTAGTTATAAACTCCCTACTATTGGTTTTCACCTGCTGGGAATTCTGAGAAAATGAGTGCTTTAGCTCCTGCATAAACTCCCTCAGCGCCTGATTTTCCCCACACTGCAAGTCATATGCAGCCTTACGGGCCTCTTGTGGGTTCCTATCGGTGGATAAATGTTTCAATATGGCCACCTTATAAGTGGACCATTTATGATGATCTTGGTCCTCCCTTCCTGCAAAGAAATTGGAATAGTCAAGTGAAAACGTCCATTTAGCAAACGCTAAACAATTCACATCATTCCTGATCTGGAATGATGCCATCATCTGCTCATAAAGTTCCAGGTGCTCCCATACCGAATACTTGGCATTCTTGTGGTATGGGGTCAGGAAGCTCTTTATGGCTTTGATTTGTCTTATTGGGTTTTTCACAAAACCTTTGCTCTGCTTACCTGTCTTTTTCTTCCTCTGCACCTGAGCCCATTCACCTTCTGACTTAGAACTGCTACCGGTACTCCCTTCCCTGTCTTCTAGGCGTTCTCTATCTCTATGAGACTGGGAATATCTCCCAGAACCACAGGGCCTGCACTCCTCTTGCCTGGATCAAAGTTAACACTCAGGGTCACTCTCCGTGGAGTTCCTTTCAGGCCCGGGATAAAACCCAGTTTCCTCATACCTCCTACCAGGGAGTATGCGGAATTCCCTCTTCCCCTGAATATACAGAGGTTTTTAGAATGCCCTTCCTAGGCTGAGGGTCTGGCTTTTCTCCAGCGAAGCGTGCAAGGTGGTCTCTTTGTAATCGCATCTTCAGCCAATCTAACTCCCTGTTTTCATGGTCTGAAGTACTTACCGTATTAGTCCTTACTTCCCAGGACACACTGATCTGGCCATCTTCCCTTCTGTGTGGTGGAGATGAATACTCATCAATATCATAACGGAACTAGCCTTCCTGATCCGTTTGACTAGGCGTGGGTAAGTCGAACTGCCTCATGTCGCCCTGTTCTGGATAGGTGGAATGCATGAGGTCAGTTCCCATTTGTGCATGAAAGGATATAAACGATTGGAATTGGGCCCCTGCTGGGCGGGGCACCACACCTTGATCAGTGGCCTTGTCCCATATCGTGATTGGTCAGGTGCCTCAGGTCCTGTTTATAATTTTTGATTTCCTTGGTGAGACTCTCACACCTGTGTCTCTCTTTATTTATTTGCTGTTGGTAGTCAGAGAGCTGGCTTTTTAATTCTGACACTAAGGCCTGGTTAATCTCATGAACCCTGCCCTGAGCTGCCAAACGATCCGTTGTTTGCTGCACCTCATGCTGAAGTGATTCATTCTCCCTCTCTGAGCCTTGTAATCTCTGTGCATATTCACTGTGCTTTTCCTTCAGGAGACAAATCTATTTCTCTTGTTCAGCCCTACATTTTGCTGCCTCTAATAGTTCAGCTTCTATTTGCCTCACACGCTCTACAAGCTCATTCCTTTCTTCTCTAATTCTGGTCAGTTCCTGAGAACCTGACTGCTCCTTTTCTACCTCCATTTACAACTGATTTATCTTCTGTAACAGGACACTGTTATCCTGATTCAAGAGGTATTTTCCTGAGCCAGCAGCATCCTCTGTTGTTTCAGAGTACTTACCTGCTGATGTATCTGTTAAAAGTCATTTTGGGAGTCAATCCCTTTGATAATTAATTGAGTATTTTCAGTTTTCTATTGTTTGATTTCTGATTGGAATGTGAAAATGTCCTCCACAAAGACTCTATTATGAGTAGACTGGTCGTTTAGCTTATGTTGCAGTGTGCTCACATTTTCTACACACTCTTTTTGTGTATTTTTCAGTGCAAAAAATCATTTCACGCTCTGCACTCTCTTGCTGCCTGAAGTGTTTGTAACTCAGCTTTGAGCTGAGATCCTGAGCCTGTGACAGGTCTCCAGCCTGATTCTTCCTACTAGCCTCACTATTTTGCCAATGATCTTCTACTAAAAGCAAATTAAAATATAACTGAGCAGTTAGCTGAGCCATTTGTATTTCTTCATCATGAGCAGTTGTGGTCAAATAAAATGCCTCAAGTGCTTTATGCAAAATCCCAGCTTCAAGCCAAATATCATTGCTTACTGAGGTAACCTCCCGCACAATTCTGGTTTGCCAGTTTCCTGCATCATCCTTGACACATTCCCCTTTGAGAAATAATTTAGTAAGATGTTCCCTGGCTTCCCCAATTTGTACAGTAGTCATTTTCACAATCGGCTTTTTGCACTTTAATAAAATGTTATTTGTGCAGGGGCAAACTTACCCTGTTGCTGCTTGATTTCCTAAGTCAAATAAATTCTTACACCCTCTTAATTTCCTACCTATACACCTCCTGAAACTCAGGAGTCAAGTCCTAGCAGCACTTTAACAACACAAAGATGACTTTCCCTCCACCTTAATGCAATTGCATCAAAATGAAGAGACTGTCACTTTGTACATGTCATGGGTCAGGAATAGGAAGCTAAATCCCAGCCACAAGCCCCACTGTGTAATGGTTTATTGAGAAGCCACCCTCCACATGGGGAGTTCCTTCCCTCCCCACTCAAGTGGTTATTCAACAAACCGTTTAACAGATTCTGTTTTAGCCCTATCTCAGACACATATCATGTTTTGTTTTCGTGACATTTTTTCCCCTTTTGCTTTTCTTAAAGCCGTTTTTATTTGCACACAGGTGTGCTGGCCGTTTTTGTTTTCAATGTTTAAAAATCCTGTTTTCCATGTGACAGGGATCTTTGATCCCTCCTTCTTTATCACATTAAAATGCTGATTGTCCATTGGTAATGACAAGTAGGCCCCTTTCCACATGGCTCTTTAACTTTACTTGAAAAACAAAAACGAATGCCAGACCATTTTAGTTTCAGTGTTTAAAATCTTGTTAACTCATGTGAAAGGACTTCTGTTTGGGGCCTTTAAATACACCCCACAGTTCAGTGACGTGAACAAGATAGTAGCAATTCAGACCTGCTGCACAGTGCGTTTGCAATGTTTTGGGTTTGCTGCCTGAGGTGAGACATTCTGTCCCTCCCGTGTGTCCTTCCTCCCTTTGTCTGTTGCCATTTCCCTGCTTTGGTTTCCAGCTCCTGTTCTTGTCCTTCACTCCTCACTCATTTTGCCTTTTGTCCACATCCTGTTGAGCTGTCATGATGCCTACCCCCGGGGAACCAGACCAGGTCCAGCAACCCCGGAAGCAGGCATCAAGTTATTTTGAGCAAGCCCAAAAACCCCTGCTAGGGGCTGTTTGGGTGCGGTCCTGGCACCTATGGCGCCAGGCTCCTATGGAGGGTCAGTCCTGGTGCCATAGGAGCCAGGCTCATAGAGTAGAACTTACCTGATGTAGACCATGCTGCAAGCTTACCTGATGCAGACCATGCTGCAGAGCTCCAAGCCAAATGAGGCTTGGAAGAGACTATTTTACCTAGGGACTATTTTTTATTCGGGCGGGGCTGGGGAGGAATACTTACCTGGGACTTCTTTGAAGGCTATTTAAACCACGCCCGAAGAGCAACACACGCTTCGCGTTATTCTGCATCCAGCAGCGTAATGCTCACCGTGTCTGCAAGCCTGCATCCAGTCTTCTGCCACACCCGCCTCGAGTCTGCAGCTCCTAGAAAAAGGGAGGAACAGAAGGAGAAGAGGTTAGAATAAGAGCAAAACCTTCGACCCTTACCTGAATTCCGGATCCACTGCGCCTTCGAGCTGGAAGAAAGAAGCATTTTACACGCGCCGCCTCGCCTGCTGCAGCGCCGCGCTGAACTCACCGGCCTTCGCAGCATCCTCACGATCCACCGCATCCTTCTGCATGTTCCCGCCGCACTCTGGCACCTAAGAGGAACACAAGAACAGCAAAGGTGAGCCAAGGGAATTAACAGAGGCAATAGTAACTACCCCCATAGACTTACCTGATTACCGCCGGGGGTACTATTCTTCTTCACGGGTCGGCGCAGTCACCATTGCATCCTCGCCGTACCCCGGCCCCTAAGGGGAACAAAAGGACAACAAGGTGAGACGAAGGGACAAACAAGGGGAACTCTTCTCACCACAATAGACTTACCTAATTTTACCGCCGGAGGCATTATTCCCCGAACTTCATATTTTCTCTCCACACCTGAATAAGGGAGCAAGCCACAGGTTACATTCTGGCCTTATTTTATTGAACTGTGTAGGATAAGCTAAATCCTTACCTGAACTTCGTCAGCTACCACGAGGAACTCTTCGCTGAGGTAAAGCTGCAAACTGCAAGGAATCGGACAAGAGTGAAAGCCAGACATGTGAACTCTTACGAACTACATACTTTTCGGAGTCAATATTGTTCTGGAGCTCACCAATTCCTTCGAGCCAGTGAAGCAACTGGTTATCAACGCGCCCCTGCGCTCAATGCACGATGGAGAGCTCATCTTTTCAACCATCAGGTGAGACTATAGGAAGGGACATCAAAGGTGATCTGTGGGGAGAACAGCGGGGGTGGGGGATTTACGCTCAACTCCACGGGTGGTTAATTCCCTTTCTCCATTTGCAGAGAATATTCCTACGGGCCAAGCAAACAAAGCTAGGTAGGCCAGTCCAGTCCGTTATCTCGGCCCTACACGTCACATTGGTGGAGACCGCAGCTGTCCAGTCCAGATCGACGTCTCTGTGGTAGCCAGGTGAGCATAACAGAGCTTGCCTTCTGCTGGTCCGTCTGGCGATCTGCTGGTCATCCTATTGGCTGTTGTTCAGCTCTGCTGTTATCTTTTCTACCACCAGACTCCAGTAGGGAGAATGTTTGCCTTTTGGGTTTTCCCTCCATTTTGGTTCTCCCTTAAAGAACGGTCTGATTTGCTTTGTTCCAACGTTCACAGAGCACAGGCTGGTGCTCTATAGAGATCGACATTATCTGTTTGAATCATGCCACCGCCAGAAGGTGTTGCTAAGTCCAATTTCTGACACTGGCCTACTTTGGCGGACCGAGTCCGGCTATACATTCTTATTGTGGTGTGACATTTTTTACAGGGCATCAATGGTAAAACAAACTTAATAAGTGCTATTACATGCCTTGACTTACAGTTTGGTAGATGCAGTCTAGATATTATTTCTGTTGCGGCATGGCATTTTCGCTGGCAAAGTCATCAGGTGTATGTTCTAGCGTGGGGATACTGATATATATTGGCAGAGGCAGCATGGACATGTTTTCTTATAGTATAATTACTGGCATTATGCGCAAAGCAAACGTCTTTTCTGATATGGGAATGCTGGCAGATATTGGCTCAGCCAGCATGGAAATGTATGGACACAGCAAGCATGAATGTTTTCCATACTGGCATGTATCGCGGGGACAGGCATCAGGCAAACGTGTTAGAAAATACCTCTATGTAGTGTTGGCGACTTCACATATTGGATTTGTTCCATGGGTTACTCTAGAAAAATGATAGCAAACTGTGTTGCTTTTTCCCTAATTAGTCAAAGAAAGTGTGCACTGTAAAATGCACACATTATTTTTCAAATGTTCTCTGAGGTGGATGGGCTTTCCTACTAACCCCTGTCCCCCTGGTTGATTTGGGCTCCCTCACTATGCTCAGTCACTCCCACATATTTGTGGGAAACATATATGCCCCTCCATTAAAAAAATACACCAGCCACAACTGGACCCTACACAAAATGCGCACGCACCTCTTCCTTTAACAAAGATGGGCGCGGAGGCGCCGAGGCATACCGATTGCCAGAAATATCATGAAACATCTTGCGCCAGCAACAGCACTCATTGATCTTTTTGCAGCCAAACGAGTGTCAGAATGCATGCAGAAGACAGTCCCACCATCCGAGAATAAACCAAAGATAGGCCATATGCTAATTTCACCCACTTCTACTGAAAGCTCGTGCTGTTCCGCATAGTAGAGCAGAGGAGTTCTAATCTGCGACATCAGTGCTGGATTTTTTTTTCCTTTACCAAAACGAGTTCCTACTTTTCAGTTATTTGCTAGATATAGAAAGTGTTCTCTTAAAACCTGATGGGCACTGTCCTAGTTGAAGAGGATGGACAACTGTCCATGGCCCTCATTACGACCCTGGCGGAGTGGGTTTACGCCAGCGGTATTCGCGGCGGACCCGTCCGCCCTACTACGAGTTCCCGTAGCGCCATGGAGCGTTTTCCGCCTGGTTTTTCCGGGCGGAGAAATCCATGGCGCTACGGGACCTTGTTGTTAATTACGCCACCGTATTTTACGGTGGCGTAATTAACGCCTTCCCCACTCCCATTATACCCTATGGGGCAAAAATGGGAATGGGGAAGGGTAAAATGGGGAATGGGGATTTACCGCCCCGCCAAGGTCGGAATGGGGCGGTAAATCCGCCAACCCCCATGGCGCTATCGGCAGCTTTCCGCCGTGCTCCATGGTGCATATTGCACCACGATTTCCGCCAGGGTCGTAATGAGGGCCCATGACTTAAGTCAGCCCAAGGCTGTGGACAAGTTCTTTTGTTCACCGTGCATCAATTGAAAACTTGCCCTGAGAGGCTGGCATCAGCACGCAGCTGCAGTTCCAGAGCGTGGCGAATTTAACTTTGGCTCATTTCAAAATGGCTACCCGTGGACGGAAACCTAAAGCTATCCATAAAAGCCTAGACATGTCCTAGTGGGCATATTAAATAAAATAATTCTCCGCTAATCATGTTAGACTTAAACATAGGGATTCGGTTCGTTTTTAAAAAGTGGCAGCTCGCTCTGTGTCCTGTAGACCCTTTTGAATGTTCTGCAAAGCTCAGATTTGACTTGGCACCACACGGTGCAGGATAGAAAGCCGATGATGTGCAGGCAGCAGTGTTGCCTTTCACGTTAATGAGCCGCATCCCTGCCAGATATCACCCGAGCCCTGATGGAATTTGCATTTGCCCTTCGCTAGAAATCACGAATGTGTCTGAAGGCACGCTTCGACATTCCAATCAGACGGGCAGGAAGGGAATTACAGACCTGGAAATGAAACAACTTTTACCTCAGACATTTTCGTGAGTGAGGGCGAGGAGTGGTTCAGTTTAGACTTTCGTCATGTCCTATTAATAATACACGGTATGAACCGTTTTCTTCTCTAATGTTTGCTGGTGATAGTCGGAGTGATGGGAAATATTCGTTCACTTTCCCTGACACCAAGGTTTACACTAGAATACAATATTTTTCTCCAGTGGTTAGGGGTGGACTGGCCTATAGGGATCTCTGGAGTTTTCCTAGTAGGCCTCATCATCACGGGCATCCTTTATATGGCAACTTATTTTATTTCCAAATGTTCTCATAAGAAAAGCGTTGGGCTTGATGAAAATGTGTAACCTGGGTCCACTTTGGACATTGGGCTTAATTCACAGGAGCAATTTATAATGGCAAAACCCCATTGGAAAATGCTCTGTGAATAAGGCCCATTATTTCCAGGGACTCTTTTGGTTCCCAGTCCACCCCTGCCAGTGGTTTAGAGTGCTTTAACATATTTTCTGAATGTCAATACGATGCTTGGTGGGCATTGATTTTCCCGCTACTCCCGTTTATTCGTGTTTTTCTACTGCAGCTGGCCTGCTTTTCCAACACACACAGAGGTCTGTATATAAAGCAGGCGGTTCCCATTTCTGTGCCTTGAAAATGTTACCTTACTACAACTCCCCATGAACAGCACAATGGGCCTCATTCCGACTGTGGCGGCTACGGAATGAACGGTGCCGGTAAGGGACTGGCACCATTCATCCGGGCCGCCACATTACGAGTTCTGCAGCGGGTCCCGCTCTGAACACCTGGCCAGACCAAACGTGCTGAATGGGACCAGCTAGCAGAACAGGATGCTAACAACGGGCCCGTCATTAACGGGCCTGTTGTAAGCATCCTCCCCATTCCCATGGAGCCCTAAGGGGGCTCAAATGGGAATGGGGACGTACCGGGTCCGGGTCCCGTGAAATGGAATTACTGGGCCCTCCAAGGTCGGAATGGCCTGGTAAGTCCCCTTTTGCAGGACCCAGACCCGGACCTGAGTTTGATAGTAGTGAAAGCAAGCGTCCCCAAACAGCACGATCCTCCCCGCAATGAGAGACAATGAAGGACTCTCCCAAAATGGGAATAAGACCAGGACAGAGTGCGGGTGAGCGTAAATGGGAGTTTATCAATCAGAATTGGGCATGCAAAGAACTCTGCAAACTCCGAGAGCGCTCTGTCTGACAATAGCAAAGACAGGCGTATATATTTACAAAAAACGTCATCAAAACCTACATACTATAGGGGGCACAAGTTCGTTGGGATTGGGTGGCGACGACTAACTATAGGTGCTGCTGCGGTGTGGTTGGTCTTGGCTGGAGGACGTCACTGGTCACCCTCGTGGGTTGGGCTGGGCCTGGCAGGTCGGCTTGAGTTCATCCGGGCGGTGTTGGTGTGCTGAGGCGACCTGTGGCAGAGATGAATGCCTTTCCTGACTTACTTGCCCTCTGCCATGCACCCCGCAGTCATTCAGTCATTTACAGTTCTATTCTCTTTTAGTAAATCTTTCAATAGGTTAAGGCAACACAGGAGGAATGCACCTTGTGAGGGGTCTGGAGATAATATATCGAGGCCTGGTTACTTGTGATCTGTTGACCGGGACCGTAGGTCGAGGGACTAAGCTTCGGGGACTGGGGCGGGTGGTACAGGTCTTTCTGTCTTGTTAGAAGTGATTATAGATGTTTCGCTGTGTGTCGTCAAAGTGTTGGGTGTCCTGGTTGCACAGGGCTATAAGTCTGAGACAGTCCGGTGGGTTGAGGGGTTTACAGGGGGACGCTTGAGTTTAAACTAAGGTTTATTGCTATGCTGTAAATAATGCAGGTGGCTGGCCGCGGCCTTGGGTGCTGCAGTGGGGTTACAAGTCTTTGAAGCGGCTCCAGTCAGGTCGGGGGAGGTGTGATAGCGCAGAGCGGGGCTCTGTTCTCATGTCTTGGCAGTCTTCTGAGGGAGGGAGGGGGATACATCGAGACCTTGTACGCTTTCACAAAGGTATCTCCCTCGTGCGTTGCCAAATATAGGTAAAGACATCGCAAACATTTGAATACTTTCTATAATACTTATTTAAAATCACTTCAAAACATGCATTTAACCTTGGCTGGGTGCGTTTCTACTATACCCAGTCCGAGCACCATTGTTGTACATTATATTCTAGCAGCTACAGTGTTTTAGTTACATGCATATACATTTGCAGTAAATGAGGTAGTGGTTAGATCAGTGGAGTACATAGAAAACGATCCGCCCCTGTACGTGACGATGGTAGCATATAAGGGGCTCAGACATTCACACATGATAAGTGCACGTCTTGCGCATTCTTGACATGAGTTCATAGTATATTTGCATCCGCTTTCTCGCGTACTCTAGCAGTATTAGTTTTAGTTATGGCGCGAAACCATGTGAGGTAGGCTGCCCAGTGATACACGCAACAAACAGATCCCTGGAGCATCCCTTTATCATTAGCATCCACCTGTAATGGTGCGGGCTCGCTATAGCTTATATCATGGGAGCATACTCTATCATTTTAATACATTCTACAGGCGTGTATATTTTGTGGAAGAAAGAAATAATGCAAGAGGACTTGACATTCATATATACATATATATGTAAAGACTGTCTGCCATCAGAGGACCATTTTGCTGTTCATTTCACTGTTCAGGCCTGCTGGCTGGGTCATGCTGATAGTGATGGTACACTGTGGGAGGTGAATTGTTACAATGTTAGCGTATTTCGCTAGCTCATGTCCGTCTTGTTCGTGGGAACGTGCTCGCAGCGGATCTGCCAGGGTGCTGCAGCAACAGGGATGTTCTCCAAGGGTGGGGGCCGCGCTACAGTGCGCTGAGCTCACACCATCTTTACCGGGCAGAGAATGGTTTTTGGGCCTAACTAAATTTGTGTTGTAATCAATACATGTGGGCATTCGATACATGCGGGCAATGTCTCCAGTGGGTGAGCCCTCCACCACCTGGGCCCGGGTGGCATGAGGGAACGCCCAATGGGCCATAGCCCTCACCTGGGGAAGGAACGCAGGCGAGAGGGGTCTCCTGGACCAGTCCTCCCCTACAGTAGCCATGCCGCTAAAAACGGCATGGCTACCTCCTAACTCCTAATGAGGCCTAATGTCTTTATGCCTACAAAAACAAACATTTGAAAACGCATAGTTTTGGCTTTTGCAAATGTTCATTGCTTTTTACAATTGTGTTGGACCACAGTACACAATCAGAAGGAAAGCTAAAGGATCGGTCATCACGTGTCTACATAACTATAAGTATGTGCACTGTTAGCCTCTGCTGGCTGAATAAATACTTCAGACGTCTTGACTCAGCGTCTGAGGCACCAAACCTGCATCTTACTTACCCTGCAAGGGAGGCCTACGACACGCTTTGTATCTCTGTACTATCCAGTGTGGCATCATCAATAATGTTAAACACAACTTCAAGCCCCAATTAGCCAATGTCTAACAGAGGTTTGTAACCCCTAACCATCAGTATAGTTGATGGCCAGACAAAATACTGTGCCATTCTAAAATACAAATATACATGATGTAAGAGACCGGTATAGGAGGTCAAGTGCGGCTTGACAACTATCATTTTCAGTGAGATGGGTATATGGTACAGTACCAAGATGCAGAACCAGTTTACCAGGTATTCCTATACCAGTAGAGGGCATAAACATGAATGCAAACATGCTAGTTACAACTAATGTCATGAAGATCTGATAACATGCATGGCATATGTCCAGGTCTGGATGAGAAACATTTGAACAACAATCATCCCTTACCATTTACTTACAGGACAACTAAAACAGCTGTTCTATTTAGTTCTTTCCTTTTAATATCAGAGCTTAAGTCGCATACATACCCCAAACTCTCCAGCAAGCAAGACCCCCCCATCCTCCTCATCCCCGCCACGGTGAAATGCAGAAATACCATATACAGCTCCATATTCTGTCTTAGGGAGTGGCTGTTTCAGCACAAGATAGCGTCATTCTTACATCACATTTGATGTTTTTAGCATCCAATTCCCTTACAAACACTCCAGCCTTTCGTTCTTTCTTCACCTTCTCTTACATCATTCCCACCCCTACCTGCACCACACTCCCCAGTGAGATGAAGGGAAGGCACAAGCTGGAGAGGTCAAGCAAGGGAGACTGAGGGGGAGCAACGGAGACTGTGACTGAATAAGAGACTGGCTGTGAGAGAGTGTGTGTAGCATGAAGGACTAGGATAAGGATGAAAGAGAAGGACAAGGACGAAGGATTGACAAAAGAAGAGGACTGTGATGAAGGAGAGGGACAAACATGAAGGACTGTGAAGAAAGAGAGGGCTATGACAAAGGGTAATGAAGAAGCACTAGGACAAAAAAGCTGGCCCAGGACAAAGTGGATTCTGATGAAAGAGAAGGATTATTATTATTTCTTTTAAATTATTGTATTAGTTCATTTGAAACTTTTAAACTATGACAGCTTTTTAGTACATTCACAGTTTCCTTCCTCTTTTTCTCAGTTTTGATATAGTCATGTTTTTCTTTGCTCTTGTTATTCATTTTTCCAACTTTTTGATCATCTGTTCCAGGAAATAGGTAAGAGCAAATGTCAGCTTATTGTTCCGTCCTTCAAAAATCGCGCCCACCAGTCTTCACCATTCCAAGTTGGTTTTTTCTCGATCTCAGTCCCGAAATATTTTGTTCTTTCTGTTTGTAGACCAGGGCAATATATCACCAAGTGTTTCCGATTTTCTACTTCTTTTTCGCGCAGTCAACACCTCTCGTCTATTGTTTGTTTCCCTTTTCTTCATATTTCAATCTCTTTTGTCTCAAATAAGTTTAATATGAACTTTAAGAACTGAAGTCTTATTAGTTTCGAAGGGAACTTTTCAAGGTGATTCGGCAGTTTGTTATATGCCCTGGCTTCTGGTGGTACTAGGATCATACTTCGCTCAGAAGTTCTATTCCAGTCTAGTCTCCAGAGTTTGCATTTCACTGCATTCAGGTTTTTAAGTAGCGTTTCTTTGTTGGTGTTAAGCTCTTCTAGAATATCCTTACACGATTTTTCCCATTCTCTTAATATTGTGTTTTTTTTGTCTGCTGGACCGGTGTTCAGTATCTTAACCTGAGGCAAATTGTCAGCTCTCATCACCTTCCTGCAGAGGCCTAGTGTATTCCATATGACTCGTGCATTTATTGATATCAAGTTCAACTCGTATCTAAAGCATGCTGTCAGTGTACCATTTGGAAGATTTAATATTTCATTCCAAAAGAAATGTTCGCACGACTACCACGTTGTGTGGGCACAGCCTAATGTAGCTTCTGCACCGTGTATCAATGCCAGCACAACTTTTGATCTGTAAATGATCGGCCTCAATGAAAAGGTATTTCATTTCAGTAACAATTCTTCAGTGGTCTTGCCCCAGTTTCCATGTGTATTTTTGTTTCCGCTGTTTTCTACATCCTTGTAAGTTCTTTAATTCTAGTATTTCAGTTTTGTTAGTGTTTATTTCCAGCCCGTTGATGACCAAAAACCATGGCTAAGGACTGTGATGGAAAGGAAGCTCTGTGTCAAAGGAGAAAGAAGAAGAAGAAGGATATTGAGGGAGGCGAGAGACTATGATCAGAAATGTCATTTGGAGATGTCTCTAAGGGAATTACACCGGGTAGGTGGTGTTAAGATATACAAATATAATCTATATGTGAACTAATTCTATGTGGTTGAGAGATAAAGAAACAACCATTCTCTTCTGGGTGCATCAAATTATATGTGTCATCAACACCTAGTTAATTCACAACCCTACATAAGTCTTAAAGAATCTTGTTGAGTAATAACATCTTGGTTTGTCTATCAAAGAACAAGTCCAATGGCTGGTTGCATTAGTCCTTAAGAACCAGGTCTGCATCCTTACAATACAGCAACAACTGCCTTATCGAATCCCTCAACCCTACATATGGCAATGGCAGAAGGGGTACCATCCATGTCCCCATTAGCCAGGAACCATCTACTATCCCAATCCGCCGCTGAAGGAATCCCAGTCACTTTTGCTCCTTTCGTTAATATGACTCTAACCCTGACTTTATTTTGTTGCAGCAGGGCATGCCCCCACTTGGGACATTCAAGAATGATTATGCTTATTCGCCTAAGCATCTAAAAGGATCTCTTGGAGGAGAGCGATGAGATGATTGATCCCCCTAACATTCCAAGATGTCATTTTAATATACATTAAAAAACGTACCTCCTAAAGACTCCCCAATGAGCAAGCATCTATAACTGCAATGCCTCAAGTCACCAGTCCACTCAGAGTGCTGTAAAGAAAGAGAGGACCGAAAGAGCAGGAGTAGAAGCAAGATAAAAAGAAAAATGGCACACTCTGCACTGGAAAAGGGTGTACACCTATTGAGTCTTATAAAGGCCTGACAGTATACCAGGCCAAGGAAAAAACATGAAACCATGCAAAATCCCAACCAGGTATGACGCACCATACGACACTCTCTCTTCTACTGACTTGAACTGCGGTTCCCGAGGGCGTTCAACTTACCAGTGCTTTGAGGTCATACCAATGATACATAAGGCGCTATATAAATGCCAAGTAACATAACATAACATGCCAAACTCCTCCCTCACTCAGACTCATTTCAGGCAAACAGGTTGTTTGTTCAGGGCCCATGTCGCCCTAAAGGATAACACAAAAAATTAGGGACTGAAAGGAAATCTCCTTACCTGGGATAAGGAAGCCACAAACAACCCTCTGTTAGTGCACTGGAATTAAACCTAACAAGGCAACACCTGTAAAAACCGAACATCCTGGCGCCACCCAAACATGCATGTAATGTTCAGTACTGAAGAATGTGAGGGGGAGAACTAGGAGGGGAAAACGTTCTTCTGTACTTGATAATAAGAGAGAACAACACACCCTCCCCCAAAGCCCACAGAAAGTCAGAGAACCCAGAATAGAATACACCTCAAAGGGCTGCAAACAAAAAGGAAAAGATGGAAAGCCTCAAATAAGATGCTATGAGGAACCCCCAGTGTGCCCATTCCATAGAGAGCAGTCACTGCTATCTCCTGCTCTGGAAGACCATAAATAAAGTCCTTCAGATCTTTCGGATGCTCAAATAGATGCCTCATTATTTACAGTGATATAGAAGAATGATAGGAGATACAGTGTGTAGCAAGCATTAAGCTTCTTCAAGGCTAGTAGAACAAGGTGGTCCAGAAGGCCACTATGACCACCAGCGCTGATGCCAGTTAATATGATTGTAAATACGGCAGCATTCAACTGAAAATTTGAGGGTGCCTAGACCAAGAACCCTCAGTAAGGAACAAGGTAAGTATGATCAGTGAACTGTGCCAATTTTACAAATAATACATCAAACAATTGAATTATATTTTTAATTCCATTCCACAGCTTGAGACGTGTTTCGAGCAAAGCTCTTCTTCTGAGGCCAAAAACCTCGTCCAAGGTGAGTAATCAATAGTGCGAATAATTCTAAGGAACAATTCCAGAACTTAATATTAATTGCAATTGCAATTGACTAATTATGGCAGACAGCCTTCCGGCAACAAACTGTATCCAAGGGAGAACGCTGTCAGGCTGTGGAATGGAATTAAAAATATAATTCAATTGTTTGATGTATTATTTGTAAAATTGGGGCAGTTCACTGATCATACTTAACCTGCTTCAAGGCTAGCCTGAGGGAAAGGAACTACCATTTTCACTCAGCCATGCCAATGGCCACATCTTCGGATAAGTAAAGTTCAATGCAATTAGATGAAAGCTAACCTTTGTCTTTGGCTGAGACTAGGACCTCCGGCAGGTGAGAGTGTTCCTGAAATAATATAATGAAGCGCTGTGTATTAGATGCTGCACACATTCCAGAGGCACTCACAATGGTGTGTGCAATCTGTGTACAATTTGAATGCTGCGCACATTTCCAGGTTTAAGACTAAAAAGATTGGTCAAGAAAGTTGAGAAGAACTGGGCTGAATTCTTTGCCTGAGCACCCTCAAGCAGGTCCTACAGACTAAGGTTAATTATCCTACTATTGGTTTCAATGAATTTGCAGTGTCACTTATGCTCAGTGACACTTTTTCAAGTGTCTGGATGGCAACAACCACCTTCTTTACTTCCACTGAGATCAAACCGCCCTTTGTCTCTTCAATAGCTTGAAGTTTATCGTTAATTGTCTGAATAAAAGACCATATTTTGTTGAAACTTTCCTTAATGCGATTTAAGATGGGGTCAGGTGAGCACTTGGTGGGAGACAGCAGATCATTCCTTTCCTTCTTAATGGAAGCTGCACCCAGCATCTGAGCTCTGACGCTGAGGCATTTTGGAGATATTAGGGAATGGTATTGTAGCTGTATGGCTTACATGAGCACAAACAGATGTACTGGCGTGCAATAACATGCTGGATGTGACATAGGCCTGTATTAGCCACACTTGATGGAAATCTACAGGAACCCACCAGCCAGCAGTTAACAAAAAAGAGAAATCAGTCTGAAACGGAGAAGTGTTCTTTGGGACTAGTGTAGAGGAGGTGCCTAGCTCAATTCGCACTCTAACTGCCCATTTTGAAGTACCAGGAACGTTCACTTTTCAATATGTGACATATGATGAACAAATAAACGAGCAGAGAGCTGCAGATGGGCTCTGTCCAGTACCTATCAGAAGAACAGCACCGGTTGAAGTACCAACACCTAAGAAACCCTGGACAGTAAGGTACCCATTGAGAAAACCATATCGACAAATGAGACAGAATGAAGATTGTCAGAATGTAATACCCGAAGAAGCTAAACAGATGCTGAAGGAAGACGAATGATGACATCATAAGAGCCCGGACTGACCCACATATAGAAGATATGATGACCTGTGAATAATGAAAAGACACAAAACACCATGAACAAGTGACATCCTGAGCCTAAAGTGAAATAAGTGATGTCAAGACGTCAGAAATTATTCCACATGCACGATGAAGATATTCAGTTAGTTTAAACTTATGCATATGCAAGGAACCACAAGAAGCAAGAAATCATGAGGCTTGCTTATGCTTAGAAGTAAAATAGATTGCAGCAAGTGCCACCTATACATATATCTACTTCAAGGAGCACTTTATATAAGTATACTTCCACCGTGCACAAGAGCAGAATCAACCAAATGGTACTAAAGGTCTCAAGAGGAGAGCTTCGCAGCAAACAAATTGAGAATTAAAGACGGAGAGAAAGTCAGACGAAGACAATCATGCCAAGAAGCGAAGGTCGTATCGGCTGAAATAGCCCAACAGTGGATACAATTAATGAGAAGAAGAACAGAGTATCCTGTTCAGAAAGGTCAAGATAAGCCACAGATGACAGCAGACTGGCAGAATTAAATCAAATACACGAAATTGCATGAAGAATAAGACGATTTCACGGTGTCAGAATCACGTGATCAGACCAGCAAGAAGGGATGAAACTTTCACGCATATAGGAAGCTGGGGGTGCAGACAAACTCCCTGCACCTTGCCATCTATTCTGCACGCTGCTTAGCATGTGGAAAAATATGAGTGGGGTTGATGCCAACCCAATCATAGTGGACCATGTAATCTAGGGTCCTATAGTTAGTAGAACCAATGAGACGTTGTACTTTTAGTGACGTTTAAAGTAGCCATTTTGAAGGAAGGGCTTAGTTGCCACACATGACATTGTTTATCCAATTTCCTCTCCCCGTTACCAAATACAGATATAGTGCCTATATTAAAGTTACCTTCCTAGAACCAATAGTGTTGCATGCTTAAGTTTAAAAAGTTACATGTCAGTGTTGACAAGTTTTTGGTATAAATACAGTGTTTTTTCTGAAATTAATTGGAGTTGAAGCGAGAAGGAAGATTGAGTGATTGCTGATATTCATGAACTCCCCGTTTTTTGTACTTGTCATTAAATGGACTCCCTTTGCCAAACCATCGAGTTGTCGTTATTGATTTGATTCAAGAGTATTAATCTGCATCCCCATCCATCTCAAGGGTGCTGCTGCTCATCTTAAAGTGGTGTTGTGAAACCCCCAGTCCTATGGGCCGGCTGGGGTCCTTCTGCACACTTGGTAGCAGAGATTGATTGTTATTGATTATCGATTAGATAAGACACCCATTGGCCGCCGACATAAGTAACTCTAGGTCCTCTGCAATATCACAAGTCCTTTGTCATCTGGCTAAGTAGAACGAGAGGCTCCCCGTAGATAGTGGATAGTCTAAGTGAAAACCCTGCAGGTTGAGATCTGAAGGAACCTGTGCTTTCCCCCACAAACCCCTTCCCACTTCTATGAGCAGCTGATCGGACAAACAGCAGGGAGAGGCGGTAACAAAGGCGGTGATCCTGAGCATCCAGAGAGGAAAAAAATGCGAACGGTGTGTGAAAAAGACTAAATACTATGGCAAAAAGTTGCATGCCTTAGAACAAGTTAGGGAAGGTAATGGAGGGAGGTGGGACACAAGTAACGTCAGAGTAAGAGTATAATGTATATATAAGGGGAAAGAAATATTGACTTGAGGGTGGCCGAGCAATAGAGAGAGATACCGGGGGGATACCTGAGCAATAGAGAAAGATACTGGGAGGATACCCAAGCTAGAGAAAGATACCAGTGGGATACCCTAGCTAGAGAGAGGATACTGGGAGGATACCCGAGATAGAGCATACGCCCAGATACCTAGGTTTTAATATAGCGCTAGAAGAAGCATGCATTTAAAGTCCTGAAAAAATAGGATGCTATAGGAGACCAAAAATGACTAAAAAGACGTTTTTGAAAGAAATGGGCTTACATTCCATGTCGGAATAATAATAGGGTCATGAGATTTATGTAGCCGGCCGGAGACTGTCTAGTCTGTCGCGTCTGTCTTGTGATTTTCTTTTTTCTCTGACGTCACGAGGTAAGACATTTTTTGGGGCAAATAGCATGAAAATTGTGCGATTGTATAGCCAGGATGTTGTATGACATGAATTGATGGTTGTTGTTTGAAAAGGAAAAAAGACTTTATTTTGTGAAAAAACAGGACTGAAGCTTGCGACGATTGGTTCTCGCTCATATTGTTGAATTTGGTTGAGAAACGTAAAACATAACAAAGTGTTATATGAAGAGAAGATAAACAAATGTAAGCATGGAAGACATTAGACCATTAGTACACTTGTAGCACCTAAGCTGAAAAAGTACAGTGTAGAATGGGTTAAAGGAACCGTCCACAAAATGTTTATGCCATTGCCCCGAGGGTGGATCGCTATCTAAAATGATCCTGCAACACATGACAACATATTTGCACGCCACATATACTGGCACAAAGTTAGACAAACGCCTAGCTAGTTTAGAGCTTTGGAGAGGATGCACCAAGACGAAAAGGAGGAAGGAGGAGCCACTGTTAGATTGGATACTTAACATATGCACAGAGGAGGGTGAAATGCCTTCTGCGCCACCCACCCCGTCTGAAGCAAAAAGGAAAGCCAGTAAAGACGAAGGATTATACCCGTTGAGGGAGCTTAAAGCAGCCACAGGATATAGCAACCCGGCATATGAGTCACCTACGCAAAGTTGTGCCGAAAACCCAGAGAAAGATAGGGACAGAGATATCACCTCCAACATCCCGAGGGACAAGAAGATATGTGAGAAAGAAAAAGGAGACCAGGCACAAGCAAGTACATCTGTAGATACAGGTAGAGAGGGAAAGCGATGGAAAGGAGATGAGGATAGGACTGATGAGATGCCATTCACACAGAACAAATGGATGGGAAGTCAGATTCTATTCAAACTCGATGGTAAAGGCATTGAGGACATGAGACAAAAGGGAGAGCCAGACAATTCAAAAAGGAAAGAGAAGGAAAAAGAAAAAGGATTGAGAGACGAAATAATCAGAAAAATAAGATAGACAGAGACGAGAGCAGTTGTATTGCGAAGAGCATGAAAGGAAACGCGATCATAACCAGAGAAGAGCTAATGATCAGGACAGGCAAGAACAAAGGAGAATAGAAGAAGAAGAACAGAAAATACGGGAAAAGAGAAGAAAGAGACAAAGGGATGAGGAAATACGAAGGGCAAATGAATGTAGAGATGCGAAGAAACAAGAAGAAGATAGGGTCAGAGAAGAAGCAAGGAAGCGTAGACAGTTCGATGATGACATAGAACGTAAGCAAAGACAGAAAGCACGAGATCTTGAATATCTGGAAAGGTAGGTTAAAAAACCCGATCCAGTAGTAGACTGGGAAGATATAGAAGAATTCTTTCCTGAGTAAGATTCAATACCAGGCACATCCAGGGCAAATATGGAAGATGACTTCGACACCAGAAGCATCGGAGAGACGATTGATAGAATATATGATGAAATGGGGCTAGAACAAGTACCCCAAGGGAAAAGAGATGACGAGCGTCTGGAGAGCACTCAGTTGTACAACACTGGGGATGCCTCCCAAAGTAGCAGAAACAGAGAGCTGTCCCTGGATAGGTTGACGCTAAATAGGAACGAGGGAGATGAGAGGAGTTGCACGAGTTGGGCACAGACAATGTCAGACACAGAAAGAGAGAAATATGAGGAGAAGGAAGATGAGAGAATACGTGAAAGACGCTTCTCTGGAGGAAAGGGAAGAATACGGCCAGATTCTAGTGGATCTGCACCTAAGGCATCAGAGTCAGCCACACAATCAGACTGACACGAAGGAGTATCTTACGGTCAGAGGGGGAGTGTCTCCACCACCCTATGTGAGCAGACATAGGACATTGCCAGGTTGACGGTGATGCAGAAATATTACCCCTGCAGTGGATAGGAAAATTATGAGAGAAGAAAAGGAGTGCCATGTGTTACAGTTAGCGTTTCTCGAAAAAGGAGGAACAAGGCCACAGTATATACCTTGGCCACACATTTATGGAGAAAATTTGAAAAATAAGCTTCCAATGTTGACATCGGGAGCTGGAAAATGGATAAATGAGTTAGAAAAAATGACAGGAGGGATCACGTTAGCTATTGGGGATATTAAGGGTCTTTTAATCACCATGCTCGGTGATTGAGCTGACGATGTGTGGACACGTGCAGGTTACCCTGGCGTAACTACAGTTAATACTGCGCATGATGGAGCACCGTTTAACAATTGCAGAGCCCCGGTATGGAAAGCATTACGATTGCTATAACCGGACACTTCAGACATGGGCGCCATAATGACACGTAAAATGAAGGAGTCAGAGGATCCTTTGCTTTACATTCAGAATAGTTTTACCATGTATTATGCCAAGGTCTGCCAGATCAAGTACAGAAGCAGCTCAAGAAATTGGTAGGAATTGAGGCCAAACCGTGGTCTGAAATATAGTTGACCATAGCGCACTATTGCAGGCTGCTGCAAGAGAAAAATCGCAAAACAGATGCTGCACGAAAAGCTGAAGAGGCAAAATTAGTGTAGAAAATGTTTTCAAAATATGCCATTGAAGGGGCAATGATAACTAACACAGACAGATTGAACATACAGCAGGCCAATAATCAAGGACAGGGTGATCAAGGCAATAACAGGTTTTACCCAAGGGGGAGAGTCTTTCAAGGAAGAGGATGGCAGAGTAATCAGGGAGGGTTCCAGAGTAATCCGGGAGGTTTTCAAAACATGTAAAACGGCAATCAGGATATGTCAAATGGGCAAAAATCAGACCACAGCCTATTGGTTGGACATGTGGGATGACAGGGCATCTACCACGCACATGCAGAAGCAAAGACAAGGTGCAAAACGACCAAGGAACAAGAGTGGGGATGGTGAATCCACCTGTATTTTTACAGCAGGGTGGAAATGGAGTTGCACAAAATCAGAGGAATTCTACCTGTTTTCACACACGAACGGCAGTGTTATGACGGCAGTACTCACACAGAGAACCACGTTGGGGTACAAGCCCCTGGCATACTACAGTGGGAATCTAGAACCAGTGATGAGGGGTCACTTCCTGTGCAAACAAAGTTTTGCTGCTGCAGTGTTCGCCATAGAGAAGGCTACAACCGTTGTGATGGGATGCTCAATGACGTTGTTCGTTGAGCAAGCATTATTTGCCATTCTAGAGAAACCGAAAGGCACATTGACATCTCAGAGGGCTTCTGCTTATGAAGTGATCATATCAAATCCATCGATTAGGATAATTCGATGTAAGATACTAAACCCAGCTATGTGTATAGCAGAGCCAGTCACTGAAGGAGAGCCAATCCATGACTTTGCGAACTATGAAGAATTCTATGATGAGATTCTCAGAGTAAAAGAAAATGCACTAGCAGAAGGAGAAATTGTCTTCGTTGACGATTCTTCGAGAATCGATCAAAATGATGGGCAAATATATACAGGCACAGCTGTGAGGAAGCAGACAGCAAATGGAGAATTTGGGGTACTCATTAGTGCAAGATTACCATCTCATTATTCAGCACAAGCTGCAGAATTATTGGTGTTGATTCTCGCTATCGAGAATCACGCAGACCAGGAAGTGACAGTGTACAGTGACTCCGCCTATGTGACATTGACAGTGCACGCAGGCCTAGCATGCTGGAAAAGGAGGAGCTACCTCCGAGCGGACGGCACGCCAGTGCAGCACGCAGCCTGATTGGATAGGCTCATTAAGTCACTACACCTCCCAGTGGGCATAGCGGTCGTGAAATGCACCGCCCACACGAAATGACAGATTTTATCTCACGTGGAAATCAAGCAGCAGACACAGAAGCCAAGCGTGTGGCGACCAAGGACGAAATAATAATGAATGTGGAAATAACTGATGAGCATGAGAGAAGGATTGTGCACAAAGTGAACCAGAAGGTTAGATTAACATGGGGCAAACCCAGTTAATGGAACTCCTAGGGGAGGCACCACAGAAAGAAAAAAATCTTTGAAAGTGGCAAGGGTGTTCTTTAAACCCCTCCGAGAGCTTGTGGCGACAAGACAGCACTTGTAAACCGGTGATACCTATAGCCCTATTGAAAATAGCATTGGAACAGTTGCATTATCCAGCGCACATGACAAAAGAGAATCTAGCAGCGACGATTGCTGAAGAATGGTTTATACCGAACTTAGCAGAGCATGTTGGTTTTTTGTATGGTGAACTGTATAATCTGCCAACAGTTCACGGCTGGGCATACACTACGTGTAATGAGAGGAGTCATCCCAAGGCCCAATGGACCTTTTCAGCACTTGCATATCCATTATGTGGATATGATTCAAGTATGTAACAGGTACAGGTATCTAATTGTTGTGGTGTGTCCATTCTCTAGATGAATAGAAGCAGGTCCATGTACACACCCAGACTCTACCTGTTCGGCCAAATTTCTGGTGAGGGAGGTATTGCCCAAATGGGGAGTATGTGAGGTCATGAGGTCAGATAATGGTCCACACTTTGTTAATGCAGTATTTGAACAGATTAGCTTGCTGCTTGGTATAAAGCAAAGGTTATCTTCGGCCATCATCCCCAATGTAATGGGATGTGCGAGAAGCTCAACAGCCTTCCACTGGCACTGTATGCGCTCAGAAACCAGCCTGGTTCTGACCACCATCTTACGCCGCATGAAATCGCAACAAGCAGAAGATGCACACACCATTGACACCCCAAGATAGAGCTAGACGTGATGCTCAGCCGACAGGGGAAGTTTTAGGATCAGAAATGCAAAATTACTTGAATTGCATGACATCTTGTCTTACTGTAATTTCAGGACAGCTGCAGCGACGACAAAAAGGGTGCAGGGCAGCACAGAACACAGAAGGAGATACTTCAACAGACCAAATTCAAGGTTTACGTCTACCACAATTGTTCCCTGAGGACACGGTCCTGGTGAGAAACCACACAAGAAAAAAGTGGGATGAGCCAAGGTTCAACAGACCATTCAGAGTGGATGACGTCACTCCCTCTGCAGTCTAGCTACAGGGAAGAAGAGCTTGGATATTCCTGGGTGACAACAAGTCATACAACAGGGAAGGCCCTCTGCCCACACCCCAACGCGTAGAGACTACAGACGACAGGGAAGAACCACAGCACGTGCAGACGAGATCCATGACGAGAAAGAAGGACGCATGACCAGCAAAGCAAAGACAAAGAACTTTTGTGCAAAGTTGTGGCTTCATTTTGGACATTTCCTCTGAGCAAAATAAAGGGATAAGGACATAAACACGGACACTCTGTGCATCCTAGTTGCAGGGTGAAGAAGAAAAATTTCACGTATAAGCCACAACATAGTCTAGTGACTTTGAACTTTGGACTGAGGCACACTGAAGCCATGATAAGAAAAGGATATGCCAAATTTTTATCGAGGACACATAAATTGGAAAAAAATACAGTATCCAGACTCTTTTCATACAAGAGCCTTATTTGGACTTACTTATGGTGCCCCACAGCATTGACATCACTAAGGACGTTTTAATATATTTCAAGTTAGTATTGAGATCATACCCGTCGTTAGTGGGAAGGCTCACTAACATCAATGAATTTCTTCAAGACCCTGAAAACGAAAAGACAATAAGGAGGCTGCTCATTGTGAGTGCAGAGCAGTTCCGTCTGCTTCTGGAATACAGGGAGGACAAGACAAATGTCCCTGCCACCAGAAGATAGCAGACTGGCAAGCAACCTCTTCTTTCGCCTAATTGAGGACTTTCCAGAGCTTGTGGGGAAGCCTGCCGGTGTTGACGTCCTCACTTTCATCAGAGACCCAGCAAACTCTACAGAGATGAGTATGCTCCTGCATGGAATTGTAAAGCAGGTTGACTGTAAGACTGTAAGACTTTCCACCGAGGGACAGATCGAGAAAGCGTTACCAGAAACTTCACTCCTGTTTATGCTGACAAGGACACGACATGTCTTCTGGAGTGAAACAGATAAGAGGCATTGACTGGGAGTTTGTTTATTTTGAGACTAGAGACTTGCTGAACTCATTACCTTATTTTGACATTTTCATATACAGAAAAGAGAACTGTTTCCAGAGACAAGAGACAATCTATTATTCAGGCAAAGAAGGACAATTGTTCCAGTACCTGCAACCTACGAGCAGAGACAGAAGAATCCAGAGATAATATTACCTAGAATGTATTAAAGAGTTAGTTTCATTTCCTTAAATGATCGAGATGGGCAACCAAAGTAGTAATGTTGTCATCCCTCAGGAGGAGAGACGCTCGCATTGTCCCGGAACTAAGAGTTGTAGGCTAACCTATAGAGGAATCATGTACCTATGCATTGTATTCATCAATGTTTTACTGTTACTGACAATTCGAACTGCATTTTTTATTGGTGCACAAAATGTTCAAATTCCAGTGCACCTACCTAATGTTTCCATGAAACCCACGAAGGCACCCAGACCTTACCTAGTCATTCCAGTGCCTAGAAGGTCTGAGAGAGGAGTGAGTGAACTTGAAATGGATGTGATTAGCAATGGCACATACACACATTTGGTAACAAGTAAGTTGAAAAGCCGGAGAGTGGGTCGGCAGAGTAAGCATGAGAAAAAATTAATGAGACACACACACGCAAACGATGAGTGCACATATACCAGGTCTAGTGTCAATAACTGCAGAACCAGAGTCCAAAGAATGGGAGACGGTTGGACAACCAACGATGAGAAGTTCTTCTTTAAGTGAAGTGAAAGGACAAATGGAAAAAGCTGAACTTTTAAGGAGACAAAAGGAGTTGGAGAATAAACCAACAGAGGCAGCATTGATAAGCACCCATCAGCCAGCAATGAAAGTGGCAAGTGAATTAAAGACAGAGAGAAACTCAGATGAAGACAATCATGCCAAGAAGCCAAGGTCGTATCGGCTGAAATAGCCCAACAGCGTATACAATTAATGAGAAGAAGAACAGAGTATCCTGTTCAGAAAAGTCAAGATAACCCACAGATGGCTGTGTTTTCTGAAATTAATTGGAGTTGATGCGAGAAGGAAGATCGACCGATTGCTGATATTCATGAACTCCCCGTTTTTTGTACTTGTCATTAAACAGACTCCCTTTGCCACACTATCGAGCTGTCATTATTGATTTTATGTGAGAGTATTAATCCCCATTCATCTCGAGGGTGCTGCTGCTCACCTTAAAGTGCTGTTGGGAAACCCCCAGTCCTATGGGTTGGCTGGGGTCCTACTGCACACTAGTATAAGCAAAGTCAGACAATGTGCAGTGCTGGGAAACCACATTGCTACCTTCAGTAGGCAGAGCGGACATAGCAGGAGTCTGTTTTCAATTTCTGTTATCTTGTCGTGACTTCAAAAGCACATCCCACAAGCGGAGCGTGGCAGAGAGTGTGCAGAGTGTTGGGAAAGCACACTGCTGCCTTCAGTGGGCAGAGAGAACAGAGCAGGAGTCTGTTTTCCATTTCTGTTATCTTGCTGGGACTTCAAAAGCACATCCCTCAAGCGGAGCATGGCAGAGAGTGTCCCGAGTGTTGAAAAAGAACACTGCGACCTTCAGTGGGCAGAGCGGACAGAACGGGAGTCTGTTTTCTATTTCATTTATCTTGCCGGGACTTCAAAAGCACATCCCACAAGCAGAGTGTTGCGGAGAGTGTGCAGCGTGTTGGGGGTTGGGCTATTCAGCAGAGGTGGAGTTCTCCGGAGACAACTGAACGACCGCTCTCCCTTCATACCATACTCTTTTCTTGGTCCGTGGGATCGCACCCTCTGCTGAATCCAAAGCTTTTTTGGGCAATATCTTGAGCAGTGCCATGCTGCGAGAGTGGGGCAGGAGTGGTCTGGCGTGGGCAGCTGGGGGCTGTGGAGGTCAGGAGTGCGCTCAATGTAATCCACAGTAAGCAGATTCCACATCAGCCCGAAAAGTTGTAGTTGTATTTGTGTGCTGCACTGCACTGCTATTTCTGCCATTACAACGGGCACACAGGCGAGAGCTGAATTCTAACTCTGAACTCTGCTTTCTTTTCTTTTCATTAAAACCCACCACCACTCACGGTGATTGCGACAAAACGCCTCGTAACTTGTCACGTGTGCAGGAACAAGGGACAAGGGTCAAGGGTTTACTCCAAAGGTCTCCCCCTTAAAACAACCCCTATTTAAAGCAGCAGCTACAAACTGTCATTGGGCACGCCCACATGACCACCACTGACGTTTTCAGCATTTACTTTTGTTTGTGTGTGTCCTAACACGCATAGAGGTGACAGGCTCAATAGTCACTTGAAAAAATCTGCTTAAACTGCTCCCACCCGACACACTGAGAGGCAGTGGAAGGCAAAACCCCATATTTTTACAGCTGCTAATTGTGCTATTTTTGGCTTGCTCAAGCACACGCATTTGCTTTGCACCTTCACGACGGCCCAGGGGGGAGACGGACTAAGGCAGCCAGTCGGGTGTGCCCACTTTGGACACATTTTGGCAAGATTGTCTGTCTGCTTTGTTTTCTGCACCATTTAGAACTTCAACCAACTGTATCCAAAAACTGTGTGGTCCCCATATGGGCCAAGGGTGCTAGCCACCCAAACTTGCCCCTCCCAGCCCCCCAGAATGGAACCCAGAAGAACACGCAACTTGCCCTAGCAGTACCTATGCAAACCCACCAGGTTAGACCTAGAAGTGGCTTGACTGTTGTACACATCCCTAGAGGTCCCAAAGCACCCACTTCCCCCCTCAAGAAACAAAAGTACTCAGTAATGGTATGATATTGCACCCCAGTACAATTGTAATGGATTTTCTGTCTGAAGGTGCACCGCTGGTGGGATTCATCATGGGTGTTCTGTGTTTAGCGGAAGGGGTGGAAGAAACTACAGTCCCCCTAATAAACAAAACCTCCCAATGGATCAACACCCACTTACCTGGTATGAAGATCAACCTAAGGGGCATCTTGATTACTAGAAGGGCTTCTTGGATAGGTAACACCCCCAAAAGAGGAGAGGGGGATTAGAGATGAGGGGTATAGTGTAATAGTCACAGCAGTGGCCCTGGCCGCGCTGGACTATCTGACCACAGCACTCAAACCAAAGTGGTATATGACGGGACTCAATAGCAACACTAGCCTTTTACCCGGTGTACTGCAACCCTTTAACTTCTCAGCAGGTGGAATGTGTGACGATAAAGGGGAAGAGTGGACTAATACGCCCCTCAAACACGGGACTGGGAAGTGCATGGATGGGGAAGGGCGCAATTATCACTTCAAACCGTTTAGACACTCTACAAGGTATCGAGGAATTGGATTGACTACGGCCCTCTGAAGAGGGCATTCCAGTTCATCAGGGGCAGGGGGACCAATTGCCGAGCTCTTTGGTGCCTGATGAGACAGACTTTATGCCCACTGAAGAGCCGGCACACCAACCCGAAGATGTCATGACACTTCTCAGATGGAATATAGCAGGGGTGGCATCTAAACCATTAAAGAGGGACATAGTGTTTTATCTGATGACCTATAACATTATTTTCTTGCAGGAGACATGGGCGATAGCACCTGTATGTTTGGATGGATATGTTTCATTCTCAAACACTGCACGGCAAAATAAAAGGGGTTGCTGTTTTGGGGGAATGGCAATCTTGATAAAAACTGTCACACTAGAGAGCTGGAACATAATGCCCACACTCTACAATACCTAGTGGTGACACCTGAGCGGGGCTACAAATTATTGCTGGTAAATTTCTATAATAGCCAACATTCCACAGAAACTAACCCTTTGGGGGCACTTAAATATTTGTTGGAATCCACAATTGTAAATCTGGTGGCAGAACATAAAATAATTGTCTTGGGAGTGGATTCTAATGTATAATTGGGCAACTTTGCCTATGGTATTGCACGTCCACAAATATCAGACGATCGGATATGTGCCAGAGGGCTACAGTTAAATATGTGGCTGATGGAATGGGGATTGCACGCCGTAAAAGGACGTATAAACTCAGATGTGCCGGATAAGATCACTTTTGCAAGTACAACAGGGCACATTGATAATTGATTATTTTTGTATCCAGGCTCAACACTAGCACCTGATTTTGGATTTTGTAGTCGTTGAGAAAATAGTCAGTGACCACTTCTCTTTAGGGCTGGTCTTGAGACAGGACCATTTGTCCTCCCCTACTGTAGTTCACCCCCAATTGGAAATCAATACACAATGTAAGCATAGGATAAAATGCACAAAATGTGACCCAATAGTTGCCCAACACACGGTGGTGCACATGAACTCAGACGTCATCATGTGCATTCTTGGGCATGACGCCGAGCCACTTCACAATATATCCGATTCGGAAAATCTGTGGAGCTCCTTGACACATTTCTTTCAACATGACTTTAAAACAAGCAAACCCAAACCAACTAGTTGGTTTGATGAGACATGTAGGACTGCACAAAACAATCTGAGGGGAACATTAAGTAATAAGAACAGCACTCAGAGCGATGTCATTAATGCGAGGGCAACATATAAAAGGTCAGTGGAGACTAGGAAAACCTATTGGAGGAAGAAGCATGGGAACAACTAGTTTTGGCAGTTGCCAACAGGGACTCCAAGAAATGTTGGGATTTCGTTGCAGGTGGACCTGCATATTAGCAGGTGAGGGCACACAAGGAAAATTAAGTGGGAGCCAGTACCTGGTCAGAACATTTTACATGCCTGTTTAAGGGGCAGGTAGCCAGGTTTGAGGTGGTGACTGGACCACGACCATACGTCTGACCTTAAAGGAGGTGGAAACAGCAGTTAAACAACAATCGCAAAACCATGCACCTGCCCCAGATGTGGTGCCTGCTGACTTATTCAAGGGGGAATTGGTCCTGTGGGTTCCACTCTTGGCAATATGTTCCAACTCCTTTTTACAAACTGGAGTATTTCCACATTCGTGGAAATCTGCAATTATTTATTCCATAATCAAAAAGGGTGACCTTGAAAAACCCCTAGACTACAGGCCCATCTCCCTTCTACACACCTTCAAGGTCTTTGGACGTGCAATCTTGCAACTTCTCGAGGACTGGATCTACCATAACCAAATACTCTCAGAAACCCAATATGGCTTCCGCCTTGGACTGGGTACCAGAGACCAGGCTCTTAACCTATACTTGTTTGGGGCGTCCTCTTTCTTTATAAAGGGCGAATTGGTATATCTAGCCTTCAATGAGCCAAGCATAGCCTTTGGTAGAGTGGATAAGGCCTCACTTCAGTAGTTGCTTGGGTCCATGGGCTGTCCAGCTGGGTTAATAAAAATACTGAAAATCATACACTAGGATACACTAGGATGCCGGTAACTGGGGCAGTGCACAAACTATTTTGAGGTAGCTTCAGGTGTACGTCAGGGATGTGTTGTAGCCCCAGTACTGTCCGCTTTGTTTATCAATGGCCTATACAGGGACTTGGTGGACTCAAGGGATGATTCCCAGAAGTGGGCATCAAACCACTCCCCGTATTGGCATACGCAAATGATACTGTATTATTGGCACGCAGCCTGAAAGCATTACATAAATTAATAGATGTTTATACTTCTTTCATGTCAGACTTGAAGCTAACAGTCAACACAAACAAATCAGCAGTAATGGCCTGCTCTCAAGGGGCGCCCAAGAACATTAAAATTTGCAACATCTTAAGCAATGGTGCTATCATGCCATGTGTATCAAAATTTGATTATCTGAGTATTTCTTTTACTGAGGACTGGTGGGGGCAGTCTCACATTCAAAAGCAGAACACAAAAATGAGACAATCTTTGGGAGATATACCTCGATTTGTGAAAATGTGCCAAGGCCAGCCAATTAACCTCATTTTATGGTGCAGCTTTGTGGGACAATGAAACAATGAGCATCTAGGTTACCAAAAAACGTTTCTTGAAGAAACTGTACGGATTGCCATTGGTTAGCTCTATGGTCAAATCCAAGAGCCACTGTCACAGTATAATTAAAGACCTACAGTCAGGGCTGTTTTGGCGCAGGATCCCATGGCTGAATTTTATTTCAAAGTGTGTATCACTGGTGAATCCCAAGTTTGCATTGCCCTGCTGTTCTTTTAACACCAGCTGCCTCTAACAAGCACAAGAAGATGTTGTGTGTTAATTGTGAACAACCTGGAAACCTGGAAACCAGAGCATACTGTAAAGAGGGCCTGAATATTCTGTGACAATGTCCCCTTCCTGACCTTTAAGGTCTTTGTGTGGGTGAATCACCAGGATGTGCCCAACCACCCATCACTTAAATTGAGGCCAGAGGAGTTATGAGGAGGATCTGCTGGTGTGCCTCACAGCACGAGCATTGGCCAGTAGTCCATATAATTAAGAGAGACCCTTAAAATTATGTTTGCCAGTCCCACAAACCCATTCTACAAAGACCCATAGCATTAATTTCATCCTGCTAACTTTGAAAATCCACATCTAGGAATAATCACACTCAAGATGCTAGCCAGGTAGATCCCAAGCAGTCGGATGAATATAGACCCTGCTAGCACCACTCCTAGTGCCTGAGGTGCACATGTGAGAAAACAACCAAGATGGCGACCATACTGATATACGTTTAATGTTCAGTGCCTGGAAAAGACAGGAAAGTCAATTTCACACATCTGATCTTATAATGTGCGAACTGCAGGGGGAACAGACCACTGTTTGCCACAACTCTCACACAGCCCCTGACATAGCTGTGACTCAAAAAGATATCCCTTATCCACCATATATGGTGTTCTATTCGGCTTTAGGGGCAGAGCTCATTAAACAATGTCTGTTTTAGCTGGGCTCTCCAGTGCCCCTCATGCAGCACATTAAGTAATTTGTCCAAAACAATGTATACGTTTTCCCCTGTATTAGGGGTCCTCCCCACCCCCACAACTCCATCAGACATCCATGGATTCTCATGCTCTCAACCTCCAGGCAGAGACAGGCAAAAACAGACTACTGGGAGCCAAACATGTTTATTCATCAAAACACACTCAAATGCATGTCTGTATCCAACCTAGATTATGCAACACCTGTAAACAAATTAGTACCTTGTACAGAGTAGGCTTTTGATAGGCCAAGTTAGTTAAAGGGCAAACATCCCTTCATTACCATTGAAGAACTCATCACACATGCACAATATAATTCGACATTTACCATAACTGCCATCCACAATTGTCTCTGATGCACACAATTAATATGCCTATTTTAGAATTGGTGGACACAACTCTGAAAGTGCTCAACTCCTGCCAAGGACATTCTTTATGAGCCAATGGGCCTCATCACAAGTCCGGCGGTAACCGTGCCGGTAAAACCGTCAGGTTGCCACCGGACTTGTGAATTTTACCAGCACCTGGCTTGACAGAAACACTGGGGGATTACAACCCCGGCTATCCCGGAAGTCAGGCGCCGGTAATTGTAAATCCCCATTCCCATTGAGTCCCAGAGGACTCAATGGGAATGGGGACCATGAAAGCACCGGCACCGTTAATAACGGTGCCAGTGCTTCATGAATCTCTAAGGACGGGTGCCGTTCTGCCTGCCAGGTCTGACCCTGCTGGGCGGGACGGCACCCGCCCGCAGAATCGTACTGTGTCAGTCCGGTAACAGTGGTGCCGGTAGGCTTACCAGCACTGATGTTACCAGACCGGCATAGTTAGAATGAGGCCCAGTGCCTGCTCCTTATCTATTCCCTAAGGGTATGGCAAGGTTTCTGGTACTCAACACCATTGGAGAATATATAGCCTCTTATTTTATGGCACCAAAATAATACAGCAAGGATTTCAAATTAGTTTGTATGATACACTTCGTACCCTTCTTCATAAGAACATAGATAAATGTATCGAAGCTTCTATTAATGTCCTAACCTGATCATATTTTGTCTGATTGCTATGCCAATTTCATTTTTAACCTAAGAAACATCATTATCTCACTATGAGATGCTGCCAAAGACTGTCTCCAATTGCCTCAGTCCCTCTTGCTTATCTGAAAACCCTTGGCTTGGTTTATAGTTCCCTTCACCTGGGTAGGACTGGAAATCATTTTACATTTGAGTATCCATTTTTAAAAAATACATATTTATCAGACGCTTTTCTTCTTATCAGGGAGCTACATTCTGCATTTATTTAAGCATTTCTCATTTTTTAAACACATATTCATAAAATGTTTTTGTGCACTTATGGAGTGGGTGTAATATTAAAGCACCCTTCATTTCCCATGCCACCCCAAACCAAGTGTGTGACTTTTTTACTTTTAATAAAGGCAATCTAATCCTGATTTCTACAATGATGGACAGTAGAGTGAACTATTAGACCTACCTAATATTTTATCTATATATCAGTTGATGGGGAAGGAGCTGGCACCCCCCGTACACCCCATTGCATTAATAGAGTTTCTATATTATGTATCGCCCCAGGCTTAGACAATCCTTAGCTGTTGAGGTGGAAGCACCATCCCACATATTAGCATGTGCACTTCCAGCATGGAACATGAGCGACAGCCAACATGCTATCTCGGTTTGTGTCATTTCACTGCATCCCCTCATTCATCGAATCATTGTGAGCCCGGTCAGTGGACCCAAACCCTGACACAATGGAATCTGAGGCCACAACTGCATTTCATACGTCAGTATCTGGACCATTTCAGGTAGATCAAAGAGTACAGTGGCAGCTAACAGGAAAGAACCTAGTGCTGAAGTGAAGAGACCAGCTCATGACGACCAACTGGTGGATGTTTTGAGTTGCTCCTAATTTGGTCATGTTTCTAAGTTTCTGAGTAAGGGACTTGTTTCCATATTCTCAGGGAAAGGATGGAAATATCTGGTGCTATGCTCATACAGCTCTGCAGTTCAAACGTGCCTCTAAAGGAGTGAATGCATTCTTAGACATACCAGGCATGATGTTTGCACTGACACAAACATTGTACACATCCTGCCAGTGTCCATATTTCTACCCTTGCTACCTGCCTTATAATGTCCCAGCTTAGTTACCTCAACCTTTCTCAACAATATGCATAAAAGTACAGTAGCATACATTTTAGTTTCAAATACATTTGTATATGCTTGTTATAGGCACTAGCCAGCTCCTTTTAGGTACCTATCTGTAACTCATGGGCATGAGCCCTGTGACTGGTGGTGACAGATTGTAATTGGAGGTCATTCCTTATGCAGTATCCACTGTCTCTGGTCACAAGTTCAGCTTCTGACACATTGTCAAGTATAAACCGGAGACAATTGGGGAGGAAATTACAACCCCTAAGAGCACCAACATGTCTAACGAGTTGCAAATATACCTTCCTCCATGAAAGCATGCATCCCACTAAGAGAATCCAGGTGAGAAATGAGAAATTCTAGGTCCTCATTGCAAAACAGAATCACAGACATGTCCACAATGGACACTCAAGGTCTTTGACATCCATCTGCAAATCCTCTGACACAGAGTCTTGTTTTCCAGGAGGTGGAAAAATTTGGAAAAGAGATGATACTACTGGTAAAACATGACACACTTGAAGCTCGTTGGAAACATCATTCAACATTGTTCTTTTCACTTGCCCAGTCATAGAGTATGCCATTGAGATGACCCAACTACACACTAATTGGGCTTTAGTGGGAAACTCTATTACCGATAGTTCCAAAGTGTTGCAAGACCAGGCAGCAATTGACAATACCCTACTCTAGAACTCCTTAGTGTTCTCCTGAAAAAACATTCTGACCGCAGCTAATGTAGCCTCTGTGTCATTAAGAAATACACCTAACACTCTGAGTCCATCTTGACCTCTCACGAATCAGTATTCCAAAAAGCACATCCACCAAGAAGAATACAATGAACAATGGGAATATACACAACCTAATGCAAATTCCAGTTGGTGGCTGTGATGAATCTAGTGATGTAATCACTGGCTAGTGCAGGGTGGCTGAGAGGAAATGGCGTGCTTCCTGTACATCCTCTGACAAAATGGCCTGCCGCCTGCTCCAAAGTCAATACCAGCTGTCTGTCTGCACCAAAAAGAGAGCCCTCATCCAAGCCTGCATCTCTGTGGCATCCAACAACTCGGCTGAACTCTTTAAAATCTGCAAGGAGCTGGCCAATCCTGCTGCAGTCCCTACCTCGCCTGTGCCCTCACAGGCCCTCTGTATGGCCCTGGCTTCTCATTTCATCTCTAAAAATCAGGATATCCTGTCCTCTCTCTCTTCTCCTCCTCCTACCTCTACTTCCCTCTCTTCCTCTCGCCCTTCTGGGGTCACCTCTCCTCCCTCCTTCTCTGCCTTTCCCCTGTTCTCCCCAGACAAGGATTCTAGACACGTCCGATCTATGAAAGTCTTGTTAGAACAGGTTTTCCCCCCTGTTCCTCTAAAACCATCAAGGACCACATTGACACCCTGGCTTCTGCTTTGCCTGACTTCTGCAACCACTCCTACGCCACTGGAGTCTTCCCTTCCCCCTGAAGCACTCCCTTGTGCACTCTTTTCTTAAGAAACCCTAAGCCGACCCCTCCTGCCCTGCTAACTACAACCCAATCTCCATCTCTCCTTTCCTGGGCAAACTCCTGGAAAAGCTGGCCATCTCCCACCTTAATCTTCACACTAAATTGGTTGGTTGTCTGGCTTCAGAGCTGCCTGAAGCACAGAAACTGCTCTTCTGGACATCCGTGAAGACCTGCTCTCCGACCTTGACTCCAATACCAGACTGGCTTGGGGATGGATGACTCTCCAAACCCCAGGTTGATCATGGCCAAAGGCCTCTGACAGGATCACTGTAGAAGAGCTCGAAGGGGCTGAAAACAACTCCTGCTTGAGGCACCTCTCTATAAGCAAATAAAAGGCATGGTATTAGAAGGTTCCACTTTTGCCTAAGGGGTTGTAAGTTACTCCACAGTTTTTCGACATGGTCGGCATATAGTGAGACACAGAATTTGACCCCCTGTCAGAGATAAAGTCCTTTGGAAACCCAACTCTGGTAAAAAATTACAAGGAGGGCCTTAGCCACTGCTTGGGCAGTAGCAGTCTTCATAGGTATGGCTTCAGGGTACCTGGTAGCCTGCTCTACCAAAGCCAATATAAATCAATTGCCTGAGGAGGAAGTAAGAGGGCCTAGGGTGCCAACAATGTCAATGTCATTTCCTCAAAAGGAACTCCCACGAGTGCAAAGGGCACTAAAAGTGCCACATTCTTGGACCCACTTTTGCCAGAAGTCTGGCAGGTGTGGCAGCTTCTACAATGTTTATCAACATCTACACCAATCTTGAGCTAGTAAAAGTACAGAGATAGCCTCTCTTTGGTCTTCTTGGAACTCAAGCCAGAGGTATTGCATGTGCTAGCTGTAGTAGCTTGGATCTCAACTCCTGGGGTACTACCAGTCGCATGAAGTACATTGTGTAGGCTCACTGTAGAGGAGTACATCCTCCCAGTAGAATCTATGTTTCCTGGCTCTTGCCCTTCCAGGTGAGAAGCTGTCTGTTATCTCAGACCTTCTAGAGAGGAACACTCTCTCTGTCCTTTGCGGAAATCTGCTCTAGAGGGTCCATCTTCTGCATGCTAAGTGTGCAGCTCAGGAATGTCTCTCAGATCCAGATCTTCCAAGCAGGGAAGGATCACCTCCAGTTCTCTTTCACCAGTAGCTGGGTTTTCAGGAGTTGGTTTGCCCACCTACTCAGTATCAGCTGGGGATGGGGTCACTGGGGTGACCTGGGACTGTCCTCTTGGGGACGTCCTTGTCTTCAGAGCAGGTTTGGGTTTGAAACCCTTTTTCAGAGACTCTGGATTTCTCCTTGGTATCTTTCTTCTTTAATGAAGTGGAAGATTGGTCTGTCTGCTGATTTGAGGTACTGGATTTCCCGCTGAGCTCAAACTCAGAGTCTCTTGAGTTTGCCTCTTTGGCCAATCTTGTCAGCTCCTGCTTCTGTCTCTTTTTGTTTTTGCAAGACTTTCTGGGGGTACTAGAGACTATTCCAAGAGTGTGCAAGTCATTCCCAAACAGAACACTCCCAGGTACTTCAGAGTGCACACTAACAGGAATTTGTACAGTCATGTTATTGGATGAGGCCTGGCAAAATAAGAACCATTGAGATAGGGCCTCTAGCAAGTTTAGTGGGACCTTTGGGCACCTTAGCTACATCCTCAGTTTTGAAGGAACGTTCATCAACCACTGTAATGCTGGCTCCAGTGCCAGTGTCTCTGATACTAAGAGTCTCCTGGCCATCCACAAGTACACTGTCACTATAATATTGTAGGTATTGTGTTATACACATCTATATTATGTTGTTCTCACAGACCCAAGGACGCTAAAGAAACATTACCTTGAATGTCAATGGGATCATCATCTAGTAAATGAAAGTGATCACCAGTCATTGGAGCTTCCTCCTTAGGAGTGAAGGCTAAGGACACAGTGTGGACCCCTGAAGGTTTACCCTTACAGCTAGGACCCCCTTTCACATCGTCAGTAGACCCACAAACCACACATTTACCAAAGCTTTTTTGGAATAGGGTTTTTTGGTAACCTGCCTCTGTTTTGGCCCCAGAGGTTTCACTAGCCCTATAAGGTTTCCCATGAAATGTACCCTTATGGTTTTTGTGGCCCTCTTTATGTGGTGGAGGATTAGAATTGTCTTTACTATCTTTCTTGTATTTTTTTTTCCTCGTCCTTTTTCTGAGTTGTCCCAGAATCCTTTTCAGTGGCCCTGTTGACTACTCATAAGTCAGCAACTTGAGCTAGTCTCTTGGGATCACGTTCCTTAGAGTCAGTCAGGTGCTGTACCAGCTCAGGAGAGCAGGCATCAACAACATTCTCTCAGGGCTGGACTGGGAACCAAAAGTGGCCCTGGATTTGTTTTTAAAAGTGGCCCCTTATTTCACCTAAGGAATAAGCACAGCGTGTGAGCCCAACCCTTCAAACCAAGAAAACAAGCATATAGATTGGATAGTGTGTTTGTCCTCAGATCACTACTCTGTTTACACGTATATACCTTTTGCACTGCTCTCAGTATTTAGAGGGTCTGTGTGTATTGCTACCTACTGCTGTGCTTCTAAAGACCCCGAGGCATCCTCAACAGAAATCCGGGCATGATCCAAAAACAACTACATAAATGCATGCATCAATATAACAGAGGAGCCAACAGCTCAGACTCCCAGGATGACTTAGAGCATACACCCATGGCACGGTCGAGGCCGGGCGGCTTTTGAACTGCTCACTAAAAACTGCAGCCATTGAGCTGCCACATGAATGCTGCCAAGAGCTGACCTATAGATTACAGGCCGGATCAGCTGCCCGTGCATGGAGGTGCAATGTCGTGGGTGTTTTAGAGGCGAGAGTGGCTCTTGGAACGTGGCACAGTTGGCACCCCTTCCTCCAATATGCATCCCAGCTACTAGATGATATCAAGTCCGGGGTAGTGCTGCTTATTAGAAGCTGCCATTTCCCGTCATATTAAGGCCAAGTGAAGTGGAAATGGTAGAGTTCAGACTACCCACAAGCTCTTGCAACCTACAGTGTTAAGTGATTTCCCAGGCAAGCTCTCACAATGCTGCCCCATCCTGACTTACAGTGCGCAAAAGTATCTCAGTTTTGTGTCATTTATCACAGGACACTTAAAAATATTTTTTTCTCTACACAATTCAATGTTCAAGTCCTAAAAACTCATATCTGCTTCCAGAATGCAAATGCAGCCTCATGTCGGGCTCTTGATATCCATTACCGGTAAGGAACATATCACTGTGCTTTGGCGAAAGCACACTATCCAAATAAATACAATATGGATTTACTGCCCATTCCTCATAGAGCTAAATGTGCAACCTTCTCCCTCCATGCCTCACTGCTCGATGTTTACATGAGTGGCTCAGGATTTCAACATTCTTAGAGCGATAAAATAATTACATAGAATGTTGGTTAATAATAGCATATTGTATCTTACATCTATTCAGCACTAGTCTAAAAAAGGAAGGTCTTATGATGCTTATTAATATGATTATTACTAACTTCCCGATAGACCAGTGTGTCTGTAAAGGCAGTATTTGTGATGCATTCAGCCAGCATAAACCAGGGAGCACCAGACAACAACAGGGATTTTCTATTCGCTATCACTTGGTACACGACAATGGGGGTGGTATGCATACAAGGGTCCATACATGGGCTGATGACTGGCTATGGCGAGTAATGGCAGGCCTATGGTATCCAAGGATCCAGAGCTGGGTACCCTGCTGATTTATGTCTGGGTTTGAGTTTCAGGGGATACTAACATAGGAACTTCAAATGCCCATGAGACCAACTCTCTGCAGCTGCATGTTGACAGGGAATGGCAACGTGCGTGGTTGCTTGTACTTAGTTGCTTGTGATGGGCAGGGTTGCAAGCCTGCCAGATTGAACAGGCTGCTAATGTTCAAGGCTGTCTGCTATTGCCAGAGCTCTCAGTAAACTCTACAGAGCTCAGGGCTGCCAGTGCACATTTATAACCCACATGAACCCAGATATCTTTCCACAGACAAAATGAGAGGAGGCAGGTTTGCAGGGAAAAGGTGGAGATGGAGGAGTCTACAAACAATGGAAAGAGAAAATTAAAGGAATATATTGTGCGGAGAGAGGGAACCGAAAGGACAGGAAATAGGTGGGGACAGAGGTACAGGACAAGAAAAGGGAGGCGGGTCATAGGTGGCACAGACAGCAGAAGCGAGGCAAGGGTTGGGCACAGAGTAGTTACATAATAGAGGAGCAAGACAGTGAGAGGGGGTGAAAACACATAGTGGACTCAGAGGGTGGATGGAGATAAAGAGGGGCTGTGATAGATTAAGAATTCAAGAAGATAACAGACTGGAAGAGAGACATAGAAGCAGATCACTAGGAGTGTAGATAGGGAGAGATGGCAGCTATACTAGGAATGGGGAGGGAGCCAGCAAACGTACAGGGAAAGAGGTGAAAAGCACAGGGAAAGGAGGGCACTGCATAAGGAGCACTAGAAAGCCTGTGAGAGACTGATAATGTAGCGAGTGTTAGGATGTAGTGATCCTGAGAATGTGAAGGCGAGGATGGTGGCATAAGAGCAAGAACCAAGATGGACTGGCCTTTCAGAAGATGGGGACGGTTGCACACTGGCAATGCAGTATTTGAGCCGGAGGCAAAGAGCCAGACTAGAAACAAAGAAGGCAATGAGAGTGTCTGCTGACTTCTTCAGCCACCAAAGTAGTTTGCAAAGGGGACTTGCAAAGCTGTTGAGTTCATTGGTGGTCACTGGTAGCTGCCAGTGGAAGTGGTAAGTGGCAATTCAGTTGCCATTTTATACAAGTGCAGGTGCTGCTTGCAAGTAAAGTTGGCTGGTTTTGGCTTACCAACAATTAATTCTATTGTGCAGCACAATGATCGCCAAAAAACTTCATGTTTGGAGTTAGCGGAAGGGACAGAGGAAACCATGGGGCCTGGGTACTACCACCCGCTCTGAGATGTAGAGCCAGAGGTGGTAAACGTAGGGCCCCACGGCTCCCCAGTACATGTCTAATCTACTATGTTAATCCAGTCTCCCCAACCTTTACTGGTTATTCCACTATCTTAAACCCATATATTTAACCCAGTCTTGTCCCAGAAAACCCTACTTGCTACCAGAAATTGTTATACAATGGCAAACCTTTGAAGAAAGCACACACTCCAATAAATAACCCAGATGGTGCATGTTCGGTGGGTACAATAAAGGGCAGTATGGGACCAAGAGTGTTGAGACCCACAGCCTTGGACAATCATGAATAGTGCACCATTTTGACTATCACTATCTCTCCTGTGTAAGCCTAAATCCTCCCAGGCATGGAAGAAACACAGAAGGAGAGAAATAGAGCAGGGTGGAAAAGGGCCAGACTAGAGAAAGAGGATAGTCTGAGAGAACAATTCAATGTGTCAAGGTGGGGGCGGCGAGCTAAATAAGATGTCACAGCACAAGTAGACTGCACATCCAGTTTCCAAAGCAGAGAGAAAACAATGGTGACTGAGGCTGCTGGTAGAATGGAAGTCCATACTTGGGCCCATTACATTACAGCTTATATGGGTTACGCACAACACAAGATCTGCACCAATCAAACACATATTGCACCGCAGTCTGCACTCCATAAAGAAAACGGAAAACACAGTGACCGCAGCATGGAACTAGTTCATGTCCATCCTGAGTGAAAGATCATGATGTTTCCTCTATCACGTCAGTACCGACTATCCTTCCTATAAAACAGCTCAGTGGGTTGAAGGCCTTTTTGGTAATTGTGCAATGTGTCTGTCTTTGACAGCATCCCACAACCCGGGAATGTTTGATTAGCCCATCCACACCGAAGGGGCACGTATCTGGAGGCATGCAGCAAACATACAATACGAATTGTGTTTCTTTCATCGAGATCTGGCGTTCCCTACAGGTGCGCAGCTGAGTGCCCATTAAAAACAGTAAAACAGTCTCTTCGCCTCATCCACGGGAATACACTGCCGATCCCTAAAATCATGCACAGCTTTCACACAGCATTTCCCATAATCTCACGTTTACAATTCTGTGATGTGTAGGTGCGACTGCGTGCATGTAAAGTATTCATAACAGTACTGCCATAGAAACACAACTGCAGCTCGCCACAGCAGAACAACCGGTAGAGGTTTCATATCCAACGTTTGTAAAAGTGTGCCTTTCATCAAATTATTTCCGCGTTTGCATAGCACACAAGAAGGCACAGTTGCACACACCTCTGGCCAGTTTTTGCTTGTTGTTTGTTTTCTATGTTACACAAGAAGCGAAAAAGATAATTGTTTAACAATGATGGTTTCAAGCATTCTGGTGACCTGTACTCCACTCCCGTCCCAAATAAAAAAACACATACTCGCACCTCACCTTAATAGCAAAGTGCCAGTAGCCAAAAAGTGGCAAGTGCCTGAACTCACCTGTCGCTTGTCGTGGGAACACTCTCTCTCAGACACCTGCACCTGCGCATTGCATATCATGTGATGCAAGCACAGACACGCACTAGGGCACTGGGCATGTGAGGTTCTCAATGCCCAGCCCATGCATTGCCTGTCAAAAGTGCGCAGGCGCGGCCCGGCCTTGCAGAACTGCAGCAGCCTGACACAGCAGCAGCCATTTTACAGCGAACCTCCCAGGCTGGCCGGGTTGTTTCACTCAGATGATTGATCATGTATCCTTCCACAAGAAGACCACCAAGCAAGAAAAGAGGCCCTATGCCCCGAGGCCTACCGGGGGATGTCCCGGTTTCCCGGTGGGCCAGTCCAGCCCTGCATTCTCTAGTAAAAACAAATTGCTCATTCCTTCAAAGGAGTACACTTTGTAACCCTTAACCCAACCATCTATGTTTTTCAGGCATTCCCAAATCCAGGTAGCCCAAGGGGTACCATCTTTCTTTTTATGGTCTCTAAACCTTTTAAGGTACTGAGAAGGAGTCTTCCTAAATCTGGCAAAAAGAGCCTTTTTGACTAGTCCATCATCTTTTCTGTATGTAGCACTCAATTCCATAATAGCATCACAACCATTATGGGGGAGCCTAGACATGATCCATGCAACTAAATCTTTCCCACATATATTCTGCAAACCATAAGTGCATTCAAATGTACTCAACCAACACATCACGTTTAGGAGCATACATATATACAGCCTCTTTTGGTAACTAGTAGACTGAGAAGACCCTGTGACGGAACCAGAATCACGGGACATCTTTTTCAAATTATACCCATGCTGCAGATCCCTCTCTCTGAGCCTTCTCTCTTGTCTTTGTCCTCAGACCGAATTGCAGGTTTCTTGAATTCTAGTTCCATTCTCATTATTTCAAGTGAGAGACATTCTGGGCTTATACTGTGACCCACAGGGGCTGCGATAGAAGTCAGTTGAATTACAGGAGCAGGCTAAAGAGGGGAGTTACCCACTCCTTGAGGATCCTCCTCACCTTCTGGCTCATTTGTCAGATTGGAGCTAAGCTCTAAACTATAATTTTCATCAATTTCTTCCATATCAATGTTTTGACTAGGGGTTCTCGGCCAACTCCCAGGATTTTGGTGATTTAACAATTTAGTATTCAACTCATTCTTTCTTCCCTTTAAACTCAGTCCCCTTGTCCTACATAAATATTGCAACTGTTCCATTGTGCGGGCAGTAAGGGACTGTTGATTAAAGGTATCCATTTTTGGCATTTATTTTTGTTACAAGATTACTGTTCTTTTTGGTGTGGTGGAGCTAGCCTTGTGGATGGTTTATTTGGACACAAGTACAACCAATAGTCACTGCATCCACTCTACACCAATACCACCGCCTACCAGCAGTGTTAGGTAAAAATGAGTGCAGTCCAACTGGCGTGGGACTACACAAGACCTATCTCTTGGTATTAGGTAACCCACCTTAAATATAGGCTTGTACTACACAAGTTGGTAGTGTGACTGAGCAGCCAGGCTTATCTTAAGAGGGGTAATGTAAGCTGTAGAGCTGTGCAATGAAATCAGTAAATACAGGTACCCAAGTAAACACACACTTTAAGTTATATAATAAATATGTATTAATTTATTCAAAAAGATATTTAAAGCATTCTTTAAAAAGCAGTAACTAGCTGTAACATTAATCCCAAGTCAGGATTCAATTCAAAGAGTGAACAATAAAGCAGGTGAGTAATTCATTCATATGTTACACATTTTCAAGCACCCAGAGATGATGTCATTTGAGGTCATTATAACACTTATTTTGTATCATCTTTGCAGTATTGAGTTATTAAGGAGGGAACGGTTAGGGTTAGATCGGAACAGACTGGTATTCCATAAACACAGTTAGATTTTCCCAAAGTGATGCCGGCACTCTTATATCCCAGCATTAAAAGTGTTCAACAATTAAAACCTCTAAGTGAACAAGCACTACCAAAGCCAAGAGATTTCAGAAGGAGGCCTTTAGGGAGCCAGTACAGTCAAAGTCAATGGCCAAAGTCAAAGTTCTGATGCCCTTCCTCTTAGAACAATGTTCTTAAATAGTCAGTGTTCAAAAATAATTCACAGCATACAGATACAGATGGATGCCTTCTGGTTGCAGTGCAGCAGACCCTTGTTCCTGGTCCTTGGTCGTGGTGACAAAAGGGAGGACGTCTGGTGGGCTCCTGTGGTAGCACTTGAGAGAGGACTCAGCAGCAATGGATTTCCGTCAATTCTGTGGCTCATTGTGGCTTTTTCTCAGTGCCAAAGTAGAATGAAAATATCTGGTTATATGTTCCTTGATCTCTCAGCCCTGGACTCTGGTGAGGGGACACTGAATGTGGATTTCATGTTTTTTGTCAAGTCCTCTGTATGCCCACAAGGTTTTGGCCAGATCTGCACTTTGGAAGACAATGCACAGGTGGTCGAGGTACCCTGGGTATTGACATTCTTCAGCTTTGGAAAGCCAGAGCAAGTCGGGTGTTGCACCTAAATAGAGTTTGTCTTGAGGCTAGTTGGTCCCACCAGCCTAATGGAGGAAGTCATTGTGTACAGGTCTTCCTTGTTGATTCGAAAACAGGGTCAGCACAGCTGCACGGCTTCACCGGGCACTTTGATGTCCAGGAGGGTGCTGCTGGTGTCATCTCTCATCTTCTGCTTCAAATGTTTTCCTCCAGTGGTCCACTCGTCTTGTAGTCCCAAAAATCTTGCTTTGTATGCAAGTGCTTATTCATTCAGAGCCCTAGGCTATCAATCACACAGCAGAGTGGCTGTCCTCCAGGGCAGCCAGTTGGCCAATTTGAACTGGTTTCACTCAGGCACAGCTAGAGACAAAGGTCAGGGAAGTTTTAGGACCTCCCTCACTTCCTGCCTTATCCAGACACACTGGACCCTGGGCAAGCTTCAGGGCTGAAGCCTGCCAAATGCAAAAGACACCAAGGACTCAAACCTGATTCAAACTGACAAGAAATGGTGAAAAAAGAAAAGAAGACAGGGGCCATTTTATGAAAATGGTCACACTTGGGTGCTGTACTGCAGCTGAGGTATTAGCCTGCAGATACAGATCACCAGGTAGTAAAAAAGAAACCACTGCCACCAGCCGTTCAAATGAGTTAGGGTAACACAATGTTACATGAGGAATGGGTTAAAGGAGTTACTATGTAACCCCCCAGCAATCCACATAGGGTGGTGTGTGCTTGACCCATAAAGTAAAGGTAAGCAAGACAGGGGTCATCTTATTATTCTTGGGAACAGTAGTTCAACAAGAAAATGTAGTTAACCATTCTCAGTGGCACTGCACAAAAATGTACTTTGTGCCAGAATGCAAAAAGCAGATGCCTATGGAGTTTACCAGACCCCATAAAACAGTAAGGACCACAGAAAATCACAGTCAGGAAAGCACAAGAGTGAGTGAGATAAAGGTCCCACTCACTCAGGAGTAAAAATTAAAAAGCCCTGAGTCCAGCAAAAGTGCTGGGGACCTCTAATGTTAAAGGGAATTTGCACAGAAATTAAAATTCTCCCTAACACTACTGGGTCTCCGAACCGGATAGATGAGCTGAGACCCACATATATCATATTAATCTTTTGAAATAGTGGAGTCTGTGGTAATTGCTAGTCTTCTAACAGAAGGACCAGACGAAAGTAACTTAATTCCCGCAAATCTTTCACAAAATCAAAACCAACACCTCCAAGACCTGCTGGGACAAATTTCAGCCATTTTTAGTAATGAGCCTGGAAAGGTAAAAGGTGTTTTTCATTGCATCCCCTGTGAAGGTTATCAACCTGAAACCTTATAGAATTCCCAAGACCCGAAACGGAATAGTCATGCAGGAGGTGAAGTTTTTAGCCTATGATGTAACTGAACCATACTAGAGTCTCTGACCCTCTCCGATAGTCCTTGCCGCAAAAGCCGATCAATCGTGGAGGTTTTGTTTCAATTTTCAAAAGGTAAATGCAGGGTCTCAATTTGGCAATTATCCCATACCAAGGATGAGCTTATTGATCATTTGGGCTCCACTGCTCCACAATTGATCTGGGAAAGGGCTATTGGCAGGTACCGGTGAACCTAGAGGACAAAGAAAAAACAGTCTTCTCCACCCCTGTAGGATTATTTAAATTCAAGATATTACAGACTCCATGGGGCACCCACCACATTCCAGATACCCATAAATCAAATACTCCATCCATATTCCACATTTTGTGAAGCCTATCTGGATGACGTAGTCATCCACAGTAAGACCTGGATTGACCACATGTACCATCTTTATAAAAACAACAGCCCTAAGAAAGGCAGGTCTAACCCTAATAAGTGCCACCTCACTCAATCGGCAGTAAAATATCTGGGCTTTTTTGTTGGAAACGGACTTGTACAACCACAAACAGAAAATGTAAATGCTGTATAGTAGACACCGACACCAAACACAAAAAGGGATTTGAGAGCCTTCCTTAGGTCAGTGGGATATTATCGAAGATTTATACCCAACTATTCTTCTATCACAGCTTGCCTTATGGGCAAACTTAAAAATGTCGAGCCCCAAAAACTAAAATGGAGTCAAGAAGACCAAGCTTGTTTCAACACCCTCAAGCAGTTTCTTTCTAGTGAACCGGTCCGGAAGGTAGCCAACTTCAATGATGAGTTCATACTGAAGACATATGCATACCAGGTTGGGTTAGCGGAAATTCGCGCCCAGACATAGAACACCTTATTCTTTCTTAGGGAGAGAAACTATGCCACAATTGAACTTGAGGCCCCAGCTATAAAATGGGCTGTGCCTTATTTATGGTACTACATTACAGTAACAACATTTTGCTGGTTTATTGATCATTCCCCTCTAACAAGGATAGGTCTCCGGAAGCACACTAACGCCTGCATCGTGCACTGGTTTTTAGACCTACATCCCAGTATAGAACACTGGAAAGGAAAAGATCAAGGGAATGTAGATTACCTTTCCCTTTTTCCAGTAGGTTCAGAAGAAGCCAGCGCCATTAGGGGACGGGAATGTGATGAATCTAACAATGTCATTGTTGCCTCCCCAGGGAAGGTCTCTCCTCATGTGGCCAGGAAAAGGCAGAAGCCACCTGATTGAGACCCTGGAGGCAGCTATTTGAGGGAGGACCACATGAGGGAAGACGACCTTCATGGGAGTGAAGTGGACACGCTAGGTGGAACATGATATCCCCTTAGAGCTTGACAACACCCCATATCTTCCCAATCCTCCATGGAATATTGTAATGTTAGACAACTTCATCCAGTCATGACTAATAACAAAGTTCGGTCATATCCTTATTTTCAAATGTCTGACAATACTGAGACGAGGAGGACTAGAGTGATGAAGATTGATGAGGCTGAGAAGCAAGAGACGTTCTCTAGTTGTTGGGAGAATTCGATAGGTGCTGGGGAATTCAAAAGCACTAAGCGTCGGAAAAGATGGAGTCTCACTACTCCCAATGTGAGTCAGGAAATCCAATGGAAGCAAACTGCAGTGTGGAACGAGGAACCTCCTGAAGGTGCCGTCAGAAAAAACTCTGAAGCCGGAGTTTTGCCGTGTGAATATCATGAACAGACAAAGCTGCTGCGTGAAGTTTGAGGCATCAAGGGAACCGGAGAGCAGATGAGATGCCTGTCAGTCCAGGAAGCAGGCCGATGGGAGACCCGAAGACAGCAAAGGGTGCCAAAGCTGCTGAGTGAAGCTGGTGAGCCCATGGAGGAAAGTTGGGATGCTGGAGTGCTCCGTGGCATGTATTGCATACCATTAGAACGTAATTGTATGAACTTAGTGACCCCGAATAGGGTAGCTGGGATGCCACAACATTTGTTGAGAGAAACAAAGGCAGATGCGAACGGGTTGAGGACCTAATATATAAAAGAAGCAAATATCAAATCATGAAACTGTTTTACATTGAGAAAGAAGGAACGTTTGTTCATGGATAGAAAGCCCTGGCAGGAGAGTACACCAAGGCAGAAGGATTGCGATTCTGGGACCTGCACACAATTTTGTTGTTCTAAATCATAGAAAGCACAATAGGAGAGTGTACCAGACTGACAGAGGAGGGTCTGGGACTCACTCTCATGCTTGCTGGATTATCTGGAGCATGTGGAATCCAGGGGAAGGGAGTCAATCCCCCTGGAGCAGGAATTGGGACATATTGTGACCAGGGAATAATTTCTCCCTGGTTCTGTCAAGAGGCTAAGAGAAGTAGAGCTGCTTATTGACCTTGTGGAAATCTAGGAAAGCTCAAGGGAAGAGTCAAACCCCTTGAGATTATGAATTGTAGACATCTGGGAAAGGTCAACAGAAGACCCATACCCCTTGAGAGTGTGGACCTTACAAAACCTGAAGAAACTCAGGGGAAGGGAATCCCCCCACTTTGCCCCCTACCCCCGCGACTTGTGGAACTGTGTTTCTTTTCAGCACCTTTCTCTGGAAACGTTATGTTGAAACTTTGGAAAAGAGCTGTGAGTGGCCAGCTGAGAGACAGTTCCCTTTTCACTTTATATTGAGTTTAGCATGTAAGGGTCAGGTTAGAATTCGGACACAGGATGAATAACTTTACTTTGGACAATCTGACACTGACACCATTTAGTTTTATTGAGGCAGGGAAAGCCCTCTTAGAGTTAGGGCAAGATAGGATTTTCTCCAGCTCCCTTTTTAATTTGGTTAATGAAAGTCTTTGCCAGCCACCATGACACACCTGTATCTGCGTTTTACTCCTGATTCTTTACAGAACTAATAAAAGCAAAAATATTGATAAACTTAGACAACTGCACATACCTATGTTCCTTCATGGAATGTATATAAAAGGATGGTGTGCAGCAAAAGCTAAATGCAGAGAAATGTACACAATTCAGAATTCCAGTGGCAAAAATGAAAAACATTTGCAGTCCATGGTAACTTCTGGCAGACGTGTGGGTGAAAAAGCATATGCAGTAATACAGGACAAATAAAATAGTTGTCTTAAAGCTCAACGATAGTGCCTGGATGAAAATGGCACTGGTGCATGGCACACATTCCAAATGGTTCAGTCACCCCAGAATACTAACCCAATAGACCACATAATGGCCATTCTACGCATACCCAGATTGTGCCTTGTACATTTATGAGTGGGGAAAATCTCAAATGAAAAGTGTGGGAATATTTTGGCATGGAAGACATATATGACATAGACTGACCATAAGTTGTGAGTACTTAATCATTAGAAAAAGCAACTTCATTACAGATCATGTGGAGAAACCCGCTAAGATGTACCCTCTGAAAAACAGAACACTGTTACATGGATGCGCACTAAGGTGGGCTCTAGGTTGATTAGACCACAAGACTTAAACATCTTGTAGAGACTCCCAGATCAAATAACTTGCAAAACAAATGACTAATATTGTATAGTGGTGGGATGGTGGTTAAAGTAATTGTCCCCACTTGTTACGAATCAGCGTGATTCTGAAACAAATAGAACTCCCCCTCCAAAAATATTTATCTCGAAATGCTTTTGTCTTGAAACAAATGCTAGATGCTAGTCACAGGACTACATTGGAATGAGTGGCTAATCTGCCTTCAGAAGTTACCTACATAGAACATTCTGCGCCTAACCTATGTTGGGATAAAACCAAAAGCTTTCAGTCACAACCAGTTACTGCCCTTCATTTTTCCATTCTTCATTCCCCCAACCCCACAAAAAAGCCCCAGTATATATATATATATATTTTTTTTTATTTATTGTGTACGTCCCAAAGGAATCTTTACAAAGGACGAAAAGACTATTTTAACGTTTCAGATTTTTTGACAGGGCGGGTCCCTGGATTATATTAGCAAGTTAGGTTGTTCGGTCTCCTCCGATTAGTCTAGACCACCATTTATCTTCGTCCCACCCTCGTTCTTCCTCTAGTATATATATGATATGATATGATATGATATGGCATTTGTAACGCACCTATACACAAGTGTTTCAAGGCGCGACGAAACACTTGTGTATAGGCGCGTTATATATTTGTTTTCCTTGTTTGATATAATATTTATAATCTGTTTCATCTATGTGTACTAAAGTCTGGAAAGGCAACATTTGTTTTACTAAAATAGCCAGCAACATAAAATGGTTGATATATGGGGCAGAGTTGGATCCTGTCTGGCTGCAAACTACAGATGCCAGAATTTCCTGCTGCAGCATCCTGGTACTTACCAAAGGGATTAAAACCCTGCACATCTGAATCCAGTCATCTTCTCTGAAGATTCCTGAGGCATGAAAGCATGCTAGGAGGACAACATCACTCACTGGACTGTTGAGCTAATTACAGCTGGGGCCCACAGTCGTGTCCCTGCACCCCTCTTTTGTTTTCACATATAACTGGAGAATGGGGTTCCAGATACCTTGCACCCAGATAACCCATGCCTGACTTTGGAGTGCCACACTTGTGGTAACCCCCTCTCCCCTCTTAGTGTTAACCCTGAAAAATGGGGGAGAGTTGTTTACTGGCTGGCTCCAAACTACAGACACCACAATTCCCTGCAGCAACATGGTACTAACCAGAGGGATTCAAACCCTGCATACCAGAATCTAGTAAACCTCCCTGAAGAGTTGTGTGGCACGAAAGTGCGCTAGGAGGAGTACATCACTTGATTGTTGAGCAAATTGCAGCTGGGACCCAGAGTCACATCCCCGTGACCCCTCTTTTGCATGCACAAATACCTGGAGACTGGGGCTCCAGAGGGGCTGCAAACGGGCTAGCCATGCCTGACTTTGGAGTGGAACACTGGTGGTAACTCCCCCTACACCACTGAGAGTTAGCATTGAAAAATGGGGGATAATTGGCTCCTGGATGGTTCCAAACTACAAATACCATAATTTCCTGCTGCACAATCCTGGTACTTACCAGAGGGATTCAACCCCTGCACACCTGAATCCATTCACCCTCCCTGAAGATTTTTGATGCATGAAAGCACGCTAGGAGGAGAACATCACTCACTGGACTGTTGAGTTAATTGCAGCTAAGACCCAGAATCGTGCTCCTGCCACCCTCTTCTGTTTGTACATACATATACCACTATCAGAAACGTTGCTTTCAGCTACTGAGCGCTCATCCTCTTTGAAATATAGCGGGTGCCTCCGCATAGAGTGAAAGCAGCTCTCAAAAAGTATTCACAAACACTGAGCTCACAACCAAGCTGCGAGATTCTTCAAAGCTGTCACATGCTCAAAAATAACCCACCGAACACTCGCTCTGTAAAGTGCAAAAGTGCTGTAAGCATTTATTGAAAACATTACCAGCAGAAATCAGCTGGAAAGTGATAAACCCATTGGCCAAACAATGAAAGCCTGTGAAAATGGGTTTCAAAATGCTCAGGGACTTCATCAGGATAATTAACTTACAAACTACTCAGCTCAAAATTTTAAATGGAAGGTAGAACCCTTGTTTCAAGTGACATGAGTTGTAGGTCAGATGACACATAAGGTTCAGCATACATTTCACTTCAAATAAGATTGCCATATTTAAATGGAGTAATAATATTACAACCTTGGTGAACCTGCAATCCAACATAATTGATGTACACAGCAAATTACCATAAGTACATTAATGATCATGATACAAGGGAACTGACTTCCTAACAAAAAATATTAAAAAATATTACCTAGTTAAAGTGCAAATGCAAACACATACAGTTAATCACAAACTACATTAAGTGCACATTCGTGACAATTCCACAAGCAATGCAGTGCATGGATAACTGAAAGCAGCAACAGCAGTTTGGGTGAAGAAGGCAAACAATTACAAACCCTGCCCAAGTGGGCTAACTGCAAAAGTAATTCAAATCACTGCCAATATACCCAGAATGTGCTCCTGCACACAATTCCACACACACCATTACTCAAAGCTTGAGCTTGTGACAGCATCGAGAGACTCCCTCTGCTTGGTTGTGAGCTTGGTGTGTGTGAATGTGAATATATATATTATAGGGCGGCAGTGGCTGCCCTATAATTAAGGTGAGTCGGACGGCCATAGGAACATCGAATATTCTATTCTTAATAACTTTTGATTTCAGTAATGGATTTGGCTGAAATCTTGCAGGTGGTTAGGGATGTGTGGGCCTCCCCGGACTGCAAAGTTTCGTAAAGATTAGTTTAAAATAAAAAAGTTATTAAGGAGAAAAGAAAATTTCAAAGTTGCGGCCTGCTTCCCATTCATTTTCCCATAGACAAACAAGGTACATTTTTGTCCGACCACACAGTCAAAACCACTGGATGGATTTGGACCAGGTCTGAAACAACTTGGACACAATGCATTTAAAAGAGGCCTTTTAGTGGTTTGAGGTTATTCTGTCAAGTATTTTTTTTTAAATACTTGGTGGTGAAGGTGGTGCTTCCTTCTCAAACATAGATAGCTATATCTCAGATAAATTGCCCAAACCAGCGTTTTTTACAAATGAAACAGCCACCATCTTTGTTTTTGGTCAATGAGAGAGATAGCCGAGGTTATAGCCGAGGTTGTCAGAAAATGAAATGCAGGAAGAAAGTATTTTGCAGGTAAAGAAACATGCAAATGCCATCAGGGAGTTGGAGAGGGTCTAGAGACTGAGTTTGAAACACAAAACATTTCTGTAACCTCAGCAAAATCCGCAAATAGCGGACATCTCAAAACAAACTGCATCACAGAAACAGCGTGTGTTGTGGGAGGAAAGGAGAGGGCGGCGTGAGGAGGCCATCTGGGGTGTGGGGGAGCTGGCACAGATGATGGGGGAACCTAGTGAGGGCCTGGGGGGTAAGAAAGCATTTATTTTCTGCTGTTTTTCTGATATTTGTGGCTATAGAAATCTACAGATAACCGCGGCTATCTGCAGTTCATACATAAAATGATTACAGATAGCTGAGGTTATCTGTAGTTCTTTACCTGCAGCTATAGAAAAAAAGTAAAAGAGAAATAGCAAGAATATATTTTGACAGGTACAATGATGTCGGGGGGTGAAAAATCACTGGCCATGGCCTAACAGGCATCCGCGACTCCCATCCAGGCAGTCACCGGGACTGACCCGGCTTTTTCTCATAGCAAGGTAGTGGCTTTGAAGCTAAACAGCGTCTGTCCCGGTTACTGCATGGATGGGAGACAATTCACAGTTCTGGATGCTGTGTGTTTCTTAGTTTTAAATATCTCATAGCACGATAACAAATTACACAGGAACCACATTTTATTTTTAAACATGCTATGTCACTCATTGAAAGTATTGCACTTAGATACCAATATTTTACCTATTGCTGAATTGCATTATGGTATTTGTAGTTTCCCAGTCAAGAAGGGGGGAATAATGCCACAATTGTACACTTTTTGCCTAACATAATTTAATAATGATTTATATAGATGAGTGACAATATGGTATCTGTACATTTCAAGTTATCTTTATAAAGCAGAGTATTGATGAAAGCCAGACAGGAGGGTAAATGGTGAGGAGGGGAAATGAGAGGGCAAGTAAGGCATGAATATTTGCCCACAATGTGGCTAGATAGCTTGCAATCTTGGACACTGGTGCAGTTATTTGCCCTGATTGTGGCTGATTTTCAGGGCACAGGTAAAGGACACATGTGGGAGAACAGCATAACTTTTTTTCAGAGGGTGGACGCAACCCGTTTTCTTTTTAGGTTTGCAAGATTTCTCAAGTATTTGGCTACCAGGATTTTACTCAGGTTGTAATGTTCCCAGTGCAGAGGCTTAACCACAAAACCACAAGCACTTGTTTCATATTGGGATTTGGTTTTACAGGGCAAATTTCATGACAGATTGCTGGGTTTAAAAGGTGCTCACCTTTAATACTTTGTCAGCATATTTTTTTGGAACATTTCCTCTCTTGGGTTATTTTTCTGGTATTCAGTACTTTAAAATTCCAATGCTATTTTATTTTGTTCTCTTTCTTCTAAGGGGAAGGTCAATTGAACTATATTTGTATATTTCACTTCAAGATATATGTTCACTTACTGTGTATTTATACATGTGTGCCAGCTTTTGATTTTTACTATGGGGCAAAAGTACCCAGGCATATTTTATTCAAGCAGACAGTCCTGTTTTTCCCTTTTCCGTGGTGCTTAAATGTAGTTATTTGGGGTTGTGCGATGTATCACAACATTCACCAAGAGACGGGGCTTATGGTACGCTGCTTTACCAAAGTGTGTGATCCTTGACAAATAATTAAATCGCACAGCGCATTAACTATAATAATTGTGAGTTCTCAAAGCCTGCAATCTTTTAGACATAATAAAAGAAATAGATATTTTTACAGCTTCAGTATATGCGGTGGAAAATCACTGGTCGTCTCCCATCTATGCAGTAACCATGACTGACCCTGCTTAGCTTTAAAGTGAGGAAAAAAAGTCCAGCACCCTTAGGCTATGTTGCCTAATAAGGATCTCAAGTTAGAAGACCCCTTAGAGCCACATGGCCTGAGGTGGCCGGCTCCTTCTTCACTTTGAAGCTAAGCAGGGTTTGTCCCAGTTACTACATGGATAGGAGACAGTCCACAATGTGGTACTGTGTGTTTTCATTGTTTTAAATATCTCATAACACACTAAGAAAACGCACAGCATCTGAATTGCTGTTTTTCAAAACTGTGCTACTGTCAGTCTTTGAAAGTATTGCACTAAGCCCATTTTTTGCCTACTGTTGAATTTCATTCTGGTATGTGTTGTTTCCCAGTCAAGATGGGGGAATAATGCCACAATTGTACACATTTTGCCGCACATAGTTCAAGAAGGATTTTAATATTTGAGTGACACCATGGAATGTGCACTTTTCAAGTTATCTTTATAAAGCAAAGTATTGTTGAAAGCCAGACATGGGGATGAGGAGGGCAAATGAAGAGAGGGCATGTAAGTCATGAGTATTTGCCCACAATGTGGCAAGAGAGTTTGTAATCGGGGACACTGGTGCAGTTATTCTCCCCTAATTGTGCCTGCTTTTCATTACACAAGAAAAGGACAGATGTAGCTGAAGAACGTAATTTCTTGCAGAGTGGGGACGCAACCCCTTGTTTTATTTTAGGTTGGCCAGCTTGCTCAACTATTTGGTTACCAGGATTTTACTTAGGTTGTCCTGTTCCCATTGCAGACGCTTACACACACGACCACAAGCACTTGTTTCATATTGGGATTTTGCTTACGAGGGAATATTTCATAATAGATTGCTGGATTTAAAAGGTGAGCCCCTTTTATACTTTGCCAGCACATTTACTGGATCATTTCCTCTCTCAGGTTATTTTTCTGGTGTTCATTACTTTTTTTTAAGTCCAATGCTTATTTTGTCTTGCCCACTTTCTTCTAAGTGAGCAAGGAAAGCTCAGGGGCACCGCGTTTTTTGTTTTGGACGCAAGACTAAGCAGAGCAACACAGGTTGAATCCTGATGCTGTGCTTAGAAACCAATCTCTGGTATTAAGCGCATTATAAAAGAACAATTATAAGGGGAAGGTCAAATTAACTCCATTTGTATATTTCACTTTAAGATATATGTTCACTTGCTGTGTGTATATTCATATATGCCAGGTTTTGATTTTCGCTATGGGGGCAAAAGTACCCGGGCATATGTTATTTTTGCAGCTGGTCATGTTTATTTCTTTTTCCGTGCTGCTGTAATGCGGTTAGTTGGGGTTGTGCGATGTATCACAACAGTCACCAAGAGAACGGCCATAAAACGAGAGCCGTGTAGCACGCTGCTTAACCAAATTGTGTGATCCATGGCAAATGATTTAATCTCACTGCTCATTGCCTAAAAACATTGTTAGTTCTCAAAGCCTGCAATCATTTGTACATAACAATACCACTGTCAAAACAGGTCAAAATCAGTTTGTGATTGATGAACGTCTTTTAAGTGATGAGTTGCAAGTGTTTAACATTATACAGTGGCCATGCCACCGACCATGGCTAGTGGTATCATAGTGTTCGGCCATGTCCACCAGCCATGGCTGAAGGACATGGCTAGTCGTCTGGTAGTGTTTTAAAATGGATAGTGGGCATGGCCCAACCATGGGCTAAAGCCATGGATTGAGGTCTGGTAGTGATTAAAGAACCTATCCAAGAACAAAACCCTTTAAAATCAAGAAACAAACCTTAGTTGCGGGGACTTTAAGGTGACTAATGCACTGTAACCAAACCTTTGAAATTCAAGGAAAACACCCTTAGTTGCAGGGACGTTAAGGTGAGAACTTAACGCAACAAAACCACTAAAATTCAGCTAACGCCCCTAAATGATGTTGTCACTGGTGACATCACTGGTGACATCACTAATGACATCAGCTATGGCATCATGGAATGCGTCACAGATGACATCAATGATTATTTAACTAATGGCTTCAGTCATAGGATCACTCTGCTCATATTTAGACCACCCTTACGCTTTTACAAATGCGATATTAGCATTTTAGAATAGTTCATAACAAGGAGTACATTGTTTAAATCGGTAAACAGCTACACATGCATCATATCACTACTTCTGAAGTTTTCCTTTGCAGTACGTTAGTAAAATATTATATATGAATTATAAATAGTTCACTGCTTAGAATGGTCCTGTTTGTGCAAAATATTTCTAAGACATGTTCACTATATTATAATCTGTGTATACATTTACAAAATAAATGAGGAGAAATTAATAGAAAGTGACACATGTTGAACCCTAATTATTTACAACGTTTTAAAATAAACATATGTAAATATTCAATTGTTTTATTGTAAGAAAATGTGTACACGTATCATTTTCTAAATGACATGAGACGTGCTTTACAACAGGGAACAACTAAGTATTAAGATATATTTTAAGAATATTGATACATGGGAATTGAAGAAAAGGGACTATTACTCCACATTTATATATGTATGGCAAAAACAGAAGTTTTAAAATTCAGCATTTGCTTGAAAACATTTACACAGATGTATATTTCTTTCTGTATGTCTTTTGTAAAGGATTAACATGTTAAAATTGAAATAAAACGCATACTGTACAAAGTAAAAGTAATCTTTCAACAGTATTCAATTTTTGAATACATTGACTTGTGTGTATGTCATAGATAATGTCATTAGTGATGTCATCTGTGATGTCATCATTGTGGTCATAGGCTGCGTAACAGGGGGCATGAAGCTAAGGTGGCTTTAGCTGAATTTCACAGGTTTTGTTGCGTTAAGTTCTCACCTTAACTTCCCTGTAAATAAAGTGTTTTCCTTGAATATATACATCTGTATATATAATTTGCACAAACTAATCATCTCCTCACGTTCAGCCTCATTACGGGTCTGGCAGTAACCGTGCCGGCAAAACTGGCGCCTGACTTTCCGGTAACATTGGGGTATTCTGACCCCGGCGGCCGGGAAGTCACGCGCCAGTAATTTTGTAAGTCCCCATTCCCATGGAGTCCCATAGGACTTAACAACGGTGGCTGTGCTTCTCGCCCGCAGAGTCAAACTGTGCAGGTCCGGCACCAGAGTTTCCGGACCGGAAGAGTTATAAAGAGGCCCATTGCATTGTTGACAATGACCATTGTGTTACTTACATTGAAGTATTTTATCATGTCAGCAGTAACTGGTCAGAATGTTGTTTATTTTTGCATTTCTGACACACGTTCGACTAAATTCCAAGATGTCTGCCACAGAGATTGACTGTTTGACCTGAACTTTCTCTTTTGTGATTGACATGGTAGAAGGACTCTGACCTATTTATTGTATACTTATCCCTGCAGCCAGTGTGTGACAAAGCGCTCTGTGAGCGTGATACGTGTTACCTCTTTTTTTCCCATGTGCTCTGCATATGCTGTGCTTTGTCTTTTCCAATAAAAACGTTCCAAGCGATTTTTGCTCAATCGGTTTTTTGTCTCCTATGGCATTCCCTGACCCGGAGTGCAGTCCCCTTACCTGTGGCAGGTTTCTTGTTTGTTTGTTATATGTAAATATATATATCACAGGGCAGTAGCGGCCACCCTATGGTTAAGGTAAAATGGAGTTACATAGGAAATTGAAAAAATGAATTGCTAATAACTTTTGACTTGTGTGTCCGATTTGGCTGAAATGTTGCCAAAGCAAAGTTTGACAACCCCCCTCTCTTACCTCCCCCCACCCCCGCCACACAGACTGGAAAGTTTTGGAAAGATTCTTTGAAATATGAAAAATTATTAAGAAAACAAAATAACGCAGTTTAGGCCTAATCCCTATTCATTTTCCCATAGACAAAAAAGGTACATTTTTGCCGAACCGCACAGCCTAACCCACTTGATGGCTTTGGACCAGGTCCGCAACAACTTGGGCATGTGTTGACTTGCGAGAGAAGGCCACGGTTATATCCCAGGCTATCAGAAGATGAAAAGCAGAAAAAAGGCTTTTGCAGTTCAAAAACAGGCAAATGCCATCAGGCTTGAAGTGGAGAGGATGCAAGAAGACACTGATTGAAATTTTGAGTTTTAGAGAGGCTAGGGACCAAGTTTGCTACACGAGGCTCAAACATTTTTCCCATACCCTCAGCTATAATCTGAGGTATAGACTGAAATAGCCGACATCTCAAAGCAAACTCCATCACACAAAATCAGAGTGTTGTGGGGGGAATGGGAGAGGACTGGAAAGGCGAGGAGGCCGTCAGGGGTGTGGTGGGAGCTGGCACAGATAAGGGAGGCACTTGGTGAGGGCCGGGGGGAAAAAAAAGCATTTCTTTCCAGCCATTTTTCCGATATTCATAGCTATAAAAATACACATACTTGAGGCTATCTATAGTTCATACTAAAATAGAAATCTGGGACTGCCATCCATGTAGTAACCGGGACCGACCCTGCTTAGCTTCAAAGTGAGGAAGGGGCTGGCCAATTCCTTGCTTTGAAGTTAAGCAGGGTCGGTACCGGTTACTGCAGTCCTCAGTCCCGGATGTTGTGTATGTTCTTAGTTTTAAATATCTCATTACACACTAAGAAAACTCACGGCGTCCGCATTATTATTATTTTTATTTAAATGGTGCGATGTTTGTACTTGAAAGTGTTACACTCTAAAGGTCAAGCTGCCATGAGGCCAACGTGAAACGAGCAGCTATCTCTGGGTAATGAGCTGCTAACACATGGAGAATTGCAAATTCAGCTTGCACGACTGAGGCAAACTAGAATAAGCTTTTTTTATATATTTATACTAGCAAAAAGTACCAGTTCATTCTCCGAATGGTTTCTGTAGACAGACATGATAACACTTTCATGAATTGTTGAAAATCAATGACCCTGTAGGTTGCTGTACCAATTTGCTTATTGCTTGATGTGCTTTGCACCCTGAAGTAAACTGCACTGAGAATAGGTGCGTGTGACTTGCTGACATATCCCGGAGCAGACATGGGGGAAGGCGAGAGTTGGTGTGCTGCTGCATACTGTAGGGTATTTTGTGGAGATTTGGGGCCTGACGGTATTTTATTACCGCCGAAAAATAACTTAGCAATAATCACTCTTTGTATTCAGATTTGGCCATGTGCAACAATAATACAATGGACATGCATTATTTCAGCACCCAGACCTGCATATTTGGTATACGTGGTTGGTGGTATTTTGGTGAGCATAATTCCCTTGTTTTATTTGTGGCCCCAATGTCCAGAATCCCTTATCTTTGCTTAGATTTTTCGTGTGATCACTAGAGAGACCTCAGACCTGCATTCTAGGAATACCACATTTTCCAGTGATAGTGTTGGTGTGCCACCATGGGCGAACTCACTGACTTATTTACGACAGAGAGCTATATGTGGTAGTCTTGTGGTAATTTCCACTACCTTATATACGGTAGGGAGCTATGTTCAGAGAGTCTCTCTTCCCGTTGGCTCATGTACCTCCAACAAGCTATGCTACAGTCACTCACAATTATTCATACTGATTTTGACATGCACACATCTGTCTTAAAATGACCATTGCACTGTTTAAAAATCTCCCCACATCATCAGCATTGTAATGGTAAACAATAAACATCACCCGTCTGTTTTCAAATATTTTTCTGTATTATAAAAGTTGTATTTAAAAACGATCTCATTCTTTACAGAAATAAAATGGTACAGTCAAAGCATTGTCTGTGACACTCTGCAAAGAGAGTGGCGGAGAACAGAACTCAAATTGCAACATTAGCACTTGATTAAGACACGCACAGGAATCCTACACTGACTGCATATTACCGTACACACTCAGCTCCCACACTTCTCATTACCTTATCTTTTTAGTTGTTCTCTTTGTGAATGTGGCTCTCTTGGATTAACTCCAGCAAAAAGGAACGCTTGCCTTCTCAAACCGGGGTCATTGCCTGGAATTCTCAGCTTTTGCAGATAGGAATGCCTCAGCCAGTGGAAAGGTCCTTCTTTCAGCTCTCCCCAATCTCGACTGCAGCAGGACACAGGAATCTGCATTCAGTCAGGAGCCCCACAGCCAGGTCTTCTCCCCAATAGTGCAGAAAGATGTCTGCCTGTCTTTTTCCCCGTTACTGCCCACTAAAACTTTCCTCTCAGCCCTCTGTATGACGTGTCCCAATGAAATCCATCATCTCTCATCCTCCTACTCTTCAACAATAGCTTCGCTTATACATTTGCAATTGTTGCAAATCTGACTTCCTTCTTCCTGCAGTTACTGTGCACAAAAACACGGAGAATCAGGCAGAGAAGAGAAGAAAAAATCTCTGCACACGCATTTAAATGGTTTTCAGAGTATGCCTAATTCTGCAGTGGAGAACACATTTTATTAGTGGGTTATGTTAAATAAGGTTTTATTAGTCAGGTTAATTGTTAATAGGTTAGCTGTTAATTTTCAAATGTGTCTCTAGCAATATAGGCATTTCAGGTGAAAAATAGTGTGCATTTTTAAATGAGCACGTGTGCTTTTAACTGTAAAAATAGATTTGCATCTTATATGTTAAAATCGTTTTTGACTGAATAGCCTGTCTTTCCTTGTTAATCTGGTAACCCATATAGCAATGCACCGCACCCTTGTGGTGGTGCTGCAAAAAAAAAATGTGCTACTTGTGCAGTATTACTGTACTCTGTACTGTAACACGCCAAATATCCTTACATATACCCTCCTTTTGTTTTTAGAACTTGGCTATACTCCAAGCCAATTCCTAAAAACAACTTGTTCTATTTTTTTTACAATATAGCAATCCAACAAAATGAATATTCATGTGCATCAATGAAAATTTGCAATCAACATTTCATCTGAGTCCATCAGTTCATAAAATGTTCCACATTTGCCTTCTCAGTGGAAGTGGCATTACTTTACGTTTAAATTTTCCAAGTCAATTAAAAACAATGAAATAAAACAACTAACTAAAACAAATAATTAATATAACAAGTTAAAATAAATAATTAAAATAATAAATACGTGGAACTTCATATGCCGGAACTTTTGTTTTGTCTCTTTTGGTATGTCCCGACCAGCGATGTTATTCGGTTCATTCGAGTACTCTTTCATCTTGGCAATCTTGAATCCACAGTAGTCATCTCTTTTGGGATTCCGGTTATTTTGTCTTCACCTCCACCTGGAGGCAGGCATCTTTTGGTCTTCATCCAGGGGACTCCAGGACTCCATTGTCTCCCGTGGCCTCTGATCCCGGAACCTCCGACCAAATAATGTTAATTGTCTAAATCAAAATAGAAAATAAACAGATTAAGTACATAGCACAATACTAACTTCATCCTTTTGCCAAAAATAAAACATGCTTGGTAAAAATATTTCGTTTTTTTTTCTTTCTTCTGAAATTAAACACAAGTTAAAAGAAAACAAACACATATAAAACAGCATTCAATATTTAATACACTTTCTCTCTGCACACCAACCATGAGCTTCCATTATATGTGCATTTATTTATTTATTTATTTATATTTATTTTATATTATATTTTACATATACTACAGTGTTTATGTGCCATCATAACAATCAACTTTTTAACTTCTTTGTCACTGCCTCCTGATTGTACCCATTTATTTTCTCTTTTTGTGTTCAAGTGATTTTATCTGTTTCTACATGCTCAAGCCGCCTGATCTCATGTCTGGGATGGCATGGTTTGATTTGATTTACATGGACAAACTGCTCTATTGCTGTTTCACCTTCATTTTTCAAAATTTTATACACTACAGGAGAAACCTTATCTATAATTCGAAATGGCCCCTGCCAGGCTGCTAGAAATTTAGAATTTTTCTGTTTACTTTTTCCAAAATGAAACTTGTACACCTGATCCCCTACATTGTATTCCTTTACTGATGTCTTTTTGTCATAATATGACTTAGTACTGTCAGCAGCCCTTTCCAGATTTCTCTGCACAAAAGCAAATGCATGTTGCAAATGCCTCCTCAGTTCATCAATATATTCATGAACCGTGGATGCACTCACTAGAGTTTGCTCATGTGTTCTGTATAGTAGGTGTTGTGGTAACACCATTTTCCTACCTGTCAAGACCTCATGGGGGCTAACACCTGTTGCTTTGGCAGGAGTCGACCTGATTGCCATCAGAACCAACGGTAAACGTAAATCCCAGCTGGAACCTGCTTCTGCCACAAATTTCTTTAAAATATCCACAACAGACCTATTGCTTCTTTCAACTGTACCTGAAGACGCCGCCCGATATGCGATATGTAGTTTCCTTTTCACACCTAGTATTTGCCATACCTTACTCATTAGAGTACTTGTGAAATGACTTCCTCTGTCTGACTCAATTCTTTGTGGCAACCCAAACCTTGAGAACACATGGTTCACCAGCAATGTGGCTGCTGTTTGCGCACTACAATCTGGTGCAGGAACGCATTCAATCCACTTTGACATCAAACATACCACACTCAAAATATAACGGTGTCCCCTGCTCGACCTTTTTAAAGGACCTACATAGTCTATTTGCAAATCTGACCATGGGAGAGTTAGGCCTCTTTTCATCAATGGTGCTCTATGCATTGGTGAAGCAGGTTTAAATTGGGCGCATACTAGACATCCTCTAGTATATAATTCCACATCTTGGGACATATGTGGCCAGTAAGCATAATCTTTTAGTATTTCTAATGTTTTTTGTGAACCTCTATGGCCTGCAGTTATGGCATCGTGTGCATGGTGTAGCATTAGTCCTCTGAATGAAAGGGGTACTACCCACTGTATTTGTCCTGTTATGGACTCTCTAATCATGAGTCCATCCTGTAATCTGATTCGTGTTTTGTTCTTTAATAACACCCTCAACTCTTCTTTTCCCATGCAATCTTTTTCTGTTAAAGGATTTTGTTCAGGATCTATCAAATGATTATAATAGATTCCCAAAATTTGATCATTCTTTTGTGCCTCAATCAAATCTTGGTCTGGCGTGTCATGACTCCACTGCACCACCGGTTGATCTATCTCCTTTGGTGCTTTAGAACGTGTCACTGCATCAATTTGTATTTCACCCATTAAATAATCAATATGTAGCAATTCTCCCATCACAGCCCCAATCTTAGCCAGATGGTCTGCCTTATCATTTCCCTCCTTATCCTCTCCTGGTGTTTTTAAATGCCCACGAATTTTTCTCCAGTATATTGTTAAATTATTTTCTGACACCAATTTGTCTATGGCTTGTATCATTTTTCCATGTTTAAGTGGCTTTTTGTTGTATGTAACCATGCCTCTTGCTTTCCAACCAGGCAAATACTCCACAAAGCTATTCCGTGCATAGTCAGAATCAGTCACCAGGACAATTTCACTGAACTTTTTATCAACTGCAGTAGCAATTGCTTTATAGATGGCTGCCAATTCCGCCACCTGACTGCTCCTATCTCCAATCCTCATCCCTATACTAGGAACGCCTTCACATTTCAACCAGACATTTCCTATTCCTGCCACTAATTGTTTATTACTGTCATTTTCAATGTGAAAAGCACAACCATCCACATATACAGTTGGCAAATCCTTGCATGTTTTTTCATCAAAAGCTTTGTGTGGTGATTGTTCAAATTCCTGTAAACTAGCTTCCACTTCCATTTCATTTGGTATTTGTTCAGCTGCACAGTCATGTAAGTCAGCTAACCCTTGAGCAATTGGGCTCTTTTTATTTTGTCCATATCTTACTTCTACGGGAAAACCTTGTAATGCCAGCGTCCATGAAGTGATTCTGGATTGCGCTAGATTGCCTGATCTAATTCTTTTACTCTCTAAAAATTGCAAAGGTTGATGATTTGTTTCAATAATCACCTTTTCTCCCTGAACAATGGGGCGAAAATGTTGTAGCGCCCACACAGTGGTTAATAGGGCCTTCTCACATTCATTAAATTTCATTTCAACTTGGGAAAATGCCTTACTTGCATATGCAATGGTTTTGTGATTCAAATCGTGTTTTTGTGATAACACTGCTGACATACAATGTTCAGAAAAGCCTACTTCTATAAAGAAATCCCTGTCCTTTATGGGGTATGCTAAACATGGTGCCTTTACAAGACATTCCTTCAATCTAGCCACTGCATCAGACTGCTCTCTTTCCCATCTCCAGGGAGTATTTAGTTTAAGCAGTTTAGTCAATGGTTGAGTGATTTCTGCATAATTCTCAATGAACTTTCTGTTATAGCCTGTCATCCCTAATAAACTTTTTACTCCTTTCACATTTTTAGGATCTTTTAATCTTTGTATGGCCTCTATTTTCTTCCTTTGTGGATTTAGCCCATGTTCAGTCACTTCATGCCCTAGAAAGTTCACTTTTTTCTTGCACCATTGTGCTTTTTGCAAAGATACTTTGGCGCCTGCTTTCTGCAATTGGCCAAGCACATGTCTTATTTCATCAAAATGGCTTTTAAGGTTTTCATTTTTTATCAGGACATCATCCACATAAACTATTGTTCCTCTTTCCGCTGCATCCGGCATGGCCTTTCTCAAAAATATGCCAAATTCACTCCCACTATTGATGTACCCGAACGGAGCTCTAAGCCAGGCATATTGAGTCCTGTCAAATGTAAAGGAAAATAAGTGTTGTATCTCCTCTGCCAATGGCACACACCAATATCCAGAGGTGAGATCTAATGTGGTAAATACATTTGAACCATGTATCTGAGCTAGGCCCTGATCAATGAATGGTAGTGGCCATCTAGATACTGGTACTCTTTTATTTAACTCTCTTAAGTCTGCACACAGCCGCCATTGACCATTTGGCTTTAACACACCTAAAATAGGCGTATTGGATGTGCTATGAATGGGCCTAATTATTCCCCGTGATTCCAAATTTTTAATAATCTCTGCCAATGATTCTAAACATGCCAGCGGTAGTCTATACTGGCGTACAAACACTGGATTTCTGCTACAACCTTCTGGTAGTGTGGCCACATGTAAATCAGTTAAACCACAATCATAAGCATCTTTTGCAAATACATCCTTAAACTCCATAAATATTTCCCTCAGGTCGTTTCGATCCCCATCACTGTCACATGCATCCGCTAAGGAGATCTGCTCTTCTACCATTCTGGAAAATTCTGGAAACTCTTCTGGTAAAGGAATCTCAGCGCTTTCCTCTAACTGTGTGGCTGTGTCTTTTTGTAGAGCTGCCACTTTTAAATATTTTGGCATATCAGCTTCCACTTCAATGGGCTGATCTCCTGTTTCATTTTCATTTATATTAAATATTATGCAATCCTCTTGATGGCAGCACACTGTCTCATTTGAATCATAAGGATACACAGAATGAATTTTAAATATTCCTTTGGGCTGAGAGTCCAGGTGTTCTGGCAACTCGCCCTTGGCATCTACATATTTTTCAGGAATATTCCCAATCACCATGTTATTTAAATCTGCCGTATAATGTGATTTTTGTATGGCCATTCCTAATGGGGAGTTTTCCTCTAAATGAATATCCTGACAACCTTTATTATTTACCATGATTTTTACAGATCCCTCACCAATGTCTACCAATGGAATGTATTCATAATCCAGGCCTTGCTGTTTTATGGATTCATTCAGGCATACAAATGCATCAGAGCCTTTCATCTGCTGCCCATTTTTGCATTTCAGTGTTATTGCAAACTGTTTTGTAAATGCAGGAATAATAGTATCTTTCCTTATTTGTAATTCGATGGCATAAGGAACCAGTTGTGCACAATGATAAGCCCTTCTTTTGTCTTCAAATTCAGGTGCCGGCCCACCTAGGCGTGACCATATTTTTTGATTAAGGAAATCTAACACCATACACATTCTGTGCATGATGTCATTGCCCATGTAAAATTCATTTTGTGCTCCATTCACTATCCATACATTATGGTAAATTGTTTTCTGCCCAATGCTAATTTTAAGCATGCATCTGCCTGCAATTCGGTTTTCAAAGTCTGGACTGTCCAACCCAGAAACATATTGGTTTTTAATCCTAAATTTCGGGATTTCTTCCCTCTCCATAATTTTTTGCAACAGTTTCTCATTAATGAAACTCCTTTCATGTTCAAGCGCTAAAGTGGCTTTTATTGTTTTAAGATAATCATTTATACCAACGTGAACCCATGGTTGCTCATCTTCCATGTGTATTTCTGCCAGAGTGGTAATGTGTTTTTCTGAATCTGTTTTAGGAACAGTATTCTGTTTGCATGTATTCTCTTTTAAATAGAAACGTAATGTGTGTTCATCTATAGCAGTCTGCCAATCTTTCCTTGGGTCCAAGTATATTTGTACAGGTAGTTTTTCATTGTCGCTCTGATCTTTGTCTTGACACATTAATATAACAGTGACACTAGGTATGCAGCTATTCTGGAGATATACCTCCACAGCATCATTTGTTTTGGCAACGGTGTGACATTCATTTATATTGCTGTTTTGTGATTTTAGTTTCTTAGGCCTCAATGGTTTTTTGGTTAAGGACCACAGCACTCCATTCACCCCATCTATGAGAGGAGACAATCTTTTCAGGCAATCTGTCCCCATCAGAAATGGAATTTCACAAATAGATGTGATCAATACCTCTTGTTTCATTCTGTGCTTTCCTATTTTTATGTCAACCTCAGTTACACCTATGATGGGCACCTCCTCCCCATTAAAGTTATGCACTGGGCCTTGATTTGCCTTCACTGTGATCTGACTCTGTGGAGGCCTCCCTTCATTGATACTCTTTACCAGCTCCTTGGACATAATTGTGGCCTGTGCGCCAGTGTCAATCATAGCGAAGGTGTGGCATTTTTCTTCTACAGTGATGGGTGCATAATATCTGTCCTCAACTTCCTCTAATACACATAAGAAATGTGAATTCTTACTGATTTCAGGGCTCACCTTTCTCAGGTCTTTTTCACTTTTGGCTAAGCACATTGGTAAATGAAAAGACATTTTTCCCTCCTTTTTACCCATTTCTGTGCGAGATATTTTATTCATTTCTCCATGATCAGAAGTTTTTTGGAGTGTGGCCACTGTTCGCCCATCCATCTGGGTAACATCAGAGACCACATTACAACCTTCCAACTGAACATGTGTAACAACATCATTCAGCAATTTGTCATTTTTTAATTCTGTGCATTTGTGATCATTTAGTGTAATACCAGCCCTTTCAGCCTCTTCAAAAATATGTGGCTCAAAGAATTCTTCAGGTGATTGACTTGTACCCTCCTTGTGAGTATTTCCTTTTTCTGTCTGTGTTTGGTCATTGTTTTGCTTGCCCAGGGAAGGAGCTATGGCATCCCCACTTACTCCCTGTTCACTGGTATTCCCCATGCACGAGTCATTTTTCTTAAATCTGTTCCTTTGTTCTTTTGGAATTCCTAATGTTTCTTTTTCATTTGTGCAAATCTTTACTGTTTTATTTAGCTCTAAGCTAAACCGTACCTCTTTTTTAGAAGTATTTGCACTTTCTGTCACAATTTCATTTACTGGTACTTTCATTTTTAATCCATTAGGCATCTCAGAGTCGTTATGCAAAATTATATCAGAGCAATCTGTCATTTTGGCACTGCAGTTATCATGAGGCCATCAGCCCCCTCTTTGGAAGGTTGTTTTTGCGCTGTATAGAGCTTTCCTATTTGCTCAGCTAACATTTTCACTTGGGCCTCAAGGCACTGGAACCTTTCCATCTCTCTAGGATCCTCTTTCTGTGGCCTAGGTCGATATTGGTTGTTTTCCTCCTGATTGGATCTATTCTGATACCTCTCAGGTGATTGATATCGGTTGGGATGGTTTCTGAACTCTTGATTCATTTGTGGAGGGGAGCGGGTTGCACCCATCCTTTGATTATAGTCCCTTGGTGGGGAATCATTGTACTGGCGTGGACTGTAGTTCACGTTTTGCCTCATGTCCTGTCTCTCAGATTGTGGGTACTGGCCCCTATGTTGATTTCCATTATCAGTAAATCGATCCACATATCGGGGCCTATCCTGATTACCATATATCATGGTGTTGGGATCAAACCTACTCTGTGTCCCCAATGACTGGTAGGGACCATCATTTCTTTGATCTTGATTTTGTCTCTGGTTATTGTTCATACCTGCCATATCAGACCGGTATCTTACCCGGGGTCTATCCCCTAAGTACCTAGGGCTGATGTAGCTCTCTCTATTACTAGGATCATGTGTTTGGAACATTGGTACAGGAAATGGCGATCTTTGTTGATTACCCCTTTGTTCAGGTGTCACATTATTTTTACCTTGACTTTGAGCAGACTCAAGGGACATTTTGGCTGACCTGATTTCCATTACTGTGGCTGAGGGTTCTTTAGATTTATGCCTGGTATCTTTCATTTTATCACTTTCTCTACCCTGACAATAGAGTACCTCATACAGCTTTGTGCTTTGATGTACAATCCATTCAAGGGACTTGTCATGGTCAAATTCACGGACCAATTGGGATATGATGTCTTTCTGTAGCCCATAGAAGTATGCAGTTTTAAACTCATTGGAATTTGAGTCAAAAGATACATCAAAGCGAGAGAATGCTCTTTTTAAGTCTTGTAAAAATTGGCGAGGGGATGTATTAGGTCCAGCAGTAATTGTGTACGCGACTTTCTTTGCCTCCTGCAATGACTGAAAAGGAGAAAAATGACGCCTAATTTCTTTTTCAAACTCCAGCCATGTCATATTCTGCTGTTCATTTAATCCCCTTATGATGCTGGCCGTCGGGGCATCTAAAGTTAAATGAAAATATTGTCTGTACTGTTCCTTAGGTATCTGGAGTGCTTTAAAAATGTCATGCACCGCTTCTAAGTGATCCTCAATGCAGCATTCACCTCCCTTTTTAAATGGTTTGATCAGGGCTTTAATGGATTTCATTATTTATATGGGGCTACTTGTTGCAATACATGGAATTGCACTATTTTGTGAGTCAATCCTGTTTTCAGGTGTATGAGATTGGTGACTGCCCCCAATGGGAGTATCAAATCCCCCAAGGGCGCTGCAACCAAGTTCGGTCACCGGCCCAGTCACTGGGGCACTAGCTCATTGGGCAGAGCTAGAATTCACCTCCACTCCATTGAATGTGGTACCCTGCCGCCTCTCTTGGGACCTGGGAATGCACATTTGCTGTTCTAAGTCCTTACACTTTTTAAGGAGTCTGGTTGCTTCATTCTGCAAATAATTATTTTCATCGCTCATTTTATTAATCGCCTCCTGCATGTCGCACATTTGCATTTGGCATTCATTGAACTCTTTATTTCTTTTGTCTCTTTCTTGAATCATTTTAATCATTTCTTGTTCTGCACTCTGGAGATCACCTTCTTTTTCACAATGTTCTTTTTGTAAAATCTGCATTTCTGAAACAACCTCATCTTTATCCTGCCTAATGTGATCCACTAAGGCTTTTAAGTGTGTCAATTCTTGCTCACTATCTTCAAATTGTTTCTTGCTTTTGGATAACTGAGTATCAAAGTCTCTGCATTTTAATTGCATGTCTTTTTGGCATACATCCAATTCTGCTCTCAACATTTCCTGATTTTTACTTGCCCCCTCTAATTCAGTCTTTAACCTGTTAATTAGCTGAGTATCATTCTCTTGCATTCGCAGGGATTTGTTTAAAATAAACCATATTTTGCCGCATAGCCGTATTAAACAGTCTTTCTCTGCACTTTTATCGGCTGCATTCAATAATCTTGTAAGGCAGACCTGGATTATGCTGCCTTCTGCAAAAATATTGTCTAGTTTTTCTTTCTGCACCTCACCCTGAATGCGGTTACTCCATTCTAACGTGCTATTCGAAGACCAATTCCCATGTGCAAATAACTTTGCCTCTAAATATTGCACTAGATCTGAGAATGTGGTTTCCCTTTGTGACATTCTGAAATTCGTTTTTAGTGGCACACTGCTATTATAAAATGGGTTCCCTTTAATGTGCAAATGGCAGTGTGAGACACACTTGCCACGCCCAGTAGGTACTCTATGATCACTTTCCCGGCCTGCAACGCACCATAAATATGTAGGGTATTTTGTGGAGATTTGGGGCCTGACGGTATTTTATTACCGCCGAAAAATAACTTAGCAATAATCACTCTTTGTATTCAGATTTGGCCATGTGCAACAATAATACAATGGACATGCATTATTTCAGCACCCAGACCTGCATATTTGGTATACGTGGTTGGTGGTATTTTGGTGAGCATAATTCCCTTGTTTTATTTGTGGCCCCAATGTCCAGAATCCCTTATCTTTGCTTAGATTTTTCGTGTGATCACTAGAGAGACCTCAGACCTGCATTCTAGGAATACCACATTTTCCAGTGATAGTGTTGGTGTGCCACCATGGGCGAACTCACTGACTTATTTACGACAGAGAGCTATATGTGGTAGTCTTGTGGTAATTTCCACTACCTTATATACGGTAGGGAGCTATGTTCAGAGAGTCTCTCTTCCCGTTGGCTCATGTACCTCCAACAAGCTATGCTACAGTCACTCACAATTATTCATACTGATTTTGACATGCACACATCTGTCTTAAAATGACCATTGCACTGTTTAAAAATCTCCCCACATCATCAGCATTGTAATGGTAAACAATAAACATCACCCGTCTGTTTTCAAATATTTTTCTGTATTATAAAAGTTGTATTTAAAAACGATCTCATTCTTTACAGAAATAAAATGGTACAGTCAAAGCATTGTCTGTGACACTCTGCAAAGAGAGTGGCGGAGAGCAGAACTCAAATTGCAACATTAGCACTTGATTAAGACACGCACAGGAATCCTACACTGACTGCATATTACCGTACACACTCAGCTCCCACACTTCTCATTACCTTATCTTTTTAGTTGTTCTCTTTGTGAATGTGGCTCTCTTGGATTAACTCCAGCAAAAAGGAACGCTTGCCTTCTCAAACCGGGGTCATTGCCTGGAATTCTCAGCTTTTGCAGATCGGAATGCCTCAGCCAGTGGAAAGGTCCTTCTTTCAGCTCTCCCCAATCTCGACTGCAGCAGGACACAGGAATCTGCATTCAGTCAGGAGCCCCACAGCCAGGTCTTCTCCCCAATAGTGCAGAAAGATGTCTGCCTGTCTTTTTCCCCGTTACTGCCCACTAAAACTTTCCTCTCAGCCCTCTGTATGACGTGTCCCAATGAAATCCATCATCTCTCATCCTCCTACTCTTCAACAATAGCTTCGCTTATACATTTGCAATTGTTGCAAATCTGACTTCCTTCTTCCTGCAGTTACTGTGCACAAAAACACGGAGAATCAGGCAGAGAAGAGAAGAAAAAATCTCTGCACACGCATTTAAATGGTTTTCAGAGTATGCCTAATTCTGCAGTGGAGAACACATTTTATTAGTGGGTTATGTTAAATAAGGTTTTATTAGTCAGGTTAATTGTTAATAGGTTAGCTGTTAATTTTCAAATGTGTCTCTAGCAATATAGGCATTTCAGGTGAAAAATAGTGTGCATTTTTAAATGAGCACGTGTGCTTTTAACTGTAAAAATAGATTTGCATCTTATATGTTAAAATCGTTTTTGACTGAATAGCCTGTCTTTCCTTGTTAATCTGGTAACCCATATAGCAATGCACCGCACCCTTGTGGTGGTGCTGCAAAAAAAAAATGTGCTACTTGTGCAGTATTACTGTACTCTGTACTGTAACACGCCAAATATCCTTACAATACTGGGACCTTCTGTGCTCTCTCCCCACCTGTCACCCTGGCATAGTGCAGTTCATTGCAGTGCATTGTGGTGCAAATATCTTGGAAACCATCTATCCTAGGGCCTTGAAATGTGGTTTTTGAGGTCCCATATGGACGTCAGGTTTTGTTCCTTGTGTCGAGACCTGTCCTTCTACAACAACATTGATGTTTCACTGATTTCAGGCAACCGTCTCATGTGTGAAGGTGCTGAAATCTGGGGAAAGGTGTGGGGTGTCCAAATGTCATGTAGCCAGTAATTTCCACAGGGTCCTAACAGGTAACCATACAGAATTTGGTGCAGATTGGTGAAACTGTGTGGAATTGTATAAGGAACACTGGTTTGCCAAGCCACAAGCCCACAAATTTTGACTTTTGCTGAAATCCAGAGAAAGAGGTGGGTGCCCAAATGTCATGTAGCCAGTAATGCCCGGAGGGTCCTAATGTGCAACTATGCAAAATATGGTGCAGATTGGTGAAACGGTGTGGCATTGTATAAGGAACAATGCGTCGCCAAGCTCCAAATGCACACATTTAGACTTTTACTGAAATCCGGGGAAAGGGGTGGCTTGTCCAAACGTCATGTAGCCAGTAATGTCAGGAGTGTCCTAAAAGGTAACTATACACAATTTGGTGCAAATTGGTGAAACAGTGTGGAATTGTACCACATACCACAATTGTACACTTTTTCCCTAACATAGTTCTATAAGGATTTATAATAATTTATATGTATTTGAGTGACACTATGGTATGTGTACTTTTCAAGTTACCTTTATAAAGCAGAGTATTGTTGAAAGCCAGACATGGAGGTGAGGAGCGGGAACTATGAGAATTCCTAGGATGTGGTAAGAGAGGTTGCAATCCAAGACACTGGTGCAGTTATTTTCCCATGTCTGTGGCTGCTTTTCAGGTCAGAGTAAAGGGCACATGTCCGTGGAAAGTGTAACTTTTTCCAGAGGAAAGATGCAACCCCTTGTTTTTTTTAGGTTGGCAAGCTGTTCGAGTATTTGGCTACCAGGAATTTACTACGGTTGTCATCTTCCCAGTACAGATACTTACCACCAACACCAGAAGCACGTGTTTCTTATTGGGATTTGTTTTCCAGGGAATACCTCACTACAGATTGCTGGGTTTGAAAGGTGAGCACCTTTTATACTTTGCGAGCATATTTAGTGGGAAATTTCCTCTCTCTGCTTATTTTTCCATGTTCATTACTTTTTTTAAAAGTCCAATGCTATTTTGTCTTCCGCTCTTTTTTCTAAGTCCAAGGTTAATTGAACTACATTTGTATATTTCGCTTTAATATGTATGGTCACTTACTGTGAGTATATTCATGGGTGCCAGCTTTTGATTTTCACTACGGGGCAAAAGTATCTGGGCATATGTTTTTTTTGCACCAGTCATTTTTTTTACTTTTCCGTGCTGCTTAAATGTGGTTAGTTGGTGTTGTTCAATGTAGCACAACAGTCATGAAGCGACCGGGCATAAAAAAAAAGGCTTGTAGCATGCTGGTTAACCAAAGTGTGTAATCCTTGGCAAATAATGAAATCTCACTGCACATTGCATAACACAATTGTGAGTTCTCAAAGCCTGCCATCTTTTATTTATAACAATACCACTGTAAAAACAGGTCAAAATCAGTCTCTGATTGATGAACGTCTTTGAGAGATGGTTGCATTAGGGTGGATTTCGAGGCTAATCTATCAAACCTGGGCATATGGTATTCTTGCAGCCATTCTTGAGAGATATTACCCTACTTATGCATGCAATGAGACAATAAAATAAAATGTTTGTGTTTACACTGAAAAAAACAGTTATCCGTGATTGTTTGAAGGGGGCACATGGGAAAACACTGAAACACATATTCTGAAAAACTGGAAAAACATCTCCAGGAGTAAAAAAAAATAAACACAACAACAAACCTTAATTATAATTATACCAGCGGCTATGCAAAAAAGAAATTTAAAAAAGTTTTTTGTAATTGTAACAGATACGGTGAGATCGGAGGCTGAAGGCCATGGCTAGTGATCAGGTAGCATTTAAAAAATACAGTGCCATGGCTATTGGTCTGGTATTTGTTTAAAAAATACAGTGGGCACGGCTGGAAGCTGTGCCTACTGGCTATGTCCAAAGGCCATGGAACATGGCAAATGATTTAAAAAACACATTGGGCACAGCCGGGGACCAGGTAGTGATTCAAAAAATAGAGTGGGCAAGGCTGGAGGCCGTGCCCACTAGCCACTGGCCATGGCTGAAGGCCATTGTTAGTGGTTTTATAGCAATTTAGAAAATACAGTATGAAATACAGGTTAGTGGCCTGGTAGTGTTCTAAAATGGACAGTGGGCTTAGCCAAAGACGAGCCCACTGGCCATGGCCAAAGGCCATGGCTAGTGGCCTGGGAGTGATTGAGAAATATAAGTGGGACTTGCCGGAGGCCGTGCCCTCTGGTCATCTCTGAAGGTCATGGCTAGTGGGCTGGTAGTGTTCTAAAATGGACAGTGGGCTCGGCCGAAGACTGACCCACTGGCCCAGGCTGAAGGTCATGCACTGCCTGTTATGCAGCCTTTGACTACAATGATGACATCACAGATGAAATCTCTGATGACATCACTGATGACATCATGGGTAACATCACTTATAACATCATCTATGAGTTCACTGGTGACATCACAACTCACCTTACAAAACTAACAGGTCATGACCACTGGCCAAAGCCTTTAGCTGTTCTCACTGTATATTTTTAAACATTAAGGAGCCATTAGCCATGGCCTTTGGCTAAGGCCAGTGGCCACAGCCTTCAGCCATGCCTCATGTTAACTGTAACACATTAAGCAACCACTAGCCATGGCTTTTGGCCTTGGCAAGAGGCCATGGCCTTTGGCATGTCCACTGTATATTTTACAAGGGTGCCCTTCTCGCAAAATGATAGCTATATCTCCAAAGTTGCTTTGCAGCAGAGAGGCTTTTCAGAAATGTAAGACACCTTTTTTTTCGATGCGAGCGATAAGAGGGGATATTTTTGCATAACCAGGGTTATAGTGGACAATGGGATCGGGAATGAAAGTGCGTCACATGAATAACTGGGGTTATTGTCCAAATTACCAGGGTTATTTCATCAATAACCAGAGTTATTTGTAGTACATTACTATTATCGGGGTTATGCTAACCGAGGTTATGGGAAAACCTTTTTTTTTAAAAGAGCGCTAAAAAATGGAATTAATACCCAAAAAAGTGGAATGTTACAGCTACAGTAAGGTGGGTGGTAATGGGTGTGGCCCGAAAGCCTTTGCTAGTGGGCCCCATTGAAACCTATTGGGGCAATATGTCAAATGACCACGGCAAAAGGGTGTGGCCAATGGCCATGGCCATAGGCCATGGCTATTGTGCCTATAAGAAACCTAGTGGTGTGGCCTCAGCCGAAGGCCATGGCTAGTGGCCCGTTTAGGAAACCTATTGGAGCAATATGTAGAGTGGCCACAGCCAAAGGCCATAGGCACTGGGCACGACCAATTGCCACTAGTGGGACGGAAAAAAGCTATTGGGGCAACATGTAAAGGGGCCATGGTCAAAAGGCCGGAGCCAATGGCCATGGTTGAAGGCCATGGCTAGTGAGCAGGAAAGAAAGGTAGTGTATTAAAAGATACAGTGGGCGCAGCCAAAGGCTGTGCCCACTGGTCAGGGCCGAAGGCCCGAAAGACAGAGGGCAGAAAAGAAATGTAGAGTGACCACATCCAAAGGCCGGGGCCACCTAGTGCGTCCAAAAGATACATTTTGGCTGAACATGTATAGTGAACACGGCCGATGGCCATGCCAGCGTCCTGTAAAAAATCTATGTTTTTTTTCAGTGATTCAGAATGAATGCAACAAAACCCTTGAAGTTCAGTGTATGTGGGAAGTGATGATCACCTTACCTCCGTTGAGGACCCCCAGGTTCTAACGATGTGTTATGTACATAGCGCTTACGCCTTAGCGCTTTACATAGAAGACATATACCTACAATATCACCCAAACCAGAGTTGCTACTCATTTATTGACCTCAGAAGGATGAAAGGCAGGGATTCAAACAATCGACCTGCAGATCACACACAGATCGCAGCAGTGAGTCCTCGACTCACTGAGCTATCTTGCCGGCCTATAATTGTATATGTCATTGTGAATCCCATCTGTTGTTATGTATGTGCTCATGGGCTTTGCAACAAGCGGGACGCTGAGTAAAGATGATCATCACTTCCCACATCTGCTGAATTTCAAGGGTTTTGTTGCGTTAAACCTGATCACCTTAACTTTCCCTTAACTGAAGAATTTTCAGTGAATTCCAAGGGTTTTGTTATAGTATAGTTTATTCAAGGGCCACTAGACTTGGCCACTTTATATGTTCCACCTGTAGGCTTCTTGGGACTCTAAACCAATGGCCTTTGACCCTGGCCAGTGAGCACTGCCTTTGGCAGTGCTCATTGTATATTTTGAAACACTTTGTTTCTTTCAAGCCCACTAGTCATGGCCTTCAGCCCATGGACAGTGGCCAAGGCCTTAGGCCGTGGCGCTGCATATGTTGCACCAAAAGGTTTCTTTGGTGCACACTAGCCATGGCCTCCAGCCATGGCCAGTGTACATGTTCCACCAATAGGTTTCTTTGAGACCTGCTAGCTATGGTCTTTGGCCATGGCCAGTGGCCAGAGCCTTCAGTTGTGTACACTGTACATTTTGCACCAATAGGCCTCCTTGGGGCCCACTAGCCATGGCCTTTGGCTTTGGCCACTATACATGTTGCAGCAATAGGTGTCTTTAGGGCCCACTAGCCATGGCTTTCTGCCATGGCCAGTGGCCACAGCCGAAAAGTTCCAACTATAAGTTTCCTTGGGACCCAGTAGCCATGGCCTTTGGCCGTGGCCACTGTACTTGTTCCACCTATAGGTTTTTTGGGGCCCAATAGCCATGGCCGTCAGCCCTGGCCGGTGAACACAGCCTTTGGCTGTGTCCACTTTATATTTTAAAACACTTTGTTCTTTCAAGCTCACTAGTCATGGCCTCTGGCCATGGCCAAGGTCTTCAGCCATGGGCGCTGCACATGTTGCACCAATAGGTTTCTTTGGGACCGACTAGCCATGGCTTTGGCCACTGTACATGTTGCAATAATAGGTTTGTTTAGGGCCCATTAGCAATGGCCTTCGGCTGTGTCCACTGTACATATTGCACCATTGGCACAAAGTCACATTTCCCTTGGTATTAGAAGTGATCACACAGTGTTTCCCTCAGTTTCCATTCCCCCGATAATTATTGCGGTAATAACGCTGGAAAATTACGCACAGGCACTCACAGTGTACCTCCTTCCTTTTCTCTAGATCCCCTCACACACCTCTTTACTTTACGTTTACTTTAAGTTATTTGTTAGGCGCAACCAAAGTGGCCTCAAGGCATACGGGCACCGAAGACAATCAGTAGAGAGAAGTCAAATTACAGAGGTTTAAGGACTCCCCTTTATTTGAATAAGTGCATTTTGAGTTTTTTTCAAATACTTCGAGTGTCGGGCAATTTCTTAGAACTATAGGCAGGGCATTCCTTTTAACCAGGGCAGCCGCCCAGAAAGCACCCGATTTTGTTCATTGGCAATATAAACAGGAAAGGATCCTTTAAGCGATTTATAGGAAGATGGAAAGCAGCCTAAACTCGATCCTCTCTGCAATGGGTAACCAATGCAATTTTCTTCTCACATCCAACACATGAGAAACCTTTGTATTCCCATGATCGTTCTGATGACGCGGTACTGCACCACTTGGAGTTTGGCGAGTTCTGTTTTTCCTACCCCTATTAGAAGGAAACCACAATAATGAATTTTTGAGGAAATAATAGCTCGAGCAATTGCTTTGCAGCCCTTTTGCGATAAGAATGGGCGAATATGTGAAAGAAGCCTAATATAGTAGGCCGATGCTAATACCAGGCTATTGACCTGAGCAGACATGCTCCGGGTCTGATCAAGTGTCACTCTTAGGGGGTAATTCATAGAATTCAGCGCACAAGTGGTGCACGCGGCTGGCGCACAGTGTGCGCGTGCGAATCCCTGCGCCAGCCGCGTGCGCCAAAATCCATTTCCGCGCACAGCGTATTCATGGATTCCAGCCACCAAAACCAGCCGTGGCGCACAGTGGCGCAGCGACCCTGCAGCAGCGCCAGTTACGCCCCCAAGAACGCCTCTCGCGCAGGGAAAAGCCATCAACATACCCAATCCAGCGCAAAGGGCTGCGCTAACCCTGTACCAGCACAGCAAGCGGGCTACGTGTATCACTGGGGTGCGCGGGAAGTACCTCACGCGATTGGCCCCGTGCGAGCAGGGTACGCGTATTTCAGGGGTGCGCGGGAAGTTGCACACACGATGTCATCATGGTACGTGTATTTCAGAGGTGCGTGGGAATTTCCACACGCGATATCAGCAGGGTACGTGTATTTCAGGGTGCAGGGGAAGTTACACACGTGATTTCCGCAGGGTACGTGTATTTCAGGGGTGCGCGTGAAGTTCCACACGCGATATCAGCAGGGTACGTGTATTTCAGGGTGCAGGGGAAGTTACACACGCGATTCCAGCAGGGTACGTGTATTTCAGGGGTGCGCGAGAATTTCGACACGCGATTGGGCCTGTGCGAGCAGGGTACGCGTATCTCAGGGGTGCGCGGGAAGTTCCACATGCGATTCCATCAGGGTACGTGTATTTTGGGGTGCGGGGGAAGTTTCACACGTGAAATCAGCAGGGTACGTGTATTCCAGGGGTGCGCGGGAAGTTCCACACGCGATTCCATCAGGGTACGTGTATTTCAGGGTGAAGGGGAAGTTACACACGCAAAATCAGCAGGGTACGTGTATTCCAGGGGTGCGCGGGAAGTTCTGCACGCGATTCCATCAGGGTACGTGTATTTCAGGGTGCAGGGGAAGTTACACACGCGATTTCAGCAGGGTACGTGTATTTCAGGGGTGCGCGGGAAGTCACACACGTGATCTCATCAGGGTACGTGTATTTCGGGGTGCGCGTGAAGTTCAACATGCGATATCAGCAGGGTACTTGTATTTCAGGGTGCAGGGGAAGTTACACACGTGACTACCACAGGGTATGTGTTTTTCAGGGGTGCGCGTGAAGTTCCACACGCGATATCAGCAGGGTACGTGAATTTCAGGGTGCAGGGGAAGTTACACACGTGACTTCCGCAGGGTACGTGTTTTTCAGGGGTGCGCGTGAAGTTCCACACGCAATATCAGCAGGGTACGTGTATTTCAGGGTGCAGGGGAAGTTACACGCATGAAATCAGCAGGGTACATGTATTCCAGAGGTGCGCGGGAAGTTCCACACGCGATTCCATCAGGGTACGTGTATTTCGGGGTGCGGGAGAAGTTCGACACGTGATTCCATCAGGGTACATGTATTACAGGGGTGCGCAGGGAGCACCACAAGTGAATTGCACGTGTGGGCCCTCCCAGGTGTTCCCTCTACACCCTCCACTGCCCCTGCAGGTGGCTCACACCACAGGGGCCTACCCTGCACATGTCCTGCAGGCACCCCATCCACCATGGCCATGCCCCCCAGCCAACCCACATGTCAACTTGCACTACTGCCCACCAACGCATATCCTCCTGCACCCCCAGCCACCAGGGGCACCCTCCACAGGCCCCCACCCATGTCTCCCACCACCCCCCAGCAGTGCAGGGGCACCCTCCACCAGGCCCCAACCCATGTCTCCCACCACCCCACCCCCCAGCCACCAGGGGCAGCCTCCACCAGGCCCCCACCCATGTCTCCCACCACCCCCACCCCCCAGCAGTGCAGGGGCACCCACCACCAGGCCCCCACCCATGTCTCCCACCACCCCCACCCCCCAGCCACCAGGGGCAGCCTCCACCAGGCCCCCACCCATGTCTCTCACCCCCCCACCCCCCAGCAGTGCAGGGGCACCCACCACCAGGCCCCCACCCATGTCTCCCACCACCCCCACTCCCCAGCCACCAGAGGCAGCCTCCACCAGGCCCCCCCCATGTCTCCCACCGCCCCCACCCCCCAGCAGTGCAGGGGCACCCACCACCAGGCCCCCACCCATGTCTCCCACCACCCCCACCCCCCAGCCACCAGGGGCAGCCTCCACCAGGCCCCCACCCATGTCTCCCACCACCCCCACACCCCAGCAGTGCAGGGGCACCCACCACCAGGCCCCCAGCCATGTCTCCCACCACCCCCACCCCCCAGCCACCAGGGGCAGGCTCCACCAGGCCCCCACTCATGTCTCCCACCACCCCCACCCCCCAGCCACCAGGGGCAGGCTCCACCAGGCCCCCACCCATGTCTCCCACCACCCCCACCCCCCAGCAGTGCAGGGGCACCCACCACCAGGCCCCCACCCATGTCTCCAACCACCCCCACCCCCCAGACACCAGGGGCAGCCTCCACCAGGCCCCCACCCATGTCTCCCACCACCCCCACCCCCCAGCACTGTGGGGTACCTGCCAGCAGGCCCCCACCCATGTGCAACTCATGTTCCCCACCACCCCCATCCCCCAGCCACCAGGGGCAGCCTCCACCAGGCCCCCACTCATGTCCAACTCATGTACCCCTGCACCCCCACCCCCCAGCACTGTGGGGCACCTGCCAGCAGGCCCCCACCCATGTCTCCCACCACCCCCAACCCCCAGCAGTGCAGGGGCACCCTCCACCAGGCCCTCCCCCATGTCCCATCCATGCCCCCCTGCACCTGGGTCCCACCAATCCCCAATCATGTCCGTAATGGCCATCCTCCCCTGCCAAAAGGCCCAACCAACTATCACATCCACCCACATATCAAAGGCAATTACATGTTACACACCCAATGTAAACAATGCAAATGAACACATGTCTGTCACACACAATGGCTGCAAGTGAATGTTAAAACACCCAACATGACATGCATGAAAGCAATGAGATGATACGACACATTGAAGGATGAAAATATAAATGTATTTAAAATCAACTTGTATGGAAATGAAATGAGAAAAACCACAAAGCAAAACAACCAAAAGAAGATGAATGTCCATGAAAAAAATCAAAAACACACAGCACAATCAAAATAAATGATGTCCAAAGTCACAGTCAGAAAAGAAATCCAAGGGTAAATGATAAACAAAAACCATTGCTCCATGGCGATGAAAAAAATCCATAAAAAAAAAAATCCATTGAAGAACTATTTACAAGATAACCCCGGGTCCATGAGCCCAACCAAACGAAACTTAACTATGACAACTAACTAAAAACTGAACTACATACAAAAACGTGGCGCATTGTCCAATCGCAACCAAATAAAAAAAAAAATAAAGGAAACCTAACACTAACTATATAACTATATACAAAGGCGGCGGGCAAGTCCAGCGGCTCACTCCGTGGTGTTCTGGGCCAGGGCATCATCGAACTCGTGTTCGATGTCCAGGAGGCGGTCCTGTTCCATGGCCCCGAGGGTCCGCAGGGACGACGCCGTCTCCTCCTCCAACCCCCTGCGGATTGCCTCGAGGCACTCGGCCCGCCTCAGGGCCCTCCGCATGGAGTTCTCTGCCCTGACCATTGTGAGCAGCGCCTCTTCCGCCCGCCGCCGCTCCGCACCTATCTGCTGGCCCAACCGCTGCCACACAGAAGACACACCCCGTCCTGGGTCCACCTGCCCTCCGGTCGATGCCTGCCCCTCCGATGTTGAAGGCCCCGAGCCTTCATGGATCCCACCACGTTGCTGCTGCTGCTGTGCCTCTGCCCGTGCACTGCCGCCTGCTGCCTGCACATCCTCCGCCGGCTGGGGTGCAGTTGTTGATGTGGCCACCCCTGCTGGACGTCCGACTCCCGACTGCGGCAGGGATGCCTCCTCCACCAGCCTGGCCGCACCGTCAGAGGCAGCTCCACAGGGCACCCAGGTGACTGATGGGTGGGAAGATGGCACAGAGGACGACTGGCGCGTAGGGAGTCCAGTTGAGGAGGGGGTCGGAGCAAGCCCCATCAGACGGAGGAATCCGGCCTGGGTGACCTGTCCCAGCAGGCTGACTTGGTCAACGAGCCATTCGAGATGACTCGCAGTCTCTTCATGAAAAGACTGCAGGTCACCTCGCATGGCCCGTTGACGCAACGCCACACCAGCCAGGACAGGCTCAACCCGGACCTGGATAGCCACATCCGCAGGCAGAGGAAGGCCAGTTGACGTGAGCTCATCCCCTGCCTGAAAACGGGTCTGGACGTAGGCATCCCTGCTGGTGCAAGATGATGCAAGGACAGGATCGGGGACAGTATTGCACACAGGCACCTCCGCGGCCACCTGTGCTGCCTCCTGTCCCTGGTCCTGCACTGCACCACTAGCACCAGTGGGATCCCCACCTCCAGACCCCGTCTCTGGTGCCTGCACGGCCTCCTCCTCCACCAAAACCCCCACCAACCTGGATGACTCCGTGCCATCTTTCCCTGTTGGGCCCTGTGGGGTCCCAGCTGCCCCTTCTGCTGCCGAGGAGTCCAACTCCAACCTCCGCCTCTTGGACCTCCCCCCGGCAGCTGCGACGTGGGACGCGGCACCGGACTCCTCACTCCCCGACAAGATGACAACCTGGGAGGGGAGCAGGGCCTTGCGTCTCCAGGTGGCGGTCGGATCCCCGCCGCTGTGCTCCACAGCACCTTCTCCGCCCTCTTCATCAGTTGACGCTGCAGACAGGGAGAAACAAAACACAGGCATCAGGGCACTGTACAATGGACACATACACACATGACAGTTGTACATGAGTGGCATTGGCAAACCTCAGACATGTCATCACAATCCCCAACACACATGTCATTACAACTCGCACACATGAGCCATACCACAGCCATATCGCAACTGCCACCACCATCCATACACATACAACAGCATGAGCAGCCAAAGGTGAGCCAGACATCACATGCAACACAGGAAGTGTACCACACATGTACACACACCACCACACTTGCATGCATGTGTACACCTCTGCCAAGTGTCGCACTGTTCAGACGGGCATCCATGTCACATCTGCCAATCAGGCTTCCACATACTGCTGTCACATGCATCCATGTTGCATCACTGTTGCACCCTTGTCAAATACACACACATGCACATGTACACAGTGCTGATACATGCAGCTGAAAACAACATAAATGCGTGACATCACGGACATGTCTACTTACATACACATTCACCCAAACATGTGTGCCCACACAACTGCATTTGGCATGCAAGCCTACACACACAAGCACCATCCATGTCTCACACATTACAGCCCTCGCATGTGTCAGCCCCACGGTCCTGTACACCCCCACCCATACTCGACCCCATACAAACAGATGTGCAATCTGCACACTACTGAATAATCACCACACGCACTGCTCACAATCAGGATGCATGTACACTCACCGCTCAACTCCAGACGGGTCTTCTTCTCAAGGACCTGGACGTGGAGCGCTGGGGATATGCGTTCCAGGACCCTCATCTGTTCTTCCGACAAGTGGCCCCGGTGCCCCTTGGCATCCGCTGCCTTCAAGAGGCGCCGGGCCTTGTTCAGGGTCCTGGACCTGAAGTCCTCCCAGCGCTTCCTGACATGTTGTAAGTCGCGGACTGCCACCCCCTCCGCGTTGATGGCAGTCACGATGTCAGTCCAGATCCGAGTCCGTCCTTCCTTGTCAGCGCGGGAACTTCCGAAGAGGGCATCATACTGCCCCAGGACTTGCTCCACCAGGACACCAACTTCGGTGGCACTGAAGCTGGTGCCCCTCTGCCTCTCTGGCCGGGGGTTGTCAGTGGTCACAGATGGTGTTTGCCCCGACATGACAACCCCAGAGGCAGGAGTGGGTGGGCAACTGGGTCCTGGGGCTGGGCTGTGGAGCGATGGAATCCCAGTCGGGAGTCTTCGGTTCCAGCAGGGGTGGTCACAGCAACAGCACCTCTGGCTGATATGCAGGCAGCAAATGGCAGGGCACGTGGGCAGCAGGCAGTCAGGCAGCAGCAGATGGCAGGTGGGAGCGTGCTCAGGGCTCTGAGGGGCAGTAGTTCGGCCTTCTGGGCAGGAGCGTGGTCTTCCGTGTGCTTACGCGTGGCCAGCTTGATACGGAGTGATTTGGCACGTGAAAAATCTGCACGTCAGTGTGTAATTCGAGGAAAGGCCCTTAGTGCGTAAGCGTGTCTGCACGCATACGCATTTTCATTGGACAGAAGGCCCCTCAAGCGCAAGCGCCCCTGTGACGTGACGCGTACAGACGTGCCTGGGCATTTCAGCGCGCGTGAAAAACTGCACGTCCGTGTGTAATACGAGGAAAGGGCCATGCGCGTAAGCACGCGTGGAAACTGCACGTTCGCGTGTAATACGAGGAAAGGGCCATGCGCGTAAGCGCGCGTGGAAACTGCACGTCCGCGTGTAACACAAGGAAAGGGCCCATGCGCGTAAGTGACGTGATGTGCGCGAGCGTTTCCCTCAGCACGGGTTAAAGGTGAGCGGGCCCAGCAGTTCGCTGTATGTGCCTTTCGTGGAGACCGACGTGTGTTGCTGCTTCCTGTTGTTTCGCGCGCCATCACAACTTCACAGCTATCAAGGACGTATCTCTTCTTTTGGCGGGGGTATTGGCTACGCATGTTTTTCTGCATCGCGCTAGTCAGACGGTGAGTCGCACATGCTCTTTTTCCCACTGCGGGTGCCCCTGTGTATCGCACCCATTTTCGATGTCATAGTAGCCTGCGTGTCCCACGCGTACGCGTTATTCGTGTTACTGGGTGCCACCGCGTACTGCGGGAGGTTGAATCCACGCACGTAGGCTGCAGGGTTGCGTGCACGGTTTTACTGCAGTTTTGGGGTGCCTGAGCGTTGCGTGACCCGTCACCACATCACCGGGGTCACATACAGCCTTGCAGGTGCAGGGGGGCTGTTAACATCTTGCTTCCCACCCCCTTCACCCCAATTGCCCAGGTCAATTGTGGTGTACACCTCCCATTGGCACCACTCCATCTGTGCCAGCACTACTACATCTGCGCCATGGTTGGGAGGCCACCAAAGGTGAGGGGCGCCTCAGCTGGGCGTACTCCTTGTGGCGGGCGTGGTCGGGGACGTGGCCGTGGTGACCAGGGAGTAGGGGGACTCCAGGGTGTCCAGGGCAGCCACAGAGGGGGAAGAGGCAGGGGTGCGCCACTTGAGCACAATGTTGTGCCATGTGTCGGTGCAGCCATGCCACCACCCCCTGTGGTTCCGGGGGATGCAGCTCCTGCATCTGGCACTGGCACCCATATGACCTGGCAGTCCGTTCCATCGACTGCCACGGGCCCAAGGGTAGTGGTAGCTGCAGGTGCAGATGTGGACACCGCCACCCAGGCTCAGGGTCTGCCAGCGCAGGCTGCGTTGGCACTTTAAGAGCCCTTGGTAGATCTCCAACAGGCCAGGGGGGAAACCATAGGGGCAGGCCGGGCTGCTCAGACCAAGACACGTGTCCCTGGGGCAGTCATGTCATCTGCTGCCCCAAACAGCCGGGTGTTGGCAAGTGCAGGGGCAGATGCACCCAACAGCACCCCGGTTGTGAGTCTGCCAACCAGGACCGTTGCGGCCAACGACCCTGCCACAGCTGATGTTGCTGCGCAGGGTCCATTAGTGGGCACCCAGTTGCCACTGACACAAGTCAGGCCTTTGGTCATCCCTCCACCTGCCACTCCCTTGGCTCAATCCACCGAACCCACTGGCCATACTGGTCAGGGCGGCATTAGCCAGCCAGGGTCTGCGCCACAGTCCAAGAGGAGGAAGGTTGCGCCTGCAGCATAGGCTGGGACCCCACACACAGCCACGACCTCCTGCACGTCGAGGAAGAAGCCTTTCTGTAAGCAGGAACTGGACTTCCTCGTGGACTACGTGCGGGGCCACAGCCGTGACATGCTAGTGGGTGCCAATAGTCAGACCACGGCTGCCCAACGTGACACCCACTGGAAGCATGTTGCGGAACATGTCAGTTCATTCGGCCATGAGGTGCGCACAGCGCAGGAGTGCAAAAAGCGTTGGAATGACATCAAGCGCAGCACTAAGGCCAAGCGTGCCTCAAAATACAACTTGGCTCTGGTAACTGGTGGTGGGCCTGCACCAGAGGAGGAAGAACTCACTCCGCATGAGGCTCTCGTTGCGGAGTTCATACCACCTGAATTGGTTGAAGGAGTGGGAGAGAAGCTGGACTTTGATGCCCAGTCCAGTGAGTGTTGATGCGTGTTTGTTGAGGACGTGTGTGTTTCACTTGTGGGATGTGTTGTGCATGATTGCTGCTACATGTGACGTGTACATGGTTCTGATGTGTAAGTAATGCAATGCTACCCTCATGCATGTCTCCTCTGCCTGCATGCGGGACTCCATGTAGGCATGCTCCCTTGCCCCTCCTCCGCCACTCTGCACCCCAGTTCCACCTTTGCACTGGTCTGCTTCAAACTTGATAATGTGTACTTTCTTGTTCATGTGTCCTGTGTAGATGCTAACTTCCAGCGTAGAATCTGCCAGACATATGCCGTGTGGTACAGCCTTAGTACTCGATCGATGCAGGGTATCTCACTTGTACAGTGCATGGGTCAGATGTCCCGTAGGGACATGAGTGCCCATTCATGCTCCATGTGCATTGCACGCATGCCCCTATGTGTCCTTGACTGGATGATCACTGTAATATAAGTCCTTGGTTACATACATTGCCTGCCATCTCATCAGCCTTCCCATGTCAACTGTGGATCAGTCCTGCGTTGCACACATGTTTAGTCTCTGACAATCTGTGTCTCTCACAGGCCTCAGCCTGTTCAATGGCCAATGACTCTGTCCAACTCTTGTTGTGTCTTCTTCACACGTGGGCGGCCTCCGGAGTTTCCATCATGTGTCCTGCCCACTGTCCCAGCATCATTTGCAGTGTTGTAATTTGAATCACATTAAGCTGTTGATGCGAGTCAACACTGCCTGTCAATACACAGGTGTATGGTCAGCCTTTTGATACCATGCTAGGCATCCCTGCTTTGGTACTGGGGTGGAGGGGTGCTTGGCTTCTAGACATGGTACACATTGAATGCACAATGCACGTGATGTCTGAATTTGACATTGCACTGCCTTCACATTTCCTGGCACACACCATGTAGTGCTTGTACATGTAGGTAGTGAGTGGCGTACACATTTTCTGCACTGCATAGACCCACTTCCATGGAAACTGCCACCTTTCAACAGGTCTGATCACAGAAGCTATTCAAAGTATACCCAGCATGCATGCCAGGTCATATGTTGTGTGTCACATGTCTGCCGGATGCCTTTGCTGTCGGTGTGTGTGTGTGTCGTGTGCTTCTGACATGTGTATTGACCTTTTTCTCTCTATTTTTCAGTTGATGACGCAATGGAGGCAGAGGATGGTGTTGTCATGCCAGACACAGGGTTGGTAACGCCACATCAACCCAGCACTAGTGGGGGTCGTGGGGTGGTAGGCCACGAAAACCCCCAAGTGCTGCAGTCCATCTTGTCTCTGGCTGCCTATGAGTCCAGCCTTGATGACGACTCTGACGTCCATGTTGAGTTGGATGAGCATCAAGTCCATGTGTCAGGGGTGAGTGATTCTGATGTGGACACTCCTCTGTCTGCGACACCTGCACTGAGGTATCAGACAGTCTTGGTTCCTCCACCCGTGGTGGATCGGGATGCAGGGTCACCCTCCACACCAGTCACTGATGTGCCTGGGACATCACGTTGACGGGGGCATGTAGTCGTGCAGCCGCAGGTGGTGCCAACACAGCGAGGACCCCCGGTCCTTGGGTCCCGCAGGGGTCAAGCCCGGCAACGCGGTCGCCGCGCGCAACCGCTGTATACTGAGTGGGAGCAAGACATGACTGCCAATTCCGAATGGCAGGGGGCAGCAATGGAGAACATCGCTGAGAGCATGGAGCGTGTGGCCCGATCTGTGCTCCCCACTGCTAGGCAGGTGCTTCTCCAGCAGCAGGCGGCACGGTCCACTGCCCGCTCGCTCAGGCTGGGCATGGCGGCCTCAGACAGGGCACGCCAGGCTGAAATGTCGTCTCTGCGTCAAGCAATTGCTGCTCACGCAGAGGCGCACATGGATGCCCTGAGGGAGGAGTATGCTTCCCTCAGATCCATTCTGGGTGTCCTTATGATGTCCCAGAGGCAGCAGGCAGAGGAGAGGTTTGCACAGCTTGAGCGTACCATCTCGCCTGAGCTACAGGCTTGCCGGGAGGTGCAGCGGTTGTCCAGCCAGGCCTTGCAGGAGGAACTCCGTGTTACACGTGCTACCTTGCAAGAGGAAGCACGTGTATCACGGGAGGTTCTGCATGCAGACCTACGTCACATCGCCACACAGAACCAGGCTCACCCGTCCGGCAGACTTGCTGCCAACCAGGGGCAAGCTGCGGCTAGGCGTGGCCAGGCTACTGTGCCACGTCCTCCTTTCCAGGATGAGCCAGACTCGGACGACCATCTATCTCCCACATAGGTCGTGCTGTGCAGGCGTTGAGCCCATGGAGGATTTTTTTTTGGCTCAGCATCATCGCATGTGGATGTTGAGCAGCACCCTGTACCTCCCCCCTCCTGGGTGCCTCCCCTCCCCCCGGGTCGTATGTGGCCATTTTTGATTTTTCTTTTAGTTTAGTTAGTTAAGTTTCTGTTTGATAGTTAGTTTAAATAGGTAATGTAGGTTTTCCATAGTTAGTGTAATTAATTAATAGTTGATTTAGTTTAAAATTGCTAGTCTATTGTGCTTTCATGTGACGGTGCAGTGCTTTTGAAGGCATCCACTGCCTGTTCAAGCTGGGCCCTTAATGGTTGTCTTGTGTATGTGTTTGCTGCTTGGGTTCCTTGACTCACATATGCCACTCCTGCCTCCCTTATCCATGGGCTCGCAAGGATGGTTCGGTGTTACAGCATTTTACACAAGGGCTTTGGACTGTCATATCTGTGGCATGTCTGGTGCTGTGTGACTTGTGTTGACACCCCTAGTGGGGATGATTTAGGTGTCATTGTCCACTGTTCAGCTTTTGCTAGATGGGTTGTGTCATGATTAATGTGGACATTGATTGCTATGCATTGTGTAGTATGTTTCATATCTTTCCTGTACATGTGCTTGTTGCAATTCATGCTGAAGATAGTGTTCCACACTTTGGAGGTGAAAGACGGACTGATGGTGTGATTTGTGATGTGACTCTCTGACATGGTCAAGTAATGAGATGCCTGATGAGACACACACAGATGACTTTGAAGCATTAATCATGTGTTTCATGCCCTTTCTGCAGGGGGATGAGCCTCCAGAGCACCTTTGCCAGCAGACATGGCCCATTGGACGACGGAATTCTGGACCCGTTTGTTGGTGCCCACATGCACATGTGTGCAGAAGCAGAGGCACAGTGATTGCAGACCCACATCCTAGAACTGCTGACATGTTCCAAGAAACTCCAGGCAAGGTGAGCATCACAGGGGGGCCACGACACAGCAAAGCTTGCACCAGGCGAGTTGCACATGCAGGCTTAGTCACAGCACAGAGGGTGAGCTTAGACGAATATTGGTGTTGAAGCACACAATGCAGCTCAGATGTGTTTGTGGACTGATGGCTGCTGATAGTAGGGTTGTCTGGGACACATGATGGGGCAGTGGCACATACCCTCCGGTACACCAAGGTCCATTGAGCCACTTGTATCAACCATGTAGCCTTCCGAGACATGGAAAGGGGCAGCTCACAGGGACATACAGCAAGGGACATACTCGGGTGCGGTGCATGTCTTTTCCACGTACTTCATGATAAATGCACTGCCAACTTTGTTTCGGTCATGGTGGTACGCAATTTACTCTGTAGTCATGGCTTGCTATATGGGTCTGTCTGCTTACCCAGGGAACATTGCATGTTGTGTGAATTGTGACACATTGGTGTTCCATTTGCCACGCACCCAGCAGCGGCTGCCTTACTGCATTGACTGTGTATGACCCGTCACAGGGGTGATGTTATATATGGGTACGAAGCATCAACCACAGATTGTCTGTTTGTAGAGTAGTCTGTTGCTATGGAGCATGTTTGGTGTTGTGTTTTTGTGCAATTGGCACGTACAGGTTGTTGACTGTGTCTCTCTTTGCAGCGCTCCTGTAACCGGACCTGAGAGTGCGCAGGCAGGAGGCCAGCACTCAAAACCAGAGCTAAGTGTCTTGTTGTTTTTCTTACGAACTGCTCTGCATAGGCTTGCTGGGGAGTGTACTGATGCATGGATGTATGTGTGGTTCAATTTGGTATGTTTTTTTCTCCCTAATCACCCGTGATCCTATGCAATTTTGAAACCTGTACCCTCTACCCGTTGTTCCTGCTTCCCGTGCCTATCCAAGCAACGTTCCCTGACCCTCTTTCCCCACTGGGGTTGCGGATGCCTGTGTAAGCCCCGAACTTGCAGGCGCCAAAACCCTAAAGGGGGTGGTTGGTTCGTACCACTCCTGAGCCTGGACTACAGAAGGCCATGACAATGATGTCCAAGTTTGTTTGGATTGTGTATGTGTTCATGCAGGTTGTACATTTTCGTGCATTCCCTAGTTTCATGTGTCATTCCTCCTCCCCTCTCCTGCCGCTCATTCCAGTCATCCAGTGTGTCAACACCTGTCCCGACTGCATATCCCTGAACCTCATTCCCCACCAGGGTCTCAGGGGCCTGTGTGAGTTTGACCTTGCAGGCACCTGGGACATGGTGGGGGTGGTTGTTTCGTGACACTCCCGCGCCTGTATAGGGGACCTGTGACAGTACACATCCATTCATGGTGCATCATCCTATGTCATGTACCACACATGTCTCACATCCTGTCGTGACATTTTTTTGCTGTGCTACCTTGGTTGTTGCATCATTGTGGTAGTACTTGGCCTTTGTGAGGTACTGCTACGTCAAGTCATCTACTGGAGGGTGTTCGGGTTCGTTTTTATGCCTTGGATTTTGTGATTTTGGAAATGAGTGTGGATTCTGAGGGTTCAGGCATCTTTTTACACACAAGGTGGGAGATGGTGACGATGGGTAAAGGTGATCCTGTGGCCAGGTGGAATTGAGGTTTGGAGGCTCCATGACCCAGGTGCAGTTGTTCTGTGGGTCATGGTCATTTGTGAGGGAGGGGGGGGGTTGTTGTTGATAGTTGCCTTGCCCTGCAGTGTGATGGGAACTCTGACATAGTAATGGTGGTATCCTATGTACATGTTGTGTTCTGCTGATCAATGCCTGTTCATGTGATGTGTTTTCCTTTCAGGTGCGAGGGGATAGTTGTGGTTTGACATGCTGGGGTGTACACATGGTGGATGTTCACATGTGATGTGTAGGGAACACTGATGGTCACTTGAGTGCACATGCATATGTGGAGTGCATGCCCTTGCAGAACCACACACTTGCACTCTGATGCACTACATGTACTCCCACCCTTGCATATCCACGTGTACACTGTTTGCCTTCTGGTGCCCACTGTGTCCCGGCAGCACATGTTCTGTGACCGATTATGGATCCAGTACATGCCTTATTTGATTTTTGACGTGGTCTGTCACTTAGATGTGATGCTCAGGGTGTGCATCACACACAATGGCTGTTCACTGTGCTGTGCGCTGAGCAGTGTGATGCAGGAGTAGGACACTGCACACATGAGCTGCACTGTTGATTTTGCAATGCATAATGTGCATGTAGACAGGCATTCATTGTGATGTTACGCCTATGACTGTTGTAATGCATTTGGAAATGACTTATTTTGGGTGGGAGGTTGTTGGTCTGTCATTTCATCTGATTCCGGGTCAGGCAGCAGTGTCTGATGCCACTGTGCATTTAGGACATGGCAATGTGTACCTTATCGTTACTGCATTGGTGTATGGGTATTGCGTGCCATGTCATGTTGATGTTTGGGAGGGTTTGAGTGACATGACAGTGATGGCCATGGCCTGGTTTGCAGGTGTGTGTGATGCACACCTTGCATGTCCGTGTCATCCGCTTCTCAGAGCAACTAGCTGGGGGTAGATTTCTCTCCGCAGCAGGGCCCTCCCCCTGGAACAGACTTCCGGCCTGACTTGAACTTGAGGGGAATCATCTCCAGTTCTGGAAGCACCTCAAGACCTTCCTCTTTGCTTCTGCTTACTGTCTGCCTCTCCCTTGCAGAATTCTCCACTGGAACTGCACAGGAGCTGCAACTGGGCCACTCTCACCGACCTCGGTCCCTGGTCCAGCCACTCTCCACTTGCACTGCCTCCCTGGCAACCCCTGCACTGCAGTACTGTCTCTCTATACCTACATCCCTCCCTTCCCAGCACTTGTCTGCACTTACCTTTGCACTTACCTTTGTAGTTGCCACCAGCCGACCTATGTATTATTTTTTTGGGCTACTTCCCCTGGACTCCCCCCCACCCTTCCCTTTGCACTTTTCCCATTCCCCCGACCCCTGCACTTGCACGATCCCAATGACACCTGGCCTAGTAGTACCGTTCTCTGTGTTCCCTTGTTCCCCCCTCCCTGCCTCATTGCGCCTTGGAATACTTGTGTATGGCCCATATCATGTCATATGTCATATGTGTGCCTTTTGGTCACACAGGATAGCTTGTGTTTAAGTAGCTAGGGATGCAGACGATGTGGCACTTCCATGGCAACTTTCTCAGGGTGGTAGGGTTGTGACAGTTAACTGTCTCTTTGTCATCATCGATTGTCACCTGGTATGTGCCAGGCCTGTGTGCACTCCGCAGGGGTGGGAGTTTAGGTGAAAAATGTGGCCACAAGCTGGGTCCGGGCTTCCTCGCCACGTGCCCTGTCCCCTCCCATGGGCAGCGCCTGTGCCTGTGGTTGGGGATGTGGGGGCACCACCATGTCCACCGGGACGCCCTGCCGTGTTACAACATTGTGCAGGACACATGCTGCCACAATGATCCTGCACACTACTGGTGGTGTATAGAGTAGTTGCCCACCAGAGCGGTCAAGGGAGCGGAAACGTGACTTGAGCACTCCGAATGTGCGCTCCACTATGCCCCTGGTTGCAATATGGGCGGCGTTGTATCTTACCTGGGGTGGTGTGGTGGGGTTCCGGATTGGCGTCATCATGTGGTTGCTCAGAGGGTAGGCACTGTCCCCTGGGGAGGTGATAATAGTTGAGATTATTAGGGTTTTGATATTTGTCTGTGTGTGACTTGCATGCATGTGCAAGGGCATTTGTACTGACCTAGGAGCCATGTGTCGCCATGCTGCCCAGCTTCCAGGGCCCGGCTCAGGGCGGACATTCTGTATATGAAACTGTCATGGGTGGAGCCAGGGTAGTTTGCATAGACAGAGGTGATGATTCCCTTTGCATCACATACCACCTGTACATTGATGGAATGCCAGTGCTTGCGGTTTCGGTAGATGTGCTCAATGGCCCTAGGTGGACGTAGGGCCACATGGGTGCAATCTATGGCACCGAGCACTTTGGGGAAGTGTGCCACCCTGAAAAAATCCAGGACAACGGCCTGCCTTTCTGCGGGTGTTCTGGGCATGTATATGTGCCTGCGGACTGAGGGGCGCGCTGTCATGATTTCCAGTACCTGGTGTAGGCAGCGTGACTGCGTGGCCTGTGAGACCCCCCCCCACTATGGCAGTGGTCCGCTGAAATGACCCAGTGGCCAAAAAATGCAGGACATTGAGCAGCTTCTCCAAGGGGCTCAATGCTTGGGAGCAAAGGGTGGGGGATGTGAGGTCATCTTCCCACTCCCTGACCAGGTCTAGGATGATATGGGGTGGAAACCTATACCTGCCATAGACCTGGTCGTCAGGCATCCCAAAAAGGCTTGTCCGTGGTGCGAAAATGCGTGCCCTGGCTATTCTCCTCCTCCTGCGGTGTCCCACGATCAGTGCAGCAACAAATGGGGCATTCATCGTAGCTGTATATACGCGTTTGTTGTTTGCGCGCACTTTTATGCTGTGCGCGGGGACGCTTCCGCCTGCCTTCGTGTGGCAGATGCGTTGACGCCTGTGCACGTCTTTTGCCGTGCGCGGGTTTCCCGTATTCGGATACGGTCCGAGTGTCATCGCGTGTGATCGAAGGGGAGTGAGCGTACACGCAACTGGCCTGGGTACGTGTGTTTTGGGGTGCGCGGGAAGTTCCACACGCGATTAGCCTGGGTACGTGTGTTCCGGGGTGCCGGGAACTTTCACACGCGATTGGTGGAAATCCACGTGTGTTCTGTCATCACGTGCAATGAGGGAACACCTGCGCGCGTCACGTCACAGATGCGCTCACGTGCTAAGGGCCTTTGGTCCAATGAAATCGCATCTGCGTGCTGCCGTGCATACGCGGTAAGTGCCTTTCCTCGTATTACACGCGGACGTGCAGTTTTCCACGCGCGCTTAAGCGCATGGGCCCTTTCCTCGTATTACACGCGGACGTGCAGTTTTTCACGTGCGCTGAAATACCCATGCACGTCTGTACGCGTCACGTCACAGGGGCGATTGCACTTGAGGGGCCTTCTGTCCAATGAAAATGCGTATGCGTGCAGACGCGCTTACGCGCTAAGGGCCTTTCCTCGAATTACACGCTGATGTGCAGATTTTTCACATGCCAAATCACTCCGTATCAAGCTGGCCATGCGTAAGCACACGGAAGACCACTCTCCTGCCCAGAAGGCCGAACTACTGCCCCCCAGAGCCCCGAGCACGCTCCCACCTGCCATCTGCTGCTGCCTGACTGCCTGCTGCCCACGTGCCCTGTAATTTGCTGCCTGCACATCAGCCAGGGGTTCTGTTGCTGTGACCACCCCTGCTGGAACCGAAGACTCCCGACTGGGATTCCATCGCTCCACAGCCCAGCCCCAGAACCCAGTTGCCCACCCACTCCTGCCTCTGGGGTTGTCATGTCGGGGCAAACACCATCTGTGACCACTGACAACCCCCGGCCAGAGCGGCAGAGGGGCACCACTTCAGTGCCACCGAAGTTGGTGTCCTGGTGGAGCAAGTCCTGGGGCAGTATGATGCCCTCTTCGGAAGTTCCCGCGCCGACAAGGAAGGACGGACTCGGATCTGGACTGACATCGTGACTGCCATCAACGCGGAGGGGGTGGCAGTCCGCGACTTACAACGTGTCAGGAAGCGCTAGGAGGACTTCAGGTCTAGGACCCTGAACAAGGCCCGGCTCCTCTTGAAGGCAGCGGATGCCAAGGGGCGCCGGGGCCACTTGTCGGAAGAACAGATGAGGGTCCTGGAACGCATATCCCCAGCGCTCCACGTTCAGGTCCTTGAGAAGCAGACCCGTCTGGAGTCGAGCGGTGAGTGTACATGCATCCTGATTGTGAGCAGTGCGTGTGGTGATTATTCAGTAGTGTACAGGTTGCACATCTGTTTGTATGGGGTCGAGTATGGGTGGGGGTGTACAGGGCCGTGGGGCTGACACATGCGAGGGCTGTAATGTGTGAGACATGGATGGTGCTTGTGTGTGTAGGCTTGCATGCCAAATGCAGTTGTGTGGGCACACATGTTTGGATGAATGTGTATGTAAGTAGACATGTCCGTGATGTCACGCATGTATGTTGTTTTCGGCTGCATGTATCAGCACTGTGTACATGTGCATGTGTGTGTATTTGGCAAGGGTGCAACAGTGATGCAACATGGATGCATGTGACAGCGGGTTGTGGAAGCCTGATTGGCAGATGTGACATGGATGCCCGTCTGAACAGTGCGACACTTGGCAGAGGTGTACACATGCATGCAAGTGTGGTGGTGTGTGTACATGTGTGGTGCACTTCCTGTGTTGCATGTGATGTCTGGCTCACCTTTGGCTGCTCATTCTGTTGTATGTGTATGGATGGTGGTGGCAGTTGCGATATGGCTGTGGTATGGCTCATGTGTGCGAGTTGTAATGACATGTGTGTTGGGGATTGTGATGACATGTCTGAGGTTTGCCAATGCCACTCATGTACAACTGTCATGTGTGTATGTGTCCATTGTACAGTGCCCTGATGCCTGTGTTTTGTTTCTCCCTGTCTGCAGCGTCAACTGATGAAGAGGGCGGAGAAGGTGCTGTGGAGCACAGCGGCGGGGATCCGACCGCCAGCCGGAGACGCAAGGCCCGGCTCCCCTCCCAGGTTGTCATCTCGTCGGGGAGTAAGGAGTCCGGTGCCGCGTCCCAGGTCGCAGCTGCCGGGGGGAGGTCCAAGAGGCGAAGGTTGGAGTTGGACTCCTCGGCAGCAGAAGGGGCAGCTGGGACCCCACAGGGCCCAACAGGGGAAGATGGCACGGAGTCATCCAGGTTGGTGGGGGGTTTGGTGGAGGAGGAGGCCGTGCAAGCATCAGAGACGGGGTCTGGAGGTGGGGATCCCACTGGTGCTAGTGGTGCAGTGCAGGACCAGGGACAGGTGGCAGCACAGGCGGCCGCGGAGGTGCCTGTGTGCAATCCTGTCCCCGATCCTGTCCCTGCATCATCTTGCACCGGCAGGGATGCCTACGTCCAGACCCGTTTTCAGGCAGGGGATGAGCTCACGTCAACTGGCCTTCCTCTGCCTGCGGACGTGGCTATCCAGGTCCGGGTTGAGCCTGTCCTGGCTGGTGTGGCGTTGCGTCAACGGGCCATGCGAGGTGACCTGCAGTCTTTTCATGAAGACAGGTCACCCAGGCCGGATTCCTCCGTCTGATGGGGCTTGCTCCGACCCCCTCCTCAACTGGACCCCCTACGCGCCAGTCGTCCTCTGTGCCATCTTCCCACCCATCAGTCTCCTGGGTGCCCTGTGGAGCTGCCTCTGACGGTTCGGCCAGGCTGGTGGAGGAGGCATCCCTGCCACAGTCGGGAGTCGGACGTCCAGCAGGGGTGGCCACATCAACAACTGCACCCCAGCCGGCGGAGGATGTGCAGGCAGCAGGAGGCAGTGCACGGGCAGAGGCACAGCAGCAGCAGCAACGTGGTGGGAGCCATGAAGGCTCGGGGCCTTCACCATCTGAGGGGCATGCATCGGCCGGAGGGCAGGTGGACCCAGGATGGGTGTGTCTTCTGTGTGGCAGCGGTTGGGCCAGCAGATAGGTGCGGAGCGGCGGCGGGCGGAAGAGGCGCGGCTCACAATGGTCAGGGCGGAGAACTCCATGCGGAGGGCCCTGAGGCGGGCCGAGTGCCTCGAGGCAATCCGCAGGGGGTTGGAGGAGGAGACGGCGTCGTCCCTGCGGACCCTCGGGGCCATGGAACAGGACCGCCTCTGGGACATCGAACAGGAGTTCGATGATGCCCTGGCCCAGAACACCACGGAGTGAGCCGCTGGACTTGCCCGCCGCCTTTGTATATAGTTATATAGTTAGTGTTAGGTTTCCTTTATTTTTTTTTTTATTTGGTTGCGATTGGACAATGCGCCACGTTTTTGTATGTAGTTCAGTTTTTAGTTAGTTGTCATAGTTAGGTTTCATTTGGTTGGGCTCATGGACCCGGGGTTAACTTGTAAATAGTTCTTCAATGGATTTTTCTTTTTTATGGATTTTTTTCATCGCCATGGAGCAATGGTTTTTGTTTATCATTTACCCTTGGATTTCTTTTCTGTCTGTGACTTTGGACACCATTTATTTTGATTGTGCTGTGTGTTTTTGATTTTTTTCATGGACATTCATCTTTTGGTTGTTTTGCTTTGTGGTTTTTCTCATTTCATTTCCATTCAAGTTGATTTTAAATACATTTATATTTTCATCCTTCAATGTGTCGTATCATCTCATTGCTTTCATGCATGTCATGTTGGGTGTTTTAACATTCACTTGCAACCATTGTGTGTGACAGACATGTGTTCATTTGCATTGTTTACATTGGGTGTGTAACATGTAATTGCCTTTGATATGTGGATGGATGTGATAGTTGGTTGGGCCTTTTGGCAGGGGAGGATGGCCATTACGGACATGATTGGGGATTGGTGGGACCCAGGTGCAGGGGGGCATGGATGGGACATGGGCGAGGGCCTGGTGGAGGGTGCCCCTGCACTGCTGGGGGGTGGGGGTGGTGGGAGACATGGGTGGGGGCCTGCTGGCAGGTGCCCCACAGTGCTGGGGGGTGGGGGTGCAGGGGTACATGAGTTGGACATGAGTGGGGGCCTGGTGGAGGCTGCCCCTGGTGGCTGGGGGATGGGGGTGGTGGGGAACATGAGTTGCACATGGGTGGGGGCCTGCTGGCAGGTGCCCCACAGTGCTGGGGGGTGGGGGTGGTGGGAGACATGGGTGGGGGCCTGGTGGAGGCTGCCCCTGGTGGCTGGGGGGTGGGGGGTGGTGGGAGACATGGGTGGGGGCCTGGTGGAGCCTGCCCCTGGTGGCTGGGGGGTGGGGGTGGTGGGAGACATGGGTGGGGGCCTGGTGGAGCCTGCCCCTGGTGGCTGGGGGGTAGGGGTGGTGGGAGACATGGGTGGGGGCCTGGTGGTGGGTGCCCCTGCACTGCTGGGGGGTGGGGGTGGTGGGAGACATGGGTGGGGGCCTGGTGGAGGCTGCCCCTGGTGGCTGGGGGGTGGGGGTGGTGGGAGACATGGGTGGGGGCCTGGTGGTGGGTGCCTCTGCACTGCTGGGGGTGGGGGTGGTGGGAGACATGGGTGGGGGCCTGGTGGAGGCTGCCCCTGCACTGCTGGGGGGTGGGGGTGATGGGAGACATGAGTTGGACATGAATGGGGGCCTGGTGGAGGCTGCCCCTGCACTGCTGGGGGTGGGGGTGATGGGAGACATGTGTTGGACATGAGTGGGGGCCTGGTGGAGGCTGCCCCTGCACTGCTGGGGGGTGGGGGTGCAGGGAGACATGAGTGGGGGCCTGGTGGAGGCTGCCCCTGGTGGCTGGGGGTGGGGGTGGTGGGAGACATGGGTGGGGGCCTGGTGGAGGCTGCCCCTGGTGGCTGGGGGGTGGGGTGGTGGGAGACATGGGTAGGGCCTGCTGGCAGGTGCCCCACAGTGCTGGGGGGTGGGGGTGGTGGGGAACATGGTTGGACATGGGTGGGGGCCTGCTGGCAGGTGCCCCACAGTGCTGGGGGGTGGGGGTGGTGTGAGACATGGGTGGAGGCCTGGTGGAGGCTGCCCCTGCACTGCTGGGGGGTGGGGGTGGTGGGAGACATGGGTGGGGGCCTGGTGGAGGATGCCCCTGGTGGCTGGGGGGTGGGGGTGGTGATAGACATGGGTGGGGGCCTGGTGGAGGCTGCCCCTGCACTGCTGGGGGTGGGGGTGATGGGAGACATGAGTTGGAAATGAGTGGGGGCCTGGTGGAGGCTGCCCCTGCACTGCTGGGGGTGGGGGTGATGGGAGAACTGAGTTGGACATGAGTGGGGGCCTGGCGGAGGCTGCCCCTGCACTGCTGGGGGGTGGGGGTGCAGGGAGACATGAGTGGGGGCCTGGTGGAGGCTGCCCCTGGTGGCTGGGGGGTGGGGGTGGTGGGAGACATGGGTGGGGGCCTGGTGGAGGCTGCCCCTGCACTGCTGGGGGGTGGGGGTGGTGGGAGACATGGGTGGGGGCCTGGTGGTGGGTGCCCCTGCTATGCTGGAGGGTGGGGGTGGTGGGAGACATGGGTGGGGACCTGGTGGAGCGTGCCCCTGCACTGCTGGGGGGTCGGGGTGGTGGGAGATATGGGTGGGGGCCTGGTGGAGGCTGCCCCTGCACTCCTCGGGGGTGGAAGTGCAGGGAGACATGAGTGGGGGCCTGGTGGAGGCTGCCCCTGCACTGCTGGGGGGTGGGGGTGGTGGGAGACATGGGTGGGGGCCTGGTGGAGGCTGCCCCTGGTGGGTGGGGGGTGGAGGTGGTGGGAGACATGGGTGGGGCCTGCTGGCAGGTGCCCCACAGTGCTGGGGGGTGGGTGTGGTGGGGAACATGGTTGGACATGGGTGGGGGCCTGCTGGCAGGTGACCCACAGTGCTGGGGGGTGGGGGTGGTGGGAGACATGGGTGGGGGCCTGGTGGAGGCTGCCCCTGGTGGCTGGGGGGTGGGGGTAGTGGGAGATATGAGTGGGGGACTGGTGGAGGCTGCCCCTGCACTGCTGGGGGGTGGGGGTGCAGGGAGACATGAGTGGGGGCCTGGTGGAGGCTGCCCCTGGTGGCTGGGGGGTGGGGGTGATGGGAGACATGAGTGGGGGCCTGGTGGAGGCTGCCCCTGCACTGCTGGGGTGTGGGGGTGGTGGTAGACGTGGGTGGGGGCCTGGTGGAGGCTGCCCCTGCACTGCTGGGGGGTGGGGGTGATGGGAGACATGAGTGGGGACCTGGTGGAGGCTGCCCCTGGTGGCTGGGGGGTGGGGGTGCAGGGAGACATGAGTGGGGGCCTGGTGGAGGCTGCCCCTGCACTTCTGGGGGGTGGGGGTGCAGGGAGACATGAGTGGGGGCCTGGTGGAGGCTGCCCCTGCACTGCTGGGGGTGGGGGTGATGGGAGACATGCGTTGGACATGAGTGGGGGCCTGGTGGAGGCTGCCCCTGCACTGCTGGGGGTGGGAGTGATGGGAGACATGAGTTGGACATGAGTGGGGGCCTGGTGGAGGCTGCCCCTGCACTGCTGGGGGGTGGGGGTGCAGGGAGACATGATTGGGGGCCTGGTGGAGGCTGCCCCTGGTGGCTGGGGGGTGGGGGTGATAGGGGAAATGAGTGGGGGCCTGGTGGAGGATGCCCCTGGTGGCTGGGGGTGGGGGTGATGGGAGACATGAGTGGGGGCATGGTGGAGGCTGCCCCTGCACTGCTGGGGGGTGGGGGTGGTGGGAGACATGGGTGGGGGCCTGGTGGAGGCTCCCCTGCACTCCCCGGGGGTGGGGGTGCAGGGAGACATGAGTGGGGGCCTGGTGGAGGCTGCCCCTGCACTGCTGGGGGGTGGGGGTGGTGGGAGACATGGGTGGGGGCCTGGTGGAGGCTGCCCCTGCACTGCTGGGGGGTGGGGATTGTGGGAGACATGGGTGGGGGCCTGGTGGAGGCGGCCCCTGGTGACTGGGGGGGTGGGGCGGTGGGAAACATGGGTGGGGGCCTGGTGGAGGGTGCCCCTGATGGCTGGGGGTGCAGGGGGACATGCGTTGGTGGGCAGTAGTGCAAGTTGACATGTGGGTTGGCTGGTGGGCATGGCCATGGTGGATGGGGTGCCTGCATGACATGTGCTGGGTAGGCCCTTGTGGTGTGAGCCACCTGCAGGGGCCGTGGAGGGTGTAGAGGGAACACCTGGGAGGACCCACACGTGCAATTCACGTGTGCTGCTCCCCACGCACCCCTGTAATACACGTACCCTGATGATATCGCGTGTGGAACTTCCCGCGCACCCCTGTAATACACGTACCCTGATGGAATTGCGTGTGGAACTTCCCGCGCACCCCTGGAATACAGGTACCCTGCTGATGTTGCGTGGGATACTTCCCCCGCACCCCGAAATACACGTACCCTGATGAGATCACGTGTGTGACTTCCCGCGCACCCCAGAAATACACGTACGCCGCTCAATCGCGTGTGTAACTTCCCGCGCACCCCCGAAATACACGTACCCCGCTCAATCGCGTGTGTAACTACCCGCGCACCCCCGATATACACGTACCCCGCTCAATCGCGTGTGTATCTTCCCGCGCACCCCCGAAATACACGTACCCCGCTCAATCGCGTGTGTAACTTCCCGCGCACCCCTGAAATACACGTATTCCGCACAATCGCGTGTGTAACTACCCGCGCACCCCCGATATGCACGTACCCCACTCAATCGAGTGTGTAACTTCCCACGCACCCCCGAAAATACACGTACCCCGGTCAATCGCGTGTGTCACTTCCCGCACGCCCCCGAAATACACGTACCCCGCTCGATCGCATGTGTTGCTTCCCGCGCACCCCCGCAATACACGTGCCCCGGTCGCACAGGACCAATTGCTGTATGTTGCCACTTTTGTGATGCGCTGGGACTCTACCGCCTGCCTTCGTGTGGCGGACGTGTTTCAGCTTGTGCGTGTCTTTGGCTGTGCGTGGCTTTGCCCTATTCGATTCCATGAATACGTGTGGTTCGAGTGCGTGTGGGCGTTCCGTCTGCTTCCCTGCAGTACATTCCCAGTTACGCCCTTATTTTCGCGCGTTGTTCCCCATTCCGCGCGTTACGCCCCGTGTCCCGCCCACTTTCTGGTGTATGCGCCGAGGTTGTGCGCTTTCACTGTGCGCGTCGCGCACGCCTTTCGGGATGTTGCAGTGACTTGTGCGCCATGCACGGGTTTGGCACACATCCCAAGGTGAACACGCGCAGGGACTTCCATGAATCGCACGCGTGCGCGTGCGCCTGTTTTTTTCCACTTGCGCCTGCTTGCGCCTGCTTGCGCAACGATTTTCGGCGCACGTTTGTTCCATGAATCGGCCCCTTAGTATTTTTATTTTTCACTTCATTGGAATGTCATGACCCGCAATTTGGAAAGATACATACTCTGAGTCAAGTTTGGAGATTCTACGTCTAGAGCCAATGATCATCTTGCCGTTATTCAATACCATCCCACTCATGTCCATCATCCACTCATGTATTAGGTCTTATACCTCTGACACTGCTATAGCTTAGGGGGATGAGACATTGCAAGTCCTCTGCATACTTTGAAAAGCAGATATTGTTTCCTAAAGAATGTGAAAGAAGGGGGCTGTAAAAAGGTTGTATAAGACCGGGGATAGCGAGGCCCCTTCTGGAACACCATAACTAACTAAAAGAGGGTCTGCTTCTGCTTGCTTGCTACAAACCTGCATAGTCCTCATCCCTAGGAGAGACTGCATCCAGTCCCTTCCTTGCTCACTAAAATTAGCTACATTCGGTAGTCTATCCAGGAGAAGAGAGTGATCCACTAAATCGAATGCGGCTGATAAGTCCAGCACCGTTGATTCTGTACTGAAACCTGGTCTAAAACCTGACTGACCTTCATTCAGGATAGGATCATCTTTTATGTGGCAAAGGAGTTGTTCATACGCCACTCTATCCATTATCTTTAAAATAAAGGCAGAATTGGAGATCGGCCGGTAATTAGTGACAATTTTGGGGTCAAGATCAGGTTTCTTTAGCAGAGGGGTGATCCAGAACCCTTCAATCTGGTGGGAACCCTTCCCTCTTTAAGAGAATCATTCACAATCCTAGTAATTACGCCAATCATGAGCTCGGAACAGGACTTAATAGCGGTAGCTGGAAACTGGTCCCCTTTGCAGGTGGATGTGGATTTTTACCTCCCTGCCCCTCTCCCATTACTTCCTTTCTCTCTTTACTTCATGTGACACATTTTCATTTCTGAGCGCGTCTTGTGTTATTATCGCAGTAATCTTGCGAGATTCCCCTAAGGTCCCCCAAATAATGCAAATACGGGCAAACTGAAACTGGGTCCCCAGAACACCCCTGACTCCATAACTTCACAAGATGTCCTCTTTCCCCTCTACACCTCTGGCCTCAACTTTTTTCCTCCTCCAAATAGCTTTTTTTTTGGCCTTTTCGTTTTCGTTTTCCCCTGATTGCGGTAATCGTTTGCATCGTGCACAAAAAATAATTGTGGCTTTTCATGTCCGAAACCCCTCACTGCTGCAAAGCACCATAGTTATAAATGTGGTAGAAGTAGAGAACGGTGTAATATGTGTTTACACAAATATGCCCCACGAGTGATTAACTTAGTATTTCTTTGTTTTTAACCCGCTAGTATGTACATTCCCGCTACTTAGATGCGAAGCGGCATCATCCGGTGTGTTAGCTGTTCACTGACCGTCAGATACAAGGCTGTTTGCACAGATGCAGTACTTTTTTTGCGTAGCCCAAGACTTTAGAGATTTAAGGTATGGATTTGAGGGGAGTCTCGAGTTTTGGTGTTAATTTGATTGTTAACCCCTTCTTGACATATGGCTTAAGTTTGAGCCATGCCTTCACAGTTTGGTACTTGATACAACACTCTGCTCCTGATTTTTGCATCAGAGTGTGTTTGGGTCAGTGACAGGTTGTAGAATGTGGCTTTCAGGGGGCTGTACTGAATAGTATATAATTGTTTATATCCATATGTGCCACTAAAATATTCACATGATATTAGCTATTTGCATGAGCAATGTGAAGCAAATAGGATAATGCACTTTATTGTATTATATCATCTTTGCATTTGTACTCTTATTTGGGATGCCCTAAAACAAAGACTTGAATGGCTATTTATTGAAATACATACATCAATATACATAATCATATAGAAAAATACCATTACATCCTACACAATGGTGTGCTCTGGTGTATCGTGGAATGGTCTGAACACAAAATGCATAGAAAAGGAAAGATGATTAGTAGTACATGGACATGATAGCTTGTAACCCTAGTGAAGCCTGTGTAGGGCGAAACGTGTTGATGTGTGTTTACCTTCTCTGTATCTCCATTAAAAGCTTTAGTAATGGTTTATTTTATGGTCTGGAAGTGATTATTCTGGAGCGCCGCACCTGCCTTTTGAAAGGAGGTTTCCCGTTATGTTCTGCGTTATATATTATCGGGTGGCTGTCACCGCCCTATAGTTGAGGTGACACAGACTTACTGTTATGACACAAAAGCTCAGTATAGTAGTGGTGGCTTGACACTCATGATGCAATTTAGGCTTTCTGACAATATACCCTTTAAGAGTACAAAAGGACAGATTGAGGTGTGTATTGCCCGAAAATATGGTACACCCTGGTACTCCAACAGTTGGCTGCAAGAAAAATTAACCAGATATTAACATGTGGGTTAAGGCAATGGACTCTCCAAAGCAAGATACTGAACTGATACTCACAAACAAGAAAATCAGACTGGGACTAAATAGTTCCAAGTAAGACTGGTGAGTACCTTGAAAACGAGGAAAATCACTGTTACCAAGAATACAGAAATAACAAGAAAGTAAGAAACGAATAGCCTTGTGCTTACCAAATGAGTGCCCTGGATAGGTGTTGCAGGAGAGTTGGAAATGGAGTGACAGTCCGGGAAACACAATGTTTTGTTTTCCTATACCCGCCGGCACGAGGACACATAAAGAGTTAATTGATCCAGGCGCTGTTGCACTGGTGTCCTTTGATCCTTGCGCTGATGCACCAATGTCCTTTGGTCCTTGTGCCGATTCGCGACAGTCCTGAATGTTCCAAAAGTGTCTTTGACAGTTCCAGAAAGAAGATATGACACAGGCGAGACTCACGAGATGAGATGTATGCAGTCCGTGGGTTTTCCGATTGTAACGACGAGAAGGTGAGGCTTGTGAAATTAGGTAACTGCAGTTCGTGGACGTTCCGGTTCTGGTATGAGCAGGTAAGACTTGAGAGATTAGACAAATGCAGTCCGTGACAGTTCCGGGTCTGGTATGAGCAGGTAAGACTTGAGGGATTAGACGATTGCAGTCCGTGGACGTTCTGGGTCTGGTATGAGCAGGTAAAACTTGAGGGATTAGACAATTGCAGTCCGTGGACGTTCTGGGTCTGGTATGAGCAGGTAAAACATGAGGGATTAAATGATTGCAGTCCGTGGATGTTCTGGGTCTGGTACGAGCAGGTAAGACTTGAGGGATTAGGCGATTGCAGTCCATGGACGTTCCGGGTCTTGGATGAGCAGGTAAGTCTTGAGGGATTAGACGAATGCAGTCCGTGGACATTCCGGATCTGATATGAGCAGGTAAGACTTGAGAACAATGACAAGAAGGAAGCAAGGATGGTCACAAGGCGGGCCGGGGATTCAAGGAGCCAAGAAGACAAGGTACAAGGTACATAGCTTTGAAAACAGACAAATTCAGAAGCGCCGCCGTGCGCGGGGGCGCGGCTTAAGTACTGGTCACCTGACCGTACGCACAGGATGGCGCCGTAGGCCTGAGTACCTACGCGAATATCATGGCCGCCAGCATTTCCATGGCAACCCATAGCATTCTGTAAAAGGATGTGCCAGAAATGATGCACCACGGTTCTGAGGCTTGGCAGACCACCTCAATTTGGAACCAAAAACATTTGCTCCCCTGGGTTTACTAGGTAGGTGTCACAAGTTTCTCCCCTTCTCACCTGTTTCTCCTTACTTGCAACCTTCTTGTAAGTGGCTTCCTTCTTTCGTACTGTCCGAGACTTGTATAGGCCTGGGCACGGGTCTTCAGATTCCAGCGTGAGCTCTTGTTGCCTTCCGCTAGGAAGCGTTCAGTATCCAGGATGTGGAACCAGGAGGGAGATAGCCCAGGTTCAGAAGGAACCGAAGCGCAGTAGGACAGAGCACAAGATTAATCCAGGAATTAACCACAGAAGGGGAAAAGGAAGGGGACGAGCGAGTACCAGGAATAGGAAGGAGGAAAACAAAGGAATCAAAAGGAGCACGGAGCAGACTCTGATAACACACGTCTAACCACTCCAAGAATAGCGTTGAGACGCACGGCGCTGCCGGGGCGTGGCTCTTTTCTAGGAAGTCGAGCGTAGCACGGAAGGGCTGGCGTGCAGTGTTTCGGAACTGTCGGCCATGTTGGTAGAATCACAGAGTTCATACCAAGGTGCATCATAGACCATGAAGTCCAGAATGGACAAATTTGGTGGTTCATGACAGTAGGTTGTTATTGCGCAAGCTCCGTCTATCTTTATCCAAGGAGGCATTCAATGGAACCCTGACACTTACATAGGAAATCCGAAAAATTTGATTGCAAAAACCTTTTGACTTGTGCAACAGATTTGGCTGAAATTCTGTAGACAATTAGGTACGCACAAGCCCACCCACACCTCCCAGACTGAAAACGAAAAAAAAAACAACTCAATTTCAGCCTACCCCCCAGATAATTTCCCTATAGCCCAAACTTGGGCACAAAGCGTTGATTCACAATCCTTTTGTGGTTTGTGCTTTTTTTGTACTGTACTTTTTAAAATATTTGATGGAAAAGAGGGTGCCCCCTTCTCCAAAATTATTAGCCATATCTCTGGTAAATTGAGACGAATGTGGGTGTTTATAAATGAAACAGCCGCCATCTTTTTTTTTCTCAATGCGAGAGATAGCTGTGGTTATACCCCAGGTTATAGCTGAGGGTATCGGACAATGAAACACAGTAAAAAGTCATTTGCAGATCAAAAAACATGCAAATGCCATCAGGATAGAGATGAGGGGGAGGCAAGAGGACACCAAGTGAAAATTGGGAGTTGTAGGAGGGCTAGGGATCAAGTTTCCAACATGATGCTCAAACATTTTTCCCATGCCCTCGGCCATAACCTGGGGTATTGCCGCAAATAGCAGACATCTCAAAGCAAGCTTCGTCACAGAAACAGTGATTGTTTTGATGGAATGGGAGAGAGCATGGGAGGTGAGGGGGCCTTCAAGGGAGTGAGGGGAATTTGCACAGATGGCGGTAATTGGCAAGGACTTGGGCAAAAAAGCATTATTTTTGGTCAGCCCTTTTTCCAATATTCATGGCTATAAAACTATACATACCAGTGGCTGCCTGTAGTCCATACCAACATAAGCATCTTGGACTCCCATCCGTGCAGTAATTGGGACCAACACTGCTTCGCTTCAAAGGAAGGAAGGAGCCCACCCCCTAAGGCCATGTTGCTTAATAAATGAGCACAAGTTATAGGACCACTTAGAGCTACATGGCCTGAGCGGGCTGGCCCCTTCCTCACTTTGAAGCTAAGCAGTGTTGGGTTACTGCACAGATGGGAGACAGTCCACAGTCCCGGATGCTGTGAGATGTCTTAGCTTTAAATATCTCATAACACATTGCATCCTTTTTTTTAAACCATGCTACTATCAGTTCCTGAAAGTATTGCACTCCAAAGGTCAAGCTGGCATGAGGCCCACATTAAAAGAGCAGCTATCTCTGGATAAGGAGCAGCTAATACATGGAGATAATACATGGATAATTACACATACAGTTTACACGTGCGAGGCAAACTAGATTATCCTTTTATTATATAAAGAGACTATTGTTTTGCCTTTTGTTGAATTGCATTCTGGTATTTGTAGTCTCCCAGTCAAGATGCAGAGAATAATGCCCCAATTGTACACTTTTTGCCTAACATAGTTGTATAAAGATATATAAATATTTGAGTTACACTCTTTGTATGTGGAATCAATGAGTGGGCAAGTTAGTCATTAGTAGTTGCCAGGATATGGCAAGGGAGGTTGCAATCCAGGACACTGGTGCATTTCCCCCTGATTGCGGCTACTTTTCAAGGCAAAAGTAAAGGACAAATGTGGGTGGACAGCGTAACATTTTTCCAGAGGACGGACAAAACCTCTTCGTTTTGTATGTGGTTGGCAAGCTTGCCCAAGTATTTGGCTAACATTTCACTCAGGTTGTGATGTTCCCAGTGCAGATACTTACCCACAACACCACAAGCACATGTTTTGTATTCAGATTTTGTTTTCCTGGGAATATTTCACTACAGATTGCCGGGTATAAAAGGTGGGCAACAGAACATTTTTCAGGACATTTACTCTCTCTGGCTATTTTTCTGGTGTTCATTACTTTCTTTTAAAGCCCAATGCTATTTTTTTGCACTTTCTTCTAAGGGGAAGGTTAATTGAGCTACATTTGCATATTTTACTTTAAGATATATGTTCACTTACTGTGCGTCTATTCATGGGTGCCAGCTTTTGATTTTCTCTATGGGGGAATATGTACCTGGTGTTATGTAATTTGCGCAGCCGGACATTGTCTCCCTTTTCTGTGCTGCTTAAATGCGGTTAGTTGGAGTTGTGCGATGCATCACAACAGTCATGAAGGGACTGGCCATACAACAAGGAGCTTATTGCATGCTGCTTAATCAAAGTGTTTGATCCTTGGCAAATAATGTAATCTTGCTGCACATTGCCTACACATATGTAGGGAGGTGCTAGAGGCCCCTCTCCCCCAAACTGAAGGCAGATAACTTGTGAGGCTGATCAATAGTTCCAGTATTGCAAAAATCAGAATTGTAGTGCTTTTTAGGCCAAAAACACATATTAGGGTGACATATATGTTTTAGAGTCAGAATGCCTTATGCAGTGGAGAGTATCTTAGGTATCACACATATATTGTGAATATCGAAAATCTAGGCTGAATACAGAACAGAAAATTAGTTCTGCTTAAAAGCAGAGTGGTCAGCCATTTTGTAGTTGAATAGAGCATTCAGACTGAGACAAGGTCAGGCAGATTCTAAAATGGTTGCCGGAAAACAAGATGGTGGAATTTCACATAGTCATGCTGAAATGATTAAATAATTCTCTAATAGCAGTTCATTGAAAGTTCATTGAAAGTTGATTGCTGTATGCCAGTCAAGTGAGGCATGCCCAGACATGTTTTGTGGACCTGATGAGTGTCAGTCAAGCCAACCAACCCCGGAATGAAAAAGGGTTTGTCTTTAATTTTAAGAACCAATCAAACTGTATTGTGCAATAAATTGTAAAGTTGCATCAACTTGGAAATGGTATAAAAGGAGCTGATGCTGAGAGCTCCTTGCTGATGTGTTCCTGATGTGCTGAGATGCATTAAAGGTATTTTGAAACTGGCCCAGGTACCTGCCCTGCCTCTTTGCCTTGTGTCCAGACTCTGCATGCCTGATCCACAGTTGCCAATGCCATGGAGGGCACTGGGCCCTCCTCTTCACTTGGCTGACCACAAAGGGGCCCTGAATGAAGACTGTCCTTCCAGGGTCAAGAATCCAGACAGAAGCACATGCTGGCAGAACTGGGAGATGGGCCCTGGTAAGGGTGGAAGGGTAAGTAAATAAATATGCAGTGTGCCCCCATCCTTGCCAGGTGGGGTCTCCTATGGCTGTCAGCTTGTGATGATAGCATGGTGCTTTGACACCTGTCGATTTTGGTATGCATATACGGGACTAGGGTACAGGTGGAGAGAATAAAAGACATTTATTATTAAGGGATCTTTAAAAGGTAATCCACGAGTAAGCAGGGGTCTTTAAAAAGTAATCTAGACGTAATCTAGAAATAAATTAGAAGTAATCTATGAGTAATTTTAAAGTAATCTAGAGGTAATGTAAAAGTAATCCAAAAGTAATTTAAAGGTAATCAATGGTTTAAAATGTAATATGGTAGTTTAGAAATGTAACAGAGCTTGTCTTAAGTGTTTAGTTGATGACGAAGAGCGTCAAATAGAGGTGTTGATTAATGATGTGAGACGAGGAGCATCACAGATAATGATATGAAGGACGAGTGAAGGACGAGTAGTGTCATAGATTGAGCCCATAAATCCTGCACTCAGGAGCGTCTAGAAGAAGTCATTATACACTCTAAGTGGGGTAAAAGTAGGCTGCACAGTGGACAAGTCCCTGATAGATAATGACTTAAACCCTCATCCTTGTATATTAGGGGCAGGCAGTGATGAGCGCTGGAGAAGATGCATGTGAAAGCCAGCTTGTGTGTCCATGTTGCTGTCTGTCTATCTGTTATGTGTTATGTGTGTAATTAAAATATGTTGAAGGGCAAAAATGAGGTATAAATAATTGAAAGAGGTTAAGAAATTGCATTATTTATTTAAGGTAGATGGTGAGTAGCACCGAAAAACAGATAGGTAAATGTGAAAAAGATAGGTAAGAGTATGTTATTCATGACAGTGCACTTATGTGCATCATTTAAAATGTGATCAAATGAAAGACCAAGACAAAATAACAAATAACAAAAAAATAGCCAGAAAATGTGGCTAGTTTGAATCCTTGCAGCATGCAGGCGCTGGGAGCCACAGGGTTAATTTTCTGTATTTACATACTTGACATCTTAAGCAAGCCAAAAAGCTTTGAACGATATAAATCCGCATTTCCCTTCACACAAACGAAGCAGAGATAAAAAGTACGACTGAAATGAAAAAAACCCATTAATTTGGCTTTTAAAACAGCCAGCTACGCAGTTAACAAAGACAGGAATTGAAGGATGTTTGAATCAAAGTGAAGCCAAAACCGACATTAGATACTGATCTCCCAGTTCATGATTAACAGAATGAGCTTTATATTATATATTTTAAAAGTGGAATTCCAGACAGTTATAGCCTTTTTTCTTAGTACAATGTGCGTAGTTGGCAGCTGGCCAGCACAGAACACATGCAGTAAATAATGTTTGCGCGTTGCTGGAAGGAGCTACAATGTTTGTTCAAGGACTGAGAGATACGATTCCAGAGGGTAAATTATGATCGCAGGGATAGTTCTTTGAGTTAATGTAACTTAAACAACTTGGGCAGGACAAACAGCTGATGATGAAAGCTCTGGCTTCAAAAGTGAGATGTTGTGTAGCAATTTAACCCATGAGTGGTTAAATCAATGTGTGTATTTTGAAGAGTTGTTGCTTTAGGCTGAAGAGCTACATGGTTGAAACCTTGTTTTGAAATATATATATAGTTTTTGTATTGAAGGCTATCCTCGGCTATTGAATATGTGTGAGCTGAGGGGGCCTCATGGAAATACTGTTCAAGAATCGCATAAGCCAATTCCCATTTTTAGAGGGCTGGCTGGTCATTTAATGTGGAAATGATGGATGTTTTATTACTAAGCACATGTTAAGGAGTGCCACTAAGTTGTTGATTTTTTATGTGACAAATAGATGTCCCTTATTGAGAAGGGAATGGGACATTTAGAATAGACATGGGTTATTGAGGCATTTATGGGCCAATTGTACAAATGAGAAGAAGAGGGGAAAAATATTCTTTTTGTTAAAATAGTTTTCAATGTGCTATGGGAGGAAAAAGGACAGATTGCTAGATAGAAGCACAAGAGGAGTGCTGTGGGTGACCACATTAGAAAGAATGTACATATTAAGGGACAGGGAAGCGACAAGGGATAGGTATTGCTATACAGTAGAAAAGCATTGGGTGCTATGGATGGAAGTTGAAGATTTGCACCAGAAATTTGGAGCACGTTAGAGAGGTGCCAAGCAGCGGAACAATGTTTCCTTCACTATAATTTATGTCTCTAAAGTATGGAGACATTTGGAGACAAAATTAGAAAAAATGGTGTCGTGGATCACAAGAATTGGGAAAATATTGCTGAGATTTAAAATGAAATTATGAGTTCAAATTGCAGTAAAAAATAGGAGAATGCATTAGTGAATGATACTGAACTATGTATATTGAATATTTATGGAGAAAAGCAAAATCAATGAGGTAAGAACACGTTTTTGAAAGAATTAGCAATGCATGTAAAATGCAAAAATCTGTGTTTAGCATAAGAAAGCATTAAGCAATGAAGGAAGTGCTTGCAAAGCGCACATGAGAAGGCATACACACACACACACACACACACACACACACCCACACACACACACACACACACACATATTTGCACACGCACACATGCAAGCCCACACACATGCATGCATGCATGCACATCACACTGATGCACATGAGATGGCATGCATAGACATATGCACATGTGATTTTATGGAAGTATGGGCAATCAGTGCACTATAGACATTTAAGAACACACATGGGTAGTCAGAAGAAGGAATTCAATATTGCAATAAGAACACACACAAACACAGGATGCTTTTGTTTTCTACAAAGAGTGCTAAATGGGAACCTTATATTATATTTGAAATGAAATATAAGGATAGCTGGTCTTTTTGAAGACATTGTATGAGACATAAGCGCTGAGAGTACAACAGGTACAGCAGCTAGAAAAAGTACAAAATGGATTCACTGCAGGAGCAAGTGCAGTGAGCCTCATGCAGATTTAGTGATGGTGAACTCGGAACAGGTAGTGACACCCAGGATAGGAGGTGCCATTATGGTAGGAGGAAATCCTTTTACAGGAACAGGGGTATGCATGCACCCACAATAAGGCAGCTCACAGGGCAACTTGATGTTCTCAGAATTATTAGGCCCCAAGAAGTGCCAAGAGTTAATGTGGCAGTTGGAGGAAAACATCTTTGCTCTATTGGTTGACACTGAGACTGCATGCCCATGAATGAAAAAGGAAAGGTGTTTTAATGATGTCAGAAGATTCAGGGTTCTTTTGGAGTTACAAGTTGAATTTCTTTTTATTTATGAGCTATCAGTCTTATGGGAAAGTATGTTATGACTGATCTTTGTTATATTTGTGACAGGCACCCGTCAACATTTTTGGAAGGGATTGGATGACAAAGCTTAACATGATGATTTTATTTAATTGATCAAGGGAGAGTGTATTCCATTTTTGGGATGCACCATTAAAACGCGGGTGAATTCATATTGGTGTGCACAGGGCAAGTGGCTCTGCGAGGTGTTTTTCTGATAAAACTAGAGGTTGTTCTGTCATGAGGTGAGCATTGTGGCAAAAATGGCTATTTGGTATAGTGAAGGAAGTGGTGAATATTTGATGAATTCTTGTTTAAAAACTCAGATATATAGGGATAAAGATGGGGGACAGATGACCCCCATGAAATTAAAAGCAGCCATGGTGCGAAAGAAAATGAACATGTTTAACGGAAGGGACAATGAGAGTGGACCGTGAAGCACAGTGATAGTTCTCAAGGAAGGGTCTAGGTTGATTAACATCACTGATGATGACATATGTTTAGACAGGATGATGAAGTAGTGTTTCTTTAAGAACATCACACACTGAAAAAAGGGAAAATCTTACAGCATGGGGAAATAATGTAGTCACGTGTAGCATAATTTCAGGAAAGCTTGGAGAGAATGCCAAGTGATATGTGGACTACAGGCCCTCATGGCATGAGTCTGGTAAAATGAATAAGGGAACAAAAATAAAAATACGGGTATGCAAGAGACATAAATATGACAAATAGGAATGTTTGTGTTATGACTAGACTTATTAGGGCAAGATGAAAATAAATGATTGACCTTAAACAGCACAGGAGTAAGAAACTCAAAAACCATAGGTTTGATGACAAAATTTAGGGAGCCCAATAAAAATAAAAATAAATAAATAAAAAAACAAATGAAGGAATGAATAAATGAATGATTAGATGAATGAATAATTGGATATTAAAGCAGCAAGAAGCATAAATAAATAAAACATTCTGATTTGGAAAAATAAAGAGCACCATTGAGGTTGCTGGCCATAATTGAAAAATGTAGTGTATTTTAATAAAAAAAGACAATCTGATCAATAAAGGACCCACGGGGTATGTTATGCTATGTTATGTTAATTGGCATTTATATAGCACTCTATATATCATTGGTATGACCTCGAAGCACTGGTAGGTTGAACGCCCTCGGGAACCATAGTTCTGGTCAGTAGAGAGAGATAGTGTCGTAGGGTGCGTGGGTGCACCAGATATGTGTGCATCTGATGTAATTGCCGGATGGTAGCTGCATTCTACCATTAGGTGTGGTGCTGAAGATATCAGTTGGATGTGTGCAGTCTGGTGGGTGGAAACCCAGACTATGATGGGTCAAGATTGTTCTAATTATTTGAGACAATTTTTTATAGGACCGACTCAAAGAACATAGGAGTAAGTAATAACAACTTTATTTTTAATCCATATAATCTTGATGGTAAATGTTTTATAGATGAAGCTTCCAATGTCAAAAAACAAGTAAGATTCCAACACCCCACCAGCTCAAATACATCAATCGCAGGCACACCCCGTGGGGCACACGGGGTGGTAAGCAAGGCCGGCGGAAACGCCCAACCCCCACAACACCGGGTGACCAGAGCCTCATATCAAAGATCGCTTCAGAACCTAAGCAGGTAGATCCTGTGTTTAACCTTAGCACATACCAACTTACTCCAGAGGAGCACTCTGTGCTCAATAAGGACTTATCATTTTCCCCATCTGGTTTCTATAACTTTGTAGGAATCCAGCTAGATCTTTTTAAGTTCATACATAAACTCAAATTTAAGACATTTTTCGCCACTCAAGTGAAGAAATATGCAGCAAAACTCACAATACCTACTACACCATCTGAGATATCTTTACAAACGATGCTTAACACACATGTCATAATGACACTACAAGATGTGGAATATGATCAGACAAACAGTTGTAATGAATATGTTGCAAGATTTGGACATTAAACAGCAACATTTGAAGATTAAAGAATTTATCAAAAAATCATTGTTCATGCCTATATTTACAAACGATAACATAATTGACACTTTCTACCAAGCAGTGACCAATGCTGTCCATAAATTGGCAGACAGTATTAAAACACAGAAGTGGCAATATAATCTGAACTTGAATAAACTTGAACAACAAGCGATTAAAAAATTAGCAGCCAACCAAGCCCTCATTATCAAAGAAGCCAATAAAAGGGGGAACATGGTTATTATGAATAAGCAAAACTACAACACTTGAATACTACTGACTGCTATCAGGCCCTATCAGTTAATCCGCTCAGAGAATTGAAAGAGCTAGTGACAAATATGATCCAGAAATGGCACACAAGGGGCATTTTGACTGATGTGGAGAAACATGTTTTGTTAGTGGTGGGACCAACCATGCCCACTGTGTACTTTCTCCCCAAGATTCACAAAGAATTCGACAGCATCCCGGAAGGGAAGCTGATCGTTAGTGGGAGAGGGGGCATTATGGAACCTATCTCCATTTATATCAATGAATGCTTGTTACCATTAGTGGTTCAGACACCGACGTATGTGAGAGATACCATGCATATCTTGCAGATACTAGAGAACCTAACCTTTCAACTCAACCTGTTACTAGTTACCCTTGATGTCAAAGCTTTATGCACGTCCATTGATCACCACAAAGAAATAGAGAGTGTGAATTTCAGTTTCCAACAAGACTCTGCATCTTTTTATACACACATTGAAATGCTTAAAGATTTATTTTGTATACTTCGGAACAATGTTTTTTTGTTTAACAATGTGTATTATAGACAACTGATCAGTATAGCTATGGGTGCGAGTTTTGCACCAGCCCTAGCTAACCTATTTATGCGCCAGTTTGAACAACAACATGTATTTGCCTATGCAGATTTTTTCCCATACATACAGTTATGGAAACGCTTTATTGATGATGTGATTATGAAATGGTTGGGTACAGTGGATTGTTTGCTGGCTTGTGTTAATTTCTTGAATACAAATGATTGGGGGTTACAATTTACACACAGATTTAGTGGCACAAATATTGATTTCTTAGATTTGACAATTTCAAATACAGATAAAGGGTTAAGACCAACACATTTTGCAAGTGTACATCTGTCAATGCAGTTTTGCATGCACAAAGTTGCCACAAGAAGTCAGTTATTGCCAATATACCTAAAGGTGAATATATAAGGGGTATGAGAAATTGTTCCAACCCTGCTGACTTTATGTCTGAATGTATTTTGATTAACCAGAGATTTTGTGAAAGAGGTTATGAGAAGAAAACATTGACGAAAGCAGAAAAGGATGTGAGTAGTATGAAGAGAATAGATTTACTTGTCCCTAAAGTATGGACCCCCACTACACAATCTAATAAATTGAGGCTCATTACTGAATATAATACTGACAGTCAAAAAATGTATACTATCATTTGGAGACACTGGAATTTAGTTCAGCTGGATCAAGACCTAAGGAAATGGCTGGACACAAACCCTGGCATCATTTATAGCAAAGCAGCTACACTGAAGAATATCCTACGCCCTTCCTTCAGGCCAAATCCAGTCAGCAACCAAACTTGGTTGCATGCGGCTCAGAAGACTGGGTTTCATAAATGCGGGTGCTGCAATATGTGTAGACACGCTTTGGAAACTTTAGTGGTTGATTTTGGGACAATGGGTAACTTCTTTATCAGATCATTTATTAACTGTAATTCTAAATTTGTTGTGTATCGCATTACATGCGTGTCTGGTCTGCACTATATTGGAAGCACTATCAGACCCCACAAAATTATGATTAGGGAGAATTTATCAACTATTCCTAATCAAGGAGTCAAATACCCATTAGCCACACACTGGCAAAATGCCCATCAAATGGATGATAAGAGGGACATTAAGTTTGTGGGGATGGCCAAGGTAAATCTACTGCCTAGAGGGGGTAACCTTGAACGTAAGCTTAGACAGTTGGAGGCCAGACTTATTTGCCAATACAGGACAGTTGCAAGGGTTCTCAATACGGCACATGAATTTTCAGTGTGTCTATAAAATACATCCAGTTTGACCCCATGTAGATTGTGCTTTGAGTAACAACTATATGTGATGCATCACAAATGATACTATATATTTCTGTATTATGTTTGCAGTCAAATAATTGGAGTGACACTGCCTGCAAGTGTCTATGTTCATTATGTATTTATGTTTTACAGTTTATCAGGTCTCTATACTGGCACTTTAGGGTCCACTAAGGTCTGGAGTTGGGGTGCCAGTGGCCCGCTATCTCTATGCAATGTAATTACATATGAAAAGTATAGTTGAATGTGGTGTAGGAGCGGGTTTGCTGCAAATGAGGGTGTAAGTGTCATAATCAACTTGTCTAACTGATCATTAATTAAGTATCAATTCATAACATTATACATGCACTGTCACCGTACAAGCACGCTGGTTATCCCAGGGATTACTTACTGTTATTCTTGAAGAGACTTGCTAGTCTTCAATATGGGGTATATATGTTCATTAACCAAGGTGATGCGCACAAACATTACAGTATTATGCTGTCATTTTTAATTTTTTTTTACTGTCAAGCGTTTCTCTGCTCGCAACATAATGAGGCCGGATTACCAAATCAAATCCATATTTATATATTTATGATACATGTATGGTAGATTAAGTTCGCTCAGTATGTATTAATAGTCAAGTATAGCCGTAAGCGACTCAATACCTCACCAAAGATGGCGGACAGAGTTGCAGTTGCTCTGTTTTAGCTAGTAACGGTCCATCCTCATCCTGTATAAGATTTATACAGGCACACAATAGCAATGCAGCTTCCTCGACAACGCAGACGAAAGACGAAAGGCCGGGTAAGAAGAGCTGTGTTTACAGACACGGTCCCTAGTAGTATTCGCATTAGCCTTGTCATGACTTTCTGCCAAATTGGTATCATTCCGATTGTCTAAATCAGCAATTTCTTCTCTCTCGTCTCTCTCACGGGCTACACTTCATGACCACACTACAGGAGTTAAATCTCTAGCCGCAACTGCTAAGATTATATAGGTAAATCCTTGGTTTATTATCCCATATCAAAACATTTAATCTTCGACCACTGTCTCTGGAATGTTAACCCTTACGGGGTTGTTTAACTCATTATTGTAGTGGTCATCATAAGTGCTTTCTCATGGAGATGGGCTCCATTATTGGTTATTTTGTTACAGAATTGATAAACGCTATATCGTGTAGGGAAACCGCCAAATAGGTAAGTGCCTTAATATTGCATTCAGCTATTGTGGGAAATAGAACAAATGAGTAGGATCTCTTAACTCATTGCTAGGTGAAATTTACCACTACTATTATCACTCTCTTACAGAGTACACATGGTACAGATGAGCATTCAAGGTATAGTAATAAATGGGTGAATTTGTGCATAGGTGGTGTGACACGCTTAATTGCCACAGAACTCAGCCCTACTTACCACAAATTTAACTAACTTTGTTCTCTTTTGATTGTTTTTGTTGAAGTGGAATTGATCTAACTTTATAACTTATTATCGATGAATTCTCATTTCGAATGAACAAATACTGTTTTGCACTGCTATATGATAATATGTCTACTGTATACCTCACCCTTTGTGGTTGTCTTGGGGTTGTGCCACCCAGCTCTTTGGATATATGTGATTAATTACAAACTGATCATCTTTTGAAATTAATCTGTGATGTAACAAATCAGCCTCAGAGGAAGGGCATGGCTCAAAACAAATGTCAGGCTGATCTTCAGTTGAATAAATCATATGCAATTACGCATGAAACATATAGACATTGTGCGCAGTGTGATGGTATCCATTTAGATGTATACTATTATTTCTGTGTAGTATTAGGCAACATACCCACAATATACAGTCACCTGCAGCCAATCAAATTTGTCTAAGTGGTGTGCAAGTGCTTGGGTTTCTTAGTCTCTTTTGACATATCTTTTATAAAATGTTTTATAGATGAAACCTACTGTCTTTCTTGTGTGTAGGAGGAATGTCTCCATGGCCTTAGCAAGGGAAGAGACATTATACTACGACAAAAGTAAGTATTTAGTGTACATGTAGAGAAGAAAGAGGTGAGCTCTGGTTCACATCTCAGTGTGTCGACACATTGCTGATTATTATAAGGAGTAAGAGAACCCAGGTGAGTACAGAAAAAAAGTCAGTAAGGGACAGTCTTTTCAAATATGTAGCATTTTCCCAAGATAGGTGTAAACAGGTGTGAGTATTGGCTAGCATATATATGCAAGCATGGCCATCTCTAACGGCAAGGATGCAGAAGACTTCAGATAAAAGGCAGAGTAACCTTTTTAATTTCTGATGAATAGCAAAATGTCAAAAGGGTAGATTTGGCAGAAGTGAAGGAAATGTGTAGAAAAGGCAAACAATGTATTTCTTATGTCAAAACGTGTAGGCACTTAGTGGGAACAGTGCTGGATTTCAAATAACAAGGGCAGGGTAGATTAGTGTAGAGCGAGCAGCAAGCAGCAAGTGATAAGCGGCATGCGACAAAATATGTTTATTATATTTTAACAGGATCAAGGCACACCAAATAAGAGAAGATGACCACAGTCCTAGGCGACCAGAAGGAAGAGTACAGGCCTGAGTGCTATGCAAATTGACTAATTTTAATGTGCACCAACGATCTAGAAAAAGAGAGCCTATAGTTCAGTGGGCTGAGAATGCCAGAGCAATGATCTTAGCAAACCTCTTTTTATTAGAAGAAGGGAGAAAGGGTTTATGATAAGAACAGAACCTGACCCCCTTGCCAGTCCCCAAATTACTTTGCCTCTATTTTCAGTTTTCTACAGAGAACAGGGATCCATACCAGCCTTGTCTTCTCCAGCTACAGACGCACCAAGAATACAGAAGGAGAACAACACAGGAAGAAGACATCTCTTTTTTAAATGTGTTTTTGTCTGTTATGTTTGTCGTTTGTTATTTTTGACTCCTTGGTCTGAGAATGTCGACTTTAGGGGAAAATGTGTCCTTTAAAAGGATTGTGTACGTTTTTGAAAGAAAGGATAACCCATGAAAAAATAAGGGCAATCTCAGAAACAGGTGAATGTGTTTATTGTATAAATCCAGATTTTAAGCCAGGTCCCGACATCAGCCAGCATGTGTTTGAGTGCAAGTTAAAGATGAGGGAAAGGAAGGAGAGAAGCAGTAATTTTGGTATATTAGAAATAAAGAAAGACACTGAAGAGATTGTTTAAGAGGCAGGAATGTTTGAAAGAAACACACAAGTAGATTTTTAATGGTTGGGGTTGAGGAGGAAGCACTGACGATAGAGACATATTTATTTTTTAAAGGAAACTCATTCAGTTTTATATTACAGGTGGACAGGAGAGACCTACATACTTGGAGAATTGGCAGCATCTAAACCTATGAGCAGAGAGAAAAGGCCAAGGGACCCAGCCAGATGCCCAGTCATAATTAATTGTCTGTGTTTGAGAATTGCCTTTACAGAAGACTCCCCATCCTTGTGTTCCTAGCAAAATGCCCTCTCCTGTTGACTTTCGAACTGTGAAAAAAGAGTCGGAGTACTCTGTGAAATAAAGGACGACGGACTAACTGGCCTAAGAATTAAAGGGCCCAGGAACTTGCTGTAAGGCAGCCTAAAAAAATGACAAATTCAACCGGACAAAGACAGTCCATGGATACCAAACCAAGATGAATCGGGTGGAAGATGCGTTGATGAAAGATGAACAGCGAAGAGAAAAAAAGTACTAACAATGTGCAAGGGGAAGATAATGGGAAAAAGGAAATGTTGTGGAATGGGAGTAAGGGAAAAGTCTGCAGTAAAATCGCACATGAACGATTGTGAAAATGGGCTGATGGGTTCCCTCAAGGAATGATTTTCTCTCGATTCTCATAGTGGCCGTAATTACCTGCGGTATATAGTTAGTTTAAAATTAATAGGGTAATAGAGGTGGGATTCAGATAAAAGCAAACAAAGGTGTTCTTTAAAGATACAGGCATGTTCAGACTAGGAGAATACAATATGTTATTACTGACTCTACAGGAATATTTTATGATACCTCCCATACTGAAACAGATCACCGCACTGAGGGGGGTAATTAGGACAGAGATGTGTAGGTACACTGAATATGGGTGTAGGTGGACATTGGGTATAGTGGTATGCATTGAATAGGTGTCTAATAGAGACCAGAGGGGGGACTGTAGGGGAGGTGCTAGAGACCCCCATCTCCAAACTGAATGCAGATAACTTGTCAGGCTGATCAATAGATCCAGTATTCCAAAAATCAGAATTGTAGCGCTTTTCATGCCAAAAAGCACATTTTAGGGCGACATATATTTTTTAGGGTCAGAATGCCTTACGCAGCAGAGGCTATCTTAGGTGTTACACATATATTGTGAATATTAAAAATCTAGGATGAAACTAAACAGAAAATTAGTTCTGATTAAAAGCAGAGTGTCGGCTGTTTTGTAGTTGAATAAAGCATTCAGACTGAGACAAGGTCAGGCACATTCTAAAATTGTTGCCAGAAAACAAGATGGTGGAATTTCACATAGCCATGCTGAAATAATTAAATAATTATCTAATAGCAGTTCATTGAAAGTTCACTGCTATATGCTAGTTAGGTGAGGCATGCCCAGATGTGTTTTGTTGACCTGATGAGTGGCAGTCAAGCCAACCAACCCCGGCACGTTTGTCTTTAGTTTTAAGAACCAATCAAACTGTATTGTGCAATAAATTGTAAAGTTGCATCAACTTTGAAATGGTATGAAAGGAGCTGATGCTGAGGGCTCCTTGCTGATGTTTTCCTGATGTGCTGAGATGCATTAAAGGTGTTTTTAAACTGGCCAAGGTACCTGCCCTGCCTCTTTGCCTTGTGTCCAGACTTTGCATGCCTGAATCCACAGTTGCCAATGTCAGGGAGGCCACTAGGCCCTCCTCTTAAAACACGTGAATTCTCAAAGCCTGCCATCTTTTATACATAACAATGCCCCTGACAGAACAGGTCAAAATTAGTCTGTGATTGATGAAAACCTTTGAGTGATGGTTGCATTAGTGTGAACTTCGAGGTTAACCTCTTATGAGAGATAGTACTCTACTTATGCACGCAATTAAACAATGAAATAATATGTGTGTGTTCACACTGAATAAAACAGTTATCCATGATTGTTTGAAGGGGCACATGGGAAGACACTGATAAACACAGATTCAGATTTTTAAAACACTGGACAAATGTCCCCAAAGTAAAAAAAAATAAACACTGAAAACAGGAAACCCTAATCATAATTATATCTGCGGCAATGAGAAATAAGTAATACAAAAAATGTTGTTAGTAATTTTAGCAGATACAGTGAGGTCTGTGGTGAAAAACCACTAGCAATGGCCTGCCCGTGGTCTGGTAGCTTTTTTGAATGGACAGTGGGCATGGCCAAAGGCCATGGCTAGTGACTAGATAGTGTTTTAAAAAATAAAGTTGGCACAGCGGGAGGCCGTGTCCACTGGCCATGGCTGTGGTTTGGTAGTGTTTCAAAATGGACAGTAGCCGTGCCAAATGGCCATGGACGAAGGCCATGGCTAGTTGTCTGGTAGTGTTCTAAAATATAGAGTTGGCACAGTTGAAGTCCATGCCCACTAGCCATAGCCGAAGGTCATGCCTAGTGATATGGTTATGTTCTAATACACGCAGTCAGTATTCCTAAAGGCCATTGTCAGTTATGAGGAAAAAACCTATGGAATAATAAAACCCTTGAAAGTTAAGGCTACATATATGGCGAACTTTGATTGAATGGCTGCATTTAACATGGTGAATAGAAATCTTTTATGGTGCATGCTGTCCAGCTGGAATATCCCGGGCGGGTTGCTAAGACTGTTAATCGCTCTCCATGACAAATCAAATATAAGATTTTGATTGAATGCCAAGGGAGAGGCCACAAGAGCGATCCCAACATTTCTAGGGGTCAGACATGTATGCATACTTGCTCCCTGTCTTTTTAATTTATATGTGTCAGATGTGGTTGAGAAATTGGAGCAGTCTGGTTTTGCATCCCCTAAGCTTAATAGCCAGTGTTTAATGTGGCTCACCAACGCTGATGATTTTTTACTTTTTCTTCAGATGCCTGGGGGCGGCTACAGAAATGAATTCATGCTTTTGAGCAGTATGCTTCGACCAATAATCTTATTATCAATCCTGTGAAAACAAAGGTGATTCGATTTACAAGGAAAGGGAATAAGAATCCTTTGTGTTGGTGGAGTGATGGACATATATTGGAGAATGTGGCATCCTTGGTATATTTAGGCTTTAATATAACTGTGAAGCCCTCTAGGGCATCTACAAAAGGGCATCTCCTGTAGAAAAATACTAGGTTGGTATTCCAAATGAAAAAGGTGGATGGGAAGAAGGGTAAGTTTTTAATTCTGCCAGCTCTGAAGTTCTATCAAGGCAAAATTATTCTGAAATTACTGGCTGGTATTGAACCTGTAGGCACTTTAAGAGAGTTAGCTCGATAATGGATGGATGGGGATGCAGAATTTACTCTTACACCAATAATAAGACCAACTCAGGAAGTTGGCAACACTTAGCTCGTTTATTTGCAATTGTCTAAAACAGGGAGTACAATGGACATCAACGGACGTTTGTTCAAGATTCTCAATGTTTTACATGAAAAAATACACATTTATAGCAAATACTCATCATCATTGATGTCATAATATGCAAAATAAGAAAACCTACTTGGGGTTGTGGTTGATCTACGGGGTACATCTAGGTATACTTTCCATGGGGGATAGGATTATGATTGGATCCCTAAATTCAGGTACATAACTATGCACCAGCCCTAGCACAAGTCATCTTCATTATCATCAAATACACAACATTGCATTGGCTTTCAAACTATAGGGCTCTTAGCTATGTGGCCCTCTACAATTGGTTGGCAGGCTTGTACCCTTCTGGAATGTTCCACTCGCTAGCAGCATGCAAGCTGGAACCCCAGGTGCTTGTGGGTGGACTTGACCATGCCTTCCCACCTAATTAGCCCATCATCAATTATCACTCCTGCTGTCTGCCATTCGAATTGTCTTTGAACTCAGCCTTGCAAAGTATCACTGCGCCTGAGAATAGAAGGGAGTGTGATCACATTCTTCAAGTTTCGTTGCAGCTTTCCCAAAGTCTATTTTCAACTACTCCATCTACTCCATGTGACAGGAGACTGTGTTTTAGCTCCTTTTTCATATTTAATACTATTAAATGAATAAAACTTGGCACTCGTAGTGTTTTTCCATTGCACCTCAACAGGAGCTTCCCTTACGTATCATGTTCATTGTATCTTCTCGAATAATCAGTTTCTTGGCTGCCACAACCCTTGACACTGGTCCAGACAAGCCTTCTTGATTCTTCCTTCATCGTCAGCCGTCTTTCTTTGCTGCACCACACTTTCAGCCCTTTTTGCTCACTGGTGTTCTAGTTTGCTAAAAAACGACGAGAAACAAACAGATTCTATACACATAGATATATATTGGTAGCACCGCCTGCAGTCCATTCACTACGTATAGCCAGCATTCATGGTTACTTATCCTACTTGCATTGCAGCCACTGTACTGTTAAAAAGCGATTTCCATTTTCTTCAGTGCTCTTCGCACGTACAATCTTCATTCCCGCACATGAAATGTTACTTGACTCTTCACTTCGTCATCAGATTCTATAATGTCTATATACTTTTTTCCTTGGCATCTCTTCTTGGTGCGTCACCTCTGCTTCATGTTACATCACCAGTCTCTTGACCTTGTGACTTCACACTTCTTCAGGTACCTCCTTTAAGAGACTGTCATTTCTCCATGGATACATAATATAGGGCTTTCTTAATGGATACCTGGTTTCAAGGATTCTTCATGGAATAGGTACCATTATTGGCGTTGTGCATATTGCAATTTCTGGCTTCCAACATGTAGGCAAAATAGGTTTGGGACCTCGAGTAGAGGCATTTGGCTCCTCCTCTACACTCCCCTCTCTGGTTGATTCATCGACCATTCTCCCATCAGTCTTCACATCTAGACATCATCGTTTGAAAAAGTGCTGGAGTCGATATCTTCATTACTCCGTTCAGTGATCCTGCTGATTTTACATGTTCATCAACACTCCAGGTCATTTGGCTGCACTGTCCATTCGGACTGCAGAAGATCCATCTTCCCACATACTTTTTGTGGTTTCTTGGATATAGAAACTTCAGTCCCTCAGGTGCTAGAATGCTTGCTTCTATATATTTTCTGATTTCTTCATTTGTCAGTTCTTTGGGTCCAAACCCAGACTCGACATTGATCATGATATTCATTCCTACTGCTTTCTTTGCTGTCTTCTTTCATTTTGTGATTATTATTCTCATCACACAGAATCCGAACATGATCATCACGAATATTGCTCTGAAAAATGAAAATATTCGCCATCCATTGTGGGACCAATGAGAAGATCGATGCAAACTAGCTGTCATCGGAAATATCTTCTGTCTCATCTTCCATTTTGATGTGCAAGTTTGTCAGCATCGTTATGGCCTCTATCAAGGTTCCATTCTTGTTGTCGTGAGAAGGTATGAATGTGCAACATGATTCTCTGATTTTGGTATAAACACCGCCATCAATAGCTGTAATCATGTCCAGCACATATCTATTCTGCAGGGAAATTAGTTTTATGGCTCTCAATTTTTCCTTGATAGCGTTGAATTCCTTTATGGTAGTATTAATCATCTGCAGAAGTTCCCATCTGGTAATCTGTAACCATTTGGCATTAGCCATCGTCTGGCTCCCCGGCATGAAGATAGTTGTGAATACTGCAGCAATCTGACTGAATAACCTGTGTTCATACAGAATTGAATCAAAGGCGTCTATGGACTTGGCTGAAAACTAATTCTCCCTCTTTGTTTGATTAAGAAATCTAACTGATCTCCTCCTTCTTAGATGAGCATTTGCTTTTGGGAATTCTTCAATGCTTAGGGCACTCTTTGGAATCATCAATGCTGGAACGTGAATGAGAACTGTGGAACACAACACTCCTCAGTCCTTGGGCAACTTCATATATGCTCTGGGTTTGCAGGCCCAGTAGTGGTCCATTATCATACTGCAAACCATGTTCAATTTCTTTAGTTACTTCTAGGAAAATGCCACGTTGCTCATCATTTAGGTGTGATTTCAGCAGTGCCAAGTTTTCTTCTGATTCCTCATATTGACACATAGTGGTTTCTACTTCAGTCATGCCTAATTCTGCTTCATTTACTATGAGTGCCTCTCCGAGTGGTTCTTGGCTTCCTGTAACAGAAGGTTGACTGACCTCAGGAGTGTCTTCATTTAGTTGTGCTTCAACTTCTTCCTCTTGTTGGCGTTCATTGATCAACATATTTTTGCACTACTTTAAATTTGAATTTGTTACACTGCTTTCATTTGCATTGAAAGCATCTTCAAAGGAGTCATGGGTGCCTCATAAATCTTCTTTTCTGCATGGTTTAAAAAGTTGGAGAAGGGACATGTAGCAAAGTTATCTATGTAGAGGATTTTTAAATGAAAGCTGTATATGATTAATTAGGCTGGGTTAGTTAAGTTTAACGAGGCTGCTTTCACAAGTTTTGACTATGTATTTACCATTTTCTTTATCTGGTTTAGTATTATTCTTGTATGAGAAATGTTCGGCTATGTGGTATAGGCTCATGTTTCCAAAGCACTACTTCTGTTTGGGAAGTATTTGTCTAATACATTGCTTTTCAAAATGTCCTGGCTGTTGGGATCGTTTTTGGCTTTTGTTACTATGTCTTGGTACGATTTCAGCACTCTTTTTCTGGATGCAGCAGGACCAAGGCTTAGCAGCTTCGTAGCATCCACATTCTCTGGGATATAATTTTTATTCCAAAGCTGTACAATTTTTGTGACAGTGTTTTGTCAGATGATATGTCATCCCAGAGCTTTGTTTTCTCACCCTTGGTTAGGTAGGCTGTGACATATCATGCAACAGCAGTGGAATTGTCTGCAATGCATTGTATATCTATGTTTGCATTCAACGAGAGGGCAATGATTGCATTGTAATCATTGATGAACTTTGAAGCTTTGTTTCTTTTAATGCAATATGTGTTTTAGGTGATTTGTCTTGTACACTGTGTCTAACAGAAGAGATTAAGCTGTTTACTTGTCCTTTTGCTGAAATTGGTCAAGGGAAAACCAAAGCAACATTTGGTATAGTATTTGCCTTTGTTTTTATATCTGCATCGACAATATTTGCCACATTTCTGTTTTTGGAAGCGTAAAATTTGTGTATGGAGCTCAGTATGTGTGCTTTCTGAAGGGATGACGCAGTTTCCATATTTGTGAATGAACTGCAAAACAGTGGCATTACTGTCCTGACCAAATTTTGGAGCATCTTTTATCCATAAAAGCATGTGGATGTGTAGTGCTCCTCTGAATAGATATTCTTTTCTCCAGAAGACGTGTTGCACTTCTCAGAGGGGAGGAATTGTTTATTACAGATCAAGTGCAGCATGGCAATAAAGCAGTGGTGAAAGTATCTTGATACATTTACAGGGTCAAGAGAGCAGAGTTCTCCTGGAGTTTTTAATCTATCCCTGCTCTGTTTTGCTTTGCTATGTGTAGGAAGTCGTGCAAGTCCTCCCATGCATATTCTGCAAACCATGTGGGTGGGCCAAGGTTCCGTAGCATACACCGTACATCAGCATGACCCGTATTCTTTTGTACCACACATGTTTGCCAAGAGATTTGTGATACTTGACTACAAAACATCATCTTTGTCTTTTATCATTTGAAGTAGTTGGGCAGCAGACATGTTAAAAAAATTGGAACCTGTTTTCAATGTGTGTGCAACTCCTTAACATAGAGTTGCTAGCTCACTTACAAACAGGAGGTGGAATATGTATTCAATGTTTTGTCTGAATCTGGGTCTTCAGAATACATTTGTAAAGAGCGGGATTCTGATGTTGTTATTTGTGTGCATCTTTCATCATACCTTCCCCCTTTTTCAGTAGGAAAGAGTAGAGGAAAGGCTTGTGCGTCTACACTTTTCTCCCATATGCTGATTGGAGATCCTTTGGCTTGACAAATTTGATATGTTTCTAGTGCATCATCTATGGTGTCTTTGGAGTGCAGTAGGTGAATTGTATACTGATCTAAAATATTGGATGCCGTGATAGGATCTACAAATTCAAATTGGCCAGTTGATGAGGAATCCAGAATTATTTTGGTGGTTTCCATTAGGTTTTGTTCAATGTTTATTTCTTTGTAGTACTCATTGTTCTCTTTAAGATATTGTAGGGCTTCTCTAACTTTGTTTGTCTACTAGATGTTGCCAAATTCTTGTGTCTTTTGTTGGTACACCATTCACTGGGATAATGAAAGATTGATCTATTGGCCGTTACACTCCTAGAGTATCTACATTTTCTTTAAGATCTAATGGCAAATAAACTACTTTGCTACAAATGCCTTTTAGTCATTTAGAAGGAGAAAGTTTGGCGGTTTTGGGTTGAAGGCGTATTATAGCTTGAAATGGGTGTACTGTTTGGATTAGAAAGCTCTCACACAAATTAAGCTTTTGGAAAGGTTTTGGAAGTGGGAATATTTCTAGGTTATTAGTGATAGCCCTTGAAGGCATTTGGTTATTATCAAGCTGTGTATTTCAGTATGTGCAAAGTATTGAGGGGTTAGTAATTTTGTATTTGTTTTCTGCTATAAGATAGAGAGCTAAATGGGGTCATTGGGATTCCTCATTGTCTTCTATTTTGTACGTTATATCTACAGTTTTTGTGCTATTTCTATACAAAGTTCTGCGACAACACACACAGACTTGGTTTGGTACCTCAGCAGATGTGCTTTTAAACTTTGTTATTTCTTTTCTGTACGTGTATATTAGAAGATTGGTATTTTCGCTACTCTTATCCAAAGTTACTGGATTTACTAAGTGATCTTCACTTCCTAAATATTTGCTTTGGATGTGGCGTATTTCTTCAAAGGGTTCTTTGGCTCTGCCATGTAGTAGAATATCATTAATATGTTGCAGTTCTAAAGCACGCCATTTTGCATAGTACAGTCTCTGGGAAAGATTCTGTAAAGTGGAATGTGTGTTGATAACATTTTGATGTGGTGGAAGGTGCTTTTGCAAGCATGTCCGGAAATGCAGGCTAATGAATGTCCTCACAGTCCAGTTTAGCTGCGTACTGGACAGGAGTCCCTGGTTTGCAAAGTTTTCATTTTAATTTTCTCTTTTACTTTCACATAGTGATGGAGGAATTGGCATAAAGATGTGAAGGATTGCGTCCATACGTTACACATTTGTAGACTGGATGGATTGGTTTGGTGGAATGTAGAGTTGATTGTAAGTTTGTTGGGGAAATATTTTCAATGAGGCTTTCTTCTGCCTTAAATGCGTTGCCTACCATTTCATATCCTCAGCCACTGCTATGTATGGCAATTGGGTTTTTCTGCTCTTGTTTGTATGCCTCTTCATTGAAATATGGTTATGTGCTGGTTGTGTGAATCCACTCACCTGCACAGAAGTTTGCAAAGGTATCTCTGTTGACATTGAACATGTTTCAAAGTACTTTTTGTAGTTACTGATTAATTGTGTTAGTGGTTTCATTTTGGTTAAAATGAATATAAACAATTTTCTTTTGAGGAGAATTGCACTGTGCATATGATCTTCCAGGATTAGTCTTCTGCAGTAATTTTTAAGGGTTGAGCATGATTTGCTTGCTGTTTTTATAAGATTTTAAAGGACTGTACGGTGGAAAATTATTTGTAAATGTTTTTTTGGGAATGCTTAACTGTGGCTATGTTAGCATTGGTGGATATAGTGCTAGCGCTATTAGTAGTTTTATTAATCTTGATACATTTATTTTTTATTTTTACTTTTTGAAACAGGGGCCATAGTTTGTTTACTGCTAGCTGTTTCAGTTTTGTTGATTGACTGTATTGACTGTTTTGTTTGAACATTTGCTATAAATTCTGCTAAAGGTTGATGAGTATTTTGCATGCTTTTAGTTTTATCTGCTCTATTTTTCCGTTGTTTTCTACGGAGTTGCTTTTTGGTAAGAAATCTGTTCTGTCTGTTGGAGAAAAAAGCAAATTGTGGGTTTCAAAGTTGTGCAAGGTATTTGCGTGCATTGTGAATCAGTGTGTGAATATAAGGGCAGGCATAAATCGAGGGCTGTGTGATTGTGCAATGGGCTGTTAGTTCTGGTTTGGAAGCGTGTAATAGTAGCTGTGTGTAGACGTGTGAGGGGCTTGGTCGAGTGATTATGACAGTGCACTGTGCATGAATAAGTAAGGGCATTATGATGTTTTCATGATACTAGTGGGTGTTACGATACAGGTGTTAAATGAAAATAGAAAGAGTGTACCTGCTGAGGTGCAATGAGTAAGAGTGAATTAAATTCTGTTGGTTTGGATAGAATTTTGTAGGCTACTATACGGTAACACTGTGCTGTATGAGTAAAAGAAAGAATACTACTACACTATTGCACTCACTTTGTAGGATGTGAAGAACATTTTTCTTCCAGTTTCTATCTTCTAGGAGAGATGTTGCTGACTTTCAGGAGGCTGTTCTTCACTGCAAATGGGAAATAAGAAAATGAGTGGGTATGTGTGGTAATGGCAAAATAATTGTAGTCCAAGAACACATTATTGTACACTGTAGGAGGAGTTGTTGGGAAGAAGAGTTAGTAACATTGCACGTGATTACGAGTATGGTTGTAACACTGCTGTTGCTGCAGACGGGTTGCCACCAGATTCCTAAAAAAATCTTTTCCCAGTGTCACTAGGACATTACAGGTCATGTTGCTCTGAAAAGTCAGGTGGTAGAAAATGTTAGTCTCTATTGGTGTGCAGTTGCGTAGCACTGTCTGTGAATGGGGACATGGGAGCACCAGCAGTGTTGCTATTGGGGCCGGTAGTTCTGTGATATGTACGCTGTATGGGGCTGGAGTCTTGAAAGTGTGAGAGTTGTTGTTTCACTCTTTGTATTACAAATAGAGTACTCAAATCCTAGTATGACGAGAACAATTGAGAGGTCAAGAAGCATGTACAGATTAGAAAGGAGAATGTTAGTGTGTGCAATTCTATTAACTGTCCCACACATGAATCCTTGGTATGTGAGTGCTATTGCAATATGTTGGAGAAATCATTTCAATTTTCTTACATTCATTTTTATAAAAAATTACATACAGCACTGCTGTAAATGTACACATGCATTTATTTGGTATCCCTCAAATGGTACTGAAATAAATAGTTTTAAATACATTGGATTTTGTCATTTTTCAATCCATGCACATGGCATGCTTTAGTAACATACATCCAGTTTTCGTTTTCAATGTGCATTCTGGGAGTTTTAGTGAAGCTTTGTTAGTAGGAGAAGTGGATTTAAAAGTGACAGAATGGGTGATGTGGGAACTCATGCATGTTGTGGTAAAATATTGAAGTGTCACATAGGATCTAGCACTTAAACATGCTGTGGAAATGGTTGCAATGTGGTTTTCTTTTCTTTTACAAAAAAATCACAGAGAGTGCTGCTGAAATTAAAATATGTGTTTTGAAACTGTTGTGAAAGTGCTCACTAAAAGAACACTTTCTAAGCACACATCATTGTAAGTAACTGCCACTTGATGTCAGGAGATGGGACAAATGAGAGCATGATTACTGAGTAAGTTATGCAATAAGTAAGTGGCAGGAACCCTGTTGACATGCATTTGTAAAAGAGTTGGACATTTACTTTACACAATATATGCATGTATGTAGTTTGTGTTAATGGATGCAGATGTGGATGAATCTGGAAGTAGAAATCTTGGAGAGTTTTACAGTACTTTGTGATGCAGGTGCTTGGTGCTTTCAATGCTTCAGATGTGCTTTTGGTGCACTGTGGAGGACTGCATTTGGGGTATATCAGCGCAGTAAGTTTGTAGAGTGCACTGTAAGAATTGCTGAAGCCACTAATGGTGCTCTTTCCAAGTGCAAAGGTGCTATTTTCACACATACCACCTAGAGCACTATGGAACTGCCTCAATGTATTCTGTCCTCAGGAAGATGCAGAAAGGTGTCTTATGGACAGAGGCCTATCTTCTTTTTTGTGTAGTGTTGGGATGTTCTCTTTTGAGAATGAGAACATTAATTCTCAGAGTATGAATTTCTTTACTGCAAATGGCATTTAGTTGTCAGACATTGGAAATGCCATTTTGCTTTATAATGTAAGGAATGCTTTGAAGAGGTTCATGTAAGCCTGTAAGGAAAAAGAAAAAGAGAAAAGCCAAAAAAAACACAAGCCCCTTAAAACAAAAAACAAAAAAGGTTCTTTTCAAAGCCACCACTAAAGAGAACATTTCATACCCTGGGTTAAATTTCTCTCCCCACCCCCTTGAATTGGATGATCTGTCAGTGAACACCCCTGTAGAGGAGCAGTCAAGAACCCCCACCTCAACCAATTCACCCATATTGCCTATATGCTGGGAGCCAGAGTGTGAGACACATGCAGTACCAGTAAGAATACCAATACCTAAGAGAATCCTGGAAGCAAGGTTCCGATTGAGAAAACCATACCTGCATACGAGACGATATGATGGCCATTTGAATGAATTATCAGAAGAAGCAGAGCAAATGAATGGGCAAAATGAATGGTGACGTCATGCAGAATCGAGCTGACTTGCATAAAGGCAATGCAGAGACAAGAGAATGAAGATATTCTATAAGGCATCAAGAAAGAATCAAGGATAAGTGACATCTTGTGATCAAGGTGAAGAAGCTTATGCCATAGTTTATGAAGATGTCAAGTTGTTTTACATATGTACAGATGCAGAGAAACGCAAGCAGACAAAATAATATTGAAGCTAGCTAAGTATTGAATAAGTTGTGGGATGCGCCAATAACAATAAGGATGGATGTTTCCACTACGTATCATAGCAGAATTGGAAGGCCTCATTTTCAGTGTGTCGCAGAAAGGAAAACAAGTAAATTAAAAGTGAATATCGGAAAGGCGAGGCTGGATAACCCATCAAGCCAAGCCAAGAAAGTCAAGGCCTTCTCAGGCTAGAGTGCGCAGGCATTGGATACAAATGTTGTGAAAGAACAAAACTCCTGTTCAGTAGGCATGAACCGAACAAGGACGATGTCAGAGGTCTGTTAGAAAATAGTATTTTAATACACAAGAATTTCAAAATCATGGTCTACAGTCACGTGGACAGATGAAGTTGGATGGACAAGTTGGTCACCCCTAGGTATGAGGGCAGAGCGTGCCTTCACTCCCTGAATTCGCCAGAGCTAAGAACACTCCCAAGGACAAGCTCAAAGTCTTAATTGCCAGCAGACCAGTGAGGTGATGATAGATGGATATGCTAATTGGTGGGAAGCTCTATTTTAGACAAGCTCACCAGCACCTGGAAGTCCAATCTGCGTGCTGCTAGACGTCGGGGGAAAAGTACTGACGAAGGTTAGAGTGCCAACCAGTTGTAGGGGACCACGTAATTAGGGGTCCTATAGATTGTGTAGCCAAAGGGACATTAAGGGTCATTACAAATGTTGGCACGAAGGGGTTAACGGTGCCGGTAAAGGTGCTGGTGCCGTTAACCCCTTACCGCTGCATTACAAGGTCCTTTAGCGGGTCCCGCTAAGGGTGGCTGGTTTTACCTGGCACCCTTAGTGGGGGCCGCTAAAGGGCCAGCATGCTAACAACGGGCCCATTATTAATGGGCCCGTTGTTAGCATGGTCCACATTCCCATTGAGCCCTATGGGGGCTCGAATGGGAATGGGCATGGGTTCCCTGAATGGGGAAATACTGGGTCCTACAAGGTTGGAATGGCCCGGTAATTCCCCATTCAGGGAACCCGGAACCGGTATGCGGTGAGGGGGTAGCCATGGCGCTAATGACCCCCATTGTGCATTTAGTGACGTTCATAGTGGCCATTTTGAGGACAAGGCTTAGTTGCCCCACCTGATGTTAAGAAGCCTATCACTTTTACTCATTGACCCATACTAGTACAGAATGTACACTTAGATATTTCCTTAGACCCAATCATATTTGCCACTAAGATTTAGTAGTTGCCATGTAGGATGACGTTGGTAAAACGCAGGTTGAACGTCACCTATGACGATTTGTTGCTATATTAGATTACTTTTTTCTGAAATGCATTGAGAGAAATTGCTATGCAACGTCGGATGATGTCTGTTGTACTCCCTGTTTTAGATAATTATATTAAAACAGTTATCCTTTTTGCCAACTACCTGAGTCATTTTGATTATTGATGGATGAATAAACTCTGCATCTCCATCCATCTCAAGGGTATTGCTGCTCATCTTAAAGGGCTAGAGATCACCCAGTTCATGTGGTAGCAGCGAGAGGATGGTTAGATATCCATTGAGATAAAGTAAGCTTTGGGGTTCCCGGAAATATCGCACAACGTCTGCCATTCGGCTGAAAGGACGTGAGGCTCCCTGTAGATAGCGGTTTAGATAATAACTTTTATGCTTACAAGCGTGGGTGTGATGGGTCCCCAGGTTTCTACGGAATCTCCTTTAGGTGTCTAAAGGAAGCTGAATGAATGAAAAGTTGAAGAGGCGATAACGAGACAGACAATCCCGAGAGTCGGACGACGAATATCCGAATGGTGAGTAGAAATGAGCGAGGTGCTAAAACTGTGTATGGGCAATGAATGAGAGAAGTGACAAGGGAAAAAACGAGTAACGGGGGGAGGTTGGGGTAAAAGTAACTTGAAGAATAATGAGGGTTGAATATTAAGCATTTGGCTTGAGGAGATATGCCAAGCAATTGAGATATCGTGAGGAGAATTCACAAGGGAGGATACACCTTAGAAAACTGCATTTTAAAGAATGGTCTGAAGAAACAGCACCTAAAGTCTAAAATGGTCCCGGTTAAAGACTGTTCTGAAGAGGGTTTAACTCCGTGGGAGTATTTTTGAAAGACAAGACAGATCTTAGTGAGAAGACTGTGAGAGATTTATGTGGCTGGCCAAGTGTGTTTGTCTGTCTGTTTTGTTTTATGTGATTGTGTCAAGATGATGACATAAATGAGATTGATAAACGTAAAAAGAAGAAACGCGAGAGTTAGGGAATTAAGCGTGTCTTTTTTGATGAAATTGAAGTGATTATATTTTTTTGCAGATTAAAGTTAAAAACTTGATATAGAGGGAGTGGAGCCTGCGACGATTGGTGCACGCTCATATTATTTTGATTTTCTTGAAAAGTGTTGTTAAAAATTGCAAAGAGTAAAGGTAAGAGTGACGCATCAAAAAAATGAGGATATTACTACACTTATACACTTGTGTAAACAGCTGCTCAAACATGCACCTAAACTCAGACAGTACAGTTCAGAATGGGTTAAGGGCACCACAGATAAAATGTTCATGCCGTGGCCACAAGGGGGATCACTATCGAGGGTAGTCTTGGAGCATATGATGACATATTTGCATGCTGCATATACGGGAAAAAAGTTAGACAAGCGACTAGCGAGCTTCGAACTTTGGAATATGTACCAGGAGGAGAGAGATCTGTCTCCTATAGACTGGATTCTTAATGTATGCAGAGAAGGGGGTGAGAAGCCTTCCGCTCCACCGCTTGTGCCTGAAATAAATGGCGATAGTAAGAAATATGATGGGTTGTACCCATTAAGGGAACTTAAGGTAGCAGCAGGGTATGGTAACCCGGCATATGAGTCACCTGCGCAAAGCAGCGATGAGGGCCCAGAGAAAAATACTGAGAAAAATGTAATGTCTAAGGTCCCAAACGATAGAGAGAGATGCGATAAAGAGAGAAGCGAGCAATCGAGCATGTCTTTAGACATAGGACGAGAAATAAAAAGATGGAAAGGAGAAAGAGATAAGGCGGATGAGTTAGCACGTATACAGAACAAATGAATGGGTAGTCAGATTTTGCTCAAACTCGATGGTAAAGGCATCAAGGACATACGGCAAAGGGAAGATTGAGACGAACAGGATAAGAAAGATGAAGTAAGGGAAGATTGAGAGATGAAAGGGCAAAAAGGAAGGATAGGCAAAGACGGGAACAATTGTATCAAGAAGAACAATTGAAGAAACAGGTAAGAGCAGAAGAGCAAAAATATATGACAATAGACAGAGAGCAATCGAAGAGCGGGAAAGATCAGAAAAGAAACAAATGGAAGAGGAAGAACAGAAATTAAGGGATAAGATGATGCAAAGGCAGAGAAATGGAGAAATACGAAGGGCAAATGAAAAAAGAGACATTAAAAAGAAAGAGGAAAACAGGATACGAGATGAAGCAAGAAAGCAAAGTGACTTTGATGATGAGCTACAATGAAAGAGAAGACAGAGAGCATGCGATCTTGATCGCATGGAGAAGGAGGTAAAGAATCCTGATCCAGTCGTATCATGGGAAGATTTAGAAGAGTTCTTCCCGGAACAGGAGCCAATAGTGGGTCCGTCTAGAATAAATCTAGAGGATGAGTTCCATTCCAGAAGCATTGGTGATGCTATCGATAAGGTTTATCATGATATGAAAACTCAGAAAGCGGTGCAAGGTCAGGGCAAAAATGACCTACTTGAGAGCACACAGTTGTACGACAAGGAAGGAGCCTCATGTAGTTTTGAGCCCAGAGAGCTGTCTTTAGATAGACTGAAGGGAGATGAAGAGGAGGGAGATCACATGAGTTGGGCTCAGGAGATGTCAGATGAAGACAGAGAGACCTTCCGTGGGGAGGAGGGAGATAATGCATGTGGTCTTGAGGGATGTTTTACAATGGATAAGGAAGTTCGATGGTCAGATTTGAACCTACCTAAATCGCAGTTGTCAGAGTCACTGACGCTGCCAAATCTGCCATCTAAAGGGCAGCCCCATGGTCAGAAGGGGGACTCTCTGCCATATGTGAGCAGGTTAAGGTCACTGCCGGGAAGAAGGCGGTGTGGAATCATCATTCCTACTATGGATAGACAAACAATGAGCGATGAAGATGAATTAGGGGTCTGACAGTTTCCTTTGTTAGAGAAAGGAGGAGCCAGACCGCAGTATATACCTTGGCTGCAAATGGACAAGGATAATTTAAGGTGTAAACTCCCAAGTTTAACTTCCTGCGCTGGGAAATGGATACATGAATTAGAGAAAATGATGGAAGGGAATATGTTGGCTATAGGGGACATTAAAGGCCTCCTGATTGCAATCCTTTGAGAAAGGGCTGATGATGTTTGGGCACGAGCAGGGTATTTTGGTGTTCCCACGGTAAACACTGTTCATGATGGAGCACCGTTCAGTAATTGCATAGCAGGAGGTTGGAAAGTGCTTAGAGTGCTGTATCCATCAGATATGGGAGCTATAATGACAAAAAGATGCAGGAAGGGGATGATCCACTTGTTTATATTCAGAATTTTCAAGAGCAGTGGAGCTTGGAGACACGTGAAGCTTGGGGGAAATCAATACCTGTGTTTTATCATATTCTATGCCAGGGGCTGCCAAAGCCTGTGCATAAGCAGCTCAAGAAATTGGTGGGTATGGAGTAAAAACCGTGGTCAGAGATACAGCTGACCATCGCGCATTATTACAGACTCTTGCAAGAAAAGAATTGCAAGAAAGACGATGCTAGGAAAAGGAAAGAGCCGAAGTTAGTGCATAAAAAACTCTCTAAGTATGCCATTGAAGGGGCAATGCTAACCAGTGGGGAAGGATTGAGCTCACAGCAAGCAGCAAACATACCGCAGAATTTTCAGAATGATAATCGGGGTATTCAAGGAGGACAAATGGAAAGGCCTCTACCTGTATGTTGGACATGTGGCATGACAGGGCATCTTTTCTGCGCATGTAGGAGTCAAGGATTTGTGCAGAGTAATCAATGTTTGAGAGAGGGGACTTCAAACCCGCCTGCATATTCACAGCAGAGCTGAGATGGGTTTGCCCAGAATCAAACAGTGCAACAGACACAAGCGCTGAGAATACAGCAAGGTTTACAGACACAGCAGGGGACAATGAGTCTGCCACAAGGGCAGTCGCAGCATTCACCCATGCAGATACAGCAAAGCACGAGTACAGGGCAGTTAATGACTCCTAGAGTAGGGGGTGTCACTGTCGATGGAGGGAATCCTTTCACAGGCACAGGGATGAGGCTGTATCCACAATGGGACAGCTCACTGGGGGACTTGATGTGGTCAATACTATCTGTGATGCCTAAACCGCAAGAGGAACCAAGGGTTGACTTCAATATAGGAGGCAAGTCTTTTTCACTTTTAGTAGACCCAGGTGCAACGCACTCATGTATACAAGAGGGAGCGTTTTCAATGTCTGGAAATGCCATGAATACTCCAGGTTTCACAGGAGCTACATGCAGATTTCCTTTTACTAAAGATTTACCAGTCTCTATAGGAGAATGTGATATGTCGGTGCCATTGCTATATTCAAGGCAGACACCTGTTAATATATTGGCTAGATATTTCATGATTAAATTTCGTTTACTGATGAAGGCCGAGTGTGTTCAACACCAGGCATGCATTATTTAAATGTGAGTGAATATATTATGGCATTTCCAGTGTAAGTGGCCATACGAGGAGTACTGTTAGAACCAGAAGTGTTTCACTATGGTATACGCATTTTGTTAACATGTTTAACAGGTTTAGTGGGCAGAACTATGAGAATACATGATGAGTTCTTATTCAGGCCAAAGATACCTATGGATGAAGAGTAAGGGCAAATCTTTCCTTTGGAATTACAAGCAGCCATAGTGCGAGGAGAAATGGCTTTGTTTGTTTATTTATTTGCTTCATAGGTATGATTATGATGGCAGTTGATGTTGCACAGTGATTGCCATTGGGGCGGGTTACAGATTGACTGATGTCACTGATGAGGAAATGTTTGGAGATCATCCATCAGATGATGAAGTGATATTTGAGATGAGTATTACTTATTGGATAAGAGCAATTAAACTTGAGGTTCTCCAGAAAATGATGCTAGCACAAAAACATCCTGAGTATTTTGAGGAAGACACAGTGGAAGTGCCAGCCTCATTATGGACAACAGGCCCCTATGACATAGGATTACTAAAGGGGGTTGGAGAAGTGAAGATTAAACTGAAACTATGAGCAATTTTTCCTCGAGCTATTCCATGTCTCAAGAGGCAGATGAAGGAATTTTTAAGACAATATCAGCTATGATGGAACAAGGCATTTTAGTGATGTCAGAGTCACTGTGTAATACTGCAATTTATCATGTTAAAAAGGGGAAAGGGGGATCGTTGAGGCTAATACAAGATATGAGGCCAATTAACCAAATTGTAGAGGCTGAGTTCCCTCTAGTTCCTAACCCTGTGACAATTGTGTGTAATATATATGTGAGGCACAATATTTCTTTGTGATTGATTTGAAAAATGCGTTTTTCTCAATCCCATTGCATAAGGACTCGCAAGATCTGATGCCATTCACGTTCAGACTCGTCTGAAAAGCACTCGTCTACCCCAGTGGTACTTTGAGTCTCCATCAATTTTCAACAGGGTCCTGCAGATGGACTCAAGTAATATTGATTTAGAAATTGTTGTGTTGCAATACGTAGACGACATATTGGTCTGTAGCACCACAGAGGAAAAGTGGAGATGCAATTCTGTTCAGCTAATGATTATTCTCGCTGACAAAGGATATAAGGTTGACAGAGAGAAGTTACAGTACTGTCAACAAGAAGTGTTGTACATTGGCCAGTTGATTTCGCATGAAGGAAAGAAGGTTACTCCTGAAAGAGCTGAGGCTATTTTGAAAACAGTAAAACCACAGACGATAAAGCACATACAGAGATTTTTGGGACTTTGTAACTATGTGAGAGCATGGGTCTTTCAATATAACACAAGACATACATAAGGCCCTTATTGCAAGCTCTGAAGAAAGAACAGGCAACTCAGGAAAAAAATGTTCGGACTGAGGAGATGGAAGACAGATTTGATGAACTGAAAAAAGGCAATTTGTACTGCTCCAGTTCTAGGGATTCCTAATTATGCTGAGGAATTATTTTTGTTTTCGCACATGGATGGTACTGTTAGGACAGCAGTCCTCACGCAGAGAACCACGTTGGGGTACAAGCCCCTTGCATATTATAGTGGGATTCTGTACCCAGTAATGAAGGGTCATTTTCCTTTCAAACAATCTTTGGCTGCCGCCGCATTCCCCATTGAAAAAGCTGCTAGCATAGTAGTGGGGTGTTCCATGACGTTACTGGTTGAACATGCATTATTTGCCATTTTGGAGAAACATAAGGGTATGTTGACTTCTTAAAGGGCTTCTGCTTATGAGGTGGTCATATCGAATCCGGCGATTAAAATAGTTCAATGGATAATAGTGAATCCTGCCATGTTTGTAGCTGAACCACTGGCAAAAGACGAGCATGCACATGATTGTTTGAACTGTGAAGAGTTCTAGGATGAGTTTCCGAGAGTAAAGGAGAATGCATTGACAGCTGGGGAGATTCTTTTTATCGACCGTTCTTCAAGAATCGATCAAAGTAATGGACAAAGATCTACAGGTGCCGCTGTGGTGAAGCACAGGGCCAATGGGGAATTTGAAGTGTTGGTAAGTGCACCGTTGTCATCTCACTTTTCAGCACAAGCTGCAGAATTAGTGGTGCTGATTGTCGTGCTCAAGAATCACGCAGACCAGGAAGTAAGAGTGTACAGTGACTCCGCCTACATGACATCAACGGTGCACGCAGGACTAGCACACTGTAAAAGGAGGCGCTACCTCCTAGCGGATGTCACTCCAGTGCAGCATGCAGCCCCATTGGACAGACTTATTATAGCACTACAAATCCCAGTAGCCATTGTCCATCGTCAAATGCGCAGCTCACACTAAAAGATCAGATTTTGTTTCACGGGGAAATCAAAGAGCAGATGAAGAAGCTAAACAAGTTGCACATTCGGATGACATTATGTCATTTGATACAACGAATGTGGATGAAAGGATAGTGGTGATGATGAGCGTGTGTGAATGCCATAACAATCTGTCTAGAACTCAATTGATAGAGATCCAGGGGAAAGCACCCCAAGATGAAAAGGACAAATGGATGCAAAGAGGGTGTTCTTTAAAGCCCTCTGAAGCAATGTGGCGACAAGAGAGTACTATTAAACCAGTGATGCCTATAGCCTTATTGAGGGTGGCTTTGGACCAGCTGCACTACCTGCGCACAAAACTAGAAAGAACCTCACTGCAACTGTTGCAGAGGACTGGTTCATTCCAAAATTCGTAGAGCATGTTGCGTTCTATGTAGTGAATTGCATCGTTTGTCAAAGGTTTACAGCTGGGCACACATTGCGCACATTCAGGGGAGTTATTCCTAGACCTAGAGGCCCTTTTCAGCATTTGCATATTGACTATGCTGACAAGCTGCAAGTATATAATGGATATAGATATATAATTGTAGTGGTATGTCTTTTCCCGAGGTGGATTGAGGCTGGACCGTGTACTGACCCAGACTCCACCTGTGCAGCCACATTTATAGTAGGAGAAGTGTTTCCCAGATGGGGAATATGTGAGGTATTAAGATCAGATAATGGCCCTCATGTTAATACAGTCTTTGAGCAAATAAGCTTGTTGCTTGGCATAAAGCACAAGTTCTCATCGGCTTATCACCCACAAGCGAACAGTGTCTGTGAGAGACTCAACAGCTTGCTTAAGGAAAGAATAGCCAAATTGAATCTTACATTGAAAAAAGGATGGTTTCATTGCTTACCACTGGCATTGTGTGCATTGAGAAATCAACCAGGGTCAGACCATCATCTCACCCCGCATGAAATAGTGACAGGGAGGCGGATGAGAACACCTCTCACACCTCCGGCTAGGGTTAAAAGTGATGCCCAGTCTGCTGCAGGACTGTTGGGAAAGGAGTTACGTGATTATCTTATTTGTATGATTTCAAGTATCTCTGTCATTTCAGATCAGGTCAAGTGAAAAAGGTGTGGGGCAGTGCAGAACACAGAAGGAGATGCTTCAACGAGTGGAATTAAAGAACTTTGTATTCCCCGGAGAAGCGGTCCTAATCCACAGTCATACTCGGAACCTTATGCGATTGTTCCTACTTTAGAGATACACACAAGAGCACCTGGCCCGGTAATAAATGAGTTTAGGTTACCTTCTAGAAGGAAATCATGAGTAGAGGTTATGCAAGACATTTTTATGCCTGAAGCTATGTTGCCAGAATGAAGCTTCTGAAATGTTCTCCCACACAAATAGTACACGTAAAAACACCAATTCCACTGACACATTTTTCTGTAATTGGTTCAGTAAGAAGAAACTATGCTGACATACTTCATGAGATGATAATAGAAACTCATAAGAGAAGAATGAGATTTAGGAGAAGTGTAAGGGAGAATGATCAGGAGCTGAATGATTACCTGGATAGTACAGTACATTTGAGGAACAACATATGGTATCAGCATAAGAAGGAAGTCGGAAGAGGTGCTTCAGAGGAGGAATGCTTTGTATGTGCACTCCTGCCTTATAGCACGGGGGGCCTAAAATCTTCATAGCTATTGAAAAAGTTGTCCAGACAGCACATTGTCTATCAAAAGTAGCACTCTGCCTGACAAGAGGCCAGTTTATAGGCTGAGATGCCTATCTTAAATGGGCAACTGAATGGATGGATCCAGATGAAGACGACTATGTCCAGGACACGTGATCAGGTATGAAAAAACTGGAGCGAAAGGAGCTGGAATCAGATGAGAAGTAAACAAAAAACTTGAGAGTTCAGGAAAATCTGCAGAAGAAGTCTGTAGATGGAAAAACAGAGGCCAGATGCAAATTTGGGCATCAGTGTTATCTCCAGACGGCTAGGAAGAGGGAGTGGCTATCTGCAAAGCCTGGTTGGTCATTGGTTGCTATAAACCAGCCATTGACATAGTCCAGAATGTATGCAAACCATTATGGCCGAGACTTGCTTAGCTACTGACCTGGGTCGAAGACAGAGGAGGACCCTTGCAGATAGTGCCTTTGTAAAGTTCAAAGCTGTGCTTCAGAAATAATGGCACAAGAAAAGTTGGAGAGAACCAGAACTGTGTTCGAATTTTTGATGTACCAGGAATGAAATTTGTAACAGCAGTGATCATGGATCACTATTGGGCTTGTGGATCCAGAGCATATATGAAGCTACCCGCAGATTGTAGATGATGATATTCACTGGTGAATGTTCATGTTCCAGCATTGGTGATTATGAAAAGTGACCTGTATATTGCTGACTTTCCAAAAACAGATGCACACTTTTGGAAGATCTACTGAACTTTTGAATAGATTAAAGAAATAGAACTATTTCTCAGCAAAGTGAATAGAAGCTTGTCATGCTATTCCCTATGAGCATGACTGTTTAGCCAGACAGCTTCAGTATTCACATTGATCTTTATGCCAAGTATCCAGGTTGGAGCAAATACCAAATGGTTGCAGATTACAAGATGGGAATTGCTGCAAACGATCAATACAACCATAAAAGGATTCCATTCTGTCAAGGAGGAGCTGAGAGCCATACAACTGATGACTCTCCAGAACAGATATGTCCTAGACATGATCACAGTTATAGATGGAGGTGTTTGTGCCGGAATCGGAGAAACACGTTGCACATCCATACCTTCTCATGACGATGAAATGGAACCTTGACAGACAGAGGCCACAGGGTTGCTAATGAAGCTACATGTCCAGATGATAGATGAAGTAGATGACAGTTGGTTTGGATCACTCTTTTCTACGGTTTCATAATGGGTGGCAGATATGATCAAGTTCCTTGAAGCCCTGATCGTGTTGATGCTGCTTGGAGTTTGTGTAATCACAATAATAATTACACAATGCAAGCAAACAGCACTGAAAGCCATAGGGATGAAAATCATGATCGATGTTGAATCAGGATAGAAAGCCAAAGACTTGACAGATGAAGAAATCAGAGACTTTGTAAAGGCCATTATAAATGCACCTGAGGGAACAAAATTCCTGTATCCAAAGAACCATAAAAAGTATGTGGTGAGATGCAGTTCAAGCGGACAGTGTAAGCTCATGACTTGTATCAAGGATGAGCATGTGAAATTAGCAGGATGCCTGAAGGGTGTCATAAAGATATGCATCCCAAAGAAGCATTTCTTCAGACAAGGATGTCTATGAGTGAAGGATGATGGGAGAGTGGTCGATGAATAACCCATAAGGGGGAGTGTAGAGGAGCAGCCAAGTACCCCCACCTCAACCAGTTCACCCATATTGCCTATATGTTGGGAGCCAGAGTGTGAGACACATGCAGTACCAGTAAGAATACCAATACCTAAGAGAATCCTGGAAGCAAGGTTCCCATTGAGAAAACCATACTTGCATACGAGACGATATGAATGAAATCCCAGACGAAGCAGAGCAAATGAATGGCTAAAATTAATGGTGACGTCATGCAGAATCCAGCTGACGTGCATAAAAGAGATGCAGAGACAAGAGAATGAAGATATCCTATAAGGCATCAAGAAAGAATCAAGGATAAGTGACATCTTGGGATCTAGGTAAAGAAGCTTATGCCACAGAAACGATGAAGATATCAAATTGTTTTACACATGCACAGATGCAGAGAAACGCAAGTAGACAAAGCATTCTTGAGGCTAGCTAGTAGTGAATAAGTTGTGGCATGCACCAATATATACATAGTTGCATAAAGAATAAGGATCGATGTTTCCACTGCATATTATAGCAGAATTGGATTGGAAAAGGAAGGCCTCATTTTCAGTGTGTTGCAGTAAGGAAAACAAGTAAATTAAAAATGAATCTCGGAAAGGCAAGGCTGGATGAGCCATGAAGCCAAGCCAAGAAAGTCAAGGTCTTATGAGGCTGGAGTGAGCAGGCATTGGATACATATCATGTTAAAGAACAAAACTCATGTTCAGAAGGAATGAACCAAACAAGGAAGACATCAGAGGTCTGTTAGAAAATAGTATTTTAATAGACGAGAAGTTGGACAGACGAGATGGTCAAGTGACTCTTTCTTCTTCTTCTTCTTCTGAGATTCTATAGAAAAATCAGCTAAGCAGAGGGTTTCCTCTTCTTATGAAGGGCAACATGTTACAGGGGATTGGTCAAAAACAAACCTGTTGCCAGGGGTCCAATCCAGTCTGCCAAGACATGTGCCCTTTACCTTGTAAGTTCATACCCAGAGGGATTTGTCTGTTGGAAGTCGGGAGGGACAGGATGATGTAGAGAACCTTAGCAGAAACCAAGATGCTGGAGTGCCTCTCTCTGCCTACCCCTGTCCCTTGACTACTCCAACTCCACCCACTTTATATTTCTGCTGACTTCAAAAGGTCTCCAGTGGTCAGAACCCTGGTTTGAGTGGGGCTTAGTGTGACAAACTGCATTTGAAGTACCAGCTGCCAGGGGAACTCCTTTGACCTGTGAGGAAGGTTTTTGCCTTCCTCAGTGGGATTAAAGAAGCAGCTTGCTGGGTATTGTCCTACATGTTTGTTTTAGAGATATCAAGCCAGAAAGCTAATATACATCAGCACGGTCACAGCTCACCACTGCTCACCAAGCTGAAGATAATCTGATATCAAATGCTGTGGCTTTATAATTGTGTGACTCCAGAAGCAACAATTTCATAACCAGTAATGACTTTTATTTATAGTTTAACATGACACCAGGTTGACTAGGATACATAATTATTATTTTTTTAATCAGAGGTGCAAGTGAATAAAAAGCCATATCTGACTGTTGAGATTTTGTGTTACAGCAACTGTCAAGAATGTTCATGTGCTGATTCAACCTTCCCTGTTGCCAATGCAGGGCTGGTGCAGGGGTGTTAGGTGACTGCCTCATTAGTGCACGAGGCATTATGAAAGTGGGTGGGGGGCATTAACAACCCCCCATTTCAGAAATAGAATAACCTGCATCATTTTATAAGAAAAAATTAAAAAGCTTAGGTTCTCATATCCTCTCAGATGTCATTTCATCACTGAAGGGTAATTAGAAGAAAAGGAAGGATAAGCTGAAGTTTTTTCTTAAGGTTAAGGAGAATAGTAGTAGCATGTTTAAAGGGGAGAGAGAAAATTGCAGGTAGACAGAAAAGAATTGAAAGAATTGAAAACAAAGAACTTATATAAGACAGAAAAGGAAGGTATACCTGAGGAATAAATCCTGAAGTAGGTGTTTGGTTTACATGCTGAAACAGCAAACTGAGGTGCCATTTTGAAAGGGGAATGAATCTGGAGAAAATGAGAATACAACAGAAGGTTCAGAAGGCAGAGCACGAGAGACAGATGAGAATGAAGTGTGAAGATTTTAAAGATGATCAATTTCAGAGGCAAAATCAGAAGGAAAGTCAGAAGCAGAAAGGGGCCAATTCAAACTCTGGTCCGGAGGACAGAGAGCCTTAGAGGTTATAGAAAATGGAGAATAGAGAATCAGGATGAGGTAAACGGGAACGAATTGACAGTTGAGATCCTTAGCATGAAGTAACGTCAGCTCATGGCAAGTGTGAAGAGGAGGAAGTGTAGCAATATCAGAGGGAGAATGAGATTTGTTCCAGCATGTTCCAGTTCCTGCAAACACTGCATACAGTCAATGAATGGATATACTTGATGTTGATCTAATTTCCTTTAACTCTAACCATTGCAGGATGGTAATATGCAGACAACAAATACCATAGTGGTGTTTCTTGAAACACTTGTCCACTCTAGGGGCCTCATTACACGGAAGGCGGTAAAGGTTAATGGCCACCGGTAATGGTACCGGTGACCGTTAACCCTTACCGCCTTACTACGAGGTCCCTTTGCGGGTTGGTACTTTAACGCCTGCTTTTTAGCAGGCGTTAAAAACCAACCCGCAAAGGGACCAGGGTGCTAATTACGGTACCGCAATTTGCGGTACCGTAATTAGCACCTTCCCCATTCCCATTATGCCCTATGGGGCAAAAATGGGAATGGGGAAGGGCAATGGGGGAAGGGGGAATTACCGCCCCGCCAACCTTGGAATAGGGCGGTAATTCCCCTTTCCTCCAAGGCGGTGCCGGTATTTTACCGGCATGGACCAAGGTGCTAATAGCCAAGGTGCTAATAGCACCTTGGTCCACCGCCTACAGTGTAATGAGGCCCCTATCTTATTCTGTATGAGCTCAAACAGCTTGCATTAAAGCAACCTATTTTCAGTGTACCCCCTCTCGTGGAAGTTTGACGCTTTGAAACATTATTCAGTTGTATGAATGTCTAACAAATGCTCATTCAAATAAAAATAAAATAAGTCTATGTATTATGTCCCTTCCCTAATCAGTGTGCAAATGAAAATAATGAGTCCAGTTCCTGCTAACACTTATAAATGTGACAACCTTTGCTTTCCTCACCCACTTTCCCCTGCTCAAACTACCTGCCCTTTCCCATCTGAATCCCCATCCCAAACCTCCATTTTATCCCATATTGCTGCCTCTGCCACCGAATGTAAGGCCCTCGGCTGTAACTACACGTAGGGAGGGCCATATCTTCCGTTACCTCCAACCTCTCCACAACCCAACCTGCATGCCAAACCACAGTCAAGTAGAGTAAGCAGTTGCAGGTGAGGATTAGCTGTAGCCTTTTTGTCAATGCTTTTTTATTTTATTTTAAACGTTTTCCTCCTAGAGGTCTAACATTTTTGTGTGTTTACTCAAAGTTTTGGTAGGTTCAGAGCGATATATAATTCATGAGACCATATTATTGTCATTTCGCTTCCGGCCTGGGCAATGGTGATAGACAAGGTGAGATGAGGAGTTGGGGTGGCAGCCGCCCAGAGAGCGTGAAGAGTACAGGGGGAGCCTGTCTCTGGTGACTGAGGGGCTACCGCTGGTCAGGAATGCAGCAGCAGCAGGCTGACTGGAAGCTGCAGTGGTGGTGAAACAATGTCCGATGTCTCATTCCTGGTGAACAGGGATATGCAAGTGCACAGATGAGGACCCGCAGCTGTGCCTCTATTGTTTTACTTTCTTTGCGTCATTGGAGTGAGGTACTGCTTTGACCTGTAGACTGCATCTGATTTTTGAGGGCTTTATCCAGTCACAGGATTCCTTTGTGCGACCTCACTGTTCCTTTATAAGGTGTTTCACTCAGTTATTTCAGAGTTTCTTGTTCCCTGTTGAGGTTGTGCTGTCTCAGCAGGTCACAAGCATCAGATGAACTTGGGGTTGGTCACCCTAGGTTACCTGGGGGCAACCAGACATGGACTCCCTGCTCACTGTGCTTAGAGAGGCTCAGCTTCACCTCACTGATGATGCCCAACAAGGCTGAAACACGTGTATGGGGTTGCTGATGGTACTCTTGTTCAGAGAGGAATTGCCATAGCATTTCGGTGCTGGACTGCCCTTGTGGGCGGGACAAAGACTGATATGCAAATGGTATTTCCCATCTGTGAAGGTACAGTGAGCAAAAAGCAATGGCTGCGAACTCTCAATGTGGTTAATAACCACTGAACAGGTTATCATGCCTTGTTCTTTCGAGAGAGGGGCGCCTGCTACCTTTTTTGTATTTTTGAAAGGAACTTGGGGTTGGTCACCCTAGGTTACCTGGGACAACCAGACGTGGACTCCCTGCTCACTGTGCTTAGAGAGGCTCAGCTTCACCTCACTGATGATGCCCAACAAGGCTGAAACACGTGTATGGGGTTGCTGATGGTACTCTTGTTCAGAGAGGAATTGCCATAGCATTTCGGTGCTGGACTGCCCTTGTGGGCGGGACAAAGACTGATATGCAAATGGATATTTCCCATCTGTGAAGGTACAGTGAGCAAAAAGCAATGGCTGCGAACTCTCAATGTGGTTAATAACCACTGAACAGGTTATCATGCCTTGTTCTTTCGAGAGAGGGGCGCCTGCTACCTTTTTTGCACAAGCATCAGAGGGAAGCCAAGTATTCATGTTCAGTGCATGAGGCACCCTTTCCGTGTGACAAGGTGCATGTGATCAGCTAGAAGCTATCTCGGGAGGATAGCTCAGGGGCAACGTGTTCTCCTTGAAAACAATACGACACGGGGCAACACAGGTTTGATCCCCGGGTCCGTGCTTTAAACCTCTGGATATTAAGAGCATACATGACCTATCATATTATATCACCTCTCTCAGAGAGGAATCACTAACATAGGCAAATCATCATCCAGGAGTCAGCTTCCTGCCCACGACAGAGTCCCTTTTTTTTTTTTTTTTTTATCCACTGCTCTGCACGAAAACTAAATTGCTTGACAAGAGGACTACATTTTACACAGAAGAGTGGATCGCTCAACGGCATACACAGCCACCATCAGAGTATATATATACGTGTGATTCAGCACCCAGTGTAGTCTTTTCTTTCTCCCTCTAAGCCTTCGGACCTCTTTACAATACACTTTATGGATTGGACGGTAATATCGTAGTCCAGGGCCGCCTTCTGCAGCGTGGCAGTGTGTTGCATGTTGGTGGTTTTTATATTGGTTGCGGGTGGCGTACCGCATGGGTGTAGATGGCCATTTCGGTGCGCGGACTGCTTGTATCTCCAGACTCCCATTCCAGTGCTTAATAAAGAAGGGCCTCATTATTTTTACATTCAGGGAGAAGATGGTCTACTCATGTTACCTTTTACATGTTTGTTTACATCTCTCCTACACAGCCGGCTTGTTTTGAAGAATAATTGCAATACGGTCGTGCAGTGAATTGCTGTCATTATCCCAATCTTTGAATAATCCCTGTGTAAACCACAATCATGCAGAGTGTGGGGCGAGCGAGCACACTAGAAACCTGGACATAATTTTAGCCTCTTCTTGATTGGGAGCTCGCAAATCCCTGCTAATATTTCCCTCTGTTCCTCGGTCCCCAAATATGTATAAACGTCGAAGAATGTTTATAAATCGAGGGATTTTCTAGCCGTAGATAAATAAACCTGGTGAAGAAACACTGATAAATCAGACCCTTTGTGCACAAGCCTGGGAGTGATTCCATGCTTAGCAGCTACTTGACTTGGAGAATATTGCTCCTGTGTTGATGGAAGGTGACACAAAGATGCCCTTAAGCCGACTCAATATTTGTATTAGTCCAAGACCAAGGCTCTGCGTCAAAAGCACTCACACATGCCATAATCACTTGCATTTGTGACTGCTTCCCCTGTCCTGCTGGCTAAATATCAACAGGAGGAAATTGGGACTAATGGACATGGAAAAGGGCCCTGCAATATTTATCTTAAAGGGGAGTTTATCAATCACATCTTTATGGGCCCACGTGAAAAACAAACCGGTTTGGTGTGTCTGAGTAAAGTAGGGTGCACATGAGGTGGGCTTTCTCGTTGCAAAGCATAAGAGGAGGTGACACGCAGGCAGCCAGCAGCCAGAGAGCTTTGGGCTGCCCAAGCTGCCTTCTTGCTGTCACGGTAGCTGCTCTCTGTGGGGCGGGTTCATGCTTTTCCACTCGCTTATCAGCAAGAACCCACTCCTCTTCGCTTCTCAGAACCCAATCCTCTCCATCAGCCAGTAAAAGTAGGCGGACGCTCCATTCTGTAGTGTTGGCCGGAGCCAAGAGGTGACTCCCCTCGCAGTGTGCACCATACCAGCGATCCAGCTCACTCACTCAGCTATTGTGTATAAGCAGGGAAACATGCAGACAATACACAGAAGTGTCTGTAAATACGCATTAACAAAAGCATGCTTAACTGTGTGTTGCATTATATTGAGACCTCCCTTGACCTGGGGAGTTCCTTCCCACCCCCCAAACAAGGGGCCCTGCAATACTCGCTTACGTTTTTTACACTGGCCCACAGGGAGCCAAGAACCGGGCCGGGTTATAGGAAATATATGTGTATTTATTGGAATGATAACAATGGAGATCACACTAAAACGACACACGACACCTTCATGCCAGGCAGCGTTTATTTTTGCTTGTGAGCGACGCTTGCCATGCTCGCATGGCAAGCGGTCCTCAAAAATATAATTAAATCATCCCCCACATGCCGGTTTCATTTGAATTGCACACGCCCCCTGTCATGCTTGCATGTCAGGGAGCATGTACAATGGATCCCTATGGGGTCCATCTGCTTTATGCCGGTGTGTAAAGCAGGTGGACCCCATAGGGATGGCTGGCCTCTCCGCCCTATGCCGACGCAGATGCTCAATGGCGGAGTGCAAGGAGATGGCGGAAATGCAGTTTGCATTCCGCCCCTCATTTACAACATACAAATGATTGAATATGAGCCGTAACATAAATTAATGGTGTAAAAGCCTTACACAAGGCTTTACGTTACCTGCTCGTGGAACATGAGCTTCTTATAAGTACAAAAGGGAGGTGTGAAAGGCTGACGAAATTGCCTCTACTCCACATCAATGTCCAACACTATGCTTTTATCCTTGCTTCATGCACATTTCCTGTGTGCAATTTGTGCAACACTTAGAGTTTGCATTCATCATCTTTTGTCAATTGAAATGCAAAGGCATTTGCATTTAGAAACGATTGAAGTGTAATTTTTATGTTCTGAATAAGCACAAGGCCCTTAAAGTATGGGCATACCGTTGAGCATTTCCCACATTTCTGCTTATAACAAAAAATGTAAAATTTTGCATTTTCAAAAATGCAGAATAATTTCAGAAAGGCCTCTACTAATGTGCATATCTGGCACTCTCGCATCCTTGTCTGAAGAATACAGATATGCCGGGTTTAGGAATATATGCGCAGCACCCGCGTTCCCAGGCCACATACATGATTTACATGAAGGAGTTGGTCTGGACTAGGTCAGCAGCAATGCAAAAAAGAAAAACCAGGAAACAATCATTCTCTGTCCAAGAACCAAGGATGTCGAACCTTATACCCTTCAAAGACTAGGTCCACCATAATGTAGAGAAGAAATCAAGAACCTTCCCTTGAAGGAACATCTACTTCATATCCCTTAAGTACCACCTCCAAAGTTACAGAGACCAGGGTCCTTCCATACAAGCACCTTGTCTAGCCCACCTCTGGCAGCACCCCCAGGATTCCTCCTTATGCTTTGTTATACTGCCCCCTCTAAAGGTTAACCTCTCCATCCTACCCCACAAGGTATGTTGGTAATAAATCCTATGTTCTAAGTCCTGTTGCAGTTCAACTGATGCCTGGAACCCTTTCTTATTTAAAGTGGTCTTAGCTTCCAGAGGCTAAGTTTGCTCCTAATAAATATTAAAAAATACAAAAAAATAACATAAATGTGTTACCCACTTCGTAAGAACATTTCCCATTCAGAGCACATGTACACCAGTACTCGATTCTGTATGTGTATTATCTAAGTATTCAGAATGAACTATGCAAATTGCTGCAAAATTGACAAGTGTACTCTAGTGTCTGTCATCTGCAGCACAACTAAGTAACCAAAGGTGCCATATCCTGGGTGTCTAGATAGCAATTAAGATGCATGCATGTAGTGCCGACCGAGGAAACACACAGGTACTTATTTAGCAAGTCCCCAGAGCCTACAAAAACAGGAAACAACAAGTTGTAATAAATATTTGATATAGAAGGTTCAAGTCTGATATCCATCCTTTTTTTGGCCTCCATGGCATTCGCTTCTTTACAAGGCAGAGAAGGGGCAATAAAGGAAATTACCATTTCTGCCTCCCAATAAAACATACAGAAATGCCTGCATCACCTATTCTTGCTTGCATCAATACATCAGATTCCAATTTAATCTGCTTGTTTTAAGCACTTGCTAAAAGCCGGCGAATTGTACAGGAATCCGGTGTAATTGCATCCATAAGTACAAAATGCACGTTAAGGAGTTTTTATTATAAGGTTTAGCAGACGTGTTTTGCACTTTGTAGTACAAAGCATACACATTGCTCGTAGGGGACTAAAGTGCATAAAAGTGCACACATTATTGGTCCCTTGCGTGCAATTCCCACTTATGGGGTAATAGACTGTTGCTGCTGGCTGCCCGAGTAAGAATTGTGTTCTGCATAATGTATTTCTGCCTTATGGACTAACCAATGTATTGTGAGCACGTATTGTGTCATATCTACGACTGGCGCATTCAAGTTTAAACAAATCTCCAAAGAAACACATTTGCAAAAGCATTAGAGAGATACCATTTTTGCCATTCGCTATTTGGTGTCCTGACATATTTTACAAACTTGTATTGCATGTATTAATGGTCTGAATACATTAAAATAATAATTATTACTACCAGTACTGTTATTTATTCAACCTATTTTAAATAAATAGTATATTTTTAGTTTTCCACTCTAATATCTGTCAGCAAAGGAAGAATGCGTAATCCTCTTGATCGCAGGTCGTAATGTCACTGTGATGATTCGAAAATGTTATTTCATTATGTTCCTGAGGCAAAGCCATCATCGAGCAATTCTTTAAGTAGCATGAACCGAGATGGAATCGAGTGCTAGAGATGGGCAACAGAGGAATTTTGATTTTCATATACAGTCAGCATTGGGGGGGTTGTAGTGACGGCAGGTTGCGGAGCAGTACCGGAGTGTTTCATGAGTTAGTATTTTGACAATGCTATGTGACGTGAAGAATGAGAAGCATGTACTGTGGGTAAAAGAGTATCTAGACAAATGAAAGAACTTCACAGATCTGATGGTCACAGCTGAAGCCACTATCTCTCTTGGGATGTTCAACTGAACAGCATTTTGGAAGAAAGGAAACCTATATAATGGACCACAGGCAGAACATCTGTTGATAGTGTGTGCCAGGAGGGCATTTCCAATCATGATCCTGGACTGGTAGCCAGCCTTGAAGTACTCATGGACCGGAGAACATTGGAACACGGAAGGGAAGACCTTGTCTCTATGGCACTGATGCCACACCTGAAAACTCTTGATGAAGAGAACACCTCAACACTACGGGCAAAGATGTAACTCATTCATCAGCTGCCACATGTATGGAGAACCAGGGGCCTCAATGGTTTGCGAACCTGACCAGAGTTGCCAGCATGAACCCCATGGGAACGGTCTAGGTCAAGCCAAAGGGGTCTTTGAAGTGGGTTAGCAAGCACCAAAACAATTCAGAGCTGGTTGATGGCATAACATTGTACCGAATCCCTTCCCACAGAGCAATTACACATATCAAACGATTCTTCCGGAGATCAAGGAGTGAAATAGGGTTGTGCTGAATATGTGATATGAGCCTACCAGGCCATCATGAACTCTATGTCTTTGACCTAGACCTTCATGACCTTCCAACCTCTGGATTACATCCTCATTAACAGATTAGTGTTTGACCTGGACTCTCAAAACTTCCTGCCTTTGATTTGGACCTTCATTAAGTCCATAAATTTGATATGGACACTCATGATCTCTATACCTTTGAAGAGGACCCTTATGACCTCCATGTCTCCTCACTTTCAGTGGAAACCAGAGACCAGAGCCATTTCTGTAAAACCATGGCAAACTGTAAGTGCATGAATCTGGGCCTTTGATGATCACAGACACAAGTTCTTTTCCAAGACAAGCTCTTCTCAATAAATAAAATACATTATATTGCCGGCTATATAAATCAGATTAGTGTCTGACTTGATCAGTATGGGAGTGGTCATTATTTGTTGGGGTGGGACGACATAAGCTGCTGTTGAGCCTGCCAGTGCAGCTTCCAATCTACCCCTTGTTCTGTGTTTCTTGCTTCGGTCCCTGTTTGTTTTGACCCATGCTCGGGGTGGTTTGCATCTTTGGTGTCCTTAGTTGTCCCCTTCACAGCTTTGCCATTTCTCCTGCATGCCATGCACTTCTTTCTTGCTACACATCATTAGCAGAGTGTGGCTTGGTGGACCAGGCGTGGCCCTGCGGCTGTTCAGCACTGCTGGAGCAGAGCCTGGAAAGCAACTGGCAGCAGCTGGATGAATGTGCAGCCCATCAGGTCCACTGATGGTTTAGGCAACAGCAGGTGATGTCTGCATTTCCTCATCATGTAAAAAACAAAAGCGGGTGTGCAAAAGGGGTGGATATAGACACCCATAAATCTGACACTGATAGGGAAGTAATTGTAGGTTAATAATCTGTTGGGGGGAAGCAGGTTGCAGCACACGACTTTCGTTTTTAATGACGGTATGCCATAAAAGCTGGAATGTGTGCAATCATACCTAACATACCTCAAACATACTTCAGCCATAACTGGTGTGATTTGATCAGCATAACCAGTCTGCAGTTTTCATTGTAGACACCAGGGTGGCTGCCATCCAATGGGAATCCAGTGTTTTAATATTCACACAAAAAAATCTAATCTATATATATATTTGGGAAAGTGTGTTTGTATGTTCGCGGTTGGCTACAGCCCCATAAAAGTTGGTGGGCTGAAGCTTTGTACCCAGGTCGGCATACCAGTCTGGGGTGTACTGGCAATAGTGACATTTCATCAACCGCACCCATTCGCCCTGCACAGGGCGAGGTCCGACCCTGTGCTATCAGTGTAGGCAATTTTAGGAGATTGAGGATTTTGCGATTGTTCGCTCCAGCCAGACAACAGTTGGTGGGGTGACATTTTTGGCTCAAGGTCGGCATAACAGTCTGTGGTGTACTGGCGATAGTGAAATCTATCCAATCCCACCCATTCGCTCTGCACAGGGCGGGGTCCGGCCCTGTGCTATCAGTATAGGCGATTTCGGGAGATTGACGACTTTGCAACTTTTCCAATAATAGGAGTTTAGGACACAAGGTCAGCATACCGGTCTGGGGTGTACTGGCCATAGAGAAATGTGACCAACCACACCCATTCGTCCTGCACAGCGGTGGATCAGGGTGCAGCCCCGTGCTATCAGTATAGGCAATTTTGGGAGATTGCCGATTTTGTGATTTTTCAATAATACAAAGTTATGAGACAATAAAACATGCACAAGGCTATAGCAGACCCCCATGTGCATGTCAGCTACAGTCCCAGGCAACACCACATGGTACTGCTAGTTAATATTTCTGGCCAACACTGAGGTACCACTAGTTAATATTTAAATGTTGAAAATACCCTCTACATGAGCCCAACAGCAAGCAATGGAAGAAGTGGCGCCCAAGGTGGTGGTTGTATCTTGTATAGGGCCACATGTGGATCTTAACATGTGTGTGACATGCCACAGCACTGCCCTGCAAATAGCTTCCCCATCACCATCCAAAAGAAGATAATTGATACATGTAAAAGATGTACACAGTTTCCTGACTCACTTGAAATGTTACCCACAATACGGTCTATCCAGAGTCACTACAGAAAAGTACTTGAGACCGGCTCTTGGAGGAGTAGCCATGAAATGTAGACTTGCAAGCACTAGTACTAGCACCTCTCCAAGTCCAAGAAGAGCACATAGGGGGTGCCCTAGTAATGAAGGGGCTGAATCAGCGCAATACAGGGGGGGGGTGTACTTACTAACAGAGGGAATAAAATGGGGTGGGCAGAGACACCTCCTAGGGGGGAAATGAGGGAACTCTGGTAGCAGTGGTTTGGTTAGCTCTCTCTCTCACTCTCTATCTCTCTCTCTCTCACTCTCTCTCTCCATTTACCTCCACATCTCTCTCTCCATCTCTCTCTCGCTCTCTCTCTTTCTCTCTCCTTCTCTCTCTCTCTCCTTCTCACTCTCTCTCTCTCTCCCCTTTCTCTCCCTTCATTCAACCTGGAGAGGGATTACTTGTTTATTAAAATGAGATGAGGACATTTGTAGGTACCTGTAGGAGGGAAGGGAAACCACAGGTAAACACACACCACAGACGACTCCGGGTTTGGCTTCTTCCTGAAGGCCTGCATCGACATGTCCTGTGCACTGCAATCAAAGGAGGGGGGAAGCTGAACTCAAGCAGCTCATCTACAGCAAAGCAGAGTCACTAAGACAGCACTGCGTGACGTGATCAAGTCCGGCAAACCAGTCTCACGGTTGCTAACAGGAGCTTTGGATGTTGGCCCGATTCACACACACAACACCACTACTGTCTAAATCGCACTTGGCATGGGAAAAGGGAGGTGGATTGCAGCTGTATGCCTTGAAGAACCAATCAGACGGTATGTCCCTGGGAAATACCTAGCCCTCACAGAGTACACTACAATGTTTATGAAGTTCGCTATCTTGCAGGTGCCGTGTGAATGTCTCTCCTCCCACTAGTTCAGGGTGTCTCGTGTTCCATCGGCAGGCTAATAAAGAACTGGAGGTCTACACAAATGTTTTTTTACTAATTGAAACTGCGGGAGGAGTGGGAAAGCAATGTGGCTCCACATGGGGAGGAAATGAACTAAGTGAGGGCAGATATGTTTGCTCCAATCATATATGACTAACGTATGGTTAGCTGCAAGAATATGAAGTATCTTAACTAGTAGTGTTCGTGGGAACTGCAGAAATACGAGGCTTGAAGTGCAACAGTTTCTAACATTATAAACATTGTGTTATGCATGTAAAAATGAAGTTTACTTTATGCCAGTTGTACGCTCTCATCAATCAATTCTGGTCCACTGTTTGGTTTAATTTGTGCTCGCCCAGCTACAATAACCAAGGTTACTTCTTGCCTGATGTGCGCTACTTTTTGGACTACCTGTGGTAATCATTTTTTACGAGTTACGGGGGACTCCAGGTACATTTTTTGGAGGCCCCAGAGAGGTCTTCAGTTCTCTCCGTTCATTGAAGGTATATCAGCTGCCCTCCCCGGAGGCACGGTCCAGCGACCGCTTTCCTTATTCGCACGCATCACTGAGGAGGTCCTGCAGATGTCGAGTTCACAAAGGTCTGCCGGGTCCCAAGTGCCACCCGCCCTCAGGGGGAGAGTGAGCACACAGGGGTAGAGTGAGCACACATGGGAGGCTCGGTGCAGAGGGGATTTCAGGATCTCAAGGATGTGAGTGTAACCATGCAAGAAAGCGTTGTATCGCGGTTACATGCCTGCAGCGATGGAGGGATAGCATTTTATGACAGGAGGATGCTCGGCCTTAGTAGTAGTAGTTTTTAGCATATACAACCCTGTAGGGAGTGGACATGGGAGTGGGCACACCTGCACTAGAGCAGGAGAGGTTCATAGTAAGTGGCAGGCTCTGTTAGACAGGAGTTGCACGTAGCTCCAGTGATCGTATGATTGCGCCATTGGGGTAGGGAGGCATTGTTTTCTTTTATGTTGTTGTTTTGAAGTTGTAGAGAGGAGGGTAGTTAGTTTTGTTCATGTGATGTTGGTTCAGGGTGGAGGGATCAACATCGAGGGGCTGCCTCTTGTATAATAGTGGGCTTGCCAATCATTTTCCTTTTTTCACTAACAACAGGGAAGGTTAGCCTGTGGAGAGGGCCTTTGCTTACTAACTCAGAGTGAGTGGTTGGGCCTGGGGAGAAGGCCGGTGTGGCAAGTGAGTGTGAGCGGGTGGGTCTGAGGAGAAGGCCAAAGTTAGAGAATGGGGAAAGAAGTAATAGGGTGTGGATAATGTGGAAATGGAGGTTAAAGAAGAGGAGGCGAGGGCCTAGGGTAATTGGGACATATGGGAAAGGGATAGGAGGACAGGGGATAATGGCCTATTTAGACAGTCCCCTCAATCATATGAAAAGGGTAAGAGGGCCTAGGGTAATTGCAACATAGTTGAAATGGAGTAGGAGGACAGGGCATAATGGCCTATTTAGACAGTCCCCTCAGTCATATGTGCAGAAAATGGCCCGAGTATCACAATAAAATATTGAAATACAATTTTCAGTGGGTCCGAGAGACTGTGGGATAGTGCTTTCATGAGTGGCCGGGGGAGGGAATTTTCAACAGTAAAATAATAGAAAACATGTTCTCATATCTGTTAACAAAATACAAGGGATCCATGCTAAAAAGTTGGCAGAATATACTGGGGTCTGAAAATTATGCAAAGAAACAAAGGGGGAACAAATGAAAAATGAGGGAGAAGGAACAAACGAAAGGGACAGACGCAGTGCTCCACCCCCACCCTACACTATCTAGCTGACATTACTGCCTGCGATGGGATACACAAACCCACAGCGAGAAAACACAGAAGGAGATAAAGAAAGAACATAGAAAAAGAGGGACAGGGATGACACGACAGGAGGAAGTGCATAAAAAGGGGAGAAAAAGTACATAGCAGACATTGAAAAGAACATATGACTACAGGTGGATGCCCTATTTAATGAAGCTGAGAGGGTAATAGAGGAGGAGGTGCAGAGAAAAATAAAAGGGCACCAGGAGAATGACTGTCAGGGAGGACTAAATTCAAATTAGACGATGAGGAGGAAGAAAAGAAGGAGGAGGAAATATAAGAGGGTGGCAAGGATAGTGCATTATCAGATGAGAGAGGAGTAGGGGGAGAATCAAATGATGGAGATGGAGACGAATGGACATCAGACAGAGATAGGCGAATGGGACAAAAGCAAAAACGACGACTGGATAGTGGGGAGTGTAGAAGGGAATGGTCAACTTTCCTGCGTAGTAGAAAAGAGAAGATAAAAGTAGGTCTGGTCCAGGCAACCAAAGGAGCAGGGGGAGCTGGGACAAGAATGAGACAGATGCCATTGTTACAAAAGGTAAAAGAGGATGCACATTACATCCTATGGCAGGCTATGGACCAAGACAATCTAATATGCAGCCTGCCCTCCCTTGTGGCAGGGGCCTGCAAATGGATAAAGGCGCTCGAGAAAAAACTGCCGGGGCGACACTGGCAATAGGGTACATGAGAGCTTATTTGCTCTCATCATAGGGGAACAAGGAGACAAAATATAGGAGCAGGCAGGATAAAATGGGGTAAAATTGAGCACAACTTCCCACGATGCAGATCCATTTAACAACTACCGAACACACGTGTGGGAAGTGCTGAGGAGCATGAATCTCGATAGCTACGATCTAGGGATAGTAATGGCACATAAAATGAAGCCTGACGATGACCCCCGACAACTACATAAAAAAGGTGAAGGATCTTTGGACACAGGAGACACGAAGTTCCTTCGATTAGTGCATACCTCTATTTTACCACATATTGGTCAAGGGGCTGCCAGCGGAGGTTCAGGCATCACTAGATAAGATTGTGATGAATAGAAGCAAAGGGATGGCCAGAAAAACAGGCAGCAATAGTACATTACTGCAAATGGAAACAGGAAAGCAAGAGACAGGTGGCAGAACATGCTACCAAAGCTGAAAACAAAGTGGTACAAAAGAAACTGGCAAAGTACACGATGGAAGGGGCAATGCTCATGCATGACGCAGCTGCAGTGGCGCCTGCCCCACAAGGAAGGTTTCCCACGGGCAACATGGTGCAACAAGGGAGTTACATGCAGCTTCAATATATGCTGCATTTGGGAATGCCACAACAGGGGAATTATATGCATGGGGGAGTTTTCTCCATGGGGAGAGGGTACCAGCAATGAGGAAAAGGAGGCAATAGAGGGTCAGGTTACAGGGTTTTCAGACAGTGCCATATATGCCAGAACATGAAGCATCTTGCGCACACCTGCCTGTTTGTGCAGCAAGAGCAGGCACAAGCGATACAAATGCCACACCGACAGGGGTTCGGCACAGTACAGCCGCAGTGACAGCAGATGCATCTCCTCTCAGTCCAGCCACAGCAGAGACAGATGTCTGTGCAGCAAGGACGGACACAGACACAAGGGGGGACAATTGATGGTGGGATAGCAACTCCAACTATGACACAAACTCCAACAGTAGCGGTAGCAAGTGCAGTAGAGTTAGGACAGAATGTAGTACCCCACAACAGCGGGCCAGCATAGTTGGAGGAGATCCTTTTCCTTTCCCACAGGGTAACCCGCAACAATAGGCAGGCCCACAGAAAGCCCAAAGAGGAACCAGAGGCAGCAGTGAAAATAGGAAAAAAAGAGAATGTTCCTTTTTTATAGAGACAGGAGCAAATAAATCCTGCATTAGGGAGGGGGGATTTGTTACACTCACCTGATTCCCACGGGGGCGTCGATCTGGACTGGCCCGCTGTTGCTTCCACCAGAGTAACACGTAGAGCCGAGATGACAGACTGGACAGACCCACTTAGCTTCATTTGTTGGACTCGTACGAATATCTTTCTGCAATGGAGAAGGGGAATTAACCTCCCGTAATCTGAGCGTTAACCCGCCTTCCCACTCCCCTTGTCTGCCCACAGAACACTCCTGAAGTCCCCTCTTAATCTCACCTGATGATTTGGAAAGATGAGCTCTCCATCCTGCGTCGAGCGCAGGGGCGCGTAGACGACCAGTTACTTCACTGGCGTGGAGGAATTGGCGAGTTCCAGTATTGACTCTAAAGTCCAATCGTTCGTAAGAGTTCAAAAGTCTGATCTTCACTCTGCCAGATTCCTTGCAGGTTGCAGATTTAAACCACTAGAAGAGTTCCAAGTGCCAATTGGTAAGATCCTGGTAAGTCTATTGTGGTTCTCCCCTTTGGGGCTGGGGTACAGCGATGATGCAGAATTAACTGCGCTGACCCGAAATTAGGTGAGTACCCCCCTGTGGTAATCAGGTAAGTCTTTGGGGTTAGGTTTTATTGTCCTTGTTTTCCCCTTAGGGGCCGGGTTGCGGCGGTGATGCAGAATTGACTGCGCCGACCCGAGATGAGGTGAGTACCCCCCTGTGGTAATCAGGTAAGTCTTTGGGGGTAGGTTGTATTGTCCTTGTTTTCCCCTTAGGGGCCGGGGTGCGACGGTGATGCAGGATTGACTGCGCCGACCCGAGATGAGGTGAGTACCCTCCTGTGGTAATCAGGTAAGTCTTTGGGGTGGTTTGTATTGCCCTTGCTCACCTATTTGTTCTTGTCTCCCCCAGGTGTTGAAGAATGGCCTGGAGATGCTGGGTTCGCGATGGAGTAAAGGAATGCAGCCCCGGATGGTGAGTTCAGCGCGGCGCTGCGAGGCACTGTGAAGGCTTCTCTCTTCCAGATCGACGATGTGCTGGATCAAGGATTCAGGTAAGGGTTTTGTTCTGATCTCTTCTCCTTCTCCTTTTTTTGTTCCAGGTGTTTCAGGGCTGAAGCGGGCGTGGCTGAAGACTGGAGCTGCTGAAGACACAGTGAAGCGTTACGCTGCAGCACGCAGAATAACGCAAAGCACGTGTGGCTGTCCGGGTGTGGCTTAAATAGCCTTGGAAGAAGTTCCAGGTAAGTATTCTTCCACAGCCCCACCCGAGAGGAAAGGAGTCCCTGAGGTAAAATAGTCCCTCTAAGCCTCATTTGGCTTGTGGCTTCGTGCAGCATGGTCTGCATCAGGTAGGTATGCAGCATGGTCTGCATCAGGTACGTTTTCTGTAATGAGCCTGGCGCCCAGGACTGACTTTATTCTTCTGAGCCTGGCGCCATAGGCAGGCATCGTGACAGGATTCCCGTTATTGAACAAGGTAACAGATATGCAGGGCTTATCTGGCGCTGTAGTCATGGTTCCAGTAACAAAATATTTACTGCTAACCATAGGGACACAAAAAATTGTAGCACCACTACTGTATTCCAAAGACACTTCTATCAATATACTAGGTTTGATTACACCATATTCACAAACCCCTTATTGCAGGCTCTTAAGGATTCACAAAAGGAGAAGCAGGAACTAAAATGGGCATCTAAAATGAATTAGAGTTTCACAGAGCTAAGAGAAGCCCTGGCCCATGCACCAGTACTGGCCACCCCTAACTACAGAGAAAAATTCTACCTGTTCTCACACTCAGATGGCTCAGTGATGACGGAGGTCCTCACAAATAATAAGGCACAGGTACACAAGCCATTGGCATATTACATTGGTATTCTAGACCCAGTGATGCATGGACATTTCCCCTGCGAACAAGTGCTTGCGGCTGCAGTGTTTGCAATAGAAAAGGCAGCAACAATCACCATAGGGTGTCACGTAGTACTGTACTGAACCTGCAGAGAAGGGAGATTGCATACACAATTGTGCAGCTAACATGGACAGAATAGAAGGGAACATACATGTAAAAGAAGAAGAAATAGAAGGGGCAGACATGGTTTATATTGATAGCATAGACCCTGATACTGGAAGGAGACACACTGCAGCTACGGTAATATGTTAAAGGAATGGGGAGTATGTAATAGCGTCTCAACAACAATTACCATCACATTACTCAGCAAAGGCATCAGAATTGGTAGCTATGATAAGTGAGCTAAATATAATGGCAGGACATGCAGTTAACATATTCTCTGATTTGGACTATGTAACATCAAAAATACATTCAGGATTGGCCCTGTGGGAAAAAAAAGGGGTTCAGGAGAAGTGACGGGTCCTCAGCGCAACATGCAGAGCTGCTTGGGCAATTGATTGAGGCACTGAAAGTTCCGGTAGAGGTGGCCATAGTAAAATATACAGGCCAAACATGAAAATAAGACCGAATATCAATAGCAAAGGAAATGGCAGACAGAGCAGCCAAAGAAGCATCCTCCTATGTACCTGAAGGAAGTATAAAGTGGCACCCAGGGGCAAAAGCAAGAATCCAACTTATGGCAGCAGAAGAGAGGGTGGGTCAAGAGGAAGAGAGAAGGGAGGGTATCAACACAATACCAATCGTCCAAATTATAGAGCTGCAAGGAGAGGCCCCAAAAGAGGAGAAAGACTTATGGGTACAACGAGGGTGCTCACTTTCACCAACTGATCTTATCTAGAGACAGAATAGCACAGAGAAGCCTGTAATGCCCCCACAATTGTTGCATGTAGCACTGGAACAGTTGCACTTGCCAGCAAATATATCTTAAGAAAGTATAGTGGCACAAATAAGTGAAGGATGGAATGTGCCAAATTTGCATGAGAGGGTGGCAGAGTTCATTGGGAATTTTTTAACCTGTTGACAATTTCTGTCTGGTCATACTGTAAAAACCATCAGGGGAACAATACTACAACCGGAAGGGCCCTGCCAACATTTGCATATCGACTATGTTGATATGCAAGACAGATGTGCCTCCCATAGGTAAATGCTTATGGTTGTCTATCCATTTCCAGATTGGCTTAAGGCTGGACCTTGTGCAAAAAACAATGGAAAGTTAGCTGCCAGGTTCCTGGGAAGGGAGGTGTTTCCAAGATGGGGTGTTTGTGATGAAATAGGGTTAGATAATGGCCAACATTTTGTCAATTACCTATTTGCGGAGGTAACATGCCCCCTGGGGATACAACATAAAATTTGCACAGTGTACCGACTGCAAGACACCCTAAAGGAGTAGAAGGCACAGAAACCTATGATGCAACCTAGAATCCTAATCCAACATGCCAAATGTCCATGCAGTGGATATGCAGACAATGAAACATGACAACAGGAATATGACCATTAGATACATCCACAAAAAAAGGCAAAATGGAGTTCAATAATGCTCTCAAAAATAAGGTTTTGGCATGGCTAAATTGAAAGGTAGGACAATGGATAGTATGAACATAAAAATGGAGTGTCATATGCAAAACTGCCCTGCATATACCACTAACCCCAAGACGTTTGGCAGCATTGAGATAGTTTAGTTTCACCAACTACTTTAGAAATGCTTAAAAAATCATGACTCTACTAAACTGTTGCTCTATAAACTAATTTAGAACTACTGTTAGTCATAATATACTCTAGCTTTTTCTTACATGGCTTCATTTGTACTGAACACTTTGATTTTATTTGTGTTTGGTGTAAATAAATAAATACAATACAATTAGTAGTGGGGAATGCATTTAAGGTTAACAATGTGATGATAACTGTTGTATTGTGCTTAGGTGGATGCATGGACCTTATGATATAAGAGAGAATGCTGTGAGAATGTTGCATGAGTGAGAGAATGTTATGAGTGAAGGTTATATACTCAGGCAGTTGGAGAGATCAAGCCTGGGTGATGGGTGCCAATGGGCTCCTAAGAGATAACTTAATGTAACCTGATTTAAGAAATAAAGTAACTGACCTAAAGTGCCTGTTGACCTGCTTTATTTTGCTAACATTGATGGTTCATGGCGTGTTTTTTGTATGGAGATTATGTTTGCTGGTGTGGCAGAGCTTTGTCAAACTGAGGGTGAAGGATGCTGTTAATAAGGGTTGGCACAGGAGAGGGTGACGGATTGCATCCTTCCATCCCCAAGACAGTAAATTATCTTGTTCTTACCTTACTGGGTCACTCTAGAATTGAAAGCTGACAAATTTCAAAATAGATTTAGAGCCTGGATTGCTCAAGCTATCAAAGTAAACTTTTTCAAACTATTGTTGATATTTTGCCAAGCTGGCCCAATGTTGGAACAGGCTGCGGGCTGGCTAAAATGTAGAGTGTTTGTAGATGCTCACCATTCAGCTGTGAATTTGCAGAGGATAATAATGTGTTCCACTGTGGGCAGGATGGCCAAGTTTGTGGGGGAGAAGACAGTTTGAGGAGCAATGGCACTGCTTTTCATGGGTTCTGGGATGGAATGAAGGAGTAGTTCTGCGTCGGCTTTTTTGTTTTACTACACACGGCACCAGATGCCAGACTTGTAATGCTTTATAGGTACATTAAACTACCATGTACAATAAGAACTCAAGAATAAGGTGTCAATTATTTTCACCAAGTACCAAGAATCTTATAGAAATTGGACCACCAACAACTGCCAGCGCCCACACCAAACAAGGGTTTGTCACTCCATTCAGTACTAATGAGTATTTGGCAACTGGTTATTTATTTATTTTGAAAAAAACTATTTTGCAACAGTGATTGTTCTTTTCAAAAATAAAAAAATAAACAGTTGCCAAATACTCATTACTAGTTGAAATCTGAGACACTGTGGGCCCGATTCATGGAATATTTGCCCAGTTAAAAGTGAATTTGCACTGTTGAAAAGTGACTTTGCACTGCCGACCTAAACCCTGATTCATGGAACAGTGCAAAGGGTATTTTTGCTGCACAAAGTCCGGCCAAGGTCATTTTGAACGGCATAAATGACTATGCGCTGACTCTGCCCAGACTTTGCACTGTAAAAATACACATAAATGACTATGCTGCCCAGACTTTGCGCAGCAAAAATACCCTTTGCACTGTTCCACGAATCAGGGTTTGTTTCGGCAGTGCAAAGTCACTTTTCAGCAGTGCAAATTCACTTTAAACCGGGCAAATATTCCATGAATTGGGCCCTGTGTGCTTTTAAAAGCATTACAAAGCATTACACTGTTGTACTTTAAGAATAAATAACCATGCATTATATGGGGGTCTGGCAAACTGAATAAACTGAATTTACACTTATGAGGACCTTTAACAGCCTCAACTCATTCAATAATATGCGCCCCACATGCACATAGGGAGAGTATAGTAAGTGTGCATATTCTGAAACACTGCAATTCACACCTTAGCCACACATGGCGCCACAGGATGACCCATGGGCAGGCTTATCATTATTGTTGAGAACAGATTGAAAGTGCAGAAAATTGATGTAGGTTGTGAACATATCTTAGTTGGGCCTATAACTGGAAACCTCTTGGGAACCCATCATGAGTTTTTATTCATTAATGTTTGTGATCAACCAGGCCTAGCATATACCCCTGATCTCATGAATGCAACAACAAGGGTAATGTAATTTTAGAGCTACTGCTATAGACATAACCATTATTGTAATGGGGGATTTGAATGCTAAAGTTCCAGAGACAGAGCATAATAAGTTAGAAACAAACTTGAGCATACCACCTCCGGTCCTGAGGCAAACAGGGCATAATGTCAAAGGGCACAAATGGCTGAAATACAGGCACAGGCAGGAATTCACCATGGTTAATGTTAGAATGAAGGGGGTCATGCCGGGAGCCTCCACGAGAGTAATTATGAACAGCAGCTCCACGTTACATTACTGCTTCGTTTTGACACTTTTTATTATTTGTTCCTTCAACATAGGTAGAGGTCAGGAAAGAAAGTTGCCCTTATCGATAATCCTTGCTTGCCTTTCCCATGCAGGAAAAAAGGCAAAGGAACATATAGAGGGACCTGGACCAATCCTGCTGAGAATCGCATAAAATGGAGGCAAGGTCCCCTAATGGAAGCAAATACTTCTGCGTTTGAGAGAGGTGGAGAGCTTCTCATCCATACAGGGATGGCGAAGAGCAACGTTCAAGAGGCGAGTAGAGCGAATTCCGAACCATTACATGACCAGCTGAATTTGAATGAAATGCTTGAGGATTCTCTGGCCCAAATAATATAACACAACTTTCTGCAGAAGGCAGCGTGCCATGTCATGTGCTATAAACATTCATCAAATGGTCCTAGGAAACACAAGTATGAACACTGTATACGGTAAAGAAAGGAGCAACTGAGAAGAGATCTTAGGAAGGCAGCCATGAAGTACCTGAATCCTATTGAACTGGCTAATTATATTATAATCATTAAGACCTTACACATGGGTTGTTTACATCAATATAGACGTGCATGGAGCATGGACAGATGGCAGCATATTATGAGTAGCTGTAGTATGATTGATATGCGTGCCTTTTGGCAACTGTTTGACGGCTCTGGAAGTAAGAATGGATTAATGGTTGGGTCTTCTACTGCAGCCTGGGAGCAGTGTATTAAAGATACTTTGGGTAGATCCTCTACTTTAAAAGAACCGCAGAGTAATTGGAACATGGTCTGGGAATGTAATTATAAAGAAGAGGACCCAGTTTCTGAAATTAGAAGTAGTAGGGGTCACAGGCTGCTGGTCCAGATGGGATCTGCAATGCACTCATGAAGCTTAATCCAGAGCTCTGGGTAAAGATCTTAATGCCAAACTTTAAGTACATCAGCCAGACTAACATGATCCCTGAATCATGGCATAAGAGCATCTTAGTCTGAATCTATGTGAAAATATCGAGAAAAAAAACACTGTGAATCCAAAAATACTGAATTAAATGTTTCTTTTATCCCACTTCATTGCATATATATGCGGAGGGGGATGCACTGCAGCCCACCCTATAGCCCCCACATGTATCAATACCCTAACCCATCCCCCACACATATATATACATATATATATGCAGTGAAATGAGGATTTACAAATTCAACATTTTTTGATTCGCAGTGATGGTCTGAACTATTTTGTAATATTACCCTTAGTCCCAGTACATAAGCGTGGTGATGTTGCTGAACCCAGGAGCTACCACATTCTTGCAATGCTGGACACATCAGCTAAGCTGTTAGCCGGACTACTACTGTCTGACATGACTAGTTGGGTTAAACAAAAGCAAATCTTGCGTCCCAACCGGGTGGGATTCCAAAAGTCATTTTCGACGTTGGACAACATCACTGAATTCAACACAATTATTGAGGAGTCTAGTTCATTTGTGAGCAGGCTATTTACATTGCCTACATTGATTTCAGTGCGGCATTCAACTCTGTTGATAGGAACAAGCTCTGGAATAAACTGTTTAATTGGGGTATTACGGACAGTCTCATGAATATGATCATGTCATTATTTCAGAACACTTCTGTAAGAGTTAAGATTGATCAAATGGGGGAATTGACTGTACCTCTCTGGACGCACACTGGCTTAAAACAAGGGTGCATTTTAGCACCTTTATTATTCAATTTATATCTGGCTGATTTATTGGGACATCTGAATAAACTGCAATCATTTCCCCCTAAATTGAGAGGCACGCAAATGCCCTGGTTGGGATTTTCAGACAATCTCCTGCTAATTGATAGGACTCCTAGAGCACTGCAGGCTATCGGCGTCCAGTCATTTTTTCGAATACAATAGTTTCGAAAGGCAAACTTGTGAATTTTTTTTCTCGAAATGCCATTCTTTAGAGTGACAATTTGTTCGAAAAAAATTTGAAAGTTTGCCTTTCGAAACTACGGTTAGGGTTGGGGCTTGGGTTAGGGTTGGTGGCGTGGGGGTTGGGGGGGCTTGAGGGGGAACCCCCCCAATATACACTAAAACCTTGAAACGTTGAATGGAGCTGTCCAGTGCTGAAATTACAGCACTGGACAGCTCCATGTAATGTTTCAAAGTAAACAAAAAGCATTTAAATGCCAATACGCTCAAAAACGTTGAAACGTTACATGGAGCTGTCCAGTGCTGAAATTACAGGCCTGGACAGCTCCATCTAACGTTTCAACGTTACCAAAAAAAAGCTGTGAAATGCTACTTTTAACATGTAAAAGTGCATTTCAATTGAAACCAATCCATGACTATTGTCGACGGATTGGTTTAGAAAGAAATGCACTTTGCATGTTAAACATAGCATGTCACAGCTTTTGTTTTCAAAACTTTTGTTTCGAAACTTTTGATTTGAAACTTTGACTATAAACCCACGCTATCTTAACTCTTAGCAGAATTCATCTATTGACATATTCTTAAAATCAACACAAACAAGACAAATATAACAATCTTCCGGAAACCAGGTAAGAAACCAAGCAAAGGGTTTAATGGACTCTAAACGGTGAAACAACGGAACGGGTGAAAGAGTATAAGTACCTCAGGATTATCATAGACCAAAACCAAAATTGGGGACCACAATTAGAACAGCTAGAAGAGGCTGTGAAACAGCAGTTGCTGGGCATCAAGCGTTTTGCTAAACGACACATGGGAGACTGTATTAAATCTTGAATCTGTGATCAAGATATTCAAGGCCAAAACAGTTACTAAACTCTATATGACACTGACATTTGGACCAGTATGAAGGCTAAGGAGTTAGGGAACATCGAGGCAGGCTGTATTTATTAGGATATACTGATCCTTCCTAAGAGCCTGCCCGTTGATTTTTTACGGAATGAACTAAATATTTACTCGATGGAATCCCACCTACAGTACAAGACAGTCAGATATTGTTGAAAAATACTCTCTTGAGATCGCTGTTAATGGAAGACACTAAACTCAAGCAACTTTCCATCAAATGTTCTATTACTTAGATTGTATGAGAGGATTTGAGGGGTACGAGAGGACTCACAGGGTGAATTTTGAAATAAGTAATTTCTGTGGCTAGATTAAAAACTTCTCTAGATAGAATGCAGAACTGGGTACATTTGTCTACCAAATCCAGCAGTTCGAACTACCTGATAGAAAATGTTCCCCCTTAGTGTATGACATTGTATTTGAATAAGTTTCCAAATGCTCATCTCAGTTCTGAATTAATGAAAGTAAAGTTAAATCTAGTCAGTAAACTCGAGGTGATGGGTGCCAGATTATGTGTGAGACGTGTATTGGAAATGGCAGAACAATTATGAATACATTTGTACATACTTCTCCTTACTCAGGAGCAATACGCTTAGGGCGTTAGGAATCAGACACATTATGAGTTTAGACGGAGATGACATCTGGGAGGACTATGTTAGGGGTAACAATTTTCCTCCCATTTATCATCTCACATGATTATGGATCATCATAAAGGAATGTCTAGAGGAGAAATTGAGAGTGAAATGATTTTGTTTGATATGTTTTTTTTAAAAAGATGTTTGTGATGTATCATTATTTTAATTAATTGTATGATGACGATGTGTTTTATTCATTTAAAAAAGGCCATCTGTATGGCTCTCTTATAATAAAGAAAAAAGAAATATTGCATTTTGAATTTGCTGCTTTATTACTTTCCTATGCTGGACCTATTGGTATATCACATTAAATGGCTGAACTAAAAACATAAAGTTTGCCTAAAAAGAACATCAGTAATGAGGTTAGAATCCAGCACTTACAGATCCTCAGGGCAGGGGCGTAACCTCTCAGCCACCAATTGTATGCCTATGACTTGCATGTGAGCACGTATGTGGCTGCGAATGGTGCTCCTCTCTACATTGTTGCTGTAGGATAAATGTGCGTGCATGATGACCCCCGTTAATTGAGAAGGGGACAGCTAGTGTGAAAATGATAGGCATAGGCCCTCATTACAACTCAGGCGTTAAGGGTTTAACGCCGCCATCGGCGCCGTTAACCCTTAACGCCTGATTACAAGTGTCCATTTGCGGGTTGGTGTTTAACGCCTGCTTTTAGCAGGCGTTAAAAATCCAACCCGCAAAGGGACTTTGGAGCTAATTACGGCACCGTAATTTACGGTGCCGTAATTAGCGCCTTCCCCATTCCCATTATGCCCTATGGAGGCAAAAATGGGAATGGGGAAGGGCAAATGGTGAATGGGGAATTACCGCCCCACTCACCTTGGAATGGGGCGGTAATTCCGCCATCCACCATGGCGGAATCGTAACCTTAGCGGCATGGACCATGGTGCTAATAGCACCATGGTCCTCCGCCAAGGTTGTAATGAGGGCCATGGTCTGACACTACACTACCAGCCAGGTCTCAGGGAGATTTCTGGGGCCAAAATAATGATACCAGGTGTCAGTGATAAAGATGTTTCTCAAACCGCTGTAGCAAACATCGGTCATTGTACATGGGCTGCCACTGAGTCAGGGTGAAGATGGAACCATCCAATGCTCAGCTGTGACTGTAGATGTAGTCACTCAAAGCACTCTTTCACTCACACAGCCGTTCAAGCATACGGGATGTTAAATTATAGTGGGTTGGGGGAGCCATTTTTAGTTCATTTTATGAGAGTTTCTGCTGTGCCTGAAATGCACTCAAGGAATTTCTGGCACTGTATGAGTAGTTAAAATGAGAGTGGATCATGTGTGCTACATCAAGTATTTCATGGAGAGGGGGCAATCCCTGACAAAGTCGGTTTGTTAGAGCACACATGCAAATCATGGCATATACATTTATTTATTTTATTTATGCATTTGTAATGTGCCGAAAGCCCGCAGGCATCAGGGCGCAGACATTGTATTTCCAAGCCTTGGTGCAGCAATGATATTGGCGTTATTGTATATTGCCTTAAAGCTCAATGCTAGATGCCAGCCAGGTAAGCACTCTGCCACCAACTGCTTCACTTCATTCCTTATGTCTACGCTGTAGCTCCACCATCAAAATCTTGCATACACAAAGTGGCTTGCTGTTGTACAGTGAATAGGGGGTTCCTGGAATAGCGCTCATATACCCTATGCGACTGTCAACCCGCAGAATGAAGAATGAAAGATGTAACTCGCTGTTCGGTTCAGCAGGAACTGCACCATTGTTTCCTAAATATGCAAAGAGATATTCTCTCTGATGACCTTTCAAACCATAGCCAATTGACGGCTTCAAGGAGACAGGTATCCCATCAATGGACCAAGTTGACTGGCGGTGAAGTCCAACCTTGATGACATCACTAATGACAACATGACATAGCAGCGTTAGTCATGAAGCAAATTTGCATTCCTGCATGAAGAAACGCAGACACACACAAGTATACATGAAGAACATGCGTATACTTTCTGTAGATAGAGGACAGACACATTTACATATTACCAAAAGCGTTTATTTTTCTTTAGCCAAATGCAGAAATGCAAGAAAGCCAAGCATACTTGGACCAAGCTTGCAGCCGCTTTATTGCAACTAACCATAAGGAGCTATTGGAACATATAAAGAACCTACTGGGCTCTATCGCGACTGACCTCTAAGAAGATATTAAAACATATAGGGAAAGCATAGAATGACTGTAGTGAATACACGAGACCACAGCCTCAAATACATGGAGGGAGAGCTCCAGGTTCTGCAGCAGAAAGCACAGAGAAGGTGTTTGCAGCCAAGGGTAATGGAGGGTGGAAAATTCCTGATTCCTGAGATAGTGAGCCATCTCCAAGAATTCAGAATAAAATCCTCATAATTGCAAACACAAAGACTGTTTTGTGGTCTTTGCACTCGTGACCCAGCAGAGCCAAACAATGGCTATTTACTTGTGGTGAGAAGAGAAGCAGTTCCCAGCGAAGCAGAGACGATTGATAGATGCGTTTCCCACCACAACTTGCAACCTGTAGGCACCCTCTCAGGCTAGTTGATCAGACCAGTGGCAACAATGGGCAAACATAGGCCTTCCCATTACCTTCGAAAGGGTTCACTGAGCGATGTGAACAGAACGGGGTCCCAGACCTGGGAGGATCCACTTCAGCGAAATCAGACGCTCTGATCATGGGGTGGTGTAGAATGTTGCACAGGCCAATGGTCTTCATGCAACTCCACAACAATGTAATAGATCGTTTTTGGGGAGATCTCAGGCGAAGCCACCTGACATGCTAGACTGATGAGGATTGAAATGTATACAGGCTCTATAGGTAATATACTAGGTAATAGACTCGAGTTAGCCAATTGGGATACCCCTTAGGTTTTTTGGGATGGAGTTGATATTTGTGATGTCACTGAGGTATAAAACCAGGTGACACTCATTCATGGGTTGTGATTGCTGGAGATTTGATTTATCGAGGCTAGATTCTACATTCTTTTACAAATACAATGGCAATTCCAATCTGAACGAGAGTACCACCAGCAACCCCATACACGTGTTTCACCCTTGTTGGGGATCATCAGTGAGGTGAAGCTGATGCCTCTCTAAGCACAGTGAGAGGGAGACCACGTCTGGTTGCCCCCAGGAGACCCAGGGTTACCAATCCCAGGTTCCTTAAAAAATAGTTTTACAAAGGTAGCGGGCGCCCCTCTTTCGGCAGAACAGACATGATAACCTGTTCAGTGGTTATTAACCACTTGAGAGTTCGCAGCCACTGCTTTTACTCACTGTGCCTTTCACAGATGGGAAATATCAATTTGCATATCAGTCTTTGTCCTGCCCAGGGGCAGTCCAGCACCGAAATACAATGGCAATTCCAATCTGAACGAGAGTACCACCAGCAACCCCATACACGTGTTTCACCCTTGTTGGGGATCATCAGTGAGGTGAAGCTGATGCCTCTCTAAGCACAGTGAGAGGGAGACCATGTCTGGTTGCCCCCAGGAGACCCAGGGTTACCAATCCCAGGTTCCTTAAAAAATAGTTTTACAAAGGTAGCGGGCGCCCCTCTTTCGGCAGAACAGACATGATAACCTGTTCAGTCGTTATTAACCACTTGAGAGTTCGCAGCCACTGCTTTTACTCACTGTGCCTTTCACAGATGGGAAATATCAATTTGCATATCAGTCTTTGTCCTGCCCAGGGGCAGTCCAGCACCGAAATACAATGGCAATTCCAATCTGAACGAGAGTACCACCAGCAACCCCATACACGTGTTTCACCCTTGTTGGGGATCATCAGTGAGGTGAAGCTGATGCCTCTCTAAGCACAGTGAGAGGGAGACCATGTCTGGTTGCCCCCAGGAGACCCAGGGTTACCAATCCCAGGTTCCTTAAAAAATAGTTTTACAAAGGTAGCGGGCGCCCCTCTCTCGGCAGAACAGACATGATAACCTGTTCAGTGGTTATTAACCACTTGAGAGTTCGCAGCCACTGCTTTTACTCACTGTGCCTTTCACAGATGGGAAATATCAATTTGCATATCAGTCTTTGTCCTGCAGTCCAGCACCGAAATACAATGGCAATTCCAATCTGAACGAGAGTACCACCAGCAACCCCATACACGTGTTTCACCCTTGTTGGGGATCATCAGTGAGGTGAAGCTGATGCCTCTCTAAGCTCAGTGAGAGGGAGAGGGAGACCACGTCTGGTTGCCCCCAGGAGACCCAGGGTTACCAATCCCAGGTTCCTTAAAAAATAGTTTTACAAAGGTAGCGGGCGCCCCTCTCTCGGCAGAACAGACATGATAACCTGTTCAGTGGTTATTAACCACTTGAGAGTTCGCAGCCACTGCTTTTACTCACTGTGCCTTTCACAGATGGGAAATATCAATTTGCATATCAGTCTTTGTCCTGCCCAGGGGCAGTCCAGCACCGAAATACAATGGCAATTCCAATCTGAACGAGAGTACCACCAGCAACCCCATACACGTGTTTCACCCTTGTTGGGGATCATCAGTGAGGTGAAGCTGATGCCTCTCTAAGCACAGTGAGAGGGAGACCACGTCTGGTTGCCCCCAGGAGACCCAGGGTTACCAATCCCAGGTTCCTTAAAAAATAGTTTTACAAAGGTAGCGGGCGCCCCTCTCTCGGCAGAACCGACATGATAACCTGTTCAGTGGTTATTAACCACTTGAGAGTTTGCAGCCACCGCTTTTACTCACTGTGCCTTTCACAGATGGGAAATATCAATTTGCATATCAGTCTTTGTCCTGCCCAGGGGCAGTCCAGCACCGAAATACAATGGCAATTCCAATCTGAACGAGAGTACCACCAGCAACCCCATACACGTGTTTCACCCTTGTTGGGGATCATCAGTGAGGTGAAGCTGATGCCTCTCTAAGCACAGTGAGAGGGAGACCACGTCTGGTTGCCCCCAGGAGACCCAGGGTTACCAATCCCAGGTTCCTTAAAAAATAGTTTTACAAAGGTAGCGGGCGCCCCTCTCTCGGCAGAACAGACATGATAACCTGTTCAGTGGTTATTAACCACTTGAGAGTTCGCAGCCACTGCTTTTACTCACTGTGCCTTTCACAGATGGGAAATATCAATTTGCATATCAGTCTTTGTCCTGCCCAGGGGCAGTCCAGCACCGAAATACAATGGCAATTCCAATCTGAACGAGAGCACCACCAGCAACCCCATACACGTGTTTCACCCTTGTTGGGGATCATCAGTGAGGTGAAGCTGATGCCTCTCTAAGCACAGTGAGAGGGAGACCACGTCTGGTTGCCCCCAGGAGACCCAGGGTTACCAATCCCAGGTTCCTTAAAAAATAGTTTTACAAAGGTAGCGGGCGCCCCTCTCTCGGCAGAACAGACATGATAACCTGTTCAGTGGTTATTAACCACTTGAGAGTTCGCAGCCACTGCTTTTACTCACTGTGCCTTTCACAGATGGGAAATATCAATTTGCATATCAGTCTTTGTCCTGCCCAGGGGCAGTCCAGCACCGAAATACAATGGCAATTCCAATCTGAACGAGAGTACCACCAGCAACCCCATACACGTGTTTCACCCTTGTTGGGGATCATCAGTGAGGTGAAGCTGATGCCTCTCTAAGCACAGTGAGAGGGAGACCACGTCTGGTTGCCCCCAGGAGACCCAGGGTTACCAATCCCAGGTTCCTTAAAAAATAGTTTTACAAAGGTAGCGGGCGCCCCTCTCTCGGCAGAACAGACATGATAACCTGTTCAGTGGTTATTAACCACTTGAGAGTTCGCAGCCACTGCTTTTACTCACTGTGCCTTTCACAGATGGGAAATATCAATTTGCATATCAGTCTTTGTCCTGCCCAGGGGCAGTCCAGCACCGAAATACAATGGCAATTCCAATCTGAACGAGAGTACCACCAGCAATCCCATACACGTGTTTCACCCTTGTTGGGGATCATCAGTGAGGTGAAGCTGATGCCTCTCTAAGCACAGTGAGAGGGAGACCACGTCTGGTTGCCCCCAGGAGACCCAGGGTTACCAATCCCAGGTTCCTTAAAAAATAGTTTTACAAAGGTAGCGGGCGCCCCTCTCTCGGCAGAACAGAAATGATAACCTGTTCAGTGGTTATTAACCACTTGAGAGTTCGCAGCCACTGCTTTTACTCACTGTGCCTTTCACAGATGGGAAATATCAATTTGCATATCAGTCTTTGTCCTGCCCAGGGGCAGTCCAGCACCGAAATACAATGGCAATTCCAATCTGAACGAGAGTACCACCAGCAACCCCATACACGTGTTTCACCCTTGTTGGGGATCAACAGTGAGGTGAAGCTGATGCCTCTCTAAGCACAGTGAGAGGGAGACCACGTCTGGTTGCCCCCAGGAGACCCAGGGTTACCAATCCCAGGTTCCTTAAAAAATAGTTTTACAAAGGTAGCGGGCGCCCCTCTCTCGGCAGAACAGACATGATAACCTGTTCAGTGGTTATTAACCACTTGAGAGTTCGCAGCCACTGCTTTTACTCACTGTGCCTTTCACAGATGGGAAATATCAATTTGCATATCAGTCTTTGTCCTGCCCAGGGGCAGTCCAGCACCGAAATACAATGGCAATTCCAATCTGAACGAGAGTACCACCAGCAACCCCATACACGTGTTTCACCCTTGTTGGGGATCATCAGTGAGGTGAAGCTGATGCCTCTCTAAGCACAGTGAGAGGGAGACCACGTCTGGTTGCCCCCAGGAGACCCAGGGTTACCAATCCCAGGTTCCTTAAAAAATAGTTTTACAAAGGTAGCGGGCGCCCCTCTCTCGGCAGAACAGACATGATAACCTGTTCAGTGGTTATTAACCACTTGAGAGTTCGCAGCCACTGCTTTTACTCACTGTGCCTTTCACAGATGGGAAATATCAATTTGCATATCAGTCTTTGTCCTGCCCAGGGGCAGTCCAGCACCGAAATACAATGGCAATTCCAATCTGAACGAGAGTACCACCAGCAACCCCATACACGTGTTTCACCCTTGTTGGGGATCATCAGTGAGGTGAAGCTGATGCCTCTCTAAGCACAGTGAGAGGGAGACCACGTCTGGTTGCCCCCAGGAGACCCAGGGTTACCAATCCCAGGTTCCTTAAAAAATAGTTTTACAAAGGTAGCGGGCGCCCCTCTCTCGGCAGAACAGACATGATAACCTGTTCAGTGGTTATTAACCACTTGAGAGTTCGCAGCCACTGCTTTTACTCACTGTGCCTTTCACAGATGGGAAATATCAATTTGCATATCAGTCTTTGTCCTGCCCAGGGGCAGTCCAGCACCGAAATACAATGGCAATTCCAATCTGAACGAGAGTACCACCAGCAACCCCATACACGTGTTTCACCCTTGTTGGGGATCATCAGTGAGGTGAAGCTGATGCCTCTCTAAGCACAGTGAGAGGGAGACCAGGTCTGGTTGCCCCCAGGAGACCCAGGGTTACCAATCCCAGTTTCCTTAAAAAATAGTTTTACAAAGGTAGCGGGCGCCCCTCTCTCGGCAGAACAGACATGATAACCTGTTCAGTGGTTATTAACCACTTGAGAGTTCGCAGCCACTAAAAGCAGTGGCTGCGAACTCTCAAGTGGTTAACAACCACTGAACAGGTTATCAGGCCTTGTTCTGTCGAGAGAGGGGCGCCCGCTACCTTTGCAAACTAAATTTCAAGGAACCTGGGATTGGTAACCCTAGGTCTCCTGGGGGCAACCAGACGTGGTCTCCCTCTCACTGTGCTTAGAGAGGCATCAGCTTCACCTCACTGATGATCCCCAACAAGGGTGAAACACGTGTATGGGGTTGCTGGTGGTACTCTCGTTCAGGTTGGAATTGCCATTGCATTTCGGTGCTGGACTGCCCCTGGGCAGGACAAAGACTGATATGCAAATGTATATTTCCCACCTGTGAAAAGCACAGTGAGTAAAAGCAGTGGCTGCGAACTCTCAAGTGGTTAACAACCACTGAACAGGTTATCAGGCCTTGTTCTGTCGAGAGAGGGGCGCCCACTACCTTTGCAAACTAAATTTCAAGGAACCTGGGATTGGTAACCCTAGGTCTCCTGGGGGCAACCAGACGTGGTCTCCCTCTCACTGTGCTTAGAGAGGCATCAGCTTCACCTCACTGATGATCCCCAACAAGGGTGAAACACGTGTATGGGGTTGCTGGTGGTACTCTCGTTCAGGTTGGAATTTCCATTGCATTTCGGTGCTGGACTGCCCCTGGGCAGGACAAAGACTGATATGCAGATGTATATTTCCCATCTGTGAAAAGCACAGTGAGTAAAAGCAGTGGCTGCGAACTCTCAAGTGGTTAACAACCACTGAACAGGTTATCAGGCCTTGTTCTGTCGAGAGAGGGGCGCCCGCTACCTTTGCAAACTAAATTTCAAGGAACCTGGGATTGGTAACCCTAGGTCTCCTGGGGGCAACCAGACGTGGTCTCCCTCTCACTGTGCTTAGAGAGGCATCAGCTTCACCTCACTGATGATCCCCAACAAGGGTGAAACACGTGTATGGGGTTGCTGGTGGTACTCTCGTTCAGGTTGGAATTGCCATTGCATTTCGGTGCTGGACTGCCCCTGGGCAGGACAAAGACTGATATGCAGATGTATATTTCCCATCTGTGAAAAGCACAGTGAGTAAAAGCAGTGGCTGCGAACTCTCAAGTGGTTAACAACCACTGAACAGGTTATCAGGCCTTGTTCTGTCGAGAGAGGGGCGCCCGCTACCTTTGCAAACTAAATTTCAAGGAACCTGGGATTGGTAACCCTAGGTCTCCTGGGGGCAACCAGACGTGGTCTCCCTCTCACTGTGCTTAGAGAGGCATCAGCTTCACCTCACTGATGATCCCCAACAAGGGTGAAACACGTGTATGGGGTTGCTGGTGGTACTCTCGTTCAGGTTGGAATTGCCATTGCATTTCGGTGCTGGACTGCCCCTGGGCAGGACAAAGACTGATATGCAGATGTATATTTCCCATCTGTGAAAAGCACAGTGAGTAAAAGCAGTGGCTGCGAACTCTCAAGTGGTTAACAACCACTGAACAGGTTATCAGGCCTTGTTCTGTCGAGAGAGGGGCGCCCGCTACCTTTGCAAACTAAATTTAAAGGAACCTGGGATTGGTAACCCTAGGTCTCCTGGGGGCAACCAGACGTGGTCTCCCTCTCACTGTGCTTAGAGAGGCATCAGCTTCACCTCACTGATGATCCCCAACAAGGGTGAAACACGTGTATGGGGTTGCTGGTGGTACTCTCGTTCAGGTTGGAATTGCCATTGCATTTCGGTGCTGGACTGCCCCTGGGCAGGACAAAGACTGATATGCAGATGTATATTTCCCATCTGTGAAAAGCACAGTGAGTAAAAGCAGTGGCTGCGAACTCTCAAGTGGTTAACAACCACTGAACAGGTTATCAGGCCTTGTTCTGTCGAGAGAGGGGCGCCCGCTACCTTTGCAAACTAAATTTCAAGGAACCTGGGATTGGTAACCCTAGGTCTCCTGGGGGCAACCAGACGTGGTCTCCCTCTCACTGTGCTTAGAGAGGCATCAGCTTCACCTCACTGATGATCCCCAACAAGGGTGAAACACGTGTATGGGGTTGCTGGTGGTACTCTTGTTCAGGTTGGAATTGCCATTGCATTTCGGTGCTGGACTGCCCCTGGGCAGGACAAAGACTGATATGCAGATGTATATTTCCCATCTGTGAAAAGCACAGTGAGTAAAAGCAGTGGCTGCGAACTCTCAAGTGGTTAACAACCACTGAACAGGTTATCAGGCCTTGTTCTGTCGAGAGAGGGGCGCCCGCTACCTTTGCAAACTAAATTTCAAGGAACCTGGGATTGGTAACCCTAGGTCTCCTGGGGGCAACCAGACGTGGTCTCCCTCTCACTGTGCTTAGAGAGGCATCAGCTTCACCTCACTGATGATCCCCAACAAGGGTGAAACACGTGTATGGGGTTGCTGGTGGTACTCTCGTTCAGGTTGGAATTGCCATTGCATTTCGGTGCTGGACTGCCCCTGGGCAGGACAAAGACTGATATGCAGATGTATATTTCCCATCTGTGAAAAGCACAGTGAGTAAAAGCAGTGGCTGCGAACTCTCAAGTGGTTAACAACCACTGAACAGGTTATCAGGCCTTGTTCTGTCGAGAGAGGGGCGCCCGCTACCTTTGCAAACTAAATTTCAAGGAACCTGGGATTGGTAACCCTAGGTCTCCTGGGGGCAACCAGACGTGGTCTCCCTCTCACTGTGCTTAGAGAGGCATCAGCTTCACCTCACTGATGATCCCCAACAAGGGTGAAACACGTGTATGGGGTTGCTGGTGGTACTCTCGTTCAGGTTGGAATTGCCATTGCATTTCGGTGCTGGACTGCCCCTGGGCAGGACAAAGACTGATATGCAAATGTATATTTCCCATCTGTGAAAAGCACAGTGAGTAAAAGCAGTGGCTGCGAACTCTCAAGTGGTTAACAACCACTGAACAGGTTATCAGGCCTTGTTCTGTCGAGAGAGGGGCGCCCGCTACCTTTGCAAACTAAATTTCAAGGAACCTGGGATTGGTAACCCTAGGTCTCCTGGGGGCAACCAGACGTGGTCTCCCTCTCACTGTGCTTAGAGAGGCATCAGCTTCACCTCACTGATGATCCCCAACAAGGGTGAAACACGTGTATGGGGTTGCTGGTGGTACTCTCGTTCAGGTTGGAATTGCCATTGCATTTCGGTGCTGGACTGCCCCTGGGCAGGACAAAGACTGATATGCAGATGTATATTTCCCATCTGTGAAAAGCACAGTGAGTAAAAGCAGTGGCTGCGAACTCTCAAGTGGTTAACAACCACTGAACAGGTTATCAGGTCTTGTTCTGTCGAGAGAGGGGCGCCCGCTACCTTTGCAAACTAGATTCTACATTCGCCTGGGATTCAGACCAAGGCTAAATTCTTCATTCTCCTAATAACAGTCCAAAAACCTGAGTTCTAGCTGTATTAATTACTGTGTGTATGACCACCTGGAATGAAAGACTTGATGATATTAAATGCACCAGGATTTAAACAATTGCTCTGTGTAGGTTCATTCACTGAGCATTAGATGCATCTAGAAAGAGGACAATTACTTAGTCCAAGTCCACCTGTGAAAACAAAATCAAAATATCGAGGCTGAGTACCCCAAAAGGAAATACACCGAACACGGGTTACAAAGGAACATACAAAGTACTTTATTTTATACTGTATCCAGTTACAAAAACAGAGCAAAATCAAATAGCTATCGGCCCTCAGTACAACACAACGAACTCCCGCGTGGTTCAGTGTGTTCAGTGAGAGACGCTGTACATTACAATGCATTGGCTTTTTATACACTTTGTGAGCACGATGTCCAGCCCCACTTCGGGTTAATATTCCACTTAATACATGACCGATCTAGGGTTCATGCCAAGTCTCGAACAACCGCATATAACTGGTTTGCTTTTAATACATGTATCAACAAGCCTATACAACTTGTAATCTGGGATTTTCCATGTTAGTCTTCTTAAACATTAATACAATGTGGTTAAACAAGTGTTCTATGTTCAGTATTTGAATACATTGTTTTTGTAGTATACTCGTGGATTAGTTTCTTTACACAAGTAATCCCTTACACACAAGTCAATGAAGGACAAGGTCTCAGTTCACGACCTCAACAAGTGGCCTGCAGGAAAGTTACATATTAGCTATGTACAGAGGTCAAGAAGGCCATGTTGTATTTTGGAATGACATCGTCCACCATTTTAACTCACAGGGTGACTTTTACAAAGCGAATCCTAAAATGGCAGATTGGCCTAAAATGGCAGCTTACATTGATTTAAGGTCAGGACCTTGCAACACGGATTCTTTCGTAAGCGAATTTTGAGCAGCTTGGCGTAGGCCAATATACCTATATTTGTTGCAATAGGAGGCACAATATAATTTCTCTTTTGAAAAACCCTCCTTTTGGCCTATGCCAAGTGCTAAAACTACTTTGGATCTCCTTGCAAATAACTCCATGCATCATCGTCCATGCACCCCGAATCGCTGTCAGAAATATCTATTGCCATTAGGTCATTTGCTAAAATTTCTTTCAACACATATTCTTTGCAAGTTTTATTTGGGGCATACACTTTATGTCCTATCGAACCTATCGCTTGTGCGCAACATCCCCCTAGCATCAAACACATACCAGGTAGACACTGAATACAGCGACAAAGAAACAACAGGATTCCCAAAATAATTAACAAGACCGAAAGTACCTTCCAACCCCAAGATCGCAAGAAGTCCCAGAACCAAGCGCTTAGATCCCCGTTTCCCTCGGGAACATGCACTTCGGAACTAAGGACATGCAGATTCTGTATTGCCTTGAAGATAGATGGGGAGGAATCTGGTACGAAAACAGAGCAAGCGGACCCCACTAACTTACACACTCCACCACGCTCAGCCAGAATGACATCTAATGCCATCCGGTTTTGAAGTGCTACTAGTCTTATCGCCTTCTGTTCTAACGTCATATTATAGAGTATGTCCGTGGTCTGGGTGATGGTTCTCTCCAGTACTCTCGCTAGTTTTCTGATCTCTTCTGAATTCGCTATGTGCCCCCAAAATGGCACAACTGATTTAGCTATATCTCCCAAGATTTGTGCTGGGGTGTCACCATTCTCTTCCCGCCGTGGACGAGCCTTTGAAACTTCTCTTGTACTAGCTATAAACACCCCAGGTAACAGGATCCCTAAATGACAGGTTCCCTGCCAATCCCTGGGCAACCATGGGAATGCTACATTACCGCAGACAAAGTAGACAGGTTCACCTACATACGAAGGTCTTTTTTCCCCAGTCAAATTTGCAACTTTGGCACAACCTAGAATATTTCCCATTGACTGAGTTCCATTCCTCTGTATGCAAAAAGAAACTGAATCGGGGCTATGATTAACAGTGTAAGAAGGAGGCATGGCATCCTTATTGCCTATTGGAGCCATCTTAAAGGAAATCAAAGATTGGAAAGGACGAGACAATCTGTCAGAAGGCCTAATAGAAGCAACGTTAGGTTTACTCCTGTTTGCAAAAAACAAGCATCCCATGGGAGTCAAAACACGTTTCTCAAAACTATTCAAATTGGTGCCATCAAAGTTCCCCGAGATGGTATCCTTCCATCGGCCAAAGAACAGTGCTCTAAGAGAAGCATAGCAAGCAGTTGTCAAAGGTAAAGGATGTGTTGCGGTAAATGTGAGCAGACCCAACAGTTAGACTTATTAAAAATGGCATGCATAGCATTCATGATAAGCAGTAGAGTGTTATTGTGGTACCTTTGTCTATGCTGAGAGTCCCTAGGGGATAGAGTAAGCAAATGTACAAAGGGAGTAGGAACAAAAGGTATACTTTCAGTAGGTAAAAAAGTTCTAAAGAATGAGTATCCTCAAGGTACCACAATCCTAAGGCAGCGACTATTAAAAACCCAAATATCATTATAAAAATACAGCAATACATTTTCGGGGCCCAGGCATTTTTTCCTTTGTCCCAGTTGGTCTCCCCCTTATTTACAAGTCCCATACGAGCGGTAGTGGTAGCAGGCATTGTAGTCTTCAAATGGATACCCCAATGTTCGTTGCTGGTGACCTCCCGGTCGAGCGACTTCTTAGTCCTTCCACAACCCTAGCCACCAGAAACCCCTTTCTCAAATTTGAGCAAAAACAAGCCCTCAATGATCCTTTTCTTCTTCAAATGCACAGCCGAACCGTGCCATAAGTCTATCAGATGCATAGCAAAACCGTGCCATAAGTCTATTTTCTTGGACGCAGATTGTACCTTACTTTTCCCGGTACTGATTGATCCGGAAACAATATGTCGTCACTTCCTGCTGGAAGCAACGTGTCAGAAACAAGTGAAGAAGGCGAATTTGAAATAGCAGTTTCCGGATGCAAAACTTTTGGAGAGTGTGGAGACAAAATAGCAGCTTCCCCAAGCCTCACGGGCTCAGAGAGATTCTCCGACATACTCTCAGTGCTACTTACTGCTTTAGGATTGTTGGTTGCAGTATCAGCGAGGGGTTCTGTTTCTTCTGTAACGTGTGGCACAGGGTGAGGAAGTTTCTTGACATGAGACGCGTGGATCTAGTTCTTTCTCCCAGAGACCCGCACCGCTGTCTGGGTAACCAACAGGACTTGGAACGGCCAACGACAGCAAGGCGCAAGGCAGGAAGAGCACTCAAATGCTTTGATGAGCACCCAGCTTCCAGGCCGTATGCTGTGGCCCGGGCCCTCGTATCGCACAGGTAGAGCTTCTCGTACCTGGTGATAAATCAGATACAGGTTTTTAGTAAACTGGCTGCAATAATCTGAAAGTAATACATTTTCAACTTTTCTAAATGAATTGCATTTAGGAAGGTTCCAAGTATTGGCAGGTCTCCCCATTACCACCTCAAAAGGAGAGAGCCCAGTCTTAGTTTGAGGGGTTGTATGCATGGATAACAACATGATCGGTAAGGCGTCCGGGCATTTTAGTCTGGTGCCGGCACACGTTTTAGCGAGCTTATTCTTAATGATACCGTTGTGGCTTTCTACTAGTCCGGCGCTCTGAGCATGTCTGGCCGAATGGAACCGTTTGTCAATTCGTAATGCCGTACATATCTGCAGAATTACAGCAGCGACAAAATGTGGACCATTGTCCGACCAGATAACTCTTGGTAGCCCGAACCGCGGGAAGTATTCCCTTAACATGATTTTTGCAATAGTCATTGCTGTAGCATCTTTAACAGGGAAAGCCTCAACGCATTTACTAAAAGTGCAGATAACCACGAGCACATATTTTTTATTCTCACATCGTTCCATTTCAATAAAGTCAAAGTGGCTCATTTCGAAGGTGACAGAGGGTGGCCCAAAACTTCCCTTTGGAGTTACTTTCCCCTTTCCCACATTGTGTTGTGGGCAAATCATGCAATCCTGGACGTAGCGTTGGGCAATTTTTGAAATTTTGTCATTTACCCAAACTTTCTTTAACATTTTTGTCATCTTCTGGGCACATACATGCGTACGGCCATGGGCCATGATGACCATCATTATTACATACGCGTCAGGGAGTAGCCATTTCCCTTCCACCATATCCACCCAACACCCGTCATCATCAAGTTTCCCCAAGCCTTCAGCCCACCTTTTGGATTCTTCTAACGTGGCATCACTTTGGATATCCCCCACAGACCCAACACCCTCATCCATTGCATAAGCATTTACAGTCTCCCTTGAAACGTACATCTCCGTAAGGAGATCGGTAGCAGTTTGTTTAGCTATCTGATCAGCGAAAGCATTCCCTTTCCCTATATCATCTGTAACCTTTCGATGTGCTGCACATTTCATAACTGCTAACTGAGTAGGGAGCGCAAACGCTGAGAGTAGTTGTACTATTAGGGAGCCATGTTGGATTTTGGTGCCATGTGAAGTTAGGAACCCTCTCTTTGACCAAAGTCTCCCAAAGTTGTGAACCACCCCAAAGGCATACTGACTATCAGTATATATATTTACTGCAAGCCCTTCAGAAAGTTCACAAGCTCGGGTCAATGCTATAATCTCTGCGGCCTGCGCAGAATTATGCGTGATTCTCTTAGTTTCTACAACCGTGCTTAATGTAGTGATTGCATAAGCAGCTGTGGATGTACCATCCGGAGGTTTGAAGCAGGAGCCATCACAAAACAGTTCTCCTTGCAGATTATCCAAAGGAGTGTCTTTCAAATCAATTCTACCCTTTGTCTCTTGTTCAGTGGTATACAGACAATCATGTGGCTCTTCATCGCCGCAAGTAGTATCTTGCGGGAAAGGTAGGAGTTCAGCCGAATTAAGAACACAACACCTCTTAATTTGAATGTGAGGAGCAAACAAGATCAATTCATATCTTGTCAACTGTGCAGAAGTGAGGTGTTGTGTTTGAGTTCGGTTCAGTAGAACATCTACAGAGTGAGGCACCATCAGGGTGAGATCATGGCCTAGGACCATTCCCTCACTCTGTATTACAGACGCAGCAGCAGCGACAGCTCTCAAACATCTTGGCAAAGCGCATGTTATAGGATCAAGGGCGGAAGAAATGTAACCGCACGGCCTATTCTTCCCTCGATGTTCCTGCGTTAATACAGCCAAAGCACATCCATCACATTCATGCACAAACAACACAAAGGACTTTTCATAGTTTGGTGTGCCCAAAACTGGTGCAGAGCATAATGCAGTCTTAAGCAAGTCAAACGATTTCTGGTGTTCTGCGTTCCATGGCAATGGCGAAAAAATGCCCTTCTTCGTCAAAGCCAACATCGCTTTGATCACTAGTGAAAAATGTGGGATCCACAACCTACAGTAAGAAGCCATACCTATCAAGGCTCTAACTTCCTTCTGTGTATTTGGGACAGACATGCCAGAAATGTTTTTTATTCTTTCAGGTGTCAATCTTCTTCCCTCCTTTGACAGGAGATAGCCTAAATAGGCGACCTCCTGGCAACAATATTGACATTTTTTAAGCAAAGCTTTGTGACCATGCTTAGCTAGATGGATAAGCAATAACACAGTGCCCTCCTTACCGGCGCTCTCAGAGTCAGCAGCTAAAAGCAAGTCATCAACGTACTGAAGCAATGTACAGGTAGAGGGCAATTCAAGGGTATCAAGTTGTTCTTTCAAAGCCCTACTATAAATGCTAGGACTCTCTGTGTACCCTTGAGGTGCACGATTAAATGTGAACGAGCGTCCCCCTAAGGTGAACGCGAACAAGTATCTACTATCCTTGTGTATAGGAATACTAAAGAAAGCATTCTTTAGATCCACCACACAAAAGTAAGTAGCTGTAGCTGGAATCATGGTTAGGATTGTCGTTACATGAGGCACAATTGGAAATTGTGGAGCCACAACTTTATTAATGGCACGTAAATCAATTATGAAACGGAATGGAATTGCATTGTCGCCTTTCTTGTACACGGGTAAAATCGGACTATTACACAAACTTCCTGAAATTTCTTCAATCACCCCGCGATGCACAAAATCAGAAACAATGCATTTCAAAGCTGGCTCGCTCTCAACTGAAATCTTATACTGGGGAATGGGTGGCAGCTCAATTCAATGTTTCAAAACTATCTTAACAGGTTCAATCTGTAAAACACCGACATCATTGTCGTGAACAGCCCACAAGCGCTTTGGTACATTTATGAATTCTGGCGGCAAAGGTCTAGTCAAGAATTGCGAGACAGGAGGGGGCGTGGCCAGCAAGCGTGCGATGACGACGTGAATCTTCGGCGCTCCCGTGGCCGCCTGAAACATCCTGCAATATCCTGTCATATGGATCGTGTAAAAGCAAAATAAAGATAACTCCGGGCGGCGGAACCTCGGAGCATTACCCGGCGGAGAACAGAGCTAAGTTTTGCCCGGGAACTTCCCGAACAAGATGGCCACCGCCAAGACCCGCTGAAGCGTGACAGGGATTAGCGAACGCAGCCCACAAGCCCCGACAGCCGAACGCAGCAACTGTGCCTAGCATCCCAGGCCGATCCGAGGGCGCGCCACCACCGAATCCTGTCATCTGTCCCCAGTATGGCCGGGGCGTGGAAGACCAGAGTGGGCGAGCCCCCCGGCCTGCGACATCGGCTGGGTCTGCGTTCGGAGCCGCGTGGTGCGGCAAGGGGATGGGGTGCGGATGACTCGAACCCCCCAGAGACAGAGAGCGGATCCCCCCGGAGGGGGAACCCGATACAGGCGGCGACAGCTCGGAATCCAACCTCCAGCCCCCCTGGACCCTGGAACTAAAGCGAACGGCCACGCGGGACCTGCCAACTCGAATCCGGTGTGCCCATAGGGAGTGCCCCTGGGGGAAACCATAATGTACACGCAATACGGGCAGAAGCACACCGACATCTCCACTGCGCAAAAGAAGCCAATCCTGTCGAACGGGGCCTCCTCCATGGGCACTGACAGATATACGGGGCCCTACACAAAGCAACACCATGGGCAAAGAAAAGAGCAGAAAGACCTCGACACAAAGCACCATGGACCAATACGCCACAAGCACATCCACTGTACAGGGCACTGAGGACCATGGAGTGACCCCCCCTCCGCCAGACGAGACCGTCTCTCTCAAGGATGTGATGGCCGCCATCGCCAGCTCGCGCTCCTCGGTGGAGCAAATAATGGACGCCATCTCTACTGAGGTTTCATTCCTCCGCCATGATCTCCAAAAACTGTCATCCCGAACTGGGGAAGCGGCACAACGTATCGCCGGTGTGGAGGATGGCCTCGGTGGGGTACACCAACAACTGGCGCAAGCATTAACTAGACTGAAAACCCTGGAGTCCCGAGTGGATGAGGGTGAAGGCAGGTGCCGCCACAACAACATCCGCATCCTGGGACTGCCAGAACGTGAAGAGGGACCCAGCATGGAACTTTTTCTGGAGGAATGGTTGGCAGACCTGTATGCGCCAAAGACTCTCAAATTTTTTCTCGGTGGAACGTGCACACCGCATACCTGCAGGCCGCCCGACCCCGGGTGCACCCCCAAGGGCAATCATAGCAAGGCTGCTCAATTATCGAGACAGGGACGCCATTTTACAAATGGCCCGAACCAAAGGGACAATGACATATAACGGAGCCAGAATTGCCTTCTATGCAGATTACACCCGCGAGGTCCAGAAAGCCAGACAATCCTTCGAGCACCTTAAAAGGAACCTCCATTCCATGAACGTGAGATATGGGCTGCTGTTCCCGGCCCAGTTAAAAATCCAGCATGAAGGTAAAAGCGTCCACTTCACCAATCCTCAGGAAGCCTGGAAATGGGCCGAGACCCACATCATAGGGGACTGGACCGCACCCGTTCAAAACCGCAGAGGTAGACCAAGACCCCGACCGGGGGGAGAGGGACCCGCCCAACAACCCATACCGGAGATCCCAGCGGACCCGGACAAAGACCGCGATCCCTGACAGGGTCCCTGGAACAGCCATGTTGGCCAGAGAGGGGGACTCACGGTACCATCAGTAACCTCAACGATCGATCCCTTTCTTGGCAACCATTTGCAATGCAACGCCCCTTCTGGGTCGACACCAGTGATGGGAAGCCGTCGCTCCCACACAATTGATCAGAGAGCCACACGCTGCCATCGCTAACACACCATGCCATCGGCGGACACCACGCCCCTGATCCGAGTTACCAGACCCGCAAGCGAGTAGTAAATTCGTAGGTAGGTGACCACAGTTCAGATTAAGTTAATCTGGCAACACTGTTTTGAGCGGCAGTAGAGTTTGGGCAACAGATACTTCATGTTGGGGAGGAGAATGGGGAGGGGGGAAGGGAGACAGTTCTACATTCGTTACTTTCCGGGAAATCACACTATATCCACACTGATCAAGATGCCACCGAACACACCATATCCGATGGCAACGTCACCACCTCACACACACGCCACATCTCCACGGCCAAACGCACCATGCACCCATCTGGCACAACACTTCAGATCACTAGACAGCAATGACCACACAGCGCCAAGATGACCCCACTTATGGAAACGCACTAGCCCCAACGACACCCCACGAACGCCACAGGTCACTCAAAATCATTACATGGAACATAAACGGCATGGGCTCAAGTATCAAACGCTGATTAGTCACGCAATTCCTTAACAGACGCTCTCCCGAGATAGCCCTCCTTACCGAGACCCACTTACAAGGTTCAATCTGCCAGTTCTTTCACAGAACTAATTACCGACTAGCATACCATGCAGGGTACACGATGGGCTCCCGGGGCGCCCTGATCCTTTTACATAAGCGACTCCCGTTTGATCTATCTGCTGTGGTACAGGACCGCAATGGCCGTTTTGTGATGATCCGGGGCGCGCTGAGGGGAGAGACAGTGGCCATTCTAGCAATATATTCTCTGCCGGGGTTGGGGGAGGGTCTCCTGAGGGAGGTGACGGCCCTGATGGCACAACAGCAAGCAGAGGTGTGGATTGTGGGGGGGATATTAACGATGTTATGTGCAACACACTTGACCGGACCCACATCCGCAGCCGGAACCCAGACCGTCCCACGTGGCTGGCGACCTTCACATCAGCGATTGGTCTGAGTGACGTGTGGAGAGAACTCCACCCTACAGACCAAGGATTCTCCTTCCACTCGGGGGTCCGAAATAGCGGAAGCCATGACCCAGCTACAATCCGGGAAGACACCCGGCCCAAACGGCTTCCCAGCCAAGACCTGGAAGAAATTGAGCAGCAATAAGATGGCCGCCCCCCTCCGGGATCTATTCCTCGCCGCTAAAGAACAGGGCACCCTCCCACCGGATCTACGGATGGCCACCATAGTGGTCATTCCCAAAAAAGGCAAACCCCCCTGATCAATGCACATCGTATAGACTGATATCGCTTCTCAACAGCGAAACAAAAATCCTTGCCAAAGTACTGGCCAACAGGCTCCAAGGGGTAATATCCTCACTGGTCCATCAAGATCAATGCGGCTTCATGCCGCAAAGATCGGCCAGAATGAACCTACGCCGATTACACCTGCTTTTGGAAGAGGCCCCAACCCTAAACACTCCACTCGCACTCCTCGCAATAGATTTCGAGAAAGCGTTTGATTCGGTGGTGTGGGCTAGCCTCTGGGCAACAATGAGGCGCATGGGCATTGGCAAAACGTTCCTTAGCTGGATTCAACTCCTATACGAAACCCCACTAGCTACAGTTAGGGTGAATGGCTGGACCTCCGGGGCCTTCCCGCTGGGCAGAGGCACCCGGCAGGGCTGTCCTCTGTCTCCCCTCCTCTTCACCCTAGCAATGAAACCACTGGCCCGATGGCTCCGACAGGTCGCCACGTGGTCCGGATTCCATTGGCCAAATGGACAGGACGATAAGCTTTCCCTTTATGCAGAATACCAATTACTCTACCTGAGTAACCCAGGCCAAGCATGCCCAATCATAACCCAAATGTTAAAGACCTATGGAGACTTCAGTGGCCTTGGAGTAAACTGGGGGAAATCGATTCTCTTCCCAGTAAAAAGGGGATGATTTGGCAACCCCCCAGGACTCCCCATACTGTAAAGAAATAGAAGGCTTCCGCTTTCTGGGCATATGGGTCTCCGGGTTCTCTCAGACTATGTGCGTCACAACATGCACCCACTGATGGCCCGCTTCGCGGGTATGTGCGACACTGGATGCACCTCCCCCTCACACTCATGGAAAGGGCGGCCCTCTTCAAAATGATGGCACTTCCACGGCTTCTCTACGTACTGCAGAATGCCCCACTGGCCATACCAAACTCGGAATTTGTCCGGGTGGAACGCCTCCTCAGGGAACTGATATGGAAGGGGGGGGGCAACCTCGAATTGCACTGACCACGCTGCAGCGATCGATCTGGGAGGGGGGTATTGGTGTCCCACACCTGAAGTCCTACTACTGGGCCAACCAACTAAACATTGTCAATGACCTCCTCCCTGGGGACCGTGACCTACCACACATCAGAGCAGAACTACCCTTCGGCAAGATACCCCACCACTCGCAACGATGTATCAACACCTATCCAGACCCCCCGCACAGACAATGTCCACTCACATCGTGATCGTCTGGCGGCAGGCACACAAGCACATTGGCTGGGGGAACAAGATTACCATGCACAACCACTATGGAATAACCACATGCTGACGGAAGTGTGGAAGCTGCCCGCCTGTACCCGGTGGATGAAGGCCAGAATAACCACGATAGGAAATATCTTAACAGAGGGCTCTATCCTTTCGTTTGACATGCTCCAGCAGGAATATGGTATTTCGGCAGCAGAACATTACCATTACACACAATTATCACACGTACTTAGTGGCCAAAGGCAAGCATTTGCTGACGCCCAGACTACACCCCTGGAACGCAACTTACTTCCACAACACATCCCCACCAAGGTGACCACCACCCTATATAAAGCTATTAATGCATTCGCTACCCCAGAGCTGATCAGCCTCAAAGCCAGATGGGAGCGGGATGTCGGGGACATTGAGCCTGAGGACTGGATCCAGGTTCTCATGCATCCACGTGAAATCTCTATAGACTCCAGAATAAGACTGGTACAGCTAAAGATACTACATAGGGTATACTACCCCCGAGTGGCCTTATTTGGTTGGGGAAGGGCAATGGATCCAAACTGTTTGAAATGCCGGGGGGAAGAGGGCACCTTCATCCATCTCCTTTGGGACTGCCCTAAAATCAAGACATTCTGGACACAATGCTTACAAATTTTGGCAAGAGCACTGGGTCACACGATAGAACTGCAACCCGCAATAATGTTGCTGGGGGCCCCGGATGAGAACATCTCAAACAAATGGGAGGGCATTCTTCTCTCCACAGCAATGGGCCTGATTAAACGTGACATTGCACAGAAATGGGGAGCCCCGGAGTGCCCGACAGCGGCTCAGCGGTCCAACAAAATGGACATCTGCGCGGCGAAAGAATTCAGAATTTAAACAGCACGGGCATGCCCGGCAAAGGCCACTAAAATCTGGGGCAAGTGGGAAGAACGTGTGACCTGAGATCGGTCTGAGGGGTGGGAGAGCGGGAAGCGCAGGTGCACAACATGGACATTGCAAAGAACTTATTACTTGACAGGTGATGTACAGAGTGGCAAGAGATGAACAGATCGACGATCGACCTGGCAAATGGAGAAGGAGGGTGGGGGGAAACAGTTGGTATGTTGTATGAATGTTCAAAAACTTTCAATAAAATATGTTATTAAAAAAAAAGAATTGCGAGACAGAAAATTGCTGTGGTGAAATCGTCAAGCGCACTCCATCAAAAGAACAATAAATCACTGCATTTAATTCTTTTAACAGATTCAACCCCAGCAAGTTCTCTCCACAATTCAAAGTCAACAGAAATGGACAGTGATCCGTAAAGGGACCCAAAGAAATAGGTACCGGCAAAGAAACCGGACAAACAACTGGTGTGCCAGAAAACCCTACAGAAACATTGGTTTGCCCTGACAGTGGAATGTTTGGAACCCGTGAATGATCAATGGAACACTTCTGTGCTCCAGTGTCTATCAAAAACTGATGTTTCCTATTTCCCACCATCATTTCAACGTAGGGACCTTTCTGATTGATGGGAATAGGTGTAGGTTCCAAACCCTGCTTCGGGCAATCCTAACGAAACAGAATGTCATCAAAAGGAAGCTCTTCAGATAAATATGCAGCGGAAGGATGATCAAATATGTTCCTGGTGCCACACTCGAAATCTGATTATCCTGCGAGAAAGGTTGCTGAGGATCCTTTGTAAACTGACCTCTACCAAGGCCCCCTACACCCAGGCAACCTCTGGATCGTCTACCCATATTTCCGAATGTATTAATTGACCTTTGTTGAAGGATGGGGCATTGTGCTCGCCAATGACCCTCTTGACGACAATAAGCACACTGGTTAATGTTCACAGGACCCAAGGGCACATTCCCTTGCGGGACATACTGACCTCTAATCTGAGAACTACCCACTCTGGGGCCTCTAACAATTTGCTGCAATAGCAGTTTAGTTTTCAAATCGCCTTTTCGTTTTTCAACCCTATCTTTTTCATTATTGACACGGTTCTCGTAGTACTGAGCCATATGCAGCACTTCTGATTGGAACTTCGCCTGCCAAGCGCTCTCAGAAGACATAATTTGTGACTGGATGTCAGGCAGCAATCCACGCACAAATTTGTCCACAAACAACTTTTTGCCAGACTCTGTGCCTAGGTCTTGTCCAATGAAATCCGAGAATACCTGTTCGAACCGATTAAAGAACTCGTTAGCACCCTCAGACTTTCCTTGGACATAGGCCGTAAGTTTGTCCCATATAATTCTTTTCTCTGGAATTATGGTTTTCAATTTAGCAATAATTCTATCAGGCAAAGTTAATATCACCTGAGGCGGTCTTTCACCAGCTGGCCTTTCTCCATCGAGTCTAGTTATATTTACCCATGTATCTCCCAACCCTGGCACGTCGTCTATAGTTCTAACTTGCTTCCACAAATCTACGGGCAGGAGTACAGGGAATAACAAATCAATATCGCCTAAGGTGAATACTGAGGATTGCAAGACGGACTCTATTTCTTTATAGGATCCTGTCAGAATTTTCCTAATATCAGGAATAGATTGCCTAATAGTATTCACTTCCTGTCTTGAGAACGGGACGTGAACGAACTGTGATACATAATGTGCAGGAATGTTGACAGCGACTATATTTCGTGCAGCATCGGCCGCAATCTCAACCTTCGGGACAAATGTCAGAGGAACCTCTCTGATAGGCAACTGAGAAGTAGGTGACTCCGAACGCTTACTAAGCAACAGAACTAAATTGAGCGCTAAAGCAGTCGAAGAAGTGTCAAGTGAAAAAGCTCTCTTGTAAATGCTCAATAACTCTGTGGGACAACTAATCTTTCTTTTTACACAATCATCCTGTAGGTACTCTATCATTACCTGTATCACTTTCCTCTGCATTTCTGGCGTATACTGACTATATGTGTCATATACTTCAACTGGAGTTATTGACATATCCGAAATCCATCTAAGCCCGTCCTTTGTACAAATTCGTGCTTCCTCAGATATTGATTTACGACAAGGAAGGAACTGTTTCTATACATACATACTTTCCTCCTCGTCATCCTCATTCTGCAACTTTTCTAACTCCTTTCTATACCCAAATAACCTCTCGACATGCTCATTTACTTTCTCCACAGTGTCTCTAGAAAACGCTAAAGTATTTAGATCCCTTAACCCTTGCGGGAGATCTGTATTATTTAATTTTCCCCACATTACACATAACTGAATCCCTAAACCTTCAATAAAATCATTTTTCTCAGGAAAATTATCCATATTACAAAGTGTGGCAAAAACATTAGCTTGATCATCCCTCTCCATACAATGCTTAGCCCATGCAAATAGTATACATTCTGTACTATTTACCCTTCAACCTGGCAATAGTACACATTTTGCACTATTTACCCTTTGTCAATGTGAATAGACGCTGCCTTTCTGTAAACGCTTCCCCATCCTTGATATCAGAAACACCTTAGAACACGCAACACCAGAATCAGCTGTGCTGGGCACTAGAAGCCCACCATTACCAGTACACACACCAACACTCACGTTTCTTCTCCCGTGGTACAGTATTGCGAGTGACAACCTTTGACCCTGCACCTCGATCGATTACAAGCGGCTCAGGACCACTTGGAAGAGAGGAAGCAGGCAAATTCAATGGAGGTACTGTAACTGGTGCGATAAGAAGAGGTGGAGGAGCTGGAGGAAGGGAACATTAGGAGGAGCAGGAACAACAGGAACAACAGCAGGTAGAGTAGGAATAACAAGAGGAAGAGGCAAAGCAGCAGGAACAGGAACATACGGAGGTGGCGCAGAGGCACCAGGCCTTCATTCATTTAACAATGTATCTATAAATTCATCGGAAGCATGCAGGTCTTTGGACGGATATATTTTTTGAATTCCAAGTGAGAAAGCCCTATCCATATTCCTAGTCGATTCAGAATGTTTATCTTGGTCATACAATAATGCTTTTTTGGCGTTTGTTTTATGACGGCGTGCATGCTTTTCTCTACTTTTAAGTTGTTGCAACGCTTCTTTTTTCCAATTCTGCAAAACATCAAATGCTGCAGGTCTAGCCTTTTTCTTTAATAGAATTGACTCTAAATACTCAATACGAGGGATTTCAAAACTACCATTGATTGGCCACTGAAGTTCGGAGGCAGGTCTGGTTTGTCGCTGCCAAATGTCATTAAATACTATACTTCCAATGCCATTCTTACAGTACATAGTACATGCCGGCAACCCCTCTTGTGGTGCCGGACGGCTAAATTCCAAAGAATGTCTATCGCTGCGGAACAACGCCCGAAGCAGGTAGACAATTCCACAGGCATATCAAATTATTGGTGTTACCTTGTCAATAATTATGCCTGCAGATACAATGCGCCAAATTCAAATTTTCAGGGTTGAATTAAGAGTCGGGTCACGACTCACTTGAACAAACCTAAGGAGGTCCGATCGGATTTCAAAGAATTTTACCTAACTAATCTTACCTCGTGTATGGTGATTTCAGCAAATCAGGCCGCCTCAATAAGTGGACCCTCGTCAAGATGCCCTCTCAGACCACAAGCTAATCGTCCAGGGATCGGGTCGTGCAGCGCTGCTGAGGTGTCGCGTCTCATTCAGTGGGGCCCCTTTTTGTCACACCGTCCGATTCCGGTCCGATAGCGTGTGTCAACCTTCAACAATCTGGCATCAATCTTGAGGGTCCAAAAGGAAATACACAGAAACATGGGTTACAAAGGAACATACAAAGTACTTTATTTTATACTGAATCCAGTTACAAAAACAGAGCAAAATCAGATAGCTATTGGCCCTCAGTACAACACAACGAACTCCAGCATGGTTCAGTGTGTTCAGTGAGAGATGCTGTACATTAGAATGCATTGGCTTTTTATGCACTTTGTGAGCACGATGTCCAGCCCCACTTCGGGTTAATATTCCACTTAATACATCACCGATCTAGGGTTCATGCCAAGTCTCGAACAACCGCATATAACTGGTTTGCTTTTAATACATGTATCAACAAGCCTATACAGCAACTGTGTAATCTGGGATTTTCCATGTTAGTCTTCTTAAACATTAATACAATGTGGTTAAACAAGTGTTCTATGTTCAGTATTTCAATACATTGTTTTTATAGTATACTCGTGGATTAGTTTCTTTACACAAGTAATCCCTTGCACACAAGTCAACGAAGGACAAGGTCTCAGTTCACGACCTCAACAAGTGGCCTGCAGGCAAGTTACATATTAGATATGTACAGAGGTCAAGACAGACATGTTGTATTTTGGAATGGCATCGTCCACCATTTTAACTCACAGGGTGACTTTTACAAAGCGAATCCTAAAATGGCGGATTGGCCTAAAATGGCGGCTTACATTGATTTAAGGTCAGGACCTTGCAACACGGATTCTTTCGTAAGCAACTTTCGAGCAGCTTGGCGTAGGCCAATATACATATATTTATTGCAATAGGAGGCACGATATAATTTCTCTTTTGACACACCTGGAGTTTAACATTTGCTGTGTGCTAAAGCCCCTAGAGTAAAAATATTTGCTGTGTGCTAAAGTGCTGTGATGCAAAGACAATCGCTAAATGCTAATCCCCCTGATTAAACAATTCTCTGTGTGTTGAAGCCCAAGATTCAAAACAGCACTTACATGGCTTGTTGACACTGGGTTGGTGCATAGACATTGTTCTCCTACTGCAACCTTTAGTTTGGGTGCTGCAGATGAACCTGGCAGGCACATGTCCCAGTTCTGAGTTCAACACGCAATACAGTGTCATCATGCTGCTAAGTGCTTGTTGGCTCTTGGAGGTATGCTGTGTAATATGTTGGTCCCACTCTGAAGCATGATGTTTTTCATATACCCTAACAATGATGACATGCCCAGATGTATCGCTACCTTCCCATGGGACACAACTTTTCTACACAGAGTACTGGTGGCAGAATGCTACCCTTGACTCTGTACAAATAAATTCCACAATATAGATATGAGCTGTGAACACATAGTAGGTGTCATTGGCTGTTAAGCAGAGGCAGAAGAAGTGGGAACATGGCGCTCCTCAAGACGTACAGGTACAAGAGGTGGTACTGATTTTATCATGGCCTGGTAGGTGCTGTCATTGATTGACATACGTCATTGTACCTTAGGATCTGTATGGTGTTTCAAAGAAAGTGTAGACAGTATAAGTGTTTTGTGGTGATATTTCTATACTAAGTGCCCAGGCAGGTCTTTTGATGGTAGAAGGTGCTGTGTTCATTCCTCCAAACCTCCCTCTGGACCACTGCTTGGGTTGGACTTAGTCTCAGTGCTCTCAGTCTTCTCTTCTCTATACCCTCTCTCTTAAGAGAAGAGAGGGTGTAGTCAACATCATGGTCAGCATCATTACCTTCATTAACTTCATCATCATCATCATCACCAGCACTACCATTACCATCATTGAAATCATAGGCCAAAGGAGTGGAAGCGATGGGAGATGCTGTGGGTGTGCTAGGCCGAAAAACACCCTGCTCATTTAACATGGGCTTTTATTGGGCAAGGCTCTGCCACCCTTGACGTACTGCTGAGAGCTGCAAATGCAACTCCCTCTCCCCGTTAAGATCGAGTTTTCCTTCTGCAACAGATTCAGTGGAAGTCTCACCAGCTGGCACTTCAACAGACCCCTGCAGAATTTGGGCATGTACTGTGGTCTGTTGCAACAAGAGAGCAGGGAATGCATCCCTGTCCCAGATTCGGATTTTAAGTAACTTGGTGTGCAGCTGGCTGCACTAAAATAGCATTCCCATCTAATCCAGAAATTGGAAGGACTAGCTGGCAACCCCACAACTGGAGTTTCAATGGTTGCTTATTGTAGTAATGGTGGATGTACAGCTTGTGGTTATTGAGTGATGCTGAACTACTCTTCTACCCAAGATTATTTATTCTTTTCCATGGTGTCTTGCTCTCCACTTTCCATGTTTAGCCTTGAACTCTGAGGACATCTTAATTAGTACTTCTCAGCAAAAAAATCAAACACCTTCTTTTGTGTCTGAGTGTGCCCATTCAAACAAGCAGCTCAGTGCAAATTCCTCCTCCAGTCTTCTGCTCCCCTCGGTGCGAACAGGTCCTCTCTACGTAATTTTAATCGTTTGCACATTGGAGTGCAAAGGGGAGGTGTAAAGTGGAGGCGAAATTGCTTTTATGCCTCTTTTTCACACTTGGCCATGCACATTGAGGGAACACTGCTTGCCACGTACTCATGGTAGACACTGTTTAAAATGGATTACTATGGAATCCACCAGCGTTATGCCGGTGTAAAAAGCAAACAGATTCCATAGGAATACACAACATTTACACCAGCATGAAAATATCATGCTGACGTAAATGCTGGAGTAAAATAGGAGGAGTGTAATGGGAAGTGGAATCATGAATTGTGATCCATGCCCCATCTCTGCCATACAAATGAATAAAAATATAGCATGGAGTAAAATTATGTGTTAAATGTTTATGCATATATTTTATGCATTCATTTTACTCTACACCATATTGAATATGAGCCCCAGTATGTCAACATCTAACAAAATAAACGGTCTCGGGAGTACACAATGTTCTTATCGCGTTTCGTTCAAATACTTATTAGTCCATTAGTATTGGTGTGTATGGAAAGGGCTTATTGGCTCTATAAACCTATAAGACCACAACTCATCTAGCCACATAGCACCTAACGCCCTGATTCATGGAAGATTTGCGCCGAAAAAAAACGGGATTTGTGCGCCATTCTGCCCGCAAATCCCCATTTGTTAAACAGGGATTTGCGGGCAGAATGGCGCACAAATCCCTTTTTTTTGCGCAAATACTCCATGAATCAGGGCCGAAATGTGTATCCATAATCGCACTCATTCTCAGAATTAATCTCCCTTAATTACAATAAAATCTGTAATCTTAAAATGCATATTTATAAAAGTGAAAATGTGTGGGTTTGTTTGTGGCAGAGCAAATCGTTTTTCCTTATACAATTCCACACCATTTCACCAATCTGCACCAATTTCTGCATAGTTACCTGTTAGGACTCTCCAGACAGTACTGGCTACATGACATTTGGACACCCCACCCCGTACCCTGGATTTCAGCTAAAGTCAAAATTCGTGTGTGGGTTTGTGGCTTGGTGAAGCTGTATGCCTTATACAATTCCACACGGTTGCACCAATCTACACAGAATTTTGCATAGTCACCTGTTTGGACCATCTGGGCATTACTGGCTACATAACATTTGGACACCCCACCCTTTTCCCCAGATTTCAACACCTTCACACATGAGACAGTTGCCTTAAATCGGTGAAACATCGATGTGATCATAGAAGGACTGGTCTCACCACGATAACAAAACTTGAGGTCCCTATGGCACCTCAAAAACCAGGTTTTAAGGCCCTATAATGCACAGTTTCTGAGATATTTGTTCTGCATGCCAGGGTGAGGTGACAGGTGGGGAGAGAGCACATAAGCTCACGGTATGCAGCAGCACATCAACTCTCGCCTCCCCCCAACATCTCCTCCGGGGTATGTCAGCCAGCCACACGCGCCCATTCTAAGTGCAGTTTACTTCAAGGTGAAAAGCACAATAAGCGAATCGGAACAATGACCTACAGGATCATTGATTTTCAACTATTGATGAGAGTGTTATAATGTCTTTCTACAGAACCCCTTCAGAGAATGTGCACTTTTTGCTAGAAGTTTATAAATGTAGTATTTCTCCAAATCAAACTTCAAAAATTATTACATAATATCAAATTTCAGCATTTGTAACACACAATAACTTCTTACATGAAGAGTTCTAATAAAAAATTAGTTTAAGGTCAACTGTACAATTTCTCACCAAGACAAGTATAAATAACTGGCTATTGATTGTTCCTCCGGTATGTAACATGTTCCCAAAGTTTTTCAGACTTATATATGAGCATGGCTACCCCCAAACCCGGGTCCGGGTTCCCTGAATGGGGAAATACCAGGCCATTCCGATCTTGGAGGTCCCAGTATTTCCCCATTCAGGGAACCCGGACCCGGTCCATCCCCATTCCCATTTAAGCCCAGATAGGGCTCAATGGGAATGGGGAGCATACTAACAACGGGCCCGTTAATGATGGGCTCTTTGTTAGCATGCTGGGCTGCTCGCGGGACCCGCTAAGGACATCTGGTAAAAGCAGGCGTCCTGAGTGGGTCCTGCGAACGGACCTCGTAATGGAGCGGTAAGGGGTTAACGGCTCTGGCACCTTTACTGGCGCCACTTAATCCCTTACCGCCCTTCTCGTAATGAGGCCCATTCTATCCTTCTTCAGGGGAGTTCTTAATTCTGCCTCACTATATATGTTATGATATCTAGCTATTACTAACTAAACCTTACAATGAAAGTGCATGCCTTTTTATACAAACAGGGAATTTCTCACCAATAACCTCTGTTTCAATGTATATAGTACCCTCCAATCTCAAAACACAATGACTCATCTACAAAGAACACTATTTATAAAGTTCTTAGATCTCAATCAAATATGTGAAAATTAATCATGGTGGTTAGAACAAATTCACATATCAAATGTAAAGAATTCTTACCTAACTGTCTATCAATATAGTCTCATCTTCCATTCAATTGCTAGAGTGAGTGATAGCGTTCAGGTACTTGATATTTCTGTATTCAATAGTTAAATATTATCATGTGAATGTCATTCTAGCTTGTTAAATATCAACAAGAAAAAATATTCTGGTAAATTAACCTGCCTACCAGATATACGAGGTCATCACGAATTGGGCGGAGCGGTAAAATGCAGCCATAATGCTATTACCGCTGCATTTACCGCTCCACCCAATCTCCAGTTCGGTGGAAAGTGTGAGTTTTACCTCCAGATTTTTGCTGGAGGTAAAAAATCTCCCCTTTACGCCTATTTTAAGTGCTATTAGCGCAATGCTAATTGCGCCAAGAAACCCCCAGTGAACCCAATGGGAATGGGGATTTACCTCCCCACCGCAACTCGGGATCCGGCGCAAATTGCGCAATTAGCGATGGGATAACAGCAAACATGTGATAGAGCTGATAGCTCTTCCTCTCAGTCCGATATGTATATATGTACGTCCGTTCGAAACCCACTGTGTTGTATGCTATTCTTTATAAATGTAGTCCAAAAGGGCATCACGTTACATTAGAACAGCCTCAATATATTGCTGTTTGTGTCTGAGAAGTAAACACCAGGTATGCTCCTTGTTCTCGTTGCACACCGGCAGGGATTCCCGTTACCAAAAGTAATGAACATTACATTAACAGAACAATCAACTCACTCAAGCAACTATTTCTGGAAAGATCTACGTCTGGTATTCACTTATCCTGGTAGAGTAGCACTACGCCCTGACGATGGCTACCCCAAGGACTAATCAGGCCATTACAGCTGACACTCAGGTTGGCATTTGGCTATAAACAAATGACAAATGCTTGTTTAGAACAGGGTGGGCTTTTTGGAAAACCCTGGCTTTTAGATCAATGCAGACACATGTACAAAGAAGTGCCGTGTTTACACTAATTCGAAAATTATGGTGTATTCATTTACGATATATATGTATGTTTTTGTTATCTTCCCGGTGTGTGCATTTGTAAGTATGACTGTATTGTAATTTGTGTTACTGTGGACATTTAGTAGATCTATGTTCATGTCATTTATATAAATTCAGAAATCATGATTTTGTATATATGCCTGAAATGAAATGTTTTACATATATGATTACATGATATGATTACATTTTTTTTTTTTTTAGAAATGCACTCACTTGTTTATTGTTTCTTCCCGAGACATGGTGAGAAATGTTTTTCAATATTGGTTCTATTTGATGCGTGGTGAATATTTCTGAGTATTCTCATTGTATTGCTTTTATGTTTTGCTCCCAGATGGTCTTGTTTTGTTTGTTTGTTTTATTTATTTATGATGCGCTCCAGACCCTTAGGTTACCGGGCGCAGCTGCAGGTATATGCGAGACTTACAATGTTACAATGTTACATGAATGAATTTACAATATTACAAAATTACATGAATGTACAATTAGCAGTTGCAGTATTTACATGAATGTACAGTTAGCAATATACAGGGTTAGCGGTTATAAACATGAGGGTTACTAACGCATCTGAGTGAATTAAGTAGGGCTACACTTGTGAAGGTTCAGGTGTCTAGTCGTTGTTAGCGTTATATGTTTGATGAAGTTCCTTCTGAAGTGTGGGAAGGGTTGGTCTACTCTTAGGTTGGGTGGCAAAGCGTTCCACAAGTTAGCAGCTCTCACAGGGAAGATTGCACCACCGATTTTAGCAAGTCTAAATCTGGGTACTATCAGGCAATTGGAGTTGGGGAGTCTCATGGGACTATTAGATGTTTTTCTTTTTATTTTGTCCATCAAGTAACTAGGAGCAGCATTGTTTAGGGCCTTGTGGGTCAAGGAGATCATTTTTAGGTGGATTTTGTTATCCGTGGAGAGCCATTTGTGTTGCCGCCTAATAGAGGAGATATGCTCCCTCTTCTTTATGCCTAATGCGGCTCTAAGAGCATTATTTTGGAGTCTTTGGGTAGTGGCTTTATTGGCACCACTGTATAGGGCATTACAATAGTCGAGTCGGGAAAGTATTAAGGATCTAGCCAAGATTAGACAACTGGTATTGGACAGGAAGGGCTTGCCTGCTCTTATCAATTTACAGGTGTAGGCAGTAGTGGAAGCTAAGGAGTTGACCTGTTTAGTGAAAGACAAGGTAGAATCGAGGTAAAAACCGAGTGTTTTTACTTCCCTCGAGACTTTGATAACATTGCCATCTATGGTGAAAGCTGAGTACTCCGGGCCCAATTTGTGAATATTGGCTTGTGTAACCAGAATGATCAACTCTGTCTTATCATCATTCAGGCAGAGACCATGAGTAGCCATCCATGCCTGAATGATGAGATACACTCTATTCACCAACTCCCTGTCCTTGCTATGATCCCCAGAAAGTGGGAGGAGAATCTGTGTATCATCTGCATAGTTGGTGTAGGTGATACCAAGATTGTCCAGATCATCGAACAGAGGTTTGGTGAATATATTGTATAGAGTCGGGGAGACGCAGGATCCCTGGGGGACTCCACAGGTGATGGGTATGGGGTCTGCTGCTGCCGATGGGGAAAAAACTCTCATAGTTCTCTCACTCAGAAAGGATTCTATCCAACTGATAGCTTGGGTGGAGAAGTGAGCGGCAGAGTCCAAGTGTCTGCAGAGGACCTTGTGGTCCACAAGGTCAAACGCAGCCGAGAGATCTAGGTGGAGGAAGAGGGCTGTCTTACCTTGATCTCTCAATTCGTCTATTTGGGTCTTTAAATCAATAAGGGCTGTTTCCGATCCATGTAGTGGGCGGAAGCCAGATTGTCTAGATCCTAGTAGTTTATGCAGTTCAAGGTATTTTTGAATCTGTATGTAGGCCACTTTGTCCAGGATTTTCAACAGAAATGGAACTGTAGTGATTGGACGGTAGTTAGTAGGGATGAGAGGGTCAAGAGTTTGCTTTTTGAGCAACTGGAGCACCCAAGATTGTTTTAAATTGGCTGGGATGATGCCTGTGGAGAAGGATGCTTGACAAGTTTGGAAATAAAAGGCGATAAATCTCTGGCAGCGTCTTTTATTAACTGTGCTGGGCAGATGTCACCTTTGCAATTAGATGGTTTGAGGGTAAGGATGATTTTTTCTATCTCTAGTGTGGTAGTTTTGGTGAAAGAGAATTTGCTAGACTGGGGCATGTGGGTAGCCTTAGGTGGTGACAGAGTAGGAAGGTTAAGCGAATCTTTTTTCAGTTGAATTTTATTTTGGAGGGTGTTAATTTTATTGGTTAGAGCATGTTGGATGTCTGTGCACCAGGTCTGATCTTTAGTACAGGTGTCTGGTATGGCAATAGGTGACTCAAGTTCCTTCAGTATGGAAAAGAGTTCCTTAATAATTGAATTAGAGTTGGCGATACAATCATTGTATGAATTCCTCTTAGCCAGACAAACTGCATTTTTGTATTGTCGGGAAATAGATGTTAGGTTGGCCTTGTTCTCAGCAGTTGGGCATAGTTTCCAGTTGGATTCATATTTTCTCTTGGTGAGGCGTAGGGCCTTGAGTTCAGGAGTAAATCATTTATTTAAATGGGCTTTAGTTTTACTTGTACGCATTTTAAGTGGGGCAATTTTGTCCATAGTATCAGTCATGATTTTGTTGTACTCATGAACTAATATAATGGGGTCTAAGTTGTCGGGCAGTGCATTTGATGTTGGAAGAATAGCGGGTATGACATTGTCTATTGTCATATTCTTTTTGTTTCTTGTTGGGCATGAAAGTGCCATGGGGACGACTGTAGAGGATGGTCGGGAGGTTAGGAGGTTGAAGGACACTAGTGAGTGGTCAGTCCATGATAATGCCGAGATAGATGAGATAACTGCTGTACAGTTTGAGTCAGCGACCCAGTCTAGTATTCTGCCTTTCGTATGGGTGGGGTTGTTGACTTTTTGGGAGAATCCTAGGGAGTTAATAGCGTGGGCAATAGTCACGGCGTGTGTATCTGCTTGGTCATTAAATCCTAGGTTAAAATCCCCTAGTACCAGCAGTTGTGAAGTGGTTTTAGCATTGAGGGTCAGTAGCTTGTGCAGATCCTCTTCGAAGATCCCAAGCGGACCTGGAGGTCTATAGATTAGGTGAATGGTTAGGGATTGATTATTGTTTATGAGGAGTTTTGCAGTGAGGGCTTCACAACATTGTAGAGTTTGGGCGGGGGCTAGCCTTAGCGAAAGACTCGATTTGGAGATGATGGCAATTCCGCCTCCGCGGGTGCCCTCTCGGTCTTGCCTACATATAGTGTAACTGTCAGGGATGGCTAGCATAAGTGAAGGGCCTGCTGCCTTGTGTAGCCAGGTTTCGGTTATTGCAATAAAGTCCAAATTTGCCTCAGTGATTAGATCAGCTATATCAAGGGCATGTGCAACTAATGACCTGGCATTGAGAAGCGCTCCTTTGTAGGAGTGATCCTTCGTTTCCTCTTTGGGTTGTGTGAGATTAGGAGTATTTTTCGCACTAGATTTTATCTTAGATTCAGATGTTTGTGTGTACATTGAAGCTGGGGTGATGTTGGAAGCGTTGCCTTCCTTACCATTTTGACGTTTCATCTCACGTTTTGCAGGAGGGAGGAGTCGTCTGGGTGTCTCGTGAAGTTTGTTAAGTCTAGCACGTAGTTTGTTATTTCTATCGTGAGTGGAACTGGGCTTGGAGGTGTAGGCTAATGGTCCTAGCAGAGCTTGGTGTTTTAAGTCAGTGTAGACATGAGTATTGGTAATTATATCTGTTGATATAGGTGAGAAGGGTCCAAGTGCATGTAGTGGGGTCTCTGTGTGGCTGACCTGATTGCAAGTGACAGGAAGTGTAGCAGTAGCCATGATACAGTAGAAACTAAGTAGGCTAGACATTGTGCGGAGCTAACACTTAGTTGGGTGGGTAGTGGTTCACAGAATCATGCAGGGAGGATGTTCCCTGTGGTAAGGTAAAGTGATCTAGCACACCTAGAATTGGGAGTATCACAGTGGCTAAAAGAGCACAGCACCTAGATTTAAGAATATCACAATGGCTAAAATGCACAGCACCTAGAATTGAGAGTATCGCAATGGCTAAAAGAGCACAGCACTAGATTTAGGAATATCACAATGGCTAAAATGCACAACACCTAGAATTGAGAGTATCACAGTGGCTAAAAAAGCACAGCACCTAGATTTAAGCATATCACAATGGCTAAAAGCACCGCACCTAGATTTAAGCATATCACAATGGCTAAAATGCACAACACCTAGAATTGAGAGTATCACAATGGCTAAAAGAGCACAGCACTAGATTTAGGAATATCACAATGGCTAAAAGCACCGCACCTAGATTTAAGCATATCACAATGGCTAAAATGCACAACACCTAGAATTGAGAGTATCACAATGGCTAAAAGAGCACAGCACTAGATTTAGGACCTCATGCAAAAATAATATGTGGGTCCCCCTTGCTTGTCTTGTATGTGATGCCATTAACAATGGCTTCGCACGTTATTCAGAATGTAATTTGTAGGTTCAACAACATTTACTATGGTATTTCTGCATGCCTCGCCACTTCCCTGGAAATACGACAAAACCATAGCATCCTGGTATGCCACCGTATTTTCAATTCCTGCCTTTGGCAGGACCCTAGAAAGCGACAGAGCTGCATTTTGCAACAAAACTCCAACCATCCTGTGCAGAAAGGGGCAATGATTTTGCATTCCCTCTGTGCTCCCCTCACCCTCCGAACATGGCTATCATGGTGGGATGAGGTGTGAGGAAAGGAGGCTCCAGCAACCCTGCTGGGTTAGGGTGCGCTGACTGAGCCATCAACCAGTCACATCTATAGTGTGCGACACGGTTGGGGCAGCCATGACTGTGCTACACTTTGCAGAGGAAGCGTGCATGAAAGAAGAGCCCCATGTGGCAACCACGCCAAAGGTCAGTGTTGGTGTGTGTACTGGTAATGGTGGGCTTCTAGTGCCCAGCACAGCTGATTCTGGTGTTGCGTGTTCTAAGGTGTTTCTGATATCAAGGATGGGGAAGCGTTTACAGAAAGGCAGCGTCTATTCACATTGACAAAGGGTAAATAGTGCAAAATGTGTACTATTGCCAGGTTGAAGGGTAAATAGTACAGAATGTATACTATTTGCAAGGACGAAGGCCCGAAGGCTAAATAGTGTAGAATTTCTACTATTGTCTATTTGCAAGGACGAATGGTAAATAGTGCAGAATTTCTTCTATTTGCAAGGACAAATGGTAAATAGTACAAAATGTGTAGTATTTGCCAGAACAAAGGGCAAATAGTGCAGAATGTATACTATTTGCAAGGATGACAGGTAAATAGCGCAAAATGTGTACTATTTGCCAGGAAGAAGAGTAAATAATGCAGAATGTATACTATGTGCAAAGACGAGGTGGCCAAAGGCTAAATAGTGCTGAATTTCTACTATTTTCAATGATGAAGGATAAATAGTGCAAAATGCATACTATTTGCCAGGACAAAGTGGTACAGAATTTCTACTATTTTCCGGGACAAAGTGTAAATAGTGCTAAATGTGTACTATTTGCCAGGATGAAGGTTAAATAGTGCATACGTTCTACTATTTGCAAGGACAAAGATTAAATAATGCACATTTGCTACTATACTTCTGGTGTAGGGTCTGCTTTAACCTCACTGTCAATACCGACTTGGAACATGGCAGGAACAATTGAAGAATTACCATTCCTGATGTTGTTATGTATTTGAACATATTTGATATCATACTTTTACAAGAGGCAAGGGCCGGTGATGATCTTGTACTGGATGGTCCTAATTTTCCAAATGCAATGAATGTTTGGACTACCTCTGTACTACCTTCCCACACAATGAAGATATCCTCAATGTAACTTCACGTCCCATATATGGTATTGTTTGTGTGTGTGGGTTGTTGTTGCCATAAATATGTAATATTTTGAATGTTTCAATGTATATGTTGCATGCATGCCAACATTCTGCAGCACCTAAGAGTTAAATTCTTTCAGAGAAAGCAATCGAATGAAATGTCCATATTCGATTGCATTGGGGTAAGAAATATTTTAGGAGGGCGGCAGTAAAAAATAGCAGCGTTTTTGTTAACAAAACGGGAGTCTCACGCCTAAATCGGGAGGGTTGGCATGTATGATGGTGGCAATCCTGGGAGCCACAGGAGAACCAATCGATGTGCCACACAGGTCTGATGATAAAGTTGTTTGTGGAAGCAGAAATAATGTTCTCGGAGAGCCATCTCTGTACACGAAAAAATGAACTGATTCAATGCATATGCCGGATGTGCTTTCCACAGCACTTCAGCTAATATTCTTAATGATATCTCTTGCATGGAATGTTTGCGCATAAGGGTTCTATGTCCACTGTAATGAGAATTGTGTCTCCATCTCGTAGGGTCATACCGTCCATCATTCCTTCAACCTAACAAAAGGTAAGAAGATACTCCTGCACTGAATAGAAAACATTTTATATTAAACAGGACTTTTCAGGTAATTAACTATTATTCAATTGTGAAAAGAAAATGATGCAACCAAATTGTGAAGTGCTTTTATTTGGTCTGATTTTCCTTAGTAGGGTAATACAAAGATACCTTCATGACTTTATAAGTTTTATGACGCTTGAAAAGGACCGCTAAAATCGATTGACTGGCCACATTTCTGAAGGAAGCCATCATGCAGTTGACTGCTCCTGAGTAATCAGCACACACAATCAGGTTAGTGTTGCATGGATAATTGAAACACAGTCAGTTTAACATTTCACATGATGTTTTTCTCATAAAAATTAAAACTGCAAGAGATTGTGAATGTTCTGAATTCTTACAAAGGATTGTGGGCATCCAAATATACTAAAAAGGATTGCGCGTATTTAAATATAGTATAAATGATCATGAGTCAATGGTTCCTTACACTGTTCGAATTCATTTACTTTGTGTTTTAATCAATTAGTGGAACATTGTTCATAATATGTGGATTTGAATAGAGCCACTTCCTACTTTTGTGCTGCCTTTAACTTACTTCTGAGGCTTTTACATGGAACTCTGTGGACTTCACAGGCCCCATCCCTCCAGAGAGTGCAGTACTCCCCACCCCCACAAGATGTTTGTTTTTTTAAATTTCTTGTATACCTGTCAGGATCTTCGGTGGGTGGCTGGGCCACCTGCTGCTCCAGTGTTTCCTTTTCTTGCAGGGCTTGGAGGGTCACCTGTGTGTTCCCTGCCCGCTACACTCCCTGCAGGGCTTTAGGGTACATGGTGGGGGAGGGGATGTTGTTCTCCCAGTCCCCCTTGCTGACCAGGAGACCTGGTTGAGCTGGCACCTATCCCGCGGGCCCTGCTGGGCTGTACCAGCATGGATGCCATACATTTTGTATCTGCCTGGGCCGGAGAGTCACTCCAGGCCTGGGTGTCAGTGAGTGGGAGCTGTGGGTAGGGTACTAGTTGTCATACGAGGTGGTGGGGGGGGCTTCCTGCTCCTTCTTGAGATAACGGATCCGCTCTGATCCCCATCTCTGATGATGTTTCATTGCATGGAGAAGAGGATGGGGCTCTGCTGAGTGCAGCTGCCTCTAGGGGCGGTTGCATGATCCATGTACTTCGCGGGGTTATGAGTATGGCCCAGTGTTTCTGAGGGGTACTTCTTAAAACAAATATTAATAATGATAACATATAGCAGGTGTTTTGGATGCTGGGGGGGTGGAGAAGGAGTCTGCAGCGGCACCGGTCGAGCTTGCTGTGCCTCTTTCTGCCGAATGCGTGCACGCTCTGGGCTGCTTGACTGGGTCTGGTGGACACAGGGTTGGCCCACGTGCTGTGGGAGGAGGCCTGTGCATGGGGCTTTGCCTGATTGATATTGTTTCCACCTGGGTTGTCCTTGCAGCCTTACTTTTAGGGACTCTGATTCAGTTTATTTGAGTTCTGGTCTTTTTCTTTGCTCGTACCCTGTGCTCTGTTCTTGGTTCTTGCTGTGCTCTATTGTGGCTTTGTGGACGCTTGCCTGCAGTGTTGTACCTGGCGCCATGGTCCTGGTAAAAGGTGGTGTACGCTGAAGCATATGGAGGTGGGGAATGACACACCAAGTTCACTGTCTTCCTCTACCGACTATGACCAGAGCGCCTTCTCCAAGCATAAGCGGACCTCTGCGCTGTCAGATAGGTTGTTGGTCCACATTTGTAGGAAGGCCCTCAGGAGGGAGGCTGGTGTGTGGAAGAATTCCAGCTGCTCTTAGACTCTGGCTGCTGTTGTCTGCTTCAACTTTTGAAGTCCTCCTCGTCTTCCTCTGCTGTGCAGGCTGATGTTGAAGATCCTAAATTAAAGTATCTGGACAAAGAAGTGCTGGCTGCAGTGTTGATGCAAGTGGCAGAGTATATTAGGTTTCATCAACTGCCCCTTGTCCCTAGTGTGGTGTTCGAACATACTAACAATGCAGATCTGCCGTTCCTTCCTGAGATTATGGAGGAAGTCCTCAAGGATTCACAGGAACCTGAAAATGTGGCAATTTCTTGATTTATGGCAGGCTTTAACCCTTGCATGGAGGGGAGGATGCACTTTTGCAGTGGCTTTAGGTGGACAGTGTGCAGTGGGGTTTTCCATTGGTTCACCTCTTACTGAACATTGTTACTACTGACGCCAGTGGCCTTGGGTGGGGGGCAGTGTTTGAGGACCAGAATGCTCAGGGGCGCTGGACGCTGATGCAGGCATCACAATCATCAATTTTGAGGCAGCTGGCGGTGATCTTCCTTGGTCTCTGAACGTTTTCCAGTGCCATCAAGGGGTCGGCTGTTCTGGTCCAGACAGACAATAGATCTGCTTTGGAGTATGTCATTTGACAGGGTGGTACAAAATCATTTCACCTGCAGTTCCTAATGTTCCAGTTGGGGTGTTGGGCAGAGAGCAACCTGCTCTCTTTGCAAGCAGTTCATGTCAGGTGGGTGGACAGAGTACATCCCGATGCCCAGAGTGGCATTTTCCAGTTGTCCAATTGAATCTTGCACAGGTCGATGTTTCGCCGGATCTGTTGTAAGTTCGGTCAGAATGAAGGGTAAATAGTGCATAAGTTCTACTATTTGCAAGGACAAAGGTTAAATAATGCACATTTGCTATTATACTCCTGGCGTAGGGTCTGCTTTGACCTCACTGTTGTAAGTTCGGGTCACCAGTGCTGGACCTGTGTGATACTCCAATGGATGGTCAACTGCCCCCGTTTTGCTCTGGGTTCCCGTCTCCAGGGGCTTGGGGTGTGGATGCTGTGAAACTGGAATGCCTGCAGAGACTTATTTATGCATTTCCTCCAATGCCGCTGCTTCCCAAACTACTACTGAAGATTCAGGACTCGGAGTCAGAGGTGATGCTGGTGGTGCTGGTGTGGCCAAGGTGCTCCTGGTAGTCCCTTATTCTCAACCTGACTATGGCTCCAGGATAGTTCCTGCCCTAGTATCTGTGCCCACTCTGGATGGGGCATGGTCCTCGTGCCTCTCGGATTCCAACTTGGGACGGTTTGGAGGTTGAGAGGCAGGGATTACAGAGACAGGGCTTAACTCCACTATTGGCGTTTGCTATTCAGAAGTCAAGGCATCAATTGACATTGAAGGTTTATGAGGCGTACTGGAAAAACTTTGCAAGATTGTGCGCTAGAAAGTCGGTGAGTGACCTAGACTCTTCAGTTCCTTTGATATTGTAGTTCCTGCAGAATGGATGGAACTTGGGTCTCGCTGTGTCCTCTCTTAGGGCACAGTGGCAGGCAATACAGGCTTTTAAGGAGCCCTGGGTTCTTCATTCCGGTTGTGAGACATTGATGCCGCACCACGAGCATCAACTGCCTGCAAAAGTAAGCATCCTGCATTTGGCATACTTTTGCCGCACTGCCTCGTGGCTTCTTCCCCAGGGCAGTTGCCCCACAGACCCACGAGCGACCGCTGCCGAAGGCGCAACGTTATGTGCCTCTAAAATGGCCGCCGCACTGTAAGCGCGCCTTTTTGTTTACTTTGGTTGCTAGGCAACCTGATTACACGTGTGCCCATAGGCCCGGAGGCAAGCCGGAGGCGGAAGCCGGCCCACCTCCTCTAAGGCACACCTACTCCAAGGCACCTGCCTGTCTGCCCCTCAGCCTACTCCCAACCACCAGCTGGGCTGGAGCCCGGCTGCACCAGCTACCGTGCCTGCGCACCTCATCACAGACGGAGGCTGCATCTCATCGAGGCACCCAACACGACGAAGCTGCATCTCCGCACCACGAGCATCAACTGCCCGCAAAAGTAAGCATCCTGCATTTGGCATACTTTTGCCGCACTGCCTCGTGGCTTCTTCCCCAGGGCAGTTGCCCCACAGACCCACGAGCGACCGCTGCCGAAGGCGCAACGTTATGTGCCTCTAAAATGGCCGCCGCACTGTAAGTGCGCCTTTTTGTTTACTTTGGTTGCTAGGCAACCTGATTACACGTGTGCCCATAGGCCCGGAGGCAAGCCGGAGACGAAAGCCGGCCCACCTCCTCTAAGGCACACCTACTCCAAGGCACCTGCCTGTCTGCCCCTGTCCGCACCTGCGGCACGGCGCTGGACTTTGCTCCGCATACCTTCACCTTAACATTCTACGTCTACAGTCGTGTGTAGATGAGCAGGAGCCCCTTTCTCCCTCTACACCAACATCCGCTCCACCAGCAATGCCTAGGTAAGCGTGCTGCCACCAAGTGCATCGGTAGTACCCTTCGCTACATTTCACCATCATGACCCAAGTGCGCACAGTATTTGATACCCTGTAACATCTTAGTCCGTACTCATTCTCTGCTCGGTAAGCGACTGCAGCTTTTCTGCATTATACCCAGCCCCATCCAACAGCCAGTGATTACCGACGTCTGAAATTGCCTACTGCATTACCTGTACTGCCCACACACTGCCTTACTATACTGCCACTTGGCTTGCACGTCCTAGTACTATACATGCACTCCACGCATGCCGCCCATCAGCCAGTTACCACATTGTCCATATCTTGAGCCAGGTGCTATTCTGCAAGCCGGTGCTATATTGAATCTAGTGCCTCATGGTCGCCCACAGACCCCATTTAAATTGTGTTGTGCCTTATGGTCGCCTACAGACCCCATTTAATTTGTGTTGTGCCTTATGGTCGCCTACAGACCCCATTTAATTTGTGTTGTGCCTTATGGTCGCCTACAGACCCCTTTTTAATTGTGTTGTGCCTTATGGTCGCCCACAGACCCCATTTAAATTGTGTTGTGCCTTATGGTCGCCTACAGACCCCATTTAAATTGTGTTGTGCCTTATGATCGCCTACAGACCCCATTTAACTTGTGTTGTGCCTTATGGTCGCCTACCAGACTCCTTTTTAATTGTGTTGTGCCTTATGGTCGCCTACAGACCCCATTTAAATTGTGTTGTGCCTTATGGTCGCCTACAGACCCCATTTTAAATTGTGTTGTGCCTTATGGTCGCCTACAGACCCCTTTTTAATTGTGTTGTGCCCTATGGTCGCCCACAGACCCCATTTAAATTGTGTTGTGCCTTATGGTCGCCTACAGACCCCTTTTAATTGTGTTGTGCCTTATGGTCGCCTACAGACCCCTTTTTAATTGTGTTGTGCCTTATGGTCGCCTACAGACCCCTTTTTAATTGTGTTGTGCCTTATGGTCGCCAACAGACCCCTTTTTAATTGTGTTGTGCCTTATGGTCGCCTACAGACCCCATTTAAATTGTGTTGTGCCTTATGGTCACCTACAGACCCCATTTTAATTGTGTTGTGCCTTATGGTCGCCTACAGACCCCTTTTTAATTGTGTTGTGCCCTATGGTCGCCTACAGACCCCTTTTTAATTGTGTTGTGCCTTATGGTCGCCTACAGACCCCATTTAAATTGTGTTGTGCCTTATGGTCGCCTACAGACCCCATTTAAATTGTGTTGTGCCTTATGGTCGCCCAAGCACACCAGCGATCCGACCAGGCCACACTGATACCTCCTAGTACCTAGGATGCTTTTCAGCCCACTCTGAACCTATCCACTCCTGCCTACCTTAGGCTAGATCCACCCTATCTGACTGTATCCTCCCCAACACACAGCCCCGCCCATCATACAATCATGCCCATAGCGTCCTGCAAGCCCACCGCTGCCACCACCATGCTGCTCACTCTCATCACTACTCTCACTGCTCTCAAACTCTTTAGTCCTATCCATCCTCTCTTCCCCACATCACCTAGCCCACTCCCCTACCACAAGCATCTCGCTACCACGGACTCCACACTAACCATGCCAAATCGTACACCTTGTGTCGTAAGTATGCATAGACTAGAAAGACTTAGAGCCCACACACGGACCACAGAACGTAGCACAGTACCCCTTCCCACAGAACTCAGAAACTACAGACTGAGCTCCCGCACCACCTCAACACGTCACCCCCACACAGGATACCCACTCTCTCACAGTCCACCACCCACTAACCTTGCCACACCCCGCAACTCCACCTCACATAACATATCAGATACGACCATCACTCGCACTTCCACAAACAAGCCACACACACCCCACATCAAATGTGCACTCCTCAATGTCCGATCACTCCCAGCTCATGCATCTGATATTCATGACCTCATAACCAACAATAACATTGAACTATTAGCCATCACTGAAACATGGTTACATGAAGCATCAGGCCCAGCCGTTACACTTGCACTACCACCTGGCTTCTCCATACTCAGACAGGATAGGCCAGATCGAACAGGAGGCGGAGTAGCACTCATCTACAAAGAGAACCTCCAGCTCCGACCTGTCAGTCACCCCCCGACCAATAACTCTGACCTCTTATCGGCCAAACTCACACTGTCACCCAACAGCACCATCAACATTCACCTACTATACCGCCCCCCAGGCAACACCCTAGACTCCCAGGACAACATCATTCACATCATCAGCAACAATATCAAAAGCTCCACCAAAACCCTTCTACTAGGTGACTTCAATCTCGGTCTCAACGACTCCAAGGATAAATCGGCAGCCTCCCTCACCAAGGAACTCATTGACCTGGGCTTCACCCAAAAAATAGAAAGTCCTACTCACATCAAAGGCCGCATCCTTGACTGGATTGCAGACCTTAACTGCCTCTCCACTATCACCTCCAACTTCTCACTGCCTTGGACGGACCACAACTGCATCGAGTTCTCTATTCCTATCACCAAAAACCACAAAACTCTGACCCCTGCTAATGCTGCACAAGTCAGAAGCTCTAAAAAACTCATAGAGGAGAACCTGCGCCCATACCTCAATACCCCTGAGTTAGCTCCTCCATTCGCTAATGACCCCAACATCCTAGCAGACATCTACAAAGATGTCCTCACCAAAGCTATCAATGAAATAGCACCACTTGAATGGAAAAAAGAGAAGAAATCCCTACACACCAACTCATGGTTTACAGAAGAGCTGCATTCTATGCGGTCCCACAAAAGAGCAGCACTAAAAAACTGGCAATCTGACCCCTGCACCAATACCAAAAACAAATTCAATTTAATCTCCCACCAATACAAGACAGCTATCACCGATGCCAAAGCCAAAGCTTTCAACACACGAATCTCCAATGCCAAATCACACTCCAAAGAGATCTTCGCCATTTTTAATGAGCTCATCTCCCCCCCTAATACACCGGACGAAATAATCAAAAATGAAGCTTGGTGTACCAGCATTCAAGCTGTCATGCTACACAAAATTGACCTTCTCCAAAAAAAAAATCAAAGACCACTGCAAAGCACTTCCTCAACAGACAGGATCTAAACCTAGCAACACCCCACCCACCTCTTCCAAGCGCACCATACCTGATTTCTCCTTCAGAGACATCACTGAATCAGAAGTTATTAACCTACTAAAAAACCTCAAACCCTCCCCCTGTAAAGGCGACGTCTGCCCACCCAAACTAGTCAAGGACTGCGCAGACTGCTTTGCGCCGCTCTTCACGGCATTCATCAATGCGTCCTTTAAAACAGGCATCATCCCAGCTAACCTCAAAGAGGCATGGGTCCGGCCTCGCCTAAAAAAACCTACTCTCGACCCCCTAAAACCTAACAACTACAGACCAATAACCACAGTGCCTTTTTTGCTTAAATTACTGGACAAAGCCGCACACTGCCAAATCCAACACTTTCTGGAAACCCACTCCATCCTCGGGACTAGGCAATCAGGCTTCCGGAAAGGACATGGCACAGAAACAGCCCTGGTAGATCTGAAGAATCAGATCACCCAAATCATGGACAAAGGCAAGCCTGCTCTTCTGCTCCTTTTAGATCTCTCAGCCGCTTTCGATCTGGTTGATCACAAGACCCTCACCTCACACCTCACACACTCAGCCAACTTCTCCAAAGAAGCAGCCCTCTGGATCTCTTCCTTCCTAGAAGGAAGAGCCATGGAAGTCTTCTCAGGCATCGCCAACGCCACTCCCACGACAATACACTGGGGGGTCCCTCAAGGATCCTGCACTGCACCCACACTCTATAACTTGTTCACCAAGCCCCTCTTTGACAAACTTGACTCATACGGCATTACATACACGAACTACGCGGACGACACACAAGTACTTCTACCCCTTTCAGGATCATACAACGAAGACGCAAAGGCACTCCACACAATCTACTCCGTCATAAAGGCATGGATGGCAATTAATGCCTCTGCCTCAATGGTGACAAGACTGAAATCATGATACTAGGTCAACAGAACACCCTAGACAAACTTGACAAACTATACGCCAACTTCTCCATTGACAACTCCATCATCCCCGTATCCACAGCCGTAAAGACCTTGGGAGTATACCTTGACTCCTCTCTATCCATGACCAGACAAGTCAGCGCAATCACTTCTGCTTCCGCACACACCATCAAGCTCATAAATGCCATCAAGCCCTACCTCTCCAAACCTAATTGCCTCTCTGTAGCTAGAGCAACCATTGGAGCCAAATTGGACTACTGCAATGCACTCCTAGCCGGCACATCTGCCAAAAACATAAACAGACTACAAGTCACGCAGAACAATGCTCTTCGGGCCGCTCTTAGTATCCCAAGAAGAGAGCATATCACACAGGCCAGGCACTCAGCCCAATGGCTCCCGGTCAAAGAACGGATCACTCTCAAAATCCTCACCCTCACTCACAAATGCCTCTCTCTCTCCGCCCCGTCCTATCTATCAGAAACCATCCTCAAACCTTCCTCCTCCCGTCCTACCAGGACGCAATACTCTAACCTAATCTGCATCCCACTCATCAAAAAAGCCAAAGCCGGAGGACTAAGTTTCCCGTACATTGCAGCCAAGACCTGGAACGCCCTCCCTGCAGACATTAGAGCGGAAAACTCTCTTCCCATTTTTCGCAAGAAGTTGAAAACTTCATACCTTGCAAAATAACTAAAACGCTCAGGAATCCATGTAAATATACTGCATCTCTATTGTATACATGCCCACTGTAATTTTTGTATTATATGTAATTACTGTACCCTATGTAACTAAGATTTTGCCTGTAACAAGCGCCGCGATGCCTCCGGGCTGACGCGCGCTCTACAAATTTGAATAAAAAAAAAAAAAAAAAAAAATGGTCTCCTGACTGTTAAAATGTTTTCTCTTGCCAACACCCATAGTGTGTGCTGCCATTCCTCCTTGGGGCCTTCCTTTGGACTTGTGTGTTTTGCAGGACTCTCCCTTTGAACCAGTGGAGTCCATCGATATAAAGTTTCTCACATGGAAAATAGTGTTTTTGGTAGCCATTATTTTGGCAAAAGGCTGAGTGAAATTGGAGCATTGTTGTGAACAGCTCTGTTCCTGTGAGTTCTCCCAGATTCTCTGGTTCTTCGATGTCATCCAGGTTTCCTTCCTGAAGTCCTTTCAAAGTTCCATCAGTCAAAGGATATTGTGCTGCCATCTTTTTTTCCCAATCCCGCCCAGCCTGATGAGGAGCGGTGGCATTACTTGGACGTGAAAAGGTCTGTCTTGGTCTACCTGGACAGAACAGCGTCTTTCCAAAGGTCTGACAGTTTGTTTATGACATTTTGGGGTCCGAAGCCTGGCTTGAAAGCATCAGTGCCTACGAAAAGCCATTGTATTAAGCAGGCCATTGCGTTAGCCTATTCTGGGGTGCAGGTCTCTTTGCCTACTGCTGTTCAGGTTTGCTCTACAAGAGGCATAGCGTTATTTTGGGCAGAGGCAAGGGGCGTGCCTATTCGGCAGATCTGCTGGGCGGCTACCTGGGCCAACCCCAATACGTTTACTAGACACTAGCGCCCAAATTTGCATGGGCAAAGTTCTTCCTCCTTTGGGGAGGGGGTGTTGAGTGCTGGGACTGCGACTCATTGTGGTGTTCTGAAATAAAGTTGCTGGTGGGGTGTTGCAACTGCACACTAGTTGGTCAATGTTTTTGTGTTCATGAATCCATTTTTCACAGCTGTCTTTGGTATGCCTCACAAGTATGTACTGGGATGAGGAAGAGGGATGTGGAGGTTATGATCCGGTTACTTAGCAGTAATCTTCATGAGTTCTTATCCTATTCTTCATCATCACAGTACTTACAACCCTCCTCCCCTGCCCTGGTGCTGCAGTAAAAAACGTCCATGATGCGTTACGGATTATTAACACTAACATATTATGGTGTTGGGGATATTGTACTCTATGGAGGGGGCGGGCAGGTATGGGTTGTAGTGAGAAGATGTAATGGATTCCTGGTATGTAGGTCAGGACCTCACAAGCAAGTACTGTGACAAGGAAGAGTAGGTCTAGGAGTAGTGAAGATTACTGTTAACAAACTGGGTCAGTAGAACTTTGAGAGCAATGCAAAGAAAACAACTGAGGCGGCCGTTACACTGAGACAAGGAAAGATCACATGAGTATTTCTTCTGCAACAAAAATATTTTCATAATTGAAACACTGGATTTTCAGTCTAGACTTTGAAATTTATTTTCAGTTTGATATTTTTTAATTTCTTTAAAAAAGCGGATACAATAAAAACATGGAATATGCGCAAACAGAAAGTGGTAGTTCTGTAAGACTTTGATCATTTGGAAAACAGTGCTCTATTTCAGATACACCTGAGCTTCTTGTGTGGGCCATGAAGCTGTGATTTCTTTAAAAACAAGCATTGGCAAAGGCAATAGTTTTGCTGTGTACTGCTGTTCGTTGCATTTTGCATTAATAGGCACCAGGATGCAAGGATGAGAGTGCAACATTTCAAAGGAATATGTGATAAGGGGCACGGAGGTGCAAGAGAATGATAAGAAAAGAGAATAGAGCAAGGGAGGACACAAATGAGAGAGGGTTCCATCGATGATGAGCATGAGGAAATATGAGAACATTTGGGAGAGGGTAAGAAATAAAGTGAGAGTGTGAGAGCAAGGATGAAAGGGGGTAGAGAGAGGGGTGGGCGGGTTCTACAGAAAGTTGGGTGGGTGGGGGTAGGTAGGGTGGTTTGGGCTAGAAAGAGTGGGGGTAGGGTCGGTGGGTTAGAGAGTGGGGAGGCTGGGCGGGGGTAGAGAGTGGGGTAGCGTGTGTGGGGGTAGGGTTGGTGGAGATGGAGAGAGTGGCGGTAGCTTGGGTCGTCGGGGTAGAGAGACTGGAGACGGGGTGGGTGGGTAGCAGTAGTGAGAGTGGTGATTAGGTGGGTGGGTTTGGGTATGATATGATAGTTTATTTATATAGTGCCTTTACACAATGTGTTTCAAAGTGCTTCAAGGCAAGGGAGGGAACAAGGGAAAATACAACATCATTCTTGCTGGCCATGAACAATAAGAATGTGAAATTAACTATCGTACTCTGTCTGGCGACATTTCAGATAGTGCAAGAGCTAAGACATAGATAAGGAAGGGAGGGGAGAGTGGGAAGGAAATGGAAACAGAACAGGTAACTACCATACTAGGCCTGACAACTTTTCTGGTAGAGCCGGAGATTAACAAAAGGTGAGGGAGAGGCGTGCAGAAAGGGAAACAAAACAAGCGACTATCGTACTAGGCCGGACTACATTTCAGATAGTGCTGGGGGCGGGAGGAAAAAAGAAGTTAGGGGAGGGTGATTGGGGCTATAGATGGTGGGGTTGGGTGGGTGGAGTTGGGGTAGGGATAGAGTAGTGGGTTGGGGTAGAAAGAGTTGGGGTAAGGTTGGTGGGGGTAGAGAGGGTGGTTGAATGGTGGGTGGGGCTAGACAGTGTGGGTGTAGGGTGGGTGGGTGTGGCTAGAGAGTGGTGATTGGGTGGGTGAGGTTATAGAGGGTGGGTATTGGGTGTGTGGGGGTAGAGAGGGTGGGGTAGAGTGAGTTGGGGTAGAGAGAGTGGGGGTATGTTGAATGGGGGTTAAGAGTGGAGGGGTATGGTGGATGGGTTAGGTAGAGTGAGTGAGTTAGGGTGGGTGGGCATAGATAGAGAGAGTGGGTTAAGGTGGGTGGGTATTGATAGAGAGAGTAGGGGAAGGGTTGGTGGGTGTCAGTGGAGATAGCAAGAGTGGGGGTGGTGTAGGTGGGTGGGGGTAGTGTAGGTGGGTGGGGCTAGGGAGGGTGAAGGCCCTCCAGACACAGACCTATTTGCCCTATCCCTCCCTCTGGCCCCACACTCAGTCTGCCCATAGCACTGGGGGTACTCTCTCCATTCTCTCCAACCAGACCCACACCCAGTTGTCATGTCCATCCAGCCAGTCCTCCCTCAAGAACCACACCCAGATGGGCCCATCCGCCCTCCCTCCAAATCCCACACCCAGTCACCCTACCCCTCCCACCAGACGCACATACAGTACCCCATAACGGGATGCTGCATCCCTCCCTCCAGACCTACACTCAGATGCCGACAACCGGCATGTGTCAGGGTCCCCATCTGCCCTGCCTCCAGGTCCACACTGAGATGCCCAGTCCATCGCTCCAGACCTACACTGAGATTCCCCCACCCATTCCTTGGCACCCTTGTGCCCCCCTCCTGTAGACCCGCATGCCCCTAACTGTCCTGTAGACCCACACGCTCCCAACCCTCCCTCTAGACTCACATTCCCCCATCCCTCTATTGATAGGCATGCTCCATCCCTCCCTCGATTCCAGCATGCCAACACACTTCCCTTTAAACCCACATGCCCCATCTCTCCTCTGCATACCGACGTGCCCCCATCCATTCAAGTTGCAAGTTACTAGCCAGACATAAGTCACCTTCTGCCTCATACACACAGCACACAAGTTCTTACTCGCCAGGAGTGAAATATCACTAGGCAATGGCTAGGGGTGAGTGCACATTTTTCACCCTGACCCTTCCCTCCCTCCACACCCATATGCCCCATCCTTCCCTCCAGACCTACATGTCACCATCCATACCTCTGTACCCACAAGCCCCATCCCTTGCTCCCTACCCACACACAGATGCCATTGTCCATCCCTCCATTCCCACAACTAGAGGCTCTATCCACACACTAATGCTCTCATCCTTCAGTCATGCTCAGATGTGCCATCCCTCATTTCCTCATGGTCTACGCACAAGATTCAAATGCCACCATCCATCCCTCTGGACTCACACATTGATGCCGCCATCTGTCCCTCCATAGCCAAACGCAGATGCCCCACTCCTCCCACCAGATCCATACCCAGATGCCCAGTCCCTCCTTCCAGATCCACACCCAGATGCCCATCCCTCCCATCAGATCCACACCCAGATTCCCAATCCCTCCCTCCATATCCATACCTAGATACCCCATGCATCCCACCAGATCCACACCTAAATACCTCATCCAGATAAACATCTAAATGCCCCATGCCTCCCTCCAGATGCCTACCAGATCCACACCCCCATCCTTCCCTCCATAGTGATCCACACCCAGATGAACCCATCTCACCTACCAGATTCACACCCAGATGCCCCATCCCTCCCTCCAGATGCCCATACCTTCTAGCAGATTCACACCAGATGCCCCTTCACTCCTACCAGATCCACACCCAGATGCCCCATCTCTCCCTCCAGATGCCTCATCCCTCCTACCAGATTCACACCCAGATACCCAATCCCTCCAACCAGATCCACACCCAGATGCCCCGTCCCTCTCTACATATGCCCACCAGATCCACACCCAGATGCCCCATTTCTCTCACTCGAACCATACCCAGATGCAGCATCCCATTCGCCAGATCCGCATCCAGATGCCCCATCTCACCCACCAGATCCACACCAAGATGCCCCATTCCTCCTCCCAGATGCCCCATCCATCCCTCCAGATGCCCCATCCCACCTACCAGATTCACACACAGATGCCCTATTCCTCCCACCAGAACCACACTCAGATGTTCCATTCCTCCCACCAGATACCCCATCCCTCCCACCAGATCCACACCCAGATATCCCATCCTTCCCACCAGATCAACAACCAGATGTCCCATCCCTCCTACCAGATCAACACCCAGATGGCCCAACTGACTGCCTCTAGTCACCTGGACCTACCCACCTATTTGTTAGCCCCCAACTTCATTACACTCCCATCCCACCACCTCTTCATCAATCTACATGTGTAAATTAGCCCTTGAGTCCCTGTTAGGACAGTTTTTCTAAAGTCCAAATAAGGGCTTCATAAAAACATACATAAATCCACTCTTAGTATTAGGTTGTACCACCTGAGAACATTTGGTAGCGTAGACAGAGCAGCCAGGTTTATTTTAGGAGCGAGAGAGGACTGTAGCTTGGTACAAAGAAATTGTAGCATGCATATGGTCCAAAGAAACACTGAAAGACTATGCATTTTAAAAATAAAGGGTTTATTTAAATTCAAGCAGACCAAGATAATTCTTGGGTAAGTGATATAATATCATATGAACAAATGGCATGCAAACCAAGGTATAACCTTATTTAGTGGAGCAAGAAGCAAGTCAAGGTGAGCAAAACCTAAAGTTATACATTCAGGATAGTAATTTACTAATCTAAATACCAGGTCAGATGGACGTTTAGATAACAATCAGTATTTCAAGGGTAGTTGACCCTGTCAGTCATGCAGTGACACTCAGTTATAAAATCACACAATAAAAACGCAAAGTGGCTCGGAAGTGGCTGTACGGCTGGAGTCTACGTCCCCTAGTGCCTTTGAATTGGAGAAGATTGTGCCTGGTATGCTAATTGAGAGTCCTGCATCTCCTAAAGACTGCACAGAACACTCTAATATATTTATTTAAGTTCACACTGAAATATAATTTCTATAGACTTTATATTTTTCATTTTTTTATGTTTTAGGTGGTAGCCACGCCCATTTTTTGTCACGCGTCATCAAAAGAAGCCACACACGCAACGAGACGTGGCTCGGAAGTGGCTGTTCGGCTGGAGTTTACGCCCCCTAGTGCCTTTGAATTGGAGAAGATTGTGCCTGGTACGCTAATTGAGAGTCCTGCATCTCCTAAAGACTGCACAGAACACTCTAATATATTTATTTCAGTTCACGCTGAAATATGGTTTCTATAGACTTTATATTTTTCATTTTTTTATGTTTTAGGTGGTAGCCCAGCCCATTTTTTGTAACGTGTCATCAAAAGAAGCTACCTATGCGCTCCTGTGCACGCGCTCCCATAAGTGGCTCGGAACGGGCTATTTGGCTGTTCGCTGCTTGCAGCAGAGCATGCAAGCTTGCCGGACGCCACTAAGCTTTGGTCAGTTTGATACTGTGTGCTGATTTGTCTCTGTTGGATCGCTGAGCGATGGTAAGAGGGGCTACTTAAGAACATCAATTGGGAGTGATCATTACTGTGTTTTGTGAGCATTTCGGTGATTTTCTTTCCTAATTAACTGTGCAGTAGGCACAGTCCTTGACCCTCTTTCGCTTTTGGGCTCGGTGTTCGGTGCTTGTGTTACACAGGAGATTGCACTTATCCCCACTATGTTTATAAGGGGGTTGCCAATGGACACCCTTTGAAGTAGTGTGACAGTAATATTAATTGTTTTCGTGACCTTTGTGTCGGATGGTTATTGGTTAGTTTTGTCACAGCAAACATATACTGTAAATTCCGGCGTATAAGACGATTTTTTAACCCAGGAAAATCTTCTCAAAAGTCGGGGGTCGTCTTATGCGCCGGGTGCTGAAACTTCCGAGCCGGACTGGAGAATCTGTGGTTGCTGCATATGGTGGGGGGAGCTCAAAAACGGCCGCTGAGGACTGCAGTGAAACGGCGCAGGCGCGCATGTGCGAGATCTGAGAGGCAGAGAAGGAAGTACGGTAATTGGATACAAGGGGCGGGCCAGACAGGTGAAAGAGGCGTGTTTGCGCTACCGCTGTGATAGTCTTGGAGACAGGCAGGGCTGGGCAGGCAGAGAGAGATGACCAATCCAAGCAGGCTTTCTATACAACAACCAGCCAAACCCCGGTAAGGTACATCGCTTGCCGTGATTGGCAGGTTGTTGTATACTGGGTACCAGATACAGTACAGCACCAGTAGAGAAGAAGAGGGGGTAGTCTTATACGGCGTGTATATCCCAAACTCTATATTTTAACTTGAAAAGTTGGGGGTCGTCTTATACGCCCAGTCCTCTTATACGCCGGAATATACAGTATTTCTGAGTGTCAGTGTTAGTCCCAGTGTATAGGCCAAAGAAATGGAAGACATGAATGATATGATTGATTACAAAAAAGAAATTGCAATGCATAAGAACCTGCGCAACAGTCGCATTTATGTCCCTAAAATAAAATTGCGTCCTAAGAAGGTCTTAGCACACGGCAAACAAATTACTGAATACTTCAGCAAAACACCATCTGTGCATTTATTGTATTCTGTGGCCAATAGCAATTCACTAACTGCTACATCTGAAGCCTTGGTCTCTGAATTGACAGACGAATTGGGATGATGTCCAAATTATTGTGTGATGTGTTGAGTTGTCGTCCTAAGTCGACAAAGGTTGGTCACGAAAACCAGATAATAGAGGCTGTTAATGAAGTACCAAGCACTTCTATAAGCAAACCTGACCCTAAGGCCGTGATTTTTGTGTCTAACGTGGCGAATGAGCAATCTTTAGCAGGTGGTTAGAGTAGTGGGTATTGTAATGGCCACATGAAAGTCAAGGGATGTACTAAAGCTATGATTCATGGTGTTCAGGGTAACACAATGCCCAATATCTGTACCAATGTGAATAGCGCCATCGATTTATCCAACACTGAGTTAGAGGAGATGGATATAGAGTACATGGGTAATGATCGTGAAATGTCCATCACAGAGGTAGTATCGACTCCGATGTCTTTTACGCCACCAAATAAGATGGTGTTGCGAATGGTGCCAATCGAGCTGGATGTGACACCAGCTCTTAAAATTCAGTCAATGGGAATCGGCGTGGAGAAGTATGCTATCGCAGTCCCACAAGTATTTAGTTTTAAATCCAAAGCTCAGTCTGAGATGCGAGCCTCGATGGCTCCTATGGCTAAAGCGATAAATGACTTTGGGAAAGACAAATGTGAGAGGGATGAGGATATTAGCATGAATTCTGATGATATGTTTAATGCACTGGAAAATCTGCTGAATATGTTACTCAAGAAATGAGCTCATTTGGAGACTAAGCTAGATGTGCAATCATTGTTAATTCATTTTAACATGAGGGAGCAACGCTGTGCTACGTATGCAAGCAAGATAGGTTCTGAATGTGGTAATAAACAGGTCATAATGAGAATGGAAGGTCGATGAGTGCTGAGTATAAAATAAAGGGGGTAAAAGATATACGACCAACAAAAAAGAAATCAACATGCGTACATCATGCATTTATGTATAGTAACAGAACTGTGAAGAGGAAAAAGAGTCCCAATGTTGTGGTGGCAAATGACTTTCCTATGTTGAAATCAAATCACTTGGGCAAGGAATCCGCATCTGTTCCTATTATCAACAACAAACCAGGTCATTTATGCATGAACCCCTCAGGTGGGGAATCAAATCAAGTGAACATTGGGGTGGAGATTGTCAGGGTAATTCATAGAATTTCGCACAAAAGTGGCTCGCGGCTGGCGCACAGTGTGCACGTGCAAATGTCTGCGCCAGCCGCATGCGCTAAAATCGATTTTTCCGCGCACAGCGTATTCATGGATTTTAGCCTCCAAAACCAGCCGTGGCGCAGAGTGGCGCAGCGACCCTGCAGCAGCGCCAGTTACGCCCCCAAGAACGCCCTCGCGCAAGGAAAAGCCATCAAAATCCCCAATCCAGCGCAAAGGGCTTTGCTAACTCTGGACCAGTTTACAGGGCTGCCAAACAGCAAAGCCAAGCAGGGAACGTGTATTACTGGGGTTCGCGTGAAGTTTCACACGTGAAAGGGCCTGTGCGAGTGGGGTACGTGTATAACTGGGGTTCGTGTGAAGTTTCACACGCGATTGGAGCAGGGTACGTGTATTACGGGGTTTGCGGGAAGTTTCACATGCGAAAGGGCCTGCACGAGTGAGGTACATGTATAACTGGGGTTCGCGGGAAGTTTCACACATGATTTCAGCAGGGTACGTGTATTACAGGGGTTCGCGGGAAGTCACACACGCGATTGGAGCAGGGTACATGTATTACGGGGTTCGCGGGAAGTTTCACACGCGAAAGGGCCTGTGCGAGTGGGGTACGTGTATAACTGGGGTTCGCGTGAAGTTTCACACGCGATTGGAGCAGGGTACGTGTATTACGGGGTTCGCGGGAAGTTTCACACGCGAAAGGGCCTGTGCGAGTGGGGTACGTGTATAACTAGGGTTTGCGTGAAGTTTCACACACGATTGGAGCAGGGTACGTGTATTACGGGGTTCACAGGAAGTTTCACAAGCGAAAGGGCATGTGCGAGTGGGCTACGTGTATAACTGGGGTTCGCGGGAAGTTTCACACGTGATTTCAGCAGGGTACGTGTATTACGGGGGTTTGCGGGAAGTCACACACGCGATTGGATCCGGGTATGTATATTTCTGGGGTGCGCGGGAAGTTTTACACGCGAAAGGGCCTGTGCGAGTGGGGTACGTGTATTCCTGGGGTTCGCATGAAGTTTTACACGCAAAAGGGCCCTGTGCGAGTGGGGTATGTGTATTCCTGGGGTTCGCGTGAAGTGTGACACGCGAAAGGGCAACGCCTGTGCGCGATACACCACAGACGCGCTTACGCGCTAAGGGCCTTTGGTCCAATGAAATTGCGTACGTGTGCTGACCCGCTTACGCGCTAAGCGCCTTTCTTCGAATTACACACTGACGTGCACATTTTTCATGTGCCAAATCACTCCGTATCAAGCTGGCCATGCATACACACACGGAAGACCACGCTCCTGCCCTGAAGGCCATTTTCCTGTCCCCCAGAGCCCCGAGCACGCTCCCACCTGCCATCTGCTGCTGCCTGACTGTCTGCTGCCCACGTGCTCTGCTATTTGGTGCCTGCACATCAGCCATCTGCAGGGGTCCAGGTGCTGTGTCCACCCCTGCTGGAACAGAAGACTCCCGACTGGGATACCATCGCTCCACAGCCCAGCCCCAGGACCCAGTTGCCCACTCACTCCTGCCTCTGGGGTTGCCATGTCGGGCACATCTCCATCTGGCAGCACTGGCAACCCCCAGACAGAGAGGCAGAGGGCCACCAGTTTCACTGCCTCTGAAGTTGGTGTCCTGGTGGAGCATGTCCTGGGGTATTATGGTGCCCTCTTCGGAACATCACGCGCCAACAAGGAAGGACAGGAGAGGATCTGGGATGATGTAGTGGTTGCCATCAACACGGAGGGGGTGGCAACCCGTGACATCAAGCACGTCAAGAAGCGCTGGGAGGACTTCAGGTTCAGGACCCTCCACAAGGGCCGGCGCCTCGTGGAGGGGGGCCGGGCACGCATAAGTAACATCCAGATGAGGGTCCTGGAACGCGTAGGCCCAGCGCTCCACGCCCAGATCCTTCGGAGGCAGACCCGTCCGGAGTTGAGCGGTAAGTGGCCAAGCATTGCTGTGTGAGACAGGGCATGTTGCATTGTGCTGCTAGTCTGATGCTTGCCTTTATGTGTGACATAGGCCATGTATGGATGTGTGAGTGCAGGGACACATCATGGTCATGCATGTGAGACCAGTTATGTGTGAACCACATGGTTGGTCATGTGTTTTAATGCAACATGGGGAGCTCTATGCGGAATGCACACATGAAAGCATGGCTGTCTCTGTTCCTGGACATGAAGGGGGGGTGAGGAATGGGTGCTGATGTCACGTACTTGTATGGTGCACGTGTGTGTGCCAGAGAAGTGTGTGTGTGACTTTGAAACGCCATGGCTGCATGTGACTTTGAAGGCAACATCTTGGTTTACAGGGGCCCTTCTACATGGATGTTGATGTTGATTGCAGGCGCGCCAGGACTGTTTCTGCATGTGTGTTGTGTGCATTCACCCATGTGTTGTGGAATGACAGGATGGAAGTGACATTTGACAATGCCACTCATGTGTTATTGCTTCCCGTCTAGGGTATTTTGTACTGTACCCTGATGCTTGTATTCTATGTCTCCCTCTACGCAGCATCAAGTGAAGAAAAGGGCAGAGACGGCGCTGTGGAGCCAAGCGGTGGGGATGCCTCCACTGGGCGGCGACGCAATGCCCAGTCACCCTCCCAGGAATTACCATCATCCGGGACCGAGGGGGCTGGTGCTGCGTCTGCCACAACAGCTGTGGCGGAAGGGCCGGGTGAGCCCCCACAGTGGCTTCCAATGGCGGAAGACGGTGTGGAGACATCCAGGTTGGTGGTCTCCACAGAGGAGGAGGAGCCCGCTACTGAGCCGCACATGGGGCCTGGTGGGGGTAGTACCACTGGTGCAAGTGGTACAGTCCAGGGCCAGGGTCAGGAGGCAGCACAGGTCACCGTGTAGGGGCATGTGCATGTCGCTGTCCCTGACCCTGTGACTGCACCACCATGCACCAGCAGGGAGGCCCCGTCCCAGGCCCGTCCGCAGGTAGGGGAGAGTGCCATGTCATCTGCCTCTCCACTACCTGCGGACGAGGGGGCCCACGAACGTATGGGCTCCGTCCTGGTTGGTGGGTCCCTACATGTGTTGCGCACTCTGGCCGACCTCTCCTCCTCTGTGGAGACCATGCGCCAGTCGTTCTCCACACCGTCTTCCGGCCCAGATTCCATCAGGGCCCCCTGTGGACCTGGCCCAACCAACACAGCCAGCTTGGTGGAGCTCACATCACTGCCACAGTCGGGAGTCGGCGGCCCAGCAGGTGTGGACACCACAACTGGAGACCAGCTGATGGAGGATGTGCAGGCACCATCAGACACGGCACATGGACAGCAGCAGCAGGAGCAGGCTCTAGGTGGGAGCAATGATGGCTCGGGCCTTCGACATCGCAGGGGCAGGCATCGGCCAGAGGGCAAGAGGACCCAGAACTGGAAGTGTCTTCCGTGTGGCAGTGGTTAGGCCATGCTATAGATGCGGAGCGGCAGCGGGCAGAAGAGGCACGGCTCACGATGGTCAGGGCGGAGAACTCCATGCAGAGGGCCCTGAGGCGGGCAGAGTGCCTCAAGGCAATTCACAGGGAGTTGGAGGAGAACATGTCTTCGTCCCTGCGAACCCTCGGGGCCATGGAAGAGGACAGCCTCGAGGACATTGAGCAGGAGTTCGATGATGCCCTGGCCCGGGACATCCAAAAGTGAGCCGTCGACTAGCCCGCTGCCCTTGTAAATAGTTTTTAGAGTTAGGTTTCCTTTATGTTTTCCTTTTATTTGTGGTCAATGCCACCCAAATTTGTATATAGTTATATTTTTAGGTAGTTAGGTAGGTAGGTTTAATTTGTTTGGTTGGTATCATGGATCCTTTACATCCTTGGACAATGGATTGTATATAGTTTAATCATGTTTTCATTTGTTTTGTTTTTTTGCATTATGGACATGGAGCAATGGATTTTTTTTTCCCGGACAATGGATTGTAAATAGTTGGACTATGGATTGATTTCTCTTTTTTTTTATGAACATGAAGCAATGTTTTTTTATTTTTTTTTTTACATTTCCTTTGGATTTGCGTTGTTGGAGGGTGACTTTGGACTGTTTTTCTTTCAAATTTATATGGATTGGTTATCATTTTCATTCAATCATCTTTTTCACATGCTTTTCATTTCATGTTTCATATTTTGGTATGCTTTCATTTCATTTCATGCATTTTCATTTTTTAGTTAAATGTGTGGGATTCCCTCATTGGGTTGATGCATGTGAAAATGTGGGTTTACACAAGCAATGCCAACCAGTGTATGTGTGTGACGGACATGTGTTGATGTACATAGTTGACTTTTGGTTTGTGTCATGAGATCAGCATTTCACTGCTGGGGGGTGGGGGTGCAGGGGGACATGCGTGGGACATGAGTGGGGGCCTGCTGGCAGGTGCCCCGCAATGCTGGGGGGTGGGGGTGCAGGGGGACATGAGTGGGGGCCTGATTACAGGTGCCCTGCACTGCTGGGGGGTGGGGGTGCAAGGGGCCATGAGTGGGACATGAGTGGGGGCCTGCTGGCAGGTGCCCTGCACTGCTGGGGGTAGGGGTGCAAGGGGACATGAGTGGGGGCCTGCTGGCAGGTGCCCTACACTGCTGGGGGTGGGGATGCAAGGGGGCATGAGTGGAACATGAGTGGGGGCCTGCTTGCAGATGCCCTGCACTGCTGGGGGTGGGGGTGCAAGGGGACATGAGTGGGACATGAGTGGGGGCCTGCTGGCAGGTGCCCTGCACTGCTGGGGGGTGGGGGTGCAGGGGGACATGAGTGGGGCATGAGTGGGGGCCTGCTGGCAGGTGCCCTGCACTGCTGGGGGGTGGGGGTGCAAGGGGACATGAGTGGGACATGAGTGGGGGCCTGCTGGCAGGTGCCCTGCACTGCTGGGGGGTGGGGGTGAAGGGGGACATGAGTGGGGGCCTGCTGGCAGGTGCCCTGCACTGCTGGGGCGTGGGGGTGCAAGGGGACATGAGTGGGGGCCTGCTGGCAGGTGCCCTGCACTGCTGGGGGGTGGGGGTGCAAGGGGACATGAGTGGGGGCCTGCTGGCAGGTGCCCTGCACTGCTGGGGGTTGGGGGTGCAGCGGGACGTGCGTGGGGGCCTGCTTGCAGGTGCCCTGCACTGCTGGGGGGAGGGGTGCAAGGGGACATGAGTGGGGGCCTGCTTGCAGGTGCCCTGCACTGCTGGGGGGTGGGGGTGCAAGGGGACATGAGTGGGACATGAGTGGGGGCCTGCTGGCAGGTGCCCTGCACTGCTGGGGGGTCGGGGTGCAGGGGGACATGAGTGGGGGCCTACTTGTGGGTGCCCAGCACTGCTGGGGGGTGGGGATGCAAGGGGACATGAGTGGGACATGAGTGGGGGCCTGCTGGCAGGTGCCCTGCACTGCTGGGGGGTGGGGGTGCAAGGGGACATGAGTGGGACATGAGTGGGGGCCTGCTGGCAGGTGCCCTGCACTGCTGGGGGGTGGGGGTGCAAGGGGACATGAGTGGGACATGAGTGGGGGCCTGCTGGCAGGTGCCCTGCACTGCTGGGGGGTGGGGGTGCAAGGGGACATGAGTGGGACATGAGTGGTGGCCTGCTGGCAGGTGCCCTGCACTGCTGGGGGGTGGGGGTGCAAGGGGACATGAGTGGGACATGAGTGGGGGCCTGCTGGCAGGTGCCCTGCACTGCTGGGGGGTGGGGGTGCAAGGGGACATGAGTGGGACATGAGTGGGGGCCTGCTGGCAGGTGCCCTGCACTGCTGGGGGGTGGGGGTGCAGGGGGGCATGAGTGGGGGCCTGCTTGCAGGTGCCCTGCACTGCTGGGGGGTGGGGGTGCAAGGGGACATGAGTGGGACATGAGTGGTGGCCTGCTGGCAGGTGCCCTGCACTGCTGGGGGGTGGGGGTGCAAGGGGACATGAGTGGGACATGAGTGGGGGCCTGCTGGCAGGTGCCCTGCACTGCTGGGGGGTGGGGGTGCAAGGGGACATGAGTCGGACATGAGTGGGGGCCTGCTGGCAGGTGCCCTGCACTGCTGGGGGGTGGGGGTGCAAGGGGACATGAGTGGGACATAAGTGGGGGCCTGCTTGCAGGTGCCCTGCACTGCTGGTGGATGGGGGTGCAAGGGGACATGCGTGGGACATGAGTGGGGGCCTTCTGGCAGGTGCCCTGCACTGCTGGGGGGTGGGGTACAGGGGGCATGAGTGGGGGCCTGATTGCAGGTGCCCTGCACTGCTGGGGGTTGGGGGTGCAAGGGGACATGAGTGGGACATGAGTGGGGGCCTGCTGGCAGGTGCCCTGCACTGCTGGGGGGTGCGGGTGCAAGGGGACATGAGTGGGACATGAGTGGGGGCCTGCTGGCAGGTGCCCTGCACTGCTGGGGGGTGGGGGTGCTGGGGGACATGAGTGGGGGCCTGCTGGCAGGTGCCCTGCACTGCTGGGGGGTGGGGGTGCAAGGGGACATGAGTGGGGGCCTGCTGGCAGGTGCCATGCACTGCTGGGGGGTGGGGGTGCAAGGGGACATGAGTGGGACATGAGTGGGGGCCTGCTGGCAGGTGCCCTGCACTGCTGGGGGGTGGGGGTGCAGCGGGACATGAGTGGGGGCCTGCTTGCAGGTGCCCTGCACTGCTGGGGGGTGAGGGTGCAAGGGGACATGAGTGGGGGCCTGCTTGCAGGTGCCCTGCACTGCTGGGGGGTGGGGGTGCAAGGGGACATGAGTGGGACATGAGTGGGGGCCTGCTGGCAGGTGCCCTGCACTGCTGGGGGGGGGTCGGGGTGCAGGGGGACATGAGTGGGGGCCTGCTTGCAGGTGCCCAGCACTGCTGGGGGGTGGAGATGCAAGGGGACATGAGTGGGACATGAGTGGGGGCCTGCTGGCAGGTGCCCTGCACTGTTGGGGGGTGGGGGTGCAAGGGGACATGAGTGGGACATGAGTGAGGGCCTGCTGGCAGGTGCCCTGCACTGCTGGGGGGTGGGGGTGCAAGGGTACATGAGTGGGACATGAGTCGGGGCCTGCTGGCAGGTGCCCTGCACTGCTGGGGGGTGGGGGTGCAGGGGGACATGAGTGGGGCCTGCTTGCAGGTGCCCTGCACTGCTGGGGGGGGGTGCAAGGGGACATGAGTGGGACATGAGTGGTGGCCTGCTGGCAGGTGCCCTGCACCGCTGGGGTGTGGGTGTGCAAGGCGACATGAGTTGGACATGAGTGGGGGCCTGCTGGCAGGTGCCCTGCACTGCTGGGTGGTGGGGGTGCAGGGGGACATGAGTGCGGGCCTGCTTGCAGGTGCCCTGCACTGCTGGGGGGTGGGGATGCAAGGGGACATGAGTCGGACATGAGTGGGGGCCTGCTGGCAGGTGCCCTGCACTGCTGGGGGTGGGGGTGCAAGGGGACATGAGTGGGACATAAGTGGGGGCCTGCTTGCAGGTGCCCTGCACTGCTGGGGGCTGGGGGTGCAAGGGGACATGAGTGGGACATGAGTGGAGGCCTGCTGGCAGGTGCCCTGCACTGCTGGGGGGTGGGGGTGCAGGGGGCATGAGTGGGGGCCTGCTTGCAGGTGCCCTGCACTGCTGGGGGGTGGGTGTGCAAGGGGACATGAGTGGGACATGAGTGGGGGCCTGCTGGCAGGTGCCCTGCACTGCTGGGGGGTGGGGGTGCAAGGGGACATGAGTGGGACATGAGTGGGGGCCTGCTGGCAGGTGCCCTGCACTGCTGGGGGGTGGGGGTGCAGCGGGACATGAGTGGGGGCCTGTTTGCAGGTGCCCAGCACTGCTGGGGGGTGGGGGTGCAAAGGGACATGAGTGGGGGCCTGCTGGCAGGTGCCCTGCACTGCTGGGGGGTGGGGGTGCAACGGGACATGAGTGGGACATGAGTGCGGGCCTGCTGGCAGGTGCTCTGCACTGCTGGGGGGTGGGGGTGCAAGGGGACATGAGTGGGGGCCTGTTGGCAGGTGCCCTGCACTGCTGGGGGATGGGGGTACAGGGGGACATGAGTGGGGGCCTGCTTGCAGGTGCCCTGCACTGCTGGGGGGTGGGAGTGCAAGGGGACATGAGTGGGACATGAGTGGTGGCCTGCTGGCAGATGCCCTGCACTGCTGGGGCGTGGGGGTGCAAGGGGACATGAGTGGGACATGTGTGGGGGCCTGCTGGCAGGTGCCCTGCACTGCTGGGGGGTGGGGGTGCAGGGGGACATGAGTGTGGGCCTGCTTGCAGGTGCCCTGAACTGCTGGGGGGTGGGGATGCAAGGGGACATGAGTGGGACATGAGTGGGGGCCTGTTTGCAGGTGCCCTGCACTGCTGGGGGTGCAGGGGGACATGAGTTGGTGATCAGTGGTGCCAGGTGACATGTGGCTTGGCTGGGGGGCATGCACATGGTTGATGGGCTGCCTGCGGGAAATGAGCAGGGGTGCAGGGTAGTCCCCTGTTGTGTGGGCTGCCTGCAGGGTCCGTGGAGGGTGTAGAGGGAACACCTGGGAGGACCCACACTGCCAATTCACGTGTAGGACTCCCCTGCACCCCGGGAATACACGTACCCTGCTGGAATCGCGTGTGAGACTTCCAGCGAACCCCAGTCATAAACGTACCCTGCTGAAATCGCGTGTGAGACTTCCCGCGAACCCCGTAATACACGTACCCTGCTGAAATCGCATGTGAGACTTCCCGCGAACCCCAGTCATACACGTACCCTGCTGAAATCGCGTGAGATTTCCTGCGAACCCCGTAATACACGTACCCTGCTGAGATCGTGTGTGAGACTTCCCGCGAACCCCAGTTATACACGTACCCTGCTGAAATCGCATGTGAGACTTCCCACGAACCCCAGTCATACACGTACCCTGCTGAAATCGCGTGTGAGACTTCCCGCAAACCCTGTAATAAACGTACCCTGCTGAAATTGCGTGTGAGACTTCCCGCGAACCCCAGTTATACACGTACCCTGCTGAAATCGCGTGTGAGACTTCCCGCGAACCCCGTAATACACGTGTCCCACTCATGTCCCCCTGCACCCCCACCCCCCAGCAGTGAAATGCTGATCTCATGACACAAACCAAAAGTCAACTATGTACATCAACACATGTCCGTCACACACATACACTGGTTGGCATTGCTTGTGTAAACCCACATTTTCACATGCATCAACCCAATGAGCGAATCCCACACATGGAACTAAAAAATGAAAATGTATTATGTACATGAAATCAAAAATGAAATGAAAGCATACCAAAATATGAAACATGAAATGAAAAGCATGTGAAAAAGATGATTGAATGAAAATGATAACCAATCCATATAAATTTGAAAGAAAAACAGTCCAAAGTCACCCTCCAACAACGCAAATCCAAAGGAAATGTAAAAAAAAAAATCCATTGCTTCATGTTCATAAAAAAAAAAAAGAGAAATCAATCCATAGTCCAACTATTTACAATCCATTGTCCGGGGAAAAAAAAATCCATTGCTCCATGTCCATTATGCAAAAAAAAATAAAAATTAAAAAATGATTCAACTATATACAATCCATTGTCCAAGGATGTAAAGGGTCCGTGATCCCAACCGAACAAATGAAACCTACCTACCTAACTACCTAAAAATAGAACTATATACAAATTTCGGTGGCATTGTCCATTGACCACAAATAAAAGGAAAACATAAAGGAAACCTAACTCTAAAAACTATTTACAAGGGCAGCGGGCTAGTCCGACGGCTCACTTTTGGATGTCCCGGGCCAGGGCATCATCGAACTCCTGCTCAATGTCCTGGAGGCGGTCCTCTTCCATGGCCCCGAGGGTTCGCAGGGACAACGACATGTTCTTCTCCAACTCCCTGCGAATTGCCTCAAGGCACTCGGCGCGCCTCAGGGCCCTCCACATGGTGTTCTCCACCCTGACCATCGTGAGCCGTGCCTCTTCTGCCCGCTGCCGCTCCGCATCTATAGCATGGCCTAACCGCTGCCACACGGAAGACACTTCCAGTCCTGGGTCCTCCTGCCCTCTGGCCGATGCCTGACCCTCCAATGTCGAAGGCACTGAGCCATGATGGCTCCCACCTTGTTGCTGCTGCTGCTGTGCCTCTGCCTGTGCCCAGGCTCTTGCTGGATGTCCGACTCCCGACTGTGGCAGGAATGTGTCCTCCACCAGCCTGGCCGCAGGGTCAGAGGCAGCTCCACAGGGTACCCAGGTGATACATGGGTGGGAAGATGGCATGGAGGACGACTGGGGCATAGGGGGTTCAGTTGAGGAGGGGGTCGGAACAAGGTCCAGAAAACAGAGGAATCCCGCCCTGGTGAGCTGTCCCAGTAGGTCAACGCGGTCAACGAGCCATCCGAGAAGACGTGCAGTCTCCTCATGAAAAGACTGCAGGTCAGCTCACATGGCCCGTTGACGCAACGCCACCCCACCCAGGACAGGCTCAACCCAGTCCCAGATAGCCATGTCCGCAGGGAGAGGAAGGCCAGTTGTTGTAAGCGGATCCCCTCCCTGAAAACGGGTCTGGACGTAGGCATCCCTGCTGGTGCAGGATGATGCAGTGACAGGATCGGGGACAGGATTACACACAGGCACCTCCGCGGTGGCCTGTGCTGCCTCCTGCCCCTGCCCCTGCACTGCACCACTAGCACCAGTGAAATCCCCACCTCCAGACCCCGTGTCTGTCCCTTGCACGGCCTCCTCCTCCACCAAACCCCCCACCAACCTGGATGACTCCGTGCCATCTTCCTCCGTTGGACTCCGTGGGGTCTCAGCTGCCCCTTCTGCTGCCGAGGAGTCCAACTCCGACCTCCGCCTCTTGGACCTACCCTCGGCAGCTGCGGCCTGGGACACGGCACCGGACTCCTCACTCCCCGACGAGATCACAACCTGGGAGGGGAGCCGGGCCTTGCGTCTCTGGCTGGCGGTGCGATCCCTGCCGCTGTGCTCCACAGCACACTCTCCGCCCTCTTCATCAGTTGACGCTGCAGACAGGGAGAGATAGGAGACAGGCATCAGGGCACTGTACAATGGACTGATACACACATGACAGTTCCACATGAGTGGCAGTGTCAAACTTCAGACACAGCATCGCAATCCCCAACACACATGTCATTTCAACTCACACACATGAGCTATTCCACAGCCATATCACAATGGCCAGCAACATCCATACACATACAACAGCATGAGCAGCCAAAGGTGAGCCAGACATCACATGAAACACAGGGTGTGCACTAGACATGCACACAAGCCACCACACTTACATGCATGTTTACATCTCCTGCAACTGTTTCAGTGAAGAGATCGCCATACATGTCACACCTCCATTCATCCCTCTCCATATCAGTGTCACGTGCATCCATGATGCATCACATTTGCACACTTGTGAAATACACATACATGCACATGTACACAATGAATTATGAACCACCATCCATGCCACAACCATGCCAATGTACATACGGAGAGATTGAAAGCTGTGTGCTCCCACACCTGCATATGCCCAGCATGCTTACCAACACATACACCATCAATGTGTCTCACACCTGATAGGACTCACATGTGGCAGCAACACGCCCATGTTCATACACATCCCTACATGGCCCTACATAAACACATTTGCAACCTGCACACTACTGGTACTACACGACACGCACAGCATACCATCAAAATGCATGTACACTTACCGCTCGACTCCAGACGGGTCTGCCTCTCAAGGATCTGGACGTAGAGCGCTGGGCATATGCGTTCCAGGACCCTCATTTGATGGTCTGACAGCTGGCCCCGGCGCCCCTTGGCATCCGCTGCCTTAGCGAGGCGCCGGGCAGTGTTGTGGGTGCTGGACCTGAAGTCCTCCCAGTGCTTCTTGACATGTTGTAAGTCACAGACTGCCACCCCCTCCGCGTTGATGGCAGTCACGATTTCCATCCAGATCCTGGTCCGTCCTTCCTTGTCGGAGCGCGAACTTCCAAAGAGGGCATCATACTGCCCCAGGACTTGCTCCAACAGGACACCAACTTCGGTGGCACTGAAGCTGGTGGCCCTCTGCCTCTCTGGCTGGGTTTGCCAGTGCTGCCAGATGGTGTAGTGCTGGACATGGCAACCCCAGAGGCAGGAGTGGGTGAACAACTGGGTCCTGGGGCTGGGCTGTGGAGCGATGGAATCCCAGTCGGGAGTCTTCGGTTCCAGCAGGGGTGGTCACATCAACTACACCCCTGGATGACGTGCAGGCAGCAAATGGCAGGGCACGTGGGCAGCAGGCAGTCAGGCAGCAGCAGATGGCAGGTGGGAGCGTGCTCGGGGCTCTGGGGGGCAGTAATTCGGCCTTCTGGGCAGGAGCGTGGTCTTCCGTGTGTTTTCGCATGGCCAGCTTGATACGGAGTGATTTGGCACATGAAAATCTTGCACATCAACGTGTAATTCGAGGAAAGGGCCTTAGCGCCTAAGTGCGTCAGCACACGCACGCGATTCCATTGGACCAAAGGCCCTTAGCGCGTAAGCGCGTAAGTTACATTACGCGTGCCAGCGTTTCCCTCATAGCACGTGATGACAGAGCACACGTAGAAAAACTGCACGTCCGAGTGTCATTGCGTGTAATTGGAGGAAAGCACCCGCGTACACGCGTATCTGACGTGTACGTGTGGGCCAGTTTAGAAGCCATTTCCTTGTACGTGCTTTTCGTGGAGAGCGAGTGGGTGAAATCTGTACTTCTTGTCAGTTCACACGCGATTACTTCACAGCGTTTCTAGTTCGTACTCCCTGTTACGTCTGACAGCTGTTTTCAGATTTTTTGACGGGCCTGTTTCCTCGAACAGAGTTCACTTCTCCTTTTGTCCTGTCTCCTTAGACAGCGTACAATTCTTCTTTTGGCGGGGGCGTATTTTTCACATTCTTTTTCCAGGCAGATGTACTTTGCACGTACTTAGCAACTGTGCTTGCCCCGTGTGTCGCGTTCCCCTTCAGAGGTCATTGTAGGCTGCGTGTATTACGCCTACGCTTATTTTTGTGTTTCTGGGTGCCACAGCGTAGTGCGGGTTCATTTTTTCACGCACATGGTCTACCAGGGGTTGCGTGCACGTTTATTTTTTATTTTGGGCTGCCTGTGCGTTGCGTGACCCGTCATCTTCCCCCAGGGGTCACAGACAGCCTTGTTAGAGCACTAGGGTACGAATTTCATCTGTTATCCTACCCCTTTGACCCCCAATTGCCCAGGACAATAGTTTACTGCAACTTCCGTATGCACAACAACAACAGTGCCATGGTTGGGAGGCGACCAAGCGGTAAGGGAGGCAAAGGTGGCCGACCCTCAAGAGGTGGGCGTGGTGGGCGCGGTAGGGGACGTGGCCGGGATTTGCAGGGTGCCCGTATGCCCCCATGTGTGGAGGAACAATCAGGGACACCCATGCCCCCCCCCATGGTTGAGGGAAACGTGGCTGACACCATCCAAGCTCAGCCACTGTTGGACCAGCCCATTGTGGCACCTGACCTGGCACAGGATGACTCCCTGGCTGACTTCCAGGTCAGCAAGTCTAGGCCACGTGTGGTGGTGCAAGTTGTTGTCACCAATCCACGTCGATCTGGGGCTGCTATGTCATCTGCTGCCCCAAGTATGCAGGGTGGGGAGGCTGCAGGGGCAGCTGCAGCTCCATCCGCCCCTGCTCTGACTCTCCCAGCCAGGACAGTGTCAGTCCCGGTACATCAAACTGACGTTCCCCCTGCCAACATTACCCTGCAACCAATGCCTGCATCAAGACCTATGGTCATTGTGCATTCACACACTCCTAGTACCCAGTCCACCAGTGATTCTGCCCCTACTGACCAGAGCAGCGTAAGCCACTCTGGCTCTGCTCCACCTTTAAAGAAGAGGAAGAAGGGTGCTCTGGCACGACAGGCTAAGACCCCAGACACGGCTACACACTCCGGTACCTCAAGGAAGCCTTGCTTCAATGATCCGGAACCTGATGCACTTGTGGGCTATGTGTCGGCACATAGCCACAAAATGCTGGTGACTGCAGGGTGCAAGACTGGTCAACGTAAGGCACACTGGCAGACCATCGCCGACCGCATAAGTGCCCTTGGATTTGTGAGGCGCGCAGCTGATGATTGCTACAAGCGGTGGAATGACCTGAAACGCAGAGCAAAGAACAAGCTGGCCTCAAATCATGCCGCTACTCTGGTGTCTGGCGGTGGGTCTCCACAAGAGGACAACAAATTCACTGAACATGAGTCTGTTGCTGGGGCCTTCGTCACAGAGGAACAGATCCAAGGTGTGGGAGGCCTACCTAATTATGATGCACTGTCCGGTGAGTGCCCATGCATGTGTGTGTAATGCATGTGTATGTTGTTTGGGTGACAGGTTCTGATTGAGTGCCAGGTGAGGGTGTGTGTGCCTGAGTGGTATGGGTCACCCATGTGCTTCATCCAAAACATTTAGAGGCCTTGGATTTGGGTGTGACAGTATCCCTTCTGCCCACATTAGTAATTTAGCGCAACATTACGGCAGTTGCCCTTGAAGTGGCATCTTGCAACAACATTGTTTGTATTTTTCAGTGTTCGTTCAGGCTGATTGTTTCAATTCTCCAACTTTTGCTACGCATTCCTCATCCCTATTGTCACATTTGTGACATGCTTCTGTCATTGAAGAACACCACATTGGCCCACATGTGTTACCTTGTTAGGTGAATGATTTGACCATTCAGGCTGATTGAGTATTGGCCTGCTCACAGGAATTTTTGGGGCCTGTTTGAATGTGTAACATGATAGTTCTTTCCTGTCATGTTGAAGTGCACAACCATTGATGTGTACATCAGCCTGCAATCACTGTATTTTTTGTACACTGGATGTGTTGCAGTGTGTGGCACATGCCTATTTTGTCACACTATGTAGCATTTTCCATCTCATCATGTCCATCTCACATGGATGGCTGACAGTATTCAATTCATTCACTGACATATGGATGTACTTGTGGAATGTACCATGGCAATGGTACATGCCATGTGTGTGATGGCATGTGTCATGTATGTGTATTGGACATGCCACTCACAGGCCAATGTGTGATGGCAGTGCTACCCAGCATGCAGTAAATGTGTTGCTCTTCCATCTTGGTGTCATCAGTGTCTGCCGTTTGCCTCCCCTTCCAACTCAGTGACAGTGCATGCATGGGAGGGTTATAGTCATATGGGACATGTGTAAATCATGTACTGGTTCTGTAGCTTGTCAGGCCTATTTGTGTGCTATGGTGCTAATGCCTGTTTCCATTTTTTGTCTTTCATGTTTTTGCAGGGGATGACACACTTGATGCTGTTGAGGTTGAGGAGATGGTGCAGACCCAGGAGGAATCTCAGGCATGACCGGGCACCAGTGGGGGACGTGGTGTGGTGGTGGGTGAGAACCCAATCTTGCTGCAGACCATTCTGTCGAGGGCTGCCTCTGGGTGCACCTCCCCAGACCTCTATTCAGGTGCTGATTCGGATGATGAGACCTATGTGCCGTCGCAGGTAAGTGTTTCTGGAGGGATTCTGTTCTGTCCAACCCACCTGCACCAGGGGTAGAACCCTCTATGGGGATGTCAGTGTTGGTAAGTCTGCCTTTGGCGGTTACGGATGCAGGGCCACACTCCACAACATCTGATCGTGTTCCTGGGCCAGCAGATCAGAGGGGGAATGCAGTCCTGCAGCCTCAGGCAGTGCCGGCACAGCAAGGCACAGATCGCCTTGCCCCAAACAGGTGTGGTGCCCGCCGACGCAGTGGCCGTAGCCACCAGGCTATACCGTATGGGAACAATCCATGAACAGTTTGACAAGCCAACAGGCAGCATCAGTTGAGATGATGGCTCAAGCAATGGAGAGGGTGGCCACTTCCATTGTCCCCCTGAAAGGCAGATGGAGTAACTACAGCAGGCAACAGACTCCATTTGCCAATCACACAGGGAGGACATGTTGGCGTCCAACAGGGACAGATGGGCGGCACTGGAGACTCTACGCCAATCGATATCAATAGAGTCCCCGGGCCACAGGGAAGCCCTGAGGGTAGAACTCCATTACCTCAGGGAGACTCTTGTTGCCCTTGAGGCTTCCACTAACTTGAGGACAGAACAGCAGCTGGAGCGGCTCACATGTTCGCTCTCAGCTGAGATTCAGGCAACTCGGGAGGAGATCCGGGCATCACGTCAGGTGCTGCATGGGGATCTCTGCACTATAATCCTACAGAACAAGACCTTCCACACCGCATGCTTGCTGCCATGGAGGACCATACCAGGGCTTTGCGTGGGCTGCCTCCCATAGTACCACCTCCTCCTGTGGCAGCACCACCTCCTGTGGCAGCACCACCTCCTGTGGCAGCAGCAGAGGGTGATGAGAGCAAAAGCAACAGTTCTCCCACAATGGCATAGCCGTGCAGGCCATGAGCCCATGGAGGTGTTTTTTTTTCCCAAAATCCACACAGGTGGGTGTTGGTGCGCACCCTGTCCTCGGACCTCCTGGGTGGCCTTACCCCCCCCCACAGCCCCACATGGCCATTTTTGATTTTTGATTTTTGATTTTTTCTTCTTTTTTTATAGTGTGTTACCTTGTGTGGTTCCCGTGGGCATCCACTGTATTCCGGCTGAGCACATGCAGGCTTGTCCTGAGTTTGGGTTAGATGCTTGGGTTCGTGAGACACATACCCCTCCTGCTTCCCATTTTCATGGGCTTGCAAAGGGTGTGCCCAAGTGACAGTGACTTACACGGTGACATAGGTCTCCCATGAGCTGTGTGGGCAGTCTGTAGTAAATAGTGTGTATACATTCCTAGTGGACATTGTTGTTGAATTGTACACTGCATGGTGTATTGCTATGTGCTTGTGCATCCATGTCTTTCTCCTAATTTGCAGGTTCTTTCCTCATGTCTTCACAAGGCCGTCTACTTTGGAGATGGAGTTCATGTTGTAAGCAGTGCACTTAGACATTTGCGTGGCAGCAGCACTGTACAGTTGGAAGTGGTCGATGTGCTGGCATAATCAGGTTGTAAGTCTACCACTACTTTAACTTAGTACTGTCATGTTTATGCTATGTTTGAGGTTGTGTAGCTGCATTGTATTGTTGGTAAGTATTTGGTCATGTGTGTTGTTAGTTCAACATTACTGGGAGCATATTGTGTGTGGGCAGTTTCCATTAGGGACACTGTACTTTGACACTTGTGTCATGTTTTGGGGATTGCTTTGTTTGCTCTCACATAGCATGACATGCCATGGTGTGTTGGGTGGTGGTGCTGGAGAGGGGTTGGGTGGCATGTCACTGTTGCCATGTTATATTTTGCAAGGGGGTAATGATTTTAGCAGCATAGAAGTGTGTCTTTTGATGACACAGCATTGGTGGTGTTTGTGTAGGTAGGGATGCACACAATGTAACACTTCCAGGTGACCTATCTCAGGCTGTTATGGTTGTGACAGTTGACTGTCCCTTATGTCATCATCATTGATTGTCAGCTGGTATGTGCCAGGGCTGTGTGCCTCCACAGGGGTGTGATTTTAGGTAAAGTAATTAGCCACCAGCTGCGTACGGGCTGCCTCACCCGTGCCCTTTCGCCTCCCATGCGCAGCGGCCGTGCATGTGGTTGGGGATGTGGGGGCACCACCATGTCCATGGGCAGACCCCGGCGTGTTGCAACGTTGTGCAAGACACATGCTGCCACTATGATCCTGCACACTACTGGTGGAGCGTATAACAGCTGCCCGCCAGAACAGTCAAGGGAGCGAAAGCGTGACTTGAGCACTCCGAATGTGCGCTCCAGTATGCCCTGGGTTGCAATGTGGGCTGTGTTGTATCTTACCTCGGGTGGCGTGGTGGGGTTGCAAATTGGCGTCCTCATGTGGGTGCTCAGAGGGTAGGCACTGTCCCCTGGGGAGGTGATGATGGGTATCATTAGTGGGGTTGTGACATTACTCAGTATGTGACATGCATTCATGTGCTGTGGCATTTATACTCACCGAGCAGCCATGTATCGCCATGCCGTCCAGCTTCTAGGTCCCGGTTTAGGGTTGACATTCTGTAAATAAAACTGTCGTGGGTGGACCCTGGATAGTTGGCGTATACTGAGGTGATGATTCCCTTGGCATCACATTCTACCTGGACGTTGATGGAATGCCAGTGCTTGCGGTTTCTATAGATGTGCTCAGATGCCCTGGGAGGACGTAGAGCCACATGGGTGCAGTCAATGGTACCTAGCACTTTCGGGAAGTGTGCCACCCCGTAAAAATCCTGGACGACAGCCTGCCTTTCTGCAGGTGTTCTGTGCAGGTATATGTGCCTGCGGACTGATGGGCGTGCAGTCATGATGGCCAAGACCTGGTGTAGGCAGCGTGACTGCGTGGCCTGTGACACCCCCACCCCCACTATGGCACTTGTCAGCTGAAATGATCCAATGGCCAAGAAGTGCAGTAAATTGAGGACCTTATGCAGGGGCTGAGTGCTTGGGAGCACATGGTGGGTGATGTGAGGTCATCCTCCTACTCACTGACAAGGTTGAGTATTATGTGAGGTGGAAACCTGTACTTCCCATACACCTGGTCATCAGGCATCCCAAAAAGGCTGGTTCTGGGTGTAAAGATTCTGGGCCTGACTATCCTCCTCCTCCTCCTGCCGTATCCCACAACCACTGCTCCTAGGAACTGTATATTCATCCTGGCGTCTGTGCTTGTTTGTTGTTTGCGCGCACTTTTATGCTGCGCGGGTCCACGTACGCCTGCTTCCTGCTGGCGTACGTCTTTCCTGATTAGCGCGTCTTTTTTGGTGCACGCCTTAGCCCCGTTCGATTCCATGAATACGTGTTTTGAACGTGGGTGTGGGCGTTCCGCGCACTTGCCTCCTGTACTTCCCCCGTGACGCCCACATTTTCACGAGTTGTTCCCCATTCCGCGTGTCACGCCCCCTGTTCCTCCTACTTTTGTTGTGTGTGCCTCGCTATGTGCAATTTTGCTGTGCGCGTAGCGCACGCTGTCTGGAGACGTGAGCGCCAGCGTGCGCCACGCAGAATTTTGGCGCACATCCTGGGATTTACACGCGCACGGACTTCCATGAATCGCTGTGCGTGGGTTTTGCTGCGATTTTCGCACTGGCACTGCGATTCGCACGCTTTCGCACGCTTGCGCTGAAAATTTCAGCGCACATTAATTCCATGAATCGGCCTCTGTATGTGCTCATGAGGCAGAGGTAATTGACTTTGCCAGTTGCAAATGTAACCATGCCTAAAAAGAAGGTGCAAATAAATGTGGGTCCATCACAGTCGATATGTTGCCCTGTAGGTAAGATGCAAACAACTCTACCGGGTGTATGGGCAATGCAAAACTCAAGCGTGGAGGTACCTAAATTTAGTGAACAAAGGAGCGCAAATAAGGACACTATGGCTGCGTTGCAAATTTCTCAAGTTCATCAGGACAAGCCATCTCAACCCCTAAATAGGGCAGCTGTCCTGTGTATTTTTAAATCTATTGTGCCCCTGAGAGGAATCACATCCAAAGATATACGATTAGTGGACCAGTTGGAATATAGAAACCAATATATTACAAATGTGTGTTTTGAAGTGGAGGCTACTTTGAACTACATTATGGGCTTTGAAGCAGACATCATGTGCCCAAGTTATGCGGCTCAGAGTGGAGATACCAGTGGTGAAACCATGTAATGAGCAATTGAAACTGGTGTACTTAACATCTGGTAACGCAGTACTGGGTGATAATATTTCAATCGTAAATGGGTTGAAACCATTGCATAAATCAAATAAGCGGGCTGATGTGCCTCTGACCACTCAGACTAGCTCTGACGAATTGGGAGTTGCAGAGGATGAACACTCGCAGGTTCCAAATAAGGTGAATGGTAGCCGAAAAGAAATACCAGAAGGTTATTGGCAATGCCTGCCACTAACTTTTAAATCACATTTTGCTGATACACGGCAATGACCGACCACTCTTGAATTGCTGTACTCATGGAACTCAAGAGGGCACTCTCATCTCTTTGCAAACGAGGGTTTAGTTGCATACTTGGAGCAAGTTAAAATCGTGGCACTCCAAGAAACATGGCTAACAGCTGAGGTCCAGCTAGATGAAAGAAGTACTGTACATCCGTTTGCCACTAAAGGGCATCTTGGTAGACCTAAAGGTGAACTGCTTGTATCGGTTCAATACCCTTGGAAGATAGAGAAACTATCCTTGTCAACTCAGAATGTGTTAGTCACCAAACTTACATGGTCAACATTAATAATTATAGTGATAAATGTATACGATCCTCCAAATATGGTTATGACTAGAGAAAATGTGAAGACTGTGGAAATTGTGCTAAAATTGCATAAATCATCATTTCCAGACTTGGCTAAAGGGCGATTTTAATGCAAAAATTGGAGACCTCCTGATATGTCTGCTAGATCACAAATAGTTAATCCTAATCATATGACTAACAATAGGCAAGGGCCTAAGTGCTATAACAATGTCCATACTCATACACTGGTGAAACTGAATGGTCAAACTCTGGGAGATGTCAAAAGGGCTCTCACTAGAAATGAGGGTAGATCTGCTGCAATCCTTGATTACATATTTTCTAATAAAATGGGAATTCAGTATATAGTGGATATGGGGTTTTGTTCGTCTCTCCTAGTTGTAAAGACGAGGATACTGACTACGATCGCAATGGGCTGTCCATATAAGTGAAGGCAAAAACAGCATATTATGGCACCAGAGAAATATAGAGAAGGCAAACCAAGCAGTCTCTACTTTATTACCTGAATTCATAGTAGACGGTGTGTCGGGAAGGAAAAAAGATAATTTAATGATGTCTAATTTTTCTAAGCTTATGTAAAATATCCAATTACAAGTTGCAGAGAAGAGATTCTATAAATCTGTTGGTGAAAAGTCGAATATTATATTACCTCAAAGACATGGTAATGATAATATGATAAAAGAGGCAAAAAAGAATCTTTGCATTGAAATAAGGAATGTGTTAAAATATAATAACAGTAGCCATGATGTGAATGGAGTTCCTTGTCACATTAAAAATCTCAAAAAGAACTACAAACCGTGGCTAAAAATGCACAAAAAAGAATGTCAGATCAAACAGAGGCAAAAATAGCAAGCTTAGCATTAGTGAATAGTAGTGAGGGTATATGATATGATATGATATGATATGATATGATATGGCATTTGTAACGCGCCTATACACAAGTGTTTCAAGGCGCGACGAGGCAGGGGGGGAACAAGGGGAGACAGGCAACGATCCTACTAGGCCAGGTGTCATTCAGATCACGCAAGTGCAAGGGTAGAGGGGAGGGGAAAGTGCAGTACAGGGTTATTAGAATACAGCATACAGGATAAATAACAAGGGCCAGCTGGTGGCAAGTGCGAGGTAAGTGCAGACAAGTTCTGGGAAGGGGGGCTGTAGGGATACAAACACAGTCCCGTAGTGCAGGGGTTGCCAGGGAGTCAGTGCAGGGGAGAGTGGCTGGGCCAAGGACCGAGAACGGTGAGTGGCCCAGTTGCTTATTCAGTGCAGTTTCAGTAGTATCGGCAGGGAAGAGGGGGAGAGAAAGCGGAGGCAAAGAGGAAGGTTTTGAGGTGCTTCCGGAACCGGAGATGGTTCTCCTCAAGTTTCAGGGAGGCAGGAAGGCTGTTCCAGAGGGAGGCCCCTACAGCGGAGAGGGATCTGACCCCAACCTGTTGTTTGGAGAAGAGGCTGACCCTGAGGGAGTTGGAGGCGGATGAGCGAAGAGCTCGAGAAGGAAGATATTTAGGAAGAGAAAGTTGAAGGTAGTTTGGCCCAAGGCCCAGACGGCCTTGTGGACAATGCAGAAGGTTTTGAACTTGATCCTCGCAGTCACTGGGAGCTGTTCGTGATGAGTTGCAAAGGGCGGAGAGTAGAGGCGGGCAAATTTAGATAGAGCCTGTTACAGTAGTCCAGCTTCGAGAGAAACAGGGCTCTAGAGACAGTGAGCTTCTGGGGGAAGGAGATGAAAGGAAGGATACCTCTGAGGAGGTGTAGCTGGTAATGTGACTTCTAAGAGACGTCGGATATGTGAGGAAAGAAGTAGAGTGTGGAGTCTAAGATGACCCCAAGGTTATTTGCCTTGCAGGTAGGAGCAGGAAGAGGGCCCAGAGAGGCCGGCCAGAGAGCTGCAGGGAAGGAGGGAGTAGGTGTGCCGATGAGTAGAATCTCAGTCTTACTGGCATTAAGGCAGAGGTTGTTGGCGGCACACAATTCCTGGATAGCAGAAAGACAGTCAGAGATGAGGGAAGGAGAAGAGGGGGCCGAGGGTAGCCTGAAAATGAGCTGGGTATCATCCGCATTGCACTGAAAGTTGGGGCAGAGAGCGGCGATGCGGTGGGCGAGAAGTGCCAGATACTGGTTGAACAGCCGGGGAGAGAGGTTAGATCCCTGGGGGACACCACAGGTAGAGAAAAAGATGTCAGAGAGGAAGGACCCCAGTTGGACCTGGGAGGGTCGATTGGAGAGGAAAGAGGTCAGCCACGCCAGAGCCTGATCAGTGATACCCAGGTTATCACGGAGACGGTTGAGCAGGATGGTATGGTTGACAGTATCAAAGGCAGAAGAGAGATCAAGCAAAATGAGAACACATGGAATGTTAGAGTCAAGGTTCGAGAGCAGGTCCTCACGGATGTTCAGGAGAGCAGTTTCCGTGCTTATGGCAGCTCTGAAGCCAGACTGATGGTCATGAAGACTACCAACAGATTCAGAATGGAGATTAAGCTTGGAGATGGCCAGTTTCTCCAGGAGCTTGCCCTGGAAGGGAGTGATAGAGATTGGGCGATAGTTAGCTGGGCAGGAAGGGTCGGAAGAGGGTTTCTTAAGAATGGGGTGCACAAGGGAGTGCTTAAGAGGGGATGGGAAGACTCCAGAGGCGAAGGAGGGATTGCAGAAGTCAGCAAGTATGGCAATTGCTCAGTAAAAATCAAAAACATGAATTGACAATGAATTGCATTACAGAGGAAAAGTGGAAAGCTTACATCAAGGAAACTCTGGGCAGAGTTGAGCATTCAGATTATGTTCTTCCCATTCCCAATGTCATCTGGGACTGTAAGGGTTCTGAACTGGACATAATTGCGATTATTGAAAAACTAAAGAATTTCTGTGTGGCAGGACCCGATGGGGTACGCAACTTAAGTGTTCAAAAGACAACCTGAGTTATGGGGAGCTGCACTATCCTTACTTTTCAAACAAATAGGCAAAACAGGAGAGATTCCTATTTCATGGAAAACCAGTCACATCTTAACTGTCCATAAGAAGGGGGTGTGGGACAACGCTGCTAACTTTCGTATGCTTGAGATGTTGGACATTTCCTCTAAGATTTTCACAAGGGTACTATTACATGAATTGGATGCATGGATTGATGAGAAAGAAATACTACCTGCTAATCAAATTGGCTTTAAGGACAAATCCAGCACGACACAAAATCTATTGATGCTATCATCCCTTGTTGAACATGCATGGGGAAGATGTCATTTAGATGTTTATTGGGCGTATATCGATTTCTCTGCTGCTTTCGATACTGTGTTACAAAATCGATTGTGGCAGAAGTTGAATATGTGGGGAATTCCACAAGGTCTTCTAAGAATGCTCATGCTATTTCATTCAGATAAAACAGTCTGAATAAGACTAAATGTAGTAGGGCGACTTTCTCATTTCATGGCAACCTGCTGTGGTGTAAAACAAGGGTGTATGATCGCGGCCATTTTATTTAACTTATATTTAGCTAATATGAAAGATGCATTTAATCTACCCAAAGCTAACCCAGTAAAGATCAATAGTGTTACAATAGGATGGCTTGCGTATGCAGACGATTTGTTAATTCTTGAGTACACGCCTGTTCGTCTGCAGTGTATGCTTGATTATTTAGTAGCATACTCTGTGGTTAATGGCTTGACGACAATCAATATTGAGAAAAGTAAAATAATGGTCTTTTCTAAAAAACTAAAACTGAAGAAATATATCTGGACATTGGACTCAAAAAAGATTGAACAAGTCACCACATATACATATCTCGGTATAATTATCGATGAGAAACTAAATTGGGAAGCGCATTGGTTGGCTTTGAAGAAACTGTGTCTTACCTCTGCAAATGCCCTCAGCATATACATAGGAAGAAATAATGGCTACTCATTGTCGGCTAGCGTAGCTATCTATATGGCAAAAGTAAGGGCTTTGCTTTTGTATGCTGTAGAGATTTGGGGTCATAAATATGAAAAACGTTTAGTGGCATTCGAAGCTAAAATAATGAGGGAATTACTGCGACTCCCACAATGTGTGAGTTATGTTATGTTACTTGGCATTTATATAGCGCCTTATGTATCATTGGTATGACCTCAAAGCGCTGGTAGGGGGAACGCTCTCGGGAACCGTAGTTCAAGTCAGTAGAGAGAGAGTGTCGTATGGTGCGGGGGTGCACCGGATATGTGTGCAGCTGGTGTGGTTGTTGCATGATAGCTGCTTCTTAGCGGTAGGTGTGGTGTTGAGGAAATCAGTTGGATGTATTCAGTCTGGAGGGTGGACACCCAGACTGAGTTCTGGCTGCGTTAGGCCTAAGGAGATGCCTAAGTTAGCCGGAATGTGCTCAGCTAGCTGTGTTTTATTAGGATGATGAGATGTTTGTGGGGTCATGTTAGTATGATAACAGGCCGAATGAGTCATAGCATAGCTGTGTTCTAGTTGAATGATGCTGTATAGGAGAGAGTAAGCGTAGTAGTGTGATATGGTAAAAGTAGAGAGCCTGTGGCCAAGCACAAGAGCAGGACAGGGAGCGTACATAGCGGCATACGTATATAAAGCGACAGGATGGATAGGGTAAACATGTGATACAGATAACATGGGATACAGGTACATAGCATGTATAGGAGATACAGAGATATACAGAGAAATATCCACTCCAACCATTCCATCCACTCTGTCCTTTCCATCCACTCCATCAACCTTTTTGTCAGTTCCATCCGTTCCATCCGTTCCATCCACTCTATCCTTTCCATCCTTTAATTATAAGTACCACCTCACTGTACTCTTGCATCAATAGCATCAAGGAAACCCTCCATTTGTACAATGAGCAATGTTTAAAATTGGCTACTTATAAAGGCAATTCAGACCTTAAACATCCAAGTGTGGCACTTGCGAATCTTCAATATCCTATGATGTGAGGCAGGATAGTGATCACATTCCAAGTGTGGCACTTGGTAACATTCACAGTTTCATTAAAGTGTGGCGTATGTTTACATTCACAATCCTATCTAGATGTGACGCAGGCTAAAGTTAAGCATTCCATCTAAGTCCATCTAAGCTTGTCAAATGCTAACATTCATAATCCTATCCTGATGCGATGCAGGCTAAAGTTAAGATTTCCATCTAAGTGTGGCACATGCTAACATTCACAATCCTATCTAGATGTGACGCAGGCTAAAGTTAAGCATTCCATCTAAGTCCATCTAAGTGTGGCGCTTGCTAACATTCATAATCCTATCTAGATGCGATGCAGGCTAAAGTTAAGAATTCCATCTAAGTATGGCACATGCTAACATTTACAATCCTATCTAGATGTGACGCAGGCTAAAGATAAGCATTACATCTAAGTCCATCTAAGTGTGGCGCATGCTAACATTCACATTCCTATCTAGATGTGATGCAGGCCAATCTTCACAGTTCTCTCTAGGTGTGGCACTAGTTAACATTGGCAAGTAAATTAGTGTGTAATGCAATGCAACATTTACAATCCAGCCATGAATAGATTTAAGCTGGTGGTCACAAATCTCCCTAAGTATGCATGGTGTAGGTCTATGGCAGTCTACCTTATGGAAAGGTAAGGTAGGGTGATGGGGGCTTTCTGGAGTAGAGTAATTGCTCTACACCCCACCCAAGCCACACTTACAGTTCTTGTTGGTGTCCCTTGACTGCTGGCATCACTGGCTTCCCCTGCAGTGTTGAATATCTGTATCTTGAGTTCAATATAAAAAGAATTTTGTATGCTTATATTAGCCAATGTGTAATGTCCTATGAAAAGGTGTATAACTTGCAAATAGACACGGTAGTTGTCCCATATGTGAAAGCGTTCTAGCGGTTGGAAGGCAATGTGTTGACCGGACCGATGGGTACTTTGAAAAAAATACATAAGACATGGACGTTGGGGAGGGATCCTCGAAATACTATAGGTGCCTTGAAAATGTGGCTAAAAGGGAGATTGTATGATTTCGCATATGAGCAAAATATGATAAATATAGCATCAAAAGCATACAGTGGAACCTATTGTGAAGAGAGATCTACTAGAACAAAGCCCCCAATGTGCACTATCGCCTACCCGAGAATAAGAACATTTTGTACTTATCTATTCCTCAAATTCAACTCGTCTGAGGCATTGGAGACTAAAGGGGATAGATTAGGTCTACCATATGAGGTTAGAAAATGTCAATTATGTGGAAATAATGTAACAGAATCCCTACATCATCTGATCATGAATTGTGAAAGTTTAATATGTTTGCGAAATAAGTATTTCAAATCCTATAATAATGCTATGGATGCCACAGAAACCTCGAAGTTATGGGTGATTTTTAGAGAGGGAATGATATTAATTTAATATATTTTATTGTACTATTTTATATAAAGATAGTACACATTTTAAGATGTATAGAATAACTTATTAAGATGTTTGTGATATGTTTTTATAGTGTGATGTATTCGACGCTATTTTTAAAATGGAAAATGTAATGGTAAATGTTTTATGTCTTGTGTTATACAAAGCCCAAGTTGGTTTCATGTATATCTAATAACATTTGAATTTGAATAATAAACTAACCCTGCAAGTATAATCCTTGAAACATTACTTTTTAGAACTCAGTTCAGAGCTAGTAAATCACCGCATATAATTTCTGGAGGGGCCTTAAGCTACTTAATTATGAGTATGAATAACTATTTTAGAATGCACTAAGCATAGCTGGGAAAGCAAACCCAAATTACACTCTACGAAAGAAACAATGTATTTCAAGGTAAGTAATGTCTCTATTGGTACATAACTATCTTATATCTAATTGCTAGATATACCCAGTATACCTTTAAGTAATGTATAATACAGTTTCTAAGGTAAGTAAAAACTTTATGAAACTATTTTAGAATAGCACCAAAGCAATTCAGGGAAGCACAACCCAGGGGGACACGTTTAGATGAGCAGCAGCTAATCAAGGTGAGTAAGACCTATATACTTTAAAGAGGGGTTATCAGCAACTCAAAGCTAAGTATTAACTCAGAAACAGTTTTAGATCTGTATGAAGCAGACCAGGGAAAATAAAAACCCAATGTTCCACTTTAAGAAAGACACAATGGGCCTCATTGCAAGTGTGCCGGTCCGCTAACAACAGTGCTGATAAGCCTACCGGCACTGCTGTTACCGGACTGGCACACTACGAGTCTGTGGGCGGGTGCCGTCCCGCCTGCCAGGACCAGACGTGGTGGATGGATCGGCACCTGCCCGCAGACTTTCATGGAAACACCAGCACTGTTATTAATGGTGCCGGTGCTTCCGTCATCCCCATTCCAATTGAGTCCTATCGGACTCAAATGAGAATGGGGATTAACAATTTACCAGTGCCTAACTTCCCGGATCGCCGGGGTCGTAATCCCCCGGTGATTTCAGCAAGCCAGGCACCGGTAAATATTGCAAGTCTGGCGGCAACCCGCCGGCAGCACCATCAGGATTACCGCTGGTCTTTTAATGAGGCCCAATGTATTTCAGTGTAGGTAAACCCTATTGGGTAAGATTTTACACTCATTCAGTTAAGCAATGATAAAACAGTACCAACACTTATTACTTTTAAGAAGGGGGGAAACACCATTCAAAGTTAGTAAAGCAACCTATACACTTTTTAGAGGGGCAGCATCCAACTCAAAGGTAAGCATACACTTAATGACACTTTATAACTTTGTCTTTCACAGTGATACAGTGATACAGTTAGAAAAGCAAATTCTAATACCAGGGAAATATTCTCTATCCTGAGAGAATTAGAATCCCCAATTGCACCCATAGATTCCTGTACCAAAGTCAAAGCCTGGTGCACAAACATTCAAAATGCCTTATGCAACAAAATCACAATGTTAAAAGACAAAATAGCAGCCAAAAAAACCTCCCTCCATAACATTGGTGTAACAAGGGGGGTGGTTACCGCCGTTCAAATTTAGACAATTCTCAGATTATAGAATGTTATATTGAAAGGGAACTTTAATGATATTTCGAAGTAGTCACCTTATTCCAAACTTGCAAGAGCTTAGACATGGACTCGCATTTTTCTAGGAAACAACAAAATAGATTAAATCATGTCAGTTGTTGTAAACCCTTTTTAATCAGGGGACATGTATTTGTTGACATGTAGTCTAAAGGAAATCACATAAACATCTTCAGGCAAAAAGAACCCATTCTGCAACGTTTTGCCATGGTGTATGAATCAAAGAAGAATAGACAATGTTGAACACTAGGATTGTCCTTATTTAAAATGGAGCATAGATTCTATATTCAGGAATACAATCAACATTTGTATTTAGTTAGAAGGATCTTTCCTTTACATAAACCTATCTGCAATAGTTGGCAGATTTTTAATGTATGAATCATAAACTTTTAAAGCATATATTTACACATTTGTGCTGCTACTGTAATCTGCTGACCGAGCTGAGTCAGTGTTTAGGCATCAGAATATAGTACAATTATCCTAGACAAAAAATGCACACAGAAAGTTCTGTTCATTGTGTTCTATGGGCGCCATTAGGTAGCTGTGCATAAGACATTGCGGTCAGGAGAAGAAGAACACACATCTCAAATGTAGCATTATTTGAAAAGTACAGAGTATGACTTTATGCACTTTGGTTAAAAAAGCCAATTTCTGTTGTAGTGAAGTCTTGCACATTAATTGGGTGATGGCCAATCCTTGGTCTACGTCGGGAAATGGAAAAAATCCCTGGTGTTTGACTGGAGGCAGGCAGAGGCCTGCTGCAGTGACGTTTCGGCTTTGAAATTGTCAGCTTTCTTCTGGGCCAAAAGGATTGTGGCGGCCTGCATTAATGTGTAAGAGAAAAGATGAATTTGTTTTAGATAAAGGACATGCACGTGAGAAAGCATCCTCGGCAAGTACATTAAAGTCGACAGTTAAAAGGAAGAACACTGTAATACACTGGAATGGTGTATTATGGTCTCAAAGGGATTAAAAACAACTGACCTTGGATATGTCCGGGCTGGGGAGGGGAGGAGGTCAATCAAGCTAGCACTGGACCGTGTCGAATGGGATCCAGTGTCAAGGTATGTGAGGTGCCTTGTTGTGGCGTTCAGGATAAAGGCAGTGGTATCCTGTTGATTCCGAAGGCAAGGCTGCAGCAAAGAGAAATGTACAAGGGTGCTGCTTTATTCTAACTTAGCTGCATTGATGTCTAATGGTATACAGAATATGGCATACCTCAGATTGCCGGCCCAGTTGAGGGCAAGAAACCATCCTTCAGGAACTTTCCGCCAACCAAACCAGACCTCTTAACCAATTCAGTTTCAGAGCCATCTCTATTATTGAAACTAAGAACATCATTACGTCTCTTAAACCGTCGCGATGCCTTGGTGACACCTGTCCAGCCCCTATTATCAAAGAGGCTGTACATGAACTAGCCCCTTTCATCACATCATTTATCAAAGCATCATTCAAATCATGTTCTGTGCCAACAAAGCTTAAAGATGCCTGGATATTACCCCTCCTAAAAAAGCAAACCTGGACCCCAATGTCCCAACGAACTATAGGCCGATAACAACTGTACCGTTCCGCCTCAAAATCCTAGATAAAGCGGCATATCTCCAGATCCAATCTTACTTGGAGATCAACAACCTACTAGGGACAAGACAATCAGATTTTAGACCAAGACATGGAACCGAAATGGCTCTTGATCTCAAAAACCAACTAGATGAGATTAAAGATAGAGGAGACATTTCTATTCTCCTAGTCTTAGACTTATCAGCTGCATTCGACCTGGTAGACCACAAAGTTCTCTGTAACCACCTCAAATCGGCTGCCAACTTCTCCATAAAAGCCACAGCATGGATAAACTCATTCTTAGATAAGAGAACCATAAGAGTTTTCTCACCCACATCAGCAGCGGATCCAGTCCCGATCACCTGTGGAGTCCCCCAAGGATCATGTGTTTCCCCCACTTTGTAGAATATTTTTACAAAGCCCTTGTTTAATATCTTGGACAAACTAGGGGTCTCATATACAAACTACGCTGATGACACCCAGATTCTTATCCCAATCCAAGGAGACTATGACAATGACACCAGCCTCATAAATAAAGTCTACCAAATCATCCAAACTTGGATGGCCACAGATGGCCTTTGTCTTAACGATGACAAGATCGAGCTCTTAATCATCGGGTCCACTAGTAAACTTAACAAATTATCCCATCTCTACAATTCCATCACTATCAATGGCATCAAAATCAAGGTAGCCAAGGAAGTTAAAACCTTAGGATTAATAATAATAATAATAATAATTTAGCATTTATATAGCGCTACGAACCCTTAGGTATCTGAGCGCTGCTTATTATTACCCACGGTGTGTGGTGCTCATACTATTTGATTGAACCTTTCTGATGGGTCGTTCAGAGGTGTACTTTGTGAATTTCTCTGTGAGGTATGCAGGTGCTTTATTATTCAAACAGTTGTGTGTAATATTCAGAGTTTTAAGTTTGATGTAGTCATTGATGGCTAGCCAGTTCACGCCTCTTCTTTGGTCAGATAGGATTCTACCTAGATTCAGCTCTGACCCTCGACGAGCAAGTTAATGCCACAGCCTCAGCAACCAGCTACACCTGCAAACTTCTTCATGCATGCAAACCATACCTATCCACAGACAGCTGTACTACTATAGCGCAAGCTCTCATCCTCTCCAAATTAGACTACTGCAATGCACTGCACCTAGGCACCAGTAAACACAACGCTAACAAACTCCAAACCCTGCAAAACAATGCCCTTAGGACAACATTAGGCATTCCTAAAGGGCAACACATATCTGACCAAAGAAGAGGCGTGAACTGGCTAGCCATCAATGACTACATCAAACTTAAAACTCTGAATATTACACACAACTGTTTGAATAATAAAGCACCTGCATACCTCACAGAGAAATTCACAAAGTACACCTCTGAACGACCCATCAGAAAGGTTCAATCAAATAGTATTAAGGTCCCCAACTTCAAATTGAAAAGAACTGGAGGGTCTAGCTTCCCAGTACAAGAAGCTCATCTTTGGAACTACATCCCAGACTCACTCAGAGCTACTCCTTCTTCCCATGTGTTCAAAGCTAATGTCAAACTCTGGCTTCACACCAATGACTGCTAACGCCTCAACGGTAGTGTATATTCTGTATATTTAATGTAATCTATTTGAAACTGTAACATATCCTATTTGTAAGATATATGACAATGTAACATAAGAACTGCTGTATATGTGACCATGTAACACAAGTAATGTATAATATCTATGTACCTGTAACCTAAGATTCTACTTATTGCAAGCGCCCAGTTGCTTAACAGCCCGGTGCGCTCTATAAATAAATAAACAATACAATACAATACAATACCACACTAACTTCTTTAGCAATTAAGTACTTTTACACTTGTTGTACTTTCAAGGCAGAATCCATTTCTTATCCAGTCCTTCCCTAGTCTATTGTATGAGTTTTCTCAGAGGCAGAAAAGGGACCCTAGTGATCTAGGTGCTAGCTGTAGGCAGGTTGAGATAGGGTTCAGTTGCAGGAAAGGCAATGTTCCATAGGAGATCTTCTTAAACAAGTAAGTATTCACTTTCAGAGTTAGTTAAAATGTTCAGGGACTTCACAGAAGGCTCCCTATATGTGTTCTAGCATTAGGCGTGGGCAAGTAGTATGGGCAAACTCCCAACCACACAAATCACCCACTCAGCCTCAAGGGATGCACACCAGACTAAGGTAAGCAGTATCGAAGCCCACACAGTACCTTAGGAGAAAAGAAAAGCTTTGGAGTGGATGCCTTCAGGATGCAGCAGCACAGGACCCAGACTTGGTTTCCCTCTTTGCAGCAATATCACTCTGAGAGAAAACCAGCCACCAAAACCAAAATAATCTGTCTAAAGCTTGATTCTGAGGTGCATGCAAAAAATAGAAAAGTGTTCATCTATGGAAGCTTACCTTATATTCTGCTAAAGTGATAATGTGTTGGCCTTGTACAAAAGCCACGACTCTAGCGTGTGCCTGATTTACTGCTTGACAACAGCCTTAGCAACCATGAGAAGCCTATTGCATGGCCCCAAAGGTGCAGAGGCTGCCAAGGCTAAACATGCAAAATTATTGCATTATTGCTTTACTGGAATATTGCAACGCCCTTTACATTGGTTCCAATAAATCGATCATCCAGAGAATCCAAATTCTCCAAAATAATGCCCTCAGAGCGGCTCTCAGCATAGCTATGGGAGATCATATATTTGAGATTAGGCGACAAAATAACTGGCTCTCAACTAATGAGAAAAGCCAGCTAAAAACCGCATCTCTTACCCATAAATCTTTGAATAATGCTGCTCCTAGCTATCTCTCTGAGAGATTCCACAGAAGGACATCTACTAGACCCTCCAGACTAGCCAACACTAACTGCCTCTCCATTCCCAGATTTAAGTTATATAAGGTTGGAGGCGGTAGTTTTCCTGTCAAAGCGGTCCAGCTATGGAACTCCTTGCTGCCCTTCCTCTGAGAAGATCAATATTATCATAATTTCAGACTTCACTGCATGAACTGGCTCAAGTTTACAGATCATTAAGGCCTGACCGCCTTCACTACCTGATACAGTCCATCACGATGCTGCCATTATGTTCTAACAAAATACTCTTTACTAGTGCGCTCATCTTTGTATGATTCGTAATTGTTACCTTTACCTGATGTTGCTCTGTATTTGTTTGCCATGTGAAACTTATTTTTGTATACCAGGCTGTGAATCTCCTTTGTAACCTCTGCGCCCTGATACCTTCGGGTCTGGTGCGCAACACAAATGAATAAATAAACAAACAAACAAATGAGCTGAGCCCCCCTGAACTCCCGCCCCTCATTTTTCTTCAGGGAGAAGGCATAGGAAGCAGGGGTCAAAGGGGAAATGGGGCAATAAATAGTTGTTGATGCAGGAAAGGGAGAAACGCCCTTTCATGTGGCAGTCCCTGGATTGGCAGGAGAAGGGAACTTTGCACCTCTTCATGTGACATCAGAGGCTCTTTGCATGCACGAGCCCCCTGCGGCAGGATCAACCCTGTCCCATCCAACCCTCCCTAATCTGTATTTATTTGGAGGTTTTCTAATGATTATAATTCATTGTCTCAGGCGGTTACTCAGGCGATCGAGCAGTGCCAAAACTAACCTCCTAATGATGGATAAAGAGGACCAAGGATAAATTGCCCCCTGTTAGCCTAGCACAGCGGTGAACAGCAAAGTCAGAAAAGGAGAGGCACTTCCCCCGCTCCCCTCTACCCCGTGGTCCTCAGCTTCAAGCCTGGGCTGCTGGAAAAGAAAGCATAACAGTGCTCCCCAAAGCCAAACAGCAGCAGTTGCCAATGTGTTTTGCCAGAGTGAGACCCAAGTATGCTGCAAAAAGAATTGATGAGGAGAAAAAGAGAGCTGACTGTAAGTAAATAAAGAGATACAAAGGAAAAGGAGGGTGCGGATGAGGTAGAATAAGCAAGTAGGTCTGAGTAATAAGTTATTACAACTATGAATGTGTTGCTTTGGATTTATGGTGGGAAATATTTAAGGATAAACTGTGGCCTTGTTGTGGCACGATAAGAACTGGTCTGGTCTTAGTTATTCAGCCAAAGTGGGCCTCAGAGGGACTGTATAGACGTTGCAGGTTGGGTGGGGGGCGAAAAGTACCTGACCGCCTATGTTAAGGCAAGGCAGGCACTGCGAGGGCATTCTCCTTTCAAAAGCACTGCTTGAGCACCTAAAAAAAGGAGTAGAAACAAACGCTGCAGCACACTTTTTTTTCCTTTAAAAAAAGACATTTACTAAGACTGCAGCGCCACTTTTCTAGTTTAGTGAAACCTTAAGAAGACTTTCGTTAACTAGAAAAGTGGCAGTCTTTTGGGAACTGCTTGCAGTGCCAGTGTTACACACAGCGTCTGCTTCTGGAAGGCATGACATTTCCCCTCCAATATTTCCACCCACCTCAGAATGGCAGCACTTGAAACTAGGGAGAATGTCAGCTTTGCCCGATTCGGTGCAGGAGCTCAGAATCAGGTGATCGTGTTATACTGTGAAAACAGAGAAATCCACGTCGCCTAGCAGAACCTTAGGGCATATTTCCCACATTGGAGTTCTTCATGCTTGAGATCTGAATGCTCCTTTCTTTGTTAATTTCTGCCCCCTCCCCCTCCAAAAGGTATTTCCCAACTAAAAGTGAAACACTGAAATAGTTGCTCTGGACTTTCTACAGTTTAACATTTTGTATGTCTTCCCACATGTCTTACGCACCCCACTACGTCCTGCCACCCTAGTATGGAAAGAACTTAGATGACCTTTGGCCTTCTTTTCTTTGTGAAAGCATGACAACCGCTCGGATTCTTTAATGAGCCGATGCACTTCCGTTCAAGTGGTTCTGAACATCATCAATGGCCCCGGCAACGAGAGCAGATGTAGATTCCTTCCTGCACATTGCAGACGCATTGTTTACACAAGCCCAGAGATTGTGGTCGCAGTGCTTTGATCAGTTCCTTTCAACTACTATCTAATTAACGCACACTAAAATGTTCCCCAACCCCCAAAAATATCTTACACATTTTTTCCCAACTCGACACTGCGCCATCCCTGTTCAAGCTGTAAACCATTTCCTGCTTTGGGGAACTATGCCCACGCGGACTTTCAGCAACACGAGCTGCTTTGCATGGCGCACACTTCTTAAAGAAATACCCATTGTTTTCAGAGCAAACGTCCTAGGGTTGGGTCTTGGTTATAGAGACCTTCGTCTCTAGTTTGGTGGTAGAAATAGAGACTGGCACTACACAGAAGGAATCACAGCCATCTGGCGGGATGTTTTAATGGATCTTGTGAAATTTAATGGTATGCTTCATTCCTTTCTCAGTGAACGGAATGCCACATGACTGAAAGCCTACCACAGCGGGTACTGATTGAAACCTCTGCCAGGAGCATTCTATTTAATTGCATACATTTGGAGATCATGTGCAACACTTTAAAAGACCATATGTGCATGTATCAATGTGTGCATTTTCGTCCCGTACATAGATGGGAAGCAGCAGAGTGCTGTACATAGGGGACACACCCTGGGAGTTACAGGTAGGGTGTGGGGTTTGCAGAGGAGATGGGATGGGTAAGAGGAGCGGGTGGGAGGGAAGGCAGCCAGGCTCGGACTGGCCTATAGGGCAATAAGCCCATGGCCGAACCAAAAACACAATTTGCTGGTGTGGGCCCGTTTTTTTTGGGTCAAAATGGACGAGTTTTCTGGACAATTTGGGCCAGTTTGATGAGTTAATTCACTCTGTGGCTAGTAGTTTTGGTCAGTGTTGCTGAATAAATATTGTTTAAATGCACAATTTATATGAAAGGAATGAATAGCCATTTCCAAATGTCGGCCACTTTTTCATTGGTGCCCAAGAAAGTTGTATGGCCCAGCACGACCTTAAAGGCAGCAGTGGAATTGGAGCGGTAGGAGGGATCATCAATTGGCCAGATGTTCTTGGAAGAGTAGGGTCACGTAGGATCAAAGGGTCCAGTCTGACTTCCCTTCCTAGAAATGCATGGAATATGGCAAAGCTTGCAATCTTTGTTAACAACAAGGGTAACCAGTCATATTAATGCCAACATTGCCCTACTGCACCTGTAACATATTTTGTTTAAGAGCACTTCTGATGTATTAAGCATAATCACACTTAAAGTCATGTCTGATAATGATTCCCAGTCAGAATGACCCCCCCAAGACATTGCAAGAAATAATATCTCACAGTCTTTGACCCCCACCTCAATTAAAATGTGAATAAAAATTAATGTAAATTACAATTCTTACATTAATGTGAAAAACTGATCATCAGATTCCAAATCTCACAGAAGTAGATACAAAGCAAACATAAGAGTCCCAAAGAGGGCAACACTGCATCCCCCAGTCTTTGATGAATGAAGATGCTGCCACCATTTACTGGGCCCTGGATCACCTGGCGATCAGTACCATGTTGGTTCATGAGGAATGGAGTGATGCTCAAGAGCATCATCTCTGTGATGCTGCAGATGCTACAATCTCAGCAATGGGCCTGTTTTTAAAGCACACAGTCTTGGGACCACGAGGGTTGCCAGCAAATCCATATGCATCCAAAGTATGGCTCTGCCTGTCATCAAGTAAGGCCCATTACAATCGGGAATCAGGCTTCAGTTAAGAGGGAGTGATGGAAAGCAGCTCCTGGAAAGGTTTTACCTGCTTTTTCTGCAATATGCCTGGGTGGGAGCATTTCACCGGCATTGCTCTAAGAGATTCAAGGGACAGCATTTACAAGAGGCACGTGGAGGATCCGATATCATAGAGCCAGGTGCTGACGATTTGCTGTCAACAGGGAGACTGTGTAAAGAGATTAATTAGTGAGCAGGTGGAAGGCCATGGATTGCTTTGAAGAAAAGAATAAGGACCTGATTTACAAAGCTTTTTTTCCAGAGGATTGCGCCATTGTAAATGCTTTTGTAAATCAGGCCCTAAAATGTGGACTATGAAATGGAAGGGTAACACTGTAAAGACTGGAGGGGGGTGTCTGTACTTCTGCTCTCTATATGGCAGAGGAGAGGCACAGAGGACCCCAGCCAAGATTCTCTTTTATTGGTACTTAGTCGAGCAATCAAGGCATAGCTTCTCAGGAGGTGATGCAGGCTGGTTCTTAAGTACAGTGTGGTCCCCAAGACCCCACAAAGGAATGTCCACACACTGTATTAGTTAAAACACTGTCTTTATGTAATTAATATTCAAGGTTATGCACACTAACACAATAACTCACTTTGTGCTCAGAAAATCAACAATGGTAAATATATACAGTTCTAAAGTGGTACCACAATTATTATCAGATCTCATTAAAGTGCATCAACTGTACTCAGGTTTAATGTCACACAAATCAATTAATAAAGGTAACCAACAATAGACATAGAAGGGAAAGCAGTTGGTTAGAACAATTGGCAGACTACTGGCCCCGTTACCTAGACACAGTTCTGTGTGGAGATCCCCCCACCTGGGCAACCTGTAAAGCAAAGATAGATCACCAGCCCAGTCCATATAATGTTCTAAGAGTCTTATTTCCTTCTATAAGGTTTCTACCCACCCAATGTACCTAGTAGTGCAGAGTTCTTTGAAGAGGCGTCGATGGATCCTTCTTGAGTGACTCCCTTTAAAGCAGGAGCGACGGATCGCTGAGATGCATCGATGAAGGTGAAGCTGGCGTCGACGGCATCAATGAAAAGTTTGATGGTGCTGAGACCACAGCGTTAATCCATTCAGTGCTCGTTGGTGACGTCCTGCGAGGATGAGGTGTGCGGGGCACCTCGCCGTTTGATAGTTCAGGACTGCAAAGAGTTTCTGAAGAACTGTGGCCCGAAAAGGGCATCGAGTCGTTGAAGTCTTTGTGGTCTTCAGGTGGCAGGAAACCCAACGGCGGATTCTCCTCGGCGCGTCAGCGTTGACTTTCTCTGGCGGGATAAAGCGGTCGATGGTGCAGACAAGGGAGTCCTTCGATTCAACAGTCTTAGGCAACGGAGCGGGCGGCTCCGGTCATCGGCGGCACGGCATCAAGCGCTTCCCTTCTTCTGGGCAACACGGCTTCGACGCCCTCCATCGGTTACAGCGATATTCTGAACCCTGGTCGACGGCAATGGACTTCGATGGCGTCGATGTTCAGGTGCTTCACTTCGTTCTCCTCGGGGGTCCCCGTCTCCGGTCGGCAGCCTTTTGAGAGGGTCTAACTTCCAGGGAGCTTCGGCGAAGGTTAGCGGTGCTCGATGGTCCCTCGGAGCGCGGGAAGAGGGCGCCTAACCAGGTCCTCTCTCGGATCAGTCCTTGATGAACTCGACAGCTTTCGGATCGGGTCAAAGCAAATGCAGCAGCAGTTCTTCTTCTTTCAGCTGGGCGTCAAGGATAAGGAGTTCCAGTTACTCTTCAAGTGTTGACTTAGCTTCTGAACAATTTCCCGTGGTGAGAGGTCCCCAGATATACTATTCTGTCTCTAATCCACACTGCTGAGTCACACTCAGCAGCCAATTATACAGAAGGGAATTCATGCAGTCAGTCAGCCAATCAGGCATACAGTGCTTTCAGGCCATACTCCTCCCTCTCAGACACTCACAACAAGGAATGTGTATTGGGACAAGTACCCAGCCATTCAACACTACACACTGCATTCATGCCATTTTCGGGCAGGGCTGTCTCAGTCATTGTGTCAAACACTAGAAACCAGACATCCACAACAAGAGGTGCATATTGGTCACACACTCCATTCACCCAGGTCCCACCCATAGGGTTTACCCACATCATACAGTCACTGGGAAGGCTCCAGCCAGTCTGGTCTGGACTTCACCACAACCCCATGTATGGAAATTCCACCCAAAAGCCAGTTAGGGGGAAGGGACAGAGCCAGGGCTTCCCAGGACTTTGGGAAAACAAGGTAACAGGCAATAGAAAGCAAGAGGCCACAGGGGCCATCTTGTTTCCTATCAGGAATCAAATGATTCCAATGGGAGGGCCTTGGTATCCCAAAATGTAGGATACTCAGAGCACCTGTCAAATTCAGCATGGAGCTGCCACCAGCCTATACCCTGCTCTGTGGGCCACGCACGAGTGCCCAAAAACATACACTAGGGGCACAGGGTTGCACCCCCACCCATGGGTGCCATAAGGTATCCCATGGGTCTGTACACCAAACCAAAAACAGGACTCCTGGGCAGAAAACAATACAGAACACAAATGAAAAAGGACTACAGGACAAGGACAGGGAGGCCCTGTCCCTCCAATGCATTTCCAGCATCACAGTCACCCCCCCAGATTGAAATTAGGGTGCCTAATCTCCCACGAGATAGACACCCTCATCCAGACGGTCAACATACCTTCTGGAAAGGCCATCTGCATTATCGTGACTCTTCCCTGGTCTATGCTCTATGGTGAAGTCTAGCCCTTGCAGGCTAATGGACCACCTGAGCAGTTTTGGGTTTTCACCCTTCATCTGCATAAACCACTTCAGGGGCTTATGATCTGTTTGGACCTTGAAGGTAGACCCCGTAAGGTAGGGCCTAAAATGCCTAAGGCTTCAAACTATACTGAAACATTCCTTTTCAACAGTATCCCACCTAAGTTCTATACCCTTGAGTTGTCTACTGATGAATATGATAGGATGCTCCCTCCCTTTGTCATCTAACTGGGACAAGACAGCTCCAATTCCGGTGTCGCAGGCATCCGCCTGGACGATAAAGGGTTTGCTGGAGTCAGGCACACACAACACAGGCGCCCTACACAGACGTTCAAAGGCCCTCTGACAGTCTTCAGTCCAATTAACCTTCCTAGGCTGTTTGGGTGAAGTCAGAGCTGTCAGTGGTGCAGCTATGCTTCCATAGTCCGCCATGAAATTTCGATAGTACCCAGTGAGGCCCAAAAAGGCTCTCACTTGGGTTTGAGTAGTGGGAGACTCCCAGTCATTTACATCCTCTACTTTACTGGGGAGAGGTTGGATTTGACTCCCTCCTACCTCATGACCAAGATACGTGACTTTCACCTGAGCTATCTGGCACTTGGTTTCCCTGATAGTGAGGTTAGCCATTTTCAAGGCCTGCAACACCTTATCCAGATGTGTGAAATGCTCTTCCCAGGTGGAACTGTAGATGGCAATGTCGTCTAAGTAGGCCACACAAAAGGCCTAAAGCCCACTGAGCGCATGATTGACCAATCTCTGGAAGGTGTCAGGGGCATTCTTCAACCCAAAAGGCATGACCCTAAACTGGTAGAGTCCTTCGGTGTTGAGAACGCCATCTTTTCCTTGGCATGGTCCGTCAGAGCTATTTGCCAATAGCCTGAGGTAAGGTCAAAGGTGCTCACAAATTTGGCAGCACCTATGGTGTCCACAAGCTCATCAGCCCTGGGCAATGGGTGCGCGTCAGTTTTGGTGACGGCATAGACTCCTCGGTAGTCCACACAGAACCTCCAATCCTTGGTACCTGCCTGGGTGGGAACTTGCCTTGGGGACAAGGACCAGGGACTGGTTGAGGGTTTAATAACACCCGGATACAACATCTTGGTGACCTCAGCCTGGATGTGGTTCTTAACGGTATCTGACATACGGTAGCACCTGCTTTTGACAGGTATGCTGTCACCAGTGTCAATTTCCTGCCTACACCACGGTGTAAGGCCTGGTGTCAGGGAAAACAGAGAGGCATACTGCCGGAGCAAAGCCCTGCAGGCCCTCTGCTGCTCTGTCATCAGATCGGGAGAGAGATGTACTCCCTCCACTGAGCCATCCTGAGGGTTGCTATGCAGCAAATCAGGAAGGGGCTCACTCTCATCCTCTTCTTGCTCTGAAGCTAGCAAGAGACATGAGACTTCTGCTCGGCTGTGGAAAGGCTTGAGCCTGTTAACATGGAATACCTGAGGGGCTACCCCAGGAACTCCCATGTCAACCAGATAAATGACTTTGCCCATCTTGGAGATGATCCTGAAGGGTCCAGTCCACTTGTCTGCCAAAGCTCTATGCTTGGTAGGCTCCATCACAAGGATTTCCTGTCCTGGAGTCCAATCCACTTGCGATTCTTTAAGGTCATGCCAGTACTTGTTCAATTACTGGCTGGCCTTGAGATTCGCTGTTGCTTGACCCATCATCAGTGTTATCCTCTGTATGAGGCCTAACACATAGTCCCCCACTTGCTTGGCGGGACCTGGAGGGGTGGCTTCCAAACCTTCTCTGATCAAGGCAAGGGGCCCCTCACAGGATGTCCAAAGAGTAAATCAAAGGGCCTGAAACCAACACCCTCTTGAGGTACTTCTCTGTAAGCAAACAACAGGCATGGCAGGAGGAGATCCCTTTTCCTCCTTATGGGCTCTTCCAAAGCGCTTAGCATGCCCTTGAGAGTTTTATTAAATCTCTCAACCCGACCATTGGTCTGGGGATGGTAAGAGGTGGAGAACTTGTAGGTTACCCCGAACTCTTTCCACATGGTTTTCATGTAACTTGACATGAAGTTGGATCCTCTGTCTGAGACAGCCTCCTTAGGGAATCCAACATGGGTGAAAATGCCCCGGAGAGCCCTGGCAACCACCTTGGCAGTAACAGTCCGAAGGGGTATAGCCTCAGGGTACCTGGTGGAAAATAGAAATTAGAATATAACAGGCATCTCCTTAAGTGCAGTTATTTTACTCCTACTTCGGGGCGTGACCAGCACCCAGGCAACAGCAGCAGGCCGTCAGACGACAGCGAGAAGGTCAAGGCACGAAGGGTGCTTTGGCTACTTAATTGCGAAGCATCAGCAAGTTGCCATGCCAATGCCACAGACTGCTCCCGAACCCCCCTTCTCCTTTATCTTTTTTTTTTTTTACAGTAGCAATGTTTTTGGCGATAGCCACAAAGCGCCACAACCAAAGAAACTAATGTCTAGGCTATATGTCATTTTGCAAAACACTAAACCTGGAGCAGATCGTGCCACATTATCTTAAATGGGAAAAACACCTGCAAATTAAATTGGATACCGCACAGCAGCTACTGGTATGCTCACTAGCTCGCAATATTTCAATACGCTACAGGTTATGCTTGATACATCTTATATATGTGCACCACGTATATCATACATCAGCACGGTTGCAGAAAATGAATCCAAAAAGGCCAGATAAATCAAATGTGCGAGATGCACCATTAAACCTTCAATGGAGCAAATAATCGGTGCCAAGATACTGGTTTGGCTGATGGGCTGCCTCAGGGACTATTCCTAGATAGCACTGACTTCAATTCATAGTCGATATGTCTTTCCTTGCTCATTGCAAATCGCAGGATGGCTACTCAATGGTTGTGTCCAACAGCGCCCACACAGGATGAATGTTTATCGGATATGGTGCGTATATATGAACTGGAAACTGATTATTACAGTTTGTGCAGTCCAAATTGCCATCCCCAGCCCCCTCCTCTCCCCGAACGACATATGGGAAGACTTTCAGACATAGTTTAAGTAAGTGTCTGGGTGGCAATTCCTCCGCAAGTCAGTGAGCCGATCTCTGGAAACCGATAACTGCTGACTATACACATTTTGTTTATGAGGAATGTTCGGTTATGTTTGTTGCAAGGTTCTGAATGATACATGTGCCAATTTACTTAAATTACTGTGTAAATATGTCTTTGTGTAACTGACAACCATTATTTTAATGCGCTATTGTTCGCAATTGAGGGTGATGTTAATTTTGTTGTTGTTCATGCTTATCGTTGTAACTTTAAACAATTACTTTAAATGATGTTAAACAGAAGTTATTAGAAATAAACGTATATGCCCCATATAAAAGGATTGAACACAACAAATCTTACACAAAAATGATTTGCAACAAAATGAACATATGCAACCGTCCCATCCTCTCATATGACCCAGACTTTCAGGGAAGTTTTACAAAACAAAAAAACATGTCCTGTGTACGAAAAAAATAATTCTTGGCATCCTTGGATTTTGTGAAGGAATACTTTTATAGTGCGCTCATAAAATATCTTCTAAATTAACTGAATGCAAACAAATCAGGACATTTAAGTTTTAACCATCCACACATTTTCAAATACTATTCCCTCACATAAAAGCATATTTGGATGTGTGCTCTGTAGAGAAGAAACACGAGTTTAAACTTAAATCCAAGACGTGGTGATGAAAGGGATCTCTTTTAAGGACATAATGTGCCTTAATCTGAACTTTCAACGAGCACTCCGCCTGCTTTATCTTGAAGGGGAAATGCTACAGAGGGAAAAGGGGATTAGGCCCTGGTTATCACCTCTTAAGAAACCTGAAATGCAACATTCATGAGCCGACCAGCTTTGCTGTTCGCTAGCCTTATAATGCAGATTTTTATAAATCCGAGGCAGGCAATCAATAATGCTTTCTGCATTCATTTTTTGTCCAGAGTGTGTTTCTGTTTACAATTGCGTTTCTTTTGCACACATTAATTTTCCATATTCTCCAGGACTCCGATTTCAAATAGCGAAGCAGTGAAGTCATCCATCAAACACACTTGTAGAGTTACTGGTCTTGTGATCCAGGTAAACATTGTGCACAGGCAGGAGCCGAACACACTTATCCTACTGTCCGCTGCCTGTGGTCCATGGGGGCTGATCTGAATACAAGAAATAGTTCTGGTGCTTTCCCGCCGGTAAATCAAGCGGAATACCACCAAACAGTAATACTGTTACTGGCGGCTGATATGCTGTAATTACTGGCTGATTACAGGTGCCGACAAGAGATGTTAATACCCATTTCATGGGATTGCCAGTATAACAGGCACTGGTAATACCGGTGCCGTTAATACTGTCTTTTTTTTGCCAGTGGGGTGCCTCACTTACCTGCAGCTCTTGGCTGGAGGTAAATCAGGCCACCCACTGCCGGTCTGGAAACGTGCCAGTAAACAGAATCACTGATAAGTTAATTCGGACTGGCAGGGTCATAATGAGGCCCATAGTCAGGGCCTGATTACGAGATTTGCAGGAAATCCACATTAACTCCAACTGATTACCTCCAAAATTGGTAACTGCTACCATCAGTCATTCACGTGGTTTTACCATATGATTATGAGTTTTGGAAGGTAAATCCACATTTTTCCAGTGCATGCCCCTCCATGACTATTTTGGAAGATTTACTTCTAGCGGTAATTCCAATGTGGTAATTCAGCGACACATTTGGCCTTACAGTGGAGGATCTAAATCCAGCATGATGCTGAAAGTAAATACTCCACTTCAAGGTCATACTCTAAATTCAGCAGTGCAGTAAAATATGGCAGTAATTCCATAATTTAACACATAAAAAAAGGGCCGGTAATGTAATTACAGGGTTGGATAGGCCCCTTGGCCTTTCGGCCCGTGGCCGGGACAAATTTGTCCCCGGGGATCGGGGGCCGGTTTCTGCTCATGGCTGGGCCGGTTTTGGGAAAAAATGCATTTTTTTATTTTTTTTGCAAAACCATATTTTTCTTTATTTCTCGTACTGTACTTAGGAACAATGCTATTTTTTGATGCCACTTCCTGTTTTGTCAAGGGGTGAAAGGTCATGTTTCATCGCTTCCTGGGATGTCACTTTGGGTGGGGTCAAATGACATCACTTCCGTTCCGTTGATGTCATCAGAGGTCAAGGGTCGTGAGGCAAGGGGTGGGCCACTTTTTTTATGACAGAGGTGGGTCACTTTTTTGGGTGTCCGGACCTATTTCTTGTCCCAGTCCGACCCTGTGTAATTACCAGCACTTTTTACAGCACCGCCAAATTTGTAAATCCACATGTCTTTGGGCCTCATTACAACTCAGGCGGTAAGGGGTTTACGGCGCCGTAAACAGCGCCGACCCTTACCGCCTGAGTACGAGGTCCCTTAGCGCCATGGAGGTTTTAACACCTGCTTGTTAAAATCCATGGCGCTAAGGGACCATGGAGTTAATTACGCCACCGTAATTTACGGTGGCGTAATTAACGCCTTCCCCACTCCCATTATGCCCTATGGGGCAAAATGGGAATGGGGAAGGGTAAATGGGAAAATGGGGATTTACCGCCCCGCCAAGGTTGGAATGGGGCGGTAAATCCGCCAACCACCATGGCGTAAACATAGTTTATGCCATGGTGGTAAAGTCACGGCCCAGGCGGTAACTTACCGCCTGGGTCGTAATGAGGCCCTTTGACCAGCTCAGGAAACCCTTTGAACATTGTCTTTGACTCTTGTTTTACTCTCTTTACACTGCCATTTCTGTTGTTTTCATTATTTCATTATTTTATTGATTTTGATAAACTAGCAAATGTCAACGCATTGTACATCAATAATTGTATGGTAAACAGGCAAATAGCTGAATGTTGCAAAGTCTATGCAGGAGAACACTCCAAGAGAGCAGGAATTATAATGGTCTCGAAGAGGATACATTGTGGTTTCCATAAGGATAAAAGGTGACCTCTAGAAATTCACTGACACCTTTACTTACAGAACGGAAGAAGCACAGACATGCCATAGATCTTAAATAGTTGTGGGAAGTCAGTCAATAAGGGAATGGATTTACATTTGAATAGAATGTATAGAATAAATGTAAAAAGTCAATATACACAATGAAAAGAATACATACATTCAAACAAACAGTCAATCATTGGAAAAGCCGGACGTTTTGGCTTTGCTGAAGTGAACCTCTTCGGCCACTTAGGGATGCTTCCAGGTCCAATGTAGAAAGAACAGGGAGGTGGCTTCTCCACCGTTCCTCAGTTCCACCCAGATCCCAGAACCTATAATGGCACTAAAGCACTGCCTACAAACAATAAATATGTAGCCTCACTAGGTGCTGTTAATGTGCCATCTGTGAGCCAAAACTATTTGGTGGGCTGTTGATATTTATTTTTGTTTTCTTCTTGCAAATGGATAAAACATAAGGGAGAGCTGTGGAAATGTTCTCTATCTGTAATACCATACCTCGCCCTACAGATTGTTTACCAATATTTGTGCCTCTCTGGGTGATATGATATGATAAGGCATTTATAACATGCCTATAAACAAGTGTTTCAAGGCACGACGAGGCAAGGGAGGGGGAACAGAGGGAAGACTGAGACAAGGATCTTACTGGGACAGGTGACATTGAGATCGCAAGTGCATGGAGGGGGAAGGGAAAAGTGCAGGCGGAAGGTGGAGGGGCGGTGCTGTGTATAAGATAATAGTAAAATAAATAAAATAAATAAATAAAAGTGCTGCCAGATAGTGGCAAGTGCAAGTTAAGTGCAGACATCGGTGTCAAGTGCTGGTAGGGGGCTGTAGGAATACAGAAACAGTCCCCGAGTGCAAGGGTTGCCAGGGGAGCAGTGCAGGTGTGCAACTGACAGGGAGGGGACCTGGGCCTGAGATCAGAGGGTAGCCAGGTAACCAGTGCAGTTTCAGTTTCAACCAGGAGATCAGCAGGGTGAAGGAGGAGAGAGAGCATAAGCAATGAGGAAGGTCCTGAGGGGCTTCCAGAACCATAGATGGTTCTGCTCAAGTTTCAGAGAGGCCGGGAGGCTGTTCCAAGGGGAGGCCCCAGCAGAAGAAAGAGATCTATCACCAACTTGTTGCTTGGAGAAGCAACTGACCCTGAGGGAGTTGGAGGCGGATGAGCGAAGGGCTCAAGAGGGAAGATATTTGGGAAAAGAGAGTTGAAGGTATTGAGGCCCCAGGCCCCAGAAGGCCTTGTGGACAATGCAGAGGGTTTTGAACACTGGGAGGCAGTGCAGAGATTTCAGTCCTGTAGAGATACGATCACTGGGCTTGAGGCTAAGGACAAGTCATGCAGTTCTGTTTTGGATGAGTTTCAAAGGGCAAAGAGTAGAGGCAGTCAGATTTAGAAAGAGGCTGTTGCAGTAGTCCAGCCTAGATAGAACCAGAGCTCTGGAGACAGTGAGCTTCTGGGGGAAGGAGAGGAAAGGAAGAATACCTCTGAGGAGGTGCAGCTGGTATTGTGACTTCTTAGAGATGTCAGAGATGTGAGGAGATAAGGTAAATGTGGATTCAAAGATGACCCGAGGTTTTTAGCCTCACTGGTGGGAGCAGGAAGAGGGCCAATAGAGATCGGCCAGAGAGTGACAGGAAAGGGAGCAGGTGTGCCGATGAGGAGAATCTTAGTTTTACTGACATAAAGGCAGAGATCATTGGTGGCACACCACTCCTGAATGGCAGACAGACAGTCAGAGATGAGAGAAGGAGAAGAGGTGGGGGAAGGGAGACGGAAAATGAATTGAGTGTTATCCGCATAGCCCTGAAATTTGGGGCAGAGAGCAGCATTGCGCTGGACAAGAAGTGCCAGGTATTGGTTGAAAAGCCAGGGAGAGAGGCTAGACCCCTGGGGAACACCACTGGTAGAGATAGAGATAGAGGAGAGGAAGGACCCAAGTTGGACCTGGGAGGGTCAATTGGAGAGGAAATAAGTCAGCCAAGCCAGCGCCTGATCTGTGATACCCAGGTTATCACGGAGATGGTTGAGCAGGATGGCATGGTTGACCGTGTCAAAGGCAGGAGAGAGATAAAGTAAGATGAGGACACAGGGGGTGTTGGAATCAAGGTTGGAGAGCAGGTCATCACATTGTTCAGGGGAGCAGTTTCCATGCTTCTGGCAGCTCTGGCAGCCAGACTGATGGTCATGGAGACAACCAACAGATTCAGTGTGAAGATTAAGCTGGGAGATGGCTAGCTTTTCCAGGATTTGCCCTGGAAAGGAGTGATGGAGATTGGGCGATAGTTAGCCGGACAAGAAGGGTCGACAGAGGGTTTCCTAAGAAGAGTGTGCACAAGGGAGTGCTTCAGGTGGGAAGGGAAGACTCCAGTGGCATAGGACTGGTTGCAGTCTGTCTAACTATACCAGGCCGGTGCATTGCATATAAGGCCTGGTTCTCTTAAATCAGTTTATTTTTCTCATTTTCCTTTGAATTCACTTACAATTGCATTTCAATCTAGATTTGTTTAAACATTCAAAGCATATAACTTAATGGTCCTCCACAACATCAATGATGTCATCTGTGTGGTCAGGTAACATTGCATAATGCCTATTTACAGGGTGCCTTGATGCACAGTGAAATTCAAATGCCAGATGCTACTCCAACTGGCATGACTGTTGTCTGAATGCTGACCAATTTCTCTACAGCTACTCACTAGATTCCACCTACATGTCCCACTGGTACCCACACCACTGCTGAAACAGGGAACAGCAATGCAAACAGGATCACTTGTTAATCCACCACTGCCATGCCTCTGAGCACAAATGCTGTGTCACTAGTCACTACCCACTCACATTACTGCCACAAGCAAAACCATTACTGATGCCAGCAATGCCAGCAGTATCACCACCGTGGCCAGCAGTAACACTATTCCCACTGCCTCTTCCTCATTTCCTGTCACCACGACTGCTCCACCATCCAGGTAGCTAGAGCACCAAGTACAGCGGGATCCTCTGAGGAAGAATTCTGGCAGGTGGTAAAAGATACATCTGCTCTTCCAACCTGCCCAGTCTGAGATGATGTCCTGAATGTTCTTTGAAGCCTGTAGAAGTCCAGGTGTTTCAGATATTTGGAAAGGACCCCTCAGAAAAAGCTACAACATAGGTCCAGGGACACCTCCCGGTAGGACTTGTGCCATTGTCAACATCCTCACCATTGACATGATATATCCCCATGTGATGATTGTGATGTGATGATGATTATCATGGATATGCAGGAGGATTTGCCCTCCATTATAGAACAAACACATCACCAGCACAGGGACAGGGTCAGGGGGAAGTGGGTGAGGAGTGTCTGCTCCTGGCATATCAGGCTGTAATTTGTAGGCTGCCGAACAGGAAAATTCAGCAGTAAATATAGGATTAGTTGTGTGAACAGGTGGGGTCCTGAGTACCAGCAGGAACACTCGGGCACATGAGGAAATGCATTCTGTCACTGCCATGGATTGCTGCATGCAAGAAATCGCGCTAGGCATAATTCATCTGCAACATAGGAGAAACGGGAAGACCACAGAGGAAATACAGATGAGGTTTGGCCTGCTCTCAAGGATCCTAGAGCCCATGGAGACATTAACTGTCACCATGAAAGTGAGGCATGAGGCTGCAATGTGTCCACCTTTGTCTTCATTTCCTCAGCAGCAGCCAATAACAGTATTCAGCCAGGATATCCGGCCTCCCACCTCCTACTCCACCAGACAGTAACAGCAGCTATGAAAGTTAGGCATGATACAGCAATGTGTGCACCTTTGTTACCCCTCGAGTGCATTCCCTCAGCTGCAGCCCATATCAGTTTTCAGCCAGGCTAGTCCTAGGAGGTACAGGGTGATGTAAAGTGTTGATTAGGGTAGTTTGGGTCGGGAGAGCAATATGTTCTTCAAAGAAGGAATGTTTACTAGGGTGTCATTAGGTTAAAGGGGGAGGGGTGTTTAAAGTTAGATGTATGTCAGCATAAAACATTATTTTCTACACGTTAAAGTACTGGTATCCACTGGTATCCACTTGCTTTTTTGATGAGAAAGGTTAAGATTGTTTTAACAAATAATTACTTTTTTTCAGATCAGGAAATTGACAGACTAGTCCTCAAAAAACATTTCAAATACACAATTTCATGTATGTGGCCCATCATGAGTGCTCTACTGGTGAGATGAATATGATCCTCCTCCTACTCCCAGTCACTGTGTGGTACATCGTGCTGTGACGAACCTGAAGGAGACAGACTCAGGAATGACAAGTTAAATGTGTTTTAATGAAAATGAAAGAAACATGCCTTGTGGACTGTATTGCTGTAGGGATTTCCCTACCTATAAAGTAAACTGAGGGTGGTTGTCAGTCATCAACAAAAAAGGGTAGTCCTCAGTCCGTAACCTATCTGCTAGATCGCCCTACCACTATATTGAAATAACAATTCATTTTCAGAGGATCTCACTCCTTTTAAACTCTTCAGGAAAAGTTGCACACCCCTCTTTAAATTAAATGTCTCTAGCCCTGTACAGTTTGGAAGGATTTCCTTTTCCTTTTCCCACAACCTTGGCCACTTTTTCTTCCTTGGCTTTATGGCTTTATGACTTCATCCACTTGCTTAAACCCTGCGGGTTCCCTTGGATAACCAAATGCCTCTTTGGGATTATATCATAATGCCTTGGTTAAATTCTCCATATTCCCCTTTCTTTGGGGTATCCCAAATGTCTCTTATTTCTCTTGGGCCTTCCAGATCGCCTTTGGTTGTCTGTGCTTCATAAGTGTTATATTGGTTTCAATATTTCGAACACAAATCCATCTATTGGGTTTCTCAGACTCCCGTAATCCACTTTCTCACTTTCTTTCTGTTCATGGGGTTTTCCTCGTCCCTCCACATCCTGGGAAACCCTGGTACCTTTTGTATTTCTGGGCATGCCCCAGTGGGCTTGCGTCCCAGCAGGGCTGTGGCTGTTTACCTCCCTTCTCTGTGTTCTTAGTCCGTAAGTTTCTGCTTCTCGAATGCTGCCCGTCAAAGCAGTCTCCTGGATTCTTCTATCCAGAACTGAGGATTCCTATGTTCCCACCTGGTCTCAGCATTGTTTCTTTGGTCCCTGACCCACCACGACTGCACCATGGTTGCGCCACCAAGGAAGATGGTTTCCCCATCTCTGTTTCTCATTCGGCTGTGTTTCCTCCCCTCGGTGCCGGCCTTCCGGCGTCCCCGCTTCCTCGCTTATTTCCACGCAACCCCAGGCTACGCAAACTAGCATGGCTCAGCCCCTCCAGGACATCAGTACAATAGAAGCTTACTTCTGTGTAGGATTTTCTTCTCTCTATTCATGCTTCTTCATCTCTATATTCAAGCTTGCTTACATCAAAGGGGCGTGTTGTTGTACACCTATTGCTGAAAACTGGCCCCCACCATTATCTTGAGACAACAGTAGAAACATGCTGTCAGTCTTGGTTGTGGGCCATATAGTCATAACATTAGTTTCATCTTGTCCCATACAGGCAGAAATTGTATTCTTTGGAGAGAGTTCCTTGAAGTAATGGAAGACCTTGTTCCAAAGAGGGGAGTCACTCCCAGTGAGGTGGCACTTTCCCTGACCCCTTGCTTAGTCGGCTCATTTTCCTAGCCTCAAAGGGGGTGGCTCCTGTCTGGGGAGAAGGGATAAATTGCCTAGATTTGTCACAGTGGTTAGGTCAGGCATAGACAACCAACCTGATTATATTATTGTGTGACATGCAGCATGGAATGACAATCATACAAACCTTCTGTGATCTATACAGCAGTCCAAAGGCTGGACATTTGCTGGCTTTACAGATCTATGAATGTATTTCCTTTTTTCCAAAAGGCCTGTGTCCCAGAGAAGCAGGAATGTAATTCATAATCCCACTGAGCATGCCTTCACCTATCAGTCTACAAAATGCAAAGGCATATGGGCCTCATCAATACCAAGCAATACTAAGATGGTTTAACATTTCCCAATGCCTTGAGTATTTAGAACGTTTTTGATTTGCAGCATTGATTAATTCATGTGTCTCGAAAGGGGCATTTAAGTGATTAAAAAATACAACTGGCAATGTCATTATTGACATAACTACCTGAAGAAGGCAAGGGGACAGAAAGGAGCTTGGATTAAGCTATTCACCATCTGATTGTCTAAACATATGTTGACAGAGATGCTCACTGATTTTATATATTTATGCTGGTTGCATTCTTTATGACCCTCTAAACAAGACAGTGAAGCAAACTGATAGAAGACATTTATGTTTTATGTATTTTGTATGATTCTATAAATAGGTGAATTAAATCAATAAATAAATAACGAATATGAATATATTTTGCATGTTTATTTTGCAATTTCATGATTTAATACAAAAACAAGTAGTGCTGTTTACAGTTAAAAACATCAGCATAGTTTTCCATCGCATGAATAGGTATGCAAAGGTCCAGTGAGATTGCAGGAGCAGGTGCCTCCAAAGGGCCCTGGCTTTATTGGGGATCATCTCTTGAGGGAGATCTTAAAGTATGTTTGCAAAACATTATGTATGATAATAAACACATTAATTTGAACTGTGCTGACATATTTAGGTTGCTGAATGCAGACCCAACTCTTAGTAGAATTTCTTTGTGGGACATTGACCGAATGTACTACTTCGATCATTTCAGAACAGATCTAGTGGCGGTGGTATTGAGATCCAGAATGGTCCTGGACTTAGTTATGTGTAAATTTACCATTATTCAATCTTTTGGCTTTGATATTACACCCTATGCTAATAGGGGTAATTATAGGGATGGAAGATAACATGGTGATAAGGTGAACCCACCACTAAGAGAGACCATGATTGCTGTGACATCTGAACAAGGGCCGGATTGACAGGGACAGCATTGTAAAAACAATGTAACATCTGAAGTTCAACCTAGTGATTGGTCATGGATTGTGGGCACCCTAAATGGGAAACATTGAGGGTTGGTTTCACTCTGGCTATAAAAACAGCTCCTACATAATGTCTTTTCTGTCATGGAACACCAGGGGTCATGCTCATCTCTTTACAAATCCTGCAGGGGATGTTTTCTTAAAGTCTAAACTAATTATTAATTCACAAGTAACCTGGTTAAGTGCACTTCCAGTCATTGATGGTTATGAATGCAATTTTCAGCCTGCTAAAAAGGGTAATTATGGGGTTCGACCATCTTGAGGATTGTTGACCCTTGTTAAATCCAGCTCTGCTTATTCAATCATGGAGTGTACGAATCACATATTTAGATTTAAAGCAAACCATATTAGATTTTTGACCCTGAGTGATCCTGACATTCTGGTGATGAATATAGGCTGGCACCTAAGTTGTGGTAATCTAAACATCTTCTCTAATTTAGTTGCAAACAAAATCATTGATTGGCTCAACAAATGGGAAATTGGATTGATTCTTTTGTCAGGGGATCTTAACTCTAAATGTTTATTAGTGGACTAAATGATGGGTTCAATCTCGTGTTTCAGAGAGAAGGAGTATTTTGGCTGGACAAAGTTATTGGTTGGTTTGTGCCAGGTGATTTTGAATGGAGCTGTGACAGGGGATATACCCCGTCAATTTACTTGGTATAGTGCTTCTCATATGTCTACATTAGGCTATATATTCGTCAGCCCTTCATTGTTTGAGAAATGTAAATCATTAGCTGTACTCCATACTGAATATAGTGACCATTGCGTTCTGTATGCTAATTTTTAATTGGTAGAGCCAAACATGCAAGAGGCTGACCTAATGGACATAGATACAAGACTAATCGTCCCTGGGAATTGATTGTCAGATGGAATCCATCGACGGTGCGCCATGTTAACTCAAGTTTTCTAAACTATTTTTATACTACTCTGCCCAATCAGTTAAATTATTGTTTTGCAGTTGATAACTTTGAAGGTTCCGTTGCAGATTTAATAAATAGTTGCTTGTTTAGACCTGGTGCCTGGGATGGGTGTTGAAGAGGAATCACTTACATTAATATGATGTAGAAGTGGCTGAAAAAAAGAAAAATATGAGAGCCCAAGTAAGAATGATTAGGTGAACACCATCCTTATCATTGAAAATAAGAACCACATCAATTAACAAAATCAAGCAGACATATAAACAATGGCTGAAGCCCAACCGAGCCATAAGTAGTCAAAGAGAGGCTGAGTTGATGTTCCTGGCCTTGTTGAATAAAACACACAGGCATTCTGCCATCTGATTAATGACCCCGGAAAGATGTTGTCGGGCCGAGAGGCTAATCCTATCTCCGAGGAGTCATGGGTAACTCACTTGACTAAAACACTTGCAGGCCGATTCATGGAATAATTAGCGCGATGCAAGTGGGCAAAAACGTGCGAATTGCAGTGGAATAGCGAAATTCGCAGTGCAAGTGCGAAAATCGCACGAAAAGCAGCGCTCATCGATTCATGGAAGTCCATGCGCGAGAAAACCAGCGGATGTGCGATAAAAAAGTGCGCGGCGCACGTTGGCGCACAGGCCATCTAACAGCGTGCGCCAGGTCACAGCGAAAATCGCACAGGCCAGAGCGAAAATCGCACATAGCGCGGCGCACGCAACAAAAGTAGGCGGAACACGGGCGTAACACTCGGAATGGGGAACAACTTGCCAAAACGTGGGCGTCACGGGGGAAGTACAGGGCACAAGTGCACGGAACGCCCACACGCTAGCCTACAACACGTATTCATGGAATAGAATAGGGCAAAAAAGCGCACGCTCAAACCAGCGCACAGGCACAAACACGACCGCCACAAGAAAGCAGGCGGTAGCGTCTCTGCGGCTGTAAGAAATGTGCGCCAAAAGGTGCGCCAACAAATAGCACCTATATACTGCCATGATGAATGTCCTATACTGTGGCCCTCCAGGACAAATGACGTGCAAAGGGGTACCCACAAACACGGACCCGCTGACAAAAAATACGTGTGCGTGTATACCGGGGTGCGCGGGAAGTGTCACACGCGATTTGGCCGGGTACGTGGATTTCAGGGGTGCGTGTGAAGTCCCACACGCGAATGGGCCAGTGCGAGCAGGGTACGTGTATTTCAGGGGTGCGCGGGAAGTGCCACACGCGATTGGCCCAGTGCGAGCAGGGTACGTGCATATCAGGGGTGCGCGGGAAGTTCCACACGGGAATGGGCCAGTGCGAGCAGGGTAGTGTATTACATGGGTGCGCGGGAAGTTCCACACGCGATTCCATCAGGGTACGTGTATTTCAGGGGTGCGCGGGAAGTAACACACGCGATAGTCCCAGTGCGAGCAGGGTACGTGTATTTCAGGGGTGCGCGGGAAGTGCCACACGCGATAGTCCCAGTGCGAGCAGGGTACGTGTATTTCAGGGGTGCGTGGGAAGTTCCACACGCGATTGGCCCAGTGCGAGCAGGGTACGTGTATTTCAGGGGTGCGCGGGAAGTTCCACACGCGAATTCTGCAGGGTACGTGCATATCAGGGGTGCGCGGGAAGTTCCACACGCGAATGGGCCAGTGCGAGCAGGGTACATGTATTACATGGGTGCGCGGGAAGTTCCACACGCGATTCCATCAGGGTACGTGTATTTCAGGGGTGCGCGGGAAGTAACACACGCGATAGTCCCAGTGCGAGCAGGGTACGTGTATTTCAGGGGTGCGCGGGAAGTTCCACACGCGATTGGGCCAGTGCGAGCAGGGTACGTGTATTTCAGGGGTGCGCGGGAAGTTCCACACGTGAATTCTGCAGGGTACGGGCATTTCAGGGGTGCGCGGGAAGTTCCACACGCGAATGGGCCAGTGCAAGCAGGGTACGTGTATTACATGGGTGCGCGGGAAGTTCCACACGCGATTCCATCAGGGTACGTGTATTTCAGGGGTGCGCGGGAAGTAACACACGCGATAGTCCCAGTGCGAGCAGGGTACGTGTATTACATGGGTGTGCGGGAAGTTGCACACGCTATTCCATCAGGGTACGTGTATGTCAGGGGAGAACTACACGTGAATTGCCCTTGTGGGTCCTCCCAGGTGTACGCTCCACAACCTCCACGGCCCCTGCAGGCAGCCCACACCACGGGGGACTACCCTGCACCCCTGCTCATGTCCCGCAGGCAGCCCATCCACCATGGGCATGCCCCCAGCCAACCCACATGTCACCTTGCACTACTGATCAACAATGCATGTCTCCCACCACCCCCACCCCCCAGCAGTGCAGGGGCAGCCTCCAGCAGGCCCCCACTCATGTGTCCCACCACCCTCACCCCCCAGCCACCAGGGGCAGCCTCCAGCAGGCCCCCACTCATGTCTCCCACCACCCCCACCCCCCAGCAGTGCAGGGGCAGCCTCCAGCAGGCCCCCACTCATGTGTCCCACCACCCCCACCCCCCAGCCACCAGGGGCAGCCTCCAGCAGGCCCCCACTCATGTCTCCCACCCCCCCCCACCCCCCAGCAGTGCAGGGGCAGCCTCCAGCAGGCCCCCACTCATGTCTCCCACCACCCCCACCCCCCAGCCACCAGGGGCAGCCTCCACCAGGCCCCCACTCATGTGTCCCACCACCCCCACCCCCCAGCAGTGCAGGGGCAGCCTCCAGCAGGCCCCCACTCATGTGTCCCACCACCCCCACCCGCCAGCCACCAGGGGCAGCCTCCAGCAGGCCCCCACTCATGTCTCCCACCACCCCCACCCCCCAGCCACCAGGGGCAGCCTCCAGCAGGCCCCCACTCATGTGTCCCACCACCCCCACCCCCCAGCCACCAGGGGCAGCCTCCAGCAGGCCCCCACCCATGTCTCCCACCACCCCCACCCCCCAGCCACCAGGGGCAGCCTCCAGCAGGCCCCCACTCATGTGTCCCACCACCCCACCCCCCCCAGCCACCAGGGGCAGCCTCCAGCAGGCCCCCACTCATGTCTCCCACCACCCCCACCCCCCAGCCACCAGGGGCAGCCTCCACCAGGCCCCCACTCATGTCTCCCACCACCCCCACCCCCCAGCAGTGCAGGGGCAGCCTCCAGCAGGCCCCCACTCATGTCTCCCACCACCCCCACCCCCCAGCCACCAGGGGCAGCCTCCAGCAGGCCCCCACTCATGTGTCCCACCACCCCCACCCCCCAGCCACCAGGGGCAGCCTCCAGCAGGCCCCCACCCATGTCTCCCACCACCCCACCCCCCAGCCACCAGGGGCAGCCACCAGCAGGCCCCCACTCATGTGTCCCACCACCCCACCCCCCAGCCACCAGGGGCAGCCTCCAGCAGGCCCCCACTCATGTCTCCCACCACCCCCACCCCCCAGCCACCAGGGGCAGTCTCCACCAGGTCCCCACTCATGTCTCCCACCACCCCCACCCCCCAGCAGTGCAGGGGCAGCCTCCAGCAGGCCCCCACTCATGTCTCCCACCACCCCCACCCCCAGCCACCAGGGGCAGCCTCCACCAGGCCCCCACTCATGTCTCCCACCACCCCCACCCCCCAGCAGTGCAGGGGCAGCCTCCAGCAGGCCCCCACTCATGTCTCCCACCACCCACACCCCCCAGCCACCAGGGGCAGCCTCCAGCAGGCCCCCACTCATGTGTCCCACCACCCCCACCCCCCAGCCACCAGGGGCAGCCTCCAGCAGGCCCCCACTCATGTCTCCCACCACCCCCACCCCCCAGCCACCAGGGGCAGCCTCCAGCAGGCCCCCACTCATGTCTCCCACCACCCCCACCCCCCAGCAGTGCAGGGGCAGCCTCCAGCAGGCCCCCACTCATGTCTCCCACCACCCCCACCCCCCAGCAGTGCAGGGGCAGCCTCCAGCAGGCCCCCACTCATGTCTCCCACCACCCCCACCCCCCAGCCACCAGGGGCAGCCTCCAGCAGGCCCCCACTCATGTGTCCCACCACCCCCACCCGCCTGCCACCATGGGCAGCCCCAACCAGGCCCCCACTCATGTCTCCCACCACCCCCACCCCCCTGCCACCATGGGCAGCCCCCACCAGGCCCCCACTCATGTCTCCCACCACCCCCACCCCCCTGCCACCATGGGCAGCCCCAACCAGGCCCCCACGCATGTCTCCCACCACCCCCACCCCCCTGCCAACATGGGCAGCCCCCACCAGGCCCCCACTCATGTCTCCCACCACCCCCACCCCCCGGCAGTGCAGGGGCAGCCTCCAGCAGGCCCCCACTCATGTCTACCACCACCCCCACCCCCCAGCTACCAGGGGCAGCCTCCAGCAGGCCCCCACTCATGTCTCCCACCACCCCCACCCCCCAGCAGTGCAGGGGCAGCCTCCAGCAGGCCCCAACTCATGTCTCCCACCACCCACACCCCCCAGCCACCAGGGGCAGCCTCCAGCAGGCCCCCACTCATGTGTCCCACCACCCCCACCCCCCTGCCACCATGGGCAGCCCCCACCAGGCCCCCACTCATGTCTCCCACCACCCCCACCCCCCTGCCACCATGGGCAGCCCCAACCAGGCCCCCACACATGTCTCCAACCACCCCCACCCCCCTTCCACCATGGGCAGCCCCCACCAGGTCCCCACTCATGTCTCCCACCACCCCCACCCCCCGGCAGTGCAGGGGCAGCCTCCAGCAGGCCCCCACTCATGTCTACCACCACCCCCACCCCCCAGCCACCAGGGGCAGCCTCCAGCAGGCCCCCACTCATGTCTCCCACCACCCCCACCCCCCAGCAGTGCAGGGGCAGCCTCCAGCAGGCCCCCACTCATGTCTCCCACCACCCACACCCCCCAGCCACCAGGGGCAGCCTCCAGCAGGCCCCCACTCATGTGTCCCACCACCCCTACCCCCCAGCCACCAGGGGCAGCCTCCACCAGGTGCTCACAATCCCCAATCATGTGCGTAATGGACAGCCTCCACATCCAAAAAGCCCTACCAAGTAACCCATTCACCCACATGGAAATGGAAATCACATGTTACACCCCCAATGTTCATGAAGCTAATGAACCCATGTCCGTCACACGCAATGGTTGCAATATAATGGGAAAACACACAACATGACATGCATGAAACCAATGAGATGATACCACACAGTGAAGTATGCTAACAAAATTGTATTAGAAAAAATTAAGAATGCAAAAGAAAGAAAAATAACTACAATGTGAATGAGAACAAAAAACATGCATGTCCGTATAAAAAACTACCAAGTGTCCATGAGCCCAACTGAACAAAGGAAACCTACTAAAAAAACCTACCTAAAAATCAACTATATACAAAAAGTTGAGCAGTGTCCGTCGACTCCAAATCATAATTCGAAAGAAAGGAAACCTAAAACTAAATAACTATATACAAAGGCGGCGGGCTAGTCCAGAGGCTCACTCCGTGGTGTCCCGGGCCAGGGCATCATCGAACTCCTGTTCGATGTCCCGGAGGCGGTCCAGTTCCATGGCCCCGAGGGTCCGCAGGGACGACGCTGTGTCCTCCTCCAACCCCCTGCGGATTGCCTCGAGGCACTCGGCCCGCCTCAGGGCCCTCCGCATGGAGTTCTCCGTCCTGACCATTGTGAGCCGCGCCTCTTCCGCTCGCCGCCGCTCTGCACCTATGGCGTGGCCCAACCGCTGCCACACGGAAGACACTCTCTGTCCTGGGTCCCCCTGCCCTCCGGCCGATGCCTGCCCCTCCGATGTCGAAAGCCCCGAGCCTTCATGTCTCCCACCATGTTGCTGCTGCTGCTGCTCTGCCTCTGCCCGTGCACTGCCTCCTGCTGCCTGCACATCCTCCGCCGGCTGGGGTGCACTTGTTGATGTGGCCACCCCTGCTGGACCTCCGACTCCCGACTGTGGCAGGGATGCCTCCTCCACCAGCCTTGCCGCACCGTCAGAGGCAGCTCCACAGGGCACCCAGGTGACTGATGGGTGGGAAGATGGCACAGAGGACGACTGGTGCGTAGGGGGTCCAGTTGAGGAGGGGGTCGGAGCAAGCCCCATCAGACGGAGGAATCCGGCCTGGGTGACCTGTCCCAGCAGGCTGACGTGGTCAACGAGCCATTCGAGATGACGTGCAGTCTCTCCATGAAAAGACTGCAGGTCACCTCGCATGGCCCGTTGACGCAACGCCACACCAGCCAAGACAGGCTCAACCCGGACCTGGATGGCCACGTCCGCAGGCAGAGGAAGGCCAGTTGACGTCAGCTCATCCCCTGCCTGAAAACGGGTCTGGACGTAGGCATCCCTGCTGGTGCAACATGATGCAGGGACAGGATCGGGAACAGGATTGCACACAGGCACCTCCGTGGCCGCCTGTGCTGCCTCCTGTCCCTGGTCCCGCACTGCACCACTAGCACCAGTGGGATCCCCACCTCCAGACCCCGTCTCTGGTGCTTGCGCGGCCCCCTCCTCCACCAAACCCCCCACCAATCTGGATGACTCCGTGCCATCTTCCCCTGTTGGGCCCTGTGGGGTCCCAGCTGCCCCTTCTGCTGCCGAGGAGTCCAACTGCAACCTCCGCCTCTTGGACCTCCCCCCGGCAGCTGCGGCCTGGGACGCGGCACCAGACTCCTCACTCCCCGACGAGATGACAACACGGGAGGGGAGCCGGGCCTTGCGTCTCCGGCTGGCGGTCGGATCCCCGCCGCTGTGCTCCACAGCACCTTCTCCGCCCTCTTCATCAGTTGATGCTGCAGACAGGGAGACACAAAACACAGGTATCAGGGCACTGTACAATGGACACATACACGCATGACAGTTGCACATGAGTGGCATTGGCAAACCTCAGACATGTCATCACAATCCCCAACACACATGTCATTGCAACTGGCACACATGAGCCATACCACAGCCATTTTGCAACTGCCACCCCCATCCCTACACATGCAACAGCATCAGCAGCCAAAGGGGAGCCAGACATCACATGCAACACAGGAAGTGCACCACACATGTACACACACCACCACACTTGCATGCATGTCTACACCTCTGCCAAGTGTCGCACTGTTCAGACGGGCATCCATGTCACATCTGCCAATCAGGCTTCCACATACCGCTGTCACATGCATCCAAGTAGCATCACTGTTGCACCCTTGACAAATACACACACATGCACATGTACACAGTGCTCATACATGCAGCCGAAAACAACATACATGCCTGACATCACGGACATGTCTACTTACATACACATTCATCCAAACATGTGTGCACGCACAACTGCATTTGCCATGCAAGCCCACACACACAAGCACCATCCATGTCTCACACATTACAGCCCTCGCATGTGTCAGCCCCACAGCCCTGTACACCCCCACCCATACTCCACCCCATACAAACAGATGTGCAACCGGCACAATGGCGAATGATCACCACACGCCCTGCTCACAACCAGGATGCATGTACACTCACCGCTCGACTCCAGACGGGTCTGCTTCTCTAGGACCTGGACGTGGAGCGCTGGGAATATGCATTCCAGGACCCCCATCTGTTCTTCCGACAAGTGGCCCCGGCGCCCCTTGGCATCCGCTGCCTTCAAGAGGCGCCGGGCCTTGTTCAGGGTCCTGGACCTGAAGTCCTCCCAGCGCTTCCTGACATGTTGTAAGTCCCGGACTGCCACCCCCTCCGCGTTGATGGCAGTCACGATGTCAGTCCAGATCCGAGTCCGTCCTTCCTTGTCGGCGCGGGAACTTCCAAAGAGGGCATCATACTGCCCCAGGACTTGCTCCACCAGAACACCAACTTCGGTGGCACTGAAGCTGGTGCCCCTCTGCCTCTCTGGCCGGGGGTTGTCAGTGGTCACAGATGTTGTATGCCCCGACATGACAACCCCAGAGGCAGGAGTGTGTGGGCAACTGGGTCCTGGGGCTGGGCTGTGGAGCGATGGAATTCCAGTCGGGAGTCTTCGGTTCCAGCAGGGGTGGTCACAGCAACAGCACCCCTGGCTGATGTGCAGGCAGCAAATGGCAGTGCACGTGGGCAGCAGGCAGTCAGGCAGCAGCAGATGGCAGGTGGGAGCGTGCTCGGGGCTCTGGGGGGCAGTAGTTCGGCCTTCTGGGCAGGAGCGTGGTCTTCCGTGTGCTTTCGCGTGGCCAGCTTGGTACGGAGTGATTTGGCACGTGAAAATCCTGCACGTCAGCGTGAAAACCGAGGAAAGGCCCTTAGCGCGTAAGCGCGTCAGCACGCATACGCGAATCCATTGGACCAAAGGGCCTCAGCGCGTAAGCGCGTCTGTGACGTGACCCGCACGGGTGTTTCCCACACACCACGTGATGACAGAGCACACGTGGAAAGACTGCACGTCAGAGTCTCATCGCGTGTAATTGGACAGCACGTCAGAGTCTCATCGCGTGTAATTGGACAAAAGTGCGTGTACACGCGATTGGCCTATGTACGTGTATATCAGGTGTGCGCGGACACTTACACACGCAAGTACGTCAGCGCACCTGTATCCCGGTGTGCGCGCCAATTTCCACACGCTATTGTACTGGGCACTGGATTGGAGGGGTGCGCGGGTCACACGCTCGCCTACAACACGCGCAACGCATTAATTTGCGCGCTAACAAAATAACTAGCTCAGACCCAGGATGAACATACCGTTCCTAGCAGCAGTGGCCGTGGCCTACCAAAGGAGGAGGAGGAGGATAGTCAGGGCCAGAATATTCACACCCAGAACCAGCCTTTTCGGGATGCCTGATGACCAGGTGCATGGGAGGTACAGGTTTCCACCACACATCATACTGGACTTGGTGAGTGAGTGGGAGGACGACCTCACATCACCCACCCTGTGCTCCCAAGCACTCAGCCCCCTGGAGAAGGTCCTCAATGTACTGCACTTCTTAGCTACTGGATCATTTCAGCGGACAAGTGCCATTGTGGGTGGTGTATCACAGGCCACCCAGTCACGGTGCCTACACCAGGTCTTGAACATCATCACTGCACGCCCATCAGTCCGCAGGCACATATACCTGCCCAGAACACCTGCAGAAAGGCATGCTGCCGCCCTGGATTTCTACGCTGTGGCACGATTCCCCAAAGTGCTAGGTGCCATTGACTCCACCCATGTGGCTCTACGTCCCCCCAGGGCATCTGAGCACATCTATAGGAACCGCAAGCACTGGCATTCCATCAACGTGCAGGTAGTATGTAATGCCAAGGGAATCATCACCTCACTATATGCCAACTATCCTGGGTCAACCCACGACAGCTTCATTTACCGAATGTCCACCCTAAGCCGGGACCTAGAAGCTGGCCGGCATGGCGATACATGGCTGCTTGGTGAGTATGAATGCCACTGCACATGCATGCATGTCAGATACTGAGCAAGGTCACAACCCCACCAATGATACCAATCACCACCTCCACAGGGGACAGTGCCTACCCTCTCAGCCCCCACATGATGACGCCAATTCGGAACCCCACCACGCCACCCCAGGTAAGATATAACGCAGCCCACATTACAACCCGGGGCATAGTGGAGCGCACATTTGGAGTGCTGAAGTCACGTTTTCGCTCCCTTGACCGTTCTGGCGGGCAGCTGTTGTACGCTCCCCCAGTAGTGTGCAGGATCATAGTGGCAGCATGTGTCCTGCACAACGTTGCAACACACCGGGGCCTGGCCGTGGACATGGTGGTGCCCCCCCATCCCCTACCACATGCTCAGCCGCTGCGCATGGGAGGGGAAAGGGCACGGGGGGAGGCAGCCCGTACACAGCTAGTGGCTAATTACTTCACATAGATATCACACCCCTGTGGAGTGCACACTGCCCTGGCACATTCCATCTGACAATCAATGATGACTCAACCTGACACTGATCCTGAATGTCTGGAGAAAGAACCGTGAAAACCATCAGCCTGAGATTGTTCACCTGGAAGTGTCACAATGTGTGCATTCCTACCCACACTGACACCACCAATGCAGTTTTGTGAAGTTACAAATTCAAGCAGCTGAAATGAATACCCACTTGCAAAATGCAACAAGAGGACAGTGCCATGTCAGCCAACCCAACCCCAGCACCGCCACACGACACACCGTGCCATGTCATGCTATTTGCACGTAAACAAAGTAATCCCCACAACATGACACTAGTGTCACAATGTACAGTGTCCCTATTAGAAACTTGCAACACCTGAAATGCTCACAGTAATGCCGGACCAACAACAAACTTGAGCACGTACTACCATTAACATGACATCACTAATGTATAATATTAGTAGTCTCACCACCTGGAAATGCCTGCACTCCCACCACTACCAACTGTGCAGTGTTGGCGCCTGTAGAGTTGTAGGTGCACTGCTGCCAACATGGACCACATCTCCAGACTAGAGGTCCTTGTGTAGACATGAGGAAGGGACCTGCAAATTGGGAGGTAGACACAGAAGATGAGTTACACATCAATGCAACACAACACAACAGCATTATGCACTAGGAATGTATACACAGTATTGACTACAGACTGCCCACACAGCTCATGGGAGTCCAACGTCACTGTGTAATTCACTGTCACTTGGGCACACCCTTTGCAAGCCCATGGAAACGGGAAGCAGGAGGGGTGTGTGTGACCCAAATCCAAGCATCTGAACCAAATACATTACAAGCCTGCATGTGCCCAGCCACAATGCAGCGTATGCCCACAGGAACCACGGAAGCCAACAAATCGTCCCAAAAAAATTGGGAATAAAAGAAATAAAAATAAAAATAAAACAAAATAAAAATGAAAATCAAAAATGGCCATTGAAGGGCCCGGGGGGGTTCGGGAGGCCACCCAGGAGGTGCGAGGACAGGATGCACACCAGAACCCACCTGCGTGGATCCTGGGAAAAAAAAACACCTCCATGGGCTCATGGCCCACACGGCTACCCTATTGTGGGAGTATCACTGCTGTCGCTATTATCACCCTGTGCAGCTGCATCCGGAGGTGGTTGCACTATGGGAGGCAGCCCACGCAAGGCCCTAGTCTGCTCCTCCATGGCTGCAAACATGCGGGTGTGGTAGGTCTGGTTCTGGAGGATGAGTGTGCGGAGGTCCCCATGCAACAACTTACGGGATGCCCGGACCTCCGCCCTCGTTGCCTGCATCTCAGCTGAGAGCGTACGGGTGAGACGCTCCAGCTGCTGTTCTTTCCTTTGGTGTGTAGAAGCCTCAAGCTCAACAAGAGTCGTCCTGAGGTGAAGGAGCTCCTGCCTCAGGGCTTCCCTGTGGCCCTGGGACTCAATGGAGATGGCCTCCTGCAGAGTCGCCAGTGCCGCCCGCCTGTCCCTGTTGGACCCCAACATGTCCTCCCTGTGTGACTGGCAGATGGTGTCAGTTGCCTGCTCTAGTCGCTCCATCAGCCTTTCAGGGGGGACAATGGAAGTGGCCACCCTATCCATGGCCTGAGCCATCATCTCGGATGATACTGCCTGTTGGGTTGCCATACCGTAAATGGATTGCTCCCATGCAGTACGGCCACCACGTCGGCGGGCACCACACCTGTCTGGGGCAAGGCGAACTGCGCCTTGCTGTGCCGACACTGCCTGAGGCTGCAGGACTGCATTCCCCCTCTGATCTGCTGGCCCAGGAACAGGATCAGATGTCGCTGAGTGTGACCCTGCATCCGTAACCACCAAAGGCGTACTGCCAACACTGACATCCCCATTGAGGGTTCTGACCCTGGTGCAGGTGGGTGAGACAGAACAGAATCCCTCCCTGGAACACTCACCTGCGACGGCACGTAGGTCTCATCCGAATCAACACCTGAGTACAGCTCGGGGGAGGTGCAGCCAGAGACACCCCTTGAGAGCAGGACCTGCAGCACTTGTGGGTTCTCACCCACCACCACACCACATCCCTCACTGGTGGTTGGTCGGCCCTTGGGCCCCTCCTGGGTCAGCACCATCTCCACAACCCCAGCAGTATCAGGTGCGTCTTCCCCTGCAAAGACATAAAAACAAAGAAATGGAAACAGGCATTAGCACCATGGCACACAATGAGGGCTGAGAAGCAAGAGAAACAGTACTTGTTTGACACATGTCCCACATGACTAAAACCCTCACATGCATGCAGCCTCACTGCGTATGAAGGGCAGGCAAATGGCGCACACTGATGACACCAAGATTGGAGATGAACACATTTTCTGCATGCTGCCTGGCAGTGGCATCACACATTGGCCTGTGATTGGCAGGTGAAACACACATGCCATCACACAGATGGCATGTACCATTGCTATTGAGTGAAGATGGAGAGGAGGGCAGCACCTATGCATACTGTCCAGTTCCCGCATGTAATAGCTTTTCTAATTCTAACAGGTCAGTTTCTTCACCTGGAGCTGCCAGTCCGAAATGGTGCAATTGCACAGGGACATGTTTGAACAAATGACATCCAGGTAACAAAGTCACTCAACTTTACCATAGCCATGTCAGACATGTGACTAGAGGACTGCGACATGCCTAGTAAAAGTGGTGGAATGGTAAATATCTGACTAAATGAACAGTGCTAAATTTTGCAACAATGTTGTGGCAAGGTGACACTTCAAGGGCAACTGGCGTGCAGTTGGTCTACATGTCTACTGTTGGCAGAAGGGATACAGCTATGGCCAAATGCAGCTGCGCAGGATGTATTGCATGAAGCACATGGATGACCCATACGACTCAGGCGCACACACTCTCACCTGGCACACAAACAGAAGCCCTCACACACACCATGCACATGGATGACACACACATGCATGTGCACTCACCGGACAATGCCTCGTAATCAGCCAAATCTCCCACGCCTTGGATCTGTTCCTCCGTGACGTAGGTCCCAGCGACTGACTCATGTGGAGTGAGTTCCATGTCTACTACTGGAGACCCACCTCCAGTCACTAGAGTTGCGGCATGACTTGAGGCCAGCTTACTCTTTGCCCTGCGCTTTAGGTCATTCCAGCGCTTATAGCAATCATTGGCTGTGCGCCTCACGATTCCAAGGGCACTTACGATGTCCGCAACGGTCTGCCAGTGTGCCTGGCGTTGTGCAGGTGTGGTCGTGGATCCTGCAACAATGACCATCTCGTTGTCATGTGCGGACACATACTCGACAAGTGCATTCAGTTCGTCATCCGTGAAGCTGGGCTTCCTGGACGGGCCGGACTGTGTAGCCGTGTCTGGGGCATCAGCCTGTGCCGGACGAGCACTCTTCCTCTTCCGCTTGGAAGGTGGTGGTGATCCTGAGTGTCCTGCGCCGCTCTGGACACTAGGGGCAGGAGCCCTGGTGGACTCTGTATCAGGAGTGTGGGATTGCACACTCAGCATGGGAGTTGGTGCAGGCATTGGCTCTAGTGTGATGGTGTCAGGGGGAATATCAGCAGCATGGACTAGGACCGACACTGTCCGGGCTGGGTGTGTGAGGGCTGGGGTGGATGGAGACGCAGCTGCCCCTGCAGCCTCTCCGCCCTGCCTACTTGGTGCAGCAGATGACCTTGCTGCCCCAGATGCACGTGGCATGGTGACATCAACGTGCACCAGCGCACGTGTCATAGGCCTGCTGACCTGGAAGTCAGCCATGGAGTCAGCCAGGTCTGGTGCCACAATGGGCTGGTCCAACAAGGGCTGAGCATGGATGGTGTCAGCCACATCAGCCTCAACGGGAGGGGGGGGGATTATGGGTGCCCTTGACTGGTCCTCCACACATGGGGGGACAGGCTCACCCTGCAAGTAACGACCACGTCCCCTACCGGATCCACCACGGCCACCACTTGTGGCTCTTCCACCTTTGCCACCCTTACGGAATCCTCGCCTCTCAACCATGGCACTGATGTTGATGTGCGTATGGGAGTGGCTGTCAAATATTCTCCTGGGCAATTGGGGGTCAAAGGGGTTGGGTACCAGATGGTAATTGTACACTAGTGCTCTTGCAAGGCTGATTGTGACCCCTGGGGAAAGATGACAGGTCACGCTACGCACAGGAGCCCCAAAAAAGGGAGATGACGTGCAGGCAACCCCTCCTAGACCACGTGTGCAGAAAGAAAAACCTGCACTACGCTGTGGCACCCAGTAACACAAGAATGAACGTATGCGTGTCACACGCAGCCTAGAATGACCTCTGAAGGGGTAGGCTACACACGGGGCAAGCACAGATGTTAGATACGTGCGTGACTCACCATCTGCCAGGTAAAAGAGCGTGAAAAAGGAGCGCGTTTGGTTGGCAACACCCCCGCCAAAAGAAGATTTGTACGCTGTCTGAGGAGACAGGACAACAGTAGAAGGGAACACTGTTTGAGGGAACAGGCCCAGGTAAACCAGTAAAAGAGAAAAAAGAGAAAAATCTGTCAGAGGTAACAGGGAATACGAACTTGAAACGCCGTGAAGTAAATCGCGTGTGAACCGACAAGAAGTACAGAATTCACCCACTCGCTCTCCACGAAAAGCACGTACAAGGAAATGGTGTTCTACGCGTACCTTTTATACAGGCCCACACGTCCAACGTCACTTACGCGGCGTGTACGCGCTAGGGCCATTTCCACCAATTACACGCTTTGTGACTTATGCGTGTACGGCCATTTCCACCAATTACACGCTTTGTGACTTATGCGTGTACGGCCATTTCCACCAATTACACGCTTTGTCACTTCTGCGTGTACGGCCATTTCCACCAATCACACGCGATGAGACTCTGACGTGCAGTCTTTCCACGTGTGCTCTGTCATCACGTGCTGTGTGGGAAACACCCGTGCGGGACACGTCACAGACGCGCTTACGCGCTGAGGGCCTTTGGTCCAATAGAATCGCGTATGCGTGCTGACGCGCTTACGCGCTAAGGGCCTTTCCTCGGTTTTCACGCTGACGTGCAGGATTTTCACGTGCCAAATCACTCCGTACCAAGCTGGCCACGCGTAAGCACACGGAAGACCACGCTCCTGCCCAGAAGGCCGAACTACTGCCCCCCAGAGCCCCGAGCACGCTCCCACCTGCCATCTGCTGCTGCCTGACTGCCTGCTGCCCACGTGCACTGCCATTTGCTGCCTGCACATCAGCCAGGGGTGCTGTTGCTGTGACCACCCCTGCTGGAACCGAAGACTCCCGACTGGAATTCCATCGCTCCACAGCCCAGCCCCTGGACCCAGTTGCCCACCCACTCCTGCCTCTCGGGTTGTCATGTCGGGGCAAACACCATCTGTGACCACTGACAACCCCCGGCCACAGAGGCAGAGGGGCACCAGCTTCAGTGCCACCGAAGTTGGTGTCCTGGTGGAGCAAGTCCTGGGGCAGTATGATGCCCTCTTTGGAAGTTCCCGGGCCGACAAGGAAGGACGGACTCGGATCTGGACTGACATCGTGACTGCCATCAACGCGGAGGGGGTGGCAGTCCGGGACTTACAACATGTCAGGAAGCGCTGGGAGGACTTCAGGTCCAGGACCCTGAACAAGGCCCGGCGCCTCTTGAAGGCAGCGGATGCCAAGGGGCGCCGGGGCCACTTGTCGGAAGAACAGATGGGGGTCCTGGAACGCATATCCCCAGCGCTCCACGTCCAGGTCCTAGAGAAGCAGACCCGTCTGGAGTCGAGCGGTGAGTGTACATGCATCCTGGTTGTGAGCAGGGCGTGTGGTGATCATTCGCCATTGTGCCGGTTGCACATCTGTTTGTATGGGGTGGAGTATGGGTGGGGGTGTACAGGGCCGTGGGGCTGACACATGCGAGGGCTGTAATGTGTGAGACATGGATGGTGCTTGTGTGTGTGGGCTTGCATGGCAAATGAAGTTGTGCGTGCACACATGTTTGGATGAATGTGTATGTAAGTAGACATGTCCGTGATGTCAGGCATGTATGTTGTTTTCGACTGCATGTATGAGCACTGTGTACATGTGCATGCGTGTGTATTAGACAAGGGTGCAACAGTGATGCAACATGGATGCATGTGACAGCAGTATGTGGAAGCCTGATTGGCAGATGTGACATGGATGCCCGTCTGAACAGTGCGACACTTGGCAGAGGTGTAGACATGCATGCAAGTGTGGTGGTGTGTGTACATGTGTGGTGCACTTCCTGTGTTGCATGTGATGTCTGGCTCCCCTTTGGCTGCTGATGCTGTTGTATGTGTAGGGATGGTGCTGGCAGTTGCGATATGGCTGTGGTATGGCTCATGTGTGCCAGTTGCAATGACATGTGTGTTGGGGATTGTGATGACATGTCTGAGGTTTGCCAATGCCACTCATGTGCAACTGTCATGCGTGTATGTGTCCATTGTACAGTGCCCTGATGCCTGTGTTTTGTTTCTCCCTGTCTGCAGCGTCAACTGATGAAGAGGGCGGAGAAGGTGCTGTGGAGCACAGCGGCGGGGATCCGACCGCCAGCCGGAGACGCAAGGCCCGGCTCCCCTCCCGTGTTGTCATCTCGTCGGGGAGTGAGGAGTCCGGTGCCGCGTCCCAGGCCACAGCTGCTGGGGGGAGGTCCAAGAGGGGGAGGTTGCAGTTGGACTCCTCGGCAGCAGAAGGGGCAGCTGGGACCCCACAGGGCCCAACAGCGGAAGATGGCACGGAGTCATCCAGGTTGGTGGGGGGTTTGGTGGAGGAGGGGGCCGCGCAAGCACCAGAGACGGGGTCTGGAGGTGGGGATCCCACTGGTGCTAGTGGTGCAGTGCAGGACCAGGGACAGGAGGCAGCACAGGCGGCCGCGGAGGTGCCTGTGTGCAATCCTGTCCCCGATCCTGTCCCTGCATCATCTTGCACCAGCAGGGATGCCTACGTCCAGACCCGTTTTCAGGCAGGGGATGAGCTGACGTCAACTGGCCTTCCTCTGCCTGCGGACGTGGCCATCCAGGTCCGGGTTGAGCCTGTCCTGGCTGGTGTGGCGTTGCGTCAACGGGCCATGCGAGGTGACCTGCAGTCTTTTCATGGAGAGACTGCACGTCATCTCGAATGGCTCGTTGACCACGTCAGCCTGCTGGGACAGGTCACCCAGGCCGGATTCCGCTGTCTGATGGGGCTTGCTCCGACCCCTCCTCAACTGGACCCCCTACGCGCCAGTCGTCCTCTGTGCCATCTTCCCACCCATCAGTCACCTGGGTGCCCTGTGGAGCTGCCTCTGACGGTGCGGCCAGGCTGGTGGAGGAGGCATCCCTGCCACAGTCGGGAGTCGGAGGTCCAGCAGGGGTGGCCACATCAACAAGTGCACCCCAGCCGGATGAGGATGTGCAGGCAGCAGGAGGTAGTGCACGGGCAGAGGCAGAGCAGCAGCAGCAGCAACATGGTGGGAGACATGAAGGCTCGGGGCTTTCGACATCGGAGGGGCAGGCATCGGCCGGAGGGCAGGGGGACCCAGGACAGAGAGTGTCTTCCGTGTGGCAGCGGTTGGGCCGCGCCATAGGTGCGGAGCGGCGGCGGGCGGAAGAGGCGCGGCTCACAATGGTCAGGGCGGAGAACTCCATGCGGGGGGCCCTGAGGCGGGCCGAGTGCCTCGAGGCAATCCGCAGGGGGTTGGAGGAGGACACAGCGTCGTCCCTGCGGACCCTCGGGGCCATGGAACTGGACCGCCTCCGGGACATCGAACAGGAGTTCGATGATGCCCTGGCCCGGGACACCACAGAGTGAGCCGCTGGACTTGCCCGCCGCCTTTGTATATAGTTCTTTAGTTTTAGGTTTCCTTTTGTTCTTATTATGATTTGGAGTCGACGGACACTGCTCCACTTTTTGTATATAGTTGATATTTAGGTAGGTTTTTTAGGAGGTTTCCTTAGTTCATTTGGGATCATGGACCCTTGTTATTTTTGTAAATAGTTCTTTGTTGCATGGAGAGTTTTTTAAATTTCACTTTGGACAACATTTTTTAGGATTAGGATTTCCAGTTTTGTGTTTTTATGGGGACATGCAGCTTGTTTTTTCACATTTACATTGTAGTTAGTTTTCTTTCTTTAGCATTCTTTATTTTTTTCAATGCATTTCTGTTGCCATAGTTCACTGTGTGGTTTCATCTCATTGGTTTCATGCATGTCATGTTGTGTGTTTTCCCATTCAATTGCAAAAAATGTGTGTGACGGACATGGGTTCATTAGCTTCATGAACATTGGGGGTGTAACATGTGATTTCCATTTCCATGTGGGTGAATGGGTTACTTGGTAGGGCTTTTTGGCTGTGGAGGCTGACCATTACGCACATGATTGGGGATTGTGAGGACCTGGTTGGGTCTGCACATGGTGGCTGGGTGGTGGGGGTGGTGGGACACATGAGTGGGGGCCTGCTGGAGGCTGCCCCTGGTGGCTGGGGGGTGGGGGTGGTGGGACACATGAGTGGGGGCCTGGTGGAGGCTGCCCCTGGTGGCTGGGGGGTGGGGGTGGTGGGAGACATGAGTGGGGGCCTGGTTGGGGCTGCCCATGGTGGCAGGGGGGTGGGGGTGGTGGGAGACATGAGTGGGGGCCTGGTGGGGGCTGCCCATGGTGGCAGGGGGGTGGGGGTGGTGGGAGACATGAGTGGGGGCCTGGTGGGTGCTGCCCATGGTGGCAGGGGGGTGGGGGTGGTGGGAGACATGAGTGGGGGCCTGGTGGAGGGTGACCCTGGATGCTGGGGGGTGGGGTGCAGGGGGACATGAGTGGGGGCCTGGTGGAGGCTGCCCCTGCACTGCTGGGGGGTGGGGGTGGTGGGAGACATGAGTGGGGGCCTGGTGGGGGCTGCCCCTGGTGGCTGGGGGGTGGGGTGGTGGGACACATGAGTGGGGGCCTGCTGGAGGCTGCCCCTGCACTGCTGGGGGGTGGGGGTGGTGGGAGACATGTGTGGGGGCCTGGTTGGGGCTGCCCATGGTGACAGGGGGGTGGGGGTGGTGGGAGACATGAGTGGGGGCCTGGTGGGGGCTGCCCATGGTGGCAGGGGGGTGGGGGTGGTGGGAGACATGAGTGGGGGCCTGGTGGGTGCTGCCCATGGTGGCAGGGGGGTGGGGGTGGTGGGAGACATGAGTGGGGGCCTGCTGGAGGCTGCCCCTGCACTGCTGGGGGGTGGGGGTGGTGCGAGACATGAGTGGGGGCCTGCTGGAGGCTACCCCTGCACTGCTGGGGGGTGGGGGTGGTGGGAGACATGAGTGGGGGCCTGCTGGAGGCTGCCCCTGGTGGCTGGAGGGTGGGGGTGGTGGTAGACATGAGTGGGGGCCTGCTGGAGGCTGCCCCTGCACTGCCAGGGGGTGGGGGTGGTGGGACACATGAGTGGGGGCCTGGTGGAGGCTGCCCCTGGTGGCTGGGGGGTGGGGGTGGTGGGAGACATGAGTGGGGGCCTGGTTGGGGCTGCCCATGGTGGCAGGGGGGTGGGGGTGGTGGGAGACATGAGTGGGGGCCTGGTGGGGGCTGCCCATGGTGGCAGGGGGGTGGGGGTGGTGGGAGACATGAGTGGGGGCCTGGTGGGTGCTGCCCATGGTGGCAGGGGGGTGGGGGTGGTGGGAGACATGAGTGGGGGCCTGGTGGAGGGTGACCCTGGATGCTGGGGGGTGGGGTGCAGGGGGACATGAGTGGGGGCCTGGTGGAGGCTGCCCCTGCACTGCTGGGGGGTGGGGGTGGTGGGAGACATGAGTGGGGGCCTGGTGGGGGCTGCCCCTGGTGGCTGGGGGGTGGGGTGGTGGGACACATGAGTGGGGGCCTGCTGGAGGCTGCCCCTGCACTGCTGGGGGGTGGGGGTGGTGGGAGACATGTGTGGGGGCCTGGTTGGGGCTGCCCATGGTGACAGGGGGGTGGGGGTGGTGGGAGACATGAGTGGGGGCCTGGTGGGGGCTGCCCATGGTGGCAGGGGGGTGGGGGTGGTGGGAGACATGAGTGGGGGCCTGGTGGGTGCTGCCCATGGTGGCAGGGGGGTGGGGGTGGTGGGAGACATGAGTGGGGGCCTGCTGGAGGCTGCCCCTGCACTGCTGGGGGGTGGGGGTGGTGCGAGACATGAGTGGGGGCCTGCTGGAGGCTACCCCTGCACTGCTGGGGGGTGGGGGTGGTGGGAGACATGAGTGGGGGCCTGCTGGAGGCTGCCCCTGGTGGCTGGAGGGTGGGGGTGGTGGTAGACATGAGTGGGGGCCTGCTGGAGGCTGCCCCTGCACTGCCAGGGGGTGGGGGTGGTGGGAGACATGAGTGGGGGCCTGGTGGGGGCTGCCCATGGTGGCAGGGGGGTGGGGGTGGTGGGAGACATGAGTGGGGGCCTGGTTGGGGCTGCCCATGGTGGCAGGGGGGTGGGGGTGGTGGGAGACATGAGTGGGGGCCTGGTGGGGGCTGCCCATGGTGGCAGGGGGGTGGGGGTGGTGGGAGACATGAGTGGGGGCCTGGTGGGTGCTGCCCATGGTGGCAGGGGGGTGGGGGTGGTGGGAGACATGAGTGGGGGCCTGGTGGAGGGTGACCGTGCACTGCCGGGGGGTGGGGGTGGTGGGAGACATGAGTGGGGGCCTGGTGGAGGGTGACCCTGCACTGCCGGGGGGTGGGGGTGGTGGGAGACATGAGTGGGGGCCTGCTGGAGGCTGCCCCTGGTGGCTGGGGGGTGGGGGTGGTGGGACACATGAGTGGGGGCCTGCTGGAGGCTGCCCCTGCACTGCCGGGGGGTGGGGGTGGTGGGAGACATGAGTGGGGGCCTGGTGGGGGATGCCCATGGTGGCAGGGGGGTGGGGGTGGTGGGAGACATGAGTGGGGGCCTGGTTGGGGCTGCCCATGGTGGCAGGGGGGTGGGGGTGGTGGGAGACATGAGTGGAGGCCTGGTGGGGGCTGCCCATGGTGGCAGGGGGGTGGGGGTGGTGGGAGACATGAGTGGGGGCCTGGTGGGTGCTGCCCATGGTGCCTGGGGGGTGGGGGTGGTGGGAGACATGAGTGGGGGCCTGGTGGAGGGTGACCCTGCACTGCCGGGGGATGGGGGTGGTGGGAGACATGAGTGGGGGCCTGGTGGAGGCTGCCCCTGCACTGCTGGGGGGTGGGGGTGGTGGGAGACATGCATTGTTGATCAGTAGTGCAAGGTGACATGTGGGTTGGCTGGGGGGCATGCCCATGGTGAATGGGCTGCCTGCGGGACATGAGCAGGGGTGCAGGGTAGTCCCCCGTGGTGTGGGTTGCCTGCAGGGGCCGTGGAGGTTGTGGAGCGTACACCTGGGAGGACCCACACGGCCAATTCACGTGTAGTACTCCCCAGAACCCCTGAAATACACATTCCCTGCTGCTATCGCGTGTGGAACTTCCCGCGCACCCCTGAAATACACGTACCCTGCTCGCACTGGGACTATCGCGTGTGGAACTTCCCGCGCACCCCTGAAATACACGTACCCTGCTTGCACTGGGACTATCGCGTGTGGAACTTCCCGCGCACCCCTGAAATACACGTACCCTGCTCGCACTGGGACTATCGCGTGTGGAACTTCCCGCGCACCCCTGAAATACACGTACCCTGCTCGCACTGGGACTATCGCGTGTGGAACTTCCCGCACACCCCTGAAATACACGTACCCTGCTCGCACTGGGACAATCGCGTGTGCAACTTCACGCGAACCCCTGTAATACACGTAGCACGCTCCCCCAGGCCCGATCGCGTGAGAAAGTTCACGCTAACCCCTGAAATACACGTAGCCCGCTCCCCCAGGCCCGATCGCGTGAGAAAGTTCACGCGAACCCCTGAAATACACGTAGCCCGCTCCCCCAGGTCCGATCGCGTGAGAAAGTTCACGCGAACCCCTGAAATACACGTAGCCCGCTCCCCCAGGCCCGATCGCGTGAGGAAGTTCACGCGAACCCCTGTAATACACATAGCCTGCTCCCCCAGGCCCGATCGCGTGAAAAAATTCACGCGAACCCCTGAAATACACGTAGCCCGCTCCCCCAGGCCCGATCGCGTGAGTAAGTTCACGCGAACCCCTGTAATACACGTAGCATGCTCCCCCAGGCCCGATCGCGTGAGAAACTTCACGCGAACCCCTGAAATACACGTACCCTGCTGAAATCGCGTGTGGAACTTCCCGCGCACCCCTGAAATTCACATACCTTGCTCGCACTGGGCCAATCGCGTGTGGAACTTCCCGCGCACCCCTGAAATACACGTTCCCCGCTTGGCGTTTGCTGTTTGTCAGCCCGGTGAACTGGTCCAGGGTTAGCGCAGCCCTTTGCAATGATTTAGCAATTTTGATGGCTTTTCCTCGCGCGAGGGCGTTCTTCGGGGCGTTACTGGCGCTGCTGCAGGGTCGCTGCGATTCTCTGCGCCACGGCTGGTTTGGGAGCCTGAAATCCATGAATACTCTGTGCGCGGAAATCGGTTTTAGCGCACGTGCCTGGCGCAGACAATCGCACGCGGACACTCTGCGCCAGCCGCTTGCGACACTTTTCTGCGAAATTCTATGAATTACCCTCTTGTTCTTTTGCGGGAAGGTGAACCCTGTGATTGCCTTGAGTTATTTTAGGTCGATACTTGGAAGTTACCAATTACTATGGATTCAATTGAGATGATCATACATTATATTAGTGTATCCTGGGCACCGGGACCCAATAATGTGGCAAATTTGCCGTTTAAAAGAGACCCAAATATCTGGGCAGAAATTTTGACTATTCTCTTTAAACAAATTTCAGCAAACAAATTTAAACACAATTTCCTTCAACTTGTTCTTCCATGCACATTGTACCAGTTGTTAAAAAGGGGATCCCACTAACTACCACCCTATTGCAATCCTAGATGCCGACAACAAGGTCTTTGCAGCCTTGCTTTTGGAGCATCTAGAGAATTGGAGGCTGGCGGTAGGTAGAATTTCAAAATGGCAGACTGGCTTCAGCAAATTTTCTGGCAACTACGTTGAATGGCTTTATATCAAATTGTACCATGAATCAAGTTTGGATGGCCAAGTATGAATGTATGTTTTTGGTGAGTATAGATCTCTCAGCCGCATTTGATGCGGTCAATAGATCTCTTCTCTGGACTAAATTAAACAGATGGAGGATCCCCAGAGGATTGCTGAGATTGATAATGGGCCTCTATGATGGCTCTTATGTGCAGATATGCCTGTGCCAACAAGGCCAAATCTCGTGTTGGATACAAACCATCAGAGGGGTAAGGCAGGGTTTACGTGCTAGCACCCTGCCTATTTAACTTATATATGTCCGATGTGGGGGAATTCTTACTTCCATCAGCGTTTGCCAGCCTAAAAATAAATTGGAAATTTAAAGGTGATGTGGCTGGCATTTGCCGATGAATTTCTTTTTTGATTGTTCCCAGAGAGGCCTTCAGGATTTGATCAGCACTTTTGCAGATTTTGCTAGGGCCCATAGATTTACAGTGAATCCTTCAAAGACGCAGGTTGTGCATTGTACATTGCGGAAAACGTGAAACCAAGTTTAGATGGAACCTTGAAAGGGAGCCGATTGGTATAGTTGATCACTTTATTTATTTTGGGTTTTTTATTCATGAGAAACCACAACAATCTTTTACTAAAGATCATCTAAAAATACGAATGAATAACTTGTCAAACCAGTTATGCCGAATTGACCTCAAATATGGAAAATATACCCTGCACGCAGTATTAAGATTCTTTGAAGGTAAGCTTGTCCTAAATATATGCTATGGGATAGAATTGGATGAAATCTGAGTTTTAGAATATTGTCTGTATCACAAGGAATACGGTGGAGGAAGATCCTCCAAGTTTCAAATAATGTGCCAATATCTACCATTAGGTATGAGCTTGGAATTTATTCACTTAAAGTCAAGGCGTGCTGGAAATATCTAAGCCTCTACAGGAAAATTGTAAATCCTATTAATACGTCTTTGTTGACTTAAATACAACCATGGAAACAAAGGGGGACCAATTCATCAATCACTTTTCATCATTTTGTATAGTGCAACTTATGACTGTTGGAAAAGCAAATTCTCTAAGCCATACAAAGTAAAAAGTTTGCTATACCATCATGAAAGTTCCAGTACTGTAGACACAATGCACTCCTACCAATATTTAAACCATTTGAATGGGGATCACAAAAAGGTAGGAATTGTAGTCCCATAACTTTCTATATATCCAAATAGGCAAACAAGAAGAAGTTTCTTATATTTCCGCTGGAATCTTTTTCCTACTAAACAAAAAATGATTTGATATGGGTATTGGCCTCAGATCAAGGAGGTTTTCGATTTTGTAAAGATGAACCGCAAAAGGAAACCCCCAGACATCTTGAAACAACGTGTGCTGAGGTACAAGGAAAAGGTGGAATTATTTTAAGAAATATGATGATTTGACGTCTGTGGATGACAAACAGACTGTGTGGGAATGTTGTTTCTCAGGCAGAACCAATGCGATAGTTCTGACCATGACTGGTTTTTTGGGTTCACTTCATATCGAAGGGTTACCATCAACCATAAAAGGTATCTGAGTATTAGGTAAATAACTGTATTACTGATGGTTATTGCTGTCTTTTATTGTACAATGCACTTTACCATGTATGGGATCTTGTGCTTTACAGTTTGCTCGCAACTGCATAAACAATTTATTGTGTATGGAACTTTGCACTTTATAGATTGCCTTCAACTGCAAATGCACTTTGTTGTGAATTAAATTTTGTATTTTACAGGCGTGGTCTTTTACAATAGCATAATGCACTTTACTGTTTATTGGGGCAAGTAACATCGTATTTATACAGAAGGCGACCCCTTAGGGCTTTTGCATGATGAAGTATGTTTGGTGCAAGGAGTAGAGTTTTTTTTATTTTAGTTGGTTTCATGAGCATACTTGCATATTGGTTCAATGCCTCTGGTATTATGTATGTACTTGATATGTCATGTCTATTTGTGTGAATTCTTTTAATCATGACATTGAGTGTTCTAAATGCATTGACTTGATATAATAGTTTTTCTTGTTGTTGTTTTAATAATACATATGCATTTAAAGTGATTTACTGCGTAAAATGTGTTAAAGGTTATTGTTTTAACCAAATAACAATAAATAAAAAAAATAGGTATGCAAAATATTGACTATCATCCATCAGTGAACAAAGTTATACATGCTGTCCTTGCCCGCAACTGTTCAAAGTCATACACTTATTGCACACTCATGAGATTACACAGACTTCATTTCACACCTAGCATTCCTTCCTGCCAAGAAGTAGAACTACATTCAATGCCTCCCTACATCAGAAACTGACAGTGGCATGTTATTATACAACTATAACAGATTCTACAAAGAATTAGATGTATACATTCATAATTTCGAAATGAGTACTCAATCTTTGTAAATGTACCATATCTCGTACCTCATATTCTGCACTCATTGAGTACTAAACTCCATCTGTTCTCAGTGTATCATTAATGTTCGAACTGTGGGGGCTTCATCCCATTAACTCATACTCATGGGAGATATTATTTTTCCCCTGAAACATCAACTGTTTAGCCATCACAGATGGTTCCATTTTGAATCAATGGTAACCACTTGCTTTAATTTCCCAATTTGTATATGGATATCCTTGCTTTGAAATTTGCTGAATGGAGGAGATTATGGTATGTCTTTCAAGCCAGTGGATGTGGAGAAACCTCTCACTGTTTAACATCCAGGATGATGCTTCACCCTGTACAGGGCTTATCCTACTTCTCCACTGTGGCACCTGCCTACTCTCCTGCTATTATTTACAGCAGCATTACTCCCTCATCATCTTTCTGAAGATCATTGCAATAAAGGGTGCGGCCATTACCAACCAACATGTTGATTCACAATATTTGTTCACGTTTCCCATCCTTTTGTAACTGTATCCAGGAAATTGGCTGCACCTTTGGATTATTACCCTCACCTGCTAGTCATTTGTTTCACCATGTGGCCAGAAGTAGATTTTGGAGGGATTTCTTTTTGTATTGCGGTTTTCAAACTCATAATCAGGTGTTGAGTAATGTATGTGTGTCCATCCCTTTCTGCATGTGATTCCAAACTCAAAATCATGAGGTAGGTAAACATGGGCAGTATTTGGAATGTTAGATTTTTTTTTTACAGATATCTCCAAACTTATAATTGGGGCCAAAGAGTGTAATATTGAGAAGCTGTTTTATAATGCCTAATGCGCCCAGGGGTGGATGAACCTAGGACCCCTGATTTGTGCAAACCGTGTGGCACTTTTCCAGCAACGTTAAATGCATCAAGAACTATGCGACATTTTCTCCTGCAATCATTATTGGGAAGGACACAAAACAATGCTGTTCCTGTCCACACATTTGTTTAATGTTGCTCTCTAGAGCCACTGTTTACGACCATCAGCTCCAACTACAACAGAGCAACACCTACAGGAGACAGGTATTCTGTATGTATTCAGCATCGTATGTTGTCAGTGGGAATAAATACCGATGCCAATTTAGAACATACATTAAGAAGCTTTGTATTATCAAAGAGGAACAAAGCACCAATCTCACATGAGCAAACAATGAAAATACCAACACACGATGGTGGTTGTGGCTTCCCACAACCTGTTTTACCAATATATCTTCACTTTATTGAACCCCTCCTTCCGGTTACAAGATCATGTTGCAGTGAAGCCCTGAATGGGTGGCCATCCAACCACATATAGCCCATCAATTCTCATTGAAATATATGCCATTTGCAAAGCTCATTAGCTTGTTAGCAAAAGTATAGAACTATGAGCCACTGCAATAATGTTGTCATACACAGGGGTGTTGCTAGGTCTGGAAAAGACCCCGGGCTAGGCTAATGTCAGAACTGTTAGGACTGGGGACTAGCTAGCCTTTTGGTTGTAGCTCCTGAGATTCTATCCGGGGCTACAACCAAAAGACCAGGGGCTATAGCCCCCTCAGCCCCCCCCCACCTCCTAGAAACGCCTCTGGTCATACACATTAAATATTAACACTCATACCTCTCTTACTGCTTGGCTCATCAATTCGGATTAAATATGTCTTTAAAAAAAACAATAGAACATTTCTGTGTATGTCTTCTTGGTCGGGGAAGCACATTTTAAACATGAACCAGATAATGAAGGATGGGAAGATGCTCTATTTTTAAAATCTTTTGGCCGTCTACAGGGCGAACATCTGGCTCTGGCTAACAAACTTTACCACAAACTCAGACCCAAAAAAAAAATAATTGTAGCTTTCCTACGATTGCTACGAATTTGGCCACCCACGTTACCTAATATATCCAGCTCCAACAATATACAAAGCAGTCATCTCAATCTATACGGTCCACTATGTTACAAGAAGTTTATATAGTGTCCAACCAGCAGTGTTATTGCCTCAAAACGCTGTAGATTGGGTGGAAATGTAATAGATCATACTCTGAATATTACATGGTTACTGCTGATTATATGTCAGGAATTTAACAATTGCTTTGGCAGCAATGGTTAGTACTGTTACATTATGTTTAACACTTGTTGTGTGTTTGTATGCCTGTGACGTGCCTACATAGCCGAAAGACGCTAATTGCAGTTTAGTGCACAGCTGTCATTGGGAAGACGTCACAGTACTTTACCCTTGTCAGTGAGTGCCGTGGTGCTACAGCTCAGGGCTACTTTACAGGGTATTCCACCACCCAGCACTGAGTATGAGGCACCATTAGAGTCTTTGAAGCTGCATCTCAACAACATAAGCACCAGTGAACAGAGAGAGCTGTCATGGAATGCCCCCCCACTCATAAACAGCCATAACCAGGCAGTTCTATTCAAAGGATAAGAGGTTGACCATCAAGGCGCTTGCATGGAAAGTTAGCCTTCACTATGTAGGTTCTCTAATTATAAATAAGGCTCCTGGTTTTATGGTATTTATCGACAATTATTTACATGAATAAAAATACATTAGCACTTAGATGCCTATAATCGGAAGCTCTTACATCTGCATTCTTGCACAGCAAGTCAAGGGCTGCATATCTGCAGCCATGTATACAATTTGAAAATGAATTAAGGGTAAATCCTCTGGAATAAGGCCCAACTGAATCACCGCTGCCATCACTTGGTCGAGCGGAATTACAGCCAGATTACAAGTGGTGGTGGCTGTGTAAATCCCCATTTTGTATGAGTCCATGGTACTCTATGGGGCTTTATTGGTGGAATTACCACAGTGGTAATTCTCCCAATTTTACTGATTTCTCAGCAGAGAGTTGGAGGATTTACCTCCAGTGTGATGCTGGTGGTAAATCCTCCACTCCAGGGCCATACTCATAGCATGGGGGAGCATGAAAATTGGCGGTAATTCCATTGCCGCCAATTTGTTCCTGCTCTGCCATACTTGTAATGAGGCCCTAAATTCCTTTTTACCCTTTCTTTTAGACTACTTGACACAGCCACCGACCTACAATGCACGTTTGACAGCTTAAAGACACAGCCAAGAGACATGCATTACCATTTTTATTCATTTTTTGTTGTTGTTGCAAATACAGAAAGGAAACCAAGTGATTTTAGTCTTTATTTATGTGTAAAAATCAATTAAAACGGAAATCAGGGAGTCTAGGGCCTCATTACGGCCCTGGCGGTACGGAGTTAACGGCGCCGTAAAAGGTGCCGGCGCCGTTCACTTCATACCGCCGCATTACGAGGTCCCCTCGCGGGACCCAGGAAGCAACGTCTGGGAAAACCAGGCGTGCTTACCGGGTCCCGCGAGGGGAAGAGGGAGCAAACAACTGGCCATCTCGTAATGGCCCGTTGTTTGCTCCCTCTTCCATTCCCATTCAGCCCTATGGGGGCTGAAATGGGAATGGGGAAGGGCCGTGTCCGGGTCCTTGGAGGGAGGAATTACCGGGCCTTCTCAACTCGGAATGGCCCGGTAAGTCCTCATTCCGAGGACCCGGACCCCGACGCGATTTCGGCGGCAGCCATGCCGCCAATAACGGCATGGTTACCGCCGAACTCGTAATGAATCTGTCTTAATTATAAATCAGTGCCAAGGATACTGTCTGAGTAGTCACTGGGCCTTTTCAGTAAACCTGTTGGTGTTTCTGGGGTATTGTGGAGACTTGGGACCCGATTCATGGAATATTTGCCCGGTTCAAAGTGAATTTGCACTGCTGAAAATTGACTTTGCACTGCCGACACAAACCCTGATTCAGGTATTTTAGTTGATTCATGAGATTTCTAAGTGTCTTGTTCCGTTTTAGGGATTTCTAATGAGAGCCAGGAGGAGAATGCCTACATCTGTGCATTTGGGAAAAGAAGAAAGCAGAGAGAGGTCCCTACTTCCATCTGGTGGAAAGACTCGGCAAGCTCTTCTCTGTGGAAAATATGATAAATTGCATGACATCTATTTCAAGCTGGCATTATCAATCCTTTATTCTGCCTCATGAACCCTACTTTAATGTGTCCCCTTGTGTCTTAAGTAGTAAAAGGAGAAAAATGCACGTTTGTAAATAATTCAAAATGTTTGATCAAAGTTACTTTTCATTTCCCTTGTGGTCCAGAATGTCTTTGTTTATGGATTACAGAATCCTCAGATAGATAGATAGATAGATAGATAGATAGATAGATAGATAGATAGATAGATAGATAGATGGATTGATAGATTCTTTTTCCTCCCATACAAAATAATCAGCTAATAAAACGTACCTTATTACTCTCCTTCCTTACTCTACAGTACTTGTGAGATCTGTCCAAATGGATCCACTAGAGGCCCTAGAAACGGCTCCATTCACTTTGTTAATAAGGTCCAAACACCAGTCTGCACAAACCCGGCTACAGAGGACAGACTTCATTGTGTTCATCACAGGCCTCAGCATGGCCCGCACGGACCACCCGGGCCCCCGGACCTGGAACCCGTCACCTCAAGGCCGGGGGAAGTCTAAAGACTATAGTCTCTGACAGCAACCAGCAGATCTTTACTACAGCCAGAGATGCCAATAGGAAATATGCACACGATTACAACCCATTTTGGTGTTATAAGGGAGCCATTGGAAAAGTCCATCATGCCTTGAATCCCAAGCTGACTCTTGTAGTTCCAGATGATGACTGATCACTGATAAACCTACATCTGATGCACATCAGCTGCTTCCTCTTCGTGATGGTGATTACAATGTTCTGCGATGCAGTAAAGGCAGACCCAGCAAACGGAGGCAAAGCAATACTGATTTCTGCCCTGAAAAGCTTGCACTATCTGAAGCGTGAGAAAACGTCTATTCTGATTGGGTTGAGAACCGTGATTGTTGCCGGCTGAGGCCAAAGTCGGGTCTAAACACTAAAATTGCAATGTTGGTTTATTCCAAACGAACACGCCTCATGTGCCTGTAATTGATCTGTACATATTTCTTAAAGTATATAGAGTTTGTCCAAAAATGCACTTGTTCTGCATTGTATTGCGGCTGGAATATTTTGAACTTTACCTGTGGACGTTGTAGAATGTTTGTGTGGATCTGTTAAAGTGACATGGCTACCCAAAGCCGAACCAATATACTTTTGTCTATCAGCAGCTGGGCAGATCAAGCTGCCTATTTTCAAATGTCTCCATAGAAGAGGTTGGAAAGTACTTCTTGGTTTTGATGAGGACATGTACAGTGTTTGGTAAAGTTTGCACCTTTGCTATATACTAATGCGTTTTAAAAGCGACCCTAATTTATTACATGACTCGTATGTGTACATGTGGCTGCCTAGTTTTACTGTTTTTTCTTGGCTTGATGGAAGGAGCACAGATCTTAATACACTTTGGTAAGAGGAACAGACACATATTCACATTTTTAAAATAATGCTGTATCTAGAACAGATTTATGTTAAAGACATTAGCAACTGTGAACATCTTAATCCCTTTTAAATTAATTTCACTGAAATAGAAACCCCTTGGTCAACTTACCTGGATGTGTGTGTAACTCTTGCCTTTTAAATGAAATCCACTACCCAATTCCTGCTTTTGAGTCACGTTTTCTGTTAATGAAATCTGCCAATTTGTTCTAATTCATTTCATTATTCTACTAATTTCTGGCAATTGTTCAAGCATTGGAAAACTATAGGTAAGTGATGAAATGATCATGTCACCTGCAGCCTTAACATGAGACAGCAGCAGCAGCATTATGGTTTAGCTTACTAATTTGTCAATAGCCAAATCATTTATTTAACATTTGATGGACCTTTAATTAAGTAGCATAGCTTTTAAGGAAAAATGCCAGGAACAATTAGCACAATTAGAACTTGCTTACTTTGATAAATTCAAGAACAATAATGTTACCTTTTAAAATGATGCCTAATTATACTTTTATTTGTACTGAAAATAGGACCAACAATATTAATACCTGATTGCAAATATAAATCTAAACAAATCTATCCCATAACACTACATGTATTGCTTTACAGCACTTTGGTCATTTTGCCAATTTGAGAAGTGCAGTTAAAGGGATCCTGCAAGCAAAGGTGACGTACACAAGGATGAAGAAAAGACTGAGCATAAAGGGGAAGAAAATGCAGAAGGGGTGGAAGGATAACAGGTAAGGAGGGTTTGTGGAAAGGAATTGGCATGTGAAACTGGTTGGAAACGTGCCATGGATCTTTCCCCATTCTTGCTTTTTGGTTGGGGGAATGTGGAGGGCGCTGTTGGACTCGAGGGGAGAACATGCACGGGTTGAGAAGTGCTCTCGCCCATGAAATATAGTTTGGTCTGTACTCCCTTGGGAAGGTGTGAAGGTACAAGCATGACTTTTATCATAGGTGTCTTCAGTGGTCAACCTTACTGTAAATCAACCAGTAAATGGAGATGGTCCACATATGACATAGGTACCCCTTTAGAAACCTCATTTAATCAATCTGATTGTGGTCAATTATTGAAAACTGAAGCAGTGCATCTACTTTACAGGATTCAGGCATGGTGGAAGATATATTTGGTATGACTTTGCACTGCCAATTTGCTATTCAGTAAAACATAAAACTCTACTTGGTGAAAGACTCAGGATCGTGCAACCATTACTATCACATCAGGGAAAGGTCACATTGGGGGCAAGCTCTCTTGTAATGGGGACAACTTTTTCTGTTTCGGTGGCCAAAATGTAGGTGCTACAATGCTAATGGCACCATTGAAAGGTGCTTAGTATTGCATCACTACAGAAAAGCCCATCATGTCGTTCTGTTGCAAAAGATATGGGATTCATTGATATTTCCTGCCTAATGGGTATACACACTTATGCTCTTGACACTCTGTGTATTGACAAAATACCCCACCTCATCCTAGAACCAATTTGTTATGTGGTTTTGGAAGGCACTAGCTGCATGTTTTTTTTAAGTCCACTACCTCTATAGTCATAAAAGATGGGAAATAAGACATGCTGTGAAATCCCAAATCCATCTCAAGAACTCTAATTTCCTGGTTTGGAATATGATGGTTGCAATACACTTTGCGATAACTATCAGTGCCTCACTGAGGATTTATCCATTGCTGTTCTGGAAGTCTAATAATTGTCTGAAAAAATAGCACTTGCACAGGAAGAGAATCTCAGAGAAGCACCTTGTTTGGAGACATGGATGTTGCTATATATGTGGTAAGTTCTAGCCGGCTTCTGATATGTCTTAAGGGCATCTGGGGTTCTCAATCATGATCTGGGGTCGCTAAAACTGGTGCCGTGCAAATAAGTTCCTTCAGTGTGTCGAAGGAAGTGTTCATTTCTTGTGTCCATGTGATACCTGTGCTTTCTTTTTGTGCTTCCTTTAGTGCATGTAGTAGGGGCCTTGTGCATGCTGCATAGTCAAGTATCCACTCTCGGCAGAGAAACTTCTGCATGTCCTTTACTGTGTGGGGCCTGATTGTAGCATGCACTGCTGCTGCTCTGTCTGGAAGTATGTGCTTACCATCCTTTGATATTAGCTGTCCCAAATAAAGTACTTCCACTAGACAGTACTGCAACTTCCCTTTGTCCACCTTGTACCGCTTGTGGGCCAACAAATTTAGAAATGTGATTGAATCTGCTCTGCACTGTTCCTCACTCTCACCTCAAATCAAAAGGTTGTCTACGTATTGTATCACTGTGCTCTTAACATCAATATTGCCAAGGTCTTTATGCAATATCCTGTTGAAAATGCTTGGACTTTCACAGTATCCTTGAGGTAATCTGCAATGCTCATATCGTTTCCCCCCTAGGGTAAATGCAGTCAGGTATTGTGAGCTTGGGTCAAGTGGTACAGAGAAAAACACATTTTTCAAGTCTACCACTGTGAAGCATGTACCTGACTTTGGGATGCTGCACAAAATAATTGCAGGATTTGGGACAAGAGGAAACCCCTTCTGTATGATGTCATTAAGTGGGCGTAAATCCTGTATCATCCTCCAAGCCCTGCCCTTCACTTTTTTAATCGGATAAACTGCAGTATTGCAAGGTGAATTTGATGGTACAATGATACCCTGCTGTAGTAGTGCATGTATCATTTCTTTTATTCCCTACTCTGCTTCCCTAGACAGGGGATATTGTTTTACTCGGGGCAGCACTGCTACAGGCTTGAGTTTAATTATAACAGGTGTCACCTCTTGCAAGAGCCCTACGTCATGAGGGTTAGTGGTCCATAGTTTTGTGGGTACCTGTTACATGTCTTCATTGAAAAATGATGGAGGTGCATTGACAATGGCTATGAAGGGGTTCATCACTCGTCTGTTTTGAAACATTTTGTCACAGGGCATGCATATTTCCATTATTATCTCCCCTTCAGTGTCATTGTCAATGAACAGCTCCTCGTCTGTCAGTTCGCGCAGCACTATGTTTGGATCGATGCATAATACGCTTCGCCACTCGCATCCTTGCATGTCCAGACCCACCACCACAATATGTTTAGTGGACACTTGTTCAAGTCTAGGGAGAGGATGGTACCTGGTAGTATTTCAGGGGCGGCCACAGGGCAGAAAACAAAGTCAGAAGGTATTCTCCATTCTGTTTGTGTTATCTCAGGCACCACTCTGGCCAATACCTGTATCCCATATACAAACATGTCTGCATTAACTGGCACCCCACACACTGCTATTTCATTTGCTATAGTGTTAATCAACAGCATTGTCCGGAGGGGGCATATTCCCGGGGTGGAGCACGCTATGGGCCTCATTACAAGGTTGGAGGTAGCCTTCCCGGTAAAACCAGCAAGGCTACCTCCAAACTTGCAAGAAAGTCTGGCACCCGCAAATGGGCAATTACCAGGGTATCCCGACCCCGCCGGACCCAGTAATTGCCCTTTCACAGGTGCCGGAATCGGGTGATTGGGCTGAAGGGGAATGGGGATGCCTGTAGCACCGGCACTGTTCATAACGATGCCTGTGCTACAGGCATACTGTGCTCACGGGTGACTTTCATTCTGCCAGGTCAGACCTAGCGGAATGAAAGGCACCCGCGAGCACAACTCAAAGTTTGCCGGTCCAGATACAATGGTACCGGCAAGCTTACCGGTAGCATTGTATCCGGACCGGCAAACTCGTAATGAGGCCCTATGCCTCTTTCAGTGAAGGAGATAGTCATATTGAGTTTACTAAGGAGGTCCCTCTCCAGCAGGTTTATAGGCGAGTCTTCATGGTACAGTAGGGGTGCTTGCACTGTCCCCCCCCCAGCGTTATGTCCAAATCTTTAGTGTATGTTACCATGACCACTGCCACAGAGAATCCCTGCATTTCCAAATGTTTTCCTGACAGTGGAAACCAGCCTTCAATTAAGCAGAATTTTTCCGCCTCTGCCCCCACCACTGGTTCCTCGTCTGGATGTGGGGTAGTCGATAGCACTGGACACGCAAGTGCTCTCTGTGGGCTGTCCTAGTCTGGGTGTGTGTTTGTCCCCGGGAAAGAGAAGATGTTTTCCCCAACCATGGCTGTTGCCTGGAATGGTGCTGGTGCGCCATTGGCTGTAGGTGCAAAAGGGTTACTGTGCGTGTTCCCCATCTGATTTTGCTTCGTTACTCGATGCTGTGTTCCCTGTGGTGGCGCTCAGTGCTCTTGTGTGTGCCGAGTGTCAACCTATTCCCCTTGTCTGTATCCTCCCATTGATAACCCATAGGGACTGCCGGGGTGGCAGTGGCCGTACTGTTGTTCATTGTTGAACCCTTGTGTGTTTTGGTAATATACCATGGGACGGATGTGACATTCCCTCGCAAAGTGGCCCCACCTTCCGCGTGACCGACATGCTCCCTGTCCCCCTCCCCGAGGTCCCTGTCCCCCATATCACCCTCTCTGTCCCCGGTACCCACCTGGCAACCTTCATTTGGTGACCCCGACAAGACCTCTTCCTCGTCCAGGTCTTCCTTGCCACTGTGTCCCTCTGTACTGTTCTTTTCCAGCCCACTGTTCTTGCCCATTTGCTGCCCAGATGGCTGCCACACTAGCCTGGATTGCTATTTGCCCTTCCTCCCCATCTCCCTGCCTGTCTGCGGGGAGGCCGGCTGCTACTGCTGCGACCTTCACCAACTTATTTTGTACGAGCTTTGCTTCATCTGCTAATCTCTTCTCTGCAATTTCTTTCTGCCTCTCTTTGTTCCTTCTACAGCTGTGCACTATAATGCTTTGTATTTCTGGCCAACCCTTGGCTTCAATCCCATCAATTTTATTTAATTTCTTCTGTACCTCCTTCGGGAGTCCTCTCTTGATTATAAAGTAAAAAGAGGGAGGTCTACTGGTCCCAAGCTGTGCCCGTCTCCACCCTCCACATATCCTTCACCCGAAGAATGAACTGAGCAGCATCCTCATCATCCCCCATGGTGCATTGCATCACTGAGTGTAATTCAGGGGTGTCAGGGAAGGTTCTTTGCAGTGCATCCCACACTTGTGCTCTCACGTTATTAAATGATGCCCCATCATGGCGGTCAAAGTCTATTGTTACTCCCGGGAAACCCACCTTCACCCATACTCCATTTGCCTGGTAACCTACCGCAGACACTAGTAAGCTCTTGACATCTCCCTTGGCGTGAGCGGATGCAGCAGCTTGGCTGATCATCCAGGTAAGACCCTCCTGGGCCTGCATTAGCGTTCTGAAACTGTGTTTGGTGCCTCCCTGCCCCCCTGTTTCTTTCCTCCCACATTATTCCTCTCCCCGTTGTTCCGCAGCCTCCCTCCTTGTTAGCCCGCCCCCCATCCCTGATTGGCTGCTTCATCTCCTTTGCCGGTGTTGCCTGAGCCCTGCGCACCACGCTCGCCATTTCTCCCTTGGCGTGAGCGGATGCTGCAGCTTGGCTGATCATCCAGGTAAGACCATCCTGGGCCTGCATTAGCATTCTGAAACTGTGTATGGTGCCTCCCTGCCCCCTGTTTCCTTCCTCCCATGTTGTTCCTCTCCCCGTTGTTCCGCCCACCTCCCTCCTTGTTAGCCCGCCCACCCTCCTCCCTGATTGGCTGCTTCATCTCCTTTGCCGGTGTTGCCTGAGCCCTGCGCACTGCACTCGCCATTTCTCTCTTGGCGTGAGCGGATGCTGCAGCTTGGTTGATCATCCAGGTAAGACCCTCCTGGGCCTGCATTAGCGTTCTGAAACTGTGTTTGCTGCCTCCCCGCCCCCCTGTTTCTTTCCTCCCACGTTGTTCCTCTCCCCGTTGTTCCGCCCGCCTCCCTCCTTGTTAGCCTGCCCACCCCCCTCCCGGATTGGCTCTCCCTCCCCACTTAAGGCCCCTGCCTGGGCAGCCCCCTGCCCGGCAGCCCCGGCTAAGGGCCACTAGGCAAAGGGCGGCTTCTTCTCGAGGCTCCCATTTAGTGTCTGCAGGTGTCCGCAGGGGACGCAAGTGCCAGTCACCTTCCCTCTGAGTGCCCTGCCCATCCCCTACCACCTGCTGGTGGTTCCTCCACTGTGTTCTTATATGTAACTATCTGTGTACTATGAAATTGCACTGTGTACCCTAGGCCTTTCTCCCACTATTCAGGATTCTCAAACTTAGGTGGCGTATAAATGTGACTGAGTACTATTGAATTGCACTGTGTACACTAGGCCGTTCTCCCACTATTCAGGATTCTCAAACTTAGGTGGTGTATAAATGTGACTGAGTACTATTGAATTGCACTGTGCACCCTAGGCCTTTCTCCCACTATTCAGGATTCTCAAACTTAGGTGGCGTATAAATGTGACTCAGTAATATTGAATTGCACTGTGTACACTAGGCCGTTCTCCCACTATTCAGGATTCTCAAACTTAGGTGGCGTACAAATGTGACTGAGTACTATTGAATTGCACTGTGTACCCTAGGCCTTTCTCCCACTATTCAGGATTCTCAAACTTAGGTGGCGTATAAATGTGACTGAGTACTACTGAATTGCACTGTGTACCCTAGGCCTTTCTCTCACTATTCAGGATTCTCAAATTTAGGTGTGTCTCCCCTACTGCCTTAATGTGCTTTTTGAGATCGCTTTATATCCTGCGTTTCATCTTGTCCCGTTACCCAAATTGCCTGCCTCTCGCTGTCCTGTCTGCCTGCTCTAGCTATCATTTCTAGTGTCTCCCCCTCTCCCTTCCACCTCTCCCACCTACTCTATGGTGCTCACCGTCTCTCCTATCTTTTCCAACTGCTTCTCTATCGACTATCCTGCTCTCCTCACTAAATCTGGTAGGATGAAAGTTTAAAAAGGATATCCTGGTCTCCAACCCAGGCCTCCTTATAGCTGATACCTACACCAGTGCCTCCTTCAAGGAAACTCTCACCGACATCCTCTTTGTCGTTCCTTCGCCTGACCTATGGACCCTTCATATGGCCTCTGTGCTCTCTCCTTACTCTTCCTCTCCCATTAATGGTGGCACCCGGTGGGATGCCCTCCTGGCCACCTTCCACTCCTCTAAGGTCATCATTAATGTATACTCCAATGGGACCGTCTTGGTCCAAGGCCCTCAGGCCAACGTTCACCTCTTCAACAGATGCCACCCGCGCCTCATTAACTTCCCTTCTTCTCCTCCTGTCCCCTCTCTCCCCACTGTGATTACCTCACCTCTCCCTTCTGCCCCGCCTCAGCTACCTTGCCTTCTCCTTCCCTCTCTGCCCCCTCTCGGGCTCCTTCTACACCTCCAAAGGGCGCACCTTTGACCTGTACCCCTCCCCGAAAGTTCTTCAAGGATGGCAACCTTCTCCATATTGCCACTCTAAACTCCCGCTCTGCTGTCAAACACTCCTCTGATATCTGCCACCTTCTTGAAGAACTTGACCTTGATGTCCTCGGTCTCACTGAGACATGGTTCACAGCCAGCTCTATCACTAGCTTTGACACGCTGCTACCTGACGGCTACAAGATCCTCTCCGCACCCAGGTCCAACCGCTATGGTGGGGGTGTAGCCCTGATCTTCCCCGAGTGGATTCCCACCTCTGTCATTCCTACGCAGGCCTACTCCTCTTTTGAATACCTCGTCTGAAGGCTCTCTCTTTCCCCCAGCCATTCCCTTACTATGACTACTATCTATCGGGCACCTGGCCAGATCTCTTCCTTCCTTTCTGAGTGGGCGGACCTCTCCTTCTCACTCCTGGCCTCAACCACTCAACTCCTCCTTCTTGGGGACTTCAACATCCACCTGGATGCCTCCTGTCCTCACTCTGTACTCTTTGTGACCTCTGCGACTCTCTCTCACTCACTATTCTCTCCTCTGGCCCGACTCACTCTGCAGGGCACACGCTGGATGCTCTGATCTCCTTAGACCTTCCCCTCTCTGTTCCCCTCTCCACTCCTCTCTCCTGGAGTGATCACTGTCTCCTCTCCTCCAACCTCACCCTCCCTACCCCTCAGACCAAGCCACCTCCATCACTGCCACCCACCTTCTCGGTCATCCGACCCATGAAGCACGTGTCAGTTGAGGCTTTTGCCGCCACCTTCTCACCCCCACCCTCCTGTTGGCTGACTCTCACACTGACACAGCCCTCTCCACGCTCCACTCTGCTATATCTGATACTCTTGATATCCTTACCCCTGTCATGAGAATCCGCCTGAAACCCAGAGCCAAGTGCAACTCCTGGTATGACTCTGACCTCGTCACCCTAAAACGCAAGTGCAGGGTGGCCGAGAGGAAATGGCGTGCTTCATGTACATCCTCTGACAAACTGGCCTGCCGCCTGCTCCAGAGGCAATACCGGCTTTCCGTCATAACCAAAAAGAGAGCTCATATCCAAGCCCGTGTCTCTTCAGCATCAAACAACTCGGCTGAACTCTTTAAAATCTGCAAGGAACTGGCCAATCCTGCCGCTCTCTCTACTTCTCCTGTCCCTTCCTAGGCCCTTTGCATGGCACTGGCTTCTCACTTCATCTCTAAAACTCAGGACATCCTGTCCTCACTCTCCTCCTATCCTCTCCCTCCCACTCTCCCCTGCTCTTCCTCTGGCCTTTCTGCAGCCTCCTCTCCTCCCTCCTTCTCTGCCTTTCCCCTGTTCTCCGCTGATGAGGTTTCTAGACAAGTCTGATCTATGAAAGTCTCATCAAAACAGGTTCATCCCTGTTCGTCCAAAACCATCAAGGACCACATTGACTCCCTGGCTCCCACGCTTGCTGATTTCTGCAATCACTCCTTTGCCACTGGAGTCTTCCCATCCGCCCTGAAGCACTCCCTTGTGCACCCCCTTCTTAAGAAACCCTCTGCTGACCCCTCCTACCCGGCTAACTATCGCCCCATCTCCATCACTCCCTTCCTGGGCAAGCTCCTAGAGAAACTGGCCATCTCCCAGCTTAATCTCCACACTGTATCTGTTGGCTGTCTTCATGACCATCAGTCTGGCTTCAGAGCTCCCAGAAGCATGGAAACTGCTCTCCTGAACATCCGTGAAAACCTGCTCTCCAATCTGGACTCCAACACCCCCTCTGTTCTCATCTTGCTTGATCTCTCTTCTGCCTTTGACACTGTCAACCATGCCATCCTGCTCAATCGTCTCTGTGTTAACCTGGGTATCACTGGACAGGGTCTGGCATGGCTGACCTCTTTCCTCTCAGACCGACCCTCCCAGGTTCAACTTGGGTCCTTCCTCTCTGCTATCTTCTTCTCTACTCGTGGTGTCCCCCAGGGGTCCAACCTCTCTCCCTGGCTTTTCAACCAATACCTGGCACTCTTGGCCCACCGCATAGCTGCTCTCTGCCCCAACTTTCAGTGCTCCGCGGATGACACTCAGCTCATCTTCAGGCTACCCTCGGCCTCCTCCTCTACTTCCCTCATCTCCAACTGTCTACTTGCTATCTAGGAGTGGTGCGCCCCAATGACCTCTGCCTTAATGCCAGTAAGACTGAGATTCTCCTCATCGGCACACCCACTCCCTCCTTGCCTGCATCTCTCTGGCTGGCTTCTCTTGGCCCCCTTCCTGTTCCCACCTGCAAGGCTAAAAATCTCGGGGTCATCTTCGACTCTACACTCTCCTTTTCTCCTCACATCTCTGATGTCTCTAAGAAGTCACACTACAAGCTACACCTCCTTCGAGGTATTCGTCCTTTCCTCTCCTTCCCCCAGAAGCTCACTTTCTCCAGAGCTCTGGTTCTCTCCATGCTTGACTATTGTAACAGCCTCTTTCTAAATCTACCTGCTTCTACTCTCCACCCATTGCAACTTATCCAGAACAGAACTGCGAGACTTGTCCTTGGCCTCAAGCCCAGGGATCGTATCTCTCCAGGACTGAAATCTCTGCACTGGCATCGTCCATGGGGCCTTCTGGGGTCTGGGGCCTCAATACCTTCAACTCTCTCTTCCTAAATACCTTCCTTCTCGAGCTCTTCGCTCATCTGCCTCCAATTCCCTCAGTGTCAGTTGCTTCTCCAAGCAACAAGCTGGTGGTAGATCTCTCGCTTCGGCTGGGGCCTTCCTCTGGAACAGCCTCCCCGCCTCCCTGAAACTTGAGGAGAATCATCTTCTGTTCCGTAAGCACATCAAAACGTTTCTTTTCTCGTCCACTTTTTATCCTCTTTTCCCTTGCTGATTCCTGGCTGACACGGAAACTGCACTCGTTACCTGGCCACCCTCCGATCTCGGGCCCAGAACCACTCCCCCGCCAGTCGGGTCCTGATTAACCCCTGCACTTGGTGACTGTTTTTCTGTATCTCTACGGTCCCACTTCCTGCACTTGACACCGGACATCTGCACTTACCCTTTCACCTGCCACCTGCTGGCCATACTTTTTTTAATTGTTATTTATTTAGTGTTCTTACCCCACGTACTGCACTTTCCTCTTCCACTTCATCCCTCACTTCTCCTCCTCCCCCTCCCTTGCACTTGTGCGATCTGAATGACACCTGGCCTAGTAGGATCGGTGTCTGTCTTCCCCTGTTTCCCCCTCCCTTGCCTCATCGCGCCTTGAAGCACTTGTGTCTAGGCACCTTATAAATGCCATATCATATCATATCATAGCCAAGGGAACCCCTGCTGTGTGTTTTTTGATGGCATATATCCATTTCCATGCCCCTCCCGAAAGTGGGGGTAGTGACTGCAGAAAATGTGTCTTGTCCATCAACGCCCAGGGCACATAGCACGGCCTTCCTGCCCCCTTGTGGATGAGTGGCATCTGCAGATTTATCTTTGCTTTCCCTTTGCCTATCTGTGTTCCTTTCCTTTTTGGCAACGCCATTCTCCCCATCCTGTTCCTCAACTGTCCCTGCCACCTCTCTTCTTCCCCTTCCACCTGCGGGGTTATACACTGTACTTGTACGCCTTCCCCTGTTGCTCCTTCTTCGTACTCATCGATATCGCTCCAACAATCCTCTTCCCTCGCAGATGTTACACTACCTTGTCCCGCACTTACCTGATCACCTTCCTGCCCTACTCGCACTATATTTACTGGGGTACTATCAATGCAGAAGAGGAAGCCCCGGACTTCCATTCATCTTCGGTTATGTTGGAAGGTGATTTTGGCGGTGGTGGTGGCAGTGTCTGTCCGCCCCCTGTCACTGGTACCCTGTCGACGCATCGGGACGCTAGTCGGGCCAATTCTGTTTGGGTACTGATGATGTGCTCTTCTATTTTTCGGGTTATTTGCCCTATGTCCTCTGGGGTATGCTTTTTGGGCCATATGGGCTTTTAGAATGATACAGGGGAGGGGGCGCCATTGCTGGTGTAGTTGGTGCACTAGGCTCAGGTAAATATAGTGGGTCACAATATCCTTCAACATGTTTGGTCAACAATGGGTACAGCTTTTTAGGTTCTTCTCCTTCCTTTTTTCCTCCCCCCTCCTCCTCTTTACTTGTTGTTATTGTAGACGGTGGTTCCTTGTCGTTACAGTTCTTAGGAGGTGTTTCTTCAAACATCCTCCAGAGGTCTAAACTCTCTTCCTGTTTTGGAGCTGCTTTCCTTTGTATTTAGCCAATAAATATGTTGCCACCAAATCTAACACTGTCTTATCAAAAGACCGTCCTTCTCGCCATATCTGAGACGACCCTTCCCCCTTAATCTCAGTCAGCCATTGGTCATGATACTTTCACTGTATGAGGGGAGGTGTTGACAAATATGCAAAAATGGTGTATCCGCACCCATATATTATCTCCACTTTCTGGGTGTGTGTGTGCGAGTATGTATCAGTTATCACTATCGGTACTTCAATTGCTTTGTATCTTCTAGCATGAACATTTTCAAAATTGAATTTCAAGACATTTCACTTACACCTTACTTTACTTTGTCTGTGTTCATAAGCAAAACAAAAACCATGGAAACATGAACCACTGAACAGACAGATTTGACAAACTGATGCAATGTTACTGACAACAGAGAACATAGAACATATATTTTTTAAGCTAACTTATTTAGGCTCTCCCCTTCATTCAAACCTCACAGTCACTCCAGACAGGCCCCTTCTGGGCCGACCTCTAGAAAATGTTTAACAATACTAAAGAGAAAGAGAAAAACGAAGTACTAGTGTTCTCTGAGTCTCTCAATATGCAAGACTCCTTCTTCTTCCTTTTTCCTCATTTATTAATCTGCACTGGTCGAGACAGTACTATGCGGTGCCGCCTACCACACCCTTTCAGAGCTAGTTTCCCGTATCTCCTCTTATTTAATCATTGTATATAAAACACCTAATGGCCATATAAAGAAGAAAATCAAGAAAACACTTTTGTCAACAGTCGCTCAGTCTTACTCGCACCCAAACCTGCCCACAGGCCGCCCCCCTGCTGTTTTAGTCTGACCCTTTTCCCGTTATTCTTCCGTCCTTTAGTTCTCCTTGCAATCAATACTCACGTGTTCGTGGTGATCCAAGAGCCTCCGTTCACGGTCTATCCACAATAGGGGTGTCGCCCCTAAACAAGCCGTCGCCTGTTCCGGCGAGCGTTCAGGTATTTGCAAAGCTGGGACCCGCAGAACCTGATCAGGAGCGTACACGTTTTAAATATCGGTCGGCCGTAGGTGGCAGTGGTCTTGATGGGTGCGCCCCGGATCTCGCTGCGAGGCACAGGGGAGTCTTCTCGGATCAATCACCTTGTCGGGGTCACCAAATGAAGGTGGCCATTCCCCAAAACACAAAACCCAAACTCAGAATAAAAGGGCACACCCCAGTAGGGAATGAGACCAGGAGAAAGATTGCGAGTTAAGTAAAGGTTTATAAGTAAAATGATGCACGCAGAGGACTCTGCTGCTCTGAGAGCGCTCTGCCAACAATGCAGAAACAACATATCTTTATACACTCATTTATTCATCAGTTTCAAATAATATAAGGGATGAATAGTACGAGCCCATTGGTACATTGTGACAATACTGTGTAGTCAATAGGGGGTTGGTGCAACTTGATTGGTTGGTGCAGAGTTGTTGCTCCCTGCAGCACGTGGGCCCGCCGTGCTCATCTGGGTGGGGTGGAGATCAGGCTGAGTCCACATTGTGTTATAATTCAAACAAATCTAACTTACACAGTAATCTTTGACATGCTATGAATAAGTAACACATAAAACGTTTACCAGAATGCAGGGTTGTCTATACATTTTAAGCAAACACACACACATTCTTAACCTAGGCCTTTGTGGCGCAGGGGCGCGGTGGTCCTTTTTGCCAGGTGGCTTATCCGAGGGTTTTGATCAGAGATTTATTCACCCTGGTGCCTTGTGGTTCAAACAAATGAATTGATAGGTGTTAATCCATGGGGAATATATGATCACACAAGATTAGTTATATGGGGGCAATCCAGGGTGGTCAAGGGTCTCACCAACTGCTACATGAAAGGAGAGTAGAGGGGCAAAAGGTTGCGCAGGCAATAATTTCTAAAGGTGGGGGTTGGAGGAGCAAGAGCAGGATTGTGGATACGAATGAATACACAAGTCAAAATTTGCCCCGGTCACACACCGGCCAGTGAGCCCAGAGGAAGAGAAAGAAAACAGTTTTTAACTTGCAACAATTTGCGCCTGGGCTTCAGTGAGAACAGGAAACAGGAGTGGTGCGCTGCAGACAGTGGAGGAGGTGGTGGGGGCTGTCGGGACTGACTATGCATGGCACTGGGTGAAGTGAGAGAGAACCTTTTAGAGATCATTGTGTGGCCTAGTACAAAAATTGAGTCTGAGGTGGCATAAAATGGAGTCTAAGTGTGTCATCCAATGGCTTCCTTCTGCTGTCGTCATAGAAAGGCAAGGGAACGTGTCACTGCGATGGGATGAGTAAATAGACGTATTCCATGCAAGGGGGGGGCATACGGACCCTTTCTCCCTTACACCTCCTCCAACAGTGAGAGGTTTATTTGTGCTGGTGGGCCTCCACATAACGCTGGTTTCGCTGTAAAGGTCTACCAGTATGTCCTTCAGCTGGCTCTTCATGTCAACCCCAACACTTAATAATCTCTTTGAGGCTGTGTGTGTCAGTCCCAAGAGAGTGTATGCTGGTGGTTAATTCTGCCCATAGAGCATGCTTGAAAGCCAGCAATACTAGTCCTTTGGCCGTGCAAGTTAAAAAGGTCCGCCATGTAGTTGAGGATGAAGTCCAACACTTCTAAAATTAAGTTCTTGGAACGCTGCTCCTTCTCCCCTCCTTTTCTGCCATCTTTTTCCTTGGGTGTCATGTCCAATGGTAAGATTCCTCTGGATACGTTTCTGGGCTTGCGACAGGTCTCCTAGAGGTGGATGCTGTTCAGAGGGCACTTTCTTATTTGCCTGTGTTTCTGAGGAGAGTTGTGCCCATTTCTGGTTCATATGATGCAAAACACACGCATTTCTACCACAAAGTCACATGGGTAAGCACATTTGTTCTTCTTTCGTGTGCAACTGAAAGATGCACTTGCAAAATGCTATTTACTTCAATATTTGTGCAACTTTTGTACAAAGCAAATTGGTGAGAGTTTCTTGGTGGAAACGTGCAGCGCAATGATGGTGAAATGAGTGCATCTTTGTGCTATTGCCTGTCTCGTTGAAATATGAAATGACATCCACTAATTTCATTGCAGAATATTCACTGCACACACTTTCAGTGCAGAATATAAATCTCCAAGAAATTCACCTACAATATATCATTAAAAAAAATACATATAGTACGTTTGTGAAATGAGTTAATGTTTTTAGGGTTGGGTGTGGGGTTGGAGTTAATGGAGGTCGTGAAGAGTTTCCTCCCAAATTGTGCTGCTGCTTTGAATTTAAAAAAGTTTGTCGAAAATTCAAGAATTAAACCTTTGTGGATGAAAAGAATCCTATTGTGAAGCAATGGAACTGCACATGTTTTTGAAAATCTGCCCCTTAATCATTTTTCTTAACATTATTGCTGCTCCATATCTCTACCTTTGTCTGTATCTTTTTCATGTAGGGCCAAGAGGAGATGCAATTAGGAAACAAAGGGCCTCATTCTAACATTGCCGGTATCCTGGGGTTAGAGCCACCAGGTTACCGGAAAATGTTGTTACCGTTTCTGGCAACCGGTCCGGCAGCATTGCCACAGGACCCCGAGTGCCGGAGTAACAGTGTTAATCCCCATTCATGAAATCCCATAAGAGTGCATGAGGAGATTGGCCATCATTACCTGCACTAGCAATACCAGTGCCGCTAATGAAAGATATTTTTGCCAGTGGGGCGCCTGCTTTACCTACAGCTTTTAGCTGGTGGTAACTCAGTACCCCCACCAGCAAACCTGTAGTCGGCCGGTCCGGTAAAGTGCTGGTTTACATCAATACCAGCACTTTTTTACCAGACCGGCCGACCTGCAATGAGGCCCAATGTATTATGTCCTGAAAGCATGAATTAAATGGAATTACGAGAACATATTTTGCCGAAACCAAAACTCAATCCTAGACAGTTAACAAAAAGATCAACTTTACTAAAAGTCTTTTCATGTTTTCTGCTTCACAATGCATATGCTCCGATTTTGCAATAAAAACAGAAGTATGAAGACCGAAGTCAATGGGATAATATGGCTGCAAACCTCAAAACGTTGTGATGCTTCACATATGAATGGGTTTTGACTTGCTACTGGCATGAAGCAATTCAGTGTTTACACAGCCGCCTCTTGATTCCGTTTCGCATTGCACTTATGGACACATCCTTCCCATTGTTTCTCAGACTTCTGCTGATGATTTAGAAACCCCAAACTACTGGCTTGGCAGACAACAGTGAATGGTTTGGATATTCAAGGGTGGGTTCTGGCAACAAGTGCACAGTCCTCCTACACGCACAGACTGCATACTACGTGGTACTCGTGTTTGTCTTCCCAATTATATCTATGAGAAAACACAAAACAGATGCTTGGTGCATAAATAGCTGACAGTCGTTCAGGAAGAGGTTGAACACAAATTAAGACAAGTTCATTGATCTGTGCCCAGAGGGATAGGAGTGAATGCACCACTTACAGAAACAGGTGGAGCCTGGAATGTTTGTAGGGAAAGACCCAAATTACTTTATTTTCCTATCTCCATATTTAGCTCATATTGTGTCCTCAAATATTCTGTTGAAATATTGATTAATCTTGACTTTTCCATTTGATCATTGTTTATGCATTGCAACACACTTGTAATACATTGGGCCTCATTACGAGGTAGGAGGTAGCCATGGTGTTATTAGCACCATGGCTACCCCCTTACCGCATACCGCGTCTGGGTTCTCGGAATGGGTACTTACCGGGTCATTCCAACCTTGGAGGACCCGGTAAATCCCCATTCTGAGAACCATTCCCATAGAGCCCCCAGAGGGCTCAATGGGAATGGGGAAGTAGCTAATAATGGTACCGCAATTTGCGGTACCGTTATTAGCTCTGAAGTTCCTTAGCGGGTCCCGTCCTCAACACCTGGTCAGACCAGGCATTAAGGAAGGGACCCGCTAAAGGAACTTGGAATATGGAGGTAAGGGATTACCGGCACTGGCACCCTTACCAGTGCCGGTAATCCCTTACCTCCTACCTCGTAATGAGGCCCATTGTGTCCTAACATATTTATGTGGAGGATTATAACTATAAAATGCATAGTGATCTCCCTTGGACCACTATCCCCTCCCCTCCTACTCTCCTCTTTCTCTCCCATAACACTTTATGAGGTTTCTAGACACGTCTGCTCTATGAGAGTCTCACCCAAGCAGGTTCTCCCATGCTCCTCCAGAACTAACAAAGATAACATTGTCTCCCTTGCTCCCGCCTTGACCGATTTCTGCAATCACTTGTTTGCCACCAGATCCTTCCCCTCTCTCCTCAAGCACTCCCTTGTGTACCCTCTCCACAAAACACCTTCTGCTGACCCTTCTTGTCTGGCTAGCTACCACCTTAGCTCCATTACCCCCTTCCTGGGCAGACTCCTGGAGAAGATGGCCATCTCCCAGCTTATCCACCACACTGAATCTGTTGGTTGTCTCCACGACCACTAGCCTGGCTTCAGAGCAGCCAGAGGCATGGAAAACTGCTCTCCTGAACACCTGTGAAGACCTGCTCTCTAATCTCGATTCCTGCTCACCTGCCGTGCTCATCCTTTGCTCTGCCTTTGATATGGTTAATCATGCCATGCCGATAAATGGGCTCTGTGATATCCTTGGCATCATGGACAAGGCTCTGGACTGGTTGACCTCCTTCCTCCTGGAATGACCCTCCGAGATTCAGCTGGGCCCTTTTCTCTCTGCCATCTCACTCTCCTCCTGCTGTGTCCCTCAGGCCTCTATCCTCTCGCCCTGGCTTTCCAACATCTACCTGGCCCCTCTAGCCCACTTGATGTCCACCCTCTCTCCTAACTTCCAGTGTTATGCAAATGACACGCAGCTATCCTTCAAGCTTCCCTCCTCTGCCTCCTCCTCTTCTGCTCTTATTCGTGACGGCCTGTCTGCTATTCAGGCATGATGCACTGCAAACGATCTCTGCCTTAATGCCAGTAAGAAAGAGATCCTTCTCATTGGGACCCCTGCTCCCTCTTTCCCTTCCACACTCTGGCTGCCTTCCATGGGCCCTCTCCCCTCACCCTCCAGTGAGGCAAAAACCTTGGTGTCTTCTTTGCCTCATCTTTTTCCTTCTTTCCTTGCCAAAAGGCCCAAGCCTCAGAGGCATTCTCCCTTTCCTCGCCTTCCCCCAGAAACTTAATGTTTCCAGAGCTCCGGCCCTCTCCCGGCTGGACTACTGTAACAGCATCTTCCTCAATCTGCCTAACTCCTCCCTTTGCCCACATCAACTAATCCAGAAAAGGACTGCAAGACTTAACCTTGGCCTCAAGCCCCGAGAACATATCTCCAGTCTTAAAATCTCTCCAATGGAACCTGGTTGCTGTGAGGATCACGTCCAAGACTCTCTGCATCATCCACAAGTATTTATGGGGCCTGTGACGCCAATATATCCAACTCTCTCTCCCTAAATGCCCTCCTGTGATCTGTGATGTCATCATTGTTTCGGGGTGATTTCCCGGGGGCCGGCAGAGCCATCCACGGACCTCTGGGGCTGTGGAAGCCCTAACTCCTCCTACGTCCCAAATGGAGTATGAGGCACACACAAGAGCAAGGTAGCTACTGCTGTTTATTATAGTAACAGCAAGGATAACTCTCAGACCGCATGCATCCAGAGAGGGTCTCAGCATTAGTGGGGCTCGCAGGCGCTTTTTACAGTGGTATGATGCGCTACTTGCGTCACCTGGGAAAACTATCCCCAAAACCTATTGCCACTTCGGGTTGGCTTCCCAAGTGGTAGTGTCAGTATGGTTACTTATAGAGAAGTGGGTTATTGAGTGAGGACGGGTCAGGTGGTACACTTGGGCTGTCCAAAACAATTGTTACTCTGAAGTTGTTACAAGGGGACACCTGGTGATTGGCTAACTATAATGGCGTCAGTGATGAGCCCCTCGTATTCTGATTGGTTTACCCGCGAGTCCCCAAGCCTGGGACCACCGCCGTTCCCATCTTGCAGTGTACCTGGTACTGGCAACAATTTCCAACTATGTGTCAGTGGTGGACAATGGACAGGTCTGACTATGGGCTAATGTGTATGTCTTTCCCATCGCTGTAGGTGTCCAATTTGTCACTTCATTGTTGCAAACTGTGTCCCAGACGTGGGACCCCAGCGAGTTTCTGTCTCGTAAGCTTGGCATCTTGTCAGTTCGGCTTGCTCAAGGGTGGATAGACCGTGGCCGGGACGGAATTATGAGCATTTGATTTGTATTTCGGCTCTGAGAAGCGTTTGGCATTGGCAGGTGTAACCTTGGTGTGGGGAGAACGGCATGTAGATGGCAACCTCACTGCCTTGGCTGTGGGCTCTCGTTGGGGCTTGTTCTGCGTGATCAACACTTTTCATTTTCGTATGAGAGGATTTTCGTCTGAGAGGCTCCTACCTGGGGACTTTTGCTTTGCGGCCTATCTTGGCCTAGCTTCTGGGTGGCGGTACATAAGCCATAATATGGGGGTCGCGAGGGCGACAGAGCGAGGGCGTCACAAGCAGCAATAGATATATATATATATATAGGGTGGCGTCTTCATTGTGATAGGTGGCGAAAATGCATCTGCAAGCATATATACACGAGCTCTTCAGGCGTCTTGCGTTCCTGCGGTGCTGTAGAAGGCCTATGTGAAAAATAACAATGATGCATGTCTGTGGATGTGTCGGTCCTCTGCATCATAGCACTGAGTATGTTCTTTAAGTAGGTTGGTGTGTGAGTGACGAATGTGCATAGTGGCACGTGTGTTCTTGTCTGTTGGCTATGTCGTCATGACATCTCTAACGATGATGATATTTGTGGTTGCTGTCTTAATCGAGTTGGTCCATGAAGTTGATGTCAGCTCCACATGAGGTTCCCAGACGTGGTTTCATTAGTGGGCAGGCTCCCTGGGCATGTGGAGCATAGCCACAGTGGATCTTGCCATCTGGTGCAGAAGTGAGCGGGTTGAATTCCTCTCGCAGGGGGTGCTTGGGCCGTGATGGTCTAGGCCATGGTTTAGATGAGAATGGGGGGAATGGACTTTCCCATTTTCCCTCTTTGGTCCCCCCTCTGTTCGACTTGTCAACCAAAAAATTATCCACTCTCTTGTCTCTGCATGCTCACCATACCTTGGTTATTCCTGCCAAGTGTCTGTACTGGTTCACGTGATCTTCAAATGACCAGTACATATATACAAATCCACCACCAGGCTTGCAATAAACCCACTTTCCAAAATAACTCTTCGGGTTCCTTGTGTTCTCTACCTTTACTGATGGTGGATACAGGTCTGATTCTATGATCTGCTGGTGCAACCGTTCACGTTCCTTTATAATGATGTCTGTGCGTTTGTCGTCTTCAGCTGGCATTAGGGCATGCATGCCGATCATTTCCATCATTTCATCAGTAGTACGCGCTGACCTCGCTCTCCATAACTTCATTCCCATTAGGGTGGCCATTCCCAATATTATGCATCCTGCCACAATTTTAAGACCATCTGAAAGCCAAGATGGCATCCATGACCACAAGTAGGAAAACCAGCTACCGTCTTTCTTCACTCCCTTTGCTTCTTCTCTTCCATCTTGGCATGCATGTTGGCCAGTTGTGATACTGCCTCAGAAAGCATGCCATTGTCTGCGTCGTTGGCAGGAATAAATGTGCAACACGAGCTCCCAATTTATGCACAAACACCTCCTTCCATTGCTGTTAGGAGGTCCAGCACATATCTGTTCTGAAGTGCCACCATCCGTATTGCCCTCAGTTCTTCTTTTATCACGTTGAATCCATTGACGGTGGAGTTAATCGTCATCATTAGTTCCCATCTGGTAATCTGGAGCCACTTTGCATTTGCATATGCCTGCATCCCTCGATGTATTATGGAGGGGAAAAACATTGCTGCTCTGCTGAACAGTCTGTGTTCTGGTGGGATGTCACTCAGAGCATTTTCTGATCTTTCCCACAGGTAATTCCCCATCACTGGTTCTCCTTGTCTTTTTACTCTTGACAGGCTTGCCGTGCCGTTCCTTTCCTTTCCTCCTCATATCTTCACTGACCTTTTCTTCCTTTTATTTCCTTGGTCCATCTTAGGGAAGTTCCCCAGGTTGACATATTTTTGTGGCACTACCAGGGATGGTACGTTGATGTGTACCATAGTGCATATTTTATTCCATGATGGTGGCAAGCTGTGGTATCCGTTTGCTCCGCAGGCCCAATAGTGATCCATCAAAACTGCTGTACCAGCACCCCCCTCAACAATCATTATTGTTCTTTTGCAGTTACTGTTTCTTCCAACATCGACATTCCCATCGTGCTGATAGAATAGTGTAGGTGCAGTTAGTGGAAGTATTGTCATTGGTTCTTCGTCCTTATCTAGCCAAGTTACTAGGGCTGCTTTCCTTGTCCATCCATTGTAACATTTATTGTTCTCTTCATTAACTGTTACCACTGTTGTCTTTGCCAATGTCACCATATTGCTTCCTACAACCCCGTCCACCCATCCTTCTTTAGTGTATACCTTTCCATATATTAATATCAGTGGTCTTTCCCAGCACCCTGGTATCCCAGCAGCTTCTCTTGCATGCCATTTGCATGGTAGGTAGTTCAATGTGACCTCCTTTGTGTCTCCTTTGTCAGGTCCATCCTTTACATATTGGAGCCCTTGTGTATGCTGCTAGTAATTGTCGTACTTGGGTAGTGTTTTGATGAAGTTATTTTCATACGGGTAAGTATCCCTTGATTTCCATTTCAGCGAAGCTAGTCTCCCTTGAAATCGCCCTCTTGTTTGGAACAAGGCCAGGTATTGCAGGCACTCCAATGATGTTTCAGGTACCTCAGTTGCCACAAATGTTCTTGATGCACTCATGGTGTATGGGATCAATGAGCACACATAGCAGTTGTCCTTAGTTGTCCCCTTACCAATTTTGGACATGTGCTTGTACCACATGTTATTTGAGACGTGTGTGGATTTGGTGAGGTATGTATCTACCCCGTGGTTATCACTAGAAACAATATGTTTATCTCTCTTTATGTTGTACTTTGTACTACTGTACCATCTAACACCGTACCTGTTGCAGCCGTGGTAGGGGTAGTGTTAGTAGAGGGTGATTCCATAAGATAGGAAGCATAGTGTGTCTGCCAGACAGTCGCAGCAAGTAGACAAGTGATGAAAAATATGCCTATCATTTTTAGTACAATTGCTAATATCACTGGCATACCTCTCTTACCTTTGCTGCGGTCCTGCAGCCTCTTTTACTTTTAGATGATATAGATGCTCGCCTGAAAATTTCTCAAAAAGTGCCTTTATTTTGTTACTATCTTTTATTCAAGCCCTCCCTATCAAATAATCGTTCAATGCCCAGCCGAAAAGCTGTTCCTACGCTTTCCTCACCGTCCTATTTCTTAGGGCGGGTAATGCTTTGTGGAGATGTGGGAAAGATTGCTCTATTATCAAAAGGAACGTGTTATAATACATGTGTATCCTTCTTTTCTGTAAGTGTTTTGGTCTTTTTATAACGTACACAAATTGGTGTGACAATGCTTCTGGGGTGTTGTCATCCGCGGGCAGCATTTACCTCTGGGCAATGACGTATGGGTTAGTAAGATATATTCAACTCTCTTTATATACAACAGTCCTGTGCGGTACCTGCATGTGCGAGACAAAAAAGAGAAGAGAGCATGCAGGTGTCTACACAGTGTGGTGTAAATTTGAAAATTGTTGGACAATGTTGTTTATTAGGAGTTGGCTAGGCAGTGTTTGCTTTATTCTGTTATCTCATGACCACGGGGTGGGCTATTGGTAGTTTATTGTTTATGGCTCTTGGGGGGTTTGGTGGGGAGTTTGGTGTCTGGGCAGTGTCGTTGTTGTCGTTAGTTGTCGTTGCCGATGCGTTGGCCCTTTCATTGACGCTAGGGGGGGTCTGTGCTTTGTAGGGCTTGATGACATGCAGATGGGTCCAACATTTTTATCCCTTCATTTAACAGCTCTAGGAGCTGTTTTTTCCACCTTGTGGGGTCCAGTGAAACGGGGGCTGTTCCACCGGCGGTTAAATTATTTTAGGAGGACCTGATTCCCATCTTTTAATATCCACTATGCAGCTTGTTCCTGTTCTTCGTTTGTTGTTTCTTCTTGTAGGGTGTTCTTCTTTGCTATCTCTTCTTTTAGGAGGCCATTGAGGCGTTCGCAGACGCCATTCGCTTGTGGGTGATACGGGCATGCAAACTTATGTTTTATTCCCAAGAGGGCAGTTATATGTTGGAACATTTCATTGGCAAAGTGCGGGCCATTGTCAGACCGCAGTACTTCGCATACCCCCCACCTCAGGAACACCTCCCTTACCAAAAACGTTGTTGCTCTGAAGGCGTCTGCATGGGAGCATGGACCGGCTTCAATCCACCTTGAAAATGGGCATAATACTACAATCATGTATCTGTATCCTTGACATACATTGATCATGTCAACGTAGTCTAAGTGTAGATGCAGGAAGGGTCCTTCTGGCTGGGGTATGGTACCTTTGATCTCTTGCAGCGTGTGACCGGTCGTAAATTGTTGACACGTGAGACAATTGTTAATAAAGTTTGCAACGTGTGAATTTAGCTCGGGACAGAACCACGTCTCCTTTATTCGTGCTGCAATCACCTCTTTTCCTGTGTGTGTGTGGGGTGGTGTAGTTGGGCCAATGCTGTTTTCAATAGGGCTAGGGGCATCACTACATGTACACTGCCTGTATTATTCTGTCGCCATAATGCATCTGTGGGAGACATTGTGCATCCTCTTTTGACCCATAGTTTAATTTCTGCCATAGGTGCTGCTGCCTGCAATTACATTATTTGAGTTTCAGGGATGTGTGTGTACCCATCCTTCATCAACATCTGTCTTGCCCCACCCTCTCCTTATCTTTTTGTTTTTCAGGGAGGATCCATATCTCGCCATAGTATGCAGCATATTTAGCATGTGTGTTTGCTGTTTCATTATCTTTTGAAATTGGGTCATCCCCGTTTGTATGGGCCTGACACTTTACCAGTGCTATTTCCCTACGGTCTTCAATTACTTCAACTAGCTCAGCAAGTAGTAGAGCATGCTGCACTGGGGTGCGGTCTGCTCTTCTGAACCCTATTCGTTGCCATTTTATTAATCCTGAGTGCACTGTTGATGTGACGCATGCACTGTCAGAATATATTGTCACCCTCTTGTCATTGCTCTCCTTTAGTGCTAACATTAGGGCCAGTAGCTCTGCTGCTTGAGCTGAATAGTGTTGTGGTAACTGAACACATTTTACTGGGACATAGGTCCAAACATCTCTCAGTCGTACCACTGCTGTACCTGTCCTTCTAACCCCATCACTCTGGACAATTGTTGAGGACCCATCAATGTGCATTATCTCTCCCCCGTCTAGGGCATTTTCCTCAACTTTTCTTGTGCTTGAGTAAATTTCAATGGCCTGTGTGCAATCATGAGCGTAGTTGCCATCTTCTACTACCTCTGCTATGAACCTTGCTGGATTTACGTTACTGCACCTCACAATTTTTAATTCAGGTCTGGACAATATTATTTCATAACCTGATGCCCTTTGGGTGGTCAATGTTGATTTTGGTTTATTTAGTATTGCAAAAAGGGCGTGTTCCACGTACAGTGTGTTGGGGCAGCCCATTGTTATTGAAGATGATTTTTCTACCGTAAAAGCTGCTGCGGCCAGGCTCTGTTCGCACGGGAAGTGACCCAACATTACAGGGTCAAAGTGTCCACTGTAAAATGCTACTGGCTTGTGTCCCATGCTTGTTTTTTGTGTCAGTACTGCTTTCATTACTGTTGAGTCACAATGTTAAAATATGTACAATTGTTCTTCATAGTTTGGGGTGGCTAGTACTGGTGCAGTTGAGATGGCATGTTTTAATTCATTGAACGCTTCTGTCATTTCTCTTGTCCATCCCAACTTCTTTTATCCCCTTTGTGCTTCTCTGAGGGCCTCAAGCAGTGGTCCTATGTATGAGCTGTAGTCGAAAACCCATGCTCTGCAGTGGTTGCATAGGCCCAGAAATTGCTGCAATTCTCTCACTGTCTGTGGCTGTGGTGTGTTTGTTATGGCCCGCGCTCTTTGTGGTGCAATGTTCCTTCCATTTTGTGAAATTAGTTGGCCTATGTAGAGCACTTGTTCTTGGCAGTACTACAAGTTTTCCTTGTCTACCTTGTACCCTTTCTCTGCTAGCACTGTGAGCATCCTTACAGAGTCCTTTCTGCACTTTTCCTCTGTGGTGCTGGAGATGATGATGTCATCTACATATTGTAGCACCGTGCTTTCCATGTCGATGTTACCCAAATCCATTTGTATCACTCTGTTAAAGATGGATGGTGACTCGTAGTACCCTTGTGGCAGCGTTGTGTGTTTCCATTTTGTATTGCGGTATGTGAAAGGGACATGTCGTGATCTCCTACTGATAAGGAGATGTCATCAGTGAAGGGAACCAACCCTCTATCCCCAGAAAATCCTTGAGTGTGCATAGCTTCACCTGACAAGCTGAACTTTCCCTCCCTGATACAAGACCTAGTGGCCCCGGTATCAACTAGATAGAAACATTTTTTGTCACCTATCGCCACCTGTATGAGTGGTTCCTCCGCAGGGTTAAGTGTTGCCGATAGGATGGGACACATCAAAGACATCTGTGGGCTGTCCCATTGTGGGTATAGTGACTGTCTATTCCCTGTGTAAGGGTTGTGGCCCAATATTGTCACCCTCCCCAGCTGTGTCTGTTCTGTAGGTGTGTCTGTAGATGATATTGCATTGTCCTGTATTTGTGTGAGCTGCTGCCCTGTTTGTACTTGTTGTTGTCTGGTAACTGCCTGTTGCTGAGGTTGTTGTAGTGTGTATGTTTGCATTTGTAGCTGGGGTTGTGGTGGTGCTGGCTGTGCCTGTTGTGCTTGTTGTATTTGTTGTTCTTGTGTGTACGCTTGAAGTTGTAGCTGGGGATGTTGCAGTGGTTCTTGTTGTTGTGGTAGTGGTTGCTGTGTTGCATGCTGTTGTTGGTAAAATTGTTGTTCCCCCTTAGGCCCTTGCTGCCCTTGTTCTACCCAAGCTGCTTCTGCCATTCTCATTCTGCAAGTGCGTGACATGTGTCCCACCATTCCACATATCCAACATATTGGTGCTTCCCGTGCTTGCCATAGATATCCCCCCGTGTTGTAACGCTCACCTGACTCCCACGGAGGCGCTGGTCTGGTCTGGGTTGCTGTGGCCTCTTCGAGCTTGATGCGCAGACATCGGAACACCGACTGAACAGGACCCTCAAATCTTGCTTGTCTGGCCCGTAGGAATATCCTTCTGCAGATGAGAAAGGGGATTAACAGTCTGCAGAATAGTGTGCTTGCTTCCCCCTTGCCCCTTCGTTCTTCTCTAACTTCCTCCGAAATCCCCGGTTGAAGCTCACCTTATGGTTTGAAAGGATGAACTCTCCATCCTGCTTCTGGTGCAGGGGCGCGTGTTTGTCCAGTTACTTCACTGGTTTTCAGAATGGCGCTGGCAAAATCCACTTGACTTTTCCGAGCGGAACGCCGTAAGTATGAAGATTACAATAGTTCAAGTGTTGAGCCTCCTTTTCTGTTGCCTTCCTAACCTGTGATCTGTCCTTTATTTCAGGTGCAGAATAAGGCGATGCGTTGAGGGATTGACTTGCCGATGGTAAACTCAGGTGAGTTAGCGGTGGGGGCGATCCCTCTTAATGTCTTTATATTCCTCCAGTAATGTATTTTGTCCTTTTCCCATAGGGGCCGGGGTGCGGTACCTGCCAACGAAGCGGCGCCAACCCGAAATGAGGAATGATCCACCAACAGAAGACCGGTAAGTGTTATGGCAGAAAATTAGGCTTTCCTCATATGTTCCTTCTGCTCACCTTTTGTCTCTTCTTCTCTCCCCTAGGCGCAGAGATGTGGCGACCGGTGCAGACAGTCGCGGTGGAGCCAGAAGAACTCCCGAGGACAGGTGAGTGAAGCGCGGCGCTGCAGCCAGAAACGCAGTGCTTTTAAATAAAAGTCTTTTCTCAGGAACGCTGGCGTGAAGGTTCCGGATGCAGGTAAGAAGTTTGATAAAATCCTTGGTTTTCACCTTTCTCTTCTCTTCTTTCCTTACATGTTTTCCAGGATCGAGGCGGGCGTGGCTGGAGACCAGATGCAGGAGCAGACACGGTGAGCGTTCAGCTGCTTGGATGCAGAACAACGCGAAGCGTGAGCTACTGTCTGGGCTTGGCTTAAATAGCCCCCAAAGTAGTTCCAGGTAAGTATTCTTCCCTGGCCACACCCGAGTGGCAAAATAGTCCCAATGAAAAAATAGTCCCTTTCAGGTCTCAGGGAGGCCTGAATCTTGCAGCATGGTCTGCATCAGGTAAGTGCACCAAAACACCTTCCTTTATGAGCCTGGAGCCTATGGCGCCAGGACTGATGTCCAACATGAGCCTGGCGCCAAAGGCGCCAGGACAGAGTCCAAAGAGCCCCTATAAGGGGCGCTGGGCTTTTACCCGGGGGCATGATGCCTGCTCCCGGGGGTGCTGGGCCTGGCCTGGTGCTCCGGGGGTAGGCATCATGACAGCACTCCCCCCCCAAGGCCCCCTTCCAAGGTTGTTCCCTCTGGAGGTTTTGGTTTGTTTGGGAAATTCCGATGAAACCTTTTTACCAGCCGAAGTGCATGTACGTGGTCGCTGGGTTCCCAAGACCTTTCCTGAGGCCTGTACCCTTTCCAATTAATTAGATAGAAAAGTTTTGATTTTGAGATCTTAGAATCCAAAATGTTCTTCACCTCGAATTCAGGCTCCCCATCTATCTGGATTGGTTCTGGTGGCTTTATTAATCTGGTTCCTGGTTGCACTGGTTTCAAAAGTGACACATGAAAAACGGGGTGAATCCGCATGTTAGCTGGTAGATCGAGCTTGACTGCCACTGGGTTTATTATAGCTTTGATCGAGTAAGGGCCCAAATACCTTGGATTAAAAGTTCGAGATCCCTTGAGCAATAAGTGTTTGGTAGCCAACCATACTTGATCCCCTATTTGGTATGGAGGCGCCTCACTCCGATGCAGATCCGCATTCTTTTTGTATTTCCCTTTCGCTTGTTGCAAATGTGCAGTTGCATCCTTGAAGGCTTGAGTTATCGTGGAATGCAAATGGTCCACTGCAGGCATTTCAAGGCTCAGAGGTGAGTCCAGGTCTGAAGTACGAGGGTGATGTCCATATAGGGTGTAAAATGGGCTTTGTCCAGTTCCAGAGTGTACCGAGTTATTGTATGCATATTCGGCCACCCATAAAATATCCTTCCAATTACCCTCCGATTGGTGCAACATACATCGTAAGTATTGTTCAAGGGTCTGGTTCGTTCTCTCCGTCTGACCATCGGTCTGTGGGTGGTGGCTGGTTGAGAGTCTTACGTCGATTTGTGCCAGTTGACAACACTTCCTCCAAAAATGAGAAATAAACTGGCTTCCCCGGTCGGAGACTAGTATGGACAGGAATCCATGCAAACGGATGATATTTTCGAGTAATTCCTTGGCTAGGACAGAAGCTGAAGGTAATCCTTTCAACGGAATAAAATGGACCATCTTGGAAAATAAATCCACCACAACCAGAATAGTATTGTATCCATTACAAGGGGGCAGGTCCGTGATAAAATCTAGTGACAAGGTGTGCCAAGGTGCTGGTGGAATGTCTAAAGGCTGAAGAAGACCGGCAGGTTTTGTCTTTTGGCCTTTGTTTTGGGCGCAAACTCCACAGGACATCACAAAAGATTTAATATCCTTTCGCCAGGAAGGCCACCAGAATTGTCGTTTAATTTTTTCCTCAGTTTTGGCAATGCCAGGATGTCCTTCCATCAGGGTATCATGATGACGGGAAATAACCAGTTCTTGCAATTCCTTTTCTGGCAGAAATAAGCGTCCTTGAAAGTAAGGTAGGCCATCGTTGACCGAAAAGTAAGACCCCCTTTGGATCCAATTCTGCAAGGCTGTAGAGTCCAGGAGTTGTTTTACCTGTGCTTGAATGTCTTCAAGTGTTTGTAAAGAGGTTATCCCCAAAATTCTTTGTTCGGGAATTATCGGCACAGGTTCTGAGTTTGTGTCTATTTCTCCCATTCCTATTCGAGATAGCACGTCCGCTTTGCCATTCTTACAGCCGGGGCGGTAAGTGATTACAAAATCGAACTCAGCAAAGAACAAAGCCCATCAGAGCTGACGTGACGATTGAGCGTTGGCAGTTTTTAAATATTGTAAGTTTCAGTGATCAGTGATCACGGTGATGGTATGCCTGGCGCCAAAAAGATAATGCCGCAAAGCCTTAAAGGCGGACTTAATGGCTAATAATTCCTTGTCGGTGATTGCATAATTTACCTCAGGCGGCGAGAACTTTCTGGACCAAAATGCTACGGGGTGCAGTTGGTTGGTTTCAGGGTCTCTCTGAGACAGGACAGCTCCCATGGCTAAGCTGGACGCGTCGGTTTCGACTACATATGGGAAATCGGGACACGGGTGCTTCAAAATAGGTGCGGTCGTGAATTTAGTTTTCAATTCCTGAAAGGCCTGTTCGGCTTCCTCGGTCCATTCAAAGCGTTTATTTTTCCGCAAGAGTGCAGTGATGGGTTGTACCACACGTGAAAATTTCGGGATAAATCTGCGATAAAAATTGGCAAAACCAAGCATGCTTTGGACACCTTTCACCGAACTAGGTGATGGCCATTTGAGGATGGCATCCACTTTTCGTGAGTCCATTCGGACCCCTTTAGGTGTCAGGATGAATCCAAGAAACTCAACCTCGGTGGTATGGAAAACGCACTTTTCCAGCTTTGCAAACAGTTTGTGCTGGCGCAATTTCTCAAGGACGGCCCTGACATGCTTTCTGTGATCAGATTCCGAAGAGGAGTACACAAGAATGTCATCGATATATACGACAACACAAACATCGATGAGTTCCTGAAGGACATCGTTCATGAAGAATTGGAAGGCAGCAGGCGCGTTGCACAACCCGAAAGGCATCACCTGGTATTAGAATAATCCATATTTTGTACGGAAGGCCGTTTTCCATTCGTTGCCTTCTTTTACTCGCACCAGATGATAAGCCCCCCGGGGATCTAACTTGGTGTATACGCAAGCGTCCTTCACCTGGTCAAGGAGTTCAGGGATCAGAGGCAGAGGGTAACGGTTTTTAACAGTTATCTGGTTCAATGCGCGGTAGTCGATACAAGTTCTAAGGTCGCCTTCTTTTTTGGGCACGAAGAGCAAAGCCGAGGATGCCGAAAACTTTGACGGGCAAATGAAACCATTGGCTAGGTATTGATCTAAATATTGTCTCAAATGCAGATTCTCAGGTTCAGTAAGGGCATAAATCCTGCTACAAGGGGGTTGTGCACCGGGCACCAGATCAATTTGGCAATCGTACGATCTGTGGGGAGGTAACGTGTTGGCCTGTTCCTTTTGGAAGACGTCCTGAAAGTCTTGGTATTCCGGAGGTAGTTGCATGGAGACAGAGGTTACAGACGCTAGACTAATCTTCAGATTTTCCGGGTAGCAGGTTTGTGCACAATCCGGGAAGGTTATTCTCTTCGCACGCCAATCAATTCGAGGATTATGTGTCTCTAACCAAGGGATTCCGAGAATAACCTGAAACTGTGGAGCCTTGATTACATCAAACACAACTGCCTCCCGATGGCCGTCCGGACCTATAAGTGTCACCTCAGCAGTGGAATGTGTTACCGGTCCAGAGGCAATTTCGGTTCCATCGACTGTGGTGATGACATCTTTGCTGGTTTTAGGACGCAGAGGGAGGTTAATCCTAGAGACCAATTCACGATCCACATAATTTCCTATAGCCCCACTATCGATGTATGCCTTTATTGCATGCAACCGCTTAGGCTGTTCCGGATCTACGAGGACCATTGGCACAATGAAATGCGAGGTCTGAGAGTTAGTTTTCAAGCTCGGCAAGCAGACCCCTACACTTGTCGGGCGTGGTCGTTTCCCGAAACAGAGTCTTCATGGTTTTTGTCAGCGGCTCCTACCACCTTCTTGGGCGGTTTTGCCGGGCAATCTCGTAGAAAGTGTCCAGAGGACCCACAATAAAGACATAATTGCATCTGCCATCTTCTTTCACGTTCTTTTTGAGTTAAAGGTCCTTTAACCCCACCGATTTGCATAGGCTCAGAGACATCAGCACCCTTGGGGTTAGCGTGGGTCTAGACCAACACCCGGGTCTCAAACTTGGACCGATCTGCTTTTCTGTTTTGAAGTCTGTGATCCAATTGGACCACTAAGTCTATATATTCTGTGCATTCTTGGGGTGGATTTACAACTTGGGCCAGGACATCTTTAAGTTCTCCGCGTAGACCTCGATAAAATAACGTGATTCTTTTATCCTCTGGCCACCCAGTTTCCACAATTAGTCTATTAAAGGTTGAAATGTAGGATAGGAGGTCCTGATTGCCCTGTCGCAGGGAAAGGAGTTCGTCATCCAGAGCCTGCCCCTGAGAATGTCGAGTAAATAACCTTTCCATGCTTGCTTGAAATCCTTGAAAATCACGGAGAATCGGGTCATCTTGAGTAACCAGTGGAACTGACCAATCGGCAGCACAGCCACTGAGATATGACAATACAAAGGCTACCTTGGTCTGGTCATTAGGGAAGGCCCCAGGTCTGCATAGGAAGTGCAAACAACACTGATTCATGAATACGGTGAATCGTTTGGGGTCCCCAGCAAAGCGTTCGGGTGGGGCCAGCGGCATGTTTCCAGGTAGATTAATCTGCACAGGGTTACTGGGAACCACAGGAGCGGGGTTCCCCCCGGAACTGTGTAGAGGAGTGTGTCCAGCTTGACCTTTACAAAAACTGTCTAGCCAGGTCATCAGTTCTTTCCTTTGATACAATCACTTTCCTCCTGAGAGCATTAGTCTCTTGACGAGCGGCGTGTACTTCGGCCTGTAATTCCCCCAGTAGTTGGGCCAACTGATCAGTCTCAGAAGTTTCCATAGTGCCTGGGTGGGATTTTGTAGGAAGGCTTCGCGTTCTGTAACGCTCACCTGACTCCCACGGTGGCGCTGGTCTGGTCTGGGTTGCTGTGGCCTCTTCGAGTGTGATGCGCAGAACTCGGAGCACCGACTGAACAGGACCCTCAAATCTTTCTTGTCTGGCCCGTAAGAATATCCTTCTGCAGATGAGAAAGGGGATTAACAGTCTGCAGAATAGTGTGCTTGCTCTCCCTTTCCCCCCTTCGTTCTTCTCTAACTTCCTCCGAAATCCCCGGTTGAAGCTCACCTTATGGTTTGAAAGGATGAACTCTCCATCCTGCTTCTGGTGCAGGGGCACGTGTTTGTCCAGTTACTTCACTGGTTTTCAGAATGGCGCTGGCAAAATCCACTTGACTTTTCCGAGCGGAACGCCGTAAGTATGAAGATTACAAAAGTTCAAGTGTTGAGCCTCCTTTTCTGTTGCCTTCCTAACCTGTGATCTGTCCTTTATTTCAGGTGCAGAATGAAGGCGATGCGTTGAGGGATTGACTTGCCGATGGTAAACTCAGGTGAGTTAGCGATGGGGGCGATCCCTCTTAATGTCTTTACATTCCTCCAGTAATGTCTTTTGTCCTTTCCCCATAGGGGCCGGGGTGCGGTACCTGCCAACGAAGCGGTGGATCCAGAAGAACTCCCGAGGACAGGTGAGTAAAGTGCGGCGCTGCAGCGAGCAACGCAGTGCTTTTAAATGAAAGTCTTTTCTCAGGAAAGCTGGCGTGAAGGTTCCGGATGCAGGTAAGAAGTTTGATAAAATCCTTGGTTTTCACCTTTCTCTTCTCTTCTTTCCTCACAGGTTTTGCAGGATCGAGGCGTTCGTGGCTGGAAACCAGATGCAGGAGCAGACACGGTGAGCGTTCAGCTGCTTGCATGCAGAACAACGCGACGCGTGAGCTACTGTCTGGGCGTGGCTTAAATAGCCCCCAAAGTAGTTCCAGGTAAGTATCCTTCCCTGGCCACGCCCGAGTGGCAAAATAGTCCCAATGAAAAAATAGTCCCTTTCAGGTCTCAGGGAGGCCTGAATCTTGCAGCATGGTCTGCATCAGGTAAGTGCACCAAAACACCTTCCTTTATCAGCCTGGCGCCTATGGCGCCAGGACTGATGTCCAACATGAGCCTGGTGCAGAAAGGCGCCAGGACAGAGTCCAAAGAGCCCCTAAAAGGGGGCGCTGGGCTTTTACCCGGGGGCATGATGCCTGCTCCCGGGGGTGCTGGGCCTGGCCTGGTGCTCCAGGGGTAGGCATCATGACACGTGTTATCTGAGTATCCCTGTTGTCCATATTGATTGTAACCCCGGAACCCCCCCTTGTTGTGGTGCAGCTGGGCCAAATCCTCTCCCTCTCATTTGTCCGCCCCTCCCCCTGTAGTTGTTTGAGTATCTGTTTCCCATCTGCATATAACCCCCTCCCATTTGTGCTGTATATGGTGGTGTTGGTGGCATCTGCTGTGTCACTATTTGTGCTTGTTGTAGTGGTGCTACCTGTTGTTGTGTAGTGTCTTGTGTTACTGCAACATGGGTGGTAGTCGGTGCTGTTATTAGTGTGCCCTCCATGGCGTATTTGGATAGTTTCCTTTGAACCAATTTTGCTTCCTCTGCCTTTCTATCTTCCTCCTTTTGTTTCATCTTCTCTTGCCACATCCTGCAGTGGAGCACTATTGTCAGCTGTGTTCCGGGCCATGCTTTAGCCTCCGTCCCCACTAATTTCTTCAACTGCCTCTGCACTTGTTCTGGGAGCCCTTGTACCAGTATGTGGTAAAATATTGCTAGTGTCTTGTCCCACGGTTCCCGCATTTCCAAGCGCCACTTCTCCTGGATGTAATCAACAGGGTCCTCATTCTAACGCATTTTGCGATACGTTATTGCTCCTATGTCTGAGGTGTCTGGGTATTGGACCCTTAAGGCCTGCCATAGCGCGTGCCTACAGTTAGCAAATTGCGCTCCATCATGTGACGTGTCGTTTATTGTTACCCCTGGGTATCCGGCCCTCCTCCAGATGTCGTCTGCAGCATCCCCCAGTATTGAAATTAGTAACCCTTTTACATCACCCACCCCTAACCTTTGACCCGCAGTGTGTTTTTCCATTTCATATATCCATTTCCCAGCTCCTTCACTCAGAGATGGAAGCCTGCATTTAATGTTTTCCTTATCTGCATGTTTCCATGGGACATATTGTGGTCTAGATCCCCCTCTCTCCAGGAGAGGCATTAAATTGTATTCACTTCCCCTGGCGTTTGTCTGTGTGGGGATATACTGGTGTATTCATCAACTTCTTCCATATTATTTAACTCTTCTATACTGTCAATATTACAGTATGTTACTGAATCACTTCCTATATTCTTTTCCCCCCTTCTGTTACCCTCCTGCCCCATCCTGTGTGTGTCAACTTGCTCCTCTTGTTGCACCCTGGGAGGTCCCTAAATCTGTTGACATATGGCATGCTTGCAGGGGTTGGTGTTAGTGGCCGTGGCGTTTTTCTGTTTACTTGTGTAATCTTCATTTCTGCAGTGTTTTGCTCTCCTCTTGTCCCACATTCCCAGGGGGATCCGCAGTCTGTGCGTGTTATGTATAGTTTATCTAAACCTTTTCTATTTACATCACTTTGCCCTCCTCTCAATCCAACCTCCTCGTCACTGCAAAATCCATCTGGAAATGTCAATCCCCACTCCGTGCTCCCCCCCAACATTACTGTCTCCAAATCTATTAAGTCTATGTCCGTGTACTCACCTCCCCTCTCTGCGGCCCTTAGTGTCGAGGTTGTCGCAACTTCCTTATCTTGACGCGAATATGTTCTAAACATCCTCCCTTCTTCTCGCTGTTCATCCTTTTTCTTTACTACCTCACCACCTATTACTGCTCGTGCTCTGCACAGTTCATCCATTATTGCGTCGCTCACCTTTCCTAATATCTTTTCCCCCTCTTCCTTGCTCCCCCATATTCTCTCCCCTTCCTTTTCAAAATTCTTTCTATAACCTTCTCTTCTTCATATTTTCGCGCGCTTTCTGATATTATTTTCTTTTTCCATAGCCCCATTTCCCTGTCATTATCTTCCCGCTCCTCCTCCTTCCTTCTCATCTCCCTTTGCTCCATAGGTGTCATTCGTTCAGCAATCACTTTTATCCGCGCTTCCTCCTTTTTCCTTTCTTCCTCTTGTTCCTTCACACTTGCCCTTTCAACTTTATTTGCTTTCCTTTCTTCTTTTCTTTCCCGCACTTCCTGCTCTAACTGCTCTAACTGCTCTAACTGTCTGATTAGTGCGCTCCGTAATTAATTCTGATAGTCTCTCCTCCAACATCTCTTCCGCGTCTTGTGACAACTTACCTGTCACCCTTTTACCTACCTCGTTCCCTGTCTCTAGGTTGTCTGCCTCTTCTTTACTCACGTTCCTCACTTCTTCCTCCTCTTCCCCTGTTAGCGTCCCCCTGAGCTTGAGAAGCACCTGTGCTGCTATCCATTCATCTGGTCCTACATTTGCAAATTCTCTCAGTGCTCGTTGCCCGCCCCCCGTGCTTGCCTCTTTTAGTTTTGTTTCTGCTGTGCCCTTCACTCCCGCCCCCTTTTCGTAACTATCCGTTGACGAGTATGGCGGCGGGCTGTATGCAGGGTTGGAATATCCTTCAGCGGCTGTTAGTTGCTGTCTGGCAGCTTCTCTCAATTCTGTTAGTGGATGCAACCCCCCTCCTCCTTCTTTAATGCCTTAGCTACCGCTGTCTCTTCTGCCCCTTCCCCCTACACCTGTACCTCTGATACCGCGAACAGTCCTTCTGCCTCTTCCTCACTTTCTTCAGTACTGGGTGGGTTTTGTTGCCCCTACCCCCGCCCCCTCTTTTCACCTTTTCCTCCTTCACCTCCCTTTCCTCCTTTACCCCCTGCATTGGGAACATCCCTGGTACTCCTGCACACCTCTGGAACATCTTCCACAAATCAAAGACCTCTAAATGGCTTGCTAACTTTTTCCCTTTGTATGTGTTGTGTAGATAGGTCAGCAGGGAGTGTTGGGTAAATGTGTCGAAGCTGCTGTTGAACGGCCATGGTACTCTTAATTTGTTGTCTGTTCCTTGCGGCCACTCAATACTATATTTTACAATTTTCTCTTTATGCGGTGACAATGTAGTGTAGATGTGTTGGAGTGGTGTAGTTAAAGCGCTTGCTCTTAGCCCTAAACCCTCTCCTGCCCCGACCCGTAGTACGTGGCCATGTTACTTTTCTTCGATGTCAACCTTTTACCTGGCCCCGTAAACTGGAGACTTCTGACCGTCTGCTGAAAAGGAAGGCAATTTCAATTTTACAATGCTTTTACTGTTTCTCTTCTCCCGATGTTCAATTATGGTCCCCTTCGGCCCTGGTGCACGGAGCCCCCTGCGACTGCGTGTCCTCTGTGGCGTGCTTTTGAGCCACTCCACCTTCCTGTGCTGCCAATACTTATCCCACTTTCAACTTAGCTCCTCCTCCTCCCCCCTCACCGCCTGCACGGCCTTGTACTTCCTTATCCCCTCCCACACCTCTTGTCAAGCGCAGACTGGCATTCTCCGTGCGCGGCCGCCTCTCCCCCTTCGCCCTTCCCTCACCGCCATTCATTCTCTTGATCACCCCTGGATGTGTACGAGGTGATTATTGTATCCTATACAATCCTTATGGGTGACGTCACCAACCTCTACAAGTTATTACCGGTACGTACAATTACACAACCAATTAACGTATGATATCTTTGACACTCTTTTTTCGCCGTAAACCCCACAGCTGTCTTCCCACTTCATCTGGAGTGGAGTAATCAACAATCAATTAACTATTACAATCGGAGTGCGCATGCTGCGTCGCCTCGCATGTCATACGCCCCCTCTCTAGGGGAGCTTAACCAGCCAATTTTCTTCCGCACTTGGGAAACAATCTAGCTACCTCCTGTGGGAAATCATCATCTACCCGCCAAGCTAAAACACTCAATTAGTTGCAATCCTCATCCATTCATTGATCTACAACGTCAACTCATAGGAAAGCCACACCTCCCTTATACAGGTGTCCACGAACTAGACCAATCAGTGCGATCTGCCAGTCATACGTGGGTGCTCGTAGCCCCACCAATTTACTCTGTGACGCTGTAGTGGACGGCCCTAGTGCCTGTCCCGCTACACCTCACACACTTATCGCTGCTTATTAATCAAAATCCTTTTCAACACCCTTTAGCAACCGCCCGCCACCCTTTTCACAATTCCTCCCCCCTCCCGCACAACATTACATTGCTGGTTGGGTGTGCCATACTCACATCAAGTTCTCGTGTGCCGGGGCCGCTCGACTGCAGGCACCCCTCCCAAAACTGCTCGCCGCCTCCCCCCGTCTGGACCATGTCTGGACACTCGCCAACCGCGGGCGGGATACTTCTCAGGTCGGCTCCCGACGGCCAATGTCCGGATTGCGCTGTCCGTTCTTCTCGCAGTTCCGCGATGGTCCTGTAGTCCTCAAAAGGGGGCAAAGGCAGAGGGGGCCACGCGGCCGGGCCACCTCGTCACAAGAGGCCTTGCAGTTGTTGCCTTTTACTTTAGGTAGACCTCAAACAGATCTCAGATATGCCTCCAAATTGTCAGGGTGATTTCCCGAGGGCCGGCAGAGCCGTCCGCGGACCTCCGGGGCTGGGGAGGCCCCAACTCCTCCCGCATCCCAAAAGGAATATGAGGCACACACAAGAGCAAGGTAGCTACTGCTGTTTATTACAGTAATGGCAGGGATAACTCTCAGACTGCATGCATCCAGAGAGGCTCTCAGCATTAGTGGGGCTCGCAGGCCCTTTTTACCGTGGTATGACGCGCTACTTGCGTCACCTGGGAAAACTATTGCCACTTTGGGTTGGCTCCCCGAGTGGTAGGGTCAGTATGGTTACTTATAGAGAAGAGGGTTATTGGGTGAGGACAGGTCAGGTGTTACACTTGGGCTGTCCCTAACAATTGTTACACTGAAGTTGTTACAAGGGGACTCTTGGTGATTGCCTAACTATAATTGCGTCAGTGATGACCCACTCGTATTCTGATTGGTTCACCCGCGAGTCCCCAAGCCTGGGACCACCACCGCTCCCAGCTCGCGGTGTACCTGGTACTGGCAACAATGTGCATCTCTGTGTCAGTGGTAGACAATGGACAGGTCTGACTTTTGGCTAATGTGTATGTCTTTCCCATCGCTGTAGGTGTCCAATTTGTCACTTTGTTGTTGCAAACTGTGTCCCAGACGTGGGACCCCAGCGAGTTTCTGTCTCATAAGCTTGGCATCTTGTCAGTTTGGCTTGGTCACGTGTGGATAGACCGTGGCCGGGACGGAATTATGAGCATTTGATTTGTATTCCAGCTCTGAGGAGCGTTTGGCATGGGCAGGTGTAACCTTGGCACGGGGAGCGCGGCATATAGATGGCAACCTCTGGCCTTGGCTGTGGGCTCTCGTTGGGGCTCGTTCTGCGTGATCAGCACTTTGCGTTTCGTATGAGAGGATTTTCGTCTGAGAGGCTCCTGCCTGGGGACTCTTGCTTTGCGGCCTACCTTGGCCTAGCTTCTGGGTGGCGGTACATAAGCCATAATATGGGGGTCGCGAGGGGCGACAGAGCGTCACAAACCAGCAAAATATATATATATATATATATATATATATATATATATATATATATATATATATATATGGTGGTGTCTTCATAGTGATAGGTGGCGAAAAAGCATCTGCAAGCATATAAACACAAGGTCTTCAGGCGTCTTGCGTTTCTGCGGTGCTGTAGAAGGCCTATGTGAAAAATAACAACGATGCATGTCTATGGGTGTGTCGGTCCTCTGCGTCATAGCACTGAGTATGTTCTTTGTGTAGGTTGGTGTGTGAGTGACCAATGTGCATGGTAGCACATGTGTTCTTGACTGTTGGCTATGTCGTCATGGCATCTCTAAAAATGATGATGTTTGCGGTTGCTGTCTTAATCGAGTTGGTCCATGAAGTTGGTGTCAGCTCCACTTGAGGTTCCCGGATGTGGTTTCATTAGTTGGCAGGTTCCCTGGGCGTGTGGGGCATGGCCACAGTGGATCTTGCAGTCTGGTGCAGAAGTGAGCGGGTCGAATTCCTCTCGCGGGGGGGGGTGTTTGGGCCGTGATGGGCCTTAACCTTCCTTACACTAAAGTTTTTTCTTCAATTTCAATGGTTTTGTTACAATGCATTGCTCACCTTAATGTCCCTGCAACAAAGGATTTTCCTTGAATTTCAACATTTTTGTTACAAAGTATTGCTCAGCTTATCATCCCTGCAACTAAAGTTTTTTTCCTTCAATTTCAAGGGATTTGTTCTTCGATAGATTTTTAGAGCGCTACCAGACCATTAACCATGGCCTTTGGATTGCAGGCTTTGAAAACTCACAATGTTTTTAGCCAATGCCTAGTGAGATTAAATTATTTGCCATCAAGCACACACTTTAGTAAAGCAGCACTCTCCAAGCAGTACACCTCTTTTCGGTGCCATCCTTTTGGCACAGGCTGATTTGTCATGCCCATTCGACCACAGCACCGATTTCAGCACCATTAATTTGGTGCGAGGTATGTTTGGACGTGGCTGACATTGCAGCCACGTCGAAATGCCCTCATGCTAAATAAAATAAAAGGACAGCACTGCAACAAACCTCGCCACAACCTACTTGCATTGCTTTTCTTTTAATTAAATTAAATTAGTGAAATGTTTAAAAAAACATACAGCCTGGAGTTTGAGGCCCAGCATTTAACCACTAGACCACAATGGCTTGGTGCTTCACGGGACATGCATTTCATACTTAGCCTATCATTTTATATGATCAATGATAAAAGGCTAGGTATGAAACTTGTGACAATCCAAACAATAACATCATTGTAGCATAATGGTTAGGTGCAGCTTCTCTAACTCCATAATGCCAGGGTTCCCTGATAGCAATGTTCAGCATAAATGTGATTTTATGATTTATTCATTTTTTCCATCTTATAAAAAGGCAGATGCTGTGTGTTATGAGATAGTTCAAACTAAGAAAACACATAGCATTCAGGACAGTGTACTGTCTGCCATCCATGCAGTAACCAGGACCGACCCTGCTTGGTTTCAAAGCCAGGAAGGATCCAGCCCCCTTAGGCCGTGTTTCTCTAAGTGTTCTTCCAAGGGGCAGCCGATATATTAGGCAACATGGCATTAGTGGGCTGACCCCCTCCTCATTTTGAAGCTAAGCAGGGTTTGTCCCACTTACTCTGCAGGGATGGGAAACCCACTCCACGCAGTAAGCGGAACTGACCGTGCTTAGCTTCAAAGCAGGGCTGACCCTGCTTAGCTTCAAAGCAAGAAAAGGGCAGGCCCATTCCTCTAAGAGGTCTTGTAAGTTGCGCTCATTTATCAGTCAACATGGCCTGAGGAGGCTGGCTCCTTCATCACTTTGATTCTAAGCAGAATCTGTCTTGGTTACTGCATGAATGGGAGACCTAGATGGCAATTAAGTCACTGGCCATCGCCAGTGATTTTTCACCCCTGACGTCACTATAGTTATAAAAATGTCTTTCAAAAAATGCAACCACGGGTACTGAACTAAACATACCCGCGGTTATCTGTAGTCCTTTGTAATCTCGGGTATAGCCGTGAATATCAGCAAAACAGCTGGAAAATAAATGCTTCTCTGCCCCCCGAGGCCATCACCAGTGCCCCCTCATCTGTGCCAGCTCCCCCCAATCCCCAGAAGGCCTCCTTACCTCCCCTCTCTCCCTTTTACCCCAGAGCACACGCTGCTTCTGTGACGCAGTTTGCTGTCATATGTCGGCTATTCCCGGGTATAACCGACGCTACAGAAAGCTTTATGTTGCAAACTCGGTCCCTGGAACACCTCCAACTCCCTAATTTCTGTCAGTGCTTTCTAGCCATCCTCCCACCTATACCCTCATGGCATGTGTATGTTTTATTTGACCTGCAAATAGCTTTTTACTGCATTTCATTTTCCCATAACCTGGGCTATAGCCGGGAATATCGCTCGCATCGAGAGAAAAACAAGATGGCGGTCATTTCATTTATGAAAACCATGATCCTGCAATGCAGCATGGGAGATATAAATATAATTGTTGGGGAAAGGGGCACCCCCTTCTCCATCAAATTTTAAAATAACTACGGCACGGAATAACCCCAAACCATGCATGGATCGTGAGTCAATGGTTTGTGTCCAGGTTGTTTCAGACCTGGTCTAAATCCATCCAGCGGTTTAGGCTGTGCGCTTTGGTCGAAATTGACCTTTATGTCTATTGGAAAATGAATGGGAAGTAGGCTGCACTTTTGGAAAAAAACAAATATTTGGACGCTTAATAACTTTTTTATTTATTACCAAATCTTTACGAACCTTTGTAGTCAGTGGCGGGCCGCAGACTTATAATCACTTTCGTAATTTCGGCCAAATCCGTTACTCAAATCAGAAGTAATTAACAAAAGAATTTTGATAGGTTCTTATGTATCTCTGACTCACCTTAACTATAGGGTTGTGATCAAGCGACAAGGTAGTTGCGAAACGCGTTATGCTGCTGATCTTTCGGGACAAACACTGTGGGAACGCTAAATATGCGGATGGCTTTTAAATTATTTTCTGTGATGTTACATTAAAGGAAATTTGTCTATATTCTCGGACTATTCATGGAAAACAAGTCAAAGAGTGCAACTCAACAGCTGGTTTGGATATCAGAGGGAAATAATATATATATATATATATATATATATATATATATATATATATATATATATATATATATATATATATATATATATATATATATATATACATATATATATATGCATATATATTACATAGCCACAGTAGTGGCTGTGTAGTTATGGTTAAATTGCTAATCCCATAGGAAGAGCACTTTGTGGGCGGCTTATAACTTTACTCTCCCAGGACGAATCCTCACCAAACTTTGCAAAAAAAGTATATGGCCCACTATGAATTTGTTTTGCAAATTTTGCTGAGGTTTGGTCCAGGGGGGGCAAAGTTATAGGGGGGTCCCAAAACTTCTGTTTTTACCATAGACATAATGGGAAAAAACTTTGGTAATGCCTACAGCCCAAACCGCTGAACGGATTGTCACCAAATTTGCGGCAGGAACGGCGGCTTGGTCCCGGAAGCGTGCTTTTGTTAATTTGGTGTAAATCCGTCCAGTAGTTTTTTTTAAACGACCAATATGTCAGGCAAAAAAATGTGTGATATCTATGTCCGCTCCGAGGACACACTTCCCTGTTCGCTCCGTGGACAGGACACGGATTGGCTAGGCGGCTCGTGTCATGTCCGCGGACATGCAACATGCTCTCTGATAGGCTGGGGTGAAGTGCATCAGATTTTTGTAAATGCCCGCCATCATGGATTTGCGTCCGGTGTCCGCGGACATAGCAATAAAACATATAAAAAAACGCAACATTGCACTTGTCAAACTTATGAAATAATCTTTGGGGAGGTGAGGGGTGATGAGGATGGGATGGAAAATGTGTTAACTAAAAAACATCCGAACATGAAGGAAGCACATAGCTGTGTAGACCACGCTCACGTGTACAAGAGTTCACGTGGTAAAGCGCACGTGTGCAAATACTTCACCCTCTCTTGACATATACTGCGCCAGTCAAAACGCGCATACACATTCTTTTTCAAACTCACATGCGCGCTCTTAGCAGATGAATCCTAGCTCACACGCGCCTCATCCGAACACGGACACGCGTTGAGGAAAACACACAGAAATGATGACCGCACAGAGGTGTTAATGGAAAACATGTAGCAGTGAAGCCCGCCACACGTGCTGTAGATAACACATAGCTGCGAAGACCATGCACAACATTGTAGAAAACACGTAGTTGCGAAGACCACGCACATCCACTGTAGATAACACGTAGCTGAGAAGACTGCACACACGTGTTGAAGGAAGCACGTAGCGGTGTAACTTTTTCAAACTCACACGCGCGCTCTTAACAGATGAATCCGAGCTCACATGTGACTTATCCGAACACGCACACGGGTTGAAGAAAAACACACAGAAATGAGATGAATCTGAGCTCACACGTACCTCATCCAAACATGCACGCGCGCTGTAGAAAACACATAGTTACGAAGACCGCACACATGCACTGTAGATAACATGTAGCTGCGAAGACCACGTACACGTGTTGTAGAAAACACGTAGCTGCGAAATCCATGCAAATGCATTGTAAATGACATGTAGCTGCGAAGACCACGCACACGCGCTGTAGATAACACGTAGCTGAGAAGACCACGCACATGCGTTGAAGGAAGCACGTAGCAGTGTATCTATTTCAAACTCGCACGCCGCTCTTAACAGAGGAATCCAAGCTCACACGCGCCTCATCCGAACACACACCCGCATTGAAGAAAAACACACAGAAATGATGACCACACACAGCAGTGAAAACACGCAGACATGCAGCAGTGAAAACCACACACACCCACTGTGGAAAACACGTAGCTGCGAAGACCGCACACATGCGCTGTTGAAAACACGTAGCTGTGAAGCCTGCGTGCACGTGCTGTGGGAAACAAGTAGCTGTGAAGACCATGCACACATGCTGTAGATAACACGTAGCTGCGAAGACCACGCACACGCGTTGTGGAAAACACATAGCTGCAAAGACTGCGCACAGGTGTTGAAGGAAGCACGTAGCAGTGTAGACCACACTCACGTGTAGAAGAGTTCACGTAGCAAAGCACACATGCATAGAAGATTTCACGCAGCAGAGAAGACTGTGCACACGCATTGGAGGAAACAAGTATCAGTGAACACCGCAGCAGAGTTAGTGACACAAGCAAATGAAAACTGCTCATGCACGCAACTACTTCACCTGCTCTTGGTGGGACTCTGTCAAGAGGAGGGGGCAAAACTAGAGGGGTGTCCCGAAATTATGTAAAAACGTATAAATTACGTACCATTTGACGAATCTACACTTAATTTGGGAAACTGATAATACATATAGATATAAATGCTTTTGGAAGTTTGGTGAGATTTTGTCAAGAGGGGCAAAATTAGAGGGGGAGTCCCAAAATAATGTAAAGACTTATAAATGAGGTGCTATTTGTTGAATCTACACTTGCTTTGGCAAACAGATAATAGATCTAGACATAAATGTGTTTGAGAAGTTTGGTGGGATTTTGTGAAGAGTGGGCAGAATTAGAAGTGGGTCCCAAAATATTGTAAAGGCTTATAAATGTGGTACCATTTGACAAATCTACACAAAAGTTTGAATAGATCTAGATATAAATGTTTTCGTAATGTCTGAATGGATTTTGTAAAGTGGGGGCTAGGTTATATGACGATTGTTTGTGCATATATTTGACACTTTTGAAAAAATAAAAAATGGGTGGATTTCCAGCAAACTTGTGTAAGGAGCATTGAGAAGGACCTGAAAGCATGGTTTTGCAAATGTGCCCGTGTTTTATTTTTTGACCAGTGTCATAATGTAGGTACAGAAAATAGTTATATACCTTTGGTGACTGAGGTGTAGCCTGTGGCCATGGGCAGTGGCCACATTGTCCGGGTCATGGAATAAGGTAATGATCTGGACAAGTTGGCTACTGGCCATGACCATGAGGGACAAAACATGGGGTTAAAGTGGCCATGTCCTCCTGGGACTGGCTTTGTGGTAAAGTTATTCGAAATTGGGATAGATTTCAAAAGGAAGCCTTCATCATTCCAGCCCCTGTAATGGGGCCTTCATCCCCATTACAGGGGCTGGAATGGGGTGGTAATGGTCCAGAGACCTCGTTATCCACCCTCGCTTCGCTTGGGCTGGGAACTTGGGCTGCCGGGCCGGTATCCACCGTTCCAGTCCCTGGAAAGGAGGATGAACGTCACAATATTCCCATTAGCATAACACAAAATACAAATGGAAATGTTGGAAAATCTTATTGAGTCTATGTACTTTACTGACAAATATAAAGTACATGGAGTCTATAAGTGTTTTTTTTTTGTTCTATTTTTTAACTGTAAAAGGTGGTTTCTAAAGGAACATTACTTTTGTTGTTTTTGGATGTATTTGTTTTTGGCAGGAGAGCTAAGAACGAAAGGTGGGGAGGGAAATGAGGGAAGAGGCACCAAACACTAATATGGAGGGGTAGGTGGACAGGGGAAAATGTTGCATGTGCGTTATTTCTAAGGTAGGGGGCAGTGTTTCTCATGCTCCTTGCGGTGGTGGATCTTGGGGAAACTGAAAACCCCCTGGAATTCGCCAGTTATGGTAAGCTAAGCAACCATAACTCACGCCACCACCGTGCACTGCTAAGACTAACACCCAGGAAATCAAAGATGACATCACAAATGTCATTGATGACATCACTGATGACATCACATGTCTAGCTCCCTCTTTTTTTGTTCACTGACATACCTAAACCAGGTGGCTTTCTACACTGTCAGTCAGGAACTAAAAAAGTAAAAAGTACTATATTTGTAGACCTTACCCTTCTCATATGTTCTTACAATACTTTCCTTAGGGTAGAGTTACATCATATGATACATATGCACGGGAGAAGAAGGAATCCTGAAACACAAGAATCTTTTCCGTCCATGAAGTTAATTAGTTTGGTTATGAACACTTTCTGGTAATACTGCAGTTTTTTTTGCTTACTTTACATTCCCTGTATATGCTTCTATTTGTATGCATTGTGGTCTCTTTATGTTTTGTGTGTAATAGTACAATTATGCAGTAAGGGAAGCATTTGCAGATACTTATGTTTCACAGAATGCAAAATTCTGTAATGGAAGCATTTATCAATTTAGTATCCAACATGGGAAGATTTTGAATATTGCACCTCGAAAGCGCATGCTGCAGACAATGCCTACATTTTTTCATGAGTGTGTTCATGTACTGAAAGAACTCAGTAATGCAATGGAATTTTTTTGCAATGCATTGCTTAAGGAACTATTTGGCACATGAAAGTTCTTCAATGATGTGTGATACTTTTCTGCCAATATTGTAATGACAATCCATTGTGGAGGCTGTGCATGAAAACAAAATGCACAACGTCCCTTTAACAACGCTTTTTTTTTGCTGAATTTCACAGGTTTTTAGTAGAGCAACTTAACCATAACGTCCCTCTTGCAAAGTTTTTTTTCTAAAGATGATCAGTTTACAGTAGTGCCACGTAACCATAATGTAAAGCAATTTCTGACTTATTTAAACACCTTGCAGAGAATACCACTTCACAATATGCTGGTGTACAGCACGGTAACGTGTCCCAGAATCCGTAAACACTTTGTGTCGTGGACAATGTGGAAACAGATTTCATATTGATATAAGAACGTCCACCTGCAACATGTGCCTTGCACAGCGCCAACACGTATTGGTCGTGATCCATTAACAATGTAGTGCACATGGCATACTTTCAGCAACAAATTTTGTTATCGGAAAATGACATCAGCTAAGGCCATCCATCCTCCCCAAGAAACAACAGCACTAATGTAATGAAGGAGCATGACAAACACTGCCCCAACCTTAGAAATAACAAACACACAATATTTTTGGACCGTCTACCCACTCCCCCATATCACTGTTTGATACATCTTTCCTAAATTCTGTTCGCAAATGGCCCTATTAGCTGTCCTACCAAAAGAGAAAGCCATCCGTTAACAAAGTAAATGTTGCGTTAAGAACCACCTTTCACAGTACAGGACATAGACGAAATAAGATTTGACAATAATAGTATAGATGTGCAAAGCATTAGCATGTGCTATGGAAAAATGGGATTTATGGTTAAACAAAATCCTTTTTCATGATGGCCACCATCGAAAGGAAAGGCGGTAGTTCTATACATAGCCCCTCTTTGCTTTCCATGACAGCAAAGAAAAACCAACAGTATGTACCGTGATGCAGAACCTGTAAATAAACATACAGCGATGTATGACGTGGTACATTACATTTCGAAATGATACACCTGATTTTAAAAGAAAACGGTAACATTTTAGAATATGGAAGAGTATAGATGTGCAAAGTATTAACGTGTGCTACGGAAAAATAGATTTCTGGGTAAACAAAATCGTTTTTCAAGATGGCCACCATATAAAGGAAAGGCGGTAGTTCTATACATAGCCCCTCTTTGCTTTCCATGACAGCAAAGAAAAACCAACAGTATGTACCGTGACGCAGAACCTGTAAATAAACATACAGCGACGTATAACGTGGTACTTTACATTTCGAAATGATACATGTGATTTTAAAAGAAAACGGTAACATTTTAGAATTTGGAAAGTACTTTTATTTAACAAACAACTGTCAGAGATGAACGGACTAATTGCATTTGCAAATAATTTGTAGCAATGACTCCAAGGGCCAACATTAAAATGTTCATGGAGAGACACATGCAGTTAATTTTGCATACACAAAGTATGCGTTTCTGTTGAAGCACTCGATTTATTTGTTTGCACAGGTATTTCCAACACGGCGGCATCACCGTTGCTTTACACCACCATAAATGATATTAAGTCGCTCCTTATCGCTAGTTCAGCATAGGGACAGAGTGGCCCTGGACTGTCATCCCATAACATTAAAATGGACAGGCAGCAGGTCACCAGCAGTTGCATCTGGCGTGGAAAGAAGCCGTCACTCGGAATCTGAAAACCGTGGCACGCACAGTACGGCAAAATGTAGCTAGGCGGAAAACGTAAGAGAAAATCTGTGTCAATACCCAACCTTTAGGAAAAATGTCCAAAACAGACACAAAGATTGTGGAAAATACTATGCAAATGTAAGTGGCCAAACATGACATTTTAAAGAAGTATTAGAGTTCAACATGGGGACATATAATGACACCCTACAAACGCAGATAAACAGCACTCGCCGTAAGGGTTAAAAAAAGGACAACTACACAGTGACATGGTAATTCAGTTATGGAGGCAGCATGAATGGACAAGCAAGAAACAAGAAAAAATGACATGTCGTAATGTTACACAAGACCAAAAGAACGTACAAACTGATACATAAAGCTATGTGAGCAAGCATAACATTTCAAAGAAAAAGTAATAACGTTCACCAACGGTGACTCTAGTCTTAGCTTGCAAACGCAAACAATGTACACTCTCTGGTACTGGAGGAAAATTACAACTCCGCAAAAATATAATACTTCAGTTACATTGTCACAATTAGTGTACAGTCGTCAAAATTAAACTTACATCATCTTCACAGCCTCCATTATTTTCGGCAAAGTCAGACAGCAAACTGTTTGCATCAAAGAATATTCATGAACTGATATTTCATGTTCCTTACAAGCGTTTTTAAACTATAACCTTATCAAATAGTATTTTTTTTCCAAGCTTTGATTCCTTGCGCAGCTTTTAAAGTTTCACTTTTGCTCAAGGTCAAAAAACAATAGCCCCTTATGAATTCACTTGAATGCGTGGGCCTACTGTGCTTGCAACCAAAAAAGCAAATCAACTGACCTTCACACAGAAGGTAAATACATTCTCACTTTGCAACACCATATGAGCATCCTTTCATGAGAACCGCTACTCCCATACGGCACGTAAACCACTGTTCCCATCAAACACTCCAGGTGGGCGCCTCTGATTTCAAAACATAGGACGCCAGTCCGACTTCAATATTAATATGAAAACATTACAACACAGACGTAGGCATTGCTCGCCGTACATTGAGCACCAACTTCCACCTTACTGTATGTGGGCCCTTATTTTGGGGACAGGAGTCGGACCCTGGAACACAGGCAAAGTGCAGGGTTGAGTAATGTACAGAGTGTTTTTCGGAAAGAACACTCTTAGAAACACACCCCAATGTGCCGTTGCACATGTATGTATGTTTTGGAACAATGGAGGCCTGCTTTCTGGGTGGAAGTTTTCCACTGCAACCCTACGAAAGGGCACATGGCAAATCCCCGGATGTGGCTTTCATGCTGTGTGCGAGTGTGAGGGAATAACTTTCAACCAGGGTAGGGGGAGTTTGTTGCAAGGGGCGGCTCTCAAAAGTGCTTCTTCTTTTTTTTTGGATGCTTCTAGAGAAACACCTTTTTTCAGTTTTTATTTGCTTTTTTGTGTTTTCTTGTGCAGACATTGTTACAATAAACTCTTCACCGCATCTTGTAGAAGGGCAAACAAAACAGCATTACCAATGGGTGACAAAGAAATGCCATTTGCTTGGAAAAATTCTGCATTTCCACAACCGATGAGGTCATTGTTGCAGAAAAACATCCCAGTAGTGGACAAAAACGTATACATGCTTCTGTTGATCAGACACCTTCCTGCCTCTGTCTCAGAACAACCTCCAGGAGAAATGTCCGATACTCTTCGTGGTGTTATGGATGAGAAAAGCACTTTGGCAGTGGGAAAAAGCCTCTTGACTAGTTTTAGCAACCTCTTCAGTCAACGGAACAAGGCTAAACAAGACATGTAACCCATATGCATGCTGCTGTAGTGGATGACGATTACATTGGCTCTAGCAATAGTGGCCAGGTCTTTGCAAAGTGCATCCATGTTGGCAAAACTGCGGTCGTAGACACAATGCGACCACTCCTTCCAATCTGAAATTGTCAGCAAAGTTTCTTTCCAGGGCATACTTGTGCAGATCTAATAGAAAGGCATCACCTATAGGCAACACAATGCGTTTTGCAATGTCAGCCAGCCTCACAACAGAGAGTGTAATGTACAGCAGTTTGACCGCCCCTTCCTGTGAACGACACCCACAGTACCTCACTGGATAATCCCTAAAGTCCCATTTCCATTGGCCAGCAAGGTAAGAAGCGCAGATTGTGGCACGTGCAGTGCCCAAAGTACCGCAAGGGGCCGCACCCTAGTAAAGCAGGCATAGTCCTTCTTCCCTTTCCACTACCTTTTGTCCAGCACGACCTCATTGGGTACGGGTTAATGGGCACACAGGATTCCACCAATGCCATCCAAGACGTTACCCTCTAACAATGTCAGTCCTGCACAACACTTCATAGGTACCGTTATGAATTCAGCCTGCTGGTGTGCTGTCACTGGACAGCTCGTCCAGTAGAAAGTTCAGTAAAAGATTGCAAGATTTGTGCAACCAACACTGACAGAGAGTTGGGGAATGAGAATACTAGAGGGACATGTACCGTGTGGCAGTTGTACGTGCTGCTCTCAAACTAAGAAATCAACTCAAATAGATCTTGGACTGAGAAATGAGTGGAGACAGAAAACACTAACTAACTGCAATTCCAAATTTGTGGTATATGTGATATGGTGTCCCTGCAAAAAAATCTATATAGGGAAGACTGAAAGAAAAATAAAAACCAGGATAACGGAACATAAGAGCTGCATAAGGAACAGAATTCATTCTGCACCTATGGTAGGACATTTCGTTGAAATGATCCATAAGGCAGAAGAATTAAAGTGGTCGGTGGTTTACAAGGTGAAAGAGAGTAATGATATGAACATCGACAGGAAGAAATTATTAACAAAAGAAAAAGAACTAATTTTTTTAACAAAATGCTGTGAGACGGGTCTCAATGAAGAAATCGAGTGATACAAAATGAAGTTATGCTACCACTTGAACTGGATATAAATTTGCATCAAAACCGTATAGTGTTGTCCAAAAAGCGATTGATGAGGAAATACGATTGAAATTAACGTGTTCAGCTTTGTAGCTGAATACAACATTTACATGTTGAAAAAAGCATTAAGAAACATATGTGAAACACAACTTTGATGGGTCAGGAAATTAGATCCTTACCTATGGTGCAGGAAAGGCAGTACCAAAGAAGAAAGAAATAAATACGGAGTAACGAAGGCAAGAAAAAAGGACCTGTAATTCCAGAACGATGACGTGACGGAATATCATTGGATAGATGGAACCGCGCCTATCTACAACAATGTAGAAAAGAACATGGAAATGGACACAAGCCGGAAGGAGGAACCGACTGTGACGCGGGCAAAAACATCCGGGTATGTGAACAGAGACAACGGAAGTCAGAAGAAGCGAGAGAACGCCGACAGCAACCCGCGAGGCAGATGGATCAAGCCCTTTAGCTAGAAGGTAAGCGAAACATCCGAGACAGCGAATGTAAGACTGTAGGAGGGAGATATAATAGAGCGGAATGTCCCTATTTCTAAAGACATGTCCCGTGAGTTAGCTATAAGAGATATTGCCGCTTAGTACACCAAGAAGCCGTTTAAAGATCACACGGGCGGAATGTTTCAATTTTTAAAGATACACCTTTTGTTTTTGCTTCTATAGATATCGGCACTTAGAACACTAAGAAGCCGTGTATAGATCACGTGGGAACCCGGGACGACCGAGGTCGTAACCATTGAAGCAAAAAGAGGCATTCATCTCGTACAAAGATCACTGAAGGGTCGGGATAAGCTGGAAACAGCAAACATGGCGGACTCTAACATGGGAAGTCCTAATTAAGGTACATACCCTAGAACTAAGTGTAACACCAGATTATGCTTATTATACATAGGATATGTAGTACCAGTTTAACCAGGAGTAACTGCAAGTGACATTTCTGTATTGATAGATGTTGCAAAAGGTGATCCCAAAAAGGCAGTACATAAGTGTTGAGAATTAAGAAGCACCTAGAGATAGATACCTGGATGGATGAAAATAAACAACCTGCAGGTAAAAGCCAGAAGGTAAATAGTGTACCACAACAGTAGGGTGAGAGCGTTGGGAAACTAAATAAATTATCAAATGCCCCTTTTTTAAGAACAGGGGAATTACGGTAAAAAATAGAGAGGGTAGGTCACTAGAAAAACGCTAAACCACCTTATGAAAAGACGTTGTGTCGTGATAATGTCCTTTACCAAGTAGTGCATGTCTAGTACTGAAGAATTGGAAGAATGTATTCTCTCATGGTAAATTGTATACCCCGAATGTAGGAATAAGACTGCATAGAAGTTGGGTTAATAATTAAATCCATTCTTCATACACTTGCTTCTCACAGATACCTTCTTGTGGAACTCTGGCCCAGAAAGGAAACAGATGTGAACCGAACACATGAGCCTTGACCAAGAAGTATAAAGAATACAAGAAGACCGAATGGTCACTACATAACAGACTGTTGCTATACAAAAATTAACCCCTGAAGAATTTCCTGAAATTATGAGAACTGATAAAGGAAAGAAACATGTTGGGTAGTGTGGATTGTAGAATGAAAGGATGTATGAATGACATAAGTGTGAATGAGTAGAGCACGATTTTTATGGGGAAGTTAGAGTACCCAGTGAAGAAAGGAGAAGATATAAAAAGTAAATGAAAAACTGCCTTCTACTGATGAACTATTTAATAACAGAGATAGGTATTAGAAAATAGAATGTTATGTAGAAGTTGTCTGTGGTCAATGATACCAAAAATAGTGGCAAATGTGTAATAATTGAACTTAGACAAAAGTGCAAGATGCTGTCTTTGTTGAGATAATTGTGAATGTATTTTTTAGTGGTGTTTTTATTGAGAGTAAATAAATTGATATTTTTGATAACAAAAACTGTTTGGAATAAGTATGTTGTAATCTAATGAGTTAAACAACATGCAGGACTGAGTTAGAAAAAGGTACTGGAGAAGCAAGGGACCCTTTAAGCATTAGTGTGGTATGTTTAGTGGTTTTGACGTTTTGAGGGTTGTCTTAAAGAGGTCCAGATAAATATTCCCTCTAGTCTCTTAAAGTTTTTTCAAGATTTGTGCACCCACGTTCATCCACTTGTGCACCCATCATCACAAAAAGGAGGTACGGAATCTTTTTCTGCACTATGTGTATGAGTGGGTTATAAGTGCCTCTACGCAGAGTATCTGCCACTGAGCGGCCATAACGTTCTTTAAAAGGACACTGTTTTTTTTCCTATCCCCTACCATTAAGTGGCACTTCAGTGATATGTGCTTGCAATGTTCTCATTTAGCCATATCATACAGGGGAAAATCGAAACAGGAACTCTCTGCTTTCCTTCTGACAATGCTACAAAATGTTTTCCCCATTAACTCACCTCCTACGTAAATTGCACAAAAAAATGCCACCAATAGCAACATTGAATGTATGGTACCAAACAAAAGCAACTTTCCAAAAGATCACTGTCTGCACAGCTGTACTTCTGGCTACGCTGCACTATTGCAACAGGCTCTTTTTCAATCTCCCCCTTCTACTGTCCGCCCTCTGGAACGCATCCAGAAGAGGAGTGCACGACTTGGGATGGTATTTCTCCTGCATTGAAATGTCACTAATAGCTTCCAGTGGCTGCAAGGAATAACCTGAGAAGACTGCATTATGCGGAAGGCCTTCTGGCCCCTGGATCCTCAATACTTTCAACTCCCTATATTTGCGTGTGCGAGCTCTTCCCTCATCCACCTCCAACTCCCTCAGGGTCAGGCGCTCCTGAAAATCCAGTTGGTGGTAGTTGTGCTTTTCCTCCTGTGGCCTCCCTCTGCAACAGCCTACCTGGCTCCCCAACACTTGAGGGGAACCATTGCCGGTTCCGGAAGCACCTCAAAGCCTTTCTCTTAGCGTCTGCCTGCTGTTTCTGCTCCTCTCCCCGGCTAACTGCCTGATGTAAATTGATTCTGCACTACTTACCTGACGACTCTATGATGTCAGCCCATGTCACTTCCCCCCGCCAGGCAAAACCCTGCACTGGCTTTCTAGCAAACCCCGCACTTGAGGACTGTTTTCTGTGCGCCTAACAGTGCATCCACCACCTGGTGTGTGCCCGTATCCTTGCACTTGGCACAATAGGCCCTTAGTTTTACCTATTGTCATTTGTTCTTCTTCCCATATACTGTACCTTCCCCTCCCTCCACCCATTCACTTTGGCGATGTAAGTCACACCTGGTCTAGTAGGGTCATTGTCTCTATCTCCCCTCTGTTTTCCATCCCTTGCCTCGTTGCACTTTGGTAGACGTGTGTGCAGGTGCATTACAAATGCCATAGCATACAAGTGCACATCATATGATAATATGCGCACAATGCATGAACCACAGTAGGATGCCTGCCACTTACCGTGTACACTGCAAAGTTGTTTTTTGTTTTTTGAAGTACCCCACTTACTGCACACTTTTAAAAAAATATTGTGCACACGCAGCACAGCCTGCATGTTACTAACTTAAAATAAATACATACGGTTCAGGATGTCTGCCCCTTACCTTGCACACTTCCACCATTCCCTTCTGCACTTATTTGTGCAAAGAGACCTTCTGGCACAGTGTTTGCATGCGCACCAGACCCACCAACGTTTTAGAGCAGTGTCTTTCGCTCCACAATTTCATTTCCATGGCTCCCATCCAGAAAATGGCCAGATGTCACACGTGGAAGCATGAAAGTACAGCCTAATCCACTGAGTTTTCGTGCAATGGAGTGTGGGGTCTGGGGGGGGGGTAAATGTAAAACAGGGTAGTGGTTTGGGTCTGTAGTACTGTCTCAGAAAACAAAAGGTTTACAGGATTGTCTGCAACGCTGCATGCAGAGTGGCAAACAAAACAGCATTGTCAATGGAGGTAATAAAATGCCATTTCCTTGGAACCACTGCAAATCTTGTTAGTTAATGCTCTCATAGTCAGTGCAGAACATCCCAGCACTGCACATAAAGTCACACATGCTTCTGTGTATGAAACACCTCCTGACCTCTGGCTGTTGGCAAATTACATCAGCATGGTCCCATGCACCTGTTGGTGGTATGGAGGAGAAAATCACCTTGGCAGTGGGAAAAATCTGCATCACTGCTGTCATCAACTTTTTGAGGTGATGGAGCAAACGTGAACACGGCATGTGACCCAGATGTAGCGCTCCATGATGCACAACCACAACATCCACACATGCACAGAGGAGAACCATGGCACCGAAACCCCACTCATACACTATGCCCCAAAAAGCCTCCACTCCTTCCAACTGAAAGTTAGTATCAAAGCTTCTTTCCATGGCATACCTGTGCAGAACTTGGACAAAGGGATCACCCACGATGAGCATTCTGCATCTGTCCATCTCTGTCAACCTCACGGCATCGAGGTTTGGGGAAATATATCAACACCCTTCCTGTGACCAACACCCTTGACAACTGATGGGATAATTCCCACAGTTCCATTTGCAAAGGCACCATGCCCAAAAGGTCATATTGTAGCATGTGCGCCTTCCCAGATACAGCGAGGGCCACACCCAGTAATCCTTATTCCGTTTCCACTATTGTATTTGCAACACTCCCACATTAGGAAGTATGCAATAGTCACACACGCATGTAGCATTCACATCCAAGACCACTGCATCAAACACTATCATTTCTGCACTGTACTGCAGACATACCTTTACACACACACAGTACAGGTCTTGTGCCATGTGAAAGCACCTCCAGGTAACAGCTCTGCAAAACCGATGCACGCTTTCAGTGCCCACATTCACCAAGAGCAGCACCCAGCACCACAAACTGCAGATAGTTATAATTGTCTTCCTCCCAGCACTCCATCAACTCCAATGATAAAATACTTCAAAGTGCAGTACAGTAGTTAGTAATCTGTGCAATGCACACTACTCAAGCACATACACTATGCAGTTGAACTCTATGCACTGGTACACACACACTTTCTCACGACAGCACTCAGTGGACACACTGCAGAACTGGTCACTCCATAAGCTCCTGCCATGCACTGGCAAATGTACCATGTGCAAACAATTAGCACACCCATACAATCAACAATGCATGCACAACTCACAAAGCACACACGAAAGGCAACAATCTGAGGAGTAGTTGCATTTGGCCATGCACCCGACAGTCTAGGCCTTGGGCACACTCAGCACAACATAACAACATAACAAAACCATGCAGGCGACCATGTAGGCATGTGCCAAAAATCACAAAGACAACATACGCACTAGTACTTCCACCCAACCGCTGCACCATAAAGCAGGGAGGCAAGGACACGTGTTCCACTTACCATAATGCAGAAACATATCGATGTGGTTGGCACCGCTACCCACTTCCAATCGCAAAGCATTATAAGCATGCCAACCAAACAAGACACTCTTCAAAACATTGGGCCTGCTCCCAAAACTCTAGTACATGCATAGAACCAATGGTGCGTACTGCACTGCAACACTTCCTAATCTGCACAATGCACACTATGCTAGCACATATAAGAACCAGTTGCACCGTGACCTCTTCCATATGTACACTATTCCGTTTGTGCACCCAGTGGCACACTGCACGGCTGGTCACGGCAGCATCTCGACCCATACACCGACAACTGTAGGTTGTTCTACCAAGTACCACACCCATGCAACCAACATTGTGTGCACTGTAGCTGAACCACACACAAAAAAGCAACAATGTGGCACCTACTTTCAACCATTTGACATACCTTTTCAACCAATGGACATACTTTTCTGTGCTAGGGCTGCATCCATGCATTGCTGGGGCTACGGACCTACCTCACACAGCACACCATAGTACACACTATGTTTAAATACTCATGTCTCTATGCATGCACTTCCCTTCTGCAAATGTGCCTGCCACCACTCATCACAGAAAGACATTGCTGCTGCAGCTGTAATGCCATAACGAATGCTGCCTGCAATGACCACACAAGATTGTTGCCTGTTGAGATATCCGCGCATTGCCAGAGCATGCACGGATAGCGCTGGCACACCACTGTCTTCTTCTAATGAGATATATCACATGAAGCATTTCTCACTCCCGCATCCTTTCCATCGCTTCTTCCAACCTCCAGATGCCGTACACTATGGTTTGTAGCCCTTTCGCCGCCTCATTGTCCTTCGATAGAACATACTGCCATCATGGAACACTTTTGATACACATACCGTCACTGGACAGTGCGTAGCAATCAACATTTTGACCACGCGGCGAACAGGGAAATAGGACACCGGAGCGGAGCTAGATATGAATAATTTTACTGCGCACACTGCTACGTACAAGAGGCCCACCCATGCACACGATGGCATAGAACCTTGCCACACACACCACAACACTATCCTCCCATACACCATGGCAGCGTTTCCCACAACCTTTGACGCACAGCACACTTCCCTCCAGTCAACCACCGGCCACGTCCAGTGTTCGCCAACAGCATGGTGTACCGCAGGCCAATGAGACTTCGGTCCGTGGAACGAACAGGGAAATGGGTCCGCGGAGCGGACGCAGATTATCCCACATTTTTTGGGGCATACATTTCAAGTCTTTGCAACAAAAGTACTGGTTGGATTTCCACCAAACAAACAAAAGCACGCTTTCTGACCCAACCCCCCGCTCCTGCCACATATTTGGTGAAAATCCGTCCAGCTGTTCAGCCTGTAGCCATGCGCAAAGTTTTTCCTCATTCAGTCTATGGAAAAAATATTTTTTGGGACCCCCCCTTATAACTTAGTCCCCGCCTGCACGAAACCTTGGCGAAAAAATTCAGAGCCAGCCATATACTTTTTTTGTAAAGTTTGTTGACCATTCCTCCAAGAGGAGCGAAGTTATAAGCCACTAAAAAAGGGCTGTGGGTTTAGCAACTTAACCATAACTACACGGCCACTACTGCGGGCCGCACAATATATATATCCTTCTCTCTCCCACTCTTATACACTCTATCCCTCCACCGCAATCTCAGCCTCCAATGCCAAATTAGTAATGTGTTAGACAACATGAAAAAAAAAAACAATAAATCGAAAACCTGCATCAAAACAAACAAAGGAGCAAATATATATTTCTAGGTCCTCCTCAGAAAGCCTCTGGTAAACAAAATGAATGGGCGGGGAGCTCCAACAAGCCATCATGCTTCAATAAAGGACAAAGATGCATTTGATGAGTGTAATTATTTCTTTAGTGTAAGACATTACTCTCTTTCTCTCTCTCTCTCTCTCTCTCTCTCTCTCTCTCTCTCTCTCTCTCTTTCTCTCTGTCTCTCACACACACACACACACAACACACAATAACATACATAACTATGCTGAACTACAACTTGTGCCTTCCAGGTATCCTATTCTAGTATGTTTTTGGGGGAAATGACAGGGTCGCCAGTACTTCCCGTACCCATCTATATCTACAGCTACTATGCACTCCATGCCACAAACTACAGACACACATACTATACTACCAGCATAACAGCCTCCACACACAAGAATTAACAAAGATCTGCTAAACACCTCCAAATGCTTCCTGTGTCATTTTATTAACATGTTGTTATTATAACCAGAGGTAAACCATTACAAAACATTCAATTTAAGTCGCTCTATTGTTCTTGAAATAATTACGCACTTTTCAGTGCCCATATCATACCAGCAAGTTTCCTAAATGTATGATGGCCATCACCTATTAAATAAGCATGTGCAAACTGGTTAAGAGCAAAACTCGAACCCCTGTGGTTTCAATGTGTTCAATGTGCAGGCTTTTCAAGCGTTTCCCATGGTTCGAGGTAGATAGCCCCACCATTCCCACCCCTTCATGTCTATATAAAGAAGCATGTGTAGAACTGGGAACAGTTGGCCATCAGAATATGAAGAGGCAGGAGCAATCGAAGACAATCTATCAATGGACATTTGTATAGTTAAGGGGACAGTGCAGGGTTGCAGTCTAAGTAAGGTTAGAGTAGTTTGAATCGAGAATAGCTCCCAATTAGAGTTAGGAAATGAGACTAGGATTTTTGGGAGTTTGGGCATTGGCTCACATATTTTATGTGGTGTGAGTAGCACACACACAAAGCAGTCTTAGGAAGGTGTTCATTTTGTAGGTGGGGAAGAGAATGCCACAATCATTCTCAGGAACCTTTTAGTTTTGCATGTTCGAGGAAAGCATAACAAAGCATTCTTAGGCATGCAGACTTTATTTGTGTAGGTAACAAGCGGACGTGCCCGAGCATTCTTAATCACATGTTAATTTTATAGATGGAGAAGAGAACATTCTAAAACATTCTTAGGAACATATAATTTATGCATTTAAAAACCCATAATTTTTGGAGGCGAGCTGAGAACATGCAAAAGCATTATTAGTCATATGTTAATTTTAAAGGTGGAGGAGAGAACACAGAACAGTATGCTTAGTTAAATATGTGTTTATAGGTGGAGGAAAGTGCATGCCAAAGCATTCGTAGGCACACATCATGAAGGTGGAGGTAAGTACACCAGTGGTAATAGCGTGTATTTTCCCCATTGGGCCTTATGAGGAATGGGCACTAACCGTTCCGCCAAACCCGTGATCTGGCGCTAATAGCGCCGGGGGGTTGGCGGTAGGGCTAATAGTGCTGCAGTAATAGCGCCGGCGTTACCACCCAACTTGTGATGAGGCCCTATGTGTGTAGGTATGAAGAGAGTATGTCAAAGCATTCTTACTCACATTTTCATTTTATAGGCAGAGGAGAGAGCAAGCCAAAGCACTCTTAGGCACATTTCACTTTAGTAGGTCAGTACAGAGCATGCCAAAGCATTCCTAATCACATGTTAATTACATAGGTTTAGTAGAGAGTACATCACATCATTTTTAGGCACATGTCATGTTGTAGGTGGAACAGAGCATGCAAAAGCATTCTTAGTTGCAACTTCAATTTTGTAGGTGGGAGGAGAGCATGCTAACTCATTCTTTTTCACACAATCTTTTCAAGAGAGCACACCATAGCATCTTAAGGTGCACAACATTTTGTAGATGGGCAGAGAGCACTCCTACCCATTCGTAGGCACGCTTAATTTGTGTAGGTGGGAAGAGAGCACATCAAATCACTTTCAGTCACATGTTTATTTTATAGGCGCAGGAGATCCTGCTACGCATTGGTAGGAGCACATCATTTTGGTAGTTGGGATAGTGCACCCCAGAGCATTCTTAGTCACAGATTCATGGTATAGGCAGATGAAAGCATACCAAGGCATTATTTGCCACGTGTTAATTTTATAGGCAAAGGAGAGAGCATCCCAAAACATTAATAGATGCAATAAATGTTGGTAGTGAGCAGATAACATGCCAAAACATTCTAAATCTCACATTCATTACAGAGGAGGAGAGAGCATGCCAAATAATTCTTAGTTACTCATTCAATTGATAGGTGGAGGTGAGAGTGTGCCAAAGCATTTTTAGTCACATGTTTATTTCATAGATGGAGGAGATAGTACCCACAAAACGTTTTCATCACATCTCAGTTTATAGGCAGAGAAGAGTGCACCAAAACATTCTTAGGTGCATATCATTATTCTAGGTGGGAAGGAAGCATGCCAAAGTGTTCTGAGACTTACTTGCATGCTATAGGTGGAGATGCCCTCTACCACAACGGTGTGCCGCATGCAGGCTCTTGCCTCCTCCAACAGTGTGAGGCTGATGTGTGCTGATTGGCCTCCCCATAACTCTGGCATCGCTGTGGAGGTCTGCCACAATGATCTTCATCTTCCTCCTCATGTCATTCCCAACACTGCATGTGACAATCACAAGAGAGTTCATGTTGGTAGTTAATTCTGCATATTGAGCATTTTTGACAGCGAGCAATACTGGTCCATTGACCATGCAAGTTAATAAGGTCCACCATGTAATTTAGGATGATGTCCAGCACTTCTAAAATGAAGTTCCTCGAACGCTGCTCCTTCTCCCCTTCTTTTCTTCCCTCTTTTTCTTTGGGTGCCATCTCCTATGTTAAGATTCATCTAGATACATTTCTGGATCTTGCAGTAGGTCTCCTAGATACTGTTTAGAGGGTACTTTTTTGTTTGCCTGTGTTTCTGAGGATAGGTGTTAATTTCTGGTTCATGGGATGTGATACAAAAATGTTTTCCACACCATCACGTGTGCAAGCGCCTGTGTTCTTCTTTTGTGTGCATCTGACAGATGTACTTACAACATGCCATGTGCTTCATTTATTTCATGCAACGTTTCTACAAAGCAAATTGGTTGGGGTTTCTTTGTGGAAACATGAAGGTCAATGAAATACATGATGGAATGTGTGCGTCTTTGTGCTATTGCCTGTCCTGTTGACATGCGCAGGTGGTATCAAGTAATTCAGCTACAGAATATTCACCACCCACACTTTCAGTGCAGAATATTAATTGCCAAGAAATTCACCTATAATATATAATTAAAAAAAAGGTACAAATAGTACGTTTGGGAAAGTGTTGTTTTTTAGGGTGGGTTGCGGGAATGAGAGTTAATGGGGGCCGCGAGGAGTTTTGTTCCAGAGTTTACTATTGCTCTTAATTTGAAAATGGTGAAAACTCAAAAATGAAACGTTTGGGAATAAAACGAATCCTTGTTAAAAAGTCATGGAACTACAGATGTTTTTGAAAATATGTCCCTTAATCTTTTTACTTAACTTTATTGGTGCTCCACTTCTCTAACTTTGTTTGTATCTTTTTCATGCAAAGCCAAGAGGAGATGCAATTAGGAAACAATGTATTATGTCCTGAAATCATGAATTAAATAGAATTACCAGAACATATTTTGCCAAAACCAAAACTCAAGCCTAGACAGTTAACAAAAAGATCACATTACTAAAAGACTTTTCATGTTTTATGCTTCACACTGCTTATACACAATCGCTGTAATGAAAACAGAAATATGAAGACCAAAGTAATTGGGACAATATGGCTGCAAACCTCAAAACCTTGTGAGGCTTCACATATAACTGGGTTTTGACTTGCTGCTGGCATGAAGCAAATCAGACCAGTGTTTACACAGCCGCCTCTTGATTCAGTTTCCCATTGCACTTATGGACACATCCTTCCCATTGTTTCTCAGACTTCTGCTGATGATTTAGAAACCCCAAACTACTGGCTTGGCAGACAGCAGTGAATGGTTTGGATATTCAAGAGTGGGTTGTGGCAACAAGTGCCACAGTCCTCCTTCACGCACAGACTGCATACTACGTGGTACTCGTGTTTGTCTTGTCAATTATATCTATGAGAAAATACAAAACAGGTGCTTAATGCAAAAATAGCCGAGAGTCGTTCAGGAAGGGGTTGAACACAAATTAAGACAGGTTTATTGATCTGTACCCAGAGGGATAGGAGTGAATGCACCATTTACAGAGACAATTAACATTGGTGGAAAATGGAATGTTAGTAGGAAGAGACCGAAATAACTTTTTTCTTTTACTTGCTCCATGTTTAACTCATATATTGTCCTCAAATATCCTGTTAAGATATTAACTAGTCTTGACTTTTCCATTTTATTTTTGCACCAGTCTTAGGGAGTGCTGCATTGCAACACACCTGTAATTGGGTAGTAACATAGATATTTGGAGGTTTATAACTATGAAATGCATAGTGACCATAGTTATCATTAACAGGACATGCTCACTTGATATGTGTTTGCAATGAGTGTTGAATGTAGGCTTTCTGTGTCACTCTGCAAGCGCTATGTCACTTCTGGAGTGTATTGTTTATTTAGTATTATACATGTATGTATTGTATTTTCGTTTCACAACGCTATATCCATAGTCGAAAGAGTCCCCTCTGAAACCCATCTCGAATTGTCTGGCTTTTTTTTTTAAAGCAGGCAAGACTTTGCAAGGCTGGTTTTAAAGCTAAACATAAATAGAGTACTGAAACATTGTTGAAACCTAGCTCGAACCTTTGGTTAATTGGAAACCCTAGTCATGTCGTGGGTACCATCTTTTTCACTCTCACTGTGACCCCAAGAAATATTAAGCAAATAACCTAAAACAAATAAAAAGTAGGTGTCACTGTGATACAACCCTAACATTCTGCCATCCTCTGGAACTGCTTTCAATCATGAGCTGGAAAGGAGAACGTGTACATCAGTCAATACAAAAGGGGAAAGAGACCAGCCCTAGAGCAATTTACCTCCAACCCCAAAAATGTATACTAATTCTAAGCACTGGCAACTGTGTTATTTATGTAGGGCCATGAAATGAGGTGAACTTACTTGGGCTTTGGACTCTGCCATCTGGGTACGCGGGGATCCTACAACCTCTCTTTCATCTGGCATGTAATGTAATGCAGTGAAAAATGGTGTTGTACAGCACACCGTCTGCCATTTTATATTGCCTCGTGGTGCTAGGCCCTTTAAGGGGGGTATTGGGTGGAGGAGGAGAGGCAATATGCAAAACCTACTGTGTTGAAGTATGCAGACCATATCACCTTGTGTTCTGTGTTCTGTTAAGTATGTGGCTTAGTTGTGATGAGGGAACCTTGGGAAGAAGGGCCCCCAGGTGTAGGTATCCTGCTCGATTTTCAACTAATGAGTTCTGCACCGAGATTAATCATGGGTTGGAATTTGCTACAGTGCTGATTGTAAGTAGTTGTTTGGAGATGCGTAGAGTCCAGATGGTGTTGGTTTGAGTGAGGTTACAAGGTGTTAGCTGGTGCTCATCTTTAGTATGTGAGTTGCTAGTGGATGCATGTAACAAACAATCGAGAAACCACACATTACAAGAAATAAGGGATCCTAACATGGGATCAAAGGATATGGAAGGCGTAAAAGGCATATCAAAGCACTTAAAAGCATTGCAAGACCTGAAATGGCATAATAAGGCAGAACAGAACCTCCACCCACACTCCTACCATGGGCCTCATGTAAAATGTAAAAAACGTAAACAGTACATCGAAAACCTGGACCAAAACATACTAACGAGCAAATATATATTTGTAGATTTGTAGGTCCACCTCAGATAGTCGGGGGTAAAGAAAATAATGACCACAAAGTTGCAACAGACCATAAAGCTTCAATAAAGGGCAATGATGAATGTTATATGTGTAATCATTTCATTACCGTAAGCTATTACCACACACACACAAACACACATCATCGTTTATGAAATCAGCTGGAGCAAAATGGTTAGAGCGAAACTCAAACCCTGAGGTTTCAACGAGTTCGAACAAAGCAGGCTTTTCTGGCTTTTCCCAAGGTTTGAGATAGGTGGCACGACAAGTCACACCTCTACATGTCTATATAAAAGAGAATGTGTAGAACTGGGGACAGTCTGCAGTCAGATTTTAAAGAGGCAGGAGCAATCCAAGGCATTCTAGGTGGAAAATTACATTTATGTAGTTAGGCGGTAGTGCAGGATGGCAATCTAAGTAAGGTTAGAGTAGTCTTGAATCGAGAATGGCTTGGTGTTACATTTAGAAAATTAGGGTTGGACTTTGGGGGGGGGTTGGGAACAGAAGCCATGTTTTGCTTTTGAGATGGGCAGCATGCATACAAAGCAATCCTAGGCAGATATTGATTTTGTAGGTGAGGAAGAGGATGACACAATCATTCTTAGGCATAATTTATTTTTGTAGTTGGAGGAACGCAAACCAAGTACTCTTAGGCATATTTCAGTTTTGTGGGTGGAGGAAGGCACACCAACGCATTCTTAGGCATGCCCACTTTATTTGTGTAGGTGGGAAGAGAACATGTCAACGCATTTTTAGGCACATGTTCATTTTATAGGTGGAGAAGAGAACACTCTTAGGCATACATCATTATTGCAAGTGGGAAGAGAGCACAACACATCATTCTTAATCATATGCTCATTCAATAGGTGGAAGAGAGAATACACCAAATAAGCATTGTTTAGGCAAGGAGAGCGTGCCAAACATTATTAGGTACTCGTCAGTGTTGGTGGTGGGTAGAGAGAACATCAAAACATCATAAGTTACGTGTTAACTTAAAAGATTGAAAAGAGCACACACAGTATTCTAAGTTACACATTTATTTTATAGGTGGATGAGAGAGCATGCCAAAGCATGCCTAGTAACACATTAATTATATAGGTGGAGGAGAGCACACCCAAACATTGTTTAGTGTACACCATTTTTATAGGAATAAACAGAGCGAGCACACCAAAGCATTTTAGGAATTGTATGCAAACAGCAGTTTGGTAGCTGGGCCCAGAGCATGCCATTTTATAGGTGGGGTAGAGCATGCAAAAATATTCTTACATGCAACTTCAATTTTGTAGGTGGGAAGACAAGATGCCAAATCATTCTTAGTCACTCAAACATTTTATGGGAAGAGGAGAGAGCATGGCAAACATCTTTATGAGCACAACATTTTTTGTAGGTGGGCAGAGAGCACACCAACCCATTCTTAAGCACACTTTATTTTGTAGGTGGGAAGAGTGAACGCCAAAGCACTTTCAGTCACAGATTTATTTTATAGCTGGAGCAGAGCCTGCCTACACTGTTTTAGGAGCATGTCATTTTTGTAGGTGGGAATCGAGCATGCCAAAGCATTCTTAGTCACACATGATTTTTATAGGCAGGGGAGCGTGCACGCGAAATAATTTTTTCACGTATGTATTTTTGGTAAGTGACCAAAGAGCACATCAAAGTAGTCTTGGGCAAATTTTCATTGTGAAAGAGGATGTGAGAGCAGATCAAAACTTCTTACGCACATGTTTAATTTATAGGGGGAGGAGATAGCATGCCAAAGTGTTCTTAGTCACACATCCATTTGTAGGAGGAGAGCACACTAACACATTCTTAGAGGCACATTATTTTGGTAGGTTAGAAGGGGGCGTGCCAAAGCATTCTTATGTGTACAATCATTTTTGAAGCAGAGGAGAAAGCATGCCAAAGCATTCTTAGTCACATGCTCATGTTACAGGCAAAGGTAAGAGCAGGCCAAATAATTATTTCCCCACACATTCATTTTAAAGGTGTCATACAGTGCACACCAAAGTATTCATAGTTAACCATTCATTTTATGGGTGGAGCAGTGGGTACACCAAGGCAATCTTAAGCACACTTTTTAGTTGAAAAGAGAGCATGCTAAATAATTTGTTGTCCTAGATTCATGTTATATTTATTTATTTATTTTACATTTATGAAGCGCGCTAAGTCCAGGGGCATCAAGGCACAGTTACAAGACCAGTCACACATCAGGCATAGTTTATAATAGATAAGACATCATTGTTATACATTCCAAGTAAAGAGACTGCCAAAGTCTTTTGCAAGGGAGGCCATTGTCTGTGTGTTCAGGCGAACATTAGACAGCGGCCAGTTAGGTGAACTGAAGTGTTTTTAGTGACTTGTGGAAGGTCCAGTGGAAATGCTCAGCTCTCATGAAAGGAGGGAGAAGGTTCCAACGTCTGGGAGCAATGGCGGAGAAGCTGGAGCCTCCCACTTTGGCTCATTTTATTTTAGGTTCGGTGAGACGATAAGCAAAGGCATCCCTTGTTGGTCTAGAGGAGACAGCTTTCACACTTTGTGTGCATGGTAGGGTGGGGTATCGTTGGAAAGGCATCTGTGCATGATGGAGAGTGTTTTAAAGAGAATCTGCTCACGAACAGGGAGCCAGTGGGCTTTGTTTCATGTCTGCTGTGATATGCTCCAGTTTGGGGATATTCAAGGCTGCTCTTATTACGTTATTTTTTATAACCTGCATCTCTCTGATGTTTTTGGCCGTGGTGCCTGCAAGGAGGGCATTGCAGTAGTTAAGTCTTGATCCGATTGTGGCCCTGGCTATAGTGGGGCAACTATCTGGGTAGAGCAAGGGGCTTGCTGAATTGATCAATTTTGTTGTGTAGTCAGCTGAGGAGGCAATAGCACTTACTTGTCATGAGAGGGATAGTGTGTCATCCAGGTCACTCTTAGTGTTTCACAGAAAGTGAAGGTGGTAGCATGATGCCGTCAATATTAAAGGAGGAGTATTGTGGATAGAGCTTCTTGATCATGGATGGTGTGCCTACCAGCAGGATTTTTGTTGTGTCATCATTTAAACACAAGCAGTGGGTGGCCATCCATGCCTGGATAGACGTATAGATGGAGTTTAGGGTAGTAGAGTCTTGAAGGTAATTGCCAGAGAGGGGGAGTGATATGTGTGTATCATCGGCATAGTTTGTGTAAGATATGCCGATTGAGTCTAGGAGGATGAAGAGCAGTTTTCTAAAAATGGTGTACAGAGTGGGGGATACACATGGTCCTTGTGCTACACCAAAGGTGATGAGTGCTGGTGGGGTGCTGGCGTTCTCTGCGAATACTCGGATGGCTCTGTCGCTTAGGAAGGAGTCAATCCAATTCGGGTCCTCAAGGGAAAAGTTTGCCGTAGATGCGAGGAGAAGACCTAGTATTTTGTGGTCCACCAAGTCAAAAGCAGCAGACAACCCTAGGAGTAGCAGTAGTGCAGGCATTCCATTGTCCCTAATCTCATCAATCTGAATTTTTAGAACAATTAGCGCTGATTCAGTCCCGTGTCCCGGGCAGAAACCCGACTAATGCAGGCCTAGGATGTGGTTTGCTTCCAGGTAATTTAGAATTTGCAGATAAGCTGCTTGGTGTCACAAATCAGGTAACAATGTATAAAGGATACTCACTCCAAAGGCCCGCCAGATTCGGTAACAAAAGACTTCACCCTGAAAATCGGATCTGCTCTGCTTCCCCCGCCCCCAAAATAAGTCCTTCTCAAAATACACCCCACTGCCCATAAATATGTACGGGACAGATGGGTAAATCACTTGGAAGGGCGAGTACGAAGTAAACGCCCGAAGGACACCAGGCTGAAACAACAAAAGAAATGGAATCAGAACGTGTTCCTGTATCAACAGGCAAGAACAAAAGAATACAAGGTGCTAACTAACCTGAATGACCAGGTCTGCAAGCCTTACAGGTGTGGCAAGAAAAATCCCTGTCTAGTACATGGCCCCTGTAAGAGAAAGAAAACCACTTCTAAGAGACCGGACAAAGATATTATCAAACCTTTGCCACCTACCCGGAACAACAATAGGAAGCAGGCCTTACCATGAATGCAACAGGAGAATAGCCAGGATGAATGCTTGTCCGGATGGAGGGATGAAGTGGACTCCAGGGAAACGTACACAAGGAAGGAGGGAAGGTAGTATGGGGACTAACCCAGGAGGAACAAGGGTCGTGCTAGTGACGGGTTGCAGTGCTGATTTTACTGCGCAGCGTCCAAGTCCTAGTGTCGGGAACTCCAGACAGAGGGGACAGAAGACTAGGGTAAGGTGTGTCCAGGAGGGCAGTAGGAGTCAAGAGGGCCAGGACAACAATTGCAGGCTAGGTCAGTAAGCAGATTCAGCCAAGAAAATGTATAGAGTGTATGCATGAGTTTCACCATCAGTGTTCCTGACTGGGCCACTGCTGGCGCATGTGTGAGGGGCAGATCTTCCATTGTGTGAGCCAAGTTTGTCTCACCAGAGTTCCTGGATAAGAGTCCTGCAGCCATGTCTCAGAGATCCTTGAGAGATCCTAAAACGAGTCATGTATCCTACCCAGCTGTGAAGACCATGGACCTGTCCTAAGGGGACTGGAGTCAGACCTTTGCAGCAGCCCCGGTGGAGCCCTGTCTGGGTGGTGATCTTCAGAAGGCCTTTGGTGGTGCTTCAACCATTGGAGTAGTGGGGCCAACCATTCCCCACATCTCCTCAGTAGCCAGACATCTGGAGTAATCGGAAGCGCTCCTGGAACCATTCCATGGACTGACCAACTCCAGTTTTGGCTACTGCGGTAGAGGTGTTGTGGTTCCACGTTTAAGCTCGGAACTTAGCTTGTTCTTGTCCAACCTGTGAAATCTCAGCATTCTAGCTTTAAAGGGACTTGAGATAGGAGGCTGGCTATCCGCAACAGCGTTGTGTCCCTTTGTGTCGCTGTGCATGGGTGACAATCATCAAAACCAACTTCCCCACATCTGGTCCTCTGACTAGATAATGATAAAGATGATGATGATGTGTTATTTATATAGCGCCTTAATTCAAAGGGCTTTACAGAGCACATATTTACATACAATATCACTCATTAATCGACCTCGGAAGGATGAAAGGCTGAGTTGGCCTTGCCGGGATTCGAACCTGCGACCTGCAGATCATGCTCAGATCGCAGCAGAGAGCGCTCAACCCGCTGAGCTATCTTACCAGCTTAGCCTTAGCCGGCTCTTACCGGCTAGAGGAGTGCTTGTTAAGCACGTTTTTCTAAAGTCAACCTATGGTATACAGAGCCCCAATTTCTAATATAAGTCTGTACCACTCAAGGTTTTGGTAGTATGTTAGAGCAGCCAGGCTTATGCTAGGAGGGAGATGTGAGGTGTACATCGGTACAAAGAACTTAGTACATAAATAGGCCCAAAGAAACACTCACAAAATTGTAGTTATATAAAAATATTTAATATACACAAGGTAAAGTTAAATCTTCTGATAAATAAGTACCACTTCAAACTAATCCACAAAATAAAATCAATGCAATACTTAAAGTGAGTTAACCATAATGTAACAACTTTCATGATCAATGGATACAATTCATAGGTAAGTAAAACCACCATTTGTAGAATGTTCAGTGAGAGGAATACAATGGTGAACAGCACCAACATCAATAGGTAAGCACTTTTTAAGACTTGTAATACCCTTTCAGAGGCCTTAGGCTTTAGCAGTCTATCCCTATTGTAGAGGAGCAGTTACATGCCTCTGTAGGAAATCCCACCCCCTACCTCCTATATTTTGGAAGCCTGAGATTGTACCATGCTTGACACCAGCAGTTGTGCCAATAACGCAGTGGATATTCGAAAGAAGGTACCCACTGAGAAAATCCTATCGAATGTATCCCCAAAAAGACAATAATCTGAGGGAGGAACTCCCTGAAGGAATATGAAAAGGAGCAAAAAGAGGAGCTGGTGACATCACGAAAGACGAGCGTGACACCCTGAGGACACTGGCTGAAGTGAATACATGGATCTTGCAGAAACTGACAACGAAGTTAAGAATTGAGTAAACTTTCAAATGCAAAAAAAAGATTGCACGTGGGCAAAGCACTGCAGAAAATGCAAGCCGTTCAATAACTGTACAGGCGTTGTAACGCAAGTAGATTAAGTAATCTTAGAATGTGGCTATTTATTTATTTATTTTGATATTTGTATAGCGTACAAAACCAGAGGCATCTAGGCGCTTTTAGCTAAAGAGAGTTGGTTACATTGGTTACTTACAGGGGTAACAGGTTACAGTCATTGCATGATTGGCTCACAAGGGTAATAACTTACAGCGGTAGCTCGCATTGATCGCAGGACAACTGCACAGGAGAACTTCACCTCATGATAAAGAGTATTACATCAAAAGCATGCAGTTGCAGGTGGATAAACCGTGACATAAGTTTGGTGCACAGGTTGGAAAGTGTAACCTCATGGTACAGGGAGCTACAGCAAAACGTCCAGTTGCAGGTAGGTGAAAGGCGACATAGGTTTGGGTGCACAAATTGGAAAGCCTCACCTCATGGTATGGGGAGCTACATCAAAACATGCAGTTGCAGGTAGGTAAGGAGCAAGCAAGTTGTAGGGCAAGCTAGTAGTAAGGAGTGCAACATGAAAGCAACCAACATAGTCGAGCGATGGCGTGAGGAGATGGGGGGTGTGGTTAGGGGGAGTGGGGTGAAAGTGATTGGCTGACATAGGAGCTGAAGCCGGCAGGTCTCTTTAGTGTGACCAAGTGGAAACAGTGGACAATGTAGGCATTACAGAGTGCGTAAGAGTGGCGTTTTAGGGTAACATAGGAGGGGGGGCAGCAGAAGCGGCAGACAGGCATTATGTGCACATAGGTATGGCAGGGAGATAACAGAGACATGTGATTTACGGGAAATAAATACTTTCAGGGCATCAGCTAGACAAAGCAAAAGCACAGTACTAAGATATGCAACAGGGTTTCAGCAAGGCATTTCGGTGGAAGATGCGAGTGTCATTGTAAGGAATTGCAGAAAAACAGAATCACCGTTCAGCGCAGGGCCATTCCAGGGTAGGCGACATGGCAGGCTATATGTAGTGAATAGACTTCAAGCAAAGCCGCCATTGTATAGAAACTGGACATCGGTGTCATGAATTTAGTAAGCCAGGACCCATGGAGCGAAAAGGCGAGAACTGTGTCACAGCAAAAATAAGCTGAGATTGTGGAAACAAATGGCAAGGCTGTCTGGCCTGGTATCAAAACTGAAGTAGCCAAGGGCGGTTATATATTCTTGAAGGCAGTGAATGTGTGAAGCTGAATCATCCCTTGTTAAGGTGCGAAGAAAGAACACCCAGCATACCAAGTTTTATTAATTTAAGACATTTAAATGCAGCAAAATTGACCAAATCGTGGTCTCCTGTCACGAGAGCCAAGGATGGAAATAGAGTTGAACTTGGAGTCCTAGAACAACAATAGTGAAAGCCTGTACTCCCTTATATTGCAAGAGACAAGAATACTTTGCAAGGCCAAGTTCAAAGACAATCTGCATTGCAGAATGCATGGGTGATGAGAGATGTAGAGCTAATTGGGTGGTGAGGTAAAGTCCACCTCCTGGCACCTGGGTCTGAGCTTTCTTGCTGCTAAGTGAACCGAATGTTCCAGACAATGCGCAAGCATGCCAACCAATTATAGAGGGCCATATAATGAAGGGCCTTATAGTTTGAAGATCAATGATAAACTGTGTACTTAATAGTTATGTTATGTTATGTTACTTGCCATTTATATAGTGCCTTATATATCATTGGTATGACCTCACAGCGCTGGTAGGTTGAATGCCCTCAGGAACCGTAGTTCAAGTCAGTAGAGAGACAGAGAGTGTCGTATGGTGCATGGGCGCACTGGATATGTGTGCAGCTGGTGTGGTTGTTGGATGATAGCTGCTTCTTAGTGGTAGGTGTGGTACTGAGGAAATCAGTTGGATATGTTCAGTCTGGAGGGTGGACACCCAGACTGGGTTCTGGCTGCGTTAGGCCTGAGGAACGCCTAAGCTAGCCAGAATGTGCTCAGCTAGCTTTGTTTTATTAGGGTGATGAGGTGTTCATGGGGGTATGTGAACAGCTGGGCCGAAATATCAGGGTATAACCGTGTTTTAGTTGAGTGATGGTGTATAGGAGAGAGTAAGCGTAGTAGTGTGATATGGTGGTTATCAGTAAAGCGCCTGAGACCAGGCACGTAAGCAGGACAGTGTGGACGTACATAGCGACATACATATATAAAGCAACAGGATGGATAGGGGTATATATGGGATACAGATAAATATGGGGATACACGTACATAGCATATATAGGAGATACAGATATTTGGTAATGTCTTGGTGAATAAGTGTTGCCACCATCCGCACCAACCGCAACATCCATAACATCCGTGTCATCCGTAATATCCATACTGTTCGCAACATCCGAAGCATCCGTAACATCCGCAACAACCATAACATCTGCACCATCCGCACCATTAGTAACCTCCACACCAACCGTAACATACGCACCAACCGTAACATACGCACCAACCGTAGCATACGTACCATCTTTAACATCCGCACCATCTGCCGCAGCAGCCGCACCGTCTGTGACATCTGCAACATCTGCATCATCCGTAACATCTGCACCATCTGCACCAACTGTAATCTACTCACCAACTGTAGCATATGTACCATCTGAAACATCCACTGCAGCATCCATACCATCCGCACCATCCTCAACATCTGCATCATCTACACCATCCTTGCAGGAATGCACCTTCTGCGACATCCACATCATCTGTACCATCCATGACAACCGCAACATCCGTGATATCCGTAGCATCCGTGACATCTGCGACTTTGCATCATCTGTAGCATCCATACCAATTAGTGGTGTCCATACCATCTGCAACATCTGTAACATTTGCACCATCTGCAACGTCTGTACTAACCGTAGCATCTTCCAGATCCGTAACATCTGCGCCATTCGCAACATCTGTGACATCCGCATCATCTGCACCATCCATAACATCCATGATATCTGCACCATCTGTGTCATTCGCACCATCCACGCCATCCAAGACATCCGCTCCATCCGTGACATCCATTCCATATCTTTGATCTCCATCCGTTCCATCCTCTCCATCGGTTCAATCCACTCCATCCGTTTCATCTACTCTGTTTGCTCCATATACTCCAACCGTTCCATCCACTCTATCCGTTCCATCCACTGCATCTGTACCATCCGTACGATCCACTCCATCCGTACCATCCACTCCATCCGTATCATCCGCTTCATCCGTAGCATCGACTCCATCCGTAGCATCCACTCCATCCGTACCATCCACTCCATTTGTACCATCCAATCATCCGTTCCATCCACTCCAACCGTTCCATCCACTCCATCCATACCATCCACTCCATCCGTTCCATCTACTCCACCCGTTCCATCCACTCCATCCATTGTATCCGCTCCATCCGTTGCATCCACTTCATCAGTTCCATCAGTTCCATCCACTCCATCCATTCCATCTACTCCATCCGTTCCATCCACTCCATCCACTCCATCCGTTCCATCCACTCCATGTACTCCATCCGTACCGTCCACTCAATCCGTACCATCCACTACATCCATACCCTCCACTCCATCCATACCATCCACTCCATCCATTCCACCTGTTCCATCCACTCCATCTTTTCCATCCACTCCATTGGTTCATTCCACTCCATCCGTTCCATCCACTCTATCTGTTCCATCCACTCCATCCGTTCCATCCATTTCAACTGTTCAATCCGTTCCATCCATTTCATCCGTTCTATCCGTTCCATCCATTTCAACTGTTCTATCCGTTCCATCCATTTCAACTGTTCTATCCCCCCATCTGTTCCATCCACGCTGTCTGTTTCATCTACTCAATCCGTTCTATCCACTCTATGCGTTCCATCTTCTCCATGCGTTCCATCAATTCCATCCACTCTATCTGCTTTGTCCACCTCGTTGGTTTCGTCCACTAAGTCGGTTTTGATCACTCCAACGGTTTCAACCACTCCATCGGTTTCTGCCTCTCTATCAATTTCATCCGTTCCATCCGTTTCACTCCCTCTATCCGTTTCACTCACTTTACCCGTTTTAGTCACTCTATCCGTTCCATCAGCTCCATTTGCTCTTTTATTTTCACTGCTCGAACAACCCTGAATTTCTGTTTACTGTGACTATTCATTCCATTTGCTCTATGCATCGACTCCTTATGGGAAGAGCCACGTTTTCAGTAATTTGCGGAATGACAGGGAGTCTTCGGTGTGTCGGATGTGGGGTGGAAGCAAGTTCCATAGAGTGGGGGCCAGGGCTGAGAACGAGGATCCTCCTATCCTGACTGAGTTGGTGTTTGGTATCACTAAAAGGAGGGCAGAGCTTGATCTTAGAGTGTGCGGTGGGTGGTAGGGTTTAAGCTTGTCCTGTAGGCATAGAGGCCGGTTTTGTGCACTGCTCGGTGGGTGATACATAGGGTTTTGAAAGTCACCCTTCGTCCAAATGGGAGCCAGTTAAGAGTTCTGAGAGCTGGAGAGGTGTGGCCTCTTGGGCCCAATGCTAGAGGCATTTTTGCTGCAGCGTTTTGTGCTCTTTGTAATTTAATGAGGTGGTATGCTCGGACACCGAGAAAGAGGGATCTAGCATAGTCCAGTCTTGACATTACAATAGATTGAACAGCGGCAAGTCTGTTAGTAAAGGAGAGGTACGGAAAAATGTGTTTAAGAATTTTGAGGTGGAAATGGCAGGACTTAGAGACGTTGTTGATTTGGCGAGAGAGGGTTAGGTCAGAGTTGACAGTGCATCCAAGGTTTTTTACTGTGGCCGAGGTGGTGGGTGGATTGCCCATGGATGTGGGCCAAGTTAAAGGGTGGGGAAGAAGCTCGATGTTGCCGCATACCAGGATTTCGGTTTTAGTGGTGTTTAGGAGGAGGTGGTTTGTAGTCATCCAAAGGTCAATGTCAAGGAGGCAGGCTACAAGGTCGGGCTGAGAGTTGGAGTCTGAGTCGAGGAGTTTTAGGATTATTCGGGTGTCATCGGCATAGTATATTGAGCGGGCAGATTATTAAAGGGAGGGTGGACATATAGGGATTGGACAGGAGGGCTCATATGCATGCTCCTTGTGGTACTCCGGTATTGACTGGTTGGGGGACGGAAGCAAAGGTGGAGAGGAGGGTCATTTATTTCATGTTGTTGAGGAAGGAGGCTATCCATTTGAGACCGTTTCCACGGATTCCTATGGAGTGGAGGCGGACAAGGAGGACTGAGTGGTTGATTGTGTCAAAGGCGGCAGAGAGGTCTAGGTGGATTAGTGCAGCGCATCCCACAGAGTCTGCAGTGATCTTAAGATCATCCCAGATTGAGGTCAGAGTGGTTTCGGTTCTGTGTTGTGGTCTGAAGCCTGATTGTGCAGGGTATAGGAGGTTGTTGGATTCGACAAAGGCATTTAGTTGGGAGTATTCGGTTCGATCGATGAGTTTAGCAAGGTACCTGGTGTTTCAGATGGGGCGGTAGTTTTTGGGGTCGAGGGATGTTTTTTTTAGAAGAGGCTTGACATGTGCAGTTTTCAAGGCATCAGGGAAGATTCCAGAGTTGAGGGAGCCATTTAGGATGGATCTTGTGTATTCTCCTGTGCAGGTGGATGAGAATATTTCTTTGAGGATTGAGGCGGGGCAGGAGTCAAGGGGGGATCCAGATGGTTCTGATCAGAGAGAAGGTCTAGAAATTTGTCTCTCGATATTGGTGCAAATGAGACGAAGTTGGGTTGAAGATTACATGTTTTAGTGGTAAGTATAAGTTGTCACCTGACAGTAGCTAGCCAATCACAATCCCAGACCTTATTGAAAGTATACTTACATGTTCCCCTCAAATGTATCACAATACCTCATGGGTTTTTCTTATTTGCCACATAGAATGACGTCACATCTGATGTTTTTTTTGCCTATAAGGATATTCTTATGAGAACTGCACTGAGAGCTCGAGCGAACATCCATTGATGTCCGTTCAAACTCCCTGTCTTAGATAATTGTTAATAAACCAGCACCTTTTCCATCTTCCTGAGTTGGTTCAATTATTTGGTGTCTGAGTTATTCTGCATCCCCATCCATTGCCTTCACGATACCCAAAGGGCCATATGCTCACATGGTAGCAGAGAGATGGTTGAAAAAGATCCAAACTAGTTTGTCTGCAGATTTTCAGATGATCGGGCATCCTACGACATTAGCCGGAAGATTGCAGGGTTTCCTGTGGAGAGAGGCCAATAGAAATAAACTTGCAAGAAGAATCGAGACGGTAGGCAGGTCCCCCTTTGATGAAATCCCTGCCCGGTTTCCACAGGTGCTCTGCGGACGAAAGGCGAAGTGATCAGATTGGAGGAGGAGTTGATACCGAAGGCCTCTAGTCGATTAAAGAACAAATGGTGAGTAGACTAAGGGGAATGGCAAATGAAGGGGATAGGATTGTGGTAATGTTTTAGTAATGGGAAATTTTTGTTGAAGAAAAGGTAGCGCCCTGAGTTTTGACTCAAGGGAGTTTCAGAAGGAGACATTTCAAATCCCAAAAGGGGTAGACTAGAAACATAGAACGCATAAACAGGTTACACAAGGCGACGTCTCCGACCATGTATAGTATACAAAGTAAAGGCGAGATAGAAAAATGTGGTCACAGTGTTTATTAATGTGTAATGTCGACTAGTCTGTATGTTGTTTGATGAGTAAAAATATCGAAGAACGATAGAAGTTGTGAAGTAATTGAAAAAGTTGAGGAGCAATAGTGATTGAGCATAGCAAAGTGATTGGTACCAATCAAAAGGTAGAGATAGCTAATTGAGAAATTAGAGGCTTGAGCAGCGATTGTTGGTGCATGCTCATATTTGTTGTTTTAAAGGCATCGAAAAAGTGGTGATTTAAGCAAAAGTATAAAAGTTATTTCATAAGTCTGGTAAGTATTGACAGTCAATTGGGACTTGTCATTATGTGAGATACTCCTCTGATGTACTTATGTAAAATGTTACCAAAGCATATGGCCAAGCTCAAACAGTAGTGCAGAATGGGGGAAAGACACTGCAGATAAAATGTTCATGCGATGGCCACAAGCGGGATCATTGTCAAAAGCGGTTTTGCAACACACGAGTACATACTTGCATGCCGCGTGCAAGGGGAAGAAAATAGAGAAAAGATTAGCAATTCTGAGATTGGAAAAATGAACCAAGAACAAAAGGGAAGATCCGCCACCTGAGGAGTGGATTCTTAGTCAGCGTAAGGAGGAAGATGTTGAGCCCTAAGCTCCCCTTAACGCACCCAAAGTAAAAGGTACTAGTACGGAAGAAATAGGGTTAAATTCTTTAAAGGAGTTGAAAGCGGCGACAGAGTATAATAATCCAATATACGAACCCCCCACTTATAGTAGCTATGATAGTACAAAGGAGAATAAGAGAAAATACGAGATCTATAAGATCATACAAGACAAGGAAGAAAGGAGTGAGTGGTCGAATCTGTCGACAGAAATAAATAGGGAGATTAAGAGATGGAAAGGAGAGAAGGATAAAGCTGACGAGATAGCGTTTGTGCAGAACAAATGGATGGGGGGGACAGATCTTACCTAAAATAGATAGGAAAAGCATTGAGGAAGTTAGGCAAAGAGAAGATAAGGAAGAAAAAGAAAGAAAAGACAAAGAACAAGAGAAGAGATTGAAAGAACATGAGCAGAAAAGGAAGAGCAGGAAGTGACAAGAACAGATATATCAGGAGGAACAAGAGAAAAAAGAACAGGTAGAAGAACAAAGAAAGTATGACAATAGACAGAGAGAAAAAGAACATAGGGATTGAAGAGAAAGGAAGAGAGAAGAGGAGGAAGCGAAAAGACTGAGGGACAAAAGATTACAGAAACGAAGGGAAGATGAGGAAAGCAGGGAAGGAGTAAGGAGAGAACAACAAAGGCAAGTGGAAGAAAGAATTAGAAGGGATGTGAGAAAGTGAAGAGAACTAGATGAAGAAATAGAACAAAGAAGAAGACAGCAGGGTCTTGATACCAGTCCCATTCGTCAGGAACCAGTAGGGCCAAGCCCAGAAATATGATGGGACAGAATAGAAAAGATTCCTCTGAAGAAGGAAGTAATATCAAAGACATCTAGAGTAGTATTGGAAGAAGGGAGCTCTGATGTGGTGAGCATCGGGGAAAGATAGATAAGGCTTATCAAGAATGAAAGGATGGTAGCAAGTATGGAATTCCAGGGAAGAGGGATCAATCCCTAGCATTTCGATCATGAAGCAAAGAAGAAATTCCATTCAGTCACGGACATAGAGCATTGTCCTTAAGCAGACTGAACCTAGACAAAGGTGAGGAAGATTAAAGTGACACTAGTCAGGGACAAGATATGTCAGACGAGGAAAGAGAATCCAGTCTTGGGGTAGAAGGAGGGAGCAACTGCACCCCTGAAGGAAGCTTGCAAATGGATAAAGTAGTGAGATGTCAGATCTGGAACAACCTAAGGATAGGACGCCATATCCCATAGATATCCAGATCGTCCCAGAGGATGATTGTATAGTGAGAAGGGAGAATCGCTGCCATATGTGAGCAGGTTAAGGTTGTTACCGACAAGGAGACAGACAGGCAGAATTGTCCCTGCCATGGATAGACTAATGATGGGAGATGACTCTGGGTTGGGGTTCACAGAGTTTCCCTTATTGTAAAAAGGGGGAGCATGACCACAGTATATCCCATGGCTGCAGATGGACAAGGATAATTTAAGGTGTAATCTCCCAGGTTTGACTTCGGGTGCTGGGAAACAGATATATGAATTTTAATAAATGACAGAAGAGGAGGAAACATGCTGGCCATAGGGAACATGAAAGGTCTCCTGGCAGCTATTATTGGGGAAAGGGTTTATGACATATGGTGGAGAGCAGGATATTCAAGTGTGACAGCACAAAACAAAGCGCATGACGGAGCACCATTTAATAATTGTAGAGCAGACGTGTGGAGGGCTCCCAGGGTACAGTACACCGATACATTAGATATAGATGCAATTATGACATGTAAGATGAAGAACCTATTGCTTACATTCAGGGCATTCCAGTGGAATGGCAACTTGAAACTCGTGAGCCGTGGGAAAAGACAGTGGCATTATTTTATCACAATTTATGCCAGGGGTTGCCTGAGCCAGTACAGAGACAGATGAAGAAACAAGTGGAGATGGAAGCGAAACCATGGGCTGAGATACAGCCGACGATAGTACAACACTGTAGGTTATTACAAGAAAAAAATAAGAAGAAAGATGAGACTAGAAACATCGAGGAAGCCAAGTTAGTTTAGACAAAATGGTCTAAATGTGCTATAGAAGGGGTAGTATTGACAAGTGGAGAAGGATTGGCAATGCAGGAAGCAATGGGTGCATCGCAGGTGAGTAATCAGCGCTTGATGGATCAAGGTGGATATGGGTTTGTGCCACGAGGCAGAGGTATGGACTATAGAGAAAGAGGAGTTGGATTTCAAAATAATCAAGGTGGCTTTCTGAATACACAGAATGAGAATCAGAGTACCCAGGGAGGATATCACCAACAGGGACTTGTCAGACTGGCACCCCCAGTATGTTGGACTTGTGGGATGACAGGGCATATTTCACGCATATGTGGAAGCCAAGGGAATGTACAAAATGGCCAATTTTCAAGAGGGGGGGGCAGCTTATTCTCCACCATGTAGTACACAAACTAAAGAAAGGTTTGCCCAAGATCACACATTTTATCAGACACTAGCGCCGTGAGTAGAGCAGGTACAGCAACAAGAGTGAGTGCAAATGAATCCACCAGAAGAGCAGTCGCAACAAGCCCCCATGCAGACAAAGCAGTTTACAAACACAGGACAAGTGCTGACACCGAGAATAGGAGGTGTCACTGTGGTAGGAGGAAATCCTTTCACAGGGACAGGGATGTGATGTACCCACAATATAACATCTCACAGGGTGACTTGATGTGTTCAGTACTCTCTGTGACACCACACCCCCAAGAAGAACTAAGGGTCGATGTGACGATAGGAGGCAAATCCTTTTCTTTTCTTGTTTACACTGGAGAAACTCGTTCATGTATACGAGAAGGGAAATATCCAATGTCGGGAATTGCCATGAATGCTCAAGGGTTCTCTGTAGCTACGAGTCTAGTTCCTTTTACCAATGAATTACCAATCTCTATAGGAGAATGTGAATTGTCTGTTCCTTTGTAATAGTCACGACACACACCGGTTAACATGTTGGGGAGAGATTTAATGACAAAATGTAACATGACAATTTCATTCACTGATCAAGGAATAGTGTGTTCCATTCCAGGAATACACTATTAATATGTGGGTGAATTTACACTGGCGTTCACAGGGCAAGTAGCTTTGCAAGGCGTTCCAGTAGATCCAGATATTTTTCTATATGGAGTGAGCAGTCTACTGACATGGCTACCTGGCTTGCTGGAGAAAACTGTGAGGATACCTGATGAGTTTATGTTTAGACCGCAAATACTTATGGACGATGAGGGGGGAAATACTATCCCTATAGAATTAGAAGTAGCCATAGTATGAAGCGAGTCGTGGAGATTTATAAAAGATGGTTTATAGTCACATTTTTTAATGCCTTTTTCTTGAATGAAAAATGCTGGGAAAAAAATGTCTATTTTTTTTTTTTAATGGGGGGGTTCCCCCAAACCCTGTTTATTTTTTATTGACCCTTTTTTTTACTAACTAAACCCAAAAAAATATATAAAATTCAAAAAATAATATTCAGAATGGTTTTTTCGCCATTTTTTTTTCAACATAAAGGCATTCGAAAATGTCGATTTGAAATTTTAACTGGATACCATAAAAGATATGAGACCAATTAACCAGATTGCAGATACAGAATTTCTTCTAGTCTATAATCCGGTGATGATACTATGCAGTATCCCGGTGGAAGATCGATGTTTCATGGTGATCGATTTGAAGAATGCAATTTTTATTCGATCCCGTTGTACAAAGCCTCACAAGACTTGACTTCCTTTACATTCTGCCAAACTCCACTGAAACACACTAGGCTGACCCAGAGGTACTGTGAGTCCCCATCAATCTTTGACAGAGTCCTTCAGATAGATTTAGGCAATACTGATCTTAAGAGTGCAGTCATACAATACATTGTGACATTTTAATTTGTAGAACCACAGAAGATGAGTGCAGACAAGATTCTATTCAGTTGATGACTATTCTAGCAGGATATAAAGTAGACAAGGAGAAGTTACAATATTGCCAAGAAGAGGTGTTATACATAGGGCAGCTGATTTCACATGAAGGAAAGAAGGTGACACCTGAAAGAGCTGAGGCGATTATGAAAACCTCAAAGCGAAATACAGCGAAACAGAGGCAACATGTTTTGGGGTCATGCAACTATGTTAGAGCCTGGGAGTTTGATTATATTACATACACAAGACACTTTTGCAAGCTTTATAGAAAGCACAAGTGGAAAAGGTAAAAATAGAATGGACTGAAGAAATGGAGGAAGGGTTTGAGGAGCTGAATAAAGCAACTTGTACAGCGCCTCTTTTAGGAATTCCCAATTATGCTGAGGAACTTTATTTGTTTTCGCACGCAAATGGGAAAGTCATGACAGCAGTGCTTATGTAGAGAACTACATAGGGTACAAGCCTTTAGCGTATTGCAGTGGGATTTTAGACCCAGTTATGAGAGGACACTTTTCTTGCAAACAACCTTTGGCTGCTGCCGCATTCACAATTGAGAAGTCTACAAGTATTGTTATGGGCTGCTCCATGATGCTCTTCATGGAGCATGCTCTATTTGCCATATTAGAGAAACGTAAAAACACATTGACATCCCAAAGAGCTTCAGTTTATGAGGTAATGATTTCTAATCCAATGATTAAGATTGTAAAATGTAAAATAGTGGATCCTGCCATGTTCATAGATGAGCCAATACAAGAATGTGATCATGTGCATGACTGTGCAAATATGTTGAATTTTATGATTAGATACCCTCAGTGAAAGAGAATGCTTTGGCGGGAGGGCCAATTCTCTTTTTTCATGGTTCTTTGAAAATTGATCAGACTAGCGGGGAAAGGCATTCAGGTGCTGCGGTATTGAGGCACAGATTAAATTGAGAATTTGAAATTGTAGCAAGTGCAAGGTTATCGTCTCACTTTTCAGTGCAAGCAGCAGAATTTGAAGCGATATTATCGGGCTCAAGAAACACGAATAGGCAGGAAGTGACAGTGTACAGTGACTACGCCTACGTGATGCCAACCATACATGCAGGATTAGCACGTTGGAAAAGGAGTGGCTACCTCCAAGCAGATGGCACTACGGTGCAACACGCTTCCTTGTTCGAAAGGCTTACAAAGGCACTACAACTCCCAGTAGCCACAGCGCTCATTAAATGTGCAGTGTATACTAAGTGAACAGATTTTATCTCTTGAGGGAACAAAGACGCAGACGAAGAAGCCAAAAGGGTTGCATGTTCCCAGATATTTCAAGTTTTGATACTGAGAGTATTAAAGAAAATGTCATTATAACCATGTTAGTGCAAGAAGGTTTTAATAAACTGTTGATAACACAACTAATGGAGATTCAAGGGAGTCACCACAGGAAGAGCAGGATTTATGTAAACAAAGAGGGTGTTCTTTATTACCCAAATAAGAATTTGGCAACACGATAGCACTAGAAAGCCGGTGATGCCAGTAGCATTATGAAAAGTCGCACTTGAACAGCTACATTACCCTGAGCATGTAACTAAGGAGAGTCTTGCTGCTACAATTGTGGAAAACTGGTTAATTCCAAATTTGTTAGAGCACGTTGCACTATTTATGGTAAACTGCATTGTGTGTCAAAGGCTTACTGCTGGGCATACAATGAGAACAATTAGAGGGGTAATATCTCGACTAAATGGTCTGTTCCAACATTTACATATCGACTATGTCAATATTCTGCAAGTATGTAATGGATATAGGTATCTATTAGTGGTGGTCTGTCCGTTCTCTAGGTGGATCGAGGCAGGTCCATGTACACATCCCGATGCCACTTGTGTAGCAAAGTTTTTAGTGCGTGAAGTTTTCCCGAGATGGGGTGTGTGTGTGAAGTGCTGAGATCCGACAATGGGCCACATTTTGTTAATGAACTATTTGAACAAATGGGGCTTCTATTGAATACAAACAGTGGTGGCTGGTGAGTTTTAAAGCTGGTGGGGAGTACATTTCCCAGGTGTAATTTGGGAGTGCGCGCGCACAGCACGCAAGCCCACACCGCCCAAGGGGGGTGTGGGGGCATTCTCCCCCCCCCGCAAATCTTTTTAAAAATTGTCTCCAAAATGTGCTATTCATTGTCCAAAATATGAAATAAAAAGCATTAGGTTTTACATACTAATGGTGGTACATTATTCTTACGTCTACAAGTGTGATGGTGTATTTTACAGCAGCTTGTATTGAGAATAGTTGGTACTATGGTGTAGTACCAGTATCACTCAGAGATGTAGGCCGAGTGTCCCGCGGCCACCATTAAGTTTTAGTTAAGGAAACACTAAGACAATACCATTTATTTCTAGCTGTATACTTGGCTTGGCTTATAGCACCACCTAATAGCCAAAAATAAAAAGGAAACGTATTGCCTTCCTGTCGCAGCCTTGATGGACAATATTCGCAGTCGGAACTACGGGAACACAGCTTTCATTTAAATATGGCTCCAGACCATCATTGAACTAAAATGTGCCCAGTATGCTGATTTGAACAGGGAGAGAGCCTCAGGCGATTCAGGTCAGGGAGTGAGATGGAGTTTGGTGGCTCCCACAAGTGATCTGAAAGGCTGTTGAGTTAGCAGCCTTTGTATGTGTGGTAGTCATTGACAAACATCTGTTAATCTTTGTATAGAATGTATGTTGTCCGACAGTTTGTGGTAACAGCATTCACTTTAGCAGTAGTAGATTCTCAAAACTTGTGATGATAAAAATTCAGGAGCTAAACTAAGAACAATGATTTCTCACTCAGTTCATCCCAGAGGGTTGTTTTTAACGGATGTCAGGTTATGATATTATTGCTTATGCCTTTTTTTACTTCTGCCTGTCTTCACATTACCACACCTCTCTCAATGTAAAAAATAAGGTACAGTTTTGGAGTCTCTCTTTCTTCCTGATTAATACTTGGAAGAATTGGTTAGAACACACATATACACATCTTCTCCCATGATGCTACAGGATGACGTCATATGATTTCTGATTTCAAACAATGGGCAGCATATTGATGGATTAGTTTGTTACGTCACCAAAGTCCCTCCAGATCGATGGGTAATGATGTCCATGCGGATGTATGTAAAAATATATAGAATGAAACAGTATAGCATACAGACACACACACTACGCATTATGCAAACAAATAACAATACATATGTTATGAATTTTATATCTGAATGATGGCATGAGCATAAACAAGTAATTGTAATTATTTGCGCAATTATGTCACTTGTAAGGTAAGCTGTGCCCCTTCCCGATGTGTGGGTAAATATATTTTAAAACCATAACCAAATATGCGCTATTTCTGCTGTAGTATGAAGGAATGCTCTCGATATCATACTTCTCAGCCTTTAATGTAATGTGCCCCTTCCTTTGGCCCCTCCTCTGGCCTTCCCCCATTCAGCCACCCGCCCCCCTGAAGTGACGACACTGTATGCACGAAACACCCGCCAAAAACATAAAAACACATCCACAAATACCGCAATATGCCACTGCCATTGTAAGAATGTGAGTGGGAACCAGAGAGCGGCAAGTGTCATGTGCAGAGGAAATTTATGTAGGGAACACTAGCAGCTACCTGCGCATATGTTACGTCATGTCCAGGTCAAGACGCGCAACTTACAAAAAATAGGAATCTGGAAATGTGCGATTCCACTGTGTCCAGTGTAAAAAAACATCCAGAAGTACAGTATCTTTCAGGGGTTCATTTGCCACATGCGGTATTATCATGGGTGTGCAAAGCAAACCACTTCCACGCAATATGGCCACACAATCACTGCAAGGCTTTGCGAGACCAGAAACATCCAGAAATGCAGGATCACACTATTAAGACCATAATGGGGCAATGCAGGCCGCTTCCACGCCAAAATGGCCACGCAATCACTGCAAGTCTTTGTGAGACCAGAAACATCCAGAAATGCAGGATCGCACTGTTAAGACCTTAATGGGGCAAAGCAGGCCGCTTCCACGCCAAATGGCACAATCACTCCAATGCTTTGTGAGACCAGAAACATTCAGTTCACTTTCGGAATCATAATAAAGCAAATTTTTGTTGTGAAAGGACCCTGCATTTTTTAGGCAATACACATATCAAAATAGCAATAAAATATAACGGCATACCGTGTCCCAGGCCAAAAAGGGGTGTACCACCAGAGCACATTAAATCACTCACCTGAAACCCACTGCATCTCCTCTGCAGTGTTGGCTTTCCCAATCCCAAACTCAATGCGTGCTTTCCTCTCCTGCTGCCCCCTGCCCCACTCTCCTTCCCCCCAGGCCATGCACAGCCAAGAGGAGTAGGGGCAGGGCTATCCGGCAAGAAAGAACAAGAAGAAGGTGAGGCACACGTGTGCCCATGACCTGACTCCACCCACACGGATTGTCATTGGCTGGTAAACAGCCAATGACAATCCAATACAGTGACAGGAGTGGACTAGGAGGAGGTCTCCTACTCCGCTGTTTGCGCATAATACCAACGGTGAGGGGCCACCCCTCCAGTGCCCCAACAGCCTCCCAAATGGAAGGATGGGATACGTAGAGTGCGTGGGGCTACGAGCTCCATGCACTCTAAATGTACAAACAATTAACGTAGTCTACGCAGATCCGGATGCACCCCGCTGCTGTAGAGGTTGGACAGGAGCAGGCCTGGCAGCCCAGCATACTGCAGAGCGGCAGATTAATAAATAAATAATCTGCCGCTCTGCAAAAATGCATTTAATTATTTGCCGGCGCAGCAAAAAAAGAGTTGTCTCTTCTCTCTCTTCACTCTGGGGGAGGCGGCGCCACCCCCTCCTATGTAAGCAGCCGCCACTGAATACAAAGCACACATTTTCTTCTGCTTATCACCCGCAAGCGAACGGATAATGTGAGAGACTCAATGGTCTCCTTAAAGAAAGGATTGCCATGATGTTAGTGACTTTAAAGAAGGGATAGCTACATTGCCTACCCCTAGCTTTATATGCCCTTCGGACTCAGCCAGGATCAGACCACCACCTCACCCCTCATGAACTAGTGACAGGGCGTCGAATGAGAACGCCCCTCACTCCTCCATCTAGAAGTAAAAGTGATGCACAGAGTGCACCTAAAACCTTAGGTGATGAGATGCATGACTATTTGACATGTAGACCTTTAGCATTTCTCTTATTTCAGATCAAGTCAAGCATAAGGGGGTTGGTCTCAGAACACAGAAGAAGACAATTCAACAACAAACCTACGTGAACTACTATCGACACCTAAGTTATATGTTGGAGACCTAGTTCTCATTAAAAACTTTACTAGAAAGTGGCATGAGCCATGATTCAATGGTCCCTTTTGTGTAGAGAACATAACCCCTTCAGCTGTGAAAGTCCAAGGGAGACAAGCCTGGCTTCACTTAGTGTTTGTAAAAGCCTATAAAGGTGAAATCCGCACTCCCACCTTTGCTGATCCAGAAGAAGGAAAGTAGAAGAATTTTAGCGTGTGCAGACTCGATTGATGACGAAGAAGAAGGACGATAAAGCAGCTACCAGGGTATGGCACAGATTTATCTTCAACTGAGATTCAGTGCACTCTCCTTATAGATATTTTAGCAGGAGTGCAAAGACTTGCAGAGAATTTCAGGAATTTTGAAAATGAACTTTTAGAAACACATTGAAGCATCAAAGTTATGCCTAAATGTCAGTTCTTGATCAGAAATTGGAAACGAGATCAGTATCCAGATTCATTTTGTGGTGAATACCTGTTCTAAGCAGCTAACCATATGGTACTTGCCGACAGTGATACTCATCAACTTGTGCTTGCTGTCTTTGTGTTTATACTTCAAGCTTATCCTACTCTTGTTAGAAGATATGTTGATATTCGCACTTTTTTACAGGACCTTAAAAATGGCAGAGTGATAAGAAGGCTTCTCATCACAATAACTTTACAGTTGCAAGTATAAAGAAATTTGGCATGGTTCTAGAGAATGAACAAGTGCAACAAGTACCAGGATGGCGTGAGAAATGGATGCCTATGTTTTTAGTGCATAATATATGCGTGTACGATTACTCTCTTTGTCTTTCTGTTCCACATTGTTCACAGTCTCTATCATGTTAGTACTTCCACTGAGGTAGATGTCCCTATGGTTTTTCCTACCATGGGAACTTCCTTTGATACACTTCATGAATGGTAGAAGGCTTCTAAAAGACACAGGAGAAATGCAGAGGAAGATAATGAGGGGGATCAATACCTATATAGATAATGCAGCACACTAATAATAACATGTGGTACCAGCACATGAGGGAAGTAGGGGAAAAACATCTAAGGAGAGTTGCTATGTCTGCACTCTCATTCCCTATGCCATGAATACAGTGTGAACTTTCATCTCCAGGGAAGTCCCAGAACACAACGCCAGGTGCCTTCTTCACCTTGCAGCATGTATGACCAGAGGACAATTTAAGGGAAGTTGGGCCACTTTACGTTGGAGATCGAAATGGTTGTTTCCATTCCAGGATGATTATATAAACACTACACAGATGGTAAAGGAACCTGAATGGGAGAGCAAGATGCTTTTGTATCCTGCAGCAGGACAGGAAGAAGTAGTCATTGAAGGCATCAAGTGAATGGATTGCCCTGATGTAACAGAAATAGCTAGATCAGCTGGATGTTTGGAATAAACTCAAGTCTTAGTCTATGGATGACTGAAGTCCAAGAAGGGATGGGAAGGAGGACTGATGTCCTGTGCAGCTTATCTACTAAAGTCAGAATATGTGCAAAAGATGCAGAGAGTGAACAGTGGATGTTTAAAGTCATGGGCTAAACATGCCAAACTACTGACATGGGTAGAAGATGAATCAGGTCCAATTGTTGTGATCCCATTGGCCAATGCAACATTGTGCTTCGGAATGCAAAACTACAGTTGACCTTTCCAGGATGGGAGAAGGGACAGCTGTCCTCATGGGTCGATATTGGGCTTGTGGGCCTAGGCCCCACATGACGTTGCCCAAGGATTGGGGTAGAGTATACGCTGTGGTGCTCATCCATGTTCCAGCATTAGTGATTCCTCAGAGTGAACTGAACATTTGAGAATTTCCAAAAGTAGATGCCCATTTGAGAAAAAGAAGATCACTTGAAATTCTCAATCAAAACAAAAGAGAGAATACTTCTCAGCCAAGTCAACAGAAGCATATTGTATTGTATTTGTATTTATTAGTCTTATATAGTGCTTTATACCAAAGCGCTGTACAGTTACAACAACAGGGTACATTTAACATAACAAAAATGTTATAGCATATGACTACATTCCTTACGAACACAAGTGTTTCAGCAAGACTGCTTCAATATTTATGACAATATTCATACCTGGGATTAAGGCGATGTACAATGCCAAGTGGTTGCAGATTATGAGATGGGAGTTTCTGCAGACAATCAACACCTCCATAAAGGGATTCAATGCTATCAAGGAAGAGCTGAGGGCCATATGACTATTGCCCCTGCAGAACAGATAAGTCCTTGACATGATCAGAGTAATGGAAGGAGGAGTTTGCGCCAAAATTGGGCCATCATGTTGCACATTGACACCTTCTCACGATGATGGGAATGGGACCTTGGCAGAGGCCATAACATTGCTAACTAACCTGCATAACAATATGGAAGACGAGACGGAGGACATTACGGATTACAGTTGGTTTGCTTCCATAATCTCATGGAATCTGTAGTAGATGGCAAACATCTTCAGGTTTCTTGGAGCAATATTGGTGAGGGTGATGTTTGGATTCTGTGTAATCAGGATAGTTATCACCCAATGCAAGAAGACAGCAACAAAAAGCAGTAGGAATGAAGATCATTATCAATGTTGAATCTGGGTTTTGAACCAAGGAATTGACTGCTGAAGATGTCAGAAAATACATAGAGGCCATCATCGTAGCACCTGAAGGAACAAAGTTCCTGTATTCAAAGAATCATAAGAAGTATGTGGGACGATGAATCTATTGTAATCTGAATGGACAGTGCATCTACATGACCTGGAGTGTAGATGAGCATGTCAAATCAGCCGGGACCCTGAGGGGGATGATGAAGATCTGGACTCCAAAGACTTTCAAGAGAAAATATGAAGATGTGGAGACAATTGAGGAGGTGGTTGAGGACTGGACCATAGGGGGGGATTTAGAGGAGCAGTTACATGCCTCTGTAGGAAATCCTGCCCCCCTTCCTCCTATGTGTTAGAAGCCAAGATTGTACCAAGCTTAACACCAGCAGTTGTACCAATAGCGCAGCGGATATTCGAAAGAAGCTACCCACTGAGAAAACCCTATCGAATGCATCCCGATAAGTGACGATAATCTGAGGGAGGAACTCCCCTAAGGAATATGAAAGGAGCAAAAAGAAGAGCTGGTGATGTCACGAATGACAAGCATGACACCCTGAGGATACTGGCTGAAGAGAATGCATGGATATTACAGAAACAACTGATTACAAAGTTAAGAATCGAGTAAACTTTCTTATGCGAAAAGAAGATTGTACTTGTGTGTAGCACTGCAGAAAATGCAAGCCATTCAATAAATGTACAGATGCTGTAACGCAAGTAGATTAAGTAATCTTAGTAGCTGGTTATATGTAGTGAATAAACTGCAAGCAAAGCCGACATTGTATAGAAACTGGTCATTGGTGTCATGAATTTAGTAGGCCAGGACCCATGGAGAGAAAAGGCGAGAACTGTGTTGCAGCAAAAATAAGCTGAGATCATGGAAACTATAGCGAGGCTGTCTGGCCTGGTATCAAAACTGAGGCAGCCAAGGTCGGTTATCTATTCTTGACGGCAGTGAACTTGTGAAGCTGAATCAACGCGTGTTAAGGTGCAAAGAAAGAACACCAAGCATGTCAGGTTTTATTAATTTAAATGCTGCAAAATTGACCAAATCGTAGTATCCTGTCATGTGAGCCAAGGATGGAAATAGAGTTGAGCTTGGAGTCCTAAAACAACAATAGTGAAGGCCTGTACTCCCTTATATTCCCAGAGGCAAGAATATGTGGCAAGGCCAAGTTCAAAGACAATCTGCATGGGAGAAGGCATGGCTGATGAGAGATGTTGGGCTAATTGGGTCAGAGGTAAAGTCAAGTCCACCTCCTGGCACCTTGGTCTGAGCTTACGTGCTGCTAAGTGAACTGAATGTTCCAGACATGGAACGAGCGTGTCAACCAATTATAGAGGCCATGTAACAAAGGACCTTATAGTTTGAAGACTAATGATAAACTGTGTACTTAATAGTGTTGAAGATTACATGTTTTAGAGGTAGGCATAAATTGTCCACCTGACAGTAGATAGCCAATCACAATCCCAGCCCTTATAGAAAGTATACTTAGATGTTCTCCTTGAACGTATCACAATCCCTTGTAAGTTTTTATTATTTGCCACGTAGTATGATGTCATGTCTGATGCATTTTTTGCATATAAGGATGTTTTTATGGGAAATGTACTGAGAGCTTGAGAGAACATCTGTTGATGTCCATTGTTTGATTGTTTGTGCTTTTATATAGAACTACAAACCCTCAGGTATCTAAGCGCTGCTTATTTCCCACGGTGTGTGGTGCTCATTTATCGACCTCGGAAGGATGAAAGGCTGAGATTGCCCCTGCCGGGATTCGAACCTGCGTCAGCATACTCTACACGAGGGGTCGCCAACCTTTACGTTAGCTAGAGTTACTTGTAGTGGAGGTCAACAGTGGAGAGCTACTAGCGCGCGATATCGGGTTGGGGATATTTATAAACCTCTGAATTTTTACCAATATTTTTTTGCCCCAATTATTTCATCTCTATAAACAGATGGAATAACATATGCCTTCACAATTATATTAAGAACTTCAAAACCTCTTTTTTTCATTATTATTTATTAGTAGTTGTCTCAAAAAGACAGATATTTGTTGGACTACAACACAAATATCTTGTAATTTATGTGCCCTTTGCGTTTTATACAGGCTTTCTACATGCTAGGCACACTATTGTTTTCCAAATGTGCATTTCACAGTTCCATTAAAAAAAAAAAGTAATTTCCAAATAGAAAAATGCTGCCTGCGTTCATTAGTTTTCATTGAAATGTTTTTTTTGTCAGGCACCACAAATACTCTGTTATTTGTGTGCCCCTCTGTGTTTTAGCACAGGTTATATTTAAAAAGATGTTATATGCTTGTCAAACTGGTTAATCACAAATAAATGCTTCTGTTGTGCTAACAGCAGTTTTTAGGAAATGAAACTGTGGGTTCATGGGTGCCAACTTTTGATTTTCACTACAGGGGCAGAAATATCTCCATCTCCGTCCTGAATTTAAGCTAGCAAGCAGCCCAACCCATACCCGGCCAAACACATTTTATAGCACTTTTCTATGCTTCCAGTGCTACGCAGACAACACCCAGCTCATTTTGAGGCTACCCTCAGCCACCTCTTCTCCCTCCCTCATCTCTGACTGCCTGTCCGCCACCCAGCAGTGGTGTGCCGCCAATGATCTCTGCCTTATTGCCAGTAAGACCGAGATTCTCCTCATTGGAACACCTGCTCCCTCCTTTCCTGTCACTCTCTGGCTGGCCTCCCTTGGCCCTCTTCCTGCTCCCACCTGTGAGGCTAAAAACCTTGGGGTCATCTTCGACTCCACACCCTCCTTCTCTCCTCACATCTCTGACATCTCTAAGAAGTCACACTACCAGCTGCATCTCCTCAGAGGCATTTTTCCTTTCCTCTCCTTCCCCCAGAGGCTCACTGTCCCCAGAGCTCTGGTTCTCTCTAGGCTGGACTATTGCAATAGCCCCTTTCTAAATCTACCTGCCTCCACTCTCCACCCTCTGCAACACATCCAGAACAGGACTGCAAGACTTGTCCTTGGCTTTAAGCCCAGGGATCGTATCTCTCCAGGACTGAAATCTCTGCACTGGCTCCCAGTGGCTGCAAGGATTAAGTTCAAAACCCCCAGTATTGTCCACAAGGCCTTCTGGGGCCTGGGGCCTCAATACCTTCAGCTCTCTCTTCCAAAATATCTTCCTTCTCGAGCTCTTCGCTCATCCGCCTCCAACTCCCTCAGGGTCAGTCGCTTCTCCAAGCAACGAGTTGGTGGTAGATCTCTTTCCTTGGCTGCGACCTCCCTCTGGAACAGCCTCCCTGCCTCCCTGAAACTTGAGGAGAATCATATCCGGTTCCGGAAGAACCTCAGAAACTTTATCTTTGCTTCTGCCTTTTCTCCTCCTCTCCCATGCTGACTTCCTGGCAGATACTGAAACTGCACTGGTCACCTGCACTGGTAACCTGGCAAACGCCCCTGCTCTCAAGCCCAGCCCCCCCCCCAGTAGCACACCTGCACTGCCTTCCTGGCAGCACCCCGCACTTAGGGACTGTTCTGTACCCCTACAGTTCCACCACTAGCACTTGACACCTGATTTCTGCACTACCCTTGCACTTGCCACCAGCTGGCCGGACGCTTCTTATTGGTATTTATTATCCCATGTACTGCACTGACCCCTTCCCCTCGCACTTTCCGCCTTCCCCCTTCCCATGCACTTGCGCGATCTGAATGACACCTGGCCTAGTAGGATCATTGTTTGTCTTATTTCTGTTCCCCCTCCCTTGCCTCATCGCGCCTTCAAACACTTATGATATGATACAGCATTTAGTTTTGAATATATAACATCTCAGCATTGGTCTGTCAACCTACTGAGCTTCCATGGTAGGTTTCTACTGTACATTGTGTCTATGGATCGCTTAATGTACTAAAAGTAGGTGAACCTGTGTCATGGAAGTGATTTAAAGTGGAAATGTACAGTGTGGAGTTTGGAAAGAAGCCACAGGAAAGAAATTGCACCATTTTTTAAATATTATTTTGAACATTTCCAGGCGAGCAGCAGTGCTACTGTGATATTTTCATTGCTGGTCACAATGATCCTGATCCTGCCCCAGCCCCTCTGATATCTCTGGCAAACAAGAGCAGCTTGTTTAAGCAAGAAGGGTCGGGGGCGCACAAGGCCAACTCTGGTACTACAGGCAGCCTCCAGAAGCAGAACGTGATGCTGACATCTGTCAGAGAATTTACAAGCAGCTCCATGTGACACAGCAGTCAAGCTCCCTGCCCGCAATTGGGACGACCAGGGTTCAGATCCTGATCAAGGAAAATATCTGCAAAACACAGCATTGAATAATTTAACTTAAAAAAGTGTTTATTTTTCAGTATTTCCAGCGTGGGTGACTGAAGAGGCTCAGGCGAGCTACTAGTCGCCCGCGATCGACCGTTTGGCGACCTCTGCTCTACTGGATGTCAAAGCGAGCGATCTACTCGCTGTGCTATCTGACCGGCTAAGTTGTAACTCCATGTTTTAAATAATTGTTAATAAAACAGCACCTTTGCCATATTCCTGAGTTGGCTCGATTATTTGGTGTCGGAGTTATTCTGCATCCCCATCCATCGCATGCACAACACCCAACAGGCCATATGCTCACTATCTAGGTATGAGTTCTTCAAAGTCAGATTGGATGGAAAGCAGGTAAGACACAGCTTTTGAAAAGACAATGTTCCAGAGGATAATTTAGTTATAAGTAAGTTGCAAGCTTTTGCTGGTAAAAAAAGGGATCCAGGGATTTAGGAAAAAGTTCCCTGAATGCGCACAAGCGTTAGGCCTGGGTGAATATATAAGGGCGAACACTCAAACACTGGAACCATCACTCCAGCAACAAAGGAGTGACAGAATGACTCAAGGTAAGTATTGCCCAGAGTCCCACAGTGCCTTAGGAGGGATGAAGTTGCAACTGGATGCCTTCACGAGGCAGCAGCGGTGGACCCGGTCTCCTGTTCCTTGACTGTGGTGATGAAAAGAGGGACACTCTGGAAGGGATTTCGCAGCAGCAGTCGAGAGAGGGGACTCTTCATGCTCCAACACAGATCTCTGGTTTTGGTGCCTTTTCACAGACACCACTGTAGAACGGTTCTCATCTGATAGATTCTTCTCGCTTGTTCAGTCTTGTGCTATGGTAAGGGGACTTCGAGGAAGGGAATTTTTTCTCTGGGGGTCCGGCAAGAGTCCAGAGTTTTGCGAGGATTCATTTGTGGCAAGATGATGCACTACACTCAGGCTCAAGTTCCCAGGGTATTAAGCCTGCAGCTCATCGTGAGACGGCTTGAATTGAAGGTAGTCCTATGATTGATTATGCCCACCAGTCCAAGGGAGTAAGTAGTCTTCTTCGAAGCTTCCCAGTCAATTTGAAAACAAGGTAAGGACAGCAGCGGAACTTCAGCAGTCTTCTCCAATTGCTGGAAGGTGCTGCAGGCATCTCTGGTTGTCTTCTTCAGTTCTTCTGTACCAGTGGTCGACTTGTCTTTTGACTCAGGATCCTCGCCTTTTATACAGGAACCCTGCCTATCAACAGTCATGCAATCTTTGAACTTTGTTGGGTGGCTGACCGTAGAGGACAGCCAGCCTCCCAGATGCTACTGGTTCAAGGAAGGCATGCCAGAAGTCATAGAACAGCAGAGTTTCGGACTCCTCCCATGCTTCCTGTCCCAGAAGACACACTGGAGCCTTGGCGTGCTTCACAAAGGATTCCCACCCAAAACAAAAGGCAAACCAGGACCTCCATCACCCAGAATGTCAGAAGGACCAAGACAGGAGAAGCACACAAGAAATGGAAAAAAAGAAAACACAAGAAAATCTAATCCACCAGCATTATGCCAAAGGCAGTCAAGGAAGGGGCATCCCGGCAGCGGAAGGAGCGGTTCTCGGAGGGTGAACTGACAATACTTGCAGACAGTCTGGCTGAAAATGCTGAGGTGGTCTTTGCAAATGACCTCAAAAGAGCAGCCCAGCTAAAGACAAAAGAGATTTGGGAGCTAGTAGCCCAGAAAGTGAGTGCAGTTGGGAACACCCCCTGCACAGTGAAGGGCGTCCGAAAATGTTGGGACGACCTGCGCCTCAGAGTGCGCCACATCCTGTCGGCCAACCGGAGCCAGGGCCTGGCTAATGGTGGTGGCTCTAGTTCCCTAATAAAACTCAGCCACTGGGAGGAGACCTGCGCCAGCACAATTGGCATTGAGTTGATAGAAGGTGTGGGCGAGATGGAACATGGAGCCACCTCATCGACAGATGGAGGTGAGTGTCCTAACAAAACACTGCAATGCAAAGTATGATGATAGTCCACCAATGTGACCGTGCCATGAGGCAATGCATGGCCCATTACACACACATGGACAAATCCCTGCCTAGATGCCTTCCTCAGCACGGACACATCGACATGCATGCAGCATGCCAATGCCATACCTGAGACGCACCCCACAAACATGGATAGGGAATGTTTCACACTGCACGCAGTCCACAACAGAAAGGCATGTCACACAGCATACACCACCTCATACATGTGTGAACCTGACGTATGCCTGCATAATCCCCCCATATAGCAACCTGAATGTCACAACTCCAATACCCAATCCCCTCAAAGATGTAGAACAGCAACCATACCAATGTATGCATGATGCATGTAGAACCATTACTGATGCCGTCCCTCTCTCGGTCCCCCACAGGCTCAGATCCTGACAGCGAGGCCTGGGACTCCACTGTGCAGGCAACGACTCTCAGAAAGAAGTCCAGGGGCCGGGAAGAAGGCAACAGGCCATCTACGTCAAAAGGCCCATGCAAGGCACAACTGCCACAGAAGGCGAAGGCACCACAGGATGCTAAGTCACTGGGGCGGCTAAGTGCCACTGCCACAGCAGCAGTGCCCACAACAGCTGCATCCATTGCACAGGAGCCAGTGGCAGATGGGGCCCTTTCTGCTGTCAACAGCTCTGTCAGGGAGGCAGCAGCCACATCACTCCCTCTTTGGGGAGGCGGCAGCCACAGCACCCCAGACGACGAGGTACAGAGCCAAGGCCAGGTGTGTGTCCCTGTGGAGAACGTGTCATCCGACCTACATGGCACATCCAGCCCCCCGTCATCACCCCAGATCACCTCAATCAGCACCACCAATGACAGCACACAGGAGCAGTCTGGAGGGGAGCCAGGGAGATGGAGCCCCACAGAGGACCCAGAGAGATGGAGCCCCACAGAGGACCCACTTGATTTGTGACCCTTGCCACATGCAGCATCCACCTCCACTGGTGTCCGGGATGGTTAGCAGCGAATGGCACTGACGGCGCAGTGCCAGGAGGAGCTGACAGGGCTAGTCAGACAGTTTGTATATGTTGGTGCCCAGGTAAGGCAGGAGGGCCGGGACAACACAGCGTCCTTGATAGTGGCCATTGAAGCGAGCACAACTCGCATCTGCGAGGAGTTGTCTGCCGTGATGCAGGTCCTTTGCCAAATTGTGGATGCATTGGAGGCACAGCGTCCTGCCCTGAAACTGGACCGGGCGGGCATGGCCTCCTCTTCGAGCTCGACACAGACCAGCCCCCTGCCAGGGTCTGCGCACACTTTGCGGCACTCAGACATGCCGCTACCGGAGGCGGGATGTGGGCAAAAGTAGCAGGGGCAGCCTAACTATGGCAATTGATGCAGACACCTGCAGCATTCGATTGCACACCATGTGTGGGGGAGTTGTGGAGGGAGGGGGAGGGGGTGAGGGTGTGTGGGGGAGTTGTGGAGGGAGTTGGAGGGGGGTGAGGGTGTGTGGGGGATTTGTGGGGGAGGGGAAGGGGGGTGAGGTGTGTGGGGGAGTTGTGGGGGTAGGGGGTAGGGTATGTGGGGGAGTTGTGGGGGGAGGGGGAAGGGGTGAGCGTGTGTTTGAGGTGGAGGGTATGAGCACTTTTTAAATTTTTACTGTTTAATACACCCGTTGTGTACCAGAAAAAATACTTGACTGGACATTCGTTATTGTGTATGTGTCATTTATTGGTTTACAGTGCATTATGTCCATGTGCTCACACACCCAGTGCCCTCAGTCCCACATTCATGGCACCCTCTGCACCCACGTGTCTTAGAAATATTGACCAATCACAGACTGGCGCACATCACGTCCCTCCTGTGCATCGTCACCGCAATGATGTGCTCCTGCATCTTCTTCATCTACTTCATCATCACCTGGTGGTTGCTTTTCAATGTCAGGGGGCAGAGGCACATTCCGTCGGATGCACATGTTGTGCAGCATGACACATGCCATGATGATCTTGGCCACCTTCTCATGCCTGTAGAGGAGTGCCCCACCCGACCGGCTAAGACAGCGGAAACATGCCTTGAACAGGCCAACGGTCTGCTCGATGACCACACGGGTACGGGTATGGGAACGATTGTAGTCCTCTTGGTGCCTGTTCTGCGGGTTCCGGACAGGGGTGAGGAGCCACGTCTTCAAGGGATAGCCACTATCACCTGCATGGGTGCAAAATAAGGTATGTGTTAGTCAATTCATGATGGACACCTGTACTTATCACACATGCCTGCAGATATTTGTGGTTCACATGCAAATGTCCCTGGTTGCATGCACACATTTTACCTTGCCACATTGTGTGCTGTGCCATGGTTTTATGGTGTTGATTGCGTCTTCAAGATGGTACACGGTGTACAATGCCTTGGTGTTGCTCATGCACTGTGGACGCATACCGCTGTGTTTGTTTTAAAATTGTGATGTGTAGTGATCAGTATGATTTTCTTACTGGCAGCGTTGGCAGTAGTCTCTGCATTATTTATCATTCTGCGCATATTATTCCCATGGTGACATGGTGCACTACTGTGGTGGTGGCCCTGTGACAAGCAGTGGATTCCCTTGGTGGTTTTGATTTATCACTCTCATGGATGCTTGTCCTGTGTTGTGAATTGCTAAATACATTTACTTTGTGCATACTCACAGCATGTTGCTGGATTGTGTTATGGAGGGTGAGGTCTGGTGATGGGTGGTGGACGTGTTGTGGGATGTGGGGTGGTTGTAAGTTAGGCATACTGCAATTGGTGTGCAGCTTCCATCATTGCTATGAGGATTGGTAGTCATGTTCAGTTAGTGATGCTTTGGGGCACAGTGTTTTGCGATGTGGACTTTGTGCTGTCTCCACAACAATGGCGCCATGGTGGTTTGCACATCTCTCCCCCCATTACACTGCCATTTGCCTGTCATGCGACTTACCAAGCAGCCAGGCACGTCGTCCTGCATGTCGTTCCATGCAGAGTGGTAGCGTGGAGTTCCGCAGGACCATTGAGTCATGAGTCGATCCGGGAAATTAGGCACAACAATGTGTGATGATCTTGCTGGAGTCACATACCATCTGTACACTGATCGAGTGATATAGCTTACAATTGCGGTACACTGCCACTGTGGCATGCGGGATCACCAATTCTACATCGGTGCAGTTAAGTGCACCAATACAATTTGACATGCCTGCCAGTGCATGGAAGCCAGATTTTGTGTCAAATATCTCCTGGGCAGTCCGTGATAGGGTTATGTAGTTCCTTGAGTACTTCAGGAGGGCATCAGTACTTGGTTCAGCATGCGAGAAAATAAGGCTTGTGATATGCCATGCATGTGCCCCACTGTGTGCTGGTAGGTGCCTGTGGCCAGGAAGTGGAGCACAGACACTACCTTCAGTAGAGGGGGGATGGTGGTGCGTATTTCAATCAGGCTGACAATGTCATTGTGTATCATGTACACAATGGTGGTGATGGTGTCCCAGTCCAGATGGTACAGGGTGTGGATCTGCTCAGGGGTTAAGTTGAATGGACTGACTCTGATGCGAGGGATTGGGGGCTGCCTGTGTGGTACCGCTGGCTGCACTGGTGGGGCTTGCTGGGCCTGTCTCATCCTCCTTCTCCTCCTGCGTCTTCTCTGTGGTGCCTGTTGTTGTTTGTGTAGCAATGCAAGCATGTCCTACAGCCCCAGTATTGCTACTACAAGTGGAATCATTTTGGTGTGGAAAGGGGTGTGGTGTGTGGGTGTGCTCCTTTTGTGCTGGGCCAGACTCCATTGCCTCCACCTGTGCTGATTGTGTGCACCTGTGGCAGTTGGGAATACTGCACATTGCTGTTTGTGGGTGGTTTGCGATGCCGGTATTGCCGGCATCCCAGTATCCCTTATTACCGTCTTCATGATGCTGGAATTTGCATGTCTGCCTGACTTGTGATGTCCTCCTGTTAGCGCCATCCTGGTATTGCCGGACCGAAGGGCCACGTGCCCGCACGCATGCCGGTACAGAGGAGCACGGTATCAGCGGTGCTGCTAATACCGGGTTGATGAGTCGGTTTTGCCCAGAGCGGTATGCGGTGCCGGTAATCCCTTACCGGCTTTATTTTTCCATTACCTCCAACCTCATAATGACCCCCAATGTCCTTGCCCGATTGGGGATACCCAGAGAAGTTAAGTCAAAACACAGGCCCATTCTAATTTCCCACATCTGAAAGAGGGTTTACCTCATTGTAATAGGTGGGTTTCACAGATGTACCTTTTAAAATATAAGAGTGGACATTCTCTTGTCACGCCTTAAAATACTTGTGTATAGGCACGTTATAAATGCCATATCATATCATATCATACCATATCATATTATATATCTTGCTGTTGGGGTGAGACTACTCACTCAGCTGCACCAACGGGTGGTAACTGATGATTGTGCAGATGGCAGAAAGAAGGCTGGAGGTACTTCATAAGGACTCCCAAAATCAGGGGGAAGTAGAGATCTTACTCTTGGCTGCAAGCTAGAAATACAATAGCTGGGCAGATTTCAACCCAAGATATAATACTAAGGCAACACTTATATTGTGATTTCGATTGCTGAGGGAAAATTGCAAGGAAACAGTGTTAAAAGGGGAGTAGGTAGAGTTCTGGAGACCAAGGACACTGGCATTTCAACCCAATTAGGCAACTGGCAAGCAAGTGCCAAGCAAGAGGTCCCAAACCATTCTATGAGTTCGGCTGTATATTTAAAACGTTGCGGTACCGAAATTAACATCACTTTTAATATACTGCTGAATCGTGAGTCAGCGCTAATTCCACCACCAGAATTAGCCCACGGTAGCATTAGCGCCGGTGGAAATACAGCCAACATCTGGCAGAATTGGTGCAGGGGCTAATTCCACAGACGTATTTACTGCCCGGATAGAAAACGGTATTTGAAAATATTACAAGTTGGATCACGGACAAAATACTGCCAAAATTGGATGGCAATTCTGCCAAAAACAGTGTAGTTACGTTCACCTTTCATGTGGAGGAACATGCAGGCAGATGCCAGAAATTAAGCCACAGGTGCACCCAATCCACTCAAGAGGGCTACATAAGGTGCACACCTTCCCCTAAACACACTTTCCAACACCATGCTGCCATTAGGCATTGTGACCTGGCACATGCAGCTGCTCATGCTGCGTGTACACCTTCAGAGGCAGGAAGGCCAGCATAGGGTGCAGAGAGAAGAAGGAGGAGACGTCATGGAAGGCGAACACCCATACCCAGGGTCAGGACCGCACCCTGGACCCTCACTGATAACCAGCTAGTCACCCTGTAGCGGTTGAACAGTTAGACCATAGATGAGCTGCTCACTGTAATCCAGGAGGACCTAGAGAGCAGGATAAAAATTAGAACAGCTGTGCACATGCTGCTGAAGCTTGTGTCCGGCCTGCAATTCCTGGGAACTGGCACCTTCCAGCACTAAATGGCCAGGGTGCATGGCATGTCACAGTCCACATTTTCAATCATGCTTGGACAGGTTCTGGAAGCCCTCCTGCTCCATGTGGCGCAGTACATCTCCCTGCCCACCACCCTGGCACAGGAGCATGCCATGAAGGCACAGATTTATGCTGTGACCCACATGCCAAATGTCATTGATGCCCTGGGCTGCACCTGTGTGGTGTTGGTGGCCCACCAGGCACATGAAGAGGTTTACTGCAACAGGAAGCAGTAGCACTCCCTCAACATCCAGGTCACCTGGGATCCTGACCTCTACCTCACACACTGCTGTTCCACCCACAATGACATGATCCTGCACAACAGTACACTGCCTGGATACATGGAGGGGCACAGAGGGCAAACACACGTGGATAGTGGGTGAGTACAAGTGACATCATGCAATTCATTTGTGCTGCACTTTAGAAAAGCAACGTGAAGGGGGTGTGGGTGCATAGTCACAACAGAAAAAAGCATGCCCTATCAACGTCCTGTAAATGCAAGACCTTCCCACTCACCGTCCAAATGACATCCTTTAACGCACAGGACTAGGACATGATGGACAATGCTGTATGAATTCACAAGTGCACATTTCCCCAACAGACTTCAAACAAACACACATGGCTACAGGTACCACAATGCAACATCAAATATCCATATTCATTGAACCACGAAGTACAACACAGCACCAAATAAAAGTAACACTGGCAGTAGTAAATCCATGTACTCAGGTATATGATGCCATCATGGAATAGATGCACACAACAGACACCTGTTGAGGTACAACTAACCAACCATCGGGGCTCATGAATGAGAGCAACACGTAGGCCCACAATAGGTACAGTGGCCTCCTGCCATTGACTATCACAGACCCTGAAAGCGACAATTGCTGGCAGTGAGCTGGGTGCAGGGAGTAACGCAACAATGTAAACACTGAATGTATCCACATGCCAGTACTGTGATGGTCAGACATGTTGTGCAATAATACTCAGTATGCATGCACAGAATGTCCACCAACATTCTGTAGTAAAAGGCAACACATCCACAATGTGCTGTGACTGACACCTTTGAACTGTGTCCTTGAAGGTGACTGTGGATACCACCAGCTACCGTGGCTCATGACACCCGTGCAGGATCCACAGACGCCACAGGAGGAGGTTTACAATGAGGCGCACGTCTGGACCAGGTTCTGCATTGAGCGGACCTTCAGACTCTTGAAGGCTTGTTTCTGTTGCCTAGACCGAACTGGTGGGGCATTGATGTATAGGTCTGGAAAGGATGGGAATATAGTGTTTGCCGGTACCAAGCTGTGCAAAATGTGCCTCAGGAGGAATGACCCTCTACCACCTGATGTGCACATGCCACCCCATTAAGAGGCAGACACACTCCTGCCTGTGGGTGTTGCTCTGGCACGAAGTGAGCAGGAGGAGGTCGCAGATGGACATATAGTACGCCAAGTACTCATGGACAATTTTCTTTTAGCACATTTCTTTCCACGTGCTGTGCACTACTGTCAATATTGTCACGTAAAGAATTAAACACATGTATACAGAAAGGAATGTCCTAGCATTGCTTCGAGTGAAGTGATGTTTAATGTGAAAATGGGCAGTCACCCGGCCCACCCTCCCGCTCCCCACAGCACCATCTCCAGCACACCCTACCCCATCCTCACAACACCATCTCCAACATACCCTCTCCCCTGCCCCCTCCCCACAACACCAATGCCAACACAGACTTCCCCCTCCCCACAACACCATCCCCAACACACCCTCCTCCTCCCCACACAACCCTCCCCAACAGCCCCCACAACACCATCTCCAACACACCCTCCCCACAACACATCGTCAACAAACCCTTGTGTCTATCTACAAATGTCCAGTCACTTGCCTGGCCTCTTTCCCTTACTGGTGTTCTCCAGCACCTTTGGGGATAGAATGTGCCATGAGTGGTGCCTAGGGGTGCTTAGCAACGAGCCCTCTGTGGGGGTGATGGAGCTGAATTGCTTAGACTCTGGCCAATGGATGTTTTGCATGGTCAACTGCATGGAGGACTGCATAGCCTCGGAAAAGGTTGAGATACCTTCTGTTAATTCCCTCACCCTCTGTCCATAGACAGTCAGGGTGGAAGATCTTGCAGCCAACCGATGTTGGTCATGGGTCATGGCCCTCACAATCCTGCGCGTGGCACCCTGGATACAGTCCCGATACAGTCCCGAATGTTCTGGAGGTGTAGGACCTGTGTGCCGGCTTATGTTTACAGGTGAACCTGATGCTGTTACATCGCTTCCAGCCTCCTCAACACAACAATGCTACATCCTTTGTAACATAAGGAATGAGTTGAGGGCTATTGGGTGGGTCGGGGATGATGCATGATGAACCATAGGACCTGATGTCTGAGTCACCCTCTGACACCTGGCGATGCTGTGCATGATGCTGTCTGTCCCGCTCAGGTGACATGAGGGTTTTTTATGAGCGTGTTGGGTGGTTGGAAGCACAGCACCTCCTGCACGCCTGTCAGCAGGAGGTGCAGGAGGTGCTGCACCTCATACACATTGGCCAGATTTTGGGGGTCAGTTGGAGGTGCCAGCGGTGCAGTCCCTGTGGCTGCGTCCCCATCACTGCCAATAGGTGGCACAATGGAGCTGGCACTAGCAGGTGTGGTGCAGCTCGACGTTGGTGAGACATGTTGTCCCTTTCAGTTGACCTTTCCATCACTGGGCGGTGCTGAGGGTAAGCCCTGGAGGCCCGGCCATGGGATGTTGATGGGCCTTCCCCCTCCTCCTCCTCATCCTCCTCCTCCTGAGCCGACTGCAACCCTGTTGGGTAAATAATAACATGCTGTCAGTCATCATGCATACTTGTACATTGCCTTACTAGTCACACCTGCTACATGGTGGAAGGATACACCTGTGGACTTAGGGCATGGTCATTTGCAGGCAATAGCATTTGACCACAGCAAGGTTGGTGTAGTGGTTGCTGAGTGTGTACACCCCATTGGTAGGTGCTCTTTGCCCTTTGTGCTGCCAAGGCAGCCTTTCCATGTGGTTGGGCTGTGGGGTCCACTTTGGCACTTGGCCTTTCTCAGCACACATGGGTGCTGCACATAGTTGCATTCATACTGCTGTGCATGGTTAATGGTTATGTGCACAGTTGCCCGCCAACCCCTGCATGCAGTGACGGCATTGGCCCTGTCAGCGCACGTGGAACAATGATATTCTGCACCCGTGCTGTGTCTGTGGGGCTGAAGTGGCAACCTGTCATGCTCACCTTAGCTCTGCGGGAGTATCAGGAACCTCAGCTTGCCGCTCTCTTACTCTCTTGAATGACTCCGTCTGAGGGAAACCAAGAAGACAGATGGTGGTGGGTGAAAAGGCCCCATGGAAGTTGTAGCTCCCTTTTTCCCCTTAGCCTCTCCGTGACCGCCTCCCCCTTATGTGTGTATGAGTTCAACTTGGAAATTAAGAAGAGTAGCTCTCCATCCTGCTTTCCTTCTTAGCATGGGTACATTAGTTCACTTTCAACAGTTACACTTCACTGATGGGTTCAGCCCAGACCAGTTTGGATAATGCACCTTGGAGTGTGCTTTTGATGTAATGCTTGACTTACTTGCTGACTTGCTAGATATTGTCTCTGCTGGCCAGCTTGTGTATCCGTTTCACTCTAATCTTGCATGCACTATATAGTTCTTTTGTGTTAAATGTTCATCCTTGGTAGTGTCCTTTTTCCCTTTTATTTTGCATGTTCCCAACACAGTTCTTGTGCTGATGTTTGTTTATGCTTTCTTAACTTACTGTCTTTTTCCCCTTTGCAGGGTTCCGGTGGGGCTGGTTCTTGCAGCTGTTGTAGCCGAGGACTTGCGGAGGATTGTGGAGTCGATGGCTGCAGCTACGGATGCTTAGCGGAGCGCAGCTGATGAGAGTCGGGCAACGCGGAGTTGCGGGGCACAGCTGACTATGATCCGGGAGGCCCGGGCGTGTTGTAGCAGGACCGCGGCTGATGAGATCACAGATGGAAGCAGCCGGGCCGACACGAGGAAACAGGTAGGTTTCACGGAGCCCAGGAGCGCAGCGAGCGGACACTCCTTGAGGAAGTCAATGGCTGGATCAATGGACTGAAGTTGCTGGACCAGGGTGAGCGTGCCGTTGCCTGTTGGCAGAACAACGCGAAGCTTGGAATCAAGCCTGGGTGTGTCTTATATAGAAGCCACACCCAGGAGGCTAGACTGCAGCCTTCCACAGTGTTTGGGCTGATTTCCCTCCATGTTGGGTGGCCCATCTAAAGATTCATGACATATCTGGTGCCATTTACTCCATGCCTAGGTCCAGCTTGGCTTATTCCAGGTTTTCTTGGTTGTGCAGTGGAGGGGTCTTAATGAATGATGAACCCAAATGGGGCGCTGTGGGGCAAACGTGTGTGCTTGGGCTAAGGAATTGGTGGCGGCGAGTGCCGCAGGGTTGGTGGCCGTGACACAACCCACATCGATTGGCTGGATCACCCATGCCTGAACCCGGCTCTGCTTGGATACTCATTGGGTGGTGTTTCCTTTGGCCATGTGGTGGCATCTTACCCTGTCCACTGGGCCCATCAGAGCTAAGGGACACATACGTGTGCTAGTCATTTGCCCAGTGCATTGTCAGGTGAAGGGGCATTTAAACTTGCCAGATTGATCTTGGCTGATGGCTCCGGCCTCAGCTCCACCAACTCCCTCGGACCCCAACATGTGGAGGATGGAGCTGGCCTTCTCCTCCCACAGAGTCAGGACGAGGTGCGTCATACTGCCACCTCCATTGGCTGATGACTCCTGCGAGTGTTGTGAGAGGAGGTTGTGCTCCCTGACCTTGAGGTAATTCCATCTCTTTCTGCAGTTCTCCCCATCCCAGGAGACTGTGCTCACAGCTGTCAACTTCTGGCTGATGGATGCCCAGATGGCTGCCTTACGCTGATCCGCATGGCCCACCACCTCATCAGTGAGTTCCTGGACCTCTCCCTCACTGAATTTTGGTTTTCTTATACGGTGTTCAGGCATGTTGACAGTGGATCTGCCCTGGAACATGATTCCTGTGTCCTGATGCTGTGTGTGGTAACAGGAAGTGGTGGATTCAGATCCGATTGAGTTTTTCAAGATGGTCCCTAATATGCTTCCCGTTCTGGCGATGATGCTGTTTCCACCAGCGGTATTTCGCCAGCGGAATTAGCGCTGAATGTACAACAATAATGGTAATTCAGCCAAATATGGATGCATACCATTGTGGCCCCTGTTTTGGCAGTAATTTTGCCAGGCAGTTTTACTGTTACCGTCAATGTTGAGTGCGCACTCCCGACAAGTTGTAATGTGGCGATAATTCTGCCGGACACCACATCGGTAACGGTAATTCCGCTGTATTACCCCCAACTCTTAATGATCCCCTATATCTTTACAAAAAGGAAACATTATGAATTACCATATTTGGGGTCATCCGTGAAATACATGGGAGTAGTGGTCCCATGGTGGCTGGCTTGCCCTACAGACAATCAGGTGTTATATTTTATGTTGAGAATGCACTGAGCCTCATATCTATGTATCCTCACAGTAGCTAAGGAACAAGAAAGAGGTGCATTGGATGAATATTTTGTGCAGTGTACTCTTTAAAACCCCAATCAAATGCTGTCCCCTGTTGGTTTGTGGATATGCACTATTTCTGCTAGCAAAACAGGATGTGTGGAAGAGGCAGTGTCAGATAGTTAGTTAATGACAATTAGTTGATGAGTGACAGAGTGTCCAGCACGCCAGACAAAAAGTTAAAGTGCCCCCCATCAGTTACTTTTCCGGAGTACCCCAGGGAGACACCTGCCACTTCCTGATGACATCCTGGGAACTCTGAGTCCTTTCACCATAAAGTGGCCTGATGTAAACCATCTATCACCACACCTCTTTGTCCCCCAGGATTGTGAAGTGGTTGGGAAAGCCTTACAGCCTGTTGAAAAAGCTCCTGGGCCTTGCCCAGCAGTCTAACCGTCAGGGGTTTAATTAATTAAAATTAATTAATCTTATATGCACAGGACTGAGATTCGAACCTGTCTTCTTCTGTGTTGTCTTGCTTTCAAGACAAACATGTTGCACCTGAGCTATTCTCCCGGACCTTTCCGAATGCTGTTCCCTGCTTCACTCTCCAAATCCAGGTAATGTTTTTGAACTGCCATCACCTAATAAGGATGCAGGAGGGCTCATCACCCTCTGGCCGACCAGGTCCTAGAGGGCTACACTCATTTAACCTCACTAAGAATATGAGCCACTAATGGCCAACATGAGGGTGAAAGGTTATGTGGCCTTACTTCACATGACATGGTTGGAGTCAAAAGTCATGTGGCTTGTGATGTCACTTCCGCTACCAGTTGCATTTTGGTGAATTGACGTCCCTGTACATGTAACTTTGTAGCTTTGTAGGTGTGGGCCTTGCATGCATTGCCTTGTTGATGGCCACAACTTTATGCTATCCCACTGTGCATATGCAGATTTCTGGTGATGGAAGATCTAACCCCTTCATGTGTGTTGGCACAGACTGAGCAATCTCAGTCTTTGAGATGCTAAGGCAAATGTAGTTATCTATCATCCAGTCCTGCATCTGAAGAAGGCAATTAGAGATATGAAAATAAATCATCAGACAATTTGAGTGTCATCAGCGTGTGTGATGATTCAAGTGAGAGGCTTTAAGGTTAGTGTTAGAGAGCCAGGGGAGTGGGGCTTCCTGCATTACTGGTCTACAGGGACAATGTAAGGAGTGGAAAGGAAAAACAGGGCTCAATACCATGTATGACATTGCAAATAGGCAGCTGTCAACAACATCAGGAATTTCCCCTTAAGGCTCCGTGTAACAGCATAGACAACTTGAGCTTTGCTCATAGATGCCAATCAAAACTCTGTGGTGGTTGCTGATTGGTACCCATCTGTGTACATGTATATTTATAAAAGGTGCATATGAAGTCTACACGAGTTTGGAGGTAGCCATGAAGCTATTAGCTCCATGGCTGCCTCCAAACCGTGCTCCATTACCGGGTTCCTGCAATGAGGATTTACCGGGTCATTCCGACATAGGAGGACCCGGTAATTCCTCCTTGCAGGAACCATTCCCCATTCCCATTTGAGCCCCCATAGGGCTCAATGGGGATGGAGGTAACAACGGGCACATTACAAGTGTCCCGTTGTTAGCTCCCTCTTCCCCTCGCGGGACCCGGAAAAGACGTATGGTTTTACCAGACATCTGATCCGGGTCCCGCAATGGGAACCTCGTAATCGGCCCTGACTGAATGAAGGGGGCCGGTCCCATACGCCCCCTTCATTCCGTCAGTGCCAGGGTCGTAATGAGGCCCATGTATTCAGCAAAACTCTTCATCCACCAAATACCAACAGCTGCAAATGCAACTACAAAATGTTCTTGACACTATTTTTCATTTTGGTTATTAGGTGACACTGTAACCACTGCCTGTAACCCAAAACTATTGGCTTGGAAAGTGACATTAGGAGAGTGATGGGATGTGAAGATGGACACACAGCCTAGCGGTGGAGTTGGGGTATTTACCTTCCCATTGACTGCCAATGGCCATGCTAGTCTATGTAGCCATTCACACCAACTACCTCCCCTCCCTGCCGAATACACACTCCCTGGCAAACCTTTGAGCTAGCTTTGTGCTTTGAAGAGGATACAGACGTTATTTATTTTAAAGCAGTCTTCTGGAAGGTGATGGTTTAATTCAATTGCAGCTGTAAAACAGTTCCTGGTGTAACACGTATGTCTTAACCTATTGTGCCTTCAGGTACTTGATTTATAAACAATATGATTTTCTGTTTTTTTTCATGTGGGATTGTTAGTGGTTTGTGGAAAACTCAACGCAGGAAGGGTTTTTCATCACCTCTTTGCCAGGAAAGAAAGCTGACCTTTTTATTTGTTATTTTTAGAAATGTTGACTAAATGTACAGCTCAGAGCTTGTGTCTGGGACTTGCACAGTTCACTGACAAACCATCAGCGTAGCACTTACCAAACAGGTTGGACGAAGTTCACCTGGCTCTGATCATGCTACTTCTCCACTCTGCTGGGTTATAGCTTGTACATCAGGATTTGTTAACAATAAAACCTTCTTTTGCCCATTAAACACAGAGCCAAATGCAATTTTAACTGCATAAGTTACCATTTTCTAAAGTATTGAGAAGTATGGCTTCCACATTGTACTATTTTCATGTGTTTTAAATAGAATTGACACATATATATATATATATATATATATATATATATATATATATATATGTTCAGTGAAAAAACGTTGTTAAAGGGACGTTATGGTTAAGTTGCGTTACTAAAATCCTATGAAATTCCATGGAAAAACTTTGTGAAAGGGACGTTATGGTTAAGTTGCGCTACTAAAAACCTATGAAATTCAGTGAAAAAACGTTGTTAAGGGGACGTTATGGTTCCAAGTAAAACCGAAAACCCCCTGATATTCGCCAGTTATGGTAAGCTAAGCAACCATAACTCGCGCCACCACTGTGCACTGCTAAGATGAAGTGTTCTTAGAACATATTATGTGTTCTGGGATGTTCGTAAATAAACAAAATGGGGCTGTTCTGAGGACGCTATGCCTGTCCATATTGTTCGCAGGCAAGTTGAAATTGTTCTAAGAACACAGGCTGTGTCCTAAAATGTTCGTAAAGAAACAAAATGGGAGTGTCCTGAGGACGCTCTGCCTGTCCGTATTGTTTGCAGGCAACTTGAAACTGTTCTAAGAACACACGCGGTGTCCTGAAATGTTCGTCAATGGACGAAATGTGGGTGTCCTGAGGACACTGTCCGTATTGTTCGCTGGCAAGATGAAAGTGTTCTTAGAACATATTATGTGTCCTGGGGTGTTCGTAAATAAACAAAATGGCGGTGTCCTGAGGATGCTATGCCTGTCCGTACTGTTCGCAGACAAGTTGAAACTGTTCTAAGAACAAACGCCTGTCCGTAACTGTTCGTTTCACTTGTGACGCACTTTTAATCACTCCAGGACCCGAACAGTGTCCGTAGAACACCAACGCGCATGCGCAAAATAGTTTCAATACATTTGGTGTCCTGTGGACACCCGCTCCCTTCGTGGACATGTTCGCGAAGCTATCATGTGACCGCGCCCACGATCAGCGTATGTTCTGATTGCGAACACTGTTCGTGTCCCCGAACAATTTAAAATTACATTTTCAAGTAATCTATAATATTTTCCAACAAAAACTCACCATAGAACAAGTCCCACATAGTAATCCTGAGTTTCTACATACTTTTTGTGACTTTTTGAAACGTTTTTTCTGTTCGATCTGTCCGTGGACAGCGTGCATGTCCACGAACTGTGCACAAGCACCCCTATAAAAGACCACGCCCTAGAGCTCATTCTCATTGTGTTTCTGGCTTTCCTACAGAGCACAGTGAATTTTCCTGCCAATTTGCAGATTTTCAATGCCAAGCTGATGGCTTCCGTGGCTCCACTACTCCCACCTGGTGCTGCATCTGCTTCAGCACCACCCCCATCCCCTCCACCACCACCACCACCCCAAGGGCCTGAAGAGGGGAACAGGAGTGAGGATGCACAGGAGGAAGAAGAGGATGATGAGAATGAGGTAGTGGATGTCCCTACTACCAGCACTCAACGTGAGTCTTGGGTGTGGTGGTTATTTACCATTCGTGGTAATGGCCCTAAGGCGCGTGCAAACCATGTCACCTGCAATGAGTGCAAAATGGTACTCAGTCATGGGAGGCATGGTTCATACAGCTTTGTGACAACTACCATGAAGCGACACCTAAAGTCATTCCACTCGGAGGCCGTTCGCAAAGTTGTACCTTGCGAGGAGCATACCAGGTTCACTTCCTCTACTTCATCCTCTGTTTCCGATCCTGTCACCACAAGGAACACTCCTGTGGGACAGCGTATTCCTCAAGCTGCCTCACAGGCCATATGCAATGCTGATGACCCTTACCTTTCGAGGGTAACAGTTGTGTGTATGTACTGCTACGCAGTACTGTGCAGGGGGGAGAGACTTCATAGTGCTTTTGAGGCTATCGGTTCAGAGCACAAAAAAGTCTGCTCACTACCCAAGTGAAACCCACTCTACATCTCCCTCTCTCCGCTCGCCCTTTCTTATCCCTGTGGTTGGTGTCCCCCCTTTCCCTCCTTCCCCTCCTCGCCTAGTGTGTCTTGTATAAAAAACCACAAAAAAAAAGAAAACAACAAAAAACAAAAAAAATAAGGCTCTTTTCAGAGCCGCCTTTTACAGTTAAAAAATAGAAGTGAAAATAAATGAAGCAAGACTCTGTGTATTTTTTAGAAGTCTGCGGACAGTCCGCGGACATCTAAAATTTTGGGGTGTTACCCTATCATAACCATTGCAGTTTTATCTGGAAGAAAGTGGTGGCTCTGAAAAGAGCCTTTTGGTGGTGTTTATTTGTGTTTGAAAAATTTGAAATGCTCAACACCAACTATAAAATGGATGCTGTAATTCCAAAAAAGGTTGCAATGCATTTTGTACATTTCTCAAAAAAATCTGATTGCCAGCATAAGTAAGATGGACTCCATCTCTGCGAAAAATGTATGTACTACGAAACACAATATTTTCATTGTGAAAAGGGGACATGCCAAAATCTCTTAGAAAGGCACAAACAGCCTTAATGACATTGCGCCTTGCTTTCTCCATTTGTGGACCAAAACAAAACAGCTAATACAGTCATTTAGCGAAACAAAACAAGCTTCAAGTACAGAAACGTTGCTTCCTCTATCAAAATATAAAACAAACCACAAAACAATTAACAAAAAAACAGCTACCACTACAGATGAAACTGCTCCTATAAACCTTGATATAGTGCAAACTAAGTATAGCAAAAAAAGTATTTTACCAAAAATGTTCCGTCACAGAATGCTGCAAAATCTTATAAAAATAGGAGAGAAATCAAACTCAACCCTTAAAACCTATCATAGGAAATTAATCTTAGAAGCATTGATAGACAGTGCAATCCTTCTCAAAAGAAACTTATTTATTTTAGTGTTAAACAAAATGAAACCACTAACAAAACTAATGGCTAAATTACAAAAAAGACTTCTCAATAAACGAAATGTCAACAGAAATAACTTCTTAAGTAGCTCTGGAGGTGAATGGAGTCACACTACGAGCACAGAATCATACTTTAATGAAGAAGCATACAAACAAAAGCAAACAAATACAATTGCCATACATAGCAGTGGACGAGCTTATGAAAAAGTTAATAATACCATAATGGAACAAGAGATACTACTTACAAAAATATCCCCAGAAAACTTAGAATTACCTCTCCATTCAACTGGATGAGAACGTCTAGTATACAAATGGCCATGCAGGTCAATCTGTAACATTCCCAAAGAATCTTTCAAGTATTTACGCCAATTCGTCAATCAATATGTGAAAGGCAAAGACAAAACGAAAATTAAACTACTGCAAAATATGGATACCTGTCCAGTGCACAAGTACACAGGACTACAAGGACATTCATTGGCCTGCATTTCAGAACCTACTTGAAAAACCACCTTCCATGATATCAAAATGATATCAACACATCATTCAACTATAAGAAATCTAGTCTATAAACTGTACTATGCTAAAAGTCCTGCTTTAACACTAGCCAATTTAAATAACATTCTTCTACATGGTACAGCAAAAGACCTACTTGAAGAAATCGACTATATCCAGAAAAAATATTTTGCAAGTAAAAGCCACTTACAGAATCAAATAGCTTTAAAGCAAATTAGCAACAATTCTATGCATGGCAACCTTCTACTACACACATACAAAAAAGAAATACTGAAATTTAAAAGTACATCTGCTGAAATACCAAACCATGTGTGTGTATGTTGCCGTAGAACTTTCTATAAAAGTAACACAAAAACTGTAGACCTAACATATAAAATAGAAAACAATGAAGATTCTAAATGGTTTGAATTAGCTCTCTTCCTTATAGCAGAAAACAAATATGAAATAACTGACCCCTTAATACTTTGCAGTTACTGCCCTACAAAACTTGACAACAACCAAACTCCTTCACGTGCTATCACAAATAATTTGGAATTATATCCACTACCAAAACCCCTGCAACAACTCAATTTATATGAGAGCATCATAATTCAAACAGTGCACCCCTTTCAAGCAATAATACTTCTTCAACCAAAAACAGCAAAATTACCTCCCTCTGAATTAGTGAAACGTATTGGTGGAAAAGTAGTGTATTTACCATTAGATCTAAAAGAAAACGTGCACACTCTAGGAGTGCAACGTCCAATGGAGCAATCTTTAATTATCTTAGTAAATGGTGTACCTACAAAAGACAAAAAAATTTAGCAACAACTGGTAGATTTACATAAAGTTAGAAGCTTTGCAATATCTAAAAGAAAATAATGATTACTACAAAGAAATTAATATTGAAGAAAACTTGAAGGATACCACTGAAATAATTCAAGAGACATAAGAAGCTGGTCAATTTGAGCTCCTAGATCCTGCTACAATATCCAATACTTTAGACCATTATACAATTCACCCATTGCATTCTAATGACACTGTAGAAGATGCACTAGAAACTTACCAAATGCGTCAAACAAAAGGATCACCAATCAGCATATGGGAAAAAAGCATAGAAGCACGTGCTTTTCCTCTACTTTCTGGCACAGGAGGAAGGTACGATGATAGACCTATTCAAATAACAGCATCAGAATATCGCTCATTACGGATGTATTCTGAAGATCCCAGATTTAGACAAAATGTGGAATACATATTCCACCTACTCTTTGAAAGTGAACTAGCAAATTTATGTTACGGAGTTGCACACACATTAAAATCAGGATCCCACTTTCAAAATATGTCAGATACACCATTATTACAAAAAGTGCAACAAAAAGATGAGGTTTTACAATCAAATATTACAAATCTATTAGCAAATATGCATGGTACTAAAGAATACTGGTTTCGACGTCACAGAGATGTACGTTGTATGATAAGAAACCTTGGGCCACCCACTTGGTTTGTTACATTAGGTTCTGCAGAATATGCATGGGAAGACATACATGATTTCCTACGCATATCAAACAAAAACAAAACAAACATAGATATACTAACACCTGGAGAACTTTGTTCTCTAGGTCCTGTTAATGTTTCAAGATATTTTCACCATCACTTCATTGCTATGCTACACTGTATTTGTAATAAAACTGCTCCTCCCCTTGGAGAAGTGCAACACTTCTTTTGGAGAAAAGAATACCAAGCCAGAGGAGCACCACATATCCACATGCTTTTATGGATTAAAGATGCTCCTAAATTTGGTCAAGACAGTCATGCCACTGTTTTACAGTTTATTGAGAAATATGTCACTTGTCAAATTCCATCAGAATCCACAAATAGTGATCTCCAAGCACAAATTGTACAATTTCAAAGACACAAATGTGGCAAATATTGTCGTCGCAAATACAAAAACAAAGGGAAATACTACACCAAATGCCGCTTTGGTTTCCCTAGACCGGTTACAAAAACAGGTCAAGTGAACAGCTTCATGTCTTCAGTTAGACATAGTGTTAAAGGCAAATCACCTAAAAATACATATTACATAAAAAGAACAGAAGAAGAAAAATATATCAATGATTACAATGCAATCATTGCCCACTTATGGAATGCAAACATAGATGTGCAGTACATTGCACAGACAATTCCACTGCAGTTGCACAATATGTTACAGCATACTTAACCAAAGCAGAAAAAACAGAGCTACAACACCTCTGGAATGACCTGTCATCAGACAAAACACTGTCTCAAAAAATTATACAGCTTGGGCATAAAAATGCTCTCCCATAGAGCATGTGGCTCCTATGAAGCAGCAGATCGTTTAACTGGTACTGCTTTGTATGGAAAATATGAACATATAGTATGGCTAAGTCTTGGTCCTGCTAAATCTAGAAAAAGAGTTCTAAAATCATACGAAGATATAGAAATAATACCCAAACATGATCCCAACAGCCAAGACATTTTAAAAAACAATTTGCTGGGCACATACTACCCAAACAGAAGTACCACTTTGGAAACCATGTGTCTATACCACATAGCCCAAAACTTCACATACAAAAATAATATAAAACCCGATGAAAAAAAAGGTAAATACAGAGGGCCTCATTACGACCCTGGCGCTAAGGGATTACCGGTACCGGTAAGGGTACCCGTACCGGTAATCCCTTAGCGCCTGATTACGAGGTCCCTTTGCGGGTTCCCACATTCACGGCTGGCCCGTACTTAGCGCCTTCCCCATTCCCATTGAGCCCTATGGGGCAAAAATGGGAATGGGGAAGGGCCATGGAGGAAGGGGGAATTACCGCCCTGCCAACCTTGTAATGGGGTGGTAATTCCCCCTTTCTCCATGGCGGAGTCGGTAAGTTACCGGCATGGACCATGGTGCTATTAGCACCATGGTTTTCCGCCTGGGTCGTAATGAGGCCCAGAGTGTCAAATTGTGAAGGCAGCTTAGTAAAACTCACCAAACTAAATTTTATTAATCATATCAAATTGTCATTAAAGACTCCTCAAGATAAAGAACTATATTACATGTCCCTGCTACAACTCTTTAAACCAAGGAGAAAAGAAGAAGAAATACTAGATAACTATGGCTCCTATAAAGACGCTTTCAAAGCAAATGAAAGCACTGTAACTGATGTAAACTTTACACAGTACAAAACAATGTTGCACAATGAACAGCAACACGAAGAAGAACTGCAGGCCCAACTAGATAAGGACAATCCTGACAGTAGTCAACCTTCTCTAACAGGAAGCCAAGAACCACTGGGAGAGCCACTAATAACAAATGAGGCAGAATTAGCTATGACAGAAGTATAAAACACCATGTGTCAGTATAAAGATAAAGAAGACTTAACTATACTACAATCAAACCTAAACAATGAACAACGTAGCATTTTTGAAGAAGTAACAAAAGAAATTGCACATGGTGTACAACATGAAAACAAAGAATGCACCTGCCAAAATTACAATCCTATACTACTATACGTCAGTGGTGAAGCTGGTTCTGGCAAAACATTCTTAATCAAAATCATCAGTAAATTCCTTCAACAATTGACAAACAACAAACTGTCAGCTGTTGTCACTGCCCCCTCAGGTTTAGCTGCCTACAACATAGGCGGTATCACTTTACACCGATTACTACTCCTGCCAGTAGAACACCAAAACAAATTAGACTATTACAAACTTTCTACAGAAGCTACAATGGAACTACGTAGAATATTAAAACAAATGAAAATGCTACTAATAGATGAAGTGAGCATGGTCTCCAACCTAATGTTGGCCTTGATTCACCTCAGATTACAAGACATACTCAAAACAAACTACAAAGAGCTCTTTGGAGGAAAACACATTATTGTTTTCGGAGATCTTCTTCAATTAACACCAGTGAAAGGTGAGCCTACTCTTGCAAGCTGTTTCAAATTCCAAAATGTTTCATGTTTCAAAAATCTGAATTGCAGGTAGTACATAATCTACCATGGTTTGCATTTTGTACAAGTTGCTGAAATGGAGCGGATTCACAATTAGGTATTGATACATACACAAAGCGCTTATTGGGGATTTGTTCTTGTGTCACATTGTTGCACAGAGTGCATGTATGTTTCCACATGTATGAAATCTGGAAGATTTCATTTATAGGTATGTTTTTGTTTTCCAGTACTTGTAGTAAGTACATTAGAAATTCTTGTGGATCTTCCTGTGAGTTTATAGTGAATTTCACCATTCCAGCACAGTAGTCCAATTGTCGTCTTATTCCATTGTCAGGATTGTTTGTTGCATTTCTATGAAGTACTAACATTTGCAAACACAATTGGTCTGTACTGTGTAAGTAAATGTTGTCAACAATTGGTGGTAATTAAAATAGAATATTCATTGCTACATTTGCGTAGCAACTTACACCATTTACATTTGAAAGTTTAAATGGACCAGATAGTTCTGTATCTGAGTGCTTTTTTTGGAGTTTGTCTTCCTTTTTTGAAGAAGTACCTGATTTACTTTCCCTAATAGGTTCTTTTTTGATTGTGGTACTTGATGAACTATTAGTTTCTTTTAATCTCTTTGGAGGATTTGCAGTGACATCCTGTTGCATTTCTGTTTGATTTAGTTTTCTTTTTGAACATTTTACTTTTTGTGGAATAGGATATGTTTTTAGATGCGGGGTGTATAGTGAATGCAGTCTATTGTATTCTAAAATACAAGGAATATCAGCGTTTACTTTACTTGCATCAAAGTTGATTAGAAATAGACCGTCAAGTGTACGTAAGCATGATAGTGCTATCAATGATATTTGTGATGTCATCTTCGATGTCCTGGGTGTTAGTCTTAGCAATGCACGTAGATGGTGCGAGTTATGGTTGCTTAGCTTACTATAATGGGGAATGTGCAGTGGTGTTTGGTTGCACTGTGAAGTATAACATTCCTTTAGTGAATTTTGTTTACTGAATGCACATATATATGTATGGCAGAGAAGGAAAAGAAAGGGGCTAAACAAGTGATGCCGTCATTGATGGCGCGTAGTCCCGAGGAGAGTCCCAGTCTGCCCCAGTCCTTTTGCAAGAGAGGAGCTGCAGCAACGACCTGCGCTTATTTTGTGTGCTTTTCACTGTGTTGGCCCCTTTAAACATTTGACTGAGGCTCCTAGACTCCACCTTAAAAGGTGTTGGCAGGCGCGGAGCGCCACACAGAGTCCCAGTCTGCCCCAGTCCTTTTGCAAGAGAGGAGCTGCAGCAACGACCTGCGCTTATTTTGTGTGCTTTTCACTGTGTTGGCCCCTTTAAACATTTGACTGAGGCTCCTAGACTCCACCTTAAAAGGTGTTGGCGGGCGCGGAGCGCCGCGCGGAGTCCCGAGGAGAGTCCCAGTCTGCCCCGGTCTGGAGTATGGTTGGCCCTTTCACTCGTCAACGCACGCTGCTAGAAAGACGCGTGACTAATGACAGAATGATGGAAGGCAGCAATGAAAGTCCCGCGGTTACTAGCAGCAAGGTAAGCGGAAATGTGATGAATAAACATTTGCATTTGCCTTTGGAAGATTTGAAACTGACATCAACCGAGGGTGTTCCCTCGCTAAAATCCCTAGCAAAAACGATTGTTAGCGGTAATGGAATACAGGCGGCGGCATGGAAATGTGCTCAAAATATATCAGCACTGCCACAAGTTGAGTTGGTAGTAGAAGAAATAAACAATGGCTGTGTGGCAACAACAGAAGGTGCTCCATTAATAGATGCTGCTCCAGTTGCATGCTATAAAGCCAACTTACGAGCGGCAAATGAGAAAACATTAGCAGCAGGGACTTCAAAGGGAAACACTGTAGAAAGCAACCTTGCCGATAAGGATGTCAATTTCACTCGAGTTTCTGAGCCAAAAGAGGCTATGGGTGATAAAGCTATAGAAATAAATACGGCTTCATTTTTATCACCTTTTGATGTAACAGACCACGAGCTTCTCCAAATTCATGTATCCGCCGATTCAGCGAGGCTGAACACGTTCGTGTTTAACCCCCCACTTAATCCTTCACTTCTAGTAGAAGACGAATGTATGTCATTACAATGTCCGCACGAGAATCTATGCGGAAACACTGCTCTTCAAAATGAAGTGATCTACGCTCTGAAATTGCATGTTTTGCAAAATGAAAGGACAAGCAAAAAGCCTTTAATGCTGCTTTCAGAAAAAAATGTGCTGCCTCGTCTAAGTTGGAAAAAGACTGAAACTAAAGGAGAAGAGCTTTCAAAAAACCATTCTGATGAAACAATGGAAGCTAAAAGAGATTTGCAAAACAAAACGAAACACATTCTGGTGCACAAAAGTGCTATGCTGACTGAAGCTCGTCAACATTGTAATAGTCCGATATGTCAGCCAACCAGTACTGCTTCGCAACTTGGGAATGTCATTCCTGCACAGAAACGATTAGCAGTAGATTGTCAAACAGTTCCAGTAAACTTGAATAAACTATCAGGAAATGATTTAGTAGCTCGCGAAGCACGTTTAGCGGAACGTTTGACAGCTGATTATCAACAAATAAAAGACAAGCTAATAAACAGCTTCAGTTCTAAATTAGAGACAAAATCTCAGTCACAGTCGAAACCTACAACTGGTGACGAGGAGCTGCGAAAGTTGCAGCAATCAATCTTACATTTGCAAACAAAGACCCAGACAAGTACACCTTTGACGAAGGGATTGATTTTAAAAAATCAAGCTGCATTGAGCAATGATGTTACCTTACTAGAAGCTCCGTCTATAGGTTTGGCAACAAAAAGTGTCTCTCAGTCGCACTTGGACACTAGTATGAGCTCTAACATAACACAACCAAGTATTGACCCTGCTCAAACATATGATCACGACATGGAACGGAACAATAAAGCGAGTCTATCAGTGACTGCAGGCATTCAAATACATAATAATGTGCTGGCAGCAACTTCGCTAGCACTAATCCCTTTTACGAAACTGTATGAGTCTTTAAATGACTCTATAAAAGAACAAGGTACACAACTGTCTACCATCCTGCTAAAATTGGAAAAACTTGAACAAAATAACAATACCTTACAGTCTCGAACCGAAAGAGAAGCTGAAATTTCATCGCAATGGCATTACCGGCTAGGTGATCTAGCATCAAGTGCGCATACCGATAATGCAACCCTTATGAATGCTGTTTTTGAATGCATGAAAAATGGCTGAGGCATAAAGACAATAAGGAAAGTGGGCAGCTTGGAACACATCCCACTAAACTTACCCCTCGGTCACTAACTTCTGCTAAAAGTACTGGATCACATACTGTGTCATGTAACGCTACGAGTGAAATATCAAATGTGCCAAACTCTGATAGAGCAGTAGGTCCTGCTGTTTCTGGGAAGAAGCAAACCGAAACTCCCACTATAAATGTTCCAGCTATTGTGGTGAGTCATGTTTCATTCCCAAATGACTTTGTAAGCACTAACACATTAAGGGATGTTTTGGTAACTGACGCTAACCAACTGAGTAAGCAGTCAACTAAAGAAAGAGCGTCAAGTGAGTCAAAGCAGCCATCCTTTGGAATCTTTACCGGTTCCGCAAAGAATTTGGCGGAAAAGCGTCTTGATTCAAATAAACCTAAAGATGTACAATCAACATCTAAGGCTGCAAGAAAAGGTGCAAAACGCAAATCAACTAATACCAAACAATTTGTACGAAACCTACCTACTCCTGAAAAACTGGGGCTATTTGACGGTAATAAAACAAAGAAATTACAGATGAGACACCAAGAGCAAACTGATGTGCCATCCAAAATGTCAAAAGCAGCTGATCAGAAAACTGCTACCAAAATACAAAATTCAAGGAAAAGAGCCAGAATTGATTCAGATTTGGAGATCAGCAAGCGACAAGACGAATCAATCGATTTATGTGATCTTTCAACATATTCCATCGAATCAGATAATACTATGAGCTCTATTGGTGGAAGAGGGTCACAGCATCAGGCCCAAATGGCTCAAGAGGCTAGTGTGACCACAGGTGGTGGACCTAATAATCAGGAACCTGCTGATTTAGCTAGTTCTAAAGTCCCGGAGCGTGGAGTAGGAAAAGTATCAAGGAATGGAGGAATGAAAGTTGCCTCAAATCCAAGCGTTAAAGATGTGACAGCAGACACTGCAGAAAGGCCTGATCAAGCCAGATCTTCAAATAGCCATAAGTTTAATCCAAAAATGAAGCTCAAATGAAGATTCAAAGTCAACTCAAGAATAGTATGAGGTCAGGGTCCTCTGATGTTAAAAAAACAAAGACCTGGAAGATTAGAGTAGAAAATCTCTTTCCTGATGACAAGGACATCAATTTGAACCGAAGAAATTTGATGCACTTATTGCACACAATACCATCACTTCGGACAATTACTTCGGATGATATTGTCATTGTGGAATACATTTCGGAGGATGTTGCTGATAGAATATTCCTGCACATAAAATCGTACACAGTAGAAAAAACTCTATTCGCTGCAAAGGATGAGCTTCTAGCTTATGGTTTTGACATCCAGGTGGAAAAGCAGCAAACTGACCGGAGGGAAATAAGTAATTTGTCATCAGCGAGCGCTCAATCCTCAAATGAATATAGAAGAGATGTTCTAAAACAGCACTTTAAACTGAAGTCACCAAAATCATCTAATGAAGTGCGATACCTACAAAGAAATGACAAAAACTCGAGAGGAAATGCAAACTTTAGGCAGACCTCATAACTTACATTTCTCAGTGGAGAGGAATCGTGTGATATAATCTCATGGAACACCAGAGGTTTTAATCATCCATTCCAAGAATGGTCTCTACCCATGGAGAATAATTTTGTAATATTTCTACAAGAAACCAGGTTGCGTGAAACCCCAATAAAAGATGGTTATACTATATTACTAAATGCAGCTGGTAAAAACAGATTTGGACGGCCATTTTCGGGGCTAATAACACTTGTTAACAATGCTTATGGATGGAAAGTTATCGAAATATACAATCCAAACATTTATGTTCAAGGAACGTTGCTGGTGATGGTATCAGAAATAAAAGTGGATGTGAAATGTCTGCTTTTGATAAATATATATTGGAATCCTGTAATGTTATCTACAGCACAATTTATTAACGCTGTCACAACAATCATCGATCAGTGTTTAATAACATGCTCAAATCTTGCCATAATAATTTGTGGAGATTTTAATTATTCTTGGTATGAAGATCGGCAAGTAAGTTCATCTGTAGCCCCCTTAGGGCTGACAAGAGGTGATTATTGGAGTCAAGCTCTAAAAGCAAGAAACTGCGAAATGGTAAATGGCAGAGTACAAAGTGATATTCCACCTAGTTTCACATGGCAGCGAGAGAGCTGTAAAAAAACAATAGATTATTTTTGGATCAGTTCTTTACATTGGTCGAAAATTGAACGTTTGGATATACACAAGTCATCTAAAAGCGATCATCATGCACTGGTGTTGACCTTACAAATGACAAGGTGTGGTGTAAAACTAACGTATAACTGTCCACTTGAGATAAATCAAGGAGCTAACAGATTAAGAATAAACAATCAACAAATACAGATGCTGAGCAAAAATGTAAAGAACTCGTCTAATGATCTAGCGACAAGAATAAACTTTTCTCCCTTGCTGCAACTATTCTGTATGAAAAAACAACAGCAAAAGAATGTTTGTCCAACTAACAAATATGTATTCAGTGTGCTGGTAAGCTCGGAAAAAAAACAATTGGCCAAAGACATAAGATTTTTGAAAAAAAATGAAGGCTGTGATATGGCGATTAAAATCAGAAAACGCAAGGTAAAATATCGAAACTGGCTCAAATCATTTAAATTAATAAGAGAAAGAGCAGAACTTATGTTGAAGTTGATCGTACAACATAAAGTAAAAGATTTTTGGTCTATCCTGAATACAGGTTCACTATGCCAAGAGGCAAGACTAGCGAATGGTATTTCTGCATCTGCCTGGGAAGAGCACTTCAATCTAGTCTTTAACGGCAAACTGGGAAAAATAGAGAAAGTAAATGTGGTCTGTCCAGAACCTTGGGATGTAGTGGAATCAAAAGATACAATTTTGACATTGATACAAAAATTAAAAAACTCACGCGCGGCAGGCCCTGATGGCTTGTCAAACGTGATGTTGAAAGAAAAAAAGGAACTTTGGGCTGACTTCATTGAGAACCTTTTCCAACTGATATCGACATCAAAAACCATTCCAGCATCGTGGACAACATCTGTTATTGTGCCTATTTTTAAGAAGGGTAATAGGGACGATCCGAACAACTATCGCCCTATTGCCCTTCAGGACACTATAGGAAAAATATTTGCAACATGTCTGCAACAAAAGTTAACGTCTTGGGCAAATGGATTGTAGACAAACAGGTTTTACTAAAGATACAGGAACGGAGGTGAACTTGTTGATACTAAGCTTATTAAAGCTTGACGCATTGAAAAATAAAAAGAACTTATTTATATCTTTTATAGACATGCGTCAAGCTTTTGACACTATAAACCGTGATAAATTATGGATGAAACTACAATCATGGTCTTGCCCGCCAGCCTTGCTTCAACCACTGAATGCGTTACATAATGATACCACTACAAGAGTTTGCTTGGATGCTACACGAAATCTGACAAATGAAATAAAAACCTCTAAGGGCATTAAACAGGGGTGCCCATTAGCTGCCCTATTGTTTAAACTATTCACTTCAGATATTTCAGGCAATCTGGAAAATACTCATCGATTTCCACCCAAAGTGAATGGTCAGGAGATCAGCTGGGCATATTACGCAGATGATATCGTGTTGTTTGACCTGACCCAAATTGGTCTGCAACGACTCTTGAACAATTTAGTTGCATACTTTCAAGAAAATGAGCTTGCAATTAATACGAAGAAATCTAAAATCATGGCAATAACATCAGGAGCAAAAAAGAAAGTCAACCAGTTTAAGTGGTCTGTAGCAGGCGAGACAATTGAGACAGTATCAACAATATTTAGGCGTGCAAATAAACAGCTCGATCTGTGAATCAGTATGGGTAGCAGAATTGAAACATCGCATGTCCATATTGACAATACAAGGCCAAAAGCTGCATTTTGAATATGGCAAATTTACCCTCCGACCACTACCGTCCTTCTATGTACAAAAAGTAATTCCCATAATAACGTATGGGCCGGAAGCTGGTTGGAACATTGACCATCGAATTTGGGCCATCTTGGAAGGCACATTTTGGAAGAAAATATTGCGACTTCCAAGCAGTACCCCGATTGTTGCAATAAGATATGAATTGGGCCTGGAACCATTACATGGAACAATTCAATGGAAATCAATTGCAGCTCTACGAAAGATGCAGCTATCAAAAATTGCTCCAGCGTACAAAATATTTGAATCAACGACTAAAAATCCACATGGAGGAATTCTCTTGTCTTGGGCAAATAAAATCAGGAATATCTTGAAAATAGCTGACATCTCATGGCAAATGGTAATAACAATGCCACAACTCGCAAAGAAAAAGTTAAGGCAATGGAACTGGATCTTAAACGAAGAACAGCGTTTGTCAATGTCCTCATCCCTGAACTTGGGTATGTCTTGTAATGCCCTAGACAAAGTTCCAAGATATCTATCAAGATTTCCTTCCAGATGGCATCGGAACAAGTTTCTGAGGCTTCGTTTGAATGTATATAAAACCAAAGAAGTTTTGTGGAGAAGAAAAGATCCGAAGATCGTTGACAATCTATGTTGATTCTGTACAATGGAAATAGAATCATTAAAACATCTAATCATGGAATGTCCCACAATAACCACTCAACGAATTTGCTTTTTGGGCAGATTTGTATCACCTAACATTAATATGGATGTGTGGTGGTGGAGGGTGCTGATTGGAAACAATGTGATGTTAACTTGTGCAGTGATAGATTTTTTGGAAAAACTGCTGGAGTAGGGAGATGCCCCGTAACATCTTGAAGCATACGGGTTACAGTATTGGTTGAATCCATATGTATGTGTGGACCTAAGTGTGTCTTAATCATCTAATGAAGTGTATTGTGATGTGATTGTTCGTGTTTTGTAATTAAAGTTTGTAAAAAACGAATTGTTACAATAAAAATAAAAAAATAAAATATTTGAGATGACATCTTTCATGGTGTGGTTGTTAGCGTTAGCAGTGCACACGGGTGGTGGCAGGGTTGGGGGCTTACTTTACCATAACTGTTGAATTTCAGGGGTTTTTGGGTTTTAATTTGAAGCATAAAGGGGAGGAGGAAAGTTTTTTTTAGTGAAGTGTACAGGTTTTTGTTAGGGCAACTTAACCATAATGTCCCCTCAACAAAGTTTTTTTTGTAGTGAATTTCACTGGTTTTTGGGAGGGCAACTTAACCATAACGTCCCCTTAACAAAGTTTTTTTTGTAGGGAATTGTATAGGTTTTTGGAAGGTGGAACTTAAGCATGAAATTGTGGCAATGAAGTTGTTGAGCAGAATATACACTGTAATCATGTCATTTTGAGAGATATGTAGTATAATCTACGTACTTGACATACATTTAACATAGAACATACAGAACCCCCTCCCTATTGATATTGGAAAGGGACGGACTGAGCGCCTGTTTGCGGACGGGGTTGGACAGGATCAACATTACCCAGAGAGGCGGGGGTAGCTGAAAATGTACTATTGTCTTACACAAACAGTGTGCAACGTAGAAGAAGGACATACATATATTATAAGTAGTAATAAGTAAGTATGGAAACCTGAAGATGGGAAAAGAAAACTACACATTTAATAACCATTTAGAATGAAGTGGATGGTTCCATAAAAAAGAAAGGCTGCCTCCAGCATAAGCACTTCATAGAAACTCGGCAGCCTGGAACGACAGTGGACAGACGCAGTAGGACGAAGGGAGATTACAGCAAAAGAGTGAGTGCAGGTCATTTATTTATATGGGTGAGGTTTTTTGTGGTATGTGGTGCAGAAATAATAATTTCTTTCTGTTGTTTTGACTCAGAAATGGCTAGTACTTTGGAGTGGCTGGAGGAGTATTTCCCACATGAGGAAATGTCTAAAGACAGCAACAATAATAGTACACAGTGCTCTGCATATGCAAAATAGTGACCAGTATTTTAGAGGCATTCAACTTATGGTTTTTCTTTTTTGAACAGACCAGGAAAGAAAAGAAGAAAGGCCAACAAACGAGACAGAAGAAAACTGGATAAAAAGGATAGAGCAGAAAATGGACATATTGAACGTCAATTTTCAAAGTTTACGGGAGTTTGTGGAGGACTGTGTGAGAGGAAAAGTTCGCTATCATAGCCCCACCTGCACCTGTCCTGCTTCTCTTCTCCATTCCCTAGTGAACCATCCCCAAACTTTGAACAGGAAAATAGACGTTTTGACGAAATATCCATCCCTTCTTCCCCTCACAAATCTTCTCCTCATAACCAGCCCGTGTTGAATCCTAATTCCCCCATATTTGTTTCAGTGTCCGCTTCCCCCGCTATGTCTTCAGATTGATGTGTGTGTGTGTGTGTTTGAAATGTTTTTGTACAGTAGCTGCAGAGAAAGAGTTTGTGTGTAGATTTTATTTTTAAAAAGACGTATAATGTTCGCGAACAGCGTGCCTGTTCGACCTATCCACAAGGAATGGAATGTTGGTGCTGTCTAATGTCAAGTAAGACGGATGTGATGTGTGACTGCACCATCTGTTGAAATTGTGCGTACATAAACAGAACGGGGTGTCCAAAGGATATACTACCTCACCGTACCGCTTGGAAAGGAGATAATACATGTTCGTAGAACACACCAGATGTCCGTAATGGGTGTAAATGAGGAAAATGGGAGTGTGTGAAGGACAGTATAGCGGTCCGTATCGGGCGCAGACAAAATGGTGCCGTCCGTAGAACAGGCGCAGTGGCCGGCAAGTTCGTAGGCAAACAAAATGGAGTTGTCCTAAGGACACTGGAACTGGCCGTACAGTGGACATAGCATGCGTGCACATGCGCAGTAGAAACGTAAGTATTGCGAACATTGCGCCTGTTCCTAACTATCCGTCTCACTTGTGTCGCACTTTGAAGTAGTTTGAGAACCCGAAAACTGTCCCTAGGACACTTGTGCGCATGCACACGTTTGATTCTTTGCATTTGCTGTCCAGGGGACTTTAATTACTTGGGCGGATGTGTTGAGGATGTCATCATATGACCGCACCTACGCTGAGCGTGGGGACTAATTTCCGCGGTTGGTGTGCTTCCGCAACAATACAAATGAACTTATAGACACAAGGCAAAGTATTGTAGAATGTAAAAATGTAATTTCACACATCCCAGACAATAGGGCACCTCAGGACTTGCTGTGTAAAATTTGTGTACCGCTTTGTAGGGATGAAGACGGTCACGAGGCACACCCCTGCACCCCTACAAAAGGCCACACCCCCGAGCGCATCTTCATTATAGTGACCAAAAGGAAACTAATCGGTATGGCTTCCATGGCTGCTGTTGGGTCATTAGCCTCTGCACCACCCCCAAACCCGCCACCACCACCACCTCACCAAGAGCCTGCAGAGAGATATATGGGTGAGGATGTAGAGATCGAGGAAGAAGAGGAGGAAGAGAATGAAGTGGAGGAACTCCGCACTAGGGGTACTCGGCGGGAGTCGTGGGTGTGGCGGTTGTTTTCCGTTTATGGGAAAGTACTAAAAGCACGTGCGAACCTGGTGAAGTGTAACCTGTGCGAGGTGGTGTTGAGTCGTGGGAGTTTTGGAGCGTACAGTTTTGGTACGACAACCATGACGCGACACCTCACTTCGTTCCACACTGCGGACATTCGCAAGGTGGTGTCATGTGAAGAGCGTAGTCGTTTGAGTTCCTCCACAGCATCCTCAGTATCCAATCCTCCCACCACAAAAGACACTCCTGTGGGGGAGCGCTTCCCTCCAGCTGCCTCACAAGCCATTCGCAATTCTGTTGACCCTTACCTTTCAAAGGTGACAGTAGTGTGCACGTATTGTGATGCAGTACTCTGCAGGGGGGAGAGTTTTCGAAGTGCTTTTGAGGTTGCAGTCACCAAGCACCAGAAGACATGCTCCTTACCTCAATAAAGCTCACCCTAAATCTTTCTCTGTTCAGTTGCCCTTTTTTATCCCCGTGGCTGGTGTCCCTTCCTTACCCTCCTTTCGCCTCTTCTCCTAGTGTGCCGTGTGCTGTTAAGCAATGAACGTAAAAACAACAAAAATTACAGAAAAGGCTCTTTTCAGAGCCGCCTTTCCCAGTATAACAATAGAACTATGAAGTGATGGTTGTAGACCCCTGCAGAGTTCTGAAAAAGTTTGCGGACAGTCGTAGAGGAAAAAAGGGAGGGTACAAGCAGAGCAAACGCAATAAAGTGTACATTGGGAGTAAGTGGCGGCTCTGAAAAGAGCCTTTCGGTGGGTTCATAGTGATAATATCGAATAAAAAAATCTCGAAAACAAAAATCTCGAAAACAAAAGGCCGAAAAAAAAAATATAGAATTTTTTTTTCAATGCGTTTTTTTTCCAAATGGGGGGGTTCCCCCCCAACCCCCCTTTTTTCATTTTTTTTTTATTTTACCCCTTTTTTTTACTTACCTGACCCCAAAAACATATATAAATAAATAAATAAAAAATTTGATATTTTTTTTTTCGAGATTTTTGTTTCGTGCTTTTTGTCATTCGAGATTTTGTTTTCGAGATTTTGACTGACCACCCTTTCGGTGGTGTGTTGTGTGGGTGAAAAACAGTGGATTGGGGAAAACGGATTGTCAGATATGTTAGTGTGATTGCAAAAGAGATTGCAATGCATTTTGTACATTGCGAAGAACAATCTGATTGCCAGCATATGTGAGGTGGACTCCATCTCTGTGGAAAATGAAAGTGCTGTGAAACAAAATGTTTTCATTGTGGAAAGAGAACATGCCAACATCTCTTAAAAATGCACACACAGCCTTATTCACATTACGTCGCGCTTTCTCCATTTGTGGACCAAACGCAGAAGAACACAGCCATATTTATCTTTGAGCGATACGGGAAAAAAGTATTTGACAATTTGCAAACCTGTCCATGAGCTTCGCGAGTCCTTCCTTCATTGCAAATTGCAAAGAAATTCCAGATACATGGCCTAAACTGTTTCCTCCACAATGAATGATCAGTATATCTGGAGGACGCTCTGTCAGTAAAGTAACACAGAGAGGTACCAAGTCCAGCCATCTCATGCCACGCATGCCATGCCAGTGCACTTCCGCATGAGGAAATCCGAGATTTGTAGATAAACTGCAGCTTTCTGCATGCACCTTCAACCAATGTATGCATGAGTCTCCCAAAATCCAGATAATCTGTTTTCGAGCATGGAAAGCCATGGCTGTGTGGTCTCCTGTGAGGGAGAAGACGGTCTTACTAAAGTAGGTCGGTTAGAACACACCTACTGAACTTTATGGACCAATCCCTATCTCCGCTCATTCTCATTTACATGCGGCTCCACCCTTGAATCCCCGGTGGTGATATGTGCTGGCTGCTAACTACTGCCATGTTCGCGGACATGTACAGGATCAGAGTGTTACAACGGTACATTAAAGTACTATTCCCCTTTTTCCCCTTTAAGGGAGGCTCTGAAAAGAGACGTTTTTTTTTTCTGGCCAGATACTGTACAGACATCTGGTATTTTATGTATTTTTTTTGTATTTTTGTCCTTGCTTTACACTTGCAAGCATTACAGAATCTTTTCTAAAGCAAGCCTTACGTTCAAAAAGAACATTGCATTTCCCAAAGAAGATAGCGCAACACCATCTCCTTCAAAGTAATGCGCATTTCTTGGAGCAATGTTAGGGTGGCTACAAAAAAACATACCAATTCGTAGCATGAATGCACGCATGCCGCGATTGATGAAACACCTCCCGATGCTTTGATCTGGACAGAAAACAGAAGTGTTGTTCCATTGTATTCTCAGGAGTGAAGCAGAAAAAATTACTTTCGTTGTTGGGAAGATGGTCATGAGTGATTCAACCAACTGTGCCAAATCTGCCAACAACGTAGGTGAAGTCACGTATCCCAAATGGCAAACACCGTAGTGCAAAATATACCACATGAGGAGTGCTCATTCTACGCATGTCTCTACAAACTTGCAGAATTGCCGCAGCATTGGCATCAGTGTCAGCGCTCCACACCACCTCCACTCCTCGCACATCGAAATGGTGTGCCACATGTCTAGTCTCTGCATAGTGTTGTAAGCCTTGCACAAAAATGTCTCCAAGCATCAAAACCCTGACCCTCTCCATCTCTGCCATCTTCAGTGTGCGCACCGTCTTTCGACACAAAAAAAAGTAATGTGAACATCTGATTGGCTGATGCCTACAGTCGCCTTTCCATGCAGGATTTGCTGTAAAAACCCGTATGTGACACGCTCTACCAGCGGACAAGCGTTGCCTACGTGCAGCACGTAACTCTTACCCAGTCCTTCCACCCCTTCTACAGCGGTACCAAAGAGAGTCCCTCATTGGACACAACTAAGTGTTCGCACAATCATCCACCAATCACATAGAACATCGCTAATTTTAACTCTGTCATCAACATTGCGCACTTCAAAATTACTGTTGATGATTCTGAATGGAAGTCGCATACCATTGCAAAACACCTACTTCACAAGCTACTGTGCAAGGATTGCGAATTTCTACGTACAGCTCCATGCGTGTCCATATGCATCTGTATAGAGTACAGGTATGTATATTTTAATCAGAGAACATGTGGAAGCCTTATGATTTAATTTAGACAAAATAATGCCGCTAAATGTCCATAGGGACTACATAACAATGCTCAACCTTTAAAGTGCAAGATTGCCGATTTGTCATTCACAAATTGCACGACTGCTTACTGTCTTCCGCATAACCTGTACATACGTTGCAAGCGTGCCTATTTAGGGCAGACTTCAATTTTGTATGTGAAAATGTCGGAGTTGTGTATTCTGTCCGGCCTACAGTAATGCTACTTGCAATGTGATCGTATGAGAGTAGTAAGCGCTCCCGATTGTAGTGGTGACATTTCCTTCTGAGGGTCTCCCGATTTTTCGACATCGTGCTTTTCATTAACAAGTACAAAATGTTTCCCCATCTAGTACTATGCCCTATCGCTTACAAACCTCTCTCCTATGCATAGTACACTTTGTAAACAACAAGGCATTTCCATACCCTTAAAGGTTTTGGTTATTTTGAAGGACTTTCAAGTACCATATTGCAAGTACTATGCAAAGACTGCACAGAGTGAAGTGAAATGGGCACGTGCACTGGGTTGAAATAGGAAAGTTCAATGCTCTGACGAAAGAAGCACAAATAATGTCTGCAGTATCATCACTGCTGCAAACACACAAAGTAATTGATTTTGTTTTTTTAATTTGCAGTGAAGACTACTCTCCTGAGAATCAACAGCATCTACACTGCAGACGAAATATCCGAAGAAACCTGGTCATCTTGCACAAAAAAGTAAGTACAGTACAACCTTTATATTGTAACTACTCCTTAAAGAGGCAGCATGGGTTATTTGTTTATTTTGGGCACCAAAGCAAGCATTGATTTGTAAACCATTCTACCTACAAATATCCATTTATTGAACAAAGAATAACAGGCAGAATGGCTGACAAATCCCTGTGTGTTTGGTACTCAAATAACATAGGTAGTCCTTAGAAGGTTAGATTGTGAAAAGAAGTTGCTGTAGCAAGTTTTTGGCATTTCAGTTATTAATAATGGTTCTCGTCACAAGTAGGCCACTTTGTACTCTCATCTGAAGCACATTGTAGTAGTATACAAAAAGTAAAGTAGCCTTACCAAATCATTGTTAGAGCTCACTGTACGTTGACACACCATGACAAAGAGCTTCCCCATCAGACTTATGCACACATACACACTGCACACATACATTGGACAACAGACCAAAGTATTTTTTTTCTCAACAGACACCAAAGAATGCCTACCAAAAAGCAACTCCGTAGAAAGGAACGCAGAATTGGAGCAAATAAAAATAAAGGTGCACAATGTAAGCATCCACCTGTTGTAGAGTTTGTAGAGAATCTTGGTACAAACCAGCTAATGCAGTTGGGTAACAAAATAAAGGAAGTCTCAACTACCGAAACTGTACCTCCTCCATCAAAAAGTGTCACAAAACAGAGAAATGTTGTAAAGAAAACGGCTGCTAGTACAGCTAACAATGTTCCTAATAATCCTGATAGTGTAAGAAGAACACATAGTAAGAAAAGCATTTTAGCAAAAATGTTTCGTCACAGAGTCCTTCAGAATCTACTAAGAAGTGGACCAAAATCATCCTCACCCCTTAAAACGTACCGTAAAAAGTTAATTCTACAAGCACTCATGGACAGTGCAATCCTTCTCAAAAGGAAGTTGTTCATATTAGTGTTAAATAGGATGAAAGCACTAACAAAACTAAGAACCAAACTACAAAAGAAACTCAGCAATAAACGGAATATGAACAAAAATAATTTCTTGCATGTTTGTGGTGGTGAATGGAGTCACACAACAACCACAGAGCCATATTTTAATGAAGAAGCATACAAACAAAATCAAACAAACACAATTGCCATCCATAGCAGTGGACGAGGGTATGAGAAAATCAATACTACCATCATGGAACAAGAAATACTGCTTACAAAACTATCTCCTGAAAACTCAGAATTACCTCTCGATTCAGCAGAACCACATCGTCCAGTATACAAATGCCCATGCACATCAATGTGTGCCATTCCAAAAAAAGCTTTCAAATCTTTACGTCAGTTCCTCAATCAATATGTAAAAGGTAAAGACAAAAGTAAAATGAAAAAGTGCTGCAAAATATGGATATGTGTGCAGTGCGGAAAGACACAGGAATAAAAGGACATTCATTAGCCTGCATTTCTGGACCTATTTGCAAAAGTACCTTCCATGATATCAAAAGAATATCAGTACATCATTCCAATATAAGAAATGTAGTGTATAAAATATACTATGCAAAAAGTCCAGCTTCAGAATTAGGCAATTTAAATATCACTCTTCTGCATGGTACACCTAAATACTTACAAGAAGAAATGGACCGCATTCAGAAAAAGTATTTTGAAAGTGAGAGCCACGTAGAAAATGCAACAGTTTTAGAACATAGTAGCGGCAATTCTGCATATAGCAACCTTCTATTACACACATACAGAAAGGAAATAGTAAAATTTAAAAGATCATCGGCTGAAGTACCAAACCATGTGTGTGTGTGTTGCCGCAGAACGTTTTACAAAAGGAACACAACAAATGTGGACATAGCATACAAAATAGAAAACAATGAAGACTCTAAATGGTTTGAATTAGCTTTGTACCTTTTAGCTGAAAACAAATATGAAATAACTGAACGCCTAATATGTTGCAGTTACTGTACTGCAAAATTTGAAAACAACCACACTCCTTCATGTGCTATTACTAATAATTTGGAATTGTTTCCATTACCAAAAATCCTGCAACAGCTCAATTTGTATGAGAGCATAATAATTCAAACAGTTCACCCATTTCAAGCAATTATACGCCTTCATCCAAAAACAGCAAAATTACCTTCCTCTGAATTGGTGAAAGGCATTTGTGGCAAAGTAGTTTACTTGCCATTAGATCTAACGGAAAATGTACACACTCTAGGAGTGGAAAGTTTAATAGAGCATTCTTTAATAGTCTTGGTAAATGGAGTACCAACAAAGGACAAACAAATTTGGCAACAATAGTGGACTTACACAAAGTTAGACAAGCATTGCAATATCTAAAAGACAATAATGAGTACTACAAGGAAATAAATATTGATGCAAGCTTAAGGCAAACAACTGAACTAATTCAAGAGCCATCAGAAACTGGACAATTCAAACTTCTGGATCCAGCTACAGTATCCACTCTTTTGGACCATTACACAATTCATCCATTGCATTCCAATGAAAGCATAGATGATGCACTAGAAACTTACCAAATGCGACAAACCAAAGGGTCACCAATGAGTATTTAGGAAAAAAGTATAGAATCATGTGCTTTTCCTCTGCTATTTCCTACTGGCAAAGGTGGAAGATACAATGATAGACCCACTCAGATTGGAGCATCAGAATACCGCTCATTACGAATGGATTCGCAAGATCCCAGATTTAGACAAAATGTGGAATACATATTCCCACATACTCTATGAAAGTGAATTAGCAACACTATGTTATGGAGTTGGACACATTCTTAAATCTGGAACGCACTTTCAAAATATGTCAGCTATGCAGTTAATACAAAAGGTACAAGAAAAAGATGAGGTTTTACAATCAAGTATAACTAATTTGTTTGCAAACATGTGTGCTACAAAGGAATACTGGTTCAGATAGCACAGAGACGTGCGTTGCATGATCAGAAACCTTGGACCACCAACTTGGTTTGTTACGCCAAGTTGTGCAGAATATGCATGGGAAGATTTACATGAGTTCCTACGCATAGCAAACAGCAACAAAAACAACATAGATATATTAACACCTGGAGAACTCTGCTCTGTAGATCCAGTTAATGTCTCAAGATATTTCCATCATCGTTTCATTGCAATGCTACACTTTATTTGCAATAAAACTGTTCTTCCTCTTGGTGAAGTGCAACACTTCTTTTGGAGAAAAGAATATCAAGTGAGAGGAGCACCACATATTCACATGTTGTTATGGATCAAAGGTGCACTGAAATTTGGGCACGACAGTGATAGCATTGTTTTGCAGTTTATCCAAAAATATGTCACATGGTTAATCCCTTCACAACAGACACATAGTGAGCTGCATGGACCTATTTTACAATTTCAAAGACACAAATGTGGCAAATATTGTCGCCGCAAATACAAAAACAAAGATAAATACTACACCAAATGCCACTTTGGTTTCCCTAGACCAGTTACAGAAACAGGTGAAGTAAACAACTTAATGTCTTCAATTCGACATAGTGTTAAAGGTAAATCACCTAAGAACACGTATTACATAAAAAGAAGGGAAGAATCAAAATATATTAATGATTACAATGCAATCATTGCCCTATTATGGAATGCAAACATAGATGTGCAGTACATTGCAGACAATTCAACTGCTGTTGCACGATATGTTACAGCCTACTTAACAAAAGCAGAAAAAACAGAGCTTCAAGACCTCTGGGATGACCTGGCATCAGACAAAACATTATCATAGAAATTGTACAGCCTAGGCATAAAAATGCTCTCTCATAGAGAATGTGGGGCCTATGAAGCAGCAGATCGTTTAACCAGCACTGCTTTGTATGGAAAATCAGACAACATAGTATGGCTCAGTCTTGGTCCTGCAAAATCTAGAAAAAGAGTGTTAAAATCATATGAGGACATAGAAAAAATTGCCAGAAATGATCCCACAGCCAAGACATTCTAAAAAACAATTTACTGGACACATACTATCGGAACAGGAGTACCACTCTGCAAAGCATGTGTCTATACCACATAGCGCAAACCTTTGCATACAAAAATAATGTAAAACCCGATGAAAGCAAACGTAGATATAGAGTGACTGATTATGAAGGGAGCTTAGTAAAACTTAACAAATGAAGCTTAATTAATCATGTGAAATTGTCATTAAAAACTCCTCAACGGAAAGAACTATATTACATGTCTCTGTTACAACTTTTAAAACCATGGAGAAAAGAGGAAGACATACTAGATAATTATGAGTGCTATGAAGATGCTTTCAAAGCAAATGAAAGCACTATCACTGATGTGAAATTTACGCAGTACAAAACAATGTTACACAATGAGCAGCAACAGGAAGAAGAACCTCAGGCCCAACTAGATAAAGACTCTTCCGACAGTAGTCAACCTTCTGTAACAGGAAGTCAAGAACCATTAGGACAACCACTAATAGCAAATGAGGCTGAAGTAGCTATGGCACAAGTAGAAAACACCATGTATCAGTATCAAGAAGATACAGAAGACTTACATGTACAACAAGCAAAACTTAACAACGATCAGCGCACCATTTTTGAAGACGTAACAAAACAAATTGTGCATGGTGTACAACACGAAAATAAAGAATGTACCTGCCAAAATTACAAACCTATACTGCTGTACGCCAGTGGTGAAGCTGGATCAGGGAAAACATTTTTGTTCAAAATCATCAGCAAGTTCCTTCAACAATTGACAAACAACAAACTGTCAGCTCTTGTAATGGCCCCCACAGGTTTAGCTGCTTACAACATAGGTGGTGTGACTTTACACCGATTACTACTGCTTCCAGTAGAGCATCAAAATAAATTAGACTACTACAAACCTTCTGCAGAAGCTGCAATGGAATTAAGTAGAGTGTTGAAACAAATGAAAATGCTACTAATAGATGAAGTGAGCATGGTCTCCAACCTAATGGCTTTGATTCATCTCAGATTGCAAGAAGTACTTAAAAATAATAATGAACTCTTTGCAGGGAAACACATTATCGTTTTCGGAGATCTTCTACAATTGACACCAGTGAAAGGTGAACCGATTGTTAAAACCTTAGGCCACAAACTCTGCCGGAAAACTGTTGGTAGCCTAGGTAATGTTAACCTTTGCCAACATTTCCAATACAGAGAATTAACTGAGAACATGCAGCAATCTGCAGATCTCACTTATGCCAACATCTTAAAAAGTATTAGAGTTGGTGTAATATCGCAAGAAGCACAAGCTGTATTGATAAACCTGCATATACATGTACTTCATGGCGATAATGCATGTGCAACTGATGTTATGGAACAAATAGCGCACAAAAATGTCAATTGTATGGCCTTAATGCCAACTCTCGCAAGCTGTTTCAAATTCAATGAAAGAATGTTAAAGAAAGAAATGGAACCAATAATAGAAATTAGTGCCACAGACAAACTAGACGTACATGGTATGACAGTACCCATGTGTGAGCAAGACACATCAAGACTAAATAGTTTAGAAAATTCAATCTCCAACCCAGCTGGGTTAGAAAAAATATTGAAATTATCATTAAATTGCAGCGTAATGCTTAAACGTAAGCTTGACGTAGAGCAAGGGCTAGTTAATGGAGCACTGGGCACAGTTGTTGGCTTTCAATCATACCCACGTGATAGCAACATTCAGTTTGTAAATATTCGCTTTGATAAAGTTTCAGAAGTGAAAAGGATAGGGCTCTCAATTGCTCGATTCCTTCTCTTCAAAGACATGTATGTACGTAGAGAGCAATTTTCTCTAACTCTTGCATATGCAGTTACCATTCATAAATCCCAAGGTCTTACCCTAGAGAAAGCATTGATAGATATAGGAAACACAGTGTTTAAGGAAGGAATGAGCTACGTAGCATTATCACGCTTACGTACACTTGACGGTCTATTGCTAATAAGCTTTGATTCAAGTAAAGTCAAAGCTGATATTCCTTGCAATCTAGAATACAATAGATTGCGTTCACTGTACACCCCTCATCTGAAACAATACCCTGTTCCAGATAAAGTGAAATGTGGTAAAAGAAAAGTAAATGAAACAGAAATGCAACAGAATGCAACAGCAAATTCCGCAAAGAAAAGAAAAGAAGCTAAAGTTTCATCAATTGCCACAAACATAGAAGAACCTATTAGGGAATGTAAACCAGGGACGTCGGCAAAGAAGCAACAATAAAAACGAAAAATGCACTCAGATACAGAACTTGCTGGCCCATTCAAATTTGCAAATGAAAGTGGGGTAAGTTGCTATGCAAATGTAGCAATGAATATTCTATTTCAATTGCCACCAATTGTTAACAATATTTACCTGCACAGTACAGACCAATTGTGTTTGCAAATGTTAGTGCTGCATAGAAATGCAACAAGCAATCCTGACAACACATACAGTGCTCATGGAGTAATGCAACAATTGGACGACTGTGCTGGAATGGTGAGATTCACTATGAACTCACAAGAAGATCCACAAGAATTTCTAATGTACATACTATTAGTATTGGAAAACAAAAGCATACCTGTAAATGAAATCTTCCAAATTTCGTACATGTGGAAACATACATGCATTCTCTGTAGCAAAGTGATACAGGAAGAAATCCCAAATGAGCTATTTGTGTATGTTTCCATACCAAATAGTGAAAGCATTTCATTTCAGCAACTTGTAGAAAATGCAAACCATGGCAGATTATGTAGTATTTGCAAATTAGACAATCGCTCCACCTTACTGATACAATCACATAGTGCCTACATAATACTTATGCTTCTATGTTATAATGCAGATGGCACCAAAAACAACTGCAAACTGACTGGATTCATACACGGTCAAGTATCACTTGGAATGAAAACCTTTACAACAGCAGGAATAATCTACCATGCAGGAGCTACACCCAATGCAGGTCACTACATTGCATACATTAAAAGAATTCTGGATGGTGTGAATGTAATGATAGCAGAGGTTGCCAGCTAACCTAACAAATGCGTATTTAATGTTCTTGAAGCCAAAATTTACGAAATAATGTGTACTTCAAGATCGTCAACAAATTATGTGAAAGACTACAAACAGTTAGAATATGCCTACAGGTATCTAACTACCCAACAGGATGGAAGAATGACACAAATAAATGATTATCACAGATCTTTGGAAACAAATGCACAGGTAGAATACGCCTATACGTATCTAACTGTTGTTAAAAATCGGCAGGAAGGCAATAAACAAAACATTAATGGGAAAGATGAAGCAAACAGGATATAACAACGACACAAATGAATGAGTATCACAAATCTTTAGGAACAAATGCACAGTTAGAATACGCCTAGAGGTATCTTACTGTTGTTAAAAATGGGCAGGAAGGCAACAAACATAACATTGATCAGAAAGATGAAGAAAACACTGAAAGGAAAAAATGAAGTAGGTAGTACCATAGGAAATGAAGGGTTTTTTTAAAATCCGACAAGGATTTTTTTCCCCAGACCCAAGGATTAGAAAAGCAAACACAGAAACTGAGCGCAATGCACTGTACACTGGTTTGCAAACTAAATATGGGGTTAAAAAAAAAGGCTAACTGTCTATTATACAATGTTGTAAATTTAAAAAAAATGCAAACACTAACACACCTTTTTCTTTCATCACAGAAATGGAAAAAGTGATACTTCCGCCAAGTACGATAGCCAATTAAAAAAATGTATGTGGATTCTGAACAAAGTAAGGAGTAAGTATATTGGCAGGCATTTTCTACACATGGGAATCTACACGTCTAATCTATGGTACTAATATGCTGCAGTGCCTGTAGGCTGCCCTTCCATCTTCGGTGAGTAACCTATCACCTACGCCTTTCAACCAAGGTACAAGGAGTATAGTTCCTATCCACAACCATCGCTTCATATGCAAACCACGGTCCTTGTAAATTAGCTGCTCATGTATTTACTTTTCAGACCATAGTCTGCAGCCATGAAGTTAAGACACTAGGGCATCAACTCAACTAGCGCATTCCACCACACCCATATTGACTTTTAACTCCACTGCTTATGACTTCAGTCTTGCGTGCATGGGCTTTAGCCATGCACCCAAGAGTGCAGGGACTCCCCACAACCACATCGGTGATGTGTGGTAGTGGGGGTTATTCTATAGGTGTGTTATCCTTCAGTACCTCTGCCCAGAGGCTTCCCTCCTAGCTGTATGTCTGTAGATCTTACATGGGATGGGTGTGCAGTGTCTTCCAAGACTAGTACTTACCACTTTGTTCTTGGTTGCATGGGCTTCAGCCATGCACCCAAGCCTGCACGCACTCCCCACAACTTGCCAATCAAAACGCAACACTACGGGTGTATGCATGGGTGGCACATGCGGCGGTGGTTTTGGCCAGGGCCTACAGTCTTGGAAGTAAGGCCTTCGGAAGTGTGACCGCGGAGCAAACATAGATATCACTAATTTTTTCAGACCTACTTTTTCATAATTATAAAGAAAAATACTGCACGGATGGTGACCAAATTTACAAAGCACGCTTTCTGGACCAAGCCCCTGTACCTGCCGCAGATTTCGTCAAAATCCGTCCAGTGGTTTCACCTGTAGCCGTGCGCAAAGTTTTACCCCCATTCAGTCTATGGGAAAAAAAGATGTTTTGGGACCCCCCTATAACTTTGCCACCCCTGGCCCAAACATCTCCAAACTTTGCAAAAAAATTCAGAGTGACCCATATACCTTTTTTTGCAAGGTTTGGTGAGGATTCGTCCAGGGGGAGCAGAGTTATAAGCCGCTTCCTATGGAAACAGCAACTTAACCATAACTACACGGCCACTACCGTGGCTGTGTAATATATATATATATATTTAAACCTGTGGTTTCAGAGGAGGGGCTCAATGCGGACAACGTACAGAGTGAACGCCAATTAACTATAGGCATGCAGACTGGGGGAGAAGCGGACACAGAAAACACTTTAACCGTAGGCATGCAGAATGGGGGAGAAGAGGACGCGGAAACCACTTGGTGGGGTAAAAACATATCCATAAGTGACTAACCACTAACAGAAACTGAGAGACCTGGAAAGAACGACGGTGGCAACCGCAGTTCCTCAACATGCAGAAAGACGCCAGCCGCTGTGCTTTCCATTGAAAACAGCAGACTGTCTATGTCGGACCCTGATGGGGAAAACAAACGGACATCAATGATACGTTACCAGATCAGCAAAGCTGACCGCGTTCACCCCTTTGGAAGTAAGACTCCGGTTGCAGGGTTTGAATTAGAACATAGCAACTTCCTGCTCTCAGCCCCCGCTGCGAGAAGTGAAGGGACGTTCAGGCAGCAGGCAAACAAAAGGGAGTTGGTTGACAGAACGGGATACCACGCACACAAGATTGGAAAAATAAAGCCATATGTAAAACCTTCTGTAACCATGCTTTGTCAATGGAACATGCAAAACCATGGACATCGAACAATGTTTAAAAAAACGTACCATAAAGCAACAAGCTCACCGAAGGTTATAACATCAGAAGGCAGTTCCAGCGAGTTCCCCATGAATAATCCATTATGGCGGCCGGCATTCGAAAAGAAAGGGGGCAGGGTTTGGGGGGCTTATTAAGATTTCACAGCATTGGGAGCCCTGATTGGACTAGAGATCTCCTGCCCCTATTTAAAGCAAACAGTAATACAGGACTAATGGAGATTTCTCCTTTCTGTTTCAGAACAGAGACGGAGGAGCAGAAAAAGGATCAGAATTCCGTTGGGCATACAGGGATTAAACACAGATACCTGCCTTATATTAGGAGGCCAATAAGACCAAAGCAACTCTGATTTTTCGCTTGATGGAGAAGTGAGGTCCGGCTATTTTTTTTTTGTTTGTATTTTTTTTTCTCTTCTCTCATTTTGGTTCAGTCAATAAAGACTACCTTTAATTTGGAAGAACCCTGTGTCCAGCGTGTTCCATCACAGAAAATCTATAGAAAAACGTTGTTGCAGGGGCGTTATGGTTACAGGTAAAACCAAAAAAAAAAATGAAATTCAAGATTTATGGTAAGCTAAGCAACCATAACTCGCACCACCACCGTGCACTGCTAAGACTAACACCTATAACTTCATAGATGACATCACAAATGTCATTGATGACATCACTGATGACATCATATATGTGGCGCACTTATTTTTGGTCACTGAAATATCTAGGCCTGTTGATTTGGTCACTGAGAGTCAGAATATTAAAATTCAAAATGTGCTGTATATCTAGACTTTAACCTTTTCATATGTTCTTAAAGTTCTTTCCTTAGGGTTTGGTCTCAGCTCATGGTGCACATACATGGGGCAATAGGCAGGCCTCAAACACAATTCGTTTGTATACATGAACATAAACCTTAATGTTATTAACATTTTCTGATGATGCTGTTTCTTTCTTCCTTACTTTAGTTTCCCTGTATGTGCCTCTGATTTGTATGCATTGTGGGTCTTCATATGTATGTACACAACCCCTTGTAGGGACATTACATCAAAAATAATTTCAGATGTGATGTCATCAGTGATGTCATCAATGACATTTGTGATGTCATCTTTGATGTTATCGGTGTTAGTCTTTGCAGTGCACAGTGGTGGCGTGAGTTATGGTTGCTGAGCTTAACATAACTCTCAAATTTCAGGGGGGTTTCGGTTTTACCTATAAGCATAACGTCCTTGTAACAACGTTTTTCCATAGAATTTCATAGGTTTTTGCTAGTGCACCTTAACCATAACATCCCTTTCCCAATCCCCAAGTACCTCGAGGGCCGTGCCTGAGTGAAGCAGGTGTCCCTCTTCCTATTGACGCACACCCTAAGCATGTTATTGGACAATCCCCACAGTTCCATTTTTGTGGCCGGCACTCGCAAAATCCCTGTATGTAGCTTTCGCGCTGCATGCAGGGGTGGGGGAATAACTTGCAACCAGGGTAGGGGTAGTTTGTGGCAAGGGGCCACTCTTCAAAGAGCCAGTTGTTTTTTTTTGTTTAGATGCTTCTACGGAAATCCCCTTTTTTCAGTTTTCCTCAGCTTTTGTGAGTTCTTATGCTCACATTAGTACAGTAAACTTCTCATTGCAGCCTGTAGAAGAGCAAACAAAACTGCATTGCCAATGGGTAACAACAAAATGGCATTTTCTTGGAAACACTCTGCATTTCCACCACTAATGAGGTCATTGTTGCAGAAGAACATTCCACGAGCGGACAAAAAAGTATACATGCTTCTGTTGATGAGACACCTTCCTCCGTCTGGCTCAGAACAACAACCATGAGCAGTAGGCCATGCGCTTCATGGTATTATGGATGAGAAAAGCACCTTGGCGGTGGGAAAAAAGCGTCCTCACGACATACAGCAATCTCCCCAATCTATGGAACAAATCTAAGCAAGGCAGGTAACCCATATGCATGCCGCCGTAATGGATGACGATGACATCTACAACTGGAAAAGTGGCGAGGTCTTTGCAAAGTGCATGCACATCGGCGAAATTGCACTCCTACACAGCGTTCCCCGATGTGTCCACTCTTTCCAAAGGAAAATTGCTGTCAAAGTGTCTTTGCAGGGCATAGTTGTGCAGATCTATGACAAATGGATCACCTACAGTCAACACAATGCGTTTCACCATGTCAGCCACCCTAAGTATGCAGAATACAATGTACAAAAGTTACACCTCCCCTTCACGTTAATAACACCCAAACTCCCTGATTGGCTAATCCCCACACTGCCATGGCAATTGAGCAAGGTTGTGTAAAGAGCACATTTTGGCGCGTGCGCCTCCCAAAGAAGCGCGAGGGCTGCACCCCTGTAAAGCTGGAGCAGTCCTTCTTCCCTTTGCAATGTGTTCTCTGCAGCTCTACTTCATTGGGTTATGCGTAAATAGGCACACACGCATCCACCAGTCGCATCAAAGCTGCCATCATCTAACAATGTCACTCTTGTACAACACTTGAAATGTACCGTTACACATTTACAGTACAAATGTCGTGCCATTCCAAAGCGCGTCCACTACAAAGTTCAATGAAAGGCCTTTCCTTTTCTGACTCCTGGTCGAAATGTGATTACATAATCATATTCGGCGAAGAAAAGGGCCCACCGTAATTGGTGCGAGGACTGGGGCTTGGCTGTTTTGAGATATTGCAGGTTTCGGTGGTCTGTTATGACTGTAATGGTGTGTCTGGCCCCAGAAGGTAGTGCCTCCAGGCTTTAAAGGCGGATTTGATAGCCAGGAGTTCCTTGTCCGTGATGGCATAATTAACCTCTGGAGGTGAGAACTTTTTCGACCAGAAGGCCACAGGATGTAGCTGGCCGGTTTCCGGGTCTCTCTGTGAAAGGACAGCCCCCTATGCGAGACTGGACGCATCAGTTTCAAAGACATAAGGGAGGTCTGGACGAGGATGTCGCAGGATTGGAGCTGAGGTAAACCTTTGTTTAAGTTCCTGAAAGGCTTCTTCTGCTTCTTCGGTCCAAGCAAACTTTTTATTGTTTTTTCGTAATAGTAGTCTGATTGGGTGCACAATCTGAGAGAAGTCTGGGATGAACCGGCGGTAGAAGTTCACAAAGCCCAGCATGCTTTGTACCCCTTTCAGAGACGTTGGTGAAGGCCATTTCAGAATGGCATCTACCTTGTGAATGTCCATTCTGATGCCTCCTGGAGTAAGGATAAAACCAAGAAATTCTACTTCGGTGACATGAAAAAATCATTTTTCAAGCTTTTCAAACAAGCGATGTTGACGGATCGTGGTGAGGACTGAACGAACGTGCCTGACATGATCTTGTTCCGAGGCTGAGTATACTAAAATGTCATCTATGTACACTAAGGCGCACACATCAATTAACTCCCTTAAGACGTCATTCATGAAATATTGGAATGCCGCAGGAGCGTTGCATAACCCGAAGGGCATGATTTGATATTAAAACAAGACATACTTAGTACGGAAGGCGGTTTTCCATTCATCTCCTTTTCTGACTCGGACCACGTGCTACACTCCTCGAAGGTCCAATTTGGTATAAATCTGGGCATCTTTAACTTGGTCTAACATCTCAGGGATAAGTGGCAAGGGGTAGCGGTTCTTCACAGTGATCTGGTTCAATGTGTGGTAGTCAATACAGGTTCTCAAGTCTCCTTCCTTTTTCGGTACGAAGAACAAAGAACTGGCTGCGGGGGACTTCGAAGGACGGATACATCCATTTGCAAGGTACTGGTCTAAATAGGATTTCAAATTAAGGTTTTCTGGTTCTGTGAGAGCGTAGATCCTGCCGCAAGGGATTTGTGCACCAGAAACAAGTTTGATCTGACAGTCATAGGGCATGTGCGGCGGCAATGTATTGGCTTGGTCCTTTCGGAAAACATCCTGGAAATCATGGTATTCACTTGGCAAGGTATTAGTTGCTCCCAGGGTTGATACTGACGCTCCGGGAGTCATCGGAATACAGATGTCAGATTTCTCCTCTTGGTAATAGCAGGCAGGGGAGCAGTCACCAGGGAAGGTTAATTTTCGTGCCCATCAGTCTATCAAAGGGTTGTGAGCAACCAACCATGGCATCCCTAGTATTAGCCTGAACTGAGGTGCCTTGATTAGATTGAATGAAATAGACTCCCGATGTCCGTTCTGGCACAGCAAGATTACCCTGGCTGTGCACTGGGTTACTGGTCCGGAAGTGATTTCTGTCCTATCCACGGTGGTTACCTTGTCCATAGTTGGCTTAGAACAGAAAGGAAGCCCCATCTCTGCTGCCAGTTCTTGATCAATATCATTTCCAACTGCTCCGCTATTGATGTATGCTTCAACGGCATGCATTCTTGACGACTGTTGGTGGTTAATTAAGATCACTGGTATTGCAAAGTGCGAGGTCAGCAACTCTTTCTTCTCACTCGACAAACTGACCTCTACGTTTGTCAAGCTTGGTAGTTTTACACAGTGGCTCCGACTGTTCTTCTTGGGGGTTTTACTGGACAGTCCTTCAGGAAATGTCCTGGTTTCCCACAATACAAACAAAGCTGTTGTTGTCTTCTTTTGTCCCGCTCTTGTTTTGTTAATGGAGGCTGTATCCCTCCAATCTGCATGGGTTCTACAGCATTTTCAGGTACACGGGTGTGTTTTCCCTTGGTCGAACATACACGGTCCGAGGGTCCGTCTTAGACCGGTCTGCCTTTCGGTCCTGCAACCGGTGGTCTAGCTGCATGACCACATTTATGAATTCTGCACAGTCTCTGGGTGGATCAACCACCTGGGTGTTGTATTGTGCCTGTCTGATGAATGTTTATGTGTGGATGATGGAATATTCTGAGTGAGTGTTCTGTGTAGAGGCGGTTACAGCTGACTGCCCTGGGTGATGGGAGCCGGTGTTGTCACAGCTTATGTCCTTTATGTCTTCATGTGGATATGTAACTAAGAACTTGGAAATAAACTTACTTGAAGATATCTTAAAGAGCCAGGAACCTGCTTTTTAACAATGGCGACGAGTTGGTCTTTGGTAACCTACGTGCCACAAGCTGATGGACTGAGGACCCTGCTACGGGGGGTGCAGGAAGGACAAGCTTCTGGAGAAGGACAACACCGCCCCCCAAAAACTGTAAGTCTCATCACCCAGGGTGCAGGGGGAGCTGGAGGATTAAAGCCCCATCTTTGGTGGGACCGGCGCACATAAGTAGTGGGCAAGCTGGGCCCCAGGGAGTCTTCAGGGAGAAGCCCTGACATGGCTCCCCAGAGCGCAGGGGCAGGAACAGGAATTGGGCCCCATTGCAGAGGGATCAGTTCCAGGAGCAGGAAGGAGGACTGCGTCCCAGGGTTCAGGGGAAGTCCAAGAAAGAGTCCCCTTTTTGGATGGGCAGCTCCTAAGTAGGAGGCAGAGCTCTGCCCTGGGGGCTGGAGATGGCGCTGGACCAGCAGGTGAAAGATAATACTGGCAATACTGGGAAATTGATGTTGAAAGCAAACGCTGTACCATGGTCCTCCGTGAGATGTAATGAAGAGCTAGCCCACTGGGAGGAATGTGATGCTACTCTACGTTTTTTTTTTTTAAGTTAGAATGGCAATAGAAAAAAAGAGACGCTGCTCTGTGTTTGGGAAATGGATGTAAATTTGACATGAACAAGGAGGACTGTTTGCCTGACTACACGTCACTCCCATGTCTTCTGCACTCATAGCAATGGGGAGCTGTTGTTTTAAACACTGTCCTTCTCACAAGATAATTGTAGGCTTTGAAGTTAAGGGAGCCTGGCAGCACCGTACTGTGCTTATCGTGCACATCATGTTTTTGGCTGTCTGAAACTCTGGTGATTTATGAGCCTTTCATGGCGAGGTCTCCTGGGAAGTGAACGACCGTTGGCCTATGAAGCTCTGCATAGCCCTGCTGAGCAGTAGTGACTGATGATGTCACACATGCAGCAGGGGGAGATGGTGAAGCGTAGAATGTTCTCTAGAATGTGCTATTGTTAGAGCTTCGTATTATAAGTGCTGTTTGCCCTGAGGATGTAAAAGGGAAAGTACTTTAAGGAATCTGATGTTTGGCAAGACGGTAGGAAGCAAAATATGTGTGCAGCTATATTAAGGCAGGAATAAACAATGCTTAGAACATGGGAACCCTATGATACGAATCGGATCCAAGAGACATGGTTTGTTTAGGTGCCAAATGCTGTGGTCTCTCCTTGGCAAAAGAGACATTTTCGGAGGATTGTGATGCTGGTATGCCGCTCCGTCTCAGTTAGTGAGGCGATAGGTAGCGGCCAACAAATAAGATGACATTTTTAGGTCATGACAGTATGGTGGGGTATAGGCTTGTGCAGAGAGTAACAGCCATAATGTTGGGTAGTTTGGAACTTTAATATACCTATTTAAAACTGACGGAGCATTTTGCATGTGCAGGATGGTGAGTGCCTTGGTGCGATGTGAATCTGTAGAATGGGGGCTCTGCGAGGATGCAAATGAGTTTGTGTTTATAGAAGATATACATGCATCTTAAACTGCGCTGTTCTGTTATGTAAATGGGTAAGTGAAACGGTGACAATATAGTGTGGTAATATGTTGTATTGAAGAGTATTTAGCATAATTCTTTTGAGGAATTGCAGGTTTCGAGTGCCAAGCACCATGGCACATGGACACTAATGTGCATAAATCATTGCTGTTAGTGTAAGATGAGTGGTATGTGTATGACTGTGATAGCTTTAATCATTTTGAGGATTTGCAGCTATATTGCACATGTCAGTAGAGCCTGTGTAAAAGGCTATGGACTCATAGGTTCGCTTAAGAGCCTACAAATGGCTATGGACGTTTTAGTTCATAAAAGTGTTAGTTTTGGGGATTTTACTTACTATGAGCAACATGGTTTTGTATTCAAATGTTCACAACGCAAATGCTTTCAATGCGGTTTATGTATTGTTTACAGCATTTGGTTGCAGCATTCTATGATTTTGGAATGCATGTTATGATGAATCTGACTCAGATAGGTTGGAGAGAGTCAGTAGGTGTTGGGTATTGGGTGAACTCACATTCAGCATGGAAGTGTTGCAGTGTGAAATGCATGGTTTGAATTGTTTGGGTAATGTCAGTGGGGTATATAGTTTTCCTTACATTGTTTTGGTTTGGTTTGGGTACCTGTCGTGGTAAAAGTTGAACACCCATGCGATTGTTCTAGAGTGAGGTAGCGCCTCGACTCTTTCATTAAGGATGTTAGGATTTTCTAATTTCATATGAGGGGATTGGTCTGGTTATAGGGGTTACCTGATTCCGGTAAAGGCTGAACAGCGATGAGGTTGTTCTGTGAGGGAGGTAGCGCCTCCTCTAGGTTTTTTTTTTATCCTTCTCATCACATTGGACAGTAGGTAGCTGGTGGTAAAGGGGTAGCTGGGGACGCCTGGTAATGACCCGTCGGTATTGAGTGTGGTAAGTCCTGAGATGATGAGTAAATTGTTTTCTATGTTACTTGTGGTATTTATTGTGAATTTCGTTGTATCCATGGGTTCAACAGCTTGTTTTGGGTTAGGATGTTTTCCTTGCTATAAGACCGTTTAGTTTTTACCAGTCATTGATGTTGGCATTGGGAGTGCGTGGCCACCGCTCCCAATGTGTTTGGAAGGCTTGTACATCCTGGTCTGGTGTAATGAGTATGGTATTAGGACCATGGGTGTTTGTGATCTCAGGGATGTTGTATGTTTCCACTTTGTGAATCCCTGTTGGAGTGAGGTTGTGATTGTCTTTTTGGAGGCTTTGAGGTCTCAGTTCTCTAGAGTGCCAGTCTAGAGGCCTGCTGGGGTTCCAGGGTGGCAGCCTGGACACCCGCGTTGTTGTAGGCAGGGGCAAGTGGTAGGAGGTGTAGCAGTCTTGTGGTTGTTCAGGAATGTAGGTGAAGTAGCCCAGTTTCAGGGTTGGCCAGGTCCTCGGGTGAGAGCTCAGTTGCTTGTTTGTGGCAGGAACAGGCAGATGGATGACAGTATTTTTGTTATTGGTACATGGAATGTAGTTTGTCAGGGTGTGATGTTTTGATGGTTGGGTTTGGCCATGGAAGTGTCTGTCTGCCAGTTGAGTGTTACGTGTGTGTATATCTTGGAAGGTGGTAGTTGTGTTGTTCTGGTATGTGACTTGTTCTGTGCATGTATGGTTTAGTAAAGGAGGGAGGTGTGTTGTATTGTGCCTGTCTGAGGAATGTTTATGTGTGGATGATGGAATATTCTGAGTGAGTGTTCTGTGTAGAGGCGGTTACAGCTGGCTGGCCCTGGGTGATGGAAGCCGGTGTTGTCACAGCTTATGTCCTTTATGTCTTCATGTGGATATGTAACTAAGAACTTGGAAATAAACTTACTTGAAGATATCTTAAAGAGCCTGGAACCTGCTTTTTAACACTGGGCTAAGACGTCCTCGATGGAATAACGTGGTTCTTTTGTTTTCTGGCCACCTAGCTTCGGCAACCAGTCTGTTGAAGGTAGCAATGTATGTTAACAAGTCCAGATTCCCCTGTCGGAGGGACAAGAGTTCATTGTCTACTGCTTGTTCCTGGGTATGGCGAGCAAAAAGTTTTTCCATTTCTCTCTGGAACCCCCCAAAGTCATGTAATAGAGGATCGTCATGGGTTACCAACGGCACCGACCAATCTGCTGCACTACCACTCAGGTATGATAAGACAAAAGCTACCCGAGCCCGGTCATTTGGAAATGCTCCAGGCCTACAAAGAAAATGAAGGCAGCACTGATTGATGAATGCCGTATACTTCCGTGGGTCGCCTGAGAACCGTTCTGGTGGTGCCAGGGGCACTGTTCCAGGTAAAGTGATCTGTACCGGAGTGGGTGGTATGGTGGGGTTTTGCATCGTTGGATTGCTTCCAGGTAGAGGCGTCTGTTCTGCCTGTGATTGCAAGTATTTCCTGCTAATCTCTTCAGTGCATTCTTTGGTCACTATTAGGTCTCTCCGGAGGGCATTAGTCTCTTGTCGGGCAGAATGAACCTCAGCACTAAGCCCCCTAGTAATTGTTCCAATTGGTCCATTTCTGATGTCTCCATGGCGCCCAGGTGGATTTGTTATGGTAGGCTTTGCGTTCTGTTACGCTTTCCTGCTATCCACAGAGTCGCCACCCACCCGGGAAACTCGCTGGTATGCTTCTCAGCTTTGTCCTGATGTGGTCTGCGGGGAAGGTTCTGCCTGAAAATACAGAAGGACTGTTTTCAAGACTGACTGACTGGGGTAAGTATCCTCCCTCCACCCCCGTATGATTTCAGTCCCTCTGGCGCCTTCTCCTCACCTTGTGGTAGAATTAGGTGTGATCTTCGTCCTGCCTTCTTTGCAGGGGCGCGTTGTCCTTCAAGAGCGATTGCAGTCCAGTTACTTCACTGACGCAAGCCCGTTTGATATTGTTCAGGTAGGTCTTATTGCTGGTCTTTAGTTTTGTTGCTATCCTGCATGCCTTTCTTTGTTTCAAATGTCTCTTTTTTCTCCCTTAGGTATGCAGAACTTCAGCACAGCGAACTGGCTTGGTTGAGCCCCGCTGGTAAATGATGGCGCATTAAGAGCGATAAGATGCGGTAAGTAAGCGCTAAGTGCACCGCTGCAAAGTCTTGCCTTTTCTAACCTGTGTTTTCCTTCCTTGTAGGTCGCGGTGTTCTTCAGCGCGAGTGGAATGTCCAGAGTGGTGCCAGCCGAGAGACGACCAGCCAGGTAAGCCTTTTGAGCAGTTCGTTATTTGTAAATATCTCTACTGCTTTCTTTAATGTTGCCTCTATCTTCCTCTTTCAGGTCGTTCTTTCCAGGAGGCGTGCAGATTCGAGGAAGCTGTTCTCAGTAGCTGCAAGTGTTTAAAGATGAAGACTGCAGGTAAGATGCTGCTGCTAATGATGTTCCTTTTGTCTCCTTGCAGGTTCTGCTTCTCCGAGGTTCGAGGGAATAGCTGGACACGGTGAGCGTCACATTGCAAGCTGCAAAGTAACGCGAAGCGTGTTGTCTTGCTCGGGTGTGGTTTAAATAGCCCCAACAAAATAGTCCAGGTAAAGTAGTCCCTAGGCTACCACACCCAAAACACTAGACTGCGCAGCTTGGTTCATAGGAACCAAGCTATGTGGATGCCTCCATGTTGGCTGACAATACAATAAAGTAGTTCCCAAGCACATTGTTTTTCATGGTGTATGAGCCTTGTGCCATAGGCGCCAGGACTGGCCCCATGAGGGCTTTTGAAGAGGATGCCAGGCTCTAGAGGCCCGAGTCCTGCCTCCACCTGGCCAATGGGTTTGCCAGAGGGGGTTTTGAGCGAGGGTCATGACACCACCCTCTACCTGATGCACAATCAAAAGTGCATTACTGCCATGGGTGTCCTCAGGGCCTAGGCTCTTGAGTGCATGGCCTACGCCTACGGCCTACGGCTTTCAGTCATGCACTCAATAGTCTAGGCCTTGAACACACCCACAACAACATAATGCCACCATGCATGTCACCATGTCAGCAAATACAACAATCCACATACAAACCACTGCCACCAGCACTCCTGCCCAACCTGTACATCGCCCTGGCGCTATGCAACACCAAATTGCACCACTTAACACAACCCCCATGTAGGCAGCTAAAAATGAGCACAAACAAATCACCCATGCAGGAAAAATGGTCGCAATTACCAGAATCCACAAACACACCACATCCTCTGCCACCGCTACCCACAGCCATTCATAAAGTATTGTGTCACTAACCACAACATTTTCACAACATCGTGCCTAGTTGAAGAAATATGCACACAGCATAGGCCGTGAACACACAAACAGCAACGTAATGCCACCATGCATGAGACCATGTCACCCACTACGACCATCCACATACACACCACTGCCACCAGCACTCCTACCCAACCTGCGCACCGACATGCAGCTAAGCAGCAACAAATTGCAACAGTGAACATAATGTGCAAAGAAAAAACTCTCTCCTGCACCCCTGTGTACTTTCATTCACTTACTATGGACGTCCCCACTTCCATTCACAAAGTACTGTGTCACTGCCAACCTACCCACATTCTGGTCGCAACACTAGCCCTACTGCAACCAATCTGCACATATCACACTATACAAGCACCACCCTGTACGAATGCAGAGTAAAACATTTGTTCCTGTGGTGGATATGTTGCAGCCCTACGCTCTGGAGTGCATGTCCTACACCCTACGGCCTACGGCATTTGCCAACGCACCCAATAGTCCAATCCTTCCACAGACCCACCGCACCTTCATTCACCCATGCATGCCACCAAGTCGCCAACTACTGCATTCCATCCGCACCGCACAGCCACCCGCGCTCCAACCCACCCTATGTCATGTACAAATCACTCTCCTCCTGCAATTCACCTGCCACTGCTCACCCCGAAAAGAGGTTGCTGCAAACAGTTTGCGGCAGAAGCTATGTGGCTGTTCTGACAGCTGCCTCCAATCACCACACACAGTACTTGCCTACATATGTCACAATAACCACTTCTCACTTCCCCACACCCCCACCTGTTCCCATCCTTATTGCCGCCAACGCATTCCATACGGTACATTTTCCAGACCCTTCCACTTCTGTACTGTCCTCCGATACACCAAGACAGCTTTCACAAAAAATGTTGACGTACACCACGCTTCGTTCCAGCCAACCACCGGCCGCGTCCAAACTTCTCCAACAGAACGCCGTACCGTGAGCCAATGACACTTCTGTCAACGGAGTGAACAGAGAAATGGGACAGCAGAGCGGACCCAGATATCACTCATTTTTTGGGATGTACATTTCAGTTCTTTGCAACAAAAATACTGGTCGGATTTCCACGAAACACACAAAAGCACAGTTTCTGACCCAAGCACCAACCGCAAATTTGGTGAAAATCCACCCAGCCTTTCGGCCTGTAGCCATGCACAAAGTTTTTCCCCACCTTCCCCAACTTCCCCAAAACCTCCCTCAACTTGGCGAAAAAATTCAGAGCCGACCATATACTTTTTTTGCAAAGTTTTGGTGAGGGCGAGCAAAGTTACAAGCCACCGTAAAAAAGTGCTCTTCCTATGAGTTTAGCAACTTAACCATAACTACACGGCTGCTACTGCAGGCCGTGTAACATATTCAGTGAAAAACCGTTGTTAAAGGACATTATGTTTAAGTTGCGCTACTAAAAAAGTATCAAATTCAGTGAAAACACTTTTTTAAAGGGACATTATAGTTACTTTGCACTAATAACAACCTATCCATATTATGGTTACAAGTAAAACTGAAAAACCCCAGTTATGGCTAGCTAAGCAACCACAACTCGCGCCATCACCGTGCACTGCTAACACTAACACCCATGACATCAAAGATGACATCACAAATGTCATTGATGACATCACTGATGACATCAAATGTCTGTCTCCCTCTTTTTTTTCTCTACTGACATATCTATGCCGCATGGTTTTCTTCAGTAACACTCAGGTACTAAAAATTCAAAAGGTAGTATATTTGTAGACTTACCCTTCAAATATGTTCTTACACTGCTTTCCTTAGGGTCCAGTCACAGCATATGATACATATACACAGGGGAAGAAGCATGCTTGAAACACAGCATTCATTTCTGTTCATGAAGGTAATTAGTAAGGTTATGAACACTTTCTGATAGTACTGCTGTTTTTTTCGTACTTTACTTTCCCTCTATATGCTCATATTTGTATGCATTGTTCTCACACTACTGTTCTTAGTATCCAGTCACATCATATGATACATATACACAGGGGAAGTAGCAACCTTGAAACACAGCAATCATTTCTGTGCATGAAATGTGTTAGGTTATGAACACTTTCGGGTAGTATTGCTGCTTTTTCGCTTACGTTACTTTCCCTGTATATGCTCATAATTGTAAGCGTTTTGGTTTCTTTATTTTTTGTCTGTAGTAATACAATTATGTAGTAAGTGGGGCTTTATTAGCTACTTATTATATGTTTCTCAATGCGCAAAAGTCTAATACGAAAGCATTTATCATTTCAGTATCCAACATGGCAGAATATGAATATTGCACCTCTATCGTGTATGCTGCACTCAATGCCAATGTTTCTACATGAGTAGGTTCCTATACTGGAAACAACTCCATAATACGATGCTATTTATAGCAATGCATTCCTTAATGAACTACATAGCTCAAGATATTCATCCCAATGACCCCTGACACTTTTTTGCCAACGTTACAATAAGAATCCCTTGTACAGACTTTTCATGAAAAGTAAATGCCCATGTGATGTCATCAATGACATTTGTGATGTTTCCTCGGGATGAAATGAGTGAAGACCATGATACTATTGGTACACAGTGCAGTTTAAAAAGTAAGACAATTAATAAACATTGCTTCACATGTACCTGACAAATATTTTTTTCTTTATCAGTACATACAGAAAATAAAGGGAATATTCCAGAAACAGTACATCATCCACAAGTCCATGAGTACATGGACCAGAAAAGCAACAGTGTACAAAATCACCTACTGAGCTTGGAAGAAAAAATGGATCAATTAATGAACACATTTGCCAATTTAAAATATTTTGTACAGAGACATATCATGGAGAATATGAAATATCACTGCCCCACCTGCACCTGTACCCCTTCTCCCTGTCCCAGCCAAGCATCCCTGCAAATTCCCTATCAGCAAAGATATTATGATGAGACCTCAATCCCTTCCTCCCCGATGCCCAACCTCTAGAAAACCCCAATTCCCCTGTATATGTCGCCATTTCTGCTTCCCCTTCTCTTTCATAATTTGTATATTTATGTCTATAAATAAAGTGCTATGTGTATACTGTTGCTGTATGTGTCTGTGGTTTATTTTTTTTAAACCCCATTAGGAGTCCGTGGACCGTGCAACTGTCTGGAATGTCTGTAATTAATCAAAATGGAGGTGTCCTATGGATACTGCACCTGTCCGCGTTGTCCGCAATCCAAATAGAGGCGTCCATAGAACACTGCGCCTGTCCGCATGTCTGCAAAGTTGTGATGCATCTTTAATTAGTTTGGGTACCACACCCCTGTCCGGCAGACTCCTGGGCGCATGCTCATCCCACCTTCGGGGTCCTACGAACACTGCGCCTGTTCAGAACTGTCCGCTGCACGTGTGTCACACTTTGAATTAGTTCAGGGATCCCAACCCTGTCCGCAGGACAACTATGCAAATGCGCACAACGGATCCTGAGCAATAGGTGTCCTACGGACACCAGTCCCATTCGCAAACGTCCGCGACGTCACCATGTGACCACACCTACGCTGAGCGATGGACCTTATCTGCATACCGCGTCCAGGGCCCAGAATACCAACAAAGTGGTTTTTTGAGCTTGAGCTTTCCTACAGTTGTTGTTTCTGTAACTCTAATCATTGGGACATTGGGGAAAAAAATAGCAGTGCAACTGATGTCTTTATTGGATAGATATTGTATGCTAAGTTGTTCCAGTTTCACAGGGTAGAAGGTTCTTTTCCTTTTGCAATTACATATGTGATGATGGATATTGGGCAGTAGGATTTTATACTTGTGTAGACCATTGTGTACATTTTGGTTTCAAGAATATTAAGTAGGCATTTGCAAGATTTGCTGGTAATCTCTGCCACCAATCTTTATTTTTTATGTATGCAGTTTAGTGACCTGCACTGGTTGTGGTGCCCGTGTGGTAGATTATGCCTACTATTGTGAAGGTTTTCTTGCCAAGTGATACCCTTCAACACTTATTAAGTATAAACATACCCTCAACAACTTCGAAACTATCAACAGTTAGAATATGCCTACAGGTATCTAGCGCCCCCCACAATTCTGCAATATTACTGTGCAATACCACAGTACTTACAAAACATCAACAGCGACCAAAGGCATAAAGAAATACTGCTAAAAAGAGCTAACTGCAACCATAATACCACCATTTGTAAAATGAAAATCATACACCGTTTCAGTTCCTCCTACTACAACAGTGCACCTTAAACATTGCTATAAGTAGTGCACACGTCACTAAAAGAGACTGTGCCACATAACAAATAAACGTTGAAAGTTTTTTTTAATGCTGCATGGATTTTATTTCTCCCACAGACCCAATGATTATACGAACAAACACAAGAACTGAGCCATTGCACAGTACACTTGTTTGAAGCATAGTACTTGTGAAGTACTTATTATGAGGGTCCACAAGGTACACAAATGTTGGCAATGCAATGCAATAACACATTACGAAGTACCTACTCTAACATGTTATGCTTTCCTTTATCACAGAGAATAAAACAACAATGCCTGCTGCATTTCCACATACCATGCAAAAACTTGCATGGGGCCTCAACAATACACACAGTAAGTATACAATGATTGGTGTCATACTTCTTTGTAATCTGCAAATTTCATTCTGTACACATATTTGTGCAAACCATATACCAGTATCACAATGTTGAGTGCATAGCTGTATTATGCTGCAGTGGTTGTGGGCAGACACTAGACTCTTGGGTGTATGGCCTACGACCTCCGGCCATGCACCCAATAGTCTAGGGCCTGGCCACAACCATCACAGCATAATACAGTCATGCATGCAAACATCTACCCACTGACCATAACCCACGCACATAACACTGTCACCTGAGATGCTATCCACTTCAGTTCACATACTGTTACAGTACTTCCAGCCAGTGGACAGACTCTAGGCTGCACACCCAAGACTCTACTAACTGCCCATAACCAATACAGCATAATACAGTGAGGTACCCAAGAATCTGCCCAGTGGCCACAACCTAAACACATAACTCATCCACCTAAAACCCTGCCCACTTCACTTCACATAGTATAACATTACTCCCACCCACTGCACAGACTATGATACAACCAAGAAACACAGGGCATTCCAACAAGCCACCTGCCACACACCCTATCACACCCTATCACACCCTATCCACTTCTGTACACATACTACATACATACTTGCAGCCACTAGAAAGACTCCTGCGGCCATGCACCCAAGAGTCTACTAGCTGACACAATCACCACACCATAATACAACCATGCACCCAACAATCTGTACACTGGCCACAACCCACACACATAACGCAACCGCCTGAGGCCCTGTCCACTTCTGTACACATAGTATTGCAGTACATGCAACCAGTCACCACACTATTGGGTGCAGTGAGCAAGCCACCCGAGGCCCTGTCCACTTTTCTACACATACCATTACAGTACTTCAACCAGTGGGCACACTCTTGAACTCTTGAGTGCATCGCCTCTGGCCATGCACTCAAGACTATAGTAGCTGGCCACATTTACCTCCCACTGCATACTATATCTTACACCCAAGAATCTCGAGACAGTCCAACAAACCACCTGACACACACCCTCTCCACTTTTATATACATACTATTACAGTACTTGCAGCCAGTGTGCAGTCTCTTGGGCACATGGCTTCCTATGCGATCCATATGCCACTGTCAACATGTTTGCATGCATGACTGTATTATGCTGCAGTGGTTGTGGCCAGGGCCTAGAGTCTTGGGTGCATGGCCAGAGAGGGTGTGTGTCAGGGGGTTTGTTGGACTGTCTCGAGATTCTTGGGTTTAAGATATAGCATGCAGTGGGAGGTAATTGTGCCCAGCTACTATAGTCTTGGGTGCCCTGGCCACAACCTGGCCACAACCACCGCAGCATAATACAGCCATGCATGCAAACATCTGCCCACTTACCACAACCGACAAACATAACACAGCCACCTCAGGCCCTATCCACTTAGTTGACATACTATTAGAGTACTTACAGCCAACGGACAGACTCTTGGATTCATGGCCTCTCCACCCAATACTCTAATAACTACCCGCAACCAATACATCATAATACAGTAAAATACCCAAGAATATTGCCAGTGGCCGCAACCCAAACACATAAGGCATCCACTTGAGGCCCTGTCTACTTCTGTACAAATAGCATTCCAGTACGTGCAACCAGTCAGAACACTCTTCATTCCAATAAGCCATCCGACTGAGGCCCTCCCCGCTTTTCGACACATACCATTACAATATTTCAACCAGTGGGCACACTCCTGGACTCTTGATTGCATCGCCACCGGCCATGCACCCAAAACTCTAGTAACTGTTCACAATCACCACAGTATAACACAACCGTGCACCCAACAATCTGTACACTGGCCACAACCCACACACATAATCCAGCCACCTGAGACCCTGTCCACCTCTATACACGTAGTATTCCAGTACGTGCAACCAGTCAGCACACTCTTGAATCCAATAAGCCAGTCACCCGAGACCCTGTCCACTTTCATACACATACCATTGCAGTACGTCATCCAGTGGGCACACTCTTGGACTCTTGAGTGCATATCCTCCGGCCATGCACCCAAAACTATAGTAGCTGGCCACAATTACCCCCCCACTGCATACTGTATCATACACCCAAAAATCTCGAGACAGTCCAACAAACCACCTGACACACACCCTGTCCACTTTTGTACACATACTATTACACTACTTACAGCAAGTGGAGAGACTTTTGGGTACATGGCCTCCAGCCATACACTCAAGACTCTAGTAGCTGGCCAGAAACACTGCAGCATAATACAGCCTATACAAACATCCTCAGATCATCTACATTCCACTCCCCTACCTTAATGAATCCTGCCTTCAGTCACCACATAAGATGCTCGCCTGAGGACCTATCCGCAAAATGTCCTTGGACATCGCAAACACAGAACGGTCTTCTTCCACCTAAACAAATACATCATATGACCCATCTTTCACTCCCCCACCCTTTCCAGCACCTTTTCCCACCAGCAGGTGCCCCAAAACTTGTTTTCTGCCCTTTTCATTAATTTTACAATGCATGCTTTCGGTACCAAGGCACCACTCACGCCGCAGATTTGGTGAAAATCTATCCAGCGATTTGAGCTGTAGGCGTGAGCAAAGTCTGTTCCCATTCAATCTATGGAGAAAAAGAAAATGTGGGATCCCCCTATAACTTTGCCCCCCCTCTTAACGAAACCTCACCAAACTTACCAAGAAAATTCAGAGTGGGCTATATGCTGTTTTTTGCAAAGTTTGGGAAGGATTCGTCCAGGGGGAGCGAAGTTATAAGCTGCCCAAAAAGTGATCTTCCTATGAGATGAGCAACTTAAACATAACTACACGGCCGCTACCGCAGGCCGTGTAATATTTTATTAGAGGCTTTCAAGCGAGACATTCTAGGTTAATGTCATGCCTATGGCGCTGGCCACCATTTTAAATATTGAACAGAGGCCACCATTTTAAAGATTCAAGGGAATACATTTGCAAAAGATTAAGCGCATGAACAATTACAATCCCCACAGAGACTGCAATGAAAATATTCAGACTTTTTAAAGGGAAGGGGCAAGCCATAACTTATGTTAGTGAACCGTAAAATGTCGCCTTGAGAAGAAATGGAGACTAACATATAAAACAAATAACGTGTGAGCATGTATTTATTTTAGATCCTTATTAGATAATAGTGTTCTGGTATTTTATCGGCCGCTCACTGTGTTTCTCATTGATTTTATTTGTTTCTGTCTATGGATATTGCATTGTGTGTGTTTTATTTCATACAATGTTATTTTTACAAAAAAACAACAAATCTGATATTTTTAAGAAAGCGAATATAAGTGGAGCATGGGATATTTTCCTAATGACTCAGGGAAGGCAATTCATTAATTAAAGTGCTAATTATATCAGAGTAAGAGCTCTTGCTAGAACCAGTGATGCATGTATAAAAATGCAAACAAGGGACAACATTAAACAATGTTTAGGAGGGACTATGGGGGGTCATTATGAGTATGCCGGTATATGGTAAAAGTGGCCACAATTCCGTTTACTTCCACATTTACCTTTCCGGCGAATCACGAGTCGACCGCAATACAATAAAGAAATATGCCCCGAGCAGCGGGGGCATTACCGACTTAGGTAATGCCAGGGGCCCATAGTTATAGGCTCAAACGAAGCAAGAACTGCGTGACCGGGGCACTTAAAGGTTTCTTTTGTCCCAAAACGCTGCAGCGTTCCGGGAGAAAAAAGAAAAGACAAAGAAAATTGCTGCAGGGAAAGGGAAAACGGAGTCCGTTTTCCCTTTCCATGGCAGCCATCAGGAGTGGTCACGATGGAAACAGAAGGTGTACCCCAAGGTATGTGGGTTTGGGAGGGCAGAAGGGAGGGGAAGAAAAAAAAAAGAAGGAAAAAAAAACGTACCACGGCCACTGCCGGGGGACGATGGAAGCTTCCAGCCATGTGGAGGCTCGGAGTGGGGATGGCCCCACTCCAAGTCTCCACACGCCTGGAGGCTGCCATTGTCCCCCCCGGGGACCAAGGGATAGAAGGTAAGTGGGGTGGGGAGGGCAGGGAGGTGGGAGAAGGGAGGAAAGGGGGAAACAAACAAAAAACAAAAGCCTTATCTGAGTCCCAGCGGGGGGCGAAGGCAGCCTCTCAGATGTGGGGACGCTCGGAGCGGGGATGACCCCGCTTCGAGCCTCCTCATTAGCTGAGGGGCTGCCACACCGCCCGGCGAGGAAAAGGTGGCTGGAATCCCAGCCGAGAATCGAAGGATTCTCGGGCGGGTAATGCCTCAGCGAGGGCCAATCAAAATGGCTCTTTCATTCTGATTGTGCCCTCTTCGGGTACTAATTGGTGGTAATACCGGCACCAAAAAGTCCAGCAACGGTGTATCCGACAGTATAACCAGAAAAGGTATTACCAGCACAACAGTATTACCAGTGCATCACGAGATGGGAAATGGCAGTACTACTGCCATTTCTCTGCCTGGAATACCGGCAAAAGCAAGGCGGAGATACCTCCACCTGAAAGCAGGATGTAAATGCATACTTATAATGCAAAGGCTGCCACAGGCGCACCCAGTGCACCCAGGGGCACCCAATGAAGGGTACAAAAGGACCACACCTCCCCAAACACACATGCCAAAACCACCATGCTGAAACAGTTAAAGACCATCTTGTTTACGTAATCTTGACCTGGCAACCAGTCATTGTAGATAGTGTGCTGTCCTCCCTTTTTCCTCTTATGGCGCCTGGATGCCCTCGGGATTTGGTGCCTTACAGATAAACTAACATACCATAACATAACATAAAATAACATAACTTGTGTGTGTGAGCATAGACATGCAGCTGCTCCAGCTGACCATTGAACTGCAGGGGCTGGAGGACCAACACGTGGAACATGAGGAGGAGTAGGAGGATGGTGTGGAAGAGATGCCATGCAAGGCGAGTACCCATACCCCATGTCAGTGCCTCACCATGGACCCTCACAGACAGCCAGATACTCACCATGTACCGACTCAATAGGAAGACAATCGCTGAGCTGCTGACCCTGATCCAGGAGGAAATTGGAAGCAGGATTAACATCAGGACAGCCATTCCACCACTGGTGAAACTGGTGTCGGTCCTGCACTTTCTTGTGTCAGGCACATTCCAACACACTGTGGCCACAATGCATGGCATCTCCCAGCCCACATTCTCAAATGTTTTCAGTCAGGTGCTAAACGCACTCCAGCACCATGTGTCACAGCATATTGCTCTACCAACTCTCCTGTATTACTCACAAATGCTCTGCTGTCCTTCAGAGTGCTGTTTCTAAATCTCTTTGTGCCCTATTTTCTGTTTCCATCACTAATGACTTGCGCAGCACTCGCTGCTGAGGGCTGTGGGATGTTTACATAAGTTGTAGGTGCTTGCTATCATGGGACTGCATAGGGCACATACACAGGGTTAGTATATCCTGCAGCTGCTTGCATGGGATAACAACCCTTGTGGGGGTGGCAGGGCTGTGGGGGTTGAGGGTACTACGAGCATTGTGGGTTGTTCACAGGGCACAGGTGGCTAGCTAGGTACGGGAGTGACACAAGGTGCTTGTATTACTACTTCTTCCCTCTTTGAATCAACTGGGACATCTTTTAAATCCTCTATATTTTGCCACCAAATAAATATACATATGATCCAGGACCTATCTATTACTTGTTCCTTCTTGAGGCCAGGATTTATAAATTCCCCCTCTCATCTTGACAACCCACTCGTTGTGATATTTAATTATTGTTTCCAGTACAGTGGAAGAGCTGTACACATATTTAAATGGGCTTCAGGGAACTCATGTTGTATCTGAGCCTAACCTTATTGTGCTATTTCACCTCTAAAACACTGATTCAGCGGTATCAATCCCCCACCTCCTCCCATTGTCCAACCTTCCTGTTACCCCTCCCTTCCCTTCTCACCCTCTCACACCACACACTAATGCCCCACACAACTCTCCAAACAATTCAACAACGATTACTTCACACCACAACCTTAAACCACAATAAAACCACACATATATACAATGCTTTAGGGCATTCTTCAATCGCCACTTTGAGACAAGGGCATTTACTTCCTTATGCCCCCCTCGGCCTGGTGAAGAAAACCCAGGCTCGCAATATAAGAAACCTACACAACAAAATCCTTATTATTTACAAATGGGGTAGACCCTTCCTCCTTCCGCTTCTCTCTGGAAGAGGGAATTTAACTCCTTGCACTCCCTTGTGCCGAGTGGAGGGTTCCCTGGTCCTTCATATAATTGACCTCACCTTTTATGTAATTCTGCAGAACTTCCTTTCCTTCACAATCGGAGAAGTTCCAGTTTACTCTCTTTTCATCCTTTACCTCATAATGTATACTGTGATATCACCATATAAAGAAACACTACATATTACCATGTGACTTTGCACACTCCATCCATTCAGCACCAAATCACTCCATATACACCCACTCTCCCCTTATTGTTTTCTACCACAAAGGTGCACTTAAATCTATGTGTTCGGAAGCGTTTCTCCAATACGGGGTCCCGTCAATGCCCTGCACACTCTGGGATCATCACCCTGCTTCATAGTGCAGACAGGGTGCCTGTGACAGGGCACTGTAGATGGGCGATGGACCCCAGATGCACGGCTGGGACACCCCAACCTCACGGCGAGTCTGCGATCACATTGTTTTCATTTGCTATGCATAGGAAATCGTGCAAGTCTTCCCATGCATACTCGCACAACTTAAAGAGACAAACCATGTGGGTGGGCCAAGGTTGCGTAGCATACACCGTACATCTGCATGACATTGGAACCAGTATTCTTTTGTACCACGCATGTTTGCCAAGAGATTTGTGATACTTGACTGCAAAACGTCATCTTTTTCTTGCATCTTTTGAAGTAGTTGCGAAGCAGACATGTTTAAAACATTGGACCCTGTTTTCAATGTGTGTGCAACTCTGTAACATAGAGTTGCTAGTTATGTATTCAACATTTTGTCTGAATCTGGGGTCCTTAGAATACATTTATAAAGAGCGGTATTCTGATGCTGTTATTTGTGTGCATCTTTCATCATACCTTCCCCCTTTTCCAGTAGGAAAGAGTAGAGGAAAGGCATGTGCTTCTACACATTTTTTCCCAAATGCTGATTGGAGATCCTTTGGCTTGCTGCATTTGATATGTTTCTAGTGCATCGTCTATGCTGTCTCTGGAGTGCAGTGGGTGAATTGTATACTGGTCTAAAATATTGGATGCTGTAATGGGATCTACAAGTTGAAATTGGCCAGTTAACAAGGAATCCTGAATTATTTTGGTGGTTTCTCTCAGGTTTCTTCTATGTTCATTTCTTGGTAGTATTGATTGTTCTTTTTAAGATATTGTAGGGCTCCTCTAACTTTCTTCAAGTCTACTAGTTGCTGCCACATTATTTTGTCTTTTGTAGGTGCGCCATTCACTGGGATAATCAAACATTGATCTATTGGCCATTGCACTTTGCCATGAATGCCTTTCAGTAATTCAGAAGGAGGCAACTTGGCTGTTTTCGGTTGAAGGAGTGTTATCGCTTGAAATGGGTGTACTGTTTGGATTATAATACTCTCATACTAATTAAGCTTTTGGAGTGGTTTTGGAAGTGGGGATTTCTGCTATAAAGTAGAGAGCTAATTGGAACCATTGGGATTGCTCATTGTCTTCTATTTTGAACGCTATATCTACTCTTTGTATACAAAGTTCTGCGACAACACAAACATACTTGGTTTGGTACCTCAGCAGATGTACTTTTAAACTTTGCTATTTTTTTTGTACTAGAAGGTTGGCATCTACAAGGTTGTCGCTGCTCTTTTCTAAAGTTACTGGATTTTGTAAGTTTTCCTCATTTCCAAAATATTTGCTTTGGATGTGGTCTATTTGTTCCAGGAGTTGTTTGGTTGTGCCATGTAGGAGGATGTGATTTAAATGCTCCAGTTCTAAAGCAGGACTTTTGCATAGTATAGTATCCGAATGAGATTCTGTATATTGGAATGGTGTGTTGCTATCATTTTGATGTGATGGAAGGTGCTTCTGCAAGCAGTCCCAGAAAGGCAGGCTAATGAATGTCCTCCCAGTCTTGTTTATTTGCACACTGGACAGGAGTCCATGGTTTGCAACATTCTAATTTTCATTTTCTCTTTCGCTTTCACATAGTGATTGAGGAATTGCCATAAAGATTTGAAGGATTGTTTTTGTACATTGCACATTGAGGTGCAGGGCCATTTGTAGGCGGGACGGATTGGTTTGGGGGAATGGAGAGTTGATTGTAAGTTTGTTGGGGATATTCTTTCAATTAGCGTTTCTTCTGCCAAAATGGTGTTGTCTACCATTTCATACCCTTGGCCACTGCTATGTATGGTAATTGGGTTTCTCTGCTCTTGATTGTATGCCTCTTCATTGAAATATAGCTCTGTGCTGGTTCTGTGAACCCACTCACCTGCACAGAAATTTGCAACAGTATCTATGTTGATATTGCCCATGTTGCAAAATACTTTTGTAGTTTACTAATTCATTTTGTTAGTGGTTTCATTCTGTTTAAAATTAATATAAACAATTTCCGTTTGAGGAACATTGCACTGTCTATGAGTGTTTCCAGGATCAGTTTTCTGCAATAAGTTTTAAGAATTGAGTGTGATTTATCTGCTGTTTTTATAAGATTCTGAAGGACACTATGGTGGAAAAATGTTTGCAAAAATTAATTTTTTGGAATGCTCACCTGTGGCTATGTTAACAGATGCAGTGCTAGCGCTACTGGTAGTTGTATTCTTCTCAATATCTTTCTTTGTAGTTTTACATTTTGGAAGTGGGGCCACACTTTTTTTCCTGTTAGCTGGTTCAGTTTTGCTTAGTGACTGTGTTAGCTGTTTTGTTTGAACATTTCATCAAAACTCTGCTAGAGGCGGATTACTATTTTGCATGCTTTTAGTTTTATCTGCTCTATGTTTGCGTTGTTTTCTACAGAGTTGCTTTTTGGTAGGCATTCTCTTTTGCCTGTTTGGAAAAAAGGAAAGTGCGGGTTTCAAAGTTGTGCAATGTATTTGCCTGCCCTGTGTATGAGAGTATGAATATCAGGGTAGGCATACGTAGAGGGGTGTGTGACTGTGCAATGGGCTATTACTTCTGGTTGGTAAGGTTGTACTGGTATCTGTGTGTGTTGATGTGTGGAAGGTTTGCTTCAGTGTGCATGAATAAGTAAGGACATTACAATGTTTTTGCAAAACTAGTGGCTGTTACGAGACTGGTGTTCACATGAGAATCCAAAAGTGGACCTGCTGAGGTGCAATGAGTAAGAGTGAAGAAAATGCAGTTGAGTTGCATAGATTTTGGTAGGCTACAATACAGCAACACTGCACTGTCTGAGTAACAGGAAGATTACTACAAAATTACTGCACTTACTTTGTTGGATGTGAACAGTAGGTTTCTTCTGGGTTTTATCTTCCAGTAGAGATATTTCTGTTTTTCAGGAGGATTTTCTTCACTGCAATTGTGAAAGAAGGAGGTTAGTGGGTATGTGTGTTAATGGCACAATAATTGCAGTAGGAGCACATATTACTACACATTGTAGGGGGATTTGTTGGGAGGCAGAGTTAGTAATGTTGCTCATGATTACGAATATGGTTATAACACTGATGTTGGTCCAAATAGGTAGGCACTCGATTCCTAACAGTTGTTTGGCAGCAAGCTTCCCAGTGTCACTAGGATATTACAGGCCATAGTGGCCTGGAAAGTCAGGTGTAGGCAAATGTTAGTCAGTATGTGTGTGCAATTGAACAGCACTGTATAGGAATGGGGACTTGGGAACATCAGCATTGTTGGTATGGGGACAGTGGTGCAGTTATAAGGATGTCCCACAGGGCTGCACTTTTTCAAGTGTGTGAGTTGTTGTTGGACTACTTGCGTTGGAAAGGGAGTTGTGCAAGTTCTGGTAAGGTGAGAAAAAGGTATAAGCCCAGAAAATTGTACAGATTAGAAAGAAGAATGTGAGTGTATGGAAATGGATTACCTTTCCCATACATACATGCTTGCTACATGAGTGCCATTGCAGTATGTTGCAGAAATCCTTTCTTGTTGCTTTAATTTAGTTGTCACAATTTACACATAGCACTGTTGCCACTGTACAAGTGCATTTGTTTGCTTTCCACCAAATGGTGCTGAAATGAATAGTTGTAAGCACAGTGCATTTTGTTAATTGAGCAATCTATGTACTTGCCATGCTTTTGTAACATACATGCAGTTTTGCTTTTTGTCTGCATTCTGGGCATTTTACAGCAGGTGTGTGTAAAGACTGGAGAGGGGGTCTGTACTTCTGCTCTCTATATGGTAGAGGAGAGGCACAGAGGACCCCAGCCAAGATTCGCTATTACAGTAGCAATGGATGAGCAATCAAAGCTTAGCTTCTCAGGAGGTGATGCAGGCTGGTTCTTAAGTACAGTGTAGTCCCCAAGCCCACACAAAGGAATGTCCACACACTTTATTAGTTAAAACAGAGTCTTTATATAATTAAGATTCAAGGTTATATAGACAATCACAATAAATCACTTTGTGTTCAGTAAATCTACGATGGCAAATATATACAGTTCTAAGTGGTAGCACAATTATTATTAGATTTCATTAAAGTGCATCAACTGTACTGTGGTTAAATGTCACACAAATCACTTAATAAAGGTAACCCACAATAGACATAGGAAAAAAAGCAGTAGGTTAGAACAATTGGCAGAATACTGGCCCTACCACTAGACACAGTTCTGTGTGGAGATCCCCTCACCTGGACACCCCGTAAAATAAGGATATATCACAAGCCCAGTCCATATATCGTTCAATGAGTCTTATTTCCTTCTACAATGTTTCTACCACCCCAATGTACCTGGAATAGTAGAGTTCCACGATGAGTCATCGACAGATCCTTCTTGAGCAGCTCCCCCTAAAGCAGGAGCCACAGATCATTGAGATCCCTCAAAGAAAGTGAACTCCGCATCGAGGCGGCAGCTTCGTTCCCAGCTGTGCTCGTCGACAACTGAGCGAAGACGTCCTGCATGGAAGACGTGTGAGGGGTACCTCGATGTCGATAGTTCAGGACCGCAAAGAGTTTGTGAAGAACAGTGGCACAGCAAGGGAGTCGAGTCGTCCGATGTCTCTACAGTCTTTGGGTGGTGGGAAACCCACCGGCGGATGCTCCTCGGTGTGTCAACGTCCTGGCCTTCTCCGGCGGGATAAGGTGGGCTGTGGTGCAGACGAGCGCATCCGTGAATCAAAAGTCTTAGGAAAAGGAGCGTTGCGGCTCTGGTCATCAGTGGCACGGCATCAAGCGGTCCCCTCTTCTGGGCAACCGGGTTTCAATGGGCCTTCAGCGGTTATAGCAAACCTGCAAACCCTGGTCGACGACGGTGGCCGGAATGTCCGGTGCTTATCTTCGTTCTCCTCAGCGGTCCACGTCTCCGGGTGGCAGCCTGTCGAGGGTCTGACTTCCAGGGAGCTTCGGTGAAGGCTAGCGGTGCTCGATGGTCCCTCAGAGCATGGGAAGAGGTCAACCTAACCAGGTCGTCTCTTGGATCAGTCTCGACGGCTTTCGGCTTTCAGATTTCGGCGAAGGGAGACAGCAGTCAACCTTCTTCTTCAGGCTCAGCTTTGAGATTAAGTGTCAGTTTCAACTTCAGCTTCTGAACACATTCTAGCAGTGAGAGGCCCCCAGATATACTTGTTGATCTCCCATTCATTCTGCTGGTTCACACTCAGGCAACCAATTACTCAGAAGGGCATTCAGCAGTCAGTCAGCCAATCAGGCATACAGTGCATTAAGGCCATTCTCCTCCCTCTCAGACACTCACAACAAGCAATGTGCATTGGGACAAGTACCCAGCCATTCAACACTACACACTGCATTCATACCAGTATCGGGCAGGGCTGTCTCAGTCATTGTGTCAAACACCAGATACCAGACATCCACAACAAGAAGTGCATATTGGTCACACACTCCATTCACCCAGGTCCCACCCACAGGGTGTACCCACAACATACAGTCACTGGGAAGGCTTCAGCCAGTCTGGCCTGGACTTCACAACAACACCATGTATGGACCTTCCACCCAACAGCCAGTCAGGGGGAAGGGACAGAGTCAGGGCTTCCCATGACTTTGGGAAAACAAGGTAACAGGCAATAGAAAGCAAGAGGCCACAGGGGCCATCTTGTTTCCTATCAGGAATCAGCTGATTCCAATGGCAGGGCCTGAGTATCCCAAAATGGAGGATACTCAGAGCACCTGTCAAATTCAGCATGGAGCTGCCACCAGCCCATACCCTGCTCTGTGGGCCACACACAGGTGCCCACAAACATACACTAGGGGCATAGGGTTGTACCCCCACCCATGGGTTCCATAAGGGTATCCTATGAGTTTGTACACCAAACCAAAAACAGGAAGAGCTGCACTGCCAGGAGTCCCACATGGACTCCTGGGCAGAAAGCAATGCAGAACACAAATGAAAAAGGACTACAGGACAGAGTCGTTGAGGCCCTGTCCCTCCAATGCATTTCCAGCATCACAGTGTTTTGGTGGGAGAAGTGGTTGTAAAAGAAACAGAAGGAAAGATGAAAATAACAGTTTGCACATTAGAATGGGTGACATGGGCAAGCATGCATGTCGTGGTAATGTATTGAAGTTTCACATAGGTTCTGACAGTTGCAGTTGCTGTGCAGATGTTCCCAATGTGATTTTCTTTTTTTTATTTACAAAAGAATCACAGAGAGTGCTGCTAAAAGTGAAATATGTGGTCTGCAACGGTTATGCAAGTGGGCTTTAAAAGAAAACTTTGAAAGCACACAACATTGTAAGTAACCGCCACTTGATGTCAGGAGATGGGACAAATGACAATATGCTTATTGAGTAGGTTATGCAGGGTAAGTGGCAGGCACCCTGTTCAAATGCATTTGTAAAAGAGTTGCAATTGTACTGAACAAAATATATGCATACATGTAGTTTGTGTTGATGGATGCAGATGTGGATGCTTGATATATGATCCTGTAACATAAGAAATGTAATATATGTATGTACCTGTAACTTTTTTATTGCAAGCACCCAGTTGCTTAACGGCCAGGAGCGCTCTATAAATAAATAAACAATACAATACAATACAATCTGGAAGCAGAAATCTTGGAGAGTTGTACAGTACTTTTTGATGGAGGTGCTTTGGAATTACAGGAGACCTGTACTCTGAGTGTTCAACAGTACATCAAAAGTGTTGAACTGTGATGACCGAGTTAGATGTAGAGTTCTTGGATGTGATTGGTGGATGGTTGTGTGACTGCTTAACAGTACCTAATGAGGGAGTGCTGGAAAGAGTGAAGTGGAAAGGGAAGAAGGGCTGCCACTGTGTTACAGGGTTTTTCGGACACCGCGGTAGTGCCACATCCGGGGCTTCTCAGCATGCCTATCACTGAAATGGGACTGTGGGGATTAGCCGATCAGGTGTTCAGGTTGTGCTTTACAGGAAGAGAAGGTACTACTTGTTTTCATTGCTGTGTTGGCTGTGTAGTGAAGATGGCTAGTGGTCGAGAGATGCATAGAGTTACTGGATGGATAGTGGCGAATTCCTTTGTATGTGATCTGGAGAGGTATGCAGAGCAAAGAGGCATTTTTGCTGATCTTGGTTTTCGAGGCCTGCAGGCTTTGTGGTGCAGTGTGCCTGGCCACAATTTGTAGGGAATGCTTGCACTTTGCAGAGCCATGACTAGTTTTGGTACTCCTGATGTTCTGGTGGTGCACTGTGGAGGAGAGCATTTGGGTTACATAAGTGCTTCAAAGTTTGCTTAGTGTACTGAAGAAGTTGCTGCAAGAACTCATGCTGCTTTTTCCTAGTGCAAAGGTGTTTTTTTCAGAAATACCACTTCGAGCACTACAGAACAACCCCAATGTTCTTTGTTCCCAGCAAAATGCTGGAAGGTGCCTCATTAACAGAGGCATAGGTATATGTATGCGGCGTGCTGAGATGTTACTTTTCCCTAATCATAACATTGATTCCCTTCGTCTGTAGTATTTCTCTGCAGATGGCATTTCATTGTCCACCCTTGGAAATGCTATGCTCTTTTTTAATCTAAGGAATGCTTTGCAGAGGTTGATGTAAGGCAGTAAGGAGGAAAAGAAGAAAAGAACCCCAAAAAAATAGGTGTTTGTTTACAAGCACCTAAAGAAAATAATTAAAAAAGGCTCTTTTCAGAGCCACCACTATAGAGGAAATCTCCTACACTGGGTTACATTTCTTTCCCCACCCCCTTGAATTGGCCGATTTGTCCGCGGACCCTGCGGTAGTTCGCGGATCACACGTGCCACATCCGGGACTTTTGAGGAGGGCAGGCATGGAAATTAGACTGTGGAGGCAAGGGGGTGGGCCAGTAAGGTTTGGTGGGTGTGGTATGCAAGGAGAGCGTGTGGCAGAGGGTTTGTTTGCTGATAGGAGTGCAGATAGCTATGGCTGTGTCTTTTAGGAGGCAGAGTGTCTGAATTTTGGGGGACTCTTGGATACATTGGTGGCAGGTGTATGCAGAGCACTGTGGAGTATCTGCACATCTTGGATTCCATCATGTGGATGTGCACTGGTGTAGAGTGCGTGACATGAATTTGGTTCCCCTTTGTGCCACTTTGGTGACGCACCATCATCCAGCCATTATTATTGTTCATTGTGGAGGGAACAGTTTAGGCCAGGTTACCGGAATCTCACTGCAGTTTGTGATGAAGGAGGCACTTGGGAAAGTCATGGACATGTTTCCAAACTCCTGAGTAATTGTTTCTCAGATTGCCCAGAGACAGATGTTGCTGCACTCTTCTTCATTTGGTTTGCAAATGGAGAAAGCGAAGCGCAATGTCAGCAAGGCTGTTTGCGCATTTTTGCGAGAAGTTGGCATGTCCTCCTTCCACAATGAAAACATTACATTTCGTAGCACCAACATCTTTTGCTTAGATGGAGTCCATTTTACTGATTCTGATAATCACCTTTTTTTGTGAAATATCCAAAATGCTTTGCAGCCCTTTTTTGCAAGTATAGCAAGCACTTGTGCAGTAGGTGTTGGCCGCTTCAAACCTTCCAAAAACAAAACAAAAAACACAAAAAGGCTCTTTTCAGAGCCCCCACTTTCTCCTCTCCTGGAAAAGAGTGCAATGTTTTTGATGGTGCCACCACCTACATCTTTTAAAGGTCAGCGGACTACCACACTGTCTGCAGACTTTGCGGACTGCGCAGGGGCCTGCACTTGTTTTTTGGTATTTCTATTTTTGAACTGTGAAAGGTGCCTCTGACAAGAGACATATTTGTTTTGGTTTTTGTTTCTTTTAGATTTTTTTGGGTGTTTTTTAACATGACACACAAGAAAGGGAAGGGAGGGTGGGGAAGGGGTGCCAACCACAGGGACGAAGTGGCAGGTGGAGAGAGGAAGATGTTGGGTGGGCCTCATGGAGGTAGGTGGCACTTTCTCTCATGCTCCCGGACAGTAGCCTCGAAGGCACTCTGGAATTGCTCACCCCTGCAGAGTACTGCGTCGCAGTACATACACAGTACAGTAACCATCGAAAGGTTCAGGGATCCGCTGCCCCAGAGGAGTGTCCCTTGTGGTGAGAGGAGCAGATTCAGAGGATGCTGTAGAGGTACTCAACCTGCTCCCCTGTTTGAAGGGGATGACCCTCCAAACTGCTGCCTTATGGATAGAACGCAGGTGTCGCTGCATGGAGGTGGTCCCATAACTGTACAGCCCAGGCTTGCTGTGACTGTTGCACTCATTGTAGTGAATCCTGGCTGCACGTACCTTGGGTACCCCCCCGGCGGTGGTAAAGAGCCTCCACACCCAAGACTCATGTTGACAGCTGGTAGTGGGGACTTCCACTACCTCATCCTCTTCCTCTTCTTGTTCCACCTCTACATCACAATGCCTGTTTTCCATCCCAGGCCCTCCAGGAGATGGGGATGGTGGTGGTGGGGTGGTGCTGAGGAGCCAGCAACAGCAGAAGCAGCAATAGGTGCCATTATTGAATAAATGAGCAATTCAGCAAACCAGGAAACCATAACGTAGCAATATGGCTCAGTGCTCTGTTCTGGGTATCCAAAAACAGAATGAGCAGCAGCAGAGTGCTTCCCTGCAGGGGTGCAGGGAAGCACTCTGCGAACAGTCCTGTGCAACTCTGCGAACACTTTGCACCCCAAGCTGGGCTCAAATAGTTGCAAAAATTCTCTAGATCACTAGGGGCATGGTCTAGGACCTCTGCAAGGGTGAAGTTTCACTGCATAACACTTTGGATTGCTCAAAAAAGCACTTTTGTGGTGTCCAGGGGCCCGGACAGTGTTCGCAAATAAGGACTAACGCTCACTGTGGGTGTGGTCACATGGTGACATTGCTAACGTTCGCAAATGGGACGGCTGTCCGTAGGACACCTATTGCACAGGAGGCGGTGTGTGCATGCGCATAGGTGTCCGCATCACAGGGGCAGGATCCCCAAACTAATGAAATGCGTGACACGTGCAACGTACCTTGCAGACAGGTGCAGTGTTCGGAGGGCAAAGAGGATCAAATGGGCATGCACCCAGGTGTCCGTAGGACAGTGGCGGGATCCCCAAACTAATTAAAAGTACACCACAACTTTACGGACCTTGCATACAGGTGTGGTGTTCAGAGGGCACAGGGGATCAGATGCGCATGCACCCAGGTGTCCATAGGATAGGGGCAGAACCCCCAAACTAATTAAAATTGTGACACAACTTTACGGACCTTGCGTATATGCGCGGTGTTTGGAGGGTAGAGGGGATTGGATTTGCATGCACCCAGGTGTCCGCAGGACAGGGTGTGGGTCCCCGAATCAGATAAAGGTACGCAATGACTCTGCAGACATGTCTGGACAGGCGCGGTGTCCGCAGGACACTTTCATCTTGATTGCGGACATCCCAGACAGATGCAGTATTCGTAGGACACCACCATTTTGATTATGGACCCTCCGCAGACAAATAACCGGGCTTTTTAAAAAAAAACACACACACACACACAGCAACAGTAAACACATACAAGTGTATCAAGACCAATCAAAAACATTCAATTAGGAGAGGGAAGGGGTAGCGGAATGGGAAACATACACAGGGGTATTGGGGTTTTGCAGAGGCTGGTTATCAGGGGAGGAAGGGATGGAGATCTCATCATGGCGTCTCCGATTAGAGGGAATATGTGGGGATGGTTGGCTGGGACAGGGGGAAGGGGTACAGGTATGAGTGGGGCAGTGGTACTTTATATTTCCCATTATATGCCTTTCAACAAATAGTTTTAAGTCGGCAAAACTGTTTTTCAATTGGTACATTTTTACCCCGAGGTTCATTAGTTCATTTCCCACACTGTCAATTTGTGTTTGTAGGCACCCATCCACTTGTAGAGCAGCTGGTGCTTCCAGGTCATTCCCTTCATTTGCAGTTTGTACTGTTGAAAAAAAAAACATGTTTCATTTACATGTGAACCAATGTGCATTAATTTTCCTACTTTTCATCTTGCACTGTGTACCATTAGAGTTGCTATCGTCGCTCATTTCATCAAGCGGGAAATTCTCCTCAAGCCACTCTAGGTGCTTGCCATTTTTGTGTAAAAAACAAGAAAATGCCTCTTACCAGTCATGTACACAGAACCAACTGCACAGTTACAGGAAGAAATATAGTGTACTTACCTCTTTCGTGTATGGTTCTACTGCTACTACATTGCAATTCTCTGTGACAGTTGCTTCTCAGTGTGTATGCAAAGCAGCACTGACGTAATACTGCTGGATGCACAGGTTATTTCTTTGCTTGGTGCATTCCATTGTGTTGCACACCCTATGTAATTGCACTGCTGGTTTTATAAGTACAGAGTTTGTAGAGCTACTTCATTTTTCCTTACAATACACATATGTGTTGCTCTTTAAACATCTTCAGAGTCTTTGCTGCACGCAACAACACTGTAAGACAATCCCTGAGCTTTTGGGCAGTGTGGCTGCTGCCAGAGATACGCGGACAGTTGCATAGTCCACAGACTCTGTGGCTATCACATTGGGCCAGGGGGGTAAGTACGTTGTATGGTACATGTACACAAATGAAGGTTATCCCAGTAAAACCCTGTGAAAGTCAGTGATAAAACTTGGTTAAAGGGACGTTATGGTTAAGTAGTGCTAAGAAAAACCTATGGTATTCAGTGAAAAATCTTTGTTAAAGGGCCATTACTTTGCATTAATGAAAATCTATCAAAATCAGTCGAAAAAATGTGTTAAAAGGATATTATGGTTACAAGTAAAATTGAAAAACCCCAGAAATTCGCCAATTATGGTGAACTGAGCAACCATAACTCGTACCACCACCGTGCAGTGCTAAGACTAACACCCATGACATCACAAATGTTATGGATGACATCACTTTAACAACGTTTTTTCACTGAATATATATGTTAGGTAAAGAAACTTTTCAAATAAAAAATTAAGGTTAACCTAACACAAATTAAAGCATAAAAAGAGTAGGAATAACTATGTTAAGGTGCAAACAGTCACTGTATCCCAAAACAAATTCAACCATGAACCTTGAAGTATAAATATTCACTCCATACATCTACAAATCAGACCTTAACACTCATTTAATTGATTTAACTTGCCTTATACTTGAAGTGCGCCTGTCATAGGAGCATGTGTCGTAGGAGCACATGTTGAAGGAGTGTGTATTGTAGAAGCGTGCATTGTAGAAGGGTGCACAGTAAAAGAGTGCCTTCTGTTGGAGAGTCTGTCAGAGGAGCATGAGTCACAGGATGTTGTAAGAGTGTATTTTAAGAGTCTGTGTCATAGGCGTGTGTGTCAGAGTAACATGTTTGCTAAGAGTGTATGTCATTCGAAATGTGTGGTATTGGAGCATCTCTCATATGAGCATGTGTTATCGGAGCATGTGCTGGAGGGGCATGTATCATTAGCATGTGTATCGTAGAAGCATGGGTCATAACAGTGTATATCATACCAGTGTGTGCCATAGAAGCGTTGTAAGAGTGTTTTGTAGGGCCATCTCTTGTAGGAGCACATGTCATTGGAGCATGTGTCATAGGAGTGTGCGACATAGGAGTGTGTGTTGTTTGAGCACACATAGCAATAGTATCTGTCATTGGACTATTTGTCATAGGAGTATGTGTCATAGGAGCATGTGTTGTTGGAGCGCGTGTCGGAGGAGTGTGTGACATTGGAGTGCATGGCGTAGGAGAAAGTGAAATAGGAGCGTGTGTCATAGGAGCATGTTTCGTAAGATTGCGTGCCATAGGAGTGTGTGTCTTAGGAGCACATGCTGTGGATGAATGTGAGTTATCAGTATGTGCAAGAGGCAAATATGAGTTTCACAGTTCATACACAATTTATATCGCCTGAAAACTGACATTTGAGTCAGTCTTAACTTTTATGTCAGTTTTCAGAGGTATATTAGTGTACGTATCAGAAATGTTTATTTCCCGCACGCACTTAAAGTATTTGTATATAAAATATACATACATTTTGCTCAGGCATTATATGGCTTCTTTACATATGGAAGCTGTGACAAATCTGGCACTTTTGTCACTGATTCTCTCGAGTGAAGGGAAGATTCCCTTATGTTGCCAGAGAAAAGCAGATGCTATCAGACTCTGACACTGGGGATGGTTATCTGCGGGAGTACCATGTAGGGGAAGACAAACTGCAGAGAGACAGAAGAATACTAGATCAGAATAGTCTTGCTGTCACAGTTCCCAATGACACATATATGATGCTGCAACATACAAAAATGTCTAATTGTGGTATAGATGAAGATATACCACCTTACTGCAGTCAAACACCTCATATACCTCCCCCCGATTTTCAGTATTGAGACGAGGAAGAGGGATGAAGTCATGAAGATGACCAGAAGTGGTAAGTCAACGTGCGTTCTTGTCTTTGGAAAGCAGTAAACCATGTAGGGAAGTTTAAAGTTGACACAGCTGAGAGAACATCAGAAAGACGAGAGAGGCAAAGGCTGGCTCTGTCAGTGACTTCTTCTGATGTCGATCAGAACGCAGCGGACAAGCAGACCGTCAGAAGCAGCACTAAGCATGAAATGAGCGCTGTGCAGGAGAGGTGAACCAAAGGAAGCTTATTTTTGTAGGGCATGAAGCAGCGAGTGCTGTTTGCAGCCGAGGAGAGCAAAGCAAAAGTTTACCGGCTCACAGGAAGCACACCGAGCCAGTGAACCCAAGAAGACAGAAAAGGGAAGACACGAGGAATACCAAAGCTGCCCGGTAAGCAGAGAGAAAGCAAAAGGGTTACCAGAGCACATGTAGGTGAATGCTTTGTCATGTTAAGTAAAGCCATGAAGAAGTTGGTGCAAATGCAAGTAATATTAGAAAAGGGTTGGTGAACCAACGTTTCGAAACAGGAATTGGTGTGAACAATGCTTGAAAAGGGTTGAGGACCCCATATCTGAAGCAAGAAGTGAAAGCAGAAACAGATTGTAATGAAAAAGGGTCAGAGACCCAATATTTAGAAAAGATTGTTTTGTGTATAACAAAGAAAGTAGTTGGAGAATGGAAAACTCTGGCAGGTTAGTGAACCAGGCAAATAGTGAGACTGGGTCACAAACCCTCAGGAGAAGTGCACTTTGTGAAACAGTATGATATCCTGGCAGGAGAGTAAACTGGGAGAAGTGAACTTTGTGAAACAGTTTGACATCCTGGCAGGAGAGTAAACCAGGAGTGGCAAGGGAATTGAAGAGGAAGTTGGGAAATGTGTGAAACCAATACATGTAAGGGAAGAATTACACCTTTTTTTAATGAGTGAGAAAGAAGTAAATATCCTGGCAGGAGAGTATACCGGGGACAGAAAGAGGAGCAATCAGTGGAGAAAGGTAGAGCAATACCCCAGACAGCAAAATAAAGAGTGTGATGAACTGGAACAATTAAAAGGAAATGTATATTTAAAGGGAGATGCAAAGGAAGGCTGACCCCCTTTAAATTGTGAAGTAAAGAACACTATATGTGTAAAGGAAACTATTGGAAAGATAAATGTCATTTAAGATTGTGAATACATAAAGTAAAACATTGACGGTTGAAGGAATACAAGGGAAAAGAGGATTTTTCCTTAAAAAGCATGAAGGCCTAAAGAAAGATAGAGAAGCTCATGGGAGAAGTAATTCTTGTTAAACTTGTAAAGCAAAGCCTTAAAAAGGGAAGAGTAGCACGTTGAAGGAGCCCAACATTTGTTGAATAGTGAAACGTTGAGGCAGGGATCATTGGAAGAGCACCACGCCTGGATGGCAGACAGGCAGTCAGGGATGAAGGAAGGTGCAAGTGAGTCAGCAGGAAGTCTTAAAAAGAGTTGTGTGCCGCCTGCATAACACTGGAAGTTGGGGGAGAAGGAGGAGATGAGGCATGCCAGCTGAGCAAGATAGATGTTAAAGAGCCAGTGGGAGAGGTTAGATCCCTGGGGGACACCACAGGTGGAGAAGGAAGTAGTAGAGGAGAAGATGCCCAGGTAGACAAGGAAGAGCGGTCAGTTAGGAAAGAAGTCAGCCATTTCAGTGCCCGTTCAGAGATACCAAGGGTATCATGGAGCCTTTGAAGGAGGATAGAATGGTTGACAGTGTCAAAGGCATAAGAGAGATCAAATAGAATGAGGAGAGCTGGGGAGTTGGAGTGCAGGGATGCAAACAGTTCTTTACGGATGTTCAGGAGAGCAGTTTCCCTGCCTCTGGATGCTCGGAATCCAGATTGATGATCGTGGAGATCACTAACAAGGTCAGTGTGCGAGTTGAGATGTGGCAAGGCCAGCTTCTCTAGCAGTTTCCCCACGAAGGGGGTTATTGAAATAGGGCAGTAGTTGCATGGACAGGTAGGGTTTGCTGAAGGTTTTTTCAACAGTGGGTGCACAATGGAGTGCTTGAGGGAGGAGGGGAAAGAGCTAGTGTCAAAAGAGTGTTTGCAGCACTCAGCGAGTGCGGGCGCAAGAGAGTCAATGTTGTCCTTGAAAGTTCTGGACGAGGATGGATGAACCTGTTTGGAAGCACTCTACAGAGGTATACACCAATACAGATACATAACAGAGCGCTTTCAGAGGTGTACAACATTAGAGATGCATAAAGGAGCACTTTTCAGTGCTAACAACAGAACAGAAATACAGACGGTAGGATACAGAGGGAGACAGGAGGGGCACAGCGGGACCAGGTTGTGGGGAAGAGAGGGGTGAGCAGCATCTAGCAAGTCAGGTGGTGCAGGGGGTGACGTGATGGCCTAGGTGTTGAGGAGGATAGACTCCTTGAAGAAGTGGGTCTTGAGTTCCTTTCTGAATTGTAGGAAATTGTGGGTGAGTCTGACGTCAACTGGGAGGAGGTTCTATAGTGTTGGGGTGTAGGCAGAGAAGACTTGTTTTCTGGTCCTTCCCTTTTTGCAGAAACGGATTTCAAGTCTGCATGTGTTCTGGCTTCTGGTGGTGCGCTGTCTGCCGAGATGCAGAGATTCTCTGTGAGCTAGCTGGGTGTCTTCAGGGCAAATGCCTTAGAGATGATGCAGAAAGACTTGAAGGTGATTCGTATGTGCAGTGAGAGCCAGTGAAGGACGATGAGGGCTGGGGTGAAGTGGTCATATCTACATAGACCTTTGGTGAGGTATGCAGCCGCATGTAGAACACTTCTGAGGGGCACAAGGGGGGGTGATAGGAGGCCTTCGACGAGTGCATTGCCCTCATCCAGGTGGGATAGGACAAGTGCTTGAATGGTGGATCTAGAGCTGTCCGGAGGGAGGGCTTGATTTTCCAAAGTAGGGAGAGCTGATACCAAGCAGTCTGAGTTTCCATAGCTTTGTGTGTCTTGAATGAGAGGTGTTTGTCAATGTGGAACCCAAGGGACTTGGCGTAGGAGGTGACCTAGGGTGTTAAATCCTCACAGTTAATGGTTGATAGCAAGGTCTGTATGTCTGGGTGTTCGGTGTTGTTGGTGAGGAGTAGGAATTCGGTCTTTGAGTGGCTGAGCTTCAATTATGCCCTGGACATCCAAGACTGGATCAGCGACAGGCAGGTTTTGAGCCTGTGGATGTCCTTGATGCATTCAATCTTGAGGTATAGCTGTGTGTCATCGGGGAATTGGTGGATGTGGATGTTGTGTGTGGCTAGGAGGGCCACTTCTCAAGTTTTTTTCATAAATGTACAACCATACAAAGAGAAAAGTTATTTACACATTTTGCAATTGTCACACAACATATGAACAGTCACATTTAACAAACTGCAAACACGGAAATGTCACACGTACAAGTATCGGGACTTTCATAGGTTCCTCATTCCTACACACTGCTAATTTCAAAGATGCAATATTAGCTGCTAATGTGGCAAATGTTCACATTACTAATACCATTAGATAACTGATGTGCCTTTTTTTGTATCTCTAGCCATCATAATTCTCGAAAGAAGGATCACACATTAATATGATCTATTTCAGGCCAAAGGGTGTTTCATGAACTAAAATACACTCAGCTGAAATAAATCAATTTTTGAGACTTAAATGAATGGTCCATTGATCAAAGCCTTTTTTGCCATGTGACGCAGAATCAGTGATCAATGGGTGGGTGGATGCAAATGGGATTGCCATTGGTAGCAGCTCCTAACTCTGGCAGACCCTAATTGACGTCCCAGCATATCCCAGTAAGTGTGTGAAACAGGCTGCAGGCTCCTTTTCTCCGTTGTTTTGCCTTTCGTTGGGGGTACTGTTTCTTTCTACTTTTTTGGGATTATTTGCCCTTTTTAGAGAGCAAAAGTGGCTGGTAAACCACTTATTGGTAGGATTAGCTGAACTTTTTTATTTTCTCGACAGATAGCTGATTTCAACTTGCTGGCCTCAGGCTTAAATTGGGACGAGGCTCTTGAAGACTTTCAACCTTCTGGTGACGTTACTGAGTACTTGTGGCATGTGGTAAAAAAACAGTACCTAACCCCACATCTCATCACGGTATTTGTTAGTTAATGTTGCAGTAGTTCAATGAATGCGCATCACAAAACTTGTGATGTAGCCATTACTTGGGCAATAGCAACATCTGCAATATATAGACAGCACCTCAAAAATGTAAAACAGTAGTAGCATAAAATGAATGGATTATTATAAAGCTTTTATTTACCACAGGCAAGTGGGAAATACTGATTGTGGACATTGGCCTGTCTCCCTCCCACAGAGAGATAACTTTTGTCAAGGAGACACACTGTTGTCTGCCTCAGCGACATGACCTATCAGGACGGGGGGCGGGAAGATGGGAGAAGGAAGTGACATGGTAGGAAAGAGTGTCAAGTAGAGAAATAAAGGAGGAAGGTTCCAATACATCACGGTTCTCAATGTGATTCTTTCTTCCACTTCATGTCCCCTCATGAAGAAGGGGCTCCATAGACATGTGCTTACAAGGTGTTTTGCTAAATGTGAGAGGAGTCACAAAGTTAGGGTGACCAGATTTCCAAAACGAATAAGCGGGACAACCAACAACATAAAAGAGGGACTACCCTATCACAGCCCACCAATTACCACCCCTCCCCTAACACGATCCCACAACAACCACCCAATCATATTTCCAGCACTTCTCCTTTCTATAAACTCTAATGCCCTCATTACGAGTTCGGCGGTAACCATGCCGCTATTGGTGGCATGGCTGCCGCCTAAATTGCGTCGGGGTCCGGGTCCTCGGAATGAGGACTTACCGGGCCATTCCGAGTTCGGAAGGCCCGGTAATTCCTACCTCCGAGGACCCGGACACGGGTTTCCACATTCCCATTTCAGCCCCCATAGGGCTGAATGGGAATAGAAGAGGGAGTAAACAACGGGCCATTACGAGATGGCCCGTTGTTTGCTCCCTCTTCCCCTCACGGGACCCGGTAAGCACGCCTGGATTTCCCAGGCGTGCTTACCGTTTCCCGCGAGGGGAACTCGTAATGCGGCGGTACAGAGTGAACGGCGCCGGCACCTTTTACGACGCCGTTCACTCCGTACCGCCAGGGTCGTAATGAGGCCCTAAATGATCTCATTTGTTCAGTTTTGTCTGTGAATCTTGGCATGTTAATTCAAAACAAGCGTTTGCTCTAATTGATATTACACGGCTTGCTGTACAATGGTTTCCAAGACAGTCTCTGTGGCACAGTCAGTAAGTGTTGTGACTTATATCTGCAAGGTTGGGGGTTCGAGCCAATCCTCCAACTTCAAAATTCTGAAAGCGTTGTGAAAAATAACTACAATTTTAATTACCGTAGCCACCCAACCATGCAAAGCCTGGACGGGGCTTCTAAAATGAAAAAACTCTGGGACCCCGGGACGGAGGGTGATTTCCAAGGACTGTCCCTGGAAAACCGGGATGTCTGGTCACCCTACATAAAGTAAAAACAAAGAGGTGATGGCTGGAAGGTTTAGAGTGAATGTTAACCACTGGCATTGCTCTGAGCAACCCTCCAGACCACCGTTCTTCACCTGCCAAGCCATTACAGAAGGGGAAAGAACATATGCAAATCAGGCTTGGCCCCACCCCAAAAGGGGCAGTCCAGCCCGAACTGCTAGGCCACATCCCTTCTGTACGAGACCACAAGCATCCCCAAACATGTTTCGCCCTTGTTGGGGCTCATCAGTGAGGAGTAACTTGGGTCTCTAGGCCTAGGAGGCACGGGACCCACGTCTGGGCATACCCGTCCCACTCGGGGTGACAAAGCAAAAACAAAGAGGTGATGGCTGGAAGGTTTATAATCAATCTTAACCACTGGCATTGCTCTGGGCATCCCTCCAGGCCACCGTTCTTCGCCTGCCAAGCCATTACAGAAGGGGAAAGACCATATGCAAATCAGGCATGGCCCCACCCCAAAATCGGCAATCCAGCCCGAACTGCTGAGCCACATCCCTTCTGCACGAGATCACAAGCATCCCCAAACATGTTTCGCCCTTGTTGGGGCTCATCAGTGAGGAGTAGCTTGGGTCTCTAGGCCTAGAAGGCACAGGACCCACGTCTGGGCATACCCGTCCCACTCGGGGTGACAAAGTAAAAACAAAGAGGTGATGGCTGGAAGGTTTAGAATGAATCTTAACCACTGGCATTGCTCTGGGCAACCCTCCAGACCACCGTTCTTCGCCTGCCAAGCCATTACAGAAGGGGAAAGACCTAGCAGTTCGGGCTGGACTGCCCCTTTTGGGGATAGGACCAAGCCTTATTTGCATATGGTTTTTCCCCTTCTGTAATGGATATTCTGTAATGGCTTGGCAGGCTGAAAAACGATGGTCTGGAGGGTTGCCCAGAGCTTTGCCCGTGGTTATGATTAATTCAAAACCTTCCAGCCATCACCTTTCTGTTTTGCTAATGTCACCCCAAGTGGGACGGGTATACCCAGACTTGGGTCCCGAGTCTGCCGGGCCTAGAGACCCAAGCTACTCCTCACTGATGACGCCCAACAAGGCTGAAACATTTCTGGGGATGCTTGTGGTCTGGTGCAGAAGGGATGTGACCTAGCAGTTCGGGTTGGACTGCCGCTTTTGGGGTAAGACCAAGCCTGATTTGCATATGGTTTTTCCCCTTCGGTAATGGCTTGGCAGGCTAAAAAACGATGGTCTGGAGGGTTGTCCAGAGCTCTGCCTGTGGTTATGATTAATTCAAAACCTTCCAGCCATCACCTTTCTGTTTTGCTAAAGTCACCCCGAGTGGGACGGGTATGCCCAGACGTGGGTCCCGAGTCACCCGGGCCTAGAGACCCAAGCTACTCCTCACTGATGAAGCCCAACAAGGCTGAAACATGTCTGGGGATGCTTGTGGTCTCGTGCAGAAGGGATGTAACCTAGCAGTTTGGGCTGGACTGCCCCTTTTGGGGTAGGACCAAGCCTGATTTGCATATGGTTTTTCCCCTTCTGCAATGGTTTGGCAGGCTAAAAAACGATGGTCTGGAGAGTTGCCCAAAGCTTTGCCCGTGTTTATGATTAATTCAAAACCTTCCAGCCATCATCTTTCTGTTTTGCTAAAGTCACCCCGAGTGGGACGGGTATGCCCAGATGAGGGTCCCGAGTCTGCCGGGCCTAGAGACCCAAGCTACTCCTCACTGATGATGCCCAACAAGGCTGAAACATGTCTGGGCTGAAAAACAATGGTCTGGAGGGTTTCCCAGAGCTTTGCACGTGGTTATGATTCATTCAAAACCTTCCAGCCATCACCTTTCTGTTTTGCTAAAGTCACCCCGAGTGGGACGGGTATGCCCAGACGTGGGTCCCGAGACTGCCAGGCCTAGAGACCCAAGCTACTCCTCACTGATGACGCCCAACAAGGCTGTAACATGTCTGGGGATGCTTGTGGTCTCGTGCAGCAGGGATGTGACCTAGCAGTTCGGGCTGGACTGCCCCTTTTGGGGTAGGACCAAGCCTGATTTGCATATGGTTTTTCCCCTTCTGTAATGGCTTGGCAGGCTGAAAAACGATGGTCTGGAGGGTTGTCCAGAGCTTTGCCCGTGGTTATGATTAATTCAAAACCTTCCAGCCATCACCTTTCTGTTTTGCTAAAGTCACCCCGAGTGGGACAGTCATGCCCAGATGTGGGTTCCGAGTCTGCCAGGCCTAGAGACCTAAGCTACTCCTCACTGATGACGCCCACCAAGGCTGAAACATGTCTGGGGATGCTTGTGGTCTCGTGCAGAAGGGATGTGACCTAGCAGTTTGGGCTGGACTGCCCCTTTTGGGGTAGGACCAAGCCTGATTTGCATATGGTTTTTCCCCTTCTGTAATGGCTATTCTGTAATGGCTTGGCAGGCTGAAAAACGATGGTCTGGAGGGTTGCCCAGAGCTTTGCCCGTGGTTATGATTAATTCAAAACCTTCCAGCCATCACCTTTCTGTTTTGCTAAAGTCACCCCGAGTGGGACGGGTATACCCAGACTTGGGTCCCGAGTCTGCCGGGCCTAGAGACCCAAGCTACTCCTCACTGATGACGCCCAACAAGGCTGAAACATTTCTGGGGATGCTTGTGGTCTGGTGCAGAAGGGATGTGACATAGCAGTTCGGGTTGGACTGCCACTTTTGGGGTAAGACCAAGCCTGATTTGCATATGGTTTTTCCCCTTCGGTAATGGCTTGGCAGGCTAAAAAACGATGGTCTGGAGGGTTGTCCAGAGCTTTGCCTGTGGTTATGATTAATTCAAAACCTTCCAGCCATCACCTTTCTGTTTTGCTAAAGTCACCCCGAGTGGGACGGGTATGCCCAGACGTGGGTCCCGAGTCACCCGGGCCTAGAGACCCAAGCTACTCCTCACTGATGAAGCCCAACAAGGCTGAAACATGTCTGGGGATGCTTGTGGTCTCGTGTAGAAGGGATGTGACCTAACAGTTTGGGCTGGACTGCCCCTTTTGGGGTAGGACCAAGCCTGATTTGCATATGGTTTTTCCCCTTCTGCAATGGTTTGGCAGGCTGAAAAACGATGGTCTGGAGAGTTGCCCAGAGCTTTGCCTGTGGTTATGATTAATTCAAAACCTTCCAGCCATCACCTTTCTGTTTTGCTAAAGTCACCCCGAGTGGGACGGGTATGCCCAGATGAGGGTCCCGAGTCTGCCGGGCCTAGAGACCCAAGCTACTCCTCACTGATGATGCCCAACAAGGCTGAAACATGTCTGGGGATGCTTGTGGTCTCGTTCAGAAGGGATGTGACCTAGCAGTTCGGGCTGCACTGCCCCTTTTAGGAGTAGGACCAAGCCTGATTTGCCTATGGTTTTTCGCTTCTGAATTGGCTTGGCAGGCTGAAAAACAATGGTCTGGAGGGTGTCCCAGAGCTTTGCACGTGGTTATGATTCATTCAAAACCTTCCAGCCATCACCTTTCTGTTTTGCTAAAGTCACCCCGAGTGGGACGGGTATGCTCAGACGTGGGTCCCGAGACTGCCAGGCCTAGAGACCCAAGCTACTCCTCACTGATGATGCCCAACAAGGATGAAACATGTCTGGGGATGCTTGTGTCTCGTGCAGAAGGGATGTGACCTAGCAGTTTGGGTAGGACCAAGCCTGATTTGCATATGGTTTTTCCCCTTCTGTAATGGCTTGGCAGGCTGAAAAACGATGGTCTGGAAGGTTGCCCAGAGCTTTGCCCGTGGTTATGATTAATTCAAAACCTTCCAGCCATCACCTTTCTGTTTTGCTAAAGTCACCCTACATAAAGTGCCTGAACCCCAGTTCGTTCAGATGATGTTTGAAATATGCTCTGTCCTCTGCTAATCATTTAGCTTAACAAAAATGCGTTGTGATCCTTGGTGTCTGATGATGATGATTTTATTGTGTCTCTTCTGTATGCCTTTCAAGGAAAGCAATGCTTCATTCCAACCTTACATTTCTTAAAGCACTTCAGTTCTCCACTCATCTGATAAAAGGAGGTTGTTTAGGTAACTTATTATGGAGAACATATTCAGTGAAAACATGGTTTCATCACAAAAGGACCATCCCTCATGGAGTAATTATTCTCGTTTGATCACTTGTGAAACTCAGTAATGTGGGCTCGGGTGACATTGCATACACATTCTTGTGTGTTTTGTTTTGACACGGTGTTGTGTTTGTGCATTTAGAATTGTACCGTTCCACCAAGTTCATATATTCTATGCACACTTTCCGCGAAACCAACATTTCAATCAAAATCGCAGTATTGATGAGCTGAGCTGGGTATATTCCACATGGTCGTTCCCTTTGTTTCCATCACAATTAAATGTCAGCCAAGGTGGTTGTAGAGCCACAAATCACATGTCATACTCATTTTAGGGTTTATCAGAGTTACACATGGCCGAGATTTCGCTGGTTCTAGCTATGTTCCAAATGAAAAACGATTTACTGCGGAAGTGCTGACCAATAACACCATTGCAGTTTCAAAGACAAAAGGATAGGGCGATGCAAGTAAGTTAGCAGAGAGAGCCATGAATGCAAGTTTACCCCAAGGCCCAATGTTAACAATGCCCAGATAATACTGCACTGTAAATTGATAATCTCAGTACCGCTACTTATAAATTATAGCAAGTGATAAGTAAACCTCAGCGACCCTTCATCCCCCCAAGAATCATTTTAAACAATCTATCTGTCAAAATGTTGGACATTAGGAATTATGTTCAAACGTGGACCAAACATGAAGCAAGCGACTGCTGGTAGCTTTAGGGTTCAGCAGTCACAGCATCATTATTCGGTCAACATATGTTGGCAGTTTATTGGGGAAAGAGTGTGTCAGTGGGGCCTCATGGGAGCGAACTCTGGGCCCCCGGTAATGTGGAGGTGTTACAATGCAAAGAAAATGTCTTTCTTTCCCAGCTGTTGGGGTTCCCTTCCTCTACGTCCACATATGATATGATATGATATGGTATTTGTAACGCACCTATACACAAGTGTTTCAGTCGCTCACCTAGAATCTGGGTTTACCCATCTTTCAGACACTCTTCATTTAAAACCTATTCTATTCTGGCATTCATTGTGGGCCAGCAAAGACTGGAGCTTAACCAAAACATGCATAAAACGCTTGCTTTCTTTAGGCAACTGCGAGCTAATTAGTTGGCTGGCTTTTGTAAGAAACTTTCTGAGAGCTGTGGATATGGGTCAGTATTTTGATAATGAATGAGGAATGAAACATGGCGGGTATGAGAGGTGTGTTGTAAAATTGGATGATTGCGTAAGTTTCACAAGTAATATTGGTAAATAGGGACTGACCTGTGTTTTCCTGATGAAGAGGTTGTACAGGGAAGAAAGATCCAAAGAACTAAGCTCAAGTAAAGTGTCAAAAAGAAATTGTGTACAGTTAATATTGATTGATTGTATTGTGTTTTAATTGAAAGTTGTATGCAATGGTAAAGTTTTACCATTCACAAACAATAGTGATGAAATACATTCAAATGGAAATCAACTATTGCAGTCTTATTATGAGTACCAAATGAAGATATATATAAACAAGTAGGACTCTATGAAAGAGCCATACAGATGTTAGTATAAAAAAGTAGGCTTACCGGCACCGTTGTTACTGGACCGGCAGAGTACAAGTCTGCGGGCCGGATGCCCCTCTGCCTGCCAGGTCTGACCTGGCGGGTGGAAAGGCACCCGCTCTCAGACTTTGACGGTAGCACTGGCACCATTATGAATGCTGCAGGTGCTACCATCTTCCCCATTCCCATTGAGTTCTATGCCACTCAAATGGGAATGGGCAGTCACTTTTTCCAACGCCTGGCTTCAGGGATCGCCGTGGCTGTAATGCCCCGGGGATTCCTCATTGCCATGCGCCAGAAAATATCCCCAACTCCGCCAGCAGCCTGCCGTTTTTACCAGCACGGCTACTGCCGCAGTTGTTATGAGGCCCAATGTATTTTTACGTTATTTTTGGTGAGTTTTATACATCACAACTGCTACTGTTTTTATGTCTTTTGGCGCCTTTAGGACTTCATGGATAATGGTTTGGGTCGGTCAGTAGGAGCAGAGGGTAGAGTACAAGATTGCTTTGCTGTTGTATTGAAGCCTTCACTTCATGTTGTAAAGAAATGGGCTCTGTATGTAGGCACGCGTCTAGTTTTTTGTGGTGCTTAGTCTATTGGAGTGCGACCTGGGTGTAACACGTGGTAGGCACTAATTTTGCATATCAGGCCAATGTCTACTATGATAGGTTTGGGCAGTATGCTCATGTGGGGTTGACTGTGGGCTACTGCTTGGTTCAGGCATGACTATGTGGGTGAGCAAGGTTAGGCTAAGTGGTGGCTCTGGTAATTGTTTTTGGTGTAGTGTTTTAAGTGCTGTTGTGAGAGGTGACCTCATGAATGTTGGAAGGCTGAGAAGCTTAGTAGGTTGCAGATTAGGTCAAACCCATCTGTTCCTTGAGTACAACTGCTGCTATTATACTCCTGTTTTATGCTCGGGATCTCGGGAGGAAAGCTCATCAGCAACTTGCTCTCCTTGGAAGCAAAGTAACACGGAGCAACACAGGTTCGATCCCAGAGTCTGCGCTTAGAAACCTCTAGATATTAAGCACATTATAAATAACCTATCATATCATATCATATCATATCACATATCATATCATGCTTCAAAACAGGAGTAAAAAATCTGCAGTTGTACTCAAGGAATGACAATGGGGCGACGAGTAAAACAGGAGCAACCCATCCATGAGTAAGACAAAAGAGACAGTTTCAACACTATTGGGCAATCCTGAGTTAGCCAAAAGAAAATAATGGAGACGAGATTGGTGACTAACTTGCGAATTAAGTCAAATATCCCGACTACTGAGTAAAGTTCCAACTGAAGTAAGAGCCTATAGCGAACTGCAATCTTACTGAATGCAATTCCCTGATCAAAAATCAAGATCTTTATATATGCATTTCAGACTTAACCTTCTGCCCACCACGGAACACACACAGACCTGGGCAAAAAACTCTGATGAAATTCTGACTTGTCGTTTTTGTGAACTAAGTGCTGAGACACTTAAGCACTTAACTTTATTTTGCCCCAAACTACGCAATCTACAAACGCGGACCCTTGGCTCAACCATCTGTAAACACCAAACATAAAGTGCTGATGATTGGTGGAAAATTATGTTTAAGGGGTCAAATCGAAAACTAATGTTCGGCCTCTTAATCATTCTCAAAGAACTAAAAGATCGTCCTGTGGCATGAAATCTGCACTTGGCTAAACATATCGATGTAACCAGGGATCTTGGGGCCGAACTGAAACTGACTGCATGAGTTTCTTTTCTGCTGTAAGAAATGGAACAGCTTGTGAGATATGAGTGTCTTTTGTCTTTTTTGTTGTTTTAAAGGTTTGTATAAACCAATAAAAATAAAACAAACAAAAAAATAAATAAATAAAGGCGTCTCATATAACATGGCATAGTATAATACTGCAAGGGACATAAAGGTATGAAAGAAATACAAAGCCTAACAAAACATTCAGAAGCATTCTATGCAAAGAACAAACATAAGGAGGAACAATGTGGCTTCCTCCTCACACATTCACCAATGATCATTTCAGACAGTTCCCACTTTCACTTTGCAACAGTCAATCACTGTTTTACTCTCTCTCTGTCACACTCTTTCTCTTGTACACGTTCAAATTGTTTCATTGTGCCCTATGTGCAATAACAATGATGGGATGTTAAATGAGAGGAGGGGGCTGATGGGGCACTCCACTTATTACCCCAAGTGACGTAATAAGGCTTCTGGAAGGCTGACTATTTTTGTTCCAGGAAAGAGCTTCCTGGAATATGAAGACACCAGGCTCTAATATCATACTTTCGGATGGAAGACAGAGACCCATTACACACCTCACTCTAACTTGAACAGGTGCTTTGTCTATTGAGGCTTCGAGTGGTATTTGTCAGGTGTTTTATCAGGAATGCAGGGCAGGGGCCAGAGCGCCTGCCCTCTCTCCTGCAGCTTAAACCCAGTGTCTCCAACAGACCTCAAGGTACTTCACCCACACAGCACACACATGCAGCCGCAGGCCAAAGCAAAGTCCACAGTCAGGTGTTGAGGCAGCACCATAGCCTTGCTGTCTGAATGTTGCTAAACCTCTGTACGAGGATCTTCGCGAGGCTGGGTTGGATGAGATGAGGAAGAGAAAAGAGAAAATACGCAGTGTCAAAGTGTCACACAGAGCCAGGTGCTAAGCCCCGGGGTTTTTATAGGTTAGGGTTCTGAAAGGAAGTGGAAGTAGAACATGCTGACTCAAAAGAAAGGGGGCCAGTCGAGAATGTCTGCGATTGGGGTGGAATATGCAATCCAGCAATACTCCAGCAATACTCATTGGAAGGGTCCTCTTAACAAAACACTCAAGTCTTTCATTAACTGGATTCCTACTACAAATTCAACCTACAATTTCATGGAGGCTACTGATTCTGGTTTGGAACTCTTCAAACCTTTTCGTTTGTTTTTGTTCTTGTTTTTTGGGCATATTGGAAATATGGCAGGGATTCATGAATGCCAGTTCTCGTTGTATCATGGCACAGGCAATAAGTGTTACTTCTTAATGAGCGGTATGTTACCTGTTAGTAGCATCCAAAAACTGAGGGATCAATAATACTATTGCCCTAACGAGAAGCAATATAGCTGGCAGTCTTCCTGCCATAATACAATGGAAAAAGGGAACTATGAAATATAAGTCAGTGCCTGTAAAATAGTTCTGTCTGGAAATGCAAAAATATATATATATATTTGCTCATTATTATGTACATTTGGGAAAACCTCGGCTACGCTCATAAACTTGGGACTCAAATCTTGCTAAATACGAAGAGGCACAAGGTGCCAATTAGTGTAAAGTAATAACCAAGGATAGCTGAGAACTCTTTTCATCTCTGCCAACTTCATACAAAGGTGGGACACACATGGCTCTTAGGAAGCTGTCGTACAATGGTGGTGGTTGAAACCAAAGGCACCTCTGGAAAGGTTTGCCAAACCATCCCTGTATTTGAAAGAGTGAGCATGTTTGTAGGAACCGAGGCAAAACGGGGCATTTGACAGCACATGTTTCACATATATGTTTCATATACAAAGCACCACCTCAGCTAGAACTAAAACTACCCAAGACCATTTGGTCAAGCTGCACACACAGGGAGGTCATTTAGGGGTCACCAATTGGTCGCAACTGCGACCCCTGAGGTCTCCCTTGCTACCCGTTTGGTCTCCCTTGTTACCCCTAAAAAAGAAATGTGGCCTTTTGCTTCTGGAGTGGCTGGCTTTCTTTTTTTTTTATTTTATTTTTTTTGTTTAATTGAATTACAATTTTTACAAAAAACTTCGAACACGTCCGTAAGTTCCATATGTTCTTTCAGTCTTTGGGCTTAATCGTTCTCATTCCCATTATTCATCATGTTTATCAATCTTCAGAGATGTGAAGAAAAGAGCTACCCCTGTTGCCCATCATGTATTCGTCCCGCTTGACAGAGTATTCTACCATGTCTCTGCATCGTAAGAGATCTTACTTGGCAAAAATGTTGTCAGATGTTGTTCTCTTTGCAGGTTGGTCCCTGGGCAGGCTAATAGCAGATGGTGGGAGGTTTCTTTTATGGCATTTCCTGCACAAAACCGACAGTTATTTGTGACTACTTGGTTCCTTCTTGCTCTTACTTCATTTGTCAAAATTTGGTTTAATCTAAACCTCAGGAATAGTCTGATTAGTTTTTTATCTGGAAATTTAGCCAAATAATTTCTTACTGTATTCACCTTTGCAGGAATAGTTGGAATATTTCTTGTAGTCTTGTTCTGTTCTGCCAGATCAAAGGTCGCAATCCAGTCCATTTCCAACAGTTTCTTGATGGCTTTATTTGGATTTGTAGACAGTTCTTCAGTTGTGATGTTCATGTCTATCAGCATTTGCTTGGTTTTTGCTGCCCATTTGGACATAACAATATTCTTTCCGCACTCCATTTCTGCATTGATAATTTGCATTATCTTTGATTTCGGCTCTGTGATCGCTTTCCTAAAGAGCATCAGCGTATTTCTCGCCGCCATTGCCGATAATGATGATAGGCACAGTTCTCTTCTAATCAGCGTTATAGATGTGGTTTTTGACAGGCCTAGCCTAAGATATTCCTCTGAAAAATGGCTCTCTATTTTGGCCCAGATATGACATGGCAGCTGTGGCATGGTATCAGATCCATATAATATACTTGTTGTTACTTTCGACTTATAAAAGTCAATCACTGGGATTAGGGAATATCGGCCGTATTTGTTATCAATAGCTTTTGCCCGCGATACTAGCATTTGTACTTTTGCGAAGAGTACCTGCATTGGTTGTTCCAAAGCTGTGCTACTTAGCGTCACGCCTAGATATTTAAACACCTCTACTTTTTCTAAGACCGTGCCGTTTGCAGTCCATCTGTGCTTTGCTCCTTGTTTTTTGTTTTCTCCAAAGGCTTTAGTTTTTGTTTTCTTCATTTCTAGGTTTTTCCTATCCAGGTAATTTGTTATATAGTTTATCTGCCTTTGAAGGCCCACCGGCGTCAGGTCAAGCAAAATAATATTGTCAGCATAGATGATTCTGGAGACCTTTGCGCCACCTACTGTTGGAGGAAAGATTCTTAACTCTTTCTCAGAGTCTGCAAAGTCTGCAATGTCAGCGTTATACAAAGCAGGGGCCAACGGGCACCCCTGCTTCACGCACCTGGCCGTTTCTATCTCGTTCGACAAATCCCCCACTTTGTTCAATCTTACAAGCATTGTAGTGTTTTGATACAATGCTTGAATTGGACCAGTGATTGCCTCTGGACAATTGTTGTTTTCAAGTTCTTTCCATAGCATTTCTCTGCTTACCTGGTCAAACACTTGCACCAGATCTATTAGTGCTAGGTAGACTGTCAGGCCTTTCTGGAGGGGTTGTGCTTTTATGGCACTCACCAGCAAGATGTTCGCTGTGGTCCCCGTGCTTTTTGTGAATCCTGATTGAAATGGATCGGCCAGATCGGTGGCTTTTAGCCAAGTCTGGAAGGCATCCAGTGCAAGGGACCCGAAAACCTTGCCAATTACGTCCAGTAATGTAATCAACCAATATTGAGCTGGATTGTCCATTGCACCTCTTTTGAAGAATGTAATTACCTTAGCTTTTCTCCATGAGGCTGGAATTTCTCTTGTGTTGTTACATCTCTTAAAGATTTCACTCATTAGTTGTGCCCAAGCTTCCAGATTTTTCTTCAATTCTAAATTGGATAGCCTGTCTGGGCCGGGTGCTGGCGAGTTCGACAGTTTCTTGATTTTAGAAAGAATTGTTTCAATATCCTCCGATATCTCCCAGTTTGCCTTGCTGCATGTTGAGGTTTTGTCTTTTGAAGACAATGGGAGTGTATATAGGTTGGTGAAATGTGAGACCCATTTGACTTCCCCAAGAGTATTCATCAACAGATCTTCCTTTGAGCCATTGGTGTTTCTAATTAGCGACCAGAAAGCTTTTGTATTTTTTCCATATATTGCCCTGAGCATATCCTCAGCCTCTTTTTGATATAGGGCATATTTTTGTTGTATCTGCCAGTGTCTGTATCTTGGCCTGGTTCAGCCTTTTTTGATTTTCCAATGTCAGTGATTTTTTGTTAATTCGAGTTAGTTGCCTCAGAATTTTCCTTTTCTCGACCTGCTGTGTATCATAACTATGACGATGTTGCTTCTTTCTTTCAAGGTTGCTTCCTCTTTTTGTTGCATAGATTTGAAGGAGGGTAGTATAGTCGACGACTTTGTTTGTATCTCTTTTGCTTTTGCTTATACTTGCCAAATTTTCTAGATACTTGCTTGTTATTGACTGGATTGCTCTTTCAGATAACTTCACTCTATTGCCATGATTTGTCGGTTCGATTTCATATTGCATTTTTAACTTCATGTCTCTTAGGGCTCTCCAACTTGTTTTTAAGATGTTATGATCACTGTGAGAATTTCTAATGACTGCGAAGTTGACTGTCAGCCCCAGGATTTCTTTAGAAACGTAAGTATGGCCTATCGTGCTGACTTGAATATTGCGTTCCCAGGTGGGCACGTTGGTGTTCGATCTGTGTCGGGTCCAATGGAGATTGTGAAGATCTTTTCCAGCCATCCATTGTTCCAGCAGTTTTCCTCTTACGAGAATTAGGGCAGATCTTGCAAGGTGCTTTTTTTGATCGACTATATCCACGCAAATCGCGTTAAAGTCCTCAGTGACAATGACGTGGTCCAGATGGAAGTTCAAGGAAGCTTCATCTAAGGCAAGGTTGTCCAACATACGGCCCGCGGGCCACAATGCGGCCCTCCAAGCCATTTCCTGTGGCCCGCGAGGCTGTACAGACAACATTGAACAAATAAAGAAATAAACCGGGCTGTAGTGAAGGACTGTTACTGCCTCTGGTGCCTCCTAAAAGGGTGGGGGGCACCAGAGGCAGTAACAGGCCACGGCCTGGTTTATTTATTTATTTGTTCAATGTTTGTCGGGTCCGTGGACCCGGCAAACATTGAACAAATAAATAAACCAGGCCGTGGCGGAGGACTGTTACTGCCTCTGCCACGGCCTGGTTTATTTATTTGCAATGCAGAAATAAATTAATTAATCGGGTCCACGGACCCGACAAACATTGAACAAATAAATAAATAAACCGGGCCGTGGTCTGTAACTGCCTCTGGTGCCCCCAGCACCAGAGGCAGTTACATACCACGGCCCGGTTTCAGGGGCGCAGAGTCTGCGGGTGCTCTGCCCCCACCCCCGGCACCCCAGGCCGGAGAGAAGAGACGCAGTATGGATGGCCCTTTGTTCCATCCATAATGTGTCTCTCTCTGGCAGCCCGGGTAAAAGCCGGGTAAAAAACGATGTTTCAAAATTGAGGGACGGATGCAAAGCAAGATGCTCTTGTTTTCCATCTGACCCTCAATTTCTAAAAATCGTTTTGGTTTGGGTATACTTCTACATCTGTGTGCACAGATATAGAAGTACACCCAACCCAAAACGATTTTTAGAAATGGAGGCACAGATGCAAAGCAAGTCTGTCCCTCAATTTCTAAAAATCGTTTTGGGTTGGATGTATTTGTACATCTGTGCACCCGTCTTGGCAAGAGGGGTGCACAAATGTAGAAGTACACCCAACCCAAAACGATTTTTAGAAATGGAGGCGCCGATGCAAAGCAAGTCTGTCCCCCAATTTCTAAAAAATCGTTTTGTGTTGGGTGTACCTCTGCATCTGTGCACACCTCTTCCCAAGAGGGGTGCACAGATCTAGAGGTACACCCAACCCAAAACGATTCTTAGAAATGGAGGCACAGATGGAAAGCAAGTCTGTCCCTCAATTTCTAAAAATCGTTTTGGGTTGGGTGTATTTGTACATCTGTGCACCCCTCTTGCTAAGAGGGGTGCACAGATTTAGAGGTATAATATACCCAGAGGGATCAAACCTGTGTTGCTCCTCGTCGTCTTGCTTCCATGGCGAGAACATTGCCCCTGAGCTATCCTCCCGAGACTCTGAAGATCTGAAGTACATTTAATGATACAGAACCAGAACTATTGAGCAAGTCTAACATCATCTTCATCTTCATCAGAATAAATCAACACTGTTGTGGTTATACAAGAGCTAATATATTTAAAGGGATGGAATTACTCTGAATGTAGCAGCACCATTCAATAACCCAAAGTGCTTAAGCATAGTTAATGTGAAAATATGACACTTCTCACCATTGGGACAGTACTGCCTTGGACAGAGTTTCACACTGAAGAAGTGAGAAAGTGATCCGGGGTATGCAGCCCACACACACGCATGGCATTCCCATGCACCCACTTGCGCGATTTGCACCAAATTATTGAGATTATGCTCCAAGGCACACGCAAAGTCTTTGCTCTGAGGTTTGACACACTCACAGGATGGGATGGCATTTGGTTCTCCTATCCTAGTTGTGTTGCTCTGCCTTTTGAGGGCTACTACAACCTGGATGATTATAGAGGGGTGGAGTAGGGGAAGTATTGGCCTACTGGAATGCAACTGGAAGGCTTAAACCTCCTTCTTACTTGCCTTTAGTATATGCAATACATGTTAGCCAATGTTTCCACTGTTCTGCACCCCCCGTCCCCCTCGCACCAAGTTGGCGACTACGTGCAAATGTGGTCACATAAGTGCTGGTTATGTCACTTCCTATATTTGGGCACCCCCCGGGAAATTCATAAGTCAGCTCCCCTGCCCGGTTTATTTATTTGTTCAATGTTTGTCGGGTCCGTGGACACGATTAATTAATTTATTTCTGCAATGTTGGGTCCGACCAATAAACCGGGTCGTGGCGGAGGACTTTTACTGGCTCAGGTGCCCCCTGGAATTGGATTATGCTTCTTTCATTACAACAGAAGTAATGAATGTGTATTACAGAGATAAGCTGGCATATGTATTGGGCACACTGCACATGCTCAGGCAGCATCAATCATGCTTTGTAGAGGACACTGCTGGCCTAAATTGGGAACAGCCAGCATAGACATGTTGCTACAGAGGCATATTTTGGGCACAACCAGCATGTCAATGTGTTACATCAGTGACAGTGCTGTCTTACGCTGTGGACACATTGATCATTAAAATGTGTTGTGTTCTACAACGTTCTTGACTGCTGTTAGTGACATGGAATGTAGATGTTCCCCTTTAGAACTGATTGTAAAATTATGGCTTTTTGGTCACTTTTCCTGATGTAAAATGCACAATTTCAGCCCCATATTTGGAAAAAAAATCTTGGGGGGGGAGACCCCCCAAACTCTCCCTATATTGTTATAGCTCCCTCGCTACGCTCGGTCGCCCCTACTATTTCCGAGAAATATCAACACACACACTGGAAGAAATCAGATGAAACTAACCTTTCATCACTGCCCCCGACACCAAACGCTATCTTTGGGACTGCATGGCTATGCCTGTGATGCTATTGTGTCAAAGGTCACACCCCATCACTTTTGAATATACTGCTTTGGGTCAGGGTGTTCACTTTTGGCTCGCCGGCCCACCGGGTGACAAAAAGTGAATGCTTCGGCCCCACATTCAAAAAGGTTGGACAAGCCTGATCTAAGGTATCAGTTAATGACTTTAAATATTCTTCATCTTTGATGGCCTCCGGGTTCCAGTATGTATTTATTAGGGCAATGTTTTCCTTAACCATGGGCCCTTCCGTATTCCATCTTCAGTTCCATATCAGTACTGCAGCTTGGATAAATGGCAAATGCGAGATCTGGGCACATATGTCAAGGCCTGATCCTGAGCGGATTGCTGTTATAAAACCTGCTGTTGGGCGACCTGTCAGGCCTTTTTTTGCTGGAGTAAAAATTATATCATAGCCATCCAGGAGAGGCTTTGTCATGAGCCACGTCTCTTCTAGACAGATAATATTGTTTGAGCCCAGGTCTGCATCATTAGAGGTTGTCAAATGGCTGAATCCTCTTGTATTCCAAGATATCATTTGGATGACTGAGATATTTCCCTGTGTGGCTAGTCTTGCTGCTCCTTCCTTCAAAAGCTCTCTGTCGTTTGCTGTTGGCTAATTGCCAGAGCAGGTTCTCATTGGGGGGACGGTCCATGTTCACTTTTTTGGGTCAATCTTTCTTGAGAGGGGTCTTTTTTCCCTTTCCGCTTCTAAATAGATTCCCTTTTGTTTGCTTACTTGTAAGCCTACTTCTTCTTGTCTTAGGGGCCCAAGTGAAGATCGCCTTCGCTCTTGACTTTCTTCCCGCCTTGAGCTTTCTCGTAGCTATTCCGAACGATCTCTACTGTCCCTTCTTGTGTTTTTTCTATTTTGTCTTTCCATAGGCTCTTGTTTTTCTTCCGTCAGCTCGTATCCCAAGATGTTTAACCTCTGTTCTTCCTCTTTTAATTGATTTCGTATTATTTTTGATTTGATATGGAGATAGGAGCAGTCTCTTCTGCCAGTCTGGCACGGTTCTACTATCCTCATTTTTGAGTTGCCGAAGATTTGGTATTTGCTGGAATAGACCCAATATAGTCATTCTGTTCAGGGTCAGCTTGTCATCCAATTTTTTTCATTCGTTTCATCTTAAAGTTACAGTTGCTCTGTATTTTTCTCAATGTTTCGACTTTTGATTTTTGTCCCCTTTCTTGCCATTCGGTTTGTTTTTTGGGTGAGTTGCTATTCGCTTTTGTAAGTGGCCATTTGTTCCTTACACTCTGATCACGTATGGAGTTGTACGGGGAGATGCTTAATGATTTTCTTGTCTCCCTTGTCCGTCTTTTTATAACCGGTGAGATTTGTCTATCCCTGGTTTGATCTTTCCATCTTGTTGTTCTTTGACTTTCTTTAGGTAGTCTTGGTAATGGTGCCGCCTCCTTTCTTGGACGCATTTTACTTGGTTCGACTGCTCAATTTGTTTTTCTGAGATGGCTGGTTCTATTATGAACACTTTCTTTTTTGGTTCTTCGTATGCATGGGTCTTTTCATTAGGGTTTGCTTTCCTTTTGTGTTCCGAGGCTTGCTTTTGTTCAGATACACCTCTGCGATTGAGTAAGTTCTTAGATTCATCAGGTCAGTTATGGATGTGAGACTGTCATCTACCAGGACTGGTGATCATTTTTTTTTGTCATCTCTCCATTCTGTGTTGTTGTGTGGAGGACCCCCTGGTTTATCGCTGTCTTTTTTGGTTGTCTGCTCTTTTTGTCTGTTTCTTTGGACTCGTAATGTTTTTTGCGGCTGTGTCCGATCCTTTGGCCATTTCGTTTGATTGAAAATGCCGTAGGAAAATTGATTTTTCGTATTGGGTTCTTTATTTTTGGTCTGTTCTTCTGAAGTTACTTTTGTTATTTTTGAGACGTTGTCTTCTCCCTTTGAGATACATCCATTTCCTTTCCCTGATTTTGTGGCGGTTTGATTCTTGGTCCCCACCTTTAAGCAACCTTTTTGCTGAGTTTTTAATCCGGCCGTGCTCGCTATAATAGGAGCTGGGTGATTCTAATTTTTTCCCGAGCTTTCTACTCTCGTGCTCGTGCTTGCTGGCGGGTCTTGCGGGCCTACCAGATTCGTTTGCATTGCAACTTCATTGCAATCCTTTGTTGCCTTTCCTGGCATACTCCGAGGAATATTGTGTGGCTCTTTGTCATTACCAGCTTGTATTTGGTTTTGGTTTAGTATTTCAGGGTACCCCATCATTTTGTCATAATATAACCCTTGAGGAAGTGCATCTTGGTGTGCATCAGAGCAATCATTGTTGTTTGATCTTTGGCTGGCTTTTTTGTTTAGACCTCTTACAAATAAAAACATTTTAAAAAAGAACAGGGGCTCAACAAGTCTAACATTTTCAGCAGTGACTCTAAATAAGAAAGAATGGGAATACCAAATAATTTGTCTTTCTAGAATTAGATACAATAATTACTACACTCATTAAAGGTTTATTTCAGGCACACTTCATGGGGAGAGTCACTGATATAGTTCTTAAACACCTCAACTCAGCCTTTCATCCTTCTGAGGTCGATAAATGAGTACCAACACAGGTTGGGTGATATTGTATGTATATTTTTTCTATATAAAGCGCTTAAGCGTAAGTGCTATATAATAGCACATCATTATCATTTGGCCATGGACATCTGCTTGCATTCACAGTAATTTGGTAATATGGGCCTATACACACTGATCTTAACGATACATATGGCTCTCCATTCTTGTATGAAATGTATATCACATTATAGTGATATCGTAACCATATTTTTCGCAGTTTACTTAGGAACAATGCTATGTGATGCCACTTCTTGTTTTGTCCAGGGGTGAAAGGTCATGTTCCACCACTTCCAGTGATATCACTTCACGGTGGGGTCAAATGACATCACTCCCTGTGATGTCATCAGAAGTCAAGGGTCATGTGATGTCACTTCCGCTACCCCTGGCATTTTGATGAAATGACGTCCATGTGCACACATACTACTGGTCTCACACAACCTCCACAGTACTCCTAGCATTAGAATGGTGCTACCCAGCACTAAATTCGGTCTAGCTGCACACACACACACACACACACACTACTAACCACCCTACTTTCTCCACTGACCTGGACTCCGGTCCCAAGGGCGTTCAGCCCACAGTGCGTTGAGATCATACCAATGGTGAAAGGTGCTATACAAATGCCGAATAACATAACATAACATATAACATTAATAAAAGTCATAATTGTTTGAGCACACATCATGATCTCATAGTACACCACAATTAGGTGATGACTTGATTGTATTTGAGTTGGGTTTCTCATAGCGTGCTGCCAACCTGAGCATGTCAGAGTTCCCAAAAGACATGTAATCCATGGTAGCAGAGGAGAAGAAAAGTAAAAGGAGAATGCCTTTAGTGGAAGGAACTATGGAGAGGTAGCAGCCGGTCAGCCAAGTTAATTTGCCCAAGCATAGTGACGGCCTATAGCGAAGCTGATGTGTCATTACCATCATGATATTATTGTTATTACCAACAACAACAAGCAAACGATAGTTAATGTCAAGTTTTATTAGTTAAGAAAAACACTTTTGAGCCCCAGGAGGGACAGCTTGGTAATTCTGAAGGAACTAAAAAGCATGAATTTTCATTTTCCATGTCGGCCGATGCAGAAAAGCTGAGATGCAGATACAGTCTAGGACAAAGTAAAAAGTATGTGCTTTCCGAGGGAAAATGGACTGTCATTCTGTGGAAATTGGGAGTGAGGCAGTGAAGGGCGTGGTTGTACAACATGTGACAGTAGCACACTTCAATGCTGTGTCAGTTAGGGAGCATAGAACGTGGGCTTTGATCAATATATACAACCCCTGTTCCGTGATCTCTGATTTGATGCCACAGGGATGTGACCTAGCAGTTCTGATTTGCATGGGTCTTTCCCCATCAGTAATGATGTGGCAGGCTGAAGTCAATGAAACGTGGCAACAACAAAGAGTGCAGCAAGGATTATTCTAACTTTATTTACAGCAGGAAGCGCCATTTTCTTAGGTCAAAGACTGATGCATAAAGTTGTCTGACAGTGCTTTACAGTTTGTACAGCCAGCCAACCACTTGCTCCACTCCATATTTAACAAATCTAGAGATGGCCGCTTGTTTTCCATAGTTTACCCCATTAAATATAAATCAGGAAAGTCAGCTAACTAAGCCAGGAAGGTGAAAAAAAAAAAGAAAAACAGCTAACGAATTAGTGAAGGTAAAGAACCTCAGAGTATTCCTATCTGATATCTTTCTATTGTTACCAAAGTTAGGTACCACCTGTCGCAAGTATAATGCTTTTCCTGAAATGGCACAAACGCTTTTTCCAGAGTTCCTCGTCAGCCCCTTGACATGTATTAACCCCTTAAGTGCCAATGACTAATATGATTGTCCTTTTTGCATAGACTTGCATAATAGCCTGGCAGTTATTAACAAATATCTCACTGAACAATTGCAGCCCTGAGATTTTTAAAGTGTCAGTGCTTACCAAGCCCTGTAAGCAACCATCCTTGGATCTTACATTATTGCCCAACTACAGTCCTGTAGCAGGTCTTTCATATTATGTTATGATGAGTTATACTGTGCACTGCTGCCATTCGCATGGTTCCAGGCACTCACGTGGCTCTTGTGGAGTATGTTTACCCACCCAGCAGAATTCCCCTCCATCACCAATCTGCACTTCAGCAGTTACCAGCAAAATGACTGCACTGCCACTGTTGAGCACTATCGCCTTGCCTTAAAAAGTGTGTTCTGCAGTCACCAAAATAATGGCTGTGCTGTCTTTGCCAAGCACATATGGGGCAAGATAGAACCGGGAACACACCAAGAAAGGCTTCCAGTGTGTTTTCTGATGTGCACCAAAGAAGAAAGTTGAAAAGCAGTGCTGCTTTGCTGCTAGCTCAGAATTTCCCATTGAGAAAAAGGAAATATTTTACATTTAAAAGGATGCTGCTGTGATGCTCTTTTTCATTTGTTCAACAATATACAGTTCTGATCCAGTAAGACCCAGCTATGCCCAGCTATATTCAAGTTGCGCTCTAGCAAAAGAAAACATTTGTCACTGAATGACGGGCTGTGTCAGGAAAAATCTGTGAAATCACAAACAACTTTACCCCCAGTCGTACCGAAGAAACGCTTGACTTTTTGCTACAAAATATCCCAGATAAACTCTTCAAAAGAAACCGTATATCTCTGTGCATATGTCAGTTTAAAGGGATCTTTATTTTGACATATGCTTGTGCATTAGAAACATGACTGGGACTTTGGAAAGATTCCAAAAATTGATGTAAGAAGGCTGCATTTGAAAGCGACATCGCAGCAGAATTAACCAAGTGTAAAAAGGGTTGCTGTTGCAAACAAGAAAAATGTCTGTTTACAAGTGTAATGTTGAATAAAGCCCGGTTCTTACCTAGAAATGTAAGGGGGGTTTTGCTTGGAATCTAATATAATGTTTTATTCCAACAGTCTTGGTTTTTGGCTCATGAAAAAAATAAGTAAATAAATAAATAAATGCATTTGCTGTACTGGGGAACCACCAAAACAGGTTTTCCTGCTTGGCTTCAAAGGACATTTGTTTGCTGGGAACAGGAGTGCCTTCCCCCAAAAGGAGCCACCTCCTTGGAAACTCTGAATGAACCAAGAGAAAACATATAACACGCTTTTCAGACTTTGTGTCTGGGCTGGGGCCTGTTACAATAGAGTTCCAGGACACTTAAGTGTGAAATTGCAAATAACACCTCCCCTCAACTTCAACTGGGGGGCTTCAGAGCCAACTCCAGAGCAGCCTTTGAAATGATGCCCTTATTTATGAGACAATCCGGGCCATCTCGCTCAAAAGACTATTTTAATTAATAAAGTTTAAGACTTTAAAGCAATTTTTGTCGCTTTAAACTAAGACGTGGTAGCCTTGACTAGCATGTTGGGGACGGAAATGACGGAACACTGTATATTCTAAGGAAAGTGTATATGGTGCCACAATTCAATACTAACAAGCCTTATGATAATATGTACACATGTATAAAGTTATAGAATTTTGGGTAAAATATTTCTCACTGAAAATGATGAAAAATGATTAGAAGGATAAAACAAAGTCCTACAAACTTGGGAGTTGGACTGCCATACTATGTGTGAAATATGTAATCTGACTCTGTAAATTTCAAAAGTGCCAGAATTGTAGGTGCATGTTTGTGCCATAACTGGTTTTAGCAAAAGTAATTGTGGGATGATCCTATACATTGTAAAGCACACATCATAAAACTGAGGTCATGCCCCTGAAACCCAACTGGCTGACAGCAAGGCAGGAACAATCATCCCTGACCAATCCAGTTGTTAGAGGCATGCCCAGCCTAAGCCTGCCCCACCATATAATCCTGTGATGTCATCCATCTTATAACAAGGGGGAGCTCCCAGAGACAAAGGACACTCTCTTCTGAATTTTCCAGCGCCTGCGTATCCAAACATTTCATATTCATCCTGCAAGATTCCAGACTTAACTGCCAGGAAAGGGATAGTTGATCCAGGTCCTCCTATCCAGACAGAACCACCCTTCAGAACTAAACACCATAACAAAATCCCACTAACTCAGGGGGAAGGGGGGAAAGCTGTGGTACCCTTTTTGAGAGTATCCTGTGACCAGACCGGCTTTCTGCCCCACTACCTGCATGCCGCTTTGCAATGACCAGACCTTTTCTCAGCTGTTTTCTCAGCTGTTTTCTGTTAAGAATGCCCGCCGCTGTGACCAGTGACCAGATATTGCCTTGCTGTCCAGAAACTCGGTTGGCTGTCCCAAAATCGCAAACTCAAGCGCTTGGTTGATTGTATTACCCCATCCCATAGCAACAAATAGCCTACCCCATCTTGATACCTTGTCTTTGTGCCACCTTCTAAATAATCCCATCCATAACCTTATAACTTGTTGAGGATAGTTTGAATCCTCTGTGTATTCTGTTCCTTGATTTTCTAGTAGTAGCACAATTCTTCCATTCATTTTTGTCTTGCATATGTCCTTAGTCATATTTTGAATAATTTAATTAATTCCCACATAGAAATGAATGCACGGTGAAAAGGTTAACCTTGCAAATTAACCTTGGAGCGTAACAATCTAGTCATTAAAATCTAGTTTAAGTGAAATTTGTTCTTTTCTTTTACACCGATTTTCTATTTTAACTGCTTTTATTTTTAAAACTGAATTCCTTTCACTTTGAAAATGTCATCCAGTTCTCCAGCTAGAGCCTTTCACTTTTATATTATCCCTGTGGTATGCATCTATCACCCAGCATAAAAATGAATTCCGATTCTGTCTATTTCACCCGTTTTTCAAACCATTTTTGACATTTAAACCCGTCTAATTTAGCAAATGCAAATTCTGTGCGTGTGATTCTGGCTGCACTGTGTTGTAGCTTCAAAGGTGATTTTTGAGTTGTATGCCCTTTTTTGGTACCTTGCCTTGTAGTTGATAGTGTTATTACATCCCTGATACTGTGATAAACTCATATTTAACTCATTTATTCAATCACACATTTAAATTAATTATTTACCAGTTCCGAGTGTTATTTCTGCAATTGCAAAGGTTTTAAAATCCGATTTTGCCTCCCATTTTGTGAGGGAAAGCCAGATTTTAATTCTGTTTGCTGCTTAGTATCCCTGACTCCTTGCTGACCCTTTCTATCCAATTTGATTAGTTGGGGTTTGAGGGAGCATTGCAGGGGGAAATCTGAACTCAGGTGCTATCTACCTGAACAGTAAAATTGCTCCTTTTCATCTGTGCTTTGGACATATTCTAGTAGAAGGTCAACCAAGTGTATTTCATCAGTTTACATTGTAATTATCATCCCATTGGTGATTGCTGCCCAATATTAAAATTGTGTGTTTTTCTATTTAAAATAAATAAATATTGCATTACCACCAAGCGGCCTGGTCCATGATCCATTGTGACCTGGGTATTTGTAAAAGGGGGTGTGAGACGGGTTGGGTACCAGCTCAATATGAATTCTAGGAAATAAAGAAAAAGTATTCTAATTGAGCATGACATCCCAGGGTAAGGGCAAGGGTCCCGGCCCGGTGTATGATGCCCAATTAGAATCCTTAACACTCTGTAAGAAAAGTGGATGGGGTTGGTTAGTGAGGGAAGAGGGATAGGATAGAAGTTGTGCTCTTCTGTTGATGCTTGCAGACATCTGAGCATGCCAGCTTTCTTGGTGTGCTTTGTTATGTGCACTGGGCTTGTTGTGTCTGGAGCGGTAGCATCCATAGTCTAGCTTGTTTGTTGTTTGGGTTTGTGGCATGGTCTGTGGTTTGTGTGTAGTTTTGCTGGCATTTGTGTTCCTGTGTATTATGTGAGAGGTATGCAGGTGCGGGAAAGAGGAGGGAGTGGTTAGTTGGTTTCTGTTTAGGTCTGGGTGTGCGGTTGTTTCATTGTTGTTTCTTCGATCCATATTGTCCCATGTTTGCTTTGGTCCAAGAGTATGGTGTGTGGGGGTGCACGTTTTTATGCTTGGCTCTGTGAGTTGAATTGCCAGGTTTTCAGAAGTTTTCTGAAAGTTAGGTTATCTTCCGTCATTCGTATTTCCTTCATTGCCAAGTCCATGGTTTTGCAATCAAGTAGGAGGATGCAGAGGGCTTTAAAGTGAATGTGTTTTTTAACTGGTAGCCAGCATAGACTTCTCAGGGCTGGTGTTGTGTGATCTCTCCTATTTAGTCTCAAGTGTAGCCTTGCTGCAGTATTTTAGATGGATTGTAATTTTTTTGTGAAGCGTTCTGGTATTCCAAGGTAAAGGCTGTTTGCATAGTCTAGTCTCAATAGTACCAAGGAAATGATTGAGAGGCTTCTGTGTGGGAAGTTGAGGTAGAGGAGTTTCACTCTTATTAGTCGCAGGAGGTAGAAGCATTTTCTTGCTATTGCGTTGTCTTGTGGTTCTAGACAAAGTCTGTTGCCCATTAGGATTCCCAGGTATTTTATCACTGAGGATGTCTCCGGTTGGGTTCCCATTCAGAGTGTCTAGCTCAGGTGTGTCTATGTTGCATTGTCTTCTGGAGGGGAGATCATTATTTTTGTTTTGGTCGGATTTACCTTGATATTGCTGTTTATTATCAAGGTGTATATGTCTTTGAGACATTTGCTTAGGGTGTTGTTTGGGTCTTGGGCGGAGGTTATCTTGAAGATGAGTTTGGTATCATCTGTGTAGTTGTAGGCAGTCGGCCCATGGGTTTTAATGGGTTTCATTAGGTGGGACATGTAGATGTTGAAGAAGAGCAGGGAGAGGTTTGATCCCAGTGGCACGCTGCAGGTGATATTTTTAGTGTTAGATGTAAATGGCGGTGTGTTCTGTTCAGTTGGTAAGGAAAGATTTCAGCTATTGTAGTGCAGTTTTTCATGCTGCATAGCTCCAGTCTCTGAAGTAGTGTTGTGCATCTGATTGTCCCACAGGCAGCTGATATGTCACGTAGTATGAGGAGTGATTGGGGGCTGTTGTCTGCGCTTATCTTTAGGTCATCCAATATAGAGAGAAGCGCTGATTCAGTTCATCTCATGCATCTGAACCCGATTTGGGAATGTTTCAGTATTCCATTGCTTTCTACATGATTGAATAGTAGATGTGCACACATGCAGATGTGGTTCTCAAGGATGTTCACTGGGTTAAGTAGATTCGATAAAGGTCTGTAATTGGTAGGTTCTTCTACATCTCATGTCCTGTTATTTAGGAGGGGATTGATGTATGCTGATTTGAACGTTTTAGGTAATATTCCTGTGTTTAGGGATAGGTTCAATAGTAGTCAGAAGTGTGAGGCTGGTGTTCTGTGGTTGAGGAGGTTTTTGAAGATGCCTGGTGGGCATGGGTTGCTGGGGGATCCGGCATGGTTGGTGTCTTTTACTCGTTTCTTGAAAGTTTCTTTGCTTATCGGATCAAAACGAGTGAGTGCCTTGATGATTGGTGGCGTGCTGGTTTCTGGCGGTTGTGGGTGTGTGATTTTGGTAGGGCGCTTGCATTGATGGCGTGTTCTATTTCTTATATTTTTGTTCTTAGATGGGTTGTGATGGTATGACCCTTTTGTTGCACGAGGTAGGCTTTTTAATTTCTTGTATGATCTTGAATAGCTCTTCTTATGGGTGTGTTGTCTGTAGTATGCTTTGTTTGCTTTCAGGACTGTTGCTTTGTAAATTCAGATTTTTGATCGATATTTGTTTTTGTCAGTATTTGTTTTTGTCGGATTGGTTTCTCTATTGGTTTTCCAGTTTGCAGGTTTTTTTTAGTTCCCTTGGTTCTTCTGTGAATCATCTTGCTGCAATTTTCTTTGGGGTGGGTTTTAAGAGATTTGCAGGTGCTAATTGGTTTAGGCTGTCTGTAATCCTAGTGTCAAGTTTCTCTTACGCTTAGTCCGGAGTCATTCAGTTTAGCTTGGAGGTGGTTGGTTTAGTTGATTCAAGTGCCTCCATTATCATTTGCAGGTCAAGACTCTTTCAGTTTCTTTTGTTTGTCCTAGGAAGTTTTAAATCTGTGGGCATCATGCGGCTTGCAAATTTGACAGTAAATGGAATCATATGGTGATTGCTCTGTATGGTTGGTACCGATGGGGCGTCGGTCGAGAGTTCACCTCTGTGTTTAAGGTATGTCCCACACTATGGGCGGGACCATTTAATATTTGTTTGAAGTGGAGTAATTCCAGTAGGGTGCAGAGGGAGTTTGCTGTGGCTTAATTTCCTCTTTCGAACCAGATATTAAAATCCCCCAGAACAATTATGAGGTTGGCAATGGTATCAGTGAGATGCGTGGCAAAGTTGGGGTTGTAGGAAGGCAGTCTGTAGATCGGGAGGAACAGTAGGTTGGATTGGTCATTGAGCTTGATGTTGATTAGGAGTGATTCAAAAACCTCTATGTCGATTTAGGGGAGTGGTGTTGAGCCAATATGAGTTTTGTGTACAAGGGTAATTCCTCCTCCTCTTTGGTTTTTCCTGTCAGCATGTATACGTTTGAAGTTGTTGGGTATGGCTTTATGAGCAATTGTTTTGTAATTTTCTGATAGCCATGTTTCTGTGAGGAAGAGTCTGTCAGTGCCACCTTCATTTAGGACGTTGTACATTTATGTTTTTTGCGTAGCCATGGATCTTATGTTGAGTAGACTGCAGTGTACGGTGTGTGTTTTTCCTTGTTCTTTTGTTGCATATCATTTCTCACATCTCAGTTGGGGTTGTGCCTGTCAGGTTTTTGATACTCCCTTCAGTGTGTCTGTTATTTGATGGTTGTGTAGTTGGGCCTCTACCTCCTTGTTATAGGATCGTGAATGTTAGCAAGTGTCACACTTAGAACTGTGAATGTTAGCATATGCCACACTTCGAATTGCGAACATTAGCCTGCGTCGCATCGTGATAGAATCATGAATGTTAACAAGTGCCACACTTAAAACTATGAATGTTAGGAAGTGCCACACTTAGATAGAATTGTGAACATTAGCCTGCGTTGCATCGAGATAGGATTATGAATGTTAACAAGTGCCACACTTAAAACTGTGAACCTTAGCAAGTGCCACACTTACAACTGTGAATGTTAGCAAGTGCCACACTCAGAACTCTGAATGTAAGCAAGTGCCACACTTAGATAGAATTGAGAACATTAACCTGTGTTGCATCGAGACAGGATTGTGAATGTTAGCAAGTACCACATTTAGATAGAATTGCAAATGTTATGTGAATGATAGCAAGTATCATATTTGGATAGAATTGCGAACATTAGCCTGCGTCACATCTAAACAGGATTGTGAATGTCGGCCAGTGCCACATCTAGATAGAATATCGGATATTAGCAGACTGCATTGGGAATATTACCAATGCCACATTTAGATAGAATTGTGAATTCTAGTCTGCTTCTTATCTAGACAGGATTTTGAAGGTGGGCCCCAGTGACATTTGGATATAATTGTGACTATTGGCATGCATCATATATAGACAGGATTGTGAATATTAGCCAGAGATGGATCCAGACAGAAATGCAGAGATATTCACGTGCCACATCTAGAAAGAACGTGGAAATTTAGCACATATCACTTCTAGATAGTGAGGCCAATAACCAACCCACTAACAATTTCACCCTTCTGCATACACCTATCAAACTCTAACCAAACACAACCACAACCCTAAAGCACAACAAACCACACAAACTTCTCTACACTCCAACAACAAAACAAACCACACATAGCTTTGCAAAACACTACATGTCGGCTCCTGACTGGAAAGCACCCTCAAGCTCAACGAACGTTGTCAACCGAACTGAAGCTGCCAACAACACATCACTGCTCTTTTGCATTTATCCCGCTCATTCCCACTAACTCATCCTCCACCCCTTTGCCTTTTCAGATCCGTCAGAGCACCAGGGGACCACTCCGGTGGTGATAGTGCACGGTACAAATATCCTTTCACATTAACATCTGTTGAGGAGTTCAATTAAGTTGAGTGATGGTTTTCATTGTTCTAGTTCATTGTAGTCAGATGTTTGGTTGTCTGTGTGGTCTTTTTTGAGTCTCTGGTTATGTAAGGGATGTGGCTAGTTAGGGATTCTAGCTTAGCTCTGATTCTTGTTGGGTTTTTGCCAAACATTTCTTTGGAGTTGCTGGGTTCTGTGTGTTGTGGTGTGTGGTCTGGTAGTCTGCTGGGTTCCACTCTAGGATTCATCAGGTCCATAGTTGTGGGTTGTTTGTTTTCCATTGTGGTAGGATTACAGGTACAGAGGTAACAGAAGTCATATGTTGTTTTTTATCTTGTCTTGGTCCATATTCTTAGTTTGCTTGGTGGTGGTTGGTGGGGATTTGAGGTCATGTGAATTCTGCTAGGTGGTTCCAGTTTACTGGGGTGCAATTTGAATCCCCTTTCTTGTTCTGTTTTCCACTCTTGTTTCTTTGCCCCACTTGTATCATGGCATGTTTTTGGTCTTTGTTTGTCGGGCTGTTGTACATTGGTTTTTTACTGCAGGTTTGGTTGTGCGATTACGTTGTTTTCCGTGTTTGGCTTCCTGCTTGTGCAGATCTCTGGTGTTGCGTCTCTGTTGGTTTTGATATGAATAGATGAGCTGTGATGTTAGATGTTTTTTGTTTGGGAGACTTGATGTGGGTTTCAATGTAATGGTGGGTGCCTCCCTGTGTTTCTAGGTTCATGGTGGCTTTCTATGTCCTAGGTGTTGCAGATTTGTCCTTTGTTCTAAGCTACCCCTCCGTCAGACCTCCAGTTCTACTCAGAACTTTCTTTCCAGTGTATATACATTATTTTCAAATGCACTATGCCTACACAGAACTTTTCAATGCTTACAAGTTCGTTTTATTCACTTTTTACTTGTTAAGCACTTTCCGTAAACATTCTCATTACATATATATCATAAAAATATAAAACATTTCACAACATGTTCTCATACAATGTTGTTTGGTTTTATTTTCTTCTAAGCCTGTCATGTGGGGTTAGTATTCAGTGGAGTGCTTCTATTGCAACAAGAGCATCAGTATTACACATTGTTTGTACAATTGATTAACAGGTGCCTTCAACACAACCAAACGATACCTTATGGCTAGTGAGAGCTAATTGTGTGTCATTTTTCTTCATCTATGCCACAGTCTGTATCATTAAGTAGTGGTTGCATCTTCAGATTTTCTGCACCCTGTGGTTTACATACTAGTATACACAGTTGCCACTCTTTTAGTTTATTACGGGGATGTTGGTTTCAATAAGATGCGTCGACACAGTGTGTTTCGGCCTTTTTGGTGATGGTTCGTACATCCAACGACCATATCATTTAATTTTGTAGTAGGCCTTTATCAAGACGGGTATTATTTGTAGATGAGATGCAAATCAGTGTTCTAACCCTTTGTTTTGTATGGCAATCTGGTAGTGACTCAGATCATGGGGACATAAAGAATTCCATCTAGAGGGTAGGTCCTTACGACTGTTATTCTGTGTTCTCGTGTCAACTCTCGAGGTAGTTTCTTTTTCAGAACACCTGGATCATTGCTATAGCTCACTCTCATCCATAACTGCTTGCCGTGCTGTCTCAGTAGGGACCCCTGTTTCAGGCTAGAGCTATATCAGGAGTAAGGTTGTTCCTGGAACAGAGCTATTTCATGTTGGAGCTATTCCTTGGCTGGATTATTTGCCAAAGCTGGCTTTCTGAGTGGTAAGTTCTTACTGTGTTGTGGTTCTTGGTTGTGGGTTCCCATATTGTTGGTCCCTTATATTGATGAGTGGCTTAGAGTGTTTTTTTCACCACCTGACTGCGTGTGCTTCCCTTTATGAGGTCCTGTATAGTAATCAGCTTCACAGTATCGAAAGGTCTCTCTGTGGTGGTTGTATAGCAGTGTCAGAGTCTCACAGGGCTTTGGATCTCCGTGTTGCTGCAGTTTGGTATTGTTATCGGGTTCACAGTGGCGAAAGCCTCTCTGTGGTGGTTGTATTTCAGTCACAGAATCTCATGGCACTTGGGGATCCCAGCTTGTTAGGGTTTTGTATTGTTGTCATGTTCACAGTGGCAAAAGCCTCTCTGTGGTGATTGTATTTGAGTCTCAGAGTCTCATGGTGCTTGGGGACTACAGCTTGTTAGGGTTTTGTAGTGTTATCAGGTTCATAGTAGTGAAAGCCTCCCTGTGGTGTTGCAGCTTGGCTCCAGGCTTTGTAGTTCATGGGAACTCCAGTTTCCCAATGGTAGTATTTTAGACAAGGGTTGAGGGTTTTCAGAATTAATAGTGGGCGGTCTGAAGTGTTGGAATCCAGACGGTACTAGTTTTCTAGTCGTGTTAACAGTTTGGAGCCTTAGTCAGGCAGAAAGCAGGTGTGGCACACTGCAGGCAAGGGACAAGCTTAATGAGGAAGTAAGAAGATGCACTGTGGTAGAGCCCATCAAGGAAGATTGGAATGTGTGAATCCAACCTGGGGGGCACTCTGGGGAGAGAATGCAACATAGTGGTATACAGCACTCTCTAGATTTAGAAGTGCAGATGAACCTAGCGCAGGAGGCACTGTGGAAAAAAATACACTGCAGTGGGACACAACCCTAGCAAGATTCTAAATGCGGAGGAGTCCCAACACGGGGGAACTTAGTTGAATAAAAAATGCTGTGTGGTGGAATACAATCAAGTGAGACATGAATATGCAGACAGCCCAACCCCAGAATCACTGCAGAAGGAAAATGCAATGTGGTAGCATCAAACACAGCAAGATTCAAAATTCAAACCCAGCCCTGAGCACAGTGGGAAAGAAGTGTAAAGTGGTGGAACAACAATACTAACATGATTCAAATTGCAATGCCGGCCCAACTCATGGGGTACAGTGAGAGGAGAATGCAATGTAGTGGAACACAATACTAATAAGATTCAAAATGCAAAGCAGTCCCAACCGAGGGAGCACAGTCAGAGAAAATTGCAATGTGGAGGAACACAATACTATTTAGACTAAAAATGCAAAGCATACCAAACCCAGGGAGCACAGTGGTAGAAAAATGCAAACAGGTGGAACACAATACTATCAAGATTCAGGGACTATCGGTCATGTCATGTTCTGGGGTAGGCAGCAAAACTGGGGTGGGTGTGTAGAGGAAGGTGTGAGGGGCTGTCAATGCAGAGGACAGTGCAGAAGGAGCATGCATAGCACTTTGAAAGACAAATTATGACAGAATAAAATGGTGGCCAAATGGGTGTCACTGGTCTTACCCAGGTTGAGGATGTATCCAAAGGCTCCTCTGCTCTGTCGCAATTAATCAGGCAGTCACTCTCAACTCTGGGAGTTCCTTTCCCCCGCAAGCAAGGTGGCGCATACCCAAAGGTCTTATACAGATTCAACTTTATTGAGTTCTTATACAGATTCAACCCGTTTTGCACCACCCCAACAAATACCCGCTATGCCACTAATGATCTAGGAACCGGGCCGGTGTATAGTAAGAATATTTATGTTTATTTAAGGTTTGACAAAGAGGACTAGCAACCAACATCAATCACCAATGCTGTGGCACAACACCATATCACAACTCCAAATTAATTTCAGTTATTAAAACAACACAGGTAATAAATGTAAATATGCAGTCACAACTTACATCAGATGTAATTGCAAATTAACCAACAGAAAACATTCACAATACAATGAAAAAATTGTTTTTTGGCTTGATTTTGAGAAAGGCAATGTTTGAGAAAGAAATTCAAATGGGGAAATCGTTTCTTAGACTTTTATTTGAAAGACAAGGTTAAGAAAAGGAACTCAAATGGGTAAATCGTTTTTTAGACTTTTATTTGAAAGGCAAGGTTGAGAAAAGGAACTCAAATGGGAAAATCGTTTTTAAACACACATTCATACGACATGCAGTACTTTGGGGATTCTGGTTTGGGAGCCACAGGAATAAATGGGAAATTTCATTTTACCACACACCTAAATATGAGATGTAATGCTTGGTAATTCTGGTTTGGGATGCAAGGGAATAACTGGGGAATTTTGTTTTGGAACAGACATACGATTGAGATGTAATGCTTGATAATTCTGGTTTGGGATGCAAGGGAATAAATGCAGAATTTCGTTTTGCACCCTCTACATTCACTTGAATAGCAGCATTTTAGCGTTACTTATTTTGGGATTATGGACACCCCCTTTCGGTACAGAAGACAGGGGTTTGAGAAAGGAAGAGTTGCCCATGTATTTATTGTCTATACCAGCTTTAACATACTGGGCATGGACTTTGTTAGTTTTGAACTCTAACAACACTCATACCGTGATTTTCTATATGGCAATTCATTGATTTAACGTCAATCCAATGCGCTAAGGATCTACACAGCTTGTCCCCTCCCCACAATTTAATGGGAAGGATTAAGGCGGTCTGTTCCCAACACAATTCAATTTAAATGGAAATGGTGATTTTCTGCCCGCTGTGTGAGAAGGAAATTAAGGCTGGTAGTCCCCCCCCCACACTTTTGATGGCTTTGGGATATAGCTACTTACAGGAGAGGTTTTGGTTATGTGGCATCCACTGAAACAGCAGGGCTCCTCTGAGGACAGCAGAGATTTGGTCAAGGGTTTCAGTCAAGGATTTTACCTTCTTGGGTTGTGAAAATCTAACAACATGGCAGCTATGCTAATTTTTCAGATAACTACATGAATCGATGTATTTCCGAATTCTACATTTTATGGCAAGTCGGAAAATACTAATTTTATTTCGGCACGCCCTTCCTGGGTGGAGCAATAATTTGTCACACTTTGGGGCTGCGCTTTAATAGTTACAACTCTGACACTACATACTTCCAACATTAATTTCACTGTCTACTACTTTGCCAATTTTCCAGTTCCTCAGACTTATGAAAATGCCAGAATCATAATTTTGATCATAACTTAAGTTATGTACATCACGCACACTTCATTTTTACATGGTCGCAACTGACTTTTCATCCCCTTTCAAATGAAAACGGGATGAGCTTGGTGGGACATACGATGCACTTTTTATACGAGAAAATATATTCAATGTTGATCAATGGCAATGTATAACAGGTGTCCCAAGTTTCACATCAGATCAAACCCAATCAATTTCATTTTCTCCAAACCACATGACTTGGACATCTGGCTTTTCAGCCCATGTGATTCTGTCCTCACCTCCTGACCTTCAAAAGGTCTTTGCTCGAAGTTAATGCACAATTTATGAGGGACCTGACCTTAAAGTCATTTTTGTTGGTCATGTTATCTGTATCACCCTAGTTCTGATCTCTCTTGCAACATTTGTTATATTTTTAACTGAAGCTCCAAGAATGTTTCCTTGATGAACCCAGTCCAAAGATCTGGGGGTCACAGGTCCAGATACAACAAGTTCAGTTACATGTAGAAAAACAACAGCTGCCAGTTACACGCATAATTCTACAAGAATAACCTTTTGCATTGGCACAATGTGTTTACCATATTGCATTTTGGATTATACTTAGGCCTGTTGTTCATAAAGAAAATCTTTGTTTTCTACTATATTGGAACAGAGGTAGATTCCTTCTTGGTTCCATGCACACAGATAGGCTACAGTTAACATAGAAAACCAGTGTTCATTTATGCCACAACGAAGTAGGCCTTTCTCTTTACATGCTGTCATTTTATGTGCTGAAATTAAGTCTCTTTACTCCTAAAGACGCAATCTGTCATTCAACTTTATTTCTTAAATGTAAGGCAGCATTCCTCCTTTTTAGCTTCCAAATGCCCAGGGTTTAAAATGTATAGTTTCTTTCCATGTGCATTGTTACAGTTTTCAATCTGTCAAAGTGGGCACTTACACAAAGTCAGCATCTGCAATGCCACATGTCTTTTTTTGGAATCCATTGGACAATGTTAGTAATTGTACAGGTCTGAATCGCACTTTTCATTCTAGCGAAATGGAGGGAGTACCATTCTCACTCATTCACCAGGCCTCATGTTGAAATCACAGTTTTGTACTCGCTTTTATATTTCAATGCAACGCCACATTTAGCCAGCCTCACTCTCACAATGGGGCCTACCACAGTGTGATCAAAACTACCTAAGTTCCAATCCGACTTCAATGTTCACAGTATGCTGTATATGCCAACACACTTTCCTACCTGATCTTCAGAGAAGACTCTATTGAAGAGGTGCTAAGGTAAGAAGGTTTGAAGAATCCCCCTGAGACCACCGGCGCAACTCAGCTCAGTAAGGCTCAATCACAAAGACAATCCCAGGGAAACCCTCCTGGGGGAAAAAACCCTGGTCTTGATCTGAAATCCCCAAAATGGATGATGTAAATCCCACCAGTCCGCTCAGCTGTATACAAAAGTAAAAAGCATTACCTCTGAGCGGAATTATAGAAAGGATAGAAAATAGCCCCAGAAACCTGAAAGGGTCTTACCCTAGATAGAAGAGGAGTAAGACGTAATTATATGGCTGCAATAAAGACGGCAGGAACACGCCTCTCATATGATTCTAATGTCAGAGAATGAAAGGAAATTCTGAATGAGAAGGAACCTCGGCATGACCAGATGAAATGAAACACTGAAGTAAGCACTCGCTAACCTGAGAGAGTACGCTGATTCGGTAGCACTAAGTATGAAGGATTGTGGGACTTGCAGTTCCAACAATCTAGTGCCTTTGTTAACAAACCTAAACAACAAAAGGTTGTGTTTGCACCGAATAAACACTATTAAGGGTCTACCCGATCTGATAGCAGTATGTAACAACCCACTAAGCTTACCCACATAACCAGTGAAAAGACCTAGATCACGCAGGGAAAAAGACCGCCGGTAGGAGGTAAAATCCGATCGTGGGAAGTCCTTGAAATGGGGTGCCGTTTGGGAAATAATCTCTAAGGATCAGAAAGAAAACAGAAAATAGGAGTAGTGAGACAGGTAGACAGAGGTTTAGAACAAAATGCAGTGAATCCCCTAAACGAACTCATGGAGCTTTGTGCGGTCTGTAGGAGAGTAGCTACGCACCGAGTTATCCGTTGGCCATCTGTATATCCTGTTTGCTCGGACTGCTTTGGGCATGGCTTCAGCCGGAAATCTCATTTGTTCCGCTGCTGTCGACACTAGAATGCTTCTGTCACTTAGTGGGGAAGCCATGTTAGAAGAGGAAAATCTAGTGAAAGAGCCCCTGTTGTGTTCTCAAACTGATGAAACCATCACACACGGTCTCTCTATCTCTGTCACTCTCAGGCTATATTGTTACCCCACAAGTCCCCCCACTCCCTGGGTCTTTGACTTGTTTGACCCATAGAAAAGAGTAAGGGAGAGTGGGGTTGTTGTTTTCTCTTTCCTTTGGCTTATTCCATGAATTTCCTCATTGGAGCGCGCCCACTCTTTACCTGTCCTGGGGGAGTGGTGCTCTGGTCTGCAATCCACTCTTTTCAGATTTTGGGGTTTGGTCCTGGAGTTCCTCCCTTTCTAGGCTCTCCTACCTACAAGCAGTGAAGGTAAGGAGTTATTGAATCTGCCGAGAGTAAAAGAGAGATTAAGTATTTTATACAGTACTTCTTTCCCCTGGTAAATAAGCATACAAATTGACAACAAACAACAGTTTATACCTTGAAACCAAACGTTAACATTTATTTCACTTGACATACACAATTCAACAACATTATCTTTCTCTAATTTTGGTGCATTCCTTATAAGTATGAAATGTTCTACTCCCTGTTAATGTGTGATATTCAATATCTAGGTTTCTGTTCTTTCCTTTAATTCTTCAGATGGTTCCTGGACTCTATCTAACTCGGCTCTTCAATCAGTTGTAGAGTCTGTCTGGGGTGACAGCTTTTCAACTGATTGATATGCACCCATTTCTCTTCCATATGTTCTCCTTTAGGGATGCAGATCTTATGGGCAACAGGTGAGATTTTATCGACAATTTCAAAGACACTGCACCAAGAGTGGAGGGAGATTTGCGCCTTTGTATTGTTCCTTTTGAAATTGTACAGGTAGACCCTGTCTCCTACTAAGTACTCATTCTTGGTAGTTTTTAACTCGTAGGAGGCTTTCATTCCTTCTGCCGACTATTCTAAATTGTGCTGAGCATAAGCAAAAGCGTGTTGAAGGTATTTCCCTAAATTCCCAATGTACTCATGGGTCATGGACACATTGATCAGAGTCTACTCTTGAGTTCGATACAGCAGATGCTGAGGTAGCACCATTTTTTGTCCAGTCATGAGCTGAAGTAGAGACATTTTTGTTGCAGAAGACGGCATGGACCTAATGGACATTAGGACAAGCGGTAACTGGATATCCCAACTAGGTCCGGAGTCCACCACATACTTCTTCAAGATGCCCACGATAGCTTTCTTGTACCTCTCAACTCTCCTGCTCGGGGCTTGGGGTTAGGCAATGTGTAGTTTTCTTTTTACCCCTAGTATCTCCCACATCGGTGTCATCACCTTGCTGATAAAATGACTTCCTCTGTCTGACTTAATCCTTTGGGGAAGCCTTAAACCATGGAAGATGGGATTGATCGTTAGTGGCAGCTGTCTCGCCCTTCCAGTTTGTGTGTGAGATAACTTTTCTGAAACTGCAAACACACAATTCACCACTTTAAGTTGATGTCGAGGTCCTGGTCCATGTGTGGCCAATATGCGACCTTGTGCAAGATTTCTAATGTTGTAGTAAACCCCTATGACCGGCTGTAGCCACATCATGTGTTTGATTGAACATCAGGCTTCAGAATGAGGTAGGTACCACCCACTGGTCACATCCAGATGTGGCTCTCCATACCAACAAGCTGTCTTGGATTCAGAATATTTTGAAAACGTCATCAACACCAGAGTTCCTCCTTTTCCGATATAATCAGATTCTGTAAGAGGAAAATTCACAGGGTCTTCAATATGTTGATAACATTTCCCAATAATTGGGTCCTCTTTTTGTGCAGTAATCAAACCTGCATCTGGGGTTTGTTAACTCCACTGAGCAGTTGAGAGTTCATTATTGGCATGGGTTCGGGACCTGGTGACAGCAGTGACCAGGATTTCCCCCAACAGGGATTCGGTTTCTATAAGATCCACATGAATGGCTCTGGTTTTGGCCAACTGGCCAGCCAAGTCATTTCCAGTTTTGTTTGGTCTCTCTATTTTAGAGTGACCTCTGATATTTTTCCAATAGATGGTCATCTCATTAGACGTTACCAGATTATCAATTGATTGGATTAATTTCCCGTGCTTGAGCAGTTTGTTATTCGCACACAGCATACCTCGTTTTTTCCAATTAATCAGGTGTTCTACAAACCCATTCCTGACATAATCTGAATGAGTGATTATGACCAGTTCTTTGAGTTGGTGTTGTATGGCAGTGAGGATGGCTTGATGTACCACCATCAACTCTGCCACCTGACTACTTCAGGGACCTATTTTGTACCCAGTAGAGGGTTCTGGGGCATCATTCATCCAGGCATTCCCAATGCCAGTCACTAGTTCTTTTTCCCTGTGATTGTCAACATGGTAGGAGCACCCATCCTCATAAACTGTGGGTACCCCTGACACGTTTCTTCCTCATAGACTTTGTGCAGGGAAGTAAGGTATGCCTCCATATTGTCATTGGTCCTTAGACTTTCGTCCTTGAGACAGTTTTCTTGAGCACAGTCATGCAAGTTAGCCATACCTTGCGCTAGAGGACTCTTCTTGTTGTGTCCATATCTGACCTCCACAGGAAAGCCTTGCATTGACGGAATCCAGGAAGTAATTCTGGAATTTCTTACATTCGCTGTTCGGATTCGGTCACTTTGTAAGTATTACAAGGGTTGGTGACGAGTCTCCACTATGATATACTCCCCATGGATGAATGGGAGGTAATTCTTCAACACCCACACCATTGCCAGGAGAGCCTTTTTGCAATCATTGAATTTTTCCTCCACAGAGGACAAAGTATTGCTTGCATACGAGATTACTTTGTTGACCTTGTCGTGCTTTCGGTATAATACTGCTGTTAAGCAAGTATCTGAGAACCCTATCTCCAAGAAGAACTCTGTGTTCTTTATTGGGGAAGCCCAAAAAGGGGCTTGGGAAAGGCTTCTCTTTAATTGTTTTACTGCCTCAGATTGTTCCGGACCCACTACAACATGAACCCGGCCTTTAATAAATGGACCAATGGTCAAGTGACTGCTGCGTAGTCTTCAATTAACTTTCTACTATAATTAGTGAGTCCAAGAAGGTTTCTTAGTTCTTACAGAGTAGTAGGGTCTTTCAATTTCAATAATGTTTCCACCTTTTTTGCCTGGGACTGAGACCCTAAGGGGTGATTTCATGCCCTAAGAAGTTCACATGGGTCTTACACCACTGTGCCTTCTGAAGGGACAGTTTTGCTCTGGCTTTCTGCAACTAGGTCAGCACATAGTATATTTCGGCCATATATTCCTCCACAGTTGCGCCCTTGATTAAGACATCATCTACAAAGGCCAGGTTTCCCCTTTCACCCAAATCGGGCATGACCTTATGCAGGAAGATGTTAAATTAATTGCTGGAGTTCATGCATCCAAAGGGGGTTCGGATCCATGTGTATTGCTGCCCACCGAAGGTAAAGGCAGGCTTGAAATGGTCTTTCCTATTCATGGGTATTGTCCAGTAACCGTTGGTCAGGTCAATGGCGGTATACAACTTTGACCCTTGGATCTCGGCCAGTCCCTGATCATTGTAGGGAAGGCCGTCTTGACATGTGGACACATTAATTTAACTCTCTTAGATCTGCGCAAAAAGTCTCCATTGGCCTTTGGGTTTGAGTATCACCAGTACCGGGTTGTTAAAGGTACTGTGGATTGGATGAATTATCCCATGGGATTCTAAATTTTTAATAATCTCCAGAAGTGACTCCATAGACACGAGAGATAACTGGTATTGCTTCACAAATACTGGAGCCATCTCGGGGTCACTGGGTATTGTGGTTGAATGTATCTCTGTGCGTACACAATAATATGAAACCACTGTAAAGATATCCTGAAAATACAGAAACACCTGTTTCAGCTTCTGTTTTTTTCTCCTCGTCTCACAGGCAAGATTGATTAGTTTTTCGACCATCTGCTAAAAGCCTTGAAAGACCTTGGGTTTGGCTATTTAAGCTGTACCCTCCAGCTGGGTGGAAAGATCTCTTGTTATAGTGTTGGCCTGGACGTGAGGTTCCAAGGATGGGAGGTAGTCATTGTTGACTCAGAATACCACCTCATTATTCCTGATGTCACAGGTCACCTCTTCCACACCATATTGGCAGGAAGAGTACACCAACAAATTCCTCCAAATGCCTGGTAAAAATCTTTTTCAGAGGGAGAGTACACCAACAAATTCCTCCAAATGCCTGGTAAAAATCTTTTTCAGAGGGATAACACCATCTATATATACAGAGTCATTTGGAACTGGTCCAATGATTTCATTATCTAAATCAATCGAATAATGTTGGGCATCAATCGCCATTCCAATAACGGTGTCTGCGACCAAAGTGATAGTTTCGAGGGTTGCTGTTATCCACCAATATTCAAATGGTGCTATGTTCTGGGTCGACTTGGGGCGGCGGATATAAATACAAACCTTGCTGTTGCAGATGATAATTCAAATGTATATAGGCGTCCTTGTTTTTGAGGTTCTGTCCTCGCTTAATTTTTAGGGGAATTGCAAATTGCCGCACCTGTCCTGGGATGGTAACCTCTACTCTCACTGGAACTTCAACTCCATATGGCAGGAATTGAGCTGACCCGAATGCCTTCTCAGTATTGTCATAGCCCATGGGGTTATCCCCCAGTCGGGACCAGGCTTTGTTATAAATCAGGTCCAAATTAATTGCGTATCGATTGAGAATGTCACTGCCTATGTAAAAGGTAGAGGGGACATTTCTCACAGCCCAACAATGATGTTCTATGCTTTTGTAACCAATGGGCATTTTTACCACACACCTGCGAGGCAGGAAATGTTTGAAATTGGGAGTTTCCAGGCCCATTTCCCACTTACCAATCAATTTAAATGTGGGAATGATATGATCTTTTGGGAGTTTCCGGTATAATACTCTGGTGAGAACAGGCTCCTGCCCCTCATTGACGTGAATGGGGAAAAAAATCTGTTCACCCTTTATCTGGATGTCGGTCAACCTTTTAGCTGGTTTTTCATCATCTTTTGTCATGGGATTTGGGTTTGCTCTGATTGTTGATTGGTATAAATCTTCAGAGTATTTCCCTCCAATGTGGAATGCCACTTAAAACTGGGCGGGAGGTTGATTTTCAAAAATGGAGAAGGGTTCCCATGACCACCTTGTTCTCCTACAGAGATGACGGTTATGTCTGGGACTTGATTGTTCCTAAAATGGAATTCTATTTTGTCTGACCGCTATTCAATCATGTGGCATGTGCCATTCAAACTCACAATATTTTAACTTTGTTTTAATTTGATTGGCCAGTTAATCTGAGTACAGAGGACCTTGTCCACGCAGTCAATCAGGGGTGTTAACATCCAAAGGAGGTAATTCCCCACTAGACAAGGTGTGCCCTCTGGAGTGATGACTATCACTGGGTTTTTCACCCTATGTTGCCCAATATTTATGTCCAGATCCGCAAACCCTTCGACAGAAATATAATTTGCATCAAAGTTTTTGAGTTGTCCAAGAAGAGGGGTGAGGGGAATTTGGTGACCCTCCCGCCTTCCTAAACATAGTTGGTTGAAGGCCTTTTTGGACAGGAGGGTGGCTTGGGATCCGGTATCAACCAGCACAGATAATGCACTGACCCTGTACCTTGATGGAAGCATACAAGCTTCCTTCTCTCTCCTCAAGGGGGCAAAGAAAATGAGCATTCTGTGTCAGCTTGGTGGTTATCTTTTTTATATTGAACTCCAACACTGTGATCTTGGACAGTTTGCTGTGTCGGAGCCCGTGACTCTGTCTAAAGGATTTTACACCCAGAAACAAGTGGGTTTTGGAAGTCTACTTTTTCCCCTGAATCTTTGCAGTCCCCCGTTTCCTGGAGGCAGTTACCAGAACCTGTTTGGGGGAGGATACCTCAGTGCTTTCAGGGTCATCTGGTGACCTTTTTGGGGTTTAAGAATGTGTTGCTCTGGGTCGGTCTCCATACTTACCCAGTCTAAATCAGGGTCTTTTGGGACCCAATTTTTCCTTGGGACGGATCCCCCCATCCCTGAAAGAGAACATTTTCTTCGCTGAATCCTCTAGGGATTCTTCTTTTTCAAAATGGATGATGCAGACTTCCTCCACAAAGTGTTTTTTTTTGCTTTTGATTTCTCCTACTTACCCTCTGTTATTTAGGTTCCAGCTTTTTGGGGTTAGAAGATTCATGTTCAGGTTCAGAGGTTTCCAGGGGTTTTGTTCCGGTGGTAAAGGATGCTTCCTCTAGGGCTTTGCATCTCTCTTCCACCTGGGCCCCATGCTCTGGAACCTGTTGGTTGTCAAAGTTCTCTTCCCGTCATTACTCTGGTGCACCAGACCCGGGTGTCGAGTTATTCTGGGCAGCAGTTTCCAGTTGAGGGTGCTGCTGAGCCTCAACTGGAAACTGGACTTGTCACTCAAGTTGTTACATATTTTATGCTTGGTAGGGAGATCTGAGTTCATACATTTGCTGCTCCCAGAAAGGGTAGCTGTCCCTTCTCCCAGAGTAGCTTGGGTATTGGGAGTTTCCCTGATAACCTTCAATCCTAGTTCCCCCTTCTCCTGGATTCGGCAATCTATTGTCCTGAAAGCGTGGAGAGAGAAAGGAGGATCGTTCTGGAAATTGGGGTTGGAAGGGTATCTTGGGAAGAAACTTGGGTTGGGGGTGGAATATTTCTTCTCTCCTGAAGGAAGATTGGAAGGAGGTTTTGTGGGAGGTTTCCTGGGCCAGTACTTACCTGATTGCACCCCCCCCTTTTGTGCTGGGGGAGTCCATATATACCTCAGGATTGGTCTGTTACCCTTGTATCCTGGACTGATATAGGTGGCAGGGTCAGATGGAGCATTGGTCTGATCCCCTGCCTGGCTACAACCTGATTTGGTTAGATCCAAGGGTCTCATCTGCCTTCCATTCTGCTTGTTGGTGGGAGGAACATTTTTAGGACCCCATCTCCAAGTCCAATGTGGGAGTATTTTTCAACTATGCCACCTTTGCAGCGGCCGGTGTGTTTGATGGTTTGGGGTTTTTAGGGATGCTTTTGTTTTCAGAGGGCTTTTGGACCTCATAAATCTGGGTGGTCTATTCTATCACCCAATCAATTGTCCTATGCTCATGGAAATCCCTTACTAGTTTGTTCAATTTGTATTTTGGGAGCCCATGAAAATATGTATGTATGAACTCCAGGCTATTGGTGTTCACACGTCTAGACCCTGCCCAATCAGGTTTCAGATCACGTCACAGAACTAAAACCACCCTAACCTCGATCTGGGATGACCTTAAAATGACAGCAGACTCCACGGGATGCGCCGTACTAATCCTCCTCGATCTATCGGCCGCCTTTGACACGATCAATCACTCAATCCTCATAGACCGCCTCCACTCCCTAGGAATTCGTGGAACCGCCCTTAAATGGATAGCTTCATTCCTCAAAGACAGACACCAAATAACGACACTCTCCAGCTTTACCTCACAAGCCCGACCAGTCGACATGGGAGTCCCTCAAGGAGCATGTCTATCCGCCCTCCTGTTCAATCTCTACCTGATCACCCTCCCACCAATAATTCGTTCACACAATATCCTGTGTTACAACTACGCCGATGACACTCAACTAATTCTAAAACTCCTGAACTCGAAACCCAACTCGCGACCTGACCTGGCATCCTGCCTCCTTAACATAGAACTCTGGATGACCCAAAGCCACCTCCTATTAAACCCCTCCAAAACAGAAATCATGGTCTGCGGCAACTCAGATCTTCTTCCGCACTACCCTGGCCACCCGCCATGGGCAACTCACCGACACCCTCCAACACAGTAAAAAATCTTGGATGCACCCTGGACTCCGACCTAACACTCTCGCGCCAAGTCAACAATGTCTCAAAATCCTGCTACTACCACCTCAAAAACCTTAGGCGCATCCTTCCATACCTCTCATTTCCCAACAGAGTCTCTGTGGTCCAATCAATCGTCATATCAAGACTCGACTATGGAAACCCCCTATACCTTGGAATTCATGCCTACCAACTAAATAAACTCCAAAGAGCACAAAACGCGGCAGCCAAAATGCTACTTGCGCTCGGTCCAAGAGACCACGTATCCCCAGCCCTTAAGACACTGCACTGGCTTCCAGTAGCCCGTAGGGTGGCTTTCAAAACCTTATGCCTCTCCCATCGAGCACTGCATAAAACCGGACCTCAATATCTTCAAGACAAGCTAATACCTTACCACCCCACTCGCACCCTAAGATCAAGCTCAGCTGGCCTCCTAGTAATTCCTAAGACAAACTCAGTCAGGCGGATCATCATTCTCAGCCCTGGCCCCAACCCTGTGGAACTCGCTCCCAGCACACATCCGCCTAATTGAAGACTTAACAGCCTTCCGCAAACTACTGAAAACCTGGCTCTTCCCCTAAAACTAACCGGTTCCAAACTAGCTTCATCACAATAACACTGACCCAGCAATCTCCCTGAAGCAAGAATTTACAGCTAAATAAACTCGAAATATAACTATAAAGACAAACAGTACTAAACGAGCAATGAAGATCAAAACAGTGAAGTGGATAATAGGAATAAATCATTGGGAAACTAGGAGATCCGAACCGATGAAACGGACATAACGAATGAGGAGGGAATGTAAAAAAGGACATAGATGAAATAGTTGGAACGGATAAAGCGTACAGAACAGATGAACACAATAAGTGGAAGGGTGCAAGAGTGGAAGAACAGACGACTAGAAAGATCAAATGAATATGGAGATCAGAGGAAATAGATGAACATACTAGAGCCAATGAGTATGCAGAGTGGTTGTGTGTGTAGAATGGACGAGCGTATAGAATTGATGAGTACGTGTGGAGTTGACAAGTACGCGAAAACAGAGAAACGAACAGATCACAGGATCGCGTAGAACAGACGACTAATCCAAACGGAGGAACGTATAGACTGGACGGACATTTGACCAGAAGAACGTGTAAGAACGAACGAGCATGTAGAGAGGATGAGCGTGGAGAGCGGACGAGCGCGTAGAACTGATGAGTGCGAAGAGCGGATGAGTCTGGAAAACCGATGAGTGCGCAGAGCGGATGAGTGTGGAGAGCGGATGAGTGTGGAGAGCAGATGAGTATGGAGAACGGATAAGTGTGGAGAGCGGATGAGTGCGGTGAGCGGATGAGTGTGGAGAACGGATGAGTGTGGAGAACGGATGAGTATGGAGAGCGAATGAGTGTGGAGAACGGATGAATGCGAAGAGCAGATGAGTCTGGAAAACGGATGAGTGTGTAGAGCGGATGAATGTGTAGAGCGGATGAGTGTGGAGAGCGGGTGAGTGTGGAGAGCGGATGAATGTGAAGAACAGGTGAGTGTGGGGATCGGATGAGTGAGGAGTGCAGATTAGTGTGGAGAGCGGATGAGTGTGGAGAGCGGATGAGTGGGGTGAGCGGATGAGTGTGGAGAGCGGATGAGTGTGGAGAGCGGATGAGTGTTGTGAGCGGATGAGTGTGGACGAGTGTAGAGGACTAATGCGGTTGACGGATTAGTGTGGAGGGCCGATTAGTGTGGAGGGCAGATGAGTGTGGAGAGCAGATGAGTGTGGAGAGCGGATGAGCGTGGAGAGCGGATGAGTGTGGAGAGCGGATGAGTGTTGAGAGCGGATGAGTATGGACGAGTGTGGAGGATTAATGCGGTTGGCGGATGAGTGAGGAGGGCGGATGAGTGTGGAGAACGGTTGAGTATGGAGAACAAATGAGTGTGTAGAGCGGATGAGTGCAAAGAGCGGATGAGTCTGGAAAACGGATTAGTGTGGAGAGCAGATGAGTGTGGAGAGCGGATGAATGTGGAGATCGGATGAGTGTGAGAGCAGATGAGTGTGGAGAGCGGATGAGTGTAGAAAGCGGATGAGTGTGGAGAGCGGATGAGTGTGGAGAGCGGATGAGCATAGAGAGCGGATGAGCGTGAAGAGCGGATGAGCGTGGAGAGCGGATGAGCGTGGATAGCGGATGAGTGTGGAGAGCGGATGAGTGTGGACGAGTGTAGAGGATTAATGCGGTTGGCGGATGAGTGTGGAGAGCCGATGAGTATGAAGGGCGGATGAGTGTCAAGAACGGGCGAGTACGGAGAGCAAATGAGTAGGGAGGGTGGATGGGTACAGAGAGCGGCTGAATGTGCAGAGCGGTTGAGTGTGGTGAGCAGAGGGACGTGGGGAAAAGAAGAGCGTGAAGAACGGAAGAGAGTGGAGAACGGAGGAACCTGCAGAACGGAGGAGAGTGCAGAGCCGAGGAACGTGCAGAGCGGAGGAACGTGCAGAGCGGCTGGGTGTTGACAGCGGCCGATTGTGGAGAGCGGCTGAGCGTGGAGAGCGGCTGAGTGTGGAGAGCGGCTGAGTGTGGAGAGCGGCTGAATGTGGTGAGCGGCTGAGTGTAGAGAGCGACTGAGTGTGGAGGAGCGGCTGAGTACGTAGGAGCGGCCGAGTACATAGAGCAGACGAGTACGTAGAGCGGAACGGATAGATACGTAGAACTGACGAGTAGTATGGTCAGGATGGACCGGATGAGTGGTATGGACCGCATGAGTGGGTAGACTGGACGAATGAGTATATTGGACGAGTGTGTAGATTGGACGAGTGTGTAGATTGGACGAGTGTGTAGATTAGATGAGAGTGTAGATTGGACGAGTGTGTAGATGAGACGAGTGTGTAGATTGGACGAGTGTGTAGATTGGACGAGTGTGTAGATTAGATGAGAGTGTAGATTGGACGAGTGTGTAGATGAAACGAGTGTGTAGATGAGACGAGTGTGTAGATTAGACATATGTGTGGAGCGGACGTATGTTTGGAGCGGACGTGTGTGTGGAACGGACGAGTGTACGCAGAACCGACGAGTGTACGAGGAGCAGATGAGTATAAATGGAGCAGATGAGTATATATGGAGCGAATTATTGTATATGGAGCGGATGAGTGTGTGAAGTAGATGAGTACAGAGCAGATGAACGGCAGATGAGTGTATGGTGCCGATGAACACATAGAACGAACGAGTGTATGGAGCAGATGGGTACGTAGAGTTGATGAATATGATGAACGGATGAGTACGCAGTGCGGAAGGTTAGTGCATAAAGCGGTTGAGTGTGTAGACCGGATGAGTATGTAGATTAGAGGAGTGTACTGAGCGGATAAGCATACAATGGGGATGTGTATACAGAGCGGACGAGTATACAGAGCAGATGAGTGAGTTGACAGACACAAATACATGCACGGGGTAAACTACGCGAGAAGAGCAGGAGTGCATGCATATGGAACACTTGCGAACACACGTGGAGCACACTAGAGAATGAAGGATAGACTAAGAGCAGCACGCGTGAGTGTGTAGTGCAATCATGAACACCTGAAATGACCAAAAATCCAAAAATGCATAGAACGGACATGTCCGTCCAGAATTGCTTGACATTCGTATTATGCCTTGGAATGCATGGAACCTTTGAAAGAGCATACCTCATATCACACCCCACGCTTACTCTCTCCTTGCACCACCACTCAACTAGAACACAGAGATACTATGACACCATTCGGTGTAACTGTTCTCATATCAACATCTGCTGCTCACTCCCCATCACTCTAAGTAAACACTGCTGGTGTCACACCCCCAGCCAGGCGTTCTCCTCAGGCCTAACGCTGCCACACTCGGTCTGGATAATTCTGGCCAGATCGAACACATACTCCTGATCTCTCAGCCACCACACCTACCGCTAAGAAGCAGCTACCACAGGAATTCCACCCCAGCTGCACACATACCCGGTGCACACACGCACCTTTGGACTCTCTCTTTTCTTCGGTTCCCAAGGGCGTTCAACCTACCAGCACCTTCAGACCATACCAATGGTATATAAGGCGCTATATAAATGCAAAATAACATAACATAACAAATGCTCGCGTCAGCTCCTGCATGAACTCTCTAGTCGCTTGGTCTTCCCCACACTGCAGGTTGTAGGCCACCTTGCGGGCGGTGCCTGTGAATGGAGATGTTTTTCAGAATGGCAGTCTTGTAGGTGGACCATTTTTGGTGATCTTGGTCCCTCAGCCCTGCAAAGAAGTTGGAGTATTCTTGGGAGAATGGCCATTTGACAAACTCGATGGAATTGTTATCGTTTTTAATCCCAAATCATGTCAAAAGCTCTAGATGCTCCCATACTGAATATTTGACATTCTCATGGTAGGGGGTCATAAAGCTTTTTATGGCCTTTATGTGCTGAATGGGGTCTTTCACAAGACCTCTATTCTGTTTAGCAGACTTTCTTTTTCACTGCCCTGAGTCCACTGACCCACAACACAGAGCTGCTGCTATTGGCGGTCCATTCCCGGTCCTCTAGGCACTCCCTACATTTATGAGACTGGTAATACATCCCAGAATTACGGGGTCTGGACTCTTCTCTCCTGTGGTGCTGTGGGCTCTGAGGGTCATTTCGCTTGCGCTCCCCTTTTTGCACTGGAGAGTACTCTTCCTCCTCATCCCTCCATCCAGGGATGGTGGTGAATTTCCCCCACCTCCCTGAATGTGTGGAGGTTTTTGAAATACTCTTGTGATTCCTAAACTCTGGTCCTTCTCTTTCTGCAAATAGACCAGGTGGTCCCTTTGCAACTTCATATTTTTCCAGTCCAATTCCTTGATCATTTCATCATAGGACCCCTCCTGGTCAGATGTATCTGCCAGGGTTTTTTTAAACTCCCAGAGGCTACTGCTCCGTCACCTTCCCATCTGCTTGCTTGAGATGAATATTCATCAATATCTGATAAGCACTGGCCTTCTGGCTCAATTTGACCTTGCCTGCATGAGTCCAGCTGTCTCATGTTTCCCTTTTCTTGAGAACTGGTGTGAATGAAGTCAGCTGCACTCTGTACATATGAGGTGGTGAGTTGGCTTGATGTCCCTGGTAAGGAAGTCATCACACCGTACTCAGAGAGCGCTTTTCCATACCCTGACTCATCGGGGTGCCTCAAAGCCGGTTCATATTTTGCTATTTTACTTTCCAACCTCTGAAAATGTGTTTATCTCAGTCCCTATATCTTGGTGGTATGCAGAGACCTGAGTTTTTAATTCTGACACCAGTGCTTGAGTGGCTTCTAGCACTTTACATTGCACCATTACTCAATCTCTTAGTTGCTTGTTCTTTTCACAATGCAACTCATTTTCCTTCTGTAAGGCTTGCATTGTCTGCACACATTCAGACCGCTTCTTTCTCAGGAGACTAATCTCCTCCCCTTGTACAATTTTGGCCTGTGCTCCCTGTTCTATCTCAACCTCTGTTTGCCTCATACCTTCCATTAATTTTGCATTTTCTATTCTAATGTCAGCCAGTTCCTAAGAACATGACTCGCTTTTCTCTGTGTCCACCCTTAACTAACACACTTCTTGAAATAGGGCACTATTCTCTTGACTTAATTTGTTATTTTCTTCCCTCCACTGCTCTCTCTGCTGTTTCAAGGTATTCAGATCTTGGTGCATCTGATTGACTGTACCCTGAGAATTAACCTCCTTAATAATTAACTGGGTGTTTTCAGCTTTCAGTTATTTAACTTGTGCTTGAAATGTGAAAATGCCCTCTAAGCAGACTCTATTGTGAACAACCTGCTCATTTTATTTGTGTTTACTTGCGCTTAGATTTTCAACAGATTCTTAAAACTCCCCTTGCAGTGCAAATCATGTGGGGCTCATGCTCTCCATTTTCCTGCTGCTGTGTTTTCATCTCCTTTTTTAGCTGTTCAATAATATTTATAAGTTTTGGCTCTGTTGCGCTTTTGCTTCTAATTGTTTCAGATCTTTCTGGGCTTGATTAAAAAGCTCAGCCTGGTTTTGCACAGAGGCCCCTCTATCCTGGTGTCTTTCTTCCATGATGAGCATATGGAAATACATATATGCTGTGAGCTGAGCCATTTTAATTTGCTCATCATTGCTGGTATGTGTCATGTCAAAGTTTGCTAAGCCCTGATGTAACACCCCATCATCCTGCCACACGTCAATATTTGTAGAGGTAACATCCTACATCATTCTGGCTTGCCACATTTCATGTTCTTGTTCTACCCATTCACCTATAATAAACAATTTGGATGGAAGGTGCTTCCTGGCCATATTGATTTCTATGATGCTCGTTCTGAAATGTGCTCTGCCCCTTCTGCGTATGCAAGGGCAAAAATCTCAATCCTGTTCCTGCTTCGTTTCCACTCACATTGACAACTCAAAATCAACACTGTTTGAGCTATACACCGCCCTGGAACTCAGGGTACAGCTCTGAGGGGCACCTAAACAATGCAAATACAACTTTCCATCGACCGCAATGCAATTACACCCCAATGAATAGTCGGCTACTACTGCACTGTTACAAGTGAAAACTCTCCCTAATCCCAGCCACAAGCCCCCAGCTTTGTCGTGATTAATCAGGCAGTCACTCTCAACTCAGGGGGTTCCTTTCCCCCAAGCAAGGTGGCAGGCACCCAAAGCGCTTATACTGATTCAACTTTAGTGAGACCTCCAACACATCTCGTACCACCCCTACAAATACTGTCTAAGAACCAGGCTGGACTATAAAAAAGAATATGTATATTTATTTAAGGTTTTACGAAGAAGACTATCCACCAACATCAAGCACCAATGCTGTGGCCCTACGCAATATCACAACTGAAATATTCAATTTTGAAATATGCAGTCCCAACTCACAACAGATTTAATTGGAAATTAACCAATAGAAAACATTCACAATACAATGGAAACATCTATTTGGCTTTATATTGAGAAAGGCAATGTTTAAGAAAGAAACTAATATGGGGAAATCATTCATTAGGATTTTATTTGAAAGGCAAGGTTAGGAAAAGGAACTCAAATGGAAAAACCTTTTTTCAACACACAATCAAAGGACATGCATTACTTTGAGGATTCTGGTTTGGGAGGCATGGGAATACATTTTTCAGATAACTACATGAATCTATATATTTTGGAATTCTACATTTTATGGCCAGTCCAAAAACACTAATTTTAGTTCAGCACACCCTTCCTGAGCGAGGCCATTGTTTTTCATGCTTTTTGGCTGCACCATAATAGTCACAACTCTGACACTACACACTTTCAACATTAATATCACTATCTACAACTTCACAACTTTCCAGTGCCTCAGACTTATGAAAATGCCAGAATCATAATTTTGAACATAACTTAAGTTATGTACATCACAAAAATGTTGTTTTTACATGGTCCCAACGGACTTTTTATCCCTTTTAAAATGAACGCGGAATGAGCTTGGTGGGACACACAATGCAGTTTCTATTCATGAAAATGTATTCAATGTTAATCAATGCTAATGTATAAAAGGTGCGCCTAGTTTCACTTCAGATCAAACCCAAGCAGTTTAATTTTCTCCAAACCACACAACTGGGACATCTGGCCTTTCAGCACATGTGATTCTGCACTCCCCTCCTGACCTTCAAACGGTCTTCGCTCAAAGTTAATGAACAATTTTTGGGGGACCTGACCTTAAAGGTAATTTCTGTTGGTCATGTTATCAGTATCACTGTAGTTCCGATCTCTCTTGTGATATTTCTTATATTTTTTTAACTGAAGCTCCAAGCCTGTTTCCTTGATGAACCCATCCCAAAGGTCTGGGGGTCACAGTTTCAGATAGAACCAGTTCAGCTACATGGAGAAAAACAACAGCAGCCAGTTGCACACATAATTCTACAAGAATAACTGTTTAAATTGGCACAGTGTGTTTACCATATTACATTTTGGATTACACTTAAATCTGTTGTTCATAAAGACAATCTTTCTTTTCTACTACATTGAAACTATATTGAGGTAGATTCCTTCTTGGTTCCATGCACACAGATAGGCCACAGTTAATATCAAGAACCAGTGTTCATTTATGAAACAACAAAATAGGCCTTTCTCTTTACATGCTGTCATTTTATGTGCTGAAATTAAGTCTCTTTATTTCTGAAAACACAATCTGTCATTCAACATTATTTCTTAAATCTAAGGCATCATTCCACCTTTTTAGCTTCCAAATGCCCAGTGTTTAAAATGTATATTTTCTTTCCATATGCACTGTTTCTGTTTTGAATCTGACAAAGTGGCCATTTGCACGAAGTGAGAATCTAAAATGCCACATGTCTTTTTTTGAAATCCACTGGACAATGTTAGTAATAGTACACTTCAAAGTCGCATTTTCCTTCAGCTGAGTGCCTGTACATCCTAATAAAATGGAGGGAGGCCCATTCTAGCTCACTGACTAGACCTCATGTTGAAATCACTGTTTTGTTCCAGCTTTTATATTTCAATGGAACTCCACATTTAGCCAGCTTCACTCTCACAATTGGGCCTAGCATGGCCTCTCCATCTCTGTCACTCTGGGGCTATCTTTTTACCCCACAGCTCGCGCGAAAACGGAAGGAAGATTCTTCTACCACTGATTATGTGTGGGTGTATTTCTGTTTGTTCCAGAACAAGGCAGCCGATCAGGGGAGGGGAGGGCGTGTGGCGGGAGGTGCACAGGGCTGTGAATACAACAGAGGGAGAGGCAGAGCAGAAGGAGCATGGATAGTGTTTTTTGAAGCTATTAGAAACTGTAAAGACGAGGGCCCAGACAGCACAGGAAACACCATCAGCCAGCAGAGGCAGGTTTAATGAGCCAGGAGGGGGCGGGACCCAGGAAGTCAGTGTGCCTGTTGGGTGCTTTTCATTTTGACAGAGGAAAATTAGCAGCTTGTGTTTTTGTTTTCCCTCAGGAAGGGTGTGAATATAAGGAGGAACCGCTAACATGGGCATACTGAGATGCCAAGAGAAGCTGGAGCAGCAAGTTGACAGCCGTGTTGAAGGCTGAAGAAACCGTTGACCCCTTGACCCCACATGCCGGGGCCATAAATATTTGTTGGTGATTATGGCCAACGCCACTCGATACCCAGAAGCCTTCCCCCTTAGGAGCACAAATGCACAGCAAATTTGTGAAGTTCTAATTCTTTTCATAAAACGAGTGGGCATACCCCAAGAAATTGTGATGGATAGGGGCACAAACTTTATGTCTAAGGTCCTCAAGCAGGTCTGTGAAACCCTACACATCCAACAGTTGAGAACGGCTGTCTATCATCCACAGACTGATGGGCTGGTGGAACGGTACAACCAGACAATTAAACAGTCGTTGAGGAAGACCCTGAAAGCAGAGGAAAGGAATTGGGATTGACTGGTTCCGTGGATACTAATGACCCTTCGGAACACACTGCAGTCCTCCACAGGGTTTGCCCCTTTCGAACTACTATTCGGAAGACCAATAAGATCCCACTTGGATCTATTGAAAGAAGACTGGGAAGAGCAACCTGAAAAAGAGCTCAGCCTGACTGAATATGTGGCCCAGTTGAGGGAGAGAGTGGAGAAACTACAGACAATCGCACAAACACATCTCCAACAAGCTCAACAGGGACAAGAAAAACAACATAACAAGGGAACCCAAATTCGAACCTTCCAAGCGGGCATCAAGGTGTAAGTACTCCTAACCACCTCCGAGAACAAGATGCTAGCTGCCTGGAGAGGACCGTGCACAATAGAACAAGCAATCGGACCAGTCACATATAGAGTATGACAAGAAGACAGGAAGGTGCCCCTACAGACCTATCACGTCAATCTCCTGAAGAAATGGGTCAAGCACCCTCTCTCTATAGCCATGATAAATATTGAGAAAAATTAGTTGGAGGAGATGCAACAAGGTGGCAAGCACATCGGAAAAGAGGCCCTAAACCTTAATCCACAGCTACAACCTTCTGAACGGAGAGAGCTAGGTCAGGTTATCAACAAATTTGCTACAGTATTCTCCTCATTACCAGGGCATACCAACAGGGCCTACCACAGCATTGAGACGACTCCGGGAACATGCTCAGGTTACCACCCTGCAGGATCCCGGAAGCCAGAATCCCAGCTGTCAACCAGGAAATCCAGTCAATGCTACGGATGGGAGTGATAGAGCCATTGTGCAGCCAATTAGTCCCCAAACCCGACTGCAGTGTCCAGTTTTGCCTGGACTTTCGCAAAGTCAATGAAATTTTAAAATATGATGCTTATCCAATGGCCTGAATTGAAGATCTTTTAGACAAATTAGGAGGAGCCAGGTTCATCACCACCATAGACTTGTGAAAGGAATGCTGACAGATTATTTTACAACCAGAAGACAAGGAAAAGACCGACTTTGCAGCCCCTTCTGGGTTGTATCACTTTACGGTGCTCCCATTTGACCTACATGGAGCCCTGGCAATGTTTCAACGACTAATGAATACTCTGTTGAGAACACATGACCAGTATGCCGGAGACTACCTGGATGACATAATAGTATACAGTGCAAACTGGGAAGAACACGTCAAGCACCTGAGAGCCATCCTAAGAACATTGCTCCAAGCTGAACTACATGTCAACCCTCAAAAGACACAGATGGCGTGCTTTCATACAAAATACTTGGGATACTTTGTGGGTCAAGGTAGATTTGACTTCTGTTCCCTCCCAATTCTAGACAAGTGCAAGCCTTCGTAGGTTTTGTCGGGTACTACTGACGCTTCATTCCTCATTTCTCCACCCTCGCTTCCCCCCTTACAGATTTATGAAGGCGACCAAGACCAAAGACCGAGCCTGGCAAACAGAGGAGACAGAAGCCGGCTAACCGATCTGGCAGTGTTACAATGTCCAGAATGCACAGCACACTTCTACTTACACACCAACGGATACAGGTCCAGGATAGGAGCAGTCATGTTCCAGAAAACAGGAGAAGCAGAAAGACCTATAGTGTTAATAAGTCGAATACTCCTATCACCTGAACTGAGTTATGCTAGCATTAAGAAGGAGTGCTTAGCTGTCAAATGGGCAGTTGAATCCCTGTGTTACTACCTGCTAGGAACACATTTCACCTTAGCAACTGATCACAACTCTTGGTCTGGTTGGCCCGAAACAAAGATACTAATCTGAGGATTCTGAGATGGTTTCTATCCCTCCAACCATATTTTTTTCGAACAGTCCACTGACCAGGGAGACTGATGGACCAGTCGATTATCTGTCATGCTTCCATGCCCTTCCCAAGGGGGGTCTGTAAGGAAGAGGGCCCAGAAAGCACAGGACACACAATCAGCCAGCAGAGGCAGGGTTAATGAGCTAGTAGGGGGCAGGACCCAGGAAGTCAGTGTGCCTGTTGGGTGCTTTTCTTTTTGTCAGAGGAAAATGAACAGAGTTTGGGCAGGGGTGCTTTCCCTCACAGTGTGTGTGAAGAGAAGCAAGAACTGCTAACATGGGCAAACTGAGACGCCAAGAAAAGCAGAAGAAGCCACAAGTTGACAGCCGTGTTGAAGGCTGACGTTACCTTTGCAGAGGAGTTGAAGCCTCGAGTTAACAGCCGTGTAAAAGGCTGTAGTGCAAGTTGCCATAGTAACCCACCTCTCCTTCGGAGAGAAAGAGAAAGGGAAACGGTGCGCTTTGGGTCAGCTGTGTGTGAAGCTTCTGAGAGATGCCACTGGTCTCCTGTGACATTCCAAAGATAGCAAACCTGCCACAAATCTTTAGAGAGATGCCCCGGTCTCCCGTGACATTTTTGAGGAGAGCGAATAGTGCGGCAAGCTTAAGAGAGATGCCCCTGTCTCCCATGACCTTTTGAGAATGAATAGTGCGCCAAGCTTCATAGAGACACCGCGGTCTCCCATGACATTTTAAAGAGAATAAACATTGCGCAAAGCTACAGAGAGATGACCCGGTCACCTGTGATATTTTTAGGAGAACGAATAGCGAGCCAAGCTTCATGGAGGCACACTGGTCTTCCGAGGCATTCTAAAGTGAATAAACATTGCACAAAGCTACAGAGAGAAGCCCTGGTTTCCCGTGACATTTTAAAGAGAACAAGCATTGCCCAAAGCTGCATAGAGAGACGCCCTGGTCTCCTGTGACATTTTAAAGAGAACAAACATTGCACAAAGCTAAGCGTAACCTGTGAAAAAATAAACAGGCCGATTCATGGAATTAATGTGCGCTGTAATTTCCGGGGCAAGCGTGCGAAAGCGTGCAAATCGCAGCGCAAGTGCGAATATCGCAAAGAAACCCGTGCACACCGATTCCTGGAAGTCTGTGCGCGTGTAAATCCCTGGATGTGCGCTAAAATTCTGCGTGGCGCACGCTGGCGCACCCAGAACCAGCCTTTTTCGGATGCCTAATGACCAGGTGTATGGGAGGTACAGGTTTCCACCTCACATAATACTTGACCTGGTGAGTGAGTGGGAGGATGACCTCACATCACCCACCCTGTACTCCCAAGCACTCAGCCCCCTGGAGAAGGCCCTCAATGTACTGCACTTTTTGGCCACTGCACCATTTCAGCAGACAAGTGCTATAGTGGGGGGGGGTCACAGGCCACGCAGTCACGCTGCCTACACCAGGTGTTGGCCATCATGACTGCGTGCCCATCAGTCCGCAGGCACATATACCTGCCCAGAACACCTGCAGAAAGGCAGGCTGCCATCCAGGATTTCCACGGGGTGGCACAATTCCCCAAAGTGCTAGGTGCCATTGATTGCACCCATGTGGCTCTACGTCCCCCCAGGGCATCTGAGCACATCTATAGAAACTGCAAGCACTGGCATTCCATCAATGTGCAGGTAGTATGTGATGCCAAGGGAATCATCACCTCAGTATATACCAACTATCCAGGGTCCACCCACAACAGTTTCATTTACTGAATGTCAACCCTAAACTGGGACGTAGAAGCTGGGCGGCATGGCGATACATGGCTGCTTGGTGAGTATAAATGCCACTGCGCATGCATGCATGTCAGATATTGAGTAATGTCACAACCCCACTAATGATAACACCACCTCCCCAGGGGACAGTGCCTACCCTCTGAGCACCCACACAATGACGCCAATTCGGAACCCCACCACGCCACCCGAGGTAAGATACAACACAGCCCATATTGCAACCCGGGGCATAGTGGAGCGCACATTCGGAGTGCTCAAGTCACGCTTTCGCTCCCTTGACCGTTCTGGTGGGCAGCTGTTATATGCTCCCTCACTAGTGTGCAGGATCATAGTGGCAACATGTGTCCTGCACAACGTTGCAACACGCTGGGGCCTGACGGTGGACATGGTGGTGCTTCCACATCCCCAACCACATGCACGCCAACTGCGCTTGGGAGGGGAAAGGGCACGTGGTGAGGCAGCCCGTACGCAGCTGGTGGCTAATTACTTCACATAAAATCACACCCCTGTGGAGTGCACACAGCCCTGGCACATACCAGCTGACAATCACTGATGATGACATAAGGGACAGTCAACTGTCACAACCATACAAGCCTGAGATTGGTCACCTGGAAGTGTTACATTGAGTGCATCCCTACCTACCCAAACACCCCCAATGCTGTGTCATCAAAAGACATACATCTATGCTGCTAAATTCATTACCCCCTTGCTAAATACAACATGAGAACAGTGCCATGTCACCCAACCCCTCCCCAGCTCCACCACCAAACACACCATGGCATGTCATGCAATGTGAAAGCAAACAAAGCAATGCACAAGACCTGACACAAGTGTCACAAAGTACACTGTCCCTAATGCAAACTGCGCACACACAATATGCTCCCAGCAATGTATAACTAACAGCACACATTACCATATACTTACCACCAACACAATGCTGCAACACACCTTGGAAAGATGCAAAAGCATGACAGTACTAATTTCAAGTAGTGGTAGTCTTACAACCTGAATACGCCAGCACATTGACCCCTTCCAACTGTAGAGTGTTGCTGCCACACAAATGTCTCACTGTACTGCATACAATATGAACTGCATCTGCAAAGTAGACGGCCTTGTGAAGACATGAGGAAGGAACCTGTAAATTAGGAGGAAGACATGGATGCACAAGCACATATCAATAGACCATGCAGTGTACAATACAACAACAATATCCACTAGCGATGTCTACACAGTATTGACTACAGACTGCCCACACAGCTCATGGGAGCCCAACGTCACTGTGTAATTCACTGTCACTTGGTCACACCCTTTGCAAGCCCATGGAAATGGGAAGCAGGAGGGGTGTGTGTCTCACAAACCCAAGCATCTAACCCAAACTCAGGACAAGCCTGCATGTGCCCAGCCGGAATACAGTGGATGCCCACGGGAGCCACACAAGGCAACACACTGTAAAAAAAAAATATCAAAAATCAAAAATGACCATGTGGAGGCCACGGGGGGTGGGGGAGGCCACCCATAAGGTTTGAGGAGAGGGTGCACACCAACACCCACCTGCGTGGATGTTGTGAAAAATAATACCTCCTTGGGCTCATGGCCTGCATGGCTATGCCATTGTGGGAGAACTGCTGTCGCTCTGCTCATCCTCTGCTGCTGCATCAGGAGGTGGTGGCACTATGGGAGGCAGCCCACGCAAAGCCCTGTTATGGTCCTCCATGGCAGCAAGCATGCGGGTCTGGAAGGTCTGATTCTGGAGGATTAAAGTGCGGAGATCCCCATGCAGCACATCACGTGTTGCCTGCATTTCTGCACGCATGGCCTTGCGTAATGCCCGGATCTCCTCACGTGCTGCATGCAGCTCAGCTGAGAGCGAACGTGTGAGCTGCTCCAGCTGCTGTTCTGCCCTTAAATTACTGGAATCCTCAAGTTCAACCAGAGTCTGCCTGAGGTTATGTAGTTCTACCCTCAGGGCTTCCCTGTGGCCCTGGGACTCTATTGATATGGATTCGCGCAGAGTCTCCAGTGCCGCCCGTCGGTCCCTGTTGGACACCAACATGTCTTCCCTGTGTGATTGGCAAATGGAGTCTGTTGCCTGCTGTTGTTGCTCCATCTGCCTTTCAGGGGGGATAATGGAAGTGGCCACCCTCTCAATTGCCTGAGCCATCATTTCTACTGATGCTGCCTGTTGGGTTGTCATACCGTACATGGAGTTTTCCCATACAGAATTGCCTGGTGGCGCACGGCCACCACGTCGACGGGCACCACACCTGTTTGGGGCAAGGCAATCTGCACCTTGCTGTGCTGGCAGTGCCTGAGGCTGCAGGACTGCATTCCCCCTCTGATCTGCTGGCCCAGGAACAGGATCAGATGCTGTGGAGTGTGACCCTGCATCCGTAACCACCAAACACTGACATCCCCATAGAGGGTTCTACCCCTGGTGCAGGTGGGTTGGACAGAACAGAATCCCTGCCAGAAACACTTACCTGCGACTGCACATAAGTCTCATCATCCGATTCAGCACCTGAATAGAGGTCTGGGGAGGTGCACCCAGAGACACCCCTGGACAGTATGGTCTGCAGTAACATTGGGTTTTCACCCATCACCACACCACGTCCCCCACTGGTGCCCGGTCGTGCCTGAGATTCCTCCTGGGTCTGCACCATCTCCTCAACCTCAACAGCATCAAGTGCATCATCACCTGCAAAAACATAAAAGACAAAAAATGGAAACAGGCATGAGCACCATAGCACACATATAGGCCGTGACAAGCCGGAGATCCAGTACATGATTTACAAATATCCCACATGACTATAACCCTGCCATGCATGCACTGTCAAAGAGTTGGAAGTGGAGTCAAAAAGACAGACACTGGCGAGAGCAAGATGGAAAAGCAACACATTTGCAGCATGTTGGGTAGCACTGGCATCACACATCAGGCTGTGAGTGGCATGTCCAATACACATTCATGACACATGCCACCACACAGATGTCATGTAGCATAGCCACGTTAAATTAGAAACTACAGCAATATGTCAGTGAATGAGTACTGTCACACATCCATGTCACATCGACATGATGCAAAGATTAATGCTGAATAGTGTTGCTAAATATGCATGTGCCACACACTGAAACACATCCAGTGTCCAATAATACAGTCATTGTGGGATGATCAATGGTTGGTCACTTTAACATTACAGGAAACATCTGTCATGTTCCACATGCAAACAGGCCCTAATAAAAAATGTCTGCAGCCCAATACTCCATCGGCCTGAATGGTGTAATCCCCAGCCAGAGAGGCAGAGGGCCACCAGCTTCAGTGCCAGGGAAGTTGGTGTCCTGGTGGAGCAAGTCCTGGGGCAGTATGATGCCCTCTTTGGAAGTTTGCGCGCCGACAATGAAGGATGGACCAGGATCTGTATGGACATCGTGACTGCCATTAACGCGGAGGGGGTGGCAGTCCGCGACTTGCAACATGTCAAGAAGCGCTGGGAGGACTTCAGGTCCAGGACCCTCAACAATGCCCGGCGCCTCTTGAAGGCTGCGGATGCCAAGGGGCACTGCGGCCACCTGTCCGACCACCAAATGAGGGCCCTGGAACACATATGCCCAGCGCTCCACGTCCAGGTCCTTGAGAGGCAGACCCATCTGGAGTCGAGCGGTAAGTGTACATGCATACTGATTGGACGCTGTGCGTGTGGTGGTGTGCCAGTAGTGTGCAGGTCGCACATGTGTTTTCATAGGGCCATGTAGGGATGTGTATGAACAGGGGTGTGAGGCTGCCACATGTGAGTCCTCTGAGGTGTGAGACACATCGATGGTGTATGTGTTGGTAAGCATGCTGTGCAAATGCAGGTGTGGGAGCACACGTTTGAATTTCTGTGTATGTACGTTGGCATGGTTGTGGTGTCACACATGGATGGTGGTTCCTGCTGCATGTATCGGCACTGTGTACATGTGCATGTGTGTGTATTTGACAATTGTGCAACTGTGATGCAACATGGATGCACGTGACACTGATATGTAGAAGGCTGAATGCCAGATGTGACATGTATGGCGATCGCATCAATGCGACAGTTGGAGGAGATGTAGACATGTATGTAAGTGTGGTGGCGTGTGTGCATGTCTAGTGCACTCCCTGTGTTTCATGTGATGTCAGGCTCACCTTCGGCTGTTCATGCTGTTGCATGTGTATGGATGTTGCTGCCTGGTGCATTATTGCTGTGGAAATGCTCATGTGTGTGAGTTGAAATTATATGTGTGTCGTGGAGTGTGATGCCATGTCTGACGTTTGACACTGCCACTCATGTGCAATTGTCATGTGTGTATCAGTCCATTGTACAGTGCCCTGATGTCTGTGTTTTATCTCTCCCTGTCTGCAGCGTCAACTGATGAAGAGGGCGGAGAGGGTGCTGTGGAGCACAGCGGCAGGGATCGCACCACCAGCCGGAGATGCAAGGCCCGGCTCCCCTCCCAGATTGTCATCTCGTCGGGGAGTGAGGAGTCTGGTGCCGCGTCCCAGGCCGCAGCTGCCGAGGGTAGGACCAAGAGGCAGAGGTCGGAGGTGGACTCCTCGGCAGCAGAAGGGGCAGCTGAGAGCCCACAGGGTCCAAAGGAGGAAGATGGCACGGAGTCATCCAGGTTGGTGGGGGGTTTGGTGGAGGAGGAGGCTGCGGAAGGGACACACACGGGGTCTGGAGGTGGGGATTCCACTGGTGCTAGTGGTGCAGTGCAGAGGCATGGACAGGAGGCAGCACAGGCAGCCGCGGAGGTGCCTGTGTGTAATCCTGTCCCTGATCCTGTCACTGCATCATCTGGCACCAGCAGGGATGCCTACGTCCAGACCCGTTTTCAGGGAGGGGATGAGTGCACAACAACTGGCCTTCCTCTCCCTGCAGATGTGGGTATCCGGGACTGTGTTGAGCCTGTCCTGAGTGGGATAGCGTTGCATCAACGGGGCATGCGAGTTGACCTGCAGTCTTTTTGTGGCGAGACTGCACATCGTCTCGCATGCCTCTTTGACAACGTTGACCTACTGGGACGGGTCACCGGTGCTGGATTCCTCCGTTTGCTGGACCTTCTTGCGACCCCCTCCTCACCTGAACCCCCTACGCGCCAATCGTCCTCCATGCCATCTTCACACCCATGTATCACCTGGGTACCCTGTGGAGCTGCCCCTGACCCAGCGGCCAGGCTGATGGAGGACACATCCCTGCCACAGTCGGGATTCGGACGTCCAGCAGGGGTGGCAACCACGACAATTGCACCCCAGCCGGAGGAGGATGTGCAGGCAGCAAGAGCCAGGGCACAGGCACAGGCACAGCAGCAGCAACATGGTGGGAGCAATGATGGCTCTGGGCCTTCAACATCGGAGGGGCAGTCATCGGCCATAGGGCAGGAGGACCCCGGATTTCAAGTGTCTTCCGTGTGGCAGCGGTTGGGCCACGCCATAGATGCGGAGCAGCAGCGGGCGGAAGAGGCATGGCTCACAATGGTCAGGGCAGAGAACTCCACGCGGAGGGCCCTGAGGCGGCCCGAGTGCCTCGAGGAAATTCGCAGGGAGTTGGAGATGAACATGTCGTCGTCCCTGCGAACCCTTGGGGCCATGGAAGAGGACCGTCTCCAGGACATTGAGTGGGAGTTCGATGATTCCCTGGCCCGGGACATCAAAAAGTGAGCCGTCGGACTAGCCCGCTGCCATTGTAAATAGTTAGATAGTGTTAGGTTTCCTTTCTGTTTTTGTTTATTTTGGGCCGCTTGGACAATGCACCACATTTTTGTATATAGTTCTTTATTAGGTAGTGTTTTTTGTAGGTTTCATTTCATTTGTTGGGCTCATGGACCCTGGATTGGTGATTTGTATATAGTTGAACAGTGGATGTTTCTCGTTTTTATTTTTATTTCACCATGGCGCAATGGATTTCATATATTTTTTTCCCTTGGATTTGCTTTGTTGGACTGAGACTTTGGACACATTTTCATTTGGATTTCTTTGAATTCTGATTTCATATTTTTTATTCTTTTCCGGACATGCTGCATTTTATTTCTTATTCCCATTATTGAGTGTTTTTTTTCATTACATTCATGTTGTGTTCAATACATTTTTTTTTTCATACTTCGATGTGTGGTATTCTCTCATTGGTTTCATGCATGTAATGATATGGGTTTTCACATTCACTTGCACCCGTTGTGTGTGTGTGACGGACATGTGTTCATGTACATACTTGCCATTCGGGTTGTATCATGCAATGGCCATTTCTCTGTGGGTGGATGCAATACTTGGTTGGGTCTTTGTACTGGAGTGGCGTGGGGTGTGATGTGGGTGGCCATGAGGCCCATGATTGAGGATCGTCATGACGTGGGTGCTGGGGGACATGTGTGGGACATGAGTGGGGGCCTGCTGGCAGGTGCCCCTGACTGCTGGGGGTGGGGGTGCTGGGGGACATGAGTGGGGGCCTGCTGGCAGGTGCCCCTGACTGCTGGGGGTGGGGGTGCTGGGGGACATGTGTGGGACATGAGTGGGGGCCTGCTGGCAGGTGCCCCTGACTGCTGGGGGGTGCGGGTGCTGGGGGACATGAGTGGGGGCCTGCTGGCAGGTGCCCCTGACTGCTGGGGGGTGGGGGTGCTGGGGGACATGAGTGGGGGCCTGCTGGCAGGTGCCCCTGACTGCAGGGGGGTGGGGGTGCTAGGGGACATGTGTGGGACATGAGTAGGGGCCTGCTGGCAGGTGCCCCTCACTGCTGGGGGGTGGGGGTGCTGGGGGACATGTGTGGGACATGAGTGGGGGCCTGCTGGCACGTGTCCCTCACTGCTGGGGGTTGGGGGTGCTGGGGGACATGTCTGGGACATGAATGGGGGCCTGCTGGCAGGTGCCCCTCACTGCTGGGGGGTGGGAGTGCTGGGGGACATGAGTGGGGGCCTGCTGGCAGGTGCCCCTGACTGCTGGGGGGTGGGGGTGCTGGGGGACATGAGTGGGGGCCTGCTGGCAGGTGCCCCTAACTGCTGGGGGTGGGAGTGCAGGGGGACATGAGTGGGACATGAGTGGAGGCCTGCTGGCAGGTGCCCCTGACTGCTGGGAGGTGGGGGTGCTGGGGGACATGAGTGGGGGCCTGCTGGCAGGTGCCCCTGACTGCTGGGGGGTGGGGGTGCTGGGGGACATGCGTGGGACATGAGTGGGGGCCTGCTGGCAGGTGCCCCTGACTGCTGGGAGGTGGGGGTGCTGGGAGACATGTGTGGGACATGAGTGGGGGCCTGCTGGCAGGTGCCCCTGACTGCTCGGGAGTGGGGGTGCTGGGGGACATGAGTGGGGGCCTGCTGGCAGGTGCACCTGACTGCTGGGGGGTGGGGGTGCTGGGGGACATGAGTGGGGGCCTGCTGGCAGGTGCCCCTGACTGCTGGAGGGTGGGGGTGCTCGGGGACATGTGTGGGACATGAGTGGGGGCCTGCTGGCAGGTGCCCCTGACTGCTGGGGGTGGGGGTGCTGGGGGACATGAGTGGGGGCCTGCTGGCAGGTGCCCCTGACTGCTGGGGGGTGGGGGTGCTGGGGGACATATGTGGACATGAATGGGGGCCTGCTGGCAGGTGCCCCAGACTGCTGGGGGGTGCTGAGGGACATGTGTGGGGGCCTGCTGGCAGGTGCCCCTGTCTGCTGGGGGGTTGGAGTGCTGGGGGACATGTGTGGGACATGAGTAGGGGCCTGCTGGCAGGTGCCCCTGACTGCTGGGGGGTGGAGGTGCTGGGGGACATGAGTGGGGGACTGCTGGCAGGTGCCCCTGACTGCTGGGGGGTGCTGGGGAACATGTGTGGGGGCATGCTGGCAGGTGCCCCTGACTGCTGGGGGGTGGGGGTGCTGGGGGACATGTGTGAGTCATGAGTGGGGGCCTGCAGGCAGGTGCCCCTGACTGCTGGGGGGTGGGGGTGCTGGGGGACATGAGTGGGGGCCTGCTGGCAGGCGCCCCTGACTGCTGGGGGGTGGGGGTGCTGGGGGACATGAGTGGGGGCCTGCTGGCAGGTGCCCCTGACTGCTGGGGGGTGAGGCTGCTTGGGGACATGAGTGGGTTCATGCAGGCATGTGCCCCTGACTGCTGTGGGGTGGGGTTGCTGGGGGACATGAGCGGGGGTCTGCTGGCAGGAGCCCCTCACTGCTGGGCTGTGGGGGTACTGGGGGACATGAGTTGGTGATCACTAGTGCAAGATGACATGTGGGTTGGCTGGGGGGCATGCCCATGGTGGATGGGCTGCCTGCGGGACATGACCCACACAGCCAATTCACATGTAGGATTCCCTGCGCACCCCCAGAAATTCATGTACCCCGCTCTGACAGCAAAATCGCGTGTGAAACTTCCCGCAAAGCCCAGTTATATTCGTGCCCCACTCGCACAGGGCCTATCACGTGTGAAACTTCCCGCGCACCCCAGGAATACACGTACCCCACTCGCACAGGGTATTTTGCGTGTGAAACTTCCCGTGCACCCCAGTTATACACGTGCCCCACTCGCACAGGGCCATTCGCATGTGAAACTTCCTGCGCACCCCAGGAATACACATACCCCACTCGCACAGGGCATTTCGTGTGTGAAACTTCCCACGCACCCCAGTTATACACGTGCCCCACTCGCACAGGGCCAATCGCGTGTGAAACTTCCAGCGCACCCCGGGAATACACGTACCCCACTCGCACAGGGCATTTCGCATGTGAAACTTCACGTGCACCCCAGTTGTACATGTGCCCCACTCGCACTGGGCCAATCGTGTGTGAAACTTCCCACGCACCCCACGAATACACGTACCCCACTCGCACAGGGCCTATCGCGTGTGAAACTTCCCGCGCACCCAGGAATACACGTACCCCACTCGCACAGGGCATTTCGCGTGTGAAACTTCCTGCGAACCCCTGTTATACACGTACCCTGCTCCAATCGCGTGTGACACTCCCCGTGCAGCGGGGTACGTGTATTCGGAGGAGTGCACAGGGAGTTTTACAGGTGTTTCTGTGGTTGGGGGCCTGTGCGCCATGTACGAGATTTGTGTGCTGTGCATGGCGCACGGGGAGGAGTTGGGGCATAACTGGCGCTGTTGCAGGGTCGCTGCGCCACTCTGCGCCACAGCTGGTTTTGGAAGCTAAAATCCATGAATACGCTGTGCGCGGAAATGGATTTTAGCGCACGCGGCTGGTGCAGAAATTCTCACGTGCACACTGTGCGCCAGCCGCATGCGCCACTTGTGCGCTGAATTCTATGAATTACCCCCAAAGTTGGTGTGTTTTTACCATTAACGATGGTCTAGCATTATCATTGGCAAAGTTGTTGTGACAGAAACCAATGTAACTGTGCAATTTCAGTCTTTTGTGGAGAATAATTACATTTTACATTATTTTCATTAAGAATTTCGCCCAAAACATGGCACAGAGACTGGCTTAATTGTTGGTCTAGTACAATACCCTTACGAACAACAACCTGTGGCAGCTTATCTTCTTGATAATATTTGTCCTCTAGTAGGCGTTGAGTACAGTGGATCATAAGCTTCTCCTCTCTGATCTTTCATGTTTCCTCTCCTTGTTTATTGGGCATCTCTGAGCATTCCAATAGATGGGGAGATCGCACATGGTTATGCTGGGTCCTTTCTCTTGATCTAATGTGTTTGTGATCTGCGGGGTACGGCAGGGCACACAGTGGTCACCCCTCCACTTTAAAGTCTATATTTGTTCACTGCTGCTAATCTTTTTTAAACATGGCAGAAGGTTCCACTCATGCAGCTGATACAGAGCTGTATCTGACATCCGATAGCCTTTGTTTTGACTCTATTACCATTTCCTGCTGCTTGGATGAAGTGGAACAATGGGTACTGGAGAATGTCATCCTGGTCAAACAGTGTCTTCCCTGCTATCCATGGATCAGTGCTGCAGATTCCCCCATGTGCCAGCCACATAACCGCATAACAACGTTGATGTAATCTCACCCAGGAGAATCAATAACACTGTCCAGTAGGACAAGATGGTAGGCAGTGCACATAACTACATGGAAACAAAACCCATTATTCTAGCATGACTGCCTTATAATGAAAAGTTGCAAATGCAACACACCAGCGCACGAAGTCACTCTGCATGACAAAAGTTGTGGTCCGGTGCAGATACATTGTCAAAACAACCTTTGATATTTCAAGTTATTTGTGAACAGGTGTCCTGTATTGCACACGCAAGTTACATTTTCTCTGATTTGTAGGGGGTTTTCTCGGCCTCGTTGTCCGTGTCGGCTCCCTGGAATGTGCTGTCACGCCCTTGACCGGATACTTTGGCAGACTACGGTCTCCTTGTAACTGGTTTCTCGTTGAGTGTCTGTCACCACAGGTATTGGGGAGACGCTGGGTACTCGTTGACAGCAGGCGCTTTAAACTGCACAGCAGGAACATGTTGTCCCTCAGATGATGGGCATTAACGACTCGTTTTTCACATTCCCAAATGGTCTGGTGGTTTGCACCTTGTGTTTTCTAACCTTCATTCCATCACCGCGTTTAATGAGTTTGTGCCCCCTGCAGTGGAGATGGTGTTATCTGTCGCGCAATGATTCAGGCTGAGCAAGATTTAGAGTTAGGATTGGCCCTAACTGCTATTTGGATAAGATCAGAAGTCGTTCAGTTGTATACTTTTTATGGCGCGGCAAGGCAATTATCGTGCTGCGAGTCCCCAGCTCCCCAATGCGAAGAAGCCCCGCCTTGTCATCTCCCATCTCTGCGTATACATCCGCACCTGCAGACTGACAAGGAAACTAGTTCCATGTTGGAGACAAGGGGTCTTCAGATATGGTCTCTGTCTAGATGTAATCCCTTCCATATTGACAATCCGCGCTCGCTGAGTAACACAACCCTCAAAGCTGTAGCAGGCACGAGGCTGTGTGCAGGATGTGTTATCCTTTTCTCTGACAGGATAGCACTGGGGAAGGGATTATGTGATTAGCAGTGCATGTGTTTCAAACATCTTTCTATTCCCTTAGACTGCCGCTATCGGGACAGCGGTATGAGTAGAAGCAGATGCACTAGTTGTGTGTGGTGCATGCACTGCCCCAAATGGTAACTTCAAAGCAGCCATTACAGCTACAATGACGCAGATTTACAGAGCTGTTGCAGAATGAAAGCAAGGGACGAGGAATATTCTGCAATGTGCAGAAGTTCAATGGATTTACTGGCGTGAAAGCATATAAAACAGAACTCAGGCAAATGTTGTGTCACATTTCATAGTGCTGTATGTGTGGCAGATGTAAGCACGGAAAACGCGGCACAAGTACAATGTCGAATTGGCAGACCAAGTTGTTCTTTGTACTTTAGAGTTGCAACACAGCCTCTGTCAATGCAAAGCAGACGTTGAGGGGTGAGCGACATAAAACGTAGTTGTTGAAAGTTCCCAGTAACTGAGGACACATTAAATATCACACTTCTGCATCCACTGAGTCGTCTCACCTTATAAACTAATATATGATCTAAACAGTAAACATCCCATATTTTCTGTAACCACCAGGGACCCTGAGACAAATATCCACTCCACCCTTCCTCACTGGCATCGAGTAACCAAGGACAGTGAGGGCTAACAAGAAGGTGGGCTTGGTTCGGGACATTTTGGTCCACAAAATGTGAATGCATATTTGTGATTTTAGGGATCCCATCAGTTTAGGGTGGAAGTGCCATGGCTCCATCCCCAAGTGTTCGCACAACAGTCCCTTGGGGTAGTGGGGCAGACCCTCTACCCCAGGGGATCAATCTGGAAAAGAACATTTAAAATGGTAGGGATATGTAAGTACGTAGCGTAAATATTCCAGGAGAGAATGCATTACTTGACTAATTCCATTCCTGTGAATTTCAGAAAGTGTTTTGTTTTGGACCCTGGGTTATTAACTCATGCAGTGCCACAGGGGGAGTTTCCAAATAAACTTTGTTTAACTTCTTATAGCTCTCACACTGCTATCGATATGGGATGATCTAAAAAAACAACACAGACTCCAACGTCAAATCAGCACTAATACTACTTGATCTTTCAGCAGCCTTTGACATAGTCCACCACAAAACACTCACCAAAAGACTCAAAGATATAGGAATCGGCAACACAGCCTTACTCTGGTTAAAATCCTGTGTTCTGGCACCTTGAAGCGTCTTTTTTGTTAGATGGAATTACAATAATAGATCTTAGACTAAATAACCAGACAGACTCAAAGCATATGGCATGGTACTACTTTACTATCAGTTAAATATCAGTTTAATAAACCAGTGTTATCTGGCCGACATCGGACTGATGCTTGCTCACTCACACAGTAACTTGATTACAGTGTGTTATACCCCAATATACATCATCTATGACATCATTCTGCATGGAAAATTACAAAACTTACAGAAGGGCAGGATTGGTTAAGGGAACACATTTACTTATAAAATATATAGGTATTAAAGCTTCATTGGCTACGCCTTGTCTGTAGGGCACACCTTGAACTACCTCTAAATGCATACAGTACTGATTATGATGGACAAAACAAATCAGGGGATTGGCTCTTGCAATGTTGTGTGTTAGGTTGTCCCCAACCCCACTGATTAGTTGGCATACTATCCCAACCTTGGATTTTTAGCTGCTTAGCAGCACGTACGTGAAACAAAACTTAGATGTTTGAATCAAATCAGACTTCTCCCCATTTTCCCAATTAGACCATCATCTGTCATTGGTAGGCCATCAGCCAAAGTCTTCAGTTTGAAGTTGACCTTGTTGCTGCTGTCTGGAACATTCAAGGGAGTAGGAGCACACTACTATCTCAGTTTAAGGCTCTAATGAATAGCCTCTGCTTTCAACTTCTGAGTCACATGTGAGTGGACCACAAATTTGTCAATTTCATCCTTCCATTTACTGCTATTTGATTTAATTATGCAAGGTGTGGTTGCTTCTCTTGGCCTCTAGAGACTTGCTCACTCTATTTCATATGGACTTTAAACACTTTCAATTGACCAGCAGTTTGTCTCTCACAGATGTTTTTGTCTTCCTTCATCTGAGAAGAATGTCTCACCTTCAGAGCTGATCCATGTATTCTGCTCTGTGCTTATCCTTTAAAAATAGAAGCTTCGCTCTGGGCCAATCTTCACTTATCGTCAAGTTTACTAACGGGGGCTCTCTTTTCATGCCTTCTGATTCTTACAGCTTCGGCTTGTTTCCGAGGTAGCTTGGTTACACTCAACATGAACCATCGTCCACTTTTCTATTATGGCTGTCTTTGCCAAGTTATATATTCCTCTATAGCAACCAGGGCCGGCCTTAAGGACAGCAGCACCCTGGGCGAAATGGTGCTCCCCCTCAGCCCCCCCCCGTTGCCCCTGGTTAACAGGGGGTGTGGCGGAAGGGGCAGGGCCAGGATGGGGCACTTTCTCTAATACATTTTTTTACCCTCCTCTATCTGGCAAGGTGGGAATGATATTAAAAGGGCGCGTCAGCAGCCCCTTGTCATTGAATGAGCCAGCTGCCTTGGGTGCATTCAATGAAAATGAGGTGCCTGCCATGCCTTCTGCCACAACGCCACCTTGGGGGAGCCTTTGAAAGACTCCCCTGAGCTGGTGTGGTGGGGGGCTAATGGCACCTTTTGTCATTAGGGGCACCCACGGCAGAGGGGCACATTTTAAATGTGCCCACTGCCGTGGGCGCATTTGACAGCAAAAGCCCGCCTGCCACGCCTCCTCCCACTATGCCAGCTCAGGGGAGCTCTTGAAAGACTCCCCCGAGCTGGTGTGGTGGGGGCTAATGGCACGCTGTGGGGCGAGGCGCCCCGGGAGGTCGCCCGGCTCGCCCCCCCAAGGCTGGCTCTGATAGCAAGCTTCTATACGTTATCTTTCTACCTTGCGTTACTGCATATTTACAGTCACTGGTCAATAAGTAACTTCATTTATTTTAAGATTCATGATCACTTGACTTCAGATTCATGTTACTCTTAGTGCTCCAGTTACTTCCTTACTTAGTATTTTCATATAATTTCAACATAGGTCCATATATATTCTTCATTACATCACTATGTCCTTGTCATATTTCATTTAAAGTCCATCTATAATATTCATTGATGCAGTCTGACATCTTGGCAGGCGACATCCTTCCATCTAACATTCTTCCATGCGACATCGTTCCACACTTTCAGTGCGAGGATACATTCTGTATGGTTGACTAAGTGCATAACACCTCCCATATACTGTAAGTGCTATAGCAAAGATGCAAGGGGTCCCATCTATAGCTCTTCTGCGACTGTTCCAATAGGACATCGGTGGTGACTGGCAGGATAATGCTTACCTGCTCCTCTACAGTCCCCCCTCTGGTCAAATGTTCAAACATACTCTCTTCTTCCATAGTCCTTATCCTCCTCTCCTCTTCATCATTTATTAGCATTTTTTCTGCAAAGTGCTTCTTTTTTTGGTATCCAAATCTTTGTCACCCCCCAGGAATTCTGCATTCTTTATGTGTTCATCCACACTCAAAGTCATGTGGCAGCACTCTCCAGATGGTGAGCAGAATATCCAACGTCCCACATATCTTTTCCGATCCTTAAGATAATAGAACTTGGTTCCTGGAGGTGCAAGAGTGCTTTTCTTTATATTCTCGCAGGTACTGGCTTCATTTTGCATCTGCTCACACGTTCCAATGTCAATGTCAATCATTATATTCATCCCAATAGCTTTCTTGGCTGTCTCCTTGCATTGTCCCACAGTGATCCTTATGAGACAGAATCCTGGCAACACGAACACTAGTATTGCTACAAGTATATTTGCTAGCCAAGTTGGAACCCATGAGAACAGAGATGTAAACCAGTTATCTTCAATATCATCTACTTCCTCCACCCTCTTTGTGTGCAACATTTACAATATAGTTCTTGCTTCTGTCAAAGTTCTGTTCTCATCATGGGCAGGTGTAAATGTACATCAAGGAGGCCCAATCTTTGCACACACGCCTCCTTCCATTGCTGTAATTATGTCCAGAACATATCTGTTCTGGATGACCATAAACCTGAAATCCCTAATTTCTTTTTGAATCTCATTGAAACCTTTTACTGTCTAATTTATTGTTTGAACAGCTCCCATCTTGTAATCTGTAACCACTTGGCATTTGTTGCAGCCAGGAGTCCTGGCATGAATATAGTTGTAAGTATCACTGCTGTTTGGCTAAACAGTTTATGTTTATCTGAAATGTCATAATATGCATCGTCTGATTTTGCTGAAAAAGAATTTTCTTCCTTTTGATGATAGAGATTGAGCAATCTTTTCTTTCTTAAGTATGCATCCATTTTCGGGAAACAGGTTGTCTGCAAGTCACTTTGTGGTACTTACAAGGCTCGTATACTTATGAGTACCAATGAGTACACTCCTCCCCACTTTAGCAGTAACTTCATATATGCTCTAGAACCAAAACCCCAACAGTGATCCACCAGTACTACTGTTCCTTCCTTCATGCCTGGAACATCAAAAATTCAACCACACTTGAGATTCTTTCCTACTTTCTTTGTCATTGGTTCGGAAACATAAGAACGCATCTTTCAGAGGTAGTACTTTCAGGGGTAACCCCTCATCATCGACCCATATTAGCAATCTTGCAGTCTTATGGCACTGGTCTTTACATTCCATTTCTGCATTCATCACAACTGCTTCCCATTGTCCAGTTAATGCTAATGTTTTGCCCACAATGATTCCTTCAGCATATCCTTCAGTAGTAAGTACTGTTCCTTTTATTCATAGTTGGCCCTCTTTCCCAGCATTCTCTCTTTCCTCGCCTGTCTTCACATTTGAGTTTCTTATTTGCTTATGTCTTAATTCCTGCTCCATTTAATTCCAGACTGTTCATACTTTATTATATTTTGATTCTTGCTTTTCACTTAACTTTATATCTTGTACATAATTGTCTTCTCTTGACAATGTTGCTTTATTCACCCATACTATGGATGCTGTCCTGCCTTGAAATTGTCCTCTGGTTAGGCAAAGTGCAAGGTGCATTAAGCAATGTGCCTTTTTCACTGAAACATCCTGAGATAGGAATATTTTAGATGTCCCCAAAGCGTAAGGTATAAGGGAACACACATAGCAACTTTCGTCTGATGTCCTCCTTCACACCTTTTGCATTTGCTGGTATCATATGTTATTTTTTAACTGAGCCTAACTGTCAAGGTATGTGATTATGTCTTTCTGGTTGTCCTCAACATCCCTTTTAAATTGAAACAACCTCCTAGTTATATTGTAAAACAGGCTGTCTGTGCCTTTAGTGGGGACAATAATAGATGTTTCATTAATACCTTCTATATCGGTACTACTTTTTTCCATGATTTGAATTGCCATAATAAAGAGAAAAATACAAATCATAAGACCCATAAAAATCCTCATAAATATCAAGTGAAAACCTATTGACTTTCTGGGTGTCAATGAGTCTCTAAAATGTTGAGGTCTCTCCATGATACATTCACTTTGATGTGCAAATGTGTTAGCTCCTTTTAAATCACTTCTATATCAAAAGCTGGAGTATTACTGCAATTATCACTCTCCAGACAATACAGATGTTTTTTGGGTCCACTAAAAATGTAATAATGGTTATTCCTCATCGAACTAAAGCTGGATAAATCTGCAATACGTAGGAAAACATAACAGATAAGAATATATATACTAGTGTTTGTACGGGTATCATAAATGGTAGTTGATACTCTTTTCTTTGTCAAGGTCCAGACACTTTCCTGATTGTCTTTTAAATTCTGTCTAAAGGAGTATTCCAAGGTAGCTTTAAGTCTATTTTCTCCTTGTCAAATCTGGAACCCAATGATCTTTAGTTGATTAAAAAAGATGTTAAATCCTAAAATATAGTGCTTATGTTCACTTCATCCTCCTTGTCTTTGTTCTTAGCCAATTAGCGGGTCAGCATACGCAGAACTACTTGTCTTCTTCTCTTGTGATGTCTTCATGAGGAGCAGATGTTTCGCCTTTATGTGTTTTGATTTTGTGTAGATGTAGCCACACTCTCTGCCCCTTCTATTTCATGGCAGTGGGGCTTGCTTCCTCTACTTCACAGGGACCCTCAAAATGAGGAGTGTTCCAGGTGGGTATGAATTTTTGCACTAATGCCTGGTCTCTCTGATACAGGATGTCTGAACAGATCTTCTGTTTCCTGGTATTGATTGTTGCTATGGCTTCCTTTTGACCTTTCTCTCAAGTTTCTTATATATTGAGACATGAAAGTAACACCTGCAATCATTGTTGTTAAATAATAATGCATCTCATCACCTAATGCCCTCCCTACACTGTCAGTAATAATTCTTACCCTAGCTGGAGGAGTCAATTGGTTCTCATATGACATCCAATCACTGACTCATGAGAGTCAAATGGTGATCCAAACCAGGTTGGTTTCTCTATGCAAACAAATCAAGGGGCAGACAATGCAACTGCCCCCTTTTTTTTTAAAAGGGATTTAAATGTTGGCTATTCTCTCTTTAAGAAGTTCATTTAGTTTCTCACAGTTACCATTGTCTCGTGGATGATGAGCAGATACAAATGTGTTCTTTATACCTAACAAAAGTAATATCTGCTCAAAAAGCTCATTTACAAAGTGTAGTCCATTTTCAGACCACAAAATGTTGCACACTCCCACCTTGGGAACACCTCACGTACCAGAAACTCAGCAGTATATGAGGCATCAGGATGGGTGCATGGTCCTGCCTCAATCCATCTAGAAAAAGGACATACTAAGACCAGCATAGATCTATAGCCATTACTTATCGGTAGCATATCTACATAACCTATATGCAAATGTTGAAATGGGCCATTTGATCTAGGGATTGCTAATCTTAATGTTTGCAAAGTGTGTCTTGCAGTAAACCTCTGAAACACAATGCAATGCACAATGAACTGTGCCACATGTTCCAGGAAATTGGGCGAGAACCATTCTTCTACAATTGTTGCAGCTAGACTCTCTCGAGTGGAGTGTGCTGGGTAGTGAAGCTGCTCCAGCAGTAATCTCAATAATGCTAGAGGCATTACTGTCTTTCCAGTACTATCCTGCCTCCAAATTGCCTCAGTGGGGTATAAAGATAAAGAACACTCCTGCTTTCTCCATACATCCTGTTCTTCTTGTGGAGCTCAACCTTGTATTTCAATTAACTAGACAATAAACAACATGTTAAAACCCACCAACATGCATCGTCCTGTCATTTGTTTAAAACTTTCTTTATCTAAACTGAATATGGAAATTAAATCTGCTAGTTTAGAATCTGCTGAGCATTTTCCAATTGCTAGTGTTAATTGAAGAGTCAATGCTTCTATACGCCTATCCAATAGGGCCACATGTTGCACTGGAGTGCCGTCTGCACGGAGGAAGCCCCTCCTTTTCCATTGTGACAAATCTGTGTGCACAATTGATGTCACATAGGCAGAGTTCAGAGTACACCATCACTTCCTCACCCTCAAAGCTTCTCAGTGCTTCAATGAGCGCCACTAATTCTGCAACCTGTGCTGAGTATCTCAAAGTCATCCTCATGCTTGTTACAACCTCAAATTCACCTTCTCTATTCAGCTTTACTACCGCTGATCCCGTATGCCTTTCCGCAGTCATCTAATCAAATTTTGAGGAACCATCAATAAAACAACTTCCACCCTCTCAATAGCATTTTCTCTAACTTGGGGGATTTCATTATAGTTCTCAATATACATTGTACAATCATGTACATAGCCATCCACTGTCTTACACTTAACAAATGTAACCACAAGGTTAGAAATGATTACCTCATACCCCAACGCTCTGGGTTCAGTGAATGTACTTTTGTTTTTTCTAAAATTGCAAATAATGCATGCTCTACAAATAACGTTACTGAAAACCCCATCTTTATACTTGAAGCTTTTTCAATTGCAAATGAAGCAGCAGCTAAAGGTACTCCCTTCATTACTGGATCTAAAATCCACCTATAACATGCCAATTGTTTATGCCCATGTCCTAATGATGTCTTCTGTGTAAGAACTGCTGTCATGAATTCTCAATTTGAATGGGAGAATAAATCAAATTATTCGCTATCATTTGGAATCCCCAACACAATGGCTGTACTGATTGTTTTTTTCAATTCCTCAAATCCTTCAGTCATCTCATCTGTCCATTTTATTGTACTCGTATCTACTTATGCATTTTTATGTCCTTTTAAAAGTGGTTGAATATATGTACTGCAATCGTAACCCAGACCCTGCAATAATTGCATTAAGGGCGTGAAACAGGGCTGTCCCTTGGCAGCAACAATATTTCATCTGTTTATATCAGATGTAAAAGATGTATTCTCTGACGACCATATGTTCCCCCCTAAAATGCATGGATCACCCATCAACTACCTAGTATACGCTGACGACCTTGTACTAATAGATCAGACACCGATAGGTCTTCAGTGTAAAATGAATCTTATAGATACTTACATAACATCTAACGGGCTGCAAATTAACAGACAAAAATCTGAAATCCTGATTTTGGAGAAACTACCAGGCCCACATGGAAGGGGTCGCAAATTCAACTGACATATCGCCAAGGAGCCAATTCAGCTTGCAAAACATACAACATACCTAGGCATGACAATCAGTGCGAGCAAAAACGACGCACCGTGGGCAGAAGTAGCGAAAAGTAGGTGGCGTCGGCTGGCATATCAGGCCTGTTTGATTAATGACAAATATGGAAAATTCTCGCTAAAACCTATCATTATGTTTTTCCAACAAAAAGTTGTGCTAGTTTAATTTATGGAAGCGAAAATGCATTTGGCTGTTCTAGTGACTTATGGAACTCAATAGAAAACATCTTTTGGACTTGAGTGCTTCTTTTACCGACGGGTACTGTAACTACATGCATACGATATGAACTAGGTTTAATCTCTATAAACGCAAGAGTCTCATGGAATCTCTTGAGTCTGTATCGTAAAGCAATGTTGAAGACACCAGCACCACAATTTGAAATTCTGCACATGCCAGAATCCGCGAATGACTATACAATTCTTTTTAAATGGAATCGGCTTTGTCAAGATCTGTTAGGAGAGTATGACATCACTCAATCAATGCTAATAGAAAATCCAGAGTAAGCCAAGAAGAAGATGTGGAGGCTGGACTGGATTAAGACCTGTGACCTAAGAGCCAAATCTAAATCATTGCATGAAGCACCAGGCGAGGCGAAAGCTTTTAATCAACGTCACTCCTATTTAACTCGCCTGCCAAACCAGCACGCAAGAGCACACTACATGCGCTTCAGATTAAATGCATTTCGTACAAAAGAACGCATATGTATCTGGCCAAAATATGCAAACCTTAACCCCATGTGCCGCAGAGAAACGTTGAAACATTTGATTATGTCATGCCCGAATCTTGAGCAGCAAAGAGGACTTATCTTTGCCCCAGTTATTAACAACTAATGTTCAAGGAGCAGTGGAGAGTGGTGGAAAGCTCTCTTTGAAGTATCAAGTAGAGCATTCCTATTTCCTTTGATAAACTTCCTTTATGTTCTAAAAACTCGGTTAGAAGAATAGGAACCTACCTAAGTGATTAGAGACAAACAACAAAGCCTGGTAGTGTAAAGGGCTTGTCTAATTGAACTGGAGATGTCATAACGGACTGGTTAAAGATATCAGGAGGGAGGGAGGGAAGGAAACGACAAGGCTAACTTTGTTAAGCGTTGTTAAGTGTTGTCTTGTTTTGTCTTCTGTTTTTTTTAAAGGTTGAACAAACCAATAAAAATATATATTTTTTTAAATAATTGCATAGACCTAGAAACTGCTGCATTTCCCTAACTGTTTCAGGCGCTACGATTTTCATAATTTCCTCTGCTCTTTCAGGTGTCCATTTTCTCCCCTCGTGAGAGTCACACACAAGACTTCTTCTTGAAATCATTGTAATTTCTCCTTGCCTACCTTGTATCCTTTCTGAGAGTATAGTAATGAGTTTAACTGAGTCTTCTCTGCACATTTCTTCTGTCTCACCGCACACCAAAATATCATCCACATACTGAATTATTGCACTTTCGAATTGGACATTACTCAAGTCCATCAGGAGAACTCTGGTAAAAATTGAAGGGGACTCACAGTACCCTTGAGGCAAACGAGTGTGTTTCAGGCTGATCATTCCATACGAAAAGGAAGTTAAATCTTGTGAGTTTTCATGAAGGGGTATCGAGAAAAAATAATTTTTAAATCGCAACTGTAAAATATTTGACTGGAATGTTACACAATATTGTCACAGGATTTGGAACTAAAGGAAACTCAGCTTTGACTATATTGTTTAAAGCATGAAGGTGCCAGATAAATCCCCATGAGCCCACCTTTGATTTTTTGACAGGATACACGGCTGTGTTAAAGAATGAATCTGATGGCACTAATATGCCTTGCTTCATCAATGCAGAGATTGTTTCAAACATACCTTCATCTGCCACTCTAGACATGGTGTATTGTTTGGCTTGTGGTGAGAGAGCTCCTGGTTTTAATTTAATTTGAACTGCCCCTATCCCCTTTAAGAGACCTACATCATTTGGGCTCTTGGTCCAAAAATGTCTGCCACTTTCTGTAAGTCTTTTGAAAAAATGGTGTTGTCTGTTTACCAATGCCATTCTCTGCGGTAGTTCTATATTCTTCACTTTAATCCAATAAGTAAAACACTAGTTCATCATTAGAATAGTCAGCTCTAAACAATTCTTTATATATCAAATCTGAAAGCCTGTATCCTTCACTGAGGGCTATCACTGTCCACCATCCTCTTCCCTCATCATCTGTTTCATGCAGCATCACCCGTTCCTCTCTGACTACTGCTGCTTCTAATTCTAAGGAAATTATCTGCCATTCCTCATAGTCCAGGGGAATTTCTGGCCTACACACAAATTCATCAGGTATTCTCAATATTTTACCTTCCAACTTTGTTAACAAGATAATAGTACTTTTTCTTTCTTTTTTCACCTCTTCTTTTCCTCCTCTCAAATGTGTTTACTCACTTCAAACTGGTGGTAGGAAATTATTTTTTTTCTCTCCTATTTCTCTCTTTTAATTATAATTGTAATCATTTAATTATTATGTAATTCAATGTGATGAATAATTGATGTTTTTATATGTGTATTGAGATAACAGGAATTTGTTGATTATGAAAGGTTAATTTATAACCATATACAATAAAAATAAATAGTCATTCAATACAAAAATACTTCTGGATGCAAAGGTGCCCCTCCAAATGCTTTCTGGGCTGTAAAGGCTAATATAAACTCTCTCACATTTATATAGTGTATCCCTGAATCCCTGAAGTAGAGCACACTATCCCTTCAACAGTAAAAGATATTGTCATGGTAAGCTTTGTCATTAAATCACATTATATTATATTAAGTGGCATTGACATGTCATGATCTCTTATAGAAATGTGCAGTTCATTTGTAAAAGTAACTCAATGTGTCACCCCAGAGAACCCTTGAGTATTCATGGCAATACACGACATTGGGTATTTTCCCTCATGGACATAGGAATAAGTAACTCCAGTGTATACTAATAATGAAAATGTCTTGCCTCCTATCGTCACCATACCCTTGGTTCCTCTTGGGGGTATGGTGTCACTTATAGTACTGAACACATCAAGTCACTCTGTGGGCTGTCCTATTTTGTAAATATTTTGTATATAATGTCATCTCTGTACTCTGTACCTGTGAAAGCATTTCCTCCTGTCACAGTCACACTCCCCATTTTTGATGTGGGTGCCTCCTGCATTCCTGAAGTCATGCTCTATTGTGACCCCATAGGCTGGTGTACCTGTATTTGCTGTGGTGTGCATGTTATGTATGCATGGGCACCTGCTGTGGTTGCCCATGCAGCGATTGCATTTGCAGCAGTGCTGGCTGCCTTTGCTGGAGTTGCGGCGCATTTGTCTGAGAATACATGTGATCTTGGGTATAATATTCCTGTGGTTCTGCATTATATTGTGGAGTATAACTCATCCCCCCACTTGGAGCTTGCCAATTCTGTTGCATGCCTCCTCTGCAAGTGCTAGCTATATGTCCCATTTCCCCACAATTCCAAGATTGCTGTGTCTGTCCACCATTAAATCCCCCTCTTCTCTGAGAGTTTTGAAATCCACCTTGTCCTTTTCCTCTAAACCCATTTGCCCTTCCTCTTGGCCAAAAAGTGTACCTGCTCTAATCTGCGGGATATCAAGTGTTGTTTTGCTGCCCTGGCTGTATCTCCTGTGTCACCCCTGCTTCATTACTTGTCAATACTGCTTCCTCAATGGCAATCTTAGACAACGTCTTCTGAACTAACTTTGCCTTACTTTCTATTCTGAGCTTTCTTCTTATTTTTGACCTTCATTAATCGGCAGTGATACACGTTTGTCAATTGTATCTCTGGCCAAAGCTTCACTACCATTCCAACCTATCTTTTCAATTGCCTTTACAATGGCTCAGGAAGCGATTGACACAAAATCTAGTAAAATAATGGCAGTTTTATCCCAAGGTTCACGTCTCCTGCCTCCATCTGTTCTGAATATCTTAATTATAAACAATAGGATCTTCATCCTCTCCCATTTTCCTAGTCATAATCACACCGATATCTCATGTATTGGGATATTGTACTCTGAGCTCTCACCATACGTCTACACTGCAATTATTAAATGGCACTCCATCGTGTGTCGTGTTTTGGGATTTGGGTTGTTTTACCGAAGTGTAAAGATTTGTGGCGGAATGGATCATAGTCAATTTCACCTCAGATCTATTTTCACTTTGGCAAAACAACCCAAATCATGCCATACTCCAACCCCCTACCCGCTACTTAACTTTTTTTCTCCCCACCACCTCCACCGCTCCTCCTGCACCCCTGCGGCATTGATTCATCCCTACATCACGGGTCAGATCTGACACTGCAGGGTCCCCTTTTCTTTGTTTTTCACATCCCCGCTGACCCAGCTCCCCTTGTTCACTATAATGCCATTTGAATGGGAGATTTGATGGCAATGATCATATTCAATCAAATCTTTGATCAAATCTCTCATTTGAACAATTTCTTTCGGTCACCTTGGGTAATACCGTGTTTTGTGCAGTCACACCTGCATATCCTGCTCGCTTCCAAATGTTGTCAGTTCTTTCCCCTAGAATAGCTGCTAGCAGCCCTTTTATGCGACCTTTATCTAACATTATTCCTGATGTCATCCTTTCTACTTCATAAATCCATTTCCCCCACCGGAAGTTAAACTCAGCAATTTACACCTTAAATTATCCTTATCCATCTAATGCCATGGTATATATTGAGGTTGTCCTCCCCCTTCTCCAATAATCGGAATTGCGAAAAACCAGATTCATAATCATATTTACCTACACTTCTTGTCTTCACAGCAGGATTGGCCTCGCCCAATTGTTTCCTTCTTGGTAATGATCTTAACCTATTTTCTCATGGTGGGGCTACATCCCCTGCACTGCGTGAAGGTACTGGCGGTTGCTCAGTATATGGCATTGATTCTGGTGTCCTCTTTTTAGGATCCTCTAAATCTGACAATTTTACCCCTTTATCTATGCTCAATTCTTTTGAAAACCTGCACACGCCCTCTCCTTGTGTAATTTCATTCTCCTCCCTTTCCTTATCTGAAATTAGCTTGTGTGATTATTGTCTCCTTTCATGTCATCAAGATCTAATCTATTAAAAGACAATTTTTCATACTTGTCTTTTATGATGTCACCTGATCTACCTTCGGTTCCCTTTATTAGGGATCCTTCTATATGTTCTTGTGTTTCGTACCTTCTTTTGTCCCTCATGTGCCTATATAGCTTCCCAAGCCTTTGATCTACGTCCTCAGTATCCTACCCGCCAGGCCATGCTGACCGTGATATTCCTTGTAGCTCCTTACGGGGCTGTTGTGACCCTCTCGCCCCCCCCCTGTCATTCTTGTGTATTAAAGTGCACTATGCTCCTATGGCATAATATTCTATTTCATCATCTTTTAATCCCCCACTCTTATTCATTTCTTCTTCTCCTCATCACCCTTAATTCGTCTTCCTCTCATCTTCATTGCAACCTACCTACTTTCATTCTTTGGGCCTCTATTTCTTCCCATTTCTTCTCTTCTAGTCTCTTCTCTTTTCTCACCTCATGTCTTCTTTGTTCTTCCCTTTGTCTCTCTCTTCCTTGTATGCCCTTTCATCTAGCCCGCTGCTGCTTTTAAGTCCTTCAGAGAGTAAAATCCCTTCTCCTTTGCATCTGCACTCTTAACTTCAGGAGGGTAAAGGGGAGCCCAAGCCATGTTATCCTCTCCTTTATTGAGCATCCATTCCCTACATGCTGGATCTTCCTTCTCACTCTGATATGTTTTCCAAAGCTCTAAAATGGCTTGCTGTAGCTATTTCCCCTTATATGTGGCATGCATATATGTCGTCATATGCAACAATACATCTTTTGACAATGATCCTTGAAGTCATGGCATGAGTGTCTTTTTGGTGGTGCCTTGAACCCATTCCAAATTATATTTCCTTAATTTGGCATTTTATCTAGGTAGTCTCCTACATAAATGTAAAATCGGGTTGTCCCCCATGAGGACAGATCGGTTTTGATCGTTGATACTAACCTGTTGTTTTATTCGATTCTTTATTTTATCAAACATACCACACAGATCAATTGGCACAGGCACCATCAATCATTGTTTATTATTTCAATCGAAATATATATATATATATATTCAGTAAAAAAACTTTGTTAAAGGTTAAAGGGAGGTTATGGTTAAGTTGCGCTACAAAAAGCCTATGAAATTCAGTGAAAAAACGTCGTTAGAGGGACGTTATGGTTCCAAGTAAAACCAAAAAAAGTTATGGTAAGCTAAGCAACCATAACTCACACCACCACCGTGCACTGCTAAGACTAACACCCAGGACATTGATAATGACATCACAAATGTCATTGATGACATCTGGTACTAATGAACAGGCATGACTATATAAGAGAAGTTTCAAAACAATTAAATGAGCAACACAACTATGAAATACTAGAACAAAGTCCTCTAAGGAAATTAACCAAAACTTGGAAAGAAATGAGCAAAAAGTGGCTGGAAACAGGCTTATTAACAGAGGAAGAGCACACATATATGAATGTTCAAAATCCAATAATGTCAACAATTTATTTCCTCCCAAAAATACACAAAGACTACAAGGGATATCCTACCTTTAGACCAATAATAAATAGAATAGGCTCAATTACAGAAAGAATATCACAATTCATAGATATAGATCTACAACCCCAGCAACTGGTCTCAATTCCCTGGCAAAACAACTACAGTCTGGCGACACTAGATGTTGTCTCACTATACACCAGTATCAACCACAACCAAGGAATTACTGCATCTGAATTCTTTTTGAAGACAAGATCGATATCCTTTAAGGAGGAGAATAACATGCTTTTGGAAATGTTGAACTTTGCTCTGCATAATAATATCTTTTGCTTCAATCAAAAAATCTTTAGGCAGAAGCAAGGTACCGCGATGGGGTCGAAATTTGCCCCATCATATGCAAATCTATTTATGGGATATCTTGAGCTTAAAACACAAGGCCTTCACCCACTCCAAGAATATCACCTTTTGGAGAAGGTTTATTGATGATATATTTCTTAATCTGGGAAGTAAACCAATCTGAATTTGAACAGTATGTGGAGCATTTGAACACAAATGAATTCAACTTAAAATTCACTACCAACTTTAGCAAAGAAATAATTCAGTTTCTAGATCTTGAAATCTATGTAGAACAGGACAAAATTCTAACAAGGCTATATGTCAAACCCACTGCAGGAAATAGCCTTTTGCATGCCCAAAATAACCATCCAAAGCACATTATTTCAAATATTCCATATGGAGAAGTATTAAGGATAAAGAGAAACCGTAGCACAGATGAAACATTTGACACCAACATTGAAAAAATGATCACTAAATTTAAACACAGAGGATACAAAGAGAAAAAAATAAAGGAATCAATTAAGAAAGCAGAAAAAATATCAAGAGAGTACTTATTAAAGGATAAACCGAAGAGTGAGAAGAAATTGACTCAAACTAAATTCATTACCACCTATGGCTCAGATGCCTCAAAACTAAGAAAAATGTTAACTAAGCATTGGAACATGTTAAAATTGAACAATAGTTTACTGAAGTATATTGATGAAAAGCCAGGTATTTGCTTTAGAAAAGTGCCAACATTGAGGAATAAGTTAAGTCCAAGCCATCTTAAATCAACACAAATGACAGATATAAGGAGTATGTTCCAGTAGCAACCGATCTATGGTACATTTAAGTGTGGAAATTGTAAGTTATGCCCGAAAATAGAAAATGGCAAGAAAGTAATTATGCTACCAAATGGAAAATAATTTAAAATGAATATGTTTATCAACTGCAATAGTAAATTTGTGATATATGCAATTGAATGTACTTGTATGAAAACCTACATAGGTACTACAATAAGAAGCTTAAAAATACGAATTTTTGAACACTTACGTGCCATAAGAAATCAAGACCTCAGATACCCATTATCACTACATTGTCTAATGGAACATACAGAACTTAAAGTGGATCAACTGAAAATCTATGGATTAGATAGAATTGAAGACCTGCCAAGAGGTGGTGATAAAAAAAAAATCCTGAGACAACGAGAATCAAAATGGATTTGTTCTATGGACACATGTGAAACTGGTCTTAATTCAGAAAATGAATTTTGCAATTGGCTCTGAAATTGTATATAACAAAAAGTTTGTTATTTAAATTGAATTAACAGGAAGCTCAATGTTTACTAACCTTTTATTTTATTTTCTTTTAAACAACAACTGTCTACATTCTTCTCTTATTCTTTTGTAGAAATTTAAATTTAATCTGTCAAAACAACATCTGACTAGTTCTAACAAAAAATGCTCCCCTAATGGCAGAAACATTGAGGAATTTAGATAATTTAAATGCCACTTTGATAATATTTAAGCAAAATAATCAAGCAAATTCAAAATGGCCAACAAGGTGAAAGGGAAAGCATGATGACGTCATCACACATGCAGAAACGCGAGCGTGATGACGACACACGCATAAATAGTGCGAAAATGGAGAGAAATAAGCATTCCTGTACAGGAGATTGCAAGCGTAACCAAAATGGACGCCGCGGTGATCACGCATGCGTGATGACGTCATCACGCACACAAAATTACGAGCGTGATGACATCACACGCAATATTAGTTTAAATAGCGCAAATTCAGAGGTAAATGAAGCGCGCCAGTGTAGAAGATTGAAAGTGACAAGCGGATCACTTCAAAAAGTGACAAGCGGATCACCACACAAAAATTAAGGTAAGCTAAGGAAAACCTTAATTCCCTCATAGGCTATAAAGTCTGGTAGCAAATAGTTAAGAAACCAATTTATCTTAACCTAATTTTAAAAAAATGTGTGCCCTTTTATTTAACTAGGGTTAATACACCACAAGGAAATAGAAGTAAAGTCAAAGGAAGCGCCTAAAAATAAATGATTGAATTGTGGCAAAGCTAAATCTACAGTATTGGTGAGTGTCATCTGTTTGGAATCTTTTTTTCACCTTGATTTATTTGAATATGTTTGTAAAAAATGAGTAGTTTTGATTAACTTTTTGGTACAACAAGAATGCAATTTGTATCCTCCCTTTTTTTGTTGTAGAAGATAGAAATTGAACCTCTCCTAAAGATCCTTAATGATAGTAACTAAGGTGAAACACGTGTAGAGAGAATAGAACTTGAGAGAATAAAACTTGAAAATGATCCAGTAAAAATCAGTGAATGGAACAAAATTATGAGAAATATATGAAATATATGAAATAAATATATTAATATTTTGAAAAAGACACATAGTGTGAAGGAAATTTATTTTGGCACTCAAGAAAAGAAAAAAATTGAAAAATGGAAAGTCGCAAGTGGAAATGTATTTTATTTGGAAAATGGTATTCGCAAGGTTGTACCTTGTGATAAATGTAGTAGGTTGAGTTCCTCTATAGCATCCTCCATTTCTGCTCCTGTCACCACAAGAGACACTCCTGTGGGACAGCGCATCCCTCCAGCTGCCTCACAGGCCATTCATGATGCTGTTGATCCTTACCTTTCGAGGGTCACAATATTGTGTATGTACTGCAACGCAGTGCTCTGCAGGGGGGAGAATCTTCAGAGTGCTTTCAAGACTGCGGTCAAGGAGCACGAGAAGGTCTGCCCACTACCTGAATAAGGCCCACTCTACATCTTCCTCTGTCCACCGGCCCTTTCTTATCCCTGTGGTTGGTGTCCCTTCCTTACCCTCCTTTGCCCTCCTTTCCTTGTGTGTCATGTTTAAAAAAACTAAAAAAATATAAAACAAAAACCAAAAAAATGGCTCTTTTCAGAGCTGCCTTTCACAGTTTAAAAATAGAAGTGACAGATACATAGTGCAGGGCCCTTTGCATTTTCGAGAAGTCGGCAGACAGTTTGCGGAAATTTATTTTTTGGGAGTGCTGCCCTTTCATAACCATTGCACTTTTCTATGGGAAGTGGTGGCTCTGAAAAGAGCCTTTTGTGGTGCTTTTTTGTGTTTCAAAAACTTCAAATGATTAACACCTACTGCAAAATTGATTAATGTAATTCCAAAAAAGGTTGCAATGCATTTTGTATATTTTGCAGAAAAATCTGATTGCCAGCATAAGTAAGATGTATTCCATCTCTGCGAAAAATGTATGTGCTACGAAAAACCTAATATTTTCATTGTGAAAAGAGGACATACCAACATCTCTTAAAAGGCATAAAACAGCCTTATTGACATTGCTCCTCGCTTTCTCCATTTGTGGACCATAAAGAAGAATGCAGCCACATTTGTCTCTGCGCAATACGAGAAAAAATCACTTGAGAATTTGGAAACATGTCCATGACCTTCCCAAATCCTTCTTTCATTGCAAATTGCAAAGACATTCCAGACACATGTCCTAAACTGTTCCCTCCACAATGAATAATAATTATGTCTGTATGATGCTGTGTCACCAAAGTAGCACAGAGAGGTGCCAAATACAGCCACTTCCTTCCACGCACTCCATGCCACTGTCTGCGGACATATCGAAAAATCTGAGCGTGATGAATTTAAATTTAAATAGTGTGGCCAATTTACCCTTTGAGGTTGGCTCTGAAAAGAGCGTGTTATTTTGTTTTTTTGCAAATGTTTGAGAGACACCTTTTATTTTGTATTTTTTTGGTTTTGTTTTCTTATTTCACTCCTAAAATCTTCACATAAGCTTCTCCAAAGCAACCAGTATGTTCCAAAACAGCATGGCTGGCATTTCCTATAAAAGATAAATAAATACCATCTTCTTTAAAATAAACAGCATTACCACAATCAATGTTCTCATTATTACAAAAGAACATACCAGCTCTAAGCATGAAAGCAAACATGCCTCGGTTGATTGCACACCTAGCAATGTTTTGCTGAGGACAAAAAACAGAACTATTGTCCTATATTGCCTTAGGTGCTAAACCAGAAAAAATAACTTTGGCATTTGGAAGGACTTTCATTACTGCTTGAACCAAGTGTTCCAAATCTGCCAGCAAAGTAGGAGCACTGACATAGCACAAATGCAAAGCACCACAGTGCAAAACTACCACATGGGGACTGCTCATCCTGCCCATATCTTCACAAGCTTGTACAATTCCTGCCACATTGAAATCAGGCAGAGTGCCCCACACCACCTCCACTCCTTTAACATCAAAATTGTTTGCCACATTCCTGCATTTAACATATTCCTCCAAACCATGCACAAACATATCTCCAACTACCGACACCCTGATTTTCTCTCCCTCTTCCATCTTCACTTCACACAGCCTCTTTCAAGACAAATCCACAACCTCAACTGCTGATTGGCTAATCCCTACAGTCCCCTTTCCATGTTGGATTTGCTGGAAAACCCCGGATGTGGCACGCCCTCTCCACGGACAGCCACGGTGTCCGCGGAACGTGTAATTCTCCGGCAGCCCTTCTACCCTTTCCACTTCACTCTCTGTGCCATTCCCTCATTGGATACAGCTAAGCAGTCACACAGCCATCCACCAATCACATCCAAAACCACTACATCTAACTCCATCATCATAGTTCAGCACTTCAAATGTACTGTTGATCACTCTGAGTACAAGTCTCATGTCATTGGAAAGCACCTACTACAAAAACTAGTGTACAAGGGCCTCATTACGACCCAGGCGGTAAGTTACCGCCTGGGTCGTATCTTTACCACCATGGCGTAAACTACATTTACGCCATGGTGGTTGGCGGACTTACCGCCCCATTCCGAGGTCGGCGGGGCGGCAAGTCCCCAATCCCCATTTACCCTTCCCCATTCCCATTTTTGCCCCATAGGGCATAATGGGAGTGGGGAAGGCGTTAATTACGCCACCGTAAATTACGGTGGCGTAATTAACAACATGGTCCCTTAGCGCCATGGATTTTAACACCTGCTAAAAGCAGGTGTTAAATCCGCCATGGCGCTAAGGGACCTCGGAATCAGGCGGTAAGGGTTGGCGCTGTTTACGCTGCCGTAAACCCCTTACCGCCTGGGTCGTAATGAGGCCCCAAGTCTCTAAGAGTTCTACTTGCAGCTTCATGCATATCCACATGCATGAATACAAACTACAGGTATACATATTTTCTGCACAGTACATTTACAACTCTTATGAATGCATATAAACAGGGTAACTGCCACTTAACCTGTATAACCTATAAAATGAACTTACTGTCATTTTTCCCATCTGCTGTAATCAACTGTCACTTCCAAAACCTGTCTGCTATCTAAATTCCTTTTTTCCTTTTTTATACACACAACTATCTAAAAAAGTGTAATTTCATATTAAAAAATGGGAGAAATAACAGTCTAATTGTATATAAACACTTAGTTGTGCATGATAAAATTACACACAGCCAGGATGGGTTCATGCATCTTTATACACTCACACAGATAGACACTATAATTAGAAAAGCTCCCTTCTCTAATAATACCACTGCCTCTACATCATATCCTTCTGCTTTATGACGCATGCCTACACAAATACATACATTCCATTCTTTTCTATACAGTTTCTGCCATTTACCCGATAAAAAAGCTAAATAAATATATAATAATTTCTTCTATCTCCTAACATCCAATAACACAGACTTAAAAATCCAAGTGAGTTGCATATGCTTAGTATTATACTCATTTGCAAAACATGTTCAACTAACAGATTCTAAGTAAAATATACGGCTGCACATATGCAAAAGAAACTGCATGCACACTCTATGTTCAGTAATGAAAAAACACTACTTCTACAAAAACATAAAAATCAACGTCTAAATTAACAACAGTGCTATGAACACACATCTTCACTAACTTCTTTCTTTTACAATTGCAGTGAAGACCACTCTCCTGAAAAGCAGCAGCATCTGAACTACAAACACCAACTCAGAAAAAACCTACTCGTTCCGTACAAAAAAGTAAGTACAATACTACCATAATGTTCTAATTGTTACTCAAACACACTTTAGGACTGATTCATGGAATTTGTGCACCAAAAAACAGGGATTTGTGCACCATTCTGCCCACAAATCCCCATTTGTTAAACATGGGTTTGCGGACAGAATGGCACACAAATCCCTGTTTTTCAGCACACAACTTCCATAAATCTGCCCCTAGAATGTTAGTATTACAGAACAAAGAACTGTTTTAATACTATACCATTAGATTTAGTATTAGTGCTTCTCCTCACCACTAGCTTACTTTGTATTCTCATCTGAACCCCAGTATAGTAACGCACAAATACAAGAATAGCCTTCCCAACTTGTTGTAGCTGGCCATTCAACAATCACACACCTCCACATACATCCTTACCATCATACTCAGCACATATACATTACACAACAGCCCAACCCATACCTTCTTTTTTTCCCAACAGACCCCAAAGAATGCCTACCAAAAAGCAAGTCCGTAGAAAGCAACGCAGAAGTAGAGCAAATCAAAATAAAAGTGTCCAAAATAAGCATCCATCTCTAGCAGAATTCGTACAAAAAGTTCAAACAAAACATTAAGCGAAACAAAACAAGCTTCCAGAACAGAAACTTTGCCTCCTCTTTCAAATGTAAAACGAAACAGAAAGTGATTAACAAGAATTTAGCTACTGCTACTACTAACACTGCTCCTATAAATCTTGATGTAGTGACAAGTAACCATATAAAAAAAAGTATTTTACAAAAATATTTCCGTCACAGAGTCCTTCAGAATCTTATAAAAAGAAGAGAGAAATCAAGCAAAACCCTTAAAACCTACAGTAGAAAATTAATCTTAGACGCTCTCATAGACAGTGCAATCCTTCTCAAAAGGAAGCTATTTATTTTAGTTTTAAACAGAATGAAACCACTAACAAAACTAACTACTAAACTACAAAAAAGACTTCTCAATAAACGAAATGTCAACAAAAATAGCTTCTTAAATATCTGTGGAGGTGAATGGAGTCACACCACGAGCACAGAACCATATTTTAATGAAGAAGCATACAACAAAAGCAAACACAATTGCCATACATAGCAGTGGACGTGGTTATGAAAAACGTAATAAAACCAAAATGGAACAAGAAATGCTCCTTAGAAAAATATTCCCAGAAAACACACTATCACCTCTCCATTCAACTGAACCAAAACGTCCAGTGTACAAATGGCCGTGCACGTCAGTGTGTAACATTGCCTAAAAATCTTTCAAATCTTTACGCCAGTTCCTCAATCAGTATGTGAAAGGCAAAGACAAATTCAAAATTAAATTACTACAAAATATGGATACCTGTCCAGTGAGGAAATACACAGGACTACAAAGGCATTAATTAGCCTGCATTTCAGGACCTATTTGCAAAAGCACCTTCCATCATATCAAAATGATATCAACATATCATTCAACTATAAGAAATCTAGTCCATAAACTGTACTACGCTAAAAGTCCTGCTTTAGCACTAGCCAATTTAAATAACAATCTTCTACATGGCACAGCCAAAGACCTACTCGAAGAAATAGAGCATATCGAGAGAAAATATTTTGGAAGTGAAAGCCACTTACAAAATTCAATAGCTTTACAACAGACTAGCAAACATTTTACAGATGGCAACCTTCTACTACAAACATACAAAAAAGAAATACTAAAATTTAAAAGTACATCCACTGAAGTACCAAGCCATGTGTGTGTGTGTTGTCGCAGAACTTTTTATAAAAGCAGCACAAAAGCTATAGACATAACATATAAAATAGAAGACAATGGAGATACCAAATGGTTTGTATTAGCTCTCTACCTTATAGCAGAAAACAAATACGAAATAACTGACCCCTTCAACAACCAAACTCCTTCACGTGCTATCACAAATAACTTGGAATTATTCCCACTACCAACACCACTGCAACAACTCAATTTATATGAGAGCATCATAATTCAAACAGTGCACCCATTTTAAGAAATAATACACCTTCAACCAAAAACAGTAAAAATACCTCCCTCTGAATTAGTCAAAGGCATTGTAGTCGTAGTTTATTTACCATTAGATCTGAAAGAAAATGTACACACTCTGGGAGTGCAAAGTCCAATAGATCAATCTTTAAATGTCTTAGTAAATGGTGTACCTACAAAAACATTTAGCAACAACTCGTGGACTTACATAAAGTTAGACAAGCCATGCAATATCTAAAAGACAATAATGAATACTACAAAGAAATTAATATTGAAGAAAACCTGAAGGAAACCACTGAAATAATTGAAGACGCACCAGAAACTGGTCAATTTCAACTTCTAGATCCTGCTACAGTATCCAATATTGTAGACCATTATACAATGCATCCATTACACTCTAAAGACTCCATAGATGATGCACTGGAAACGTACCAAATGTGACAAACCAAAGAATCACCAATCAGCAAATGGGAAAAAAGTATAGAAGCACATGCTTTTCCTCTACTATTGTGTAGTGGGAAAGGAGGAAGGTACGATGATAGACCCACTCAGATAACATCATCACTTTTTACGAAGTATTCTGAAGATCCCAGATTTAGACAACATGTGGAATACATATTTCACCTACTCTTTGAAAGTGAATTAGCAACTCTATGCTACGGAGTTGCACACACATTGAAATCAGGTACCCATTTTCAAAATATGTCAGCTACACAATTACTACAAAACGTACAAGAAAAAGATGAGATTCTACAATCAAGCATTACAAATCTGTTAGCAAACATGCCTGGTACAAAAGAATACTGGTTCCGACGTCACAGAGATGTATGTTGTATGATAAGAAACCTTGGCCCACCCACTTGGTTTGTTACATTAAGTTGTGCAGAATATGCGTGGGAAGAATTACATGATTTCCTAAGCATAGCAAACATAAACAAAACAAACATCGACATACTAATACCTGGAGAACTCTGCTCTCTAGATCCTGTTAATGTTTCAAGATATTTCCATCATCGCTTCATTGCTAAGCTACACTTTATTTGTAATAAAACTGTTCCTCCCCTCGGAGAAGTGGAACACTTCTTTTGGAGAAAATAATACCAAGCCAGAGGAGCACCACACATCCACATGCTTTTGTGGATTAAAGATGCTCCTAAATTTGGTCAAGACAGTGATGCCACTGTTTTACAGTTTTCATCGAAAAATATGTCACTTGTGAAATTCCTTCACAAACAACAAATAGTGACCTTCATGCACAAATTTTACAATTTCAAAGACACAAATGTGGGAAATATTGTCTTTGCAAATATAAAAACAAAGAGAAATACTACACCAAATGCCGTTTTGGTTTCCCTAGACCAGTTATAGCAACAGGTCAAGTAAACAACTTCATGTCTTCAGTTAGGCATAGTGTCAAAGGTAAATCACCTAAGAACACATATTACATAAAAAGAACAGAAGAAGCTAAATATATTGATGACTACAATGCAATCATTGCCCTCTTATGTAATGCAAACATAGATGTGCAGTACATTGCAGACAATTCCACTGGAGTTGCACGATATGTTACAGCCTACTTAAACAAAGCAGAAAAAACAGAGCTTCGAGACCTCTGGAATGACCTATCATCTGATAAAACACTGTCACAGAAATTGTACAGTTTAGGCATAAAAATGGTCTATCATAGAGAATGTGGCTGCTATGAACCTGCAGACCGTTTAACCGGTACTGCTTTGTATGGAAAATCAGAAAGTATAGTATGGCTAAGTCCTGGTCCCGTTAAATCTAGAAAAAGAGTTCTCAAATCATATGAGGACATAGAAACAATAACCAAAAATGATCCCAACAGCCAATACATTTTGAAAAGAATTTACTAGACACAACCTAGCCAAACAGGAGCACCACTTTGGAAACAATGTGTCTATACCACATAGACGAAAACTTCACATATAAAAATAATATAAAACCAGATGACAACAAAGATAGAAACAGAGTGACAAATTGTGAAGGCAGCTTAGTGAAACTTACCAAACAAAGCTTAATTAATCATATCAAATTGTCATTAAAAACTCCTGAACATAAAGAACTATATTACATGTCCCTGCTACAACTTTTTAAACCATGGAGAAAAGAAGAAGAGATACTAGATATCTAGGACTCCTATGAAGACTCTTTCAAAGCAAATGAAAGCAATATAACAGATGTAAACTTTACACAGTATAAACCAATGCTGCACAATGATCAGCAACACGAAGAAGAACTCCAGGCCCAACTAGATGAGGACAATCCCTACAGTAGTCACCCTTCTGTAACAGGAAGCCAAGAACCACTGGGGCAACCACTAAAAGGAAATGAGGCAGAATTAGCTATTACAGAAGTAGAAAACACCATGTGTCACTGTGAAAAAAATACAGAAGACTTCACTCTACTGAAATTAAAACTGAACAATGAGCAGCGTAGCATTTTCCAAGAAGTAATGAAACAAATTGAACATGGTGCACAACATGAAAATAAAAACTGTACCTGCCATAACTACAAACCTATACTGCTATATGTAAACAAAGGTGGGTGAGGCGCACACTCCAATTCCTGGCCAATATACTACCTGAAGAATGAAAAAATATGTAACTGGGTTAAATCCCAAAAGTGTCCAATTGACTGGGTTAGATCCCAATTGCTGCCAAAATATTCACAGGGTTGGATACCTTCTGCTACATTTCTGCTGCTGTTTTCCTCCTCCTAGCACTTTTGTGTCCCAACACTCTTCAGGGAGGCTGTATTGCCTTGCTTTTCAGGTGAATCCAATTAAATCGCTAATGCAGTCTCTAAGGATTATGGGAGCTGTAGTGAAAAAATGTTGTTCAGTTCAGGTGATCAAGGAAAGACTCCCCTCCAGGAGCACACGTTTTACCCTTAGCAGGGGGAGGGGGGCAAACCATGACTATGGTTCTTCACTGTAAGGCAAAATATCCCCAGTGCTGCAGCCTCTGGAGTCCGGATCTCCACAGATTACATGTAAAAAAAGGTGGGTGAGGCGCGCACTCCAATTCCTGGCCAATATACTACCTGCACAAAGAAAACATACATAACTGGGTTAAATCCCAAAAGTGTCCAATTCACTGGGTTAGATCCCAATTGCTGCCAAAATATTCACAGGGTTGGATCCCTTCTGCTGCATTTCTGCTGCTGTTCTCCTCCTCCTAGCGCTTTTGTGTCCCAACACTCTTCAGGGAGGCTGTGTTGCCTTGCTTTTCAGGTGAATCCAATTAAATTGCTAATGCAGTCTCTAAGGATTATGGGAGCTGTAGTGAAAAAATGTTGTTCAGTTCAGGTGACCAAGGAAAGACTCCCCTCCAGGAGCACACGTCTTACCCTTAGCAGGGGTAGGGAGGGGAAACCATAACTATGGTTCTCCACTGTAGGGCAAAATATCCCCAGTGCTGCAGGCTCTGGAGTCCGGATCTCCACAGATTACATGTAATAAAAGGTGGGTGAGGCGCGCACTCCAATTCCTGGCCAATATACTACCTGCAGAAAGAAAAAATATATATCTGGGTTAAATCCCAAAAGTGTCCACGCAACTCTTCCACCGGAGCTGTTGGGCCGTCCGTCCCTCGATAAAGATACTAAAATTATCTTTAAACTGCAGAGTAATGCTTAAACGTAACCTTGACGTGGAGCAAGGACTAGTTAATGGAGCACTTGGTACAGTTGTTGGCTTTCAAACATACCCACGTGACAACAATATTTAGTTTGTCAATATTCTCTTTGACAAACTATCAGAGGTTAAAAGGATAGGACGCTCAACAGCCCGATTCCTTCTTTTCAAAGACATGTATGTACGCAGAGAACAATTTTTTTTAACTCTAGCATACGCAGTCACCATTCACAAATCACAAGGTCTTACCCTAGATAAAGCATTAATAGATATTGGGAACACAGTCTTTAAAGAAGGCATGAGCTATGTAGCACTATCATGCTTACGTACAGTTGACAGACTATTTGTAATCAACTTTGATTCAAGTAAAGTAAATGCTGATATTCCTTGCATTGTAGAATACAATAGACTACGTTCACTGTACACCCCCATCTAAAAACCTATCCTGTTCAGCAAAAAGCAAAACGTTGTAAAAGAAAACTATTTCAAACAGAAACACAACAGGATCTCACTGCAAATCCACCAAAGAGAGTAAAATAAGCTAATACTTCATACAACCATTTACCACAATCCAAAAATGTTTACTTCCATGGATATGTTATACTGCACTGCTGGTTACCAAACTCTACAATCTTAATTGCATGACTTAGCCAAAACTTCACATACAAACTCTACAAATCAAACAGTACACAAACTTTTGATTTGTGCATATTTGATGGATGTTTGATTGTATGGGTGTGTTATGCTGCGGTGGTTGTGTCCATGGCCTAGAGTCTTGCATGGCCATGCACCCAAGACTCTAGGCCCTTGCACAACCACCGCAGCATAACACACCCATACAATCAAAAATTGAAACTGTGGTATATAGGCTACTTATACGAGATATTAATTACAATCAACGCTCTACTAACAGCCCCAAACCAATACCATACTAAAGTAAAATATCCAGTAGTACATTTGTTATGTCCGTGGGCAGTCTTGAAGACTGCAGACAGGACAAACACATCAGGGGCACCTGCCATCTCAAGCAATACAGCATTTGACCCTTCTCTTACTTCCCCACCCTACCCAAGCACTCTTACACACCAACACACTCCCCGAAATTGTATTTTTTCTCTTTCATTGCCGTGCTGTCCACAGATGTCCATGGATACAAGATGGTGGGCACATCAAAACAATGTGACGCACCTCACGCTTTAGCCCAGCCATTCAGTGAACACGGAAATGTGTCTGCGGAGCGGACATAGATATCACAAATTTTTTTAGACCTCTTTTTTGGTCGTTTTAAAAAAAAATATTAGATGGATTTCCACCAAATTAACAAAATCAATTTGGTGCAAATCTGTCCAGCGGTTTGAGCTGTAGGCGTGAGCACATTTTTCCCCCATTCACTCTATGGGAAAAAAAGAAATTTTGGGACCCCCCTTATAACTTTGCCCCCCCTGCACCAAACCTCACTAAACTTTTCAAAACATTCAGAATGGGCCATATACTTTTTTTGCAAAGTTTGGTTTGGATTCGTCCTGGGGGAGCGAAATTATAAAACCGCCCAAAAAGTGTTCTTCATATGGGATCTATGGGATTAGCAACTTAACCATAACTACACAGCCACTACCGTGGGCCGTGTAATAAATATATATTACATGGCCACGGTAGTGGCCATGTAGTTATGGTTAAGTTGCTGTTTCCATAGGAAGAGCACTTTTTGGGTGGCTTATAACTTTGCTCTCCCTGGACGGATCCTCACCAAACTTTGCATTAAAAGTAGTTGGGTCACTCTGATTTCTTTTACAAAGTTTGGTGAGGATTCGTCCAGGGGGTGAAAAGTTATAGGAGGGGTCCCAAAACTTTTTTTTTCCCCATAGACTGAATGGGAAAAAACTTTGCGCACGGCTACAGCCCGAACCGCTGGACGGATTTACACCAAATTTGCGGCAGGAGCGGCGGCCTGGTCCTAAAAGCGTGCTTTTGTAAATTTGGTGTAAATCTGTCCAGTAGTTTTTTAAAAAATGACCAAAATGTAAGGCAAAAAATTATTGATATCTGCGTTCGCTTCGCGGACGGACTTCCCTGTTCGCTCCGCGGACAGCACCCCGATTGGCCCATGGGCTTGCGTCATGTCCGCGGACATGCAACATGTTCGCTGATTGGACGGTGAGGGGCGTGGAGCGCGTCAGATTTTCTGTGGCGCCCGCCATCTTGTATTCGTACAGCGCAGTGAAACGTGGATAAAAAATTGTATTTAGTGCCGTGTGTTGGTGTGTAAGAGTATTTGGGGAGGGTGGGGGAGTATGAGATAGGTTCAATGTTTTGTTTTTTATGTGCTAGACCTTTTTGTTGCGTTCGATTTGTCCGCGGAGAACACGGCTGTTCTGACATTTGTAAATAAACTAAATGGTGGGGTGTTTAGAGGACGGAGTATGTGTCATTTATGTTCGCAAGGAAGGTAAAAATGAGCTATGAACACTCGCGGTGTACTTAATTGTTCGTAAATACACAAACTGGGGGTGTCCTCAGGACGCTGTCCGTATTGTAATCTGTCTAGTTGAATGTGTTCTAAGAACACTCGCAGTGTCCCAAAATGGTTGCAATTACACAAAATGGGGGTGTTCTGAGAACGTTGTTTGTATTGTTCTTTGTCAGGGTGAAAGTGTTTTAAGAGCACTCCTTTTGTTCGCTAATAGTACAATTTCCTAGGGGCGTCAACTGACTTTTTGTCCACTAAAGAAACGATAAATCTGGCTGGTGTGCGCCGACATTATGTGATAATCCTATGACTGGCGCTATTGACCTGGCTGACTTGCTTTTGCGACACTAAATCATATCTCCCGCCCCTAAGTCTGATATTATCAAAGCATTCATATTCCCCGCCTCTCTCTGTGACGTTACAGGGTGCGTCATCAAACGCGCCCAGTCGTCTCCAGTACTACGCGACTTTACACAGAACCCGGAAGACAACACACATTATGTCACAACACAGCGCGCCACAATTCGGAATATGAAACTGTGATTTAAAAGCAAAGAGCAAGATTGTAAATGTTGTAAAGTACATTTATTTGACATCAAATGTTTAAAGAATATTCAGCAATTTGCATTTGTCTTTGTTGTCGATCCGCAAAAGTTCATGTTGAGACACGCGATGTTCGTTTGCGGTACAGAGAGTGTTAGATCAGCTTACAACTCAGTGCTCCACAATTCGGAATATGAAACTGTGGTTTAAAAGTAAACAGCAGGATTGTACATTTGGTAAAGTACATTTATTTCACATGCAATGTTTAGTGAATATTCAGCGATTTGCTATTGTCTCTGCTGTCGATCAGGAAAAGTTTATTTGGAGCCACGCGTTGTTCCTTTGCGGTTGATAGGCTGTTGGTTTATGATAAAAGCAGTAAATGGTCGCTCTGATAATCGGAAGGTTGCTCCAACAACGAGCCATTAGACCACTCTATTGGTTGGTATGTTGTTTGTAGCCGCTAGTACTGCGTAAAGGCATATTGGTCCTTGGCGATTGTCCCATAAAATGGTGAGGGTCATGAAGTTGCATATTTGGACTTGCACCTGGCAGTTGAAGACCCCATCCGCTGGAGTCTGTAAATCGTGACATAAACAAAATGGGGCCACGTACCTGTTTTAAAAAACATAAATTAGTCTCACCAGCCGATCTTCATTAAAAATCATCATTTTATTTATTAGGGTGTGAAACTATTTGCTATCGAAGATAGTGCAACAGAGTATGTTAATAATAAAATAATAATATTTTCCCATTCATATAGCGCTAAGAACCGTGAGGTATGTAAGCAGTGCTTATTATTAACCACGGTGTGTGGTGCTCATTTATCAACCACGGAAGGATGAAAGGCTGAGTTTCGCCTTGCCGGGATTCAAACTTGCGTTAGCAAGCTGTGCACGGATGTCAAAGCGAGCGCTGTACTCGCTGTGCCACTTGACAGGCTACAGTGAAGTGGCACAGCAAGTAGAGCGCTTGACCGCCTATAGACCGGTTAAATTATTTGTATTAACCCACCCTGTGCCGTCTGCCTTTTTCAGAGCCCTCTAAACGACAGGGGATCAATTCGGCGGTGATAGTGCGCGGTAGAAAACATTATGCCACTTTCAACGAACAAGTTCAACTTCAGCGGTCTTTAATGCTACGCTATTGTAATTATATTTGGTATAAAGTAATCTAAAGGGTTACTTACAGTACAATTGCAATGTCCATTGTCTACGAGTGGTGCAGTTCCAAAATACGACTCCGCGTGTGCCAACGATCTTTCGCATAGTGATATAATATATAAAAGTGGTTTCGTTTCAGAAATTTCATCTTTATCTTCTCTTACGTTTTAGCAACACTCCTTAAAGAGAAGTCTTTCATCACAATCTCTGTCTGTCAAGGTCAAAACACAATACAACCTTATAGTCTGCTTCGTGAGCCTCTACGGGGCCCGAGAAAAAAATGGAAGCAGCTGACCTTCACTGTGAACGAGCATAAATTCTTACTTTGCAACATTCTGTGTAAAGCCATCTGTAGAAGTTGGTTTTTGCACGCCATGTTTGTATATTGTTTGCGTGATATTAAAAAAAGTTTGGTTAAAGGACGTTATGGTTCTAAGTACAGCCGAAAGACCCCTGAAAATAGCAAGTTATGGTAAGCTATGAAAAATACCTCGCGCCACCACCGTGCACTGCTAAGACTAACACTCAGGACATCAAAGATGACATTGCAAATGTCATTGATGAAATCACTGATGACATCACATGTGTATGTACTTTTCATGGAATTTGTGTACTAGGGATTTTTATTATAATGTTCCGAAAAAAGTGTGAAGGATATTGCAATAAATATCATACCATTATTAGTGCTTTGAACGATGCATTGATATAAATAGCATTGTATTATGGGATTCTATGTAGTATACTGAGCTACTAATGGAGAAAGATAGCATTGTGTGCAGAGTACAAGATAAAAGTATAATATTTGTAATGTTAATATGTTGAATAATGAAATGATAATTGTCCTGAAATGTTCAAAAATTCACAAAATGGGGGTGTTCTGAGGACGTTATTCGTATTGTGTGATTGTTTAGCTGTATGCAATGAGGGAATGGCACAGAGAGTAAAGTGGACGCCGTCCGCGGACACCGCGGCTGTTCGTGGACAGGGCGTGGTACATCCGGGTTTTTCCAGCAAATCCAACATGGAAAGAAGACTGTACGGATCAGCCAATCAGATGTCGAGGTTGTGGATTTGTGTTGAAAGAGACTGTGTGTGGTGAAGATGGCAGAAGTGGAGAAAGTCAGGGTGTTGGTGCTCGGAGATATGTTTGTGCATGGTTTACAGCAGTACGCTGAATGCAGGCATGTTGCAAAGAACTTTGATGTGAAAGGAGTGGAGGTGGTGTGGAGCACTGTGCCTGATTGCAATGTACAGGGAATTGTACAAGTTTGTGTGGATATGGCCATGATGAACAGTCCGCATATGGTAGTTTTGCACTATGGTGCTTTCCATTTGGGCAACGTCAGTGCCCCTACTTTGTTGGCTGATTTGGAATGCTTGGTTCAAGCCGTAATGAAGATCCTTCCAAATGCGAAAGTAATTTTTTCTGGATTACTACCTAGGGCAATATGGGACAATTGTTCAGTTTTTTGTCCTCAGCAAAACATTGCTAGGTGTGTCATCAACCGAGGCATGTGTGCCTTCATGCTTAGAGCTGGTATGTTCTTCGGTAACAATGAGAATATTGATGCCAGTAATGCTGTTAATTTTAAAGAAGATGGCATTTCTTTATCTTTTACCGGAAATGCCTTTCTATTTTGGAATGTAAGGGTTGCTTTGGAGAAGGTTATGTGAAGATTTATGGAGAAAAGTAAGAAAAAAAAACAAGAAAAAAAATATAAAATAACAGGTGTCTGTCAAGCATCTGTAAAAAAAAAAAATAAAAAACAGCTCTTTTCAGAGCCATCTTCAAAGGGGAAATGGGGCACACTATTTAAATTTACATTCACCACGCTCAGATTTTCGATGTGTCCGAGGACATGGTGGTAGTCCGCGGACATGAAAATCACTATGAGGGGGTTAGTATGTTCTATGTTACATGTCAGGGATATTATGGTTAAGTTGTGCTACTAAAAACCTATGAAATTCAGTGAAAAAACTTTGTTAAAGGGACGTTAAGGTTAAGTTGCGCTACTAAACACCTATGAAATTCAGTGAAAAAACTTTGTTAAAGGGACGTTATGGTTCAAAGTAAAACCGAAAAACCCCTGAAATTCGGCAGTTATGGTAAGATAAGCAACCATAACTCGCGCCACCCTGCACTGCTAACACTAACACCCAGGACATCAAAGATGACATCATAAATGTCATTGATGACATCACTGATGACATCACATGTGCATTTACTTTTCATGAAAACTCTGTAGGAGGGATTCTTATAATGTTGACCAAGAAGTGTCAAGGATCATTTGAATGCATATCATGAGCTAATTAGTCCATTAAGCAATGCATTGATATAAATAGCATTCTATTATGAAGTTCTATCCAGTATACTAAGCAACTCATGCAGAAACTTAGGCAGTGGGTGCAGTATACATGATGAAGGTGCAATATTCATAATCTTGCCATGTAGAATAATGAAATGATAACTGCTTTCTTATTAGAGTTTTGCGTACTGTGAAACATGTAATAAGTAGCTAATAAAACCCACTTAATACATAATTACATTATTACAGACAAAACACAAAGAGACAACAACATATACAAATATGAGTATATACAGGGACAGAGAAGTAAGCAGAAAAGCAGAAGTAGTAGCAGAAATAGTTCATAACCTAACTGATTATCTTTATGCAGAGAAATGATTGCTCTGTTTCAAAGCTGCTACTTACTGTATGTATGTGTATCAAATGATGTCAGTGAACCCTAAGTAAAGGAGTGTGAGTACAAAGTATACAAATATGAGCATATACAGGGAAGGTATAGTAATGAAAATAAAACTATGAGAAAGTGCTCATAACTCTAATGATTATCTTCATGCACAGAAAGGATTGCTCTCTTTCAAGCCTGTGTCTTCCGCTATATTTATGTTTAATATGATATGACTTGACCCTAACTCTACAAATATAGTACCTTTTCATTTTTTACTTCCTGACTGTTACTGAAGAAAACTATGTGGCTTAGATAGTCAGTAAAGGGAAAAAAGGGAGAGCCAGCCATGTGATGTCATCAGTGATGTCATCAATGACAATTGTGATGTCATGTTTGATGTCCTGGGTGTTAGTGTTAGCAGTGCATGGTGGCGCGAGTTATGGTTGCTTATCTTACCATAACTGCCGAATTTCAGGGGTTTTTCGGTTTTACTTTGAACCATAACGTCCCTTTAACAAAGTTTTTTCACTGAATTTCATAGGTTTTTAGTAGCGCAACTTAACCATAACGTCCCTTTAACAAAGTTTTTTCACTGAATATATATATATATATGTATATATATATATATATATATATTTATTTTTATTTTTTAAATCTATGCAATTATATTTGGTAAAAATCTTAAATAATCTCTTTATCTCTTTAATTTTTTACTATTGTTTTATATTCATCAGTCTAGACACAACAAAATATTTGTATTAACAATTTTATAACCTCACATATGCACTTTGAAAAATATTTTTACTGTGTGTGCCTTTCTTTACTATCTTAGTAAAGGTATGCCTTCTCAATTTCACTCCATTCTGGTGTTTGATACACACTCTTCTATGCACCTTGCCTCAAGAATCTTAAATAACTTAGTGCGTACCCTTCTGCCCTCTTTGGATCAGGAATCAAGGTATCTCTTTCTCTTTGTAATTTCACAAAAATTGGTTTCTTTGTACACATATTTATATATACCATAACCCCTCCCCCTTTTTTGTCACTTTTTTTGTTCTACCTACATGCGCGACTTAGTTACAGTCCTATGACATTGACTCTCCCTTAAAAGACCAGTTTGCATTTCATCCACGGGGCGCCTATGGGGGCTGGACAGGAATTTTGTCAAAGAGGGACCTGTCAACCAAATCATCTTCACACGTGACTCTGCGCGCTTCTCTCCACATGGAACTCCTGGTCGTCTGGCTAATGGCGGGAGTAGCCAATTGCCCGGGGTCTGGATCTGGCCTACATCAACAAGACTGTAAACATTCTCTGCTACCAAATGTGCTGTAGCACCTTAAAGCATCTTTTGTGCTAGATGGAATAACAATAATAGATCTTAGACCAAATAACCAGACAGGCTCAAAGAATATGGCAAGGTACTACTTTATTATCAGTTTAATAAAGCAGGGTCATCTGGCAGACATCAGACTTTTGCTTGCACACTCAAACAGTAACTTGATTACATGGAGGTCTTTTACCCCAATATACATCATCTATGATGTATTCTAAGTGGCAAAATACAAAACCTATCGAAGGGAAGGATTGGTTAAGGGAACATATCTACTTATACAATATATAATTATTAGTGCTTCATTGGCTACCCCTTGTCTGTAGGGCACGCCTTGAACTACCTCTAAATGCATCCAGTACTGATTATGATGGACAGAACATCAGGGGATTGGCTCTTGCAACGTTGTATGTTAGGTTGTCCCGCAACCCCACTGATTGGTTGGCATTCTATCCCAAACTTGTATTTTCAGCTCCTTAGCAGCAGGTTTGTGAAACAAAACTTAGGTGTTTGAATCCCATCAGACTACTCCCCATTTTCCCAATTATACCATCATCTGTGATTGGTAGGCAATAGGCCAAAGTCTTCCATTTGTAGTTGACCTTGTTGCTGCTCACTATCTGGAACATTGAAAGGAGTAGGAGAATACCACTGTCTCAGTTTAAGGCTCTAATGAATAGCCTTTGTTTTTGGCTTCTGAGTCACGTGTGAGTGGACCACGAATTTGTCAGTTTGAGCCTTACATTTATACTATTTTATTTATTTATGCGAAGTGCTATTGCTCCTCTTGTCCTCTAGAGACTTGCTCACTCTATCTCATATGAACCTTATACACATTTAATTGACCAGCAGTTTGTCTCTCACAGATGTGTTCTTCTTTCTTCATCTAAGAAGAATGTCTCACGTTCAGAGCTTATCCATGTACTCCTTTTGTGTTCTGATCTTTTTCTTTAAAATTAGAATCTTCATTATGGGTTAATCTTGACTCATCGTCAGGTCTGCTTACAGGGCTGTCTTTTCATGCCTTCTTATTCTTACAGCTTTGGTTTGTTTCTGAGGTAGCTTGGTTACATTCAATGTAAACCGTTGTCCATTTTCCTAATATAGTTGTCCTTGCCATGTTATATATTCCCCTATAGCAAGCTTCTATATGTTGTCTTTCTACTTTGCGGTACTGCATATTTACAGTTAATGGTCAATAAGTACTTCTTTTCTTTTGAGATTCATGATCACTTTGACTTCAGATTCATGTTACGTTTAGTGCCTCAGTTACTTTATTACTTAGTATTTTCATAACCCTTCAACATTGGTTCATATATCTTCTTCATGGCATCACTTTGTCCTTGTCCGATTTCATTTAACATCCATCTATAATATTCATTGATGCAGTCTGACATCTTGTCAGGCAACATCCTTCCATCTAACATTCTTCCATGCAATATCCTTCCACACTTTCAGTGCGAGAGTACATTCTGTGTGGCTGTCTGAGTGCATAACGCCTCTCATACACTCAATGTAGTATAGGAATGATACAGGGGGTCCCATCTATAGCTCTTCTGTGACTGTTCTAATATGATGGTGGTGATGGGGCGGGGACTAGCAGGATAGCTCCAACCTACTCCTCTACATTCCTTCTTGACAGAAAGAATGGAAACAACTTGGCTAACACCCTTAAAATCAACCCCCTGCACAACAACTTGCTGAGTCCCACAAGGCCCATCCCTCTCACCAATACTATTCAACATCTATATGACCCTTCAAAGAACCTCATCAAAAAACACAACCTCACCTGCTACAATTATGCAGGCGACACACAAATCATCTGCAAAGTCAACACTAGGGAAGAACAAAACTGAACCCTTACCAACTGCCTCTCAGGAATAAACCACTGGATGAGTAGCAAGACCTTAAACTCAATCCAGACAAAACAGAAATCATGATCGTGCCCATTGACCCGTCAATCCAACACCACATTCCATTGCCCACTGAACTGGAAAACCCACTACAACCATCCAAAGTGATCCAAAATCTCCTAATATTAATGCACAATGTCTTAAAACTCGAACTGCAAGTCAACGCAGTAGTAAAGAAAAGCTTCTTGCACTTACACACAATGAAGTGAACACTTCACCTTCCCATATTGAACACTTGCCATAATTTCTCTCATGTCAAGAATAGACTACGCCGAAAGCATCCATCTCAGAATGCCAGAGTATCTTATCAAAAAATTACAATGAAAGCAGAAACGCAAGAGCAAGACTACTCCACAGACTGAATAAGAATGAACACATCACACCAGTTCTGAGAACAATATGTTGCTACCAGTCAAAACATTAAATTTCTTCAAAATACTCTGCATAAAACATAAAGCAAACCATAGCCAAGGAGCAGAATTCATTCAGGGAAACATTTCCATCTAAAAGCCAAAACAAATATTAAGGTCCACCAACAACATTCACCGCAAACCTAAACAAATAATACATTTTGGGGAGCAACATTCTCCTGCGTAGCGGCAAGACTTTGGAATTCACTCCCAAAGGAAATATGAACAACAGAAAATCACCTAAAGTTCAGAGTTAAATAGGAAACTGCCAACACATCACAATAGAAACACTGAAAACAACAGAAACCTGATGAGCCAAAACAGGACCACCAAAAGAAATAAAGCATTTTTCTCAAACCACCAGGATAATAATAACTCACTGGAACAACATAACCTTGCACAATCCTACTAAACACTCTCTAATAGTCTGCATTCTGTTCCTCAAACACTAAACAAATCACTCACATAACTCCAACCATGAGAAAAAAAACAAAAAAACACTACAAACCACAGACACCCCACAACACCCAACAGGAAACCAAACCAATCACACACAATCACCCCATACACACTCATGCACCAAACACCACATAACATCTATCAACTAAAAACAAACCAGCACAAAGTGACATTTTCTTTCCTGAATTGTAGCTACCAACAGCACATCAAAGCTCTCTCGCGCTTTTCCATGTCAATCCCACTAACTATACCCTCCCAACACCCCTCCCTTTTCAGATCTGCCAGAGAGCCCGGGGACCATGAAAATGGCAGCGCTGCGTGGTATGAATCACAATAACATAACAAACAATCCTTCTTCCATCTCGTTGAACTAACCGTGATCTTTTCTGACCAATTATACCCATTCAGCCCTCTCTGGCCAAGGACAGGGCTGACCACCACAAGTTGATTCTCCCATTTCTTTTTAACCAAGAAAACTTTCATTAGCAAAACCCCATTTTTTCAAATTTTTTGGACACTCTACTTTTGAAGTAGTAAACAATTCATTAACCATGGTCAATGCCTAGTGTTATATGTTTGTGATGTATGCATCAGATTTATAAAGCACTAACCTAGCTGGAAAGCAAAGTCCCTCTGCATATAGGATCATACAAAGGGGGTTACAATTAAAGGGGTGGGGATAGAAGAGGTGATGGGTCAGGGGATGGGAGACATGCATGGGGAGAATTAGGGTTCAGTGGAGTGGTCAGGCTCTACAGGTCCTCCCTTAAGTGTAGCATAGAGGGCAGGCTTATCTGCATTGGTAGCTTGCTTCAGTGATACAGTGCATAACAGGGTAAGACCTATTTATTGATGTGTTCCCTCTTGAAATTCTTTGCTTCCATTCTGCAATGTTTTGGCCTCTGGTAGTGCACTGCCCTCCAGAGAATGGGAGTTGTTTCTAAGCCAGATAGATTGCCTTTTGGTTTGACTGGTTTGTGCGGGATGCAGGCTGTCTTCATCACAACGTGTGTGCAAAAGGAAGCGAGTTGTGAAGCCATGAATCACATGCCCCGTGTGCTTCATCAGGCACCTGCAGCCAGTAGATTGCATTATTAGAAGTAAAGGAGAGAGGGACGGGGGTGGACTAAGGTATGGGCAGGTGCTACTGCGCCCCAAGAGGGGAAGTCCGAGGGGTTAAAAGGGGAGAAGGCTACTGGATAAGTGCTTGGCAGAGGTGTCTCAAGGGGTGGATGCCAAGCTACCCAGGAGTCAGGCGAGGGGTCCAGAGGGCAGTGCTGCTGGGGGTGGGTTCTGGTGAAGACTTACAAGAGGGCTTGGTAGCCTCTAAGAGTCATGAAGGACCAGGCCGTCAGTTACAGTGTCTGTGGGTGACCACTGGGAGTCAGTGGAGAGATTTTAAAGCTCAGGCCAAGGATAAGTCTTGCAGACCTATTCTGTATTAGTTGAAGGAGGTAAAGGGAGAAAAGAGGCAGATTGAGGAAAAGGCTATGCCCAGCCTGCAAAGTACCAGAGATCTGAAGACATTCGGCCTCATTAGGACTCCAGCGATAGCCATGCTGGTGAAAGCAGCACGGCTGCCGCCAGAGTAATTTTTTTCCCAGCGCCCGGGAATAGGTAATTACCAGGGCATTACAGCCCCAGCAGAGCTGGTAATTGACAATTCCCGAGCGCTGGGAAAAAAATGCTCCCCATTCCCATTGAGCACCATAGGGTGCAATGGGAATATGGAGGCTGGATGCACCGGCACCATTTTGAATGGTTCTGGTGCATCCAACATGGTCTGCTCGCGGGTGCTGGTCCGCCTGCCAGGTCAGACCTGGCAGGCAAAAAGGCACCCCCGAGCAGACCTCGTAGTTTGCTGGTCCGGTAACAATGGTACCAGCAAGCATACCGGTACCGTTGTTACCAGGCCGGCAACCTTATAATGAGGCCCATTGAGCTTCTGGGGGAAGGCAAGGAAAGGGAGAGTGCCTAGGAGGAGGTGAAGTTGAAAGTGTGCCTTTTTAGAAAGGTTCAAGATGTGAGGTGTCAATGAGAGGATTCTTTTTGGCCTCACTAGATTGTGAGTGTAGAGGGCCCAAGTAGGGCGGCCTGTGGGCTGGAGGGAAGCAGGGTACAGGAACCCTAATCAGAAGGATCTTACTGGCATTAAGACAGAGATCATTGTCTGTGCACCAAGCATGCATCGCGGTCAGACAATCGGGAATGAGAGAGAATGAAGAGGAGGTATTAGAGGGAAGATTGAAGAAAACCTGTGTGTCATCAGCATAACACTCAAAATGAGTAGAGAAGTAGGACATCAGGTGTCACATAAACCTTTGCTCTGTTTCAATCAGCAGCTGATCAGCAAGATTCTTACGTTTCAGTGAAGTAAAACTCTGTATCTTAAAAGAAGGTTTGCACCCCCATTAATATTTGTATTTTATTGAGCATGTATAAGGTGCTTTAAACAACAGAATTGTGTTTCAAAGTGCCACAGGGTTAAATGGGATGGGAACAGGGGAAATGATAACAACAAAGGCAAAAACAGTAACTATACAGTCGTGGTCCTACTAGGCCTTGTTGTCTTTGGATGTGCAAGTGCAATTGAGGAGAAGTGCACGGGATGTGGATGGAAGGAGGAGCAGAGGTGTGGACAAGTGCTGGAGGAGGGACCGTAAGGGAAGCGCTAAGGGGAGACAAGGAGGAGAACATCAGGATTAGTGCAATTACCGGCGAATCACAACGGTGGGAAGTTGAGCCACCAAGCAAGGGACCACAGGGCAGTGCAGTGAGTGTGGAGGGGTGTCGGAATGGACTGGAAGGAAGAGCCAGGGGTCATGTAAGATTCACAAGGGTCAGGCCACCGGTCACAGCGGCAGTGGGCAATCAGCAGGGAAGGGAAAGAGGAAGAGAAGAGCATAGTTTTGTGCAGTTTATGTAATTTAAGGAGGTCCTGCTCAAGTCTGAGGGGGGCAGGGAGGCTGTTGAGAGACACCCATCATTTGAATCTTGAAGTCAATATTTTAACAAGTTCAAGTTTGGGAAGGCAAAACTCTATTGCAATGTTCTGTGGGATAGACTGAGTGCTGGGAACACAATCTGGAGCTATTACATGTGTTTGTAGGGCCAGCACATTCAATGTCAGATCTTTTACAAATTCAAAACCCATTGGCTGGAAAATTTGCTTTGCCACCCACTGTTTTCTTCTTTTGGTAAACTCCTTGTTGTAACAGAGATTCCTGAATATTCCTGCAGTTTCTGATTGATCTCTGTCAACGTTCTCATGATGTGCAAGTACAGCCAGTCTTGTTCTGGTCTCCATACCATCTATTACAAAATGCAACCTTTTAGGCCTGTACTTTAGGCACATATTATGGAACACCTCCAAATCTCCAGTGTGGCAGAATTCGGTTAATCTCCTCATGTCCCTTGAAAGAATTTTTTCATACACAATCTTGTCAAGTGTTGTGTGAGGAGGGGAGCCTTGCACCAACCACCTTTTCCTGCGTTCATGCTCCTCGCTCAATGGTCCATGTGCATATTCAAGGAAATGTTTGTTTAATTCACATGACTGTTTCTTTGAACAATGGTGCATCAATGAACACCATTTTTCGAGCAGCATATCTACAGATCCAGCACATGTTTTTGAGCTCCACCAAAGATGGTTGCTGATAGAATGTCACCAACTTAAAATGTTTTCTGTAGCCTTTTTTCACCACCAGCTTTAACTTTTTTAGAAATTAATTTTGCAATGTGCCATGCATCATACTGATGCTGTATTGTTGGGAACTGCTCTTGCATGACCGTGGCTATTCCCACATGCCTGTCAGTGGCTATCAAGGCTATTTGAATTCCTCTGAATTGCACACAATCAATGGATTTAATAAAAGCATGTTTTTCCATTGCAACCGAAGATGTACATTCCGAACACTTGCACAACGACTGAACTCACTATTAATTTTGTTTCCATGTCTTGGGAGTGGCCAACGCAGTATTTTGCAGAAAAACCTTGCCTGTCACACTGTCCATCAACTGCAAACCTGAGCCTTTTTCCATCGAAAGCATTTTCCAAAGATATTTGTTCGAGTGTCCATGCCTTGCTAATAGCTGGGAACAATAATTTCTTCTGATATTTGTAGTATTGTGTTTTTGCAAGGATCTCAAGTCCCACAAATGTACAGAAACTTGAAATTTTACTGAACATTGATTTGCTGAACAGCAAAGCAGGTGAACACAGTACATTTCCAGCAGGCACTTTTCCAAGTATAGGTTGAGCAGACCATGAAAATGTGTTATGGTTGTCTACACAGCTACCCTTCATCTTCAGTTTTGTGCCTTTAACTATACGAGTAAAGTTCACCAATGGCTCCCCACAAATCCTTTTATGTAATTTATAATCATATCTTATCATTTTCATAATATGAATATGGCAGCAGTCGAATACAATATATTTTGGCTCCCGTAACAGCCAATCGTCCTACAGTACAGTGATTTGTGATTCCATGGTTGTGGATAAGTCCTCAACACTAGAAAGAGTAAAGTCCAGATCACAAGCACAAACAACGATCACTTGCAAAGTTCCTTGACTTATTTCTGTTTGTGACATTTACGGATTTTCCAAATGTATTGGGCAGTGAACATTTTCTGGTTTTTAGATTGTAATCTTTTATCGGGTGTGGATTGTGTGAGCGGTTCTGCAAGCAATTCAGAAAAATCATCTGTTATTTCTGTCTCTTAGGGGCGATGTTCTGTAACAAAGATCCATGGTTACTTTCCATGGGTAACTGGTGACATTCCATTCAAACTCTGGCCATTGGACATCTGCATCATGGGTCTGAATTTTCACTGGACCATGCTGAGCTTCAAAAAGTAGCTGCTCCCAATTGACATTAGTTTGACAAGTGTCAGGTAAGGACAAAGGCAGTGAATATGGCGGCAAGGGAAATGTGCACAAAATCACACAGTGAATAGCCTTGAGTCAAACAATACACACACAGGAACCAAGACTCATGTATACTAAAACCCAGGAGTGCGACAGAGTGTGACAACAATACAAATATATGAAAAGGGATATGGGGTAAGCACTTAGATGCTCCTTATGACTGCAAGGAAAGTCGGCAAGCTCCTTACCCACAATTGCTATTACAGGTACTGACAGCTCTAAGCCCAGGTAGAGGGCAAGCAATGGCTGGATTTGTGATCTAACACTCTTGATAGTATTGAATAAGGAAACTTAAAAACAGTACTCACGAGGACGAGAAATACCACTTTAATGTCAGCAAGCCCATGAACACTGTTGATCAAACAGGGACCCAGAAAGGCTGTAACAGCAATGGAAGGATAACTAAATACATAAGACTCAAGACAAGGGGTAAGTAGGAATAGTGATTACAGAATAGTGAGAAAAACATAGGCATTCACACAGGCGCTAGCTACAACTGCACACCACACCTAATAATCAATGGGAAATATATGCAGAAGTGCAAGGGAAAACATGGAATGTATTCCAAGAGAAAGTAAAGGAACAGGAGCAGGGAAAACGAAATTACAAGGGCAAACTTCCCCCACCCATCCAAGGAAAAAGGCAGAAAGCTAATCTATAGAGAGTAAATATTAATGCATCAAGGTTTACAACAGCAAGGACAAAGTCAAAGAAATATAGAACACAGGCAGACTGGGCTGCACCAAAAGGGAAAGCACTGAAAAATGCTGCCTGCAAACAGAGGAAGACAGAAAGGGAATCTGGGAAGCAGAAATCAATAAGCACATAAATTCGAAATCCAAGGATAAGGAACAAGGAATAGAAATGTGGAACTAGGCACAAGACTAAGAAACAGGAACAGGGACCAGTCACAAACAGGAACACTGCATCAATGACCAGCGCTGGACTGAAGCAAACTGAGGCTTTTAAACCTGCTTGACGAGCACACGCCGCAGGTGTGCTGCTTGCTGCACCCACAGGTGTTGCCTCTCTTCCACCCAGCTTCTTTGTCCTGCAAGGGTGGAGATGAAGCTGTGGGCCAGGCATTCTGGGAAGCATAGTCATTTGATTAAAGCAGCATACTGGCTGCCAAAAACCTGGAATGGATCCGGAAGGGAAGTAGTTTGGAAAATAAGGATTTAGCGCTCCCAATTCATCACAGCACTGTAGCATAAGGTTCAGAAGGAAAGTCTAGTAGGGAATAAAACCCAAATCATGCTCCCAAGTGGTGGGAACGGGAGCGAAGGGAGCGAATCATGACAACAAGCCACATCATTAGTTTGTGTTGTTGTCTGGGTCTTCATGATCCTCTTCTTCCTAGGTCTCTAATGGATGAAAAGAAACATGCTTAATTTTTTGTAAACATACATATTATATGAATAACAACCTCAAAATGTAAAATCAATACAATAATACATACACAACTTATTTAAAAACAAATATTTTCGTTATTTACCCTTGTTTTCAAAATGTTCCTTGGAACGTTCAATTTTGATTCGCTGACCCCAAGACCAAGCTGAAAAACAGCATTTTGAAATGGTATCAACCATGCAATTTGCTCTTCAACTTCAAGATTCAAATATACATATCTACTGTGTCACAAGCGACTGTTTCTAGAGCTTTTGTGAAACTAGTGCAGCTTCACATGGTTATGCCGTACGTCTTGCTTAGGTCCTTTCCTTTGACCTGTCGGACTGTCAGACCTGTTGGAGTTTGTTCAGCTTGGGCGCAGGGCAGCAATCAGTGTACGGTGGCTGCGGTGGCTTCGGTGGCTGAGGGGGATGGCAAGCTGCAAGCCGGAGTGCATAGAAGAACCTCCGAGCCAGAGACATTGCCATGCTGAATGCTGTGCTGAGCCGAGTTGGTGCGGTGAGTGGAGGGCAAGTTAGATGGGAGCCAGCCTTCATTGGGAGAGCTAGCAGTGTATCTTTGTTGTATACACTGTGTTAGACCCGTGTTTTGCTCTGCCTGGTGGTCTGGAGTATCGCTTTGCCTTAACTTGGCAGTTGGGGTATATGTGGACAGCCACACAGCCCTACAGTTACATAGTGACAGTCAGAAACATAGACAGAGGTGGTGCAGGACAGAGTAAGTCCCTTTTAAACTGCCTTTCTGTCTTTCTGCTTGCCTTGCTGGTGTCTTGCCAAAAACGACGGATGTCTAGTGCACTTGTGACTGTACTACCTGAATCTCCTAAAGTACACGATGCACTGTGTGTGGAGTGCCTTTACTGCAAATATATTATAGACTCCTGGCGATGACTGTGGGGAAGTGCTCCCTTTGAATCGCTGTCGGAGCTGTTACTTTGTGAACAAAGGAGATATTACAACCTGAGACTTCAATACGGTGGCCGGAGTGGCGATCATAGAGGGGAGGTTGGAACTGCTGCCACTCTCTGAGAGTACCCTTCACCTCTATTGTGGCGAGTATGAACAGTGAACAGTGCTACTGGTGCTACTATTGCTCTTACTGGATAATAGCTACCGGCTGAGTGGAGGGTGTGGAGGGTGAGGACTGGCCGGCCAATTGATTGAACATAGGAACAGAGCCTCACATGTGAAAGAGAAGACTCTTCACATTCCGGTCCGGTTCGCTTTGCTGTGTCATTATGCATTGTGCACGAGGTTGCAGGTAAAAGGTAGGGAAGCTTGTGAGGACTTGGCCATACACGCCCCTCCCAAAATGAGGTGCCTGTTCCACCTGTTTTAGGTGCAACTCCACATTCAATTTCAAGCACAGCCCTGGTAAATTCGAGGGTAACGGAGCAGGAAGGGGTGGCAACAAGAGGTGAGGACAAGCATTTGTCAAGCTCTCAGGATATGGGCTGGAGGATATGCCCACTCAAGCCAGGGGTGGATAAGCTCCCCTTTATAACAACAAAGGCAGAGGCTGAAACTATAACATTGATAGCTGAAGCTATAACATCAGTGGGTGGAAGATCTCTTAATGGGGAGGACCCCCAAGAAGAATTCTTTAAGACGAGCTCAATGTCAGCCTCCACACCAAAGGTGTTCCCCCTAACTAGGGGCACGCCTGTCCTGTATAAGGAGATGGTGACAGAGGCCCTCTCTCCATGATGGAATCAGTATGTATGGGGGATTTCTTATACCTTGAAGAGGTGTTTAATAGACCAGACTCTCCGGACTATGAAGCATGGAGGGGATTTGGCACAGCAACTTCTGTATCTCTGCAATCCTGCTTGCTGTTGCTATCAAACTTAGATCAACAGCAGTTGGCTCTGGATAACAGACTGGCTAAGGATGCGAAACAGCTAAATATCTCGTGCTCTCTGCAAAGAAGATTGAGTGCATGTAATGAGGTGACAACTCCTGTACCGGGAGGGTCGGAAAGGCTTAGAGGGGCCAGCAATCTATTGGAACCCTTGGTCATCACAGGTATGACCCCTCTTACCAAGGATGATATGCGGTTTACACTTGAGGAAAAAGAGGAGGGAGTTATGAAATCCTCTAAATTGGATCCCATGATCGCTAATCCTATAGAGGATGCCATACTAGACCATGGGGTTTCTCCATCGTACTCACCTCAGAGAACAATATCAGAATCCTCAGGATCTAACAATTTGCAATTTAACCAGTCACTTCCCCATCGCAACCAAGACAGAAGAGATTTTGCATCGGCTTGCGGAAGCCTGGACAAGGCCCAGATGCAAAACCTGATTATGGCTTTGCCACAATACTTTTCTGGGGGGAAATAAGGACAACTCACTGCTCGGCTGAATTCTCAAGTGACGCTTTTATTTTTTTAAACATCCCATTATTTGAGGGTCGAGTAGAACAATAACTTCTCTTTCTTTTAGTAGGTTCAAAGTCTCTGTAATTATATTAAAGTATTTCCAGAGTCTTACAGATATGTTTGACACTTTCCTTTCTATTCTCTCTAGACACTCCAGTCAACTAGGTTAGAAAATAAATAAGATAATTCCCAATTTGTTTCAGAGTGTCCCCTCGCGTTGTATAAAAGATGCCTCTGTCAGCATAGTTCCCCCACCCCCTTTTGCTTGGAGTAAAAGTCATTGTAAAGGAAGACGCTTTGTTCTCAGAATTCGCTTGGGCACTCAAATATTAGTTTCTTTGACTTTGTTGGTATTTATCAGTACTTTGCCTTTCAAGTTCCATAATACGGCTCTGCGCGAGCGCGTATCAGTTTCATACTTAGATCTTTAGTATGTCGTCATAGGCAGTAACATTTATGGCCGCTCAGCAGAGTTTACTTATGACAAACTAATCGCCTTGTGTCTGTAACCCGGCTCTGCGCGCGAGCCTCCTTTAGTCCAATATGCCATGTATTTGGTGCAGATCTCCTCTCAGCCGCTCGCTGTTAAATTCCCTTCAGCCACCAGTAACTCGCCTTCACCGGCGGGCGTGTCAATTTCACTCGGCTCTCCACGCGACTGGATTCCTCCAGCAGTTCACTTGTCGGCCACTTCTCTCGCTGGCAGTAGAGATGTCAGCTGTGGAATACTTCACCCTTTTTCTGTCAATTACATGGCTCCGAACGTGAGCACGTGTCAGCTTAACTCCGGTCTCCTGTAACAGAACTTCATTAACACCCAACGTGGCGGCTTCACTGCACAACTTTGCGGCTTTCACACTTGTCAGTCCAACATGGTTATAACTTGTAATGTTCGTTTCTTTACACAATAATTCACTCGTCAGGGCCTCAGTATGCCCATTCATAGATCTCTTCCTCTTCGACTGTCTTTTCCTGTCAACAACCACCAAAACAGACAAACAGACAAACGTTCATTTTCTTTAACTTACTGGGCATTTGTCTGTCCAGTTGTCTGTCAACCCCCAGGGACCCTGCTGCAGCAGCTAACCATGCACCCTTTCACTGCTGTGGTGCGTTGTGTTGCAGGAGTTCACCTGATGGGCTCCCTTCTCTGGGTTAACCCTTTCACAGGTTTCATTGGCAGTGTCTATGAACCCATTTGTGAAACTTTATGAAAATTTGCAAGAGACAATCAAAGACCAAGCAACCTTGTTGGCGTTGTCCCACACAAAGCTGATTTATCTAGAGTCATTTGTTAGCACCGTTCAAGTAAGGCTCGACAAAGAAGCCAAACTGACCAACCAATGGCAGGCGAGACTATTTGGTCTTGCAAGAGGTGAAAACAATGAGAAAACAACAATGATGTCGGCTATAATGGAGCTAATGAAATGGCAGAGACATCAGAAGGAGGCGCAAGAGAGACAGATGCAGTCTGACCCCATGATGGTTGGCCAAGTCCCGGCAATTGTTAAATCTATCCAGTCAGAGATGGATAAGGGCCAGCAAAAACCTAGGTCTGCGTCAGTGAGGGTCCGGACTACTGAGACTCTGGGGCTTTCCTTAGGTGTGAGGAACGTTGGTGGCCATAGGGGGATGGAGGAATGCCAGAGGCAATCTTCAGACACTGAAATCATAGAGATAACCATGGGGGTGGAGAATGGGAAGCCCTGGGATGAATCTCAAGACAAGGATGCCTCATCAGGGGCTAGACAGAAAGTTTTTTTTTAATTTTTGGAAATAAGAAAAGCAACATTCAGGAGAAAGCAAACCCTGGGCATCCCCAACAAAAAAGTCTAAAAATCAGGTGATAAGTAGAAGGGTACGTCCCTGTGGTTCAAGAGCATTTCTGAGAAATCTTTTGCTCCCAAAAGTTGACAAAGAGGGGACGAACCAGAAGAGGGCGGGAACCGGAATTTCACTTGAGGATAATGGAGAGAGGGGACACTCGGTTAACACCGAGGTGCCGGAAGAAGACATCCAACTGCTATTGAACCTCTCAACTTATTCAGGAATTTATCAACAGGGGAAACAGACTTGATGAATGTGACCTTTAAACTACAGGATATGGGGCTAGCACAACGATCCCTTTGACGGAATATCAACCAAGGATCAGCAGTGAAGAAGATCAATGGGCGATGCATGGCAGAGGTCGTCCATCTTTCGTACTCTGGAACAAAAGAGAGGTCAAGTGGTTAAGTGTAGGATTAACTCTAGGATGGAGGCGTGGCAGCCGGCAAGGAATTCTGGCCCACGGAAAGATCAAATCTTCCCCTCCAGTGCAAACATCACAAATATGGGAAAGGCATTTATAACCATTGAACGACTGATGCCGGAAAAAGGACGGCTTAATAATGAACAGAGAAAATGTCTTAAAGCTCTTACATCACTCAACAAAACTGAGATTCATCACCCCAGAGGACATAAACATAATAGAATTTGTGGAGCGCCTGGATTTGTTGACGTTCCATCTGTCATCAAACTTGGTCAAAAACATTTTATTTATTTTTTTTAACAATTTTTATTGGTTTTCCCATAAACAACAATCAACATTCAACAAAACGTGCAGTTTTTTATCATCATACTTTAGCATCATGTATATATAGTTATGTTGTCCCCTTACCAACCCCCCAACTCGAGCCTACTCCACATCACACTCCGCTTTTTCCCTTTCTGGGGTTACCTCATCATCAGTATACTCAGAAGTTTCATGGTCACCTGGGTAGGCCTGGGCAGACCCCAACAGCGTGGCTACTAGATGTTTCCAGGCCATCAGGGTTTCCGCTTCCTCCTCCCCCACTCTCCTACCCGCTTCGTTCCACGCTGTTGTTTCGGGTTTGGTCCATTTCTGGAGGTCACTCCACCAAACCTCCACCTTCGGTCTATTGCTTGCTTTCCACCCCATGGCTATTCTGCGCTTGGCAAGTATGTAAGCCAAATCTTTAAGCTTGCTCACATGTTTAAATTTACATGATCTGGGGAATCCCCCTAACATTCATGCCCACACTGATTCAACGTTTAGCTTGATCTCTTTCTCGTTTAAACGGTGGGCCACTTCTTCCCAGAACTTTGCAATTTCAGGACATGTGTATCATCCTAGCATTTTCTTCTCCGCATTTGGGGCATGTTTGTTGCACAGTGCCCTTGAACCAAGCTATCCTCTGGTGGGTCATGTATTCCCTATGGGTTACATATAGCTGTATTTGTTGTAGTCTCACATTCCTAGACACTTTTTTGTGATACTCCTGGGCTCGCTCCCATAACCCATCATTCATGAGTTCCCCTGCCTCCAATTCCCAATCCCACCTTAACTGTGCCACTTCCTTACCCACCCTGGACATCAACAGCTCATAGATTCGGGAAACCTCATGCCCTCCCTCTGGGACATCATACATCGTTTCAATTGCTGTGTCAGGTTGGTCTTCTAACATTATTTCCGACCATGTTTCTCTCACCCGCCGTACTAATCTGGAATCGGTAATGTACTGCCCTGGGTGTAATCCTGTTTTGTCTAATAGCACCTCAAAATCCTTTATTCCCCCCTCTTGCCATATGTCCCCCATTGTTGCAATTCCCACCGATTCCCAATGTCTGCAAATCATCATCCTCAGTTGCATGTCACACCCGGCCAGTGCCACTAACGGTACTTGCGGAGAACACAGGGTCGAGTTCTCCATGACCTGACAGGCCTTACGCCACATCTCCCATCCCAATTTCAACATCCCTAGGTGCCCTTTTAGCTTATGTTTGGGCAGCCAAATCAATTCTTTTAGAAAGAACTGGGCACATTCAGCTCTCAACAGTCTGCACTCTCATGTTGAGTCTTCTGTTAACCATTTAGCCACGTATTTCAGTTGACTAGCCAAATGATAGATCTCAAAGTAAGGCAGTTTTATACCCCCTTTTCATACGTGTTCTGTAATTTCCATACGGCTATTCTATCCCTAGTTCCATGCCAGATGAAGCCCCTGCATATGCTCTGGAGTTTGGCAAAGAACCGCCTAGGTATCATGTATGGTATGTTCCCGAAAAAGTGTAATAGCCTAGGCAGTACTACCATCTTCAGCAATGCCCCCCCCCATCATGGCCAAGGGGAGCTTAGTGCTATTCTCAATGTTCGCTACTGCTTTCTCATTGTTATACCTAGATTCAGCTTTCACCATGTGATAGATGTCTATCCCCAGGTATCTAAACGTACTGGTCTCCCATGGTATTTGTAAGACTGACCGTTGTTCCAGCGTGACCCCTATATACCTACCGAATATACACCATTTCTTGGGATTAACTGTGGTTCCAGAGAGCAACGCAAATCGCTCCATTACCTCTAGGATGTATTGCACATTTTCTTCAGGGTACTTGGCTTATTTGGTTTGGGGAGTGGAATAATGATTGCCTCTCTCAGGGATTCTGGCAATATTCCTGTTTCAAATGCTTCATTTAACATATCCAGCAGCGGGGGGAGCACTTCTTTCTTGTACATTTTGTAGAACTCACTGGGGAGGCCATCGGCACCCGGGGTTTTACTGGTGGGTAGTTGTTCTACCACTGCTTCTAGTTCTTCCAGTGTAATTGGGGCATCTAGGGCCTCACACTCTTCTGCACTCTTCTGCACTTTTGGTAAGTCAATATCCTCGAGTGTGCCCACCATCTCACTCTTCATCCCCTCTTGCGTCTCCGTACAATCGTTTATAGAATTCAAAAAATTCTCCATTCACTCCCTCTTGGGTATCTAATGTTTGTCCCCTCTCTCTGACTACTGTCCTGATCGTTGGTCTGGGGGGTCTCACTTTTATACAACCATGCCAGCAGTCTTCCCAGCTTGTCTCCACCTGCTTGCTGTCTCTCTATGTATTTCTTGTTGTTTAAGTTACATAACCTCTCCCAGTGCCCGACACATTACACATTCCTGCTGCAATTGGTTTATGGTTTCCGCATCCTCCCAGGAGTTACCTCCTCTGCCCAAGACTATTTCTAGTTTCGCCTCTGCCTTCTGCAGCTCCCGTAATATGCCTGCCTCCCTGCAGCCCTTTAGATTTGGCTATAGCTGATCCTCTCATCACCACCTTAAATGCTTCCCATAGGGTGCCCGCTGATTCAATGCTCCGAGTGTTGTTTCCAAAGTGTTCTACAATGTCTTCCTTTAGGTCCTCCTTAAATGATGTATCATTCAGTGCCTAGGCTCTGAGTCGCCAAGTTGGTATTCTAGCTCTAGGGGCCACATATTGCCATGTTAAGACCAATGGTGAGTGGTCCGAGAGGACCCTCGCTTTGTATTCTGACCGCACTATATCTATCGTCATCTCCTGTGAGGTACACATATAGTCTAACCGTGTGTACAGATTTTGTGGGGCAGAGTAATGCGAGTATTGTCTATCGTGAGGGGGGTGTAGCCTCCACACATCTTCTAGCCGAAGGTCTACCACCAGAGTCTTTAGTATCCTTGCAGCGGGGGTGGGTTTATCGAATTTCCTGTCCGACCTGTCTACCCTCGGGTCCAGTGTCCAGTTAAAGTCTCCTCCCCATATAATCGCCCCCCCCCCCCCAGGTACAGACCCATTTTAGTGTATAGAGTCTTAAAATAAGCCACTATGTCTTGGTTCGGGGCATATGTATTAATAATGCATATTTCTCCGTTTGACATCGCGGGCGGAGCTTCCTCTGTTAGTTGTGCCCGTTCTGGATCCTCACGCCGCGCCTGCAGCAGTTGGGGGCATGCCACCCCTTATTCTTTAATTGGCGCTGCCTCCAGTTTCTCGTACACATTGTATCTACACACCCCAATCTGGTTACAATGTTGCCCAGCTCGCGCCACCAGCCTTCCACTCTTTCCCAGTTGCTTTGTTTCGTAGGGCAGTGTTTCTCACACGGCTGCCTTAGTCGGCTCGTAGCTAAGACCCCTCTCTTGGCTCATTGGCAATCGGAGTCCTTTCATGCCCGCATTGCGTGCGTCTGTATACTGCCTGTTGCAGCCCATCCTCATATCAGCCAGTTCTTCCACGGCCGCCATTTTGAGCTTGTCGTTTCTTCACAGACGATTTTCTTCCACCGGATCAAAGTACACCAACCATCAATATCGATCAACACTCAAGTGCATCCAGCTATGCTTCCTTATTTCAGCTGCTCATATCTTCAATTTGCAGTCCGCCAGGATCTTAATGTATGATTTTTACTCGGATGTTTGTTGGATCTGCAGGAGCCCTTGTGAAGCCAACTGCCTCTGGGCTTTGAACTGATTGATGGGAGATGTTACGATGCTCCCCTGAGGAGACATGACTCTTGGGGAGGAACGTGACGCTGCCCAGAGAGGGAAAGGTTTATTTGGAGTCAGAAGGGGAAAGGTCTGTGGACCTTACTAAGATTTCCAACGCCAGGGGGGGTGAGAAGAAAGTTGGCTTGAGGGTCACATTTGATTTGTCGGAGGGGAAGAGACAATATCCCCAAGCAATCTCGGAGAAATGAAAGAAGGTTGAACTTGGAGGAGGATATCAGATATGTATATTCATAAAATAAGAAGAGGGCCTTCTTCTATGATATCTTGGAACACCGGGGGTTTCAGGCATTAATTTAACGAGGGGGGCTTAAATCTAGAACCCCTGTATTTGTTTTGTATGCAGGAAACTTGGCTGGTTTCCAAACCACTCTGTGGGGGTTTTGATGTTTGCTTCTCTCCGGCCTTGCAGAAAGGCCATGGAAGACCTTCGGTGGGCCTGATAACTCTGGTGGGAAGGGGCAGACGGTGGGAAATTCTAAAATCCACACAAGTGAGCACTTTTGTATATCTAGTGGTCTTGTCATGGGTAAGAGAGAGAAAGGAGGTCCTGCAGATATTATTTCTCTTCAATGTCTATTGGAATACGGTGGGGATAGGGGATGAGGCTTTGGTTGACTCTGTGCTGAATGCATTGGATTCTGCTATGGGAGAATACAACAACGCATCAGTCATGGTATGCGGGCACCTTAATATCAAATGCCTGGATGTAAGGAGTCTAAAACTACAGAAAGATAAACTCTCTGTAAAGGCAAAGTTGTGTGTATCTGAATTGAAGAAGAGAAACATCACAATGGTAAACAGGAATATGAAGTGGGATTCCCCTGGAAGAGCAACTTGGTCCAGGGATGCATTAAGGGGCCACTTGGATTACATTTTTGTATCCACAGATATGTATGAATGGATGGAATCTTTGGTGGTTGCACTGGTGGCAAGTAGCGACCATGCTCTATTAAAACTAACTTTCATAGTGGAAATAGAAGGTGGAATAACATCATTGGAAGAGCCGCTGCAGGTTAATTAAGGGTGTAATCATATAAAAAAAAAAAACAGAAGGAGGTTACTAACATTTCAACCAGAATGACAGAATGAAAGATCTTATGCGGAGCAATGGTGTGTGGTCCTTTTAACTTTCCAGCAGAAAGCCACAATGGGGTATAAACCTAATGAAAAGAGGTTACATGTCACAAATCAGGAAGTTATACAGAAGAAAAGAGAGTTAAGATCTGACCTTAGAGTAACAGATCGGCAGAAATCAGGAGACAAAGTGACCCAGAAAAAGAAAAGGAATCAGTCCTATAGAAATTGGCTGCTGGATTCCAGGGCTCAGCGGTTTCAGGATGATGCTGATACTATGATGAAGGCACTGACCAATAGAAACATACAGGATCTTTGGTCGCTTCTTAATAACAATGCCACCTTCCAACTGGCGACCATGATATCTGTGGTGTCAGAGAAGGTCTGGTTTAGGTACTTTTGTGACCTTTCCTTAGCAGCAGATCAACAGCGACCTTCTATTAATAAAATGGTTTGCCACCCTGGACAATTGGCTTTGATAGGGAAGATATACTATATTGAATAACACATCTAAACCAGTCGATGGCGGCAGCCCCGGACGGTTTAACCAACTGCATCATCAAGCAAAACCTGGAACAATGGTCAGACTTCTGCATGATCTTATTCACTCAAATACTGGTGTCTAGAAAGGTTCAAACTACGTGGAGGGCCACCATAGTGGTCCCTATTTATAAAAAAAGAGGAAAGGGATAACCCATGGAATTATAGATCTACTGCTCCCTTGGAAAAATCTTTGCAGCAATCCGATTGAAACATCTAAATTTATGGGTCCATGAGTCAGGGCTTTTTGACATCAGGCAAGCAGGGTTTGTGCCAGGGGTGGGTACTAATCTGAATCTCTTTATCCTTAACATCCTGAAGACGAGAGCTATGGAGTCCCCGCAAAATACTTATATGGCATTCATCGATCTGGCACAAGCCTTCGACAGTATCAATAGAGAGATAGTATAGGGAAAGAAGTTGGTATGGGATTGTCCGCCTGATCTTTTGGACGCCATCAAGAGTTTGTACTAAAGAACATCAATTCAGGTGAGATTGACAGCGAGGAGGCTTCTCCCTGCCTCGATTCCAACTAGTAGGGGATTGAAACAGGATTGCCCCCTGGCTCCAACCATCTTCAATATATTCCTTTCAGATATGGCTCTAAGCCAAGAGGGGGTTAGAGAATTTCCACCGCAACTGTAAAGACAAAACATTCCCTGGGTAATATACGTGGTTGATTTGGTGGTAATAGATCGCACACCGATAGGCCACCAAAGGAGACTTACCCATCTAAATGCGAACTTCAAGACCAAGAGTTGCGAATAAACACTGAAAAAACTAAAATTATGGTGTTCACTAGAACCAGAAGGAAGGCTAACCCCAAACTGGCTTAGTTTACAGGCGCGCAAAAAAATCGAGCGGGTAGAATCCATAACCTATCTGGGTATCAGGATAAACAACAATGTAAAGGAAAACATCTGGATGAAAGAGCTAAGGCCTAAGTGCTCTAGACTGGTGACACAGACAAAACAAATACTAAGGAAATTTGGCAGGTACACACTGGTTCCTATTCTAACCTTTTATGAGCAAAAGGTGTCTCCTATTCTACTATACAGCCGGTCCGATAGCACAGCGAGTAGAGTGCATGCTTTGACATCTGTTCGGAGCCTGCTGACGCAGGTTCGAATCCTGGCAGGGCCAAACTCAGCCTTTCATCCTTCCGAGGTTGATAAATGAGCACCACACACCGTGGGTAATAAGCAGTGCTCGGATACTCGAGGGTTCGTAGCGCAATATAAATGCTAAATTATTATTATTATACATAGTTAAATCTGCGCTGAACATCCCCTTGTCCTTCTGGAATCTCTTAGAAGGGATTTTCTGGAGGCGGGTGTTGGACCTGCCAAACAATCTGCCAGTGTCTCTAATTAGATTTGAACTGGGACTGCAGTCGCTTACCTCTCTGGTCAGATGGAGGTTGTTATCCCTGCATAGAAAATCGATGCTGGAAAATAATGCCACAGCCCTAGATATTTTGAAGAGTGAGCAGAACGGGACAGGAGCAGTAGGGGATCAAACTGTAGATGTCTGGAAACTTAAATGTAGAATGGTATTGGAGGACTTGAGTTCAGATAAGGAAACACTGATAAATATCCCGAATAAGATAAAAATAAAGTTGACGAGGCATGACTGGATAGAGACTACAGAGTTGAGAGTGGCATATAAAGTCTATATCACCCTAAAGAGGGAGCAAAGGGCCAAAAACCAAGTTGCAAAGTATTTGGTAAAGTTCCCCTCAAACAGGCATAGGAATGTGTCTATGAGACTAAGGCTGAACATTCTTCCAAAGAAATCTTATGGTACGGGAGGGATACGACTGTGGATTCTCCCATGTGTAAGTACTGTCAGGCCAAGTTGTACACAACTAAACATCTTTTGTTGGAGTTTCACACTTTGGAGGTAATGAGAAGGAAGTTTCTAACTGAGGTTGTGTTAGAATGTCGGTCACTAACGAAAGAGGAATGGTGGCGAGAAATATGAAAGTGGTACTGGCAATTGCGAAATTTTTGTGGAGGCTTTAGACCTTAAATAAGATAGAATGTTCTGGATATTCTACTTTTATGTAATTAATCATGAATCAACAGGGAAGGGAACGTGGGGAGAAAGTTGGATGACGGAAGCATTTTGTAATAATTTGTTTTTCTTTGATGTGGCGATGGAGGGAAGGGAATGTATCATGAAAGGTTTGTAATAAACCATAACAGGATTGAATAAAAAAATAAAAATAAAAATAAATATTTAATGGTATACTTTAGAGAATTAAAAATAGTACATTAATGTTATAAATGATGATAACTTTAAAGTTGTAAATATCTTATGTATACCTCTGGTCTATGGGTCTCTTAAATGTTGACCACTTCAATAGTGCATTCCTTATACATTACATAATTCAACAACACTTATTAGATTGTTAAACAATGTAAAGTTCAAATAATTGATCTCACAAACTACATCTTGAGGCAGATGATTTAACGATGGTTGACCTTACAGAATCAGTTACAAATGCTTAAAAAGATAGGGTTAATTTTCTGATTACAATTTTGCCATTATTATGGCCATAAAGTCGAACATTGTGTGTATGTAACATTTTAAAGACAGATTTGAAAGCTTACCTGTTAACCTTTAGAGATGTCGCTGGGAGTTAGTGTGTGATCATCCTACAAAACATTTTCATGAAGTTATGTGTTGACATTTTTTTTAGAAAGATTACCATTTTTAACAAGCATCTAAAGTTTATGAACAAAAACATACTCCATTCATATAGTTAGTGTAAGTGGCTGTAATCCATTAACAAAATAGGTTTTATGAAGTTTTTCTTTAATTGTGGCATTTGTTTCTATGAGAAATACATTGAGATTATTGATCTAATGCTTTGCAATTTGCAGACAGTATTTCAAATAAAAAAAGAAAACAATTAATATAATTAAATACATTCTCAGTTGTTATACCTTATCCACCATACTGGTTGCAGTAGAAGAGTAGTACGTTGTAGAAGTTCCAGCCTCCCCCTATATCAAAGTAATAATTATAATAAAGATGTAAAAGGAAAATAAAAAAAATAAATTACACACAAAAGATGTTCAATATTTACATGGAAGCCTACATGCCACTTAGACATATTTCTGGATTGCTATGCACTGGATTCCCAGTTATTGCAACAGCAATCTGTACTAATAAAGTCTCTCATCTGCATATACCCCACAAACTACGTCCACAGCACTGCAGTGAGCTACCTTGCCCTTTCACCCTCAACCCTACTAGACTCCAACCCTCCCTTCTTGCATTACAGATCTGCCCGAGCGCCTGGAAACCACACAAGAGGCATGTTTGGGCGTTAACTTTGTTTCGAAGGCTAAAATTGTACATAACAGTAATCAATGTTATTTCTGTTGAACTTAAACAAATACATATGTCGTATAGTTGGTTCTGTAGGATTGGTATAAAAAAATGACTCAAATGGTGAGTGTGGTTGCTGTTGACTCCAGAGTAGTGCTAGATGTACAATGTCGGTCTATTAATTGATACATATATTATGCCCATTCTTAAATAGAAAATGTACATTAGTATTATAAATTAGACCACATCAAAAGCGATAAAGTAGGTTTATGTGCAAGTCACTCCACGTGACCATTTGGATGTTGGACGTGTCTCTGGTTTCCTCCATGGTAAACGGTCAGTACTTCCATCAGTGTGGTCTACGTAAACAAAGAGATGGTAAGCAATGCATTTTACAAAATGACCTATTTGCAAACGATGCACTGTAAGTTTTTTGAGAAGGCTCACATTGCACCAAACTACTACTGTATCCCTAAAGTAGGGACATGCAAAGTAATCTACAGTTATCATTGTATAAACTTTCATTGTGACATTTGCTTCAGCAAGAAATACATAATTGATCTATACATTGCAATTTAATGACAGTATTGCAAATTATATTAAAAACTATTCATATGATTCAATACATTCTCAGTTGTCATACCTCATCCTCCAGACCGGTTGCAGTACAAGAAGTGTACCTTGTTGATATTCCATCCTCCCCATATCAAAGTAATTTTAATAATAAGATGTAAAAGCAAAATCGAAAACAGAATTTACATGCATAAAATGGTTGATATTTACATAAAAGCCTAAATACAACTTAGACAGATGTCTGTGTAGGGATGCACTTGATTGGATTTCAAATAAATTCACTAACACTCTGTACTAATGAACTCACTCCTCTGCATACACCTATCAAACTAATTCAAAAGCACTATAGTCCGTCCCCACTTGCTCTTTTCCTGGTCAACCCTACTAACCACCTACCCTCCCTCTTTGCATTACAGATCTGCCTGATGACCTGGAGACCACACAAGCGGCATCGTTGTGTGTTAACTTTGTTTCAAAAGCTAAAATTGTGCACAACAATAATCAATATGTTTTAATTTGAACTTAAACAAATAGATATTTTGTATTCTCACATATGAAGGATTAGTATAACAAAATTACTTGAAGGTGAGTGAGGTTTCTGTTGACTGTAGGATAGTGGTAGCTGTACAATCTTAGTCCTTTAATTGTTGCATATATACAAACCCAGTGTGAAATAGAAAATGTACATTAGTATTATAAACACGACCACATCAAGAGTAATGAAATATGTTTATGTGCAAGTCATTCAACATCACCAGGTGAATGTTGGACGTGTCTGTGTTTTCCTCCATTGTAATGTTCTGTATGTCCATCAGTCTACGTAAACACAGAGATGGTAATCAACACTTGCAACAAAATTAAATGTTTGTAAAAGAAGCAACATAAGTTTTTTGAGAAGGCTCACACTGCACCAAACTATTAGTGTATCCTTAAATTAGGGATACACAAACTAATCAAAAGTTATAATGGTATAAACCACAGCACATTGTGCCACAAAGGCAACCTGTGCAGTAAAATATCAATGGAAGTATTTTACAAAATCTACAAACAGTTCTTTATATCACCTGTTCACAGACTGTTTCAATGTATTGAATGATCATTTGGAAAACATATTATGTTGAAAGAATTTAGAAAAACATCAAATACATTAACACATTCTGCCTCCACTACACTACTCAGCTGGGTCAGTGTGTGCTGAAATTCAGTAGGAACTGCATTGGAAAGTAATTTGCAATGGAGTCTGGGTCTATGCTTTTTAGTGAACTTTGAATGTTTGTACATATCTTAAGAGAAGTGCATGCTGCAGACGCAGAATCGATTACAGCACATGTCAGCCAAGACATTGTTGGTTCTGCCTTCAATCTAAGACACTGGAAATCCGCAGTTGGACAGAATTTTTTTTACTACATATCCTTCAGAAAGACATGCAGGACAATTTTATCACTTTTACTTTTGGCATGGCTGACATTGGGGCAACCAAAAATGATACATGAAGGCATTTTTGGATTTTCCTTATGATTCTTTTAAAAAGAACTACAAAAAATGACTATAAAAAATGTCACAGTGAGTACATCAAACATCACATTGCATTGATAAGAAAGGTACATTTAAAAAATAAAAGCCACCTAAGGCAAACATCCATTGAAAATATGTGTTATGAACTATTACATTTGGAAGCAATACTCTGTAATGTTATGTGATTTGATATGATATGTATAAGAAATGGTAAAATAATAAGCGACTTCTGAGTTAATTAGTTATCAGCAGCAAAAGTACCTGTTCTCAGTGTGTTGTACTTGGCAGATAACTCAACAGAGCAGAAAAAAGTCAGGGAGACTTGAAAAGAAATACACTGACGCACAGGAAAAAAAAACTCCTACGTTGTGTGATCAGAAATGGTTTGTTTATGTTTGTCGAGGAAAGATATGTCTTGGCATTTCCAGGAGACACGTCAATACATTGCACGCAGAGGACCTTCACAAAGTGCATTGGCATTGTGAACAGGGGCGTAAGCATCTAGTGCTGTCAGCTTTAGGGGTGGATCATCTGTATTACTGCCGCAAGGGCACTTGAATTTAGGGCGATTAATCAACTGATAAGATTTCCACAAGATGGCAGTACCCAGGCAGGCGTTTTTGTATGTATAAAAGTGAGGGAAACTAAGGTAAGTTGGAAAGGATTTTTTTAGGATGGATCGATGTATAATCGAAAGTTTGATCGGGACAATAACATTTCTGAGCGAACTACCCCTTAAACCAGCAGCAGCCCCATTTCTTTTTCCACACCCTGCAAGTGAGAATTACCTGAACCAATAAAGATCAGTTAACTACCATATTCAGAGTGTAAGAGTTTTTTTTAAGTGTGGACCTAAAGCCTGCCAGCTAGCAAAGCCACCCTATCTATGATGGAATTAAGACCTGGTGTCTCCAAGGGAGAACAGGACTCAGGATCGATGTGGAAACCCAGTTATCCCAAGGAAAGCCTGGGACAGAAGTTGAAATTCCTGCTCCTGGAAAATCAGATGCTGAAGTAGAAGATGAGAAGCATCCACACAGTATTAAACAGGCAATTAATTGGTACCAATGCTGGCACTATTGAATCAGATGAATCAGTGAAGCTCCCTCCATGCAAAACGTATGATGGTTTGCCCAGAGCCTTCTAATCCTGTTTATTCTATTTATATTTTTACTGTCGATCCCATGTACTGCACTGTCCCCCCAAACCCCCTGCACTTTTCCCTTTCCCCTGCACTTGCGCAATCTCAATGACACCTGGCCTAGTAAGATCACTGTCTCAGTCTTCCCTCTGTTCCCTCTCCCCTGCCTCTTCGCGCCTTGAAACACTTGTGTATGGACGTGTTATCACTGCCATATCATATCATATCAATAATATCAGAATACATTTTTTGTTCTGGCCCCAGCCTTTCTCCAACAACCAAGCAAAGGTGGCGTTTGTACTGAGCCTCTAGACATGCAACACGGCTTTATTGAACATATTTTATCTGGTATATAATGGCCCAGATGTACATATTTTCTCCCATATCAAACAGGAGTTTAAAGCTATTAATTTAGGCAAATTATGTCAGGATCCTTGTGGAATAACACTGCTCTGGCAGCTCACTTTTGGAGAGGCTTACAAGATTAAATCAAGGATGAGCTGCCGAGAGTTGATCTTCCCAGAAGTCCGGCAGGTATAATGGATCTTTCGATTAGTATTGGGGGCTGCCTGCCATTGAGAAAGAAGTTTCTAATGGGTTAGGAAAGACCCCCCCACACACGAGAGACCAGCCAAATACTAGATCGCCTTCCCCTAAGGTAGTGCAAGTGGGAGATCCAGTGTGTAGGCTTCGTTAACCCATGGGGAATAAGATCAATGATTAATGCAGAATTTGTGTACATTCTGTGCTAAGGAAGTGCATTTCATCTGGGACTACAGGTTGTGCCATAAAGAAAATGATCAAGCACATCCCTGAACGGGGTTGCAGGTATAGGACACCATGCTGGCAGTATCTCCCTGATGGCCAGTCAAGGACAAACTGCATCCCATTTCTATTTTGATGGAATCAGGCGAAGATCGTAATTTCGTAGGTTAAACGTGGTGATTTTATGAAGATTCCTCTCAAGCCCAAGGCTAATCCTGATAATGTACACACAGTGGATGGAACTCATGCTGGTAATGGAATATGGGTAGCATGCTGAATAAAAAGCACAATTCAATATCATATTAGCTTCTCAATTTAAGATTGGAGTTGTAAACAAGTGGAAGATAGCCTTCTGTAACCAACCAGGGAACTTTGAGTACCAGGTCATCCTGTTTGGGCTTTGCAATGCCCTAGCCACCTTTCAGCATTTTGTCGAAGAACTTTGGAATTTGTCAAAATGATAATTAAACATCTCTCTGTAGAATATTTGTCTGCAAACACTCAGCCACATGCTGGTGAAAAGCCCAGTGAGTAATACACGGATTCTTAAACTCAACATGACTATGCATCGGAAGACAGTTTAGTTGATGGAGAAGGTCAAGGGAGAGGGACATACAACCTGCTCCCAGAGCCAAACGGGAAGCAGCATTCTGTAGAAGCTGTTGTCTAAACATCAAGAAGGCAGGCTGTCCCAAATAAATACCATTTCAGTAATCAATGGCCCCAAGTATGGAGGCTGCAACCACCTTAGCGTGAGACTCAGAGGGTAGAAAAGGCAAAGTCTTCCTCAGGATTTTTAATTTCACAAACCCAGAATTGCATACTGATACAATTTGTAACTCCTGAGAACTGGAGTCCTGGATTTTAATGCCTGCACTTTTAACAAAAAGAGCAGTGGTGGACGGGGACCCAACGAAACTGGCCAGAAATAGGCGGTCCAGGCTGCCTGTGATTCAATGTCACCTATCACCATAATCTCACTCTTTGCACCATTCAATTTCAGCCAGTGTTTGGCCATCCAATCCCCTGTAAGGCAGTTCCTAAGTGGAGACGGAGGGTCACATTTTGGAGCATCTAGCCAAAAGAGAAGCTGCGTATCATTGGCATAGGTGTAGAACCTTGCCCCAAACTCCAGAATCAGGTCAGCCAGTGAATGCAGGTACAAATTATAAAGCAACAGGGACAAAGAAGAACACTGAGGAGCCTTATATGACAGGATCCTAGCAGAAGATTGGAAAGGAAATAGTGATGCAGTCTGTGTATGTTCTGAAAGGAAAGATGTAAACCAGGCAGGAGGAGCCCCAGATATTTCTGCCCTCTTCGGACCTCTCAGTAAAATATCATGATCAATTGTATCAAAGGCAGCAGAGAGGTTGATCAAAATCTGCACTCCGACCTCCCCCCAGTCCTGAAGACACGCCTAATCACCAAGGACTGAATTCATAACCGATTCTGTACCTCTCTGAAGCCTGACTGAAAAGGGTGTAGCAGGTCACTAGATCCTAAAAAAATGGAAAGTTGGGGAATCACTATGGCCTCCACGACTTTCATAACATAGGGTAGAAGTAAGATTGGCCGATAGTTGGTGGCCAAAGCTGGGTCCAGCTGAGGCTTTTTCAGGAGCGGGAAAACCAGGGCGTGCTTCAGGGCCCTAGGAACAATGCCCAAGGAGAAGAAGACTGCAACGCTGCCATGAGGACTGGGATGACCTCCTCTTGCAGAGACTGGAGCAACCATAAAGGAATAGGGCCCACAGGGGAGGATGATTTCAATTTCCGAAGGGTCACCTTGACCTTGTCATCAGTAACAAGTTCAAACTGATCCATCCAAGGAATAGCTTTTCCAATTCCTAGTTGTTTCTGGGGACTGTCCACCGCCTCAGCAGTCTCCTTAACAGCAATAGCGTTCTGAATTGGTTGGATCTTTTCATTGAAAAAGGAACTAATGAGTTCATAGTTTTCTTTTAATCATAAATGATCAATGGTAGAAGACACAGATGAGAGCTCTTTTGCCATTTTAAAAAGTTCCTTTGCTGAACAGGAGGCTGCTATAATCCAGTCTGCAAAATAAGGAGATTTTGCAGTGCAAATAGGTTCCTGATAGTGCAACACTGACTGCTTAAATTCGAGACAGGATCATATTCCAATCTCCTTTTACACTCTAATTGGTGGAAAACCTGCTTTATAACTCTCAACTCTGAATTAAACCAGGCAGCTGATGGCCGAAAGTGGATCCTACTGTCTTTAAACGGTGCAATAACATTAGCAACCTCCGACATAGCTCTCAGCAGGACCATACAGGGGTTCTGCATCTCTTTGACAATAGAATTGCTGGTCGCCTGCACAAGAAGTTTAGTGACGGCAGAAGGGGATGCCTTCCCCCAGTGTAATCACTAAGACGCAATATTTGCCATACCGCTAATAGTGATAACGTAGGAGATAGTGTATGGAAGAACAAAATGGTCGGACTAAAGAACACGAAAAGGAGGGAATAATACTACATGATCTTTCTCTGATGAGAGAATCACATCATATATATTTTCCCTACAATGCGTTGGCAGGTCATTACATAAGGTAAGACCAGCATTAGCCAAAGTATGAATACGATTTCTTGCTGATGTATCAATTGGATTAATGGGCATGAGATTAAAATCTCCAATAATCAGAAAATTAGGATAAGTAAGGACCAGGTTACCAAACAGTTGTGCAAAATTAGCAGCAGAATTTTCCAAAGGACACCACTGGCAGTGGATACATTGAAAGATTTGCTGATCTGTGAATATGGGTCAGCAGCAATGCACAAGGAAGAGAGTGAGTCAGGGGGATAGTTGAACAGGTCAAAGAGTCTTAATGGATTAGAGCCAAGCCCCTACCTCTCCCGGGGATGGTTCTGTCATGACGAAGGATAGCATAACCAGTCGGGAGCAAGTGCACAATATCAGGCTCAGATGAGGGAGAAATCTATGTCTCCGTTATACTTAAAATGTCGAGGGAAAATTCCACAAGGAGTGCAAATATGTTGTCTCTATGAGCGACTGCTGACCTAGCATTGGTCAAGATGTTACAGAGATTTTTATTACGAATTTTTCCCACATTGTGGTGCCCATTACCAGGTGTGTCATGCGACAAAAGATTAGTGTTGGTCCCCAGAAGCTCAAGAAGCCTTTGAGTAGCTCAAGCAAACCTATCTTAGAATCACATTTATCAAGACCTCTCAAGCCAGACACCTTTATTTGGAGACAGATGCCTTTGATAGAACCATTGGGTTGCTGTGGGGGGGGGGAGGGTTGAAAGGGTCTATCTAACATACACTATTCATGTACTAAGTAACCTTTAGCTTCCATCTTGGTTATGAAAGCTTCAATCTTTTTGTCATTCACTCTATCTTTTGCTTACTAACATGTTTTCCTTTTAACCTGCTGTATTTTCCTTTTCTCCCTCAGTTTGCCACTCCCTCGGCCCTATCAGTAGGGCTCATTAGTTTTCCTGAAGGCTCCAAGGATACATTTCTTTGCTTTTTGTCTGTCTCTGAGAAAGCATCTTGTGCTTGATTTGCAAACAAACTTTGCCTTGAAATGCCTGGCCAGGTCCTGTTTCTGTGACATGCAGTCATGAAGAGGGGTATGGAGGGAGCTTTTTTGCTATGAGAGTGTTATGATCTTTGAATAAATTGGGAGGTATTGCAGGAAAGTTAATTAGAGAAGAGCAATGCATCCTCTCTTGTGTACTGGCCCCTTTGTGTGGCGTCTTTTATTGTGTGTGTGTTCTAAATATTTCTCACCTCGCAGAGCTGGTGCAATCTTGAGAGAGGGTCTTGATGGAAACTTTCTGGCCACAACAGAGGTCCTGTCCCAAGACAGATGCATTGTGGAAGGCTGCGTGGACATGTATGGGCCAAGTCATCACAAAAATGAGTTGTAGAATGCTGCTGTGCACTGTTGGTGACTTGCATCTATTGGATTTGTTTATATGCGTTCCCCTATGAAACTGAATGCAAACGGTGTGGCTTTTGACCCCATTTTTCACTGAAGGTATGCCGTAAAATGCCTGATTTTAACCTATTATTTTGAAAATGGTCTCAGGGGCAGAAACCCCTAACAGGGGGTCGGGGGTAGTTCTGAAAAAGGGAGCAAGCATGGAACGGCTTCATGTAATTGAAGATTTAAAGAGCATCACACAAAACGCCCTAACAAGAGTCATACTTAACAACGCTTCCACAGGAGGAAAAAACGAATGGGACATCTTATGTGGCAAAAAGCAAAACTACCTGAATGTCAAGCTAAGGGTGATCTGAGATGATATACCTCATCAGCCCTAGCCAGATGTGATGAATGAATATTTGGGAGTACTGGCTGTGAGTGTCCCTGGTGCAACCTGTGAACATTCTCCAGCTGACATTGTGATATCGGAGGGGGTGTGACATTCTTTCAATATAGGAGGGGGGCTCCTACGTATCGAATACCACCATGTACATTGACAGGCTACAGATGGGACTGCTGGGTGATCTATTGCGATATGTGGTAGATTCAAATTCCCAAGAGACCCAGTTGCTATGTCCACTGTGTCCCTTAAGTCAAGCAAAACATGTTGATCAGTTTGGGGATTCATTGGAAGTTATGGCCAAACAAACTTCCACGACCCAAGAGTATGGACAAGATGAAACACATCCAGGTGTTGATCAGAGAAGGAAACATTTGTCGAGAAGGTCAAGCAAAGCGTTTAATGATGACTGAACGCATGTAGTTTGCAGCAAATGACAACTATATGCTCCCTGTTGCCAGACTGATATACAATGTGTACTTTCTTTTGTCTATGCAGATGCATTTAAGAAGTGAAATATGCTTTGACTGCTTATCTACAGTGCTATATCCTCTAATAATCTAATAGAATTATTGCCTCAGATAAAGAAGATCGAGAATGGTTAAAAGGATCGTTACATTTTGCAAGTGACATACAAGGAGAAAAATGCGTTCAAACTAGCGAATCAAACAGTTTCCCTTTGCACATACTGTGCCATGTCATCAAAATGCTCAAATTGTCAGACTCACATATGTGTGGGCTGTTCTTATTGCAGTAATCCTTGCTACTATAATTGACTGTTTTCCTTTCACTAAAGAGCCATAATAATTGTTTGTATGTACACAATGAGAGGATGTTCCCAATGATGATAACATAGAGATAACGATCCTCAAGGAAAGTGAGAGCAATGAAGAAGTAGATGATGAATTCACAAAATCATGAGTGCAGAGTATCTGTGAATTTTATTGTGTCTGAAAAAAAACTATTAGTACATTAATGTCATAAGATATGATGTGATATGATATGGCATTTATAACGCGCCTATACACAAGTGTTTCAAGGCGCGACGAGGCAAGGGGGAACAAAGGGAAGACAGACAACGATCCTACTAGGCCAGGTGACATTCAGATCGCGCAAGTGCATGGGAAGGGGAACGGAAAAAGTGCGGGGGGAGGGAGAAGGGGGAAGTGCAGTACAAGGGATAGTACAATAAATAAGATAAATAAAAATGGCCCACAGTTGGCAGCGTATGGTAAGTGCAAAACATAAGTGCTGGTAGGGGGGCTGTAAGGATACAGAAAACAGTCCCAAGGTGCAGGGGTTGCCAGGGAGGCAGTGCAGGTGGGCAACTGGCAGGCCTGGGCCCAAGATCAGAGGGAGGACAGGTATCCAGTGCAGTATCTGTCTGGAAAATCAACAGGGGAGAGGGGGAGTGAAAGCAGAAGCAAAGAGGAAGGTTTTGAGGTGCTTTCGGAACCTGAGATGGTTCTCCTCAAGTTTCAGGGAGGCAGGAAGGCTGTTCCAGAGGGAGGCCCCTGCCGAACAGAGAGATCTACCACCAACTCGTTGCTTGGAGAAGCGACTGACCATGAGGGAGTTAGAGCAGGAAGAGCGGAGAGGTCGAGAAGGAAGATATTTAGGAAGAGAGAGTTGAAGGTATTTCGGCCCCAGGCCCAGAAGGCCTTGTGGACAATGCAGAGGGTTTTGAACTTAATCCTCACAGCCACTGGGAGCCAGTGCAGAGATTTCAGTCCTGGAGAGATACGATCCCTGGGCTTGAGGCCAAGGACAAGTCTTGCAGTCCTGTTCTCGATAAGTTGCAGAGGGCGGAGAGTAGAGGCAGGCAGATTTAGATAGAGGCTGTTACAATAGTCCAGCTTGGAGAGAACCAGGGCTCTGGAGACAGTGAGCTTCTGGGGGAAGGAGAGGAAGGGAAGAATACCTCTGAGGAGGTGCAGCTGGTAATGTGACTTTTTAGAGACATCAGAGATGTGAGGAGAGAAGGAGAGTGCGGAATCGAAGATGACCCCGAGGTTTTTAGCCATGCAGGTGGGAGCGGGAAGAGGGCCAAGAGAGGCCGGCCAGAGAGCTGCAGGGAAGGAGGGAGTGGGTGTGCCGATGAGCAGAATCTCAGTCTTACTGGCATTAAGGCAGAGGTCATTGGCGGCACACCACTTCTGGATGGCAGACAGACAGTCAGAGATGAGGGAAGGAGAGGCGGAGGCCGAGGGTAGCCTGAAAATGAGCTGAGTATCGTCCGCATAGCACTGAAAGTTGGGGCAGAGAGCGGCAATGCGGTGGCCAAGGAGTGCCAGGTATTGGTTGAACAACCAGGGAGAGAGGTTAGATCCCTGGGGGACACCACAGGTAGAGACAAAGATATCGGAGAGGAAAGACCCAAGTTGGACCTGGGAGGGTCGGTCAGAGAGGAAGGAAGTCAGCCACGCCAAAGCCTGACCAGTGATACCGAGGTTATCACGTAGGCGGTTGAGCAGGATGACATGGTTAACAGTGTCAAAGGCAGAGGAGAGATCAAGTAATATGAGAACATAAGGGGTGTTAGAGTCAAGGTTGAAGAGCAGGTCTTCACGGATGTTCAGGAGAGCAGTTTCTGTCCTTCTGGCAGCTCTGAAGCCAGACTGATGGTCATGAAGACAACCAACAGATTCAGTGTGGAGATTGAACTGGGAGATGGCCAGTTTCTCCAGGAGCTTGCCCAGGAAGGGGGTGATGGAGATTGGGCGATAGTTAGCCAGGAAGGAGGGGTCAGCAGAGGGTTTCTTAAGAAGAGGGTGCATAAGGGAGTGCTTCAGGGGGGATGGGAAGACTCCAGTGGTGAAGGAGTGATTGCAGAAATCAGCCAGGGCAGGAGCCAGGGAGTCGATGTGGTCCTTGATAGTTTTGGAGGAACAGGGGTGAACCTGTTTCGACGACACTTTCATAGATCGGACTTGTCTAGAAACCTTGTCTGCAGAGAACAGGGGAAAGGCAGAGAAGGAGGGAGGTGAGGTGGCTGCAGAGAGGACAGGGGAGGAGCAGAGACTGGGGGGAGGTGAGGGATAGGAGGAGAGAAAGGACAGGATGTCCTGAGTTTTAGAGATGAAGTGAGAAGCCAGTGCCGTACAGAGGGCCTAGGAGGGGACAGGGGATGTAGAGACTGCGGCAGGATTGGCCAGTTCCTTGCAGATTTTAAAGAGTTCTGCCGAGTTGTTTGATGCCGCAGAGACGCAGGCTTGGATATGGGCTCTCTTCTTGGTTAGGACAGAGAGCCGGTTTTGTCTTTGGAGCAGGCGGCAGGCCAGTCTGTCAGAAGATGTACACGAAGCACGCCATTTCCTCTCGGCCACCCTGCACTTGCGTTTTAGGGTGACGAGGTCCGAGTCGTACCATGAGTCGCACTTGGCTTTGGACTTCAGGCGGATTCTCATGACAGGGGCAAGGATATCAAGAGTATCAGATATAGTAGAGTGGAGCATGGAGAGGGCTGTGTCAGGGTGAGAGTCAGCCAGAGGGGGAGGAGGAGGTGAGAAGGCGGCGGCGAAAGCCTCAACTGAAACGCGCTTCATGGGTCGGATGACCGAGAAGGTGGGTGGCAGTGCTGTAGGTGGCTTGGCCTGGAGGGTAGGGAGGGTGAGGTGGGAGGAGAGGAGAAAGTGATCACTCCAGGAGAGAGGAGTGGAGAGAGGGGCAGAGAGGGGAAGGTCTGAGGAGATCAGGACATCCAGAGTGTGTCCTGCAGTATGAGTTGGGCCATATGGGAGAATAGTGAGTGAGAGAGAGTCGCAAAGGTCTCTAAAGAGTCCAGAGGGAGGACAGGGGCATCCAGGTGGATGTTGAAGTCTCCAAGAAGGAGGAGTTGAGTGGTTGCGGCCAGGAGTGAGGAGGAGAGGTCCGCCCACTCAGAGAGGAAGGAGGAGATCTGACCAGGTGGCCGATAGATAGTAGCTACAGTAAGGGAATGGCTAGGGGAGAGAGAGAGCCTGTAGACGAGGCATTGAAAGGAGGAATAGACCTGCGTGGGAGTGACAGGTAGGAATCCACTCGGGGAAGATCAGGGCTACACCCCCTCCAGGGCAGTTGGGCCTAGGCGTGGAGAGGATCTTGTAGCCATGAGGTAGGAGCGTGTCAAAGCTAGTGACAGAACTGGCCGTAAACCATGTCTCGGTGAGACCGAGGACATCGAGGTCAAGTTCTTCCAGGAATCGGCAGATATCAGAGGACTGTTTGACAGCAGAGCGAGAGTTTAGAGTGGCAATATGGAGAAGGTTGCCATCCTTGAAGGACTTCCGAGGCGGGGTACAGCTCAAACGTACGTCCTTCGGAGGTGTAGAGAACTCCCATATATGATAACTATAGTTATCCTAAGAAAATATACAATTTGATTGTTAGAATTATATATTGTAGTTGTTATTATAATATGACAATAAACATGCACAAATGTAATTCATGGACAATTCATAGAAAACCAGTGTACAGGCATGGACAGAAAATAAGGGCTCATTTGGGATCCTACAGCATTAAGAGAGAGAGGCTAATGACGAAAGGAATGCATCAAAATTGATATAATGAAAAATAAATTGTGCTTGAAACGGATGACACAACCAGTCGTTTATGTTCTGTCATGAGCAATGGTTATGCAACCATGTTGGGCAGAAAAACACTGCAGCCATGATTAGCAATCCATACCACACAACCATTCCTTTGTCTGAAAAATTGAGGACCTACTCAGAGCTGAAACTAAGAGTAAACTAAGAGTAAAAAAGCATGGATTCTTCTGGGAGAACTCCCTCATCCTTGAACCCCAAGTTAACGCCATAGTAAGAAGCAACATCTCCCAACTCAAATCTACCCAGTGCATCAAGCCATACCTAGCATTCCCATGTAGAAATATGGCAATCATTGCACTAGTGCACCCAAGGCTCAAAAATGCCAACAGCCTTTACCTGGGCCTCGAAGTATAGTTGCTATACTGGCTTCAAATAACCAAAATCACAGCAGCTAGATTGCTCCTAATACTGAAAATATGGACATATGGAGAAATGGTTCTCAGAACAGGTTATCATGCCATATTCTTTCTGGAGAGGAGCGCCTGCTACCTTTTTTGAAATATTTGCAAGGAACCTGGGGTTGGTCACCCTGAGTTACCTGGGGGCACCCAGATGTGGACTCCGTGCTCAATGTGGTCAGAGAAGCACAGCTTCACCTCACTGATGAGGCCCAACAAGGCTGAAACAAGTGTCTGGGGTTGCTGTTGGTACTCTTGTTCAGAGAGGAACTGCCGTAGCATTTCGGTGCTGGACTGCCCATGTGGGCGGGACAAAGACTGATAGGCATATAGATATTTCACATCTGTGAAAGGCACAGTGAGCAAAAAGCATGTGCTGCAAACTCTCATCTCAGAACAGGTTATCATGCCATGTTCTTTCTGGAGAGGAGCACCTGCTACCTTTTTTGTCATATGGAGAAATGGCACCTTGCTTCTCTGAACGCTCCATTTTCACCTTGTCAAATGCAGGATTCCTTTCAAAACTGCCCTCCACGTAACAAGCACAGAGTACAGCAGGAATGTCAGAACACTTTGATCCAGGATTGCTACTCCAGCTTTAAAAAGAAGTGTAAAGGTGAATCACTAGTATTATCCCTACCAACTAACCTATGGAACTCCATGCCCAGGCAGCTTTGCACAGAGGACGACGAGCTAGTCTCTCAGAGGCAAATTAGTTTGGCCGTGCAACCTCAAGAGACCATAATCCTTACAATGTACTACCCATCTTAAACTGATACCCAAAAGACCACTGGAGCACAAACTTCCAAATGAACATGGACACATAACTTCTAAGGGCTGGAACTAACAGATCCTTACAAAATCCCATCCATCACAGACCTTAACCCAAAGGCATACTAGTGCATTTTCCTCCCAATCAAGAAAACACACCAGATGGAACCCAAATTGGACCAGTCCTATCCTCCTTTGCAATTCTACAATTGTACAATTCTTAAATTTAAAATGCCTTCAGAATTGGACTCAGTCAGGTCAGTCTCTCCAACTCTGCCTTATCAAACATGGAATGTCTATACCAAACCATTACTTAAATATCCAAAACTGCATCCAGAACAGCTAGAGCACAATTAGCACAATAAATAGCTAAACCACCATGGAGCCTGGAGTGCTCTATAGCCTCCCATATTGCAATTACCCAGCAATCATCATAAAACAAAAAAGAAGACTGCAGGAATCCTCCATCACAACCAATACCATCAGCCTTCAGCTTCACTGTATACTGTTACCACACTGAGCCAGTTTCCCTTTGAACTCCATCCATAGCTCCTATAGAGCCCTCCTAAATGCTCCTCCGTGCACCAAAGCTCCCACCCACATGTCAATCTAGTATCACCTCTACACTACATACATGGGCCTCCTTGCACAGCACAGCCTTACTCTTGTTAGCACCACCACGTAAGCCACAGCAGTGCCACTTAGGGATCGCTGCACATCCTGCACTCGCTTTAGAAATATCACATAACTTCCACTTCCAAAGTCATGGCCCCTGTTATAAATTTCTGGTTCTCCTCCACAGATAAAACATGCACCGATGTGTAGCCACCACCAACCACATAGAATCATACCGGCTCTCAGGAAACCCTCCATCACCATGAACCACCTATCCTCAATGTATAATACCAGATCCATGCACCAGGAGGTTGCCAACATACCAGAAATGTGTTATACATCTGTTCCAACCAAGTAAAGCAATCTAAGAAGCTTTGCAGGCTGCAACCCATTTATGACTACATTTGACTAAAATATTTGTATTTTTCCTGCCAAACCTTTACTATTGCATGCATTTATTTTCCTGAGAAAACTAAGTGAAAAATGCCACATTAAACATCTTGAGCTGTCAAGAAAGTGCCATCTCCAGAATACCACCAATGTGGTATAATCTGGTAGCAATACCATAACGTTCTTTTGGGGATGTCTACTGCAGTCTTGTGAACCTGGTGCAATTACTGGAGCCAATAATCGACAAGGCGAAACTGCTGAACTCGTGGCCTCATTCAATATCATTCATGGACTAAGAACGTGGTGCTGAATTTGGCATGGCAATCCTGGGAAATATGGTAGAGTCAAAGGAGCAAAACACAATAAAAAAATAAATGGTAACAAATAACTCAAAGGTAGTAATAGTGTTCTTTTGGTGGAAAAGAAAGCCTTTGCTAATGGCCCACTATGTTTCGTTGTGGATCTTGATAAAGATGGGAAAAAGAAGCTGAAAGAATGGAATCGTCCTATAGCGATGACGATGAAGGTACTTGTCTTAGCTCTGGACACATGCTTGCAGCTAATGTGCCAGATACAAAATAAAAATAAACCGCAAAGCAGACAGCATCTGACGTCTCGATAATTTGAATTGCTTTGCACCAGAACAATATATTAAGCCCCTATAAGGAAGGTAGTACAGGAACGACTGAAAGCACACACCAACAACAGAGAGTGATGTAGCAAGCCCACAGGTCTGGGGATCTGTGTCCAGTGAATCTGCCAACAACATCAGAAAAATAGAAAGCTCTGTTACTGACTATGAAACTGTGGTTCCACATTACTGGTCCAAGGCTGTTGTCATTGACTAGAACAATGATCACAGTGCAGTCTGCCCAATCTGCAAAAGCCATGTGGGAAGCCGTGCACCCGTCATGACACCTAGGGCTAGTGGAGTCACTTGGAAAACAATCACAAAGGGTCATTGACTGCTCCTCGGGACAAGACTAGAAGTGGGCCAGCTGTTGGAACTGCTTATGGTCAATGAAGAAAATGATATAGCAGGAGGTGTCAGAACACATCTTTCTTTATGACCTCAAATGTCTGCGACCTTCTGGTGGCAGAGAACATACAACCATGTCCATTCATGTTCATTGCTTAGTAGTGTCCCGAAACCTCTAAAGGCACAGCACTTCACAAAGGTCATGTCTTTGAATGCCTAAAAACAAGCCGCTATCAAGACACTTTTCAGCAAAATTACAACATATTCCAAAATCCGATCTGCTGTTTATCACAATGGAAAGCTAGCCAAGATGCCCAAACTCCCCTACTATTAGTTGGTTTCCCAGAAGCTTTGAACACTATTTGTACAACCACCCATATGTTGCCATAGTTGCAGTGACTGAGCATCACATAACTTTGTTATCAACAAGTGTAAAAGCATGAATGGACCCCGCTGTGCATACTATTCCAAACTCAATGGCTATATGAAGTAGATGTAATGGACTAGAGTTTAATTTAAAATGACCAGATTCATAATAAGCCTGCATAAAAAAGCATGAGAACGTTTTTTTGAGAACCTGGACATGTGTATGGTGGAGTAGGAGCACAAAAAAATGAATTTTCTAATCTGCCACTCCTGTCCTCTCTGCCATACAAATTCAAATGAATTTCTTAACAAATTGGATTTCTAGGGAATCTGCCAGCTTCTTGCACCTGCTAAAGATTGCAGGATTGCGTTGGAAACCATGTAAATCCTCCCTGCCATGCACATACATGACGGGATCCAATTTGACATTGGAGTGAATGCAACACAGAAACTGAGGCCTGCTGGACTTCTATGTTGCATTTAGGTCTTCTAACAAAACTGCACGTACAGGACTGCATGCATGAAAGTACACATGTTTGTGGTCCCAGCTGTGCAATTCACATGTATGCACACACTTAAGAAACCCTCTTCCGACCCTTCCTGCCCAGCTAACTATCGGCCAATCTCTATCACTCCCTTCCTGGGCAAGCTCCTGGAGAAACTGGCCATCTCCCAGCTTAATCTCCATGCTGAATGTGTTGGTAGTCTTCATGACCATCAGTCTGGCTTCAGAGCTCCCAGAAGCACGGAAACTGCTCTCCTGAACATCTGTGAGGACCTGCTCTCGAACCTTGACTCTAACATTCCATGTGTTCTCATTTTGCTTGATCTCTCTTATGCCTTTGATACTGTCAACCATACCATCCTGCTCAACCGTCTCCGTGATAACCTCGGTATCACTGGTCAGGCTCTGACGTGGCTGACCTCTTTCCTCTCAAAACGACCCTCCCAGGTCCAACTGTGGTCTTTCCTCTCTGACATCTTCTTCTCTACCTGTGGTGTCCCCCAGGGATATAACCTCTCTCCCTGGCTGTTCAACCAGTATCTGGCACTTCTCGTCCACCACATCGCCGCTCTCTGCCCCTACTTTCAGTGCTATGCGGATGATACCCAACTCATTTTCAGGCTACCCTCGGCCTCCTCTTCTCCTTCCCTCATCTCTGACTGTCTTTCTGCTATCCAGGAATGGTGTGCCGCCAACGACCTCTGCCTTAATGCCAGTAAGACTGAGATTCTACTCATCGGCACTCCCACTCCCTCCTTCCCTGCTGCTCTCTGGCCGGCCTCTCTGGGCCCTCTTCCTTCTCCTACCTGCAAGGCAAAAAACCTTGGGGTCATCTTCGACTCCACACTCTCCTTCTCTCCTCACATATCTGACGTATCTAAGAAGTCACACTACCAGCTACACCTCCTCAGAGGTATCCTTCCTTTCCTCTCCTTCCCCTAGAAGCTCACTGTCTCTAGAGCCCTGGTTCTCTCTAAGCTGGACTACTGTAACAGCCTCTATCTTAATCTGCCCGCCTCTACTCTCCGCCCTTTGCAACTCATCCAGAACAGGACTGCAAGACTTGTCCTTGGCCTCAAGCCCAGGGACCGTATCTCTCCAGGACTGAAATCACTACACTGGCTCCCAGTGACTGCGAGGATCAAGTTCTGCATTCTCTGCATTGTCCACAAGGCCGTCTGGGGCCTTGGGCCAAAATACCTTCAACTCTTTCTTCCTAAATATCTTCCTTCTCGAGCTCTTCGCTCATCCGCCTCCAACTCCCTCAGGGTCAGCCGCTTCTCCAAACAACGAGTTGGGGGCAGATCTCTTTCCACTGCAGGGGCCTCCCTCTGGAACAGCCTTCCTACCTCCCTGAAACTTGAGGAGAACCACCTCCGGTTCCGGAAGCACCTCAAAACCTTCCTCTTTGCCTCCGCTTTCTCTCCCCCTCTCCCCTGCTAATACTACTGAAACTGCATGGAATCTGCAACTGGGCCATTCACCGTTCTCGGCCCAGCCACTCTCCCCTGCACTGCCTCCACGGCAACCCCTGCACTACGGGACTGTGTCTGTATCCATACAGCCCCCCTTCCCAGCACTTGTCTGCACTTACCTCGCACTTGCCACCAGCTGGCCCTTGTTATTTATCCTGTATGCTGTATGCTAATAACCCTGTACTGCACTTTCCCCTCTCCCTTTCCCCCATGCACTTTTCCCTTCCCCTCTACCCTTGCACTTGCGCGATCTGAATGACACCTGGCCTAGTAAGATCGTTGTCTGTCTCCCCTTGTTCCCCCCCCGCCTCGTCGCGCCTTGAAACACTTGAGTATAGGCGCGTTACAAATGCCTTATCATATCAATTTGCCCATTGGTCATCACTGCACAATGGACTACCCTTAATTAACTGGGACAGCCACTTCCTGTCGTGCAGAAAATGCTGTCATGCAGAACGGAAAATGTGCTTAAAAGAAACTTTGCCGTGAGGATCACACATCTGCAAACATCCTGTCAGTATTCAATGCAAAGGTTGTGGGACAGTTGAGTCCAGTGTATGTGATCATTTCATTTGTAATAACCAACAATTCTACCAATGTTGTGCATGTAATACCCCAACCCGGCAGCCTGGAATTCCTTGAGGCCTGCAAGACAAGAAGCTTTAAGGATCCTGAGAGCCAATCTGTATAGTCCAGTCTTTGCTTCTCATACCTGGCCTGCATTTACCTTCTCCTGTTAAAGGAGGGCAGCAGGCTGGTTTGTATGTTCAACAGGGGTGTAGAGGCTGCTTGCCAATGTACGTTGTATGTTCAACAGGGGTCTAGAGGCTGCTTGCCAATATACATGTCAGGTCTACTTTAAGTGTTATGGACATTTTCATGAACTGAGTGCCACCTATGTGTATTATTTATTTATATTGTTGGTCTGTAGAGTGCTATGTGCCATTTTCCACCTGCTTGAAAGTGATCGTTAGCCTTGTGAAAAGCAACATTAATGTGAAATAACATAACAAAGCACGGCCTACAGTAGCATGACAAAATAGGATCTAAAATAACTACCTCTTATAACAAACCGATAATATGTCCAAAAACAATGCAGGGGGTTGAATAAACAAATAAATAAACTAGAAGGACCATGGGCAAAACTATACAAAAGTCAGAAAGATACCATTTGGTTAGAAAAATCAAAGTTAGGAAGACAGAACTAAAAATGAAAAATGTAAATGTGTGGAACAGGATTATGCAGGAATGCCGTGAGAGAGGGAGTGGAAGTCCAATAGGTGTGCAAGTGAAGACTCCCATGAAAGCAATGGTAAGGCATGCATTAAAAGCACCATTTCATAGTAACATTTCAGAAAAGCATGGGAACAAAATGTATTGAACCTAACAGAGCATAGACACTGACAGGGGAAGGTTAATATAGCATAGCATACCAAACCTAAAAAAACAAAAAATGTCAAAGCAGGACAGAGCAAACAAAGGTTGAATTGCACAAATAGTATGGATAATGTAGCATGCCAGGCATTTAATAAACCCAGCATGAGGGCACCACAAAGGGAGAAGGTCTTAAGCAAGTATTAGAGTGGGTGCTGCAAGGAAGGGCAAGTAGGAAAAGGGCTAAATCCCCAGCAGGGCACGGGGAACTAAAACAGGGCTAGAAACACACAAGAACCATGAACATTGTGTGATAATCCTACTCCCCCTACCCAAACGCAGCAGCAGCGAGTCATGTCCTACACATGCTGCCCCTTTAAGGGTTTCAGCACGCGGCGGAGTGATGTTGCACTCTGCCGCGTGCCTTTAAATAAAGAGGGTGTTTCCCAGCCGCGCAGAGTGACCGGGGAGCCCGAACTAGGCAGACGTGTCCCGAGTGAGTCTGTGGAGGCCACCCAGTGCCGCACAACAGTGGCAACGAGACCGGAGTCTCGGCCGGGCCCGGCGGTGATGTTAAAAGCAATTTGTTTCACAAACAAGTTGTTGTAACTTCTCATTGCATGCCGCGGAGAGGGTGTGGCCCACGCGGTTGGTGGCCATTTTGGAGACAAAGGCTTAGGATGGTTGCAGCACTCCAGAAGGGTTCCTAAATGCCATCCTGGCCGAATTTTTGGAGATATTGACAGCGGACAGCTGTTTTTGCACGCACAGCACGTCAGAAGTTTGAAATTTCGATTTTGATGGGCATTTTTGTCGATTTGAGGTGAGGTGCTGGGGGTGGCCTGCTGTTTTTCTTTGTTGGTCCCCTAGGCCTCCCTGGCTCAATTTTCAGACACTTTCTGTTTTCTCTGGTGAATTCTTCTGCTTCACGCTGGTTGTGTGCTTGAGACTGGAACATGTCAATACCCTGAACTGCATTTGGACTGGTGTGGTGGGTTTGAAGATCAAGAAGGCCTGCCACTATTTTTCATCTGGAAGTAGACTGGTTGGGTGATTTGCAGCCCCATCGTCCTCCAAGGTGGGGTACTCATGCGCTTAGCCCATGAGTGACCAGGCTGCTCACTCAAGCTGCAGCCCAGCCAGTGGTCCAGTCAGTGCCCCAGATTCCTCCTCCACCTGTGATCCAACCTCTGCCCCAGCCTGCGCCTCAAGCATTGGCCCAGATGAGACCACCAGGGATGCTGCAGCCAATCCCTGAGTTTGACATCTCTGGTCCCCCGTCCAGCCTGGGGCCTAGGTGTAAGCAGTGGATTGATTGCCTCGACATTACTTCAGAGCCACCAGAGAGACCAGTGAGGACAGCAAACTGGCGACCCTTTTGTACTCTGCGGGACCTGCGGTCCAGGAAACCTTTGAGTCTCTTCAACCAACAGATGCATCCTACGGCGCAGCAAAGACAGCCCTTCACAACTACGTCCTGCCCTTGGCAAATGTGGACTATGAGCGCTTTGTTATGCTTTCCACCTGTCAGAAATATGATGAAACTCTCAACACCTTCTATGGCCATCTTCTACGGCGGCTGTCAGTGGCATGAGCCTGGGACAATGCAGTTGTAATGGTCAGGAATCAGCTGATCCAAGGATGCTCATCGGGCAAGTTATGCAGACAGGTGTTGCGGGAGCCAGGGATCACCTTGCCTCGTATCCTTGAACTGGGTAGGTGCCAAGAGATGTCTGAGGTGCGATCGTCTAGGATGGAGATAAGAGTGCGCTCAGGCAAGGTGGAAGATGTGTGTGCTGTGGGCCGCGGTGGCAGGAGTTGCCAGGAGGCCAGCAGGCAATTTCCGTGACAGGGGGGAGCCAGGGGAGGCGTGCCTAAAGTGCGTGTATGACCTGCCCCACACCGCAGAAGTGCGAAGCGGCGGGGAAAGCGTGTGGTCGGTGTGGTCTATCTGACCACTACGCCCGCATGTGCAGGGCCTCCCTACCGGGCATAGTGCCGAGGGGTACTGTTCAGTCTGGCTATTTTCGCCAATCACACCCGCCGAATGTCGCCCAGGCCAATCAGGGTGATGAAGGTGCACGACCAGAAGAGGAGGAAGAGGAGAACATTTTCTTTGTAGCCAGCGTCGAGGTCCTCAAATGAATAAACAGATGGCAACCACAGTGCATTGTCACAGTCAATGAGTCATCTGTCCCGTTGCTGGTGGACACTGGGGCCTCTGTCAACATGATGGCAAGGGAACACTACGATGCCATGGAGTCCCCCCCACAACCGGCTGCTCCCAAGGCCTGTATCTTTACATTTGGGGGATACCAGCCAATTCCCCTGGACAGTGCTTTTGTGGCTGATGTCGGGGATAGTGATTCTAAAATAAGGGCCCGTTTCTAAGTGACACCTGTAAGCACAACACGTTGTTGAGCTGTGCAGCGGTTGAAGCCCTAGGGATTGTGAGTTTCCCGTACTCGGTGTACGTGGAAGACATTCAAACGTTGCTGGAAAAATACTCCCGTTTATTCCATGGGATTGGGCAGATGCAGGAGATCCGGTGAGACTGCATATTGATGAATCAGTGCAACCCATCGCTCTCAAACACCGCCGGGTGCCTTTCCACTTGCGGGAGTTAGTAGATAAAGAACTGGACAATCTCATCAGCCTTGATATCAACGAGAAGGTTGAAGGCCCTACCCCGTGGGTGTTCCCCATTGTTGTTGGAAGAAAGCCGAAGCAACCGGACTCAGTGAGGATCTGTGTTGACATGCGGCTCCCCAACATGGCTATCAAGAGAGAGCGGCATTTGACACCTACCATTGATGACATTATCACCGAGCTGTTGGGGGCCCGGTTCTTTTCCAAATTGGACCTCAGGGCCGTGTACCACCAGGTTGTGTTGCACCCTGAATCTCGATACATCACAACTTTCATCACTCACAGAGTACAAGAGACTGAGTTTTGGGGTGTCCTCTGCAGCGGAGCTGTTTCAAAACATTATTCGTGGTGCCCTGTCAGACCTCAACTGTGTTTTAAACATAAGTGACGATATCCTGGGGTTTGCAAAATCAGAACCAGAACATTTTCACAAGCTCGCCAAGACATTTGAACGGCTTCAGTACCTTGGCTCAATGCTACACTGTGAAAAATGTGAATTCCTGAAGCCTACCATTGAATTCTTCGGGTTCAGGTTCAAGGAGAGAGGTGTGTCACCTGACCCACACAAGGTGAAAGCCATCAAGGATGCTCGTCCACCAGAGAATGTGTCGGAAGTACCGAGTTTTTGTTGGGCATGGTGACATATTGTGGCCGCTTCATAAAGAACTTGGCCTCTCAATCAGAGCCCCTGTGAGCCCTCACAAAGAAGGAGACCACGTGGCAATGAGGGCCGTTAGAACAAGCAGCTTTTGAAGACATCAAAAGCGCCCTCATGGCAGAGAACACCATGGTGTTCTTCGATCCCGCCCTCCAGTCGGAAATCGTAGTGGACGTCAGCCCTTTTGGTCTGGGGGCTGTCTTGACTCAGGTCGGTGCTGATTCGAGTGTAAGGCCAGTGGCGTATGCCAGCAAGGCGCTGTCTGAGACCAACAATGATATTCCCAGATCGAGCAGGAGGCCTTGGCTGTTCTATGGGGCTGCAGGCATTTTTGGTTGTATGTCCTGGGTCGACCGGTGATGGTAGTGACCGACCACAATCCTCTGCTGCCCATCCTGGCAGGCTCATCCTCAAAACCACCTGCAAGGATTGAACGGTGGATGCTGGCGCTACTCGAGTATGGTGTCTCGCTGGTCTATCGGCCTGGCACCAACAATACAGCTGACTATCTGTCTTGCCACCCCAGAGGGGACCCGGAGGACTGGGCAGATGACTGTGAGGAGGAAGCAGATGCTCACGTTCGGTTGGTGGTGGAGGCGGCTACTCCCAATTCCTTGCCCTTGGAGGACCTTGAGGTGGCTGAGGTCCAGGATGAGTGTTTTCTCATCCTGAAATCTGCGATGCAGCAGGGATTCTGAAAGGCGGTGCTGGACTCTTTGGTGATGCGAACACAGGAGATGAAGGTCACGCTTTAACAATTGTAGAAGGTGAGGGATGAACTGTCATTTTCCGGGTCTGGCCTCCTACTCAGGGGACCGGATCGTAGTTCCTCAAGTGAAGGTCCAGGAGGTCATTGGGTTGTCCCACCTAGGTCATCAAGGGGCTGCCAAGACAAAAGCCTGTCTGCACCTAACGGTGTGGTTTCCTGAGCTGGAGAAACGTGTGGAGGAGTTTGTGGCATTGTGTGTATGGTGCCAGGTGGCGTCTCCAGCGCAAACAAAGAGAGCCTTCCATCGAAGCAATGCCCCGAGGCACACAACCATGGGAAGTGGTACATGCAGACTTTGGCTCCACGACACGGGGCACCCACTTCCTGGTGGTGGTAGAAGAATGATCCAGATGCCCTGAGGTTGACTTCCTTGAGTCGGTGGCCTTTGAGAATGTGGTGGTGGCCATGGAAAAGATCTTCATGGCGCATGGACTCCCCAAGGTTCTGTGCTCGGACAATGGGGCGCCATTTCAGGGCGAGAGTTTGACGACCCCGATGGAGGTCTATGGTATTTCTCACAGGTAGATCACCCCGCTGTGGCCCAGGGTAAATGGTGAGGCGGGGAGACTGATGCAAACTCTCAAGAAAGTATAGCGCAGGAGCAAGGCCGATGCCTGGAAGGGGCTCTGTACCAGTTTCTGCGTGTTTACCGGACCACCCCACGCATATCTACGGGAGTGGCCCCAGTGGAAGCCCTATTCAAACGATGCCCGAGAGATCTGATACCTGAGGTCGGGGAAAAGGAGCCTGCGGTCATTGATGATCAACAGGTGGAAGGTGAGCGCGAGTTAAGGACTGAAAAGGAAAACCAGAGGAGAGGTCTCTGGCCTCAGCAACTTATGCCTGGTGATGAGGTGCTTATCAGAAACAGGCACCCACACGCGAAGCTGTCACTAACTTACGAGCCTGACCTGTTGGAGGTGGTGGCCATCAAGGGGTCCATTGTAACGGCCTCCGATGGCAAGGCACCTGTCACCTGAAATGTAAGCTTCTTTAAAAGACTAGGGGAACCTCGGACAGAGGTGTCCCTGGACAAGAACATAACAGAGGTTCCAGATGAGGCGGGGGTGTGGCCCCTCTTCCCTGCTCTCCGGTCAGCGTGACGGCTGCCGAGGGATCCCCTCTCCAGGAGGTGAGCAGGCGGTAGCCCCTGAGGACAGGGCGAGGAAAACCTGTTCGCTTCAGTGACTATGTGGTGGAACAGTGAGTCCAAGCGGCCCCGGTGGGGTGCTATACTGTTAAGGGGACCCCGGTGGCTGTAATTAAAGGGGTCCATTTTTTATCTGATTTGCTGTGGGGGTTGTGTTTTAGTATTAGCATTGTTCTGTTTATTGTTTGTTCTCATGAAAAAGGAGTAGTGTGTGTTGCCCCTTTAAGGGTTTCAGCACACGGCGAAGTGACGTTGCACTCCAGCGCGTGCTTTTAAATAAAGGAGGCATTTCCCGGCCACGCAGAGTGACCAGGGAGCCTGAACTAGGCAGACGTGTCCCGAGTTAATCTGTGGAGGGAGGGGGCTCACAGAACTTTGTGGGCCGCCCAGTGCCCCACAACAGTCTGTACACACACACCCCACACGCTTTGTTCTAGACTCATCCCATCCATTTGTGGGGACTGCTCCTCTACTGTCTGGGAACATACATGAAAACTCATTCTATTGATATACAATTCAGTGTAATATGAGCAAAAGGGTTCAGTACACATGTTCCAATAAGGGTGTGTAGCTTGCTTTGAATGACTATGCATACACAGCTATTACTGCTGCTACAGTACTCTATGGCTCACAAACATGCCTTGCATACTGAATAGGAATAACTTCCCAACTGCAAAAGTATAAAATTCATACATTCTTGCAGGAACCCTATGTTATCAGCTGGATGCTCCAAATATGTATTAACAAATAACATACAAACTGACACTGCATGTTGCCTTCCAATGGTTGGGCGGGGAGAATTAGGAGCTGTTAGCGGGAAGGGTTTGCCCCGCCCTGTGTGTTTCAATTGAGCTAAATAAACCCAAACCAAAAGCCGATAAAATAAATGCAATTAAAAAGAATTTACTGAGCTCTTCACATAAACTGTGGCTCTGCAGACCAAATTAATCCATCGCTTTGCAATATACTAAGCAATTTGTAAGGAAAGAAATAAAAAAGGCAGTCTACCCTGTTTGTTGATAGGGATTGGTCTGACCCTTCAATCACAATTTAGCAAATCATTAGTATTGTATTAATATTGAATATTATCCTGTACAAAAAGCAAAAATGTTTTGACTATCAAGGAGTACAGAACCCTATTTGATCCCGAACGGATTGTCCCTTTTGGGCCACTTGATAGATGCAAGGCTCCGACTACCTCCCAAATTAACAGATGGAACCCTAGTTCAACTAAACCAAGTGTTTTATTGCCAATTTAATAATACTGTATTTTGACCACATATTGTCTATTTGTGTTCTTTGCTATTGTGGACTTCAAATGAAAAGAAACAATATCTACAAAATAAATAGTGAGGATTCCAAATGTGACTATGGCGATGGAACCAAAGAGCAGAATACAAGGGCCTTTGAGCCAGTGAGCTTTGATTCCTTGACAGATTAATTAAACCGGATGCTAACCCTGGACCAACTTTGCAGTGAGGATCATTATTGCTTCATGTGTACATAAGCTTTGAACACAGATTGCCTCTAGTGTTTATGTTTTTGTTCCACTTGTCAACTGGTAAAAAAGCAATGAAATAAAATAAGAAATGCAACACCAATTCAAAAAAGAATTGGAGGGGGTTGTATTTGAACCCATACCTAACAACTTCTCATTGTGTGTCCTAACCACTTCACAACCAGAATTGAATGCATGAAACCTCAGCATATGCCATCATGTGCTTCACTAAGCCAAAACCTTTTGCATCGGCCCCACGCTACCCGTCTTTTGTTACATTGTGGAAAGAGTTGAGAGGTTCTGTTGATTTCTCTTTTAGCCTATCTGTGATGTAGAAGAAAAAAAAATCACCAAAGGACTCTTGCTGAGACAACAAGTCCTGCTTTGGTCTGAAGCCTGCAACTTGTGCCAAATGATATTTCAAATGTCGATGAGCAAGTAAATGGGTGGCGACAATTGTTATAGGATGTCAAGCCTCCCGAATAATGGACATTCCGTGCAGAAAGCAGTTTAACTGTCTAATGAAGGAATGTCTATGTTAATGGTATAGCGGGTAAATGTTGATAAAATACTCAGGTTGGATTATAAACAAATAAAATCAATAGAACACATCAGTATGAAATCAGATTAAATGCAATTTTGCATCATCAAAGTATCTCAATCTAGCTGGAGAACAGTATAAGTTCATTAAAATACAGCCACGTAACTAAAATAAAAGTAAAAGAAAAGAGGCAGTAGAAACCACAGAGCCATAAGCAGTGGTTAAAGTGAACACAAACTAAAGCTGTGTTAGGTGTGCCCTCGTATCTCCTTTCCTCTGTGGGGGTGAAAATACAACCCCAGAGTGACAGAGACGGAGAGGCCATGCTAGGCCCCTATTGTGAGAGTGAAGCTGGCTAATGTGGAGTCCCATGTGGCGATTATTCAGGTGAAAGAAGCTAAGCAGTGTGCTGCCTCCAGCCCCTCTGCCTCCTCCTCAGCTCAACAAGTTCCCCCAGGAAGGTAAGCCATCCATGCTCCTGGAAAAGTGCATTCCACATCACACTGCATTTAATATGAAGTGGGGGCCTTAAATGGAAAGAATTGTGCATGTTGCTGTGTTTTTCACTTTCATTTTCGTAATTGGAGCCATTTGTACTTAAAGGCTTGTGCAGCATACCGGCTGACTTGTAGATGCATACGTTCTGCCTAAATTGAGTAAAAAGTGCTTTTGTATTTATTTTTAAATGCGTCCTGGGATCATGACAATCTCCAAGATGGTTGCACCTGCATCGCCGTGTGGAGCCTTCCTTTGTCTGCAGCCTGTCCCCCTCTGATTGGTTGCAGTCCTCTTCCTCTGGCAATCAGGGGCCCCCGGGAGGTGGGAGCTTGTACCAGCAACAAAAGCCCACAATTAAGGCCCCTCACTATACCTTTCTCTACACCCAGCAATTTGAGCATTGTGGCTGGGTACCCTACCCATGCACCATTGGGTGCTATAGGATCCTCCCCTTTAGTTATCATGTGAGTGCTGACTGTTGCGCTGATTGCTGGCCATTCCTCTCCTGACTCTGTACTTGTGCCACTCCGGACAATCTACCTAACCTATCTCTGTCATTTCTTCCCAGTATCACATGAGCATAACCACTGTCCTCATCTACCTTCCATGCTCACACTTACACTGCCTACACCTCTGTACTGCTTGTGCTGCAATAACCTTGACTGAAAAAAAGAAAACACATCGTGTTTAGGTGTGTTTGTTTTGCTGCAAGTTAAAAATCGATTTTAGTTGTTTGCACATACTGCTTTTTCTTGTGACTGCGGTACTGGTTAATCCCCTGCCCTCTGTTCTGGTCTGTCTCTTCTCCCTTACCATCTTCATTCCCATTGTTTCTTCCCAGTTCTGTTTGTGCTTCCTTGTGCGCCTGCTCCCTCCTTGCCTACCTCCTCCCACATACCTCAAGTGCTCAGCCTGGCGAAGTGTATCACACTCCAACCTCCTCACTATGGTGCTTTCTATCGCGCCTATCTTCTCTAACTGCATCCCTATCTCCTATCCTTCACCTCTCACTATGTCTGGCAGGAAGAAACTTAAGAAGGACACACTGGTCTCCAACCCAGGCCTGCATATCGCTGACACCTACGTCAGTGCTCCGCCAGAGAGACTCTCACAGACATCATCTCGGTCGTTCCTTCTCCTGAGCTATGGACTCTTCATATGGTCGTTCTGCTATCTCCTTACGCGTCCTCACGCATTCATGATGGCATCCGCTGGGAGGTGCTTCTTGCCTTCTTCTCCACCTCCAGGGTCATCATAAATGTCTATCAAAATGCACCATCCTGTTGTAAGGGCCTCAACCCAACGTCCTACTTTTTTATCGGCTTCCTCCTTGCCTTATCAACATTCCACTTTTTCGCCTCATAGGCTCCCTTGCCATCGGTTTCTATGGACGCCCGGGCTCCTTTGGCCAGCTATACCCACTAACCTAGTGGGTATAGCTGGCCTAGCTATACCCACTAACCTACTAACCTCTCCACCTCTCCACCTCTCTCACAACTGCTCCCTTGTCACCTTCAACTGTCCTTGTTTCCTTGCCTACACTCCCCCACTAACATCCCTGTCAGCCTTGTCTGCTCGGCGGCCACTTCCTACCTCGATTTCTCAGGCTCTCTTGCCACTTACTGGGGGGACTTCTATCCCCTATACCCTCCTGCATATGTCATGCAAAATCCACAATCTGCTCCACATAGCCACGTTTAACTCTCGCTCTGCTGTCAAGCACTCCTCTGATATCGCCACCTCCTTGAACTCCTGGATCTTGATGTCCTAGCCCTTACTGAAACATGGTTTAAGGACAGCCCTGTCACAAGTTTTGACATTCTTTTCCCTAAAGGCTACAAGATCCTCTCTGCACCCAGGACCAACAGGTTAGGAGGTGGAATAGCCCTTATCTTTCCTGAGTGGATCGCTGTTTCTGTCATTCCCACTCAGGTCTACTCGTCCTTTGAATGCCTGATCTGCGGAATCTCTATCTCTCCTGCTTCCTCTATTACTCTGGCCACCTTCTATTGGCTGCCGGGCCAGTCCACCCTCTTCCTCTCTGAATGTGCTGTCCTGGCCTCTTCTCTCCTTTCCTCCTCCTCCCAACTCCTCCTACTGGTGGATCGTAACCAGTGCTCCAGATTGGATTTTGTGGTGGGAGTATTTTACGCATGATTTTTGAAATTAGAGAGTAAATGCAATTTCAAGAGAGTAAAAATTAGTTTTCTCCTCTGCAAGAGAGTAAAACGTATCCAACATATACACCCAATGCATACGTAAAGTCAGACCCGTAGACAAAAAGAGTTGTAGATCTAAGTTGTCTGGCTTGCCTTTAACCATTTTTTTACACAGCTTCATTTTCAAAATTCTGGGCCTAGAAACTCTGTTAAGAACTAATATAGATTGAGACTAATGCATTTCCTGCAGATGGAGTGTGACTAAGCAAGTGTTAGTGTTACAGTACAGAACTTGCTTACATAGTTTGAAAGAAGTGAAAGCAGTCAACAAAACAGTGCTAGGCTAGAGTTTAGGAACTGTATAACTTCAAAATCAATTTCTATAACATGTTCCGTGTGTTCTCATTGGAAATATTACATGTGGTCTCCTTTCCTATAATTTAAAACAGACTTCACAAATTCTGAAAATAACATGCAACGCTTCACAAATAAAAAGTGTTACCCTTACGTAGAGCCAAGGTAATCTGTTTTGACCACCAAGTATTCCACACATTACTCACTAGCCAGAATCAACTTTTACTGGCTTACATGGTAGCTCGGAGCAAGGTAAACTGAGCCACCCATTACACAATCACACACTAAAACATGAAAAAACAGCCTGATAGATACACTTAAAAAGCAAGCTTATTATAGGTATGTGTGATTGTCACCTAGAGAATGGATGTAAATGGATCAGTCTACATTTCAAAAGACAATCTTATAGATTGTTGCAAACATCTGCATCATGACTGCAATGTTTCGGGGTGAAGTTTAGTCTCTGGCAAAATAATGTCTCCACTTTCACTCCAACCATGCTTAAGAGGATTGAATATGCAAGTTTCCAGGCTTTCTGTGTAATACACACACCCATCAAATGTATATAATGCTTTTGAAAGCATCACGGCAGAAACAAAGTACCATGGTGAAGAAAACCTACAAGAATTCAGTTAATTTTAGTTTTCTTTTGTCTAGGTGTGTATGGCTGTGAAAGCCTGGCTGGACGTCTTTTCTTCCTTCCATCCCATAGTTTTATTGCAGTAGTTGGGTCAAAGTCCCTAAAGGATGGTCCTAACATAACGATTTTCATCAAAGTGTCTATGGTTTCACTTTTAAGGGAGCATCTGAATTTTGTTTTAATCCTGTTTTGTGTGCTAAATGCACGTTCGCATTCTACACTGGTTACACACAGACATAAAGCAATTTTGCATACTTTTGCAATATTTGGCATCAAATCACCATGTAGACTAGCAACACACCTGCAGATTTTTGTCATACTGCAACCCTTATAGCTCCCCTTAATCATACCATGCAACAGAGGCCGTTCTTTTTTCTGTAAAGTTTGGCCATCTAATAATGCGAGTAATCGCATTTTCCTCAACATGCAGGCCTTCGCTGTCATACTGAATTCCTACTTTTTTTGCTTGTCCATAAAATGTGCATATGCCATTGAGTGCTTCGCCGATTTCTGACTCACTATTGTCTAAAACTGTTGCTGTTTCTAACGAGTTACCCAAATGAGTAAAAATGGCATTATCCTCATTTTGAAATCTCTTCCCAATGTTTTCTTTTAGATTTCTGACATACTGTTCTCTTAATAAGTTAAACTCTGCATCAGAAAGAGAACTATAAAATAGTATTACACCTTTTAGCGAGATACATTTGCCCTCTGCGTCAGGCGTCCCCAACGATAATCTCAAATTGCCTAACTTATCACCATCCTCTTTGAGTAAGGATTCAAGACTTATAAAAGTATCATCTACCAATGGCTGAATTTCAGTAAATAGTAAAGTCTGTTTCTGCAATTCCCGGCAAAGAATTCCCACAACATTATGTACATCTAACATAAATGCAGTAATAACGGCTGACTTGTAGCTGCTAAAGTATTTGTGCAGTGAAGATGCAGTAGCGTTCCCATCAGCAGCAAGCTCCGATAGAGAAACTACAACCGAAGGGTAGCTTCAGTGGACTGCTTCAACCGCTTTTCTCATACTAAGCCACCTAAAGGAGTGTGTCTCTTTCATTTTTAAAACAGGATAGTCCATTACTTATTGCACCTTCTCAAGTTTTGTTGTTCTTATTGCAGAAGTATGAAATAGGGCATATAAACAATTAAACCGGGATGTAAATTTGTCGAGGACTGGCATTTTCTTCATAGAGTCTGTGCATGCTAGACTGAGTCTGTGTGCAAGACAATGTGTTTGTGTAAGGAATGGTGAGTATTTGGCCCGGAGTTGCACACCAACACCTGTCTTGGATCCCAACATTAACATACAGCGCCATCAGGTCCAAGAGATACAAGCTTTCCCATATCAAGACCAATACTCTTCATTTTTTCTGTCACCCGTGCTACAATTGTGCTTGCTTTGCCGTCGTTGATGCGTAAATTACACAAAAACTTAGTAATTGGTGCTCCCTTACTATCAAGGTACCGGACACAAGTAGCCAGCTTCTTTTGAACACTAAGATCCTGACTTTCATCCATCATAATACCAAACACAGGTGATTGCTTTAGTTGCTTAAATAGTTGTTTTTCCATCACAGATGCAATGCTACTTTGTACATCCTTCACCAAATCCCAGCTTATATTTTTGTAATCTTTACTGTGTACAGTAGTAACTCCATTCTTAGCTTAAAGTTCAAGTAAACTATTTACTTTTTCGGATGGCAATTCCTCTTTTGCTGCATAAAATACTGTATTGAACAATATTTTGTCATTCTCTTCTACAACAATGCTGACATCTTCCTCACTGTCACTACTACCTAGACATTCTGAATCGATGTTGGACATCACAAGGTATGCAATTTTCCGGTCAGCAGTTTGATGAGCTTTGGAATCCTTGTGGCGCTATATGGTTGATAATTGAACATTGATGGCTCCTTCCTGTCCCCACACATTACGAATGTTTGCCTGAACACAAACTTTACATAGAAGTCTCCTATTGCCTTGTTCATCCATTTTTGTTTCTAACCATGGAAACCTAAGTTGCCATTCAGCAAAAGTGCTATCTTTAACATTTTCTCCTGTATGTTTTTTTTCTGCTGCTCAACTTTGTCAACTACGTTGCGAATAATGTCATGTACAATTGCTCCACATAACAGTACAGGATCTTCCTGGGCCTTTTTTGTACTAGGCGCAAAGAAATCTAGCAGTGTTCTATTTGTAGCCATTTTAGCGGTCCTCCCTCTGCGTTTCTTTTATTGCTTCTCCCTAGAATTCTGCCACTGCCAGGCACCTTGTTCTTACCTGGAAAACAGCATGAACAAATTCAACCACCCTTCCTGACATGACCTTTCATTCTATATTAGTTATGCAATTGAACATAAAGTTGTTCAAAACTTATCATAGCTTGAGCTTTTGAAACTGGCTACAGCGTACTATTCATAACATAATAAAGATCCCTCCTGGCAATGCTCTTAAAATGCCAACCAGATAGTAAGAGTAGTGCCAAGTGTGTAGACATTAATCTCTGTAATTAGCGGGATTCCTTTCCCATGTACTTGAAGTTCTAAGTACATGGGCTGGGATGGCTCTACTGTGCCCGCCTCCCCACTTTTAGTTCAGCTCTTTGGAGTCAGAGTACTGGTTGGTCCAGCAGGGCCTTTGATACTCTGGTTTTGCTGCTTATTGACCATATACCAATGAAGACCAGGAAACATTGGTATAAAGAGGTCTACAAGATGGCATTAATGTGCAGTGACCAGGGGGATTGTTTTCTTAACTTAGGCCTGAACTCCATACAAATCTATGACTTTTCACAAAAGGTGACCCACAAGACTGCATCAATTAATAAATATAGGAAGCTACAGAAGCACAAACAATGTATCTAACTTGGGGGAAAGGAAGACACCAACTTACTCCCGGAAATGGTAATCCAGTGAAGAACAGACTACTTGGGTAAATTGTGTATACTTCACCCCAAGCTTGGTAACATCTGTATGCATCTCTCTGCATTGCTACTATACATTTAAAAAGCGCCCCTCCACATCCATCCCTCTATAATCCCCATATGTGCCTGGTCGTCTAGTAGCAACAGCTCAGGGCTCCTTCTTGATCACCTCTCCTGATACTGCAGTTTGCCACTTACTGGTGTGGTCACTGCCTACCTTCCAGGTTCTGTTTGTGAGTGTGCTCTCTGTTCTGCCGCCTTCTTGGCTATAAAATGCCTTCAACACACTTTACCACCATTTTAGCTAATACTTCATGCCAGATTCCTCCTACTTCTATGCACTTTAATAATACCTGCCCGGCCAAAGAAATCCCCCCCAACCCAAGGTCGGGAACAGGGGAGTGGGGGCCTCAGAGTAGTACACAAAGGCCTAAAAAGGGGAGAGGGCCCCAGTGGAATGAGATGATCAACTTGGCCCAAGTGAACGAGAAGAGGGGTGGGGGAATGATGCAGCAGGAGCTAGAAAGGAGAAGAAATGCCAGGAAATCAGGACAGAGCTCCAAGGGATGGGTGTGGGGCCCGGCCATTAAACCCCCAGGGCTCAGGTCAAAGCAAAATGGGTTGGCCGGAGTCGTCGAAGTGCGCAATGCAAGCCGGAAGGGAGAGACAGGGCTGGCAGGGGCAACTTCAGAAAATAGACGGGGCACAATTGGAGGCACTGTCCCCTGTCTACGCCCCTCCCCCACTGACTGGAGACCAACTATCAAAGTATATTTTAAAGCGCAATTTGCAGAGAGGTGATGGAAGTATTTTATGAAAGTAGCAGCTTTAAAGTTTTACTGTGTTTGTTCAAGTACATTTTTCTGAGCAAACACTGTAAAACTTTAACACCGCCAGTTTCGGTGAAAGGCTTCCCTCTCCTCTCTGCCTAACAAAATGCAAGTGCACACATCCAGGGGTGCACCTAGGCTAACATTTAGACGGGGGTAACCCTTCAAATGGTTGGAGAAGCACAACTTCGGAGACTGTGGAAGGGTGGCAAACCTACTTGTGAAGGGGCATTTAACTTGATTACTTGTAATGAGACGATTCTAGTGCAGCTTCAAAGTTACAATCAGTTAACTCTCTCCTTTAAGTCTGAAACACCCACTTCTTGCAGATCCTGAAGGTCCTAGAAAGTGTCAAAATGGCAGATGGTGTGCAATGAAAGACTCAATATCATAGCATAACAGGACATTGCAGAGTGTGGGGCAGTACTCTGGACGGCCCAAGCAACGTCAGTGGCTGGGAGCAACAGGGGAAAAAATGTAATGTTGGTTCACCCACAGTTAGTCCGCTATACTAGAATCTCTGGTGCGTTGATTGACTGGCGAGACTCTGTCTGCCTGTCAAATCAAGTCCTATTCTAAGGGTGTAAATGTAATCACTTATACACACTCACATTTCTGCAGTTGAAGCCAGGGTGAGATTACATTACATGCCCAGGATCACATACTTAAGCTAAACAGTGAACAGGGATTTTAACCCACTGTGCTATTTGGGCACGGCCATCTTCTTCCACGTTTTACTTGGAAAAAATATTTAAGTTTTGGGTGTCAATCAAGACCTACAATAATACTGTCCTATAGAGTTTACTTGCAAAATACACAAATTGCACGGTAAAGCATCATGACAACATGTAAATTCGTATAGCAGCATGTTGGGCCAAAATAATATCAGTGTACCTTTTATTTTCCACATCCTAAATGGAAAACAATGAGATGCAAAAGGCAAAATATCTATTTACCACTTTATTTTCAGCGATTTAAGAAAATAAGAAAACCTCCAGCATGACGTGGTATGTATGATTTTAAGATTCAACTAAGGACATCAAAGCAAACTTTAGTTTTTAGCATCAAACTATTAGACATTATGGGGGGCCTGGCTGGCCCCTGACCTCCTGCCCGCACCCTTCCAGGACGAGGCTGTTCATCCCAGGAGGCGGCGTTGGCGCTCTGTCATGGAGGGGCCTTGGATAAGTGTCCTCTGGGGCAACAAGCGAACTATCTCAGCAAGCCCCACCCCCAAAAAATGATTCTCATTCTACCACCTGCATGGGACAGGATTAAGGTAAGAATCACTTTCCATTTACAGAGGACTTTGAACATGTTTAATAAACATTTACTTAGAACTCTACTGCATTTCCCATTATATTATTTTTTTTAAAAGGTGGTGCAGGCGTTGCTTGTGTTACCCAGTGCAATGCAGTTTAATTATTCACCTGTGTGTTTGTTCTATTTTTAAGAATTTTATAGTGCCAGGTTGCTGGATAGCTTCTAGGCACCTGGCTAAACTCGCATAGATAAGAAAAGCAATAGATGCCCTCAGTTGCGAATGCTCTGGGTTCATGTGGTCCCCAGCTTTACCCATCTGCTCTCAATTGTATTCATCTTCCCCCACGGTCGGACTGGGCCATAACATTGTCTTGGGCACCAATGAAAAAGTGGCCCACAGTTGCAAATGGTAATGCATTCCTTTTGTGACACTGTTTAGCCAAGGGGGGAGGTATGTATTTTAAATGGGACAAAAATTGACCATTTTAATGAATATTTATTCGGCAACACTGGTCAAAACTACTATCCGCATAGTTAAGTAACTCAAAAAGTCGCTCACTGCCTCAGACGTGGAAACACACAGCTTCTGGGCGCTATCCTCTGAACTGAGACTACTGCAGTGCAGTGCAGTACAATATGCTTGGATGGGGAGAGAGGGACAGCACTGACCCTTCCTTCTCTCCCGACCCAGCACCTGGCCTGGCCCTGTGGCCTCCCGAGTCCCGCCTACACCAAAAAGAAATAAAAAAATGCTCAGGTCGGGAGAGAGGGACGGCACTGAACCATCCCTCTCTCCCGACCCACTAGTCATCTGGCCTGGCTGGCCCCTGAGCTCCTGCCTGCACACTACACTGCAGACTGCAGTGCAGTGCAGTGTGCAGGCAGGAGCTCAACAGACATATCGTACTGAACTGCAGGCTACTGCAGTGCAGTACAATATGCTCAGGTCGGGAGAGAGGGATGGCACTGAACCATCCCTCTCTCCCGACCCACTAGTCATCTGGGCTGGCTGGACCCTGACACCCCCCTGCCGCACCATGCACTGCACTACTGCAGTACAGTACAATATGCTGCTCGGGTCAGGAGAGAGGGACAGCACTGACCCTTCCTTCTCTCTCGACCCAGCATCTGGCCTGGCCCTGTGACCTCCCTCCCGCACCAAAAAAGAAATAAAAAATACTCAGGTCGGGAGAGAGGGACGGCACTGAACCGTCCCTCTCTCCCTACACACTAGTCATCTGGCTGGCTGGACCCTGACCCCCCGCCCGCACCATGCACTGCACTACTGCAGTGCAGTACGATATGCTCAGGTCGGGAGTGAGGGATAGCACTGACCCTTCCTTCTCTCTCGACCCTGCATCTGGCCTGGCCCTGTGACCTCCCTCCCGGCCGCACCAAAAAAGAAATAAAAAATGCTCAGGTCGGGAGACGGCACTGAACCGTCCGTCTCTCCCGACCCACTAGTCATCTGGCCTGGCTGGCCCCTGAGCTCCTGCCCACACACTGCAAACATATCGTACTGCACTGCAGACTACTGCAGTGCAGTACAATATGCTCAGGTCGGGAGAGAGGGATGGCACTGAACCATCCCTCTCTCACGACCCACTAGTCATCTGGCCTGGCTGGACCCTGACCCCCCGCCCACACCATGCACTGCACTACTGCAGTGCAGTACAATATGCTGCTCGGGTCGGGAGAGAGGGACAGCACTAAACCGTCATTCTCTCTCGAACCAGCACCTGGCTTGGCCCTGTGAGCTCCCTCCTGCCCACACCAAAAAGAAATAAAAAATGCTCAGGGAGAGAGGGCCGCCACTACACTCGCCTGCGTCTGTGTCCCCTCTTTGCCTACCTGTCTGGCAGCGCAGCCTGCAGGAGGTACACTCTAGGCCTGGCACAGTCCAACCACGGCAGAGGCTGCTGGTCACTGGCACACGCTTGCCCATAGTGTGGGGCACGTGCAGAAATTAACGGCACTGCTCCTCAATGCGCAGGCCTGGGCCAAGGCTTTTCCATCTGTCTACTGTCTGCAGCCTGCATCAGACAGTGCAGTGATGCGACCATTCCTATATTTTTACTTTAAAAAGGAGTGCTCCGGAACGGTTTCTTTTTAAAATAAAAGTATAGGACTGTTAATGGGGAACCTTGCTTGCTACAGTGCCATCTAGTGGCAGAAAATATTTTTTTAATTAATAAATACAGTGTACATGGTACGCAGTAGAAAAATAAATCATCTGTATTTCCTTAAATTATATGCGTAAAAAGGCACATTACGCTACTTAACTGTAGGGCTGATCGTAACATCCATCTTGATTCTCCTGACTCTTCAGGTCCTTTCCGCAACCTATGCTCTTTCTCTCTCCATTCTACCTTCTGGCATGAAGCACCCCTCTGGCCAAACCTTAGAGGCTCTTCTCTCTAAAGACATCCCACTCTCTATCCCTCTCACTACCTCACTCTCCTGGACTGATCATTCTCTTCGCTCTTCCCACTTCAAGCTCTCTTCACCTTTAGCACTGGCACACCCCTCACTTCCTTCTGCCTTCAAGGGCATCTGATCCATGAAAAGAGTGACAGTGAGTGCCTTTGCCTCCACCTACTCTCCTCCTTCTACTCCTGTGGCCGACTCCCTCCCTGACACTGCCTTCTCTAACTTTCACCTTTCCATTTCCAACACTCTTCACATTTTTCCCCCTGTCATGAGGCTCTGCCTGAAGCCTCCCAAAAAGTGCAACTCTTGGTATGACTCCGAGCTGGCTGCCCTTCAACAAAAGTGCAGAGCAGCGGAACGGAAATGGGGCTCTTCAGGTGCACCATCTGACAAACTGGCCTGCCGCCTTCTTTAAAGGCAATATAGAGTCTGCATCCGCTCCAAGAAAAGAGCCTATATTCAAGCCTACATCTCAGCGGCATCTAACAACATGGCTGAACTCTTCAAAGTCTGCAAGGAACTGGCCACTTATACTGCAGCTTCCTCCACTATCGCACCCGTCCAGCCCCTTTGCTCGGCCCTGGCTACACATTTCACTGCCAAAACACTTGACATCTTGTCTTCTCTCTCCCACTCATCTTTGCCTGCACCCACATCTCTTGAGCCCCCATCGGCCACCCTACCCCCTCTTCTCACCTCCCTCTCCCCGATCACACCTGAAGAGGTCACTAGACAAGTCCGGTCCATGGAAGCCTTCTCCAAACAGGTTGAACCATGTCCTCCATAAACCCTCAAGGACACCACTGATTCTCTTGCTCCAGCCTTGGCCGACCTCTACAACCTCTCTCTCGCCAGTGGAATTTTCCCCACTTCTCTCAAGCAATCTCTTGTTCACTTCCTGCTCAAAAAACCCTGCGCCGACCCTTCTATCCCGGTAAACTCTCACCCGATCTCTATCACTCATTTCCTGGGCAAACGCCTGGAGAAATTAGTTATCTTGCAGCTTACCCTCCACACTGAATCTGTTGGTTGTTTCCACGACCATCAGTTTGGCTTCAGAGCATCCAGATGCACAGCAACTGCTCTTCTGAACACCCATGAAGACCTGCTCTCAAATCTTGACTCCAAATCTCCTTCTGTCCTCATTCTTCTCAACCTCTCTTCTGCCTTCGACACAGTAAACCACAAAATCCTGATATCCCATCCACCCTGGGCATCACAGATCTGGCCCTGGCATGGCTTGCCTCCTATCTCTCTGACCGTCCTTCTCAGGTGGAATTTGGGTCCTTTCTCTCCTCTATTACACTGTCTACATATGGTGTCCCCAGAGATCTACCTATCCCCCTGGTTTTTCAATGTGTACATGTCCCCGCTGGCAACATGATCTCTACCTTCATCTGTAACTTTCAGTGTTATGCGGATGACACATGGATTTCTTTCAGGCTACCATGAGCCTCTTCGCTCATTCTTGACTGTTTATCCCCAATTCAGTCTTGGTGTGCTGCTAATGATCTCTGCCTCAATGCCAGTAAGACAGAGATACTCCTCATTGGGGCCTCTCCTCCCTCTTTCCCACTTTCCCTCTGGTCAGCCCCCCTTTGCACTGTGCCCCCTCCTGCTAGTGAGGCTAAAAATCTGGGGATCATCTTTGACTCCACTCTCTCCTCCTCTTCTCACATATCGGACATCTCCAAAGAGTACAACTACAAGCTGCACCTCCTCAGAGGTATTCTACCTTTTCTCACTTTCTCCCAAAGGCTCACCATCTCCAGAGCCCTGGTTCTCTCTAGGCTGGACTACTGCAACAACCTCCTTCTCACACTTCCTACTTTTACTCTCTGTCTGCTACAATCCATCCAGAACAGAACCGTGACAATTATCCTTGGCCTCAAGCCCGGGACTGCATCTCTCTGGCGCTGAAATCCCTCCACTGGCTCCCCGTGGCTGCAAGGATCAAGTTCAAGACCCTCTGCATAGTCCACAAGGCCTTCTGGGGCCGGGGTTCACACTATCTATAATGCTCACTTCCTAAATACTCTCCCTCTAAAGCCCTCCACTCGTCCTCCTCCGACTCTTTGCAGGTGAGCCGTTTCTCCAAATAAAGATTTGGGGGTAGATCTTTATTCTCTACAGGTACCTCCCTCTGGAACAGCCTCCCAGTGCCTCTCTTCCTTGAGCCCAAGCTCCTTAGGTTCCAGAAACTCCTCAAGACCTTCCTCTTCTCTACCTCTTTCTCTCTCACTCTCTCTTGCAAACCTCCCTCTTTTCCCTCCTGCCTTCCTCCTCTGCCTGCTCTTCCCTAACTCTGCTCATATTTTATTGACTGCTCAGCTGTTTCACCTCCAGAGCCTCACATGTCCCAGGCTCCCACGCCAGTCTTTGCAATTGCCTCCGGGCCTCTCCACTATGATCAGCACTACTGCACTTTCAGTATTTCGTTTCCATGAGAGGGGTAACCTCTCTGCACCTAACCCAGGGCCTTGCTGGACTCGGCACACTACCCCCCTCTGCACTTCCGTCTGTACAGCTGCATGTACCTGAATGTTGTTTGTCCCCTCCCTAGCTTGGTGGTGCCTGAAACATTTCACACACTTGAACTAGGAGAAATGTTGTCAGGCCCAGTGCGCTTGCTATTTATTTTTTGTTAGATCATTCGGAACCTTCAAGGCCTAAGAATGACTACTGTATTCCTTTGCTCCATTCCTATCTTGAAACACTTTGAAGCACTTCACCGGTGTATAAGCACTACATAAATAAACAATAAATAAATACAATTGTTATATAAAAGCCAGCACAAAACATTGATTTCCGACATAAGGCCTGGTGAAATGAAAAGAAATGGGCCACATTCAATTCTACTAAAACTTAAAGGTGCGCAAGTGAAAGGGAATCTACCTGATGCCTTAAAACTGCTGGATATGCCCAATGAATGGGAACTTACATTTGGTGCTGCAGATGTGGACTTCTTGTAAACTGGGAAAAGGTCCCTTTTGACAGATTCAAAACTGCAGCAGTACACATGGGAACAGATACATATAAATGATAGTCATGTGAAGAATACCAAGGAGGAATTGTGCCCTACATTTAAAAAGTGAAGCAAAGTGACATATTTCGGAGAAAGACACTTATTTTTCACAAATAAACTGACATTTAAATGGAAAGAATTACTTATTAGAGAAGTGAACAAGGATTTTCTGTGTAACTGTGGCCTGTGTGCAAATAATACAAAAAGTGAACTTATATCTGTCAAAACCGTATGTGAAGAAAGATTGTATTATAAACAACATGCCCAGCTATAATGCTAAATGTTACATATAAGCACATCTTGTTGATTTAAAGCTGTATTTTCTGAAGTATGTGTGCAGCTTGTGTTTTCCCCACTGAACTGAAAGTTCTGTGCCTTTGAAACTTTGAACTCAAGACCTGCGGTCTGGGCCCACTGAGAAAAGCAAGCCTGGTTCAGTTATTAATACAAAGAAATAACAGAGAATTAGATCAGAATTGTGGGAGCTGCAGATAACACAGACAGCAGAAATTACCTTTCAGGCCAGGTCTCCCCATTAACTGTACATTAGTGGCCAACAGAAAGGACCTTTTAGGGCTGACTCGACCTTGGGAAATGGCTTCAGAGCCACTAATGGATCTTCAAACATTGTGTAAGAAAGAGACCCTGCTGATAAGCAGATGTTTGTGCCAGGTCATGAGAACAGAAATGAATCTTAAAAAAATGCGGGGCTACCAGGGAAGCCGAGGGGCACATGTGATGCCTTATCATTAGGCTACCTTTTCTTTAATTAAAAGAGAATCATATGTCCCAGTGAGCTCATCTAAGACTAATAATAAATGTGATATGAAGCCCCTCTGTACCATGTAGATATTAATCCTATATGATGTATACAATTTGAGTTATGAAGAAAATTATGATTCCGGCCTTCTCATAAACGGAAAGTTGGTGTGGTGATAGGTTATGGAAGTAAGGTTTGAATCTTGAAGGGTTAGATTTGTGACTATTTTCGGCTCTGGAGAAAATCAATAAAAATTGTAGTTCCTCCCAGGAAGGATGTGCTGAGATAAGATTAGTATTTTCTGACTTGCCATAAAATATCGAACTCAAATACAAATATATATATATATATATGTGCCTGCAGTTATCTGAAAGGTTAAGGTAGATGCCATGTTTTGAGTTTTAAGGATACTGAAAAAGATAAACCTACTTTTCATTTTGAAATGATAAATCTTTCTCCTCCCTCAACCTCCATCATCCACACCTCCCGAATCCTTGTACTATCAGCAGACAGTGGGCGTATTGGGAGAGGTGATGAGAGAGAGCTGGCCAATCCATAGCATGGGAATTATGAGAATAATGGAGTGTCGCCATCCCTATAAGAGATCCATTTTCAATCTGATAGGGTATTGGGAATTACTTTTTGGGCTTTTGCATTTCTTTGGAATTTTGACTATTCCCTTGACTTTCCCACTCTGTTGCTGAAGGTAGTCTAATTCTGAACTCTTGCAAGGAACAACTATCAGAGAGACAAGGAGAGCTATTAAGGCCTAAAACATGTCTGGGAGACAGAGATTGGGAAATCTAGAAGCTAGCTGGGCCTGCCATTTGAGGAGCCAGATGAAGTCTGGGTGCTTGAGACCACCATTGACTGAGTCCTGCAGTTTCCCTGGATGCTCCATAACCAAGGCCTCCCATGTAAGTAGATTAATGCAAATGCCAACAAAAGTGTCGGGGTGAATCTGCCAGCCTTACTCTCCATCTCGCAGAGCGGGTAGAGGGGTGGAACTGAGTGAACCCATTAGCACATTTTCTTAATTTAAATCAAATTAATTCCACCATTGAAAATCACCCTATCCATTTAAATTAAATTGTGTTGGGAACTGCCTGCCTTAATCCTTTCCATTAAATTGTGGTGGTCGAGGTGAACCTGTGCAGATACTTAGTGCATTGAATCAAAGTTAAATCAATGAATTCGCCAATTAGAAAATCACGGGATGAGTGTTGTTAGAGTTCAAAACTAACAAAGTTCATGACCAGTGTGTTCGAGCTGGTATAGATAATAAGTAATTGGGTGACTTTTTTTCTGAAACCCTTTACTTCTGTACAGAACGGGGTGTCCATAATCCCAAAATAAGTACCCCTAAAACTCTGCCATTCAAGTGAATGTAGAGCATGTAAAACGAAATTTCCCATTTATTTACTTGCATTTCAAATCAGAATCCCAAGGCTCTGCATTTTATGCAAATAGCCCAAAATGAGTTTCCCATTGAGTTCCATTCCTAAACTTTGCCTTTCAAATAAAAAGCCCAAAATGATTGTCCCATTGAGTCCCTTTCCCAAACCTTGCCTGTTAAATAAAAAGACAAAATGATTTTGCTACTGTATTCCCACTCCCTGTACCTTGCCTTCAAATTAAGGGGTCATATATAACTGATGCCTGGGGGTGGGGGTTGCTGGGAGAGAAGAGCATTGTGATAACCCAATCAATCACTGGCGGATGTTATACATGTCCTAATTGTTAATGTGCACAATGTATGTAAGGGAGAAAGGTCCAGGATTTCAAACGCTAGGTGGCGGGTGTAGTAGCGGTGAACAGATGGGTTTTAAGTTTTCTTCTGAATGCTTGTAAAGTTAGGGCAAGTCTTAGGTGGAGTGGAAGAAAGGTCCCAGTTGCAGGGGCATTCTGCCTCCCTGTGCTTTCTTTTTGTACCTCTGTGTGATCCAAGGAGTAGAGCTGTTTAGCATGTATTGGCATGAGTTTGTCAAGTGAAGTGTAGCTTGTCTCGTAAGTAGTCAGGTTTGGTGAAGTGCAGGGTGTTCAGGGTTATGCAGAAGGAATACAACCGTATAAAGGCAGACGTGTGTGCCAGAGGCTGCCCAAGAGTGGAGGGGTGATAGGGTTGATTGTGCACTGGCCTAAAATGTGGCTTGCTTATGCATGTAAGGCAGCCTTTTGGGGATGGGTGTGAATTGTGGGTTGGTCATGACAGGGACATGTCCACCATTCCTATGGTACAAGAAGAGGGATTGTACATTGCAGTATGGGTTATTTAGTGGAATGACAGATGTGATTGTTGTGAGGAACCTCCACAGCACACTCTTTAGGAGCTCTTCCTTGAAGGATAGGCCTGAATCTATGTAGAATGCATGGTACTTGACATATGGTGAGAGAATGGCGAGCAAGATGTCAAAGTTCATCTTTGCTAACCGTTCTTCTGTTAGAGGCTGGCATTTGCCTTTATTGCGCTGTATGAATTGTTTTTTTCCATTTGTTTAACTGTAGGCAGAGTGATATGATATGATAGGTTATTTATAACACGCTTGTTTAATAACCAGAGGTTTCTAAGCGCGGACCAGGGAATTGCTCCATGTTGTCTTGCTTCCAAGGCGAGCACATTGCCCCTGAGCTATCCTCCCAAGACTTCAGGCATGCAGGTTTGAATGGTTCCCAGCATGTTCTGGGACAATTGATATCATCGGATGTTGACACTTTAAGAGGAAGTGGTAAAACAAAACAACACAACACATAACATAAAATAACTGAATAGCTAATACAACAGGTTGTTAGATGCATTCCATGCTGTTCTTGTAATCATGACAATTGCTGGAGCCACTGCGCGCTCGTTTCTTGAAAAGACCACTGTGTTATTCATGCCTTAGGCAGATAGGTTGCGAGAAGAAGAGGAGTGAAGCAAGATGCTATGTCAATGGTATCTTGCAGGGTTGATATCCTCACCCTGTGTGGCTCCATATCTGTACGATTGCAGCCTGGGTCTCCATCCCATATCCCCATCTGAAGGTGCTAACATGAGGGGTTGCTGTGATATTAGAGTTGATGTGCTGGCCTTGTTTGCTCGAGGGTGCCCCTGCTGCTGTGTGCCGTTGCACTTTGTATGTTTGAGTCCCAAAACGAAGAATACATGTTTTTTTTTGTTTTTTTGTGGTTCTTTTTCAGCATTTGTGCCACAGAAAGTTTAACAATACCTATGTTCTTTGTGGTTTATAGTGGTTGCACAATATTTTGCGTTTGTGGAATTGTTATATGCTATTTTCGACCTAACACCAGCAATGTTAGTATTTTGCACTGATGTTTTAGTGAAATGAAAGTCCATCACAAATTCAGCACTTCCAGTGTGACTTTTTTTAGTGAACATCGCGGTGAAATGTTACCTGCATTCACAAGCAATTTACACATAAATTGAAGTTGGTCAGCAAAGCCGTGACGGTGAGTCCAAACGCTGCTCAAGATTCTGACTACATCAAAAGCTCGGAACATTAAATAGATGCCTACTATTATCAGTCCATTTGACATTTTCTGATAGAACTAACCATTTTAATGCAAAAGACTCGATATGCAGGCCTTTGCTACTGCAATTTACTTTTTTGAATAGAGTTGGCCCTTTAAAATTACAAGCTCTAAAAATAACTGTTCTCTAAGTGCCAAAGCTCTGAGTCAGTCTCGGATATGCTGCTAATGTTTTAAGCCACTGTCTAGATTATTATTATTGCTGCATTAAATCAGAGGCTTTAAGTAGCCAAACAGAATGACTAAGTGGCCGCCGCTGCAAGTGTTGTAATGATTAGATGGCCCACTGGTTTAAGATTCCCAAAAGGAGTGCTCCAACTTTTCAAAGATTTCTTTGGATCGCATTGCAGACGCAGAGGTGCTCGTCATATGTTATTTTGAGAATTTGGCAATTGCAGGTTTAGCTTGGACGCAGGTCTGTGTTTGTTGGCTGGCCTTCACATCCTTGTATCCATGGAGGCATCCAATGACTGAAGTCACACCTGCGACTGAGACGGAATTAGTTGGCCATAGACAGTCTTGCCGCCCTTGACTCACGATTTGACTGGTTCATCATGCACCTTATGGACCGATGTCTATTCCGGCTATAAACTAGTTGCCAATTGAAGTTCCCTAGCCGATGTCTCTCTTAGTAAGTAGTGTCAACACGTGTTCCGCTTTTAGTGAGGATCCGTTAATCAACTAGGCCACCCACACAAACACACACACGTTTTTCTTTGCCTTTCAATGTCTTTAGTATAATCAAAATCATCAATCAAAATCATTTTCTGTTCATGTTCACTCTTTCATGCTTCCAGCAAGACTAGGGACACACGGGTCAGATGTTGAAGTTGGTGGAAAAACTAAAATGTGCTGTTGTGACGCGCAAGAATGTCTGCAATTTTCAGACAAATGTGATGACAATGGCGAAAAAAGAAATCTCAACATCATGGTAGCACGCATAGTTACTGACACATCTGATATTCCCAGACAGGATACTTTCTTGATACTGGCTACATTCCAATGTAGGTAGCATAATGGCAGACGGTACAAGACACAAAATCGTGTTTTTCCTGAGTCTGATCTCAGTGTCAGGCTGTGCATTGCAGTCATAAATGGGCTCAAAGTACTGAGCCATTTCAGAGTGTCTGCGTTGGTTCCTAATTCTGATGCATGGATAGACTGCGGTGCTGGATGTCATGACAAAAAAGGGGCAAAAATGTTCTTAGTTTATTTTGCAGTTGTAATTTGTGTGACGTCTTATTACAGGAATATTGTTTGATTATTATTATTTTTTTATTTACATATTTACATTTTACAGTAATTGAAATAGTATGGTTCAATATCTACATCAGCGTCCATGCAAAATATGATCCAATCACCAGAGTGGCAGAGCCAGGTTTTGATGCCAGCGGGGGCAAAGTGCCACTCAGGGAGGCGCTACCGCCGCCATGCATGGCGCTCCGGTCGGTCAGAGAGGGGTTGGACCAGGGGTCACTACCGTTTGCTTAATTTTGCAGGTATAACTAGGAACTGTTGATGCTTAATATTCAAGGAAAAACTGGCAGGGTTTTTTACGTGACATATATTAAATTTATAAAACCTTACACATCTACAAGCCACATCTACTATCAGTTACACACCACTCATTTTTAATGAGGGAACGTCCAATTAGAATTTAATTTCAATTTGACAATGAAATCTAGAGATCGGAATCAGATCCACCCATCAGCAAGGCAAAAAATAACAATGCCATAAACATTTTCAAGCAAGCAATATACCATACCGTGCTGGTGGGAACCAGGCCAAACAATACAAAACCGCAGACTGCAATGGAAACATTTTTTTATAATTTTCCTAAATTCTGTAACGCAAAGTTGTCTGCCTAGCACAAACAAGCCATCACTTGTCCAGACATTTCAGTTTCAAATAAAATACCCTGATAATATATATACCAATATAATACCAGATTGGGAGTGGGACCTAAAATAAACCTTTGTCACAGCAACAGACATATGGATCCTCCTGAAACAAATCTAGACATTAGCAAACAACATAAGTACAATTGTATTCATCTTTCAATGTAAATGTCATTATTCCCTGAGTGCATCAGTGCAATATCTTTTGTGAACATTTCTTGGTACCAAAAAGCCAACATGTGGCCAAACATTTGAGCTGAAAATAAATATTTCTAATATCAAATGCGTTTTGCATAAACATGTCTCAATAAAAATACACACAAACATATACATGTAATGAGGATGAAACTGGTCCATCAAATGCAAGGTGAAAATGAGATGGTGTTGCATGTGGCGGTAGGCTATGGAAGACTAATGTTCTCGAAGATGTTTTGCTGTGACAGGCCCAAGAAGCCCTCTGCTACAGCAAAAAACCTATGGAGCATCTGTGCTACAAAGCCTTTCTCTGTGGTTTATTTGAAGCAAATGTATGAATTATTTTATCCAAGTCCACAGAGTCAGTCAGGTCTCTTTCAATACTTAGGAAGGCTAAATCTGAAAGTCTCTCTTCACCTATTGTTGACCGTAGGTAAATTTTGAGATGAGTGGTATCAGGCCCGACCCCCTCTTGTACATTGTGTGGCCATCTCTTGGCCTCAACTGGTAATTTGTGCATCCGAGCGCCATCCGCGCTCTGTGTGTTCCGGACCCACGCCTCCTCCAACTTCCTCGTTATAGCTCCCTCCCTCCCGCCCACCTCCCCTGATTGGCTGCAACTGAGGCACCTCCTAGGCCTCCATTATTGGTGGAAGACATCCCATTTAAGACATCCACCCAGGGCAGCCCTTGCGGCGTAGGACCTCCAGGCAAAGGACAGCAGCTCCCGAAGAAGCAGCTCCAGACTGTGTTGGCCCGTGTTAGCCTGTGGTGCCTGCTGCCGTCAACCAGCCGTGACCGACAAGCTAGTAGACCAGCACCTGCTGCCCCTCACTAGACAGTCCAAACCCATTGAAAATCATTCTAACCACCTCCTGTTGTGTCTTATCACAATTAGATACAACCCTTAGCCAAATACAGCCTCTATGTACTTTTCTGCATCTTGTTAGCCTGTACACCTAGCCATATACTGCTATAAGATAGACTATCTATAACTGTGATATTTTGCTCTCCGATAGCCCTCAGTTAAACATTGTGTTCTGCAGATTGGACTCCTGGCAGATGTGCCACATAGCAGCCTCTCACATCTAGCCTGACCGCCCAAACAACCGAATTGTGACTGACAGCTGCTTCTCGGAATCGACCCGACTCTGCTAAACTAGCACTTAGTCTTTCCGATTACGACCAAACATTGTGTTACTGTTACTACAGTCACTGCATTTACTGTTGTCCCCTCGTGTTACGACCTTTCTCCCTCTATCCAGGTGTCCCAAAACTAGGTGCTCCAATTGCGTTTAATGGTTATTGCATTTACTGTTGTCCCCTGTGTTAGGGCCTTTCTCCCTTTATCCAGGAGTCCCAAACCTAGCTTCTGCCATTGCATCTACTCTTATTAATAATAATAATAATAATAATAATAATAATAATAATAATAATTTTGCATTTATATAGTGCTACAAACCTTCAGGTATCTGAGCGCTGCTTATTATTACCCACGGTGTGTGGTGCTCATTTATCGACCTCGGAAGGATGAAAGGCTGAGGTTGGCCCTGCCGGGATTCGAACGTGCGTTAGCAGGCTCTGCACAGATATCAAAGCGAGCGCTCTACTCTCTGTGCCACTTGCCCGGCTTATTATTATTATTGCATCTACTGTTGAGCCTTTCTTCCCCTATCTAAGTGTCCCAAAACTAGGTACTGCCATTGCATTTACTGTTGTTACATTTACTGTTGTCCCCCTGCGTTAGGTCCTTCTCCCTTTATCCAGGTGTCCCAAAACTATTTACTGTTATTGCATTTACGGTTATCCCCCCATGCTAGGCCCTCTCTCTTCCCAGGTGTCCCTCTATATAGGTGTCCCATACCTAGGTGCTACTATGGGATTATAGCTCAGTACACTTCCTGCCATCTAGTCCTTAGGTGCCTCAACCCTGATACCTTCCTCCTAGCCCTCTGGTCATGTTTCTTCTCTCTGACCCCCACATCGCTCAGATGCTTGACTGCTCCATCCCACAACCATGACTGACTTCTCCCCTCCCTGACGGAGATCCTTTGACAACAAAGATCCCTGTTCCGCCCCCTCAACGGTGCCCTTTCTGCACCACACCCACCCCCTTTAATCCACCCTCCCAGCGCATCCCTTCCGTACTAGCGCTGTCATGGGTTTTGACCCATGTTGAATCAATAGACTGGGTAGATGTGGGGATGAGCTGTCGCCGCCCATTATTCTATCCCAGAACAAACTAAATCAATAGACTGGGTGGATGTGGGGATGAGCTATCGCCGCCCACATTCACGCCAGAATAGGAGAACTGCGCAGTTGGCACGAGACCACTCCAAAGATACAAGCTTCTTGTGGGGAATTCATTTTCTTAATCCCCAAAATGGTTGCATTACCAGTACTCACCACTATCAGAGAGCCGGCGTTTTAAAACCACCAGACTTTTGTGTAAAACTGAACAAATGAAACAAAACCAGAAAAAGTAAAGACTTGCTAAGAGGTGGATACAATGTAAAACTATATTCTGAAATGACTTGAAGGAAGTCATTATTTAATGTATATGTAAAAATTGTCAGTTTGATTTGAATGTAGAAAACTGGGAACAAAAAGTGACATTTAGCTGAAACCTGGCTTAATGAAACTGAATTCTGCCTGACAACTACCCCCGACAGGAGTTGATACTGGATCAACAGCTGTGTTTCCAGGCCTGGCTGCCAGGCCTGGCTGCATCCTGAGGTCACATGGCCCTGTTGATTAGATTAGGGGTGGAGCAGCTGGGGACTACAGGGAGTTGAACAAAGGCCTGTCCTGGACTCAGGCAAATGTTATATTGGGGGGCCGTAAAGTGGCTTCCTCTTAGGGGAAACTGGGAGGGGCAGTGCCTCTGCTAGCAGCTGAGCTTGGGGGAAGTGGATAAACCAGTTATTTCACCCTGTGATGTGGGAAGCCACACCCCTTTTTGACCAGAGCATAATTATAAAAAGATAGATAACTCATAGTGCGGACTTGTCCGAATTATATAAGTAATATCATTATTTTTGTGATTTTTCTGTGAACATTTTGAGATGCGTTAGGACCCTGTGGTGTATTCTGGGGGGTTGCTAGCGGAAAATAGGGTCTCACTCCAAATGTCTGCATGTTAAAAATCTGACACTTCATCAATTAATGTCCATACTCCTTGCGCACATGTGTGTAAATTTGGGTAAATGTCCGATATTGCAAAACCAGTTAAAAAGTGCAAAATGTTGTCATTTTTTAATGCAAGCCCCCAGGAAGATCAGAGGCGGACAAGCATGGACCACAAGGAATATATAATGTGCACATGTAATTTCAACAAATTGTATATCTGGGAAGGATGTATTTGAATCAAATATAGATTTGTGGGCAAACTGACCAGGGGAGGATCCTCTGACCCATAAAACCTACAGCATCACTCTGACTCACATTTCCTTCCCCCAATCATGGGAGAGGGGAGAATTGGGCCAATGACAAGTAGAGAGGGGCAGGCTTAGCTAGGCCCAGGCACACACCCATTTTCAAAACACATAAAAAGAGACTGCTGGGACAGGTAGAAACATTCAAATCCAGTTGCTGCGGAGCGTTTTGCCGGACCAAACAACATCCAGATGATACCAGTTCCAGACTGACTCCAGCTACATACTCCAGAACCTAGAACTTATACTTTAGAACCTAAATCAGAGGCCTAAAACCACAAGCCGAGTTCTCTGCAGCAGGCCTCAAATCATTGCAAGCTACTCACAGCCGGGCGAGCTGCTTGAATCCCTTGCCAAGAACTTTTTCCAGGACCAGTGCAGAGATCCAGGAGCCGTGCAGAGACCGCTGTATCCGGACAGACCAGACCAGAGATCCAGAGTGACCCAGACCGCTGTGAGCAGAACCAGAGAGCTGACCCAGATCACTGTGAAGTGACGAGACCAGAACCGAGTCCAGTCCAAAACCTGACCAGATCCGTGGCACGGCCTATTTCAAATTTATATTGTGAGTACCTAGCAGAACTGTGCAGAACCAATCTCTTAGTTAAAATAATCGAATCCAAACTATTTTAACCTAAGTAGAACAGCCTCCTAGAAATCGTGTCATCTGTCATTTGTAAAGCTGCACAACTGTCACCTGTCAATTCTGAAGCTGCAAGCTGTCACCTGTCATTTTGAGTTTACTTTAAATCCGAAAAACTACCTTTATTTAATCGTCCGTATCTCTGGAACCGTTTGGGATAGGAACGAAATTTAACTTTCTCTGAAAGCTTAGAATCTCAGCTTTCCAACAAACCTAGAACCGACTTGCTACCCCTTATACTTTTGCCGTAATCACGATTCACGCACTCGCGAATTTTACCGCGATTTGCGATTTGGTTACAAATCCAGCCACGTGTAACCATCAGCAGTCATTTCTTTCCTTGCTAAAAATTTGTTTGCCTCTTAATCACCATCTCTGAATCATTGCTAAAGTGAGCCTGAACTCATCCCAAGTATCTCTCAATCACCCTGAACCTCCTAAAGGGAATTAAAAGCATTTTCAGCATACTTCTCACTTCATTGCCACCACATTCAAAGCACTTGGGCCTGTGTTTTAAAACTCATACCGGTTTTCTCTAAGCTTGCTGGGGGGAACTGAATTTCGTACGGTATTTGATTGCATTCCTGAGAACTGTGTGCTCCTCTTTCCATCTACTTCCATGTCTTACATTGCATAGGGGAGGGGGGTGAATTGCCAGAGAAAAAGTGATTATATTATATTTTGCTAAATGCATCTCAAGTATTTCTGTACTGCATTTTATTCCTCATTGCTTTCCCTTGAAATCATAAAAGTATTTTTGCTACTTGATCCATCCTATACTAACTCCTCATTGATTATAAAGAAGTGTGCTAGTGTCAGATTACCCATTGTTGATTAACATTATATTTATAAGGGTGATATCGATTATTAATTTATTATAAAAGCGTGGTATCTATATTTTGTCTTATTTCTCAAATAAACCTTTTACACTTGCAAAACAGAACTACTTCTTGGCTCAGTGGGGTCAGGGGGATTCTAAGAGAGGGGTGTTATATAGGGGTAGTCATCCAGAACTCATGAACTGGACATAAAGATATATCAATAAGGGTTTCCATTCAGTATCCCAGACTAGGCATTGACTTAGCTGTAGTGTTGAATTGAATCTTCTTACAAATTGGGGGCTCGTAGCCGGGGATTCCGGATTAGATCTATCACTTGTGCAGATGAATACAGTGTGCTAACTGACAAGATACATACATCTGGTCGGATCACCACGCTGTGTTACGCTGTAAAGCACTCCTCAAAAGGACGCTCTAAGGGAAAGGTCTGTTTTGCAAAAAATAAAATACAAACTTCTGTAAGTCAGGAAGGAACTCAAATTCCAGAATGACGACCTTGGAAGATATGAAAATAGCCAGAGAGCACTTCTTACATAAGCTATTTATGAGAGGTGAGTGGACTCATCAGGACCAGACGGTCTGGTTGCAGGACAAATGTGCTGAAGGCCAAGATCTGGCGAGTAGGCAACTGCTGGCATTACAGAAGGCCCAATCTGATCTAGACTCTTCTGAGCAGAGGCTGCACAGAAGCCAGGAGTCCGAAAATGAGAGTAGACAGTACATCATTAAAATAAAGAAGGATATGGATATCCTGCAACAGGAAAAGACGGACCAGGATACCAGAATTCTGGCTTTGCAGAAGGAGCACCAAGACAGTCTGGACTCCTTACTGCAGAGTCAGAAAAAGCTGGAGCAACAGATCAATTTCAACAGGGCAGGCACAGAGCAGGTAGCCACCCTGCAAATCCAACTAGACAGAGAGAAAGAGGAAAGCAATAAATTGATTTTGAAAGACCTGGATACCCAGACAGAGTTTGATGAAGTACACCAGAAAGCTGGTGCCTTCCAAAGGCAAAGGGACGGCCTGGCGGCACAGATGCAGACTCTTAGTCATGAAAGGGATACCTTAGGCCAGGAAGTCTGCCACTTAAAAAGGAAAATGGAAGAAAATCACCTGGCCCTCCAGGGACTGGGTGACCTCCAAAAAGAACACCAGAACTTGTTAGAGCACACCAGGAGGGTGGAGGATGGTCTGGCAAGAAAGGAGCAGGCCAATTGGAACACAGCTCAGGAGGTAACCCTCCTGCAGCAGAGACTGGCCCAGTACTCCAAGACCAATCAGGAGGCACAGAGAGAAAATTAGGCTCTCTGTCAGCACAATGATAGACTCCAGCAACAGGTAGCGAAGCAGGAGAGAATGATAGAGTTTAGTAAGGCCTTAACTGAGGAACTGAAAGTGCAGGTTCTTGCATTGCAACAGGGAACAGGGGCGGATAGAGATGAGGTTCGCTGGGAAAGAGAAACTCCTGAGCATAACCTCAGGAGCCCTAGTGCCAGAGGCCTTCACCTATACCAGTCCCTGGACTCTGCCACCCCTATGCTGCCTGGCACACATGAGCACGGGGCCACAGTGATGGCAGATTACTATCCAGCTAAAAGTAGGGGGCTCATAGGCCAGTACCACCCAGGAATGGAGGGGCGGGCATCCGGGTATGGGCACCCAAGCACAGTGCAATTTAGTGGGGAACCCCAGGAGAGTAGGCCCACTAAGGGCATCCTGAAAACCTCTGCCCAGTTAGGTCAGTGGGGGGGGATACCCAGCAAATCCTGGCAGCAAGGAGGAATCTGAAGACTCCTCTGAATGGCGCAGGACACAGGAGACCAGGTCCCCACATTCTGCCAGCCATTCCCAGGCTCTCAGAATCCGGGAAAACCTGGAAGATCAGACAGGAACCTCTGGGAGCAGTGCCTCTGAGTCAGAGGATGAATGGACCAGGGTTACCCGAACCAAAAAGGCCAATAAGGCAAAAAGGGCCTTGCTTAAGGACCCATTGAAGCAAATAAAGGCAATAAGGAGTGTTATCACACCTTATCATAAGAACGCCAAGTATTCTGTTTGGGAGCACTTAGAGCTGTTTGAGCAAATGATGGAGACTTTTCATTTGAAGGACAGCCAAAGCTGTATTCAATATGTAAAGTGGACCTTCTCACCAGAGTACTCCAGTTTCTTTGCAGGGCTGGAGGACCAAAATCATTCAAGGTGGTCCACATACAGGGCGGCCATCTTGAAACATTTTTCTGTGCACAGAAATCCCCAAGAGGCTTGCAAGGCAGCCTACAATTTGCAATGTGGGGAGGATCAGGCCCCACAAGAGTTTGTGCCAGAATTAAAGCGTGCTTTTGCGCAGACCACCAGAAGGGTGCGCACAGACAGCAAAGAGTTTGTCAATACATTTTTCCATGCTCTCCCTAAATATATAATGACCCAGCTCGTGAGAGATTTTCATGAGAAAAGATCTTTAGACTGGGTCATTGAACAGGCTACCCGGATCTATGAGGTGCAGAAGCCTATCACAAATAAAAATAACGCGCCGAGAAACCCCAAAACCCACAGCACCCCTGCTGCTGCCAAGGTGGCAGAGGTAAAGGTTGCCCCCGTTTTAGATTTGGAGATGGGGGGCCTAAAAACCTGCCTGCACCAAATAATTCACAGCCCAGAAGGCCCTCGGGCCAGTCACAGACAGGGAGTCGAGGAGGTAGTCTCACAAATGGGGTCCCCCGCTCCCCTGACTATGTAAGTCCCCGCTATAAGGGAAACCGACCAATCCTGGGTTATGTGTGGACTCCTCCAGCCCAAGGGGGGGATCCGGCCAAGCACCTAACCCAGGGAATTTCCCTCCCAACTTCCCACAGGAGGGCAGAAATTCTCCAAATCCTGGGCAGAACTTTTTCCCCAGGTATCCACCCAATTTCCAGCCCCAAAATCATCCATCCTTCTTTCCCCAATTCCCTGAGCCCAGACAACCTAATCCGGGAGAGGGGAGGCCAAGGGTGGAGGGGTACCAAAATCTTCCCAACCAGGGGTACTACCAGAGAAGGGATAGCTACCCTTCCCGGGATCAGCCCAGGGGAGAAAATAGAGCCCCGTATCAGCCTGAGCAGGTTTCACAACTTGAGCGCCAGGTCCAAAATATGGCACGAGATCTGGGTCACATACTGAGGGCTCAACAGAACCCTCAGATGAACATGCCACCGCAGAATGCCCCAAACTCAGGACCTGGTGCTCCAGAACAATGACGGGGCAGCACACCGATAACTCACCGGTTCCCAGGGAGGAGGCACAAGGGGAAGAGGGGTGTAAAGCCTTGGAGGAAGCTTCCTTCCCAACTTGTAAACAGCCCCTGGAAAACCAGGAACCGGAAACAAAATCTCCTGCCCCTGAAAGCCTGCCTCCCAAGGAGCAGAGGGGGGGTAGGAGAAACAAAGGACCCAAACAGACCCACTTTGTGGAGGAGGTACAGGTCTTCCAATTTGAGGGAGAGGGATCCTCAGAAGATCCTGGGAAAAGGATCTTCTCCTTCAGAGATGGGGGAACTCCTCCCAAAGAAAAATGGGTCCCAAGGGACTCCAATCCAGACTGGGGAGATGTGGAGACTGAGCTACCGCCGCCCATCATCTCATCCCAGAACCGACAATACCGAAATCCCCTGGTTCAAACCCATCCTGGTGACTACCTCCAAAAAGGGGGGGGCGGCCCAGAACCGGAACCAGGGGAACCCACAATGGCTCTGATCTCCAGTTGCCAACTTTTTCTTTCAGATTCCGAAGGCTCTCCACAGAATTCTGCCCAAATCTCTTCGCTAGCAATGTCCAAAACCAGAAAGTTAGCCCACCAGTTGTCCAAAAATGTGCATTATCTTTGCCCCCTTGAGGAGAAGGAGGGAAGATACTATGCCCTGGTACAAGTACAGGGGCAGGGTACAATTTTGGCACTGGTGGACACTGGATCCCAAGCTACCCTTCTGTCCAAAAGGGCCTTTGAGGAACTAAATGCAGGAAGGGGGGAGTATTACCGTATTCCTCTCACCTCTCTTCCTGGACAACTTCAGAACTTTGACGGGAAGGAGATTCCTGTCGAGGGGACTGTAGATTTGGACATCAAAATTGGGCGACACAAGGTGAAACACCCGGTCATAGTAGTGACTCCAGAGGGCACCCCTTGTTTACTAGGGAATGACCTCCTGAGAAGGTTGTCACCCCTAATAGATTGCGTAAACAAGGTCCTCTGGACCCAGACTAGCCGACCCATAAAATTAAAACAGAGTGTCAACCATGTTAGTTTAAACGGCACCTGCCACATGGTTGAACAAAAATCTGACCAAGTAGAATTTCACTTCCAGAACAACCAAACTCCAGACGTGACAGTAATAGCAGTAGGACAACAGACTGGTGATGGGGGGTCCTCTCTATTTCTGAATATCAACCTTCCTTCCAGTTTAAAGTGGTATTCCACACTGGAAGGAAACACTCTGAAATTCTTCACCAATCCACAATCAGAAACTCCCACTCCTAAAGTCCAGAAAGATGTGAAATCAGCTCAGAGCCTGGCTGATACTCAGCAAATTGGAGAGCAGTTGTTCATCCCTGTTCAGTTAAATGATGGGAAGGACTCTGTTCTCGCTCGAGTGTGTGTGAACAACGGTAAGAGCTTCATCAGCGAAGCCATGTTCCGCCAACTCCCAAAAGATCCAGCCATTCCCACCTTCAAACTGATAGACAAATGGGAAATGGACCTGGAAGCACCTAATTCCAAACATCTCCTGCCAAGCAGGTGTATGCTCAGAATCTCCATTGGCAACAAGAGCATAGTCCATAAGTGTTGGGTCGTGCGAGATGTCACTGCCACCTTTTACTTAGGCAGTGACATCGTCAATCGCTTTGCCATTAGTTTGGACCTGATAAACTTCAAAGCTTGGTCCCGATTAGCGGATAATCCCATGGGCTTTGATAATCCAGAAAAAGCATTTAGGTCAGCTCAATTGCTACCTTATGCAGTTGAAATTCAGATCAAAGAGGAAGTCACCATCCCAGAAAGGACCCGACAATTTTCCCTGGAAGTGAAAGTTAAAAGAGGACAAAAATTGAAAAACCCTGATGCTTATATTCATCTAAATGCTTCTCTCCAACAGCAAGGGTTAGGGGTAAACCCAACACCATTAGTCAACATAGAACATGACACCATTCCAATAGATGTGGATAACAGCGACTTAAAGAGTATTACTCTAGCCGCAGGCACCATTATTGGAATGGCGATTGATGACCGACATTTCTCCATTGATTTAGGAAATGAACTGTTAGGACCAATCCCCAAGGACTGTTTTGACAGTGACAGTGAGGACAATACAACACCAGACAGGATTTTCACCCGGCATGGGGGGAACTTCCTGGTGTACACTTCTTGCCCTTATGGTAAGGAAGATGTGACTTGTGACTTCAGGAGGGATGAGGTGTTTTTCCAGGTCCATGAGGGCTGCCTTTCCCACCTGAAGCCTCCAGTCCAAATCAGCACTCTGACCAGGGACTTCTCCAACCAGCTGGAGGAGGCCGCTGAGATAGCCAAACCAGAAGTCTTTCCAGGCTTCAGGCAGATGGTGGAAGAGAGAGTCAACCTAGCTGATGCCTGTGTGACTCTGGAACAGAAGCAAAAGTTGAAACAAGTTTTCTTGGATTTCCAAGATCTCTTTGCGGTAGACTCATATGACTGTGGTCGCACCGACATCCACACCACAACAATTCCCACGGACCCTGGAATGACTCCAGTGTTTGTGAAGCAATATTGCTTGCCTCTCGCATCAATGGGGTCCCTTACTGAAATAATTAAGAACCTTGAGTCCCAGGGAATAATCCGTCCAGTCCACAGCACTTTCAATAATCCGGTGCTGGGAATATTGAAGCCAAACGGCCAGTGGAGACTCTGCGCCGACCTTAGGGAGCTCAACAAACGGGTCCATACTTCCTGATGGCCTCTGCCCTACATTGACCAAGGGCTGGGCCAGATTCAGGGGTCACAGGATTCACAGCAATAGACCTGACCAATGGATACTGGACCGTGCCTGTCAGTAGGGAGGACCAATACAAACTGGCTTTTACCTTTGGGGGCCAGCAGTACACATGGACCCGGACTCCCTTCGGATACCTCAACTCCGGCAATGAATTCAACATTTTCCTACATAAGGCCATGCCCGACCTGGGTGCGAGGGGTAACCTGGCTTATGTAGATGATGTCCTCATCAAAAGTTCATCTGTGGAGGAACACATAGCGGAGATCCGTTATGTCCTAACACAGTTGAGGGCCGCCGGAGCAAAACTTTCCTTTCAGAAAGCACAGTGGTGTAGAACCCGTGTTAATTTCTTGGGGCATGAGATTACTCCTCAGGGTCTCTGTCCCCAAGAAAAGAAAGTGGAAGCACTCCAGAAACTGAAGGATCCCACAACTCTGCGGGAACTAAGGAGCCTCCTTGGACTGACTAATTACAGCAGAAAGTTCATTGAGGGCTACGCAGAGATCATTAGACCCCTGATTCATCTCTTGAAGGGGGGGTCAAGGTGGAATGGGGTCCAGAACAATCCGAGGTGGTAAGACAACTCAAAAGAAGCCTCTCACAAATGCCTTGCCTAGCTTACCCTGTCAGAAACAAGGAGTTCTTCCTGGAGACGGGGTTCTCTAATACGTGCTTGACGGCAGTATTATACCAAAAGCATGACAAGGTCAATAAAGTAATCTCCTATGCGAGCAAAACTTTATCCTCTGTGGAGGAAAAATTCAACGATTGTGAGAAGGCACTCCTGGCAACGGTGTGGGCATTGAAGAATTACCGCCCGTTTATCCATGGGGAACACATCATAGTGGAGACTCCACACCAGCCTCTGCAATATCTCCAAAGTGACAGAATCCGGGCCGGAAATGTGAGTAATTCCCGAATTACTTCCTGGATTCTGTCAAGGCAAGGCTTTCCTGTGGAGGTCAGATATGGCCAAAACAAGAAGAGTCCCCTCGCGCAAGGTCTGGCTGACTTGCATGATTGTGCCAGAGAAAACTGTCTCGAGGACGAAAGTCTAAAAATCAAGGACAACATGGAGGCATACCTTAATTCCCCACACAAAGTCTTTGAAGAAGACAAGTGTGAGGGAATGCCCACTGTCTATGTGGATGGATGCTCGTACCATGTTGACGACAACGGGGAGAAAGAACTGGTGGCTGGCGTAGGGAATGCATGGGTGAATGAGTCACCAGAACCCTCCGCTGGATACAAAATTGGTCCCCGAAGTAGTCAGGTGGCAGAATTGATTGCTGTGCATCAGGCCATCCTCACTGCTGTCCAACATCAACTCCAGGAACTGGTCATAATCACAGATTCGGATTATGTATGGAACGGGTTCGTGGAGCACCTGGTTAATTGGAAAACCAGAGGCATGTTATGTGCTCATAACAAACCCTTGAAACATGGGAAGTTAATCCAAAATATTGATGATCTGGTCACTTCGAATGGGATGACCATCTACTGGAAAAAGATCAAGGGTCATTCCAAAGTAGAGGGACCAGACAAAACTGGAAATGACTTAGCTGATCAGCTGGCCAAAACCGGGGCCATCCAAGGGGATCTAATCGAAATAGAGTCCCTATTGGGGGAAATCCAGGTCACTGCTATCACTAGGTCCCAGACAAATGCTCACAATGATCTTTCAACTGCACAATGGAGTAAGGAGACCCCTGATGCTGATTTGATTACAGCTCAGAAGGGGGATCCAATTATTGGTAAGTTTTACCAACACCTTGAGGACCCTGAGAACTTTCCCCTGACGGATACCGATTACATTGGGAAAGAGGACCTAAGAGTGTTGATGAAATGTCCAAAAATGTTCTGAATCCAAGATGGTTTGTTGGTAAGGAAATCCCAAGCTGGCCATGATCAGTGGGTGGTTCCTACCTCATTCTGAAGCCTGATGTAAAGTCACGCCCATGATGCGGCCACCGCCGGTCATAGGGGGTTTCACACAACACTGGAAATCTTAAGAGAGGTTGCATACTGGCCACACATGGGGCAGGACCTTAACCAATACTTGAAGGGGTGTCTTGTGTGTGCACAATTTCAGCCATCATCCCTCACACACCGTGCGCCTCTCCAAAAGAGGGGATGACACTGCCATGGTCAGATTTGCAAATCGACTTTGTAGGCCCTGTGATTCGCTCGTCTAGAGGAAACAAGTACATGTTGACCGTTACATGCTTGTTTACCAAGTGGGTGGAATGTCTCCCAGCCCCAAACTGCAAGGCAGAAACAGCAGCTGCCCTGATGATTAACCACATCTTTTCCCGTTTTGGTCTACCTCGAGGATTGAGTCAGACAGGGGTAGCCACTTCACCAGTGAAGTAATGACAAAGATGTGGGAGATACTGGGGGTCAAAAGAAAGCTACATATTGCTTACCGGCCAGCTTCTTCTGGAGCAGTGGAGAGATATAGCCGAACCATTGTGAGCATCTTAAAAAAGTTTGTGGCAGATTCTGGGCCAAGTTGGGATATCCGATTACCTCTGTTCCTAATGGCCATCAGATCTACCCCTTCATCTGCAACCAAAATGTCTCCATTTGAGTTGATGACTGGACGCAAGATGGTGCTTTCCCAGCATTTACTCTACAGAACCCAAGAGCAAACATTGATAAATGCCTCCACAACTCATGAGTATGTGGAGAATTTAAGGAAACACCTTCAGCATGCTTTTGCCTATGCTCAGCGGAATCTAGAAAGATCAGCCGAGAGCATGAAGACCCACTATGATTTAAAAACTACCCGAAAGGAATATAAGGTGGGTGATCGGGTCTATCTATACAATTTCCAAAGAAACCAGGCCAAACAGAGAACATTTTTGCCTACATGGAAGGGACCGTTTGAAATTATAGACAAGATCTCCCCTGTAGCCTACAAGATCCGCATCCCCAAAGGTGGTTTGGCAGAGGGGGAAGACAAGTGGGTACATATAAATCAGCTAAAGTGTTGCCATCCCAGGCACACTCTGCAGCAACTGCAGGAGTTCTCTGCAATACCAGAGGGGACCGCTCAAGATTAATTCAGTTCCAACCCTAAAATATCCCACATATAGTCTCTAAAATATTATACTCTTGTAAGCCACTGTCTTTGAATGATAACTTGTATCTCAAAAGTAAAATCTTAGGTATGTTAAAGTATAAAATGTATATGTCTGCCACACCATTAATAGCGGTGGAAAAATGTCTACGAATAGGTATTGCTGCTTTTCCTTTGTCGTCCTAGGAGAAAGAAAACCTGGCGACTGACCAAGGAGGACGACCGGGGACCGGGAGCCGAGACCCGAGGGGCCCAGGGTACCGCCCAATCCTCCCATCAGGACCAGCAAGGAGAACTGATTGATCGACTGGAGGGAGGAAAAGATGCTGAACTGTGCCACCTACAGGATTGGAAGAAGATAATGGGGACATACCAGCGCAAAGGCTCAAAACCTCCTTTGCAGCCGACTTCCCCTCAACTTGAATCAAAGCGCAGTCGGGAGGGGGGATTTGTCATGGGTTTTGACCCATGTTGAATCAATAGACTGGGTAGATGTGGGGATGAGCTGTGGCCGCCCATTATTCTATCCCAGAACAAACTAAATCAATAGACTGGGTGGATGTGGGGATGAGCTATCGCCGCCCACATTCACGCCAGAATAGGAGAACTGCGCAGTTGGCATGAGACCACTCCAAAGATACAACCTTCTTGTGGGGAATTCATTTTCTTAATCCCAAAAATGGTTGCTTTACCAGTACTCACCACTATCAGAGAGCCGGCGTTTTAAAACCACCAGACTTTTGTGTAAAACTGAACAAATGAAACAAAACCAGACCAAGGAAAGACTTGCTAAGTGGTGGATACAATGTAAAACTATATTCTGAAATGACTTGAAGGAAGTAATTATTTAATGTATATGTAAAAATTGTCAGTTTGATTTGAATGTAGAAAACTGGGAACAAAAAGTGACATTTAGCTGAAACCTGGCTTAATGAAACTGAATTCTGCCTGACAACTACCCTCGACAGGAGTTGATACTGGATCAACAGCTGTGTTCCCAGGCCTGGCTGCCAGGCCTGGCTGCATCTTGAGGTCACATGGCCCTGTTGTTAAGATTAGGGGTGGAGCAGCTGGGGACTACAGGGAGTTCAACAAAGGCCTGTCCTGGACTCAGGCAAATGTTATATTGGGGGGCCGTAAAGTGGCTTCCTCTTAGGGGAAACTGGGAGGGGCAGTGCCTCTGGTAGCAGCTGAGCTTGGGGAAGTGGATAAACCAGTTATTTCACCCTGTGATGTGGGAAGCCACACCCCTTTTTGACCAGAGCATAATTTTAAAAAGATAGATAACTCATAGTGCAGACTTGTCAGAATTATATAAGTAATATCATTATTTTTGTAATTTTTCTGTGAACATTTTGAGATGCGGTAGGACCCTGTGGTGTATTCTGGGGGGTTGCTAGCGGAAAATAGGGTCTCACTCCAAATGTCTGCATGTTAAAAATCTGACACTTCATCAATTAATGTCCATACTCCTTGCGCACATGTGTGTAAATTTGGGTAAATGTCCGATATTGCAAAACCAGTTAAAAAGCGCAAAATGTTGTCATTTTTGAATGCAAGCCCCCAGGAAGATCAGAGGCGGACAAGCATGGACCATAAGGAATATATAATGTGCACATGTAATTTCAACAAATTGTATATCTGGGAAGGATGTATTTGAATCAAATATAGATTTGTGGGCAAACTGACCAGGGGAGGATCCTCTGACCCATAAAACCTACAGCATCACTCTGACTCACATTTCCTTCCCCCAATCATGGGAGAGGAGAGAATTGGGCCAATGACAAGTAGAGAGGGGCAGGCTTAGCTAGGCCCAGGCACACACCCATTTTCAAAACACATAAAAAGAAACTGCTGGGACAGGTAGAGACATTCAAATCCAGTTGCTGCGGAGCGTTTTGCCGGACCTCACAACATCCAGAAGATACCAGTTCCAGACTGACTCCAGCTACATACTCCAGAACCTAGAACTTATACTTTAGAACCTAAATCAGAGGCCTAAAACCACAAGCTGAGTTCTCTGCAGCAGGCCTCAAATCATTGCAAGCTACTCACAGCCGGGCGAGCTGCTTGAATCCCTTGCCAAGAACTTTTGCCAGGACCAGTGCAGAGATCCAGGAGCTGTGCAGAGACCGCTGTATCCGGACAGACCAGACCAGAGATCCAGAGTGACCCAGACCGCTGTGAGCAGAACCAGAGAGCTGACCCAGATCACTGTGAAGTGCCGAGACCAGAACCGGAGTCCTATTTCAAATTTATATTGTGAGTACCTAGCAGAACTGTGCAGAACCAATCTCTTAGTTAAAATAATCGAATCCAAACTATTTTAACCTAAGTAGAACAGCCTCCTAGAAATCGTGTCATCTGTCATTTGTAAAGCTGCACAACTGTCACCTGTCAATTCTGAAGCTGCAAGCTGTCACCTGTCATTTTGAGTTTACTTTAAATCCGAAAAACTACCTTTATTTAATCGTCCGTATCTCTAGAATCGTTTGGGATAGGAACAAAATTTAACTTTCCACTGAAAGCTTAGAATCTCAGCTTTCCAACGAACCTAGAACCGACTTGCTACCCCTTATACTTTTGCCATAATCACGTTTCACGCACTCCCGAATTTTACCGCGATTTGCGATTTGGTTACAAATCCAGCCACGTGTAACCATCAGCAGTCATTTCTTTCCTTGCTAAAAATTCGTTTGCCTCTTAATCACCATCTCTGAATCATTGCTAAAGTGAGCCTGAACTCATCCCAAGTATCTCTCACTCAACCTGAACCTCCTAAAGGGAATTAAAAGCATTTTCAGCATACTTCTCACTTCATTGCCACCACATTCAAAGCACTTGGGCCTGTGTTTTAAAACTCATACCGGTTTTCTCTAAGCTTGCTGGGGGGGAACTGAATTTCGTATTGTATTTGATTGCATTCCTGAGAACTGTGTGCTCCTCTTTCCATCTACTTCCATGTCTTACATTGCATAGGGGAGGGGGGTGAATTGCCAGAGAAAAAGTGATTATATTATCTTTTGCTAAAATCATCTCAAGTATTTCTGTACTGCATTTTATTCCTCATTGCTTTCCCTTGAAATCATAAAAGTATTTTTGCTACTTGATCCATCCTATACTAACTCCTCATTGATTATAAAGAAGTGTGCTAGTGTCAGATTACCCATTGTTGATTAACATTATATTTATAAGGGCGATATCGATTATTAATTTATTATAAAAGCGTGGTATCTATATTTTGTCTTATTTCTCAAATAAACCTTTTACACTTGCAAAACAGAACTACTTCTTGGCTCAGTGGGGTCAGGGGGATTCTAAGAGAGGGGTGTTATATAGCGGTAGTCATCCAGAACTCATGAACTGGACATAAAGATATATCAATAAGGGTTTCCATTCAGTATCCCAGACTAGGCATTGACTTAGCTGTAGTGTTGAATTGAATCTTCTTACAGCGCCTACTTTTAGGAACCCACTTCATCCCACATCGACTCGCCACCTGCGACCCCTGGACTCAAACACTGATACATTCTGACCCCCCTCACGCTCCACACATTTGCCATCCCGCCTCCAACTCTCAGATCGGAGGAGCACTCTGGCGTGCTAAACACCACATGCATCACACCCTTATCCCACACATTTCAGCCCCTCCAGCCCTCAAACCCTCCATCTGCCGCCAGACATCTACTGAAAACAACCCTCTACCCACCGCCCATTCTCCGAGTGCAATTTCCAACTCACAAGCCACAGGAGCTTTCTGGTGATCCAAACACCACGAGCCCCCCGCCACTGCCGCGGCATTGGAGCGCTCACTCAAGAACTCCCCCCTCAGACCACCCCCCCATCCCAGACCTCCCAGACCCTACCAAACCCCCTTTGGCACCTGCACTAGCACAAAGACAACCGCACCCCACAAACTCCACACTGCTCGGAGTCCCCCTCCTCACCTGAAAAAACATCTTCCCTTACCTCCCACACTGCCCCCTCCTCCACCCTCAGCTCCTACTCGACCCCAACCAACAGACCACCCCCTTCAAACCCTTTCTTTTTTCTCAAAGTAGCACGTCTTGTCCTTTCTTTAACCGTTGCTTCATCCCCATGCCCATCTCACCCTACTACACTCTCTCACACACTTCTGGCAGCCAGACCCTGAAAACCCAGAAAAGGTTACCGGCCCACTCCCTCGACTCTCTGCACCTCACCACTTCTTCATCGGTCCAACCTCCCACCCTTCCCCACCCCTGCCACCAGGCCCCCACCACTTTCTCCCTGTCTCCTCCCCCTTGAACTCGACCTCTCACCCAGTACTCCTAAACCCCTAGCGCCCTCCAGACAGCATCATCTGTTCTTGTTGGGCATCTCTCTTCGTGTTGATAGATTCCCAGACCCCCCTTTGTTTTGCATAAATTAACTTTGGGTCTCACCCTAAATTACCAGGGCGATCCAGACGTGGCCCCTTTGCTCATTGTTCTTAGAGAGGCACAGCTTCACCTCACTGATGATGCCCAACAAGGCTGAAACATGTGTATGGGGTTGCTGTTGGTACTCTTGTTCAGAGGAGAATTGCCTAGTATTTCAGTGCTGGACTGCCCCTGGGCAGGACAAAGACTGATATGCAGGGAGATTTCTTCTCTGTGAAAGGGACAGTGAGCTAAAGACTTGGTAGAGTCTCTCCCAGGGGTTATTCACCCAAGAACAGGTCATTGGGCTGTGTTCGTGCTGGTAGAGAGATTCCCAGACCCCCCTTTGTTTTGCATAAATTATCTTTGGGTCTCACCCTAAGTTACCAGGGCGATCCAGACGTGGACCCCTTGCTCACTGTTCTTGGAGAGGCACAGCTTCACCTCACTGATGATGCCCAACAAGACTGAAACACGTGTATGGCATTGCTGTTGGTACTCCTGTTCAGAGGAGAATTGCCTAGTATTTCGGTGCTGGACTTCCCCATGTCAGGACAAAGACTGATATGCAGGGAAATTTCTTCTCTGTGAAAGGGAGAGTGAGCTAACGACTCGGTAGAGTCTGTCCCAGGTGTTAGTCACACAAGAACAGGTCTTTGGGCTGTGTTCGTGCTGGTAGAGAGATTCCCAGACCCCCCCCCCCGCTTTTGTTTTGCATGATTAAAAACATATTTACTTATTTTGCTTGCAATAGTGCATGCCCCTGCAGCGGCATAATCATCATGGACATTGTGCACACGTGGTGGACTGGACCGGCTCAGGATGTGGCGTGCCTTGTGCTTTGTTAAAGAGCTTGGGGGGCCCCGCACAGCATGGCTTGCAGGGGAGCTGCCACATTTTGTGCTACGCCATTGGGCACCACTGGGTCTGACAAAGGTGTAGTGTGCACTGCGCGCCTTGAAGTCTGCCAGTGAGTCCCCGGGTGAGAAGCAACTTGAGGGTGTTTTCAATTTAAAATAACTGTGTAGTGCCATAGACATATGTGTGCAGCAATGATACTACATTAAATGGTGTTTTTTTCAAGTCCTCTGGCACCCAGTATTACGCTTAGGTAATAAAAACTATGAAGGGTCTTGCGCATGCAGACCAGTCTAACAGGTTTCTTGTATCGTAGTGGTAGCTGACTCATATATACATTTATAACCAGGGAATTTTGTTAATACTAAATCCTGGTCAATTATTGAATTTTCAGGCCTTGCTCGTGCAGTATTTATTTCCTGGTTAAACAGCAGCACACGCCTCCCCAGGTCTGTGCTTTTTTGGCTTGTTTAACATAGCAATGCTACAGATAACGCATACTTCTATGTCCATTGATCTATAGATTTTTCATACACTAGCTGTAGCCTGCGTTAGAGATTGTGGTTACCCTGTTACAAATACTGCATTATGCATGTTTTACACATAGACCCCACATCGAATCTGGAAAATGACATTCCCCAAATGTGTGATCATGGACAAATCATGTCTCCCTCCCTCTGTGCGTCTGGTTTTAGATCTGGCTATATTGAGAACGCCTGGAAACATGGGTGCTAGATGCATCTGAAACATCTGAAGGTCGTTTGGAATCACTTCTTGGGATCTCACTTGGGGGCAGGGTTAAATGACAATTTCCTGTGATGTCATCAGGGGTCAAAGGTCATGTGATGTCACTTCCACTACCTCTGGCATTTCGGTGAAATTACATCTCTGGGTACAGCTGTACAGATTAGCATGGAGGAGAGAGGCGGGTGGGGCATGAGGGGTGAACGGCGTCTAGCGAGTCAAGTGGCACGGGGGCGACGTGATGTCCTAGGTGTTGAGGAGGAGAGACTCCTTGAAGAGGTTGGACTTGAGTTCTTTTCTGAATTGTAGGATTGTGGGGGCGAGTCTGATTATGATGGGGAGGAGGTTCGATAGTCTTGGGTGTCGACAGAGATGGCTTGTTTTCTGGTCCATTCCTTTTTCCATTGGTAGATTTCTAGTCTGCACGTGTCCTGGCTTCTGGTGGTGCAATTGATTGAATCATGACAATTAGGCAAGGACTGTTGATCGCATGCCCTGCTAGGCCATGCCATCTGAAATTATTGCATTTAGACAACAATGGTAATGGTCTGTTTATACAGGCCATGTTACAGCAAATTACTGCCCTTAGTGAGCAGAAGGAGCAGGGTACTTAGCTGGCAGGCCACTGGTGAAGTTGTTGGTCCCAGTTAATCACAATGGTACCTGTGTCCGTTTCAGCCTTTTAATGAATCATCCATCAACATGCGGGTGGGCAATGGCTGAGGGCATGGCCAGGTCTATAGTTCCTGCATTGATGGCCCATACCACGCAGATATAACCTGGGCTGTGGTCGGAGTTTGTTAGGCCAGTGGGGCTTGAATTAAGCTGAGTGGAAATTGTTTATTTGAAAGTCAAGTAGACCAATGGTAACAGTCAGGCTGAAGACCCATGATGAACCTGTCCTGGAGTCATGCTTTCATGCATGAGGCTGATCACCAAATTCATGAGGTCTCTGAATTGTGCTGATAACAATAACAGCCAATACCTTTCGCCCATTCGAGTCCACTGTGCTTTAATAGGTTCATGATATGGACTTTGGATTTGTTTGAAGACCACGCTACCTGCCTACAGATAGCTGATGTCATTTGACACACAGACGAAGCACATTTGTTATTTGCAGGCCGGTGAGGTGGACCCGGGAAAGTGGTTGATGTAAGATTGTTTTGCTTTCCCTTTAATTTGCATCAGAATAAATAAATAAATAAAATTCGGAATGGGGATTTACAGAGGTGGAGAGGGGAATTTGCTACACAGACCCTCAGCAGGTTTTGCACTGCCTATATCCTCCGGGTAAAGTGTTTTGCCTAACCCTCACCAAAATTGCGCCATGCAGCAGAGAGGTGCATTGCTCCTTAAGTAGCTGTTGAATTCTGAGCTACTTTCAGAAAGCATGGTGGATTTGTTCATTGGCTAGTTTTGTTTGATTGTTCTGTATTTACCCCCATTCTTTTGCAGCATACTTATTTAATATTATTTGATTATGCATTGTGAATATTTACATGGTTGTCTATGTTTCTGTCTCTGTAGAAATCTTGGTATGTTTTACGAGTGAATTCTAATCTTCTAATGAACGTTTTGCACACATTCCTGGTGGCAACAGGTGGTTATGCAATGCTTTATAGGTCCTCTGATCCACAAATCTGTATTTACCCACAGTTGTGAACTGATTTTTGTACTATTTTCGATGGATTGGCACTGACAAGGTGAATGGAGTCTTACAGGATCCCAGATTGGGGTTCAACTATCTCAAAGTGATCGCCACTTCCCTAAATGTATGTGTATCCCAAAATGCTGTCTTCAAATAAATTGACAAAGATTCGGTTCTAATATGTCCTGAATGAATTAGAAAGTGGCCTCTGCCATAGAATAAAGAATAGATTCAGAATGAATCACAGGTTGTTCAAAAGCATCGTTTTAAAGTCAAAATGAAAACCAATTCACAAATCCAACCTTGATCTCACTGTTCCTGGAAATGTTCGCCCTATCTCTCTTCTTCCTTTACTTTCTAAACTGTTTTAGAGTATGCGGTTTCCTGATAGGTCGCCACTTTTTTAAACGTGCACTCATTCCTGCCTCCCTACAATCTGGCTTTCGCCCTTCTCACTCGACTGATACTGTTCTTCTTCATGTATCTAACACTCTTCTCTCTGCTTGCCACTCCAAACCTTTCTCTATTTTGATTCTACTTGACCTTTCTGCAGCCTTTGATACTGTTGGTCACTCTAGTCGTCTTTCTTCATTTACCCTGCTTGGGATGTTTGGCTCAGTTCTACAGTGGTTCCACTCCTATTGGATCGATCTTATTCTGTCACTTTGGTTGAGCAAATTTCTCCTTCTTGACCTCTTCTTTACATGTGCCCCCTTAATGTTCAGTACATGGCACTTTGATATTTTCTCTGTACACTATACCACTTTCAGCTTTTACCTTATCATATCACATTTATGCTGACGATACTCACCTTTTCCTCTTTCACAGACTCTCTTTACTCTGCTGCCTCAAATTTCCTTTCACCATCCAACACTTGATGTACTCCCACTATCTCTGCTTGAATCTCACAGATTTAAAACAGAGGTTCTTTTATTTCCGGCCTCTACTCTTCCCACCCTTCTCCACACACCTGCTCTCTACATTCCACATCCTCACTCCCTTTTCCTCCTCGACTCGTAATCTCGGGGTTACTGTTAAAACATCCCTTTCCTTTTCCTCCCATATCTCAGACACTGCTCGTACTTGTATTTTCTATTATTTCAGGCCACCAAACATCTTATTATATCTCTCATCTTGATCCCTTGTCTGCTCTTCTCCTTGGCCTTCCTTCTACTAATCTCAACCCTCTTCAGCCAGTGTATAACTCTGCTATTCGTCTTCTTTTCTCCTCCTGCTCTTCTATCATGTATTCTCCCCTATCCATAGCTCTTCGTTCCTTGGATTCTCATATTCGTTTCCATTTTCTATCCATCATCGATAAATGAATCCATGATTCACCCCTCTTTATGTCTCCTCTCTCATCTCTTCTCTCCCTCTTGCTCTCTCTGCTGGAAATCTCAATTTCTCCTTACTCTTTCCTTCTGGCGTTTTACTACCTAAACACCGGAACTCGCTTCCTCTATCCGCTGTCGTCCTTCTATTAATCTATTTGATACTCGGCTTAAATCTCACCTAACCTCCACTCGGTGTAGCTAATGATTTTCTATCCTTCTTTAATGTTTAACTTTACCCGTGGTCATTATTACTTAATTTTGTACTGATACCATTATTATTGTAAAGCTCTAAATAAATGTAAATAAATACAAATAGAAAAAATACAAATACGAATGCTGGAGAAGCTATTGATGCTTAAGCTTTGCAAAAATCGTCTCAAACATACACAAAGCTGGTTTTGTTGCTACTGAGACTTAAAACCACAATCATTTTACACTGCTTTCTGTAAAACGCATTGTTTTTAAAAATGCATTATCAGCACTCCAGAATAAGAGCAAATTGTGTGAAGGGAGCCAGGAGCTGGGCCTGTTTCCATTCTCAACAAGTGATCTTGGCTGGCGCGTCAGGACCCAGAAACACCTCAGGCCAATGGAGATGGATGAATGAGATTTACAGGTAAATCGTCCAATCATGGGCCTCGTCACTCTAAACAGCTGGAACCAATATGGTGTAAGTCACGAAGCTCATGGGGCGGAGATGGATGCAGTTTGTTAATGGCGCACCCAAAAGTCCAAAAAAGCCGAACCATCCATAGAAAATAGTACCAACATCACTACTAGGTAGGACCATGCCACTTGTAAATCTCCCCTAAGAGCATGGTCAGGCCAGTGCAATCTTTAAGACTCATCAATGATCCATATTGCCTCAGAAAGTCCTTCTGCCTTCTGTAACCAGAGTCAGAGGTCTGAAATGCTCCCCTGTGGCCAGGAGAGTTGAGGGGGTTTTGCTTTTTAGGTACACCCGCTCGGCTATAGGTTTGTGTATGTCTTTATGGTCCTCATCATAAATCTGGCAGTAATGATAAACAAGGGCGGTATTATAATTAGTAGCTTTTTTAAACTCCTGCCAGATAATGGGTGGGATGTGTTTGCCTAATGCAGTATTCCTGTGCGCTTCGAAGCACTTCACTTGTGTATAAGCGCTTTGCAAATAAACAATTACAATTACAATACCACATGCATGAAATACTCCTTGACAATGAGGTGGAACTCCGGATGAAAACGCTTCAATTTTGATCTACACCTAGGAGCAGGCTCGGCCTGGCCTATAGTGCAATAGGGCAATGCCCGAATTGCCAGTTCATGTGTAAAGGGTCAGGCAGTTTTCTTTTGGCAAAAGGGGGTCATTTTTTTGTTTTGTTACCAGAGTGGGCCAGTTTCATGAGTTACTATACTTGTTTAGCCAATGTTTGTAAGCAAATATGCTTTCAAATGCCCTATTTGCAACACATTTTACCAAAACCTCCCCCTTGGGCAGGACTCAAATGGTCTGTTGTGAAAAGTAATGAAGTACAATTCGTGATTCTGGCCGCTCCTTTTATTGGTGGCCAGGTCGATTATATATCTCAGTCCGAACAGGTAAACGGTCTCCTAAAATGCTTTAAGGTTTTTTTCATATAATGGCGGGAATCTGCAAGAACTTTCTTCACTGCAGGTACAATAATTCTCCACACGAGCATCCGAAGACGGTGACAAAATCAACATCTCCAATGCTCACCTCGACCTATTTGCAATGCAATGCGGAGAAGTGTTCAAAGGATCTTTCTATGCATTTCTCTGCATTATGCAACACATTTAGTGTAACGTGTCATCAGCTACGGAACAAGCATTTCCATAACAAAATGAGGCTGGTAATGGGTAACAAACAAAAAAAGTTTACATCAGTGCATTCAGATTGTCAGAAAGTGCTCATTCAGTATTTGCGGAAATCTGTATGTTACCTCCAACCTTGTGGATTTCATTTAATGTGGCTGACTTCAAGATAGACCGCATGCTGTAATGATAATTATGACCAAAATACCATCCATAATGAAGTCCTGCGTGGTGGCAATCGCCTGGGCCCCTAATCATATTTTGAATTGAGAGCTTTATAGGTTTATGTTGCTACAATGCGAGCAGTGATGCTGCCATCAGCGCCCAATCCCTTTTAATTCTAGAAGAACAAAGTAGAACTATTCCAAACTATTCATAAATGAGGCCCAGATAAGTCACTGCAAATCCGTGATTCACAAAATGGCTCCCCATAAAACCATAGCAATGTGCTTGCGGACAGACTGCCACAATAGCCCAAGCAAAATACGACTCCAGCCAATTTTCGAAACTCGTGAAATAGCCCCACTATTCTAAATGTGCCTCTGTGAATCCCAATTTGCTAAGAAGGAATGGCACAGTAAGAAGATGTGTACATTACTTGTTAAAATGGCCTTTTTCACCATTTAACGGATGTGTGTCCTGATAGCCTTTGCTCTGAATGAGGCCATGTTGAAAATCAATTATGTGCATTGGAGGTGCCAAAAATGACTAAATTCTTAGAACAAATAGGTCGTACTTGTGCAGGATGTAACGGCACTCGATTTATTCAACTCAGCGATGATCTATCTGACATTCAAGCGGGCATGGCATGTGGCTGGCTAGTGACCAGATGTTTGCTTGGTAGGAAAAAGTAGGTGGGAGAGGCTACTGAAGCTGCACGGCGAGTTCTTTAGTCACGCTAATAAAGCGCTATTGTAGTTTGTTAAGTCTCTTGTGCAGAGGCAACCCTTGATGCCTTGATGGAAAAGCCTGTGGGCGGTTGTCGCGTGCAGTGATGCTGTCCTAAACCAACCGGGAGCAGCCCTGGGGGTTAACATGCTGCACGCCTTCGGGGCATTATCCCTCTGACGGCCCCTTAACGTGTGATTGTTTAATACAACATTCGCTTACAATATCACTCAATGCATCCTCGTTGATAAATCCTCGTGTGGCATTTGTGAATGGAAGACAGTGGAATGCTGACTTTCTAAGATCTTAAAGGTTTAATGCTAGACTTTCAAGTGAAAAAGTGAAAGGTAAAAGGTATGTTTCTCTCATGTTTTATTTACCTGCGAAAACGTCGGAGAGTCAACACATTGCATGTGTTGATCGAGCTGAAACCATCAGAGGTGGCTGGTAATGTATTTCCCACACATATGCCAGAGAGACGAAGCATAACCAGGGAGTCCCAGCCTGCCAGGGGGAGTTTGGTGGGTGAGGGAGATTCTTTCCCCCCCAAGAACAGGTTTCAAATAATGGGTTAAATGATGCATTATACAGGACACCTTTGGTGAAAAAATGGGTACAAAGTTTTGTAGGGTAACTCATGAAATAAATCCAACAGATGAAAATCATCAACAGTACACAGGACCATTTTCCAACACATTTTCACGACGTGTACGCCCACAATATATGCACGTATAAAAATAAATAAGCACTTACTGTGCCCATACACTTCCTTGCTAGCTGCACCAAGAAAACATTCATATATGAGAACATACTCATGTTTGCTTAGCACATAATACCAGCAATGATATTATAAGAAGATATAGCCAAGGTGGCTCTGCCAAGATATGGCAATATCCCCCTGTTGACCATAGCATCACAAATGCCCTGACACTGTAAGGAAACATCTCTAAACTCGCAGGCCAATGTAGTCCAGCCTTGACAAGTATTAACACTTATCATGCTTACTTTACCCCTGATTCTTCCATGCCACATCAAGAAATTGTAGCTAAACTAGCTGCACCAAAATATGCCAGCCTTGCCATGTAAAATGCCATATCATGCTTGCTTTATAATAGATATACAGAAAGTAATGCCATGCCAAAGTAAGAAATTATAGCTAGACTGGCTGCCCCATAATCTGCCAGAATAGCCACGTTATAACACGTATAATGCTTGCTTTATAATAGATGTAAAAAAAGCTGTAGTATTGCATGTTCCTCCATACTTACCAAAATTATTGTCTGGCAAAAACAAAAGCATACATTTATACAACATTCATTCACTCATTCATATACACACCCATACAACATACATTCGCTCATTCAAGAGGCACACAGCCTACCGTGCTTCATACTCTAACTCATTCTTGAACACACCCATAACATACATTAAAAATAAAATGCATTTTACCTTCATCCTCAGTCTGGAATCTGCTCCTCGCCTCCAGGGCCTCCCACAAATGCCCTCTGGCTCCCACACACACAGGTAATGTTGAAAAATCCAGGCTTTGAGAGATTTGCGAAATAAGCGAATTGTGGGAGCATTATGGGTGATTAACAAAACAAAATGAATGCAAGTTTGACCCCCAATAAATAGTTGCTTTTTGGGTTGTGGCTGGGGTAGTTAGTCCCTCACAAATCCCTGATTCGCAGAGGGATGAGTGTGAGGAATTTGAAAATCTGCATGCCGGGTGTGCACTCGACTGGGCTTTTTTGAAATTGAATGATGGGTGATCAACCTCAGAAAATGTGCGAGGCTAATCCGCACACATTTTCCTATGCTCACTGCACAACAAACACATAGGTCCTCATTCCGAGGTTGGTGGTAGTCATGGCACTATTTGCGCCATGACTGCCACCAATAACGGTACCATGTCCGGTTTGGTGCAATGGGGACTTACTGGTCTAGTCAGACCTCGGCGGGACTGGTAAGTCCCCATTCACCAAACCATTCCCCATTCCCATTTGAGCCACTATAGGGCTCAATGGGAATGGGGAGGGTGCAAAAAACGGGCTTGGCATACGCCGGCCCGTTATTTGCGCCCAGGTCCCTTAACGGGTCCCGTTCATAACACCTGGTCAGACCAGGCGTTAAGGAAGGGACCCGCTAAGGGACCTCATAATAGGGCGGTAAGGGATTACCGGCACCGGTCTCCTTACCGGTGCCTGGTATCCCTTACCGCCCTACTCAGAATGAGGGCCATAGTCACGTGTACACTGGGTGGACACCGTTTACAGGCGCAGTCCTCCTGTCATGTCAAGTTGGAATGTGACAGCCAGGAGTACATGAAAGCAGCATAGGAGGTGGGCAACACCTTCCTCCTATACAAAGAAAGAGCCAGAAGTCAATGTGGTCCTAAGTGCGCTCACGTTACGCTCTCCTATGGAGTTGCTATGGGATTGTGATGGATTTCCAAATGTTCAAAACATCAATCTGAATCAATAGACAACAGGATTGTTGGATTATCCAATTTGCAATGCAATGTATGCCGCTCCGGAAAGGCTTTCCGGAGCAGCATACATTGCATTAGTGTTACGCCAATACGGCGCTATGGCAAAGCTCACAGTAGATTGAACAACAAGGTATATGTCACTCGGAGAACAAACCACTAACGCCACAGCATGTGGCTTGACACTCAGTGCCGCATAGCCTTGAAGACAGACATGCATTGGCAAAAAACTTTCTTGGCACTGAATTGTTCGGCGCATTTTATGCCTCAGGATTAAATTTAGAAAATTGGATAATCCAACAATACTGTGTCTATTGATTCAGATTGATGTTTTGAACATTTGGAATTCCATCACAATCCCATAGCAACTCCATAGGAGAGCGGAACGTGAGCGCACTTAGGACCAGATTGACTTCTGGCTCTTTCTTTGTATAGTTATAACAACCTTGAGCCAAAGCCTCAAGGTATTCTTCGATACCAATTATTGTAGATTTAACCAATTTTGAAAAATTAGCGGTGCCCACCCTCACTCTTTTGTATCTCAAGACCTTCCTCCTGCCATGGCCAGCCTATTTAAATATGAAAGGCTCCATGGAACCGCCCTATCCTTTGTCCGCATGCTGATATACATCTGTGTCAACTTGAAGTCAGCTCCCGCCCCCTTAGCATGAATGGCTGTGAATGTCATGTCTGCGACAACTGTTTACAGTAGGCAACACCTGCAGGGGCACCACCTTTCAGAGGGAAGAATTATATGATTTTATGGAGATGGAAAGTCTGTTCTCGCCATAACTTCAAGGGAGACAGGCACTTTGATCAGGGACCACACAGAGTTCAATTAACAGAGGGACCCTTCGATCCAAAACAGACAGGAAGATGGGTGGGACTTAGTAGTACATGTTTTACACCTTAACCTTTATTGTTGCAAAGCGCTCTGGTTATGACCTCACACATAACAGAAGATTGTTGGTGGGGACCCAGGATTGGTTCATTAAGGTTGGCTTAACCTGCACCAATCACTGGTGCCCATTTGGCTTTAAAAGGTGTCCGAGCCCCTCTCTTAGCAGATCTGATGACTTCAAAAGGAGTAAGAAGGAGGACTCATTTGGACACTGGCTGAAGGTACACTCTGCCTTTCAGCTTCCGCCAGTGAAGGAAGGCCAGGATTTTCTAGAGGGAAGCTAGATCTGCCCCCTAAACATCTCCCGGGGAACAGAGGGAGATACCGAACTCAGAGGACCCGTCCAGCAACTCCAGAAGCGGTACCCAACCAGCCCACAGCGTGCCCTGCTGGGTTCTGCCAGCAAGCTTCCTAGGTAGGAAGTGCCAGACAGCCTTTGAATAAAGGACATGGTCGTTGTCTGAAAACACTCTACTCAGTTTTGGGCCATCCACCTTAAAGGACGACACAAGACTAGCGAAGAAGCTATGAGGAGTGCCATGACAAGCATCAACCATCTTTTAAGGATATTTTCAAGGCAGTTTAGCCCTCGAACCACAACCGGCTGCACCACTGAATGTTGTTGCGATGTAGTCACTAAAGCCGTCCAAGACGCATTGACCAGCCTTCCAGATGCACCATCCAACACAGAAAGAATGATTCTTGACCCTGAGGCGCCGTGTAGACAAGCCTGCAGCCATCCGTCCAGCCTCGCTTGCCGAATTGCCTGCCACCTGACACCCGCAGCTGTCTTCGATCTTGAACTCTGTCGCAGGAGCTGCAAAGTGCCCTGGAACTGACTCAGCCCTGTCGAGTATCAAGATCATCCCAAGCACCAGGTACATTGTGGTTCTGTCCCCCTGGTCCTTCTGTGAAGGTCCCTAGTGAGATTTTACGACCCATTGCTCCCTTTGTGCTGAGACCAAGTATCCTTGAACATTGTGATTAATTACTTTACCGACTGCCCTATTGTCAGTATTCAGAGTGCATCCCCTTTCCTTCTTGAAACTGTCCTCTGTATTCCTTTACAGGGTGGGTTGTATTTTGCATTGTACTAGAACTGTCTGTTGTGATAATAATAAAGTAGATATCGGTATACAATCTTGACTGGACAGTCGCTTTCATCATTGGGTAATAATTGTATTTTCACTGTGTTGCAAATAACCAACGATTCACGACCTTTCCAAGATAAGCCTGCCATTCTGTCCACAATACAAAAATTGGACAAGGAGGATTATAATTGACTTGTGTTTCCAATCTGTTCGGATCTCTTCTGGTGTACTAGAGGTGTGGGGTGATGGATGGTTTAGAAATCGATATTCATAGCTGGACCACTATGCCCCGGAAGTTGATTCGTCACCATGAGTCCAGAAATGCCGTCCCCTGGTGCAGCCAATGGTTCCAGAGCAGTGGAAGTGCCTTTCAGACTTCTGCCTGCTACGCAGATCCACACACAGTATAACAATGGGGGTCATTAGGAGTTTGCCAATATCCCACCGGTAATTCCTGCAGGGTACCGGCAAACAGTATTACCGTTCCCACCCCTGATATACTGGAATTACCAGCATATTACATGCAGCGTGAATACGGGTAAATCTCCATTCCATGGCATCCCATAGAATTTCATGGCAGGGATTTCCGGTATTACCTGCACTGGTAATACCAGTGCTGATAATACTGACTGTTCCTGCAGAAAGACTCGTAGTGTGGAGGTCCAGAAACAAGAGTGCCATTAAGCTTACCAGCACCTTTGTTTCCGGGCTGCCACACTTGGAATGAGGCCTGATGTCTCTTCAAAACATTCCTGCACAGTATAAGGATTTTATTTGTATCTGAACTTCCTGCGAGCAGTGTATCCAACACTATGTTTACACTCCCAAGTCAGCAGTTCCACTAGATGCAAGCCCCCTTTTCGAATTAGAGGTCAAGTGTGCAGATCCTGATATTGCAGATTTCTAAAATAAACGGGGGGTGGGGGAGGGGAAGGAAGGAAGGAAGGAAGGAAGGAAGGGAGGGAGGGAGGAAGGAAGGAAGGAAGGAAGGAAGGAAGGAAGGAAGGAAGGAAGGAAGGAAGGAAGGAAGGAAGGAAGGAAGGAAGGAAGGAAGGAAGGAAGGAAGGAAGGAAGGAAGGAAGGAAGGAAGGAAGGAAGGAAGGAAGGAAGGAAGGAAGGAAGGAAGGAAGGAAGGAAGGAAGGAAGGAAGGAAGGAAGGAAGGAAGGAAGGAAGGAAGGAAGGAAGGAAGGAAGGAAGGAAGGAAGGAAGGAAGGAAGAAAGAAAGGAAACCGCAGGTGTAAAAAGTGTGAGATGGACAAACAGTTAAAAATGCCAAAGGCTTTTACATCAGAACAGTGGAAATAATATGATGGAGAGGAGTAATAAGATTAAGGGGGAGTCCAGGATATGCTGATCAACGAATGATAACTCTGTATTGATGGAGACAAAGAGTGAAACAACCTAAGGTTGGAGAGGAAAAACAGCAGAGAAAAGAGCAACACCCCGCAATGTAGAGAAGGAGTTAGCAGAATTTAACACAGCAGGACGCCTTTGCTTTAGAAAGTCCCCAAGGTGTGGCACATTGTCCCTCGACATGTGAGATCTTTGTGTTTTTAGAAGGCGTTGTGCAGCCTCTCCTCTAATCTGTCCACAGGAGAATTGTAGTCTGCACTCAGATGCCGCAGCTTTCTCCAGATTGCAGATAACTATGGTATGTGAAGGATTGCCATCTGGCAATGGTATGGAAGCTCTTCCTTTTTGATTTGTATTAAGAATAAATGATGTGGGTGATCTATCTGAGAAAAGCTAGTCTGCTAAATAGACCTCCCTTTCAGAAAGCTTCATAAAAAAAATCATAGTGTCCACCTGTGCTCTGCTGTCTCAGTCTCCCTGGAATGCAGCTAGCAGCACAATATGTATGACAAACTACCACCTGGTGGCAAAGTAATTGTGAAATATACGCCATACCAAGGCTTTATTATGTTGACTGGTTGTTCACATTATTATTAAAGCCGCATCTGATTTGCTGCATATACATGTCAACATTGTGAGCCCAGGTCAGCCATGGGCATGCTGTGTGCATTTTCTCTGCTGCAGCCAGCAGGACAATAGGCAGATGGAATTTTCTCTCTTTGATACTTTGTGAGGTCGGGAAACACCTCTCTCCACCCCAGGGCACCAAATGGCATACCATAAACAAAAGGGACAGCCATACAGAACAGTGTTTCATTCCAAAGGGCCTTCAACGTTGCAGGTTTGGGGAGTGGGTGGGGTTAGACAGTCACACAGAGCAAATTAGGAAGGAGGAAGGGGTCCTCCATCTTGGTTTTTGATTGGCTTATCTTTCCTTTCTGTCTCCTCCACAGCATAGCAAATTAGGTGTGATTGGATCCTCTAAAGAGGATTGCTTTTACCCAATCCCACCACTGAACTAAAAATGACAGCATTCAAATGAGTTCAAACCACCTGGGCAATGCTGCTTTTGGTACTTCTTGAACTGCAGTTGCTGCAGTCATCAAACCGGCTCGCCGCCGCATTGTACCAAGTAGAGTACATCACCTGTCCGGCTCAAACCATGAGCTCATTGCTGCTGACAACCTTGAACCACCATGTCTCAAACCATACATTGAACAACCTGCATCTTCCCATCGATCCAAGCTTGAGCGCCAAAACCAACCCTGGTGAACTCACCAAATTGAATCACTCGAATGCCGCCTTTGAGCTGTACGAAGCAACTGCTTCAGACTGATTCGATGCCTATCTCATCTGATGTGAAGAATGTGCCTCTTAAAGGAAAAAGTCTTAATTTCTTTTCTGAATTGAATGGGACTAAGAGTTAATCTGATGTTGATTGGTACAAGGTTCCACCTTGCTGGGGCATCAATCAAAAATGCCTGTTTCCAGGTTCTTTTTTTTGTTGCATTTCTGTTGCTCTAGTCTGGCCATGTTGTGACTTGTCATGATGCGCCCACAACCAGCGATGGGTATTTTGTCCACAAAATAAGAGCGAACATGCATGGTGACAGGTGACTGCAAAGTGGAGGAGGATTCTCATTGGTTCTAGGGTGCTGGTGGGTAGCCTGTGAGTACAGCATTTGCTCAAACCATGTCCTGTACGGTGGATCTGAAACCAATTTCTGGAAGGAAGGGCTTGATTTTCTGCACCTCTTTAGTTGGTCTCATGCAATCTGAGTTTTCTTTGCTATGTGTGTTTTGAAGCAGGGATGGATGTTGATATTGAAGACCAGAGACTTGGCACAGGGTGTCAGCTGCAGTGTGTTGATGAGGAGCAGGAGTTCTGTCCTGGTCAGGTCCGGTTTGAGTGCAGTGCTGGACATTCAGGTCTGCATCAGCACAAGTTAGTCTTTACGTTTGTGAGTTTGTTTGATGATTGATATTTGAGGTACATTTGAGTACTGTCTGAGTACTGGTAGATGTGAATGTTGGGGCTTGCAATGAAGGTTCCCTGTGACTCAATTTAGAGAGTGGATATCATGGGTGAGAGGGTGGGTCTCAGAGGGACACCACCGGTGATGGGTAGATAAGGTGATCTGGAGCTATGCAAATTGACAAACTGATTGTGGTATTATAGGTGGTAGGTGAACCAGCTGAGGATGTTCACTCCACCACCCATGCACTTGTGCAGTATGTGGATGAGGGCTTGACAAACTGCTGCATCAAAGGCTGCCGGAGGATCGAACAGAACAAGGACATGGGGTTCCTGCAATTGAGGATGCCGACTATATCAACGACCACCTGGATGGTGTTTGCCTCCATGCTACATCTGGTTTTGAAACCTGATTGGTAGGTCTGTGAAAGGTCGACAGCATCAAAGTTTGCTTGAAGTGGGTGACTATGGCACTTTCAATCTTGCATAGGAATGTTAAGTGTGAAGGGGTGGTAGATGATGTGGCCACCAGGGTCCAAACCTGGCTTCTTGGTCATGAGACATTTTTGTCCAGCTAACATTATTTGTATGGATACTGGATTTCTTTGGATATCAGTAGTTTTGCCAAAGTTTTATTTCCCTTCAAGAATGACAACAAAGAAGTTGTTCCCAGGCATACCTGGGACTTTGATTTGAACCCTTTGAGGAAGAGAAGAACCAGTGGTAAATCTGTTATTTATTGTTATAACTGTGAGAGAGAGAATAGCATGACTTGGGTCACTGGATGCCTCCCAGTATGAAAACCAGGAATCATGCTGGCATTTGTTGAGGGCAAGTTGAACATTAATTTAGAAACTCATCTAGATGTATAGCTTTTTCATTGCCTGTCGGAAAAGGGGAATGATTCTCTGTCTGACAGCCCCAACAGCAACAACATCCTCCCTCTGATAGACCTCCACCTCACTTCAGTACTTTCGGACACCACTCCAGATGGCTTCAGTCCTAGTTACTATAATTGCACCCACGCCCTTTAGGGTCAGTACTCCAGGAATCACTGTGTCCCCTCTGGGAATTACCAGCTAGAACTGAAGACTACCCCTTGGGTATTGGTCCAGCTTGGATCACCTTGCCCCCTATTAAGATGCCTATCATTGCAGTGCTGTGTTTTCTCACCACGATATGGGGCTCAGGTTACATGTTGAGACTCTCTTAGGGTGTCACAGTGAATTTGGCCACAATATAGAGTTGGTATCGCCGTTGTCTAATGGCATCCTCACCATGAATGAGATTCACTGGTTGTAGCAACATATCGGGTCTATCTTTGCTGTTGATGGATGGTGCAGATGGATGGTGCAGGAAACTGTCTATGTCCAGAGGATGGCCCTATCAGTAGTTATTCAAAGACGGAAGGTGATGGGTTGAACATATCTTTCCACAAGTATGTGCCCCATTTATAGTCCCCACTCATACAGCAGTACATCTCACAAACTTTGAAACTTGCCATCTTGAAATGGAATTTAGGCCTTACTGCAGCATGATTTATCCCCCCTCCACCTCACACACCCAGTGCTATTGACATCTAAATGAAGAAACAAATAAATATTAACTGTCTTGAATTAATCGCAAGAAAGATTAATCAGACATTAGAAACCACCTCTTCCCAAATTGAGAACACAATGTCATATTCCTCAAAATGAAATAACAGATTTAAGATCCAAACTTATTAAATTAGTTGCAATGTCATTGTCAGGGAAATCTTTGAAAATACAATATAGCGCTATTTCAAATTCTTCACTTTGGCAGACAGAGGGACTGGTCTTTTCCAATGGTCGCTTGCAACTCCAAGAATCTAAATGATATGGGCCAGTCACTACAGTAACTGTGCAGACGTATATACCCAAGTATATATATATATTATGTAAGTATATAGTCTAACCACATTCATGTGGTTTGCACACACATTCTAGGTCCCTGCTTGTCTTTGACCAAATAGACAACTGCATCTAGATTGACTGATAACTAGGGCATGCCTTGCAGAACTCACCAGCATATTTAATATTGGCTGTATTTTCCCCTGGTGGACCAGGGCATCTTATCAGCTCCATCAACAGCAAGCTGGTGAGAGTATCAGATACCGGGATAACATCTTTGCAGAGGGAGTCCTTAAATAATGGCATCAGATTCAAACAGCCAGATAGGGCTATCTAAAGTAGGAATTAAGAAAATGTTCTCCTGTGTCTGGCTTTCTATCATTTCTGACTATGTGCTATGCTATTCATGACCTCCTGACTATGTACCTCAAAGATAGCCCTTCTCTGTATATATGAAACTACTGAACCACTCTAATATTTCTTTTAAAAGTGTCAGCCTACCTGCCTTCTGCCTTTCATGCAACCCCTGCCCGCTTCCCCAAAGATCACCCTTTCATCCTTCCCTCTCTCAGTCCATCATAATCCCTCCTGCACCTTCTTCTACCTTGCAACACTATGGCTCCACTCATAATACATGCAAATGTCTTCATGAAGGTGGGTCCAGCCAGCTGCAAAATCTTACATTAAAACTCAAAGAATAAACTCAAGAAAACGGTGTCCCTTCAGTATCTCTAGTTATCGACAATTACTGCTGTGCAGCCAAAGGAAATTGAAGCACTGACATCCTATTGGCACTGGAAAACCAAACCTGTGACATACCTTCCTTGCCTGCCTATGTCCACTGCCTGACATCAAAGAGGATGGTGCGTAACCTTAAACTTGATGAGATTTTTCTTGCCATAAAACATTGAATACCAACTAATTAGACCATCTGGAAGAGCAATAATGAGCTTTATTTCGCGAGCCCTCACTCCAATAATCTAAAAGGTATGTGCTAATTGATCTGCTTTTAGTATTATATCCCTAGTTACCCTTTCTTGCACAAGTTAAAACACTTGGTGTTCATTATGATACCCAACTTAATATGGTTCCGCAAGTCAATTTAGTAGTAAAGATAGCCAGTTATTATTACCGTCTAAGTGACATACCCATCCCTACATAGCGGAAGACCATCTTGATGCCACACCTCAAGCAGTTGTTGTTGAAAACTGGATTATGTCAATTCCCTTTATGTGGCTGCACCTAAAATACTTGTGCAACAACTGCAGGAGCTCCAAAATAGTGTAGCATGTTTCATTTCAAACTCTCCACATGTTGCCCATGCCACCCCACATTTACGTAAATCACACTGCCTCCTTGTCCAGGCTAGATTTATGTTCATGTTTGCCCCACTTACCCACCAGACTCTTCAACAAAATCCACTCAAATATCTTATTCATTGGTTCACCAAGCATCAACCTGGTAGGCCCTTCTCAAAATCATTACTCACAGTTCTCTGTTTCATTCTCACCTCTGCTCATGGCATTACAGACAAACCTAATATGGAACAATTCACCCATTCAATTCAGGCAAGAAAATAATCTGGTGGTCTTCAAGAAATGATTAAAGACCCTTCTTTTCTGTCATTATCTTACCGATTGACACCACTTCCTCTCAGATTACATATCCATGTTTGCTTTGTCCAAATGTCCAAATTTCATAAGCAAATTAATACCTCTGGTTCTTCATTGCTTTATAAACTGTTAAAAGAATAAAAGCATTGCTACCTTTATTGTTCCAAGATTCACCTTACATGCAATCCTCGCTCAAGCACCTCACGTCCTACAAGTGTGTCCTGTTTGCATTGATGTGACCTACCAACCACAATAAACTTTGTCCTCCAAAAATGTCCTTCTGGGTGAACCTAGACAAGTCAGATTGGCTCTCATGAATATAGAATTCTTCATGAGCTTTTCATAATAAACTTGCAATAGATTCTCAAAGTTGCAGCTCTCGTCTATCAGGTAGAAAGGTTATGTCTGCTGCTCTCATTGGGCATCAGGCCCTGACAAATTCACAAGGTTGTGACACCCCCAAGACAAGATTCAATCACTCATGATGGCCACTTGCTATAACCAACCTCCTCCAAACAACTACATCATCAACTCCGAAAAGAGGGTAGAGGTGAAAGCATAGCCTTCTCCTAGAAACATTCATGCACTGGAAATGAAATTGCAACAAGTTACGCAATTAATCCAACGACAACAACCAATACGTTTCATAAAATGGGTTCACAAAGCAATTGGGATTTCCAGTCTAGGGGAGGTCCCAATACTTTTTCCCTCAACCTTGAAGGGGAATCTCATCTCTGTAACCTGGGCTCCCTATTCCACCACTGATTGTTCCAAGATAAATTACGACAGCCAGGGTAGCCCTACTGTCTAATTCACTCCCTTGCCCTAGGGAGAAATAAAGGCATAGTTTATAGAGCTGACTCCCTGGGCACTTCCGGTACATAGAGGGGTACTCTTGGCTGTTCTGGCACCCTCTTTCCAATGGCCATTTATTAACCTTCCCCTTTCTCATGGGTCTCCTCTCATCGCCCCCTCCTCCCCTCTCTTTCTCCCCATCTCTCTCTCCCTGTCTCTCCACATACCGTCCCATGGTCTTAACACGCTCTTCCGCTTCTCTTGTCTCCATCCTCCAACTGATCTCCCCTCTCTCACTATACTCGGTTTCCTGGTCTTTTATTTTTGTTCTCTCCCTCTCCCTCCCCCTCCTCTTCATCCTCCTCCTCTCTCCCTCCCCCTCTCCTCCCTGCCCCTCTGCCACTCTCCACCTCTACCCTAATCTGGGCTATACCCTTGAGGGCCTGGACTTCGCTTAGAAGGCTTCAAACCCCTTTGTCAGTCTCAATTTTCCTTCAACTAGCCATGTGTTCAGAGAGGTTGTTTGTGCTTTAATTTTCTCTTGTCCTTGATGAGTCTCTGTTTTCATCTATTGCCTCGTGATTCTCTGTTTTTATGCTGCTGCCCCACTGCTCACCTGTGGCCCATCCGAGATTGGCGGGGTGGGTATTTGGTGTTGCATTCAGCTTGTGAAAGGATTAGCTCAGACCATTCACATTTGGGTAATGAGTCAGTTCCTCCTGCACCAGGTCAGGTCTTGACAATTGGGCCCAGATGCCATGGGTTGCTTGTATTCCCATTATTTCTTTCTTCTGTACTGCATACCAAGAACCACGATTCATGCCACACCCTCAGTCTTGTATTCTCCTTTGTGTCTAACCTTCAGCTTAAATACCATGCACTCGTCAACTTTGCATTATTAGTGAACCAGCTGTTAAGACTTTACCTCCACGGAGCATCATGCCTTCACCCCATGTACACGCTTTACATAATTTCTTCTCTGGCAAATTCCGCCTGGACACTAAGGGGCCGATTCATGGAACAAACGTGCGCCGAAAATCTACGCGCAAGCAGGCGCAAGCAGGCGCAAGCGGAAAAAAACAGGCGCACGCGCACGTGTGTGATTCATGGAAGTCCCTGCGCGTGTACAATCCGGGATGTGCGCCAAACCCGTGCATGGCGCACAAGTCACTGCAACATCCCGAAAGGCGTGCGCGACGCGCACAGTGAAAGCACACAACCCTGGCGCATACACCAGAAAGTGGGCGGGACACGGGGCGTAACGCGCGGAATGGGGAACAACGCGCGAAAATAAGGGCGTAACTGGGGATGTACTGCAGGGAAGCAGACGGAACGCCCACACGCACTCGAACCACACGTATTCATGGAATCGAATAGGGCAAAGCCACGCACAGCCAAAGACACGCACAAGCCGAAACACGTCTGCCACACGAAGGCAGGCGGTAGCGTCCCTGCGCATTACAAAAGTGGCAACATACAGCAATTGGGCCTGTGCGAGCGGGCTACGTGTATTTCAGGGGATTGCGTGAACTTTTTCACACGATCGGGCCTGGGGGAGCGGGCTACGTGTATTTCAGGGGTTCGCGTGAAGTTTCTCACGCCATCGGGCCTGGGGGAGCGGGCTACGTGTATTCCAGGGGTTCGCGTGAAGTTTTTCACGCGATCGGGCCTGGGGGAGCGGGCTACGTGTATTTCAGGGGTTCGCGTGAACTTTTTCACGCGATCGGGCCTGGGGGAGCGGGCTACGTGTATTTCAGGGGTTCGCGTGAACTTTTTCACGCGATCGGGCCTGGGGGAGCGGGCTACGTGTATTTCCTGGGTTCGCGTGAACTTTTTCACGCGATCGGGCCTGGGGGAGCGGGCTACGTATATTTCAGGGGTTCGCGTGAAGTTTCTCACGCGATCGGGCCTGGGGGAGCGGGCTACGTGTATTTCAGGGGTTCGCGTGAAGTTTCTCACGCGATCGGGCCTGGGGGAGCGGGCTACGTGTATTTCAGGGGTTCGCGTGAACTTTTTCACGCGATCGGGCCTGGGGGAGCGGGCTACGTGTATTTCAGGGGTTCGCGTGAACTTTTTCACGCGATCGGGCCTGGGGGAGCGGGGTACCACTCACAGTCTGCCTTGCGTGTAGAAGAACGCGTAGCCAACACCCGCTGTGAAGTAATAGCGTGTGAACCCCAACGGATGGAAAACACACGCACCGCACGAAAATCACGTACAGAGCAGTGTAAAGGCACGCGGGATCTCCAAGCCCTGCCAGGGCAAAACGTCACAGATGCGCTTACGCTGTAAGGGCCTTTGGTCCAATGAAATCGCGTACGCGTGCTGATGCGCTTACGCGCTAAGGGCCTTTCCTCGATTTTCACGCTGACGTGCAGGATTTTCACGTGCCAAATCACTCCGTATCAAGCTGGCCACGCGAAAACACACGGAAGACCACGCTCCTGCCCAGAAGGCCGAACTACTGCCCCCCAGAGCCCCGAGCACGCTCCCACCTGCCATCTGCTGCTGCCTGACTGCCTGCTGCCCACGTGCACTGCCATTTGCTGCCTGCACATCAGCCAAGGGTGCTGTTGTTGTGACCACCCCTGCTGGAACCGAAGACTCCCGACTGGGATTCCATCGCTCCACAGCCCAGCCCCAGGACCCAGTTGCCCACCCACTCCTGCCTCTGGGGTTGTCATGTCGGGGCAAACACCATCTGTGACCACTGACAACCCCCGGCCAGAGAGGCAGAGGGGCACCAGCTTCAGGGCCACCGAAGTTGGTGTCCTGGTGGAGCAAGTCCTGGGGCAGTATGATGCCCTCTTCGGAAGTTCCCGCGCCGACAAGGAAGGACGGACTCGGATCTGGACTGACATCGTGACTGCCATCAACGCGGAGGGGGTGGCAGTCCGCGACTTACAACATGTCAGGAAGCGCTGGGAGGACTACAGGTCCAGGACCCTGAACAAGGCCCGGCGCCTCTTGAAGGCAGCGGATGCCAAGGGGCGCCGGGGCCACTTGTCGGAAGAACAGATGAGGGTCCTGGAACGCATATCCTCAGCGCTCCACGTCCAGGTCCTTGAGAAGCAGACCCGTCTGGAGTCGAGCGGTGAGTGTGCATGCATCTTGATTGTGAGCAGTGCGTGTGGTGATTATTCAGTAGTGTGCAGGTTGCACATCTGTTTGTATGGGGTCGAGTATGGGTGGGGGTGTACAGGGCCGTGGGGCTGACACATGCGAGGGCTGTAATGTGTGAGACATGGATGGTGCTTGTGTGTGTAGGCTTGCATGCCAAATGCAGTTGTGTGGGCACACATGTTTGGATGAATGTGTAAGTAAGTAGACATGTCCGTGATGTCACGCATGTATGTTGTTTTCAGCTGCATGTATCAGCACTGTGTACATGTGCATGTGTGTGTATTTGACAAGGGTGCAACAGTGATGTAACATGGATGCATGTGACAGCGGTATGTGGAAGCCTGATTGGCAGATGTGAGATGGATGCCCGTCTGAACAGTGCGACACTTGGCAGAGGTGTACACATGCATGCAAGTGTGGTGGTGTGTGTACATGTGTGGTGCACTTCCTGTGTTGCATGTGATGTCTGGCTCACCTTTGGCTGCTCATGCTGTTGTATGTGTATGGATGGTGGTGGCAGTTGCGATATGGCTGTGGTATGGCTCATGTGTGCGAGTTGTGATGACATGTGTGTTGGGGATTGTGATGACATGTCTGAGGTTTGCCAATGCCACTCATGTACAACTGTCATGTGTGTATGTGTCCATTGTACAGTGCCCTGATGCCTGTGTTTTGTTTCTCCCTGTCTGCAGCGTCAACTGATGAAGAGGGCGGAGAAGGTGCTGTGGAGCACAGCGGCGGGGATCCGACCGCCAGCCGGAGACGCAAGGCCCGGCTCCCCTCCCAGGTTGTCATCTCGTCGGGGAGTGAGGAGTCCGGTGCCGCGTCCCAGGCCGCAGCTGCCGGGGGGAGGTCCAAGAGGCGGAGGTTGGAGTTGGACTCCTCGGCAGCAGAAGGGGCAGCTGGGACCCCACAGGGCCCAACAGGGGAAGATGGCACGGAGTCATCCAGGTTGGTGGGGGGTTTGGTGGAGGAGGAGGCCGTGCAAGCACCAGAGACGGGGTCTGGAGGTGGGTATCCCACTGGTGCTAGTGGTGCAGTGCAGGACCAGGGACAGGAGGCAGCACAGGCCGCCGCGGAGGTGCCTGCATGCAATCCTGTCCCCGATCCTGTCCCTGCATCATCTTGCACCAGCAGGGATGCCTACTTCCAGACCCGTTTTCAGGCAGGGGATGAGCTCATGTCAACTGGCCTTCCTCTGCCTGCGGACGTGGCTATCCAGGTCCGGGTTGAGCCTGTCCAGGCTGGTGTGGCGTTGCGTCAACGGGCCATGCGAGGTGACCTGGAGTCTTTTCATGGAGAGACTGCACGTCATCTCGAATGGCTCGTTGACCACGTCAGCCTGCTGGGACAGGTCACCCAGGCCAGATTCCTCCGTCTGATGGGGCTTGCTCTGACCCCCTCCTCAACTGTACCCCCTACGCGCCAGTCGTCCTCTGTGCCATCTTCCCACCCATCAGTCACCTGGGTGCCCTGTGGAGCTGCCTCTGACGGTGCGGCCAGGCTGGTGGAGGAGGCATCCCTGCCACAGTCGGGAGTCGGACGTCCAGCAGGGGTGGCCACATCTACGACTGCACCCCAGCCGGCGGAGGATGTGCAGGCAGCAGGAGGCAGTGCACGGGCAGAGGCACAGCAGCAGCAGCAACGTGGTGGGAGCCATGAAGGCTCGGGGCCTTCGACATCGGAGGGGCAGGCATCGGCCAGAGGGCAGGAGGACCCAGGACAGAGAGTGTCTTCCGTGTGGCAGCGGTTGGGCCACGCCATAGATGCGGAGCGGCAGCGGGCGGAAGAGGCACGGCTCACAATGGTCAGGGCGGAGAACTCCATGCGGAGGGCTCTGAGGCGGGCCGAGTGCCTCGAGGCAATCCGCAGGGGTTTGGAGGTGGACACGTCGGCGGCCCTGCTGACCCTCGGGGCCATGGAGGAGGACCGCCTCTGGGACATTGAGGAGGAGTTCGATGATGCCCTGGCCCGGAACATCCACAAGTGAGCTGTGAAACTAGCCCGCTGCCCTTGTATATAGTTTCTAGGTAGTGTTAGGTTTCATTTTTGTTTTTATTTTATTTGGACCTTTCGGACAATGGCCACATTTTTGTATATAGTTTATTTTATTAGTGTAGTTAGATAGGTTTCCTTTATTTTGTTGGGATAATGGACCCTGGATTGTTCCCATGTACATAGTTGACAGTTGGATTGTATTTTTTTTTCTATTTTTAACCATGGAGCAATGGCTTTCTTTTTCATTTCCCATTGGATTTTGTTTTGTGGACATTGACTTTGGACATTACTTAGGATTTTTATTTTTGGTTTTGCTTTTTTTGACGGACATGCTTCTTTTCATTTTTGTACATTCACGTTTCTGTTTCTTCATTTTTTATTCTATTGATGTTTCCTTTAATACATATTATTTTTGGTGAACTTCAATGTGTGGTATCTCATTGGTTTCATCCATTTCCTGATATGTGTTTTGAGATTCACTGACACCCATTGGGTGTATGTGAGGGAAATGTGTTTGTTTCGGAACTTGCAATTGGTGTTCTGTGATGTAATTGCAAATTATGAGTGGGTGGATGCAATACTCGGGTGGGTGTTTTGCATTTGGAGGCTGACCATAGGGACCAGGGATCTAGATTGTGATGACATGTTGGCTGGGGAACATGAGTTGGACATGGGTCGGGGCCTGCTGGCAGGTGCCCCACAGTGCTGGGGGGTGGGGGTGGTGGGGAAGATGAGTTGGACATGGGTGGGGGCCTGCTGGCAGGTGCCCCACAGTGCTGGGGGGTGGGGGTGGTGGGGAACATGAGTTGGACATGGGTGGGGGCCTGCTGGCAGGTGCCCCACAGTGCTGGGGGGTGGGGGTGGTGGGGAACATGAGTTGGACATGGGTGGGGGCCTGCTGGCAGGTGCCCCACAGTGCTGGGGGGTGGGGGTGGTGGGAGACATGGGTGGGGGCCTGGTGGAGGCTGCCCCTGGTGGCTGGGGGTGCAGGGGGGGTGGGAGACATGGATGGGGGCCTGGTGGAGGCTGCCCCTGGTGGCTGGGGGGTGGGGGTGGTGGGAGACATGGGTGGGGGCCTGGTGGAGGCTGCCCCTGGTGGCTGGGGGTGCAGGGGGGGTGGGAGACATGGGTGAGGGCCTGGTGGAGGCTGCCCCTGGTGGCTGGGGGGTGGGGGTGGTGGGAGACATGGGTGGGGGCCTGGTGGAGGCTGCCCCTGGTGGCTGGGGGGTGGGGGTGGTGGGAGACATGGGTGGGGGCCTGGTGGAGGCTGCACCTGGTGGCTGGGGGGTGGGGGTGGTGGGAGACATGGGTGGGGGCCTGGTGGAGGCTGCCCCTGGTGGCTGGGGGTGCGGGGGGGTGGGAGACATGGGTGGGGGCCTGGTGGAGGCTGCCCCTGGTGGCTGGGGGGTGGGGGTGGTGGGAGACTTGGGTGGGTGCCTGGTGGAGGCTGCCCCTGGTGGCTGGGGGTGCAGGGAGGGTGGGAGACATGGGTGGGGGCCTGGTGGAGGCTGCCCCTGGTGGCTGGGGGGTGGAGGTGGTGGGAGACATGGGTGGGGGCCTGGTGGAGGCTGCCCCTGGTGGCTGGGGGTGCAGGGGGGGTGGGAGACATGGGTGGGGGCCTGGTGGAGGCTGCCCCTGGTGACTGGGGGGTGGGGGTGGTGGGAGACATGGGTGGGGGCCTGGTGGAGGCTGCCCCTGGTGGCTGGGCGGTGGGGGTGGTGGGAGACATGGGTGGGGGGCTGGTGGAGGCTGCCCCTGGTGGCTGGGGGGTGGGGGTGATGGGAGACATGGGTGGGGGCCTGGTGGAGGCTGCACCTGGTGGCTGGGGGGTGGGGGTGGTGGGAGACATGGGTGGGGGCCTGGTGGAGGCTGCCCCTGGTGGCTGGGGGTGCAGAGGGGGTGGGAGACATGGGTGGGGGCCTGGTGGAGGCTGCCCCTGGTGGCTGGGGGGTGGGGGTGGTGGGGAACATGAGTTGGACATGGGTGGGGGCCTGCTGGCAGGTGCCCCGCAATTCTGGGGGTGGGGGTGCAAGGGGACATGAGTTGGTGATCATTAGTGCAAGGAGACATGTGCCTTTGCTGGGGGGCATGCCCATGTTGGGTGGGCTGCCTGCGGGACATGACCAGGGATGCAGGGTAGTCCCCTGTGGTGTGGGCTGCCTGGAGGGGCCGTGGAGGGTGTACAGGGAACACCTGGGAGGACCCACACTGGCAAATCACATGTAGGACTCCCCTGCACCCCTGAAATACACGTACCCTGCTGAATTTGCGTGTAAAAATGTCCACGCACCCCTGGTATACACGCACACGCTCCCCCAGGCCAGACCGCGTGTTGAACTTCCCGCGCACCCCTGAAATACACGCGCCCAGGCCATTCGCGTGTGGAACTTCCCGCGCACCCCTGAAATACACGCGCCCAGGCCAATCGCGTGTGGAACTTCCCGCGCACCCCTGAAATACACGCGCCCAGGGCAATCGCGTGTGGAACTTCCCGCGCACCCCTGAAATACACGCCCCCAGGCCATTCGCGTGTGGAACTTCCCGCGCACCCCTGAAATACACGCGCCCAGGCCATTCCCGTGTGGAACTTCCCACGCACCCCTGATATACGCGCGCCCAGGCCAAACGCGTGTGGAACTTCCCGCGCACCCCTGAAATACACGCGCCCAGGCCAATCGCGTGTGGAACTTCCCGCGCACCCCTGAAATACACGCGCCCAGGCCATTCGCGTGTGGAACTTCCCGCGCACCCCTGAAATACACGCGCCCAGGCCAATCGCGTGTGGAACTTCCCGCGCACCCCTGTAATACACGCGCCCAGGCCAATCGCGTGTGGAACTTCCCGCGCACCCCTGATATACACGCGCCCAGGCCAATCGCGTGTGGAACTTCCCGCGCACCCCTGAAATACACGCGCCCAGGCCATTCGCGTGTGGAACTTCCCGCGCACCCCTGAAATACACGCGCCCAGGCCAATCGCGTGTGGAACTTCCCGCGCACCCCTGAAATACACGCGCCCAGGCCAATCGCGTGTGGAACTTCCCGCGCACCCCTGAAATACACGTACCCTGCTGATATCGCATGTGGAACTTCACGCGCACCCCGAAATACACGTACCCTGATGGAATCGTGTGAGGTACTTCCCGCGCACCCCAGTGATACATGTAGCCCGCTTGCTGTGCTGGTACAGGGTTAGCGGTATATTGATGGCTTTTCCCTGCGCGAGAGAGTTCTTGGGGGCGTAACTGGCGCTGCTGCAGGGTCGCTGCGCCACTGTGCGCCACGGCTGGTTTTGGTGGCTGGAATCCATGAATACGCTGTGCGCAGAAATGCGCGGAAATGGATTTTAGCGCACGCGGCTGGCGCAGGGATTCGCACGCGCACACTGTGCGCCAGCCGCGTGCGCCACTTGTGCGCTGGATTCTATGAATTACCCCCTAAATATCCATGACTGACTGCAGCTAAAGAAATGTTCAACTGCCTACATCAAAAGTAAAAGCCACCAACTTCTGATAATTACTGTTAAGCTTCACAAACACAAATATCATAAAAAGACATAACGTGGTTTAACTCAAATTTCTTCTATTGAAAAATAGAGCTAGGGCATTTGGAAGTCTCCCAATTAAAAATAAATTGCCAGAAGATATTACAGTTTTCAAGATCTATGCAGGTAAACCCAAATTATCTAGGTATGGGCTAAACAGGATCTTATTTGAAGTGCCAGAGCAGAACGCTTCCAGAAGGGAGTAGTTTTTTACCTGTAACTCCATTTCTCCAGCGTTGGTATCTTTCATGGAGGGTGGGAAACCTCCGTAACTTTAACTTAGTGTTTTCCTATGGTAAACTTCGGCACTTTAGGTGCTTTAGGCCACACCAATAGGACGTCTGCTATACATAGCCCCGCCCCTGAGGCTTCCCTTCAGATTTTAACCTCCAAAGTAGAGGGAACCCAAACCCAGGTTTGCCTGCAGAGGCGGCCGGCGGGCGCATGTGATTCCATGAAAGATACCAATGCTGGAGACATGGAGTTACTGGTAAGAAACTACTTCCTTCTCCAGCATTGGATCTTTCATGGATTCACATGCTGTGAATAGATTACAAAGCAGTGTGTGGTGGTGTATCACAGGCAAACCAACCAATAGCATCTTATCACATTCATGAGACAACAAACCCAACAAGTGACAGAGGAAAATAGAAAAAAGAAAACAAGCTGCGGGACCTACCTTACTGAAACAGGCGTTGGAGGACTGCCTGTCCCACCTGCACATCTTCCACATGTTGCTGCCACAAACAGTAATGCCTGGTGAAGGTATGCAGCACCCCCCAGGAAGCCGCCTGGCAAATGTCCCCAGCGGCATCCCAGACCGTAGCGCCGCCGGCGATGCCATGGACCCCGTAGAATGAGCCTTCGGAACACTCCTCAAATGCTTGGCCGGTTATGTGTGACAAAACAAAATTGTAGATGAAACCCACCGGGAAAGTCCCTGTTTGGAAATAGCCTGCCCCTTTTTGCAGGGCCCAAATGCCACAAACAGCTGCTTCAACTTCCAGAAGTCCAGCGTACGGTTCAGACAAAATTTGAGTGCCCTCTTAACGTCCAGAGAATGAAGGGCCTTCTCTGCCGGCGTGGATGCATTAGCAAAGAACGAGGGTAAGGCAATAGAGGCAAGTTTGTGAAACGCTGACTGAACCTTTGGTATAAAGTGCGGGTTAGTAGCCAGGTGAACCTTGTCCTTCATGAACCTCAGGTAAGGCGGGTCAATGACCACTGCCTGCAATTCAGACACCCTTCTGGCCAAGGTAATTGCCATCAGAAACGCCACCTTCCACAAGAGGAACTTCAGATGTAGACATGGGTTCAAATGGGGGTTTCATCAAAGCCGAAAGAACTACATTGAGGCTCCACACCGGTGCAAACCGTTTCTCTGGGGGAAATGTCCGAAACAGTCCTTTCAGAAAATGTTTCACCAAACGATAACTGAACAGAGGAGCTGCATGGCGCCTTCTCATGAACCTAGAAATTGCTGCCTAATGCACCTTCATGGAGGATACGCCAGGCCCCCTTTCGCAAGGTGTAATAAGTACAGGAGAACCTGAGCCGGGGAGACGTCCAACGGCTTTATCTCAGGGCGACCCTCACATCAGGCACAGAATCTCGCCCATTTATAACCACACAAGACATTGGTAGAGGGGGCCCTTGCCCCTCCAAGATCCGACAACACTCCCGGCAGATCCCTAGATGACCGAACTCTGTGCTCAGGAGCCACGCCGCCAGCCTGAGAGTGCCGGATCGTGATGGCACACCCTGCCATCGTCCTGAGACAGGCGATCCGGAACCGCCCCTAACCGAAACAGCTCTTCCAACACCAGATGAAGGAGATCTGAAAACCATGTCTGCCTGGGCCAGAACGGGGCCACCAAAATCACCCTGCACCGGTACTTCTGCACCCACTGGATGGTCCTCCGAATCAGTGGAATGGGGGAAATGCTAACGTGAAGAGGCCCGTCCACGGGAACGGAATGCGTCCCCCATTGACTCCGGATGAGCCCCTCTGCTGGCAAACTCCGGACACTGTTTGTTTTCCATCGTAGTGAACAAGTCTATCTGGGGAGAACCCCATCGCTGGAGGATTCTTGCCACCTGCTGTGCCTTCAGTCTCCACTCGTGCAACTGACTGGCGTTCCTGCTGAGCGCGCCCGCTTGAACATTCAGAACCCCCAGCAGATGGAAAGCGACAATACTGATCCCTTGAGCTAGAGACCAATGCCAAACGTCCTGTGCCTCCTTTGACAGGACTCGGGAATGCGTCCCGCCCTGCTTCCTTAAATAGAACATTGTGATGGTATTGTCCATCAACATCCTCACCACCGCTCCGCGAATGCGCAGAAGAAACGATCTCAGGGCCCAGTGCACCACCCTCAACTCGAGTACATTGATATGCAATGAAGTCTCCTCCCGAGACCAAAGGCCCCGTACCTGTGACCCGTCGAGGTGTGCCCCCCACCCTATCTGGGAAGCGTCTGCCACGATCGTGAATTGGAACTCCTGCTCCAGCAAGGGCATGGCCCTTATGAGATTGGACGTGCAAGTCCACCACCGAAGGGCATCCACCAAGCCCTCGTCAACCACCAGCTTGTCTGACCATAATCCTCGACTCTGCAACCACCTGTCTGCGAGGAACTCCTGCACCGGCCCCATGAACAGGTGGCAATTGGGAAGGAGAGGGATACACAACGCCATGGCCCCCAACAGCAACATGTAACCTCAGACCGAGACCACTGTACCCCTTTTCCACTCATCTGCCTTGGACCATAACTTGTCCACTCACTCGCTGGAAGGTTTAACCAGATTGTCCTGGGTAAGAAACTGCACCCTGAGAAAGACCAATTCCCTGGACAGCGTCAAATATGATTTGTTGAAGTTGACGACGAATCCCAGCCATTGCAAAAGGCCCATGGTCGCCATGAGAGACTCCCTTGCCCGTTCCTGTGACCAACCCCTTACCAACCAATCGCCCAGGTAGGGGTACACATGATGGCCCTCCCTGTGGAGGAATGCAGCCACCGGAGCCAGACACTTCTTAAATGTCCTGGGGGAGGACTTCAGGCCAAACGGGAAGACCCAGAACTGAGAGTGATCCTCTCCAACCACGAAACACAGCAACTTGCAATGTTTTACCCTCACTGGGATGTGAAAATAGGCATCCTGCAGATCTAATGACGCTAGGAACTCGCCCGGATGCACCGAGCGGATGACATCTTGAAGAGTGAGCATCTTGAACTTCAGGCGTTGCAGATTCTTGTTCAATGCCCGAAGATCTAGAATAGGCCTCCATTTGCCATCGGGTTTTTTCACGACGAAGTACCTGGAGTACAGCCCCTGGCATCGCTTTGTGACTGTAACTGGTTCTATCGCCCCTTTCTGTAGCATGAGCACCACCTCCTGCCGCAAGATTGGAAGATGCGGCTGCACCACATACAATGGTGGAATAGGGACGGGAGGATGCCGAAACTCCAACGAGTGGCCGAGACATACCGTGTCCAGCACCCAGCAATCTGATGTTATTTGTTGCCACTCGTCGACATGGTTTGCCACCCTGCCCCGCAGTACATTGTCAATATGGCAGTCATTTTTTTGAGCTTTTGAATGCCTTCCTTTAGCAGCCGAGGCCTGTGAACCTTTCTTCGCTGAGCTTGAAAGTCCCTGCTCTTCTGAGCTAACTGGACTGATGGATGATAGCCTTGAGATGAGTAGCTGCAGCGCCCGTAACTTTGATCTCTGGAGTAGGCAAACCGGCATTACGCGAGGCTCCACTAAAAGCTTGAAAGGAGCAAAAACAGCAACCACCTTGCAGGAAACCCAAAGACTTTGTCGTCTCTATAGCCTCTTTCATACCTTTTAGGGCCTCATCAATCTTTTCTCCAAACAAGTGTTCACCCTCACAGGGCATATCGATGACCTTATACTGGACCTCTGGGCGAAAATCTGTACACTTCACCCAGGCCTACCGTCGGCGCACCACCCCATTATTAATTTTCTTAAACCCTGACTCCGCCAGGTTCACTGTAAAATTGATGCTGTGGTTGGAGGCTGCCTCCCCCTCTCGAACCAACAGCATTGCCTCATTACAGTGTAGCTCCGGAAGATGGTCAAGAATTGGGGCTAGCCTGTGCCCCATTTCCAGATCATATCTGGCAATAATTGCCAAAGAATTTGTAGCCTTCCCAGTTGTAGCCCCCACCATCAGGACCTTCTTCCCAAACACGTCCTGTTTCCTGGCCTCACTGTCTGGGAGCATAACACATTTGTGTTGGCTTCTGACCTTACGGCTGGCTGCCGCCGACACCACAGACTCGAGCGCCGGTTGCGATACGACACAACTAGGTGTAGACTCAGGCACCTTAAGTTTATTTTCCAGCCGACCCTTCACTGCAGGCTCAGAAAACGGGTGGCGCATAATGCGCAGGCCCTCCTGCCACACGTGGCCAATAATTGGAAACGAAAAGACCCGCCTTCCGCCGCTTTCCCCTATGATCGAAGAGAAAGCAATCCTTACGTTCCTCTTCAGATGCCAGTCCAAACTTCTGACATGCCTTTGCCATCATGACGTGGAATGCCCCAATATCATCCGGCGGAGATGGTTGTGCCTGACTACTTAGCTGCTCCAACTCAGGGTCTGTGTGCCAGGCATCACCCCTCATCGGCGACGAAGACTCCATCGACAGGGTGTCTCGTGGAGCACTCTATGGGTCTGAATCAGGTAATTTCCCCTTCTCAGGATGACTCTGTGGATGGACCAATGGCAACGGCAATGGCTACCAGGCCGTAGGCGACTTCCTAGGGGCCTCATCAGGCAAGCCGCCGACCACCAGCACCGCCAGATTGGGAGACGGTGGCAGCCTTGCATCCAGTTGCCCCAACAAAGAATGGAGCGTATTTCATACTTGTAAAGACAGCAGAGATGTCGGAACTGCGGCTTCCTCAGTCTTAGCCTTCACCAGAGACCCAACTTTCTTGGAAGATGAACCGGAACGGTGCTTTGAAGAATCTTGGCTGGACGAAGACTTATGATGATCTCTGGACGACGAATGCTTCAAGGAAGACCCCTTCGGCTTCGCCTGTCCTTTGTCCGACACCTTTGACTTCTTGGGCCTACCACCAGACCCCTTGGACTTGTCAGGCCAATCTGACTTGGAAAGCGAGGAACCACTCGCCCCCTTTGAATGATGCCACCTGGACGTAGATGACTTGCTACCTCTTCCCACCTCCGACGTAGGCAACTCCGTCTGTTGCTTTTTAGAGGGGGGTTCGCTGACACTGCTCGGCGGTGCTCAGAGGCCTTCTCCGCTTTCCCTGAAGACTGGCTCCCCCAGCAGAACCCACCTTCAAAGCCAGCTAAGTGCCCTCGTTTAGCCTACATATGAGCCGACAGTTGCAGTCTTTCAAAGTCTTCTGCGAAAACCCCTGGCATATCTCGCAGGCATCCGCTGACTGATGGGGGTAGACACAGTAGAGACAGTCCGTATGGCTATCTCCTTCGAATACCTTCTTATGGCCGCAGGTAGCACAAGGCCAAAAGAGAGATTTTTTCTGAGCCACAGATGACATACTGGCCAATACAAAAAAGCATGTGCAAACACGAAGAAACACGAGGTGATCCCAACAGTTTGGAGATGGTTGAAATCTGAAGGGAAGCCGCGGGGACGGGGCTATTTATAGCAGACGTCCTATTGGCGTGGCCTAAGGCACCCAAAAAGAACATTGATATGACACTAAAGTGTCGAAATTTTCCATAGGAAAATGCTAAATTGAAGTTACTAAGGTTTTCCAGCCTGACGACGGGAAATATTCACAGCACGTGAATCCATGAAAGATCCAAGGCTGGAGAAGTACAAGTAACTTGAAGATCATAAACTAGTACACAACCACACCCACCAGACCCACCTTAACCTCTCTCTCAACAGATGATGATGAAATGCTACAGTCCCTACATTAGGCATTCAACACTCACCCCCCTGTGAATAACCTTGACAATGTCCTGCTCACACCTGAAAACCACTTCAATAGTTAAATTATGTAATCAAAATGCTGCTCTTCAAGACGTCAAGCTATATCCAAATCTATATCCTAACACTTGGTTAAACTATAATCCCATTTGGGGCTTCACCATCATTGCAATAACACTGTGAGCAGTACTCCCAATGCAACTCTCCTATCACATGGAATTGAATAGACTATTTAAGTGACTTATAGTACAACTTTTGATCTCTGTCAGGAACTGATGCAATGTTTATTAATATTAAAGGAAAGCTGCTCAACAGAGACTGCACTTATATGTGAGGACATGAGGAGGATGTGGGGATATCGACTAAGGGGAGATGCTATTAGAGCACAGACAATAGTTGGACGACATTGATCATACACCATGCCATTGGTACGTGTAGTAAGGAATCCCAAGACCATAAATGTATGCCTTCTATACAGTGTGCAGTACCTTTGACATCAAATATGCATTCGCGTGGAGCTTGGAGTGCCCAGGAGTACCACTAAAGAGGCCACTGCCTTTTAAGGCTGTTTGTTATCCTGGAACTCTCCTCTTATCTAAACTGGTATGTCATCTGTGGTGAAGTCACTAGCCTTGGCGGTGGAATGGGGTCTTGGGAAATCCTGGGTGCCATGGATGACCACCTGGTCCATGATTTCTACCTGCAGGAGTTATGGAGGATCCCCCAAGACCTTGTACTGCAGGTTGCCTTAGAACTCACCAATAAAAGAAATACAGAAGTAATCTAAAAAGGAGTGTACACCAGGCAAGAACTAATGCAGTTTTATTCAGGGCCCAGACACAGCTGGAAAAGCAATATTCAAACAGAACACGGAACAGACCTGCATGAAAAGGCGCTGTCAAAGAAATGTCCCTAAATCCAGAACTTTTATAATCATCTAAACGAATTAACATCAAAGCACATTGCCACATCTTGTCAATCCTTTGAAAGAAAATCATTGGGCAAACTTGTCATTCCCCTATATCGGGACATACATTAGCCGGCAATCATTTGGTACCAGAAATCCTACTACACCACCCTAGACCCACACCGTGACATCACAGTTCAACCTCCAATTCCCACATCATAAAGCCAAGTTATTGAAACATTTGGGATGACCAGCGGATTCATCTGCCGCCGAACATCCCCGTCCGCTTCCCATGAGAACACTACTGATCATGACACTGGCAGAGCCTTGAACCAAAGACAAGTTACCGTTTTAATGTTGCATCTTAAGAACACTTATAACTGCATCCCAGGCTGAGTTGTGCTAAAGGGCAATTTGAAACCGTCCTGGGTGCTTTTAAACTACCAGGAGGCCAGTTTTATACATTATTAAATGAGGTTATGTGGTCACTGTCCTTCCCCTGCACCCGTGAGCTCAGGTCTGTGACCTCGAAAGTATCATACCTGGGAATATGTAGTCTTACAATGTGCTTTCAGCCCCTGTGGCTGCTGAGCAAATTATATCATGTAAGTTGATTTCTACTAAAGCCGCAAGCATGCTGCAAGGCCTGTTTACAGTACCTCGATCTAATGTTAAAACCTATATACTTACCTGTAACCTATCTCTATCATTTAAATTTTATCTACTTAAACTTCAATTGTTAAGGACTTGGTCAAGTTTAACACCTAAAATTATTTAACCATCAGTGAGTCCGCCTCCCCTTTTAGTGAGCTATTCCCGCAACTGATATGTGCCCACCTCTTTTCAGCGCAAAGTTTGTATGTACATTACATTATTCCCACCTTTTATTGATTTATCAATAACTAACTCTTTTTCCACTCGCACTCCCTTTTTTCTTACTCTGTTTATGAATCCATATCCATATTTTTAATTTCATCATTTCACCCCCAGCTTCTTCCCAACTTTGCAATGATTCCCCTACCCAGATACATCCCTGTCCATCCTTAAGACATGAGATCCAATATTCCTCATAGTTTTCTAAATCCCCAGGCTGTGTTGTGACCCAACGATCAATATCTTCCTCTGCATTTTCCCCAGTTGGTTTATCAATACCCTTGTCTTTTTTATTAACTCTATCAACAATCAGGGGCAGCATAAATCTCCCTCCTCGTTTGTTAGTATAAGTCTCAAAATATGTTTGCCGATGCAGAAGGCAACAAGTATGGAGACCAATGCAGGGACAGTCACAACATTCCTGAGAGCCAAGTAGGCACCCAGGCAAAAAGCTTTATCAAGCTGACTTCCCCAAGCACTTTCGGGATCTAGAGGGGTACTCTTGGCAGTTTCGGTACCCTTCTTCCAATCGCCATTTCTTAACCTTTCACACACTCACTAGTCTCCTCTCATCTCCACCCCCCTCCCTTTCTGCATATATCTGCATCTCTCTCTCTCTCTCTCTCTCTCTCTCTCTCTTTCTCTCTCTGCTCTCTTTTGCGTCTCCATCCTCCAACTGATCCTCCGCTACACTCTGATGCCTAGTCTTAACTCTCTAGCTCTCTCTCCCTCTCGCTGCTTTGCAAACCATTCGCTGGATTTGACTTCTTCTCATTTCTCATGGAGTGTCTGTATTTTATTAATAGAGACTTGCAAAGTTGCATTTGGTGCATCTCCATTGGGAACTACTGTGCAGCAACTGCTGCCAATTTCTGAACACACACCTCCTTCATTGGCAGTGAGTAAATCCAAAATAGTGATTTTGAAGTGCCAGAGACGCAGCACCCTTAGTTCTTCCTTTACTGCATTCAGGCCTTTTTCTGTTGAGTTAGCTAATCGCAGTAACGTGTACCGCGTTAACTTTAACCATTTAACATTGGCTACAGTCTGCACTCCTGTTAACAATAGGGAAACGATGAAAGTGGTTGCTTTCGAGAATGGCCGATACTCTGCTGGAATTGTCACCAGGTTTTCCTGCACTCTTTTCCCACCAGTAGTTATTACTATATTTCTTTGTACTGCGTATTGCTTGTTCCTTGTCATGCTGTAACAATTTTTCATTTAACTCAATTGATTCTTCTCTCAATGAAAGTCCCATATTGTTGTTGCTGCCAGGGGAAACCAACAGGGCAGGACTGTGCAGTGTGACTAGTGCACAAAGACCACCCCAATCAGGAGGGAGCTGGCCACAGGCCTTTGATCCACAGACCCACCATACATCCATTATCGTAGCTGACCCCTGCACCAGGCGCCTTGTTTTGCAGAGCAATAGGTGCATTAGGTATCCTGCTTCCAACTATGATACAGCTTGGGGCAGAAAAGGCTTGGGTGCTCCTATTACGTGTGGGATTAGTGAGCGAATGTAACATGTGTGTTTGCTCTTTCTCTTCCCAGTGGTAACATTTCAATATGCGAGGCATTCCCAGAAGTTAGTTCTTGCTCTTTTTCAGTGTCATAATCAAATTCCTCCTCTTTTAAAACACTTCTTTTATTTCTCTTCACACTATTATTAAAAGATGCAACATTATTTTCTTTAAACAAGACACATGATAACCCTATTGCTCCAAAACTAATGCATACTCTCACAAAAATAATCCTTAATATAGAAATATTTTGCTGTTCATTTATAAAAACAATGTCCTGAAAAATGCCCCCTCCTTCTTCACTTGTTGGTCTTCTGCAAATTCTTATAGCTGAAAAGAAAGTTAATGTTATACTTCCCAAACAGTTGCGTTCCGCCCCTCTTCTCTGGGGGAAGAGGTACTCTTGTCCCTGTGCACGTCGCTGATGTTGTCCCATCCCAGACGGCTGATGATCTTGACTGTTGTTGGTGTTGAATATGTCGTGGTGTATGACCCAGTGAAGCGCTCTTCCTTCGACTTCCATGTGTGGTTTTTGATGAGTGTTTTGTTGCTAGGGTATAGAAGTACTGCTTGCGGAAAGTCCCTTATTTGTTAATTTCCTTGCTCAGTTCGTGTCCTTGTGTTGCGCTGTTAGGATATTTATATTTAAGGGACTTGGTTAGTTTGGTGAGGTACATATCAAACTCTTCCCCCAAGATGTTAGCAGAGGTATTAGCATCAGAAATTGTACGTGCCAGAGAAATAGGTAGATGTATTCTCGAACCAGTACATTCATCCTTGGACCAGTAACAATTTTGTCTGGATAGATGGTGATCTCCTCCAGGCAAATTGCGCAAAGCAAAGTGAGCAAGAGGCATGCAATCAAGCCAGGACTTGCCAAGAGTAGATATTCGCTTCGCTAAGCTGTGTTTTTTACTAGGCCATTCATTCTCTCTGACACACCCTGAGGGCAGTAAATGGTACATATTTTGGGACAAATTCCAATAAGTGCAGTTATTTCCCCAATCAAATCATTTGAAAAATGTTGACCATTGTCAGAGCAAATTTCCTCTGGGATCAACCACCTTGGAAATACTTCCCTTTTTAAGTAATTAGCTGCTGAGCAGGCCTCATTACAGGCACAGGGATCAGCCTCAAGCCAACGTGAAAATGGACACACCACAACAAGCATATACATGTAAGAGGAACATCTGTCTTGGCTATTGTCATAGTATTTATGTAAGTGCTGGAAGGGCCCCTTCGGACGTGGCAAACTCCCTTGCACCACTTTTAAAGTGCACTCAATTGAGTATTCTAACGTGTCACACAATTATTTACAAATTCAACCACATATTCAGATAAATTTGTTATGAACCAATCCTCACTCATCCCAGCTGCCACAAGCTATTTTGAGACATGGACAAGGTAGTGAATCTTGCTGGTGCTTCTCCCTGTAATTCTATTTTCTGTACTATTGGTGCCATGTTGAAGCCCTCTGGCTCTACAGTTTATTCTTTGGCTGCTTTCAGCAATGCTATTAGTGACTATTTCCTTCTCACCATGGAACAGCACACATTATCCCTCTGGCAATAATATGCTGCTTCTTTTGCTGCCCTGTCTGCTCTTTCGTTACCCTGTGATAAAATCTTCCTCCCCAGTGTGGCCTTTGCACTTAATTATTTGCAATTCTACTGTAAGTGGTAGCATTTCCAACAATAACCCGGAGTGTACTGTAGAAGTTACATATGAAGAATCAGAGAATATATTTACTGCGTGTCCTTCCGACATGTTCAGTGCCTCAATTAATGCCACTAACTCTGCTGCTTGCGCATAGTAGAGTGCTGACAGCCGTTTTGGGAGAAAACCTCAATCTCCCCTTCCTCATGTATTCCAGTTTTGGGCCCTACTATTGCTGAACCAGTATTTCTCTTCTCTGAATTTGGGTCAATACTTGATGAACCATCAATGAAAATCATGCCCCTCTTCAATCCCTTCCTACTTTACCATGGGGTTACCTTGATTTCTGTCCATGCATGCCACACAGTCATGTGTATAGTCTCCTTCCTCTACAGGTTCTGCAATGAATTCTGCTGGGTTAACTGTCCTGCATCTGACAATGGCCCTCATTACGACCCTGGCGGAAATCGAAAAACGATGGCGGAAATGCAACACCGCCATCGAATACCGCTCGGTGCGATTATGACCCGTCACCGTATAGTACGATGCCATCAGCGACACCGTAGTGAACGCCAACGCAAACTGCACCAAGTACGCGCACGCGCGCCATGCAAAACCGTAATTACCACCATGGCGCAACGGTACGAGAATGCTGACCCTAGCGGACATTCACTTAACGCCATCAAGCATGGCGGAAAGTACCATTCCGCCATGGTGAGAATTACGGCATCGTGAACCAACCGTAAATGGCCCTACTGAGTGCCTGTACACCACTCCCTGCCCACATTGCACAACACCTCGTAGGTGCAATGAAGTTACACAATGCAACCAGTGAAATGTACAAGTCACCCATGCATGCCAACGAACAAATGAATGTAGGGGCTCCAAGTGCCTTGTGAGTGGCCATCCATATTTGGCATGGCACCATTGCCGTACTGATGCAGCACAGGCACGTGAAGGTTCAAGTACAGCAATATGAACTGAAACATGAGACAAAACAACAACAGGCCCCCATCGCTTGACACCAGTGTAAGGCAACATTCAAAGCAGTATCCTGAGGGAGTCTGCACCAGCCCTGTACTCTTGCCAGTAAACAAACCAACCATCAGCATAAGCATGTACCACACAAGTTGGCAGAGTGACTGAGCAGCCAGGCTCATCTCAAGAGGGGCCAATGGGAGCTGCAGGGCACAGATGGCACGAATACAGAAGCTATTCCAATGGACATGACCTCAGTCTCCCTCCAAGAAACGCACGCAAACACAGGCACCTGTGACCAGCCATTTTCTGATAATCACATCATTCCACCAATCCACCTGGCTGACCGGCATCTGTTACACAAAAGCTAATCCCCCGCACCTGAGCATGACATCATTAAAACAGTCATAATGGCAGGCCCCATCCCTGACCTTACTGGGCTTCGTAGGCAAACGCGGCCAGTACAGTACCACGCAACTATACTCAGAAGCCGGAACCCAATGCAGATCTCCTCACAATACACCGCTCCACAAATAGGAATATGCTACATTACTTGCAAAGAATAACGCTACACGGTTGAAATCAGAATCAAATTTTAATGCACATCAAATTCACCAAGCCCATACAGCTATTAGGTCATAAACTCCAAAATATTTTTCATTACTGTGGGCTGCATCCGCAATAAATGACCAGCTTCTTCTTGTGTGACGCCCTGTTCCTTCATGGTACACAGGGGCTACATTCACGTTCAAAAAGGCAACATGGAAGCGCCGAGAACCGCAGGGCCGTCCCATTAGGTAGGCACTAGTCCAGCTGAAAGGCTGATATGTAGCTCCTAGCCACTAGTACTGCGTAAGGGCATGTGGCCCATTGGCGATCGTCCCATAAGATCGTAATGGTGCTCCACTGATTAACTCGAAGCAGCAGGTGTCGGGAGTAAAAGCCATCTGCAGGAGTGGCATACAGATGGCAGCGGCAAAAGGGGAGGAGATACCTGTCACCCAAATGAAATGAAAAAGAATAGCATGGGCATCAGAACTTCATTTGTATTACTCACTTCAATGATCACACTAAATCCACAGCCATATGCATGCTAGCCCACTCAAAAGGATTATTTCCACCCAAAAATCACTTGCGAATCATAACTATATAAATCGAGGTGAAAACACTATTACAAACGAGTGTTTGTGTGCATGCGTCTGTTAAGACAGAATCCATTAGATGGGATTCGTAACGTGCATAGACACAAGTGTTTGAAGGCGCGTCGAGACAGGGAGGGTTCAACAAGGGCAGATAGACGATGGTCCCACTATGGCAGCTCTGCATCACATAGCGCAGGGGAAGGGGATAGATCCCGAAAAGCCATGTACATGGCAAACTCTCAATTAAATCATCTGTCCATGCATCCATACATCATTCCCTCATCCCGGTATGAAAACGCCTGATTATTTACTCACATCACATTTGAAACTTCCATTGAGTCTGTGCGTAATGCAGTCTGCAAAATCCACTGTGCTCCAGCCTGGAATTCTAGTGTTGTGAAGTAACATGTATTTGGGAACGTCCTGCCTTATTGTCCACTACGCTATTGCGCATCCCATACTATTCATATCAATCATTGCATTCTCGCCATGGCCCCTGTCCCAAGGACATTAACCAATAGAACGTTATATTTGCAGTCAGACCTGTGGGCGTCTCCTCGTCACTAGCTGAAAACCGAAAGCGCTGTCCTTCGAATACCTCATTTGCAACATCACGTCGATAAGGCATCTGTGACCGCTTGAAATCACAAATTCATCCATGTAGTGCGGCAGTGTGTGAAAATGGCAACTGGCTTCACTCACAAATGGGACGCCCCGCCCGTCAGTGAACCTCGGTACAGTGCTCGCCCAAAGGGGATTGCAGCTGGCACAGGTGGAATGAATCACCACAGGTGGAGGCTATACAGCCTGAAAACACATAAATTGCACACCCAACCCCCTCCCACAACCACACCCACTCCAAAATGCTACCGGCAGGACTAGCGATGTTGGCCCTGGGGGACCTGATAGCACTGCAAGTACTACAACTTCAAGAAGAAGACGAACACCAACTACTACAACAACCGGCCGCACAGAGGAGACGCAGGAGGAGGAGGAGGGCAAGGCAGGGCCAGCAAGGGCCACCAGCACAGCCACTACCACCACGCAGGCAGCCCGCAATCCCACGCCTCCAAGCTCATCTGTTCAACCTCACTGCTGAGCAGATCCACACCCTCTACCGTTTGGACGGGGACACCATAACCGCCATTGTGAACATGACACACGCTGACCTTGTCAGCATGATAGATAGCCCAACCGCCATCCCACCCCACTGAAGGTGGTGTCTGTACTCCACTTCCTGGCCACAGGCACCTACCAGCACACAGTCGGACAGTTGCATGGCATTTCACAGCCACTGTTCTCACGGACACTATCGCAAGTGCTCGATGCCCTCCTGAAGCACGCAGACGACTACATCTCTGTACCACGCTCGGAGCATGAGATTACTAACACAAAAGTTGAATTCCATGCACTGGCCGGCATACCGGGTTGCATTGGTGCCATCGACTGCACCCATGTGGAATTGGTTGTCCCACATGCCATGGAGGCCCAGTACCGCAACCGGAAACAATATCATTCTCTTAATGTACAGATGGTGTGTGACTCCAACAGGATCTTTACACATTGTTGTGCCCGATTTCCTGGATCAACCCATGATTCTATGGTCTTGAGGAACTCTACAATACCACGCTACATGGAGCGACACGCAGGGAACAGATCCTGGCTACTCGGTGAGTCTCATTTCATGCATGATAATGTGGGGTATGTGATGCGGCAATGACCTGGCAGGTAGGGGGGGGATGCGTACGTAGCAATGTCATTCCACAAACATCCTTTATTGTCCACATACAGGTGATGCCGGGTATCCACTGAAGAGATGGCTCCTTACACCACTCCGGAACCCACAGAACCAGCATGAGGAGGACTACAACCATGCCCACTCACGTACCCGTGTAGTCATTGAACAGGCATTCGGCCTACTGAAGGCTCGTTTCCGCTGCCTCAGCAGGTCTGGCGGGGCACTCCTGTACCGCCATGAGAAGGTTGCAAAGATGGTCATGGCATGTGTCATGCTACACAACATGTGCGTACGTAGAAATGTGCCCATGCCCCCTGACGCAGAACTGCAAGCACCTGAAGATGGTCATGATGAGGGTGGGGATGTGGCAGCACCTCAAGGAGTCCGCGAGGCACAGGAGGCCCGTGAAATTCGACAGAATATCATAGATTCATGCTTCTAGCACTCACGCCTGGTGGCTGATACATGGACACGGGACTTGTGGCACTGTGTGTGTCTGGAACATGCACAATGTGGAATGTACGCCTATAAAGGCCTCGTACACAAAGATCAATGTCCACACATCTCATTGGGTGATTATGTAATGTTTATAGCATATGTGAAATTATATTACACACCCCATCGACCCGCCACCCAAGAAATCCCAACATCCCCCCTCCACCCTCCTACCTCCCCCCCGAACACCAGTGTCCAAAGATGCTCATTGTCAGTGGGCAGACGCTATTGCAAGCCCCCTCTCCGGGTATCAGGGGCACCCCTGCCTGTGGAGCGCAGGTTCCTCCCAGATCTACGTTGGGGGCTGCCCTGGACGGAACTTGCAACGGATGATGTCTCTGCCTGCTCACGTCCATGCATGTCCCTAAGGGTTTGTGAGAGCTCAGTGAGCACACGGCGCACAGCGGCAAGTTCACCACATACGTCTTTGGACGTCGCATGCAGTTCCCCCCTCAGGCTCTCGGTGCTTCTCTCCATTTGTACCCTCAGGCTCTCGGTGCTTCTCTCCATTTGTGCCCTAAGTGTCTCAGTAGATGTTTCTGTGACTGCCTTAGAACCCCCACATTCATCAGCATGCTCCTTGAGGAGCGTGGCCAGTTGCTGCTGTTGCACGATCACCTGGTCGAGGGACTGTTGCCTCTGCTGGGCCATGGCCATTTGCGGTGGTGTCACAGAGGGGCTGATGACCTCATGTTGCCTTGCCACAGGGCTTGTGGGGGATGGCCAGTCGTCGTCTTGTGGGTGCCCCTGCGTGGTATCCTCATGGTGTACGGGATGAAACAAACAGGGGGATTGAGACAGGTCATGGATGGGTCCTACATCGACAGCACCGTTTTCTGTGTCGGAGCATGCTGCCATTAATGCAGTGTCACCTATGGTGCTGCTGCCACCAGAAGCAGTGCCTTCTGTGGCATCCATTGGGGGGACCTGTGGTGCTGCTGTTGTGGGCATGCTGGCTGCTGGGGTGCCTGTTGAAGTCCCCTCCTGTGTGCTGCCACTTGATTTGTGCTGCTGCCGTGTCTTGATCCGTGCAGCTGAGGTGGAGGGTCTTTGGCCGTTGGTCTTGGCCCTCTTTGCAGGTGTGCTGGTAGGGGTGTCCTGGAGCTCGTCGTTTGAATCGGACCCTGTGGTGGAGTAAAGGAGGGCGAGCGTTATTTATGGGTCTGTGGAAATTGGAATGGCAATGTATCACATGCATTGGGGTGGTACCTGAGGGTGATTTGGGTCAGGGCCTTGGAGGTGGTTTCATTTTTGTGTGGATTGAGGATGCAGTTGTTTTGCAGCCTGCAGTTAGGGTGTGCATGCTGCACGTGTAGAGGGTGTTTTTAGGATTTTTAATTATTTATGTATTTAATGTGAGTTTTAAAGTGCGCTATCAGGCCAATGTATGTGGACGTTCTCCTGGACATGTGTTTCTGTTGCACTATGTGGACACATGGTACTTCACATGATTGGACATTGTGGATTTAGCATTGTTTTATTTGGCCCACCTACCTGATTCTTCGGATGTCTGCACTCCTTTCTCCATCCCTCCGACTCCCTCTATACTCTCCATTCCAATGGTGGAGGCACAGATTTCTTCCCAGGGGGTCAACTTGATGGGTGATTCCGATCCTCCCCCGGTAGCTGTGGCAATGTTACGGTTGGCTGATAGTATGCTCCGTACGCGTATCCGCAAGTCGTCCCATCGCTTTCTGCATTGCTGTGGGTTGCGGGGTGCGGTCCCCACCGCACTTACCCGCTGTGCCACCAGGGCCCATATGGCCTTCTTGTTCGCAAGTGCCGTCCTGGTCATTTGCGTAGAGAAGACGACGGCAGCATTCTCCTGGAGGGTCTCTGTGAGCACGGTGAGTTCCTCATGGGAGAAGTGGACCTGCCGCTTGCGGTCGCACGCTTTTTTGGCAACTTTTCCCATTTCGATTGTTTTAACTAGGGTGGCTAACGGGTTGGGATGTGTCTCAGGGTCGGATTTTTAATGGTTGTGTTGGGATTCTGATTTTATAGGTGTACAGCGTGCTGTTTCCCGTTCCGGCCCCATGTTTTTACTTCCGTTTCCGTATATTTACGGTCACCGTATTTTGCGATTACCGCTCATTACGGTGACCGCTATGATGGGTGGCGGAATTGCACCTAGGGCGCCGTACGACGGCGGTGAGGGGCGTTTTGGGGACATTTCCGCCATCGCGGACTTTGCACTTCCGCCATGGCGTAATGCTCGTGCCCGATGGGTCGGAATTAGCCGCACTTTCCTCCATCGTGCAATGGCGGAAACGCTATTTACGCTATGGCGGTCAGGTCAGTTACTTTCCGCCAGGGTCGTAATGAGGGCCAATGTCTATTGCAGGATTTGGCAATACAATTTCATATCCTGATGCTCTCGGAGTCATCAAAGTTGATTTGGACCTTTCTAATATTGCAATGCATGTTCCATGTATAAAACTACTGCACACCCCATTATTATTCTTGATTCTTTTTCAATTGCAAACACAGCTGGCAGCAAGTGCCGGCTCACAAAGTGTCCTTGCATTGCTGTGTCCAATGTCCCACTGTGATACGCCAGTGGTTTGTGTCCCTGCTCTTCTGCTGTGTCAATACGGCAGTCATTACTTTACAGTCTGAGTGAGAGAACAAATTAAATCTGTCTTTGTAATTGGGTGTCACCAACAACTGGTGCATGTGCCAATTCATTTTTCAGCTCTGCAAAATTCTCGTTTTCAGCTGTCCGTTTTATCTTGCTCTTGTTTTTCTGAGCTTCCTTAAGGGCTTGAAGTAGTGGTCTAGTATAGGTAGAGTAATCAAAAACCCATGCTCTACAATAATTGCATAAGCCCAGAAACTGTTGCATTTCTTTTACCCTGCTGGGTGAGGTGTTTTATATATTGCTTCAACCTTTTGGTGTTATTTTTCTCCCATCGGCTGATACGATCTACCCCAAGTAAACCACTTCTGTTTTGACAATACTGCAATTTTTCTCTGTCCCCTTTGTACCCTTTGTCGGCCAGCAATGTTAATGGTGTTATTGAATCGTGCCTGCACTCATCTTCTTTGTGCTGCACACTAAAAATCATCCACAGATTGAATTATTGTACGTGTTACCTGCAAGTTACTCAAATCAATTTGTATTACTCTGTTAAATATGCTGGATCCATCACAGTACCCTGGAAGCATTCTTGTGCGTTCCAATCTGGTCCTGCAATATGTAAATGAGATAAGATAGGGCAATGGAGAAGAAAGCATTCTTCAAATACACTACTGTGAAGTAGTGTGCCGCTGCTGGGATGCTGCAGAAAATTGTTGCTGGATTTGGAACCAGTGGAAATTATGCTTTGGTCACATGGTTAAGAGGGCAGAGATCCTGTCTGAAATGCCACACCCCTCTCTTTGATTACTTAATCAGATGTATGGCCGTGTTGCATGGTGATGTGGATTCCTGTCTGATACCTTGCTGCGACAGGGCATGCAGTGTCCAATATGTGCCCTCATCTGCTTTTCGTAAGAGGGGTTATTGCTTCACTAGTGGCAGTAGTGCTCCCTCTTATTTTAATAAACTGCCCCTGACCCTTTTAGTATTCCCACATCGTGGGGTCCTGTAGTGCATAACTTCTTTGGCACGTTTTCCAAATCTTCCTGCATGTACTCTCTCTCTCTTTTCACTAACTGTGTCATCTGTGGTATTGCTTGTTCTTTTATTTCGACTGGGCATGGTATGTGCAATCTGAAAACCACCTCTCCCTCTTCATCTTTTGAAGTAAAAAATTCTTTGTCAGTGTTAGTATTGTATTGTTTATTTATATAGTGCCTACACCCAGGCAAGAGTTTCAAAGCACTCAAGGAGGGTGGGAACACAGAGAAAAAACAACAGTCGCTCAGAGCCCTTGAAACTCTGAGACGATAATAGTCTTCACAAGCAGAGTAAGTAAATTTTAAGAGTGTGGGATACAGCAAATAGGCCTGACGGCAATTCTGCAAGTTTTTAACAGTACAATTAGGGTGAAGACAGGGGAGAGACAGACAAGATGATCTTCAGGCGTGGTGCGTATGGATCGAGAAGTGCACAGAGGGTCACAGGGATGGGAGGATCAAGTGCACCCAGTCAGTTGAGACTGGGGTGAGTGCAGAGATAGCCACTCTCTTGGGTACATTTCTTAGTGCATTGAGTGAGGGTGGGGTGTAGGGCCCTGAGACAAGTGCGAGAGGACTGGCAGGGGTGCTGGGGACCAGTGAGACTCTGAGGTACACCAGGTGGCCAGTCAGCGTACTGTAAGGAATAGGAGAGAGAGAGAAAGGAGAGAGAGCTAGGTTAGCAGGGTAGTGGAAGAGAAGAGGAAGATCTCTCAGAGTTTTTGGCATTTCAGGAGATCCGGCTCAAGACATAGGGCAGCAGGGAGGCTATTCCAGAGGGAAGCACCTGCTGGGGATAAGGATATCTCACAAAATCTCTGCTTGGAGAACCGGCTCACTCAGAAGGTTGGAGGTAGAGGAGCGGAGTGCTCATGAGGGACAGTATTTAGTTAGGCAGTGTTGCAAGTAGGTAGGTCCCAGGCCCCAGAAAGCATTGTGGACAATGCAAAGGGTCTTGAATTTTATCCTTGCAGCCACGGGGACCCTCAGAGGGATTTCAGCCCTGGAGAGATGTGGTCCCTGGGCTTGAGGCCAAGAATAAGTCTTGCAGTTCTGTTCTGTATGTTATGCAGATGGCGCAGGGGAGAAGAAGGGAGGTTGAGGAAGAGGCTATTGCAACAGTCCAGCCTGGAGAGAACCAGGGTTCTGGAGACAGTGAGCCTTTGGGGGAAAGGTAGAAAGGGTAGAATACCTCTGAGGAGGTGTAGTTGATAGATTATTTTAGAGATGTCTGAAATGTGAGAAGAGAATGAGAGAGTGGAATCAAAGATGACCCCAAAGTTTCTTGCTTCACAGGTGGGTGCAGGTGAAGGGTCAAGGGAGGCTGGCCAGAGTGAAAGTGGGAAACCGGGAGAAGGGGTCTTAATGTGCATGATCTCAGTCTTAGTGGCACTGAGGCAGAGGTTGTCTGAAAGATAGTTGCATGGCATCCACATAGCACTGGAAGTTAGAGGTGAAGGTGGCAATCACCCATGCCAGGGCAGCCATATAGACGTTGAAAAACCAGGGGGATAGGTTAGATCCCTGGGGAATGCCACAGGTTGAGAGAGTGATAGTCGAGTGAAAGGCTCAGAGTTCCACCTCGGATGGGCGGTCGGACAGGAAGGAGGTTAACCATGCCAGAGCCTGACCTATGATTCCCAGGGTGTCACAGAGACGTGCAATCAGGATGTTATGGTTAAACATGTCAATGGCAGAGCAGAGGGCAAGGAGAATGAGGATGGATCGGGTATTAGTGTCAATATTTGGGAGCAGGTGTTCAGAAGAACAGTTTCCGTGCCTCTGGATAGTCTAAAGCCAGATTGGTGGTTGTGGAGGCAACTAATAGATTCAGTGGGTAGGGTCAGCTGAGAGATAGCCAGTTTCTCCAGGAGTTTGCCCAGGAAGGGAGTGAAGGAGATAGAGTGATAGTTTGCCAGAATGGAGGGGTCTGCGGGGGGTTTTTTGAGCAGCGGGAAAACAAAGGGGGTGCTTCAGTGCAGTTGGGAAAACTCCAGTGGAGAAGGAGAGATTGCTGAGATCAGCTGAGGCGAGGGAGCCAATATTGTCTTTAATGGTTGTTGAGGGGCAGGGGTCCACCTGTTTGAATGAAGCCTTCATAGATCGAACTTGTCTGGTAACCTCATCCGGTGTGATAGGTGAGAGAGAAGAGAGGATAAGTGGAGGGGGCCAAGGGAGACTCCGGTGTTGGTGTATGCTGTGGTGTGGAAGAGATGGTGGAAAGGATGTCTAGGGTTTTTGTAGAAGTGTGCAGCCAGGTTCGAGCAAAGGTGTTGGGTGGGTGTGATAGATGAAGATGCAGCTGCAGGATTGGCCAGCTCCTTGCAGACTTTGAAGCGTTTGGCCGTGTTGTCTGCTGACACGGAGATGCAGGCTTGAATAGACTATTTTCTTGGTGAGGATGCAGAGTCGATAATGCCTTTGCAGGAGGTGGCTGGCCAGTTTGTCAGATGTTTCACCCGACACATTCCATTTCCGGTCAGCTGCCCTACATTTGAGTTTAAGGGCAGCCAGGTCCGAGTCGTAACAAGAGTTGCACTTTTTGGAAGGCTTCAGTCGGACCCTCGTGACAGCGACAAGGGTTTCAAGGGTGTTGGAGATAGGGCGATTGAGGTTAGTGAGGGATGTGTCAGGGTGGAGGAGAGTAGGAGGAGGCAAAAGCAGCCACTGTCACTTTTTTCACAAGTCTGGTAACTTTGAAGATCAGTGGCTATGCCGGATGTATTGCTGCAAGAGCAGAGGCGAGCCTAAGGTGTGTAGCGTGATGAGAGTGGTCAGTCCAAGAAAGGGAGGTAGTGAGAGGGATACAGAGAGGGATGTCAGTAGAGATGAGAGCATCCAAGGTGTGGCCTGCGGTGTGCGCGGTGCTAGATGAAAGGAAAGAAAGGGTGAGAGAGTCGCAAAGGTTGTGGAAAGGACCTGTGGAGTCAGGAGAGTTCTGATGGATGTTCAGATCACCCATCAGGAGGAGTTGAGAGGAGGAAGAGAGTAGGAAGAGGACCAGGTCAGCCCATTCCAAGAGGAAGAGAGTGAACTGACCTGGTGGCCGATAGAAGGTGTCCATAATGATAGGAGATTTAGGGATAGTGAGAGTCTGCAAACTAGGCACTCGAAGGAGGAGTAGGCCTGAGTAGGGATGATGGGCACAGGTATCCATTATGGGAAGATAAGCGCCACTCCCCCACCTGTCTTCTTAGGCCTGGGTGCAGAGAGGATTAAGTGTGGATCTATGTACAATATTGATCACCAGTCCATGTTATCATCATCTGTGGCAACCAATATAATCATATCTTTTCTCACTACCACTTCTTCCAGGTGTAGACGTGTGTGGGTGTCTGGTGTAATAGTCGAGGGGCATCATGGTCTGAATATAAATTCATTTGACAAGCAAAAGACCTTTTCCTGTATTCCAGGAACTCATCCTAGCAGTACCTGGACCCCGTACAAAAACACCTCTTTGTGTGTGGGTATCCCTCTTAGTGTGCCGTGTGCATAGTATGCCTGTATCAGTACTGCCACCCTATTCAGGTACATTCCAAGAGTGCTGCACATCATCCCTATCTCTGAAAATGAAATTGTGGGTTTTTATTTTGCTTAGCACGTCTCTTCCCAAGATGTTAATGGGTGTGCCTTTTGAATGTAAGAGTGGTGCTACAATGTTCTGCATTCCTATCGTCAGTGGTAAATCTTTTGTTAGAGGAACTGCTTGCATAGTCCCAGAAAATCCTTGTGTGCCCAATTTCTTGTCAGATAATGGGAACCCCCTTCTTTTGTACATAATCTAGTTGCTCCAGTATCCATTAGAAAGGAGAATTGCCTCCATCCTATTTGAACTGCTCCTCTTTGGGGTCTTCAGTTACTGCTAGGACAGGACACACTCGTACTTCCCGTGGACACCCCTATTGAGAGTGTTATTCGAGGATGCAAAAGGATTTCCACCCACCACTGTGACCCCAGTAAATTGAGAAACCTAATTTCTTCCCAATATTGTCACCCTTTCGTGTGTGTGCGTGTGTGTGCGTGCGTGTGCGTGTGTGCGTGCGTGTGTGTCTACACTGGTGCTTGCAATATACTTACCATTCCATTTGTGCATGAGGTTGTGTGTATATCTGTACGTACTGCTGCTGTGACTGTACCCCTCCTTGCTGTTCTGCTCGTAGAAGGAATGGGCATGTTCGAGCAAATTACCAATGTTCTCGCAAACAAAGCACTGTCCTCCAAATCCTCCAAACCGTGGCCCTATTCCCCTATATGCAAACCCTCTTCCCCTTGGATAATATTCCCTCCCTCCCTGATATTGCCGTGTGTACATGACTGCCCCTCTGCCCCCTGTGCAAACCCAGGCTGTTGGGTAGTCATACATCCAGGCTGCTTATCTGTTGTCCCCCCCACTGTCAGTTATATGTTGTCTGTGTATATCCCGCCTGTTATACTAGTGTAGTCAACAGAAAGTGTTCCACCCACCCAACAGGGGGTGGGGGGGGCTAACATGTCCCATAAGTACTGCCCCTTCCATGCTTATTTCTGCTGGTTTTTTCCGCACAGTTTATTTTCTGGTTTTACTGCATTGTCTACTGCCTCTTTGTCCTTTTCCTGCTTCCTTTTGCAATAATGTACAATAGTCGCTAGTATTTCAGGCCATCCTTTTGCTTCTATACTGACCACCTTTTCTAGGGAAGCCTGTACATCTGTGGGTAGTTCCCTCACTAGGATGTGGTAGAATAAAGGTATTTTGTCATCCCATGATTGTTTTTTCGCTTGTGCCTACATCTCTTGGATTGATTGTATGTATTTTACAGGGTCTTCATCTGGCTACATTTTCCATGCTAATATTGAGGCTATATCTGATGTGTCTGGGTACAGCTCCCTTAGAGCATTCCAGACGTGCACTGGGTAATTATTAAAAGGTGCCCCATCATGAATATCAGAGCTCAATTTCACCCCTGCATATCCTGCTTCCTGACAAATGTCACTTAGTTCCCCTACAAATACTGCCAGCAAGCTCCTAATATCACCTATAGCTAACGGTATCCCTGCTGTCTCCTTCTCAAATATGTACAACCACTTGCTGGCCCCTGCCATTAGCAATGGTAGACTGTACACCAAAATGTCTCCATCCATTGTCTGCCAAAGCACATATTGTACTTCCATGTTTGCCTTCCGAAGAAGGGGCATCTGAGTTTGTGCTCTGCAACTCCCCCCCCCCTCTGTGGCCTCTTTAGTACTGCCATTCTCGCTTTTCTGCTTCAGAGCCTACTTCCCCGGTTCCCAGTTTGTCTTTCCCTCTATTTGTCTTCCCCCTCCTTTCTCCTCTCTTGTTATTTTTAAGTAGTACACAAATGGTCCTCTGCACAGGCCCACCACCATAACAACTATGCCCTATGTTAGTCTACCGAGAGTGTGGTTGCTCCTCCCTTCGTACGACCACGCCCACAGTTCTTTCACTATTTACATGTTAGTTCGGCTCTTGCCCTTCTGTAATTTCCACAACCACAATAAACAGAAAACTACGACAACTTCCACCTCATCACCTTTTTTTCTCTTCTCGTTCAAACTCTTTAACCCAAAAGAATATAAAAATGACACAACTGTGCCAATTGCCTGCACTACACGCAACTCTGGTCTAACAATGTCCGCCACTTACTACACAACCCTCTGCTTCAATAAATGGACCTAAAATCTGCGAATATTATGGCCAATCGCCCTCCATCGCTTGAGGGTGCGTCCTATACACCATAAAATAATCCCTACCCCCAGCACATTCATGCATGTGCCCACTCACATATGCTTCTTGGGAAATTCTCAAATCTGACCTTGGAGTCTCCCGTTAAAGGCCAGCACCCCTTGCTAAGCGCAGGTAACATTTAGACCAGTGCAGACCTTTATGAACTCAGCGTCTGCGAGGCCTCCTCAGTGTTGAGCTCTAGGTACTGGTCTAGAAACACTGTCCCGCGCCCCTCTGGACGCACGGCTGGAATTTCTGCATCTGGTCGGGAAGCTAGAGAAGTTCCCTGTACGGTCCACCAAAATGTACTGTGGGTTGCCCTAGAACTCAGCAATAAAAAAATATTAAAGTAATCCAAAAAGGAGTGTACACAAGGCAAGAATTAACACAGTTTTATTCAGGGCCCCAGACGTAGCTGGGACAGCAATATTCAAACACAACGTGGAACAGACCTGCATGAAAATGCGTTGTCAAAGAAACAACCCTAAGTTCAGAACCTTTATAATCATCTAAATTAATTAACATCAAAGCACATTAACACATCTTGTTCATCCTTTCAAAGAAAATCATTGGGCGAACATGTCATTCCCTGTTATCAGGACATACATTAGCCTGTGATGATTGGGTCCCAAAACTCTTACTACACCACCCTATACCCACAGTGTGACGTCACAGTCCAAGCCCAAATTCCCACATCATGAAGCCAAGGAATTGAAACATTTGGGATAACCAGCAGATCTTTATTCATCTGCCGCCGATCATCCCCATCCGCTTCCTATGAGAACACTACCAACCATGACACTGGCAGAGCCTTGAACCAAAGACAAGCTACTGTTTTAATGTTGATTCTTAAGAACACTTAAAACTGCTTCCCACGTTGATTTGTACTAAAGGGCAATTTGAAACCATCATTGGTGCTTTGAAACTGCCAGGAGGCCAGTTTAATAAATTATTAAATGAGGTTATGCTCACTGTCTTTCCCCTGCACCCATGAGCTCAGCTCTGGGACTTCGAAAGTATCACCAGTTGTTAATTCCATTCCTCTCATATGATCCTGGGAATGGGTACTCTTACAATGTGCTTTCAGCTCCTGTGGCTACTAAGCAAATTAAAATGTGCGAGTTGATTTCTACTAAAGTGGCACGCATCCTGCGAGGCCTGTTTACAGTAGCTCAATCTAATGTTAAACCATACATACTTACCTGTAACCTATCTCTATCATTTAAATTTGATCTACTTAAACTTTAATTGTTTAGAACTTGCTCAAATTGAACACCTAAAGTTATTTAACCATCAGTGAGTCCCCCTCTTTTAGTGAGCTATTCCCTCAACTGATACCTCTTTTCTGTGCAAAGTTTGCATTTCCATTACAGGCTCATCATCTTCATGTTACCTCAGAGCATGAAGTATAGAAGCTTGCATCTGAGGAGAAATGGTTCAGTTCATTGGCAGCTCTATGACTGCAGTTTAATTAACAATTAACAAACCATGAAGCCAAGTACTACAAAGATGTCATCCTGGGAGCAAAAAAGGCCAAAATGGAGGAGCGCATTTTGGGAGCAAAATCGAGCACCGGAAAGCTGTTCAACATTTGGGGAAAGCTTAAGGGGAAAAGCAGGAACCACAATTAGTTGTGGATGATGCATGATGCTAGAACATCCACTAACCTTTTGTACAAGGGACTATACCAACTAATCCTTATACTCATCATGCAGCTGGTACTGCTCTAGGACCATTAGCATGGAGGAGGACAGTGACGCTGAAACCTTGTTGAAGCAGGTTACAGCTGATGAGTTATCTAAAAATGTTGAGAATCTTAAACCAACATCATGTATGGGTGACATATTGCCTGCATCAATGTTTAAGAATTATTTCCCAGTTTAGCTGCTTCAGCTACATCATTCATAAATCGTTTCTTCCAGGAAGGGAAAGCCCCAGAATGTACCAAGGAAGCCTGAATCACACCTTTATTAAAAAAGGAAGGTTTAGATCCACAGGAACCGTTGAACTATCGCCCCATAACCAATGTCCCTTTCCTCCTAAAGATTATCGATAAAGTTGCTTGTATGCAATATGATACTTTTGTTGAGGAGAGGGGCCTTCTGTCTAAGGGACAGTCTGGTTTCAGTAAAAATCACGGAACAGAAATGGCTCTGGTGGATGTTAAATCTCCCCTAACCTAAATTGTTGATCAGGGTAGGGCGGCCATGTTGCTGCTGGTGGACCTTTCTGCCGCATTTGATCTTGTTGATCATGATAGGCTGGTGGACAGGCTAACTGAGATGAGCAGATGTTCTATGCTAGCAGCAAACTAGTTTAGAACCTTCCTTGGACCGAGGAGAGCTAAGGTAGCAAAGTGGAGTTTCAAGCCAAAAGAAGCTGTCCTCTGCTGTGGTGTTCCACAAGGATCTAGTGTGTCTCTGTTGCTATATAACATTTACTCCAGGCCTCTTTTTGATCTCCTGGATGGTCTGGGTGTCAAATATGCAAATTATGCATATGACACCCAGATTGTCCTGGAGGCAGACTCACAATTAGTTGCTGGAGTCTTTGAAACCATTAAAGCCTGGATGAGAAACAACTTCTTGGCACTAAATGATAAGAAGATGGAGATCCCGATTCTTGGCAGTGAGGCCAAACACAAGACAGTAGGTCCTCAATACGAGGCCTTCCTAGTCGGAGCGACTAATGTTCAGGTTTCCAGTCATGTTAAGACATTGGGAGTGGTCTTTGACTATAACCTAAACATCAATAAGCATGTCACCTATATAAGTTCTAGCTGCACGTATACAACCCATCTGTTATGGCAGATTCGACCATACCTTTCAGAAGTAAACAGGACATTGATAGAAACAGCGAAAAATGAATTCTAGGCTTGACACATTGTAATGAACTATTGGTTGGCACTACACAGCCAATCGGAAAAAACTGCAGATAATCCAGAAAGGGGCTGTCAGAGCCGTCTGTAGTATAGGACGTAGGGATCATGTATCCAACGCCCGGAGAAAACTACACTGCCTCTCTGTTCATCAAAGGGTTCAATTTAAAAGCATCCTGCCTGGTGTGCAAATGCCTTGCAGGCACTGGCCCCAGGTACCTTCAGTCATGCATTAAGAGACTGCCCCACGTACGAATATTGCGATCCAATGACAAGGACCTTCTATTGCAACTGCGTTTCAAACTGAAGAGGTACAGGGATCTGAGCTTTAATGCATGGGGACCAAGGGCCTGGAACGATCTACCCCTATCCATTAGGCAGCTTACGTTGTCCGCCCAATTCAGGAAAGCCCTCAAAACCCACCTGGTTGATGGAGGAGGAATCTAGGTTTTTTCTTCTCCTCTTAATTCTCAGACCTTGACTGTAAGCTCACTGCAACCTGTGCACCACAGCTTTTTATGTTTTTTGTTTGTATTGTCTGTTGAGCACTCTGAGTCCTGCGGGCAAGTTGGCACCTAATAAATATTCAATAGAATAGAATAAAATAGAATGAAGGTTTCATGCACTTGCATATAACGTCAGATAGTCAAGATAGTAGGAGGAGGAAACACCTGAGTGAAGAAACCCCACATCCGAGGACACTGGTGGCCATCAGTCTTCACAACATGACAATCTGACTCCAAGATGGCAGAACACTGCTTTGTGCCCTCAGTCTGTGGGTTCACAGCCTGGACTTGATTAGAATTACACAGACACACAAGGATATATTTGCACCATGCCCCAGCCAATTCACTGAACAATCCCTCATTTCCAATATGAGGAGGAGTACAAAATGGCATCTGAAAGAAGGCGAAAGGAGGGATGTTGGAGATGGATGGTGAGTGTGAAGGAGAAGTAACAGAATCAGAGTAGGGGAATGAAAAAAAAGATGGAGTGAGGGGAAAGGAGAGAAAGAGGGCAGAATTTGATAGGGTATAGGCAAAGACCAGAGCGAAGAAAACAAAAATAAATATCAGAAGAGAGGACAGAAGAAAAACACAGAGAGGAACATCTAATTGAAGGGGAAGAATAAAATAGATAAGAGATTGACGGGATTGTGAAGCAGGGAGAGAAACATGAGAGAAGAGGAAAAGAGGAGCAAGAAAGTGAGTAAAAGAAGAGGAAGGCCTAGAGGGGAGCAAGAACAACCTGAAGATAACTGTGCTGGCTACAATCCATAAGCTCAAGAATAACAGGACTGTTAGGAGGTGAAGGAAGCATTGGGGAATGCTGGGGTAAAGTATAACAGAAACTGCACCAGGACTATGAATGAATCAAGCAGTTGGGCCGGGCGTGCTTGGTAAAGGTTCAGAAAGAAAGATGGAGAAATCAGTGGGACAGATGCTTAATGTTAGCATTGAGACCAAACCTGGTGGGAGTGGCAGAAACATCCTAACACTCTTGCCAAGTAGTCTTGAGCCAATGACTGCAGGCCCAGAGGTTCCCTAAAGGTACTGAGAATGAGAAGGCATTCCCTGAGGTTTATCCCGGATGAGTACTAGCAGCAAGACATCCTGCATGATCATGGCCCTGATAGGGGTCTGATCATGGCCCTGATAGGGGTCTATAATGATCATGGCTTGTAAATAGACCTACATCTGATGGGGAAGAACCCACATCTGATGAGGAAGAACTGACAGTCACCTGAAACCCATCTGTGATGTCTCTGACAGACAGGGGATCACAAGAGTATAGACAGACCTAGGAATTCTGAGTGACTATGGGGCCATTTTCTAAACACTCAGATCTGTAATAAGTGATGTAAAATGTGGCAGTAATGGTTACCACAATTATTTTTAACACTTTTGCTGATGCAGGGGATTTTGGTGGATTTCTAAGGAGAATAGGTAAGGCGGAGAAGACTGTGCTTGTCCTCTAGCATTACTGATTAGTCTTGGAAATCTGAAATCATCACCACCAGCATGATGGTGGTAATACACGTGTGTGACAGAATGCCATCTGGTGAGGGCTGGATAGCCTGAGCATTTTTTATTTTTAGTAATAAAATGAGGCAGGTAATTCTGTTTCTGAAAGGAAGATGCACACATGCACCTTGTTGGGACCGTCTCCTGAAATCCCCAGAAACTGCCTTGCAGTGGATGCAGGATAGGTTCAAAGTTCACATGTGCATTTATCAAGCACAGTCATTGAAACGCAAAGTCCCAAAAGGCAAGATTAGATTTTTAACCGCCTACAACTCTTGTTCATAATATCATATTAGTGTAGCCCAAATATCATGGTAGCAATTATTAATGTTTCAATACATATCATGTTTAGTTTTGACACAGTGGCTACTGAGATTACACACGTTTACAGCAACAAGCAGTGTATGTCATCTTATTGTCATCTTGGTAAAGCATTCACTTTTGCATGACAGAGCTGGGTGTATATCAGCTGTGTGTGTCTTGGGCATACCCAACACAACTATGTGGGACCCAGACCAGAATGCCTTCTTTGATAGCGTTGAGCAGAGTCAACACCGTCCTCCAGGGAACATGAGCCCCACCCTGGATGTCCCTTGGGAATTAATTAATGTTTTAAGGACAGGCCTGCCATTAAAATAGTCTTTTCACACAAGGGGACAGATTACTTGAGTTCTTCTGAAGTGGGCAGACAGCGAAAGGGAGCAGAGTTAGAATAGCCCAGAAGGAAGATTCAGACCAAAGAGGGGTCTTACCATCTTGGATCTGCCAGAGCTCCCCAAACTTCCTGTCCCTCTCCTCACTTCCTGCAGAAAAGATGGCACTTTGATTATGACATCAGCCAGCAAGGCATATGTTTTACTTCAGCCTAAATTGGACCCATGACAACAGACTTGCTCTGGACCAATACAATGTAGCATTGTGTCTATGTAAGGGGAAAGACTCTCCCCTTAGTTGTTCATCGTTGGACTTCAAGATGAAAAGGATTCAGTGGATCTTGATTGGGATTGCAGTTTGCTCCAATGTTCACTGCCAGAGAATTGAATACAGGAGCTCCAAGGAAGAAGACGTTTCTTTGCCCTAAACATCACAAGGTTATATGTGGGATAACCAGCTGGGTGGACAAGGCCTACTGCATTGAGACACTGCCACCCAGCACCCTGCACACCGTTGTTGACATAACCCTGAAACTGCTCTCTAAAACCTTTCTGGTTGGGAAGAGCACAGAAAAGGACTCACCGTGCCCCTAAGACTGTAGACCGAGTGTCCCAGAAACCACAGAAAATGAGGAAGTGACCCCTAGAAATCCCGGAATTTCTAAAATGCTTTAACTCTGGTTTGGGCTCCTTTAATGCCATCCATGGTGCTTCAAGGGAGCTGCTAGAGTAATATTTGCCCTCAATGCCGGGCGGCCTCCTCGTCTCTGAGTTTCATTCAATGCCAATTGCAAAGCTCCATAATCACTGCATGCGTTACCCGCTGAGTCTTCTACTGTAACACAATTCAACAATGCCTGTCTGGTTAACAGCTTCTTCAAGTTCCAAGACATTGGTGCTGTAGTACCACGATGCAGTGTTGAGCTAGGTCGGTCTGCTCACTGCTGAAGACGAGTGTCCGCTTCTCCACACGCAAGGCTTACAAGACTTCCAATGCCGCTGATCTGACATTGCCTGATTTTCCCATTCTCTTTGACCTGAAAGCCATCACCACTGCCAGAAAAACCATGGCTTCATTGAAGCATGTTGCCACAACTGCCCGACTCAACCCGCAGATCTATGCCAGAAGTGCCCAGTTTCCCAGTTTGACACCAAAAAGCCTGATTGGACACTATTGTGCACCAAAGACAAAAGCATGATGTATTTTAAGAGGCCCTGTCCCCTGGTTCCATCTTAAAGGACTCGAGTGACTTTTATGCCAGCTTTCCTACATTTGTAAATACATCTTCATGAGTTCGATATTGTGCTGCTGCAATCTTTGCCTGAGCGTACTGTCTGCCAACTAGAAGTGGCCGTGAAGTCTGCATTCTCCGTGTCTTCCCTTATGATGGGGGGCCAATAGTGTTTTAATTAGTTGAGTGCATTTTTATTAGTTTATTTATAGATCATTTTATTATTAGGGTATTTATTGAGTGCATACCTAGTTCGGGAAGCAACAGAGCACTTTACATTCATAGGGGGAAGAACACAGTGAGGGAAGCGGAAAACAGGCGAGGTTGGCCATTGGCAGCATGGTTGGAAGACAGTGTGGAGCAGATCACAGAGTCTCAAGTAGGGTGGGAAGTGGAGGGTGTGTGGACCTAGGTGTTAACGAGGAGCCATTCCTTGAAGAGGAAGTTCTTGAGCTCTCTACTGTACTGTGGAAGTGATGGGGGAAAGGCTGATGTTGACGGGGAGGAGGTTCCACAGTCTTGGAGCGTAGACACATAAAGGCAGTCTTCTGGTTATTTCCTTCCTGCACTGTTGTAATTCAAGTCTGCACATATCCTTACTTCTGGTGGCTCGCAGGCCTTGCGAGATGTTGGTTTTTCAGTGAGGTAGGTTGGGGACTTCAGGATGACAGCCTTGTAAATGATGCAACAAGATTTGAAGACGATAAAGGTGTGCAGTGGGAGCCAGTGCAGCTCGATCAGGGTCAGGGGTGATGTGGCAAAATTTCCTTTAATGTCTCTTGCTGCAGCAAGCAGGACACATTTCAGGGGTGCCAGGGTAATCGCAGGAAGTCATTCTAAAAGAGAATTGCCACCATCCAGGTGGGAGAGGACCAAGGCTTGGGCAGATGATCTGAAGTGGTTTTCTGGAATGAAGGGCTTGGTTTTCCAGAGGAGAGAAAGTTGGTACCAGGCAGCTTGTGTCTTCCTTGCTATGTGCTGTTTGAACATGAGGTGTCCATCAATGGTGAGCCCAAGGGACTTGGCAATGGGGACCAGTTGGGGTATGATTTCCTGGTGGTTCATGGCAGAGAGCCAGGTCTGGATGTCCGGGTGTTCGGTGTTGTTGGTTAGCAGTAGGAATTCAGTCTTGGAGGGCTTGAGCTTCAGGTAAGCACTGGACATCCAGGACTGGATCATTGTGAAGCAGGCCTTGAGCCTGTGAATGTCTTTGATGGAGGATATCATGAGGTAGATCTGCGTGTCATCCGAGTATTGGTGAATGTGGATGTTGTGTGGAGAGAGGAGGGTTATGAGTGGTGTGAGAAACCTGAAGGGCCATCACTTTTGGATCCTGGCCCTGGGGTAGACTAGCGAGAAAGGATCACCTGAGCAGAGGGTCCTTGGGGATTGGGAAGAGGGTGCCAGAGGGCGAGACACGGTACCCCCCCCTGGCCTGACATTGATTTACCCTACCCTCCTTCAGCCTTTGTAGGATATTGCTGTCCATATCCTAATTTTCCCCCTGAAACAACACAAAACACTGAGAAGAAAATGCCTCAGAGAGTAATGCAGACTACCTATACGAAACACCACTATAGTACGGACGAAGAAGAGGGATCCTGAAGATCAGGTACGTCCCAATAATTGCCTTATTGGAATCAGGTAGACCAGCCAAGTGAATCACTCCTGAAACCCTAAATTGGGCTGAGGTGTATAAAAGGTGGAGCACCAGAGACCTTAGGGAGAGAGCAGCAGGAAGGCCAGCACAACCTGCAAGACGTCAAAGGAGAATGGAACGCTGAGATGCTGAAGGACTGCACATTGAAGCAGAGAGGAAATGCTTGGCGAGGGAGCCGTGTCTCCCTGGAGCCAGTGAAGGTGAGAGAAGGGAACCATGGAGAATGTCAGTCCCTTTGCTGTGGCCAAACAGTGCTCATTCCCCTGAGTGGAAATATCAGTACAGCAGTGTCTGAGGGGCGGGTGGTAAGACCCTGACCTCAAATATCAGAAATCATCTCAACGAGGAACCTAAAGAAAAGAACGCAGCGAAAAGTGGGTTTCAGAGAATGCGAGAAACCCGGTACACGTATGAAAGTGGATGAGTTGCATTGTATCCGAGTGGTCGAGTGCGATCAGCACGTTTTCAAAAGCTTCCAATCAATGCCGAAGAACCAACTGAAATGAATGCAATGTTAGAAGTGGATTTTGTAGATACAATACCAGAGTGGTCACGTCTTAGAAATTATACATGTTCAAAAGTCTCTGATCAATCAAGGACACTAAGAAAGTAATATGTACTGTTAATGCTGTGAAAATGAGAAAACTGAACAAGCAGCTGAGGTGAGCCAGTGAAGTGTGAGCAGAACTCCAAACGGGTAAAAGTAACTGAACATGTGGAAGTGAAAGCTGTAAATGAAAGCTAATCAAGTGGAATTTGGAAAAGAGAGCCAAAAATGAGAAATCATGAATCAAGCAACTTGTGAGCTTCTAAGTTGGTCGTGAACCACCAAACCATTCTAACCCTTAGCTCCTTTTGAACTTTGTATACTGAAATCAAGTGAGCTTGAAACTTGGGGAAAAGAAAAGTCCTAACGGTAGTTTTGAAACCCATAATTGTTGCAACTATATGCTGAACTTGGGGAAGGGAGCTTGAGGTTTCTCCAGACATTATGTTGAATACTATTGATTTAGAATAACCCTACACTACATTTTTGTATCAGACATGTGGGCAAACATAGGTTTTGACACAGGCAGACATTTGATTTGGACTTACGGACATAGGGCCTCATTACAACTCAGGCGTTAAGGATTAACGCCGTCGTTAACCCTTAATGCCTGATTCCAATTTTAACGGCTGCTTTTAGCAGGCGTTAAAATCCATGGCGCTAAACCGCCTTGGTGCTAATTACGGCACCGTAATTTACGGTGCCGTAATTAGCGCCTTCCCCACTCCCATTATGCCCTATGGGGCAAAAATGGGAATGGGGAAGGGTAAATGGGAAATGGGGATTTACCGCCCCACTCACCTTGGAATGGGGCGGTAAATCCGCCATCCACCATGGTGTAAACATAGTTTACACCATGGTGGTAAAGTTGGTGTACTTACTGCCTGGGTCGTAATGACCCCAATAGACTTTCCTTAGGTTCTTTATGTGGGGAAATCCTCAACATAGCTATAGGCAAGTTAGGTATTACACCCATCCTGATACTAAATATTCTATTGTTGCATTCACAATCTGTTGGCTGTGTCATCTCTTGATACCATGCCTGTCTCACAGTGGTTTCATGTAAAGATTTAAGATCAGGGGGGACAGGATAGATCCTTGCAGGACTCCACAGGCGATGGATAGAGTTGGTGATCTGGAAGAAACCAATTGTACGAAATGTTGGCCGTCGCAAGGTAGGATTTGAACCAGCTGATGACGATATTGCTGATCCCCATGTGACTATGTAGAATGTTGGGGAGTGTCTGGTGGTCTACTGTGACAAATGCTGCTGAGAGGTCAAGGAGAGCTAGGAGGCAACGATGGCCATCAACAAGGATTTTGAGGGCATCGTCAATCACCTTGATGGTATCCGTTTCTGTGCTGCATCTGGGTCCGAAGCCAGATTGGTAGGAATGAATGAGGTTATTGGCTTTGATATGTTGCTTTCTCAAGGATCTTACCTAGAAAGGGAAGATGGGAAATTGTCCTATGTATATACATCCTTGGTTGGACACTGTTTTGTTTTAGTACAACTGTACAGTTGTTGTTAGTTTTGATTCTGTGCCAGCTCACACCATTCTTAAATAGAAAAACCAGCCATCAACCCATGTACCCAAAAGATGAGAAGGAGGTTCGGGCTGCACCTATTTGACCTTATGCTTGGGATCACTGCTGGTTTGCTGCTGGTAGAGTGGGTCCGAGTAGGTTCTTTAGCCACTACTGATCCCTGTACTCCTGCAGAGCAGTAGTCATTTCATCAGCAAGCCATGCCCACCTGGTGTCTTCCTGGTTGACACTCTTTTTCCCTACTTAAGGAGTCCTCCAGCCTCTTTTTCTTTGCAGATGGGGAGCAGGTGCAAGTGGATCTTGGTAACCTGGCCTAAGCACCACCCACCTTCTTAGCCCTGCCTCTTCCTTCCTGCTTTTAACTCTTAGATCAAGTGTGTCTCTTGCCCGGGCATCCAAAGTGAAGAGCAATTCCTGTTTGTACCTGTTCAGACCAGGAGGATCCAGGGCCCGAACCCCTGCTCAGACAGCAGGTAAGCATGCACCAACATGTGTTTACTCCCTCTGTCCCCACAGGCCATCCCCACCCCTCTGGTCCCCCCGTCATGTACCCTTGTGCCCCCCTTCTCGCACACAGGTAGGTGTTGCCTGTTTTGCTTGATTTCTCTACCCTGCTACCCCCCTCCTCCAACCCCCACTCCCCAGCCTACTTCTGCAGGAGTCTGTCCTGATACATTCTGGTTTCACCATCACCATCTTGTGGCCAATGCTGAATTTGACTTTTATGGATTTAATTGATTCATGGTGTGTGACCCTTTCTCATGGTGGCCCTGAATCATGCTTTTGCCATCTTCATCTTGTATCCTGGCTTGCAACATTATGTGTTACTACTGACTTCTGCAAATGTATTCACTCTCCCCTCTTGCTTCTCCACTCTTTTTGACTGCTTACTCTCTGTTCTCTCCTCCTCTCCCTTTCTACCTTTTCCTATCTCCTCCCCTCCTCTCCTTACTTTCTTATATGCACTTACTCTATCAGAATTGTCCCTGGACCTAGTATGATAGCAACCTCGTCTGTATCAACCCCTCTCCCCTTACTTGTTTTTTTTCCTCTGGCCCCCCTCCAGCACTATCTGAAATGTTGTCAGGCCTAGTACGATAATCGCCTGTCAGTCTCCATTTCCCTCCGACTCTCCCCCTCCCTTCCTTATCTATGTCTTAGCTAGTTAATTTCACATCCTTACTATTCATGGACTGTACGAATGTCATTGTATTTTCCCTTGTTCCCTCCCTTGCCTTGAAGTGCTTTGAAACACATTGTGTATAGGCGCTATATAAATAAACTATCATATCATATCACAAATGTATTCCTATGAAAGTTGCATATAGTTACCACCCAGTATAAACAGGTGAATTCCATAGTAATACATTGTGAGTTCCTTCCTCACTCATGAATTGCGGCACACATTTACAATTTTCATCAATTGCAGTACAAAATAAATGTGTTAAACCTGCTATTGCCAAGTTTAAAGATTTCCTTTTAACCAATTCAGGAATGCTGAAAGTTCACAGGGCAGACCTGTTTGCACTTAAGTGCAAACTGACGCATCCACAACATGCAATGTAACAATTAATTGAAAATGACCACATATGTGTTGTGACATTTTCTACAAGATTTTCACAAATGTTTGTTTGACAAGGGGGTTCACATTGGTTTTATATGTTTTCTCAAAAGGGTTTCAAAAGCATGTCCCAATGGTGGAGTGAAAATATAAAGACTTTTAATAGCACAATGAAAAATAAAATGTCACAAACGGAATCAAATGTCCGAAGGACACAACATTGATCTCTCGGGTTGTCTCCTAGTGTGGCTTATCCCTGTGTCCCCACTAATATCGAAGCATGGCCAACAGAAAACAGGAAGTGCTGTGTTCTTTATTAGGATACTATCCCTGCCTAGAGAGTCCAGGGTTGTGACCGTCACCACTCAGGACTGCCGAAGCTTTCAAATTGGCCTGCCAAGGGAACGCCCGCACCACAAACCCGCATGTGGTTGTATGCAAACATCTATTAGTAGAGCGAGAGCAATATTTGAGGTCACAGATTTCATATGGCAGAACCTAATGTGTATTACAGAAACCCTGAATAATAGTTGATGTTGCAGGCAAAACATCTTCAAGGTTGTTGCCTTGGGCAGCACGGAGAATACAAAAGGTGTCAAAAGCCTGACTATTCTGAAGGTTGTGGCTTTTATGAATAAAACACAGGAGAACACACATGAGAATCCCCCACTGTTTGTTTCTCGATAAGGGCAAAACTTGTATTCGTACAGTAATGATTGAGAAGCATGCTCTTAAGTTACACACTGAATATAACAACATAAGTCATACAGTGTATCACTATGGTAACAAAGACCATGGTGAAAGCCTCAAGAGGGATTTTTTAAAAAGAAAAAGTACACGTATGCATGTGTTTGGATGAGTTGTACAATAAAGTATTGTGTGTTTAAATTCTTATCAAGCAGTCAAGATGAATGATGCTTTGAAGCGATTAATAATATTTATATGCAACCCTCTTGCAGCAGGAAGAACCTGAAAAATGCTGAAGGTGACTCTTCTGTGCACTTCTGTAGTTCTATTATAACAAGACTCAAGAACACAAGTAGCACACATGAATAGCATTTCATTATTGCAGGTATGATCAGTGAGTCACAACCAAAAAGCTTCACTTCTCTGTGTTTGACTTGAAGCAGACAACAAGTCTATTATTGGAGTGGTAGCCAGTGATATAACCATTCCCCAGAATGTTCACAGAAACAGGTTTAAAGAAATGCAGGGTGGGTAGTGGGAAAGAACTAGGGGTATGGGGTTTGGGTGCCTATTAAAAGGATTAGCAGACCACGTGCATTCCTTCCTTTCTGGGAGTTTATGCATTCCATTCTGTCATTCAATCAATAAACAACGTTAAATTATTATTCCACAGTTTAAAGCACGCGATGCTGCACACTATTTCATTGGGCTGAAAATCAGTATTTCATGTAAGCTAACCACTTCTTACCTGTGGAAATGTGGCTGAAAAGCAGGGGGCTTCTGTGATGATCATAAATCTCTCTTCCTAGAGCAAACTTGCCTCAGGCTGAAGTGGCTCAATTCTTATCTCGCTTGTGTAAGCAGTTACACATTTCCACATGGTTCTCAGCTGCACTGCTTGGTTAATCACTGTATGTAATTTCTCATTTCCTTTCACATAAGCGCTTAAAGAAATAACCAATATTGATTTCCAACAATGTTTTTGGAGCGATATTTTTAAATGTGACATTATTTCGATCAGCACCCAATGTTTAAGCACTCTCATTTTTTCAATGACATTTCTGCAGCACGATCTTTGAAAAACAATAATCTCACATAAAACCTTTGGAGCTGGTGTGTTGTCTATGTCTTGGTGTCACTGGGCATCATTACAAGGGTGGTGCTCCCGTAATGAAGGGTGCCGGTACGGGACCGGCACCCTTCATTACGGGAGCACCAATTACAAGGTTCCCTTTGCGGGACCCGGAACAGACGTCTGGTGAAACCAGACGTCCTTTCCGGGTCCCTCAAGGGGAAGAGGGAGCCAATAACGGGCCATTCGTAATGTGCCCGTTATTACCTCCCTCCCCATTCCCATTGAGCCCTATGGGGCTCAAATGGGGATGGGTTCCTGCAAGGAGGAATTACCGGGTCCTCCAATGTCAGAATGACCCGGTAATTCCTCATTGCAGGAACCCGGTATTGGAGCCCGGTATGGAGGCAGCCATGGCGCTAATAGCACCATGGCTACCTCCATACCCGTAATGAGGCCCATTGTCTTGATATCGTTTGCTGCAGTGTTCTATTTCTATTTTGTTTGTAAAGTACAGAATAGGCCTGATAAGGCACCATGGTGCTAAAGCTTTCATATTCCATCTCTGCTAAAGTAACCTTGTTCCACATACAAAACAATATCCTGGAAAAGGAAAGGTTTCCTGGAATTTTATATGGTTCACACTTGTCCTGATATTGAGAGGAATCAAGTTCCAGGGTACAGTGCCCCCCTGAGAAATTGATCATCAATTCTAACCTCAAAATGGCAGACCTGGTCAGTGGTCGAGGCAGGGCATGGCTCGAGAGCAGATGCTCCGAGAATAGGGCCCCATGAAATGCGATGTAGCCCATAAAAAATAATCTCAGTTCTATTGCATTGAACTTCAACTTGCTTCTATTCATTTGGCAGCAACTGGAGACATGCCAAAAGAGAAATTATGTTGTGTCCTTGCAAGGTGGCCCATGTATTGCACACTCATTTATAGCCACTGATTGCAATCTCCTTCCTCTGATCATTTCTGGAATGTTCTCCTTTCCATCAGTCACTGACAACAAATGTTAATATATGCCAGGGAAGGTGGTGCATGGGGGTCTTTAGTGTTCTCTCCTCCCTGGTCACAAAAAAGCCATCACATTCAGTCACACTGCCCATATTAACTGATTTATTTTGCCCCCCCTTTTTACGTAGCCGCTGCCAACAAATGTTACATACGTTCTCGTGCAACAGCAGTGATCACTTGGATCATAACCTTGAATTGCAATGGATTGATTCTAGGCTTCTCGCTCCTCCCCAACAGGATCCCCTGTAGTTCAGAGCACGCATTCGAATTGAAACACGGCGCAAATGCGCCAGCGCGAAGGACTCCGCCGGTCTGTGCCGGTACTTAAGGGCTTGTTCTTCTTTCTGCACCAGAGAATATATTGTTACTACGAGGTTGTTTTCGCTGCGTTAGTTTCACTTTTACCTTTTAATTGATTTTAGCTTTTTAAAGTTATTCTTAGTGTATGCATTGTATTTACCTGTGATTTTACTAGTGACTGTGTGAATAGTGCCTTTGTAGAGAAGGAGCCAATTACCCCCACCTCAACCAACTCGCCCATATTGCCTATATGTTGGGAACCAGAGTGTGAAACACGTGCAAAACCATTGAACATAGAGATACCAAGGAGAATCCTGGAAGCAAGGTACCCATTGAGAAAAGCATACCTGCATACGAGACGAGTATGATGGCCATTTGAATGAAATCCCAGAAGAAACAGGAAAGTTGAATGGTATAGAAGAATGGTGATGTCACCATCTCACATGAAGTAAGACTGGCGTACATGGAAGAGATGCAGAGACAAGAGAATGAAGATATTCTATAAGGCATCAAGAAAGTATCAAAGATAAGTGACATCTTGGGATCAAGATGAAGAAACTTATGCTACAGAACTGATGAAGATACAAGTCATTTTACACGTGTTCATATGCAAAGAAACGCAAGCAGACAAATTATTCTTGAGGCTAGCTTTATAGTGAATAGATTGCGGCATGCACCAATGTATACATATATAGGAGTGAGTAGAGAATGGATGTTTCCACTATGTATTATAGCAGAGCTGGACTAAAAAAGGAAGGCCCCTTTTCCAGTGTGTCGCTGTTAAAAACGAATTACAGAAGCACATCTCAGAAAGGCGAGGTTGGATGGATACCAACGAACCAAGGTTTTATCAGGCTGGGGTGAGCAGACATTGGATACAAATCGCATGAAAGAACATAAGACATGGACAAAAACAAGGAAGACGTCAGAGGTCTATTAGAAAATAGTATTTTACATGCACTAGAGCTCGGTTTTGTGGTCTTCAGTCACATGGATGGATGAAGTTGGACAAACATGACGACCACACCTACGCATGAAGGCAGAAGAATTCTCCATAGCAAGGAACATTTCCAAGGCCGAGTTCAAAGCCTTAATTGAACAGCAGACCACTGAGGAAATGATAGATATGCTAATTGGTGGGAAGATATGGCTAAGACTAGCTCACTCAAACCTGGAAGACCAGCCTGCCTGTGTGCTGCTAACATAGGTGGAAAAGTACTGACGGTGGTTAGAGTGCCAACCAATTGTAGGGGGCCACGTGATTAAGGGTCCTATAGTTTGTGTAGCCAATGGGACGTCGTGTATTTAGTGACATTCATAGTGTACTGTTTGAGGGGAGGGCTTTGTTGCCCCACATGATGTTAAGAATCCTATCACTTTCTTAAACTAGTATGGAACGTATACTTAGATGTTCCCTTCGAACCAATCACAATAGCCACTAGGTTTTTGTAGTTTGCCACGTAGGATGACGTTAGTAAATACGTAAGTTGACATCATCAATGACGATTTTGTGTTATAAAAGAATGTTTTTTTCTTTTTTAGATGAATTGGGAAACCATGAGCTGAGACGTCCGTTGATGTCTGTTGTACTCCCCGTTTTAGATAATTGATATTAAAACAGTTATCTTTTTGCCAGTTGTTTCGATTATTGATGTTTGAGTAACTTCTGTATCCCCATTCATCTCAAGGGTATTGCTATCTCGTCTTAAAGGGCTGGTGTCTCCCAGATCAACTTGATGACCCCCGCATTTTGCGATTTAAAACAGAGTAACTTCTTACTCTCCACGCACTGCTGCGGCTCTGAACTACACTTCCCAGGATCCCCTGTAGTTCAGAGCACGCATTTGAATTGCAACCTGGCGAACATGCCAGCACGAAGGAACCCATCGGTCTGTGTCGGTCAGTGCTAGAACGTGCGGGTGCGGTCAGCAACTCTGTTCGCTTCCCTCCTATTCTATCTATGGGGATTGCTGAAGTCTTGGAGGCAATTACCATTGCCCGAAGTAAGTCAAATATATTTACCTCGGACACTGATAAAGTACCCTTGGCTGGGATGAGGATTGAGCAAGTCACTCGTCCTAACCATTCACCTACAGGTGTTGCTGCAGCCTGCACTGTGCCTATTTTAAGCTGTTCATATGCAGAGAGGGACAAATGTGTGCATATAATCGACTGTGAGAATTGCAAGGTGAAGCCCCAGCTGACAGGGGAAACAGGTCCAGTCACATTAGGGGTGAGAGGATCTAAAGTTGATAACACATTGCCTAACAACACAACAGTCGGTACATATAATGAACATGTGCTACAAAGTGTGCCTTCCCCCAGCCTCCCACAACACAAGCTAAACACCTTGAGTGTGCCAAGTCAGACTACTCACATAGTTAAGCTGAATATCATAGAAACTAATATATCACCAATCAAATTGCTCCCTATATCTACATTGAACCTGGCCTTGTTGAACAGTAGATCACTCGCCAAACATACCGTGGACGCCCATGACTTCATCTTGGAACATACGGTAGTTGTCATGTTCGTCATACAAACTTGGCTTTCTGATGCTTATGGACCCACCATTGAGCAAGGGACCCCACCTTGGTATGTTGGAAAGCATAGAAAGGAAGGCCCGTGAAGGGGAGTCGCCATCATATGTAAAAAAGAGCTCAGTATATATGAAGCCAAAATAGAGTGTGATGGTTGTGATATACTGCACGTTAAACGTATTCCAAACTTTAATTATAGCATTTATTTCATATTGCTCTACAGACCTCCTGGAGAATCGGAACGGTTCAATGAGAATCTTATGAATGTCTTAATTCCTATGCAATCTACTAATTCTGCAGTGGTATTGTTAGGAGATCTGAACCTCTGGAAGGGACATCCTAAAGATAAAAAAGCTTTAGAGTTAGAAAAATGCCTTAAGAATAGTAATATAATCATCCATAACTCCGGCCCAACACATATAAAGGGGAATACCCTTGATTGGGTGGGGAGTGGTAATATCCTCCTTTCAGAATTTACACCACCTTGTGTTTGGTCCGACCACTTCTCTATTTTATGTCAACTCCAGCTCCTATTACCCTTAAAAAAACAGCATGAACCTGTACGGAAAGTACAAAATAGAAACCATCAGGCCATCAAGGCTACCATTTTACAAGACTGTATGAATTATTTGATTAATAAAACAGAGAACTCAGATTATCCTGACACCCTCATAACTAGTTATAATAAAGATATAACTATTATGTTAGACAGACATGCTCCTTTTAAAGCAATACACATCAGAGACACTACTAATCACCATAAATGGTTTTCTCCGGATCTAGCCCAATTAAAAGCCAGCAAGAGGCAGATGGAACATGTGTGGTTGAAAGATAAAACCCCCAGTAATAAAGCAGCCTGGAAACATAAGGAAAAAAAGTACAAGGCCAAGATCATTGAAGCAAAATCTAGCTTTTACAACAATCAGATAAATCAGGCAGGAAATCAAACAAAAGAGCTCTTCAGACTTTTTAAATGGAAAAACCTAAAGCTCATGATCCTAATATGAAACCTATTAAGGATGACTTCATACAAGTTCAAAAAGCCTGCTCAGACAAATTGCAGCAGGCCCAAAATAAAATCAGGGAAGATTTGGCGAAGAAGGAGCCACCGTTAACAGCTGTTAAACCAGGTAGTGAGCAAGAATGTAAGGAGGAGGGAAGTATGATGGCCAATGTGGAAGTTCAGAGCCAGGGGGTTTCTCTACTATGTCTACCACAGAAATCCACAACATACTGAAAGCTATGCATCCCACTAGCTGCCCAGGAGTCCTCCTTCCATCAAAGATAATTTTGAAACACAAGGGAATCTTCGTGCCATTCTTGTGTAGGTTTGTTATTGCCTCATTTAAATCGTGTGTTATCCCGCACTCAATAAAAGATGTAACAGTAGCTCTGCTTTTAAAGAAGGTGGGCTTGGACCCTCATAACGCTGCTAACCTTCAACCTATCACCAACACATTGTTCTTTCTGAAACTGATTGATAGTGTTGCAACTATAAAGCTACAATCCAAGCTACAATCCCATATCTCAGCGCTGACATCTTGCATGATAAACAGTCCAGTTTTAGATGTTTTCATGGCACGGAAAGTGCCTTATTGGATCTTCTGACTCATATGTTTGTCTACGTTGGAGAAGAGTAAATCGGGGCTGCTGGTCCTATTAGATTTATCGGCAGCCTTCAATCTATTGGATCATAAAATCTTGCTGGATAGGCTGGCCTCCGTGGGAGGCCTCTCAGAGAAGGCAGTACGATGGCTAAAATCATTTTTGGAGGATCGGAGATCAAGGGTTTACTGGGGCAAAAATTAATCCGATGTAGAAATCACCATATGTGGAGTCCCGCAGGGGGCATGCCCATCTCCTCTACTTTTCAACATTTATATAATTCCTTTATCTAAGGAATTGGAAAGATTAGGGCTCTTTTTCTGTAATTACGCAGATGATTTCCAGCTGTCTCTTGAGATGACTGGGAACTATGAGGAGGACCAGGGAAAGTTGAACCTTGTTTATCAGATGATAAAGAGTTGGATGTCAAACAACTGGCTATGCTTATATGCAGCCAAGACACCGCTCACGATATATGGGTCACAACATGGTAGAGATAGCCTGAATCAGGACAGCTTTGTGATCAATGGTAGTCGGATTGCGGTCACTTCTAAAGTGAAAACTCTTGGCACTTACATGGAGGCCAGCCTTAATGGTGGTGGTCACGTATAGGCTATTGTAAAAAGCACTATCATCATAAAGTGCTAAAACAGGTTGCGCTGATGGTCTCTAAAGACAATCGGGCCAAATTAGCTAGGGCACTGATACGGCCACGTTTGGATTACTGCAATGCCCTGGTAGGTGGAGCAAACAAAGACGGTATTCAGAAACTTCAAAAAGTACAAAACGCCACAGTATACATTGTGCATCAGATGAGCCGAAATGAACCCACTTCGGCAGCCTGGAGGGAGCTGCATTGGTTACCTGTTGCTGCAAGGATTTTATTCAAGCTGTGACAGTATGTCACAAATGTGTTCTCCGACTAGCACTTCAGTACCTTAAAGAAAAGGTGATCATTTATCACCCTAAAAGGGACCTCCGATCTGCGAAGGCTTGTTCCCTACAAGTTGACAGTATAAAAGGAGCACAAGGAAACGGCCGTGCGTTCCCAACTTTGGCAGCACGAGCCTGGAATGAATTACCGGACTCCTTCCAGAAGGAGGAGAATCACTTTGCCTTTAGGAAATTGTTGAAGACCAGCCTGTTTAAGTAATTTCCTTATGGATATAGCTTGCATTTATTGTATGTGATAGAGCCTGGATGCCCTCTGGCTTTGGCGCTCTAGAAATATATTAACATAACATAAAACACACACGAAAATGTCACCTCCCCAAACCACATAAAATCCTTCCGCCAGCAAGGATTTAGGCACTTCTGGCCTGCACACACCCACACCTCAAAATTCCCATCTGCCCGTCCCCTACACAATTACACTAACACCCCAACACAATTGCAGGTGCCCTGTACAAGAACTCTTTACTGTATGTTAGATAGTCCACCACAGAGCACTTGGAACCATAATTATCCAGTTTGCATGTGGAAATGTTCCCCTGCACCATCCTTAAATGCCCAACTGCCTCCCATCATCCTGGGTGGTTTCAGCAAGTGGGCTCCCCATTGGCTGATGGATGACCACATGATCAGCCCGAGTGGTGAAGATCCAACAAAACTATTTTTCAAAACGTTATTTTTGTGATTTACTATGCTTAAACGTATTATAACATTTCTCTTTAATATTGGACACGTTATATCTATAATTTGAACAGGATAGCCACACTCTAAGTAAAGTAGGGAAAGGAAAGGAATGAATTTTAAATTGCATAAAATCTGTAAATGGGTTCTTTAAAATTAACAATATTCAGTCTAACTTGACGCTTACTTAATAATATTATTCAAATCATTGTGTTAGTTCTTGATCGCTCTGTTTTTTTTCAGATTCTTGTTGTTTGCCAACTGTTATTCATGCATGTCACTCTGGATGATATGTTTCTCTTTTCTGAGAAGACTCTAACATGTTAGCTTCTTATCACGCATTTGCCCGTCTGTAGACTTGATACTTGCTCTGGAGCAAGGATCAGGTCTAAGAAGGTGTCGAATCATACTCAGAACTAGCAGCAGCTAGAAACTAGCAAACATTAGAGTTTAAAAATCACATGGCTTACGAATACAGTATAGAGGCGAGATTACCTCAGGAATGTCAGCATGGCTGAACATTTCTTACTGTTATGGAAATGTGCCGAAATTTGTTTTGGAGACCAATAATACAAGTCAAAATATAAGTATGTGAGGCCCTGATGAAGCGCAAGGATTGAGTGAAGCATGTGTTGGTCCGAGTGTATCACTACAGTTTATTAACAACTGAACTGTAGAATTAATTTTTAAAAACCCATCCACAACAATAAACAGATTTTACATAATTTCAAATGCATGCCTTGGCTTTGCAATCTTTACTTGGAGTGTGATAGATGTAACTTGCCCAATACTACTGAGAACATCATTCATAGGTTGTAACTGTGGTCAGTCCATCAGTCCACTCTTACCAAGGGTCAGAGATCAGGCATCTCATTTTCAGGTGTTTGCTGAAAACGTATCTTCATGTATGAGGCCATATTTTCACCCTCGCTCCATTCTTTTGACACTCCCTTGGTCCACCACTGTTTTAAGTTCCAGCTCCCCCTTACAGGTCGCTCTGCACCTCAGGAACTGCATTATGGCATAGCAGTTAATGGCAGTGATTGCTTCCCCAAGCCACGCCCTCCTCTTTTCTCCCCCCTCTATTCCCTCTTCCTCACCAGGATCTGGAATGTAGCCTTCAGACATAGCAATTAACAACCTTAGCCCGTCCTCATCCCATTATGCTCCACCCGTTCACCCACTTTATCCAATCCAGTCCACTGCATCTCCACTCTTTCACAGTTTCCTTCTTTATCTCACTCTCCCTAGATTTGTCTCATACTCTCAGTCTCTCACTCTGTCTCTCCCTCTCTCTTTCTCATCCTCTATCTTTCTCATTCTCTCTCTCTCTCTCTCTCTCTCTCTCTCTCTCTCTCTCTGCCTTTGTATTTCTTTCCCTTCTCCCCTCGACACTCTGCCTTGTTGAGGATCGAAAATGTGACCTCCAAGCCCACTACTAATGACCCTGATCACAAGCTTCCCCACACATTGAAAAGGTCTTTTCATTTCAATGCAGCCCATTACTAACTCTAAATACAACAAAATAAAACAAGAGTATCTAGGTTGGTCGGCCACTTTCTCATCTCCATAGGAATCACAAAATTATGGCATGTGTATTGCACACTCAGTTTCAGCCGGTGAATAAAATCTCCTGTCCCTACCAAATCTAAGATGTTAACAAAATCAACAACCTATTCTAATGCTATGTCTTATATCGCAACGTAAATCTTCTTTATCCTTTATCTACCTACAACATCCAGGCCACCAGAAACCTCCTGCCTCTGCATACAAGAATGATCACAAACTCACCAGGCACTATCCCCGTCTGAACACCAAAGAAATTTAGGGGAAGCTTAGCCTTTCGGAATCTGGTGAAATGTTGGTAGTGCAGCATCTAAACTCCCTCTTTCAAAAATAAAAAATAAATGTCCAGGCTTACATTTGGGTAACACTACTTTCTGGGGGGGGGGTCTACTTGCCAGAAACCTGAACGACCTGTTGGCAAGTACGTTGTGAGTGACCATGGGCAGCATAGGCCTCACTAGGCTTATGGTACCAAAGTGTGTGGGTATACTCCCTGGGGACACAAGTATCTGTAGGGGGATGAGGGTTTGCGTTCAATGTGCACAGAAATCTAAGGAGATGACTGGGCTGGTGCACTCACTGTGACGCCACATTTCTTAGTGACTTTACTGGGGGTTGCCAGATTATTATTTTTTAAACAAAGACAGGTACATGACATAAATGTAGGACTGTGGCAGGTGTCCAGTCATTCCCCTGGATGTAAACTTTGCATCACTGTAAGTAATTGCCCAACAAGGAACCTTTGCTTTGACTGCTATTTTAGGCCTTGCTCTGGAGCCCTTCACAAAGCAGACAATCCATTAATGCATACAGCCGTGAACAGAAAGGTTAGAGGTTTGAGCCTTCTCCTGGTTTCCTTACGGGATAAGTTGATGTAAAATTGCCTGTGATAGCATTTATTTGGTTTATAATTGTTGGTGAATTGGTCATCAAAATGTAAGTAAGGTTCAGTCCCCAGAGCAGTATATCTAAGGAGTTCCCCACATTTAGAGGATTGTGTCAGGGGTGCGTTTTGGCTCCTTGCCTGGATGTATTGGATGTGGGGGGGGACTCCTTAAAAGTGCCCCCTTTATTGCTTGGAATTTGGAATCTTTGAGGATATGTTGGTTAGATTACGCTGATGATATCCTTTTGTATCACACTCTACAGGGACACACCTTGCTTAATGCCTTTGATCAGTATACTCCAGATAATGATTTAGTGATGAATTCCAATAAAACCAAAACAATCAGATTCCCCATAGTAAACAAGAGAACATATGTATTGAATTGGAAAATTGGTAATTTCTTGCTGCAAACCGTAAAGGAATTAACATATCTAAGCTTCAACCTGTATTTGTATTTGTATTTATTTATTTTATTTATAACGCGCAAACCCGCAGGGCATCAGGGCGCAATTTTAAGAGGTTTCAGAAATGCATACATACAGGCAATTGCAATGCATGAAATTGCAAAATGAGTGACAATACATGATATGTACAGGACATTCAGTACAAGTAAAACAGTCAGCAGGTCAGAGTAAGTATGACAGAGGAGCTGTGCAGGACTTAAGGCTGGTCGAAGAGCCAAGATCTAGTATTGGCCTTGAAAGTGTGAAAAGACTCTTCAGCTCTGATTGTGGCAGGGAGTGAATTCCAGAGCTTGGACGCTAGGACCGGGAAGCTTGAGCCCCCTGCTTTTTGCAGTTTAAATCTAGGGATGGCTAGACAGTGGGATTGGGCAGTTCTTAGCAGACGGGAGGCCGAGTGTCTCGACAGTCGACTGCCGAGATAGATGGGGGCCTTGTTGGCCAGGCATTTGTGCGTGATGGCAAGTGCTTTGAGTGAGATTCTTTGCCTGACAGGTAACCACTTTAACATAGATCTAGTTTCTGAGATATGGTGGTTGCGAGGGATGTTTAAAGCGGCACGGATGGCATTGTTTTGGGTGGTTTGGAGTTTATTTAGGTTCTCTTGACTAGTGCCTAGGTAGAGGGCACTGCAGTAGTCGATTTTGGCCTGATGAGGGTTCTCGCTAGTGTGACACTGTTGGATGTAGTAAGGAAAGGTCTGCAGGCTGCAATGAGTTTGCATGTGTGTGCCGACGCAGATCTGACAGCATTCGTTTGACGGGTTAATGATAAAGTAGCGTCAAGGTAGAACCCTAATGTTTTAGTGTCTTTAGAGACTCGAATGCTATTGCCGTCTATAGAGAATGATTGATATGCAGGTTCAAGTCTGCTCAGGCGTTGTGCAGTGCCCAAGATGAGAAGCTCTGTCTTACCATCATTTAGGCACAACTGGTGTTGGGCCATCCAAGCTTGGATAACCAAGTAGACATCGTTGAGGGCCTTGGTGTCAGCTAGATAATCACCAGTGATGGGGATGAGTATCTGGGTGTCATCCGCATAATTAGTGTAGGAGACACCCATATAGTCAAGCACAACAAAGAGTGGTTTTGTGAAAATGTTATAGAGTGTAGGTGACACACAAGAACCCTGAGGTACGCCACAATGAATTGGGGAAGGGTCGGCAGCTGCGGATGGGGCAAAGACTCTCATGGATCTGTTGCTCAAGAAGGATTTGATCCATGCTGCAGCAGAGGGTGAGAAGTTGGCAGCGGAGTGGAGGTGCTTGCAAAGGATTTGGTGATTGACCAAATCAAAAGCGGCCGAAAGGTCGAGAAGTAGTAGCATTGCTAGCTTGCCCTGATCCTTTAGGACTTCGATTTGGGGTTTGAGGTCTATTAACGCAGTCTCCGTCCCGTGTCTGGGGCGGAATCCAGATTGTCGTAGACCTAGCATGTTATTGGATTCCAGATAGTTTTGAATCTGAAGGTATGCAGCACAATCTAAGATCTTAAGCAGAAATGGTACTGTTGTGATAGGTCGGAAATTAGTAGGAATGCTTGGGTCGAGGGAAGGTTTTTTGAGCAGAGGGATCACCCAAGCGTCCTTCAGGTTATCTGGGACAATACCAGTTTTGAAAGACGAGTTAATGAAGGCAGTGATGAATGGGGCCAGCTCATGCGCCGAGTCCTTGATAATGGGGGCTGGGCATGGATCACCTTGGCAGTTGGAGGGTTTGATTCTGAGAATTATGTTATCTGAGCAACCTGGGTGCTACTCCCAACAAAAATTCCATAATTACAAACGTAAAGAAGACAACACTTTTCAGGTCCCAAATTAAGTGCACCACTAAGACATACGCATGATTCTCTGCTATTCCACTCATTAAATTCTACAAGTTAAAAGTAATTCCATCTCTAATGTATGGGCTGGAAATATCACACATTGTAGAGGATCTTGATTTATGCCAAATAGTAGGTGCTTTATGGAAAAAGACTTTAGCCCTGCCATATTGCGTTCCTACTATTATCATTAGGCATGAATTAGGCCTTTAGTCTCTAAAAAGGTTGGTTCCAATGGAAACCTTTCAATTCTATAAATACCTTTTGGTTCCTCCACAGAGCTCTCTTTCTGTTGATTTTAAGACCAGTATGTATGAGCAAAAGACAAGGGTGGTTGCTAATTATGCAAATACATGTCAAGCTATATTAACATCTTTTCACATGCCAAATCCACAACATTGGTGGAAAACCATTTTGAATTGAAAAGAAAGCTCTTTGAGAAGGATTGGTGCGATACAATTGACAATAACCGAAAATATAAACTATTTAAAAACTGCATTTTTGGAGAGAACGGTTTGGGATCCATTCCGCGGTATCTACAAAACTGTCCTAAGGCATATTGGAGAACCCAATTCCCCAGTTTCAGGAAGAATTTGCACCCTACCGGGAAAGAGGATTAGCATTTGTAACAAAGTACTCCCCCTGGCCTATTCTTATTGCAAATAGGGAGATGCTATTGGGTCTTTAGATCACTCAATGGTGACACATCTGCTTTTACATTATTTCAGGAGCACCTCCTTTGCTAAATTTGTACATCATGAAAAATGCCTCTCTATCAATGAATTATGGTTTTTATACTATCTGGAAATGAAGTTTATCAATTGCAGTAATTAGGTTTTTTTAATAGAATCAATTTAATGTCTTTGAGATAGTAATAACTTAAGGTGTAATTTTATAGGAGGGTATTTATTGATTGTTTTTTAGCATGAAATTATGTTTTTATTGTAGTTGCATTAATTGTTCTTGTGATGATTTAAATTAAATTGAAGATTATTAATGCTTGTTACATTTACTACATTTATAGATGTGCGTAAGGTTTATTTTTAAACCAATTCACTAATTTAGAAAAAATGTAAATGAGTGATATGTCAGTAGCTTCTCTCTCTTTTTCCAAAACCAGGACAGGGTTTTACGTTAAACAAAGAAAAATCCTCGGGACCGGGGGACAAAGGAACCAATTACGGGATTTCTCTTCACCTGACTTCACTGCAAGTTCTCATGCACAAGAGGAAAGATAGCACTGCCTTGATTACTTACCAGGAATCTTCATTTCTCCTAGGACTACTCTTCCACATCACAGTACTTACGTCATGAGGCCCTGCCTCCTCAACAGAAGTCCTTTTTTTTCTTCATGGCAGTATATTACCTTCCACATTACCCACAATCCTTCGTTAATTTTACCAAGCCGGATCTTGTGACCTTCCCCACCCTGGCAGGGTGAGGAGGGAAGTCAGTATTGCAACAAGGAAGAGCAGGACTAGGAGTAATGAAGATTACTGATAGTAATCAAGGCATAACCTCCAGGTCCCTCTTCCTCGTCCCAGTACTTAAATCATGAGGCATACCCAAGCATGCTGCTGTGGAAGAGAACACAGAGAGAAAACACCCATAGACCCCTAACATCGCGGCACCCCTCCACCAATCCAATCATGTAACAGACAGCATGCACACGATACCAGTCAGGAGGACTCCAACCCAAAAGAGACATCTTTGGGAGGAGCACATACAAGACGTAGGGGCATAACAACAAATCAGGGGTTGCCTAGGGAGCCTCCCCATAAACCGCCTGCAAGGAAACCCCCCGAGCAAACAGATTATGTTGCAGCCATACCCCAACAGAACGAAACTGCAGCAGAGCAGGCAAAGAAGGCCAGATACCCCACACGCTATCCAAACCACTGTGCAAATCCAACCTTCAAAAGTCACAACCGAGGTCATGCAGCCTGCCCCGGCAAACCCAAAAGGTACTAAAAGACTGTCTGACTGCCAGATAGCAGCAGCCCCACGAAGGCATGCCCGGATCCCTCCTCTGACACTAGTGGAATGCCAAGCCACCCCCTCAGCACACCAGGGATCCTGGAATAAGGCAGGGAGGACCACAGGCTATGTGGCATGGAATGTAGACAAATCCCAAGGAGGAAACCAGGGAACACACCACAAGAACAAGGAATCAGGCCAATGGTAAGAAAGGAGGGTACAGAAAGGTGCCCCACAACCCCCAAATGGCGTGCAGAGCTAAAAGCAATAAAAAAGGCCGCCACAAGAGGCAAACCAAAAATTGTTCTCTGAAATAGGGTCAAAGGTGAGCCTTTGCAAGAACCGCAACACCCAGAGGCAGATCCCCCTGAGTTGCACCCTTGTGCGCAGAAGGTCCTGCAGACGCCTGCCTCCCCAGAAGCCTACCCATCAAACCGATTGTCTAGCGGACCCTTGGCCCCCACCCCGAGGGCCATCAGTGTAGCCCACTGAGCGTGAAGGGTAGAACTGCCAACTGCACAATCCATCCAGTAGAGACTACAGCATGGCAGCAATATCGCACTGGGACCAACCCCAGTCTGTGCACACCAGGGGACAAAGTGTACCCAGCGCTCGACACATGCCTTCAGAGTGGCTGACCAGTGAGAACAAAGAATGGTCTCTGCCACCTGCTGAGACAAACTGAAGCCCACAAACCCTTGCATTCCATTCTCCAAATAAAAGCGTATGCTGAGTGCATGGTCACTGCGGGATACTCCACACCTCAGGGGCCTGGAGTTCCACCGGCATGGGAAACCAACTTTTTCCTGGCAAGTAGGGAACAACGAGGACCACCAGAGAACTCTCGAAACCAGGGGAATCGGAGGAAAGGTATACAATAGCATCAGGCCTATAGAGCATACAAACACAGGTGCTCCATTCCAAAAATGAGAGTAAAACAGAGGAAGGTCAGCCAATGCTGGAGAGGCAAACAAGCCGAAAAAATGAAGGGTCGGTGAGACAGAAACAGATCCTGAGCTGACAGAAACCCACCTGCAAAGCCAGTCCGCCTCAACATCTTCCATTTGCAAGATGTGGACCGCCTTCAAGGACTGGAGGCGAGCCTCTGCCCAGGGAGAGGGAGCACAGGGAAATAGACCCCGGATCCCCCTGCCTGTCTATGGAAATGAGGGCTACTCAATCATCCATACTGGCAAGTACCGCTCAAACCTTCACCACTGCAGCAAACTCTTTCAGGGTCCGATATGGCAGACAACCTCTCCTCCCCCAAGTCAGGACCTGTGACACTCCTGACTCCACATCCCCTGCATGTCGCATGACCCCAGAGTACTCTCCCAACCCAGGTCGCTAGCAACTGTGGGAAGAATGATCCACTATGGAGTGTCTAGACTCATCCCCTGTCCGGAGATGGCCAGACATAACCACAGTTTCGTGCCTCCCACAAATCCTGTGGCACAGGAAGCTGGGTCGCGCAGGATTGGAAAACCAAAAGCCCATGATTGAGGAGATGAAGCTGATGCCAGGGAATCTGAAAGACGCACAAGGCCATTCTACCCTGAACCACAAGAAGCCCCCATCCCTGACACCCACCCAAGACGGAGCAGCCCAGAGGCACAATGCTCCCACAAACCACCTCCCCCCGGTTGTAACATGTTCCTGGACTGGTGCACAACTGTGGCCTTATGAAGGCCAGATCATGTGAAGGGGGTAACCGAGAATATTGAAAAATCACCAGGAAACGTCACTCCTCCAGGGCTTCCATCCATAGGCATATCAGCATCCATAGGCATATCAGCACTAGTCTCCTGTGGACAGCCGTGAGCAGCTAATCATCCAGGTATGGGATGACAGGAACACCCTGTAGAGAAAGGTGGACCGCCAGGGGGACTGAGAACCGAGTAAAGACGCTAGGCATCCTTAACCGACCGCACGGTGAACTCGGAATTGGCAATGTCAACCCCCAAACTCAAAAAGGCACATCTGCAGAGCAGGCCGTATGGTTGTCGGGTGAGAGGCACCCTGCAGGACCAGGGACATAAGCCACTCACCCCCCCCCCCATCATACCATGGTAATAATAGTCAGAAGGGTGTTCATCCCAAACACCTCCCCCCGAGAAACACATGGGAGAGCCATCAGGTCCAGGATCAACTAGAACCTCCCAGATAATGGGGGACCAGGAAGACGACTAAGCAGAACCCCCACGGTCCAGGAGACCCAGACAATAGCCATCTTTCGGAAGAGTTCCTGAATGGCACCCGACACTGTCAGGCAGCTGCTTAAGCATAGAGGTCTGGAACACTGAAGAAAGCTCCAGAGCGATTGAGGCCTATCAGGTGCCCCCTGCGAATCACCCCACTTGTCCAAGCATAGGTGGACCACTGCTCCTAAGATCCGAAAAGAGACAGTGTCATCCACTTATCGGCAGGAATCAGGATATCTGTAAATGACTGTTGAGGGTGCCGTTACCCAGGTCGGGGTCAACTTCTAACCCTTCTGTGATCGGATTGGCCCCACTGCTGAAGGAGAAGTACCGGGCCCTGGATCCACACCTCCCTATCAGAGGAGGCGGCCAAACCCATCAACCACTGTAGGACTGCATGCCATCAGCACAATGAGAGTGTGCCACCGAACCCGTACTGCAGTTTCCTCCACCACCACAGAGGATCCGCCACTGAGGCTGATCAAGGCGCCATCCATCACAACATTCTCTATAGGCATGTCTCTGTTATAAAAAGCAGAAACATTGCAGCCATAACCAGTGGCATAGAGAAATGTATGAGGTGCGTTCACTCAGCAAGAAATGTGTCCCTGAGGTAAAAGATGAGGGGTGACCTAACTTTGGCATGTGCAGGCAGCACCGAGCGGGTGGACCAGTAGGCCTACGGGAACAGAGAAACCCAGAAATAACCTCATTCTGTGATGGGGAATACTGCACCAGCAAAGCCAAAAACTCTTTCCTCTGCCATAGTAGCTCCACCCAACAGAACATGGAGGACAGCGGAAGAGGCCTGTACATGACCCTTTATGTCTTTTCCCTCATCAGGAGTATGGAAACCGAAGCGGAAACCACACACAAACTGCAACCTTCTCCACCAACAGCAGCACAATGAGACAGGAGAATGCGGCAACCAGACAACTAAGCAACCCCTAGGTTGTCACGCCCTCCCCAAGAGCGCCTATGCGTGCCAAACACAACATGGCGATTCCAACCAGGGAGCTCCCAACACCAACAGAGAGCCCCGATTTTCCAAGGTAAAGAATTATAGGTGATTCACGCCACCATCAAAAGCGACCTTTCAACCTGGGAAACTCTGGGGTGGGTGATGCCCTCTGCTTTTGTTATGCCTGAAGACCGCTGTTTGCATGATTAGAAACATTAACACTACAAGAGCTCACAGGAGCAGTGGTATCTCTAGGGTGGGTCCAGGTGGGGGGGGAACGGGCCCCTCCTCTGAAATCCTGTGCCACCACCTTGCCCCCCTACAGTAGCATACCAAGCAGGGAGGGCAGGCTGCCTCCCCTCCCCCCCAAGAGGCACTTTTGTCAGTAGGACACCTCTCCAGTTAGGCACCTCAATGAGGGTACCCAATGGGAAAGGTGTCCCGCTGGCAGGACAATATGTGCACACGGTCATTGTCTTGGCAGTAGGACACCTGACCCTTTCCGAATGGGAGAGGTGTCCCACTGCCAGGATAATGTCCCAAGGAGCTCTGGGCAGCAGAGGGGCTCTCACATTGCTCTGTGTAAACAGAGCATTTCGGTGGGAGGGGAGGGACTATAAGCAGGGTCGTTTGTGCCTTTAGAAATGTGAATGGGGGTGATCAAGAGAGGGACGGGTTATAACGCTGCATGCTTTATGGAATGATGACTATGGCTTTAAAACCCAAGGGGGATTTGTAAGGCTCACATTAATCTACCGGATGCTATTGTAACTTTGCATGCAGGATGGGGAGAATAAAACTAAAGCCATATCTTATTGCTCCTTATATTTCTATGACAATGTATAGTGTATATGTATTTTACAATGAAAGGATAGTTTATTATGTAATGTGGTGTGCTTCCAAGGCATTGCAATAAATAATTATTTAAGCACATGAAATGCAAAGCAAAACCTTAATAAATATCTATATCAACTAAATCTGGGAAGATTGCTTAAATTGTCCACAAGTGTGTGATCCTGGGCAAATCATTTAATCGCAGTGTGTCTTATCTGGAGATTTGTAGGTGATTCACTTCATAGCTTATGTTAATATATCATGCTGTTATTTTTTTTTTTTTTTTTTAAAACCTAATGACTATAGAGTTGCTCCATTTATAATAATAGTGCAATTTAGGTATTTTGCACAACAAAAGGCATTTGCCACTTGGCTTACTTATGGCAACTTATTCTAAAGTCACTGTCATGGTGCCTCCTAGTATCAAAAGACTGTTGATGCTCCTTGCAATGTCCTTTTCTGTGAAGTCATTTCTGTTGGGGCAATCCATATGCAAATCAGGAGATTTACATGTATTTTGCCACAGAGTACCTGGTCAGACCTCTAATAGATGAGTTTCCTGCATCTGTAATGAGTTTATTTTTATGGTGTGTTAAAAATCCGTCTGCCTCTAATGTTACCACAAATGTAGATTAGGGAAGGAGTGGGCAGTTTGGGGGCACAAATGAGACCGTATGGAATTGTGTGCACGGCACTAGCAGGACTTTTTCAGGGTTCACCCCCCACCCCCAACTCTTGCAATGCTGGATACTCTCCTCCCCCCCTACCTGGGCAACTCTCCCTGAAGTACTGCCTGCGGTCCGCCCGCATGGCACACACAGGGCCACAATACAGGGGGTCGAAATGCTGCCGCTGTGGACGGCTACGGGCATGGCAAATGCTGTGGGATGTATTAACCCACTTATGCTCTGCCCTGCAACATCACTGTATGCTGACGGTGCCAGAATCATCAAAATGGCCGCAAAAGCCCTATGCACGCCAAAACCTATGAGAATTGCGCTCTACGAAGCACAAAAAGATGGCTGCCAAATCTACCATGCCTGTTGTCAGTGGTGGAACAAAGAGCGCACTGCTGAAACATGTCAATGGGCTGCCCAACTAGTAAAAATGGAGACTGCATGAAAAGCAGTGCTTGCTGAAGAAATCCGGAATGTTGCATTTAAATCTTTTCTTGGTTGCTGAAAATACAAAATGCTGGTCCAAAACACCCACAAACATCCAATCTTCTTGCTGGGTGTCACATTTACTGAATTCAAGACATCATTGTGAAATTGCAATATCCTGGAAAGCTGAATTGATCATCAAAATATTCACAGCAAAAGTGTGCCTGCCTGTGAAATCTGTCAGAATATGGGCGCAGTACCAGCGGCTGCCTGTATGACAGCTGTCAGTAGTTTGCATCAGAAGTTTAAACTTGTGCAATTGAAATCAAATGTCTGGAAACTAAGTGACCCGTTATTAAGAGAAACCGAGGTTGTAACTATTTAATTTCCATGCTTTAGAAGCTGGAATAAGAGTTCTAGCTGCTTGTTTGAAAATTGCAAGTTTTGTATTAAACCAAGAAAAATGTAATACAATGACATTGAATTTAAGCTGAACTCGAAGCCACCAAACTAGTTCCACAGCTTCCCCCAACAAAAGGCATCTCCCTTCTGCTTCCCTCCAATGCCAGGAAATCACACCTTTGTGAAAATTAGATCAGGGGAGGAGATCTTGTGCTGCAGCAGAAGGGGACAATGGACTTCCTCTGGCTGAAAGGATATGCAGATTGTGAATTGTCAAAAGTGGCCTCTCCCAAAAGGAAGGGGGCGGATTGCTTCAGAGCTGCCAGGAGGAAAAGGAGGCGGGGACAGACAACCATTTGTGGATTCACAAGCACAGAAAGCATATTTATAAAAAAGACTGATAAATGACTGTGCAAATTTGTAAACATTATAGAACAGCATTGTTAATGTGATTTTTGGTGCACATTTTAAGAGATGCCAGAACTCGGTGCGATGTTCTGGGAAGACACAGTGACAATTCTAGTTGTGCAGCAAATGTATTTATGTGAGAAGCATGAAACTTCACACGCTTATGCCCATAAACCATGCGCACATGTGTACAAACTTTTGGACAAACTAGATATTGTGTTCCGGACAAAAGTGCGAAATTCTGTGAAATCCAGACCGAAGATCCTACTGCGACGGGGGTTGGAAGAGCACTTGCTCCACAAAATATGTGATCTAGATATGTTATTGTTGTAAAGTTTGCAAAAATGTAAATATGCATTATACGAAGAGTAGATGTCATGTTCAAAAGCCAAGGGGAGGATTCCCTGACTCATAAAAGCACATCACCATAGTGACACCCTGTTTTCTCCTCCAATCAAGGGAGAGGGGAGACTTTAGCCTATAGCCAGCCAAAGGGGTGCGCTTAGGATAATCCAGCACACACACACCTTTGTCAAATGCATAAAAAGAGACAGCTGAAGACTTAAAGACACACAGATTCCCCACCAACCGATTGCTGGCGGAGCACCTTGCAAGATAACTTGACATCTTCCCTGCTCCAGACTCCAGAATCTTGGCAAGCAGAAAGGCCCATTTCTATAGCTGAACCATTCTCAGCTAGGCCTTAAAATTCCAGAAACCAAAATTTACCGCAGACATCTAAGGGGAACCGAAGAACAGCTGGGCTGTGCTGTACTGCTTTCCTGCTAAGAATTATCACCAGAATCCAAAGATCTGACCCAGTAGTGCCGTGCTGTGACCAGATAGCTGTGAACCAGAGCCATTGCCGACCCTGTCCAGTCCGGTGTGCCCAGCAGAATTTCTGACCAGAATCCCTGATTTTAACAGACCAGAATTCCCAACGGTTCTGTTCAAACCTATATAGTGGGTATCCTTAGTATAGGACTGTCACTAGTCTATGTACTGTCCATAGCAATCACTATCTAAATCCATCCTATCTATCCTCAGAACTGCATTGTTAGAATATTTTTGAATTGCCTGAACTCTCTAGCTCATCCATACTATCTTCCTTCTGTAATAATATTGTTAAACCGATCTTTGCGCTGATATAATTCATCTGGAGAAGGCAAGCGTCTTGGCAGGCAAAAACCTGATCCAGAGACGTCCTGGTCTGGTGGCTGTGCTGTCGTGTAGTATTTGCTTCTTCATAGTCCATCCCTAGTGTAAAGAAATCCTGTTTGTCTTTTAAAAAGCGCATCCTTGTTTTCTAATTGCCTCCATCTGAAAAAAACAACTTCCACGAAAACGTCCATAACTTCTTCAATTTACATGGTAGAAGCGAAATGTAAGTGAAACCTAAGTTTTCCATAGAACCAAAAACCGCATCTCAAATCGTTATAGTTCTCCCCCAATCGTGATTACTGCGTGCAGAAAAGTTTGCTGCAAATTTTGTTTTATGTAAAATTCTATAACATGTAAAATAGCTTTTCATTGCACCCGACCTCAAAATTAAGTTTGCACCTTGCTTAGTAGTCTCAAATCATTGCTAGTGTTTGTCTACAACCAGATAAAGCGCTTCCATTAGTATTTCAACAATTTATGTGATTTGCCCATTTTTTGTGTTTTACCTATTCCATTCAAAGCCAATTTTAAAACCATTTTGACAGTTTGCCAATCAATTCTGTTTCTCTCTCTGTGTTTGCTGGGGGGAAATTGGGATTGACCTTGTATTTTGAATTCTGCATTCCTGATACCTGTTCTCTCTCCTCCTATCTCTCTACATTGCATATTGGGGGTTTGAGGGGTGTGCAAGGGGAAAGAGTAACCACATTGCTATTTGATTTGAACATACACCCAAAAAAGTATTATTGCTATGCTGCATTGTTTTTGCTCATTATTACTCCATGTGATTAAAGAGATTGCTTAATGTGACATCACCCCATTGGTGATCATTGTATTCCTATTAAAAATAGCGTGATCATATTGTGAATATATAAATACATATTTTAACTTTGCAAACCAGCATGATTCCTGGTTCAGTGTGACCGGGGGGGGGCGGGAGGGGGGGATGGGAGGGTTCCAAGAGAGGGGCGTGATATAAGTGGTACATTGTTCAAAATAAAAGAACTTTTAGACATAAATAAATAAATAAATAAATAAGGGTTTCAGTTGTGCATTACACGCTAGGCATTGACTTAGGTGAAGTGCCGGATTGAAATCACTTACAGATTGGGGGCTCGTCTCGAGATCCTGAATTAGACATACCACTTGTGACAGTCTAATACAGCGTGCTAACTGACGGGGTTCATAAACCCTGTTGGGCTACCACACTGTGCTACACTGTGAAAAGCACCCTTCAATAGAAACACTCTAAGGAATTTGGTCTGTTTTGCAATGATAAAATAATTCCTGTAAGTCAGAAAGGAAATTAATATTTCCGGAATGGCAACCCTAGTAGAAATTAATATGCCAAAAGAACACCTACTGCACAAATTATTTGTGAGGGGTGAATGGACAGATCAGGATCAGAATGTTTCATTGCAGGAAATCAAAGAACAGGCCACTGCCACAGGATTAGGCATATGGCAGGATCAGGGTCCATTACACATGGCACTGAGTGAATTGTACATGGCCCCTAAGGTAAAAGAAGAGCAAAGTAAAATTGCCAGAATAGCGGCACATCTGTACCTCCATATTGGAGCAATACAGGAAAAATATGCCAAAAAACTAGATCTGACAAATAGGTGTGTACAATCACTAGAAAAAGCCCAAACTGATCTGGACTCTGCAGAGCAAAGGCTACAAAAGAGTCTAGAATCAGAGAATGAAACCAGACAGTACCTGGTAAAAATAAAAGGAGATCTGGATATCCTGCAGCAAGAGAAGGCAGAGCAGGATACCCAGGAAGCACAGAGAGACAATGAGGATCTCTGTGAGAAACATGACAGGCTCCACAGACAGGTCACCATGCAGGAACAACTATTAGAGACTAGTAAGGCATTGATAGAAGAGCAAAAGGGCCAGATTCTTGCATGGCACCAGGGAGCAGAGGCTGAGAGAGATGAGGTCTGCTGGGAGAGGGAAACACCTGAGCATAACATCAGGAACCCTAGTACCAGAGGCTTTCATCTCTTCAACTCCATGGACTCTGCCACCCCCATGTCCACTGGCGCACATGAGCCAAGGGCTACGGGGATGGCAGACTTCAATCTGATGAGGAATATGGGGCTCATAAATCAGCACCTCCCAGGAATGAATGGGCGGACATCTGTGTGTGGGTTCCCAAGTGCTAGGGCCATCTTCTCTGATCAGAGAGACTTCAATGAGGGGAGGGTCAGAGAAATGGATCCTCAAAAATATAATTTACCCAGAGACCAGACGGTAACAATTAGTGGCGCCTCCATGAGAGTAGGCCCACTAAGGGCATCCTGAAAACCTCTTCCCAGCTAAGACAGTGGGGGGGGGAGTACTCAGCCAATCCTGGGAGCAAAGACGAGTCAGAAGACTCTTCTGAGTGCCACAGGACCCAAGAAACTAGGCCCCCACATTCTGCCAGCCATTCCCAACCTCACAGCATCCAGGAGAGCCTAGAAGACCAGACAGGCACTTCTGGTAGCAGTACCGCTGAGTCAGAGGAGGGGTGGACCAGGGTGACCCGAACTAAGAAAGCCAACAAGGTCAAGGGGGCCTTGCTCAAGGATCTCCTAAAACAGATAAAAGCCATTAGGAGCGTCATCACGCCCTATCATAAGAATGCAAAATATTTGGTTCGGGAGCACCTTGAGCTATTTGAACAAATGAATGAAACTTTCCATTTGAAGGACAGCCAAAGCTGTATTCAATATGTAAAGTGGACCTTTTCTCCCAAGTACTCCAGCTTCTTTGCGGGGCTGGAGGATCAGAATCATTCCAGATGGTCCACCTATAGGACGGCCATCCTGAAACATTTTTCTATTCACAGGAACCCTCAGCAGGCTCGCAAGGCAGTCTAAGACTTGCAATGTGGGGAAGATCAGGCCCCACAAGAATTTGTTCAAGAGTTAAAACGTACCTTTGCGCAGACCACTAGAAGGATGCGCACTGACAGCAAAGAGTTTGTAAACACTTTCTTCCATGCTCTCCCTAAGTATCTCATGACCCACCTAGTGAGGGACTTTCACAAGAAAAGATCACTGGACTGGGTCATTGCACTGAGGTGCAAAAGCCAGTGGAAAATAAAAATAATCCCAAAAGCCCCAAAACAAGCCCCATCCCTGCTGCTGCTAAAGTGGCAGAGGTGAAGGTTGCCCCCATTTTAGATTTAAAGATGGGGGGACTAAAAACCTTCCCGCACAGAATCAAAACAACCCCAAACCCAGAAGGCCCTCGGGCCAATCACAAACAGGGAGACAGGGCGGTAATCCCACAAATGGGACCCCTAACTCCCCTGACTACATCAGCCCAAGCCACAAGGGCAAATGACCCATCCTAGGTTATGTATGGACTTTGTGAAGCAAAAGAATAGATAGAAAACCTAGTCATACAGCCGCTCTCTGTATGGACCCAGCAAGGGTCTTGTAGTTCTAAGCAGGTTGTCTTGTAACGGTAGTGAATCTCTTTTTCAACTGTATCAGTTCAATAAAGATACAAACGAATTCAGAGTTTTGGTAAGAAAAGTATATTTATCAAAAACGGATTTCAAGAAAAACATTTTTTTTAATTGATTTTTTATTTTTTATTTTTTCTTGAAATACGTTTTTGATAAATATACTTTTCTTACCAAAACTCTGAATTCGTTTGTATCTTTATTGAACTGATACAGTTGAAAAAGAGATTCACTACTGCTACCAGACAACCTGCTGGACCCCGTACCAGCCAGAGTGGGTGTTCCAACTAGAGCGCCAGGTCCAGAACATGGCACAGGATCTGGGTTGCATGCTGAGGGCTCAACAGAACCCTCAGATGAGCATGGCGGCGCAGAATGCCTCAAATCCAGGACCTGGTGCTCCAGAGCAATGACGGGGGAAGAACCCCGACAACCCACCCGTTCCCAGGGAGAAGGCACAAGGGGAAGGGGGGTGTAAAGCCTTTGAGGAAGCTTCCTTCCCCACTTGTAAAAAGCCACTGGAAAACCAGGAACTGGAACCAAAATCTCCTGCCCCCAAATGTCTGCCACCCAAGAAGCAGAGCGGGGATAGGAGAAATAAAGAGCCCAAAAAGACCCATTTTGAGGAGGAGGTACAAATCTTCCAATTTGAAAGAGATGGATCCTTAGAGGATCCTGGGAAAAGGATCTTCTCCTTCACAGATGGGGGAACTCCTCCCAAAGAAAAATGGGTCCCAGAGGATCCAAATCCAGACTGGGTAGATGTGGAGAACGAGTAAGAACTGCCCATCATCAAACCCCAGAATCACCGGCACAGAAATCCCCTGGTTCAAACCCATCCTGGTGACTGCCTCCAAAAAGGGGGGGGGCAGCCCAGAACAAGGGGAACCCAAAACTTCCCCCATGTCTAGCTATTACCTTTTTCTTTCAGATTCCCAAGACTCCAAACAGAATCCTGCCCAAATCACCTTCCTGTCAGTGTCCAAAACCAAGAAACTAACACACCAGTTGTCCAAAAATGTACATTATCTTTGCCCCCTTGAGGAGAAGGAGGGCAGATTCTATGCCCCGGTCCAAATACAGGGGCAGTGTACAATTTTGGCACTGGTGGACACTGGATCCCAAACTACCCTTCTGTCAAAAAGGGCCTTTGACCAACTGAATTCGGGAAGGGGGGAGAAATACCAAATTCCTCTCACCCCTTTTCCTGGACAACTTCAGAACTTCGACGGGAAGGAAATTCCCATCGAGTGGACTGCTGATTTGGACATTAAAATTGGGCGAGAGAAGGTGAAGCACCTGGTCATAGTTGTGACTCCAGAGGGCACATCTTGTTTACTAGGGAATGACATCCTGCGTAGGTTGTCACCCCTCATAGATTGTGTAAACAAGGTCCTCTGGACCCAGACTAGCCGACCAATAAAATTGAAACAGAGTGTCAACCATTTTAGTTTAAACGGCACATGCCACATGGTTGAACAAAAATCTGACCAAATAGAATTTCACTTCCAGAATAATCAAATCCCAGACGTGACAGTAATTGCAGTAAGACTACAAACTGGTGATGGAGGGTCCTCTCTATTTCTGAAAATCAACCTTCCTTCCAGTCTAAGGTGGCATTCCACACTGAAAGGAAACACTCTGAAATTCTTTACAAATTCACAAAATCACAATCGGAACATCCCACTCCTATAGTCCAGAAGGAGGAGAAATCAGCTAAAGGTCTGGCTGATATTCAGAAAATTGGGGAGCAGTTGTTCATCACTATTCAGTTAAATGAGGGGAAGGACTCTGTTCTCGCCCGAGTGTGTGTGAACAATGGTAAGAGCTTCATCAGCGAGACCATGTTCCGCAAACTCCCAAAAGATCCAGCCATTCCCACATTTAAACTGATAGACAAATGGGAAATGGACCTGGAAACACCCAATTCCAAACATCTCCTGCCTAGCAGGTGTATGCTCAGAATTTCCATAGGCAACAAGAGCATAGTCCATAATTGTTGGGTCGTGCGAGATGTCCCTGCTGCATTTTACTTAGGCAGTGACCTTCTCAATCGCTTTGCCATTAGTTTGGACCTAATAAACTTCAAAGCCCGGTCTCGATTAGCAGGTAATCCCATGAACATTGATGAACCAGAGAAAGCATTTAGGTCAGCACAACTGCTGCCTTATGCAGTTGAAATTCAGATTGGAGAGGTAGTCACCATCCCAGAAAGGACCCGACAATTCTCACTGGAAGTGAAAGTTAAAAGAGGACAGATACTGAAAAACCCTGACGCCTATGTCCATCTGAACGCTCATTTCCAACAGCAAGGGTTGGGGTAAACCCAACACCACTAGTCCACAAAGAACACAACACCATTCCAATAGAGGTGGATAACAGTGACTTAAAGAGTATCACTCTGGCCCCAGGCACCATTATTGGAATGATGACTGACTTTTTTCCATAGATTTAGGTAATGAACTGTTAGGACCAATCCCCAAGGACTGTTTTCACAGTGATAGCGACAATGACGCAACACCAGACAGGATCTTCACCGGCATGGGGGGAATTTCCTGGTGTACACTTACTGCCCTTATGGTAAGGAATATGTGACCTGTGACTTCAGGAGGGATGAGGTGATCTTCCAAGTCCGCGAGGACTGCCTTCTCCACCTGAAGCCACCAGTCCAAATCAGCACTTTGACCAGGAACTTCTCCACCCAGCTGGAGGAGGCCACTGAGATAGCAAAACCTGAAGTCTTTCCAGGATTCAGGCAGATGGTTGAAGAGAGAGTCAACCTAGACGATGTCTGTGAGACTCTGGAGCAAAACCAAAAATTGAAACAAGTTTTCTTAGATTTTCAAGATCTCTTTGCGGTGGACTCATATGACTGTGGTCGCACCGACATCCACACAACAACAATTCCCATGGACCTCGGAATGACTCCAATGTTTTTGAAGCAATATTGCTTGCCTCTAGCATCAATCTAGCATCAATGGATTCACTTACTGAAATAATTAAGAACCTTGAGTCCCATGGGATAATTTGTCCAGTCAACAGCACCTTCAATAATCCGATGCTGGGGATTTTGAAGCCAAACGGCCAGTGGAGACTCTGTGCTGACCTTAGGGAGCTCAACAAACGGGTCCATACTTCCCGATGGCCTCTTCCCTACATTGACCAAGGGCTGGCCCAGATCCAGGGGTCACAGGTATTCACTGCAATAGACCTGACCAATGGGTACTGGACTGTACCTGTCAGTAGGGAGGACCAATACAAGCTGGCCTTACCTTCGGGGGGGGCATCAATACACTTGGACCCAGACTCCCTTCGGATACATCAACTCCGGCAATGAATTTAACATTTTTCTACACAAGGCCATGCCCGACCTGGGTGAAAAGGGTAACCTGGCCTATGTAGATGATGTTTTAGTCAAAAGCTCGACTGTGGAGGAACACATAGTGGAGATCAGTTATGTTCTGACACCGTTGAGGGTTGCCGGAGCAAAACTCTCCTTTCAAAAGGCACAGTGGTGTAGAACCTATGTAAATTTCTTGGGGCATGAAATTACTCCTCAGGGTCTCTGTCCCCAGGAAAAGAAACTGGAAGCACTCCCGAAATTAAAAGACCCAACAACTCTGCGGGAACTAAGGAGCCTTCTTGGACTGACTAATTACAGCAGAATGTTCATTGAGAATTACGCAGAGATCACAAGACCCCTGACCCATCTTTTGAAGGGGGGTATCAAGTGGGAGTGGGGTCCAGAACAAGCCGAGGCAGTAAGACAACTCAAAAGAAGCCTCTCACAAGCGCCTTCCCTGGCATTCCCTGTCAAAAACAAGGAGTTCTTCTTGGAGACAGGGTTTCTCAAATACATGCTTGATGGCAGTATTATATCAAAAGCATGACAAGGTCAATAAACTAATCTCCTATGCGAGTAAGACTTTATCCTATGTGGAGAAAAAATTCAATGATTGTGAGAAGGCGCTCCTGGCAACGTTGTGGGCATTGAAGAATTACCGCCCGTTTATCCAGGGGGAACACATCATAGTGGAGACTACACACCAGCCTCTGCAATATCTCCAAAGTGACAGAATCCGGCCCGGAAATGTGAGTAATTCCCGAATTACTTCATGGATTCTGTCAATGCAAGGCTTTCCTGTGGAGGTCCGATATGGCCAAAACAAGAAGAGTCTCCTCGCGCAAGGTCTGGCGGACTTGCATGATTGTGCCAGATAAAACTGTCTCGAGGACGAAAGTCTTAAAATCAAGGACAACATGGAGGCATACCTTAATTCCCCACACAAAGTCTTTGAAGAAGACCAGTGTGAGGGAATGTCCACTGTCTATGTGGATGGATGCTCCTACCTTGTTGACAACAACAGGGAGAAAGAACTTGTGGCCGGCGTAGGGAATGCATGGGTGAATGATGCCCCAGAACCCTCCGCTGGGTGCAAAATCAGTCCCCAAATTAGTCAAGTGGCAGAGCTGGTGGCTGTGCATCAAGCCATCCACACTGCTGTCCAACACCAACTCCACGAACTGGTCATAATCACAGATTCGGATTATGTACGGAACAGGTTCATGGAGCACCTGGTTAATTGGAAAACCAGAGGCATGTTATGTGCTAATAATAAACCATTGAAACATGGGAAATTAATCCAAAATATTAATGATCTGGTCACCTCAAATGGGATGACCATCTACTGGAAAAAGATCAAGGGTCATTCTAAAGTAGAGGGACCAGAGAAAACTGGAAATGACCTAGTTGACCAGCTGGTCAAAACTGGAGCCATCCAAGGGGATCTACTTGAGATTGAGTCCCTGTTGGGGGAAATCCAGGTCACTGCTATCACTAGGTCCCAGACAAATGCTCACAATGAACTCTCAACTGCCCAATTGAGTAAGGAGACCCCAGATGCTGATTTGATTACGGCTCAAAAAGGGGATTTAATAATTGGTACGTTTTATCAACACATTGAGGACCTTGAGAACTTTCCCTGACGGATACCGATTACATAGGTAAAGAGGACCTCAGAGTGTTGATGAAATGTCCAAAAATATTCTGAATCCAAGACAGTTTGTTGGTGAGGAGATCCCTAGCTGGCCATGACCAGTGGGTGGTCCCTACCTCATTCCGAAGCCTGATGCTAAGTCACGCCCATGATGCAGCCACAGCTGGTCATCGGGGGTTTCATATGACACTAGAAATCTTGAGAGGTTGCATACTGGCCACACATGGGGCAGGCCCTCGACCAATACTTGAAGGGGTGTCTTGTGTGTGCACAATTTCAACCAACATCCCTCACACCGTGTGCCTCTCCAAAAGAGGGGGAGGACACTGCCTTGGTCAGATTTGCAAGATGATTTTATCGGGCCTGTGATTCGCTCCACTAGGGGGAACAAGTACATGTTGACCGTGACATGCTTGTTCACTAAATGGGTGGAATGTCTCCCAGCCACAAACGGCAAGGCAGAAACAGCAGCTGCCCTGATGATCAACCACATCTTCTCGTGTTTTGGACTACCCCAAAGGATCGAGTCAGACCGAGGTAGTCACTTCACTAGCGAAGTGATGACAAAGATGTGGGAGATACTTGGGGTCAAAAGGAAACTACACATTGCCTACCGGCGATTCTCTAGTGGTGGAGTTGAGAGATACAACAAGACATTTGTGAGCATATTAAAAAAGTTTGTGGCAGATTCTGGGCCAAGTTGGGACATCCGACTACCTCTTGTCCTGATGGCCATCAGATCTACCCCTTCTTCTGCTACTAAAATGTCACCGTTTGAGCTGATGACTGGACGAAGGATGCTGCTTCCCGAGCATCTGCTCTACAGAAGCCAAGAGCAGACCTTGATAAATGCCTCCACAACTCATGAGTATGTTGAGAATCTGAGAAAACACCTTCAGCATGCTTTTGCCTATGTTCAGCGGAATCTAGAAATATCTGCAGACAGTATAAAGACCCAATATGACCTTAAGACAACTAGAAAAGAATACCAAGTAGGAGACCGGGTCTACTTGTACAATTTCCAAAGGAACCAGCCAAACAGCGCAAATTTCTTCCTAGCTGGCGGGTCCTTTTGCAATTGTAGACAGAATCTCACCAGTCGCCTACAAAATACATATCCCAAAGGCAGTTTGGCAGAAGGGGAAGATAAGTGGGTCCACATCAACCAGCTGAAGTGTTGCCATCCTAGGCACACTCTGCATCAACTAGAGGATTAATCTGGAAATCCAGAGGGGGACATTCCAGCTCCCTAGAAAATTCTGATTGTAAAAAACCAATTCATCTGTTATAATCAGTAATAATTATAAACGGGAAAGATTGTCATTTATATATCAATTGTATGTGTCTGCCCCACTACATGAATAGTGGTGGGGAAATGTCTACAAATATACTCTGTTTTGTAATCATAGGACTGAAACTATGGCTGCTAAGCACCAAAGAGGACCACTCTGGGACCAGGAGGAAAAACCCAAGGGGCCGGGGTATCACTCCATACTCTCATCCGGAACCGGCGAGGAGAACCTGCCGATCCATCACTGATGGGAGAAGCAGATGAATTTTTCCACTTGGACCAAAAACAAAAACTGAACATCCCAAATCTCCCGACTTCCCCTTGACGGTCAAAAGTCAAGTCGAGAGGGGGGGCTTGTGGGATGTATTAACCCACTTATGCTCAGTCCTGCGACATCACTGTGTGCTGATGGTGCCAGAATCATCAAAATGGCCGCAAAATCCCTATGCGCTCCAAAACCTATGAAAATTGTGCTCTACAAAGCACAAAAAGATGGCTGCCAAATCTACCATGCCTGTTGTCACTGGTGGAACAGAGAGCGCACTGCTGAAACATGTCATTGGGCTGCCCAACTAGTAAAAATGGATTCTGCGTGAAAAGCAGTGCTTGCTGAAGAAATACAGAATCTTGCATTTAAATCTTTTCTTGGTTGCTGAAAATGGAAAATGCTGGTCCAAAACACCCACAAACATCCAATCTTCTTGCTGGGTGTCACATTTACTGAATTCAAGAAATCATTGTGAAATTGCAATATCCTGGAAAGCTGAATTGATCATCAAAATATTCACAGCCAAAGTGTGCCTGCCTGTGAAATCTGTCAGAATATGGGTGCAGTAACAGCGGCCGCCTGTATGACAGCTGTTAGTAGTTTGCATCAGAGGTTTAAACTTGTGCAATTGAAATCAAATGTCTGGAAACTAAGTGACCTGTTATTAAGATGAACCTATGTTGTAACTATTTAATTTCCATGGTTTAGAAGCTGGAATAAGAGTTCTAGCTGCTTGTTTGAAAATTGCAAGTTTTGTTTTAAACCAGGAAAAATGTAATAAAATGACATTGAATTTAAGCTGAACTCAAAGCCACCAAAACAGTTCCACAGCTTCCCCCAAAAAAAGGCATCTCCGTTCTGCTTCCCACCAAGGCCAGGAAATCACACCTTTGTGAGAATTAGATTAGGGGAGGGGATCTTGGGCTGCAGCAGAAGGGGACAATGGACTTTCTCTGGTTGAAAGGATATGCAGATTGTGAAGTGTCAAAAGTGGCCTCTCCCAGAAGGAAGGGGGTGGATTACTTCAGAGCTGCCAGGAGGAAAAGGAGGTGAGGACAGGCAACCATTTGTGGATTCACAAGCACAGAAAGCATATTTTTTAAAAGACTGATAAATGACTGTGCACATTTTGAAAAATTATAGAGCAGCATTGTTAATGTGATATTTGGGTGCACATTTTAAAAGATGCCAGAACTCGGTGCGATGTTCTGGGAAGGCACAGTGAAAATTCTGGTTTTGCAGCAAATGGATTTATGTTAGAAGCATGAAACTTCACACGCTTATGCCCATAAACCATGCGCACATGTGTACAAAATTTTTGACAAACTAGATATTGTGTTCCGGAGAAAAAGTGCGAAATTCTGTCACATCCAGACCCAAGATCCTACCGCGACAGGGGTTGGAAGAGCACTTGCTCCACAAAATATGTGATCTAGATATGTTCTTGTTGTAAAGTTTGCAAAATTGTAAATATGTATTATACGAAAAGTAGATTTCATGTTCAAAAGCCAAGGGGAGGATTCCCTGACTCATAAAACCACATCATCATGGTGACACCCTCTTTTCTCCTCCAATCAAGGGATAGGGAGACTTTAGCCTATATCCAGCCAAGGGGACGCACTTAGGATAATCCAGTACACACACCCCTTTACCAAATGCATGAAAAGAGACAGCTGAGGACTTAGAAAGACACACAGATTCCCCACCAACCGATTGCTGGCGGAGCACCTTGCAAGAGAACTTGACATCTTCCCTGCTCCAGACTCCACAAACTTGGCAAGCAGAAAGGCCCATTTCAATAGCTGAACCATTCTCAGCTAGGCCTTAAAATTCCAGAAACCAGAATTTACCCCAGACATCTAAGGGGAACGAAAGAACAGCTGGGCTGTGCTCTCCTGCTTTCCTGCTAAGAATTATCACCAGAATCCAAAGATCCAACCCAATAGTGCCGTGCTGTGACCAGAAAGCTGTGAACCAGAGCCATTGCCGACCCTGTCCAATCCGGTGTGCCCAGCAGCCTGTCTCAGTCCGGTGTGCCCAGCAGAATTTCTGACCAGAATCCCTGATTTTGACGGACCAGAATTCCTGACGGTTCTATTCAAACCTATATAGTGAGTATCCTTAGTATAGGACTGTCACTAGTCTATGTACTATCCATAGCAATCCCTATCCAAATCCATCCTATCTATCCTCAGAACTGCATTGTTAGAATATTTTTGAATTGCCTGAACTCTCTAGCTCATCCCTACTATCTTCCTTCTGTAATAATATTGTTAAACCGATCTTTGCACTGATATATTTCATCTGGAGAAGGCAAGCGTCTCGGCAGGCAAAAACCTGATCCAGAGATGTCCTGGTCTGGTGGCTGTGCTGTCGTGTAGTATTTGCTTCTTCATAGTCTATCCCTAGTGTAAAGAAATCCTGTTTGTCTTTTAAAAAGCGCATCCTTGTTTTCCATTTGTCTGTATCTGAAAAAATGACCTCCACGTAAACGTCCATAACTTCTTCAATTGTCGTGCTAGAAAAGAAATGTAAGTGTCGGCTCGTAGCTAACATCCTAAGCTTTCCTTGTAGTTCTCCCGGAATCGCGATTACCGCGTGCAGAAAAGTTTTAGGTCAAATTATATAACGTGTAAAACAGATTTTCATTGCACCCGACCTCAAAATTAAGTTTGCACCTTGCTTAGTAGTCTCAAATCATTGCCAGTATTTGTCTACAACCAGATAAAGCAGCTGCCATTAGTATTTCAACAATTTCTGTAATTTGCCCATTTCTAGTGTTTTACCTATTCCATTCAAAGCCAATTTTAAAACCATTTTGACAGTTTGCCAATCAATTCTGTTTCTCTCTCTGTGTTTGCTGGGGGGAAATTGGGATTGACCTTGTATTTTCAATTCTGCATTCCTGATACCTGTTCTCTCTCCTCCTATCTCTCTAGATTGCATATTGGGGGTTTGAGGGGAGTGCAGGGGGAAAGAGTAACCACATTGCTATTTGATTTGAACATACACCCACAAAAGTATTATTGCTATACTGCATTGTTTTTGCTCATTATTACTCCTTGTGATTAAAGAGATTGCTTAGTGTGACATCCCCCCATTGGTGATCATTGTATTCCTATTAAAAATAGTGTGATCATATTGTGAATATATAAATAAATATTTTAACTTTGCAAATCACCCTAATTCCTGGTTCAATGTGACCGGGGGGTTCCAAAAGAGGGGCGTGATATAAGTGGTACATCGTTCAGAATAAAAGAACTTTCAGACATAAATAAATAAGGGTTTTAGTTGTGCATTACACGCTAGGCATTGACTTAGGTGAAATGGCGTATTGAAATCACTTGCAATGTAGTGAAGAATGCATAATTTATTTATTTAGGTTTGTAAAGCGCACTGCAGCCCACCAGCATCGAGGCTCTAAGATGAGTTTAAGAAGGCTTGATTATGGGCTACATGAGTGCCGCCCGCTGAGGGTTCTTGAACATAGTAAAGGTTTCTACAACATAGGAGTGACATGCTGCATGGTTACAGGCGCAGAAGTGGTCAATTCAGGTTAGCACAATATATTCAAACAAAGAGCCTGGTTTTGATCGCTTTACGGAAGGCTGTGTGGGAGTCAATGCTCCTGATGTGTGGGGGTAGGGCGTTCCAGTTGTACGCAGCCTGAGTGGGGAAGCTACACCCACTGGCACCCACCGGCACGCGTTTTGTGGGTTTTGGGGACGGTGATCAGGTTAGTGTATGGCGTTCTAGCAGGCCTGGAGGAGAGAGGTTTGGTGATGTGATCCAATGGGCCAGGTAGGGAGGGGTGAGATGATGGTGGCACTTGTGGGTAAGGGCCAAGGTCTTGAAGATGATTCTCTGCTTAATTAGAAGCCAGTGGACCTGTCTCCTGAGTCCTGAGATGTGGTCTCTGTGTGAGAGACCTGTGGTGGCACTGAGGGCATTAATTTGAGCAATCTGTAGTTTCGCTATGTTTTTTCCTGATGTTCCAACCATAAACATGCACACAGGACAGCGGCACAGGGCTGAGGGTCAGCAGTCAAGGTCCAGGGCTTGCCATTGCTGCTGCATGTGGGCGCATGCATGCGTAGCTAGGTGAAAAGGCAAGCCCTGCCTGGGGGAGTGAGGACACAGTGAAAAAAGACCCCAATTTGAATTTCAACAATCGGGCCAGACCGGCTGGCGTTTATTGAAATTCAAATTGGTGTTTTGGCAAGTAGCTTGCCCCTGACAAGGGTTTCCCGGCAGAGCCCCCAGCTTCGCTGAGGAAAGCAGGGGGTTCAATGATCTAATATGTTGTCCTGCTTTCCCCAGCCGTCACTTGTGCGTTTGCAAGGTTTTTGCTCAGTCCGTTTTTTCTTTTTTCTTGCTTCAAAGGGACACACTGCCCTCAAGACATCAGAGTGGCACCATCTCTGCAGAAGACAATGCTTTAAAGGATCATATCTTGTCCCTGGTTGACCACTTTTATAGCACACACACTGTGCTCCTCTAGTTCACATGCCCATTCTGGATATTCTCAGTGTTCTTGCTCATGCTGGTAAGATAGCTCAGTGGGTTGAGCGCTTGCTGCTGTGATCTGAACGTGAACTGCAGGTCGCCGGTTCAAATCCCAGCAAGGCCAGCTCAGCCTTTCATCCTTCTGAGGTCGATAAATGAGTACCAATTTCGGTCGAGTGAAATTGTATGTAAATATGTGCTCTATAAAGCGCTTTGGATAAAGGCGCTTTATCATTATCATTACATTTGCACTATAAAATGTCTACAGAAAGACTCAGCTGAGAAAGGAACCCACAGCCCCAAATGCAATCTGCACAGACCTTCCAGAAAAGCTTCCGCAGCCATATGCGAGATGCACAAAAAGGCATTGCGAACCGTGGGTATTAATGGCACACTTGTGAAATGGCACCTACAGCAGATGCGATCGGGACACAATATGGACACTGTATCATTTTAAAGTGCATGAAATGGCAGGTGCCCATTACCAGTCAATGACACAGGCAACATCTGAACAAATTGCCCATGAAGGACGAAACCAGGAGTGAACTTAACTGGTGCTGTGTGTGTGCTGGGCGATATATCGAATTTTGGATATATACCGATATATATGTTCAATATCGATATAGGATTAGACAATATCGTTAACATCAAGATACATACATATATACAACATAATTGCTTGCTGTATAAATGCACGATTTTACCTCCCCCTGGCCACTTTGGACTACTCTGCCCGTGTCAATTTGGGAAAAGTATACACATTGCCCTTTTATAGGCGCTCACCTACTTTTCTCTGTGGCACCCTATATGCCCCCCACAAAATTTGCTTCCTGGAGATCCCACTGCACAGGAGCCCTGTATAGTAGAGAACTCAGGGCAGAGAATCACAACAGGAAAGTGGCAGGGCAGAGAATCATAACAGGAAAGTGGCACACATGAAACCCCGTGGATTTAAAAGGGAATGTTTTGGAGGCATGACTACATAATAAATGCACCTATTTTTTGTAAAATAATTTTGATACGGAAGGGGGGTGAGGGGGGAACGTAGGGGGAGGGAAGCACAATGGGGGAATGGCGCAGGAAAGGATGGAGGTGGTGCTGTTTGCACAAACGGGCTACCACAGGGGAATAGGTATTGAACCTAAAGGGGCATGGCCCCGGGGAGAAAACGGGACGCCTTGAAAAGTGGTAAGGAGACGGTAGGGACCAAGGGATGGTTAGGGAGGAAGCAGATTTATTTAATTAAATATTTAATTGTTGCGGAAATGAAAGTGTTAATTATTAATTGGTTTGTTTTAAATAGTTTGTCAGTCTGTAAAACCAGGGAGCCAGGTAAGCGGTTATTTGTAAGCTTTGACCTGTCACATTAAAGCAACCTTTTCCACTCTAAACAAGTCTGGGTTTTTGTGCAATAAGTCAAAAAGAGGGTCCCGGGGGGAACGCAAAGCGTTTCCCCCCGGGGTTATTTTGACGCTGCACAGGCCAGCGAGATGGTTTGCGCGCGGAGCACCCCTCCCCAGGGTACTTAAGGGTCAGGGAAGGTTTGGGAAGCAGGCGACGGTTGGGGACTGATCAGTCCTGTCACCTGCTCCCGAGCCTTCCCTGATTTGGGCCTGCGAGGGGGGTTTGGAGTTGGAGGTGAGGAGGGGAGCAGAGTAGTTGTAGTGGGTGGTGGGGTAGGCAGTTAGTTTAAAAAAAAAAAAATGTCTTACTTGTTTAGCAGGAGTTTCTGTGGGTGCTCTGCTTTCTGGAGCGTTGCCCAGCGGGTGGGTTGCATTTCCAAGCTTTCAAGTTTATCCATTGAGCGGAACGTTTGTTTTCTGTCTCCAGGGGGTTTAGATTGGTGTGAGTAGGTTTCTGAGTGGGTGTCAGGCACTTCCAGGTTCTGGTTTTCTTTTCGTGAGAGGGTTGTTAAAGGTGCCAGCGAACGTGTTTGTTAAGCATTTTGCTTTATTGGCATCTTGTTCCTGTTTATATTACTCTGCTTCTGAGCCCGTGTGTTCTCGAGGCTATATGCGCCACTTACGCACGTTTGAAGCATCAGGCCAGAGGGGGCAGTGCAGTAAAAATAAAAGGGGCCGCGTCAGTATTGTGTGCCTTCCAGTTAGGAGTGGCACTCTCCCCCGTGAGGGCTGAATAACAAGTAACTGTTTTGGCTAGTGCTCATAGTTTTCTGGTTTTGGGTGCCCTGATATGGGGGCAGGTTAGGAGAGAAGGGAGGGGGCTTTTTAGGGCAGGGGTATTTAATTAGGTGAGTGGTAATAAATATTTTTTTTACACATTTAAAAAAAAAAAGAATTAGAATATTTGTTCTATATTTCTATATTGGAATTATAGAATTTAATTACATTTTCTCTAGGAAATTAATTCTCATATCTCAGTTTTATATTTTGAGTTTCCCATTTCCAGGGGTATTTTATTTATTGCGCTGTCATATTATTGCGCGCACTATGGTGGGTCAGGGAGCCAGCAAGAAGGCTCTGGTAGATGCAAAGGCTTTGAGGGAGGCCCTTGAGATCATTAGTAGGGCATCTAAGGCCCAATTGGAAGGGGCAGTGGTGGAGGTCATTGGTGAGGGGGAAGTAGTTAGGGGTAGGCCCCAGCATAGAGCAGCGGTGGATGGGGCTCTTGTGGCAGTGGTGGCTTGTACCCCTGCGGCAGGCAGAGGAGGTGACTGGGAATCTAGGGGCAGGAAGATGAGGAGGGAGATTGGTAGGAGAGCATCTAGGGGAGAAGTGTTTTTGGCTGGGGAAGGAGACAGTGATGGTTTGCATTATGAAAGGGAGGAAGTGGGGGATGTCAGGAGTGTCCAAAAAGGGGTAGGACAAGGGGGCAGGGAAGTTGGGGATGACGGGGCGCAAGGTGGGGCATCAGGCCAGAGGGGAAAAGGGGGGAAATACCTGCAGAAGAGTGCAGGTGGGAGAAGGAGAGAGAGGTCCCCATCAATTAGTGTGTAACGGCCCCCCAAGCAAAACGGAGGTCAGGCGGAGGGCGCTGCGCAGCTCCCGCTTTTATGGAGCATGAGGATGGAGAGGGTTTAGGAGCAGCCCCTCCTCGGTCATGGCGAGAACAGTCTAGAGGGCGCAGCACGGCCCCTAGCGACGAGGACCACAGGGTGGAGGAGAGAACACCTCGCCCGAGAGAAGAGGACCAGGAAGGGGTTTCTGCAGCCCCGCTGAGAAGACAACAAAGGAGTGGTGGGGCGGACGCCCTGGGCTCTCAAGAGGAGGAGCTACTCACCCCGAGCATGAGCTTGCATCAGCAATGGTATTTCAGGGATGATGAAGTTGGGTGGAGGAATATGTGGGGCAGCGGGAGGATGAAGGTTATAGGGCGGTCAGAAGGAGGGGCAATGGGAGAAGGGGTTTGAATTGGGATTGTGAAAGACAGGAGCAGGGGGATTGGGGGGCAAGAGGTCGGGGGAACAATTGGCTAGGTGAGACTGCTGACATGTTTTGTCCCCGCAGTAGGAGCCCAGTAAGAAAGGAGATGAGGAGCATCCGAGTGGAGGCCAGACCACTGGCAGGCAATGGCAGGTCAGAAAGAGGTGAGCGGGAAGGGGACTGGTCAACTGCATGCCAGAGGGGGGATATGAGAACGGGGGCAGGAAATGAAAGGTCTGGTCTGCAAGGGGTAAGGAGGGTGATTGGCGTACAGGCTATTGGAGCCTTGGTGGGTGAAAAAGGAAATTGCTCAGTGGAAGTACAAACGGACAAGGTGGTAGAGTCATTGGTGCTCGAGGCACAGGTTTCAAAAGAAAAAGAAGCTTAAGTGAAGGGTAAAGAGAAAAAGCTACCTTACATGGGCATTACAAAACCTTTGGGGGCACACTTGATGGCAGCAACTAAAGAAAAGATTCAGGCAGGGGGATTTGTGGATGTGTTTAAACTGCTTCATAGCGAAGTGAGAGCAAAGGAGGGCGTCTAAGGAAGAGGAGAGAGGGTTGGCCTCGCGCCCAAGAGTCCCGGTGACAATTGAAAACTGGGCGTCAGCATTTATTATTTACGCTAGTGTATATTGTGAGAAATTTCCAGAGCGGTGTGTGGCTCTGTTAAAATATATGGATGTGATCAGGAAGGCGTTTACAAGTTTCAGGGGCTTTGCTTGGGTGTGTTATGATGAGGCATTCAGAGCAAGAATGGCTGAGGACAGTCAGGCTGTTTGGGGGGAGATAGACATGGATTTATGGCTGCAATGGATGGCGCCAATGAGGCCTGCCCCGACCTTGCACACAGCAAGTGGGCTGCCTGTGCCTTTCCGGCCCTTTCTTGGTCGCCCCGCCCAGGAGGGGGCAGGGAGAGGAGGTAGAGGGCAGTCCTCAGCAGCATGTTGGGCTTTTAACAAGGACGGCTGCACAAGGAATTTCTGTAGGTTCAGACATGAATGTTGCAAATGTGCAGGGAAACACTCTCTCAATCAGTGTTTCCAACAGGGAAACAGAGGTAAGAGGAGAGGATCTGGCAGAGGGGTTGTGGGGAAAGGCTTTTACTCCAATTAAGTTGAACGTGCTGGAGAAGTGGCTGGAACTATATCCAGACAGGGAAGGGGCTAACATTTTGAGTGAGGGTTTTTGTCATGGTTTCATGCTGTGTTATGAGGGGCCAAGGGTGCGTGGGTGGGTGAAAAATTTGAAGTCAGCCAAAGAAAATGTTGAGGTGGTAAGACAAAAATTGGACAAGGAAATAGCGGCAGGGAGGAGAGTAGGGACATTTGATGATCTGCCGGGTGATTTGGTTGTATCCCCGCTGGGTGTTGTGCCTAAGAAAGTCCCGTTGGAGTTCAGATTGATACACCATTCGTCATGGCCCGAGGGCATGTCCGTCAATGATTTCATTGCCCCTGAAGAATGTGGGGTGGTATATGCAAGTGTGGAACAGGTGGTGGATTTGGTGAGGAAAGCGGGGCGTGGGCCTTCATGGCCAAATGTGACATTAAGGCGGCTTTCAGGTTGTTGCCGGTGCACCCGAAGGATTTTTGGCTGTTGGGTTTGCAATTTGAGGACAGGATATACATCAACAAAGCGCTGCCAATGGGGTGTGCAATTTCCTGCGCCTTGTTTGAGCATTTCAGTTCTTTCTTACAGTGGGTATTTTCATATAGTTCAGGTTGTGAAAGTGTGCTACATTATCTAGATGATTTTCTGTTTATAAGCGGGGCGGAAGGAGAAAGAGGGCGAAGAGATGCTGAAGTTATTCCAAGCTTTGATGGGGATCTGGGTGTGCCTCTAGCGGAAGACAAAACAGAAGGGCCGGCAGTGGTGTTGACGTTTCTAGGAATTGAACTGGATTCACTGGCTATGACCTCATGCTTGCCGCACGACAAGGTGAGCAAACTGGTAGGATTGCTGGAGAAAACGGTTGGGGCAAAGAAATTGATGCTACTGGAAATGCAGAGTTTGGTAGGACATTTGAATTTTGCATGCAAGGTGGTGTCCCCAGGGTGGACTTTTTGCAGAAACATGGCGTGGTCTATGGCAGGAGCAAAGTGCCCGCATCATCAGATAAGAGTAAAAGGTGCAGTGTGGGAAGATTGTAGAATTTGGCTGCGTTTTTTGGAGAGCTTTAACAGAGTGTCTATGTGGTTGCAGGGAGAACTGGTGTCGTGGGAAGTTCAGATCTTTTCAGATGCAGCAGGTGCAGGAGGTTTTGGAGTGTTTTGGGGAGGAAAGTGGTGCGCGGAGAAGTGGGCATCGCTTTGGTTGAGGGAGGAAGGAGCATTGCATTCCTGGAATTCTTTCCCTTGTTGGTTGCACTGGAGTTGTGGGGGAAGGAGTTGCAAACCAAGAAAGTGAATTTCAACATTGACAATAAATGCGTAGTTCATGTAGTGAATCGGCAGTCAGCAAGGGATCAGAGGGTGGCGAGGTTGATGAGAATTTGTTCTGCGTTGCATGGATTGGAATGTGGTTTTCAAGGCAACACATGTGCCTGGGAAGGATAATGGCATCGCTGATGCATTATCTCGTTTTCAATGGCAGAGATTCCGTGGATTGGCTCCAGATGCGGATCAGGAGGGGCAGCGGATTCCGGAGGAGCTGTGGAAAATAGGAAGCTGAGAGCGCTTGCATTGGTGGAGGGTTCTCTTGCTCCGGCATCTAGAGAGGCCTACAGGAGGGCTTGGGAGGATTTTATATGAGGGGGAGCTTGTAGTTGGAAAGGTTGGGGGGACGCGGAAGAATGGAGAAGGGACAATGTCACTGATTTCCTCTTGAGTTGCATGGATAGGGGCTGGTCTAGGGCAACTATAACAGGGAAACTGGCAGGGATTGCTTTCTATGGGAAGTGGTTTTGGGGTTTTCGGCCGAGCGGGGGAGAAATGGCAAACAGGATATTGGAAAGATGGGCAAGGGAAAGCAAGAAGGAAAAAGATAAGAGGCGACCGATATCGGCCGAATTGCTAGTCAGGCTGTGTCAGGCTGTGGGGGGAATTTGTTGGTCGGCCTGGGAAGGTGAATTGTTTGCAACTTGTTTTACTTGGCTATTCTTTGGGGCTTTTAGGGTTTCTGAGTTGGTGGGGGGGATAAGAGGAGTTGGTGGGCTGCAATGGGAAGATGTTCAGTTTACTGAGGTAGGTTTGGACATCAAGATCAGGAAGTCTAAAACAGATCAGAAAGGAAAGGGCTCTTGGGTTTTGCTGGGGCGTGGGAGTAAGGATTTATGCCCGGTTTGGACAGGTTTGACTTGGAAGGAGCGTTGTGGGGGTAGGTCAGGTTTGGTTTTCCAGCATGAGAAGGGGGAGCCACTATCAGCGCAACAAGTTCTGGGGATTTTAAGGAAAGCTTTGGTAGCGGTGGGTGAGAAGGCATAGGATTTTGGAACTCATTCATTTAGGATGGGGCAGCATCTGAAGGTAGCAGGTTGGGCTATTCTGAAGAAAAGGTGAAAGGTTTGGGGCGTTGGAAGTCAGGAAGATACAAAGGGTATGTCAGGGAATTGGGTAAACAGGATGTTTGAAAGAATATTTTCAGAAGTTTCAGGAGTGTTGTATTGAACATATTGTTGGTGATTTGTAAGTAATTTGTAATTTATTTTCGGATGCTGCTCGGAAGCCGGGTCAGATCGCACAAGTCTGGATTGTGGGGCACTCTATTGTTAAGTGGGCGGGCAAAGAAGCGGAGAAAAGGGTTTTTGGCAGGCAACTGGGTTGCAGCTATAAAAATGTTTTGGTAAGATTGTCCGGTTTAGGGGGGCTTCGATGGGATCAGCTACTTCCTATGTTGGCTGGGTTGAGGGAATGCTATGAGTCTCCAGATGGATTAGTCATGCTGAGGAAAATGACCTGGTAAGAGATACGGGTGTGGCTCTTCTCAGGAAAATGAAAAGGGATTTGTTATGGGTCCGAGAAATGTGGCCTCAAGCATCTGTAGTTTGGACTAAGTTGTTGCCGCTGAGAGTTTGGAGGGGAGCGAGAAGTGAGGGAGCGATAGAGCGGGCAAGGAAGGGGATAAACAGAGAGAGATGGTAAAATGTTATGCCTCGGTAGCAGTACAGGTTTTGGACCACAAGGAAATAGTTTATGAAGGGTTCATGATATTTAGAGAGGATGGTGTACACTTGTCGGTTTTTGGGAATAGTCATTATCTGGCGGACTTGAGCTCGTTGCTGGGAGATATGTTAAGGAGTTACAAGCAAAGAGAACTGGTGGGGGGGCAGAAACAACACCTCGGTGGAGGGTTTTGATGTGGGGGGAGGGAAGCACAATGGGGGAATGGCGCGGGAAAGGATGGGGGTGGTGCTGTTTGCACAAACGGGTTACCCCTGGGGAACAGGTATTGAAGTAGAAGGGGCATGGCCCATGGGAGAAAACGGGATGCCTTGAGAAGTGGCAAAGAGACAATAGGGACCAAGGGATGGTTAGGGAGGAAGCAGATTTATTTATTTAATTATTTAATTGTTGGGGAAATGAAAGTGTTAATTATTAATTGGTTTGTTTTAAATAGTTTGTTAGTCTGTAAGACCAGGGAGCCAGGTAAGCGGTTATTTGTAAGCTTTGACCCGTTACATTAAAGCAACCTTTTCCACTCTAAACGAGTCTGGGTTTTTGTGCAGTAAGTCAAAAAGAGTTTGCAATGTATTTTTATTTTACGCATTGATGGATATTGGTATATTTTGTAGCAAAATAATGCAATCAGCAACTTTGGCAAAATGGGTAGGGGTTTACTAGCACATATGCTAGCTGCTGTTTATTTGGACATGGGGAATGCTCTGATTACTTACTGCAATCTTAATTACTCCTAGTTCTACTCTTCCTCATCACAGTACTTACTTCATGAGGCCCCTGCCTCCGACACAGGACCTTCTATTTCTTTTGTTTTGTATAACTCTTCCCCTTAATTCTCAGCATCCAGTTTAACATATCCAAGCTGGGGCATGTCCCCCACCTCCACCCAGGGAGGGAAAGGAGTGTTGTCAGTACTGTGATGAGGAAGAATAGGACTCGGAGTAATGAAGATTACCAATAAAAACTCAGAACATTAGCTCCATGTCCACTCTTCCTCATCCCAGTACTTACTTCATGAGGCATGCCATAGCAGCAATGGAGAGAGGTCCCAATGAGACACAGAGACAAAGTGCAGCAACAAAAAAGCACACCTTTAATGACTCCAAAATTACATCCCAACAGACAAAACACCAACCCAGAAGGAACCATATCCGGAGTGGGAGACATTCAACCGGTGCTCTGGTCTGCCCAGGTGGCAGCCCTAAAAAACTCCAGGCGCATCTGCCCAGGAAGCAACCAAACCCTTGGTAGAGCAACGTGGTCAGTTACAGGCAGGCCATAAGCCACATAAGCCATGGAGACAACAGTACGGAAACAACCAGCTAATGGAAACCACAGAGGTCTTCCACCCCACACCAGCGGGGCCAAAAGTAAGCAAGTGATCAGACTGTCAGAAAGGGGCAGCCCGAGCCAAATATTCTAGAACCGCCCGCCGCACATCAATGGCATGCCAAGCCACCTTGTCCAGCGTCTGCGGATCCTGGAAAAACGCAGGGAGAACAAGGCCCTGAGAAGTGTGAAACCAAGAAACAACCTTAGGCAGAAACTTTGGATCATGCCAAAAACCCACAGAGTCTGTCAGAACTCTCAAGAAAGAGGATCGACACAACAGGGCAGACGTTATAACAATCAGAAAAGTAGTCTTCAGAGTAAGGAGTATGCTATCAATCTCTGCCAGGGGCTCAAAGGGAGGCCCCTGAAGGAACCTCAAGACAAGAGGGATATCCCAAGGGGGGAGCCCCTTATAGGTACAGGGACGGGAAAAAGAGAGACCCTGAAGAAATTTCCCCACAAAGACCTCCCCATCCAGGTGGCCATCAGAGTCTCCCAAGAGGATTTTAACAGAGGCCCACTGGGAGCGAAGCATGGAGATTGCCAGGCCCTTATCAAAACCCTCCTGGAGGGACTGGAGAGTAGCAGACAGATCAGAATGTAGGGGGATCCCAGACCACATCGAGCCCGAAAGTGGCCCCAGTGCCTGTCATACGCCTTCAGAGTAGAAGGTCTACGAGCATTAAGGATAGACTCGATCACAGGACCCGAAAAGCCCTGGGAGACTAACTGAGAACGTGCAATAGCCAAATCGCACATTTAATCCGTCTGACCCCGAAACCCAGACCCACCTGCAGGGAATAAGGCCACCTCAAATCAACCAAGGCTCCTGGGACTGAAGTTCCAACAGGGAGGGAAACCAGCTCCAACGGGGCCAGAACGGAGCAATCAACAGCACAGTCGCCACACTTTCCCCGATGCGCTGAACCACCTGGGGAAGAAGACGGGAGAAGAGGGAACGCATATAGTAGACCCCAATGCCACTCCACAGTGAGGGCATGCGCCCACCAAAGCCCTTTCGGCCGGGAACCAGGAACGGAATAGAAGAACCTTTGCAGAGTCAAAGAGATCCAGAACTGGGAGCCTGAACCTGACACAGATCTCAGCAAACACCCAGTCCAACAGAATCAGTTCCGAAGAGGAGGGGAACCGGTGACTGAGTAGATCCGCCTGAGAATTTTACACCCCCCTGACATGAGAGGCCACTGGGGACAACAGGTGTGACGCCCCCCAGGAACCTATCTGAGCTGTCAGAGAATTCAAGAAGCGGCCGAACCCCCCCTGGCGGTTGACATATGCCAAAGCTGTCCGTCCGGACCAACACCACCAGGCCTCCCAGAGACATCCTGAAGTACAACAGGGCCCAGAGAATGGCACACAACTCTCTTCAGTTGGACGAGCGATGAACCTCCTCTGGAGCCCATAATGCCTGGGCTGAGAGGACGCCCAACGTGGCACCCCAACCCCTTCCACTGGCATCTGTGGCAAGAGTGGTCAAAGGGGGTTGGACCAAGGACACCCCCGCCCAGAGATTTGGAACCCGCAACCACCACAGCAAATCGGCCCTCAGAGCATGTGAAACTGGGATCAAGTCCTCGTAAGCCTGAAAAGCCAGGAACCAGTAGATGAGCAGATAAGAGACCAGAGGGCGTAGATGAAGACAAGCCCAAGGGACCAGGAAGACACAAGAGGCCATGTGTCCCTGCAGCATGAGCAACAGGCGAGCTGTGACACACTGCAGCCTGAGAATCCTGACAAGGACAGACAGCAAGTGCTGGACCCTCTCCCGGGAAAAAAAAACCCTCCCCATCTTGGTGAAAATCTGAGCCCCGATGAAAACCAAATCCTGAGAGGGCTCCCGTTGAGACTTCTGCCAGTTCGTAGTTATAACCCAGGGTGCACTGAAAATACAGTGTTCAGGGTGAAGCCCTAAGAGGCTAATGTTTTAACACAACGGAGGAAGGCGACACACAACTGAATATAGTTGGGGAAGGGCAGTGAGGAAATCCCTTAAACGCAAAGAAACAGTACAGTGACCAAGGAGATACAGGGTCGATGTAGAAGACAGAAGGATAGATGGAAAACAACTTCCTGTCCCTGATGGATCCCAAACAAGGGGGAACTTTCCTTAGAGAGCGCTGATGTAACGCTTACAAAAAAGGGGACAGTAAAAGAAGGCAAAGAGAAGCCATTTTTGAAAAAACGTAACAACTTTCAGGTTGTTAGACTCCTGTATGTCCCAGGTCACTGGGATCCTTACAATGGAATGTGGGCAAAAAGAAGGATATTAAAATAAAGTTTCCACCTTGGACTGAGAACAAAAGGACCAAACTGTCTACTATGGGTACATAATGCTTTACTATCCCATAGACAGGTCAAAACATCCCAGGGTAGCTCAAAAGTTAAGAACAGGGAAAGGGCTCAAGCCAATGTTGTAGTGTTTTAACTAATATTCTACAACACGTACTCCGTGATAGGGGTGAGCCAGATTTCCAATGAAGACAAACACACAACCCACGTGACCCATCCTAGGAGGATATTAGATGGTAGGGCGGACGTGAGGCCATATTAAAAGACATATATTAGGTTGTTCATGGTACAGGTAGAGTAGATATATGTTCTCTGCCACATAACAACCGCTGTCTACCGGTTTCAGTGGTGTATATTTTGGTGTAACCACTTTCGTCAGGACAGTCTTCTAAAGCAAGAATACTTGGTGATTCTATATAATCAGTCACCGTTTTCCTGCCACAGGGTTCATACTTTACCCTGCTTCTTAGCGCCAATGCAGGGAAGTTCGGGAGGAGAACCTATGGAAAAATAGAAGAATAATCCATGCTCACTCCCCAAACACTGCCACATGCTCAAATGCTTGGAGACACCAGACCAAGTATCTGTGTCTCCCTTACAGGTTGAGGGAACTCAGACCAATCCATGTTTCACACTAAAGATACATACAAGTACAGGCAGCAAAAAGTTCTGCATCAAAAATCTAGTATGGTGCAGAACTATTGATTATTAATAATGTCTTCAGTTCTATATGTATTACCGGATGATTATACACTGGTTTCCAAATAGGAGACAAAATTCCACCCAACAAACAGCCAAAAAACCGGCCAGAAAAACAACAAACCACCACACACATGGACTTAGGTACTGCAAGCCATATACTAACGTTCCGGCTGCAGTGGGTGTATTCTGTGGTTTTAGGTAATAGTTGGCAGAATCTCATAGGGTTGCTTATTCATCCATATCGGGGACGGTATCCCGAATGATTTAGTGTGGGGATAGAGGGGGACAAAGGGTGGTCACTCATATGGCGATCTAACAGAAGTACCTCCTTCCCCCCATTTCCTCAACTAGATGGGAACAAAGGAAGGGCTGTAGGAAGTCCCCAGCCGGCGAGTCATACTTTTTTCAATGTTTATTCCTATGTAAGACTGATACAGGGGGACTTAATGAATCTATCCCTTGGCAAGCTTTGACAGTCTTGATATGAGCATCTCATCATCATTTAATCAGATCCCTATCTAGGACCCTGGTACTCAAGCTGTGTGATATCTCCTGTGTGGCAGAACTGCCAGTGTATCCCCAACATAGGCATACATTGTACACCTAAGGCCTGACTTGCCGATTTGAAATCTAAGAATGACACACAATATATGCCATTCCCACTAGCATCGATGTGGGCAACTTCATAGGCACCATAAACTGCATTTGGCTATCATATGAAGGTTGGACACCCTACGGTATCCAATACTGCATTTACCACTGCCACTACGGCAGAAAATACAGGATGTCTATTCATTTTCTCATTTGCGTACCAGAGGGAGTTTTCAACAGCAGAATATGCGGCCGAAAACGTCCCCGTACTATGTAGCCTGACCCTGCCTGATCTGCATTCCCTCCCCTGGGCTGTATAGTGTTTAGACATGAACTTCCGGCTTTCACGCGCATCACGTGACACATTTCACATACACGTGGCCTGTTACACGTGATGCTGCGGCTGCCTACTTCTTTACTGATCCAGCCGCAGAGACCGCAGACCAGCGGGGACTCCAGACACCTGATGCATACATGAAGAGCGAGTAAGTACTACTGTTAAACAGGATATCATATTATACCTCCTTTGTTGTATATATTGGCCTAAGCCCAGTCGCTCTGCGAAGAAATCCGTGTTGCAAGGTTTCGACCTTAGATCGACCTAGTCGCCATTTTGGGAACATCCGCCATTTTGGTTTCTGTTTCAAAGTCACTCTGTGTACTAAAATGGTGGACTGTGTTCTTCTGCTCGTAACCTTAGCTGTTCTGACCTTTACATAATTTAATGCCTGAACTGCCCATAGGCTAAATATTAGGGCCGTGTAATGAGACCCTGCCCTATGTTTGACCTATAGATCGAGGAGTACTTGCGCCAACAAGTCCGATCCACGGACATACATTGAATACGATGTTTTTTAAATACTGAATGTGAACACTTGTTGAACTACATTGTATAAGACGTGTACTAAGGCTTAATGTCAAATTCGAAGATACACTGTTGCTATTGTGACTTGTTAACTTGTTATTATGCAAACTAGAAGTAATCCAAATGCATATAGTTGGACTAACTAGAGACAAACTCGGCACGAACCCTAGACTGAGGAATAATTAACTTGCAGAGTGGCTGGACATTGCGATTGAAAACTGTATAAAAGATGCAAATGTTTAAACGTCCAGTGCCTCTCACTTCTCACACCGAAAGGGCTGGTATTCGTTGTGATGTACTGAGGGCTAGATAGCTATCTGATACTTTGTTTCTTTGCAAACTGTACAGTTATTTGAATAAACATCTGAGAATCTTTATAAGCCCGTGATTGGTGCGTTTCTTTTTGTGGTACTCAGCCTCGATATTTCTTTTTGCTTTTACAGATGGCGCCTGAATTGGGAACCTCAAGATTGATGCCAGCTCGTTGAAGGTTAACATGGCTATCGGATCGGGATTGGACGGTGTAAAAGGGGGCCCCTTTCTTGGATGAGACGCGACACCTCAGCAGCGCTGCACGACCCAATCCCTGGACGGTGAGCCCGCGGTCCGAGTCGTCATCTTAACGAGGGTCCATATATCGAGGCGGGCAGATTTGCAGAAACCACCAACCACGAGGGACCTTAGTTAGAAAAATGTGTATTCCGATCGGACCTCCTTAGGATTTGATCAGATGAGTCGTGCCCCGATTCTTAAGCATCCTGATAATTTGTTTTGGCTTATTACACTTGCAAATGCAATTATTGACCAGGTAACACCAGTATTCTGATATGCCTGGGAAATTGTCTGCCTGTTTCAGGGTGTTATTCCGCAGTGACAGACAATCTTTGGAATTTGGCCGACCGGCACCAATGGAGGGGTCGCCGACGTGTACTATGTACTGTAAGCACGGCATTGGTAGCATAGTATTTAACGATATTTGGCACAGACAAACTAGACATGCTTCCGAACTTCAGCAGCCAATCAATTGAATACTTAGAATCCATGTTATTGAAAAAAAAGGCTAGACCTGCAGCATTCGATGTATTACAAAATTGGAAGAAAGAAGCTATAAAACAGCTTAAGAGTAGAGAAAATCATGCGCGCCGTCATATGACGAACACTGAAAAAGCATTGTTATATGACCAGAGTAAACAGTCTGAGTCAGTTGGGAATATGGATAGAGGTTTTTCACTTGGTATCCGGAAAATGTATCCTTCTAAAGACATTCATGTATCCGATTAATTTATCGATAAACTTTTAAATGAACAAAGGCCTGGTGCAACTGCGCCACCTCCGTATGTTCCTCTTCCTGCTGTTATTCTTCCCCCGTTGCTCCTCCTGCTCCTCCTATAGCTCCCCTTAATGTTCCTCTTCTTCCTCCCGTTGTTCCTCCTCTTGTCATTGCTCCTCCACTTGCTCCTCCACCTTTGCTTGCTGCTACAGGTCCGGTAGGCTTGCCTACCAAGCCAGTGATAGTACCTTTGTTTCCAGATGTTCGAAATTTGCCTACTCTTCCCTCTTCCAAGTGGTTCTACATCGCTTGTAGTAGATCAGGGAGCAGGTTCAAGGGTTGTAACTCGTAATACTGTACCTTCAGAGAAAAAGCGTGAGTTAACTGCGTGGGCTAAGCGTTGCATGGAGAAGGGTGACCAAGCTGATATTCTTGCCACACTTCATAATTTAGACAATTTTCCTGAGAAAAATGTTTTTATTGAGGGATTAGGAATTCATTTTTGTGTAATGTGGAACAGACTAAGTGATACAGAGCTCCCACAAGGGTTAAGGGATCTGAATACTTTAGCATTTCTAGAGATACTGCGGAGAAGGTACAAGAGCATGTTAAGAGGGTTTTTGGGTATAGAAGGGAATTGGAAGGGCTAATAAAGATGTAGATGGCGATAGCTTGGATGTTATGTTCCTACAGAAGCGGTTTTCTCCTTGTCGAAAGTCGATAAATGAGGAGACACCAATTTGTATGAAAGATGCGATTATGTGGATCTCAGATACATTGATAACTCCCGTTGAAGTGTATGACACGTATAGTCAGTATACGCTAGAAATGCAGAGGAAAGTGATTACAGGTAATGGTAGAGTACCTACAGGATGAGTGCGTAAAAAGAAAGATTTGTTGTCCCGCAGAGTTATTGAGTATTTATAAGAGAGCCTTTTCGTTTGACACTTCTTCAGCTGCTTTAGCGCTTGATTTAGCTCTATTGCTTAGTAAGCGTTTGTAGTTGCCTACTTCTCAGTTGCCTATGAGAGAGGTTCCTCCGACATTTGTCCCAAAAGTTGAGATTCCTGCTGATGCTGCAGCAGGTACACTGTAGGGTATTTTGTATAGATTTGGGGCCTAGCGTTATTTTCTTACCGCCGAAATGAAATTAATTCAGTAATAATCACTCTTTGCATTCAGATTAGATTTGGTATATAGTACTACAGTATACATACATTATTTCAGCACACAGATACATTTAGTGGTATACATTATGTTGGTATGCGTTATTGGTGGTATTTCTGGTGAGCATAATTCCTTTGTTTTATATGTGGCCCCAATATCCAGAACCCCTTATTTTTGTTTAGTTTGTTCGTGTGATCACTAGAGAGGCCTCAGGCTTACATTTCAGGAACACCACATTTTCAATTGGAGTGCCACCATGGGCTGTCCTCACTGGCTTATCTACAGCAGCGAGCTAACATGTGGTAGTCATCACCAACTTATCTGCATTGGTGAACTATGTCCAGGGCCTCTCTTTCTGCTGACTCATGTACCTCCAGCAGCAGTCTATTTCATTATGTTATTATTATGTTCCGTTCAGAAAACATACACTTATATACTGAATGGAATCATGCACAGAGCTACCGCTAAGTCTTATTTTTAGCTAGCTTAAAAATGACAATTGCACTGTCTAAACCTCTCCCCATAGTATCAGTACTGTAATGGTAGATGCACAAATAAAAGAGAAAAATAAAACACACTATCCGTCTGCTTTCAGATATTTTTTGTGTATTATAAGAAATTGCATTTCAACGCGATCTTACTCTTTTTACAGAAATAAATGGAAATTGCACAGTAACAACCTTATCTGTAACAAAATGAGAAGAGAGCGGCAAGAACATATTCAATTCGCAACATTAAACCTGTTGATAAAACACTGGAGTTCCCTCTTCCACGCTGACTGAATAGTTTCGCACACATACACACTGCCCCCACACTCTGTAATATAATTACCAGGCCTGTCCAGCATGTGAAATTCGTCGGCTGGTTGCCTTCTGGAAGTGGTTCAATGAATTCTTCTTAAATCACCCCAGCAAGGACGAGCATCTGCCGTCACTCGAACCGGGGCTTATTGACTGGAATTCCCAGTCTCTGCAGCAGTGCACTGGGATCTGCTTTTTCAATCAGGAAAATCCCCAGCCACCAGCCAGGTCTTTCTCCCAGCTGTGTAAAATGTCATCTCCTCTCTTCTTCCCCAAGATTCATTAGCAAAGCTCTGTTACAGCCTGCCAAACGAGTTCAACCAATGAAATTCTATCATGTCCTACCCTTCTTCTCTTTTACAATGGCTTGGCTTATACAGTTGCAACTGTAACCAAACTGATTTCCTGCTTATTCGAGTCTTTGCTTCCTGAAAATACTGTGGACAGAGCGCAGATAGAAGAAAAGAAAAAAAAAATCTGGATGTGCGTTTAAAATGACTTTCAGAGCCTGTCATTTTCCATCTCATTTTGCACTGGAGAACACATTATATTATTAAGGAGTCAGAATCGTTAGTATAGTTAATGAGGTTAGTTCATTAATCCTCAAATGTGTCTCCTGCAACAGAGGAATTTCAGGTGAGAAAAAAATATATGCTTTTAACTGTGAAAAAAAAATGTGCATTTTAGATGTAGAAATCGTTTTTGACTGAATAGCCTGTTTTCATTTACATGTCCATGTCACACTGGCAACACATGCCTTGCTGTACCGCATTATAGCAATGCACCAAACCCATGCAGTGGTGCTGCATGAAAATAAATGCTAAATACTCTTATAACACCTGCTCGCGATATTCCAGCACACAATGTGTCGCAGTTCGTTCACGTCCCGTTTTCGAGACAGGAAGTGAACACCTTCAAACAATCTATTCCCGATATTAGGAAGAATCTGACAGGGTTCTACAAAGAAATAGAGTCTGTCTTACAATCCTCAGTATTCACGTTAAGTGATATTGATCTGTTGTTTCCAGTACTCCTGCCTGTTGATTTATGGAAACAGATTAGGACTGTGGATGATGTAGCAGGGTTAGGAGATTCATGGGATACTATGACTAGACTCAACAGAGAAAGACCAGCTGGTGAGAGACCACCACAGGTAATACTAACCTTGCCTGATAGAATAGTTACAAAATGGTAGACTAATTCCTGAAAGAAGGATTGTTAGGGACAAGCTTATGGCCTGTGTCCAAGGGAAATCTGAGGGTGCTACCGAGTTCTTCAACCGGTTCGAACAAGTATTTTCAGATTACAGTGGGCAAGACTTAAGCACAGAGTCTGGGAAAAGGTTATTCGTGGACAAATTTGTGCGTGGATTGCTGCCTGACATCCAGTCACAAATCATGTCCTTCGAGAGCGCTTGGCAAGCGAAGTCTCAGTCAGAAGTACTGCACATGGCTCAGTAGTATGAGAATCGTGTCAATAATGAAAAGGAAAGAGTTGAAAAGAGAAAAGGTGACTTAAAGACAAAAGTACTATTGCAATAAATTGTTAGAGGCCCTGGAGGGGGTATTCCGCAATTTAGAGGTCAGTATGTTCCACAGGGAAATGGGTCATTGGGTCCTGTAAACATTAGCCAGTGTGCTTATTGCAGACAAGAGGTTCATTGGTGTGCACAATGCCCGATCCTCCAGCAAAGGTCAAATAACACATTTGGGAATATGGGTAGATGACCCAGAGGCCGCCCAGGGTTAGGGGGTCCTGGTAGAGGTCAGTTTTCACACGATTCACAGCAACCTTTTTCGCAGGACAATCAGGCATCAAGTGAGGATAATAGAAACATTTTTGACCATCCTTCTGCCGCTTACCTCTTAGAAGAACTGCCTTTCGATGACATTCTGTTTCACTAGGATTGCCCGAAGCAGGGTTTGGAACCAACGCCTATTCCCGTTAATCAGAAAGGTCCCTACGTTGAAATGATAGTGGGAAATAGGAAACATCTATTTTTGATAGATACAGGGGAACAGAAGTGTTCCATTGACCATTCGCGGGTTCCAAACATCCCACTGTCAGGGCAATCTAATGTTTCTGTAGGGTTTTCTGGCACACCACTCGTCTGTCCGGTTTCCTCGCCGGTACCTATGACTTTGGGTCCATTTACGGACCATTGTCCATTCCTTTTGACCACGGATTGTGGAGAGAATTTGTTGGGGTTGAATCTGTTGAAATTAAAAAAGGCGATAATGCGTTTCCCTTTCGTTTTATTATTGATCTACATGCCATCAATAAGATTGTTGCTCCACAATTTCCCATTGTTCTGATGTGACAACAATATTGACTATGATTCTGGCTTCAGCTACTCACTTTAGTATTGTGGATCTAAAGAACGCCTTCTTTAGTATCCCTATACATAAGGACAGTAGATATTTGTTTGCGTTCACCTTAGGGGGATGCTCGTTAACCTTCACCCGTGCACCACAAGGTTATACGGAAAGTCCTAGCATCTATAGTAAGGCTTTGAAAGAGCAGCTCGATACCCTTGTGTTGCCGTCTACTTGCACACTGCTTCAATATGTCGACGACCTGCTTTTATCTGCTGACTCAGAGAGCGCTTGTAAGGAGGGCACTGTGTTGTTGCTTATTCACCTAGCACAACATGGACACAAAGCTTCGCTTAAAAAATGTCAATATTGGTTATCTGTCCTGTCAAAGGAGGGAAGAAGGTTGACGCCTGAACGGATAAAAATCATTTCTAGCATGCATGTCCCAAATACACAGAAGGAAGTCAGAGCATTGATAGGAATGGCTTCTTACTGTAGGCAGTGGATCCCGAATTTCTCCTGAGTGATTAAACCAATATTGGCTTTGACAGAGAAGGGCATTTCTTCGCCATTGCCGTGGAACTTGGAACACCAGCGAGCATTTGATCTGCTTAAGACTGCATTGAGCTCGGCACCAGTTTTGGGCACACCAAACTATGAAAAGGCCTTCGTGTTGTATGTGCATGAATGTGATGGATGTGCTTTGGCTGTATCGACGCAGGAACATGGAGAGAAGAATAGGCCGTGTGGCTACTTTTCTTCCACCCTTGATCCTGTTGCATGCGCTTTGCCAAGATGTTTGAGAGCTGTCGCTGCTGCTGCGTCCATTAAAAAGAGCGAGGGAAGGGTCCTAGGCCATGCTCTAACCCTGATGATACCTCACTCTGTGGATGTTCTATTAAACAGAACACAAACGCAATACCTCACCTCCGCACGATTAATGAGATACGAATTGATCCTGTTTGCACCGCATATCCAAATTAAGAGGTGTTGTGTTCTTAATCCGGCTGAACTTTTACCTTTCCCGCAAGGTACTGCTTGCAGTGACGAAGAGTCACATGACTGCCTTTACACTACAGAACAAGAGACCAAAGGCAGAATCGATCTAAAAGACACTCCTTTGAACAATCCACTTGGGGAGCTGTTTTGTGACGGCTCCTGTTTCAAACTCCTAGATGGTACATCCACAGCTGCTTATGCAATCACCACATCGAGCACGATCGTGGAGACCAAAAGAATCACGCATAACTCCGCACAGGCCGCAGAGATTATAGCATTGACTCGAGCTTGTGAACTTTCCGAAGGGCTTACAGTAAATATATATACTGACAGTATGTATGCCTTTGGGGTGGTTCACAACTTCGGCAGACTTTGGGCAGAAAGAGGGTTCTTGACCTCACATGGCACTAAAATCCAACATGGCTCTTTTATAGTACAGTTACTCTCAGCACTTGCACTCCCTACTCAGCTAGCTATTATAAAATGTGCAGCGCATCAGTAAATCATAGACCATGTAGGAAAAGGGAATGCTTTCGCTGACCAGGTAGCCAAACAGACTGCCACTGATCTCTCTTCAGAAATGTATACTTCAAGGGAAGCCACAAATGCCTGTACTTTGGATGAGGGTATTGACTCCGTAAAGAATATTCAAGTGATGCCAATTTAGAAGAATCTAAGAAATGGGCTGAGGGCTTGGGAAAATTGGATGATGATGGGTGTTGGGTGGACAAAGTTGAAGGGAAATGACTATTGCCTGACGCGTATGTTATGATGATGGTTGTTATGGCTCATGGTCCTACCCATATTTGTGCTCGTAAGGTCACTAAAATGTTGCAAAAAGTGTGGGTAAATGACAAAATACCTAAGCTTGCTGAATGCTCCATTCAGGGGTGTATGATTTGTTTAGAGCACAATGTGGGAAAGGGCACATCAACTCCTAGGGGAAGTTTTGGTCCACCTTCTGTCCCCTTTGAGGTGATTAATTTTGATTTGATTGAAATGGAGCATTGTTATAATTTCAAATTCGTATTAGTCGTCATCTGTGTCTTTAGAAAATGGGTTGAAGCTTTTCCCGACAAACATGCCACAGCCATGATCACGGCAAAGACCATGCTAAAGGAATGTTTTCCAAGATTTGGTTTGCCAAGAGTCATCTGGTCGGACAATGGTCCACATTTTATCGCTGCTGTAATTCTGCAGATGTGCGCGGGATTTGGCCATACACGCACAGAGTGCTGGACTAGTAGAAAGACACAACGGCATCATCAAAAACAAAAACAAGCTTGCTAAGATGTGTGCCGGCACCAAACTAAAATGGCCGGATGCCTTACCAATCGTATTATTGTCCATGAGGACATGAGGACGACACCTCAAACTAAGACTGGGCTCTCTCCCTTTGAGGTGGTCATGGGTAAGACAGCTAACATTTGGAATATCCCAAGGCCCCGTTCTTTGTGCGAGGTTGATAATGTACTTCTTTCTGATTATTGTGGCCAGTTAACTAAAAATCTGTATTTGATTTATCACCAGGTGCGAGAGGCTTTACCTGTAAAATACGAGGGCCCCGGCCACAGCATACGGCCGGGTGACTGGGTCCTTACGAAGGCATTCAAGCAATCTTCTTGCCTTGCATCTCGTTGGTGGGGCCCGCATAAGGTCCTCCTGGTCACACAGACGGCGGTGCGGGTAGCAGGAAAGAAGAATTAGATCCACGCGTCATATATCAAGAGGATTTCCACACCCTGTGCCACACGCTACAGAAGATACAGAACCCCTCACCAGTACTGCAACCAATGATCACGAAGCAGGAAACAGCATTGAGAGTGCGTCAGAGACTCTCCCTGAGCCTGTGGGTCCTGGGGAAACAGCTATTTCACCTCCACACTCTCCAACAGTTTCGTCTTTTGAATTTGTTCCAGATCTTGCATCAGATCTCACTTTTGATTCATCGCTTCCATCGGGAAGGGACGACACGTTGTTCACAGATCACTCAGTACCAGAGATCACAAGGTACGATCTGCGTCCGAGGAAATAGACCTAATGCACGGTTCGGCTGTGCCTTCAAAGAAAAGTCATCAAGGGCTTGTCTTTTTGGCCCGTTGATTTGTGTATAAGGAGATTCTGTTGGCTAGGGTTTGTAAAAAGGACTAAGAAGACGCTCGGCCTGGAGGCCGCCAGCAAAAAAACATCGGTGCAAATCATTTGAAGAATAATGCTTGCAACCGCTCCCGCTCGTACGGAAAAGATAAGAGACTGTGTGACCAGCTGCGAAAACGGACATTCGAATGTGTGGGCCCCGAAAACGTATTGTTGTTTAGTGATAATGTTGATTGGTTTTACAATAGTCATTACCTTAGGATTTTGGTATCTGGAAGAGGTACATCCGCTTGAAAATGTGTTACCCATTGAAAATTTACCCAGTTTCTACTCCTGCCGTGCATCTGCATTCTTTATCTCCTGGAGACTCTCAGCACAGACAGAGTTATCACAACAACACTCTGCTACTCATTATGAATGCTACACATGTCATTTTTAATAGGTCTAACTGTTGGGTTTGTTCACATTTACTGCAACACGGGGATAAGGTGCTGGGTTGGTATATCCATCCTTTACCTTTAATAACTGCTTGCTATGCTTCTCTTAGAGGACTATTCTTTAGCCGATGGAATGATAGCATCTCAGGGAACTTCGATGGGATGAATTTGAATGATTTTTAAAGACGTGTTCTGACGCCCCTTGGATGCTCCCCCTTTGCGAATAGGAGAAAGCCAAATATTGCTTCTACTAGGCCTTCTGACAGACTGTCCCATCCCTTTCAATCTTTGATCACTTTTAAGATGGCTCCTATAGGCAATAGGGATGCCACGCCTCCTTCTTATACTGTTAACCACAGCCCTGATTCAGTTTCTTTCTGCATACAGAGGAATGGTACTCAGTCAATGGGTGATTTTAAGGGTTGCGCCAACGTTGCGAATTTGACTAGTTGGGACAGACCTTTGTATGTAGGTGAACCTGTTTACTTTGTTTGCGGTAATGTAGCATTTCCATGATTACCCAGGGATTGGTAGGGAACTTGTTATTTAGGGATTCTGTTACCCGGGGTATTCATTGCCAGCACTGTAGAAATTTCAAAGGCTCATCCACGACGGGACGAGAATGGCGATACTTAAGCACAAGTTCTGGGCGATGTGGCTAAATCCTTTGTGCCATTTTGGGGGCAAATACTGAACTCAAAAGATATCAGGAGACTAGCGAGAGTACTGGAGAGGACCATCAACCGGACCACTGACATACTCTATGATATGATGTTAGAACAGAAAGCAATAAGGTTAGTGGCACTTCAGAAGCGGATGGCATTAGATGGCATCCTGGCTGAACGTGGTGGGGTATGTAAATTAGTGGGGTCTGCTTGCTGCATTTTCATGCCAGATTCCTCCCCAACAATATTTAGGGCGATCCACAATCTGCACGTCCTTAGTTCAGAAGTGCATGTTCCCGAGGGAAACTGGGATCTTAGCGTTTGCTTCTGGGACCTCCTATGATCTTGGGGATGGAAGTTACTTTCAGTCTTGCTGATTATTTTAGGTATTCTGTTGTTTGTTTGCTGCTGTATACAATGTCTTACTGGTATATGTTCGATGGTAGGAGGATGTTGTGCACAAGCGATGGGTGCATTAGGGCACAAAGTATACGCCCCAGTCTCCAATGAATTTGTGCTGAAAGAAATCTCAGTTTCTGACCTCATGGCAATTCATATCTCTGATAGTGATTCAGGATGTATGGACATTGAGACGTGGAGTTACTCGTAAAGCGACTAGAAGTAGTATTAGCGCATGGCTTAGGCCAAAAGGAGGGTTTGTTAAACGTGATATCATATTATGCCTCCTTTATTGTATATATTGGCCTAAGCCCAGTCGCTCTGCGAAGAAATCTGCGTTGCAAGGTTCTGACCTTAGATAGACCTAGCCACCATTTTAGAAACATCCGCCATTTTGATTTCTGTTTCAAAGTCACTCTGTGTTCTAAAATGGTGGACAGTGTTCTTCTGCTCGTAACCTTAGCTGTTCTGACCTTTACATAAGTCAATGCCTGAACTGCCCATAGGCTAAATGTTAGGACCGTGTAATGAGACCTTGCCCTATGTTTGACCTATAGATCGAGGTTTACCTGCGCCAACAAGTCCGATCCACGGACATACATTGAATACGATGTTGTTTAAATACTGAATGTGAACACTTGTTGAACTACATTGTATAAGACGTGTACTAAGGCTTAATGTAAAATTCGAAGATACACTGTTGCCATTGTGACTTGTTGTTATGCAAACTAGAAGTAATCCAAATGCATATAGTTGGACTAACTAGAGACGAACTCAGCACAAACCCTAGACCGAGGAATAATTAACTTGCAGAGGGGTTGGACATTGCGATTGAAAACTGTATAAAAGACGCAAATGTTTAGACGTCCAGTGCCTCTCCCTTATCACACCGAAAGGACTGGTATTCATTGTGATGTACTGAGGGCCAGATAGCTATCTGATACTTTGTTTCTTTATAAACTGTACAATTATTTGAATAAAGATCTGAGAGTCTTTATAACCCAATGATTGGTGTGTTTCCTTTTGTGGTACTCAGCTTCGATATTTCTTTTTGCTTTTTACACTACAGATACCGGGAGCCGGTACTAATAATTTACTTTTGGAAATCAAGGGGCAGAATGCGGTGGCACAGTGTATGCCCCCCAGCCTGCCCCCCTCCCCCTTTTTCCATCGACTCGCCGGCTGGGGACCTCCTACATCCCTTCCTTTGTTCCCATCTAGTTGAGGAAATGGGGGGAAGGAGGTACTTCTGTTAGATCGCTATATGAGTGACCACCCTTTGTCTCCCTCTATCCCCACAGTAAATCATCGGCATACCGTCCCCGATGTGGATGAATAAGCAACCCTATGAGATTCTGCCAACTATTACCTAAACCAGGGAATACACCAACTGCAGCCGGAAGGTTAGTACACGGCTTGCAGTATCTAAGTCCATATGTGTGGTGGTTTGTTGTTTTTCTGGCCGGTTTTATGGCTGTTTGTTGGGTGGAATTTTGTCACCGATTTGGAAACCAGTGTATAATCATCCGGTAATACATATAGAACTGAAGACATTATTAATAATCAATAGCTCTGCACCATACTGGATTTTTGATGCAGAGCTTTTTGCTGCCTGTACTTCTATGTATCTTTAGTGTGAAACATGGATTCGTCTGAGTTCCCTCGACCTCTAGGGGAGACACAGATACTTGGTCTGGTGTCTCCAAGCATTTGAGCGTGTGGCAGTGTTTGGGGAGTGACCATGGATTATTCTTCTGTTTTTCCATCCTCCCGAACTTCGCTGCATTGGCGTTAAGAAGCAGGGTAAAGTATGAACCCTGTGGCAGAAAAACAGTGACTGATTATAGAGAATCACCAAGTATTCTTGCTTTAAAAGACTGCCCTGACGAAAGTGGTTACACCAAAATATACACCACTGAAACTGGTAGACAGTGGTTGTTATGTGGCAGAGAACATATATCTACTCTACCTGTAACATGAACAACCTAATATATGTCTTTTAATATGGCCTCACGTCCTGCCCTACCATCTAATATCTTCCTAGGATAGGTCACGTGGGCTGTGTGTTTGTCTTCATTGGAAATCTGGCTCACCCCTATCAGGGAGTACGTGTTGTAGAATATTAGTTAAAACTCTACAACATTGGCTTGAGCCCTTTCCCTATTCTTAACTTTTGAGCTACCCTGGGATGTTTCGAACTGTCTACGGGATAGGAAAGCATTATGTACCCATAGTAGACAGTTCGGCCCTTTTGTTCTCAGTCCAAGGTGTAAACTCTATTTTAATATCCTTCTTTTTGCCCACATTCCATTGTAAGGATCTCAGTGACCTGGGACATAAAGGAGTCTAACAACCTGAAAGTTGTTACGTTTTTTCAAAAATGGCTTCTCTTTGCCTTCTTTTACTGTCCCCTTTTTTGTAAGCATTACATCAGCGCTCTCTAAGGAAAGTTCCCCCTTGTTTGGGATCCAGCAGGGACAGGACGTTGTTTTCCATCTATCCTTCTGTCTTCTACATCGACCCTGTATCTCCTTGGTCACTGTACTTTGGCGCTACTCTTTGCGTTTAAGGGATTTCCTCACTGCCCTTCCCCAACTATATTCAGTTGTGTGTTGCCCTCCTCTGTTGTGTTAAAACTTCTGCCAGTTCACCAGAAATCCCCAGTCATCAATGCTTGGCAAACCAGTTGGACATGTGCCAGGACCATCTGCAGGAGGGCCGCCTTGACTAACAAGTCATCCAGGTAGGGAAAAGTTTAAATGCCCCTCAGGTGGAGATGAACAACCAGGGGAGCCACCACTTTGGTCAATACCCTGGTGGCTGACCGCAACTCAAATGGGAGCACTCGGAATTGAAAGTGCCGAGACCCCACAGCAAACCGGAAGAACTTCATCTGGCAGGGGCGGAGAGACATTTGGTAATATGCATCTTGGAGAGCCAGGGATCCCAGCCAGTCCCCCCTGCACAACATTGAGAGAATGTTCTGCAAAGTCTCCATCTTGAACCGTTCCTTCCGGGCGAAGGAGTTTAGAGCCTTGAAGTCCAGAATGATGCAAAACTTTCCCAAAGATTTGGGGACCAGAAACACCCTCGAGTAAAATCCCAGACCCAGCTGTAGAAGAGGAATCGGCACAATAGCCGCCTTGTGCAACAACTCGGACAGAGCCGTCGACATCACCAATCTCTTGGGCAGAGAGCAGGGAACAGCAGTCTGAACCATGCAACCTTGGACAGGAGTAGACAGGAAATTCTCACTATAACCCCTCTGGACAGTGTCCATGTCATAATGCCTACCCCCCGGGGACCCAGCTCAAGTCCAGCAACCCTGGAAGCAGGCATCAAGTTATCCCAAGCAAGCCCAACAACCCCTGCTTGGGGCTATTTGGGTGCAGTCCTGGCGTCTATGGCGCCAGGCTCATATGGAGAGTCAGTCCTGGGGCAATAGGCACCAGGCTCATAGATTAAAACTTACCTGAAGCAGACCATGCTGCAAACTTACCTGATGCAGACCATGCTGCAAGAGCTCCAAGCCAAAAGAGGCTTGGAAGGACTACTTTACCTAGGGACTATTTTTTTACTCGGGTGGGGCTGGGGAAGAATACTTACCTGGGACTACTTTAGAGGCTATTCAGACTATGCCCGAAGAGCAGCACACGCTTCGCGTTATTCTGCATCCAGCAGCGTAACACTCACCGTGCCTGCAAGTCTGCATCCAGTCTTCTGCCACGCCCGCCTCGAGTTTGTAGCTCCTAGAAAAAGGGAGAAAGAAGGAGAAAAGGTTAGAACAAGAGCAATACCTTTGATCCTTACCTGAATTCCCGATCCATTGCGCCTTCGAACTGGAAGAAAGAAGTTATTTTATGCGCGTCGCCTCGCCTGCTGCAGCGCCGCGCTGAACTCACCGGCCTTCGCACCATCTTCTCATTCCACCGCATCCTCCTGCATGTTCCCTCCGCACTCCGGCACCTACGGAGAAGACAAGAACAGCAAGGTGAGCCAAGGGAATACACAGAGGAATATTAGTTACCCCCCCATAGACTTACCTGATTTTACCAGCGGGGGTACTATTCCTCTTCACGGGTCGGAGCAGCTTCCACTGTATCTTGGCCGAACCCCGGCCCCAAGGGGAAACAAAAGGACAGCAAGGTGAAACAAAGGGACTAACAAGGGGAACCCTCCTCACCACAATAAACTTACCTTATTTTACCGCCGGAGGTATTGTTCCCTGAGACTTCATACTTTCTTTCAGTGCCTGAATAAGGGAGAAAGCAACAGGTTACATATTGACATTATTTTATCGAACTGTTTTGGAAAATACAAATCCTTACCAGAATATTACCGGTTGCAACGAGGAACTCTCCACTAGGGTCAAGCTGCAACCTGCAAGGAATCGGACAAGAGTGAAAGTCAGGCATTTGAACTCTTACAAACTACATACTTACGGCGTCTTGCCGGGAATCTCGGAGTCAATATTGCTCTGGAACTCACCAATTCCTTCGAGCCAGTGAAGCAACTGGTTATCAACGCGCCCCTGCGCTCAATGCAGGATGGAGAGCTCATCTTTTCAAACCATCAGGTGAGACTATAAGAGGGGACATCAAAGGTGATCTGTGCGGAGAACAGCGGGGGTGGGGGATTTACGCTCAACTCCACGGGTGGTTAATTCCCTTTCTCCATTTGCAGAAGAATATTCCTACGGCCAAGCAAACAAAGCTAGGTGGGCCAGTCCAGTCCGTCATCTCGGCCCTACGCGTCACGTTGGTGGAGACCCCAGCTGTCCAGTTCAGATCGACGCCTCTGTGGGAGCCAGGTGAGCGTAACAGTCCAGAGCCCAAAAATCCCAGCACCACCGGTCACATATCGAAAAAAACTGCCGGAGACGTCCGCCCACCGGCCCGCCCAAATCGTCAGGACTTCTGAGCCAGGCCTGGACAAGAAGAGCATGGAGGACCACTTCCCCCTCTGGATCTCCGAAAAGAGTGGCAGGAGGAACCAGGGAGCAACTGTTCGGTCCTTGTACCCACACCAGAGGAGGATTACTTGAATGTCGAGGAAGACTTTGGCGTAACTTATCATCTTGTTTGTCAGCACAAAACACTTTATGCACCTTATCCTCAAGCAAATCACCAAAGAGTTTGGAACCGTCAAAAGGAAGCTTAAGGGCAGCCACCTTCTGCGAACCCTCTGTTTTCCAATCTCGCAGGTGAACATGCCTTTCTGGTGACACACCAGCACTGATAGCCATGGCTGAGCCATGCACTCCATCAAATGTCATATCGGACAAGAGCAAACTGCCGTTGCATGTCTGCCAGTAGTGGGGCACAGTCAGAGCCCCCTTCCACACCCTTCCTCAACTTCCTGAAATCACCTAGCACCATCTCCGCAGTGTAGGAGCAGTAGACATTTGCCCAAGAGCCAGATGCGCACCAGCATGAAGCTTCCTCAGGCTAGAATTGACCCTACTGTCCAGGACAGCCACCTTTACAGCTGACATAGGAGCGACCCACCAGACTAGCGGGGATATCACCAAAACCGACAGTGCCCGAGAGCAACGTCTCACTCTCCTTTAAGGGATAGTTTTTCCATGAAGCGGGACATGGCAATCTTCGCCAGATCACACCACTCACAAAGGATTTTTGCTTGGATGTCAGAGACCAACGGCAACCCCACCCTCGGGGTATGTTTATACTGTCTAATCAAAGGGTCAGTGCCATCCTCCTGAACCAAGGGCTCCAAAAACCCCGTACAGTCCCAAACCTGAGTAAGCCCTTCCTCAACCCCTTCTCTGTCCAGATACTTCCCTTCGGCATCAGCCAACGAGGAACGGGAAGAGGCTGAGGAGGTCCCCACCCCAGAAGAGGATGAAGATGAAGACGACACAAGCGAGTGCTCGTGCCCATGCGAGTGTCCATGACTATGAAGGAGCAACTTTTTTAATGTCCCTCCTGGACAAGGAAAAACGCCTCGACTTCTTTCCCTTTCTTTTGTGGTGGACAGAGGAAGTGGAAGACGAGGAAGAGGAAGAGGAAAGCACAAGGTGCCTGGGCTTCTCAGTGCGTTTCCCCATGGTGCAGCCAGAAGTACAATTGCCACAAAACTGGAACACTGACCAGAAACACCCATGAACCGTGCATTTAAATACCAGTGCCAGTAGAACACACCAATCAGGGAAACAGCATTATTCCCCATGGCAAGGGGCCGTTATAAACGCCTCCCAAATCTTCATACGAGGGGTAAGGGGGTACGTGCACATTATGGCAAGAACATGGTATCTATCACCCACTCAACGTTTGAAGTTTTTTTAACATGTGGGTGGAGTTTCGAATCGCCGTTGGCGGGGCATCGCGTGACATAAATCTACGGGTTTTTGTTTTTCAAATGTAGGCAGGTGTATAATGGCACATTACAAAATTTCCTAGATGTTGTATCCTGCATATGTGTGAATGAGGTCTGAGTCAGTGTAAGAGCTGTGTTGGAATGCTAGTGGAGCTTGGAGTGTTCAGGCTCTTGGAGATTCCAAGGGAGACGGTTAAAGACTTGGAGCTGGGCAGGGAACCAGGGAAGAAGCTACTAATGATCTCTATCTCCTATATTCTATACTGAACCTGTAACCAAGAGAATAAAGCGTGTTTCCTATTTTCTACATACCTGAGTCAGCCTGGTTCCTGCTCCTTGTTATTACTGGCTCAGGGTAGATCCTGCAGGAGGCAGGATACATCATTTGGCGACGAGGATTACTTGAGCCCGGAAGAAATGAAAGTAGGAGCAAAAGAGATATAAGGAGAAGGAGAAGTAGTACCAGATAAAGTCTGTTGCAGAAGCCTTGGAGAAATTGCCAGAATCAAAAGGCGTTTTTTTTTTTGGAGAACGAATTATGCAGCTGATGCCTACCAAGGAGTTGGTAGCGGTAACAGGCATCAGACAACCGTGGAGGCCCATCCATGGGACTGCAAAAGAGAAGGGCCCCTCCGTGGAAGTTTGGGGGTCGTGCGGCAGCAGAAGTGGGCCACAACCAGGTAGCCGGAGACAGTGTGCATATTGGCATGCACGTGCTGGAGGATATAAAGCAGACTGTCAAGTAATACGAGATGCAGCGCTGGCGAATTGAAAATTTCGGAGACCCATAAATGGCAGCCCCACTCATCGAGGTACTGTGGGGAATCGTAGGCGGATAAAGTTTGGGCTAAATTTAAGGGTCCCTTGAGGCTGGGGGTGGCGCGCGCACCTTGCAGGCCGTCCGATGCTTGCGTTCCATCCTGCCCGTTGGGCTGGAACGCAAAAGAAAGGGCCCGACGCCATTACCCTGCTTTCCGCATTCGGAGACTCAATCAGAAACATTAGAAGAATGGCCCTTGACAATAGCCACGTTGCGTGATGACGTTTGCGGAATTGAAGAGCATCTGCTTCAATATGGAATGTTGGAGTGAATAAATTAAGTCTGCAGGCTGCTCGAAGACACGTGTTATGGACACTCAAAAAAATAAGCAACGGATTGCAGTTGTGGTGTTTAGTTTAGTGCGGACTATCAAAGTATGGCAGCACGGAACGGAGGATTTCTTTAGGGTCTATCAAGGTGCTGACAAGTGGATGTTGCGAGCTTCCAAAATGGAGAGTCAGGTACATTTTATTCATGAAGAACATTTTTTGACAGCCCGCAAAAGCTTGTTTCGGAACTAGACTTACAGTAAGCAGGGCGCTGTCTGTTTTTATGACTGCTGTTTGTTTAAGTCTGTTGCAGGCGCCGAGCCTTCAAGAGGTGTACTTTCCATTTATAATGGACGGGGAGTTGACATTTTTCACGAAGGCGCAACCATGAGAGAATTATTGTCGTTTTTGAAAGCTAATTTTTTTGATTCATGAATTGACATTAGGAGTTCATGATACAGGAGGACATTATTTTTACGGCCTTTGAGCAAGAAATAATATTATTTTGGATTCTACGTGTATTTTATGAACACAGTTGGAGATAATGGGATGAATGCTTTCAGAATGCATGTTGTTATGTGCAGCGTATGTGTGCATGTTAAGTCTGGGAGATGTTTTAAATTTGCAGTTAGAGATAGACTGCACACAAATATATGAAGCAATTTTGAAGCAAAACATGTTTATGAGATGCACATTTTTATTGATTTTACAGAGAACTGAAATTTGTTTAAATTTAAATGATTTTCACATTTTGATGAAGTGAAGCATAATCCACAGTTTTGATGTTTTTAAAATGCAGAAATGTTTCAATCAGTGTGTAAAACGTATACTATGTGTTTTGGGGAAACATTGATCTTGTCATGTTTAAATATGAAGTGCATCCCATGTAATGCATACATTCAGAATATGAACATAATAGAAATGCAATAGTTATGTGTGTGTATTACACATTTTGAAGTTATGGTATGAATGTGAATTGAAGTTTGCGTTTGTGGGCGCAAGTGGAGTTTGGGTAGGTGACGCAAGGGTGCGCACTGTAATGTAGAGTTGTGTAGTTGTACTGCGTGTGTGAGAAGCAGCACATGTCTTGAGTTGGGATGCATGTAGGTGTTTCACGTTTGTACATGCTGTAGATGTGACGTGTGGGAGAGCACAAGTTTATTGCGGAGTATGTTGCGCAAAATGGGAGTATATAAATGGGAGTTGCATGCATGCGATGGGGTTTAGGCTTATACACCCTGGCCAGGTGTATTGGCAGTAGTATAAAACCTTCAGGAGGAACCCCAAGTTTTGTTTTTAGGAGGTTGGACACAGTAGGGTATTCCAGTGAAGTTGACCTTAGGGCATGGGCCCTCTTCGGAGTTGTTTTGTGGATTTTCAACGCAGTTGTGCGTAAAAGGAAGGGAAAGGAGATTTTTTTTTTCTCCAGTAGTGTATGTTTACATATTCGGGGCTACACTAGTTTGTCTGCGTTGTAGGTAACCGCACGGCAAGATGCTTCCTTTTGTTGAGTTTAGGGTTTTCCCTAGTTAGTTCTGTGATGCCAGGCGGTGCATGTGGGAGGAGGATATTTGTTGTTTTTGCACGCCAGTTTGCAAGTGGTATTTAATAGTAGTGGAGGGCACACAGTGTTTAGCCAGTATTTATGTAGTATTGAAGTTGTGGACTGTACACTGGCATGGGTTACTGAATTTAATTTCAGTTTGAATTACACTTTTTCAATATATTTTCAGAGTTTTCAGGTCACACCATTTGATTTTTCATCCCAGTGGTGTGTCGGAGCTTTTGGGTTTTGCAAAATTTTGAAATTGCACTACACTACTGGTTTCTTTTCATCTGGTAGTGTCAAAATGTTTACATCTGAATTTTTGGTTTTTGCAAACGTGAATGTGCAACGCATTACTAATTTTGTCATCTAGTAGTAATTGCATGTTAACATTTTTTCATAGCTTTTGCTATGCAATTTTTAAGCCACAATTTCTCCTTTTTTGTGGTTGTGTTTCTGTGATCTTTGTATCGTGTGTCATTTTCCTAGATATTTCCAATTTTTTTCATGTTCTTTTTAGGGGAGAGGGGATGAAGCATTGTTATATTTTGTTTGGCATGTTTAGGACTATTGTGATGGCCTTGTGTAAGGTTGCAAGATTCGTGGCTACACAGTTTTGGCAAGGAAGTTAGCCTATTTTTGGGGCGTTTTGGGTTGTGCTCAAGTGTGGCAGACTTGAGGCCAAGAGTGGCAGTCTTGGCGGAAGGTGTTTAGTTTAGGAGGGTCGATGGCTGTAGTTTTGTTTTGTTTGCCCATGTGGCAAGGTTGTGCTTGGTGGTGGCGGCACCAAGACCCTGGTGTGGCAGGCCAGGGTGGAAGGAGCACTAGTAAAATATTGTGGTTGTTAGTCCTTACGTGGTTGTGAGTTTGGGTGTTTTCTTTTGATTGAAAAAGGGGGGGGATGTGTTGCATCCTGCATATGTGTGAATGAGGTCTGAGTCAGTGTAAGAGCTGTGTTGGAATGCTAGTGGAGCTTGGAGTGTTCAGGCTCTTGGAGATTCCAAGGGAGACGGTTAAAGACTTGGAGCTGGGCAGGGAACCAGGGAAGAAGCTACTAATGATCTCTATCTCCTATATTCTATACTGAACCTGTAACCAAGAGAATAAAGCGTGTTTCCTATTTTCTACATACCTGAGTCAGTCTGGTTCCTGCTCCTTGTTATTACTGGCTCAGGGTAGATCCTGCAGGAGGCAGGATACATCACTAGACAAAACAGGCAAGGATGAAACAACATTAAACTGTGTACAATGTGACCACACCAAAGCATTGCAGTAATGCCTAAATATATCACTAGACCTGCAGCTCCCGTTTACAGGTGCATAATGTAATCCACCTCCACAGAAATTATGCTAGAGAGGTTAGAATTCAGAAGGTGTACATTACCATGCGAACAGTCACGAATTGATGTCCGCGGGTGCTTCTTTTCCACCCAGGCTTCATTGCATGTTACATCATCATTACATGCCTTATAGATAGAATACAGTGTATCGCTCGCCCCGCCCCTACACGATGTGATGTTCAGAGGGCGATTTTGCAAGTATGTCTCTGGAAACTCACATCAATGTGTTTGGATACAGTTGGATAACTGTGTAAAGTTAGCTAGAACCCATGCAGGTAACTAACTTCAGTGTTGGTTTGATAATGGCTGGAAGCAGCGCGCGCTGATTCCCTGTCACACCGTGACTGATTCATCTGTTCCAGTGTACGTCACAAAGAGCCTCCAGGCGCGCGTCTCAAAACACTGACAAAGCAACCTTTCCTACCCACGTGACGTGCCGCGTTCCTTCACAGCTGCCATGTAACCTTTATCAGAAACACCAGTTCAAGTGTCAGGGATTAGTTGGCTAGAAGCAATGGGGGGTGGTCCGGGAGTTTACCCAGCAGCCCGCGAGCACGCAGCTGAGATTGATGAGATAAGATCGGGCAGCGTGAATGAGGCGATGCCCTGGTGAGCATACCCCCCCCCCCCCCCGGCGCTCTTACTTGCTCTTTCCTGTGTAGACACTGAGACTCAGACACACTGATTACTGCTGGAAGCAGCGGGCTTTGTGCTGCCTTTCAGATGCAAATGTTAGGCAAAGCTTCCCTCGAGGTGGCCCACCCCCGTTGTTCTGCCTATCTGTTGTGGGTCATCTCATGTCGCGGAGAAAAGAGACGGTATGTTAATTGTAATGTACCAATTTAAGAGTGCCCATGGACAATGAACATCGCAACCGTTCACGCGTATTGAAAAAAAAAAAGCGGAACAAATCACGTGTTGTAGAATTTGTATGCACTCTTTAGACTCCGTTGGTCTTACTAGTAATTTAACAAACGAGAAACATGAACATTGTTCAGAACCCCAGGGATACAGTGGCATTGATTTCCACAAGGCAAGGGAAACATTGCAGCACCAATGTGTACATTTTTCGGCGTTCATCCCCTATTAAAAATAATAGGTAGTTACGAAATAGAGAGAAATTCATTTCTAATGTCCCTATTGTGCACTTAAAAAAATCCTAAAGGAATTTGCTTCGTACAAGTGACCTGTAGGGCTTCGAGCCGCTGTGTTTTTGGGTGCTGGATATCAGAAATTGTCAGTGGTTTGTTGATTAGAAAGTTTATTATAATCTGTGGAAGAGGGGTAACACACTACAGAGTGTGCCTTTATAACAGCATTTCTGAAAATGTGCAGCGCACTTAGAAAGTACTCATTTTGCGCGTTTTTGTTGCAAGCAAAGCACCGCTATAAATTGGATAGTCTGATTGTCAACGCAGTGCTGCCTATGGCCTATGATCACTGGCTGTGCGCAGAGGCAGCGCACCAAATCAGTGATGTCATTAGTATGTGTCCGGCTCTCATAAATCCTCCCCTAAAAGCAAAACAATAAATAAATAAATAAAATAGAGCGCTCGCTGTCCTTTGCAATCCTTTAGGCAGCAAGTTATGGAGGAAGGCAGGCATGGTCACCTTGATGCTATCCTTTATAACTGTCATACTCATGATGGCCACTAGGGCATCACCATCGTATGCACTTAAATAACTTAGAACCCACTTTGGAGATTGGAAAAATCCTGAACAGCGCTGCAAAGGTGAAGCACACATGCATTCGAAGGATTGGAAAAAGTTGCACTGATATTAATCATATCTCTTTGCCATGACAGCCTCCAAACATTTAGATTGACGTTTTATTAACTTCGATTAACACATTCCTTTCAATACCACCCAGGTGGGGCACCCTATTGCAGAATTGTGCTGATTATAGGTACTTGGACGGGAGAGTTTTTTTCTGTGAGTTGTGTGCTATGTATAAAATATAGGATAAAGTAGGCCCTACCTTACCATATAAGGATATTGAAAGATACTGAGGAGTTCCAAGACCAACCTTTTAAGGTGACACACTCTGAGGTGACTTGCAATATCCTTTTTACGTATGGTAGAAGGTATTTTATACCTTAGTACATGGTCGCACAGCCACTCCCTCTAATAACTGGCCTCTCGCCTAATTTATGGTGATCTCCTCCTTGTTTATCCATATAATCCATGTAGCGACCTGTGAGTGGAGTAAGTGGGAGAGAGTGGTGTCGGCGTGGCGACTGTGCTGAGGGAGCAGCTTAGAATTGTCATTGTGAAATTGCATCCCCCACTCTACACAAACAAGTACTTAAGCGCGACAGTGGGTTGGGGGGAGTAGCTGGAAGCTTGACCCCGGATTTCTACTGATCGACTTGCAAAACAGGACATGGCCTCCTGATAGTCCAAGCATCTAGCCCCTCACACACTAAACACGCTAAAAGCTAAACCCCCCCAGCCCCGCTGGACTACAGTTGGACACTGCATCTAAAGGATAGTGCTGTGACTGTGACTGTGATTGCGACAACTGGCAACAACTGTAAGAGTGGGGTCTTTCCTGGTGCTTCTTGGCGATTATCGCATCAAATTCTTATTAAAACTCACGCAGATTCTTCTGAGCTTCGTGCATGGCTGTATAACGTCTAGAGGCTCTAGGGACAATTGACTGCCAAAGGATGAGGAAAACTTTGTGGAACCTCTGGACTTGGCCTTTGGATCGGAAGCATTTGAAGGATTATTAATTAAACTCCTTGATAGGAGCAGGTAAAGCACTTTTCTTTTTCATGAGGGGTGGGGGGTCGTACTACAGCAGTCCCTCGAGCTAGTCGAGCGTTCCTTGCCCTCATGATTGGACGTCAATACTTACCTCCCGTATCTTTTTAAGAATAATATTTGAATTGGATCACAAATCTTTACATTGTAGGATTGTCCTGTGATTGTTTTATGAATTGCTTTGAAAGATTCCGTGTATTTCTATTAACTTTACCTTTTTAATAATAGTTGCTGTAGTGAATAGGATCAATTTCATCATCATGTTTTACTTACCTTTAATAGAATAGGAAAAGATACAATGGGTGATGCCCCAGGTGCAAAATAGAGTTTAAAATGATACATATCAAAATGACAGAAAGGAAAGCAAATGGTCCCATTTCACCCCCGGATAAATCAAAACGCATTTACAAGATGCATGAACCTATAAAGGAGGTGAAGGTGTTAATAACCGAGACACAGGGTCTATTACAGGACATTTTCAAGATAATTGTTCATGGTTCACACAACAAACAAAGGCCTGCGTAAACCTAAAAAATGATAGCAGTGGAGTAAAAGCATTCCATAATCGCAGTGGTGGGGGAGCAGTTTTCTCACCTCTTGAGCTTTACAAGAAACAGGTGGTTCCCTCTGCACTATACGGGACCGATGTATGGGGGTATGCTAAAACCACAAAACGTGTTATAGCAGAACATGTGCTCTTAAAAAAGCTATTGAGGCTACATGGATCACACACCATCGTTCATTTACAAGTAGATCAGTGCCCAATAGTGGACTAGGTCACGGTCAGACCAGCCTTGAACTGGCTTAATCTGTGGACACCAAGGGCCTTGAATGTTATAGGGATGGATTGACCCATCTGTTGACTCAGGATGGAGGGAGGAGCCTCCCATAGGCTACCCATATGAAGTAAATCCTTGGGAGGTTCCAACTATCAGGGATGTGGCTTTATCCAGAGGGATTGTCCAAGGCATCAGGGAAAAGGCTCAAAGATTCCATCTTACAAGAAAGCAGGAGGTCCATGTGGAACAAATGCCAAGGGCTGAGTCTGGGATTATGCTATCTTGAGGCGAAGGGGGATTTTGGTTATTAGGAATATTTGGAGACCATCACTCCGCCCTTTGCAAGATCACTATATCTGCAGTTCAGAATGGGCACACTCAAGCTCACAAGTTTCACGAGCACTCGGAGGGCAGGTAATTTGAAATTATGACCACTGTGCCAAACCTGTGAAGAAACAATCACTCATTTTCTGTTTCTCTGTGGCAGCTTGCAATCACTGAGGGCGCAGTATTTGAAGCCGATTTTTAAGTCAATAGGCATTATTGGTACCAGAGAAGCAATGGAATGTTGTAAAAATACAACTGAATTACCGGTGGTGAAACTGGTGGCTAAATATATACATTGAGCGTGGCTACATAGAGACGGCCTGTTGAAGGCCAGAGGGGCACAGTGTACTGAGAACAATAATGTACACAACCTTATTGGATACTGCACATGTTGCTTATTTTGCACAGCCCATTTGTGCCCTGATACAATTTTTTTTTACTAGGGACGGCCTTGTAATTCAATAGAATGGGCTGAAAGATTCCATGTGCGCTTATATTAGCATATACACCATTGTACTTACACTAGCAACTGTTCCCCCTGTACAGAGCCCCAGAAGATAGCACTTTATCCTGTGATTTTATTCTAAATCAGATATTGATGTTGTTTGATGCAATTGATGGATTTTGTAACGATGAATTATGATGAAATTGGATTCTCTGTGATCGCTTGTAAATGTTGGTTTTATGGCCTACGTTGAATAAAACTTTTGAACTGAACTGATAATCAATGTCGAATGTTTGGATTTTAAAAAGCTAATATGCAGCTCTTAATTTGTTGAAGAAAATAGTTGAAGCAGCTTATTGAAAATCATTGCAAAACTATTTTCCTTTTGTGCTTTGAAATAAATAACATGCAGATTCTTGCTCACATGTGTAAAACTCCAGCGGTGCATGAACTAAACATTCTACCATAAACAGGTCCATGTCAATTCATGGCTGTAAAGTGTCACAGAAAACTATTTTACAAGCAAGGAATGTGCAGTGTGTCCCAGCTTTAACTAAGTGCTGCAATGACAGCTTGAATTCTGCTCTGTGCTGGATCAAGCAGCAGGCATTCTGACAGCCTAACCGAAGTGTAATGAGTTCTTACAGTTGATATGTGATGTCACACTGCATGTTGCTTCAGCCATCGCAGAGCAGATTTCCCATTGTTACTTCAGCACATAACTAGCGCCGTGACCAGCGTTGAATTCCCTTTCTTGTAAAATTGCATTCTGTGTTACTTTCTTACAGCCATTAATTGATAATGAATAGTTTACTAAAGTATGTTTACTTTGCGCAATGTTGGAGTTATTTTAAGGACCAAAACATTTTTTGATACATTGTGTTAAATGCTTTATCGATTTTTCTGCAACGCGTGGGAGCTGCATATTACTTTCTTTTTGAATCCAGATTCTGCTTTGATTAGAAGTATCAGAAACTGGAAGATCTCCTCCATGTGATTTAAGGAGGAGGCCAGGTATTAATTTTGATAGTCAGTGTATGGCCATGTATTATAAGGAATAACACAGCCCCTGCCATAGGTAAAAAGGATACTTCAAGTCACCTTCGAGTCCCATGACCTTATAAAAGAACGCAGCCTGAAGTCTCGTTCTTCTATTTGGTCATAATAATAAATAAAATAATTTAGCATTTATATAGCGCTACGGACCCTCAGGTATCTGAGCACTGCTTATTATTACCCATTGTGTGTGGTGCTCATGTCATGGAACTCCTCAGTGACTTGCAATATCCTTATAAAGTATGGCACGGAGTATTATTATCAATATTGTTATTATTATAATAATTATTTGTATTATTATTCATCTAATTGGTAACATAGATTATACATATGTATTAATAGAAGGAACCAATACATGTTAAAATTGCATACGTACATCTTCTCTCTCAGCAAACCCACGCACTTCACCACACTTGCTTGTCAAGGGTTTTGACCCATGTTGAATCAATAGACTGGGTAGATGTGGGGATGAGCTGTCCCGCCCACATTCACGCCAGAACCAGGAGAACCGCGCAGTTTTGCGCACAACAAAATGGTCCCCTGACGTGCCACCCACCAGTGCGAGCGTGAGGGGCCAGGAGTGCCATGAGTGAAATGTGGTGCCAAAGGAAAAACACCAATGCCATGTTAAGCAAGGATTATATATTATCAAGTAAAATCCCCTTTTTTGGAATGCATTAATTCAAGACAGATCCCAAAAATGGGTGCAGTACCAGCTTTGTCCACAAACTGGCGCTAGCGGCCTAAACTCTGACAGGAGAACTGCTACTTCAGAAGCTATCTCCTGAGACAGCTGGAAACTTCAAAGGCCCGCTGGTTAATTAAAACTCTTAACCACCTGCTGTTCCCAGAGACAATCTGATTGCATTAACAGGCCAAGAGGCTCGGAAACCTTCTCACCTCAGAGACCCACACAACAGCCCAGGAAATCACAGGTTTCTGTTAATCAAATGCAGAGTGGCCCCCTGGTCTGTTGACCTCAGCCTGCCGGACACAACACAATAGACTCTTTCCCTTGAATGGGGTATGTTGATTTTCAGTGTGGACTGTAGACGGAGCCCTGCCTGGGAGAGGAGAGACATGTGGTACTCCCAAGTTTCTGGGGGCGGACCCAGACACTTTTGTGGCATCATATTGCAGCAAATATATGTTTAAGTTAATTGCTTCTAAAATATTGTATTAAGCTCACAAAAATGTGCAATTTGGAGAACCTTAATCTAAGAAATGTACCCACAATTCAAGTCTTGATTCAACTTTGTACCATGTTCTGAGGCAAAACCCCGCTATTTATTGCTATTACAGACACTGGGTTTATGCTAGAGACCTAGTAAATTACTGGAATGTGTGTAGAAGGAGGGTGTACATTTGTGTAATTTTTGATACAGATTTAACATTGGTAAACCAACTAAAAACAAAAATAAGTTGTCATTTGTGAATGCAAGCCCCCAGGAAGATTAGAGTTGGGCCAGAATGTACCTTAAGTAATCTGTAATATGTACATGTAATGTCAAACAACTTTGTATCTGGGAAATATGTGTAGTTATGAAAAATGATTTCTAAAGCAAAAGTAAAGGGGCGTTCTTCAATAGATCATAAATGGCTGACATCACTCTGACACTCCATTTCCTTCCCCCAATCAAGGAAGAGAGGAGGAACTGGCCAATGATAAGTTGAAAGGGTTGGGCCTGCAGAATTAGCTGACCCACCCACTTTCTAAACACATAAAAAGAGTCACTGGAAGCCAGATAGGACTTTTCTTTTTCACTTTCTGCGGAGCATTTTGACAGACAACTCCACATCCTGATTTCAGACTTCACATCCAGAAACTCCAAGAACTCTAGAACCCAACAGCTGAACTCCTGTCAGCAGGCCTTCAAAACGTAGCAACCAAACCAAACTATTCAGACAGCCGGGCTGAGCTGTCTGATTCTGGCTAAAACCCTGTGCCAGAAACACCCAGAAAGCAGAGCTGTACCCGGAACCAGAGACCAGACCGCCGTGCAGTGCCAAGAACTTTTGTCAGAACCAGAGATCCAGACCGCTGTGCAGTGCCGCTAGTAGAGCTAACCCAGATTGCTGTGAGCAGAACCAGGCAGAGATCGTCCGTGGCGAGAGAACCGCCAGGAGTCCAGTCCAACCGGTTGACCCGATCCGTGACGAAGTCGCATTCCTGTCCAAAATCTAGTGTGAGTACCCAGCTAGCACTCTGCCAAAACCAATCTCTCAGTTTAAAATAATGTAATCCAAACTATTTTAACCTATTAGAACTGCCTCCTAGAATCGTGTCATTCTGTCGTCTTTAAAGCTGAAAACTGTCATCTGTCATTCTGAAACTGTGATTTCATTTCTGAAAAACTACCTTCACAAAATCGTCCGTATCTCCGGAACCGTTTGTGCTTTCCAAGATTCTAAGCTTTCCAACAAGCCTAAAACCGACTTGCTACTCCTTATAGTGCCTCCCTAATCGCGCCCGACGCACTCGGAAAATTTGCCGCGATTTGACATTTTGCTTCATTTTAGCCACGTGTAAAAATATTTGTCTTTTCTTGCATCCCTGAAATCCGTTTCCAACCTAATAATCCCTCATTAATCATTGTAGCGCGGACCTGAACTCATTCCAAGTATCTATCACCTACCCTGAACCTCCTATAGGGAATTAAAAGCAATTTTAGCACATTTCTCACTTCATTGTCATCACATCCAAAGCATTTTGGGCCTGTGTTTAAAACTTCTACCTGTTTTCCTCTAAGCTTGCTAGGGGGGGGGGACTGCATTATATTTGATTGCATTCCTGAGAACTGTGTGCTTTCCTTCCATCTCTTTACCTTGCATAAAGGGGGGGGGAGAATTGTCAAAGAAAAGTGATTACATTGTCTTTTGTTGAAGTCATATCAAGTTTATTTTCTGTACTGCATTTTCATTCATCATTGCATTGTCCTTGAAGCCATAAAAGCATTCGCAGCTACTTTATCCTCTCTACATCACTTCTAAGCCATCAAAAAGAGTGTACCACTGTAACATTATCCATTGTTGATCACTATCATGTTCACAAGTGTGCTATCAAATATTAATTTATTAGAAAAGTGTGATATATATATATATATAGTTTAATTTTCAAATAAACCTTTTAAATTTGCAAAACAAACCTACTTCTTGGCTCAGCGGGGTCAGGGGGATTCTGAGAGAGGGGTGTTATATAAGGGTTGTCATCCAGAGTAAACGAACTGGACATAGAAATACATCAATAAGGGCTTCCATCAGCATCCCAGACTAGGCATTGACTTAGCTGTAGTGTTGAATTGAAGTCGCTTACAGTAACAACAAACAAACAACACATAAACCGCACCAACAGCACACGAGGTCTCGCATCGGTCCGATATTCACACGAAAGCTCAGCGCACGGTAAAAACCGAACTGAAATTGTCAACAGCAGACCACTTTCCCACTTTCCTATTCCCTTCCTTTTCATCCGACTACCCCATCCCTCCTTCTTTTTGCAGATCCGCCTGAGCGCCTGGGGAGAAATTCCGTTGGTTACGGTGCGCGGTACAAATACCTCTGACATTAACATTTTACTAGGCAACAAATAGTGCACTTTTGCATTAAAATACATCACCCCATTAGATCGGAAGCTAAACCCTCTTCTTTCGGGCAGCTCAACTTCCAGAGACCACAACTTCATCTTTCTTTCATGTAAGAGTGGGCACATGGTGCATATAAAGTAATTATGATACATCATGAGTTGACTGTAATAAATGGAAAGTAGGTTATAACAACACATGATGGCCAATTTCTGGCTTGTAATTGCAGCTCTTTTGGCATCTATTTTGCTGCCTCTTTGCCACAAGATTTAATTAAGTACTAACAAGTTGCCCATGATTGTGGATACTCACTGAGTTGATACTGTATATTTAGTTTTAGCCCGATCTAGTTAATACTGTATAGCCCGACCTAGTTAATACTGTATATTTAATTTTACTTTGATTTTGATGAACGTTATTGTCCTGTTTTTATTCTTTTATCCTTCTTGTTTGTTTTGTTTTGGTTTATTGATTTAAACAAGTACCTTCATTGTCTATGTAGATTTTAACAAATAGTTTTACTGTTTATGTAGTTCTTACTTTCCCGCAAGTCTATGAACGAATTGTGAATGAATTATGAATTATGGTTTGATTTATGATTTATGTCACTTGTAAATAATGTATTGAAAAGTTGTCTTGCACAACTGTAACAATAAAAAAAATGTGGCCACAGAATAATTATTTAGTCTGAGAGATGGCATTTGTACTAACAAACATTCTTGAGGCTAAAATGTCAGCTAACAAATAGGACAATTCCTGATCAAACTAAATCCCTGGATGGTATCGTGTCATAAAATAGGACAATCCAGACTGCTTTGTTACCAGGCACATTTTCTTTATTTCATGCCAGTTTCGCATCCGGAATACTAACATTTGTTTTCTGGCATATTCTTATTTTCATTTGGCACCATTGATTTCACCAAAGAGTGCCAGATAACAAAGCTTTTGTTTTATATTGCGTTCGATAATATAATCCTCAAGTAAGGGCGGGCGATGGAGCTCTGCACAAAAAAGATGGCATGTGCAACACTTTAATAAGGAGAGAGAAGGTAGAGGTAGTGTATGCAAGGGGTTCTAAGGATCTGTAGCTTGGGAGGTCCATTTATTTCCTGGGGATCATGAGACAGGAGGCCTTTCTGATACACATCAACATGTTTAAGACTCGGTGAGTAGCAGGTGAAGGCTTGTCTTCTTGTAGATCGTGATAACATCAGCCACGTATGGGGGAAATCGGTTGTCACTATCGTGAAGGTGAATCTGAGTGGCAGCCCATAAAGCACATGGCTAATGGGAAACACGTAGTTGAATTACTTTCTGCAATGAGGAGATTGGCTGTGGCACACCAGCAGGCTTTCAAAGGTGCCAGGGAAGATGCAGGGACACCAGTGACCATGTCCTTGTAGCAGCCATGGTGTAAGAGGACAAGGGTTTGGAAGTCACTGCTGAAGTCTATTGGTTGGACGAAGGGCCTCGTCTTGCACAGAAGTGTGAGCTGGAGTCTAGCTGTTTGGCTTTTCCTGGTGAAGTGAGCTTTGAAGGAGAGGTTGAAATCAAAGGTGAAGACATAACTCAGCACTGCCAGTGAGCCTCGGATGAATGAGTCAAGATATATTTTGATCAGCATGTTTTGAACTTGGGTGTTCTTAAATGGTCTGTCGGCTGTCGCAGAGGTCAGGTGCAGTCTTTGTGGTGTCCACTCAGAGATTAGTGGTTAGTCCTCTTTAACTAAAGATGTAGGAGGGAAAGGCACATTTTCAGAAATGTACCTCCAGAAATACTTGCGTAATAAGCCCATGTTTTGATGAAATGTGATGTTGCGCTTGGCGATGAGTTCCCTGATGTAGAAATTAAAGATGGTTAGGACATGGATCTCTGTGGGACTCTGCAGGTTGTGGTCTCTAGGCAGCATCTTCTGTTGCAAAATGGGGTGGGGTGCAAGTCATCAGAGGCTATGCTGATGCCCATGCAAGGAGCAGCAAGTTGAAGTATACTGTGTGGTCAGGCAGGTACCTTCTTGCTAATGATCAGTGATCTGAGCTAATATACTGATGGTGATGCAGAAAGTGAAGGATTGGCTCTGCTGATCCCTCTGCTTTGGCCGGTTGGGAATTGATATGAGGTGGCCAAACACTGGTTAAACTGTTTATTTAGCAATTTTGCTGCCAAGACCCTATGGATATTGTTTACTTTTTTCCTGAAAAGTCATTAGGTTGTTTTTTGTTTTGTGGATTTGATTTTCAGATAAAACAATAAAGTGTGTATGTTCTGCTCTGGCAAAATCGTGAAATCAACACGTGCAAATGGGAGGGCATCAATTCTATTGTCATTTGTAAAAGGTGAAAAGAAGCCAGCCTAGACGAGATGGGTAGACACATTAGGTACGCAGAGATTAGAAAGGGAGAAAGAGCCAGTTTACAGTCATGTAAACATATTGCATTATTGAAATGCACTTTGAGGGGAATCAGTCTATAGCAATCTTAACTCTGGCTCATTTATCTGTGTGTAGAATAGCTTAAATTTGTCATTTGACTGGCGGGGATTAGTGGGGTGTCTCAATTCTTTATCCCAAGGCAATAGAAGTAAACAATTCAAATGCAAGAGAGAAGTGGATGCATCAGGCATGTTAACAAAAGGGATCCCTGTCAATGTATGTCCATGCCAGATATTGCAGAGCTCTCAGGTTTCCGTCAACCATGCGTGAGGAGGACATCCAGTCCTGTTTTGGCTTGGCATTCTGGTACTTGTAGTTTTTCTAAAATTCAAATGGGTGAAAAAACAATTTCCAGAATTCAAAAGAAGAAAACAAAAACAGGACTGGATGGCCTTCTCACGCATAGCGACGGGAAACTTGAGAGCTCTAATATTCCACTACTAGACACGGACTGATGTTGGACATATTGGGTCTGAAACCCACATGTATAGCAGGCAACAGCTCTGCCTTAACTACTTAGAACACGAGGACGCAAGAGTTCAATACTGGATAATTTCTTTCACCATATAAAAATAATCAAAGCCATCATATGGAAGCCCAGTACAGCAGATCAGACGCCAGGCCACCCTTTCGAACTAACACTTAAATACGTGGTGGGTGCGACCTGTGCAATTTAACAGATGAATTGCCACGGTGGTAACTACTAGAAAACCCAGCCAGCCACACAGGGCAGGTGCGCATGTTCTCCGTCTATTCACATGTCAGTGATTTAATTGAGTGAAGCTCACTCTTCAAGCGAAGTTCCAAAATCTGATCTGCTTTAAAAGATGGGACCCTGGATGTGGGGATGATGAAGTGCTTTACCTTGAATGCTTCTCTTCCTTCCCTCTCTATAGCAATACACAGTAAGTGCATTTACATAATGCTACTTTAGTAACCATAATGACATCATTGTTATTTATTTAAATAATGATTAAAGGAAACAATCATGTCCTTACTTAAAGAGATGTGGAGAACGTTAGAGTAATCAGTGGAAAACCCAAATGGAGAGTGTGCCCTGCTCGCTCAACATCACACTTTTGGAAGGCAGAGAGAGGTAGAAGCTGGGAGCTTGTATGCAGCTGCAGTTCAAAGGGAAAGTAAACAAGTAAAATCCAAAACAGTAGACGGGTGTTTTGAACTCTTCCTGTCCCTGACTACCCTGGTGACATCACACCCAGAAGCCCCAGAGCACAGGAAGGCCGAGTTAGGGACACAGGAGCCCATGGAGAGTATGAAATCTAGACAGGTCAGGAATAGACGAATGAGCAAAAAGGAGGGTGAAGAGAGGCCTCGTTGAATATGTAAAGCTAGGCAGTGTCCGCCGGCCATGTTGAGTTTCGGAAGCATCTGGAGGGGAAAGTTGATATGCTGAACATTCCTGTATGCCTGAAGACAGCATTCGGAGTGCCAAAGAGACTGCTGAGTCTCACTCCTGTAAAAGAGATTGCGAAGAAGCCACTAAGAGTGCTTGAGTCGCATGGAGACATTACATCCCGAGAGATGGGAAGACAGCACGTGTTTTGGGGAGCTACACATGGCATGATATGAGAGGTTATTTATAACACGCTTAATACCCAGAGTTTTCTAAGCAAGGACCCGGGTATTGAACCTCTGTTGCTCTGTTTCATCTTGCTTCCAAGGCGAGCACGTTGCCACTGAGCTATCCTTCTCATGCATACCCTGCATTCTGAAAAGGATGAAGAAGTCATTAAGACTAACCGGAATCTCACACCTGACCTGCAATTTGTTATTGCTGAAGGAACCCTACAGCATGCTTACGTTTCACACCGACATTACTACCTAAGTAGAATGACATGAACCCAAGAGGCTGATGAAGGTCGCTGGAAACAATCCACATTCTTGAACTAAAAAAAAAAAGGGCTGATGAGAGCTTAGAATCAGCAAGGTATCAATACAATTCAGAAAGGCAGAGAAGCTGAGAGACATCCTGATCTGTTTAGACATCATGGTATATTTCTTTTAATGAAGTACTTCTCACATGTTCACTCAGCGATCTGCCACAAGTGCTGTAAGAAGGGTATTGACAGGACCTCACATACACCCCTCAAACCACATTGGGAATACCACTTATACCGACCACGAATCGTAAAATGTTCTGTAAAAATGATAGTATGACAAGGAATCCTATCCTGAGAAGTTTCAGAGCATACAATTATTTCCTAATTAAAACCTACAGCAAATGTATTTCCACCAGTGATATTAAGCCTTTAACTGGTTACCAAGTGCTGATCCTTAAAAGGTGTCTACCACCATTCTCTTGGACAATGCATAGAGGCCTTGCCCGTGGACATCCAGAGGTGGGCGAGGCAGCATTGTTGTGTCCCTTTGGAAGAGGTGATCAACATTACCTCTGCCTACCAGCTTTCAGGATCAAGTAAGGTAATCTGTGAGCCCGCCAATAGACCAGTAGTGCCATTTGTCAACATGACGAGAAGAGAATAGCTCCTATAACATATACACTCAGATGCTATTATTTTCCATGATGACATGAAATAAAAGTGGAGGGAATCTCTCATAACAGGCAGGCTAAGGAAATCCAAGTCTTTCTTTAGCCAGGAAGTCTTATCGCCCACTTAATTCTATGGCTGTCAATGGAGCGGTCCCATCTCAGAGTTCTGTCTAGATCATACGAAAGAAGATCCCATAGACATTAATGCCAAACATATATTAAACTCAAGAAGACAATAGCAGCCTTCATGAATCAATAACACAAGTAAGGATACTGGAGCTGCACATTCTGTTTTGTTATCTGTGTGGCCAAACGGGACAACATGACCTACAGCTTTCATCAAAGCAGGGTATTTCCAGTGAGAAGCTAACCTAACCCTCTCCTTTTTCACTGCAATCCTATCCTAAGAAATGCAAGCTACAGGAAGATTATACAGTGACCTATACAAAGGGACCCCAAACTCCCATTGCATTGGTGTATCGAGTCTCCAAGGGTTTCCTGGCTTCTGGGAGTCACCAGGAGCTATTGACCTGATCCAGTACAAACTGTGAACATTATCCCAAATGTCCATCTTAAGATCGCCTGTGTTGATGGGGATAATAAATATACGTCAAACCCATATTTATTACTTTGACAGGGATCTATAGTTCTGGCAATGGCTGAATGATTATAAAAAATCACGGTATTATGGTGAACATTTTGAGGTGCTACATTTTTGACCCTCCAGTCACAGCTTTACCAATAAAAGTTGCTGGTGACAAGACTGGATTTGCATGCATGCAATCCAATTTATGAGAGAACACCACGATAATACTTTATATCTCTGTTCAGGAAACCAAGCAGCTATTAGCTGAAGCCATTCCGAATGTGTCCCTAATTGCTTGATGGCACAATCCTTCCACAACGGGGATACAATCTTTTTTTCAGCACCCCCCGCCTTTTGCCACAGAGTGCAACTCTACCTTAACACCCTGCTGGTTCCCGGGTACCTTACATTTTAACAATAAAAGAATCATGGCTAATTCCAAAAGTCGCAATCAATTCACCGACATGATAGGTAGCACTCTTTCTGCAACTAGACACACCTAGCACATGTGTAGGCGGGTAGCTGTTTCTGTAGCTGTTTGTGTGTACTCTTCCATAAAAGTCCTGATCAACGAAGGTTTATCAAACCACTGATTGATCCCTACAATCTCTACGCTTGCAATCTCTTAACATATTTGACCAAAAATACATTCTGCTTTGCCAGCTTCTTCCTGTATTTTTCAACTGATCCAGACTTCAGGCCACCTATAAAGTGGCTTCATTTTAGTCCAAATAGTATTCGCATTTTGCTGTGAGGCTGTGCAATGTTACTAACATATCCGTAATGCCTGCCAATACAATAACTCTGGTTTTGGGGATTACACCTGTCTCCTCGGCTAGTTCCTCTTCTCACACACTTCCCCTCCTATATGGTGTCCCTCAAGGCTCAGTTCTTGGCCCTCTTGTCTTTTCCCTCTATACTTCTCCTCTTGCTGCTATTATCTCGTCCTTTGGGATCTCCCACCAACCTATCTTCCTGTCTGCTTGCTATTAAATCGTGGCTGTCAGGCCACTTTCTAGTTCTAAACTCCTAAAAAAACAGAATTTCTTTTCTTCGCTGCCACCACCATTCCCTCACCTTCCCCACCCTCCTCTGTCTCATTTCCTCCTTCTTATTTACTACTCTCTAGTACTGCTCGCAATCTCGGCCTATATTTTGAAACAGCCTTATCCTTTTCAACCTCACATCTCCACTATCTCTCGGTCCTGCCATTTCCATCATTTTAACATTCGTAAAGCCCTTTCTTTTCTGACGTTTGGAGCTACCAAACTCCTCCTCTCATCTTTAATTTCTTCTCACCTTTTTTACTGTTTGTCTACCCTCTTTGCTGTTCACCTTTCCTGGCTTGCCCCTCTTAAATCAATTTTCAACACATCCATATGTCTTCTCTACCAGATATCTCCCCACGACTCCATTTCACAATCTCTGTCTTAGCTTGGATGGCTGACTTTTACCTACAGGCTTAAATTCAACTTTCGATGTAGGGTTTTTAAATCCCTCCACGGTTTTGCCCTGATTTATCTCTCTTCCTCTTCTCCTTCTACACACCCGCTCGCTCTCTTCGTTCACAATCCCAGTTCTTGCTAACAGTCCCTGGCCCCTCCTGTGCCCAATCCCGTTTCTGTTATTTTTCTCTTGCTCCTTATCATTGGAACTCTCTCCCCCTCCTTCTCCAGTCTACTACCTCCTACTCTGCCTTTCATACTTCTCTAAAGTCCTATCTTTTCCAATCCTAACTCCCAGCTGCTCATAACCCTATTACACTTTCCCTGTACTTTGTCTTTCATTGCAACACTTCCGTGGAGCTACTGAATAATCATATTTTTGTACTCTAACAATTTTTGTGTTCAGTGCTTTGGTGTAAAGCGCTCAATAAATAACAAATAAAGACAAATAAAATACAAAACACACCTCTGATGCTTCCCAGTTACACTACCATTATGTTCTGAATCTTGCAGCATTTTGTTTATTTAGCGTCGGTAGTGACTTCTCTCACCTCATACCTGACTTTCCCATCCTTTGTGCTACTGTCAGTTGTACATCGTATCTTTTTGACCCGGGTCATGATTGAATGCTCAATGATCCAGATCAAGGTATTGGGCCTCATTACGACCCAGGCACTGGACCATGGTGCTCTTAGCACCATGGTCCAATGCCGGTCTCCGGCATGGTGGATGGCGGAATTACCGCCCCCATCACAAGGTTGGCGAGGGCGGTAATTCCCCATTCACCATTTGCCCTTCCCCATTCCCATTTTGCCCCATAGGGCATAATGGGGATGGGGAAGGCGCTAATTACGGCACCGTAAATTACGTTTGCCGTAATTAGCTCCAAGGTCCCTTAGCGGGTTGGATTTTAACGCCTGCAAAAATCAGACGTTAAAGCCTCCAACCCGCTAAGGGACCTTGTAATCGGGCGCTAATGGTTTAACGGCGCCGACGCTCTTTACGGCGCCGTTAAACCATTAGCGCCACGGTCGTAATGAGGCCCATTGTCCTGTGCCAAACAGTAGTGGTAAAAGAGTATAATTAAAACAAACATTCACATCCAACTCAACTTGTAGCAGCCATATGCCCCTTTAACAGTCCCCTTTTACAACTTCTCTGGCAGCAACGTGTGGCCTTGCCTCCAGCCTAGCTCAGTTTAACCACACAATCTGAGGCTTAGCACGAGATAGCAATGTGATTGGTGCTTAACAGACATTTGTGCATGGGCCGAAACATTTAGACGGTTTGCACCAGTGCTTGCCCTACCTCCTTCTGACTTTAAGACAGGTTCTCCTACCTAATTTGCATGTGGATTCACCCCAGGCCTGCCTATGTAGTGAGTAAATTTACAGAACATGTCTTACAGCAGGCCCAGCAAGACGAGAAAGCATTGGTGCTTCGCAGAGATGCATTTTTGACAGAGACCAGTAATGGGATGATGCGTGGTACAGTGAAGTTTGAAGTCACACTTACATATTTCATACTATTACATACTATCATATCATATGTCCTATGATATAGCATTCAAGACATCCATCCTACATTTGTCACCAAACCTATCGACCCTAGCCTTAGTCTCCTGCATCCATCTTATTGCTTGCTGCACATTACTCAAACGTCAATGCAGGGTGCCTGCCCTGCATCTGCCCGGTCTCAGTCGCTTTTAGACTTTGGGATTTACAGAAAGTCCTAGGATGGGCATTGTATTCAATAAAATGAAGGTGAACCTCATATGTTTGTACCTTAACTCTCCTTATACAATATTTTATATTTAAAATTCAATAATTCACAACTGCAGATGAAGATGCCCACCCAAGTATTCCTATCCTTTAAAATGTCCCCCAAGATCAAGGACTTCCCTTAAACTGTATCATCATGGGATTACACCGGAGTGCGGAGTTAGTATACAGTGTGAGGGGTCAGCAATGTGAGGCTGACACATTTTTGATGATTGTTCAATATTTGGCTTCCTACTCTGCTAACAATTTCCCTGCCTAACAAAGCTAAACAGGGAACACTCTAACACAAGATGCCTGGCCTTCACACGAAACATCAAATACGCAAAAGAAAATCTACATGGCAATTCAGATAACATAAACACTTGTATTCACAGTTTCTTGATAAACGTTTTAGTAACCTCAGTGAAACCCCTTTCCCAGGATGCAAGCTTAATTAATCTCCAATGTTCATCAAAACAAATAAGGAAATCCACATAGGTAGCAACGTTTTAATTCAGTTCTTGGAGTTCCAATGTTAAGATATTTTGTTAACCAAAGTCCCAACAACAACAAAGTAATTCTTGTTGATAAGGTTTTCCACTTCCTCAGAATAGGATCAATGTTATTCCCAACCACAATGCTTTCCCACCACTCTTAGTTATCCAAGAAGACTTGACACAGTTCAAAAGAAATACAACTTCTACTATGTTAGTGAAACACAAGTCTAGTTAATAGTAATTATGTTTCTGTTCAAATTAGGATTCACAATAGGTATATTGGTCAGGATGACTTCACATTGCTGCTGCTTCTACTTCAACAACTTCACTTCTACAAACGATTATCATGAGGACATTATCATTTGCCTCACAGGATTCGACTTCACTTGCCCCACTGAAGTCTTGCATCCACTGACAATCAGATATACCACCACAGCTTCAGTTGTTTTTAGTGATACCACCACAGCTTCAGTAATTGTGACTCAAGACAGGTTCGGACAAGATTCACTTTAAGGTACTTCACCACCTTCAAATAGGCAAGGCACACTTCCTCCTAATGTTTCCCTTCAAAAGGGGCAGCCTATTTTTCTCTCTTGTCTGTCTGCCACAACAACAACCTAAGTTTGCCTTTATGACCCACTTGTCTCTTTCTCTCACAATCCTTGGCAATATAGGTTGTTTCAACTTCAAATAATCTTTATAAGCAACAAGGTTTTTTTCCCCAACTTTGCCTTCACCTCTTTCCCAACTGTTAGCCAAATAATTACCCAGAAGCTTTGGTGCCAATCTTTTGACTTCATATTCTGCTTGCACACTTGTAACTTAGTCAAGGTTGAACTTCTATTGCGCTCACAGTAATTGTTAAACTGTTTTCTGGCTATGAAAAAGGCTGCTTTCAATTTTAATAAGGGAATACTCTTTGCTTGGGCATTGCTTGCGCTCTATCCAACTGCAGATACAATGTTCAAAAACTGGACTTCTGTGAAGAATGGGTGTTGTGAATAAGAAGTAAAGTTCACTCTTCACTTGGAAAACGAAATTAGACACACACGACCAACTCTTCTCAAGTTTTACAAGGTTTCAATGTTCAACAATGACTCTTTGCATCGTTCATTCTGCTTAATGAGAGACACACGACCACTTCTTCATAAGTTTAAGGGTTTAACAATGGCTTTCAGCAAGTAAAAGAGATCTTTCTGGTCACACGCGAGTGCTACCTTCCATTGTCCCCTCGTTAGCAACTCAACAAACGACTTCAGCTTACTACTGTTTCTATGCGAGTAAACATCAGGCATAATGTTGCTGGCAGTGCTCGTGCAAGGAATCAGAACACCATGTCTGACTCAACGGCTTCTGTGATCCTTGTTCCACGTGTTACATGCTGCTACTGCTTCTGGCACAACTTCTACTGCTTCTGGCTTCACATGGGAGCCACACCCTTCCTTGCTCAAGGTGCCCCTTGTCCAGCTACTCGATCAAGGAACCCCTCTTGCTCCTGAGACCCATGGCTTGGCAACAGCTCCCTGCCTCATTCTCCAAGACGTTACCTGGACGGCAACCACTGCAATGAGGCTCACATGGGGAAGGCAGTCTTCCTGCACACCTTCCGCTGCACAGCCTCTGCAGCAGAGGGTTTGGGGGAAAAGGACCCTCTCAGAACATGCAGGTGATATCTGCTACATCCACGTTCCAGCATCCCTCTGGTTCTCCCACTTCTGCTTGGTTTGGCGAAAATGTGCCTTCTACTTTCTGCCTTTGCAACCACTGCACACACTCCATTCACAATTCCAGCTCCTTCTATTTGCCTGCCCCTGACAGGGCCTTTTATGCCTCCTATGTTCCTTCAGGTGTGGGCTGTTAGGCGTTATTGCCTAACTACTTCTACAGCAAAACTCTTCAGTCCTCTTCCTCTTCCCATTACCTGTGGGATTATGGGACTTGTAGTCTTCAACAACAAAGTGAGCTCTTTTTAATAACTTCTTGATTTGAAGGGTAGATTAATTTCCCTTAGAATCATTTAGACCTGAACCTTTAGAATTTGTTGTAACAGAGGAAGGCAAATTACTGATGGTAATGTTTATAGATTCCTTTACGTTATACCTTTGGGAGTAAGGAGGACTTTTATCCTGAAATACCTTGAACGGTCTTTCTGCTGATAAGGCCTGCACCGGTTTTATGGTACGTGTGCCAGGCGTGCACCGGTTTTATATTACGTGTGCCCAGAGCCACAGATTTTATATGTGGTTCAGATACCTCATAATGGCAATAAGCCATTACCTGCTTTGGCAATCTTGAGAGGTTTTCCCTTTCAAAGGACAAATACTGCGTCTCATCCCACGGAATCTCTTCACCATCCTGGGCCTTGTCTCCTCCCAGGTGATCCTCCCACATTACACCACCCCCAAAGCCAGGATCAGAAAGCATCTGTTTTTCCCTGGCCACCTGGGAGGAGACTGTAGGCAGGCGTTCAGCGAGGGATCCGTATTGCCTTAGTGACTACAATTTGACATTGACGCAATGCCAGTTTGACGTTCCATTGCCAGCAAACCATCTAACCCATATAGCTCTGCACACTTATCTTTGAACCCTTGCCAGTGTATGCCATCCAGTTCTATTGGCTTAATCCAGTCTATGGCTGTCTGCAACATAAACGCCCTGTGAAAAATGCAGGAAAATCTACCTCTCAAAACACTCCTTTGCAGAATCTGCAAATCAAATGTTCTTCTCCCCAAAGAAAGGTGCTAAAGATATTGCACATTATCATGATGCCCCTCACAGTCACAGGTCATTGAAGATGTACAATAGCTTAGATAGAATCCGCGCCTTGATCGTACCAGTTTTCACCCAAAGGGATAGCTGCAAGTGAGATCCTCTTCTTATATCCTCCATCATTATCTCCATACCTCTATCATCTGTGCATTGTTTATAAACATTACTCTATGTATGTATGTTTGCATGTATGTGCATGTAATTTATAAAATGCAAACTTCGCTGGGATGCAATGGAGTGCTGTACAAAGGGGTCGCACCCAGGAGTTACAAGCAGGGTGCGGGGGAACCAGAGGAACTGAGATTGGTAGGGGGAATGGAAGAGGGGAACTCTAGAGGGGGAGACTAGGGTGGAGAGGCGCTATCAGTAATTCTCAAGACATTATTTAAGCAATATGCCCCGAGCGGCGGGGGCATTACCGACTCAGGTAATGGCCCGGGGCCCAGAGTTATAGGCTCTGAGCGAAGCGAGGGCCTAAACGAAGGCCCCGGGGCATAACCAGAGTCAGTAATGCCCCCGCCACGAGGGGCATATAGTTATTAGTACTCCGGCCCGCAAAAACTGCGTGACCGGGGCACTAAAAGCTTTATTTTCTTCCCAAAACGCTGCAGCATTTCGGGAAAAAAAAGACGTTAAAGAAAATGGCCACCATGGAAAGGGAAAACAGAGTCCGTTTTCCCTTTCCATGGTGGCCATCGGGAGTGGACGCGCTGGAAACAGAAGTGTTTCCAGCGCGTCCGCTCCCGATAAAAAAGAAGGTAAGTGGGGTTGGGAGGGCGGAAGGGAGGGGAAAGGAAAAAAAAACAAAAAAAAAACGTACCTGGGTCCCCGGCGGGGGACAATGGAAGTCTCCAGCCATGTGGAGGCTCGGAGCGGGGATGGCCCAAGTGGGGTGGGGAGGGCAGGGAGGTGGGAGGAGGGAGGGAAGGAAAAAAAATTCCAAAAGCTTACCTCTGTCCCCGGCGGGGGGCGGAGGTAGCCTCTCAGCCTTGGGGAGGCTCGGAGCGGGGATGGCCCTGCTTCGAGCCTCCTCGTTGGCTGAGGGGCTGCCATGCCCCCTGCCGGGGACAAAGGCCGTGGAATCCCGACAGAGGGATTCCCGGCCTGGTAATGACTCAGCGAGGGCCAATCAGAATGGCTCTTTCATTCTGATTGCGCCCTCGCCGGGTACTAATACAAGAATAAAGTAAAGTGTTTAGGTCCCCCTTGAAGCTGAAGTGTAGGATGGAGGAGGCCAGTATTTGCTGCATTGCTAGCTTGATCCAGAGACAGGTTGCATGGCAGGAAAATGTCTGTTTCCTGTTTCTTTTCCCATTGAAATTCTTTGTTTCCAACTAGGCTTCTGGTGGTGTGCTGGCCTCTGGAGATGATGAGTTTCTCAGCCAAGTAGAGTGGTGGTTTGGTTGCAACTACTTTGTAGGTGATGCAGGCAATCTTGAACATGATGAATTGTCTTAGTCCTGTAATAAGGCATACTGCAATAGGCTAGATAGCTTTCGAGGTGGCATCCGGGACTCCTGCAAGTAGGGCATTGTCAAAGTTCAGATTTGAGTTGACCAAGGTTGTACAACAGTTGTGAAACTGCGGGTAGGGATGGAATGCTTCTCTTTGGGGAGGAGGCAGACTGAAACCATGCTGTCTGGGTATTCTTCATGATGTGTGTTTGCGGCCAATTATACAACAGCAAGATTTTGCAATGGGTGAGAGCTGATGCATGAATCCATCACGCTTCATGTCAGTCAGCCAATTCTAGACTTGGGCATGCTTCATGGGGTTTACTGGGAGACTTAATGCGGTCTTTTTGGGGTTGAGCTTTTGGTAGATGCTTGACATCCAGGCTTTATGCAAAGCTGTGTGTCACCTCCATATTGGTGTATCTTGATGTATACAAATATCCCTTGCAATAGTCCAGGTATTTCAATCCACATCAGTCAGCTGCCCTGAAATGATCTCTAAAATAGGTTTTGAAGAGTTAAAGCACCTTATCCTTCCTGAAGTTCACATTATAGCCAACACTCTTCACATCTAAGCAGCAGAATTAAAGGGGTGTCTAAACTATGTTCCAGCAATCCCACCACATCATTGGTGTAGGCAAGTGGGCACCTCTGCTTTGACCCACTGCCCATTTGCAATAATTCCAACTGACCCCAATTGGCATGTGTGCCCCCTCTGAACATAACATGGAACACAGAAATGAGGCACTCTCCAGAGCCATAACTTGTGTATACATTCCAGATGTTTCCAGCTGATGTGATCAAACACATGCATTTATAAATGGTGCTCATGAATATTCACCTCTGTTCTGTCTGCATGCAAAATATCCATTAGCATTCTGTATATTATTTGTAACATATGTCTATCTAACGAAGTCACATTGAGATTGATGAATGCTCATATTTTTGCTCATATTTTTTATCGTAGATCCGCATTCAGAAGTGAGGTGGGCCTACAGGTTACACCGTCTGTGCGGTTCTTTCTAGGTGTAAGGATTACGTTTGTTATGTCTGTGCACATTGATTCCGGGTACCATTCTCAAATTTTGTACTCATTGAAAACGTCACCTAACAATGGGGTTAGGTTGGGCATAAAGCACTTGTAAAATTAAATTTGGAAGTCATACATGCTTGGGCGTTTCCTGGGCTTCATCAACCTAACCATCATATGGTTCTCCTTTTCACACACCCGGAAGTTCAAGCCCTGCTTATCGGCTCCCCTCAAGCTTGAGAGGTCTCTAACAGGGAAATGGATCTCACGATCCACTATTCGTGGAAATGTGCGGCCCTTTGAACTTTGCTAAGAAACTTTAAGAAGATATCATTGAGATCACTGCTGTACATACTCATCATACCTGGCCTGGAACGTATTGAAATGATAGTCCTAGCAGCTTCCATTTTCTTACCTCATTGGCCAATCGGCACCCTGTCCTCTCTTCCTGCTGAGACATAGGGCCTCATTCCGAGATTGGATGTAGCCATGGTGCAATTTGCACCATGGCTGCCTCCAATACTGGGTCCGGCACCTGTCTTGTTGAATGGGGATTTACCGGTGCATTCTGACCCTGGAGGGACCGGTAAGTCCCCATTGAACAAACCATTCCCCATTCCCATTTGAGCCCACATAGAGTTCAATGGGAATCGGGAGGTCGCTAATAACGGGCTCACGACTAGCAAGCCCGTTATTAGCACCCTGGTCCCTTACGGTTCCCGCTAAGGGAGCTCGGAATTGGGCGGTAAGGGATTACTGGCACCGGTCTCCTTACCAGTGCTGGTAATCCCTTACCGCCCAACTCATAATGACCCCCATAGTCCCATATTAAGTGGTCCTTACACCAGTTACGATAACTTTCCATAAGGCATAAGGACTCCCGATATCGTTCACCCTTGCAGGACTTCTTGGTACAGAACTTGAACATATGTAAACTTGCCTGGCATCAGAAGGCACCAAATGACAACGCCTCCGACAGGTAAATATTTAAACAAAGGCTTCCATACAGCACTAGGGAGACACATGCACACATCAGGGAGATCAAACTCGGGGGTAAGAAACAGCTTCTTATCATCAAAAGATGGCACAACACCGTGTGCCATTCTTAGTATATGTATCAAATAATAACAAGGAAAACGGAAACAAACTGCTGTAACCAGGAGGCCCTGCCCTTCTCATCTCCCAAATAAGTATATAAAGCTTACTTTGTAAATAGGAAGGAGTGGTCATGAAGTCAGATCCTGCGGGTTCATTTGTTTATGTTTTGCCCCCACATTTTCAAAAGGTTGCAGCAGGGTCCCAGCTGGCTCTAGGAGGCTGCACCCTGCCCTAATGCAAGAGGGAATTGCAGACTCCTTCATCCAAGGCAATAATCGCTCTTTCTTAACAATCACAGAGCACAATATCCATGATGGCCCACCCCCCTGTCACCAAGATCCCCCAAAACAAGAGCTCTGCCTTCATCTCACAGCCTCATCACCGGTCTAACGCATTGGAGGGAAGGCAAAAGCCCCACTGCAGTGTTCCAATAATCAGTGGTGTGATGATGGGCAAGTGGTGGGGCTGCATTTTTTTTTGTATTCATTCTTTATATAGCGCCCTTTCCCCATTTGTATGTTCTCAATGTGCTTTGTCGTTAGAACACCCTCAGCGATCCCAGTCCATGTGTGGGAGATTGTAAGAGTTAATTTAAAGATGCTTGTGTACATTTTGCCAGGTTAGGACTTAGGTGGGATGGCTAGGCTCCAGGCATGTGGGCGGGTGCTGTTGGTGGTTTAGGATAGAGTGCTAGTGCCAGAGATTCCATGTGTGCCCTGATACACTTAAACGTATCGTAGACTGTCACTGTATTCTAATGGCAGAGTTGTTCAGGTACATCTGGTGTTTCAATGTGGATGGCTTTGCGTGCTGCTAGACTGGAAACGCATAGTCATAGCTGCATTCTAAAGTACATGGATGGGTGGCCGTGCCTGCGGCCTGTCCACAGACGTGGTGCTTAGTATACATACCGTAAATGGATGGAGTTTATCTTCGATGTCGATGCTGTCTTTCTAGGTCCAACGTGATTGGCAGGTCTGACCAGTTGTGGTTCCCTAGATTAAAGTTTGAGCAGTGGGAGAGGGGCCTGGAGGGATGGGGGTGATGTACGATTTTCGGTGGGTGGCGGGTGATATACGATCCTCAGTCTGAGAGGACAGGTTGGCACAGGTAAAATGTGTCAAGGTGTGCCGCTGTAAACGCTGCCGGCATTCTTGGGGGTTATGGGTGGAAGAGTGTGTTGTTGGGTTTGCATCATTGTTTCTGTGCATGTATGGATAGTATGTGGTGTGAGAGTGTTTCAAGCTTTGGGAAGTGAATAGCCAGCCATCTGTGTAGTTCTAGCAGGTAAGATGCTAAATTTACTCACTGTAGTGACTAGAGTGCTCAAAGTTCTTAGTCCCCTTTCCTCCATCCCTTTGGGGTGTCCCCCAACATGGGCACAGCACCGGAATCTCTGGCAGCCAAACAATTGAGCCTCCACTTCAAACCCAGTACAGCACGCGGGAGCGCAGCCCGAGGCAGAGGAGCGTCCCTGAGATCCTGCCCTCCGGCGCCTCACCTCAGTCCCCCCCAACACATCGGACTCTTTAAATGCCCCATTGTCGCTGCACCTAATTTAAACATGACACTCAAGTTTATGCCAAAGATTAAAAGGATCGTGGTTCACAAAGTAATCCTCCCAATCTAAAGTGTGCAATTACAGCCTTTATCACCTTCAGATGGCATCAAAATATAAAAACAAATCCCAATGCCCCTCAATTTGTAGAAATAACACTACATATGATGCCTTTCCAATCAAATGTGCTGGCGCTTATCGTATCCCTTCTTACTTGCCTGGAATGTTGCAAATGGTAAGTCAATTTGGATAAGTACACGAGTACCCAAACTACGCAAAGTGACGAGAAATACTGTTGCTCTTATTTAGTTACATTTGAGATGAGTTGGTGTGCAAATCAGTTTTTAACAAATGTGACAACGCCCCCAACTATCACTGCGTCTAAGCAGTGCACCAAACAAGCAGCCTTTTGAAGGCTATTCTGAGCACGCAGACTGTCTATCTGCTGTAATCCTGGCTTGCGCAACAAGCACCCCCTAAAGGAGACATCTTGGCAGGCTGTCGCTATCTGACATGGCGACTGAGATATCAGGATACTTGACACAAGCAAGCAGACTGGCGCAAAGTGTGCCCTGTGAACTAACCCTAAGCCTAAGTGGCATTGTTTACGTTTTTACAGTTAAGTATGGTCGGCATGTTGTGGTTTGGTACAAGACAAATTATCTTTTTATTATTTCTATTCAGAGTAACAATGCACATTAGCTGGCTAATCCTCACTCTACATAATAATTGATCAGACATTTTAAGTTATAGGCATATTATGAAGAGTGGCTCCTTTGTCCTCATTTTTTGTTCACGCTGCCCACTGTTTCTCATATGCCACACGCACCAAAAAGACTGTTCCTGCTCGGCTGTGCAGCATCCGCACCACATCGATTTAATAGAACCAACGGTTATAGGACACCTTAAAATCCACAATGAAGAAAAACAAAGAAGTACCACAAGGCACATGCGACTCCATACCCTGGAATTCCTTAGAACGGTCACTGCCACGCTTGGCCTCCTTATAACGGTTGAGCCTCCTTGGCATGCTCGCCTTTTTAAATCCGTGCTGTTCCACAGTAGCTCCCATTTTGTCATTTAGACACTTGTGTATCTGCCTCTGATGCCCTCTTCCTTCATGAGCTGTGTTCCTGGAATGTACTTACTATTGGAATTTGCTGCTTCTTGAGCCAAAAAACATAAGTTAGATTCTCGTGAGGCTGTCTCACCTTGGCTGGGAAACAATGCCAGCCTTTGCACATGCACCGTCAATGCTCCCTTTCCCGATTCAAGTGTCCTTGTCCACTAGTCTAGGCTGTCTTTTGACGCACTTCCTAGAAGAGAAAGATGGGCCAAGTGTTATGAAGTGCATGCCCTTTTGCCTACTCAGGTGCTGTTCCCAAACATGTTTGCCTTGCAGTCAGAGCATGATCTTTGACACAGATGTCCCTCTAGCCACAGGGGTTCTGGCCCTTGTCCGGGACAAGGGTGGACCTTGCTTTTCCTGGTTCAGGGTGAGCACACTGGAGGAAATAAAAACACCCCACATACCAGCTGGACAGGAAGGGTCACTATGCCACCTGCAATACAACAATGTTAGAACAGGAGATGGGCTATGCCCTGAGAACTTTCCTTATTACCTTGCTCCAATTATTCTAACACAGAAACCAAGGTGCATGTTATTATTATTTTTTAAAAAAAACTCTTTTTATTAGTGGTCACAAAAGATACACAGCATTTATCACATCATTTTCACAGTACACAACAAGTACATGATATATACCTCATTAGAGTGTTCATGATTAGATAGTCTCATCTTCCTCCGAAATCATATCACATAAGTACATCCTGAAAGGACCCCAGATGTCTTTGGGCCTGCACGTAGTTGGGCAGGTAATAACAAACTGTTCCTCTGCTTCGTTTACATATGTTAATTCTCGGAGGAACTGTTTCATGTTGGGTGGGGCAGCACTCTTCCAATTTTGCAAAATGCATTTTTTGGCAACAGCACATGAGATGTTAAACAGTCTCCTGATTTTCTCAGAGCATTTGCCTATGTCACCAAATAGGTATTTCTGTGGCCTTAGCACCGGGGGACCCTGCGTGATTTCCTCCAACATCTCAGCCACTTCTCTCCAGAAGTCCGCAACCGCCGGAAACCCCCAGTACATGTGGAACGCTCCCGCCTCAGGTGTTTTGCACTTGGGACACTCACCCGAGCCCACCAACGTGAACTTGGTTATTTTGGCTGGAGTGTAGTGTAGTCTGTTTAGAATCTTAAACTGAATGAAGCGTAGGCCAGCGTTCAAGGATACCGTTTTGGTAAGTGAGCAGTATCTGTCCCAGGTCGTATCGTCAGTGGGGGTCTGCAGATCCCTCTCCCATTTGTCTTTGACATGGTTTGTTGTAGGAGAGTGTGCCTGGACCGCTGCATACAGCTTGGAGATCCCCAGGTTGGCCCCAGCCGTTATCAGTTGTATACATGGGTGTGTGGGGGGCTCATCCAGGAAGAGTGGCCAGTGCCTCTGAAATGCTGATCTCATGCGATAGTATTGGAGTGTTGTGAGTGGACCCCCTCCCAGCGCCCTCAGTGTGTCCTGCAAGGTCGCAAATATACCGTCAACGTACATATCGCCCAGTTTCATTTCCTCATTGGGATCCCAGGCCTCCCGCAGATTACAATCATGTGTTGGAGGTATGCCCGGGTAATTCCAGAGGGAGACATCTGGGTTATAGGGGGTTTCCACTCCCAGTCTTTTAAATATAGCTTTCCATGCCCCAACCATACAGCTCACTGGGCTATGATCACACGTGTCTTTATAATGAGTATCAAAAACTACAGACTGTATATTCCTGGGGTGTGTGATGTGTTCTTCTATCCTTGTGTGTGTGTGTGTGTGTGGGGGGGGTGCCCCCCCCCCCCTTCCGTCTCTCCATACCAGTATCGCGCGAACTGGGCTTGGGCAACGTAGTAATACAGTTCACAATCAGGTGCCGCTATGCCGCCGGAGGAGTATGGTTCGGTCATTTTTTCCCATCCTATCCTTGCAGTTTTACCATTCCACAAAACACAAAAAAGTTACCACCATGGATGGGAGCCTAGCAAAGAAGGGTCGTCCCGGCCATATTGGGATATTAACAAACAAATATAGTAGTTTGGGCAAGATTATCATTTTAAGAACTGCGACTCTACCATGCAGTGAGATCGGAAGGCGTCCCCACATCGACAATTTGATGCTTAAGGTGTATAGCGTTTTCTCATAATTATCTGTGTAAAGTGTATGCCTATCTCAAGAGACCAATATTCCCAGGTATCTAATGCTTTGTTCAGACCATTTGAGTCCAGATAGATTATCTGGGCATCTGGTTGCCGGAGTAAGCGGGAATATTTCCGATTTGGTCTTATTTATAGTATATCCGGAGTAAACCGTGAAGTTCTCAGTCTCTGCCATTATGGGTGCAATATTGGTTTCTGGTTCACGGACATACAAGAGCGTATCATCCGCATATAGGGAGATCAATTGGGTAAAGCCTTTCAAATGTATCCCCCTACCTGAGTGTCTCAGTCTAATTGCGACTGCCATTGGTTCTATTGTCAAGGCAAATAATATTGGCGAGAATGGGCACCCCTGCCTTGTGCCCCTCCGCAGTAGGAACAGCTCCGAGATGGTTCGGTTAGTCAACACCCGTGTCCCAGGTTCAGTGTATAACAGCTTCACATATCTGATGAAGTTTGGGCCCATGCCAAATGTTTCTAGCACTGCTAGCAAATAGGTCCACGACACCGAATCAAAAGACTTCTCGGCATCTAGGGATATGGCCACCGCGCTCCTCTTAGGGTCAATTTTTGTCATAATACCAAAAAGTCTACGGAGATTAAGAGCCGTGGGTCTAGTGGGGATAAACCTGTTTTGGTCGGTATGGACAAGTGTAGGGACTTCCGGTAGGAGCCGGTTTGCCAGCACCTCTGCAAATATTTTGGCATCAGTATCTATAAGAGAAAGGGGCCTGTATGCTGATATATTCTGAGGCGGGCGACAGGGTTTAGGGAGTACGGTTATTATAGCTTCTCTCAATGTCGGGGGCAGTATGTTGCTTTGGAGTGCTTCCTCCCACACATGTAACAGCACCGGCACCAGCTCCTCGCGGAATTCCTTGTAGAGCTCCACGCCCAAACCGTCAGACCCTGGAGCTCTACCCGATGCCAATGCTTTAATCACCTCTGCAATTTCCTCGGCGGTGACCGGCTGTTCCAATGCCAGTCGGGCCTCCTCGTAGAGTTTGGTCATTGCAAGTGCCTCTAAATAGGATTTGATTTCCGGGCTTGCCTTAGTGTCATTGTTGCTATATAATTCTTGATAGAATTTAGTGAACTCATTGTTAATGTCTTGCTCCCCCAGGAGTACCTCCCCCTGCGATGTCTATATACTTGCAATCAGGTTTGTTTGCCTATCTTGTTTGAGCAAGTTGGCCAGTGTCCTCCCAGCTTTATTCCCCTTGCCATATCTATGGGCGCGGACCGGTGCCACCATATATTGTACTTCTCTTGTGGCCAATTTGCCAAATTCGTGAAGCCGTGTCTGAATTTCAGCGAGTATTGCCTTATCTTGTGTATGAGTGTAGGTTTCTTCAAGCTCCCCTAGTCTATTTTCGATTTTGGCTAGTTCAGTTCGTACCCCTTTCAGGAGCCCCACGGATTTAGATATCAAGGTTCCTCTGACCCAGACCTTAAAGGATTCCCAGACAGTAGAGTATCTGTCGACCGACTCGATATTATTGGTGAAGAACTCCGCTACTTCTGTGTGTAGCTCTTCCACAACCCCAGGGTCGTTCAATGTTCCTCCCGGCATTCTCCATCTTTTTACAGGTCTGGGGCAGTTGCGCAACTTAACCTCCATCAACACAGGGGAATGATCGGACAGTGTGCGGGATAGTATTTTGCATGTCTACAATGTAATGTTCGCAGCAGGGGGGACAAACCAGTAATCGATCCTAGACTCAGAGTCATGAACTGAGGAGTAATACGTGTATCCCCTTCTATTCGGGTGTAGCAAACGCCAGGCATCTTCAAGTGAAAGCTGTGGTAGAATGTTTTTCAGGGTAACAACCGTTTTGCAAGGTGACCTGATGGCAGTACTGGATCTATCCAACCCGGGATCAAGGGCAACATTAAAATCTCCTCCCCATAGTATAGTGGGTATACCTATTGACACAATCAACTGATATATGTTAATGTTAATGTTAAAGGACATTTGTACCGCGCACTATCACCACCGAAGTGGTCCCCTGGCGCTCTGGCGGCTCTGAAAAAGGGGAGGAGAGGGGGTGGGTTAGTGGGAACAAGCTGGAAAAGTGCAAGAGAGCAGTGATGTGCTGTTGGCAGCCTCAGCCCGGTGGGTCCGTTGGCTGGGCTTGGGGTGTTTTATGGTCGGTAATCGTTGTGCGCTGTTTTGCAAGTCTATGTGTGGTTTGTTTTGTTGTTGCATCGTTGTGAAGTTTGTGCGGATTGCTGCGTTTTAGGCTTGTGGTTGTGTTTGGTTAGAGTTTGAGAGGTGTATGCAGAGGGATGAAATTGTTGGTTGGTTAGTTGGCATTGCTGTCCTTGCAATTATGGGAATACATCTAGTTGCGGTACATGCCGACCCCACATTTCTATCTAGATGCGACGCAAGCCAAGGCTAACAATCCTGAGTGTGGCACATGCCAACAACCATATTTCCATCTAGATGTGGCGCAAGCTGAAGGTCAGAATTCTAAATTTGGTGTATGTTGGCATTCACATTTCTATCTAAATGCGGCTTAAGCTAAAGTTCAGAATTCTAAGTCCAGCACATGCTAACAATCACATTTCTATCTAGATGCGGCACAAGCTAAGGTTCAGAATTCTAAGTTTGGTGTATGTTGGCATTCACATTTCTATCTAGATGCGGCGCAAGCTAAGGTTAAGAATCCTGAGTGTGGCACATGCTAACAATCACATTTCTCTCTAGATGCGGCGCAAGCTAAAGTTAAGAATTCTAAGTGTGGCATATGCCAACAATCACATTTCCATCTAGATGCGACGCAAGCTAAGGTTCAGAAGTCTAAGTTTAATGTATGTTGGCATTCACATTTCTATCCAGATATATAGACGTATAAAAGGAAGGGTCATCAATATTGGGACCATATGTGTTCACCAGAAGCAGACTCTTCTGGTCACGCTGACCCGTGACCTCACCCCAGACCAGTACATATATGCCAAGCGGGTCAATCTTTTGGCCCAACAACTTGAACCCCAATCCTGGATGAATAAGCGTAATGACCCCCCTGGACTGGGACGAGTAATTGGTATGGAATCTCAATTTTCCCCATCTGGGCAGTATGTGCTAGTTATTCGGATTCATCATGTGTGTTTCTTGTAGCATAACAATCTGGGCACCATGCCTGGCTATATAGTTGCCTACCTTCTTAGTTTTCAACTGGTTATTTAGCCCCCTTACATTCCACGACAACAGTCCCACTTTTAACCCATCACCAATGTATCATGAAGAAATGTTTCATTGACACCACGCATCTTAGGAGCATACTGTTTGTACAGGGCGAGTATTGCTAGCATCTGCGCGACCACTGGTTTAACCATTATCAATCATTCTGCTTCTTTTGTCCTTACCTCTGGACGGGGCTCCTGAACACGGGGCCCATTTACAGTCTCAAACTGTGAGTCGGCGTAACAACAACAACTTATTTTATACCCTCTAACCAGCCCTCCACCCTCATCATCACCCCCAACTTGACAATGTTCCCTTTTCAACTTGTGGAATTTTCCAGGGGTGATCATGTTGCCTCACATGACTGCCAAACTCAGTTCCCATCTCCCCACCAATCAACGGATCTTGAGGCCGACCTAGGCGCCATTCAGCTTTGCCCTGGGCCAAAAGCCAAACATGTAGGGGAAACACCGGCAACCCAAGCATAGTTGAATTTATCTTGTGTTATTAGTCTGCCGGATGGGGTCTGTTGTTCTGTGCCGGGCTGTCCCCTCTTGGAGGAAGGGGTATAGAGGACTCTATATACGCCAAGGCTTCAGTCGGGTTTTCAAAAAAGTGCGCTCTCCCTGCATGTTGAATCCTCATCTTGGCTGGGAACATCAGAGCATAAGATATCTGGCGTGCTTTCAAAAGCTTCTTAACTGGTTCATAGGACTGTCTTCTAGCCTGAACCGTGGCAGAGAAGTCTGGGTATATATGTATACGGCCCCCATCATACTGAAGTGTTCCAGCTTCTCTCGCCAGGCGCAGGATAGTGTCTCTATCTCTGAAATTAAGGAGACGTGCAATTATCGTACGTGGTGGTGCGCCTGGTTTGGGAACCGGTGCAAGCATGCAGTGTGCTCTCTCCACCAGGAAATGTTCGGAGAATGCCGCAGGCTCGAACAGGGTTTTGAATAGCACCTCTAGTTGTTTCTCCATTTGCCCCTTTCCAAAGGACTCCGCCATGCCCACCACTCGGACATTGTCCCTCCTCGACCTGGATTCAGGATCTTCACATTTATTCTGCAATGTGCGCATTGTTTCTTTGATAAGAGTAATGTCCCGACCTTGTTGAGTAATGGTATCCTCATTTACACTTATTCTGTTCTCAGTGTCCGTGATACGTGCACTCTCTTTATCTATTCTGGCCCTCATGGTGCCTATAGTGGCCACTATCTCATCCAGCTTCATGTTTACTGCCAAGAACCCATTCTGCACCAGCATCGCTAGCTTGTCTTCTCTCTCCTCACTTTCTTCACGGTTTAAACTGGGCTCTGTGTGCACCTCAACTGTCACGTTTTGGTTTTGGCCACTGGTATACGTGTCCATTGGTCCCTTTTTCTTGTTTCCAGGGGTCTTGGCTGCTTTGCCTGTTTTATGCGACTCCCCCATTTTGTTGTAGGGGTGCGCGTCACTCCTAGCTGTACTTCTGTTAGTGTCCAAGACAAGGATGCTTATTGGTGTTTGTTCCTTAGTAATACGTTTTGCGTTGCCTGCAAGGGATCCAGCTACGGGTATGCCCGTGTTCTTTTCCGAGCCTCAGGGCATCAAGGCGTATATGCCACGAGTGGACTGTGACCTCCCCCGTATGTGATGTTGTGACCGTATTATCACAAAGATTCAGTTCAGCTTCCTCCCCTGGGACCCATATGCATTCCAAGTGCCCTCTTTCTCAACATCAATTAAGTTTTGTTGTCCATTGGCCCTGAGTCCTCCCTTTCTCTCAGTTTCTGTGTGTGAATTGGATGTTCCAATACAGGGCCGCGTGGACAGTCTTTACGCGTTTTCAGGTGACCAACCAACGCCCCCGTATCCGGTAGCAGCGCAGGGGTGCCTCAGCGCACCCCTTAATTAGAGTATGTCTTACCGGGTGTCACGTACCGCACACATAATCTCTTTAGGTACAGGCCAACACATGTGTGCCCGCCACCGGGGTCCACGTATCACCGTTCCAAATGTTCAAAAACATGCAGTCTGCCACAGGCTAGGGTTTTACATAGTGTGCAGGGCCCAGGCGCGAAGCGGTCACAAACAACCAGGGATCACTCCCCTTGATGGCTGTAGTTCTATCTCAACCGCCCTTCCGCCCCGTGAGCATTGCCACTGCAGGGTCGGGTGACGGCTGCCCCCAGCCGCCGATGATACGCGCAGCTGCCGCAGCCGCGAGGCTGGGCTACGGCCCGTGCGGGAGCCGGCAGCAGCAGCAGGCTCAACACCCAGCCGCAGCCACTCTCCCTCGTTCACTCACCTAGAGTCACGCGTCCGTGCCGCGTCACCCCCGGAGAGTCTTAGTGGTCGCAGTGGCATTCAAGGATCCGCTGTAGAGCCCCCTTCTGTGGTGGCATCCGAGAAGGGAGCCAGGGCTTCCTTATCGGGCCCGCTTGCCAGTGTGGGTCGTAGCCGACTTCCAGCTCGGCGTAGCCAGTACTTGTGTGTCGGATCGGGCGCAAACCGCGTCCAATGGTCCCGCCCCCCAGTGGCCTTCTGCCACTCTGCGACCTCGGCCAACGGGTGTTTGTGCCTGGTTCTCGGATCGCAGCAGTGCAAGGTGCCGGTCAATGTTCAAAAGGCTGTATCTCTGTAGCCATGTGCCGTAGCCGCTCAGGATTTTCTATGCAGGCGCACGGATATCCCGGCTACCGGTGGCACAGTCTTCCAGCCTCCCAGGTGGTCTCAAAAAGGATAGATTGGCTCAGGATCTTTCGGTGGAGCGGGAGCTCCGAAATCAGGCGGCCATTTTCCACGTGCGCAACAGCGCCCCCCGCAAGGTGCATATTTTAAGGGATGCCAGTGGGGAGAATCGGGAGGGTCCCATCCCCTAAGGGGCCTTTGGCAGTTCGCAACTTCCCTTACTTACCACATGCCAGGCTACTTCTCACTGCTTAGCTATGCATCTGTATACAAGTATATATCGATGCTGATGCTTGTGAATGGGGCCAACCTGCCCCAGGCACTCTCCACTACCATCTAGCCAGGCCCAAAAGGGGCAAGTGGCTACACGCCCTCATACATTCTCAGCCTCATGGAATAATACTGTAGCGGTTTCTAAACTCATTCCATGGATCATCGGGTGAGGCCTAATTTCCTCCCCAACCAGTATGCAAGGAATGCCTAGTAAGCGAATGTATGATAGTTTAAAAAAAGTTAAGATCAATACAGCACCCTAAAACACTCATTTATGTTATTGTGGAGCAATGGAGTTCTTTAATTTACATCTATTATTCCTCTATCGCCATGCCTTTGATGTGTTGCATTTTTATACCGTGATCCTATTCGTGTACCTTTCTGTCCGATTTAAAGAGAGCCTCATTCATCTTATCCAGCTTAGTATTGGCTCCTGATGAAGTGTTTTTCTGTTCTTTGCAATGTATACATTGAATCCTTTTTTGGAAGCGGAGGATGAGCTGGGCATAAAAGACTCTTACCATTCCCAAGATGGCTTCTGGGGTTCCCTTACTTTGGAGCTTGACTCACCAAACGTCCCCTTCTGTTTCACCACACTGGTTTTCCTCCTTGTCCAGACGTCCTCAGATATTTTTTTCTCTCTAGCAACCCCCCACAACCATTTGTCTGGCACGGTCCATTGTCAACCCCCCCCCCCCCCCCCCCCCCGAGCAAAAGTCTCTCTAAGCTGTACAGCTCCTGCTTTTAATATGGTGGTCATCCGGCCAACATGTGTCTCTCTATGTACTCAGATGTATAATGGCTTCTTACATACAGTATGGTTTTGCAGACCGGCACCATTCACGCTTGCAGAACATATGGATAACATTTCTTTTACAACAGCGTTTCGCAGTCACAGATGTGTTCATTGCAGCCCACCACACTGATGGTTGTCTTTTCCTGTGTTTTTTCCTAGGTTTGCATTGATTGTGCAAAATGCACAGTATCTGCAAGCAATTACAGGAGACGGCTGCAGCCACTCAAAGAAACGGACGAATCCGTTCCTCACTGAAAATGATCTTTTTACTGTGCAGGATTTTCGCTGTGAGGTACTGGGGTGTGGTGGAAATTAAATGGACTGATACTTCACCTGACTGCCTTAGAGTCATTGCTATGGCACTGGCACCATAAGCCTTAGAGCTAGTTCTACACCAGTAGAGATGCTCATTTTCTAACTTGATTTGTCGGTCCCAGCATCTGGAGAAGGGGTCTGCAAACCTTGGCTCGCCAGATGATTTGGAGAACAACTCCATCCAGTGCCATTCAGCATAATCAATGCTGATGAATTATGGGAGTCATAGTCCAGAACCTCTGGACAACTGCAGGTTGCAGACCATGGTCTAGATTTACTTTCAATGGGTCTATAAATCAACAACAAAAAAATATTTAGTCATAAAACATTGGTCTACAAAGCAATAAGCGGGAGTTTGACAGAGAAAAGTCCCTTATAACAGAACCAGTAATTTGCCTTGTTTATAAGTTAAAACTGGAGTGGGGTAAGCAAGAGTTTGTCCGGACAATGGGGGTCATTACGACCCAGGCATTAAGGGGTTAAAGGCACCGTAAAAGGTTGCAGCGCCGTTAATCCCTTAACGCCTTACTACGAGGTCCCTTTGCAGCTCCCGACCTTAACGGCTGGTCTGGACCAGCCGTTAAGGTAGGGACCCACAAAGGGACCTTGAAGGTAATTACGGTACCGCAATTTGTGGAACCGTAATTACCGCCTTCCCCTTTCTCATTGAGACCTATGGGGCAAAAATGGGAATGGGTAAGGGCCAATGGTAAATGGGGAATTACCGCCCCGCCAACCTTGGAATGGGGTGGTAATTCCCCATTTCACCATGGCGGAATCGTTAAGTTACCGGCGTTAACCATGGCGCTAACATAGCCATGGTTAACGCCGGGGTTGTAATGAGGGCCCATGATTGATAAAAATGATATCGAGTCCAAACATCTCTTCATCAATCTAAAAGCAATATTGAAGATTAGGTGTTGTGAGGAGGCTGGGGCTAAGCATCTTCTCTTTGAAAACGAAAACATATGTGAATGCCTGAATGTGAATTAAGAGTGGGAAAGCCATCATATGTGAGCACCTTGAGGGCTCTATCTGTGCCCTACTACCTTACTGATCCCATTTTCCCTGCTGTGGCATGCTAGTAGACCCACCTTACTTGGACCAGTAGGCAGGGCATGTTTTTACATCTCATGATTTCTCTTATAAGCGCAAATGTGAATGTCGCTCCGTTTATGGTAACCATTCTGTGTCTTGCACCTTATTACTGTCTCGCAACCTTCTTCTGTAACCCTCCTTATAACTGTAACAACCACCTAGATACCTCCTGGGCTTTGTGTGCTGCTATAAATGCAAAAAATGATATTAATATGCTTATATACTGCACCAAATCACCACCGTAGTAGTTACAGAGTATCTAGGCCTTACCATAAAGTAGCACACTGTACCCCCGACAGGGGCATCCGGACCAGAGTCTGCTGAAGGAAAGAAAATGAGCGAATGGAAGGGTAGAGGATGGGGAATCGGGATGTAGATGCCCCAAACATAGGGAGGGATGCCTCCAGGGAAGAGCGTTTGGTGACATCATGGATGACTGTCAGCCCCGTTAGGCCGACCACAGTTGCGGAAAAGGGAGGAGGCCGAGATGTACTAAAGTGTTGCAATAATTGTGCTTTGTTTCCGAGGTAGATTGGCATGAGAGGGTTGAGAGAGTGCTGTGGCAATCCTGAAAGTGTGGTGGATTATTTGCCTGGCATCACTATGCTTGTGCCACAGGTGAAAAATAATAATGATAACTTGCTCGAAAAAAACACTGATTGTTTCTGTAAGCCTGAGCATAGGGAACTCCCCCTATGGTTTACTCAAAAGTGAATTCCTGTATCTGACCGAATTGTCTATCTGTTTACAGCTTTAACCATGCCTTGTGTCACTTGATGATTCTTGGCGCTGCGTAAACAATGGTAAACCTCCCAGTCGTCACCTCTTTCTTTCACTTTGTCACTCCAAGTGGGGCGGGTATGCCCTGGTGTGGGTCCCGTGTATGCTGGGCCTAGAGACCCAAGCTACTCCTCACTGATGACGTCAAACAAGGCCGGAACATGTCTGGGGATGCTTGTGGTCTCGTCCAGAAGGGATGTGAGCTAGCAGTTTATTTTATTTATTTAGTTAATTCTTATATCGCGCAATGCCCATAGGACTCAGCGTGCACAAATGCAAACATCCAACAACAAGAGGAGTGGCACAATACATGGGAGGGAGATTATACACAATCCACAATCAATTTCAAATCAGACGGCATATTTAAAAAGTTTTTACAATTTGCCAGAAAAAACTGAAGATTGCTATGGCCACAGTCGACAGCTACACAGTCTCTGTTAGTTTACGTACACTACTTGTCTAACTTAATCCTACACACACATTTCAGGTCCACACTTATGACAATCCCTGGTCCCGTTCTATCACAAAGCCAGGCCGTCACCTTATTCCCAAGGGCCTCTCTGGGTTCTGACCTTGAGGATGGCGTGACGTTGGTAATAATACGATTTCTTGAGTCCATGACCAATTCTCTCAGTGGCTTGTCTGCAATATGTGGCATACTGGATTTACAAAAGCAAGAAGTTCCAAAGAGGCTAGTTTTACTTTCAATGCAAGCTTTGAGGACAGCATGGGATACGGGTGGGCCCAAGTCCACACTCTTACCAAACAGCCTTCCCTGACTATGTTCATCAGTGGGTGTAGCAGACAACGATGATGAAGCGATGGAATAGTGCTGTAATTAATTTTCAGAGGGCAAAGACTTCAAGAAATTCGAGGCATCTTTTGTCCTCAATTATTGCAAAGTCAGAGTCCTGCACAGAAGTTTGGCAATCAACAGTAATCATATCAGCAGCCCCTGATGTATCTGTCTGGAAGAAATTATCTATCATAATGGTTCCTAGTGATTCCATCAACAGCCAAACCATTGACAACCATACCACTGACAAAAAAAGCCTTGAAAAAAACATTGAATGCATTTTTTTCAATGGGGGGGGATTCCCGCAACCCCCTTTTTTAACCTTAAAAACCCATTTTTACTAAACTAAACCCTTTACCATTTAAAAAATGCATTCAATGGTTTTTTATTTTGATGCATTTTTTTTTCAATGGTATGGTCTGTCGATGCTTTGGATTCGATGGAATGACCGGGTATCATCATAATGGGGCCTAACACAGTTGCAGCTTTGTCCGATAAGTCAAGACGAAAGGCAAAGTCATGATCGTTTCGGCAGCAATTCTTTCCTTTGCTCGTTGCCATTGGGCACTCAGAAACTCAGGTTCGGGAGAGAGATACATGTTAGGTCCCAAACTTTACATTGGGGCAATACTGCATTCATCACCTCTGGTAGGATGAGTCTGAGATGGAGTGACTATCCCTGAAGGTGGCATCTCATGTGTGACAGTGGTTGACTCAACCACCAATTGGCTAATGTTTCCACAATCCTCATCCTGCTTGCCAGTCTCCTCTGTTGCTATTCCTTCGATGGCATCCTTGAATAATCTTAGCTTAGTTTTCTGGAGACATTTTCTCTTGCGGGCACTAGCAACTCGCACCTCTGTTAACCAGGTTTTTTGGGGAGTTATCATTTTACCCATGGTGCCCTGTCTGGTCAGGACCATATCCTAAGCATAAGTGAAGGAAGATACACAATGCCACACCAACCGTAAGAGGGGAAGGTCTCTACCCGAAAACTTTAAATAAAGCTTCCCCCACATGTTAAGGTATGTAAAATGTTAGGGCACGGCAATCATATTATCAGTGACCTGGCGCATCAGAAAAAGCCATCACCGCACTCACTGTTGACAACACAGTGCCTCCCACCACAGTTTTAAAGTGGGAGTCCATGTGCGCCATGTCAGAGAGTAGCCAACTCCACCAATCCTCTTGGCTGCCCAAGCTCCGCACAACACCCCCACAGCAGACCAGCCCAGCACAGCTGAGGCAGATGCTCAAAAAACGACCCGGGGGAAAGCAGCTCTTCCAGACCAAACAACTCAGTGCGCGTCCTCGATACACGTGAGGCTAGAGGAAAGGATCTGGAATCTACATCTGTGTCTGTATCAAGCTGCACTGCCACCTTGACGGCCACCTCTGGTGCAGGCCTTACCCAGTTTGGGGTGGGACCAATCCTGATTTGCATTTGGTCTTTCCCCTTTCTGCAATGGGTTGGCAGGTGAAGAATGATGGTCTGGGGCTTGTCCAGAGCAATGGCCAGAGGTTTAAGATTAATTCTAAACCTTCCAGTCATCACCTCTTTGTTTTGCTTTTGTCACCCCGAGTGGGATGGGGGCATCCCGACGTGGATCCTATGCCGGCTGGGCCAAGAGACTCAAGCTACTCCTCATTGATGATGCCCAACAAGGCCGAACATGTCTGGTGATGTTTGAGGTCTTGTGCAGAAGGGATGTGGCCTAACGGATCGGGCTGGACTGCCCCTTTGTGAACGGGACTAAGCCTGATTTGCTTATGGTCTTTCCCCCTTCTGTATTGGCTTGTCAGGTGAAGAACAGTGGTCTGAAGGGTTGCCCAGAACAATTGCCAGAGGTTGAAGATTGATTCTAATCCTTCCATTCATCATTTCTTTGTTTGCCTAACCAATGGGATGACAATTTTAATTGCTGCTCACTTTACCAATTAATGTTACAAATGTATGAGAAACAAAGTACATTAATCAACCCTTTTATGAACACAGGATTGTCACTAAGAATTAATAATGCTTGCCTATTTTGCAATGGAAAACTTTAAAATGATTATGTGATTTTAAAGTATTACTTGAATGTATTTCTAGAAGTATGTTGTTTGTTTTACATCTGGTTTGAGTGAGATGAGTGCATGCCTAACGAGGTTGTGTTTGACTCATTGGTAAACGATGCATGAATGCAGCATGTTGGGGAATGCCGAGGAATGACAGCTCAGGAATGTTGGTTGAGTGTGATGTAGGTATGATTCTCAGATTGTCCATTGGAGCTAAACTGTGAGTACCTGTCATGCAACTTGGGACATGTACGCGATCTGTGTTAAATCTCACCAAGAGCTCTGTCATTGGATGCCCGTATATGTCAAATAACTTGATCAATCCATGTTATGATGACCTTATCCCAGTGTCTGATGGCTATCCACAAGATTGCTTATGAATCAGCTGCCATTAACAGGTGCTACGTCTAGCTGGGCCGGTAGATGTGTTCAACACCGAGGTACGCGACATTGCCGAATGGACTTCCAGGAATCAAGGGTGAATTTATCTCCTCTTTTGTCCTTGCTCTAGTGCCTTGAGGAGAAAGTGGCTTGTCCCACCCCTAAGGCTACTAGGCCCAGTAGGATATAAGTTTAATGAAAGAGAATTTGTTGCCCTCTTTGCGCTAGGCGCTCTTCATGGTTTTATTATTTTTGTAAAAACATCTCTGATAACAACATCGAATTTAGTTCAGTCAATCTGAGGTTATTACATTATAGAGTGCATTTCAGCTTAGTTGTATCTTTAATATTCAATGTAATTGTTGTCCGGTGGTTCAATAGTTTGTTGGCAAATCAGTTTTTAGGAATGTCTTCAAAATTAGTACATTTTATACGAGCCAAGCACAACTGAACAAGATAGTATTTTTAAAATGCCATTGGTGTATTGCAATGAAATTGAATAAATGCCTGGAGATGAACTGGTGGATGTCTTTTACTTCTACAACTTCACCTAGGTTTAATTGGTTTTCCTGCAAATTCCTGCAATACATCACCTCTTCATATGTTCACTCCTGAGCCTATTCAACACTGGAGATTTCAATACTATAACACTGGTGACGAGTTGGTCCTAAGAAGTCAATAAATCAATTAATTAATCAAAGTTGGACCTAAGAAATACCCTATGCATGCTGTGGAGGGGGGAGGGCAGTGGCACAGAAAAATGACACACCCATCTTCCCACCATAAGTGCCCACCCGTCTTCAGGTAAGCTGGTAGGAGACATATCCCATCTGGAAGGTACTGTGCTGTGCGGAGATGGACACATCTAGGAACTAGCAGCAGCCCATTCTCGTGACATATGAGGCAGCTATTAGTTATGTTTCTACTGCTGCGACCATGCATTTTGGAGTCTGCTTATATTGCTCTACAAAGTAGTAAAAGTTTCTTCTGATGGTTTTTGGCTGTGAACTGCGTGTACTGTTGGCCATCTGATACAAGGAAAGTAAAGCTACTGGACAGGTGATGCTAGGAGGCATGATCTGGAGTGCTCAATAACCTTTATGGCACTACTTTTAATGCATCATTGGTCTTCAAGCATATTCATATTTTGCTTGGCATATGCAGCTCGGCCCCAGACAAAAGTTATTTTGGTTGAAGTTTCGTTGAGCAGACCCTTTCAGTTATGTACCCCTCCTTGTAGGATCAGTGCTACTTTATGGAGGACTGTCACGCGCTGTATGGCCTGGAGCTTGTGGAATCGATGGTCCATCCGCCATCAAGCCGGCACACCATGTTATCCGAGAACATGTGGTGCCGGTCTAGTCATTTCCAATATGGCTGCCGCCAACACCGATAATTGCATTCCGAGCAAGCTAGCTGACGTGTTGCAACCCATGCTCCTCGCCTAGGGGTGAGGCGCTGTTTCAGATTTCATCGCTCTCCGGCATTGCGCTCTGCTTGCCTGGCTTGTATCCTTCGCCCCTGTTCCTTCTCTGTGCTTCTCCGGTTCGCATCTTGACGGAGCTCATTGTCCCCCCCCCCCTTCTTTTCTCTGCTCGCCCTTTGGCGGAATTACAGGTTGGGCTGCCTTTTCTCAGCTCTCTGCAACAGCCTGTCTGCTGGACTCTCTCCTACCAGTCAACCTATTCTGTTGGTTCTCTTCTACTAACTCGGGTTCCTCCATTCCGTAGCTCCCCCGACTATACTTACCTCAGCATCAGGTTCCAAGGTTCCAGTTGGTTCATGTGTCATCTCGGATTCCCGGACTGTAAATCACGTCGGAAACAACACTCCCACAGGTGTTTTCGCCTCCCAGGCTTTCCCCCTGTTTGGCTACCTCGGAGAAGGGGCCACTAGCCCGCCAACTCACAAGGCAGGCATAGTGGCTTCCCTCTGAGGTAGGCCATATCTCTACAAACAAACGGGCTACGGGAAGGTTGAAAGGGAGAAACAAGTAATCAACTTCGAGTCCTGAAGATTCAGATGAGGAAAAGGCGTTCTTGTCTGAACTAAGTGACAAAGCCGACAGTGTTGACAAGGACACAGATAGGAGTGCTGACATTCTGCTGTGCTTTCCAAATGTATGCACACTGGGTGGTGTACACCAAGTTCATGGATTCGGAGATAAGTTCTGCATGTGATGGTCCCAGGACTGGAGCACTGCAGAGCTCTCCCGCTCCTTGTCAATGGGCCTGTACTGGTGACAAAAAACAGACATTTAGATGTAGGCCCAATGGGTACACCCTACATGCTACGATCACCATGCACAACTGCAAAACAGGTCCTCTGTGCTGAGAGAAAAAATATGGTTGAGTGGAATCCTTACATTATCTGATCATCAGATCATGTTCACTGGACCCATATGCTAGCACTGACGGATCAACTATGTGATTGTTTTGGGGTGTCCAGCCACTCATTAAGTGCCAATGTGTATGCTGCTGTAATTGAGTCATACAGAGAGACGGTGGCTAAAGGCTGTTGTTTGTCATCCTGTAGCTTCCGAATCCCTAATAATTGTGAAAATATATTCTTTGAACACGTCTACTGTGGGAGGATCCAATTAGCTCCTCTACCAATAGTTTGGACCTAGAGAGAAGTCCACCACATATGTGATATCATGAGTGATCTTAGCCTTCACTAATGAGGATAGGCAGTAACTTATTATATATACATTGAAGTGGGTTGAGTGGGTTTATTCTCTTAACCATTTTTCATGCTAAATAAGTAAATGGTGGAGCTAGGAAAAAAATGTTTTGGTTTCATATCGATTTCTAAGACACTAATGAGAAGTAATACCTGGGATAATGGATAACGAGTCACCTTGAAAAAGAATGCATCCTATTATGAATGGAAGTATTGGATTCCATCTATAAGACCTCACAATTACTTGTGTGGACTACAAAACAGCTAGTGATTTAAAGATTTACAGATTTTAGTGGTTTGCACACCTGTTTGAAATGTGTTTAAAAAAACACCTTTTCTGTTCATATTTCTTTTTCTATTTCCCTGATGAATGTCTGTATGTATATGTAAGGACAGAAACATGTTGGAATATTCGTATACATCTTTTCATATGTATGACATGATCAATATATTTGGGGTTTTGTTTTCATTTTTTTATTTATTTTTGTGTATTATGTGTAGGAAGTTGTTACTTTGTTTATTCAATTTTGTGTATCGTCCATATTTTGTTGTATGTTGTTCATGTACTTATGGTGGCAGCCCTAGTATGTGTATTACTGCAATCTCATTTAATTTTTATGATCATATTTACATTGTGTTTGCATAGTTATTGAATAAATAACATTTTAAGTTGAATTATGAATTTCGCACACCGCTGATAACCTGTACATTCGTATATTGTATATTATCCTTACACTTCAGTTGATGCCTGATGCATCAAATTCAGGTGTAGTAAGGGTATTTATCCTGGAGTCTTGAGTATTGGTTGGCCAAAAGTACTGTTACATGACATGTTTACATGGTCTGGAAATCATCCTGTTGCCACTGCAGGTCACAAAGCACCCCCAACCCCTTTGCCTTTTGGCCACATAGGCTCTTTCCTCGTTATGTGCAAATAGTTTGTTTTTCTTTTCAAACTGTTCCTTATTAATAACGAGTGTGAGGCAAGACTTTTGGAGTGCAGTATGATGTCTCGACCTTGGTTGTAGCCTCAGGTTGAACATTAGTTGAACATTTAGTTAGATTTGTTAGATTCTTGTCCCCTGTCAGGGCCACTGTCTCTGACGCAATGTATGACTGTGTTGTGGCCCATTCTAAACTTTCACTAGGCTGTAATGTATGGCAGCTTTCCTAACAGTGCTGTTCACTGCGTCTCTCTTTTCCTTGCAATACACGGCTCAGGAATGCTTTGGAAAGATACTCATTTTTGTAACTGTCCCTTAAAATCCCTATATACGGAAAAACATTTTGTGAGTGACTTTGCTTCCGATGCCTTAAATGTGGCCTCTATTTCGTCTAGATTAGCTCTGCTTTTATAGTTAGCTAGTTTTGCATGAACTGTCTTACAACTATGTGCATTTTGCTCTCTTTGCTTACTCTATATGTGCTGGTATTTGCTTACTTCCCCTGCGCATTTGTGTCTTGGGGGGTCATTACGACCCAGGCGGTAAGTACGCCAACTTTACCACCATGGTGTAAACTACGTTTACACCATGGTGGATGGTGGATGGCGGATTTACTGCCCCATTCCAAGGTGAGTGGGGCGGTAAATCCCCATTTCCCATTTTACCCTTCCCCATTTCCATTTTTGCCCCATAGGGCATAATGGGAGTGGGGAAGGCGCTAATTACGCCACCGTAAATTACGGTGGCGTAATTAGCACCAAGGCGGTTTAGCGCCATGGATTTTAATGGCTGCTAAAAGCAGCCGTTAAAACCGGAATCAGGCTTTAAGGGTTAACAACGGCGTTAACCCTTAACGCCTGAGTTGTAATGAGGCCCTTGGTGTATACAGTGTGTGTCTGTTGTGAGTATTTCTGCAGGAGATTACAAGCATGTGCTGATGCCTTTTGGTACTGGTATAGAGCCCTAGAATTCGTAGCGGTTGCTGCATGTCTGAATGAATTTTGATTGCGTATTTGTTGTTGTTAATGTTGATTGAATGGCTACCTTATGTGCCTACATTGTGTTTCTTTTAGTTGTGACCTGGTTGTCCGAGAACTAATCCTCCAGATATTGTGTGAGCAGGGCATCAGTTCCCTATGCATTTGGGTCAGGAGACCACCCAGTTAGTTAGGGGTATGTTCTCGGGCCATTCCCTGGTGTGGGGTATAATGTGATCCTTGTGCTTTACCGCTGTGTGCATGCTGTTGGGTTCAATACTGGTGTTGGCTTATTCCTCCTAAACTTTACTTGCTTGGGACTGTTTTTCTGCATGTTATGCATGGGTCTAGTTGTGTGGTCTTAGCTGTCCCAACACTGGGCGCTTCCTGTGGGTAGATATGGCAGGCCTGATCCAGGGGTGGGCGGCCTGGATATTGTATCTTGGAAATGGTGTACCCTGAACATTTGTGTCTTGATTGGAACCCTGCTTGAGATTGCATAATTTATTTGTCATGGTGGCTTTGCCTTGTCTAAGCAGAGTGTTGGCAGATTTAGGATATCCCGGGAGACTGACACTTTGGATTGCAGGTGTGGCAGATCAAGACTGGGTGTGGCAGGCCAGAGATGGCTATCCACTGGCACTCTGGGGCTACAATTGGTTCCTGCTCAGCTTTTCCATCTTGATGGCACTTTGGGTTTTGGCAACATTCGTTTCTCTTTTCGCACCGTCCTGATCACATGCCTATGTCATTTCAGATTCTGCTGGTTTGGTTGTTATTTTGGGGCTATGGCAACTTGTGCGTGTGTTTCACTGGTCGCCCGGCATGGATGGGAGTGTTGTTTATATTTGCTCCCCCTTGTGAGCCCACTGCTTGTACCTATTCTTTGATGGTCACACTCTCCCTTTCCCCATCGCATATGAGTCCCTGTGAGAGCCTGTGAGTTTGGCTGTGTGCTTTGAAAGGGAGCTGTGTTATGTCCATGTTTGTTAAGATGAGATCATGATCTGTTTGTCTCACTGGTCCTTCATGCATGCATGTAGGCTGTTGGTGAATGCAGATGAATGACAGCCCCTGGATGTTGGGTGACTGTGATGTATACATGGTCCTGAGAGTGTCCATTGGAGCTGAGCTGTGAGTGCCTGCAGATCGACTCATGATTTGTGATTGACCCCTATGTCTACAATCTGCTTTTCCTGCCTTTTACTGTAATAAAGCAACATTCCTGTTTACCTGTTGACTCCTGAGCATGCTTAAGACTGAAGATGTCTATATTGTAGCAGAATGTTCTTGCTTTTTTCTGGTTTATTACAAACCTTATACAACTCGATCCAAACTAAAACATCAAACATAACAATGCATTCGCCAATATACAATTCATAAAAAAACACTTTACATTCCAATTGCCAACCCACCAACAAAATAAAATCATGCTTAAAATACAACATCATTTTCTTCTCCAGTCTCACATTTAATTGCTCTCAAACTTGTTTATACTCATGAGATTTTGATAATATTCAGGAAGTTAACTACCCTAATTACACGTGCAGAGGTTGAGCATTGCAAGAGGTATCTTCAAAATATTTCTGAATTCGATGAGTCAATTACATGGACAAATCCACAGAAGAGATCTTCTCTCAACTTCTGAAGGTCCCTGCACACAATCATTAAGTGTTTGACGGTTTCTACTGCCATACCACGGAAGCAACACAGTGCTGTTTCTCCCAGCCCTCATACAATTCTCACCTCTCCAGTCAGAAGGAGATTGAATTGAAAATGTAAGAAGGTGACTCTATATCGGTTATCAGGGCACTTTGTTAGATACTTCTGAAGTATTCCCCTCTTTTTACACTCAGTGTTTATTTCACTACACAAAATATACTGCACCCCTTTTTCACCAATCCATATCCAGTCTGTTTCCATCATTTTCTGCTTTACCTGACATGGGTTTTAAAACAGTATTTCTACGGGAACCTCATAGTGCTGCATGATCGACTCACATTTCCCCTTGAATTCCACAGGTACACTCCCTTCAACCGAATTTACCATCTGACGTGCCAGTAGGACGTAAAGTGAGTTTATTTCATCTACCAACAGATGGTCTTCTGCTGTACAATGGCCTGGAGAGAATTCAAACCTAACTCAAAACGGATTAAAGTCAAGCAGACACAATTAGGCAACCTTAAAGCATTTCTCCAAATCAAGCCTTCAAATTTATCCAGCTCCAGTTTATCCATCCTGGAAAATATGTTCAAGTTGTAAACTTAGACTGGGATCACCTTCACTCTATAGAATTGCACGAGAGGCTTGATGGAAAAGCAGCAATACTTTTTCATTAAGAAAGACATTTGTGCTACTAGTTGGCGGCCCTTAGATCATAAAACATACTTATAGGTTGTAATTTCCTTAGAACAAAGCCTGAATATTTTGTAGTGGCCGCTACTGGAATGTGTTGCCATTCAATGACCACTTAAATATCGTCTTTTTAAATCTGCTCCTGCTATAACACATAATGTTGGACTTTTTGGGATTGATTGTCGGGATATTTAGTTTTGCATATACCTCAAATCTCGAAAGTAACCTCTGGAGACCCACCTGATTTCTCTCTAATAAAAGAATATCGTCAGCGTAAGTCACACAGAAGCATCTCTCACCATTTAGCTTAGGTGAAATGAAGGTGACTCCCCCCAAAAAGTCCTATAGATCAGACAAATACAAGTTAAAGAGGAATGCAGCCAACACACACCCTTGCCTCGGAATGTGTGCGTATGGATTTAGAAACATCACCCTTCTGATTCAACCTTACTTTGACCATTGTACCTCTGTGTAGTTTAGTAAGTATATCTAATATGTGAGGGGGTATACCCCATTCCGCGCGCTTTGCCCAAAGCCGTGTTCTGTCCACAGAATCCAATGCCAGGCTCAAATCAATGCTGGCTACATATAAGGGGTCCCGACCACCTTACATGCCCAGTCCATTAACGATTGAGAGAGTAGCCCGCTCGCATCAGTGCCCATATCTCACCTAAAGCCTGTCTGTACTTTTGAAGGTATCCCTGAATGATTGCTCCAGGCTTCTATTTCCTTCAGGGCTATGGGTCGATAATTTATCGGGTCACTACGATTTCCATTTTTGTTTATAAGGACAATTATTGATAAAGACCACGCAGGATGGATAGTTTTATAACTGAGCATGTTTTGGAAAAGGGTGTGGAGCACCTTTGCCCTTGCTCTCACATCCTTTTTCATTATCAAATTGCACAGGTCACTAGAGCCGGGTGCGCAGGAATTCAACCCGACTTTTATAATAGCCTCAAGAGTCTCTACTGAGATGTGTAAATGCCATCCCATATTTGTTTACTCTTGCCCAGATGTGTACCTCCATAGATATTGGAGCAATTATTCACCCATTCCTCTTCTGAGATGGGATTTAGTGCAGCTAGATCCTGCTTCCCCTTCTTCTGATTTATTACGGTCCTGAAATGTTTGCTGTTTTTAGTCAACACTGCTTCTAGCATTGCCTCACCATCTCTTTGTAGTAGAAGATTTTTATTACATTTGATACCATTTTTAAGTGCTTGTTTTTCTTTCTTTACCAATCACCTTTTAACAGACTCTTCTATAGTGACCGTTTTAATTTTCTTAAGAATGCTTCTCATTTCCCTTTTCCTCAATTGAATCTCTTTGACGTATGCGTGCGGGCGATTAGAGTGCCCAGTCCGTCTCCTAGGCTAGGAGCATAGATCACTTTTATCAGCAATGAATATTGGGAAGCTCTCTACTCACAATTCCTTAAAGTTTGTCTCCAAAAGCGTGTTCTAATCTGCCTTCTAATTTGTCTCGGGAGGATAGCTCGGGGGCGACGCGCTCGCTTGGAAGCAATTTTACGCAGAGCAATGTAGGTTCAATCTCCGGGTTCGCACTTAGGAAGCTCTGTGTGTTAAGCACGTAATAAATAACTGATTTATAATTGTCTTATTCTTATACGACAGCCGATGTGCTAAATAATTATGAATTGTAAATATGACACCTTACAAATCTCTATAATAGACAAAAGGGCCATTTAGATTAGAATCATATTCAATCCATCCCTGCTAAAAACCCAACACAATGTTGTGTTTCAAAGTTGTGGGCATGTCCATTGCTATTGCCACCAAAATATGACCTTTGGTCAATGGCAATCTATGATAAATGTGAAGCAAACAAAGAAGTGCTTTGGACCCATAAGGCAAAATGAAACTTTATGTGATGTGAGGGGTAAAAGAGGCAGTCCAGCCCGAACTGCATGGTCACATCCCTTCTGCACAAAACCACACGCATCCACACACATGCTTCAACATTGTCAGGCCTCATCAGTGAGGAGTAGCTTGGGTCTCTAGGCCCAGCATGCACGGGACCCACGTCTGGGCATAGCCGTCCCACCCGGGGTGACTTATGCAAAACAAAAGAGGTGATAGTTAGAAGGTTTGGAATTAATCCTGACCTTTGCCATTGCTCTGGGCAACCCTCCAGATCACCGTTCTTGGCCTGATAAGCCATTACAAAAGGGTAAAGACCATATGCAAATCAGGCTTGGTCCCACCACAAAGGGGCAGTCCAGCCAAACTGCTTGGTCACATCACTTCTGCACAAGACCACAAGCATCAACAGACATGTTTCGGCCTTGTTGGGCCTCATCAGTGAGGAGTAGCTTTGGTCTCTTGGCCCAGCATGCACGGGACCCACCTCTGGGCATGCCCGTCCAACTTGGGGTGATGAAGCAAAACAAAAAGTTGATGAATGGAAGGTTTACCATTGGTTACCAAGTTATTGTTATTATTTCTGACTTGTGGCACAAGCATATGATGTCAGGCAGATAATCCACCAATCTTTCAGGATTGCCAAAGCACTCTCTCCAGCCACTCATGCCAATCTACCTGGGAAACAAAACACAATTATCGTATAACACTTTAGGACGTATCCACCTACTCCCTTTTCCACAACTATGGTCTGATTATCGGGGTTGAAATGCACCCATGTTGTCACAAAACTCTCTTCCCCGGATGCATCCCTCCCTGTGTTTGTGGCATCTATTTACTGATTCCCCTTCCTCTAACCGTCCATTCGCTCAGTGGAATGTGTGGGATGGATATGCCAGAGGTGGGTCCTGTGCCTGCTGGGCCTAGAGACCCAAGCTACTCCTCACTGATGAGGCCCAGCGAGGCTGAAACCTGTTTGGTGATGCTTCTGGTCTCCTGTAGAAGGGATGTGACCAGCAGTTCGGGCTGGACTGCCCCTTTTGGGTTGGGACCATGCCTGATTTGCATATGCTCTTACCCCTTTTGTAATGGCTTGGCAGGTGAAAAACGATGATCTGGACGGTTGCCCAGAGCAATGCCAGAGGTTATGATTTATTTTAAACCTTCCAGCCATCACCTCTTTTGTTTTGCATAAAATAGTCACCCTGACAGTTCAATGTGTGCCAAGCATGAGATATATATACAGCTTTGGACAGTTTCATTGTTTAAGTGGGCTGCTTAGGAAAGGATGACTATCAGATGCAGTATCTCAAAACATGCACTACTCATTTGTGAGAGACACTGTGGTTGGGCGAGCCCTGCCAGTTAGGGGCAGAGAGCTTCTTCAACTTGGGTAGACAGGGTTTGGCGTCATGTCTACATGCAACAGTGCTCTGGCAAGTTTTTTAGGAGCACAATTCTGTCTTCTTCTGGCCCAATTCCTCCCCTGATCACATGCAAAGCACACTGGGGTGTGCAAGACACAAGTCTCCCATAGGGGTGTTGAAGAAACGACTGGGTGTAGACACGACCGATTGAAACCCCAAATTTGACTATATATATATATATATATATCAGTGACGTGGCATGTGCACCAATCAATCGCCATGCTCGTCAGCTCATAATAAAAATCAGTTATTATCCAACTAGATTTCAAAAAGACAAAAAATATGCATTAAAATGTATTGATTGTACATTTCTTCCATAGATATTCGTTGTAGATACCCTGAAACCAGACGTGTTTTTTTGTCACAGGATCTTGAGGAGCTCTCTTTTTCATCTTAGTTGCTGTAGATGTGTGTGGGGTTTTGGTGCGGTTTGTCCTTTCAGATTCCATTATACACATGAAATAAGTGAACTTAGCCGATTTGCTGCCGCCCTTCAATCAGCTAAGACAGATCATGCGGGCAACAAGGAGTGGCCAATAGCAGGACAAAGCCACGCTGGCCTAACGCGACAGCAGGTGGGGATGGAGGCCTGGGGGGCTTGGGAACATGGGAAGCGCGGTTTAATTATTTATGGCATTCACTAACGGGGTTTAACATGGTGCCAATTTCCAGTCATCTGCTCTGTGCCCCTCCCACGCGCTCTTTGAAAGTAACCTTTTTTTATTGAAATAATGATACAATATTGTCATTAGTAAAAGCGCAGAGCAACTATTCTCGCCCGGCTGCATTCCAATCATGCATGCGAGCGCCCCAGAAGGCACCGAACTACTTTAATGGCAAAGACAGTTACAGTAATGACAGGGGAAGCTCGTTTGTGTTTATTGATCACCAAGGAGGCCTTTGTTCCCCGAGCAAGTCATGTGTTGCCTACTTCCCGCATCCTGCTATTTTTAATCTTCAACTCCATTCCTTGAAATCCCCAGTATCTATGAAGCTTGCTGTGCGGGTTTCACGCCTCAGTGATGGGTGCTACATTGCGGCATTCACCTTTGCCACAGCTATTCATGGTCACTATATTTCAAAAGGACAATCAAGCCATTTCTCTGCGATCAAGCTTAAATAGCGACTGTTTTTTATTTCAGCCGTAGTTCCCAGCCGCTATGGATAAAAATGCTAACTCGAGGGGCTGGATTTTAAGGGCATTGTGGATTTGGTTTTATGAAAAGCCCAAAATAAACACGCTGGGCCACCGGCGCTCAGTGGCTGGAATGAGTCAAGTCTTCAGTATCACCAGTGGGCAGGCAGCGACGTGCATGAAATTGGGGGATTTATTTTATTTATTTATGTTTACATTTGTATGGCGCACAAACAGCCCATGGGCATCGTGGCGGTGTTACTTGCATGGAACTTAGTTACAGGGAGGTACAAAATACATATTTTACATTAGTAGCACATTAATGCAGTAAGCTAGTTGCAGGTGCATTTGCAGGTTTATCAGTGGCGAGAAGTCCTATAGGGATTGTGGTGTTGATCAGGCGAACAGTGTGGTTTTCATGGCTTTACGGAAGGCAATGAGTGAGGCTTCGGCACGAAGCGTCATAGGAAGGGCGTTCCAGTGTAGGGAGGCAAGGCAAGGTAGGGGAAACTAGCGCCTCCTGCCCTGGCTCTTTTTACCCTGGTCACGGTGATGATGTCCAGTGGTGCTGGGCGGAGGTGATCCAGAGCAGGCCCTGTGAAGGAGGGCAGAGGTCAGCCACAGGTAATGGGGAGCAGTGAGCGGTGAGGAGGGAGAAGGGACAGTGTGAGCTCACTGGTGGGACTTGCAATCCTGAGAGTCATCAGGTTCAATGGATTTGCCGGCATATATTGCCTTGAAGCCCTGTATCCTGGTTGACTCCAGGGATTCCAACATTCCACCCAGGGTGCTAAAAAGTATTAATAGCATCCAATAAGTACCATCCGGGGCTCCCATTGGCTAGACAGTGGTTCCTACCTGATGGTATCACTGGCCAATTTGCTGTAAAATTGCTACTCTCCTGCTGTATTTACCCCAGGCCCTGTGCTAGCAGGTAGGCCTGGGTGGGCCGAGCCTGTCCAAAGCAAGAAGGCGGCCTCACCACTGGTGCCAACACTGTGGGGGTTGAGAGATGTTGTCCCTCCTCCAGGAGAGAGCCATCAGCATCCGAAGGGCTGCAATCCAGGAGGCCTGGTCAGGGTTTGTTGCTTGGTCTGAACAGTGATTTTAGAGCCACCTCCATCAAAACACAAACAAGCAGTGAAATGGAGGGCCATTTACACCTCTAATCTAGGAAGCCCACTTTTGCTGAAGGGTGCTGCCTACAACTAACCAATAGCAAAATCCTGTGTGTTTTGCTATGTATTTTTAAACCATTTTAAACAGTACGCTTTTCACTGATAACACTATTTTGTCAAACTGGAAATCATCATTTGATTTCTCTAACTTATTGTATGTTTAGTTTTTGTGAAAATTAATTGTTTATTTACATCATTTTTAGGGCATTTTCTAACTGTATTAAACAATGTACTGTAACCGTTTTAAGACACGGAACACTCCAGCCAGGGACTTCTTCCACTGACAATGAATTTGGCACACAATAAAAACACTTTTTATCTTTAATTCACCCTGGGTTCTTTATTTGAGTAGGCCCCCAACCCGTCTCACACCCACCTTAACAAACACCCCGTGTCACAATGGGCTAGGAACCAGACCGGTGTGTAACAACACAATATTTATATATTTTTATGGTTTAATGGAAAAATCAAACAAAATTAATTCATTGGGCGTAGTCCCCAACAGGGTGACAATACAAATGCAGAAATTCTCACAATACAGTTAATTCAAACTCCTAACACAATATAGAGAAACCTTTAATAGTAAGCAAAAGAGAAATCATTTTCAAAAGAAACAGATGGCATTCGCGTTAAGCACTCCCCCTGCCACACTCACCACCAAACATTTGCTAACTAAATTGTTTATGGATGGAAAGCAGTGGCAAGGAGTCAGTATGAAGAGGGACAAATCAGGTTTAGGATTCAGCCCACCACCCCAAGATGGGAGACCAGAAAAGAAAATGAAAACCTGATTTAGGATCAAAATGCCATAATCAGAGTTAACTTGTTTCTCGCAGAGCAGCTTACAACTGCGGCGGGATAGCTAGGACAGAAATTTGTGTTGCTATACTCAAGAGGTAAAGAAGCTTACTGACTACTAAGCAGGGCACCAATGTGACACAAGGTAAGAAAGTAAATTTCGGGAAAGAATAATGCAAAAGAAAACATTACCTGCAGAATGGAATTTCGTTTCTGCACGGGAATTGGGATGACAGACAGCCACGGGAAGGGCTTAGCTGTCAAAATCGAAAATTGTTTTTAGGACAAGGAACAGAGGCACATAACAGATAAGATTCTGACAGAAAGGGGTTACTCTCAAGGGGACTAAGGTTGGGTTTTTTCTATGGGCCAGATGCAAATCAGTATTCATATGAAGGCAGAATACACAGGCAAATTCAGTTTTTTTTTTTTGTTACACAAAGGCTACTTCTGTTAAGGCTATATTTAAATGACTATAGTTAATTAAAGAAAGGCACTTGGCATGAGGTGGTTAATTTCGAATGTCAACCAAATCACTGTGAATCTCTTTATAGGGGAATTATTTTATTCACTTCAAAATGGTACTAAGGACTTACACAGATAGCGGAAAGAACTATAAAAGGAATACGCTACAGACGCAGACTCATACAGATTCTGCTATGGAAAAAGGAGAACGTATTATACTAGCAATTTTGGACTTGAATGGGATTTCAATAGGATGCAAGAGTCAAAATAGAGGGATATGCAGTTTGGGGATTGGGATTATGGGATACTTACAAGGTAAGCTTGAATGTGGGATTCTGGAAAGCCAGCAATGTCTCTGATCACTCTGGTCAGCTAGGCCAAGGGATCTGGTCACTCTGGAGAGCGGAGACAAGGGATCTGGTTACTGGCATCTCCTGGATGGGATTCTGGACAGCTAGGCAAGGGATCTGGTCACTCTGGTCTCTCTTGGATGGGGTCAGCTGCCTCCAATCCTTTCCCCCTGAATTATTGGGTATGCCTAGATCTAGATGGATGGATGTATCAGCATTGATGGATATCTGGATCTTGTTTCTGAATCTGGATGAATGTCAGAATCTTATTTTTGAATCTGGAAGAACGTCTGAATCCCTTGTATTTCTCTGTCTCTCTCTTATATAGTCAAAATTACCAATCTGGGTGGCACTACCCTGGAATTAGTCCTCTCTGTGGATCGGATAGCCTACCAGCCCTCTCTAATCCCACTGGGCTGGTTGGTTCAGGGGAAATTACATCATTTATGTGTTTGCATTTACAACCTTTCTTTGTCCCACAAATCTACTTTTTACCAAAAATGAGATACAGAGCAAAACTTCAAATCTGTACCAGCCACCATCATAAGAAACAGATATTCAGACTCCATATTTCACAGGGAATCGGACAATCTGATTGACGACTCTTTGCATCACCCTTTGACACAATTTCACCCTTTTCATGCACTTCATGATATTTCAAATTCTGACAATGATGACACATATGCCCAATAACATTTCACATCTTTTCACTGAGTTCAATATCTGTCCCATTTATAATTCATGGCCATTTCACTTCATCAAGTGCTAGAAACCTGTACTTGGTCTCTTTACATTCGCCTAAAAGTCACATGAAAAACTAGCAAAATACATATTTACTACTTATTCAGGGTGCTGGGAAAAATGTCTTTAAATACAGGAATTCTTTAATGACAATGGGGTGAATTTGTCACATGTGTGGGCGGTGCTGCAGACCCCCACAGCAAACTGTCCCTGCCAAGCTCGGCTTACAACAAAGGACTTTTATGATGACCTTTGAAGTTTGAGAGTTCCTCTTTCAGAGTAGGTGCTGGAGGAAATAGTACCTCTCAGTCACACACTACCAGACTGGCTTCCATTGTATCTTCTTCCAGGGCTGCCTGATAGTCTAGCAGGGCAGTGAGTCCTCACACTATTGGCCAGTTCACTTATTGGTGCGACTTTTCAGTGGGAAGCGAAGCTCTGCAATTGAGCCCAAAACTGGTTTAACTGGTTTAACTGGTCTGCTGGGCCTCAAGGTGACTGAAGCCTTGTGGGGAAGAACAAATTCAAACATGCAGCCAAACCCCAAGCCCCAATGACATTTCTTTTGCAAGCAAAATCGATCATTTGATATTTAACTTTTAAACCGCATTTTCCTTATTTTCAAAAGAGCAGATTCACACGTGTGTTCATTTCCTTTCATTTCAAGTTTACAAATGCGTTTTCTGCAACACACAGTATTGACTTTCAATTAATCCTCTGGTGGTGTTTTGCATATATACTGTTGGTTTATAGACACAAAAAGGATGCTGCAGAGGATTTCGTTGATATTGACATGGGAAAGAAAAATGGCACGTTATTTCTTTCATTTACTGCAATTTTAGCGTGATGGTTCACAGTAAAAGGAAACAAAAATCTATGTTGAGTGAAAATCAGAACTCTCTGCCCCTCATGTGATTTCTTAGTAGACAATGCCGTTCTTGGGAGGTACTGCCTAACTTTTTGTCATCAGATGAAATAAAGAACGCATTGGTATGTTTCAATGGGCGCACAACTTTGTGGGTTTTTAAAAGAAAGAAAGAACAATTTCAGGGCTGTCTTGAATGTCGTGCGCAACTTTAGGATTTCAAAGGACAGAACAGCAAATGTAGAACTGTTCTGAATGCAGGTCTTCTCCTTATGATTTAACTGAGAAGTAAGGCAATGCATAGCCATTCTTTGGGTGGCAGTGTTCAATGCTCGCCCCACACGTGCCCGGAAAAGAAAAGTACAACCTATTTTGTGCATTATTTCAATGCAGTTTTTGTTTGGAAGGGGATTTCTGCTTAGGGCTTTAAATGTACCCCACAGTACGACAGCAGGTGATGTTACCTGTGATACATTAACCCATCTTCCCATGTCAATGATATGCTCAGCAAGTTTCTGGCATTTAGGCTACCATGTTCTAGTGTTTCTGGTGGGAATATTAAAGGCTAAATACTGTACAAGAATAGAGAATCACATTAGCTGAAAAAGCTTTGCATTTTGCCAAACAATCCCAAACCTTACCATGGACAACTTGAGAGCTTTGATTCTATATATTTGTTATGAAAAGAAATAGTGTACCTATGCAGCACATTCAGTGGGTTAGTCATTTGATCCATTTCTACAAAGGATTAAGCCCCTTGCACAGAACACAGAAAATCTCAAGGTGGCACCCACACACAGAGTACTAGTATAACTCTTGCCAGACTGCATATTAGTGCAAAACTACAAATACACTGGGAAAATGTACAATCTGAAGCATACAAAATTACAAACTATGCAATTAGAAGACCAGGCTCACAGCCAGGCCTCCCATTTATTTATTTATTTATTTATTTATTTATTTATTGAGCATTGGTAAGGCGGTTATACATCAAGAACATTGTTCTTCAAAGCACCCACAGTGCAAAGGGAAGGGAACAGGGGAACAGCCAGACAATGAAAAATGCAAAATACAGAAAGCAGTCCTACAAGGCCTTGTGATTTGGATCATGCAAGTGCAGGGAGAGAGAAGGGAGAGGGGTAGGAGGTAAGTGCTGGAGGATTCACAAAGGGATTAAGGGCCAGTGGACAGTTGCAAGGCAAGAGGTAATTGCAAAAGTCGGTTGCAAAGGCAACAAGTACCAGGCAGTGACCACAAGATGAAAGAGGGGTCAACAGCCATCAATAAGTGCAGACCTGTTTGGCAACAGGCCAAGAGGTGCCCCAAGGCAAGTTCAGGAGGAGGGCAGATGCTGCGGGCACTCGTACAGAAGGCCAGGAGGACACATAAGGGCCCAGCCCACCAATCAACAGCTACCGTCATGCATTCCTTGCTACTGTAGTCTCCCGCAGGCAATAGCAACTGTGAACTTAGTTGACTTACATCTCATCTCAGTGTTCACTTGATTAGCATCTATTCAAGTCGCCCACAGTGTGTGCCTGAAATACATATCTCACCCGAACTTGCCTATCCCATATACTTCTGACGTAGATTTACTTTCCCAAGCTCATAGAGCCGGTACTCCTTTGTAAAAGTGCCTGGCCAGGAAACTAACCCACTTGCTCAGCAGCCTACTATATGATATGATAGGTTATTTATAATGTGCTTAATACCCAGAGGTTTCTAAGCGCGGACCCAGGGATCGAACCTGTTTTGCTCCGTGTCGTCTTGTTTCCAAGTCGAGCACGTTGCCGCTGAGCTATCCTCCTGGGACTATGCAAGGTACAAGGGTAGCCCTGTCTAGATTCAGGGCTTTGATTTAGTCCGGCTACTACCTGCTGAATCTCAGGCCTTTCTCAGGGTTCCTCCCATACTTAAAATGCTCATACTAATGTATCTATTGCCCTTTCTAAAAACAAGTCAGTCAAATAAATCCACTACTCCCCTAGCACATCTCACTATACCATCTCTAATGGTAACACGACTCAACTCATTACCCACCTAAAAAATCTAAACTATTCCATACAATTAGCCAAATCAAATATGGAGCCTTTACCACCACTTACGCTAAACTCTCACCCATGCACCACGCATGATAGAAATAATAGACTCCACGCAAGGCTTGCAAAAATATTCGAACCTCTAACCTGAACACTTAACTGTCACAACAAAAGGTTAAACCCCCACCCAGAAGCCTCTAATCCCACAAAAGTAGATTTAAGTAAGACACATTTTGCATATAACTACTTCAACCATACTACACCGAAGACCCAAAAGCCTAAAGCCCTACCAGCCTTAACACCTACCAACCACGGCCTTAACGGTGCACTACTAAATGCTATGTCTCTGGTAGCTCATGCCTTCGAGATAGCGGACATCATCCAATCTTAAAACCTTGACATTTTGGCAATTACTGAATCTTGGCTTCATGCGGTGGCAGGCCCAGCTCTCTCCTTAGCTATACCTAATGGTTACACTATCCTCAGAGCCGATAGAAATGACTCACGAGGAGGAGGCTTGCCCTCATTGCCAAAGTGGATCTACCTATCAGATTAATAACTCTGACCGACATCAAATCATGTGAACTCCTTACAGCCAAACTGACTCTCAATAAAACCCAAACTCTCACGATTCACCTGGTGTACAGACCCCCAGGCCATATTAGTACCTTCGACGAAGACATCTCTAACATTGTGTCTAATAACCTTAAAAATACCTCTCGGGTACTAATAATGGGAGATATGAATCTAGGCCTTAATGACCCCAATGACTCACAGGCGGCCAGAGTGACCTTAACTGAACTAGGATTCACTCAAAGAGGGCTTGACCCCACCCATATCAAAGGCTGTACTCTAGATTGAGTGGCAGACCACAACTGCAAGACTACAATATCCTCCATATCTCCTTAGATCTGGACTGACCACCACATGATCTCCTTCTCCATAGGTACGGAAAGACCTATTACTATGCCTGCTCTTGCCCATCCCATTCTAACCAGAAGTAAAAAGAATATTACAGTTGACAACTAGCTTCCTCTGATTCTTCCTACACTCAATGCTCTCCCAGATCATATGGATCCGGATGTCTTAGTTAAAGAATTGAATCAAATTATGTCCGCCTCCCTAGACTCTGTAGCACCTTTAAAAACAATAAAAAGTAAACCCAAGGCACACCTGATCTCTTGATACACTCCACACCTGAAAACTCTGCGGAAAAATAAAAGGCAATGCGAGGTATCCTGGAGACTACTTCCATCTGAGGAAAATAAAACTAACCTCCATACTATATCGGCACCCTATAATAAGGAAATACTCCAAGCAAAGCATGAAATTTACAATTCTAGAATAGCCCAGGCTAAGTCAAGCACGAAGGAACTCTTTGCTATACTTAAAGAGCTTGAAACCCCTATCCCTACACCTGATAATTGTACAAAAGATAAACTGTGGTGCTCGGATATACAGCACGCACTAGTCAACAAAGTGATGACTCTACAAACGAAAATTGCCAAGAAAAAAGAGTCATTAACTAGGACATCTCCCCCCATGGCTGATACCACACCTAACAGCCTTGACCACCCCCTTGTTTCAAGTTCTCCAAAGTTACTACACTTGATACAGAAAAAATTATCTTATCACTCAAACCCTCTAACTGTAAGGGAGATCACTGCCCGGCACAACTCATAAAGGATGCCACTAGAGACTTGGCACTGTTCATCACTAAACTGATCAACGCCTCATTCGTTATGGGCAAAATTCCAGCTAACCTCAAGGAATTGTGGGTGCTCCCACTGCTAAAAAAACACTGGACCCAAATATCTCTACTAACTACCGACCTAGCACCACTGTGCCGTTCCTGCTGAAAATATTAGATAAAATGGCCTACTCACAAATTCAAAAACATTTGGAATCTAACTCCTTATTAGGCTCATGTCAATCTGGATTCCGGCCACAGCATGGAACTGACATAGCTTTACTAGACCTAAAGGCACAGATTGACGAACTCAGAGATAAGGGGACTCCCGTCCTCCTTCTCCTATTGGATGTTTCTGCAGCATTTGACTTCGTCGACCATGGAGTCCTATGCAGTCACCTTGACACTTCCGCCCACTTCTCAGCGGAAGCTATAGTCTGGATACAATCCTTTCTTAGTAACCAGACTATGAGAGTCTTCTCAACCACGGCAGCCGCTGACCCTATCACTTGTGGAGTACCTCAGGGATCATGTGTCTCACCTACTCTCTACAATATCTTCACCAAGCCCCTTTTTGATGATCTGGATAATCTGGGTGTCACCTACACTAACCATGCAGATGTCACACAGATCCTCCTACCTCTTTCTGGTGATTACGACAAGGAGTTGGCTTTGGTGAATAGGATATATCTCATCATCCAGGCATGGATAGCTACCCACGGTCTATGCCTCAATGACGACAAGACCAAGATCATCATCCTGGGCACTACTGCATCCCTCAATAAAGTAAGCTCCAACTACTCCACCTTCAATATTGATTACAATATTATCTCTGTGGCCAGGGAGGTAAAGACTTTAGGATTTTACCTAGACTCGACATCGCTCAACAAGCAAGTTAACGTGGTGGCCTCATCCACAGCCTACGCGTGCAATTTGATTAGAGCCAGCAAACTTTTTCCATCTAATAGCAGTTGCATCACCATGGCCCAAGCTCTTATTTTATCAAAATTGGATTACTGCAATGCTTTATTCATAGGTGCCAATAAACAAATCATTAAAAAAAATCCAGGCCCTGCAAAACAATGCTCTTAGAGCCGCATTAGGTATTGCCAAGTGAGAACACATCTCCACGACCCGAAGAGCACACGACTGGCTCTCCACACATGACAAAATCAAGCTGAAGGTTGTGACCCTAACCCACAAATGCTTAAACAATGCTGCACCTAGCTACCTGTCGGAAAGGTTCAACAAGATGGCCTCAACTAGGACTACTAGACTTTCCAATACTAACTACCTGGCAGTTCCTAGATTTAAGTTATCTAGAATTGGGGGCTGTAGCTACCCAGTGTCAGTGGTAATGAATTCCACAATTACGCTACATTGACTAAGAGTCGACCAGTCCTTCCACAATTTCCGCAAAAGTACTATTAAATGGCTTAAAGACTCAGATTTATAGCTGCTACTTGCCACTGTATTACACCTTGACTTCCATACTGACTGTAAATACTTGTATATGCCTGCCTTCAAACTGTACAGTTTTTCTCCTCATGTTACTCATGCTATTGTGCCAAATGTGATCTCACCTGTGCCCACCACTTCTAAAACTGCGCCCCCCAGTGCTAAATATATGATATCCAATTCCTCTACTGCCGTCCACCACAACACCACTGGAGCCCCCAGCTCCACACCGACCATGCCCATCACCTCACCCTCTCCTCCCACAGACCCCTCCCTAGTCGTCACAGAACCCCCACCTCAAATGCGCCATGATCAATGCTAGATCCATCAGCGCCCACGCTCTAGACATTCACGACCTCATAACCACCCATGACCTTGACCTGCTCATGATATCAGAAACATGGCTACACAATGCCTCTGGCCCTGCGCTCTCCCTGGCACTCCCTTCTGGCTACTCCATCACCAGACAAGATCGCCCCTCTAAAGGTGGAGGTGTCGCAATCATCGCTAAGGACTAGAAAGGTAGAAAAATCCCTACACAGCAACAACGACTACCTCCAAGTCAAAATTATCCTCTCCCCCAACTGTACCATTACCGCTCATATTGTCTATCGCCCTCCTGGCCCATTAGAAGACTTCCAAGCCGCCCTCATCCATCTCCTATCTGACAACCTCAAAAAACATTCGAAAGCCATTCTCCTTGGGGACGTCAACCTAGGCCTCCAGGATAAAAAGGACCCAGCAGCCAAATCCTTTGACTCAGCCCTAACAACACTAGGCTATAAGAACACCATCTTTAGCCCAACGCACACTCAGGGCAGAACACTCGACTGGATTGCTCAGCACAACTGCCCACTCATCATCACTGGAAACACTCCTACCCCATGGTCTGACCACCATATCATCACATTTAGCATCCTCACCACCAGCTCCTCTACCCCGCCACCCCAACCCCTACCACCCTTCCTCACAAGAAGCTCCCGCCAGCTCACTAAGGAAAGGCTACTGCCCTTCCTCCAAGGCCCAGCCTTCAGACCACCTTTTTCCACAGACCCAGAAACTCTTGCATCAACCTACGATGCTGCCATTAAAGCAGCTATCAACTCCATTGCCCCACTAAAACCCCGTAAATACAAACCCACCACCCACTCTAACTCCTGGTTCACCCCAGACTTGCTCGCACTCTGAAACGAGAAAAAGGCATCACTTACTCAGTGGCAAACGTCCCACACTGACAAAGACAAGCTGATCTTTAAAGCCTGCTTTACGGAGTACAAAAAAGCTATCACCCAGGCAAAATCCAAATCTTTTGAATCCAGAATTTCGGAAGCCCAATCCAGCACAAAAGAAATCTTTGCAATTTTTAGGGAGCTAGAGACTCTTACTCCCACCCCCCAGAACTTCACAAAAGACAAAGCCTGGTGCGACGAAATTCAAACGGCAATGCTAACAAAACTGAGCCGCCTCCAAAGCAAAATACTAGCTACCAAACAAGCCCTGCCCAATACTCATATCCCTGTCCCACCACCAGCCCAAGACCCTCCCCAACCCTTCTCCTTCAAATTCATACAGGAAAAGGACATCGTTAACATAATGAAGAACATCAAAGCATCCAACTGTAAAGGTGATGCCTGCCCAGCCACTCTCATCAAGGACTGCACTGAAGCACTTGCTCCCTTCCTGACAGCATTTGTTAATGCCTCCTTCGCAACAGGGAAAGTCCCCACCTCCCTCAAGGAAGCATGGGTCCGCCCCCTCTTAAAAAAACCAACTCTCGATCCCACCTCCCCCAATAACTATAGACCCATCACCACTGTCCCTTTCCTCCTCAAAATACTCGACAAAGCAGCCTATCTGCAGGTTCAGCACTACATCGAAGAAAACAAACTCCTGGGACTCCGCCAATCTGGCTTCCGCCCTAGACATGGGACCGAAACCGCCCTACTTGACCTGAAAAACCAAATGGACGATGCCAGAGACATGGGCAAATCAGCTCTTCTCCTACTCCTTGACTTGCAGCGTTCGATCTCGTAGATCATGACGTCCTTTGCCATCATCTCTCCTCCACTGCCAAGTTCTCCCCTGACGCCACAGCATGGATCAAATCCTTCCTACAAGACAGAACCATGCAACTATTCTCCGACCTAGCCTCTGCCTCACCCACTACCATACTCTTTGGCGTGCCCCAAGGCTCATGCCTCTCCCCCACACTCTACAACATCTTCACACGACCCCTCTTCCTCATCCTCGACGCTATGGGTATATCCTACACTAACTACGCGGACGATACCCAGATCCTCCTTACCCTCACAGGCAACTACGACACTGACTCCATGACCCTTAACAACCTCTACAACACCATCCAAGCCTGGATGGCAGACAATGGACTATGCCTCAACTCTGACAAGACAGAACTCCTACTGGTAGGTTCCCCCGAAACGCTAAAAAACTTGACTCCCAATTCAGTCACTTCACCATCGGCACCATCAAAATACCTGTTTCAGACTCAGTCAAAACTCTTGGAGTCTATCTAGACTCTAACCTCTCCATGGACAGACAAGTCAACGCCATTGCCTCCTCAGCCGCATATCATGCTAAACTGATCAACGCAGTCAGGCCTTTCCTCACCAAAGAGAACTGCACAAACATAGCCAGAGCCATCACCGGCTCCAGGCTAGACTACTGCAACATACTCTTCCTAGGAACCTCAAAAAGAAACTTGGAGAGGCTACAAGTCATCCAGAATAGTGCTCTCCGAGCAGCTCAAGGTATTGCCAAAAGGGACCACATCTCGGAAGCCAGAAAACTAGCCCACTGGCTCCCAATAAAGGAGAGAATAATTTTCAAAGCGCTCACACTGACACACAAATGCATCCATCTCACTGCCCCCGATTACCTCTCACAAAGAATCCACTCCGTCGCCTCTACAAGACCAACAAGATCACCCTACACCAACATGCTCTCTGTGCCACTAGTAAAAAGATCCAGAGCAGGTGGATCCAGCTTCCCCTATCTCGCACCCACTCACTGGAATGCCCTACCTCCCACCATCCGCAGTGAGCCCTCCCTCCTAGCCTTCCGCAAAGCACTGAAAACCACCCTCTTCTCATAAGGTCCCTCGCAGCAGCATAATACCAACCATAGGACCCACTGCTTAAGTTGTATTGACCAACCGCATAAGCTGTAATGATAACCTTGCTTGTTCCTATCTGTAATATGCCTCTTACTGATACCATGCCTGTAACTAAGCTCATGCAAGTAACAGCGCCTCAATGCCCCTGGGCTGCTTGCGCGCTATACAAATTTAAATAAATAAATAAATAAATAAATACTATTATTTATTGTATGTTTTCCGCACATTGCATCTCCCTAAGTCACTTTCATTTGTGCACCACACTCATCCTTGTGCTTAATTGGTTATTTCTGTAAGTTTTCTGTGTAACTAAGCTTTGAATGATCTTATGCTCTGCACCCTGTTACCTGTGGGTCTGGTGCGCAATACAAATAATAACCAATACAATACAATACATCTACACCAATGTATGTGATCCTCAGCAAATTTCTCTTTCTAAATGGATCTCATTTTCTTTGGCTTCTGACATTGGGATCACCAAGGAGTGATTCTGCCAGGTGTGAACTGCACAACATGCCTCATTCTTAGATTGTGTAATAAACTACAGTTTTGACTCACAATAATAATAATAGCAATAATCATAACAATAATAATATGGTAAACAACAGAGGCTGAATGTCCCCTTAGATCACTCATTGCTCATTGCTCATGGCAATGTCACATGCAAGCCATGGCATAAATGATGCTTTGTTACTGGATTTAAATCGAAAGACAGGGGGAGCCTTATTTGATAGTGCAAGTGTGTGTTGATTTAAACTGAGTAATATAGGTTGGTGGGGAAGGTGACCTGTTGGCATTTGTTATGTGTGTTGTGAGGGCTGGTTCATTGCTGTATTTGTGTGGCTTTGTCAGTATACCTATTATGAGGTGGTAAGTAGAATTTGAGCATGATAGTAAGGGCAGCAGGTAGATGAAGCAATAATGGGCATTTGAAGTATCTTATCCATTGTAGCAATGCAGATGTCCTAGTGATGGTGCATCTTAGAGCAGATCCCTCTGAAATGGGTGCAATTACCACTGTGGCCAGCACCTAAGGCAAAATCAGAGTGGGACAAAACAATTATGGAAGAGATCTGAGAAAAAACAACAGCGGAGACCAGGAACCAATCACAGTGGAATGAAGTAGTAGTGTGTGGGGTTTAATCAAAGGCCCAAACAAACATAATTGGAGGGCCCACTGGGAAAAATGATCTACCAAACTCCAGAAAAATCTTCAACACTGAGAATGGGCCTATTAAGGCAGGTTGTGTGGGTTTCTGCAAGTAACCCAAGGAAGAGCTATGTGAATGGCTAAGCATTGGAAATTAAAAGGCCTATCTTTCATTACAAAAGGTAAGGTCGAACTGAAAAGCATCATTTTTCAGTGAAACAGCCACCCATTGAAAGGCGGTGTGAATTGTACTTAGGAAAACAGAGTTAAGCTCCAGGGAAATCACCTGCTGGCTAGAAAGGGAGGAGTCCAGAAAGGTGAAAAATTGCTGCTTGATTTAGTCCAAGCAGGGGTATACACACGGATTACACAGATCCAAATGTACTCTTGGCCCATTACAGGCGGGCAACGAGTTTTAAGCTGCCGTGACCTCACAACCAAAATATACATTCCTTGCACTTAGGTGAAATGGGATTGGGTGAACATTATAGGCACAATTACAGTCTATAGAAGACAGACAATTTGATTGGTCTGGCTAGATCTGGTAACTTCACCTGACACCACTCCCAGGTCAGTGCATGCCTTGTCCGTTTAGGAAGTTTACCAGGATGTGAGCAAAAATGATGGGTGGGGAATGTGAGCTCAGAGCACCGCTTGCTTCCCATTATTATTACCTCCCTCTGCCCTCCTAGACCTTGAGCAGGGACACTCCTGACTGAATGGGCTTTGTTACCCAGCTCGAGGTCACATGTTTAGTGACTGTAAAAATGATTTTCTCTGCTGGCATTTATGAGAGATTTCACCCTTTTGTCCTTGCAGGTGCTGTATCCTTTGAGCTGATTCGAGTCCTCTTCCCCAGTGTCCTCGGTAGTACTGGAAATGCTGCCAGGCCTGTTTCACATCTCACAGAAATGTCAGTGTATCAGGCATCAGCCGTGTGTTTTTAAGCTTTCCTAATTCTTTTCATTGCAGATGTGGCTTCCATTTTGCTGATAACCGCTTTTTCTGTGTGAGGAAGCAGTTCATGTGTGTTGTTTTGCACCCGGCTAATGTCTCTGCGGGTGTGTTCAGCCATGTCGCCTTTTCATGATTACTTTGGTGATGTCATCAGGGTGTGGTCTGTGGGATGCTTCAGTGGGTGGCATCCATCATCGTGGGAGTATGCGGGGGTTGGGGAGCTTTGAGACCTCATCAACAGGTGGACAATGACAACTCAGACCCACTCTTCAGCACAAAAACGAACAGCAGATAATAAAAAATATATTTTGTTAATGACTGAAATGAACTGTCCTGTACTTTCAGCTGTCATATTTAAAAAAAACAATGCTGTGTGCAAAGAAATAAAAAATCCACTGATGAAAAAGCAAAGTGAACCATGATCAGAAAAATACACAGTATGTCAAATAATAAAGGATGATATTTGAAAATGCAACATATAAGTTAATTTCAGCCAAGGACAATCAGTGGGTCTCTGAACAGAATTCGCAAATGGCTTCCCCCACTGCAAGCCTGTTGGTCTCTGGATCTGGAAAGGGAATTCCTGTGAAGCTCCTGCATGCCAATTATTTATAACTGCAATACAATGACTAGAAGCCCTGGGTGGAGAAAAACACATGACAATAGAAGGTTTTAAGATAACAATTGTGGTCAACTTCAGATAACACGACCAAGTGCCAGATGGCAGTATGGCCTATTGGCATTACAGGGCAGAGGAGAACAGTCTGTTGCCTGATAAGGATCTCCTCCACCCATCATCTTTTAAGAACAAATAAATGTATAGCTTTAATTTAATGGCTTTAATTTAATTTATAAAAACGGAGTACTCCACTGCAATTGTTCTCTGCTAAATTCTCGAACAGTGAAAGTGTGCAGCTGTTTTTATTCCTTTCACTATGGGCCATATATTATTTTAAAGTTTTGGACCTACCAAAATGGCCTCCGGAATATGGAGCAGTTCACCCCTACCTGAAGCAGCCTGATGCTCCTTTGATTGGCAGTGCCCCCATCAACTCAGCCAATCAGGAAGCTTGCAGGCAAACACCGACCCCCTGCCCCCCATCACCAAGGCCCCATTCCAAGGCTGCTGTGCCTTATACCTCACTTTCATCTCCATTCCAGAAGTGAGACGATTGATGCTGCGGGTTGCAGACATCCTCCCCCAGCACCACGAGGCTCCTGCATGCACCAGGGACTGGCACCAATCAAGAATTGATAGGTGCCAGGTAGGCCCCACTCAAGTAGTGAAGCTTGGGAGGCACTTGAATTTATAAAAACAGAGCGCTCGACAGCAACATCAATTGTTCACTTCTGCATTCTTGAACAGTGACGAAGCCAACAGGCGAACGCTGGCCCCCCTCACCAAGGCCCCACTCTGAGGCTCCTGTCAGTCCCTGTCCAGGCCTAGGATGGCTGGCAGGGCCCCCTCCTTTTCACCCCATCACAAACTATGCTGCAGCCTGCTGTGTACATCCTGCTCTCCCAGGAACATGGGCCTCAGCACCCCTATGCACAGTTTATCCTCCAGTGAGTGATGGCTGAACTTTTCATTCACCTCCTCCACTAGCACCCTTATCTGTATGTGTGCCTATATCAATTTGCCTATCCTCATCACCTTCATTGGTCTCTCTCTGTTTGCGTCCATTGCACAAAACCGAATTTAGCTGTCTGTATTTTATACCCTGCAACCTAATTTCACTGCATTTGTGCCTTTTATTCAAACACCGATTTTAGCTGTGTGTATTTTGCATCCTGCACCCTAATTTCACTGCATTTGTGCCTTTTCTTGATAACTGAATCACCTTTTCCATCCTGCAGTCAAAGTTGCATTGCTTTTGTTACTACTAGGCCGCTTGTCACCCTTCTCCTTTCAACTTCCTTCTGCCACCCTAATGGCACTCACCATCTCTCCTATCTTCTCTAATTGCTACTCTATCTCCTACCCTCCCTCTCTCACTAAGTCTGGAATGAAAAAGCACAAATAAGACATCCTGCCTGCAAACACTGGCCTTCCCATTGCACACACCTTTGTCAGCGCAACCTCCAGAGAGGTCTTCATGGATATCCTTTTCTATGTCCCCTCTGCAGATCTATGGATTCCTCATCTCATCTCTACTCTCTTCCCTTTCACTTCCTCTCCCATTAATGGTGGCACCAAGGGGGACGTTATCTTGGCCGGCTTCGCATCCTCACGTTGCATCATTAATGTCTGCCACACTGGCACTATCCTGATTCAGGGTTCTCAACCCAACCTCCTTCTCTTAACGCCCGCTCAGCCAACAAATAAAAAGGCTCCACGATACGAGTACGGAATGAGCACTGGAATGGCTGATCTCTTTCCTAACTGACCGCTCTTCCCAAGTCATCTTGAGCGCCTTCTCCTATCCTACTTCCTTCTCCACCTGTGGACTCCTAGGGATCTATCCTCTCCCCATGGATTTTTTTTAAACCTCTGTTTATTGCTTTTTCCAAAGTTTGTGGTAGAGAAATACTGTCAACATAACACAAAATAGCATGTAATCTGCATTTACAATCTAAGCCGTTACACTCACTGTCGTGTTTAACAGCAGTTACTCCCTTTACCTTCTAAACTTTACCGAATTCCAAACATTAACAACTAAAACTTCAGCACACTAGAACTCACACACCTGAATAGTTAATTCCCTCCCCCGGTATTGTGGATAGAGCTTGTGTTCAAGTCAGTTCCTGTGTGTTTTGTTGCTGGTGCAAAGGGGCGAAGCACATCCAGCTATATTACAGACTCGTATATTACTCCATAAGTGTCTATCTCATCGTCCTATGCATAATCCAGGGTGGTATTTCAACTGAGGATGGGAACATTGCTAACAACAGTTTTTCCATGCTTCAAATCGGTCTGACTGACTGCACACTGTCCGCCCCACGTCATGCCCCTGCCCATGTTCTTGTCCCTGCTATGCTCCAACGCTCAACGCCCCCCCTGCCATTGTTTATATATAGGACCTTGTTTGCACCTCCAGGACATGGCCACCCTTCTCTTTGCTAAGATATAAACTAAGTGCATAAACCTCCACACATGCTTGTATTTAGATGGCTTTGGGTACATCCCCAGTAGCTATTCTAGTGGGGTCCACTCAAACCTGATAACACCCCCCCTCCTTGCAAGTCTGTTCTAGTTGGCTCCAAAAAATACGCACCTTCGCACATTGCCAGAGCATGAGTATCGGGTCCGCCCCATCTGAATTACACCACAGACAGTTGGTAGCTGCTCCTCGCCGAAACTTAGCTACTCTGCAAGGGTCCATAAAAGTCCTATGTAGTACATTAAACTGTACTAAATGAAACCTCACATTTTGCGACACATGTTTCCCAAAAGACAACGCCTGCTTCCATCACACCTCAGTAATCTGTACCCTAACATCTGCTTCCAATTTGCCCCACAGTTTGTCATGTACATTGTTGTTTATATCCTCTGGTACATTCATACAAGCGGGTGTTCTGCTTGATTACATCCTCCAATTGGTATAAAAAGGACTCGGCTGTCTCCTCGGGCAACCCACCCCAATTCTGCTTAGCCACTTTCCGAACTCTCATATCGTATAAAAATTGCCCTCCCACTAAGCCATCCTCCCTCACAAGGTCATTCAGCTCTCTGAGTTTCCCATCTCTGAACATGCCTCCCTTCGTATATATCCCATGTCTTCCCCAAACTCTGGCTTCCCCGTGTTCTGTTCAATTAGTGCAGGCATACGCCACAATCAGAGCATTCTTAGCATATGGGCACGACTGATGCGTCACCTTTAGTACCCTAGCGCATACCCACCTTCCCAGCATTAGCAGCAAATAATTAGCTCTGATAAATGCCTTTGATGCCCACACACATTCCCTGAACCTACTCAGCTGCACCACCTGCTGTAGCAATCCCATTTCCACAGTTTCCTCATCTGCCAGCCACATCGCCACACATTTGAACTAATACCATTAAAATTGTGTAAGTTGTACCACCTTCCCTATATGACAGGTATAACATACTCAAAGCAATCCTACAACAACCTCCTCCCTATAGGAAGCCCCTAATGATCCCCTCTAGCTGTCGGAAGAAACACGGTTCTATGTAATAACAAACATTTGAGAATGCGTATAGCAATCTAGGAAGTACAACCATCTTTGTTATGGACACCCTTCACATGAGTGATAGCGGCAAGCGTGCCCAGAACTTAATGGAATGCTGTATCCCTTCTAATGCTCTGAGCATGTTATATATATATGAATATCCTTAGGGCTGTGCGCTACCCGGATCCCTAGATATTTAAATCCATTGACTTCCCATTTCAGCCCCAGCTCTGGAAGATCAGACACATCCTTCCTTCTGAGTCCCGCCAGAGGAAATAGACAAGATTTTTCTTTACTGAACTTGATCTCAGTCAGTCTTGCAAAGTCATCTAGGACTTCCATTATGATGGGGAGATTATGCGTTGGTTCGCATAGATGGAGCAAAACATCATCTGGGTACAGCGTGATAAGGTGTCTCCAGCCATCCACCAGTATGCCCGCAGCCAGATATTCTTGTCTCAAATATACCGCAATCGGTTCTCACGCCAATATTTATATCATTGGTGATAATGGGCACCCTTGCTGAGTACCCCTCTGTATATCCCACAGCCCTGAAATACACTTGCCAGATTTCAATCTCGCCACTGGACTAGAGCAGCTTGACCCATCGTATAAATGTCTCCCCCAAACCCAAATCTCCTTAGCACCGCGTACATCCACTCCCAGAACACTGAAAAGGTTTTTATAGCATCCAGCGAAGCCACCAGTAGACATTCTGAGCACCCATTTGTACAATCTATCGCATGCTGTAGTCTGTGTAGATTCAGTGACACACAGCTGCCCAGGATAAATCCTGTCTGATCTGGGTGTATTACAGCAGATATCACCCCTGGTAACTGGTGGGCCAGTATGGTTGTAAGGATTTTGGCATCATAGTTCAGTAAAGCCAAAGGTCGGTATGAATCTCAACTTTCAGGAGGTTTCCCTGGCGTTAGTATCGGCATCACCAATGTTTCCCGCATTCCCAGCGGGAGCATTCACTTGCCATAAGCCTCTTCATACACCTGCAATAGCGGTTTGGACAACAATGGGCTATAGGCCTTATAGAATTCCAACGGTAATCCATCCCCATCCGGAGCCTTTCCTGAAGCTAGTGCTGCAATCACCTCCTGTACCTCCTCCACAGAGATAGGCTGATCTATTTACATTATTTCGACATGCACAGGAGGTGTATCTGCTCAAGAACTGTATCTATCTCTCCATGGGGTACATGTCTCTCATGGCTATATAGCTGTGCATACGATTCCTTAAAAATATCATTGATAGCCATCTGTGACCTCCACAGGGCCCCACTGTCATCTCGGAGCAATGTTGTCATTACCCTAGGTTGCTCTCGTATGCACAGCCCAGCCAACATTCTCCAAGATTTGTGTCTCTCTTTAAGCATCTTTTCAAGCTTTGCCTCATAATCAAACTTCGACAACCTACCCGAGGCCTGTTCACATTCCAATCGTACCTCTGCAATTTGTCTCTAAACTACCAATCCCGGGAGTTTTAGATTGTAGTCTCGCAACCTCATCTTTCAATGTCTCGAGATCTCTCCTCTGTTGTCTACGGATCCCTCCAGTCTTAGCCATCGTCTCATCTCTCACCACCACCTTACGAGCCTCCCACTCCACAACCCAACTGCTCACACTCCTGACATTTACTTCTAAGTACTGGGCAATGATTTCACACAGGCAATCTGTGAAATGTTTATCTTCCAAAGAAATTACAGGGAAACGACAAGTTCGAACCGGGGGCCTCAATCTTTCGGTCTCCCACACTACCACCAAGGGAGCGTGGTCTGACACTGTACGGCTGAATACTCTGCATTAATGTAATCTCCAAAACCTTCCTGGCCTACAAATATATAAAGACTCCTTGTGTGCACCCCATGTGGGGCAGAATAGAAAGAGTATCCAGCCTCTCCCAAGTTTATTTCCAGCCAAACATCTACTATTTCCAGCTCTTCTAGGACAGCATTTAAGGCCACTGTGGCATTCGAAGGTCCTCCCCGCAGGTGTATCGATTGGTCCATCCAGCAAGGCATCACACACACAATTAAAATCTCCACGCCACAAGAACATCAAGTCCCTTCTTTTAGCAAGTTTACCACTCAGGTTCTTCACATACGTCGGGATACCAACATTGGGGAAATATAAATTTACTATACAGATTTCCCTTTGCCCAATATGCCCATGCAGGATAACCTACCATACCTTATTATTAGTCAAAACCTCCAACACCCGTAGCAGGACCTCGGCATCCACCCATATGAGGACCCTTCTTGCAAATTTTGAATATGTGGAGCCACATCCCATTCCACCCCACCGGGCCACCAATAGCTCCTGACTATCCGGGAGCAAATGGGTTTCCTGCAACAAAGCCACAGATATCCGTTTCCTCTTTAGATAAGACCTCACCCGATTCCTTTTCATATGCAACCCAAGCCCTCTGATATTCCATGACAAAATGTTAAATTGAGGCATGATGATGTGTACCTGCCCCCTCACATCCACCATCTTGGAATTTGTCTCGAGTCTGTGGCTTAGACAATGCTTCACACTGCCCACCCCTACTTCCTGTTTTCCTCTCATCCCCTCCTGGCCAGACACCCAACACTGGTTATTTTCTCCATTTCCCATTTCCCACAAGTTCTGCTCCAGCATTCATATTTCGGTATATCAATCTTCAGAGCTCACAACAAACAAAAAACATAACAAACCAAAGCAATCCCTCAACCTTCAGGGGTGCATAACGCACAACAGTGAAATCCCATTTGGGCTGCCCGTATGCCTTACGCTACTCCTAGCCATTTGGTGTTGGGTCTCGCGCCAGCAACCAGCTGGCCCAGATAAACATTTAGTTTGGGGTTGTCCTAACACCATATAGTGGCGTCATTGCTTGCCTTGTATTCACCAAAACCGATTGGAACTGCAGCATAACAGCTATTACTTAGTCTGAATCCATAGTTCCACCCCACCATTCTCATCTGTGTTGCAACCACCTGCAGCCAGGCTTGCTCTGTAATCTGCTTCTCAGTCCAGTTCCTTGCTGTGCCGTGGGTCCATCAGCGATATCTACTATGGTCACTTGGGTTTGCCCACTCCGCTCAGCGCACCCTCATCTTGTTTGTCTCCCAGGTTATTATGGTCCAACCACATATTTGCAGCCACTGGAGTTTCCAGAAAATATGACCCCACCCCAATATAGGAACTTTAGTCATGCCGGAAACATCAGCATGTATTTAATCCCCATCTTGCGAGGTTGGGCCTTAACAGGGATAAATGAATTCAGTCTTTGCTGGACCAAAGGGGTATAATCTGGGTATATGGCCACTGTTGCATCCCTACTTTTAATTGATCCGCCTTCTCTTGAGAAATGCAGCACCACCTTGCGATCTCGCAAATTCAATATTCTCGCTATTACTGGCCAAGGAAGGGAGCCCGGTGGGAGATTCCGTTGTCTCTGGTCCGATTGCCTGTAGCAGAAGTGTTTCGACATAGTTTTTAGGGTCACAGCCCTGAATTCCCTCCAGCAGTCCGAGCAGCCTAACATTATTTCTGCGGGTTCTTCCTTCCGCCTTCTCAATTCTGTCTTCCAGTGAGGCATTTCTGGCCTCCAACTTCCGCAGTTTCTCATTGCGGTCTGTCACAGTGGGCACTATTTCTTGCAGGGTCATCTCAGTAGTCTTAACCCTCTCTGCAAATGAGCAGAAATCCTGGCGGAGGAGCTCTACATCTGTGGCCACGGTTTCAATTCTGCCTTCAAATGACGTTTTCAGATCCAGGATCACTGCTAATACCTTAGATTCCTGGTACTCTCCCAGCAGCTTTCCAGCCTCTTTGTGCGTCGTTTCATCCCTGGGCATCATTTCTTTGGCCTTCAACTGCCCAGTGAAGGATTCCTTAATCATCCCCGTATGCTTATTCTTCAGGGGGCATCCCTGTTTTCCTCTGCAAAGTTTGTAGATGTTTGTTGCCTTGTGACCCACCTTTACGCACTCCGTTTTAGGCAGACCACACGCTTCATCCAACAAACGTAAATCCCTGTAACACTATTTCAGAGGGCCTGCCACAGTTGCAGCTTCCATCCTTGCCAGTCAACCTGCAAGGCCAGCATGCCCTGGACTATTTGTTTCTGGATCCTCACCTGAGGGAGCAGTATCTCATGCACACTGTCTGGAAGGGGTAACTGTGGCCGCACTCTCCTAATGAGCAGCCATTCACATTAGATGTTGTCCTCAATGGGACCGGACTGCAGGGCAACTCAGGCGGTGTATCTCCCCAGCTTCTGCCCAGTGATAGTGCTATAGCATTGCTCCAATTGCACTCAGATATTGGCCTATGCCACTGTGTTCTCCCCCATAATTAATGGCTCTGTTCAAGCAGCGTTGGAGTCCTTTAAGCACTCCTTTTCCTCTGCCTTCCAGCCTCCTCTCATACCATGTCTGTCTTCTACCACGTAGCGCTTACCAGAGTGAATTGCAATCTTTCCGCTCGCTGTGGCCCCTCCCTCCCATTGCCTGCAGTCTGCCTTCGCAACCGTGACTTCTCCCTCACTTCCAACCGGCAACACTTCCCAGCATCAGTACGCCTCTCCTGGGCCGCAGTCACCTCCCCAGCTTCAGTACGCACGCCGTTGCTCTGACTACTGTCCCTCACTGCCCGCAGCAGAGGCAGCGTGTCGCTCAGTCTGGTGCTGCGCGTTTGGCAGTGCAGGCTCTCCATGCTCCGTTTTGCCTCTGGATTTCACCTGCTTGAAGCCACGGGTGCTGCACAGCTACTTTTATGCTCGGAACTACAAGCAACCTCCTCAATCTGCAGTTATAGGATCAGTTGTCAGGTGCTCAGCAAGACATGTCTAACCTACATTGGCCCAGACTACGCCCCCCTCACCCTGGCTTTTTAACATCTACCTTGCTCAGCTGACACTACTCATCTTCTTCATCTCCCCCAACTTCCAGTGTTATGCGGATGACACTCAACTCTTTTTTGAACCTCCTGCTGACTCCTGTGCACCTTCCTTCATCCCTGACTGCCTATCTGCCATCCAGGCCTGGTGCACTTCTAACAATCTCTGCCTCAATGGCAACGAAACTGAGAGCCTTCCAATTGGGACCCCTGCTCCCTCCTTCTTCCCTTCTCTCTGGCCTCTCCCCCTGCTCCTTGGAGTCATATTTGACTCCTCTCTCTCCTTCCTCCTTCACATTCAGGACGTTGCCAAAAAGTCCCACTTTCAACTCTTTCTTCTCAAGGGAATTCTCCCTTTTCTCACTTTCACCAAGAAGCTCAATGTTTCCCAAGCCCGGGTTCACTCTAGGCTTGACTATTGCAACAGCCTCCTCCTCAATCTTTCTTCTTCCACTCTGCGACCCCTTCATCTAATCCAGGATAGAACAGCAAGACTTATCCTTGCCCTTAAGCCCAGGGACTGCATCTCTCATGCCCCAAACAGTCTCCACTGGCTCCTAGTTGCTGCACGTATCAAATTGAAATCCTTCTGCATTATCCACAAGGCAGCCTGGGGTCGGGGACCACACTATCTACAACTCTCTTACAAAATACTCTCCTTTTAGACCTCTACGTTTCTCTGGCACCAACTCCTTGTGTGTAAAGCGTTTCACTAAACAGAGTGCAGGAGGTCATTCTCTTCCAGCAGCTGGATTCCTGCTATGGAACAGCCTCCCCCTCCCTCTGCATCTTGAGCAGGACCTTCTTAAGTTCCAAAAGCACCTCAAGACTCTGCTCTATTCCTCCTCCTTCCCTTCTTCCTGCCTCTGCTAATCTCACAGTTTCTGTTATTGGTGTCTTGGACCCTTACACATCCTCGGGGCCCTGACCACTCACACCTAATCTCCCCAGGTTCTGTCTACCTTCAGCACTTGCCTCAGCAAACCCTCCGCTCTGGAGACTCACACTTTTCCACCCAACGCAGCTCCTGGCAGCATAGCACTTACCATAACTTGCACTTCATCTGTGTCTCTCTCTCTCGACCATACACACCTCAGCACCTACCCCACTGCCCTCTTCCTTCCTATTCTTGTACGTTCTGAATACTCATAAGGCATAGTACGTTTGGCCGTCCCTTCCCCCACTTGATTTTCTTTTTATATATGTTTATTGTACTGCAATCCCATGTTCCCTCCCTGTTGCCCTGTGGGCACTTTGAAACAGAATTTATTTGCTGTATAAGCGCCTAACAAGCAAACAATAAAGTAAACTTTTACTCCGCCTTAGAAAAACATTCAGCCCAGGAGGCTCTGGTCATATGCTTGCAGAGAAATGACAGCTGTGATGTGAAACTAAATATTATTACATGGCCTGCGGTAGCAGCCGTGTAGTTAAGGTTAAGTTGCTCAACTCACAGGAAGAGCACTTTTTGGGCGGCTTATAACTTCACTGCCCCTGGGTGAATCCTTACCAAACTTTGCAAAAAAAGTATATGGCCCGCTCTGAATTTTTTGGCCAGTTTGGTGAGGTTTCGTCAAGGTAGGGGCAAAGTTATAGAGGGGTCCCAATAATTATTTTATTCCATAGACGCAATGGAAATAAAATTTGCTCACACCTACAGCCGAAACCGCTGGACAGAAAGTCACCAAATTTGCGCCAGGAGCGCCAGCTTGGTCCCGAAAGTGTGCTTTTGTAAATTTCGTTTTAAATCCTTTCAGTAGTTTTTTAAAAAAAACAACCAAAAAGTAGGTCCAATAGATTAGTGATATCTGGGTTTGGTCCGCAGACCCCTTTACCTGTTCGGTCTGCAGACAGGCAACCGATTGGCCTAGAGGGTGACGTGATGTCTGCGGACATCGGACGCGCCCACTGATTGGATGGTGAAAAGCATAGTGCATCAGAGTTTTGGAAATGCCCGCCATGTTGGAAACATATAAAAACAACACAGAATTGCACTTGTCAAACATATCAAACAATCTCTGGGGAGCTGAGGGGTGATGAGGATGGGATGGGATATGGCCATGAGAAGCAAAAAAACTGGTGTTTTTGATCCCTGAAGTCTGCGAACAGTTCCGATGGTCGGGTACAGTCCTGTGATGTTCGCGAACACTTCGGATGTTCTGGGACATCTGTGCCTATTTCTACATTACAGAGTTGTGAAAATAAGTTCTTAGATGGCTTATAACTTTGGTGCCACTCAATGAAACTGCATGAAATTTGGAATTTTATTATAGACTTGATTCTGAATGGTTTTGGGAAGTGTGGAGCTGTTTTGTCAAATTGGAAGAAATTTAGAGGGTTCCCAAAAAATTGTAAAGGCTTATAAATGTGGTGTCATTTGATGAATCTACACAAGTTTGCAAAACAATTTTTCATATCTACAATTTGTTTGGTTGTGCTTACACCCCTTGCGCCAATCCTTTCATTCCTCTTGTTAAAATGCATTTATGTTGAAAGAAAATGAAAATTCCGTTTCAATTCGTAAAGGTAATGCTTGATTTTTATTATAGTTTTTTAGCCCTTGGATGACACATGTTTCGGCATTAGAACTCTGCCTTTCTCAAATCTGGGAAAGTATTGTCTTGGTTCAGGATTAGTGGTTTCATTGTGCCATTCTTGTAATCACGGGCTCAAATCCCTCCTTAAAAGTATGTGATTCCTGCTTCACGCGTCGGCTCGATGGATCATGTCCCTAGCATTTCCTTCAGAAAGGTTAGAACTCGTTGGTACGCTCAGGGACGTCATTTCACCAAAATGCCAATGGTAGCGAAAGTGACATCACACAACCCTTGACCCCCTGATGACATCACAGGAAGTGATGTAATTTGACCCCACCCGAAGTGATATCGCGGGAAGCTATGGAACACAACCTTTCACCCGTTGACAAAACAGGGAGTGGCATCACATAGCATTGTACACTATGAAAAATATAGTTACGATATCACTATAATGTGATGTGGATTTCATAGAAGAATGGATGGCCATATGTATCATTAAGATCAGTGTGTATTGGCCCATATTACCAAATTACTGTGAATGCAAGCAGACGTCCATGACCAAATGATAATGATGTGTAATTTTATAGCACTTACGCTTAAGCGCTTTATATAGAAAAAATATACACACAATTTCACCCAACCTGTGTTGGTACTCATTTATCAACCTCAGAAGGATGAAAAGCTGAGTTGAGGCGTTTAAGAACAGACTATATTAGTGACTCACCCCCTGAGGTGTTCCTGAAATAAACCTTTAATGAGTCTAGCAATTATTGTATAGAATTCCAGAAAGACACATTATTTTGTATTCCTATTCTTTCTTATTTGGGGCCAGTGCTGAAAGTGTTGTGGCACTCCTGTTCTTATTTTTCTTTTTTTGTAAGGGGCCTGAAAAAGAAAGCCAGCCACTCCAGACGCAAAGAGCCACATGGTGCTGGCCACAGCTCAAGAGGCTGCATTACAAAAAAAAAGAAATTATTATTATTTTTTTTTAACCAGAGGTCTCAAGGGAGACCTCAAAGGTCGCAGTTGCGACCTCTGGCGACCCCTAAATGACGTCCTTGAGTACGCTCACAGTGAAAGATATTGAGAATACCCATTTACTTTTGTCTCTCACCACAGATCTGATACCTTCCTTAACATCTATACAACAGGGTCTATGAGTACACCAATGTAATTTGGAGATTATAGAACACAAGAAAAGATCCAAATTTGTTCCTCCCTCACCCTGGGAAAATGTAATTGATACATTCTACCAGGCAGTTACAAAAGAGATACATCACTATATTGATCATTTCAAGCAAGACTTCACCAGTTGCAAATCGAATCTGTCCCGAGCCGAGAGGGTTGCTCTTCCGAACTTAGCTAATGACCTGAATCTAGTGATCAAGGAGGCCGAAAAAGGCTGGAATATAGTTATCTTAAATACAGTAGACTATCTCAAAATGGCAATTGATCACTTGGCAATGCCTGGGTGTTACAAGAAACTTAGTAACAATCCTACCGCGCAGACGGTTAAAGAGCTTACGGCGCTTATTTGTGATTGGCACTCACTAAAAATGAGAGGGCTTGAGAAAATGTGCTTGTGGTAACATGGTCATAGGGTTCTGTCTTCGCCTTCTGCAGGCTGCCATGGAATGGGAAGAGGGGCTCTGTACGGAGCCCTGCCTACCCTTTCCATGGTGGCAATCTTGGAAAAGGATTTTCCTTCCTATGGCGTCCTGCTGTAGGAAGAAAAATCCATTTGTTAGCACCCCGGTTTCCCGCTTTGCGAACCAGGGTTGCTAATGGCCTTTATCCCACATTGCAGGGCCTGAAATGGAGGATAACAGTCCGGAGCCCTCATTATTTATTTATAATGCACCAAAGCCTGCAGGCATCAGGGCGCACACAGACACACTTCACTTGGGCTGCCGGGGCCGTTATCCTCCGTTCCAGTCCCTGGAACGGGGGATGAACACCACATTATTCCATTTAGCATAACAAAAAATGATAATGGAAATGTTGGAAAAACGTATTGAGTCTATGTAATTTACTGAGAAATGTAAAGTAGATGGAGTCTATATTGTTTTTTTTAGTTCTATTGTTGACCTGTGAAAGGTGGTTCCTAAAGGAACCCTTCTTTTGTTGTTTTGAAAAAAATGTTTTGGAGGAGAGGTTAGAAGATACAGCAGAGGGGTAGAGGGGCACTTCTGTGTAAGACAGTTTTGCTGAGTGGGCAATAGGGGTGTACAGTTCTTAGTGTATTCTTAATTTCCGGTATCAAGATATTACAGTATTTCAGGTGCAAAGGGACTTCATTTGTCTCAAGACCACTAGAGACAGAGAAGGTAAACCAAAAAAGAAGCCTGTCATATGCTGACAGGTGGTCCCTATGTGCACTCCTGGGGGATATATATCCCATGTGTTAAAGCATATAAGTTCAATCAATTGATTCAAATCAAGTCAATCATTCAAAACACTTAGGGGCCGATTTATGGAACAAAGTGCACTGAAAATCTATGCGCAAGCAGGCGCAAGCGCGAAAAAACAGGCGCACGCGCACACGTGCGATTCATGGAAGTCCCTGCATGTGTTTTCCTCGGGATGCGCGCCAAACCCGTGCATGGCGCACACGTCACTGAAACATCCCGAACGGCGTGCGCGATGCGCACAGTGAAAGCGCACAAACTCGGCGCACACACCAAAAAGGGGGCGGAACACGGGGTGTAACGAGCGGAATGGGGAACAACGTGCGAAAATAAGGGCGTAACTGGGGTGTACTGCTGGGAAGCAGACGGAACGCCCACACGCACGCGAACCACACGTATTCATGGAATCGAATAGGGCAAAGCCGCCCACAGCCAAAGACACGCACAGGCCTAAACACGTCCGCCACACGAAGGCAGGCGGTAGCGTCCCTGCGCATCACAAAAGCGCCAATATACAGCAATGATGAATGTCCCATACTGCTATTGTGCCTGGGGTTCGCGTGAAGTTTTTCACGCGATCGGGCCTGGGGGAACGGGCTACGTGTATTTCAGGGGTTCGCGTGAAGTTTTTCACGCGATCGGGCCTGGGGGAGCAGGCTGCGTGTATTTCAGGGGTTCGCGTGAAGTTTTTCACGCGATCGGGCCTGGGGGAGCGGGCTACGTGTATTTCAGGGGTTTGCGGGAAGTTTCACACGCGATCGGCCTGGGGGAGCGGGCTACCACTCACCGTCTGCCTTGCGTGTAGAAGAACGCGTAGCCAACACCCGCTGTGAAGTAATAGCGTGTGAACCCCAATGGCTGGAAAACACACGCACCGCACCCCACGAAAAGCACGTACAGAGCAATGTAAAGGCACGTGGGATCTACAAGCCCTGCCAGGGAAACACCCGTGCGCGAAACGTCACAGCGCGTAAGCGCGTCTAAGGGCCTTTGGTCCAATGAAATCGCGTATGCGTGCTGGCGCGCTTACGCGCTAAGGGCCTTTCCTCGAATTACACGCAGACGTGCAAGATTTTCACGTGCCAAATCACTCCGTATCAAGCTGGCCATGCGTAAGCACATGGAAGACCACGCTCCTGCCCAAAAGGCCGAATTACTGCCCCCCAGAGCCCGAGCAGCCTCCCACGAGCCATCTGCTGCTGCCTGCCTGCTGCCACTGTGCCCTGCCATTTGGTGCCTGCACATCAGCCATCTGCAGGTGTCCATTTGCTGTGTCCACCCCTGCTGGAACAGAAGACTCCCGACTGGGATACCATCGCTCCACAGCCCAGCCCCAGGACCCAGTTGCCCACCCACTCCTGCCTCTGGGGTTGCCATGTCGGGCACTGCAACATCTGCCACCACTGGCAACCCTCGGCCAGAGAGGCACCAGCTTCACTGCCACCGAAGTTGGTGTCCTGGTGGAGCAAGTCCTAGGGCAGTATGATGCCCTTTTCGGAAGTAAGCGCGCCAACAAGGAAGGACGGACTCGGATCTGGACGGACATCGTGACTGCCATCAACGCGGAGGGGGTGGCAGTCCGCGACTACCAACATGTCAAGCGCTGGGATGACTGCAGGTCCAGGACCCTCTCGAAGGCCCGGCGCCTCATGGAGGGGGGCCGGGGCCGCATGAGTACCATCCAGATGAGGGTCCTGGAACGCGTAGGCCCAGCGCTCCATGCCCAGATCCTTGAGAGGCAGACCCGTCCGGAGTTGAGCGGTAAGTGGCCAAGCATTTCTGTGTGAGACCGGGCATGTCGCAGTGTGCTGGTTGTCTGATACTTGCCTGTATGTGTGACATAGGCCATGTATGCATGTGTGTGTGCAGGGACGTCATGCATGTGAGACCAGTAATGTGTGAACCACACAGTTGGTGCATGTGTTCAAATGCAACATGGGTTGCCCTATGCGGAATGGCCACATGAAAGCATGCCAGTCTCTGTTCCTGGACATGGGTGGGGGTGAGGGATGGGTGCTGATGCCATGTACATGTATGCTGTCCATGTCTGTGTGTCTGACCTGCGTGTCTGTGACTTGTGAATGCCAGGGATGCATGACACATGTCTGTCGCAATGTTCAGGTTCACTGATGCAGCCTAGTCATCCTTGTATCCACTGTGTCTGTGGTGTACGAGGCCAGATGGATGAAACTAGGTTGAAGTGTGTGCATGTGATAGGCATGGCCCATGATGCATGTGAGTTCCAAAACAACATTGTATGTTTCAAGAATCCCTTGGACATGTATGCTAATGTCCATAGCATGCGCCATGCCTGTTACTGCATGTGTTTTACCTGCACTGACCCATGTGTTGTGGAGGGACATGATGGAAGTGATCTTTGACAGTGCCACTCATCTGCTATTGCTTCCTGTCTAGGGGACCAATGTACAGTACCCTGATGCTTGTGTTCTATGTCTCCCTCTACACAGCGCCACGTGAAGAAGAGGGGGAAGACGGCGCTGTGGAGCAAAGCGGCGGGGATGCCCCCATGGCTGCAGCGGAAGGGGTGGGTGAGCCCCCACAGGGGCTTGCAACGGCGCAAGACGGGGTGGAGCCATCCAGGTTGGTGGTTTCCACAGAGGAGGAGGAGGCCGCTACTGAGGCGCACATGGGGCCTGGTGGGGGCATCCCTGCTGGTGCAAGTGTTGCAGGCCAGGTGCAGGAGGCAGCACAGGTCGCCGTGGAGGGGCCTGTGCATGTCACTGTCCCTGACACTCTGACTGCACCACCATGCACCAGCAGGGATGCCCCATCCCAGGCCCGTCCGCAGGTAGGGGGGATGTCCATGTCATCTGACTCCCCTCCACCTGCGGACGAGGGGACCCCTGGCCGTATGGAGAAGGTCCTGATTGGTGTCGCGTTGCGCACAGATGCAATTCGTGATGACGTGCGTGCTTCCCGGGAGGAGCATGCACGTCATCACGGAGAGCACCGTGCCGACGTGGCCCAGTTGGGATCGGCCATGGTCGGGGGTTTCCTACATGTGTCGGCCAATCTGGCGACCCTCTCCTCCTCTGTGGAGACTATGCACCAGACGTTCTCCATGCCGTCTTCTGGCCCAGATGCCACCAGGGCCCCCTGTGGACCTGCCCTGACCAATGCAGCCAGCTCAGTGGGGATCCCATCCCTGCCACAGTCGGGAGTCGGAGGTCCGGCAGGGGTGGACACACCAGCAACTGGACCCCAGCAGATGGAGGATGTGACGGCATCATCAGGCAGGGCACGTGCACGACGGCATCGTGGATTCCATCAGCCTGGATGCCGTCGTGCTGGCACAGGCAGTTGCGTCGGAGGCAGCGGCAGGCTCGACGTGGGAGGCATCATGGCTCGGGGCCATCAACATCAGGGGTGCAGGCATCGGCCGGAGGGCAGGAGAACCCTGGAATGGGAGTGGCTTCCGTGTGGGAGCGGTTGGGCCAGCAGATAGGTGCAGAGCGGCAGCGGGCAGAGGAGGAACGGCTCACAATGGTCAGGGCAGAGAACTCCATGCGGAGGGCGCTGAGGCGGGCTGAGTGCCTCGAGGGTCTTCGCAGGGAGTTGGAGCTGGACACTGCTTTATCCCTGCGAGACCTCGGGGCCAGGGAACATGCCCGCCTCCAAGCCATTGAACAGGAGTTCGATGATGCCCTGGCCCATGACAACATCCAGTGAGCCGTTGGACTAGCCCGCTGCCCTTGTAAATAGTTATGTAGTTAGTGTTAGGTTTCCTTTGTTTTTGCATTTTTTTTGGACCTTTTGGACAATGGGCCACATTTTTGTATATAGTTTTTTTTTGTTAGGTAGTGTTGTTAGATAGGTTTCATTTCTTTTGTTGGGATCATGGACCCTGGCTTGTTCATCTGTACATAGTTCACTGTTGGATTTTCTTTTAATTTTACAATTTACCCATGGAGCAATGGCTTTCAATTATAATTTCCCATTGGATTTTCGTTTGTGGACTGTGACTTTGGACACCATTCCTTTGGATTATGATTTTTGGTTTTGCATTTTTTCACGGACATGCTTCTTTTTATTTTTTTACATTCCCATTTCTGTTTGTTTATTTTTGATTCAATTCATGTTTCCTTTAATACATATTTTTTGATCAAACTTCAATGTGTAGTATCATCTCATTGGTTTCATGCATATCATGATATGGGTTTTGAGATTCACTGACACCAATTGGGTGTATGTGAGGGACATGTGTTCGTTTCCAAACTTGCAATTGGTGTTCTATCATGTTATTGCCATTTCTAAGTGGGTGGATGCAATACTCGGGTGGGTGTTTTGCATTTGGAGGCTGACCATAGGGACCAGGGATCTAGATTGTGATGACATGTTGGCTGGGGAACATGAGTGGGGGCCTGCTGGCAGGTGCCCCACAGTGCTGGGGGGTGGGTGTGCAGGGGAACATGAGTTGGGGCCTGGTGGAGGGTGCCCCACAGTGCTGGGGGGTGGGGGTGCAGGGGAACATGAGTTGGGGCCTGGTTAAGGGTACCCCACAGTGCTGGGGGCTGGGGGTGCATGGGAACATGAGTTGGACATGAGTGGGGGCCTGCTGGCAGGTGCCCCACAGTGCTGGGGGTGAGGGTGCAGGGGAGCATGAGTTGGGGCCTGGTGGAGGGTGCCCCACAGTGCTGGGGGGTGGGAGTGCAGGGGGATGAGTGGGGGTGCAGGCTAGTCCATCGTGGTGTGGGCTGCCTGCAGGGGCCGTGGAGGTTGTGGGGCGAACACCTGGGAGGACCCACATGGCCAATTCACGTGTAGTACTCCACGGAACCCCCGAAATACATGTACCCAGGACATTCACGTGTGGAACTTCCAGCGCACCCCTGATGTACACGTACCCAGGACATTCCCGTGTGGAACTTCCCGCGCACCCCTGATGTACACGTACCCAGGACATTTGCGTGTGGAACTTCCCGCGCACCCCAAAATACACGTACCGAGGACATTTGCGTGTGGAACTTCCCGCGCACCCCAAGATACACGTACCCAGGACATTCGCGTGTGGAACTTCCCGCGCACCCCTGATATACACGTACCCTGCTGATATCGCGTGTGAAATTTCCCGCACACCCCAAGATACACGTACCCTGGACATTCGCGTGTGGAACTTCCCGCGCACCCCTGATATACACGTACCCTGCTGATATTGCGTGTGAAACTTCCCACGCACCCCGAAATACACGTACCCAGGACATTCGCGTGTGGAACTTCCCGCGTACCCCTTATATACACGTACCCTGCTGATGTCGCGTGTGAAACTTCCCGCGCCCCCCGAAATACACGTACCCAGGACATTCGCGTGTGGAACTTCCAGCGCACCCCTGAAATACACGTACCCAGCTGAAATGACGTGAGGTACTTCCCGCGCACCCCAGTGATACACGTAGCCCGGTTGCCGTGCTGGTACAGGTTTAGCGCAGCCCTTTGCGCTGGATTGGGGATTTCGATGGCTTTTCCCTGCACGAGAGGCGTTCTTGGGAGCGTAACTGGCGCTGCTGCAGGGTCGCTGCGCCACGGCTGGTTTTGGTAGCTGGAATCCATGAATACGCTGTGCGCGGAAATGGATTTTAGAGCACGCGGCTGGCGCAGAGATTCGGATGGCACAATGTGCGCCAGCCGCGTGCGCCACTTGTGTGCTGAATTCTATGAATTACCCCCTTAAACTTTTGATGCATGTGGATAAAGTCAGTCAATAATCAGCCTGTTGTTTTCAAAAGACATAATTTATTAAAAAAAAGGGTATTCAGAGAACAATTTTTAATGCCCAACATATATTTACAAGTACATAAGAGGAGTATTGTGATTAGACTCCTGTACCACGTTCATCAAATTCACAGAAATCATCAATGGTAAGGTGTGAAATTAAATTCAAACAAAATCAAATCAATACAGATAATTCATACAGGATTGAATGTAATTCCTCAATCAGTTCCAGTGTGACATATCTCAATATATCCTCAAAGAGTATTGTTTCCTTCCACACAGTTATGTATCCTGTATTACTGTCTCAAATAGATCCCAGTGAGTAGGCAGTATCCAAGGTGTTGTATAGAAATGGCAACGCATTTCGGAATAAATCCTTCTTCAGGGCTGATCCTGCCGTACTGTGTTTTCAATTCAAACTCCTGATGTGTATCTGTAGATTACACATAGAGATTATGTTTATCAATGTGTCCTGCAACGTACCAAAAGTACCCAAAAATATCAAGAGTTGCAAAATAGCTGGGACTGACCAGGAGCGACCAACCTTATGTCTCCTAGACAGAGAGTAGAGTTTCTTGTTCCGCTGTAGGCGGCTGTTAAAGGAGTTGCGGGTGACTAAGTATACTGTGGCTTGGCTGTAAAACGTGTGACTCGCAGCATCCCTGAGGTAGCCCGGTCATCTGGTCAGAGAATAGCGAGCTGAGGGAAGTATAATAAAAAAATGAAAAATAAGTGTCACTGTGCCATATGTATCTCTACAGTACTGCCTGTAAAGGGCATTCATTATGGAGCTAAATGGTTAATGTTCAATAGGCCCCTGCATCTCATACTGTCTTGCATAGTGTGCCAACTCTAGTATATAAAATTCAGCCACACGGAATCTTTAAACTTCATACTGGAGCCGACCTGCGGCTCACCAGAAGCCCCAACACGGTCTACACTCGGCACGCGTTTAGCTATACATATACTTTGTCAATCTAAATCAGATGTTCTAAAGAGATATTCAAAGCATTATAGGAAAGCCTCATGCTCGAACCTCATAATGTGTCAACCTTAGGGATGGAAAAACAGAAGGAAAACTTACATAAACGGCAAATTCCCCTCTGTGCGCTCGTCTGCTCTCCAAGCAGACCTAGAGTGAATGTCATGTTGATATGGTTGTGCATGTGCATGCGTACAACCAATTCCAGTAATCCAAAAGGACAATTGTATCAACCTGATAGTGCACATATCATAAAACATACATTTGCTCATAATTCGTATCAGTACCATGTACAACCTCAGAGATGAATGCAATGCAAACTGAGAAAAATGATGAACTGAACACAAGATGAGAATAATAATGCAAATAATCAAAATGCAAATAATCAAAGATATGCAGAACGCATCTTTAGACAAGGCAAAGTGTAGCCAGACATTTGCTACTAACATGCGATTTGATCAGTTCATGGTGGCAGTGTCAAACAAAGCACATTAGGTCTGTTTTCGCAATTCATACCCCTTTGTTGCATAGAGTCTAACAAATCAATCCACAGAACCTCTCTCTGTAGTAGTTTCATCTTAATGTCTCCCCCTCTGTTTCCAAGAGTCACTTGTTCTAGAATAACACATTTGAGCTGTGCTATTGTATGTCTTGCTTCAAGAAAATGTGATGTCACAGGAGATTTCAGTTTTCATGTCCGTATATTCGACATGTGCTCAGTCCAGCATAGCTTAGCTTTTCTTGTTGTAATCCCCACATAGTAAAGCCTGCATGGGCATTTCAATGCATACCCAACATTTTTAGAGTCACACAGAAGGAGAGGTTAGAACATGAGGTGGGGAGGGAAATGAGGGAAGAGGCACCAAGCACTAATATGGAGGGGCAGGTGGACAGGGGAAGATGTTGCGCATGTATTACTTCTAAGGTAGTGGGCATTGTTTCTCATGCTCCTTGATTACAGCTTCAAAAGCACTTTGAACGTGCTTCCTCCTGCAGAGTGGTGTGTTGTAGTATATACAGAGGACTGCAGCCTTCGGAAGATATGGATCAACAGCCTCTTTTATTGCTTGCAAGGTAGCTGGTGGGATTTTGTGTTCCACAAAAGTAGGCTATGTGGTTACAGTATTGGTTGAGGAAGATGATGTGGAGGAAGACAGCCTACTACTTGCTAAGAAAGGAGCAATCTTTCTGAGAGCATTGCAGTGGTTGGATTTGGTATGTCAGTGCATGGAGGTGGTCCCGTAGGAGTAATGTCCGGGTAATCTGTGACTCAGTACATAGTTGCACTCAGTGCATTTCACTTTTGTAGCTTTAGCCTTTGGTGCATTCCCAAAAGTGCTAAAGAACTGCCACACCCATGATCTCTCTGGGTGCTAGAGGTAGGCAATTCCTCTACCTCATCTTCTTGGTTCTCTTCATTGTCTTTGGAAATACTGTGTTTTGGTGGTGGTAGTGAAAGTTAAATAGCAGTTTTGATACTATTCTTCCAAGTATGTGCTTTGTACTAGATTGTTAATGGATAACGTGGAAGAATACGTGTAAGAGCTGTGCAGGGGTAGATTTTGAGCTTGGAAATTCCTAGATCAGTAGAAAAGCAAGGACCCAAAACACGTGAAGTGCATGGACATGTCATCATGCCGCGTGCAAGCGCATGGTCACGTGGTACTGTCCTGAAGGTCCGCAATGACGGCAGATGTTCACAAATGTCGATGGATGCAAAAACAGTGGAAAAAGTTGTAAAAGGTGTATAGAAGTGTTAAAAATGATCCTAGAAGGTGGGAAATGGCAGAGTTTTAAGGTGAAACATTGTAAATTGGACAAAAATGTTGCTATATTGGGGTAAGTATGGTTATTAGTAATTTGTAGGAAAGCATGCACTGATAAAAACCCGTGAAATTCTCTAAAAAACTTTGTTAAAGGGAGGTTATGGTTAAGTTGCACCAATAAAAACCTATACAATTCACTGAAAAAACGCTGTTAAAGGGACATTATGACTAAGTTGCACTAATAAAAGCCTATGAAATTCAATGAAAAATTTCATAGCTTTTTATTTGTACAACTTAACCATAACATCCCTTTAACAAAGTGTTTCCATTGAATATATGTTAATGACGTGGCCATAGACTTACATAGAACATGTGATTTTATTTAGCAATTGCTGAACGGTTATAGTTATAGAGTTCTGGAAGATGCCATATTAAATATAAATTGCCATATGCCAGGGCAATAAGGTGCCGAAACAAAAGTAAGCTTCACTGATCCGTCAGAAGGAAAGGAACATTAATTTATTTATATATATAGTGAAAAAACATTATGGTTAAGTTGCGCTACTAAACACCTATGAAATTCAGTGAAAAAAACTTTGTTACAGGGACGTTATGGTCCCAATTAAAACCGAAAACCCCCTGAAATTCGCCAGTTATGGTAAGCTAAGCAACCATAACTCACACAACCACCGTGTACTGCTAAGAATAACACCCAGGACATCAAAGATGACATCGCAACAGGACACCTACGCAGCAGTAAAAGCAAAACTTAGCAAGAAACTAGTGATTACACTACATTTATTGTATATATTTATAAACTTTCTGTATTACGTACACTAAAACTAATATTTTTTTAAACAGACCATACAGACATTAAAAATAATATTCCAAGAGAGATATTAGAAGATCCTCTAAAACTAATGGAGCTAAAAATGGATCTGTTAACGAAAAATGTTATTGTAAAAATCTTTGTGGAGGATTGTATAAGAGAAGAAATTAAAGATCACTGTCCCACATGTACATGTACCCCCTATCCATGTCCCACCCAACTAACCCCAAAAACTCCACAGCAAGAAATACTTGAAATTACGATGAGACTTCACTCCCTTCCTCCCCTAACATTCATCATGTCCAAACCCCTAACTCCCCAGTTTTTGTATCGATTTCAGCTTCCCCCTCTCTTACTTAATTATTGTACTTTTATACAATAATAAAATATTAAGTGTGTTGTTAGTATATTCCTCTGTGTCTTATTTTTTTAAAAAAGGCAGTTAGGGTGTCTGCGGACAGCGCAACTGTTTGGGATGACCTAAATTAACCAGAATGGCGGTGTCCTAAGAACACTATACCTGTTTGTACTGGTGGCTATGAAAATGGAGGTGTCCTTAGGACACACAAGATGTCCGTCTGTACGCAGCTAACCAAAATGGGGGTGTCCTAAAGACACTATATCTGTTTGCACTTTCCTCAATCAAGATGGACACACAAGATGTCCGCCTGTCCGTAATTAACCAAAATGGGGGTGTCCTAAGGACACTATACGTGTTTGAATTGGCCGTAGTCAAAATGGAGGTGTCCGCAGAACACTAAAAATGTCCGTATGTTCGTAGCTATGCAAAATAAACTGTCCTACGAACATTCCCTGCGTTTGCATTGTCCACAACCAGAATGAATATGTCCGTAGAGTACATAGCCCGTCCGCCTGTCCGCAAAGTTGTGATGCACATTTGTTTTCTTTGGGGCCCTGAACACTGTCCGTAGAACACCTGTGCGCATGCGTAGCACACCCTTGCCCCTACGAACATTGCGCCTGTCCGCCGCACATGTGTTGCATTTTTAATTAGTTCGGGGACTGGAACACTGTTTGTAGAACACCCGCACGCATGCGTAGACCCGACCCTGCCCATTTGGTGTCCTACGGACTGCTGTCCCATTCGCCAACATGTCCTCGACGTCATCATGTGACCGCATCCGCGCTAAGCGTAACGAACACTGTCCGGGCCCCCGGACACCTAAAAGTGTTTTTCAGCAATCCAAGGTATTTTCGTGGGAAAGTTCACCCTTGCACATGTCACATACTGTGTCCCTGGTAATCTGCATGCTTTTTTTAAAGCCCATTCTTGGTGTTCGAAGTGTCCTGAAACAGCGCGGGTGTCCGCGGACACATCGAAAAATTGGAGAGCAAGGAATAAACATTTAAATAGTGTGCCCCATTTACCCTTTGAGGTTGGCTCTGAAAAGAGCCTTTTTTTGATTTTTTTTGCAGATGCTTCAGAAACACCTTTTATTTTGTATTTTTTAATTTTCTTTTCTTATTTTCCTCCAAAATCCTTCACATTTGCTTCTCCAAAGCAACCCTTCGGTTCCAAAACAGCATGGCATTTCCCAAAAAAGATAACGACATGCCATCCTCCTTAAAGTAATCAACTTTACCAGAGTCAATGTTGTCAAAAGAACATGCCAGCTCTAGTCTTAAAAGCAAACATGACTTGGTTGATTAAGCTCTTACCAACATTTTGCGGAGGACAAAAAACAGAACTATTGTCCCATATTCGTCTAGGTATCAAACCAGAAAAAATATTCTTGGCATTAGGAAGTAGTTTCATTACTGCCTGAACTAAGCTTTGCAGATCTTGCAACAAAGTAGGGGCACTGACATAGCCCAAATGCAAAGCACCACAGTGCAGAACAACCACATGTGGACTATTCTACCTAGCCATATCCTGACAAACTTCTAGAATTGCCTGCAAATTAAAACCAGGCACAGTGCACCACACCACCTCCACTCCTTTTGTGTCAAAATGGTTAGCCACTTTCCTAAATTTAGCCTACTGCTCCAAACCATTCACAAACATATCTCCAAGCACCACCACCCTGACTTTCTCCACCTCCGCCATCTTCACTACACACAGCCTCTCTCAATATGAAGCAGAACCTCAACACCTGATTGGCTAAGCCTCAAAATACACTCCCATTTCATACTCAGAAGCCCAGGGTGTGGCATGTTCTATCTGCGAACAGCCGCACTGTCTGCGGAGCACGTAAGTAACACTGGGGCAGCACTTCTACCCTTTCCACTTAACTCACTGGACCATTCCCTCATGGATACTGTTAAGCAGTCACACAACCATCCACCAATCACATGCAAGACCGGTACATCTAACTCCATCATCACAAATTCAGTACTTTTGATGTACTGTTGATCACTCCGAGTACAATTGCGCTGTGACTGCAAACCATCTACAGCAACTGGTAGTCACCATTTCAACTTGCAGATTCATGCACATCCACATGCATGAACACAAACTACAGGTATTAATATTTTTTGCACAGTACATCACGCATGCCAACATTCTGACTCTCCTTTGAGGGACATTTCCTCCGAAAAATCAGGAGACCACATTTGTGTCATAGAAATGCATTGGGCAAAGGTTTATTTTCGGCGGAAGAAGGTGAAAAATAACAATATTTTTCACAGAAAAATCGGGAGTCTCCCACCAAAATCAGGAGGATTGTCATGTATGGTACATGTACATCTGTTGTATAAATGCATATAAACAGAGTAACTCCCACTTGCCCTGTGTAACATCTAAAACAAGTGTACTGTCATTTCTCCCATCTGCTATGATCAAGTGTCACTTATAAAGTTGTCTGCTCTCCAAATTTCTATTTACCCATGTTATTAACTGCAATGTGCAAACTGTTATTTTCTTCATTCATTCTATCATTTTTATAACCACTGCCACGTATTTAACCACATTTCAACCATGATAGCATTTAATGCATTATAGTGCATAAGATGCACATACAATTTCCTTTCTATACATTCTGCACATTTCACATACATTCTATCATTTCAACTTCCTTTACAAATTACTATATTAGTAATCACACGCAACACACGCAGCTATCTAACAAAGTGTCATTTCATGTTAAAAGATGGGAGAAATAATAGTATAATTATGGAAAAAGGCTTTCTAGTGTGTTATAAAATTACACGCAGCCAGGATGAGTACAGGCATCTTTATTTATGTACACAGATAGCCAATATCATTTGAAAGGCTCCCAACTGAAACAACACCACTGCCTCTACAACTGTTCTTCCAATCTACACCGCTCTCTCATTCCAGCTGGTTGCCCATTCCGTTCTAGATTTCACAACAGCATTCAACTATGCACAGGTGCAGTCATATCTATCACATCATCGACAACTATGTACAGTGTTGTAAAGCAAGACATAAAACATCTCCCCCCTTCCCTTCATTCTGCAACACAAGCACCAGGTCCTTCCTTACAACCCTTACTTTATTTCAGACTCTCCCATCTCCAAACACCACAGAATCACCCAGTAATTAGTAATCACCTACTGAGAAATATGCTGTTGACCCCATCAAATCATTCTGATTTATTTCCCACACCTTCCAAAATACATACATTGCATACTTTTCCATGCAGTTCCTGCCATTTCCCCTGTAAAAATAGCAAACAAAGTATACAATTATTTCTTCTATCTCCTAATATCCAATACCACTGCCTTACAAAGCCAAGTGTGCTCTGTGCGCTTACTATTGTACTTATTTCTAAAGCACATTCAGCTAACAGATTCTAAATAAAATATACAGAATGCACATAGGAAAAGAAAGTGCATGTACATGCTATGCACATTTATCAGAAATAACTATTACTCCAAAAATAAAGACATCTATGTCTACATTAACAGCAGTGCTATTAACACACATATTTACTAACGTCTTTCTTTCACAATTGTAGTGAAGACCACTCTCCTGAAAAGCAGCAGGGTCTGAAGTACGAACGAGAACTCAGAAGAAACCTACTCTTTCCATCCAAAAAAGTAAGTGCAATACTGCCATAATGTTCTAACTGTCACTCAAACACTGTAGAATTCTAGTATTCTAGAACAAACAATTGCATTAACCCTGCAACATTAAATTCATTATTAGTGCTTCCCCTCACCAGCTCCATACTTTCTATTGCAATATGAACACCAGTATAGTAACACACAAATACAAGAATAGCCTTCCCAACCTGATGTAGCAGCCCATTGCACAATCACACACCTCTACATACATCCTTGCCATCATACTCAGACACTCATGCACAAAGCACCCATACTCTGCACAAGATCCCAAACCACACTTTCCTTTTTCTCCAACAGAACCCAAAGAATGCCTACCAAAAAGCAACTCTGTAGAAAGCAACGAAAAGTAAACAAAATCAAACTAAAACTATCCAAAATAAGTATCCACCTCTAGCAGAATTTGTACAAAAAGTTCAAACAAGACAGCTAATACAGTCATTAAGTGAAAGAAAACAAGCTTCCAATATAGAAACCTTGCCTCCTGTTTCAAAATGTAAAACGAAACAGAAAGTGATTAACCAGACTGCAGCTACCACTAGTGCTAACACTGCATCTATAAATCTTGTAAGCATACCAAAAAAATACTTTTACAAAAAATGTTCTACCACAGAGTCCTTCAGAACCTTATAGAAACAGGAGAGAAATCAGGCACAATCCTTAAAACCTACTGTAGAAAATTAATCCTAGAAGCTCTCATAGACAGTGCAATCCTTCTCAAAAGGAAATTATTTATTTTAGTTTTAAACATAATGAAACCACTAACAAAACTAAGTACTAAACTACAAAAAAGACTTCTCAATAAATGGAATATCAACAAAGATAACTTCACAAACATCTGTGGAGGTGAACAGAGTCACACCACGAGCACAGAACCATATTTCAATGAAGAAGCATACAAACAAAAGCAAATAAACCCAATTGCCATACATATCAGTGGATGAGGGTATGAAAAAACTTAATAATACCATTATGGAACAAGAAACGCAGTTCACACAAATATCCCCAGAAAACTCAGTATCACCTGTCCATTCCACTGAACCAATACGTCCAGTCTACAAATGGCCGTGCACATCAAGGTGTAACATTGCCAAAAAATCTTTCAATTCTTTATGCCAGTTACTCAGTATGTGAAAGGCAAAGACAAATTCAAAATTAAACTGCTACAAAATATGGACCCCTGTCCAGTACGCAAATACACAGGATTACAAGGACATTAATTAGCCTGCATTTGTGGACCTATTTGCAAAAACACCTTCCACCATATCAAAATGATATTAACACATCATTCAACCATAAGAAATCTGGTCCATAAACTGTACTATGCCAAATGCCTGCTTTAGCACTAACCAATTCAAATAACAATCTTCTACATGGTACAGCCAAACAACTACTCGAAGAAATAGAGCATATCCAGAGAAAATATTTTGAAATTGAAAGCCACTAACAAAATGCAATAGATTTACAACAGACTAGCAACAACTGTACAGGTGGAAACCTTCTTTTACACACATACAAAAAAGAAATATTAAAGTTTAAAAGTACATCTGCTGAAGTACCAAACCATGCGTGTGTTGCCGCAGGACTTTTTTAAAATAAAAATAGCAGAAAAACTATAGACATAATGTACAAAATAGAAGACAATGAAGATTCCAAATGGTTCCAATTAGCTCTCTATCTTCTAGCAGAAAACAAATATGAGATTACTGACCCCTTAATACTTTGCAGTTACTGCACTGCAAAACCTGACAACAACAAAAATCCTTCAAGTGCTATGACAAATAACTTGGAATTATTCCCGTTACCAAAACCCCTGCAACAACTCAACTTGTATGAGAGCATCATAATTCAAACAGTGCAGCCATTTCAAGCAATAATACGCCTTCAACCAAAAACAGCAAAACTACCTCCCTCTGAATTAGTGAAAGGCATTTGTGGCAAAGTAGTTTTTTTGCCATTAGATCTCAAAGAAAATGTACACACTCTAGGAGTGCAACGTCCAATAGATCAATCTTTAATTATCTTAGTAAATGGCGTACCTACAAAAGGCAAAAACATTTGGCAACAACTCGTGGACTTACATAATGTTAGACAAGCCCTGCAATATCTAAAAGACAACAATGAATACTACAGAGGAATTAATATTGAAGAAAACCTGAGGGAAACCACTGAAATAATTCAAGAGTCATCGGAAACTGGTCAATTTGAACATCTAGATCCTGCTACAGAATCAATATTTTGGACCATTATACTATTCACCCATTACACTCTAAAGACGCCATAGATGATGCACTGGAAACGTACCAAATGTGACAAGCAAAAAGATCTCCAATCAGCATATGGGAAAAAAGTATAGAAGCACGTGCCTTTCCTCTACTCTTTCCTACTGACAAAGGAGGAAGGTACGGTGATAGACCCACACAAATAACAGCATCAGAATACTGTTCTTTACGAATGTATTCTGAAGACCCAGATTCTGACAAAACGTGGAATACATATGCCACCTTCTCTTTCAAAGTGAACTAGCAATTCTATGCTACGGAGTTGCACACACATTGAAATCGGGCACCAATTTTCAAAATATGTGAGCTACGCAATTACTACAAAAAGTGAAAAAAAAGATCAGATTTTACAGTCAAGCATTACACATCTTTTATCAAACATGCTTGGTACAAAAGAATGCTGGTTCCGACGTCATGGAGATGTATGCTGTATGATAAGAAACATTGGCCCACCCACTTGGTTTGTGAAATTAAGTTGTGCAGAATATGCATGGGAGGTTTTACACGATTTCCTACGCATAGCAAACAAAAACAAAACAAACATAGATATAAAAACACCAGGAGAACTCTGCTCTCTAGATCCTGTGAATGTATCAAGATATTTCCTAATCCTTTCTTTGCTATGCTAGACTTCATTTGTAATAAAACTGTTCCTCCCCTCGGAGAAGTGCAACACTTCTTTTGGAGAAAAGAATACCAAGCCAGAGGAGCACCACACATCCACATGCTTTTGTGGATTAAAGATGCTCCTATGGTCAGGACAGTAATGCCACTGTTTTGCAGTTCATCCAAAAATATGTCATTTGTGACATCCCTTCACAAATAACACATAGTGACCTTCATGCACAAATATTACAATTTCAAAGACACAAATGTGGAAAATATTGTTGTCACAAATATAAAAAGAAAGGGAAATGCTACACCAAATGGTGCTTTGGTTTCCCTAGACCAGTCTCAACAACAGATCAAGTAAACAACTTTGTGTCTTCAGTTAGACATACAGGGTAATTCATAGATTTCAGCGCAGAGGCAGCGCACACGAGCAGCGCAGAGAGCTAGCGTGTGCCAGCCGTGTGCGCTAATCAGCATTCTGGTGCACCGCGTATTCATGGAATATCAAAGCCATTTTGAGCGCTGGCGCAGAGAACATCCCGCAGCGCCAGTTACACCCCCAAGAACGCCCCTTGCACAAGGATAAGGCATTGAAATCCCAAATGAAGCGCAAAGGGCCGCGCTAACCCTGCACCAGTTCACAGGGCCGCGACAGTGCATTTGGGGGTGCGTGGGAAGTTTCACACTCGATAGGTCTTGGGCGAGTGGGGTATGTGTATTCTGAAGGGTGCGCAGGGAGTATCACATGCGATAGGCCTTGTGCGAGCGGGGTATGTGTATTTCAGGGGGGTGCACGTGAAGTATCGTACGCGATAGGCCTTGTGCTAGTGGGGTACGTGTATTCCGAGGGGTGCGGAGGGCGAATCACACGCGATAGGCCTTGGGCGAGTGGGGTACGTGTATTCTGAGGGGTGCGCGGGGAGTATCACACGCGATAGGCCTTGTGTGAGCGGGGTACATGTATTTCGGGGGTGTGCGTGAAGTATCACATGCGATAGGCCTTGTGCTAGCGGGGTACGTGTATTCCGAGGGGTGCGCGGGGAGAATCACAAGCGATAGGCCTCGGGCGAGTGGGGTACGTGTATTTCGGGGGGTGCACGTGAAGTATCACACGCGATAGGCCTTGTGCTAGCAGGGTACGTATATTCCGAGGGGTGCACGGGGAGAGTCACACGCGATAGGCCTTGGCCGAGCAGGGTACGTGTATTCTGAGTGGTGCGCGGGGAGTATAACACGCGATAGGCCTTGGCCGAGCGGGGTATGTGTATTCAGAGGGGTGCGCAGGGAGTTTTACATGCGGTTTCGCTGCCACGGGAGGGGTACGTGTATTCCTGGTGTGCCCCAATGCAAATTGGCAGTGTGTGTCCTCCCAGGTGTGCCCTCTCTCCCTTCCCCAGGCCCTGCAGGCAGCCCACAACACAGGGGACTACCCTGCACCCCTGGCCGTGCCCCGCATGCAACCCACATGTCACCATGCACAAGTGAGCACCGACACATGTCCCCCTGAACCCCCACCCACCCAGCAGTGACAGGTACCTGCCAGCAGGCCCCGACTCATGTCCCCCCAACCAACCAACAAGTGACAGGCACCTGCCAGCAGGCCCCGACTCATGTCCCCCCACCTACTCACCCACCCAGCAGTGACAGGCACCTACCCGCAGGCCCTGACTCATGTCCCCCACCCACTCACTCACCCAGCAGTGACAGGCACCTGCCAGCAGGCCCCGACTCATGTCCCCCCAAGCACTCACCCACCCAGCAGTGACAGGCACCTGCCAGCAGACCCTGACTCATGTCCCCCCACCCTCTCAAGCAGTGACAGGCACCTGCCAGCAGGCCACGACTCATGTCCCTGCACCCCCACTCACCCACCCAGCAGTGACAGGCACCTGCCAGCAGGCCCCGACTCATGTCCCCCGACCCACTCAAGCAGTGACAGGCACCTGCCAGCAGGCCCCGACTCATGTCCCCCCAACACGTCATGACGATCCACAATCATGGGCCTTATGGCCACCCAAATCACACCCCACGCCACCCAGTCCAAACACACAACTAGGTATTACATCCACCCCACAATGAAATCCCCATCACATGATACATCCCAAATGGCAAATATGCACATCAACACATTTCCCTCACACCCACACAATGGGTGCATGTGATTGAGAAAACACACATCGTGACGTGACATGCATGAAACCAAAGAGAGAATACCACACATTGAAGTAGGAATTAAAAATGTATTAAACACAAAAGCAAGGGAATGAAATGAAACACACAAGAATGGAAATAATGATTAAAAAGCTGCATGTCCAAAATATAAAATAAAAATGTAGGAAAGCAGAATCCAAATCAATCCAAAAGCACGTGTCCAAAGTGTCAGTCCGGCAAAACAAATCCAAAGTGAAAAAACAAGACAAAACCATTGATCCGTGGAAAAATAAAAAAATAAGAAGTGACATCCAGTGAAGAACTATTTACAAAATACAAATCCAGGGTCCATGAGCCCAACCATTGAAATGAAACCTACAAAAAACCCTACCTAATGAAGAACTATATACAAAAAGGTGGGACATTGTCCAAGTGCCCCAACAGAAATAAAAACAGAAAGGAAACCTAACACTAACTAACTATATACAATGGCGGCGGGCAAGTCCTTTGGCCCACTCTGTGATGTCCCAGGCCAAGTCATCATCGAACTCCATGTCGATGTTCCGGAGGCGGGCCTCTGCCCTGGCCCCGAGGTCTTGCAGGGATGCAGTCATGGCCTGTTCCAACTCCCTGCGAGTTGCCTCGAGGCACTCAGCCCGCCTCAATGCCCTGCGCATGGAGAACTCCGCCCTGACCATGGTGAGCCGTGCCTCTTCTGCCCGCCGCCGCTCCGCATCTATCTGCTGGCCCAACTGCTGCCACACGGAAGACACTCCCATTCCAGGGTCCTCCTGCCCTCCGGCTGATGCCTGCCCCTCTGATGTTGATGGCCCCGAGCCATCATCGCTCCCACCTTGAGACTGCTGTTGCTGTCCATGTGCCCTGCCTGATGATGCCGGCAGATCCTCCCTCTGCTGGTCTCCAGTTGGTGGGGTGTCCACACCTGCTGGACCTTCGACTCCCGACTGTGGCAGGGATGTGATCTCCACCAAGCTGGCTGTGTTGGTCGGGCCAGGTCCACAGGGGGCCCTGGTGGAATCTGGGCCGGAAGACGGCAGGGAGAATGACTGGCGCATAGTCTCCACAGAGGAGGAGAGGGCCGCCAGAGTGCCGACACATGTAGGAACCCTCTGACCAGGGCCCCTCCCAACTGTGCCAGGTTGCCACGCAGCTCTTCATGATGGTATGCGTGGTCCCCCCCCAGGAAGCACGCACGTCATCACGAATGACACGCTTGCACAACGTGACACCAATCAGGACGGACCCCATACGGTCATGGGTCTCCTCGTCCGCAGGTAGTAGAGTGCTAGATGACGTGGGCGTCCCCCCTACCTGCGGACGGGCCTGGGCCGGGCATCCCTGCTGGTGCATGGTGGTGCAGTCACAGGGTCAGGGACAGTGACATGCACAGGCCCCTCCGCGGTGACCTGTGCTGCCTCCTGCCCCTGCCCCTGGCCCTGGACTGCACGACTTGCACCAGTGGTACTACCCCCACCAGGCCCCATGTGCGGCTCAGCAGCGGCCTCCTCCTCCTCTGTGTAGACCACCAACCTGGATGGCTCCAGACCGTCTTCCACCATCGCAAGCCCCTGTGGGGGCTCACCCGGCCCTTCCGCTGCAGCCGTAGTGGCAGACACGGCACCCGTCCCCTCACTCCTGGATGATGGCAATTCCTGGGAGGGTGGCTGGGCCTTGCGTTGCTGCCCGGTGGAGGCATCCCCGCCGCTTTGCTCCACAGCGCCGTCTCCGCCCTCTTCTTCACTCGACGCTGCATAGAGGGAGACATAGAACACAAGCATCAGGGTACTGTACAATAGTCCCCTAGACAGGAAGCAATAGCACATGAGTGGCACTGTCAAACATCACTTCCATCCTGTCCCTCCACAACACATGGGTCAATGCAGGCAACACACATGCAGAAACAGGCACGGCGCATGCAATCAACATCAGTGTCCATGTACATGGGCCTCTATTGACATAAATTTTGTCTTCAAACTGACGTGCATGTTGGCTCATACTGATCCCATGCACACACATCACCGGAAGGTCATGCATCAGGGCTCGTACACCACAGACACAGTGGATACAAGGATGAAAAGACTGCATAAGTGAATCAACACATCGTCACGGACATGTGTCATGCATCTATGGCGTTTCAAAGTCACACACACGCTACTCAGACACACAGACATGTACACCATACATGACAGCAGCACCCATCTCTCACACCCCATCCAAGAACAGAGACAAGCATGCATTCATGTGTGCATTCCGCATGCTGCTCCCATGTTGCATTGGAACACATGCACCATCCATGTGGTTCATGCATGACTGGTCTTACATGCAGCACCATGATGTCCCTGCACACACACATCCATACATGGCCTATGTCACACATACAGCCACGTAGCTGACTACCAGCACACTGCAACATGCCCTGTTTCACACAGCACTGCATGGCCACTTACCGCTCAACTCCAGAGGGGTCTGCCTCTGAAGGATCTGGACATGGAGCGCTGGGTTTATGCATTCCAGGACCCTCATCTGGATGTTGCTCAGGCTGACCCGGCACCCCTCTGCATCCTCTGCCTTCAAGAGGCGCCAGGCCTTGCTGAGGGTCCTGAACCTGAAGTCCTCCCAGCGCTTCCGGACGTGCTTGATGTCGCGGGTTGCCACCCCCTCCACGTTGATGGAAACCACTACGTCCTCCTAGATCCTCTCCCGTCCTTCCTTGTTGGCGCGCGATGGTGTGAAGAGGGCATCATAATGCCGCAGAACCTGCTCCACCAGGATACCAACTTCCTTAGAAGTGAAGCTGGTAGCCCTCTGCCTCTCTGGCTGGGTGTCGGCAGTGGTCTTGGATGGTGTTTGCCCCGACATGGCGACCACCGAGGCAGGTGTGGGTGGGCAACTGGGTCCTGGGGCTGGTCTGTGGAGCGATGGTATCCCAGTCGGGAGTCTTCTGTTTCAGCAGGGGTGACCGCAGCAACTGGACCCCTGCAGATGGCTGACGTGCAGGCACCAAATAGCAGGGCACGTGGGCAGCAGGCAGGCAGCAGCAGATGGCAGGTGGGAGCATGCTCTGGGCTCTGGGGGGCAGGAAAATGGCCTTTTGGGCAGGAGCATGGTCTTCCGTGTGTTGTCAAGTGGCCAGCTTGATACGGAGTGATTTGGCACGTGAAAAAACTGTACGTCAGCATGTAATTCGAGGAAAGGCCCATAGCGCGTAAACGCGTCTGTGGCGTGACGCGCAAGGGCGTTTCTCTCAACACGGGTGCATGTTAATTGTAAACGTGCAAAAACTGCATGTCCGGGTGTCACTGCGTGCAATTGGAGGAAAGGGCCTTAGCCCGTACGTGCATAAGTGAAGTTGCACGTGTGGGCTGACTGAAAAGGTACGCTTAGGATGCCATTTTCTTGTATGTGCTTTTTGTGGAGAGCAAGCGGGTGATTCTTGTAATTCTTGTCGGTTCACACGTGATTACTTCACAACGGTTCCAGTTCGTACTCCCTGTTTACTCAGACAGCGTTCAATTCTTCTTTTGGCGGGGGTGTTGCCAACGTGTCTTTTTCACATTCTTTTTCCAGGCAGATGGTGAGTCGCGCACGTATATTCCAACTGTGGGTGCCCCTGTGTGTCGCGTACCCCTTCAGAGGTCATTGTAGGCTGCGTGTATCATGCGCATGCTTATTTTTGTGTTCCTGGGTGCCACAGTGTACTGCGGGGTCGTTTTTCCACGCACATGATCTACCAAGGGTTGCGTGCACGTTAAATATTGTTTTCCGGGGTGCCTGTGCGTTGCGTGACCTGTCATCTTCCCCCAGGGTTCACACAGCCTTGCTAGAGCACTAGGGTATGAATTCCATCTAATACCATACCCCTTTCACCCCAATTGCCCAGGACAATTGTTTACTGCAACTCCCATACGCACAACACCATCAGTACTATGGTTGGGAGGCGACCAAGCAGTAAGGGAGGCAAAGGTGGCCGAGCTCAAAGAGGTGGGCGCGGTAGGGGACGTGGCCAGGATGTGCAGCGTGGCCCAAGAAGCCAGTGTGTGGAGGACCAATCAGGGACACCTATGCTCTCCCCACCCAATGGTTCGGGGAAATGTAGCTGACACCATCACAGCTCAGCCCTTGTTAAACTGGCCCATATTCTCAACAGAACCGGCACAGGATGACTCCCAGGCTGACTTCCGTGTCACCAAGTCTAAGCCACGTGTGGCGGTGAAAGTTGCTGTCACCAGGCCACGTGGATCTTTGGCAGCAATGTCATCTGCTGCCCCAAGTAGCCAGAGTGAGGAGGCTGCAGGGGCAGCTGCAGCTCAATCCACCCCAGCTCCGAGTCTCCCAGTCGGGACAGTGTCAGTCCAAGTCCATCACACCAAGGTTGGTCCTGCCAACATCACCCTGCAGCCAATGCCTGCAGTGAGACCTTTGGTCATTGTGCCTTTGGAAACTTCCAGTGCCCAGTCCACCTGCGCTTCTGCCCCTACCAACCAGAGTGGGGTAAGTCACTCTGGGTCTGCACCACCTTCCAAGAAGAAGGGTGCTCTTGCAGTACACGCTGGGACCCCAGACACAGCTACACACTGCGGCACGTCAGGGAAGCCTAGTTTCAATGACGCCAAACTAGATGCACTTGTGGGCTATATCTCGGCCCATAGCCATGAAATGGTGGTGACTGCAGGGTGCAAGACTACAACTGCTCAATGTAGGGCCCACTGGCAGACCATCGCAGACCACATTAGTTCCCTTGGATTTGTGAAGCGCACAGCTGATGATTGCTCTAAGCGCTGGAATGACCTGAAACGCAGAGCAAAGAACAAGCTGGCTTCAAATCATGCCTCTACTCTGGTGACTGGTAGTGGGTCTCCACCAGAGGAGGAACAACTCACTGAACAAGAGTCTGTCGCTTGAGGCTTCATCACAGAGGATCAGATCCAAGGCGTGGGAGACCTACCAGATCTTGAAGCAATGTCCAGTGAGTGACTATGCATGTGTGTGCAATCCATGTGTGTGTTGCTTGGGTGATGTGTTCTGATTGAGTGCCAGGTGAGGCTGTCTAGTCATGACTGCTATGGGTCACCCATGTGGTCCCTCAAAAACATTCCCTGGCCTTGTGTTTCCCTTTCACAGTATCCCTTCTGACCACAGTTCACATTTTGCACATGATTAATCCACTTGGCCTTCAGCTGTCCTCTTGCCACAACATTGTTCATACTCTTTTCCTCTTCATTCAGCCTGACTGATGAAATGATTAGCATATTTACCAGACATTTCTCTGGCCTACTGTCCCAAATGTGACATACTTCTGTCATAGATTACACCACACAATGGCCCACATTTCTTGACTTATTAGGGGAAACATTTCTACAATCAGGCTGATTCAGTAATGTGCACCTACACATGGCCTGCACGCTATCATTTTGGGGCCCTGTTTGAATGTTGAACATGAAAATTGTATCCTCTCATGTCGAAGTGACCAACCATTGATGTATCCATGTGCCTGCCATCACCTCATCATTGAACACTGGCTTTGTTGCACTCTTATTTACATGTTTTATTTCATGATGTCCATCTCACATGGATGGGCTACCATCTGGTTGTCCTTGTCAAATCTGCCATGGCTATGGTACGTGCCGTCTGTGTTTTTGGCATTTGTCATGTATGTGGATTGTCCACTCACAGGCTAATGTTTGATGCCAGTACAATCCAGCATGCAGCACATGTGTTGGATCTTCCATCTTGCAGTCATCAGTGTGTGCTTTTTGCCCCCCCTTCCAAATCATTGACAGTGCATGCTTGCCAGAGTTATTGTCATGTGGAACATGTGTAATTTATGTACTAGATCTCTGCCTCGTCAGGCCTATGTGTGTGTGCTATGGTGCACATGCCTGTTTCCATTTGTTATCTTTCATGTTTTTGCAGATGTTGAGGCACTTGATGCTGTTGAGAAGGAGGAGATGGTGCAGACCCAGGAGGACTCACAGCCACAACCGGGCACCAGTGGAGGACGTGGGGTGGTGGTGGGTGAAAACCCACTACTCCTACAGACCATGCTGTCCATGGGTGTCTCTGGGTACACCTCCGGAGACCTCTATGAATCGGGTGCTGAATCGGACATTGAGACATATGTACCGTCGCAGGTGAGTATTTCTGGCAGGGATGCTGTTCTGTCCAACCCACCTGCATTGGGGTAGACCCCTCCATGGGGATTTCAGCGTTGGAAAGTCCGCCTGTGGCGGTTACGGATGCAGGGTCACACTCCTCAATATTTGCTCCTGTTCCTGGGCCAGCAGATCAAAGGAGGAATGCGGTCCTGCAGCCTCAGGCAGTGCCAGCACAGCAAGGTGCACATCGCCTTGCCCCAAACAGGTGTGGTGCCTCCCAACGCGGTGGCCGTGTGCCACCAGGCAATACTGTGTGGAAGAACTCCATCTACACTATAGCAGCACAACAGGGGGCATTGTGTGAAATGATGGTTCAGGCAATGTATAGGGTGGCCACTTCCATTCTCCCCTCTGAAAGGCAGATGGAGCTCCAGCAGCAGGCAACAGACTCCATTTGCCACTCACACAGGGAGGACATGTTGGCGTCCGACAGGGACCGAAGGCTGGACTGGAGACTCTGCGCACAGCCATATCTGTAGAGTCACATGCCCACAGGGAAGCCCTCAGGTTAGAACACAGGTCCCTCAGAGATACTCTGGGTGAACTTGAGGTGTCCCGGAGTACAAGGGCAGAACAGCAGCTGGAGCAGCTGACACGCACACTCTCAGCTGAGCTCCAAGCAACCCGTCAGGAGATCCGGGCATCACGCGAGGCCATGCAGGCAGAAATGCGTGCTACCCGTGAGGTGCTGCATGGGGATCTCCGTACCATCATCCTGCAGAACCAAACCTTTCACACCCGCATTCTTGCTGCCATGGAGGAGCATGCCAGGGTGTTGCGTGAGCTGCCTCCCATATCACGGCCACCTTCTGATGTACCACCAGACGGTGGTGACAGCGACGGCAGTTCTCCCACTGTAGCGTAGTCATGCATGCCATGAGCCCATGGAGGTATTTTTGTTTTATCTCAACATCCCAGCATGTGGGTGTTGGGGTGCACCCTGTTCCTCGTCCCTCCTGGGTGGCCTCTCCTCCCCCATGGTCAACACATGGCCATTTTTATTTTTTATTTTTCTTCTTTTTTTTAACAGTATGGTGGTTTGTGTGGCTTATGTATGCATCCACTGTGTATTCCAGCTGGGCACATGCAGGCTTGTCCTATCTTTGGGTTAGATGCTTGGGTTCCTGACACACATGCCCCTCCTGTTTCCCCTTTCCATGCGCTTGCAAAGGGTGTAACCAAGCGACAGTAACTTACACAGTGACATTGGGCTCCCATAAATTGTGTGGACAGTCTGTGGTCAAAACTGTGTATACATCCCTAGTGGGTATTGTGGAAATCTCCACTGCATGGTGGATTTATGTATGGTTCTACATCCCTGACTTTTTCCTTATATTCATGTACCTTCTTCATGTCTTAACAAGGCCGTCTACTTTGCAGTTGCAGTTCATGTTGTATGCAGTTCACTGATACGTTTGCCTTCCAGCAACAATCTGCAGTTGGAAGGGGTTGATGTGCTGCCTTAGTCGGGTTGTGACACTTGCACTACTTTTATTTTTGATTGTAATATATTGCCACTGTTTGCCACTGTTTGACCATGTACTTATGTTTTCTCTTGCTGATAAGTATTTGTTCACGTGTGTTGTTTTTGTATTCATTATTGAGAGCAAATTGTCTGTGGTCTGTTTCCATTTAGGACAGTGCACTTTGTGACACTTGTGTCATGTGTTGCACATTCATTTGGTTGCTTTCACATTGCATGCCATGCCATGGTGTGTTGGGGAGGTGTTGGGTGACATTGCACTATTTTGATGTGGTATTTTGCAAGGGGGTAGTCCTTCATGCTGCATGAATTTGTGCCTTTTTGTGACACATCATTGGGTGTCTTTGAGTAGCTAGGGATGCACACAATGTAGCACTTCCAGGTGAACAATCTCAGGCTGGTATGGTTGTGACAGTTGACGGTCCCTTTTGTCATCATCATTGATTGCGAGCTGGTATGTGCCAGGCCTGTGTGCACTCCGCACCAGGAGTGGTATTTTAGGTGAAGTAATTTGCCACAAGCTGCGTCCGGGCTGCCTCACCATGTTCCCTTTCACCTCCCATGTGCAGCTGCCGTGCATTTGGTTGGGGATGTGGGGGCTCCACCATGTCCACCGGCATGCCCCGCCGGGTTGCAACGTTGTGCAGGACACATGCTGCCACTATGATTCTGCACACTACTGGGGGCGCACATAGCTGCTGCCCACCAGAGCGGTCAAGGGAGCGAAAGCGTGACTTGAGCACTCCGAATGTGCGCTCCACTATGCCCCAGGTTGCAATATGGGCTGTGTTGTATCTCACCTCGTGTGGTGTGGTGTTGTTCCGAATTGGCGTCATCATGTACGTGCTCAGAGCGTACGCACTGTCCCTTGGGGAGGTTATAATGTTTGTCATTAGTGGGGTTTTCCCATTTCTCAGTTTGTGACATGCATGCATGTGCAGAGGCATTTATACTCACCAATTAGCCATATGTGGCCATGCCGGCCAGCTTCTAGGTCCCGGTTTAGGGCTGACATTCTGAATATGAAACTATCATGGCTGGACCCTGCATAGTTGTCATATACTGCAGTGATGTTTCCCTTGGCATCACATACGACCTGCACATTGATGGAATGCCAGTGCTTGCGGTTCCGATAGATATGCTCAGTGGCCCTGGGTGGACGTAGAGCCACATCGGTGCAATCAATGGCACCTAGGACTTTGGGGAAGTGTGCCACCCCGTAAAATTGCTGGACACCAGCCTGCCTTTCTGGTTGTGTTCTGGGCATGTATATGTGCCTGCGGACTGAGGGGTGTGCAGTCATGGTGGCCAACACCTGGTGTAGGCAGCGTGACTGCGTGGCCTGTGACACATCCCCCCCGCTGAAATGAACCAGTAGCCAAGAAGTGCAGTACATTGAGCACCTTTTCCAAGGGGCTCAGTGCTTGAGAGCACAGGGTGGGTGATGTGAGGTCATCCTCCCACTCGCTCACCATGTCTAGGATTATGTGTGGTGGAAACCTGTACCTCCCATACACCTGGTCATCATGCATCGCAAAAAGGCTGGTCCTAGGTAAAAAAATGCGGGCCTGGTTATCCTCCTCCTCCTGCGGTGTCCCACGACCACTGCTGCAAGGAATGGTATATTCATCTTGGCGTCTGAGCTTGTTTGTTGCATGGGCCACTTATGCCTGCTTCCTGCTGGCGTACGTGTTTCCAGATTAGCACGTCTTTTTTTGGCGCACGCCTTTCCCCTGTTCGATTCCATGAATACGTGTTGTTAGCGAGCATGTGGCCGTTACGGGCATTTACCTCCTGTACTTCCCCCGTAACGCCCACATTTTCACGCGTTGTTCCCCATTCCATGTGTTACACCCTGTGTTCTGCCCACTTTTCTTGTGTGCGCTATGCTATGTGCGCTTTCCCTGTGTGTGTAGTGCATGCCGTTTAGTGACATTTGCGCCCGCGTGCGCCACCCACAGATTTGGCACACATCCCGGCTTTTACTAGCGCAGCGCATTCCATGAATCGATCAGCGGCTGCGTGCGCGGCTTTGGCACACATGCGCTGCGAGTTTCACACTTGCGCTCCCCTTTTTGGCGCATTTATTCCATGAATTACCCCGATAGTGTCTAAGGTAAATAACCTAAGAACACACATTACATAAAAAGAACAGAAGAATCAAAATACATCAATGATTACAATGCAATCATTGCCCTCCTATGGAATGCAAACATAGATGTTCAGTAAATTGCAGACAATTCCACTGCAGTTGCACGATATGTCACAGCCTACTTAACCAAAGCAGAGACAACAGAACTTCAGGACCTCTGGGATGACATATCATCTAACAAAACACTATCACAGAAATTGTACAGCTTAGGCATAAAAATGCTCGCTCATGGAGAATGTGGCTGCTATGAAGCTGCATACCGTTTAACTGGTACTTCCTTGTATGGAAAATCTGACAATATAATATGGCTAAGTCTTGGTCTTGCTAAATCTAGAAAAAGAGTTCTCAAATCATATGAGGACATAGAAACAATAGCCAAAAATGATCCCAACAGCCAAGACATTTGAAAAACAATTTACTAGACACATACTACCCAAACAGGAGTACCACTTTGGAAACCATGTGTCTCTACCACGTAGCCCAAAACTTTACATACAAAAATAATATTAAACCAGATAAAAAGAAAGGTAGAAACAGAATAGCAAATTGTGAAGGCAGCTTAGTGAAACTTGCCAAACGCAGCTTAATTAATCATATCAAATTGTCATTAAAAACTCCTCAACATAAAGAACTGTATTACATGTCCCTGCTACAACCTTTTAAACCATGGAGAAAAGAAGAAGAGTTACTGGATATGTATGACTCCTATTAAGATGCTTTAAAAGCAAATGAAAGCACTATAACAGATGTAAACTTTACACCTTACAAAACAATGTTGCACAATGAACAGCAACACGAAGAAGAACTGCATCCCAACTAGATGTGGACACTCCTGACAGTAGTCAACCTTCTATAACAGGAAGCAAAGAACCACTTGGACAGCCACTAATAGCAAATGAGGCAGAATAAGCCAGGACAGAAGTAGAAAACACCATGGGCCTCATTATTAGAATTGTGGAATGGGTTAACAGGTGCCGCTAATGGTGGCGGACCCGTTGAACCCATTCTGCAATATTACGAGGTTCCCTCGCGGGACCCGATGTGGACGTCTGGTTTTACCAGACATCCTTACCGGGTCCCGCAAGGGGACCAGGGAGCTAACAATGGGGCGGTCGTAATCGGCCCGTTGTTAGCTCCCGCGCCCATTCCCATTTGAGCTCTTTAGGGGCTCAAATGGGAATGGGGAAGGACCGGTCCCGGGTTCCCTGAGGGAGGAATTACCGGGCCCTCCAAACTTGGAATGGCCCGGTAATTCCCCATTCAGGGAACCCGGACCCGGACACGGTTTTGGAGGCAGCCATGGCCTTTTAAAGGGCATGGCTGCTTCCAAAGTCGTAATGAGGCCCCATGTGTCAGTATGGGCAATCTACAGAAGACTTTGCTGTACTGAAAGCACAACTAAACAATGAGCAGCATAGCATTTTCAAAGACGTAACCAAACAAATTGAACATGGTGTGCATCATGAAAATATAAACTGTACCTGCCAAGATTACAAACCTATACTGCTATACATGAGTGGTCAAGCTGGTTCATGCAAAACATTCTTAATCAAAATCATCAGCAAGTTCCTCCAACAATTGACAAACAACAAACTGTTTTAACTGCCCCCACAGGTTTAGCTGCCTACCACATAGGCGGTTTCGCTTTTCACCGATTACTACTCCTTCCAGTAGAACACCAAAACAAATGAGACTATTACACACTTTCTACAGAAGCTGCAATGGAACTACGCAGAGTTTTCAAACAAATAAAAATGCTGCTAATAGATGAGGTGAGCATGGTCTCCAACCAAATGTTGGCTTTACTTCACCTCAGACTACAAGAGGTCCAAGAGGTCCTCAAAACAGACTACGAAGAGCTCTTTGGAGGAACACACATTATTGTTTTTGGAGATCTTCAATTAACACCAGTGAAAGCTGAACCTATTTTTAAAACCTTAGGGCACAAACTGTGCCGTAAAACTCTTAGCAGCATAGGAATTGTCAACTTTTGGCAACATTTCCAATACAGAGAATTAACTGAAAATATCCAGCAGTCTGCAGACCTGACATACGCCAACATTTTAGTTGGTTTACTGTCTCAAGAAGCACAAACTATATTAGAAACCAGGCACATCCATGCACTCCATGGCCATAACTCAGGTGGTACTTATGTCATGGAACAATTAGCACACACAAATGTCAATTGTATGTCCTTGATGCCAACTCTTGCAATCTGTTCAAAATGTAATGAAACTATGTTAGAAAAAGAAATGCAACCATTAGTTCAAATTGCCTCCACAGACAAACTGGACGTACATGGTATGACACTACCCATGTGTCAACAAGCCGCAACAAGGCTAAACACCTTGGAAAACGCTATCTCTAACACAGCTGGTTTGGAGAAAATATTAAAATGATCTTTAAACTGTAGAGTAATGCTCAAACATAACCTTGTCGTGGAACAAGGACTAGTTAATGGAGCACTTGGTACAACATTCAGTTTGTCAATATTCTCTTTGACAAACTATCTGAAGTTAAAAGGATTGGACTCTCAACAGCCCACTTCTTTCTTTTCAATGACATGTGTGTACGCAGAGAACGATTTTCTCTAACTCTAGCATATGCAGTCACCATTCACAAATCACAAGGTCTTACCCTAGATAAAGCACTGATAGATATTGGTAGCACAGTCTTTAAAGAAGGCATGAGCTATGTAGCACTATAATGCTTATGTACATTTCATAGACTATTTCTAATCAACTTTGATGCAAGTAGAGTAAATGCTGATATTTCTTGCATTCTAGAATACAATAGACTGCGTTCACTCTACACCCCCATCTAAAAACCTATCCTGTTCCGCAAAAAGCAAAACATTGTAAAAGAAAACTACTTCAGACTCAATCTATGGAGGATCTCACAGCAATTCCTCCAAAGTAAGTAAAAGAAGATAACACTTCATCAAGGACCACAACCAAAGAAGAATCTACTGCTCAAAGTAACTCAACTACCTCTTAAAAGAAGCAACACACACTCCCAACAAATGACTTGGACACAGAACTGTCAGGTCCATCCAAATTTTCAAATACAACTGGTGTAAATTGCTATGCAAACACATATTATATTCCAATTGCCACCAATTATTGACAACATTTACTTACACAGTACAGACCAATTGTGTTTGCAAATGTTAGTCCTTCATAGAAGTGCAACCAACAATCCTGACAACACTTACAGTGTTCATGGAATAAGACAGGAATTGGACTACTCTGGACTACTCTGCTGGAATGGTCAAATTCACTATAAACTCACAAGAAGATCCACAAGAATGTCTAATGTACTTACTACAAGCACTAGAAAACAAAAACATACCTATAAAGGAAATCTTCCAGATTTCATACATGTGGAAACATACATGCACTCTTTGCAGGCATGTAGTAAAAGAAGAAGAACCTAATGAACGCTTCATGTACGTATCCATACTTAACTGTGAATCCATTCCATTTCAGCAACTTTTACAAAATGCAAACCATGGCAGATTATGTACTATCTGCAATTCCGATAATCGTTCCACCTTAAAAATACAGACACATAGTAAATACCTAATAGTAATGCTTTTACGTTATAATGCAGATGGTACCAAAAACAACGGCAAGCTGACTGGATTCCCATATGGTCAAGTATCACTTGGTAAGAAAACCTTCACAACAATAGGTATATTCTACCACGCAGGACCCACAACCAAGGCAGGTCACTACACTGCATATATAAAAAAGAATTGTGGATGGTTCGAATGTAATGATAGTATCATTACCCTAAAGCAAAGATTACCAGCAAATCTTGTAAACGCTTACTTAACATTCTTATTACCAAAATTTAATAAGTAATCTGTGTATGAACATAAACAAAACTAGAACTTCAAAACTATGACCAGTTAGAATACACCAACAGGTATCTAACTCACCCAAAAATCTGCAACAAGCCAACAGATAGTTGAATAACACTAAAATGGAAAAAGAAATAAACAAATAGATTACACTGGCTATCTTATTGCAACAATACTACCACCACTTCCAACTGAAAAACCATACACCTATTCAATTCCACCTATTGAAATCAATAAAACAAATATATTGTACCACAACATAGAAAGTTTTTTTTTAATCCAGCATGCATTTTTTCCCAGAGACCCAATGATTTAATGAACAAACACAGGAACTGAGCAAATTGCACAGTACACTGGTTTGAACTATAGTACTTCTAAAGTACTAACTATGAGGGTCGACAAAAAAGAGAAATGTCTACCCAATGCAATACTCATTATAAACTACCTACACTAACAAGTGATTTTTTTCTTTTATCACAGTGATTGAAAAAAAATGTGTGCTCCAACTATTAAATGACCCATGTCATTAAAAACCTGCATACAACCACAAATGTCAAACAGTAAGTATATAACTATTGGACTCTCAAACACCACAGCATAACACACCCATTCAAGCAAACACCTGACCATAAACCACAATCCAAAATGTTTTCTTCCATCTTGACTGCATGGCCTGGACAAAACTCTTCATAGAACCTCAACAAAGGAAACAGTAAGTATATAATAATTAAACTCACAAACGCTGCAACATAACACAGCCATGCAAACAAACACCTCACCAATAAATACAACCCAAAATGTCTTCAATAACAACAATCGGAACACAATCAAACAAACAAACAAACACACATCATCTCAATATCCCATAAACACTATTACACTACTACCAATCAGTACTCATATTTTTGAAAACATATCCCTAAGCAGCCCACACAATCAAAATGTTTGGTAGCATTGTAGAGTTATGCTGCAGTGGTTGTGGCCAGGGCCTAGAGTCTTGGGTGCATGGCCGAAGGCCGTAGGCCGTAGGCCATGCACCCAAGACTCTGGGCCCTGGCCACAACCACCGCAGCATGACACACCCATAGAAACAAACATCTACCAAATGACCACAACCCAAAAACATAATACATCCACCTCAAAACTGTGCACTTCAATTAACATACTAAAAAATAATTACAACCAACGTACAAACTCTTCAGTACATATCCCCTTCACCCAATGCTTTTCTAACGACCCAAAACCAACATATTATTAAACTAAAATAGCCAGTAGTGCACCCAGTGTTTAGTATGTCAGCGGACAACCGTGGTGACCGTGAACACTGTGAGCACATCAGGGCCTTCTCCCACCTAAACGAATACAGCATTTGACCCATCTCTTACTCACCCACTCTCACCAAGCACTCATACACACCAACTCACTCCCCAAAATTAGATTTCTGCTCACTTCCAGCGCATGTCCGTGCATCCAATATGGCGGGCGCATCAAAACAATTTGACGCACCTCACGCCTCATCCCAGCCAATCAGAGAACACGTCATGTGTCCGCGGACATGACGCAAGCCGATTATCCAATCAGTGTCCTATCCGTGGAGCGAACAGGGAAGTGTGTCCGTGGAGCGGACATCCATATCACACATTTTTTTGCCTTACATTTTGGTCGTTTAAATAAAAACTACTGCACAGATTTACAACAAATGAACAAAATCATGCTTTCTGGACCAAGCCGCCACTCCTGCCCGCAAATTTGGTGAAAACCCCTCCAGTGGTTTGGGCTGCAGGCGCGACAGATTTTTTTGCCCATTAGGTCTATGGGAAAAAAATAAATTTTTGGACCCCCCCCCTATAACTTTGTCCCCCCTTAACCAAACCTCACCAAACATTGCATAATAATTCAAGTGGGACATATACTTTTTTTTGCAAAGTTTGGTGAGGATTCATCCAGGGGGAGTGAAGTTATAAGCTACCCAAAAAATGCTCTCCCTATAGGTTTAACAACTTAACTACAACTACACAGCCACTTCTGTGGGCCGTGTAATATATATATATATATATATATATATATATATATATATATATATATATATATATATATATATATATATATATATATATGCAACCAAAACAAGAGCAGTGGTAGGTGCGCTACACTTATTCCCAGCTGCAGTAAGCGCAAACAGTCCAAAGATGTTCTCCTCCTAATGCGCTTTCATGCCTCAGCAATCTTCAGGGAGGCTGATTGAATGCAGGTGTGCAGGGTTGAATCCCTCTAGTATGTACCAGGCAGTGGCAACAGGGAATTCTAGTAACTGTAGTTAAGAGCCAGCCAGGATCCAACTCTCCCCCATTTTCAATATTAGCCCTAAGTAGAGAGGGGGAGGGAGTTACCATCAGTAGGCACACCAAAGTTAGGCAAAAGTAGCCCAGGTGCAGCCCCTCTCGAGCCCCAGTCTGTGGGGGCGCTTCTCTGGGTCCCAGCTGCAGTAAGCTCAAACAGTCCAAAGATGTTTCCTCCTAGCGCGCTTTCATGCCTCAGCAATCTTCAGGGAGGCTGGAGGCTGATTGAATGCAGGTGTGCAGCATTGAATCCCTCTAGTATGTACCAGGCAGTGGCAGCAGGGAATTCTGGTAACTGTAGTGTGGAGCCAGCCAGGATCCACCCCCATTTTCAATGTTAGCCCTCAGAGGGGAGGGGGGGGGAGTTACCATCAGTATGGAACTCCAAAGTTAGGCAAGAGTAGCCCAGGTGCAGCCCCTCTGGAGCCTCAGTCTCCAGATAAATGTGCAAACATAACTAGAGGGGTGGTACGGGCGCTACTCTGGGTCCCAGCTACAGTAAGCTCAACCAGTCCAAAGATGTTCTCCTCCTAGTGCACTTTCATGCCTCAGCAATCTTCAGGGAGGCTGATTGGATTAAGGTTTTCAGGGTTGACTCCTTCTTGTAAGTACCAGGATGTGGCAGCAGGGAATTCTGGTAACTGCTGTAGTGTAGAGCCATCCAGGATCCAACTCTCCCCCATTTTTCAATATTAGCCCTCAGTGGGGAGGGTGGGGAGTTACCATCAGTATGGCACGCTGAAGTCAGGCATGTGTAGCCTTGGAGCAGCCCCTCTGGAGCCCCAGTCTCCAGAAAGATATGCAAGCAAAAGGGAAGGGTGGCAGGGGCGCTACTCTGGGTCCCAGGTTCAGTAGGCTCAAACAGTCCAAAGATATTCTGCTCCTAGCTCACTCTCATGCCTCAGCAATCTTCAGGGAGGCTGATTGGATTCAGGTGTTCAGGGTTGACTCCTTCTGGTAAGTACCAGGATGTGGCATCAGGGAATTCTGGGAACTGTAGCGTTGAGCCAGCCAGGATCCAACTCTCCCCCATTTTTCAATATATACACAACAAGTTACTGCGCGAGTCGTGTCACAGATAAAAACTTGTGCAGCACTCATATTCGTGGATTTCCAGAGTCATCAGTAGCCGTCGTGCAAGTAACAGCAAGCTGCACAAGGAATGCCACCAACACGCCTCCACGTACACCAAAAAGCAAGTGAAAGGCCTAACACGGTGCAAGCATGCGCGCCATCCCTGACCCAGCATCCAGCACCCTACCAAAATTGAATGCTAATACCATGCAATCCCCGGGCGCAATCCAGAAAAAACGCGTGCCCCCCACACAATCCCCGGCGGCACCCAAGAGAAACCACGTGCCCTCCCACGCAGGCCTAGGCCGTACATGTAATGCTTACCTGGATTCCTCAGGAGCGTAATCCCTTCTCAGCCTGTGGACCTGTTAGCTGGGAACTTTTAGGATTCCTTTTCTGTATAAACAACAAATACAACAATAGAACTGCTATAATACCTGATTTCTGAGAAGTTACTTTATAACTGTGTGCTTTTGGTGATCCCTCCCTTCTCACCTGTGTTCATGTTTGTGGAGCTCTCCATCCTGTTATTCTACAAGGGCGCATTTGAATGAAGAAACTTTAACTTGGAAGGCTGAGGTGTTCAATCGACTCTTGCCTTTATAATGTCTTTGCTTTCCCAGAATTTGTCTTGGGAAAGTATCTGGAAAAAATACCATAGCCTTTTATATTTGGAATAGTCCCTACATTGGAGAGATCTCTCTTTCTAATATTTTTCCTTTTTCTTGCAGGTTCTCGGAATACAGAGAGTCTAGAGGCTGCGGGATGACTGTGACATTACTCGGGATGGAGAAACAGTCAACTAGCGTAAGTTTGTCTATGCGGAGTAACTGAAGCCTTTTGGGGAAGAGCGCGGCAATGACTGAGCGGTGAAAACTTGAAGAAACTTCAGGTACGTAAACTTATTTAAACTTCTTCTTTCTTATTTTCTATTTAATTAGTTCATTAATTAAGTACCTTAAGTGTATGCAGGTTTTCGGAAAGCTGAGGAAAAATACCTTCGGAAAATGTGGCAGCTGCTGAGGAAACTGCTGAATGAAGGTACTGCGACTGCGAACGATGAATGCTACTTGATGATGCTTTGGCTGAGAGAGAACTTCTCACAGAAGATGCTGCAGCTACGAACAAACACAGCTAACTGAAAAACTACTTCAGAGATAACTTCGGTTCGGTAAGACTTTTCAACAACTATGGAATTCTGTTCTTTTTCTGTGAAAACTAAAATCTCTGATTTTTCCTTTGACAGGTTCTGTGAGGAGAGACGCCGGTAGCACGTAGCGTTACATGCTGTCAGATGAGAAGATGCGAAGCAAGCGCTCCGGCAGAGGCAGGGCTTAAGTAGCTCCCTCTGCAATAAGTATAGAGTGTGCTGTAAGTTATCTGGATCTGGCGGCAGCCATGTTTAGTGTATGAGACCACTGTAAGCACTATGAGAGACTATGGGAGCATATGCTATGAATGGTACAAATGCCATGTTTGCCATGCTTGTACCCACTTTTGACCTGCTGATTGATGTGATGTACCTTGCTTTTCCTGTATGCCTGAATGGGAACTGTGCTCACTTACTGGTATCATGACAGTACACCAGTGAAATCGTGCATCGACACCTCGCAATCCCCGGCCGCACTCCAGTGTAATTGCGTTTCAGCACCTCGCAATCCCTGGCCGAACCCCAGAGAAAATGCATCCCCTCCCACGCAAGCCAAGGCTGTAAACCAACAAAATCACATGCTAACACCTCGCAATCCCCAGCCGCACCTCAGCAAAATTGTGCACCCCCTCATAAGTGTAGGCTACACCCGTTTCAAAAACATGATTCCCCCACACCCTCGGCACCCAGCCTGCCCACATAACCACCCACTGCACATTAACCACTGTAGTGCACACACCACCCCTGGGCCACCTCACCTGTGATACACCCTGCAGGCAGCCCCCACCAGAAGGTACACCACCTGCAGGCAGCTGTCAGGATTCGCCCCTGGAAGTTATGGAGTACTTGGCGATTGTAGCTGGCTCATCCTTTCGAGTCGGTCTAGTCCTCAACCAAGATGGAGGCCCACTCCTTAAAGCCAGGCCACGCCCACAGCACAGTGCATTGTATCTGTTTCTCTGTGTGTCCAACGCTGCTGCGCCTCAGCTCAGTGAACTACCCACGGATCTTTGTTTACCTTTCTGGAGCGCTTGTTCCGTTGCCTTTCGCATCTCTACCCTCGGTAGAGACCGTGTTCCTCCTATTCTACTTCCTGGCTGTAATTTCACTTTCTGATTTCTCCTCCTTCATCTTCTATCTATATTCCATTTCTAACCACTACTACTTCTTCCTTTCTGTCTCTTCTTACGCTTTCTTCTGCCTTGCTTTATTTCCGAACTGCACCCAGGTTGGTATCTTTAGCTTACTCGGCTTTATCTAAACAGTTTGTTTCCTTTCGCGGTAGTCAGTGCTAGCAGTTCTTCTTCCGCCTCACCCGGAGACATTTATTTTTGAGTAAGTAGCTTTCCTAGACTCTGCCTCTCATTTCATTATTACTTTCCTTCCGCTCAGAGATTCAACACGTACCTTCCGTGTTTTTGATCTTCCTCTTCCCTCAAGGCGCTTACTGTACGTTTCATTTTCCCTCCTTATATTCTTCCATTTATTACGCTCTGTTGAGCTCATTGTCAAGATCCTTGCCATCTACTGCATTATCAGCAGAGGAAATATTGATTGCTGCGATACTTACTGAACTAAAGAAGTCCATCTACATCTTCCATTCCTCATCTTCCAAGAGCTGTTGCATTTGAACAACCAGGGTTTTTTCTGCCAAGGCTTTTTCCCTGGGATTGGGTTTTGGCTCCTCGGGGTCCCCCTTGGGCAGGTATTCTTCCCTGTCAAGGTGGCCTCTGGGGAAGCCAGACCCTACTTACGCGAAAAGAAGAAGAAACCAATCAAAGAAAAGCCAACCACAGACCACAAGAATGCCAAAAGAAGCCTGCTGCAAGTTCTTCCAGGACATATCATCTGAAGGCTCAGGTGAGAAGGAGTTGGGGGAGGAAAGTGTCCAATCTGACAGCAGCACTCTCAAGACAGGACACCACCCTCACATGTGACAACCCCCCTGCAGGCAGCCCCCTCCACAAGGGTCACCACCCCCCAAGCCCCATCACCTGTGACAACCCCCTGCAGGCAGCCCCCTCCACAAGGGACAACAACCCAAGCCCCCCACACCTGTGACAACCCCCTGCAGGCCACCACCTCCACAAGGGACCCCGCCCCAGCCCCATAACCTGTGACAACCCCCTGCAGGCAGCCCACTCCACAAGGGACACCACTCCCAGCCCCCATCACCTGTGACAACTCCTGCAGGAAGCCCCCTCCACAAGGGACACCACCCCTCAGCCCCCTCACCTGTGACAACCCCCTGCAGGCAGCCCCCTCTATCAGGGACACCCCGCCCAGCCCCTATCACCTGTGACAACACCCTGCAGGTCGTACATGAAAATTGTGACACATAATCACTGCAACAATTGTGTGTGGCGCACCTGGACCGCTGTGTTGTGAAATCAGCCTGAATATCATCAGGAACATGTATGCTGCAAACAAAAATAAATGCATTTATCGGAGCTACATCCATGAGTGCTGCATTTGCTCACATGCACTTCCTGGCCTTAACCTTCCCTCACCATACACATGTGACAAGTGAATGTTAAAGTGAGGTCCTGCTGCCCATGGAACAATGGCATGTCATTAAGCCTTAGTGACCGAATGTTTGCCAATGACAAAAGCAAACATACCAACAATGTGTGCTACACCAACAAACAATGGGGAGGTGTGTCACAGCCTGAGCATTAATGAGCTAGTACTTTTTAAAATATTCCTCTAAAAATCACATCACCCTTCCAGGCATGTGTGAAGGATAGGGCAGTCAGAGAATGCACGACTCACAGAGACTGGTGAATTGGGCAGCCACTGTGGAATGTAAAAGAAATTCCCCTACTGTATCCCAGTGCAAGAGGTTGACCAACACCTGAGCTAATGAATACTGTGGAAACAAATGCTGGTGAAGGTGAATGCATGACATGTGTGTTACACTGCATTTACTAAGTCATGATATGATATGATATGATAGTTAATTTATATAGCGCCTTTGCACAATGTGTTTTAAAGTGCTTCAAGGCAAGGGAGGGAACAAGGGAAAATACAATGACATTCTTAAAGGCCATTAACAGTAAGGTTGTGAAATTAACCATCGTACTCGGCCTGACGGCATTTCAGATAGTGCAAGAGCTAAGACATAGATAAGGAAGAGAGGGGGAGAGTGGGAAGGAAATGGAAACAGACAGGTGACTACAGTACTAGGCCTGACAACATTTCTGGTAGAGCCGGTGAAAAAAAAAAAAGTTGAGGGAGAGGGGTGCAGAAAGGTAGGGGAGGAACAAAACAAGCGACTATCATACTAGGCCTGATGACATTTCAGATGGTGCTGGAGGGAGGGTGGGAAGGAAAAAAATAGTAAGGGGACGGGGGAGGAGACAGACGAAGTTGCTATCATACTAGGTCCAGGGACAATTCTGATAGATTAAGTGCATAGAAGAAAGTAAGGGGAGGAGATAGGAAAAGGGAGGAGAGAACAGAGAGTTAGCAGTCAAAAAAGTGGAGAAGCAAGAGGGGAGTGTTAATACAATTGCAGAAGTCAGTAGTAACACATTATGTTGCAAGCCAGGATACAAGATGAAGATGGGAACAGCATGATTCAGGGTCACCATGAGTACAAGATGCAAAGGAAGTCCATCATGAGAGTTGAGAAAGGGTGATGCGGCAGGCCGGAAGCCACCAGCTGGGCGGGGCTTGCTAAGTGGTGAAAAAGAGCGGCAGGCAGGAAGGCACCAGATGGGTGGGGCTGAGGCCACGTGACCTAGATCACTAGATCTGTGCCCTGATGGTGTACATGTAACACTCCCACAGTCACCAACCTCCCTCCACACGAACCACAATGTAGGCAAACACAGACAGTGCACACCCATCTGTCTACTTGACACACCACAATCGGTGATCCACATGTGGATACTGTTCTCATCAACTATCCAAGCAACAATACACAGGCAGGTACGCAACCAGACACATGACTACCAAGGGAGAGAAGCACGGCTTCTAAACAGACTAGCAACCCGACACACACCAAAAAGAACAGCAAGAAGTGATGAATTTGAGTAAATAAAAACTATAATATCCAGAAGTATTCACATCATACAGTGTGTAAAAAAAAAAGTTGTCCATGTATCCATGTATATCATCACAAAAATAACTATGAACATGCCTAGTGTTATATAAAAGGGACTAATGCTTTTATGTATTGTTATTGTTGTTGCTAAGTGCTAATGCATTTTCTGTGTTATGACAGGCAGGGCATCTGTGATTCTAGATTGGATCCCTTGTGTTTATACCATTCTGGAATGATATGTCATCAATGTTTATGCTTAGCTTTATTCAGTTGTACCCTGGATGCTGACTGTGTTGGGGGTCTTATGCTTTACTGCTGGAAACTAAGTAAATAAACTGTTTCCTACTTACCTTGGCTTGCGGCTTCCTTACAATGGCGACGAGGATGGGATGAGGATGAATCCCTGCTGAAGCCAAGACCCCCAACTGCCCAAAAGAGGTGCTAGAGAAGAACAGTCCAGGGTGGCATGCGGGATCCGGCATCCAGGAGGACTATCCCCTGAGCTTGTGGATTAGCTCACACCATCAGACGCTGGAAAAGTTTGTCTGAGGGGGATTAGGCGAGTCCTGCCGCACGGGGCTTGGAGGAGCCCCATGCCAGCCTCAAGTTTGGCTTGAAACGGAGTTGCCAGTCTCAAAAGTCTGACTGCTTGAACCTGGATGTGGCGCCGGCAGTAGCGTAACACAGGAAAATAACAAAGGCTCGCCCAGGGCCCCCTGTGGGAAGGCGAGCGAATTGAATGATACTCAGATGCAACGCAGGTGAGGAAGTGTGCGTTCCCTGAGGATGGAAGTGTGATTTCTCAGATGAGGAAGTGTTCCTAAAATTGGGAAACTACTTTACGTATGCAGGAAGTGTGATTTCTCAGATGAGGAAGTGTTCCTAAAACATTTTGCAGGAAGTGTGATTTCTCAGATGAGGAAGTGTTCTTAAAATTGGAAGACTACTCTACTTTTGACTGGGAAAGCTAGTCCCACAGAGGATCTGTCATGGGAAGTTTCCTCAATTGGGAGTGTTAAGGCTCTCAGTGACATCTGACACACCTCCACGAGTTCCTAGTTAATATTTGGACGCTGGTGCAGTGAGTGCATTCCCTTGCAGTCCAATCCCAATAGCAGTTACTGCTTTTCATACTTTCTAAGAGTGAAAGACAGACATGGCTTTGTCTGGGGTACCTGGTCCTCAGGTGTTTATGCCTACACCAGGCCCGCCAAAAATCAAGTGGGCCCCTTGGAAGAAAGGTTTTCTTCATTATGTTAAAGCCACGTGTGGAAATGGAATGTCAGTAGAACGCAAAGTAGCTATGTTAATGCATTTCTTGGGCTATGAAGGTCAGAGGATATATGACACTCTTCCTGATATTGCTGAGTTAGATTTGGAAGAGGGGACAAATGATTTTGATCTAGCATTTTTAATCAAAAACAAGCACTGTATTGGAGCGATATCACTTTGGCATGAGGTGCCAACATGAGGGAGAATCTGTTGAAGACTATGTAACTGCTTTGAGGCATTTAGCACTAAATTGTAAATTTGGGGGTGGACTGGAAGAACATATAAGAGATCAATTTATGATTCATTGCTCTAATGATAAAATACGAGAGGAAATTTGGTTGAAGGATGATCCCAATTTAGATGAGGTTATTAGTATAGCGAAGAGAATTGAGCATACCCTGCAGTGTGTAGCGAAACTGTCTCTTAAAGAATATAAGCCATCACTGGGTGTTGAAGTGTTGAGGGTTGGCGACAAGAAGGGTGGTTGCTCGAAGGAGAAGAAGAAATTTAAAACCAAGCCCAATAAACGTCATGAGAATACCCAAATCAAAGGTGGAGGTGGTGAGCAACCCAACAAACGTTCTCAAAGAGATACTACCCAATTCTATGTAAAGAGAGAGGATAGATTGTGTTTTCGTTGTGGGAGTTCACGACACCTATCCACATCTCCCATTTGCCCTGGAAGACGTGTGAATTGTAGTTTGTGTAAGAAATGGGGGCACTTTGAGAATTGCTGTAAAAAGTATCGAAGTGGTGGTGGGAAGGGAACACTTTTAATTGAAGAATATGATGGTATGTCATCTGAAGAAGCTGATGTTTCTGAGAACGAGATAGTTACAGTCCACATGGTAAAATGCTCGGGGTCTGATGAATGTGAGCATCCCTCAGCGTGGATAGAAGTAAATGGTCATTCAGTTAAAATGCTTGCTGATTCATGTTCAAAAATTACGTTGGTATCCAAAATTGTCTTTGAAAATGTAATTGGAGGTGATATTAGGCATTTAGTTCCCTCCGATAAAACACCAGGAGGATACAATGGTGATAAAATAGAAATTTTGGGATGTTGTGTAGTGGAATTCAAGTTCAAGGGTAGGATGGCACACAGGAAAATATATGTCACAAAAAGAGGTGAAACTCTTTTGGTTGGAAGGAACAAAGGGGTTTGGGAATCAAATTAGATCCCAATAGTGAGGAGCAAGTTCTCAATGTAAGTGATCCATTTGCGCTTAACAGCAATAAAGCCAAATGTGAGATGGTAGCTAGATATCCTGAAGTATTCTGTAACAAAGTGGGATGCCTCAAGGGGATGGTTCACAATATTGAGATAAAAGGAGGGAGCAGTCCCGTTGCCTCTAAGCTTAGACCGTTTCCTCTGTCTATGCGGAAGGCTGTGCGTGATGAGTTGATAAATCTGGAGAAAGAGGGAATCATTGAGCCGGCTAGAGCGGTAGAATGGATATTCCCCGTTGTAGTGGTGAAGAAGGGTAATGGGGATTTGAGAGTATGCATCGACTTGAGGGAACTTAATCGATGTGTGGTAGCGGATCGCCATCCTCTTCCCAATATGGGAGAGTTATTGAGTAGGATAGGGAGTGCAAAATACTTTGCTAAACTTGATATGGTGAGTGTGTATCATCAAATCAGTTTAGATGAAGACTCACGAAAATTGACAGCTTTTCTTACTTATGAGGGAATCTATCAGTTCAAGCGCATGCCATTTGGATTGGTATCAGCGTCGTCTGTATTCCAGAAGGTTATGGACAGATTGTTGAAGGATGTTGGTGGAGTGTGGTGCTTTCAGGACAATGTTTTGATATGTGGGAAGGATGAGTCTGAGTTGAAGACAAGATTGAACCTGGTCCTTAAGATTTTCAAAATGAGAGGAATAACATTGAGGGGTGAGAAATCTTTTTTTATGACACAAACTGTGGATTATTTATGTCATGAAATTTCTGAGAAAGGTTTAAAACTGAAAAGAAATTTGGTTGAATCAATTTTGAAAACACAAACACCTGTGAATAAGGCTGAACTGAGATCATTTCTTGGCACTATTGAGTTTTATCACCGATTTGTGGACAGATTTGCTGACTCCATAATTAATTTAAGAGCTTTGTTAAGGAAAGGTGTTGAATTTGAATGGAGTATCGAATGTCAGAAAGAATTCGAAGAAATGAAAAAAAAATGGACATGGCTAAACCTTTATCAATGTTTGATACAAGAAAGAAAACTATTCTGGCTGATGATGCCAGTGACACAGGAATAGGAGTAGTTATGTTGCAGCCGGATGTGGATGGCACAGAAATGATTGTAATGCATGCATCCCGCATGTTGAGAGGAGCAGAATTGAATTATTCGGTACTGGAGAAGGAAGCATTGGCATGCCATTGGGGGATAGAGAAAATGAAAAATTTTGTTTGGGGTCAACATTTTATCCTGAGAACAGATCATAGACCACTTAAGGCGATCTTTGAAAGTAAAGGTCTTGACAAGGTTTCAATAAGAGTTGCGGGCTGGGTAACCAGACTACAATGTCATAAGTTTGAGATAGAAGTAGTTGCTGGTAAAGAGAATGTACAGGCCGACCATGCCTCGAGGGTGAAGTTGGAAGATAAAGATGATGACAGAAGAAGTAATATGTGTGGTGAGAATGAAACGGTTTTTGCAACCGTGGAAGGTATAATACAGAAACAAGAGTGGATTCAAATTCTTAAATCAAATGAAATGTGGAAGCGTATTATGGCTTTTGTGGTGGAAGGATGGCCAGAGAAAATACTTTTAGTTGGCGAAGAAAGGGCAATGTGGGAAGTGAGAAACGAACTGTCCGTAAAAGGAGAGCTTCTATATAGATGGGATAAGTTGGTGGTTCCAGGTAGTCTGAGGAAGAAGTTAATAAATTGCGCCCACCAAGGACATATTGGAGTGTGTAAGACAAAAGAGGTTGTTAAAGCTGATTACTGGTGGCCAGGGATTGATCGTGAAATTGAGAAGGTAGTTGGTGTGTGCAATGATTGTATCAATTCAGGTAAAAATGTGATATCTGTAACACAGCCCATGGGAAAAACAAGTATACCCGAGGGAGTGTGGCAGGATTTGTCTATGGATGTGCTAGGTCCAGTTGACATGGGTGCTGGTAGAGGAAGATTCATTTTAGTCATGGTTGATATGTTTTCAAGATGGACGGAATTTAGGATTTTGAGGGAAGTTACTTGCCGAAGTATCATTGAATTCATGGAGGATGGGTTTGAGAGGGAGGGTTTACCTAGAAGTATACTCACTGACAATGGTCCACAATTCGTGGGGAAGTTATTTATGGAGCATCTTCACAAATGTGGAATTAAACACAAAAGAACACCTTTGTATTGTCCTCAAGTCAACGGCATGATTGAGAGAGTGAATCGATGCATTATGGATGCCATTCGTGGAGCCAATGCATGTGGTTTGGACAAAAGAGTTGCAGCGAGAGACAGGTTGTATGCATTGAGGATGGCTCCACGAGTAGAAACAGGAATTAGTTCATTTGAACTTATGAGAGGCCGAAAGGCGAATACCTGTGTGGCTCCAGCTTGGTTGGGCAGGGCAAGAGCGACAGATGTGGTTGTGGATGCCGTAAAGAAAAAGATGGGTGTTCGAAAGGATAAATGGGTGGAAAAAGTGAATGGGAGACATCCTAGGAAAACCACTGTGGTTGAAGCTGGAGATTTGGTGAGGATAACGAAGGCGGTCATCTCCAAGAAAGGGGAGCCAGTTTACACGGAACCAGTTAGAGTTACACAAGTTTTCAAGAATGCTGTATGTGTAGAAAGTGGACAAATATGGTATTTGTCCAGAATTGCAAAAGTAAAGTGATAGAGCATTCGCATTTCATTTTATTCTTCTTGATGTTCATTTTACTGCTGTTTGCTTTTTTTATCAATGAAGAATTTTATTTTATAGGGGAGGGGGATGTGTTATATAAAAGGGACTAATGCTTTTATGTATTGTTGTTGTTGTTGCTAAGTGCTAATGCCTTTTCTGTGTTCTGACAGGCAGGGCATCTGTGATTCTAGATTGGATCCCTTGTGTTTATACCATTCTGGAATGATATGTCATCAATGTTTTTGCTTGGCTTTATTCAGTTGTACCCTGGATGCTGACGGTGTTGGGGGTTTTATGCCTTACTGCTGGAAACTAAGTAAATAAACTGTTTCCTACTTACCTTGGCTTGCGGCTTCCTTACACCTAGACTACTATATCTTTCTATATCTTACTGGAATCTCTTTTTCACGCAGTCAGCGACATGATACCTTTGGGCGTACGTGCGCTTAATAAATTCGACTAACGTGACATAACATAACATTCCATGTACAAGGTAAAATGGAAATAAATGTCCATAAAGTCTGGTTTAAAGACAAATAAAACCAACACCTAAAGAACTATGTACAAACCAAATATGTAGTTTTGTCCAAATTGCCTGCTCCAACTAAACAAAAAATAAAAGGAAACTTACACCTACAGAACTATGTACACAGGCAGCCGGCTAGTCCATCTCCTCATCTCATATCTCACTCAAACTCTGCACCAGGGCATCATCGAGCACTGCATCCATTTCCCCTAGGCGGGCCTCCGTTGATGCCTGGAGGGCTTGCAGGTCCTCCAGCATGTTCCTCTCCAACACCTCTGCCTCCCTGCAAGTTGCTTCCAGGATGGCAGCCCGCCTCCTTGCCCGACGCAGTGCAACCTCCGGCTGGCCATTGTCACTCTTGCCTCCCAAGCCCGCTGCCTCTCTGCTCCGATACGCTGCCCGTAGTGTGCACACACGGAAGACATTCTGCTGTGCAGTTCCTCATTTTCGTTCTGCCTGATGCTGTGTACCTGCCCCTTGCGATGGTACACCCTGAGAAAAAGAGCCTCCTCCTTAGAGCCTGCTGCTGCCAAAGCACCCGGTGTGTGCTTTGTGTGTAGACCCTGCGGGCTGATGATGTTACCCGGGGGTGTATGGCCGTGCCCTGCTTGTAGGTGCCTGCTCTCCCTCTATTGCTGGTGATCATGTCAGTGCCTGGATCGGCACAGTGACCACCTCAGCTGATTCACTGACTCAGGCAGGGATGTTGTTGCCACCAGACAGGGCAATATAGGTGGGACTGGTGCACAGGGGACCCTGGTGGTATCTGGGATGGAAGGCACTGCGGAGGATGTTTAGCACACAGACAAGGAAGACGAGGAAGGGGTCACATCACTGGAAACTCCACGTAGCACAATCTGGACAAGGAATTTTGCTATCCATGTGAGGACACGCCATACATCATTGTGATGATGTGCAAGCCCTCAACAGCAAGCCTGCACTTCATCGCTTATCACGCCAGCATGCCTCCCAACACCGATCGGCAGGGGTACCACAGTAGTGTTCCGAATGGCAACAGCTGCCAGACCTGGGGTGTTGGTCTGGGTCAAAGCATTTTACACCTGGGGCTGGGCCCGGGTTGAGGCATGCCGGCAGCTGCATACCGCTGTAGTCGCTGGCCCAGGGACAGGCATTTGCACAGGTACCTCAAGCAGGGCCTGCACAGACCCATTCCCCAGGGGCAGGACTGCAGTAGTCACACCCACCTCACCACCCCCACCTGACCCCATGGGCTGTGTTACTACGGCCGCCTCCTCCCCCTCCACCCCAGCCAACCTGGATGACTCCTGAGCGTCTTTGGCAATGGATGGCCCCGGTGTTGTCTCACCTGCCCCCACCCCGCTGCTGAAGAGACCACTCCCACCTTCTCCCTCGTGGGCTTACCTCCAGCAGCATTGGCTGATGGTCCCAACGTGGCACCAGCCAGCTCGCTCCCCAACAATGTGCTGTCCAGGGGGCATGGCAGGGCCTTGTGCCTCCGCCTGGTGTACACATCCCTGTTGCCTTGCTGCACATCACTGTCTCCACCCTCTTCTTCCTACACAACTGTGGATAAGGAGACAACTGTGGATAAGGAGAACACAGACATCAGGGTACTGCACCAATGTGTGCGTGGCGACACAAACTTGCACATGAAGTTCAGTAGCAAAGGGAAAAACCATCATCCTCCTCCACAACACACATGTACATGCAATACACATACATGCACATACATGCCTGTCCATCCCAACAGACATTCACATCCGGGGACATAGCACTGTCACAACCTATCAATTGCACATATGACACACACATGCATCATGTGCTCATACACATGTTATGCACACACATCGACTGACAGTCTTCAAGCAGTGCGATGAGCAATCACATCAGAGTACCGTCAACTCCAATCCCACCACATGACTACATCACACATTGAAATGCACTTTTTTCATCCTGCCATGAGTGATGCCCAGTCAAACATTCACATCTTTGACACATACACATTAACACCATGCATGCACATGAGGTCGCCAACACTCCCACATCTGTTACACTTGTCACAGGGGAACGTCTCAGACACATGTAACAAAACATGTGCACGTTGTGAAAGGCAGCAGTACAACACACAATACAAATTAAATCTCACTGAAATTACACATGGTTCACTGCACACATGTAGAGAACTGCCTGGGTCACACATGCAGACATCCGTACAAGAGGCATACTTGCTGTAAGCCTAAGATGCTCTCTCTCAACATACAGGAACATACACATGCACTGTGGAGCCTAGCAACACATGGACACTCACCTGACGACTCCAAATGTTTCTGCAACTCGATGGCGCAGGTGTGCAGCGCCGGGCAGAACTTTTCTAGGAATCGCATGTTGGTGGTGTTGATCCCGCACATGCGCCCTCTCTGGTGGCACTGGCCTGGAGGAAGTGCAGGGCCTTGTTGTGAGTCCTGGATTTTAGGTCCTCCCAGCACTTGTGCACATGTTTGAAGGTGCGGGATGCCACCTCCTGCGCGTTGATGGCATTCACGTTCCCGTCCCAGATCAGCTTACGTCCTTCTTTGCCACGTTGCGTTGGTGCATTGAAGAGGGCATCATAATGCCCCAGGACCTGCTCCACCAGGATGTCAACTTCCTTGGCAGTGAAGTTGACAGCCCTCTGCCTCGCTGCCATGGGGCTGCCACTTACCTCAGAAGATCTTGGTTGAGACATGGCAAACGCCGAGGCAGGTGTGGGTGGGCAAGGTGGTCCTGGGGATGGGCTGTGGAGCGGTGGTGATGGTACGGCACATTGGGAGTCTGGTGAATCAGTTGAGGTGGTCACAGGGCCAAGGAAAGGAGCAGTGGCAATGGCTGGACAGCAGGCACTCAAAATGCAGGGCAGGTGGGCAGCATGCACACACAGTGGGCAGGCAGCAGCAGATGGCTTGGTAGGAGGCAGTTCATGGCAGTAGAAGGCAGGCAAAAAGGCTTGCTGGCAGGATTGTGGATCTTCCGTGTCTATTGAGTGGGCAGCTGGTGATGGTTACATTGTGCATTCAAAATTAGCGTGGACACGTAAAATCAGAGGAAAGGCCCTCAGCTCGTAAATTGCATGACAATCGCTGCATGCTGGCTTTTAGAACACCAGAATCGGGACAAAGAAGTGCATAGAAGCAAATCCGACGGTACGTGTGATTGGGAGTGGACGGACAAGTGTATTACTGAGAATGATGCGGTGCCACGCAATTCGTTCACTACTGTGACAGTAAGAACTTCTTATTTTGGTGCGGGACTTGCCTCTGTGCATACGCGCGTCTACTTTTCTTTTTTCAGAGGCTACCAGTGAGTCACGTACACATTATTCATACTCTGGCGGCCCCTGTGTATTGCATACCTCCATTATTACCATTACAGTAGCTTCCTGGGATTCGCGTACACATTTTTTGTGTTGATGAGTGCCACAGCGTATCGAGTAACACTTTTTCTTTTTACGGGAGCTACCGAGGTGTCACATACACACATTTTTGATTCATGGGGTGCCTCTGCACTACGAGTCCTGCATTTCTTTTCACCAGGGGTAGTATTCAGCCTTGCTGGACCGTAAAAGTATGTTTTCCATCACATACACTGGCCCCTGACTCTGATTGCCCAGGACAATTGCTTGATGTGCCTTCCCCTTCCATTGTACAAGTGCATCTGTACCATGAGTGGGCAGGCCCCAAGTGGGAAAGCTGGCAGAGGGGGCTGGAGACATGCAGCAGAAGCTGCTGTCCCTCCTCCAGGGGTAGGGAACATGCAGAGAGAGCTGTGGCCCCCCCCCCAACAGGGTCAGGGAGATGCAGGGGCATCTGCTGTCCCCTCCCACCAGTGTCAGGGAGCTGCAGGGGCAGCTGCTGTCCCCTCCCCCCAAGGTCAGGGAGCTGAGGGGAAGCTGCTGTCATCCCCCCTGGGTCAGGGACCTGCAGTGGTGGCTGCTGTCATCCCCCCCAGGTACATGGACACCCACAGGCAGCTGCTGTCCATCTCTCAAAGGGTAAGGGACATACCGGGAAAACTACTTTCCCCACCCCCCAGGGTCAAGGACCTACACGGGCAGCTCCTGTTGTCCCCCCACAGAGTCAGGGAGCTGCAGGGGCAACTGCTGTCACCCCCCGCCCCGGGTCAGGGACCTGCAGCGGTGCCTGCTGTTGTCCCCCAGGTACACAGACATGCAGGAGCAGCTGCTTTCCGTCTCGCAAAGGGTAAGGGATGTACCGGGAAAGCTCCTGTCCCCACCCCCCAGGGTCAGGGACCTGCAGCTGTAGAATGACCTCAACCGTCACACCAAATCCAAGATGGGTGCCAACCTCGCGTCTGCTCTGGAAACTTGAGGGGGGGGCCACCTGAGGAGCAGGAGCTCACCCAGCATGAACAGGTCCTGAGCCAGTTCATTCATGCAGATCAGGTGCAAGGAGTGGGAGGCCTGTAAGACAACAAGGCCACGTCCGGTGAGTGACCAAGCTTGTGCATCCTGAGTATGTGGAGGGTAAAAAGATACAAGAAATATGATTGTGTTGCACTTGTGCCTGCATTTGAATGACTGCCCTGGGTGAACAATGTCATGGTGTACTGACTCGTGCACAGTGTACTTTAGAGTGGATATAACTCATGTGTCATACATCAGTTGCACATGGCATTGTGACAGTAGTCATCACCCACCAGCAAACAAAAACATTTTCAACATGCTACCACAACATGGCATCTTTTTAGTAGCATCAGTGATGTCAGTGACTGCTCTGCTAGACAAGTGCTTCTGTCTGAAGCACGGGTTGCACATCATGCAGTGCATGGTGTAAATAGTCCATCCACACATGTACGTAGGTGGTTCCTTGCTACAAATAACGTCCATGAAGACTACAAGCTGGCCTCACAGTGTGCCACGAGTGACATTGCATTTCTCGACACTGTGCACATCCCCGGTGCAGCTATGGCACTGCCCACGTAGTCAAATATTAGCCAGGATTCATCCATGTTAACCTCCCGCACTCAGCACACACTCCATGGGTCCATGCCCCTGTCGCTCTTGTGTGTCACTGTCGCTTCTTCCTATTTCCCAGTGCATGTAATTACAATCTCCACATCACACACCTGGGACTCCACACTCAGGCCATGTCCACATTGTGTGCACTCCCTGTGCCAGTTCTACACTGGTGTGGCATATAATTGCTGTGCACTTGGCTTTGAATATGTGTGTACGTGTACACATTTAATGTAATAGCATGTTACATAGCCACATGACGATGCCCATTTCGTATGTATTTGTCAATAGTTTGCTGTGCCATGGGCCAGAATTTGCTTTCAGAGAACCATATCTGATGTCAATTTGTCCACTGGCTACATGGTCAGGAACATGGGATGTTGTTGCAAGTTTGCATACACCATGATCTGAAAGCTTCTTGTACATGGTGAGTGTATGTGATTTCTGGAATGGTAACAGGCACCGCAATGTGTTGCAGAACAGCATTGTGATACCGATCTATATTGTTGATGCAATTAACATGATTCTTCATGACTTTATATGTCCCTTTGCAGGTGATGAGGCACTAGATGCAGGGGAGGAGGTAGAGGAGGAGCAGGAGTCTTAGCCGGAACAGACCACCAGTGGTGGACGTGGTGTGGCAGCCCATAAGAATCCACTAGTGCTACAGTTTATCCGGGGAATGTCTCGGTTCGACACCGACTCCTATAAATCCAGTAGCTCTGGTGCTGAACTGGATGTCCATTCCTCAATGCTGGCAAAGGTGAGTGCACCAAGTGTTGGAGCTGTTGTTGCCCATGAGTCTGCAGGGGGTCAAGAGCTTAAATCAAAGTGCAAGAGGCAGCCCGCAGGACACAATGGGCCTCATTACAACCCAGGTGTTAAGGGTTTAACGGCGCCTTTGGCGCCATTAACCCTTAACGCCTGATTACCATTTTAACGCCTGCTTTTGGCAGGCGTTAAAATCCAAGGCGCTAACCCGCCTTGGTGCTAATTACGGCACCGTAATTTACGGTGCCGTAATTAGCGCCTTCCCCACTCACATTATGCCCTATAGGGAAAAAATGGGAATGGGGAAGGGTAAATGGGGAATGGGGATTTACCGCCCCACTCACCTTGGAATTTACCGCTTGGGTTGTAATGAGGCCCAATAACAACATGAGATGCAACTATTGAGGCAGACTATCTTGTAGGAAATCTGTGCATCCCGTGAGGTGTTGCATGAGGACCTCTGAGGCTTCATATTGCAGATGCATTCATCAGTGTCTCCCCTGGCCACTGCCAGGGCACTATGTGGTCAACCTCCCTTACCACTACCACCTTCTGATTCTACCCAGGAAGGTGGTCACAGCAGAGACCTGCAACCTGGTCCAAGACAGCCGTGTGGTCCATGAGCCCATGGAGGGATGTTTTTTTCAACATCCACCCATGTGGAAGTTGACGTGCACCCTGCCACTCTCCCCTCCAGGGTGCAGTCCATGGTGGACATTCCCCCCTGGCCAGATGTTGGTATAGCAAATGTGGTTTTACCCTTGACTGGTTGTGCTTTTTTTTCTTCATTTTTATCTTGATTTCCCTTGAAGTGTGCCATTATCTCCTCTAGGACAACACAGGTGCTGTGGTATAAATGCAGGCATGCCTAGTGAAGTAAACTAGGATGTTTGCATGTTTGCATGGTGGTGCACAGGTAATTATAGGTTTGGTGTTCCATTGCACATGTGTGCTGTGTCAATGGTACTTCACAATGGATGTTTTAATGTGTTCTCCCAAGTTGTTTCAGTAATCCATGATGTGGCAGTGACTGCTGTCCCGGGGGAGACACCCTGCACCATTTCATGTCCATGCTCCCCATGCCCTCCGCCAGACACTGTCCTTCCTGTACCATATTAGGAAACACAGTTACTGGTGAAGGTGATGTGGGATTGGCCCCATGCAGACACAGTCAGCGGGTAAGCTTTTTCACTGTCTTGCATGTTGAGCATGCGTCATTGGTGTGCATGTTTGCTGCATGTGTTGGTTGTCTTATATGTCCTTTGCATGCTAACATGCCGGTATGGTAATTTGACTGGTGCTCATGTCACAGTGTTGCCTACCTATGTGTATACCTCTATGGGCGCGCCTACTGTGCTGTATGACCTGTCATTGTACATCTGAAGACCAGGCCGTGTACTCCTTGATCTGTAATTTACTTGGGACCCCCTCTCTGTGTCACTCTCTCTCCCTCTCTCTGTTATGGTACAGTGTACTCTTGGACGCATCACTATCAATTTCCTTTCACCCTGTGGCAACTTGTGTTGCTCTTGCACTGTGTGTTGTATGCATATGTTCTTTCAGTGATCAGGTCAGAACATGTATTTGCATGTTGTTTGTGCTGTTACTCTGCATAGAATTCAATTTAGGTGAAGTGTCTCCCGGTGGTGTGCATCGTATACAAGGTAGGTGAGTTCCATGGACAGGTAAGTGCATGGCATTTGCTAACACTTCTGTTGTATTTGCATGGGAGTGTGGCACTGTGTGTGTTCACTTTGGATAGATTTTGTTCAAACACTATTCCTTGAGGGGGCATTTTTCACAGAGGGGCTATGGTCATGTTCTTCAGATGGATTGGTGGGGCCACTGTTCACTGATTATGTTAACTGTGCTTTCTAACTGTGGGGTGGGCTTTCATGGTTGTTTGGGAGTGTGTAGCATGGTGAACAGTTTGGGGACTGTGGCAGGTACAGATGTTTGGGCTGAGGTGTGGCTCATTGAACTTTTATCATGTCTAAAGAGTGACACATCAGATCCGTAGCATTGTTTGTGGGGTTATAGCTGTTTGTCACATTTGGCGTGTCCAAAGTACAGATCAGCTATTAAGGTGTGCTACAGCATTGTGAAGCCACAAACATGTTGCTATGTCTGATGTCATGTGGGATATTTGGTCTAACAGCACATCACGTTTTGTGTTGTTTGTGGGTTTTCTTTCATTTGTCATGCATGCGGCACCATGGTGTATGCAGCTTCTAGTGCAATGCATCTGGGTGCATGGTGGTGTTACATTAGAATAGATGCAGTATTAGACCATTGGTATGCGGTGTCACTGAAGTCTGCATTGACCATGGTCTGGTGGTTAACATTGTACTTTTAGCATTAATTAATTGTTGATCAATTTATCACTTTGCTTTGTGATATCTGTTTTTGTCTTCCATTTCGGCTCCATCTGTGTGCAGCAATAGATTGTGGCATCAAGCATGGTTCTGGAGGAGGTGCAAGATGTGAGTGGTTCAATGATTGCCAAGACATCCACTGTATATTCTGCAAGAACTCATACCTTTGGTATGCGCTCACAGCACATATGTCTTGCAAATACACATGACTGACTGAACCGACTAGTGACAGGCTATTCAAACACAACCCTCCACACCTCTGCACCCCCTGATACCATCATCCTTTATCATTCTCCTCATTCACTCAGATCTGCCCTGAAGTAGTCAGCAGAGTTGACTACTCCATGAAGGTGTCATCCCTATTGGTGTTCCTTTGCTCCTACAGAACCATGATTGCCAACATCTCCACTGTGAAATGCTCTTGGTGATCTATGCAAACACTCCTTTCCTGGTGTTAAGTTTACATCCTCCATCAAGCACTCACGGTCGCGCATCATCATTACTATGACATATGCATAGCCTTCCTGACCACCAACATACTGGGGAATAGCTTAAAAAACCTTGCGGCAGAAACTGCTTGCCAAGTTGGCACACTCACAAATGGACGCCAATGAGGTAATTCCTGGGGATGTACATGGACACCAGTGTGGACTGAAACTGTCAGGAGCAACAGACACTGCTCTACAGAACTCACATGAATGAATGGTAATATCCATCAATTCATAATGCCCTGCAGTCCTCCTCATCCTTGAAGTCTCATATGCTTTTCACACAGTGATGCATTCCATCCTCATTTTGATGCTTCATGAACGGATAGTGGACTTGCATAGGTCATTCAGAAAATTAATTTCCATAGATACATCATACTGTGTCCTTTCTTCTACCCTACAGCAGCAACCCGTGGCATCATGCAGGTGTCCATTCTTTTTCCATGCATCTTTGACATATACATTTGCCTGCTGCAACGCTTATTTGAACCATTGTAGAACTGATTCATGTGCTATGATGAGGACAGATTACTCTTCATCATTGTTCCTAGTGACACACTTGCACCCTCATTCACCATGTCTGCCTCACAGCCATCCTGGACTGGTGCACTCCAAATAACCGTGGCTTGTGCACCATTTACAAAATTGCATGTCCCAATTGGCTCCACAGCAGCCTACTTCTGGCATTGACTCTGTCCTTCCTACATGGGCTCACTCCTTGCTCACTCATCCCAAGGCAGGAATCTTGGATTCATCTTCGACTACCCCCTTCCCTTACTCCTGCATATTCGTGAGATTGTCAAGGAGTCCGATTTGCAGCTCTTAATGCAGACAGTTAATGTACATATCCACAACATCATGCAGATGGGCAATGTTGCACTTGCTGTGGTTCTCTCCATGCTACACTACTGCAACATCTGACTCCTGAGTGTTCCTTGTTCTACCCTGGCCCCCCTACAGTTTACCAGAAATATGTATGCGTGACTCGTCATTTCACTTAGGGCCAGGGCCAACGTCTCTTCTGCAATATGAATGCTTCAGAGGCTCACAGACTCTGCACGTATTACACTGTAATACCAGTATATCATCCACAGGGGTGTCTGGGTCCTGGTACACTCTTCAACGCTTCCTGATGATATACTACCCTTCTGTACTGCTGCATTCCTCAGGCAACTACTCCCTGTGTGTGATGCACTTAGGTATTGAAAGGGATGGTGCTGGATCCATTTGCTATGTGTGATGCCTTCTGTGTAATAGACTCACTCTCCCCCTGCACATTGAGCAAGTACTCCTTAAGGTCACAGTGATCATGTATTCCTTTCTCTTCTCCACTTCCTTCTACCACTCTATTCTGTGCTATTGATACAGCAGCGTGCATGATGTCCATGTGCCTTATGTGTCCTTGGTGCCCCGACCCCCCACATGTATCATGTGAAGGACTGTGAATATAGTGTACTTGCTCACGATCAGCATCATCACATGACTAATAACTTCCATTAGTGTATTAGTTTCTTGCCTTTTCTGCACAAGATGTTCTCCATGCAGTAATCCCAACCTTTTGCCTTAGCGACCTCACCTGTACACTTGCACGTTGTAAACACTCACAAGGCATTGTGGCCTTGTCTCCCCTTCCAGTGATTGTCATGATTTCTTGGAAGTATTGATTGTCTGATTGATCTGTGTTAGTAAATCATTGTCTACATTGACACTTCCCAAACCTGTTGTCCCGTGTGCCCTTGCAAACATTTTGGGATATTGGATGTATGCTTAAGCAATGTGCAGCACATGTGTTATTTGGTAATGTGCTTCCATGAGTGTGTGCAGTGCAACGTCCCTATAATATGCAGGTCATGGACTGCCTTATCCAGACATTGGTAGTGTTCCAAGGGTGTCCCATGTTTTGTTTTGGTTACATTTGCGGCATATGTGCTGTCTTCACAGATTTATGTGGCATGTGGAGTGAATTTTTCGTTGTGTATGTCACAACGTGTAATGATTGTGGATGTGCTGCATGCACATTTGCTGCATGTCATTGATGGGGACAGGCAGTGTGTGAGAAATTGTTGGGTGTGAGTGTGTTTGTATTGTGTGTTTGAATTGCATGCAGTGTACAGGTGTTTCTGCACGTGTGCAGGGACACATATTGCTGGCTGAATTGGGATTTCTGGTTTGCATGTGTTTCATTTCACTGAGGGGTGCCCATGTGTATTCAAGTATCTTTATGCATTTATGTGGTACATGACAATGTTGCATGTTTTTCTTTGTCTGCAGATCCTTACGGCTGGTAATGAGGGGTATTTCATGTTATGAAATTGAAGTGTCAACTGCGTGGCAAGGGTACAGGTAAAATGTTCTTTTAGATTGATTGTTATGTAAGATTACATTTTTAACCAGCATGTTAGTTGTTGACATCCACCCATGCAGGTTGTGTACACTACAGTGTGTATGGTGCACAGGGTTCAGGGATCAAACTATGGTTGTGGTTAACCTCATTACTTTTTTACCCACCCATCCGACTTGGACCTCAAAAGCTTTCATTCTTCTATGGCTCTTTCAAACTGTGGTACTAAACAGGGATGTGAGCTATCCCCCTTATGATTCTACGTGTACATAGCTTACTTTGCACGTGTGATGAGCACTTTCGCCTCCGGATTCAAGTGTTATGTGGATGACCAGTGCTTTATTTCAGGCTACCCTCAGCCGCCTCATCTTCATCACTCATATCTGACTGTCTGTCCATGATTCAGTCATGGTGTGCTACAAATACCTCTGCCTTGACGCTAGCAGGACTCTGTTTATTTGCATTGTGGTCCCAGGACCAGCTTTCACACTCACTCTATGGCCAGACTCCCTTGGCCCTAAAGCCACGACCGCCTGCACAGATATTTATGATTGTGGTTATGTTCGCCTCAATGCTCTCCTTCTCATGTCCCATTTCAGTCATCTCTTGATGACTGCAACTATCTGCTACGCCTCCTCTGAAGTACTGCACTGTTTCTCACTTTCCCCCAGCAGATCACTGTCTCCACAACCCTGATTTTAGCCAGGCTGCACTACTGCAACTGCCTCTTGCTCGAACTCCGTGCTTCTAATTCACACCCTCTGTGACTCATTCAGAACAAGACCGCAAGGATTATGCTTGGCCTCAAGACCAGGGACCACATCTGTCTGCCACCGATTTGCATCCTCTGGCTAGACATGGATGAAAAGGTCGATTTGAGAAAGTATGCATTGTACACAGGGCTTTCTGGGGCCTGTGTACTACCTATCTGCAAATAATCATACCTCAGTGCTGTCTCTCCAGAGCCATATCATCATCTTAATCCAACCTTCTTCAGGGGAGCCAGTTCTGGATGCAGATTTTTTTAGGGAGATCTTTATCCTCAGCAGGGACCACCCTCTGGGATACACTTCCTGCCACCCTCTGTTTGGGGCCTCATATCTCTAAGTTCCTGGAACTCCTCAGGAGTTTCCTCTTCTGCTCTTCCTTCTCTCTCCCTCTTCCCTATTAAGCGATCCCTCTGCTCTCTCACTCTCTCCATACTTTTTTCCTTGCAGCTTGATGACTGGCTACTTGATGTGCCTCAGGGTCTCACAGCCCCTGTCACCCCTGGCAATGTTTTATGCACTTGCCTCCGGGACCTGAACTAGTGTCATCATCACTGCACTTGGCGAATGACCCTAGAGAGTTGCATCTCTCTGCACTGAGCCCCGCCTCCACTGACTGGACACACTTGGACCACCGTTGAACTTGTTTCCACCCTCCAAATACCACTCCTCTGTAAACGTCTGTGCACTTGCTCCTTCTGATTGCACCATGCCTGTACAGTGTCTGTTCCACACTGTCCTTGTACCCTGCATGGTGGCACATTCTGTAGATTAATCATCGAACATAATCATTGTTTCCACCCCTGTTGATTGTATGACATGCACAGAGTCGACCTGAAGAGGTGAGAATGTTTGGCATTAGTGTCTATTTGACTGTGTCTAACATGCATGCATGTGCAGGGCCATTTATGCTCACCAATGAGCCCTGTGTTGTCATGCCTCCCAGCTTCCAGGGCCCAGTGTAGGGGTGACATTCTGAATATATAACTATCATGGGTGGAGCCAGGATAGTTTGCATAGACAGAAGTAATGATGATTTTGGCATCACATACAACCTGAACATTGATGGAGTGCCAGTGTTTCCGGTTGTGAAATATATGCTCTGTTGCCCTAGGTGGACGTAGAGCAACATGGGTGCAATCAATGGCACCAAGCGCTTTAGGGAAGTGTGCCACCCCTTAAAAATCTTGAACCACTGCCTGCCTTTTAGCAGATGTTCTGGCATATAGATGTGCTAGCGGACTGAGGGACGTGCAGTCATTATTGCCAACACCTGGTGTAGGTAGAGTGACTGCGTGGCCTGTGAAATGCCCCCAACTATGGCAGTGGTCCACTGGAATGACCCAGTGGACAAAAAATGCAGTACACAGAGCACTTTTTGCAAGGGGCTCAGTGCTCGGGAGCGCAGGGTGGGTGATCTAAGGTCATTGTCCCACTCCGTGACCAGGTAAGATAAGAGGGGGGAACCCATAGCTGGCATAGACCTGGTCGTCCGGCATCCCAAAAAGGGTGGCCCTTGGCCATCCTCCTCCTCCTACGTTGTCCCACGATCACTGCTGCATCAAACAGTACATTCATCGTTCCAGTATATGTGTGTTTGTTGATCGCGCATGCTTTTTATGCATTTATTTGTGTGCGCGCTTTAATGTTTACGCCTGCTATTGCGTGGCGTAGCTGTTTCGGGATTTGCACTTATTTTGCGCGCCGTCGATCCCTGTTTGAATCCATGAATATGGTTTCTTTGAGCGCGTATGGGCTTTGCAATTGTTTGACTGTGTAACGTTCCTCGTAACGCCCACATTTTCGCTTGTTGTTCCCCATTCCACATGTTACACCCCCTTTTTAGGTGGCTGTGCAGACCCGGGCGGCCCTTCGCTTGGGGTCTCGCGCAAGGCGTTCGTGCTGTTGCATTTACATGTCGGACAGGCGTGGATTCCTCGCAAGTCCCAGGTAAGCCCTACACATTGAGTTTCATGAATCGACGCAATATTTTCTGTGCAATATATTCCAAGAATCGTGCCCTATATGTCCCATCTTACCTCCATCCTGTGAAAATAGGCTCTTGAAGTTCTGCTATCTCATTTTAGAGCCTTCAGCCTTTATTCTCTTCATCCAGGGACGTCATTTAGGGGTCGCCAGAGGTCGCAAAAGCGACCTCTGAGGTCTCCCTTGCGACCTCTAAGGAAAAAAAAAGAAAAAAAAAGTTGTTCTTTTTTTTGTAATGCAAGCTCCTGGGCTGTGGCCAGCACCATGTGGCTCTTAACTTCTGGAGTGGCTGGCTTTCTTGTTCCGGCCACTTAAACAAAAGAAGAAAAATAAAAACAGGAGTGCCACAAGTCTAACACTTTCAGCACTGACCCTAAATAAGAAAGAATAGGAATAGGAATACCAAATAATGTGTCTTTCTGGATTTCTATACAATAATTGCTAGACTCATTAAAGGTTTATTTAAGACACACTTCAGTGGGGGAGTAACTGATTTAGTCTGTTCTTAAACACCTCAACTCAGCCTTTCATCCTTCTAAGGTCGATAAATGAGTACCAACACATGTTGGGTAATATTGGGTGTATATTATTTCTATATAAAGCGCTTAAGAACAAGTGCTATGTAATAACACATCATTACCATTTGGTCATGGACGTCTGCTTGCATTCACAGTAATTTGGTAATATGGGCCTATACACACTGATCTTAACGATACGTATGGCGAACCATTCTTGTATGAAATGTACATCACATTATAGTGATATCGTAACCATATTTTTCGTAGTTTACAATGCTATGTGATGCCACTTCCTGTTTTGTCAACGGGTGAAAGGTCGTGCTCCATTGCTTCCTGCGATATCACTTTCGGGTGGGGTCAAATGACATCACTTCCGGTGATGTCATCAGGGGTTCAAGGGTTGTGTGATGTCAATTCCGCTACCCCAGGCATTTTGGTGAATGACGTCCCTGTCTTCATCACTTCAAAACCAAGCAGACAGCTGCAGTTATTATTACTGAGTAGTTTGGTATGGGAAATAATTGATGATTTATTATATAGTCAATACTTATCACGCTCGCGAATTATAAGAAAGACAGTTATACAATAAATGTTGTGTTACATTATGTAAATATGCTTGTATACTGTGCCAAATAACCACCGTAACAGTATCAGAGTCCCTAGGCTTCACGATGAAATCATTATTTCGGTGTCAATATTGTGTTTTAGAACATTGTGATGTCAATGCATTTAGAAAAGTACTTTTCAGAATCAAAGTAAAAGTACTTTTAAGTGCAGTAATGCTTGCCTACTTAAACTCGACTTCGATCAAATGCAAAGCAATATTTTGCCATTTCAACAAAATCATGGTGGAAGTGAAAGTAGGATCACATAACCTTTGACCACTCTGCGACGTTACAGGATGTGGCCTCACATTATGCGTGATCTTGATGTAGATTTAAACAATCTTTTCTGAAAGCCGAAGGCTGCAGCGTGTTAATAATATACAGCAATCGATAACGGACACCCCACCCAGCACCCCGCTGCTAAACCTTGTAAAAGGAGAAGGCATAAAGGCCTTTACAGAATCATTAACTAGACTGTGTAAATCACAGGGATTGCAAAGGAGTTCCCAGGGGTTACAGAGGGCGTCATGAGGGTAGGAATGGTACCCCAGCTGCCTCCAAGTGACGCCCGTGCATGTGATTAAAGCACATGAGTGGATCATTATCAGTTTCATGCTGCCATTGCTGAGTAGAAGAGTGTGGCTGAGGGGCACAATTACACGGCAGTGTGCTTTTCTGCCTCCTCTTGACCTATCCAGCAAATGCGGCATTGTAGTGTTGATATGGGCCTGCATTCCGACTCTTGTTACGTGTGATACAGGAATTTGCAAACCATTGTCCCCTAAGCTTAACACGGGGCTGTCACGTGATCTCCACTTTGTTTAAACATGATAAGCCCATATTCGGTTAAATCGGGGTATTTGTTTCTAGAAATACGCTTTCATAATGGGCGCATATTGTCACTTTGTGTTACTTTACTGGGATTTATATGATGCACTGCTGCCAGTTGCATGGTCTCCATTCACTCTGGCGGATCTGAAAGATGGAGGGTAGAGTAAGTAGGTAATTGTAGGGAGAAGGAACATGCAAGCTAGCTTTGCTTTTATGTTGATGCATACAGGCTGGAAGTGCTATGAGCTCTGCTTCCAGCTGTTCTGTGCCAAGAGCACAAAGGTGTTCATGACCAGGGGGGAGGCTTGTGTGGCCCCCCTCTGATAGGATGCTTTGGCCAGGACAGATGCGCAGTGTTCGGTTTTCGGTGTCTTGTATTCAATTGATGTGTGAGGGTTGTTTATTTTGTATCCAGTTAGTGTGTTTCAACATAAACTTTGAGAATGTTACTGCAAGGAGAACCGGGGTTGACTGGTCTATAGGGAACTCGGGAAATGTCCCGGTAGGCCTCTGCAGCTTGGACCTCTTATGTGGTAACCCATTTTATTTCAACACTTTCTCATAGGAAAGGGGTTGGGCTTGCTGAACATGTGTAATAATTGGCCACTTTGAAAATAATTTCCAGGGCATCTTTTGGGTCCCGGTCCACCCCTGCAAGGAGATAGCCCTTTTTTCATACTCAAAGGTAATTTTTACATTACATATAACTAATAATTAATTTTTTGGTGAACTTTTTTTATTTTTTGATAGTGATGGAAATATAACAGCCAAAAATGGTTCACCACAGAGCTCCATTTATTGAAGAAGGAAAAACGGACCTTGGAGAGAAAATGGATCATAGATAAATCTGTGGATAGTAAAAATAATTGGAAAAGAAAGGACAAGGAATATAGAGACAAAATTAAGGCAGCTAAGTCCGATTTTTTCAATTCTGAAATTGAGCATGCAGATAACAAGACTAGCAAACTCTTCGATATTCTGAAGAGTATTGAAAAACCTGCAACCCTCACCCCCCCCATTTACGCCCACAGAGGAGGATTGTAACATGGTCTTAAATGCCTTTCAAGCCAAAACGGAAAAAGCACGACAAAATATCATCAAGGCCAGAACTTCCGTTAAACAGGACACTCGACCCACAGAAGTGGAGGCAACTGTCAGAGAACAGCTCTTTAAATTTGACCCCATTTCAGAGGCAGATCTGCTAGAGGTGTTGAATAATATGAAACCTACCACCTGTGTAGAAAACATTTTACCACCTAGTATCATCCTACAACACAAAGACATTTTCGCTCCTATTCTCCGGAGAATAGTGAATGCATCTTTTCATGAGGGCACAGTGCCCAGAGATCTGAAGAAAGTCACCATCACCCCACTTGTTAAAAAAGCTGGCCTGGATCCTAAGGACCCAGCAAACCTTCGCCCAATAACTAACTCGAATTTCATTCTTAAACTATTAGACAAGGTAGCAACACAGCAACTTCAACACTTTGTAGAGAACCAGGAGGTTTTGCACCAGCAGCAATCAGGCTTCAGAGCGTCCTATAGTACTGAGACAGCGATGCTGGACCTGCAGAATCGGATGCTGAGTTTGTTAGACAAGAATAAGTTAGGGATGCTGATGCTCCTAGACCTAAGTGCCGCTTTCAACCTGGTGGATCATCATCTTCTCATCAAGGCACTTAGAGAGAACGTGGGCTGTTCCGAAGGAGCCATTGATTTGCTTCTGTCATTTCTATCTAACCGCCAAGCCAGAGTCCATTGGGGTAGCAGTTTCTCTGATCCCTGTGACATTCTATTTGGAGTTCCCCAAGGGGCCAGCCTGTCACCGATGCTGTTTAATATATATATGCGCACACTGTGCAGCTTATTGGTGGAAGCAGGAGTGTTGTTTCCGAATTACGCGGACGACACCCAACTCATATTGGAATTGGGGGGTAGTCATCATGCCACGGATAGCGAAGTGATTGCAAGGGTTTACAAGACAATAGACGACTGGATGCAGGCAAATTGGATGTGCCTGAATGACTCAAAAACCGAACTGATGTTGTTTGCCCCCAGATTGGCCAACTGAGGACTGGAACCAGAGTACAATTCTTTCCAAATCAAGAATGCCACTATTCTGGTGGCCCCTAAAGTGAAAACCCTGGGTATGATGGTCAATTCTGCAGTCGATTCTCATGCCCAGACCAGCTATCTTCAAAAAAATATGGCATATTATCTCAGGCTAATGAAAGCAATTAAGCCGTTCCTTAATGAAGGCACTATGGCCACAATAGCCAGAGCCATCATTCTATCACGGCTCGACTATGGTAATGCTCTGTTAGGGGCCTCATCCAAGGACCTATCCAGCTGCCAAGTGATCCAGAACAATGCGGTCAGGTTAGTTAAGAATTTGAAGAAGAAAGACCATGCTACTGCAGATAGATTATCTCTGCACTGGCTTAGAGTAGAGGGAAGCATAAAGTTCAAGGCTCTCTGTTTGGTACACAAGGGCCTTTATGGCATAGCTCCAGACTACTTGAAAAAGAGCTTAGTGCTCTACACACCCAGGAGAAGATTACGCTCGGAGGGAAAGTGCCTTTTGACTGTACCTAAGTTCAAGTTGAGATCTGGGTTGGGTAGATCCTTTCTGGTGCTGGCTCCTAAATTGTGGAACAGCGTTCCTGAAACTCTAAGGTCTGAATTAAATCACCTTGTTTTCAGGAAGTGGTTGAAGACACACCTTTTTAGATGATGAATTGCGGGAAAGCAGTGTTCAGGGTCATTCGTCAGGCCGCAGTAATTGTTATTTAATGTCTGTCGTGCAGCTGCTGTGTTGTAAGTGTAAGCGCCCTGATGCCCTCGGGCTACCGGCGCTATACAAAAATAAAATACATACATACATACATGCATACATATGACAATGGGATGCATTTGTGGTAGTGCATTATTTATGTTAAATGTTTTTTAGTAGTATAAACTCCATCCCCTGCCCACCTCACGGTGTGGATCACGTGCCTGAGTCACATGACTCTTTTTCTGGAAGAGGACTCCAAAACTGGCTCCTACACCTCGCCACGTTTACCATCAGCATACTGGTGCCTGTGGAAGTGGGCTTCTGACTCCGGCCGCTCCACAGTTGTTCCTGGTGCCAAACTTTATTTTCATAACCACCTCATGATGAGGAACACATGACATGGTCATGTGACCCCATTTCTGGACACCAGCTGTTCGACCTCGCTGCACTTACCATCAGTGTCTGGTGCCCGTGAAAGTGGGTTTGTGGCCCGTGCGGCTCCACAGCTGTTCCTGGTGCTGTGATTCCTGGTGAGCCACTCCACCCTGCCCACCTCAAGGCATGAATCATGTGACTGGGTGCCTGTCGAAGTGGGCTTGTGAGCCCTGCTACTCCGCAGCTGGTTCAGGTGCCAGGCTTAGCAGCAGGCTGCTCCGTTCGCCCAGCCACCTCACGGCACGAATCACGTGCATGGGTCATGTGATGACATTTCTGGCCATATTTGAAAGGGCAAACAAGAGAAGGGGTTCTCTTGTTCGACCTTTCAAACTTACGGCTTCTTACCCACTCAAGACTGTACCATGCCTACCCTCTCCTTCAATCAGGGACACTGTAGGCCTTCTAGCTGCCTGTCTGTTTCATTCCAGGCATGTAATACACACTACATCATCTGCTGGCTTGTTTTACATTGCCCAGTCGGAACTCATACTCTGTCTTTTTCTCTACTCATGCATGCTTTTATTCCAACCCATTACCCTTTCTGATCTCTCTCTCCCTCTCTCTCTCTCTCTCTCTCTCTCTCTCTCTCTCTCTCTCTCTCTCTCTCTCTTACTCGCTTTCTCTCTCTCTCTCCTTCTCTTTTCACCCTCGCACTTGGAATGTATCCAATCTCATCCTGGTTCCTTCAACCAAAAATACATCGTCCATTTCAATTGCTCTATTTAATGTTCACTCTATTAGTAATAAGTGACATATAATCTATGATACTTTTTTTTCGCCTTCATCTACAGTGTCTTTGTCTAACAGAGGCAAAAAAGAAAGGTGATGGCTGGAAGGTTTTTAATTTTTTAATTGATCATAACCACGGGTAAAGCTCTGGACATCCCTCCAGACCATTGTTTTTCAGACTGCCAAGCCATTACAGAAGGGGAAAAATTATCTGCAAATCAGGCTTGGTCCTACCCCAAAAGGGGCAGTCCAGCCCGAACTGCTAGGTCATATCCCTTCTGCACGAGACCACAAGCATCCCCAGACATGTTTCAGCCTTGTTGGGCGTCATCAGTGAGGAGTAGCTTGGGTCTCTTGGCCCGGCAGACTCGGGACCCACGTCTGGGCATACCCATCCCACTTGGGGTGACTTTAGCAAAAAAGAAAGGTGATAGCTGTAAGGTTTTGAATTTGTCATAACCACGGGCAAAGCTCTGGGCAACCCTCCAGACCATCGTTTTTCAGCCTGCCAAGCCATTACAGAAGGGGAAAAACCATATGCAAATCAGGCTTGGTCCTACCCCAAAAGGGTCAGTCCAGCCCGAACTGCTAGGTCACATCCCTTCTGCACGAGACCACAATCATCCCCAGACATGTTTCAGCCTTGTTGGGGGCATCATCAGTGAGGAGTAGCTTGGGTCTCTAGGCCCGGCAGACTCGGGACCAACGTCTGGGCATACACGTCGCACTCGGGGTGATTTTAGCAAAAAAGAAAGGCGATGGCTGGAAGGGTTTGAATTTATCATAACCACGGGCAAAGCTCTGGGCAACCTGCCAGACCATCGTTTTTCAGACTGCCAAGCCATTACAGAAGGGGAAAAATCATATGCAAATCAGGCTTGGTCCTACCCCAAAAGGGGCAGTCCAGCCCGAACTGCTAGGTCATATCCCTTCTGCACGAGACCACAAGCATCCCCAGACATGTTTCAGCCTTGTTGGGCATCATCAGTGAGGAGTAGCTTGGGTCTCTAGGACCGGCAGACTCGGGACCCACGTCTGGGCATACCCATCCCACTCGCAGTGACTTTAGTAAAAAAGAAAGGTGATGGCTGGAAGGTTTGTTCCCTTCTGTAATGGCTTGGCAGGCGAAGAACGGTGGCCTGGAGGGTTGTCCAGAGCAATGCCAGTGGTTAAGATTCATTCTCAACCTTCCAGCCATCATCTCTTTGTTTTTGCTTTGTCACCCCGAGTGGGACAGGTATGCCCAGACGTGGGTCCTGTTCCTGCTGGGCCTAGAGACCCAAGCTACTCCTCACTGATGAGCCCCAACAAGGGCGAAACATGTTTGGGGATGCTTGTGGTCTCGTGCAGAAGGGATGTGACCTAGCAGTTTGGGCTAGACTGCCCCTTTTGGGGTGGGGCCAAGCCTGATTTGCTTATTGTCTTCCCCTTCTGTAATGGCTTGGCAGGCGAAGAACGGTGGTCTGGAGGGTTGCCCAGAGCAATGCCAGTGGTTAAGATTCATTCTAAACCTTCCAGACATCACCTCTTTGTTTTTGCTTTGTCTAACAGAAACCTGGCTCCAACTCTCTGACTCAGTTTCCTCTGCTTCTCTCACCTCCTCCAGTACTATATTTGCCATGCCCCTGCACTTCTGGCATCGGGGTGGTATGAGTCTCCTTTTCCATTCATCTTTCTCGCTGTCTCCTCCACTCCTTTTCTCCCCTCTCTCTCTTCTATTGAGTACTATTTCGCCTGTACCAGCAGGCCATTCCTTTCATTGTGCCTCATTAGGACCCTGACGGTAGCCGTGCCCTTATTAAGGGCACTGCTACCGCCGGTAATGATTTTTTACCGGGGCCCAGAAAAGGGCAATAACCGGGTCATGCCGACCTTGGCGGACCCGGTTATTGCCCTTTCCTGGGCTCAGGAAAAAACCATTCCCCATTCCCATTGAACCCCATAGGGCTCAAAGGGAATGGGGAGGGTGCTAACAATGGGCCCGTTAATGATGGGCCCGTTGTTAGCATCCTGGACTGCTAGCGGGTCCCGCTAAGGATGCCTGGTAAGACCAGGCGTTCCTTAGCGGGTCCCGCAGCAGTCCTCGTGATAGGGTAGCCTGTAATGAACAGTGCCGGTCCCATACCTAATGAGGCCCATTGTCTTTCCTGATTATCAGCTGCCCGGTCCTCTCTATTCTTTCTGTGAAGAACTTGATTCTCTGCTTTCCTCAATCCTACCTCTTGATTACATGTTTACCTTACTCAGTGACTTCAATGTCCACCTTTCTACTATTCATGCTTCCACTTCTTTCCTTCCCATAATTCAATGTTACCATGTTCTGCAATATCCTACACCTCTTTCTCATGCTTCTGGATCATTTCTTGATCTAATATTCTCCTCTCATTCCCCCAATTCGTCCATCCCAGCACCAACGTTCTTTTGTTCCGATCATTCCCTTCATAAGTTTTCCTTTTTTCCCCCTTCCCTCCCCTCTCCTTCATCCCCTTGCTCTACTTTTTTCCATCATATTCTTAGTCACTTTAATACTGAGCAACTCATCAATACACTTTCAGATACAATTCCCCCTTCTGACTGTTCCCACCTCTCTCCTAACACAGCATTGCTCTCTCAGCTGCGGTCTCCTCTTCTCTTGACTCTCTCCATCCTGCACCCCGTTTCAACCTTCGTGTAAACCCACACATCCCTGGTTGTCCCGCCACCTCCTGGCCCTTTGCTCCTCACTTCATTGAGCCGAGAGGCGTTGGAAAAAAATCTAAGGTGCCTGTGGATCATCACTCTTTAAGCCTCTACTCTACTTACTGTTGAAAAAGATTACTATTTTGATATTATTCTCTGATTTTCTCCAGACCCTCTGTCATGCATGCTGGACGCTACGCTCGTAGAACAGCTAGACCGTTCTACTCCAAATGGAGGCTATTCGATACGTTACCGGGAAAACGACGTTTACACTTTTCACGTCGCTAATCTCACGTGACTTTTGCTTCGTCACGTGAACTACGGTATCACGTATTTAAGCAGCGTAGAAACTTCACTCGCTGCTTCTGATCGTCTCTATTGGCGTCGTGTAGCTGAACCTCTGATCTACATCCTGGTATATTCCTACAGCTACTTTTGGGCCTTCGATAGCGTGTGTTCCGCCACACGCTGATTCCTGGAGCTATCCCTTCGCGTGCTATTCCACACGCGCTCTTCGTCTGCAAGTGCGGCCGGCCCAGGCTGCGTGAATCCTGCCCGCGTGTAAAATCCACACGCGCTCTTTGTCTTCATACGCGGCTGGCCAAGGCTGCGTAAAACCTGCCCGCGTGTAACATCCACACGCGCTCTTCGTCTTCAAGTGCGGCCGGCCCAGGCTGCGTGAATCCTGCCCGCGTGTAAAGTCCACACGCGCTCTTTGTCTTCATACGCGGCTGGCCAAGGCTGCGTAAAACCTGCCCGCGTGTAACATCCACACGCGCTCTTCGTCTTCAAGTGCGGCCGGCCCAGGCTGCGTGAATCCTGCCCGCGTGTAAAGTCCACACGCGCTCTTTGTCTTCATACGCGGCTGGCCAAGGCTGCGTAAATCCTGCCCGCGTGTAACATCCACACGCGCTCTTCGTCTTCAAGTGCGGCTGGCCCAGGCTGCGTGAATCCTGCCCGCGTGTAAAATCCACACGCGCTCTTCGTCTTCAAGTGCGGCTGGCCAAGGCTGCGCGAACCCTGCCCGCGTGTAAATCCACACGCGCACGTTGTCTTCACACGCGGCTGGCCCAGGCTGCGCGATTCCTGCCCGCGTGTAAATCCACACGCTCACGTTGTCTTCAAACACTATTTTCTTCTAACTCCTGCATCTGTGGAATTAACAGAAGGATTGATCCCTAAGTGGGAAGGAAGCCTTTCAAGGATTATTGGAAGTGACTTTGAACTGAACTTTGGACGCTATCCTGTGGTGAATTCAACCCGTATCTAGCGTGAGCCTCGTTCCGTCCGGGATAAGTCTCCCTTACTAATTTTCCCTTCCCTGTCGTTTTGTTCTTCATTTCAAATCCATCAAGAGACTTCTGGATTGTTCTACCCAGAGATACAGGTCAGTGTGATCATTCCTGTCATTATCTAACTCATCATACTCAGGTTGGAGCAGTTATTCATGATACTTTAATTTGTCCTAGGCTGGATTACTATACCTTACCCACGCCCTTTCCGGTGATCCATCGCTCTGCCTGTTTTATCAGCCAGAGGGTTGTATCATTTGGAAGGTCTTTGTTGACTTCACTACTATCAAGTCGGGTGAACAGGGATCCGGAAGACCCTACCTCCTGTATCCTTTTGAATATTGTATCCTTTTCGGTTGATACTTTGGTGCATTCTGACACCCTCATTGTCTATTTCAACGTTTGAACTGCATTCTCTTTCCATCTCGTCCTGGCTTCTCCCTATCCTCCTCTCTTAACCCTGCTGATTTTGCTCAATTCCTCACTGATAATTTCTCCTATGTTCATCCATTCAAGTTTCACCTCCCTCTCCCAGCCGGTATCAAGTTATTCCCCCATCCACACAGACTTGACTCTCTCCTATTTTTCTTCACTTACCGTTCTGACTGTGACACTGCTCTCTACATTGTTCGGGCTCACCCTACTGCTTCCCCTCTCAATTTCCTACCTTCCTCTTTGATACCTAAGGTTTTCCCCTCTCTCATTCCTTTTCTTACCATGTTCCTCCATCTTTTCCTCTCCACTGCTTGGTTTTCTTCCTCCTGCAAACTAACTGTGAACACTCCCCCCCACATTCTTAAAAAACCTTCTCTTGACCCATCCATTCCTGCTAATTTCCCTTCTCTCTTCTTCCATACCTGTCCAAAATTCTTGAACACATAGTCTATACTCAAGTTTCTATCTTTCTTGATCATCGTTCTCTGCTTTCTTCACTTCACCGTGAATTCCTTCCTTGCCACTGCACTAAAACTGCTCTTTTCAGTGTCACAAACTCCCTACTTTCTGCTCATCATGATAAGCACTCTTCTATCTTTATTCTACATGATCTCTCTGCTGATTTTGACACTGTGGATCATTATCTACTTCTTTCTTCTCTCGCTTCTTTGGGTTTTTCTGGTTTGGTACTGACTTGATTTCAATTCTACCTCTCAAATCACTCTGTCATTTTCTTGGGCTGGGAAGCTCTCAGATATTTTCCCTCCTCAGCACGATATACCCCAGGGTTCTGTTCTCTGTCCACTTCTTTTCGCCCTCTACACCTCTTCCCTTTCTGATATTATCACCTCTTTTGAACTTCAATGCCATTTCTAGGACAACTCGCAAAACTATCTGTCTCTTCTTTCTCTGACACTATTCATTCAACCATCACTGCCTGTCCATGCATTATTGGATGCATTATTGCTTCCTCCATCTCAACCCTGAAAAAACTGGAATTCTCTTCTTCCCTTCTACCACCCCTGCTATTGCCCCATCCGCTTCTGACATTTTCATCCCCCTTTACTTATTCCTTCCTCCTTATAAGCCTGCAATCTTGGTGCCTCTTTTGACTCCACCCTTTACTTCTCAACTCACATTGCCCACAGTGCACGCTTCTGTCGCCTTCAATTCTTAAACATTTGCAAATCATGTCCTTTTTTTACCTTTCTAGCGACCAACCTTCTTATTTCCCTTATTGTTTTATCTTGCCTTGACTATTGTTCTGCGCTACTCATTTTCTCTCCCTACCTTTTGAATCCCACAACTGCGCTCTATATTAAATTCCTTTATCTCTTTTTTCTCTCTATCCCGATCCCTCAATTACTTCTTCGCACCTTTCCATTTCCTGGCATTCATACAATCGGGCTTCTCTTCCACTTCCTAATTATTGTTTTTAAATGTCTTCATGGACTGACTCCTCCTTGTCTTACTTTTCTGTTCACTTTATGTTCCTACTCCTTCCTAACGTTCGCAGTCTCTCTTTCTTCTGACAGTTTCTAAGCCTCTGAGCGCATTTTCACATTACTGTCTCCCAACGCTGGAATTCCTTTTGCCTTGCTATATGCTCTTCGAACTTTCTAGAGTCCTCTCCCTTTTGAATTCTCACATCCTCTTGTCTTAACTTCTCTCCCTGTTGGACATTTTCTCTTTGGTATCCTTAATTATTGTACCACAATCTAATGTATTTTTGTCAAAGAGCTTTATAAATTCAGTAAATACAAATACAAATGCAAACTTCACACCCATTAATCAATGTGAATGTTTTTTTTTTTGCAATAAAAAGGTTTATTGGGAAAGTGTAATTCGCTAAATGAATGGGTGGACAAAAAAGAAACCTGTTGGTTTAATTGGACAAACCCAGAACAATTTGCAAGTTTGTGACGGTGCAAAATGTGGGTCTTTGCACAATTACACTACAGGAAAAAGCTTTGCACACACCTAGTTCAAATGTCAGGAATGGAGGATGCCTCGCACGTGATTTGGAAGATATGGCATCATTGTTGCAAAATCATAGGGGTCTCTGAACAAGTAACATGATTTGTCTTCATACATCCTTTCCTCCTAATAAAATTACAAGTGTGTAAAAACTTGAAATCAGTGTAAAAAGTCCCAGAGCAAGAACAAGGCGAACAATTGCTACATATGACGATTCCTAAAGACTGCATTTGTCATGAGTTACTGTGCTGCAGAATAGGCCCCACTACGAGTTTTGCAGAATTACCCAGAATATTCTTGGAACCTATTGTCATTCACAATTATGGTGGTAGATTCTCCATATTTTGACATTTTGTATCAGTACCCAGCGAGGATCAATGAGATTGTAACAAGCAAGCTCATTGGCTCTCGGCTGGTTGTGACCTGCCTGACAAATCCATTGTCGGGCGGTTGCTCTGCGTCCTGGCCGCTATGGAAAGGGAAAAGAGATTACAAGTAGTCTCTTCTCCCCCCTTCCATGACGGCCATCTTTTCTGTTTACTTTTTTTCAATGGCCGCCATGGAAAGGGAGAACGGACTACATGTGGTCCCTACGCCCCCCGCCATGGTGGCCATTTTCTTTTCTTTTTTTCTCGAGTTCAGAAACAGTTTCAACACTGTTTCTCAACTCGTGATTCATAATGGGGTCCGATGGTACTCCACCATTAATCAATAGAACCCGAGGAGGGGGCATTACCCCAGTAGTAATGCTCCCCTCCTCGGCTTCTATTGCTTAATGGTGGAGTCGCATCGAGCTCTCTTATGAATTAAAATTAACACTAATGGCAAATGTACTAGAGATAATGCCTCCATATTTCTGAAGCATATATGTGACTAACCAGAGACTCAGGGTATTTCCCAAATTACATCCAAAATCAGAATATGGCTTGGCAGTAAATATGGTTATAAATTCCTTACTGCCATGTTTTCCTGCTAGCGCCATAAAGAGGCACATTATGCAACCATCAGTTCCCTGAAGGACTTGAGTCCTAAATAAAAACGTGGGGGGACTGTGACACATGTATGGGAAAGTGAGGTCACATGAAGTGAGCATTGGAGCCATTTTACTGTGTCTTGATATCACTTCATCTGGTCCTGCGGCTAACAGCATCAACTGCATGACCTGGGTTCGAGATCCAGCAGTGCAAGAGGAAGAAAGGTGGGTGAAGGGCATGTATGTATTTTTTAAAATTTCTTAAAAACACAAGGAGGGGTGAGGCAGCATCCAGCCTCTCCAAAAAGTGGCGTGGTCCCTCGACTTGAGACCTGGTTCCCTGCTGGTTTCTGTGGAAGATGAGTGATGTACGATATTACCCAAATCTCAACTCCCGTTGGTGCAAGAGACTTCGAAGATGGTTCATCAGAAGGTTGAGTGTCTCAGAGTGAGGTCGCAGGGAAAATCATAAGCATGGTCTCTTCTGGCACCCACGAGTAGAAATGATTGTCTGGAGTCTCTTTAGGTGGTTAACAGTTTTAGTCACTGCCCGTTCCTGAATTGGTGTGGCCTTTTTTGTAGCCCACCCTGGGTCAACACAGGTAATTGAAAGGACAGACAAGCAATGCTTGCTCCAGACAGGGCACAGCAACACCTTAGTCTAAGGTATGCACATCCTGTCTTCTTTTAAAACGAATGGTACATTGCGACGTCACATTGAGGTGGGCGGGGCAAAGTATATTAGTCCGCTCAAGATACATATTGAACAAAGCAAACAGCATTCTGGAATTCCAAGTTATTGAATGGTACTTAGAAAAATATAAAATAATTAGGGCCCTTTACCACATAACTGCTTGTTGGTAGGTAAGTAAATACAAACAGACTGCAGTGTTTTTCCTGCCAAAGAGCAAACCCTTGCAGTTCAGCCAGGTCCAGTTGTGTAAGTTTAGGAATTGTGAAGGGCTGCAGTTGGTTTAAAAAGACCCGTTGTGGTTTGTTCAGCTATGCATACAGGATGGAATAAAATGCATGTCTTACACAAAACGTATTCCTGGCTGCGGCTCAGAAACATGTCAACGAGACTCAGCCAGGGAGCTGCGCGACGAGAGGGGAAGCCAGCAGGAAAAGGCAGATTTAAAAAGAGGCAAAACTTAACCAGCAACTCAGATAAAATATTATGCGATGGAAGTCGTGTCAACAACATCGTGTCAGACAATAGTTCATTAACGATAACGCACCCAAGGAGCAGCTGTTTGTTACCTAACAGTGGACCTGTGTGGTGGGAAGACTGCTTAGGCCCCACACACCCGAGTTTTGTGCCATGGTTAATAGTGAAAACCACAATAAGTAGACTCAATACATGATGTATTGAAAGACAGGAAGTCAAACATGGAGCCCGCCAGATCCAAAGCAGAGGGGAGCACTCAAAATCTGCAAGCGTTCAGTGAAATGGGGCCTAATAATATATGGCGAGGTTCCTCCAAGAAGAAAGGTGGATATAAAGTAAATATGTCTAATGGTTCCAAGCCTCATGTGGCAACAGCGCGAGGCGCACGTTCTGCTGACTCAGAACGATTTGCCATGCCCAAAGGGTCCCCAAGATAAAATGAGGGGCTTAATTCAGCTAAAACCTGTAAAATGGAGGAGAAATTGAATAAAGGGAAAGAAAACACTTCTCCTTGTTCTGAAAAAATAAATGTTGTTTGATATAAGTGTTCACTAGACACAGAAGATATGCACTGATTCATGCATTGTGTTATGGTCGCCTGACAGAACACAATATGGCTGCCTACCATTCTGGTGTCAGTCTTCCTTCACACACACTGGGACATCCTCTTCCTCAAGGGCTTTATTCTTGACACCACGTATTCCATCTTGTCTTTCAGTTGCTTTATGTGTCTATGTTGCTGCACTCTATTCTCATCTTCTCTTTGTAGGTCTTCTTCTATCCCTATCCAGTGTACTGCTCACACCTCTCCACACAACCTCGTCTGTGTAATCCTAACTCGCTCCCCTACTCTTTTCTTCTACTATTTCTGTTGGTCTCTTCATTGCTCACTCATTATGCAATAAGTCCCATGCCATTATTGCTACATTCAAAGGACTTCGTATACACTTTCTCGTCTAACTCAGACTTGGATTCATCCAACTAATGCTATCACTTGTGCCTCTGTTAATTCATCCTTTTCTAACTTTTCCCTCCCTCCATGCCTTTTTGTCAAATCTGGTGGTAGCGGAAATGATATGTCATTCTTCCTTCTGTTTGCTCTCTTCCACTCTATTCTTGATCATGCATCACCCTTTTGGACCCCTTTCCTCCTTCTGTGATGATCTTCATTCCTTATTCTCCTTTCTCCATTTATGCACTACTCGTGTATCCTCTCCTTTTCTCTCATTGCGCCAGTTCTATCATCCTTTCCAATATTGCTCATCCACTTCCCTCACCTCTATCTCTCCCCTCTATTCAAGTTTTTCCTCTCTGCTCTCTTGCTCTCTGAGTCTCTACCACCCCATTCTATTCCTCTGACCATCTTTTGAACTCCTCCACCTTCCCTGTCTCATTTAGCTGGACTGTCCCTCCCCCTCTCAACCGTTTCTCATTGCGACCTTAGGTCTTTCAATATTCCAGCTTTTATTGCCCTTCTTTGCACTATCCTGGGGAATTCTCTGTTCTTCAGGGGATCACACTCTGTCCTCTCTTAATGCTGGCAATCGCTTTACCTTAGATCTTCACTATCCCGCTCAATCCTTACTCCCCTATGATAAACATCAGCAAACTTGGCTCACTTCTAAGCTCCTTTCTCTCTGGACCTCACTCCATCGTGCTGGATGACGTGGGAAAAAAGCTGACCTTAGCTCGCTTTGCTTCCTAGATTCCTCCTACAACTCCACTCTTCCAATTGCTAAAACACGGGCCTTTTCTGATCTTAGCATATCCCTTTCTCCCCATCCTAGCCATCTTTTCCAACTCCTCAATTGTATTTTATCTCACTTACCTGACCACTCATCTTTAGCTACTCTTACCCCTATGCATTATGCTAACTACTTTTCAACCACAATCTCTCAGCTACATCCCTCTCTCCTCATTTCCAGCTTCTTCTGTGGCTCTCCATCTTCTGCCCTTATCTGTTTCTTCTTTTGTCTCCTCTTTGCCACCTTTCTCTGATTCTAACACTACTTTCTTCCTATCCTGTGCTCACACCACTGTTTCATTCCTAGATGCTCTGCAATCCTTCCTCATCCTTAAGGGTTTACCTCAACTATTCTGATTGCTGATGACTCTCTTCCATATTTCCCTCTCTACTCTGTCTTTCTCACTGACTGTAAGCATGTTATTACTATTCCTGTTCTACAAAGCCCCCTTTGACCAGTCCCTCCCAGCCAATTATTGTCCAGTTTCCCTTCTTTCTCTTCTTTCTAAAATACTCTGAGTGGTCTACACCCAATCTGCAACCTACCTTGACCATCACACTCCTCTTCCTTTTTGTCTGTCTGCTTTTCATCCTTAAGCTTCCACTGACACAGCTCTGCTTTGTGTTACTTACTCTTTACTTTCAGCTCATCACTCTAAATGATCTTCCATTCTCATTCTTCCTGACCTTTAAGCTACTTTCTACCCCGATGACTACCCTCCTCTCCACTCCACTCTTTTGGCCCTGGGTTCTCAGGCTCTGTCTTACAGTGGATTCAATCATACTAATCTGATGGCCCCTTTTCCATTTCCTGGGCTGGAAAGTGCTATTTGTTTCCTTACAATATGGTGTGCCTCAGGGATCTGTTGTTGGCCCCTCACTTATCTCCATCGCCTCCTCATTTGGTCTTTCCTGTCACTTCTATGCTGATGTTTCCCAGATCATTGGTTCCATTTCCTCCTTTTATGATTCTCTTCACTCTATGCTTACAGACTGCATGCGTGCTATCTAATCTCGGATGCGTTTTCACTTTCTTCAACTTAATGCTTCAAAAACTGACATTCTCCTGTTCCCCAGCTTTAACTACTCCTCCCCTCTGTCGCCCCTCTCTCTCTCATTCCCTCCTTCCATTCTTTCCCTTTTCTCTTCCACTCACAATCTATGCATTTTCTTTGAGTGTTCTCTTTCTTTCTCTCTTCACATCTCTAATCTCTCCCGCTCCTGTCGTTGCTAACTTTACAATATTTCTAAAGTACATTCTATTCTTTCTTTTCATAATACCAATTACAAATGTCATCTCTTATCCTCTCCTGTATTGATTATTGCTCTGCTATTTTAGTCATATTCCCTTATTGCCAACATGCTTCTCTGCACTCCATCTTTAATTCTTCTTTTCCTATTATATTTTGTCCTTTCCTCGTACTTCAATTTCCTCTTCTCTCATCTCAATTTCTTTTGATTGCTGTCTTCTTTTCCAATTCTCTCCATTGTTTCCTAATACATCCATGGCCTTGCCCCTTCTTACTTATCATCTCTCTCATTCCAATTCCTCTACCTCGTTATGATCTGAAACCATTTCTCTACATGCTTTTCCTAAACCCCCCCCTGCTTAATCCCTCTTCCAATTCGACTCACTTCTCACACATAAACATTGCACTCCTTCCCCCCTGTTTATTAGGACTTCCTGTGCTCTCTATTCCAGCCTCAACATAAAACTCATCTGCTGTCTCCTTCACCAGAACTTCTGCTGATTGTTTATTATCGGTTTTGGCATTTGTCATTTAATTGCACTGTAATCATGTTGTACAGTGCTTTGGTGAAAGTGCTATAAAAATCAATCAATACAAATTAATCTCAGCTGAGGTGCAAAATGTTCCTGGGGGTGTGGCTGTGTATGCACCAACAGAATGTTGAAAAGCTCTGGGGACAAGTGCTGTTCAGTAGCAGCTCAGGTATGTAATGAGGGTTAAGTCCTCATGGAATCCCTCCACTTCAGGCTGCCTTTCTCCCCAGCTACCAGTCCTCTTTTAAGACCATGCTCTTAAAGATGGCACAGCTGCTCGGATTAAATCGAAGCTTTTATCACAAATTATGCATCACTCTGTGATGAACGCTTTACAAACCAAGGCAAGCTATTTAAGCCTGGCCCTATGTTAACTACTTGCTATTGCAATAAACACATTTTAGTTGCAACACACACACAAACGTATGTGAAGTCTTTGCTACTGGGTTTGACAAAGTTTATGTTTGCAATGTACTGAACACACATGCCTCCTGGCCTTTCCGCTTTGAAATAGTGGTCATGTGTAAGAAGGAAATCATGCCATACCCAGCACACGTGAACAAGACATGTGTCACATTCACATTTCACTGCAGGTCAGTACACCAACATGCCTGTGTGTCTTTATGTGTTTTGTTTCCAAAATGCTGAATCAACATTAAGGCCAGACGATGTGATTTACATGACTTGTTTTAAGCATGCAAGGGAAAGTGAAACATTTTGAAAGGGGTTCATCAATAAATGTATTTGCTGTACACTGCCCCATTCACAAAGCAGAACAGTTTCTATGAAGTATTGTAAATAGAAAAGAGCTAACTGTATACTTCAGCATCAGATTTAAAACAATACAAAATCATTGTTATTTCTTGGAAGCATACATCTTTGAACAATGAAAAGTTATCTGGTTTAAAAATAGCTGGATGTTTCTGTTTTACAGCCACATTTTAATGTCATTCTTTTAATTTTGTGCATTTTGTGAATTCAATGGCATGAAGAAAAAATAGGCTGATTCACAAACAGCAATGCCATGAAGCAGTCAGCCAGTTGGCCATGAATATTATTGGAGAGGACTTTATATTAGGCTCTAGCATATTCATGACTGACATTTGCACTGTTACACTTTTGCAAATGATTGTAAAAGAAACAGGTCTCCTGGGAACTTTTTTTGTGGGTGGTGTTAGCTTTGATGTGGGCTGGCTCAGTTACGGAAGGAGAGAAGATTACAGTTTGGTGTTGGAGATCCAGATTGACTTGATATTTTGACAAATGTTCCAAATCCAATTTATTTGTATGCCTCCATGTTATGGGGACTGAAATGAGCCATTCTTACCATTGTTTGCAACATATTGGCCCATATTCTCAACAGTATTTGGTGCAATTGATGATATATTATAGCACATTGCAACACTTTCACCAGAAAGATATGCCCTATGCACCCTCTTTGACATCTGTGCAAATAAGGTGTCGTTTCTGCCCATTTCAATGTGCATCTGGAATTAAAAAACTCGATGTGCATTGAAATGAGTAGTAAAGAAAGACATTTGCCTGTTTATGTGTAGAGTAACCCCTCAAAACCCACACCAGGAAAAATACAGCCCACTATGGAAAAAGGCCCAGCACACCTCTTTCAAGGAGAACAAAGTTTATTCTCATAAAAATACAAATGCGTGCCACGAAGCGCTCTGGCAAAAACAGCATACCCAATGGGTTATAAAGGTGCACAGCTTCACAAGAAAGGTTAAAAAATCCAGGTAGCTGCAGGGTTCGATATTGAGTTTCGATGAGCAGGAGCTAAAACCAGCTCCTGAGTGTCAGGCATCGCCCTGTAGGCAGAAGCTAACGCAGGACCGCAGGACACCAGGAGCTACCAGAGATGGTCCTTTAACTTTTTGTCCATTTTGTATGAACCATTTTGTTTAAATGAACATTAGATGTGCTAGAATTCTTCTTTAATAACAATCTCAAATACTCAAAGTTAATGTCACATTTTCATGTTTGGAAAACACCAGTTGATCCTAGGAGCCAAAAGTAGCTCATGGTAGCTGTTGGTTTCAAGCTGACCAGGCTCTACTATGCTAGAAGCAGGGGCCAAATAACTCCCATCTCCCCTCAATTCCCTACCCTGTAGCTGGTTAGTGTGGCCCACTACACATATAGTCTGTTCCATATGGGATGCCAGGTGATTGGTCTCAGTATCTTCTGTCCATTGTGATAAACCTGAAGGTGTCTCCCTAGCTAGTCCCTGGGGATCTGTCATCCAGGTGGCCAGGACGTGGCCATTGTTATCAGATCCAGTTCCTGGGGGTACACCAGTGAGGGAGGATCACCTGGATGGGGAGTCCTTGGGGAGTAGGAGTGGGACAACGACGGGCGAGATGCAGTATCCCCCTTCTTCTTTTAAAATCTTTTCCCCAGCCTACCATGTAGGATATTCCAAAATACTGCCCCCCCTTTTCCAACACTTTCGAACAACCTGAAAGAGAACACACTAACACCAGGGCCATTTACCTGACTTGTCCCAATACCAGGGTCAGGCAAAATCAGGCAATTGACCAGAATCACACACACCTGACGGCCCTTTCACTTTCTCACAGGGATAAAAGATGGAGCACAAGAGCACAGGAGGAGCAAGGAAGACTGCACAACGTGAGAGCTAACTCAGCACGGCCATTCAAAAGGAGGAGGATGACAAGGAGAGTGACCTGCCCTTTCCAACCAAGGCCTGTGAAACCTCCAGAGAAAGTATAAGACTGCAAACAATAAGCAGTGTGTGCTGCAGCACATGTCTACGGTATGTGCGAACCCCCTCCGCTGATAACCAACCCGGGGAAGTAGGCTGGCCTCGGAGGTACTAACCTTGACTCCAAGGATAAAGAAAGGCACACGGTTCATCACAAGCAGTGAGTAAAGGGGAGTAGTGATAAGAGACCTAACTGTGATGAACGAAAAGTAGCCACCAGCTAATTTAAACTTTGAAAGGCTTAATGATACATTGATAAAAGAAGGGGAAAACTAGCAACATAGGAGTATGGCACGATGTGGGTTCTCATGTAGGAAACTGTGGGTGATTACCCGAAGGTAGAAACTACTATAACCAGAAGCCCTTGGGAAGAGGTGAAGAAAGGTCAAAGCGTTCATAGAGCGGTCTTGTAAAATCCTCTATACCGTCGAAAGTCTTTGACCGGCAGATGATTGCGAAAGCTAAGGGAAGTGAATCCTGCATGGTGAAAATTAGTAAATGAACTGTATATTGGAAAAAAAAGTCAGCGAGAGTCAACCCGGCAGAGGGAAACTGCCAACGAGGGGCAAAGCCCGAAAACCTGTTTCAAAAGACATTAAGATTTGTGAAAGCAAGAAGTATTGCAAGACAAGGGGAAGGGAAGTGCCCCCCTTGTCATTTGGGATCCGAGCCTGGCTGAGGGAGATCCAGGGATGGAAAGCTATCACCCAAAGTTCACCGAGAAGGGAACTGTCTTGTGAATTTGTTGAATACAATTTCTTAGGGTGACAGACCAAAGAAATATCGAGGCTTAGTACCACAAAATGAAATATGCCAATCACGGGTCGAAAGATACAAGTATCTTTATTTCTGTACAGATTCAAAGCAAAGTCAGATAGCTATCTGGCTCCCAACACCTCTCAGTGTGTACCATTAGACACTGTGAGGGGTGAGAGAGCTGGACATTCAAATACAGGCTTCTTTATACACCAGTCTGATCATTGTCCAGCCCCTCTCCAAACTAATAATTTACATATTAGGGTTCATGCCCAGTTGATATGACAAATATGACAATATTGTTTAACACATATAACATGTTTGCTTGGCCTTGAAAATTCAATGGGGATGTTGTTTATCCAGCTCAGAGTAAGCCTAGTTTCAAGAATGAACACAATGCGTTTTAGCCAAAGCACGCGGTTTAAGTTTGTTCTACATTGTTTTGTTGTTTAAATGAGAATGAGGCTGTGAGCGCAGACAACACTTAGATTGCAGTTCATTCTAGTCACAAGGTTTAATTGCACAGAACAAACATTCTGCTCTCGGCAGACTTAATGTTGACATAGTTCAAAGTTCATTCAGCTCAGCCGTAGTCGAAAACACAGTCCACCATTTTAGGACACAAAGCAAGAGTTAAATTCAAAATGGCAGATAGTTCTAAGATGGCGGCGAAGTCGATTTGAATCGGAGCATTTCAAACGCGTTTTTCTGTACAATGCGAATATGTTTAGGCCAATGTTCATAACCAGACAGTTTTATGCGAATATGGTTTAACAAGGGGTCTGCGTCCAGAAGAGGGGGACTCAGAGGTGAAGCCATCACCTAATGTGTTAGTAGAACAGGACATTTGTGTTTGTTTGTTGAGAACATCAGGCCTCGAAGGCGAGAGACTTTTATTGAAAAGAGACTTAACCATCGAAGAACCTGATAGCTGATAAGGAATTGTTAGCTCGTGCTGGGAAGGCTTGAGCATGTGCTGTGCACCAAAGTCCCACCTTGTCCCATGCTAAAAACTTGGGGGAGACCTCAAGGCAATCACATCCTGACTTATTATTTGAACACTGTTTCCTTTGTTTTGTTAACCTATCCCACACTCTTTTTGTGATTAGTTGTAACGATTTGACAATAGGTTTTTCTTAGTATAGGCCCTTTTATTTTGACACAACGCCACTAGGACTGCCTTATTTTTCATTGGATGGTCGATGCTTTCTTCCATCTTAGGTTTAGGTTTAGTTTAGCCATTTTTCCTCCTTGCATTTATTGTCCAATAAACACCCTTGAACTGTGATCACTTGTGTCTGTCTTTACTGTTGCCACCATGAATTCCTTACACCATCTTCTTCCACGTGGGGATCTTAGTCTTCCGTCATCAGGTACACGCGCCCTAATTAGCAATTTAGTTACACAATTCATAATTTCACAGCTTCCACAGTGAACCTGGTGTCAAGGACATGAGCGAGGCGGATACTTTTGTGGTTGTGATAACTTCTTAAAACTATGTGAACCCCTGCTCCAACCCCAAACATGTTGGCATCTGTGCAACTTCCCCCTCCCGCAGTTTAATTTTGTTACCTTCTAACCTGCACATCGCAGCACAAATCACATGAACCATGGTGGGGGCAACCCGTCACTGCTCTCTGATGTTCCTGATCGATCGAACAATGTACTGATTTATGGCTAGAGATCTTGAGCTGAACAGTGTACATGAATGTTCATATCCAGGGCTTGGGACTCTCGGGCCGCTATAACTTATAGATCTGGACAGTGAAGGCCTAAAACCCTCACCCCCCTTTGTCGTGAGATAACTGTGCAAAGATCCATTCCAGCCCTCTGTAGGCATTGCAGGGCAGATTCCTTCTGGGTTGCATGCATAACTGATAAGACATAATGAAGAACTGTGTGTGTGTTTGTGCGTATTCAATAAATTAACCTTCTACAATGCTACCAGGGCTGCAAGCAAAGAATGCATGAACGCCCTTCTAACCCTCATAGCTGGATGTACGCATACTGGCATAGCTATGGCACTAAGCCTCAATTCCAAGATTGCGTCTATTTAAAAGAAAATGGAGTTTCCCTACACACGGGATACTGCTGCTGAAATCCACTACATTTCCCCTTCAATCCAGCTTTTATGGTTGACCCCCAACTCCCTCCATCCTCCTGTCTCCCCTCCAGCACCTCCTTCTACAATCGCCTCATCGTAAAGCACCAAAGGGCCTGGGACCTCTGCCCCTGCTCTCAAAAACTTTTGGAATAGGTTCAGGGGGATGTGCAAGGCATGACAGGGTCGGTCCCAACACTGCCATGTCTTTTTTATTTTTACTGTATTTTTGGCATGACAGCATTATTTGAACCACTGCTGTCACACTTGCATTTCCATCCCCTAAACAGAGATAAAAATGCTTTTATTATGTTGCCTCTTAAGGGTCTATCGCTGTGAAATGTGCTCCTAGGACCGACATTGCTGCTCGGAGCGAGTCAAACATTTACGTTGGAAGTGTGTTCCTGACACTAATGCATGCAGGGGCAGCTGGTGAAACATTTTTAGTGCTAGTTGCTGGCCTCACTGGAATGTGCAGTTCACGTATGAGAATAAGGTGACATGCACTTTTCTCAAAATAGCGCAAATTAAAAATGCATATCCTCTACTCTATTTTCATTTGCACTAGTAAATAAGAATCTTCCTCATTTTCATTATTAACCAATTAAGTGACACCATGATGTATTTTTGTCAGGAATCTTTTCAGTTATGTTTCGGACTGGTGAGACACATAGTTAATTGTGATCAAAGTTAGGCATAGTGCATTAACATCTTTGCCCCCCTTCAACTTCTCTGGTCTGGAAACGCTGACCATTCAAAGCGCGTGTGGATTCTCAGCAACATGATATACCTGAGGTTTATTTATGCGACTTGATTTACAGATGAAAGGTTGATCTCCACTGGATTGTCAAAAAACATTGGCATCTTTTAGCACATGCTAAAATACCTGTGGTGACCCCACGATGCACCTTTAAAAGGGGACACAATATTAAAGATATGGTGTGCAGGAATGACATCAGTAATAAGTTTGACAGACCACCATTACTCAACAGTGGGGGTTACCGAAAGTAAGGGGACATACTCCTTGTGGTAAGTGTGTTTGCTGTCCCCTTACTAAACATACTACCGAGGTGGATATAGGACTCTCTAGACCTTGGGAACAAAGAGCTTTCATGAATTGCAATTCAAGCTTTGTCATATATGCCATTTGGTGCCCTTGCCATAAGATTTATATCGGTAAAACTCAAAATTTGTATCAGCGAACATAAAAGCTGTATTAGACTCAGGAATTTAACAGCTCCTATGGTAGGGCACTTTATAATGCGGGATCACAATTGTGAAGATCTGAGATGGACAGTACTAAAAAAGATTATGATTACTAACAATAGTGCTGCGGATAAACACACTTTATCGAGGGAGGAGACCAAACTTATTTTTCTGAGTAGAAGCCATGTGGTTGGCTTAAATGAGGCGATTGATTGGAATTTCTAACCTTTCACCCTCTTTATGACTGAGTTTTATTGTGATCATTGCCTTGGTTTTTCGAATCTCCTCATTGTGGGTTGAGATCTTTGTCTTCCTCTTTTATGTGAACGGATTGTGGGATTTGGTATTTACTCCAACTTTCTAGCACTTGTAGGAGTGGGCAGTTGTGTACCCACCTTTATTTTCACATGATTTCACATGTGGTAGTATCTGGTGCACAATGATGCCTATTGTGCCCAAATACTCGGGTGTCCTATTTTAGTAATCCCCGCCGTTAATTACTTTGCGTTTCGTTTCTCTTTTTCAGCCGATACTGTAAGGGTTCCGCTAACTGACGGGCCGGCTGAGCTGGCACATATTTCCAGGGGCGTGTCTCATTAAGCTAATTCACGTTACTTGTTAATCACGTGCTAGTCACGTGATAACGTGAGTAGGTTTATCTACTAGCCCTCCAGAGACTGACTGTTGGATATGCCGGCAGTCTTGTTTCCCGCGGCCATTCACGCTGCTGTTTGGAGAACTACATAGGTAAGGAGGTACGCTGCCATGATTCCTGTCCGAACTTTGTTTTCGGCGTGTAGGTGGTTTTTGGTTCGGGTGGGGTTGCTATATTTATCATCTATGCTCCCCCCCGTTTTTTGAAACTTGTGGACATAATAGAAGCATGGGAAACCTTTGTTTTTCCTGCTTTTTGTTTTTCCTGCTTGTGTTGTTAGTTCATTCATGAATGTTGTCTAGCACTTAGCGTGAACACGGGAATGGGCTAGTGATTATCTATTTATAGATTTATGGCAGTCCCAACATGAAGGGAGTTTGCTGAACATATGGGGTTTTCTTTTAGGTTAATAAATCGAGCAATGTAAAGTCCTGCTTTTACGTGCCGATTGTTTCTCGTCATAGTTTTCCTTTCCTTTTTAGGATCGGGCACTTCTACGGTCACGATTTTATTAACTCTCGTGGTCGGTGTTATGTCACGGGACGAGTCCCATCGGGACACGGTTAAGATTTATACAGAGGCTATTAAGCATTCGATGTTTCCAAATAGGTACGTTTTGGGTTAATAAGTGCTCGTACGTGCAACGGGAATGTACGTTATGGGGTGTTACCACGCAGGGACAAATGTGATATATATTTGCCCTCACCTCATTATGTCACTCTAATACCACAGATATGTGGTTTGTTTCAGAGCTACATTTGGTCTGGCTATCTATCATGTTTTCGCCTTTGTGTTTACAGGTAGACAAGTCGCTATCTTTCTCACACAGAATCTGTGAGGAGGCTCCTCCTATTAAATCAGGGACTGCACGCTGCTTTATTGTTTTGGCGGGTGCGTGCCCCCAGTGATGACCCTCATCTGTGTCTGTTTACCGAAGAGAGTCACAGGGGATTGAACGTGAGTGTTTCGTTAGAAACTACCTTTGTTTTTACTTTCCTTGACTCTTTGGTGTTTTCATAATCCTTTTTTGGTCATAGGAATTATTTTCCTTATGGTAAGGTTGTTCCTTGTTGATTCTGGATATCTAGGAGTTTCACGAGGTGTTGGTGATGGTGGATATACTGTAGAGGTACCAACTTATATGGTGTCTTCTATTTGGTTTGTGGATCACGGTCCTCTTACTGTCTTCTTGGTTTAAGGAAGAAGGAAGGTATTAATCACCTTCTCTACGCGGTGGTAACACGGTGGTAGTAATGATCAATCTTGTAATGTATGCATTTGGCCTGATTGATGTTGTGTTCTTATGCAGGTGAGCTTCGCTGGTGTATTCTACATGTCCCTCATTTTTTCCATCTACTTTCTACCCCACTTCGCTGGACCACAGTGCCCCTGAAGAATTTCTGTTTACTGGATATTATACAGAAATAAACATGTCAGGTTGGGGAGTGTATTGTTATTTGTGAACAGTTTGAAGCCATATCCGCCTGAGCCAGAAGAGATTACATTAATGAGGAATAGGCTCAGTGGCGTTAAATTTTATGGTTCATATTAATAATGGATCAAAAATTGTACAATAGGTGTTTTAGAATGTTTGATTTTTATTGATGATATGTTTGCCATTATTGAATGAATTTTTGAATGGATTGTGTATGAATGTGGTGTGGTTGTAGTGTGGTTGGTTGTAGTTTTTTGATGGGAATGTTGTATCAGGTCAGTCCAATGATGAATTGATAGGGTTGATCAATACAAATATAACTTTTGATACTAATATTGCTGTATGTTTTTATTATTGAAAAATCAGTTTTTTTAGTGATTTGTTTAATAATGTCAATAAAAAATATTTAATTATATTCGAGCGTCCACTGGGTTGAATTGAATTGCTTCATCTCAGGTTCTTGTTTATTGTTGGACGCTGGTGCTTGACAGTAGGTTTATGCACCGACAAATCAGCTTGACCTTGTAGACATGGATAGTACACTAGCACCTGTCATTTTAACGCAACAGTACTCTGACCTTCTATGTTAAACTTGTATATGTTCATTCCAGGCCAGGTCACAGTACTTAGATATCCCTAGTATCCTTTGTTACTCTTGTGTTTTGATCTCCACTGGAAGCCATGATTTTACCAGGTAATAAATAATAATTTATTTTTTCATTGTTTTACTTATGAATTAGCTAATCAGAGTTAGCCTTGCATAAAAGTTCATAACAATATAAACATATTTGAATACAAAGACATTAGGGTATTAAAGTTAACATTAAATCATCAAAGAACAAAAGACAAGATAAAACTCATACATTAAGCCATCCCAGTTTTCAACCTAATCAGCATAACTATCAAATCGCTTATGAGCAAAGCTAAAATAATTAATATCTCTTTGATCAAAATTATTCCTGCGTGTCCTAGAAATTTGAACAGTGCTATTGTAAAAATAATGTTGTAGCTACTCACGACCATATGACAGAAGTCGTTTGTAGATAACCACAAACGTTATGAACAAAGTTACTAAAAAATCAAATTCTTTATATGCCAAAGAGCAGGACAAGCCAATACAATATTTATTTATTTATTTTTATTTATTATTATTTGTTCATAGTTCAAGCAGAACTTCAGCAAATCTATCATCACAAGCATAATCACATATGCTCTCTGCTCGCTGCTATGTAGTATATTAGTCTCTTTACATAATGAACATAATTTTAGTTTCACATTTTTATTGGAGCGAATCTGCACAATAAGATTTAGCCTGAAGCAGAGGAACAGAGCCCTCCACTATGGGTTAGGCAATCTGAACAATACTTTGGTGAAAAAGCCAACAGTTTGTCTATTATCGATAAACTAATATATAACACATACATTCACATTTTTAAGATTGTATTTGACCTGTCAAGTGCAAAGAGTAGTTTTTTTTAACCTTTTCTGGGTTGTAAATCATACTTTTTATACATACATTACATTCCATCAATATGGATACTGCAAACCGACAAAAGCGACCAACTGGAGTGGCATTGTCCCTCATTACACAATCAGCTTGTAAGTCACTGAAAGGTGACCCATGGGAGGGCTCAAGTACATTTTTTAAAAGGGATGAGATTTTCTAGCGAAACCACCCTCATAATGAAACCAGAGCAAGTTCAAAGTGCAATGTCACTATCAGGACACACATAGGCAGCCCCAGGGCTCTCTTCCAGATCAAAGATTCTATGCCACTCCAATTCTCAGGAGAGATGGTTTACCGCTAGCCCATTCAGTATTGAATGGACAATCTTAAGTCTGTAGTATTCAATTATTCAATTAAATGTTGAATAGTGAATATACAGTAACCCTTCCTAATCTACTTAAGTTGTGCTGAGCTTTGGATCGCCTTACTCTTAATGTGTGCTTGTCTATTAAAATGAAAGTCTATGATTATACCTAAGTATTTAACTTTGAACAGTGGATCAAAAGCTGTACCTTCCATCATCCATGCATACAAGCAATATATCATGGTTTACAAGTGGCTCCCAGGGAAACCCTTTGGTGAAGAAACCCCCCACTCAGGAGGAAATCTTAAATATGATCAGAAGGTCTTCAGAAGAACAAGCTCAGCAAGAACCATGAGTGGATCTTGATAACTTAGTTGAGCAGCAAGAAGACCAGGAAGGCCATTGTTGGCATGCAACAGAAGGAAGAGAGAAGCAAAGGCTTCTGGGAAAAGATTTCTTTCTACCTAACTAATAATATGCACACAAGTTGTGGCTACTATCATGCCATGGGCTGATTGCTGGATTGCTGGATTGCTGCCGTCAGGGCGGCCGCGATCTTAGTGGGGTTTAGATTGATGCTGTACATTATTTTTGGTCCATGGATCTTTTTAAATGGAGCATTCTCCAACAGTGGCACAGAGACACAGATCTCTGAATTGGGTGCATGAGTATATGCCCCATTCTGATACCTACAGAGTCTGGCTTTCATGGGTGATGCTGATGGACATGAAAAAAGGGTGTTGATGTGCATATCGGGTTCCCAGGTGGCTTCACATGGCTCATAGTTTAGTTTAATTTAGTTTATTTATTTGTATTGCGCACCTGGCCCAGAGGCATCTGGGCACATTTCTTAAATGTACATAGTTACAGATGACAAGCAATGCAGGGTGGCCAAGGCCACCGTGTATACAGGAGGATATTTACAAGTAAACAGGAGTGCAGGAAAGAAAATTACATACAAAACAGCCTTAATAGTGACAGGTTACAGGTGAAAACAGGAATAAATTACAGAAGTAAGTGTGCAAGTTATACAATGATTTACACTAATATACACATGTTGTGAAGTAAATAGCTCTTTCAATCCACTAGATACTGGAGATGACCGAGATGGTAGCAAGAGTTGAACATCGGAGATGTCTTGTCTTCTGGGCCATAGTCCACCCTAACAGGTGAGGAAGCTTTCATGGTACCTCCAAGGAAGTGGTCTGATACCTGAATCTTAATCTCAAAAACATTAAAGACCAGATGATTTCAGAGCACAATGGAGGCAACTTAAAGCCAAAGAAAACAGAATGGATTTGTTTCATCATCTTGAAAAATCTGGAGATAGTTTGGATGGTACCATTTGAGGTGGAATATACTGAGATGACAGTTGAACATAACCTCTGATGTTAAGGGTTGGCTCTTGGGCACGTCTTTGGTCAGAATACTTCTTCACCCTAGCTTGTAAATCTTGGAGGCTCTATAGCACCTTTTTGTGCCCTTCATGTATCTCACTTCTGAGCCTGTCTACACAAAGCTGGTAGTCTCTGCTGGAGTTGGAGTCGTAAAGTCCTGAGAATGGTAACAATAGTTGCAAAAAAAGGACTAGTCCTGGTAGAGATGTGAGTGATGTTACATAGGCAAATTCTGCTGTGGGCAGTAGTTTGTACCAGTTGTCTTTGGAGGTTGAAGCAAAGCAAATTACCATAGATATTTCTCAAGAGTTTAGTTGAGTCTTTCAGTCTGTTCGTCTGTGGGTGATCTCCACATGAAAGTGCCCTCTGTGTTCTCATTAACCTCTACATGTGTGACCAAAACCAAGAAATGTATTGAGAATCTCTTACTGATATTATGGTGCCAGGGAGACCATGTCACTTGATTATGTAGATGAGTAAACACCTACCTTCTCTCCTTCATTAGTGAATACATCCTGGTCATTCTGATTTTGATTGGGTGTCATCTGCAGGGTTCCAATTAAGTTAGGTTTATATTTTTCCAGACAAAATACTGATGGGGGCTGCCTGTGAAGATTCACCAACAGAGATGATTGCCTGCATCACCACAAGTTGAACCCAGGAGTGTTCCATGCTCGATAAGATGGAGGTAGATGGATGTACAGATATTTTCTGGTCCTGTTCAGCCATATCATTTATGAATGGAAGTTGGCATTTCCCTAATGCCTGGGTTGGTCTAGTGGGCACTATTTTACCGGGTGATTCTAGAAGAGTAGTACATGCACATTCCCCAGTTTCTTCACTTCAAACTCTCTTTCTGTGAGAGAACCATGGGACAGCCCTATCTTCATGGGCTCTGGATCGTCCATAGTCTTAAAGGAAGTACATGTTGTTCTTTGTGTATTTTGTGCTGCTACTCAACCATTCTTCTAATGTTGGCACTCATCCAATCTATAGTCCATCTGTAAAACAATCATAATCTAGTGAGATAGGCTGCTAACGTGGTATCCTGGCTAACACATCTTTTAATTCTTTGCTCATTCCACTCCAGAACAAGGTTTTCAAAGCGTGATCAGTTAATTCTTAAAATACAAGCCCACACAATCCCTTATGCAGGGTTCACAGTGGTAGGCAGACCCCTTCTCTTGCTTTCTTTGCTGTGCAATTTCCTTTGGGCCACCTATAATAGGGAGTAGTATGCCAGTGGGCATGTAGTTTCTCTTATACATGGGCACATTTTGCCATTATCTTCTGGTATAACGCAGACTTCTACAACAACCCTGTGCAGTTGTTCTACTGGTGTCATTCTCACATGAGTTAGGTGTCCCTCCTCCAGACAGCAAATACATCCTCTTGGTGTCAACCAATGGCCACTTCAGCCCACTTCAGCCCGTTCTGGGCCCATATCCAAAATAGTGAAAAAGTGATGGGCAATTTAGCCCATTTGACATGCATTTCTTTGCCCAATCGATGGCCAGTTTGAACTGACATTGTACCGAATTACAAATGCAAAAATGTCATTGCACTTAGTGGCCAGTGTAGGAAAGGCCTCTGCACTGACTAACCAAGTGCAAGAGCCACATTTTGCATTTTTCGGTCTGTGAACATTTAGTGTTAAATGCCCCGTTCCCAGTACAAAGTTGCCTGCTATTGGTGCCATTTATGCGATCTGGCCGCTGGTGTTTTGTGGTTATTTCCCATGCTGCTGGGATGTTCTGCCTCTGCGTTCGTTTTGGAACATACATTCTCAACAGTCTGTGTGCAGTGTGGTTTTATGAATAGATGACAGATGACCAAATAGTATTGTTTTCTCTTTGACAATTTCCAGAGCCTATTTATGCAGCTCATTTTCATTAAATATGTTTTCGTTGGTGAGACTTGGTGGAGGAACAGGTGTCAGTGCAGCAAGTGGAGGAGTGGAACGCGGTTTAATATCAGAGGCCTTCTGCCTACCTGGAGGTGAAATTGAGGGTGAAATGACAAGGGATACTATTGGCCCAACATGTACAAGACTACAATTCAAACAAGGATCTTTTACCGATCAGGCGTACATGTCACTGCAGATCATACTCCAATGTTGGCATATAACATTGCTGTGTAATAAGGGTGTGGTAATCTCCACCAATTTGACCTTGCGGGATGAGCTGTATATATTTCTTTCACAATGGTGGTGTCCCCACCAGTATCCCACAATCACGCCCGAACAGTAGGTGTTAAATGGAATGCACAGCATGCTTCACCAGGCCAATTAGAACTACCAAAGTCCTGCAAGGCTTCAGCAGACCAAACAGAGCCCCTAAAAGAAAATAGTTTGTGAGCACATTTTGGTGAAGTGCTTAGGAATTATTGGTTTCTATTTTAATCCGATATGCTTAGATTAATCACTAACACATCAAAAAAGGAAACGCCACAAAAAACTCTTTGAGAAAACCCTTTATGAACCACATTGTTGTTGTTTTTTTAATCCCATTATCTCTTTCCCCCTTATATCCTCCAGTTAGGAAAAAAGCAGAAAAATAACTGCATTGTGATTTTTGTTTTTTCAATTCCTTCCCTTTATCCAACTCCAAGAATAAAAAGAGTGACCGGCTGTGAATCCCTTCCATTGGTGTCCTCTGCCCCATATCCACAGGTGGATCTCTTTGGGCAAATCTCTTTGGGAGCATCTCATCTTTGGTGAGAAAGATGGTCAACAGCAGGTGGAACCTCAGGCGGCAGAGATTGGGGGTCAGCAGGAGGAAGAAAAGGAGGTGGCCTAAATGTAGGGGCAGCAGGAGGTTGGAAACAAGGAGGCATACATTTAAGGGCAGCAGGATGGACAACATGAATATTTGGGTGAGGGGCAGGAGGCGGTACATGAGGTCATGGAACAGGAGGAAGCAGATGCAAGGCGGTAAAAGTCAGGAGAAGGTGGATGTGGGGCAGGCAGAGGAGTTGGAGCAGGAGGTGGAACAGGAGGCCGATGCAGTCAGGCAAAAGATTCAGCTAAGGGGCAGGAGGAAGAGATGTGGCAGCAAGATATGGGAACGAATGGGAAGAGACTGGCAGAGCTGAGTCTGGTTGCTGAGCAGTGGCAAGGTGGGCCAGAGGAGAGGACAAACTAAAGGGTACTTTCCAAGCATTCTCTATTCTAGCCCCCTCCTGGGTTTGGCAGTACACGCAGATGCATGTGCAGTTGTGTGCAAGCTCTGCTTTAAGGAAGTGAGGTTTAATGTGCTTGTCTCATCTGCTGCTCTAGCTGCCACAGTAACCACCTTCTTTGATGTGGAGGCAGCATTTGCTAGCTCATCCGCAGATGCAGGCCATACCCGACCATAATCTAGAGCATGACTGCATGAGAAAGAGTCCCAACCATAGCCAGCAGCATGAATGCAAATGTTAGGTCTCTTTTGTCTTGCTTGGCTCCTGTCGCCTGTGGTGGAAAGTTTGGTTGTGCCATCAGCCAGCATGATCGTCTGTTCCGATATGCCTGCACACACTGTCTGTATTGCAGGCTGGAGGCCTGTCAGGGGGGAGTTGAAAGATGTCCAAGATGCTCTGGTTGCTCACCTATGTGTCTATCAGCCCAAAATGCCCACTACATTGAGCAAGGGGGCAAGAGTCACAAGCATTCCATATTTTTACATGGACTAGCCCTACTCCACCTGGCTTCTCCTATCTATCACCACTCTGCCCTTGTGACCAGACCATCTAGCACACTCCTCACACATAGCATTCACTTCCACTCCTTCACTCCTGTTGCCCCCATCATTGAAACTTTCTAACACCTGACATTAAAAAACCCCAACATATTTGCATCACAGAAAGTTCTCAATTGCATCACCCATACTTGGAAGGAGCTCCCACACTTTCCCAGAACTTTTTTGCACCTCTTGGTCTCTTCTTTCTTACCTCACTACCTATAAGATTGCTGACATCTCTGTGTAAATACACCACTATTTTGACCTGTTGATTTTTCACCCCCCAGAAATGCTCACAATGTTGGCTCTCGGGTATCATGGATGAACTGAAACATTCTCAGATAAGCGGTTCCCAGGTAGCAGGAGGAACCCAAACAATTCTCATATACGTGTCTCTACGGTAATCAAAATAACCCAAAACATGTTTGTGACTCTCCGGTAGCAGAGAGAGAGCCTAAACGTTTCTAATGTAGGCAGCTCCCATTAGCAGGGGAGAACCTGAAAACTCTCATGTTGGCGTCTCTGTCATCATGATATGATAGTCACAACTCACCCACGTCAGCAGTGAATCTCTAGCGATATCCCTTTTGCAACCACAAATTAAACAAGTAAGCTCCGTTTAACTTGTGTGGCTTGAAGCAGAAAAAAAAATGTCCTCATCATCCGATCTCATATGTAGGTAATGGCTAATTGTCTTGGCATAATACTCCTTAATGCTAGTTCATTTTAATGTTATTGTTCAGCATGGCCAATAGTAGGCGTCTCGTGCTGGCAGGTACAATGGTATAGTACAGACAATACCCTGGTAGGAGGAGAGCTTGGTGATTCTATGGCAACTCTCAGGCAGTTCGCTCACTGAACCAGTACAGTAGTGGATCATCGAACTTACTCCCGTGAGATGTGTCAAAAGGATATGTATCTGCCATCTAGTGCTGCAAGGCTCCTGTATTTTCTTTTAGACCCAAACGATTTGAGGCATCCAGATTATCACTATACTCAGTGGTGTTCGCAGCCGATGGGTTAGATGATAAAGGCAACAGTATCAATGTACTCCTTAATGATGAAAAAGACAATGGGCCTCATTACACGGTAGGCGGTAAGGGTTTACCGGTACTGGTATTTTACCGGTACCGGTAAATCCTTACCGCCTTACTACGAGGTCCCTTTGTGGGTTGGGGAATTTAACGCCTGCTTTTTGCAGGCGTTAAAAACCAACCCGCAAAGGGACCAGTGGAGCTAATTACGGTACCGCAATTTGCGGTACCGTAATTAGCACCTTCCCCATTCCCATAGAGCCCTATGGTGCAAAAATAGGAATGGGGAAAAGCAATGGTGGAAGGGCGAATTACCGCCTGCCAACCTTTCTTTGTGTTAGAAAGATTATGCAACAATACCACTGGTCAGCGCACCACCACTGGAGGTGTCAAGAACATTGGGCCCCTTCCCACCAAGGTGGTGCCGGTATTTTACCGGCATGAACCATGGCGCTAATAGCGCCATGGTTCACCACCTTCCGTGTAATGAGGCCCAATGTTCTTGACACCTCCAGTGGTGGTGCGCTGACCAGTGGTATTGTTGCATAATCTTTCTAACACAGTTTTTCATGCAAAATCATTTCCATACACTGCATCAGTGCACCTGTTAACTATGCCTTGTGATGCTGTGTTCCCATCAGGAGGGTCTTCAAGGGCGGCGCAAGTGATGTTTTTTGACACCTTAAATGCCAACACATTTTTAAACATTTACTGGAGTGACTCCACCCACACTAGTTTGTTGAGGCGAGCCAAAAATCCCGGATAGGCCCAGAGGTAACGAACTCTGTCCAAACAAGACTCAATGAAAGATGCATGGCAAAACCCAGTTTTATTCACATCAAGACAAAGCCGAGACAACATACAAGTATACAAATATCATTGCTCTCAACACGTTAATCAAACACAGTTGTTTAAGTATTAAAAACATGTCATAAATGATTTTGCATCATGATATCAGTTCACTAAATGTATGGGGAATGGGGATAGGTTAGTGGGTTTAGGTACATATAGATTGCATAGGGTTTAAACATTTCATTGGGTTACAAGTATCTGATGGCTCCACCTGGAACCACCCCTATATTGATAAAGGTTAAAACACATCATCTCTACGACAAGTGGTTGGTTGGCATATTACTTAATGGGTGCTGTGACACCAAGGATTTTGATAGGTTGGCTCACAACTAATCAACCCTGGACACTTGACAGGTAGTCGAGAAAGAAGCCAAATGTAGAGTGGGGGGTGAGAGGCCCATAGAGTACTCTTCTTCCAATTAAAAGTTTCAGCCCTCATCTTCATGGCATAAGACCGGGCAATCCCTTTGTACATTGCCTTGTGTCGCGATTTGTGTATATGTGTGATTTTAGGGAGTAAGTGCCATATCTGTGTTCGCTTCTTATGAATGGCCAGTGTTTTCTGTGTCTAGGTCATGTGCAACAGGACCATGTATAAAATCAAATTACCTTGTATTTCTTAAGGTTTTAGCTAATTTTAATTGTTTTTTATAGCATGCTTAATACCTAAGAGGTTTGTAAGTGTGGACCAGGAATTCTAACCTGTGCCGCTCTGTGTCGGCATGCTTCCAAGACAAGCGTGTTGCCACTGAGCTATACTAACTGAGTTAATAGTAGTTGTCGTGATTTTCTCTTGCCGCTGGGGACACTCATGGGTTATTTTTTATGGATTATTTTGGCTTACTGGTATACTGCATCTGTTTGTATTTTTCTGAAACCTTAATCTAGGAGTATGCTGCTTGCGTCTTGGAAACTGCTATCTTGTGCCTTCATCCCGCCGACCTCATCCTCCCTTATTTCCTCTAACCTTTGCTGCTTGTTTCCAGCTACTGTCTTAGCTCTTCACAGCTATGGGTTTTTGTGGATTAAGCCTTTTGAACGTTTTGCAGAAGGCTTGAAGCTTTTGCTATTTGTAAAACATGCTGTGGCTTCCATCTTTAAGCCCAACTACAGTCTTGTTTCCATGTTAGTGAGTTATATTTTTGTGTCATTCATGTTGCATTCACCTTTTACATTTGTCATGTTAATATTCTTCATGTCTCATGGATGCAAGGTTAGTATTCTTCATGTCTACATGCACATATTACCTATTGTACATATTCTTCATGTGGAGTGCATGTATGATTTGTGTCTGACACATGCACTTTTTTTTGTTACAATGATAGTTTGAATGCTTTTGTCATCTTCATCTCACATTGGTCCCAAGCCCTGCTTTAGCAGTGGAGGATAAGGATGGAAAGGCTGTCACAGGGAGTAACGTCTCTCATCTTTGTGATATTGGAGCATGGGATTGGCAGAAGCTATCCATAATGTGTTCATCTGCCACCCAACTCTCCCCCCTCTGATCGAGTCCTCAACCACACTCATTCTTCTGCTCACCACCAAATAGGGCACTTTGGGTACCCATATTTTACTCTCCCCCTCCAGCTACCTCCACATCTCACGTGTTTTTCTGGACTTCAGGACATGTAACAACATTCCCCATCAAAATCACAGTTTGCCCAGTGTTCTGTGCAATTATGGGGGACTTGAGCATAGGTGAATTGTGACCCAGGAGGTGATATAGGACTCTTTATTGTGCGTGTGTATGGGTAAGATCATCCGTTTGTGTATACTCATGCATGTGAGTATCCCTGTGCATCACTATTTTCATCCCCACTGCCTTTTTGCATTGGCTTGTTGTTATAATAAGGAAACAGAAAGCTAATAATACTAGTACCAGTTTAGCCACTAGTATGTTGAATATGTTAGCCAACCAGGTGGGTATCTATGAGAACAGGTAGGAGAACCAGTCATCATCCTCAATGTCTTCCACCTCTTCCACCATTTATGTATGCAATTCTTTCAAGGTGGCTATTACCTCTGTGAGGGTCCCATTTTACTCATAATGGGCAAGTATGTATGTGTAGCAAGGCAGGCAAATGTTGGCACACATGCCACCTTTCATGGCCATAAGTTCAAGGACATGCCTATTTTGGAGAGTCATGAGCTTGATTGCTCTTCCCTTATTGCATTAATTCCTTTCACAGTTGCATTTATTGTCTGCAACAGCTCCCATCTGGTTATTTGCAACCATCTGGCATTTGAACCTTCCTGTAACCCAGAGCAAAGAAGGCTCTAAAGAACATTGGGCCTCATTACGAGTGAGGCGGAACGGGATAACTGGCTCCGCTAAAGGAGGCGGAACCGTTAAACCCGTTCCGCATCATTACAAGCTCCCCTCGTGGGACCCGGTAACTAAAGCCTGGTCAAACCAGGCGTCCTTACCGGATCCCGCGAGGGAAAGAGGGAGCAAACAACGGGCCGCTCGTAATCAACCCGTTGTTTGCACCCTCTCCCATTCCCATTGAGCCCTATTAGGGCTCAGATGGGAATGGGGAAGGTCTGAGCCCGGGTTCCTGGAGGGAAGAATTACCGGGCCCTCCGAACTCGGAATGGCCCGGTAATTCCCCATTCTGGGAACCTGGACCCGATTTTGGCGGCAGACATGGCACCAATAGCGGCATGGCTACCGCCGAAGTCGTAATGAGGCCCATTGTCTTTCTTTTATCCGGGGAAAATCATCAATCTGCACCTCATTTGGAGCATTACTAGGACTGGTGCACATATTACCACTAGGGAGCAAAGGTCTCCCCAGTTAGGAGGGAGCTGTATGTAAGCTCTTGTACCACAAGCCCAATAATGGTCCATTAATATCGCCATTCCTACTTTCATTCCTGGGACATCAAAAATGCATTTGCACCCTTTGTGTTCTCCTACTTTTACTCTGCCAGTATTTCTGAGGCATAGGGTGGCATTCTTCAAGAGTACTGTGTGTATTGGGCCTGCTTCATCCTCTACCCACTTCAGTATTTTAATGTATTTAGTCCATTTAGTCCATTTTATGAGGCATTCCTTATTTAATTTTTCCACAACCACTTGTGGTTGTTCTTCAAGTGCCTCTGTCATACATTTGATCAGCCCTTTGACCCAGCCTTTTTTGTTAAATACAAGGCCTTTTATTTGTAACTGACCTCTCTTCCAAAAGCCGTGAATTACTTTCCCGCATTTGTTAGTGCATTTCAGAAATTGGTGGTCTTCTATTATTTTTTCCCCTCTTCTCGGGCCTGATAACTTCATGTTGTGTTTCAACATCACTCACCAGGGACACTTCGTTTATGAAATGATCACCACATGGAGAATCTGCCGTTGTTAGCCACTGTATGGAGGCATGTTTGCCCTGAAATTGCCCTCTGTTTATGCACAATGTGAGGTGTGTCAGTCAGTGTGCTACGTGTGTGGGTACATAAATGGCTATAAATATTCTGGATGCACTCATAGCTTAGGGGATGAGGCGAGGTAACATACAAAACAGCTCTCAGACATCTCTCTCCCAACTGTGCTCATGAATTTATACCACATGTCATATGGCATTAATATATGAACTCTACTAGTATTAACATCATGAAGAACATGGAAAGCTGGCCTTGCCATGCTATATGTGCAATAGTGTTGAACTGTGAACCAATAGATAAAATACAAACACACAAAAGAGGACACTGCCGCTCCGATCATAATTGTTACTGATTCTGACTTCTGCATAAATATGGGCCTGCACATTTGTTTGGGCAACAAAGGGGAATCTTTTACTTTACTCAAGAGTTGCAGCATGTCTTGGGAAAATTGTCCTTTCATCACACAGAAATAAATGCCCACACTAAAAAACGTCATTTGAAGATCCCAAAATATTAAAATCCTTATCTTACATACTCTGAGTGCTATTCCAAAAATATTTAGCAGAATAAACACTTCATGTAGCGTTAGTCATATGAGCACCAAGGAAGAAGGCACTTTATTTAAAAAAAAAAGAAAATGGTCCTTAGATGTTGTTTGCACATAGTCCTTGGAGTAGTACTTATACAAAAAATGTATCTATACTTATGTTTCTTCCTGCTGTTGAGTGTCTCTGGTCACCGATCTTGTCTGGGGACTTCGCATGTCTTCTTCAACTTTGAGCTCAGTATTTGCAGACAGGGGGTCTCACCTTTATACAGTTTGACGTCACTGAGATGGATCCCTGTTCTTTTGCCTTCAACTTTGTCCGCAGATGGTGTGACTGCTTCCACAATGCAAGTTCCTTGGAAATGGGGCTTGTGCCACTTTCGAACAAAGTTATGGCACAATTCCTTGTCCCTGGGATATAACAAAGGGGGTTTCAATAAATTGTCTGTGTCAGTTTGTTCAAGTGCTTCTTCTGTATTTCTTTAACCCCCCTACCGCGCCTGCACCTGTCAAGACATACATTTAAGAGATTCTGTCATAGCTGTCAAATAATCGTGCATTTCCTGTCTAAGCACAGCGGCAACATTTTCATTATCAGTAAGAGCCTATGTGAAATGAGCAGTGGGAGTATGCATTTGGTGTCCCGTCACAGCTCATGTGAAGTGAGATGATGGTCTGAGCCTGTTTGATTACGTAAGGTAAAAAGGGCTAAAGAAAGGCAGTGTAGCCAACTCTTTTTAAGAGTGTCCTTTATTTTGGCAATACATTCTTCTAAGAGGCTTTTTAGGTGCTCACAAATTCCATTTACTTGTAGATGGTAGGCTGATGAGAATGTATGCTTTATTCCCAAAAAAGATAGTAATGTGCTCAAACAATTCATTTACAAAGTGTGTCTATTGTCGGAACGTAGCACTTGACACACTCCCCACCTTAGAAAAACCTCTAATACAGGAATTTCACCACTGATGTGGCATCTGTGTGGGTGCATGGACCAGCTTCGATTCAGCAAGAAATCGCTGATATCATATACTTATAACCATTACAAATTTTGAGCATATCCACAAAGTCGATATGCAAATGCTGAAAGGGTCCAGTAGGACAGGCTATTGCTCCTCTCACTGTTCTCAGTGTATATCCAGCAGTGAACCTCTGAAAAAATAGACAATTCATAACAAAATGTGCAATATTCTCATTCAAATTAGGGACAAACCACTCCTCCGAAATCAATACTGCAAGACATTGTTATGTGTGCTGGAAAGTGCATTTTTTCTAGTGCTACTGTAAGCAGCCATAAGGGCATAACAGGCTTCCTGTTGCTATTCTGCTACCACATTGCTCCTCTGAGGGACAATGAGCACCCCCCTTATCTTCCTCAATTACTGCTCTTCTGGTGGTGGCCATCCCTGCAACTCTAATTTGTGTTATGGGTAGTGCATTAAACCTTTTCTTCTTCAGCATGTTCTGTACATGTGTGTATCAGCAAGCTCATTAACACACAAAATCATGTCTGCACTCTAGTGTGCGCTGCGCACTTCTGTACAGTGATAGTCGATGGAAGTTCAAGTGTGCCTATGAGCCTTTCTAGAAATGGTGCATGCTGTACTGGTTTGCCATCTGTGCGCTGGAAGACCCACATTTTCCAACGTGACAGTCATGCATGTACACCTTACATCAGCATAGTCTAAATACACCATTACCATCTCACCCTCATGCATTTCAAGTGCCAAAATCAAAGCTACCATCTCTGTCGCTTGCTCTAAAAAAAGCAATAGCAGTCTAGCGCTTGTAACTGTTTCAAAGCTGTCATTCTCTCCTGCCTTCACTACTGCTATTCCACTGTGCCTCTCTCCAGAGCTCTGATCTATCATTGATGACCCATCAACAGAGAATTATCCTTCCTCCTAGGGCATTTTCCTTGACGCAAGGTACATCATCATATTAATCAGTATTGGTAGTACAATCATGTACATGGTCTGCCTCCTTCACTTGTTCTGCTATGAATCTGGCTTGGTTCACTACTCGACACCTGATAATTTTGATAGATGTATTTGATATAATCACTTCATAGCGTGAAGCTCTATGTGTCATCAATGCACTGTTGGACTTTTCAATGATGGAAAAAAGACCATGTTCAACATATAATGTAACTGAACAACCCATAGTTATGCTGTCTGATTTCTCAAATGCAAAACGACTGCTGTCAATTCTTGCTCACATGGGTAATGGCCTCTCATTATTGGATCTAAGATCCCACGGTAGAATGCTAATGGTTTTTAACCCATAGAACGTTTCTGCGAGAGAACAGCCATCATCACTACTCCATTTGGATGGGAAAATAGAAAGAAGTCTTCATTATAATTAGGAATCCCTAACACTGGAGCGTTGCTAATTTCTAGCTTCAACTCATCAAAGGCATCTATTATCTTACATAACCAGGCTATGTTACTTTTGTCCTTCTGTGCTTCTTTCAGTACTCTTAAAAGTGGTCTGACATATGTACTGTAGTCAAAGACCCATGCCCTACAATAATTACAAAGGCCTAGAGATTGCTGTAATTCTTTCATCATCCCTGGTCTGTGTGTTTTAGTGATTGCTTTCTGATCTTTCAGGTGTCACCTTCCTCCTTTCTTTTGATATTGGCTGGCCTATGTATAGGACCTCCTCCTTACAATATTGTAGCTTCTCTTTTTCCACTTTTTACCCTTTTTCTGCCAAGAATGTCAATAGTTTCACTGAGTCTTTCCTGCACTCCTCCTCCTGGGTGCTGCAGATTAAGATGTTATCCACATATTGGATGATCTCACTGTCAGGTTGCACATTTCCTAGATTCATCTGCAATACTCTGGTGAAGAGAGAGGGTGATTCACAGTACCTCTGGAGAAAACAGGTATGTTGCAATTGAATCCACAATAGGTGAACACTGTTAAATATTGCAAATCTTCATGTAAGGAAATCGAAAAGAAGGCCTTTTTTAAATCGATCATTGTAACGTATTTGGCTATAGACGGTATTTACATAATATTGTGGCTGGATTTGGCACCAATGGAAACTCTGCTTCAACAATATTATTCAGGGGGCATATTTCCTGTATAAATCTGCATAACCCCCTTACGCCTTTTTAATCAGGCACACTACCGTGCTGCATGGTGATTCTCAAGGCACTAATATCCTCTGTTGCATTAAGGCAGTGATAGTTTCATAGATACCCTTGTCAGTTTCCTTTGACTTGGAATACTGTTTTACTCATGGTAAAATGCCTCCCTTCTTCAGTTTAATCTGGAGTGCTCCTACTCCTTTTAATAGACCACCATCATATGGACTGCTGGTCCATAGTGAGCTTGGTACGTTTGCCCAATCTTGAAGAAAGGATGACACCTTTCTCAGCAATACATTCTCTGGGGAGTCTCCCTGTCCTCGATTTGCAACTAATATGTGAGACTGATACTAAACATCACTTTATCATCTGAGTCCTCACCTGTAAACAACTCTTCATCTGCCAAGTCAGTCAGCTATGTTGTAAGGAATTCATGGTGGCAACAGTAAAGACAGACATGAATGATCACAGTTCAAGGGTGTTTATTAAACTGTAAATGCAGGGTGGAAAAATGCCTAATCTAAACCTAAATCTAAGATGGGAGCAAGCTTCAACCATCAAATGAAAAATAAGGCAGCCCTTGTGGCGCCTTGTCAAAGTAAAAAGGCCTATACTAAAACAAAACTATTGCCAAATCCTTAAAACAAAATAAAGAAAGAATGTGGGATAGGGTTTTCAATAAAGGAAAAAAGTGATCACAAATAATAAGTCTACCCCACATTTTGAGCACGGGACAAGGTGGATCTCCTGAGCACAGCAAAACAAAAAGGTGATGACTGGAAGGTTTTGAATTAATCATAAACACAGGCATAGCTCTGGGAAACCTCCAGACCATCGTTTTTCAGCCTGCCAAGCCATTACAGAAGGGGGAAAAACCATAAACAAATCAGGATTGGTCCTACCCCAAAAATGGCAGTCCAGTCAGAACTGCTAGGTCACATCCCTTCTGCTCGAGACCACAAGCATCCCCAGACATGTTTCAGCCTTGTTGGGCATCATCAGTGAGGAGTAGCTTGGGTCTCTAGGCCGGGCAGACTCAGTGACCCAAGTCTGGTCATACCCGTCCCACTCAGGGTGACTTTAGCAAAACAGAAAGGTGATGGCTGGAAGGTTTTGAATTAATCATAACCACAGGCATAGCTCTGGGAAACCTCCACACAATCGTTTTTCAGCCTGCCAAGCCATTACAGAAGGGGGAAAACCACACGCAAATCAGGATTGGTTCTTCCCCAAAAGTGGCAGTCCAGCCCGAACTGCTAGATCACATGCCTTCTGCATGAGACCGCAAGCATCCCCAGTCATGTATCAGCTCAGCCTTGTTGGGCATCCGCAGTGAGGAGTAGCTTGTGTCTCTAGGCCGGGCAGACTCGGGGACCCAAGTCTGGTCATACCCGTCCCACTCAGGGTGACTTTAGCAAAACAAAAAGGTGATGGCTGGAAGGTTTTGAATTAATCATAACCACAGGTATAGCTCTGGGAAACCTCCAGACCATTGTTTTTCAGCCTGCTAAGCCATTAAAGAAGGGGAAAACCATACGCAAATCACCTCTTTGTTTTTGCTTTGTCAATAACTAAATGTTGCTGTGATGTTGTCTTGGTTGTTATTTCTTCTCCCATGTTGTTAGGGTGATGTCCCTGGGAATGTGTCTGGCTCTCTTTCTGGCATGTCGTACTGTCTTTCTGCGGGATCGATGGGTTCTCGATTTTCGTGCCGGATCTGCAGCCTGTTGATTATTGTCCCACAGTGCAGTAAAGTTCCTTTGGTACCGTTAAAAAGTGCCCAAATGGTAAATTCTCTCTGAGGCTTCTTGGATGGTAACTTTGAAATAACAATAATGAATTCCTACGGGCGGGTTTATGATACACTGTGCTCTTTATTCCTTCAACTTTTGCTGAGAAGACCAGGTCAAGAAAGTTGACTTCTGAGTGGCTGCTGGTCTTGGTGAATTTAAGAAAGTCTTTGTGGATGTTGAGCCATGTCATAAAGTTTTGAAGTTCTTCTTCTGTGCCTTCAAAAATCATCAAAATATCATCTATTTACCAACTCCAGAGATTGATGTTTCTATTGAACGGGTTACCAGAGTCATAGATGGTTGCCTTTTCGAATTCTGCTACGTACAGATTTGCTATTCTGGGTGCGAAGGTCATCCCCATTGCAGTGACTGCTATTTGTTCATAAAAGTCTGTCTCATAGATGAAGTAATTCTTTGTCAGTGCTATTTCCGCTAGCTGCATGATGAAGAATATTGGGATCTCTAGAGGTGGCTGTTTTTCCCTCAAGATTTTGTCAATCATACTAAGGGTTTCTCCTTGTGGAATCCTGGTTTATAGACCCTAAATGTCTAGATTTACCAGGATGTAAGTGAAAGCATCATAGGGTACATCCTTGGTGAGACACAGGACTGATGTCATGTCCTTCAAATATGACCTCATCTGTTACTTCCTGTTTCAAATAATCAACGAACTGTTACAGAGGTTCCAGGATAGATCCTACATCTGAAACTATCGGTCTGCCAGGTGGTGGATGCAGACCTTTATACACCTTAAGTAATGCATAAAATGCAGAACATCTCGGATAGCACGGGGTGAGAAATTCATGCTCTTTCTTGCTGATATAACCCTCCGGTAAGTGCGATGGCCAGGGTTGAAGGCGACCCTGAAAGGATACGGGATGGGACCAGGATATATTAGATGGGTCCAGATGTTGTACAGTACCCCGACGCCGAGAGTCAAAACCGGAACCACAATCTCAGATAAATGGCAACTTAGCAGGGGTACCAGACAGGGATGCCCCTGGTCACCAATGTTATACATCCTGGCATTAGAGCCGCTGGCAATATGCCTGCGGCAACAATATGGGGAGGTGGGGATTCGCACGACGGGGAGGACACACCGGATATCATTGTATGCAGATGATGTGCTTCTCTACTTGCGCTACCCGGAGGAGAACCTGCAATATGTGTTGGAGGTGATGGGTCGTTACGCCACCCTCTCGGGCATATTGGTGAACCCCAGGAAGTCCAGTTTGTTCCCCCTGGGAAGGTATAAGAGCACCCCGTTGGAGAGGCTGCCCGTCTTGCAGATACCCTGGCAGACCGTGACGTTCAGGTATCTGGGCGTAAATATCTACCACAATATAGAGACAGAGCATAAACATAACACAGAGAAGGCGATGGAGGGAGTTAAGAATAGCATGGTGTTCTGGTCTAAATTACCCCTAGCCAAGATGGGGAGAGCAGCTCTATTAAAAATGGTGGTCTTGCCCAGACTCTTGCACTTTTTTGTGAATGTCCCGTACCTAATTCCCAAACGCTTTTTTGTGAAACTTCAGGCCATGTGCAGGGGCTTCATATTGGGCAACTCCAGAAATAGGGTGGCCCTGTGGAAACTACAGAATACATGTGATAAGGGGGGCATAAACCTACCGAATTCTGAGCTGTATTACATGGCAGGACAGTTGTTGTATGTGGCTAGGTGGTTATCGGCAGAAGCTAGGCTTTTGCAAGGTGAATCGGCTCCTTACTTTTTGAGGGAGACAGTATGGCTGCGCAAAACTAAAATGGCAAAGATGGGGAGATTACTGAAGCTGGGCTGGGAAGTATGGCACAGGACATGGAGAACGGTGGGTGACCCAGATCCGCTTTCCCAGCAGGCCCTGCTGGCGGGGCTATGCGGGGACGACTCCCAGTTGTTCGAAGCGGTCCGTAGGTACTGGGAACCAGTGGGTTGGCCACCCTTGGAGACATATGGCAAGAGGGGGATGCGTTGGGATTCCAGAAGCTGCAGGATGAGACAGGGGTGCATAGAGGCCAATTTATTACTTCTACCAGGCTCATGAAAAAGGTGAGAGAGAGGTGGCCTGAGACTGTGCTAGAGGAAGAACCCGATGCCTCCCTAGAAACGATGCATGATGTCTCGGAGGGTGGGCATGAAATATCTAGGATATATGAGCTCCTGAGGGCGAAGACGGGGAAGGAGCTGCTCCAATTGAGGCATGACTGGGAGGAGGAGGTGGGGGAACCCATGACAGAGGGACAGTGGGATAGAGCCCAAAGGTACTATAAAAAGGTGTCCCGGAATGCGAGACTCCAGCAGATCCAGCAGTATGTCACTCATAGAGCTTACCTGACTCCCAGTAGAATAGCTAGGTTTGGAGGCTCGGCTGTACAAAAATGCCCCAGGTGCGGGGAGGAGGAGGCTACTACACATGTTTTTGGCCTGCCCTGAGGTGCACAGATTCTGGGAGGAAATAAAGATGAAAATGGCAGGTGGGGGAGGGGTACTGGATGTAGGATCTGCTTGGGCTTGCATGCTCGGGAGTTTCCCCAGGCCACGTCATTCGAACCATTTCAGTATAATGAAGGTCCTGGACTATATTTTGGCTAAACGCAGAATCGCTATGTGCTGGAAAGTGGCCCACAGGCCCAGAGTGGAGATATGGTGGCCGGACCTCTTGAGATGGGTGGAAGCAGAAATTGTGGTATGGTTTGAAGCTGTCACCAAAGGGGGAGGAGGAAGCGGGCCCCCTGATAGCCTGGAGGCAGCTAGTGACCTCAATGGTTAGCCCCCACCAGGTCAATCATGATAAAGAAGACTCAGATGAGTCAACGAACACAGAGATTCCCGAAAAGGCTCATGTAGATGATGAGGCTGTGATGGCTCGAGTTTGTGGGGAGGGAGGGGGAGGACGGGAACGACAATGCATAATGTGATGTTTTGATATTGATTATGTATGTCCTAAAAGTTACCATGGTTGACGTGTTTGTTATAAAATAATAAAAATTGTTTAAAAAAAAAACAACAAAAAACTCCGGTAGTGCATCATCCATGATTGGTTCTATCATCGCTGCTCGATTCTTTCTCCTTAGAAGCAGGTGAGCCAGCATGCGTAGAGATCCTCAAGGGCCTTTTGTTTTGCTGCCCCGCTCATTGTCGCTGCTCGATTTTTTGTCTCCTGAGAAGCAGGTGAGACAGTGTGTGTAGAGACCCTCCTGGGCCTTTTGCTTTACAGTTTCCACCTTTTTAAGAAATCCCCTGCCCCGTTTTGCGACCTCTGCCCACCCGACCCTCTCCATGCATCCACTTCCCCCTTCCGATCCTCCTGCCTCCCAGCACGCCCACCTCCTCTGATTGGTGCTTTCACTGTGAGCTGCCTGGGCCTACAGCCCTGTTCATTGTCGGTGCTCAATTCTTTCTCCTGAGAAGTAGGTGAGCCAGCGTATGTAGAGACCCTCCTGGGCCTGTTGTTTTGCTGTTTCCAACTTTAAAAAAAAAACCTGCCCCGGTCTGCAACCTCTCCCCACCCGACTCTCTCTGTGCATCCACTTCCCCGTTCCAATCCTCCCACCTCCCAGACCACCCACCTCCCCTGATTTGTGCTTCCACTGTGAGCTGCCTGAGCCTACAGCCCCGGTTATTGTCGCTGCTCAATTCTTTTTTCTTAGAAGCAGGTGAGCCAGTGTGCTTAGAGACCCTCCTGGGCCTTTTGCTTTGGAGTTTCTAACTTTTTAAGAAGCCGCCTGCCCCATTCTGTGACCTCTCCCCACCCGAACCTCTCCGTGCATCCACTTCCTGTTCTGATCCTCCCTCCTCACAGTCCGCCCACCTCCCCTGAATGGTGCTTCCACTGTGAGCTGCCTGAGCCTACAGCCCCGATCATTGTCACTGCTCATTTCTTTCTCCTGAGAAGCAGGTTAGCCAGCGTGTGCAGAGACCCTCCTGAGCCTTTTGTTTTGCAGTTTCCAACTTTTTAAGAACCCCCTGCCCCATTCTGCGATCTCTCCCCACCCGACCCTCTCTGTGCATCCACTTCCCCGTTCCGATCCACCCGTCTCCCAGCCCGCCCATCTCCCCTGATTGGTGCTTCCACTGTGAGCTGCCTGGCCCTACAGCACCGCTCATTGACGCTGCTTTATTCTTTCTGCTGAGAAGCAGGTGAGCCAGCATGTGTAGAGACCCTCCTGGGCCTTTTGATTTGCAGTTTTCAAGTTTTTAAGAAACCCTCTGCCCCGTTCTGTGACCTCTCCCCGCCCAACCCTCTCTGTGCATCCACTTCCCCGTTCTGATTCTCCCGCCTCCCAGCCTGCCCACCTCCCCTGATTGGTGCTTCTACTGGTCATAACTGACCTTCCTAGGGCAGCCCTCTGCCCATGCAGGCCCTGCGGCTAAGGTTTCCAATGCAAAGGGCGGCTCCCACAGAGATGGCTCCAGGTTGTGTCTGCAGGTGTCAGCAGGGGAAACCAGTGGCCAGCCATCAACTAGCAGCTACTACCAAGGTAGGTGTGGCCTCGGTGGGGAATCGAACAATCACTCTACTCCGTAGCTCGGCCACTCGACCTACACTCTGAACCCATCAGTGCCACAACATTGAAGTAATGTTAGTACTTCCTTGATTCACATCTAGAAGGTGCCCACTGAGATAATACTGTGATTTACTTACCTGTGCAAGTCAATGCCATAGCCTCTTCAGCAGCCTATACCCCCAAACTGATCAGAGCCAGCAGACCCTTTCTATCCACAGACAATTGCATCACCCTCGCAAGAGCATTTATCCTTTCAATGATTGATTACTGTAACTCCCTTTTATCCAGTTGCAACGCCCAAAATGTTAACAAATTACAAATAATGCAAAACAATACTGTCAGAGCAGCACTCAACATCCCCAAACATGATCACATCTCCTTAGCCAGACACAACATCCACTGGCTTCTGATCCGAGATCGGATTAAATTCAAAACCCTCTCACTTACATACTAATGCCTTACCAATAGCCCCCCGGCTTATCTGGTGAATCAAGTCTTGAAAACCCAGTCCATCAGATCTACCCACTCAACCTACGCTGGCCACATCGCTATCTCCAGGTTCAAATGACAAAAAGCAGGTAGCTAAAGCTTCCCAGTGATTGCGGCCAAACTTTGGAACTCCATACCCTTCGCCTTGAGGACAGACCCATTACTATGGTCCTTCCACAAAGGTCTCAAAACAAACTTGGCCTTTTGCACAAGAACTCGACAAACCCAAGGCTGGGTGCATCACAGGCAGCCTACAGTTGGTACTTATGCAAACCTGTCTGTATTCTCTGTAATTCTACTAGTTTTGCTACTAATTCATGTGATGACTGTAACTTATTACTGCTTTAAGTGGCTTGTAACTTACGCAATATAACATTGTATTCTGTAATCTGTTACCCGTGCGACCCAATTGTGCAACGACTGTAACCTCTGCAGATACAAGCATCCATTGTAACCAAATTCTTAAGCAAAAAGCACCTCTGGGTTATACAAATGCGCTTTACAAATGACAAAATAAATACATAAATAGTGGGCATTTGTGGTATATTATTGATCGATTTTTCTTTTTCTTTCATGATTGAAAGCATCAATATCTTTTTTAGTTTGCTTATTTTCTCGGTAAGATTAAAATCCTTAAATTCCTTCAATGATGCCACCAGGTCCTCCAGGCTTTTTTGTAATTTTACAGAAGGTTTTGGTTTTGTTATTTTGATTCAATATCACACAATATTTTTTTTGACACAGTTTGTGCGGTGCTTGTAATCAGGATGAGCCAGTCCCTGATGCATTGGTTGGCAATGTAGCTCCAGTCCTTATAGAACTGGAGCTGGTCTAGGAAGATCTGGGGCTTGTTACTGGTTATTAACCCTATAGTTGTCGTGTGTGACCGAAGATACTAAGTCATCATTGCACCATGCAGTTCTGTTCTAATTAGCTGTTTTTTTAGCACTTCCAAGTCATTCCATTCATCTGGAGTTGCTCCTCCACCTTGCGGGCACACCAGGTCCTAGGATTGATGGGATTGCTGAGATCCCCTCTACTAGCTCCTCGGCGTAGGCTAGTTAGCTTCTGCCATTTTCGCTGTTGGGTAAGTTTCTAAATATAAGTAAAGGTGATTTTCATAGAGGTAATTCAAGAGAGAGTATGGGTGTTACTGTTGGTGGCTTGTAATGAATGCAGAAAGAGTCCACAGCTATTGTTGTTGGAAGGACGAAAAACACTAAGGGGGACTTTAAGTGGGTTCTGACACCCTGTACATGATCACAAACGTATTATCACCACGTTGCTGGTTCAATTATCACTGCCATTGTACACCATGCACACAGAAAAGCAGCCGTGAGATGTGCACACAGCAGACTCCACAGGTTTAAGAGGTAAGATAGAGGTGGCAGGGAATGGATCACATGGAGCAGACAAATCCGCTGCCCGTTGTGTCACCATGTTTTGTAAAAATAATGTTGCATTGCAGTAGAGAGCACCATTAAAATAAGCATTAAATTACTCTCTACAATTAAGCCTGACACAATACTGTTTGACTATGTCTAGGGCTAAACAGCACCCTTGACCACAAAGGTCCCCCTGATTCTTACTGAATTGGGTACAAATTGTGCTTGTATATTGGGTAAGCACAGATGCTCTGCATCTGAATAATAATACAATTAATAAAAGTACATACACAGTGATGGATGTTTTATGTATTGTAATCACCAACATCTTGTCACTTCCCATCCCTTCCTGTCTCCCTACAAGTCACAGAGATACCAAGGGCACAAAAAATGTTTGTTTAGATATAACATAGCTAATTCGGAATTCAGGAGCAGATGTACCAATGGACGCCATGAAAATTAGCATTTAAGTTCCTGAAGAAAGTGGCAACACTGACAATTGTCACTGAAACCAGTCGGCAAGCAACAATAAGGGATTTCCTAGCAGTAATGGGAAACTCTGTTAAGAATATTTACACCGTTTTGGTAGACATTTTTAGAATCATTTTTAAACATTAAGTTCTTCAGAGCAGGATTATTAAAGGAATTGTGGTTTCCTGCTAGAACTTGTTACATGGACACACCACGCATATGTCGTAATGTTAATTGTACTGTAGATCAGCCTCTCTCTGTCTCCTCACCCTAGATCGGCGGAACACCACCGACACCTAGGGCAAGGTACTATATTGAGGGCACAGTTAGTTTTGGTTGGAGGGCTTGATAGAATTTGGAATAAACAGAAACTTTACCTGTGCAGGTTATGTGTGATAATAAGTTTGGGATCACATGCAGGGGTATCAGAACTGACTTAAAGACCCCCTTAGTGTGTTACGTCCATGGGTAATTCTAGTCTAAATAAACACTCTGTGGGTAGCCTTAATAATGTGTCTTGTGTCTTATATTCTTGGAAGCCATGCTAACATCACATGTACTTCATACAGGAATATTTCTGGGTTTAGTGGCACCCCTCTTGGTACCTTTTGGCCATAGAATGCCATTATGAATTCTTGTGCACTCACATAATGGATTCCTGGGGTAGAACATATTATCCCTTTTTCAGAACACGAGATTGTCATGATTAACTTGCTCATTACATCTCTTACCAATATGCTGACTGGTGTCTTGTGGCAACATAACAATGGCACAGCCATATTGTGTTCACCTATGGTTGTGGGAAAGTTGTCTGTAAAAAGAACCATTGTCGTGGCCCCAGAAAATCCTTGCACATCCATGGAACTGCCTGACATTGGAAATGTTCCCTCTTTAACACAGGATCAAGTCGCCCCTGTAACTACCAAGAAGGAAAATGTTGTTCCGCCTATAATCTCTCCAACCCTTGGTTCCTCTCTTGGGTCTGGTGTAATCAAGTCTTTCTGTGGGTTGTCCTATTGTGGTACCTATTCAGTCCTGTGATGGTGAAAGGATTCCCTCCCACTACTGTCACACCCCCTACTCCAGGTGTAGGTGCCCACAGCAATGTATTACGGCAATATATTATCGTTCCATGGTATCACTGCTTTCTGTTGTACTGGTGCATGTGCCTGTATTGATGCTTGCTTTTTCTGAGGCTGTATCTCCTGTTGCAACTGTTGTATTTGTGGTGCTTGTCTCTGATACTTGGGCATAATATTCTTGTGGTCCCATACTAAATGGTGGGGGTGTACTGGCCCCCCTCTTTGGCCAAATTACTGCCAACTTTGTTGAATTCCTCCCCAACGTCTACACTACATACCCTTGCAATTTGTCATATCTTCCATAGGTCCAACAATGTGCTGTAGGCCCTATTAACTGTGGCTGTCCTCCATTAACCCCCCCCTCCTTGTGGGGCATGAAATCCAAACCCTCTACCTATGGATCCGCCCCTTCTTCGCTGGGGGTAATAATTATAATCCCCTCTTTGTGCAATGTTCCAGTTCAGCCCTGTCTCTATCTGTTGTGTTTCCTGCACATTGTGGTTTTCTCCACTATTTGTTAACACTGTTCCATCCACTGCCAATTTGAATCATTTCTTTTGGACCAACTTTGTTTCATCCTTCTTCCTATACTCAACCTTCTTTCGATCTTTGTCTTATTTTAATTTACAATGATGGACAATTGTTAATTGTATCTCATGCCATGGTTTTGCTTCAATTCCCACAATTTTCTTTAACTGATACTGTACTTCTTCGGGAAGGCAATGACATAAAATGTGATAACATTTCTTTATTTTGACTCTTATCTGATGTGTCTGGGAATTGTATTCTAAGGACCTTCCACACATCTGCTCCACAATTATTGAAAGGTGCCCTGTCATGGCTTGTATTTTGGGATGTCGCCCCAGGGTATCCTGCTAGTTTCCAAATGTCATCCGATTGTTCACCCAATATTGCAGCAATCAAGCTTTTCATGTCACCCACAGCTTATGTCATGTCAGCCGTCTCTTTCTAATGCATAGATCCACTTTCCTGCTTCTTCTGTAAGCAACAGTAACTTGTGTATCAAATTATTTGTATCTGTCTGAGGCCATGGTATATACTGTGCTAGCCCATGGCCTTTCTGTAATAAAGGAAATTGTGAAGGTCTGGTGTTACGTAAGGGTGCTGCCGCACCTTTCTTCCTTTTTGGTACTTCTGTTAGATTAGCTTTCTTTCGGGCCAGTAAATCCCGTAGTCTATTTATGTAGGGAGTTTCCCACCCCCTCCTTGGACTCATCTCTGGTAGCCATGGATATTTAATAGGTTCTGGCCTTATCACCTGTTGCTCTAATTCGGACCAAGCTGTCTCTCTCCCTACACCCGTGCCCATAGATGGGGCCCGTGTAGACCTCCTCTTCCGCATTGTATCTTTGCTATCTTTGACCTCTTCATCCTCTTCTCAACATCTAGTCTTCCAAGGGGATCTGTCCCAAGTGTTCCACACATTACCTCTTCCAAGAATATATCTCTGCTACTATATTGCTGATATGTTCCCCAACTTCCCCTTGTCTTTGTGTGATCCTCTGTGTTCCTGGTGTGATCCCCAGCCTAAAGTCTCCTCCCATGTGGTCAATGGGAAGGCAGTCGCTACCTGACCCTGGGGGTGGTATTATGAGGGAGAATCAAATGGTAGCAGATGGCTGTCAGGGGCAAGTGGTGACTCCCTTGGTAGGGACGCAGTATGCTTCTTTTAAGAATGAGGATCTGATGAATCCCAGATATCTAATGGCATGCTGTCACCATGAAAGTCCATCCCATGAGAAACCAAAGAAAAGTATATGAGAATCCTCCTAAACAGAATAAGACTAAGCCCAAGCGCTGATGAGAGAGTCCTGCACTGCTAACTTCCAGAGAAACTCTTCTTTGCTCTAAAATTGTTGCCAATATGTTTGTTCTAAGAAAGAATGTGACCTGCAAGGCCACGAGACTGTCCTGTGCACCTTGGTGTATATGTTATCAAACACAGGCGAAAGCAGGCCTACGATCCCCGCCCAGCTCACTACGAGTTATAGCCCCTACAACTGCCCTAATTCCAAGACCCCTGAATTCCAAGATACCAGTTGACTCCAGACCACCACCGACCATAAACCAGTGCACCGTAAAAGATCTAAGAGCATGGACGTCCCATATTTATTTCATACTGACATGATTTGTATGCGAGGTACAGAGAGGGATACATTATAGTTCAAAAGCAATGGCGGAAGCTTTGGAAGCCAAGAAACGCAATTGGGAAGAGTGAAGGATGTGTGGGTTCGTGTGACCTCCAGACTCTCCCTGTGCCAGCCTTTTGAGCATGCCAGGTGCACTGTATAATGATAGAGTAGCACTGTTCGTAATGTAGCCAATTGCTTGTTTGGCCTTAGTTCCCTGGAGACGTAGAGCCCAGCAGACCCCACTTGATGAAAGACGGAAGGACAGACTGACGAGGCTGGGACCAATGACCTAGAATTCCCTATAGAGTAGGCCGACCAAGTATAGGATCGCACCAACCTGGCACGCAGGTTTCCACTGTATACAAATGATGCAACCTATGATGCTGTGCCCTGTTTAAGCTTCTGCTTGCACCTTTTTTTCCCCAGAACCTTCCATGGCAGCAGAGTTCTTTGCTGCCACACCTATTTTTGTTATCCTTGCAAGATCTTCTTGGGCCTTTTTCTCTAGCAGACACATTTGCCTTATGTATTTTTGTTGTGTATGTTAGTGTGTGGGTCAGATACATTTGGACATAAGGTCATTTTTCTTTAGTTTTAATTTGCTAGGTAGGAACATTATCGTTAGGATGGGACAGATAGGCATTTATCGCAACACTATTTCATTTCAATAAAGATGGCAACCCTTGAGAAAACTTCAACTATGTCTCTGCCTCTTATTTCTGACCCCTCACACTGGGTAGACTATTACTCATTATTCACCTAATGTCTTCCTGTCCTTTTTCTACTCTTGTGTGTTTCCTCATGACCTCATCAATGTCCCTGTGACGTCTCTCTAAGCTTCTATCTTTTCCCCTCAATGATTTCATCTCCTTTCATTTTGTTTTTCTTCCTCACTTTTATTTGATCTCTCTTCCCATTTCTTCTCTCTTTCCTTATCCTCCTCCCGTCTGTTTCTCTACCTTCCGTTACCTTCTTGTTAGTATTGTCAATACCCTTTCCATCGAATTTGAGTACTATTTGCCCTTCTATCCATTTGTTTGGCACAATTGCTGTCTCAACCCTGTCTCGCATTGCCTCTCTTTCTCTCTCTCTCTCTTTCTCTCTCTACCTCTTCCTTCCCACATGGATATCAATTAGCCGGTGTAGTGTGGTCTCAGCCAGGGCATCCCAACATCCTACATCTTCTCCTAGATGTCAAATTATGTGTGCCACTGCCCTGGAATCCTTGCATTTAAAAAGTGGCCTGGGGTTGGATTACTGACCTCTTATATTCCTTTGGATTCTTGGCCCCTCTCAGCAGGCAGGGGAAGTTAAAGACATCCAATGTCCAGTCATAGCTATGCAGTCAATGCTCAATCCACTGTTCCGCCTGTCCATGGTAAAGTGAACCTCATGGCCCTTGTAATAATATCGTGACCACTGCACTGGATAAGGTCCCTTGTCGTACAACTCTGGATCTGCCTTGCTTGAAAAGTAATATTGATTGAGAGTTTCTCAGGGCTGAGTGACTTTTGCCATGAATGCAGTAAAAAGTCAATAAACTGCATTACGACCTGATTATCAGTGAGCAAGAGTACGCTGGCATGCGAGTCGTTATATGTTTGCACATGCTCAAACACCTCCATCAGAATAACCTGGTCCTTAGAGATATTATCACTGTGAGAATTGGAGCTGGGGCTCAGCATCTAGAGCAATGTTAGCACATCTGCAGCGTTTTCTGGGGCGGAAGTATATGCTAATGGTAGAATGGTGGTTGGCAGCTGGGATGAGGTCTTGTGTGCTCAACCTACTCCTGTGCACGGTGCTAAAACATGCAGGACTGTAATGATGTAGGATCCATTTTGTTCCCATGATACTCGTGGCAAACAATTTTCTTGCACAAGTGTAGGTGGTGTTATGTTGTAGATTTTGTGCTGGCTAAAAGGCTAAACAATAAACTCTTTTGATATTCATGCAAGCATCTGTCTGTGCACCTGTATGCTTATGACATCACAGGCAGACATTGCTTTCCTGGAGACCGGTCTCCGTGCTATAACGGTTTGCATATCTTCACTATTACTAGTACATTCTTTATAGTATCTGCTTCACACGGTTTACTGATTTGCAATTGGCTATCTCCTCTCTCCTTCCACCATTCCCCTGTGTCCCCTGTTAAATAGTTGGGTTTCTTTCTTGATTCTAGCATGACTTTTAAAAATCAGATCTCACCGATCCCATTTTATTTCAGTTATAAATACACATTTTGTATTCCTCCATCAGACTGCCGCTCACCCATCTAACCCCTTATTTTATTAGTGCTTAATGGTGGTAATATTTGTAGGACTTCTAATTTCAAATTTAGCCCTGTAATATCTTTCATTCAGCTGCATGTCTGATTCCTGACATGCAGACATGTGTTCACATCTCAACCACTTGAATTCACTTCATTGTTTGCCATTGCATGTGCACATCTTTTCCTAAATCTTCTGCATCACTCATGAGGCTGTAGTGATGAAAACATATTTATCGTGCCATCGGATGAGGCTTGAGAAGCACATGTAGGCTCAACATCATAAGGGTACATATTCCAAAATTTCGTCTGCCATTGTTTTCTGTTGAGGCTTTTCTGACTGCAGTTGCTCATGCATGAGACTCATTTGATGATGTTGTTGTTCTTGTTGCCCCAATATGACTCATATTTCTCTTTTTACCCCACTGCCACTGCATTTGCTTGTCAGTGCTCAGATCTTCCCTTATGGTAGGGTTCTTCCTCTGCATCACCTCTGACATCCCAAGATGTCCACATACACAGACACAAACACACACACACACACACACACACTCTTACGTTCATATAATCACACATGTTTGTAAACATGCTTTTTGTCTGCCTGGTTGTGGCAGTGCACATACGCAGATCAGAGTAGTAGCCAGGATTGTGTAACAAGTGGGGCCTGGAGCTGGTGTAGTAGGGCCCATCCTAAGAGGAGCCTGCAGAGGGACGTGCATTTGTTCTAAATGAGCAGTAGTGAGAAAGCGTAGATGGGCAGCCCAAACCATTCAATGTGGATTCATTAGAAGAGCCAAGTCCCCAACAATGAATATTCATAGTGTAGTACCTTCCCCCTACACCAACCTCTCCTTCAAATAATAACACTCAATTTGGCTTTGTTGCACCCATAAACGCCAGTTAAACATGCCATGTCCCTGTAAAAAGATGCATACAGACACACAAACTCATGCACATTTATACACATTCATCCACCAGTCACATACCCATACAGTGTCTGTCATTCACACAAGCACCCAGAACATTCATACTGCATTCTCATTCGCACCCGTTCTCGCACCAATGTACACCTTTCACACTGCGTTAATTCATACGAATGCACTTAGACACCCCCTCACTTAAATAGGTACATACACACACGCGTGCACTTATATAGACCCTCGCAAGCATGCACATATACATTCATACCTACATACAATCCTCACACACACGCATACACACAAACAAAAACACTTTCTCTTCCATTACCATTTTCTCTCCAGACTCCACGCCCCTGCCTCACTGCTCCGTAGGCCTCGGGCCCCTGCACAGACCGCAACCAGGAAGTAGAGATAGCTTCCTGGCTCCTGGCATTCGCCAGCAGGGTCTGTTCTCAGGTTCATCTGCGCCATGCACGGGAATCCCGGAAATCCCAGAGAGTGAACTCTGCTGCTCAGGCTGCACAGTGGCAGATGTAAATGCCCTCTCAGCAATGCTAAGTAGGCATTTACAGATTTTGGGTGGGCCTTGCCCCTCAGGCCCTACCATGTCTACGCCTCTGACGCACACAAACACACACACAATCTCTGTCTCTCTCAGACACACACACACTTGCATTCACATAATCACATATGTTGTGTAAATGTATCTTTTTTCTGCCTGGTTGTTGCAGTCTCCTCTTTCTGGGTCCGACTCCTCCCATCTTTCCTTCTTACTGTGGGTAAACGCAGGAGTGAAAGCTTCCCGGTGCTAGGTTACTTCTTTCCTAGAGATGGGATGTGGAGCAGCCTGACCCAGGATTTGAATGAGCCAACATTGTGTTCTGTCCTCAACCCATGCCTCATCAGTCTGGGTCAGCTATTGTACTGAGGTCACCTCCACTGCATCTTTGGTTTCACTCATTCCCTGTAAAATGGATGCCCACGTGTCAGTGGCACTTTTGAAGAGCTGTCCAGCCTCTGGCCCATGCAGAGCACTCTAAAGTGTGATAGGGAACCATACGCCTTTGTGCAAAGAACATACATATGTGTAGATGTTTTGCAAGTGCTAAGACTATGCATTGCAACTTCATTTCCATTAAGAAGCGATTGTTAGAAACCCACTCGCTTCATAATCACATACAGGAGGCATGGGGGAGGAACCCTGTTGCTCAGGATGCACAACGGGTAAATATATACTTACCTATATCAACCTTGGATTTGTGGGTTGGCACTTCTGTTGAAGACCAATTTAGCGTTCCACATTTGATTTAAGAATCATACCATCAACAAATTGTTTCCAAAGGTCACACTGATCGTGATCTGGATTAGAAATGCACATTGAATGTGCATGAGAGGCTTGTAACTATACTGAGATGATACATTGGAACAATGCAGAATAGCCAAATGTTTTAGTGCCAGAAAAAAGAATTTGTTAGGACAGCACACAAATGGTACAGAAATTGAAAACAATAATCATTTGTACTGTCAAAAGAAAGGTAAAACCAGTCCATAGCTGAACGTTGAATGATTTCTTCCTTATGCAGCTGTTTTACTACAATACTGTTCTCTCCTTCTGTTTGGCCCTGAACATTGCAAGGCGAGGAAGGAACCATAATGGCACTTTGAGGCAGCCAGAGCAAGGATGCATACCCTTTCCACCGGCATTAATGTCAGAAATTAGCAAGATCAACCCTCCAAGTACACACACGAATCACTGAATACAACCACCTGCAATACTACCAAAGCAATCTACCGCCTACATGCAGCATGAACTCTATCATCATCATCCAGGTAAGTATCCAAGCGCTAGACATCCAGACAAAGGCCACACCCACCTACTGGTCCTTCGGAATATTGATGGCCATGTACGATGTGTTGAACCCTAAATGCCACCTCCATAATCCTGTAACATAGACGGGTTTCAATGCCTCATTCCTGTGCTTCTTCATAACTTACATCACAGAAAAATACCAGATGTGCAACGCTGGCTTGTCATCTTCTGCCTACCATTTTGTTTCATACACTGGCCTATCATCTTCACCCAGTACACTAAACCACTGGACTTTAACAAACTCTACCAATTTTCAGATGATATTCAACTCCCTCACCCCTGCATCCTTAGCCCCACTGAAATCTGTCCACAACGGCACAGCACACTTCATAACATCTCACTGCTTGCACCTTACAGACTTGCATTGGTTTTAAAATGGCCGCAATCAACCACAAGGCAGTGTATACACTTCCTCTGTCAACAAGCTCAATATATTCGGAGGACAACGCATCACAAAAAACCAAGGCATTGCAAGGGAGGAAACAAAGAACTACGCACAAGAAGAGAAAGAAAACAGTAATTAAGGCTAATCCTACTACACACCCAGAAATTGGAAGTACCTGACAATCCGCATCAGAGAGGTCTCGAAGGTCCTGTGGAGGTTAGGGAGAGAAGGTCTCCAACCTTCCCAACCTCCTATGCACCAGGAAGGAATTGAAGCTTTCTCTTCAAATTCATCCATCCTCAAAGATTGAAGCTCTTTCCCTGCACCCCACCATATCATTCTTTCTGACCCTTATAAGTGGTTCTGTTGCTCCTCAGCTACGGTCACACTTTGAAAATACCTATACATGCATGAAATATTGTTTGGGAAAATGCTTCTGAGCTTTATTAATGACTGTATCTGCCTCCTATTTATCCAGTTTCATGGACGGAGTCATAGCAGTCTGAGAAGGGGTAGAAAACTGCCCAGAAACATACATCATAGACCTCCTGGGCCAAATGCATGCCATGTTTCAAGATAGCCACTCAAAATAAGTGTACATGTAGCAGATTTGAATAAGAGCTACTTAAGGTTTCCAATGACTCACCACTCCTTTTCAGTCCTTAGACTCTTATCCTTGCCCAGGGTTAACAATGGAGAATGTGCTTTAAACATAGAAGAGATGCTGTGGAACAGCCTTTCCTTTGCTGAAAGACTAACAAGTCCAAAACTAAAAAAATAAAACGACTGGAAGAAAGGTGTGTGCATCAATCATAATGGAGGATCAAACACATGTCTTTTTTCACAAATGTTCATAACACGCTCAAGATGTCCGGAAGCACAATACCTCCTTATATTACATGCTTATTTGAGTGCTTTCTTTTAAGTCTACCTTATTTCTATGTTTCCTATTCACTCAGGGCTGGAGCGGGAACAGGAACACAGCAATGGTCAGGAAATTTGGCTGCAGAATGCCAGTTCAAATCACTTAACTGTATTATATGTTGTGCTCATGTTCTATAACTAATTGAATTACTTGTTCCATGTCGCATGCCAGCACCGTGAGCCAGATAACTTCTCTGTGTTCTGTCAGTCACGGTCAAAGAGATTTGGCAATCAGGTGCACCAAGAGGGCAGGCCAGCCAACGCACCTAAGCAATGCATGATGGTCCAGGAAATAGGTTGATTTGCTGTTGAATTTTACGGTTCATTGAAAAGCAAAGGTGGTCTCATAACAACAGAACATTGAATACAAGTTATTACTGTAGGTATAAACGTGGCTCTGTGTAAAACGATCTATACTCCTTGAAATAACTCATGTGTGTCTCCAAAAGGTAATGGTGTATGACTGCACCACAACACACAAATGCTGTGTGGCATCTTGGTGGAGGATTTTTATTTTAGTGCTGGACTACAAACAAGAAAAAGCATCGAAAAAACCAAGTGTCTTGACTTTTTTTTTATAGGCATGTGCCAATAACATTGAAACCAATAACAAAATACACGAATCACAACCTGGACTCAAGTCAATGAAAGGGACAGCATCAACTCTCTCATCCATCTTGGACGCACCAAAGAACAATGCAGGCTCCAACAAACCAAGTGCCCTCATTCTTCTGGAGACCTCTCTGGATTATGATATCATCAGTCACAAAATCCCACAATAAAACTCGTGGGCGTTGGACTGCAGAAAACCGTTAAATGCAAGATGATGATGTTACGCTCAAACCAGACAAACTGCATACAAAGTACCCCTTCAAATACCCCCTCATGATATACCTCAAGAGCCCTGACTGTCGCCACTAATCTTTAATATCTACATGGCCCACCTCTTAGAAATCACCCACAACCCTGCTCTCACCTGCCACAATTATAGAGATGACGCACAAACTGTCCTCAAATGTATGCACTCTGTAACTCAAAATCTGTCGCACATCGGCACTTGCTCTTTATGGATAGGCACGTGTATGTTGACCATTTGATTTAATCTCAACTGAACTAAAACCAAAAGTATGATCTGTGGCTTTAACACAACTCACCCCACTAACATTCCTTGCCGTGAAGAAATGGGAGCCTGCCCCCAGCTGACTTCAACTGTATAAATCCTTCACATTGAAAACTCTTTCGCCCTTGAACTCTAATTTAAGGCTATTGAGAGAAGCTGCATCTTTCAATGAAGTTCCATACGGTGCATCCTGCCATAACTGATGTTCCCACATATAACGTCAAACAATGGCAATCATCGCCCAAGTGCTCCCGAAAGGTATTGCGCCCTTTCATCAACAGGTTTTTTTTTTAAGTATATTTTTCGATGTAAATACTTCAAAAAAACTCATCAATATATATGGTGAGGTGGGTTAAGTGGTTAAAAGGGGAGGGGAAAGGTCTGCGTTAAGGTTATTAATGTAGGGAAAGGGAGTTTGGGGGCAAATTAAGATGAGATTTTTTGAAGTATTTTCCTCCTAGAAACACTTGTGTATAGGCGCGTTATCAATGCCATATCATATCACATAAAAAATACTTTGAAAAGCATTTATAATTTACGCAAAACCCAGCAGCAAAATTCCTCTTAAATGGAAAGATGGGAACACACCACCCCAGACTTTTGTTCACTAAACTGGCTCTCAGTGAAATGTAGAACCTCCGTTCATAGCCCTGTCTCTCGCCCACCGTGCATTTCACAGCCACAGCAGGGGCCAGTATCCACCATGAAGAAGTTCATCCAGTACATGCCTGTCAGAAATCTTTGATCCATTGATGCAGTGCTTGTGACTGTTGATGCTTTAAATGGAAATACCAAGGAGGTTCTTCCTTCTAATTCTGGGCAACCAAATCATGGAACATCCTAGCCAGGCAACTCTGCACCGCGTAGCTACTTCCCCATTCCCATTGAGCCCTACGGGGGCTCAAATGGGTATGGGGAATGTTTTTTTCATTGGGGACTTACCGGTCCCGCAAAGGTCGGACTACACCGGTAAGTCCTCATTGAATGAGACCGGTGCCGGTACCGTTATTGGAGGCAGTCATGGCGCAAAAAGCGCCATGACTACCTCCAATCTCGGAATGAGGCCCTTTGTATTAAATGAAGAAAGCTGCCACTTAGGACTTTTTTGGTGGAAAGTTAACTGTGTAAAAAAAGTCATGCAGGTGGGTGTACCATCTTTCGCATCACTTCAATCAAAGAACTTCAAGGGCCTATCGGTAGTGGGGGTTTGAACCTTGGACAAGGAGAGCACTGTAAAGGTCCAATGAAAACGCAGTGCTGATAGTTTACACCCCCTGATCCCAATATTTCAGGGGTGGGACATCAGGGTTAAAAAGTGACTACACAAGCCAGAGGGAGAGAGCTGCCTAAAAATATTGAAGGACTTGCCTAACATCATCTGGGTGAAATACTGAAAGAAGGTGGCAAAATAGCCAGGATAGCTGCCTAAATATTTTCTGGGTGCAACTATTGAAAGCTGAATGAAGATTTAACCTTGCATGGAGACCGCAATTGAGAAAGACAAAAGCAGCTGGGATTATTGCAAGGAGAGCTGGAACAGAGGGGTGCATGCTGGTGGCTATCTTTGACTGAAGTCCCTGACCTGATCTCTGTACTTCTCCAAGAAGGGGTCCAAAAATGCTGGTGTTCCTGAGTACAAAACACCTGAGATTTCCAATGTAAGTAGATTAATCCAAATGAAAGGAAGTGTGTGAAGGATCTGCCTGCCTTAATGTTTCCCTTAATAGTGGGTGGGGGTAACTGTGTAGACCCTTAACATATTTTACTGAATAATAATGTTTTTAACTCCCATATATATTAATGTAGGAGGAGCTCGGGGGGAGTTTGAAACATCCACCATCTTTCCAAGCAGGACATTAAGAATAGTAATTTAAAGTAATAGGGTATTTCCATTTGTCCTGTCAAACCCAGACTTCTCTGAAGAAAATGGGTGTCCATTTCCAAAAATGAAATTCTTAACTGTCACCACTCTCCAGACCTGGCCTTTAAACAGATGCGTGCTGAATTTAACGGAAACCTCGGTTTTTGGTGCTGGGCAGAGAAGTGCTGTATTAAATGAAACCAATCATAATTTCTAATTGAAAAATGTACTCTCTCTCCTGCGAGCGAGTAAGTTAACATGATTGGAGAAATACTTTGTATTGCTTTGGGGTGAAGAAGGAAGAAGGATTCTATAAATCAAAAGTATTCTCAAAAGTCTGTGTGATTTCAAAACTGCTATCATTTTCAAGCGCACAGGGGAACTAAAATATGCAAAGTGCTGCATGTGTAATTTGCTTTTTGAACACAGAATAAGTGGCATTTGTTTTAAATCTAAACCTTATCAAGAAATAGTCATGATCTAGTAATATCCTACAGTATTATTTAATTTTCACATTACAGGGGTTTGTGGGACAAGAGGGGGGAACTGGTATTTAGCCTCTGTTCCCTGGCCATGAGACAACAGTAACATTAAAATAAAAAAGTTTTGTATTGAAGCTTTGTTTTGTGCCACAAAGAAGGTGGTGTGTGTAGCCATTTAAGGCAAATATTAAATGAGCCTATAATTTAATTAAATATATATTCTTCTGTACCCTGGCCTGGTTCTTGGCTCGTTGTTGGCACAGTGGAGGGATCTATGTGAATCTATATGAGTCTTAGGCAGGGCTAGCTGAACAAAAATAATCAATGTGCTGTGTGTCATCTTAATCGGGGGGCAGGGTGGGCTCCCCATTTTAAGGATGGTGGCTGGAATCTCATCATGGGTCTATTGGAGGGGTTCCATATATTGTTGTAGGGTACCTATGAACTCCTGGGGTCCTCATATATTTCTGTGCAGAATTCTAGAGCCCAGTGTCATATTTTATTGCAAGCTGTAAAGGAAAAAGTAAGGGGGCATGAGTTGTGACTAGGTGCAAAGGAAAGGGAACATTTCATCAGGGTTTTAGAGAAGCACTCTGGCCGGGTGATAACGAGAATGTAAGGTCTGGAGATGCAACCTTAACAAAAAACTAGGGTGCTCCACATAAACAAAGGTTTTTGAGGTTACAGAGGAATTCAAGATACTTGCCATTGACCTGAGGAAATGTTTAGCAGATTTGTTTTAACGTGTTTTGGGGGCAATCAGAGAATCTCTAGATGTTGCTGCTGATATGCAACCCACACCTTGTACCCCAGGAATGAGAAGAGGAAGCACCCACATCCCATTATTGTAGACTTTCTCGCTTATTTGATAAATGTGGCCGACAATTACATGAGTGCTGCTCCAGTTCCTGCATTTAAAAGTAATTTAAAAAAATGCTTCAAATAAGATTGAGAAATCATTGAATGAAAGCAGAAGAATTAAGGTGGTCCCACACACGCATTATTGAAGTGTAAGTCTCATCACACAGCAAGTCATTATTGCTCTGTAATTTGAAAATGTAATTGTGGTCCCAGTTTCCAGAGACTGATAAAATACAACCGGAGCAATATATTTAAAAAAAAATATTTTACCTGATGAGATCCGAAAAACAACTAAAAGATGCCGTGAGGCTCCTACGGCTGTGTCTATTTTTGTCAGTGCTTAGAAAGACTCAAAGTTAAGTGGGAGAACTGGGTTTCTTGGTGGTGGTGTCAAAATATTGCAGAGGTGTATACGAATTATACGTGTAATAGTTGTGCTGAACTGAATGCAAGCACACATTTTTTGGTCACCACGGCAAATTCAATTGGGGGTGGTGTGGGAATTCAACATTTTGCATTGATCCTTCCTCCATCCCGTTGGCCTTAGGATTGGAGGCTTCAGCAGAGGGTGAGATGGGGAGGACAAGGGGGTTGTAAATTGGTTGAGTTGGGGACAGTGGATGCAGATGGTTTCGGAGTGGAGCTGCATGTTAAGAGGTAGTTACGGTGAGTCTGTCAGGTGGAATCAGTGAGTCTCAGCACATTCACCTTTCTGTCTTAGTGGCCCAGAACGCTGCAGCAGATTGGAGTGCAGATGCAACGTGCGAGGCAGTCAGAATGAGCATCTGTCAGGTGGCACGAGTGAGTGTCAGCACTTGTGCCTTCCTGATTCCTGCCTTACTGGCCCAAACCCAGACAGTGGAGTGGAGCAAAGTAACATCATGAGGGGCAGTGAATCTATGTGGTTACTGCGAAACTGGAGGCGCGCTGTGATCAAATAGATCACTCTTTCCTGCTTCCCCCTGTCTGCTACCCCTTTTCCCATACTTACTTGTTTGCTTTGTAATTACTGCTTACCCGCATCCCAACCTCCTCCCGACATCAGTTCCCTTACCGCAGAGTGGGTGGGGGGGTGGATTGCTTTCAGCGCTGTGTGCGTTCGTTATTTATTATTTTTTTTTAACCTTATTGTCCTCCACGATCCATGTAATGGATGCAGGGGACACCCATGCAATCTCCAAACCCATTTTACCGTACAAGGGGAGCAGGGGACACGGCCGCAAACCTCACTCCCCTTGTTTGGTATTATGCAATTCACCATTTTCGGACCCAGCCAAATTTTTATTTTTGCAATTTTCGGGTAATACCAGGGGCAGTCAGGGAAATCCGTGTTGGCCCAGAGTGCTTGGGTTTCTATGGCTTTTGGGGTTCTCAGGAGCCATGATCGCATGGGGTCGTTTTGTGCCCTGACACCACTGCAGCTTACAAATGGGTAACTTACATAAACATTATTTCATGTGTGTGCAACTGTTTGTGGAAAGTGTGGCATGCCAGTAAATGGTTCTAGGCTCTGGATTGGATGTCAAGCAGTTTCTCTTCTCCATTTTTCTTTATTTATTTTTGTTCAAAGAAGGTACGTTTGCGATTCATGTACTTTAACGGTCTGGGGGTCCGAGGGGTGTGACGAATTGGCACAGTTAAGTGATATACCTTCTTCACCCCTAGTGATAATGTGGGCAATGCTCTTAAGAGGGGTGTGAATGTGATCCAGTAGTGACACAAACAACACATTATCACAGTCCAAAAGAAAAGGACTGCCCAATCTAAAATATTTACTTTAATCAGACACACCATTTGCAGGAAAACGAACTAGAAAACACTATAAAAAAAACCTCCCCTGTGGATAGAACAGAGAGAATGCAACAGATATAGTGCAGCACTCTGCGTATGAATTTAGGGCTGATAGGCAAAATAGTAACCACAAAAAAGGAAATGCTTTTGGATACAAAAGGTGCAAAATTATATAACCAGTGACTAGGACCCATCATGGACCAGGGGGTGGCTATTGGTTATTGTACCTTGTTTCGAGTCTTTGGTGGGTTGACAGCATCAAACAAGTCTACAAGCAGTGGTGCGAGCAGATCAAGCTCAATTCAGGTACATTGGATTGTGTGTGCTGTGCAGGGTTTTGACCCATGCTGAATCAATAGACTGGATAGACATGGGGATTAAGCCATCGCTGCCCATTATCCTATCCCGGAATAAAAATAAATCAATAGAAAGGGTAGATGTGGGATTGAGCTGTCGCCGCCCACATCCACGCCAGGATCTAGGAGAACCGCGCAGTTGCGCACACCAAGATGGTCACCCAAGGTGCCACCCCTTTTTGCCTATGTTGTGAGCACAGAAGGGCACAGAGCCTAAAACCATTGTAAAAGGGGCAATGCTGATTGCCAAAAGCAACCCCTAACTGTTGGGAATTCGTTTTCTTCAGGTCAAACATGGCTAATTTATGGGCACAAAATTATTTTACTGCAGAACTACACCAATGCCATTTGTTGAACCTGGACAAATACTTCCATGTAATATCTCTTGTTTGAAATGCTTGAATTCAAGACTGATCCAAAAAAAAAATGCATGCAGTACCCGCTTTTGACTGAGGGTGGCGCTAGTGGTCTAAACTCTGACAGGGAAACTGCATGTCAGAAGTTGCCGGAGAGGCCTTTACATCAAAGGCTGGGAGTTAATTAAAATCTTAACCACATGCTGTTCCCAGAAGACAATCTGATTTAATTAACAGGCCAAAGGCTGGGAAACCTCTCACCTCCAGAGATTCACACCAGGAGTCAGAATCTCACATGACCTCTTGATTGATAGAAGGCAGACTGGCTGGCAGCCTCCTGGAGACCACACAACAGGCTCTTGCACTTGAATAGAATATGCTCATGTTGACTGTTAACTGTACACAAAGAGCTCCCAGCAGAAGACACATGTGATCACTGACCAACCCAAGTCTTGGAGGCGGACTCCAACACGCTGAGAACTGAATTGAAAGCAAAATATATATTTTACAGAAACACTGATAACTTATTGGGACTAAATGACAGGAATGCACAACTTTGAGTTCCTTAAAATGGAAACTTTGCCTACAATTCAAGCCCAAACTCCAATTTGTGTGATGTTCTGGGGCAAAACCCCGACATTTATTGATACTACAGACTCTGTGTTTAAGCTAGAGAAATGGGAATTTACTGGAGTATGTATGGACAGGCTGTGTATATGTGTATGATTTTTAATGAAAAACCAATATTGCAAAACCAGTTAAAAAATGCAAAATGTTGCCATTTCTGAATGCGAGCTCTTAGAAACATCAGAGTTTGAACAGAGTATACCTCATGTGATACGGGATGGGTGCATGTAATTTCAAACCACTGTGTATCTATGAAATATGTCTTTAGGTCAAATATAGATTTGTGTGTAATTTGACAGGGGAGTGTCCTCTCTGCAAGCCATTAAATAACATCATTCTGACACACAATCCTGCTCTCCAGTGAGAACGCAAAGAATTCTCTGAAGGCGTTGGGCCTAGAAAGCTAGCCTCTCTACCCACTTTCAAAACACATAAAAAGAGACAGCTGGGACAGCTAGACAGATACAATTCCATTTGCTGCGGAGCATGCTGACCGACGACTTCACATCCAGAGATCCAGACTTCAAATCCATCAAGCTCCAGAACCTGTAGCAGTACCCAGAAAGCAGTGTTACATCCAGAATCCAGAGAGGCTAGACCAGCAGAGCAGAGCTGACCCAGATCACTGTGAAGTGCCGAGGCCAGAACCGGAGTCCAGTCCAAAACCTGACCAGACCCGTGGCGAAGCCTATTTCAAAAATATATTGTGAGTACCTAGCAGAACTGTGCAGAACCAATCTCTTAGTTAAAATAATCTAATTCAAACTATTTTAATCTAACCAGAACTGCCTCCAAGAAGTTGTCACTTGTTATTTTGTAAAGCTGCACCACTGTAATTTGTCAATTTTGCAGCTGCAAAGCTGTCACCTGTCATTTTCTAGCTGCAAGCTGTAACCTGTCGCTTTGAACTTTTAAAATTTCAAATCCAAAAAACAACCTTCACAAAATCGTTCATAACTCAGTAACCGTTTGGGCTAGGAACTTGGTTTAACTTTCCTCTGAAAGCTTAGAATCTTACCTTTCCAACAAGCCTACTTCCAACCATCCCAGAATCATTGCTAGAGTGAGCCTGAACTAATATTAACTAGATACCACTCACCCTGAACCTCCTGAAGAGAATTAAAAGCATTTTCAGCATATTTCTCACTACATTGTCACCATATTCAAAGCATTTTGCCTGTGTTTCAAAACTCCTATCTGTTGTATAAGCTGCTGGGGGGGAATTGAACTAAATTCTATTTGATTGCATTCCTAAGAACTGTGTGCTCTCATCTTCATCTCCTTACATTGCATAAAGGGGGGGGGGTGAATTGTCCAAGAAAGTGATTACATTGTCTTTGGCTGAAATCCTATCAAGTTATTTTCTGTACTGCATTTTCATTCCACATTGCATCTATTTGAAACCATAAAAGTATTGTTGCTATCTTATCCATCCTATACCCACTCATCATTGATTATAAAGAAGTGTGCTAGTGCCAGACTATCCATTATTGATTACTGCTCAGATTAAGTGTGATATTCAATTATTTATTAATTCATTATAAAAGTGTGATATATATATATTGTTTAAATTCTCAAATAAACCTTTTAAACTTGCAAAACAGAACTACTTCTTGGCTCAGTGGGGTCAGGGGGATTCTAAGAGAGGGGTGTTATATAGGGGTAGTCATCCAGAACTCATGAACTGGACATAAAGATATATCAATAAGGGTTTTCATTCAGTATCCCAGACTAGGCATCGATTTAGCTGTAGTGTTGAATTGAATCCTCTTACAAATTGGGGGCTCGTCCGGGATGTCTGGGTTAGATCTATCACTTGTGCAGATTAATACATTGTGCCAGCTGACCAGATACACACATCCGGTCGGATCACCACGCTGTTTTACGCTGTAAAGCACTCTTCAAAGGGACACTCTAAGGAAAAGGTCTGTTTTGCAAAAACAAAATACTAATTTCTGTAAGTCAGGACAGAGATCAATCTCTAGAATGACGACCTTGGTAGACATGAAAATAGCGAGGGAGCACCTCTTACATAAGCTATTTGTGAGAGGTGAGTGGACTCACCAGGACCAAACGGTCTGGTTGCAGACCATCACGCAACAGGTCACTGAAACAGGGTCAGACATATGGAGAGATCAGGGTCGATTACATGTGGCCCTGAGTGAACTATATATGGCTCCTAAAGCCAAAGATGAACACAATAAGATTGCCAAGATAGCGGCATACCTGTACCTATATATGGGAGACATTCAGGATAAATGTACTGAAAGCCAAGATCTGGCAAATAGGCGACAGATGGCGTTAGAGTTGGTTCAATCCGATCTGGACTCTTCTGAGCAGAGGCTGCTCAGGAGCCAGGAGTCAGAAAAGGACAGCAGACAGTACATCACTAAAATAAAGGAGGACATGGATGTGCTGCAACAGGAAAAGGCTGACCAGGATACCAGAATTCTGGCTTTGCAGAAGGAGCACCAAGACAGTTTGGACTCCTTACTGCAGTGCCAGAAAAAGCTGGAGCAACAGATCAATTTCAACAGGGCATGCACAGAGCAGGTAGCCACCCTGCAAATCCAACTAGACAGAGAGAAAGAGGAGAGCAATAAACTGATGCTGAAAGACCTGCATACCCAGGCAGAGTTTGATCAGGAGCGCCAGAAAGCTGGTGCCTTCCAAAGGCAAAGGGACGACCTGACAGCACAAATGCAGACTTTTAGTCAGGAAAGGGAACCTTAGGCCAAGAAGTCTGCCACTTAAAAAGAAAAATGGAAGAAAATCACCTGGCCCACCAGGGATTGGGTGACCTCCAAAAAGAACACCAGGACTTGCTAGAGCACACCAGGAGGGTGGAGGAGGCTCTGGCAAGACAGGAGCAGGCCAGTAGGGATGGGACTCAGGAGGTAACCCTCCTGCAGCAAAGACTGGCCCAGTGCTCCAGTACCAATCAGGAAACGCAGAGAGAGAATGAGGCTCTCTGCCAGCACAATGATAGGCTCCAACAACAGGTAGCGATGCAGGAGAGACTGATAGAGTCTAGTAAGGCCTTAACTGAGGAACTGAAGGCGCAGGCTCTTGCATTGCAACAGGGAGCAGGGGCGGATAGAGACCAGGTTCGCTGGGAAAGGGAAACTCCTGAGCATAACCTCAGGAGCCCTAGTACCAGAGGCCTTTATCTCTCTCAGTCCCTGGACTCTGCCACCCCCATGTCCCCTGGCGCACATGAGCACCGGGCCACAGAGATGGCAGATTACTATCCAGCCAGAAGCATGGGGCTCATAGGCCATTACCTCCCAGGAATGGATGGGCGGGCATCCGGGTATGGATTTAGTGCAATTTAGTGGGGAACCCCAGGAGAGTAGGCCCATTAAGGGCATCCTGAAAACTTCTGCCCAGTTAGGTCATTGGGGGGGGTACCCATCAAATCCTGGCAGCAAGGAGGAATCTGAAGACTCCTCTGAACGGCTCAGGACACAGGAGACCAGGTCCTCTCATTCTGCCACCCATTCCCAGGCTCGCAGAATCCGGGAAAACCTGGAAGATCAGACAGGAACCTCTGGGAGCAGTGCCTCTGAGTCAGAGGATGAATGGACCAGGGTTACCCGAACCAAAAAGGCCAATAAGGCAAAATGGGCCTTGCTCAAGGACCCATTGAAGCAAATAAAGGCAATAAGGAGTGTCATCACGACTTATCATAAGAACGCCAAGTATTCCGTTTGGGAAAACTTGGAGCTCTATGAGCAAATGATGGAGACTTTCCATTTGAAGGACAGCAGTAGCTGCATCCAGTATGTCAAATGGACATTCTCCCCAGAATACTCCAGTTTCTTTGCGGGGCTGGAGGACCAAAATCATTTAAGATGGTCCACCTATAAGGCGGCCATCTTGAAACATTTTTCTGTTCACAGAAATCCTCAAGAGGCTCGCAAGGAGGCCTACAATTTGCAATGTGGGGAGGATCAGGCCCCACAAGAGTTTGTGCAAGAATTAAAGCATGCTTTTTTGCGCAGACCACCAGAAGGGTGCGCACAGACAGCAAAGAGTTTGTCAATACATTTTTCCATGCTCTCCCTAAATATATAATGACCCAGCTCGTGAGAGATTTTCATGAGAAAAGATCTTTAGACTGGGTCATTGAACAGGCTACCCAGATCTATGAGGTGCAGAAGCCTATCGAAAATAAAAATAACGCGCCGAAAAACCCCAAAACCAACAGCACCCCTGCTGCTGCCAAGGTGGCAGAGGTAAAGGTTGCCCCCATTTTAGATTTGGAGATGGGGGGGCCTAAAAACCTGCCTGCACCAAATAATTCACAGCCCAGAAGGCCCTTGGGCCAGTCACAGACAGGGAGTCGAGGAGGTAGTCCCACAAATGGGGTCCCCCGCTCCCCTGACCATGTAAGTCCCCGCTACAAGGGAAACCGACCAATCCTGGGTTATCTGTGGACTCCTCCAGCCCAATGGGGGGGATACAGCCAAGCACCTGACCCGGGGAACTTCCCTCCTAACTTCCCCCAGGAGGGCAGAAATTCTCCAAATCCTGGGCAGAACTTTTTCCCCAGGTATCCACCCAATTTCCCGCCCCAAAATCATCCATCCTTCTTTCCCCAATTCCCTGAGCCCAGACAACCTAATCCGGGAGAGGGGAGGCCAAGGGTGGAGGGGTACCAAAATCTTCCCAACCAGGGGTACTACCAGAGAAGGGATAGCTACCCTTCCCGGGATCAGCCCAGAGGAGAAAATAGAGCCCAGTATCAACCTGAGCGGGTTTCCCAGTTAGAGCGCCAGGTCCAAAATATGGCACGGGATCTGGGTCACATACTGAGGGCTCAACAGAACCCTCAGATGAGCATGCCACTTCAGAATGCCCCAAACTCTGGACCTGGTGCTCCAGAACAATGACGGGGGCAGCACCCCGATAACCCACCAGTTCCCAGGGAGGAGGCACAAGGGGAAGAGGGGTGTGAAGCCTTGGAGGAAGCTTCCTTCCCAACTTGTAAACAGCCCCTGGAAAACCAGGAACCGGAAACAAAATCTCCTGCCCCTGAATGCCTGCCTCCCAAGGAGCAGAGGGGGGGTAGGAGAAACAAAGGACCCAAACAGACCCACTTTGTGGAGGAAGTACAGGTCTTCCAATTTGAGGGAGAGGGATCCTCAGAAGATCCCGGGAAAAGGATCTTCTCCTTCAGAGATGGGGGAAGTCCTCCCAAAGAAAAATGGGTCCCAAGGGATTCCAATCCAGACTGGGGAGATATGGAGACTGAGCTACCGCCGCCCATCATCTCATCCCAGAACCCACAATACCAAAATCCCCTGATTCAAATCCATCCTGGTGACTGCCTCCAAAAAAGGGGGGCGGCCCAGAACTGGAACCAGGAGAACCCACAATGGCTCTGATCTCCAGTTGCCAACTTTTTCTTTCAGATTCCCAAGGCTCTCACAGAATTCTGCTCAAATCTCTTCTCTCGCCATATCCAAAACCAGAAAGTTAGCCCACCAGTTGTCCAAAAATGTGCATTATCTGTGCCCCCTTGAGGAGAAGGAGGGAAGATACTATGCCCCGGTACAAGTACAGGGGCAGGGTACAATTTTGGCACTGGTGGACACTGGATCCCAAGCTACCCTTCTGTCCAAAAGGGCCTTTAAGGAACTAAATGCCGGAAGGGGGGAGAATTACCGTATTCCTCTCACCTCTCTTCCTGGACAACTGCAGAACTTTGACGAGAAGGAAATTCCCGTTGAGGGTACTGCAGACTTGGACATTAAAATTGGGCGACACAAGGTGAAACACCCGGTCATAGTAGTGACTCCAGAGGGCACCCCTTGTTTACTAGGGAATGACCTCCTGAGAAGGTTGTCACCCCTAATAGATTGTGTAAACAAGGTCCTCTGGACCCAGACTAGCCGACCAATAAAATTAAAACAGAGTGTCAACCATGTTAGTTTAAACGGCACCTGCCACATGGTTGAACAAAAATCTGACCAAGTAGAATTTCACTTCCAGAACAACCAAACTCCAGACGTGACAGTAATAGCAGTAGGACAACAGACTGGTGATGGGGGGTCCTCTCTATTTCTGAAAATCAACCTTCCTTCCAGTTTAAGGTGGTATTCCACACTGAAAGGAAACACCCTGAAATTCTTTACTAATCCACAATCAGAAACTCCCACTCCGATAGTCCAGAAAGATGTGAAATCAGCTCAGAGCCTGGCTGATATTCAGCAAATTGGAGAGCAGTTGTTCATCCCTGTTCAGTTAAATGATGGGAAGGACTCTGTTCTCGCTCGAGTGTGCGTGAACAACGGTAAGAGCTTCATCAGCGAAGCCATGTTCCGCCAACTCCCAAAAGATCCAGCCATTCCCACATTCAAACTGATAGACAAATGGGAAATGGACCTGGCAGCACCTAATTCCAAACATCTCCTGCCAAGCAGGTGTATGCTCAAAATCTCCATTGGGAACAAGAGCATAGTCCATAATTGTTGGGTCCTGCGAGACGTCACTGCCGCCTTTTACTTAGGCAGTGACATTCTCAATCGCTTTGCCATTAGTTTGGACCTAATAAACTTCAAAGCTTGGTCCCGATAAGCGGATAATCCCATGGGCTTTGATGATCCAGAAAAAGCATTTAGGGCAGCTCAATTGCTATCTTATGCAGTTGAAATTCAGATTAAAGAGGAAGTCACCATCCCAGAAATGCCCGACAATTCTCCCTGGAAGTGAAAGTTAAAAGAGGAAAACATTTGAAAAACCCTGATGCTTACATACATCTAAACGCTTCTCTCCAACAGCAAGGGTTGGGGGTAAACCCGACTCCATTAGTCAATATAGAACATGACACCATCCCAATAGAGGTGGATAACAGCGACTTAAAGAGTATTACTCTAGCCGCAGGCACCATTATTGAAATGGCGGTTGATGACCGACATTTCTCCATTGATTTAGGAAATGAACTGTTAGGACCAATCCCCAAGGACTGTTTTGACAGTGATAGTGAGGACAATACAACACCAGACAGGATTTTTACCCGGCATGGGGGGGAACTTCCTGGTGTACACTTCCTGCCCCTATGGTAAGGAAGATGTGACTTGTGACTTCAGGAGGGATGAGGTGATTTTCCAGGTCCATGAGGGTTGTCTTTCCCACCTGAGGCCTCCAGTCCAAATCAGCACTCTGACCAGGGACTTCTCCACCCAGCTGGAGGAGGCCACTGAGATAGCCAAACCAGAAGTCTTTCCAGGCTTCAGGCAAATGGTGGAAGAGAGAGTCAACCTAGCTGATGCCTGTGTGACTTTGGAACAAAAGCAAAAGTTGAAACAAGTTTTCTTGGATTTCCAAGATCTCTTTGCAGTAGACTCATATGATTGTGGTCGCACCGACATCCACACAACAACAATTCCCACGGACCCTAGCATGACTCCAGTGTTTGTGAAGCAATATCGCTTGCCTCTCGCATCCATGGAGTCCCTTACTGAAATAATTAAGAACATTGAGTCCCGGGGAATAATTCGTCCAATACACAGCACCTTCAATAACCCGGTGCTGGGAATATTGAAGCCAAACGGCCAGTGGAGACTCTGCGCCGACCTCAGGGAGCTCAACAAACGGGTCCATACTTCCCGATGGCCTCTGCCCTACATTGACCAAGGGCTGGCCCAGATCCAGGGGTCACAGGTATTCACTGCAATAGACCTGACCAATGGATACTGGACTGTGCCTGTCAGTAGGGAGGACCAATACAAGCTGGCTTTTACCTTTTGGGGGCCAGCAGTACACATGGACCCGGACTCCCTTCGGATACCTCAACTCCGGCAATGAATTCAACATTTTCCTACACAAGGCCATGCCCGACCTGGGTGCAAGGGGTAACCTGGCTTATGTAGATGTGTCCTCATCAAAAGTTCATCTGTGGAGGAACACATAGCGGAGATCCGTTATGTTCTGACCCAGTTGAGGGCCACCGGAGCAAAACTTTCCTTTCAGAAAGCACAGTGGTGTAGAACCCATGTTAATTTCTTGGGGCATGAGATTACTCCTCGGGGTCTCTGTCTCCAAGAAAAGAAAGTGGAAGCACTCCAGAAACTGAAAGACCCCACAACTCTGCGGGAACTAAGGAGCCTCCTTGGACTGACTAATTACAGCAGAAAGTTCATTGAAGGCTACGCAGAGATCACTAGACCCCTGATTCATCTCTTGAAGGGGGGGGTCAAGTGGGAATGGGGTCCAGAACAATCCGAGGCGGTAAGACAACTCAAAAGAAGCCTCTCACAAGCGCCTTGCCTAGCTTACCCTGTCAGAAACAAGGAGTTCCTCCTGGAGACGGGGTTCTCTAATACGTGCTTGACGGCAGTATTATACCAAAAGCATGACAAGGTCAATAAAGTAATCTCCTATGCGAGCAAAACTTTATCCTCTGTGGAGGAAAAATTCAACGATTGTGAGAAGGCACTCCTGGCAACGGTGTGGGCATTGAAGAATTACCGCCCGTTTATCCATGGGGAACACATTATCTTCAAAACATTATGCATCACCCACAAATGCCTTACCAAAAAAGGACCTATCTACCTCAACAACACTCTGCATCCCAAATCCGACATGAGACTACTTAGATCCAATGACACACTCCTCCTGGACCCCCCCGATTCAAAAACACAAGAGCAGGGGGCAGCAGCTTCACCACTTTAGCCCCTAAACACTGGAACACCCTACCCATCCACATTAAAAAAGCATCTTCCTTTACGATCTTTAAGAAACAGTTAAAAACCTGGTTATTCAACCAATATTAGCACCCAAAGATAGGACCCCGTCCATCTTATACTGCTGTGAATACTTAGGCTATTGTATAATATTGTGAATATTCTGTAATTTATATCATGTAATGGAACAAATGCAATGTTTTGAATTTTACTAATTGCTAAGCTGTCTTTTAACCACGCCGTGACACCTGAGGGTTTGGGCGTGTAACAAATAAAAATAAAAAAATAAAAAAAACACATCATAGTGGAGACTCCACACCAGCCTCTGCAATATCTCCAAAGTGACAGAATCCGGCCCGGAAATGTGAGTAATTCCAGAATGACTTCCTGTCAATGCAAGGCTTTCCTGTGGAGGTCAGATATGGCCAAAACAAGAAGAGTCCCCTCGCGCAACGTCTGGCTGACTTGCATGATTGTGCCAGAGAAAACTGTCTCGAGGACGAAAGTCTAAAAATCAAGGACAACACAGAGGCATACCTTAATTCCCCACACAAAGTCTTTGAAGAGGACAAGTGTGAGGGAATGCCCACTGTCTATGTGGATGGATGCTCTTACCATGTTGACAACGACGGGGAGAAAGAACTGGTGGCTGGCGTAGGGAATGCATGGGTGAAGGAGTTCCCAGAACCCTCCGCTGGATACAAAATTGGTCCCTGAAGTAGTCAGGTGGCAGAATTGATGGCTGTGCATCAGGCCATCCTCACTGCTGTCCAGCATCAACTCCACGAACTGGTCATAATCACAGATTCGGATTATGTACGGAACGGGTTCGTGGAGCACCTGGTCAACTGGAAAACCAGAGGCATGTTATGCGCTAATAACAAACCCCTGAAACATGGGAAGTTAATCCAAAACATTGATGATCTGGTCACATCGAATGGGATGACCATCTACTGGAAAAAGATCAAGGGTCATTCCAAAGTAGAGGGACCAGACAAAACTGGAAATGACTTAGCTGATCAGCTGGCCAAAACCGGGGCCATCCAAGGGGATCTAATTGAGATTGAGTCCCTGTTGGGGGAAATCCAGGTCACTGCTATCACTAGGTCCCAGACAAATGCTCACAATGATCTTTCAATTGCACAATGGAGTAAGGAGACCCCTGATGCTGATTTGATTACCGCTCAGAAGGGGGATCCAATAATTGGTACATTTTACCAACACATTGAGGACCCTGAAAACTTTCCCCTGACGGATACCGATTACAACGGGAAAGAGGACCTTAGAGTGTTGATGAAATGTCCAAAAATGTTCCGGATCCAAGACGGTTTGTTGGTAAGGAAATCCCAAGCTGGCCATGATCAGTGGGTGGTTCCTACCTCATTCCGAAGCCTGATGTTAAGTCACGCCCATGATGCGGCCACCGCCGGTCATAGGGGGTTTCACACAACACTGGAAATCTTAAGAGAGGTTGCATACTGGCCACACATGGGCCAGGACCTCAACCAATATTTGAAGGGTTGTCTTGTGTGTGCACAATTTCAGCCAACATCCCTCACACACCGGGCGCCTCTCCAAAAGAGGGGAATGACACTCCCATGGTCAGATTTACAAATCGACTTTGTAGGCCCCGTGATTCGCTCCGCTAGGGGGAATAAGTACACGTTGACTGTGACATGCTTGTTTACCAAGTGGGTGGAATGTCTCCCAGCCCCAAACTGCAAGGCAGAAACGGCAGCTGCCTTGATGATTAACCACATCTTTTCCCGTTTTGGTCTACCTCAAAGGATTGAGTCAGACAGAGGTAGCCACTTCACCAGTGAAGTGATGACAAAGATGTGGGAGATACTGGGGGTCAAGAGAAAGCTACACATTGCTTACAGGCCAGCTTCTTCTGGAGCAGTGGGTCGCTACAACCAGACAATTGTGAGCATCTTAAAAAAGTTTGTGGCAGATTCTGGGCCAAGTTTGGATATCCGATTACCTCTGGTCCTAATGGCCATCAGATCTACCCCTTCATCTGCAACCAAAATGTCACCATTTGAGTTGATGACTGGACGCAAGATGGTGCTTCCTCAGCATTTGCTCTACAGAACCCAAGAGCAAACGTTGATAAATGCCTCCACAACTCATGAGTATGTGGAGAATTTAAGGAAACACCTTCAACATGCTTTTGCCTATGCTCAGCGGAATCTAGAAAGATCAGCCGAGAGTATGAAGACCCACTATGACCTGACAACTTCCAGGAAGGAATATCAGGTGGGGGACCCGGTCTATCTATACAATTTCCAAAGGAACCAGGCCAAACAGCGAAAATTTTTGCCTACATGGAAGGGACCCTTTGAGATTATAGACAAGATCTCCCCTGTGGCCTACAAGATCCACATCCCCAAAGGCGGTTTGGCAGAGGGGGAAGACAAGTGGGTCCACATAAACCAGTTGAAGTGTTGCCATCCCAGGCAAACTTTGCAGCAACTGGAGGAGTCCTCGGTAATCCCAGAGGGTACCGCTCCAGAGTAATTCAATTCCAACCCTAAAAGATCCTACATATAGACTATCAAATTCTGTGTTTCTCAAGTGTATGTGTTCCTGTGTCTTAATTTAAAAAAATGTGCATGTTCATATCTGTTGAGTTCTAAAATATATATGCCACCCCACTATATCAATGATGGGGGAGAAATGTCCATGAATAGGTATTGCCGCTCTTCCTTTGTCGTCCTAGGAGAAAGAAAACCTGGAGACTGGCCAAGGAGGACGATCTGGAGACCAGGAGCAGAGACCCGAGTGGCCCGGGGTACCGCCCAATCCTCCCATCAGGACCAGCAAGGAGAACTGATTGATCGACTGGAGGGAGGAAAAGATGTTGAACTGTGCCATTTGCAGAATTGGAAGAAGATAATGAGGACATACCAGCGCAAGGGCTAAAAACCTCCATTGCACCCAACTTCCCCTCGATTTGGATCAAAGCGTAGTCGGGCGGGGGGGATTTGTGCAGGGTTTTGACCCATGCTGAATCAATAGACTGGATAGACATAGGGATTAAGCCGTCGCTGCCCATTATCCTATCCCGGAATAAAAATAAATCAATAGACAGGGTAGATGTGGGGTTGAGCTGTCGCCGCCCACATCCACGCCAGGATCTAGGAGAACCGCGCAGTTGCGCACACCAAGATGGTCACCCAAGGTGCCACCCCTTTTTGCCTATGTTGTGAGCACAGAAGGGCACAGAGCCTAAAACCATTTTAAAAGGGGCAATGCTGATTGCCAAAAGCAACCCATAACTGTTGGGAATTTGTTTTCTTCAGGTCAAACATGGCTAATTTATGGGCACAAAATTATTTTACTGCAGAACTACACCAATGCCATTTGTTGAACCTGGACAATATACTTCCATGTAATATCTCTTGTTTGAAATGCTTGAATTCAAGACTGATCCAAAAAAAAAATGCATGCAGTACCCGCTTTTGACTGAGGGCGGCGCTAGCGGTCTAAACTCTGACAGGGAAACAGCATGTCAGAAGTTGCAGGAGAGGCCTTTACATCAAAGGCTGGGAGTTAATTAAAATCTTAACCACATGCTGTTCCCAGAAGACAATCTGATTTAATTAACAGGCCAAAGGCTGGGAAACCTCTCACCTCCAGAGATTCACACCAGGAGTCAGAATCTCACATGACCTCTTGATTGATAGAAGGCAGACTGGCTGGCAGCCTCCTGGAGACCACACAATAGGCTCTTGCACTTGAATAGAATATGCTGATGTTGACTGTTGACTGTACACAAAGAGCTCCCAGCAGAAGACATATGTGATCACTGACCCACCCAAGTCTTGGAGGCGGACTCCAACACTCTGAGAACTGAGTTGAAAGCAAAATATATATTTTACAGAAACACTGATAACTTATTGGGACTAAATAACAGGAATGCACAACTTTGAGTTCCTTAAAATGGAAACTTTGCCTACAATTCAAGCCCAAACTCCAATTTGTGTGATGTTCTGGTTCAAAACCCCGCCATTTATTGATACTACAGACTCTTTGTTTAAGCTAGAGACATGGGAATTTAATGGAGTATGTATGGACAGGCCGTGTATATGTGTATGATTTTTAATGAAAAACCAATAATGCAAAACCAGTTAAAAAATGCAAAATGTTGCCATTTCTGAATGCGAGCTCTTAGAAACATCAGAGTTTGAACAGAGTATACCTCATGTGATACGTGATGGGTGCATGTAATTTCAAACCACTGTGTATCTATGAAATATGTCTTTAGGTCAAATATAGATTTGTGTGTAATTTGACAGGGGGGTGTCCTTTCTGCAAGCCATTAAATGACATGATTCTGACACACAATCCTGCTCTCCAGTGAGAACGCAAAGAATTCTCCAACCTATCAGAACTCTGAAGGGGTTGGGCCTAGAAAGCTAGCCTCTCCACCCACTTTCAAAACACATAAAAAGAGACTGCTGGGACAGGTAGACACATTCAATTCCATTTGCTGCGGAGCATGCTGACCGACGACTTCACATCCAGAGATCCAGACTTCAAATCCATCAATCTCCAGAACCTGTAGCAGTACCCAGAAAGCAGTGTTACATCCAGAATCCAGAGAGGCTAGACCAGCAGAGCAGAGCTGACCCAGATCACTGTGAAGTGCCGAGGCCAGAACCGGAGTCCAGTCCAAAACCTGACCAGACCCGTGGCGAGGCCTATTTCAAAAATATATTGTGAGTACCTAGCAGAACTGTGCAGAACCAATCTCTTAGTTAAAATAATCTAATTCAAACTATTTTAATCTAACCAGAACTGCCTTCAAGAAGTTGTCACTTGTTATTTTGTAAAGCTGCACCACTGTAATTTGTCAATTTTGCAGCTGCAAAGCTGTCACCTGTCATTTTCTAGCTGCAAGCTGTAACCTGTCGCTTTGAACTTTTAAAATTTCAAATCCAAAAAACAACCTTCACAAAATCGTTCATAACTCCGTAACCGTTTGGGCTAGGAACTTGGTTTAACTTTCCTCTGAAAGCTTAGAATCTTACCTTTCCAATAAGCCTACTTCCAACTCCTTATACCTTCTCCGCAATCACGATTCACGCATTCGCGAATTTTGCCGCCATTTGCGATTTGGCCCGATTTCTTTACTTATAAAAAGATAGCTGCTTTTGCCTGAACTGCTAAATTTCGTTTGGCTCTTAAGAACCATCCCTGAATCATTGCTAGAGTGAGCCTGAACTAATATTAACTAGATACCACTCACCCTGAACCTCCTGAAGGGAATTAAAAGCATTTTCAGCATATTTCTCACTACATTGTCACCATATTCAAAGCATTTTGCCTGTGTTTCAAAACTCCTATCTGTTGTATAAGCTGCTTGTGGGGAATTGAACTGAATTCTATTTGATTGCATTCATAAGAACTGTGTGCTCTCATCTTCATCTCCTTACATTGCATAACGGGGGGGGGCGGGTGAATTGTCCAAGAAAGTGATTACATTGTCTTTGGCTGAAATCCTATCAAGTTATTTTCTGTACTGCATTTTCATTCCACATTGCATCTATTTGAAACCATAAAAGTATTGTTGCTATCTTATCCATCCTATACCCACTCATCATTGATTATAAAGAAGTGTGCTACTGCCAGACTATCCATTATTGATTACTGCTCAGATTAAGTGTGATATTCAATTATTAATTGATTATAAAAGTGTGATATATATATATATTGTTTAAATTCTCAAATAAACCTTTTAAACTTGCAAAACAGAACTACTTCTTGGCTCAGTGGGGTCAAGGGGATTCTAAGAGAGGGGTATTATATAGGGGTAGTCATCCAGAACTCATGAACTGGACATAATGATATATCAATAAGGGTTTCCATTCAGTATCCCAGACTAGGCATTGACTTAGCTGTAGTGTTTAATTGAATCCTCTTACAGTGCCCAAGCAGCAATCAGGCATCCAGCAGGTTCAGAGGCGGTAGCTCTGTGCTGTTCGAAGGCAGATTTCATCAAAGCAGGTCTGCATGCTCATCAGTATCTGTTCGAGGTCAGGCCGGGGCAAGTCGGGTTTGTAACCGCCAGCAAGGGGTGATGACCAATGCTCCCGCAGTTCGAATCAGCAGAAGGCCTGAATTCGAATAGGTGATTCTGTTGCTCTGGTGTGCAGATCATCGAAGCAGCAGTTTAAGGGTGAGTAGTGTCAAGTTGTTGCATAACCTATGGTTTGAGTCAGCTAGTGACTCTCCAGTAGTTCAAGTCAGGTGCCAGCATCAAGCAGTTGATTCGAGCCTAGTAGGCAATGGGCTGAGCGAGGGCACGATGCAACATCATGCGGGCCAAGATGGAGGCACTTGTTCGAAGGTTTGGAGGAGTGCCAGAAAGTAGAACCGGTGAGATCCCTCTGCATCTATGGTATTGAGCTAGGCTTTGATGGCAGCTAGACCAGTTTCAAATCAGCAGAATGGGAAGCCTTATCTGATCTGGTCCTCCAGATGCAGAGAAACCCAATTCAGGGGCTCGAGGACATGGTGAGCCCTTTCAGCTACTGATCTACTAGCCCTGGGAGATTCTGGGGCAGAATGGCAGGGTCTGGTCTGCAGCATAAAGCAAGTGTAACCCCCAATATTCCCTGGGAGTGGGTAGGGGGCAGAGCCCTCCTCTGCCTTCAACTACTCCTTCACCTTAGTTGCAGAGGACTTTGGAAAGTACAACTCTCAAAAGAGATCCAATGAATAATTCTCAAGTGCTTGCTCCAGAGTCAATTAAAGATGTGGTGTGAGACCCCTTCTTTTAAAGGTAAAAGCCCAGAGGTGATTGGACTAAAGCTAGTATGCCTTTTATGTCCAATCCCTGTCCTTAAAAGAAGTGGACATTGCCCTTCTGACATCACACCCAAAGTGCTTTGCTCGAGAGGAAGAGAAGGGGACAGAAAGGAGAGAGGGAGGCAGAGAGAAACAAGATGGTGGAGGTCTTCACCAATTGTACGGAGCTCCCCTGTCAACACAAACTCTGCGCCCTTCCCTTCACGCTAGAATTAAAGGCTTTTGGAAATGCACCATCCAGGTGTGAGGCTATTCCCTTTAAATGAGTGTGCTCCTTTGATGCCTAAGCTGGGGTAGCTGCCTGTTGTGTGGCTGTCTGTGGTGGAGGGTGTTACTTTCCCTCACAAAGAGGTGAAAACAGAATGCACATCACCTTCCACAGCTGAGATAGCTAACAGAAGCTGACATATGTGTGATATCAAATTGGATGTGGCTGTAATGATTCAGCAGTACTATGCACCATGCCGTTCCCCAGGCATAGATTGTATTTAGAGTTTACCTTGCCACCAGTATGGGCTGCTTATGGTCATCATAGATATGGTACAGGGGTGCATATCTTAAATGCAGTCCCTGCCCTGCAGAGACGTGGCTGTCACTGCAGCTGTCAAACTGGCAACTGTGACCTCTGAACCATCTCTGAGAAACTGGTAGAGCAGGTGCCACAGCTAAGAATACTGATCACACTATGCATTTTGCCTGGACCTTATGAAAGGGGAATCTGATCAGCAAATTACCTTTTCAGAGACTACCTGGCTGCCTCATTTTATTAATTTAATAAGAATAAAAAAAGGCAGGGCTTTCCACCTTTGCCAGATGGCAATCCATTGCAGGGGGGGGTCGAGCTATGGGAGCCCCTTAAGCCATTTGGGTGTTCTCTCCCACAGTCTTTTAAATGATTTATTGACTTCACTTGTTACATAGTGTTGCTTGCTGCAAGTCTGTTGTAGCAATGAGCAAATGAAAAGACATATTGCAAGTCTCACTGCAAGGGGAAGGGAATACAACAGCAATAATTCTATCCCCAATTAACGATGTGAACATTAAGATTAGCTAAAATGAATCCTTAATATGAGACGTAATAGAGCCTGGTGGTCACAGTGGCCCAAGTAGAGGCAGCCAATATAGCCAAGCCTTGGCTCTGGCTGCAGCTACTTAGTGCCCTGCTAACCTTCTTTCTGTAATACCCAGTTTCAGCATTTGTCCAACAATAGATGGCAAGAAATGATTAATTCAGTCCACTTTACATTGTATACCTATATTACTAATGCATCAACTATATTTATTGCTTTAGCTCCAGATACTGACATTTTTACTGAAATTCCCATACCACCATCAAAGAATGGCAAAAATGCTTTGAATTCTGTAATGGTTCACTAATCATGTAGTCAGCCTGGGGAGACAAAGGCAGGTGTGAGCCTGGATGCTATGAGTGAGATATACATACAGACTGACACCTTACATAAAATTAAAAGAAAACACTTACCTGCTTGAAACCATGATGACATGTTGACTGACAGGAGAGGACTCCTGCTTGTCATGCCAACCAGTCACTGTGCGCCAAAACCTCATCTTTGTCTTTTCTCAGTACTCATATTTCAGCGTCATGGTGTGTGCTTTGCACCACCAAAAGGCACCAAAACCAAAAAGGGGCCATAATGAGCTGGCCAGCTATAGACTGATTTATTTCAGTATATCGCAAGGTTTTGCTTCAACGTTTAAGTCTTTGGGCCTCATTCCGAGTTTGGAGGTAAGTAACCGTCCTTACCGACATGGAGCAAATACTGTGGGCCTCATTACGAGTGCAGCGGTAAGGGGTTAACGGCACTGGGGGCTCGAATGGGAATGGGGAATGGTTTTCAGAATGAGGACTTACCGGGTCCTCCAAGGTTGGAATGACCCGGTAAATCCCCATACCGAGAACCCGGACCCGGTATGCGGTAAGGGGGTAGCCATGGTGCTAGAAGCACCATGGCTAGCTCCAACCTTGTAATGAGGCCCAGTGTCCGTGTAGTAAAGAGCCCGCTAATAGAGGGCTATTACGCGTGCACAAGCTTTGCGCCATGCCGGTAATGACATTACCGCCATGACATTAAAGTCCTAAAAATGGCCCTTAGCGGCTTCATGTAAAGTGCAGACAGCACTACCGGCATCAATCAAAATGGCATTAGTGGTCACTGCTAATAGTGGACACCGCTATTAGCGGTGACCGCTAATAACGGTCACCGTAAATAAGCGGAACCGGAAGTAGCGTCATCGCACAGGAACGGGAAAGAGCACGGCGGCCATCTTCAAAAACACAATCCATTGCCATCCTCAGCACCCAGGACCTGGAGTATATTGCTGTGTACCTACATCAACCCACAACAACTATATAATGCCCAAGGCAGTGAAAAAAGGCGCCTCCTGCCAGCACAAGGAGCGCTTTAATGAAGACGAGCTCACCATGCTGCCTGAGACCCTGGCTGAGAATGCCGATGTTGTATTCGCCCACAGCCTCAAGCGGGAGGCAGTCATCAAGAAGAAGGAAATCTGGGCACTAGTCGCACAAAGAGTCAGCGCGGTAGGCAACACCCCCCGCACAACTAAGGATGTCCGGAAGAGGTCGGATGACCTGCGCCTGCGAGTCAGGAACATTCTGTCCGCAAACAGGAGCCGGGCCATGGCAACTGGTGGAGGAGCAAGCTCACTGATAAAGCTGTGCCAGTGGAAGGAGATATGTGCGAGCACGATCGACATAGAGGCCATAAAAGGCGTGGATGACATGGAGTGTGGCACCACCTCATCGGCGGAAGGAGGTGAGTGTCCTAAGAAAACACTGTCATGCAAAGTCTGATGATAGTCCACCAATTTGTCTCTCTAAAGAGGCAAGCCATGCCCCAATACACACACATTCCCAGCCTAGTTGTCGTCCGCACCATAGACACATGCAGATGCCTGCAGCAGGGCAATGCCATACCTGACACACACCACACTAAGATGTCATTGGCATAAGTCACACTGCACGCAGGCCACAACAGATATGCATGTCACATAGCATACGTCCGCCCCAACATGAGTGACCCCGATGGATGCCTTCATTACCGACCCATATCGCAAGCAACGTGATCATCCAAACTCCACTGCCCATTCCCCTCTATTGTGTAGATGAGCAATTATACAAATGTATGCATGATGCTTGACAAACCGTCACTCATGCCATCCCTCTCTTTGACCCCCACAGGCTCAGATCCTGACAGCGAGGCTCGGGACTCACCCCCACAGCTGACTACACCCCGGAAGAGGGCCAGGGATGAAGGCAACAGGCCTTCCACCTCCAAAGCCCCACACAAGCCACGACAGGCACCGAAGAACAAACCACCCCAGGATGCCACGGCACTGGTGCCACCAAGGCCCATCACCACTGTACCCACAACTCCTGTGACACCTGCTCAGGTGACAGTTGAAGGGGCACTCTCTGCAGAGAACAGCTCTGTTGGGGAGGTGGCAGCTTCAGCACCCGTGACTGATGACGACGTGCAGGGACAGGCGTGGGTGCCTGTCGAGGATGACTCCGACCTACCAGGTGCACCAAGTCCGGCACCATCCCGACAGCTCACATCGACTCCAACCATGGCACCACCCCGTAGCAGTCTGGAGGGGAGTACATCCAAGTGTGGGGGAGTTGTGGGGGAGGGAGAGGGGGAGAGGGTGTGTGTGGTGGAGGGTTTGAGCACTTTAATCTTTATTGGACATTTAAATACACCCATTGTGTGAAAAAATATCTTGAGTGGACATTCCTCGTTGCATATGTGTCATTTATTCATATACAGTGCATAGTGTACATGTACTCCCGCACCCAGTGCCCTCTGTCCAACTTTCATGTCAGCCTCTGCACCCATGTGTCAGAAATATTGTGCTATCACTGACTGACGCACAGCACGTCCCTCCTGTGCATCGGTACCGCAATGATGTGCAGCCACATCTTCCTCATCCCCTTCATCATCACCAGGTGGTTGCAGTTCAATGTCAGGGGGCAGGGGAACATTCCGTCAGATACACATGTTGTGCAGCATGACACATACCATGATGATCTTGGCCACTTTCTCATGCCCGTAGAGGAGTGCCCCACCCGACCGGCTAAGGCAGCGAAACCGTGCCTTCAACAGGCCAAAAATCTGCTCGATGACCACACGGGTGCGGGTATGGGAACGATTGTAGTCCTCCTCATGCCTGTTCTGTGGGTTTCGGACAGGGGTGAGGAGCCACGGCTTCAAGGGATAGCCGCTATCACCTGCATGAGAGGCAATAAAAGGTATATGTAAGTCGATTCATGATGGACAGCTGTAGTAGTCACACATGCCTGCAGATTATTGTTGGTCACATGCACATGTCCCTGCTTGTATGCACACAATTTTCATGCCCTCAATGTGTTCTGTGCCATGGACGTGTGGTGTGGGTTGCATCTCCAAGTTGATACACGGTGTACACTGCCCTGATGTTGCTCATGCATTGTGGATGCATAGCGCAGTGTTTGTGTCAAATTTGTGATGTGTAGTGTTCTGTCTGATTTTCTAACTGGCAGAGTTGGCAGTAGGCTCTGCAATATTAGGCATTCAGCGCTGATTATTACGATGGTGACATGCTGCACTTCATTGGTGGTGGCGGTCCTGTGACAAGCAGTGGATTCCCTTGGTGATGTTCTTCAGTGCACTCACATGGATGCTTGTCCTGTGTAGTGATTTGCTGCAGTCATTTACTTAGTGAATGTTCACAGCATGTTCCAGGATTGTGTTACAGAGGATGAGGTACGATGATGGGTGGTGGATGTGTTGTGGGATGTTCAGTGTTTTTAAGTTTGGCATGTTGTGATAGGTGTCCAGCTTACTTCATTGCTATGTGATTTTGTCGTCATGTTCAGTTTTGGATGCTTTGGGGCACAGTGTTTTCTAATGCGCACGTTGTGCTGTCACATCAACAATGCCCCAATGGAGTGTGCATCTATCCCCCCATTTCACTGCCATGTGCCTGTCATGCAACTTACCAAGCAGCCATGCACATCGTCCTGCATGTCACTCCATGTAGCCTGGTAGCGTAGAGTTCCGCAGGACCATTGAGTCATGTGTTGATTCAGGATATCAGGCACAACAATGTGTGAGGATCTTGCTGGCATCACATACCATCTGCACATTGATGGAGTGGTATTGCTTGCGGTTGCGGTACACCACCTCCATGGCATGCGGGACCACCAACTCCACATGGGTGCAGTCGAGGGCACCTATACAATTTGGCATGCCTGCCAGTGCATGGAAGCCAACTTTTGTGTCATAAATCTCCTGGGGAGTCCGTGGTAGGGATATGTGGGCCCTTGTTTGCTTCAGGAGGGCATCCAGCACTTGGTTCAGCATGCGAGAAAATAAGGGTTGTGATATACCATGCATGTGCCCCACTGTGTGCTGGTAGGTGACTGTGGCAAGGAAGTGGAGAACTGACACTACCTTCAGTAGAAGGGGGATGGCGGTGCGTATTTCAATCAGGCTGACAATGTTGTTGTGTATCATGTCCACGATGGTGGTGATGGTGCCTGGTCCAGGCGGTACAGGGTGTGGATCTGTTCAGGGGTCAGGTTGAATAGACTGGCTCCGATGCGAGGGATTGGGGGCTGTCTGCGTGATACCACTGGCTGCACTGGTGGGGCATGCTGGGCCTGTATCACCCTCCTTCACCTCCTGCGTCTCCATTGTGGTGTCTGCTGTTGCTGTTGTTGTTGCTGGTGTAGCAATGCAAGCATGTCCTCCATCCCCAGTATTGCTACTACTAGTGGAATCATTTTGGTGTGGGAAGGGGTGTGGTGTGTGGGTGTGCTCCTTTTGTGCTGGCCCAGACTCCATTGCCAGACTCCATTGCCTCCACCTGTGCTGATTGTGTGCACCTGTGGCAGTTGGGAACACTGCACACAGCATTTTACGGTTGGTTCACGATGGCATGCCGGTATCCCCTATTAGCGCCTTCATGATGCCGGTATTTGCATGTCCGCCTGACTTGTGATCTTCTCCCATTAGCGGCATGCCGGTATTGCCAGCATGATGGACCGTGTGCCCACGCCCTTGCCGCTATTAGAGGCACCGTTGTTAACAGTGCCTCTAATACCTGGGGTCTTAGGTTGGAATATCCCGGAGCGGTATGCGATGCTGGTAATCCTTTACCGGCATTATTTTTCCATTACCTCCAACCTCGTAATGACCCCCCCCCCCTTGTATTTGGGCTACTGAAAATGCTATTTTGACAGACGTCCAAGTAGCTATTAAGAATATCTTTGTACTGTAGACCTGGCATTTTACTTTTCCATTTGAGAAATATATTGCATGCAAAGGTGAATCACTGCACATTTAGGGACTGATTCACAGAGCATTTTTCAGTGGGATTGCACCATTATAACACGCTTCTGTGGATCAGGCCTTTAGTTTGTCAATCTTAACTCTGCTTTTGATAAAATTGATCCCTTTATGGAAACCTTTAATCGATTGAAGTGTGAGGCCTCACATTTTAAGATCTGTTATCCCACTGCATTCGGAGAATAAAGCTTCATTGAGGTATTAACCTCAGAGTTCACCAGGGCTGTGCTTTGGGCCCAATTCTATTTTCATTATTTATTAAAATTCTGGCTACATCAACATTAGCATTTCCTGCTGATGCACCTTCATTAAATTGGAAAAAGTACCCATACTTCCATTTGCAACAGATGCTGGCCTTATTTCTAGGACACCAAATGGTTGGCACAAACCTTTTGTGAGCTTTCCCATATTTGTGTCTCAAAGGGATTGCCATTAATTGTTCAAAAACGGAATCAATGGAATGTCATGACTGCAGACCTAGGAAGCTAGTGATCAATTATAAGGGCGACTGGATTGAATGCGATCCCCCATCTTCGCAAAAGATTTTTTTTTGTCTAGACAGTTAGGAATAACCGTATATTTTTCTAAATCCTTTGAAGGGTGAGCGATCCCTCCCAGCATTGACGTACGTCTGTATACAAGTGATCACGGCTATTTTATACAGTGCCGTACTCTGGCGCTCTATTACTAGTGATGCCTTGGTGACGGGAGAAGAAAATGCTTTTTAAAAAAAAGTTGTTAGCATTACCCAAAGAGGCACCGACTGTCCTGCATCGATTAGAACTTGGCTCTTTAGAGATCGAACAATTAGCGATCCTAAAACCTTTTATGTTACGGCTACAGCTTAGTTCAAATCCCGCACTGAAAGATTTTGAGGAGGCCATGCTTGATGGTTTGCAGGGTGAGAGGAGTCAGTTATGGGCATGGCAAAAATAATGTCTGTTCTAGAATCGTCCAGAGCACTCCTAGCACTCGCTCCCTGTCTGTGAACAACACGTTCTCCAACTCTCAAATGATACTCACAGCAAATAATATTCTATAAAAACTTCAATGAACGTTGATATTTTATATATACAGCAAGATAAAAATCTCAATATCTCAATGTAGAATCAAAGGTTAATTTCAGATATGTTGTCAAATGAATCATTGGCAAACTTAAGCAGCAGATATAAAGTTGACACAAAGTGCCACAACTCAAAATATAAGGCAATCAAATATGTTCCAAGTCTTGTCACAACAAGTCGTAAATAGAAACGGTCTTGATCACATTCATAAAATTCCAGTTTTTGATGAACAGTAAGTCAATTGGTGTGTACAAGAGCCTCCCGAAAGCAGAAATCAGGGTCTCAAGCTGGTACAACAAATCCTCGGCGTTTCATGATCCTGTGCCCCATCATCAGGAAAAATACCCTCAAACACCTAAAACAAAACATAAGGGAAAAAACCCAATTATTCTAAGAAGCAGTTTTATACCACATCTCAAATCAACCAAATCCACCCTTAGTAGTTACAAAACATATCTTACTTCAAGCACCAGTTAGACATCATATCATTCCTAGTCGTCCCCCAAATTGGAAATGAGGGAATCAATAATCCTCAGATATTCAGGCGATAGGTGATTGCCACTACGTGTAACACCAGCTGGGTCCCCAGAAAAAAAGAAAAAGAAGAAAGCTCTATTCAGCCAATAGTATCAACGCCAACCTAAAAGTGACGCCCATTAACTACCCAGAAAACATATCCATGCCCCAGGAGTGCCCTTAACCAAACTCCTTCCTCATGCCACCCATGCAGAGTTGTGTAAAGAGAAAAACGCATAACTAAATTCCCCAGAGTTGTGCTATACAACTGGTGTACAGTCACAGAAAAAAAGCACAGACCACTACGCCATAGATGATCAAAGAAAAAAGCCTCTCATAGGAACCGATTCCCTTAACAAAAGCTAACAAGAACCCCATCCCATCAACACGTGCAATTCTGACTCAAATAAACAATACCTCATCGAAAATCCAATGAAGAATACAGTAATCCAGAACTCACTTCACTGGATACGAGTGTCGTCCCCATATGATTCTCACTTCCGCACCAAGTGGCGGTCAATAGTCTGCAGGGCTATTAAAGAAAATGTCAAGATGTGCATCCAGGTCCTTCATTGTGTTGATCAAAGCAGTACCCAAGGATTTCTAATCTTCAAACCTGAAAACAAGGTACACGCAGTTACTGATATCGGTCCAGCCCTATGTCCACCTCTTTTTAGTTTGATCTGATTGGACATTTGTACAGCTTCTATACACAAGTGTTTCCAAGAGCCATACAAATCTGTATATATAAGTTAAGTAGTCCTCTGTGGCTCATGCTGCTTCCAAAAAATGACCCATAAGTCAAAACACCTACCTACGTGACCCTGCTTTGGGTGGAGTGCAAACAAGTAACGCTCCACCACAAGTGCCCCGGAAGTAGAACCACCATCTTCAAAGGTCTAATTCTGGTGCTGCACGTGTACGCCACGCTTTTCCTGAATACCACAATAGAAACACCATGTTCCAATACCACAGCCCCATTCAGCGTTGAGGCCTGTCAAACATAATACAAATAGCTCAGTAAGGGCAGTACTCGGGAGCCCACTGACTTCCTAAAAGGACAGCCAGTAGGCAAACCATGCACTCCATGTTCTGAGTGAAACTAAATAATAGAAGATATAACACATACAAAACAAATTTTAAAAAAAGTAATACATCAGATCACCCAACTATTCAAACCAAATATCTGTAAAACATATTCCATCCGACACTAACTTTAAGAATAGTTCCAATGAAAACATAACACATAGACCAAAATACAAATGAATATTAGAAACGAACCCCAACAGAGATAAAAAGAAATGTTGTGCAAAAAGATCAAAAAGCATATAATAGAGACAAGGGAAATAGAGAGTAGCTGTGTATCATGGGCTATACATGGGCAGACCACTTAGAACAAGATTGGTTTGGGTCGCTTATGGGGCAACCCTGATGTTATTAATAATACTCACATTATGAAGGTCAGGGACATTTATTGGGATTGGACGTTGCAAATAGACAGTGGTAAGACTTTAATGATGTGTTACGTTACTTTACAATAGCAACTTGGTAAAGAGGCTTGGATTAGTTGGAGCCTTTCTTACATTTTTTTTTAAAGTAAGTGAAATTTAGATTAGGATTTGTACCACTGGTACATTTTATTGCCCACAATTGGGCAATTCTAAGTGCCCAATACACTTGTGCACAATTAAGGATAAACAACATGTTTTCTTTAGTGGCCAGAATGACCATGTACAGGGTGACGCTGGCTAGTTGCATTGTTTAGGAATGCTGGTCTTAGGACCATCCTTGTGGCATTTCACCTATGACGAGATTCCACTAGGCCTCATGTGTTTTTTGCTGTTTCTTCATATTTAAGAGAGGCTTGGATGATCAGACTCAGATTTCTAAACCATTCATTTTGTTAGTTGTCCAGTTTAGGGAACTAGCTTATTTGTGTTATTACTGTAATTGTTGATTAAACATGTTTTCTAGTTTATAGTGGTATTCGTCCCATCACTTTCTTAATTAATTGCAATTTGCTCAATTTATGTGATAATTGCATTACTTGTTTTACATATTTGTATAAGGTAATGACTCGTATGTATTAGCTTGGATGGAATTAACTTTCCGAATAAAGCGTGTGAAAGTTCATGATGATGATGACTGTTCATTGTCATGGGTTGTGAACATCGGATTGAACCAGAAGCGCTTCAACACAATCTCTCAGCTAGTGAGCGTGACTGGACATGTTCAGTGCAGCAGGTATTGACAATCTCAAAATGTGGATGTTAAGGTTAAGGATATTCAGATGGGAAGTCATTGGTGTAAATGTCTGACACACACTCCTCGGTATGTTTGTATTTGGGGTTAAAAGACACACAATCCTCTCCTTGGCCATAACCTCTTATTGATTACTTAATTACAGGGGTCTGTTTAACATCACTGTTTTCACTGGCTCCCACACACTAAGTGTTATTCTGTATCAACCCTATTATACCTCTACATAAGGGATAGAGCCAGAATGCTTTGGAAAAGCCAGAACCATAATTCTCTTCGAAACAGGGGAAATATTCTGGCATAAATAGCCTTCATATAATAATTAACAGTTTTACACTTAGAATTGGGGGATTACATTCTGAGGTTGGGGCTATACCATCTGGTATTAGGTCAGGAACCAAGTTAGAGGCCCCAACACTGCTGACAGTGGGTGGTTTCGCCCTCCCAACAAAGGTTTTAGAGAAATTAGTACACCGGCACAGGTGGTGTGGGGTTCTGTGGTCCTGGGGTACTAATCCAGACCGATGACTGATGAAAGGTTGTCCAAATGGTAAATGGTGCAGATAGGTCGGACTGTCTGGCTGTGCTGTGCATCACCCTTGACATCCAGTGATCTGGCAATTAAATCAGTGGGCAGGCTGATGGCTGGAGGCAGGAGGCATGCAATGTGTCCCAGCACATGTGAGGCAGTTGTAGGTGTAAAGCACAGAACACGGCAGAGCGGGAGGATCTCCGACGCCAGAAGAGGAGCAGCCCCATAAGTGGGGGCCACAGAGATTCTGGTGGCATTTGCCAAACTCTGTACTTGCCCAAGGGGTCAAGTGCAGAATTTAAACAACTATAACTCTTTATTTGCCAACCCCACGTACTAATCCCTAATTCTTTTACCATTAACATTAATGGCATCAAGCCTAGTGGCTCCTATAAATATTATTGTTAAAAATGTGCACTGCAATTCATCCCTACAAGACTTTGGCCCTCATTACGAGGTTGGCGGAATGGGTTTACCGGCACCAGTAATGGTGCCGGTGCAAGGTAAACCCATTCCGCCCTATTTCGAGGTCTCCTCGTGGACCCGTAATGGGCATCTGGTAAACCCAGGCGTCCTTACCGGGTCCCGCGAGAAGACCAGGGAGCTAACAACGGGCCCGTTCTAAACGGGCCCGTTGTTAGCTCCTTCCCCATTCTCATTGGGCCCTATGGGGGCTCGAATGGGAATGGGGATGGACCGGGTCCAGGTTCCTCAGACGAGGAATTACGGTGTCCGCCAAGGTTGGAATGGCCCGGTAAATCCTCATTTGAGGAACCCGGGCCTGGTATGCAGTAAGGAGGCAACCATGCCGCTAAATGCGGCATGGTTACCTCCACCCTCCTAATGAGGGCCTTTGTCTATTTATTGATGAATATAGCCTCCAATTGAAAAATTTCTCTGTCGCTTAGTAGTGTGAGCACTACAAAAGTGTTTCATCAGGCTGAGTGGAATTTCCATTGGGAGGACACCGAAAGGATGGGGATTGAAGATATATTATTCCAATCTTAAAATTATCCTATGAATCTCCTGAGGATAGCGGCACCCCTCTCTAATTTGAGAAGAGGTGAGCACCATGCTGCCTAGAGTGTGTGCTCCATTGCCGATTGCTGACTTAGGTAATTATAAATTCAAGCTATTAGGCAGGAAAAATAGGAGAGCCATGGCCATACGTTATGTTATATGGCACTTGTATAGCACCTACCGCCATGGGTATGGCCTTGAAGCATTGTGGGGTTGGACACCCTTTGGAAGACCATAGTCAGAGATGTAAGAAGAAAAGATTTGTAGAACGCGTGTGTGCATTTTTGGCCAGCACAAACGTGGGTAAGGAGTAGCTACGCTGTTGTTTCCCTCTCTGCCAATAAAGACATCATGTTCAGATTCCAGTCAATACCAGTAGATATTGACTGCACTGTGAACATTGGGATTGGCTGAGAGGGTTGATTAATGATCTCCATGTGATAATAGATCTATATTCCACTCATCAAATGTTGGAGGATAGAACTCTTCCATTGAGGCACAATCCGACGTTTCATCATTATCAGGCCCAGAGGTATAAACTTGTATGATTGATTTGCCTTTGACCAACCTGTATGAAGTGAGCATTTTTTTATTTTTTATTTGATTTAATTGTATAAAATAATTTTTACAAAACAACATTGCCACATTAACTGTTATAAATCCATAATCCATTATCCATAATCCTTTCTCTCCTCATCCAACTTCCAGTTTCCAAACCAAGCTCTGGGGTCAAATTAAGTATTTATGCAGGTGTTAAATAGGCTCAATGTACAAATTTGTATTGAGTGGTTTCAATTTTGCATTAGTCGAAACATCCCTTGTGTGTTGATAGATATGTGGAGTGTGAATGCCCCATAATAATCTTAGCACTAGTATCCCGAGCACTAAAGATGGATCTTGGTGAAATCGTTAGGAACCTGGGAAGCATTACATTACCATTTTAGATGTCACAACTTTACTCATCACCCATAAAGATAAATTACATCATATACATTGTGTACAGTTTAGGTAATGTACTTCCCAAATGACCATGCTAAACTTTATCAAAATTGGCGTTCATCATCATACACATTAATGGTAGGCAATCGATTCCTGCCGTGCTCCAAATACGATTTGGAAGCAGGAGTATTTTACTTTTCACTCCCCGTTTTTTAAAGTTGAGAGTAAAATGAGTTGTTAGGGAGTAAAAATGTGCATCGAGTTCCCAAAGGGAGTATTTTACTAGCGAGTAAAAATATGTTTTAACTGGACAACGGTAATGTTTTTGTAAGAATTATTTCTTTTCACCTAGTTGTTCATGCTCATGAAAAGATGTATGTTAACTTCTTCCTATCAGGCAGTAATAGTACTAGTTTCGTTCTTTGGTATTATTTTTTCTACTGGTCTAAACAGATCCGTGGAGCTGTCTGGCTGAAAGCAGGGGCACACGATTCTTTCTACCTGTATGTTTCCTATTTTTTGTTGGGACTATTTTTAATCACTATTTGAATTCTTTGAAGTATTTGCCTATTTTTAGGGAGTAAAGGTGGCCAATACACCCCTTATCTGTAGGGCTGGATCCCTGTATTTTGGTATAATCGATACGACATCGATTTAGACCAGTTCAAAGATTGGATACTTTGCCATAATGCTGAAATGTGTTTAACATAGCCTTCAAAGTAGTGCTACGCTGCTTAATGTATGATCAAATATCATCCACATAGAATGATATGACCTGATTAAATGCAGCTATGGGTATGCCACATCTAGAAAAATCATCCCACACTTTACAGACAGAGGGCTTCATAATCAGAGAAAATGATATGGGTAACAGCAATCAGCCTTCAGTGAAGAACCGTCCTCTGTCAAGTTGATCTGATATGAAATCATTGGCCCAAACCCATTCAGTCAGTTGATAATGCAGTAAAGCTAAATATTGTTTCATAGGTAGCCCAAAGCCTAATCTTCGGTGAGTCAAATGCATGACCAACCAATCAACAGAGTTAAAAACCTTCTTCATGTCCAAACGGGCCAACATGAGATATCCAGGCTTAGAAGTACTCCAATCCAGGACCGGAAAAAGCCTTCGCAAAGTAAGGGAGATTATCCTGTCATGGACATATCCAGCTTGATGATGAGCAATTATTGAAGGGTCAATTCTAGAAAATGGACCAGCAAGAATTTCACTCAGCATTATTACATATGTATTAATTAGGGGAAATGGTCTGTATGAGCCACATTTAGTGGCTGGTATAACTGCTTAACAGTATAATAATTGCCTCTTTAAATGAGTGTAGCAAAACACAATTTTCCAGAGCTTCCATTTACGTATTTTGCAAATGCAGAACTAATAGTTTATTGAATGTAGCATAAAATTCCACAGGTAACCCATGAATGGGTAGAGGCATTGCCCTTTTGCAGGTTTGAAATGGCCCAATTGATATCTTCTTTAATAATTGTCACCTCTAACAGATTACGGTCTTTGCAAATTAAATAAGGTAAAGCAATTCTGTCCAAAAAATCTGTAAATCCGCCTTCATCTCGCCTCATTTTCTGACCACGTAAAGACGAGCAATGTGTTACTTATCAAACGTGGATTGCAGTAACTGTCTCAACTGCCACCTTTAAATGATTCATTGGTTTCCTGTCTCGTGACACCATCCAAGCTAATGCATGGTTTATCACAAAAATCATGTTGAAGTATATTTTACACTCCCATTTGCGCAAGGACTGAAAGAAGGTTAGAGCTGCCACAACCCCCCACAACACAACCCGACCAAATGTTGAGTCTTAAAAGGCTATCTACACAACTGCAAAGCGCGGCGTGCTCCCGCACCCACTGTTGCCTGGTCGCTTCCTCCACAGTACTTCTCCCCGCCTCCAAGCCCTCCCGCTGATTGGCTGTCCCTAACGCCCCAAGAACACAGGCCCGGTAACCCGGTGTTACTGTGCTTCTTTGCCTCTACGCACCATTTGCGCAATGACTGAAAGCAGGTGAGAGCTGCCCCATCCTCCCACAACACAACCCGACCAAATTTGAGCCTTAAAAGGCTATCTACTCTACTGCAGAGCGCGGCGTGCTCCCGCACCCACTGTCACCTGGCCGCTTCCTCCACGGCCCTTCTCCCGGACTCCAAGCCCTCTCCCGCACCCTGATTGGCTGTCCCTCACCCTCAACAACACAGTCTCGGTAACCCAGTGTTAATTTGCTTCTTTGCCTCTACATGCCATTTGCGCAAGGACTGAAAAAAGGTAAGACCTGCCCCAGCCCCCCACAACGCAACCCGACCAAATTTTGAGCCTTAAAAAGCTATCTATTGGAATGCAGAGCGTAGCACGCTCCCACACCCACCGTCACCTGGTTGCTTCCTCGACAGTCTTTCTCCCCGCCTCCAAGTCCTCCCCCACACCCTGATTGGCTGTCCTTCACACCCAAGAACACAGGCCACGTAACCCGGTGTTACTGTGCTTCTTTGCCTCTATGTGCCATTTGCACAAGGACTGAAAGAAGGTAAGAGCTGCCCCAGCACCCGACAAGACAACCCGAGCGAATTTGAGCCTTAAAAGGCTATTGATGCGACTGCAGAGCGGTGTGTGCTCACACACCCACTGTCGCCTTGTCTCTTCCTCCACGGCCCTTCTACCCACCTCCAAGCTTTCCCTGCACCCTGATTGGCTGTCCCTCATCCCCAACAACTCGGGCCCGGAAACCTGGTGTTACTGTGCTTCATTGCCTCTACGTGCCATTTGCGCAGGGACTGAAAGATGGTAAGAGCTGCCCTAGCTCCCCACAACACAACACAACTAAATTTTGAGCCTTAAAAGGCTATCTATGCAAATGCATAGTGTGGCTTGCTCCCGCACCCACCGTCGCCTGGTCACTTCCCCCACTCTCTTCTCCCCGCCTCCAAGCCCTCCCCCACACCCTGATTGGCTTTCCCTCACCCCCAACAACACAGGCCAGGTAACCCGGTGTTACTGTGCTTCTTTGCCTCAACATGCCATTTGCGCAAGGACTGAAAGAAGGTAAGAGCTGGCCCAGCCCCCCACAAAACAACCCAACCAAATTCTGAGCCTTAAAAGGCTATCTACATGACTGCAGACCACGGCGTGCAGCCGCACCTGCCGTCGCATGTTCACTTCCTTCATGGCCCTTCTCCATGCCTCCAAGCTCTCCCTCGCACCCTGTTTGTCTGTCCCTCACCCCCAAGATCACGGGTCTGGTAACCTGGTGTTACTGTGCTTCTTTGCCTCTATGCGCCATTTGCACAAGGACTGAAAGAAGGTAAGAGCTGCCCCAGCCTCCGACAAGACAACCCGAGCGAATTTGAGCCTTAAAAGGCTATCTATGCGACTGCAGAGCGCGGTGTGCTCACGCACCCACTGTCTCCTTGTCTCTTCCTCCACGGCCCTTCTACCCACCTCCAAGCCTTCCCTTCACCCTGATTGGCTGTCCCTCATCCCCAACAACTCAGGTCTGGAAACCTGGTGTTACTATGCTTCATACTGTGCTTCATTGCCTCTACGTGCCATTTGCGCAGGGACTGAAAGATGGTAAAAGCTGTCCTTGCCCCCCACAATACAACACAACTAAATTTTGAGCTTTAAAATGCTATCTATGCATAGGCATAGCGTGGCTTGCGCCCGCACCCATCGTCGCCTGGTCACTTCCTCCACTGCCCTTCTCCCCGCCTTCAAGCCCTCCCCCACATCCTGATTGGCTTTCCCTCACCCCCAACAACACAGGTCAGGTAACCCGGTGTTACTGTGCTTCTATGCCTCAACTTGCCATTTGTGCAAGGACTGAAAGAAGGTAAGAGCTGCCCCAGCCCCCCACAACACAACCTGACCAGATTTTGAGCCTTAAAAGGCTATCTACATGAATGCAGAGCACGGCCTACTCCCACACCCACTGTCACCTGGTCCCTTCACTCCAACACAACTAAATTTTGAGCCTTAAAATGCCATCTATGCAAAGGCATAGCGTGGCTTGCTCCCGCACCCACCGTCGCCTGGTCACTTCCTCCACTGCCCTTCTCCCCACCTCCAAGCCCTCCCCGACACCCTAATTGGCTGTCCCTCACCCCCAAGAACACTGCCCCGGTAACCCAGTGTTACTGTACTTTTTTGCCTATATGCGCCTTTTGCACAAGGACTGAAAGAAGGTAAGAGCTGCCCCAGCCCCAACAAAACAACCTGACCAAATTCTGACCCTTAAAGGGCTGCATACGTGACTGCAGAGAGTGGCGTGCACCCGCACCCACCGTCGCCTGTTCGCTTCCTCCACTGACCTTCTCCCCACCTCCAAGCCCACCGTCGCACCCTGATTGGCTTTCCCTCACTCCCAACAACACAGGCCAGGTAACCCGGTGTAACTGTGCTTCTTTGCCTCAAAGTTCCATTTGCACAAGGACTGAAAGAAGGTAAGAGCTGCCCGAGCCCCCCACAACACAATTCAACCAAATGTTGTGCTTTAAAAGGCTATCTATGGGACTGCAGAGCGCGGTGTGCTCCCGCACCCATCGTTGCCTACTCTCTTCCTCCACGGCCCTTCTCCCCCTTCCAAGCCCTCCCCTGCACCCTGATTGGCTGTCCCTCACCCCCAACAACACAGGTCCGGTAACACGGTGTTACTGTGCTTCTTTTCTTTACATGCCATTGGTGCAAGGACTGGAAGAAGGCAAGAGCTGCCCCAGCCCCAAACAACACAACCCGACCAGAGTGCTCCTGCAAACACCTTCGTCTGGTTGCTTCCTCCACAGCCCTTCTCCCTGCCTCCAATCCCTCCCCCGCACCCTGATTGGATGTTCCCCGAATATTAACAGCCCTACCAGGCAGCCCCCTGCCCAGCAGCCCCTCCTGCTAAGGGCCCCAAGGCAAAGGGCAGCTCCAAAAGTGGCAGCTCCCTGCCCTGTAGCGTACCTCCGGATGTCTGCAGGAGAGGCCAGTCGCCAATCTCTGTCAACCAGCACAGACCATCAAGGCAGGTGTGGCCTTGGCAGTAGAGCAATCACTGTACTCCAGAAGCACTTACACTTTACCTACCCATAGAACATAGCACACGAGACTGTTAGCACTAAACAGTTTCACATCTAAAGAGGACTGTTGATTATTAGCCTGTGCTGCATTAGGATAGAACTGTGAATATTAGCCTGCGTCACATCTAGAGAGGACTGTGATTATTAGCCTGTGCCACATCTAGAAAGGATCGTGATTGTTAGCCTGTGCCATATCTAGAGAGGACCGTGATTATTCGCATGTGCCACATCTAGAGAGGACTGTTGATTATTATCCTGTGCCACATCTAAAGATGACTGTTGATTATTAGCCTGTGTGTGGGGGACGTACCACTGCTCTGTATAAAATCATTCCTAGCAAACAGAACAGAGAATGTCTGGATAAAACCCTTCAAATCAGCTCCACGAGTGAACGACTGCGGAGTATCACAAGGATCCTCACTATCACCACTGGACTGCAATATTTACCAGGTTCCGCTAATCAAGATCTTCAAAAAATTCAATGTTACGTGCTAAAACTGTGCAGACAACACTCAAATCATCTACAAAATCAAAGATGCACAAGAAGACAACAAAACTCTAGGAGAATGTCTCAAAGAAATCTATGACTGGATGAACACCAACAACCTAAAAATCAACCAAGGAAAGACAGAAATCATGATTATATCCAAATGCCAAGAGAACAACACCCATATCCTGTGGCCGACAGAATTTGGAACGGTGCCCACACCATCAAAAGTAGTCAAAAACCTAATGGACAACACACTGACATTAGATCCACAAGTAAACACAATAATGTAGAAATGCTTCTTCCTCCTACAGTCAACAAAAATAATCCTGCCATACCTGTCCTTCACCCACAAAACACTCACAATCGTCGCCCTCATCATGTCAAGAATCGACTATGCCAACAGCCTCTACCTCCGAATGTTGGAATACCTACTGAAGAAACTGCAAAGCAACCAAAACGCAGCAGCCACACTTCTCCTCAAACTATCCAAAAGAGACCACATCACACCAGCGCTAAAATGCTACACTGGCTTCCAATCAAAAAACATATCACATTCAAAACAATGTGCATAACACACAGAACAATCAGCGGCCATGGACCTGAATTCCTGCAAAAGAAAATAACCATCTACAAGCCGACAAGACTCCTCAGATCAAGCAACGAAATCCGCCTAGAACCAAAACCATACGTAAGGAAAAAACTTGGGGGCTCTTCTTTCTCCCACTTGGCATCAAAAACCTGGAACAATCTCCCAAAAGAAATAAGAAACACAAAAGACCACCTAAAATTCATAAAAACTGCTCAAAACCTGGCTCTTCAAGACCTCGGAACCAGACAGAGACAAATGAAACAATAAAAACAAAAATTCAAAGAGAGCTAATGAACAACAAACACATGACAGGACAGAAAACACAGAGAACCACCAGAGAATGGGACAACCCACAGAATCTAAAGAGACAATCCAAGGCTGAACTGATCACAAGTGACAACCCAACCTCAACCTAACAATACCCAACAAAGCTGAAATGGACAACAGACACAACTAACAACAAAACCCAAACTAACAAAGCATCTCAACTGCCAGACAGGTCAACATAACCTCATGTGATAAACCGCCAACCCAACGCAACCTTGCATCCACCTATCAACTATTACCTCACAATTACAAAATAGCCAACCTCAAACCAACCTCATCATATAAGATTCCTGCAAAGCAAAACAAATCCACTGGTATCCCACTAAGAAACCCGCACCTAACCTGCCAAGTAGAAGATAGAATCCACTAAACTAACATACACGAACCCCAGGCAGAATGTCTGGAGATGGACTTACATCTCACATGACCAACCCGACAAACACAACCAAAATCAACTAGAGACATCGATATGGTGACTGCCTTGCATCAAATCTGAACATGGTGGTAGCTGAACTGCGTCACATCCAGATAGAGACACGGAAACACGCATGGGTCACAATTAGATAAATCCATGCGGCCAGTTTGCATCACACACAGACTGGGATGGGAGGGCTAGCCTCAGTAACAACAAAGATAACATTTTAGACACTGACTGGCATGACATATGGATGGAGAGGCGAGGGACAAACTTGTGTCATCACGGAACAAGATCACCACAAGGAAGGTCTAAACCTTGAAAAGACCCACAAAATGAGTGTGCATCTCTACAGACAACAATGCTAATAACCAACCCCTACTAAAACCTCACCCCTCTGCATACACCTCTCATAATCTAAATAAACACAAACATTCCTCCTCTAAAATCCACTGCAAACCGTACGCACTTCAATACACTGCCACAACAAACAAACCACACATAGCCTACACAACAGCACACAACAGCACACAATGGACACCGACTGTATACCACACCAAGAAGCTCAGCGAATGGTGTTAACTGACCTGGAGCTGCCAACAGCACATCACAGCTCTCTTGCACTTTCTACAAACGTTGTCCTACTAACGTACCCCAACTGACCCCCTTCTTTTTTTTCATATCCGGAAAAACGCTGGGGGACCACTCCGGTGGTGATAGTGTGCGGTATAAATATCCCTTAACATTAACATTAACATTGGTTAAATTGGAACTTGCTCAATCTCTCAATTGCAAGATTTAGTCAGATTTCTGTCTCGGCTACTTGTTTCACCACTGTACATTCAGTGACATGTTGGCTATGAAGGATTAATCTGATTTTTTAAATCAGTGATCTCCCTATGTAGGTTGTGCTGAACTCTCCAAATCCTGGACGTCAAGAAGCTCTGGCTGTTAACCTTAAAGGACTCCCATATCATACTGCTGGAGTTATGATGCAAGCATTATGGGTAAGATGTTCCTGCAGTTCAGGCCACACCTTATGTGCATAAGCAATGTAATTCAACTCAGAAGACTGTCGCTGAAAGCACGCTATAGGTTTTATCATCCTACCAAACAGCAACTGAAACCATAAAACAGGAGTGTCAGAAAATGCATGCAGTGTGCTAAACCTATATTGACTGTTTACAAAAACCATACTGATGCTCGGAAATTAATTAGGCACCTGTGTCCAATAAGAGAATCCTGTCTCATTGGGATGTTGTTCGCTCCAGACGTCACATAACTGATATCTCTCCACAACTCTCAGTAGGATCTTAGCCGATACACCCAAGGATCGCTTCTATTTTTCAAACTGCCCCCCTGTTGTGACTTTCTGTGCGGTCCTTTGTGATTGTGAAGTGTGCTTGTCTGAGGTGTAACGGAAGGAGGTATTTTATGATTGACTTTCCTGCCTTGTCCCTGCTTCCTGAATGCATGAGGTGTGAATGCAAGGTATGAGGTCATGAATGGAATGCTAGGAGATTGACTGGAATGTTGAGTGTGAATGTTATTCCACCCAAGGCAGTTGGAAGATGTAGCCTGGGTGGTGAGAGCCGTGGGCTCCCCTCTGTACTTCCCTATCTCCTTAATGTACCTGATGAGCTATGTTACCTAATTAAGGTAACTTGAGGAATACCTGTGGCCTACTAGAGTATCCTTTATGAGTAACCCTGAGATGTGATCATAACAACTGGTGACGAGCTGGTCTTAGATGAGGACCAAGGAGAACCCAGGAAAAGACAGGTAGCTTTGTGTATGAGTGCCAGAGAGGAGAAAGTAGACTGCTGCGGGGGTGCAGCATGGGAAGTAAAGCTGGAAAAGGAAAAAGAGAGGGGGACCACTGCCCCCCAAAGATGAGTCCCCTCCACCCAAGGCAAGTAAAGGGGCCAGAGACGGTTTGGCTAGCACCCAGGACAAGCAGTTATACCAAAGGCCATTTGATTATGCACTTAGGGCAGGTAAATTTGCAAGAGACTGATTTGTAAAGCACCCAGGTGAAGTAAAGTTGGCACCCAGGACAAGCAAAGGTGTTTTAGACTGTCTGTTAAGCACCCAGGCAGTGTCAAGTTGGCACCCAGGGCAAATAAGGGTGCCATAGGCTGTTTCCAGTGAGGCACCCAGAGCAAGTCATGAGATATAGTATTGTGACCCTGGCCTCAGAGCACATGGAGGCACTGGAGAGATGGAAATCCTTGTTCAAGCCGCAATGTTTTGGGATGTGGCGCTGACTGTCTTATCATTAGATCTGCCACTTGCAGTGATGTGCAAGCAGTTTTGGGATATGTTGACCCATTACAATATGCCCCACTGCACGCCTTTACAAATGGGGAAAGGAACAGCCAAAAATGGATGCGCTAAATCCGGTCCGTGCAAAAATCTGCAAAACTGCATGTGGACTGCACACCCCTGCCAAACACAGTCACAATGGGGGTGAAAACAGAATTCTCACTGCAGGGGCATGCCAGAGGGTGCTGTTACATTTAACATGAAGCAAGGCCACAGAATGGGGCTAAAAACCGAAATCCTTTTAAAATGCAGCTTTGCAACCTTCAAAGTGCTGTTTTGGCACTAGATCCATTCATTTTCCAGTGAACCATTGAATTTAAAAGGATTACAGATCATCCAGGTGGCTCAGAGGAGCCGGGCGTCACTGACTGACAGCAGCTAAGAAATGTATTTCATGAAAAAGGCAGCCCAGCAACATTGTTTTCAGTTCCACTGTAAAAATGTGGCTAAAATGGCAACATATAACAATTTCAGCTGTGCAGAGAGAACTCCAAGCAAAGGCTGGATACATACAGACTGCAAACAAATCTCAGCACTCAAGGACAGAAATAATGCTGAATAAAATGTGTGTGCTGCAGAGGAAAATCTGATGTAAAAGACTCAGTTTAAATGTGTTTTTCAGGAAGAAAGTGCAAAATCGCCTGTTTAAAAGCAGGTTTTGGTTTAAAGGTTTAATTCTTGAATAAAAGTCAAAGGATTGCTAATGTCAAAATACACTGATAACTGTGTGCATTTTATATGTGCTAATGGAAGATGTAGGTAACTTAAAGTCAAAACCCAGTCTTAAGTTAATTAAATATTTAATTCTGAGCTGACAGCCTCAGCCTGGGTATGGTTAACACCTCATTGCTGGCAGGAAAGGCTTAATTGCTGCTGGGAGGTTTTCGCATACACATGACAAAGAACCCATCAGACTTTTGTCTGGGACTCAGCTAAATACAATGGCAAGCTGGAACACTCATCCCTACAGAGGAGGGACAGGAAACTTCCCTCTCAAGGAGGAGGACCATCACCCTGATCAAATGAATTTGACAGCTGTTGCAAATTGAAAGAAAAATAAAAAAAAACTGGTAAGGATTTTTGGTGGTTAAATGCCTATTTGTAATTTAAGTTTTGAATACCTTTAACTTTGCCACATGAAGGAGGATACATCTAAACATTGGTGGTTGTAAATCTAATGGTATGCTCTTTCTTTGAAGATGTGATTGAAACTGGTACTGCATAAGGTACAAAAGTTATAAAGAAACACTTATTGTGCCAAAAATATTAATGCTGCAAAGCTAATATTGTATACCCGTGTTCTAGGGGTGATTGCACATATATGAACTGAATTAGGAATTGTTAGGCCGCATCTTTATGATGAAAATTAACAAAATTCCACAGAAAGACAAAGCCAGCTCTAACTGACGGAGGAGTTGGATCTAAATGTAACCCATAAAATATGTAATGCATGTGTCCGATTTTGTAAGAGGGCATAATTACAGAAATGTGTATTTGTGGGAAAGTTAAATTATGGTTCAAATAACTGTGGGAGTTCCCAAGTCACATCATAAAATATGACAGTTCTTTCTGGCTTCCAACGAGAAGAAGGCAAGTGCCTTTGACCAAACAGACGTATGAGTGTGGATTGTAATTCTGCACTACCATAAACTGAGTGATGCAACTTGGTATGATAAATATGGGAACCTCACAACACACAGACACACACTAATTCCTGACTACATCCTGATTTCCGCGCGACTCCCTGCTCCTGACTTCTTCATCCTGTTCCAGAACTTTTCATCTTGTCCTGATTCCAGACTACTTTGGAAAACCCAGGCCTCAGCATTTGCTGAACTCTTTTTCAGCTAGGCCCAAATCCTGAAACATCCCAAACTTAAGGGAAATAATTCTGATCCAGTCTGGCTTGGTACCATTGAGGCTTTCCTGCTGAAACTCGCCATCCCGCTAATCTCCAGTGTCCAGTGACCAGAAGGGCCAATCCAATCCAATCTGAGGTGCAGTCCAATTGACCAGAACCGCCCAGCTGACCATCCCCCCAGAAGTGCCCTGCTGCCTGTAGACCCGATCTGTGATGACCAGAACCTGACAGTCCAATTTTAATTTACAGTGGACTGTAAGTATAAACAGGAATCATAGTAACCCATAGTATATTTGCCTTGTCCTACCCCAATCTCAACCTATCTTTTCTTTTATTTAAAACTTGCAATAGTGTTCATTTCTTTAACATCCTTTTTGTCTTGTGAAATCCCAAACCCTTAAAATCATCCTACGGGTAATCCGACTGAGTCCTCCAAGGCAGACACGGAGGTGCTGGTCTTGGTTTCCATGGACCACTCTGGAGCTTACTGTGTTTCAAACTGGTAACAAGCCTGAATACCCTAGTTTAGAGCATAATTTTTTTTTTTTTTTTTATTTTTATTTGTAACATCTAGTTTTTGCAAACTTTTATTACAACTCATTTTCCGGTCATTGGTGACATTTTTCCTTGTCGATTTGCACTTGTGCCTTTTAATTTAGTGCTATGTCCAAAAAATGTATCACTGAGCAGGTTAGGAGAATCGAACTTGCGCTCAGTATTCGAAGCCACAGATCTTCCATCTCATCGTTTGCCGGTTTAAATTTGTTCAGATGGATAGATCTCAACTCGTTTATTGCCACACATTCAGTTGTTAGATGTTTTAATGACTCCGCATGCAATTTACAGTGCCGACAAGCTTCTTCGGTAGCAAGCTTCATTTTTCTTAACACCAACATTTGGTTAGTTTTCAGAAGGTTCAATCTGAGTCTAAGGAATTTATCTCTATGATACCTCGACGGAAATTTGCACAGATAATTTGGCATTTTGTCTACTTTGTTCTTTGTTGGCCCAAGATCTAATGCTGTCGGCAATGTTGCGAGTTTGTCCACGTTGTCGATCCAAAGCCATTCTTTCAGTTTTACTCTGGCAATCTGAGGCCGATTAATCAATGTTTCCATTGAAATATTTGCGCTGTACATGATGGCTTTCACTTTCTCTGACCATCTTAAGAGCAGGCCATTGTGAAGATGATTTTCTCCTGATTTTAGTATTTGGTAGGCCGGTTCAGGATTCAGTGTTTCCATCTTTCGTAGTAATGACAAAGATTTCCATAGAACTGATCCGTATAGGCTTTCAAGTGCCAATTCATGACGTATTATGGTCATTGATAGATATTTTGGTAATCTCAGGACTTGGCGCCAGAATAAGCCTTCTAACTTAGACCAGATCTTTAGGTCAATGTTCCATCCTGCTTCTGCCCCAAATGTTAGTGTAGGGACGACTTTTTGGATATAAAACGTACGTAATGGTAGTACAGAAAATTTTCCATATAAGGTATGCAAACGTGCTCCTTGTAAGGCAAGGATTCGGGTCCGCTGGAATAGATCTTGAGTCCAGCGCCATTCACGAATTGAGGTGTTCATCAGGATTCCTAAATAGCGAATTTCCGTGACTTCTTCAAGAAAATTGTTGTCGATTCGCCATTTAAAGGACTTTTTTTTTGCAACCCGGTCACTGCCAAATCTCATGATTTTTGTTTTATTCACATTGATTGATAAGTCGTTATCAATCATGTAGGTTTCGAGCTTTGACAACAGGCGCTGCAGCCCTATCTGGGTCTTGTCAAACAGTACCACGTCATCTGCGTATATCACATAGCTTATAGGCTGTCCATTGATTTTTGGGGGGAAGCAGTTAACACTTGCCAATGCTGTAGAGATGTCAACAATGTATAGTTTGAACAGGGTGGCAGCGAGTGGGCATCCCTGTTTCACCCCTCTGGTGGTAATAATGGGTTTAGACAGGTCTCCATTTGCATTTAATCTTACTCTAATTGATGTGTTAGAGTATAGCGCCTTTATTGGTTGTAGCAAGGCGTTTGGGCAGTTTTGATTTTCCAACTTTTCCCATAATTTCTTTCGATTAATTGAATCGAACGCTTGCTGTAAATCGATAAATGCCATGAATAGTTGATCTTTCTTGTTTAAAGCGTCGAGTTTTAACAGATTTACCAGGGCAAGGTTGTTCTCTACTCCCACGCCCTTTGTAAATCCAGTTTGTCTGACATCAAATTGGTTAACTTCTTTTGCCCATACCGATAACTTTTTTTGTAGGAATGTCGCCAGCACTTTACCAATAGTATCCAGTAAGGCAATTGGTCGATAGTTTGCCGGATCGTCTCGGTTGCCCTTCTTATATATTGGTACTATTATTGCCCTGGTCCATGAACTCGGTACCTGTTTTCTTTCCGCTATCGCCGCAAAAAGTTTAACAATGAATAAGGACCATGCGTCGCTGTGCTCTTTTAGCAGTATGTTGCTGATGCCATCGGGCCCAGCAGCTCTCGAGGCCTTTAATTTAGATATGGCCAGAAGAATGTCTTCGCTGGACTCAGTTATATTCCAAGCTGTGGTAATGTTTCGGCTATCTACATTGTCTGGTATTTCCTTTCCTGAAAAAACACTTTGGAAGTGCCTTACCCAGTCACTTTCGGACACTCCATTTGACATTAAGGCGTCCTGGTTAACCGTTCCTTTATTCAAGATTTTCCATATTTCCCTAGAGTTGTTTTTTATGATCAAAGTCAACATTTCTTCGCCACGCTCTTGATCTCTCTGATAGGAGAAGGATTTTAGCCAATTTCGATATTGTTGTTTTCTCTGTTTTGATTCGCTCTGGGCATTTACTCCATGCTGTTTTTTTATTTTTGATAGGTCTTTCCTGAGCTGCTTTTTTTGGGTTTTCACCGATCTGCTCCATTTGTGTTTGTGATCCTTGTTATTTTCGCATGTTTTTCCAGAATAGCCTGTTTTCAGGCTAGGTAGCAGCGGTATGTAATTTAAGGGATCAACATTATCATGGATGGTCTCCTGTATTTTATTGGATAATCTGATGATTTGATAATTATTTATTCTTAATCTGTTTCGCCCATGATTTACTTCTAGTGCCTGACTATGAATAGCGCCTTTCTTTTTACACTTTAACGGCCAGGACAATACAAGTGGGTAATGATCACTGTTTGTTGTATATATGATTTGCAGATTGTCTATAGTTGCAAACACGTTTCTTGAAGTCCAGAAGTAATCTAGGGTCTTTTTGTATCCCATGTTCGCCCAGGTGAAGTTTGGTGGTATGTCCCCTCTCACTTGGCCGTTTGCCATCATACAGTCACGGGCTTCTAGTTCTTTACTCCATTGCTTTTGTTTTCTGTTTCCTGAGTAGCTATCTGACGATTTGAGTTTGATAGGTTTCATTTGATCGTCAAACCATGAAATGTTCAGGTCTCCACATAAAATTATTGCAAGGGCCGGACAAGTCCGTTGGTGACGATCGATTATTTGCATTACATCAGTTATAAAAACATCAGCCGAGATTTTTAGCGGGTTCCAATATACGTTCAGAATTAATAGATGTTCATTGTTATTGGGACCGTTCGTTGTTTGAAGTAAAGTTCCTTGAACATAAGTATTTGGATTCGTTTTTTCGATTATTTCCCAGTTTGTTCCTGATTTTATCATTGTAATTAAACCAGAAAATGGGCGTCCCTTGATGTTTTTTCCAGCCGGATTTAGCAGTGTTACATAGCCATCTTTTGTCGGTGGCACCCGCAGCCAGGTTTCCTGTAAACAGATGGCAAAGTTATTAGTTAAGTCAACCGGGAAATCATTATATAGATGGTTAAAGCCTCTTGTGTTCCACGACATCACAGTCATAGGCACCGCAGTTTCTTCTTTTTCCAGCTAGTGCTTATTTGATTTCTTGCTATCGATCCTATTCTTTTCAATGCAGGATGGTTTGGATTTTAACTGTCTTCTTAGGCTATTTCGATGCTGATCCGAGTTTTCTTTCATTTTTGTGTTATCAGCAATTGCAGTTGATCCTTGACTGCTTGTTGAATCATAAAGTGAGATTTCGAATCCCAAGCACCTGAGGTCTTGCTTTGCAGCAAGCAACGTTGAACGTACTGCTTGGGAGTTTATGTGGAGGAGTACAATATCTGCACGAACTTCCGATAAGTATTCAACTATACGGATATCGTCAGACCTGATATTCCGTAGTGCTGGTACTGCGTGTAGTAGACACATGATGTTTCCACGATTCAAATTGACATCTAATTCGTTCTGAAAAATGTTTTCGATCATGATCTTTTGATGTGATTCCTTAGATGTCAGTCTGTGAGAGTCATGTAGATTGGAGGAAGAATTGCGACTATGTGCAGATGTGTATTTTGGATTCCATACCAAATGGCCATTATATTCGGACTTGGGATTGAGGTCGAGGTGTCTTCCCTTCAGTGCAGGTGAGAGTGTATCCTTTGTTCGTTCGGTTACCCCAACCTCACATGTTGCACTTTTCTGGACACCTGTTTTCTTAAACAGCGGTTTCCATGGATTTATCTGAGCTGGTGGATCTGAACTACAAGATGACATGTTTGTCAAGTCCACAGCAGATCCTCGAAGGGTTTCTTCAGCCTCGTTGTCAGAGTATGTAGACAAATTACATAGTGCTTCCATTAGATCTCCAGGGTCAGAGGAACTCTGATCTGACTCAATTCTCATCCGCTTTTTTGGGTGTAAAACCGGTTTGCACTTGGGTCCAACTTTCGTCTCTTCTTTTCCCTCTTTAGTGGTTGCTTTCGGTTTGTCAAAACTTTTGTTTTCGCTTGACTTAGATTTCACCGGCGTGGTCAAGTTTCTTATAAATTGTTTTGTATTGCTGCTGTGTTTAGGATTAGCCTGAGTGTTCTTTTTTTTTTCTAGCTTTTTCTTTGGATGGCCATTTGTCCCTGTTGAAGGATTTCCTTTGTTTACCGTAGTCTCTAGGGTTTTGGCAGTACCCCTAAAGATGCCATATGATGCCGTTACAGAAGAGCTTGATGGATGTTCAGAGCTCTTCTCCGGTGCCATGATTATCTCTCCGCTTCTTATGCGAGACTCAACAGTTGAGTCGATCCTGCCCTCCACCAATGGCTGCTTCGAGGTGTTCGCAGTCTTATTTTTCTCAGAAACAGATCCGTTTGTCACAGACTTTGACATAGTGTTTATGCCATTGCCTGTTAAGTCAATGGGCGCATTTGGATTGGATCCGATATCTAAGGTATTTTTACCATGTAAGTTGTCTGTTACCGGTGATTCTGCTTCTAGGTTACATTGTGTCTCTGCATCTGTTCTTTTATGAAAATTATGCGCGGAGGAGTCTCTTTTCTCCTTTCCGTATGATAGCATTTGTTTTAAGTTTTCAAGCAGTTCCTCGGTGCGTAGGTCATGACCTTTGTGATCCCTCAGCAGCTGTTCGAAATATCTGCTCATGTATTCGGAAGATTTGGTGTTTTCAGCTTCTTGTCTTAATTGGAAGGCCACAAATTCTGTTTCAATTTTGTTTATTTTGTCGTCTATATGTCTTATGACTGCTCCGTTGTTTTGGGCAGTTTCATTCAGGCTTTCATATAGCTTTGTGAATGGAATCAGGGCCAGAGATGTGGCAGCTAGTACGTTGTTGTGTATCTGTATAGCAGCCGCTACTGATAGATTCGATTTTATCTCAGAATCTCTACTTTGCGAACTGCCTGTGTTCTCGCTGCTTGGAATGCTCTTGTCGTTCGTGCTGATTGCAGGGGTTCTTTTCGGCCGTTGATAAGTGTGCGCATCAAGGGCTTTGCCCTCTTGGCTCCTCGTGTTTGAACTGGTGTTGGTACTAGTACAGAAGTATTGTCCTTGATTTTTTAAGCATGGTGTCGAGTCAATCACCGGATTTAGGTCACGGCGATTGGTTATGCATTTCTGCCCCAAGGATTTCTGATTTGAGCCTGTTGCTGTGTCGTCAATGGAACATTCATGGTCGCCTTCATTAAGTATGCCAGAGACATTTTCCACTGTGTTGTTATTTCTTGAGGCTCCAAGAGTGAAACTTGCTGTCAGTCTTTCTTTCATTTCTTCAAAGTCGGCTAGGAGTCTCTTCGTCACGCGTGCTTCTCGCGCTGCAAAATCGATCTCTTTTAACAGCGAGGTGTTGCAGGGTCCTTGTTGTGGAACAACGGTCGAATTTCTAATTGCAGGTTCCAAAATCCCTTTAGTTGGTAAGTGTGCGAGATTTGCCACCGTTCCATTGCCTGTTATCGTAGACGGATTTAATTGGTTAAAGACCTTAGCGCCATTTGTGATTTTTTGTATTGGCGTGCTTTCTTTGCGTTGATTTTCGTGTGGTTTGATAGACAATGGAAAAGTGAATTTCAGTAATTTTGGATCAAGTTCGATGTTTGGGACTTCAAGCGCAAGCAGTTCGTTGTCTGTTACATCGAAAGGGGATTGAAATGCCTCCGCATTTATCTCGATCACCTCTGGTACCACTATATCTCTGTTTAAGTCAGCTTCTGCAAGACTAGTCCCAGGCCAAGGATTTGCGCCTAAAGTGAGGCTTCTCCTAACTTTGTTGCTGTTTCCACCGTTGTCACAATGGGATTTCGTAATTTCGGGATGGACTTCATGGGAGGCTTTTGCCTTGCTCGTCATTTCGTTCTTCAACAACGCTGTGCGTTCAGCAGCTTCATGAGCGTTTTCACTTGTGGCTTGATCACGCAGGTATAATTGTTGCGGTATTGACAGCAAATCTGCTTCAGAGTTCACTGAAGGATTGGTTTTAGAGGTCTCAACCGTCTCCTGGGTTTGACCGGTAGTGCGCTCATCCGAAGCCGGCACACGTTCTTTCACAAGCTCAACCAAAGGGAGAGCTTCTATTGAGCCCGATATTGCGTCTTCTGTGTGCACTTCCAAAATTGTGTCCGTTAAGCAATGAGTAGTGGGGATTGCGGGAGAAGCGGGATTAATCAATCCTAACACGCTACATTTGCCACCCCCCTCGGTGATGTCAAGGGGTATACGTTGACTGTGTTCGCTTTCGGGTGCAAGGACACTTCTAATGGCACTATTTGAGTGCAGTTCAGTGCACATAATGTTATTGTCAATTTGCGGCAATGAATTCTGTGTTTGTTTTAACTTGAGCCTTGTCCAAGGCCTGTTATCCCCCATGAAGGTCTTCTTACCTGTTAACCTGTTAACTCGCCTGCAGACGGAGGCCGCGGCGGCCTGCTGCGGACTGCAGCAGACTGGACTCTCTCACGGACTCCGCGCGCGCTCCGCGCTCTTCAGGTGTTTTTAAAGGGAATTGTTCTTGTTTTCCTTAAAGGCACACTGGAACCAAGAAACAGATCCAAGAAACAGAGTACACCGCTGATCGTAGACTGTAGCTGCAGCTCCTCACTCCTACTCGCTCTGCAGCAGACTGGACTCTCTCACGGACTCCGGACTCCACGGACTTAGAGCATAATTGTCATTTTAAAAACTGATTGCTGTTTTCATTTTCGCGCCTTTATTTTCAAAAACACCTCTCATTTAAACGTGCATAACTTCTTAAATTTTATATCTAGAGACTTAATTTCAACTATCACTTTAACCTAAGACCTGTAGCTACATCTACAATGAATAACCATATTGCGAAACAGTATCTTTGACCCATTTCTGTTAAAAAGCGCATAGCGAAAATTAGGCAGGAATTCGCAAATTTGCAAAGGTTTTACAGTGTGTTCTCCCATTCAAAGTATTTCCAAACTCCCATTCTGATTTAAAGTGTGTATTGTTGCTCATATTGTAGCTTGTGTTTGCTAAGACATGTTCAGTGTTGCTCTCATAGGAATTTATATCAATATAAGGAATTTTGAACACTTTTCCTTGTTTTCCTAAACCATTTTTCAAATGTCATTTTAGAAGTGTAAATTTCCAAAAACGTTTTTGTCTCTTGTTTGGGGAGGGAAGCTTATATTCAAACACTGTATACTGTTCTTTTATTCCTGAATACCTGCTGCTTACTTACATCTGTGTAGAATTGCTCATTTGTGAATTAAGAACTTTGTAGGGGGAAATCTTAACCTAAACGCTATCTTTTCACAAACCAAAACTGCTCTTTTCCCTGTGTTTTATCTTCTGTATAGCTACAAGTGAATTTAATTGCCTTAGCTACTTTCACATTGGTGATTGCTGCCCCATATATATGAAAACGTGTGTTGATTTGAATTTTAAATAATAAATACATATTTACCTTTACCAACCAGCCTGATTCCTGGTCCATTGTGACCTGGGGCTATTTGGAGACGGGTGTGATATGAGAGGTATATCACTCAGAATATTGAACCTATAGACACAATAAATAATTATTTCATCTGTGCATTACATGCTAGGCAAGACCTGGGTTTATTGCCTGATTGAAATCCTTAACAGATTTGGGGGCTTGTGCCGTGATTTTGAGTTCGAGATAGCACCCGTGACAGTCTAACACAGCAGGCTAACCTGCAGGGTACAGACACCTTGTTTGGTTGGTGTACTGTGCTACACTGTACAAGCACCTCTCAAAATAAATATTCCAATATCAGGCCTGTTTGTAAAAGTACATTTACCCTAAAATAAGTCATAAGGGAATTGATATTTCCAAAATGGCGATCCCAGTAGAAATCAATATGGCTAGGGAACACCTCATGCACAAACTGTTTTTCAGGGGTGAGTGGCCCGAACAGAATGAACAGGTATGGCTGCAGAAAATCAAAGAACAGGTCACTGCCATGGACCTAGATACATGACAGGACAAAGGCCCTTTTTACACCAAGCTCTTAGTGAACTGTACATGGCCCCAAAAGTAAAAGAGGAGCATAGTAAAATTGCCAAATTAGCGGCCTACCTGTACCTCCACATAGGAGTAATGCAAGAAAAACATGCTGAGAACATAGTTCTGGCAAGGAATTAAGTGGAAACACTAGAAAGAAACCAGACCAATCTGGACTCTGCAGAGCAAAGGCTACAGAAGAGCCAAGAATCAGAGACAGAAGTCAGACAGTATCTGACAAAACTAAAAGAAGATCTGGCTCTACTACAGCAAGAGGGGGCAGAGCAAGATACCCAAGTTCAGGCTCTGAAAGATGAGTGTCAGGAAAGGGTTGACTCTTTACAACAGAGTCAGCAAAAGCTGGCACAACAAGTACAGTTTAATAGAGCCTGCGCAGAGCAGTTGGTTACCCTACAAAACCAAATAGAAACCTTGGGAGAAGAAAATAATACATTATTATTAAAGACCTCCACTCGCAGGGGGAATTTGATGAGGAGCACCAGAAATCCAGTGTATTTTTTTTAAAAAAGGGACGAGCTGGCTGAACAGAGGGGCACCCTAAATCAGGAGAGGGACACCTTAGGCCAGGAAGTAAGCCAATTAAAAACCAAGCTAGAGGAAAGAAAGCTGGCCCTCCAGGAGCTCAAGGAAGTTAAAACAGAATATGTGAAGCTACTAGAGCACACCAGTCGGGTGGAGGACACTCTGGAAAAGAACAACCAGGCCAATGATGCTAAAACTCAGGAGGTGAGTCTCCTGCAGTAGAAATTGGCCCAGTATTTTCAGACCAGGCAGGAAGCGCAGAGAGACAATGGGCCTCATTACGACGCTGGCGGAGGGGTTAACAGCACCGGTAAGGATGCCGGTGCCGTTAACCCCCTACCGCCGCATTCCGAGGTCCCTTAGCGGGACCCACTAAGGCCGGCTGGTTTTACCAGCCGCCCTTAGCGGGACCCGTTAAGGGGACAGGGAAATAATAATGGGCCCGATATTTGTGGGCCCGTTATTAGCTCCTTCCCCATTTCCATTGAGCCCTATGAGGGCTCCAATGGGAATGGGGAATGGTTTTCAGAATGGGGACTTACCGGGTCCTCGAAGGTTGGAATGATCCGGTAAGTCCCCATAACGAGAACCCGGACCCGGTATGCGGTATGAGGATAGCCATGGCGCTAATAGTACCTTGGCTACCTCCATACCCGTAATGAGGCCCAATGAGGCTCTCTGTGAAAAGAATGATGTGCTCCACAAACAGATAGCAATGCAAGAGCAAATTATTGAGACCAGTAAGGCCCTGATAGAGGAACAAAAGATTCAGATTTTGGCATATCACCAGGAAACAGGGGTAGAAAGAGAATAGGTAGAGAGGGACAGAGAAACCCCTGAGCATCACATCAGGACCCCTGTACTCAGGGACTCTAACCCTTTCAATGCAATAAACTCTGCCACCTTCATGTCTACTGACTCATATGAACCAGGGGCCATGGGGATGGTAGACTTCAACAAAATGGGTAAGATGGGACTGACAGATCAGTGCTTCCCAGAAACTGATGGAAGGGCGTCTCTGTACAGATCCCCAAATATTAGTGCTAACATCTCTGATCAGGAAGACTCCTGGGAGGGGAGTGTCAGAGAATTGAATCCTCCAAAATACCGCCTACCATAAGATCAGTTTTAAAAATTTGGTGGGGAGCTCCAGGAAACGAGCACAAAAAGAGTATCCTAAAGACCTCGTCCCAGGTCGGGCAGTGAGACATGGGGGGTACTCCACCAATCCTGGAAGCAGAGGAGAGTCAGAAGACTCTTCTGAGCACCAAAGGCATCAGGAAACTAGGCCCCCACATTCTGCAAGCCCTTCTCAAACTCGCAGCATCAGGGAAAGCCTAGGGGATCAGATAGCCACCTCCAGTAGTAGTGCCTCTGAGTCAGAGGATGAGTGGACTCGGTTGACTAAGACCAAAAAGGCCAACAAAATTAAGAGGGCTCTACTAAAAGATCTCCTGAAGCAGATCAAGGCCCTTAGGAATGTTATAACTCCCTATCATAAAAATGGCAAGTATTCAGTCTGGGAACACCTGGAATTATACGAACAGATGATGGATACTTTTCATCTGAAAGTTAGTCAGAGTTGCATCCAATATGTAAAATGGCCATTCTCCCCTGAGTACTCCAGCTTCTTTGCGGGGCTGGAGTATCAGAACCACTCAAAATGGTCCACCTACAGGGCGGCCATTTTAAAACAATTTTCTGTCCATAGAAATCCCCAAGAGGCCCGCAAGGCGGCCTACAATCTGCAGTGTGGTGAGGATCAGGCCCCACAAGAATTTGTGCAAGAACTTAAACGTGCCTTTGCGCAGACCACCAGGAGGGTGCACACAGACAGTAGGGAGTTCATTAACACCCTTTTCCATGCACTCCCCAAATACATCATGACTCAGCTGGTGAGGGACTTTCACGAGAAGAGATCACTGGACTGGGTCATTGAACAGGCGACCCGTATTTATGAAGTGCAGAAACCTGTAGAGAACAAAAATACCAATAAAAATACCAAACCAGCTAACACCCCTGCTGCTGCTAAGGATGCGGAGGTGAAGGTTGCCCCGATTTTAGATCTGGAGATGGGGGGCCTAAAAATATACCGGTACAGAATCCTTCCGGCCAAAGAACCAGAAGGCCCTAGGGCCAATCCCAGACAGGTAGTCAGGGAGGTAATCCCACAAATGGGACCCTTAACTCCCCGGACTACATAAGCCCCCGATACAAGGAAAACAAACCCATCCTGGGGTATATGTGGACTCCCCCAGCCCAAGGGGGGGATCCAACCAGGTAGGTACCACCCCAGGAAACTTCCCTCCTAACTTTCCCCAGGTGGGCAGTAATCCCCCAAATGTCGAGTTGAGCTTCTTTCCCTGGTAGCCGCAAAACTTCAACCCACAAAACAACCCTCCTTTGTTTCCCCAATTTCCTGAGCCCAGACAGCCCAATCCAGGAGAGGGGAGGCCAAGGGTGGAGGGTTACCAGAACTATCCCAACCCAGGGTATTATGGGAGAAGGGACAGTTACTCTTCCCGTGATCCACCTAGGGTGGACCAGAGACCCCCATACCAGCCAGAGCGAGTGTCCCAACTGGAGTGCCAGTTCCAGAACTTGTCTCAGGATCTGGGTCGCATGTTGAGGGCTCAGCAGAACCCTCAGATAAACATGGCGGCTCAGAACTCCTCACACCAAGGGTATGGCACTCCAGAGCAATGACAGGGAGAGAACCTCGATAACCCACTGGTTCCAAAGGAGGAGGCACAGGGGCAAAGGGGGTGTAAAGCCGTAAAGGAAACTTCCTTCCCCACTTGTGAAAAGCCCCTGGAAACCCAGGAACCGGAACCATAATCTCCTGCCCCCGAAAGTCTGCAACCCAAGGAACATAGGGTGGCTAGGAGAAATAAAGGATCTAAAAAGACCCATTTTGTTGAGGAAGTTAGTGTCCTCCAATTTGAAGGAGAGGAGTCCTCTGGCAAAAATATCTACTCCTTCAGGGATGTGGGAACTCCTCCCAAAGAAAAATGGGTCCCGAGAGATCGTAATAAAGACAGGGTGAAAGTGGGGACTCTGTTAAAATCGCCCACCATTGAACCCCAAAATGATTTCTTGGAAAACCAGCTTGCCCAAACATATTCTGGTGACTGCTTCCAAAAAGGGGGAGACGGCCCAGAATCAGAACCAGTGGAGCCCCAAACTCCCCCAATATCCAACTGCCATATTTTTCATACAGATGCCCAAGCTCCCACACAGAATCCTGACCAAACTACCCCTGTGTCAGAGTCATGAATCAAGAAACTAAGACACCAATTGGCCCAAAATGCACATTATCTTTGCCCCCTTGAGGAGAAGGAGGGAAGATTTTATGCCCCGGTTCAAATACAAGGGCAATGTACATTTTTGGCACTGGTGGACACTGGATCCCAAGCCACTCTTCTGTCAAAGAGAGCCTTTGATCAGCTGAATTCTGGAAGGGGGAGAGATACCAGATTGCTCTCACCCCTCTTCCTGGACAACTTCAGAACTTTGATGGGAATGAAATTCCTGTCGAGGGGACTGCGAATTTGGAAATTAAAATTGGGCGACACAAGGTGAAACACCCTATCATAGTCGTGACTCCAGAGGCCACACCATGTTTACTGGGGAATGATATCCTGCGCAGATTGTCTCCCCTAATAGACTGTGTAAACAAGGTCCTCTGGACCCAGACTAACCGACCAATAAAATTAAAACATAGTGTCAACCATGTTAGTTTAAATGACACATGCCACATGGTCGAACAAAAACAGGATCACATTGAGTTCCATTTTCAAAACAACCAAATCCCTGACGTGACAGTAATTGCAGTAGGACAACAAACTGGTGATGGGAATTCCTCTCTATTTCTGAAAATCAACCTTCCTTCCAGTTTCAAGTGGCATTCCACACTGGAAGAAAATACTCTGAAATTCTATACTAATTCCATAGTCCAAAATGATGAGAAACCAGCTCAAAGTATAGCTGGTATTCAGAAGATTAGAGAACAGTTGTTTATCCCTATTCAGTTAAATGAGGGGAAGGTCTCTGTTCTCGCCCAAGTGTGCGTGAACAACGGTAAGAGCTTCATCAACGAGGCCATGTTCTGAAAACTCCCAAAAGATCCAGCCTTTCCCACATTTAAATTGATAGACAAATGGGAAATGGACCACGAAACTCCCAATTCCAAACATCTCCTGCCTAGCAGGTGTACGCTCAAAATTTCTATAGGCAACAGAAACATAGTGCATAACTGTTAGGTTCTGCGGGATGTCCCTGCTGCATTTTATTTAGGCAGTGACATTCTATATCTCTTTGCCATTAGTTTGGACCTGATACACTTCAAAGCCTGGTTCCGATTAGTGATTAATCCCATGGACTTTGGTGATTCAGAAAAAGCATTTCGGTCAGCTCAATTGCTGCTGTATGCAGTTGAAGTTCAAATTGGAGAGGAAGTCACCATCCCAGGACGGACATGAATAGCCCCACTTAAAGCAAAAATTAAAAGAGGACAGAAACTGCCAAATCCTGACGCATATGTTCCCCACAACGCCCATCTCCAACAGCAAGGGTTGGGGTTAAACCTAACACCATTAGTCAATATAGAAGACAACACCATTCTAATAGTGGTGGATAACAGCAACCTTAGGAGTATCACTCTAGGCGCAGGCACCATTATTGGAATGGCGGTTGATGACCGTCATTTTTCCATAGATTTAGATAATGAACTAATAGGACCAATCCCCAATGACTGTTTTGACAGTGATAGCAACAATGACACAACACCAGACAGGATCTTCATCCGGCATGGGGGGAATTTCCTGGTGTACTCTTCCTGCCCTTATGGTGAGGAAGATGTGACCTGTGACTTCAGGAGGGATGAGGTGATCTTCCAAGTCCACAAGGTCTGTCTTCCCTGCCTGGAACCCTCATTCTAGGTCAATACTTTAACCAGGGACTCCTCCACCCAGCTGGAGGAGGCCGCCATGATAGCCAAACCAGAAGTCTTTCCGGGCTTCAGGCAGATGGTTGAAGAGAGAGTCAACCTAGCTGATGCCTGTGAGACTGTGGAGCAAAAGCAAAAGTTGAAACAAGTTTTCTCAGATTTTCAGGATCTCTTTGCGGTGGACTCATATGACTGTGGTCACACCGAAATCCATGAAAAAACAATTCCCACGGACCCTGGTATGACTCCAGTGTTTATGAAGCAATATCGCTTGCCTTTCTCATCAATGGAGTCCCTCACAGAAATAATTTAAAACCTTGAGTCCCGTGGGATAATTCATCCAGTCCACAGCACCTTTAATAATCCGGTGCTGGGGATTTCAAAACCAAATGGCCAGTGGAGACTCTGTGCTGACTTAAGGGAGCTGAACAAAAGGGTCGGCATGTCCCAATGGCCTTTTCCCTACATTGACCAAGGGATGGACCAGATCCAGGGGTCAAAGGTATACACTGCCATTGACCTGACCAATGGGTACTGGACCGTACCTGTCAGTAGGGAGAACCAATCCAAGCTGGCCTTTACCTTCGGGGGGCAGCAGTATATCTGGACCTAGACTCCCTTCGGATACATCAACTCTGGCAATTAATTTAATATCTTCTTGCATAAGGCTATGCCCGACTTGCATGAAAGGGGTAACCTGGCCTATGCAGATGAAGTTGTGATCAAAAGCTCAACTGTGGAGGAACACATAGCGGAGATCCGTTATGTCCTGACACAGTTGAGGGTTGCCGTAGCTAAACTATCTTTCGAAAAGGCACAGTGGTGCAGGACCCGTGTCAATTTCTTGGGGCATGAGATCACTCCTGGGGGTCTCTGTCCCCAGGAAAAGAGAGTGGAAGCTCTCCTGAAACTAAAAGACTCTACAACTCTGCGTGAGCTAAGGAGCCTCCTTGTACTGAATAATTACAGTAGAAAGTTCATTGAGGATTACGCAGAGATCACAAGACACCTGATCCATCTGTTGAAGGGGGGTCAAGTGGGAGTGGGGTGCAGAACAAGCCAAGGCAGTAAGACAACTCGAAAGTAGCCTCTAAAAAGTGCCTTGCCTAGCTTACCCTGTCAAAAACAAGGAGTACTTCTTGGAGACAGGGTTCTCCAATACATGCTTGACCGCAGTATTACACCAAAAGCATGACAAGGTCAATAAATTCCTCTCCTATGCATGTGAGACTTTATCCTCTGTGGAGGAAAGATTCAATGATTGTGAGAAGGTACTCCTGGCAACGGTGTGGGCATTGAAAAATTACCGCCCGTTCTTCCAGGGAGAACACATCATAGTGGAGACTCCACACCAGCCTCTGCAATATCTTCAAAGTGACAGAATCCGGACCGGAAATGTGAGTAATTCCCAAATTACTTCCTGGATTCTGTCAATACAAGGCTTTCCTGTAGAGTTCACATATGGCCAAAACAAGAAGAATCGCCTCGCGCAAGGTCTGGCTGACTTGCATGATTGTGCCCGAGAAAACTGTCTCAAGAATGAAAGTCTTACAATCCAGGACAACATGGAGGCGTACCTCAATTCCCTGCACAAAGTCTATGAAGAAGACCAGTGTGAGGGAATGCCCACTGTGTATGTGGATGGGTGCTCCTACCATGTTGACAACAACGGGGAAAAGGAACTAGTGGTCAGCATGGGGAATACCTGGGTGAATGATGCCCTGCAACCCTCCACTGGGTACCAAATTGGTCCCCGTAGTAGTCAGGTGGCAGAGCTGATGACAGTGCATTAGGCCATCCTCACTGCTGTCCAACACCAACTCCACGAACTGGTCATCATCACTGATTCTGATTATGTCCGGAACAAGTTTGTGGAGCACCTGGTTAATTGGAAAACCAGAGGCATGACTTGCACTAACAACAAACCACTAAAACATGGAAAAATAATACAAAATATTGACGAGCTGGACACCTCTAGTGGGTTGACCATCTACTGGAAAAAGATCAAGGGTCATTCTAAAGAAGAGGGACTAGACAAAACTGGAAATGACTTAGCTGATCAGCTGGCCAAAACCGGAGCCATCCAAGGGGATCTACTTGAGATTGAGTCCCTGTTGGGGGATATCCAGGTAACCGCTATCACTAAGTTCCAGACAAATGCTCACAATGAACTCTCAACTGCCCAGTGGAGTAGGGAGACCCCAGATGCTGATTTAATCACGGCTTAAAAAGGGGATTCAATCTTTATTAAATTTTATGAACACATTGAAGACCCTGAGGATTTTCCCCTGACGGATACTGATTGCATTGCGAAAGAGGACCTCATAGTGTTGATGAAATGTCCAGAAATGTTCCCAATCCAAGACCGTTTGTTGGTGAGGAGATCCCTACCTCATTCCAAAGCCTGATGCTAAATCACACCCATGATGTGGCCACAGCCATCATCGGGGGTTTCATACTACATTAGAAATCTTGAGAGAGGTTGCATACTGGCCACACATGGGGCAGGACCTCGACGAATACTTGAGGGCGTGTCTTGCGTCTGCACAATTTCAGCCAAAATCACTCACACACCGTGTTCTCCTCCAAAAGAGGGGGATGACACTGCCTTGGTCAGATTTACAAGTAGATTTCATCGGGCCCATGATTCGCTCCTCAAGGGGGAACAAGTACATGTTAACCGTAGCATGCTTGTTTACTAAGTGGGTGGAATGTCTCCCGGACCCAAATTGCAAGGTAGAAACAGCAGCTGCCCTGATGATCAATCACATCTTCTCGCGTTTTGGACTACCTCAAAGGATTGCATCAGACCGAGGTAGTCACTTCACCAGCAAAGCGATGACAAAGATGTGGGAGATACTTGGGGTAAAAAGGAAACTACACATTGCATACTGGTTGTCCTCTAGTGGTGGCGTTGAGAGGTACAGTAAAACCATTGTGAGTATTTTAAAAAAGTTTGTGGCAGACTCTGGGCCAAGTTGGGATATTCGATTACCCCTTGTCCTGATGGCCATCAGATCTACCCCTTCTTCTGCAACTAAAACGTCTCCATTTGAGCTGATGACTGGACGAAGGATTGTGCTACCACAGCATCTGCTCTGTAGAACCCAAGAGCAGACATTGATAAATGCCTCCACAACTCATGAGTATGCTGAGAATCTGAGAAAACCACTTCAACATGCTTTTGCCTATGCTCAGTTGAATCTAGAAAGCTCTGCAGACAGTATGAAGACCCACTATGACCTTAAGATAAACCAAAAAGGAATATCAAGTAGGAGACAGGGTCTACTTTTACAATTTCCAAAGGAACCAAGCCAAGGAGTGCACATTTTTGCCCAGCTGGCGGGGACCTTTTGAAATTGTGGACAAAATCTCACCAGTCGTCTACAGAATCTGCATCCCCTAGGGAAATTTTCCAGAAGGGGAAGACAAGTGGGTCCACATAAATCAGCTAAAGAGTTGCCATCCCAGGCATGCTTTGCGGCAAATAGAAGAGCCTACAGAAAGCCCAGAGGGAGAGAATGATGAAACCTAGGAAATTGTTAAATTATTATTGAATACATGCAAGGAATATTTCAAATTGTCATTAAATACATGTGGGGAATATTGTAAATTGTCACTGAATGCATGTATCTATCCCACTGCTGAAATCCCCATTGGAACAGTAGTGGGAAAATGTTCATAATTGGGTTATGCTCTGTTTTCTAGTATTGGCACTAAGTACACCTAATCACCAAGGAGGACCCCCTCAGGGACCCGGGAGGAAAAACCAAAGAGATCCAGAGTGTCGCTGCACACTGGAAAAGAAAGCATGAGAGAAGATGGGGGTATTGTTCCTATTCCAATCAGAGCTGGCGAGGAGAGTGTGGCGCATCAATTGCTGACGGGAGAAGAACCTACACCTAAAGAAACCAATGTTCTTCACATGGACAGAAAGAAAAATCCCCACGTGGCCAACTTCCCCACAACTGGAAGTCAAGCCGAAGTCGGGGGGGACCTTTTGTGGGATGCACTAAACCTTGTGCAAGCAAAAATCTGCAAAACTGCATGTGGATCACACTCACAAAAGGCTGCACACTTCTGCCAGACACAGTCAAAGTTGGGGTGAAAACAGAATTCTCACTGCAGGAGCATGCCAGTGGGTGCTGTTACATTTAACATGAAGCAAGGCAACAGAACGGGGCTAAAAACAGAAAATGCCTTTTAAAATGCAGCTTTGCAACCTTCAAAGTGCTGCTTTGGTGCTAGATCCATTAATTTTCAAGTAAACCATTGAATTTAAAAGGGTTACAGTTCATCCAGGTGGCTCAGAGGACCCGGGCCTCACTGACTGACAGCAGCTAAGAAATGTATTTCATGAAAAAGGCAGCCCAGCAACATTGTTTTCAATTTCACAGGAAAAATGCAGCTAAAATGGCAACATGTAACAATTTCAGCTGCGCAGAGAGAACTCCAAGCAAAGGCTGGATTCATGCAAACAGACTGCAAACAAATCCCACCACTCAAGGACAGAAATAATGCTGAATAAAATGTGTGTTTTGCAGAATAAAATCTGATGTAAAAGGCTCAGTTTAAATGTGTTTTTCAGTAAGAAAGTGCAAAATAGCCTGTTTAAAAGCATGTTTTGGTTTAAAGTTTAATTCTTGAAGAAAAGTCAAAGGATTGCTAATGTCAAAATACACTGATAACTGTGTGCATTTTATATGTGTTAATGAAAGATGTAGGTAACTTAAAGTCAAAACCAGTCTTGAGTTAATTAAATATTTAATTCTGAGCTGACAGCCTCAGCCTGGGAATCATTAACACCTCACTACTGGCAGGAAAGGCCTAATTGCTGCTGGGAGTTTTTCGCATACACATGACAAAGAACCCATCAGACTTTTGTCTGGGACTCAGCTAAAGACAATGGCAAGCTGGAACACTCATCCCTACAGGGGAGGGGCAGGAAACGTCCCTCTCAAGGAGGAGGACCCCCACCCTGATCAAATGAATTTGACAGCTGTTGCAAATTGAAAGAAAAGTAAAAAAAACTGCTAAGGAGTTTTGGTGGTTAAATGCCTATTTGTAATTAAGCTTTAAAAACCTTTAACTTTGCCACATGAAGGAGGATACATCTAAAGTTTGGTGGTTGTAAATCTAATGTTATGCTCTTTCGTTGAAGACTTGATTGAACCTGGTACTGCATAAGGTACAAAAGTTATAAAGAAACACTAATACTATTAATGATGCAAAGCCAATATTGTATACCCATGCCCTAGGGGGGATTGCACAGATATGTACTGAATTAGAAATTGTTAGGCCAAATCTTTATGATTAACATTAACACAATTCCACAGAAAGACAAAGCCAGCTCTCACTGACATAGGAGTTGGATCTAAATGTAACCCATAACATATGTAATGCATGTGTCCGATTTTGTTAGAGGGCATAATTATAGAAATGTGTATTTTTGGGAAAGTTAAATTATGGTTTAAATAACTGTGGGGATTCCCAAGTCACATCATAAAATATAGCAGCTCTTTCTGGCTTCCAACCAGAGAAGGCAAGTGCCTTTGACCAATCACAGCCATGTGGGTGTGGATTTCCATAAACTGAGTGATGTCACTTGGCATGATAAATATGGGAACCCCACAACACACAGACACACACTGATTCCTGACTACATCCTGATTTCCGCGTGACACCCTGCTCCTGACTTCTTCATCCTGTTCCAGAACTTTTCATCTTGTCCTGATTCCAGACTACGTTGCAAAACCCAGGCCTTAGCATTTACTTAACTCTTTTTCAGCTAGGGCCAAATCCTGAACCATCCCAAACTTAAGGGAAATAATTCGGATCCAGTCTGGCTTGCTACCATTGAGGCTTGCCTGCTGAAACTCGTCATCCCACTAATCTACAGTGTCCAGTGACCAGAAGTGCCAATCCAATCCAAACCAATCTGAGGTGCAGTCAAATTGCCCAGAACCGCCCAGCTGACCATCCTGCCAGAAGTTCCCCGCTGCCTGTAGACCCGATCTGTGATGACCAGAACCTGACGGTCCAATCTTAATTTACTGTGGACTGTAGATATAAACAGAAATCATAGTAACTCATAGTATATTTGCCTTGTCCTACCCCAATCTCAACCCATCCTCTCTTTAACTTGTAATTGTGATAATTTCTTTAAATTCCTTTTTGTCTTGTGAAATCCCAAACCTCATCACACGGGTAATCCGACTGAGTCCTCCAAGGCGGACAGGAAGGTGCTGGGGTTGGTTACCGCAGAGCACTCTGGAGCTTACTGTGTTTCAAACTGGTAACCAGCCTGAATACCCTAGTTTAGAGCATAATTGTCATTGTAAAAACTGATTGCTGTTTTCATTTTCGCACCTTTATTTTTAAAAACACCTCTCATTCAAACGTGCATAACTTCTTAAATTTTATAGTTAGAGACTTAATTTCAACTCTCACTTAAACCTAAAATCTGGAGCTACATTCACAACTAAAAATCGCATAGCGAGAATTAGGCAGGAATTGGCAAATTTTCAAAAGTTTTACACATGTGTTTTCCCATTCAAAGTATTTCTAAACTCCCATTCTGATTTAAAGTGTGTATTGTTGCTCATATTGTAGTTTATGTTTGCTAGGACCTGTTCAGTGTTGCTCTCATAGGAATTTATATCAATTTAAGGAATTTTGCACACTTTTCCTCATTTTCCTAAGCCATTTTTCAACTGTAATTTTAGAAGTATACATTTCCAAAAACGTTTTTCTCTCTTGTTTGGGGAGGGAAGCTTATATTCAAACACTGTATACTGTTCTTTTATTCCTGAATACCTGCTGCTTACTTACATCTCTGTAGAATTGCTCATTTGTGAATTAAGAACTTTGCAGGGGGAAATCTTAACCTAAACGCTATTTTTTCACAAACCAAAACTGTTCTTTTCCCTGTGTTTTATCTTCTGTATTGCTACAAGTGAATTCAATTGTCTTACTTACTTTCTGAATTGTTTTGTCACCACATTGGTGATTGCTGCCCATATATATTAAAACATGTGTTGATTTGAATTTTTAATAATAAATAAATATTTACCTTTACCAACCAGCCTGATTCCTGGTTCATTGTGATCTGGGGGTATTTTGAGAAGGGTGTGATATGAGTGGTACATCACTCAAAATATTGAACCTATAGACACAATAAATAAGTATTTCATCTGTGCATTACATGCTAGGTGAGACCCGGGTGTATTGCCTGATTGAAATCCTTAACACAGTGTGGAGCTGCAAGGCCAATCCTTGGTTTGGTCTGTGTGTTCAACAAAGGTTTTTACTCTTGCTTTGTTCTGTGAAATGTTTTGTGCCATTTACACTCTCTCACCTGTGAAGCATAATCTGTGGGGTTAGAGGCTGCAGAGGTTGTGACACCCTGGAGCTCATTGAGTTACAGGACTCAATCCAGCCCAGGGATGCCGCTCTATCCATTGTGGAAGTTGGGGCCCAAGAGATGCGTCCCCTGCTGTGCTCCGAGAGGCACTGGTGATGTCACAGAGATGGTGAACGGGATGGCAGAGAGCGAAGGCTCTGCACCAGCATTCTGTCATGTAGTTATAACTTGAAGTGTAGCACTGTAGAATGGTTTGAGGAATGGACCCTCAGGGCATGAAACGAAAGTCAGATAAACGTCTTCCAGCATGAGCAGTAAAGATCAGGATTCGTTCATCGAGAAAGGTTTCTGTTCTCAATGAGCTGCGTGGAGGCAGATACGCTGGCAAGTCATGCACAGATAAAAAGCCATCAAGGGAGGAAGCTAGGTGATGCCAGGTACAGATGGTCTCTATGTGAGTTCTTGGGTGATGCTGGTTTCGGGTGGACTGATTCCTCTGGAGGTCTACCTCTCAACTTGGGTAATATGAGGCGTAAGAGGAACTGGGGACTAGACTGTTCTACAAATTGGGATGTTTATATTTTACTGTTTGTGTGCAGTCCTAATGCCGTACTCACATGAGAATGTTTACAGAATGTTTTCGACGCTGTCCGATTAACTGCCTTCTTGAAGATCGCATAACCCATGATTCTGCTCATGGGTTTTGGAAACAGGTCTCTATATATTTGATGCAATATGGATTTATTTAGTTCTCCACATTAAAGTAGAGTTGTGCTTTTTTTGTGCACATTGGAGTTGTACATGTTTGAGCAAATTTAGTGAGGCTTTGTATAAGCATGTGAGTATATTTGGGTAGAACAATGCATAACATTTTGAGTTTTTGCAGCAATGTTAGTGCTCAGCAAAATCAGCAACCTGGATATCTTGTTTAATGGGTTATGGGATTTGATGTTTTGACAGGCTAGCTTAACATTTTGAGGTTTTACAGCATATTTAGGTTGCATTCAGCAGGTATGGAACATGAACTTTTAGTATAAAGCTACATTATAAAGTGGGGATTCCTGCATTCCAGTGATGTTGTTTGACATGCTAGTTTTCAAAATGTTGAGTATTTGCAGAATGTTTAGGTTGCATCCTGCAATTATGCAACATGGACTATTAAATTAGTGAATTACGAAAGCAGGTGCACGCATTAGATCATGCACCTAAAATGAGTTTTTGCTGCAGTTTTTAGGTGGAGATAATCCCCATATGGACTTTTAGTACAGCATGTTTATTACTCCTATGAATGATGGGTGGTCGGATCGCCATGGGAAATGGGTGGCGTTTCATTCATGTTATGTTTAGAAATATGGTGTGGGTAGGGGGCCCGGCCACACCCTGTTGTCCCATATGACAATGTTTTATGGCATCACACTGAGTAGAGTTGTTCAAGTATCCAGTTTAATAAGCAACTGCACACTTGCTTGGATGGTATGAGTTTGTGGTGCAGAGTTTGAGGTGATGCATAGTGTGCATGTATTTACGGTTGTTTGATGTGTGGTTTAGGGACCAGTGGTGTGCTGGCTGAGAATGGCTCTGGTTGTGGTTCCATCAGCCAGTGGTGGAGTTAACCTTGTATGAGACCTTGTCAGTAGTTGAACTTCTGTAGGTGGGGTTTGTGTGGATTTGTACAGATGTGATATTAGACATCCATGGTTGAGTGCCATTGCCCTACCTAGGTATTGTATCATATCATTCCATTTACATTTTGATCTACCAGAATCATCATGGATTATCTTTCAGATAATTTTGGAGGGCTAGGCAACTTATAACATCTTTTGTGCCAGTTTTCAGCTGGTCCAGTTGTGGGCAACCTTCTCAGTTGGAGTTCGGCGTTGAAGGCTCGGGGTGTCTGGCCATCCCTCTGGGGTTTGTTTGATTGGGAGCTTGTTGACCTAGTTGATTTTCACTGTGCGGGTCAGTTGCTGTGTGAGTGAGTGTGTTGGGCATGTGTCAGGTGTGAATGTTGTCATGGGTGTTTTGGGAAAGTATGCATCTGACCCATGAACCAACTGGTTGGAATGGTCTGTTATGATGGTTAGTCCTGTTTTTTTAGTGGTGTAGTGGGCTATGTGCCACCCCATATAGGGGCAGTTTGTGCTTGGGGGTGGCATCTCTGAGGTTCGCCAGTGGCATTGGTGGATGGGAGGCGTTGGTGTTTCTTCATGATGATTTGGTTTGTATGTTTGTTGGGCCAATGAGGGCCAGGTAGTGCTCCAGTGTGGCAGGCTGGTGACACACCAGTGGCAGAGGTAGGTGGAAGGTGTCTGAGTGTTTGTTGTGATGGTTGTGGTTGGTTGCAATGTTGGTGTGGTGCCGCCACCTGTGTGTTACGCCTGGTTGGTCAGTCATTCCTCTCTGGATAAACAGATGTGTTTGTGTTAGATGTGCAGGTGCATGGTGAGTGGTGTGATCTGTTTGCAAAGTGTGCTTGTCTGTGGTAATGGAAGGAGGTATGTTGTGAATGTGTGTGCTGTGCTGTCTGATTGTGAAGTGTGCTTGCCTGTGGTTTAACTGAGGAGGTATATTATGATTGACTTTCCTGCCTAAAAACATACATGGATATTTTACCTAAAATATAAAGTCAAGTAACATAATACACATTATTATTATTCATTTTTCATACCAATGTAATATATATAAATAAACACACATCTCCACTTGTACATGCAACACTCAATCAATTAATTGATATGTATTATGGATTATTAAATTGAATCCATAAAACGTGTGCAACAAGTTTAAAACAGATACATTAATATAGAACGTGCATTCAATGATATCAAGAAACACCTAGTTAATGTTAAGAAAATACATCTTAAAGTGATCAACACAAATAAATAAAAGCAAATACATGAAAAATAAAAGGGAGACAATTAAAAAATATAACTTCATTAAGAATAGTTGATAAAATAACAGGCCACATGCTATCTCATCATACCTCTTCTTCACGCACAGGCATTCTTAACATAGATTGCCAGTACACGCACCTGTGACTGGTGGACTTATGTGGATCAGCTAGTGCTTCCCCAGAGACCAGTACCAGGTACCAAAAAGAAGAAAGCAGGTAAGTAGGACACTTCTCAGAAAGATGTGTACCTGTTGCGTGCTGGAGGAAGGAGCCGGACAAGGGGTGGCATGGTATGGACACTTCTTTATTCAACTAAAAGAAAAAAAGGCCTACATCTCTATATTCTAAAGTGGATTCCTTACCTACCTAAGGAAAACTCAGGTGCTCGTCATCAGGGTGGTTGTCCAAATGAAAAGGTCCTGTATTCTGTCTGAAACTACCTAACTCTGGCCTTACCACTATATATATTCAAACAACATAAAGAACACCATGAGAAGAGCTCCCTGCTCCTAGTTCACTGGTATCTACCTTAGTGATTGTGTTTAAAAAATCTTAACTAAGAGTTCATGCTCCCCAAAGATGTAGAATACCTGGAGGATGACTCCCCCCATCTAAGCAAATGGATAAGTATCTTGACAATATCTTTAGCAAACGTTGTCCTAGTGTCTGAATCAACAACACTGTATTAGGAAACCAGAAGAACGACTCCCTTCTCCTGCTTCACTTGACTTTTGATGACATTACTTAACAGTTCTTATTTAGCTTTGTACTTCTCTCCAGGCTTTCTCCTGAGTTAATTTAATTGTGTTTGCTTCACTTTGCTTACTATTACAATAAGCAGTGTGGTGAGGGAGATTACTCCTGAGCCTTTGGTTATCTTTGCCAGAATTACTGACACAATGGAGATCACTCCTGATGCTTTGGTAGGCTTTGCTACAATTGCTGAGACAAGGGAAATCAATCCTGCTGCTTTGATCAACTTTACAAGGATTACTGAGACAAGGGAGATCCCTCCTGATGCTTAGATCAGCTTTTCTGGAACTACTGAGATGAGGGCGATCCCTCCCAATGCTTTCATCAACCTTACAGGAATTACTGAGATGAGGGAGATCACTCCTGATGTTTTAATCAGCTTTGTAACAATTTTTGAGATGAGGGAGATACCCCCTGATACATTCGCTATTTTCCCCCAAACCTCTACTGGGTTTACTGTGGTTACAGTTACCTCTTTCTTTCTGGGACCACATTGCCAGTTCTTCCTGGGACATTGAGGTTGCTCTTCTGCATCCGTCGTTCATTGCCAATCTTTCCTTGCTTCTCTCTACATGCTTCGGTTCCCCAGGACATCCGGGTGTACGGTATCAGCATTGTTAAGGGACCTACCAGTCCACATCGCTGAGGTAACACCACCGTTAACTGGATTATCACTTCTGCATCAATTAGCCTCCTTCTGGCTCACAAGGCTTCCTGCAACCTTCCAGCCACGTCCCCTCGACCGAGGACTTGCATCTCTCTCTGGTGTCTTAGTTGCCAGGTTTGAACTTCCCGGGCAGGTGCATTTTCATGCTGGCTTATCGCTTTTTTCTCTGGTTCCCTTTTGGGCAGTGCTTTGTCTGTTTTTAAGGTGGTTAGCTGGGTCCTCCCCAGTGCAATGTCATAGCCCCTTTTCTTTATCGATGATGCACTCTTTAGGCCTCCTCGGGGCCACCTCTTCTCAGTACTTTGGATATCACATGAGAAAGCACTTTGTGCATCTCTTATAATCTTCTTCTTCGTCACGTATTTCCATAAGACAATTGAATAGGTTTTATAGGGATAAAAGGAGGATTTTCACAATAGAATACAGTGATACTGTCAGTTACTTTTCTTACAGATCTTGCAGATTTTAGGAACTCAAAGGTAAGAAGGTTATAGAGTTTCATCATGGAACAGGATTCACCTTCCCCATGAAGGATGTCCCTCCCTGTGAGGTCCACATGCCTTTTACCACAGCTAGGGGGAATATCGGCTAGTGGCCTCACTTCCATAGCCTCAAAGGGAAGGGCTCCCCCATGGGGAGAGTGACGTGATCCCAGAATTCATCACAAATGATAAGGGCCTACCAACCACCGTTATTTCCAGGCATTACACACTCACAAATCAAACATTATAGCAAAACTGCTTTCTCCATTTGCTTACCGGATATCAACACACAAAGCATGTTTCCATTTTTCGACAGTGACACTGAGACTGGTAAAAGGAGTGCATTCACTGTTAATGGTCTAGAAATCCATTAGCAAAATATCACATGCCACTTCATACAAACATCTTGATTTAATAAATCCCTTGAACAAAGTACCATCCCCACTGCACTACTAAATGCACAACATTGACACAATGCAGGCTAAAACTATAATGCATGAACCTCCTCATAAACAAATGAAAGTACAAAAGGTTGCTTCACAGTGCATCAAAAAACATACTGAAACCCCCATTAGCTGACCCTCAAAGACACCACCCAGCACTCAGTCCCATATAAAACAAACAAAAGATCTTGTAATGATTAGCAACTTGATGGTTTAAAAAAAAGTATACACCACAGTTGCATAATGCACTAAAATGCTTACCACCACATCCCAGTATACCTAAATCACACTCACTTGCACTTAGTGCAATTTTAAAAGACATACGTGCGTTGCACAATTTATTTGAAAACATACCTATAACTCACACTTTTAAAAACCTGTACATCACATTTTCACAGCGTACTAAAAACACAACACACGTACACTAATGTGCCAATCACCAACAAATAAGCCATATTTGAACATCACATACAAAAACACAACACACTTCCACAAACGTCACCTAATTATCCCTACTGTGACATTTCAAGACATACCACAGTTGAGAACAATATTGAAGAAAATGTGAACCTTCCACATATTAACCACATTTAATTAAGAAGGGTGGCAATTTAAAGTGCAAGCTTTAATATCATCAGAATAAATTCACTACAGCACCGTAACACCAAAAAATACACAAAAACTTCAACTACCATTGCCCAACTTTGAGATTTACTACCTGGCCAACCAACTACAATATGTAGCCAGGTGGTTATCGGAAGACCCAATATCAGAGTCCAGATTGTTGAGGGCTGAGTGCGTCCCATTCTTCCTTAAGGAGTGGATATGGGTGCCAAAACCACAGCAGGTTGGAAGGACGAGAATTTTAGACTTGGGATGGGAGATCTGGTGAAAGGCCTATCAGGACATGGAAAACCCGACCCCGTGCTCCCCACAGCCACCACTAGTGGCATTGAAGGGTGTAGACGAGCAATTGAAAAAGGTAATTCAGAGGCATCGGGAACCGACTGGTATAGCAACGTTGGGGGATATATGGCAAGAGGGGAAGGCAGTAGAGTTTGACTCGCTGGTGGAAGTTACCGGTCTACACAGGGACAGCATATTACATAAACCAGGCTGGAGCAGAAGATACAGTATACATGTCCAGAAATAGTGCTGGAGGGCCCGCCTGACACAGTCATAGAAACATTCTATGATATATCAGACGGGGCCACAAAGTTTCTCGAATTTACGAACTGCTGATGTCAAGGGTGGGGAAGGAGGTACTCCAGCTGAGACGGGACTGGGAAGAGGAAGCCGAGGAGTCTAGGAATTATGGGTTGTGGGTGCGGGCTCAGAGATACCATAAAAAAGTGTCCAGGAACGCGAGATTGCAACAAATCCAATTGTATATTACCCATATGGCGTACTTGACCCCTCAGAGGATTGCAAAGTTCAAGAATGCGGTAATACAAACTTGTCCTAAATGTGGGGAGGTGAATGCAGGAATGATAGATATGTTCTGGGCATGCCCGGAAATAAAGAGATTTTGGGGAGAAGTGACCCATCATCTGACCGAGAGGGAATTAAACTGGAGATAGAATCTTTGTGGACATGTATGGTTGGGGCCTTTTCTAGGCCGCGTAAGATGGCACATACGAGTAAACTGAAAGACCTAGCCTATATACTGGCCAAGAGCAGGATTGCTATGGGCTGGAAAGCAAGTAATAGACCAAAGGTGGAAGTTTGGTGGCACGACCTTCTGAAATGGGCGGACGTGGAAACGGTGGTGTGGAGCGAGGCAGCCAACAGAGGCGGAGATGAAGAAGCAGAGACATTGAGGGCCTGGAGGTATCTAGCAGCTACACTGTCTGAGTCTGCCCTGACCAGCCTAGGAGATGATGATTCCACAGAGGGTGCGGGGAGAGAGACACCCCCGGATAGGGTGGGGGATGGTGATGCAGGGAAGTAGGCTCGAGATGGGGGGAGGGCAGTGGGAAAGCGGTGGACATCATTTGATACTGTATATAACACTTTGAAGTTATGACTGATGTTCACTGTCTGGTTTTTTGGTTGTTTTGTTTGTTTGTTAAAATTCAATAAAAATTGTTTAAAATAAAAAACATTTCAACTACCCCTTACAGAAAAAGCAAATCGTCAAAATCACCATGTAGTCCCCACATGCATATGAAACATTCATTTGTAACATTGCTAAGATATAATAGCATGCATGCGCCCCACACAACGAAGAAGACTTAATACAAATGATTTTGCAACATAGACAGTCCCTCGTACATTCCGTTGTCATGTTACACATAAACATCATCAGAAAAAAGACAAAAACAAGGAAACGAGAACATATACATGTAAACCTATTTCCTAAATCACAGGCGTCTTATTGAAAAGTGTGGGCTAATTACATCATAATAGTCCTGTAGTTCAGCAGTTAGAAGAGAGGAGTCATAGGAGGATTGTAAGAAGAAAAGTGAGTTAAAGTCCGCTTTTTTCCCACGCCATTCAGCCCGATGGAGCGAGGTCCAGAGAGAAAGGCGCTTAGACGTGAGCCATGTTTGCTGATGTTTATGGGAGGGGAGAAAGGATTCAGCAGGAGCGTGAAGATCTATGGTCGCGAGGAAGCCAAGATTAAGAGAGGACAGAGTCTCTCCTCAGGACAATCGTGCCTGATAGGTCTTGAAAATTACTGCTTAGTAGTATTTTTAGCTTGCAAGTACTTCAAAATAGGGACTCAAGATGATGATGGTGTGCACATTCACAATATGGACTGTTGCTTGAAACCTTTTCCAAGTGGTTGCACAGCTGTCAGGTGGCCCTGTGTCATGTGTGACACCTTGAACTGGTTCTGGTGATGAGACTTGTAATTTCGTTTCCCCATTATAGGTATGGACATGTAAGTTTCAGCATGTAATCGGAAAAATCAGGACCATCTCAAGGTATCAGGCATAATATGGGGCCACTTTCCAGCTGTGTAGCTGCGAGTGACATTGGAAGAGCAGATGTGTGTGGGAGCATGGAGAATACTTATTGTGGAGTGAATTATTTGCTCCTGAATAAATCACTTGCTCTTTTCAATCATTCCATTTGAAAACTTGCACTTGCCACTTAAACAAATTTAAGTTACTACTCACCCCCAGATTCAAACGGACTAAAGCAGAAAGCACCAGCTTCCCTGTCCAGGAACCCTCTCTATGGATCAAGCTGCCCTCACACCTGAGATTGGAGAACAAAGCACATCAAAACGCTGCTGCTTAACTGACTGTCAACCCCCTCTCCCTGCCCCACCTGACTTTTGTTCCCTGCGATGCAACTAGCGCCTAGATGCCCTGAGGGCTTTGCACGCTGACACAAACATAAAATAAATGAATAAATAATATGATGGGTTTTTTTAATGAATAAACGCTGGCAGCCTTTTAAACAATAGCTGTGTTGAATAACACGCAGGCACAGAGAAATCATATGCCTAGGTTTTACATCCTTCTAAACATTCTTATTGCAGAATGTTGTGCAAACCAAAATCACATTTGAAAAGGACTTACTAAATTTTTGTAAGCTGATGCAAATCTTGTTTCTATGGTTTACAAAACCTATGCAAACCTCTCAAACCGTACCCTGGATGTGGTTTAAAAACATGTAAGGCATTGTAAACCCAGGGTTTTGCATATGGTTTAAATCACTGTAAAACAATTCCAAACATAATATATGCACCTCTAAATCTTTTGTAAATGACAAGCGAACATTAGGTTTGCAAAAAACGTAATTTCCAGCAGTAATAGTGGGGCAATTGGAATTTGGCAATGGATCCGCTCCTGGATAAATCCGGGCCACATGCCTGTCATTCAAAGTCTGTACGTAGTTACTGAAAAGCTGAGAGCACACAGATGGAGACGAAATATTGGCCTACTCCGGCATCCCCTAGACAGCATGGCTTGACCCCTGAACTGTATGATTACCTTAACCCGAATGAAAACTATGTAGCCCTTGTAGGCGACCACTACACATTGTTGTCATTCTTTGCAAGTTGTATGCTGGTGTAGCTTTCATTGGCTGCCTTTGTTGTTAGTTTGGAAGTTAGTTAGGAAGAGCTATTTAATTAAAGTTTTAGTCGTTGTGTGGCAATACACATATCTGTAACAAGAAGACAGCCAATTGCTCAGTGAAGTGGAATGGAAAACAAGTTTTGTCAAAGCCAACAGTGTGTTATCTTCCTAGGCATGACGTGACAGTGTGGCTTTTGTGTTTTTGTAGAGTTTAGGTGATGTTCCGTTTTAAAATGAATGTTTTATTGACATGTGTAGAAGTTTTTTCAAATCTCCCAGTATTTGTCTTTAATGTTTTGCATGTCACAGTTTAAAAACAGTCTTTGGATAAAGAAAGTCACCTATATGCATTTTGGGTTACTCTAGTTGTGTAGGTTGTAGTATGTGGTGTACTGTATGTTTTCAACAAGACTTATGAAACTAAAACCTTTTAGTATTCATATTCTTGCTATATGCATGTTCTGACACCAGCTCCCATTTGCAAGTGCTGTAAAAATATCTGTTATTATTAACAAATGCAATTGCAGTGTGGCATCCTTGTGAGCCTCTAGAACTTTGTGTGAGGGTTCTAGAACGTGGAGCAGAAGATTAGGGTGGTTGGAGGAGGAGAACGGGAGGACGGGGAAGCGGCATATGAAGATATGAAATAAACCATACCGAGAATATGTAAAGGGGTCTCCTGGTGTTACTACTCACCACATTGGCGATGAGAGACCAGTTTCTGGCCCCACAAGTAAAGTGGCTGATGCAGATCCATGGAGCAGTACACAAAACGAGGTGGAGTCCTAATCCCCAGTAACCTTTTCCTTCAATGGACTGCATGCCTTGGTAGATTATAGCTTATAGCATGAGCATGTCGGCAATCTATGCATCGATAAAACCATACTGAAGAGCGGTAAATGAGACCAACTTGGGAAGAGAGCCTGTGCAACAGAGTGAGAGCGCTTGCATGCAATGGCTCCCAACAAAAGTACTGCCATGTCCATGTTTCCCCCTATTTTAGAAAATACCTTTCACAGCAGGAGTTACCTGGCAACAAACGCTTCCATGTAAGCAAACCAGCACAACCGGCAGAGAAGAACAAACATTTTAGTAATTACTACAAGGAAGCTAGAGTCTTTCAGTTACCAAGAAACTATTGTATGAAGAAGCAGAATGCTCAGCAAGAGTAGGCCTCATTACAAGTTTGGCAGTAGCCTTGCCGGTTAAACCGGTAATTGCCCATTCGCGGGTGCCGGATTCAAATGCACCCATTCCCATTTGAGCCCCATTGATCTCAATGGGAATGGGGAAGTCTGACGCACCGGCACCATTCATGAATGGTGCCGGTGCATCTGTCGAGTTGTGCTCGCAGGTGCTGGTGTGCACGCCAGATCAGATCTGGTGGTCAGTAAGGCACCCGCGAGCACAACTCAAAGTTTGCCAGTCTGGTAGCAACGGTGTCAGTAGCTTACCGGCACCATTACTACCGGACCGGTAAACTTGTAATGAAGCCAAAATATCTTATTCACTTAAATAACAGGATAGTCCATGAAGTGTGATAACTGTAGCAAGTCGGCACACATCATGCAGGGTGTACCACTGCCCAATATTTTCTTGGGCACACAAGGTAAACTTCTTGTACCGTGGAAGATATGGAATAGGGATCTGAGCGAGCAGTACAAACAGGCAGTACAAGGCACTAATTATGCGACAGAAAGGAGGAAATCACTTCTGATTCACTGTTTGGGGCACTATGGTCAAGAACTATTTCAGTACCTTCCACCCAGCAGCCTAGAAGAATCGCAAGGATTAAACGAATATGAGTGATATATAAAAATTCTTGATAAATACTATGATAAAAAATCAGTGTAGATTGGAACAATACATCATAGCAGTATGTGGACCTAGGTCAACATGCACATTTGGGCCAAATATAGAAGAACGTCTAAGGACCAATTTATGTCAAGAGTGCAAAGATAGCAAAGTAAGAGGAGCATTATGGGCAATAGGAAAACCTCGCTTAGAAGACATTTTAAGAGTGGCTAAAGAAGTAGAACATACCAATGAATGTGTTCAATCACTAGAACGTAAAACAATAACAGATGTCAAGAAGAATTAATTACAAGCAGCTCATGGTATGATAGCACAAAACAGAAGGGGTGATAGGAAGAAACTGACACTGAGGAAGAGGTTGAACAGGATAGAGACGATAGATAAGGAAGAAACAAGAAAGCACTTCCATTTCCAGTAATGAGGCATGCCCGGGCTTTAGAGCAATGTGCAGAAGGTGCAATAAAAGATGTCAAAGTGCCAAATATTGCAGATGTGTCCCTTTATCTGTAGGCTGTGTTAATGAGCTATGCAAAGAATTGGATGAATCCATGATCACTATTGAATAGGCCACCAATGGATAAACAGTTGATGAATGCTCAACGAGCGCCAGCTTTAGTAAGGTGTAGACACCTTATTTGTTTTGTTGGTTCATGCTCAACGACTAGAGGACATTCTGTCTGTGGGTCATGGAGAGGTAGATGCAGAAAAGCTGATTGCATCAATGTCCATGAAAAACACAAGTACGAAGATGGTAGCATACTCAGGTGCAACATATATGCTAGTACCCCAGAAGATGTTTGATTCAATGTTTGCAGGAAACATAGTTCTCAATGAAATTGACATGAACCCAATAGTGCATAGGGGCAACATTATAGAACTAAGAGGATGGTTTTGGGCTGACCTAAAGTTCAAAGAGTGCACAGCTAAAGGGAAAATATGTTTCTCTGAAGGGTAATGGCCCATTACCTCCTGACTGATTATAAAATTAGACTGAAATGGAGAAGAATCAGTCTTTGTATGGGAAAATGGCTAAGATACAGATACTGCCAATTAAGGATCACAATGGGCCTCATTACAATTGTGTCGGTCCGGAAACAAGAGTGCTGATAAGCTCACTGGTACCCTTGTTTCCGGATCACCCCACTCCGGCTCTGCCCACCGGGTGCAGTGTCCCCGGCAGGCAGAGTTGTCATGGAAGCACCGGCATCGTCAGCAACTGTGCTGCTGCTTCCGAGTCCCCAATCCCCTGGAGTCCTATGGGAATCCATGGGAATGGGGACTTACAAAATGCGGCGCCTGACTTTGTCCTAGTGGCAACAGGAAGTCAGGCGCTGGATTCGGTTTTACGGGGCTGGCGGCCACGGGTTACCGCCAACATCATAATAAGGCCCAATGTGTTTAGAGGAGAACTGGGATGCTTGAAAGTGTGAGCACTACATTGGGCTCAAAACAGCAGCAAAACCAATAGTTCACAAAGTACGGAATGTTGTACTCTCATTACAAGAAGATGTCAAATTAGACATAATTACAATGGGGGAAAAAAGGAGTTATAAAAAGAGTAGATTCAGTGAGTGGGTGTCACTGCTGGTTGTGGTGAGGTAACCAAATAGAAAATTAAGTCTCTGCATAGATCTTAGAGGGTTCAACAATTTTATAATTCCAGATAGATGCCCATTTCCAAATGTTGCAAAGCTACTAAGCACATTAGGGGAGTATGAGACATGCATGATATCAAGAGAGACACAGACTCAAAATTAACAGTTTGAAATCCTTTATTATCAGAATTTGTGGGTTGGTGTAATGACTACCTGGCCCTAACTCTAAGAGGATTGTTCCCTCAACTGATGCTTTTAAGGGCTATCGATTCCCTTGAGTCCAAAACCAAAGTGTGTCTGTGTCAATACCTATGCTTGCCCTCATTCAAATGTGATAGGGATCTTCTCAAAGGAAAAATGGTGATTCAAAAAGAGATGTAAAACACAGCTGGTTTCAGGTACTCTTACTTGCAGTTCTTCCAGTTCAAAGTATTTAAGTTCAACAGGGTTGCCCTGGGAACCTTCCATGTAGGGCTCTTGCAACAAGTCAATAGAGTTCACACTGTCTCTGGGTCTTTTGGGGTTCCCTTCCCCAAATGTTAATCCTTCCAGTTCCAAATGCAAAAACACAGTTCCTGTTAGGCTTCTCAGATTTCCATTGCCCAAGTGTAGACTTCTTTTCACAAAGTTCAAAACGGTCTTTATTGGGCCTTTTAGGGTTCCCTTCCCCAAGCCTAGGCCACTCTCCATGCAATTCAGCAAACAAACAAACAACAAAGTTCTTCTTGTCAGGATGTACCTTTCACTGTACAGTTCTTTCATGGGGTAGTATCAGAGACTTACTAGAAGTCTGGGTTCTTTGCTCCTCCCAGCATGACCACTGTGACCTCCAACCCCTCTCCTTATTCTCTGGCACCTCTTCTGTGCCTCTTCCACTCTGTCCTTTTTTTTTAACTGTGCTTCCCGCACACCTTCCTTGCCTATCGTGCACACGGGCACCTTCCTTCCTCCTTTCCATGCCTCTTGCACACTTCTCCTTGCTTTTCACCTTCCTGTGACTCTTTCACACTTCTCTTTGCTATTTGCCGTACTCTCTTGCAACTTCATTTTCTCATTTACCTGCCTCTTGCACTCTCTGCTTTTATTTTGAATCGCTTGCACCCAGTGGTCGAAGTGTACAAAAAGAAGTAGTGGAACTATGTTCCCTGCTGGCCTGTACCCACTCCCCACAAACCCCATCACCACACCCCCTCCCACACGCAATACAAAACCCAAACACATGCACCTGCTGCTTAAGGAAACGTGCAGTGTGTTGCAGTGAAAGTGCAAGATTCAACTTCTTCCTACACTTTTATTTTAAAATGAAACCATTCCGTAACGGTTTCTTTTGAAAATAAAAGTAAAAGAACGATAACACTTCATTAAAAAAAGTAGAGGAGCACTGCTCCCAACCGCTCCCACTCACTTCGACCACTGCTTGCACCCTCTTTAAGTCGCCTGGTTTCCTTCTATCTGTCTCTTTAGTGTCTTTCTCGGTTTCAGGTCACTTGCACCCCCTTCCTTACTTTTGGGTCATTCGCACCCACTCTTGACTGTTTCCACGTGGCTAGCGCACGTGTTCTGTCTCTCTGTATTTCTGTGCATCCAGCACCCTTTTCTATTTCTCTACTTTGCTTTGTTTCTGTTTTTTCAGCGTTTGCTTGCTTCGCTTTCTTTGCTTTGCTTTCACTTACTTTGCCTTTTCTCAAATCTTGCTTTTCCTTTTCCTGCTTTCACTCACTGGGATGTTCACCGTTCTCAACCTGCTTTCACTCACTGGGCTGTACACTGTTCTCAACACTCCTGCTCCCACTCCAGCCACCCGCACGCTACTGAGTTTCTTTCTGGCTCACCAAACTCACCAATAGTAGCGAGGCGCTGGCGAGCCAATAAAAGGGTTCTTGGGTCAAGACGGTGTCTCACCACCTGCCGCTCAGATACCCCTCGGACCAGAACATGTCCCAGGGGAATGAGCACTGGTCTGAACAAGGCCAGCAGACTGCTTTCCATGCCACTCCGGCTTCTTGGAGACACAGCTCCCTCTCCACGCGGCAGTCCCTTACACACACCAGGCCAGTGTTTGGGGCGTTCATGCACTCCACCAGTCCTTCTGGACTCCTCTTCTTGCAGCCTTCTTATCCTTGGCTGCTCTGGTCCTGACAGCTTCCCCAGCTCTCTCCCTGGCTTTGGCAGAACCACCCTTTTTATATTGCATGTGAGAGTCAATTGCAGTCAGTTGTGCACAATTGGGGAAATGTGCCTAACCTTACCTGACTCTATTAGTGTGACAATGTGAAGGTGTGAGATGGTAGGCCTTCCTTTGTATCCCTATGTTTTGTCTATAGGTACTCTTCATTGCTCCCGATCACCTCTTCCTCATTCCAGTCCTTATTGGAAACGGGGAGGGGGAGATAGGGTGAGAGTGGAAATACCACTGAAGACTGAGGGAGGGTGGGTTGGTTGGCAATTAGGAAGGGGGGATACCATGTCTCCCCCTTGGGCATTCTCCTCCCAATCCCCCGCATCCCTGCACTCAGATGACGCTGTAAAGGAGGTCCCAGACGTGGCCTGCACCCCTTCCCCTCATTTCAAGGTACCAGGAACGCGCTCGCCAAGGTATGTGACGTATGAAGAGCAAATGAACCTACAAAGAGCTGCAGTGGGACTCTGCCCAGTATACATCAGAAGATCCATACCGGTTGAAGCACCCATAACCAGACAACCCTGGGCAGCACGGTACCCTACCAGCCACTGATACGAAATGAGGAGTACCTACACACGGTCCACGAAGAGACCCCAAAGCCTTAATGGAAGGCCAGTGAAAATGACACAAGGGCCTGAACAGATTCGAGAATGAACAAGAGCAGCTATCGAAGATAGCACGCCAGTGCGAGTAACTACAAAATTGAATGGAATAGGCACAGAGAGGAGACAATGTTACAACGCCAGGCAACAATGTTACGAGACAAGATGGAAGCAACCATCCTGTTAAACATGTGTAAATAGGCTTGAAATGCAAGATGCTAAGATCTCGATATTGCTTGCAATGCTTAGTAGAAGATAGAGCGGCAAGCGCCAACCATATATCTACCTCAATAAGGCACATTATATAAGTGCGACTCTATTTTGTAAAAGCAGAAAGGTACCCAGGCGGCAAGAGGCCTGCCAGGACAAGATTCGAAACCCAGCCAAAGGCAAGAGAAGGAGCCGAATCGAAACTCAACAAAGAGTGGCACATGCCTAGGAAATCTAGGTCAACCGGAGATGGGGAGGAGAGCGGGGGAGGAGAGCGTCAGCTCACAAGAATCCAACTTCAGAGCATACCAGCCTGCCTCATGAAGGTCAAGATAAGGGGGGCCCATGCAGGTGGCTAGGCTGACACAGAATGAAATGCACTAAAAGCTGGAAACTGAAGCAGATTCATGGTGAACTAACACGTGACCAGCCAGGCGCGAAGAAGTACCATTGCCTGATGTCATCCTGGACCCGAGGATGCCATAACTTTTCCCAATAAGAGGCTACAGTTTCGAGGCCATCCTTAGCCAACTAATTGACACGTCACCCTAAAACACTGATTGATGGAAGGGAGGCAGGGTGAAACTTGGGACACCAGGCACAGGGGTGTCTATTCTGCATGCTGCTAATTAAAAGTGGAAATGTATGTCTAGGGGTGTAACCTGCCCAATCACAATGGACCAAGTTATCTTTAGTCCTATAGATATTGTAACCAATAGCACATCGTAGTTGTAGTGACGTCTATCACGCGTGATGTAGAGGGATGGGCGTAGACGCCCACCCTATAAGAGTTATCCAATCCGTAAACCCTATTATCATATACAGATATAACACCTATACTTAAGTTACCTTTCCTAACCAATTATATTGAATGTCGAGTTTTGTAAAGTTAGACGTCAATGATGACGAACATTGCCTATAAGAATCTCTGTTCAATTGAAGTTTGAGGAAGTCGGAGCGAGACCGGTGATCGCACTACAGCTGATTCCCATTTGTTTCCCTGTTTGATGTATGTATCATTAAACGGACTTCCCTTTGCCAAACTACTGAGTCCTCGTTATTGAGTCGTGTTGGATTAAATGAATCCTGCACCCCGTGTCCTCACATGGTGCAGCTATCTTGTCTTACAAGTTCAAGAGGGTGAGTGCTGACCAATGGGCCCGTCAGCGAATTCCTCTCCTCATGAACAACCCTCCCTCCCTTGTCCACCCCAAGGGTTAGGATTCAAAAGCGGCGGCCCTTCCCTTGCCACCTGAATGGAAGATCCTGGGGGAGTAGGTGGGAGAAAACTGTCAGGTTTCTCACAAGAGGCAAAGTTAATCTCAATGTTAGACCAGAAGTCAGCATACCACCACATAAAACTGCAAGTAATCTAACAGCATTCATACTGCTGGATGCCTTTTGGGTTGATTTCTGCTTTGCTGTTTTTCAGTGAGTTATGTGCACCTATCTCAAGAAGAAGGAATATTGTGTTTTAAAGATAACGTTCTAATATGTGTTTGCAACATGCATTTAGCATGCCTGGAGATGCAGGAATGACATTGAGTAAAGAGAAGTGCAAAGTGTACAAGGATCAAACACAATTGTGATTTCAAAAGGTTGTTTTACACCCAAAACGGACTTGGGATACTATATAATGAACACTCCTAGTCATTATGATACTGATCAAGTGATGCAATTTTAGTAATAGCTGAATATTATGCAAAATTCATGCCCAATATTAGGAAATGTGTAAAGAAAGGGACACCATGGGCCTCATTACGATCCTGGCGGTAAGCCAACAATGGAGCCGGTAGTGCTACCGGCGCCGTTGTTGCCTCACCGCCTCATTACGAGTTCTGCTCGCGGGGCTGCCCTGTACACCTGGTCAGACCAGATGTGCAGAGCATCACACGCTAGCAGAACAGGATGCTAACAACTGTCCCGTCATTAACGGGACCGTTGTTAGCATCCTCCCCATTCCCATTGAGCCCTACGGGGGCTCAAATGGGAATGGGGATGTACCAGGTCCGGTTCCGGGTCCCGCGAATGGGAATTACCAGGCCCGCAAAGGTCGGGATGGCCCAGTAATTCCCATTTTTTGGGACCCAGACCCGAGTTTGGGGCTACCTCCAAACTCGTAATGAAGCCCCATGTGGGTGGAATGGAAATTGTGAAGCAGAATACATAAAAGTCAAGAAGGTGTTTAATGAAGCTCTGTGTTTAAAAAGCTATGATCCCTCCAAACGAGGCATTGTAACCACAGATTGCAGCAAAGATGGCCTCTGCACAGTTTTGAGCCAGAGACGAGGCAATAAAGATTAAAAGAATATACAATAGCCTGTGTTTCAAAGATGTTAAAATAAGCTGAAAGACATTACTGTACGATACAGAAAGAATTGTAGGCAATCCAATGGGCATTTGAAAAGTTTAGGCCATTTCTGTGGAGTACAAGGTTTGACCGACGCACAGACTATAAACCTCTTAAAGAAATACTAACCAACAAAGTATTGGGTGAAGTGTCTTTTAACATGAGAAAATGGGTCACTAGTTTACAAAAGTATACATGGGATTTTGAGTATTTTTCCAGGGATTCGTGATAAAGCAGCTGATTGTATATCTAGACTTACCAAGAATGAAACAATCTTGGATAATGGTAAAGAATATGATCAAGTACTTGCCATTGAACAAAGTATGGTATCCAAGGAAGAGTAGGATAATGCAATGGATAATGACAGGTCAGTAAGCAGAGCCAAACTGGCTTCAAAGAATAATAATGTCAGTAAAAAAAAAGTACTATAACATTTAAAGAGTGAAGGATTATGGATGATACAGGATAAACAACACTTATTAAAAGGTATTGTGTTAAGAGGGTTTAAATAATTTTGCAGGAGAGCATAAGGACACAAATAAAACAGTAATCACATGAAGGTCATCAAGGCATGTCCAAAACAAAGCAGAACATCAGAAAAGATTACTGGTGGCCTACATGTAGTGTATACGTTGAAAGAGTTATAAGAGAGTTATAAGAGAGTGTCACGTGTGGGAGAGCAGTGAAAAGGCTTGTTCCACAAGAAGCAATCCAATGACCTTGATGTCAATTCCCAATTCACCCTTGGAAAGAGTGGGTTTTGACATTGTCAAACCTATAAGATACTCAGAGGTGAACATCTATTGCATGATTTTTATTGATTTCTTTTTCATGTGCAGAAGTCAACTCTGCACGGAACATCTGTACCACACATGTCATTACATATTTTAACAGTACATGTAAAAGCGAACGATTTCCGACAACAGTTTTGACAGACAATGCTGCACAGTTAGCATCTTGACAAATTGAATCTTTCCTCAGAGACAATGGCATTGAACATCGTACTAGCTCAATTTGCCATACAGAAACAAATGCTATAGTTGAGGGGTTTAATCGAGTCATTAAGGAAAGTATGCAGGATGGTATCTCTGTCGTAGCTGGTTGTATTGAATAGGCCACAGTTGCACATAGATGCATACTGCACAAGACCACACGGGTGTCCCCTTTTGAAATGTTATAAGGGAGAAACCAAATACCAGGTTAGGACCGAATGTGTGGGAAGGGCTTATAAATCAGAAATTAAGTCGGATCAATTCAGAGAAAGAATTCAAGAGAAATGAAGAAGAAACAAACTTGTTTCTGAACAGCACATGTCAGTTTGTAATAGGAAGTACAAGTTGGGGGACTGGGCTCGGATTAAGTTACCCATCAATCTACAGGCGGGGTGGTGTGGAACACTAATATTGTGTCAAGGTGACATGAGCCGAGTCAAGTACATTCAAGAATGGTAAGGATGAATCAACAAAGGAGCATTAGGATGGTAAAGAGATAGGAGGAGTGAGCAAGTTCTAAGATAAAACTGTTCTATCTTCTTTTGCTGACAGTATTTTTTTGATGGAATTATTGCCAAATAAATTCCATTGAAAAAACTCATCTTGATTTATTTCTTATTTTTGGGTGGTAGTTCCACTGAAGCCCCGCCTCTTTCCCTATGGGGTTCCCCATACCCCAACTCTCTCCCCACCCCTTTTAGCCCCTGCCCCCTCTATATATTTACAGGGTCATTGATTCATGGAATGCGCTGCACTTGTAAAACCTGGGATGTGCGCCAAATCCGTGGGTGGCGCACATGGGCGCGCACGTCACTAAACGGCATGCGAGATGCACACAGGGAAACCGCACATCGTGTAGCGCACACAAGAAAAGTGGGTGGAACACGGCGCATAACACACAGAATGGGGAACAACGCGTGAAAATGTGGGCGTTATGGGGGAAGTACAGGAGGTAAATGCTTGCAACGCCCACACGCGCTAACAACACGTATTCATGGAATCGAACAGGGAAAAACCATGCGCTAATCCGGAAACACGTACGCCAGCAGGAAGCAGGCGTAAGCGGCCCCGCGCAGCTTAAAAGTACACGCAAACAACAAACAAGCTCATACGCTACGATGAATATACCGTTCCTCTCAGCAGTAGTCGTGGGACACTGCAGGAGGAGGAGGATAGCCAGGCCCCGCATTTTTTTACCCAGGACCAGCTTTTCTGAGATGCCTGATGACCAGGTGTATGGGAGGTACAGGTTTCCACCACAATTAATCCTAGAACTGGTCAGGGAGTGGGAGGATGACCTCACATCACCCACCGTGTCCTCCCAAGCACTGGGCCATTGGAAAAGGTGCTCTATGTACTGCACTTCTTGACTACTGGGTCATTTCAGTGGACAAGTGCCATAGCTGGGGGTGTCCCACAGGCCACGCAGTCACGCTGCCTACACCAGGTGTTGGCCATCATGACTGCACGCCCCTCAGTCCGCAGGCACATATACATGCCCAGAACACCTGCAAAAAGGCAGGCTGTCGTCCAGGACTTTTACGGGGTGGCACACTTCCCCAAAGTGCTAGGTGACATTGATTGCACCCATGTGGCTCTATGTCCTCCCAGGGCCACTGAGCACATCTATTGAAAATGCAAGCACTGGCATTCCATCAACGTGCAGGTTGTATGTGATGCCAAGGGAATCATCACCTTAGTATATGCCAACTATCCAGGGTCCAGCCATGATAGTTTCATATTCAGAATGTCACCCCTAAACCGGGACCTGGAAGCTGGGCGGCATAGCGACACATGGCTAATTTGTGAGTATAAATGCCTCTGCACATGCATGCATGTCAGACACTGAGAAATGTGAAAACCCCACTAATGACAACCATTATCACCTCCCCAGGGGACAGTGCCTACCCTCTGACCACCTACATGATGACGCCAATCCACCACACCACCCGAGGTAAGATACAACACAGCCCATATTGCCACCCGGGACATAGAGAAGTGCACATTTGGAGTGCTCAAGTCACGCTTTCGCTCCCTTGACCGCTCTGGTGGGCAGCTGCTATATGCACCCCCAGTAGTGTGCAGGATCATAGTGGCAGCATGTGTCCTGCACAACGTTGCAGCCCGGCAAGGCATGCTGGTGGACATGGTGGTGCCCCCACATCCCCATCCACATGCACGGCCGCTGCGCATGGGAGGTGAAAGGGCACCTGGTGAGGCAGCCCGTACCCAGCTTGTGGCAAATTACTTCACCTAAAATCCCACCCCTGCAGAGTGCACACAGGCCTGGCACATACCAGCTGACAATCAATGATGATGACAAAAGGGACGGTCAACTGTCACAACCATACCAGCCTGAGATTGTTCACCTGGAAGTGCTACATTGTGTGCACCCCTAGCTACTTAAAGATACCCAATGCTGTGTCAGTAAAAGGCACACATTCATGCAGCATGAAAGACTTCCCCCTTGCAAAATACCACATCAAAATACTAGAATTTCACCCAACCCCTCCCCATCTCAGCTACCCAACACACCATGGCATGGCATGCAATGTGAAAACAACCAAATGAATGCACAACACTTGACACAAGTGTCACAACGTGCACTGTCCCAAATGGAAACAGGCCACAGACAATTTCCTCTCAGTAATGAATAAAAAACAACACACATGAACAAATACTTACCAGCAAGACAAAACATCAGTACAGGTTCAAACAGTGGCAACATATGACAGTAAACAATTAAAGTAGTGCAAGTGTCACAACCTGACTAAGGCAGCACATCGACCCCTTCCAACTGCAGAGTGTTGCTGGTAGGCAAATGTGTGAGTGTACTGCATACAGCATGAACTGCATCTGCAAAGGAGACAGGTTTTTTAAGACATGAAGAAGGTACATGTATATAAGGAAAAAGTCATGGATGTAGAACCATATATAAATCCACCATGCAGTGGAGAATTGAACAATAATCCCCACTAGGGATGTATACACAGTTTGGACTACAGACTGCCCACACAACTTATGGGAGCCCAATGCCACTGTGTAAGATACTGTCACTTGGTCACAACCTTTGCGAGCCCATGGAAAGGGGAAGCAGGAAGGGTGTGTGTGTCAGGAACCTAAGTTTCTAACCAAAAGAAAGGACAAGCCTGCATGTGCCCAGCTGGAATACACAGTGGATGCCTACGGGAGCCACACAAAGCAACACACTGTAACATAAAAAGATAAAATCAAAAATGCCCATGTGGACCGGGGGGGGCACTCAGGAGGGACGAGGTATAGGGTGCACCCAACACCCACATGCGTGGATGTTGAGAAGAAAAAAACCCTCCATGGGCTCATGGCCTGCATGGCTACGCTACAGTGGGAGAACTGCCATTGCTGTCATCACCCTCTGGTGCTACATCAGAAGGTGGGAGTGATATGCGAGGCAGACCACACAAAGCCCTGGCATGCTCCTCCATGGCAGTAAGCATGCGGGTGTGGAAGGTTTGGTTCTGCAGGCTGATGATACGGAGATCTCCATGCAGCACCTCACGGGTAGCACACATTTCTGCCTGCATGGCCTCGCTTGATGCCCGGATCTCCTAACGGGTTGTCTGGAGCTCAGCTGAGAGTGTGCGTGTCAGCTGCTCCAACTGCTGTTCTGACCTTGTACTCCTGGACACCTCAAGTTCACCAAGAGTCTCTCTGAGGGACCTGTGTTCTAACCTCAGGGCATCCCTGGGGGCCTGTGACTCTGCAGATATGGCTGTGCGCAGAGTCTCCAGTACAGCCCGTCAGTCCCTGTTGGACGCCAACATGTCCTCCCTGTATGATTGGCAAATGGACTCTTGCTGCAGCTTCACCTGCCTTTCAGGGGGAGAATGGAAGGGGCCACCCTATCCACGGCCTGAGCCATCAACTCACACAATGCCCCCCTGTGTGCTGCTATAGTGTACCTGGAGTTCTCCCACACAGTATTGCCTGGTGGCACATGGCCACCTCGTTGGCAGGCACCATATCTGTTTGGGGCAAGGTGATGTGCACCTTGCTGTGCTGGCACTGCCTGAGGCTGCAGGACTGCATTCCTCCTTTGATCTGCTGGCCCAGGAACAGGAGCAAATATTGTGGAGTGTGACCCGGCATCCGTAACCGCCACAGGCGGACTTTCCAACACTGAATCCCGCATAGAGGGGTCTACCCCCAGTGCAAGTGGGTTGGACAGAACAGCATCACTGCCAGAAACACTCACCTGCGACGGGACATATGTCTCAATGTCCGATTCAGCACCTGATTCATAGAGGTCTCCAGAGGTGTACCCAGAGACACCCATGGACAGTATGGTCTGCATGAGTAATGGGTTTTCACCCACCACCATCCCACGTTCTCCACTGGTGCCTGGTTGTGGCTGTGAGTACTGCTGCCTCTGTGCCATCTCCTCCTCCTCAACAGCATCAAGTGCCTCATCACCTGCAAAAACATTTTAAAAAAAGTAATTAAAACAGGCATGAACACCATAGTCCACACACATAGGCATGACGAGGCAGACATCCAGTACATAAAAGACACATGTCACACATGACAATAACACTGGCATGCATACACTGGCAATGAGTTGGAAGGGGAGGCAAAAAGCAGACACTGAAGGCCACCAGGGGGCGCGGGCAGGATGGACGCCTGAACGTCGAGCTCCGCACCCAGCCCCGGGTGAACTGCGATTTACCTGCGGAACGAGGGTCCCACGCGCTACGCGACCCCCACCAAAAGACGTTGGAGCCTGTAACCCCCACCTGGACCCAACTCTGGTCCCGATCCGACGCTCCTGTGCGGAGTTACACGGACCGAGGCGGCATTGGCCGCCCCTCCCCCACGACCTGGCGCGGAGCAGCGCAGGAAGCAGCGCGAGCCGCGCCGCCCACGAATAGGCCCGAGAAGGAGGGCCCACGGCGCTTCCTCCTCTGGACATCTTCCACCGCTTGACCCAGGGCCCCGACCCGAGGAGAGTTGTCCGCCCGCCCGGGGAGCACACGCCGGGGCGGCCCTCTGCGCCCAGGCGCTCCGCGCCCGGCGCTACTGATACCCGAAGCCCGACCCGACCTGGAGAGGACCATCCGCTGGTCTTGGGAGCTACGGTACTGCAGGGGGGCCGACGCGGGAGCACGCCCCCCCACCATCACAACACTCGCCGAGACGGCCCGTGGTGCTCAGGGGCCCCACGCCTAACGAGACACACCCGGTCACAGGGAGGCCCGAGTCCACCAGCCTCCTCCACGGCCTCAGAGCTCGACCTGTTGAGGGCCACCCACTCACCCGTGGAGCAACGACGGGGCCGGAATAAGGGCACCAAGAACACCAAGGACTGCGTGGAACACACCAACAGCGTTGTAAGACCTTGGGGACCCCCCAGCTGAGTTGCCGGGAACCCGCCACTAAAGGATCAACTCAACCACCCCCTCCCGGCTCCCCAGCCGATGAAAAGGCGGCGCCCGTTGATAGGAGGCCGGTACGAACCCTCCATGCACTGGAAAGAAAACCTGCAGAAATACCAATTCGTTGCCAAAGAAAGTGCCATGGCCACCGGTAGCCCCACTCCCCCACCCCCAGACCTGGGGGCTATCCAGAACAACATCCAAACGATTCTGGAGGAGATACGAGGGATGCGGACAGACATGGGGGCCAAACTGGCCGACCTCACCACCAAAGTCACCACCCTAGAAGACCGCGTGGAGGGTGTCGAAAATAATCAACTCTCAGTAACACTCCTCGAAACCCAAATGGATATGAGACTCCGAGATGTGGAAAGGCGTGAAGAAGAGCTTCGGCTCAAGGTTGATGACATGGAGAACAGGGAGAGGAGGAACAACCTTCGAATCTTTGGCCTGGTGGAATCCGAGGGCGAGTCCACACAAGGTCTCGAAGGCAAAGTGCACGACATCGTGAGGATCGCCCTGGGTCCAGAAGGCGTGGGGACGATCAACTTCGACAGGGTGCACCGAGCAGGGGGGGGAGGCAGAGGCCCACGCTCGGTCCTGGTTCGGCTGCACTACTACAGGGATAAGGTCAGAATCCTGGAGAAGGCGAGACATCTTGGCATCATACAGTACGGCGACTCGAAAGTAACCATCTTTCAAGATCTATCGGCCCTAACCCTGTCAATGAGGAGGAAATGTGGCACACTTACAAGATGGTTGCAGGGAAAAGGGGTTCGATATCGGTGGGGGCACCCCTTCTACCTGGAGTTTGAGTGGCTAGGAGAGAAACACCACCTGGTGTCGGAGGAAGACATACGGAGAGCCACGGAGGATCTGGTGAGCGACCAGGTGGGCCACTCGGGCGCCCAGGAGGGAGTATCACGGGACCCCCCCAGGGGCCCCGACAGACTAGGAAATCACAGCGGGAAATCTAAGGTCAAGGGGGCCCGAAAGTTTCGGAAAACCAGACACCCGTCGACGAACCTGGATGACCACTCAAATTCATGATAATAGCGTTCGATTGGAGGTGGAGAAAATCACGAGGTGAGAGATGATTCGGGGTGCGGGCGATGGAGGCCCTGGGCCAACGAACTGCCTTGAATGGACGCCGCGGCGGCGCTGTGTTTAGCCCGCTGGACTATGGGATGGCAGAGCGTTTTGGTTAAAAAGTTAACTGTTTATTTGTGTTGCCCCATGTCTGGGGTTCGGGGGGGGAGGCTCCTGGTCCCGGAATTCTAGCTCGGCCATGTCTACCGAAGGCCGGAGGGGGCCGACCTGAATCAAGTTTGCGATCTGGGACTCTCCAAACACACGAAAACCCCAGGGCTGGGGTTAGAGTCCTTGGTGGTTCGTTGACCAACCCCAACATATGTTGGGGAAAGTGGACGGACGCCTTATGTTTCAAGGGAGGGGCGGGGGGAGGGAGGGCACAGGGAGGGGGGTTTGGAATAGGGGGGAAGGGGGTAGGAGGGACAACGGGGCAGTTAGAGGGGTTCAGGGGGAAACTCAGTTCAAACCACAGGAATACGCTTGGCAATGGGCTCTAAAATTCAATCACCACGAGGGGTTCAAAATGCATGCCCGGAATGATGACAATGATTGAAGGGAAGGTGGGCACGTTGAATGTCAAGGGTCTAAACTCTCAAAATAAAAGGTCCCTCACGGGTAATATGTTCCGTAAACAACACCTGACAGTCCTATTCCTACAGGAAACACATTACAAGCGTGGGAGAGAGTCCAGAATCAAGGGGAAAGATATCGGCAGCAACTACTGGGCTTCACATCCGACCTCCAGGAAGGAGGGGGTGGGCATTCTCCTGGGAAGGGCTCTCCAACTCACGGGGGTGGAAACCAAGAGAGGATTTGGGGGTCGATTCCTAGGCGTTAAGGGGCTTTGCGAGGGGCAACGAGTCACTTTTGCCACTGTATATGCACCCAACTCGGGTCAAGTAGAGTTCCTCACACGGATCTTTGGTGTCATGGATGAATGGGCTGAGGGAGCCATGATTCTCGGTGGGGATTTTAATCTCATAGCCGACCCCCAACTGGATTGGTGGTCCGCTAGAGGTGGGACACCCAAGGGGATCACTAAGGACAACCTGGCTTTGCAAAACCTCCTGAGGGATCACTACTGGGTAGATGTTTGGCGCAGGGCGTACCCGGCCCAGGGTGGTTACACATTCTTTTCTCCCCCACACTGCACCTACACCAGAATCGACCTTCTGCTGGCCTCAGAGGAGGGGGATGGGGCGGTAACCCAGCCAAAGGTCGAGACCATAACGTGGTCGGACCACGAACTACTTGTAGCTAACTGGTCCCTGCCCATCGCCCCGAGATCGGCTCGATGGCGGTGTAACGACACGCTCCTTAGGGATCCAGTATTCCGCGATTTCATGAAACAAGAAATGCTGGCCTACTTCGAGATAAACGACACTGGGGAGACGGATATGTCCACGGTATGGGAAGCGGGGAAAGCCACCTTCAGAGGTCTCCTCATAGCGGAGGGCTCGAGGCGTAAAAGGGAGAGGGGCCTGATCGAGAGCAGACTCCGAGCGGAGTTACAGATCCTGCGGGCCAGACTGGGCATCCCGGGGGTGGACCGGAGGGCACTATTGGACGAGATGCAGGGCAAAAGACAGGAGCTCCACACGGTTCTCATAGGTGAGGTGGTTAAAAGGATGCGATATACCAGACAGAGATACTATGAACAGGGCGACAGGGTAGGCACTCTACTGGCACAGAGGTCGAGGGGGTGTAGAGCGGAGAGAGGGATTACCCAGCTAGCCGACGAGGAAGGCAGAATTCATGGGAACAGGAAGGAAGTGACGGAATGTTTTGCTGATTACTACAGCAAACTCTATTCCAGGAAAGTGGGTGAATCACAGGAGGATATTGCCTCCTACCTGGCAGAACATCCCCTCCCCAAACTGACCGACCAAGACTTAGAGGCCCTCGAGGGGGAAATCCTAGAGGAGGAGGTGGAGGGAGCCATTAAGAGACTGAAGGCCGGAAAGGCTCCAGGCCTTGACGGCTACACAGCGGATTTCTATAAACAGACCCAATCCACCCTAGTGAAGCCCCTGACTAAATTGTTTAATCAAATTAGGGGCAACGACACAATCCCACCGACTTTCTTACAGGCCCTCATCACTGTCATACCCAAACCTGGTAAGGACCGGGCAGTCTGTGGGTCCTATAGACCCATCTCACTTCTCAACGTAGACGCCAAGATTTTTGCTAGGATCCTGGCCTCCAGACTGGAAAATTCCCTCCCATGCCTGATACACCCAGACCAGGCGGGATTCGTCCTTAATAGACAGGGTTCCGATAATTTAAGGAAAACACTTCATATACTAGCCACAACCGAGGCCAGAAACTAAGGCACACTCCTACTGGCTCTTGACGCGGAGAAGGCCTTTGACAGGGTCAGTTGGGCTTTCATGAGGGAGGTTCTCATGTCGGTGGGGATGGGGCCAAGGTGGTTGGGATGGATATCCGCGCTCTACTCCTCCCCTTCGGCCAGAGTAGTGGCAAATGGGATTGAATCTAGAGAATTCCCCCTTGAACGTGGTACGAGGCAGGGATGCCCCCTGTCCCCGTTAATCTACGCATTGGTGATGGAACCGTGGGCAATCTCGATCCGCAATGACATGGCCATCAGTGGTGTGCAGATGGGGGATATGCACTGCAAAATCTGCCTCTTTGCAGACGACGCCCTGCTCTACGTTACCAGACCGTCCCGTACAATCCCTCTGCTACTGCAGGGCCTCACAAGGTATGGAGAACTATCGGGGTATAGAGTCAACCTGGACAAATCGGTGGCATTTATGGGTGGGAACCTGCCGGACTCAGAAGTGGCCTTTGTGGAGGGCCTCCCCTTCAAGCGGAACGATGAGGGGTTCCGTTACTTGGGAGTCCAAATCACACGTAACCTTGAAGACCTGTATGGGGCCAACTTCCCCCCCCTCTAGTCAGCAATTAGGAGAGACATAGAAAGGTGGGCGGGAACGGGTCTCTCATGGATGGCACGCCTTAATCTCATAAAAATGGTGATTCTCCCAAAATTCCTGTTTCTCTTCCAAATGCTCCCGGTGCAGGTCCCTAAGGCCTTTTTTGACGAAACAAAACGAATCCTCCTTAGATTCCTCTGGCAGGGCAAAAAACACAGGATTTCGTATGAGGTACTGACTAGGACCAAGGAGGATGGGGGGGTGGGCTAACCCGACCTCGAGACGTACTATAGGGCATCCCAGTTGAGGATCCTGGTTGATCACTTCACACCGGGAACGAAAAAACAGTGGGTAGCCATGGATAATAGGCCCCTGGCGCCCGTCACACTAGAGGAATGGCTCTGGGTCCCAAGGAGTACGATCCCCAGAACCGTCTCCAACCACCCGATCCTGAAAGTATTGTGGTCTCTATGGAAGGAGGGAGGTTACTACAGATGGCTCACGACATGGCCCTCCCCCTTGAGCTGTATATGGGCCCCCCCTTTCCTGGCCAAAATAGCGGAACCAGCAGCTTACCAGACGTGGTTCGAGGCGGGCCTTAGTAGGACCGGCCAATTGTGGGTGGGGGGCTCCTTCCTCCCCCTGAAGGACCTCGAGGAAGCCCTGGGAATAGGTACGCTTTCCCCGTTTCGTTATCTTCAACTCAAGGGTGTCCTCACCGAGCCATCGTGGGGCGATACCCTCAGGAGGGAACTCACAGATTTTGAAAAGCTCCTTTTGACCGCAAAGGGTTCCAAGGGGATAATCTCTCGCCTATACAAGCTCTTTCTATTCTCTATCCCCCGAGACCCACCACCGGCACGCACGCAATGGGGTAGGGACCTAGGCGAGGAAATTGATGATGAGAGATGGACAGAGATGTGTAGACGGGCTAATCGGTCCACATCCTCCCTCCAATATCGTCATCAGGCCCTCAAGATGCTACACAGATGGCACTACCCCCCGCAAAGGATAGCTAAAATGCGGCCCGGATATGACCCACACTGTTGGAAATGCAAGACAGAAAGAGGTGACTATATCCACATGTGGTGGGGATGCCCAGTGGTCCAGAAATACTGGGACAAGGTGCGGGCCTGGATTAAAGGGGTGGATGGGATCGAACGGGCTTCCTGTCCCTGGCTCCTCCTTTTCGGGATTAGCAACGGGGAGGACCGGGATAGCACTCAAGACCACACGCTCCAGGTGATGCTGGTAGCAGCTAGATGCTGCCTGGCACAGAAATGGAAACACCCGAAAATGCCAGGGGAAAAAACCTGGGTGACCAAAGTAAGGGCCATCTACGACATGGAGTTCCTCACACACCTGCTTGATGAGTCCAAGTCCAACATCGAGGAAATCTGGCTCCCCTTTTTTGCCAAATACGGCCGAGTGGTCTAGGACCTGGTGGTTGAGCTGAGGGATCCCCCTCCTCCCAAAGGACACGGGACCATGGCCCAAGGACCCGGTTGTGAACCGAATCCGTTTGATCAGCATGACTTTGACGTGCCACACGCACAATGCACTGACGCCTCTATCACTAAGAGAGCCCGTTGCGCAAGTAACTATCTATGCTATGAACGCTCGAACTGAAGGGGGGTGGGGGGAGGGAAAAGAAGGGAGGGGTAAGGGGTGTGTTGCGTTTGGTTTTTTCTATATGTTAACTTACATTAATAAATGCAATGTAATAATGTAATCACGTAATGCACAAAGGAAACCTAATAAAATCGATTTTCAAAAAAAAAAAAAGCAGACACTGAGGACTCCAAGATGGAAAGCAACAAATGTGCTGCATGCTGGATAGCACTGGCATCACACATTAGCCTGTGAGTGGCATGGACAATCCACATACATGACACATGCCAGCACACAGATGGCACGTACCATAGCCATGGCAGATTTGACAAGGACACCCAGATGGTAGCAAATCAGTATTGTCACCCATCCATGTGAGATGGACATAATGAAATCGAAAATGAAAATAGTGTGACAAAACATGCATGTGCCACACGCTGCAAAAAAGCCAGTGTTCGCTGATGCAGTGATGGCAGATACATGGATACATCAATGGTTGGTCACTTCGACAGGACAGAAGACAATTGTCATCTTCAACATTCAAACAGGGCCCGAAGTGAATGTGTGCAGGCTATGTGTAGGTGCACATTTCTCAATCAGCCTGATTGGTGAAATCATTCCCATAATAAGGTAACACATGTGGGCCATTGTGGGGTGTAATCTATGACTGAAGTATGTTACATTTGATGCAGTACGGCACAAAAATGTGTGGTAAAAATGCTAAGGAATTCATCAATCAGGCAGAATGAACAGGAAAACAGTATGAACAATGTTGTGGCAAGATGACAGTTGAAGGGCAAGTGCAGTAATGGGGTGCTAATTGTCTACTGCGGGCAGAAGGGATACTTGAAAACACTAACCCTAGGCTGGGGTATGGTTTGGAGGCACCGCATGGGTGACCCATAGCAGTCATGACTACACAGCCTCACCTGGCACTCAAGCACAACACATCACCCAAGCAACATACACATGGTTTGCAGACACATGCAAGGCCACTCACCGGACATTGCCTCAAGATCTGGTAGGCCTCCCACACCTTGGATCTGATCCTATGCGATGAACTCTCCAGCGATTGCCTCATGTTCTGTTAGTTCATCCTCCTCTGGTGGAGACCCACTGCCAGTCACCAGAGAGAGGCATAATTGAAAGCCAGCTTGTTCTTTGCTCTGCTTTTGAGGTCATTCCACCGCTTAGAGCAATCATCAGCTGTGCACCTCACAAATCCAGGGGAACTAATCTAGTCCACGATGCCCTGCTAGTGGGCCCTACATTGAGCAGTCATAGTCTTGCACCCTGCAATCACCAGTATTTTGCGGCCATGGGCCGACACGTAGCCCACAAGTGCGTCTAGTTCTGCAACATTGAAACTATGCTTCCTTGACGTGCCGGAGTGGGTAGCTGTGTCTGGGGTCCCAGCTTGTACCGCAAGAGCACCCTTCTTCCTGTTGGAAGGTGGTGCGGACCCTGAGTGGCTTACGCCGCTCTGGTTGGTAGGGGCTGAAGCGCAAGTGGACTGGGCACTGGAAGTAGCCAAAGGTACAATGACCAAAGGTCTCACTGCAGGCATTGGCTGCTGGGTGATTTTGGCAGGACCAACCTCGGTGTGATGGACTTGCACCAACACTGTCCCGGCTGGGAGACTCGGAGCTGGGGTGGATTGAGCTGCAGCTGCCCCTGCAGCCTCCTCACCTTGGCTACTTGGGGCAGCAGATGACATTGCTGCTCCAGATCCACGTGGCCTGGTGACAGCAACTTTCACCCCCACATGTGGCTTTGACTTGGTGACACGGAAGTCAGCCTGGGAGTCATCATGTGCCGTTTCGGTTGACAATATGGGCCGGTTTAACAAGGCCTGAGCTGGGATGGTGTCAGCTACATCTCCCAGACCCATTGGGGGGAATGGGTGTCCCTGATTGGTCCTTCACACACTGGCCTCTTGGGCCACCCTGCACATCCTGACCACGTCCCCTACCACGCCCACCTCTTGAGGTCGGCCACCTTTGCCTCCCTTACTGCTTGGTCACCTCCCAACCATGGCACTGATGTTGTTGTGCGAATGGGAGGTGCACTAAACAATTGTCCTGGCAATTGGGGTGAAAGGGGTAGGGTACTAGATGGAATATGTACCCTAGTGCTCTAGCAAGCCTGTCTGTGACCCCTGGGGGAAGATGACGGGTCACGCAACGCTCAGGCACCCTGAAAACATAATTTAACGTGCACCCAACCTCTGGTAGAGCACGTGCCTGGAATAAAGAACCTGCACTACGATGTGGCACCCAGAAACACAAAAATAAGCGAACGCGTGGTACACGCAGGCTACAATGACCTCTGTATGGGTACGCAACACAGGGGGCAACCACAGTTTTAAAATACATGCGCGACTCACCGTCTGCCTGGAAAAAGTATGTGAAAAAGACACATATGTGCGCGTTGGCAACACCCCCGCCAAAAGAAGAATTGAACGCTGTCTGAGTATACAGGGAATACGAACTGGAACCATTGTGAAGTAATCGCGTGTGAACCGACAAGAAGTACAAGAATCACCCTCTCGCTCTCCACAAAAAGCACGTACAAGAAAATGGCGTCTTACGCGTACCTTTTAAGCCAGCCCACATGTGCAACGTCACTTACGCGCATACGTGCTAAGGGCCTTTGCTCCAATTACACGCAGTGACACCCGGACGTACAGTTTTTGTATGTGTACAATCAACATGCACCTGTGTTGAGGGAAACGCCCTTGAGCGTCATGTCACAGACGCGCTTACGCACTAATGGCCTTTCCTCGAATTACACGCTGACGTGCAGTTTTTTCATGTGCCAAATCACTCCGCATCACGCTGGCCACGCAACAAAACATGGAAGACCACGCTCCTGCCCAGAAGGCCATTTTCATGCCCCCCAGAGCCCCGAGCATGCTCCCACCTGCCATCTGCTGCTGCCTGCCTGCCTGCTGGCCACGTGCCCTGCTGTTTGGTGCCTGCACATCAGCCATCTGCAGGGGTCCAGTTGCTGTGACCACCCCTGCTGGAACAGAAGACTCCCGACTGGGATTCCATCACTCCACAGCCCAGCCCCAGGACCCAGTTGCCCACCCACACCTGCCTCAGGGGTTGCCATGTCAGACACAACACCATCTGGCACCAGTGGCAACCCCCCAGCAGAGAGGCAGAGGGCTACCAGCTTCAGTGCCAATGAAGTTGGTATCCTGGTGGTGCGAGTCCTGGGGCAGTATGATGCCCTCTTTGGAAGTTCACGCGCCGACAATGAAGGATGGAAGAGGATCTGGATGGACATTGTGGCTGCCATCAACGTGGAGGGGGTGGCAGCCTGCGACATTCAACACGTCCGGAAGTGCTGGGAGGACTTCAGGTCCAGGAGCCTCAACAATGCCCTGCGCCTCTGGAAGGCAGCAGATGCTGAGGGGTGCCGGGTCCGCCTAACCAACAACCAGATGAGGGTCCTGGAACGTATACACCCAGTGCTCCACCTCCAGGTCCTTGAGAGGCAGACCCATCTGGAGTCGAGCGGTAAGTGTACATGCGTACTGATTGGACGCTGTGCATGTTGAGGTGTCCCAGGAGTGTGCAGGTTGCACATATGTCTTTGTAGGCCCATGTATGGATGTGTATGTACAGGGACATGAGCCTGCCGCATGTGAGTGCTGTCATGTGTGATAAACATCAATGGTGTATGTGTTGAAATGCATGCTGGCCGAATGCATGTGTGGGTGCACACATGTTTAAATTTTTGTGTATGTACTGTGGCATGGTTGTGGTGTCACACATGGATGCTGGTTCCACCTGCATGTATCTGCACTATGTACATGTGCATGTGTGCGTATTTGGCAAGTGTGCAACTGTGATACTCCATGGATGCATGTGACACTGACATGTAGGAGGCTGATTGGCAGATGTGACAACGATGGCGATGATATCATTGCGACAGGTGGTGGAGATGTGCAGATGCATGTATGTCTGGTGGCGTGTGTGCATGTGTTCTGCACTCCCCGTGTTGCATGTGATGTCAGGCTAACCTTCGGCTGCTCATGCTGTTGTTTGTGTATGGATGGTGCTGCCTGGTGCAACATTCCTGTTGATTTGCTCATGTGTGTGAGTTGAAATGATATGTGTGTTGGGGAGTGTGATGCCATGTGTGAAGTTTGACACTGCCACTCATGTGCAACTGTCATCTGTGTATCAGACCATTGTACAGTGCCCTGATGCCTTTGTTCTATCTCTCCCTGTCTGTAGCGTCAACTGATGAAGAGGGCGGAGACAGTGCTGTGGAGCAAAGCGGCAGGGATCGCACCGCCACCCGGAGACGCAAGGCCCAGCTCCCCTCCCATGTTGTCATCTCATCGGGGAGTGAGGAGTCTGGTGCCGTGTTTGTGGCCGCAGCTGCCGATGGTAGGTCCAAGAGGCGGAGGTTGGAGGTGGACTCCTCGGCAGCAGAAGGGGCAGCTGAGACCCCACAGGGTCCGATGGAGGAAGATGGCGCAGAGTCATCCAGGTTGGTGGGGGGTTTGGTTGAGGAGGAGGCCATGGAAGGGACACACACATGGTTTGGAGGGGGGATTCCACTGGTGCTAGTGGTGCAGTCCAGGGGCAGAGACAGGAGGCCGCACAGGCCGCCGCGGAGGTGCCTGTGTGTAATCCTGTCCCCAATCCTGTGACTGCATCATCCCGCACCAGCAGAGATGCCTTCGTCCAGACCCGTTTTCAGGGAGGGGATGAGCGCACAGCAACTGGCCTTCCTCTCCCTGCGGAGGTGGCAATCCAGGACAGCGTTGAGCCTGTCCTTGCTGGGGTGGCGTTGCATCAACAGGGCATCTGAAATTACCTGCAGGGTTTTCGTGAAGACTCTGCACGTTATCTAGGATGCCTCTTTGACCGCGTTGACCTACTAGAACGGGTCACCAGTGCTGGATTCCTCCGTGTGCTGGACCTTGTACCGACCCCCTCCTCAACTGAACCCCCTATGTGCCAGTCGTCCTCCGTGCCATCTTCCGGCCCAAGTATCACCTGGGTACCCTGTGGAGCTGCCTCTGACCCAGCGGCCAAGCTGGTGGAGATCACATCCCTGCCACAGTCGGGACTCGGAGGTGCAGCAGGGGTTGCCACCCCAACAACTGGACCCCAGCAGGAGGAGGACGTGCAGGCATCAAGAGGCAGGGCACATGCACAGCAGCAGCAGGCTCAAGGTGGGAGCGATGATGGCTCGGGGCCATCAACATCAGAGGGGCAGGCATCGGCCGGAGGGCAGGAGGACCCTGGATTGGGAGTGTCTTCCATGTGGCAGCGGTTGCGCCAGCAAATAGATGCGGAGCGGCGGCGGGTGGAAGAGACACAGCTCACTATGGTCAGGGCGGAGAACTCCATGCGCAGGGTGCTGAGGTGGGCTGAGTGCCTCGAGGCAATTCGCAGGGAGTTGGAGGTGGACATGGCTTTATCCCTGCGAAACCTCAGGCCGTGGGGCAGGCCCGCCTCCAGGTCGTAGAACGGGAGTTCGATGATGCCCTGGCCTGGGAAATCAACAAGTGAGCCGTAGGACTTGCCCGCCGCCATTGTATATAGTTAATAAGTGTTAGGTTTCCTTTCTGTTTTTCTTTCATTTGGGGAGCTTGGACAATGCCCCACCTTTTTGTATATAGTTGTTTATTAGGTAGGGTTTTTTGTAGGTTTCCTTTGAATAGTTGGGCTCATGTACCCTGGATTTGTACTTTGTATATAGTTGAAGACTAGATTTCAATTCATTATTTTTTGATTTTACCATGGATCAATGGATTTGTCTTATTTTTTACCTTTGGATTTGGTTTGAGGGATGGACACTTTGGACCCATTTTCATTTGGATTTATTTGGATTCTGCTTTCATACATCTTTTTTCTATTATTTTGGACATACAGCATTTTGTTTATTATTTCCATTATTGTGTGATTTCATTTCATTCCCTTGCTTTTGTGTTTAATACATTTTTATTTCATACTTCAATGTGTGGTATTCTCTCATTGGTTTCATGCATGAAATATGTGGATGGAAGGGCTGAAATACATGAGTGCAAGAGATTATGTATGTGGAAGCTACTAGTGCAATATCTGAAAGGTACCAGGAAGTATGTGGATGGTACGGGCGAAATACGTGGATCGATTGCATAGAACAACTTAGAAATACACTGAACGGATCGGACTACATGGAACGGATTGGAGTGCGTGGAATGGATTGGAGTGCGTGGAGCGGATTGCAGTGCGTGGAGCGGATTGAAGTGCGTGGAACGGACTAGAGTGCGTGGTGCGGACTGGAGTGCGGGGTGCGGACTGGAGTGTGGGGTGCGGACTGGAGTGCATGGTGCGGACTGGAGTGCGTGGTGCGGACTGGAGTGCGCAGTGCGGACTTGAGTGCGGGGTGTGGACTGGAGTGCGTGGTGCGGACTGGAGTGCATGGTGCGGACTGGAGTGCAAGGTGCGGACTGGAGTGCGTGGTGCGGACTAGAATGCATGGAGCGGACTGGAATGCATGAACCGGACTGGAGTGCATAGAATTGCGTGACTTACATGGAATGGTTTGGAATGCAGCAAACGTTTGAAGAGCTTGTAACCCACCATACCAAATCACCACACCTACTCTCTTCCTTACACCACCATTCAACGAGAACACAGAGATACTATGACACCATTCGGTATAACTGTTCTCATATCAACATCTGCCACATACTCCCCATCACTCTAACTAAACATTGCTGGTTACACACCCCCAGTCAGACGTTCTCCTCAGGCCTAACGCAGCCACAATCGGACTGGATAAATCCTGCCAGAATGAACACAAACCCTTGATCGCTCAACCACCACACCTACCGCTAAGAAGCAGCTATTACACGAATACCACACCAGCTGCACACATATCCGGTGCTCACACGCACCTTTGACTCTCTCTACTCTCTCTACTGACCTGAACTTTGGTTCCCAAGGGCGTTCAACCTACCAGCGCCTTCACACCATACCAATGGTATATAAGGCGCTATATAAATGCAAAGTAACATAACATAACATAACATGTCACGATGTGGGTTTTCTCATTCACTTGCACCTATTGTGTGTGTGTGACAGACATGTATTGATGTGCATACTTGCCATTTGGGATGTATCATGTGATGGGGATTTCAATGTGGAGTGGATGTAATACTTGGTTGTGTGTTTGGACTTGGGTGGCGTGGGGTGGGATTTGGGTGGCCATAAGGGCCATGATTGTGGATCGTGATGACGTGTTAGGGGGGACATGAGTCGCGGCCTGCTGGCAGGTGCCTGTCACTGCTGGGTGGGTGGAGGTGCAAGGGGACATGAGTCAGGGCCTGCTGGCAGGTGCTTGTCACTGCTGGGTGGGTGGGGGTGCAGGGGGACATGATTTGGGGCCTGCTGGCAGGTGTCTGTCACTGCTGGGTGGGTGAGTGGCTGGGGGCACATGAGTCAGGGCCTGCTGGCAGGTGCCAGTCACTGTTGGGTGGGTAGGGGTTCCGGGGGACATGATTCGGGGCCTGCTGGCAGGTGCCTGTCACTGCTGGGTGGGTGAGTGGGTGGGGAGACATGGGTCGGGCCTGCTGGCAGGTGCCTGTCACTGCTGGGTGGGTGAGTGGGTGGGGGGACATGAGTCGGGGCCTGCTGGTAGGTGCCCGTCAATGCTTTGTGGGTTTGGGACATGTGTGAAGTCTCCCAGGTGCATGGTGTCATGCGGCCTGCCTGCGGGCCATGCAGGGCATGGGGAGGTGGGTAGGGACACACCAGGGAGGGACCACACTGCCAAATCGCATGTGTAACTCACTGCGCACCCCTCAGAATACACATACCCCTCTCGCTCTAGCGAAAACATGTGTGAAACTCCCCACTTACCCCCAGAATACCCATACCCTGCTCGCACAAGGCCTATCACGTGTGATACTTGCCGCGCACCCCCGAAATACATGTACCCCGCTCGCCCAAGGCCTATCGCGTGTAAAACTTCCCACGCACCCCCAAAATAGACATACCCCGCTCGCACAAAGGGCTATCACGTGTCAGACTTCCCGCGCACCCCCAGAATACACGTACCCTGCTCGCACAAGGCCTATTGCGTGTGATACTTCCTGCACACCCCTGAAATACACGTACCCCGCTCGCCCAAGGCCTATCTCGTGTGATACTTCCCGCGCACCCCTGAAATACACGTACCTCGCTCACTCGCACAAGGCCTATCGCGTGTGATACTTCCTGCGCACCCCCGAAATACACGTACCCTGCTCACCCAAGCCCTATCGCGTGTGCCACGCTCGCATAAGGCCTATCACATGTAAAACTTCCCACGCACCTCCGAAATACACGTACCCCACTCGCACAAGCCCTATCGCGTGTAAAACTTCCCACGCACCCCCGAAATACACATACCCCGCTCGCACAAGGCCTATCATGTGTGATACTTCCTGCGCACCCCTGAAATACACATACCCCGCTCGCACAAGCCCCATCGCATGAAAAACTTCCCACTCACCCCAGAATACATGTGCCCCACTCGCACAAGGCCTATCGCGTGTGAAACTTCCCGCGCACCGCCGAAATACACATACCCCGCTCGCACAAGGCCTATCGCGTGTGATACTTCCCGCGCACCCCCGAAATACACTGTACCGGCCCTGTAAACTGGTGCAGGGTTAGCGCAGCCCTTTGCGCTGCATTGGGGATTTCAATACCTTTTCCTTGCGCAAGGGGCGTTCTTGGGGTCCTAACTGCCGCTGCGTGATGTTCTCTGCGCCAGCGCTCAAAATGGCTTTGAAATTCCATGAATACGCGGTGTGCCAGAATGCTGTTTAGCGTACACGGCTGGCGCAGCTGGTGCACGCTCCCTCTCTTCGCTGCTCGCATGCGCTGCCTCTGCGCTGAAATCTATGAATTACCCACTTTGATGAGTTTTTTCAATGGAATTTTTTCAGCCAAAATTCTGTCAAAATAAATCCTGTAGATAAACAACACGATACTGATAAAACATAGGGTGGTGGAAGTCAGACACAGAGTAAGAGAAGTCAAACCCCAAAAAAGACCAAAAAGGATCAGTGCAAACCGAGATATTTGTTGGATATTTGTTGGAATCAAGGTGCATTCAAGCTTGTTGAGACAGTTAAGTTCCCAACTTTACACCCCGCCTCCACTTGTTATCCCTACCACATTATCCACCCTTCTCCCACTGTGCCCACATTTCAATAGCAGAGAAGGGAGATGTGTGGCATCCTCCTCGGCCTCTAGAGCATTGCGTGAGGTTTCTAGGCCAAGGAGTAGAAGATTTGGATGGTTGGAGATGGAGTTGTCCATGTAGATATGAAATGTACCATACAAGAATATGCACGTATGTCTCCTGCTGTTACTACGTGCCATAGGCACTCACTTATTTGATCATGAAAGGAAGAATGGCTTAATTGTTGCCCAATGGAATCGAAATCTCTAACGTGCAATATGCACACACATTTCTACTGCAGGTGGTCAACACCATAGCGATCTAAAAGGGCAAAAATGTGTTGCACAAACGTATTCTTGCGCCAAAGCGCTGTTGTTTACAGAAAGTGTGTGGCATAGCCCTCAATTATTAGCCCTCTGCTATTCTCCTAGCAAAATTATCCAACAGAACGGTGATAGAATGAAATGAATAAATGGATCGATGGAAATGGGTACAGGCACATAACAGTAATGTCACACATCAGTCTCCAGTAGGAGTAAGCCAGCAAATGTGCAGCTATGATGCAGCAGTACTCTTTCTTGCTCTCTTGGATGCAAAAGTGCCTCAATATCACGTGATTTGTAGCACTGTCAGAGGGAATTGCCAGTTAGATACCACTTCACGACATCACATTGCTTTTGGCACAGCATGAAAAGATTTTTTTGAAACTATGCCATATTTCAAGCTGAGCACTTTTTTGTAATGTATGTTCCCAAAGCTAAGTTTGTTAGCTAGACATATTGAAACTGTGGGAAAGCAAACAAGATAGCTCAGTGGATCAATGCGCTACCTGCTCAGATAGCTGTTAAAACTAGATATTACAGGACGGAATTTGGCAGGGCAGTTGCCTGAGACCTTTGGTGCCCATTGTTAGTATTACGCTGGCAGATACAAGTGGGCAGATACCAAGGCCACAGCGGAATAACACGTTGCAGAAATCTGCTTGTGTGCAAAAGAGTGGACCTAGAAGCCAAATCATCTGCCCATTTGTGCAAAGTACTTTCCTCTCCACACTGTCAAGGCGGTTTGTGTACTAATAAAGACATAATGAAAGGAGTGTGCATTTTACTTCTTTTCTGTTTTTACAGTACTCATATACCAGAAATTGGCCTATGGCAATGTTCTACTGGGTAATACAGCTGGGGTGACAAAAGACGCGACGGTCTCCAAATGACAATGTCAAAGGGCAGTGTGGGCACCTGCAGGCTACTTATTCAGCCAATAATGGAGTTGGTTAGGAAGAAAAAAGTATGTCTTAAGGTGTTCACAAATGATATGGGGCCCTTTTTTGGTAACAGGTTCCAGAGATGATTGCTACCGCGACCGAGAAAGCCCTTCCTGCCCTTCAAATGTGTGTAATGCCTAGGCCTCATTACTGGAGCTAACAGTAAACATGTGGTAGTATTTAATGCCTCCTATTTTTAAAATACCAACTCATTTTGATTTGGGATTGCAATGGATATTCTCTGCATGGGGTACATAGCAAGTACACCATGGGTAAATTACCCATATTTACCACATGCAGTACTTTTCTTGTACCCCATGTGGTAAATATCCCATATAATCACAAATCATATTAAGGTGATATTTTGAAAACAAATGTTTAAAACAGCATATATTTTGCCATTACCATCGCACTCGGTATGAGACCCCTAGTTCTAGCACGTGTGCATAATATTTGGCGCTGGTAGAGTCAGTAAATCTGTTATTGGGGAATAGTGGGAAGACTTTGTATAAAACCACGGGATAATATTATTACAAATGCACATTGCATGCACGTGACTGCTAAAGTTAGCACTTATGGCCCCTGGGTTTCCTGAATGCCACTTCAAACATTTGCAAGGTGCAGTGCAATAGGGAAGAGTAAAATGTTGTATCCTAGTGTCTAGGATCCAACATTTTACTCTTCCCTATTGCACTAGTGTCTAGGATCCAACATTTGACTCTTCCCTATTGCACTGAAGAACGTAAGAACGTAAGAACGTTTTAAATGGAGGTTACGGGATGTTTTGTTTAAATTCGTCTCACACTTCCAGAATGGTGCCTGATCAACACATGTCTGGTAGAGTCGGTCATTCCTTTAAGGGTTACACATGTTATGCATTAATAATGTTTAGTGGACATGTTTTATGGGTGTGCGTATGGGTGTGCGTATATGTTTTATGTTGCATTGAGTGAATGCATGAGAGTTGCGGATGTTTGAAGCTAGCAATGCCTGAGAGTTGTGGATGTTTGAAGCTTGCAATGCGTGAGAGTTGTGGATGTTTGAAGCTTGCAAGTGTTATTAGAGGTCGAATGCAAATAATGGGGTTTTGCTTTCACACTGAGGCCAGGTGTGGTTGCCGTTTGTATTTTGAAAACCTTCATAGGAAATCCATTTATTGAGGAGGTAGGACACTTTCTTGTTAGTGCTCCAGGGAGTTAAGCCCTTAGATTAGGGTAGTGGAGTAGAAGCCTGGGCAGGGGGCCCATATGTAATTGGAGATTTGTTCAATGCAGATTGTTTTGCATATGAGTTTTAGGGCATGGGGCCCGTCTTGTAGTAGTTGTGTGTGGTAGGTGACCGCACAGTGTTCCTCAGAGTTGAGGTTGATGTTTTTGGGAGTGAAGTTCACACTCCTGGTAAGTTTTTTCTGTGGTGCCAGGCGATGCTTTGTAGGGGAGTAGTAGAGTTTTTAAGCTTGCCAGTTGATTTTGTCTATTAAATTTTGTTTTCAGGGTGGCACACAGATTTTTTTTTGGGTCAGTGTTTTTGAGTGTGGTGTGTTGGGAGATTTCTGTACTAGACCGGTGTGAACCAACCGGTGTGAACCACACTAGCAGTTGTTCGAATTTTATTCTAATTCTGGGGAGTTTAGAACTGCACAATTTGTGTTTCATCTGTTATGTGCGTTTTGACTATTTGGTTGCAAGTCTATGGTTTTGAAATGCACCCCATTTTTTCATTTTGTGTGTGTTCTGGGATTTTTGGGAATTTTCAACAAGTGCTATTTTTCATCTTTTGAGCATTTGTGCAAAATGTTCCTGTTTTTGCAAAGTAGTGTCTGTGCATCTTTAACGCACCACATCTTTTGTGGTTGTGTTGTGGTTTTGTGATCTTTGTATTGTTAGTGGCTGTCCTATCATTTTCTTATCTATATTTTTTGTGGAGCGAGGTGGTGTTGTTGTATAGTGACAATTGGGTTTCCATGTGTTGTATTGATATTGGATGTAGTAGGTGTTGTTCGCTTTGCAGTTGACAGTAGTGTCCTGCATTTGGGTTGACGTTGTGCCTGGACGTGGCAGATTCAGGGTTTGGGTGTGGCAGGCCCTTACGGAAGGAGGAATGTTTTTGTTTTGATGGTTTTGGATTGTTAGTAGGGTTTTGCTCAGAGAGAGCAGTTTGGGCTTGTGGGTGGCAACCCCAAGGTCCTGGGGGGTAGACCAGGACAAAAGGTGATTAGTTTCTCAAGGGTCATTTCTTTATACACGTTGGATAGTTTCTTTTGTTTTGTAAGGAAGGGGATGGTGTTGTATCCTAGTCTCAGTTTGAGTTACGTATGGTATGAGAGCTGTGGGTCTGTGAGTGGAGCTTGGAGTGTTGGTGTGAGGCATGGAAGGTTGTGAGTGAGAGGGTTCCAGGACTGACGGATGGGGACTAGCAGGGAGAGATCCAAGGGTAGAGGCCGCATACCACTGATCTCCTCTTCTCACCTTTCCTACTGAAGCTGTAACCAATAAAGAAGCTTTGTTTGTTTGTTTGTTTGTTTGTTTATTTATTTATAATGTGCACCATACTCCGGGGCATCAGGGCGTAGCAGAAAATAATATGTTCAACTTAGTTACAGGGTACATAGGTACATGGTATACATTAGGAATATACAAGAGCTTGGGCATACTACAAAGTACAGGAATATACAGTGTGAATTGAGTAGTCAAATACCACAGAATTAAGTCCGTATTGTGTATATTACATGATCAGATAGCATAGTATTGGGGTGAGCATGATACGGCAGTTCACATAAGAAAACACATAGAGGCGATTCAGTGAGCAGAGGGGTGGGTGTCGAGAGCAAGGTAATAGGGTAGTTAGTTATCATTCTTTTTTAGCCAGTTTGTCAGATTCAGTTTAAATTTAAAGAAGGGCTGGGGTTCTCTAATGTCAGGTGGTAAGGAATTCCACAGTTGCGCAGCCTTAACTGGGAAGCTATGTCCTCCTATAGTCGATAGTCTGAATCGTGGAACTTGGAGACAGTTCAAGTTGGCTGTTCTTGTAGGTCTGCGTGAGTTTTTTTTACAAATTCTATCCATAAGGTATTGCGGTGCGTTGTTGTTGAGGCACTTGTGAGTAAGGGAGGCAATCTTAAGTTGAATTTTATCAAAAGTAGATAACCATTTGTGTTCTCTTCTTAGAGAGGATATGTGTTCATTTCTGTTAATTTTAAGAGCTGCTCCGAGGGAATTATTCTGGAGAACCTGTATTTTATGGATAGTGTGTTTATTCGCTCCAATGTAGAGTGCATTACAGTAGTCCAATTTTGAGAGTATAAGGGCCCTGGCAAGTGTACGGCAGCTGTGGAGAGGAACTGTTTACTAGCTCTGATGAGTTTGCATGTGGCAGAGGCTAGGGAATTGACTTGTTTAGAGAAGTTCAAGGTGGTGTCTAGGTAAAAACCTTCAGGGTAATTCATAGAATTTCGCAGAAAAGTGTCGCAAGCGGCTGGCGCAGAGTATCCGCGTGCGATTGTCTGCGTCAGGCGCGTGCGCCAAAACCGATTTCCGCGCACAGCGTATTCATGGATTTCAGGCTCCCAAACCAGCCGTGGCGCAGAGTATCGCAGCGACCCTGCAGCAGCGCCAGTAACGCCCCCAAGAATGCCCTCGCGCAAGGAAAAGCCATCAAAATCGCTAAATCATTGCAAAGGGCTGCGCTAACCCTGGACCAGTTTACAGGGCTGCCAAACAAGGAACGCAAAGCGAGTAACGTTCATATCAGGGGTACGCGGGAAGTTTTACATGCGATTAGCCAGGGTACGTGCATGACAGGGGTACGCGTGAAGTTAAACACGCGATTAGCCAGGGTACGTGTATTACAGTGGTACGCGGGAATTTTCACATGCGATTTGGCTGGGTACATGTATGACAGGGGTACGCGTGAAGTTTTACACGTGATTAGCCAGGGTACGTGTATTACAGGGGTGCGCGGGAATAATCACACGCGATTTGGCTGTGTACGTGTATTACAGGGGTGCACGGGAATTATCACACGCAATTTGACTGGGTACGTGTATTACAGGGGTGCGCGGGAATAATCACACGCAATTAGGCTGGGTGGGTCCTCACAGGTGTTCCCTGTACACCCTCCACGGCCCCTGCAGGCAGCCCACAAAACAGGGGACTACCCTGCACACCTGCTCATGTTTCCCACCCCCACCCCCCCAGCAGTGTGGGGCACCCTCCACCAGGCCCCCACCCATGTCTCCCACCACCCCCACCCCCCAGCCACCATGGGCAGCCTCCACCAGGCCCCCACTCATGTCTCCCACCCACCCCCACCCCCCAGCCACCATGGGCAGCCTCCACCAGGCCCCCACTCATGTCCCCTATCACCCCCACCCCCCAGCAGTGAAGGGCAGCCTCCACCAGGCCCACACTCATGTCTACCACCACCCCACCCCCCCTGCCACCATGGGCAGCCTCAACCAGGCCCCCACTCATGTCTCCCACCCACCCCCACCCCCAGCCACCATGGGCAGCCTCCACCAGGCCCCCACTCATGTCTCCCACCACCCCCACCCCCCAGCCACCATGGGCAGCCTCCACCAGGCCCCCACGCATGTCTCCCACCCACCCCCACCCCCCAGCCACCATGGGCAGCCTCCACCAGGCCCCCACTCATGTCTCCCACCACCCCCACCCCCCAGCCACCATGGGCAGCCTCCACCAGGCCCCCAGTCATGTCTCCCACCCACCCCCACCCCCCAGCCACCATGGGCAGCCTCCACCAGGCCCCCACACATGTCTCCCACCACCCCCACCCCCCAGCCACCATGGGCAGCCTCCACCAGGCCCCCACTCATGTCTCCCACCCACCCCCACCCCCCAGCCACCATGGGCAGCCTCCACCAGGCCCCCACTCATGTCTCCCACCACCCCCACCCACCAGCCACCATGGGCAGCCCCCACTAGGCCCCCACTCATGTCCCCTATCACCGCCACCCCCCAGCCACCATGGGCAGCCCCCACCAGGCCCCCACTCATGTCTAACACCCACCCCCACCCACCAGCCACCATGGGCAGCCTCCACCAGGCCCCCACTCATGTCTCCCACCACCCGCACCACCCCAGCAGTGTGGGGCACCCTCCACCAGGCCCCCACCCATGTCTCCCACCACCCCCACCCCCCAGCCACCATGGGCAGCCCCCACCAGGCCCCCACTCATGTCTCCCACCCACCCCCACCCCCCAGCCACCATGGGCAGCCCCCACCAGGCCCCCACTCATGTCTCCCATCCACCCCCACCCCCCAGACACCATGGGCAGCCCCCACCAGGCCTCCACTCATGTCCCCTATCACCCCCACCCCCAGCCACCATGGGCAGCCCCCACCAGGCCCCCACTCATGTCTCCCACCACCCCCACCCACCAGCCACAATGGGCAGCCCCCACCAGGCCCCCACTCATGTCTCCCACGCACCCCCCCAGCCACCATTGGCAGCCCCCACCAGGCCCCCACTCATGTCCCCTATCACCCCCACCCCCCAGCCACCATGGGCAGCCCCCACCAGGCCCCCACTCATGTCTCCCACCCACCCCCCCAGCCACCATGGGCAGCCCCACCAGGCTCCCACCCATGTCCCCTATCACCCCCACCCCCCAGCAGTGCAGGGGCAGCCTCCACCAGGCCCCCACTCATGTCTCCCACCACCCCCACCCCCCAGCCACCATGGGCAGCCTCCACCAGGTCCCCACTCATTTCCCCTATCACCCCCAGCCACCATGGGCAGCCCCCACCAGGCCCCCACTCATGTCTCCCACCCACCCCCTCCCCCCAGCCACCATGGGCAGCCTCCACCAGGTCCCCACTCATGTCTCCCACCACCCCCACCCCCCAGCCACCATGGGCAGCCTCCACCAGGCCCCCACTCATGTCTCCCACCACCCCCACCCCCCCAGCAGTGTGGGGCACCCTCCACCAGGCCCCCACCCCTGTCTCCCACCACCCCACCCCCCAGCCACCATGGGCAGCCCCCACCAGGCCCCCACTCATGTCTCCCACCCCTCCCACCCCCCCAGCAGTGTGGGGCAGCCCCCACCAGGCCCCCACTCATGTCTCCTATCACCCCCACCCCCCAGCCACCATGGGCAGCCCCCACCAGGCCCCCACTCCTGCTCCCACCACCCCCACCCACCAGCCACCATGGGCAGCCCCCACCAGGCCCCCACTCATGTCCCCTATCACCCCCACCCCCCAGCCACCATGGGCAGCCCCCACCAGGCCCCCACTCATGTCTCCCACCCACCCCACCCCCAGCCACCATTGGCAGCCTCCACCAGGCCCCCACTCATGTACCCTATCACCCCCACCCCCCCGCCTCCATGGGCAGCCCCCACCAGGATCCCAATCATGTCTCCCACCCACCCCCACACCCCAGCCACCATGGGCAGCCTCCACCAGGCCCCCACTCATGTCTCCCACCACCCCACCCCCCAGCAGTGCAGGGGCAGCCTCCACCAGGCCCCCACCCATGTCTACCACCACCCCCACCCCCCAGCCACCATGGGCAGCCTCCACCAGGCCCCCACTCATGTCTCCCACCACCCCCACACCCCCAGCAGTGTGGGGCACCCTCCACCAGGCCCCCACTCATGTCTCCCACCACCCCCACCCACCAGCCACCATGGGCAGCCCCCACCAGGCCCCCACTCATGTCCGCTATCACCCCCACCCCCCAGCCACCATGGGCAGCCCCCACCAGGCCCCCACTCATGTCTCCCACCCACCCCCACCCCCCAGCCACCATGGGCAGCCCCCACCAGGCCCCCACTCATGTCCCCTATCACCCCCACCCCCCAGCAGTGCAGGGGCAGCCTCCACCAGGCCCCCACTCATGTCTCCCACCACCCCCACCCCCCAGCCACCATGGGCAGCCTCCACCAGGCCCCCACTCATGTTCCCACCACCCCCACCCACCAGCCACCATGGGCAGCCTCTAGCAGGCCCCCACTCATGTCTCCCACCCACCCCCACCCCCAGCCACAATGGGCAGCCTCCACCAGGCCCCCACTCATGTCTCCCACCACCCCCACCCCCCAGCCACCATGGGCAGCCTCCACCAGGCCCCCACTCATGTCTCCCACACACCCCCACCCCCCAGCCACCATGGGCAGCCCCCAGCAGGCCCCCACTCATGTCCCCTATCACCCCCATCCCCCAGCCACCAGGGGCAGCCCCCACCAGGCCCCCACTCATGTCTCCCACCCACCCCCCAGCCACCATGGGCAGCCCCCACCAGGCCCCCACTCATGTCTCCCACCACCCCCACCCACCAGCCACCATGGGCAGCCGCCACCAGGCCCCCACTCATGTCCCCTATCACCCCCACCCCCCAGCCACCAGGGGCAGCCCCCACCAGGCCCCCACTCATGTCTCCCACCCACCCCCCAGCCACCATGGGCAGCCCCCACCAGGCCCCCACTCATGTCTCCCACCACCCCCACCCACCAGCCACCATGGGCAGCCCCCACCAGGCCCCCACTCATGTCCCCTATCACCCCCACTCCCCAGCAGTGCAGGGGCAGCCTCCACCAGGCCCCCACTCATGTCTCCCACCACCCCCACCCCCCAGCCACCATGGGCAGCCTCCACCAGGCCCCCACTCATGTCTCCCACCACCCCCACCCACCAGCCACCATGGGCAGCCCCCACCAGGGCCCCCACTCATGTCCCCCTGCCCACAGGCCCTGACAATCCTCAAGCATGGGCCTCATGGCCAGCCACCACAGCCGAAAGATACAACCAAGTATTACATGCTCCCATGATACTACTCCAATGGAAACAATGTAAATCAACACATGTGTCTAACACACACACAATGGTTGCAAGTGAACCTGAAAACCCATATCATGACATGCATGAAAACAATGAGATGAAACCACACATTGAAGAATGAAAAAATCCAAATAATGTATTAATAACAACAGTAATGGCAAACAAAATTAAACAAAATACACAAGTAAAAAAAACAAAATTAAGCTGGCTGTCCCTTTTCAAATTCAAATCAATAAATGATAATCCAAAAAAATTACTTCCAAAGTTCAACTCCATAAAAAGGAAATGAAGGGAAAAAAGAAATAGAAAACACTTGCTCCATGGGAAAAAATATTCATAGTAAAAAAAATGTCCAAATCCAAAGTCCAACTATGTACAAAGTATTCAGGGTCCATCATCCCAACAGAAGAAATAAAACCTACCAAAAACCTATCTAAAAGGGGACTATATACAAAAGGTGGAGCAGTGTCCGTCGACTCCAAATAAAAATAAACTATAAAGGAACCCTATCACTAAATAACTATATACAATGGTGGAGGGCCAGTCCAGCGGCTCACTTAGTGGTGTTCCGGGCCAGGGCATCATCGAACTCCTCGAACTCCTCGTCTATGTCCCGGAGGCGGCCTGTTCCATGGCCCCGAGGGTCAGCAGGGACGTCGACATGTTCACCTCCAACTCCCTGCGGATTGCCTCGAGGCATCGTGAGCCGCGCCTCTTCCGCCCGCCGCCGCTCCGCATCTATGGCGTGGCCCAACCGCTGCCACATGGAAGACACTTCCCGTCCAGGGTCCTCCTGCGCTCTGGCCAGAGCCTGCCCCTCCGATGTTGAAGGCCCCGAGCTATCGTGGCTCCCAACTACAGCCTCCTGCTGCTGCAGCTGCTGCTGACAATGTGCCCTGTCCGATGGTGCCTGCACATCCTCCTCCAGCTGGGGTGCAGTCGTTGATGTGGCCACCCCTGCTGGACGTCCGACTCTCGACTGTGGCAGGGATCTGTTGTCCACCAGCCTGGCCGCACGGTTGGAGGCAGCTCCACAGGGCACCCAGGTGACACATGGGTGGGAAGATGGCATGTAGGACGACTGGGGCATAGGGGGTTCCATGAAGGAGGGGCGTCGGAACAAGATCCAGGAAACTGGAGGAATCCAGCCCTGGTGAGCTGTCCCAGTGGGTAAACGCAGTCAACGAGCCATGCGAGAAGACGTGCAGACTCATCATGAAAAGACTGCAGGTCAGCTCGCATGGCCCGTTGACGCAACGCCACCCCACCCTGGACAGGCTCAACCTGGTGCAGGATAGCCACATCCGCAGGGAGAGGAAGGCCAGGTGTTGTAAGCCAACCCCCTCCCTGAGAACGGATCTGGAGGTAGGCATCCCCGCTGGTGCAAGATGATGCAGTGACAGGAGCACCTCCGCGGCGGCCTGTTCTGCCTCCTGTCCCAGATCCTGCACTGCACCACTAGCACCAGTGGAATCCCCACCTCCAGACCCCGCCTCTGTCGCATGCACGGCCTCCTCCTCCTCCAAACCCCCCACCAACCTGGATGACTCCGTGCCATCTTCCTCCGTTGGGCCCTGTGGGGTCCCAGCTGCCCCTTCTGCTGCCGAGGAGTCCAACTCCAACCTCCGCCTCTTGGACCTCCCCTCGGCAGCTGCGGCCTGGGACACGGCACCGGACTCCTCACTCCCCAACGAGATCAGAACCTGGGAGGGGATCCGGGCCTTGCGTCTCCGGCTGGTGGTGCAACCCCTGCCGCTGTGCTCCACAGCACCTTCTCCGCCCTCTTCATCAGTTGACGCTGCAGACAGGGAGAAAGAAAACACAGGCATCAGGGCACTGTCCAATGGACTCATACACACATGACAGTCAGACATGAGTGGCATTGGTAAACCTCAGACATGGCATCACAATCCCCAACACACATGTCATTTCAAACTGCACACATGAGCCATACCACAGCCATATTGCAACAGCCAGCACCATCCATTCACATACAACAGCATGAGCAGCCAAAGGTCATCCAAACATCACATGCAACATAGGGAGTACACTACACATGCACACACACCACCAAACTTGCATGCATGTGTACACCTCCACCAACTGTCGCAGTGTTCCGATCGACATCCATGTCACACCTGACAATCATTCCTCCACATCCTGTGCCATGCAAGCCCACACACACAAGCACCATCCATGTGTCACACATGAGACCCCTCGCATGTGTCACCCTCACGGCCCTGTAAACACCCCCTACTTGCCCACATAAAAATACATGTTCAACCTGCACACTCCTGGCACACCACAAGCACAGCTTACAATCAGTATGCATGTACACTTACCGCTGGACTCCAGACGGGTCTGCCTCTCAAGGACCTGGACGTGGAGCGCTGGGGATATGCGTTCCAGGACCCTCATCTGATCTTCCGACAAGTGGCCCCGGCGCCCCTTAGCATCCGCTGCCTTCAGGAGGCGCCGGGCCTTCTTGAGGGTCCTGGACCTGAAGTCCTCCCAGCGCTTCCTGACACGTTCATAGTCGCGGACTGCCACCTCCTCCGCGTTGATGGCAGTCACGATGTCCATCCAGATCCAAGTCCGTCCTTCCTTGTCGGCGCGCAACCTTCCGAAGAGGGCATCATACTGCCCCAGGACATGCTCCACCAGGACACCAATTTCGGTGGCAGTGAAGCTGGTGCCCCTCTGCCTCCTTGGCCGGGGGTTGCCACTGGTGCCAGATGTTGCAGTGCCCGACATGGCAATCCCAGAGGCAGGAGTGGGTGGGAAACTGGGTCCTGGGGCTGGGCTGTGGGGCGATGGAAAATCAGTCGGGAGTCTTCGGTTCCAGCAGGGGTGGTCACAGCAACAGCACCCCTGGCTGATGTGCAGGCAGCAAATGTCAGGGCACGTGGGCAGCAGGCAGTCAGGCAGCAGCAGATGGCAGGTGGGAGTGTGCTCAGGGCTCTGGGGGGCAGTAATTCGGCCTTCTGGTGTGTGAACGCGTGGCCAGCTTGATACGGAGTGATTTTGCACGTGAAAATCCAGCGCGTCTGCGTGTAATTCGAGGAAAGGCCCTTAGCGCGTAAGCGCATCAGCACACGTCTGTACATTCATTGGCCCAAAGGCCACCAGCGCATGCGCGTCTATGAAGTCACGTGCACGTTCAATATGGCACACGTTTGAAATGTTGCGTGTTAAAAAAATGAAAGACACGTCCGACTGTCAAAGCGTGTAATTGGTGGAAATGGCCTTAGCGTGTACACACGGAAGTGACAAAGCGTGTAAATGGTGGAAATGGCCCTAGCCCGTACACGCGGAAGTGACAAAGCGTGTAATTGGTGGAAATGGCCCTAGCGCGTACACGCGGAAGTGACGCTGGACGTGTGGGCCTGCATAAAAGGTACGTGTAGAACACCATTTCCTTGTACGTGCTTTTCGTGGAGAGCGAGTGGGTGAAATCCGTACTTCTTGTCGTTTCACACGCAATTTACTTCACGGCGTTTCAAGTTCGTACTCCCTGTTACCTCTGACAGCTTTTTCTCTTTTTCTCTTTTTCTGGTTTTCCTGGGCCTGTTCCCTCAAACAGCGTTCCCTTCTACTGTTGTCCTGTCTCCTCAGACAGAGTACAATTCTTCTTTTGGCGGGGGTGTTGCCAACGCGCACACGCGCTTCTTTTTCACGCTCTTTTTCCTGGCCGACGGTGAGTCACGCACATATCTAACATATGTGCTTGACCCGTGTGCGCCTACCCCTTCAGAGGTCAATCTAGGCTGCGTGTGACACGCATACGTTCATTCTTGTGTTACTGGGTGCCACAGCGTAGTGCAGGGTTTTTTTTCCGCACACGTGGTCTAGGAGGGGTTGCGTGCACATCATCTCCCTTTTATGGGCTTCCTGTGCGTTGCGTGACCCGTCATCTTTCCCCAGGGGTCACATTCAGCCTTGCTAGAGCACTAGGGTACAATTACCATCTGGTACCCAACCCCTTTAACCCACAATTGCCCAGGACAATAGTTTACAGCCACTCCCATACGCACATTAACATCAGTGCCATGGTTGGGAGGCGAGGAATCCGTAAGGGTGGCAAAGGTGGACGAGCCACAAGTGGTGGCCGTGGTGGATCCGGTAGGGGACGTGGTCGTTACTTGCAGGGTGACCCTGTCCCCCATGTGTGGAGGACCAGTCAAGGGCACCCATAATCCCCCCCGCCCCACCTGGTTGAGGCTGATGTGGCTGACACCATCCATGCTCAGCCCTTGTTGGACCAGCCCATTGTGGCACCAGACCTGGCTGACTCCATGGCTGACTTCCAGGTCAGTAGGCCTATGACACGTGCGCTGGTGCACGTTGATGTCATCAGGCCACGTGGATCAGGGGCAGCAAGGTCACTGCTGCCCCAAGTAGGCATTGTGGAGAGGCTGCAGGGGCAGCTGCGGCTCCATCCACCCCAGCTCTCACACACCCAGCCAGGACAGTGTCGGTCCTAGTCCATCCTGCTGACATTCCCCCTGACACCATTACACTTGAGCCAATGCCTGCACCAACTCCCATGTTGAGTGTGCAATCCCACACTCCTGATACAGAGTCCACCAGGGCTCCTGCCCCTAGTGTCCAGAGCGGCGTAGGACACTCAGGATCACCACCACCTTCCAAGCGGAAGAGGAAGAGTGCTCGTCCGGCACAGGCTGATGCCCCAGACACGGCTACTCAGTCCGGCCCGTCGAGGAAGCCCAGCTTCACGGATGCCGAACTGAATGCACTTGTCGAGTATGTGTCCGCACATGATAACGAAATGGTCATTGTTGCAGGATCCAAGACCACACCTGCACAACGCCAGGCACACTGGCAGACCGTTGCAGACATCGTAAGTGCCCTTGGAATCGTGAGGCGCACAGCCAATGATTGCTATAAGCGCTGGAATGACCTAAAGCGCAGGGCAAAGAATAAGCTGGCCTCAAGTCATGCCGCAACTCTAGTGACTGGAGGTGGGTCTCCAGTAGAAGACATGGAACTCACTCCACATGAGTCAGTCGCTGGGACCTACGTCACGGAGGAACAGATCCAAGGCGTGGGAGATCTGCCTGATTATGAGGCATTGTCCGGTGAGTGCACATGCATGTGTGTGTCATCCATGTGCATGGTGTGTGTGTGAGGGCTTCTGTTTGTGTGCCAGGTGAGGGTGTGTGCACCTGAGTCGTTTGGGTCACCCATGTGCTTCATGCAATACATTCTGCGCAGCAGCATTTGGCCATAGCAGTATCCCTTCTGCCAACAGTAGACATCTAGCCCAACAACACGCCAGTTGCCCTTGAAGTGTCACCTTGCCACAACATTGTTGCTTATTTTTCTCTGTTCATGCAGGCAGATTGTTTGCATTCCACCACTTTTACTAGGCATTTATCAGTCCTCTAGTCACATGCCTGACATGGCTATGGTAAAGTGGAGTGACTTTGTTACCTGGATATCATTTGTTTAGACATGTCCCTGTGCAATCGGACCATTGTGGACTGGCAGCTCCAGGTGAAAAATCAGACCTGTTTGAATTAGAAAAGCTATTACATGAGGGAACTGGACTAAATGAATAAGTGCTGCACTCCTCTCCATCTTCACTCAATAGCAATGGTAAATGCCATCTGTGTGATGGCATGTGTATTTCACCTGGCAATCACAGGCCAATGTGATCCTGGGCCAGCAGATCAGAGGGGGAATGCAGTCCTGCAGCCTCAGGCAGTGCCGGCACAATGTGTGATGCCACTGCCAGGCAGCATGCAGAAAATGTGTTCATCTTCCATCTTGGTGTCATCAGTGTGTGCCATTTGCCTACCCTTCATATGCAGTGAGGTTGCATGCATGGGAGGGTTTTAGTCCTGTGGGACATGTGTCAATCAAGTACTGGTTCTGTTGCTTCTCAGCCCTCATTGTGTGCCATGGTGCTAATGCCTGTTTCCATTTGTTTGCTTTTATGTCTTTGCAGGGGAAGACACACCTGATACTGCTGGGGTTGTGGAGATGGTGCAGACCCAGGAGGGGTCTGAGGGCTGACCGACCACCAGTGAGGGACGTGGTGTGGTGGTGGGTGAGAACCCACAACGGCTGCAGGTTGTGCTTTCAAGGGGTGTCTCTGGCTGCACCTCCCCCGAGCTGTACTCAGGTGTTGATTCGGATGATGAGACCTACGTGCCGTCGCAGGTGAGTGTTCCTGGGAGGGATTCTGTTCTGTCCCACCCATCTGCACCAGGGTCAGAACCCTCAATGAGGATGTCAGTGTTGGCAGCTACGCCTTTGGTGGTTACGGATGCAGGGTCACACTCCGCGACATCTGATCCTGTTCCTGGGCCAGCAGATCAGAGGGGGAATGCAGTCCTGCAGCCTCAGACAGTGCCGGCACAGCAAGGCGCAGTTCGCCTTGCCCCAGACAGGTGTGGTGCCCGCCGACGTGGTGGCCGTACGCCACCTGGCAATACCGCATGGGAGCAATCCATTTACGGTATGGCAACCCAACAGGCAGCATCATCAGAGATGATGGCTCAGGCCATGGATAGGGTGGCCACTTCCATTGTCCCCCCCGAAAGGCTGATGGAGCGACTACAGCAGGCAACCGACTCCATCTGCCAGTCACACAGGGAGGACATGTTGGCGTCCAACAGGGACAGGCGGGCGGCACTGGCGACTCTGCAGGAAGCCATCTCCATGGAGTCCCAGGGCCACAGGGAAGCCCTGAGGCTGGAACTCTTTCACCTCAGGACGACTCTTGTTGAGCTTGAGGCTTCAACAAACCGAAGGACAGAACAGCAGCTGGAGCGTCTCACCCGTACGCTCTCAGCTGAGATGCAGGCTACTAGGGCGGAGGTCCGGGCATCCCGTGAGTTGTTGCATGGGGACCTCCGCACACTCATCCTCCAGAACGAGACCTATCACACCCGCATGCTTGCAGCCATGGAGGAACAGACTAGGGCCTTGCGTGGGCTGCCTCCCATAGTGCCACCACCTCCGGATGCAGCTGCACAGGGTGATAATAGCGACAGCAGTGATACTCCCACAATAGGGTAGCCGTGTGGGCCATGAGCCCATGGAGGTGTTTTTTTTTTCGCAAGATCCACACAGGTGGGTTTTGGTGTGCACCCTGTCCTCGGACCTCCTGGGTGGCATCCCCAACCCCCCCGGGCCCATTAATGGCCATTTTTGATTTTTCTTTTTTTTTTTGAGACAGTGTGTTGCCTTGTGTGGCTCCCGTGGGCATACGCTGCATTGTGGCTGGGCACATGCAGGCTTGTCATGTATTTGGTTCAGATGCTTGGGTTTTTGTCACACACACCCCTCCTGCTTCCCGTTTCCATGGGCTTGCAAAGGGTGTGCCCAAGTGGCATTGACGTACATGGTGACATTGGACTCCCACTACATGTGTGGGTAGTCTAGTCAATACTGTGTATACATTCCTAGTGCATATTGCTGTTGTGTTGTACACTGCATGTTGCATTGATGTGTAACTCATCATCCATGTCTACCTCCTAATTTGCAGGTCCTTTCCTCATGTGTACAAAAGGCCCTCTACTTTGGAGATGGGGTCCATGTTGGCAGCAGTGCACCGACAACTCTACATGGCGGCAACACTGTACATTTGGAAGTGGTGGGAGTGCAGGCATTTCCAGGTGGTGAGACTACTGATTCCTTACATTCGTAATGTCATGTTGATGGTAGTTTTGAGGGTCAGTAGCTGATAAGTGTTATTGCTAAATACCTGCTCAAGTGTGTTGTTGGTCTTGCATTACTGTGAGCATTTCAGGTGTAGCGAGTTTCAATTAGGGACACTGTACTTTGTGACACTTGTGTCATGTTGTGGGGATTACTTTGTTTACCTGCACATAGCATGACATGGCACGGTGTGTCGTGTGGCGGTGCTGGGGATGGGTTGGGTGACATGGCACTGTCCTCATGTTGCATTTTGCAAGTGGGTATTCATTTTAGCTGCATGAATGTGTTTTTTCATGAAACTGCATTGGTGGTGTCTGTGTAGGTAGGGATGCACACATTGTAACACTTCCAGGTGAACAATCTCAGGCTGATATGGTTTTGACGGTTGATTCTCCAGACATTCAGGATCAGTGTCAGGTTGAGTCATCATTGATTGTCAGATGGTATGTGCCAGGGCAGTGTGCAATCCACAGGGGTATGATTTCTATGTGAAGTAATTAGCCACTAGCTGTGTACGGGCTGCCTCCCCCTGTGCCCTTTCCCCTCCCATGCGCAGCGGGCGTGCATGTGGTTGGGGATGTGGGGGCACTACCATGTCCACGGCTAGGCCCCGGCGTGTTGCAACATTGTGCAGGACACATGCTGCCACTATGATCCTGCACACTACTGGGGGAGCGTATAACAGCTGCCCGCCAGAACGGTCAAGGGAGCGAAAGCGTGACTTAAGCACTCTGAATGTGTGCTCCACTATGCCCCGGGTTACAATGTGGGCTGTGTTATATCTTACCTCGGGTGGCGTGGTGGGGTTCTGAATTGGCGTCATCATGTGGGGGCTGAGAGGGTAGGCACTGTCCCCTGTGGAGGTGGTGATGGGTATCATTGGTGGGGTTGTGACCTTGCTCAGTATCTGACATGCATGCATGTGCACTGGCATTCATACTCACCAAGCAGCCATGTATCGCCATGCCGCCCAGCTTCTAGGTCCCGGCTTAGGGTGGACATTCGGTAAATGAAGCTGTCGTGGGTGGACCCGGGATAGTTGCCATATACTGAGGTGATGATTCCCTTGGCATTACATACTACCTGCACGTTGATGGAATGCCAGTGCTTGCAGTTCCTATAGATGTGCTCAGATGCCCTGGGGGGACGTAGAGCCACATGGGTGCAGTCGATGGCACCTAGCACTTTGGGGAATCGTGCCACACCGTAAAAATCCAGGGCGGCAGCATGCCTTTCTGCAGGTGTTCTGGGCAGGTATATGTGCCTGCGGGCTGATGGGCGTGCAGTGATGATGTTCAAGACCTGGTGTAGGCAGCGTGACTGCGTGGCCTGTGACACCCCACCCACTATGGCACTTGTCCGCTGAAATGATCCAGTGGCTAAGAAGTGCAGTACATTGAGGACCTTCTCCAGGGGGCTGAGTGCTTGGGAGCACAGGGTGGGTGATGTGAAGTCATCCTCCCACTCACTCACCAGGTCCAGTATTATGTATGGTGGAAACCTGTACCTCCCATACACCTGGTCATCAGGCATCCCGAAAAGGCTGGTTCTGGGTGTGAAAATTCTGGCCCTGACTATCCTCCTCCTCCTCCTTTGGTAGCCCACGGCCACTGCTGCTAGGAACGGTATATTCATCCTGGCGTCTGAGCTTGTTAGTTTTTTGCATGCAAATTTATGCGTCGCGGGTCGACGTATGCCTGCTTCCTACTGGCGTACGTGTTTCTTTGCGCGTGTTGTAGGCGAGCGTGTGAAACTTCCCGCGCACCCCTGAAATCCAGTACCCAGGCCAATAGCGTGTGGAAATTTCCGCGCACCCCGGAATACACGTTTGCTGATGTACTCGCGTGTGTAAGTGCCCGCGCACCCCTGAAATACAAGTACATAGGCCAATCGCGTGTACGCGCACTTTTGTCCAATTACACACGATGACACTCTGACGTGCAGTCTTTCCACGTGTGCTCCAGCATCACATGCTATGAGGGAAACACCCGTGCGGGTCACGTCACAGACGCGCTTACGCGCTGAGGGCCTTTGGTCCAATAGAATCGCGTATGCGTGCTGACGCGCTTACGCGCTAAGGGCCTTTCCTCGAATTTCACGCTGACGTGCAGGATTTTCACGTGCCGAATCACTCCGTATCAAGCTGGCCAGGCGAAAACACACAGAAGACCGCGCTCCTGCCCAGAAGGCCGAATTACTGCCCCCCAGTGCCCCGAGCAGCCTCCCACGTGCCATCTGCTGCTGCCTGCCTGCCTGCTGCCACCGTGCCCTGCCATTTGGTGCCTGCACATCAGCCATCTGCAGGGGTCCAGTTGCTGTGTCCACCCCTGCTGGAACAGAAGACTCCCGACTGGGATAACATCGCTCCACAGCCCAGCCCCAGGACCCAGTTGCCCACCCACTCCTCCCTCTGGGGTTGCCATGACGGGCACTTCAACATCTGGCACCAGTGGCAACCCGAGGCCAGAGGGGCAGAGGGGCACCAGCTTCACTGCCACCGAAGTTGGTGTCCTGGTGGAGCATGTTGTCATGAGCACTGCTCCCGAGAAGCCAAGTCAAGCCCAGCATCCCCGGAAGCAGGCTCACGACCCTCGTCCCCGGCTCCAGCAAACCCCTATTGGGGCCCTTTGGACCATGTCCTGGCGCCTCTGGCGCCAGGCTCATAAGGAACCTCAGTCCCGGCGCCAGGGGCGCCGGGCTCATAATTCTTGCAAAGGTGCTTGGGTGGACCTACCTGTAGCAGACCATGCTGCATACTCACCTTTGCAAATGCTGGCAGGATGAAGTCCCCAGCCTTCTGCTGGGAGGAACTATTCCCTGAACTGGGACTACTTTCTTACCTGGGTGGGGCTGGTGCCACTCCTTAGCTCTGGAACACAGGAACTCTTTTACCTGGGCGAGGCTGAGGAAGAAGATACCCAATCACTCCAACACTATTTAAACTACACCCGATTGGGAAAACGTGCTTCGCATTATTCTGCATCTGCAGCAGGACGCTCACCGAGTCAGCTCCAGCATTCCAGTGACATCTCCAGCTTCAGCTCAGCAACCTGTGGAAGAAAGACACGAGAACTATACTTAGCATCCAGGAATCCAGACACCGGCAGAACCTGCAAGCAAAAGAAACATAAGGTTAGCAAGTTGCAACACGTTCGAGCAGCGCTCGCTTACCTGATCCATCTGTGCTTTCACAGATTCTTCGCGGCCTTCTCTTCAGCAGCCTAACGCACCTGTAAAGACAAAGAACATTATTAAGTAGGAATCGGGTGAAGGCGGCCGCATTTACTTTTCTTACCTGCTTTTGTGCACGTATTACGATCTCTTCAACCGCAGCAGCACGGCACCTGCAAACAAGAAAAGACATTATTTAAGTGCCATTAAAGACTGCAAGAAAGCCTAACACTTACGTGTTTCCCCGCGTGCATCCGCGACTGGGAAAACGCCCGCAAGTTCCCGACACCTGCAAATAAGAAAAGAACATTGTTAGAGGTGCTATACTAAGGTCACAGATCATTATACTCACGTACTTCGCACGTGCAACGGCAACGGACGAACAACACCCGCAACATCTCAAGACCTGAAAACAGAAAACAAGGGACATTATTGAGGTGTCATTGAAATTCCCATACCTACGTACTACCGCACGTGTCGCGCTCTCAGTGACCACGCCCTCAGCATCCAGGCACCTGAAAAAGACAATGCAAAGACTTCATTAAAGGTGCCCATCTGTTTAAGACTATAAACTCTTTATACCTACTGGCATCCGCTCATGCAGTAACGGCGGCATCACCTTTTGGCATCTCAGCACCTGTGCCACTTCTAATGCCACGAAACACTTTGAGGACCTCCAGTGACGTAACTGGAACCCACGCACCCCTGCATAAGTCTCAGGATGGAGAGCCCAGCATTTATACGCCTAAGGTGAGAGCTCACCAGGACATTGGACTTTCGGAGAGTTGGCGATTAGTGAGGAGGAAGTCCAGCCAAACGGTCATTAACCCTTTTTTCTTCCGCCTGCAGAAACCTTACCCTGCAAGTCAGACGGTCAATAAGAGGAAGCCCAGTCCAGAGAGTCATCCGAGCTCTATGCTTCTCAATTGAAGAGACTATAACAGTTTAGCCGGGACCAGCGCCTCCGTGGGAATCAGGTGAGCGTTACACATGTCCTGGGGCAGTATGATGCCCTCTTTGGATCGTCCCGCGCCAGCAAGGAAGGATGGGAGAGGATCTAGGCCGACTGTGTGGAGGGGTGGCAACCCGCGACGTCCAGAAGATCAAGAAGCGCTGGGAGGACTTGAGGCCCAGGACCCTCATGAAGGCCCGGCGCCTCGTGGAGGGGGGCCGGGGCTGCATGAGTTCCATCCAGATGAGGGTCCTGGAACGCGTACGCCCAACGCTCCACGCCAGGATCCTTGAGAGGGAGACCCGTCTGGAGTTGAGCGGTAAGTGGCCAAGCATTGCTGTGTGAGACAGGGCATGTTGCGGTGTGCTGGTTGTCTGATACTTGCCTGTAAGTGTGACAGGCCATGTAAGCATGTATGTGTGCAGGGACATCATGGTAATGCATGTGCGACCGGTGATGTGTGAACCACATGGTTGTTGCATGTGTTTAAATGCGACATGGGGAGCCCTATGCAGATTTTACACATGAGAGCATGCCAGTCTCTGTTCCTGGACATGGGTGGGGGTGAGGGATGGGTGCTGATGCCAGGTACATATATGGTAACCATGTCTGTGTGCCTGACCTGCGTGTCTGTGACTTGTGAATGCCATGGATGCATGACACATGTGTGTGACAATGCACAGATTCACTGATGCAGCCTAGTTACCCTTGTATCCACTGTGTTTGGGGTGTTTGAGGCCAGATGGATGTGACTGAGGTGAAGTGTGCGCATGTGATAGGCATGACCTATGATGCATGTGAGTTCCATATCATTGTATGTTTCAAGAGTCCATTGGACATGTATGGAAATGTCCATGGCATGCACCATGCCTGTTACTGTGTGTGTTTTGCCTGGACTGACCCATGTGTTGTGGAGGGACATGATGGAAGTGTACTTTGACAGTGGTACTCATCCGCTATTGCTTCCTGTCTAGGGGACCATTGTACAGTACCCTGATGCTTGTGTTCTATGTCTCCCTCTACGCAGCGGCTAGTGAAGAAGAGGGCAGAGACGGCGCTGTGGAGCAAGGCGGTGGGGATGCCCCCACGGCTGCAGCGGAAGGGGTGGGTGAGCCCCCACAGGGGCCTGCTACGGCGGAAGACAGTGAGGAGCCATCCAGGTTGGTGGTTTCCACAGAGGAGGAGGAGGCCGCCACTGAGGCACACATGGGGCCTGGTGGGGGCATCCCTGCTGGTGCAAGTGGTGCAGTCCAGGGGCAGGGGCAGGAGACAGCACAGGTCACCGTGGAGGGGCCTGTGCATGTCGCTGTCCCTGACCTTTGAGTGCACCACCATGCACCAGCAGGAATGCTCCGTCCCAGGCCCGTCCGCAGGTAGAGGTGATGTCCATGTCACCTGACTCCCCTCCACCTGTGGACGAGGGGACCCGTGGCCGTATGGAGAAGGTCCTGATTGGGGTCGCGATGCGCGCGGGTGCAATTTGTGATGACGTGCGTGCTTCCCATGAGGAGCACGCACATCATCACGAAGAGCACCGTGCCGACATGGCCCAATTGGGATCTTCCATGTTCGGGGGTTTCCTGCATGTGTCGGCCAATCTGGCGGCCCTCTCCTCTTCTGTGGAGGCTATAAGCCAGTCGTTCTCCTTGCCGTCTTCCGGCCCAGATGCCACCAGGGCCCCCTGTGGACCTGCCCTGACCAATGCAGCCAGCTCAGTGGGGATCCCATCCCTGCCACAGTCGGGAGTCGGAGGTCCAGCAGGGGTGGACACCACAGCAACTGTACCCCAGCAGATGGAGGATGTGCCGGCATCATCAGGCAGGGCATGTGCACAACGGCGTCGGTGGATTCCATCAGCCTGGATGCCGTCGTGCAGGCAGAGGCAGTTGCGTCGGAGGCAGCAGCAGAGTCAACGTGGGAGGCATCATGGCTCGGGGCCATCAACATCGGAGGGGCAAGCATCGGCCGGAGGGCAGGAGGACCCAGGACAGGAAGTGTCTTCCGTGTGGCTGCGGTTGGGCCAGCAGATAGGTGCGGAGCGGCGGCGGGTGGAAGAAGCACGGCTCACGATGGTCAGGGTGGAGAACTCCATGCGGAGGGCCCTGAGGCGGGCCGAGTGCCTCGAGGCAATCCGTAGGGGGTTGGAGGAGCAGATGGCGTCGTCCCTGCGGACCCTCGGGGCCATGGAACAGGACCGCCTCCGGGACATAGACGAGGAGTTTGATGATGCCCTGGCCCGGAACACCACGGAGTGAGCCGCTGGACTTGCCCGCCGCCTTTGTATATAGTTCTTTAGTTTTAGGTTTCCTTTGTTTCTTCTTATGATTTGGAGTCGATGGACACTGCTCCACTTTTTGTATATAGTTGCATTTTAGTTAGGGTTTTTTGTAGGTTTCCTTTGTTCAGTTGGGCTCATGGACCCTAGGATGTTTTGTACATAGTTCTTCATTGGATTGTTTTTTTTTTTTATTTTATTTATTCACCATGGAGCAATGGTCTTTGCATTTATTTTTCTCTCTCGGATTGATTTTATTTTTAATGTGACTTTGGACAACATTTTTTTGGATTTGGATTTGTAGTTTTGATTTTTTTGGACGGACACGCAGCTTATCTTTTTTCATTGCCATTGTAGTTTGTTTCATTTCATTTGCATTACATTTTTTTTAATACAATTTTGTTTTCATACTTCACTGTGTGGTATCATCTCATTGGTTTCATGCATGTCATGTTGGGTGTTTTCCCATTCAATTGCAACCATTGTGTGTGACGGACATGGGGTCATTTGCTTTATGAACATTGGGGGTGTAACATGTAATTTCCATTTCCATGTGGGTGAATGGGTTACTTGGTAGGGCCTTTTGGCTGTGGAGGCTGACCATAACACACATGATTGGGGATTGTGAGGACCTGGGTGCAGGGGGACATGAGTGGGGGCCTGGTGGAGGGTGCCCTGCACTGCTGGGGGGTGGGGGTGCAGGGGGACATGAGTTGGACATGAGTGGGGGCCTGGTGGAGGGTGCCCTGCACTGCTCGGGGGTGGGGGTGCAGGGGGACATGAGTGGGGGCCTGGTGGGGGCTTCCCATGGTGGCTGGGGGGTGGGGGTGGTGGGAGACATGAGTGGGGGCCTGGTGGAGGCTGCCCCTGCACTGCTGGGGGGTGGGGGTGATAGGGGACATGAGTGGGGGCCTGGTGGGGGATGCCCATGGTGGCTGGGGGTGGGGGTGGTGGGAGACATGGGTGGGGGCCTGGTGGGGGCTGCCCATGGTGGCTGGGGGGTGGGGGTCGTGGGAGACATGAGTGGGGGCCTGGTGGAGGGTGCCCTGCACTGCTGGGGGGTGGGGGTGGTGGGAGACATGAGTGGGGGCCTGGTGGAGGGTGCCCCTGGATGCTGGGGTGTGGGGGTGCAGGGGGACATGAGTGGGGGCCTGGTGGAGGGTGCCCCTGGATGCTGGGTGGTGGGGGTGATAGGGGACGTGAGTGGGGGCCTGGTGGGGGTGACCTGCACTGCTGGGGGGTGGGGGTGGTGGGAGACATGAGTGGGGGCCTGGTGGAGGGTGCCCCTGGATGCTGGGGGGTGGGGGTGCAGGGGGACATGAGTTGGACATGAGTGGGGGCCTGGTGGAGGGTGCCCTGGATGCTGGGGGGTGGGGGTGCAGGGGGACATGAGGTGGACATGAGTGGGGGCCTGGTGGAGGGTGCCCTGCACTGCTGGGGGGTGGGGGTGCAGGGGGCCATGAGTGGGGGCCTGGTGGAGGGAGCCCCTGGATGCTGGGGGGTGGGGGTGATAGGGGACATGAGTGGGGGCCTGGTGGAGGATGCCCCACACTGCTGGGGGGTGGGGGTGTTGGGTGACATGAGCAGGTGTGCAGGGTAGTCCCCTGTGGTGACGGCTGCTTGCAGGGGCCGTGGAGGGTGTACAGGGAATACCTGGGAGCACACAGCCAAATCGCGTGTTGAATTTCCCGCGTACCCCTGAAATACACGTACCCAGCCAAATCGCGTGTGGAAATTCCCGCGCACGTACCCGGCCAAATTGCGTGTGGGACTTCCCGCGCACCCCTGAGATCCACGTACCCAGCCAAATCGCGTGTGGAAATTCCGGCGCACGTACCCAGCCAAATCGCGTGTGGAACTTCCCGCGCACCCCTGAAATCCACGTACCCTGCCAAATCGCGTGTGAGACTTCCCGCGCACCCCTGAGATCCACGTACCCAGCCAAGTCACGTGTGGAAATTCCCGCGCACGTACCCGGCCAAATCACGTGTGGAACTTCCCACGCACCCCTGAAATCCACGTACCCTGCCAAATCGCGTGTGAGACTTCCCGCGCACCCCTGAGATCCACGTACCCAGCCAAGTCGCGTGTGGAAATTCCCACGCAAGTACCCGGCCAAATCGCGTGTGGAACTTCCCGCACACCCCTGAAATCCACATACCCTGCCAAATCGCGTGTGAAAGTTCCTGCGCACCCCGCAATACACGCACACGTTATTTTTCAGTCAGCGGGTGTCCGTGTTTGTGGGTACCCCTTTGCACGTCATTTGTCCTGGAGGGCCACAGTATAGGACATTCACCATAGCTGTATGTAGCTGCTATTTGTTGGTGCACCTTTTGGCGCACATTTATTACAGGTGCAGAGACGCTACCGCCTGCTTTCTTGTGGCGGTCGTGTTTGTGCCTGTGCGCTGGTTTGACCGTGCGCTTTTTTGCCCTATTCGATTCCATGAATACGTGTTGTTAGCGAGCGTGTGGGCGTTCCGCGCACTTGCACCCTATACTTCCCCCGTGACGCCCACATTTTGGCAAGTTGTTCCCCATTCCGAGTGTTACGCCCCGTGTTCCGCCTACTTTTGTTGTGTGCGCCGCGCTATGTCCGATTTTCGCTGTGGCCTGTGCGATTTTCGCTGTGACCTGGCGCACGCCGTTAGATGGCCTGTTCGCCAACGTGCGCCGCGCACTTTTTTAGCACACATCCGATGGTTTTCTCACGCACGGCCTTCCATGAATCGATGGGCGCTGCTTTTCGTGCGATTTTTGCACTTGCACTGCGATTTTCACTATTCCACTGCGAATCGCACGTTTTTGGCCACTTGCGCCGCGCTAATTATTCCATGAATCGGCCTACTAGTGTCTCCACTTCCTTAGCTACTTTTATGTTATTGCCATCAATAGCAAAGTTGGCATAATCAGGGCTAAGTTTGGATATTTAGGTTGGGGTGTCTAAGATAATAAGCTCAGTTTTGTCGTCGTTCAGGCATAACCCATGAGTGGCCATCCATGCCTGAATGATACTGTAGATTCTATTCACTAAGGCCAGATCCACGGTGTAATCTCCTGAAAGCGGAAGGAGGATCTGGGTATCATCTGCGTAGTTCGTGTAGGCGATACCCAGATGGTCCATTTCGTCGAAGAGGGGATTAGTGAATACGTTGTAGAGTGTGGATGACACACAAGATCCCTGCGGTATGCCACATGTTATAGGGATCGGGTCTGCTGAGGCTGAGGGAGAAAAGACTCTCATGGTCCGGTTACTCAGAAAGGACTTGATCCAGGTTATGGCGTCCTATGAGAAGTGGGCTGCGGAGTCTAGGTGGTTACATAGAACTGTATGGTCAACCAAGTCGAAAGCAGCCGAGAGGTCTAGCAGGAGGAGTAAGGCTGCTTGGCCTTTATCTCTACACTCATCTATTTGGGCCTTGAGATCAATTAGGGCCGTCTCCGTACCATGTTGAGGGCGGAATCCAAATTGACGAGATCCGAGTAGGTGGTTAGATTCCAGGAAATTCTGTATTTGAATATATGCCACTTTGTCTAAAATTTTTTGAAGAAATGGCACGGTTGTGATAGGCCTGTTTGTGGGAATGGCCGGGTCAAGGGTTTGCTTCTTTAATAGTGGCAGTACCCAAGATTCCTTCAAGTTGTTCGGGACGGAGCCTGTGGTGAATGAGGAGTTGATAAGTTTGGTTATGAAGGGGGAGAGTTCTCTCGCAGCATCCTTAATGAGTTGTGCCGGGCATTGGTCACCTTTGTAATTGGACGGTTTAAGTCCCAATATGACCTTTTCCACCTCGATGATCGATACTTTAGAGAAGCTCAAGCGTACTTCTTGATCAGGATGTGGTGGGGAACTGTACTCGGAGGGGTTTGAGGCGTTAGAGATGCTTTCTTGAGTGCAATTTTAGTTTTTAGGTTGGCGACTTTATTTGTTAGGGCATGTTCGATACTGGAGCACCATTTTTTGTCTTTGGTACAGTATTCTTGTGGTAAATGGGAGTTTCTAGTTCCTTTAGAATACTAAACAATTCTTTGGCACTAGATTTAGATTGAGAGATTCTGTTGTAGTAGGTCTCCTGTTTGGCTAATATGATGTCTTTCTGGTATTGGGTTGAGGACTTGCTTAGTTTGAGTTTATTTTCAACTGATGGGGAAAGTCTCCAAATGGTTTTGAGCTTTCTTTTGAGTAGCCTGAGGTTTTTTAGATGAGGGGTGAACCAGGAGTTAAGATGTTTTTTAGGTTGGCTGTTCCTTAGTTAGATCGGTGCGATCAGGTCGAGGGTTGAGTTCATAACTTTGTTATATTGTTTGACTAGCGAATTTGGGTCCATGTTATCTGAGGCCAACTTAAGTTTGGGGATTAAGTGGGGCAGCAGTTTTTTTTTCAGTTGTCATAAGTTTTTTGTTCCTCGTAGGCACAGGTGGGGCGAGTGAGGCCTGACCCGTAGCTAGGTTATTTGTCAATGTGAACAGTAGGAGATGGTGGTCAGTCCAGATCTGAGGTATAATATCCGTGATCTTTACTTTGCAGTTATATTCTACTATCCAGTCGAGAATTTGACCTTTGTTATGCGTGGGTAAGTTAACTTTCTGGGAAAAACCCAACTCTTTTAGAGTCATGGCAGTGGCAGTTGAGTGAATATCTTTAGTGCCATTATAACCTAAGTTAAAATCACCTATCACTAGGGATTGAGAGGTATTTTTTAGGTTATTGGACAGGGTTGTGGAGATATCTTCCACGAAGGTTCCGATGGGGCCTGGTGGTCTATAGATGAGAAAGATGTTTAATGTTTGTGAATTGGCAGTGGCCAATTTAACCGTGAGGCATTCACAGGATTTCATAGTGGGGTGTGACAATTCTCATGTCTAAAGTGGACTTGGTTATAATTGCTATTCCACCACCTCGAGAAGAGTGTCTGTCTGCTCGCAGGATTGTATACATTTGTAAACTTGGCTCTCTGGTGGTTCCTGTGTATCCTGCCTGTATGTTGATACCACCAGAAGATACATCATAGAACCAGATGAAATAGCCTTTATTCTTTCCTTTTACTCTCTGTGGGTCATTACAAGTTGGGCGGTGTGGGTTAAATGCGGCATTATTACCATATACCACTGCATTACCGCACTGCCCAACTATGAGGTGGGCGGAAAGTTGAAGGATTCACCTCCAGCTATGAGCTGGAGGTAAATTCGTCGACTTTCCTCCCGTTTTTGGGCAGAATTACCTCAGAAGAATTAGTTCTGCTGAAAATGCCACATTGAGTCTTATGGACTCAGAGAAATGGGGACTTACACCGCCACCGCCACTTGTAATCTGGCGGTGATACCGCCGGACCAAGTGGCAGTACCAGTAATTCCGTTGGGTGATATTCCACCGGCTTTAGTGCACAATTACTGGTCATGTACCCACTGCAATTGGCAATGTTTCCATGCATGCCTGTACAGTACACATACACATACAAGTACACACTAAACATGTGTATGTGTTTTAGAAGTATCAGAAAGAGACCTGAAAGTGAACATTTATTTCTCATTATGGATAGTGGGAACATATTTCCTTGTCCTTATGTTAGGTTGCAACAATATGATATGATATGACATTTATGGCATTTATAACGCACCTATACACAAGTATTTCCATGTGATGACCATTATTTGTGTATGCTCACATTACAGTCGTTAAAAAATGAAACTTCACTTTCTTTCCCCCAGTAAGGTTGTCTTTGTTTAGGGAGGGTGTTGGAAGAATGAAACTGGTTATACATTTTACAAAATTATTGGACCTTTGGTTTTCTCTATGGGGCCCACACAGGTCCTTCCAATAGAAACAAAAGGCATGCTTTATAGTTGTGAGTTGAACACTGTCATGGCCCTGTCAGGGGAGGGAAAGGGGAGCCTGACCCCTGCCCTGGTATGGTGCCTGAGTGGGGGACCCCTTCCAGCCCCTCCTTACCTGGAGATTTGGCGGCGATGCCAAAGGAGACCCCTGCTGCAACTGCAGCAGCCCTGCAGATGTAGCAGCGGTGGGACGCAGGATGGACACTGCGTCCAAAGTCGTGGGTGTGTGCAAGCTGGTCCGGCACAGGAACCTTCCACTAGATGCAGTGGGATTCGATGGCCACCTCAGAGAGAGAGGTGCATGGCTCCGGCAGCAGGCAGCTGCTGGTGCTCGCACAACCAGGAAATCGCCCACTAAACCCACAGGGAAAATATTTAATACAAATAAAGGCCTTACCGAAGCCATATAAGTGACCCACTAGTCCACCAGGGATATTAAAAAACAACCCATAGGACAAGGCAGAACCGTCTCTTGGTGTCTCATCCCCACCATTTATCCCCCCCACTAAACCATAAGGGTTTATAATATTTAACGTAATATAATGTAATTTAATGTCATTTAATGTAATGTAAAGTGGTCTTGTGTAGCGCTCTTCTGCTAATAATGTTGGCCTTGCTGTGCATGGCTCTGTAAGAAAAGAGAGCAGAGTGTGTTAGTCAGATAGCAAGAAGGCAGCTACAGTAACCTTTGATGTTGATGGATGTAGGTCAGAAGTACCTGGTACCTGTGTGTCGATATGAAAATCCAAAAGCTGTTTGTGGTTTGTACCGACTGGGCAGGTTAGCCATATGGGAATCCCCGGGAATGTGGAGTGAAAAAATTAACAGCATGGTTATTGGTTGAAGATGGATAGGGTTTAAATCTGTTAAGTACACTAGATTCAGGAGGTCGTCTGTAGGAATGTGTGAGGTGTACGGATGCAAGATTTTTGTAATGAGGCGTTAGTGGAGGGATGAGGGGGTGGAGAGTGGGGGCAAGGGTGTTGTCACTTCATTGCTCCTGGTGGTAGATTTCACTGAGATTAAAGGTGTGTACCAGTGCCACACAGGAGAGGTTCCATGATTCAACTTGGTTTGCCACAGATGGTAGTGCTGAGAGTTTCTAAAAATGCTTACCGCGAATTAGCACAAATGTTTCTGGTGCACAGTTTTTAGTCGGTTGCTATTCGTTTTAATTTCTTTCAAAGTGGTTTCTGAAAGTCAGGTGGTTCTGCTCCAGGTGGAAAGGTTTGGGTAGGGTGTTCCATAGATGTGTGGCTAGAACTGAAAAAGAGGATCCTCCTTGCTGTTTTTTGTTGAAGTTAGGGGCCTAGTTCTAGTGCAGCATTTCTGGACCTAAGTGTTCTGGCAGGAGTGTAGTGTTGAAATTTACTTTTGAAGGAGGAAGGGCCCACTCCATGAAATGCACACTTTTTTGATAAGTAGCCAGTGGAGAGTATGAAATGCTAGCGTAATTTGTTCAAACCTCTTAATTCTGAAAACTATTCTTGCCGCTGCATTGGACTCTTTGAAGTTTCCTGATTCGGCAATCTGGGAGTCTGAGATAGAGGGTCTTTGCTATTCTAGTTTGCATAGTATTAGAGAAATGATGGACATGGCCCTGTGGGTGAATCTTAAGTATGAAACACATTTGCAGCTGATAGAAACAGCTTCTGAGAATGGTTTTGACCCGTGGACCAAGAGTGAGGGTGTTGTCCATTTACATTTCAAGATTTCTTATCATGGTTGACAGGCTTAGGCTGGATCCCAGCTCGTCAGGCCAACGGATTGTGGTGGAGTTAGAACCTGTAAGATTATAGAGCCTCAGCTCTGTTTTGCTAGGATTTAGTTTAAGTCTGTTTGCTGTTATCCATGCGTGCATCGGTGAAAGACAGTTTTTAATATCTGCAGTGTTTGGTGATGAGTGATTCACAAATGTGTGTGTCATCGCATAGTTGTAACAGGAGATACCAGATTTATTGATTATGTCAAGTAGGGGTGCCATGTAGATGTTGAAAAGTAGAGGTAACAGTACTCTGCAGGTGCGTGGGCGAGGCCAGGAATTATAGGTGCCCAAGATTGTGGTTTCTGTTCTACCCATGAGGAAGGAGGTGATCCAATATGGAGCTGATTCTTTCATAACAATCTCTCCAGTCTTGCTGCTGAGATGTCTAGCAGGATGAGCGCAATCTCTGAGTTTTCACTCATACTTTTTTAAGTATGATGGCGCACAGAGCCAATTCTGTGCTAATAGAAGTTCTAAAGCCATGCTGTGCCTCATTCAGGAGTCGATTTGTTTCAATGAAGTCCCGAAGTTGGCGATATATACATTTTTCCAGACGCTTCCCAATGAAAGTCATATTAGATATGGGGTGATAGCTAGCTGGGTCATATGGGTTTGCTCGGGGCTATTTGAGCAAAGATCTGATGTATGCAGATTTCAAATGAAAGTTCTTAACTGTTTGGAACAAGATTTCACTAAGGACTGGTACATGGTACAGATTGAAAACAGGACACGACTTCCTGAAGAAAGGGGCTAGGCTTACAAGCCCTTATGAAGCCTTGCAAGACATGCCTCTGTCACACCGCCTGGAGTATGGAAAGTGATTGGATAGGGTAAGTAACCAATCCGGGGAGTATGTGGGGTATTTAAGGCAGTGTGTAGAAATGGTTGAGTGTGGGTTAGTTGGGTGAGGTTAGGAGGTGGTGGAGGAAATCCGAGTACCAGAGAAGGTGAGTGCAGAAGGATTGAAAGGCTATTGGAGAAAGGGGGTCTCTGGAGTGATTGTGTGTGACAGTAAGGAGTGAGTGAATCAGCGTAGGGAGGAGGTAGTTTTAGTAGGAGGTAGTGATATATGTAGTGAGAGTAGCAGAATAGCAGTTAGTGGGAGAGGTAGTAAGTAGTTGTAGTGGTAGCGGCCATGAAAAGTAAGACTGGAAGTAGAAGAGGTATTAGAGCTGTAGCAACAAGGTGGTAGTGCAAGTAGAGTGGAAGCAGTGATAGAGAGACGTAGTAGTGGTAGAAGAGAATGGGAGTAATGAGTAAGGAGTACTGATATGAAAAGAGAGGTAATCGTAGTAGCTGAGGAATAGTAGAGGCCAGGAGGAAGGAGGGAGGAATAAATACATTGAAAGGACGGTATTGGCAGTGGTGAGGAGAGGAATAGGGAAAGAGAAGACATGGTAACATCAAAGGGTGGAGGTAGGTGGGAAGAGAACATCTTAGAGACAAATCTTGTGAAGGGCCATGTACGAGCAGATGTGGGACAAGTGAGACTGACACCGGGCGAAAGAAGGTACCATTCATAACTTCCTAGAAGGCTACGCAGGCTAGGTCAGGGAAAACTAGGAGGCCACTAGGGAGTCAGTTAGCCATTGTTTTAAGGGAGCCACTATTAGAACAAAGAAGAGAGAGTCAGAGAGGTGTTCCCTTTCAGTGTTACTGATAGCCCATTACCGATGCCTGGGGTTTGGAGGTGGAAGACCAGAGAAAAGTAGACAGAGATGGATGGCCTTAATGACAAACCTCCCATAAGAACCAGTAGACCCTAAGGACCTTTCAGGAAATCAACAGCCATCCTGTCTGTAAACATTCTCAATAAACCCATTTGGACTGTCTGATAGCATTGAGGTGGTTATTTGTGGTGGGCACTGGCACACAGCATTGACTAAACATCCAGTCATCCACACCATCAGTTACAACCTAGCTGATATTGTAAAAGCAAAGAAATATCGAAGCTGAGTACCACAAATGAAATACACCAAACACGGGCTATAAAGATTCACAGATCTTTATTTTACTGTACAGTTTACAAAGAAACAGATAGCTATCTGGCTCTCAACACCCCGCAATGAGTACCAGCCCATCAAAGAGAGGAGAGAATGATGCTGGACATCTAAACATTCGTGCTTTTATACAATTTCAGAAATATTGTCCAGCCCCTCTGAATGTTAATGATTTGTGGTCTAGAGTTCGTGCCTAGTTCACATACAGCTCATACAATAATATGCAAAAGGACTACACAGATTTGCGTTTCCATGAAGGCACAATGGTGGTGTATGTTCTCGGATCCCGTGGTAAGCCTTGTTCTACATCTCCGCACAATGCAGTTCGGCCTGAGTATACACTCGAGGTTTGTTCTTCATTATCCCAACTTTTATACAGGGATGAGTCCTATGTGCGCAGACAATACTTAGTTGACAGTTCATATGGAGCGCAAGGTCTCTTTACCTAGTCTAAACAGTCGGCTCTCGGACAGCCTAAACATTAACAGGACTCAAAGGTTGGGAGGCTTGCTTGCAAGTTGAAAACACAATCCACCATTTTAGAACAGAGAATCGTACAAAACAGAAATCAAAATGGCGGATGAAACTTAAAATGCGGCGAAGTTGATCCAAAATCGGAACTTTGTAACGCGGTTTTGTGTGTAAAGCAATTGGGTTTAGGCCAATATAACTATAGGGAGGCAATATATATTTTCCATTTCACAAACCCTCCTTTTGGCCTAAGCCAATAGCTCACTAAATATATTCACTTTACTCACAACTCCACGCTTCAATGTCCATACATCCTAAATAATATTCATCAGACACATTGTTTGTCATTGGATCTTTAACGGTGATGTCTTCATCGCCACAAATGAAATAACGGAATCATCTACATATGGAGGTCTGTTCCCACTAATCAAATTCACAATATTGGTACAACCCTTAAAAATACCCATTGGCTGAGAACCATCTCTCTGTATGTAGAATGAAACAGAACAGGGGCTGTGATTGATAACGCAGAGAAGCGGACGTAGCATCCCGGTTGCCTACAGGTGCCACCCCAAAAAGAAATTAAGGACTAGAAAGGTCTAGTATTCTACAAAAAGAGGCCTGAATAAAGCAACGTTAAGCTTGTTCTTCTTTACAAAAAGAGGGCATCCAAGTGGCGTCAGAACTAGCCCTTAAACTCATTTAAGTTAGTGCCATCGAAAATTCCCTGAGATGCTATCATTCACATAACCAAAGAATAATGCCCTTAGAGAGGCGTAGCATACAGTAGTTTTTAAAGCAAAGGATCAATATACCTGCCTCACCCTTTTCCAACTATCATAACAAAGGCAAACATATCCATTAATTAATTGTAGTCAAAATTATGTGACTTACATTCATAATAAACAGAAGTGTCTTGTTATAATAACCCTGTCTGTGTTGGGAATCCCTAGGGGATAGAGTGTGCAGATGCACGAAAGAAGAAGACATAATAGAAACATTTATCAACGGGCATCAAAGTTTTCAATCGATGCACCCCCTTTCAATATACCAAAACCTAAAAGCAATCAATACTGTAAGACTGGTTAACACAATTACAAGAAAACAATACGTCCTCGCGGACTATGTATTTGATTGTCCAATGTCCTTGTTAGCCACACAATCAAACAATTGCTCTGTACGAGTAGAGATAACGACAGGAATTGTTCCGCACAGCTCCGAAAAGTTCTTGCGAAAAACACCATAGTCCGTTTGCTGGTGATCTCTTTATCACGTGATTTCTTAGTCTTTCCCAGTCCCCAGCCACCTACTTTTCCTTAAATGCAAAAAAGAGTGGCAAAGGACAAGCTCTGTGGTTGCTCCTCTGTGGGCACAGCTGTGCTGTGCAGTAAACCTAGCTCCGTGGACGCAGATTGTACCTTGTGACTCCTGGTACCGTGTGATCTGCGAACAGTGCTTCGTTGCTTCCTGATAGAAGTGTTGAAAATAAGGGAAAGATTGCTCGAGAAAGATTCAAAGACAAAGCAGCTGTCTCCCCAGGCCCCACGGGCTTAGGAAGTTTCCCCGACGCACCCTTGATGTCATTCAAGATTGCTTGATCCTCAGAAACAGGGCAAGTAGTTTTTCTTCTTTTTCTTTTTGGTCAGATGACAAAAGAGCAAGGCATTTTCCTGTTGTGTGTCGATCCGATGTCCTTTTTCCCATCTACTCGTACCACTGTCTGTGTGGCCAATGGGACCTGGAGCAGTCCTCTTTGTGTGGTGCGAGACTGGATGCTCTCTTAAAGGACTTCGGGAGTACCCATCTACTTGGTTGAATCCTGTGACCTGGCCCCTCGTACTTAACTGGGAGGGCTTCTCGCACCTGTTGATGAATCAAATACATGTTTTGAGTTAACTGGTTACAGCATTTAGTAAGAAGCAAATACTCCACACATTTTTAATACTCTATGTTTTTGTCTTATTTATTTATTTATTTATATATAGCGCACCAGGCCCAGGGGCTACCGGGCGCATCACTTAGTTACAGCAAGATAAATACAAACAGGCAGTACTTACAGAATGACAGGTATATTACAAGCTATGCAAGCAAAGATAATACAAAATAATAAGAGGGCAAGCAGGTATATACAAGGTAAGTCTGAGTAAAAGTTAAGCAGTGAGTCCAGTGTTAGATGTCTTGGGAGGACAACCAAGTTTTGGTAAGGTGTTTGAATCTCAGGAAGGAGGGTTCTGCTCTGAGCTCATTGGGGAGTGAGTTCCATAGCTTAGCTGCCATGATGGGGAAGCTGGTTCCACCTGATCTTTGGAGATTAAAGCGAGAGATGACAAGGCAGTTGGCTTGGGCCATTCTGCGGGGTCTAGTGGAACTGTTGAGGGCAAATCTGTTGGCCAGGTAGCAAGGGGCTTGGTTATGGAGGCATTTATGGGTAAGAGTCAGGGATTTCAAAGAAATTCGGTGTAGGATTGAAAGCCAGTGGAGGTTACGTCTAGTGTCAGCTATATGTTGGCGCCTGGGTATGTTAAGGGCCGCTCTGATCGCATTGTTTTGTGCAATTTGTAGCTTGTTTAAGTTACAACGATTAGTGCCTAGGTACAGGGCGTTACAGTAATCAACCTTAGATAGTACAAGGGTCCTAGCCAGGGTCACGCAGTTGGCTGTAGAGAGAAAAGGGCGGCAAGCTGTAATAAGCTTACAGGTATAGGCCGCTGCGGACGAGACTGAGTTGGTTTGTCTAGACAGGGATAAGGTCGAGTCAATGTAGATCCCAAGGGTTTTTGTGTCCTTAGCAGTAGGGATAGTATTCCCATCGATGGTAAAGGACTTGAACGAGCCAAGCTTGGTGAGTTTTTGAGGCGAGCCAAGGATGAGGAGCTCTGTCTTTTCGTCATTTAGACAGAGTCCGTGTTGAGCCATCCACGCTTGGATGACCAGGTAGATGGCATTGATAGCGCGGGAGTCAGCAGTGTGGTCACCTGTGATAGGGATTAGTATCTGGGTGTCATCGGCGTAGTTGGTGTAAGTGACACCCAGATAGTCCAGAATATCGAATAAGGGTTTGATGAACACGTTATATAACGTGGGTGAAACACCTGATCCTTGTGGCAGGCCACAGGAGACAGGTGCTGGTAGGGCGGCTGCTAGTGGAGAGAACACGCGCATAGATCTGTTGTCTAGGAAGGACCTAATCCAGGTTGTAGCTTTGTCTGAGAAGTGAGCCGCAGATTTGAGGTGGTGGCAGAGAATTTCTTGGTTGACAAGATCAAAGGCTGCCGACAGGTCCAAAAGGAGTAATACCGCAAGTTTACCTTTGTCTTTTAGATCTTCGATCTGTGTTTTTAAATCAATAAGGGCCCTTTCAGTACCGTGGCGTGGGCGAAACCCAGATTGCCTAAGTCCCAGAAGTTTGTTTGATTCAAGGTAATCTTGGATTTGTAGATAGGCAGCTTCAAATACTTCAAATATTAACTGGCCTCCCCTCCGTGGTTTCATTCGGGGGGGATTCTAGTTCTAATCTGTGAGGTCGTCCATATGAAAAATAGAGCTATGAGTTAGTGTCCAATTACTTCGAATTGCTGAGATGTCTTGCGTTTACCCAGATAGGTTTTAATATTTTACGGATATTTCTAACACATGTGTAAATGGGACCACGAGCCATTGTGATCATGGAGGTGATATTTGTATCGGGTAGTGTCCTACTTCCCTTTGCACTCCCTACCCAATACCTTTCCCCATCCAAACTCGCTAAAAACAATAGCCCAGTATCTAAATTCTCTTGAAGTGGCATCAGCTTGAATATTCATTGCCAAACAATCCCTTCCTCTACTATACATATATTTGTAGTTTCTTTCCTGCCATACGATTCTAAATATAAATCAATAGAAGTCTGTTCAGCTATCCTGTCAGAAAAAGGGCGTTTCCTCTCCCTACATCATCTACTACCTTGTAATGTGCTATGCACTTCATGATTACTAATTTAGTAGGAAGCGCAAGTGCTGAGGATAGCTGAACTATCGGGGTACCATGTTGGATTTTTATTTTTATTTTTCCTATTTTTTGTGCGAGCTCAAGAAACCTTGTTCAACCCTCTGTCAACCCCAAGTTATGAACCACCCCAAAAGGTATACCAGTTATCTGTAAATATATTAACTGTACAACTTTCTAAAAGTTCACAAGCTTAAATTGGTGCAATAATCTCTGCGGCCTGCGCAAAGTTATGCAAAAGGTTTTCCTGGTTTCCATAATCTTGCTTAGTATAGTAAAGGCATAAACAATAGTGGAGGTACCAGCCGAAAGTTTTTAAAACAGGAGCCATTGAAAAACAGCTCCCCTTGCAGGTCGTTCAAAGGTGCATAATTTAAACCAATCCCACCTTTAATTTCTTTTTCTGCGGTAAAAAAGGCGGTCATGTGACATTTCGTTACCGCAAGTGATATCTTGCGGAAGAGAAATCAGTTCAGCCAAATTTAATACACAACAACTTTTAATTTGGATATGCGGTACAAATAAGATCAGTTCATATTTTGTTGATCGTGCGGAAGTAAGGTGTTGCGTTTTTTCCTGTTCTACTTCATAGAACGTCTACAGAGTGAGGTGTCATGCCAGGAAAAATATTATCTAGAACCATTCCCTAACTCTGCTTCAAGAATGGAGCAGCGGCAGTGACAGCTCTCAGATATCACAGCAAAAGTGTATGCAACAGGATCAAGTATGGAAGAAAAAATAACTGCACGGTCTATTCTCTCCTCCCCTCCATATTCCTGTATTAGCACAGCCAAAGCACATTCATCACATTCATGCACATACAACACAAACGACTTATCATACTTTGGTGTGACCAAAACTGGTACTGAACACAGTGCAGTCTTGAGCAGATCAAAATGCTTTCTGGTGTTCCAAGTTCTACGGCAATAACAAAGAAGTGCCCTTCTTTGTAAATGCTAACATTGGTTTTGGGACCCACTATCTACAGTAAGAAGCCATTCCTATAAAAAACTCTAACTTATTTCTGTGTATTTGAGACAGACATGCTAGAAATGCTTCTCATACTTTTATATTTAATTTATTCAGGCATCATCAATCATTTTCCCTCCTTTGACAGAAGATAGCCTAAAATAGGCGACCTCCTGTCAATAGTACTACATTTTTCCAAATGAAGCTTTATGTTTATGTTCTACTAGATGAATATGTACTAACACAGTACTCTCTTTGCAAACACCTTCCAAGTCTGTAGCTAAGAGAAGGTTGTCAATATACTACAAAAAATGTACAAGCGAAAGGCAACTCAAATGTATCGAACTGCCTTTTCAAAGCCCTACTATAAATGCTCAGACTCTCTGTGTACCCTGATGGTGCATGGGTGAATGTAAACGAACATCCCTCTAGGGTGAACACAAACAAATATCTACTATCCATGTATATGAGAATGCTAAAGAAGACATTCTTAAGATCCATAATACTAAAAGGAGTAGCAAAAGTTGAAATCATTGTCAGTATCATCGTTACATCAGGCTCAATTTGAATGTGTGGAACTACAATATCATTGACAGCACGTAAATCAAAAATGAAACGGAATAGAACCGCATTATCCCCTTTTCTAGTATTCTGGTAAAATCAGGCTATTGCACAAACTTGCTGCAATTTCCTCAATCATTCCACGATGTACAGAATCAGAACTTATACTCTTCAAAGCTTGCTCACCATCAACAGAAATCTTATACTATAGAATTTGTGGCAGCTTTACTCCAGGTTTCAAAACCATTTTATCAGAATCAATTTGTAAAATACCAACATCATTGTCATCAATTGCCCATACACACTCCGGAAAGTCACTAAATTCCGGCGGCAAAGCTCTAGTCAGAAACTGTGAGGTAGAAAATTGCTGTGGTGAAATCGTCAAACGCACTCCATCCGAAGAACAATGAAATGACCGCATTTTAATTCCTTCAACAGATTCAACCTCAACAAATTCTCTCCACAGTTTTTTTGTCAAAGCGAATGGACAATAATCCACGAATGGATCCAGTAAAATCAGTACCGGAAAAGAAATCAAACTAACCACTAGCGTACCAGAAAATTCTAAAAAACGTTATTCTGCCCTTGCAGTAAAATGTCTGGAACCCATGAATGATCAATGAAACACTTCTGTGCTCCCCTATCTATAAAAAATAGATGCTTCCTATTCCCCACCTTTATCTCATCATAGAGATTTCTTCAATTAACGGGAACAGGCACCGGTCCCAGACCGTGCTTCGGGCTAACCTAACAGAACAATATACCTTCGAAGGGAAGATCCTCAGAAAAATAGGCAGTAGAAGGGTTATCAAAAATATTTTTACTGTCTACATTAGATTGCTGGTTACCTTGCAAAAAGGACTGGGAATTTTTCACAAACTGGTTTCTACCAAGACCCCCCACCTCAGGGCGGCCTCTGGGTCGTTTACCCATGACACCATATGTTTTATTCGACCTCTGCTGTAGGATTGGGCATTGTGCTTGCCAATGACCCTCTCGTCTGCAATAAGCACATTGGTTCGCGTGTACAGGACCCAACAGCACATTTCCCTGTGGAACATACCATCCCCGAGACTGTGTACTACCACCTCTAGGCCCTCTAACTCTCTGTTGCAACAATACTTTAGTTTTCAGATCTCCTTTTTTCTTTTCAATCCTTTCTTTCTCATTATTGACTCGGTTCTCATAATACTGAGCCATATGCAACACTTCGGACTGCGATTTAGCTTGCCAAGCACTCGCGGAAGTCATAATTTGTGCTTGGATATCAGGCAACAATCCACGCACAAATTTGTCCACAAATGATCTTTTCCCAGACTTGGTGCTTAAATCCTATCCGCTAAAATCCCAAAATACCTGTCCAAATCAATCAGAGAATTAGGTGGCACCCTTAGATATTCCTTGGATATAAACAGTAAGTTTGTCCCAAACTATTCTTCTCTCGGGGATTTAAGGTTTTTAATTTTTTCGCTATTCTATCAGACAAAGTCAGTATCACCTGTGAAGGTTTCTCACCACTTTCCGTTCTCTCTCTTGTCTGACCAAACTATCCCATGCGTCACCCAACCCTGCTACACCATCTACAATCCTAATCTGTTACCACAAGTTAGCAGATAGGAGCGCGGAAAACAACAAATTTATATCACCCAAAGTGAAAACTGATGACTGCAAAACAGATTCTATTTCTTTATAGAACCATGTCGGCTTCTTCCTAATATCTGGAATGGACTGTCTAATTCTATTCACTTCCTGTCTTGGGAATGGGAGGTGAACAAACTATGATACATGATGTGCGTCAATAACATAGGCGGCAACGCTTGTTGCGCCATTAGCTGGAACCTCTTCTTTAGGGACAAACGTCATAAGGAACCTTTCTCACAGGTAACTGAGAAGTAGGTAACTCCGAACATTAGTTAAGAAGTGAAAATGCAAAAAAAGGTCATAGGAATAGTATCGGATGCAAGAAAGGGCTCCCTTATAGACAATCTTCGATTCTGCGGGACAACAAATCTCATTTTTATACACTCATCCTTCAGGTATTCTACCATTACCTGTAACACTTACCTCTGCATTTCTGGAGTATACTGACTATACGTAGCATATGCTTCTGTGGGAGACATCAACACATTCAAAAAATCCATCTAAACGCATCCCTTGTGCAAATTCGTGTTTCTTCACTCCTTGGTTTACAAGGAGGAAGGAACTGTTTCTGCGCATAAAAAGCATCCAAACTATCACCATCTATTTCATCATTCTGTCACCGTTCTAACTCCCTTCTTAACTCAAAACCCTCTCGACATGCCCATGTACTTTCTGCGCAGAATTCCTAGAATAGGCTAAAACGTTCAAATCCCTCAACCCTTGTGGAGCATCCACATCCGTCAATCTATTTGATATTTCAACTATATGTATCCCCATCCCCTTAATAAAAACATCCTGATCGGGTAATACTTTCTATAAAAGAGTTTTAACTGAGACAGTACTTTTTTTCGCTTTTCTCTATATATTGCTTAGCTCATGCATTCAAATCCTTTTTTATCTCTTCTCTTTGGAAATCATATCCTTTGTTACAACTTGTATCGGCTACAAGCTGAGCAAAACTGCTTGGGAAAGAAAGAGAGTAAACAAATCCTATACAAAAAACAGTGGAAATACTACTACTAGCAACAAAAGACAAATTCTCTGGAACAGTAACAGTTGGAAAAGGTAGAGATACCGGTAGAGAAACAACACTAGAAAACAAAGCAATAACTAGTGACGGAGGAATAACAGGAAGAACAGGAATTGCTATGGGAAAAAAGGAGCAACAGCAAGAAGAGGTAAAACAGCAGGAATAGGTACATAAGGAGGTGGTGCAGTGGCACCAGGCCTTCGTTCATTTAGGAGTTTATCAAATTAGTTAATCTAAGACATAAACATTTTTAGACAGATATATTCTTTATACACCCAGTTTTTTAAAGCACCTTATCTATGTTCCTAACAAACTCTGACTGTTTTTGTTGATCATAAATGATGGTTTTCTCCAGAATTTTAACATATGACGACATGCATGCTTCTATTTATTCTCAGGTTGCTACATAGCTTCTCTTTTCTAACTTTGAATTGCATTGAAAACACTGCAGGTCTAGCATTCAGGCAATCCTAAAATTGCTATTGACTGACCACTGAATTTCAGAAACATGTCTAGTTTGTTTGTGCCAAATATTATCGAATACTCTACTACCAAATGCCATTCTTACAGTTCATACACATGCCGGCGACCCCTCCTGTGGCGCCGGTCGGACAAATATCAAAGATTGTCTGTCTCTGGCAGACAATTTCTAAGGCATATCAGATTACCGTTGTTACCTGGCAATAATTGTGCTCGTGAGGACAATGCACCAAATCAAATATCAGGATACTTAGGAATCGGGGCACGACTCACCTGATCAAAGGACAAAGGGAGGTCCGATCGGATTACTAAGGACAACAAAGGTGCATTTCGGCAAAACTGCCCGCCTTGATATGTGGACCCTCGTCAAGATGCCGACTCGGATCGCGTGCTCACCGTCCAGGGATCGGATTGTGCAGTACTGTTGAGGTATCGCATCTCATCCAAAAAGGGGCCCCTTTTTCTCACCATCCGATCCCGGTCTGATAGCCGCCGCAACTCTTCAACGAGGTGGCATCAATCTTGAGGGTCCTATTCGGACGCCACCTGTAAAAGCAAAGAAATATTGTGGCTGAGTACCACAAATGAAATACACCAAACACGGGCTATAAAGATTCACAGATCTTTATTTTACTGTACAGTTTACAAAAAAACAGATAGCTATCTGGCTCTCAACACCCCGCAATGAGTGCCAGCCCGTCAAAGAGAGGAGAGAGTGCTGGACATATAAACATTCGTGCTTTTATACAATTTCAGAAATATTGTCCAGCCCCTCTACATGTTAATGATTCGTGGTCTAGAGTTCGTGCCTACGTCACATACAGCTCATACAATAATATGCAAACGGATTACACAGATTTGCGTTTCCATGAAGGCACAATGGTGGTGTATGTTCTCGGATCCCGCGGTAAGTCTTGTTCTACATCTCCACACAATGCAGTTTGGCCTGAGTATACACTCAAGGTTTGTTCTTCATTGTCCCAACGTTTATACAGGGATGAGTCCTATGTGCACAGACAATACTTAGTTGACAGTTCATATGGAGGGCAAGGTCTCCTTACTTAGTCTAAACAGTCGGCTCTCGGACAGCCTAAACATTAACAGGACTCAAAGGTCAAGAGGCTTGCTTGCAAGTTGAAAACACAATCCACCATTTTAGAACAGAGAATCGTACAAAACAGAAACAAAATGGCGGATGAATCTTAAAATGGTGGCAAAGTCGATCCAAAATCAGAACTTTGTAATGCGGTTTTCTGTGTAAAGCAATTGGGCTTAGACCAATATAAATATAGGGCGGCACTATATATTTTCAGTTTCACAATATGGTGAGAGGTTTCCCACTCTAACCCCATCTATGCCACCGTTCATGCTTTTAACACCGGTGATAAAACTTCCTAAAACGAGTGCTGCAAGTCTCACAAATGTTTTTTGAGAAAGTTCTAAAAGTTCCATTTGCTCCATTGGCCATTTCACAATGTCCGTGGATAACCATGAATCAAAATCTCAAACACCAACAAGTTTCAGAAGGCAATGTAAAAATTGAATATTGAGAAAAAATTGCAAACACATTAATATGTAGAAAAATATACAATTACTTGAAATATATATCTCTCAGTTTTAATTACATTTAAACAAAAACAGCGACAGTATTAACAATGTATAATTTAAAAAGTGATAATATTCAAGCATAATCTCAGTAAAATGTCACAAGATGTATCATAATGTGCAAAATATGAAACATATATTTTCATTTATTATTAAAAAACATGTAAAATAGATTTAATTATAATGTATATACACCATTTATAAATATAGTGACATCAAATTATTAAAATCACTTTAAAATTGCAAACAAATATTAAAATGTACAGGACAAGTAAATATATAATAAATACATTGTTAACTTATGTGTATGAGCTTTTAAACTGTTTAAAGCCAATGACTATGTTGGGTGGCCTGGCAAGGCTTGAGGCATGGCCAAAGGCCTTGCCACAAGCATTGTGGCCAGTGGGGTTTGCCAAATATGTGGCCAGTGGCCTAGGCAGTATTTATGGGACTAAAGTGGCCTGACAAAGCCCTTCCTCAAAGCAACATGGCAGCGGTCCATGGCTGTCATCAGTGTACTCTACATTTCAGTGATGTCACTAATGATGGAATAAATAATGTCAGAAGTGATATTACCTGTAATATCATCAGTGTGCTCATGGACTGTGTGCAATGGAGGATCGGTGTTAAGGTGGTATAGCTTCCAACATTTGCCAAATGTCAAGGATTTGGTTGCATTTAACCATCACCAGATGCATTGCTGGGGGGGACAGGGTACAAGGGGCCTATAGCCCCGGGCCTTTTGGTTGTAGCCCCGGATAGAAGCTCAGGGACTACAACCAAAGGCTAGCTAGCCCCAAGTCTTAACAGGCCTGACATTAGCGTATCCCCAGATCTGATCTTTTCAGACCTAGCAACACCCCTGACCATCACCTTAGGGTAACTTCAACAAAACATTTTTTTTCACTACATATGTTCCCTGCCACTTTGTACCAATTCATGTAGAAAGACCATGCCTTCTGCCATGGCCGCTAACCACGTTCTACATATTAGAATAAAACACTGCAGCCCACTGGCCAGGGATTCCCCTTTTGTTGTTTCCTCCTCTTTCATTCCCACAATATGTTCCCCTAAAAACTTCCTGCAGGAACATTACCCGAAACCCATTGCGCATAGTTCTCTTCCCACAAGAATGTGTCCCGCTCAAACGCATACAGCCCTATTTTACAATAAATGCCAAGGGCATGATGGGGACCACCAATGTTATCACTTACAGGGAAAAGCTTTAGTTAAGAGATAGCTAAACTGAAACAATTTATCAAAGCAAAACCCATGATATTGTGCGGGTGCTGCAAGTGACGAAAATCTTAACTCAGAGCCCCCCATCGATGCCATCCATATTCTCTTTTCTCATGTCATCTGTAACACCATGTATGTTATCATGGGTGCAGCAATGGGGATACTCTGAATTAAGTTTGATGCCCCTTCCAACACCTGCCGAATTGCATTGCTTTTGTTGCAATAAACGTAACTGTCTCTAAACGAAAATGTTATCACTGTTTATTAAAGGTTTTCTTTGCTTTATCATACCCCAACCGAAGTGGTAAATAACCATGGCCTCTGGCAACTTTGCAACAATTACAATAAATGTCACTGATCTATATACCCCCTAATAGTAAACAGAAATGTCGCACTGGCCGTAGCCCTGGACTATGGCAAGTGGTCACCGCCTTCAGCTTTGGCCCTTGCCACCTTGCACCAATTAGGGTGAAAGACCATGACCCAGTGGCCATGGCCAAACTGGCCATGACATTTGACCATGCCCCCATTCCCTTAAATAGTAAACAACCATGCCACAGTCACTTTGCACCAACTAGGGGGAAAGACCATGATTCACTGACTATGGCTTTTGTCCATGGCGAGTGTCCACAACCTATGGCCGTAGCCTGTATACCCTTTAGCAGTATTTAAACATGTTGCATTGGTACTTGCCCCTGCCATTTGGCACTTATTAGGGTGGTAGACCATGACACTGTGGCAGGCCTATGGCTCTGACCTGTAACCCCTTTAGAGGTCTGTCCGTATCTCCTGCCACTTTGTACCAATCTCTGTAAAATACCATGGCCCACTGGCCTTGTCCTTCTAAAATGGCCGCTTGTCACTTTCCACGCATTCGAACAAAATATTGTGTCCCACTGGCCAGCATTTGCCCTTTTTTGTTTCCTCCTCATTCAGTCCTCAGAGGATGTCCTGCTGGAACCCATTGCACAGTTCTCTTCCCATGGGTATGGGTCCCTCTGAAACACAAACAGCCCTATTTGTCACAAAAATGCCAATTGCATGCTGGGGATCACCACCGTCAACATGTTCTGTGGGGTCCACTGCATGCAATCATAAACGTTCACAAGTTGGAGGGGCAAGAAAAAGAATAAAAGCATTGATGTCATTTGGGGGTCAACAGGGTCGCAACTGAGATGACTGGTGACTCCCCTACAACCGCTGTCAGCGACTCTGCGACTTCTGGACAAGGATTACAGAGGCAGTTGAAAGTGAGCGTCCCCGAAAAAGGCATTTACAACTGCCCAGTGACAGTCAATGATGGACACACCCCAGATGGGAATGAGTCCAAGACCAAGTGCGGGTGAAGTCAAAAAGTAAAAGTTTATCCAAACCAATGTAGGGCAAGTAGAGAACTCTGCAAACTCCGAGAGTGCTCTGCCAAACATCAGCAAACATTCCCATTTTATTACAAAACCATGTCACCTATGACGTGGGAGCTAAGGGATACATGAATCGATGAGATTGGGCAGTGGGGAAGGGCACATATAGATAAGTATGGGCAAAGCTTCAGTATTGGTTAGGCTCCTTGAGGTTTCATGGTGATGCTTGTAGGTCAGCTGGACTCATCGGGGTGGAGCTCCGGTCAGATGATGGTTGATTGTTACCTCTTGATTACTCTAACATTTGCCCTTGTGGCTACACATACTCATTCAGTGTTAATTGTAATTCATGATGCCCTGTAAATCCTACAAATTGTTATTCTAACGTCCCAAGGAAAATAACACATATCTCTAATTGTGAATATTTCATCATCATAGGACATGCTATAATATAGGTGGGCTGCCGCATGAGTTCAGCTGGCTTATCAGGGGGCACATTCCAGGGATATAAAGTGGATGCTTAGCAGGGTTTCACTTATTGTTCCCGACTGCTGCTTTGAGGGTGCAGAGTGTGCGCTGCAGTGCTCTGCTCTCTCTCCCGACCCACATGTTTCCGTACTGAGCCCAAATTGCTACATTTGTTTAACACTCGAATGTGTGAAACATACAGCAAGAGCAGGCCCCCAGTGCTCTCTGCACTGCCATGATCCCATTATCAGCCCAGCAACTGACAGTTTTGTATGGACCTTGAAGCTGTTAGGAAAGAGTTTGGGGCTTGGAGAGGTGAGGCAGGCCTGGAACATGGGATGCCTGCTCTTGCTTTTACTGGCCGTGGGGCAAAGTGTTGGCCCAGGAGGACATACAGCAGAGCATGGCATTACCACAGCTATGGCAAACCAGCCTGGCTATAATCTCAAGCAGGTAACGGCTTTCAATTGCTTTGTTCCCATTGGTGATATGGTTTATTTTGCATTTTTGCCTGGGAGTCATTCCTAGTGTAAACTACAAATAAGTTTGCTAGGCGAAAGCGCTGTCAGAACGGCAATTGGCGGGCATTGCCCTTAGTGGGGCCCCCTTCCAGCCCAACTAAAAAGAGGGGGGACTGACCTGGTGGCCAGAGAGGCGGTATATAAGGCACCAGGGTCACAGGTTTCTCCCTCTTTGGTCCTGCTACCCCAGTCCATAGGAAACCGCACACCCTTCTCCTTTTGTTGTGTGGTCCTGTTGGAGTCATTGTAATTATCTGTTTTTCTTCCAGCAGATGTTACATAGTGGTAGAAAGCGCTGGCAGATACCTCAAGGGGACTGCACAGCCACTAGCTTAGAACTAACGGCGCTCAGAAGTACTAGACTGAAGGGAGGCCCAGGGAAAGAGGGAGGAGTTGGGGGCTTGGAAGTCCTTCCAACTCCAACAACACAGGGGTTGGGAAGCTTGTGAGAAGGGGAATGGAAGCAAAATGGGGGAGTAAACTAATGGGGAATCAAAACTAATGGGGAAGAGGCGGGAAGTAGTGGAGGGACAGGAAGGAATGGGGGACAGTAAGTAGTGGGGAAAGGGAAGAATTTGGGAACAGAAAAGCTTAGGGCAATGGATAAGATTTGGGGGAAATGAAGGAATGGTTTAGGAAAGAACTGGGAAAATGGAAAGAGTTGTGGAAGGCAATGAGTCGGGCAATGGGAAAATGTGGGGTATGGGAAATACTGGGGAATTGGAAAGAGTGGGGGGAATGGGAAACAAGTTGGGGGATGGAAAGCCATTGGGTGGGGTAAGGAGTTCAGGACTGGAACAAAGCGGGTGGCTGAATAGACTTTGGGTTTGGGGTATTGGAAGTTCGGGGGAATGAGAGTCCAGGCGATGGAATCGATTAGTAACAGAAGGAGTGAGGGGGGTGGAGGGTGGAGGCAAAGCAGTGGCCACTCAGACGGGGGGCATTGAAATAATTGGGGAGAGAAGGAAACGAATTTGGGGAATGTGAAGAATTGAGAAATGGTAGAGTAGGGGGGAGAAAGGACAGGTTAATAAAAGGAGGAAGAAAGCACAGGGGGAGGGAAGATACTGAGGGGAATGGTGATACAGGGGATGGGTTAGAAGGGGGGAAGGGTCCCAGAGAGTGGGGTATGAAAGAATGCTAAGGGGAAACTAATGGTTAGAAGGGAAGGGTGAGATATAATTAAGGAAAAGGGTACAATGAGAATAAAGGGAACAAATATACAGAGGATAGAATGTGAAGAAAGTGAGCTTAAATAGAAGTGGTAGAATGTGATGAAAGAAACCCGATGAATAGAAGGATACCATGTGAAGAATGAAACACCTTTAATAGAATGATAGAATATGAAGAAAGAAAACCAATGAATAGAACAATAGAATGTGAAGTACGATAAAATTTTAATAGAAGGATAAAATGCGAAGAAATAAAATCTACGTGGGTGCAAAAAGGCCTGCCGTAGACAGGGGAGGGCAAGGAAAGGACAGGTCTACCCGGCGGGGTCCTCTGGACACTGATGGGGGGAGGTGCTTAGGAAACCACACCCAGCACAGAATCCTGAGGTGAGGGGGAGAAACAGATCACCTGTAAACTAACTCCTGGCTTGACGTTCAATAAAGCTTGCTGTAGCCTTTGTGACTCCCACATTTGACAACTGGTCCTGCCTGTTTATTTCAGAGAAACCACAGGGGGGTCCTTGTGGGAGGTGGCGGGAGAGCGGGCTGAAGTTTTGGGGTCCCGTACGACTGGTGTGCTGGTTGAAGCCTGAGTCCGTGGTGGGTGCAGCTGTGGGCAGTCCCTGCTCTGCACAATGTAAGATTTATTTTATCTGCCAGGATTTAGAGAGACAATCTGCTTGAAATGCGCAGGTGCCTTCAGGCCCCAGGAACCGGCAATTCTGTCATTAAAGGGACAGTGCGATCAACTCACACGTTTTTGGCAGATGTTACCCGCTATGGAATCACTTTACACAGCCTCCACGCTCCTTCCTAAACATGTGAATGGGCTCTCACCGGCCCACAACAACACATGGGTCTTGGCTTCACAGGAGACTAATTTATCCCTCCGTCCACCTCCTCTCCCTACCCAAGTCTACTGCACTGTTTGTCTTGTTGGGTCATCTGTGGCTGCAGACGGATAATCTCCCCTCCATTCCTCATATTCCAAATAATAAACCAGTAGTTGACCTAACTTGCAGATCATACATTCTTTGTGGCTGCACTGGACCCAGTTTAGCCTCTTTGCAGAGGGATATCTCTTTGGATAAGCAAGTTCTGTTAACAAATAATCACACTAAACATTTCCTAGTGGAGATCTGCTATTTGTGGTCCTCAGTCTATGGACAGGGCTCTGGGCTAATAGGGGGGCTTTGCTCTCTCATATTTGGAACACATGATGAATAACTGTGTTTTTTCCCATGCTTTAGAAGCATTCACTGCTAGAAAGTAAGGGGCTACAAGGCAGTCAGGTGGACAACAAGAAAGAAACTCTTTAGTACTAAGAGAAGAGCCAAGTATCTTGTTGAATTTCATATATTATGCCAGGTATGGTTAACAGAATGGGCCATAGGAAATGTGGGAAAGCAGCAAGGGGCTGATGTCCTTGAATGCTGGTGGTACAAACATTTGCAGGCAGCTCCTCCTTGCTCGGTCCTTGTAAATACATTGGCACAATGTGCCCATTGTTTGTCAAATGTTCTCCAATAGGTTCTTATGACTCAGTGATTACGCATAATATGTCTGTGTCTGCAGGTGAACGACCAGCATGCGGCACAGTGCCACTTTGCATATTAGCGAATTCTTACAAGGCCCCATTAAACCTACCTGAGAAAATATACTCTTTAAATGACTTTTTGTCAAGAAGCTCAACTTCATTAAAACAGGAGGCATACCTGTACATAAGCAGGAACCTTATCAGTCAGTTGCTTTTGTTAGATGTAGCTAAGATTGTAATGGACAGTTGTAAACCTTTGAGGAGATTGTTTAGCCTCATACCAATGTGCATTGCAGGTTGTCCATTTAAGAGAGGGAGAATATAGTGTAAGGGGTCAAGAGAAAGAGTCGGACACAGTGGCATATTTGGTTTTTGATACAAGGTTTTTATTTCTCAAAACAATAAGAGGGTTTGTGGGAATCCTATCTATCACTACTTATAAGAGCAGTTTCCATGCCTCAATAAAACTAAGGAATGTCTGTGTCAGGGTGTTAAAACAAAAGCATCCTCCTGTTTCCAAACCCTAAACTGACCCTCACATTCTAAACTCAATATAATGTGTAGAAGAGAATTCACATGTGCTATTCTCATAGCATTCTTTCCAAGTTCCAAAGGAAAAAAGGTTGCAAGGTGTGAAAAGGAAAAGAATAACAAACTTCAACCAGGAAGGGGGTTTTTCCTTCCCCTAGATTTCTTCTGGTAACCAAAATATTATTCAATCATAGTTCTGATTCATTCTTTCATACTCTGTATTTCCAAAAGGATTACAATACTTTCCTTCTTCAATGATTACTCCTCTTCAAACACCTTATATACTCCCTGGCCAGGATGTTTACGTCTTCTCATTGATCCTCCAAAAAGGGCTATATTTTCTTCCTTTAATACTTGTTTATGACAATTGTATACTATCAAGTTTACTCTGCTTTCCACTCCTGGTATAGTCCCTGCCAGGATATAACTTTTTCACACAGCTCAAGTTTGTTTTCTTTCTCTCCTGCCAGGATATTTCTTGTTTTCATAAATGCCAGCTCACTTCATTTCTCAATCCTGGTTTACTCTCCTGCCAGGATGACACTATTTTCAAGTTTGCTTTCTCTTTCACTGCTGGTGTATTCTCCTGCCAGGATATCACTATTTCCATAAAGGCCAGTTTGCTTCCTTTCTCCCTCCTGGTTTACTCCCCTGCCAGGATAAGACTATTTTCATAAATGGCAGTTTGCTTTCTCTTTCACTCCTGTATGTGTGAGTCCAACCTCACTGTTTGCATTGTTCACTATGCTGCCAGGGCTTTTATTCTCTCCAATTATTATTTCTTTGATCCACGATGTTCCAACTTCCTCAAAGGCCTTGCTTTGCCTTCCTTTTGTTAACTCTGTAAGACGGTGAAGAGAGGGTCCTGGAATCGCCTTTGTGACCCCTACATGCAGGACAGCACAAAGAGCAAGAAACGACAGAGGCCAGTTATTGTTTCGCCAGCCCCCCGGAGGGCCAGTGACTTCCACATATACAAACAGATATTCTCGTAGACAACCATTCAAACCCTATCCAGCTGTTGTCTTCGCAGATACTGGTGCGTCAAAACTCGACCTGGTTGACTAATGATAAAAATCCAGCTATGCTGACGTCATTAGAGACACCACGACAAAGCCACCTGCAAAATAGCAGAATAAATCCTCACTAATTGGAGAGCAAAAAGCTTAGTCTTGCAGTCCTCACCCACGTGGTGCAGCGGAGCCGAACAATAGCCATTTACCTGCGGTGGTAAGAGGAGCTGTTGTCTAACAACTTTGCAATCCGTAGGCAGTCTCTCAGGCGAGGTGGATATACTAGTGACAACAACGGGGACACATAGGGGGTTATTATGAGTTTGGAGGCAGCCATGGTGCTGGTATTTTATAAATATAGACAAAAATCATCTCCCCTTAATAATGCATAATTCGTGCATATTAACAACAGATGCATATACAATTCTTCTAGAATAGAGCAAGAAGAGTAGAATTTTGAGGAGCTTTATTTATGTATTAATTGGTCACTTGTAAGGCACTTATACATCTAAAAATAGGACCATTTACAAGATAGTTGGGCAACTGGTAAAAAATGCAATCTAAATTTGTTGTATAATCCTCTCGAGGAGCTTGTGAACATAAAATTCAGGTAGGGCTCTGTGCCTAAGTTCAGTTTAAATATTATATAACTTGGAAAGGGGGATAGACTGGTTGATTCATGAATCAATGACTCTAAAGAGAGTTCCTAATTTCATCTTAATTAGTCTCACTGTCTAGTCCGTGAACTGCGTATTTCCACCCAGTAAGTGCAGCAACCCAATTCTAAAACACTATGCAGATGTCTATTTCACTTCCAGAATTTACCATTTGGAGATGCAATTATGTTGTGAACCATTTCAAGGTAAATGGAGTACGGTTTTTCATACAGAACCAAAAAGTGTCTTTCTGTCATCATTAGTGGAGAAACAATACAATTTCCCCAGATATTGATCACTGCAATATAAGGCTGTGGACCGCACCTGTGCCATAAATACTTTAAATACTGTTAATGGAAGGTGCCGGCTAGTTTGCATTTTAATTGAGTGTATTGCTCTTGAATGCCTTTTAAGAGTAAAGTCTGTAAGGGGCCAAGAGTAAGATTCGGAACACAGTGATTGGTTTCAAGTTGTTTTATGACTTTTATTTAATAACATAAAGAAGAGGGTTGGGGAAATTCCTATCTGTCCCTAAGCTCTTAGAGGGGTTTCCCTGCCTAAAAAAAACCTAATGAATGTCTGTGCCAGGCTGAAACAAAAAGGTTGTCATCTATCCTGTGTCCAAACCCTGCACTGATTCTTACACTCTTAACTCAATACAATGTGCACACAGGAATTTCAGTAGGCTATATGCTTCTAGCTTTCTTCGGAGTTCCAGCTGCAAATAATAATACAAAGTTAATCCCCACTTCCCCTATGTTTCTTCTGGTATTTCAACAACTGTCCATTCCCTCCAAACAACAATTAATAAAAGTTATACTGTTCACCAAACTAGGATTTCTTCCCCATGTTTCTTTTTTCTTTTATATTTCCATTATTTTTATAAGTTCAATTGGAGCCCCTTTCCCCTTGAACTTCTCCACTTCTTAGGCTTTCACACTTTTTATAGATCCCCCCTCAGGTCCTTTTATTCCAATACCTTTCTCACAGTGTTTGTTAGATTCTCTGCCGTTTTACTTCTATTAACTTTAATGGGGCATGTCACGTCCCTTTTCCATGGCCATTCTTCCTTATCCCTCTGGAATCCTCTCCTGTCAGGCTATTTGTCACTTTCTTCACAATCAATTTCTTAGTGGTATGAATCTCTCCTTAAGTTTTCTTTCTACCTCCCTTTTACACATATTCTGCTCTACACTCCTGGTTTACTCATCTGCCAGGATACTCCATCACTGTTTCACAACATAAAGTTCACTTCTCTGCCTTATTCCTGGTCCACTCTCCTACCAGGATATCACAACACTGTTTTCCCAAAATTCGAGTTCACTTCTCTTTCTACTTCTGGTTTCCACTCCTGCCTGGATGTCACATCAGCATTCCACAAAGTTAAGCACTGTTTTCCAAGTTCAACAACACTTCTTTTTCTATTCTTGGTTTATTATCCTGCCAGTATGTTACCTCAGTATTCCTCAAAGGTGAGCACTATTTCCCAAGTTCAATTTAGCTTCCCTTTCTACTCCTGGTTTACTCTCCTGCCAGGATGTCACCTCAGTATTCCACAAGCTTAAACACGCTTCTCTCCATACTCATGGTTTACTCTCCTTCCAGGATATCAGATCAGTGGGTCTCTTTTATTCTTGTTCCTGGTTGTGAGCCTCAGAATCATGGCGGCTCACCTGGCTCACTAACTTTCCACAGCTTTTCCGTCCTTTAATCATTTTTCTTTTTATCCATTAAATAATATTTGTCTAATATTGTCTTATTGACTCTTGTTTAACAATGTTCATTTCAATATTTATGCTTCCTTTCAAACACAGGCTTTCTGCCCCATTTTCAAGCTTGTACGCATTCACATGTCTTTCTTTCTTGAGATATGGGGTCACCGACCTGTTCATGATACAGTTAATACATTTGTCAATCTCTTTACAGACTTCACTTTGTTTCTCTTGTTTTATATATATGACCTGGCATACATTCTCAGACAAGCCAGTAACCCATCTGCTTTCCCTGTGTTTACCAGGTGCCTTAAGTGTCTCTCGCATCTCTGTCTTTGCTTCCTACAATTTGCTAGCTTTGGCATGCATCCCACCAATTGCTTTGCTTTGCCCCATCTTCTTCTGCTGTGCATAGCTTCAATCGCCTCAGGCTGATAAGCAGCAAGCTTCCTTCATTCCGGTTCCTCTGCATGCCATTCGCAATAGCCTCTACACTGCTTCGCATGGCTTACTTTCAGTGTTCTGACTGGCGTCAGGACAAGCCGCTGCACCACTTAGCCTCTGCACCTCAATCCACGTCTTGTCAACTGTGTCAGATTTGAACTTCCAGGCATGTTCAAACAACTTCCATAGACTAGACTGTTGCGTTGGTTGGCCGGTACTTGACATCTTCATTACTCCTTCACTCCTCCTCATCCCAGTACAAAAGGGGGCAGGGACAGGAAAACATGGTGATTGATTAGATAGACCTGGAAATTCTTCAATTAAATCACAATAAGCCATATAGATCTGTTGGAAGGGCACAGTGATGCCATTAAAAAATCTGGTTGTTACATTATTTCAATCCAGTATTTTCTTGTCCCTCTGGAGTTTGTCTTCCCCTATGTGGTCCTCCTGCAGATTACCAACATCAAACCCAGAGTCAGGTATTTTCTACCTTTCCCTGGCCATGTAGGAGAAGCCTCCTTCCACATAATCAGTGACGATATATTTAGATTCGTCACAGGTCGCTCTTGTCTAATTGGGAGGTCCATTTTACAATGTCCCCAAATCTCAGCCCCAGGTAGTCATAAAAATGGACCTGCTGGAGATGTTTGCCTTTAATGCAAATACTAGTTTTAATTATCTGTAAGCCACAGCATACTATTACTACTATCTTAGTGTATTTGATTAAAAGGCTTCTTTCTTTTCAGAATTCCATTAATACGGATAGCTGTTTTCAGATACCCATCTTAGTCCTTGAAATTAAAACAGTGTCGTCTGCGTACATCATAATACCCACTTTGCATTTACCTATGGTGGGAGTATTTCATTTTATGTTTAAATTCTTAGGATTAAGTCATTAACATAGATTAAAAACAAGACTGGAGCGAGCACACAACCTTGGTGTACTCTATTTTCAACAGGAAAGGTGTTTGTTCTATCTCCCCCTGACCAAATCTGACTAGCAGTTAAACTCATAGAGTTTCATTTTTAGGGCCTATAATTTCTTGGGGAGTATTAAGTTAAGTTAAAATAGTCCATTAGACTCTCCTGTCAATAGAGCGGAACACAGGTTTAAAATCGCCAAAGAGCAGAAATACAGGGAGGATCACCTGAATGGAGGGTCCCTGGGGATTCGAGAGAGGGTACATGAAGGTGAGACATGGTACTCTCCCTTCCTAACACTGACCTTCCCTCCCCTCCCTTAGCCTTTATGGGCCCTCAATCCACGTCTTGTCAACTGTGTCAGATTTGAACTTCCAGGCATGTTCAAACAACTTCCATAGACTAGACTGTTGCGTTGGTTTGCCGGTCCTTGTCATCTTCATTACTCCTTCACTCCTCCTCATCCCAGTACAAAAGGGGGCAGGGACAGGAAAACATGGTGATTGATTAGATAGACCTGGAAATTCTTCAATTAAATCACAATAAGCCATATAGATCTGTTGGAAGGGCACAGTGATGCCATTAAAAAATCTGGTTGTTACATTATTTCAATCCAGTATTTTCTTGTCCCTCTGGAGTTTGTCTTCCCCTATGTGGTCCTCCTGCAGATTACCAACATCAAACCCAGAGTCAGGTATTTTCTACCTTTCCCTGGCCATGTAGGAGAAGCCTCCTTCCACATAATCAGTGACGATATATTTAGATTCGTCACAGGTCGCTCTTGTCTAATTGGGAGGTCCATTTTACAATGTCCCCAAATCTCAGCCCCAGGTAGTCATAAAAATGGACCTGCTGGAGTTGTTTGCCTTTAATGCAAATACTAGTTTTAATTATCTGTAAGCCACAGCATACTATTACTACTATCTTAGTGTATTTGATTAAAAGGCTTCTTTCTTTTCAGAATTCCATTAATACGGATAGCTGTTTTCAGATACCCATCTTAGTCCTTGAAATTAAAACAGTGTCGTCTGCGTACATCATAATACCCACTTTGCATTTACCTATGGTGGGAGTATTTCATTTTATGTTTAAATTCTTAGGATTAAGTCATTAACATAGATTAAAAACAAGACTGGAGCGAGCACACAACCTTGGTGTACTCTATTTTCAACAGGAAAGGTGTTTGTTCTATCTCCCCCTGACCAAATCTGACTAGCAGTTAAACTCATAGAGTTTCATTTTTAGGGCCTATAATTTCTTGGGGAGTATTAAGTTAAGTTAAAATAGTCCATTAGACTCTCCTGTCAATAGAGCGGAACACAGGTTTAAAATCGCCAGAGAGCAGAAATAGAGGGAGGATCATCTGAGTGGAGGGTCCCTGGGGATTCGAGAGAGGGTACCTGAAGGTGAGACATGGTACTCTCCCTTCCTAACACTGACCTTCCCTCCCCTCCCTTAGCCTTTATGGGCTATTGTCAATCTCATTCTATCATCCCCTGTAATTCTCCTTTAAGTACTGAGAAGAAGAGGCAACTAGGAGCAGTGCAGATTTCCTATTGCCAACACCACTCTGGTACTGTGACGAAGAAGAGAGGTCAGGCATGTCACAATAATAGACTTAAACAAGGTCAGGCAATTGTGAATACATTGTTTTACCTGCAACCCATTATTAATGAAGGAGAGTATAAAAAGTGTCTGGGGTGCCTAAAGGGAAGTGTGAGCAGTGTGAGAGATGCAGATGTTTGAGAAGTAGAACAAGGACAGAACCACATTTTTTGCCATACTGAGGGGCAGATGCTAAGACAACCGCTGAAGATCCCGGGAGTCCTGCCGAGTGGACTGAGTAGGACCGGGAACTCGTATGAGGGAAGGCCTAGAGCAGAATCCGCTGAGGAGCGGAGGCGCAGCCCAGCACGAAGACTGGCATACCTGGAAGGAAGCAGCCAGCAAACTGGCAAGTTGCTTCTCCCGTGACGGAGGGAAGCTGGCGATTGGAGCAGCAGCAATGCGGGAAGGCTCTCAATGAGAGTGGGAAGTCTGGGCCGCTCTGAGGGGCTGTTGAGCCCATGTAAATGAACCCTGTGAATATTGAATACTGAACTTGATGAAAGGGGCTGCTGAGCCTGTGTATGTGAGCCTTGTGAATAATGAATACCAAACTGGATGAAAGGAGCTACTGAGCACGTATAAGTACAACTTGCATCTATTGAACATTGAATTGTTTGAAAGAATTTGTTTTCGAACGCACTTAACGTAAAGCTATATCTTGAATATTGAATAACAGGAGAGCATGGTTATGATATGATATGATATGATATGATATGATATGATATGATATGATATGGCATTTATAGCACGCCTATACACAGCGTTTCAAGGCGCGATGAGGAAAGGGAGGGAAAACAGAGGGAAGACAGAGACAACGATCCTACTAGGTCAGAGAGAAACCAAATGAATGCTACAATACTGGAAACATTAAGTGACAAGAGAGTTGCTAAATGAACAAGACTACAAAGTGTGAACATCTATTAAGCATCGGCTTTGGGAAGCTTATGGTTGCGTGACCTGTGATGGGTGACACGTGCGATCTGATAACTGCGCCTATACCAGAAAGTTTCATAATACAAACATTTCCAACATCAAGACCCAAAACACATGTGGTTGGTGGTTGTGTGACCTGTGATGGGTAGACTGTGTGATCTGACAACTGCGCCTGGACCAAAAGCCACCAAAGGTTGGAAGCAGAAAAGAGGTGAATCATTGGTGAAGTTAACCAAAGGAAGAGTCAAAATGTCATGGCCTTTTGTGAACTGTTAATCCAAAGAAATAAAACTGTTGAAAGTATCTTGGGGAAGGGAACCCTAAGAACAAAATTAGAGAATATTCATCTTAGGGAAGGGAATCCCAAGATCACAGTTTTGAGTGAACTTTGTTACCTTTGGAACTTGGGGAAGAGAGATCCGGGACTGGCAAGTGATGTGAATTGTGACATTTGTGAATCTACAAAAGGTAATCTCAGAACTTGATCAGTCTTTATTGCCTCTAGACTACACTTGAACTGTATTGGGTCTTGACACAGAGAACTCTAGAATAACTTAAACTGCCAATCATTGAATATTTACTGTGGAACACTTATATTTGGTTGAGAACATTGCCACAATCCTGGCCATCTGTTTCTTTTCTTGCCTTTCCTTTAATATTGGTTCCAGAATATTATGCAGTAGTTGAACTACTTTGCATTGCTCGTGTCCAAGTTGTTCTGTACTGAAGAAATAAAGCCTTCCACAAAGATTGTTTTCAAATGTACCATAGCCAATAAGGTTTTATAGTTTTGTAAAGTCGATGCTATGTCCTCATATGATTTCATCAACAGCACTAGAATTGCCATCATTGTAGAGACCAACAGACATTTTTCCTCAGGATATCCATGCAGGTTAGGTCCCACAAGATTGTCTTCTTTGCTAGTGTCACTCAGTGTTAGAGTTTTCACCGGGTTATCTGTTTGTGACATCTGGTTTATCTGACTGTTCTGCGCTCCTTTCTGGTCATCCGCCTGAGATCCTATATTTTTTGTTACTCCCACCCGGATATCATTTTTGTTTTGAGTTTGACTTGTTTGGGGCCTTTTACATATTAGATCCACTGTCTGTTCTTCGTTCTCTATTGTTCTTGATGTTTCCAACAATAAGTCGTTCGGGATTTTCAACTCCACGAACGCCTGTCTGTGTTCAGCTGCCTTAAAGAATCTTGTTTGTAAGCGAGAATTGTCTTCATATGCCCGCGCCCTGTTAAAAATAAAACGGGGGCGATTCATAGAAGCTGAGAGGTTTGGCAGTTTCCATATGTTTCTTCCTTGATCCGAGACGCCTATGGTCCTCTTTTGTGGCTTTATCAGTGGTTTTTGCATCTTGGTATTAGGAAGCCACATTCTGGGAGCTTGGGTGACAATGTTTCCCACATTTAACCAATGCGTGACATTGTTTTATTTTTTTTTTGCCAAATGCACATTTGGTGAACACAAAGTTTTATTGTCCACTTCTTTTACTGTTTGCTGCATGTCATGTGTCGTATCTATTGCCCAGAGATCCACAAGACTGTCATTCATCCCACTAACATTAGCCCAATCGTTCTTCCTTTTTAGGCAGACATCCAATCCTTTCCCAGTTGGAAGGAGTTCAGATTCTTGACACCCCTCCTCCCGCAGGTTCAGGTCTATTATTGTTTCTTGGTTAGTTATTGACCTTTCATCTTCAAATTCAGTTACATGATGATTTATTTGTTGCTTCAATGTTTTTTTCTGCCCTGTAAGCTCTTCCGTACCACAAACATGCTTCACAACACCTTACACCATTGGCATGCTGTCTTCTTTCACTGTATAAAGGTTGTTATTGCTTGAGGGGACACGTGGTTCCTTGCCTTCTGTGGCCAAGTCATCCTCCTGATTTACAAAGTCTACTGTTTTCATTACTTCCAAAATGTTCTGGTACAAAGTGGTACTGGCCCCCATATTCACATTAACAGTGAAAGGATATTTTACCCGCCTTCCGTTCTTTTTATATCATATGTGGGTGGGTGTGGGGTACCCGCTTCAGCTGCCCATGACGGTGTTGTGGTTTCCTCCATTAACTGATCTTCCTGGTCCAACAGACCTAAAAGTCTACCCCCCCTCCACTACATTAGGAAGGTTTTGCAGAGAATGCTTTGTGTCCCCTACAATACCTGTTGTTCCATCTACCCTCGCCATGGCAGTTGGCAATGTGGACAGCATATTGTCACACAGAATAGGGTGATTAGCTAAAAAAGAAGCACAATGCAGAAAGGAAAAAGCAAAGAGCAAAATGCTGCCGCGAATAGCAAATAGTGATGAGGATAGGTGCTTTCCCTATCACTTTTACCCTAAATTGCCTTTTATTTTATATTACCGTACCACAATATCACCAGTAGCGCTGACCACAACCGTAGCTATGTACTCAGCTTATGCAGCGGGTTTCACACACGGGCAGCACACGCAAAACAGTGCAAGGGGGGGCCATTACCCTGCGGTCTACGAGCTGTAGCTGCCCCATCTGCACCACCGCTGTCTACACTGTCCGGCGCAGCTCCCGGACTCCTGGGCTCCCGGGCTGAGCTAGTCTGGGCTGTGGGCTGTGTCCCGAACTCTGCCATACGCCATACACTGTGCTCCCTGGTCCGTGTTCCAAGCTCCTGCTCCTGGTAGCTAGAGGAAAGAACCTGACGACGCTGCACAAAGCCGCGCAATGGAGTCACCAGAGTCAAACCGCACCTCGTATGAATGTTTCACAAACAAAGGGGAGGCCGCTTCCGACTCCGACTTTGCACAACTACTGCATGATATTCTGGAACCAATATTAAAGGATGGGCCAGAAAAAAAACAGATGGCCAGGACAGATTCCTTGGCGTTAAGGTTGAAAGAGACTCAAAATAAGCCAATAACAAGTAATACAAACTGGGGAATAGATATAAACAACCAAGCTTCCCTCCCGATAAGGGACGAGTCGATTGGTCAAGAGATGGTTCAGATATCAGCTAAGCTAGGGCCTCTAAAAGAACAGACAATAACAACTCAGATAAATGTGGAAAAGGAGATACACCAAAGCCTGCCCCGGCAAGGGGAGGGGCGACTCCAATTACACTGTGCAAAAGAAGACCAAATGGAGAAAAGGGAAAAATCCAAAAAAACGGCAAAACAAAGTAATTGAAAGGTGCAGACAGGCAGAGGCAACAAATGTAGATAGGACGGATGAAGTGAACAATGGAGGGGTAAAAGGGAGGGAAAAATGTCCAAAAACACAACCAGCCACACACTAAGATCAAAATCTCGATAAGATCTATGCAGATGTGTCCACGGGTATGAAGGAACATCTAAAAAATAGAAAAGAGCAAGAAATGTCCAAAGTTTTCAGAAAGAACACACTAAAGGACACCCAGAAAAAGATGACGGGAGACCAAAGAGGAAAGATGCAAGAACTACCAGTACTAAAGCCTAAACCTATAAAAAAAGCAAACTGAACTAAAAAACTAAAAAATCAGCCCCAGACCACCAAACAAAATTCAAATGCAAACCAAGCATTCTTTAAAAAGTTAAATCTCCCAAAAGAACAACATACGCTGAGCAGAGGTATGGTGGCAATTATGACTGACGAAACTAAAGGGCTGATACAAAAAGAAACACCAATAATAGTGGAAACATCAGATGAAGAGGAAATAGTCCAACCCCTATTAGACCCAACGACTTACTCTATATCAGATGGAGATTAAAGGGAGGGTGACAAGGAAGATACAGAGTCTGATATGGATAAAGACGGTACGATTGACTCTAACCTTGACAAGAGTTATACAGACAGTATTGAGGAAGGCGAGATTGAAGAAGTGAAGGCACCAGAGGAAATGGAGAAAATACAACGGGAAAACCATACAGGTGGTAGACAACCTCGGGACCTACCGAGAAGGAACACAAATGAAGATAAGGATAACAACAGAAAACCAACAGGACCGAGAGGGATTAATAATAGACGCAAAGTCGATTTAAAAAAAAGAGAGACAAGACAGGAAGATGTTGAGCAGGGTGAGAACCATTTTATATCACTGATGTGAATCACAACACACTTAGGAAAAAGGAGTCTGTCATCATCAAACAGGTTAACGAATCAAAACCAGGGGTATCAGAAGGGTAAGAAGAAAAAGGGCTGGATGAGAAAAAAACTGGAAACATTGACCAACTAGAGGGTCTTTTACTGGAAAGGATGCTTTATTACAATGATGGGCTAATCCTCAATAGAGCAAACATGGTAAGATTACTATACCACATCCGAGAACTGAGACTAATAACTTCCAAAGATATAGCGATAGTTGAATTCCTTGAAGATGATCAGACTGATAAAGTATTATTACACACAGTTTCAAGGATGGTAAAACAGCTACTTCAGAAAGAAGCCCATCAGTTACGTCCTATGAGTTTTGATCTCTGTGAATACAAACAACTACAGGTAAACAAACAAGCTGATAGTATAGAAAACGAACAACGAAACTAATAAAAAGGGCACATTTAAAACTACAACTAGTCTGTCAAGCAGAAAAGGGAATAATAAAACTACAGGCCATCTTCAAACGACAAAGAGCATAAACATAGAGCCTGAAGGGGAAAGTGCAAAATGGAAGTGGTTGGCAAACCTGGCATCAGAACTAATGCAAAACCAATAATGTCCGAATAAATCTGTAGAGGTCCAATGGACATTGGTGAGTTGGAATACGAGAGGATTTGGTCATCTTTTTAGAAAAGGTGATCTTCAGGCAATGAAGGTAAACATTTTGTGCCTCCGGGACACATGGCTACAAGAAGCCCCAATCCTGGAGGGATACAAAGTTTTACTGAACCCGGGGCAAAAAGGAGCAAAGGGAAGACCAAAATCGGGTCTGTTGATGGCGATCAAAAACGACCTGAGATGGTCTGTGGTCCAGACCCAGTATCCAACTCCATATATCCAGTTGGTAACATTAAAACTGGACCAACTGCCAGAAACTGTTCAACGAGTTCTGATAATTCTAAACGTCTATTGGAACCCAATAATATCAGTAAATGCAACACTACCAGAAGACGTAATAGCTTTAATAGACAAATATAGGAAACAATGGCTTGACACGATGTTCATAATAGCGAGAGACGTAAACTGTCCTTGTTTCAACTCGATAAACCAGCTCGCAGATCAAGACCTGGTAGATACAACAACAAAATCAAAATGAGGAACACGTTGGAGGAACGCAATCCAATCAAGAGACTGTATAATTCTGAATGGAATTACACAGGGCGGCGTTCCAGCCAGATCTACATGGAAAGGGCCCTACTCCACAGACATTTTGGATTATATATGTATTTCATCTAATATGCCACACATAGTGGAGAGGTGTGAGGTGATTGAAACAACAGCAAGTGATCACAATATCCTAAAAATGACTAGTAAAAGTATCTGCAACAACAAAAAAGTGTTCATGGATATCAGACATCACTGGTAGTAAATCCAGGCAAAACAACCTTAAGAATAAAATCGGAAAGTCTTCCCAGGTTGAATGTTAAACTAGAAAATGTGATTATGCAGACGCTAAAGCAAACAAATGTTGACATCATTGATTATTTGCCATTATTGAAAGACTTTAAAACAGTTCAGAAAACATGTAGTAACAAGCCAAGCAGTTCAAAGAGAAATGTCTATGACAGACAGTTAGTAGACAGAAGAAGAGATCTCAATAAAAACATCGGGAGATTAAATAAGAACATGAACCCAGAAAACCAGACTGAAATACATGAATTAAAACAAAAATACCATAATTGGCTCCTTAGACATACAAAGATATGGTAAACCAAGACTCAATAAAATCAAAAATAAGAACACAGTGGAAATGTGGGCAATTATTAATGAAATGGATGCTCGACAGGAAGCTCTGATGGCCAATCCTATTCCAGCAGATACATGGATTGCATTTTACACCCAATTACAATCTGGAACACCCTCCAAGACATCTCCAATTGTAGATACTGAGGCAGTGGACGCACAATTAGACATAGACATCATCTCCTTTGAGTTAATAATTAAGAACCTCAAAAACTCCAGAGCTCCGTGTCCCAATGGCTTGACGAACACCATACTGAAAGAAAACCCACAAGAATGGGCAATATTCCTACACCATTTAATCAATCATATAACAGCAGTAGGAAAGGAGCCAATTTCTTGGAGAGATGCAATAATCGTTCCAATCTTCAAGAAGGGGCAGAGGACCGATCCTAACAACTATCAGCCTACAGCCCTTCTTGATGAGTTGGGCAAGATATACGCGACTATTCTTCTGAAAGCTTTGTCTACATGTAGTGCGGCAGTAGGAAGAAGAGATACCTGGCAATCGGGGTTTGTGAAGAGAAGCAGGAATTCACTCAACATATTCTTGTTCAACCTGCTAAAGGCAAGAACCAGAAGTTCTAAAGATAATAAAGTATTTGTTGCTTTCGTAGACTTACCAAAGGCATTGGATACGGTCAGTCGAGGAAAACTCTGGGATAAGTTGTCTCAATGGCAATGTCCGAGAACGATTCTAGAGGGAATTAAAGATCTACATACTAACACGACCCTTCGAGTTAGACTGGATAAAACAACCCTAACATCTATTCAGATTCTGACTAGTATGGGTCTGAAACAGGGGTGTCCTCTAGCTCCGGAACTATATAATCTGTATGTCTCTGACATTGATGAGGCATTCAAACTAACTCACACATGCCCGCCAAAATTAGCTGGTACATATATTGGAAGGCTTGTATATGCAGATGACATCGTCCTTATGGACCAAACGCCAATAGGATTGCAACGTCATTTGCAAGCCTTGCAGGTATACATTGACGCAAACGATCTTTCAATAAATCCGGATAAGTCGCATATCATTTTCTTATCAAAATCCCAAAATAACAAAAAGAACAAGTTCAACTGGAGCTTGAAAGGCAAATAAATCCTGGAAGTTAACTCTATAATTTACCTAGGAGTTTGCATTAACAATAGCAACAATGAGACCCCCAGAGTAGGCCCACTGAATCTGGCCGCAAAGGGGAAGATTCTACTACAAAGATACTGTAGATTCTCATTATTGCCTTTGATATCTTTCTACAGAACGAAAGTAATACCAATATTGGCCTACGGAGCAGAAACAGCTTTTACCCTCCCTGCGAGTATTTGGTCAATTTTAGAGGGTATAGTTTGGCGGTCAGTCTTGCAACTTCCATCTCCTCTCCCAATTCAAGCAATAAGGTGAGAGCTCGCATTGACTTCCCTCAAAGCCATAGTGAATTGGAAGATCATCTCACTATGCAGAAAATGTTTTGATTTACCATTGACGGGAGGGTTTGACGTTCTTAACAAGGCCCTGAGCGACATCCATGAACATCAGCAAAAATGGAAAATGTTGTGTCAAGTGATTCTAGAAGACCTGAATGAAGCAAAAGAGGATCTTCTTAACAACCCTTCAAAAACCATGAAAACTTTACACAAAAGATTGGATCCAGACTCAAGATGACTTGGTGAAATATAATAGCTATAATGAATTTTGGGCAGTTCCGAGAAAACTAAACAAGATTCGGGTCTACTTGAGGATCTTTCCAAACTGGAATGAGAGATCACAACTTATGCGGTTCCGATGGAACATTTTGCCTACAAACGAAATTAACTACAGAAGAGCAAAAACAGTTGGAACAAACAAGTGTAGATTCTGTCCAAATCAACACTCAATTGAATCACTGAAACACTTGACACTTGAGTGTAAAGGTCTAACCGATGAACTGAATCATTGCCTTGAAAGAGTCGCAAAAAATATTACGACCAGAGACATTTCTGTATGGTGGGGCATCTTCATCGAAGGAGGAAAAAACAAACATTAACTTGGCTTTGGTTAGATTGGTAACAACGATTTTCAGGAAAACTGTTGGACCAGGGGAACAAAAAAATGGTAAAAGGAAGGAAGTCAGAACCAAGCGATTAGACGGTGTAGGTGAAAATTGAAAGCAACAACAATATGTTTAAAAACATTTATGATTCTGTTTTTTACCAGGCATAGTTCTTATTAATTTTATTTAAATGAATGTGCATTTTAAGAAATGGCTTAAGGTTTTCATTGTTGTAAAACCATGTGATGCCTAATAAAACAAAAATTAAATAAACATTTTTATTGTAGTTGTGAGAACAAGCATATGTTTCTGACACAGACAGACCTTTGCTTTTTGACTTAGAGACACATACTTTCCTTAGATTTATTTAGGCATGGAAATCCTGCCATAGCATAGGGTGTTACACCATCCTGATTATCAACAAAGCTTTGTTTAAATATCTCTCTGTTGTTTCTGTCATCTCTCTTGATACCATGCCTGTCTCACACACCACAGTTACTTAAATAGTGAAGAAGCAGAAAACGTGCTCAATTGCACCTGATGCATTTTTTAACCCTGCTTGAAATTCTGAGATGATACTTGTGTCCTCTACCCAGCTCTCTAAGCCAGAGATATACTTTAAGGAGGCCATCTATCAGGATTATGGGTCTGTAGTTACTTGGTACTTGGTTGCCACCTTTTTGTTGTAAATGGGAAAATTCTCTGCCCTTCCCCAGCTAGAGTGGACATCATTTATTATGTTCAGACAGTTGAAAAAGCAGGCAAGAATGGAAGCCAAGATGTTGTCTTCTTTAAAGAGGCTGATAGCATTCCCAGTGCCCCGTCCTTCTTTTGAGAGGATTCATTTTTGCTGTTACATCTAGGAGGAGTTCCCATTTCGCCTGCTCCCGAGCCTGTTTTGGTATTCACCATATCCTTGTAAATTCATCATTGTATAGGGATCTGATAAGAGAGCCTATTGGTCTTAATTTCTCTGAGAAGGGCTCTCTCAACCAAATGGCAGTCTAAATCATAACAATAGTTTCGGGACCATGAAAAACATTTAGTGCCTGATTCATGGAATTATTTGCACTAAATAATGGGGATTTCTGCGACATTCTGCCCGTAAATCCCCATTTGACAAATGGGGATTTGCAGGCAGAATGGTGCATAAATCCCTGTTTTTGGCGCAAATAATTCCATGAATCAGGCAGTTAGTCTCTATGGGTGTAATCAGTGTAATTATCGAAGAATTTATAAAGAGCTTACAGTGTAAGTGGAGAAACTTCCACTTGTGTTAAGCCAAATTCAAATAAGGGAATGAGGGTCTCAAAAATCAAGGGGGCATCCGCAACATTATCAGAATCATCCCACTAATTCATCATACAGTTAACCGAGAGAGTAAGATCAGTACTTTATTTTTGTGCAGGACCTATTGGGTTGCTGAAGAAATGTTTCCTATCTTATTTTACACAGACAGGATCATGGTTGCTATCTGGTCAAGGACAACCCCCAAAGGATTTCCCTACTTCCCAGTAACTCACCTCTAAAAAGATGCAATCTATATGGCTTAGTGAAAGCCCTCGCCTGAAAGTTGGAGCTGCTGGACGATCTCTCGGCAAGCAGCCATTACAAGCTTGCATACCCAATAGGAAAAAAGTAGTGGCAATTTCTTTAGCATATGCTATATACGCTTAGGTGAAGAACAGTTTAGCTCCGAGATGCCCAATATTAGAACATCTTCATTGTACTGGTGAGACTCTGAATTGGCTCCATTTGTGTGTTAAAGTCTCCCACAACTATTTTCTAGGTGGCAGGCTTCTAACCAGGCTTGATTGTATATTGAGATTTCATGTCCTCTAATTCACCTAGCACTGAGGTTATATTTCCAGAGGTCCCTATGCGTAGGTATAAACTAAATATAAGTAAGATACTGGTTTGGAAAGCTAGCTTTATGCACAGTAAGGCTTTTGCCAGAGTCTCCACATCCTCAATCTGGGCGTTTACATTTAAGTCTATCCATACTGCAAGACCACTGCTTGATCTGCCTCTTGGGCTGAGAGTGGCCATCTTAAAATAGTTAGCATAGTCTGGCATCAATACATTTCTATGAGACTGAGTTTCTTGTTAGCAGATCATCTGATATTGAACTAAGAGAGCATGCTACTCCAAATCCTGCATTTTGGCTTTGAGCCCTGCGATCTTCCAAGATACGATGTCTCGCTCTGGTGCGGGTTCTGCTAACGGTGAAGGGGTGCTTGCATGAGCATGGTCAGTGACCTAGATGTGAGATGTCAGTCTAACTCATCAGAGACGGAATCTGGAGGGCCCCATTAACAGGTTAGTGTGATTACAAGATATTGTGCCTTATTAGGGAAAACAGTGTTTGGTGTGAACCATTATATTCTTCACTAAAACGGATACCAATTTGGAGTCTCGTTAAATGGAGAGTCCTTTACGCAATAGAGAATAAGTCCTTTAGTAAAAATGTTTAAGTGTTACTTTAATCGTGCCTGTCCCTAGTTATCTATGGTCAGATGTTCTACTGACTGGAAAGGGAGGGCGGTTCAGTTAAAGGAAAACATCTGTTGAAAAGGGGAGGTTTTGGTGTAGTATAGTGTCACCTGCTACACCAAGTGATGATGCTGGAGGGATTCTGGAATAGGAATAAAGGAAATGGAATGTGGAGTGGGGCAGAGACGGTTGAAGAGGATGAAGGACCATCCCTGAACTGCCTCATTCATATCCCCTTAAATATATGGTATTCATATATCAATATATGCTAATAAACCATATTCCCATTTTTGTAAGATAGTGTCCATCAATTATATCTACATACTTCACATGGTGACGAGGAACCTGATCGCCTGCCTGTATGTGTATCGGAGATAATCAGCTGATCAGCACCAGCAGTAAAACAAAGATTCAAGAAAAGCAGGTGACCAAGCACCAGCTACGGGAAACTGCAATACACTGTAATTGGCGAGGACACACCGTTTGCCTTACAAATAATACTAAAAAAATATAAAAGAAAAAAGAATTACTTGTAAATGAATTTACGGCAGTTAGTGAAATGCGTGACTGCATTTTATAAAAGCACAGTGTGAGACGTGCTAGAGTAAAGCACCCAAGACGCTTTGCCGTGCGTCGTTTATGTGCCGCCATATTGAAATTCACGAAGTTGCCATAGTCACCAGTGTAAACTCTCCCACCGGCACTTACGCAGTGACTTCTAAACGGAGCAATCTTATCAGAAAGATAACCGCATGATACATTTCTGCATGCAGACAGGAACGAAACACATGTACGCGCATGAATTAAGAGCCTGCTCCCACCAGCCCTTACAAAAAAGAAATACTCTTTCAGGAATAACAATGCAATATTGATAAAAACAAAGAAAGGACTTGGTTTGTTTTGATAACACCAAGCTGCAACAACGAACCTTCTGAAATATAATTGTTTTATCACACTATATTAACTGCAACAATGTACTTTCTGAAATATGAGTGATATCATATAAGGATAGTCAACAGACAGTTAAAGGAGAAGCACAGGAGAATTAAACCATTGATAACACAGGAGCAGGCGACCAATCTAATATTAGGAGCATGATTATGCACAATGTTCCCCCACCACCCATGTTCCTGCCTGAATGTGGAGAACCAAATTTACCATGGAAAAGGTGGCTAAAATCATTCGAACATTATGCCACTGTGGTATGTGGAACAAATTATAGTGTAGAGAGGAAAAAGTCATTATTGTTATACTGTTTAGGCCCAGCAGGCCAAGAAAAATATGAGGATCTACCGAATTTACAAGAGGAAGGGGATATTAATGAGTATGAACAATGTATTGCTAAACTAAAGAAACACTATGAGAAGAAATTAAGCACTGTGCTAGAAAGATACACATTTGGAAAGAGGTCACAAGAAATGGGACAAAGAGTTGAACAATATATAATAGTTTGAGATAACTTTCCAAAAACTGTAAATTTGGACACCAGTTGGACAAGAGATTGAGAGACCAATGTATGCTGGAGTGTAGAGGTGCTAAAGTCAGAGAAAGACTGTGGGCTGAAGATGACCCAAATCTTGATGTTGTGTTACGCATTGCTAAAGAAGTAGATCACATGGAATATTGTGTGAAAAGACTAGAAGACAGGGTGAAAAGTGTCTGTTTAAAAACAGAACCCACGGTCAATGCCATTAAGAATATGCAAGCTGACAGTGGAAACAAGTGCAGCTCAATAGTGAAGAGAAAAGAGGAATTCAAGACGCAAGGCTCAACTAAATACAATGGATACAATGGTGATTTGTGAAATCGAGGATTCGGATGTGGATACAGAGAATACGATCGAGGACGCTTCACACGGACTCATCGACCATATATGAGCCAAAGGGCAGAGCTGCGACCAGAACTTGTTTCAGATGCGATAGTCCCACTCACTGGGCCGACAGTCGTGATTGTCCAGCTATCCAAATAATTTGTAGAAACTGCAATGGAAGAGGTCATCTATCCAGATGTTGCAGAATTGACAGAGGGAACATGAATTGGATAGGTAATCATGTATTAGTTGATGAAGAAGAATGTGTTTTTGTCATCAGTGATAATGACAATAAAGTAGAATTAGAAAGTCCCAAGACCATCATTATGATATATGGCTCTCTAATAAAAATGATGACAGATTCTGGAGTGAAATACACATTGTTACTGGAAACAATCTGGAAGAAGATTGGTCCAAAATGGTTGAATGAATCGGACATCAATCCCAGTGCATATGAGGGATTAGGATTGAAATAATAGGGTGGTTTGAAGCAACATTAGCATTCAAAGACAGAACAACTACTGGCAAAATATATGTGTCTAAAAGAGGAGCATCGCCTCTGCTCAGTTGGACACACCAAGCATGGCTAAAGGTGCGACTAGATGCTAGTGCAGAAGAATCTGTTTATGTTGTTGAGCAGGGTGAAATGACTGCAGAAAAAGTAAAGGATGAAGTATTTAGAGATGGAATAGGGTGTGTGAAAGGTATCACACACTGTATACAACTCAAAAAGAATTCTACACCCATTGCACAGAAGTTGAGAAGTGGAAGTATGCCTTTAGCAATGAAAGAAGAGGTGAATATGGAATTAAATAAACTGGAGGAACAAGGGATAATTGAAAAGATTGATGCTCCAGAATGGGTGTCACCATTAGTAATCGTGAGGAAGACTTTGGGAAAAGTCAGAGTGTGCATTGACCTGAGACAATTAAACAAGTGTATAATTCCAGAAAGACATCCACTACCAAATATTCAAGAACTGTTATCAACTATGGGATCAGCCAAGGTGTTGTCGATGCTAGAACTCACATCTGCATATCATCAGATTAAGTTGCATAAATACTCAAGACATCTAACTGCGTTCATAACACCTGAAGGACTGTATCAATATCGAAAGGATGCCGTTTGGTCTCATTTCAGCAGCCTCAGTTTTTCAGAAATCTATGCATCATATATTTGCTGGTGATGAGCGTATAGTTTTCTTTCAAGACGAAATCCTCATATATGCCAATAATCAGCTAGAACATGATAACAGTTTGGAAAAAGCATAAAGGTAACTATACAACATGGGCATGACCCTTAGTAAAGAAAAGTCAAAGATTGATAGAAAACAGATTGAATATTTAGGTCATGTTATATCAAAGGATGGAATCGCGCCCAAACTAGACTTGATGTCAACAACTGAAAAAATGGCTGTACCCAATAATAAGGAGCAGTTGAGGACATTCTTAGGAATGGCCGAATACTATTCAAAGTATATGAGAAAATTTGCTGATCACACAGCTGTGTTGAGAGACCTCGCCAAAATAAATGTCAAATTTGAATGGAATGATGAATGTGAAAAAGAATTTAAATAAATCAAGAATGCGTTAGCAACTGCACCAGTGCTGAAGAATTGCATACGAGGACAACATACAATAATCACAACAGAAGCCAGCAACGTGAGGCTGGGGGCAGTATTAGCACAAGTACATGATGGGAAGGGGAACATAATAGCTTTTGCTTTGAGACTGTTGAAAGGAGCAGACAGGAGTTATGCAACTATTGAAAAAGAGGCCCTAGCAATCATATGGGCAGATAACAAATTTAGAGGTTTTGTGTGGGGAACGAGCTTTGAAGTACACACTGACCACTAACCTCTTGTGGAGTTGTTCATGAGCAAAGGACTAGACAAAGTGTCAGGAAGAATAAGGTGATGGGTACACAGAATGCAAGAATTTGACATAGTAATAAAATATATTTCTGGTGTAAAGAATTCATTTGCTGACTGTTTGTCCAGATTGACAAACTGTCAAGAGGAATGTGAAAATGAAGAAGAAAAACAAGAGATGATATGTATACTTCAAGATGCAGCAATATCCAGGAATGAACAAAGATACCAAAATGAAATTAATAATGGAATATATCAACAGAAAAAATGTTTCTTTAAGCAAGATTCAAGAGGCAGAAATGTGTGGTTTCTGGAGTGTTAGAGATGAATTAAGTGTACAGGAAGGATACTTGTTAAGAGGTGACAGATTAGTTCCACCGGAAGATGTCAGAAAGAAAATAATAGACTTGGGTCATGAAGGACATCAAGGGATTTCCAAATCAAAGACCAGGATAAGGAACACATACTGGTGGCCAGGATGTGATGCAGAAATCGAGAGAAGTGTGAGAAATTGTATCCTTTGTAACAAGTCTGACAAAGGTTGTGTGGGTGATGAGTATCCCATGGTAATGACTGATATACCAGAGAGACCGTGGAAGAAAGTAGGCATAGACATCATAGGTCCAGTGTGGAGTGATGGATATCAAACATTTTGTATAGTTGTACTTGATATGCTGACTAGATGAGCAGAAGTAAAGATGATGTCAAATGTCACTACTAAAAATATCATAAACTTTTTAGAAGAGATATGTAGTCATGCAGGATATCCAGAAGTAATTCTATTGGATAATGGGCCTCAATTTGTTTCTAGAGAAATGGAGGAGTATTTGAAGGAAAGGTCTATTATGCATGCTACCAGTGGTATTTATCACCCCCAAACTAATGGTGTAGCAGAAAGATATAATAGGATACTCAAAGATGCCATTAGATGGGTGTGGTCAAATGGAAAGAATTGGAAAGAAGTGGTTAAGAAAACGGTTACAGCACATAGATGTAGGGTGTTATGTAAGGATCAAATTAAAGGTAATAAGTGGTCGAATCCCATCAGAGTTGTTGAAGTGTTCAAACATGCTGTGAGGACAAGTGAGGGGAGAGTGTGGAATAATGGTAGCATAATGGTGACGAAAGAAAATGGGCATGTAGACAGAGTTGAAGTTAGTAAGAACAAGATGAGTAGAAAAGTTTCCTTACTATCAAATTCAACACATATTCCAATAGGTGTACAAGTGTCAAGATCAAGGTTTGGAAGAAAATATTGCAGACCAAAGTATTTACGGGACTATGATGGATAAGAAGAATTTTGTTGAAGAAGAGGGATGTGTAGTATAGTGTCACCTGCTACACCAAGTGATGATGCTGGAGGGATTCTGGAATAGGAATACAGGAAATGGAATGTGGAGTGTGGCAGAGACAGTTGAAGAGGATGAAGGACCTTTCCTGAACTGCCACATTCATATCCCCTTAAATATATGTTATTCATATATCAATATATGCTAATAAACCATATTCCCATTTTTGTAAGATAGTGTCCATCAGTTATATCTACATACTTCATTTGGGGCTATTGTACAATTGTGTATCACCTCAGTTACCTAAGGAGAGAGTGCAGGAACAGAGTGTGTTGCCCTATTGGTGGAGCCATGTACTACTATTGGGAGTAAAGAAAGATGACCACCTTCTTAGGTAGCTCCCCTGCTGATTTCATAATGCTGAGGGTTTTCTAAATCGACCAGTACTGCGTAATTCCCCTTTGTGGCTGAGTTAGGCCCACCCTGCTTCCTACTGAAGGGTGGAAGTTGCTGCCTAAGCTTATATGATTCACTGACTTAGTAGAAGGGCTGTTGATCCCAATCCATTTCCCAGTATTTTTCCCCTGTGATGTTGCATTATGGTCTAAATCTTTCAGAGGTATTCCAATATGATTAATTAGTACATTTGCCTCTTCAATTGATAGGAGGGCAGGGTTATATTTATTTTTTAAATTTGGGGTAGGTGCTCTAGGGAGAAATTTCCTTTTAATTCCCTTAGATGTGAGTCTGAACACAAGAAGAAAGTCACTCAATTGGTGTTTAAGTTTTTAAATATTGCTAGAGCGCAACTAGAAGCATATATAGCAGATATAACTATAACATAATTATTGTACCGAAGCAGTGACACCAAACTAGCAATAAAGCCAATACCCTTTTGGCTGCTAAATTTCACATACTGAAGACTCAGAACTATGTACCATGCTTGAAAGATAACAAAGGGAATAAGGTTCATTCTGAAGGAAAAAAGAACATATTATAACATTGTTCTGTAAGAGATTACTATGGCAACCCATGGAAGACCTGATTTCTGAATAAACATTTTTAGAACAGATATCACGTAAATGACAAGGAGGTACTTGAATCCTCCATTACTATAGGTGGGAAAAAAGAGCAAATTAAAGCCTTACCAATTAACACAATTACAAGCCCAGATGACATAAAAAAAACTCTCCTATAAAATGTATATATATTAGCTTTGACTTGCCCAACTTTAACTTTCTTAATTCATTTGGAGTTATTTCGAATTCCATGAAAGATTCAATCATAACCTTAATGCTGAAACCTGGAACAGGTCGTCTAGAACATGTCTCCTATAGTACAGTTGCTTTAATTAATACAGATTCAAATAGTTACACTAAAGTACTAGCCACATGATTTGTGTGTGTGTTACCCTCCTTAATTAAGCCGGACTACACTGGCTTCATCATTAATCGTAACACTCCTGATGATATTGGGAGGGTCAAGAATCCCATTGACTGGGGGGGTCCGATCAGGTCAGAAATTTGCTCTAAAACATCTAGATGACTCCAAAGCGTTTGATTGTGTCCACTGCACTTACACACAAAATATCCTGGTGACTTCAGGCTTTGAACTTAATATCATTGAGTATGTTATGGCGCATTTTAAGATGCCGCACACAAGATTGAAGCTCAACTCTACATTATTAGAACAAATTAAAATAAAATGTAGGACTAGACAGGGATACCCAGTCTCCTCTCTGTTGTTTGCTTTAGCAATGCAGCCATTAGCTCAACATATTTGCTCAATGTCTATGCTCCAAGGCATACGCTGCGGTGAAAAACATGCATTAGCCCTGTATGCGGATGATGTTATACTATTTTTGAGGAAAGTAGAAAACTCTGTCCTGGTGGTGATAAAGCTGTTGGAACAGTTCTGCATTGGATTAGGCTTTACAGTGAACTATGTAAAATATAGGGACCTACATATTAATACAATGAAGTTGCTATATTGGTTTTGATGGTCTGAGGATCTCTTGGAATATTTTGGAATTAAAATCACTCCATCATATGAACAGTTATACAAAGCCAACACCACAGATCTTGTGAAGCAATGCGAGGATGATTTGACATGACGGCATCAGCAGAAGATATCCTTGTTAGGCCATATCTCATCAGTAAAGATTCCTCTATTGCCCAAACGTACCTATATTTGTAAAGCACTCCCAAACAGTATGCCGTAAATACTCTTAGAGTGGTCACAGAGTAAAATGTTGTACTCTGGAGAAGTGACAAACCAAGAGTAGACTGTAAAATCCTCATTAAATGCCAAAATATGGGTGGGCTTCGGTATACAAAGAGAGATCTGATGGCTGCACAGATCAGCACAATCTTAGACTGGTGCCCAAAACCAGCTCAAAAACACTGGAAAGTGATGGAGTAACAGGCTACTACGATGTCACTAGACAGTTTACCATTCCACACAAGAGAAGCTAGGGGAAATGGGAGAAAGCTTCTTACGACCATGGTTTGCTGTCTGACCTTCTAGGCTAAGGGGAGACACCTATTAGGAATGGTACTAGTCTGGGACCCCTTTCACCAGTTTTAGTGAACTCTGACTTTACACTTGGTCTAAACAAAGGATCATTTCCCACTTGGGAAGCTAGCAGAAAACTGACATTTATTGTTTTATACGAGGTAGGGTCCCCCTTTCACTTGAGAAATGCAAAACAAAATGTCTACTGATTGAATTGTAGCGGTGTAGATATACACAGATAAGGCATTGGGTATCAATGTTATAGGTCATTAGTCCCTCTAGAACTAGATGAAACACTGCAATACATGACTAAATTGAACACAACTTAGACACAATCATGTCTAAAGAATCATGGGTAAATATATGGAATAGAGCATGTAAAGCCTTTAGATGCACAAGAACTAAAGGGTGCCCCTATACATTTGTTCTTTGCTGGTACATGGCATGCGGTGGTATTATTAGGTGACAGATCGGAAGACGCTTACCCGGTGATAAGCTCATCTGCAACATTAGTCATGCACTTGCTAAGTGCTGACTGCCTAACCATAGCCCAATCCTGGAAAATGAAGGCCAGTCCCATAATAGCGTGATGGTGGATAACAACTTTGAGCATTCTAGCTACGCAGAAACTATTGGCTTTAACTTTGAATATGATAAAAAGATATCGGCTCTCTGTTCCCCATTTGGCAAATATGTCGAATATAAGGAAGAAATACTGTGTAAGCCAAAGAAACATGAATTTCTCGCTGATCTACTGTAAAGCACAAGGGAAGTCAGGATCTTTGACATTTATGACTATTAGCAAGAAAAATAGGATTGATATACGGGGAAACAATTTAAAAACCTATGTTATGTTTTTTTTTTATTCTTGTTCTACATGATTTCTAATTGTTTATGTCGAACGTGGTTTGCTTACTTAATAATGATCAGCGCTAATGTTTTTACATTATGTATCATGTATGATTATGAAATAAAAATACAGTTTTGGAGTAACTTCCCCCACAAAGCAGTATATTGCTTGCAGTCTGTTTGTGTCGTGATTCCAATGTTCACAGAATTAGAATACGTAGTTAAAATGAATGTTCACCAGAGCCCTAAGGTAAAATCTTTGCTTCTATACACATGAATGGGAATTGAAAATGAACAACTAAATGTCAAAATATGAAAAATGTTTGATGTTTTAAAAAAGGTTAAGTTATTATACAAAATATCCATAGGATCCATTGTCCCCAGTTTGCCACTGCTCCAAGATTGTCTTGTAAATGTGCCCAGCTTGTTCTCTCTGAAGCATGTTTAGGGCTCTGCTGCTCGCAAGCTCGGTCTGCACTGCATAACATACAAATTCAAATGTTAGTATTCTAGCACTTAAACAGGGGTTCATAGTAAGTTTAAATATGTCACTGATACAAATACTATTGAGAAAATCAAATGATTATAGCAAATGGTGTCTTAGAGGAAAGAATACATGCGGCAACTAAGTAAGTATTGTGGCAAGAAGCCACCTAGTCCACCATGGCTTCCCTGATTTCCTCCTGGCCCCCTGTCTCCCTGGCTCCTCTGTTGAAATCTGTGCTTGCAAACAATGCTTTCTTCCCCTCATCCAGTGTATCAAATCTGGCGATTCTGTGAGCACATTCATGATCCTGCTTGTGAATGACACGCTCTTGTGGCACCGGCCTTCAGAGAACTTTACTATTCGTGTGGTCCGGCCTACATGAGCCTCCAAGGCGCCTTGTGATTTTTGGGGTCTATGTAGTGTTTCTGGAGGTGATTACATAAGGCAAGAGAGCAGGTTGAAGATGGCAGAGAGTCTATGGGTATCCCTAATACACTGCCTCTCGGGTCAGCACTCCACGGCAAAGATGCTCCATGGCCCACATAGTCTCTAGTACCAATTTGCCAGCTGATTACATGTGACTGTATCACACAACCAATCCTTATATGTGAGTTTTAGCCATAAAATTAGATCATTGTTGACTTTTACTCAACTAGACCTACACCATTTTGGTATGTGTTAATACTTCAACTTATTCCACTGATTGGTAAGCTTTGAAATATATCTCTAGCAGGTTGTGTCTACAAAATGTTGGCAGTATTCCTCTTGCACATATTTGTGTTGATTAATAATTATTGATGATTAACAATTGTATTATTTATGATTGATACAATTTGTTTAACACTTTAGCTGGTCAGTCCGAAGATTTGGAAAATGCATCCTGTTACGTAGACATGTAACATAATGGTTTATTCTCTTGGGCCTAAGCTGGTGATAGACTGCCAAGTGTCAAACAATAGCGTTTCTGATGGGTTTGCAATTATCTGGCCACTATCCTCCCAGACAGTTAAGCTACTACTTGAAGTATTTCTATTGGCCTGGGCCTAAGGGTACTCTTTTTAGTAAAGTATAAATCACAACCGCTGTAAGCACTTTTGGGATGATGCCTAACTCAAGTATAATGATGTTTGAGAGGCTGCAGTAAACTGGTTTGGGAAGGTTTTTAAAAACGGTCTGTCCATTCTTTTGCCACCTATGATTTCAGGTTGAAAATGTTTCGTAAAAGATTGAGCTGAACTGGGAGGAATAGAGAGAAGGCAAACAGGTAATCATGTGATAAATTAGAGAAATTGTGAAAACATATGGACCCCACCAGCTTTACTAATCACGTTAAGAGAATCCCAGACTGATTGATTATTCTGGTGAACTGCCTCAAAGCGCTTCCCCTGACTGCCACTGCAGTTGAAGATCCCAATCATTCAGCTGACCATGGCATGAAAGATAGCATGGACACATATGGTAGAAACCTGTGGTAATTACAGATGTGCATGATGAACCTATATAATAAAAAAAACTTTTAAAAAATTCAATGTACACACAAATGGAGCAAGACTTTTTGACCACTTTATGCAATGGAATGTTTTTTACTCTTGCATTCATTTTGCATCTAATGTGTGCTCACAAACACCGTTTCACGTTTTCTGAGTGAATGTGTTATCAGAATGTTTTTGTTTTTGCTAGCTTTCCGCCAAAGAACAAGTAGGCACAGTCGAGGTGTGATGATAGGAGAAAAAGGGGCATTTTATTTTGTTGATGTTTTTCGGTTTACATGAAACCAATAAATAAAGCCTTTCATGGCCTACATGAATACCCAAGCCTGTTTTAATTGAAGCTCAGTGATGGGGCGGCTCAGAGCCGCCACTGTGCTACTGCTCACTGGTATGTGCTGCAGCCAGCCCTGCTTAGGCCAGCTCTTGTTAGCAGAAGTGAATAAACATGACCTGGGTTTCTGAAAATGAGGGTTCTCCCGGGTCACAAAGGGGTTATGTCAACTACAAGGTGCACGTACAAATCACTGTGTAAACACCGGGGCAAGGCCCCGTGCCCGGGCCAGAGCCATTTTGTTTTTCAAGGTAATTGACATGTGGGTACAGCAGACACATTCAGGGCTTCGGCAGCGGAACGGAAATCCAGCCGCAGCGCAGCACATATGTATTCTGCAAATATCTCCCTTTGCAATGTGGACAATGTTCACTGGATATTTCTTAAAGTCGTTATTCATAGCATGGTGCGCCGTGCCGATAGATTTATGTTGCCTTGGAGGAACATGGATGCCAAGGGAAACCACCATCTCAGATAGCTCGGCCCCCTGTGGCACGTGAGGTTTGGGCTCTCCTCTTGTGGAAAAGTGGAATGGCTGTATAATAAAGAAAACAGCCAATGGGGCTCAAGGTGAGAAAGCCAGTGTACTATTTCTTTCTGCTAGTTTCTCTCGTGACCTAATTTGTCAGGAATGTTGAACTGCAAAGTGATGTCACCTTCTGTTGTTGCACTTTAAAAATGACAGAAATGAGGTGGCCCATTAAAACAGTAGCCGGTTGCACCCGTGTGGCAGGTGTTGGTGTCAGGGCTTGTTTGGGACAAAGTGGTATTCGATGGTGCTCTATGGTGACATCAGAGGGGCACATTGAGTGGCAAAATGACCCTAAAGGGATCCGGTGCTGTCTGTCTCGTTGCCTGGGGTTGGAACAACCAAATGTTGCTTCTCCTATGGTAGAACACATTCTTACTCAGGCCCTGGTGGGTGAATGGTAACTTCAACACATTACACAAGTTAAGAATTACATCTGCCTCGAGACAAGTGTTGTTTCTTTGTGAAACAAAGGATTGTGTCGTTACTCTAGTTGCCGCATAGTCCCAGGATAAAGACCTATACATCAGGGTGAAGAAAGATGGTGAAAGAGGGGTGTCAAGACCACATGTGCAAAGGACAAATGTTTTTGGGTTCAAACCAAAGATGCATTCAGAACCCCAAAGTAGGGCTGCAGATAGGCTTTGTGACTAGGAATGGGCTTTGGTTGTTGTGCACATGGCCACTTCAGGGTGGTGGACTAAAGCACAGTGTTCTACTGACAAAGTGGCTGGACAATACAGCACACAAAGCCCATTCACAGGCGTGAGCAAGCAAAGGGTTGGACTACAACCACGCCACTGTGCGGGGAGACACAGCTGCGTGCGTCACTTGCAATCCTTGTTTCATACAAGCATCCTCACCCCGGTCTTAAGGGAATCACATCTGGTGCCAACTATCTTTGGAATATTGCAGTGTATTGCAATTAATTGCTGCGGAACTATGCACGTAAATGTTTGTCATTTTTCTTTTTATTTTGTCCGTATTAGCAAGTTAATTGAATCCCTTAAACGTCTAAACACGCACGTAGATGGGTTGAGTGAAGTCTAATGAGATCTGCACCTATATGCTGCAGTCAGCTTGCGAAACAGTGTTTCTATATAATATTTAGTGTAATATAACAGGGACTGCTGGGGGGTATTATTTAATCAAAAAAGCTGGTTAAAGTCTCTGTAGCTTCTTGCTGTGGTATAGTCCTGTACAGTGATTTAACATCAAAGGAGACTCATAGTTAGGATTCAAGTTCAAAATGGAAACCCTCCGATAGAGAGATGGCACCCCCAGTGTCCCTCAAACATGCTCTCGTGGAATTGCTATTGTGTTTTTATTCACTTTGAAAAAAAAATGGGAAAGGGAAAAAGACCATATGGATTTGTGCAAAACCGTAAAGGAACACAATATAACATAATAATAGTTAATTGCAAACAATTTATTTTGCCTTGATGTAATTTTTATATGAATGCGTTTTATGATGTATGCCATACAACTGGGACTGGTTGCAAGGTTTTAGGTTTTCGCAGACTATTGTGATGTGAGTATCAAAACATGTTTTCTAAAACACAATTTCGTTGAATAAACACATTCTTTTTGAAGGAGTTCTATATTGTACATATATTATATTTTATTTTCACTAGAAATGTTACTTTCTAAAAAGGAATTTTAGTTTTTTTGTCATAAGCGGTGGGGTAGGTGCTCTACCCATGTTGGATATGGGTGCTGTTTGGGTGGTACAATGTAGGAACGCAGTATATATATGTATAAGGCAAGAAAAACACATTTCCCTTCAGTTATACAAGCTATATTCATTAACCATTTCTCTACCTTCTCCCACTTGTGCATGCAAGGCTTAATCCAGGGGTCAAATGATAAGATTTGTGGACCTAGCACAGTTTGTCCTCACCAAGTATTAAATGATTCCAAATGCAACCACAGCCCCCCAATGGTCTGAGACCCCTCAAAAAACTATGGGGAACTCTGCAAAAACAATGTAGGGCGTGACCTTGGGTTCTGGAATTCAAGACTGAGCGGCTCCGTGAATATTAGTGCCACATCTAGCCCCTCAGCAGCACTGGGTGGGTGTCCATCACCAAATGTTGCTGGATGTATTCGCCCAAAAGCCCTCAGTGCTTAGGGAGAACGTGGTGTGAATCTGACTGAGGCCCCTTACCTTCTTCATCCAAACTCTAGCTGCGGGTGTGAACATTGTGGGTATCCATTAAGGAGAAAGCAGGAGCAAGTAGACTGTGGCTGTAGTGCGGGAGAACTACCTGAATGAATTCTCTCCACCCTGATACCTCTCACACCATATTCACAGATTAACAGGGTAATTCATAGAATTTCGCAGAAAAGTGTCGCAAGAGGCTGGCGCAGAGTGTCCGCGTGCGATTGACTGCGCCAGGCACGTGCGCTAAAACCGATTTCCGCGCACAGCGTATTCATGGATTTTAGGCTCCCAAACCAGCCGTGGCGCAGAGTATCGCAGCGACCCTGCAGCAGCGCCAGTAACGCCCCCAAGAACGCCCTCGCGCAAGGAAAAGCCATCAAAATCGCAAAATCATCGCAAAGGGCTGCGCTAACCCTGGACCAGTTTACAGGGCTGCCAAACGAGGAACGCAAAGCGGGTAACGTGCATATCAGGGGTACGCGTGAAGTTATACACGCGATTAGCCAGGGTACGTGTATTACAGGGGTACGCGGGAAGTTTAACACGCGATTGGCCAGGGTACGTGTATTACAGGGGTATGCGGGAAGTTTAACATGCGATTAGCCAGGGTACGTGTATTACAGGGGTACGCGGGAAGTTTAACACGCGATTAGCCAGGGTACGTGTATTACAGGGGTACGCGGGAAGTTTAACACGCGATTGGCCAGGGTACGTGTATTACAGGGGTACGCGGGAAGTTTAACACGCGATTGGCCAGGGTACGTGTATTACAGGGGTATGCGGGAAGTTTTACATGCGATTAGCCAGGGTACGTGTATTACAGGGGTACGCGGGAAGTTTAACACGAGATTGCCCAGGGTACGTGTATTACAGGGGTAGGCGGGAAGTTTCACACGCGATTAGCCAGGGCACGTGTATCACAGGGGTACGCGTGAATTATCACATGCGATTTGGCTGTGTACGTGTATTACAGGGGTACACGGGAAGTTTTACACGCGATTCGGCTGGGTACGTGTATTACAGGGGTGCGTGGGAATCATCACACGCGATTTGGCTGGGTACGTGTATTACAGGGGTGCGTGGGAAGTCACACGCGATTAGGCTGGGTGGGTCCTCACAGGTGTTCCCTGTACACCCTCCACGGCCCCTGCAGGCAGCCTACAAAACAGGGGACTACCCTGCACACCTGCTCATGTCCCCCTGCACCCCCACCCCCCAGCAGTGCAGGGGCAGCCTCCACCAGGCCCCCACTCATGTCTCCCACCACCCCCACCCTCCCGCCACCAGGGGCAGCCTCAACCAGGCCCCCACCCATGTCTCCCACCACCCCCACCCTCCCGCCACCAGGGGCAGCCTCCACCAGGCCCCCACCCATGCCTCCCACCACCCCCAACCCCCAGCAGTGCAGGGGCAGCCTCCACCAGGCCCCCACCCGTGTCTCCCACCACCCCCAACCCCCAGCAGTGCAGGGGCAGCCTCCACCAGGCCCCCACCCATGTCTCCCACCATCCCCACCCTCCCGCCACCAGGGGCAGCCTCCACCAGGCCCCCACCCATGCCTCCCACCACCCCCAACCCCCAGCAGTGCAGGGGCAGCCTCCACCAGGCCCCCACCCATGTCTCCCACCACCCCCACCCTCCCGCCACCAGGGGCAGCCTCCACCAGGCCCCCACCCATGCCTACCACCACCCCCAACCCCCAGCAGTGCAGGGGCAGCCTCCACCAGGCCCCCACCCATGTCTCCCACCACCCCCACCCTCCCACCACCAGGGGCAGCCTCCACCAGGCCCCCACCCATGTCTCCCACCACCCCCACCCCCCCCCGCCACCAGGGGCAGCCTCCACCAGGCCCCCACCCATGCCTCCCACCACCCCCAACCCCCAGCAGTGCAGGGGCAGCCTCCACCAGGCCCCCACCCATGTCTCCCACCACCCCCACCCCCCCGCCACCAGGGGCAGCCTCCACCAGGCCCCCACTCATGTCTCCCACCACCCCCACCCCCCCCGCCACCAGGGGCAGCCTCCACCAGGCCCCCACCCATGCCTCGCACCACCCCCAACCCCCAGCAGTGCAGGGGCAGCCTCCACCAGGCCCCCACCCATGTCTCCCACCACCCCCACCCTCCCGCCACCAGGGGCAGCCTCCACCAGGCCCCCACCCATGTCTCCCACCACCCCCACCCTCCCGCCACCAGGGGCAGCCTCCACCAGGCCCCCACCCATGCCTCCCACCACCCCCAAACCCCAGCAGTGCAGGGGCAGCCTCTACCAGGCCCCCACCCATGCCTCCCACCACCCCCAACCCCCAGCAGTGCAGGGGCAGCCTCCACCAGGCCCCCACCCATGCCTCCCACCACCCCCAACCCCCAGCAGTGCAGGGGCAGCCTCCACCAGGCCCCCACCCATGTCTCCCACCACCCCCACCACCCCGCCACCAGGGGCACCCTCCACCAGGCCCCCACCCATGTCTCCCACCACCCCCACCCCCCCCGCCACCAGGGGCAGCCTCCACCAGGCCCCCACCCATGTCTCCCACCACCCCCACCAGTGCAGGGGCACCCTCCACCAGGCCCCCACCCATGTCTCCCAACACCCCCACCAACCAGCACTGTGGGGCACGTGGCCAGCAGGCAGTCAGGCAGCAGCAGATGGCAGGTGGGAGCGTGCTCAGGGCTCTGGGGGGCAGTAATTTGGCCTCCTGGCCAGGAGCGTGGTCTCTCGTGTGTGAACGCGTGGACAGCCTGATAGGGAGTGAAATCCCACACGTCAGCAAAGGCCCTTAGCGCGTAAACCCGTCAACAGCATATGCGCGCCTATAGTCACCTGCACGTGCAGGAAATTGTTGCGTGACACGTCCCAGTGTCAAAGCGTGTGATTGGTGAAAATGGATCTACACGCAGAAGTGACAAAGCGTGTGATTGGTGAAAATGGATCTACACGCAGAAGTGACAAAGCGTGTGATTGGTGAAAATGGATCTACACGCAGAAGTAACAAAGCGTGTGATTGGTGAAAATGGATCTACACGCAGGAGTGACAAAGCGTGTGATTGGTGAACGTACACGCCGCGTAAGTGACGCTGTACGTGTGGGCCAGTATATAAGGTACATGTAGAACACCATTTCCTTGTACGTGCTTTTCGTGGAGAGCGAGTGGGTGAATTCTGTACTTCTTGTCGTTTCACACGCGATTTACTTCACGGCGTTTCCAGTTCGTATTCCCTGTTACCTCTGACAGCTTTTTCTCTTTTTTCTCTTTTACTGGTTTACCTGGGCCTGTTCCCTCAAACAGTGTCCCCTTCTACTGTTGTCCTGTCTTCTCAGACAGCGTACACATCTTCTTTTGGCGGGGGTTTAGCCAGCCAAACGCGCTCATTTTTCACGCTCTTCTACCTGGCAGACGGTGAGTCACGCACGTATCCAACTTCTGTGCTTGCCCCGTGTGTAGCCTACCCCTTCAGAGGTCATTCTAGGCTGCGTGTGACACGCATACGTTCATTCTTGTGTTACTGGGTGCCACAGCGTAGTGCAGGTTTTTCTTTCTGCACACGTGGTCTAGGAGGGGTTGCGTGCACGTCATCTCCCTTTTTTGGGCCTCCTGTGCGTTGCGTGACCCGTCATCTTTCCCCAGGGGTTACAATCAGCCGTGCTAGAGCACTAGGGTACAATTACCATCTGGTACCCAACCCCTTTGACCCCCAATTGCCCAGGACAATTGTCTACAGCCACTCCCATACGCACATTAATATCAGTGCCATGGCTGGGAGGCGAGGATTCCGTAAGGGTGGCAAAGGTGGAAGAGCCACAAGTGGTGGCCGTGGTGGATCCGGTAGGGGACGTGGTCGTAACTTGCAGGGTGAGCCTGTCCCCCCATGTGTGGAGGACCAGTCAAGGGCACCCATCATCCCCCCCCCTCCCCCCCTCCCGTTGAGGCTGAAGTGGCTGACACCATCCATGCTCAGCCCTTGTTGGACCAGCCCATTGTGGCACCAGACCTGGCTGACTCCATGGCTGACTTCCAGGTCAGCAGGGCTACGACACGTGCGCTGGTGCACGTTGATGCCATCATGCCACGTGGATCTGGGGCAGCAAGGTCATCTGCTGCACCAAGGAGGCAGGGCGGAGAGGCTGCAGGGGCAGCTGCGGCTCCATCCACCCCAGCCCTCACACACCCAGCCAGGACAGTGTCGGTCCTAGTCCATGCTGCTGACATTCCCCCTGACACCATCACACTAGAGCCAATGCCTGCACCAACTCCCATGCTGAGTGTGCAATCCCACACTCCTGATACAGAGTCCACCAGGGCTCCTGCCCCTAGTGTCCAGAGCGGCGCAGGACACTCAGGATCACCACCACCTTCCAAGCGGAAGAGGAAGAGTGCTCGTCCGGCACAGGCTGATGCCCCAGACACGGCTACACAGTCCGGCCCGTCCAGGAAGCCCAGCTTCACGGATGACGAACTGAATGCACTTGTCGAGTATGTGTCCGGACATGACAACGAGATGGTCATTGTTGCAGGATCCAAGACCACACCTGCACAACGCCAGGCACACTGGCAGACCGTTGCGGACATCGTAAGTGCCCTTGGAATCGTGAGGCGCACAGCCAATGATTGCTATAAGCGCTGGAATGACCTAAAGCGCAGGGCAAAGAGTAAGCTGGCCTCAAGTCATGCCGCAACTCTAGTGACTGGAGGTGGGTCTCCAGTAGTAGACATGGAACTCACTCCACATGAGTCAGTCGCTGGGACCTACGTCACGGAGGAACAGATCCAAGGCGTGGGAGATCTGGCTGATTACGAGGCATTGTCCGGTGAGTACACATGCATGTGTGTGTCATCCATGTGCATGGTGTGTGTGTGAGGGCTCCTGTTCGGGTGCCAGGTGAGAGTGTGTGCGCCTGAGTCGTATGGGTCAGCCATGTGCTTCATGCAATCCTTCCTGCGCAGCTGCATTTGGCCATAGCAGTATCCCTTCTGCCAACAGTAGACATCTAGCACAACTGCACGCCAGTTGCCCTTGAAGTGTCACCTTGACACAACATATTTGCTTCTTTTTCACTGTTCATTCAGTCAGTTTGTTTGCATTCCACCACTTTCACTAGGCATGTCGCTGTCCACTAGTCACATGTCTGACATGTGTATGGTAAAGTGGAGTGACTTTGTTACCTGGATATCATTTGTACACACATGTCCCTGTGCAATTTGACCATTTCAGACTGGCAGCTCCAGGTGAAAAATCTGACCTGTTAGAATTAGAAAAGCTATCACATGCGGGAACTGGACTGAATGAATAGGTGCTGCCCTCCTCTCCATCTTCACTCAATAGCAATGGTACATGCCATCTGTGTGATGGCATGTGTGTTTCACCTGCCAATCACAGGCCAATGTGTGATGCCACTGCCAGGCAGCATGCAGAAAATGTGTTCATCTTCCATCTTGGTGTCATCAGTGTGTGCCATTTGCCTGCACTTCATACGCAGTGAGGGTGCATGCATGGGAGGGTTTTAGTCATGTGGGACATGTGTCAATCAAGTACTGGTTCTCTTGCTTCTCAGCCCTCAATGTGTGCCATGGTGCTAATGCCTGTTTCCATTTCTTTGTTTTCATGTCTTTGCAGGGGAAGACGCACCTGATACTGCTGGGGTTGTGGAGATGGTGCAGACCCAGGAGGTGTCCCAGGGCCGACCAACCACCAGTGAGGGACGTGGTGTGGTGGTGGGGGAGAACCCACAAGTGCTGCAGGTCGTGCTCTCAAGGGGTGTCTCGGGCTGCACCTCCCCCGAGCTGTACTCAGGTGTTGATTCGGATGAGACCTACGTGCCGTCGCAGGTGAGTGTTCCAGGGAGGGATTCTGTTCTGTCTCACCCACCTGCACCAGGGTCAGTACCCTCCATGGGGATGTCAGTGTTGGCAGCTACGCCTTCGGTGGTTACGGATGCAGAGTCACACTCCGCGACATCTGATCCTGTTCCTGGGCCAGCAGATCAGAGGGGGAATGCAGTCCTGCAGCCTCAGGCAGTGCCGGCACAGCAAGGCGCAGTTCGCCTTGCCCCAGACAGGTGTGGTGCCCGCCGACGTGGTGGCCGTACGCCACCCGGCAATACCGCATGGGAGCAATCCATTTACGGTATGGCTACCCAACAGGCTGCATCATCCGAGATGATGGCTCAGGCCATGGATAGGGTGGCCACTTCCATTGTCCCCCCAGAAAGGCTGATGGAGCGACTAGAGCAGGCAACCGACTCCATCTGCCAGTCACACAGGGAGGACATGTTGGGGTCCAACAGGGACAGGCGGGCGGCACTGGCGACTCTGCAGGAGGCCATCTCCATTGAGTCCCAGGGCCACAGGGAAGCCCTGAGGCAGGAGCTCCTTCACCTCAGGACGACTCTTGTTGAGCTTGAGGCTTCAACACACCAAAGGACAGAACAGCAGCTGCAGCGTCTCACCCGTACGCTCTCAGCTGAGATGCAGGCAACGAGGGCGGAGGTCCGGGCATCCCGTGAGTTGTTGCATGGGGACCTCCGCACACTCATCCTCCAGAACCAGACCTACCACACCCGAATGCTTGCAGCCATGGAGGAGCAGACTAGGGCCTTGCGTGGGCTGCCTCCCATAGTGCAACCACCTCCGGATGCAGCTGCACAGGGTGATAATAGCGACAGCAGTGATACTCCCACAATAGGGTAGCCGTGTGGGCCATGAGCCCATGGAGGTGTTTTATCTTCCCAGGATCCACGCAGGTGGGTTCTGGTGTGCATCCTGTCCTCGGACCTCCTGGGTGGCCTCCCCAACCCCCCCGGGCCCATCAATGGCCATTTTTGATTGTTTCTTATTTTTATTTTGATTTTGATTTCTTTTATTCCCAAATTTTTTGGGACGATCTGTTGGCTTCGATCTGTTGGCTTCGATCTGTTGGCTTCGATCTGTTGGCTTCCGTGGTTCCTGTGGGCATACGCTGCATTGTGGCTGGGCACATGCAGGCTTGTAATGTATTTGGTTCAGATGCTTGGGTTTGAGTCACACACACCCCTCCTGCTTCCCGTTTCCATGGGCTTGCAAAGGATGTGCCCAAGTGACAGTGAATTACACAGTGACGTTGGACTCCCATGAGCTGTGTGGCCAGTCTGTAGTCAATACTGTGTATACATTCATAGTGCATATTGCTGTTGTGTTGTACACTGCATGTTGCATTGATGTGTAACTCTTCTTCTGTGTCTACCTCCCAATTTGCAGGTCCCTTCCTCATGTCCACACAAGGACCTCTAGTCTGGAGATGGGGACCATGTTGGCAGCAGTGCACCTACAACTCTACATGGCGACAACACTGCACAGTTGGTAGTGGTGGGAGTGCAGGCATTTCCAGGTGGTGAGACTACTAATATGTAACATTTGTGATGTCATGTTAATGGTACTACGTGCTCAAGTATGTTGTTGGTCCGGCATTGCTGTGAGCATTTCAGGTGTTGCAGGTTTCTAATAGTGCCACTGTACATAGTGAGACTGATGTCATGTTGTGGGGATTACTTTGTTTACCTGCAATTAGCATGACATGGCACGGTGTGTCGTGTGGCGGTGCTGGGGTTGGGTTGGCTGACATGGCACTGTCCTCTTGTTGCATTTTGCAAGTGGGTATTCATTTTAGCTGCTTCAATGTGTAACTTCACAAAACTGCATTGGTGGTGTCTGTGTGGGTAGGGATGCACACATTGTGACACTTCCAGGTGAACAATCTCAGGCTGACATGGTATTCCCGGTTCATTCTCCAGACATTCAGGATCAGTGTCAGGTTGAGTCATCATTGATTGTCAGATGGAATGTGCCAGGGCAGTGTGCACTCCACAGGGGTGTGATTTCTATGTGAAGTAATTAGCCACTAGCTGTGTACGGGCTGCCTCCCCCCGTGCCCTTTCCCCTCCCATGCGCAGCGGCTGTGCATGTGGTTGGGGATGTGGGGCCACCACCATGTCCACGGCCAGGCCCCGGCGTGTTGCAACGTTGTGCAGGACACATGCTGCCACTATGATCCTGCACACTACTGGGGGAGCGTATAACAGCTGCCCGCCAGAACGGTCAAGGGAGCGAAAGCGTGACTTTAGCACTCCGAATGTGCGCTCCACTATGCCCCTGGTTGTAATGTGGGCTGTGTTATATCTTACCTGGGGTGGCGTGGTGGGGTTCCAAATTGGCGTCATCATGTGGGGGCTGAGAGGGTAGGCACTGTCCCCTGTGGAGGTGGTGATTGGTATCATTGGTGGGGTTGTGACCTTGCTCAGTATCCAACATGCATGCATGTGCAGTGGCATACATACTCACCAAGCAGCCATGTATCGCCATGCCGCCCAGCATCTATGTCCCGGCATAGGGTGGACATTCGGTAAATGAAGCTGTCGTGGGTGGACCCGGGATAGTTGGCATATACTGAGGTGATGATTCCCTTGGCATTACATACTACCTGCACGTTGATGGAATGCCAGTGCTTGCGGTTCCTATAGATGTGCTCTGATGCCCTGGGGGGACGTAGAGCCACATGGGTGCAGTCGATGGCACCTAGCACTTTGGGGAATCGTGCCACTCCGTAAAAATCCAGGGCGGCAGCATGCCTTTCTGCAGGTGTTCTGGGCAGGTATATGTGCCTGCGGACTGAAGGGCGTGCAGTCATGATGTTCAAGACCTGGTGTAGGCAGCGTGACTGGGTGGCCTGTGACACCCCACCCACTATGGCACTTGTCCGCTGAAATGATCCAGTGGCTAAGAAGTGCAGTACATTGAGGACCTTCTCCAGGGGGCTGAGTGCTTGGGAGCACAGGGTGGGTGATGTGAGGTCATCCTCCCACTCAGTCACCAGGTCCAGTATGATGTGTGGTGGAAACCTGTACCTCCCATACACCTGGTCATCAGGCATCCCGAAAAGGCTGGTTCTGGGTGTGAATATTCTGGCCCTGACTATCCTCCTCCTCCTCCTTTGGTAGCCCACTGCCACTGCTGCTAGGAACGGTATGTTCATCCTGGCGTCTGAGCTTGTTATTGTTAAAGTCCGCAATTTTATGCTTTGCGCGTGTTCTAGGCGAGCGTGTGACCCGCGCACCCCTGGAATCCAGTTCCCAGTCCAATAGCGTGTGGAAATTCACACGCACCACGGGATACAGCGTGTGACCCGCGCACCCCTGGAATCCAGTTCCCAGTCCAATAGCGTGTGGAAATTCACACGCACCACGGGATACAGCGTGTGACCCGCGCACCCCTGGAATCCAGTTCCCAGTCCAATAGCGTGTGGAAATTCACACGCACCACGGGATACAGGTTCGCTGACGTACTTGCGTGTGTAAGTGGCCGCGCACCCATTAAATACACGTACATAGGCCAATCGCGTGTACGCGCACTTTTGTCCAATTACACGCAATGAAATACACGTACATAGGCCAATCACGCGATGACACTCTGACGTGCAGTATTTCCACGTGTGTTCCGTCATCACGTGCTGAGTGGGGAACGCCCGTGCGGGTCACGTCAGACGCGCTTACGCGCTGAGGGACTCTGGTCCAATAGAATCGCGTATGCGTGCTGACGCGCTTACGCGCTAAGGGCCTTTCCTCGGATTTCACGCTGACGTGCCGGATTTTCACGTGCCAAATCACTCCGTATCAAGCTGGCCACCCGAAAACACACGGAACACCACGCTCCTGCCCAGAAGGCCGAGTTACTGCCCCCCAGTGCCCCGAGCAGCCTCCCACGTGCTATCTGCTGCTGCCTGCCTGCCTGCCTGCCTGCTGCCACCGTGCCCTGCCATTTGGTGCCTGCACATCAGCCATCTGCAGGGGTCCAGTTGCTGTGTCCACCCCTGCTGGAACTGAAGACTCCCAACTGGGATTACATCGCTCCACAGCCCAGCCCCAGGACCCAGTTGCCCACCCACACCTGCCTCTGGGGTTGCCATGTCGGGCACTTCCACATCTGGCACCAGTGGCAACCCCAGGCCAGAGGGGCAGAGGGGCACCAGCTTCACTGCCACCGAAGTTGGTGTCCTGGTGGAGCATGTCCTGGGGCAGTATGATGCCCTCTTTGGATCGTCCCGCGCCAGCAAGGAAGGACGGGAGAGGATCTGGGCCGACTGTGTGGTTGCCATCAATGCGGAGGGGGTGGCAACCCGCAACGTCCAGAAGATCAAGAAGCGCTGGGAGGACTTGAGGTCCAGGACCCTTGTGAAGGCCCGGCGCCTCGTGGAGGGGGGCCGGGGCCGCATGAGTTCCATCCAGAAGAGGGTCCTGGAACGCGTACGCCCAGCGCTCCACGCCCAGGTCCTTGAGAGGGAGGCCCGTCTGGAGTTGAGCGGTATGTGTCCAAGCATTACTGTGTGAGACAGGGCATGTTGCGGTGTGCTGGTTCTATGATACTTGCCTGTATGTGTGCCATGGGCCATGTATGCATGTATGTGTGCAGGGACATCATGGTAATGCATGTGCGACCAGTGATGTGTGACCCACATGGTTGTTGCATGTGTTCAAATGCGGCATGCGGAGCCCTATGCAGATTTTGGACATGAGAGCATGCCAGTCTCTGTACCTGGACATGGATGGGGGTGAAGGATGGGTGCTGATGCCAGGTACATATATGGTAGCCATGTCTGTGTGCCTGACCTGCGTGTCTGTGACTTGTGCATGCCATGGATGCATGACACATGTGTGTGACAATGCACAGATTCAGTGACGCACCCAACTTACCCTTGTTTCGCCTGTGTTCGGTGTGTTTGGGGCCAGATGGATGTGACTGAGGTGAAGTGTGTGCATGTGATATGCATGAGCCATGATGCATGTGAGTTACATATCATTGAATGTTTCTAGAGTCCATTGGACATGCATGGAAATGTCCATGGCATGCACCATGCCTGTTACTGTGTGTGTTTTGCCTGGACTGACCCATGTGTTGTGGAGGGACATGATGGAAGTGTACTTTGACAGTGGTGCTCATCTGCTATTGCTTCCTGTCTAGGGGACCATTGTACAGTAGCCTGATGCTTGTGTCCTTTGTCTCCCTCTACGCAGCGGCTAGTGAAGAAGAGGGCGGAGACGGCGCTGTGGAGCAAGGCGGCGGGGATGCCCCCACGGCTGCAGCGGAAGGGGTGGGTGAGCCCCCACAGGGGCCTGCTACGGCGGGAGACGGTGAGGAGCCATCCAGGTTGGTGGTTTGCACAGAGGAGGAGGAGGCCGACACTGGTGCACACATGGGGCCTGGTGGGAGCATCCCTGCTGGTGCAAGTGGTGCAGTCCAGGGCCAGGGGCAGGAGGCAGCACAGGTCACCGTGGAGGGGCCTGTGCATGTCACTGTCCCTGACCCTGTGAGTGCACCACCATGCACCAGCAGGGATGCCCCGTCCCAGGCCCGTCCGCAGGTAGAGGGGATGTCCATGTCACCTGACTCCCCTCCACCTGCGGACGTGGTAACCCCTGGCCGCGTGGAGAAGGTCCTGATTGGGGTCGCGATGCGCACGGCTGTGATTCGTGATGACGTGCGTGCTTCCCGGGAGGAGCACGCACGTCATCACGAAGTGCACCGTGCCGACGTGGCCCAATTGGGATCGGCCATGTTCGGGGGTTTCCTGCATGTGTTGGCCAATCTGACGGCCCTCTCCTCCTCTGTGCAGGCTATCCACCGGTCGTTCTCCTTGCCGTCTTCCGGCCCAGATGCCACCAGGGCCCCCTGTGGACCTGCCCCGACCAATGCAGCCAGCTCGGTGGGGATCCCATCCCTGCCACAGTTGGGAGTCGGAGGTCCAGCAGGGGTGGACAACACAGCAAGTGGACCCCAGCAGATGGAAGATGTGACGGCATCATCGGGCAGGGCACGTGCACGACGGCGTCGGTGGTTTCCATCAGCCTGGATGCCGTCGTGCTGGCAGAGGCAGTGGCGTCGGAGGCAACAGCGGGCTCGACGTGGGAGGCATCATGGCTCGGGGCCATCAAGATCAGAGGGGCAGGCATCGGCCGGAGGGCAGGGCAACCCTGGGATGGTGGTGTGTTCCGTGTGGGAGGAGTTTGGCCAGCGGATAGGTGCGGAGCGGCAGCGGGCGGAAGATTAGCGGCTCGCCATGGTCAGGGCGGAGTTCTCCATGCGTCGGGCATTGAGGCGGGCTGAGTGCCTCGAGGAAGCTCGCAGGGAGTTTGAGGTGGACATGGGGTTGTCCCTGCGAGACCTCGGGGCCAGGACAGAGTCCCGCCTCCAGGACATCGACATGGAGTTCGATGATGCCCTGGCCAGCAACATCACCAAGTGAGCCGCAGGACTTGCCCGCTGCCTTTGTATATAGTTATTTAGTTAGTTAGTGCTAGGTTTCCTTTATTTATTTTTATTATTTTGGACCGCTCGGACAATGGTCACTTTTTTGTACATATATTTTTCATTAGTTAGTGGTAGGTTTCATTTTTGGTGTTGGGCTCATGGACCCTGGAACATTCCTGTATATAGTTTATTTTTTTTGGGAGATACATTTTTTTAATTTCTTATTGTTTTCACCATGACGTAATGGTTTTTCATTAATTTCCTATGACATGATATTGCTTTGGACAAATTCTTTTTAATTTTTTATTCCTTTGTTTTTTTTTTTATCACTTTTGTTCTCGGACATGGACCATTTATTTACTTTGCCACATCGTTGTATGTTTGAAAAGTTCACTTATTTTTGGTATTTAATACATTTTTTATATTTTCTTACACTTGTGTTATTTTCTCATTGGTTTGTTACATGTCATGATATGGGTTTTGACATTCACTTGCACCCATTGTGTATGTGTGTGTGACGGACATGTGTTCTTTTGCATACTTGGCATTGGGGTTGTGTCATGTGATTGCATTCACTATGTGGGTGGATGCAATCCTTGCCTGGGTGTTTGTGCTGGGTATGCTGGCCATTACTGCCATGATTGTGTATCGTCAGGACCTGGGGCCAGGGGGACATGTGTGGGGGCCTGCTGGCAGGTTCCCCACAGTGCTGGGGGGTGGGGGTGGTGGGAGACATGGGTGGGGGCCTGGTGGAGGGTGCCCCTGGTGGCGGGGGGGTGGGGGTGGTGGGAGGCATGGGTGGGGGCCTGGTGGAGGCTGCCCCTGCACTGCTGGGGGGTGGGGGTGGTGGGAGACATGAGTGGGGGCCTGGTGGAGGCTGCCCCTGCACTGCTGGGGGGTGGGGGTGGTGGGAGACATGAGTGGGGGCCTGGTGGAGGGTGCCCCTGGTGGCGGGGGGGTGGGGGTGATAGGGGACATGAGTGGGGGCCTGGTGGAGGGTGCCCCTGGTGACTGGGGGGGTGGGGGTGGTGGGAGACATGAGTGGGGGCCTGGTGGAGGGTGCCCCTGGTGGCGGGGGGGTGGGGGTGGTGGGTGACATGAGTGGGGGCCTGGTGGAGGGTGCCCCTGGTGACTGGGGGGGTGGGGGTGGTGGGTGACATGAGTGGGGGCCTGGTGGAGGGTGCCCCTGGTGGCGGGGGGGTGGGGGTGGTGGGTGACATGAGTGGGGGCCTGGTGGAGGGTGCCCCTGGTGGCGGGGGGGTGGGGGTGGTGGGAGGCATGGGTGGGGGCCTGGTGGAGGCTGCCCCTGGATGGTGGGGGGTGGGGGTGGTGGGAGACATGAGTGGGGGCCTGGTGGAGGGTGCCCCTGGTGACTGGGGGGTGGGGGTGGTGGGTGACATGAGTGGGGGCCTGGTGGAGGGTGCCCCTGGTGACTGGGGGGGTGGGGGTGGTGGGTGACATGAGTGGGGGCCTGGTGGAGGGTGCCCCTGGTGACTGGGGGGGTGGGGGGGGTGGGTGACATGAGTGGGGGCCTGGTGGAGGGTGCCCCTGGTGGCGGGGGGGTGGGGGTGGTGGGTGACATGAGTGGGGGCCTGGTGGAGGGTGCCCCTGGTGACTGGGGGGGTGGGGGTGGTGGGTGACATGAGTGGGGGCCTGGTGGAGGGTGCCCCTGGTGGCGGGGGGGTGGGGGTGGTGGGTGACATGAGTGGGGGCCTGGTGGAGGGTGCCCCTGGTGGCGGGGGGGTGGGGGTGGTGGGAGGCATGGGTGGGGGCCTGGTGGAGGCTGCCCCTGGATGGTGGGGGGTGGGGGTGGTGGGAGACATGAGTGGGGGCCTGGTGGAGGGTGCCCCTGGTGGCGGGGGGGTGGGGGTGGTGGGTGACATGAGTGGGGGCCTGGTGGAGGGTGCCCCTGGTGGCGGGGGGGTGGGGGTGGTGGGAGGCATGGGTGGGGGCCTGGTGGAGGCTGCCCCTGCACTGCTGGGGGGTGGGGGTGGTGGGAGACATGAGTGGGGGCCTGGTGGAGGGTGCCCCTGGATGGTGGGGGCTGGGGGTGGTGGGAGACATGAGTGGGGGCCTGGTGGAGGCTGCCCCTGCACTGCTGGGGGGTGGGGGTGGTGGGAGACATGAGTGGGGGCCTGGTGGAGGGTGCCCCTGGTGGCGGGGGGTGGGGGTGATAGGGGACATGAGTGGGGGCCTGGTGGAGGGTGCCCCTGGTGACTGGGGGGGTGGGGGGGGTGGGAGACATGAGTGGGGGCCTGGTGGAGGGTGCCCCTGGTGACTGGGGGGGTGGGGGTGGTGGGTGACATGAGTGGGGGCCTGGTGGAGGGTGCCCCTGGTGACTGGGGGGGTGGGGGTGGTGGGTGACATGAGTGGGGGCCTGGTGGAGGGTGCCCCTGGTGACTGGGGGGGTGGGGGGGTGGGTGACATGAGTGGGGGCCTGGTGGAGGGTGCCCCTGGTGGCGGGGGGGTGGGGGTGGTGGGTGACATGAGTGGGGGCCTGGTGGAGGGTGCCCCTGGTGACTGGGGGGGTGGGGGTGGTGGGAGACATGAGTGGGGGCCTGGTGGAGGGTGCCCCTGGTGACTGGGGGGGTGGGGGTGGTGGGTGACATGAGTGGGGGCCTGGTGGAGGGTGCCCCTGGTGACTGGGGGGTGGGGGTGGTGGGTGACATGAGTGGGGGCCTGGTGGAGGGTGCCCCTGGTGGCGGGGGGTGGGGGTGGTGGGTTACATGAGTGGGGGCCTGGTGGAGGGTGCCCCTGGTGACTGGGGGGGTGGGGGTGGTGGGAGACATGAGTGGGGGCCTGGTGGAGGGTGCCCCTGGTGACTGGGGGGGTGGGGGTGGTGGGTGACATGAGTGGGGGCCTGGTGGAGGGTGCCCCTGGTGACTGGGGGGGTGGGGGTAGTGGGTGACATGAGTGGGGGCCTGGTGGAGGGTGCCCCTGGTGACTGGGGGGGTGGGGGTGGTGGGTGACATGAGTGGGGGCCTGGTGGAGGGTGCCCCTGGTGGCGGGGGGGTGGGGGTGGTGGGTGACATGAGTGGGGGCCTGGTGGAGGGTGCCCCTGGTGGCGGGGGGGTGGGGGTGGTGGGAGGCATGGGTGGGGGCCTGGTGGAGGCTGCCCCTGCACTGCTGGGGGGTGGGGGTGGTGGGAGACATGAGTGGGGGCCTGGTGGAGGGTGCCCCTGGATGGTGGGGGCTGGGGGTGGTGGGAGACATGAGTGGGGGCCTGGTGGAGGCTGCCCCTGCACTGCTGGGGGGTGGGGGTGGTGGGAGACATGAGTGGGGGCCTGGTGGAGGGTGCCCCTGGTGGCGGGGGGGTGGGGGTGATAGGGGACATGAGTGGGGGCCTGGTGGAGGCTGCCCCTGCACTGCTGGGGGGTGGGGGTGGTGGGAGACATGGGTGGGGGCCTGGTGGAGGCTGCCCCTGGATGGTGGGGGGTGGGGGTGGTGGGAGACATGAGTGGGGGCCTGGTGGAGGGTGCCCCTGGTGGCGGGGGGGTGGGGGTGGTGGGTGACATGAGTGGGGGCCTGGTGGAGGGTGCCCCTGGTGGCGGGGGGGTGGGGGTGATAGGGGACATGAGTGGGGGCCTGGTGGAGGGTGCCCCTGGTGACTGGGGGGGTGGGGGTGGTGGGAGACATGAGTGGGGGCCTGGTGGAGGGTGCCCCTGGTGACTGGGGGGGTGGGGGTGGTGGGAGACATGAGTGGGGGCCTGGTGGAGGGTACCCCTGGTGACTGGGGGGGTGGGGGTGGTGGGAGACATGAGCAGGTGTGCAGGGTAGTCCCCTGTTTTGTGGGCTGCCTGCAGGGGCCGTCGAGGGTGACAGGACCCACCCAGCCTAATCGCGTGTGTAACTTCGCACGCACCCCTGTAATACACGTACCAAGCCAAATCGCTTGTGATAATTCCCGCGCACCCCTGAAATACACGCGCCCAGGCTATTCGCGTGTGGAAATTCCCACGCACCCCTGAAATACACGTACCCTGCTGTAATCGCGTGTGGGACTTCCCGCGCACCCCTGTAATACACGCGCCCAGCCTATTCGCGTGTGGAAATTCCCGCGCACCCCTGAAATACACGCGCCCAGGCTATTCGCGTGTGGAACTTCCCGCGCACCCCTGAAATACACGCGCCCAGCCTATTCGCGTGTGGAACTTCCCGCGCACCCCTGAAATACACGCGGCCAGGCTATTCGCGTGTGGAACTTCCCGCGCACCCCTGAAATACACGTACCCTGCTGTAATCGCGTGTGGGACTTCCCGCGCACCCCTGAAATACACGCGGCCAGGCTATTCGCGTGTGGAACTTCCCGCGCACCCCTGTAATACACGTACCAAGCCAAATCGCGTGTGATAATTCCCGCGCACCCCTGAAATACACGCGCCCAGGCTATTCGCGTGTGGAAATTCCCGCGCACCCCTGAAATACACATACCCTGCTGTAATCGCGTGTGGGACTTCCCGCGCACCCCTGTAATACACGCGCCCAGCCTATTCGCGTGTGGAAATTCCCGCGCACCCCTGAAATACACGCGCCCAGGCTATTCGCGTGTGGAACTTCCCGCGCACCCCTGAAATACACGCGCCCAGCCTATTCGCGTGTGGAACTTCCCACGCACCCCTGAAATACACGCGGCCAGGCTATTCGCGTGTGGAACTTCCCGCGCACCCCTGAAATACACGTACCCTGCTGTAATCGCGTGTGGGACTTCCCGCGCACCCCTGAAATACACGCGGCCAGGCTATTCGCGTGTGGAACTTCCCGCGCACCCCTGTAATACACGTACCAAGCCAAATCGCGTGTGATAATTCCCGCGCACCCCTGAAATACACGCGCCCAGGCTATTCGCGTGTGGAAATTCCCGCGCACCCCTGAAATACACGTACCCTGCTGTAATCGCGTGTGGGACTTCCCGCGCACCCCTGTAATACACGCGCTAGCCTATTCGCGTGTGGAAATTCCCGCGCACCCCTGAAATACACGCGCCCAGGCTATTCGCGTGTGGAACTTCCCGCGCACCCCTGAAATACACGCGGCCAGGCTATTCGCGTGTGGAACTTCCCGCGCACCCCTGAAATACACGTACCCTGCTGTAATCGCGTGTGGGACTTCCCGCGCACCCCTGAAATACACGCGGCCAGGCTATTCGCGTGTGGAACTTCCCGCGCACCCCTGAAATACACGTACCCTGCTGTAATCGCGTGTGGGACTTCCCGCGCACCCCTGAAATACACGCGGCCAGGCTATTCGCGTGTGGAAATTCCTGCGCACCCCTGAAATGCACGTACCCTGCTGTAATCGCGTGTGGACCTTCCCGCGCACCCCTGAAATCCACGTACCCGGCCAAATCGCGTGTGAGACTTCCCGCGCACACGTATTTTTTGTCAGCGTGTCCGTGTTTGTGGGTACCCCTTTGCACCTCATTTGTCCTGGAGGGCCACAGTATAGGACATTCATCATGGCAGTATATGGGTGCTATTTGTTGGCGCACCTTTTGGCGCACATTTCTTACAGCCGCTGAGACGCTACCGCCTGCTTTCTTGTGGCGGTCGTGTTTGTGCCTGTGCGCTGGTTTGAGCGTGCGCTTTTTTGACCTATTCTATTCCATGAATACGTGTTGTAGGCGAGCGTGTGGGCGTTCTGCGCACTTTTACCCTGTGCTTCCCCCGTGACGCCCACTTTTTGGCAAGTTGTTCCCCATTCCGAGTGTTACGCCCCGTGTTCCGCCTACTTTTGTTGCGTGCGCCGCGCTATGTGCGATTTTCGCTGTGGACTGTGCGATTTTCGCTGTGACCTGGCGCATGCCGTTAGATGGCCTGTGCGCCAACGTGCGCCGCGCACTTTCTTATCTCACGTCCGATGGTTTTCTCGCGCACGGCCTTCCATGAATCGATGTGCGCTGCTTTTCGTGCGATTTTCGCTATTCCACTGCGATTTTCGCTATTCCACTGCGATTCGCACGTTTTTGGCCACTTGCGCCGAGCTAATTATTCCATGAATCGGCCTGTATATATCGCTCAATGGGCCTCATTACGACCCAGGCGCTAATGGGTTAACGGTGCCGTAAAAGGCTGCGGCGCCGTTAACCTATTAGCGCCTAATTACGAGGTCCCTTTGCGGGACCCGACCTTAACGGCTGGTGTAGACCATTTGCATTGCAAACCAATCTACCCTCTTCCTTGATTAGTAAAAAGCAGTACACATAAATATAAAAAAAATGTACTTTCAAAGAAAACCCAGAGAAAGTATTCAGTGACTGCAACTATGCCCTATGACAGACAACACAATGACAGGCTTCCGTTTCCCCACAAAGCCAATGTTTAAACTATGTAATACTGTTTTACCTAACCAGGCTAGTTCGGAAAACAAATGAGGTTATTGAACTATCCACAAAGGATACCATAAATAGTCTTGCCATACTTACTAAACCTAGATTCCTGAGAATATATGCAGATCACTTCAGTGACCTAAAATCATGCCTTAGACATTTTACTAACATGGAAAGCATTCTGCACACTACTTGTTAGGACTGATTTCTAGACTACTACCTGAGACTCTTTAATAACATTAGGCTCTTCATCTCAGAGACAAATTGGGCCACTATTGGCCGAGCAATTATACTATCTCGACTAGAATATTGCAACTCACTGTTCTCTGGGGCCACAAACAAATGCCTGCATCAGTTGCAGGTGTTCCAAAACGGCACCGTGGGCATCATCAAGGCCATTCCAAGGCGAGATAACATAACAGCAGGGAGGGCCTTGCTTCACTGGCCCCCTATTCAGACTCATATTCATTTTAAAACAGCTACTCTAGTACACAAATGTCTTTATGGAAAGGCCCCAGAATACCTGCAGACCTGCATAACTCTGTACACTCCCAGGCAAGCTCTCCATTCTGCTGGTCAGGGAACCATTTGTGTCCCAAGGTTTAACAAGGCGGGTGGTCTCGGGTGGGCATTTCCCATACGGGCAGCCCAGGTATGGAACTCCCTTCCGCGGGACAAACATTTCAATACTTTCTGTGCCTCACTGAAAATGTTGCTCTTTCTGTAAAGATTACTTTTCCTTTTGGAGTTAGACACCTGTCTAAATTTGGATGATTCATGTATCTATTGTTTTCTTTTGTTGTTCAGTTGTGTTTGTGTTGGCATCCCGATGACTGTAGGTGCCTGGCACTGTATACATTGATAAATAAAAATAAATAAAATACTCTGGCCTGGTGGACAGATGTATATAAGGCCAACCAATATTGTGACAGGGACACCTCTGGGGAGCCAAACCAGTTCAAGGTAACAAGGTGAGTTGTCTAGGCTAAGTCTCAAGAGGTGGTGAGCTTGTAAGGGGTCCACAATGAGCACACACAATCAAATAGTCAAGGAACACACTTAGACAAACAGTATAAAAATACTTATTTATTTATGGCCAAATAACTCAGTAAAACATTTTAAACAATTTTAGATACATATATACAATTACTGGTGTAGTAAAAAATACATATAAAATCCTGAAAAGGTACAGATTAGTATTAGCACTACAAGTCCACAGAGAATCATCCCTAAGATGTATGGGGGTCTCCGGGGTCCAGTGAACAGTTCCAAGTGTCAGGAATTTTCAACGCAATTAGCGCGAACTAATAGCGCAGCGCTAATTGCACCTGAAAATGGGAATTATCCCGCCACATTTACCCCAGCAGGTGGTAAATGCAGCCAAACCCGATTTGGTGGACCCTTAAATGCAGCGGTAATAGCATTTCCTGCCGCATTTAAGGCCTACCGCCAAAATCGTGATGACATATATATTTCTCTATAGCAAGCTCCTATACGTTATCTTTCTACCTTGCGTTACAACGTATTTACAGTTATTGGTCAGTAAGTTACTACATCTTCTTTATATCCATGAGTACTGTAGCTTTAGGTTCATGTTACTCTCAATGCTCTAGTTATAGTATTTTCATATTGTTTCAACATAGGTCCATATTCTTCATGACACTACTTTTTCCTTGTCAGATTTCGCTTTAACATCCATCCATGATATTCATTGATGCATTCTGACATCTTGACAAGCAACGTTCTTCCATGCAGCTTTCTTCCATGCATCATCCTTTTACACTGTCCATGCGAGAGTACATTCTGTATGGCTGTCTGAGTGTATAACTTCTCTCATACACTCGATACGGTATAGAAATGAAGCAGGAGGCCCCATTTATGGCTCTTCGTCGACTGTTCCAATATGATGGCAGTGAGGGGGCGGGAACTGGCAAGAAAGCATTTACCTGCTCCTCTACATTCCCGCCTCTGGTCAAATTTTCGACCAAATTCTCTTCATCCATGATCAATAGCTCCTCTTCATCATTTTTCAGCATCTTCTCTTCATCCTGCTTTTTTTTTTGGGATCCAAATCTTTGTCACCCCCATCAAGTGAATTAACAAGAGGGGTCCTGGGAGTCCCTCTGCCAGACATTAGTCCTGGTTGCGAGAGACTTACCCAGAGTCTTTAGCTCACTATCTTTCACAGAGAAGAAATATCCTAAACATATCAGTCTTTGTCCTGCCCTGGGGCAGTCCAGCAGTGAAATGCTAGGCAATTCTCCCTCTGAACAAGAGTACCAACAGCATCCCAGACACGTGTTTCGGTCTGGTTGCACCTCATCAGTAGGGAGGAGCTGTGCCTCTCTAAGAATAGTGAGCAAGGGGTCCACGTCTAGATTCCCCTAGTAACTTAGGGTGAGACCCGAAGTTACTTGCATATGCAAATTAACAAGGGGGGTCCTGGAAGTCTCTCTGCCAGACATTAGTCCTGTTTGCAAGAGACTTACCCAGAGTCTTTAGCTCACTATCTTTCACAGAGAAGAAATATCCTAAACATATCAGTCTTTGTCCTGCCCTAGGGCAGCCCAGCACCGAAATGCTAGGCAATTCTCCTCTGAACAAGAGCACCAACAGCATCCCAGACACTTGTTTTGTTCTGGTTGGACCTCATCAGTAGGGAGGAGCTGTGCCTCTCTAAGAATAGTGAGCAAGGGGTCCACGTCTGGATTCCCCTAGTAACTTAGGGTGAGACCCAAAGTTACTTGCATATGCAAATTAACAAGGGGGGTCCTGGGAGTCCCTCTGCCAGACATTAGTCCTGGTTGCGCGAGACTTACCCAGAGTCTTTAGCTCACTATCTTTCACAGAGAAGAAATATCCTAAACATATCAGTCTTTGTCCTGCCCTGGGGCAGTCCAGCACCGAAATGCTAGGCAATTCTCCTCTGGTCAAGAGTACCAACAGCATCCCCAGACACGTGTTTCGGTCTGGCTGGACCTCAGCAGTAGAGAGGAGCTGTGCCTCTCTAAGAATAATGAGCAAGGGGTCCACGTCTGGATTCCCCTAGTGGCCTGCCTTTTGTATGTGTTCATCCACATCTCAGGTCATATGAAAGCACTCTCAAGATGCTGAACAGAATATCGAACATCCTACATATCTTTTATGATGCTTGCAGTATTGAAACTTGGTTCCTGGAGGTACGAGTGTACTTTTCTTTATATTCTCATGGGTACTGGCTTCATTTTGCATCTGTTCACCTGTTCCAGCATAGACATCAATCATTCATTCCAATAGCTTTGCTTGCTGTCTTCTTGCATTGTCCCACAATGATCCTTATGAGACAGAATCCTAGCAATACAAAAGCTAGTATTGCTCCAAGCATTTTGAAAGCATTTGCTAGCCAGGTTGAAATCCATGTAAACCAATCATCATCTTCAATTTCGTCTACTTCCTCCACCATCTGTGTGTGTAAAGTTGACAACATGGTTATTGCTTCTGTCAGGGTTCCATTTTCTCCATCATGAGATGGTGTGAATGCACAGCAAGAAGGGCTGACATTGATGCACACACCTCCTTCCATTGCTGTAATTAAGTGAAGGACTTATCTGTTCTGGAGAGTCATCAGCCCGATGGCTCTCAATTCTTCTTTGATTGCAATGAATCCTTTTATTGTTACATCCTCTGCAGCCACTTGGTGCTTACTGCAGCTTGAAGTCCTGGCAAAAATATAGCTGTCATTATCATTGCTGTCTTGCTGAACAGTTTGTGCTCATCTGGAATATTGTCATGGCCTCCGTTGATTTTGCTGAGAAATTATTATTTCTCTTAAGTCGGCAGAGTTCGGATGGTCGGTTCATCCTCAAGTGTTCATCCATTTTTGGAAATTCATCAATGTGGCGGTCACTTTAGGGAATCACCAATACTGGTACATGTAACATTACTATAGAACATATTCCTCCCCAATTCTTAGGCAACTGCATGCAAGCTCTGAATTCACAGGCTCAATATCGAACCATTAATACTACAGTTCATCCATGCTTTCCTGGGACTTCAATTATCTGTCCACATACTTTATTTCTTCCAACCAGGATCAGGCCATCATTTTTTAAGCATGTTGTTGCATTCCTCAGTGGTATTATAGAAACTGGTTATGCTTCGTTGTCGACCCACGTGAGTAACTTTGAGTACTTAGCCCATGATTCCAGGCATTTGTCACTCACTATCTGAACTATGCTTGCTGATTCTTCCTTCAATAGAGGTGCAGGGCAGGCCAATAGCTCTTTCCCCACCCAGTATTGATGCAGAACACTTCCATATATCACTAGCTGAGGCCTCTCTCCACATCTTGGCTCTCCTGGTTTTTCAGTTATGTCTGAGCAATCCAGCTTCTTCATCTGGACAACCTTTATTCGTTATCCAACCTGGGATGGATACCTACGTTTCTTGCTTGTCTATCCTAGTCCATTTTCCATCCTTCTTGTCTTGACATAGGAGTCTTCATGTGGAAATACATGTTTTGATCACCCTCATAACATAGCCCATTTTCCTGCAAATTGCCCTCTGGTTGTACATGATGCTAGATGACCGAGGCATTTTGCATCATATGTAAACATTTTTCTTGCAATAAATGTTCTTGTCACATTCACAGCATATGGTATTAGGGAAAAACATAACAGCTTGCGTCTGACATACCTTTGCCCACCTCTTTCATGTGCTGGTTCCATAGGTTATTATTTAAATGAACTGAATTTTCAAGATATGTATTTATACCTTCATGGTTCTCCTCAACATCCCTTTTCAATCTAAATAAACTACTAGTTATATTGTAAAACAGGCTGTCTGTGCCTTTAGTGGGAACAACAATAGATGTTTCATTCATACCCTCCATATTTGTACTACCTTTTGCCACATTTCGAACTGCCATAATAATGAGAAAAACACAAATCATAATACCAACTGATCATCATCAATATTCCATGAAAATACATTAACTTTCAGGATGGCAATGAACTTCTAAAATGTTGAAGCCTCTCCTTTTGTATTTACTTTAATATACACATTTGTTATCTCCTTTTTTAATCACCTCTATATCGAAAACTGGAGTATTATTGCTATTATTACTCTCCAGACAATACAATTATTTTTGGGGTCCTCCAAAAAGGTGATAATATTTATTCCTCTTTGTATTAGAGCTGGATAATTTTGCACTATGTAGGAAAAAGAAGAGATAAGAATGTGTATGGCTATCATAAACGATAGTTGATGCTCTTTCTTCTTCAAAGTCCAAACTCTTGAGCCCGTCTAAAAGGAGTGTTCCAAGATAGCTGCAAGTCTATTTTCTTCTTTTCAAATCTGGAAATCTTTAGTTGGTTTTGAAAAACATCGAACCCTAATCTATAATGCTTGTGTGCACTTCATTCTCCTTATTCTTGTTTCTAGCCATTTGGTGAGGGTGCATACATGAAACTACTCCTCTTGCTTCCTTTGGATGGACCAGCTCATGTTGACCTACTTCTCTTGCTTCTCTTGGGATGTCTTCGGGAGAGGCTGATGTTTTGCCTTTATATTGTTTGATGTTGTGTAGACCCAGCATGCTCTTCGCCCCCTTCAAATTCACAGCAGTGGGGCTAGCTTCCTCTACTTCACAAGGCCCTTCAAAGTGGGGCGTACTCCAGGGGCGTATGAATGTGCGTACTAGCACCCGGTCTCCTGGATAGAGCCTTGGAGGTTTCAACAAACCTTCTGTATCACGAGATTGATTATCTTCGTTGCTTCTTTTTGACCCTTCCCTTCTTTTCTTTATCAGTTGAGACATAAAAGAAACGCTTGCAATTATTGTTGCTAAGTAATGGTGCATCTGGTCACCTAGTGCCTTCGCTACACTGTGGGCATCAGTTCTTACCCTAGTCGGGGGAGTCATTGGGGTTCTCATACAGTGTCGCGTCACCAACTCATGAGGAGTTAGATGGTGATCTGAGCCAGGCTGATTTCTTAGGACATATAAAGCAAGGAACAGGCATTGTAGCTATCTCTTTTTCAGAGTCAACTTCAGCTTAGCTATGTGCTCCATCAACAATCTGTTTAACCTCTCACAGACGCCATTCGACTGTGGGTGATAAGCGGAGGAAAATGTATGTGTGATACCTAACAGAGGTACAAAATATTCATGTACAAAATGTGGTCCATTGTCAGACCCTGACAAACTTTGCACACCCTCTACCTGGGAAACACCTTGCGTACAAGAAACTTGGCAGCGAATGGGGCATCAGGGTGTGTGCATGGACCTGCCTCTATACATCTAGAAAAAGGACATACCACGGCCAGCATATTTCTTTAGCTGTTGATTGTCTGTAGCATATCTACATAATCTACATGCAAATGCTGAAATGGGACACTGGGGGCCTCATTCTGAGTATGGTGGTAGGGGGTTAATGGCACCGGTAAGGATGCCGGTGCCGTTAATACCTTACCACTGCATTCCAAGGTCCCTTAGTGGGTCCCACTAGGGCCCGCTGGTTTTACCAGTCGCCCTTAGCGGGACCCGATAAGGGACCAAGGAGCTAATAATGGGGCCCGTTATTAACTCCTTCCCCATTTCCATTGAGCCTATGGGGGCTCGAATGGGAATGGGGAATGGTTTTCGGAATGGGGACATACCGGGTCCGCAAAGGTCGGAATGTCCCGGTAAGTCCCCATTCTGACACCACGGACCCGGACACGGGTTTGGAGGCAGCCATGGTGCTACTAGCACCATGGCTGCCTCCAAACTCGTAATGACCCACTGGGTCTAGGAAATGCTCCTCTTACAGTTTGGAGAAAAAGTGTGCCCTGCAGTGAATTCCTGGCACACTATGGAATTCACAATGAACTGTGCCACATGCTCCAGGAGATTGGGTAAAAACCATTCTTCTGAAATTGTTGCAGCTAAACTCTCTCTCGAGTTGTGTGTGCTGAGTAGTGAAGCGCTATTCTCAATAATGCTAGAGGCATACCTGGCTTCTCAGTGCTTTCCTGCCTCCAAATTGCCTCAGTGGGGAATAAAGAACACCCCAGTTTTCTCCATAAATCCTGTTCTTCTTGTGGAGCTGGTCCTTGTATTTCATTATCACTTTCTGTTTCCCTGCTTCTTCTATCTCTATTCACCTATCTTGTTTGTCATTTCTCTCATCATGCTGTTTACTTTCTTTGCGTGCTGCTATGTCTTTGCGTTCTCTGCTCTTGCTCTCTTGTGCATTATACTCACTGCAATAAGTGGGGGGCGCATACCTTGGATTAACATACCCCGACACTGCTTTTAATTTCTTCAAAGGGTAAAAACCGTTGTCCTCTGTTTCTGAAATCTTCTCTTCAGGAGGGAAAAGAGGATCCCAAGATATCCTTCCCTTTGCGCTGATTGAGCATCCACTGTATTACGCTGGATCTTCTTTCTTGCTTTGGTACATTTTCTAAAGTATTAAAATGGCTAGCCTTTTCTGCAACTTTTCCCCCTTATGCGAAAAATGTCATCATACGGCACAATACGTCTTTTGACAGTGAACTCTCCTGAGGCCACGACATGAGTGTCTTATTAGTCGTGCCTCGAACCCATTCAAATGATATTTCCTTATTTCCGCTGTGTATCTTGGTAATATCCTACATAAATGTAAAAGAGGTGTATCCCCCATGATGGCAGATCAGTGTTGATCATCAATACTTACCCCTTTGTTTTATTAGATTATTTATTTTATCAAGGATATCACGCTGATCAATTGGCTCACACACTTTAATCACTGTTTTATAATCCCAATCGGGATATATTTTAACTACTCACTTTCTTTTAAAAATCAATGCAATGATATTTTATTTCCTCCTTCGTTTACACTTTGTCCATTTATATTATATCGTTCTTATACTATTAGTATATTAAGAGTCTCTTATTTACTTATTCATTACTTTTCTTTGATTTTTCCCTTCCTGATTGACATCCTGATTGACATCAATCTATTGGTCCACATTTTTCACTAATCGCTCTAATGTTTAACTATCATTTTATATTCATCAGTCTAGACACAATAAAATATTTATTTTAACAGTTTTATAACCCCACACATGTGCACTTCTTGAAATGGTTTACTGTGTAGGCCTTCCTTTACCCATCTTAGTAAATGTAACTTCTCTGTTTTACTCAATTCTGGAGTTTGATGCAGAACTCTCTGCGGGCACTTGCCTCAGGAAACCTTAATACCCTTTATCCTGAGTAACCTTCCGTCCCCTTGGAACCAGGAATCGAGGTATCTACTTCTCTTTATAATTTCCCCCAAACAATCCTGTTACTTTTTACTCGTATTATTTACAACACAATCCCTCGCCCTATTTTGCCACGTTCGTTGTTCTACTTACAGCCTTGACTGAGTTCGAGTCCTCCCGCATCGACTCTCCCCTCAACTGACCAGTTTGCCTTTCATCCACGGGTCACCTGCAGGGACCAGACAGGAATTTTGTAAAAGGGGGTCCGGGCAACTAAATCTTCTTGACACGTGACTCTGTGCGCCGATCTCCATTGGAAACTCTGCGGTCGTCTGGCTAATGGCAGCAGTAGCCGAGCGTCCGGAGGTCTGGATCTAGCCTAGGTCGACTGACCACAACCATCTGCACCACTACCAAATTGTGCTGTAGCACCATGAATCGTCTTTTGTGTTAGATGGAATTACAATAATAGTCACAAACCAAATAATCGTCCAGACTGTGTTGATTGGTTAAGCCGCGGTTTAAGGCTTTCAATGCACACTACAAAATAAACAAAAATCTGTTTTAAAAAAAAAAAAAAATGAGTGACATGAGCCTAGCTAGGTTTACTTTTTCTCCTGAGCTAGAACCTCTTCCACACTTGAGTCTGGTCCCCCAATAAAAAAAGTGGAAGTATCCAATAGATGCACTGTTACATGGTGTTGTGAAAGCAAGATGACGTGACACAAGGGCTATGCTGCCACCTTAGAATTAATACGGTGGAATTTCCGGTGGCCAACTCTATGCAAGAATTTAAGAAGTTTCACTCGCTCTTGTCTGCTATGTGCTTAAGGCAAGTACAGAATCATCAAACCTATTGGTTATTTGGAACAAGACCCTACACCAAACTGATATTGGAGTCATGTGTTTACTTATTTTGTGGTGGATCTTCTGCCAATGGGTGTACTGCCATAACGATAGACTCCCATACTAAGATGGCCCACTTAATGACGCTTCCTGGGTTACATACGGCACCAGATATGGCTAAGGTGTTCTTTTGTGAGATCTTCAGATTACACAGTCTCCCCATGTGCAACATTTCAGACTGTGGTTCCCAGTACACATCTGTGTTCTGGGGAACCTTATACAAGCTTCCAGGCATAGAAAGGGCATTGTCCTCAGGATACCATCCAGAGACCAACAGACAAAATGAGAGGCTGGGTTGTACGATGGAGCAATACTTCTGATGTTTCATCAACTCTCGACAGGACAATTGGATTGGCCTTCTATCCACCGCTGAGTTTTCATACAATAACACCATTCACTCTTTGACCAAGATGAGCACGTTCAACTGCACAAATGGTATACATCCTCACTCTCTCTCTAGTTCTTATCGACCTACTGTGCCCTCAGGGGACTCATTGCTGGTCAACATTGCTCAAGCCAATAAGACTGCCTATGAAAGTCTAAAAGACAGCATGAAACGACACAAACAACAACTCGACAAGCACAGAAGCGAAGTGCCCGAATGGGAGGTAGGGATGAAGGTCTGGCTATCAACAAAGTACTTGCCATGATTGGTTTGCCAAACTAAGCTATCACCTAGATACATCAGACCCTACAAATTGATAGCCAGAATCATTCCCATGGTATTTAGACTACGCTTACCAATATCCCTGAATAAGCTGCATGCGGTCTTTCATTCTTCCTTTTTACATACCCGATTCTTTTTTCCGAAACAAACGGGTTTGCCGATTGTCTGAACCATCAGATCCTGAGGAGTATAAAGTTTCCCGCATATGTGACTCCCGGTATTATAAAGGGACTCTACAATACCTGGTGAGTTGGAAGCGATACCTCACTTCAGAGAACTCATGATAACATAGTTCTTATATCAAGGCTCCTCAACTGATTAAACTGTTTCACTGACTACATCCAGGCAAGTCCGCCACCTCCAGGCACAGGAGGGGGTAAACTGTCATCTCGCACCCGTCCTGGTGCTTATGGAAGAGGTTGACCCTCTGCCATGTATGTGCCATCATGTATCCTGGGAACACTCCTTCCGGGTCTAGTCTATTTTCAAGTTGGCCGCCACTGCAAAATGTACCTCCAGTAACATGGCCACACGTTGCAACCCGATCTCTTTCTGTGAGTAAGACGCTAGTATTTCTATTTTGAGCTCCCACTCCAAGGTTCTAATCTTTCATCCTTGCTGCATGTTGCCCTTCTGCTCCTGTCTTACAGTACCTTCTTCTGCTTACCGTGCTCCTCCTCGCCCACCGTTTCTTCTGTTTCCTCTTACAGCATTGTCCATGTCTCCTTCCTCTTTGGCTGTTTCGTGCTGGAGTCTCCAAACAAGCTACTCCATTGCCATGCTCCATTCAGGATTCTACTAGTGCTTTCAAGCAGGGCTTTTCCCCCATCTCGGCTGTTCCAGGGAAGGAGCCTCTTGCCTAAGACAATGCTGAAGTCTGGCATAGTGGCTTCCCCTTGTGACAGGCCATATTTTTTTAAGGAGAGAAGAACCACCAAAAGAAGAACCAAGGCAATTCCCCAAGAGGATCCCTCACCCAAGTCATCCATAGAAGGATTAGGTGAGGAGAAGGAGGGGGGAATTGTTGACACACACCAACTGCAGGCAGGAAAAAGTGCCTCACATCCTGAGAAACCTCCACCTCTCAAAGCTTTCTCTGGTGGGCTCTGTGGGCTTACTTTTCAGTAGCCCCCCTTTCCGGTTGAATTCTTTGCTTCACTGGAGGGGAACCTCCCATTGGAAGCAGGCTTTTCTCCATAGGCCTTTCCATGATGGTTTTCATTTCTGTAGGCCCATACGTTTCTCTCTCCTCGGTCCTAGGGATCTCGTCTACCGGCAAACTAGGTAGCTCAGGAGTCCTATAGTATCCAGGAGTTCCTGGGGGTCCTTCTACCAAACTTGGAATAGGGAATATTCTTTTTCCCTTTGCCTTTCTGACTACTCTGGCCATGGGTCTCCCCTTAGGCTCAGACTTTCCCTTAGGCTTGGCTAAGGCAGCCTGATTCTGAGACCAAGTGCTTGAAGAGCCGTGAGTGTCAATCAGGACCTAAGACCTGAAGATTTAGCTCACCCAGAACTCTTTTAGGAACAACTCTCCTAACATTTACAGATGCCCTGACCATTTCTCTATTCACAGCTCTAATGACAGGTGCTACTGGAACATTGAATGAGGGCCTATCAACCAACTGAGTATCCCCCACAGGATTTCTTGCAAGAACATGTGGGTTTACCATGGACAAAGCTACATCACTAGGACTGACCCCGGTGTTGCCATCAGTACAAGTACTTGCACCTGCTACCTGAACAATATCCTCAGAACAAGTATGACTAAGGGACAGGACTGGGATGGGAGCAGATGCTCCAGTACTACTAGTTTCCAAGGAATCTAGTCTAACTTCAGACTCTTCACCTGTGGGGAAGGAATCTAAAGGGAAGGACACCCCTGTAATTTCTTCGTCCTCATACTGAGAGAAGGCCAGACTTGCAAGTGGGGTCTTCCTTCTTGTGGTCACTGGCTCCGCAAGTGTAGCAAGTCCCACTGGGTCTTGACACATAGGGAGGCTTAGAGAAACCACTGTCATGCTTGAGAGCATTAGTCCCACTACCCTGACCTGACTCTTGTGACTTTCCCTTATTCAAGCTTTTGTGGGCCTTCTTGAACAATGTTTTATCAGTACCCCAACCCTCTTTCTCTTTCTTTTTCATTCCCTCCTGCTTACCTGAAGCAGGATGGTCCTTATGGGACATTCTATGTGAGACCCAAAGGTCAGCAGCAATGGCCAACCTCTAAGGATGTAACTACTTAGAGTCAGCCAAATTCTGCTTAAGTTCTGAGGAGCAAGGGGCAAAAATATGCTTAAACTTGACCAAATGAATCATGCCCTCAAAGGTGGTTACTTGATAACCCTCTACCCAGCCACACAGGTTTTACAAATAATCAGTAACAAAAGTAACATAAGTCATACATAATTTTTTCTTGTAGGATGTAAATCTCCTAAAGTATTGGGTAAGAGTCTTCCCAAACTATAAAATGAGAGTTTGTTTAAGTTTTGCAAAATCTTGTCTCTCCGCTTTTGGCACTGCAGCGAGAACGGGGCAGTATACTGAGCAACCATGCAATCCTATCATCATCACTCACTCTTGTACTTCACATGCATACTCAAAAGTTACAAGCCAATCAATTATATAATTCTTCTCCTCATACACATTGAGCAGATCTTTTGGGAATATTGGATGTGAAGAAGACCCAGAATCATCTCCAGATCCTCTGGAAGAACCTTGTAAAGCCTGAAGCTTGGCAAGCTCCATCTAGTCATCTCTGTCCTTCTGCCTCTCTATTCTTTCAAAGTCTAACCTAGCCAAGTTAAACTCAAGATCTTTTTCTTTGAGCCTGTGTCTCCTTTTTTGAGTCAAAAATTGCCCCAGCCCCTGAAGTTGTGACAGAATGTGGTCCATAGGATTCCCCCTCTTCCTCCCCATCCTCAATCTTAGTCGCTGCAGTGGCAGCAACTTCATAACTGTTGCTGCATCCATAACCAGCTCCACTATCAATACTATTGGTTAGGGGAGGTACATCCTTACTCTTGTCAACATTAAGAATATTTTCAATTAGTTCAGCTTTAGTGCCAGAGACCTCTGTCACCACACAAGCTTTTCAAGTGATCCATTCAAAGTATTGAAAGTAATTGTTTCCATATTATCTCAGCAAGTCTGTCATCCATTCAAAGTTGGATATCAGAGTTGCCACTCTCTCAACATAGGAAAATCCAAAATCCTTCTGTGTGGCTCAGCACAAGCAGTAAGTTCACTTGAACTTTGGACCCAGACCTATGCCTCCCTACCCCAGCTATCCTATCAATGTTCACCCTCAACACCTATTTTCCAAAACCACTGGTCATTTTAAATTGTACATTTTGAAATTATTTGAAATGTTGTTCAGCCACAATGCATGTTTGTATTGCTCCAAACATGCCTCTAATGCTTTGTCATTGTTAGTTTGATGTTCTATTCCAAACCTGCAGGTTTGGCTCATTTGAGATGTCCCCTTTCCACCATTCCTTATTTGAACACTGAAGTGTTTTGTTTAGATGTGGCGAATGATAAAACACAAGATACATTTAAAAAATGTAAAATAAAAATACTGATTCAAAAAGAAAATTGAATAATGGAAGAAGGTGATGCGTTGCTCTGTTAGCCATTTACTACTCTGTGCTGTTCAACATACAATTGGCATCAACCTTATCCTAGGGAATGTGCTGATCAACATCAAAACATGAAGTGGCATGTGTGCCAATAAGTGTGAGTAGTGATAAATTAATTGGTGGTTACCTCTGAGGCTACTTAAGACAGAAATTATGGCATTTTGAAGGTGAAAGGTGGGCATGACCAGGGTACGGACTTCAGCTATTTTTTATGGATGTCTACACTGTAAGATGTTTTAATCGGGCGACATCCGATTCAGGGGGATAATTTTCCACCCACCCCAAACCAGGAGCACACCATTTCTATGTATTGGGTAAAGTTATTTTATGGAGCTGGGACCCCAATTTCATAATAGGCATTACCAACAGCACCCCACCCCCCTTTCCTGACAAGAAACATGCAGGATTGCACAGAATATCTAGGTATTAATTAAAGATAAATAAATGATTTCATTTAAATATCAACCAATTTTGCATCTATGAACCTCCAATATCAAATGGTACCACAATTAAAAAACGATCAATGCACTGGTCACATCACTTTTCTATAATACATTTACTTGAGTAGACTTTTTTAAACACACACATGCACCATGGTTTACAAAAATTCATGAGGGTCCAGGAAAATGCTTTTATTTGCTTTCCTCTCCATCAGTCAGAGTGAGTTAGCAAGTGTGTGCCCCCAGAATCTATGGGTGTGACCTTTCATAGCCCAGAAACCTCACCCCTTAAAGGTGTGCATCATTTCTCAAACCTGATTGGTCATTGTTTGTGATTTGACAGTGGTCCATAAGTGACATCACATTTAATCAACATGTCCTGTGGCCATTGGGCATATAGATGAAGAGGCAGTCTGATGGGAGTAGCTTTGAAATCCAGTTTCATTCCCAATGTATGTGGTGTCCTCTTTGAGATTTCTGCATTGAACATGTGTAACCTTCTAACAACATATTCCACACATGTGATCATATCACTGATCGGTTCAACAGATTGCTCTAACTCAGGCGAATTAAATGATGACACTCTCATCTCAGCACAATTTGCGGTGGTTGATTTATACATTTTTGCCTTTTTCCCCCTCTAATACTTTTATACACAAATTATATTTCTAGCTCAGAATAATGGGATCTCCAGCACGGGCGCTAGGATATATAAATTACTGGCACTCTCTGTTTTGCACAACAATATCCACATTTGCCTAATTTACATAATGAAGATAACTTCACAAAAATATAATTTTACAGCCATCAGATATGGCTTTTAAAAAAAAAATGATATTTTGTTCTGAATCTACAAGGGCAATAGTGAATCCCAGTGCAAAATTTCAAAGACATTTTCTTCTCTTCCACTTTGCACAATATTACATTGTAGCCACTAGTTTTTCTGCCCAGCAACAGAACATCTGGAGTGAGTTCCTTCCAGCTCAGAGTTGGAGAATTTATGACGGTTATATATATTTGCACCATATAGGTTATTTCATTTCTAATGGTTAATGTACCAATTTAGAATACCAATTTTGATTGGGTAATAATAGTAATGTATGTAAATATGTCCTATGTACAGCGCTTTAGATGAAAGCGCTATATAAAAAAATATTATTATTATGTTATAAATATCAGTTATAAGAAATGCATTTTCCAATCATAAGGCCAACTGTAGTAAACAAACACGTTTTGGGGTCGTTAACTGAATACATAAACATGTTATGATCATTGCTACTTTCAAACATGTATTTGCTTACTTAGTTGCTAATCAGAGGTTACTGTAAAATCAACATGTTATCATGTTGCCTGGGTAACCTAGAACCATGAAAGGTTCTAAGAGATACGGTATATAAGAATGTGTGATTGCTCAGTGGTTAGATAGATCCTGGACAGGCAGGCCTCATTTTATATCAAGATTCTGTGTTGGGCCCTAGGTATGGAACCTTCCTTGCTGAACTCTATTCTTGGTTGTGGTCTCCTTTTCCTTAACATTCAGAACTGAATTACATGCCCATTTCCTCAGACAATATTTGAAAGCAAGTATCATTCCGAACGGACTTATAGTACGCAACACCCCATGTCTGTTCTTAGATGACAAAGAGTACGTGACAAACTTCAGCTACATTGCCACGAAATGCAGCAGGGACTTAATGGTCCTAACAATTAACACAGCGCAGAAAATTTGTCATCACATGCAGAAAGAATTAGAAACAGAGGAAAATAAATTCAAAGCCAACACTACTATCACTGACGCACTGAAGCAGCTGGCAGATCTAAACCAAACTTTTGAAGACTTTAAAACTACCACTCTGTCTAGAAAAACCAAAAAACTACAAAAAGATATTAAGGATTTCCAACTAGATAAAGTGTACCCCTACATTGCTGACAATTACCTGGCAAACATAAATCAAGGTTCACAACAGGGTCCCCAAACCACTAGACCACAACGCAATAGACACAGAGGGGTCAACTTTTCAGGATCTAGTAGTGGATCATCCTCAGATGATCAAACTCGCCGACCTCCTTGAGCTGGTCATCCGAGCTTCCAATACCCACCACCACATGTTTTCCTTTTTTAAGGGGTGGGAGGTTTGGCACTCCCCCATGGGGATATCCCCAATGGGCACCTACCCAAAGAGGAGGAAGGCAAGGGTACAGACCGAGACGAGGGAGACAGAGGTAATTGCACCAAATAGAGAACAGCAGCAGTCACCCATTTTTAATTTAGCCAACATCGAACTTACACAGGGCCAGATATCGGTCCTCATGAAGGGCCTGTCCTTCGTCCCCACCGTAGAAACGGATTGGTATGACTCAGAGATGGAGATCCGTAAATTTCTGAGGAAAGTCAGGCTCCGTACTTTCTTCAAAGAACAGCCCATGGATCAGGGGGACGAAACTACATACACAGGCCTCCATACACCCTCGACTTTTACTCCAGAAGATGGACAGATTTCCAATGAACTGCTAACATTCGAAAGATGTGTTCTACAAGATTTCGAGAAATTAAAAGACAGCAAGACTTTCGGGTAGATACCACAACCTTACCAGGGCTGAAAAACAAGCACTCCTGGATTTACGTAACAACAAGGACATTATTATCAAGCCAGCGTATGAAGGGGGTGGGATAGCAATTATGTCAACAATGCAATATAAGAACATGGTATTAGCCATTCTAGGAGATCGTGAATGTTATTCCCCTCTCCGCAAAGACCCGACGAATGCCCTAGGTCTGGAAATATCGCAAGCAGTGAATTATGCACTGGAACGGAATTGGATTTCCCCCAAGGAAGCAGATTTTCTTACAACACCGGGAGGTAGGACTCCATGTTTTTACGCCCTACCAAAGATACACAAGGACTCAATCAACCCACCAGGGAGACCGATAGTCTCAGGGTGTGGATCGATACTAGAACCTGTAACTCTCACCTGATTCCCACGGAGGCGCTGGTCTTGGCAGGAAGGTGTCTGTGACTCGAAAAGTGATGTGCAGGACTCGATTGGCTTCTGGGGTCGAACCTCTTCGCACTGTGTGTCGAACTCGTAGGGTGAGGTTTCTGCAGGTGAAAGAATATGGGGGTTAATGGTCTGGGTTGTTGAATGTCCCTCTCTCTCTCTCTCTTCCTAGCTTCTCCGTAGAGCCCCCAGGTCAACGTGCTCACCTTAAATAGGTGAATGCTGGACTCTCCATCTGTGTCTGGTGCAGGGTGCCGTTGCCAGTTCCTTCACTGGTGAAACATAGGCCTCTTGAACTCAGAGGATCGTTACCGTCGTTAACTGCACGAGCGGTGAGTTTCCAGACACCTTTTTAGTCTTTATAGTCTTTAGGTGCGTGGCACGTTAATATTGAACAGGACTCTGTATAATGCTTTTCCCTTTTTGTCTTGCAGGACTCTTGAGATGGAAGATGGAGTGAAGCACCTGGAAATGCGTAAGTAAATGCAAGCGCTCTAACTGTCTTTTTCCCTTGCAGCTTAGTTCGTGCTGAAGAGACGCCAGAGTATTTGCAGGCGTTCTATTGCGACGAGCGCGATGGGCGTAAGTAAATACCTGTCTAATGTCTCTTCTTTTGTCTTTCAGAAGTTGGGTTGCAGCGCCGGAGTCCGCGGAATGCCCATAAGTAATAACAATGCTTTTGTCTTCACAGGCGGCGATGCAGCGTGAGGAAATCCGGAATTCGCGGAGTGCCGGTAAGTAATAACAATGCTTTTGTCTTTACAGGCGGAGGTGCAGCGTGAAGAAATGGCCGCAGCCGATGGATCAGGTGAGTAAGCACTGCGAGTAAAGGTTGCCTTGCTAACCTGTTGTTTCTTGTCTTTGCAGGTGCTGCTGTTGACTGGATACAGGAATGGTAAGTATAATTCTTGCAGGTTCAGGATCGAAAGAAGAAAGGCTGGAACAGACTCGGTGAGCGTTCTGCTGCAGATGCAGAATAACGCAAAGCACGTTTCATCTATCGGGTGTGGTTTAAATAGCCTTGGAGTGATGAGGCGTCTTCCTCCAAGGCCCCGCCTAGGTAAGAAAAGAGTTCCAGTTCCAGAAGAGTTCCAGTGCTGTATCCAGGGAGTGGAGCTTGCCCCACCCAGGTAAGAAAGTAGTTCCTGTTCACAGAGGACTTCTAAGTGGCTGGTAAGTAAGCAGCATGGTCTGCTGCAGGTAAGTCCACCCAAGCATCTTCACACATATTATGAGCCCGGCGCTTCCAGTGCCGGGACCGATGGTTTTGATGAGCCTGGTGCCACCGGCGCCAGGACAAGGTCCAAAAGGTCCCAGTGGGGACCGGCTGGTGCCTAGGATTAGGGTTAGGGGCCTGCTTCCAAGGACGTTGGGCTGGTCCTGGCTCCTTGGAAGCAGTGATCATGACAGAACCATTGAGCAAGTTTGTGGATAAATTCCTGCAACCACTTAGCATCCAAACAAACACGTACCTGAGGGACACCCCACATACCATCAGCATATTCGAGAACTTACCCTTCGATCCTGACACGCAATACCTGGTAACGATGGATATAAAAGCACTTTACTCCAACATCCCACAAGAAGAGGCTATAGAGTGCATGAGGGAGTGGCTCACCAGCAACCCTACCCAAGACAGGGTCCCAACAAACTTTATTATTGAACTGATGTCTTGGGCCCTCCAGCGCAACTTTTTTACATTTGACAAACAAATATATCTTCAAACTAAGGGCACGGCAATGGGGGCAGCATTTGCCCCCAGTCTGGCCATTTTGTACATGGCGAAGTACGAAGAACAACATGTATTCTCCCAACAGAACCAATGGAAAGAACAGATACACCATTGGTATAGATACATCGACGATGTGATCTTCATTTGGACTGGGCCATTGGACCAACTTTTACAATTCTGGGAATGGTTGTACTCGTGTAACAGCGACATACAGTTCACCATAGAACACAACAAATCCCAGATAACTTTCTTTGACCTCACGATCCAACACCACGTTGGCAGACTGATTTGTAATCTACACCAGAAAAGCACAGATAGGAATACTCTTCTTCACCACATGAGCAACCACCCGATGCACATTAAACAAAATTTGCCCTACGGCCAATTCTTAAGGATACGCAGAAACTGCACACAGAAAGAAGACTTTCAAACGCATGCAGAGACCCTATCCATGAGACTGAAAGAAAAGGGGTATCCTAAAAGACTTTTAAATCAATCCATGAAGAGAGCCTTGAACATGAATAGAGAACAGCTCATTCAAATAAGAGAGGAAGAACTCAACAAAGGAGAGGACCGGCTCACATGTGCCGTGACACATGGCAAACACACTGCAGCAATCAAAAGAATAGTGCAGAAACACTGGCACATTGCCAAACTAAACCTCCCGGAGGTAGAACCTCCCAGATTTGCTTATAAGAGGGCTAAAAACCTAAAGAACACCTTACACACTCACTATTTCAGGCTGAACCATCCCGCACAGGACAGAGAACACTACGACCCGTACAGGGACATTATCCATGTGGTAACTGTGTGGCTTGTTGTTTTACCATGAAAATTAGATCTTTCAAGATTGGACAACGGAACTGGATTCTAAAGGACTTTACGAACTGCAAAAGTGCCCAAGTGATTTACTGGATTGAATGTCCATGTGGTCTTAAATATGTTGGACAGACAATGAGATCTGTCCATTTGAGAATCTCTGAGCACAGATCTAAGATCAGGTGCAAAACACTGACAGCACCACTGGTCCCACACTTCTTAGAGGCTAGACATACGCCCAATGATATTAAGTGGTGGGTTCTAGAAAAAGTCAAAGGAGGACCGGATCTTACACATAGCCTACTGCATAAGGAATCACGGTGGATACACCGTTTAAATACATACCACCAGGGACTCAATGAAATTTCCATCCGGTCACTTAGCTAATAGCAACAGAGTACACAGGGAAATTTAGCTCCCACACACAAATTCTTGCACACAAAGGCATGAGTTACTTGCCCACCTATAATAGGAGAGGACACATATACCAGCCCCTCCCTTTCTCCCCGTAACCATAGGTTCCACATTCAGTCTCTTTACAGCTAGTCAATAGAGCTCTAACGTGTCACGCTCACCGGTACACTTGCATCTACCGTTATTGCTTCCCTCAGGTAACCTGCTACCCCGGACAAGCAGGATGCGAGTCAACCATGAAGCTTTGGCAACCACAATAACCAAAGCTACCACTCAGCTCCCAGGCAGCAATCACAGTGCCATAGGCTCTCACTATGCCCACCTGTGAGTTGCACACACCCGCAGCACCCAGCTACAAGTTTTTACCGCCCTGGACTACAACTCCCAATCAGTACTGTAGTCCTTTCGCCACCAGGACCTTCGGGAACACGTGCCTCAATCAGATACGCGTTCCTAGTTCTCATGGCAACGAACGCCGCGTACGCGTACGCGGCTTTCGTTTACATGACAACGCAAGCCGCTCAGCAACACCATAGCTGACGGCCTTAGACAGAGACACGGAAAGGCTTCCTTCCTCTCGCGAACAAGTTACTGCCACGGAAAAACAAGTAAGTGATATGCCAGCGGCAGTTTCTATGCACACGAACACACAGAGGCAACATGTAACGAAGCACTCTCATGGGACTAACACTTCCAGGCTGAGTTCTGCGTTGTCCTTCTGCTGTAATAAGCGATGCACACGCTTACGGGGCAGATGTGCGTGTCCTCCTGGTCACCTCGCCGTTTTACTATGCCCGGTCACAACTTGTAACTAGCTGAATATGCTCCGTAGTAGTATGTGCCAAGGAGACCCACACTCCCGCATTCAAGCACTGCTGCCAGCTACTATATTATTTGCCAGATAACTACCGGCTGACAAACTTTTATATATATATTCATATACATACATACTCTTCTCTCAGGCCTATGTAGATGCGAGTATCAATCCCGGGAAAATCAAGAACCCCCACACAAGACGCATACACAGCACCAGAGCCACTTGTCGGACCTTAACGGCCAGCATATCGGATCAACCCCCGAACAAGGGCACCATCGTTGTCTTGGGAACAGGTATGTCCTTTATGTGCACAATGGAATCCAGTTACCTACACGCAGAAATCAGTGTTACACTAGGCGTTTACCAGCATTCCTCTTTCATTGTTCTTTTTCTTCTCTTTCTTCTTCTTTCTTGCTACCCCCTTGGTCCCATACAGATCCACACCAATCTGAACCAGAACCAAGGAAGGGATTACGGACATCTCACTCCAGACCACTAGTGCCTACATTAGGCATAGCAGTAACTCCACAGGAAGACAAGGGGTGTCTCACCTCTCCAGTCTACTCTACAACCCAGACCTTGGGATTAGCTCAAAGGCATGTAAAACTACTGTCATTAGAGCAGAGAAATATTTGTTTAAATGTCAGTATTATTCTGACAGGTAATATGAGGGATTACCTCAACCTTATTTTTTATTTTTTCCCCACCTACACAGGGTCCCGAAATAATATGCCCTGACGAAGGCGGATGCATGCGTGAGCTGCAAGACCGCCGAAACGTTAATAGCTGGGACATTCCCACCCAGCACCACATTGGCAAATAATTATTTTACCGCACAAAGACCCAGAGGTTGGGCAAAACTGAAGCCCAAAGACAATAATATTAGCCAACCCTATGGATAAAGGATCAGTTTAGTCAAACCTATCCATACAGGGAATCAAGGGAATCTAACTAGAAAAGAATTTCCCGTACTCCCAGGGGCAACTACCGTTTGAGTTTCCCCCTAGTTTTGTTGTGTGTTTTTCGTCCCCCCGTATTTTTCGTTGGATTATATTTAGACGCACACTTGTTGTAATTTTAACCTTTGTTTGTCAAGTTGTTCTAATGTTTTGAAACAATTTCATTATGTTTCTCTTATTTTTCTTGCACAATGAATCTTGAAATTGAATGATCTCTGTTATGTGTATCCATGTACTATACCTTGAAGCAATCAATATAAAGTTTTTTAGAAAATGTACAAATGTGTTGAACTAAATTACTTCTCCGAATGAGTACTTTACTTATGATTTTGAATCCTTCAATGATTATAGGTCAAATACAGGATTGTTGTTTTCTCCCTCAAACCAGCTCAATCTCACTAAAACGAGGACAAATGCCAGCATTAGTGAATTGGGACAATTTATAGCACTCTAGAAAAGAAATTGTCGTTTGTTTGCTCCCCCAGAATTTACTTTAAATCAGATTGAACCAAGGGGTTAGGGTACACTTACGGTTTATCGATCTCCTTTTCCTTAAAGCAAGGTCACAGGATTTGGTTGTTGAGGTGAAGCCCACAACTCCTTAGTGGTAAGAAGTGCGGATATCATGGATACCTCTCGATTGGTTAGTTTAATAGAATGGATTTTCCACACCGTTTCTTGTTTGGTGATAATTGATTTTATTCATCTATGTGTTTATTACATGGGCTCTTGTACCCATTAGTGTTCAGCCGACACGTGTTTCGACCCATGAGTCTTTATCAAGGCTATTTTGGATGGTGGAATGCCCCTGTTGGGCTCCTAAGGGAAAGCGATTTGTCTGGTTTGTCTCATTGACAGCTGGGCTCTGGATAGGGTTCTGGAAATGCCGGCAGTGCGTCCTTGCAGCACTGCCACCATTTATTCCATTTCACCAATTATGAATTATAACCAAACAAGAAACGGTGTGGAAAATCCATTGTATTAAATGAACCAATAGCAAGGTATCCAGGATATCCACAGTTCTCCTTTTATATCAATTAATACTTTTATAGAAATTTACCTGGATTCCTGGACCTCCTTTACCTCAGAATGTCAACAAGCTCAACCCTGAAAGATACCCTCATGGTGATTCTTCGAGTGCATGCAGTCTTCTTGCTCCTGCTGATGTATCTTCTACTCTTTTGACCCTCATCTCCATGCTGCCTCTCCATCTGCGCTCTACTACGCTATTCACATAAACTTGCCAGTGCCTCATCGCTGCTGCCTTTTGTCTCTCCCTGTGGCCATGGCAATTACGCCCCATGCATAACTTGTGACAGATCACCTCTGTCTTTGCCTGCTACATTGCCGTGACAACTATGCAGTCCATGTAGTCTCCACAGCACTCTCCAGTCTTACACTCTTCTCCTGCGGTCCCGCACGGATTCTCCACTGTGTGCCTGTACTGTGCAACTTTTTCCCTGTGCCCCGTGGATTACCTACAGAGCCTGCCACTGTGGAAAGTCTTTGCTTCAGCGCTCATGGTGCACCTTTCTTCTGGAGCCATCTACCCTTTGCCAACATTGCTGACTCTTCCTCGGCAGCTCCCCTCTTCTTGACACCTTTCCGCCCGGTTTTCCCAGGTCGAGTGTTGGACTGTCTACCTGGTAAGAGTTCTCTCCCAGCTGAACTGCAGCATACCGCCTGCTTCTCAGTGACAGTTTTCCCCTTTTTGTTATTTCTTACCTTTCTACCAATTTGCCTAGGTCTTCACTGTTTCACTTCTGTTTATTCTGTTCTGTGACTATATTCCCTCATGTTTGACCTTGTCAGTTTTGGCTTTGCAGTGCCACCCTGCTTTATTCATAGTTATATTACTTATGTCTGTCTGATACTTGGCTGATTCTCTCTTTCATTTTGTGCACTGTCCTGTGGGACCTCACATCTTTACCCTGCAAGCCTACTAGTGGTGCCTGGAACGCCCTGGTGTTTGCCATATACCCTGTTAATTCCTTAAGCCCCTTTTATGGTTGGCCTGTTGTACTGTTGTAAGCTACGTCAAACTTACGTCTGCACTTTCTCCAGGCTCCTGGTGAACCTGTGGTGCCTTGGGACACCTGGAGAGATGATTTTGTTGATTATGTTACAGCCATTCATGGCACCAATTTCAACATGGCGAGAAACAGAGATGTGTTAATGCACTGCTTGGGCTAGGAGGGCAGGAGGATTCTAATAAGTCTCCCTGACCTAATCACACCCTCTCAGGCTTCCGGCGTGGTGTTGGACCTCCCTCCGGCCTATGACATTATTTTTTAAAAACTAGACAAACATTATGAAAAAAGGTCAGCATCATTCTGCAATGTTACCTCTTCAGTACCAGAGAGCATGGTAAATGTGAGTCAATTGAATGTTGAGAGCTGCATAACAATTTGTAATTTTGGTTTGTGCAAAGCACCTATGATGCCAATTTATGTTGAAGGTAAAGGAAGCAAAAATAAGAGCGGAAATCTGGGCATGGGGTGATCCCAGTTTAGATGATATACTAGAGATTACTAAAAGGTTCAAGCATATGTTATCGTGTATTAAAGAATTGGATGCAAAATAGTGTAAGGAGACTATTAATGCAGTAGTTTCACACAAAACTAAGAAACCAATAAAAAATAAGTTTCTGCCTTCCCTTATCAGGGGACATCCAAAAATTGATCAATGTGAAGAGAAGTTGGATCACAGAAACAGTGGCAGTAGATCCTCATCCTCTTCAGGTCCCAGAAAATGATTTCGGTGTGGGAGCCCTTCTCACTTAGCAAATAACACAGAGGGCCTCATTACGAGTCCGGCGGTAACCGAGGCGGTAAAACCGCCTGGTTACCGCCAGACTCGTATTACCATTCCGCCTCCGTGATTCCCGGAATTACCGGGGCATTACAACCCCGGTTTTCCGGGAATCACGGAGTCGGAATGGTGTTAATCCCCATTCCCATTGAGTCCTGTAGGACTCAATGGGAATGGGGATCATTGAAACACAGGCAGCATTTCGTAATGCTGCCGGTGTTTCCTCGTCCGCCTGCAGGCGGGCGGTGTTAAACCCGCCAGGTCAGACCTGGCGGGAACATCACCTCCCGCCTGCAGGAGTTGTGATCGCCCGGCATGGAAACAACGGTGGCGGCGGGTTTACTGCCACTGTTGTTTCCATACCGGGCGATTTGTAATGAGGCCCAGAATGTCCAGGTCATTGGGCACAGTGCAACAAATGTGGGAGAAAGAGGCATTTCACCAGATGCTGCCAGAACATGTCCGACAAGGTAGTAAAGGAGATTCACGAGAATACTGAGTTTGAGTGTCTGCATGAAGCAGTGTCTGATGATGAAACCTGTCGAGTGAGTTGGTCGGTATGTGCAGTGAGTCCTCCCTAACGATTTGATGAAAAACCTCACTTCATTGTGCTTGTGGATGGTGTGGCTGTAAAGATGCTGACAGATTCAGGATCTGACTATACCATTATCAGTTGGGACACATGGCAAAATACATTGTCCAATGTCAACCTAAAACCCTCTTGCATCAGGGCTGGCACTTGCGGTGGCTCAAAAATCACCATGATAGGCTGCTTTTTGGCAACCCTGGAATGTAAAAACAAAACCACAAAAGCTAGAGTATACGTGTCTGATGGAGGGGATGCCTTTCGTGGCGGTACCAGCTGAGTGACATTTATTTTATTTATTTATTTATTGCATTTATAATACGGCCAAACCCTGGTGTGTCATCTTTGCATGATTGAGAATGGATACAGTCAATACATTTGCATTAGTTACATTATAAATGGCTATAGTTACAATCTATGATTTAACAGATTATATGAGCAGAGTTTGTATTTGAGAGAATAGATTGACTATACATTGCGATCAGATATTGACAATAGCTAATAAGACCTAAACTGGAACGCTCTAAGGATAGCGGTAGGCTGGCTAATATTTATTAAATAGCCAAGTTTTTAAAGATTTCTTGAAACATTAGTGAGAGGGCTCCATTCTAGTATGAAGTGGGAGTGTATTTCAAGTTTTGGGAGCCATTACTGGGAAACTGCTTCCCCTTGCTCTGGAACATTTAAAGTGAGGGATAGTGAGAAGTGCGTGTTTACTCGATCTGAGTGTTCTTGATGTCTTATTCTGGGTTACAGTGTTGTTTAGTTAAGTGGGTGCTTTTTTTGCTAGACATTTGTGGCTGACACAAAGTGTTTTTAATAAGATTTTAGCTTTTATGGGTAGCCAGTGGGCTTCTCTCCTGATAGTCGAGGGCTGCTCGTACAGCTTTATTTTGCAGCAGTTGCAGTTTGGCCAGTGTCTGACAATCAACCCCATGATTCCTGGTTGCATTGCCACCACTACCTCTTCCCCTGAAAACAATATGACTGATGTGCTTACGGAAAAACTTGGATGTTTGAAAGGGAGGTGTCACAAAATCTGTTTAAAAAAGGTACAGTTCTGGTGGCTGCCAAACTCAGGTGTGTGCCTCTTCCCCAAAGGGGACAATGTGTCCAAAGAAATCAAAAGACTGGTTGAGGAAGGCAGCCATCATTGAACATGGTGAGGCGGCTGAATGTTGCTCTATAGTGGTGGAAGTTAGAAAGCCCAATGGTAGTGCGCGCCTCTTTGTAGACCTACAACATTGAACTGTTGTGTGGTAGTAGATTGGTTCCTCCTACCAAATATTGGGGAACTAGTCAGTCTCACAACTAGTGCAAAAGTATTTTCCACACTTGAAGCAGTCTCAACATACAACCAAATCAACCTCCATCTAGAATCCAGAGATCTCACCACCTTCATCACTCAGGATGGCACATTCAGATTTAAAAGAATGCCCTTCGGACTTATATCTGCCACTGCTTTTTTTCCATAGAGTGATGAAGTATGTAGTTGGTTACATCGATGGTGTTTTTTTATTATCAAGATAACATTCTGGTTATTGGTTCATCAATTGTTAAATATGACATCAAACTAAAAAAGGTACTGGACAGACTGAACAAAGCAGGTCAAACCCTTCAAAAATCCAAATGCTGCTCAAAGGGCCTTTCAAATTAATTTCTTGGGGCACTGCTTATCCAGTGAAGGTATATCCCCCAAGGAGGGCTTGGTCAAAGCCATTTTTCAAATCCTACCACCCAAAGATAAACATGAGGTGATGTCATTTTTAGGGCTGGTTGAATGCATGCTCGAAATTTGTAAGGAACTTTTCGGATAAATGTAAAAACAATAGTGCCCTTTGCAAAACGGTGTGTGAATTTGAATGGACCAGTGATTATGATAAGGAATTTAAAGATGTCAAACAAGCAATTTCTAATGCCCCATTTATTGCTTCTTTTGACACATCCAAAGGAACATTTCTGATGACTGGTGCCAGCAACACTGGTTTGGGTGCAGTTCTCATGCAAACTGACAAGGATGGTGACACAATTATCACTTTTGCATCTAAATCTTTGAAGGTGTCTGTCATTGAGAAAGAAGGATGGTCTGTTGTGTGGGCCATTCAAGACATTCTTATGGGGCACAACATTTCCAGTCCTGTCAGACCATAAACCATTAGTGGCCGCCTTCACATCTAAAGGTTTGGATGGTGTGTCCAGACACATTGAGAATTGGGTGACATCTGTACAGGGGCATGAGTTTGAAATCAAACATGATTCTGGGAAGAATAACATTATCACAGACTTTCTTTCCAGAAACACAGTATACAATAATGAATAAGACATAGTGGAACCAATCCAGGATCTGGTTTTGGTATGTGGGCACTTCATGTCAGGCCGAGAATCTGCGATGTCTATGAAAACCTCCGTCCCCCAAGCACCGGTCAGGGAAGAACCCAAATAATGCCTCCTGACCAGTAATTGAGGCCACAGGTGCACAAGGGGCAGGAACGCGGGCACCAGGTAGCTGCAAGGGAAATAGGTCAGGAAAATGTGAATACAGGACCCACGATCACGAAGGGGAAATATAACAAGGAAGTATGAACGGCACCTACCGATGTTGTAGTGTGGGGAAGGATAGAGGACTCAGGCAGTTCCCTGGTGGTAGAGGGTAGTGAGAAGTCCACAAGAGGACAGGTACCCTGGTTTCCCTTGAAATGGAAGCACCTGATGTAGTGTTCACAAGAAAGAGTTCACTCCAGCAGAACGGTATCCAGAAGCAGTCCTAAGTCCATGAGCCAAGAGGTTGAAAATCCTGAGAAGCGAAAAGTTCCAAAACACTGAATCCAAGGTACAATCGAAAGCAGTCCGGTAACACGAAGCACAAGGTCAAAAATCCAGGAAAACAAAGTTCCAAGCACCAGATCCGAGGGAAAGAGCTGAAGCAGTCCAATTAACAGAAACTCAGGGTCTAATAGCCAGGAGAACGGAATCCAAACAAGACGAACACCACTCGAGCACTGTGGAACAGCTGAGAAGCGGAGTAAATGGTAATCAGCGTTCCTTTATGCCAGAGACTGGATCATGTGACCGCATCTCTATCGGGTCACATGGGTGCCATGGCGTGTCACGTAATGCAGAAGAGCAGGAGGCAGCAACGGGATTCGTTAGGTGAAGTAGCCTCGGAGTATCACGTGACCGGTATCGGATGGCACGATACCAGGAAGTAATGTCGGCATCTTCTGGTGCTCCCCATCGCCATAGTGGCCACAACCGCCAGGAGCCTGAGTGGTGCTTTCCCCATGTGGGGCCTCGCGCGTAGTGGATCTTGGAGAGGCGAACCCGCGTGGAGCGTCTGGCGCAGGTATCGGACTGTGGGGTTCTCTGGGTTTCAAGTGTGAGTTTCATGACAGAATCCCCCCCCAAGGGCCCACGACCGCGTGGGCTAGATGGATGATCTCGACGCGTGGGCTAGATGGATGATCTCGATGGAACCTAGCAACCAGGAGGGGGGCGTGCACATTAGAGGCAGGTTCCCATTACCTTTCCTCAGGGCCATAACCGAGCCTTTCCACCAGGTAATACAAAACCCCTTTTCGGAGGCGTGAACCCAGGATACTCTTGACTTCATATTCAGTAGAGGAACCCTGCACGAGCGGAGAAGGTGGCAGAAGTGGTCTGGTATGAGGAAGGCAGGGCTTCAACAGGGAGGTGTGGAACACCGGGTGGATGCGCCATGAGGGGGGCAAGGACAAACGGAAGGCCACCTGATTGATAACCTTGGTGACACGATACGGGCCGACAAAGCGTGGGAGGAGTTTACAACAACCTGGTATCCATAAATGGCGAGAGGACAACCAGACCATGTCACCAACTGAATACCTAGGGGCATCTACACGCTTCTTATTGGCAGTGGAGCACATGGTGGCTTGGGCTTACCTCAGGTGAGTAAGGGTCTGTGCATGCACATCCCCCAAATCTCTGAGACAAGAGGCCGCGGCAGGGGCAAGAGCCGTGGAGAAATCAGGTATGGCCAGAACCCGGGGATTTTGGCCGTACATTGAGTAGAATGGAGAAAACCCAGTGGCAGTATGTGGTGCGTTATTGTATGCAAACTCCGCTAAGTGTAACACTTGGTACCAGGTGCATTGATGCTGTAGAGAGAGACAGCGGAGATACTGCTGCAATGTTTGATTAACACATTCCGTTTGGCCATCAGTTTCGGGGTGATATGAGGATGAATACCTGGCATCTATGCCCAAAAGGCTGGTGAGGGAGCGCCAGAATCGAGAGATGAATTGTGAACCTCTATCGGACACTATAACAGAGGGCAACCCAAAAAGACAGAAGACAGATTGAAAAAACAATCTGGCTAGTGTTGGGGGGGAAGGGATACCAGTGCAAGGGATGAACCGCGCCATCTTAGTGAATGTGTCTACCACCACCCATATCGTATCATGGCCCTGGACTTTCGGTAAGTCGGTGATGAAATCCATGGTAACCGTATGCCAGGGACGCAGAGGAATGGGTAGAGGTTGTAACAGCCCTAAGGAACATCCCTTCCTATTCTTACATTGAGCGCAGATGGAACAGTTCGAAACATAGGTGGTTACGTCTCTGCGCATGGTAGGCCACCAACACCATCTGTGCAATAATGCAAGAGTTCTTTTCTGCCCGGGATGTCCGGTGATTGGAGCATCATGCGACCATTCAAGAGCCTGAATACGGGTGTCCTGGGTAGGAAGATACAACCGGTCCTGCATGAAAGGTAATCCCTCATGGAACGTTAAGTCCCATTCATTGGTGTCATGGGCATGCAGGGATACCCACTGGTGGATGGACTCGAGAAGGCCGACAGGGGGGGTACAAAGACAGATTACATGTTGTTTGTCAAGCAGGGTCTCAGGAAAAACAGGAAGGGACTCACCACCCGGCAGGCGCAACAGGACATCCGCCTTGCCATGACCAGTACCAGAACGGTGCAGTATAACGAAGTTATAGGAGGAGAAGAACAAGTGCCAGCGGACTTGCCGACTGTTCACACATTTAAGGGTTGCTAGTTCCTGTAGATTACGATGGTCAGAATACACTGTGATCTGGTGTTTGGCCCCTAACAAATGGTGTCTCCACACCTGAAATGCATCTTTGACTGCTAGTAGCTCCTTTTCAGTGAGAGTATAGTGTTGTTCCATAGGAGTGAATTTACGGGAGTGGTAAGCAACAGGGTGTAGCAATCCTGTGGCAGGACAATTCTGGGATAGGACTGCTCCCAAAGCGAAAGAGGAAGCGTCTGCTTCAACCACAAAAGGTAGGTCAGGATTCGGATGTTGCAAGATAGGGGCAGACGTAAAAGCAGCTTTCAGTGTCTTGAATGCCTTATCTTGTGGCTGAGTCGATCTATAGGGTTCCCGTGGACTAGTAAGGCTCGTCAGGGGGGCTGCGATGGAGGAAAACAGGAAAACCCTGCAATGAATCTCCTGTAAAAGTTTGCAAATCCGAGAAATGACTGTAAGGCTCTGACTGTTGTAGGTACTGGCCAGTTCAAAACAGCTTCGACTTTGGCTGAAGTCATGGAAAGACCCTTGGAAGTAATGTGGAACCCTAGATATTCCACTTCTGTGACATGAAACAAACATTTCTCGGGTTTTGCAAATAGGGCATTGGTTCTGAGTCTGTGGAGTACCTCTTTGACATGGGTTACATTAATTGAGGGGGATGGTGAATAGATTAGGATGTCATCCAGGTAGACAATGACATACGCATCCATAATGTTGTGAAATATGTCATTCATGAATCTCTGGAATGTCGCGGGGGCGTTGCAGAGACCAAAGGGCATGACGGTATATTCAAACAACCCATGTCTGGTACAAAAAGCCGTTTTCCATTCATCCCCTTGTTTTATTCGGACCAGGTTGTAGGCACCCCTGAGGTCAAGCTTGGTAAATATAACTGCATGAGTCAGGTTTTCCAGGAGTGGAGTAATTAGGGGAATCGGGTACTGATTATTTATAGTGATTTGGTTCAGGCGAAGATAGTGCACGCAGGGGCGTAAGTCGCCTTCCTTTTTGGGTACGAAAAAGATGGGACTCGCAGCGGGAGACTGAGATGGGCGAATGTGCCCGATCCTCAGGGCAGTTTGAAGGTATTCTTTCAGGGCCTGGTCTTCCGTGGGGGACAAGGAATATATTCTACCGCAGGGTATGACAGCTTCTGGAATGAGGTCGATGGGGCAGTCATACGACCTGTGTGGCGGGAGGTGTTCAGCTCGTTTTTTGTCAAAGACGTCAAGATAGTCCTTGTACTCCACCGGGATACCGGAAACAGTGGCCTCCATGATGTGGCTTTGGGGTTCACACTCCATGGCTTGCTCGTCATTAAGCTGGAGATGGGCCAATGCACTCAGCACCTGAGAAGAAGAGGACACCAGATCAGGAGTTACCAGACAATGATTTTGGCAATGGTCGGACTTAAAGAACAATTTACCATGAATCCAATCAATGACAGGGTTGTGGGTTCTTAGCCACGGGAGACCCAGTATGAGCCCGAACTGTGGGGTAGTAATGAGGTCAAACGAAAGGGTTTCTCTATGTGTTTCCTGAATGATTAGAGTCAAGGGTGCGGTTTGTTGTTTTATTGGACCTGATATGAGTGAAGACCCATCAACAGCTTGCACAGGTTCTGGTCGCCGCTTATTCAGTAGGGGAAGATTGAGAGAGGCGGCTAAAGTTATGTCTACATAGTTACCCGTAGCCCCAGAGTCGATGGCTAAGTGTACTTGATGATGAATGTTGTCTACAGAAATCAGAAGAGCCTGGATATGCATGGGACCGACAAGTCCCGAGATTGTTTCTGAGGAGGAGAGAGAAGGCGAACCCATCCGAACCCCCTCATTTACGGACGGGCTCTCTGAAAGACCGACAGCTTTGGTTTGGGGCGCCGGGGGCATTCTCTAACATAATGGCTGTTAAGGCCGCAGTAGAAGCACGCATTGGAGGATCTACGTCACTCTCTTTCTGAGGCTGTGATAGGACTGCGAACACCACCTATTTGCATGGGTTCGCCTTGAGTATTGTTGGTGGGCAGACTAGTCGTGAAGGGTGCAGACTTTCCGGTCTCGTGTCTTCTCTCTGCCCTTCGGGCATCCACTTGTAGGGATAAATCCACGAGTTCGGGGTATTGGTCTGGCAAGGATGGTATTACCGCCAATGCGTCTTTCATAGCATCGTTGAGACCATGATAAACACCACAGCCTTTTTGTTTTCTGGCCATGCTGTTTCTACTGACAACTGGTTGAAACGGGTTATATAGTCAACTAATGTAGTTTTACCCTGGCTCAATTCAAGGAGTTCTAGATCTCGAGCCTGTGCTTTGTGTCTAGTATCAAATACCCTGGTCATTTCCGTGATCAATAGGTCGAAGTCATATAGCACAGGGCTGTTGGTCTCAAGTAGAGGGTTGGCCCAGGCGGCAGCTATCCCCCCCAAGTGTGAGAGTGTAAATGCTGCTTTTGTCGTGGAGTCTGGAAAGGCTTGCGGGCGGCACAGGAAGTGGAGTTTGCACTGATTTATAAAAGTGCGGAACTTCCGGGGGTCACCCTGAAACTTCTCGGGAGGGGCCAGGGGAAATGGAGTTGGAACGTAAACAGGTGTAGGGTTTGGAGCAGGAACTGGTGGGGTCCCCTGGGGGGGTGTCCCCAAACTCAGGGTCAGGGGGAAGCGCATGACGTTCGCTTTGTATCGTATCCAGCCGCTGGTGGATAGCGGCTGTTGCGACTGACATATCGGCTAGGAGGACTGTGATGGCTTGGACCAGGGCAGCCACCTGGTCCCCGGCGGCGGTATCCATAGCCAAGGCAGAAAAGGCTTCTCATTCTGTCAGGCCGAGATTCTGCGATGTCTATGAACACCTCCGTCCCCCAAGCACCGGTCAGGGAAGAACCCAAATAATGCCTCCTGACTAGTAATTGAGGCCACAGGTGCACAAGGGGCAGGAACGCGGGCACCAGGTAGCTGCAAGGGAAATAGGTTAGGAAAATGTGAATACAGGACCCACAATCACAAAAGGGGAATATAACAAGGAAGTATGAACGGCACCTACCGATGTTGTAGTGTGGGGAAGGATAGAGGACTCAGGCAGTTCCCTGGTGGTAGAGGGTAGTGAGAAGTCCACAAGAGGACAGGTACCGTGGTTCCTCTTGAAATGGAAGCACCTGATGTCGATCACAGTGTTCAAAAGAAAGAGTTCACTCCAGCAGAACGGTATCCAGAAGCAGTCCCAAGTCCATGAGCCAAGAGGTCGAAAATCCTGAGAAGCGAAAAGTTCCAAAACGCTGAATCCAAGGTACAATCGAAAGCAGTCCGGTAACACGAAGCACAAGGTAAAAAATTCAGGAAAACAAAGTTCCAAGGACCAAATCCGAGGGAAAGAGCGGAAGCAGTCCAATTACTAGAAACTCAGGGTCTAATAGACAGGAGAACGAAATCCAAACAAGACGAACACCACTCGAGCACTGTGGAACAGCTGAGAAGCGGAGTAAATGGTAATCAGCGTTCCTTTATGCCGGAGACTGGATCATGTGACCGCATCTCTATCGGGTCACATGGGCGGCATGGCGTGTCACGTGATGCAGAGGAGCAGGAGGCAGCAACGGGATTCGTTAGGTGAAGTAGCCTCGGAGTATCACGTGACCGGTATCGGATAGCACGATGCCAGGAAGTAATGTCGGCATCTCCTGGTGCTCCCATTGCCATCGTGGCCACAACCGCCAGGAGCCTGAGTGGTGCTTTCCCCGCAAGGGGCCTCGCGCATAATGGATCTTGGAGAGGCGAACCCGCGTGGAGCGCCTGGGGCAGGTATCGGACTGTGGGGTTCTCTGGGTTGCGAGTGTGGGTTTCATGACACTTCATCTCACAGGAGGAGTTGGATATAGCTCTGAGAGAGGACCTCAAACATAGTAAAGTTGATGAACTGGTGCAAAACAGTTGGCCAGGATTCACTCCTGACATGGGTTTGGGATCCTTCCACAAAGTAAGAGATGATCTTGGAACAGAAGATTATCATGTCCTGTGAGAGGGTCGCATTATCCAACCAGTGGGAATAAGAATGAAACTACTAGATTTGGCTAAAGGGTGAGAGCAAGTTCTGTGGTCCTCTAAGAGTAGAACATGTGCTAAATGATTCTGTTTTATTAAATGATGGCTGCACTTGGAATACAGGCAGAATAGCCATAAGGCGTGTAATGAAGGTAAAGTAGTGTTTCCCTTCCCTAGTATAAAGAGGTAGATATGCTACATACATGTTTTTATGGTTATTTCATTTCTAATGGTTCATATTAAACATATCAGTTATAAGAAATGCATTTCACAATCATAATAATGCCGACTGTAATAAACAAACATGTTTGGGGGCAGGTAACTGAATACGTAAACATGTTATGGTCATTGCTACATTCATACACATATTTGTTTACCTAGTTGCTAATCAAAAGTTACTATAAAATCAACATGTTATCAGGTTGCCTGAGTAACCTAGAAACATGAAAGGTTCTAAGAGATAAGATATATGAGGCTGTGTGATTGCTCAGTGGTCAGATAAATCCTCGACAGGAGGCCTCATTCATAATAATAATACTTTTATGGAAACATACCTGAATTCCTGGCCCTCCTTTATCTCAATGGCCCCTGTAAATGCTGTTGTTGTGGCAAATGTTCTTTTTAAGTTAGCTAGCAGGGCCATTTATACCTTTAGTCCTCTCCCCAGGATCTGGCTGCCCCTTTCTATCACTTAAAGCAGAGTGTCAGTCTTGGCATGTGTGAAGAATTTCCTTCAGGAGAGGCCTGACTGTTTGAAATATCAAATTAGATGAGAGGGGATGTCCACAGAGGGGATAGTTCTTGCATAATTAAGTTCTCTTGCAAGGACCATGTAGCAGAGGGAATTTGTAAATGGGTACCTTTTGTTTTTACTAGCTAGGTATGTCTCTGTGAACCAGGATCTAAGCAGTCAGTTTCAGCCCTGAGTTTAATTTATTTCATGGGCAAGCAGCCACATCTCACATGGCTTGTTGGTAGGATGGAAGGCCATCTGGCTGCTTCAGGCTTGGTCCATTCACAGTTTCAGCTTTTAAAGTTTCATTTTCTCTTCCCCTGCATTTGACATTTTCACAAACCATGGCAATTTATACAATTCTTTGCAACACAACTCCTTTCGCAGAGGGATATTTTCAGCATCTGTAGGCTTCAAAGCACTGATTCTTAATACTGTGAAGCACATAAACTTTATACAATGCTGGTTCCTATCTGTAAGGACTTTACATCCATTTCAAGAAAGTAATTTGTTGATGTTCCCTGTGCTGCATTACTGCCAAAATGAAAAAAGCATTGATAATTCCAATAGTTTCAGCTGTTATATAAGCTTTGAATAAGCAGTGATAGTATATCCCCAGGTATTCACACCAATCGCCAAATATTACCTCCAAATGTCCAGGAAATAAAAAAATTTCAGGTATTGACATGATGCGCTCATATCATATGTCAAATACAGCTATCCTATTCCAAGTTAACCCCAATTTGTACACCCTAGACTAATGCAATTTCAATTTTTTCCCTCAAAATCCAATGCACCCACCATTGCCAGTTGATACTACTACTACTTATAATGATAATAATAATAATAATGACAATAATCATGATTTGTGTATCATTGACCCTTGATATTAGGTATTACTATTACCAATAGAGTAGTTCTCAATTTATCAACTCAAGGAAGAGTGGCTGAGTTGGCTATGTACGGTATATAACCTATGACTGAAGGATGTACACTAATTCATTTATTCATTTTAGTTCTTGGGAAGTGCAACTTCACCACAGAGTATCTTGGTACTGTGGTAACCATAAGATGAGACGATTAGTTGGAAGATGATGTGAGCATAATTGAATTATTAAATTGAGTCTTAGCACAGCCAGGTTTTCAATGCATTCTTGCAGGATATGTGGTCCTCTAAATTGCAAATGTGATTTGTATGGAAAGTCTCAAAGATTGCTCGCTTTGTTTGCAAAGGCATGGCTCCTTTTCCTTATGAAGCAGGTTTTGGGTTGTGACCTGGATGGTAGTTGTTTGTAGATGTTCGCCCGGATGTACACTAGGTTGGTGCTGTGTTAGGTACACTGAACAATATTTAAAGCCTTCATATGGTTATTTGCTGAATGTTGAGCCAATGGAGTGATGTAATTGCTGGTGAGATGTGGCTATGGCATTGAAGGCTGGAAATGTGGTAGACAGCAGTTTCCAGACTTTTTGAAGCCTGTAGGTTTGTGGAGGACAAGATACATCTGGTGCAGTAGTTGAGGTGAGTTGAGAAGAAATCATTCATAATCGTGAGTTTGTGCCTGGTTAGGAAGAGGTCATTGATATGGCTTAGTGATCCGAAGGAGACAAAACAGTTTTTAACCAGTGAACGGATTTGAGCCTTAAAGCCTTAAAATCTATTTGTTCATCCTAGACCCAGATTAGGCTTTGAACCCTAGTCATTTATTTTATCCCAGGGTTCTTTCACCCTATTCTGCAATCTGTCTGTATATCTTGTTCTGTTTTTCTGTGTGCTTTGAGGCCCATGGGCGAGTAGCGCTATACAAGAATTGCAAATAAATAATAAATAAATAAAGGTTATCTCTGAGTCAGGAAGGATTCCTAGACTAAGGACCATTTGCACTGGAGTGCGGAAAGGTCTCAGGGATTGATGTCATATTTGTGGATGCCAGAACAGTAGGTCTGAGATGAAAGAGATGATCTCATATTTCCTGTGAGTCCGATGAGTATCGGGGTATCATGCACATAGGTGCAGAAATTTAGTTTGTAGGAGTTGATGCGCTGATGAGGTCTGCCAGTGGTATGAGATAAATGTTAAAGAAGAGTAAAGAACACATGTAGCCTTACTGTATTCTTAAGGTAAGCCTCTGTCTGCTTATTCCCAAGGCAGTAGAGTGCTTGATTGAGTTCAGTCTGGTAGTAACTATTTGATCCAAGTTTCAGTCATGCTAGGCTAAACAATACGTGTCTGCTCACTCTTCTGAACAGATTCACAATTCTGAGTTTTGTGAGTTTCCCTACAAGGACAATTGTGAAAATGCAGTACTTCATTTCAATGGGCCTCATTACGACCCAGGCGGTAAGTTACCGCCTGGGCCGTGACTTTACCACCATGGCGTAAACTACGTTTACGCCATGGTGGTTGGCGGACTTACCGCCCCATTCCGACCTTGGCGGTGCGGTAAGTCCCCAATCCCCATTTACCCTTCCCCATTCCCATTTTTGCCCCATAGGGCATAATGGGAGTGGGGAAGGCGTTAATTACGCCACCGTAAATTACGGTGGCGTAATTAACTCCATGGTCCCTTAGCGCCATGGATTTTAACACCTGCTAAAAGCAGGTGTTAAAAGCACCATGGCGCTAGGGGACCTCGTAATTGGCGGTAAGGGGTCGGCGCAGCTAACGCTGGCGTAAACCCCTTACCGCCAGGGTCGTAATGAGGCCCAATATGTGCTAAAACGTTGTCCTTATAGGCCTCACTGGATGACCCATTACCCTAACACAATTTGATTCTCAATGATTTTGAATCTTCTTTAGGGATGACCCCCCCATTCAATTTTCAGAATGAGAACGGGGTATGCTAAAAGATTAAAATTAAATATTGTTATTTCAGATGCATTATCAATTATAACATTTTTGGTTTGGGTAATTAATACAAATACTCTGCCATTTTACCTGTTTTTGAGAAGTCACTCTGTTGGCTGCTAACAAATGCGATATATCAATTTGGGATACATCCTGTGAAAATATGTACTTATGTATATGTTATTTGATTATTGGCCTTTGGTCTGGCTATATTGTGATGCCAAAGAAACCTGGAATGAATCACAAATAGCCACACCTCTTTCAAAGTTCATTGTGGTATAAGTTAACCATTTGCCTCTATTGTTTCTGCAAACAACTTATTGTGTATTTTCTTTGACACTGAAATACATAAATTAGAGTTTGTCCAAGGAATTAAGAAAGTGTTGTTGAAAATATTTTGTTTAAAACATTCTTTACCTCCACTCTTGAACTTTGGTATGCATGTTATTTGTGTTTCGAAGGAAGGGCAAATCTTTTCAATATGTTCCACTAATAATAAAAAATCCAAATGAAATCGATATCATTTTTGATTCTCTTAATAATTTCAAGAAGCAATGATCAATAGTGCACAACCCCAAAAGACAGAGGTTCTTTAATTGGGCCCCAAAATAAATTCAGGAAGCCAGATAATCTCCTGGAAAACCCCACTTTTTTAAAATCTTGTTTTGTAGCGAGATCTGAACCTGGACACTCAGATACTCAAATAGTGACATCAGCTTTCTTCAAACTGTGACTCTTAAGTCAAGCTACTGCATTAGTAAAATCTGAGATTATCGCTGGTATAGATGGTGCCTTACTACATTCTAAAATTGACTATTGCAACATAGGTCTTCCAGTTTACCAGATTAAACAGCTACAGAGAGTCCAAAATGCAGGTGTTCGGCTGATAATTCAAATATCACGCAGCACTGTATCGCTGTGAAAAGATGGATTGAGTTTAAAGTTCTATGCCTGGCATTTAAATGCTTACAAAATCTGGGACCATCATATCTTCAGAAGAAAATCTACAGATATTTTACGTCTAGATCTCTTCGCTCAAAAGATAAAATGTTGCTGGCAACCCTACTGCAAATCTACTGTTCAGTAGCAGCTCCCACATTATGGAATGTGATGTCCCAATACATATGGGATTTAGACAGCTTTATTCAAATCTACAAGGTGATTAGAACATGGTCGTTTTGCTGTTATGGTTCCTGGTGTGCATCACAGTGTTTTTCCATCTTCCTAGTTTTGTCTATCAGTGTTTCCTCGTGCCTTGATGCAGTCTGGTCTGTTGGTGGCCTGATTTCCTAAATTCACATTCTAATTCTAATCTACTGTCTTTGTGAATTTCTGAAGCCATCTGTGACACTACCTCCCAAGTCAGGAAAACCTTAATGGCCCTTCATTTCCATCAGTACATCTGCCATCGACTGAAGAGAAGAAAGCTGTGCGAGGGGAGCAGGGAGAAGAAAGAGGAAATATAAGTGGTAAGTGTCGAGACCCGGCGGTCCCTCGTGACCGTTCTCAAATCTGGAGAATATAGGACACCTGCCCTCTGAATGAGGTGAATTCCCCATCTCTATGATTAAGGCCTCAGCAATGTTTGTTTTTTCCCTTTGCTGTTGATAGGCCCCACGCTAGGCGAAGAGATAATGTCAAGAGACTTTGCAAACTGGGTATCTATTTCTTCGACTGTTCATCAGTTAAAACCACAAACAACCCCTTCACCTCTAAGATGAGCTCAAGCACCCTGTGCTGAGAAGAGTCAAACAGGTTGGAGGACCTCAGACAAGCAGATCTCCATGTGTCCTCAGACAGGTTCACCCCCTTCTCTGAGGATGATGGAGTGCCAAACTGAGAATGGCATAGCACTTGCATGGTCTCTCCCAGTTCCACCCCAGGTCAGGTTTGTCAAAGGGGATATTCTGAGAGTATTCCACCATTTCTTTCCAACAGCATTTGTTCCAACAAAGTCTTTTGAGTATCAGACCTGCCAATAAAATGGCAAATAATTCTGCTACTGTCTGATGTGGTCCTAGAGTAAACCTGAAATGTCTCTGTGATGGGAGGGTCTGTAGGTAAAAATGTAGATGATCCACCAACACTCTGGCATACATTTTACAGTTTACAATCCTGATTTATTAAAGAGATAGGTCTACAGTTGGTAATTGAAGCAGGGCCTTTAACATGTTTGGGATTTACTGTTATAAAGGTGTCTCTCATGGATCCTGATAATATGCTTGGGCACAGAAACAATCTATATACTTCTAATAATCGTGACATGAGAAGCATTTACATAAGTCTTCTAGGATGTTATCTGGCTTGCCTGGAGTTTATGTGACAGACAGCTTCAGTAACCTCTTGAATTGGCAGCAGATAGTGAAGTTGTTGTTTAGCTTCATTGGATAGCTTGCAGAGGTAGCATTTTTTGAGCAATATTTTTATTTGGATTTGTGGCAGTGATTCTGACTCCTTAAATATTTTTCTGTAACAATTAAAACAATGTTTTAGTGATGCGTCCTTTGAAAACAGCCATGCCCATCTTTCTTTTGGCAAGAGAGGCAATCTGGGATTTGTTAGACATGGATTTTAGGTAGGCCACCAAAACTCTACAACCCTGTTTGAGCCCACCCTCCTCTTTGCTTTATCATCACTAAGCACATGACAAGCTCAAATGGATGCATCAAAAGCACTTTACTCCTTGTACAGAGACGGTATGAGGTAAGATACAATTTCTCTACTGTTGGGTAATTTCTGAGTTTCATCTCTTTGTTCATTTGAGTCATGATGGCTTGATGGCTATGAAGAAAGTTCCCATAGAGACTTTGACAGTGGTGTTAACGAGGGAGCTATATAAGGAGCCATTACATTTGAAAGATGCTTCTGTTGAATTGGAGATACAAGTGTAGTTCTGCTGACTGAATAAAACATCTATATTCATTCGAGATGTTCTGTTATTTTCTTTCACAGGGAAGCTTCAACTTGAAATATGGTAATGATGCTTTATATATTTAGCGCTTATGCATAAGCGCTTTACAGAGAACATTTGTACATACAATATCACCCAACAGAAGTTAGTACTCCTTTATCAACCTCAGAAGAATGAAAGGCTGAGCTGGCCACCTCAGGATTTGAACCTATGATCTGCAGATCACAAACAAATTGCAGCAGTGAGAGCTCAACACGCTGAGCTATCTTGCAAGTGAAATATGACTGATCCAATGGCCAAAACACAAATAGGGTTCATTGGTGGGTTTGCCACATTGTGTATGGGATAGATAGATACTAGTAGTTTGTCTTATCTCATGTTAGCTAGGTGGTTGGCTGTGATAAATGGAAATTACTTGGTAGCACGGTTGTGTAACCTGAACATGTCTACACATTTGGTGTTTCTGAGGAAGAGTCTCTGGGATGAGTGGACTTTGAGTGCATTGTACTTTCCCTTTGATAATCTATCTAAAAAACGGTCAATGAGTAACTTGAAATCTACCTAGACTTGTGGAATGAGGGCCAACTCTAGGCCAATAAAGTGCATCTTGTTACAAAAGCTGAGGTCATCAATTGTGGGCCCACAAAGGAACATAGAAAATTGAGCTCTTGATGTGTGCTTTAGCAAAATCTACCCTCCCTACACTGTCGTCTCTTCAATTAAATATCTTTGCATTTAAAGACCTGGCAAACCGAATGGCTTCCACGCCTTTGCAGCCTGCGGCTGGTGACGTAAGAATTTGCCCATTAGAGCTAAATGAGAGTATTGAACCAGTATGATCCCAACCGGCTGTCTCTTGATATATTCTAAAATAGTTTGTCCCTTTCATGGGTATCTGACAGGACTGGCATTCAAGGATGCTACTTTAAGAAGAGACAATACTGAAATGGCTGATGTTAAGACTAGAAATTGAGGACAGTTGTTCCATTCCATCCCAATTGTTGATGTTCTACACCATTTCCTTCCTGATATATGCAAGATGCAATCCAGGAGATAACATGCAACTGTGACATATGAGCACACATCTTATACCAGCTTCCACCTAAATGGGTGCTTACAGACATGTCTTGAGAGAACCAATGAAGGGGTGTTGCTTAAAAAAAGAGTTGCCACACAACAGTGACATGCACAACAATATGGACTACGATGTCATTTAATCCATATGTGAAAATTATGCACAAACAGAAAAAAGGAGATCCTGCACAATGTTAGGTTTGTCTTCGTAATGCATACTAGTGTTGAACTGAGTCACAGATTAAGAGCGATAGACAGAACACATCATGCAACAAGAGAATCTTTAAAAACAATAACAACAAGGGAGATTTAGATATGAGACCTAACAGTTGAATTACATGCACAAGGAGGAGCAAAGTGGACAGGTTGCAAGACAACCATCTGGAGATATTCTCAGACTGGCAGGTCAATTTCCTCGGGGTAGTTGGTGTCTAGTTACTGGTTTAGGGAATCAGGATCGTGAAATGGACAGCAGGCGACATTAATGTTTCATTTGAATTGTGTCGGATGCTTTAGCTGGTGCTTTGAGCCTAATGCTTGCAGATGCAAATTAAGGAACCTCTTTTGAAGGGCAACTGCCTCTCTGGAAAAGTCCCGCTGAATGAATAAGAAGATGGCACCCCTTAACAGGTTAGGAGGTCTCAAAGAGCTCTTCTAATTTGCCCTAGATGGTTCTCTGACAATAAATTGCAGATTACACTATTGTTTTGATTGGGTCAGGCTTTCTCCAGGAGAGATTTCTGTGTACATTGCAAAAAATCAAGAAGCAAATCTTTTTTTAATTTAATTATTTTCGCAATGCATTTCTCACCCTCACCCCTATCCCCAAGGTTGAAAATACAAAGAGTATGCTGATCATCCAGATCAATCCAAGCTTTTCTTAGTGGTGCATCTTAGGCACTAACAGGGTTCAGCATTTGAATACCTTTACTGCAATCATTGGTATTTAATTCCGAGTCGGCAATTCTCCTGGAAGAATGATCTTTTTTGCATTATAATTGTCAGGTCTGCTTATACGTTTTTTGGTATTTGCCCTGTTTGTGTTGACTTCCATAAATATTGTTTCCATGGATTTGGAATGACTGGAAGATGGAACTGCAGGGAGCTTGCAGCCTGTGTCAGTTTATGCCGGAGGTGCGGGGGGGGGGGAGTCAGTGGTGGGGACTGTGGCCAGAATAATAATTAAAGAGGACTATATCTGTAGAGTAGCAGTATAGGCCCAGGGAGCAGCCTCACAGATTTAGAGGGTTAGTAGGGGCTGCTTCTACTGTAGGTGAGGCAGCCCAGGGATATGCAGAGCAGGTCATGTTCAGAGAAGATTACTATGCAGGACCACTAGAATGCTGCGTTGTAAACTTAACAAGATCAGCAATGCTCATTAAAAGCCTTGCAATGAATTGTGGGATAGATACTTTCACTCCAGGTTGTCAACACTGTAAGGAAGGACTCATCTGTCTGGTGTCGTCCACCGCTACCTCTCGCTGCAACAGTTCCAGGACCTCCAGAGATTGGCAGGAAGGATGGGGTGAGATCTGTCCCCAGCATTGCACTGCGCAACACACCCACACCCACAGGGTCGGTCTACGACATAAAATTAACTCAGACGCTAATGAAAAAGAGGCTTGCAGCAGGGGTGGACTGGGAACCAGAAGTGGCCCTGGAAATATTTTTCCAATTGGCCCAATTGTAATCTAAGAGAACAAGTACAACCCCTCTATGTAAGGCATGGGGGCTTCTCCCACAAGAACATTTGGATATAAATGTGTCACAATAGTGGACTTTTAAAGCCCGTGTACACAGGAATTAAAAAGAACTTAAGCGTAACAAAAAAATAAACACATAAGATTCGCTGAGAGTGAAGCGTTATAACAAATTCTTTACTTCAAAGAGGGACAGGGGATATGAAGAGATGGAAGAAAGGGGAGGCAGTTGCATGGGAGAGAGGGTACCCACATAAGAGACCTATGGTGCAGAGGCCCAATGGGAAATGTCAATAACTCGCTGTAGGCCAGTCCACCACTGACCCATAGCCAAAAATGTCAAGTTGTACTTTTTGTGACAGAATGTTTAAGTGATAGCCATGGTGGAGTTATTTCGGCAAAATAAGTAGTAAATTGCACAATAACACTATTAGTTCACTACCACTGGCCGAAGCTACATGCTGCACAGTGAAGTAACTTATCAGACTGGCTGACGTTTGCCGATACAACCAGCAAACTTAATGTAAAAAAACTTGCCCAGGCTGCACTGATGGCACTGCCATAATCCACGTGTGAAGGTGGGTAGCTGCCTTGTGGAACCTATATGTATAATACATAATCCCTACATGCCAGTCAGAGACTGTACACCAACGCACAGTTCAGGTGGATCGTAAGGTGATAGGGTGATAGGCTCGCCCCAGGAAGCAAATGCCAAGAGAGCAATGGTGATCTCATGCAGTCCCAATGATATCTGCTATTGTTTCCCACACCAAGCAGATTGCTTCTCAAAGAATGAAGTGGTACCAACATATGCTGTCGGCATGCCAAAAGTGTTAGAGCAAACTAAGAGATATTGCAGACTATGTAAAGTAACAACTGTGAGAGAAACGGTACAACATCTCTTCATGCATTGAGAAAAAAGCATCATTTGTGCTTAAGGCTGTTATCTAAATTTGTTTATGTTCTAGCAGAAGTAAATTCCAATCAGTTATGGTATTGCCTGTTGAATGGCAACCAAAATTCCATGATATTTGCGGCAATCCATTTTGCATACAGATTGCATGCCCTTCTTGATCAAAGATGTATTATTATACCTTTTAACGCTTGAATGATACTTATGAATTTTAGATACATTTTGTTTTTGTATATGAATTGTAAATATAAAGGTTACATTATAAACCATGTATCCTTAATTAAAATAAATATAAATGTCATAACACTCTATGTAGATGATGCAGGGTGTTAAGCCTATACTTAAGTGGAAATAATGATCATGTAAACATTTTATTTTCCCTCCCTAAATGAAGAAAGCTAGCTTCACCGAAAAGGCACTTACATTTTTGGGATTTTGCTTGTTGCACAGATGGGGTCCCAGATTGTGATACTAACTTTTCAAAATAATATGTAACATTTTATTGAAGCTAACAGTCCCATGATCAACCGTCATGCAGGGAAAAATAACAAAGCAATGTTGTCAAAAGGGCAATTCAATATTTCAAATTCCACAAGACGTACTGGTGGGCTACCACTTGATGACCCCCTGGAATTTTTTGAGAACCTTTTTTTAAATATATTCAATGTTGGATCTTGCATATGCACGAGAAACAAAATGTAGCATCCTAAAAATACATACACTCATTGGGCTTTATTTACTAAAGCTGAGCTAAGAATAGAGATCTCACAGGTCATCCCAAAGCTATCAATTGCGTGGGGAGCTACTTGTCTTAATACCTTTTCCTTAGTGGATGAAGGGGGCAAAACTGGGTAGACCCTATCCATATTGAACTAAAAAGTTAACTCAATGAATGCTCTATAGAAGAACACTCTATCCAGTTAACTTGAATCGTGTTGGAATCTGTCTGTTTAACCCTTACTGTTGCATTGGTGGGTGATCTCCATTAGTGGGTGTTTGGGGGGGGGGGGGTGAAAGCATGTATACCCTTAGCACAATTAACTACAACTATAATTAATTCCCATAGGGTAATTTACCATGGGGTGATGTTTTTGTCAAAATTCAATATTGACAAAGGATTATCCCAGTGCACTGGATATGACTATAGTCTATAATGTAATTGTAATGTAATGTATTTGACACTGCTGTTCAATTGAATGTGCTAGTATCCCCAAAACGAAAGTCCCAACACCTTGCAGTCCCTTTGAAAACGAATGTTCCCATTCAGTCCAAACCAGAATCCCAAAACCTTGCACTTACATTGTAGGAGTGGTGCAAAACGAAATTCCCCATTTATTCCCTTGTATCCCAAATCAGAAGCCCAAAAACATTGCATTTTACCTAAATAAAAAGCCAAAACGATGTGTCCATTGTGTCCCCACACCCTTAATTGATGCCTAGATGGTGGGGCTTGCTGGAAGAAAGGAGTAGTGAGCCAAAATAAGAAATCACTGTGTGTTTTGTATTTTTCCTATTGGATCATTTACAAGAAATCTGATGTAAATTGTGACTGTAAACTTCAAAATTGTACCTGTGTCTTATCACAACTGAAGAATTGGTGTAATTTGAAATCGTGACATTGTGTTGTGCCACAGCGTTGGTAGTTACATTTTTGGTTGCTATTATTATTTGTCAAACCTTAAATAAATATATATTCTTACTATACACCGGCCTGGTTCCTAGCTCATTGGTGGTACTTAGGATATTTGTTGGGGTGGTGCGAGACAGGTTGGAGGCCTCACTAAAGTTAAATCTGTATAATCGCTTTGGGTACGCGCCACCTTGCTTGGGAGGAAAGGAGGGGCACTGAGTTTAGATAAGATCTCCACTGTGCAGTCCTCCTCTGTCTGGTTAGTGCATATCATTCAGATGTTCATACAGGTGTAGAACGAATGGATAGCTATGTAAGCCTTTTCGGTTTTGCACCTGGTCAAAAACATGTGGATTCCATAGGATCACCTGGCAAACGGTGCCTGCAAAGCGTATTTGCGGGCAGTGTTTAGTTTTTCACAATGCAGGTGGGAAAATTAAAGAGTAAAAGAGTTTTCCTCATATTTACTCTTCCCTTCTCCTCTACCCCCCATGAAGGTTTAAAATTGAAGCAGGTGACCCAACAGCACGTAACTGGCAACATTGGTTGTCCCCTGCATGGAATTTAGATTGTCTCTAAAAGGACCCTGATGAGTTTCCATTGGGAATTATCTGTTTTTAAGACTATGTATAAAAAAAAACGTATGTATGTATTTATTTATGTATTTAGCGCACAAAACCCAGAGGTATCTAGGTGCTTATGCTTAAGACATTGGTTACAGTGCTTCTGGTTACTAAAAGGAAGCGCGGGAAGTGATTACATCACAGAGACGTTTACAGAGGTAATTACAACACGAGCAAAGTGCATAAGAGTTCAAAAGTGAGCACATTCATGGAGCCTAGCCCCATGTTGCTGGGCGGCTGACACGAGATGCAAGAGTCAATCAAATAGGAACATTCATGGCGCCTAACCTCATGTTGCAGGGCAGCTGACACAGAGATGCAAAAGTCAATTAGGTGGGTACTTACATGGAGCCTAACTCATGTTTCAGGGCGGCTGACACAAAGATGCAAATGTCAATCAGGTGGGCACTTACATGGAGCCTAACCCATGTTTCAGGGCGGCTGACACAAATTTGCAAATGTCAATCAGGTGGGCACTTACATGGAGCCTAACCCATGTTTCAGGGCGGCTGACACAAAGATACAAAGATGCAAATGTCAATCAGGTGGGCACTTACATGAAGCCTCACCCCATGTTGTAGGGCGGCTGACACAGAGATGCAAAAGTCAATCAGATGGGCACATACATGAAGCCTGACCCTTTGTTGCAGGGCCGCTGACACAGAGATGCAAAAGTCAATCAAATAGGGACCTTCATGGAGCCTATCCCGATGTTGTAGGCCGGCTAAAGCAGAGATGCGGGGAGATTGGTTACAGTGCTTCTGGTTACAGAAAAGAAGTGCAGGAAGTGATTACATCATAGAGAAGTTTACAGAGGTAATTATAACACAAGCAAAGTGCAAGAGTTCAAAAGTGAGCACATTAATGCAGCCTAACCCCATGTTGCAGGATGCCTGACACAGAGATGCAAAAGTCAATCAGGTGGGCACGTTTATGGAGCCTGACCCTATATTGCAGGGCGGCTGACACAGCTATGCAAGAGTCAATCAAATATGCACATTCATGTAGCCTAACCCCATGTTACAGGGCGGCTAACACAGAGATGCAGACGTCATCAGGTGGGCACATTCATGGAACGTAACCCCATGTTGCAGGGTGGCTGACACAGAGATACAAGAGTCAAGCAAATAGGCACATTCATGGAGACTAACCGCATGGTGGCTGACACAGAGATGCATAAGTCAAATAGGTGGGTACTTAAATGGAGCCTAACCCCATGTTGCATGCCGGCTGACACGGAGATGCAAAAGTCATTAAGGTGGGCACTTACATAGAGCCTAACCCCATGTTTCAGGGCGGTTGACACAAAGATGCAAAAGTCAATCAGGTGGGCACTTACATGGAGCCCAACCCATGTTTCAGGGCGGCTGACACAAAGATGCAAATGTCAATCAGGTGGGCACTTACATGGCGCCTCACCCCATGTTGTAGGGCGGCTGACACAGAGAAGCAAAAGTCAATCAGATGGGCACATACATGAAGCCTGACCCTTTGTTGCAGGGCGGCTGACACAGAGATGCAAAAGTCAATCAAATAGGGACCTCCATGGAGCCTAACCCCATGTTACAGGGCAGCTAACACAGAGATGCTGAATTCCATGAGGTGGGCACATTCGTGGAACCTAACCCCATGTTGCAGGGTGGCTGACACAGAGATGCAAGAGTCAAGCAAATAGGCACATTCATGGAGACTAACCTCATGTTGCATGGTGGCTAATACAGTGATGCAAAAGTCAATAAGGTGGGCACTTACAGGGAGCCTAACCGCATGTTTCAGGGCAGCTGACACAAAGATGCAAAAGTCAATCAGGTGGGCACTTACATGGCGCCTCACCCCATGTTGTAGGGCGGCTGACAGAGAAATGCAGAAGTCAATCAGATGGGCACATGCATGAAGCCTGACCCTATGTTGCAGGGCAGCTGACATAGAGATGCCAAAGTCAATCAAATAGGGACATTCATGGCGGCTTACCTCATGTTGAAGGACGACTGACACAGAGCTGTGGGGAGATTGGTTACAGTGCTTCTGGTTACAGAAAGGAAACGCAGGAAGTTATTACATCAGAGCAAGTTTACAGAGGTAATTACAACACAAGCAAAGTGCAAAAGAGTTCAAAAGTGAGCAAATTCATGGAGCCTAACCCCATGTTGCAGGGCGGCTGACACAGAGATGCAAAAGTCAATCAGGTGGGCAAATTCATGGAGCCTAACCCCATGTTGCAGGGCGGCTGACACAGAGATGCAAAAGTCAATCAGGTGGGCACATTCATGGAGCCTGACCCTTTCTTTCAGGGCGGCTGACACAGAGATGCAAGAGTCAATCAAATAGGCACATTCATGGAGCCTAACCCATATTGCAGGGTGGCTGACACAGAGATGCAAAAGTCAATCAAATAGGCACATTCATGGTGCCTAACATCATGTTGCAGGGCAGCTGACACAGAGATGCAAAAGACAATTAGGTGGGTACTTACATGGAGCCTAACCCCATGTTGCATGGCTGCAGACACAGAGATGCAAAAGTCAATTAGGTGGGCACGTACATGGAGCCTAACCCCATGTTGCAGGGCGGCTGACACAGAGATGCGGGTAGATTGTTGTTGTTTTTTTTAAAACACTTTTCTATTTTTTCTTAAACAACACTCCAAACATTACAACATTCACAATCAATATTAAAGCGTTCCATTATTAAATACACTTTACAGGTTCCCCCTCCCCCCCATCAACTTGAGCTGTTCCACCAGTGTCATCCTTCTGAGCTTCCTCATGTATCTCTGACATCATCTCATCCATGTCCTCTGCTTCACCCTTGGTTTGGTGGGGGTTTACCATTGAAGCCACCAGTTGTCTCCAGGCCATCAGGGGACCTACCTCCTCCTCCCCTCCTCTAGTGGCTGCTTCATACCAGGCCACCGATTCTGCCTCCGCCCACTTCAGGAGGTCTGCCCACCACATCTCTAGTCTGGGCCAGTGGGAAGCCTTCCAGCCCATTGCAATTCTGTGCTTGGCCAGAATATAAGCCAGTTCCCTCATCTTGCTAATGTGCTTTAGGTTACAGGGCCTGGGAAAGCTCCCGAGCATGCATGCCCAAGCAGATCCAACGTCAAGCACCACCCCACTGCTAGCAAGTCTCGTTTTCAATTCTATCCAGAATCTGCTCACTTCCAGGCAGGCCCAAAACATATGCAGCAGCCCAGCCTCCTCCTCCCCACACCTGGGACATTTCTGTACAGTCGAGCCCCCAAACCTAGATATTCTGCCGGGGGTCAGGTATGCCCTATGGGTGACGTATAACTGGATCTGCTGAAGTCTCGCATTCCGGGACACCTTCTTGTGGTACTTCTGGGCTCTGTTCCATTGACCGTCTGTCATGGGTTCCCCCACCGATGCAGGTAGATTGGTTACAGTGCTTCTGGTTACAGAAAGAAAATACAGGAAGTTATTACATCATAAAGAAGTTTACAGAGGTAATTACAACACAAGCAAAGTGCAAAAGAGTTCAAAAGTGAGCAAATTCATGGAGCCTAACCCCATGTTGCAGGGCGGCTGACACGGAGATGCAAAAGTCAATTAGGTGGGTACTTACATGGAGCCTAACCCCATGTTGCATGGCGGCAGACACAGAGATGCAAAAGTCAATTAGGTGGGCACGTACATGGAGCCTAACCCCATGTTGCAGGGCGGCAGACACAGAGATGCAAAAGTCAATTAGGTGGGCATGTACATGGAGCCTAACCCCATGGCGCAGGGCAGCTGAGACAGAGATGCAAAAGTTAATCAGGTGGGCACATTCATGGAGCCTGGCCCTATGTTGCAGGGCGGCTGACATAGAGATGCAAAAGTCAATCAAATAGGCACATTTATGGAGCCCAACCCCATGTTGCAGGCCGGCTGACACAGAGATGCATTCAGGAATTGGGTTTGGGGCAAGAGAAGGTGCTTGAATTGGAGAAAATAGGCTGGGAACTATATTTCCCAGCAGCCTATGGTCCAACGTGTAGTTCAGTGTGTGTTCGCGCGGTGAGCCAGCTGGAAGCAATTAAGGGGCTTACTAAACTGCCGGCGGCCCCTGCTCTGGTGCGGATAATTATTGATGTGCAGCACAGGCAGTCATGGCGTTCTGATGTGAGGAGTTTCTGGGCAAACCATGACGCTGGAGGAATGCAACTTGTAAGCACAGGGCGCGAAGGTGAGAAGCATTGGCCCCGGCAGCAACCACGCTTCATTCTATGAAGTCTGGGTTGTCTCGTGAGGCTCCTGGGCACTAAGATAAGTGTCGTGGCATTCATTATTGTGTTTGGGATTACCAATGTGCACATCTCTCTACAATCTTTGTCTGGGGAATATGTACGAGTGACAGTTGAAGGCATTCATCCGTAACCTGTGATATGAAAGCGGAGAGACGTTACGCACACGTGTTTTGGCATCTTATGTTGTCAAGTGTTCCCAGGAGAGGGCTTACGATCTGGGTTTACCAAGAAGCCTTATGTAAAATCAAGAGAGATTAAGGACACTCTCAATCATGGTGAATACAGGTGAAGCCCACCTGCCCATGAGGAGGGCAACACATTAGTAGGGCTGTGTAGGACATTAAGGACACGTATTTCTAATATTACATGCTTAATAGGGGTGTCTCTGCTTGTCATGTTAAGAAGAGCACTGCTAAATGTGATGTTTGTTTGTTGCTTTTGCAAGCCCAATGGGCCATGTGTCTTGTTTCTTAATCAAATGGGAATTCCCTTGTTTGTGCCATACAGCTTGCTGTCAAAACCATGTTTTGTATTTTGGTCCTCATACGCTTTATGTCTAATGTTATGTTGCATCATGTTTCATGTTGGTGAGGACTGTGGTACATGTGCAGTTATGTTAAGTCCATGCTGATTAGCATTTATTAGTATGCAATAGAGTACGCAGTGAGGCAGGAGTCAGGTAGGAGTAGAAGACATCAGGCTTTGGAGGTTAGGCTTAGGTATATAGGGTTGAAGTATGCTTTGACTGTGATGTACATACACGTTTTTCTCTTCCCCACATTCCCTTTATCTTTCCACACCCTTTCCCTAACTCCTTCTTCCCCCCATTGGCTGCCCCGTGGTTACCTCTGTTTTTAAAATTCAGGCGCCCGTGCCAACCACGGTGGGAAGGTCGATCTATTCGGCTTCTGTGGTTCGGGAGAGGGGGTCGATACCCTTTCAGGTGGGCGCTTGTATGGAGCATAACCCCATGTTGCAGGGTGGCTGATACAGAGATGCAAAAGTCAATCAGGTGGGCACTTACATGGCACCTAACCCCATGGTGCAGGGCCGCTGACAAAGAGAAGCAAAAGTCAATCAGGTGGGCACTTACATGGCACCTAAACCCATGTTGCAGGGCGGCTGACAGAGATGCGGGGGGAAAAGGTGTAATGGCGTAGTCATGCATACAGCGACTCTCTCTGGTGTGTCCTAGTAGTGGACAGGGAGCAGACAGGGGCCTTAGAAGTGGACCTTGAGAGGAAGGCCGGCAAAGCATGCCGGCTCTCCCATAGGCCGAGATAACCGGAACCCCAGCCAATCAGGGGCAGCAGCAAGAACAAAGGCACATGGCACTCCGGGGCACGCGGTGCGAGCGCCCATCATGGAATGGCCAAGCAGCAATAGTATGATAAGCAATGCGAGTGCAAAATCCAAGCAGGAGGCAACATGCACCAAATAAAACATATTTTCAAGGGTGCCGCGGATTCTCTGTAGCTCAAAGCAAATTGTGACGTTCAGATGGTAATTAAATTCAAAAAGTCAGACTCGATCACGCTTTCCTGGAAGTATGCCTCCAGGGCTTACCTTCGTTCCATAATGTTATGTAAGGCATCATGGAGTCTCCCAATGGAAGGGGGAGAGGAGAAGGGCCACCAGCACCCTGCTAGTTCAGACGAACACGTTTATTGCCAATACCCATTTAGATGGCCATAGAGTATTGCAACTTGGACATAGCAACAGCCTGATCCAGGAGAATATGCTGGCTGATGCTTAACAGCAGATAAATCCTTCTAATTTTATACAGATGAAAATGCAGTATTTTCGCCAATGCTTCGAACATGGAGGCTAATAAAACAGTAAAAAAACAATTAGGTTTTCTGACTGAAAGCATACAGACAGGCGGCTGGCCTAGATGTTCCGGCCAGTGGAACCTGGGCAATGCAGAAGACGGTGGGTCCAGGAGGACAACGTTTGCCTTACCACCAATAAGGCAGTGCAACATGCCCTCAATCGATCGGAGTACCACAACCGGGCATGGACCACCCCTACAGCATCTTCAGGTCACCATTTTGGTCCAGCAGGATCTGAATTTGCCAGCCTAGGGCTGATGCCTCAGAACAAGCAGTGGGACACTTGTACAAATATTAACATTTGTATGTTGAGGTGGGAAATGCATACCAACACCCATTGGAAGAGAGTTTGGTTGCTCAGTGAACTTGCGCATGACATTCAGGGTGGGTACATAAGCAATACAAGTGTTAAGGTTCACCAGCCCCACCCTGCCACTCCCTCTACTAAATGTCTGGAATTTGATTTGATTATGTACCAAAAAGGTTCAATGTAAGTGCATTAAAAACATATTAGGTAAAAACAATGAGACGAAATATACAGATCATAATAAATTAACAGTTTGTAATCAAATAAACACAACCATTGAATAAATTAAAAACATAAATGTTTATTAATTGCAGTAACAGTAAAATGACAGTACCATACATTTACATTTATAAACGTGTTTATATCACCTCAATGGCACAATGATATTTACAATATGTTCATCGTTCTCAATATTGTAATGCAAACATTCTCTTTTTTGTACTTAAAACAAATGTCTCATTTTGTAAAACAGCTGATACCACCTTTCCACTAAATCTTTTTTTGAACTTCTCTTTACCAGCTGATACCACCATTTCTTTCAATGTAACTTTTATAACTTTAGAGAATCTGGGATTTACAGATAAAACGTTATAAACACAATTACAAAATGTTTTATTAACTTTCAAAACAGTTGAAGAACTTTTTTTATAACCAATCAAAAAAGTTTGGGATATTTGACTTAGTTTCCTATATATGTAATGAATGATTATACTGGTAAACATTTTTTTTACTTCCTGTTAAATTCATCAAAAAACATGCATATGCAACACAGGTGTCACAGGAAAGTGGAAAAAAGCTCTCTGGAAACAGGTCATGGGATCTCCTCCTTTTTCCAAGGACTACGACAAAATAAAAATTGTAGTTTGAGTGGAAGAAAGGCTTACATATACCTACATATCATGTCCATAAAAACATTGTGGTGTATATTATTTACTTTATAGTGTCGGTGTATGACTAAGGCCAAACAAAGTAGTCCCAATCTGTTGTTGATGACAGCTACCCATATATGGGCCTTGACCTAGCGGTAGACGGGGGGCATAGAGTCATAGTTGAGAGTAAAAAGAGAAAAGCTTGACAACTAACATGTCTGATCAACAAATTTGTTAAACAAACAGCAGACTATTCACTGGACGGAATTCTAAATCTATATAAACAGAGCTTCTCACCTGGCTAAATGTGGTAGAAGGACAATTTTGGAGGAACCTCGTAGGTCTCCCAACTACCAGACAATGGCCTATTTAACACTAGAACTGGGACTAGTGTCCCCCATGAGCCAAGCCCTAAAACAAAGGGGTTCTCTGTATATGAAGGCAAGAAGTAGACCAATGTGTAAATTGTTGAACCTAATGGGATCAAAATATGACAAGGAAAGCAACCATGATTACGTGGAACTGGATGGGAAATTTCACGCACATGGAAAAGCTTCACAAATACAAATACATACGTGGGATAGCCCATTGCTATTTTGAGACCCACAAATATCTCTCGAAGTGCCCAAGTCCGGCGTCCGAATGTTTAGGCTGAAACTAAGAACAAACCAGCTGCCATTGCTGGCTTTGCAGAGTGCAGAAACCAAAATACCAGCTGATCAGAGAATATGTTGCATGTGTGGGTTAAAAGAGCAGACGGGATCGGCCACCAGGGGGTGCACGGATGGGAATACTTTCCGTGTAGGCTCTGCGCAAGGGTCCCGAAAAGTGGATTGAGACCCCACCATGAGAGCCCCCCCCCGGCCACGACTTCAACGGAATAGGCGTTGGAAGTGTTCAGGACATACTGGGAGAAAACCCGGACTGAAACAGAGTTTTTTTCGTGGAGAAACCCCCTTTGCAAGATTGGGCGCGCGAAGGAAGGGCAGGCCTGCGGGATCCCGCCGCCTCCTCCAGCGTTCGCAGAGCGGTGATACGCGTGGAACCAGGGAGAATTCAGCGACGCACACCGCTCCCTGGGCCCACCGACAAGTACAGGCGCACGCGTAAGCACCCCCTCAATCCCGTGTGCCAGGTACCCGGAGGGAGTCTGACTGGGCACCGGGTGCGCCGGTGGGAGGACTGCCGAGGAGCAGGCCCAGTTTGCGCGGTCACCGCTGTTGCTTCATGTACGAGCGTGCGCCCAGGTCACACTAGAGGGAGACGACCAGCTCGAAGCTGTCCCGGCCCTTCACGAGTGGACTCTCCTCCTGCACTACAAACAAGGAAGGTGGCGGGCCCTCTCCCGAGTCACGACTTGGCTGAGGGGCTGCGCAGGGCACCTGGACCCCAGAGAGAATAAGCAAGCCGATGGGTCCTATCAAGGGCGCTAGAAGATTTTGAACAGGTCACGAGAGAGGGTTGGGCCCCTGACAGTCAGGGCACGTGCCCTCCTCGGAACCCACGCATACTCCTGAACCTGCAAGATCCGGGGACGGTAGCTGCCACCCCGCCGGGGGCGCGCTGCGCAGGACTCAAACTGAAATCTCTGTTTCTTGGGTACTGTCCCGGAGCCTCGTGCTGTCTTACACCACGGAGAGCTCTCCAGTTGGATAAAGCAAGAAGATCTGAAGGGCAATTAGTTACATAAGAGGGGCTAGCTGTTTTCGGAGCTTTTACTATCATCCCCCCATCACGCTTAGCCAATAGAGGACAAAGCCCGCATACACAAGCGTATACCTCTCAATAGACCATTCTGGAGGGGCTCTCTGTGTATGGCTGTGACCCACGCACCTGGCCATTGGGGTCCCGCCACCCATGGACCATAAGGGCAAATTGGCGAAAATACAGGTTTACACCAACCCACGACTCTCTGAGGCCACCCGCCAAGTCCAAGATGTCGACTGTAGGATCTGACGCCGCTGCCACTAAGGCAGATGTTGCTGACCTGCTTTCCGAGATGAGAAGCATGAGAGCAGATATAGGCAGCAAAATCGACAAAATCACACAAAGAATGGACAAAATGGACGACAGGCTGGAACAAGTCGAGCACAACCAAACCTCTCTGAATACGTTGGAGGCTCAAATGGATCACCGCATCGCAGAAATAGAACACAGGGAAGAACAAATACGCCTAAAGATTGATGACCTCAAAAATAGGGAGCGCCGTAACAACATTTGTGTGTTCGCCGTTCCCGAAAAGGAAGGCGAAACCGATCTTGACCTAAAACAGACCCTACACAACATTCTTAAGCTCTTATTTACGGATGAATTAGTGGATGAACCGAAAATTGACCGCATCCATGGGGCTGGAGGCAGACCAGGAGGCCCGAGATCAATACTGGCTTGTTTTCACAATTACGCGGACAGAGCTAGGATCCTAGAAAAGGCCAGACACGCACCACAGCTTTCACTGGGCGAAGCGAACATCTCCATCTACCAAGATCTTTCATCGCTCACGTAGGCAATGAGGAAGAAATGCTCCCCAATTACATGGATGCTGAAGGACAAAGGTATCAGGTACCGGTGGGGTTATCCGTTCTCACTCACCTTTGACTGGGAGGCCTCGACAACAAAATTAGTTTCGGAAAAGGACATTGCGGACTGTATAGCAGACCGGTTGGATCCCCAGGGAGAAGGGCCCTCCCTTGATGAATTGAAAGGAGGTGAGGGTGAGTGGCGTATTGAGGGCCCGCGGCGCAAGAGGATTGAACAATTCACAAGACATGGAACACTGACCCGGATTCCAGGCTGTCACGTTAAGTAGCACGTGGCAAAGGTACAATGGGGTGATTGGTATGGTTGAGGCTGAGCGCTCGGGCGCTGCCTGAGAGAAAGTGGAGGGTTTCGGTATGTTGGTGCGGGGAGCTCACGTGCAGAATGCGCCAGAGGTGCGCTCGGCCCCAGGGTCAGGCTTTGGATCTGACTGTTTAATTTATGTTACGCGTTTGACAACCAGGGGCCTGCATGTTTAGGGTGCCTGGGTGGAAATGTGGGGTAAAATGGACACTGGAACGATGCCTAAGAAGGGGGTCAGAATTGACACTTGTATGTTTCTTTTGCGGTGTTTAGATTGTACGGTTGGGGGCTCAATGGTAAATATGTTTACGTTAGGATAGGACCGCTTGTTTCGCGGTTTCCATTGGTGGTCCGAGGCTGACCAGGTGATGTCAACCTGGACGGGTCGGACGCTGAATGTGGGGGGGGGAGGCAGAGAGGAAAGGGGCGGCTGGGAAGAAGACACATGATCCATGAGAAGACAGACCTGGGCGGCGGCAGTACACAAAGTGGGACCATGAAGGGTCAGGGCGCGAATTGGAAGGGTCTCTCCTTGGCCTCTTCAGGACTAGCGGAGACCAGACGCACGAGTAATGAGCCATGCAATGCATTACCGAGCACGACACAGACCATGATGCAGACGACATGGTCGCTTAAGTACTCACATGACGCTCAAGATGGCGCCTACGCTCTCTAACGACACATTACGAATATGGACACTTAATGTGAAGGGATTAAATTCCCCCACTAAACGATCCATGGTGGCCAGAGAATTCAGGAGGTCAAACGTAGATGTCCTTTTTCTGCAGGAGACACGATACCAAAGGGGGGAGAAGAGGGTGATTCCATCGCATGAAGTGGGTCCTTCCTACTGGAGTTCTGGAATTTCAAAAAAAGCGGGAGGTGGGATTTTAATTCGCTGGGGCTTTAGGATGTCGACCCTTGAGACTTGGTCAGACAAGGAAGGAAGGGTGCTCGTGGTTGTGGGAAACATTCGAGGCACAAATGTCACCCTAGCCACGCTCTACGCACCTAACCAAGGGCAGAATAGGTTCCTCCACAAAATCACCAAAAAGGTTTTTAGCATGGCCAAGGGACACATAGTGCTAGGTGGAGACTTTAATACATGATGACAGCTCTGTGGATAGACCGACTAGGTCCAACGCACACGATCCACCCACCTCCCGAGATGAGGCTGAAATCAAATTAACCCTGGACCTATATGGCCTCACTGACAGCTAGCGCTATTTGCATCCAGCGGACAGGGGCTTCACCTTTCACTCCCTCCCTCATGACACACTCACACGCATTGATTACATTTTCCTCTCCAACGGCCTCCTGCGAATACTTCGCGCCGCGAATGTACACCCCACGGCATGGTCGGACCATGACATGGTTACGGTCGACGTATGCTGGAACGATCTGGCCCCTCGGAATACTAAATGTAATGACTCCTTATGGGCAGACTCGGTTTTCAAAGAAACTCTTGAAACTGAGATTGATCAATTCTTTGCCACAAATGACACGGGTGTGGTTGGGAAGACGTCCATATGGGAAGCAGCCAAGGCCACTTGGAGGGGGGTGCTCATTAGAGAGGGGGCCCGAAAAAAAAGAGAACGTGCATTGATAGAAAAGGACCTTAGGGAGAAGCTTTCCACAGCCCAAAAGTTAGCACAGTCCTCCCCATGTGAGAGACCCAAGCATCTTGCCGAAGCTAGAAAGCTCAGGGAGGAGCTGAAAATACTTATCGTGGGCAAGACAGCTCAAACCCTACAATACCTCAAACAAAATTATTATGAAAAAGGCGACAAGGCAGACGCCCTCCTGGCGGCTCGTCTCCGTACACAGAAGGCAGAGAGGTGGGTCGATCTCATCGAGAGGACTGACGGCACCCTCACAGACATGACAGCAACATCCCCGAAGGCATACAAGAAGCATTTGCCTTCTTTTATGAAGACTTATATACATGTGACCCTCCCCCCCCTCCCGAGAGTATAGACACATACCTCGGAGAAGTGCAGATCCCCACGCTCACATCCGTGGAGGCCGAATCCTTAGACACACCAGTCACAGAGGAGGAAGTCTCGGACGCCATAAAGCGCCTGAAGACGGGAAAGGCCCCTGGGGATGATGGTTTCACGCCTGGGTTTTATAAGACATTCTCCGCACTCATTGCCCCCTTTCTTGCATCCTTGTTCAATCACATCTTTGGTACAGGCCAAGCCCCCCATCCTTCTCTCAGGTCCTGCTTGCTGTCATTCCAAAGGAGGGTAGGGACCCCAAATATTGTAGCTCCTATCGCCCCATCTCTCTTCTCAATATCGATGCTAAGGTATGTGCTAGAGTCATTGCGGCCCGGCTTGAATCACACTTACCTCAGCTAATACACTCAGATCAAGTTGGTTTTGTTATTGGGAGACAGGGAGCTGATACCATGAGGAAAACACTTCACCTAATTCATGAAGCACAGGGAATGGGTGGGGATCCATCTCTTCTGTCACTGGACGCCGAGAAGGCTTTTGATAGGGTGTCATGGGACTTTTTAGAAAGGGTTTTGGTCTGGAACGGGCTCGGGCCGAAGCTTCGCCGCGCCATCAAAGCACTGTACACATCCCCCACAACGTCAGTAGCAGTGAACGGGGGCTATTCACGCTGGTTTCCCTTGGAAAGGGAACAAGGCAAGGCTACCCACGGTCAGCAATACTATTTGTATTATCCCTTGAGCCACTGGCACAGAGGTTAAGGAACAATGGTAAGGTTAAGGGAATCATAGTGGGTGATCGCGAGTATAAACTAGGCCTCTACGCTGACGACATATTACTACACCTAACTGACCACCTGAATTCTGTCCCAGCTGTGATCGATATCAGGCCGGCCTGAAAATTAATACTGGAAAGTCAATCCTCCTCCCAAATGATAAAAGTGGAGACTCTGAGTCGGAGCGCTTTGCCCCTCTAGGTATAAAAGTCAGCTTCTCCACACTCCGATATCTAGGTATCAATGTTACACGCGACTTGGATTCCCTATATGAGGCTAACTTCCCCCCTCTGTCACTTGTCCTTCAAAGCGACATCCAAAGGTGGTCCAGACTTACCATCTCCTGGCTGTGCCAACTAAACGCAATTAAAATGGTGATTCTTCCCAAAATACTTTATCTGTTCCAAATGCTCCCCATCAAAATGCCCCAGGAATACTTTACGGATACTAGAAAGTCCCTCTTAACCTTCCTGTGGCAAAATCAAAAGCCACGAGTCCCCAGATCTTTGCTCCAGCTTCGAAAAGACAATGCAGGGGTGGGCCTCCCGGACTTAGAAACATACTATACGGAAGTCCAACTGCATGTGCTGGTCCTGCATGTCAGGCAGCAGTCAGAGCCGCAATGGATAGCCTTGGACAATTACCATCTCCGCCCTTTCATCCTGGGTGAATGGCTGTGGGTTCCGGGTTCCCAGCTACGCAATAGTGTCAAAAATCACCCCATTATTGGAAAGATATGGGCAATATGGAAGCCAGGCAAGAAAATGGTGGGAGTTACAACATGGCCCTCTCCGTTGGGACACCTCTGGTCGCCAGGGATCCAGAATGCAATCCCGGACCCAGGGAGCTATGACACCTGGTATGACGCGGGACTGGAAAGGGCTGGTCAACTCTGGAGGAATGGCACCTTCATTACTATTCAGGAGCTTCAGGAGGCACTTGGCATAGGCTCGCTTTCAGTTTTCCTCTACCTTAGATTCAGGGGGGTGATGACAAGGGCGAAATGGAAAGATCAGCTACAAAGGGACCTCACCCCGTTTGAGAGAATTCTTGACACCTGTATGACCTCTAGAGGTTTAATTAGTGCAATGTACTCGGCGCTGATCGATGTCGATATTACACCATCCCTCACACTCAAGAACAGATGGGAATCAGATATGGGCAGACAGATTTCACAAAACTTATGGTTACAAATTTGTAGACGAACGGCAAAATCATCTATATCCTGCCAATACAAACTGTATGCCGTCAAGTTGATGTATAGATGGCAGTATGATCCGACACGTCTGGCCAATATGTACCAAGGGGTAAGCCAACAATGCTGGAGGGGCTGTGGGAAGCAAGCAGACTATTGGCATATGTGGTGGGGATGTGAGGTGGTCCAAGCTTATTGATCAGAAGTTCTCAGCTGGATCAAGGAATTGGACCACTCCTGATTCTGTTTCGGCCTGGTTGAAACGGACGACACGACCTTGAAAGCACCCAAAATGATACAAGGCCTTCTCATGGCCGCGAGAGCCTGTCTCACCATGGCTTGGAAGAGACCCAAGCTCCCTAGCAAAACAGAATGGTTGGGGGTCGCACTGAACATATACAGAATGGACAATCTGACTGCGGTCCTGCAGGGGGATCGCACCACAGTTGAGAATGCATGGTCTGAATTTCGTGCTAAATATGTCACATAAACAGAATGTGTGTAGAGCGTTACTACACCCAGGGATAATCTATGCGATGGTTCATGTTGTCTTCTATGTATATTTCACAGGACATTTTGTGCTCATGTGTCCCATGTTGTGTAGATGAAAATGGTTCTAAGGTAACATCTGGTGTCTTCAAGCCCGTCAGTCGGCGTCATGAGAATTGGGGGGAGGGGGGCAGGGTGTAAGCAATTGGTTTCTATATTGTTATTGGAAATGTATGTGTTCCGCAAAGACTTTACACGTTCTATGCATGGTTGCTGGTTTTTTGCAATAATCCTTCGCTGTCTTGTTGGTGGAAAGTGCTTGTATATGATTATCAAACTGCTACCTTTTGAAAACTAATAAAACTGAAATTTGAAGAAAAAAAAAAGAGCAGACGGAAACACCTAGACACGTATTGACACAGTGTATACGATGGGGTCCAACGTACAAGACAAGACTGGGGTAGTTTGAAGGAAGCTATGAAGCAATTAAAAGTGATGCATTCTGGTGCTATTGTTTAAACACTGACCTTGAATCCGTGCATAGGGCGTTGTATTCAGTTTGACAAGTGATCTCAGAGTGACTAAATAAGATATCATAGTGTCAAAACACGGTATTAGCAGCAGGACAGGTACATGTTTAAATTCCTGCATATTTTACAAAGCCGAACTGTATAAACCTGAATTTCTATGAACTTTTTACGAATTTTATGAAAGTGTGATGAATTGTTGTGAATTTGTATGAATTTTAAGAATTTTATGAATTCCAAATATGAATGAGGGGTTTCTTTGATTATCGGAATTCATAGGGAAACTGTCATGAAAATTCTTAAAAACGTAAAATGGTAATTGTGTCTTTTTATAGTCGAAAGATTGACTGAAATATGTTGTTAAACATATGTTATATTTTGTAAAGGTTCTTTTGAATCAATACAAATAAAATAAATCAAATAAAAACAATCTGTTATGAGCGCTCACGAACAGCACCCAGACAGTGCTTTGTCTTTAATAAAAATATACTGTTACTGCTAAGTAAATGCATGTGTTCTGACTCACAAAGCTGTTGCATCAGAACAAATCTTGCTTGAACATGAGAAAGTCAGATTTGATCCAACCTCAACTGTAGTTAGCCACGAAATACATTTGCAACATGTATCCATTTGAGTCTGTGGGCATTCTAAACATTGCCCGTGCATGTGGGGCGCTGGAGGGGAAGAGATAACACTGTGCAGTCCAATAGTTCAATTTCCGATGTGTTCGGTGCAGGGTGGTGCAAGTGATAGTGAAAAGAAAACGGGAGTCAGCCCTGAACTCTGAATGCTGTGCAGACCTTGTTGTACTATTGAACTCATGCTGTACATACGGGGAGCTTCACAGTATTTTGTTTGTAAAGGAGGCACAGTAAATATGTGTAGCTGCAGTAAAATGACAAGGAACAGCACTTTCAGTCCGATCCCTAGATAATGTCACTGTACTACTAGAGATGTGAGCATGGTGTTGCCAGCAAGCCTGCTACTGCATTCACCCTACCTCAAAAGTCCATTCAATTAATACATTAGAGCAGGAGGTTCTTCAAAGGGTAAAACGTGTAATGATGAGCCGCACAATGGCAATCCTCAAAGGGCACGCGTCCCCAGGTGATCCAGGGACTTGCATACTTTTCAAGTGATGTGTAAATAGCCACATCAAATATTCTTGCACATCTTTGTAAAGTGACCCCACTGTGGCTGCCACGGTGGTGGCAGGTGGTGCATGTAAATTGGACCCACTGTGGCTACTATTCATGTGGAAGATTGAGTGTGTGTGTTGACAGGCTGTCTGGTTTTCCATGGGCACAGGTGTAAAGTAGCTAAGAGAATGGCTTTTTCCATTGCATGTTTATGCAAAGAATGGATGGACATGCCCCGTTGTTATCACCATGCAGCAGAACACTATTAAAGAAGATGCACAGACATGGTAACCAGGGTGAAAAGTAATTTATTATAATAGTTCTCTACTCTTCGCTGTCCTTCACTACTGACATTGAATGACATGGAGAGCTTGTCAGGCCCCAACCTAATACAGAATGTGCTGAGACCACTCTCGTCCCATTCTCTTCCGTGGGTGATTTGGGTGCATGTCCTGACAACAATGTGGTTGATGAGTGGTGGTTGACAAGAGTTGATGTCCCTGTTGCAGGTTGTGTCTTTAAGAAGTTACTGGTACTAAATATGAGTTACTCTTGACTAATTCTTAAGCGAGGAATTCAAATCAGAAACCGTTACCAGAAGTAACCACGAGCCTTCTCCCTACCTCTGTCCCAGAGTACAAAAAGAGCATTGGTGTCTTTTTCTAGCATGCAAAGCAGCACCTCTTAATGAACATGAATCGTCTTTCCAGTCATACGTCACAGCATTTGCGATATGATATGATGTGGCATGTATAACCCGCCTGTGCACACAACTCATTTGATATCTATGGCAAGTGCATAAAGCTGTCATTCATTCCTTAAAACAAAACATATGCTGGGTTGTCGTTGATGGATCTTTCATGAAAGATATATGTTCTTGCTTTTGCAAGCACATTTGTGGCGTTTTTCTCTCCCCAGTGGAAAACGTCAAGTAAAAAGGAGTCGCCTCACTCACTGGTCAGGGAAACCACAGTCATGTCTGTGGCAGGATGCACACGCATACAGGAATAGAGAGAAATGTGGGTCTGGAATTTCTTCTCAGTCACCATATGATTAGCAGTAACTGAGGTTGCCTGTGTATATGGTGGCCGACAGAGCCCAAAGAAGCCACAGCTGTCTCGAAACCTCTCAAATTAGCTAGGTATTTTTAGGTTAAAAAATAGAACATTGTGGCATTCAAACCATCACAATTTTCATGCTACTGGAAATGTCAAGTGGCTTAAATGTGAAAACAAACACATTTCTCATCAAAACGAGATCATTACTATCAACTGGAGGAAAAAAAAGAATTGCATTGTCTGATTATTTTTGTTAGTCATGCTGCTTGTGTATGCATTGTACACGGACACAATTATTTAGGTTTAAACAGTTAACCTGATTTTGGTCAAGTACCATGTAATGTTGATCTATTTTCTTTGAGGTTTATGTTGTATGTTTAAGCTCCTCTTTAGTTGTATGTTTAGTCATGTTGGCTACCTTTGATTAAAAGGGGCCTCCCTTGCCCAGATAAGTCAGGTACATCTTCCGATAGGATCAGATCAATCGAACTTTTGTCAAAACAAGATCCTGACATGGACAGACTTCCCTTCCTCCAAGGCTTTTGATACAGCTGTGAGACTTCTATGTTGCCTGCAGTATGCAACTGATACTAAACGAGTTAGGCAAAAAGATAACACGTTTTGTTAACTTTAATTCCTCCAACGTCCATTCTTCTTATTTTCGGGCATGATGGGTAGTCTCAAAGCCAGAAATGCTATGCCTAATTGAATTTAAAGTTCAGACATATTACAAATGTGTTATAATTCAGAAACTCTGGTTCAAATGTATTGACTTTAATCTGATTTTTTTTTGTAATTTTTTTAAGTAAATCATTCAGATTGGTAACCTAAAAATGTTGCCATTTTACATCTGTCTATACACATAATGACAAACACCTGTTTTTTCTAGGCCAAACATAAGAATGAACACCTTATGTTACCTATCTGCCATGGACATAGAAGAAGGAAGTCCTTTTACTATGCTCATGAGATATGTCTGCTCTATTGTGCATAGTGGGAGTCATGAACATACTTAAAGTACTTGCATCCATTATACTCTGGCACATATGGGCGAAGGTTTTGTTGTAGTTAGCCATCATGCGAGTAGATCAGGAGCCACAGGCACAAAAGGAAGTATCATTTCTTATTTACAGTATTAGGATATCGCAGGCACCAGCAGTAGTAAAAGATATACACCAGGAAGGGACATCCACAGGTACAGCCTCACTCAGACAGTCGTTCTCCAATTGTCATACCTAGAACACTCATTGCGTCACAGCATGTAAGAAGGGATGACAGAGTGGGTAGAAAGCACTTCATAACAACTGTTTTTCTAATATTCAATAAAGTAGAATAGTGGTCTTCAAACTTTTCTATCCCAACTCCCTCACACCCATCCCATGGAAATGTTTTCAAGTTGAGCCCCCCCTCGTCCCCCAAGACGATTGTTGTTGGGAGTTGTTGAGGGTTGTTGGCAGCATAAGATTTTTACCTGCTATGGGTGGGGTTTACACAGTATAACTCAGCAGCAGACTCCCTTGAATCACCACTTTTTAAAATTCACTGCCTCCTCTATTAATCCCATCCATATCACACTTCTTCCTTATACATTCATTCCCATCCTTAACTCTCTTCTGTTTCCCCTTCTTTCTTTACTGCACCTGTTCTGTCTCCCGTCTTCCTCTCTGGGCTTGACTGCTATTCTCTTGTTCTGTCACTTTACCACTTGCAATATCCCTTTCATTCTCATCCTCACAAATTCAGTCGCTTATTGCGCCGCCTTACACAGTTACCACTCCCTGTTCTAGTTCCCCTTCAGTCGTCCCATTCTGTCATTCCTCTTCCTCAATGTCTGTCTCTTATTTCTCTAGCCCTGCACCCATTTGGTCTGTTGGCTCTCCAAATCTGTCTCTTGGCTTCATATCATTCTTGATTTGTGTCTTCTATTTCTCTCCCTACTGCGGTTTCCCTCCCACAGCTCCCTACTGTTAAGATGGATTTCTAAACTCTGACCTGGTGGGCAGAGGTTTAGGAGGCCACCCTAGTTTAGTGGAACAGGGGAACCTTCAGGACAAACCAGACCAATCTACGGTAGCTTGGCAGACAGTCAAGATTAAGTCTCAGGAGAGGTGAGAGTGATCGGAAGCCCACAATGAGCACACACCAGAAAGCTCCACAGAATAATCTTAGACAAGTGTATATCAAAAATACATTTATTATAGCCTTATAACTGAACTCGAAACCACAATAATAATAAACAGTTACCACACACGCCTTACACTATTTACAATATATCCAAATATGTTTCGACTAATGCGGATAACGGGGAGAACACAACCACAACTTGCAACAGAAGAGTAAAGTTAACACAAATAGCGCATTAGGCAGTTCTTCAGAGTCGATCCCAAACTTATGCAGTCTAGGCCTCCAAAGTGGGGAGCCTCATGATCAAAAGTACAGCAGTGCGTTGACAACGTGCGGTCGTGCATAAAAGTGAAAGTGGGTCCTCTTCAGGGAGCTGTAGCAGTTCATGAAGGGGCTTGAGGTGATGAATAACAGTGTCCTATTATTCGAGGAGGGTCTACCCTTGCAAGTACAGCAACTTTTGAGTTTCAGGAATATTTAGGGAGTGCAGGCTAGTCCAGCGAAGGTGAGTATCTTTTCAAGTATTCTTGTGCATAACGAACAATGGCTGTGCCAGGCGGTAGGTGATGCAAGTACTCACCGACCCTCGAGAAAACCCAGCCCAAACTTTGCCAGTCTATTCCAGGTAATTTGTAGGTTTAACCCCTGCAGTTACACATCAGTCCAGTGGTCGTCCTTGGCGGGACAGTAGCCTTTTCTCAGCTCTCAATGAGGAAAGGAAGACAGTTCCAGTGCAGCACATCTCAGGGCATGGTGGGACAGGTGTGCAATGCTCCGACAATGATCGTCACCACAGCAGGGTAACACAGGGACCACAAATGCTCGTGGCATGGCGCACTCTCATAAAGCCCATCCCAGAGGAGCTAGGACTACGAGTTTTGGCTGGACAGCGATTCCCAAAGTCTTGAGTATCAACTTGGGATGGCGGCGCTCTTATACGATACCCCGTGATCGATATGGTCAGTTCACTGGATGGCCCGGGAACACTTTCGAACAGGTTCTTTTCAAGGGTAAGCAAGAGGTGCCGACGGTAGTTGGTCCCACTACTCCAAAGAGTCGAAGCGCCTTCTGTGATCGATACAAAAGCAGTGGTGATGGGACAAAAGCGAAGTCAGGGTGCAAAACATTCCAGCATGTCTCTGGCGGTTACACGGGTCTTCTCTTTCATTTCAGGATACTTGGCTCCTTCTGGAGTCCGGTGTGAACTTCAGTTGATTGACCTGAAATAGATACAGAGCACCTTCTCTTATCCAAGATTCATTTTGAGCTTAAATTTGGGATAGCCAATGGAAGATCTGCTCTCTTGCATTCATGCCAGGCATGGGCCAATCATGGCCAACAGTGGTTACAGTCATTCAGACATACCAGGCACCAGTAGTGTGGATTTGAACCAGACAGTCTCTTCCTAGGCACTAGCACAAATGACTTATAGGAGCACCTGAATGATGCGCTTCTCGCAGGAGACAGCATGCCCAAATAAGGAATACCATGGTCACTGGACTTGGGGGAAGGCAAAGGGACAAAATGGCCAAAGGACAGAACAATAGACTTTGTGACATGGCCATTTCCAGCACTGTCCACAGTTTTGAGCCGAACACGGTAAATGCGTTTTGCTTCAATGAAAAGAAGTAAAAATACTTTAAAAGTAAACTACTCCCACCAGTTCGTCCTAAGCACACTTGTACAATCACCAAAAAACCCTTAGAGGGTGGCTAGGGCCATAAAACAAAGAGCCCCTATGCGCGGTAATGTAAGGTACTTGGCACATAGATAAAATGTTACCAAGAAATGACAACATAGTCCAAGACTAAGGAAAACTTAGTTTCCCAGTACTGACAGCCTTGTACTCAGGAGACCCCGGCCGGCCCATAGAGACGAGGTTTGCTCCGAAGTACTTTAAGACGAGATAGCTGCGCCTTGAGATGGATGGGGGTGCAGATGTATTTCTGTCAAGTTGGGAAGCACGAGAGGGCTGCGTACCTGGTTTCTTGGTCTTTGATCTTGCCGAGGTCGCCAGTCTGTATCCAGTCAAAAGATGAGCTTGTGGCACGAGAGACCAGCCTCTCCGCCACCCAGAAACTGATACTGGGTGGAGGATGGGCCGATTCCCAATGTCACGGAAAGCACTCTCCTGATTAACGTGACGAAGGGACTGTGCAAGCACAGGCAGGAGAGGCTACGGTCTTGTTGCAGATCACGGGCTGGGATGGAGTCCGTTGGAATAAAGTCCAAAGTACGTGAACTGAAGCGGAGGTCTAAGATTCCGGGGTGGCAGGTATATTCTAGGTCCACAGGAACGGATGAAGAAGGTAAGGCCGGACAGGAAAGGAAGGAACCAAGGCTGAGCAGGAGATCTAACTGAAGGAGCCCGAAAGGTTCTCTAGGGCAGCAATTGCTGGGGACCTTGGTCAGTGTATGCTGGCAGACCCAGGGAGGTCCAGGTAAAAGTATGCTGGCAAATCCTGAGTTTATTCTGGTAAGTTGCTGGCAGAGCCAGGGGAACCCAAGTATGGTACGCTGGCAGGCCCAGGGAGAACCCAGGTAAGGTAAGCTGGCTGGCCCAGGGAGAGCCCAGGTAAGATAAGCTGGCAGCCCAGGGAGAACCCAGGTAAAGTAAGCTGGCAGGCCCAGGGAGAAATTTTGGTAAGATATGCTGCAGGCCCAGGAAGGAACTCAGGTAAGGTAGACTGCAGGCCCAGGGAGGAATTCAGGTAAGGTAGCAGGCAGCCCCAGGGAGGAACTCAGGTAAGGTAGACTGCAGGCCCAGGGAGGAATTCAGGTAAGGTAGCAGGCAGCCCCAGGGAGGAACTCAGGTAAGGTAGACTGCAGGCCCAGGGAGGAATTCAGGTAAGGTAGCAGGCAGCCCAGAGCGGGCTCAGGTGAGTGGCAGGCAGCCCAGGTAGGAAGCTCGCAGAACGAAGCAAACCGCGTTGAGACGCGGCTTGCCTCGAACTGCGGCTCCTTTTATGGGTCGCCGGCGCCCGTGAGGCTTGGAACGCAAGCCACTTCACCTCCGGGCGCCGGCGTATCCAAAGCGAGTCCTGGAAGGCAAGCCCTTCCTAGGGCTCGAGCCCAGTCCACGGCACATGCGCAGAACCGAGACAGAGGTCTTCCGCGCATGCGCCGTAGCCCTCCGGCCCCGACACCCAACGCTCTCCCTCTGGCGAGCCCCCAAGCGCGGAAGCACGGGTAGACTCGCCAGGAGGTGAAGGGACGAGCGGGCGCGGCGGACCTCGGTCTCCAATGTGGCGTGACAATTACTCCAACACCAATCAATAAGGACAACTCAAATGGTTTGGCAAATGGTTTGGCATCAGAGTCCATTTATTGACAAGTACAAAAAATGGGGCGTCATGGCAATCAGCAGTGATGAGAGAGTCCGTCTCGCTTCAACTCCAACAAACTTTATACAAACAGTGACATTTATACTCAAAACTCGTCATAATGACCTGTTACACTTAAAAGTTAACATGGAATTCTATTGGCTAGGAAAAGGTAACTTTAATATAGGTACTATAACTGTATATGGTAACGGAGTGAGGGGATGGGGTAAATACTGTCAGGTGGGGGTCTAAGCCCTTCCTTCAAAAATGACTACTGTAGACATCACTAAAAGTACAACGTCCCATTGGTTCTACTAACTATAGGACCCTAGATTATTTGGTCCATTGTGATTGGGTTGGCACCAACCCAATGCATACATTTCCACTTTACTTTGCAGCACGCAGAATGGTCAGCCAGTTGCAGGGTGCCCTCCCCCCCCCAGCTACCCGGCCTTCCTCCAATTAAGGTTACAATCAATCATCACTTCAACAACCATGTGTCAATTATGTTACTGTGGTTGGCCTCGAAACTGCATCTTCTGTCTGGGAAAGTTCCGATATCTCTTCCTGGGCGGAAGCCAAGCGTAGGTGTGAACTCGTGCTTCTCCTCGCTCGGATGGTCATGCGATGCAGACACCGTGAATTTGACTGGTTTCTCTCAATTTGTGCATTTAATTCTTATTCGGCTTGCCACCTGCCTAGGCTACCTTATCTTGACCTTTCAAAGACAGGATATTCTGTTCTTAAATTTCAATTAGATGTAGCTACTGTTCGTTCCTTCTATTGGTATGACCTTGGCTCTCCTGGCACAAGCTGCATCTGCTGAGTACCGATTCAGCCATTTGTTAGAATATGAATCTTGTCTTGTTTGGCATCTAGTAACCTGAGTTGATTCTGCTTTTCGTGCAAAGTGGAATCGCACTTGTAATACTGTGCTTAGTTTTGAGGTAGATTATGTATAATGGCACTTGCTGCGCTATTCTTCTACTTAGCATAGCAAGCTGCACTGTTTTCTGAGCTTTCTTGCAGTTCCAAGCATATGTAGAGGCGTAAACTAATTGACTGTATTTATTTTGCTTACAGCTTAATTCTCTTATGCTTTGATAGCTTTCTATCACTTTAAGCTCACAATCTCTTTTCTCTGGGCGTTTCGTCTCTTTATGTCATTCTTGGTTCGTCATTTGTTCTATCTGTGAGTCCGTCCAGGCTCTCGTGATGTCACCATTCGTCTTCCATTAAGGCCTTTTTGGTTTCTTCCGGGACGGTACTTAGACAATATTCATTTTGTCTCATTTGTTGGTAGGGCTTTCTCAATGGATACCTTACTGTCCATGGTTGTCTGGTTATTGGTACTTCAATAGGTGTTGCTCTTCTGATGGGTAATGGGCAGAGCCCTACTGCGGCTCTCTGCTGATTTATTTGCTCATCATACGTCACATATTTTGGTGTGAACATTCCTGGTACTTCAAAATGGGTGATGGGATTGCAGGCTTTATTTGGGACCTCCTCTACACTCCCCCCTCTGGGCGATTCATCGACCACTTTCACCTCCTTCTTTAGATGCAATTCAATTGATTCTTCTATATCTATCTTCACGCCATCGCCTGGGTTCATTCCTTCTTCATCTTCTGGATCTATACATGATGGTTTGAAGAAGTGTCTCTTCGGAGTCCATATCTTTATTACTCCCTTCAGGCTTCCTGCTATTCTTACATGTTTATCTTTATTCCATGTCATGAGTTGACATTGTCCATTTGGGCTACAGTAAATCCATCTTCCCACATAGTTTCCATGCTTCCTGGGATAGAGAAACTTTCCACCTTCTGGCGCGGGCCTGCTGGCCTTCACAAAGTCTCTTATTTCTTCATCAGTCAGGTCTTTGGGCTTCCATCCTGGCTTGACATCAATCATGATCTTCATCCCTATGGCTTTCTTCACAGTTTTCTGGCATTGCGAGATTAATATCTTGATAACACAAAATCCTAGTAATATCATCACTAGCAGGGCTCCTAGGAACTTGAATATGTCGGCCATCCATTGTGGGACCCAAGAGAATAGTGATCCAAATCAGCTGTCATCATCAACTTCGTCAGTTTCGTCGATCATCTGGTTCTGTAGCTTCGTCATCATACCTATGGCTTCTGTTAAAGTTCCTTTTTCCTCGTCGTGATAAGGTGTAAATGTGCAACATGATTCTCCTATTTTTGCACAAACTCCTCCATCCTTAGCTGTGATCATGTCAAGGGCATATCTGTTTTGGAGAGTCATCAGTCGGATGGCTCTTAGCTCTTCCTTGATTGCATTGAATCCTTTTATGGTCGTGTTGATGGTCTGTAGTAACTCCCATCTGGTTATCTGCAACCATTTAGTATTTACTCCAACTTGGATTCTTGGCATAAAAAACGTTCTAAACAATGATGAGGTGAGGCTGAACAGCCTGTGTTCATATGGGATTTCATGAAAAGCTTTTTCTGATTTAGCAGATAAGTAATACTCTCTCTTCATCCGAGTTATCAGTTCCACAGATCTCTTCTTCCTCAGGTGAGGGTTGGCTTTCGGGAAACTTTCAATATTCAGGTCACTTTTCGGGATCACCAATGCTGGAACGTGGACATTCACTATTTTGCATATACCTCTCCAGTCTCTTGGCAGTCTGATTAATGCCTTGGATCCGCATGCCCAATAATGATCCATAATTACTGCAGTTCATTACACCATTCCTGGAGCGTCAAAAACTCGTCCACGGTTCTGATTCTCTCCCATCTTTCTTGTGCCGTTATTCCTGAAGCAGAATTTTGGGCTTTATAGTGGTACTATTTGCAAGGGTCCTCCTCTGTCTTCGACCCATGTCAATAGTTTTGCAAGTTTCGGCCATAATGGCTTGCAGCCATTCTGCACGATGTCAACAGTTTCTTTGTAGAGTCCAGTGATCACCCAGACTCTGCAAATCACCACTCCTCTTTCCCACCTATCTGGTGAAAGCACTGTTCCCCAAATCTGCATTTGGGCTCTATTCTTCCACTTCCGAGCTTCCTCTGGAGTTTTTCTTTCGACATTTAGCCTCAGGTTCACTTCCCATCTTATTCCTGCTCCTTTAACTCTAGGCTTCACATACCTGATCACATGATTCCTAGTATGCGCTTTGTTTCTTGTCTTAATGTCTTGGACATAATCATCTTCGTCGGTATAGACTATTTCAGTTGCCCATATTAATGAGGCATCACTACCCATGAACTGGCCTCTGGTCTTGCACATTGCTACATGTGACAGACAATGTGCTGTCTGGACATCAATTTCTACAGCTACGAAGATCTTGGACTTCCCCATGCTGTATGGTAGGAGTGCGCAAACAAAGCATTCCCCTTCTGAATTTCGTCTTCCAACTTCCTTCATGTGCTGGTACCAAATGTTGTTTCCCAGATGTGCTGTGCTGTCCAGGTAGTCATTTAGTTCATTGTCATCTCCATGCATGCTTCTCTTGATTCTTAATGTTTTCCTGTAGTTGGCTATGACTACATCCCTGAATGCATCTGTATGGCTTTTTCTTGCTGGAGGATTCTCAGGTATCCTGGTCCATGGTGCAGGCCTCCTCATCTGCGCCATTTGAGTGGACAAGAGTCTGGCAGTTCTTTCCCTCTTCTCATACATCTTTCTCCTGCTGGTTACAAATGCCATGCCAACCAGCCTGACACTGGTCCGGTGTATGGTTGTATTGCAGAACTGGTACTTGTCCCTTGCGTTGCAACATATGTGCTTGGTAATACAGTCTCTGCGGTTTTGTTCCTCAGTCCCTCTTGCAGTTCCCTTGCTCTGGATATGTGCGGAACTAATGAGTCTACTATCAGTTGTGTCCGTGCAGAGAGTTTCTCAGAGTTGGTTCTTGTTTTCTTAAGAGTTTCTGATATAACTGCTTCTGTTGGTTTTTGTTTTAATTCTTGTTTTCTCACAACATCTGCTGTGGAGTTTCATATGGCAGGCAGTTTCTTCTTCTCTACTGCTTTGGTTTGTGGTTCTGCAGTTATTGACACCAGGCCTGTTTCGTGTGCATTCAGTGTTTTCATGCGTGTCGTTGTCAGTGATATTACTTCATTCATTCCCTGTCTCTGGCCTTTTTGTTTGTTCATGACCACAAGTGTGTGTATCATTGCTAATCACATCCATTTCAAGTTCATTCACTCCACCGTCAGATCTTCTAGAGACTGGAATGACTATATAAGGTCTGGGTGCTTTTGTGGGTTTTGTGGGTTTTATGCGTGCATCATTAGGTGTTAATGACAGTAAAACAATAATGAATATGATTCATAGGTACATTATGCCCCTCTAGGTCAGGCAGCAGCATTTTCTTTCAGAGAAACTTGGGTGTTCTCTCCTCCTGTGGTAGGACCAGAGTGCTGCTCTGAACCCCCATCATGATCATTTATCAAATGTCAATTTTATTTCATTCCCTTAACCAATATTGTCTTTCGAGTTCTGTATTTTAAAAGTGTTAGGTGCTCCACAAGTGTCCCCCCTTTCGCGAGTGACAAATTGTCTCTTATGTCAGGATACAGTTCCTTTGCTAGACTATAGGAAAAATCAAAATAAAATAAAACGTTAGTGAGTCCCTTTACTGTACATGTTCAAAATAGGTAAACTCCCAATCCACTCCTCGGATTTGCTTCAATCCTGAGGACATAGTGTATGTTAATCAGTGTGGAAGACTAGGGAGAAAATAGCAAAAAATAGGACACTGGGAGTTCTTGACACTGCTTCCTTGATCTGTCCCTCGGTGGAAGGCTTTTAGAATCTCCTCAGATATCTCTGCTGATGGTTTGAGAGTTCCACTTGGAGCACGATTACATGTAGGAACATTCCCATCTGTGAATATTAGCTGGGTCTCTGATGAAAGTGAGGATGTCAATATCGATTGGTCTCCCCACTAGCTTTAGAAAGTCAGTGACTATGCAAAAGAGGACATTATTGGCCAACCTGGTGTCTTCTGGTGACAGGGACATTCGTCCTGCCTTGCTGAGGTTCGGGATTATATGTTTTCTCCTAAATGTGAACAATGTCTGCACTGTCCGGTCGTGTGGAGTGCAACTAGAATCATGATTTTATTTAAAAGATGGCTTAAATGTTCTGTATTTGCTGGGTCTCGAAGGAATGTGAGTGTATCTGTTGTTCTCCCGATAAGAGTTGGGTAGTCTTCGATTATGCGAAAGAACAGTGTGTTGATGAGCTCATCTATTTCTGCCTGCTTTGGGAACATTTGATTCTTTCTCACTGTACTCAGGGAGTAGGATAAATTGTTCGGCAATGACAGTGAGGAGTTGTCTTATTGGCTTTTTGTTTTCAGGATCTTGTAGGAAGTCAGTGACACTGGTGAGCCTCCCTACCAATGACGGGTATGTTCTTAGCACTAGATTAAAATAGGTGACCACATCCTTGGTGATGTCGTAACTGCGGGACACCATAAGTGATTCCGAATAGGGTCTTGGTGTGGAACGAGTCGGGATACTGTGTTTGCTTCCAATGTAAGTGTCCTCGGTCAAAATTTGACATATTCTTTTCTCAAAGCTCAAGTTTGCCTCAGTCCAAAGATCAATAGTCAATTGCCTGTTTTGTGGCTTACACGTGCAATTTTCTTCTTCACCCAGCAACTACGATGCACAGAGTGTCTGTTTTTAATGTCCTTCTCCCCTTTTTTGCTTAGAGGAAGTGTCCAATTTAAGCCACAATTTGCAAAAAGTTCTTTGTCTTTGTCTGGCTGGTCATGCGTCCTTCTTCCGTGTCATGGATCTCATCTGCACGTGCTGTGGTTCTTCCCCGTCGCAAATCAATTCCTCTAATTGAGAGCAGGCAGGGGGTCTTCTCCGATTTAGGGTTTTATATCGCCGAGAAAAATCCAAGCTCTCCTGCCTTGTAGTTTCACTACGGACGGAGTGCAGTCCTCCACGCTAAAAGGACCGTTGAATCTTGGCTCATCCCACTTTTTCCTTGTATGATTCTTCACAAGGACGGTGTCTCCTGGGAAGACGGATGTAACGCGTAAACCTTGAACTTGGTCTGTTGCAGTATCTCCTTCTGTGTTCTGTGCTGCTCTGCACCCTTTTCGCCGTTGCAGCAGCTGGTCTGAATCAAAGTAGGGCAAGATGTCATGCAGTTCAGACAGTTTTGCATTTCAGACCCTAAAACCTCTCCTGTTGACTGGGCATCATATCTGGCTCTATCTCAGGGTGTCAGGGGAGTTGTCATTCTTCTTCCTGTGGCTATCTCGTGTGGCATAAGATGATGGTCGGACCCGGGTTGGTTCCGAAGTGCATACAGTGCCAGCGGAAGGCAGTGCAACCATCACTTCTTTAGAGTAAGCTTCAACTTGGCTATCTTTTCCTTTAACAAGCTGTTCAGCTTCTCACAGATCCCATTCCCTTGTGGATGATACGCCGAAGAGAACATGTACTTTATACCAAGGAGCAAGCTAATCTGCTCGAACACTGCATTGACAAGATGAGGGCCATTATCTGACCTCATGACCTCGCACAACCCCCACCTGGGGAACACTTCCCTCACAAAAATTTGGCCGCAGAGGTAGAGTTTGGGTGTTTACATGGACCTGCTTCAATCCATCTAGAGAATGGACACACCACAACAATTAAGTATCTGTACCTGTTACATACTTGAATCATGTTGACGTAATCGACATGCAAGTGTTGGAAAGGCCCATTTGGCCTTGGGATGACTCCTCTCATTAGTTTTAATGTGTGCCCAGCTGTGAATTGCTGACAAACTACACAGTTTACCATAAAGAATGCAACGTGCTCCTCTAAATTCGGTATGAACCAGTCTTCTGCGAGTGTTGCTAGGTTCTCTTTTGTCATGTGCGCCGGGTAAAGTAACTGCTCCAGCGCTATTTTTATTAGGGCTACAGGCATTACTGGTTTACCAGTGCTGTCTTGTCACCAAAAGCTGTCAGAGGGGTTTAAAGAACACCCTTGACGTGTCCACAGGTTCTCCTCTTCCTGTGGTGCCTCCCCTTGGAATTCCATTAGCTGTGTTTGCCCCAAATTACTGTAACTTTCAGGTGCAGTTCGTGTAACCATCATTCGTTTGTTGGCATTGATAACTTCCACTTCCATGATTGTTTCGCTTTTGGATGCCATGCGCTTGGCTTCCGTGTCTGCTGCTTGATTTCCGCGTGAGATAAAATCTGTCCCCTTTATGTGGGTGGCGCATTTCAGGACCGCTATGCCCACTGGGAGCTGTAGTGCCTTGATCAGCCTGTCCAATAAGGCTCGTCCTTTTCCAGCGCGCTAAGCCTGCATGCACTGTCGACGTCACATAGGCAGAGTTGCTGTACACGGTTACTTCCTGGTCTGGGCGATTCTCAATGGCGAGTATTAACACCACACTGGTGTCGAAGTCATCGTCAATATTTGCCCTAGACGTTCCTGGTACTGAATCGTACTCAGGAAATAATTCTTTGATGTCTTCCCAGTCTACAACTGGAGCAGGTTTTTTAACCTCTCTCCCCAGATATTCAAGATTGCGTGCTCTCTGTCTTCGTTTACGTTCTGCATCGTCATCAAATTCTTTGTGTTTCCTCGCCTCTTCTCTGACACTATCTTCTTCCTTTCTCTTTTCATTTCCACATTCATCTGCCCTTCGAATTTCCTCATTTCTTCGTCTCTTTATTCTTTTCTCACATATCCTTTGCTCTTCCTCTAACCTCTGCTGTTTCTGTCTGTCTTGATCATTGGCTGCTCTTGGTTTGTGATCGAGCTATCTCTCTTGCTCTTCGCGATATAGCTGTTCTCACCTTTGTATGTCTTTCTTTCTTTTCCTTTAGTCTCTTAACTCCTTCTATTTACCCTTTCTCTGTGTCTCATCTAACCTCTCTTTTTGTTTCGTGTCATCAATGCCTTTGCCATCAAGTTTCAATACAATGTGCACCCCCATCCATTCGTCTTTTGCGAATGCTATCTCATCAGTTATCTCTTCGTTTCCCTTCCATCTCTTCCGTTCTCTCTCTTTGTCGAGAGATGCGCTTGTCTGTGCCTGATCTCTTCTTTCATCATCACGTCTCGCTTTGTCCCGTGGGATTGAGGAGGCAATATTCTCATCCTTATCTTTCCCTTGATTTTCGTCACTACTATGTGTAGGTGACTCATATGCAGGGTTGCTGTACCCCGTGGCTGCTTTGAGTTCTCTCAGTGGGTATAATCCCTCGTCCTTACTTTCTTCAACTTTCGTTTTGGGTGGGACAGGTGGCGCGGTAGGCGTCTCACCCCCCTATGGGCATACATTAAGTATCCAATCTGTTGGCAGCTCTTCTTCCTTTCCCTGCTCATACATTTTCCAAAGCTCCAGGGCAGCAAGGCGTTTTTCTAGCTTTTTGCCCGTGTATGTGGCATGCAAATATGTCGTCATATGTTGTAAGACGGCTTTAGATAAGGACCCATTTTGTGGCCGTGGCATAAACATCATGTAGGCGGTACCTTTAACCCACTCGGTACTGTATTTCTTTTGCTTGGGGCATGTTTTGGCAACTGCTTGCATAAGTGTGCCAATGGAGTCATATCTTCCATGCTTAAATCTGTTCCCTTTCCTCTTATATAACACTTGTCAACGCTTTTGTGTGCCTTAAACAACTTCTAACAATATGAGCGAGCACCAAACACTGCAAGCTCCAATCAATATTTTTTCACAAAATGTTATACCTTCTAATTTACTCAAAAACATCAATTCATATGCGATTCCATCTCAGCTCTTCAATCGCATAAAATTTAAATCAGTTTTCTCAAGAATCTCTGCCTCTAATCATTACCGCTTCATGGTGTGTAAACGTACCCCTTTCACGACATCTTTAACCGTTGGGGTAGTCTATTTGTTCCCAATTATGTGGGACTCTGGGTACATGTTTCTTCTAGCCACTATATTAAAGCATAGGAATAAGGCGAACCCTCTCACTTCTCGGGTGTCTGCACCGGTAACCTCTCTCTTCTCGGGTGTCCTCCACAGTAACCTTTATTTATTTAATTATTCCCGAGTCATTATCTCCTTATATATACACAGTTTTCTCTACTTCTAGCTATATTTAATATTTTCCCACATCCCTCCATTACCTTTTCCCGTTACTTGTTCTAGAGCATGCACTTTTGCCAGAACATTAGTCTTTTTCACTCACTGTTCGCATGGTTCCTCTCTGGACCCTAGGGATCACCGCCTTTGTTATCTCCTTCTTCAACTTGTCGCCCGTTCAGCTGCCCGTAGGAATGGGAAGGGATGCGTGGGGAACACGGGTCCCTTCAGGCCCTGTTTGCAGTCTCTTTACACTACCACTGTGTACAGAGAGCTTCACGGTCTACTCAGCCGAATGGCAAAGGACTCGTGATATTGCCGAAGACCTAGAGTTACTTTGTGTCGACGGTCAATAGGTGTCTTATTCAAATCAATAATCGATAATTGATAACCATCAAATCTCTGCTACCAAGTGTATTCAGGAGACCCCCGGCCGGCCTATAGAGCCGAGGTTTGCTCCGAAGTACTTTAAGACGATAAAGCTTCACCTTGAGATGGATGGGGGTGCAGATTTATTACTCCAACACCAATCAATAAGGGCAACCCAATGGTTTGGCAAAGGGAGTCTGTTTAATGACAAGTACAAAAAACGGTGAGTCATGGCAATCAGCAGTGATGGGATAGTCCGTCTCGCTTCAACTCCAACGAACGTCATACAAACAGTGACATTTATACTCAAAACTCGTCATAATGACGTGTTACACCTAAAAGTTAACATACAATTCTATTGGCTAGGAAAAGGTAACTTTAATATAGGTACTATATCTGTATATGGTAACGGAGTGAGGGGATTGGGTAAATACTGTCAGGTTGGCGTCTAAGCCCTTCCTTCAAAAATGACTACTCCGTCACTAAAAGTACGACGTCCCATTGGTTCTACTAACTATAGGACCCTAGATTATTTGGTCCATTGTGATTGGGTTGGCACCAACCCCATCCATAACTTTCCACTTTACTTAGCAGCACGCAGAATGGTCAGCCAGGTGCAGGGTGCCCCCTCAGCTACCTCGGCCTTCTCCCAATTAAGGTTACAATCAATCATCACTTAAACAACTATGTGCCAATTATGTTAGTGTGGTTGGCCTCGAAACTGCATCTTCTGTCTGGGAAAGTTCTGATATCCCTTCCTGGGCGGATGCCGAGCATAGGTGTGAACTCGTGCTTATCCTTGCTCGGATGGTCACGTGATGCAGACACCGTGAATTTGACTAGTCTCTCTCAATTTGTGCATTAAATTCTTATTCGGCTTGCCACCTGCCTAGGCTACCTTATCCTGACCTTTCAAAGACAGGATATTATATTCTTAAGTTTCAATTAGATATAGCTACTGTTCGTTCCTTCTATTGGTATGACCTTGGCTCTCCTGGCACGTGTTGCATCTCCTGAGTTTCGATTCAGCCGCTCTTCTCATTATGCTAGAATATGAATCTTGTCTTGTTTGGCCTCTGGTAACCTGAGTTGATTCTGCTTTTTGTGCAAAGTGGAATCGCACTTGTAATACTGAGCTTTGTTTTGAGTAGATTATGTATAATGGCGCTTGCCGCATTATTCTTCTACTTACACTTGCACTGTTTTCTTAGCTTTCTTGCGGTTCCAAGCATATGTACAGGCGTAAACTAGTCGACTGTATTCATTTTGCTTACAGCTTAACTCTCTTACGCTTTGATAGCTTTCTATCACTTTAAGCTCACAATCTCTTTTCTCAGGGCATTTCGTCTCTTTGTGTCATTCTTGGTTCGTCATTTGGTCTATCAGTGAGTCCGTCTTGGCTCTCGTGACGTCACCATTCGTCTTCCATTAAGGCCTTTTTGGTTTCTTCCGGGACGTTACTTAGGCAATCTTCATTTCATTTGTTGGTAGGGTTTTCTCAATGGATACCTTACTCTCCATGGTTTTCTGGGTATTAGTGCTTCAATAGGTGTTGCTCTTCTGATGGGTACTGGGCAGAGCCCTACTGCGGCTCTCTGCTGGTTTATTTGCTCATCATACGTCACATATTTTGGTACGAACGTTCCTGGTACTTCAAAATGGGTTATGTTAGTGCAGGCTTTATTTTGGACCTCCTCTACTGCCTGAAGTACATGTCAGTTTCCCCATAACAGATGAGCAAAAGCCCAGAGGAGTGCAGCTAAAGCCTGTGCTGAACAGGAAAATGACAGGTTAGGAAAGCAAAACGTTTGGGGGTCTCTGAATAGAGGGAAAATTGCACGTAAGGGAAATATTTCCTAACACTCGCCCCTCCCAGACCAAGGACAGGGGGAATTAATCCACCCATGGATGAGTCTTATGTTCATGTCGACTAAACATTCTGGACAACCTATCAGCGCTGCTATGTTGGACACCTGGCCTGTGCTCAATGATGAAGTCAATGCCCTTGTTGGCATATGGACCACCTGAGCAACTTCGGATTCTCTCCCTTCATGTTTATTAGCCACTTATGGACTTATGGTCAGTTTGCACAGTGAAGTGAGTCCCATAGAGGTAGGACCTCAGCTCCCATAGGGCCCACATGACAGAGAAATATGTGTTGTCTTCAGTGGACCACCTGAGCTCTCTGTCCTTAAGCTGGCGACTAATGAATCCATTTGGGTGCTCCTTGCCTTTCTCATCTACCTGTGATAGCACAGCACCTATCTCAGTGTCAGAGATACAGGGGCCTGGCACAGGTAGTCTTCTAAGCCATCAAATGCCTATCACATTCCTCAGACCAAGAGACCTTCTTGGGTTTCTTTGGAGTAGTGAGAGCAGACAGAGGGCAGCAATGGTGCCATAGTCTGCCATGAAATTTTGGTAGTACACATTGAGACATAAGAAGGCTCTCAGTTGGGTTTGTGTAGTGGGGGTAGGCCAGTCTTGTACTGCTTGTGTTTTACTGGGTAGAGGCTGAATCCTCCCTCCACCTACTTCATGTCCAAGGTAGACCGCTGATCCTTGTCCAATATGGCATTTTTACCAGCCTTTTTAGTCAAGTGGGCCTTCTGAAAAGAATTCAACACTATCCCCAGGTGTTTCACTTGTTCTTCCGAGGTGGCACTGAAAACTGCTATATCGTCCACATATACTAAACAGAATACATTCAACCCATTTAGGACATGATTCACAAGCCTCTGAAAAGTGGCAGATGCATTTTTGAATCCAATGGTCATTACCCTGAACTGGTGAAGGGGTTGAAAATCATGCCTACTCCTTGGCATGTTCTTTTAGGGCTATTTGCCAATACCCTGCAGTGAGGTCACATGTGCTGAGGTACTTGGAGGCACTCACGCTATCCACCAGCTCATCAGTTCTAGGCAAAGGGTGAGCATCTATCCTGGTGACAGCATTCAGAGCCCTGTAGTCCACACATAATCTCAGTTCAGAGGTACCTGCCTTTGGCACCAGAACCACACGATGTAGAATCTGACCTTATCTGACATCCTGTGCCCTCTACTTTTGGTAGGTGCACTGTTCCCTGTGTCAATTTCATGTTTGCACCAAGGTGTCAAACCAGGAATCAGTGGGAACAAGGGGAGAACTGCCTCAGCAAAGTTCTTACTTTCTCTTGTTGGGTAGGAGTCAGGTGAGGGGCCTCTTTGACAGCTTCAACGGAGCCTTCTGAAGGGCTACTTTGAAATAAATCGGGAAGAGGTTCTGATTCCTCCTCTTCTATGTCAGATGCCAAACGTAGTGGAGCTATTTCAACCCTAGGGATAAAAGCCTATTTATGTGGAACACTTTAGGGGCTTGACCCATCCTCCTAAGGTCCACTAAATAGTTATCTTACCCAGCTGTTCCGCAACTGTGTAAGGGCCTGACTATTTATCTTGTAGGGCTCTAGGCCTTACAGGGTTCATAATCTAGACTTCCTGGCCTGGGGTGAAGTGAATAAGGGAAGCCTTCTGGTCATACCAATGTTTTACCAGGACATGACCATCCTTCAACTTATCATTGGCCAGAACCATCAGGTGGACCATTCTCTTCCTTAATCCTAGCACATAGTCTATTACATTGGTAGTGATGGAAGGAGTAAGTAGCACTGGCCCTTCCTTGATTATGGCCAGTGGTCCCCTTAAAGGGTGACCAAAAAGAAGCTCAAAGGGGCTGAAACCAACATCCTCTTGAGGTACCTCTTTGTATGCAAAGAGTAAGTATGGTAACAGGAGATCCCACTTTCTCCTTTGGGGTTCTTCCCGAGCCCCAATCATGATTTTGAGAGTTCTATTAAATCTCTCCACTAAGCTATTTCTTTGTAGATGATAAGCCAATGAAAATATATATGTGACCCCACATTCTTACCACATGGCTTGCATGTACTTAGACATGATGTTGCTGCCTCTGTCAGACTCATCTTCCTTAGGGAAGCCAACCCTAGTACAAATTCCAAGTACTGCTTTTGCAACTGAATATGCAGTCACAATCTTCAATGGGATGGCCTCAGGATATCCAGTGGCATGGTCAACGAACACCAAGATAGACCTATTGCCAGAGGATGTCTGAGGGTCAAGGGGACCAACAAGGTCATGCACTACCCTTTGAAATGGCACCCCACCACAGGGAGTGGCACCAATGGAGCCTGCATTGTTGAGCCACTCTTACCAGAAATCTGACATGTGGCACAACTCCTACAATGGCCTTCTACCTGGACCCCATATTGAGTCAGTAGAAATGCATGGATGGACTCTCCTTGGTTCTCTTGATCCCAAGGTGACCAACTAGAGAAACTCCATGAGTCAGTTGTAAGAGGAAGAGTCTTACTTGAAGGGGGACCGCCAACCTCCTATGGTCACCTACAATAGACTCTGTGGCCTCACTGTACAGGAGCCAACCTTCCCAATAAATCCTATGTTTCCTAGGAGGTTCAACCTCAAGCTGAGAACAGGTCTGTCTCCTTAGGCCTTCTTAAGATGGGCACTCATGTTGGCCCTTACTAAACTCTTCCCTATCAGGACCACCTTCAACCAATAAACTTTGGAGTTCAGTATGTTCATGTGGGTTGAGAATTTCAGGCAGTATGGGGAATATTCCCGTTCCCTCTTCTGAGTTTATTTGACTCTCTTAGCCTTGGGTTACCCCTTTGGCTTTGGCTCAACCTTGCACTTGGCCAGGGAAGCCTTTGTTTGTGACCTTGTGCATGATCTTTCTACTGTGTCCCCCACAAAACCTAAGTCATTTCCCAGCAGAACCTTTCCAGGGACTTGCCTCTGTACACTCACAGGTATCCTTGCTACTGTATCATTAATAGTTAGATTTACAGGCTTTACTAGGAACTTGAGAGGGGGGGCATCGGCTAACTTGGTGGGCATCAAGAGACCTCTGGCAAGCTCTTATTGGTTTACCAAAGTGGAATCCACCACAGTTCTGCTGGCCCCACTATCCCTAAGGGCAAGATTGTCAACTTCATTAATTATCACACTGTCCTTAAAGTAGTGCTTGGTATTATCAGGACTACTAGGAGCCCATTGATACTAGGAGTACTTCAGACTCTATCCCACTGGGTAAGGAGTCTGAAGCGAAGGATGCCCCTGTGACAATGTCTTCCTCCTCATAAGAGGGGAAAGCCAGACTCAGCGTGGACCCCCAAGGTTTTGACCTTACATCTGGGGTCCCCTTCAGGTGGTCATTTGCTCCACAAGCCACACAAGATTCACTGGGTGTAGAAACATAGAGAGGCTTACTGTAACCAGAGCTATGCTTGAGAGGATGACTCCCACTATTCTGAACATTCTCATATGACTTACCCGTATTATGCTTTTTGTGTCCCTTATGGGAGGAAGATTTACCAGTGCCGCCACCCTCCTTATCTTTCTGATTTTTCCCCCTCATCCTGTTTACCAGGAGCAGGCTTGTCCTTATGGGGCACTCTGTGTGACACCCACAAATCTGCTGCAATGGCTAACTTCTTTAGATCTATCTCCTTAGAATAAGCAAAGCGCTGCTTAAGCTTAGGGAACAAAATGCAAAATATCTTCAAGCATGACTAAACAAATCATACGCTCAACGGTGATGACCTTATGACCTTCCACCCAGCCATTCAAGATTTTCAAGGAATCAGTTACATATTAGACCCAAGTAATACCTTCCGTCTTTTTGTAATCTCTGAATCTTTTCAAGTATTATCTTCCCAAACTGCAAGACCAGAGTTTGCTTCAATTTCACAAGGTCTTATCTGTCAGCCTTTGACATTTCCATAATGTCACTGTAGCCAGAATGGGGTAGTTGACTGAGCAACCGTTTAATCTTATTAGCATCAACAAACTCTTGTACTTCACATGCATACTCAAATGCAGTTAACCAATCCATCGTGTCATTCTTGTCATCATATATAATAAGCAGAACTTTTAGAAACCTTGAATGAGAGCAGCCAGACCCATTACCAGATCCTCTAGAGGAGCCATTGGCAGCTTGTAACTTGGCAAGCTCCAACTGGTGATCCATGTCCTTCTGTTTCTCTGCTTTCTCCAGTTCTAGCTTAGCCATGCAGAATTCAAGCTCCTTCTGCTTAAACCGCAGCTCTTGTCTTTTGAATTCCAGCATGGCCTCAGCCTCAGTGCCAGCAAAAGAAGTATGGGACTCTACATCATCCCTATCATCATCATTCTCCTCTATGATGGTAGCAAGAGTCCTTTCAGCACTGTTACTGGGAGCAGCCCCAGCACCTTCTGCACTGTCATACGAGGGAAAGCTGTGATTTGGCTTTCCTGACATTGCATGATCTTCTGGATCATTTCATCTTTTGTGCCAGAGGCTGACAAGCCTCTTTCTGGACCGATCTTCCTTAGCGTTTCAGATTTGGAAGCACTTAAAGTTATATTTGCAATTGCTTCCATTCTATATTGAGGCAGGTGGCTTACAGGTACATTTAAACTAAGGTCACCGAGTTTCTTGTTTAAGTGTAACCTGGATATTTCACCAGTGCAAAACACTGGGTGCCTCTGATCTTATCCCACAGCTGTACACCAATTTGTTAAAATGGATTTCTAAACTCTGACCTGGTGTGCAGACATGTAGGAGGCCACCCTAGTTTACTGGAACCTTCTAACAAACCAGTCCAATCTACGGTAGCTTGGCAGTCAGTCAAGTCTAAGTCTCGGGGGTTCGGGGGAGAGTGATCGGAAGCTCACAATATGCACACACACTAAAACTCTGCAAAATACTCTTAGACAAGTTTTTAACAAACATATATTTATTATAGGCCTTATAAATGACACGAATAAACCGCAGTAATGATAAACAGTTACTACACGCTCCTTACACTATTTACCATACATACAAATGTATTTTACCTAATGCAGATATGGGGGAGGACACAACCACAACCTGCGACAGTAGAGGCAAGCTAACACAAATATTGCTTTGGGCAGTTCTTCAGAGTCAATCCCTAACTTATGCAGTCCAGCCCTACGATGTGGGGATCCTTATACTCAAAAGTACAGCAGTGCATTAACCACTCATGGTCAAGCGTAAAAGCGAAAGCGTGTCCTCTTCAGGGAGATGTAGCAGTTCAGGAAAGGACTTGAGGTGATGAACAGTGTCCTATTATTCAGGAGGGTCTACCCTTGCAGGTTGAGCGACATTTGAGTTTTGGGAATAGCCTAGCCCAGCTAAGGTGAATATCTTTTCAGAGATTCTTGTGTGTAAAGAACAATGGCTGTGCCAGGGGGCCTCCGGTAAGGGATGCAAGTACTCAGTGATCCTCGACACAGTCTGGGCTAAAATCTGCCAGTCTAGTCCAGGTCACTTGTAGCTTAAACCCCTCCAGTTACATGCCATTCCGGCTATCAGCAGCTGCAGGACGGGACAGTCGTCCGCAGCGGGACAGTAGCATTTTCTCAGCTCTCGATGAAGAAAGGAAGACAGTTCCCATGCAGCACGTCTCAGGGCACAGGGTGGGCAGGTGTGCAAAGCTCCTACAACAACCACCACTACAGCAGGTCGACACAGGGAGTGCAAATGCTTGAAGGGTGGCGCACTCTCATAAATTGCAACCCAGAGGAGCTAGCACTACGAGTTTTGGCCGGAGAGTGCCCAGGCCCACAAGTTAGCGATTCCCAAAGTCTTGAGTGTCAACTCAGGACAGCGGCACTCCTATACGATACTCCAGGTTTGTGCTGGTCAGTTCACAGGATGGCCCACAAACCCTTCCAAAGAGGCTCTTTTCGAGGGTAAGCAGTAGGTGCAGAGAGTAGTTGGTCCCACTACTCCAAACGGTTGAAGCGCCCTTGCAGGCCTTCTGTGATCAATACAAAAGCAGGGATCCAACAGGACAACAGTTGGGTCAGGGTGCCAAACCTTCCAGCACGTCTCTGGCGGTACCACTGGTTTGCTCTTTTGTTCCAGGATACTTGGCTCCCTCTGTAGTTTGGTGATAACTTCCGTTGATTGACCTGGAATGGATGCAGAACCCCTTCTCTTATCCAAGATTCGTTTCACGCTCAAATCTGGAAGAGCTGCTCTCTTGCATTCACGCTGGTGTGGGCCAATCACAGCCCACAGTGGTTCCAGTCATTCAGGCATACAAGACATACTGGCACCAGAAGTGTGGGTTGGGACTAGACAGTCCCATCCCTCTTCCTGGGCACTAGCACACATGACATGCAGGAGCGTGTGAAAGATGCGGTTTTTGTGGGAGGCTGCTTACCCAAATAAGGAATACTCGGGTCACTCGACCTGGGGGAAGGCAGTGTGACAAAATGGCCAAAGGACAGAACAAAACACTTTGTGGCATGGCCATTTTCGGCACTGGCCACAGTCTTGAGCTAATCGTGGTAAATGTGTTTTGGTTCAATAAAAGTACAAATGCTTTAAAAGTAAACTGCTGCCACCAGCTCGTCCTAAGCACACTTGTACAATCACCAAAACATCCTTAGATGGCGACTAGGGCCATAAAACAAAATGACCCCTATGTGCAGTACTGTAAGGTACTTGGCACATAGATAAAATGTTACCAAGAAATGGCAACCTAGACTATGGAAAACATAGTTTCGCAGTACTGATAGCCTGAAGGACGTGTCAGTTTCCTCATAACAGATGAGAAAAAGCCCAGAGGAGTGCAGCTGAAGGCTGTGCTCCACAGGAAAAAGTCAGGTTTTCTAAGCCGAACAGAAGCAAAAAGTTTGAGGGGTCAATAAAAGGAGGGAAAATTGCACCTAAGGGAAATATTTCCTAACACCAACAAGTCTCTCTTTTTCCCCTTGCTTTCTGTCTCTTGGTTACTCTCCTATTCTGCTTGTCTCTTTTCCTATTCTCTCCTGTGGGTGCTTCACATGCCTATCTGAGATTTATATATAAATACATTCAAGGAAAAAACTTTAGTTGAAATACAGTTAAGGTGAGTAAACTTAACGTAAACAAATCCTTGAAATTCAGCACATTGGGAAACTCAGGACCGGCTAAACTCAGCGCGTTCCCATACCCACGATTAATGATGAGTATTGAGCCTATGTAAATGGTCATACTTACAAGGTGTTGCTTCTAAACACGGTTTGTTATTGTGGAGAAGGGCTGTTACAGCTTGTTGTCAAGAAGTTTCCCCAGTGTAGTTGGGCGTTCCTTAGCTCGTGGTAAACGATTGTGCTCTTTAGTCCTGATGCTCTCCAAGTTGGGTTGGAGACTGATCCGCCACTCTGTCTGTCTTCCTCTTGCTGATATAGGCTTGAGCCTCATTACTCCATCTTCTCGGTTTGAGTATGTAGTCATGGGTGAGGATTATTCCTGGTCTGTGTGGACTTGTCATTGCTGGGCTGGTTTCACAGGGTCTTTGCAGTGATGGGCCTCAGTTAACGGTTGAAAGGGTTTGCAGTGTTGGCAGTGAATCTTCTGATTAGAGGGTTCGAGTTCTGATCCAGTCCTTGGCAGAGACTGATCTGCCATTTTAGGAATGGTGTTTATACAGGGACCATATATGCCATCACGGGTGTGATGTCGTGACCTCCTACGTCTGTGAGGTATGGACTACAAAGACACGTAATTGTGAAGATCCAATACAGTAAGTATAAGGATAAACTAAGTTTAAATGCCACATATTTCTGATGCATCTTCCAAATAAAAACCGAGATGTTGCTAAGATACGAATGTGCTGGTCTGATCGTGAATGAGATATGAGACTCATCACGCGGAGCTGGGGATGGCCTTAGTTGAAGGGATAAGGCAGATGGCAAATACTAGGTTCAAACAAATGGTCCTGTGTATAACAAGATAATGATGTATACTGTGAAATCTCCGTATATGATGGAAAATGAAAGGTGAAATGCATCACACAGGACGCAAACATTGTACATCAAATATGTTAGGAGTGGGGTATTGACACTGTAATGTGTGCCATTTAAGTCAGTTTGTAAATGCAATGGCCAGATTTACCAAAAAAATCTGAAGTGGTCTAACTAGCATGTTATAGTCACCAACACTGCTCACACAATGTATGTCTGATTCAGCATGAAGGATAGCTCATCATGGTCATTTCATCCTCGTCTATGATGCTCCACCGCAATCCGTCTACTGAATGCTGTTTGACATTAAAATGTTGGATGATCCTATGAGATGATGTTCCTGTCCTGATCGTGGCACTGTGTTCAGTGAGTCGGGTGCATATTTTACAGGAAGAGTATCCAATAGGTATTCCATTGCATGGACAGTATAAGGCATAACCACATTCCTCCTGTTGCAGATGGAATGGAATATATGCTCCCATCTGATATTGGCATGAATGAAACATATAGTAATACTAGTAGAGTCATATGTAATGCAGTGGCCACAGGGGAAATGTCCCCAGATCTGTGGTAATCCCCCACAGTTCAGTCAGTGTTTGTTCCCGTGGTTACAAATATGTTTTAACCAATTTTGGTGCAATTTCTTCCTTTTCTTAAATGCAAAGAGGGAACTTTGTTTCTATCTGTGAATTCTGATGAATTATATTCCATTTTTTCTTAATGGCAGGCACCTCTTAATAGATTACTGTGGGGACAGTGCTTCATGACACATGTGATCTTGTCTGACTGATCTTTTCTTTCCTTCCCCTGGAGAAGGACCTCTGTGTGTGTTGTTCGCTCTCTTGCATGCATCTCTGACAATTCTTTTAGAGTATCCTCTCTCACGTCATTTACACTGGAGTTTCCTTTCACTGTGCAGCCCATCTGAGTGGTGCAATTGTGTCTATGTCTTAGGAACTATCCATACAGTAGGGATTGTCATAGGTTTTGGTCTTAAATACATTGCTGTAGGCACTGTCAGTCACCTTTTAGAGTATTACTTTGTTAAGGAGCTCAGAAAGTATGTTAGTAGTTTTTCATCTCTGGATGTGTCCAGTCCTCCTTATTCAAGATGTTCCCTCTTTGCGTCTCTGCCACAGCCAGCAGGAAGAGGCGGCTTATGGCTGGGGGGTGTGCATCTCTAGCCCCATCATTCCATATCAAGGAGAGTGCCAGTAAGCTCATCTGTGATCCCCCTCCTTCCTCCCATGAGAGATTCCAGTCTCCCACAGGCAAGGACAGAGGCGCTGGTGGAAGGGGAGGATTCCTCCTGAAGACCAGATTTGGTGAAGGAGGGACTTTTTACACAACAATTTGGTGTCCTATTTCTCAGGATCCATGGGTTCTGCAGACTGTACGAGGGTGCATACTGGAATTTGCAACTCTACCATCGCAGCCAGTGTGAAGAGGGCAGACATTTTCTCAAGAGAGCCACTGATTGAGCACCCAAGAGGTCAGTGAACTCTTGCTGAAGAGGGCGATAGAGAAAAACATGCCTTCACCCTCGTGGGGCACTGAGCAACACATTTCTTGTGAAGAAAAGGGACAAGGGGTTCTAACTAGTTGACAGTCTCAGTGAAATACATAGGATTGCCTTGTCTCTGCACTTCCAACTAGACTAAGATATGATATGGCATTTATTACGGTCCTGTACACAAGTGTTTCAAGGCGCGAATCAGTTTGTGAGGTTCGCCATTGGATGCGGATCTCAAGGTACCAAATGTTTCAACAGCAGAGGTGTTTCCTGCATTTCAATGATATAGACAGTTTATCATTTCACTTCTCTTCCTTTCGAGTTTTCCTCAGAACTTTGGGACTTCATCAAATTGTGGCAGTCCGTGGCAGCTTAAAGCAGATCCAGAGGCAACAGACTGCTGATCTATGGAGTCTCCATTCTGATCAGGGTCGACTCCACCTGGAAAGGGCAAAAGTATGTGCACCTGGCCATCGGTCTTTTACGATCACTGGGATTTGCCATTAACTGCCAGAATTCCGATCTGGCACTTTGGCAGAATATGCAATTTTGCTGGTTCTTGATAAATTGCACAGAAACATCTGTAATGGCTGTGCCTACAAACCCTTTTATCCCTCAGACTTCTGACCAGAATAATAGGTCTTCAATCCTTCCTGGCCCTTTTCACTACAGGTAAATTCAGAGGCTAAAGATCCATGCACTACATTGGGGTTTAGACTATTCCGACTGGGTCTCACTTCATACAGATGTAAGGGAAGAATTGATTCGTTGGGTTCGCTACATGGATGCCTAGTACAGAAGGGCAGTTTTTGCTTCTTGACCCACTCTAAAATTAGAGTCAGGTGCAAGTGTTAGCTCGTGGGGCACCGAGTATGCGCATGTCTTCAATGGGAGCTATCATCTCATCAGGAATACCTGTGGCATATAAGTTCATTAGAGATGCTTGTATGTTCATTTGTGGTCAGATGTTTTGCAGAAAGGTAATCTCATTGAGTCACCTGACTCCTTATGGGAAACCACACAGCTGTCTGCTATGTTAAAAAATCATCCAGGGCCCATTCCGAGCAACTTTCTCGCAAAACTGTTTTAGGACTTTTACCTACTTTATAGCATGAAAGGACAAGCAGAGTATCTTCAGTGCATGATGATATAGCAGCGGATTGGTGTCCACATCAGTGGAAGGATGCCAGTGATTGGAGGCTTCACATATATCTTTTCTCAGCCTCCAAAGCTTTTCGGGTCTTTTACAGACTGACCAAGTTGTGTCCCAGCTCAAGTCCATCTCCCTGTGTTTTTCAGCTGGAGATCGGATCCTTTTGCTGCGTCAAGAGCCTGCACCTACACAATCTGAATGACACAGGATCTAAAAGATTGTTGTTTTGTCCTCCCTATGTTTCCCCCTCCTTGTCTTGTTGCGCCAAGAAACACTTGTGTACAGCCACGTTAGAAAATGCCATATCATATCATATTATAACGTTTGGCCAGAGCAAAGGATGTCTTTTCTCAGAAATGAGGAGCAGGGTTTCACTACTGTGACAGGGTCAGCACCCTGGCCCTGTTAAGGCGTGATGGCCACTCCCTCAGTCTGGAATGGGAGATCTCGAGGGTGGAAGCCAGTGCCACTCCTACCCCAGTGGGAGAAGATGGCAGTTGGGAGGGCCCCAGTCCCTGCCCCTTCCTACAGTGCCATTATGCTTGTGCAGAGTACCACTATAAATTACCCCATACCTGTCTCGCATGATGTTGGGCAGTTTATTTCTGTTTTTTGTAGAAAACTACATGTACTGTGGGTGAAGGACAACAGAACAGCCTGTGAGAGACTCCAGTGAATTGCAGAGGAGCTCTGCACCCAAAGCAGCAACTAAATGGAGGGAAGCCACTCTGTGATACAACCAAAGAGAACCAAGTGCATAGAAGTGCATAGACAACAAGCTTGCAAACGCTTCATCAAATAAGTACAGTTACCTGTTGTAGAGCTGCGGAATGGCTACTCAGCCAGACTAATGGGACAACAAGCCTGGGAGACCCTCACATGTTCTGGTACATGAACTCATGACTTCCCAGAGGCAGGCCACCATTGCCAGGAAGACCTGTACATGAGAAAGGGGCAGGGTTTAGCCCCCCTTTTATTTCTTTTCATATTGTAGCACCTCCCGGGCATGCAGAATAGGAGTAGTTTGGCCCGGGCAAGCAGCAGGGGAGGACAGCCAATGGAGGGAAAGGTGGGGGCATAAAAGGAGACCCATGGAGCATTATTTTGCGGGTTGCTTGGATGAGGTCTGAGGAGGTAGGTGCAGACCAAGTGACGAGGTGTAAGAATGAGCACAGGAGTGTGGAGGCAGATTAGTCAAGCAATGTGCAAGATGAGGTATGCCTTGGTGAGAGGCATTGGTACTAGGAATTTAATGAGCTTGTATATGAGTGGAGTTGGAGGGGAGAGTAGGGAGTGAATGAGAATGTCTCTAGCAGAGTGAAAACAAGAGTGTGTGTGTGTGGAGTACTCGCAGTGTGGGGAGAGTAGTAGTAGTGTGGTAAGGGGATGTCAGTAGTGATGTGGAGAGGGGAGCGTAGTAGCAGTGTGGAGAGGGTAGAGGAGAATAATATTGATGAGGAAAGGGGAGAGAAGAGTAGTAGTGATTTACTTGGAGAATTGAGTTAGACCATAGCGAGGGGAACATTGGAGAGATAGAGGAGGAAGAGCCAGTGAGAGAGAAAAGAGATGGTGGGTGGAGTAGGAGGAAGAGGAAGTGAGACTGTAGAGAGATATAGGGGGAGCAGCATCAGAGCAAGGGAGGATAAGATAGAATGGGACTTGCGTGTCTGGTAGGCGCAAACCTTCAATCACATCATTGGGATATTTTTGAGTAGGAACCCCTGTTCCATTCCATGAAGTAGTCTAAATAGATAAGGAGTTTGCCTTTAGGCCATCATGTTACAGCAGATAGCATTTAGATAGTAGGGGTAAAATGTCTATAGTACCAGCCTGCGGTTTAGGAACACCCGGGTTAGGGAAGGATTGTACATACCTAGACAAGAGAGAGATGGAGAGCATTTTTTAGCCCTTTTATATGAATCAAAATAAAAACCTTTGAATTGTGTCTGGAGTTGGTGTGTTCTTAAAGTCATCAGTGACACTACTCATCCCCCCTTTGCCATGATCACCCTTACTCTGTTACATATGGAACTGCAGGGAATAATGCTGACACTAGTACCTCCATTTTGGCCAGCTCATGCCTGCTACCCAGTGTCTCAGCAGCTGACTGTGGTAGTCACTGTATAATTGCCCCTCTCACAAGCAATCTGCTAGACCCCTACGCTGCTTTCAATTTAGGGTTTTAGCGGGTTTTCTTCATTTGCTTGCTTAGAAGAGTTCACTGAACGATGGTCTTTGATGGACTTTCATCAGAGACTTTGAATTTTATATTTAGTTTTATTTATAGAGCGCTTTACGCCAAGACACTGTACAATAATAGGAGCAGTGGAATAAATAAGAAAAAAACAATTTGAACAATGAGGTTACATTAGGCAGCCAAGTAAAGTACGAATTACTTTAGTTGCGAATGGAACAGCTGAAGTGAAGAAGAACGAATAGAAACAGGAAGAGTGTTCCAATGTATAGGGTACTGGGCACTGCGCGAAAAAGATAGGAGGAAGTCCAATTGAGAGTGGAGGAGACAGGTCTGAGAGTAAAGGGAAATGAGGTAGGAAATGTAAGGCGGAGCGAGACCATGAGGACACTTAAAGACCATGCAACGTACCTGAAAATGATGGCAGGATTCAAATGAGTGCCTTCATAGAAAGAGAAAGGAAGCAGAACAGAAGATTGAGAAGGGTGTTACAAGAGGATACAAATTGAGAAATTATAGCTAAAGAGGTGAAAGTTGATAGGAAAAGAGGCCTGTAAGCATAGCAGAACAATAGAAGAGTTGAGTGAATACAAAAGCAGAGATAAGCATTTTGGTTGAAGTGGAGGAAAGTAGAGGGGGGATTTTGCGAATGTTAAGCAATCAGAACCGGCAGATATGAGAAATATTGGAGAAATCAAAGGTGAAGGTAAGAGATGAATCGAAGATGACACCACGATTGTGATCAGTGAGACAAAAGGAGAGGTGAACCGGTGGGAAGAAAAGAGAAGGAGGGGAAAGGGAGGGGCAAATAGAAGAAGAGGAGAACAATGAGTGCTTCATTCTTGTAAGGATTTCGTTGGAGGTAGCTAGAGTGCATCCTAGTTTGGATGTTAAGAAGACAGGTGGTGAGAGAAGACTGACAGTTGTCAGAGAAATCAGAGAGGTGACAAAGAATTGAGAGTCATTAGCATAAAAATGTAATGAAAAGCCAAATTTGGCTTTGATGGCAGAAAGGGGAGAAATGTAGGGAGAAAAGAGGAGGGGACAGGGGACAGAGCCTTTATGGATGCTGAATTTGAGGGGATAAGAAAAAGAGCGGGTGCCAGCCAGAGAGACTGAGAAAGTGGGATCAGATAGGTAAGAGGAGAACCAGTGGATAACAGAGTTAGAAAGGCCCATGTGCAAGAGTTTATTAAGATGATTGGGGGAATCGAACATATCAAAGGCAGATGAGTGGTCAAGAAGCATCAGAATGGAAAAAGGCTTGCCATGACAGGCTATTAGCAGATTGTTGGTGACATAGAGCAAAGTGGTTTCGTCGAGTGCTCAGGGCAGCCACCAGATTGGTGCAGATGAAAGAGAGTGTGTTTATCAAGATATACAGAAACCTGAGAATAGACTGCATTCTCTAGAGGTTCTGATAGAAAGTGGAGAAGAGAGACAAGCTGAAAATTAGAGGGAAGAGGGGGATGAAGTGAGGGCTTTTTCAGAATAGGAAGAATGGTAGCGTAATAAAAGTGTGAAGGGGAGGTAGAAAAAAACAAATAGGCGAGCTAAAGTGGGCACTGAGGAAAGTGATGAGAAGAGGAAAGCCTTTGGGGATGGCAGGAGAAGGTAAAGGGACAGCAGGGGAGGCAGTGGGATGGGTATGGGTAAGAAAACATGCACTTTTGTAATCGACTAGGGGCAAGAAAGAAGATAAAAGCTGGGAAGTAGAAAGCGGTAAAAGGATTACAGGGTGAGGTCAGAAGGAAGGGGGATATAGGAGCATAATTGGAGAACTTTACTGGAGAATAAGTTGGTGAGTTTAGCTGAGGAAAGAGTGGAGGACATAGCAGGATCAGGAGAGGGAGAAGTGATGGTCTACAAGTTAAAAAAAGACTATGGGCCTCATTACACGGATGGCGGTGAACCATGGCGCTATTAGCACCATGGTTCATGCCGGTAAAATACCGGCACCGCCTTGGTGAAAGGGGAATTACCGCCCTATTCCAAGGTTGGCGGGGCAGTAATTCCCCCTTCCCCATTCCCATTTTTGCCCCGTAGGGCTCTCTGGGAATGGGGAAGGCGCTAATTACGGTACCGCAAATTGCGGTACCGTAATTAGCTCCCTGGTCCCTTTGCGGGTTGGTTTTTACCGCCTGCAAAAAGCAGGCGTTAAATTCCCCAACCCGCAAAGGGACCTCGTAGTAAGGCGGTAAGGATTTACCGGTACCGGTAAAATACCGGTACCGGTAAACCCTTACCGCCATCTGTGTAATGAGGCCCAATGGGTAATGAGTGAGTAAGACATGATATTAGAAAAACAGTGCTTATTTGCAGCAAAATGGGCAGAGTCAAATACAAGAGTAAAAGGTAGTCAGAATATGAGATTTTTTTTTGACACTGCAAAGTGGGCAGTTGAACATAGAGAACGGATATGATGAATAAATCAAGGTTGGAAAGGTTTGTGGGTTGGGGAAAAGGGCAGGCAGGGTAAAGGGAATCAAGAGTGAAAGTAAGCATAGAATATAGGAGATCAAGGGAGTTATGGGGGGCTATTGGAGAGAAGGAGGAGAGAAGGTAAGACACAAGTCAATGAACAGAGGAAGTAAGGAGAATCAAAAGAATTGAGATTACGACAGGTATAAACAGGTGAGTGGTGGATATAGAAGAAGGAGAGGGAGGTAAGTAGGAGAAGAGGTGAAAATAAGATCCAGGAGGACCCTTAGTTCTGAGAAGGAGGAGATGAGCATTGAATAATATCGGATGATTGGTAGAGAGGAAACAAAAGAGCAGGAAGAATGAATATCAGATAGGTGGAGTTTGAAATCGCCAAGTATAACTAAAGGAAATGAGAGTGGATGTAATGAGGAGAGAAGGGAGTCCAGATGATCAAGGAAAGAGTATATAGAGCTAGGGGGCAGTAGATAATGAGAAAGGACATAGGGAGAATGCAGTAACGTTTTGTTCAAATGAGAGAAATGAAGGAGAAAAGGATAAGAGAGGGGGGGGATAAAGGAGGAGTGGAAGAAAATACCAGTACCACTACCAGTAATAAGAGAAGTGGGTAGATGGAGAGTACAATGAGGCAGGGGTGACAGTGTGAGCTCATGAGATTCAGATTTTAGTCAAACAGAGAAAGTTATGATTAAGGTTGAAAAAGGCGTCAAGGGGAGAATAGATTTTATTATATACAGAGCAGGAGTTGTGCAGCCCAATGTGCACAGAGGGAGGAAAAAAGTGGAGACGATCTGGATACGATCATTGGCGTTTTGAGAATGAGGGGAGTAGGTAAAATGGAACCTGAAGGGGTGTGAACCAGAATGCCTAAGTGGTGAAGAGGAAGAGTGGAAGTGTTGGGATGGAATGAGCCTACCCCACCCCCCTAGGCACTTCCAAATAAGGCAATCCCCATATGATGCAATGTAACCTACAAGGGGGGAACAGTATGCATCACAGGAAACCATATAAAGACCCTACAGCACATAGAAGTAGATGCTTAGCACTAGAAGTGCCAACTCTGCCACTCCATTTTATGTTAGGCCCAAAACAGGACAGGCTGCAGGCCCAAACTGCTCATGTTCCTAGTTCACAAGGCCCAATTTCTGCGCTACATGATGGCTCTGCTTGAGTCTTGTTCTCACGGAAGTCCATTTCCCTCTCATCCTTTTAGTGATGCGAATATTTAGTATCGCCTTTAAGAATGCACCCGGCAAAGAGCGTGAGACAGCACCAGGATCCGAGCTTTGTCCATTCATCTCCACTAACCTGCCATCAGGCCTCTAACCCGCACCCAATCATGCCAGAGCCAGCTGCCCATCACCAACGCAACCCCCACACCTTTAAATTCTTGATAAGAACTCGACCCCCAGGTCCTAACCCCCATAAAATGCTCACCACAGATCTAAAGCCTGCACAACGGAATTTCTCACTAGTAGCAACACATGTCTCCTGTAACATGAGGTATTGGGAAGGGTAAATTAAAGATCAATCCCCAGGGGGGAGTTGGTGAGTGCAGGAACTGCGGTATCAATGAAGCACTGAACGTATGGGTCAGTACAACTGTATTTTATCCTCCCCTCTCACTGGCACCCCTTTTCCTGTGCTTCCCAGGTGCCTGCCATAATGAATGAATAGTCCATTTTAGCTGTTTAGTTTAGCCAGAAACATTGTGTTTTATAGATGCCCTGATCTTCACCGCGAGGATGAGCCCAGCTGACCAACGTATATCAAGATCGACGGGGAAGATCCAGCCTATTACCTCCTGGCATCTCCTATGGAGCAGGCCCATGTGTAGGGTGCCTACAATCAGTGGCACCAACTCATCCTATATATGAATGATGATTTCTGTGTTTATAAACTCATGTTTGCGAATGTAAGACAAGAGCGCTCTGAGCAACACAGTTCTTTGCAGGCATTTGTATTCTGTGTAAGTAAACCTTGTTATCCTTGCAAAGCTACCTCCTGGCTTATTTCCCTGGTGGGTTGTATTTACTATGGCGTGTGCCTATAGAGGGACTTGCCTTCAGAAATACGACACCAATGATGGTACTGATGGAAAAGAGGGGAGTCTGCAGGAGAGCAGGAAGAAGGGCACTGAAGGCTTGTATGCCACAATATATGAGGCAAGAAGACCGAGCTGTCCCAAGAGGTTCAGACAGGCCTCAGTTGAAGATGTTCTCCGGAGTTGCCGCGGACGAGGACACCTAATGAGACTAAAGATATATAATGATGTGTCACATGACAGTTTGAGTGAGTAGCTGGGAAGGGCAGCACCAAGGTCCAATAGCCGAGGCAGGCAAGAGATCGGATGAGCGACCGACTGACCCGTTATAGCATTGTTAGATGCAAAGCCCCTTTTCCCCCTGCACTTGCGCAATCTCAATGTCATCTGGAATAGTAAGATCGTTGTCTCTGTCTTCCCTCTGTTCCCCCTCCCTTGCCTCGTCACACCATGAAACACTTGGGTATAGGCTCGTTATAAATGCCACATCATATCATGTCATAAAACTTTAATGCTGGCAGGTGAGCAGAGAAAGAGCGCTTCCTGGTAGACAGCAGTGGAAATCAAATGACTGGGTCATGTGACAGTTGGAGTGGGCGGGTGGCAGACAATGTATAGAAAACTATACCATGCTATAGAATGGTGATTATACCTAGTAGTTACAAAGGGGATTTGGAATTCTCTTAATGATACAGAGGCGATTATTATCCCACCCATTTCTTCCCCCGCTACATTTTCTCTTTCTTTGTCCAGTGGAAGAACATTCCGGCATAGCCCAGACATTCTTTTGATGACTTCTGTTTCATAGCTATGGTCCTGAGATGGATGTGTTCTCTGCTGGAATGAGCACATATTGGATTGCTGAAGACTGCCAAATGTCAGTTTTAATATAAACATGCAGCCAGTTTGCACTTATCCTTTGAACTAAAACTCGTGCAAGAAAGGGCTTTCTTTCCTCAGATAGTAAACCCTGCTGGTGAATTCCATGTGGCAGGTATGAGCACAGCTAGGAAAGAATGATCTAAAGGAAAATCTGTGAATGCATGGAACGGGCAGGGAAGCCTTAGCTTGGTTTGCAAAAACTAAGATTTCTAGATCTACGATAGATGCTATCCACCATTTATCTACTGGTGTACTCTGGAGTGGATCTCACATCAATCTTTGTGGAAATTTACATTAAATGATAAATTATGAAGAGGTAGCCAGAGAGGGCCTGATAGAATATCTTCAATCCTGTGTGAACTGCTTTCCTACTCTCAGTTACAAATAAATTGCTTGGTGATTTACTTACCTGATCAACCCCCTGTGACGAATCAACTTGCAGGGCACCAATGGTCCAGGGATGAATATCGGTTTCTAAACCATCAATGAAGCCCACACTTCTAGTACACCAGAAAGGATCCAAACAGATTGGAATACAAGTGAATTATAAGACCACCTTGTCCAGTTTTGGTAACTTGGATGTAACAGCAGGCTTATCTCTGAAAGGTCGTGGATGGTTGATTAGTTGCAACACAGCAAAAATACAATAATTACCCAATGATATGATATGATATGTAGGTTATTTATAACAAGCTTATTACCCAGAGATTTCTAAACGCGGGCATGGGGATCCAACCAGTGTTGCGCCGTGTCGTCTTGTTTCCAAGGTGAGCACGTTGCCACTGAGCTAGCCTCCCGGGACTGTCCAGTCAATGTTGTATAAAAGTATCTACCTTATTATTACTACAACAGACAGTTCTAGCAGACTACAAAATACAACCCACACTGTAAAGGAACACAGAGGACAGACAGTTTCACGAAGGAAAGGGGTGCACTCTGGATACTAACAGGGGAGTCGCTGGTAAAGTAATCAGTCATGCTGTTCAAGGTTATTTGGTTCCAGCACCAAAGGAGCAAAGGGTCGTAACTGTCTCTAGGGGCCTTCGAAACAGGGGACAGAACCACAATGTACCTGGTGCGGAAGAAGTTCTTGGTGCTCGACAATGGCGACGTGGTTCCAGGGCGCTTCGCAGCCCTTCAGAAAGTTAGTGGTGGGAGTGGGACCTTAAGGAGCGTGCATATGTAATGGATGCAATCACACAGAATAACTCCAAATCCAAATAACAGAACCAACTCAGTAAGATGGCAAAGTACTGTTTTATTAACAGTTATCTAAAACAGGGAGTTTACATTGAACATCAACGGACGTATGCTCAGGTTGTCTCAGCGATCTTTACCCAAAACAGTTTATATATCAAAAATACATCAGAGATGACATCATACTACGTGGCAATAATGAAAAAAACCTACCAAAGTCGGGATTGGCTTCAGAAACATTAGATACACAGTTTCATACTGGTTTTCAAACTATAAGGTCCTTCATTATATGGACTACTACAATTGGTTGTCATGCTTGTGCTAGGTCTGGAACATTTGGCTCACTCAGCAGCACATAAGCCCAGACCCAGGTGCAAGGAGATGGGGCATGACACTACCTCCCATCCAATTACCCCAGCATCTCTCATGACCCATTCCTTCTGCCATGAAGATTGTCTTTGAACTTGGCCTTGCAAAGTATCCTTGTCTTTAGACTACATGGGAGTGAGAGCACTTACTATCGTGTTCTGGGACTCCAAGCTCAAACTCTATTTTCATCCTTGGCTCACATGACAGGAGACCATGATTTGGTCCATTTTGCAGGTTTTAAATGCTGTAAATTAATTAAACGTGGCACTCTTGTTGTTCTTTCTTTGCACCTTAACAAGGGATGATTCATTCTCTGCATGTTCGCTCCTTTCCAGAATATATAGCTGAGCTTGGCTGCTTCAGTCTTGACTCCAGGCCAGACAACCTCGCCATGCAGCTTCATGATTTTGCTTATTCTTGCTGTGACACAGTTCCCGCTTCATAGGTCTTGGCTTACTAAATTCATTATACTGATGTTCAGCTGCTATGCAATGGTGTCTTTGCTTGCCCTATTCACTATGTATAGCCAGCTTCTATGATGACTTAGTCCACCTTGCGTTTCAGCATCTGTACAATTATTGAACAGTTGATTTTCTGCAGCACTTTGTGCATGTGTTATTGTCGTAGGTGCCTGATCCAGCGCAGAAGTAGCACAAACTCCTTCCTCCCCTTAGCAGTTTTGGCACCTGGGACTTAATGCACACAGGGCACCGCACCCACCACGGGGAAAGAGGGTTAGGGTCCACGGATTGGATGGGTACGGGGTAGTAGGATCACCGGGTAGAGGTTGAGGAAGAAGTTATGGATAGGTAGAGGGCTTGGGGGAAAGCATGTTCCCGGTCTCTTGTTGTTGGTTGGTTGGTTACACTGAGGCACCTTCTAAACAACACTTTCATGCATACACACAGAATAACTCTTAGGTGTTCACACTCAGTTTTGCTGCATTGAGTAAGAGTAGGTGCTGGGCTTCTTGACACAGATTCAGAAGCTTGCACTCCAAGACATTTAATTCAACGTCTTCACCATTGTTTGACACTTACTTCAGTGTCTGCTACACAGGACGACATGGGCACCTACTGCAGTGCTTTCTGCTTAAACTCACAACCTAGAACTTGTTACACATTGGGCATGGGCACTGACTGTAAAGCCCCCTACTCAAACTACATAGCATGTGCTGGTAACAAGGAACATATATGCACAAGTGTCTGGTTTTGTACTGGCCCAGCGCCAGGCAGTCAATTACACAATGCAGATCGTAAGTACAAAGAAACTATAAGGAACTTAGCTTTGGTGATTGTCTGAAGTCCGGTTTTGTCTCTGGCCCCCAGCGGTGGCTTGGAAACCGTGAGCTGCGTCTGCCAAATGAAAAAGTATTAGTGCGCGTGTTTTAAAATGACGCGATTTCAACAATGATCAACTTGCACACATTCTGCCATGCTATTTGTAACATGCGGTATTCCCCGCGCATGATGCCCAAAATGCGCCTTAGGGCTTCCTTAGTGTCGGGTGCCTCCTGGGCCTCAACCCCCGTGCTGTCATGCAGTTAGTAGTTCTGGAACTGCGTATGCGAGTCTATGTTCCATGCAGGGAAAAGATAAGTACTTAGCTTTTGTGCCGCGGGCCGCAGTGAACAGATCTGGGCGAGGGATGGCCCCGCGTAGGAGTTTGGCTTCTCGGAGCTCTGGTAAATGCGTCCACCCATGAGGAAGTCGAGCGCAAACAGAGTTTTGTTGTCTGCGCATGTACGTTCCCGTCTCGCGCATGCGCAGTAGCTTGGGCGTTGTCCGTGTGGTTTTCAGGCCCTGAGTGCCTGTTCCTGGATGTGCTGCTGCCAGGGCTGCTGGGGATTGTATTCCTGGAGCTGTTACATGCTCCTGATGCTGTGTTCATCCAGCAGATGCCATTCTTACCCAGCTGATGTTTCTACAAGAGGGACAGAGATGGCATCTGTTGGATAAATAGGTCCCCATACAGGTGACTGCCACACTAGGTCCCTGCTGTGCCCTGACAGTTATCTCCTTTTTTGTATTTAAAAGTTGACTTTATTCTTTACTTCGTCATTAGTCTCTTTAGGATCTATACATCTTCAGCCAGTATCTCGGGACGTTGTACATACTCTTGACGTCACTAACTTTGCTCTTTCTCATATTGCTTCAGGGAGTGCCTCCCTTAAGTTGTCGTCACTTCGGGCATACATTCGGTAGGGTTCTCTTAATGGGTATCTTGTCTTGAATAAATGCTTTGGTATTGGCACAATGGCTCATGTCAAACACGGCACAATCTCAGGTGTCCAACATATGGGAGGAAGTGGGGCAGGATTTCCTGCAAAGGCATGCAGCTGCTCCTCTACAGAAGACAGCTGCGGGTACCAGGAAGTTCGGCAAGCGAGGCTGGATGGACATCTGCAGGCTGTCCGACGCGGCGGCTCGGGCCAATCATTTTTGTCTTTTTGCTGGTTGGCGGATCTGGAATGCTGGTCGAGGTGGCTCGGATGGCTCTTGTGACTGCAGCGTGACAACAGTCAGCGGTGCAGCCGGATGCAGTTCAAGGACTTGACTGTGGATGATGCTTGTGTGCCACTCCTCCTAGCTTCTTTGCAGGGCTTGTGTCCTTTCAAGGTGGATGGGCCAAAGTTCAGGAGATTGATTGTAGGCAACAGCCTTGTCCTTTGTCCAGCGACTCTCTGGCACTTCCCAGCTAAGAAGCTTGCTGACAGAACTGAGCAGGGCATGCTGTGTGCTCGTTGGTACCGGTTCTGGAGCTGCTGGATGGGTCCTCTGAGTCTGGTATTTCCCTCTGTTCTCTGTGAGATGTTTAGGGGAGGGGTCTTGCTTGCCTCTTGGAACTCCAGGCCTTCCTTCACTGGTGGATGATGTAAGGTACACTGTACCTTCAGCTCGGGACCAAATGAGTCCTTCTTCTTACTCCTTTCAAAGTCATCTGATGATCTGCTAAGTGAGGGGTTCAGCCCTCTATTAAAAATGAACCAATCCTGCGTCCGCACCAACAATCCTATGTTATGCATGCGGTCAGGATCTGAAGGCTCTGCAACAGGACAGACAAGGGGTGACAACATATACCTAAGTCCCACCCACCTCCATGTCTGCTGTAGATCAAGGTGTCTCTCTGGTTAACTGAATCCTCTGTGACTATTGATTAAAGTGCAGGTTTCCCTTGAAGTCTGTGCTGGGAGCAGACTTCCTGTCTCTCCCCAAATCACATACTGCTCCTGTCTGAAAGGGGTCAGCTCTGCAGGGGTTTGCCTGGGTAAATATTGGACCCAGACATGCATTTCACTGCCTTTCATACAGAGGGATGGGAACTAGCTTCAAGTTGACACATTGCATACCAAAGGGGTGTTAGCCCTGCCTTCCTGTTGTCTGTTCGGCAACCAAGCCCCTCCTCTAGGCTTGCCTTATGTATCTCGTTAGTATGCACTGACACCAGCCGAATGACAAAAGGAATGCAGGTCCATGGAGCCTTTGATATTTAAATTAGGCTGACTAAGGCTGGGGGAAGGTGTGCTTTTCCTCCTTCTTGAGATGCTTTGATGTATCAGGGTTGTCACATTCCAGTTGAATATGACAGGGGAAGACAGCGCCTGTAGGCTGTGTCTTCCCGGAGTACACGTGACTATACGTTTTGTGCAGAAAGCAGATGACATGTGCGCAGAATGGCATCGCACATTTCTCTAAGGTTAGTCTCCCATCATTCTTTTTCATTATTAAAAATGTTTAAAAAGCACGCGAGAACACTCTCCCCATGCGGATGGTCGAATTGCTCTCCATGTGGTTAGCTAATGGCCCTGACTGTCCTGCTTTAGAAATATGCAATCATTTGGCTATTCCTCTCCTCCCTGATGTACTTGCATTTTTATACCACATTCATATCATGTCTGAATATCTAAGATCATGATAACAAGCCAATGCATTCTTGAGGCTAAGGCTGGATAAAAACACCAGAGAATTGGCCAATATCTATGTTAAATGCATAGTTTAAATTATATGCACATTTTTTTTCAAGCAGCTGGACAAAGTCATCTACTTAGCGCTACCACAATCAAGGCAGACTTTATGCCATAGAACTGGTCTACAAGATTTGGCCTAATTGCCAATATCAAATGCGTATTCAAGAGTAAAACAATGCATCAATGTGGGATGTATTCTGAGTGTCAGTCTCAATATAACTAAGGCGTAATAAAAAGTATGGAGGCAACTACCTCAGGCAGTGGATTGTGTAGCTGCTAAAAGTGGGAAAAGATGGTGAAATCAGTGTGTAACATTAACCTGGAAGAAGCTGAGGTTGCCGAACAGGTGGCTATCTAACCTAAGGGTATCGCTGGGTGGCACAAATGAAAAGAGATAGGCATTTCTCATCCATATTACCACAAGGGCAGAGTCTCTTTTTGCGCAAGCACTGGATCTAATGTTCTAGACTGCCCTTGTGGGTGGGTCCTGACGGTTATGGCAAAGGTAACCTGGCCACTATGAAAGGTACAGTGAGCTAAATCGGGTTTGTAGATCCTCCTGAGTTGGAAGCTTCTGAGAAAACAGTTTTTTTGGCCTTGTTCATTGTCAGTAGGGGTCTCCAATAATTTTGGCAAAACTGGTACAACCATAGTTTACCCAGTTTAGTTTGTCATTACCAATTCTTTATTAGAGTAGGAGTGGAATCAGTAATTTTCATATGGTATGCTATAATAAGTTAAGACTATCAGTTACCGGACTTGTACTACCAAATGCCCCTCAAAGAAACTCCACTATTTCTATCACATACAAGGGTTAGACTAGCCATCCGGTGATAAAGATGCAGTTACATAATTGGGAAAACCGGTTCCTGATCACAGTTCTTAAGCCACGCCAAGAACTGATCGTCCCCACCATGGGACTTTCTCGTTCTTAATTATATGTGGATTTGGAGTTTCGAGGTGAGAAACAAAACAAAAATCATCAATTAACTTCAGTACTAATTCCAGTATCTCCTCGGTTCTACACAGGAGAATAAAACAGAGACTATTTGGTATATATCGTTCAGCAAAATAAGCGACAATGAAGATCCCGCTGCAATAGGAAAAAGGGCAGCTCAATTGGGAGATGACTTTCTGCAGAGTTGCATGGATGCTGTTCACAAGCCTTGCTGATTCATCCACTCAGCAAAGCTGATGGTGCATCAGTCAACCTCCTCCATAGCCGCGCCTTAAGAAGGGGGAGGGACGGTGCTTGTCTCATATCTGGGCTGATGCCTGCTGCTCACAGTCACCTCTTTTCACATGCCCAGGTCTGAATGACTATTGGACCAAGGCGGTGAACCTTATTAGCTCATGCTTAGGACTTGAGCTGAAGGTGCATCCAAGAAAAAGCCCAAAGAATGCACGTGGGATCAGCAGACATTTTTATTCACATCAGGCCAAAATCCCTGCACCGCCTTTCAAAATAATGTTCCAGAATAGTTTCTAAACTACTATATTTTAGCAAATCATCCACAACAGCGGTACAATCAAAAATGGCAAATGTCGCTGTTGTTTGATGTGTGGTGCAAATCTCACAAGTATCTCTAGTCCGTGGAATGTTCTGCTGTATCCCGAGAGTGTGAGGGTGTTAAAACCAAAGGGGAAAAAAAAACACCAACAGTGCAAAATCCCACGTACAACATATTTACTTAAAATGCCATAAACTGGTTAGAAAGGCACCTTAAAGTCCAGATGGTTCTGTGTCTTGTTAGAAATAATGGCCCTGCAGTAAATCCATCGGCCGGGACACAGACTGACAGCGAGGATTATGCCCTGGGGGATCCAGTGTTATATGTTAAATAGTTTTAAAAAAGTAGCTTGGAAAATGCATTCAGATGTGAGCAATCTTTACGAGTCAAGCTGTCTCTACTTATTCTCATCAGTCGTCTTAACTGTAAAACCCCAAAGTATACAGTTGAAATAAGAAAGAGCCAGTTCTTTATTTACATAAAGGGCTCATCCATTTGTAGTAAGTTTAATGGCTGGTAAGACGCCCCACAGGTGCTTTGTGGGCTCTGTAGCTCTCATTTCAAGCGTTAAGAGTTGAGTTTCATGTAATTGCGTCAGCTTGCGCACATTTCCTTGCACATGCATGCATCTATCTGAAAGCGCAGCCACGCGCATCCATCCATGAGTTCCATACCCATCATGCCACACTTCAGCATGTTAAACAGGGCATATTGATTCCGGAAATCAGCCCTATGAGTTTAGAATGTGTTGAAACTGCAGTGTTGAGATTGGGGAGGATATGTCAACCAAGAGAACACATTATCATTAGGATTCCGTATTCTAAAGCTGCCGAAGTATTTGTTATTTTTATTGATAACCTGCAATTATGTGAGACACATATAACAACTATTATAACACAAACAAGCAAAACGATTTAATTTCCATTAGAACAGAAAAAACGAAAAGACAAGATTAAAGACGTGCATTTTTAAAGAACAACTGGAAAGAAAAAAAAAGAATGTGAGACGTTTATAAAAAAAACGATGACAGAAAGCAACGGCAAATAGGAAACAGTTCAAACAATGAAACATATTATTGTGTATGGGTATCAAAGTGGCAATGTAGCAATAAAATGCCAAGTATATTGACGAATAAAATATGTCTCTCCGGTATTCATATATGTTTATTTGGACCTCACTTGCACATTATTGCTGGTTTACATTTTGACCTTTTGGCATATCATCAGTGATTTCCAGCACGCCTATCATCACCACTTTGCATTATGCCCAATCATCACATTGCTATATGCGGCCAGTTTACAAAATGCCCAATCAGCATATCATAGCTAGTGATCAGCATACCCACATTGCCCATCATTGCTAACTTTCATTAATACCCAGCAAGTGGGAGTGGACAGGGGGCGGCTTCCCAGGCAGTCCGGAGGCTCAGAATGTGGGATTTACCACACAGCATTCATTCTTCTGACTACACTGCACAGATGCATTTAGGCTCCCACGTCCACCAATCATATCATTTGCATTAGTACCCGGCACGCGCGGGGCAAAGGGAATACTGTGTGGTAATTGGCTCATTTGCGAGCCATACCACACGGTATTCCCAGTTATGCCGTGCGTGCCGGCTACTCTGTTCCTGGCGAGGGGCGTGGCAGCCCCTCAGCCAATGAGGAGGCTCAAAACAGGGCCATCCCCGCTCCGAGCCTCCCCGCGGCTGAGAGGCTGCCTTCGCCCCCCGCCGAGGACTCGGGTAAGACTTTTTTTTTATTCCCTTCCCTCCCACCGCCCCCCCAACTTACCTTCTTGTTCCTGCGTCCACAAAGGGGGAAGAGGGAAGCCTCCAGCCGTGTGGAGACTCGGAGCGGGGCCATCCTCGCTCTGCGCCTCCACACGGCTGGGGGCTTCCCTCGTCCCTCGCCGGGGACGCAGGTACGTTTTTTTTTTCTTCCCTCTCCCGCCCTCCCAACCCCACTTACCTTTTTAAATCCTTTTTCGGGAGCGGACGGGCTGGGAACATTTGTGTGCCCAGCGCGGTCCGCTCCCGATGGCCGCCATGGAAAGGGAAAACGGACTCCGTTTTCCCTTTCCATAGTGGCGGTCATTTTCTTGGTCGTTTTTTTTTTCTGTTCCGAAACGTTTCGATCAATGACATTTCTGATGTCATCTTTGATGTCCTGGGTGTTAGTGTTAGCAGTGCACGGTGTCATGGGTTTTGACCCATGTTGAATCAATAGACTGGGTAGATGTGGGGATGAGCTGTCGCCGCCCATTATTCTATCCCAGAACAAACTAAATCAATAGACTGGGTGGATGTGGGGATGAGCTATCGCCGCCCACCTTCACGCCAGAATAGGAGAACTGCGCAGTTGGCACGAGACCACTCCAAAGATACAACCTTCTTGTGGGGAATTCATTTTCTTAATCCCAAAAATGTTTGCATTACCAGTACTCACCACTATCAGAAAGCCGGCGTTTTAAAACCACCAGACTTTTGTGTAAAACTGAACAAATGAAACAAAACCAGACCAAGGAAAGACTTGCTAAGAGGTGGATACAATGTAAAACTATATTCTGAAATGACTTGAAGGGAGTAATTATTTAATGTATAGGTAAAAATTGTCAGTTTGATTTGAATGTAGAAAACTGGGAACAAAAAGTGACATTTAGCTGAAACCTGGCTTAATGAAACTGAATTCTGCCTGACAACTACCCCCGACAGGAGTTGATACTGGATCAACAGCTGTGTTCCCAGGCCTGGCTGCCAGGCCTGGCTGCATCCTGAGGTCACATGGCCCTGTTGATTAGATTACGGGTGGAGCAGCTGGGGACTACAGGGAGTTGAACAAAGGCCTGTCCTGGACTCAGGCAAATGTTATATTGGGGGCGTCGTAAAAGTGGCTTCCTCTTAGGGGAAACTGGGAGGGGCAGTGCCTCTGCTAGCAGCTGTGCTTGGGGGAAGTGGATAAACCAGTTATTCCACCCTGTGATGTGGGAAGCACACCCCTTTTTGACCAGGGCATAATTTTAAAAAGATAGATAACTCAAAGTGCGGACTTGTCAGAATTATATAAGTAATATCATTATTTTTGTGATTTTTCTGTGAACATTTTGAGATGCGTTAGGACCCTGTGGTGTATTCTGGGGGGTTGCTAGCGGAAAATAGGGTTTCACTCCAAATGTCTGCATGTTAAAAATCTGACACTTCATCAATTAATGTCCATACTCCTTGCGCACATGTGTGTAATTTTGGGTAAATGTCCGATATTGCAAAACCAGTTAAAAAGCGCAAAATGTCGTCATTTTTGAATGCAAGCCCCCAGGAAGATCAGAGGCGGACAAGCATGGACCATAAGGGATATATAATGTGCACATGTAATTTCAACAAATTGTATATCTGGGAAGGATGTATTTGAATCAAATATAGATTTGTTGGCAAACTGACCAGGGGAGGATCCTCTGACCCATAAAACCTACAGCATCACTCTGACTCACATTTCCTTCCCCCAATCATGGGAGAGGAAAGAATTGGGCCAATGACAAGTAGAGAGGGGCAGGCTTAGCTAGGCCCAGGCACACACCCATTTTCAAAACACATAAAAAGAGACTGCTGGGGCAGGTAGAGACATTCAAATCCAGTTGCTGAGGAGCGTTTTGCCGGACCACACAACATCCAGAAGATACCAGTTCCAGACTGACTCCAGCTACATACTCCAGAACCTAGAACTTATACTTTAGAACCTAAATCAGAGGCCTAAAACCACAAGCTGAGTTCTCTGCAGCAGGCCTCAAATCACTGCAAGCTACTCACAGCCGGGTGAGCTGCTTGAATCCCTTGCCAAGAACTTTTGCCAGGACCAGTGCAGAGATCCAGGAGCCGTGGAGAGATCGCTGTATCCGGACAGACCAGACCAGAGATCCAGAATGACCCAGACCGCTGTGAGCAGAACCAGAGAGCTGACCCAGATCACTGTGAAGTGCCGAGACCAGAACCGGAGTCCAGTCCAAAACCTGACCAGATCCGTGGCAAGGCCTATTTCAAATTTATATTGTGAGTACCTAGCAGAACTGTGCAGAGCCAATCTCTTAGTTAAAATAATCTAATCCAAACTATTTGATCCTAAGTAGAACAGCCTCCTAGAAATCGTGTCATCTTTATTAAATCATTCATATCTCTGGAACCGTTTGTCCTAAGAACTTGGTTCAACTTTCCTCTGAAAGCTTAGAACCTAGAACCGACTTGCTACTCCTTATACTTTTGCCGTAATCTCGATTCACGCACTCGCAAATTTTACCACGATTTGCGATTTTGGCTCAATTTCTCCACTTGTCAAGATAGCAGCTCCATTCTTTCTTTTGTTAAAATCCGTTTGCAACCTGGTAATAACTCATAGAGCATTGCTAAAGTGAGCCTGAGCTCATCCCAAGTATCTCTCACTCACCCTGAACCTCCTAAAGGGAATTAAAAACATTTTCAGCATATTTCTCACTTCATTGCCACCACATTCAAAGCACTTGGCTCATACCTGATTTCTCTAAGTTGCTGGGGGGGAATTGAACTGAATTATATTTGATTGCATTCCTGAGAACTGTGTGCTCCTCTTTCCATCTACTTCCATGTCTTACATTGCATAGGGGAGGGGGGTGAATTGCCAGAGAAAAAGTGATTATATTATCTTTTGCTAAAATCATCTCAAGTATTTCTGTACTGCATTTTATTCCTCATTGCTTTTCCCTTGAAATCATAAAAGTATTTTGCTACTTGATCCATCCTATACTAACTCCTCATTGATTATAAAGAAGTGTGCTAGTGTCAGATTACCCATTGTTGATTAACATTATATTTATAAGGGCGATATCGATTATTAATTTATTATAAAAGCGTGGTATCTATATTTTGTCTTATTTCTCAAATAAACCGTTTAAACTTGCAAAACAGAACTACATCTTGGCTCAGTGGGGTCAGGGGGATTCTAAGAGAGGGGTATTATATAGGGGTAGTCATCCAGAACTCATGAACTGGACATAAAGATATATCAATAAGGGTTTCCATTCAGTATCCCAGACTAGGCATTGACTTAGCTGTAGTGTTGAATTGAATCCTCTTACAAATGTGGCGCGAGTTATGGTTGCTTATCTTACCATAACTGCCGAATTAAAGGGGTTTTTCGGTTTTACTTTGAACCATAACGTCCCTTTAACAAAGTTTTGTCACTGAATTTCATAGGTTTTTAGTAGCGCAACTTAACCATAACATCCCTTTAACAAAGTTTTTTCACTGAATTTCATAGGTTTTTCGTAGCGCAACTTAACCATAACGTCCCTTTAACAAAGTTTTTTCACTGAATTTCATAGGTTTTTAGTCGCACAACTTAACCATAATATCCCTGACTTCATATACATGTAACATAGAACATACTGAACCCCCACGTAGTGATTTTGATGTCCGCGGACTACCGCCATGTCCGCGGACATACCGAGAAACTGAGCGTGGTGAATATAAATATAAATAGTGTGCCCCATTTCCCCTTTGAAGTTGGCTCTGAAAAGAGCGTTTTTTTTGTTTTTTTACAGATGCTTGACAGACACCTGTTATTTTGTATTTTTTTTCTTGTTTTTTTTTCTTACTTTACTCCTAAAATCTTCACATAACCTTCTCCAAAGCAACCCTTACATTCCAAAATAGAAAGGCATTTCCCATAAAAGATAAAGAGATGCCATCTTCTTTAAAATGAACAGTATTACTGGCATCAATATTCTCATTATTACAGAAGAACATACCAGCTCTAAGCATGAAGGCACACATGCCTCGGTTGATGACACACCTAGCAATGTTTTGCTGAGGACAAAAAACTGAACTATTGTCCCATATTGCCCTAGGTAGTAATCCAGGAAAAATTACTTTCGCATTTGGAAGGATCTTCATTACGGCTTGAACCAAGCGTTCCAAATCAGCCAACAAAGTAGGGGCACTGACGTTGCCCAAATGGAAAGCACCATAGTGCAAAACTACCACATGCAGACTGTTCATCGTGGCCATATCCTCACAAACTTGTACAATTCCCTGTACATTGCAATCGGGCACAGTGCTCCACACCACCTCCACTCCTTTCACATCAAAGTTCTTTTCAACATGCCTGCATCGAGCGTACTGTTGGAAACCATGCACAAACATATCTCCAAGCACCAACACCCTGACCTTCTCTACTTCTGCCATCTTCACCACACACAGTCTCTTTCAACACAAATCCACAACCTCGACATCTGATTGGCTAATCCGTACAGTCTTCTTTCCATGTTGGATTTGCTGGAAAACCCCGGATGTAGCACGCCATGTCCACGGACAGCCGCGGTGTCCGCGGACCGCGTATCTCTTCGACACCCCTTCCACTTTATTCTCTGTGCCATTCCCTCATTGCATACAGCTAAGCAGTCACACAATACGAAGAACGTCCTCAGAACACCCCCATTTTGTTTATTTTCGAACATTTCAGGACAATTATCATTTCTTTATTCAACATATTAACATTACAAATATTATACTTTCATCTTGTACACTGCACACAATGCTATGTTTCTCCATTAGTAGCTCAGTATACTAGATAGAACCCCATAATACAATGGTATTTATATCAATGCATCGTTCAAAGCACTAATTACGGTATGATATTTATTGCAATGATCCTTGACACAAATTTCATGAAAAGTAAATGCACATGTGATGTCATCAGTGATGTCATCAATGACATTTGCGATGTCATCTTTGATGTCCTGGGTGTTAGTCTTAGCAGTGCACGGTGGTGGCGCGAGTTATGGTTGCTTAGCTTACCACAACTGGCGAATTTCAGGGGGTTTTCGGCTTTACTTGGAACCATAACGTCCCTTAAACAAGCTTTTTTTATTAGCACGCAAACAAAATACAAAGATGTAGTGTAAACAGCAAGTTCTCACAGATGGCTTTACACAGAATGTTGCAAAGTAAATATTTATGCTTGTTCACAGTGAAGGTCAGCTGCTTCCATTTTTTTCTCGCGGCCGGGAGAGGCCCACGACTCCCAGTATAAGGTTCTATTTTTTTTTTACCTTGACAGACAGAGATTGTGCTGAAAGACTTCTTTTGAAGAAGTGTAGCAAAAACGTAAGACACGATAAAGATGACATTTCTGAAATGAAACCGCTTTTGTATATTATATCACTTTGAGAAAGATCGTTGGCACACGCAGAGTCGTATTTTGGGACTGCACTACACTTGGACAATGGAAAATGCGATTATAATGTAAGTAACCCTTTAGATTATTTTATACCGGAATATAATAACAATAGCGTGGCATTAAAGCTCGGTCAAGTTGTACTTGTTCGTTCAATGTGGCATATTGTTTTCTACCGCGCACTATCACCACCGAATTGATTCCCTGTCATTTAGAGGGCTCTGAAAAAGGCAGATGACACAGGGTGGGTTAATAAAAATAATTTAACTTGTCTGTAGCCGGTCAAGTGCTCTACTCGCTGTGCCACTTCACTGTAGCCAGTCAAGTGGCACAGCGAGTAGAGCGCTCGCTTTGACATCGCGCAGGTTCGAATGCCGCACGGCCAAACTCAGCCTTTCATCCTTCCGTGGTCAATAAATGAGCACCACACACCGTGTGTAATAATAACCAGCGCTGAGAAACCTGACGGTTTTTAGCGCTATATAAATGCGAAAATATAATTATTTTATTATTAACATACTCCGTTGCACTATCTTCGCTAGCAAATAGTTTCACGCCCTAATAAATAAAATGAATATTTTTAATAAAGATCGGCTGGTGAGACTAATTTATGTTTTTTAAAACAGGTATGTTGCCCCATTTTGCCAATGTCACGATTTTCAGACTCCAGCGGATGGATTTTTCAACTGCCAGGTGCAGCTCCATGTAAGCAACTTCATGACCCTCACCATTTTATGGGACAATCGCCAAGGACCAATATGCCCTTACGCAGTACTAGCGGCTAGAAGCAACATACCCACCATTATGGTGGTCTAATGCCTCGTTGTTGGAGCAACCTTCCGATTATCAGTGAAACCATTTACTGCTTTTATCATAAACCAACAGCCTATCTACCGCAAAGGAACAGCGCGTGGCTCAAAATAAACTTTTGCTGATCGACAGCAGAGACAATTGCAAATCGCTGAATATTCACTAAACATTTCATGTGAAATAAATGTACTTTACCAAATGTACAATCCTGCTGTTTACTTTTAAACCACAATACCACAATTTCATATTCCGAATTGTGGCGCACTGTGTTCTAAGCTGTTCTAACACCCTCTGTACCGCAAAGGAACATTGCATGGCTCAACATGAACTTTTGCGGATCGACAACAAAGACAAATGCAAATCGCTGAATATTCTCTAAACATTTGATGTCAAATAAATGTACTTTACAAAATTTACAATCTTGTTGTTTGCTTTTAAATCACAGTTTCATATTCCGAATTGTGGCGCGCTGTGTTGTGACATAATGGGGCCGATTCATGGAACAAACGTGCGCCGAAAATCTTCGCGCAAGCATGCGCAAGCATGCGGAAGCGGAAAAAAACAGGCGCACGCGCACGCGTGCGATTCATGGAAGTCCCTGCGCGTGTTCACCGCGGGATGTGCGCCAAACCCATGCATGGCGCACAAGTCACTGCAACATCGCGAAAGGCGTGCGCGACGCGCACAGTGAAAGCGCACAACCTCAGTGCACAAACCAGAAAGTGGGCGGGACATGGGGCGTAACGCGCGGAATGGGGAACAACACGCGAAAATAAGGGCGTAACTGGGGATGTACTGCAGGGAAGCAGACGGAACGCCCACACGCACTCGAACCACACGTATTCATGGAATCGAATAGGGCAAAGCCACGCACAGCCAAAGACACGCACAAGCTGAAACACGGCCGCCACACGAAGGCAGGCGGTAGAGTCCCAGCGCATCAAAAAAGTGGCGCGCGGGAAGTCAAATACGCGATTGAGCGGGGTACGTGGATTTCAGGGGTGCGCGAGAAATTCTACACGCGATTGGCCTGGGTACGTGTATTACAGGGGTGCGCGAGAAAATCTACACGCAATTGGTCTGGGTACGTGGATTTCAGGGGTGCGCGAGAAATGCTACACGCGATTGGCCTGGGTACGTCTATTACAGGGGTGCGCGAGAAAATGTACACGCGATTGGGCTGGGTACGTGGATTTCAGGGGTGCGCGAGAAATGCTACACGCGATTGGCCTGGGTACGTGTATTACAGGGGTGCGCGAGAAAATCTACATGCAAATGGGCTGGGTACGTGTATTCCGGGGGTGCGCGAGAAATTCTACACTCGATTGGCCTGGGTACGTGTATTACAGGGGTGCGCGAGAAATCCTACACGCGATTGGGCCTGTGCGAGTGGGGCAGTGTATTACGTGGGTGTGCGGGAAGTTGAAGAGGTGAATTGCCAGTGTGGGTCCTCCCAGGTCTCCCCTCTACCCCCTCCACGACCTCTGCAGGCAGCCCACACCACAGGGGACTACCCTGCACCCCTGGTCATGTCCCGCAGGCAGCCCATCCACCATGGGCATGCCCCCCAGCCAAGCCACATGTCCCCTTGCACCCCCACCCCCCAGCACTGTGGGGCACCTGCCAGCAGGCCCCCAACCATGTCCCCTTGCACCCCCACCCCCCAGCAGGCCCCCACTCATGTCCCCCTGCACCCCCACCACCCAGCACTGTGGGGCACCTGCCAGCAGGCCCCCAACCATGTCCCACTCATGTCCCCCTGCACCCCCACCCCCCAGCACTGTGGGGCACCTGCCAGCAGGCCCCCAACCATGTCCCACTCATGTCCCCCTGCACCCCCACCCCCCAGCACTGTGGGGCACCTGCCAGCAGGCCCCCAACCATGTCCCACTCATGTCCCCCTGCACCCACACCCCCCAGCAGGCCCCCAACCATGTCCCCTTGCACCCCCACCCCCCAGCACTGTGGGGCACCTGCCAGCAGGCCCCCAACCATGTCCCCTTGCACCCCCACCCCCCAGCAGGCCCCCACTCATGTCCCCTTGCACCCCCACCCCTCAGCAGGCCCCCACTCATGTCCCCTTGCACCCCCACCCCCCAGCAGGCCCCCACTCATGTCCCCTTGCACCCCCACCCCCCAGCAGGCCCCCAAACATGTCCCCCTGCACCCCCACCCCCCAGCACTGTGGGGCACTTGCCAGCAGGCCCCCAACCATGTCCCACTCATGTCCCCCTGCACCCCCACCCCCCAGCAGGCCCCCAACCATGTCCCCTTGCACCCCCACCCCCCAGCAGGCCCCCACTCATGTCCCCTTGCACCCCCACCCCCCAGCAGGCCCCCACTCATGTCCCCCTGCACCCCCACCCCCCAGCACTGTGGGGCACCTGCCAGCAGGCCCCCAACCATGTCCCACTCATGTCCCCCTGCACCCCCACCCCCCAGCACTGTGGGGCACCTGCCAGCAGGCCCCCAACCATGTCCCACTCATGTCCCCCTGCACCCCCACTCCCCAGCACTGTGGGGCACCTGCCAGCAGGCCCCCAACCATGTCCCACTCATGTCCCCCTGCACCCCCACCCCCCAGCAGGCCCCCAACCATGTCCCCTTGCACCCCCACCCCCCAGCACTGTGGGGCACCTGCCAGCAGGCCCCCAACCATGTCCCCTTGCACCCCCACCCCCCAGCAGGCCCCCAACCATGTCCCCTTGCACCCCCACCCCCCAGCAGGCCCCCACTCATGTCCCCCTGCACCCCCACCCCCCAGCACTGTGGGGCACCTGCCAGCAGGCCCCCAACTATGTCCCCTTGCACCCCCACCCCCCAGCAGGCCACCACTCATGTCCCCTTGCACCCCCACCCCCCAGCAGGCCCCCACTCATGTCCCTTGCACCCCCACCCCCCAGCAGGCCCCCACTCATGTCCCCCTGCACCCCCACCCCCCAGCACTGTGGGGCACCTGCCAGCAGGCCCCCAACCATGTCCCCTTGCACCCCCACCCCCCAGCAGGCCCCCACTCATGTCCCCCTGCCCCCAGGTCCTGACGAAACGCAATCATGGCAGTAATGGCCAGCATACCCAGCACAAACACCCAGCCAAGGATTGCATCCACCCACATAGTAGATGCAATTACATGATACAACCCCAATGGCAAGTATGTAAATGAACACATGTCCGTCACACACACATACACAATGGGTGCAAGTGAATGTCAAAACCCATATCATGACATGCATGAAACCAATGAGAAAATACCACAAATGTAAGTAATAAATATATGTATTAAAGATGAAAATGAAGTAAAGAAATAAAACACACAACAATGGGGATGACAAAACAAATGGTCCATGTCCGAGAACTAATAGAAAAAATCAAAAAACAAAGGAATCCAAAAACTAATGTAGTCCAAAGAAAAATAATGGGGGGAAAAAATAAGGAAAAACCATTGCCTCATGGTGAACAGAAATATAAATCCAACAAATGTTTTCCAAACATCAAACTATGTACAAGAATATCCCAGGGTCCATGAGCCCAACACCATAAATGAAACCTACTACTACTAACTAATGAAAAAAATATATACAGAAAAGTGGCCATTGTCCGAGCGGTCCAAAAAAAACTTAAAAAATAAAGGAAACCTAACACTAACTAACTAAAGAACTATATACAATGGCAGCGGGCAAGTCCTGCGGCTCACTCTGTGATGTTGCCGGCCAGGGCATCATCGAACTCCATGTCGATGTCCCGGAGGCGGGACTCTGTCCTGGCCCCGAGGTCTCGCAGGGACAACCCCGTGTCCACCTCAAACTCCCTGCGAGCTTCCTCGAGGCACTCAGCCCGCCTCAACGCCCGACGCATGGAGAACTCCGCCCTGACCATGGTGAGCCGCTCCTCTTCCGCCCGCTGCCGCTCCGCACCTATCCGCTGGACCAACTGCTCCCACACGGAAGACACTGCCATCCCAGGGTTCTCCTGCCCTCCGGCCGATGCCTGCCCCTCTGATCTTGATGGCCCCGAGCCATGATGCCTCCCACGTCGAGCCTGCTGCTGCCTCCGACGCCACTGCCTCTGCCAGCACGACGGCATCCAGGCTGATGGAATCCACCGATGCCGTCGTGCACGTGCCCTGCCAGATGATGCCGGCACATCCTCCATCTGCAGGGGGACAGTTGCTGGTGTGTCCACCCCTGCTGGACCTTCGACTCCCCACTGTGGCAGGGATGGGGTCCCCACCGAGCTGGCTGCGTTGGTCGGGGCAGGTCCACAGGGGGCCCTGGTGGCATCTGGGCCGGAAGACGGCATGGAGCACGACTGGCGCATAGCCCCCACAGAGGAGGAGAGGGTCGCCAGAAGGCCACACACATGTAGGAAACCCCCGACCATGGCGGCTCCCAAATGGTTCACGTACGCACGGTGCCCTTCGTGATGATGTGCATGCTCCTCCCGGGAAGCATGCACCTCATCACGAATGCCAGCCGTGCGCAACGCGACACCAATCAGGACCCTCTCCACACGGCCAGGGGTCCCCTCGTCTGCAGGTAGAGGAGTGTCAGATGACATGGACATCTCCCCTACCTGCGGACGGGCCTGGGATGGGGCATCCCTGCTGGTGCATGGTGGTGCAGTCACAGTGTCAGGGACAGTGACATGCACAGGCACCTCCATGGTGACCTGTGCTGCCTCCTGCCCCTGGCCCTGGACTGCACCACTTGCACCAGCGGGGATGCCCCCACCAGGCCCCATGTGTGGCTCAGTAGCTGCCTCCTCCCCCTCTGTGGAAACCACCAACCTGGATGTCTCCACGCCGTCTTCCGCCGGTGCAAGCCCCTGTGGGGGCTCACCCACCCCTTCCGCTGCAGCCGTGGCGGCATCCCTGCCGCTCTGCTCCACAGCGCCTTCTCCGCCCTCTTCTTCACTTGCCACTGTGTAAAGGGAGACATAGAACACAAGCATCAGGGTACTGTACAATGGTCCCCTAGACAGGAAGCAACAGCAGATGAGTGGCACTGTCATACATCACTTCCATCATGTCCCTCCACAACACATGGGTCAGTGCAGGCAAAACACATACAGTAACAGGCATGGCGCAGGCCATGGACATTGGCATACATGACCAAGGGCCTCATGATTCATACAATGTTGGTTTCAAACTCACGTGCATCATGGGTCTTTCCATCACATGCACACACCTCACCGTAGTTCCATCCATCTGGCCTCGTGCACCACAGACGCAGTGGATACAAGGTTGACTAGGCTGCATCAGTGAATCTGAACATTGTCACAGACATGTGTCATGCATCCATGGCGGTGACAAGTCACAGACACGCAGGTCAGACACACACACATGGACACCATACGTGTACATGGGACCAGCACCCATCCCTCACCCCCACCCATGTCCAGGAACAGAGACTGCCATGCTTCCATGTGTCCATTCCGCACAGAGCCCCCCATGTTGCAATAGAACACATCTCTGTACTCACATGCCTGACCATGATGTCCCTGCACACACACATACGTACATGGCCTATGTCACACATACAGGCAGGTATCAGACAACCAGCACACTGCAACATGCCCTGTCTCACACAGCAATGCTTGGCCACTTACCGGCCAACTCCAGATGGGTCTGCCTCCGAAGGATCTGGGCGTGGAGCGCTGGGTCTACGCGTTCCAGGACCCTCATCTGGATGTCACTCAGGCGTGCCCGGCCCCCCTCCGCGAGGCGCCGGGCCTTATTGAGGGTCCTGGCCCTCAAGTCCTCCCAGCGCTTCTTGATGTGCTTGATGTCGTGGGTTGCCACCCCCTCCGCGTTGATGGCAACCACTACATCGTCCCAGATCCTCTCCCGTCCTTCCTTGTTGGCGCGTGGTCTTCCGAAGAGGGCATCATAATGCCCCAGGACATGCTCCACCAGGACACCAACTTCCTTCTCACTGAAGATGGTGGCCCTCTGCCTCTCTGGCTGGGGGTCGCCACTGGTCTCAGATGGTGCTTGCCCCGACATGGCGACCCCCGAGGCAGGCGTGGGTGGGCAACTGGGTCCTGGGGCTGGGCTGTGGAGCGATGGTATCCCAGTCGGGAGTCTACTGTTCCAGCAGGGGTGGACACAGCAACTGGACCCCTGCAGATGGCTGATGTGCAGGCACCAAATGGCAGGGCACGGTGGCAGCAGGCAGGCAGGCAGGCAGCAGCAGATGGCACGTGGGAGGCTGCTCGGGGCACTGGGGGGCAGTGATTCGGCCTTCTGGGATGGAGCGTGGTCTTCCGTGTGTATTCGCGTGGCCAGCTTGATACAGAGTGATTTGGCACGTGAAAAATCTGCACGTCAGCGTGTAATTCGAGGAAAGGCCCTTAGCGTGTAAGCGCGTCTGCACGCATACGCATTTTCATTGGACCAAAGGCCCTCAGCGCGTGAGCGCGTCTGTGACGTGACGTGCGAGGGTGTATCCCTCATTGCACATGATGACAGAACACACGTGGATTTCAACCAATCGCGTGTGAAAGTTCACGGCACCCCGGAACACACGTACCCAGGCTAATCGCGTGTAGAATTTCTCGCGCACCCCTGTAATACACGTACCCAGCCCAATCGCGTGTGGAACAACCCGCGCACCCGGAAACACACGTACACAGGCTAATCGCGTGTGGAACTACCCGCGCACCCGGAAACACACGTACCCAGGCTAATCGCGTGTAGAATTTCTCGCGCACCCCTGTAATACACGTACCCAGCCCAATCGCGTGTAGATTTTCTCGCGCACCCCTGTAATACACGTACCCAGCCAAATCGCGTGTAGATTTTCTCGCGCACCCCTGTAATACACGTACCCAGCCCAATCGCGTGTGGAACAACCCGCGCACCCGGAAACACACGTACCCAGGCTAATCGCGTGTGGAACTACCCGCGCACCCGGAAACACACGTACCCAGGCTAATCGCGTGTGGAACTACCCGCGCACCCGGAAACACACGTACCCAGGCTAATCGCGTGTGGAAAACTGCATGTCCGCCTGTAATGCGCGTAATTACGCGTGAAAAACTGCACGTCCGCGTGTAATACGCGTAATCGCGTGAAAAACTGCACGTCCGCATGTGACGTGACGCGCGCGTGCGTTTCCCTCAGCACGGGTTAAAGGTGAGCGGGCCCAGCAGTTCGCTGTACGTGCCTTCCGTGGAGACCGATGTGTGTTGCTGCTTCCAGTTGTTTCGCCATCTACTTCACAGCTCTCAAGGACGTATCTCTTCTTTTGGCGGGGGTATTGGCTACGCGTGTTTTTCTGCATCGCGATAGTCAGACGGTGAGTCGCAAACGCTCCTTTTCCCACTGCGGGTGCCCCTGTGTATTGCACCCATTTTCGATGTCATCGTAGCCTGCGTGTCCCACGCGTACGCGTTATTCGTGTTACTGGGTGCCACCGCGTACTGCGGGAGGTTAAATCCACGCACGTAGGCTGCAGGGTTGCGTGCACGGTTTTACTGCAGTTTTGGGGTGCCTGAGCGTTGCGTGACCCGTCACCACATCACCGGGGTCACATACAGCCTTGCAGGTGCAGGGGGGCTGTTAACATCTTGCTTCCCAGCCCCTTCACCCCAATTGCCCAGGTCAATTGTGCTGTACACCTCCCATTGGCACCACTCCATCTGTGCCAGCACTATTACATCTGTGCCATGGTTGGGAGGCCACCAAAGGTGAGGGGCGCCTCAGCTGGGCGTACTCCTCGTGGCGGGCGTGGTCGGGGACGTGGCTGTGGTGACCAGGGAGTAGGGGGACTCCAGGGTGTCCAGGGCAGCCACAGAGGGGGAAGAGGCAGGGGTGCGCCACTTGAGCACAATGTTGTGCCATGTGTTGGTGCAGCCATGCCACCACCCCCTGTGGTTCCGGGGGATGCAGCTCCTGCATCTGGCACTGGCACCCGTATGACCCGGCAGTCCGTTCCATCCACTGCCACGGGCCCAAGGGCAGCGGTAGCTGCAGGTGCAGCTGTGGACACCGCCACCCAGGCTCAGGGTCTGCCAGCGCAGGCTGCGTTGGCACTTGAAGAGCCCTTGGTAGATCTCCAACAGGCCAGGGGGGAAACCATAGGGGCACGCCGGGCTGCTCAGACCAAGACACGTGTCCCTGGGGCAGTCATGTCATCTGCTGCCCCGAACAGCCGGTTGTTGGCAAGTGCAGGGGCAGATGCACCCAACAGCACCCCGGTTGTGAGTCTGCCAACCAGGACCGTTGCGGTCAATGACCCTGCCACAGCTGATGTTGCTGCGCAGGGTCCATTAGTGGGCACCCAGCTGCCACTGACACAAGTCAGGCCTTTGGTCATCCCTCCACCTGCCACTCCCTCGGCTCAATCCACCGAACCCACTGGCCATACTGGTCAGGGCGGCATTAGCCAGCCAGGGTCTGCGCCACTGTCCAAGAGGAGGAAGGTTGCACCTGCAGCACAGGCTGGGACCCCACACACAGCCACGACCTCCTGCACGTCGAGGAAGAAGCCTTTCTGTAAGCAGGAACTGGACTTCCTCGTGGACTACGTGCGGGGACACAGCCGTGACATGCTAGTGGGTGCCAATAGTCAGACTACGGCTGCCCAACGTGACACCCACTGGAAGCATGTTGCGGAACATGTCAGTTCATTCGGCCATGAGGTGCGCACGGCGCAGGAGTGCAAAAAGCGCTGGAATGACATCAAGCGCAGCACTAAGGCTAAGCGTGCCTCAAATTACAACTTGACTCTGGTGACTGGCGGTGGGCCTGCACCAGAGGAGGAAGAACTCACTCCGCATGAGGCTCTCGTTGCGGAGTTCATACCACCAGAATTGGTCGAAGGTGTGGGAGAGATGCTGGACTTTGATGCCCAGTCCAGTGAGTGTTGATGCGTAGTTGTTGAGGACGTGTGTGTTTCACTTGTGGGATGTGTTGTGCATGATTGCTGCTACATGTGACGTGTACATGGTTCTGATGTGTAAGTAATGCAATGCTACCGTCATGCATGTCTCCTCTGCCTGCATGCGGGACTCCATGTGGGCATGCTCCCTTGCCCCTCCTCCGCCACTCTGCACCCCAGTTCCACCTTTGCACTGGTCTGCTACATTCTTGCCAATGTGTAGTTTCTTGTTCATGTGTCCTGTGTAGATGCTAACTTGCAGCTCAGAAACTGCCAGACATATGCCGTGTGGTACAGCCTTAGTACTCGATGCAGGGTATCCCACTTGTACTCTGCATGGGTCAGATGTCCCGCAGGGACATGAGTGCCCATTCATGCTCCATGTGCATTGCACGCATGCCCCTGTGTATCCTTGACTGGATGATCACTGTAATATGAGTCCTTGGTTACATACATTGCCTGCCATATTATCGGCCTCCCCATGTCAACTGTGGCTCAGTCCTGCGTTGCACACATGTTTAGGCTCTGACAATCTGTGTGGCTCACAGGCCTCAGCCTGTTCAATGGCCAATGACTCTGTCCAACTCTTGTCGTGTCTTCTTCACACATGGCCGGCCTCCGGATCTTCCATCATGTGTCCTGCCCACTGTCCCAGCATCATTTGCAGTGTTGTAATTTGAATCACATTAAGCTGTTGATGCCAGTCAACACTGCTTGTCAATACACAGGTGTATGGGCAGCCTTTTGATACCATGCTAGGCATCCCTGCTTTGGTACTGGGGTGGAGGGGTGCTTGGCTGCTAGACATGGTACACATTGAATACACAATGCACGTGATGTCTGAATTTGACATTGCACTGCCTTCACATTTCCTGGCACACACCATGGAGTGCTTGTACATGTAGGTAGTGAGTGGCGTACACATTTTCAGCATTGCATAGACCCACTTCGATGCAAACTGCCACCTTTCAACAGGTCTGATCACAGTAGCTAATCAAAGTAGACCCAGCATGCATGCCAGGTCATATGTTGTGTGTCACATGTCTGCCGGATGCCTTTGCTGTCGGTGTGTGTGTGTGTGTTGTGTGCTTCTGACATGTGTAGTGACCTTTTCCTCTCTATTTTTCAGGTGATGACGCAATGGATGCAGAGGATGGTGTTGTCATGCCAGACACAGGGTTGGTAAGACCACATCAACCCGGCACTAGTGGGGGTCGTGGGGTGGTAGGCCACGAAAACCCCCAAGTGCTGTAGTCCATCCTGTCTCTGGCTGCCTATGAGTCCAGCCTTGATGACGACTCTGACGTCCATGTTGAGTTGGATGAGCATCAAGTCCATGTGTCAGGGGTGAGTGATTCTGATGTGGACACTCCTCTGTCTGCGACACCTGCACTGAGGGATCAGACAGTCTTGGTTCCTCCGCCCGTGGTGGATCGGGACGCAGGGTCACCCTCCACACCAGTCACTGATGTGCCTGGGACATCACGTCGACGGGGGCATGTAGTCGTGCAGCCGCAGGCGGTGCCAACACAGCGAGGACCCCCGGTCCTTGGGTCCCGCAGGGGTCAAGCCCGGCAACGCGGTCGCCGCGCGCAACCGCTGTATACTGAGTGGGAGCAAGACATGACTGCCAATTCCGAACGGCAGGGGGCAGCAATGGAGAACATCGCTGACAGCATGGAGCGTGTGGCCCGATCTGTGCTCCCCCTGCTAGGCAGGTGCTTCTCCAGCAGCAGGCGGCACGGTCCATGGCCCGCTCGCTCAGGCTGGGCATGGCGGCCTCAGACAGGGCACGCCAGGCTGAAATGTCGTCTCTGCGTCAAGCAATTGCTGCTCACGCAGAGGCGCACATGGATGCCCTGAGGGAGGAGTATGCCTCCCTCAGATCCACTCTGGGTGTCCTTATGATGTCCCAGAGGCAGCAGGCAGAGGAGAGGTTTGCACAGCTTGAGCGCACCATCTCGGCTGAGCTACAGGCTTGCCGGGAGGTGCAGCGGTTGTCCAGCCAGGCCTTGCAGGAGGAACTCCGTGTTACACGTGCTACCTTGCAGGAGGAAGCACGTGTATCACGTGAGGTTCTGCATGCAGACCTATGTAACATCGCCACACAGAACCAGGCTCACCTGTCCGGCAGACTTGCTGCCGACGAGGGGCAAGCTGCGGCTAGGTGTGGCCAGGCTACTGTGCCACGTCCTCCTTTCCAGGATGAGCCAGACTCGGACGACCAACTATCTCCCACATAGGTCGTGCTGTGCAGGCGTTGAGCCCATGGAGTTATTTTTTTTTGGCTCAGCATCATCGCATGTGGATGTTGAGCAGCACCCTGTACCTCCCCCCTCCTGGGTGCCTCCCCTCCCCCCCGGGTCGTATGTGGCCATTTTTGATTTTTCTTTTAGTTTAGTTAGTTAAGTTTCTGTTTGATAGTTAGTTTAAATAGGTAATGTAGGTTTTCCATAGTTAGTGTAATTAGTTAATAGTTGAGTTAGTTTAAAATGTGTAGTCTATTGTGCTTTTATGTGACAGTGCGGTGCCTTGTGGTTTTTGAAGGCATCCACTGTCTGTTCCAGCTGGGCCCTTCATGGTTGTCTTGTGTATGTGTTTGCTGCTTGGGTTCCTTGACTCACATATGCCACTCCTGCCTCCCTTATCCATGGGCTCGCAAGGATGGTTCGGTGTTACAGAATTTTACACAAGGGCTTTGGACTGTCATATCTGTGGCATGTCTGGTGCTTTGTGACTTGTGTTGACACCCCTAGTGGGGATGATTTGGGTGTAATTATCCACTGTTCAGCTTTTGCTAGATGGGGTGTGTCATGATTAATGTGGACATTGATTGCTATGCATTGTGTATTATGTCTCATATCTTTCCTGTACACGTGCCTGTTGCAATTCATGCTGTAGATAGTGTTCCACACTTTGGAAGTCAAAGACGGGCTGATGGTGTGATTTGTGATGTGACTCTCTGACATGGTCAAGTAATGAGATGCCTGATGAGACACACACAGATCACTTTGATGCATTAATCATTTGTTTCATGCACTTTCTGCAGGGGGATGAGGCACCAGAGCACCTTTGCCAGCAGACATGGCCCATTGGACGACGGAATTCCTGACCCGTTTGTTGGTGCCCACATGCACATGTGTGCACGAGCAGAGCCACAGTGATTGCAGACCCACATCCTAGAACTGCTGACATGTTCCAAGGAACTCCAGGCAAGGTGAGCAGCACAGGGGGGCCACGACACAGCAAAGCTTGCACCAGGCGACTTGCACATGGGGGCTTAGTCACAGCACTGAGGGTGAGCTTAGACGAATATTGGTGTTGAAGCACACAATGCAGCTCAGATGTGTTTGTGGACTGATGGCTGTTGATAGTAGGGTTGTCTGGGACACATGCAGGGGCAGTGGCACATACCCTGCGGTACAACAAGGTTCATTGAGGCACTTGTATCAACCATGTAGCCTTCCGAGACATGGAAAGGGGCAGCTCACAGGGACATACAGCAAGGGACATACTTGGGTGCAGTGCATGTCTATTCCACGTACTTCATGATAAATGCACTGCCAACTTTGTTTTGGTCATGGTGGTACGCAACTTGCTCTGTAGTCATGGCTTGCCATATGGGTCTGTCTGCTTACCCAGGGAACATTGCATGTTGTGTGAATTGTGACACATTGGTGTTCCATTTACCACGCACCCACCAGCGCCTGACTTACTGCATTGACTGTGCATGACCCGTCACAGGGGTGATGTTATATATGGTTACGAAGCATCGAGCACTGATTGTCTGTTTGTAGAGTAGTTTGTTGCTATGGGGCATGTTTTGTGTTGTGTTTTAGTGTAATTGGCACATACAGGTTGTTGACTGTGTCTCTCTTTGCAGCATTGCAGTGCTCCTGTAACCGGCCCTGAGAGTGCGCAGGCAGGAGGCCAGCACTCAAAACCAGAGCTAAGTGTCTTGTTGTTTTCCTTACAAACTGCCCTGCATAGGCTTGCTGTAGAGTGTACTGATGCATGGATGTATGTGTGGTCCGATTTGGTATGTTTTTTTCCCTAATCACCCGTGATCCTATGCAATTATGAAACCTGTGCCCTCTACCCGGTGTTCCTGCTTCCCGTGCCTATCCAAGCAACGTTCCCTGACCCTCTTTCCCCACTGGGGTTGCGGATGCCTGTGTAAGCCCCGAACTTGCAGGCGCCAAAACCCTAGAGGGGGTGGTTGGTTCGTACCACTCCTGAGCCTGGACTACAGAAGGCCATGACAATGATGTCCAAGTTTGTTTGGATTGTGTATGTGTTCATGCAGGTTGTACATTTTCGTGCATTCCCTAGTTTCATGTGTCATTCCTCCTCCCCTCACCTGCCACTCATTCCAGTCATCCAGTGTGTCTACACCTGTCCCGACTGCATATCCCTGAACCTCATTCCCCACCATGATCTCAGGGGCCTGTGTGAGTTTGACCTTGCAGGCACCCGGGACATGGTGTGGGTGGTTGTTTCATGAGACTCCCGCGCCTGTACAGGGGACCTGTAACAGTACACATCCATTCATGGTGCATCATCCTATGTCATGTACCACACATGTCTCACATCCTGTCGTGACATTGTTCTGCTGTGCTACCTTGGTTGTTGCATCATTGTGGTAGTACTTGGCGTTTGTGAGGTACTGCTACGTCAAGTCATCTACTGGAGGGTGTTTGGGTTCGTTTTCATGCCTTGGATTTTGTGATTTTGGAAATGAGTGTGGATTCTGAGGGTTCAGGCATCTTTTTACACACAAGGTGGGAGATGGACACGAAGGGTAAAGGTGATCCTGTGGCCAGGTGGAAATGAGGGTTGGAGGCTCCATGACCCAGGTGCAGTTGTTCAGTGGGCCATGGTCATTTGCGCGGGAGGGGGGGGTTGTTGTTGATAGTTGCATTGCCCTGCAGTGTGATGGGAACTCTGACATTGTAATGTTGTTGTCCTATGTACATGTTGTGTTCTGCTGATCAATGCCTGTTCATGTGTTGTGTTTTCCTTTCAGGTGCGAGGGGATAGTTGTGGTTTGACATGCTGGGGTGTACACATGGTGGATGTTCACATGTGATGTGTAGGGAACACTGATGGTCACTTGAGTGCACATGCATATGTGGAGTGTATGTCCCTGCAGAACCACACACTTGCACTCGGATGCACTCCATGTACTCCCACCCTTGCATATCCATGTGTACACTGTTTGCCTTCTGGTGCCCACTGTGTCCCGGCAGCACATGTTCTGTGACCGATTATGGTTCCAGTACATGCCTAATTTGATGTTTGATGTAGTCTGTCACTTAGATGTGATGCTCAGGGTGTGCATCACACGCAATGGCTGTTCACTGTGCTGTGCGCTGAGCAGTGTGATGCAGGAGTGGGACACTGCACACATGAGCTGCAGTGTTGATTTTGCAATGCATAATGTGCATATAGACAGGCATTCATTGTGATGTTACGTCTACGACTGTTGCAATGCATTTGGAAACAACTTATTTTGGGTGGGACATTTTGTTGGTCTGTCATTTCATCTGATTCCGGGTCAGGCATCATTGTCCGATGCCACTGTACATTTAGGACATGGCAATGTGTACCTTATCGTTACTGCGTCGGTGTATGGGTATTGCTTGCCATGTCATGTTGATGTTTGGGAGGGTTTGACTGACATGACAGTGATGGCCATGGCCTGTTTTGCAGGTGTGTGTGATGCACACCTTGCATGTCCAGGTCATCCGCTTCTCAGAGCAACTAGCTGGGGGTAGGTTTCTCTCCGCAGCAGGGCCCTCCCCCTGGAACAGACTTCCTGCCTGACTTGAACTTGAGGGGAACCATCTCCAGTTCTGGAAGCACCTCAAGACCTTCCTCTTTGCTTCTGCTTACTCTCTGCCTCTCCCTTGCAGAATTCTTCACTGGAACTGCACAGGAGCTGCAACTGGGCCACTCTCACCAACCTCGGTCCCTGGCCCAGCCACTGTCCACTTGCACTGCCACCCTGGCAACCCCTGCACTGCAGTACTGTCTCTCTATCCCTACAGCCTTCCCTTCCCAGCACTTGTCTGCACTTACCTTTGCAGTTGCCACCAGGCGACCTATGTATTATTTTTTTGGCCTACTTCCCCTGTACTGGACTCCCCCCCACCCTTCCCCTTGCACTTTTCCCTTCCCCCTACCCCTGCACTTGCACAATCTCAATGACACCTGGCCTAGTAGTACCGTTCTCTGTGTTCCCTTGTTCCCCCCCCCCTGCCTCATTGCGCCTTGGAATACTTGTGTATGGCCCATGTCATGTCACATGTCATATGTGTGCATTTTGGTTGCACAGGGTAGCTTGTGTTTAAGTAGCTAGGGATGCAGACGATGTGGCACTTCCATGGCAACTATCTCAGGGTGGTAGGGTTGTGACAGTTGACTGTCACTTTGTCATCATCGATTGTCACCTGGTATGTGCCAGGCCTGTGTGCACTCCGCAGGGGTGGGAGTTTAGGTGAAAAATGTGGCCACAAGCTGGGTCCGGGCTTCCTCGCCACATGCCCTGTCCCCTCCCATGGGCAGCCCCTGTGCCTGTGGTTGGGGATGTGGGGGCACCACCATGTCCACCGGGACGCCCTGCCGTGTTGCAACATTGTGCAGGACACATGCTGCCACAATGATCCTGCACACTACTGGTGGTGCATAGAGTAGTTGCCCACCAGAGCGGTCAAGGGAGCGGAAACGTGACTTGAGCACTCCGAATGTGCGCTCCACTATGCCCCTGGTTGCAATATGGGCGGTGTTGTATCTTACCTGGAGTGGTGTGGTGGGGTTCCGGATTGGCGTCATCATGTGTTTGCTCAGAGGGTAGGCACTGTCCCCTGGGGAGGTGATAATAATTGAGATTATTAGGGTTGGGATATTTGTCTGTGTGTGACTTGCATGCATGTGCAAGGGCATTTGTACTGACCTAGGAGCCATGTGTCGCCATGCTGCCCAGCTTCCAGGGCCCGGCTCAGGGCGGACATTCTGTATATGAAACTGTCATGGGTGGAGCCAGGGTAGTTTGCATAGACAGAGGTGATGATTCCCTTTGCATCGCATACCACCTGTACATTGATGGAATGCCAGTGCTTGCGGTTTCGGTAGATGTGCTCAGTGGCCCTAGGTGGACGTAGGGCCACATGGGTGCAATCTATGGCACCGAGCACTTTGGGGAAGTGTGCCACCCTGTAAAAATCCAGGACAACGGCCTGCCTTTCTGCGGGTGTTCTGGGCATGTATATGTGCCTGCGGACTGAGGGGTGCGCTGTCATGATTGCCAGTACCTGGTGTAGGCAGCGTGACTGCGTGGCCTGTGAGACCCCCCCCCACTATGGCAGTGGTCCGCTGAAATGACCCAGTGGCCAAAAAATGCAAGACATTGAGCAGATTCTCCAAGGGGCTCAATGCTTGGGAGCAAAGGGTGGGGGATGTGAGGTCATCTTCCCACTCCCTGACCAGGTCTAGGATGATATGGGGTGGAAACCTATACCTGCCGTAGACCTGGTCGTCAGGCATCCCAAAAAGGCTTGTCCGTGGTGCAAGAATGCGTGCCCTGGCTATTCTCCTCCTCCTGCGGTGTCCCACGATCAGTGCAGCAACAAATGGGGCATTCATCGTCGCTGTATATACGCGTTTGTTGTTTGCGCGCACTTTTATGCTGTCCGCGGGACGCCTCCGTGTGGGCGGACTCGTTGACGCCTGTGCACGTCTTTTGCCGTGCACGTGTTTCCCGTATTCGGGTGTCATCGCGTGTGATTGGAGGGGAGCGAGCGTACACGCGATTGGGCTGGGTACGTGTATTACAGGGGTGCGCGAGAAAATCTACACGCGATTGGGCTGGGTACGTGTATTACAGGGGTGCGCGAGAAAATCTACATGCGATTGGGCTGGGTACGTGTATTACAGGGGTGCGCGAGAAATTCTACACGCGATTAGCCTGGGTACGTGTGTTTCCGGGTGCGCGGGTAGTTCCACATGCGATTAGCCTGTGTACGTGTGTTTCCAGGTGCGCGGGTTGTTCCACACACGATTGGGCTGGGTACGTGTATTACAGGGGTGCGCGAGAAATTCTACACGCGATTAGCCTGGGTACGTGTGTTCCGGGGTGCTGTGAACTTTCACACACGATTGGTTGAAATCCACGTGTGTTCTGTCATCACGTGCAATGAGGGATACACCCTTGCACGTCACGTCACAGACGCGCTCACGCGCTGAGGGCCTTTGGTCCAATGAAAATGCGTATGCGTGCAGACGCGCTTACGCGCTAAGGGCCTTTCCTCGAATTACACGCTGACGTGCAGATTTTTCACGTGCCAAATCACTCCGTATCAAGCTGGCCACGCGAATACACACGGAAGACCACGCTCCTGCCCAGAAGGCCGAATCACTGCCCCCCAGTGCCCCGAGCAGCCTCCCACGTGCCATCTGCTGCTGCCTGCCTGCCTGCCTGCTGCCACCGTGCCCTGCCATTTGGTGCCTGCACATCAGCCATCTGCAGGGGTCCAGTTGCTGTGTCCACCCCTGCTGGAACAGTAGACTCCCGACTGGGATACCATCGCTCCACAGCCCAGCCCCAGGACCCAGTTGCCCACCCACGCCTGCCTCGGGGGTCGCCATGTCGGGGCAAGCACCATCTGAGACCAGTGGCGACCCCCAGCCAGAGAGGCAGAGGGCCACCAGCTTCAGTGAGAAGGAAGTTGGTGTCCTGGTGGAGCATGTCCTGGGGCATTATGATGCCCTCTTCGGAAGACCACGCGCCAACAAGGAAGGACGGGAGAGGATCTGGGACGATGTAGTGGTTGCCATCAACGCGGAGGGGGTGGCAACCCGCGACATCAAGCACATCAAGAAGCGCTGGGAGGACTTGAGGGCCAGGACCCTCAATAAGGCCCGGCGCCTCGCGGAGGGGGGCCGGGCACGCCTGAGTGACATCCAGATGAGGGTCCTGGAACGCGTAGACCCAGCGCTCCACGCCCAGATCCTTCGGAGGCAGACCCATCTGGAGTTGGCCGGTAAGTGGCCAAGCATTGCTGTGTGAGACAGGGCATGTTGCAGTGTGCTGGTTGTTTGATACCTGCCTGTATGTGTGACATAGGCCATGTACGTATGTGTGTGTGCAGGGACATCATGGTCAGGCATGTGAGTACAGTGATGTGTTCTATTGCAACATGGGGGGCTCTGTGCGGAATGGACACATGGAAGCATGGCAGTCTCTGTTCCTGGACATGGGTGGGGGTGAGGGATGGGTGCTGGTCCCATGTACACGTGTGGTGTCCATGTGTGTGTGTCTGACCTGCGTGTCTGTGACTTGTCATCGCCATGGATGCATGACACATGTCTGTGACAATGTTCAGATTCACTGATGCAGCCTAGTCAACCTTGTATCCACTGCGTCTGTGGTGCACGAGGCCAGATGGATGGAACTACGGTGAGGTGTGTGCATGTGATGGAAAGACCCATGATGCATGTGAGTTTGAAACCAACATTGTATGAATCATGAGGCCCTTGGTCATGTATGCCAATGTCCATGGCCTGCGCCATGCCTGTTACTGTATGTGTTTTGCCTGCACTGACCCATGTGTTGTGGAGGGACATGATGGAAGTGATGTATGACAGTGCCACTCATCTGCTGTTGCTTCCTGTCTAGGGGACCATTGTACAGTACCCTGATGCTTGTGTTCTATGTCTCCCTCTACACAGTGGCAAGTGAAGAAGAGGGCGGAGAAGGCGCTGTGGAGCAGAGCGGCGGGGATGCCGCCACGGCTGCAGCGGAAGGGGTGGGTGAGCCCCCACAGGGGCTTGCACCGGCGGAAGACGGCGTGGAGACATCCAGGTTGGTGGTTTCCACAGAGGGGGAGGAGGCCGCTACAGAGCCACACATGGGGCCTGGTGGGGGCATCCCCGCTGGTGCAAGTGGTGCAGTCCAGGGCCAGGGGCAGGAGGCAGCACAGGTCGCCGTGGAGGTGCCTGTGCATGTCACTGTCCCTGACACTGTGACTGCACCACCATGCACCAGCAGGGATGCCCCATCCCAGGCCCGTCCGCAGGTAGGGGAGATGTCCATGTCATCTGACACTCCTCTACCTGCGGACGAGGGGACCCCTGGCCGTGTGGAGAGGGTCCTGATTGGTGTCGCGTTGCGCACGGCTGGCATTCGTGATGGGGTGCATGCTTCCCGGGAGGAGCATGCACATCATCACGAAGAGCACCGTGCGTACGTGAACCATTTGGGAGCCGCCATGGTCGGGGGTTTCCTACATGTGTGTGGCCTTCTGGCGACCCTCTCCTCCTCTGTGGGGGCTATGCGCCAGTCGTGCTCCATGCCGTCTTCCGGCCCAGATGCCACCAGGGCCCCCTGTGGACCTGCCCCAACCAACGCAGCCAGCTCGGTGGGGACCCCATCCCTGCCACAGTCGGGAGTCGAAGGTCCAGCAGGGGTGGACACACCAGCAACTGTCCCCCTGCAGATGGAGGATGTGCCGGCATCATCTGGCAGGGCACGTGCACGACGGCATCGGTGGATTCCATCAGCCTGGATGCCGTCGTGCTGGCAGAGGCAGTGGCGTCGGAGGCAGCAGCAGGCTCGACGTGGGAGGCATCATGGCTCGGGGCCATCAAGATCAGAGGGGCAGGCATCGGCCGGAGGGCAGGAGAACCCTGGGATGGCAGTGTCTTCCGTGTGGGAGCAGTTGGTCCAGCGGATAGGTGCGGAGCGGCAGCGGGCGGAAGAGGAGCGGCTCACCATGGTCAGGGCGGAGTTCTCCATGCGTCGGGCGTTGAGGCGGGCTGAGTGCCTCAAGGAAGCTCGCAGGGAGTTTGAGGTGGACACGGGGTTGTCCCTGCGAGACCTCGGGGCCAGGACAGAGTCCCGCCTCCGGGACATCGACATGGAGTTCGATGATGCCCTGGCCGGCAACATCACAGACCAACACCACGGACAATGGCCACTTTTCTGTATATATTTTTTTCATTAGTTAGTAGTAGTAGGTTTCATTTATGGTGTTGGGCTCATGGACCCTGGGATGTTCTTGTACATAGTTTGGTGTTTGGAAAACAGCTGTTGGACTTATATTTGTGTTCACCATGTGGCAATGGTTTTTCCTTATTTTCTCCCCCCATTATTTTTCTTTGGACTACATTAGTTTTTGGATTCCTTTGTTTTTTGATTTTTTCTATTAGTTCTCGGACATGGACCATTTGTTTTGTCATCCCCATTGTTGTGTGTTTTTTTTCTTTACTTCATTTTCATCTTTAATACATATATTTATTACTTACATTTGTGGTATTTTCTCATTGGTTTCATGCATGTCATGATATGGGTTTTGACATTCACTTGCACCCATTGTGTATGTGTGTGTGACGGACATGTGTTCATTTACATACTTGCCATTGGGGTTGTATCATGTAATTGCATCTACTATGTGGGTGGATGCAATCCTTGGCTGGGTGTTTGTGCTGGGTATGCTGGCCATTACTGCCATGATTGCGTTTCGTCAGGACCTGGGGGCAGGGGGTCATGAGTGTGGGCCTGCTGGGGGGTGGGGGTGCAAGGGGACATGGTTGGGGGCCTGCTGGCAGGTGCCCCACAGTGCTGGGGGGTGGGGGTGCAGGGGGACATGAGTGGGACATGGTTGGGGGCCTGCTGGCAGGTGCCCCACAGTGCTGCGGGGTGGGGATGCAGGGGGACATGAGTGGGACATGGTTGGGGGCCTGCTGGCAGGTGCCCCACAGTGCTGGGGGGTGGGGGTGCAGGGGGACATGAGTGGGACATGGTTGGGGGCCTGCTGGCAGGTGCCCCACAGTGCTGGGGGGTGGGGGTGCAGGGGGACATGAGTGGGGGCCTGCTGGGGGGTGGGGGTGCAAGGGGACATGAGTGGGGGCCTGCTGGGGGGTGGGGGTGCAGGGGGACATGAGTGGCACATGGTTGGGGGCCTGCTGGCATGTGCCCCACAGTGCTGGGGGGTGGGGGTGCAGGGGGACATGAGTGGGACATGGTTGGGGGCCTGCTGGCAGGTGCCCCACAGTGCTGGGGGGTGGGGGTGCAGGGGGACATGAGTGGGACATGGATGGGGGCCTGCTGGCAGGTGCCCCACAGTGCTGGGGGGTGGGGGTGCAGGGGGACATGAGTGGGACATGATTGGGGGCCTGCTGGCAGGTGCCCCACAGTGCTGGGGGGTGGGGGTGCAGGGGGACATGAGTGGGGGCTTGCTGGGGGTGGGGGTGCAAGGGGACATGAGTGGGGGCCTGCTGGGGGGTGGGGGTGCAGGGGGACATGAGTGGGACATGGTTGGGGGCCTGCTGGCAGGTGCCCCACAGTGCTGGGGGGTGGGGGTGCAGGGGGACATGAGTGGGACATGGTTGGGGGCCTGCTGGCAGGTGCCCCGCAGTGCTGGGGGGTGGGGGTGCAGGGGGACATGAGTGGGACATGGTTGGGGGCCTGCTGGCAGGTGCCCCACAGTGCTGGGGGGTGGGGGTGCAGGGGGACATGAGTGGGACATGGTTGGGGGCCTGCTGGCAGGTGCCCCACAGTGCTGGGGGGTGGGGGTGCAAGGGGACATGGTTGGGGGCCTGCTGGGGGGTGGGGGTGCAGGGGGACATGAGTGGGACATGGTTGGGGGCCTGCTGGCAGGTGCCCCACAGTGCTGGGGGGTGGGGGTGCAGGGGGACATGAGTGGGACATGGTTGGGGGCCTGCTGGCAGGTGCCCCACAGTGCTGGGGGGTGGGGGTGCAGGGGGACATGAGTGGGGGCCTGCTGGGGGTGGGGGTGCAAGGGGACATGGTTGGGGGCCTGCTGGGGGGTGGGGGTGCAGGGGGACATGAGTGGGACATGGTTGGGGGCCTGCTGGCAGGTGCCCCACAGTGCTGGGGGGTGGGGGTGCAAGGGGACATGGTTGGGGGCCTGCTGGCAGGTGCCCCACAGTGCTGGGGGGTGGGGGTGCAAGGGGACATGTGGCTTGGCTGGGGGCATGCCCATGGTGGATGGGCTGCCTGCGGGACATGACCAGGGGTGCAGGGTAGTCCCCTGTGGTGTGGGCTGCCTGCAGAGGTCGTGGAGGGGGTAGAGGGGAGACCTGGGAGGACCCACACTGGCAATTCACCTCTTCAACTTCCCGCACACCCACGTAATACACTGCCCCACTCGCACAGGCCCAATCGCGTGTAGGATTTCCCGCGCACCCCTGTAATACACGTACCCAGGCCAATCGCGTGTAGAATTTCTCGCGCACCCCTGTAATACACGTACCCAGGCCAATCGCGTGTAGAATTTCTCGCGCACCCCCGGAATACACGTACCCAGGCCAATCGCGTGTAGATTTTCTCGCGCACCCCTGAAATCCACGTACCCAGGCCAATCGCGTGTAGATTTTCTCGCGCACCCCTGAAATCCACGTACCCAGGCCAATAGCGTGTAGAATTTCTCGCGCACCCCTGAAATCCACGTACCCAGCCCAATCGCGTGTAGATTTTCTCGCGCACCCCTGTAATACACGTAACCAGGCCAATCGCGTGTAGAATTTCTCGCGCACCCCTGTAATACACGTACCCAGGCCAATCGCGTGTAGATTTTCTCGCGCACCCCTGAAATCCACGTACCCAGGCCAATCGCGTGTAGATTTTCTCGTGCACCCCTGTAATACACGTAACCAGGCCAATCGCGTGTAGAATTTCTCGCGCACCCCTGTAATACACGTACCCAGGCCAATCGCGTGTAGAATTTCTCGCGCACCCCTGAAATCCACGTACCCAGGACAATCACGTGTAGAATTTCTCGCGCACCCCTGTAATACACGTACCCAGGCCTATCGCGTGTGGGTACACCCGCACACCCCTGAAATACATGCTCCCCGCTCTGCGTTTGCTGCTGCCCTTTGCGCTGGATTAGGGATTTTGATGGCTTTTCCCTGCGCGAGGGGCGTTCTTGGGGGCGTAACTGACACTGCTGCAGGGTCGCTGCGCCACAGTGCGCCACGGCTGGTTGTGGATGTTGGAATCCATGAATACGCTGTGTGCCTGAATGTGTTTCGGCGCACGCGGCTGGCGCAGACTACCGCACGCGCACACTGTGCGCCAGCCGCGTGCGCCACATGTGCGCCGAATTCTATGAATTGGCCCCAATGTGTGTTGTCTTCCGGGTTCTGTGTAAAGTCGCCTAGGACTGGAGACGACTGGGCGCGTTTGATGACGCACCCTGTAACGTCACCGAGAGAGGCGGGGAATATGAATTGATTTTTCGGTAGCGCCCGCCATCTTGGATTCGCAGACGTCCGTGGACAGCGCGGTGAAACTTTGTTCAAAATTTGTATTTAGTAGAGTGTGTTGGTGTGTAGGAGTGTTTGGGGAGGGTGGGAGTGTATGAGATAGGATGAAAGTTGTGTTTTTTTATGTGTTAGACGTTCTTTTTGTGTTCGATTTGTCTGCGGACATCACAGGTGTTCTGAAATGTTCCAAATAAACTGAATGGGGGGTGTTCTGAGGACTCAATAGGCCTCATTACAACCCTGGCGTTAAGGGGTTAACGGCGCCGCAAAAGGTGGCAGCGCCGTTAACCCCTTAATGCCTGATTACGAGGTCCCTTTGCGGGTTGGCAATTTTAACGCCTGCTTTTTGCAGGCGTTAAAATCCAACCCGCAAAGGGACCTTGGTGCTAAGTACGGTGCCGCAATTTGCGGCACCGTACTTCGCGCCTTCCCCATTCCCATTGAGTCCTATGGGGCAAAAATGGGAATGGGGAAGGGCCCATGGTGAATGGGTAATTACCGCCCGCCAACCTTGGAATGGGGCGGTAATTCCGCCATTCACCATGGCGGACCCAGGCATGGACCATGGTGCTAATAGCACAATGGTTTAGCGCCGGGGTCGTAATGAGGCCCAATATGTGTCCGTTTTGTTCGCAAGCAAGCTGAAACTGTTCTAAGAACACTCGCGGTGTCCTGAAATGTTCGCAAATCAACAAAATGGGGGTGTCCTGAGGACGCTGTCCGTATTGTTCGTTGTCAAGTTGAATGTGTTCTAAGAACACTCGCGGTGTCCTGAAATGTTCGCAAATAAACAAGATGGTGGTGTTCTGAAGACGCTTCTAAGAACATTCGCGGTGTCCTGAAATGTTCGCAAATAAACAAAATGGGGGTGTCCTGAGGACGCTGTCCGTATTGTTCTCTGTCAAGTTGAATGTGTTCTAAGAACACTCGCGGTGTCCTGAAATGTTCGCAAATAAACAAGGTGGTGGTGTTCTGAAGACGCTTCTAAGAACACTTGCGATGTCCTGAAATGTTCGCAAAAAAACAAAATGGGGGTGTTCTGAGGACGCTGTCCGTATTGTTCTCTGTCACGTTGAATGTGTTCTAAGAACACTCGCGGTGTCCTGAAATGTTCGCAAATAAACAAAATGGGGGTGTTCTGAAGACGTTGTCGAACACTCGCTGTGTCCTGAAATGTTTGCAAATATGAATGGGGGGTTGTGGCTGGCAAGTTGAATGTGTTCTAAGAACACTCGCGGTGTCCTGAAATGTTCGCAAATAAACAAAATGGGGGTGTTCTGAAGACGTTTCTAAGAACACTCGTGGTGTCTGGGGAATGTTCGTAGGGGGTGTCCTGAGGACGCTGTCCGTATTGTTCTCTGTCAAGTTGAATGTGTTCTAAGAACACTCGCGATGTCCTGAAATGTTCGCAAATACACAAAATGGGGGTGTTCTGAGGACGCTGTCCGTATTGTTCTCTGTCAAGTTGAATGTGTTCTAAGAACACTCGCGGTGTCCTGAAATGTTCGCAAATAAACAAGATGGTGGTGTTCTGAAGACGCTTCTAAGAACACTTGCAGTGTCCTGAAATGTTCGCAAATAAACAAAATGGGGGTGTTCTGAGGACGCTTCTTTATTGTTCTCTGTCACGTTGAATGTGTTCTAAGAACACTCGCGGTGTCCTGAAATGTTCGCAAATAAACAAAATGGGGGTGTTCTGAAGACGTTGTCGAACACTCGCTGTGTCCTGAAATGTTCGCAAATATGAATGGGGGGTTGTGGCTGGCAAGTTGAATGTTTTCTAAGAACACTCGCGGTGTCCTGAAATGTTCGCAAATAAACACAATGGGGTGTCCTGAGGACGCTGTCCGTATTGTTCTCTATCAAGTTGAATGTGTTCTAAGAACACTCGCAGTGTCCTGAAATGTTCGCAAATATGAATGGGGGGTTTGTGGCTGGCAAGTTGAATGTGTTCTAAGAACACTCGCGGTGTCCTGAAATGTTCGCAAATAAACAAAATGGGGGTGTCATGAGGACGCTGTCCGTATTGTTCTCTGTCAAGTTGAATGTGTTCTAAGAACACTTGCGGTGTCCTGAAATGTTCGCAAATAAACAAAATGGGGGTGTCCTGAGGACGCTGTCCGTATTGTTCTCTGTCAAGTTGAATGTGTTCTAATAACACTTGCAGTGTCCTGAAATGTTCGCAAATAAACAAAATGGGGTTGTCCTGAAGATGCTGTTCGTATTGTTCGATGGCAAGTTGAATGTGTTCTTAGAACACTCGCGGTGTCCTGAAATGTTTGCAAATAAACGAAATGGGGGTGTTCTGAGGACACTGTCCCTATTGTTCGTTGTCAAGTTGAAAGTGTTCTAAGAACTATCGCGTTGTTCTGAAATGTTCGTAGAGGGTGTCCTGAAAACGCTGTCCGTATTGTTCGCTGGCAAGTTGAAAGTGTTCTAAGAACACTCATATTGTCCACGGACATTAAAAGTTTCCATAGACCATAGTTGAAATGTTTGACTCTATGGATGTGATATGCTGCGGTGGTTGTGGCCAGGGCATAGAGTCTTGGGTGCATGCCATATCACATTCATATTTGCTTATAACTTTGGGTGAAAAACAAATGTATTAGGAACAAAGGTATTAGATACTATGGATGTGATATGCTGCGATGGTTCTCCTTATTATTGTATACTTACTGTTTGGTCTAGTAACCGGAGTACATGTATTTCTTGTTAATTTCTGTGATAAAAGAAAATAGCATGTTAGTATTAATATTTTGTAATGACTTATTACATTGTATAATCAACATACTTTTTTTTTTGGACCCTCATAGTTAGTAGATTACAAACCAGAGTACTGTGCAATTTGCTCAGTTTCTGTGTTTGTTGCTAAAATCATTGGGTCTGTGGGAGAAAAAAAAATCCATGTTGGATTAAAAAAAAACCTTTTTCTGTTATGCTACAGTTTATTTGTTTGTTTGTTTTCAGTGTTCACTTGTTGTTTCTGGCTAATGCTTTATACTTTGGCTTATTGCATTGTTTAGATAATGTAACATTTTGGAGCAGTTAGATACCAATTGGCGTATTCTGTCTATTTTTTTTATATATTTCAGTGGTATTGATTTATATATTTGGATGTTGTTAAATTTTGGGACAGTTAGATACCAATTGGTGTATTCTAACTGTGTATTTTTTGGTCTAATTTAGTGGTATTCATTTATCTGATTAGTTGTTGTAGAATCTTTGAGCAGTTAGATAGCTTTTGGAGTATTCTAACAGTTTATATTTTTTTAACACAAGTTTACGTAGGGTTTAAATACAGTTTAGTTATCAAATTTTGGTTTTAAGAACATCAAATAAGCGTTTGTAAGATTTTCTGGTAATCTTTGCTTTAGAGTAATGGTACTATCATTACATTCAAACCATCCACATTTCTTTTCTATATATGCAGTGTAGTGCCCTGAATTGGTTGTGGCTCCAGCGTGGTAGATTATACCTATTGTTGTGAAGGTTTTCTTACCAAGTGATATTTGACCATGTGTGAATCAAGTCAGCTTGCAGTTGTTTTTGGTACCATCTGCATTGTAACGTAGAAGCATTAGTATTATGTATTTACTATGTGTTTGTATTACTCACGTGGAGCGATTATCTGAATTGCAGGTAGAGCATAATCTACCATGGTTTGCATTTTGTACAAGTCGCTGAAATGGAATGGATTCACAATTTAGTATTGATATATATATGAAGCGTTCATTGGGGATTTCTTCTTGTGTCACATTGTTGCAGAGAGCGCATGTATGTTTCCCCATGTATGAAATCTGGAAGATTTCATTTATAGGAATGTTTTTGTTTTCCAGTACTTGTAGTAAGTACATTAGAAATTCTTGTCGATCTTCCTGTGAGTTTATAGTGAATTTCACCATTCCAGCACAGTAGTCCAATTGTTGTCTTATTCCATAAACACTATACATGTTGTCAGGATTGTTTGCTGCATTTCTGTGAAGTACTAACATTTTCAAACACAATGGGTCAGTACTGTGTAAGTAAATGTTGTCAACAATTGGTGGTAATTGAAATAGAATATTCATTGCTACATTTGCATAGCAACTTACACCAACTATATTTGAGAATTTAAATGGTCCAGGTAGTTCTGTATCTAACTGCTTTTTTTGGAGTTTGTCTTCCTTCTTTAAAGAAGTACCTGGTTTACTTTCCCTAATTGATTCTTTTTTGCTTGTGGTACTTGATGAAGTATTAGTTTCTTTTACTCTCTTTGGAGGATTTGCAGTGACATCCTGTTGCATTTCTGTTTGATTTATTTTTCTTTTATAACGTTTTACTTTTTGTGGAACAGAATATGTGTTTAGGTGGGGGTGTATAGTGAGCGAAGTCTGTTGTATTCTAAAATGCAAGGAATATCAGCGTTTATTTTACTTGCATCAAAGTTGATTAGAAATAGACCGTCAAGTATACGTAAGCGTGATAGTGCTACGTCGCTCATGCCTTCTTTAAAGACTGTGTTACCAATATCTATCATTGCTTTGTCTAGGGTAAGACCTTGTGATTTATGAATCGTGACTGCGTGTGCAAGAGTTAGAGAAAATTGTTCTCTGCGTACATACATATCTTTGAAGAGAAGGAATCTAGCTGTTGAGTGTCCTATCCTTTTTACTTCTGAAAGTTTGTCAAAGAGTATATTGACAAACTGAATTTTGTTGTCGCGTGGGTATTTTTGAAAGTCAACAACTGTACCCAGTGCTCCATTAACTAGTCCTTGGTCCATGTCAAGGTTACGTTTAAGCATTACTCTGCAATTTAAGGATAATTTTAATATCTTTTCTAAGCCTGTTGTGTTTGAGATTGATTTTTCTAAACTATTTAGTCTTGTTGTGGCTTGGTCACACATGGGTAGTGTCATACCATGTTCATCTAGTTTGTCTGTGGCGCTAATTTCCATGATTGGTTGCATTTCTTTACTTAGCATGATTTCATTGAATTTGAAACAGCTTGCAAGAGTTGGCATTAAGGCCATACAATTGACATTTTTGTGGGCTAATTGTTCCATAACATCTGTAGCACATGCATTATCGCCATAAAGTGCATTAATGTGCCAGGTTTCCAATATTGCTTCTGCTTCTTTAGAAAGTATACCAACTCTGATACTTTTTAAAATGTTGGCATAAGTGAGATCTGCAGATTGCCGCATGTTTTCTGTTAATTCTCTGTATTGGAAATGTTGCCAAATGTTGACATTTCCAATGCTGCCAACAGTTTTACGGCAGAGTTTGTGTCCTAATGTTTTAAAAATAGGCTCACCTTTTACTGGTGTTAATTGAAGCAGATCTCCAAAAACAATAATGTGTTTTCCTGCAAAGAGCTCTTCATAGTCTGTTTTGAGTACTTCTTGTAATCTGAGGTGATTCAAAGCTAACATCAGGTTGGAGACCATGCTCACTTCATCTATTAGTAGCATTTTAATTTGTTTCAATACTCTGCGTAGTTCCATTGCAGCTTCTGCAGAAAGTTTGTAATAGTCTAATTTGTTCTGGTGTTCTACTGGTAATAGTAGTAATCGGTGTAATGTAACACCACCTATGTTGTAGGCAGCTAAACCTGTGGGGGCAGTGACAACAGCTGACAGTTTGTTGTTTGTCAATTGTTGAATGAACTTACTAATGATTTTGATTAGGAATGTTTTGCCAGAACCAGCTTCACCACTGATGTACAGTAGTAAAGGTGTATAATTATGGCAGTAACATTCTTTATTTTCATGTTTTACACCATGTGCAATTTGTTTTGTTACTTCTTGAAAAATGCTACGTTGCTCATTGTTTAGTTTTGATTGTAGTATAGTTAAGTCTTCTTTATCTTCATACTGACACATGGTGTTTTCTACTTCTAGCATAGCTAATTCTGCCTCATTAATTATTAGTGGTTCTCCCAGTGGTTCTTGGCTTCCTGTTACAGAAGGTTGGCTACTGTCAGGAGTGTCCTTATCTAGTTGGGCTTGGAGTTCTCCTTCGTGTTGCTGTTCATTGTGCAACATTCTTTTGTACTGTGTAAAGTTTACATCAGTTATAGTGCTTTCATTTGCTTTGAAAGCATCCTCATATGAGTCATAGTTATCTAGTATTTGTTCTTTTTTTCTCCATGGTTTGAAGAGTTGTAGCAGGGACATGTAATATACTTCTTTATTTTGAGGAGTCTTTAATGACAATTTGATATGATTAATTAAATTTGGTTTAGTGAGTTTAACTAAGCTGCCTTCACAGTTTGTCACTCTTTTTTTTCATCAGGTTTCATATTATTTTTGTATGTGTAGTTTTGGGCTACGTGGTATAGACACATGTTTTCCAAAGTATTACTTCTGTTTGGGTAGTATGTGTCCAATAAATTGTTTTTAAATGTCTTGGCTGTTGGGATCAGGTTTGGCTATTGTTTCTATATCTTCATATGATTTTAGAACTCTTTTTCTAGATTTAGCTGGACCAAGACTTAGCCATACTATATTTTAAGATTTACCATACAATGCAGTACCAGTTAAACGATCAGCTGCTTCATAGGATCCACATTCTCTATTGGTGAGCATTTCTATGCCCAAGCTGTATATTTTCTGAGACACTGTTTTATCTGATGACAGGTCAATCCAGAGGTCTTGCAGCTCTGTCTTTTCTGCTTTAGTTAAGTATGCTGTGACATATCGTGCAACTGCAGTAGAATTGTCTGCAATGTACTGCACATCTATGTTTGCATTCCATAAGTGGGCAATGATTGCATTATAATCATTGATATATTTTTCTTCTTCTTTTCTTTTTATGTAATATGTATTTTTAGGTGACTTACTTTTAACACTATGTCTAACTGAAGACATGAGGTTGTTCACTTGACCTGTATTGGTAACTGGTCTAGGGAAACCAAATCGGCATATGGTGTAGTATTTCCCTTTGTTTTTGTATTTGTGACGACAATATTTTGCACATCTGTGTCTTTGAAATTGTAAAATTTGTGCATGAAGATCACTATTTGTGGCTTCTGATGGAATTTCACAAGTGACATATTTTTCAATAAACTGTAAAACAGTGGCATCACTGTCTTGACCAAATTTAGGAGCATTTTTAATCCATAAAAGCATGTGGATATGTGGTGCTCCTCTAGCTTGGTATTCTTTTCTCCAAAAGAAGTGTTGCACTTCTCCAAGGGGAGGAACAGTTTTATTACAAATAAAATGTAGCATAGCAATGAAGCGATGGTGAAAATATCTTGAAACATTAACAGGATCCAAAGAACAAAGTTCTCCAGGTGTTAGTATATCTATGTTTGTTTTGTTTTTATTTGATATGCGTAGGAAATCATGTAAATCTTCCCATGCATATTCTGCACAACTTAATGTAACAAACCAAGTGGGTGGGCCAAGGTTTCCGATCATACAACGTACATCTCCATGACGTCGAAACCAGTACTCTTTAGTACCACACATATTTGCTAATAGATTTGTAATATTTGATTGTAAAACCTCATTCTTTTATTGCACTTTTTCTAATAATTGTGTAGCTGTCATATTTTGAAAGTTTGATCCTGATTTTAATATGTGTGCAACTCCGTAACATAAAGTTGCTAGTTCACTTTCAAAGAGTAGGTGGAATATGTATTCCACATTTTGTCTAAATCTGGGATGTTCAAAATACATCCGTAATGAGTGGTATTCTGAAGCTGATATTTGAATAGGTCTATCATCATACCTTCCTCCTTTGCCAGTAGGAAAGAGTAGAGGAAAAGCACGTGCTTCTATACTTTTTTCCCATATGCTGATTGGCGATCCTTTTGTTTGACGCATTTGGTACGTTTCCAGTACATCTTCTATGGTGTCATTAGAGTGCAAAGGATGAATTGTATAATGGTCTAAAGTATTTGATATTGTAGCAGGATCTAGTAGCTCAAATTGACCAGCTTCTTGCGTTTCTTGAATTATTTCAGTTGTATCTTTCAAGTTTTCTTCAATATTAATTTCTTTGTAATATTCATTATTCTCTTTAAGATATTGGAAGGCTTGTCTAACTTTATGTAAATCTACCAGCTTAAAGATTGCTGCATTGGACGTTGCATTCCTAGAGTATGCACATTTACTTTTAGATCTAATGGTAAATAAACTACTTTTCCACGAATGCCTTTTACCAATTCAGAGGGAGGTAATTTTGCTGTTTTTGGTTGAAGGCGTATTATTGCTTGAAATGGGTGTACTGTTTGAATTATGATGCTCTCATATACATTAAGTTGTTGTAGGGGTTTTGGTACTGGGTATAATTCCAAATTATTTGTGCTAGCACGTGAAGGAGTTTGGTTGTTGTCAAGTTTTGTAGTGCAGTAACTGCAAAGTATTCAGGGGTCAGTTATTTCGTATTTGTTTTCTGCTACAAGGTAGAGAGCTAATTCAAACCATTTAGAATCTTCATTGTCTTCTATTTTGTATGATAGGTCTACAGTTTTTGTGTTACTTTTATAAAAAGTTCTACGGCAACATACACATACATGGTTTGGTACTTCAGCAGATGTACTTTTAAATTTTAGTATTTCTTTTTTGTATGTGTTTAGCAAAAGGTTGCCATGTGTAGAATTGTTGCTTAATTGGTTTAAAGCTATTTCATTCTGTAAATGGCTTTCACTTCAAAATATTTTTTCTGGATATAGTGAATTTCTTCAAGTAGGTCTTTTGCTGTACCATGTAGAAGGATGTTATTTAAATTTGCTAGTGCTAAAGCAGGACTTTTAGCATAGTACAGTTTATAGACTAGATTTCTTATAGTTGAATGATGTGTTGATATCCATTTGATATCATGGAAAGTGGTTTTACAAGTAGGTCCTGTAATGCAGGCCAATGAATGTCCTTGTAGTCCTGTGTACTTGTGCACTGGACAGGTATCCATATTTTGCAGTAATTTAATTTTGATTTTGTCTTTGCTTTTTACATATTTATTGAGGAATTGGCGTAAAGATTTGAAACATTGTTTGGGAATGTTACACATTGACGTGCATGGCCATTTGTACACTAGACGTTCTGATTCAGTTGAATGGAGGGGTAATTCTAAGTTTTCAGGGCATATTTTTGTAAGGAGTACTTCTTGTTCCATTATAGTATTATTCACTTTTTCATAACCTCGACCACTGCTATGTATGGCAATTGTATTTGTTTGCTTTTGTTTGTACGCTTCTTCATTAAAATATGGTTCTGTGCTCGTAGTGTGATTCAATTCACCTCCGCAGATACTTAAGAAGTTCTTTCTGTTGACATTTCGCTTATTGAGAAGTCTTTTTTGTAATTTAGTTATTAGTTTTGTTAGTGGTTTCATTTTGTTTAACAGTAAAATAAATAACTTTCTTTTGAGAAGAATTGCACTGTCCATCAACGCTTCTAAGATTAATTTCCTATGATGGGTTTTAAGCATTGAACCTGATTTCTCTCCTGTTTTTACAAGATTTTGAAGGACTTTGTGACGGTACATTTTGGCTAAAATACTTTTCTTGGTATGCTTACTTTGCAATATATTAAAATTTAAAGAAGTAGTTTTATCTGTAGTGATAGCTGATTTTCTGTTAATTGTTTTTTGGTTTGTTTTACATTTTGATAGAGGAGGCAAAGTTTTCGTACTTGAAACTTCTTGTGTTTCACTAAATGACTGTATTAGCTGTTTTGTTTCAACTTTATTTTTACAAATTCTGCTAGAGATGGATGCTTATGTTGGACACTTTTATATTCATTTGCTCTACTTCTGCGTTGCTTTCTACGGACATTACTTTTGGTAGGCATTCTTTAGGGTCTGTTGAAAAAAATAAAGAAGGTATTGGTTGGGGTGTTCTGTAATGTATGTGTGCTGTGTGCATGAGTGTTTGAGTAAGATGATAAAGATGTATGTAATGGTGTGTGATTGTGCATTGGGAACTACAACTAGTAGGGATAGGTATTCTTGAATTTATGTGTTACTAAACTGGGGTTCAGATGACAAGAAAAGTAAGCTAGTGGTGTGGAAAAGTACAAATAGTAAATCTAATGTATACAATTAAAACAGTTGTTTGTTCTATAATATGAAAATTGTAGAGGTTCAGTTGGGTAATTTGTGTGTCCAAAGATAGGAATTTGTGGGCCATTCTGGCTGTAAATTGCTGTATAAGACATGGAGATTTTTGGACAAAATGGTACACAATCTCTATTTTTAGGCACAGAAATAGCTTGCATTAACTTTACAGTATGTTTGAGTAATAATACAAATATTATGATGATATTCTACTTACTTTTTTTCTTAAATTAACAGGTAACTTCTTAGTTCTTCTTTGTTCTTCAAATTCAGCTGCTTCTTTTCAGGAGACTGGTCTTCACTGCAATTGTAAAAGATTCAAATTAGTAATTTTGTTTGTATATAGCGCCGTTTTTAATTTAGATAGTGATTTTTTTAATTGAAATCCTCCGAGCCTTCTTCAAAACCATTAAACTAATTTATTTACATAAGATACATTGGATCAGTTCAGTACATATGATATGTTCTTAATGAACAAATTGTATTGAATGACTAACTGTAGCAAAAAATCTTTACTAGGTCTTGTGAAATTTATAATATACCAGTGAATACCACTATTTCTGTAACTAAGCTGCTCTAGGTAATAGCGCCTCAATGTCATGTCTAAATTAAAGTAATTAAGTAAATAAATAAATAAAAACAAAAAATATGAAATTGTATAAGTATTTTTTTTAAGATTTAAACATAAATTGTGCTATATGTAGTCTATATATTTAATTTAAAAAATGTTAGTTTAACATGATTTGAGTGTGTGTGTATAAAGAAAGTAAATAGTATAAAGGTTTATAAGTGATAGTTGATTTTAGGAAATTGAAAAAAATACAGTAAATTCATTTTACAGATTACACAAGCTAAAAGTCTGTTTGAAAATGTGTTCATCTACTGTATAGAAAATATGCATACCTGAAGTTTGTGTTCATGCATATGGATATGCATGGAGCTGCAAGTAGAAATCTTGGAGACTTGTACAGTATTTCTGGTAGATGGTGCTTGCCAATGATATGACACTTGTACTCAGAGAGATTCACAGTACATTTGCAGTGCTGATCTATGATGATGCAGTTAGATGTAGAGGTCTTGAATGTGATTGGTGCATGGTCATGTGACTTCTTAGCTACATCCAATGAGGGAATGGCAGAGAGAGTGAAGTGGAAATGGTAGAAGGGCTGTTAATGTTACGATATGTCCACGGACATGGCGGTAGTTCGCGGACATCGGGAGTTACATCTGGGGATTTTTGGGTTCAGAAGTCATGCAAATGAGAATGAGTACTGAAAGGGATTGGTCAGGAAAGTTTAGTGGGTGTGTTGTGCCAGAAGAGAGTTTTTCATATACTGTTTTTGCTGAGAGAACAACAGATAGCTATGCCTGTGTGTTTTAGGAAAAAGATTGTATGGATTCTGGGAGATTCATGGATATATTGGTTGAAGGTGCATGCAGAAAGCTGTGGAGTAGCTTTAGATCTTGGATTCCCACATGTGGAAGTACACTGCCATGGAGTACGTGGAATGAAGTGGTTGGACTTGCTACCTCTCTGTGCTACTTTGGAGACAGAGCAACATCCAGACATAATTGTAATTCATTGTGGAGGGAACAGTTTAGGACATGTGACTGGAATTTCTTTGCAATTTGCTTTGAAAGAAGGACTTTGGAAGGTTATGGACATGTTTCCTAATTCTCAAGTGATATTTTCACGGATTGCGCAGAGACAAATGTGTTCTTCATTTGGTCCACAAATGGAAAAAGCAAGGTGCAATGTTAATAAAGCTGTTTGTGCCTTTCTAAAAGATTTTGGCATGTCTTCTTTTCACAATGAAAATATTCTGTTTCGTAGTACAAACATTTTTCGCAGAGATGGAGTCCATCTTACTTATGGTGGCAATCAGATTTTTCTGAGAAATGTACAAAATGCATTGCGACCTTTTTTGGAATTACAACATCCATTTTGAAGTAGGTGTTAAGCATTTATAATTTTTGACTTACAATCACCTCCCAAAGGCTCTTTTCAGAGCCACCACTTCCTCCCATAGAAAATTGCAATGTTTGCTATAGGGTAGCAACCCAATTTTTTCAATGTTCGCGAACTGTCTGCGGACTTCTGAAAAATACAAAGGGCCCTGCTTCATTTATTTTCACTTCTATTTTTTAACTATGAAAGGCGGCTCTGAAAAGAGCCTTATTTTTGTTTTGATTTTTGTTATTTTGTATTTTGTGGGGTTTTTTTTATACACAACATACTAGGAGAGGAGGGGAAAGGAAGGTAAAGGGGGGACACCAACCACAGGGATAAGAAAGGGCGAGCTGAGCGAGGAAGATGTAGAGTGGGTTTTATTTGGGTAGTGAGCAGGTCTTCTCGTGCACTGAGACGATAGTCTCAAAAGCACTCCGAAGTCGCTCCCCCCTGCAGAGTGCTGTGTCACAGTACATACATACAACTGTGACCCTCGAAAGGTAAGGGTCATCAGAATTCTGTATGGCATGTGAGGCAGCTTGAGGAAGACGCTGTCCCACACAGGTGGTCCTTGTGGTGACAGGATCAGAAATGGAGGATGAAGTAGAGGAAATCAACCTACTACGTTCTTCGCAAGGTAAGACCTTGCGAATAGCTCCAGAGTGAAATGACCTCAGGTGTCGGTTCATGGTTGTGGTCCCAAAGCCGTACGAACCGTGCTTCCCGCGACTGAGTATCATTTTGCACTCATTGCAGATAACATGGTTCGCACGAGCCTTAGGACCCTTCCCATAAATGGAAAATAACCGCCACACCCAAGACTCATGTCTAGTGCGGGTAGTAGGGATTTCCTCTACCTCATTCTCGTCATCCTCAGAACACGCGATTAGCGTTGGTGCGGTCACATGATCCCTTCTCGAACATGTCCGCAAAGGAAGCTCCTGTCCGCAGGACACCAAATGCACGGACATTGGTTTGCGCATGCGCGTTGATGTTCTACGGACAGTGTTCGGGTCCTGATTAATTAAAAGTGCGTCACACATCAAACGAACATTTCTGGACATCGCGTGTGTTCTACAACAGTTTAAACTTGCTAGCGAACACTACGGACAGATATAGTGTTCTTTAGGACACCTCCATTTTTGTTTAATTACGAACATTTCAGGACACCAATTGGGTTCTTAGAACAGTTTCAACTTGCTAGCGAACAGTACAGACAGGTATTGTGTTCTTCAGGACACCTCCATTTTTGTTTATTTACTAACATTTCAGAACACCTGTGCTGTCCGCGGACATCTACATTGTTTTTAAAAAAATAAAAAATGGGAACTAAGAGAAGGTGAGACAGAAACAGAAACAAGAACAGGAGAATTAGGGGTTTCAACATGATTGGTATCAGGTGAAGAAGGGATGGAAGTCTCATAAAAACGTTTTGGATTATGGAGAGGGTTTGGGGATAATTGACTGGGATATGGTGAGGGGGACAAGTACATGTGGGACAATGGTATGAGGTTTTTGTTTTAAAATGATCCTCAACAAAAGTTTTCAAATTATTAAAATTGCTCAATAATAAATCCAATTTTTCTTTTAAGCTGTCAAGCGTGTTTTCCATAACAGTTTCTTCAGAGATATTTTCTATTTTGGTATGCTCTTTACAAATCAATGACATTTGTGATGTCATCTTTGATGTCCTGGGTGTTAGTCTTAGCAGTGCACGGTAGTTGCGCCAGTTATGGTTGCTTAGCTTACCATAACTGGCGAATTTCAAGGGTTTTTCGGTTTTACTTGGAACCATAACGTCCCTTTAACAAAGTTTTTTCACTGAATTTCATAGGTTTTTAGTAGCGCAACTTAACCATAACGTCCCTTTAACAAAGTTTTTTTCACTGAATATATATATATACATATATATATATATATATATATATATATATATATATATATATATATAAAAGTATCTTCATATAAAAATCAATATTAAAAAAAGAGCTCAATACCACATTTTAACAACATATCAAAAACACAGTAATCTAGCATTAAAGGAAGCATATAGTTGTATTGAAAGCATAGCAGCAGTATCGCACAGTACATTGAATTTGATGAAGCAATATCATATAATACATCGAATTTGGTGAGACAAGACATCTTCCAACAAGAAATCATTATACGGTTTTACATGTTAATTTAGCTGTATGTATGAAGTTAAAAGTAGTTTAAAACATCAGAATGTTCCCCATCACCACTGATAGTCAAGAAAAATTGAGGCTTGTTCCGGGGTCATAGACAGGTCTAAGGAATTAATGAAGGATGCTACCGCCAAACCTTCTGATATGTTCTGAATGGTAATACATCTACTCCAAATATATTTGACATCCATCGCTTGTCCCCCACTTTACAAACTTCTCCAAATCGGTCGATCTCCTTGTCTGAAGTGCTGGGCAATATAATAACAAATTCTCCATTGATTCCGTTTCTCCTGTTTTCTCACAGTAACAGCACCAGGGGATCACCACGTCTGCCATCTTCCTTCTATATAGAACCTCTCTCATTGGCACGATATTCCAACGTAACCTAGGCAGTAAATTATGACTATATCGGTTAGGAAATTGAGTCATCAAAAAAGAGGCAGTCCCATGATGTTTATGGTCCCACTGTAGGTGACTAAGTGACGGATAGGTATGGAATTTCTCAGTTGTTATAATCCAGTCACATTCATATAATAGTAATTTAACTTTACCGGGATTGGATATCAAGGTAGATCTATGCATATCCAGGTCCAATAACAGCTTATCGCAGATATCCCAGAGTGTATTCAGATATTTACAAGAGGACTACCCCATCGTTTTGCTGGAAATAAGCCTACACAGGTCTTCATATAGTGTATTTTTCAAAGGCGCAATCTTGTTTCTAAACAATGTCATCATTCTCCATTCGACCCACGCCTGCAGCGAGGCCAAACCCAGTTTGAACCTGATTGCGGCCATTGGACTATTATGGGGTATCCCTAGGGTCTTCTTCCACAACCTGTCCTCCAGGGTTTGCCAAAAATTTGACAGTTCCTTATAATGGATCTCTATTCCATATATAATTATGGGTCCTATCTTCCCTCATATAAGGTAATTGCAGATTTTATTGAAAAGCGGCCAAATTTATGATCTAATTTCATCTGCTGATTAGCTAACAGATCTGCTTTTTGTTTAAGAAAAACACATAGTCCACTATTGGATGGTTGCGCCATTAATGGGAAGTGCAGGTACACGACCTATGAGGTCATTTCTATAGGGGCTCCGCCCATATTCCATCCCAATTTTTTCTTTCTCTTAGCTTGTAAGAATATCAAAAAATGTGTCTTTCTAGGATTTACCATAAATCCGTTCCTGGCCACATATTCCACAAATGTATTTATCAATCCCTCTAAACCTACCCTGTTCCGATCTAGAAGAAGGAAATCGTCAGCATAAGCTAACCAAGAAATGCATAAATTCCCTAGTTTAAGCGTGACCAAGACTGCCTCCTGCAGAAATTCTCCAGCATCTGATACATACAGATTAAAAAGACAGGGAGCTAAAGAGCATCCCTGCCTTAGACCAATGTATGTCCTAATCTTCCTGGAGAGATTACTCTCTAGATTGAGGTGGACACAAATTCCTGCATTTTCATAGAGGGCCATGATAAGATTCAGCAGTTTGCCTGGCATACCACACTCTGATCACCCGGTGAAAAGCTGTTGACAGATCACTTGATGCAACATATATCTCAGTTCTCGGGCCCACTCAGGCAGATTCCTGCATTGTCCTCATTACCAGCCCATTCAGATTCGTTGAATGTGCCACTCATAATTCTGTCTTTTGTTTATTTAAACGATTGGAGCTAGCCACCCATTCATTTACATGCCCTAACTGGATGGACGCGAACATCTGACAGTCTGCATCTATTAAGGATATCGAATGGTAGTTTCTGGCTTGGGTTCTTTCCCCTCGTTTGAAAATTGGTACTACATAGGCTGTCTGCCAGCTACCTGGTATGGTGCCATCTCTCTCTATACTCGTATAGAGGGTCGCAAGGATCTTCACCCTGGCAGCCGGGTTCCCTTTAAAAGTATTGTTTGTTAGCCCATTCGGGCCTGCCGCCCTTGAATCTTTTGAATTTTTAATTATTTTTAGTACATCCTCATAGTTGACATTCAGCTCCCAACTTGCCATATCTTTAACACTTATATATTCCCATTTCTCCAATTCTAATAATGTCGGGCCCTATATAAATCTGCTTCCGATACCGCCTTCAACTGGTTGACTATAGCTGGGAAATCCTGATAATTAATTCGCAGAAGGCCCTCCGGTCTCTTTTCACAAGGGTACGCAACATCAGTTCAGCGTCCATTTGCATCATATTCACCCTTCAGGATCGGCAGAAGTTCTTAAATCTTTGTTTGGCCTTTTTTGTCCTAACATTTCTCTCTGGTCATGCTCGAGGAACGTATTTATCTTAATATCTGATTCAGATGGGTCTTCTCTTTTGCCAGACTTTTATCAAAGATATGTCAGTGTTTGTTTATTGGGAAACCAAACCTCAAATATGGGGAGGCTCTATTCAACAGATCCCTCAGAAAGTTATTAAATTCTGTTGCGGTAAAAACATGCAATTTCCAATCCATTGTAGTTTCATTTATTGTTTTGTTAATTTCCCCATTGAGGCCCTCTATATTTCTTGTGGACCATCTTATCCCTTTTCCTTGTCCAGTGGTTCTCAAATTAATCAATTCTCCAATAGTGGACCTACTAATAATTAGCTGAAATTCAACTGTAAGGGTACTGTGGTCGCTCCAATGATTAGGGGTTATCTTTACCCCAGTATTAAAGTTAAAAAGCCAAGCATCTACATAGATATAATCAATTGTAGATGAGCTTGAACCTCGTTGCCAGGCTGATTTAGATGGTTTTATTGCATCATATTCTCCATTTAGGCAGCTGAGTCTTACAGTGTTAGGTTCCACTTTTTTCCCCACTTTATTTTATCTCCTCCTCTACTACCACATGGTATTTCCTCCCTAGATCGTAATAGGTGTCACCATGTGCAATTCTACAGTCCGAATTAAGATCCCGTGCCAGTATCATTCTACCATTAGGGGAAGTAGTATACCATTCTCGCGCTAAACTTGATATACATTCAAGAAAAATATTCAACTTGGCCATTCCAATGTGCCAGTACACATTAATCAGGAGGATTTCCACTATACCATCTAGGGAATAGGCCCTTACCACAAGAATACCCAGAGGAAGATTTGGGATCACTTTCACCAGTAGACCAATGGTGCCCCTAATCGCAATCATAAGTCCCACTGATGGTCTACCACCCTTGTTTTGTTTTTCTAATTGAGAATAGACCTCATGGCCATCCACAGAAAGGTTGGTTGTGCGCCATGTTTCTTGCAGAAAAATAACACTATTTTCTTTCAGCATATTGATGGCAGCAGGATTTGTGAGTAAATGTCAGTGTCCCCTTGTATTCCAAGACAGACGCTTCAGAGTAACAGCTTCTTTATTCCCTAGATCTATACTACTTGATACTGTGGGGGTTAGTGAATCATTTCCACAAAGCGGAGGTGATTTGGGCCCAAACTTGGATTTCTCTATTATTTCCTCTCAAGTGTTGCTTGCCACAGGCTTCGTTTGTCTGGGTGATGGACAACCTTTAGGTTTCTATCATAATTGAATTGTTTTTGAAAGGCTTTAGGTTCGTCATGTTGTCTACGATCCTCTTCTACCAGATTCATTTCAAACCCAATTTACAGAGTGCATCTGCCTCACTGCATCACTAGGTTTTTTTACCAGCTATGACCTCAGATATACATTACTTATCTCTCAACATTCTTTGTCAGGGAACTGGATCCTATCTAGATCACATGTGGACAGGATTGCCAAATTCGGCACTTCTGAAATTATTTTACAACGTTTCCCTGATTAAGACAAATTGGAAAATGTTTCCCTCAGACACTTTTCATTTGTATAACCTTGGGGTTTTCGATATCAGTTCTATTATTTTCAAGTGTCTCCTTCGGTATCCCTCCTGCACTATAATTCCGGTCTTGCCTGGGTTCCAATTGTACTTCAGATTCCCTTGCACCTCTAAGAATAAAAAAGTTATTGTGATATCTATCGCCAGCTGGCTTTTGCCAGGGTTAAGGGATATACATTTCCCCCAGGAATTTTTCCTGGATGGCTAAGTCACCAGGGACCTCTATACGTCCCTTTGGTGGCATGTCTGTACTTGGTAGTGTATGCTGTACGTTTTCAAACAATTTCCTTGATAATTCAATATCAATTAATATCGGGTTCTTTTCCAAAGACAGGGTTTGGCTATTAAGCATACATTTCTCTATTATAAAAGTAGGAATACCCACCAAATCAGATACATTTATGGATGTTTACTAATTGACCTTTTCACAATTGACCTCGGGAAAATTGACCTCGGGAGAATTGACCTAATTTAAAAGGTCAATTAGGACATATATGCAGGGGGAAAACCCCAACATCCCCCACCCAGTCCCAAAACCCCTGCAACCCACCACCCAATCCCCTTATATTACTTATAATCCAAACCAACCCAATACATGTATAAAATAACTAAAATAATATAAAGGCCAATTGTGCAGAAGGTTAATTAGGACCACTATAATTAGGTCAATTTGGACAAAAGATCAATTGTAAAAGGTCAATTTGGGTAATACCACATTTATAGATATTTGCTTCCCACTTACTGTTATTCTCACCTCTGCTGGTTTATCATGCTCAGCTGTTATAATATCCAGCTCTGGTACATTTAAAGATATTTGGTTCCCATTTAATATAGATCGTACAATGGCTGGTTTCTTGTCAGCCTCTGAAATTAATTCATTCAGGATGCCCACTTTACTAGTCTTACTGACATCATTTGGCGTTCCCGCAAAATTCTCTACAAGCTCGGTCTGGAGTCCCATATTTACCCTGGTAGGGGCTGGAATGTTCTCAATGCCTGGATTTCTAGCATTTCTGATTCGAACTTGTGAAGTGCAGGCTAGCTCTGCCGTGAGTGACAACAGCAGGTGAGTACTTAATTTTTGAGCGACCCACCCAGGTACTCCAGGCAGTAGCCATGTCCCTGCCTGGGATTTGATAATGATTTGCTATTTATATAGCGATGTTGCCAAAGCACTGTATATAGAACATCCTAGCACACCCTCTGCTTCACTAATGCATGATCTGCACACTCTCAACCATGCTATATGCACACTCACCCATGTGCATACCAATTCTGGGCACCCTGAACCAACCGAACACCATTGGCCGGGCTATGCACTCCTTCATCCATATGCACAAAGGTGTTTTCCCAGGCTTTTTTTCAGTGACTGGGTCAGGCCAGCTGTCAGGTCAGCCCTAGCTAGCCCCCATTCTTGCCCAAAGCTCTTACCATCCTATACTGCCCGAACCCCTGTGACCCACAAAATAGTAGGGAGAGCATCCCCACGCTTTGAAGACCACTTCAGTGTAGAGGTTTTCTGCCAGATTCTGCCAACCAATGTCAGTGAAAGAGCAACACAGCAGTGCCGGCAGAACCCAGAGACCATGCAAATTTATAACTAATTAATTACTTGTACAGGGGCTATTACTCCACGGCCACCAATAGAGCAAGGACAGTACCCATGTATCTCGTCTATCAGATGTTTCTGGATGCTTATTGTGCAACATCAAGGAAGAGACAGCAATGACTACATCTGGTCCAGCCCCCGGGGAAAGAGTGGAAGGAGTAGGCAGAGATGGAAGTGTAATGTAAATCATTGGTATGCCGTAATAGTTCTTTTAATTTGTATAGAGCGTACTATATGGAGGACATTATTTTCTAATGTATATTTGTCCGCTGCTGCTTGCTGTCACATCACTAAAAATGTATTTTGATAACCACACCACTGGCCACAACTCAAGCTCAGCTTGTGTCAAAGCATGTGAAGCACAGATCACATTGATAAGGCCTGGACGTAGTGCAATGTGTGTGCGATTGATAAGCCTCTGCGGGAGGTGTTGGCTTCCAACAGGCTCTGCCTTTAGAATATGTCAAATTCCACATGCTTTTGGGCATTTTCAGCCCATCCTGCTTGAATGGAAACTCCTAACCAAGAGAACGCACCAGTGCAGAGTTAAGATCATCCCCTTTTCTTCAATTGGCTGCATGATTTCAGCAACACTACCAATTAATCAGCAGTCAGTGCACACAATTAAAAGTTGTTTAGGTGCTCACAGGAGGAAAAGGATATTGCCTTTCCAAGAAGGATGGACATTTTGGGGTAAATCCATGGCATAGAAGCCAATTACAAAATGTAACTTAAAATGTATTATCCTTATAAAATGACTGATTTAAATTTTACAATGTTCTTCCTTATTATGACTTCCACAGGAGACAGCTTTGAGAAAACACTGGCAGGCACTTCGAGTGCAAAGTTCGATGGTGAGGCTTGATTAAAAAGGGCTCAAAGAGTTCCCATGAGTAGGTGTTTTGGGCGGGATGGGGCAGGAACTGGGTGAGAATGGCCATGGGGATTAGCATGGTCATGGGCAGCCAATGGGTGAGGGAATAACCAAACAACACCTACAAGCTGTGTGTCCCTCTTCATATACCATTTCTCCCTATCTGTGCTCTAATGCAATAGTTTCTGCTTATAGGTGGCGCGAATAGCCCAAACTAAAAAAGTCAGCTTTGCTGAGCAAAGGGCACTGGCCCGTAGCAGGCTCTGAGTTCCCTCCGCACTTCACCCACGATTAACAGAGTTGTAAGTGACTGTTTTGTCCAGCCCCAGAGACGGTCCCCTTTGCCTTCCTTCACACCTATGCCTTGGTATTGATTTCACCCGTCTACTCAAGGCTGCACTATGCAAACCCCCTGGATAGTAGTGCTTTCTCTGCATGCCTGATTACAGATGTCATGGAAAACAGTGTGCTCTATATGCTGTGTCCACCAAAGCCATTGTTTCCAATTCTCACAGGTCCTTGCCTTCACTGGCTGTGATTTGCCAAGTACATCTAAGTTAAAATCATATGATTAGCACTAAAATGCAATTTTTGACAAATTCCATCCTAAACAAATCACATGACTGTCTTTTATTTTAAAGAATTTGAAGATATTTGAAAAAGGATGACTTTGAAGCACTAGGTGAAAAAGGCATTTTCAGCCTTAGGTTGAAAACACCTCATGTTGATCAGGAAGCAATGGGCAGTTATGTTTGTCGATGTTTATAAAACAGTCACACCCAAGTCAGGGAGCTCCTTCACCGACAATGAATCACTTGGATTGATTTCAAGTTCTTTTTGATAAGGCCTCCAACCCCGCCTCGCACCACAACCCCAACAAATACCCAGTGCCACAATGGACTAGGAACCAGGCCGGTGTGTATTAAGAAGATATTAATTAATGTATTTGTTTAGCCAAATATCCCAAATATATTACAAATACATGCTTCCCCTAGGCTTGGTGGGATGCCTCACCTCATCTCATGGATATATGACTGGCTGCATTTATATAAGAAATAGGTCCTGAAGAAGGTGACTACAGTAGCAGTGTCATCAAAACCGGTCGACAATGTGAACGTGCTGGTATATCTGAGTGAACCCTGGGATATGCAGTATAAGTATCAATCATAAATGCTACTTGTTTAAATGACATTATATTGGCTATTTTCTCTTTTGTTGGAAAAATGTAATTCTAATTTATTTTGAGGAAGACCCAAAAAACTCATACTATGAGCTGCAAATGAACAAAAAGTACAAGTGTATTACCTCTTCTGTTTAGAGAACAATTCACTTCCGCAAAGAAGGTACATACTTCGCAAAGGGTAAATAAATTACGGCACTGCGCTGACAAAGAAATACTCCCATGTGAACTGTCCAGTGTGCGAATAGCTTTGGGATATAATCCCAGCTATTTTTAGCATATTTCCAATAGACTCACTGTAGTGGTAGGGCTAGCATACCTCTATACTATTCTATTAGATAGGTGGTGCACCACCTCTTGTCTAGGGACAGCACAACCCACAGGGATAGGGTGTACTTCTGGTTAGAGATAGCATGTAGCGGACACATTAATTGGTTGACGGAATAAAGAAAATAGTGAAGTATGCCTATCTCTGTTTGTGTGTGATGTTATAGTGAATATGTAACAGGAAGGTCTATACCCTGTATAGGTGTAGAAATATAACAAATACTTCCCTGTAGTGGCCTGTGTCCTTTGAAAATTGTACAGGTAGACCCTGTCTCCTACTTGGTACTCTTTCTTGGTGGTCTTTAATTCGTAGTGGGTTTTCATCCCCTCTGCTGACATTTCTAGATTTCGATGGGCATATGCAAAAGCATGATGAAGGTGTTTTTGTAAATTCTCAATGTACTCATGGTTTGTGGACGTGTTGATCAGGGTCTGCTCTTGAGTTCTGTGTAGTAGATGCTGAGGTAGCACCTTTTTTTCGTCCAGTCATGAGCTTGAATGGTGACATTTTTCTCGCAGAAGATGGTGTAGACCTGATGGCCATCACAACAAGCGGTAATCGGATGTCCTAACTAGGCCCAAGGTCCACCATGAATTTCTTCAGAATGCCCAAAATCATTTTATTGTACCTCTCAACTCCCCCACTTGAGGCTGAGAGGTAGGCAATGTGGAGTTTTCTCTTTACCCCGAGTATCTCCCACATCTTTGTCATCACCTCACTGGTAAAATGACTTCCTTGGTCCGACTCAATCCTTTGGGGAAGGCCAAAATGCAAGAAGATGTGATTGATCATAAGGGCAGCAGCTGTTTCTGCCTTGCAATTTGGAGCTGGGAGGCATTTCACCCACTTAGTAAACAAGCATGTTACAGTCAATATGTACCTGTTTTCCCTAGAGGAGTGAATCACGGGCCCAATGAAATTGACTTGTATGTCCAACCAAGGCAGTGTCATTCCCCTTTTCTGTAGTGGAGCATGGTGTGTGAGAGAACATGGCTGAAACTGAGCACACACAAGACACGCCTTCAAGTTTAGGTCAAGGTCTTGACCCATGTGTGGTCAGTATGCAACCTCTGTCATGATGCCTACCCCCGGGCATCCGGATCAATCCCATCAGCCCCGGGAGCAGGCATCCAGGTATTTAATAAAACCCCAGCAGCCCCGGCTGGGGGTTGTCTGGGTTCAGTCCTGGCGCCTTAGGCGCCAGGCTCATAATAGAAATCAGTTCTGGCTCCATAGGCGCCAGGCTCATAGACTTTACTTACCTCATGCAGACCATGCTGCAAATTAATCCAAGCCAACGTGAGGCCTGGATGGGACTATTTTTCTACAGGGACTATTTTTTACTCAGGTGTGGTTCTAGGGACTTCTTACCTGGAACTACTTTGGAAGCTATTTAAACCACGTCCAAACAGCAGCACATGCTTCGCGTTATTCTGCATCCAGCAGCGTAACGCTCACCATGCCTGCAGTCAGCATAAAGTCTTCAGCCACGCCCGTCTCGAATCCAGAGCTCCTAGCAATAGAAGAAAGAAGAAGGAAAGGTTTGAAAACAGTTATTATTTCAATCCTTACCTGAATTCCGGATCCATCACTACTTCGAACTTGAAAAGGACATTATTCTACACGCGTCGCATCGCCAGCTGCAGCGCCGTGCCATACTCACCAGTCCTCACAGCATTTTTCGATCCGGCGCAGCCTCCATCATTTTCTCCGCCGAATTCCACCATCTAGGGGACAAAAGAAACATAAGGTGAGCCGAGAGAGCCAACAAATACAACCTCTCCACCATAGACTTACCTGATTAACAACCGGAGGCATTATTCTGTAACAAACCGCAACTTCTTACGCCACACCTGTAAGGAGAGAGAAACCAGCAATTTAAACAAACACATCTTTTGCCGGACAGTGTTGGGTAATACAGACTCTTACCTGAACACCATCAGCTGCCACAAGACAATCTTCCCTTGGACCCAGCTGCAACACAAGAAAGGAATGTACAAGAGTGAACATCGGACATATTGAACTCTTTGAACTTTATACTTACGGTTTCTCGCCTTGAACCTCGGAGTCAATATTCATCCGAAACTCTTCCAACGCCCTCAAACCAGTGAAGTAACTGGTATCTACGCGCCCCTGCATTCCACGCAGGATGGAGAGGTCATCATTTACAAACATAAGGTGAGCTTACAGAAAGTGAATATCGGTGGTGATTAGTGGGGAGAACAGTGTGGTGCCATTACTAAAATCCACAGGTGGCTAAATCTCTTTCTTCACTTGCAGGAGAATATTTGTACAGCTCAAGCAGACGAGATTAGGCGGTCCAGTCCAGTCTGTCATCTCTGTACTGCGCTTCACGTTGGAGGAGGTTGCAGCTGTCCGGGTCTGATCGACGTCCCTGTGGGAGCCAGGTGATCGTAACAGAACGCGAAGCCTTTCTACAAATTCCCACCTGGGCATTATGGAAACCTCCGAAACAGACCAACTAGCCCAATTATTAGGGGATCTTAGGGCGGAAGTGCACTCTGCGCGCCAAGAGACTAATGCCCTCAGGAGAGAACTGATTGTATCAAAGGAACGCACAGATGATCTTGCTAGACAACTGCTGCAAAATCAAGCTGGGCAAACACCCCTACCTGGACTCGGGGGAAACCCAGCTCCTGTTTCAACGAGCAATCCTGTGCAAGTAATCCTACCATTGGCTATTCCTTTAGCTCCACCCGAACGCTTTGCTGGGTAACCAAAAAGGTTTGCAGTGTTTATGAATCAATGCTGCTTGCACTTTTTATGCAGACCTGGAGCTTTTCCAAATGACCAAGCCAAAGTAGCCTTTGCACTATCATATCTTAGTGGCAGCGCAGCTGACTGGTAAATTCCACTTGTCAACCAGGATGATCCTCTTCTTCGGGATATTACGGGTTTTCAAAGAAGCATGGAAAGACTATTCGCCAGACATTTATGGGGACAGGCCCTGGATAACAAACTTGTATCCCTTCAACAGGGTAATCAGGATCTGCTAACCTATATCGCAGCCTTCAATAGGTTGGTGGTGGAAACTGGATGGCCAGAGGAGAAACGAATTACATTATTTCATCGTGGGCTTCAGGGAGAACTCAAAGATGTTTTGGCTCAAGTTGTGAACCCACCTCAGGATTGCGCAGAATATATAGGCTTAGTGGTCCAGTTAGACCACCGACTTCAGAATAGAAAGGCTGATCGAGCTAAGTTCGAGAGTCGGGTATGGGTTAAACCCAATGTTACCCCCAAAGGAACAGATGCATCAGAACCTATGCAGATCGGGGGGTTAAAGGACCCTTAACTCAAAAGGAAAGAGAAAAGAGACGGCAGATGCAATTGTGTCTGTACTGTGGAACTGCAGGACATTTTCTATGGGATTGCCCTATAAAACCACCCAGGAAAGTAGTAGGAGTTGCTGACAAAAGTCAAATAGAGCCTGATTCGGGAAACATCCACGCCCGACAAGCGTAGAGGTCCGCTTGCCCAGCTTAAAGAAGGACACTCAGACCTCCCATCTAATTATACCAATGGTCCTAATTGATCCAAGGCAGCCATCACGTATGCACGCAGCAAGGGCATACATTGAGAGCGGGGCCGTAGGAAACTACATGGACCACGAATTGGCCTCAAGGATGAATCTACCCCTTTGCAAAAAGACAAATTCGGATGTCATCACCACAGTCGATGGAACTGAAATTGCCTCTGGGACTGTAACTCATTCCTCTACTGAGCTGATACTGTTGGGTCAAGATGGGCATCAAGAAAGTATTGTGTTTGATTTAATCAAGGCCCCACAATTCCAAATAATTCTGGGAATGCCATGGTTGGAAACACATAATCCTTGTATTGATTGGCAAGAAAAGAGAGTGACCTTTCCAGATTGTGCACAAACCTGTTACCTGGAAAAAACCTTGAACAAAAGCCTGGCCACCGTTACTAATCCAGTTGTGCAGTTACCTCAGGAATATCAAGAATTTCAGGATGTTTTTAAAAAAGACCAGGCAAATACCTTACCACCTCACAGATCATACGATTGTCAAATTGACCTAGTACCCGGTGCACAACTTCCATGCAGTAGAATCTACGCCCTTACGGAACCCGAAAATCTTCACCTATGACAATATCTGGACCAATACCTTGCTAATGGCTTCATTCGTCCATCCAAACCTCCTGTATCCTCAGCTCTATTCTTCGTGCCTAAAAAGGAAGGTGACCTTAGAACGTGCAGAGACTGCCACGCATTAAATCAGATTACGGTAAAAAACTGATACCCATTGCCTCTGATCCCCCAATTACTAGACCAAGTAAAGGATTCTTGTATCTACACTAAGTTAGACCTCCGAGGGGCATATCATCTGGTACGTGTAAAGAAAGGCGATGAATGGAAGACTGCCTTTCGCACCAAGTACGGGTTATTCGAATGCCAGGTGATGCCCTTTGGGTTGTGCAATGCACCAGCAGCCTTCCAGTATTTTATGAACGATGTCTTTCGTGAACTCATTGACGTCTGTGTTGTCGTATACATAGACGATATTCTAGTGTACTCCTCCTCAGAATCAGACCATGTGAAGCACGTTCGTGCAGTCCTAGAGAAAGTACGCCAGCACAAGTTATACGCAAAATTGGAGAAATGTGTTTTTCATTCTACAGAAGTTGAATTCCTGGGATTTATCCTGACTCCAAAAGGAGTTCGAATGGACTCTCGAAAGGTGGACGCAATCCTCAAGTGGCCATCACCCAGTTCTGTTAAAGAGGTACAAAGCATGCTTGGATTTGCTAATTTCTATCGCAGATTTATTCCTGAATTCTCACATATTGTACACCCAACCACAGCACTTTTGCGAACAAACAAACGTTTTTTGTGGACTGAAGAGGCTGAAAGAGCCTTCCAAGAACTAAAATCGAAATTCACGTCTGCACCTGTCTTAAAGCATCCACGCCCTGAGCTTCCATACATAGTTGAAACCGATGCATCCAGTTTAGCCATGGGAGCTGTCCTGTCCCAGAAGGATCCAGAAACCGGTCAACTTCATCCAGTAGCATTCTGGTCAAGAAAGTTCTCAGCACCCGAATTAAACTATGCGGTTACTGATAAGGAGTTATTAGCCATCAAGTCCGCCTTCAAGGCTTGGCGGCATTATCTTCTCGGTGCCAGGCATACCATCACTGTAATCACCGATCACAGGAATCTGCAGTATTTGAAAACAGCCAAGGCCCAATCATCGCGTCAACTTCGGTGGGCATTATTCTTTGCCGAATTCGATTTCATGATCACTTATCGACCAGGTTGTAAAAACGGCAAGTCAGATGCCCTATCCCGAATAGGGATGGGAGAAGTGTATTCGAACCCGGAGCCGGTGCCTATAATTTCAGAACAAAGAATTCTTGGCATAACTACTCTACAGACTCTAGAAGACATTCATTTAAAAATCCAACAACTTTTTGATCCAGCAGCCCTTCAGGACTGGGTAAAGAAAGGCCAAGATTATTCAGTCATCAATGACCTGCCTTACTATCAAGGACGTCTATTTCTACCACACAAGGAACTACAAGATCTAGTCATCTCCAATTATCTTGACGCCCTTATGGAAGGACACCCAGGTATCACAAAAACTGAAGCTAAAATTAAAAGACAATTCTGGTGGCCCACCTGGCAAAAGGACGTAAAGTCATTTGTGATGTCTTGTGGTATCTGCGCCCAAAACAAAAGTCAGAAGAAAAAAACAGCTGGCATTTTACAACCTTTGGATATTCCACCTACACCATGGCACACCTTGTCTTTAGACTTCATTACAGATCTACCTCTGTGTAATGGATTTAACACCATTCTAGTTATTGTGGATCTTTTTTCCAAAATGGCCCACTTTATTCCTTTAAAAGGATTACCTTCCGCTTCGATTTTGGCCAAGGAATTTCTCGAAAACATTGTTCGAATCCATGGATTTCCTTCCGTATTGGTCTCTGACCGAGGTAGTCAATTCATTTCGCAATTTTGGAAGAAATGCTGTCAATTGGCGCAAATCGACGTAAGGCTATCAACCAGTCACCACCCCCAAACTGATGGTCATACGTAGAGGACCAACCAGACTCTTGAACAATACCTACGTTGTATGCTACACCAAACCGAAAGCAATTGGAAGGATATTTTATGGATTTCCGAATACGCATACAATAACTCCGTACATTCAGGAACCGGACAAAGCCCCTTTTATACCATGTATGGACATCATCCTCGAAGCTCAGAACTCGATTCGCCTCAACACTTAGAAATGCCTGCAGTGACTCATCTGCACTCTACTATTACACAAGCCTTTAAGGAAGCAATAGAACACTTGAAACAAGCAAAGGAGAAATACAAGAAAAATGCTGATCGACATAGAAGTGAAACTCCACAATACCAAATTGGAGATCAAGTTTGGCTGGCTACAAAACACATACCTCTAAAGGAAACTCGAACTTTCAATCCTAGATATTTGGGACCTTACACCATTAAGGCCATTATCAACCTGGTGGCCGTCAAATTGGAATTACCCTCTAATTTGCGGATTCATCCTGTCTTTCATGTTTCACTTCTAAAACCAGTTCAACCTGGGACAAGATTAACCAAACCACCTGACCCCATCCTAATAGATGGAGAACCTAAATTCGAGGTAAAGAATATCCTGGACTCTAAGATGGTTAAATCAAGACTTTTTTATTTAATCAACTGGAAGGGTTACGGACCACAAGAAAGGTCATGGGAACCTAGTGACCACGTTCATGCACCTCGGTTGGTGAAGAAATTCCATCGGAACATCCCAGACAAACCAGGACCAAGGGGAAGAGCAACTGTAGGAGGGGCCTTGGGGGGGAGTGCTGTCATGATGCCTACCCCCGGGCATCTGGATCAAGCCCATCAGCCCTGGGATCAGGCATCCAGGTATTTAATAAAACCCCAGCAGCCCCGGCTGGGGGCTGTCTGGGTTCAGTCCTGGCGCCTTAGGCTCCAGGTTCATAATAGAAATCAGGCTCATAGACTTTACTTACCTCATGCAGACCATGCTGCTAATGAATCCAAGCCAACGTGAGGCCTGGATCGGACTATTTTTCTACAGGGACTATTTTTTACTCAGGTGTGGTTCTAGAGACTTCTTACCTGGAACTACTTTGGAGGCTATTTAAACCACGCCCGAACAGCAGCACATGCTTCGCGTTATTCTGCATCCAGCAGCATAACGCTCACCGTGCCTGCAGCCAGCATCCAGTCTTCAGCCACGCCCGTCTCGAATCCAGAGCTCCTAGCAATAGAAGAAAGAAGAAGGAAAGGTTAGAAAACAGATATTATTTCAATCCTTACCTGAATTCCGGATCCATCACATCTTCGAACTTGAAAAGGACATTATTCTACACGCGTCGCATCGCCAGCTGCAGCGCCGCGCCATACTCACCAGTCCTCACAGCATTTTTCGATCTGTAACAAACCGCAACTTCTTACGCAACACCTGTAAGGAGAGAGAAACTAGCAATTTAAACACACGCATCTTTTGCCGGACAGTGTTGGGTAATACAGACTCTTACCTGAACACCATCAGCTGCCACAAGACAATCTTCCCTTGGACCCAGATGCAACACAAGAAAGGAATATACAAGAGTGAACATCGGACATATTGAACTCTTTGAACTTTATACTTATGGGTTCTCGCCTGGAACCTCGGAGTCAATATTCATCCGGAACTCTTCCAACGCCCTCAAACCAGTGAAGTAACTGCTATCTACGCGCCCCTGCATTCCACGCAGGATGGAGAGCTCATCATTTACAAACATAAGGTGAGCTTACAGAAAGTGAATATCGGTGGTGATTAGTGGGGAGAACAGTGTGGTGTCATTACTAAAATCCACGGGTGGCTAAATCCCTTTCTCCACTTGCAGGAGAATATTTCTACGGGTCAAGCAGACGAGATTAGGCAGTCCAGTCCAGTCTGTCATCTCTGCACTACGCTTCATGTTGGAGGAGGTCGCAGCTGTCCGGGTCCGATCGACGCCCCTGTGGGAGCCAGGTGAGTGTAACAACCTCTCGCAAGATCTCTAAAGTTGTGTGAAACCTCCTATGACCGGCAGTGGCTGTGTCATGGGCATGACTTAACATCAGGCTTTGGAATGAGCTACGTACCACCCACTGGTCACATCAAGAGATGGATCTCCGTACCAACAAACCATCTTGGATTCGGAACATTTTGAAAAATGTCCTCAACACCCAGAGATTCTCTTTTCCAATGTAATCGGATTCAGTCAGAGGAAAATTCACAGGGTCTTCAATATGTTGATAACATTTCCCAGTAATCAGGTTCCCTTTTTATGCTGTAATCAAATCAGCATCTGGGGTTTCTTTACTCCACTGGGCAGTTGAGAGTACATTTTGGGCATGTGTTTGGGACTTGGTGACAGCAACAACCTGGATTTCCCTCAACAGGGATTCGGTTTCTATGAGATCCCCGTGGATGGCTACGGTGTTGGCCAACTCGTCTGCCAAGTCCTTTCCAGTTTTGTCTAGAGTCCCTATTTTGGAGTGACCTTTGATCTTTTTCCAATGCATGGTCATCTCATTAGAGGTGACCAGACCATCAATTTCTCAGATTAATTTCCCATCCTTGAGCAGTTTTTATTCGCACACAACATGCCAACATTTTTCCAAATAATCAGGTGCTCCATGAACCCATTCCTGACATAATCTGAATCAGTGATTATGACCAGTTCATTGAGTTGGTGTTGGATGGCAGTGAGGATGGCTTGATGTACCGCCATCAACTCTGCCACCTGACTACTTCGGGGACCGATCTTGTACCCAGCAGAGGGCTCTGGGACATCATTCACCCAGGCATTCCCAATGACAGTAACTAGTTCTTTTTCCCCGTGATTATCAACATGGTATGAGCACCCATCCACATAAACTCTGGGTATGCCCTGGCACTTTTCTTCCTCATAGACTTAGTGTGGGGAAGTAAGGAACGCCTCCATGTTGTCTTGGGTCTTTAGACTTTCGTCCTAAAGACAGTTTTCTTGAGCACAGTCATGCAAGTCAGCCAAACCTTGCGTAAGGGGACTCTTCCTGTTTTGGCCATATCTGACCTCCACAGGAAAGCCTTGCATGGAGAGAATCCAGGAAGTAATTCTGGAATTAGTCACATTCCCTGTTCGGATTCGGTCACTTTGGAGATATCGCAAGGGCTGGTGAGGAGTCTCGACAATTATGTGCTCCCCTTGGATGAACAGGCAGAAATTCTTCAACGCCAACACCGTTGTCAGAGTGCCTTTTCACCATCGTTGAATTTTTCCTCCACAGAGGACAAAGTCTTGCTCGCATACGAGAGGACTTTGTTGACCTTCTCATGCTTTTGGTATAATACTGCTATTAAGCAAGTATTTGAGAACCACGTCCCCAAGAAGAATTCGTTTTGTATGGGGTAAGCCAAACAAGGCATTTGGGAAAGGCTTTTCTTTAGATGTTTTACTGCCTCAGCTTGCTCTGGACCCCACTCCCACTTGACCCCGGCCTTTAGTAAATGGACCAAGGGTCGTGTGACCTCTGCATAGTGCTCTATGAACTTTCTACTATAATAAGTGAGTTCAAGAAGGCTTCTTAGTTCACGCAGAGTCGTAGGGTCTTTCGATTTCAATAATGCTTCCACCTTTGTCACCTGGGGACTGAGACCCTCAGGGGTGATTTCATGCCCTAAGAAGTTCATGCGGGTTTTACACCACTGTGCCTTCTGAAAGGACAGTTTCCCTCCGGCTTTCTGCAACTGGGTCAGAACATAGCGTATTTCAGCTATGTGTTCCTCTACAGTTGAGCTCTTGATTAAAATATTGTATACATAGTCCAGGTTTCCCCTTTCACCCAAGTCGGGCATGGCCTTATGCAGAAAATTGTTACATTTGTTGCCAGAGTTTATGCATCCAAAGGGGGTTTGGGTCCATGTGTATTGCTGCCCCCTGAAGGTGAAGGCAAGCTTGTACTGGTCTTCCCTACTCACAGGTACGGTCCAGTAACTGTTGGTCAGGTCAATGGCAGTATAATTTGATCCTTGGATCTGGGCCATTCCCTGATCAGTGTAAGGAAGGGGCCATTTTGACCTGTGTACCCATTTATTTAACTCCCTAAGGTCTGCACAAAATCTCCATTGGCAATTGGGTTTGAGTATCCCCAGTACCGTATTATTAGAGGTACAGTGGACTGGACAAATTATCCTACGGGATTCTAAATTCTTTATAATCTCTGTGAGTGATAAACTGGTATTGCTTCACAAATATGGGAGCCATCCGAGGGTCCATTGGTATGGAGGTTGAATGTATCTCTGTGCACCCACAGTCATACGAGTCCGTGGCAAAGGTCTCCCCGAAAATCCAAAAACACCTGTTTCAGCTTCTGCTTTTGCTCCTCGATCTCACAGGCATCAACGAGATTGATTTGTTCCTCAACCATCTGCTTAAAGCCTGGCAATACCTCGGGTTTTGCCATTTCATCTCTTGCTATGTTGTTGGCCTGGACATGAGGTTTCAAGGAGAGTAGGTAGTCAAGGTTGACTTGAAATACCACCTCATCCTTCCTGATGTCACAGATTATCTCTTCCCCACCATAAGGGCAGGAAGAGTACACCAAGAAATTGCTGGGTGAAGATCTTTTCCAGAGAGATGTCGTCGTCACAATTGCAACAGTCATTTGGCATTGGTCCCAGGATCTCATTCCTTAAGTCAATGGATTAATGTTGGGCATCCACTGCCATTCAAATAAAGGTGTCTGTGCCCAAGGTGATACTTCTAGGGTCACTGTTATCCACCAATAATCAAATGGTGTTGTGTTCTAGGTCAACTAGGGGTGTCTGATGTAAATACAAAACTTGCTGTTGGAGATGATAGTTAAAATGTATATAAGCATCCTTGTTTTTGAGGTTCTGCCCTCGCTTAATTTTTAGGGGAATTGTGAATTGTCCTACCTGTCCTGGGATGGTGATCTCTTCTCCTATTTGAACTTCAACTGCATACAACAGCAATTGAGCTGATCTAAATGCTTTCTCAGTGTTGTAAAAGCCCGTAGGGCTACCCCCCAGTCGGGACCAGGCTTTGTAATTAATTAGGTCCAAATTAATTGTGAATCGATTGAGAACATCACTGCCTAAGTAAAAGGCGGAGGTGACATCTCTCATGACCCAAAAAATTATGTGCTATGCTTTTGTCGCTAATGGACATTTTTAGCATCACCTGCTAGGCAGGAGGTGTTTGGAATTTGGAGTTTCCAGACCCATTTCCCACTTATTAATCAACTTAAAGGTGGTCAGATCTTTTGGGAGTTTCCTGAATAATGCTTCGCTAATGAAGCTTTCCATTATTCTGGCATACTCTGCGAGAATCCCCCCCCATTTGTCTAAATGGGGTAAACAGCCGTTCACACTTTTTCTGGATGTCAGCCAAACTTTGAGCTGGTTTTTCATCATCTTTTGTCATGGGATTTGGGTGTTCTTCCGATTGTGGATCAGTATAACATTTCAGAGTATTCCCTTACTTTGTGGAATGCCACTTAAAACTGGGAGAACGGCTGATTTTCCTACAGAGATGACAGTGATGTCTGGACTTGATTGTTCCTAAAGTGAAATTCAATTTGGTCAGACCGTTGTTCAATCATGTGGCATGTGCCATTTAAACTCACATAATTTGTGCTTTTTTTTTATTTGATTGGCCGGTTAGTCTGAGTCCAGACGACCTTGTTCACAAAGTCAATCAGGGATGATAACCTCCAGACGATGTCATTGCCCACTAGACAAGGTGTGCCCTCTGGAGTGAAGACTATCACCGGGTGTTTCACCCAATTTTGATCTCCAGATCCACAGTTTCTTCGACGGAAATATAATTTCCATCAAAGTTTTGGAGTTGCCCAGGAAGAGGTGTGAGGGGAATTTGGTGACTCTCCCCCCTTCCTGAATTCATTTGGTCAAAGACCTTTTTGGACAGGAGGGTGGCTCGGGATCCAGTAGCCACGCACGCTGATAATACACATTGACCCTCTACCTTGACAGAGGCATACAATCTCCCTTCCCTCTCTTTAAGGGTACAGAGAAAATGTGCATTTTGTGCCAGCTTTGCCGTTAATTTCTTTATTTTGAACTCCGACACTGTGTGATCCTGGACAGTTTTCTGTGTCGGAGACCAGGTATCTGTAAAGAAAATTTGGCACCCAGATATCTGTGGGATTGTGAAATCCCCTTTTTCCCCTGATTATTTGCTGTCCCCCTTTTCCTGGAGACAGTTGCTCAAACCTGTTTGGGGGGGAGGATCCATCATTGCTTTCAGAGTCATCTGTGTGACATTGTTGGGGTTCATGAATTGGTGGTTCTGGGTCAGTCTCTATACTTACCCAGTCTAAGTTATGGTCTTTTGAGACTCATTTTCCCTAAGGAGGGATCCCCCATCCCTAAAAGAGAAGATTTTCTTCCCTGAATCCTCCAGGGATTCTTCCCCTTCAAACAGGATGACGCGGACATCCTCCACAAAATTAGTTTTCCTTTGCCCTTGATTTCTCCTACTTACCCTCTGTTCCCTATGTTCCAGCTTTTTGCGGGTAGGAGATTGGTGTTCAAGTTCAGAGGTTTCTAGGGTTTTTTCTCGGGTGAGCAAGGAAGTTTCCCCCAGTCCACCTCGTCTGGAACCTGTTGGTTGTCAGGGTTTTCTCCCCGTAATTGCTCTGGGGCACCAGACCCAGGTGTTCAGTTGTTCTGGGCAGCCGTGTTCATTTGAGGGCTCTGGTCTTGTGTCAAACTATGGAACTAGTGCTCGAGTTGAGACATCCTCTCTGGTTTGTATGGGGGTCTAGATTAGTACATTTGCTGCTCTCGGAAAGGATAGATGTCCCTTCTCCCAGAGTAGCTTGGATATTGAGGGTTTCCCTGATAACCCTCCATCCTTGGACTCCCTTCTCCTTGATTTGGGGCTCTATTGTCCTGAAAACAGGGAGAGAGTGGAGGATTGTTCTGAAGATCGGGGTTTGGAGGGTATCTGGGAAGGAAACTTAAGTTGGAGGGTGGAGTATTTCTTCCTTCCTGAGGGAAGTTCTGAGGGAGGTTTTGAGGGAAGTTTTGAGGGAGGTTTCCTGGGGCAGTACTTACCTGATTGGACCCCCCCTTGTGCTGATGGAGTCCATACTTACCCCAAGATGGGTCTTTTACCCTTGTATCTCGGGCTGATATAGGTGGCAGGGTAAAATGGAGCCTTTGTCGGGTACAGTGCCTGGCTACCACCCGATTTTGACAGATCAGAGGGTCTCCTCTGCCTCTCATTCTGCTTATAAGAGGGAGGAGTATTTTAAGCTCCCACCCATTTCCAAGTCCAAAATGCGGGTATTTTTCACCTCTGCCACCTTTGCAGCAGCGGATGTGTTAGATGGTTTAGAATTTTTGGGTTTATTTGTGTTCTCAGCTGGCTTTTGGACTTTATAATTCCGGGTAGGATGTTCTATCACCCAATTCAGGGTCCTACGTTCATGGAAGTCCTTAACCAGTTGGGTCATTATGTATTTGTGGAGTGCATGGAAATAAGTATTAATGAACTCACGGCTATTTGTGCGCACTCGTCTAGAGGTTTGGGCAAATGCCCGCTTCAGCTCTTGCACAAACTCCCTAGGTGCCTGTTACGCTCACCTGGGTTCCACAGGGACGCCACCCAGCCGGGTTACTCGCTGGTATGCTTCTCAGCTTTGCCCTGATGTGGTCTGCGGGGAAGGTTCTGCCTGAAAATACAGGAGGACTGTGTTCAAGACTGACCGACTGGGGGAAGTATCCTCCCTCCACCCCCGTATGATTTCAGTCCCTCTGGCGCCCTCTCCTCACCTTGTGGCAGAATTAGGCATGCTCTCCATCCTTCCTTCTTTGCAGGGGCGTGTTGTCTTTCATGGGCGAGTGCGGTCCAGTTACTTCACTGACGCCGGCCCATTTGATATTGTTGACGTAGGTCTTATTGCTGTTCTTTAGTTTCGTTGCTATCCTGCATGCCTTTCTTTGTTTAAAATGTCTCTTTTTTCTCTCTTAGGTATGCAGAGCTTCAGCGCGGCGAACTGGCTTGGTTGAGCCCCGCTGGTAAATGATGGCACATTAAGAGCGCTATGATGCGGTAAGTAAGCGCTATGCCTTTGCTAACCTGTGTTTTCCTTCCTTGTCGGTCGCGGTGTTCTTCAGCGCAAGTGGAACGTCCGGAGTGGTGTCAGCCGAGAGGCGACCAGCCAGGTAAGCCTTTTGAGTAGTTCGTAATTTGTAAATGTCTCTACTGCTTTCTTTAATGTTGCCTCTATCTTCCTCTTTCAGGTCGTTATGTCCGGGAGGCGTGAAGATTCGAGGAAGCTGTTCTCAGTAGCTGTGAGTGTTTAAAGATGAAGACTGCAGGTAAGATGCTGCTGCTAATGATGTTCCTTTTGTCTCCTTGCAGGTTCTGCTTCTCTGAGGTTCGAGGGAATAGCTGGACACGGTGAGTGTCACGTTTCAAGCTGCAAAGTAACGCGAAGCGTGTTTTCTTGCTTGGGTGTGGTTTAAATAGCCCCAACAAAATAGTCCGGTTAAAGTAGTCCCTAGGCTACCACACCCAAAACACTAGACCGCATAGCTTGGTTCTTAGGAACCAAGCTATGTGGATGCCTCCATGTTGGCTGACAATACAATTAAGTAGTTCCCAAGCACATTGTTTTTCATGGTGTATGAGCCTGGCACCATAGGCGCCAGGACTGGCCCCATGAGGGCTTTTGAAGAGGATTCCAGGCTCTAGAGGCCCGAGTCCTGACTCCACCTGGCCAATGGGTTTGCCAGAGGGGGTTTTGGTTGATGGTCGTGACAGCACTCCCTCCTAAGGCCCCTCCCATGGTGTTCCTTCTGTCTGGCCCAAGTTTGTTGGGAAGTTCCGTTGGAATTTCCTGATTAGACGTGGTGCGTGGATATTCTCACTGGGCTCCCAGGATCTATCTTGTGGTCCAAATCCTTTCCAATCGACGAGATTATATAGCTTGGTCCTAGAGTATTTAGAGTCCAAGATATCTTTGACTTCGAATTCTGGTTTTCCATCAACAAGTATGGGCTTAGGTGGTGTCCCAATCTGTATGCCGGGTTGCATTGGTTTAAGGAGGGAAACATGGAATACCGGGTGGATGTGTAGATTAGGTGGTAAATCCAGTTTCACGGCTGCCGGGTTGATAATTGCCTTAATGGTATAGGGTCCTAAGAATCTGGGATGAAAGGTCTGGGTTCTGTTGATGGGTATGAATTTAGCGGCTAACCAAACTTTGCCTCCTATTTGATAATCAGGGGCCTTTTCCCGGTGTTGGTCAGCGAATCTCTTATGTTTTTCTTTGGCATGAATAAGGTGCTCCTTTGCCCTTTTGAAAGCCTGAGTAATGGTTGTGTGTAGAGTCTTTACCGCTGGCATTTCCAAGCTGGCTGGAAGGTCTAGTTCAGAGGTACGTGGATGTCTGCCATAAAGGTTATAGAAGGGCGTTTGTCCCGTGCTTGAATGCAAAGAATTGTTATATGCATATTCGGCTATCCATAGTAGGTATTTCCAATTCCTTTGTTCGTTGTTGCAGCATGCACCGTAAATATTGCTTGAGTGTCTGATTGGTTCTCTTGGTTTGGCCGTCCGTTTGGGGATGGTGACTGGTAGATAGCCGAACATCGATCTGAGCCATTGCACAACATTTTTTCCAGAAGTTTGAAACAAACTGGCTGCCTCGATCAGAGACCAGTACCGAAGGGAAGCCATGTAGCTTAACCACGCCTTCCAGGAACACTTTTGCAAAAGTGGCTGCGTCTGGGAGGCCTTTGAGAGGAATAAAATGGGCCATCTTCGAGAATAAGTCCACAACTACAAGGATGGTGTTGAACCCTTGGCTTGGAGGTAGATCAGTGATGAAGTCAAGGGAAAGAGTGTGCCATGGAACTGGAGGAATGTCCAATGGTTGTAGGAGACCAGATGGTTTTTGTTTCTGTGATTTATTTTATGCGCAGACAGCGCAGGACTGAATATACTGAATGATGTCCTTACGCCAGGTAGGCCACCAAAAGTTCTCTTTCACCTTAGCTAGGGTTTTGGCGATCCCAGGATGCCCTTCGATCAGTGAATTGTGATAGTTTGAAATAATATGCTGTTGTAATTTCTTCTTGGGTACATATAGGCGATCCCTAAAAAAGGGTAGATGGTCCTTGATGGTATATTGTTCTCCTTGAGTTTGCCATGCGAGGTAGGCATCAGGATTCATTGTCCATTGGATTTCTTTTCGTAGTTCTGCTTGTGTTAAGGTTGTGTGATACCCAAGACTTGTCTTCAGGTATAATAGGTACTGGGTCTGGAGTTGTATATACTATTTCATCTATGCCCATGTGAGATAAGGCATCCGCCTTTCCGTTTCTGACTCCTGGTCGAAATGTGATTACATAATCATATTCGGCGAAGAAAAGGACCCACCGTAATTGGCGCGAGTACTGGGCCTTGGCTGTTTTGAGATATTGCAGGTTTCGGTGGTCTGTGATGACTCTAATGGTGTGTCTGGCCCCCAGAAGGTAGCGCCTCCAGGCTTTAAAGCGGATTTGACAGCCAGGAGTTCCTTGTCCGTGATGGCATAATTCATCTCTGGAGGTGAGAACTTTTTCGACCAGAAGGCCACAGGATGTAGCTGGCCGGTTTCGGGGTCTCTCTGTGAAAGGACAGCCCCCATTGCGAGACTGGACACATCAGTTTCAACAACATAAGGGAGGTCTGGGCGAGGATGTCACAGGATTGGAGCGGAGGTAAACCTTTGTTTCAGTTCCTGAAAGGCTTCTTCTGCTTCTTCGGTCCAAGCAAACTTTTTATTGTTTTTTTGTAATAGTACTGTGATTGGGTGCACAACCTGAGAGAAGTCTGGGATGAACCGGCGGTAGAAATTTGCAAAGCCCAACATGCTCTGTACCTCTTTCAGAGACGTCGGTGAAGGCCATTTCAGAATGGCATCTACCTTGTGCACGTCCATTCTGATGGCTCCTGGAGTAAGGATAAAACCAAGAAATTCTACTTCGGTGATGTGAAAAAAGCATTTTTCAAGCTTTGCAAACAAGCGATGTTGACGGATCTTGGTGAGGACTGAACGAACGTGCCTGACATGATCTTGTTCCGAGGCTGATTATACTAAGATGTCTTCTATGTACACTAAGGTGCACACATCAATTAACTCCCTTAAGACGTCATTCATGAAATACTGGAATGCCGCTGGAGCATTGCATAACCTGAAGGGCATGACTTGATATTCAAACAAGCCGTACTTAGTACGGAAGGCGATTTACCATTCATCTCCTTTTCTGACTCGGACCAGGTGGTACGCTCCTCGAAGGTGCAATTTGGTATAAATCTGGGCATCTTTAACTTGGTCAAGCATCTCAGGGATAAGTGGAAAGGGGTAGCGGTTCTTTACGGTGATCTGGTTCAATGCGCGGTAGTCAATACAGGTTCTCAAGTCTCTTTCCTTTTTCGGTACGAAGAACAAAGGAGTGGCTGCTAGGGACTTGGAAGGATGGATAAATCCGTTTGCAAGGTACTGGTCTAAATAGGATTTCAAATGAAGGTTTTCTGGTTCTGTGAGAGCGTAGATCCTGCCGCAAGGGATTTCTACACCAGGAACAAGGTTGATCTGACAGTAATAGGGTCTGTGCGGCGGCAATGTTTTGGCTTGGTCCTTTCGGAAAACATCCTGGAAATCATGGTATTCACTTGGCAAGGTATTAGTTGCTCTCAGGGTTGATACTGTTGCTCTGGGAGTCATGGGGATACAGACGTCGGGTTTCTCCTCTTGGTAATAGCAGGCAGGGGAGCAGTCACCGGGGAAGGTTAATTTTCGTGCCCGTCAGTCTATCAAAGGGTTGTGAGCAACCAACCATGGCATCCCTAGTATTAGCCTGAACTGAGGTGCCTTGATGAGATCGAATGAAATGACTCCCAATGTCCGTTCTGGCACAGCAAGGTTACCCTGGCTGTGCCCTGGGTTAATGGTCCGGAAGCGATTTCTGTCCCATCCACGGTGGTTACCTTGTCCATAGTTGGCTTAGAACACAAAGGAAGCCCCATCTCTGGTGCCAGTTCTTGATCAATATAATTTCCAACTGCTCCACTATCAATGTATGCTTCAACGGCATGCATTCTTGACGACTGTTGGTGGTTAATTAAGATCACTGGTATTGCAAAGTGCGAGGTCAGCAACTCTTTCTTCTCACTCGACAAACTGACCTCTACGTTTGTCGAGCTTGGTAGTTTTCCGATTCCTTAGCTTCATCCTTCTCTGTGGCCCCGACTGTTCTTCTTGGGGGTTTTACTGGACAGTCCTTCAGGAAATGTCTTGGTTTCCCACAATACAAACAAAGCTGTTGTTGTCTTCTTTTGTGTGGCAGTTGTTTTGTTAATGGAGGCCGTATCCCTCCAATCTGCATGGGTTCTACAGCATTTTCAGGTACACTGGGTGTGTTTTCCCTTGGTCGAACATACACGGTCCGAGGGTCCGTCTTAGACCGGTCTGCCTTTCGGTCCTGTAACAGGTGGTCTAGCTGCACAACCAGATTTATTAATTCTGCACAGTCTCTGGGTGGATCAACCACCTGGGCTAAGACGTCCTTTAATTCGCCTCATAAGCATCGATGGAATAACATGGTTCTTTTGTTTTCTGGCCACCTAGCTTCGGCCACCAGTCTGTTGAAGGTAGCAATGTACGTTAACAAGTCCTGATTTCCCTGTCGGAGGGACAAGAGTTAATTGTCCACTGCTTGTTCCTGGGTATGGCGAGCAAAATGTTTTTCCATTTCTCTCTGGAACGCCCCAAAGTCATGTAATAGAGGATCATCATGGGTTACCAACGGCACCGACCAATCTGCTGCACAACCACTCAGGTGTGATAAGACAAAAGCTACCCAAGCTTGGTCATTTGGAAATGCTCCAGGCCTACAAAGAAAATGAAGGCGGTACTGATTGATGAATGCCGCATACTTCCATAGGTCGCCTGAGAACCTTTCTGGTGGTACCAGGGGCACTGTTCCAGGTAACGTGATCTGTACCGGAGTGGGTGGTATGGCGGGGTTTTTGCATCGTTGGATTGCTGCCACGTAGAGGTGTCTGTCCTGCCTGTGATTGCAAGTATTGCCTGCTAATCTCTTCAGTGCGTTCTTTGGTCACTATTAGGTCTCTCCGGAGGGCATTAGTCTCTTGTCAGGCAGAATGAACCTCAGCACGAAGCTCTCCTAGTAATTGGGCCAGTTGGTCCATTTCTGATGTCTCCATTGCGCCCAGGTGGATTTGTTAGGGTAGTCTTCGCGTTCTGTTACGCTCACCTGGTATTCACAGGGATGCCACCCAGCTGGGTTACTCGCTGGTATGATTCTCAGCTTTGCCCTGATGTGGTCTGCGGGGAAGGTTCTGCCTGAAAATACAGGAGGACTGTGTTCAAGACTGACCGACTGGGGGACGTATCCTCCCTCCACCCCCATATGATTAGAGTCCCTCTGGCGCCCTCTCCTCACCTTGTGGTAGAATTAGGCGTGCTCTCTGTCCTGCCTTCTTTGCAGGGGTGCGTTGTCTTTCATGGGCGAGTGCGGTCCAGTTACTTCACTGACCCCGGCTCGTTTGATATTGTTCAGGTAGGACTTATTGCTGTTCTTTAGTTTTGTTTCTATCCTGCATGCCTTTCTTTGTTTAAAATGTCTCTTTTTTCTCCCTTAGGTATGCGGAGCTTCAGCGTGGCGAACTGGCATGGTTGAGCACTGATGGTAAATGATGGTGTATTAAGAGCGCTATGATGCGTTAAGTAAGCGCTATGCCCAGCGCTGCAAAGTCTTGCCTTTGCTAACCTGTGTTTTCCTTCCTTGTAGGTCGCAGTGTTCTTCAGTGCGAGTGGAATGTCCGGAGTGGTGCCAGCCGAGAGGCGACCAGCCAGGTAAGCCTTTTGAGCAGTTCGTAATTTGTAAATGTCTCTACTGCTTTCTTTAAAGTTGCATCTATCTTCCTCTTTCAGGTCGTTCTGTCCGGGAGGCGTGCAGATTCGAGGAAGCTGTTCTCAGTAGCTATGAGTGTTTAAAGATGAAGTCTGCAGGTAAGATGCTGCTGCTAATGATGTTCCTTTTGCCTCCTTGCAGCTGCTGCTTCTCCAAGGTTCGAGGGAATCGCTGGTCACGGTGAGTGTCACGTTTCAAGCTGCAAAGTAACGCAAAGCGTGTTGTCTTGCTCGGGTGTGGTTTAAATAGCCCCAACAAAATAGTCCAGGTAAAGTAGTCCCTAGGCTACCACAGCCAAAACCCTAGACCTCATAGCTTGGTTCTTAGGAACCAAGCTATGTGGATGCCTCCATGTTGGCTGACAATACAAAAAAATCGTTCCCAAGACCATTGTTTTTCATGGTGTATGAGCCTGGCGCCATAGGTGCCAGGACTGGCCCCATGAGGGCTTTTGAAGAGGATGACAGGCTCTAGAGGCCCGAGTCCAGAAGGGGTTTTGGGCGAGGGTCGTGACAGTGCCTTGTCTTCTCTGCACTGCAGGTTGTAGGCCACCTTGCGGGCCTCCTAAGGGTTCCTGTGCATGGAGATATGCTTTAAGTTAGCCGCCTCGTAGGTGGACCATCTTTGGTGATTTTGGTCCTCCAGCCCAGCAAAGAAGCTGTAAAAGAAGTATTCTGGGAAGAATGTCCATTTGACAAACTCCATGGAATTGTGATCATTTTTTATGCCAAATGATGTCATCATCTGGTTGTACTGTTCTAAATGACCCCAAACACAGTTCTTGGCATTTTTGTGATATAGTGTCATAAAGCTTCTGATGGCTCTTATTTGCTGAATTGGGTCTTTCACAAGACTGCTCTTCTGTTTGGTAGCCTTCTTTTTCTGCTGAACCTGAGTCCACTCGCCCACTGACTCAGAGCTGCCACACTCTCTGTCCTCTAGGCACTCCCTGCCTCCCTGAGACTAGAAATCCCTCCCAGAATGAGAGGGTCTGGTCTCTTCTCCCGTGTGGTACCGTGGGCTCTCTGGGTCACTACCCCTGGGCTCCCCCTTTGGGAGTACTCATTGTCCTAATACCTTCTTCTGGGTATGGTGGCAAACTCCACCACACCCCTGAATGTGTGAAGGTTTTCAAGATGCTCTTTTGAGGCCTGGACTCTGGTTCTTCTCTATCTGCATAGTGGACCAGGTGGTCCCTTTGTAACTTATGTTTCTGCCAGTCTAACTCCATGATCTTCTCATTATAGGAGCCCTCCTGGTCAGAAGTATCTGCAAGGGTATTTTTACATCTGGATAAAGATGAATATCCATCAATATCTGATTGGGACTGTCCATCCGGCTCAGTTATACTAGGCCTGATTGAGTCCAGCTGTCTCATGTTTCCCTGTTCTTGCAAACTGACAGGAATGAGGTTAGCAGCACCATGTGCATATAATCTGCTGTGTTGGCTTGAGACCCCTGGTAAGGAGGTAATCACACCGTGGTCGGAGCATGCCTTTATATACTCTAACTGTTCGGGGTGACTCAAAGCCTGTTTGTATCTAGGCATTTCCTTCCAATCAAAGAAATCAAGCCTAATTGATGTTCGAGGGGTGAGGGTTGCTGGGAGAAAACTTAACAAATCTGCTGTCACTGGATGTTGAATTGTTCTTCTTCTGTCCCAAGGGCTGCAGAACAGACATAACCTTATCTGGTCTTCCCCGCATTTCTGATCTTAAAAATATTCCTGTTTGTATTTTTAAGGCAGGGCACTGATGGATGAGGACAATCAGGCCTGAATCTCCAGGGCAGCAGGGGGAGGCCCTAGAGTTTAGTTTCACATCTGAAGAAATAGATAGCAGCTCATGGCCTTTGAAACTCACATACAATTACTTTAAAGGACATTTTATACGGAACACAATTTAACAATATATGCATATTGTTTCTGAATGGTTCATGCACACGAGAACACCATGCCCCAGCTTGAAAGTCTGGTGGGCATTTTGCTGAGCATGTTGTTAATCTTGGAGGGAAAAACAAAATGACATTATTTCATTTAATGTACATGTAAAATGCTTTGTTTTACTACAGCTGCTGAGAACACAATTCTGGCATCCCCTTGATGTTACTGTGCACAGCGGGTTCCATATCTGTCGGTGCAGCTCTCCATATATTGTCAAAACACAATGTCCACATCTCTTTCTTTCCCTTATGAAATATGTTCGCAAATGTTCATGTTTTGAAATTGAGGCCCACTTTCTTTCCTTTTGATTTGGGTTCTCCAGGCCTTATGTCGGACATCATTTCTGCGCTAGCCTTTTCTTTTGGTGAGCCCTCATAATTGACTCTGGCCTCTTTACTTCTGGCATCCAGGGGACAGATTTCACCCCATATGTTGCAATAACAATACAAGTAAAGATACGTAAACAAGGCCATTGTCATCTTAAGGTCTTTTGATAATTCCGGAGCATTTTAAAGGTTGAACGATAAGGATGTATATAGAGACTGTGATTAAAGGACCAAATGTGTAAACTAAATGTGTCCTGCCCTCGCGTGTCCGTGAATCACAAGTGGAAATCCCAGATATGCTTTGACCAGAGGTTCATAGTGGTGCCAGTAGAGTTCATAAGGTGCCAGTACTCAGTCCGGGTGGATAGATCAGATGTTAAGAGCTCAATGTGATGTGGAACAGGACTAACCTTCACAAGTTTATCCCTCTGTGCGGACTCAGCCTTTTAACATTCCAGGGTCATATTAAGTATCACTAAATTGGGTAATAATATATGTTTTATAGCTCTTAGAAGCAGAGGCAATGAGCCTTGAAGTGACACATGTAAAAACCTGATATTCATGAATCGAATGCCCCATTGATCTGTCTCAGCATATCATTGAAGAGCTGGCTGTCAATACCTTGTAACACTGGCAGTTTCTTATACCTTAGTATCAATATTGAAAGTTTTCACAACTTGATACATTTGCATATTTGAACAACCCACAGCAACAGTGCAGAATAATACGCTCTGTAAAACCACCCAGTCACCCTTGTATCACCGCCATGAGGTCAGCTTTTACTCACTGTAGTGATGTTGCAGGATCAGAAGGGAAAACTGCTCTTAAAAAAACAAATTTACATTGTACTCAAAGTGCTCACCAACAGTACCCTCTGCCCCAACCCCATCTCCCCCAATTACAGTAACTTCGAACAATGTCCTGTCCTTCTTTTAGGCATTTGTGAACAAACTGGATAGAGGAACTTGGTGCCATAGAATCGCTCACTGATTTATGTGTGCATAGGAAATCAGAATGAATTCCCTTTGCTCACATAAAGATGTGTTTTGTGAGAGCTGCACGGTTTATGTACTTTGGTTAGTCATAACAGATTCCCTCCCTCGACCAAATGGTGTGGTCTTAGGCACATAGTTTTACTTGTCTTGTGTACAGTTTTTAAGCACTGGCTAAGGAGTGAATTTGATGGTATTACCCAAATTGATAAAAATAATTTGAACGAATGGTAGATCTGACCAAATTCGGTCACTACCATTAGTTTGAATTGTTTCTATTTCAGGCTCGAGCAGTTACACTGTGGACAGTACACCTGCGAACAAACAGCAGACAACCCAGACCCAAATCGGTTCTGATAACTTAGATGTCTGCATGTACCGTGGCGGATAGGAATGCTGCCACCATCATGGGAAAATGAAAAGGGACTCTGACTCTTTAAAAAAGTAAAAGGCACCGCCTGCACCCTTTCTATTTGGATTGAAGAAGTGCATGTGGCGTGCCCTGAAAGATGACCCGGCCACGGCTAGCCCCATGTTTTGCTTTTGTGATTTTTTGATTATACTTAGTTCTGTGTGTCTGTGACTGTCTATCGCTGACTGACCTCACTGAGCACGCCGGCCCGGGCCTTGTCCACCAATAGTCCTCCTTGCCTCAACTCGGCTGGCTGGGCCAGGCGCAGGTTGCCTGCACTGGTGGCACTGCAGCAGTCAGCAGCAGGCAGCTTCAGCCGACTACTTGCAATTCGGCAAATAGGCCTGGTTGCACGCACTGGCATGCACATGTTTTTCCTTTGGTCGAGAGAGGTCCGACCGACCACCTGCTCTATGAGTCCTCCTGTGTCCTGCCTCGTGCTGGGGCACCTCACCCAGACGCAGCCAGGCTCATACACCAGTGCCACCATGATGCGGATGACGTTGGGACTAAGCCTCTCATGGCTCTCATCGGCGGCCCACCCCCAACCTCCTAGAACAAATTGTTGTAACAAGCAACTTGCAAATGCAAAGTGTACTTGTATTGTATATGTGTTAGTTTCACAAACATACGAGGAGCGAGTGGGCCGGCTGCCTTGGCCCTCTGGTGCCATGTCGGCACATTGGATCAGGGGAGGGCCAGACCCAAGAGCATTGCCAGGCCAGCACAGCCTACTCTGATGCATTCTGGTTAAGCACTGTCATGAGGTAACAGACCTCATTGTTCAGGAAAAAGTAGATATATGTGCACTTACCGAAACATGGTTGCATGACACCACTCTCCACTCCTTATTACTGGCCACTCCAACAGGTTACTCCTTCTACCATTCTGATAGAAAGGAAAAATGTGGTGGTGGTGTGGCAGTGATTTATAGAAGTACTATTAAAATACACAAATCTGTTAAACCTGTTTTTGACCAATGTGAAACTCTCTTTCTTAAATTGAGCCTCTCTCCAACAGTCTCTCTTAACCTCTTAGTGCTCTATAGACCACCTATTGATACTCCTTCTTTTGAAGAACAATTGCTGGCTTACATTGGCAATTTCTGTAAACCTTACTCACCTATTATTATACTGGGAGACATTAACCTCTGGGCTGATAATCCCTTGGATGTTTTGTCCACCTCCCAAGCTGACTCCCTGTCCTCTTTATCCTTTACTCAGCACGTTAAAGCCCCCACTCATACTGGTGGCAACATACTGGACTGGGTAATAGCCAAAAATGTTCCTATCACTAATATTGATGTTAATCCATGTATTTGGTCAGATCACTTTTCCATAACTTTTCAGACTACCCATAATCTTATTTTGAGGAAAAATAATCAGCCTATCTTACTTGTTATGTCAAGGAATTTACGCAAAATCACCCAAGATGCCTTTCGTACTACGGTCATACCTCTATTACCCTCCCTAGAGATGACCATGCCACTTGGAGACTTTGTAGCTAACATAAGATCCGCACTTGATGCTACATTGGAAATATTAGCCCCACTTAAACCCTCTAACAAAAAAAAAGGGAATAATGTTCCTTATATTCCATTCTCAGCTGAAATTACTGAGGCAGGAAATTATCGCCCAATCACTAATGTTCCCTTTTTGCTGAAAATCATAGACAAAATTGCCTACTGTCAATATCAAGCTTTTGTCGAAGAATATGATATTCTAGCTTCACAACAATCTGGTTTTCGCCCCAATCATGGGACTGAGACTGCACTGTTAGATTTAAAATCTTACATTGCTGGTCTTGTTGACAAAGGTCACACTGCCCTGTTACTATTATTAGATCTATCCGCTGCGTTTGATTTAGTTGATCATCAACTACTGGCGGATAGACTAATCACAATCGGAAAATGTTCCCCTGAAGCCTCTGCCTGGTTTAAATCTTTTCTGGGTCCACATGAAAGTTACTAAGGATAATGCTCACTCCATGGCTTCTTTACTACTATGTGGTGTTCCACAGGGCTCATGTCTTTCGCCCCTACTCTTTAACATTTACTCTCGTCTTCTCTGCGCTCTCTTGTCACCCTTAGGCATTTATTTTGCCAACTACGCTGACGACACGCAGGTTGTAATTAAAAAAAACTCACTGGCGAGTATTTAAAAGATGTAGAGTACATTAACTCCATCTTCATTGAAATCCAGAAGTGGATGTCGCTAAACTCCTTGGCCCTTAACAATGCTAAAACAGAGCTGCTGATTTTGGGTACCCAGCAAAAACTGAAGAAACTTGACACAAAATATGACAACTTTTTGATTGGTCAACATATCATTCCTGTATCTAAATCCGTAAAAAACTTGGGAGTCTATTTTGACCCGCAGCTATCCTTCACCCGCCAGGTCAACTATCTCAAATCCTTGTGTCACTATTATATTCAGCTTTTATGGCAGATTCGTCCCTATTTGTCCAAAGAGAACCTTGCACTGATTGCAGCTGCAATTGTAAACTGCAAGCTGGATTATTGTAACAGTTTAATGATTGGTACTTCCCAGGCCAACATTAAAACGTTGAAGATTATACAGAATAACGCTGTACGCGCTGTAATGGGCCTTAAGCGAAACATGCACGTCTCTGACGCCTGGCGCAGCCTTCATTGGCTACCAGTGAAACAGCGTTTACACCATACAGGCCTAACCACCGTGTTTAAATGCCTTCACAGTCAAGCTCCATCTTACCTTACTACAAGGATTAAAAAGAAACCTGTCATCCGTTCCCTGCGCTCAAGTAGCAATACAGCCCTGGTTCAACCCACATCTATTCTGAAAAGATTTGGGGGCACTAGCTTTGACTCTTGGGCCCCGGCTCTTTGGAATGCACTCCCTAAATATCTTGTTAATAGTGAGTCTCTGCTTATCTTCAAAAAGCAACTGAAGACCTTCCTGTTTGACAAAGGATAGGATTTTTCTATTTCTTTAGCATAGCTCTCTCGGTGCTGAATTCAGTTTTCCGCCATATTTCCTTTCTCTTTTGGTCTTGTGAGGCTTGGGTTTCCCCAGTCTCCCTGTCTCTTTGTTTTTCCTGTCTGACATTGTTTTCTGTTGTCTGCCGTCCCTTCTCCTTCTGTGTGCGCCCTGAGGCCTATGGGTTAGTGGTGCAATACAAGAATGCAGATAGATAGATAGATCCATCAAAGCAAAGGTAACACTTAGGTGTTAACTTTCTTTTATGAATGCATCCACTGTGCGAGCTGGCTGCTGGAGGGCTGCAGCAGCCGGGAGGGAAGCAACGTAACCTACATTACTTATTGAACTGCTCAAAACCAGCCCAGGGTGGTGGTTTGAAACCGGCCCCAGGACCTCCAAGTCATTTCGGCCTGTGACCGTGACTGAATGCCCGATAGCCCAGTCCGCCCCTGCCGGGGCATTACCTGAGTGGATATATTGCTAAATTATGCCACCTTTGATCATCATTTCTAGATATTTGCTGTTTACATTATGTTAAATTACATTATTGCACAGCCTTGTCTGCCCTTCCGTTTCCATTTCAAAAGCTGGCCATGTGATCAAGGAACTCAATGAGCAGTCAGATTGCATCCAGTGGTGTAAACACCAGTAAAGACTCTACACCTCAGGCAGTGTCTTCTATTGGCTGCTGGAATAGAGAGGTCTACCAGGTCCAGCACACCCTAGAAAGCATTCATGCAGGCGTATCTCAGCACTTTACACTGGGGGTTTATTTATTTATTTATTTTACTTCAAAGGCACGCACAAGACCTCAGGCATCTGGGTGCTATCGAACCAGTTACACGGAGGCCGAAGGCGATAAGGCATAAGGTTACAGAGGAGCAGTCAGCGCACATCGTTCATGCGGTATCAAGCCAGTTACAGTTTAGTTTACATGGCAGATTAGTTGAACACCCAAGTTTTCAATGCTTTGAAGGAACCTTCAGCTCTGAGTGTGGGTTGGAGGGAGTTCCATTTCTTTGCTGCAATGACTGGTAAGCGTGTGCCTCCTGCTTTCGCACGTTTGAACAACCCATTTATATATGGCGCACACACATCACTTGCTAAATCAATAGCAGAATAACCAAATTTGCACTGGACTTAGAACTGGAGTAGTTACTGGATTTGCATTTACTACAGTGCCAAAGAATTGACAAAATATGTTTAGGTTTCATATTGGCACAATGTCAGGATTTGCACCAGTGGAAGCAGCAGCACATTAGCACATTGATCAGATACAAACTGGTGGTAGCTCCGGCACACACAGCAGCAAAGACCTACAAATTTTGCTCATTGTCACCCCCACACAAAGGTGTGAGTGCACAGACTGCAAATATTATATCATTGCACCTGCACAATGATCAGATATATTAGGACTGGTGAAATCAGTTGAACCAGACTTAGCACTAGAATGAATACCAGGGGACATGAAGTCGATGATTTAGAGCTACCCATTCCTTTCATTTTGTATCAGCACTAAGAACACCATATTTCTGGTTGATGTGCTTGGTCTACAATCAGCAGTTCATGCCTGATTGAAAATTAGTCCCAGATAAAAAAAACTTCTGACAAAACTAGTATACTTCCAGTTTGGACATGACATGACATCACATCATTGCATGTAGACATAACATGGCATCATGGCATGATGTCATAAAATGGCAACATGACATGTCATGATGTCATGCCATCATGACATGACATCATGGCATGCCGTGATATTGTACCACAACATCATTATATGACACATTGGGCCTCATTACAAGTTTGCCGGTATGGGAAAAATGCTGGATCTACTTCCAGGCCTGACCTGCTGGTAACACAGGCCCGCCGTGGCAAATAAATGCTGTAATTACCATGTAATGGGATTTACCAGCGTTTTTTGCTACCTGGAATATCCCAGTAATACCAGGATATCAGTTGGCAGAAACGGTACAAATCAGTTTACCGGTATCCCGCTACAATTACCGGTGGGATAACGGAAAACTTGTAATGAGCCACAATATCTTGACACCACATCATGGAAAGACACCATGCCATCATGAAATCCTTACATGTGTAGATGACATAACTGCACTTCATGGCTTGAAAGGGCATGATGACATGATACTATGTCATGACATCATGACATTATGACTGTTGCAACTGAGGAGGGCAGCTCATTAGGTATCCAAACTATTGTTGTTGGATCCTTTAGGGCGAGGATTTGAGAGGAGCTAGGACCTTCTGTTTGTAACAATACAAGTTCAATTGGGCATTGTCCTAGGCCTCTTTTTACAAAAAAACCCAGTCCTTTGTAGTCCTTTGGTTTCCAGTGCGGTTTCCCCCGCAGGACTAATTTCCCAAAAAAGACCCTTTGTGGGAGTTGTTTGGTTCTTCGTGTGCGGTATGTTTAACCCGTGCATGAATAGGGTTTGCATAGTCAGTGTCATGATGACAATTTACACCATTAAAATCCAAGATTAATTTCTTGTTACTCTGGGTAATACTCGTCCTTAGTTCTAGAGAAAACCTTATTAAGAAGGAAAGAGCGTGCTTTCTGCGTGTTTTATCTGTCCCTATATCTTTCCATCAAGTTATCAAGATGACCACCGAGAAGGTGATTAGTTTTGACGATAAATATATTGACAAACTACTATCTAGAGCTTCTATTTTTTCAGAGGAAGGTGAAGGCACATTAATCTCAAATCTAAGTAACTGGGATGAACTTCTACAACTCAAAAACGCCTGATTAGGACTGAACTACATGGCTCGATCATGATTGAATATCTCAGAGCAGGTACTCTTCCCCAAGGCTTAATTGTCCACAAAGAACCCCGGTTATTTTTAGATAATAAGGAGTTTGTGATAAAATGGAGTTATATCGCCAACAAGTGCGGGAGAGACTGGCTAGTACTGATTACAGATACAGCTAGCGAAATGTCTATTAAGATCTCAAAAGAACTTACTGACATGGAGGCTGAAATTAAAAAATTAGTCCCACTCGAGACCTTTAAACGGAGGCTAGAAGATATCCTAAAGGAAATGACTGATTTTAAGGAATTCACCACGAAGGAAAGAGTTAAAAGAATGAAAAAAGATCTCACTGAATTTTCACATGAGAAGGCATTTAAATATACTCAAGAAAGATATGACCCTTCTAAAAACTCGGCAATACAATTTCAGAAGCAACGGAAAGTACATTTTGGGAATACCTCGTTTTCCTCAGGATCCTCAGGAGATGAGACCTTCTCCAATTCAAGACCACAGAGGAATAACTTCCGCCCTGCAAGACAAGGCAGAGGCAGGCAGAATAGTAACAGAGGAAGAAATCACAATAGCTCCCCCAGAGGGAGGCAAGGACAACCACCACAAAGACAACGTTTTTTAGGGGAGGAAGGACACAACGAGGATTGGGATTATGCCCCCCGCCAACTCTGGAGCACCAGGGGTTATTAGTGAATTTATCGAGCTATACCCCTACTCCTTCAGAAGTAAAATTGTTAGACAAGGGCTTTGGTTTTGTTCCTACTACTAGTTACGACGGTTTCAGGATGAGGACTGAGATCCACCAACTGTTCCGCAAAATTCATCTAAAACAATTCTTCTCAGATAAAAACTATGAGGGCGAAGTTAATAACAGTGGTTTAAAGAATCCTTCCGATTTCCATCCACCATTTGCAAGTTTGACACATGAAGCAATAGTTTTTGAAAAACGGGTGCTCTCTGAACTAAAAGTGCTTGAAGAGAAAAACACTAAAACTCATTTTTTTCAAAACCTGACGCGAGTGGTACGGTTAGCCTTACAACAACTGAAAAACAATGATAAAATTGTGATAAGAAAGGCAGACAAAGGAGGAGTGATTGTATTACTCAATCGCGATTTCTACGTTGCAGAGTGTACCAGACAGTTAACTGATGTCACGTTCTATAAAAGAATTGCCGAAGATCCCACACCGCCTCTAAAAGCACAAATCGAAGAAAAAACTAGAAAGGCTTTGGAAAGAGGATAGATTTGTCGTCAAGAATATGATTATTTGAATGCCAAAAAACCATCAATACCAAAATTTTACATCTTGCCAAAGATCCACAAATCTTTAACTAATCCGCCAGGCCGACCAATCATCTCTGGGTCAGGGTCATTGTTAGAACCATTGTCGAAATTTGCAGACAAGTATTTAAAACCATTTGTATCGGAGATGTATTCACATATCCAGGATACCACCGAAGTGATTGTGTTAATCGAAGACTATCCCTTTGACAATAAACATCAGATGTTAGTTAGCCTCGACATAGTATCTTTGTATACGTGTATTCCTCAGGATACCACACTTGAAGTCCTAGAAGAGGTCCTCATAACTAAAAGAACAGAAGGTGATTGTCCTAATAGCTTCATCCTTTGGTGTGTCGCTATGGCTCTTAAAGAAAACTATTTTAGTTTCAACCAGCAACTCTACCAACAGATACATGGCACGGCAATGGGGTCATCTGTGGCACCCTCCGCGGCAAACTTGTTTGTTGAATTTTTTGAAAAAAGTATCGTCTACAACCCCTCCAATCCGTTTTTGAGTCATCTACTGATTTGGAGGCGTTTTATAGACGACATTCTGATCATCTGGGACGGTGACACAGTATTGTTTGATGAATTCAAGGTATGGCTGAATGAACAAAATTAATTTCTTAAATTTACAGCCATTACAAGTACTGTCGAAATTAATTTTTTGGACATTACTATATGGTTCGATACTACTAGCAACTCGTTGAAGGTTAAGCCTTATCATAAACCAACGGATCGTAATTATTTGTTATTATTTAACAACTGCCATCCTAGCCACATTAGAAACAACCTACCAGTTGGCCAATTTCTCCGTTTGAAAAGAAATAGTTCTAGTACAACTATTTTCGAAGAAGAAGCAGCGAATTTAAGCTCAAAGTTACTATCAAGAGAATATCCCCACAAGATTGTGAGGAAAGCTCATAAGCGAGCTAAGAATAACAACAGAGAAGCTCATCTTGAATATCGGAATAAAGTGAAAAACACTGACCAAATGGTATTCGTAAGCACATTCAACACCCTTTCAAATAAGGTGAATGCCATTATTAGACGCAATTGGCACATTCTCGAGTCGGGTGATTGCCCTGTAGCTAGACCAATATGTGCATTTAAGAGAGGCCAGAACATTAAAGACATGGTAACTAGAAATGATATCTCAATACGTTCACCACAGCTAACACTTATGGAGTCCTGGGGGTTGCCTAAACCTATCGGACACACACCATGTGGGAATTGCAGCTGTTGTTCTAGCACCAAACGCACGAAACTATTTGATTTGGGCCTAAAGAAACTATGGCAGCAGAGACAGTTGACTAATTGTAATTCACAGATGGTGGTTTATGTAATCTGGTGCCCTTGCCACAAAATATACATTGGCATGACGGAAAGGAAAATAAAAACAAGGATTACAGAACATAAAAGCTGTATTCAAAATAATAACATGACAGCTCCCCTTGTAGGGCATTTTGTAGCCATGGATCACACACCGGAATCCGTAACTTGGAGCGTCTTATTACAAGTGGATAATAAAGGAAATAAAGCTGCAATTAAGAGAAATCTGTTCGAGAAGGAATAGAGACTAATTTACCTTTGTAATTCTGTTGAAATAGGTCTCAATGAGCAGATCGACTGGTGATGAATGAGCGAACGGCTGACATCGTGCCTGCCTTTTTGAAATCTTCGGCTGCATTAAGACTTCTAATTGTTGCCGCCATTGTGCTTACAAGACTCTGAGCCTGAGGTCAGTCATTTATCTAGAGAACTAAACGAGTTTGTTACAATCAATTTTTAGAGTTGTAACAGTGTTTCATATAATCTTTTCAATTAATGAAGAGCTGCGATGTTGAATGGTTTTTAGAACACTGTCATACTATTAGCTCATATGTTATATAGGGGCACATTGTGTTGATAACATGTGGGAATGGTTGGTAGTAAACGAAGTTGTCTCTGCCATATTCTTTAAGATTGAGGTAGTATTGGAACCTCATCGGTGATTTTTCGATGCGGTTGTTGACATCCGATTTATGGAACGTATTTTGCTACATCACTGACAAGGCTTTGCATCCCCATTTTTTTGCAGAGGGTGGAAGCTCCTCATGCGAAGATTCTTCCTTTACCCCTGCTACTAATAACAAGTTGGCAGTGAGGTAAGCCTCTATAAATTGAGATTCATTAAGAAAGGCCTATAAGTCATTGGCTATGAGAATTTGTATTTGGTACACTCAACCGATTAATACAGTTGTCTCTCTTTGTTTCTTTTCCTCTCCCTCTCTTGTTTGTGTAGGCCAACACCACACTGTGTTCAGAGCCTTTCATCAAAGAGCTGCCCCCCGCGTGCTTGCATCTGGTTGCACTAACAATAATTAGAATTGGTTTAAGTGTGTGTAATTCCGATTGTTGTCTACAGTACATCCCACCTGAAGAATTTCCCGTGAACAATTCTCTTGAAGAAATATGGGAATGAAACATGTCGGGTCTCTCTGGCTGTGAGATAACTGTCACGGTTTTAATTTAGCATCAAAAGCTGCTGTCTACTTAGAAACAATAATAGGATCTTAATATTAATGTAACAGATCCACAATTAGACATCAGATTGGTATTTGTACTTAAGATGCTAATGTTAGATATTGTGTATTTTTTATGTGTTGTTTAGTATACAATTTGATGTGTGTGTGTTATATTATTAACAACCTGTAATGAGAAATATTGATTATTTCAACTGCTTTACTGTTTTTCTGTCTATTAAAGGTGCAGGTGTTTGTTTTTAAGTTTAACACAGAACCCCTTTAGTTCTATCTTTGGTGTTTTGTTTTCTTTTCGGATTTTTTTATATATACTTTTTTTATATTTTTTCACTTGAGGTATGTTTTGTTGCTCCACATATATGGATTACTGTGGTCGAAATACTGGTTGTATATATATGAAAAAACTTTTTAATATGAAATGAATTTTGTAATAAAATATACATATATTTTTTCAATGTTGCTTGTGTGTGCAGTCTGTTGCAACTGAGGAGGGCAGCTCATTAGGTATCCAAACTATTGTTGTTGGATCCTTAAGGGCGAGGATTTGAGAGGAGCTAGGACCTTCTGTTTGTAACAATACAAGTTCAATTGGGCATTGTCCTAGGCCTCTTTTTACAAAAAAAAACAGTCCTTTGTAGTTCTTTGATAATATCAAGATATGACATAAAATCTTGACAGAGCATCATGGAATGACATTAGGGTAATGGAAATGACATGGGAGTGTGACATGGCTTGAAATGACATGTCATGATGACAAGATAACATGCCACAGCATCATGACATATTACAGTGTCCTGACATAATGAAATTACATTATGACATGCCAAGCGTGTTGGACGCGGCTGTACATGACCGAGGCTGTTGCTTGCACAGTGCAGCTTGATGCTCCCTAGATCCTTTCCTCTAACTGCCGATGGAGGTGGTGAGAGATGACCTTGAGTCCCAGAGTGCTTGAGTATAGCGCTTGATGTAGCATCCATCACCTAGGTTGGGTATAGAGCCAAGTGGGGGGGAAGTGAATTTACCAGCTCACCAGCTTTTCCTGTTTCTTGAGGTAACCCTCAGGTTACAACAATGCATATTAACGTGTTCCGCAAAGCCTAAATCTGCCTGCATTTTAACCAGTGAGCTAAGATCCTAGGTAAGATTCTCGACCCAAGTTGAGCCAGTGAGTGCATTCTGCACCCCGTGGTGAGCACCGGGTGGAATAGTAACCTTTCTGGGTCAGCTACAGGCTAGGGTGACCAGACGTCCCCGTTTTTGGCGGGACTGTCCTAGTATTTGGTGCTCTGTTCCCCTTTCTCAAGATTATGTTCCCATTGGAAACTGCAGTGGTCCTGGGCTTTTTGTAGTAGGTCTTCACAGCTGGCAGGCTGGAATGCACAATCTCCCAAGGAAAAAATGTGGTAGTTTGTGATAAATTAATTATAGTATGTTGTTCTATGTACAGAAACACTTAAACCCCTTCTTCTCCAAACGCTACTGAAGTGTATTGTCTTGGCAGCCACTTTCAAGAGTTAGTCCTACTTTTATGTTAGTGGCCGCGTCCCTGTTTTTTACTTTTTTAATCTGGTCACCTTAGCTACACGCCCTTGTCTAGAGAACAGAATTCTGCTAGGTGCTTGGAGGCTCTGTTCAATTCCCCCACACCACCCCCTTCTGCGGAACAGTAGGGGGTTATTAGTTGCCTGCAGTTCCCCATATGTGAAGTGGAACATGTGGAGTGGGGCGCACGAGCCGGTAGCACTAAGAGATATATCATATATGGCATGTATAAATACTTCTGCCTAACTAAGACAATGTTACTAAGAGATACTAAAGTCTTTTTACATGCCACTGGGAGTGTCAGAAGCAGCTGACAAGTCAGTGCAGCTGGACACTCCTGGCGCTCTGTTGGGAAAGGTTGGGACTTTGTAATAGCGTCCTGAACAATTCCGCACAGGGGACAGTGGCGGCTTAAACGCCACTCTTGGCTGAAATAAAAATACTGATTGTAGAAGCCCTGGCTGCAGGAGGAGTTTGATGATTGAAAGCTGAAAGAGTCACTTGCACCTGCACTTGACCCCATGTACTGTTCTACCCTAAACCGGCAGTAAGCGTTATGCCAGCGACCAACAAAAAGTATTGCTTGCGCAGTAATGTGCGTGCTCTAGGAAACCTTCTCTATCAGTCGGCAAGCAAATAAAGAAACATAAAATGAACACAATGGTGAGAAACAATATTACTATTGTGGGCTCTCTGGATAAAGGTTGATGGGGTGATATCTGCAACTAAAGTGAAACTAACAGCTTTCCTCAAACTGAGAGGCCCCTCACAAATTGGAAAAGACTTCTGCGTAGCACAAACTAGCATTACACAACTCATGAGCCAGATGCAAGCAGACTTGTCTGCCATTAACCCCATAGACAATAACTCGCTGTTAAACCTTTGTTTGAGTCTTCAGAAGGAGACTACCCCAGTACTGGAATCGGAGTCAGTACAGAATTGTGAACCTACAATCCTACCGGTTACACCGGGCAATTCGTCTAACACCCCGGATCTGACGAAAATTTCAGAACAAGCTCAGTCCTCCTCCCCTTTGCTTAGCTCTACATTCTCTTCAATTGACACTCAGGATGAAGACTGTGTTACGCAGGCTGGCATGAAGGTAATATTAACGGCAGTTCTGTCACTCTGCAATACTGCACATCGCGACCAACAAATCATTAGGAGTGGACTTGTATGTTTGGTTGATATGGTGCTAGAAGACCACACTCGCGAGGTGGCGGTAGTGTTGGAAGCAGTTCATGCAGAATCTACAATGACAGAAGAAACAACGCAAAATACCGTAATAAGCGTTCAATACCAATAGTCAAGATACCCACTTTCAAGCGGAGCACCCCATGGGCGGGGGAATTAAGGGAAAAGAGCTAAATAAAGCCTCTTGTAGAAAAACCAAAAAGAAATGGCCATCAAGAAAAAATCAGACAACACAAGGGAGGCCTTAATAATGATCAAGGAAAGATTCATGTCAGGCCCTCTACCAAGAAACAACCTAAAACGGTAGTATTTGAAGAACAACGGACGACTCAAGACATCTCCTCTGACTACAATGAAAATGGCCTAAGTCAAATTTGTGATCATATTGTGGCCCATAGGCAGCCCAATGGTAAAGAAAATGCCTTAAATAAGAGCCCCCCTAAACCTCTGGAAAAATGGCTAAGACGCAAAACCGTACAACCCTCTCCCCTGTGTAAGAGGAGAAATGCAACGGGGAAGCTAGCTCATCAAAAGAACCAATAGGAAAATATGCAAATCAAAGAGGGTGCCCCACAGGGTATCACCGGAGAACATAACTCTATGACTGCCTCAGAGGAAATCTGGAAGAATATATTGCACTACTCTCTTGAGGAGCAATGGGGCACTAAAGATCGTACAAAATCGATGCAAATACTCAAAATGCATGCAGAGAATGAAAGCCCTTTTTTAAACACGAGTCATGTTTTATCAATCCTTCATGGTTGCCCTGACCTGCGAGTTATTACCACGAAAGACGTTGCATTAGTAGAGCCACCCACGACAGCACGGGAGGAAAACTGGGCAATAGTCCACCTAATTTCTCCCATTATTGTTGAACTGATTATGGCCCATATGAGTGCTCTAGAGGAAATGGGCATTACCATTGAAAGAATGCTCAATGATGTCGAAAAATCAATATAGCCAGAGAAGTGAGAGTGGGAACCCATTCAGATGTATTATGCATTGCAAAATCTGGATATTTTGACACAGAAAATACTTGCAGCTATAAACTAGTGCAATTCATATAAAATACACCATGAGAGGCCAAAACATCTAAGTGGATGACATAAACAAGATAGAACTAAACACATCCAAGTCATCTGGTGGAATACCAGAGGGTTCAGTTCCTTTACTTCTAACTACAAGGGACAGGCCTTCCACTTGGCATCGGATGTGTCCCTCCTCCAAGAGATCTGGATGATGGATCATTACTCCCTGGATGGCTTCCAGACAATTCAGAGGAAGGCTATACGACCCAATAAAGGAAGGCCCTCTGGGGGTTACTCATAGGGGTTAAAAATCATTTCCCAATTAAAGAGCTCAAGCTGAAGAAAAATAATCTCAACATCTTAGTGGCTATCATAACTCTTCCCAAGGCTAATAAGATGGAATTCCTTAATGTATACAATCCAACAGGCCAAGTACGTTTGACTACAATAATAAACCAATTGGAGCGAATTATAGCAGATTGGCTCTTAGAACGACCTAACCAGTGTATAGTATTGCAGGGGACCTAAATTGCCAGACGTTGCATGGAAGTATAAAGAACACACCTATATGCTATAATGTACCTGCAAATCAATATGAGATCAATGCCATAGAGCTTATTCTGGAAAGTTGCCTCTTGAGGAGAAGGCCTATGGCATGACTTCTTTGCTGCTCAAGACCTGGTTCAACTTACTATGATAACCAAAGGCCCCCCTCCTTTACCTGGACTGATGGCAAAATACCTTCTTGGATAGACTATGTAATATTACCAGCACAATTATTTATAAGTGTTCTGGATTGTCAGCTGATTTCTACTGATGTTAGTGACCATAAAATCTTACAGTTTGGGATTCACCAGGATCATGAGCTAGAACATTATAAATTAGGGGGAAACTTCAATGTCAATGAAGTAGGGAACCGACTGATATGGACTGAGAGGAATGTGACTGCCTTTAACGCTTGTTCGTTTCATGGTAATACCTTTGACAATGTCACTATGGTTATTTTGCGATTAGTGAATATGAACAAATCACTAAAAGAGAGATGCATATGGCAGATATTGTTCAGGGGAGGCACTTTCACAGTAGATCGCAGTTTGGAAGCATTAATTATATGGCAATTGTAGAAAGGAAAAAGCAGTTGAAGATGGCCATTAATGAAATAAAATAAATGCCCGTCTCTGACCTTGGGAAGAATGGTGAGATTGCCCATTGCAAGATTGAGTATAAGAATTGGACTCACACTTATGAAGCTCTGTTGCTTCTGCTCAGTGGCAGATTATGATCCAGGCCCTTAGAAATACAAACTAAAACAAATGTTGTTCTCTCATAAAACAACATTCTTCCCATGTACTTTAAAAAGGGAAATTAACCCCATTCCAGAGACAACATGGACCACCTATGTTCAAGAGATGTACGTTAGGGATACTTATGAATTATGAAGCTCCTATGTTGTATGTATACTCTGCAGAGGAAGACTCCTAGACTTTACCATTGAGGATGTTGAACACAAAAAACAGACTACAGATGTCAAGGGCACTTGGTCCAAGTGGCCTGGCCAATGCTACTCTAACAAAAGATCCTAGCAATTGGATGATAGTTCTGCATAAAATACTCTCTCTGGTAATTGAGACAGGAGATAAACCCCTGAGCTGGAGGAAATCCTTACTCGTTGTGATCCATAAGAGCGACAATAATGGAACACGTGGAGCCAATAGCCTGAGTTTCAATCATAAAAAGAACTAAAATCATGGTGATTACCCACTGGAATAAAGGGGCAAATAATCAGATGGAAAATCAAAGATGAGGTCATTAGACAAGTTGAGAATAATGTCTACCTGTGTATCTCCATTACATACTCTCATAGTGCTAGTAAATTGACAATTGACACAAACAGGAAAATACTCAAAAACTTCAACGCAACAAAAAGGTTTCTAACATTCAAGCGTCGCCTCTCCACCAAGGGTATGGTAATGGCATACAAAAGATGCACCATTCCAAGTTCCCTTTATGGGAAGGAGATATTTAATAACGAGGAGGTTAAGTGGCTTACGAAGTTGGAGGGTAGAATTTGGCATGCCATACTGGGGCTGTCCTTATCTACTTCTATTGAAGCAGTCTGGTCCGAGCTAGGCCTTATATCTCTCCTCGCCCGAAAAAAGATAGCCACAAGCATCTTCTATCTAAAGATGGCTGTTGAATGTGCCCTTCCTACTTCCATCTACAACAACTTCGACAAGCTTCTTGATCCGAATACCACCCTTAAGTCTTTGAAGAAATGGTTGGAAGACATATTCTTAGAATTGACCAAATATGAGATTAATTAACCCGTTAACATTCTGGTTGCCGCCAAAGAAATAAAAAGGAAAGGGACAACTTGGGATAACGATTGCAAAATAACAGAACTAGGGACAAATATTCACCTTTGTTAACTACGTTAAACAAGGTTTCACAATAAATACTCCAGCAAAGTATATTATGAATATCAAAAATTTTGGGGTGATATGTGGAACAACTACCTACTTAGTCCCGGTTGGGTGCCTGGCAGGGCATTCTCAAACAGGAAAGGTTATGTAGATTATGCCGTTTGAAGATAGAGACCCCTAGACATCTTTTAACCGGTTGCCCTAAACTGACGAAAATGTACAGAAAAGGATATGGTGGTTTTAAGGGAATTGGTAATATACAAGAAGAGCAATCTTGGGCATACGTTTATTCAGGAGAAAATGTGCACTTAAGCTGCAACTTATAATATATGTAGCAACTTTTGATGGAAAAGATAGATTAATTGAATGCTTGATTTTACATCACATTTGCAAAGTTTTAGCAAATTGAATGTTACCATCTAGTTTGAAGATTAATGAATCAGAATTGTTGTATAGTTTACTAAAACATATGTATCTTTTATATGTTTATAAAAGTAGTGTTTAAGGTTTTTTTTAATGTAACCACAAGCACTTTAATTTAAAAAAACACACAATTATGGCATGCTTAGACATGACATATCATCATGCTATGACATATTATCATGACATTATATCATGGAATGACATTATGACATGACATCCTGGCATGCTGCTATGTTAAAATGGTATGGAGTACGACATTGCATGAAATTACATAACATATTGGCATGACATGATGACATGATGACATGGCATGGATTTACATAACATGAAAACATGCATGTCATTGTAATATGACTTCATAACAAGACAAGGTGATGACCTTTTGTCCCATGAAACAGAAGACTGGTAATAGGTTTAGATTGTCGCTATATGAATAGAAAGTGAGGTGGTCTCACGATATCAATATCTGGGTGTAGTCATTGACAATAAGTCCCCAATTAAGTAGAATAACAACTTTGGTAAATCAGATTCTGAGTTCTCTCTGGATTTTTATTTTGAATTATTGGGGCTATTCAATTGAATCTGTTCATAGGTTATATAATGCAAAATTGGTATCCACAATGACTTACAGCGCTGAAATATGCGCCACTGCCCAAATTCTCCCGAACCTGGCTTCCATGGGTGTCATACTGCAGGGATACGCTAGACGCTCTCCCTAAACCTAACTTCCTGTGCCACCTGTCCTCATTTTAATGCACTCTCTCTTCGATCCTTGCTGGACCAAATCCTCTCTACCAGTTCCTATCCATGGGAACAAGCCTTTTAGAAAGTGTGAGACAGCGCCACCTTGCCTGTTAGCTGGACCATCTTACCCCTCCTCTCCTCCACCCTCTCCAACCCTCTCATCTGTTTGACGCCCCTACGTTTTCACATTTGAAACGCATTAGCTGTCTACCTATCTTCCCAGGATATGTAACTGCAGCTGGAATTTATAAATAAAGTTGAGTTAAACTAAACAGGAAATGGGAGCTCCCCGAAAGTAAAAGTTTAAAGACATTGTGCCCATTACCATCTACTATGCCTGTCGAATACTTGTATGCTGAATTAGGAATTCGATAGGTTAGCACTTTCATAACTACTTGTTGTATAAATCTACATTGGAAGCTTATTAATGCGCTGGATAATTCCTTGCTAAGCACAATTGCTGCAGGATATACAACCCATGAATCCTTCTTGATAGAAGCTGTGATTGTTTCCATCCGCAATACAGCAAGCAAGTGACAAATACGTCTCAACATAGAGGTGAATACGCTTAATTATAGTGGAACCAAATCCTGTTTAAGGAAGCAATTATTGATATTATATGATATTTTATTTATATCACGCTCATACACAAGTGTTTCAGAGCGTGACCAAACAAAGGGAGAGGATCAAGGGAGAAACAAAAACAACGATTTTACTAGGCCCAGTGACATTAAGAACACGCAAGTGCATGGAGAAAGGGGAAAAGGGTAAAGTGCATGGAAGGGGGAGAAGTGGAAAGTGCGGAACAGAGGAGAGAACAGAATAAATAATAAGTGCAATGAGTAAATGATAAAGGCAGTGAAAACATGGTAAGTGCAGCCAGCAAGTTGCAACTGCATGATTAGTCAGATAGGGTGTATGGGGTGCAGAGAAAAATGGGGGACTGTATGGGTACAGATACAATCCCAGTGCAAACGGTGGCCCAAAGGCAGTGCGGGAGGGAGGGTTATCAGGTACCTGGGCCCGAAGGACAGAGGGTGGCCAGGTGCACGGTGCCGAGAGAGGAAAACAGATCAGCATGGGGAGAAGAGGAACAAAGGCAGAAGCGAAGAGGAAGGTCTTGAGGTGCTTCCGGAAACCGGAAATGGTTCTCCTCAAGTTTCAAGGTGCCTGGGAGGCTGTTCCAAAGGGAGGCCCCAGCCAAAGACAGAGAAATGCCCCCAGCTCGTTTCTTTGAAAAACGGCTGCCCCTGCGGGAGTTAGAAGTAGAGGAGCGAAGGGCTCGAGTGGGGAGGTATTGACGGAGGGATATTTGAAGGTATTTTGGACCCAGGCCCCAGAAAGCCTTGTGGAAAATGCAGAGGGTTTTAAATTTAATTCTTGCATCCACTGGGAGCCAATGAAGGGATTTCAGAGCTGGAGAGATACGATCCCAGGGCTTGAGGCCAAGGACAAGTCCCGCAGTCCTGTTCTGGATTAGTTGTAAAGGGCGGAAAGTAGAGGCAGGTAGATTTAGAAAGAGGCTGTTACAGTAGTCCAACCTAGAGAGAGCCAGAGCTTGGGAGACAGTGAGCTTCTGAGGGAAGGAGGTGCAGTAAGAAGTTAGACTTTTTAAAGACGTCAGAGATGTGTGTGGAGAAGGAAAGTGTGGAGTCAAAGATGACCCCGAGATTCTTACCAGAATTGAGCAGAACAGAGAACAAATCCATGTTGATTTGGCGACTAAGGTTAATAGTGGTCAATATATTGAAAATCTAGGTTAGAGCTTCGGTTTGTCTTGCTATATACATACATATCATAATAACAGCATTCTACGAGAATATATGAGAATGAAATTCAATCTGGCAGAGACACCGGTGAGTTACAGGAGGAAGGTCAGGGCTTCCTAGAAAAGCAAGAACATGTACATTATGTGGAGATAATGTTCTGGAAACCGTAAGGCACTTGTTAATGGCTTGCGCACGACTTGAGCACAATTGCAGAACTTATTGGTTAGCATACGGAAATATGGAAATTATTACTGGTAATAGTGAGAACATTTGGAATCTGTTCATGATGGGTAATGATTTTAGACTTATATATCATTTGGTGAAGTTTTGGATTTTATATGTGAAATCATGGATGATACGTAGCTGGTGATGTAACAAATCTATTGATGTGTATTTGATTTTATGTTTAAGTATAAAAAGATTAATTGACTGTAATATAATTTGAGTAAACACAGAAAAGCAGGATGACATAATGACTTGATGAAATGGCATCATGACAGGGCGTAGCAACATAGCATTATGCCTTGTTATGATGACATGTCATCATGATTTGGCAAGGCATGGAATCACGACTTAATATGATGACCTAAATCACGTTAAATGTCATAACATGAAGATGTGACACAGCATTACATAATTGTACCACACCACGCCATGCTGGCATGACAGAGCATCTTGATATGATGAATGTTCATGGAGTCCCCAAATGAAGTATCTTGATGACAAATGGACAGCTATAATATTCAGTACATTGACCATGACTCCTCTGCTAATACCAATACAGTTATGATATGTTCTGGTGAGAGAGGACCTGCCTATTACAAATTAATAGGTGACTGGTATATTTTAGTCATTATTTGTTTCACAGCGCTGTACAGCATTTGCTCTGATACTGTACATTAGTTGGGTTGAAGACAAAACACCATAAACCAGTTTTAGGATGCTGTTTTTATTGAATTTAAACAAGCATACAAAACCTTAACATGCCACCAGATAACTAGAAACAAACGCAATACAACATCATACAAGTGTACAAACAAATGAAACAAGGCATGAAGCTGTTAAGTTAAACATACAGCTCATTGAACTCTCCCCATATTTCATTAAAATCTTCACGATTGCAATGTAAACATCAAACAGGTGCATAATATTACTGGGCCCAGTGAAACAAGCAAATATTGATGAGGCGACTAGTTACACAGGGTACGGTCATGGAGCAATGCTGAACATCAATCAGTAGTAAGGCATTATAGGCTGCAATCACAGTAGTAGACCCCGAACCTACAGTGTAAGCTAGCAGGAGGATACAATCACAGTGCAATCCGACCACACGCTGCACACCAGAGGAATGAGACCTCACTGTGCATGCACACTAGGAGAATTAGACATGTGTGTGCAAACCAACACATTTAGACTTCACAGTCCAAACTGACATAATTAAGACTTCGTAGAGCAAACCGGTAGTTTCAGACTAGGACAATAGTGCAAGTAGACATCCAAGACGAAGATTGGGGATGGGGGCATGGCATTTGCTTGGGGGGTTATTGGTTTTGGTTGGGGATGGGAGGTCATGGGCATGGCATTTGGTTGGGGGTGGGGGCTCATGGGGTATGGTGTTTGCTTGGGAGTAGGGGTTCATGGAGCATGGTGTTTGTTTTGGGGGTGTCATTGACATGGTGTTTGCTTGGGGAGTGGGAGGCATGGTATTTGCTTGGTGGGGGTCATGGTGTTTGGCTGGGAGTGGGAGGTCGTGGGCATGGCTTTTGGTTGCAGGTGGGGGATTCATGAGCATGGCATTTGTTTGGGGATGGGGGTCATGGGCGTAGCATTTGTTTGAGGGTGTGTGGTCATGCGGCATGTGTTGGCTGGAGTTGAGGGATTCATGGGAATGGCATTTGGTTGGGGGTCATGAACATGTCCTTTGGTTGAGGGTGTGGGGTCATGGGGCATGGTGTTTACTTGGAGGGTGGGGTCATGGCGCATGGATTTTCCTTGGGTGTGGGGGCATGGGGCATGGTATTTGGGGATTTGGGGGTGATAGGCATGGCATTTGGTTGGGGGATGTTGGCCATGGGGCAGGTGTTTGTTTGGGGATGGGCAGTCATGGGCCATGGTGCTTGGTTGAGGGGTTGGGGTTCATGGGGCATGATATTTGGTTGGGGGTTGGAATCATAGGGCATGGCTTTGGTTGAGTGGTGGGGGTCGTGGGGCATGGCATTTGGCTGAGGGGATCGTGGGGCATGGCATTTGGTTGGGGGATTGTGGCATGGCATTTTCTTGGAGGGTGGGGAGGTCATGGGGCATGACATTTGGTTAGAGGTCATGGGGCATGGCGTTTGGTTAGGGGTGAGGGGCAGGGCATTTGCTTGGTCTTTCATGGTGCTTGGTTGGGGTCGGGGGGTCATGGGCATGGCATTTGGTTGGAGGATGGGGGTCATAGTGTATGGCATTTGGTGGGAGGATGGGGCATGGCATTTTCTTGGGGGTGTGGGATCATGGGGCGTAGCATTTGGTTGATGGTCATGGCCATGGCATTTAGTTGGGGTGAGGGGCAGGGCATTTTCTTGGGCAGTTATGGCATTTGGCTGGGGTGGGAGGACATGGGCATGGTGTTTGGTTGAGGGATGGGGGTCATGTCATTTGGTTGGGAGGTGGGGTGTCACAGGGCATGGCATTTGACTGGGGTCTCATGGGGCATGGCATTTGGGAGATGTGAGATCATGGGCAAGGCATTTGATTGGAGTGGGGAAATGGCGTTTGGTTGGGGGTCGGAGCTCATGGGACATGGCATTTGGTTGGGGGCTTATGTGTCAAGGTGTTTGCTGAGGGTTTGGGGGATCATGGGGCATGGCATTTGCTTAGGGGTCATGGGGCATGGGATTTGGTTTGGGGTGGGAGGTCATGGGACATGGTGTTTGGGTGATAAGCATGACATTTGTTTGGGGGTGGGGGTCATGGAGCATGGGGTTTGCTTGGGTTGGGGGGCATGGGAAAGGGCATTTGCCTATGGGGTTAGGTGGGTGGCGTTTCATGGGGCATGGCATTTGGTTGGGGTGGGGGATCATGATGCATGGCATTTGGTTGGGGGTGAGGGAACAGTGTATTTGCTTGGACAGTCATGGCATTTGTTTGGGGGTACATGGTCATGGGAATGATGTTTGGTTGGGGAATGGGGGTCATGAGTCATGGTGTTTGGTCGGGTGGTCATGGGGCATAGCGTTTGGTTTTGGAGTGAGGGGGCAGGGCATTTGCTTGGGCAGTAATGGTGTTTGGTTGGGGTTGGGGGTCATGGGCATGGTATTTGGTTTGGGGATGGGGTCATGGTGGTCATGGAGTTTGTTTGGGAGATGGGGTGTCATGTGGCATGGCTTTTCGTTGGGGGATGGGGGCTTGTGGGGCATGGCATTTGAGGGGTGAAGGATCCTGGGCATGGTATTAGATTTGGGGTGGGTGCATGGGCATGGTGTTTGGTTGGGAGGTCATGGATATGGCATTTGGTTGGGGGCTCATGGGGAAGGTGTTTGCTTGAGGGGTCATGTCATGGGGCATGGCATGTGCTTGGCAGTTTGGGGGACATGGCATTTGGTTGAAGATGGGAGGTCATTTGGCATGTTGTTTGTGTGGTAGGCATGGCATTTTGTTGGGGGTGGGGGTCATGGAGCATGCATTTGCTTGGGGGGTGTGGGGGTCATGGGGCATGAAATTTGCTTGGGGTTAAGGGGGCGGGGGTGATGGGGTATGGCATTTGCTTGGGGTGGAGTATTATGGAGCATGGTGTTTGCTTGGGGGTGGGGGTCATGGGCATGGCCTCTGCTTGAGGAATGGGAGCATGGCATTTGCATGGGGTTTCATGGTGATTGCTTGGGGGTGGGAGGTAATTGGCATGGCATTTGGTTGGGAGTGGGGGATTCATGGGCATGCCATTCGGTTGGGGATCAGGGTCATGGACATTGCATTTGGTAAGGATGTGGGAGATTCATGGGTATGACATTTGGTTGGGGGTCATGGCCATGTCGTTTGGTTGAGGGTGTGGGGTCATGGGGCATGGTTTTTGATTGGGGGTGGGTGGAATGAGGCATGACATTTGCTTGGAGTGTAGGGGGTCATGGGGCTTGGCATTTGGTTGGGAATGGGAGTCATGGGGCATGGCATTTGGTTGGGGGTGGGAGTTCATGGGTCATGACATTTGTCTAGGGTGGGGATCAGGGGGCATGGCATTTGGTTGGGCATTGGGGTCATGGGGCATGGAGTTTGGTTGGGGGTGGTGGTGTCATGACATTTGGTTTGCGGTGGGGGTATATGGGGAATGGAATTTGTTCAGGGGTGGGAGTTCATGCGGCATGGCATTTGGTTGGGTGTGGGGGTCATGGGGAATGGCATTTGGTTGAGGGTGGGGGTTCATGCAGCATGGCGTTTGGTTGGGAGGTGGGGGCATGAGGCATGGCATTCTTTTGGGAGGTGAGAGGGTAGGGCATTTGCTTTGGTGGTCATGGTGTTTGGTTGGTGGTGGGAGGTCATGTGGTTGGTGTATGTTTACGGGTGGGGGTTCATGGGGCTTGGTGTTTGGTTAGGGACTTGGGGTTTCATGGGAATTAAGTTTGGTTGGGGGATGGGGAGCATGGGGCATGGCATTTGGTTGGGGTGTAGTACATGAGAGGGCATGGTGTTTGGTTTGGGGTGGGGGCTCATGGGGCATGCCATTTGGTTAGGGATGTGGGGTCATGTGCATGGCATTTGTTTGGGGGCATTTCATTTGGTTGGGGGTGGGAGGTCATCAGCATGGCATTTGGTTTGGGGTTTGGGCTCATGACGCATGGCATTTGGGGGATGAGGGTTCATGGGAATGGCATTTGGTTGGGGGTTAGATTCTTGTTCCTGAAGACTCTCATGAATTGCAGGAGACTTGTGTTGAGTAGAGGCGCAACTTATTGAGAGGTTGAGGGCTGGAGTCAGTGATGGAACCCTATGCAGGCACTAATTAGCATACATGCCAACCGCTGCATTTTTGAAGAGGGACTCCCAAATAGTTTGCCAAAAGAATTGCCTTATTTAATTTGTATTTTGTACTTTTCACCGCTTAAATATTCCCCTCAGAATGTAGGTCTGACCAAGGTCTCCTTCTGACCAAATATCACACTCATGGATGATCTGAATTTTTGACATGTATGTTTTAGAAATTCATACATGCTGCATACCCCATGTCATTCAGGAGATGTGCCTGAAAATTATGTTTGTTTTCTTAGCAGTCTAGGATTGGTAGCCATTCTGACAAAATTAACTTGTGCCCTGCGCAAGTACAAGGATGAGTACAGGCTAAAGCACCTACTCAGCCCTGACACTCCACAAGTGAACCCAATCATAAAGCTAAAACAGGCACAGTTAAGAGATATACCTCCTTCCCCTTTTGTGGAAACATGGCCCAACGAAGGACAAACTCTAGTATAGTAGTCCAAAATAACAGAATATCTAATCAAGAGTCTAAGAAAATATCTATACTTCAATTAATTGCACCATATAAAATAATAACTAAATAGAAAAAACTACAAAAACCTACCCCTGTAAAAAGAACACAGAATGTGCAAGACAGTATGATGCAGCACTCTGGATGATGAGACAGGAGGAGAAAGGGCGATACAACCCCCAATGTTCAAAAAGGATATGTTGCTGAGTTGCAAAAAAGGGATTAATGTGAGCTAGCCAGTCTTTAGGGCCCAAGCAGTGATGGAAATGCTGTTTCCTTTAGCCACTTTGCTAAGATGTGCTCTTTGATATGATATGATATGATAGTTTATATGTCGCCTATAACAATGTGTTTCAAAGCGCTGCACGACAAGGGAGGGAACAAGGGAAAATACAAAACACTCTTACAGGCCATGAACAACAAGAATGTGAACAGACAGGCGACTACCGTACTAGGCCCGAGGACATTTCTGGTCGAGCGGAGAGTTACACGAGGTGAGGGAGAGGGAAGGAGAGAGGAGGGAGAGGAACTAAACAAGCGACTATCGTACTAGGTCTGACAACATTTCAGATAGTGCTGGAGGGGGAGCACCCTGTCTCAGTAAAATGCGCTCCCAGCAACCACATGGTTGTAGGGATCCTGTCATACATTAGGGTTGGGGTGTGGTCCTGACACATATCTATGCAAGGCGGTAGGACAGAGCCTCTTTGTACTATTGGCAGGGGCACAGAAAGTGTCCTTGTCTCTGTGCAGCATGACTAGGTCAGGCTGGTTGACCAGGGTGATGTCAGCGCCCTGATACTTTTAGATCTTTCAGCGGCTTTCGACAGTGGATCACACTGCCTTGCTTTCCCGCCTGGGCCATATTGGTGTCTCGGGTCATGTATTGGCTTGGTTCGGCTCTTTTTTGGCCGATAGATCCCAAACTCTTTTTCTTCCTCCTTTTCTCTCGAAATCCTCACACCTCACCTGTGTTTTCCCTCAGGGTTCTGCTTTGTTCCCCATTCTTTTTAACATCTATATTTTCTTTCTGGTTCGTCTCATCTGCTCCTTTGGCATCAGGTGCTATTCGTACGTTGACGATACCCAGCTTCTGATCCGTTTAGATCTGGATCAAGCTGAGGTGTTGGTGTGCCTGAATAAGTGCCTGACTGCCGTAGGTGAGTAGATGGGACATAACTGGCTGAAACTGAATGGGGACAAAACGGAGGTGTTGGTGGTGGGTTCTCCTCCCGACCCTTCACTGTGGATCACTTCCTTCTGGCCTTCCTCTCTGGGTCCGCTCCCAGTACCTTCTCTGAAGGTAAAAAAATCTTGGAGTTATTATCTCGGCCAATCTATCTATGGTGGCTCAAGTATCTATGGTATTCCAGATGGGGCACTTTCAGTTGAAAATCTTAAGAAAGATGCTCTATCTGATTCCAGCAATGCTACGTCCTCTGGTAGTAGCAGCAATGAATCTCAGTAGGCTGGACTACTGTAACTCCCTATACCTGGCGCAGCCTATGCGGCTGATTGGTCGGCTACAGCACCTCCAGAACCTGGTGGCTAGGCTGGCAACGTGTACCCCATATGGGTCCCATACATCCCCAGTATTGCTCTCCCTCCACTGGCTTCCAGTGGTACAGAGCATTCAGTTCAAGGTACTCTGTATTACGCACCGTGCCCTGCATGATCAGGTTTCAAAGTTCCTGCAGGCCAAATTTAAACGTTATGTTCCTAACTGCCCATTGCTTTCAGCCGCTTCAGGCCAGCTGTGCATACCCTCCTTCTGCCGTTCTCGGCTGGGGAAGCATGCCTTTTCAATCACATCAGCACAATTGTGGAATAATCTGCCCCCCTCTATGAAACTACTCTCTAACCACCTCTCATTTTGGAAGGCTTTGAATACCTTCCTTTTCTGAGCTGCCTCTCTTATTTGGTTTTGCTGCGTCTCCTTGTTTTAGTGGCTCTGTATCTCTCAGCGCCAAGATGCCTTCGGACGATCGTGCGCTTTATAAATGGCCCTGACATAACATGACATATTGTCCAGCCCCGCTCCCCCCTGCAATGCCCAGGCCATCTTTGTGAATAAGGTGACTTAGGCATTTTGTCTAGGAGCGCAAACGATAGGTGTGCATTCTTTGGACTCCTTTCATTTGTGCTCATACTTGAGCCTTTGGACCATTATATTTGAATTGGTTTAATAGCTTGCACGTAACCACAGAACAGGTTTACTGGCCTGCGCAGCCTGATAAACCCACCGTTCTGTCTAGGATCTGCCTGTCTACAGCTCCATTTCAACCAGAGGACAGATAGCTTGCTATGTACTACAGACAGAATATAGATAGAAAGAAGCTGGTGAATGATAATTAAACACCACTATCGATCTAGGGACAATGCTCACCGAACCAGGGGTACTATCCCAATGAATCTGCTAATCCAGCCACAGTATCACCATAAAATTAGACAATCTAGTAAACCTAGAGAGAGAATATACTAACCCAATATGACTACCTGATACATAAACTAGACTACAGGGATTATGAGACATACAACCCACTAACCAAAGCCTCTAATTTCTGCTTACTTAATGCACAGAAAACCCACACAACCACCTCTCTCACAGCAAACCGCACTGACTTCACCACACCGCAACAACAAACAACCAACACATAGATCGCAACAACAGCACGCGAGGACCCGCTTCGATCCTACTTGCACACCCAGGCTCAGTGCACAGCGAAAACCAAACTGAAGCTGCCAACAGTACACCACCTCTCACTTTCCTATGCCCGCTTCACCTACTAAACCACCCCGTCCACCTGACGGTGCGCTATACAAATACCTTTAACATTAACATTAACATGTACAAATGGGAAAATATTCCGGGACCAGTGGTCCAGGGGTGAATATCGGTTGCTAAACCATCAATCAACCCCACACCTCCAATTTCACTAAAAAGGGATCCGAAAAGATTGGAATAACAAGCAAACTATGAACCTGGTCCAATTTCGGTGAGGTGGACGAACGGCAGGCTTATCTCCCAAAGGTTGTCGATCGTTGGTTAGTTGCAACACAGCGAAAATACAATTATTACCCAATGATAAAAGGGACTGTCCAGTAAAGGATGTTTCAAAAACATCAACTTTATTCATATCACAACATACAGTTCTAGCAACACTACGAAATGCAATCAACACTGTGAAGGAATGCAGAGAACAGATAGTTTCAAAGAAGGAAAAGGGGTGTACTCTGGATACTTACAGGAAGGTAGTCGATATGGTTAATAACCACAATAGTTAAGGATTCTTGGTTTATTACAAAGAGAGCAAAGGGTCTTGAAATGTCTCAAGGGGCCTTCTGGGAAGGACCAACGGGACAGAGCCACAATGTACCTTGTGCTCTAGGTTTTCTTGGTCCTTGACAGGGTTGAGTCGGTTTCAGGGCGCTTTGCATGCTTCTGTGTCAGAGTTCAAGATGGGAGTCAGCTGCGGGTACCAGGCAGCAAGACGGTTTGGTAAGCAAAGCTGGATGGCTGCAGGCTGGCCTACACAGTGGCTCAGGGTCAGGAATCACTGTCTCAGTGCTTATCGGTGATTCTGAAGCTCTATTCGAGACCTCTTGGAAGTCTTTAAGTGACGGCGGCTTGACAGCGGTCAATGGTGCCATAGGTTGCAGATCAAGGAACTCCACTGGCTAAAAAATGCCCTTTAAGGCAGACGTTGGTAGATGCTCGTCAAGGCACTTCTCCCAGTTTCTTCATTTGGCTTGTGTCCTTTAAGACGGAAGGCCCACAGCTGTGCAGTGTGATGAAAGCAGCTAACGTGTCCTAGGTTGTAGGTTCAGAGACCTTCTAGCACTTCTTATCCAGGAAGCTTGCTGCAAAGCCTAGTAGGGCACGCTGTATGCTGGATGGTACTGGTTCTGGAGCGGCTGGAGTGTCCTCTGAGTACTGTATCGCTCTGTTTTGTGGGAAATGTTTGCTTCCCTCTTTGGAGATTCTGGCCTTCCTTCAAGGCAGACTGTACCTTCAGCCAAGGTCCAAGGTTGAGTTCTTATTTATTTATTTATTTATTTATTCGCATTTGTTAAGCGCACAGAATCAGCCCTGAGGCATCGTGGCGCTGGTTACAGAATAGCGCTGGTTACAGGGAAAGCGCGTCTTAGTTACAGCATACAGAGGCATACATGCATACAGTTTGGGCAGTAGCAATAGTTAGCAGTGTGTGCCTGAATGGCAGTAGGTAGAGGAATTTTAGTTAAAGAGAGAGGTTTTGAGTTTTTTTCTAAACGCTGTGAGGGAGCCTTCTGCTCTTAGAGCGTGGGGGAGATTATTCCAAAGTTTTGGTGCTATGTAGGGGAAACCCAGCCCCCCGGCTGTAATCTTGTGGATGCGTGGTACAGTGAGTTGGTTAGTGTAGCAGAGTCTGGTAGGTCTGGATGAGGTCTGTCTGAGAATGGTGTCTGAGAGATATGATGGTGCAGTGTGGTGGATACATTTGTGGGTAGTAGTCAGTACCTTGAAGGTGATGCGTTCTTTGACAGGGAGCCAGTGAACTGATTGCCTTGCCAGTGAGATGTGGTCCCTTTTGGAGATGTTTAATGCTGCTCTTAGAGCGTTATTTTGGGTGACCTGGAGTTTGTTTAGGTTTTTTTCAGAGGTGCCGGCTAGAAGTGCATTGCAATAGTCAAGTTTAGCGCCTATGGTAGCTCTTGCTATTGAAAGGCAGTTTTCTTTGGAAAGGAATGGTTTAATGGCGTTGATGAGTTTAGTGCTTAGTGCAGATGCGGAGACAATGGCACTAACTTGTTTGTCCATGGACAGGGTTGCATCAATGTAGACCCCTAGCGTTTTCACAGAGGATAGGACTGGGATAGTGCAGTTGTCGATGTTGAAATTGGCATAGCAGCTGTCTAGCCTGGCCAGTGTGGATTTTTGGCCGAGGATAAGGATTTCAGTCTTATCCCCGTTAAGACATAGGCCGTTAGTGGCCATCCAGGCTTGAATGGTGGCATATATGAGTTTTAGAGCTAGGGCGTCTTTGAGGTATGAGCCTGATAGAGGGAGGAGCACTTGGGTGTCGTCGGCGTAGTTGGTGTAGGCAATCCCAAGTGCATCAAGTTTCTCGAATAGGGGCTTAGTGAATAGATTGTAAAGCGTAGGTGCTGTACAGGAGCCTTGAGGGACACCGCAGTGTATTATGGATGGTGTTGCGCTCGAAATGTTTGAAAAGACTTTCATGGCCCTCCCTTCAAGAAATGAGGTTATCCAGGAGGTGGCTTGGTCAGAGAAATGTGCGGAGTGGGAGAGGTGTGAGGTGAGGGTCTTGTGGTCCACTAGGTCGAATGCCGCAGAGAGGTCGAGGAGAAGTAAAAGGGCGGGTTTACCTTTGTCCAATATCTTGGTTATTTGGTTTTTTAGGTCCAGCAAAGCAGTCTCTGTTCCATGACCTTTGCGGAAGCCTGACTGTCTGGTGCCTAGGATGGAGTTAGATTCGAGGTATAGTTGGATTTGGCTGTGTGCCACTTTATCTAGAATCTTGAGAAGGAAGGGGACAGTTGTTATAGGTCTGTAATTGTTAGGCATCGTGGGGTCGAGAGTGGGCTTTTTTAGAAGTGGGCGCACCCAGGCTTCTTTAAGACTGTCTGGGACAGAGCAGGACTTGAATGAGGCATTAATGAATGCGGTAATGATTGGGGCAAGTGGTTCAGCGCAGTCCTTGATTAATTTAGGGGGGCATGTATCGGCTTTGCAAGTCGATGGTTTCAGATGTTTCAGTATGTCCAGGACTTCTAGTTCTGAAACTTCTTTAAAGGCAAATTTGGGAATGTTAGTGGTTTTGCTACGGGATTGGGAATCTAAGTGTCGACTCTGTTTTGGCAAGGTATTGTAGTGGTCGCGGATTTTGTTTTGTAAGAGGTCTATTTTGTTGAGCATGGCGGCTTGGATACTGTTGCACCAGCCTTCATCCTTGATGATCTCGTCAGAGGAAGTGGGAGGCACTGTGAGCTCTTTAAAGATAGAGAAGAGTTCTCTTGAGTGGCACTTTGAGTCTAGTATTCGACGGTTGTATGATTCAGATTTGGCATTGAAGATGGCGGTTTTGTATTTTTTTGCAGTGACTTTGAATAAGTCTTTGGTGATGTCGCATGGGTTGGCCTGCCAGTTTTTAAGTGCTTGGCGCTTTTTGTCACGCAGAGCTTGGAGGTCCTCTGTGAACCATGCGTTTGAGTGGAAGGATTTTTTTTCTTTTTTCTCTTCTAGAGGAGCGATGGAGTTTATAGCATTGGTGAGCGTATCCTTGAGTATGTCTGCTAGGATGTTAGGATCTTGAGGGAAAGGAGGGGCGAGGCATGGGGTGTTGAGAAGGGGGAGTAGATTGTCTGCAGTTAACTTTTTGGAGCTTCTGGCTAGGGTGGCGGATTTATGTACTGGTGTTTTTCTGGTAGGTAACGTAGGGATAGAGAATTGTATGCAGCTGTGATCTGTCCAAGGGAGGAATGTGTTGGATGTGATAGAGGAGTTACAGTTCTTCTTCCTGCTTCTTGCAAAGTCTTCAGGTGAACTGCTTAAAAAGGGGGCTCCAGCCCTCTTTTAAATCCAAGTGAGCCACAGTGATTAGTGCAGACTAAGCCTTCCCTAATAAACCAATCCTGGGGTCCCTACCAACAATCCTCTGCATGCATGAGGCCATAACCAAAGTGCTTTACAACAGGAAAGTTAAGGGGGTGAAAACAGGAGCATGCTGAAATATATCTGGCCACACACCCTTGTGATACTGAATCCCACCCATCTTCCTGTCTGTTGTTGATCAAAGAGTCTTTGGTTAATGGTCCTCTCGATGAGGTCCCTGTTAATGCGGCAGGTCTCCCTTGAAACTGCAGTAACACCAGACTCTTGGCTCCTGCTAACCACATTCTTGTGTCTTATGAATGGGGTCTCCCTAGTGGGGTGGCTTACTGTAAACTGAAGTCCCATACAAATCAGCTCACTGTCATTGATTTTTTTTTTTTTTTAACTTTTATTTTTGCTGGCAGTGGTAGATGACATATACACACATTAGGCCGATTATGATATAACAGTGCAATACAAATGTAATACATGGGGATGTACATAGGCAGCGAGGGATGACCCCCAGGGTGAGGAAAGCAAGACAGTGTTGCAGAGAATTCCGTACATAACAGTGGAGACCTAGGGAGAACCGACACTAGAGGAGGGGACATCAAGACCGTTAAGATAACTGTTGAAGGCAGTCCAAATGTTTTTTGGCCGGGAACGGAATGGGAGAGTAGTAATATAGTCTTCTTCACAGTTTCGGGACCAGGTCAGTAGATTCAGCCATTTCTGAAAGGTGGGAGGAGCAGCACATTTCCAATTTTGCAGGATACATTTTTTGGCTATTATACAACATATATTCAAGAGTTTGGCCTCACCTCTGACCCCTTCATCCCCCCACACTCCGAACAACACCCCCATCGGGTCAGGCTCAATCGTCACATCGCAAATTTCGGACAGTGTTTTAAAGATCTCGTCCCAGAATGGGGCAAGTTGGGGGCAGTCCCAAAACATGTGGAGATGGCCAGCGTCTTCCGCTCCGCAGCGGGGACAGAGCCGCATCTCAGAGCGGGCAAACTTGGAGAGTCTACGCGGGGTATAGTATAGCCTATTCAGCAATTTGTATTGTATTGTCCGGTACCGGAAATTCAGGGATACCTTGCCGGTAAGGGAACACAATTTACCCCACAGATGGTCTGTAATGTCAACCCCCAGTTCAGAGGCCCAGTCGTCCCGGGCCCGCAAGGGCGGTGGTGTGGCAGCTGTGAGCTGGAGTTTATATAGCGATGAAACTACCCCTCGGGCCCCGCCAGAGTTGGCGATATAGGCAACAGCGGGATGGTCAGGGGGTTCGTAGGGGAACACAGGCCAGGCAGTCCGGAACGCTGCTCGGAGTCTGTAGTATTGCAGCAGTTCCAGCGGTGTACCAGTGTGGGATGGCTTCCAAGTCTGTGGTGTTATAAACACCCCATCCGGATAGAAGTCAGTTAGGGCCAGGTATCCTAGGGACCGCCAGTGACGCGCCAGAGCTATGTCATTCGTGGGTTCCAACCCGGGGAGCTGCCAGGCGGGGAGCCACTTATAGTATGGGTGTTCCGCGGAGCCTGCTGCAAACAACCGCCCCCAGGCTGATAGTGTGGTCTGGACTGGATCTATAGGTGAGTCAGGTACGTACCGACGATGTAAAATTAGAGTCATGATATTGGCGCCGGAGGCAGCAAGGTTTTCAAGCTTGACGTGCGGGCGAGGGGAGGGTCCGGGGTACCAGTAAGTGGCAAATTGTGCCTGCGCTGCTATCCAGTATCGCATCAGGTCAGGGGCCGTGAACCCGCCTCTGTCGTAGGGCAGAGTCATATCCCCCCACTTTTTCCGCACAGCACCGGAGTGCCACAGAAACTGCGCACATAGCCTGTGCAGATCAGTGAAGTATTTCCTGCCAGGCCATATGGGAACATTTGTGAATGTGTACAATAATTTGGTAAGCAGTATCATCTTAACCAGTGATAACCGCCCAGCAAGTGACAACGGGAGAGGGCGCCAGCGCGCGATCTTGGTTTCGGCTAATTCTGCCACTGCTAGGTAATTGCTAGTCAAGAGGGTCTCCTTGGTCAAAGACACCTGAACTCCCAGATATTTAATCCCGTTGGGGGACCAGCGGAGTGGGTATTCAGTGGCCGGCTGGAGCGTGGAATGTGTGAGGGGGAAAATTTCGGATTTGGTGTAGTTGATAGTAAAGCCTGAGTATGTTCCGATACGAGTGATGTCCCGAAGGAGAGGGTCAAGGTGGAGATCTGGGCTCCTGACGAAAAGCAGGATGTCGTCAGCGTAGAGCGAGATAATTTCGGGTGTACCCTGGAGGCGTATCCCTTTGCATGAGTGACGCTCCCTGACATAGTCCGCCATGGGCTCGATGGCAAGGGCAAACAGGATCGGGGAAAACGGGCAGCCCTGTCGGGTGCCACGAGAGAGAGGAAACAAGGCAGATGTTTGGGAGTTGACGCGAACCCTGGCGACTGGGGATGTGTATAATAGTTTGATGTATGCGATCATCCTGGGTCCGACGCCCATGTTTTCCAGGACCAACCACATGTACTTCCAGGACACCATATCGAAGGCCTTCTGGGCGTCCAAGGTGACCGCCACCGCACACACGTTTTGACTGATACGAGCCATGACGTTAAGGAGCCGTCTAATATTGTGCGATGTGGATCTACCAGGGACAAAGCCGGATTGGTCCTCATGTACCATGTATGACATAATAGGAATGAAGCGATTGGCGAGCACCTTGGAGAAAATTTTCGTATCCAAGTTCATGAGTGATAGGGGCCGATACGAACCACAGTCATCTGCTGGTTTGTCAGGTTTGAGGAGGACCGTAATAACGGCTTCACGTAGAGACGAGGGAAGGCATCCCAGCCGGAGGGCCTCATTCCATACCTCTAGCAATTCGGGTCCCAAAATGGCCACATGCTCCTGAAAGAATTCAGCCGTAAGCCCGTCGGGGCCCGGCGCTTTCCCCTTCGGGAGACTTGATATGGCTTCCACTATCTCATCTAGTGTAATGGGGGAGTCTAACTGTTCTCTCGTTGCCGGGGAGATGATAGTGGTGGGTATCTGGTCTAAAAGCTCGCGCATATGGGATTCGCTATGTTCAGGGGGTTGAGAGTATAGTTTGGAATAGAAGCTTGTGAAGACCTCCAGTATGCCCTGGTCGGACCACTGAGTCGTTCCATGATTATCCTTAACACTGGTAATGTGGGCTTGGCCCCATTCCCCCCTGGCCAGGGCAGCGAGTGTCTTGCCGGGTCTATCTCCCTCACCGTATTTCCGTGCAGCCTGTGGACGACTGAAGTACTGCACTTCCCTGATTGCCTGTTCATTGAAGATCTTGAGTTCTTCACTGATCTGGGAGAGTATACCAGGGTCAACGGAGGCCGGGTGGGCCCGTTCCAGGTCACGTAGCTTAGTTTCAGTGCGTGATAGGGTGGCTCTTATGGATTTGAGCACCCCCGACTCCCTGGAGATGGACGCCCCCCTAATGAAGACTTTGAAGGCGTCCCAGCGGATCCCCCGGGTGGTGTCCTGTGGTGAGTTGTTGTCGAAGTAGGACTGGATATCTGCAAGTATGTCTGCTCTAAAAACTATGTCCTGTAGGGCAGCAGATTTAAAGCGCCATGTGTTAATAGTGGGGGTAGGCATGCCCATGTCAACAGACAACAGGATCGGTGAGTGATCAGATAGTGTGCGAGCGAGTATACATGTCTTGGAAACCCTACCTAGCATAGGACCAGATAGTAGGAACAGATCGATCCTGGACGAACTGTCGTGGACCGATGAGTAGAAGGTGTATTCCCGAGTTGACGGATGTAGAGCTCTCCATGCGTCATGAATGTCAAGTGTCTTGCAGTGGGATAGGAGTCTGCGCGCTGCACCCGACGGGGGCCTGGACGCTATGCCAGTCCTGTCCAGGGAGGTGTCCAGAATAAAGTTCATATCCCCACCCCAGACGATTTGCACATCCGTGTATCCCAGCAGTATGGAGACCACTTGGTCAATAAATTCGGGGGAGTCGACGTTGGGGCCATAAGTATTTACGAGCAGGTAATCTCTATTGGCAATGGCGCAGTACAGCACAATGTATCTTCCACAAGGGTCTATGTAGCTCTTATGGAGGACAAACTTAAGAGACTTGTGGATCACTGTTAGGACTCCTCTGGCGCGTGTGGAATAAGAAGTAAAGTATCTGTGGGGACCCCAGGTAGGCGCAATGCTTCTGGCCAGTGGACCAGTGGAGTGTGTCTCTTGCAGGAGCAGTACTTTGCAGCCGTGTCTATTGGCATAAGCCATGATCCTGCGGCCCTTGGTGTAATTACTTAGGCCTCGGACATTCCATGACATTATCGTCACTGACATCTTAGCGCTTCAGACAAGAATATCACTAAACACAATAGCCATGGAGGACAATCTCCCATTAGGTGATACTCGCCCCAGTGCCCCCCTCCGTGTGCTGCAGATTGAGTCCCCAGAGTCCCCGATCCCAGGGTGATTGTGATTGAGACAATTGCATGCATCTCTACGGTTTTAATGAACATCCCACGAAATTTGTTGAATTTCAAATAAAAGAGTGAGCATGCACAAGTATAGGTGAGCCGGTGCGTATCTCCCTGCCATTCCGCCACTGCCTTTTTCTAAAACATTTCCCGGGTAACAAACCATACCTCCCCCCACCCTCACTGCCCACCCCCAACTTGCAGTGTAAATCCCTTGCCCCCAAAAAAATGTGTCACCAACAGGTCCGATTCTCCCCGAGGGGTGGAGCTCGGAGGGCGAAATCCAACAGGGATAAGGCCCATTCTGTGCCCAACAGGGGCACCAAAGCAGTGACAACCAATAAACCAAAACCGTTGCCATTGCAGCGAGGTGTGCTGTAGCCGTGTGGGTGGTTCTTAGACGAAGATGTAGGACAGACAAGGCTGTCGTGAGTAGGTTCTGCGATGAGCGGATCTAAAGACAGGAGCCCATGTCCAGCAGAGCTTTGCAGGAGAGACCAGAAAGAAGGAAGTTCTAGGGTTCGTAGACAATGCGATGCTCCGAACCGCAGGGGGAGCATTGTCTGCCGTGGTTGGGTCTAGTCTCAGCCCGGTCAGGCGCTGGGGGAGCCTGATGCGATGGATCTGTAGTGTGCTGTTTCCATATGCACGTTCAAGGTGACGGATGTTCCAGATGGAGAAATAGTGACAGGCCTGAGTTACCACTCATCACCCCTCATCAACCGGGGCCCCCGCCGGGCTGGGGAGCGGCAGGTGCACCTCAATGAATTTCACTGCCTCCTCTGGAACAGTGAAGAAATAAAGTTTCCCATTATGTGTGATTTTGAGGCGAGCCGGGAATAAGATGGCATACGGAACGTTACGTTCTCTGAGCAGCTTTTTAACTCCGATGAACTGACGCCTCTCCTGCTGGACCGCTATTGAGAAGTCCGGGAAGATCCTTATAGTATGAGATTCGAGGCGCAGGTCTCCTTTCTCTCGTGACAGCCGGAGGATGAGGTCTCTGTCCCGATAGTTGAGGATCCTGGCTATAATGGGTCTTGGGATGTCGCCCGGTTTGGGCCTCGGTGACAGAGCCCGATGAGCGCGCTCAACGGTGAAGTATGGGGACAGGACCGGGTTGCCCAGGAGGTCCTTAAGCAGGGATTCCACAGCGTCTTCCATGCGGCCCTTGAGGGCATTCTCAGGGACACCGACGATCCGCAGATTATTTCTGCGAGAGCGCGATTCAAGGTCGTCGCACTTCGCTTTCACACTGCGCATGTCGCGTGACAGGGACGCCACTGTGTCCTGTAGTGCATGTAATTCGTCCTCATTGGTAGATATACGATTTTCAGCGTCGCTGATTCTGGTCCCCGCCTGATCCATCCGCGTTTTTAGGGAGGCAACATTGGCATTGATGTCGTCTAATTTCTCATGAAAAGACGCAAAGTTTTTGGCCATCGATTCCATAAGCGTGGTCAGGTCTGGGGGTGCGGGAGTGGGGTGATGGTCAGCTTCCAGATCATCTTGGATGGGCGAGTCCTGCTCCGCCTCTCCCCTCGGGACAGCTTTAGTGAATCTGTCCATGGCACCCCCTTTGTGGTTCCCCTTGGCCTTGCCAGGCATTGTTATAGGATCACGGACTACGCAGACAGAGGGCCTGGCCACAGGGGGGAAGAGTATGGTCCCAGGTCAGGGGTGCAGACTGTAAATGTTGGGGTTACTCCAGCCGGTATGTGAGCAGGGCCCAGGAGGGGCACGAGTATGCAGGGATCAACTGGCACGGTGGTGTGAGGTGGTTCCAGGGATTGCCAGTGAGAAGGTGCTAAGACCACAGGGTCAGCCGTGTCTGGGGGGTGGCGTCACGGCACAGGTGAGGGAGCGGGGTATGCCCTACTGGTTGTCATTCCGCCTGCCACACCGTTGAAACGCCAGAGTCACACAGGGGTTTGGGGCCAGTGTCTACCAGGCTGCTGGGGCAAGGGATGCGCGCCCTGGGTGGGCCCACGCCGAGGGGCGCAGGGCCAGATGTAAGTACTCCAGGGGGGGTCCCCGTACAGCCCCCAGCAGGACGTGAGCGGATGACAGTTCCACGCCACCGGGGAGTGGAGCCAGACGGGAGATGTTAGGCGCCGGGGCTCGCCTGGACGAGGGCGCCGCAGCGCGCTACACGATACGGGGACAGGTCGGGCCGCAGTCCGCCCGCCCCCCCAGGAAGAATGAACAGAGGAGCAGCGGTGGGGGAGGACGGAGGGCAAAACGATCCCCCCCTTGGCAGGGACCAAGATGGCGCTGGCAGCCGCTTCTCACCTCGGGGGGAGCCGCTCCACGCTCCCCAGGGCCGCGACCCCCTACGTGGGACGATGAAGAAGGTCCGCAGCCGGATGGGCGGCGGGCGAGGCCGGGGCGCGCTCCGGCGATGGCCCCCGCCGCAGACCACCGGTCCCCAGGAACGCGATCAGGCCGCAGTCCGCCCAACGGAGCGCCAGGAGGGGCAGGCGGCCGAAAGGCGGGGGCGGGATCCAAGTCAGTGCCGTCAGCGCCGCGGCCTCCGCGACAAAGAGGGCCGCAACGGCAGAAGGTCCAGTCCGGGGCTCCCCAGGGACGAAGAACAGCCGGAGCCCCCCCGGCGGCAGCACAGCGATGTAGGGCAGCGGAGTTGCAGGTAGCAGGCAAGAAACGCACGCTGTGGCCGCAGGTGTAAGCGGATTTCTCCCGATCCCACACGGAGCTCAGTGGCTAGGCAGCCATCTTGGGCTGCTCCACAGCGCCACCCCCAGCTCACTGTCATTGATACTGAGGGTGGGAGCTGGCTTCAGGTTCAAACAGTTACATATGAAATGTTGTTGGGTTTCCTGTCTACTTTGTTAACCTCTACAGTCAGGCCTCATGTGACCCATTTGAAGTACCTTCTATTGGTATGTTAATCGCTGCCACCAGCTGCAGGGCCTAACAAAAGAGCAGGGCGATCAATGGAGCCTTTTTTAGTTAATCAGGCTGGTCATGGCAGGAGGAAGCTTGGTCCTCCCCTTCCTAGAGATGACATACTGTACTCCTGGCTGTCAGGTTCCAACAAAATATGACGGGCGGACTGTGCCTGTACGTTGTGTCTACTCAGAGTGCACCGGTCTATGCGTTTGTCATATTGTGAGCATAGGAAACTGTGTGTAGATTAGCCCCACACATTTTCCTGAGGTTGGTCTACCTTTCTTCCATTTAATTGAACATTTTAAAAAACGCAGACGAGCATACCTGGCGGCAAGACGGTTCCACCACGCGGATGGTCGGATTCCTCACAGTCCCCTACATCAGCAGGAACTGGGGATAAAGTAACAAAACATAACAGGTGATTCCCGCTGGGAATTTATTCAAGATCACTAAACAGTATTTTATCTCTATTCATATTATCCATCATTTAGAAGCATCTGTACCTGTTGGACACACTTCTGAATCAATCAATATGTTTTAGTGTAAAAAGTATACATTCTATTCAATTTAATTATTTGCTTTACATACACAAGCATCATAAGGAAAAACACAAATACATTATAGAAAATAGGACAAGTGATAAACAGTTCATATAAACTGGCAGTGATAAATCTAACATACAGACAAAGCTACACTAAAAATGACTTAATCAATATTGTATTAAACATATAGCAATCCAATTGCAAGATATCTCAGGTTTATGTAAGAGTGGAAAAGTAATTCTTTCTTTATCTTGACCCTTTTTTGGCAAAATAGTTATTGTGTCAACAAGCTTAGTTTTGCAAGTGACGGTCATTGAGTGTGCAGAGTGTAAAATCTGGGCTGTTTATGCATATGTTACTGTATATGTCATCAGACTAAACCGCGCTCGGTTCGAACAGTATTCAACAGTATTGCAATCAATTATGAACAATATCATGTGATGATAAGTATTCAGATCTTGTTTATTAAAAACAGCCGATACGTGTTTCGACCATCCCGGTCATTCTCAAGGCTGTGTACATTAAATCCAACATAATTCAACCAAATAAAGGATACAAAACAAGAAATATCCAAACAGTTATATAAACCGGGCAATCCAGCCCACAAACCAATCAAATTGCAAAACGAAAAAGCAATAAAAAGAAGAATCAATATCAAAAGACCATACCATGTAGGATGTTGTCATCGGCGAGGTAGGGAATTCACAAGTTCAGTGAAACAATGAATAAAGTCTGATCAGTTATGATGTAACACATACATGTTCAAAAATTATATTCCCCTATATCACTTTACTTATGCCTTCCAGTGAATAAAAATTATGGAATAGTAAACTAATAGATGTATCCCCTAATTTCGTGAGGAACAGAGTGAGCAATCCATTGTCCACATGCATAGAGAAATAACACCATGTGTGCTGGTATATTATATCCCATAGATTGGCTATAGTTAGTGAAATGCACTCCTTAATGAATTGCATGAGAAATAAAGAACAAAGTTCCAGTTTACCCTGAAGCAAATTTAGTCTTGTGCAATCACTATAGGGAATTCAATTAAATATTAGAAGTTAAATTAGTTTATCTGTTACAAGATAATTCATTAAAGGGAATTGTTTTGTAAGGCAAAAATCAAAATAAGAGGGTAATTACCTCTGGTTATACTGTATCCCGATTAGTGTCCTGCTATGAAGAGTCAAAATAGTGATGGCTGATACTCCATCATTGCGTGAATATGGCTGTTGCGATTTTCAAAAAGTTAAATGGTTCTGAAAGTGAAATGTAATGTGTCAGTGAAACGGCACCGTATTACTTGGTAAGGTTATATCGGGTTGTTTGACAAAATAATAGAAATTGCCTAATCCAATATTATGATTTAAATGAAAGTAGCTGACAAAATTAACATTGTATTTTGTCTTCTAAGTTATAAATTAGTTTTTCGGACTGAATTGGGTTATATTTCACAACAATAGTTGTTACCCAAACAGATCCTATATTTGAAATAAAGATAAATTATATTAATGCCATCCTGTTATGTCTGCAGAGCTTACCTAAATAACAGGTGAAAATCCAGCAAGATGTATGTCTGTTACGGGATCAATCCCCTTCAAAGGTGCCGTCCGTGCATCTCTGTGTACTGTCTCCAAATGCGCTGTAATTAAAGATGCCCGATTCTGGCATAACGTGATGATGTCACGCATAAAAAGGTATGCGTGACGTCAATGTAAACAAAACATCATCCAGACGTCACAGATCCTCCGAGTAGATTCTCTAATCCATATAATGTATGGCAAATGCATTAGGTGTATTCTAGTTAGTGTCCATGTTTAAATAATAGGAATTGAAACTTAAACGTCTTTTATAAAAACTCTTCAAAAATGTGATGGTTTCATGAAAAAATGAAATTGCTGAAGTTAGCTGAAAATTGACCATAAATGAAGAAATCGCACAAATAACATGTTAATTTAAAATAAAGGAGTGTAAAAAATGTGTGAAATGAGTATTAAATAACAGAGGGCTTCCAACAAATAAAAGAAAATTAAAATGAAATAAGATATAATACCACAGGGTCCCAAAATGAAAAACCATGTTGCCATTACTGTGATCCGATGTGAGTTATAGAAACCCCATGCAATGTGGACAATGTGTAGATCCTCATACAAATAATGGTGACATATTGTTTACAAAAACACATTTCGTGGTCCGAATTGAGACCGCATTCTGTAGATCTACAAAGTCAAATTAGCTTGGATTCCATTTTCCAAAGCTTAAGTTGTAAGTTTCCTCCTCTTGGTTCCCTGTACGCTCTCTTTAGACCCACAAATCGTATATCTTTCAGATTATCCATTTGATGATCTTTCTGTCAATGAATGGCTAAAGGCAATTTCAAATCCGTATTCCTTAAACTATGTAAACGCTCTCTGAAACGTACCCGCAGCTGCCTGATTGTGCTACCAATGTAATATCTGCCACATACACATATAATAGCATAGACTGTATAACATGTTTTACAGTTAATAAAGTCAGTTATTTTTATCTCATGGCCCAAACCATCACAAAATGTATAGCATTTGTCCAGCGCATATTTGCATTGATTACAATTACCACATTTGTGGAAGCCATAATAGACTGTATAACATGTTTTACAGTTAATAAAGTCAGTTATTTTTATCTCATGGCCCAAACCATCACAAAATGTATAGCATTTGTCCAGCGCATATTTGCATTGATTACAATTACCACATTTGTGGAAGCCATGACCTTTTGGTAGCCAAATATTGTCTTGAGGCGGAGTTGGATTAAAGAAAGATGGACATAATTTTTGTTTGATGTTAGAAGCTTTGGTAAATGTCAGTTTGGACGGTTTAGTTAAAAAGGGTGCTAGATCTTTATCTAGTTTCAGAATATGCCAGTGTCTGGCTGCCAGTTTATACAAAAGACTGCTGTCTTTGGAGAAACGAGTGATGATAGCAATAGGTTGGTCTTTACAACTATCCACAATTAAATCCAATTGTTTGGTTTGAGCATATTTTTTAACTGATTTTTCAACAACATTGCGGCAATAGCTTCTATCATGAAATCGTTGTGTCAGTAATTTGCATTCATTGGAATAATCAGTGTCTAAACTGCAATTCCTCCTGGCTCTGTAAAATTCCCCTCCCGGGATGTTGTTAATGGTACTGCGTTGATGACTGCTGCTCGCATGCAAAATCGAATTGACCTCTGTAGGTTTACAGTATGTTTTGGTGTGAATAGAGTTATTCTGCACAAATATATCTAAATCCAAAAAGTCTATTTGTGAAGCACTCACATGTCCTGATAGAGTGATACCAAATTCATTAGCATTGATGTAATCTACAAATTGGTTGAAGTTTGATATAGAGCCTTTCCAAACGATTATAATATCATCAATAAACCTTTTCCATTTAATGATGTTATGCGAATAGGAATGATGTTGATATACATGTAATTGTTCAAATTGGGCCATGAAAAGATTGGCTAGAGATGGTGCAAATTTAGCTCCCATGGCAACTCCTTTAACTTGTGCAAAGTGTTGGTTATTGAAAAGACAAATATTGTTCTGTCAAGTAAAGACCAAAAATTCTTTAAGCATTTCCACATGTTTCCAGTATGAAGCTGAGCATTTACGAAATGTAAATTCTCGAGCATCAATTGAAACATCATGTTGTATGCTAGTGTACAGTGCTGAAACATCTAAAGTTGCAAGTAGGAAATCAGGTTGCCATTCCACAGATTGGAGAAATTGCAGCACATGAGTTTACTTCACAGAAAAATTGTTACACTTCAGGCTTCCCCTCGGGCCTCCTTGCAGAATTAAACGCTTTCCTGAACTGCACCAACCCGGCACTAGTGCGTCCCTCGTGCCGTTCAGGGCTACTTCCCTATACTAACATCCCTGTTTGTTATTTTCTCCTGTCGTTGCCTTCAGAATCCTGGACCTCTTTTCCTCAATATATCCTTACTCAGGTCAGTTGTTATCAATTCTATATCTATAGTTGGAACCGAAATTGATTTAGACCATTTCCACTCATTTGTATTATTCCTTGTAGATCACCCCGGGAACCTCCACTCCAATATCTATCTAGGTAGTTGCCCAATTACTTCAACTGTTCTAATCACTTGCATACATCTCAACACTGTCTAATATCTTTGTATTCCTTTGCAGCATTGGTATTGGTGGTGTGTGTTCTCCCCGCTCTTTTATTCAATTGACACCTCTGTCTGTCCTAACTGAAACAGCAGAGAGGTACATTGTGGAAAAGAGCCCCTCTTTGAGGAAGCCTGAGTCTTGTACTCAGGGGAGCTGGGATGGAAGGCTGAATATCGATTCTTATACCACCAACATCTCCAAGGTCACTTCTCTGCATCTTCGGCCTATTTCGGAGTGGTGAGTAACAACAACATTTGTCTTTTCAATAAGCAATACTTTGCACAAGTTAAAGGAGTTGCCACAGGAGCTAAATTTGCACCATTTCCGCAATGTTGTTGAAAAATCAGTTAAAAAATATGCTCAAACCAAACAATTGGATTTACTTGTGGATAGTTGTAAAGACCATACTAAGCCTCAACCTATTGCTATCATCACTCGTTTCTCCAAAGACAGCAGTCTTTTGTATAAACTGGCAGCCAGACACTGGCATATTCTGAAACTACGTAAAGATCTAGCACTTTTCTTAACTGAACAGCCCAAACTGACGTTTACCAAAGCTTCTAACATCAAATAAAAATTATGTCCATCTTTCTTTGATCCGACTTTTTACACTCCTTTATTTTAAATTAACATGTTATTTGTGCGATTTCTTCATTTATGGTTAATTTTTCAGCTAACTTGAGCAATTTCATTTTTTCATGAAACCATCACATTTTTGAAGAGTTTTTGTAAAAGATGTTTAAGTTTCAGTAAGGACTCAACAGTCACACACCTTCAATTCCCATTATTTAAACATGGACACTAACTAGAAAACACCTAATGCATTTGCCATACATTATATGGATTAGAGAATCTACTCAGAGGATCTGTGACGTCTGGATGATGTTTTGTTTACATTGACGTCACGCGAACGTTTTTACACGTGACGTCATCACGTTATGCCAGAATCTGGCATCTTTAATTACAGAGCATTTGGACACAGTACACAGAGATGCACAGACAGCACCTTTGAAGGGGATTGATCCCGTGACAGACATACATCTTGCTGGATTTTAACCTGTTATTTAGGTAAGCTGTGCAGACAGAACAGGATGGTATTAATATAATGTATCTTTATTTCAAATATAGGATCTGTTTGGGTAACAACTATTGTTGTGAAATATAACCCAATTCAGTCCGAACAACTAATTTATAACTTTGCAGACAAAATATGATGTTAATTTCGTCAGCTACTTTCATTTAAATCATAATATTGGATTAGGCAATTTCTATTATTTTGTCAAACAACCCGATATAACCTTACCGAGTAATACGGTGCCGTTTCACTGACACATTACATCTCACTTTCAGAACCATTGCACTTTTTGAAAATCGCAAAAAAAGTGCTTCAGGGTAAGCTGGAACTTTGTTCTTTATTTCTCATGCAATTTAATTAATGTAATTTTCTGGTTGAAACACTCATTAATGAGTGCATTTCACTAACTATAGACAATCTATGGGATATAGTATACCAGCACACATGGTGTTATTTCTCTATGCATGTGGACAATGGATTGTTCACTCTGTTCCTCACGAAATTAGGGGATACATCTATTAGTTTACTAATCCATATTTTTTATTCACTGGAAGGGATAAGTAAAGTGATATAGGAGAATATAATTTTTGTACATGTATGTGTTACATCATAACTGATCAGACTTTATTAATTGTTTCACTGAACTTGTGAATTCTCTACCTCGCCGATGACAACATCCTACATGGTATGGTCTTTTGATATTGATTCTTCTTTTTATTGTTTTTTCATTTTGCAATTTGATTGGTTTGTGGGCTGGATTGCCCGGTTTATATAACTGTTTGGATATTTCTTGTTTTGTATCCTTTATTTGGTTGAATTATGTTGGATTTAATGTACACAGCCTTGAGAACGTACGGGAATGGTCGAAACATGTGTCGACTTTTTTTAATAAACAAGATCTGAATACTAATCATCACATGATATTGTTCATTATTGATTGCAATACTGTTGAATACTGTTCGAACCGAGCGCGGTTCAGTCTGATGACATGTACAGTAACATTTAACAATTTTGAGAACCACAGTGGGGGGTTCCTGGACATCAAGACTACCGCAGCTGGTATTTAATCCATATTGAAGTGTGGTAAACAGCGCACAGTTACTAGTATTTCACTGACGTTTGAACTTTAATTTCTGTTTCTGCATATGTTCTGGGCTTGAGTGTGTTCAGGATTGTTAAGAGGGCTATCCTGGTCAATATTCTCCCAAATCTATTTCTGTATATTGGGCCACCATTGTTTTCTTCAGGCGTGTGACATTTTACTCTTGTTTTTTTCCAGCGGAAGGTGGCTCATTGAGGCAGAGAGCGTGCCTGGTAAACACCCCTACTGTTCTCAGAATAAATGTTATCTTGCAAAATCCAAGTGGCATCCAGATCTCTTCAGCTGAAGCTCACACTGATTAGGTATGTTTGCAGCATTAACACAGAATGGTGAGGCTAGTGCTGTTCCACACTGTCCCCGCTACTGCCCTCATACAATGCTCAATGCTCATACAATGCACTGAAGCATGTGGAACGGGGAACAGGTAAAGGGCGGTAGGCAGCGAGAGTGCCTTCATTGAGCATTAACTTTCCAGGGTATTTTACATCTATTTGGCAGTTGTAAATTTGCAAAAATGACTTTTCGAGAAAGTAGGAGCGTCCAACAGTGCACTTGCACAGGTTTTTACATTTTGTGCTCTGGTCAATGTTTGTTTCAAAGGTGGGATTTGTAAGGCACAACTCTTCCACTTGGAAATTACAAATGGCTGCTAATATCACATAATCCACTCCAGCAAGGGAAAAGGGATAGACGTTACCAAGCGCGCTCGAATTTAAGACGCTGCCCTTACCTACAAGCAGCTGACTTCTACACACAGAGCTACTCACCCGCAAAATACCTTGGAAAACAAGACAATACGGACAATCAGGACACTAAACATTCTCCACGCAACGTTCACTTGTGGAAAAGGCTTCTAGCCAGTGATGAAACTGGTGCCTTGAACACTCAGCCTCGTTGTGAAGGCATATAACAGCGTGTGGCATCTGAACTCGGCCAACAGACATTGGCCTCATTTATATGAGCCAATCGCACCCCTGCAAATGCAGGATAGAGTGCTCACCTTACTAAATATCAAGGCAAGCCCTTAGGGGACATCACAGCACACGTAAATAGAAGGGAAGGGTCCAGGGGAATAGGGTGACTTGAGGTCTGAGGGTATATCTTGTATTTGACAGGAATCCCTCCGGGTGAAAACAGGGGAAGTTAGAACTCGGGGTCAAGGGAGGCTCATCCATCGCTCCTGCAGAGACACAGGTGAGTGTGACAGAACACAAAGCCATCCTCAACACCTCTGCCCGAACGATGGAACCTCCGAGGTAGACCAGCTTTCCCTATTGTTAGGTGAACTACAGGCCGAGGTGCATGCAGCTTGCTCTGAGACAAATGCCTTAAGGCGCAAACTGGTAGTCAACAAGGATAAAATGGACAACTTGGCAAGACAGCTCTTACAGACCCAAGCTGGTCAAGCACCCCTACCAGGTGGAGTTCCTCAGGGACAGCCTACCATGGCACCTGTAGCTACACCCATTCAGGTATTGCTTCCAGGCAACATCCCGTTAGCACCCCCGCAATGCTTCTCTGGGGATCCCAAGACATTTGGAGCGTTCATGAATTAATGCCGCCTACACTTCATATGCAAACCAGACACTTTCCTGAATGACCAAGCTAAAGTAGCTTTCGTCCTCTCATATTTAGGAGGGCACGCGGCAGACTGGTCTGGCCCGTTAGTGCTTAGGGACGACCCTTTACTGAGAAATTACCCAGGTTTTCAGCGTGAACTGGAAAAACTATTTGCCCATCGTACTCAAGGTCAGGCCCTGGATGATGAGCTACTCTCTCTGCGACAGGGTGGTCAGGATCTTATTTCATATGTCGCCACATGCATTCGCCTAATAGCCGAATCAGGTTGGCCAGAGGAGAAACGAATAATGTTATTTTATCGAGGACTGAGAGGAGAATTAAAAGATGTCTTGGCGCAAGTATTTAATCCTCCCGAAGGTTGTAGTCAATACATCAATTGAACTCTGCAACTAGACCACCGGTTACAGGATCGCAAGGCCGACCACACCAGATCAGAACATAGACCAGTGTATGTCCGGCCAAAGAAAGTGTCCCATCGACAGGCCTCAGAAACACACTCAGAGCTCATGCTATTGGGTGTTCTCACAAGACCACTCACCAAAGCAGAGAGAGAACGGAGGTGTCAGGAAAAACTTTGCTTATATTGCGGCCAATTTGGTCACTTCCTCCGGAACTGCACGGTTAAACCTCCATGGAAGACAATGGGGGTACTAGATAACACAGGGGAAGACACTGAAGCGGAAAACTCCAACGCCCGGCAGATGTAGAGGTTGGTCTGTCGAGCCAGGAACGGAGCACCCAGATCTCACATTTCAGTATTCCTGTGGTTTTGGAAGACCCTTCACAGCCCACCCGAATCCATGCCCTCAAGGCTTTCATAGACAGCGGGGCTACAGGTAACTACCTAGACATAAACACTGCAAACACCTTGGGATTGGCATTCCACCGTAAGGATACCGTTGAAAGTGTGACAGCTGTGGATGGCACACAACTCTTTTCGGGACCAGTAACACAGTGCACTTCCACCCTCACCTTAATCTGCCAAGGTGGCCATAGAGAAAGTATTAGATTCGACCTTATTGCTGCTCCCCAATTACAGCTGATTCTTGGGATACCGTGGCTAGAGAGGGACAACCCAAAGATATATTGGCAAGCTCGAACCTTATTCTTTTCCACGGAATGCGCCTCTTGCTACGACAACAAAGGGATCCAAGGAAGCCCATTGTTAGCTTCACGGGAAAAGATAGCAGGTTTAGGCTTGGTGGGCACCTTACTAGTGGAATACCAGGAGTTCCAGGATGTGTTTGCGAAGGAGCAAGCTAATACGCTACCACCACATCGAGTTTACGACTGCCAGATCGATCTGCAACCAGGAGCACAAGTATCGTGCAGCCGCATTTATGCATTAACTGAGGAAGATAATGCTCATCTACGGACCTACTTGGACCAATACCTAGCCAATGGCTTCATTAGACCATCTAAGTCACCAGCCGCCTCCCCACTCTTCTTCGTACCAGAGAAAGAGGGGGATTTAAGAATGTGTATTGATTACCGGGCCCTAAATCAATTCACCATAAAAAATAAGTACCCGTTACCTCTGATACCAGTACTCATAGACCAGGTGAGACAAGCGAAGATTTTCACAAAGCTTGATTTACGCGGCGCATATCACCTGGTGCGCATGAAGAAAGGGGACGAGTGGAAGACCGCGTTCCGTACCCGCTATGGCTGTATGAATACCAGGTCATGCCCTTTGGGCTTTGCAATGCCCCGGCCGCGTTGCAGCCTTTTATGAATGATGTGTTACGGGAACTCCTCGATGTCTGCGCCATCGTCTACATCGATGACATTCTGATCTACTCCACCACTCCCCAAGAACACCAAAAGCCTGGCACAACTCATAAAAGATGCTGCCAGAGAACTCTCGCCCTTCATATCTAAGCTTGTGAATGCCTCATTCACCTCAGGCATTGTGCCTTCCAACTTGAAACAATCATGGGTACTGCCTCTACTAAAAAAACTATCCCTCGACCCCCTTATCCCCACCAACTACCGCCCCATAATGACAGTCCCCTTTCTGTTAAGAATCCTGGACAAAATAGCATACACCCAAATGCAAAAATTTCTAGAACAACATAAGCTCCTAGCAAAGGTCAAACATCAGTCCTCCTACTTTTGGATCTCTCGGCCGCCTTCGACCTTGTAGACCACAAAGTCCTCTGCCACCACCTTAACACTGCAGCTCACTTCTCCAAAGAAGCCATACTATGGGTCGAATCCTTCCTGAATCAAAGAACCATGAGGGGGTTCTCCCCCTCAGATGCAGCGGACCCTATCCCCATCTTGTGCGGCTTCCCCCAAGGCTCCTAAATATCTCTGACACTATACAACATATTTACTAAGCCCCTTTTTGATGATCTGGACTTTCTTGGTATCACCTACGCTAACTATGCAGATGAAACCCAGATCCTCCTCCCTCTTTCCGGGGATTACAACAAGGATTTGGCCTTGGTAAATAGCGTGTATCTCATCATCCAGGCATGGATGGCAACTCATGGTCTATGCCTGAATGATGACAAAACAGAGCTTATCATTGTAGGCACACAATCCACCCTCAGAAAACGAGGCCAGAAATATCATGCCTTTGAGATTGAAGGAAATACTATCAATGTTGCCAAATAAGTGAAGACTCTTGGCTTCTACCTAGATGACACCCTCTCCTTCAACAAACAGATGAATTTGCTGACCTCAGCCACAGCTTACACATGTTATCTTATCAGAGCTGGTAAACACTTCATATCTGATGAGAACTGTATGATCCTAGCAAGAGCCCTCATCTTATCCAGACTCGACTATTGTAATGCCCTATATATTGGTACCAACAAATTCATCACACACAGATTACAAATTCTACAAAACAATGCCCTGAGACCAGCTCTTGGCATCCCTAAACAAACCCACATCTCTATGACAAGGGAAACAACAACTGGCTCTCGACCCAAGACATAATCTTACTGAAAGTTGCCTTGCTCACCCAAAAAGCCCTGAACAACGCGGCTCCACCCTACATCTCTGATACATTTAGAGAAAGAAAATCATCCAGGCCCTCAAGAAGCACCTATGCCAACACCCTTATCATTCCCAGATTTAAATTGACTAAGGCTGGAGGTACCAGCTTCCCCGTCAGGGCAGCCCAAGTATGGAATTCATTGCCCCGAACTATATGGGCTGAGAAATGCTACCTTAAATTCAGAGCGAACTACATCAATCATTTGAAGCAATCGATCATCTCACCAGTACTCCTGCCATCCTTTTAACTTATATCACAGATATAGATTGTATATTGTAAATTGCTCTGTACTGTATTGCCCAATGTCACACTACTGGCAAGCATTATATAACTATCATACGCTGTATATAACATACTGTATAATAATGTACAATACCTGTATTTAATGTACTGCATTACTGCCTACCATGTCTATAGTGTTATCACTGTGTAAATTGTAACTTGTAACTTTTATAACTCTCGCAAGCTTTGCATAACCTGTACTGCTGCACCCTCTTACCCTCGGGTCTGGTGCACATTATAAATGAATAAAACAAACAAACAAACAAATAACCCACTTGCGAGCAGTACTCCATAAACTGCGTGAAAACCAACTGTATGCGAAGCTAGAAAAATGCTCCTTCCACGTCACCGAGGTGGAGTTTCTGGGATATGTACTGACACCACAAGGGATCAAGATGGACAATAGAAAAGTGGAGGCAATCCTCACTTGGTCCTCACTCATGTCCGTAAAGGGAGCACAGAGTTTCCTAGGGTTTGCAAACTTTTATCGGTGCTTCATACCGGGATTCTCACAAATTGTACATCCAATCACGTCCTTGCTGCGCAAACACCGAAAGTTCGAACGGACACCATCAGCAGAAGAAGCTTCCAAACCCTCAAGGAAAAATTCATCTCAGCTCCAATACTGCAACACGCACAGCCCGATTTACTGTACATCATGGAAACGGACGCGTCAAGCATTGCTATGGGGGCCGTATTGTCTCACAAAATCCCAAAACCGGATGCCTTCATCCCATTGCCTTTTGGTCAAGGAAATTCTCCCCAGCAGAATTAAACTATGCGATTTCTGAGAAAGAACTCCTAGCAATCAAAAGCGCACTGTGTGAGTGGTGACATTACTTACTAGGAGCAAAACACACCCTCACAATAATAACAGATAATCGGAACTTGCAATATTTGCACTCAGCAAAAGCTCAATCTTCTAGACAGCTCCGTTGGGCCCTATCCCTAATGGAATACGACTTTGTGATCACCTACCGCCCCGGTGTTAAGAACGGGAAGGTGAACGTGTTATCCCGCATTGGCACAGGAGAGGAAGTCTACAATGCCACTAACCCGGTGGAGATCATACCCAGTCATAAAATTCTCGGCTTCTGCATTGGCCCATCCCCGTTAAACACATTGCAGGAAGCAATAAAAGAATAAATGTCCGAAGAAGACCTACTGGCTTGGGACACAAAGGGAGATCAGTTCACCATTCAAGACAAACTACCGTACTACCAAAAACGCCTCTATGTTCCAACTAAGGATCTGCAACAAGCAATTATATCAGACTACCATGACTTGCTGTTAGAAGCCCATCCGGGTATAGCCAAAACCATGAAGAAAGTAAGCAAATCTTATTGGTGGCCAACTTTGCGAGAGGATATTGCCACCTACATAGGCACCTGTGAGGTGTGTGCACAATACAAAACATCCAGGCAAAAACCAGCTGGCCTCCTTCAGCCAATCACCATTCCGCCAGCGCCCTGGCACACAGTATCAATGGACTTTGTCACTGACTTACCTCTCTAATACCATCCTTGTTGTAGTGGACCTCTTTTCCAAAATGGCCCATTTCATAGCTCTATAAGGTATTCCCTCAGCTCAGACTCTGGCACAGGTTTTTCTAGACGGAATCGTCAAGTTACACGGATTCCCTACCGTAATCGTTTCTGACAGAGGAAGCCAATTTGTATCTTGTTTTTGCAAAAAATGTTGTGCCCTGGCAAGAGTCAAAGTCCGTCTGTCTTCAAGTCACCATCCTCAAACGGACGGCCAAACCGAGTGCACGAACCAGACCATGGAACAGTATTTGCACTGTCTATTACACCAGAAAAGTCAAAGTTGGACAGAAATACTATGGATGGCAGAGTATGCCTACAACAGCTCAACACATTCATCAACCCAAGCAACACCATTCTTTACTATATATGGTCGAAACCCCAGAACGTCGGTCTACGATCCACCAGAAAACATTGAGATGCCAGTAGTAAAGAACCTGCATGCCAGCATCATGAAAGCAGCCAGAGAAGCCAGCAAGAACCTACAGCAAGTCAAAGAAACACAGAAAAGAAACACAGATCGCCATCGACGTAAAGCCCCAGATTACCAAGTGGGAGACTCGGTCTGGCTGGCAACTATACACATTGCATTAAAGGGTCCCAAAAAATGTCAGCCTAGATACATCGGCCTGTATACAATTGAAAAAGTAATTAATCCAGCAGCCATGAGACTGGCGTTACCTCAACATATCCGTATACATCCCGTATTTCACGTGTCACTATTAAAACCAGCACACCTAGGAACCTGAACTTCCACACCTCGCGCACCCATACAAGTGGGTGAAGAAGCACCAGAATATGAGGTAAAGAACATATTATATTCCAAACTAGTACGAAATACTTGGTATTACTTGATTGACTGGAAGGGGTATGGACCCCAGAAAGATCATGGGAACCCAGCACACACGTGCATGCTCCCCGATTGGTACTAACATTCCATCGGGACCATCCTGAGAAACCAAAGCCCACACACACACCTTTGGGAGGGGTCTTGAGGGGGAAGACTGTCATGGGTACCAGGCAGGTAGTTGGGGCAAGCTGGGTGGAGGCTTGGCAGGCCTGGCATAGGCACACAAAAACCCCATAGCAGATGCCTCCACTTAATTCCTTCCTAGTGTTTGTAGGAACTTCCTGGTTACCACTTCCTGTTGCCAAACAGGAAGTGCATGACAATTCATGAGCTCTCTAGTGTTTGGGTGTGGCTGGCTATATAAGCCACACCCAAGATTCTTCCAGTGCTTTGTGTTGCTTACTGTGAGCTGCATCAGCAACACACCTGCCATGCTCTGGATCAGCCAGCTTCAGCTTACCTGCTCCGGATCATCCTGCTTCAGCTTACTTGCTCCGGATCATCCTGCTTCAGCTTACCTGCTCCGGAACATCCTACTTCTGTTTACCTGCTCCGGAACCTCCCGCTTCAGCTTACCTGCTCTGGATCATCCTGCTTCAGCTTACCTGCTCCGGAACTTTCTGTTTCTGCTTACAGGTACTCTGTGCTTTCTCCACGCTGCAGATATCTCTGTCAAGAGGGGACATCAACACCGGCACCAGTAAGAACAAAGAAGAACAGCGTTAGCACACGCAGTGCAATAACAAAGCGCATACTTGTAAAAGCAAAATGAAATATCGAGGCTGAGTAACACAAAAGGAAATACACCAAACGCGGGTTTACATAGATACACAGATCTTTATTCAAAGTAACTGAACAGTTTTCAACAAAGTATCAGATAGCTATCTGGCCCTCAATACATCACAATTAATACCATTTTCGATGTGAGAAGTGAGTGGGACTGTACATCAGAATATTCGCTCTTTTATACAGTTTTGTAACATGATGTTCACCCCCTCTGTACGTTAATAATTCCCACGGTTTGTGCCGAGTTCACCTCTGACCCGCCCAGCTATATGTATATGGATCACCTTCAGTTTACATGTTCAACAAATCACAATGGCAACAGTATATTCTCGGATTTAATATGAGCCTTAGTACATATTTTAATACAATGCAGTTCAACAAGTGTTCACATTTAGTATTTACACAACATTGTGCTTAATATATGCTCGCGGATTAGTTACGTTGGCACAGGTAATCTTCGATCTACAGGTCAATGAAGGAAAAGGTCTTATTACATGACCCTAACATTTGGCCTACGGGCAGTTTAGGCATTAACTTGCATACAGAGGTCAAGACGGCCATGTTACTAACAGAACACTGTCCACCATTTTAGAACACAGGGTGACTTTGGAGCGAGAATCAAAATGGCAAATGAACCTAAAATGGCGGCTTAATCGATCTAAGGTCAGAACCTTGCAATGCGGATTTCTTCGCAGAGCGACTGGGATTAGGCCAATATATACAGTAAAGAAGGCGCAATATGATTTTTCCGTTCAACAAACCCTCCTTTTGGCCTAAGCCAAGCGCTATACTACTTCTAGTCACTTCACGAGTAACTCCACGTCTCAATGTCCATACATCCTGAATCACTATCGCAGATGTCAATTGCCATAAGATCAGATACTAAGATTTCTTTCAGCACATATTCGTTGGAGTTTTTCTCTGTGGTGTATACTTTGCGTACTAATGAACCCATCGCTTGTGCGCAACATCCTCCTAGCATTGAACATATACCAGGAAGACATTGTATACAGCAACAAAGAAACAATAAAATACCTAAAATGATCAGCAAGACCAAAAGTAATTTCCATTACCCAAGATCGCAAGAAGTCCCAGAACCACGCGCTAAGATCCCAGTTTCCCTCGGGAACATGCACTTCTGAACTTAGGACGTGCAGATTCTGTATTGCCTTGAAGATAGTTGGGGAGGAATCTGGCACAAAAACACAGCAAGCTGACCCCACTAATTTACATACCCCACCACGTTCAGCCAGGATGACATCTAATGCCATCCGGTTCTGAAATGCTACTAACCTTATTGCTTTCTGTTCTAGAGTAATATTATACTGTACTCTCGCTAGTCTCCTGATATCCTGATATCTTCAGAGTTCATTATTTGACCCCAAAATGGCACAAAATATTTAGCTACATCTCCCAGAACGTGTGCTGAAGTGTCACCATTCTCGTCTCGCCGTGGACGAGCCTTTGAAATCTCTACAGTATTTGCAATGAATACCCTGGGTAACAGGATCTCTAAATAACAAGTTCCCTGCCAATCCCTGGGTAACCATGGAAATGCTACATTACCGCAAACAAAGTAGACAGGTTCGCCTACATACAAAGGTCTGTCCTCACCAGTCAAATTTGCAACGTTGGCGCAACCTTTAAAATCACCCATTAACTGAGTACCATTTCTTTGTTTGCAGAAAGAAACTGAATTGGGGTTATGGTTAACAGTGTAAGAAGGAGGCGTGGCATCCTTATTGCCTATTGGAGCCATCTTAAAAGAAATCAAAGATTGAAAAGGACGGAACAGTCTATCAGACGGCCTTATAGAAGCAACATTAAGCTTACTCCTATTTGCAAAAAGCGAGCATCCCAGGGGCGTCAGAACACATTTCTCGAACTCTTTCAAGTTAGTCCCATTGAAGTTCCCGAGATGCTATCGTTCCATCGGCCAAAGAATAGTGCTCTAAGAGAAGCATAACATGCAGTTGTCAAAGGAAGAGGATGAATATACCAACCTAGTCCCTTATCCCCATGTTGCGGTAAATGTGTGCAGACCCAGCAATTAGATTTGTTAAAAATGGCATGTGTAGCATTCATGATGAGTAAAAGTATGTTGTTGTGATAATTCTGTCTGTGCTGAGAGTCTCTAGGAGATAGATTATGCAGATGCACAAAAGGAGTAGAAACAGTAGGTACATTTTCAGTAGGCAACAAATTCTCAAACGGATGTACTTCTTCTAAATACCAGAAACCTAAAGCAATGACTATTGTGAAACCAATTAACATTATCACAAGACAGCAATACATTTTCGGGGGCCCACACAGTGGATTGTCCATTCTCGCAGCTGGTCAAACGTTCTCTTATCAGTCCTGTACAGTCGGAAGCGGTTGCAGGCATTGTAGTCTTCAAACGAAAGCACCAGTGTTATTTCCTGGCAACCTCCAGGCCGAGCATTTTCTTAGTCCTTCCACATACCCTAGCCAACAGAATCCCCTTTCTATGCAAATGATCGGGTCTAAAAGGGCAAGCCCTTTGATGATTTCCTTCGATAGCACCGCCGAACCGTGCATTAAGTCTATTTCCTCGGACGCAGACCGTACCTTGTGCTTCCTGGTACTGAGTGATCTGTGAACAACGTGTCGTCACTTCCCATTGTGAGTGACAAATCCAAAGCAGCATCGGATGCAAGATCCGGAACAAATTCACAAAACGCAAATGTTGGAGAATGTGGAGATGAAGTGGCTGTTTCCCCATGCCTCACGGGCTCAGGGAGAGTCTCCGATACACTCTCGATGCTATTACTGCTTCAAAATTGTTGGTTGCAGTACTGGTAAGGGGTTCTGTGTCTTCTGTAGCATGTGGCACTGGGTGTGGAATCCTCTTGGTGTGCGTCGTGTGGATCCAGTGTTTCCGGCCTGCTACCTGTACCGCAGTCTGTGTGACCAGCAGGACTTGGAAGGGGCCCCGCCAATGTGGTGCGAGGCAAGAAGATCGCTCAAATGATTTCACGAGGCCCCACTCCCCCGGTAGTATGCTGTGACTGGGACCCTCGTACCGTACAGGTAAAGCCTCTCGCACCTGATGATAAATCAAATACAGATTTTTTGTTAACTGGCCACAGTAATCAGAGAGAAGGACATTTTCGACATCTCGTAAAGAGCGAGACTTCGGAACATTCCAAATATTAGCTGGCGTCCCCATAACCACCTCAAAGGGAGAGAGCCCAGTCTTAGTTTGAGGGGTTGTTCACATAGATAATAACATGATCGGTTAGGCGTCCGGCCATTTTAGTTTGGTGCCGGCACTCATTTTAGCGAGCTTGTTCTTGATGATGCCGTTGTGTCGTTCCACTAGTCCAGCACTCTCAGCGTGTCTAGCCGAATGGAACCGTTTATCGATCTGTAATCCCATGCATATCTGCAGAATTACAGCAGCGATAAAATGTGGACCATTGTCCGCCCTGATGACTCTCGGTAACCCAAATCTTGGAAAATATTCCTTTAACATAGCCTTTGCCATGGTCATAGATGTGGCATCTTTGACAGGATAAGCCTCAACCCATTTGCTGAAAGCACAGATTACTACTAGTGCATATTTAAAACTATTACAACGCTCCATCTCAATAAAATCAAAATGAATGACCTCAAAGGGAACAGAAGGTGGACCAAAACTACCCCTAGGAGTTGCTGTGCCCTTTCCCACATTATGCTGCAAACAAATCATGCATCTCTGAATAAAGCATTCAGCTATTTTAGGGATTTTGTCATTTACCCATACTTTTTGCAACATTTCTGTAATCTTACGAGCACATATGTGTGTGGGACCATGAGCCATAACAACCATCATCATAATGTATGTGTCAGGCAGTAACCATTTCCCTTCAACTTTGTCCACACAACACCCATCATCATCCAGTTTCCCCAAGCACTCAGCCCATTTCTTAGACTCTTCTAACGTGGCATCGGCTTGGATATCCCTTACGGAATCAATACCATCATCCAAAGTGCAAGCATTTGTGGCTTCCCTTGAAGTATACATTTCTGAAGAGAGATCAGTGGCAGTCTGTTTGGCTATTTGGTCAGCAAAAGCGTTCCATTTTCCTACATGATCTATAATTTTCTGATGCGCTGCGCATTTTATGATAGCTAGCTGAGTAGGGAGTGCAAGTGCTGAGAGTAGCCGTACTATCAAGGAGCCATGTTGGATTTTAGTGCCATGTGAGGTCAAGAAACCTCTTTCTGCCCAAAGTCTACCGAAGGTGTGAACCACCCCAAAGGCGTACTGACTGTCAGTATATATGTTTACTGTAAGCCCTTCGGAAAGTTCACAAGCTCGGATCAATGCTATAATCTCTGAGGCCTGCGCAGAGTTATGAGTAATTCTCTTAGTTTCCACAATCGTGCTCAATGTAGTGATTGCATAAGCAGCTGAGGATGTACCATCCCGGAGTTTGAAGCAGGAGCCATCGCAAAACAGCTCCCCTTGTGGATTGTTCAAAGGAATATCTTTCAGATCGATTCTATCCTTTGTTTCTTGTTCGGTAGTGTAAAGGCAGTCATGTGACTCTTCGTCACTGCAAGCAGTACCTTGCGGGAAACGTAAAAGTTCAGCCGGATTAAGAACACAACACCTCTTAATTTGTATGTGTGGTGCAAACAAGATCAATTCATATCTCGGCAATCATGCGGAGGTGAGGTGTTGCATTTGAGTTCTGTTCAGTAGAACATCTACAGAGTAAGGTACCATCAGGGTTAAAGCATGGCCTAGGACCATTCACTCGCTCTGTTTTACAGACGCAGCAGCAGCAGCGACAGCTCGCAAACATCTTGGCAAAGCGCATGCTACAGGATCAAGGGCGGAAGAAAAGTAGCCGCACGGCCTATTCCTCCCTCCATGTTCCTGCGTTAATACAGCCAAAACACATCCATCACATTCATGCTCAGACAACACAAAGGCCTTTTCATAGTTTGGTATGCTCAAAACTGGTGCCGAGCACAATCCAGTCTTGAGCAAATCAAACGCATGCTGGTGTACCAAGTTCCACTGTAATGGTGAAGAAATGTCCTTCTTCGTAAAGGCCAACATTGGTTTGATCACTAGTGAGAAGTTGGGGATCCACTGCCTACAGTATGAAGCCATTCCTATCAAGGCTCTAACTTCCTTCTGCGTATTTGGGACAGACATGCTAGAAATAAGATTTATCCGTTCAGGCATCAAACTTCTCCCCTCCTTTGACAGGAGATAGCCTAAATAGACAACCTCCTGACAACAGTATTGACATTTTTTAAGCGAAGCTTTATGTCCATGTTTAGCCAAGTGAATAAGCAACAACACAGTGCCCTCCTTACAAGCGCTCTCTGAGTCAGCAGCTAAAAGCAAGTCATCAACATATTGAAGTAGTGTAGAAGTAGAGGGCAACTCAAGGGTATCGAGATGCTTTTTCAAAGCCCTACCATAAATGCTCGGACTTTCCGTGTAACCTTGCGGTGCACGAGTGAAGTTAAACGAACGTCCCCCTAAGGTAAACGCGAACAGGTATCTACTGTCTTTGTGTATTGGAATACTAAAGAAAGCGTTCTTAAGATCCACGACACTAAAATGAGTGGCTGAAGCTGGGATCATAGTTAATATTGTCATCATATCAGGCACAATTGGAAATTGTGGAGCAACGATATTGTTGATGGCACGTGAATCAATTATGAAACGAAAAGGAATTGCATTATCGTCTTTCTTGTACATGGGCAAAATCGAACTATTGCACACACTACCTGCAATTTCCTCAATCAACCCTCGATGCACAAAATCAGAGACGATGCATTTCAAATTTGATCACCATCGACCTAAATCGTATACTGTGGAATACGCGGCAACTTTACTCTATGTTTCAAGACAATTTTAACAGTTTCCATTTGCAAAACACCAACATCATTGTCGTCTATTGCCCACAAACACTCGGAACATCACTGAAAGGTCTGGTCAAGAATTGAGAGACAGAATTTTGCTGTGGTGAAATCGTCAAATGCACTCCATGCGAAGAACAATGAATTACCTCATTTAATTCCTTCAACAGATTCAACCCCAACAAATTCTCCCCACAATTCGTGGTCTAAAGGAATGGACAGTGGTCCGTAAATGGACCCAAAGTAATAGGTACCGGTGAAGAAACTGGACAGACAACTGGTGTGCCAGAAAACCCTACAGAAACATTGGTTTGCCCTGAAAGTGGAATGTTTGGAACCCGTGAATGATCAATGGAACACTTCTGTGCTCCTGTATCCATCAAGAATAGATGTTTCCTATTTCCCACTAACATCTCAACGTAGGGACCTTTCTGATTAACGGGAATAGGCGTTGGTTCCAAACCCTGCTTCGGGCAATCCTAACGAAACAGAATGTTGTCAAAAGGAAGTTCTTCAGAGAGGTAAGCAGCAGAAGGATGATCAAAAATGTTTCTATTATCCACACTCGATGCCTGATTGTCCTGCGAAAAAGGTTGCTGTGAATCCTGTGAAAACAGACCTCTACCAGGACCCCCTAAACCGGGGTGACCTCTGGATCGTCTACCCATATTTCCAAATGTTATTTGACCTCTGCTGGAGGATCGGGCATTGTGCACGCCAATGACCCTCTTTTCTAAAATAAGCACACTGGTTAAGGTTTACAGGACCCCAGGGCGCATTTCCTTGTAGAAAGTACTGATCTCTAAATTGCGAATTACCCCCGCTAGAGCCTCTAACAATTTGCTGTAATAATACTTTCATCTTTAAGTCTCCTTTTCTCTTCTCGACTCTTTCTTTTTCATTATTGACACGATTCTCGTAGTACTGAGCCATGTGCAATACTTCTGACTGAGACTTCGCTTGCCAAGCACTCTTGGAGGACATAATTTGCGACTGGATGTCAGGCAGCAATCCACGCACAAATTTGTCCACGAATAATCTTTTCCCAGACTCTGTGCCTAAATCTTGTCCACTGAAATCTGAAAATACCTGTTTGAACCGATTGAAGAACTCGGTAGCACCCTCAGATTCCCCTTGGACACAGGCAGTAAGCTTGTCCCAAATAATTCTCTTCTCGGGAATTATAGTTTTCAATTTCGTAACTATCCTATCAGGCAAAGTTAATATTACCTGAGGTGGTCTTTCGCCAGCTGGCCTTTCTCCATCGAGTCTAATCATGTTAGTTAGTCCATGTATCTCCTAACCCTGGTACATCATCTACAGTTCTAATCTGTTTCCACAAGTCGACAGGCAGGAGTACGGGAAATAACAAATCGATATCACTTAAAGTGAATAGCGATGATTGCAAGACAGACTCTATTTCTTCATAGAACCCTGTTGGATTTTCCTAATGTCGGGAATAGATTGTTTAATGGTGTTCACTTCCTGTCTTGAGAACGGGACGTGAACAAACTGTGACACATAATGGGCAGGAATTTCATAGGCTTCCGCACCTGTTCCGACATCCGCTGGAACCTTGACTTTTGGGACAAGTGTCGGAGGGACCTCTCTCATAGGCAACTGAGAAGTAGGCAACTCCGAACGCTTACTAAGCAACAGAGCCATATCGAGCGCTAAAGCAGCTGAAGAAGTGTCAACCGAAAAAGCTCCCCTTATAAATACTAAATCACTCTGCGGGACAACAAACCTTTCTTTTTACACACTCATCCTGTAGGTACTCTACCATTACCTGTATCACTTTCCTCTGCATTTCTAGCATATACTGACTATATGTGTCATATACTTCAATGGGAGTTATTGACGTATCTGATATCCATCTAAGCACATCTTTTGCGCAAATTCGCGTTTCATCAGTTATCGATTTATGACAAGGAAGGAACCGTTTCTGCACGAACATAACGTCCAAACTATCACCATCTTCATCATCATACCATAACCTTTCCAGCTCCCTTCTATACTCAAGAATCCTCTCAACATGCTCTTGCACATTCTCTGCAGTATCTCTAGAAAACGCTAAAATATTCAGATCCCTCAACCCTTGTGGGAGATCTGTATTATTTAGCCTGTTCCGCATTACACATAAATGAATTCCTAATCCTTCAATAAAAACGTTTTTCTCAGGAAGATTGTCTATATTAGAAAGTGTGGCAAAAACATTAGCTTGTTCACCCTTCTCCATACAATGCTTAGCCCACGCAGTTAACTAATTTTTCTTCTCTTTAGAGACAGTATTACGAGTAACAACCCTCGATCCTGCTCCCCGATCTACTACAAGCGGTGTCAAACTACTTGGAAGAGGGAGAGTAGGCAAATTTTGAACATCGAGGAACGGAGGTACTATTACTGGCACTGCAGGCAAAGGTGGAGGAACAGGTGGAGGAGCAACGACAAGAGGAGGAACAACAACTGGAGGAAGAGGAACAGCAGGAGGAACACAGCCCTATCCATATTCCTAACTGACTCAGACTGTTTGTTTTGGTCATACAACAACGCTTTTTCAGCGTTTGTCATATGACGGCGCGCATGCCTTTCTCTACTTTTAAGCTGCTGCAAAGCTTCTTTCTTCCAATTCTGTAATACATCAAATGCTGCAGGTCTAGCCTTTTTCTTCAATAATATAGATTCTAAATATTCAATAAGAGGGATTTCAAAACTATCATTGATTGGCAACTGAAGTTCGGAAGCATGTCTAGTTTGTCTGTGCCAAATATCATTAAATACTATACTACCGATGCCGTGCTTACAGTACATAGTATGCCGGCGACCCCTCCATTGGTGCCGGTCGGCCAAATTCCAAAAATTGGCTGTCATTGGGGAATAATGCCCTGAAGCAGGCAAACAATTTCCCAGGCATATCAGATTCCTGGTGTTACCTGGTCAATAATTGTACTTGCAAGAACAATACGCCAAAACAAATGATCAGGATACTTAAGAATCGGGTCACTACTCACTTGATCAATCGTAAGGAGGTGTGATCGGATTTCAAAATTTTCTAACAAAGGTTACCTCGTGTTTGGTGTTTTCGGCAAATCTGCCCGCCTCGATATATGGACCCTCGTCAAGATGCCGACTCGGACCACGTGCTCACCATCCGTGGATCGGGTCGTGCAGCGCTGCTGAGGTGTCGCTTCTCATCCAAGAAAGGGGCCCCCTTTACACCGTCCGATCCCGGTCCGATAGCCGTGTCAACCTTCAACGAGCTGGCATCAATCTTGAGGGTCCCTATTCGGGCGCCATCTGTAAAAGCAAAAGGAAATATCAAGGCTGAGTACCACAAAAAAAAATACACCAAACGCAGGTTTACAAAGATACACAGATCTTTATTCAAAGTAACTGAACAGTTTTCAAAGGAACAAAGTATCAGATAGTTATCTGGCCCTCAGTACATCACAACGAATACCAGCCCGTTCGATGTGAGAGGGACTGTACATCAGAATATTCGCTCTTTTATACAGTTTTGTAACATGATGTTCAGCCCCTCTGTATGTTAATAATTCCCAATCTAGGGTTCGTGCCGAGTTCACCTCTGACTCGCCCAGCTATATGCATATGGATCACCTTCAGTTTACATGTTAAACAAATCACAATGGCAACAGTATATTCTCGGATTTAACATGAGCCTTAGTACATATTTTAATACAATGCAGTTCAACAAGTGTTCACATTTAGTATTTACACAACATTGTGCTTAATATATGCTCGCGGATTAGTTACGTTGGCACAGGTAATCCTCGATCTACAGACCAACGAAGGACAAGGGCCCTCATTACAACACTGGCGGTAACCAATGGCGCTATTATCACCATGGTTGCTGCGGTATTGTACCGAGTCCGCAATGGTAAATGGGGAAATACCGCCCCATTCCAAGGTTGGCGGGGCGGTAATTCCCCATCTACCATTGGCCCTTCCCCATTCCCATTTTTGCCCCATAGGGCTCAATGGGACTGGGGAAGGCGGTAATTACGGTACCGCAAATTGCGGTACCGTAATTACCTCGGAAGTCCCTTTGCTGGTCCCTACTTTAACGGCTGGTCCAGACCAGCCGTTAAGGTCGGGAGCCGCAAAGGGACCTCGTAATCAGGCGTTAAGGGTTTAACGGCGCTGACACCTTTTACGGCGCCGTTAAACCCTTAACGCCAGGGTCGTAATGACCCCCAAGGTCTTATTACATGACCCTAACATTTGGCCTATGGGCAGTTTAGGCATTGACTTGCATACAGAGGTCAAGACGGCCATGTTACTAACAGAAGAGCACTGTCCACCATTTTAGAACACAGGGTGACTTTGGAGCGAGAATCAATATCGCAAATGAACCTAAAATGGCGGCTTAATCGATCTAAGGTCAGAACCTTGCAACACGGATTTCTTCGCAGAGCGACTTGGGCTTAGGCCAATATATACAGTAAAGGAGGCACGATATGATTTTCCCGTTCAACATACTCACAAATTTTCCTGCGACACTGGAATTCAGGTCAGTTGTACGAGGACACAAACCCCTGCAAAAGAAAGAAGAGACATTAGTCATTGTGCTTTCCCCAATAACGCGGAGACTATTGCACTGCACTCTTTCTCATAACGCAGTACATACTTACCAAAGCCTTGGTGCAAACTTACCAGACCACCAAGTCTCCGGTAGCGCTGAACCCGGACTCGAGGCGCTAATATCACATAATCCACTCCTGCAAGGGAAAAGGGATAGACATTACCAGGCGCGCTCGAATTTAAGATGCTGCGCTTACCTACCAGCAGCTGACTTCTACACGCAGCGCTACTCACCCCCAAAATACCTTGGCAAACAAGACAATATGGACAATTAGGACACTAAATATTCTCCGTGCAACGTTCACTTGTTGAAAAGACTTCTAGCCAGTGAAGAAACTGGTGCCTTGAACACTCGGCCTCGCTGTGAAGGCATATAACAGCGTGTGGCATCTGAACTCAGCCAACAGACATTGGCATCATTCATATGAGCGAATCGTGCCCCAGTGAATGCAGGATGGAGTGCTCATCTTACTAAATATCAAGGTAAGCCCTTAGGATACCTCACAGCACATGTAAAGTGAAGGGAAGGGTCCAGAGGAATAGGGTGAATTCAGGTCTGTGTGTATATCTTGTATTTGACAGGAATCCCTCCGGGTGAAAACAGGGGAAGTGAGAACTCAGGGTCAAGGGAGGCTCGTCCATCGCTCCTGCAGAGACACAGGTGAGTGTGACAATTCATATGCTATGCAGCCCGCTATTCTTGAAGCACGTATCCATCAATAAGTGCACGAAAAGATATACCAGAGAGGTAATGTTCTTGATCTTATCTTGTTCTTTTTTCACTTCTAGGCTTCTGTCTAAAAAGTATAGGATTTTTATGTACTCTAGACCGTCTGGAGTTCCTATCTTGCCTGAAGTACCATTGAACCTTCACTTTACCGTTGGTGCTCCATCTCTGTGCACAGGCCAGTGTCTATTTCATCACCGTTTGTGATCCAAAGATGTCCCTGCCAATGCCCAGTGCTCTTAAAAAAAAGGACATTTACAACATTTGTAACAGGCAATAGAAAGCAAGAGGCCACAGGGGCCACCTTGTCTCTTATCAGGAATCAACTGGTTCCAATGGCAGGGCCTGGGTATCCCAAAATGGAGGATACTCAGAGCACCTCTCCAATTCAGCATAGAGCTGCCACCAGCCCATACCCTGCTCTGTGGGCCACACACAGGTGTCCAAAAACATACACTAGGGGTAAAGGGTTATACCCCTACCCATGGGTGCCATAAGGATATCCCAAGGGTCTGTTCACCAAACCAAAAAGAGGAAGAGCTGCACTGCCTGGGGTCCCACATGGAATCGGGTGCAGAAAATAACACAGAACACACATGATAAAAGGAGTACAGGACAAGGACATGGAGGCCCTGTCCCTCCAATGCATTTCCAGCATCACAGTCGCCCCACCACCACGGAATGAGGTTAGGGTAGTCTAATCTCCCACGAGATTGACACCCTCAAACAGACGGTCAACATACCTTCTGGAAAGGCCATCCGTATTATCATGACTCTTCCCTGGCCTATGCTCAATGGTGAAGTCTAGCCCTTACAAGCTAATGGACCACGTGAGCAGTTTTGGGTTTTCATCTGCATTTTAAGGGCTTATGGTCTATTTGGACCTTGAAGGTAGACCCCGTAAGGTAGGGATTAAAATAACTAATGCTCTAAATTATACTGACACATTTCTTTTCAACAGTAGCCCACCTACATTCTCTACCCTTGAGTTGTCTACTGATGAATATGATAGGATGTTCCCTCCCTTTGTCATCTAACTAGGACAAGACAGCCCCAATTTCGGTGTCACAGGCATCAGTCTGAACGATAAAGGGTTTGCTGTAATCTGGCGCACAGAACACAGGTGCCCCACACAGACTTTCCTTCAAGCCAGTACAGGCCCTCTGACCATCTTCTGTCCAATTAACCTTCCTCGGTTGTTTGGGCAAAGTCAGAGCTGTCAATTGTCTGCCATTAAGTTGCGATAATACCCAGTGAGGCCCAAAAAGGCTCTCACCTTGGTTTGAAAAGTGGGAGTCTCCCAGTCATGTAAATCATGTACCTTACTGCGGAGAGGTTGGATTCGACCCCCTCCTACCTCATGACCAAGATACGTGACTTTCCCTGGAGCTATCTGGCACTTGGTGGCCTTGACAGTGAGGTTAGCCCTTTTCAAGGCCTGCAACACCTTTTCCAAATGAGTCAAATGCTCTTCCCAGGTGGAAATGTAGACAGCAATGTCGTCTAAGTAGGCCACACAAAGGCCTCCAGCCCACTGAGCGCATCATTGACTAATTGTTGGAAGGTGGCAGGTGCATTCTTCAACCCAAAAGGCATGACGCAAAACTGGTAGAGCCACTGGGGTGTTGAGAATGCCGTCTTTTCCTTGGCATGCTCCGTCAGAGGTATTTGCCAATAGCCTGAGGTAAGGTCAAAGGTGCTCACAGATTTGGCAGCACCTATGGTATCCACGAGCTCATCTGCCCTGGGCAATGAGTGTGCATCAGTTTTGGTGATGGCATTGACCCCTCTGTAGTGCACAGAGAACTCCCATTCCTTGGTACCTCACTGGGAACTTGCCTTGGTGACAAGGACCACTGGACTGGACCAGGGACTGGTTGAGGGTTCAATAACACCCAGATCCAACATCGTGGCGACCTCAGCCTTGAAGTGGTTCTTCACAGTGTGTGACATCCTGAAGCATCTGATTTTGACAGGTACACTGTCACCAGTGTCAATTCCGTGCCTGCACCATGGGGTGAGGCCTTGTGTCAGCGAGAACAGATGGGCATACTGCCGGAGCAAAGCCCTGTAGGCCCTCTGCTGCTCTGGTGTCAGATCTGGAGAGAGATGCACTCCCTCCACTGAGCCATCCTGAGGGTTTCGATGCAGCAAAACAGAAAGGGGCTCACTTTCATCCACTTCTTGCTCTGAAGCTAGCAAGAGGCATGAGACTTCTGCTCGCCTATGGAAAGGCTTCAGCCTGTTGATGTGGAATACTTGAGGGGCTACCCCAGGGACTCCCATGTCAACCAGATAATTGACTTTGCCCATCTTGCAGATGATCCTTAAAGGTCCAGTCCACTTATCTGCCAAAGCTCGAGGCTTGGTAGGCTCCATTACAAGGATCTCCTGTCCAGGAGTCCAATCTACTTGTGATGCTTTAGGTCATGCCAGTATTTGTTCAATTCCTGTCTGGCCTTAAGATTCGCTGTTGCTTGGCCCATCATCTGTGTCATCCTCTGTCTGAGGCCTAACTCATAGTCCCCCACTTGCTTGGCAGGACCTGTACGGGTGGCTTCCAAACCTTCTCTGATCAAGACAAGGGCCCCCCTCACGGGATGCCCATAGAGTAACTGAAAGGGGCTGCAACCAACATCCTCTTGAGGGAGTTCTCTGTGAGCGAACAGCAGGCATGGTGGGAGGAGATCTCATTTCCTCCTTAGGGGCTCTTCCAAAGCACCCAGCATGCCCTTGAGAGTTTTATTAAATCTCTCAACCAGACCATTGGTCTAGGGATGGTAGGAGGTGGAGAACTTGTAGGTTACCCCACACTCTTTCTACATCATTTTCATGTAACTCGACATGAAGTTGGTTCCTCTGTCCGAGACAACCTCTTTAGGGAATCCAACTCTGGTAAAAATGCCCAGGAGCACCCTGGCAACCACCTTGGCAGTAATAGTCCGAAGGGGTATAGCCTCAGGGTACTTGGTGGCACGATCTACCAAGACCAGGGTGAACCGATGTCCACCTGAAGTGGCAGGGTCAATGGAACTGACTATGTCGATGCCCACCCTATTAAATGGTGTGCCAACCACTGGCAACGGCCGCAGTGGGGCAATGACACTGCCTCCAGTCTTGCCAGGCAACTGACAGGTGGGTCAGGTCCTGCAGTAGGACTCCATTTCTACTCGGATCCGGGGCCAGTAGAAATGGGCAGAGAGCCTTTGCTTTGTCTTTTAGGTCCCAAGATGACCAGCCAAGGACACCACATGCTCCAACTGCAGTAGGAATGGCTGTAAACCTGGGGTACCACCAACCTCTTGAGGGCACCATGTTCAGGCTTCGTGGGCTCACTACAAAGGAGCTCACCGTCCCAATAAATCTGGAAATACCTAGGCACTTCACCTTGTGCCTGGGCCTGGGCCTGTTTCCTCAGACCCGAGAGAGAGTGCCACTCACTCTGACCCTTACAGAAGTCTCCCCTAGAGGGCCCCCTTTCAGCCAGCAGGCATTGAAGGTCAGGGTGATCCTCTGGGCTGAGCCCCTCTCCTGCAGGAGGGTCTTCTGGCTCTTCGCTCTTCAAGAGTTGCGTCTGGGTTTACCATTGGACCCAGTCCGTCCAGAGCATGAATCCCAGCGGGTGCTGCTGAAGAAGCAGGAAGAGAAGGAGCCCCTTTCACAGAGGTGGCCTTCTTGTTCTTCCTTCTTGCCTTGGGTTTCCCCTTCGGCTTGGGTACCTGACTCACAGACAGACCCGGTGTTACCTGTGACCTAGTGACTGCAGCAGAAGTTGGGGGAGACAATCAGAGATCAACCCCACTCCACTAGATCATTGCCTAACAAAATGTTAGCAGGTACATTGTCCTGAACCAGGACACGAAGCTTGTCTCCAATCATGATTGTGACTAGGGCTACAGGAGATTATTTGGGAGGCCCACCAGCTAGCCTGGTGGTTCTCAGAGGAGCACATACATAGTCCTGTGGCATGAGCAGGGTCCTGTCCAGCACTGTCATGCTTGCCCCAGTGTTCTCAAACTGGTGGAAGGCTGGCCATTCAAGAGGACACTTCTCAAAAACCTATGCGTGTTCTGTGGGATTGTAGCCAGTACTTCTGCGTAAAGGTCCCAGGACCCAAGGGACACTAGGGAAATCTCTACAGGAGCACTGAATGTGATTCCTGCAGAGGAGGGGAGGACAGTGGCCTCCGCCTCAGGCATGGGGTAAGGGTAAGTCAGGCCGACAGCCTGGACTCTAAGTGCCTTACCTTTACATTTGGGGTCACCCTTTTTGTGCTCCAGAGCCCCATAGTCCCAAGAAGTGCCAGGAATGCGGGGTACGGTACTGGAGTCACTGGGAGCCTGCTTTGCAGTAGGAGGACCACTACTCTTACTCCCACCCACATAGGATTTATGCCAACTAGATTTTTGGGTCTTAGGAGAGGAAGGTTTTGGTTTACCCGACTGTGACTACTTTTGGTACTCAGACTTCTAAGAGGCCCCCTTTTCTTTGTCCTTTCCTTCCCACTGGATTCTTTAGGGGACACCCGGTGGGAGACCCACTTGTCAGCCAGCCTGGCCAGCTTAAACGGATCAAAAATGTTCTGGACAGCAACATACTGACACAGCTCTGGTGAACAGGCTTCAGAAAAATGCTCAAAAAACAAAAGGTGGGACAATTCAACAAACGTTTTCACTTTGTAACCATCAATCCACCCCATCAGTTTCATATGTGCGGCACTCACCCAGTCAATCCAAGACACATTCTCTCTTTTCTTATATTCCCTGAACTTTGTAAGGTATTGGTTGGGTGTCTTGCCAAAACTTGGCAATCAAAGCAGACTTCATGTACTCATACTGACCCCTTTCTTCCACACTTCAGAATACAGTCATGCCCAGTTTGAGGCACTCTGCTTAACAAATATTTAGCCCAAGTTATTTTATCAACATCATGGATTCCACAAGCCATTTCAAATGCTTCAATCCATTGGAGGATATCAGAACCCTCTACATGCACACCAAGCACATCTTCATAAACTTGGTGGCACGGGACCTGAAACTCTCAACTGGTTTTGCTGAAGTCTCCACTTTAGCTTTCTCTAGTTGGATTCTGACATTCAGTGTCCGTGGCCCTCATTAGGACCCTGGCGCTAAGTGTTTAATGGCGCCGTAAAAGGCTGCGGCGCCGTTAAACACTTAGTGCCTTACTACGAGGTCCCTTTGCAGGACCCGACCTGAACGGCTGGTCCAGACTAGCCGTTAAAGTAGGGACCCGCAAAGGGACCTTGGTGCTAAGTACGGTACTGCAATTTGCGGTACCGTACTTAGCGCATTCCCCAGTCCAATTGATCCCTATGGGGCAAAAATGGGAATGGGGAAGGGCCAATGTTCAATGGGGAATTACCGCCCGCCATCTTTGGAATGGGGTGGTAATTCCCCATTGAACATTGGCAGACTTGTTACGATACCGGCACCAACTGTGGTGCTAATAGCGCCATGGTTTAGCGCCAGTATCGTAATGAGGGCCCTTGTTTTTAAGTTCAAGGTCCCTGTCTTTGAGTACAAGATCCCTATTTTTGAGTATCAATTGCTGTGCTAACTTCTGCTTCTTAAGTTCAGCTTCTGTTTCCAACTTTTTATATTCAAAGGCCAAATTCATCCTCGATAATTCAAGTTCCAGGGGATTCCCTGAAGAAACAGTGCTCGGGTTTGGAATAGAGGCAGCAGTAGTGGCAGCACTCCCAGAAACAGATTCAGTAACAGCCCCAGGGGCAGGGGCCTCAATGGTTGCACCTCCCCCCCCCTCCATCAAGAGCTTCACAGTCAGTCTGGTAGTCCACCGGGGCAGCTATGAGCTCAGCCCTACACTTATCATCAAAGTCTAACTCCCTGGCATCACATGCATTCTGGAGAGCCTCTAAGCTCATCCTAGTCAATTTACCATTTGCAATGGATTCCATTGCTTGTAATGTAGTTATCTAGTTCACAACTAAATCCTCAGATTCACAAAGTGTAGGTATTTTGTAAGTGGCAAGGTTACACACTGATTCTTAAAACCAATAGCATCCCACCGCTGCCACCAGTGTAAAGACTGGAAGGGGGTATCTGTATTTCTGCTCTCTATATGGCAGAGTAGAAGCACAGATCACCCCTGCCAATGTTCTCTATTTGGTAATGTTGGATGAGCAATCAAGGCTTAAGCTCTCAGGAGGTGATGCAGGTGGGTTCTTAAGTACAGTGTAGTCCCCAAGCACCCACAACGGAATGTCCACACACTATGTTAGTAAAAACACAGTTCTTTATATAAATAAGGCTTTGATTATCTACACATACAATAACACACTTAGTGCTATGGCAATTCTAAAATGATAAATATATACAGTTTCTATGTGGTACCACAATTACTTCTTTGTTTCCATTAAAATGCATCAACTGTAGTCAGTTTCAAAAGGCACACAAATCAATTAATAAAGTGAACCAACAATGGACGTCAGAGGAAAACAAGTGGTTAAACAATTGGCAGAATACTGGGCCCCTACCACTAGGCACAGTTCTGTGTGTGGATCCCCCCACCTGGGCAACTTGTAAATAATGCAATTTAACAAACCCAGTTGATATATCGTTCAATATAGTTTTGGTTCCCCCTTAAAATGTTTCTACTACACCAATGTACCTGGTTTAGCAGAGTTCAACATTGGGTCGTCAACGGACCCTTCTTGAGTGAATTCCTTTTAAGGCACGAACCACAGGCTTCAAGGCAGCAGCTTCGGTCCTGGCGGCGCTCGTCGACGATCGGTCGTGGATGTCCTGCGAAGATGATGCGTGTGGTGTACCTCGACGATGATAGTTCATAGCCACAAAGAGCCAATGAAGAACTTTGGCCCAGCAAGGGTGTCAGGTTGTCGGCGTCTTTGTGGTCTTCTGGTGGCGGGAAACCCACTGGTGGATTCTCCTCAGTTCGTCGGCGGCCTTGACTTTCTCCAGCGGGACAAAGTGATCATCTTTGAAGAGCGAGGGAGTCCTTGTTTCAAAGTGTTCTTAGGCAATGGAGCGTTGCAGCTCCGGTCGTTGGCGGTACAACGTCAAGCTGTCCCCCCTTCTGGGCAACATGGCTTCGATGGCCCTCCAGTGGTTATGGTGATCCTCCAAACGCTGGTCTATGATGGTGGACGGAATCGCCGGGTGCTTCTCTTCGGTTTGCTCGGTGGTCCCCGTCTCTGGTCGACAGTCTTTCGCAGGCTGACTTCCTGGGCGCTTCGGTGAAGGTTAGCTGGGGCACGATGGTCCCTCGTAGCTCGGGAAGAGGTCTCCGAGCCAGGTTCTATCTTGGATCAGGTTCTTGAAGGCACAGCAGCTTTCAGATTGCGTCTAAAGGAACAACAGTTCACCTTATTCTTCCAGCTCGGCTTCGAGAGTAAGCATCAAGTCAGCTTCAGAATGATTTCCATCAGGGAGAGGTCCCCAGATATACTGTTTGGTCTCTCATTCACTCTGCTGGTTCACACTCAGGCAACCAATCTTCCAGAAGGGCATTCATGCAGGCAGGCAGCCCATCAGGCTCACAGTGCATTCAGGCCATTCTCCTCCCTCCAGACACTCACAACAAGTGTGTTGTGACAATCACCCAGCCATTCAGCACTCCACACTGCATTCATACCAGTTTTCTGCAGGGCTGTCTCAGTCTTTGTGTCACATACCAGAAACCAGACACCCATAACATGAAGTGCATATTGGTCACACACTCCATTCACCCAGGTCCCACCCCAAGGGTGTACCCACAACATACAGTCACTGGGAAGGCTCCAGCCAGTCTGGCCTGGACTTCCCAACAATACCATATATGGAACTTCCACCCAACAGCCAGTCAGGGGAAGGGACAGAGTCAGGTCTTCCCAGGACTTTGGGAAAAAAAGGTAACAGGCAATAGAAAGCAAGAGGCCACAGGGGCCATCTTGTCTCCTATCAGGAATCAACTGATTCCAATGGCAGGGCCTGGGAATCCCAAAATGGAGGATACTCAGAGCACCTGTCAAATTCACTATGCAGCTGCCACCAGACCATACCCTGCTCTGTGGGCCACATACAGGTGGCAAAAAACATACACTAGGGGTACAGGGTTGTACCCCCACTCATGGGTGCCATAAGGGTATCCCAAGGGTCTGTTCACCAACCAAAAAGAGGAAGAGCTGCACTGCCAGGAGTCCCACATGGACTCCTGTGCAGAAAATAATACAGAACACACATGATAAAAGGAGTACAGGACAAGGACATGGAGGCCCTATCCCTCCAATGAATTTCCAGCATCACAGTCATGGTGCATGGCATTTTCTTGGGGGTGGGCGTCATGGGGCATGACATTTGGTAGGGGTGGGGTTCATGTTGCATGGCATTTGTATGGGAGTGGGGGTCATGGGCATGGCATTTGGTTGGAGGGTGGGGGTCATGGACATGGCATTTGGTTGAGGGGGGTCATGGGGCATGGTGTTTGCTTGGAAGTTGGTGGCATGGCATTTGCCTGTTGGTGGGGGGTGAGGGGAAGGGCATTTGCTTGGGCTCTCATATATTCAAGGGCATAGTGTTTGGTTGGGGGATGGGGGTCATGTGGCTTGGCGTTTGGTGGGAGGTAGTGGGCATGGCATTTGCATGTGGGTGGGGGAGATGGAGAATGACATTTGCTTGGGTGATGGGGTGATGGTGCATGGTGTTTACTAGGGGGGGTGGGGTCATGCCATTTGGTTGGGACGGGGGTTCAATGCACATGGCCTTTGCCTGGGGGTGGGGATCATGGGCGTGGAATTTCTTATGGAGTGGGGGCACATGGGAAATGGCATTTGGTTGGGGTGTCACGGGGCATGGCATTTTTTTGGGTGGCATGGTGTTTGCTTGGGGGTGGGAGGTCATGGTGAATGGCATTTGGATAGGGTGTCATGGACAAGGCATTTGGTTGGGAGGTGGGGTGTCATGGATCATGGTGTTTGCTTGGGGATGGGGGTCATGATGCATGATGTTTGCTTGCGAGTGTGGGTCATGGCATTTCATTTGGGGATGATGGGTCAAGCACATGGCATTTGGTTGGGGTTGGGGACATGGCATTTGCTTGGGGGGTCATTGCTTTTGGTTGGGGGTGGGAGGTCATGGGCATGGCATTTGGTTGGGGGTGGGTGCTCATGGGTTATGGTGTTTGCTTGTGAGTGGGGTCATGAGGCATGGCATTTGGGTCGGAGGTCATGAGGATGTTGTTTGCTTAGGGGGTGAGGTCATGGAGCATGACATTTGATTGGGAGTATGGGATTCATGGAGCATGGTCTTTGGTTGGGGTAGGGAGTCATGGGCATGGTGTTTGCTTGAGGAGTGGGAGGCATGGCATTTTCTTCAGGGGTCATGGCATTTGGCTGGGGGTGGGAGGTCATGGGCAAAACTTTGGTTGCAGGTGGGGGATTAATGGGCATGGCATTTGGTTGGGGTCTGGGGTACATGGGCATATCATTTGTTTGAGGGTGTGCAGTCATGCGGCATGGTGTTGGCTGGAGTTGAGGAATTCATGGGCATGGCGTTTAGTTGGGGGTCATGAACATGGCATTTGGTTGAGGGTGTGGGGTCATGGGGCATGGCGTTTACTTGGAGGGTGGGGTCATGGTGCATGGAGTTTCCTTGGGGGTGGGGGCATCGGACATGGCATTTGGGGGTTTGGTGGTCATAGGCATGGCATTTGGTAGCGGGATGTGGGCCATGGGGCAGGTGTTTGTTTTGGGGATGGGCAGTCATGGGGCATGGTGTTTGGTTGGGGGGTTGGGGTTCATGGGGCATGACATTTGGTTGGGGATTTGGATCATAGGGCATGGCATGTGGTTGATGGGTGGGGGTCATGGGACATGGCATTTGGTTGAGGGGTTCATGGGGCATGGCATTTGGTTGGGAGATGGTGGCATGGCATTTGCTTGGGTGTTGGGGTAATCATGGGGCATGACCTTGGGTTAGAGGTCATGGGGCATGGCATTTAGTTAGGGGGGAGGGGCAGGGCATTTGCTTGGGCTCTCATGGTGCTTGGTTGGGGTTTGGGGGTCCAGGGCATGGTGTTTGGTTGGAGGATGGGGGTCATGGTGTATGGAGTTTGGTGGGAGGTGGAGCATGGCATTTGCTTGGGGGTGGGGGATCATGGGGCATAGCATTTGGTTGATGGTCATGGCATTTAGTTGGGGGTGAGGGGCAGGGCATTTTCTTTGGCAGTCATGGCATTTGGTTGGGCTGGGAGGACATGGGCATGGTGTTTGGTTGGGGGATGGGGGTCATGTCGTTTGGTTGGGAGGTGGGGTGTCACAGGGCATGGCATTTGATTGGGGGCTCGTGGGGCATGGCATTTGGGAGATGAGGGATCATGGGCAAGGCATTTGATTGGAGTGGGGGAATGGCATTTGGTTGGGGGTTGGAGGTCATGGGCATAGCATTTGGTTGGGGGCTTATGTGGCAATGTGTTTGCTGGGGGTCAGGGAATCATGGGACATGGCATTTGCTTGGGGATCATAGTGCATGGCATTTGGTTTGGGGTGTGAGGTCATGGAGCATGGTGTTTGGGTGATAAGCATGGCATTTGTTTTGGGGTGGGGGTCATGGATCATAGGGTTTGCTTGGGGTGGAGGTCATGGGAAAGGGTGCTTGCTTAGGTGGTTAGTTGGGTGGCGGTTCCTGTGGAATTCTATTTGGTTGGGAGTTGGGGATCATGAAGTATGGTATTTGGTTGGGGTGAAGGGGCAGTGCATTTGCTTGGACAGTCATGACATTTGTTTGGGGTTGCATGGTCCTGATGTTTGGTTGGGGGGTGGGGGTCATGAGTCATGGCATTTGGTTGGGTAGTCATGGGGCATAGCGGTTGGTTTGGGAGTCAGGGGGCAGGGCATTTGCTTGGGCAGTAATGGTGTTTGGTTGTGGTTGGGGGGTCATGGGCATGGTATTTGGTTGGGGGATGGGGTCATGGACAATGTTCCCTCTAATTTTATGTGTGGGAATGGCTGGCCTTTGTGCTCTCATTATTTTCCATGTGCACAACTGACTAACGAGGTAAGACACTTTGTGAGCATGCATAGTTAGTGAGCTATCAATCCCAAAGCGTTTGTAAGGCAGTTTCTCTATTCCAGCTACTGCATCCCTTTACAAATCAGTGTAAATAGTGTAATTTGCATAACTTTTTCCAAAGATAGACAAAAAATGTTTTTCTTTTATATGTGATTATAAAGAGTCAACCAGACTAAGACTTAAGGATCTGCCACAGTACCTAGAAAAAAGTACTCCTTCTGAGACAATGGGCCTCATTACACCGATGACGCTAAGGGATTGCCGGCACCGGTAAGGGCCCCAGTGCCGGTAATCCCTTAGCGCCATACTACGAGGTCCCTCAGCGGGTCCCGTCCTTAACGTGTGGCCAGATCCCAGGGCAAATAACGGTACTGCTAATAGCGGTACCGTTATTTGCTCCTTCCCCATTCCCATTCTACTTGCAACCCTCACATAGGAAGTGAAAGGACAGGGCACATAATACAACCTATGGTTTTTCCATCCTTTCCTTACTACAGCCAAGATAAACATTCAACAAGAGCCTTACTGGGGTTTCTCATGGAACCTGTGGAAGAAAAGCGCAATAATTTGTCTTTTATGTTAAGAGCAGCATTCTCAGAGGTACAACAGTTTGAGTTTAATCATCTGTAACAAGAGATCCCTCTTCTGCAATTCTTTTTCATCAGTTAAACAAGATGCATGGGGATGCTAAGGGCACTAAACGCAGAACACGTGATTATATTGAAAAGCCCTCAACTAATAAGCAGAGAAAGAAACAGAAGGTGTAGTTTCCTAGACTGCTACTAGAGTTTCCTATCCTTCAGCAAACACACAACACATTTCCTTCACTGTGTTGTACTGCTGAAACATCTGACTTGGATTTTTGAAAGTTACACATTTGTTTTTCACACCCAAGGAGTATTCTCTTGGTTCTGTTCCCCCAGGCCCTTTAAAGCTCCTATGCTAACCTAGAATACTAGTTGGAAGTGCTCTGTAAAAAGTGAGGGATTGCAGCAGTAAAACACTCACTGGGATTGCAGCAGTGAAACACTCACTGGTATATTTGCATACCCACAATACTTTGCAAGAAAATCATGTTTAAAGCCTCCCGTTGAGTGCATGGGCAGTTTAAGAAAATTACATGAATCTGCATGTACGCAATTATTTTGCAGTGCAAACAAGATTGTTTGCAGCATACTTCACCATAATATTATTGGGTAGGATTATAGAAGTGCTCAGTGAAACATATTGGGCCGCATTACGAGGCTGTTGGTAAGGGGTTAAGGGCGCTGGTAAGGATGCCGGTGCCGTTAACCCCTTAGCATCGCATTACAAGGTCCCTTAGTGGGTCCCACTAAGGCCGGCTGGTAAATCCAGCTGTCCTTAGCGGGAGCCGCTAAAGGACCAGGGAGCTAATAACAGGCCTGTTATTAATGGGCCCATTATTAGTTCCCTCCCCATTCCCATTGAGCCCTATGGGGGCTCGAATGGGAATGGGGATGGTTATTTTGAATGGGGACTTACCGGGTCCTCCAAGGTTGGAATGACCCGGTAAGTCCCCATTCAAGGAACCCGGACCCGGACACGAGTTTGGAGGCAGCCATGGCGCTAATAGCACCATGGCTACCTCCAAACTCGTAATGACCCCCATTGTGTTAATAGCAGAGTGTTTCTGTATAATTTGTTAAGGTCCATGCCCAAGGAAACTCTAAAAACTTGGAAAGGATGCAGATTGTGCAAACATATTCTAGCTGTATGAATATCTGTTGCCCTAATACAACGTACGAGTGATTCCAGGCAATTTTGTTGCCCATTAGCCCTTACAGGGCAAGTAAATTATATTGCAATGGCGTTCTTATAGGGTAATGTAAGCAATGCTAAAGTAGGAGATTTTGAGTTTGACATTTGCTTACTCAAAAGCCTTAGAGGGCAAATTAATATTTGATTTCAATAATACATTAACTTGCAAGGGTACCGTTCCAAAGCGCTTGTGTGGCATATGTACAAATAAGAAGCAAGGGGAGAGGTTACACATCCAAGTAGCCTGCTTACTTAACAGTTAGTGGCCCTCATTAGGACCCTGGAGTTAAGGGGTTAACGGCGCCGTAAAAGGTGTCGGCGCCGTTAAACTCTTAACGCCTGATTACGAGGTCCCTTTGCTGCTCCCAACCTTAACGGCTGGTTTAAACCAGCCGTTAAAGTAGGGACCCGCAAAGGGACTTTCGAGGTAATTACGGTACTGCAATTTGCGGTACCATAATTACCACCTTCCCCAGTCCCATTGAGCCCTATGGGGCAAAAATGGAATGGGGAAGGGCCAATGGTAACTGGGGAATTACCGCCCCACCAACCTTGGAATGCGGCGGTATTTCCCCATTTACCATTGGCGTACTCGTTACAATACCGGCAGCAACCATGGTGCTAATAGCGCCATTGGTTACCGCCGGTGTCGTAATGAGGGCCAGTATCTGATGTTTGAGCTCACAGTTGGGTTATATAGTGTGGATGATGCTTTTGCTAAGGCACCATGAGTAACACACATTTTGGTGTGGAATGTTATTCATATTACATACAACAAACATAAAACAAGGGGATTTAGGTACAAATCCGGTAACAGAGCCCACATAGGCAGAGGCAAGGTTGTCCGTTAATATATAAATGTGGACTGAGGCAGAAGTTACAATAGGTACAAGTTACACGTGTGGTAGATTCAAGTATAGGAGTCATGGGTGGGGATGGAAGGATACTTCATTGATGTATGTGGGCATATCTGAATTAAATATTTTGTTCATGGAGACATTTTTTCATATTTGTTTTAAACTCATGAGGGTATATTCTGTTTTAGGGTTGTTAAGTTTTTAAGGTCAGGCTTTCATGGTAGTGTAATATAATTAGGCAAGACCAGAATATCAAGACTAATTAGTATAATTTAGTTTTATTGTGAGAGAAAGCAAATTCCAGATAACTGCTGTTGCTTGCGCCTTATTACTTCTTGAGAAGATGTCTGTTTGCGCTGCTAAAATTCTTCTCAGCGGGAATCAGAATGAAGCTGGGCTAGTGCACAAATGCACAGCTTAGAGGTAACATTGGTCATGGGTCATGGAGTTTGGTTGGGAGGTGGGGTGTCATGTGGCATGCCATTTGGTTGGGGAATGGGGGCTCGTGGGGCATGGCATTTGGGGGCTGTAGGGTCCTGGGCCTGGCATTTGATTTGGGGTGGGTGCATGGGCATGGTTGTTGGTTGAGAGGTCATGGGCATGGCGTTTGGTTGGGGGCTCATGGGGGAAGGTGATTGCTTGAGGGGTCGGGTCATGGGGCATGGCATTTACTTGAGGGTTCGGGGGACATGGCATTTGGTGGGAGGTGGGAGGTCATGGGGCATTTGGTTGGTGGTAGGCATGGCATTTGGTTGGGGGTGGGGGTCATGGAGCATGCATTTGCTTGGGGGGGTAAGGTGGAAGGGGATCAGAGGGCATGCCATTTGCTTGGGGCGGAGGATTATGGATCATGCCATTTCTTTGGGGGTGGGGGTCATGGGCATAGGCTCTGCTTGAGGAATGGGGGAATGGCATTTGCATGGGGTTTCATAGTGATTACTTGGAGGTGGGAGGTAATTGGCATGGCATTTGGTTGGGAGTGGGGGATTCATGGGCATGCTATTCTGTTGGGGGTCAGGGTCATGGGCATTGCACTTGGTTAGGATGTGGGGGTTCATGGGGATGACATTTGGTTGGGGGCTGATGGGCATGGCATTTGGTTGAGGGTGTGGGCTCATGGGGCATGGTGTTTGATTGGGTGGGTGGCATGGGGCAAGATATTTGCTTGGGGTGTGCGGGTCATGGGGCATGGTGTTTGCTTAGGGGTGGGAGTCATGGGGCACAGCATTTGGTTGGGGGTGGGGGTCATGGGCCATGGCATTTGGTTGGAGGGTGCAAGGTCATGGGTCATGGCATTTGTCCAGGGTGGGGATCAGGGGGCATGGCATTTGGTTGGGGTTTGGGGTTATGGGGCATGGTGTTTGGTTGGGGGTAGGGGTTCATGGGGGTGGCGTGGGGTATGATGTTTGCTTTGGGGGTGGGTCTTATGGGCCATGGTGTTTGCTTAGGGGTGGTGATCATGGGACATGGCATTTGGTTGGGGTTTTGGGTCATGAGGCATGGCATTTGGTTAGGGGATGGGGGTCATGGGGCATGGCGGTTGGTTGGGGGTGGTAGCGTAATGACTTTTGGTTTGCAATGGGGGTTTATGGGGCTTGGAATTTGTTCAGGGGTGGGGGTTCATGCAGCATGGCATTGGTTGGGAGTGGGGGTCATGGGGCATGGCATTTGGGTGAGGGTGGAGGTTCATGCAGCATGGCATTTGGTTAGGCAGTGGGGGCATGAGGCATGGCCTTTTCTGGCAGGTTAGAGGGTAGGGCATTTTCTTGGGTGGTCATGGTGTTTGTTTGGGGGTGGGAGGTCATGTGTGTGGCATTTGATTGGGGCTGGGGGCTCATTGGGCTTGGTGTTTGGTTGGGGACTTGGGGGTGTCATGTAATTAAGTTTGGTTTGGGGATGGGGAGCATGGGGCATGGCATTTGGTTGGGGTGTGGTGTATTATAGGGCATGGTGTTTGGTTTGGGGTGGGGGCTCATGGGGCATGCCATTTGGTTGGGATGTGGGGTCATGTGCATGGCATTTGTTTGGGGGCATTTCATTTGGTTGTTGGTGGGAGGTTTGGAGCTTGGGCTCATGAGGCATGGCGTTTGGGGGATGAGGGTTCATGGGAATGTCATTTGGTTGGTGGTTTGATTCTTGTTCCCGAAGACTCTCATGAATTGCAGGAGACTTGTGTTGAGTAGAGGCGCAGCTCATTGAGAGGTTGAGGGCTAGAGTCAGTGATGGAACCCTCTGCAGGCTCTAATTAGCATACATGCCAACCGCTGCATTTTTTGGAGAGGGACTCCTAAATGTTTTGCCAAAAGAATTGCGTTATTTAATTTGTATTTTGTACTTTTCACCGCTTAAATATTCCCCTCAGAACGTAGGTCTGACCAAGGTCTCCTTCTGACCAAATATCACACTCATGGATGATGTGAATTTTCGACATGTATGTTTTAGAAATTCATACATGCTGCATACCCCATGTCATTCAGGAGATGTGCCTGAAAATTGTGTTTGTTTTCTTAGCAATCTAGGATTGGTAGCCAATGTGACAAATTGACTTTTGCCCTGCACAAGTACAAGGATGAGTACAGGCTAAAGCACCTACTCAGCCCTGACACTCCACAAGTGAACCCAATCATAAAGCTAAAACAGGCACAGTTAAGAGATATACCTCCTTCACCTTTTGTGGAAACATGACCCAACGAAGGCCAAACTCTCAAGAAGGGTGTGATTGTGATACAATACCAACCCAAACAGCATGTATTACATTCCAAAATAACGGAATGTCCAATCAAGAGTCTAAAAAAAATATCTATACTATAATTAATAGCACCATATACAATAACTAAATAGAGAAACTACAAAAACCTGCCCCTGTAGAAAGAACACAGAATATGCAAGGCAGTATGATGCAGCACTCTGGATGATGAGACAGGGAGAGAAAGGGCAATACAACCCCCAATGTTCAAAAAGGATATGTTGCTGATTTGCAAAAAAGGGATTTAGGGCCCAAACTGGACCCCCCCAGGCAGGGATGGAAATGCTGTTTTCTTTAGCCATTTTGACAAGATGTGCCCTTTGATATGATATGACATGATAGTTTATATAGTGCCTATACACAATGGGCCTCATTACGAGGTAGGAGGGAGCCATGGTGCTATTAACACCATGGCTACCCCCTTACTGCATTCCGGGTCTGGGTTCCCGAAATAGGGACTTACCGGGTCATTCCAACCTTGGAGGACCCGGTACGTCCCTATTCCGGAACCATTCCCCATTCCCATTCGAGCCCACATAGGGCTCAATGGGAATGGGGATGGAGCTAATACCGGTACTGCAATTTGCGGTACCGTTATTAGTTCTGAAGTCCCTTAACGGGTCCCTTCCATAACGCCTGGTAAAACCAGGCGTTATGGAAGGGACCCGCTAAGGGACCTCGGAATAGGGTGGTAAGGGATTACCAGCACCGGTGTCCCTTACCACCTACCTCGTAATGAGGCCCAATGTGTTTCAAAGTGCTTCACGACAAGGGAGGGAACAAGGGAAAATACAAAAACATTCTTACAGGCCATGAACAACAGGAATGTGAAATTAACTATCGTACTCGGCCTAGCAACATTTCAGATAGTGAAAGTGCTAAGACACAGATAGGAAAGACATGGGAACAGGCAGGCGACTACCATACTAGCCCCAACGACATTTCTGGTAGATCCAGAGAATTACACGAGGTGAGGGAGAGGTGAGGGAGAGGGGAGGAGAGAGGAGGGAGAGAAACAAAACAAGCGACCATTGTACTAGGCTTGACGACATTTCAGATGGTGGTGGAGGGGGAGCATCCTGTCTCAGTGAAATGAGCTCCCAGCAAACACATGGTTGTTGGGAGCCTGTCATACATAAGGGACAGGGGCATGGTCCTGACACAAATCTATGCAAGGGGGTAGGACAGAGCAACTTAGTGCTATTGTCCAGTCCCAAACGCCCCCCCCCCCCGCAATGAACAGGCCATCTTTGTGAATAAGGTGACCCGGGCGTTTTGTCTAGGACCGCAAACGATAGATGTGCATACTCTGCACTTCTTTCATTTGCGCTCATATTTGAGACTCTGGACCATTATATTTAAATAGGATTAATAGCTGGCACGTAACCACAGAATAGGCTTACTGGCTTGCGCAGGCTGATTATCCCCCTCTTCTGTCTAGGACCTGCCTGTCTACAGCTCCATTTCAACCTGGGGACAGATAGCTTGCAATGTAAAAGTGGGAAAATATGCACTGAAGGGATGGTCCCTGTGAAGAATTAACTTCCGGGACCAGGGACCCAGGGGTAAATATCGGTTTCTGAACCATCAATCAGCCCCACACCTCTAATTTCACCAAAAGGGATCCAAATAGATTGGAATAACAAGCAAACTATAAACCTTGTCCAATTCTGGTAAGGTGGGCGAATGGCAGGCTTTTCTCCCAAAGGTTGTGGATCATTGGTTAGTTGCAACACAGCGAAAATACAATTATTACCCAATGATAAAAGGGACTATCAAAAATATCAACTTTATATCACAACATACAGTTCTAGCAACACTACGAAATGCAATCCACACTGTGAAGGAATGCAGAGAACATGCAGTTTCAAAGAAGGAAAAGGGATGCACTCTGGATACTGACAGGAGGGTAGTCGATATGGTTAATAACCACAATAGTTAAGGTTTCTTGGCTTAGCACAAAGAGAGCAATGTGTCTTAAAATGTCTCAATGGGCCTTCTAGGAAGGACCAAGGGGACAGAGCCACAATGTACTCTGGGGTGTAGTTGTTTTTTGTCCGCCACAGGGTTGAGTCGGTTTCAGGGCGCTTTGCATGCTTCTGCGTCAGAGTTCAAGATGGGAGTCAGCTGCGGGTACTAGGCGGAAAGACGGTTCGGTGAGCGAAGCTGGCTAAATGGTTGTAGGCTGGCCTACACAGCAGCTCATGGTCAGGAATCATTGTCTCAGTGATGATCGGTGGTTCTGAAGCTCTGGTCGAGACGTCTTGGAAGTATTTAAGTGACGGTGGCTTGACAGCGGTCAGTGGTGCCAACGGTTGCAGATCGAGGAACTCCACTGGCTGGAAAAGGCCCTTTAAAGGCATGGTCTAATAAAAATGTTTATTGTCCCTACGGGTCGGCCATGTTTTTTTAAGCCTAAGTGGCTCGATTTTAGAAAACTTTCCTATGGACCTTACCAGAGTTTTCGTCCATTAAACGCACGCGAAAACAGGCACCAGGGAGCTGCCTTTTTGTGATAATCCTATCACTTGCCGCATCGCCCTGGCTGACCTGCTTCTGCGGCACTAAATCAATTCCCCCGCCACTGAGCCTGTCATCAGCAGACTCGTACCGCTCATTTCCCAACTCCAAAGCACGTCTTGTGTCAACATTTGCTGCGCTTCAGCTAATGACGTGTCGCCATGGAAATGGCAGGACGTCTCCTTCCTCAATAAGTATAAATAGACCGTTTCACAACACACAGCAGCAGATTTTCGATTCCCTTCCTCTCTCTGTGTTACTTAGAGTATTTTGTGACTCGTTTCTGTGCTCTGGTCAGCTACCTTCGCCGCTTGTAGCCCGTGTGAACACCTGTATCATCTCGGTAAATTATTTTACTTGGTTTACCACACAATGGCTACAATAATGCCCTACATGTACGACCCCGAGTATACCGAGGAGGAACTACTGGAAAGGGAAGCACGCGAAAACGATGGGGATTCGGATGGCAGTTGGCAGGACGAATCAACAGATGAAGAGCCTGGGCCTAGTCGCATGGACGCCGTCTCCGCCTGGTGCACATGCAATCGGTGCGAGCTAATGCCAACCGAGGAGGATAACTGCTGCTGCCGAGAAAACTCGGGATGCCTGGCCTACATTTCGGAAGGCGAGCCATAACCGCAATGCATCACTGTGCTGCCAGACTTCAGGGCAGCCTGCCTCACACGGGCCGTGTTGAGAATAATGATGGTGCTTATGCACGAACTTCGCCCAACTGTTTGTCCTCGTAATCCGAGTAACGAGTAAGTATACTCTGCTTGTCATGCCACTCCTATTTCATGGTCTTCTACTATATCCAAAATTATATATTCATATCATAGTAACGCATGAAAGTCGTTCAATAGTGTGCATTGTCTAGATAGCATTTGTCCGTGCAGAATGCCATTAGTTACAAGAATTGTCATTGACAACAAACGTTTATTAAACTTATCTTCGTCATTTAAAAACAGTTTGTTTCATTCCTTTTCACAGGTGGTACAGGCTGGTGGCCTATAGTTCCTTTACATGGTGGCTCCACGGGAGGCTTGGACACCGCGTTCAAAGAGTGATACCCGGCTGTGCCGTTCGTGCCATGAGAGAAACGTTCCCGAGTGACAGCGGTCAGTACAGGGGATTTTCACTCGCTGTGCTGCAACCTGACCTGTATAATATTTAAAGTCTTGTATTTTTGTGTCATGAGAATAAGATACAAAATAAAACACCACATATATTTTAACAACGGTTGTTTCAATTTTTTAAATGAATGAAGTGTGTCTCCATTCAAGGATGGACGTCAGACATCTGTGCTACGAATGGGTGAGGGTCTGGTCGCTGTGAAGCAGGGTGGTCACTATCTATCTAAGCTAACATAACATATTCTCGATAATGCATGCAATAAATAACACTTGTTCAAAGTCTTTCAGTAGGTTATGTCTCTATAAAAGTCACACATATATCTATACTAACAATTACCATTGGATTATACAGGCCTTAGGGTCTTGACCACTATAATACACCGGTTGAAGTGTGGGTGTGTGCTCACAAGAATCTCCGGTATGTGGCATTTGTTATTGATAAGCAACGATATACTATCAAAGGCGGTTCGCACCCGGGGATGAGCGCTGGCATGGGGGGCTGTCACGGGCACGAATGGCCAAGGTGCCAAACAGCATGTACACTTCAAAAGGTATCCCACGCCAAGGGGCCATCGGTCACATGGCCTCCTCAGACCCTGTGTCTCCAGCCAGGCCTCCCCTTGAAGCAGGCCACCCCCCTGCAATCCACATAAGTGTGTCTCCATTCAGCAGTCTTCCTGTGCCTTATCTGCACGCCCCAGGCCCATCCATCCCACCCCCTCTATCAACGGCGGTTTGCGCCAGTGGATGCGCGCTGTCAGGGGCGCGAAAGGCCAAGGTGCCAAACTACATGTACACTTCAAAAGGTATCCGACGCCAAGGGGCCATCCGTCGCATGGCCTCCTCAGACCCCGTGTCTCCAGCCAGGCCTCCCCTTGAAGCAGGCCGCCCCCTGCAATCCACATAAGTGTGTCTCCATTCAGCAGTCTTCCTGTGCCTTATCTGCACGCCCCAGGCCCATCCATCCCACCCCCTCTATCAAAGGCGGTTCACACCCGGGGATGCGCGCTGTCAGGGGTGCAAAAGGCAAAGGTGCCAAACTACATGTACATCTCAAAAGGTATCCCACGCCAAGGGGGCATCGGTCACATGGCCTCCTCAGACCCCGTGTCTCCAGCCAGGCCTCCCCTTGAAGCAGGCCGCCCCTCTGCAATCCACATAAGTGTGTCTCCATTCAGCAGTCTTCCTGTGCCTTATCTGCATGCCCCAGGCCCATCCATCCCACCCCCTCTATCAAAGGCGGCCGCACCCGGGGATGCGCGCTGTCAGGGGCGCGAAAGGCCAAGGTGCCAAACTACATGTACACTTCAAAAGGTATCCCACGCCAAGGGGCCATCGGTCACATGGCCTCCTCAGGCCCTGTGTCTCCAGCCAGGCCTCCCCTTGAAGCAGGCCGCCCCCCTGCAATCCACATAAGTGTGTCTCCATTCAGCAGTCTTCCTGTGCCTTATCTGCATGCCCCAGGCCCATCCATCCCACCCATCCTCTATCAAAGGCGGTTCATGCCAGTGGATGCGCGCTGTCAGTGGCGCGAAAGGCCAAGGTGCCAAACTACATGTACACTTCAAAAGGTATCCCACGCCAAGGGGCCATCGGTCACATGGCCTCCTCAGACCCCGTGTCTCCAGCCAGGCCTCCCCTTGAAGCAGGCCGCCCCCCTAATACCACGACATACATACGTCATTCAATCTCAAACAAACCCCTGTTTCTAATACTTTATAAACCACTTGATATGTCTCATGAGAACATCTTTGTGCTTTGCAAGTCAACTCCTGAACGTGCTACCTGGCCACCACTGAGATCTACGCTAATCTGCTCGTCGTCGTGCTATCCGTGAACTTCTGTGGCCGCTTAGAGCAAACCCATCAGTGTGCTACCTGTGGCCACCCACCTATTCTACTGCAACATACTGCTCTGCTTGCTGAATCCAACTGTTTGTTGGTCAAGGTATGGCTATGTATCCTAGTCAAATTTCGCAGATTTTTAAATTTCTATCTATTTGCGAGTAGAGTACACAACAGTGCTATGTTCATTGGTCTCATTGCTATTGACTTGAGTTTCCATTGCTATGCTATCAATAGATCTATTTATTTCCATCTGTGTCTATTGTCATCGAATTGCATCCTTCGGGGGTCCAGTCTATAATGTAAGCATGTTTCCTTCTCGTGCAAGACAGAACATCCAAGGGACGAGTCACATGTTCAGATTTTAGTCACATCATTTATACATTTCTGCAACTTATGCAAATACTAAGCCGCGCATAATGAACTGGTATAGTTCCTGCGACCAAAACAAACCTTGCATTGATCATTGTATGATTCATTTACTTTTGTATCAAATCTTTATTCTTGAAGATTGTATAATAATGTCGATATTTACTTTTCAGATTTATCAACAATGCCTGCCTGTTCGATTAGCGGTTGCCCTTCGAAGACCCATGCGAAATCTGAAGGCACTACAATGCATGTATTCCCGAAAACTGTTGATCGAATAAGAGAATGCGTCAGACATTGCGGATATCCACTGGATGAGCTGGAAAGTAGAGTCCAACAAATCTTACAGGACAAGATGGGTGATCAATACCGCATCTGCAGCCGGCACTTTTCCTTGGACATGTACACAACATCTTGGGTAACAAAGAAGAATAAACGGCGAACGACACGGAAATTGCTCGAAAACGCTATTCCCACTCTATTCGTCCACATTCCGCCACCGGTGAGTCAAGTGTCCGGATTTAGCTTTAGGCCTTGCGGTAGTGTGTAGGTAGCCGAATGGATTAATTGATATTGTCGGTGTTCTATCCCTTGTAATAATTTCGATATTGATATGAGTGTATAGTTTTTTGAATAATGACATTTATCAATATATTCTTTTCGATTTCATAACCCACAAACGCAATGTATATATATGGGAACAGGGAACTGTGCTGCATTGAGCATTTTTCAAGTATTCTGTCGCCTTACATGGCTATTTTTAATATTGGCATTTCATTATCAATCATTAATTTACCTTTACAACTTCTTGACTATCCCTTGAATCTGAAGCAAGAACATTCTACATCCTTGACGTGGTCGCAGTTATCAACCACTTCTAGCGCGTATCAGGTAATCTTAGTAGGCTAATCCGCTACATACTTGTTTTATGCATGTCAAGTAATAGTTTTATTCTATCATGTAATTATTTTACCGAATGTTTGGTTAGTGCTTTCCAATTGATATACACCTTAGTTATCGTCCACTGGTGTTTGTTTTCAGTTATAATTAGTGTTATCCATACTAATGCAAGTACTGTCTTTCAGGGAGATGCTGAAGCGTCCGCCTCATCTACAACATTTCTAGATGTTCTTCACCAGCAGGAGGTATGGATACTGACAGCTCCATCAAGCGTCATCATCAGAGCTGGAATTCTTGTCGTTTGATTGTTCTACACAATGTTTCATTCGTGGTTAGCCGTTGATATGTACCTGTGCTGTCGACTCCAGGTGTGTGTTTTGTTTTCACTATTGTAATCCTCACTAATGCAAGTACTATGTTTCAGGCAGTTGATTAAGCGTCAACCCCTGCACTTGATGCAGAGCCTGACATTCAAGTTATACCAGGGGAAGTGGAAGCGGGACCATGCATATACGAATCGGCACAACAACTTTCGGAAGTGCGCACTACATTTGCAACATCCATAGATATTCTTCAGCAGCACGAGGTATGGATACTGACAGCTCCATCATGCGTGATCATATAACGTGATTCCATTTGCTATACTTTCTTCCCTATTAACGCAAGTGCTGTGTTTCAGGGAGACGACGAAGCTTCCACTACAATCACAACATCCAATTAAGATGATGCAGATGTAAATAAATCGGAGAAATAAGTCGATGAAATGTGATCATATTTAGATTTTCCTTGATTCTTTTAGACAATGCATCATTTGTGGTTATCTCTTTATATGTACCTGTGCGTTCGACCCCAAGTGTGTGTTATGTTTCCAATATTGAAAACCATAGTAATGCACGTACTGTGTTTCAGGGAGACGACGGAGCTTCCACTACAATCACAACATCCCATTTTGATGATGCAGATGTAAAGGAATCGGAGAAATAAGTCGATGAAATCTGCATACTTATATTTTCCTTGATTGTTTTAGACAATGCATCATTTGTGGTTATCTCTTTATATGTATCTGTGCCGTCGACCCCAAGTGTGTAATGTTTCCAATATTGAAAACCATACTAATGCAAGTACTGTGTTTCAGGGAGATGCGGATGCCTCCTCTCCAATACAAACATTCATGGCAGTCCATGCAGAGCCAGAGGTATGGATACTGACAGCTCCATCGAAATAGATCATCACTGGTCGTTTGATTGTTGCACACAATGTTTAAATCGTGTCTGGCTATTGAGATGTACCTGTGTGTTCGTCCTCACATGTGTTTTATGCTAACAATATTTTGATACATAGTAATGAAAGTACTATGTTTCAGGGAGACGATGGAGCCTCATTCCGTGCTGTCTACGCGGATACAGAAAATATAGTCGTTGCACCGCAAGAGGAGGGGAGGACATGCAGAAACGGATCAGAGCTACAGCGTGCAGATGTTGAAGGTCGAGTCAAAAAAGTTGCAAAGAAAAAAAAGAAAAAAAGGATAGTTACAAACAGTTCATAATTTTAAAAAAATGTTTGTGCTGGGGACTATTTTGTGTTTTTTTCCAGTCAATTGGACTACACTTTATCTTGTGTTTAAACATCCCTTTTCCAATCTCTCCTCCAGTTACCCGTGGGTGTCAGAACTATACATACACAGAAAGTGAAGCGAATGAGAGATGTTGCTTGCCAGACCATGTACACTATGGAGGAACTATTAATTGAGGCGAGGCATGTTCAGGCTCGAGATGCTCATGTCCAATGGGCAGAACATGAATTAACTGTGTTTGGACACTACAGCAAAGTTGGATTGGACCATTGCTACAGTGCGACCGCACCACCACAAGAAGATGTTATTGAATGTATTGAAGATAGCTCTGAAGTAGTTGCAGATCAATTCACACAATCTACACCCGCCAAAAATTTGCCACCAAAAAACCTGTCGACATTGTTGTGTTCTCCCATCAATGTTGAAGTAATAATGTCGAAATGACAGAGAATGAACCAGCCGCAGCATCCATAGACGCATTAGAACTTGATATCAGCGATATTACTTTCCAATGGGCCTCATTACGACCCAGGCGGTAAGTTACCGCCTGGGCCGTGACTTTACCACCATGGCGTAAACTACGTTTACGCCATGGTGGTTGGCGGACTTACCGCCCCATTCCGAGGTCGGCGGGGCGGTAAGTCCCCAATCCCCATTTACCCTTCCCCATTCCCATTTTTGCCCCATAGGGCATAATGGGAGTGGGGAAGGCGTTAATTACGCCACCGTAAATTACGGTGGCGTAATTAACATCAAGTTCCCTTACCGCCATGGTTTTTTACACCCGCTAGAAGCAGGTGTAAAATCCGCCATGGCGGAAAGGGAACTCGTGATTGGCGGTAAGGGGTCGGCGCAGCTAACGCTGGCGCTAACCCCTTACCGCCAGGGTCGTAATGAGGCCCAATGTGTTGAAATCTCCACAACGTCACAGGCCAAAACAACGTTGACGCAGGATGACAGTCTAATGAAAGAGAGCAAATACATTGGGCCTCATTACGACCCAGGCGGTAAGGGGTTTACGGCAGCGTAAACAGCGCCGACCCTTACCGCCTGAGTACGAGGTCCCTTAGCGCCATGGTGGTAAAGTCACGGCCCAGGCGGTAACTTACCGCCTGGGTCGTAATGAGGCCCATTGTATTCGACAGTTGTTTGATGAAAATTATAAGTATGCTGAAATGTGTGCATTCCATTAGAGGGAAAGTATGTGGGAAGCCATTGATTAATGTGACTCGTCAAATAAAAGGCAGTAACGTCAAAATAAATACCGCCTGTAGATTAAATCATAGGTTCTCATGGTCTGCACAACCGATGCTGGGGAAACTGCCAGCAGGCAATCTACTGTGTGCAGCTGCATCACTTTTTAGTGGCTCCAGTTTTAGAAAGTTAGAGGCTTTCTTTCAGTTTGTGGGACTCCATTTCATTTCTAAAGCGCTGTACTACATATACCAACGTGATTATCTGTTTCCGGCCATTAGTGATGCTTGGAAAATTGAACAATTGTTTCTAGCAAGTACATTCGAAGGCAAACGATTCAGGCTAGCCGGCGATGGACAGTGCGACAGCCCTGGATTTTCTGCCAAGTACTGCACCTACCACTTTCCGGACATGGATAGTAAGAAAATTGTGAGTTCGGTGGTCGTGCAGGTAACACAATGTACATCGTCAGTGGCCATGGAGAAACTAGGATTTATAAAATCAGTGGAATATCTACAATCAAGGGGAATGCACATCGACCTCATAGCCACGAACAGACACGTTTCAATTGCCAAGACAATGAGAGAGCAGTTCCCACATATTAATCATCAATTTGACGTATGGCATCTTGCTAAATCAATCAGTAAAAAAATCTCGGCTGCAGGAAAAAAAAAGGTTTTGAAAGTATTTTGCAGTGGTCCCATTCTATCACCAACCATCTTTGGTGGAGCTCAAAAACTTGTGAAGGGTCAGTGGAAATACTACTTGAAAAATGGCGGTCACTGATGCACCACTGTACCAACATTCACCGCTGGACAGCAAAACAACATTTCCACCAATGTGAACATGGCCCTTTGTCCCCAGAGGAGGCACGGAAGAAGAAGTGGTTGATTCCATCTTCACCGAAAAACACAAAGTCATTGAGAAGATTGTTTTCGACAAAACTCTATCAAGAGATTTGAGAGGACTGACAGAATTCTGTCACACATGAGATTTGGAGGTGTTCCACAATATGTGCCTAAAGTACAGGCCAAAGCGCTTGCATTTTAGCTTTCGGGGCATGAAACATCGCACTCTACTAGCGGTCTTGGCCCATAACAGCAATGTCGGACGTGAACAATCTAGGACTAGGGGTAAAGTAAGGATGCCTCGCTACACTAAGGTGTTTTCAAAACGAAGTAAGCAATGGGTGATCAAACCAGTCTATGATGAAATGCAGTTCGACTTTGTGAAAGGCCTTATTGTTGCTGTGTTAGAGAAGCACAGATATGGAATTTTGGACGTTTCTGTGCAGAGCAGTGATCCATTGCCACCGAACATTGCGACTGTGCCATGCCCACCCGAAGCACAGCTGGTTGTGAAGTACAAATCCCGGTTTAAATAATTGCAATACGATTGTCTTTTTGTAAATAAATGTTATTGTACAGTGTACCTGTAACCCTAACCCCTACCTTCACCATCATGGGTGGCGAACAAGCTGGGTGTCATCTTTGAACTCTCTCTATTCACCTCATATATGTGTATGTATATATTTTTCTCATGTCTCATCTCATGTAAATGTAAATGCTGAGCACTGTTGCGCACTGTTAACGGAGGGGAGGCTTGCGTATTGCAAATAATAAAACAAACAAACAAACAATAAATCTCACTTTTAACTCAACTCCTGTGGTACTTTATACTTTCCCTGACCTTCCGCCAAAAATTAAATGTCTCAATTTGGGCTGCAAAGCTCGCAGACAACGGGGACAAAATTGGGGCATTTAGAACGCGCCAAGCGGGCCGTGGCATTTGGGAGAGAAGCCAGTTCGCATTTGCACATTGAGGCGCACTACATAGAGGGATTCTAAACTTCAAGTTCTCACAGATGCCTATACTACGTGATGTTGCAAATAAAGAATGCGAAGGACAGCGGCTTTGATTTTCAGCTCGCGCCCAGATGAGGCCCACAAGTCGCACTGGAAGTATAAGGGTCTATTGTTTTTTGACCTTGAGACAGGGACCATGCCGAAAGAACTACATTTGAAGGGGGTGCGCAATAACGTTAGAGACGATAAGGCAGACAATTCAGAAACTAGACCGAGTTTCATTTTAGTTCAGTATACGAAAAATCATTGTCAAGAGCACGGTCCGTTTTACAGACTGCATTACGAAGAGACACAATGGAAATTTCAAATATAATGTAAGTAAATCTTTACACGCTTTTATACCGGAATGTAGATTTAATGAATGGATGCATGAATAAATGAATGAATGAAGAGCTAGGAAAAGCAAGGAAAACGTGTTCGTAGTGGGCACATGGGCATGCAGGTCCACTGGTCTCACCGATCTCGGTCCTTGGCCCAGCCACTTTTCCCTGCACTACCTACCTGCACTACGGGACTGTCTCTGTATCCTTCAGCCCCTTCTCCCAGCATTTACCTTGCACTTGCCACCAGCTGGCCCTATTATTTAATTTGTATTCAACTAACCATGTACAGCACTTTTATCCCTCCTCCCCCCTTCCCCATGCGCGATCAGAAAGACACCTGGCCTAGTAGGATCGTTGTCTGTCTGCCCTTGTTCCCCACCTGCCTCGTCGCGCCTTGAAACACTTGAGTATAGGCGTGTTACAAATGCCATATCATATATCATATCATTCCTCACGCATGTAGACTAACTGTCGTTTATCATTGTGTGTTGGCCTCGATTTATTTCGTTACTTTTCGCATTGATTTTAGAGCCGAACATGCTCCATTGAACTATCCTTGCAAGCAAATAGTTTCTGATCGGCTGTAAAAAATTAAATGAGTAATATTAATGAAGATCGGCTGGCGAGATTATAATTTTTTTGTTTTCATAACAGGTATTTGCTCCCCTTCTGCTACTGCCATCGGTTTGAGACACCAGCAGACGGTTTCTTCGTGAGACACCTGCAGCTTCGTGTGAACAACTGGAGCACACTGACAATTTTATGGGACGATCGCCAAGGGCCCACATGCCCTTACGCTGTACTAGTGGCTAGAAGCAACATATCAACCTTTACGATGGACTAGTGCCTAGTTGATGGAACAGCCTTGCGGTTCACCGTGCTTCCAAAGTGCTTCTTTTAACGAAAAGCAACACCCTGTGTACCATTGCGGATACAGATAAAAGAAAATAAATGGCTTTCGGAGTTCATATGGCAATTGCTGAATATTCTCTAAACATTTAATGTCAAATGAATGTACTTTACCAAATGTACCGTGTTGCTGTTTGATTTTAAAGTACAGTTTCATATTCCGAATTGTGGCGCGCTGTGTTCTGAGATGGTCTGTGTTGGTTTCCGGGTTCTGTGTGAAGTCGCGTAGAAGACGACTGGGCGCGTTTGCCTACGCAGCACAGTAACGTCACGGAGAGAGGCGGGGAATATGAATGTTTTGATAATGTCAGGCTCAGGGGCGGGGGAATTGATTTAGTGCCGCAAAAGCAGGTCAGCCAGGGCGATGCGGCAAGTGATAGGATTATCACAAAATGGCGGCTCCCTGGTGCCGGTTTTCGCATGCGTTTAATGGACGAAAACTCGGGTAAGGTCCATAGAAAGGTTTTCTAAAATCGAGCCACTTAGGCTTAAAAAAACATGGCCGACCCGTAGGGACTATACACATTTTTACTAGATCATGCCTTTAAGGAAGACGTTGGTAGATGCTCATCGAGGCACTTCTCCCAGCTTCTTCAATGGGCTTGTGTCCTTTAAGGCGGAAAGCCCACAGCTGTGCAGTGTGATGAAAGCAGCTAACTTGTCCTAGGTTGTAGGTTCAGAAAACTTCTAGGACTTCTTATCCAGGAAGCTTGCTGCAGAGCCTCGAAGGGCACGCTGTGTGCTGTTTGGTACTGGTTCTGGCGTGGCTGGATTGTCCTCTGAGTACTGTATCCCTCTGTTCTGTGGGAGATGTGTAGGGTATGGAACTTGCTTCACTCTTTGGAGATTCTGGCCTTCCTTCACTGTAAGGCAGACTGTACCTTCAGCCAAGGTCCAAGGTTGAGTTCTTCTTGCTGCTTCTTGCAAAGTCTTCAGGTGACCTGCTTAAAGAGGGGACTCCATCCCTCTTTTAAATCCAAGTGAGCCACAGTGATTAGTGCAGGTTAAGTCTTCCTTAATGAACCAATCCTGGAGTGCCTACCAACAATCCTCTGTATGCATGAGGTCATAACCAGAGTGCTTTGCAACAGGAAAGTTAAGGGTGTGAAAACAGGAACAAGCTGAAAGATATCTGGCCACAATCCCTTGTGATACTGAGTCCCACCCATCTTCCTGTCTGTTGTTGATCAAAGAGTCTCTGGTTAATGGTATTCTCAATGTGGTCCATGTTAAAGTGGCAGGTCTCCCTTGAAACTGCAGCAAGACCAGACTCTCTGGCTCCTGCAAACCACATTCTCATGCCTTATGAATGGAGTCTCCCTAGCAGGGTGGCTTACTGTAAACTGAAGTCCCAGACAAGACAACTCACTTTCATTGAAACTGAGGTTGATGGCTGGCTTCAGGTTCAAACAGTTACATATATGAAATGTTGTTGGGTTTCCTGTCTGCTTTGTTAACCTCTACAGTCAGGCCCCATGTGACCCGTTTGAAGTACCTTCTATTGGTGTGTTAATCGCTGCCACCAGCTGCAGGGCCTAACAAAAGAGCAGAGCGATCCATGGAGCCTTTGTTAGTTAATCAGGCACGTCATGGCACGGGGAAGCTTGGTCCTCCCCTTCCAAGAGATGACATACTTATTCCAGGCTGTCACGTTCCAACAAAATATGACGGGGGGGACTGTGCTTGTAGGCTGTGTCTACTCAGAGTACACCGGTCTACGCGTTTGTCATAGTGTGAGCAGAGGAAAGTGTGTTTAGATTAGCCGCACACATTTTCCTGGGGTTGGTCTACCGTTCTTCCATTTAATTGAACATTTAAAAAAGCGCAGGCGAGCATACCCCCACCATGCGGATAGTCGGATTCCTCACAGTCCCCTACATCAGCAGGAACTGGGGATAAAATAAGAAAACACAACAGGTGGTTCCCGCTGGGAATTTATTCAAGATCACTAAACAGTATTTTATCTCTATTCATATTATCCATCATTTAGAAGCATCTGTACCTGTTGGACATACTTCTGAATCAATCAATGGGCCTCATTCCGAGTGGGGCAGTAAGGGATAGCGGGCACCGGTAAGGAGACCGGTGCTGGTAATCCCTTACCGCCCTACTACGAGGTCCCTTAGCGGGTCCCTTCCTTAACGCCTGGTCTGACCAGGTTTTAAGGACAGGACCCGTTAAGGGACTTCAGAGCTAATAACGGTACCGCAAATTGCGGTACCGTTATTAGCTACTTCCCCATCCCATTGAGCCCTATGGGGGCTCAAATGGGAATGGGGAATGGTTTTTTAATGGGTACTTACCGGTCCTGCAAAGGTCGGACTACACCGGTAAGTCCCCATTGAACGAGACCGGTGCCGGTACCGTTATTGGAGGCAGTCATGGCGCAAATAGCGCTATGACTACCTCCAATCTCGGAATGAGGCCCAATATGTTTTATTGTAAAAAGTATACATTCTGTTCAATTTAATTATTTGCTTTACATACACAAGCATCATAAGGGAAAACACAAAAACATTATAGAAAATAGGACAAGTGATAAACAGTTCATATAAAATGGCAGTGATAAATCTAACATACGGACAAAACTACACAAAACCTGACTTAATCAATAGTGTATTAAACGTATAGCAATCCAATTGCAAGATATCTCAGGTTTATGAAAAAGTGGAAAAGTCATTCTTTCTTTATCTTGCCCCACTTTTTGGCAAAATTGTTCTTGTGTCAATAAGCTTAGTTTTGCAAGTGACCGTCATTGAGTGTGCAGAGTGTAAAATCTGGGCTGTTTCTGCATATATTCTGGGCTTCAGTATGTTCAGGATTGTTAAGAGGGCTATCCTGGTCAATATTCACCCAAATCTATTTCTGTATTGTGGGCCACCATTGTTTTCTTCAGGCGTGTGATATTTCACTCTTGTTTTTTCCAGTGGAAGGTGGCTCATTGAGGCAGAGAGTGTGCCCGGTAAACATCCATACTGTTTTCAGAATAAATGTCATCTTGCAAACTCCAAGTGGCATCCAGATATCTGCAGCTGAAGCTCACACTGATTAGGTATGTTTGCAGCATTAACACATAATGGTGAGGCTAGTGCTGTTCCACACTCTCCCTGCTACAGCCCTAACACAATGCACTGAAGAGTGTTGAACGGGGAACAGGTAAAGGGTGGTAGGCAGCGAGAGTGCCTTCATTGAGCATTAACTTTCCAGGGTATTTTACATCTATTTGGCAGTTGTAAATTTGCAAAAATGACTTTTCTAGAATGTCGGAGCTTCCAACAGTGCACCTGTACAGGTTTTTACATTTTATGCTCTGGGCCAATGTTTGTTTCAAAAGTGGGATTTACTTAAGGCGCAACTCTTCCACTTAGAAATTACAAATGGCTGCTGTAGTAAGGCAAGGCAAACCCTGCATTCATATGTTATGCAGCCCACTATTCTTGAAGCATGTATCCATCAATAAGTACATGAAAATATATGCCAGAGAGGTTATGTTCTTGATCTTATCTTGTTATTTTGTCACTTCTAGGCTTGTGTCTAAAAAGTATATGATTTTTATGTACTCTAGACTTGGATCGTCTGGAGTTCCTATCTTGCCTGAAGTACCACTGAACCCACATACTGTTGGTGCTCCATCTCTGTGCACAGGCCACAGTGTCCATTGCAACACCGTTTGTGCTCCAAAGATGTCTGTGCCAATGCCCAGTGCTGTTAAAATAAGTTACATTTACCATGAGCACCATCAGTTTAATGTTGAGTGGACTTAGAAATCTTTGTTCATTGAGTTCAAACCAAATGCGTACTCATGCCTTATTTATGTTGGGCGAATTGCAGTCCCCAAAGAATATAATATCCACTATATTTTTGTGTATTTGAAATATTTTTGTAAAGGTGTAAATTAATTTTTACTACCAAAAACAATAAAAAATAAAATATCCACTGCCATTGTGAAACTAAACATTCTAATCATGAAAGTTTGCAAGGGCAGGCGAGAATATAGAAAGCGGAGGAGCTAAGAACACAACTGATTAAGCTTCAAAGTGCTTTTGAGCTGAAAGAAATCATAATCTGAATGTGCCACCATAGCTCTTTATAAGGTTGTGCAGTTTATCGCGAGATCAGCACAGCCTTTTACCAATGGGGATTTCATAAATGACCTTTGCGAAGCAGTATGTAAGGAAACAAATATGCATTTTACAAATGTTCACCTTTCAAGGATGAGTATTCAGTGGGGTCAGTGGGGCTGACAATTGTTTCAGCCAACTGAAAATGCAATGTAAGGGCATACAATTATTTTCAGCAGCCCTTGATGAGAGCACAGATGCCAGTGGCACAGCCCAGCTCTTCATTTTCATTTGTGGGGTGTGAGAAACCTGAAGGTGTCTCCCTGACTACTCCCCAGGTATCTGTCATCCAGGTGGCCAGGATAAGGCCATTGCAATTGGATCCACTGGGGCTAGACCAGTGTGGGATGATCACCTGGATGGGGGGTTCTTGAGGAGTGGAAGTGGGACACGACAGGTGAGGCACGGTATCCCCTCCAACATTTCTGACACAAACCCTTTCTCACACCACGAATGACAACGGACTAACACCAGAGCCGTTTACCTGACGTGTCCCAATACAAGGTATAGGCAAGGTCAGGCAATTGACCAGAACCCCACACACCCGATGGCCATTTCCCTTCCTCACAGGGATAAAAGGTGGAGCACGAGAGCACACTACGTGTAAGTCAAACCACATGATGAGACAGCTATCCCAGGGTGGCAGTTCAAGAGAAGGAGAAAGACGACAAGAACCAATGGGGTGACAAGGAGAGGAGCGGCCTTGCCCTTTTCGAGCCACACTCAAAAATCCTCCATGAAAGGAACCATAAAACTGCGAACAATAGCCAGCATTTGTTGCCGCAGATGTCAACGGTACACAGAGCCCTCCTGCACTGATAATCAGGACAGAAAGAGACGCTTTCTACCGTGGTACCGTCCTTGACTCCAGAGATAAGAAAAGCCAAGTGGTACATCACAGACAGTGAGTCGAAGGGAGAACTGATAAGAAACCGGACTGTGTTGAACAAAGGTTGCGAATGGCAAATTGAGGGAAAAACTAGCTGCAGAGGGGTCCGGCACCACATGGGTGCTCACTCGACAGACTCTAGTTGATTCCCCTATTGTTGAAACTACTGTTACTAGAAGACCTTACGAGAGCCACGAGGTGAAAGTGGTCATACAGAGGTCTAGCAAAACCCCCCTGTACAGTTGAAAGTCTTTGACCAGCACGTAAGTGGACAGCTAAGGGAAATTAATCCTGCAGAGTGAGAAAGTGGAAGAAACTGTGTGGTTGCCAAACGCAAACTCGATAGAGGGATGCCTGCAAAACAGGGTGAAGCATGATGCCCCAAAGAACATTGTGTTGACAAGAGTGAACCCGATGGAGGGATGTCGACAGAGGATTGTTTAAAAAGACATTAAGACTTGTGAATGCGAAAGGAGAAATCTTTTTGAATAAAATTCATAGTGATCCCAACCGATGGAGGCTGCTACTTGAGAGGGGTCTGAGCCCAGAAGAGTGGAATCCAGATGGACAAGCCCTCACCCAATGTACATACGGAAAGGAACTTTTTGTTTTGTTATTTTGAATAAATCAGGTCCTCGGAGGCAAGAGACTTTTGGTAGAAAAGAGACTTAACCACCAAAGATCCAGATACCTAATAACGGAACAGTAGTCTAGTGCTGGGAAAGCTCGAGAGTGTGCTACGCTCAGGAGTTCCACCTTGTCCCGTGCCCAAAACGTGGGGAAAGAGACCCCTGGCTATAACATACTGACTTATCATTTGTGATCACTTCTTTCTTTCTTGTGAACACTATGCCACACTCTTTTGGTATTCAGTTGTAAGAATTGGCAATCGTTTTATTTCAGTGTAGGCCCTTTTATTTGACAAGACACCAATTGGACTGCCATATTTGTTTTTGAAGGTCATAGCTTACTCCCATCTTAGATTTAGGTTTAAATTAGGCCTTTTTCCAACCTACTTATACAGTTGAATAAATACCTTTGAAATGTGATCACTTGTGTTTGTGTTTACACCAGTCAATAACAAATTCAAAATATTTCAGGAACTGGCTTCTCTGGTATCTTCGCATGGCAGAACTACTGGTGTTGGCACTTCTAATGCTTTTCAAAAAGTCTTCCCTGATTTTAATTTGCCATGGGATAATCTGGTAGTTGTGACCACTGATGGTGCCCCAGTCGTGATTGAAGTGCAAAATGGTTTTATTGGCTGCTTGAAAAGACACTTGGGTGTGAAGGCTGTCCATTTGAAAACCTATCATTGAATTATACATCAGGAGTCATTATGTGCAAAACATTTGCAATTCACACAGGTCAAGAACTTCATTGTGAAAAAAGTTAATTTTATCTGTGTACGTTCTTAAAGCTACAGATTGTTTCAGGTGGTTTAGAAGAGGCAAAGGCTGATTATGGCAATATCCTACATCACACAAATGCTTGCTGGCTTAGTCGTGGTAATGCTCTGTTGTGATTCATTGCTTTATGACAGGAAATAAAAGCATCCCTTGATGAAAAGGGAATGGACACATATGCCATGCAAAATATTGACTGGGTAGTTGACTGTGCTTTTATGACTGTCCTGACAGGCCATTTGAATGACTTACATTTAAAGTTGCAAAGAAGCCAAAGTCTAATTTCTGATCTGTTTGAGGCAATTTGTGCTTTTGAAATAAAGTTAAAACGTCTGACAGCACAACTGGATAAACGCATGCTGTTACACTTCATTGCATGTTCAATGGCAATATTACCATTAGAAGTTTATAAAATGCATCGGCGTGTGAAGGTCCTGACTAAAAAAAAAATGTTTTCCGATTTGTTTCAGACAATTTAAATCCCAAAAAAGCCTCTTTTAAACTTTTTGCAGACCCTTTCTCTGCTGATGTTGAAAATGTGCAAACTGATCTGCTCTCCACAGATCTTGAACCTTAATAATGCACTGTGCAGGTTTTACATCCTCATCCATGACATGTTGCATAATTGACTGTATGTCTGGCATGTCAAGGTAGGTGCGCTGAAGCGTGCCCCACACCTGCTCTCTGATGTTATTGAATGGTGCGCCGTCATCTAACCTCACTCCAGGGTATCCTGCTTTTACCCACATGTCTCCCGTCTGATCTCCTACTATCACCACTTATATACTTTCATATCACCGACGGCGAGGGGCACCCCTGCAGTCTGTTTTTCAAATGCATCTATCCACTTCCCAGCTCCTCGCTATCACCGGCGGGAAGGCCTTCATCAAATTGTTCTTATCCATCTGTACCCAATGCACATTCTGTGTTCAGCCCATGCCCTTGTGTCTTAGCAGCATCTGTAACCTTGCTTTTTTTCTGTACTTTTCTCTTACCACTTCCCTTTTTCTTTCCCACTGTCATTTGGCCAAACCTCCTTACCCTTTCATCCCACAAACTTTTTAACTATGGGGTTGTCCCTGGTGCCTGTTGCGCTTCCTCCACCCATCATCATCAAACTCATCCACAGTACTCCACCCATCTTCTCCCAGGCCCCCTGCTCCTCTGTCAGACCTCATATTTACATACCCCATGCTGGCTGCTCTCCCATTCTCTTCTTTCTCAATGTGTACATCTTTTATTGCTGTGCGGTCTATTCTAAACAAAATGTCCCCCGCTATCCACTCATCAAAACCGTTCCCCTTCGCCTCACTTTGTGGTGCTCACAATCTCGCTAGCTCTGCTCGCACCGATTCTAGTGCTTCTTCTTACTCCCTCTGCCCTGTGCACTGTGAACAGGGAGCGGTTGCTGAAGTGGGTATATTTGGGGGTAGTGGGACACAGGCCCGTGTAGATATATATGTTGGGTTAGAATTCCCTGCCACTGGGCATGTTGTCAATGGATACACCCTCTTATGTGTTGGTCATGCCTCACTCCCCTCTGCGTGCTTGTCTCCCTCATGGGTACTTTGCCCCTCCCTTTCATTTGTATAGTCCACATCCTCAATAATTTTCCAAAAATCTAGAATCTCTTTTTGTTTCTGCAGCTGCTTGCCTTTGTATTTAGAAGCTAAAAATATAGTCATGTGTTGCAGAATTCCCTTATTATGACTGCCCTGCTCTGGCCGTGAGTGGGGCATCTCCCCTTGTGTCTCTGTTACCAACTGTTTGAGATACCTTTTGATTTTATCTCTATAAAGGGGCATAACCTTGTACATGTACTCTAGTTGAGTTCCCCCCTGCATCACAGCAATTTTATGTGCTTTAAATCATCACTATGCTCCTGATTGTGCACTGCACACGCTGCAAAAATGTCACAGTCAAAAAATCGTTCCTGTCTTTTCCCTTCCATCAGCCCAGGTTAATTCAGCTCCCCACCCTTTCACATATACTCAATACATCCATGCACTCACTCAAAACAACTTTCAAAAACACTGCACTTTCTTGGGCTCCTGCCTCCCTAAATCGATTATAAAACACTGAAAACAACAAGCCAAAACAACAAGCTAAAATGTCAACCACTACAATATTCAAACCCCTAATTATACGGGGGTTCTACTTGTTTCCTTTTCCTAAATTAACTAAAAAAGTGGTACCACCATCTCCCCTTACTCAGGAAGGTTCTCTACACTCTTGTTTTTCCTTCCCGTCCTTATAAATCGATAATAATTAAAAAAAATACAAATCATGCTCACACCTGTTTTTTCCATTCAGTCACATACCACACTATTCCCCATATAGCACACCCCTACTTGTTATCACTTGCAAGGGTATACTTACATATGCATGTTCACCTGAACTCCTCCGTTGCACCCGATTCAAAGAGCAGACAGGATTTATGTGAATACGGATACTGTAAACCTCGGGGAATTACGCATTTTTTCTGGTTTGCTTTACAGATTCTGTGCTTGGCATTTGTGCAAACAACCAATTTGGAATTGACGAGGTTGGAGAATGAGATTTGTGGGTCACTTAATGCCAACGCTGACAAGCCAGCCCAACAAGCACAAAGGAACAGATTTGCAAAGCCTTGGCGATAAACCAAGTACAAGCTGTCCAAATGGACAACATATGGATCTACTTGGCTCGGGAAATTCTAACCATAACTTATTTTTGCTTATCAAATTCACAAAATGGAGAGGATCTACTGACAACCTGCCTGTTAGCGATGCCACCACCTGCTTCAACTTTGAGACACATTTTTAGCATCGCTCATAATTACTCTTTGGTGGAGGATAATAATATTCGTCAATTGTTTTCTGTTTATGAATTTGTTCCTTTACAGACTGCATTTCCTAGAATTAAAAGATCCATTTCCAAATCTATAAGGCTAACCCCAGTTTGTTATTCAAAAGTGCATTTCTTATCTGAGTCGGAAGTACTGACTCTTGCATATTCATTGGTGGAAGTCTGGGGATTAGCTGCTGCGGGCCATACATCTTTGATTAAGTTAGCATGTTTAGTATTGAAGGGGTTAAATCATACCTCTCAAGCTTTAGATAGATTGCTGTTTGATAGCAAATTTATGAGAAAAGCAGTTTTATAGAATAGAGCTGCTATTGATTATTTGTTATTAAAACATCACTTAGGGTGTAATGCATTTGAAGGAATGTGCTGTTTTAACTTAAGTGACCATTCTCACTCTGTGCAAAATCACATCCAAAAGTGAAACATTTGACAAAGGAGGTTAAGTCTTTTCATACTGGGAATTGGTGGAACTGGTTCTTTACATGGATCTCAAATATTGGTTTAACCCTTCATTACGCGTTTGCTTGCATTTTTAGTATTTTGATGATTTTGCTTCTTTTTTGTTGTTGTTTTCAATGCATTTTTTGTTAAGCTTTGATGTTTCATAGGTTGCAGAAGCCAACATTATTGCCACTGAGCTATGGAAGTCAAATGTACAAGGGTGGAATGTAATGCATTTAAAGAAATTAATATCTGTGACTCAAACATGGAGTCTGTTTGAAATGTATTCTGGGTGCATAATTGGGCATTTTCTCCAAGCCTCAGTGAAGGCTTAATTTTAACGTGAGCTCTGCATTCACTAGAAAAACAAGATATTTTTCCCTATGCTACAATGATTGTTTTGAGTTTCTTCCTGATAAAGTCGCTGGAGCAGAAAGTTCTCATGAGAAACAGATTGTGTTTACTTGCCAAAGTATTTCGCATGGCATAACGGCTGCATGCCCGTGGAGTGCTGTCAGCAAGTGAACTTTATGGAAAAGTACTGTCAAATTGGGGGGCACCGGATTAGGCTGGCAGCGAGAGAGAGAAACAAGCTTCTTCTGGACTTGAGAAGTTGGTCGTATCTTGTCTGCTCTGTTCCAGTTGAGAGGGTTTCTCTATGCCAACCTGGTCTGGGAATCTGTCCAGTGAAGTTCGTGGCAGGGATGAAGTGCTGCACAACTATTCCAACAGTGATGTCAAATTTTTCCTAATTCTGCATTTTATTTTGTAACATTTATTTGAGTTAATAAACTGCCATATAATTACCAGTTTTATAATCTAGCTGAGAGTGAGTTAATTCTTGTGTTCCAAGTGTACATTGCCTTTCTATTCAGTGTGTTGTCGAAACTATATAGACATCCGTGCACTAATATTTGGGAGAGCAAAACAGCGACCCATAAGGACTGCACCTCGCAGTACCTCGTCCACCTCCTGTAGCTGAAAAGCTAGCTCGAGTGCTTCAAAATTTTCCTTCCCCACTTCATAAACCTGCAGTAAATCTTTGGGGTTGTAGTGATGGGGCATATCCCGGGCACCCTGCGATTGAGCTACTACCACTCCTTTCACCAAAGGTGGATCTGTTGACCTCCTTCTTCTCTCTGCGTGCCAGCTTGCGCCACTCTATAGAGACCTTGTCTCACTGTTTTTGTTCCTCCAGCGCTAGTCTCCTCTCCTCCAACAGGAGCTTTCAAGCTGTTACCTCATTAACAGAGTTACCAATCACTGGGCCACTTAGAGGCTATGTCGAGGTCTGGGACCTGCATGATGCCGCACTAGCCCCTGACCTCACTGACACTGAGGAGTGATGAGAAACCCCACTTGCCCCCTAGCGGGACGGTTGGCGAGAAACACTATTCATGCTGTCTTCCTTGTCATCTTCCACTACCCTTCTTCATTTTGGTACACAGGGCCCAGCCCATCCCCTTGAGTCTCCTCCGCAGCCTCTCTCACGTCTACCAAAGTTTGGAGGCTGGTCAGCAACTCATGCTTATTAACCCTGGTGTTGTGGGGAAGTCCCCTCTATTCACATAAGACGCGTAGGACATACTTGCTTATGCCATTTACAGTATCTATGTCAAGATCCATGATTATTAACAAATACCTAGCAGTGTTATAAGCATTGCCTGCAACCGTACGTTTATCGCTGGGTGACTAAGCTATGTGCAAGTGTTGCTGTTCATTAGGTGGTCACTCTCAACTCAGGGAGTTCCTTTCCCAGCCAAGCAAGGTGGCGTGCACCCAAAGCGCTTATAAAGATTCAACTTTATTGAGGCCTCCAACCCATCTCGCACCACCCCAACAAATAACCCTCTATGCTTTCAATGCGCTAGGAACCAGGCCAATATATAGTAAGAATATATATTTATTTAAGGGTTGACAGAATTTAAAAGCAACCAAAATCAACCACCAATGCTGTGGCACTACACAAGATCACAAATTCAGGGTGCTTGCACCAAATGACTGCTTCTATGTCTAATGATCTTACAGACACTAAAACACACAGTTAACATTTAGAGATGGGCAGTCACAATTTACATCAGATTTCTTGCAAATTAACCAATAGGAAAACATACAAAACACCCAGTAATTGCTTAGTTGGCACAATACTCCTATCTCCCAGCAGCCCCACCCTCCAGGCATCAATTAGATATGACTCCTCTGATCTGAAGGCAAGTTACAGGGAGTGGGGATACAGTAGCAAAATCCTTGTTTTATTTTGTTATACGGCCCTCTTCAATTGGTTAGCACGCTAGTGCCAGTCTGGGACATTAAGCTCACTAGCAGCACGTAAGCACATACTCCAGGTTCCAGGAGGTGGACTTGACTGTACCTCCCCACCCAATTAGCCCACCGTCTCTCATCACCCATGCTTTCTGCCGCTGTCATGATGCCTACCCCCAGGCATCCGGACCAAGCACAGCAGCCCCGGGAGCAGGCATCTAGACATTTAGTAAAACCTCAGCAGCCCCAGCTAGGGGCTATCTGGGTTCAGTCCTGGCGCCTTAGGCGCCAGGCTCATAGTAGAAATCAGTCCTGGCGCCTAAGGCGCCAGGCTCATAGTCATTACTTACCTCAGGCAGACCATGCTGCAAATGACTCCAATCCAACATGGAGCCTGAAAGGGACTATTTTTCTACAGGGACTATTTTTTACTCGGGTGTGGTTCTAGGGACTTCTTACCTGGGACTACTTTTGAGGCTATTTAAACCACGCCCGACCAGCAACACACGCTTCGCGTTATTCTGCATCCAGCAGCGTAACGCTCACCGTGCCTGCAGCCTGCACCCAGTCTTCTGCCACGCCCGTCTCGAATCCGGAGCTCCTAAAACAAAGAGGAAATAAAGGGACAAGGTTAGAAAACAAACTTATTTCTATTCCACACTTGATTCTGGATCCATCTCGTCTCCGGACCTGTAAAGAACATCATTTCTGCACGCGCCGCACCTCCAGCTGCAGCTCCGCCCCATACTCACCAGTCTTCACAGCATCCTTCGTGTCGGCGCTGCCTCCATCATTTCTTCGCCGAACTTCGGCACCTAGGAGACAAAAGAAAACCCCAAGGTGAGCCAAGGGAACCAACAAATATAATTCTTACCACCATAGACTTACCTGATTTACCACCGGAGGCATCCTTTTGTGACTCTCCATATTTTCACGTGCCGCATCTGTAAAGAGAGACAAAACAACATGTTTTCCACGTGCAACATTTACCGGACAGCGCCGGTTAATACAGACTCTTTCCTGAGCGCCACCAGCTGCCACAAGAGCATCTTTTCACGAGCCAGCTGCAAGACAAGAAAGGAAGGGGGGAACAAGAGTGAACATCGGACATACTGAACTCTATGAACTTAATACTTACTGGTCCTCACCAGGAACCTCAGAGTCAATACTCTCCGGAACTCTCCCGAGCCTTCAAACCAGTGCAGTAACTGGAATCGACGCGCCCCCGCAAATCCACGCAGGATGGAGAGCTCATCTTTCAAGAATATAAGGTGAGATTGCTGTGAGGGCATTTCGGAGGTGATTATTTGGGGAGGACTGTGGGGGTGCCATCACTTGAATCCAAAAGTGGCTTAATCCATCTCTCCACTTGCAGGAGAATATTTCTACGGGTTAAGCAGACAAGATTAGGAGGGCAGATCCAGTCAGTCATCACTGCACTACGCATCACGTGGGTGGAGACCGCAGCTGTCCGGGTCCGACCGACGCCCCTGTGGGAGCCAGGTGAGCGTAACAGAAAGTGAAGCCTATCTACAAATCCCCACCCGGGAGTTATGGAAACCTCAGAAACTGACCAACTAGCCCTATTGTTAGGGGAACTTAGGGCAGAAGTGCACTCCGTGCGCCAAGAAACTAATGCCCTCAGGAGAGAACTGATTGTGTCAAAGGAACGCACTGATGATCTTGCTAGACAATTACTGCAAAACCAAGCTGGGCAAACACCATTACCTGGATTCGGGGGGGGAATCCAACTCCTGTTTCATCGAGCAATCCTGTGCAAGTGGTTCTACCAGGGAACATTCCTTTAGCTCCACCCGAACGTTTTGCTGGGGACCCAAAAAAGTTTGCCGTGTTTATGAACCAATGCCGCTTGCACTTTTTATGCAGACCTGGAGCTTTTCCGAACGACCAAACCAAAGTAGCCTTTGTACTATCATATCTTAGTGGCAGCGCAGCGGATTGGTCAATTCCATTAGTTAACCAGGATGACCCTCTTCTTCGGGATTTTCAAGGTTTTCAATTGAGCATGGAAAGACTATTTGCCAGACATTCACAGGGACAGGCCCTGGATAACGAACTTTTATCATTACGACAAGGTAACCAGGATCTGCTAACCTATATCGCCACTTTCAATAGGTTAGTGGTGGAAACCCGGATGGCCAGAGGTAAAACGAATTACATTATGTCATCGTGGACTTCGGGATGAACTCAAAGACGTTTTGGCCCAAGTTGTGAACCCACCTCAGGATTGTGCAGGATATATAGACTTAGTGGTCCAGTTAGACCACCGACTTCAGAATAGAAAGGCTGATCGAGCTAAGTTCAAGAATCGAGTATTGGTTAAACCCAATGTTACCCTCAATGGAACAGATGTATCAGAACCGGTGCAGATCGGGGGAGTCAAGGGACCCTTAACTCAAAAGGAAAGAGAAAGAAGACGGCAGATGCAATTGTGTCTGTACTGTGGGGCCTCAGGACATTTTCTACGGGATTGCCCTATAAAAACATCTAAAAGAGTAGTCGGAGTTGCTGATAAAAATCAAACAGAGCCTGATCCTGGAAACGACCACGCCCGACAAGCGTAGAGGTCTGCTTGCCGAGCTTGAAGAAGGATACTCAGACCTCACACTTCATCATACCAATGCTCCTTATAAATCCAAGGTAGCCATCACATATGCACGCAGTGAGGGCATACATTGATAGCTGGGCCATAGGAAACTATGTGGACCACGAGTTGGCTTTTAGGATGAATCTATCTCTCTGCAAAAAGAGCACTTTGGATGTCATCACCACAGTCGATGGAACTGAAATTGCCTCTGGGCCTGTAACTCATTCCACCGCAGAGATGACACTATTGGGTCAGGATGGGCATCGAGAGACTCTTGTGTTTGATTTAATCAAAGCCCCGCAGTTCCAAATAATACTGGGTATACCTTGGTTGGAAACACATAATCCTTGTATTGATTGGCGAGAGAAGAGAATAACCTTCACGGATTGTGCACAAACTTTTTACCCGAAAAAACCCTTGAACCAAGGCCTGGCGACAGTCGCTACTCCAGTCGTGCAGTTACCTCAGGAATATCAAGAATTCCAGGATGTTTTCCAAAAGGAACAGGCAAACACCCTACCACCTCACAGATCATACAATTGTCAAATCGATCTCATACCTGGTGCACAACCGCCATGTAGTAGGATCTACGCCCTTACGGAACCCGAAAACCTTCACCTACGACAATACTTGGACCAATATCTTGCTAATGGCTTCATTCGTCCATCCAAGTCCCCTGCATCTTCAGCTTTGTTCTTCGTGCCTAAAAAGGAAGGTGACCTCAGAACGTGCATAGACTACCGCGCATTAAATCAGATCATGGTTAAGAACCGATACCCATTTCCTCTGATCCCTGAATTACTAGCCCAAGTAAAGGACGCTTGCATCTACACTAAATTAGATCTCCGAGGGGCATATCATCTGGTACGTGTAAAGAAAGGCGACAAATGGAAGACTGCTTTTTGCACAAAGTACAGGTTATTCGAATACCAGGTGATGCCCTTCGGGTTGTGCAATGCACCAGCAGCCTTCCAGTATTTTATGAACTATGTCCTTCGTGAACTCATTGACGTCTGTGTTGTTGTATACATAGACGATATTCTAGTGTACTCCTCTTCAGAATCAGACCATGTTGAATCACGTCCGTGCAGTCCTTGAGAAACTACGCCAGCACAAGTTATATGCAAAATTGGAAAAATGCGTTTTTTATGCTACGGAAGTTGAATTCCTTGGATTTATCCTGACTCCAAAAGGAGTCCAAATGGACTCTCGAAAGGTGGATGCAATCCTCAAGTGGCCATCACCCAGTTCAGATAAAGGGGTACAAAGCATGCTCGGATTTGCTAATTTCTACCGCAGATTAATTCCGGATTTCTCACATTTTGTACACCCTATCACAGCACTTTTGCGAAAAAACAAACGCTTCTAGTGGACCGAAGAAGCTGAAAAGGCCTTCCAAGAGCTGAAAGCGAAATTCACGTCTGCACCTGTCTTAAAGCATCCACGCCTCGAACTTGCATACATAGTTGAAACTGATGCATCCAGTTTAGCCATGGGAGCTGTCCTGTCCCAGAAGGATCCTGAAACCGCTCAACTTCACCCAGTAGCATTTTGGTCCAGAAAGTTCTCGGCACCCGAGTTAAACTATGCGGTTACCGATAAAGAATTATTAGCCATCAAATACGCCTTCAAGGCTTAGCAGCATTATCTTCTCGGTGCCAGGCATTCCATTATGGTAATCACCGATCACTGGAACTTGCAGTACTTAAAAACAGCCAAGGCCCAATCGTCGCGTCAACTTCGATGGGCATTGTTCTTTGCCGAGTTCGATTTCGTGATCACTATCGACCAGGTTGTAAAAATGGCAAGGCAGATGCCTTATCCCAAATAGGGATGGGAGAAGCATATGCAAACCCAGAAACGGTGCCTATATTTCAGAACAAAGAATTCTTGGCATAACCACTCTACAGACACTAGAGGATATTCAAGTAAAGATCCAACAACTCTTCGATCCAACAGCCCTGCAGGACTGGGTGAAGAAAGGCTCAGACTACTCAGTCATCAATGACCTACCTTATTATCAAGGGGGACTATTTCTACCACACAAGGAACTACAAGAACTAGACATCTCCAATTATCATGACACCCTGATGGAAGGACACCCAGGTATCGCAAAAACTGAAGCTAAAATTAAGAGACAATTCTGGTGGCCCACCTGGCGAAAAGACATAAAGTCATTTGTAATGTCTTGTGGCATTTGCGCCCAAAACAAAAGTCAGAAGAAAAAACCAGCTGGCCTCTTGCAACCTTTGGATATTCCACCTACACCATGGCACACCTTATCGTTAAACTGTATTACAGATCAACCTCCATGTAATGGATTTAACACCATTCTAGTTATTGTGGATCTTTTTTCCAAGATGGCCCACTTTATTCCTCGAAAGGGATTACCTTCTGCTTCAATTCTGGCCAAGGAGTTCCTCGAAAACATTGTTCGAATACACGGATTTCCTTCCGTATTGGTCTCTGACCGAGTTAGTCAATTCATTTCACATTTTTGGAAGAAATGTTGTCAACTGGCACAAATTGACGTGAGGTTATCAACCAGTCACCATCCCCAGACGATGGTCAGACAGAGAGGACCAGCCAGACCCTTGAACAGTACCTACATTGCATGCTACACCAGACCGAAAGTAATTGGAAAGATATTTTATTGATTTCCGAGAAATGCATACAAGAACTCTGTACATTCAGGAACCGGACAAAGCCCCTTTTATACCATATATGGACATCACCCTCGAACCTCAGATCTAGATTCGCCTCAGCATTTAGAAATGCCTGCAGTTAGTCATTTGCATTCTACTATTACACAAGCCTTTAAAGAGACAACAGAACATTTGAAACAAGCAAAAGAGAAATATAAGAAAAATGCTGATCAACATAGAAGTGAAACTCCACAATACCAGATTGGGGATCAGGTTTGGCTGGCTACAAAACACATACCTCTGAAGGGAACTTGGACTTTTAACCCTATATATTCTGGACCTTACACTATTAAGGCCATTATCAACCCGGTAGCCGTCAAATTGGAATCACCCATATGCACATTCATCCTGTCTTTCATGTTTCACTTTTAAAACCAGTTCAACCAGGAACAAGATCAACCAAACCACGCGACCCCATCTTGATAGATGGAGAACCTGAATTTGAGGTAAAAAAATCCTGGACTCCAAGATGGTTAAATCAAACCTTTTTTATTTAATCGATTGGAAGGGCTACGGACCACAAGAAAGGTCATGGGAACCTAGTGACCACGTCCATGCACCTCGGTTGGTGAAAAGATTCCATCGGAACTTCCCAGACAAACCAGGGCCCAGGGAAAGAACAACTTTAGGAGGGGCCTTGGGGGGGAGTGCTGTCATGATGCCTACCCCCAGGCATCCGGACCAAGCCCATCAGCCCCGGGAGCAGGCATCTAGACATTTAGTAAAACCTCAGCAGCCCCGGGTAGGGGCTATCTGGGTTCAGTCCTGGCGCCTTAGGCGCCAGGCTCATAGTAGAAATCAGTCCTGGCGCCTAAGGCGCCAGGCTCATAGTCATTACTTACCTCAGGCAGACCATGCTGCAAATGGCTCCAATCCAACATGAAGCCTGAAAGGGACTATTTTTCTACAGGGACTATTTTTTACTCGGGTGTGGCTCTAGGGACTTCTTACCTGGGACTACTTTTGAGGCTATTTAAACCACGCCCGACCAGCAACACACGCTTCGCGTTATTCTGCATCCAGCAGCGTAACGCTCACCGTGCCTGCAGCCTGCATCCAGTCTTCTGCCACGCCCACCTCGAATCCGGAGCTCCTAAAACAAAGAGGAAAGAAAGGGACAAGGTTAGAAAACAAACTTATTTCTATTCCACACCTGATTCTGGATCCATTTCGTCTCCGGACCTGTAAAGAACATCATTTCTGCATGCACCGCACCTCCAGCTGCAGTGCCGCGCCATACTCACCAGTCTTCACAGCATCCTTCGTGTCGGCGCTGCCTCCATCATTTCTTCGCCGAACTTCGGCACCTAGGAGACAAAAGAAAACCCCAAGGTGAGCCAAGGGAACCAACAAATATAATTCTTACCACCATAGACTTACCTGATTTACCACCGGAGGCATCCTTTTGTGACTCTCCATATTTTCACGTGCCGCATCTGTAAAGAGAGACAAAACAACACGTTTTCCACGTGCAACATTTACCGGACAGCGCCGGGTAATACAGACTCTTACCTGAGCGCCATCAGCTGCCACAAGAGCATCTTTTCACAAGCCAACTGCAAGACAAGAAAGGAAGGGGGGAACAAGAATGAACATCGGACATATTGAACTCTATGAACTTAATACTTACTGGTCCTCACCAGGAACCTCAGAGTCAATACTCTCCGGAACTCTCCCGAGCCTTCAAACCAGTGATGTAACTGGAATAAACGCGCCCCTGGAAATCCACGCAGGATGGAGAGCTCATCTTTCAAGAATATAAGGTGAGATTGCTGTGAGGGCATTTCGGAGGTGATTAGTTGGGGAGGAGTGTGGGGGTGCCATCACTTGAATCCACAAGTGGCTAAATCCATCTCTCCACTTGCAGGAGAATATTTCTACGGGTTAAGCAGACAAGATTAGGAGGGCAGATCCAGTCAGTCATCACTGCACTACGCATCACGTGGGTGGAGACCGCAGCTGTCCGGGTCCGACCGACGCCCCTGTGGGAGCCAGGTGAGCGTAACAGCCATGAAGATTGCCTTTGAACTTGGCCTTGCAAAGTATCCTTGCCTCTGGGAATATAAGGGAGTGCGTGCATGTACTATCGTTGTTCTCAAATTCTTCGCCGACTTCTGTATCCATCCTTGGCTCATGTGACAGGAGACCACAATCTGGTCCATTTTGCTGCATTTAATTATCTTTAAAGAATAAAACTTGGCACTTATGATGTTCTTTCTTTGCACCTTTAAAAGGGATGATTCAGCATCTCACATTCACTGCCTTCAAGAATAGATAATCAGTCTTGTCTGCTTCAGTCTTGACACCAGGCCAGACTGCCCTTCTAGACTCATCCGTGATCTCAGTTAATTCTTTGCTGCGACACAGCACTTGGCTCTTCTCTCCATGGGTTTAAGCTTACTAAAGTTGTGACACCGGCATCCAGTTTCTATATAATGGCGGCTTTGCCTGCAGTCTTTTCACTACTCATAGCCAGCTTCTAAGATTACTTGATCTACTTGCATTACAGCACCTGTACAGTTATAAAATGACTTGCATTTTCTGCAGTGCTCTTTACACATGCAATCTTCTTTTTGCATATGAAAGTTTACTCAATTCTTTATTTCATCATCAGATTCTATCAGGGTCATACAGCTTCTTCAGCCAGTCTTCTGTGTGTGTCACCTTGCTTCTTGTGACATCTCCAGCTCCTTTTGCTTTTTATCTTTCATATTCCTTTGGGATTTCCTCCATGAGGCTGTCGTCTCTTTGGGTTACATCTGATAGGGTTTTCTTAGTGGATAACCTTTCTGAAAGATTCTTCGTGGAATGGTCACAACTGCTCCTGTCAATTTTTGGCACAAACTCAGGCCTCCAACAAAAAGGTGGGAGGGGGCAGGACTTCCTGCAGAAGCATTCGGCTGCTCCTCTGCCCTCCCCCTCTGGTTGATCCATCGACCACTCCTTTACCGGTCTACACATTTTGCGCCTGTCATCTGCCCCCATCCCCAGTGTCCCGATTGGTCAGGCTGCAAGCCCCCAAGCACGCGAGGCACCTGTTCTTGTTACATGTATACTATGTGTCAGCAAGGTGCAACTATGTGTCTGTGATTATACAATAGTGTGTAATAGACTAATGCCATGAGAGCATTCCCTTCCCATCGTATATGGTAGCCGGAGAGTAAAAAGTACTGTTGCAAAGAAACCGCTGTCTAGCCGCAGGACAGTTGCTTGTTCCCAGCCTCTGAGCCTTGGCCCGATATCAGTTTGTCCGAGTCACGTGGTCAGAGACTATCTCTTCAGCCCCAATTACGTCGAATTATCTTGCATTTTGCAGGGAATATTCTTTACGAAAGCTGATGTCACCTTGGTTCTTGTGTATGGAATGTTACTTGCAAAATCGTGGCCTTGGCTGCTGTCACTCTTGCTGTAGCTATTCTGCTTGCACAGCGTCTTGGGGTTTGAGCTCTCCGTGAGACGATCATGGCCTACTGTATCTTCCTAAGGCCTGCACGGTCCTCTAGCATGTGTTTTCCACAGTGTCCATAGGTTAGTGTGTCGTGGTTGACCAGGTCCCGCAGGTGTTCCTGTTCTTCCATATTGTTAGTTGCATGTAAACATCTGCAAGCAGGCACACACATTCTGCTTGCTTCTTGCATTTTCTGCATTGTTGTAGCAAGCCTAAGTGGGAAAATAATAAACGTGTAGGCTGTATGTATATGTCACTGTCCTTTAACCCATAGGTCTGTACGCATGTGTTCTTCGTGTAGGTTGATGTGTGGGTGTCTTCCGCTATGTATATGTTTCATATGATTTGACTTGAACCTAAGGGAATTATTGTAAGAACTTAATTGAAGGATAAGTCTACAAATATAGTACATTTTCAATTTTTCGTTTTTCACTGTTACTGAACAGAACCCTGTGGCCTAGATATGTCAGTAAAAGAAAAAAGGGGTAGCCAGACATGTGATGTAATCAGTGATGTCATCAATGACATTTGTGATGTCATTTTTGATGTCTTGGTGGCAATGTTAGCAGTACACGGTGGCCCGAGTTATGGTTGCTTAGCTTACAATAACTGGCGAATTTCAGGGGTTTTTCTGTTTTACTTTGAACTATAACGTCCCTTTAACAACATTTTTTTACTGAATTTGATAGGATTTTAGTAGCGCCTACTCAACCATAACGTCCCTTTAACAAAGTTTTTTTTACTGAATTTCATAGGTTTTTAGTAGGACAAATTAACCATAATATCCCTAACTCTATATACATGTAACATAGAACATACTGAACTCCCACCTAGTGATTTTGATGTCCGCAGACTGTGCGCATGTTTGCGGACGGACGCAGACAACACCAATACTACCCAAAAACTCAGGGGTATCTTAAATTGTTATATCATGCCACATGAACGCTATACAAGTTGAAAAACCAACACACAAACACAATATATATAGTAATAAATAAGAAGTAGAACTTATATATCTAACACATCAAACATCCATTTAAATACCATATATTGTAAAATGGAATATACCAAAACAAGAAAGGTATGCTTCTAACATAATTACCTCACAGAAACTGCACAACTAGGAGCAGCAGCATATCTACAGAACAGTTAGAAGACAACTTACCACAATCTAGTAAGTACACTTCTTTTTCTTATATATTTCGAAAATGTCTATATTAGATACAATAAAAGTAATGCATATTTTTTTTTACCTCACAGAAATGTCAAATACTTTAGAATGGCTTGAGGAGAATTTCCCACATGGTTAAGGGGCCGATTCATGGAACAAACGTGCGCCGAAAATCATTGCGCAAGCAGGCGCAAGCGCAAAAAAACAGGCGCACGCGCACGCGTGCGATTCATGGAAGTCCCTGCGCGTGTTTTCCTCGGGATGTACGCCAAACCCGTGCATGGCGCACACGTCACTGCAACATCCCGAAAGACGTGCGCGACGCGCACAGTGAAAGCGCACAACCTCGGCGCATACACTAGAAAGTGGGCGGAACACGGGGCGTAACGCGTGGAATGGGGAACAACTCGCGAAAACAAGGGCGTAACTGGGGATGTACTGCAGGGAAGCAGACGGAACGCCCACACGCACCCGAACCACACGTATTCATGGAATCGAATAGGGCAAAGCCACGCACAGCGAAAGACACGCACAAGCCGAAACACGTCCGCCACACGAAGGCAGGCGGTAGCGTCCCTGCGCATTACAAAAGTGGCAACATACAGCAATTGTGCCTGTGCGAACGGGGCACGTGTATTTCGGGGTTGTGCGGAAAGTTACACACGCGATTGAGCGGGGTATGTGTATTCCGGTGGTTCGCGGGAAGTCACACACGCGATCTGGCCTGGGGGAGCGGGCTACGTGTATTTCAGGGGTTCGCGTGAACATTTTCACGCGATCGGGCCTGGGGGAGCGGGCTACGTGTATTTCAGGGGTTCGCGTGAACATTTTCACGCGATCGGGCCTGGGGGAGCGGGCTACATGTATTTCAGGGGTTCGCGTGAACATTTTCACGCGATCGGGCCTGGGGGAGCGGGCTACGTGTATTTCAGGGGTTCGCGTGAACATTTTCACGCGATCGGGCCTGGGGGAGCGGGCTACGTGTATTTCAGGGGTTCGCGTGAACTTCTTCACGCGATCGGGCCTGGGGGAGCGGGCTACGTGTATTTCAGGGGTTCGCGTGAACATTTTCACGCGATCGGGCCTGGGGGAGCGGGCTACATGTATTTCAGGGGTTCGCGTGAACTTTTTCACGCGATCGGGCCTGGGGGAGCGGGGTACCACTCACCGTCTGCCTTGCGTGTAGAAGAACGCGTAGCCAACACCCGCTGTGAAGTAATAGCGTGTGAACCCCAACGGATGGAAAACACACGCACCACACGAAAAGCACGTACAGAACAGTGTAAAGGCACGCGGGATCTCCAAGCCCTGCCAGGGCAACGCCCGTGCGCAAAACGTCACAGACGCGCTTACGCTGTAAGAGCCTTTGGTCCAATGAAATCGCGTACGCGTGCTGACGCGCTTACGCGCTAAGGGCCTTTCCTCGATTTTCACGCTGACGTGCAGGATTTTCACATGCCAAATCACTCCGTATCAAGCTGGCCACACGAAAACACACGGAAGACCACGCTCCTGCCCAGAAGGCCGAATAACTGGCCCCCAGTGCCCCGAGCAGCCTCCCACGTGCCATCTGCTGCTGCCTGCCTGCCTGCTGCCACCGTGCCCTGCCATTTGGTGCCTGCACATCAGCCATCTGCAGGGGTCCAGTTGCTGTGTCCACCCCTGCTGGAACAGAAGACTCCCGACTCAGATAACATCGCTCCACAGCCCAGCCCCAGGACCCAGTTGCCCACCCACTCCTGCCCCTGGAGTTGCCATGTCGGGCACATCCACATCTGGCACCAGTGGCAACCCCCGGCCAGAGGGGCAGAGGGGCACCAGCTTCACTGCCACCGAAGTTGGTGTCCTGGTGGAGCAAGTCCTGGGGCAGTATGATGCCCTCTTCGGATCGTCCCGCGCCAACATGGAAGGACGGGAGAGGATCTGGGCCGACTGTGTGGTTGCCATCAACGTGGAGGTTGCCATCAACGTGGAGGGGGTGGCAACCCGCACCATCCAGAAGGTCAAGAAGCGCTGGGAAGACTTGAGGTCCAGGACCCTCATAAAGGCCCGGCGCCTCGTGGAGGGGGGCAGGGGCCGCATGAGTTCCATCCAGATGAGGGTCCTGGAACGCGTACACCCAGCGCTCCACGCCCAGGTCCTTGAGAGGGAGACCCGTCTGGAGTTGAGAGGTAAGTGGCCAAGCATTGCTGTGTGAGACAGGGCATGTTGCAGTGTGCTGGTTGTCTGATACTTGCCTGTATGTGTGACATAGGCCATGTACGCATGTATGTGTGCAGGGACATCATGGTAATGCATGTGCGACCAGTAATGTGTGAACCGCACGGTTGTTGCATGTGTTTAAATGCGATATGGGGAGCCTTATGCAGATTGTACACATGAGAGCATGGCAGTCTCTGTTCGTGGACATGGGTGGGGGTGAGGGATGGGTGCTGATGCCAGGTACATATATGGGATCCATGTCTGTGTGCCGACCTGCGTGTCTGTGACTTGTGAATGCCACGGATGCATGACACATGTCTGTGACAATGTACAGATTCACTGATGCAGCCTAGTCATCCTTGTATCCACTGTGATTGGGGTGTACGGGGCCAGATGGATGTGACTGAGGTGAAGTGTGTGCATGTGATAGGCATGACCCATGATGCATGTGAGTTCCATTACATTGTATGTTTCGAGAGTCCATTGGACATGTATGGAAATGTCCATGGCATGCACCATGACTGTCACTGTGTGTGTTTTGCCTGGACTGACACATGTGTTGTGGAGGGACATGATGGAAGTGTACTTTGACAGTGGCACTCATCTGCTATTGCTTCCTGTCTAGGGGACCATTGTACAGTACCCTGATGCTTGTGTTCTATGTCTCCCTCTACGCAGCGGCTAGTGAAGAAGAGGGCGGAGACGGTGCTGTGGAGCAAGGCGGCGGGGATGCCCCCACGGCTGCAGCGGAAGGGGTGGGTGAGCCCCCACAGGGGCCTGCTACGGTGGAAGACGGTGAGGAGCCATCCAGGTTGGTGGTTTCCACAGAGGAGGAGGAGGCCGCCACTGAGGCGCACATGGGGCCTGGTGGGGGCATCCCTGCTGGTGCAAGTGGTGCAGTCCAGGGGCAGGAGGCAGCACAGGTCACCGTGGAGGGGCCTGTGCATGTCGCTGTCCCTGACCCTGTGGGTGCACCACCATGCACCAGCAGGGATGCCCCGTCCAAGGCCCGTCCGCAGGTAGAGGGGATGTCCATGTCATCTGACTCCCCTCCACCTGCGGATGAGGGGACCCCTGGCCGTATGGAGAAGGTCCTGATTGGGTTCGCGATGCGCACGGCTGTGATTCGTGATGCCGTGCATGCTTCCCAGGAGGAGCACGCACGTCATCACGAAGAGCACCGTGCCGACGTGGCCCAATTGGGATCGTCCATGTTCGGGGGTTTCCTGCATGTGTCGGCCAATCTGGCGGCCCTCTCCTCCTCTGTGGAGTCTATACGCCAGTCGTTCTCCTTGCCGTCTTCCGGCCCAGATGCCACCAGGGCCCCCTGTGGACCTGCCCTGACCAATGCAGCCAGCTCGGTGGGGATCCCATCCCTGCCACAGTCGAGAGTCAGAGGTCCAGCAGGGGTGGACACCACAGCAACTGTACCCCAGCAGATGGAGGATGAGCCGGCATCATCAGGCAGGGCACGTGCACGACGGCGTCGGTGGATTCCATCAGCCTGGATGCCGTCGTGCTGGCAGAGGCAGTGGCGTCGGAGGCAGCAGCGGAGTCAACGTGGGAGGCATCATGGCTCGGGGCCATCAACATCGGAGGGGCAGGCATCGGCCGGAGGGCAGGAGGACCCAGGACGGGAAGTGTCTTCCGTGTGGCAGCGGTTGGGCCAGCAGATAGGTGCGGAGCGGCGGCAGGCGGAAGAGGCACGGCTCACAATGGTCAGGGCGGAGAACTCCATGCGGAGGGCCCTGAGGCGGGCCGAGTGCCTCGAGGCAATCCGCAGGGGGTTGGAGGAGGAGACGGCGTCGTCCCTGCGGACCCTCGGGGCCATGGAACAGGACCGCCTCCGGGACATCGAACAGGAGTTCGATGATGCCCTGGCCCGGAACACCACGGAGTGAGCCGCTGGACTTGCCCGCCGCCTTTGTATATAGTTATATAGTTAGTGTTAGGTTTCCTTTATTTATATTCTTTATTTGGTTGCGATTGGACAATGCGCCACAATTTTGTATGTAGTTCAGTTTTTAGTTAGTTGTCATAGTTAGGTTTCATTTGGTTGGGCTCATGGATCCGGGATTATCTTGTAAATAGTTCTTCAATGGATTTTTCTATTTTTTGGATTTTTTTCATCGCCATGGAGCAATGGTTTTTGTTTATCATTTACACTTGGATTACTTTTCTGACTGTGACTTTGGACACCATTTTTTTGGATTGTGCTGTGTGTTTTTGATTTTTTTTTCTTCTTCTTTTGGTTGTTTTGCTTTGTGGTTTTTCTCATTTCATTTCCATTCAAGTTGATTTTAAATACATTTTTATTTTCATCCTTCAATGTGTCGTATCATCTCATTGCGTTCATGCATGTCATGTTGGGTGTTTTAACATTCACTTGCAGCCATTGTGTGTGACAGACATGTGTTCATTTGCATTATTTACATTGGGTGTGTAACATGTCATTGCCTTTGATATGTGGGTGGATGTGATAGTTGGTTGGGCCTTTTGGCAGGGGAGGATGGCCATTACGGACATGATTGGGGATTGGTGGGACCCAGGTGCAGGGGGGCATGGATGGGACATGGGTGGGGGCCTGGTGGTGGGTGCCCCTGCACTGCTGGGGGGTGGGGGTGCTGGGAGACATGGCTGGGGGCCTGGTGGAGGCTGCCCCTGGTGGCTGGGGGTGGAGGTGGTGGGAGACATGGGTGGGGGCCTGGTGGTGGGTGCCCCTGCACTTCTGGGGGGTGGGGGTGGTGGGAGACATGGGTGGGGGCCTGTGGAGGGTGCCCCTGGTGGCTGGGGGTGCAGGGGGACATGCGTTGGTGGGCAGTAGTGCAAGTTGACATGTGGGTTGGCTGGGGGGCATGGCCATGGTGGATGGGGTGCCTGCAGGACATGTGCAGGGTAGGCCCCTGTGGTGTGAGCCACCTGCAGGGGCCGTGGAGGGTGTAGAGGGAACCCCTGGGAGGACCCACACGTGTGGTGCTCCCCGCGCACCCCTGAAATACACGTACCCTGCGGAAATCGTGTGTGTAACTTCCCCTGCACCCTGAAATACACGTACCCTGCTGATATCGCGTGTGGAACTTCACGCGCACCCCGAAATACACGTACCCTGCTGATATCGCGTGTGGAACTTCACGGTCACCCCGAAATACACGTGCCCTGATGGAATCACGTGTGGAAATTCCCGCGCACCCCTGTAATACACGTACCCTGATGGAATCGCGTGTGGAAATTCCCGCGCACCCCTGAGATACGCGTACCCTGCTCGCACGGGCCCAATCGCGTGTGGAAATTCCCGCGCACCCCTGAAATACACGTACCCTGATGGAATCGCGTGTGGAACTTCCCGTGCACCCCAAAATACACGTACCCTGCTGATATCGCGTGTGGAACTTCACGTGCACCCCGAAATACACGTGCCCTGATGGAATCGCGTGTGGAAATTCCCCCGCACCCCTGTAATACACGTACCCTGATGGAATCGCGTGTGGAACTTCCCGCGCACCCCTGAGATACGCGTACCCTGCTCGCACGGGCCCAATCGCGTGTGGAAATTCCCGCGCACCCCTGAAATACATGTACCCTGATGGAATCGCGTGTGGAACTTCCTGCGCACCCCTGGAATACATGTACCCTGCTGATTTTGCGTGTGAAACTTCCCCCGCACCCTGAAATACACATACCCTGATGGAATTGCGTGTGGAACTTCCCACGCACCCCTGGAATACACGTACCCTGCTGAAATCGCATGTGTAACTTCCCCTGCACCCTGAAATACACGTACCCTGATGGAATCGCGTGAGGGACTTCCCGCGCACCCCAGTGATACACGTAGCTCGCTTGCTGTGCTGGTACAGGGTTAGTGCAGCCCTTTGCGCTGGATTGGGTATATTGATGGCTTTTCCCTGCGCGAGAGGCGTTCTTGGGGGCGTAACTGGCGCTGCTGCAGGGTCGCTGCGCCACTGTGCGCCACGGCTGGTTTTGGTGGCTGGAATCCATGAATACGCTGTGCGCGGAAATGGATTTTAGCGCACACGGCTGGCGCAGGGATTCGCACGCGCACACTGTGCGTCAGCCGCGTGCGCCACTTGTGCGCTGGATTCTATGAATTACCCCCTAAATGTCTGAAGATAGTGAAACTAATGGTAGACACTTCTCTTTATAACCAAATTAATAAGCATTACTTTATGTGCACTTAACATATTACATGGACGCGGTAGCGTCCATCTAGTTATGGTTAAATTGGTGTTTCCATAGGAAGAGCATTATTTGGGTGGCGTATAACTTCGCTCCCTCTGGACGAATCCTCACCAAACTTTGCAAAAAAAGTATATGGCCCACTTTGAATTTTTTTGCAAAGTTTGGAGAGGATTGGTCCAGGGGGGGCAAAGTTTCCCAAAACTTTTGTTTTTTCCCATAGACATAATGGGAAAAAGCTTTGCGCACGCCTACAGCCCAAACCGCTGGACGGATTTACACCAAATTTGCGGCAGGAGAGGGGGCTCGGTCCCGAATGCGTGCTTTTGTAAATTTGGTTTAAATCCGTCCAGTAGTGTTTTTTAAAATGACCAAAATGTAAGGCAAAAAAATTAGTGATATCTCCGTTCGCTCCGCGGACGGACTTCCCGGTTCGCTCCGCGGACAGTGCCCTGATTGGCCGAGCGGCTTGCGTGATGTCCGCGGACATGCAACGTATTTGCTGATTGGACGGCGTGGTGCGTGAAGCGCGTCAGATTTTCTGTGGCGCCCGCCATCTTGCATTCGCAGACGATCGCGGACAGCGCGGTGAAACTTGGATTAAAAATTGTATTTAGTGGAGTGTGTTGGTGTGTAAGAGTGTTTGGGGAGGGTGGGGGAGTCTGAGATAGGTTCAATGTTCTGTTTTTTTTATGTGCTAGACACTTTTGTTGTGTTCGATTTGTCGGTGGGGTGTTCTGAGGACGGAGTATGTGTCCGTTTTGTTCGCAAGCAAGCTAAAATTGAGCTAAGAACACTCGCGGTGTCCTTAAATGTTCGTACATAAATAAAATGGGGGTGTCCTGAGGATCCTGTCCGTATTGTACTGTGGCAAGTTGAATGTGTTCTAAGAACACTAGCGGTGTCCTGAAATGCTCTGATTACTTACCGGTAATCTTCATTACTCCTAGTCCTACTCTTCCTCGTCACAGTACTGACGACCCTCCTCACCCTCCCTGCGGGGAAGGTCCCATGCTCCGGCTTGGTAATATGAAACTGAGTGATGTGGATGTGGGGGAGGAGTTATAGGAATTTAAAGAAATAGAAGAAGGTCCTGTGTTGGAGGCAGGGGCCTCATGAAGTAAGTACTGGGACGAGGAAGAGTGGACGTGGAGGTAATCTTTGCAATTAAACAAAATGGGGGTGGTCTGAGAACGCTGTTCGTATTGTTCGTTTTCAGGTTGATAGTGTTGTAAGAACCCTCCTTATGTCCGTTGACATTACAATTTCCTATGGCCCTTACCTGACTTTTTGTCCACTAAACAAACGATAAATCAGGCTGCTGTGCGCCGACATTATGTGATAATCCTATCACTTGCCCCATCGACCTGGCTGACCTGCCTTTGCGACACTAAATCATATCTCCCGCCCCTAAGCCTGACATTATCAAAGCATTCATATTCCCCGTCTCTCTGCGTGACGTTACATGGTGCATAGCCAAATGCGCCCAGTCGTCTCCAGTCCTACGCGACTTTACACAGAACCCAGAAAACAACACACATCATCTCACAACACAGCACGCCACAATTCGGAATATGAAACTGTGATTTAAAAGCAAACAGCAAGATTGTACATTTCGTAAAGTACTTTTATTTGACATCAAATGTTTAGAGAATATTCAGCGATTTGCATTTGTCTTTGCTGTTGATCCCCAAAAGTTCATCTTGAGTCACGCGCTGTTCCTTTGCGGTACACAGGGTGTTGGTTTATGATAAAAGAAGCACTATGGTCGCACTGATAATCGGAAGGCTGTTCCAACAATGAGGCATTAGACCACCATAATGGTTGGTATGTTGCTTCTAGCCGCTAGTACCGCGTAAGGCCCAGTCGTCTCCAGTCCTACGCGACTTTATACAGAACCCGGAAAACAACACAGATCATCTCACAACACAGCGCGCCACAATTCGGAATATGAAACTGTGATTTAAAAGCAAACAGCAAGATTGTACATTTCGTAAAGTACTTTTATTTGACATCAAATGTTTAGAGAATATTCAGCGATTTGCATTTGTCTTTGCTGTCGATCCACAAAAGTTCATCTTGAGTCACGCGCTGTTCCTTTGCGGTACACAGGGTGTTGGTTTATGATAAAAGAAGCACTATGGTCGCACTGATAATCGGAAGGCTGTTCCAACAATGAGGCATTAGACCACCATAATGGTTGGTATGTTGCTTCTAGCCGCTAGTACCGCGTAAGGCCCAGTCGTCTCCAGTCCTACGCGACTTTATATAGAACCCGGAAAACAACACAGATCACCTCACAACACAGCGTGCCACAATTCGGAATATGAAACTGTGATTTAAAAGCAAACAGCAAGATTGTACATTTCGTTAAGTACTTTTATTTGACATCAAATGTTTAGAGAATATTCAGCGATTTGCATTTGTCTTTGCTGTCGATCCACAAAAGTTCATCTTGAGTCACGCGCTGTTCCTTTGCGGTACACAGGGTGTTGGTTTATGATAAAAGAAGCACTATGGTTGCACTGATAATCGGAAGGCTGTTCCAACAACGAGGCATTAGACCACCATAATGGTTGGTATGTTGCTTCTAGCCGCTAGTACCGCGTAAGGGCATATTGGTCCTTGGCGATTGTCCCATAAAATGGTGAGGGTCATGAAGTTGTTTAGAAGTAGCTGCACCTGGCAGTTGAAGAATCCGTCGGCCGGGGTCTGAAAATCGTGGCATTGACAGTAGGGAAGGATGTACCTGTTTTAAAAACATAAATTAGTCTCACGAGCTGATCTTCATTAAAAATATTCATTTTATTTATTAGGGCGTGAAACTATTTGCTAGCGAGGATAGTGCAACGGAGTATGTTAACTTATTCCCACTAACCCACCCTCTCTCCTCTGACTTTTTCAGAGCCATCTGAGTGCCATGGGACCACTTCGGCGGTGATAGTGCGCGGTACAAAACAATATGTCACATTGAACGAACAAGTACAACTTAACCGGCTTTAGCGCCACGCTATTGTTATTATATTCCGGTATAAAATAATCTAAAGGGTTACTTACAGTATATTGGCATTTTCCATTGTCTACGCGTAATGCAGTCCCTAAATACGACTCCGTCTGTGCCAACGATCTTTCTCATAGTGATATAATATATAAAAGTGGTTTAGTTTCAGAAATGTCATCCTTATTGTCTCCTACGTTTTTGCACCCCTCCTTCAAAAGAAGTATTTTGGCACGATCCCTGTCTGTCAAGGTCAAAAAACAATAGACCCTTATAGTGTGAGTCGTGGGCCACTCCGGCCCGCGAGCAAAAAATGGAAACAGCTGACCTTCACTGTGAACGAGCATAAATTCTTACTTTGCAACATTCTGTGTAAAGCCATCCCTGAGAAATTGCTTTTTACACTCCATCTTTGTATATTGTCTGTGTGCTAATGAAAAACGTTTGTTAAAGGGAGTTTATGGTAAACTTGCGCTTCTAAAAACCTATGAAATTCAGTAAAAAAACTTTGTTAACAGGACCTTATGGTTGAGTTGCGCTACTAAAAACCTATGAAATACAGTAAAAAAACGTTGTTAAAGGGACGTTATGGTTAAGTTGCGCAACTAAAAACCTATGAAATTCAGTGAAAAAACGTTGTTAAAGGGACGTTATGGTTAAGTTGTGCTACTAAAAACCTATGAAATGCAGTAAAAAAACTTTGTTAACGGGACGTTATGGTTAAGTTGCGCAACTAAAAACCTATGAAATTCAGTGAAAAAGCTTTGTTAAAGGGACATTATGGTTCCAAGTAAAACCGAAAAACCCCTGAAATTCGCCAGTTATGGTAAGCTAAGCAACCATAACTCGCGCCACCACCGTGCACTGCTAAGCCTAACACCCAGGACATCAAAGATGACATCACAAATGTCATTGATGACATCACTGATGACATCACATGTGCATTTACCTTTCATGAAAAGTCTGTACAAGGGATTCTTAGTGTAATGTTAATAAAAAAAGTGTCAAGGATTATTGGAATAAATATCAAGTGCTAATCAGTGCATTAAGCTATGCATTGATATAAATAGCAATCTATTATTAACTTCAATCCAGTATACTAAGGTACTCATGTAGAAACATAGGCATTGTGTGCAGCATACATGATGGAGGTGCAATAATCATTTCACTATTCAACATGGCAATCTTATGAAAACTGTTTTCATAGTACAGTTTTGCGTACAGTGAAACTTGTGATAAGTAGGTAATAAAACCCAGTTACTACATAATTGCATTATTATAGGCAAATCACAAAGAGACAATACCAGATACAAATATGAATATGTAAGAATAAGAATTGAAGTAAGAATAAGAAACAGGCAATAGTAGCAGAAAGTGTTCATAACCTAACTGATTACCTTTATGCAGAGAAATGATTGCTCTGTTTCAAAGCTGTTACTTACCCTATCCATATATATCACATGATGTGTCTGGATCCTAAGGAAAATAGTGTGAGTACAACATATAAAAATATGAGCATATACAGGGAAAGTACAGTAATAAAAAAAATCAAAACTATCAGAAAGTGCTGGTAACTCTACTGATAATTTTAATGCACAAAAAGGATTGCTGTCTTTCAAGGTTGTGTATTCCCCTATGTATATGTTTCATATGATATGAGTGGACCATAAGGGAATTATAGTAAAAACATACTTGAAGGATAAGTCTACAAATATAGTACATTTACAATTTTTAGTTCCTGACTGTTACTGAAGAAAATCATGTGGCCTAGATATGTCAGGAAAGGAAAAAAGGGGTTGTCAGACATGTGATGTCATCAGTGACATTTGTGATGTCATCTTTGATGTCCTGGGTGTTAGGCTTAGCAGTGCACGGTGGTGGTGCGAGTTATGGTTGCTTAGCTTACCATAACTGGCGAATTTCAGGGGTTTTTCGGTTTTACTTGGAACCATAACGTCCCTTTATCAAAGTTTTTTCACTGAATTTCATAGGTTTTTAGTTGCGCAACTTAACCATATCGTCCCGTTAACACATTTTTTTCACTGAATATATATATATATATGTAAATATTTTTTTTAACAGACCATACAAACAATGAAAACAATACTCAACAAGATACTTTACAACAAACTCTCCAGCGCATGGAAGAAAAAATGAAGAAGCTCACGACAAATTTCCACCTTTTGAAAGATTTTTGTGGATTACCATATAAAAGAGAAAATTAGATACTATTGTGCAACATGTACCTGTCCCCCCTCTCCATATCCCAGTCAATTATCCCCAAACCCTCTCCATGAACCAAAACGATTTTATGAGACTTCCATCCCTTCATCTTCTCCTGTCCATCCTATTGAAAACCCCAATTCCCCTGTGTGTGTGTCAGTTTCTGCTACCCCTTCTCTATCATAAATTGTACATATGTATAATACAATTAAAAATAAATGTTATGTATTTGTTAATTTAGTCCTTTGTGTTTGTTTTTTTAAAAAAAGTCAGTTTTGGTGTCCGCAGACAACACGGATGTTCTGAAATGTTCGTAAATAAACAAAATGGGGGTGTCCTGAGGACACTATACCTGTCCGTGCTCTTTGTGGGCAGGTTGAAACTGTTCTAAGAACACAGGTGGTGTCCTGAAATGTTTGTAAATAAACAAAATGGGGGTGTCGTGAGGACACTATACCTGTCCGTAGGCAGCTTGAAACTGTTCTAAGAACACATCAAGTGTCCTGGGATGTTCGAAATAAACAAAATGGGGGTGTCATGAGGACGCTATGCCTGTCTGTACTGTTCGTAGGCAAGTTGAAACTGTTCTAAGAACACAGGTGGTGTCCTGAAATGTTCATAAATAAACAAAATGGGGGTGTCCTGAGGACACTATACCTGTCCGTACTGTTCATAGGCAGGTTGAAACTGTTCTAAGAACACATCAAGTGTCATGGGATGGTCGTAAATAAACAAAATGGGGGTGTCCTGAGGACGCAATGCCTGTCCGTACTGTTCGTAGGCAAGTTGAAACTGTTCTAAGAACGCAGGCGGTGTCCTGAAATGTTCATAACTGAACAAAATGGGGGTGTCCTGAGGACGCTATGCCTGTCCGTATTGTTCGTAAGCAAGTTGAAATTGTTCTAAGAACACATCAAGTGTCCTGGGATGTTTGAAAATAAACAGAATTGGGGTGTTCTGAGGACGCTAGGCCTGTCTGTATTGTTTGTAGGCAAGTTGAAACTGTTATAAGAGCAAACGCCTGTCCGTAACTGTTCTTTTCACGTGTGTCGCACTTTAAATAGTTTCAGGACCCGAACACTGTCTGTAGAACACCAACGCACATGCGCAAAACAGTTTCAGTGCATTTGGTGTCCTGTGGACACCCGTTCCCTTTGCAGACATGTTCGTGATGCCATCATGTGACCTCGCCCACGCTGAGTGTGTGATCTGACTACAGACACTGTTTTTGTCCACAAACAATTTAAAACTACTTTTTCAGGCAATCCACATTTTTTTATAATAATAAATCACCATAGAACAAGTCCACACCAATAATCCAGATTTTGTACATACTTTCTGGGACTTTTCGAGCCTTTTTTTTGTGCTCGATCTGTCCGCGGACTGAGCGGGTATCCGCGGACCGGCACCAGCACCCCTATAAACGGCCACACCCCAGAACTCATTCTCATTGTGTTTCTAGCTACCTTACAGAACACAGTGCATTTTGCTGCGAACCTTCCAAATTTTCATCTGAAATCTGATGGCATCTATGGCTCCTCTACTGCCACCTGGTACTACATCTGCTTCAGCACCACCCCCATGCCCCCACCACCACCACCTCCCCAAGGGCCTGAAGAGGGGAACAGGAGTGAGGATGTAGAGGAGGATGAAGAGGATGAAGAGGATGAGGTAGTGGAAGTCCCTACTACCAGCACACGCCGTGACTCTTGGGTGTGGCGGTTATTTACCATTCATGGTAATGTACCCAAGGCGCGTGCGAACAAAGTCACCTGCAACGAGTACAAAATGGTGCTCAGTCACAGGAGACCTGGTTCGTACAGCTTTGGTACGACAACTATGAAGCGACACCTAAAGTCTTTCCACGGTGTGGCCATTCGCAAGGTTGTACCTTGCAAGGTGCGTAGTATGTTGTGTTCCTCTACTACATCCTCTGTTTCTGCTCCTCTCACCACAAGGGACACTCCTGTGGGAGAGCGCATCCCTCCAGCTGCCTCACAGGCCATTCATAATGCTGATGACCCTTACCTTTCGAGGGTCACAGTTGTGTGTATGTACTGTGACACAGTACTCTGCAGGGGGGAGAGACTTCGTAGTGCTTTCGAGACTATGGTCTCACAGCACGAGAAGACCTGCCCACTACCTAAGTAAGGCCCACCCTACATCTTCCTCTCTCCACCCGCCCTTTCTTATCCCTGTGGTTGGTGTACCCCCTTACCCTCCTTTCCCCTCCTCTCCTAGTGTGTCGTGTGTAAAAAACCCCAAAAAATATAAAACAACAAAAAAAAGGCTCTTTTCAGAGCCGCCTTTCACAGTTTAAGAATAGAATGGAAAATAAATGGAGCAGGGCCTTGTGTATTTTTTAGAAGTCCGCGGACAGTTTGCGGACATCCAAAATTTTGGGGTGCTGCCCCATCATAACCATTGCACTTTTCTCTGGGAGAAATTGTTGACTCTGAAAAGAGCCTTTTGGTGGTGTTTGAAAAACTTGAAATGGTTAACACCTACTACAAAATGGATGGCTGTAATTCCAAAAAAGGTTGCAATGCATTTTGTACATTTCTCAGAAAAATCTGATTGCCAGCATAAGTAAGATGGACTCCATGTGCTACGAAACATAATATTTTCATTGTGAAAAGAGGACATGCCAACATCTCTTAGAAAGGCCTTATTGACATTGCACCTCGCTTTCTCCATTTGTGGACCAAATGAAGAAGAACTCAGCCACGTTTGTCTCTGCGCAATCTGAGAAAAAATTACTTGAGAATTTGGAAACATATCCATGACCTTCCCAAGTCCTTCTTTCATTGCAAATTGCAAAGAAATTCCAGACACGTCCTAAACTATTACCTCCACAATGAATTATCATTATGTCTGGATTATGCTCTGTCTCCAAAGTAGCACAGAGAGGTAGCAAGTCCAACCACTTCATTCCACGTACTCTACTACTACTACGTGTGGGAATCCAAGATCTACAGCTACTCCACAGCTTTCTGCATGCACCTTCAACCAATGTATCCACAAGTCTCCCAAAATCCAAACAATCTGTTTTCTAAAACACACAGCCATAGCTATCTGTTCTTCTCTCAATAAAAAGACTAGCTGACAAACTCTCTCCTGGCACAACACACCCACTAAACTTTACTGACCAATCCCTTGCTCTGCTCATTCTCATTTGCATGCCTCCCCACCCCAAAATCCCCGTATGTAACACGCGATGTCTGCGGACTACCACCATGTCTGCGGACATATCGTAACATTGTCAGCCCTTCTACCATTTCCACTTCACTCTCTGTGCCATTCCCTCATTGGATATAGCTAAGCAGTCACATGACCATCCACCAATCACATCGAAGACCTCTACCTCTAACTCCAACATCATAGATCAGAACTTCAAATGTACTGTTAATCACTCTGAGTACAAGTGTCGTATCATTGGAAAGCACCTACTACAAATACTGTACAAGTCTCCAAGATTTCTACTTGCAGCTGCATGCATATCCATATGCATGAACACAAACTACAGGTATGCATATTTTCTGTATAGTACATGTACAATTCTTATAAATTCATATAAACAGATTAACTGACTTTTAACTTGTATAACCTATAAAATAAACTTACTGTCATTTTTCCCATCTGCTATAATCAACTGTCACTTCCAAACCTATCTGTTATTTAATTTCTTTTTACACACACATTTGCAAAGCATGTTGAACTAACATATTTAAAGTAAAATATAAAGACTGCACATAGTCAAACAAAATTGCATGCACACACTATGTTCAGATATCAAACAAGAATACATGTACAAAAACATCAAAATCAAAGTCTAAATTAACATCAGTGCTATAAACACACAAAATTACTGATTTGTTTCCTTTACAATTGCAGTGAAGAGCACTCTCCTGAAAAGCAGCAGCAGAATTTGAAGTACAAACAACAACTCAGAAGAAACCTGCTCATTCCAAAAAAAAAGTAAGTTAAATAACACCATAATATTTTTACTATTACTCAAACACACTGTGGGGTTCATTCATTCTATTTCTGTGCCTAAAAACAGAGATTGTGCACCATTCTGTCCACAAATCCCCATTTGTTAAACAGGGATTTACAGGCAGAATGGCGCACAAATCCCCATTTTTCAGCGCACAAATGACATAACTCGGCCCCTAGAATTTTATTATTATAGAACAAACAACTGTTTTAATTCTATACCATTAGATTTACTATTTGTGCTTCTCCTCACCACTAGCTTACTTTCTACTGTCATCTGAACCCCAGTTTAGTAGCACATACATTCAAGAATACCCATCCCAACTAGTTGTAGTTACCCAATGCACAATCACACACCATCACATACATCTTTATCATCATACTCAGACACTCATGCACACAGCACACATACATTGCAGAACACCCCAACCCATACCTTCTTCATTTTTTTCAACAGACCCTAAAGAATGCCTACCAAAAATCAAGTCCATAGAAAGCAATGCAGAAGTAGAGCAAATGAAAATAGTAGTGTCCAAAATAGGCATCCATCTCTAGCAGAATTTGTACAAAAAGTTCAAACAAAACAGGTAATACAGTCATTTAGCAAAACAAAACAAGCTTCAAGTACAGAATCTTCGCCTCCTCTATCAAAATGTAAAACGAAACAGAAAACGATTAACAAGAATTCAGCTAACACTACTTTTAAAACTGTTCCTATAAATCTTGATATAGTGCCAAGTAAGCATACCAAAAAAAGTATTTTAGCAAAAACATTCTGCCACAGAGTCCTTCAAAATCTTATAAAAACAGGAGAAAAATCATGCACAGCCCTTAAAACCTACCGTAGGAAATTAATCTTAGAAGCTTTGATAGACAGTGCAATCCTTCTCAACAGAAAGTTATTTATTTTAGTGTTAAACAAAATGAAACCACTAACAAAACTAATGACTACATTACATAAAAGACTTCTCAATAAACGAAATGTCAACAAAAATAACCTCTTAAATATCTGTGGAGGTGAGTGGAGTCACACCACAAGCACAGAACCATATTTTAATGAAGAAGCATACAAACAAAAGAAAACAAATACAATTGCCATACATAGCAGTGGACGAGGTTATGAAAAAGTTAATAATACCATAATGGAACAAGAAATACTGCTTACAAAAATATCCCCAGAAAACTTAGAAGTACCTCTCAATTCAACTGAACCAGAACATCTAGTATACAAATGGCCATGCACGTCAATGTGTAACATTCCCAAAAAATCTTTCAAGTCATTAAGCCAATTCCTCAATCAGTATGTGAAAGGCAAAGACAAAATCAAAATTAAACTACTGCAAAATATGGATACCTGTCCAGTGCGCAAGTACACAGGACTACAAGGACATTCATTGGCCTGCATTTCAGGGCCTATTTTCAAAACCACCTTCCATCATATCAAAATGATATCAACACATCATTCAACTATAAGAAATCTAGTCTATAAACTGTACTATGCTAAAATTCCTGCTTTAGCACTAGCCAATTTAAATAACATTCTTCTACAAGGTACAGCAAAAGACCTACTTGAAGAAATCGACTATATCTAGAAAAAATATTTTGGAAGTGAAAGCCACTTACAAAATGCAATAGCTTTACAACAAATTAGCAACAATTCTAGGCATGGCACACATACAAAAAAGAAATACTGAAATTTAAAAGTCCATCTGCTGAAGTACCAAACCATGTGTGTGTATGTTGCCGCAGAACTTTTTTTATAAAAGTAACACAAAAACTGTAGATCTAACATACAAAATAGAAGACAATGAAGATTCTGAATGGTTTGAATTAGCTCTCTACCTCATAGCAGAAAACAAATACGAAATAACTGACCCCTTAATACTTTGCAGTTACTGCACTATAAAACTTGACAACAACCAAACTCCTTCACGTGCTATCACAAATGATTTGGAATTATTCCCACTGCCAAAACCCCTAAAATAACCCAATTTATATGAGGGCATCATAATTCAAACAGTGCACCCCTTTCAAGCAATAATACGCCTTCAACCAAAAGCAGCAAAATTACCTCCCTCTGAATTGGTGAAAGGCATTTGTGGCAAAGTAGTGTATTTACCATTAGATCTAATACAAAATGTGCACACTCTAAGAATGCAAGGTCCAATGGAGCAATCTTTAAATATCTTAGTAAATGGTGTACCTAGAAAAGACAAAATAATTTGGCAACAACTGCTAGACTTACATAAAGTTAGACAAGCCTTGCAATATCTAAAAGACAATAATGAACACTACAAAGAAATTAATATTGAAGAAAACTTGAAGGAAACCACTAAAATAATTCAAGTGTCACCAGAAACTGGTCAATTTGAGCTTCTAGATCCTGCTACAGTATCCAATACGTTAGACCATCATACAATTCATCAATTGCACTCTAATACACCGTAGAAGATGCACTAGAAATGTACCAACTGCGACAAACAAAAGGATCACCAATCAGCATATGAGAAAAAAGTATAGAAGCACGTGCTTTTCCTCTACTCTTTCCTGCTGGCAAAGGAGGAAGGTACAATGATAGACCTATTCAAATAACAGCATCAGAATACCGCTCGTTACGGATGTATTCTGAAGATCCCAGATTTAGACAAAATGTGGAATACATATTCCACCTACTCTATGAAAGTGAGCTAGTAACTCTATGTTACGGAGTTGCACACACATTAAAATCAGGAACCCACTTTCAAAATATGTCAGCTACACAATTATTACAAAAAGTGCAAGAAAAAGATGAGGTTTTACAATCAAGTATTACAAATCTATTAGCAAACATGCATGGTACTAAAGAGTACTGGTTCTGACGTCATGGAGATGTACGTTGTATGATAAGAAACCTTGGCCCACCCACTTCGTTTGTTACATTAAGTTGTGCAGAATATGCATGGGAAGATTTACATGATTTCCTACGCATATCAAACAAAAACAAAACAAACATAGATATACTAACATCTGGAGAACTTTGTTCTCTAGATCCCATTAATGTTTCAAGATATTTTCATCATCGCTTCATTGCTATGCTACACTTTATTTGTAATAAAACTTCCTCCCCTCGGAGAAGTGCAACACTTCTTTTGGAGAAAAGAATACCAAGCCAGAGGAGCACCACATATCCACATGCTTTTATGGATTAAAGATGCTCCTAAATTTTGTCAAGACAATGATGCCACTGTGTTAAAGTTTATCGAAAAATATGTCACTTGTGAAATTCCATCGGAAGCAACAAATAGTGATCTTCATGCACAAATTTTACAATTTCTAAGACACAAATGTGGCAAATATTGTCGTCGCAATTAAAATAACAAAGGGAAATACCACACCAAATGCCGCTTTGGTTTCCCTAGAGTAGTTACGAAAACAGGTCAAGTGAACAACTTCATGTCTTCAGTTAGACATAGTGTTAAAGGTAAATCACCTAAAAATACATATTACATAAAAAGAACAGAAGAAGAAAAATATATCAATGATTACAATGCAATAATTGCCCTCTTATGGAATGCAAACATAGATGTGCATACATTGGAGACAATTCCTCTGCAGTTGCACGATATGTTACAGCATACTTAACCAAAGCAGAAAAAACAGAGCTTCAAGACCTCTGGAATGACCTGTCATCAGACAAAACACTATCTCAGAAATTATACAGCTTGGGCATAAAAATGCTCTCCCATAGAGAATGTGGCTCCTATGAAGCAGCAGATTGTTTAACCGGTACTGCTTTGTATGGAAAATCTGAAAATATAGTATGGCTAAGTCTTGGTCCTGCTAAATCTAGAAAAAGAGTTCTGACATCATACGACGACATAAAAAAACAATAGCTAAAAATGATCCCAACAGCCAAGACATTTTGAAAAACAATTTGCTGAACACATACTACCCAAACAGAAGTACCACTTTGGAAACCATGTGTCTATACCACGTAGCCTAAAACTTCACATACAAAAATAATATAAAACCCCATGAAAAAAAAGGTAGATACAGAGTGACAAATTGTGAAGGAAGCTTAGTAAAACTCACCAAACCAATTTAATTAATCATATCAAATTGTCATTAAAGACTCCTCAACATAAAGAACTATATTACATGTCCCTGCTACAACTCTTTAAACCATGGAGAAAAGAAGAAGAAATACTAGATAACTATGGCGCCTACGAAGATGCTTTCAAAGCAAATGAAAGCACTATAACTGATGTAAACTTTACACAATACAAAACAATGTTGCACAATGAACAGCAACACGAAGAAGAGCTCCAGGCCCAACTAGATAAGGACACTCCTGACAGTAGTCAACCTTCTGTAACAGGAAGCCAAGAATCACTGGGCCAGCCACTTATAGCAAAATAGGCAGAATTAGCTATGACGGAAGTAGAAAACACCATGTGTCAGTATGAAGATAAAGAAGACTTAACTATACTAGAATCAAAACTAAACAATGAACAGTGTAGCATTTTTCAAGAAGTAACAAAAGAAATAGCACATGGTGTACAACATGAAAATAAAGAATGCACCTGCCAAAATTACAAACCTATACTACTGTACGTCAGTGGTGAAGATGGTTCTGGCAAAACAATCTTAATCAAAATCCTCAACAAATTCCTTCAACAATTGACAAACAACAAACTGTCAGCTGTTGTCACTGCCCCCACAGGTTTAGCTGCCTACAACATAGGCAGTGTCACTTTACACCGATTACTGCTCCTGCCAGTAGAACACCAAAACAAATTAGACTATTACAAACTTTCGACTGACGCTGCAATGGAACTACGCAGAGTGTTAAAGCAAATGAAAATGCTACCAATAGATGAAGTGAGCATGGTCTCCAACCTAATGTTGGCTTTGATTCACCTCAGATTACAAGAAGTACTCAAAACAAACTACAAAGAGCTCTTTGGAGGAAGACACATTATTGTTTTCGGAGATCTTCTTCAATTGACACCAGTGAAAGGTGAGCCTATTTTTAAAACCTTAGGACACAAACTCTGCCGTAAAACTGTTGGCAGCATAGGAAATATCAACCTTTGGCAACTTTTCCAATACAGAGAATTAACAGAAAATATGCGGCAATCTGCAGATCTCACTTATGCCAACATCTTTAAAAGTATTAGAGTTGGTATACTATCTCAAGAAGCACAAGCAATATTGAAAACCCGGCACGTTCATGCACTTTATGGCAATAATACATGTGCTATGGATGTTATGGAACAATTAGTGCACAAAAATGTCAATTGTTTGGCCTTAATGCCAACTCTTGCAAGCTGTTTCACATTCAATGAAACAATGTTAAAAAAAGAAATGCAACCAATAATTGAAATTAGCGCCACAGACAAACTAGACGTACATGGTATGACACTACCCATTTGTGAGCAAGCCACAACAAGACTAAATAGTTTAGAAAATTCAATCTCCAACACAGCTGGATTGGAAAAAATATTAAAATTATCCTTAAATTGTAGAGTAATGCTTAAACGCAACCTTGACGTGGACCAAAGACTAGTTAATGGAGCACTGGATACAGTTGTTGGCTTTCAAACATACCCACGTGACAACAACATTCAGTTTGTCAATATTCTCTTTAACAAACTTTCAGAAGTGAAAAGGATAGGATGCTCAACAGCTCGATTCCTTCTCATTAAGACATGTATGTACGCAGAGAACAATTTTCTCTAACTCTTGCATACGCAGTCACTATTCATAAATCACAAGGTCTTACCCTAGACAAAGCATTGATAGATATTGGTAACACAGTCTTTAAAGAAGGCATGAGCTACGTGGCACTATCATGCTTACGTACACTTGACGGTTTATTTCTAATCAACTTTGATGCAAGTAAAGTAAACACTGATATTCTTTGCATTTTGGAATACAATAGACTTCGTTCACTATACACCCCCCATCTAAAAACATATCCTGTTCCACAAAAAGTAAAACGTTGTAAAAGAAAACTAAATCAAACAGAAATGCAACAGGATGTCACTGCAAATCCTCCAAAGAGAGTAAAAGAAACTAATACTTCATTAAGTACCACAAGCAAAAAAGAACCTATTAGGGAAAGTAAACCAGGTACTTCTTCAAAGAAGGAAGACAAACTCCAAAAAAAGCACTCAGATTCAGAACTATCTGTTTCATTTAAACTTTCAAATATAACTGGTGTAAGTTTCCACACAAATGTAGCAATGAATATTCTATTTCAATTACCACCAATTGTTGACAACATTTACTTACACAGTACAGACCAGTTATGTTTGCAAATGTTAGTACTTCATAGAAACGCAACAAACAATCCTGACAACACGTATAGTGTTCATGGATTAAGACAAGAATTGGACTACTGTACTGGAATGGTGAAATTCACTATAAACTCGCAGGAAGATCCACAAGAATTTTGTATGTACCAACTACAAGTACTGGAAAACAAAAACATACCTATAAATGAAATCTTCCAGATTTCATACATGTGGAAACATACATGCACTCTCTGCAACAATGTGACACAAGAACAAATCCCTAATGAGCGCCTCGTATATGTATCCATACCTAATTGTGAATCCGTTCCATTTCAGCAACTTATACAAAATGCAAACCATGGTAGATTATGTACTACCTGCAATTCGGATAATCGCTCCACCTTACTAATACAAACACATAGTAAATACGTGATACTAATGCTTCTACGTTACAATGCAAATGGTACCAAAAACAACTGCAAGCTGACTGGATTCACACATGGTCAAGTATCACTTGGTAAGAAAACCTTCACAACAATAGGTATAATCTACCACGCAGGAGCCACAATCAATGCAGGTCACTATACTGCATATATAAAAAAATGTGGATGGTTCGGATGTAATGATAGTACCATTACTCTAAAGCAGAGATTACCAGCAAATCTTACAAACGCTTATTTAATCTTCTTAAAACCACAATTTATTAACTAATCTGTACTTAAACATTAACAAAACTTCTATTAAAAAACTATAAACTGTTAGAATAAGCCAACAGCTATCTAACTGCCCCAAGATTCTACAACAACTAAACAGATAAATGAATACCACTAAATTATATCAAACAATAAACAGTTAGAATACGCCAACTGGTATCTAACTGCCCCAAGATTTTCAATAACCAAACAGATAAATCAATACCACTACATTATAACAAAAAATAGATAGTTAGAATACGCCAACTGGTATCTAACTACCCCAAGATTTTACAATATCCAAACAGATAAATCAATACCACTTCATTATAACAAAAAATAGACATTTAGAATATGCCAACAGGTATCTATCTAACTGCTCCAAACATCTGCAACAAGCCAACATATAGAACATTAGCCAGAAACAACAAGTGAACACTGAAAACAAACAAACAAATAGACTGTAGAATAACAAAAAAAGTTTTTTTTTAATCCAACATGGATTTTTTTTTCCACAGACCCAATGATTTTAGCAACAAACACAGAAACTGAACAAATTGCACAGTACAATGGTTTGTAATCTACTAAATATGAGGGTAAAAAAAAATGTTGATTATTCAATGTTATAAGTCGCTACAAAATACCAATACTAACATGATCTTTTCTTTTTATCACAGAAATTAACAAGGAATATGTGTACTCCAGTTACTAAACCAAACAGTAAGCATATTATAATAAGTACAACCATCGTAGCAAATCACACCCATACTGACTTATAACTTCAGTGCTTATAAATTTGGTATTGGCCATGCACCCAAGACTCTAGGCCCTGGCCACAACCACCGCAGCATGTCACACCAATAGTAGCTTATAACTTCGGTGCTTATAAATTTGGTCTTGTCCATGCACCCAAGACTCTATGCCCTGGCCACAACCACCGCAGCATATCACACCCATAGATCACACCCATAGAGTCAAACATTTTAACTATGCCATATGGGCACTTTTAATGTCCGCGAACATTATGAGTGTTCTTAGAACAGTTTCAACTTGCCTACGAACAGTACGGACAGGTATAGCGTCCTCAGGACGCCCCCATTTTGTTTATTTACGAACATCCCAGGACACTTGATGTGTTCTTAGAACAATTTGAACTTGCCTACGAACAATACGGACAGGCATAGCGTCCTCAGCACACCCCCATTTTGTTTATTGACGAACATCCCAGAACACTTGATGTGTTTTTAGAACAGTTTCAACTTGCCTACGAACAGTACAGACAAGTATAGCGACCTCAGGACACCCCCATTTTGTTTATTTATGAACATTTCAGGACACCGCGTGTGTTCTTAGAACAGTTTCAACTTGCCTGCAAACAATACAGACAAGCATAGCGTCCTCAGGACACACCCATTTTGTTTATTTATGAACATTTCAAGACACCGCGTGTGTTCTTAGGACAGTTTCAGCTTGCTTGCGAACAATACAGACAGGTCTAGCATCCTCAGAACACCCCCATTTTGTTTATTTACGAACATCCCAGGACACTTGATGTGTTCTTAGAACAATTTCAACTTGCTTACGAACAGTATGGACAGGTATAGCGTCCTCAGAACACCCCCATTTTGTTTATTTATGAACATCCCAGGACACATGTTCTTAGAACAATTTCAACTTGCCTACGAACAACACAGACAGCGTCCTCAGGACACCCCCATTTCGTATATTTACGAACATTTCAGGGCACCGCCTGTATTCTTAGAACAGTTTCAACTTGCCTGCGAACAATACAGACAGGCATAGCGTCCTCAGGACACACCCATTTCGTTTATTTATGAACATTTCAGGACACCACTTGTGTTCTTAGGACAGTTTCAGCTTGCTTGCGAACAATACGGACAGGTCTACCGTCCTCAGAGCACCCCCATTTCATTTATTTACGAACATCCTAGGACACATGATGTGTTCTTAGAACAATTTCAACTTGCCTACGAACAATATGGACAGGCATAGCGTCCTCAGGACACCCCTATTTTGTTTATTGACAAACATCCCAGGACACTTGATGTGTTCTTAGAACAGTTTCAACTTGCCTACGAACAGTACGAACAGGTATAGCGTCCTCAGGACACCCCCATTTTGTTTATTTACGAACATTTCTAAACACCCGTGTTGTCTGCGGTCAGAATGAACACAAGAGGGGTGCATGCCACCTAAATAAATACAACATTTAACCCATCTCTTACTCCCCCACCCTCCCCAAACAGTATTACACGCCAACACACTTTACTAAATAGTATTTTTCACCAAGTTTCACCGCGCTGTTCGCGAATGTTCACGAATCCAAGATGACGGGCATTTTCAAAAATCTGATGCACTTCACGCTCTTCACCATCCAATCACTGAACACGTTGCATGTCCGCAGACATGACGCAAGCCGATTAGCCAATCAGGACACTGTCCGCAGAGTAAACAGGCAAGTGTGTCCGCGGACCGAACATAGATATGCCTATTTTTTTGTGACCTATTTTTTGGTCATTTTTAAAAAAACTACTGGACGGATTTTCACCAAATTTGCAAAAGCATGCTTTCGGGACCAAGCCGCTGCTCTTGGTCCAAGTTTGGTGAAAATCCGTCCAGCGGTTTGGGCTGTAGGCATGAGCAAAGTTCTTTCCCCATTCCGTCTATGGGATAAAAATAAGTTTTGGGACCCCCGTATAACTTTGCCCCCCCTGGACCAAACCTCACCAAACATTGCAAAAAAATTCAGAGTGATTCATGTACTTTTTTTGTAAAGTTTAGTGAGAATTCGTCCAGGGAGATCAGAGTTATAAGCCACCCAAAAAGGGCTCTTCCTATGGAAACAGCATAACTACACAGCCACTACCGTGGTTCTGTAATATATCTATATATATATATATATATATATATATATATATATATATATATATATATATATATATATACATATATAGATATATATATATATATATACATATATAGATATATATATATTACACTGCCCGTGGTAGCAGCCATCTAGTTATGGTTAAGTTGCTAAACCCATAGGAAGACCACATTTTGGGCGGCTTATAACTTCTCTCCCCGTGGACGAATCCTCACCAGACTTTGCAAAAAGAGTACATGGGCCGCTCTGGATTTTTTTGCACAGATTGGTGATGTTTCGTCCATGGGGGGGCAAAGTTATAGGGGGGTACCAACATTTCTTTTTTTTCCATAGACTGAATGGAGAAAAACTTTGCTCACGCCTACAGCCCAAACCGCTAGATGGATTTTCACCAAATTTGCAGCAGGAGCGGCAGCTTGGTCACAAAAATAAATTTGGTGGAAATCCATCCAGTAGTTATTTTTAAAATGACCAAAAAGTAGGTCCAAAAATATTTGTGATATCTGGGTCCGGTGCGCGGTTTCATTTCCCTGTTCGGTCCGCGGACCGGACTCTTATTGACTTAGAAGGCAATGTGCTGTCCGTGGACATCGGACGCACCAACTGATTGGATGGTGAAAAGCGTGAAGTGCGTCAGATTTTTGGGAACGCCCATCATCTTGGATTCACAGACTTTGGCCACTGTCCGCGGACATCGCGGTAAAATCATATAAAAAAACACAACATTGCACTTGTCAAACTTATCAAATAATCTCTGGGGAGGTGAGGGGTGATGAGGATGGGTGATGAGGATGGGATGGGATATGGCAGCAAGATGCAAAAAAACAGGTGTTTGAAAAGCAGTTCTTGGATGGCTTCTAACTTTGGCACCACTTAATGAAACTGCATGATATTTTGCAATTACATTCCTGACCTGATTCTGAATGAGTTGTAAAGGCGTATAAATGAGGTGCCATTTGACGAATCTACACTTAATTTGGCAAACTGATAATAGATCTAGATATGAATGTTTTTGTGAAGTTTGTTGTGATTTTGTCAAGAGGTGGCAAAAGTAGAGGGGGCCTCCAAAAATATTTTAAAGGCTTATAAATGTGGTGCCATTTGACAAATCTACACAAAGGTTTGCAAAAAGATTATAGATCTAAATATTAATGTTTTCGTAAAGTCTGAATGGATTTTGTCAAGTGGGGGCTAGGTTATATGACAATTGTATGTGCACGCATTAGAAACTTTTGACAAAAATAAAACATGGGTGGATTTCCAGCAAACTTGTCTAAGGAGCATTGGCAAGAACCTGAAAGCATGGTTTTGCAAATGTGCCTGTGTTTTATTTTTTGACAAGTGTCAGAATGTAGGTACAACAAATAGTGATATACCTTTGGTGACTAAGGTGTAGCCTGTGGCCATGGGCAGTGGGCAGTTTGTCCGGGTCGTGGAATAAGGTCATGATTCGGACAATCTGGCTACTGGCCATGACCACGAGGGACAACACATGGGGTTAAAGTGGCCATGTCCACCTGGGACTGGCTTTGTGGTAAAGTTATTTGAAATTGGGATAGGTTTGAAAGTGAAGAAAAATGTGCTTGTGGTAATATGGTCATAGGGTTCTCTTTTTTCGCCTTCTGCAGGCTCCCATTGAAGCGAAGAGGGGCCCTGTTTGGAACTCCGCTTTCCCTTTCCATGGTGGCAATCTTGGAAAAGGATTTTCCGGCCTACACCCGGACGCCGCAGGTGTCCGGGTGTAGGAATAAAATCCTTTTTTTAGCACCCCCGGTTCCCGCTTTGGGAACCTAGTGTGCTAATAGCCTTCATTCCCCATTACAGGGCTGGAATGGGGGGATAATGGTCCGGAGATCTCATTATCCACCCTCGCTTCGCTTGGGCTGATAACTTGGGCTGCCGGGCCGGTATCCACCGTTCCAGTCCCTATGGAGGGGCAGGTGGACAGGGGAAAATGTTGAGCGTGTGTAATTTCTAAGGTAGGGGGCAGTGTTTCTCATGCTCCTTGATTACAGCATTGGTGGTGGTTCTTGGGGAGGAGGGATGGCATTAGCTGATGCCATTTTAAGATAAAAAGCAGTTTTGCTAAAAGTATGTACTGTGTACTAGATTGTTAATGGATAATGAGTAGGAATAGGTGTAGGAGCTGTGCAAGGGAAATGTTGAAGTTGAAAGTTCCTAGATTAGTAGAAAATGCAGTTCTGAACTGTTGGCAAAGTATGGATCTTATCGTGAAGTGCAGACAGGTTCTTGGACAATGCCAGGACCATCTAAGCTGAACATAGATGAGAATTTTAAGATAGGAAGTATTGGAGATAGAAACAATAAAGCTTATCAAGAGATGAGGACAAAAAATGAGTCAAGAAGTAAAGGAAAGGAAGATCGACTCAATGGTGCTGAGTCACGAGGCAAGGAAGAAAGCCTGTTTAGTCTCAAGCCTAGGGCCTTGTCTTTGGACAGGCTAACGTTAAACAGTGAAGAGAAAGATGAAAGTCACACTAGCTGGGGACAAGACATGTCAGACAAAGAAAAAGAAACCTCCTGTGGGGAAGAGGGAGAAAGTGCATGTGGTCCTGAGGTATGTCTGCAAACAGATAAGGAAGTAAAATGGTCAGATATAGACCAACCTAAAGATAGGATACCAGAACCTATGGCATACCCAGAGCCAGCTAAAGGGCGATCACACACCGAGAGAGGAGAATCACCACCATGTGTGAGCAGGTTGAGGTCATTTTCAGGTAGAAGGCAAACGGGAACCATCGTTCCCACTATGAGTAGGCAGATGATGGGAGCGGAATGCGGATTTGGGTTTACGCAATTCCCCCTACTAGAGAAAGGAGGGGCCAGACCGCAGTATATTTCTTGGCCCCAAATGGACAAGGACAATTTAAGATGCAAACTCCCCAGTTTAACGGTGGGTGCGGGGAAATTGATTTGAGAAAAGATGACAGGAAGAAACACATTAGGTATAGGATACATTAAAGGTCTCCTAGCAGCCATTCTCAGGGAAAGAGCTGATGATATATGGACGAGAGCAGGATATTCAAGTGTTACAGAACACAATGCAGTTCATGATGGAGCGCCATTTAATAATTGTATGGTGGCTGTCTGGAAAGCGCTTAGAATACAGTATCCTGAAACATCAGATATGGGTGTAATTATGGCACATAAGAGGCAAGAAAATTAAGATCCACTTGCTTATATTCAAAATATTCAGGAACAATGGACTTTGGAAACTCGAGAGCCTTGGGGGAAATCTGTGCCAGCATTTTACCACATTTTATGTCATGGGTTGCCAGAACAAGTACAGAGACAGCTCAGGAAACTAGTGGGGATGGAAGCGATTCATGGGCAGAGATACAGCTGCAAGAGAAAAATATTGTGCATCATTGCTGATTGCTGCAAGAGAAAACTAAAAAGCAGGAGAATGCTAGGAAACTTGAGGATGCTAAGTTGCTCCAGAAGAAATTATCAAAGTACGCTCTATAGGGAGCAGTACTGACAAGCGGAGTGGGGCTTCGAACACAGTAAGTAGCGGGTGTGCAACAGGCGAATAATCAATGCCAGTTGAATCAAGGAGGAAATGGGCTTATGCCAAGAGGGATAGATACAGGCTTTAGAGGAAGAGGTAGTTTTCAGAATAATAAGGTTGGTTTTCAAAATAAACAAGGTGGGTTTCAGAACATACAGAGTGATAAACAAAATATGCAGGGAGGGCATTTAAGGAGATTCCCTCCTATATGTTGGACATGTGGCATGACAGGGCCTATTGCGCGAACATGTGGGAGCCAAGGGTATGTACAGAATGGGCAGTTCTCAAGACGGAGACAGCTTATTCTCCAGCATATAGCCCATATGGAAGGAATGGGTTTGCCCAAGATCAGACAGTGTATCAAGCCCAAGTGCCGCAAACACAACAGGCTTTACAACCACAGCAAGCACCATTGAATCCACTGCAAGGGAAATTGCAGCATGCACCCATGGAGATACGGCAGAGTGCAAACACAGGACAGTTATTGACTGCTAGAGTAGGGGCTGTCACTATTGCGGGAGGAAGTCCGTTCACTGGCATGGAAATAAGCATCTACCCACAATAGGACAGCTCACAGGGTGATTTGATGTGTTCAGTACTATTTCCTTCACTGATTAGGGAATAGTGTTTTCCACTCCAGGGATACATTATTTAAACATGGGTGAATTTATTATGGCGTTTACTGGGCAGATAGCTCTGCAAGGAGTGCTGTTAGAGCCAGAAGCTTTTCTTCATGGGGTACGTAGTTTGTTAACATGGTTACCTGGCTTAGTAGGAAAGATTATGAGAATATCTGATGAATTTTTGCTCAGGCCACATATACCTATGGATGAAGAGGGGGACAGGTTTTTCCCTTACAGTTGCAGACAACTATAGTACGAGGGGAATTAGCTATGCCTGAAGGATTTGATGACGAGGGCAGGCTATGGAGAATGGTTATTGCCATTGGAGAAGGGTATAGATTGACTGACGTCACAGATGAAGATATGTTTTGGGATGACCCATCAGATGATGAAGTAGTATTCGAAATGAGTATTACATATTGGGTCAGAATAGAGAGACAGGAGATCCCACAGCAAATGGTGATTGTGCGGCAATGCTCTGCATTTTTCAATGAGGACATGGAAAAGGTACCAACCTCTTTATGGACTACATCGACTATGATGGTACAAGGCATTTTGTAGACGTCAGAGTCACTGTGTAATACCGCAATGTATCCTGTGATAAAATCTAAGGGGGGGTTGTGGCATTTAATTCAGGACATGAGGCTGCTTAACCAGATTGTAGAGGCAGAGTTTACTTTAGTTTCGAATCCTGCAACAATTTTATGTAGTATTCCTACAGAGGTGCGATATTTCAAGTGATTGACTTGAATAATTCATTTTTCTCAATCCTGTTGCATAAGGACTCTCAAGACCTTATGTCATTTACCTTCCGCCAGACTAAGCTGAAGAGTACTCATTTGCAACCGGGGTACTGCAAGTCCCCATCGATCTTTAATAGATTCCTGCAGATGGACCTAAGCAATATTGATTTGCCAAGCCTTGTGCTACAGTACGGGGATGAGATTTTAGTTTGTAGCATGACAGAAGATGAGTGTAGGCAAGATTCAATTCAAATGATGACTATTCTGGAAGACAAAGGATATAGGATAGATAAGTAGAGATACAATATTGCCAAGAAGAGGTGTTCTACATAGGTCAGTTGATTTCACATGAGGGAAAGAAGGTTACAACTGAAAGAGCTGGGACTATTATGAAAACATCAAAACCACACACAATAAAGCAAATGCAGCAGTTTTTGGGATTGTGTAACTATGTTAGAGCATGGGTATTTGATTATAATTCATATACAAGACCTCTTTTGCAAGCTTTAAAGAAAGCCCAAGTGAACAATGAGAAAATAGAATGGTCTGAGGAAATGGAGAAAGGGTTTGAGGAGTTGAAAAAAGCACTTTGTACTGCCCCAGTTTCAGGAATTCCCAATTATTCTGAGGAGTTCTTTTTATTTTCTCACATGAATGGAACAGTTATGACAGCAGTACTCGCATAGAGAACCATGCTTGGGTATAAACCCTTAGCATATGATAGTGGGATTTTAGATCCAGTTATGAGAGGACACTTCCCTTGTGAACAATCGCTGGCAGCAGCCGCGTTAACCATTGAGAAGTCTGCAAGCATTGTGCTGGGGTGTTCTATGACTTTATTTGTTGAGCATGCTTTGTTTGCTGTTCTGGAGAAACTTCAGGGTATACTGATGTCTCAGAGAGCTTCTGTCTGCATATGAGGTAGTTATATCAAACTCAGCAATCAAAATAGTCAGGTGTAAAATAGTGAACCTTGCCATGTTTGTAGCCAAACCTGTGACAGAGGACGAGGAGGTGCATGATTGCTCGAATTATGAGGAGTTTTACAATGAAATCCTGAGGGTAAAGGAGAATGCTCTAGCATGGGTGGAGGTCCTTTTTATTGACAGGTCTTCGAAAATGGATCAAACTGATGGAGAGAGAAATTCAGGTTCAGATGTGGTAAGGCACAGAGCTAACTGCGAATTTGAAGTTGTAGCAAGTGCGAGACTATCGTCTAATTTTTTGGCACAGGCTGCAGAATTGGTGGCGCTTATTGTCACACTCGAGAATCACGCATGGCAGGAAGTGACGGTGTACAGTGACTCCGCTTATGTGACGTCAACCGTACATGCAGGGTTAGCATGTTGGAAAAGGAGGGGCTACCTCGGAGCGGACGGCACTCCAGTGCAACACGCTGCATTATTGGACAGGCTTATTAAGGCACAACAACTCCCGGTAGCCATCACAATAGTTAAATGTGCAGCACATACTAAGGGAACTGACTTTATTTCATGCAGAAACCGAGCCGCAGAGGAAGAGGCCAAAAAGGTTGCATAGACATCTGATATTTTTAGTATGATACCCCTGAGGTGAAAGAATAAATGGTCACAATTATGATTGTAAATGAAGGATTTAATCATTTATTAAGAACGCATTTGATGAAAGTTCAAGGTAGTGCTCCACAGAAAGAAAAAGAGCTGTGGACACAAAGGGGGTGTTCTTTATCCCCTTCTGAGTCATTGTTGCGACAGGACAGCACTGGTAAAGTGGTAATGCCTGAAGCCTTATTAAGGGTAACGTTAAAACAGCTACACTACTCACCGCATATAATGAGGGAGAGTCTTGTTGCAACTATTTCAGAAGACTGGTTCATACCGAACACGTTAGAACATGTTTGCATCGTATGTCAAAGGTTTACTGCTGGGCACACACTGTCAACAATTAAAGGAGTGATTCCTCGAACAAACGGCCCTTTGAAACATTTACATATAGACTATGTTGACATGCTAGAGGTATGTAGTGTATATAGCTATATAATAGTGGTAGGGTGCCTCTTTTCGACCATGCACACATTCTGATGCCACTTGGGCTGCAAAGTTTTTCATTTGAGATGTATTTCCTAGATGGGGAGTATTTGAGGTGCTAAAATCCGACAATGGGCCCCATTTTGTTAATGAGGTGTTTGAGCAAATTAGCCTATTGCTTAGTATTAAACATAAGGTTTGCTTTGCTTATCACCCACAATCGTACAGGATATGTGAGAGAATCAACAACCTTCTCAAAGAGAGAATCGTCAAGTTCAAATTAACATTGAAGAAGGGGTGGCTGTATTGTCTGCCCCTTTCATTATATGCATTGAGAAATCAGCCCGGGTCGAACCACCATCTCTCACCCCATGAATTAGTAACAGGGAGGTGAATGAGGACGTCCCTGACTCCTCCATCTAAGACTAGGAGTGATGCCCAGACAACTGCAGAATTGTTAGGAAATGAGATACATGCGTATTTAACATCTATGACCGCTAGTATCTCTGTCATTTCAGATCAACTTCGGCGAAAGGGGTGTCGGTCTCAGGACACAGATGAATACCATTTAGCAACTGGATACCAAGAACAACCTGTTCCAAAACTATTTAGTGGAGATCTCATATTGATCCGCAATTTCACAAGGAAGTTGCATGAGCCTCGTTTTAGTGGTCCTTTTATAGTGGAGGACATTACTCCATATGCAGTAAAGGTTCAATGAAGACATGCCTGGATTCACCTGAATGACGTGAAGCCATATGCTGGTGAGACCCGCCCCCCGTTTAGGAAGCAAGTCAAGAAGAATAGTTCAGTGCATGTAGACTCGATAGATGACAAGGAAGAAGGAGGCAAAGATTGTGGAATAAATAAATGCAAGTGTGCATTTGAACTGCGGCTCCCCTGCACACTCCTTATAGATATTATAACAGGAAGTTAGAAAGTTACCGTTCTTGAGCCACAGGAAGTCATTAACATTGTAGTAGTGCTGAAATAAATGGAAAATGCCCAATCTAGACTTCCTTTTTGATGTTTGTAAAAGGGAGCAGTTCCCAGATTCGTTTCTCACTGAGTTTATCTTTGGACACATAAATGGTCCTGCCTGATGTTGATGTTCATAGACTCCTTCTCGCTGACTTTGTTTTTATACTCAGAGCTTATCCTGCCCTTGTTGGGCGCTGTACTGATGTGTGCACTTTTGTGCAGGATCCTAAAAATGGCCCTGCGATTATAAGATTATTGGCAGCAATAATTGAGCAGATTAGTCAGCTACCTGAGCATTTAACGAGGCTGCCTGATTAAAAAAGTATTTTCCTTCCTTAAAAAATAAGTACACAGTCACAGTGGGAATAATTGAGCATGTTGCGGATCCAGAAATTGACCAAACTCAACGGCATATGGAGAGACATCATTGGTGGGTCTTCATGTCATAGTGCATAATTTACATATGCACAGCATCTGTTATTATTTTTCTATTTTTGCTGATTCATGCTGCATATATTGTTGGTTCCTGAAAGATAGAAGTCCCTTTGATTCTCCCTGCTCCAGTGACCTATGCAGAGTTATTAGTTGTAAGGAAGCCAAGGCCATCTGTGATCGTTCCTACACCAGTGACATATGTAAGGCCACTGATTTCTCTGACCAGTGTTCCTATGATGTCTCCTGTAGGATGGATGATGTCTGAAGTACTCCATGAGCATTTTGCGCATATTCTTTTGGAAAGAAATAGGCCCAAGAGGAGAGAAAGGGAAGAGGATTATGAGATAAATGATTATTTAGACAGCACAGCACATTTGGGGAACAACATGTGATATCAACACATGAAAGAGGTAGAAAAGAGAACCTCGGAGGAGTATTGTTATGGTTGTGCTCTCCTACCTTATGCTATGAGAAAATCTAAGATATTCATAGCTATAGAGATAGATGTCCAAACAGCACATTGCTTAACTCACCTTGCACTCTGTCATACAAGAGGTCAATTCCAGGGTCGAACAGCATCATTAGTCTGGGCAACTGAAAGGACAGCGCCAGAAGAAGATGATTATGTTCAAGATTTAAAGACAAGAGAAAGACTACACACCAGAGATCATGTGATAAGATACAAACAGCCAGGTATGAATGGAGCAGGAATATGATTGGAAATAAATGAAAAACTCAATTGCCAAGGAAAGACTGATGAACAAATACAAAGATGCCAAGAAAGAGGACAGATGCAGATCTGGGGAGCAGTCATTTCTCCAGATGGCTGGGAAGAAGGCATAGTTGTATTCAGAGCTGTGGCAGTAACTTGGCATCATAAACCAGTTATAGAGTGTGTGGAAAAAGGATGCAAGCCTCTATGGGCGGGGTTTGCGAAGTGGCTGACATCGGTCGAAGACAAAGTATACCCATTTCAGATAGTACTTCTGGCTAGTGCAGAACTGTGCTTCAGAAATAATGGCACAAGGAACATTGGAGAAAACCAACAATGTGGGCGGATCCTCAATGTACCAGGAATGAAGGATGGGACAATAGTGTTAATGGACCAATACTGGGCTTGCGGATCCAGAGCATAAATGAAGCTGCCCAAAAATTGGGGAGGACTATGTTCCATGGTGATTATCCATGTTACAGCATTAGTGATTCCAAAGATTGACCTGAACATTGGTGAGTTTCCAAAAGCAGATGCTCATCTGAGAAAGAAGAGGTATGCTTTTGATGCTATTCAATATGAGCACAGAATTTTTAGCAAAACACTTCACAAGGAACATTGGAGAAAACCAAAAATGTGGGCGGATCCTCAATGTACCAGGAATGAAGGATGGGACAGTAGTGATAATGGACCAATACTGGGCTTGCGGATCCAGAGCATAAATGAAGCTGCCCAGAAATTGGGGGGGACTATGTTCCATGGTGATTATCCATGTTACAGCATTAGTGATTCCAAAGATTGACCTGAACATTGGTGAGTTTCCAAAAGCAGATGCTCATCTGAGAAAGAAGAGATATGCTTTTGATGCTATTCAATATGGGCACAGATTTTTTAGCAAAACACTTCAGATTTTACAATTATCGTTATGCCACGATACGATGGCAAATGCCAAGTCATTACAAATAACCAGATGGTAGCTTTTACAGACAATCAATACTACGATAAAAGGATTTGATGCTATCAAGGAAGAGCTGAGAGCCATACGACTTATGACTCTTCAGAATAGATATGTTCTGGACATGATTACAGCTATGGATGGAGGTGTTTGTGCCGAAATAGGAGAATCATGTTGCACATTTACCTTCTCATGATGATGAGGATGGCACCTTGACAGAGGCCATAACGATGTTGACAAACGTGCAAGTCAAGATAGAAGATGAGGTGGAAGATATTGCTGATGACAGCTGGTTTGCATCAATCTTTTCATGGGTTCCTCAATGGATGGCAAACCCTTTCAAGTTCCCTGGAGCCCTGTTAGTGATGATCATGTTTGGATTCTGTGTGGTTAGGATTATAATCACACAGTGCAAAAAGACTGCAAAGAAAGCAACATGAATGAAGATCATGATTGATGTTGAAGCTGGATTCAAATCAAAAGAGCTAACAGATGAAAAAATCTGAGACTACGTAAAGAACTGGTATTCACGCACCTGAGGGAACAAAATTCCTGTATCCAAGAAACCACAAGCAGTATGTGGGAAGATGGATTTATAGTAGTTTGAATGCACAGTGCAGCCTTATGACCTGGAATATTGATGAGCAGGTGAAATCAGCAGGATGCCTGAAAGGAGTAATAAAGTTATGGACTCTGAAGAAACTTTTCTTCAGACAAGGATGTCTAGATTTGAAGACTGATGAGAGAGTGGTCGATGAATCGCCCAGAAGGGGGAGTGTACAGGAGGAGCCAACTACCTCTACAGGAAGTTCAGCCCCTATTCTTCCTATATGTTGGCAACCGGAAATTGCAACCTGTGCAATACCAGTGAAAATGCCAATACAGTGAAAAGTCTTTGAAACAAGGTATCCATTGAGAAAGTCCTATATGTATCCACAAGGAACTTAGGACCTTTTGAAGGAAGTTCCAGAAGAAGTGTGAAAATGAATGAGGAAACAATTGGTGATATCATATAAAGTTGAGGTGATGGACACAGAAGAGATATAAATGAAGCGAGGATATACACCCTATAGAACCTGATGGCGAAGTAATGAAGTATGTAACATTTCGCCCTTGAAATGAAGATTGCATGTGCGAAGAGGCAGTAACACAAGCAGACAAAGTAATCATAAGGCTGGCTTGGTAGTGAATACATTGTGCCGATGCACCAATGTATATACATAGGAACATTTAGAATCTGGATGTTCAGCAACGCACTTTAGCAAACTTCGACCCAGCGAATGGAAGAATTGGAAGTGTGGCGCAGCAGAATAATAGCTGACAGTGAAGGAAGATTCAAGACAGGCTTTCCTGGCCCAGTGTCAAGAGTTGGGGCCGCTGAGAGCCTAGCCATGTACTCAAGAAGATACAAAAACTTGAGAAACGAGCTCAGCTTCTGTTTTAGGTACAATGTAAACCACTGAGAGTGCCACGATTTCTTCATTTAATGGTATCAAAATACAACAAATAGCTCGAACACATGGTCTCCAGTCACGTGATCGGATGAGAATAGACTTTCTGTCAAACTACACCAAAACCAGAAGATAAGAAAATGCTTCACTCCCTTTTATTCCCAGGTGCAGTGAGCCTCTACAAGGCCGAGTTCAAAGGTATTAATTGAATGGCAGACCGCAGGAGTGATGATGGATGTTGTGCTAATTGGGTGGGGAGGCATGACCAAGCCAAACCCCCCCAGCACCTAGAGTCCCAGTTACATGCTGCTAGCGTATGGAACCTTCCAGAAGGGTACAGGTGTGCCAACCAATTATAGAGGGCCATGTATTAAGGAGCCCTATAGTTTGAGAAGCAAATAGTATGTAGTATATTTTCATGAAACAGAAGATGACTTGCACTTGGGATGGGCTTAGTTGCCCACCTGACCTTAGAGATCCAATCACGTCCCGGTAGCCCATAGAAAGTATATGTAGATGTTCCACGTTGACCAACCATAATCCTGAGTAGGTTTTCTTATTTTGCCATGTATCCTGATGTCACTCATGATGAATATTTAGTATAAAGGCAATGTTTTTTATGATTATGTCAAGATAAGTCTGTGCGGTGTCCGTTGATGTCCGTTGTACTCCCTGTTTTAAAGACTTGTTATTAAAACAGTTTCAACTTTTACCAACTTCTTGAGTCTGTCTGATTATTCATGTTTGAGTAAGATCTGCATCCTCATCCATCTCAGATACTGTTACTTCGTCTTAAAGGACCCACACTTTGGGTTCACTGTGAAAAGATTTCCTCATAGCACACTGAAACCTCATGTTCTTGGTGTCAGCACTTGTCCTGTGTTTGCATACTGTTGAATCTGCATGGGGGCTTGCTGCGACTGCCTTTGCGGTGGATTAATTTGCACATGCTCTGGTTGTTGTGTCTGCTACTCGCGCTCCGCTTGTGTCTGATAAAATGTCTGATCTTGTGCAAACCCTTCCCTAGCTTGTGTGCTATATGGGGGTGGATAAGCTGTCCTCCCTCTTGTGAATTGACCATTTTGTACATTCCCTTGGCTCCCACATACACATGCAATGTGTGCTGTCATCCCACATTTCCAACATACAGGGGGAGCCCGCCTAACTAGTGCCCCTTGGTTAAATCCTCCTTGGGTATTTTGATTCTCATTCTGTGCATTCTGAAACCCACCTTGATTATTTTGGAATCCACCCCTTCCTCTATATTGCATGCCTCGAACTTGTGGCATGAACTCATAACCACCTTGTTCCATCGGACACTGATTATTTTCCTGCAATATACCCACTGCTTCCTGCATTCCCAGTCCTTCTCTGCTTGTCAATACCGCCCAAACTATGGCAAACTTTCACAATTTTTTCTGAACTAACTTGGCTTCCTCGATTTTCCTATTCTCATCTTTCTTCTTATTTTTCTCTTGAAACAACCAACAGTGATGCACAGTTGTCAGTTGTAGCTGAGCACATGGTTTGCCTACATTCCCACTTGTTTTTCCATCTGCACATGTACCGGCTCAGGCAACCACTGAAATAAAATGTGGTCAAATAATGCCACTGTTTTTTTCTCACAGCTCGCACATTTCAAGTTGCCATCACTCTTGAATATCCTGAATGTAAGCAATAGGGTCTTCATCTTCCTTCATCTTCCGTGTCATGATTGCACGTATATCTGATGTGTCGGGATACTGTACATTAAGAGCCCTCCACACATCTGCTCTGCAATTATTAAATGGCGCTCCATCATGCACTCTGTTTTGTGCTGTCACACTGGAATACCCTGCTCTTCTCTGTATGTCATCAGCTCTTTCCCCAAGAATAGCTGCCAAGAGACCCTTAATGTCCCCTATGGCCAATGTGTTTCCCATTGTCATATTCTCTAACTTGTATATCCATTTCCCATTGCTCGAAGTCAAGCTTGGGAGCTTGCACCGTAAATTGTCCTTATCCATCTACGGTCATGGAGTATATTGTGGTCTTGCTCCCCCTTTTTTGAATAAGGGAAACTGCGTAAACACTAACCCGCAGTCGGCTCCCATCGTCAGCCTATCCATGGCAGGGACGATCATCCCATGCCGTCTTCTTGCTGGTAGCGATCTTAGTCTGCTCACATATGGCGGTGATTCTCCCTTCTCACTATAAGATCGTACTCGGGATGCTCTGGATATATGTAGGACCTGGCGCTCTATCCTTAGGTTGTTCTAAATCTGACCATCTTACTTCCTTGTCTATCTGCAAGCTTCCATCTGGGGCGCATGCACTTTCTCCCTCTTCCCCAAGGAAGGATTCTCTTTCCTCGTCAGACATGTCTCGTCCCCAGGAAGTGTGACTATAATTCCCTTCACCCTTGTCTAAGTTCAGTCTGCTTAAATACAAGTCTCTATGCTCGATAACTAAAGGATTTTCTTCTTCGCTTCGAAAAAAAATGCATTTTCCGCAAATTTCACTCAGCTCACCCATCGAAACACGCAGCCAACAACACATGGCCTACTGTCCCGCGTTCACACAGGTGTCCCGATGAAAACAGGACCTCACATGTGTGGGTGCACCTACCTGGGCGCCAAGGGGAAAGCCTAAAACACAAGTAACCCCAAGTCTGTTTTCACACCTGAATTTCACACTCTCTGCAGACGGGCACATCATACAGATATGGGCCTCGGGTGTCCAAGCCACCAAGGAAAACAGGGAACCCCATGCATTTACGAAAAGAGGACACCCGTGGGAATCCGCAGAGGTATGATTTGCGCAAATCAGACCAGAATTTATTAACCAGACACTCCTGCAAATTCCGAAATGTGGGAAAAAAAAGCATTTTCCACACATTTCACTCGGCTCACCCATCCAAACACACTGCCAACAACACATGGCCTACCGTCCCACTTTCCCAGAGGTGTCCCGATGAAAATGGTACCTCACATGTGTGGGTGCACCTACCTGGGCGCCAAGGGGAAAGCCTAAAACACAAGTAACCCCAAGTCTGTTTTCACACCTGAATTTCACACTCTCTGCAGACGGGCACATCGTACAGATATGGGCCTTGGGTGTCCAAGCCACCAAGGAAAACAGGGAATCCCATGCAATTCCGAAAAGAGGACACCTGTGGGAATCCGCAGAGTTATGATTTGCACAATTTCGGCCCAGAATGTATTACCCAGACACCCCTGCAAAGTCCTAAATGTGGGGAAAAAAACGGATTTTCCACACATTTCGCTCGGCTCACCCATCGAAACACACCGCCAACAACACATAGCATACCGTACCACGTTCCCACAGGTGCCCCAATGAAAACAGTACCTCACATGTTTGGGTGCACCTACCTGGGTGTCAAGGGGAAAGCCTAAAACACGAGTAACCCCAAGTTTGTTTTCACACCTGAATTTCACACTCTCTGCAGAAAGGCACATCATACAGATATGCGCCTCGGGTGTCCAAGCCACCAAGGAAAACAGGGAACCCCATGTATTTCCGAAAAGAAGACACCCGTGGGAATCTGCAGAGGTATGATTTGCGCAAATCGGCCCAGAATTTATTACCAAGATACCCCTGCAAAGTTCGAAATGTGGGGGGGAAATACGCATTTTCCGCACATTTCACTCGGCTCACCCATCAAAACACACAGCCAACAACACATGGCTTACTGTCCCGCGTTCCCACAGGTGTCCCAATGAAAACAGTACCTCACATGTGTGGGTGCACCTACCTGGGCACCAAGAGGAAAGCCTAAAACACAAGTAACCCCAAGTCTGTTTTCACAACTGAATTTCACACTCTCTGTAGACGGGCACATCATACAGATATGGGCCTCGGGTGTCCAAGCCACCAAGGAAAACAGGGAACCCCATGCATTTCTGAAAAGAGGACATCCGTGGGAATCCACAGAGGTATGATTTGTGCAAATCGGCCCATAATTTATTACCCAGACACCCCTGCAAAGTCCGAAATGTGGGGAAAAAAAACGCATTTTCCGCACATTTCACTCGGCTCACCCATCGAACACGCAGCCAACAACACATGGCCTACTGTCCCGCGTTCCCACAGGTGTTCCAATGAAAACAGTACCTCACATGTGTGGGTGCACCTACCTGGGCGCCAAGGGGAAAGCCTAAAACACAAGTAACCCCAAGACTATTTTCACACCTGAATTTCACACTCTCTGCAAACGGGCACATTATACAGATATGGGCCTCGGGTGTCCAAGCCACATAAGGAAAACAGGGAACCCTATGCATTTCTGAAAAGAGGACACCCGTGGGAATCCACAGAGGTATGATTTGTGCAAATCGGCCAAGAATTTATTACCCAGACACCCCCGCAAAATCCGGAATGTGGGGAAAAAAACCCATTCTCCGCACATTTCACTTGGCTCACCCATTGAAACACATGGCCAACAACACATGGCCTACTGTCGCGCATTCCCACAGGTGTCCCGTTGAAAACGGTACCTCACATGTGTGGGTGCACCTACCTGGGCGCCAAGAGGAAAGCCTAAAACACAAGTAATCCCAAGTCTGTTTTCACACTTGAATTTCACACTCTCTGCAGACGGGCACACAATACAGATATGGGCCTCGGGTGTCCAAACCACCAAGGAAAACAGAGAACCCCATACGTTTCCAAAAAGAGGACACCCGTGGGAATCCACAGAGGTATGATTTGCGCAAATCAGCCCAGAATTTATTACCCAGACACTCCCGCAAAATCCGAAATGTGGGGAAAAAAACCCATTCTCCGCACATTTCACTCGGCTCACCCATCGAAACACGCCGCCAGCAACACATGGCCTTCCGTCGCGCGTTCAAAAACGGTGCCTCACATGTGTGGGTGCACCTACATGGGCGCCAAGGGGAAAGCCTAAAACACAAGTAACCCCAAGTATGTTTTCACACCTGAATTTCACACTCTCTGCAGACGGGCACATCATACGGATATGGGCCTCGGGTGTCCAAGCCACCTAAGGAAAACAGTTAACCCCATGCATTTCCAAAAAGAGGACACCCGTGGCAATCCGCAGAGGTATGACTTGCGCAAATCGACCAATAATTTATTACCCAGAAGCCCCAGCAAAGTCTGAAATGTGCCCAAAGAACCCACATTTTTCACTTTGTCGGGGTTTCGGGGTAAAACATTCTGGTCCACTTTGCGCAAGTTGGACCTCTGTGGATTCCCACTCCTGCCCTCTTTTCAGAAATGCATGGGGGTTCCCAGTTTTCCTTGGTGGCTGGGACACCTTAGGCCCAAATCTGTAGGTTATCTCCCAAACCCTTTTGTGGTTACCAGTGGGTTAGCCTTTTCCCTTTGCGGCTAGATTGGTGAACCCACACATGTGAGGCACCGTTTTTGTTGGGACTCTGGTGGGAACGCGGGAAGGTATGACATCTGTTGTTGGCGGCGTGTTTCGGTGGGTGAGCAGAGTGAAATGTCTGGAAATTGTGTTTTTACCCCAAAATTTGGTCTTTGCCAGGAGTTCTGGGTAGTAGATTCTGGGGCGATTTACACAAGTCAGACCTCTGTGGATTCCCACAGGTGTCCTCTTTTCAGAAATGTATGGGGTTCCCTGTTTTCCTTGCTGGCTTCGACACCCTAGGCCAAATCTGTACGTTGCCCACATGAACAAAATGTGCCGTGGCGAAAGGCTTGGGATTACCAGCGGATTACCCTTTTCCTTTTGCGCCCCCGGTAGGTGAGGTACCGTTTTCGTTGGGATACCTGTGGGAACGTGAGAAGGTATGACATCTGTTGTTGGTGACGTGTTTCGGTGAGTGGACACAGGAAAATGTCTCTGAAATTGGCTGGAAATGAAGACAATTCTCAGACATTTTACTCTGGCCACCCACCGAAACACACCGCCAACAACACATGGCCTACCTTCCCACGTCCCCACACGTGCCCCAATGAAAACGGTAGCTATCTTATCCTTGGCACTGCGTATGCAATTTCAAGGACGAGATGAGATATCTCGTCCTTGGCACTTAAGGGATTAAAGGATATAAGCCTACTTCTTCCACACTAGCGCCGTACACTTCAGGTGGGGTGAGGGGAGCTGAAGGATCAATACCTTCCTCCTTACACTGGCTAAGCATGCACTCCCAGGTGGAGGATCGTCCCTCTCTTCCTGGTACATCTTCCAAATCTCTGGGATCACTAAATGTTTCTCTAGTTTGTTCCAAGTGTGCACAGCGTGCAAGTAGGTGGTCATGTGTTGCAATACTGACATTGATCCCTCTTGTGGCAATGGCATGAACATCATATCTGCCATGCCTTTTACCCACTCTGCGCTAAGCTGTTTGAGCTTGGGCATGTGTTTTAGTAGTTTTTCACAAAGGTGCATCAGAGGAGTGTCTCCCATTGTGACAAGTCTCAATCGACTGTCAATAATTACCAGACTTTATTACATACTCTCATCACTTTTTAAATACCTTTACAACAACAAATATGAGCATGCACCAACAATCTCTGCTCATGCCTCTACTTTTTCAATTTGCTATGTCTACCTCTGGATTGGTACCAACCACTTCGCTAGGTAGTCACTATAGCTCCTTAATTCTTTTCTCAATGACTTCAAAACTTCTATTGTTTTTCAATATCTCTAATCAACAAACAACACAAAGACAAGTCATCATTACACATAAAATAAACACTGTGATCACACTTTTTTCTTTTCCCTCGCCTTTCTTATACTGTGTACAGGGTTTGAGACATCACCTTATGCAAACCTGTTTGCATGCTATATATTTCTGTTCTACTCCGACTGAAGTTTGAAATGTCTCCTTCAGAACTCTCTTGAGTTAGGGCTCTAGCCGCTATCTCTATATTCGCACAATATTTCCAGTTACTCATAATTTATCACAACCCCATACTCTTAATTTGCCATTCCGCTTAGTCTACTCACCATTCCTCCGTTAAACGACTCAAGGCCTTCTATTACATTTCCTGCTGCAATCGACTACCTCGCCTTCTGTCCGCAGAGCGCCCGTGGAAACCGGGGAGGGATTTCGTCAAAGGGGCCACCGTCTTGGTTTTTCTTGCAAGATTTCTATTCGGCCGCATTCCACCAGAAACCGAGCGATCTTCCTTCAAGATGGTGGAGGATGTCCGATCGTCTGAAATACCGTAGCTGAACTTGTTTGGATCTTTAAACCATTCTTTGCTACCACATGAAGGTAATGCCCTTTGGGTAACGTATCATGCAGTGGATGGGAAGCCGAGTAACTCACACCAAATAACGGAACCAACTCAGGAAGATGGAAAAAGTCTTCTATTTTATTTTCAATTGTCTAAAACAGGAGTTACAATGGACATCAACGGATGTCGTACAAGCTCTCTCGCTGCATTATGCACAAAATTACATTTATATAGCAAAAATGTGTCATACATGATGTCATACTACGTGGCAAATAAGGGAAAACTACGGGGGGGTTGTGATACGCTCAAGGGGAACATCTAAGTATACTTGTTATAAAGGGTTGGGTTGTGTTTGGGTCTCTACTGTCAGGTGGACTTCTTGTGCCCACTTCTAGTGCAAGTCATCTTCATCATTATTAAGTACATGGTATATCATTTGCTCTGAAACTATGCAGCCTTTCATTATACGGCCATCTACAATTGGTTGGCACGCACGTGCCAGTCTGGAACATTTGGCTTACTAGCAGCACGTAAGCTCATACCCCAGGTGCCAGGAGTTGGACTTGACTGCACCTCCCCACCCAAGTAGCCCAACGTCTTTCATCACCCATGCCTTCTGCCATGAAGATTGGCTTTGAACCTGGCCTTGCAAAGTATCCTTGCTTCTGGGAATAAAATTGAGTGCGGGCACGCACTATCGTTGTTTGCGAATTCTGCGCCCACTTCTATTTCCATCCTTGGCTCATGTGACAGGAAACCATGATCTGGTCCATGTTGCTTCATTTTAAATGACTCTAATTAATAAAACTCGGCACTTATGGTGTTCTTTCTTTTCACCTTAACAAGGGATGATTCTGCATCTGACATTCATTGCCTTCAAAAATAGATAACCAGTCTTGGCTACTTCATATGATATGATATGGCATTCATAACGTGGCTATAGACAAGTGTTTCAAGGCGCAGCCTTGTCACCAAGCCAGACTGCCCTTCCAGACTCATCCATGATCTCGGTTAATTCTTTGCTGCGACACAGCTCTCGGCTCTTCTCTCCATGTGTTTAAGCTTACTAAAGTTGTGACACCAACGTCCACTTTCAATATAATGGTGGCTTTGTCAGCAGTTCTATTCACTACTCATAGCTAGCTCCTAAGATTACTTGATCTCCTTGCATTACAGCATCTGTACAGTTATAAAATGACTTGCATTTTCTGCAGTGCTCTTCACACACGCAATCTTCTTTTTGCATATGAAAGTGTACTCAATTCTTTATTTTGTCATCAGCTTCTATAAGGATCATACAGCTTCTTCAGCCAGTCTTCCCTGTGTGTCAATACAAAAGAGAAGGTGGGTGAGGCGCGCACTCCCGGTCCTGGTCAATTAAACCTGTTGCAAAAAATAAGTAGCTGGGTCAGATCCCAAAATGGACAAATATTCACAGGGTTAGATCCCTTCTGCTGCAAATCAGGTCCTCAGTATTAACAGGGTTAGATCCCTTGCTGCAAATCAAGTCCTCAGTATTAACAGGGTTAGATCCCTTGCTGCAAATCAAGTACTCAGTATTAACAGGGTTAGATCCCTCAGCCTGTGTGTCACCCTCGCTTCTTGTGACATCACCAGCTCCTTTTTCTTGCTCCCTTTAATTTTCCTTGAGGGATTTACTCCATGGGATTGTCATCTCGTTTTGGACTTTTTTTGCATGAAATACAGGCCTTTGGGAAAATTGTTTTAAGATGTAAGTAAATAAATGGGAAACTTAATTTTTCACCCTCTACGTTCACTTGAATAGCGTTTTAGGGTTACTTATTTTGGGATTATGGACACCCCCCTTCGGTACAGAAGACATAGGTTTCAGAAAGGTAGAGCAATCCAAGTACCTTTTTGTCGATGCCGGCTCTAACACACTGGGCACAAACTTTGTTAGTTTTGAACTCTAACAACACTTTCCGTGATTTTCTATATGGCAATTAATTGATTTCACTTCAAGTCAATATGCTAAGGATCTACACAGCTTTCCCCCTCCCCGTAATTTAATGGAAAGGATTAAGGCAGGCTGTTCCCAACACAATTCAATTTAAATGGATAGTGTAATTTTCTATAGTGGAATTAATTTGAGCTGGATTTAATAAAATGTGCCAAGGGTCTTTCCAGTACCACCCCCCCTACCCGCTATGTGATATGGACATTAAGGCTGGCCGTTCCCTCCACACCCTTTTGATAGCTTTGGGATACATCTACTTGCATGTGAGGCCTTATTTATGGGACATCCAAGGAAACAGCAGGGCTCCTCTGAGGACAGCAGAGATCTGGTCAAAGGCTTCGGTCAGGGGAAGTCCCCAGCACCCAGACTTCCTCTGGATCCTCGAATGGCAGGCCCAGCTAGCGTCTAGATTTCCCAGTCCCTGTCTCCCATTCAATGTTTAAGGCCCAGCAATAAAGTGGGAAAATCAGGGGAAAAATCAAATGGTCAAAGGAAGGTCCCACGAGTCGAATATTCAAAGAAAGATCAGCAAGTCAGTCCCTCTCAGATAGAAAAAATAACTCTTATAGGGATGGTGGCACTCCATTATTAACATATTTCCCATGCTATGGATTGGTCAGTTTTCTCCCTTTGCCTCCCACCAACACGCTCACTGGCTGTTGATAGGACCAGGAGTTGGGGGTGCATGATGTAGGCTGAGGGAGGAGTAACAATACATCATTTTAAAATGACAGGTGGGTTCTAGCATTTTGGGTTCTGAAAATCTAACAACATGGCAGCTATGCTAATTTTTCAGATAACTACATGAATCTTTATATTTTTGGATTCTACATTTTATGTGAGTCGGACAATATGAATTTTATTTTGGCACACCCTGTCTGGGCATAGCTATCATTTTACGTGCTTCATGGCTATGAATAGTTACAAAGTTGACACTAGATACTTCCAACACTACTTTCACCGTCTATCACACTATCAATGTTTCCAGTTCCTCCAATGTATGAAAATGGCAGAATTATAATTTTTATCATAACTTAAATTACACCCATCACACAAATTTCATTTTTGTATGATCGCGATAGGCTTGCTATACCCTTTAATATGAATCTGGGCTGGGCTCACTGAAATGCACAATTTTCTTTTTATTAGGGAACAAGGAAGGAGCCCAATGTTAATCAATGGCACTGCATAACAGGTGCTCCTAGTTTCACTCTTATGGCCCCCACCATTTCTTCCCTTAAGTTGCATTTATCTTTAAACATGTGACCAGGCTATCTGCTCTGGCTAATGTTTATTCTACCCTCTTCCTCCTTGGCTTCAAAGGTCTTTGCTCGGACCTAATGCACAATTTATGGGGAGTTTTGACATTAAGGGTTGTTTCTGTTGGTTATGTTATCTGTAAATCCCATAAATTGTATCTACTTCTCTGTATATCTTAGCATATAAATTGAAAACCAGACCTTCTTCTCCTAGAGGTCCTCAGCCAAAGGTCTTGAGGTCAAGTTTTCAAAGGCACAGATCTCTCAGTTCAATGGGGAAAACCCCACCTGCATGCACACTTCAGAAAATACACCTTTATATAGACAAGATGTGCTTACATGTAACATTTAAGCATTATATCTGGGCAAGGGGTTTAAAATGCAATCGTTCTTTTCTACTATTTTAGAACAGAGGTTGATTCATTCTTAATCTAATGCACACAAATGGCACATAGTTAACATAGGAAACCAGTGTCACTGCTACAAAAATGAAATAGGCCTTTCTCTTTACAGGCTGTCATTTTATATGATGGAAATTAAGTCTCTTTATTCCTGATAAACGCAATCTGTCACTTGACTTTATTTCTTCAATGTCAGGCATCATTCCTCCTTTTTATATTCCAAAAGTGCAGAGTTTTAAATGTGTTTTTTATTTTTCTTTCCACGTGCATTGCTGAAGTTTTACATATTTTATTTTTCCTTTTCACTAGCCCTTATGTCGAAATCACTGTTTTGTACTGGCTTTTATATTTCAATGGAACTCCACATTAGCCAGCTTCAATCTCGCAAAGGGGCCTAGCATGGCCTCTCCATCTCTGTCACTCTGGGGATGCCGTTTACCCCACAAATCCCCCTGTGGTCTTTGATTCAGGTGACTCAGAGAAAAGAGCATGGGTAGAGTGTATTTTTTCACTTTTCTTTGTCTCATGGCTTTCTCGTTGGAGCACGCCCGCTCTTTTTCCTGTCCTAGGGAAGTAGCGCTCTGATCTGAACTCCACTCTTTTCAGATTTTGGGGTTTGGTCCTGGAACCCCTCCCTTTTTGGACTCTCCTACCTCCAAAGCTGTGAAGGTAAGGAGGTACTGGGGCTGTAGAGAGTAAAGGAGAGGTTAAGTATTTTACACAGTACCTCTTTCCCTGGTAAATAGACATACATTTGAAAAACAAAACAACATCACGTAACATATTTACATTTATTTCCCTTACATGAACGTGTCTTCGCAGATTATGTATATATTTTTTTCCAGATTTGTATACATTCTTTGTGAGTATACATTCTTTTACTCCCTGTTAATGTGTGATATTCTCCATCTGGGTTTCCATTCTTTCCTTTCATTCTTTAGATGTTTCCTGGGGTCTACCCTCTGTGTGCTCTTCAATCAGTCGTAAAGTCTGTCTAGAGTGACAGCTCTTCAACTGATTGATATGGACCCATTTCTCTTCCGTATCTTCTTTAGGGATGCAGATTTTATAGGCAACAGGTGAGATTTTATCGACAATTTCAAAGGCACCGCGTTAAGAGGGGAGGAACTTACGCTCCTTGGTCTGGTTTCTTTGGAAATTGTACAGGTAGACCCTGTCTCCTACTTCATACTCCTTCATGGTAGTTTTTAAATCATAGTAGGCGTTTATTCCTTCTGCTGACTTTTCTAAATTGCACTGAGCATAAGCAAAAGTGTTCTGAAGGTGTTTCTGTAAATACTCAATGTACTCATGGGTCATGGACACATTGATCTTGAGTTCTGTAGAGCAGATGCTGAGGTAGCACCATTTTCTGTCCAATAATGAGCTCAAATGGAGACATTTTGGTTGCAGAATACCGCGTGGACCTAATGGCATTACGACAAGCGTTAATCGGATGTCCCAACTTGGTCCAGGGTCTGCCAAGAACTTCTTCAAGATGCCCACAATAGTTTTATTGTACGTATCAACTACCCTGCTTCAGGCTAGGTGGTAGGCAATGTGGAGTAATCCTTTTACCCCCAGTATTCCCCACATCTTGGTCATCACCTCGCTTGTAAAATTATTTATCTGGTCTGACTCAATCAATCCTTTGGGGAAGGCCGAAATGAGAGAAGATGTGGTTGATCATTAGTGCGGGAGCTGTCTCTGTCTTACAATTTGGGGCCGAAAGACATTCTACCCACTTGGCAAACAAGCATGCAACGGTCAACATGTACCTGTTTCCTCTAGAGTAGTGAATCACTGGAACAATGAAATCGACTTGCAAATACGACCAAGGCAGCGCCTTTCCCCTTTGCTGTAGAGGAACTCTGTTTGTGAGAGAACTTGGCTGACACTGAGCCCAGACAAGACACCCCTTTAAGTACATGTCGAGGTCCTGGCCCATGTGTGGCCAATATGAGACCTCGCGCCACACTTCTAATGTTGTATGAAACCACCCATGGCATGCAATGGCTGTGTCATGGGTGTGACTTAAGCTCAGGCTTTGCAATGAGGTAGGTACCACCCACTGCTCACAGCCAGATATGGATCTCCGTACCAATAAACCATCTTGGATTCAGAACATTTTGGAAATCTTCATCAACACCCAGAGATGCTCCTTAACGATATAATCAAATTCTGTCAGAGGAAAATTCACGGGGCCTTCAATATGTTGGTAACATTTCCCAATAATTGGGTCCCTGTTTTTGTGCAGTAATCAAATCTGCATCTGTGATTTCTTTACTCGACTTAGGGGTTGAGAGTTTGTTATTGGCATGGGTTTGGGACTTAGTGACTGCATTGACCTGGATTTCCCCCAACAGGGATTCAGTTTCTATGAAATCCCTGTGAATGGCTCTGGTTTTGGCCAACTGGTCAGCCATGTAATTTCCAGTTTTGTCTGGTCGCTCTATTTTGGACTGACCTCTGATCATTTTCCAATAGATGGTATTCTCATTAGAGGTCACTAGACAATGAATTGATTGGATTAATTTCCTGTGCTTGATCGGTTTGTTATTCGCACACAGCATGACTCGATTTTTCCAATCAATCATGTGTTGCACGAACCCATTCCAGACATTGGGCCTCATCACGACTTTGGCGGTAACACTTAAATCTGGCGGTAGCGCTATTACCGCCGGATTTAAGGGTCCGCCAAATCAGGGCTTCGGCAGATTTCAACCCAGCTCTGAGCTGGTGTGAAATCCGCCGAAAATTCGTGCTCATACCGCTGGCAGGAAATCCGCCGGCGGTATGAGCGCAAAATTTCCCCATTGAGCCCAATGGGGAATGGGGCATTCCCGAATTGGCTCAATGGGGAATGGGGACTTCCAAGTCCGCCGAACTCGTGATCCCACGCTATTAGTACCGGGGTCTATGGCGGTCGCGCTAATAGCCCCCGCGCTAATAGCGCCGGCCCTACCGCTGAAGTAGTGATGAGGCCCATTATCTGAATCAGTGATTATGACCAGTTCTTTGAGTTGGTGTTGCATGGCAGTGAGGATGGCTTATTGTAAAACCATCAACTCTGCCACCTGACTACTTCAGGGACCTATTTTGCAACCAGCAGAGGATTCTGGGGTATCATTCACCCAGGCATTCCCAACCCCAGCCACTAATTCTTTTTCCCTGTGATTGTCAACATGGTAGGAGCACCAATCCACTTAAACTGTGGGTTTCCCCTGACACGTGTCTTCCACATAGACTTTGTGTGGGAAAGTAAGGTACGCCTCCATATTGTCATTGGTCCTTAGACTTTCGTCCTCGATACAGATTTCTTGAGCACAGTCATGCAAGTCAACCAATCCCTGCGCTAGAGGACTCTTCTTGTATTGGCCATATCTGACCTCCACAGGAAAGCCTTGCATGGACAGAATCCAGGAAGTAATTCTGGAAGTACTCACATTCCCTGTTCGATTCAGTCACTTTGTAGATATTGCAAAGGTTGGTGAGGAGTCTTCACGATGATGTGCTCCCCCTGGATGAATGGGCGGTATTTCTTCAATGCCTACACCGTTGCCAGGAGTGTCTTTTCCCAATTGTTGAATTTTTCCTCCACAGAGGACAAAGTACGAGATTACTTTGTTGACCTTGTCGTGCTTTTGGTATAATGCTGCTGTTAAGCAAGTATCTGAGAACCCCGTCTACAAGAAGAGTTCCTTGTTCTTTATGGGGTAAGCCAAATAAGGGTCTTGGGACAGGCTTCTCTTTCGTTGTTTTACTGCCTCGGATTGTTCCAGACTCCGCTCCCACTTGACCCCGGCCTTTGATAAATGGACTAAGAGTTGCGTGACCTCTGCGTAGTCTTCAATGAACTTTCTACTATAATTAGGGAGTCAAGGGAAGGCTTCTTAGTTTGCGCAGAGTAGCAGGGTCTTTCAATTTCAATAATGCTTCCACCTTCTTCACCTGGGGACTGAGACCCTCAGGGATAATTTTATGCCCTTACATATTAATGTGGGTCTTTCACCACTGTGCCTTCTGAAAGGGCAGTTTTGCTCTGGGTCAGAACATAGCGTATTTCAGCTATTTGTTCCTCCACAGCTGAGCTCTTGATTAAGACATCATCTACAAAGGTCAGGTTTCCCTTTTGCCTAAATCGGGCATGGCTTTATGTAGGAAGATATTATTTTCATTGCTGGAGTTTATGTATCCAAAGGGGGTTCGGGTCGACGTGTATTGCTGCCCCTCAAAGATAAAGGCAAGCTTGTACTGGTCTTCCCTACTCACGGGTACTGTCCTGTAACCGTTGGTCAGGTCAATGGCGGTGTACACTTGTGACCCTTGGCTCTGGGCCAGTCCCGGATCGATGTAGGGAAGGGGCATCTTAACATGTGGACCCGTTTAATTAACTCCCTTAAGTCTGTGCAAAGTCTCCATTGGCCATTGGGTTTGAGTATCCCCAGCATTGGGTTGCTAAAGGTACTGTGGATTGGACTAAATTTCCCACAGGATTCTAGGTTTTTTAATAATCTCTGTGAGTGACTCCATAGACACGAGAGGTAACCGGTATTGTTTCACAAATACTGGAGCCATCAAGCGGCCTGTGTATATGGTGGTTTGCTCCTCGGTCTCACAGGCATCAGCAAGATTGATTCTTTCTTCGACCATCTGCTTAAAGCCTGGAAAGACCTCAGGCTTGGCAATTTCAGCAGTATCCTCCAGTTGGGTGGAGAGATCTCTTGTTATGGTGTTGGCCCGGACGTGAGGTTCTAAGGATGGGAGGTAGTCACTGTTGACTTGGAATACCACCTCATCCTTCCTGATGTCACCGGTCACCTCTTTCACACCATAAGGGCAGGAAGAGTACACCAAGAAATTCCCCCTTTGCCTGGTGAAAATATTTTCCGTGGCGATACTGTCATTAAAATTGTAGGATTCGGAAGATTCCAAAATGGCGACGATGGGAAGAGGACGTGTCTGAACGTCGCTCTGTCCCCCATCCGGGCCGCACCACTTAAGCATTCCAAAATAGTGGGAAAAACTCTCACCGGAACGTTCGGAGGGGGAGGCACATAGGTGTTGGACAGATACAGAGGATTCCGGGAGTGCCGAGCAGTTCCTGCGCCTGGGTCGAGCCCCGTGAAGAGGAGCTCCCTTGCCACCGGGAGAGCCCAGGGAGTTTGGAAAGTCGCCGCAAGATACTCCCCCGTAGTGCGAGACTCGATGCTTTGGAGGGGTCCCCCCTCGGGTGGACGCGACACCAGGGGCAGCTGTGACCCACTGCGGGACCGGAGAGCGATCGAGATCCGGAAACACGGAAGGCAGGAGGAGCAGAGGAGATCTCCGGCGCCCGCTCACACGGGGACCGAGAGCAGAGGTGGGAGCTCCTCCCTCTGGGCCTGCGGGAGACTCAGAGGACGGGAGCGGCCCCGCCCAGCAGCCGGAGCTGCACAGACCGAAGGGCGACACTGGCGAGGAAGAAGGGAGGACGCCGGAGCCCGTGAGCATAGAGGTGGAGTGAACATACGCGATACCCGGGTTGGAGAAGGGCAGTAGGATAGAGGATCGGTTCGGGTCTGCCAAGCACACAAAGCAGGTACGCGGTCCTGGGGCGAGCGGACTAAGGCCTCATAACCCACCACCAACTCCACAAACATTGACCTCGGAAGGCCCGAAGCACACGGAGGGGTGAACCCAACTCCAATCCCTGACCTGCTGTATAGAACCCCAGCCACAGCAAAGTGACACAGGGGAAAGAGGCACCTACGCCCATATTAACTGGAGGGGTAACATTTAAGGACCAGCGCACAACAGGTTGAGGGGTGCCTCGAAACCAACAAGGCTTTCCCAGAAGCGACCCCTGGGGAAATAGGAGAGGCAACTCAAAACCTCAGGCAGGACTCTGAAACCTCCCCCTCCACTTCTTGGGGCACTACAAGCGGGGGTAATCCCTCCACCCCCGCTAACACTGTGTCTTGACCCTTGCCCCTGGTCCTCACTGGCAAGTCAGCCTTCCAGTTAGGGCCAGGTCAAAGGCCTTAAAACCTCATCCAAGACTCTCTTGGAGTCAGCCAGGCTCATAACCATCATGAAGACCAACATTAGAATGGGACTATTTACTTGGGACTATTTAACTTGGGGGGGGTTCAGCCAACATGGAGGCACACACATAGCTCAGTTACAAGGAACTGAGCTATGCGGTCTAGTCTTTTGGGTGTGGCAGGCCTGGGACTACTTTACCTGGACTACTTTGGGTGTGGCAGTCCTGGGACTATTTTACCTGAACTACTTTACCTGAGACTATTTAAACCACACCCAAACAGCCGAACATGCTTTGCGTTATTCTGCTGTGGGCAGCGTAACGCTCACCGTGTCCAGTTCTTTGATGCCACCTTACCTGAAACCAATGACCTGCAGAGAGAGAAAGAACTCAACTAAACTTACCTGGAACAGTATTGTGTCTTCAATCCATCTCTGACTTCAGTTCCACTCACCTGAAGGTACGAACTCCATCATCCGGCACTGCATGCATCCTGGAATACCATAACCTGGAAAGAGGAGAAAGAAAGACAGCATTGGTAAGCGTTTACTCACGTTTCCTCCCGAACGTAGAAAGCTACACAATTCTTACCTGGGTAATCATCTCCTGGTCATTATCGTTGCTGGAATATTACGGCGCTCGGCGAGAAACATCGCAACCTGTACGGAGAGAAAAGACACAGGTTAGCAATATAAAAGGCGAAACATCGCCGGGCATCGCGCATTACTCACCGGACAGCATCGCGCACACCGCGCTTTCGCCTACAGGCCCATGCTCATCTTCAAACTGCATGACAACACCAAAATACCTTTCCATACCTAAAAGGAAAGAAGCAAGACATTATTATTCGAACTAAGAGGAACATAAGAACTGCATATAAAGACTGTAAGCAGCAAACCTACGGAGTCGCAGCAGGCCTGTGTTGCCACAGGGGGGCTTGCACCAGTGAAGTAACTTGGTCGCTGCTCGCCCCCACATCTACGCGCCCCTGCCACGAGGAGCAGGACGGAGAATCCACCTTTTACAATATTAAGGTGAGGAGAAGGCCCAAGGGGAAGAAAGGAGTTGAAGCCAAGGGAGGTGGGAAAACATAAAGACAATCTGGTATTGAATCCAGTTCTCCTATATTGCAGACCCATCTTTAACCAGAGGCATTACCAAGGGACCGGGAGAGGGTTCGAGAGTGCAAATCATCCAACCAGGCTGGGTGGCGACCCCGTGGATACCAGGTGAGCGTAACAGAACGCAAAGCATCAATAATATTATCCACCTGGGCATCATGGAGACTTCAGAGACTGACAAGTTAGTTCAGTTGTTGGGACAATTATGCACTGAAGTACATTCAGCCAGGCAAGAAACCAACACTCTTAGGAGGGATTTGATTGTTACTAAGGACCATACTGATGAAATAAGTAGACAATTGCTCTAATCACAGGCAGGGCAGACCCCATTGCCTGCTAACATTCCGCCAGCACCTGTACCAACTTCTTCCACCAATCCAGTACAAATAACCCTTCCTGGGGCAGTTGCTTTAGCTTCACCTGAACGATTTACAGGGGACCCCAAGAAGTACGCAAAGTTCATGAACCAGTGTCGTCTTCATTTCCTTTGCAGACTTGGGGCTTTTCCTAACGACCAAGCGCGGGTTGCTTTTGTCTTGTCATATCTGAGTGGCAGTGCTGCGGATTAGTCGGTACCATTGGTAAGTCAGGATAACCTGTTGTTACATGACTTTGGGGGTTTCCAGATGGAAATGGAAAAACTATTTGCTCGTCATACACAAGGCCAAGCATTAGACAACGAACTTTTGTCACTCCGTCAAGGAAGTCAAGACTTGCTTACATATATAGCAGCATTTACCAGACTAGTCGTTGAAGCTCGGTGGCCTGAGGAAAAAAGGACTAGACTATTTCATCGGGGTCTACGAGGGGAACTAAAGGATGTCCTTGCTCAAGTGGTTAACCCACCTAATGACTGTGGAGAATTCATCAACCTTGTGGTGCAATTAGATCATAGATTACAAGACCGAAAAGCGGACCGGATAAGGTTAGACACTCGAGCTGTGTATGTCCAGTCAAAGGATAATGTTCCACATACATTGGAAAACACAGTAGAACCCATGCAAATTGGAGGTGTACGGCTCCCTTTAACTAAAACTGAAAGAGACAAGAGAAGGCAATAGCAATTATGCTTATATTGCGGAAAATCAGGCCACTTCTTCAAAGAATGTCTAGTGAAACCACCAAGGAGAACTGTAGAAGCCACAGAGAAGGAAGATAATAACATGGAGTCGGAAAATTACCAAGCCCGGCAAGCATAGAGGTCCGCTTGTCGAGCGAGAAGGATGAGCCACAGACCTCACACTTTGCATTACCAGTAATTTTGATCAATCACCAACAACCATCTCGGAAGCATGCTGTCGAAGCATACATAGAGAGCGGAGCAGTTGGGAATTATGTAGACCAAGATCTGGCAGCAGAGATGGAGCTTCCCTTATGCTCTAAATCGACTACTGAAAAAGTTACTACTGTTGATGGGACAGATATAGCTTCCCGACCAGTAACCCCATGTACAGCAGCACTAACCCTTCTGTGCCAGGATGGACACCGAGAATCTATTGCATTCGATCACATCACAGCTCCTCAGTTTCGACTAATCTTAGGGATGCCATGGTTGGTAGCTCACAACCCTCTAATAGATTGGTGTGCCAAGAAGTTGGCCTTTTCCGATGATTGTGCTCGCACCTGTTGTTCCTTGGTTTTATCCTCACATCAAAAGGTATCAGAATGGATAGGCACAAGGTAGATGCCATTCTTAACTGGCCGTCCCCAACTTCATTTAAAGGAATCCAGAGTATGTTGGGCTTTGCAAACTTTTACCACTGATTCATCCCAGATATTTCCCAAATAGTGCATCCAATTACATCACTATTGAGAAAAAAACAATAAAAAGTTCCATTGGACCGAAGAAGCAGAGAAGGCCTTTCAAGAACTTAAGAAAAAGAATTACTTCTGCTCCAGTTCTACAGCATCCTCACCCAGACCTTCCTTATATAGTTGAAACAGATGCCTCTAGCATGGCTATGGGAGCTGTTCTTTCACAAAGGGACCCAGGAACTGGCCAGTTACACCCTGTGGCCTTCTGGTCACGAAAATTCTCACCTCCCAAACTAAACTATGCTATCACAGACAAAGAACTGTTGCCTATAAAATCAGCTTTCAAGGCATGGCGACACTATCTCCTTGGTGCTAGACAAATTGTCACGGTCATAACTGATCATCGAAAACTGCAATACCTAAAAACAGCAAAGGCTCAATCATCCCGTCAACTGCGGTGGGCTCTTTTCTTCGCTGAATATGACTATGTGATCACCTACCGGCCAGGTGTCCAAAACGGAAAGGCTGACGCCTTGTCCCACATGGGTGTTGATGAAAAGGTATACATAGATTCCAAGATGGCCGCCGACACCAGGTAGACATGTGTCGACGGCGCTCCAGAGCCTCCAACTCATTTAAGCGGTTCCACCACCCCTTGTGAGCCGAGGAACTCAGGAGAACAGCGGCCGGCGCCCTCCCGCATCCCCGATCACTCGTAGCTGCCATTTCGCCCAGCAGGAGCAGGGGAAAATACCGTGGCGCGCGCCAGAGGGCCACGGGCGAAGGGAGATGCTTCAGGCCTACTGGGCGGAGCGGGAGAGGGGCTGCTCCAGGTGAGGCGAGATCGCAGCCCCGTCCCGTCCTCACACCGGGGGGCGACGTGGCTGCCTGAGCCGGGGAGGAGGAGGAGACCCCGGGAAAGGAGGCACCTCCGGGACGCACCGGTGGACCTGATATTGGCCCGGCGGCAGATCCTCGGATCGGGGGGCCCGCACAAGCCTTTTAGAGCGGTGGTGAGCTCCGGGCAGTGGCCCCGCCCGCGAAGTGGAGCATGGCCCCGGGCAGCGAGAGGATACTACCGAAGCAGTGCGGTGAGCGACGAAGGGAGCGGGGCCCGGGCGACACTGGCGCCGGGCTGCGGGGCTGGCGGCGTGTCCCACGCGGCCTCACGGAGGTACTGCCCTACTACACGTAACCCCGACAGGCAGCGTCAAGCACGGCAAGGCCGGGGACTCAGGCCTGGTCGGGAACAGCGAGGGAAGGAACTCAGAACCGGGCGGGGACACTCCCTGGGAAGGCAGGACTGGGGGGGATCCCCCGACCTCCGAGCTACAAATATGGCAGCTAAAAACAAGGGCAAGGACAATAAGGGTGGCCAGTCGCAGCCGGACGCCTCAGGCCCCTTCATGGCCCTCTGGGCAAGCAAGGACGCAACTGAGGAACTCAGGGCCACACAGGGGGGAAGTACAGAGCAGGAGCACGGCGAGGCCCTGGAAGCGTCCACCCAGATCTCACGCCAGGACCTGCACGGGGAGCCGCTCTCATTCAAAGCATCTTTGGGAAAAACCTTTCAAGAGCAATTTCAACTAATAAGATCCGACATTAACCAAGCGCTGGCCGAAATCAAGCAGGAAGTGGGTCAACTGGGGGAGAGAACAGACATAGTCGAAAAAGGCCTGCAGGAGATAGGCAGAGAGACCACGGAGAACAGCGAAGCTATCGAGAGGATCGACATGGCGACACAGAACCTGGAAATACGAATGGAAGACATGGAAAACAGGTCTCGACGGATCAACATCAGGTTGAAGCTCCTGCCGGAGACGGTGCAAGATAGGGACCTGAAGGAAACGATTCAAGGAATCTTCACGGAACTATTGGGCGAGTCCTCACCGGATCTAATCGAACAGGGTTCACAGAGTGGGTTCCCTCAACAGGAACCCGAAGTCTAGGCCACGAGGCGTGTTAGCGGCGTTTACAAGATACGCTCAAAAAGAGGCAGTACTCAAGGCCGCTGGACAAAAAGAGCCGATATCCTTTAACGACCAACGTATCGAGCTGTACCAGGATCTCGCCAGCTGCACCTTGCTCAAGAGGCGACAATGGAGTCCCCTTACCCTGAAGCTCAAAGAAAAGGGGATCAGATATAAGTGGACCTTCCCGTTTGGACTTGTATTCGATTGGACTGGTTCTCAGAAGTGGATAACCACGATGCAGGAAGGAGCGGACCTACTTCAACTTGGAACAAGATTAAAGACAGGTCAGGAGGGACCAAAAGCCCTGGGGGAGGGGGAGTAGCTTCAGCGGAACTCCGGGACAAAGTGGAGAGCATAGGGCTGAGGGATGTCTGGAGGGAATTGTGGGGGGATGAGGAGGGCTACACATTCCTTTCTGAAGTTCATGGGACCCAGTCCAGAATTGACTACATCTAGATCTCGGCCAACATGGTGGGTAAGGTAAAAGAGATAGAGATTGGGCCCATGGGAATAGCAGACCATAAAATATTGTCAATGCAGCTGGAACTGGGAAAGAGGAGGAGGGAGCTGTGGGGCTGGAAATACCCGGAACATCTACTGAGGGACCCTGTGGTAAGAGGAGATAGAGGGCAAGATGAGAGAGTTCTTCGATAATAACAAGAGAGGGGACACGAGGGAAGATACAAGATGGGACGCATTTAAGGCCACACTGAGGGGGGAAATTATAGCAGCTAGGGCACAGAGACAAAAACAGCTACAGGCCTTGGAGTCCCGGCTGGAAGCGGAAGTTGAGGAAGCGAGAGGCAGGGTAGCGGCGAACTCCAGCAGGATTAACCAGAAGGACTATAGGAGGGCAATAGGACAACTGGGGATCCTTAGGACCAAAAAGGCAGAGGGGGCCATGCTTTTTGTGAGGCAAAAATTCTATGCAAGAGGGAATAAGGCGGATGCCCTGCTAGCTCGCCTCCTTCGGGGAGCGGCCTCCAGAAACACAATCACGGCGCTAAACTCAGAAAAGGGGGAAAGGGTTACCCGAATAGAAGACATCCAAGAGGACATGGCTGTTTTTTGCGAGACCTTATATGCTTCACAGCACCCCTGCGGCCAAGCTCAAGAGAAATTCCTGGAAAGGGTTAACTTACGTAAAATCGAGGGGATGCCCAGATTGGTCTACAACAAAAGATAACGGAGGAGGAGGTGAGGGGTGTTATTCGGAAGCTGCCTGCGTGTAAGGCCCCCGGCCCGATGGGTACACTGCGTCCTTTTATAAGACCTATGCCACCCCTGACCTACCTTTTCAACTCCTTTTTGGATAGTGAGCAAATCACCCCGTCCATGAAAGAAGCCAAGATCTCCCTGATTCTGAAGGAGGGCAAGGACCCCCCTGAAAGATCCTCCTATAGGCCAATAGCGCTCATTAACGTAGACGCAAAGATCTACACTAAGATCCTGGTGAACAGGCTCGAGGGGCTCCTCCCGGATTTGATCCATCAGGACCAGGCGGGATTCGTAAAGGGGAGGCAGACAGCAGATAATATCAGAAGGGTGGACCACCTGGTGGAAAAGGCAGAAAAGACTCGCACACTGGCAGCACTCCTATCCCTAGATGCTGAAAAAGTGTTCGACCGGGTGGAGTGGTCCTTCCTCTTTAAAACCATGGAAAAGATGGGGTTGGGAGGCGCTTATTTACAGATGGCCAAGGCGAACTATGAGGGCCCACAAGCGAGGGTGGTGGTAAACGGGTTTCTAACTAGACAATTCCAACTCCAAAGAGGAACAAAACAGGGATGTCCCCTATAACCCCTGCTATACGCAATTTACCTCGAGCCCCTCCTACAGGCAATACGGGAATCGGAAGGAATACTGGGAATACCGTTTGGAGGCAGGCACCACAAGGTGGCGGCCTTTGCAGACGACATGTTGCTCGCCCTGACCAATCCCATAGAGTTGAGTACACAAGCTAGGTTATTGCTAGAAGACTTTGGGGAAGCATCTGGACTATGCATTAACATGCACAAGTCTGAATTGATGGACCTAACATTGGCAAGGGAAGAGAGGGAGGAGCTAAAGGGGACGACGCTCTTTGCCTGGCGACCGGGGGGAATCATGTACCTGGGGGTGAGAATCACTCCGGCTTTGAGCGGATGGTACGCAGCAAACTACCCCCGCTCCTGCAAAGAATTAAGAAAGATCTCCGTAAGTGGCGGAACTTGCGGATCTCCTGGTTGGGGAGGCTAGAGGCACTTAAAATGGTTACCCTGCCGAGGCTGCTTTACCTCTTCCAAGCTATCCCTCACGCAGTCCCAGCTAGCTTCTTCAGGGAGCTCCAGGTAATAACAAACAACTTCATATGGGAGGGAAAAAGGGCAAGGGTGAGTAGGATGCAACTTATGGTCCCAAGAAAAGGGGGGACTAGCTCTTCCCAACTTCTGTCAATACTACGAAGCAACCCAACTAAGGGTGATCAGGGAATGGCTGCGGGAGGGGGAAGGAAAACACTGGGTTCAGATGGATAGAGTGGTTACGCGACACAAACTGGGAGAGGTTCTGTGGCTACCCAGACAGCGCCGCCCGGGCCATATGTACCTTAGCTCCATCACTAAACTAGTGGCAGATAACTGGGACAGACTGGTCCAACGGAAGGAAATTACAACCTTCCTGTCTCCTTTCACCCCCATCTTCAATAATAAAAACTTCACCCCCGGGTTGGAAAAAGGGGCTTTCCGGAACTGGCGGGAGGGGGTTGCCGTTGGATGCAGGACATGTAGGAGGGGAGATCAGTTCTTTTGTAGATTGTAAAAAGGATTTCGCACTGGGGAGGGTGAACGACTGAGATACTCACAACTTCGACACTGGCTTCTACACCCCATAAATAAAGAGGCGGCCACTAGATCACCGACCCCTTTTGAAAGATTCCTGATGACCAATGACGGCTCGAAAGGCCTTATTTCGCAGCTTTACAAGCTCTTGGATGAGGCTACCCCGAGGCCGCAATGGGCATACATGGGAAGGTGGGAAAAAATTCTGGGCAGGGAAATAGAGAAGACAGAGTGGGAAAATATTTGGAGGAAAATCCCCAAACTAGCGAGAGCCTCACAAACCCGGGAGGCCTGGTATAAGATATTATATGGGTGGCACTATACCCCAGCTCGGCTACACAGGATCTATCCGGACTCATCGGGAACTTGCTGGAGGGGATGCGGCCAGGAGGGCACTGCGGAACACATTTGGTGGCGATGTCCAAAAATAGTCCCATTCTGGGGAGACATCAAGCAGGCGATGGAACAAGTGTTTGGGACAGCGGGAGGTATACTCCCAGAATGGTCACTACTAGGCTTGAGGCCAGCAGAAGGGCCGACGGGCTCAAGGGGCAGGGAAAGAGCGAGGGTGATGCTCACTCTGGCAGCAATGACAATCATAGGCCAGAAATGGAATAGTTCGATCAGACCAACGTTTCAAGACTGGCTGCGTAAAGTGTGGGAGATAGTAGCGATGGAATGGGCCTCCTATGCAATGAACAACACAATACAAAAATTTGCGGGCGAGTGGGGTGAGGTCCTTTCCTTTCTCAGAGACGATTTCAGGATTGGTTGGCGCCCGCAACGTCTAAGACTTCTGGACCTGGAATAACCCCGACTAGACACTTTGTGGTGACAGGGAGCTACGGAGACTTTGGAACAGCACCTGGGGGAGGGGGGGAAGGAAGGGAGGGGGGAGTTATGGGGATTGCTAATGTTGTTGAAAAATTCAATAAAGAGAATTTAAAAAAAGAAAAAAAAAGGTATACATAACTCCATATACAGTAGCCATCATTCCAGAAGACAAACTCCTGGGTCTTACGACAATGCTGACACAGGGTGAACTCCAAAACAAGATCCAACTCTTAATGGATCCCACTTTCTCACAAGAGTGGTGTACTCAAGGAGAGCATTACACCATTAAAGAACAGTTACCATATTTTAGGAACCATCTATACTTGCCAAGTAAAGATTTACAAGAGCAGGTTATTTTGGGTTATCATGACTCCCTGAAGGTCATCCAGGAATTGCCAAGACTCTAGCTAAAGTAAAACGAAACTATTGGTGGACCACATGGCATAAAGACATCATACAATTTATTCAATCTTGTGGTGTGTGTGCACAAAACAAGTCCCAAAAGCAGAAGCCAGCTGATCTTCTCCAACCATTGGAAATTCCTCCCGCACCATGGCACACACTGTCCCTTGATTTCATTACAGATCTACCTCCCAGTCAATGATTCAACACCATCTTAGTAGTTGTAGACTTGTTCTCTAAAATGGCACACTTTATTCCTTTTAAGGGTCTTCCAAATGCATCAAATTTAGCAAAAGTGTTCCTGGAGGAAATCGTACGGCTACATGGCGTTCCATCGGTCTTGATCTCAGATCGAGGTAGTCAGTTTGTATCCAACTTCTGGAGGAAATGCTGTTCAATGGCCCAAATTGACATTTGACTATCCACAAGTCACCGTCCTCAAACAGATGGCCAAACAGAAAGAACAAACCAAACCCTCAAGCAATACTTACGTTGCATGTTACATCAAGTGGAAAGAAATTGGAAGGACTTGTTATGGATAGCTGAATATGCCTATAATAATTCATTACACACCAACACTGGACAAACCTCTTTTTACATTATATATGGTAGACATCCACGTACTTCAGAATTGGATCTCCCAACCCCTTTGGAAATGCCAGCGGTTAAAACCCTACATACGACTATTTCCCAGGCTTTCAAAGAAGCAGCAGAACATTTACTCTAAGCCAAGAACAGACAAAAGAAATTTGCTGACCAACATCGTGTAAAGCCCCCGACTATCAAATTGGAGACAAGGTCTGGTTAGCATCAAAATATGTGTCCATCAAAGGGACTCTGACCTTTCGTCCCTGATATCTGGGACCTTATTGTATTGAATCCATAATAAATCCAGTGGCAGTAAAATTAGCCCTACCACCCACTATGCAAATTCATCCTGTGTTTCACGTATCACTCCTGAAACCAGTACAACCCGGTACTTGGGTTACAATACCTCCAAAACCAGTATTAGTTGACGGAGAACCAGAGTTTGAAGTAAAGGATATCCTAGACTCAAAATACTCAAGATCCAAACTATACTACTTAGTTGATTGGAAGGGATATGGCCCTCAAGACAGATTATGGGAACCTAGTGAATACATCCATGCAGCTCGCTTAATTAAAAAGTTCCATCAGAATTACTCAGCCAAACCAGGACCAGGCAATAGTGTCACCATGAGAGGGGCCTTGGGGGGAGTGCTGTCATGACCCTTGCCCCTGGCCCTCACTGGCAAGTCAACCTTCCAATTAGGGCCAGGTAAAAGGCCTTAAAACCTCATCCAAGACTCTCTTGGAGTCAGTCCTGGCGCCTTTGGCGCCAGGCTCATAACCATCATGGAGACCAACATTAGAATGGGACTATTTACTTAGGACTATTTAACTTGGGGGGGGTTCAGCCAACATGGAGGCACACACATAGCTCAGTTACGGAATTGAGCTATGCGGTCTAGTGTTTTGGGTATGGTAGGCCTGGGACTACTTTACCTGGACTACTTTGGGTGTGGCAGGCCTGGGACTATTTTACCTGGACTACTTTACCTGAGACTATTTAAACCACACCCAAACAGCAGAACATGCTTTGCGTTATTCTGCTGTGGGCAGCGTAACGCTCACCATGTCCAGTTCTTTGATGCCACCTTACCTGAATCCAAGGACCTGCAGAGAGAGAAAGAACACTACGAAACTTACCTGGAACAGTATCGTGTCTTCAATCCATCTCTGACTTCAGTTCCACTCACCTGAAGGTACAAACGCCATCATCCGGCACTGCATGCATCCTGGAATACCATAACCTGGAAAGAGGCGAAAGAAAGACAGCATTGGTAAGCGTTTACTCACGTTTCCTCCCGAATGTAGAAAGCTACACAATTCTTACCTGGGTAATTATCTCCTGGTCATTATCCTTGCTGGAATATTACGGCGCTCGGCGATAAACATTGCAACCAGCACGGAGAGAAAAGACACAGGTTAGCAATATAAAAGGTGAAACAGCGCCGGGCATCGCGCATTACTCACCGGACAGCATCGCGCACATCGCGCTTTCGCCTACAGGCCCATGCTCCTCTTCAAACTGCATGACAACACCAAAATACCTTTCCATACCTAAAAGGAAAGAAGCAAGACATTATTATTCGAACTAAGAGGAACATAAGAACTGCATATAAAGACTGTAAAGCAGCAAACCTACCGAGTCGCAGCAGGCCTGGATTCCCACAGGGGTGCTTGCACCAGTGAAGTAACTTGGTTGCTGCTCGCCCCCACATCTATGCACCCCGGCCACGAGGAGCAGGATGGAGAATCCTTAATTTTACAATATTAAGGTGAGGTGAAGGCCCAAGGGGGAGGAAGGAGTTGAGGCCAAGGGAGGTGGGAAAACATAAAGACAATCTGGTATTGAATACAGCTCTCCTATATTTCAGACCCATATTTTACCTGAGGCATTACCAAGGGACCTTGAGAGGGTTCAAGAGTGCAAATCATCCAACCAGGGCTGGGTGGCATTTCCATGGATACCAGGTGAGTGTAACACACAGTGTAAGATCACCCAAGGATACGCGACCCCCAGGCGGCATAAGGTTCCCCCTTGGGGGATGAAAAGAAGATCACTGGACACCCAGAAACAGTCAAAATCTGCGTGGCAACCCCCACAGGGGCGCGGGTAGTCTGGCAAGGGGAAAATCTAGGAAGGACGCACACCCCCCCTGAACTCAGGAGCTCCACCACTGTGGGAGAAGCCCCCAGGTGGGCAGGCAGCAAACACCGGGCCTATAATACAAATACAATCAACAGCACCTATGTCAAAATCCAGGGGGAGGACATCGCAATCAACTCACCAAAACTCCCAGACGAAGCAGGACCAGAGCCGCTCACAACTGTGGGGATCGGAACAAACTACTCCCTCAACGTCTACTAGGAAAAAAATAAAAGGAAGGCCAACTCTTGAAGACATACACGGGAATACCTGACCCCGAAATGGTGACCAAAGAGGACATGAAATTGTGATTTGGGGAATTTCAAACACAATTCATGGCTAAAACGGAGATGCAATTTGAATCCATGAAAAATGACATGAGAAAGGCGGTACAAGAATTAAGAACAGAGATGACAAATTTTGGGGGAGAGGATGGATACCCTGGAGGAAGTCATCCAAAATCTAGACAAAGAGAAACAACAATATGCAGAGATCCGGGAACAACTGCTGGGACAGACCCATAATCTTGAAGTACAGTGCAAGGATCTTGAAAATCGATTACGAAGATCGAACATAAGACTAAAGAATAAGGCAGAATCAGTAGAGGACAGGGACCTGAAAGAGGCAGTACAATAGGTATTCAATTAGATACTAGACGCAAAAGAAGAAGAAGAAGTACCCATAGACAGGGTTCATCGAGTGGGCCCAAAGAGAGCAGGAGAACCGGAGGTAAGACGAAGAGATGTTCTAGTAGCCCTCTCCTCATATCCCCAAAAAGAACAGATCCTAAGGAAAGCCTGGACAATGGACCACATCAGAAGGAACGGGGAGGAGGTGCAGCTGTATCAGGACCTGGCGGAGATCACGCTACAGAAGCGCATAGACATGGGTCCAGTAGTAAGATTCCTAACGACAAAGCAAGTAAGATACAAATGGACTTTCCCCTTTGGGCTGCTGTTCAAATGGGATGATAATCAAAGGAGGGAAATGACCTGTGAAGAAGGGAGGCAAATACTGGGCATACACGATCAAGAAGAAGAACCTCAAAGAAGAAGGAGGGACAACCAAACCCGGAATAGATCGGAATGGCATTGGAAAAACAACAATAGAAAAGGGAAAGGTCCCCCGTCAAGAGAAAGGTAACAATAAGGATAGGCGTCAGAAGAAATTAGCAAAAGCACTCCGGAAAGACCAATCACTACAACTCAAGAAGGCTAAAGTCATTGGAGGAGAGTCTTCCAGAAACAAGAAACAAAGGTGCGGAGGAGGGGGAGGAGGGCATTCGGAACACCAGTTGGAATCCAAAGGTTTTTAGAACACCCTACAAGTTATCCCTGAGAATAGTCGGGCATGGCGCGCACGGCGCAACGCCTGAGCAATCATAGGATCCAGAGCCCATCTCAGGGCAGTTTTGGAGGGGAGGGGGGAATAGGGCAAGTTGGGGGATGCCGTGTAAGGGTGGGAGGGAACACCAGGAACCAATATAACACTCAGGAAAAGCTCAAAGGCATACATTCAGGAACTAACTTCCAGAAACGTGATGGGGACTTAAATATTAACATATAACATCCGAGGGCTCCAGTCTCCTGTCAAACAGAAAAATGTGGAGCATTTTCTAAAACAAGAAAGATATGACATTATCATGCTTCAAAAAACACATATAAGAACACAAGACAAGGCAAAGGTCCGATTGAAAGGGTATCATCAGATAATACAGGCAAATGCACAAGACAAAAAGGCTGGGGTCTTAATTGCAATCAAGGACTCCTTAAAGGTTCAGATTCTCCAAACAGAGGCGGACAAACAGGGGAGATATCTATTAGCAAACACGAAAATAGAAGGGCGTCCCATAACGCTTGCTGCTCTATACGCACCAAACACGGGGCAGGAAGGATTCCTTATAGATACACTGGGGAAACTAGAACGATTTGCTACCGGGGAGATAGTGCTGGGAGGAGACCTGAACATAGTGTGGGACCCCAATCTCGACAGATCTGCCCCCAATCAGCAGGGGCAATGCTCCCCCTCAAACGCCCTGAAACAGAAAATATCCAACCTAGCACTGGTAGATATTTGGAGACACATCAACATTAATCAACAAGGTTTAACTTACTTCTCACATGTTCACCAAACAATGTCGAGGATAGATTACCTCTGGGCCATGCCGGGCATTCTGGGGAAAAAAAGGAAGGCAGACAAAGGCTCCATTTCACTATCTGCCCCCCTTTCGGTAGAGGTAATACTTACCCCACGGGGCCCAGGGTTGTGGAAGTGGCGGCTCACAGAGGAGATAGTTCGAGACCCGGTGATGGGGAACACTATCCGAGAACAAATCATTGAATACCTTAAAAATAATAACCACCCAGACATATCAATCGAAACTCAATGGGAAGCTCTAAAGGCAGCCATGAGGGGTCATATAATCGCATTAAAAGCCCAAAATGGAGAAACTTAACCTCCAATGGGAGAGGGAGCTGGAGGCAAATATCAGCAAAATCCAAACAGAAATAATATAGAAACCAACATTGAAGCTACAAAGAGCCCTGAGACATGTACAAGGCCAACTAGACTCCATCCGCACAAAAAAAGCAGAAAGACACCTAAATAGGTTGAAACATTGGTACTACATAAAGACTAATAGAGCGGACAAGTTACTTGCCAGACAGCTGAAGGAAAAAAATCAAGATAGGACAGTAATGGCACTGCAGGATGAGAATGGGAGTAGAAAGACTCAAACGAAGGAAATTGGGGCCATATTTGAGCACTTTTATCAGCAATTATATTTGTCAGATCACCCAGACAAGAGCCTTCAAAAGACATATATAGATGGGGTAACACTTCCGGTACTAACGGACGTAGAATGGCAGCGGCTAGATAAGGACATAACTCAAGAAGAGGTCATTAAAGCAATCAAAGATCTACCCAGGAATAAGGCTCCGGGGCCGGACAGCTACACTGCCCAATTTTATAAAATGTACAGCGACATAATAGCCCCGGTCCTAACGGATTTATTTAACTCATTCAAAGAAAAAGCCAATATCACTCCATCGATGAATGAGGCAAAAATGCTGGCAATACAGAAACAGGGAAAGACCCAGAACTCCCAACATCATACCGCCCAATAGCGCTGATAAACTTAGACGCAAAGTTGTACACCAAAATCTTAGCCACTAGACTCACACAAATACCCCAGAAGTTGGTCCATCAGGATCAGTCGGGTTTTGTCCACGGTAGACGAACACACAATAACATCAGGAGTGTCCTCCACATTGTGGAAAAAATAGGAATAACACAAACCCCAGAGATAATATTGGCCTTGGATGCGGAAAAGGCGTTTGATCGAGTCGAATGGTCAATCCTGTTCCACACATTGAGGAGAATGGGGGTTGGCGAGCCCTTCATCAAAATGATAAAAGCTAACTACAACTCACCCAACATCACAGTAGCAGTGAATGGAGCCCTATCCGAGAAGATTCAAATTGAGAGAGGGACGAAACAGGGATGCCCCTTGACCCCCTTATTATATGTAATCTTCCTGGAGCCCCTACTGTCGTAGATAAGAAGCGAAAAGGAAATAAAGGGCATAGAGATGGGAGGTACTGAACATAAAATAGCAGCATATGCAGACGATAGGCTAGTGATCCTGGGGGACCAAGAAAACTCCCTCCCACTCCTCATGCAAGAAATAGAAACAGTTGGCTCCCTGTCAGGGATTAAGCTTAACAGACAGAAATCAGAAATACTGGTGGGGGATACCGAGCAGATACAATCAGTCGCTGACATCTCCAATTAAAAGTTGCACAGCCGGGAGTCAAATACCTGGGAATCACCCTGACACATAAAATACAACACCCATCCTCCCAAAACTACCCTCCGCTACTACGACAAATAAAAAGGGACCTGGAGAAGTGGAACCCAATAGCAATAACATGGTGGGGGCGGATAACAGTCATCAAGATGACCATTCTTCCCAAACTCATGTACCTATTTCAAGCCCTGCCAATAAGACCCCCCCCCCTGAAGTTTTTTAAATCCCTAACGAAAGCGGTTAAGGAATACATATGGCAGGGGAAAACTCCGAGAGTATCTAACACGGTCCTCACTGCCTCTGGAAAAGACAGGGGAAGTGCTCTACCACATTAAAAAAAAATATTATGAGGCTGCCCAACTATGGATCTTGAAAGAAAGGATACCAGAAAACTCCCAGAAGCTGTGGGCAGCTCAAGACAGAGTAGTAGCAACCACACCCACAAGACATTTGCTATGGGCGGGGAAAAAACATAGACATCCCAATTTACAAATTAGCGAAATTATGCAGACGGCACTGGATATATGGGACAGAGCTACACAGAAAGGCACATTAACAAAAAATCAAGCACCCTTCGTGCCCCTATTCAAAAACCCCGAATTCCCACCAGGACTCGAGAAAAAGGCATTCCTTAAGTGGGAGGAAGCAGGCTGCAAGATGGTTGGGGACATGTTCCAGGGAGGACAGATAAGATCATTTGAAGAGTGTACCACTTTATTGAAACTCAATGCCAACGACAGATATAAATACAACCAACTATATCATTGGCTAGACTCGCCCAAAATATGAGAAGCGACCTTGAGAGAACTAACCCCATTCGAAAAATACTTTATGACAAACGATGGATTCAGAAAGTTTGTTTCAAACACATACAGATTCATAAATACTCTTGAGGAGGAAGTAATATGGCAATACATTAAGAGATGGGAAAAGACCTTAAGGAAAACGATCCCCAGGGAATGGTGGGAATACACATGGCAGCTGATACCCAAATTAACGAAAGCGATACACTCAGAAGAAATGTGGCTGAAAATTCTCCTCCAATGGTACTACACACCAGAAAGACTACATACGATGTTCAGGGGAGTCTCCAATAAGTGCTGGAGGGCATGCGGGGGGTAGGCAATTGGCGACACATATGGTGGGACTGCCCTAACCTACAACAATATTGGAGAGACATCAAGGCGCACATGAAGTTAATGTTCCCAGATATGGGAGATCTAGGGGAGGAAGTTTGGCTATGTGGGATCTGGGACGCAAGAGATATAACCCTCACCAAAACCCAGAATAGAAACTTTATGCACCTACTGATTGTAGTTTAGTTGGAAATAGCCCAAAAATGGAAGCAGAAACACCCACCATTGGCACTTGACTGGATAAGAAGAGTATGGTCCCATATAATGATGGACCACATAACCTATAATCTCCAAGTGAGGGGGTAGGAGGAGGGGTAATGGGGAAGTTTATGAGTTTCCATTTGTTGAAAAATCAATAAAAATACTTTTAAAAAAAAGAAATTGTAGGAGTCATTTGGAATTCGTCCAATAAGCTCATTCCCTAAATCAATAGAATAATGTTGGGCATCAACTGCCATTCCAATAAAGGTGTCTGCACCCAAAGGGATACTTCGAGGGTCGCTGTTATCCTCCAATATTCGAATGATGTCGTGTTATAGATCAACTAGGGGTGTTGGATGTAAATTCCAAACTTGCTGTTGGAAATGATAATTCAGATTTATATAGGCATCCCAGTATTTGAGGTTCTGTCCTCGCTTAATTTTAAGGGGAATTGTAAATTGTCGCACCTGTCCTGGGATGGTAACCTCCTCTCTCACTTGAACTTCAACTGCTTATGGCAACAATTGATCTGACCGGGATGCTTTCTGGGTGTTGTCAAAGCCCATGGGGTAACCCCCAGTCATGACCAGGCTTTATTAATTAGGTCTAAATTAATTGCAAATCGATTGAAGATGTCACTGCCTTAGGAAAAGGTAGAGGGGACATCTCTCACAACCCAACAATGATGTTCTATGCTTTTGTCACCAATGGACATTTTTAGCATAGACCTGCTAAGCAGGAGATGTTTGGAATTTGGAGTTTCCAGGTCCATTTCCCACTTATCAATCACTTTAAATGTGGGAATGGTTTGACCTTTTGGGAGTTTCCTTAATAATGCTTTGCTGATAAAGCTTCTTCTGTTATTCAGGCCTACTCTGGCGAGAACAGGCTCCTCCACCTCATTTACCTGAATGGGGAAAAACAGCTGTTCACCATTTATCTGGATGTCGGTCAATCTTTGAGCTGGTTTTTCATCATCTTTTGTCATGTATTTGGGTTTTCCTTTGATTGTGGATTGGTATAAAACTTCAGAGTATTTCCCAGTGTGGAATGCCACTTAAAACTGGGAGGGAGGTTGATTTTGAAGAACGGAGATGGGTTCACATCACAGAGATGACAGATATATCTGGGACTTGATTGTTCCTAAAATGAAATTCCATTTCGTTAGACCGTTGTTCAATCATGTGGCATTCAAACTCACATAGTTTGTGCTTTGTTTTAGTTTGATTGGCCAGTTAGTCTGAGTCCAGAGGAGGTCATTCCCCAATACACACAGTGTGTCCTTTGGAGTCACAATGATCACCAGATGTTTTACCCTACGTCGCCCACATTTTATCTGCAGTCCCTTCGACAGAAATATCATTCCCATTGAAGTTTTGGAGTTGTCCGGGAAGAGGTGTGAGGGAAATTTGATGACTCTCTCCCCTTTCTGAGTTCAGTTGGTTGAAGGCCTTTTTGGACAGGAGGGTGGCTTGGGATCCAGTGTCCACCAGCACTGATAATGCACACTGACCCTGTACCTTGATGGAAGCATAAAATCTTCCTTCTCTCTCTCCTCAAGGGGGTAAATAAAATGTACATTCTGTGCCAGCTTGGCACTTAACTTTTTTATATTAAACTCCAACACTGTGATCTTGGACAGTGTTCTGTGTCGGAGTCCAGGAATCTGTAAAAAAGATTTTGCACCCAGAAACACCTGGAGCGGCGGGGTCCTCTTTCTTCCCCGATTCTTTGCTGTCCCCCTTTTTTTGGTGACAGTTCCCAGGACCTGCTTGGAGGAAGGATACCTTAGTGATTTCAGGGTCATCTGAGTGACATTGTTGGGGATTAGGAATTTCTTGCTCTGGGTCCATCTCCATACATACCCAGCCAGGATCATGGTCTTTTGGGACCCATTTTCTCCTTGGGAGGCATCCCTCCATCCATGAAAGAGAAGATTTCCTTCCCTGAATCCTCCAGGGATTCTTCTCCTTCAAAAGGGATAATGTGAACTTCCGCCACACTCTTTTTCATCCTCCTCCTCTGCATCTGGTACATCATCACCTACACATGGACAGAAAATGACATGTGGAGTCATGGGCAACATCTCAGTAAACATTTGTATCATATTTCTGTCATGCAACAAAAATGCAGGGCATGCAGAAATATGAAATACAGCATCCACACACTATGGCACAACAGGCAATGGGAGCATGGCACATGCAGACTTGCCAACAAATCCCCTGCTCAGGGCCATGCTGGCAGTGGACACATTGCCAACCAACAGGGTCATTAAGAAACACAGCATGGGCCATGGTACCAGCCACTGTTGATAATACCAGTGAAATGGTGAGGGACATGTGTCACTGTGACCTGCAATTACATTACATGGCAACAGGCAGCCACACATATCCACATACAAGGCCGTTGCCTTCACATGGCACAACAGTGTTGTCTTGTTACAGAAACTGAAGACAAAGAGAACATGCTGTAAGTCTTGGAAACAGGAAATATTCCCAGGTGATGTATGGCTGTAACAAGACCACCTAGGCAAGGTCTGTGAAGTGGAGTGTAAATTAATGGAGTTGCAGATAGAAACAAGGTACAGTGACCCACAAGAGGGAGAGGGGCGTGGGCCCATGGATTGTGGGCTGAGTGTGGAAGGTTAACAGGGAGCTGGTGTAAAAAAGATTTGCCTCTGGAGTCATTGCTATTGGGGCAGCGGGGGTGTGTACAGTCTGAACATATGCACTATGCAAGCCGTAAGGTGTGTTGTGTGTCAGCTTGGATGCTCTATGTGGCATGGTAGCACATACCTGTGGGTATTAAGCATGTTATAAATAACCTATCATATTATATGTACGTGTGTGAAAAGAGATTCAATACCCTGAATGGCGTGAAGTGTAACTAGGATTTAGGACACATGCACATGTCTAGCAGAGCAGGGTAACTCACATGAAGGATGCAGCAAGCAACTGTTCATGTTTTGGTATCATGTTGCAGATGTTGGGGGGATGATTGTGAGGGATGAGTAGTATCACACAGACATGTTCCACTGATGTACACCACATGGTTTGTATCCACTATTGTGTCCACTAGACAGGAGTCCATCCACCACATGACATGGTTCATCATGGGCAGTTATTCCAATGCAGCCAGATGTGCACCGCAGTTATATACCTTAGTGATGCATTACTTCACATACTCAGAATGCACAATGTTGTTCACTCACCGGACATGGCCTCAAAATTTTCCAGGCTTCCCACGCCTTGCACCTGCATTGGCTCATAGCCTCTTCTTGCTGGGTCTGCTTCTACTCCTCTGGTGATCCCCCTCCAATTATCAGAGCAGAGGCCAGGTTGGCACAAGCTTGAACTTGGTGCGACGGGTGAGATCATTCCAGCGCTACACTACCTGTGCAGTAGTGTGCTTCTCAAACCCTGAGGTGTTGATCTCATCCGTGACATGCTACCAATGGACCATACACTGGGCAGTTGTATGGGTGCTCCCCCAATGTAGGCACATGTCACGGTGGTGAATGGTCATGTAGTCCTTGAGGATCTGGAGTTCTTCATCATGGAAGTTCTTCTTCCTCAATGTGCCAGTGTCCTGTGCCATGTCATAGAGTTGAGCCTGTTCCTGCTGTGCAGGATTTGCCTTCTTGCCACGGGTGGCGCGAGGGATTGGTGCCACCCGTGAGTGGCTGGGACCACTTTGGGGTCCAGATGCTGGGGCATGACCCCCTGGGTCTGGGGAAGCTGCTTCCACAGCATGTCTCTGACCACCTGGGCTGGGGCAGCTACTTCCACAGCAAGTCCCTGTCCCCCTGGGGCTGGGGCTGCTGCTTCCACAGCATGTCCATGATCCCCTGGGGCTTAAGAAGCTGCTTCCACAGCACATCCCTGACCCCGGCCCCGTCGGCCCCCTCTTGGGACCTTTCTACTCATGTCACGGGCGTAATGAAATATGAAAGGCACACCATGCTGTTGTCCTGGGCAATATGAGTGAGGGGGCAGTCTTCATGATGTGAGATGTAGTTCTGTGGTCCTGCAAGGCTCAAAAGTACCCCTGATGTGGATAGTATGGTTTGCGTAACGCACAGGCACCCAGAAAACAACAAAAATGCATATGTGATACCAGGATAGCTTCCGAAATAACAAAAAAGCATTACGCGATGCGCAGTGGCACACACCAACACAAAACATTCATATGCAAAACCCAGAAAGATACAACAAATGTAAAAATAGTGGTATGCAATACACAAGGGTACACAGAGATGAAACAAATGCGTATGCGACTCACCGTTAGGCTCGCAAAAATCCAAAGTAAATTTGAGTATGCGCAGAGGCAAAGCACCCATAAAAATATCAAGTACTTATGGTCCCTAGAGTGAACGGAATGCGTGACACCCCAAAATACACATGTACTACACTTGTCTGTCTCCTCCCCTTCGCATGGAGTTGCTTTCACACGTCCTTATATATTCCTGACTTTTGCGTGGTCAACGCCAGCACGCAGCGTGTGTCACGTAAGTTACGCGCTGAAGGTCTTTTCTCTGTTTTCACATGTCCACGCTATTTCAGTTCTTATGTTTTCATGTGCATAGTCCCTTCACTCTGTTTACAGCTGCCTTTGTTGCGAGACACAGAAGACCACACTCCTGCCTCTGTGCCATTTTACCTGCCTCCTCCTGCGCTGTGCTGCATCCAACGTTGCCATCTGCTGCTGCCTGTAGTGTGTGTGCCTGCTGCCCACCTGCACTGCGTTTGGAGTGCCTGTAGTTGAGCCATTGCCTAGGCTCTTGGTCACGGCGCTGTGACCACCTCAGCTGCTTTGTTGGACTCCCAGCGTGTCATACCAACAACATTGCTCTACAACCCATCTTCAGGACCACCTTTCACACCCACACCTGCCTCAGGGGTTGACATGCCAGCACCATCATCGTCTGACCAGTGTGCCAACCCCATGGCAGCTAGGCAGAGGGTTGTCAACTTCAGCGCCGCTGAAAATGACATCCTGGTGGTGAAGGTCCTGGAGCATTTTGATGCCCTCTTCAACCCAGTGATGCAACGCGGCAAGGAAGGATGTCAGCAGATCTGGGACAGGATCACGGATTCCATTAACACAGAGAGGCTGTCAGTCTGCACATTCAAGACCGTCGATAAGCACTGGGAGGATCTGAAATCCAGGAACAACAGCAAAGCCCTGCACTACATCAAGGCCGATGCTACCATGGAGGCTCATTGTACACGCAGGTGCAGGCTGTTGAGCAACAACATGCTGGTCCTGGAGAGGTTCTACCCGGCACTGCATTCCCAGGTCTGCGAATTACGACAACATCTGGAGTCGACTGGTGAGTAAGCATGTGGTGAACTGCTTTATGGTGCATTTGTGTTGTGCATGTGCCTGCATTTTGTCAGTGACTCCCTTAGGCTTCCAGAAAGTATGTTTCTGAGATGTATGTCTGCTTGCATGCCCCAGACATTGCTCCCCATGTGTGCATTGAGACATCTGCGGTTTTGAAATGTGCTCTTACTTGCATTGTGTGCTGTAGTACTGTCTTGCAGACCATGCACATGCAATGTTACTTGTGTCTGAGACGCGCCAAGATGGCAAGTGTGCCAGTTGAGGTAGTGTTGCCCATGTCAAGTGCATACATGATGCTCATGTGTATGTGCTTGGTGCTATGGCATGCTCATATGTGCATGTGCAATTGATGAATGAGTGTATGGCAATCGATTGGTTGTGACATTGGCATGTAGTTTTATATGAATCTGTGGAGTGATGTTCGGGCAGGTGTCTGCATGGATGTCTATTGCATGTCCATGTGTGTGGGTGTGGAGGTTGGTGGTTATTCCTTTGACAGGTCATGTTCCTGTGAATATTGGTGATGCCATACTGGCTTTGGTGCAGTACACTAATGTTGCTGTTCTGTGTCTCCTTTTCGAAAGTTTCATCTGATGAAGAGGGTGGAAGCAGTGCTGTGGAACATGGATGAAAGGATGCCAGCACCAGACAGAGGTGCAGGCCCAGCCACGCCCCCGTGACAGCTCATCTTGCAATGTGGCTGTGGCAGCACCAGTGACATTTAGGTATGGCTGCTGGGGGTGATTCCAAGAAGGTGAAGGTGGGAGGGGACTCCTTAGCAGCGGTGGGGTCAGGTGATGCAACAAAAGGGCCATCCATGGCGGAAGATGCCCTGGAGTCACCTAGGTTGATGGAGGGGGAGGAGGTGGCCATTGCAGCCCAGCCCATGGGATCAGGTGGGAGTGTTGAGGTGGGCGTCCTTGGTGCACCCCTGTCCCAGGGAGATGAGGCTGTGCAGGCCACCTTGGAGGTGCCTGTGCAAATTTCTGTCCCTAGGCCATTGAATGCAGCAGTGTGCGCCTGCCAGAATGCCTCCTGCCAGACCAACACCCCCTTGTCGGCTGGTGTGTCCACCCAGACTGACACCCCCTTACCATCTGGTGTGTCCATCTGGGATCATGTGCTGCCCCTTCTGGCCAGGTTGATGAGGCGGACAGGTGTGATTTGGATGATAGACGGGCTACTCATAGTCTGCTTGCCCATCATCACAATGAGCTATACCGCCTTGTGCCCTTGCTTGCAGCAGGCCTGTTCCCTGGTGAGCTCCATGGGCTGTTCACTACTGCAACCACCTCTTTGTTCTCCTCTGTGCACCAGTCATCCTCCGGGGTGCCTTCTGGCCAGCATACCGCTGGGCCCCCTGTGCACCAGTCCCACCCACAATGACCCATCTGATGGAGCACCCATCCCTGACCGAGGCGGGAGTCCCAGGAAAAGTAGATGAGGTGGTCACTGTGCCTACACAGGCACCAACAGCATCACAGGAAATGTAGGGACAGCAGGCACCTAGAAGCAGTGCAGGTGCGGTACGCTCCTGACCCTCATCATCAGGTTGGAGGGTGTACCTATGCGGCAGGCACTGTGCATTGTGGCTACAGCTGGCAATGAGGAAGGGGCATTATGCTGCAGGGCAGACCACCCCAACGAGGCAGGTGTGAAGTGTTATGCAGGAGGAACAAGTGTAAATGAGGCACTCAATGGGCCTCATTACACGGATGGCGGTGGACCAAGGTGCTATTAGCGCCTTGGTCCATGCCGGTAAAATACCGGCACCGCCTTGGTGGAAAGGGGAATTACCGCCCTATTCCAAGGTTGGTGGGGGGGTAATTCCCCCTTCCCCCATTGCCCTTCCCCATTCCCATTTTTGCCCCATAGGGCATAATGGGAATGGGGAAGGTGCTAATTACGGCAGCGCAAATTGCGGTACCGTATTTAGCTCCCTGGTCCCTTTGCGGGTTGGTTTTTAGCGCCTGCAAAAAGCAGGCGTTAAATTCTCCAACCCGCAAAGGGACCTTGTAGTAAGGCGGCAAGGGTTTACCGGTACCGGTAAAATACCGGTACCGGTAAACCCTTACCGCCGTCCGTGTAATGAGGCCCAATGTCTTCTGTGTTCATGCGTTATGGACGGCAGATCGTGGCATCGAGACAGCGGGCACGGGAAGTGAGAATGATGATGTCCAGGGCTGAGTTTAGGCTGCATCAGGCAAGGAGGCAGGCTGCCTTCCTGGAGGTGTTGGCCAACCTACAAGCCCTCCAGGCAACAATGGAGGCCCCCCTAATGGAGGAGGACGTGGCGTTGGAAGCTCTGGTAGAAGTCTTGAGTGAGATTGGAGAGGAGGACTAGCCCACTGCCTTTGTAGATAGTTATTTAGGTGTAGGTTTCCTTTTTTTATGTATTATTTGCCCCGGACTTTGAAGACTTTACTTCCCTGTTTATACTCTATATAGTTATTTAGGCGTAGGGTTGTTTAATCATTTCATATTTCCCCCGGACTGCTTGGACATTCATTCTACATTTTACTTGTACATATTTTTATTCAATACATCTTTCATTTTGTTACATTCCATGCATCATGCTGTTCATTTGTGTGCATGCAACTTTGGTATTTCACTTTTCAGCCAGTGCATCTCTCCATCAAGTTATGTGTCTTGTGACGTGTCTGCATGTGTGTTGTTGCTGTAATGGTTGCGACTGGAAGGATGCACATGTGCCGGACATATGGGGTGGGCCCATCAGACGACTGGGTCTGCACTGTATGTTTTCATTTGCATTTACATGTGCAGCATCACTGTGTGTTTGGCATCAATGTGGTTGGGGTTGAGGGATATGGGCTCACTGTGGAGGTGTGCCATGGTCATGTTACTTGCACATTTGTTTGCCATTGCTGTGTTAAACTCATGTCATGCGGACACGCCCACCAGCACGTGCAGTCATACACTGCCTGCTCTCATGTCTTGCTCCACCTCTGCAAATGAAATGCATTTGTGAGCCATGTTTGCTCTTCCTGTGTAACAGCACACATTTCCTGTTGCATTGAGTCATGCATTCTCTGACTGCCCTCTCATCACACCATGGACCTGTAATGTTGTGGTCCCTGACAGGAACTTTGACACCACTTCCACCAAGTTCACTTGTGCTCAGGCTGTGATGCGCCAGGTCATTATTTGTGGCTCTGGCCGATATATGAATATGTGTACTTCTGTCCTCGGCATACATTCCATTAGTGTGCTTTGATACCTTTAAAACAACCCATGGCCAATGCATTGACTTGTCACATGTTGATTGGGTAGCCACTGTGTTGTTGATGCAATGCAGTGTTGTCTGGCTGGGGGGCTTCATATTCCAGTCTGCCAGGGAGTGACAGCGGATGCCCCGGTCCAGGATTGGTCTTCAGTGCTTCCTGTTGATCGTGTTGGTAGTGGACATGTTGGTGGTGTACTTCATGGTGGAGGCAGACCACAGAGGTTCAGGTGAGTTGCAGCCATACATTGAACTGCATGCGTGAGAGACTGTTGGGGGGCTGCCTGTGGTGATGTTGGAGGTGAGGAAGGGGTGGTGGGCAGTGTCCAGACTGCAGGGGGCTGCCTGGTGGTGGTGTCACAGGTGAGGGAGGTGTGAAGCGGGGAGTGTACTGTAAGGGGGCTGCCTGGGGTGATGTCAGAGGTGAGGGGGACTGTTAGGTGGTGTCCAGACTGCAGGGGCTGCCTGAGGGTGGTGTCACAAGTGAGGGAGTTGTGGGGAGGGGGCTGTACTGTTAGCCGGCTGCCTGGGGTGATTTTGGAGGTGAGGGGAGCTGGTGGGTGGTGACCTGACTGGAAGGGGCTGCCTGGGGTGATGTTGGCGGTAAGGGGGCTGGTGGGTGGTGTCAAGACTGTAAGGGGTTGCCTGGGGTGATGTTGGAGGTGAGGGGGCTGGTGGGTGGTTTAAAGACTGGAGGGGGCTGCCTGGGGTGATGTTGGAGGTTTAGGGAGTGATGGTGGATGGTGTCCAGACTGAAGGGGGCTGCCTGGTGGTGGTGTGACAGGTGAGGGAGGGGAGTGGTGTGACAGGTGAGGGAGGGGATGTACTGTCAGGGGGCTGCCTGGTGTGATGTCAGGGGTGAGGGGCTGGTGGGTGGTGTCCAGATTGGAGGGGGCTGTCTGGGGGTGGTGTTACAGGTGAGGGAGGTGTGGGTAGGGGAGTATACTGTTAGGGCCGGTCTGGTGTGATGTCAGAGCTGACTGGGGCTGGAGGGTGGTGTCCAAACTGGAGGGGGGCTGCCTGGTGTCATATTGGAGTTGAAGGAGTTGGTGGATCGTGTCCAGACTGGAGGGGGCTGCTTGGGGTTATGTTGGAGGTGAGGCACACGTTTTCGCTGGGGTGCAGCCTGGACTTGCGAGGTATGGTGTGCGTTTTCGCAGGGGTGCAGCCTGGACTTGCGAGGGATGGTGTGCGTTTTCGCATGGGTGCAGCCTGGACTTGCGAGGGAAGGTGCATGTTTTTGCAGGGGTACAGCCTGGGCTTGCAAGGTGGTGCGTGTGATTTCGCTGGGTGCTGCCTCCACTTATGAGGGAAGGTACGCATTTTCGCAAGGGTGCAGCCTGGGCTTGCGAGATGAGGCATGTGTTTTCGCTGGGGTGCAGGCTCGGCTTGCGAGGGAAGGTGCGCATTTTCGCAGGGGTGCAGCCTGGGCTTGCGAGGGAGGGCCCGCGTTTTTGCAGGGGTGCAACCTGCACATTCGAGGGAAGGCGTGCGTTTTTGCATGGGTGCAGCCTGGGCTTGCAAGGGAAGGAGTGCCTTCTCGCAAGGGTACTGGATGGTGGTTCAGGGGTGGACGTGGAGGGTTGCGCCTAGTATGGGATTTTGCTTGCATTTTGGGGTGTGTGAGCGTGTTGTGGGCGTTGCTTGAGCAGCTTATTTTTACTTGCACAACGGATAGTAATGTGCCTTTGAATCCATAAAAAGGCGGGGCGCACATTTTTTTTCTGCGCCACGGCTCGCACAGGGTCCTTCTCGGCACACGCCCCTTGCACGATTTCTTAGCCCAAGTCCATGAATTGGGCCCTAATTGTTCACATGAACACTACCCATCCCTCACTGCTTTGGGTCCTTATCGGCATTTCAAACTGTATCTCCCCCTCCCCCCGAACATGTAAAGCTGCGAGAGGGACCAATTTGCTTAGATGATTATATACATTAAGAAGGTGTCTCTCCTGCCCTCGACTTCAGTCACTACACCACTAATTTTCTGTGCACTTAAAACTGTGATGAATTGAAGGAGTAAACACCTGTGGTGAACCAACATAAAGGGTCACATCAGACCTGGCAAGGATAGAAACGTCTAAAAGCCCACCTTCCTGCACGTTACAGAGCATTTTTAGAAATTCATTTTCTCAGGAGGATACCCTTGCCCACAGCACACCTAAACCAAAATCTGTTTTGAGTGTATCGAATGAACAATGATCCAGGAAGTCCCCATTATTTTTACCAGCCACCCCTTAGCTGTCTACTCCGTGCCCCCAAACCCTTAACTCATATTTCTCCATTCTCCTGTCCAACCACCAATCTGCCCCCTCCTCATCGACCCTGGGGAGAGGGGTCACATGCCTTACACAGGGACATCATTTCACCAAAAAGCCAGGGTAGCAGAAGTGACATCACATGACCCATGACCTCTGATGACATCACAGGAAGTAATTACACACAACCTTTCACCCCTTGACGAAACAGCATTGTTCCTCAGTACACCAAGATAAATATGGGTACAATATCACTGTAATATGATATACATTTCATACAAGAATGAATCACCATATGTAGCGTTAACATTGGTGTAAATAGGCCCATATAACCAAATTGCTGTGAATGTAAGCAGACATTCAATCACAACAACCTGGAGTATTGTACATCACTCGGGCTAAACTCTAAACAGAGCATCCCAAAGAGGCCTAAACCCCAAAGCACAGTCCTCCTGTGCCTGCCAAGTGTTTGGCCACAGACTGGAAACAGCAACTGATCAACTCAAGTTCAACCAGAAACAGAGATGGTCTGGAGGGTTGTCCAGAGCTGTGCCAGTGGTTATGAATGATTTGAAACCTTCCAGCAATCACCTTTCTGTTTTGCTTATTTGGTAAGTAACCCATAGTTGATTTTGTTAGATGGGAGATAGAGGGGAAGGATGTGTTGCAGGTAACAGTAATTGCAGGGTTTTTATGTTAAAATGTAAACAGCAGCAACAGCAGCTCCATGACATCACCCCCTCGAAGAGGCCCATTTTATTATTTTCTTTGGTCCTTTATATCTTGCTTAATGCCAGCCTCCTCCAGCTTCTAAGCGCTGGAATCGGAACTGAACCCATGTTACACTGCATCCTCTTGTTCCCAAAGCAAGTGTGTTGCCCCTGAGCAATCCTTTCAAATATCTATATTTTTTTGCATGAGGAAGCAACAGACCCTTTATTTCAAAGACCAGGGCAACTCCACGTTAATTAATTATTTCACCTTGTGTCTATTTACAGTGAGCCTGTGAAGCAGGTCTGGCAGATGTGGGTCAGGTCACAAAGTGCCCAGGCAGGATTGGTGGCAGAAGCCACTGTGGCACACACCCCTCTCATCACAGGCCCGGTGGCTCACTGGAAGTGCAAAGCAGACAACGGGAAACACTGATGAGATGTGCGTTCATGCTGTGCTGTCACTGAGTGCTGCAGGCTGCTCTTACCTATTCCCTGCTGGCTAGACCTAGCCCCCATACGCTTCCTGTTGTACTGAGTATGAGCTGCACAGATAGCCCCGCCACTGAAACCAACCATTCAGGCATTCTTTCCTAATGGACTGCTGTCCTGTTAGTGATACAGCTTCATGGTTTTTCCTGCATCCCTGTTATTTCTTCAGATAACGAGCTCATTATTCCAGTTGAAAAAAAGCTCTGGCACAAATTTTGCTGCATTTATAACTGCCTTTTTCAGGTGTAACACAGATATCTAATCTGCTCTTGGCACTGCCTCTTTGTCCAGTGGCCCAGGTGTTGCAAGGACAGGTGTAGGGTAGCATAGGGGGAGCCAGGATAGCAGCTGCTACTATACCCCCAAATGACGTTGCTGGCCTTACGTTACTTTGTTTATACACTGTAAGGACGTTTCTGTTCATTTTCGTAATTGTTAGTATTTGCCAGCCTAGAAAATCGTTCTACGGAAAAGGCATAACGGATGCCTTTGTCCCTGCGCGTTTAGCGTATTTTTCTTGTGTAGGGATGCGAACCAAATGAACTCGTGTTGTGTTGGTGTAAAAACAGTGATTAAAAACTTGCTTCATACGTTGGCATGGTGTGGGGGATGAAATTATACCGGTCATCAAAATCTAGGCACTTTCAACAGTGCCACCTGCTGGCAAATGGCGCACGGCGCAGTTCGCATTTTGAGGAGCGGGAAGAAAATGCGGCGAGAAAATATTGGCGAATGTTGATTAGCGACGCATTATGCTGCTGAACGCCAGTTTCGAATTTACGTTGAGAACAACTTACCAACGATCAGCATTGCGCATTGGAAGGCACCCTAATGATTAGTTTTCAGAAGTATTCCTGCTTATTTGTTCTTGGTATCAGGGCGGGTGGTTCGTGTGGGATAGATGTGTTCGCTTTAACCCAGCATTCATTGATGATGTAGAGTTGTATGATCGGAAGAGCAGTTTGACCAACGGCAATGGAAACGTAAACTCGCGAGATACAGCTCTGAAGTTTAGCGCAACCATACAAACCGAATGACTTTTAGGCGCTATGGAAGCCGAGTAACACTTTGCTTTTTTCTTTTTATAAAAGCCGTATTTCTGATGTACACCTTTGCCGGGAAAATGTTACCAGAGTAACCAGACATCGTGAATGAGGCAGAATGTATGATTTGACAGGACGATGCAATAATTGCTTAAATGGTGAACACAGAACGTACCTCTTTGTTCAGCCTGTCTTTTAGTTTACATTGCACCCCGGCATTGCTGACACTGGCTTCCCCATAGGCGCTGTCGGGGTACGTGATCATATTCAGTGCGCCTACGTTTCGGCTATTTCACATTACATAATTCCATGTCACGGGCACAACGATAGTGACCAGAGTTCTCTCTACGAACAGGGGGGGAGGGGGCACGGAAAAAGGAGCGAGGATTATATTTCACTGTTTAACCACATTGGAAAGCGATTGTCGTACAGTCAGACTTTAGAGAATCCCACATGTGCAGCTCCAAAAGTGGCAGCCACGCCTCAAAATGCCGGGCGTGTAGCAGGGGTGGTTTTCGAACAGATTTCCCAGGTCGAAATCGTGTATATATTTTTCATCACTGAAAAAGACTAGGAAAAAAAGAATAAAATTTGCTAGCAGCATTGGACATAAATCAACCACCACTCAACCTGCTGTGCTGCCTTTACTTCTTTCCGTTTTGTGCTTGTGACTCAACAGTCAACATCTGCATTACCAACGGCAGTGCAGTGCGCGCACATAACTACAAAGCCAAGAGTTTCCTCTCGAGTCACACTGACAGTGCGCACAGCTAATTTAGGATGTAGGCACAGCAAATGCCAACTGTAACATGCCTATGGGGGCGAGGGGGCTGCCCTCGTCTAAGCAACCAAGGGGCAGTTTGCCACCTCCCTGCCCCCCATTCATAAAAATACAGAAAGCTCATGGGATTAAACGGCTGCGATTAAAATCTGTGTTATGATTATTGCGCTGCGAAAAGACTAACAATCTATCAAGCGCTATATAAAAGAGGGCTCTTATTGTGCATGTGCTAGCACTCATAAAGAAGTACGCCTATCATACAAACACACCAACGCGGGCATCATCAATTGCCATCACTTTTAGTGATTGGCAGAGGCCGCCACTCTTAACAGCCCCAAGGAAGCACGAGCGCCTGCCAGCCACCAGACTCCGGGCTGTGTTTTGTCTGCGGCGGTTTGTTGACATTGTCCTCGACTTCTATTTGAATCTCAAAGGGTGCTAATCGCTGGGGGTTGACTCGAGCCCGTGCCCTTTAGACACACAAACCGGTGGCTGACGGCGCGCGGAGTGTGGGGGTGCCCTGTGTCTAGCCGCCTCTTGGCCGTGAGTGCTTGAAGGGGGGTGTTGTCGTTCACCCGATGTGCACCCAACACAGGGAAGCAGACAGAGCGGTGCGGGCGGGGTCGCTCCCAGTGCGGCCCTAATGGTGGTGCTAAATGGCTCATGTCGGCCAGCTAGCCTCCTGGCGCCTGGGCAGCCCTCTCTCTGCTTCCCTCCCATCAGCGTGGGGGCGACGGGCCCTGGGATTTACAGGTCACCGCCTCCTCTTCTTTGTTCAACCCCTTCCCAGTGTATTCCCCCGGGTCTCCGGGAAACTGAGAGCGTAATGGGGTGGGAGCTCACCCTTCAAAGAAAACACTGTTGCTGGTTCCATTCTTCAGATTTCAACTTGTTAGCTTGCGGCCCAGCGTCTGATGTGCAAGTGGGCTCTGAGACTGACACTGCCTGATGACGCTTCAGTGGGCCACGTGCTGGGAGAGGAACATGGAGTCACAGCAGCATTTCCAAGCCAGTGTCTTCCCTTTCAGTCAATGAGAGATGAAGATGGCACGTTGACCTCACTGCACTCCATCTAATGGACACTTCACGTTTGGCAATCTATAATTGCTATCACGTGCACTACACACGGCATGCATGCCCACTGACTCACCCATTATCAGAAGACAATCGTTTTTTTAACCAAATAAGTTAATGTTGAGATATGGGTCAGGAATCCCCACTGCCCTCACACACACTCCCACCATTCGGAAAAGTGAAACCAGCTGCCATAAGGCGGATTCAGCATTTTATACATATGCTAAACATAGCACAGCGCATCATGAAATAACGCGATAGAACAAACCAGAACGCAGCTTTAGTGCCCGATTCATGGAATGGCACAAGGGCCGTGCACGGAGAAGGAGCGCGAGCCGTGGCGCAGAAAAAAGATTGCGTGACATCCATATTCATGGACTCCAAGAACCGTTACTAGCCGTTGTGCAATTCACAAGAAGCTGCGCGAGGAACGCCTACAACACGCCACCACGCACACCAAAAAGCAAGCCAAAGGAGTAATATGGCACAAGCCTCAGCGCCACCCCTGGCCCAGCATCCAGTACACCAGCGAAATTGCACGCCTCACCTCGCGATTCCTGGCCGCACCCTTCAAAAACGTGTGCCCTCCCTCACAAGCCCAGCCCGTACCACAGCTAAATCACACACCTCACCTCGCGATCCCAGGCCGCACCCCAGAGAAAACGCGTGCCCTCCCTCACAAGCCCAGCCCATACCCCAGTGATATCGCGCGCCTCACCTCGCAATACCAGGCCGCACCCGAGGGAAAAAACATGTCCTCCCTCGCAATCCCAGGCCACACCCCAGAGAAAACGCATGCCCTTCCAATCAAGCCCAGGCCGCACCCAAGCAAACTCGCACACCTCACCCCGCAATACCAGGCTGCACCCCAGAGAAAACAAGCGCTCTCCAAAGCAAGCCCAGGCCGCACCCCAGCAAAATCGTGTGCCCCCTCGTAAGTGTAGGCTACACCCCTTACAAAAACGTGAGTACCCCTCTACACCCTCGGCACCCATCCTGTCCACATATCCCCCTACTGTACATGAACCACTGTAGTCCTCACACCACCGCCCATCCACCCTCACCTCTGACACTCCACACAAGCAGCCCCCTCCAGACTGGGGCACCCCCTACAGGCAGCCCCCTGCAGATCGGACACCCCGCACAGGTGGACACCCTCAGACTAGACACCACACCCCAGCCCCATTCACCTGGGACACCTCCCACAGGCAGCCCCCTCCAGATGAGACTCCACCCTCCAACCCCCCTCACCTGTGACAGCCCCCACAGGAGGCCCCCTCCAGACTGGACACCACCCCAAACCCCTCACCTGTGACACCACCCACAGGGAGCCCCCTCCAGAGGGGACACCCCCCACAGGCAGACACCGCCAGACTGAACTCCCCCACAGGCAGACACCTCCAGACGGGACACCAACCCCGGCCCCCTCACCTGTGACACCACCCACTGGTAGCCCCCTCCAGAGGGGACACCCCCCACAAACCCCCACAGGCAGCCCCCTCCAGACAGGACACCCCCACAGGCAGCCCCCTCCAGGTGGGACACCCCCCACAGTCATCTCCCTCTAGACAGGACACTTCCCACAGGCAGCCTCCTCCAGACAGAACACCACCCCCAGCCCCCTCACCTGTGACCCCCCCATAGGCAGCTCCCTCCAGACTGGAAACCACCCCCAAGCCCCCCTCACCTGTGACACCACCCACAGGCAGTTCCCTCCAGACTGGACACCACCACAGGCAGCCCTCTCCGCCGGGACACCACCCCCCAGCCCCCTCACCTGTGACAACCCTCACAGGCAGCCCCCTCCAGACGGCATACCACCCCCATCCCCCCTCACTTGTGACACCTCCCACACTCAGCCCCCTCCAGATTGGAAATCCCCCACAGGCAGGCCCCTCAAGACTGGACAGCCCCCACAGGCAGCCCCCTCCAGACTGGACACCACCCCGAACCCCCTCACCTGTGACACCCCACACAGGCAGCCCTCTCCAGACGGGACACCCCCCACAGGAAGCCCCCCTCCAAATGGACACCTCCCACAGGCAGCCCTCTCCCGAAAGGACACCCCCCACAGGCAGCCCCCTCGAGACGGGACACCACCCCCAGCCCCACTCACCTGTGACACCCCCACAAGCAGCCCCCTCCAGATGAGACATCATCCCCAGGCCCCCGCACCTGTGACACCACCCACAGGCAGCCCCTCCAGACGGCACCCCCCCCACAGGCAGCCCCATCCAGACTGAGCACCCCCCACAGGCAGCCCCCTCAAATTGGACACCCCCCACAGGCAGCCCCCTCGAGACGGGACAACACCACCAGCCCCACTCACCTGTGACACCCCCGCAGGAAGCCCCCTCCAGACGGGACACCATCCCCCAGGCCCCCGCACCTGTGACACCATCCACAGGCAGCCCCTCCAGACCAGACAGCTCCCACAGGCAGCCCCCTCCAGACTTGACACCACCCCAACCCCCTCACCTGTGACACCCCATACAGGCAGCCCTCTCCAGACGGGACACCCCCCCACAGGCGGCCCCCTCCAGAATGGACACATGCCACAGGCAGCCCCCTCCAGACTGGATACCACTCCCAACCCCCTGACCTGTGACACTCCCCACAGGTAGCCCCCTCCAGATGGGATACCACCCCCAGCCCCCCCACAGGAAGAAACCTCCAGACCGGACAGCCCCCAAAGGCAGCCCCCTCCAGATGGACACCTCCCACAGGCAGCCGCCTCCGATTGGGACACCACTCCCCGGCCCCCCTCACCTGTGACACCACCCACAGGCAGCCCCCTCAAGATGTGACACCCCCACAGGCAGTTCATTACAGGTGGGACACCACCCCCCAGGCAGCCCCCTCCAGACTGAACACCCCCCGAGGCAGCCCCCTCCAAACTGGACACCCTCCAGAGGCAGCCACCACAGATGGGAAAAGACCCACCAGCCCCACTCACCTGTGACACCCCCACAGGCAGCCCGCTCCAGATGGGACACCACCCCCAGCCCCACTCACCTGTGACACCCCCCGCAGGCAGCCCCCTCCAGACTGGATACCACCCCAACCCCTTCACCTGTGACACCCCACACAGGCAGCCCCCTCCAGATGGGACACCACACCCCAGCCCCCCTCACCTGTGACAGCCCCCACAGGCAGCCCCTCCATACTGGACATCACCACAAGCCCCCTTCCCCTGCGACACCTCCCACAGGCAGCCCCTTCCAGATGGGACACCCCCCACAGGCAGCCCCCTCCAGACTGGACACCCCCCCACAGGGCCCCTCACCTTTGACACCCCCACAGGCAGCCCCCTCCAGACTGGACACCACCCCTAACCCCTTCACCTGTGACACCCCACACAGGCAGCCCCCTCCAGATGGGACACCACACCCCAGCCCCACTCACCTGTGACACCCCCACAGGCAGCCCCCTCCAGACTCGACATCACCCCAAGCCCCTTCGCCTGTGACACCCCCCACAGGCAGCCCCCTCCAGATGGGACACCCCCCACAGGTAGCCCCCTTCAGACTGGGCACCCCCACACAGGCAGCCCCCTCCAGACTGAACACCACCCCACAGGTCCCCTCACCTGTGACACACCCCACAGGCAGCCCCCTCCAGACTGGACACCATCCCCCATCAACCCTCACCTGTGACACCCGCCACAGGCACACCTTCCAGACAGGACACCCCCACAGGCAGCCTCCTCCAGACAGGACACCCCCACAGGCACCCCCTCCAGAATGAACACACACCACATGCAGCCCCCTCCAGACTGGACACCACCCTCAACCCCCTCACCTGTGACACTTCCCACAGGCAGCCCCCTCCAGACTGGACACCCCCACAGGCAGCCTCCTCCAGACGGAACACCACCCCACAGCCCCCTCACCTGTGACACCCCACCACAGGCAGCCCCCTCCAGATGGGATACTACCCCCAACCCCCTCACATGTGACACCCCCCACACTCAGCCCCCTCCAGATGGGAAGTCCCTGACAGGCAGCCCCCTCCAAACTGGACACCCACCACAGGCAGCCCCCTCCAGACTGGACACTACAACCAGCCCCCTCACCTGTGGCACCCCCCACAGGCAGCCCCCTCCAGACAGGACATCCCCACACAGGCAGCCCCCTCCAGACTGGACACCACTCCCCAGACCCCCTCACCTGTGACACCGCCCACCGTCAGCCCCCTCCAGATGAGACACCCCCCACATGCAGCCCCTCCAGATGGACACCTCTCACCGGCAGCCCCCTCCAGATGGGACACCTCCCACATGCAGCCCCCTACAGGTGGGACACCCCCACAGGCAGGCCCCTCCAGACTGAACACCCACCACAGGCAGCCCCCTCCAAACTGGACACCTGCCACAGGCAGCCCCTCCAGATGGGAAAACACCCCCCAGCCCCTCACCTGTGACAACCCACACAAGCAGCCCCCTCCAGGTGGGACACCATACCCCAGCCCCACTCACCTGTGATACCCCCCACAGGCAGCCCCCTCTAGATGGGAACACCCCCCCAGTCCCCCTCACCTGTGTCCCCACCACAGGAGGCAGCCCCCTCCAGACTGGACATCACCCCCAGCCCCCCTTGCCTGTGACACCCCCCACAGGCAGCCCCCTCCAGATGGGACACCCCCCACAGGCAGCCCCCTCCAGACTGAACACCACCCCCAGCCCACCTCACCTGTGACACACCCATTAGGCAGCCCCCTCCAGACTGGACACCACCCCAAACCCCTCACCTGTGACAGCCCCCACAGGCAGCCCCCTCCAGACAGGACACCCCCACAGGAAGCCCCCTCCAGACAGGACACCCCCACAGACACCCCCCTCCAGAATGGACACACACCACAGGCAGCCCCCTCCAGACTGGATACCACCCCCAACCCCTTCACCTGTGACACTCCCCACAGGCAGCCCCCTCCAGATGGGACACCACACCCCAGACCCCCTCACCTGTGACACCCCCCACCAGCAGCTCCCTCCAGATGGGACAAACACCATATGCAGCCCCCTCCAGATGGAACACAAGCCCCCGGCCCCCCTCACCTGTGACACCACCCAAAGGCAGCCCCCTCCAGACTGGTCACCCCTCAGGCAGCCGCCTCCAGACAGGACACCACCCCACAGCCCTCTCACCTGTGACACCTCCCCCACAGGCAGCCCCCTCTAAACTGGACAGCACCCCAGACTGTACACTACCCTTACCCCCTCACCTGTGACACCCCCCACAGGCAGCCCTCTCCAGACCAGACACCAACTCCCAGACCCCCTCACCTGTGACACCACCCACCAGCAGCCCCCTCCAGATGGGACACCCCCCACAGGCAGCCCCCTCCAGACTGGACACCCCCTACAGGCAGCCCACTCCAGATTGGACACCCCGCACAGGTGGACACCCTCAGACTAGACACCATACCCCAGCCCCATTCACCTGTGACACCACCCACAGGGAGCCCCCTCCTGATGGGACACCTCCCACAGGCAGCCCCCTCCAGATGAGACTCCACCCTCCAACCCCCCTCACCTGTGACAGCCCCCACAGGAGGCCCCCTCCAGACTGGACACCACCCCAAACCCCTCACCTGTGACAACCCACACAAGCAGCCCCCCATGTGGGACACCATACCCCAGCCCTCCCCACCTGTGACACCCCCTGCAGTCAGGCCCCTCCAGATGGGACACCACCCCCCAGCAGTCCTCACCTGTGACACCCCCCACAGGCAGCCTCCTCCAAACGGGACACCCCCCAGAGGCAGTCCCCACGAGACTAGACAGCCTCCACCGGCAGCCCCCTCCAGACTGGACACAACCCCCAACCCCCTCACCTGTGATACCGCCAGCCCCCTCCAGACTAGACACCACCCCCAACCCACCTCACCTGTGACACCCTCAAAAGGCAGCTCCCTCCAGATGGGTCCCTCCCACACAGGAAGCCCCCTCCAGACTGGACACCACCCCCAAAACCCCTCACCTGTGACTGCCCCCACAGGCAGCCCCCTCTAAACGGGACACCCCCCACAGGCAGCCCCCTCCAGACAGGACACCCCCACAGGCAGCCCCCTCCAGGTGGGACACCCCCCACAGTCAGCTCCCTCTAGACAGGACACTTCCCACAGGCAGCCTCCTCCAGACAGAACACCACCCCCAGCCCCCTCACCTGTGACCCCCCCATAGGCAGCTCCCTCCAGACTGGAAACCACCCCCAAGCCTCCCTCACCTGTGACACCACCCACAGGCAGTTCCCTCCAGACTGGACACCACCACAGGCAGCCCTCTCCGCCGGGACACCACCCCCCAGCCCCCTCACCTGTGACAACCCTCACAGGCAGCCCCCTCCAGACGGCATACCACCCCCATCCCCCCTCACTTGTGACACCTCCCACACTCAGCCCCCTCCAGATTGGAAATCCCCCACAGGCAGGCCCCTCGAGACTGGACAGCCCCCACAGGCAGCCCCCTCCAGACTGGACACCACCCCGAACCCCCTCACCTGTGACACCCCACACAGGCAGCCCTCTCCAGACGGGACACCCCCCACAGGAAGCCCCCTCCAAATGGACACCTCCCACAGGCAGCCCTCTCCCGAAAGGACACCCCCCACAGGCAGCCCCCTCGAGACGGGACACCACCCCCAGACCCACTCACCTGTGACACCCCCACAAGCAGCCCCCTCCAGATGAGACATCATCCCCAGGCCCCCGTACCTGTGACACCACCCACAGGCAGCCCCTCCAGACGGCACCCCCCCCCCACAGGCAGCCCCATCCAGACTGAGCACCCCCCACAGGCAGCCCCCTCAAATTGGACACCCCCCACAGGCAGCCCCCTCGAGACGGGACAACACCACCAGCCCCACTCACCTGTGACACCCCCACAGGAAGCCCCCTCCAGACGGGACACCATCCCCCAGGCCCCCGCACCTGTGACACCATCCACAGGCAGCCCCTCCAGACCAGACAGCTCCCACAGGCAGCCCCCTCCAGACTTGACACCACCCCAACCCCCTCACCTGTGACACCCCATACAGGCAGCCCTCTCCAGACGGGACACCCCCCCACAGGCGGCCCCCTCCAGAATGGACACATGCCACAGGCAGCCCCCTCCAGACTGGATACCACTCCCAACCCCCTGACCTGTGACACTCCCCACAGGTAGCCCCCTCCAGATGGGATACCACCCCCAGCCCCCCCCACAGGAAGAAACCTCCAGACCGGACAGCCCCCAAAGGCAGCCCCCCTCCAGATGGACACCTCCCACAGGCAGCCGCCTCCGATTGGGACACCACTCCCCGGCCCCCCTCACCTGTGACACCACCCACAGGCAGCCCCCTCAAGATGTGACACCCCCACAGGCAGTTCATTACAGGTGGGACACCACCCCCCAGGCAGCCCCCTCCAGACTGAACACCCCCCGAGGCAGCCCCCTCCAAACTGGACACCCTCCAGAGGCAGCCACCACAGATGGGAAAAGACCCACCAGCCCCACTCACCTGTGACACCCCCACAGGCAGCCCGCTCCAGATGGGACACCACCCCCAGCCCCACTCACCTGTGACACCCCCCGCAGGCAGCCCCCTCCAGACTGGATACCACCCCAACCCCTTCACCTGTGACACCCCACACAGGCAGCCCCCTCCAGATGGGACACCACACCCCAGCCCCCCTCACCTGTGACAGCCCCCACAGGCAGCCCCTCCATACTGGACATCACCACAAGCCCCCTTCCCCTGCGACACCTCCCACAGGCAGCCCCTTCCAGATGGGACACCCCCCACAGGCAGCCCCCTCCAGACTGGACACCCCCCCACAGGGCCCCTCACCTGTGACACCCCCACAGGCAGCCCCCTCCAGACTGGACACCACCCCTAACCCCTTCACCTGTGACACCCCACACAGGCAGCCCCCTCCAGATGGGACACCACACCCCAGCCCCACTCACCTGTGACACCCCCACAGGCAGCCCCCTCCAGACTGGACATCACCCCAAGCCCCTTCGCCTGTGACACCCCCCACAGGCAGCCCCCTCCAGATGGGACACCCCCCACAGGTAGCCCCCTTCAGACTGGGCACCCCCACACAGGCAGCCCCCTCCAGACTGAACACCACCCCACAGGTCCCCTCACCTGTGACACACCCCACAGGCAGCCCCCTCCAGACTGGACACCATCCCCCATCAACCCTCACCTGTGACACCCGCCACAGGCACACCTTCCAGACAGGACACCCCCACAGGCAGCCTCCTCCAGACAGGACATCCCCACAGGCACCCCCTCCAGAATGAACACACACCACAGGCAGCCCCCTCCAGACTGGACACCACCCTCAACCCCCTCACCTGTGACACTTCCCACAGGCAGCCCCCTCCAGACTGGACACCCCCACAGGCAGCCTCCTCCAGACGGAACACCACCCCACAGCCCCCTCACCTGTGACACCCCACCACAGGCAGCCCCCTCCAGATCGGATACTACCCCCAACCCCCTCACATGTGACACCCCCCACACTCAGCCCCCTCCAGATGGGAAGTCCCTGACAGGCAGCCCCTTCCAAACTGGACACCCACCACAGGCAGCCCCCTCCAGACTGGACACTACACCCAGCCCCCTCACCTGTGGCACCCCCCACAGGCAGCCCCCTCCAGACAGGACATCCCCACACAGGCAGCCCCCTCCAGACTGGACACCACTCCCCAGACCCCCTCACCTGTGACACCGCCCACCGTCAGCCCCCTCCAGATGAGACACCCCCCACATGCAGCCCCTCCAGATGGACACCTCTCACCGGCAGCCCCCTCCAGATGGGACACCTCCCACATGCAGCCCCCTACAGGTGGGACACCCCCACAGGCAGGCCCCTCCAGACTGAACACCCACCACAGGCAGCCCCCTCCAAACTGGACACCTGCCACAGGCAGCCCCTCCAGATGGGAAAACACCCCCCAGCCCCTCACCTGTGACAACCCACACAAGCAGCCCCCTCCAGGTGGGACACCATACCCCAGCCCCACTCACCTGTGATACCCCCCACAGGCAGCCCCCTCTAGATGGGAACACCCCCCCCAGTCCCCCTCACCTGTGTCCCCACCACAGGAGGCAGCCCCCTCCAGACTGGACATCACCCCCAGCCCCCCTTGCCTGTGACACCCCCCACAGGCAGCCCCCTCCAGATGGGACACCCCCGACAGGCAGCCCCCTCCAGACTGAACACCACCCCCAGCCCACCTCACCTGTGACACACCCAACAGGCAGCCCCCTCCAGACTGGACACCACCCCAAACCCCTCACCTGTGACAGCCCCCACAGGCAGCCCCCTCCAGACAGGACACCCCCACAGGAAGCCCCCTCCAGACAGGACACCCCCACAGACACCCCCCTCCAGAATGGACACACACCACAGGCAGCCCCCTCCAGACTGGACACCACCCCCAACCCCTTCACCTGTGACACTCCCCACAGGCAGCCCCCTCCAGATGGGACACCACACCCCAGACCCCCTCCCCTGTGACACCCCCCACCAGCAGCTCCCTCCAGATGGGACAAACACCATATGCAGCCCCCTCCAGATGGAACACAAGCCCCCGGCCCCCCTCACCTGTGACACCACCCAAAGGCAGCCCCCTCCAGACTGGACACCCCTCAGGCAGCCGCCTCCAGACAGGACACCACCCCACAGCCCTCTCACCTGTGACACCTCCCACACACGCAGCCCCCTCCAAACTGGACAGCACCCCAGACTGTACACTACCCTTACCCCCTCACCTGTGACACCCCCCACAGGCAGCCCTCTCCAGACCAGACACCAATTCCCAGACCCCCTCACCTGTGACACCACCCACCAGCAGCCCCCTCCAGATGGGACATCCCCCACAGGCAGCCCCCTCCAGACTGGACACCCCCTACAGGCAGCCCCCTCCAGATTGGACACCCCGCACAGGTGGACACCCTCAGACTAGACACCATACCCCAGCCCCATTCACCTGTGACACCACCCACAGGGAGCCCCCTCCTGATGGGACACCTCCCACAGGCAGCCCCCTCCAGATGAGACTCCACCCTCCAACCCCCCTCACCTGTGACAGCCCCCACAGGAGGCCCCCTCCAGACTGGACACCACCCCAAACCCCTCACCTGTGACAACCCACACAAGCAGCCCCCCCATGTGGGACACCATACCCCAGCCCTCCCCACCTGTGACACCCCCTGCAGTCAGGCCCCTCCAGATGGGACACCACCCCCCAGCAGTCCTCACCTGTGACACTCCCCACAGGCAGCCTCCTCCAAACGGGACACCCCCCAGAGGCAGTCCCCACGAGACTAGACAGCCTCCACCGGCAGCCCCCTCCAGACTGGACACAACCCCCAACCCCCTCACCTGTGGTACCGCCAGCCCCCTCCAGACTAGACACCACCCCCAACCCACCTCATCTGTGACACCCTCAAAAGGCAGCTCCCTCCAGATGGGTCCCTCCCACACAGGAAGCCCCCTCCAGACTGGACACCACCCCCAAAACCCCTCACCTGTGACTGCCCCCACAGGCAGCCCCCTCTAAACGGGACACCCCCCACAGGCAGCCCCCTCCAGACTGGATATCACCCCCAGCCCCACTCACCTGTGACACCCCCCAAAGGCAGCCCCTCCAGATGGGACACCCCCACAGGCAGCCCCCTCCAGACTGGACACCACCCCACAGGCAGCCCCCTCCAGATGGAACACCACCCCCAAGTCCCCTCACCTGTGACACACCCCACATGCAGCCCCCTCCAGACTGGACACCATCCCCAACCCCCTCACCTGTGACATCCCCCACAAGCAGCCCCCTCCAGATTGGACACCTCCCACAGGCATCCCCCTCCAGACTGGACACCCCCCACAGGCAGCCCCCTCCAGACAGGACACATCGCACAGGCAGACACCCCCACACTATACACCACCCCCATCCCTCCTCACATGTGACACCGCCCACAGGCAGCCCCCTCCAGATGGGACACCCACAACAGGCAGCCCCCTCCAGATGGGACACCACCCCTTGGCTCCCCTCACCTGTCACACCCACACACAGGCAGCCCCCTCCAGGCGGGACACCACCCACAGGCAGTCCCCTCTAGACTGAACACCCCCCACAGGCAGCCCTCTCCAGACTAGACAGCCCCCACAGGCAGCCCCCTCCTGGCTGCACACCACCATTAACCCTCTCACCTGTGACAGCCCCCATGGACAGCCCCCTCCTGACTGGACACCACCCTCCAACCTCCCTCACCTGTGACATCCCCCACAGGCAGCCACCTCCTGACAGGACAACCCGACAGGCAGCCCCCTCCAGATTGGACACCCTCCACAGGCAGCCCCCTCCAGACTGGACATCACCCCTCTGCCCCCTCACCTGTGACACCCCCCACAGACAGCCACCTCCTGACAGGACAACCTGACAGGCAGCCCCCTCCAGATTGGACATCCCCCACAGGCAGCCACCTCCTGACAGGACAACCCGAGAGGCAGCCCCCTCCAGATTGGACACCCTCCACAGGCAGCCCCCTCCAGACTGGACATCACCCCTCTGCCCCCTCACCTGTGACACCCCCCACAGACAGCCCCTCTAGACGGGACACCCCCCACAGGCAGCCCCCTCCAGACTGGACAACCCCCCCACAGGCAGCCCCCTCCAGACTGGACACCACCCTCCAACCTCCCTCACCTGTGACATCCCCCACAGGCAGCCACCTCCTGACAGGACAACCCGACAGGCAGCCCCCTCCAGACTTGACACCCACCACAGGCAGCCCCCTCCAGACTGGACACACCTGTGACACCCCCCACAGGCAGCCCCTCCAGACTGGACACAACCCCAGCCCCCCTCATCTGTGACACCCCCCACAGGCAGCCCCCTACAGACTGGACACCCCCCACTGGCAGCCCCCTCGAGATGGGACACCACCCCCCAGCCCCCTCACCTGTGACACCCCCCACAGCCAGCCCCCTCCAGACTGGACAGCCCCACAGGCAGCCCCCTCCAGACTGGACACCACCACTAACCCCCTCACCTGTGACAGCCCCCACAGGCAGCCGCCTCCAGACTGGACACCACCCTCCAGCCTCTCTCACCTGTGACATCCCTCACAGGCAGCCACCTCCTGATAGGACACCCCTACAGGCAGCCCCCCCCCAGACTGGACACCCTCAACAGGCAGCCCATGGCGTTGCTTCCATCCTCACTTGTGTTTTCATTTGGCTCTGTACTGGTTCTGGCAATCCCTGACTCAAAATATGATCGAAGCACACCTCTGTTTTTTTCTTAGGTTCACGCATTCCAAGCTGCCATTTCTCTTGAATATCCTGAATATAAGCAATAGGGTATTCATCTTCCTTCATTTTACTTGTCATAATTGCACCCATATCTGATGTGTCAGGATACTGCACCCTGAGAGCCCTCCAAACATCTGCCCTACACTTATTAAATGGCACTCCATCATGTGCTGTGTTTTATGCTGTCACACTTGCATAGCCGCTCACCTCCATATGTCGTCAGCTCTTTCACCAAGAATAGCTGCCAGTAGACGTTTTATGACTCCTATGGCTAGCCTGTTACCCCTTGTCATTTCCTCTAATTCGTATATCCATTTCCCAGCCCCCGAAGTTAAACTAGGGAGCTTGCCTTTCAAGTTATCCTTATCCATCTGTGACCATGGAATGTATTCCGGTCTTGCTTTCCCCTTTCCTAACAAGGTTAACTGCGAGAACCCCACCCCATAGTTGGATCCCACTAAGCGTCTATCTATGGAAGGGGTTATTGTTCCTATTCATCTTCTTGCTGGTAATGACATTAAACTATTCACATATGGTGGAGACTCTCCTTTCTCACTACATGATCGTCTTTGGTGAAACTCTGGATATGATATGCGATCTGGTGTTCTTTCTTTAGGGTGTTCCAGATCTGACCATCTTACTTCTTTATCCATCTGTTGGCTTCCCAGGGGGGCGCACGCACCCTCGCATCCTGTCTCACAACCTGACTATCTTTCCTCGTCTGACATTGCTAGACCAGAACTAGTGTGACTATCATCCCCTTTGTCTCTATCTAAATGTAATCTGTTCATGTTTCCCTCCTCATTTCATAGCGGAGGTACTGGGGTTCGGTCACCGCTCCCATGTGTTCCATACTCATTGTTCTGCCTTAATTGCTATTAAACCTTATTGATCCTTTCTCTAATATTTTCTGCATCATATCTTTCTTCTTCTAATACTACTCTAGGTGTTTCTGGCGCCAATTGTTTTATTGGGAGAATCTCTCTTACTCTATCCCATCGTATTTCTTCACTCTGCCTCATTTGTTCCTTAAGGATGAGACTGGCATCCAGACCTCGCTGCCTCTTATTCTGTTTTATTTCTTCATCCACTTCCCTTTGTTTTCTCGCATCCATTCTTACCCTTTCTTCCTCTTGCCTTCGTTCCTCCCTTCTCACTTCCTGTCTTTGTTCTTCTTCTTCTATCCTCCTCTGTAACCTTCTCTCCTTCACTGTCTGTGCTTCTTCCTCCTCTCTCTTTCTTTCCTTCCTATCCCTTTCTTCTGTGGCTCTTTGCCTAATGTCATTCTTTCTTTGTTCCTCTGCCCATTTTTCATCCTTTTCTTGTTCTTCTCTATATATCTCTTTTGCCGTTGATTAATGCTTTTTCTTCCTTGCTCATCCTCCCTCAATCTCTTTTCTCATTCCATGTCCTTCTTTTCTTGCTCGTCCTTATCTTCTCTCTGTCTAATCTCCTCGATGCTTTCCCCATCTAACTTGAGTAGTATCTGTCCTCTCATCCACTCGTTCTGTATGAGCGTTACCTCGCCTGCCCCATCCTTTTCTCCTTTCCATCACTTAATTTCTCAGTCTATATCTGTCGATATATTCGATCTCTCGCCTCTTTCTTCCTTATCTTGTATAGACTTACAGGCATCTTCCTTTCTTTGCTCTCTTTTGGACTATCATCACTACTGTAATCAGGGGGCTCATATGATGGGTTATTATGCACTGCTGCTTTAAAGGATGAACTCCTATCTCTTCTGTAGTTACACTTTCAATTCCTGACACGGTAAGAGGAGCTGAGGGTTCAACGCCCTCCCCCCTTATGCTGATTAAGCATCCACTCCTCCAGTGATGGGTCCCCTTTCTCCTCTTGGTACATTTTCCAAATTTCTAAAATTGCCAGCATTTTCTCTAATTTCTTTTGCATGTATACAGCGTGTTAGTATGTGTTCATGTGTTGCAATACCGCTTTTGACAATGATCCCTCTTCTGGCCATTGCATAAACATTTTATCAGCCGTGCCCTTTACCCACTTTGCATTGTACTGTTTGAGCTTGGGTGCATGTTTTGGAAGTGTTTTACAAAGATACATGAGAGGAGTGTCCTCCATAATGACAAGTCGCAGTTGACTGTCGATACTTACCAGATTGTTAATAAACCTTTTATCTAACTCAAATCATCACTTTTAGTTGTAAAACAACAAATATGAGCAAGCACCATCATTCAGCTGCTCAATCCTCTTCAATCCGACCACTTCGCCTTCCGTCCGCAGAGCGTCTGTGGAAATCGAGCAGAGATTTCTTCAAAGGGGGACCTTCCCACCGTCTCAATTCTTCTTGCAAGTTTATTTCTATTGGCCGCTCTCCACAGGAAACTCTGAAATCTTCCAGCTAATGGTGGAGGATGCCCAATCGTCTGAAACTCTGAAGCTAAACTAGTTTGGATCTTGAAACCATCCGCACTGCTACCATGTGAGCATATGTCCATTCGGAACATGCATATGAAATGTATGGGATTACACCAGAGTCATTCTGAGTCCAAATAAACAAACCAACTCAGGAAGATGGCAAAGTACTGTTTTATTAACAATTATCTAGAACAGGGAGGGTACAACGAACATCAACAGACGTACGCTCAGTCTCTCAATAATCTCCACACAAAATATGGTTCTTATACACAAAATGCATCAGAGTGACGTCATACTACGTGGCAATAGTGAAAAAACTATCAAGGGTCAGGATTGGCTAAGGGAGACATCTAAGCATACTTTTCTATAGGAGCTAGGCTTGCTATTGGCTGTCCGCTATCAGGTAGACAACTTATGCCTACCTCTAAAAACATGTAATATCAGAAACATTAGATACACAATTTCTCATTGGTCCTTCGTTATATGGACTAATACTATTGGTTGGCACACTTGTGCCATGTCTGGAATATTTGGTTCATTTAGCAGCACATAAGCCCAGACCCAGGTGCAAGGAGATAGGGCATGAAAATACCTCACCACGCAATTAGCTCAGCATCTCTCATCGCCCAGGGCTTCTGCCATGAAATAGTCTTTGTACTTGGCCTTGCAGAGTGTCCTTGTATTTGAGAATTCACTGAGTGAGGGAACTCGCTATTGTGTCTTGAACTCAAAGTTCAAACTCTATTTCCATCCTTGGCTCACGTGACAGGAGGCCACGATTTGGTTCCTTTGGCAGCTTTTAAATACTCCATAATGAATTAACGCTTTGCATCCTTTATATACTTTCTTGCACCTTAACGTGAGAAGGTTCATCCTTCGCACACTCATCCTTCTTCAGAGGAGATAACTGACCTCGCCTTCTTGAATTTTGACTTTAGGCCAACCAGCCTTGCAGCGCAGCTCCATAAGCATATTATTCTTGCTACAACAATATTCCATTCCTGGTTCATGGTTTCTGGATTACCTAATTCATGATACCAATGTCCAGTTTTTGTGCAATGCTGGCTTTGCCTGTATTCTATTCACTACTCATAGCCAGCTTTTATGATGACTTAATCTACCTTGTCTTTCAGCGTCTGTATATTTACTGAACAGTTATTTTCTGCAGCACTTTGTGCGTGTGTAATTTTCTTCTTTTACATTTGAGAGTTCACTCGATTCTTTACTTCATCATAAGTTTCTTCAGGATCTATATATCATTGTCAGCCAGTATCTCGGGACGTCGTACACACATTTTATGATATCACTGGCTCCTTTTCTTTGCTTTTTTTCATATTCCTTCAGCGAGTTCTTCCTGCAGTTTATCGTCACTTCGGGGGTACATTCGATAAGCTTCTCTTAATGGGTATTGTCTTCCAAACACAACAGCTGGTGTCAAACACGGCACAGTCTCATATCTCCAATACAGGGGCGGTAGGGATCTCCTGCAGATGTATACAGCTGCTCCACTACACCTAGGTCTTTTAAGATCTGTTGGGAGGGTGAGCTCCTTTCCAGTGAGCTCTCTCAGTCTGAAACTGGTGCAGTTAAGAGGTTGGTTGTACCCAAGGTATATATGCCCTTCCTTTTGCAGTTGGCACATGAGGCACCCTTAGCTTGCCATCTTGGGACCAAGAAGACCAACAGAGGTTCTCAGCCAACTTGCATTGGCCCAGAGAATAAGTGGACGCTCACTGCAAGACGTGTCCTACTTGTCAGTTGTCTGGCAAGACTGGAGGCTGTGTCATTGCCCCACTGCAGCCTTTGCCAGTGGTTGGCACACCATTTGAGAGGGTGGGCATTGGCATTGCTGGTCCCCTAGACCATCCAACTTCAGGTGGACACGGGTTCATCCTGGTACTGGTAGATCATGCCACCAGGTATCCTGAGTCCACACTCCTGCGGACCATAACAGCCAAGGCAGTTGCTAGGGCTCTCTTGGGCATCTTTACCAGTTTCCCTAAAGAGGTGATTTATCCCAGAGGAACCAACTTCATGGGCCTCATTCCGAGTAGGGTGGTAAGGGTTAACGAGACCGGTGCCATTATACCCTTACCGCCCTACTACTAGTTCCCTTTGCGTGTCCTTCCTTCATGCCTGCTTTTAGCAGGCATTATGGACAGGACCTGCAAAGGGACTCCGGGGTCAATAACGGTACCATAATTTACGGTACCGTTATTGCCACCTTCCCCCTTCCCATTGAGCCCTATGGGGGCGCAAATGGGAATGGGGAATGGCCCTGGTGAATGGGGAATTACCGGTCCCTCCGACCTCGGAATGGACCTGTAATTACTCCATTCACCAGGCCAGAGTTTGGACAATTTCGGAGGCAGCCATGCCGCAAATAGCGGCGTGGTTACCTCCGAACTCGGAATGAGGCCCCATGTCTAGTTACATGCAAGGAATCTGGTTTAACCTATATGTTCTCCACCTCCTACCATCCTCTGACTAACGGTCTGGTTGGGAGATTTAACAAGACTCTCATGTGCATGTTGGGCATGTTGGATACTTTGGAAGAGCCCCTAAGGAGGAAATGGGATCTCCTCCTACCATGCCTGCTGTTTTCTTACTGAGAGGTGCCTCAAGAGGGTGTGGTTTCAGCCCCTTCAAACTCCTCTTTGGACATCCAGTGATGGGCCCCTTTCCTTAGTACAAGAAGGTTTGGATGCCACCCCTACAAGTCCTGCCAAGCAAGCGGGGGACTATGTGTTAGGCTTCAGAAGGAGGATGGCACAGATGAGGGACCAGACAACAGTAAATCCTAAGGCAAGCCAATAATTGAATAAGTACTGGCATGACCTTAAGGCCTTACAAGTGAATGGGCTTCTGGTCAGGAGATCCTTGTGATGGAGCCTACCAGGCCTCAAGCTTTGGCAGATACGTGGACTAGACCCTTTAGGATAATCTCCAAGATATGTGAGGTCAACTATCTGGTTGACATGAGTGTTCCTGGGGTAGCCCCTCAAGTATCCCAGGTCAACAACCTCAAGCCTTACCACACAAGTTTTATGCCTCTTACATCAGAGCAAGAAGAAGATCAGAGTGAGCCCCTTCCTGGTTTGCTCCATAGCAACCCTCAGATTGGCTCAGTGAACGGAATGCAACTGTCTCCATATCTGACACCAGAGCAGCAGAGGACCTGCAGGGCTTTGCTTCAACAGTATTCCCATCTGTTCTCACTGACACCAGGCCTCACCCCATGGTGTAGGCACAACATTGGCACTGGTGACAGTGTTCCTGTCAAAAGCAGATGCTACAGGATGCCAGACAGTGTTACAAACAACATCCAGGCGGAGGTCGCCAAGATGTTGGACTTGGGTGTTATTGAACCCTCAACCAGCCCCTTGTCCAGCCCAGTCGTCCTTGTCCCCAAGGCAAGTTCCCAGGCAGGTACCAAGGATTGGTGGTTTTGTGTGGACTACAGAGGAGTCAATGCAGTCACCAAGACTGATTGATACACACCCATTGCCCAGGGCTGATGAGCTTGTGGACAAGATAGGTGCTGCCAAGTTTGTGAGCACGTGTTAAATGACTTCAATTCAGCACTCCAACTAAGTCAGTGCCTAGTCTGGGATGCCCAAGGGAAGCCCTTATTTATATATTTTTATGACAAGTTCATAGATCTGGATGATAAGCCCTTGTATAACGCCCCTCTCTTTGAATCCCCCAGACCTCACTGAGCCAAGAAGTAGGTTTGTTTTGCAAATTAAAAGATTTATTGAAAAATTAAACAAGATATATATCACACTTTTATGAATAAATTAATATTTTATAGCACACTTATGAATATGACAGTGATCAACAATGGATAATATTACACTAGCACACTTTTTTTAATTACTTAGGAGTTGGTATAGAGAGGATAAAGTAGCTGAGAATGCTTTTATGGGTTCAAGGAAATGCAATGATGGAAAAGAATGCAGCACAGAAATAACTGAGATGGTTTCCACAAGAGATAATATGATCACTTTTTCTTTTGACAATTCACTCCCCCACTATGCAATATATGGAGATGGAAGGGGAGCACACAATTTTCAGGCATACAATCAAATACAATACCAATTCAGCTCCCCCCTAGCAAGCTTAGAGCAACAGGGATGATTTTAAAACACAGGCAAAAATACTTTAAATGTGATTTGCAAAGAAGTGAAAATATGCTAAAAATGATTTTAATTCCCTTTAGGAGATTCAGGGTAGGTGATAGCTACTTAAGATTGGTTCAGGTCAACGCTATCAGTGATTCATGAGGGATTATCAGGTTGAAAACGGAGTTCAGCAGTTGCTAGCAAAAGACAGCGATTTTTGACAGGTGGGGAAATTTGATTCAAATTGCAATTCGCTGCACTTTTTCCGAGTGCGTCGAGCGCGATTACGGGAAAACTAGGAGGTTTAGGGCTTGTTGGAAAGCTGAGGATCTTAGCTTTAAAATGAAAGTTAAATCTCGTTCCAAGCACATGCGGTTCAAAAGGTACGGACAATTTTGTGGAGGTAGATTTTCAGAAATTAAATAATGATTCAGAATGGCAAATGACACTTTCACAGGTTTGAAAACACAGAATGAACACACGATTTCTATGATGCAGTTCTAAATAGGTGGAAATGGTTTGAATTAGATTATGTTAAACTAAGAGATGACTATGCACAGTTCTGTGGGTACTCACACTATAAATTTGAAATAGGCCGTCCAGATCTGGTCATGTTCGGGCTTCACTCGCCACGGACAGTCTCTGGTACCGGTTCTGCTCACAGTGATCTGGTCTGGGTCTCTGGTTTTGGCAAAAGTTCTGGCACTGCACAGCGGTCTGGTTTGGGTTTGGTCTTCTATCGGCACTGCACGGCGGTCTGGATACAGCTCTGCTTTCTGGGTTCTGGCACAGGGTTCTAGCCAGAATCAAACAGCTCATCTGGCTGTTGAATAGTTTGGTTAGGTGGCTGGATTCTGAGGCCTGCTGAGAAGGATTCAGCTTTTGGACTAGGCCTCTCTGCTGCAAGTTCTGAAGTCTGGATTCTAAGTTCTGGTTCTGGAGTCTTCTGGATATTGTCTGGTCCGACAAAGTGCTTCGCAAGAAATCAGTTTGAAGTGGAAAGTGAATGTCCCTACCTGGGTTTCAGTGGTCCTTTTTATGTCTTTTGAAAATGGGTGTGTGCGTGGGCATAACTAAGCCTGCCCCTCACAACTTATCATTGGACAGGTTCTCCTCTCTCCCTTGATTGGGGGAAGGAAATGGAGTGTCATCGTGATGAGGTATGTTTATGGGTCAGAGGATCCTCCCCTTGTCACTTTGCACACAAATCTATTTTTGATCCAAATGCGTATTTATCTATGTACAATTTTTCTAATATCATATGTCCAGTTAACATATTTTCTGTAGCACCAAACCATCAAATCTCTGTCTTTGTAAGATATTGGGCCTCATTACAAGTCCAGCGGTAACCGCGGTGGTAAAACCACCTGGTTACCGCCGGACTCGTATTACCATTCCGCCTCCGTGATTCCCGGAATTACCGGGGCATTACAACCCCAGTATTCCGGGAATCACGGAGACGGAATGGTGTTAATCCCCATTCCCATCGAGTCCGATAGGACTCGATGGGAATGGGGATCATGGAAACACCGGCAGCATCTCGTAATGTTGCCAGTGTTTCCTCGGCCGCCGGTAGGCGGGCGGTGTTAAACCCGCCAGGTCAGACCTGGCGGGAACATCACCTCCCGCCTGCAGGAGTTGGGATCAGGCGGTCCGGAAACAACGGTGGCGGCGGGTTTACCGCCACCGTTATTTCCGGACTGCCTGAGTTATAATGAGGCCCATTGTGTCCACATCTAACAGAATTCTGCCCTTTTAATCCAGAACACAACCTCTAAACTTGTCCAGAATTTACACAAATGTGCGCAAGGAATATGGGCATCAGATGATGAAGTGTCAGATTTTTAACATACAGCCACTTGGAGTAACACCCTATTTTCCGCTACTACTCCCCAGAACATACCACAGAATCCTAACACCTCTCAAAATGTGCACAGAAAAATCACAGAAATAATGATATTATTTACATAATTTTGACACTTCCATACTATGAATTATCCATCTTTTTAAAATTATGCTCTGGCCCAGATGGGTGTGGTTTAGGTTCCAAAGCACATGGGGGAATTTCCGTCTGTCCCCGCCTCCAAGCTCAGCTGGAGGCAGCGCCCCTCCCATTTCCTTCCAAGACGAAGCCATTTACGACTCCTAATTTAGCATTTGCCTGAGCCAAGGAAAGTTCATTGTTCTGTTTTCCTGCAGCCCCAAGTACCCCTCCCCTAATTCAATCAGAGAGGTGTAATCTCCTTTTGGTGGGGGCAGGAGAAGACAGGCCAGGCCTGGGAATGCAGTTGCTGGGCAAGTTTCAACTCCTGTCGGGGGTAGTTGCCGGGCAGAATTCAATCTCTCAAGCCAGGCTTCAGCTAAATGTCACTTTTGTTCCAGTTTTCTTCATTCAAATCAAACTTACAATTTTTACACATACAGCTACAACGCTGATTCTAAGCTCAAAACTATGACATTTAAACAGTTGCAACCTATGTGACACTCAAAAGTAGGTCACTCATTTATTTTAAACATTTCGATTTTAGTGGTTTTAAATCCAATTTCACTTAAAGGCATGGTCCAGTAAAATGTTTTATTGTCCCTACGGGCCGGCCATGTTTTTTTAAGCCTAAGTGGCTCGATTTTAGAAAACTTTCCTATTGACCTTACCCGAGTTTTCGTCCATTAAACGCACGTGAAAACAGGGACCAGGGAGCTGCCATTTTGTGATAATCCTATCACTTGCCGCATCGCCCTGGCTGACCTGCTTCTGTGGCACTAAATCAATTCCCCCGCCCCTGAGCCTGACATTATCAAAACATTCATATTCCCCGCCTCTCTCAGTGACGTTACTGTGCTGCGTAGGCAAACACACCCAGTCGTCTTCTACGGGACTCCACACAGAACCCTGAAACCAACACAGACATCTCACAACACAGCGCGCCACAATTCGGAATATGAAACTGTACTTTAAAATCAAACAGCAACACGGTACATTTGGTAAAGTACATTTATTTGACATTAAATGTTTAGAGAATATTCAGCAATTGTCATATGAACTCTGAAAGCCATTTATTTTCTTTTATCTGTATCCGCAATGGTACACAGGGTGTTGCTTTTCATTAAAAGAAGCACTTTGGAAGCACGGTGAACCGCAAGGCTGTTCCATGAACTAGGCACTAGTCCAATCGTAAAGGTTGATATGTTGCTTCTAGCCACTAGTACTGCGTAAGGGCATGTGGGCCCTTGGCGATCGTCCCATAAAATTGTCAGTGTGCTCCAGTTGTTCATACGAAGCTGCAGGTGTCTGACGAAAAAAACGTCTGCCGGTGTCTCAAACCGATGACAGTAGCAGAAGGGGAGCAAATACCTGTTATGAAAACAAAAAAATTATAATTACTCTCGCCAGCTGATCTTCATTAATATTACTCATTTTATTTATTACGGCCAATCAGAAACTATTTGCTTGCAAGGATAGTTCAATGGAGTATGTTCGGCTCTAAAATCAATGCGAAAAGTAACAAAATAAATCGAGGCCAACACACAATGAGAAATGACAGTTAGTCTACATGCGTGTGGAATGATATGATATAAGATATGGCATTTGTAACGCGCCTATACACAAGTGTTTCAAGGTGCGACGAGGCAGGGGGGAACAAGGGCAGACAGACAACGATCCTACTAGGCCAGGTGTTTTCAGATCGCGCATGGGGAAGGGGAGAGGGGGGTAAAAGTGCTGTACATGGTTAGTAGAATACAAGATAAATAATAGGGCCAGCTGGTGGCAAGTGCAAGGTAAATGCCGGGAGAAATGGCCTAAAGGATACAGAGACAGTCCCGTAGTGCAGGTAGGCAGTGCAGGGAAACGTGGCTGGGTCAAGGACCGAGATCAGTGAGACCAGTGGACCTGCATGCCCATGTGCCCACTACGAACACGTTTTCCTTGCTTTTCCTAGCTCTTCATTCATTCATTTATTCATGCATCCATTCATTAATTCTTCATTCCGGTATAAAAGTGTCTAAAGATTTACTCACATTATATTTGAAATTTCCATTGTGTCTCTGCGTAATGTAGTCTGTAAAACGGACCGTGCTCTTGACAACGATTTTTTGTATACTGAACTAAAATGAAACTCGGTCTAGTTTCTGAATTTTCTGCCTTATCGTCTCTTACGTTATTGCGCACCCCCTTCAAAGGAAGTTCTTTCGGCATTGTCCCTGTCTCAAGGTCAAAAAACAATAGACCGTTATACTTCCAGAGCGACTTGTGGGCCTCTTCTGGGCGCGAGCTGAAAATCAAAGCCGCTGTCTTTCGAATTCTTTATTTGCAACATCCCGTAGTAAAGGCATCTGTGAGAACTTGAAGTTTAGAATCCCTCTATGTAGTGCGCCTCAATGTGCAAATGCGAACTGGCTTCTCTCCCAAATGCCACGGCCCGCTTGGCGCGTTCTAAGGCCCCCAATTTTGTCCCCGTTGTCTGCGAGCTTTGCAGCCCAAATGGAGACATTTAATTTTTGGCGTAAGGTCAGGGAAAGTATAAAGCACCACAGGAGTTGAGTTAAAAGTGAGATTTATTGTTTGTTTGTTTGTTTTATTATTTGAAATACGCAAGCCTCCCCTACGTACACATATATGAGGTGAATAGAGAGAATTCAAAGATGACACCCAGCTTGTTCGCCACCCATGATGGTGAAGGTAGGGGTTAGGGTTACAGGTACACTGTACAATAACATTTATTTACAAAAAGACAATCGTATTGCAATGATTTAAACCGGGATTTGTACTTCACAACCACCTGTGCTTCTGGTGGACATGGCACAGTTGCAATGTTCGGTGGCAATCGATCACTGCTCTGCACAGAAACGTCCGAAATTCCATATCTGTGCTTCTCTAACACAGCAACAATAAGGCCTTTCACAAAGTCGAACTGCATTTCTTCATAGACTGGTTTGATCACCCATTGCTTACTTCGTTTTGAAAACACCTTAGTGTAGCGAGGCATCCTTACTTTACCCCTAGTCCTAGATTGTTCACGTCCGACATTGCTGTTATGGGCCAAGACCGCTAGTAGAGTGCGGTGTTTCATGCCCCGAAAGCTAAAATTCAAGCGCTTTGGCCTGTACTTTAGGGACATATTGTGGAACACCTCCAAATCTCCTGTGTGACAGAACTCTGTCAGTCCTCTCAAATCTTTTGATAGAGTTTTGTCGAAAACAATCTTCTCAATGGCTTTGTGTGTCAGTGAAGATGGAATCAACCACTTCTTCTTCTGTGCCTCCTCTGGGGACAGAGGGTCATGTTCACATTGGTGGAAATGTAGGTTTTCTGACCAGCGGTGAACGTTGGTACAGTGGTGCATCAGTGACCGTCATTTTTCAAGTAGTATTTCCACTGACCCTTCACAAGTTTTTGAGCTCCACCAAAGATGGTTGGTGATAGACTGGGACCACTGCAAAATACTTTCAAAACCTTTTTTTTTCCTGCAGCCGAGATTTTCTTACTGATTGATTTAGCAAGATGCCATACGTCAAATTGATGATTAATAAGCGGGAACTGCTCTCTCATTGTCTTGGCAATTGAAACGTGTCTGTCCGTGGCTATGAGGTCGATGTGCATTCCCCTTGATTGTAGATATTCCACTGATTTTATAAATCCTAGTTGTTCCATGGCCACTGAGGATGTACATTGTGTTACATGCACGACCACCAAACTCACAATTTTCTTACTATCCATGGCCTGAAAGTGGTAGGAGCAGTACTTGGCAGAAAACCCAGGGCTATCGCACTGTCCATCGCCGGCTAGCCTGAAACGTTTCCCTTCGAATGTACTTGGTAGAGACAATTGTTCCATTTTCCAAGCATCACTAATGGCCGGAAACAGATAATCACGTTGGTATATGTAGTACAGCGATTTAGAAATGAAATGGAGTCCCACAAACTGAAAGAAAGCCTCTAACTTTCTAAAACTGGAGCCACTAAAAAGTGATGCAGCTGCACACAGTATATTGCCTGCTGGCATTTTCCCCAGCACCGTTTGTGCAGACCTTGAGAACCTATGATTTAATCGACAGGCGGCATTTATTCTGACATTACTGCCTTTTATTTGACGAGTCACATTAATCAATGGCTTCCCACATACTTTCCTTCTAACTGAATGCCCACATTTCAGCATACTTATAATTTCCATCAAACAACTGTCGAATACAATGTATTTGCTCTCTTTCATTAGACTGTCATCCTGCGTCAACTTTGTTTCGGCCTGTGACGTTGCAGAGATTTCAACACATTGGAAAGTAATATCGCTGCTATCAAGTCATGATGCGTCTATGGATGCTGCGGCTGGTTCATTCTCTGTCATTTCGACATCTGCTACTTCAACATTGATGGGAGAACACAACAATGTCGACATGTGTTTGGGTGGCAATTATTTGGCAGGTGTAGATTGTGTGAATTGATCTGCAACTACTTCAGAGCTATCTTCAATACATTCAATATCATCTTCTTGTGGTGGTGCGGTCGCACTGTAGCAATGGTCCAATACTTTTCTGTATTCTCCAAACACAGTTAATTCATGTTCTGGCCATTGGACATGAGCATCTCGAGCCTGAACACGCCTCACCTCAATTAATAGTTCCTCCATAGTGTACATGGTCTGGCAAGCAACATCTCTCATTCGCTTCACTGTCTGTGTATGTATAGTTCTGACACCCAGGGGTAACTAGATGAGAGATTGGAAAAGGGATGTTCAGTTTAAACACAAGATAAAGTGTAGTCCAATTGACTGGAAAAAAACATACAATAGTCCCCAGCACAAACATTTTTTTAAAGTTATTAACTGTTTGTAACTAACCTTTTTTTGTTTTTTTTCTTTGCAACTTTTTTGACTCGACCTTCAACATCTGCACGCTGTAGCTCCGATTCGTTTCCGCATGTCCTCCCTTCCTCTTGCACTGCAACGACTATATTTGCTGTATCCGCATAGACAGCACGGAATGAGGCTCCCTCGTCTCCCTGAAACATAGTACTTTCATTACTATGTATCAAAATATTGTTAGCATAAAACACACGTGAGGACGAACACACAGGTACATCCCAATAGCCAAACATGATTTAACCATTGTGTGCAACAATCAAACAACAAGTATTCGACCAGTGATGATCTATTTCAATGGAGCTGTCAGTATCCATACCTCTGGCTCTGCATGGACTGCCATGAATGGTTGTATTGGAGAGGAGGCATCAGCATCTCCCTGAAACACAGTACTTGCATTAGTATGGTTTTCCATATTGGAAACATAACACACACTTGGGGTCGACGGCACAGGTACATGTAAAGAGATAACCACAAATGATGCATTGTCTAAAACAATCAAGGAAAATATAAATATGCAGATTTCATCGACTTATTTCTCCGATTCCTTTACATCTGCATCATCAAAATGGGATGTTGTGATTGTAGTGGAAGCTCAGTCGTCTCCCTGAAACACAGTACTTGCATTAGTATTGTTTTCAATATTGGAAACATAACACACACTTGGGGTCGAACGCACAGGTACATATCAAGAGATAACCACAAATGATGCATTGTCTAAAAGAATCAAGGAAAATCTAAATATGATCACATTTCATCGAGTTATTTCTATGATTTATTTACATCTGCATCATCTAAATGGGATGTTGTGATTGTAGTGGAAGCTCCGTCGTCTCCCTGAAACACAGCACTTGCGTTAATAGGGAAGAAAGTATAGCAAATGGAATCACGTTATATGATCACGCATGATGGAGCTGTCAGTATCCACACCTGGTGCTGCTGAAGAATATCTATGGATGTTGCAAATGTAGTGCACACGTCCGAAAGCTGTTGCGCCGATTCGTATACGCATGGTCCCGCTTCCACTTCCCCTGGAATTACTTGAATGTCAGGCTCCGCATCAAGTGCAGGGGTTGACGCTCCATCAACTGCCTGAAACATAGTACTTGCATTAGTGAGGATTACAATAGTAAAAACATAACACACACCGGGGCCGACAGCACAGGTACATATCAACGGCTAACCACGAATGAAACATTGTGTAGAACAATCAAACGACAAGAATTCCAGCTCTGATGATGACTGTTCTGACTTGAGTGTCGTGTAGACCGATGAGACCTCCGTCCCCAAGTGACGCACAGGGGAACAAAATAGAAACCCGCTGTGCGACCCTTGAGGCCACAGGTGAGAGATGTCTTCCCAGATCCACGGAGCCTCTGGAACACCGATGCTGCTGTCAAGAAGGAATGAGGTTAAGCACCAGGCAATCACAATACAGGCAGGTAAACAAAAGAATCTAAAGTGTCTTACCTATCTGGTGTAAGGGAGACCCAGGAAACCTAGTAGGGAGGTTCGAGGCTCAAAACGATACAGCGGTCCCTGGAGTGGTAGAACCGCAGGTAAGCGTGGATACAGGTAGGCCACCTGTAAGATCGGGCTTGACTTGGGCGTAGAAGTACAGCAAGATATTCAGGGATGATCCAAAGACAAGTCGATATGCAGTCCAAAAATCCGGCAACAGGTAAACAGTTCCGAGCAAAGGTACAAAGGGGTGTCCAAGAGAGTCCAAGATAGAGTTCCGTGGTCGAGGTAGCAAGGAGCAAGTATAAACGCCAAACAGGGTCCGAAGCCAGCTGAGAAGCAATGATCGTCCTGCCTCTCAGTCCTTTATACTGTGTGTCCCTGGGTCATGTGACGTCTACCAAGATCACGTGAGGAACGCCACACTGTATCACGTGACCGACGTGATGACGTATCGCCGTCCCTTCTGCGATACATCCTCCAAGGCAGTTGCCAATGCAGGAAAGGTTGTAAGTGAGCCCGTACACCAAAGAAGGAACAGTGTTTTCGGTTCTGTGGGTTCACCGAATCCCTTGAGCCTCGAAGCTGGGGTGGAGGTGTTTGGGGAATGTGAGCAGTGTTCTGATGTGGGGAGGCCTGATGTGCTGAGGATCGCCTAACATAGCCCCTCCCCAACGGCCCACGACCCCGTGGGCAGGATGGATGGTCTAAATGGAAACGGGCTACCAAGCGAGGGGCGTTCAGGTCAGAGGTGGAAACCCATGAACGTTCCTCCGGGCCGTAACCCTTCCAATCTACCAGATACTGGATCCCTCCCCTAAACCACCTGGAGCCCAAAATGGCCGACACCTCGAAAACATCAGGAGAGGACAAGGACACCGGCGCAACAGGGGTACGAAGACGGACAGAGTCGGGACAAGGTTTGAGGAGGGAGACATGAAACACAGGATGGATGCGCCAAGAGCTGGGAAGCACTAGACGGAAAGCCACCGGATTGACAACCTTTGAAATCACATAAGGACCGACAAAGCGAGGTAGCAACTTCCGACAACCCACTAGGCGAAGATGACGGGAAGACAACCAGACCCTGGAACCCACCACCAGAGGGGGAGCAGCCCGACGTTTGCCATCCACACGGGCCTTCATAGCAGCCTTTGCTTCAGTGAGATGAACCACTGTACTAGCGTGTAAGGCAGAAAGATCCCTAAGACATGTCGTGGCCGCAGGGTTCGCAGAATCAGAAGCATCAGGGACCGGCAAGACCTTGGGATGTTGGCCATAGAGGGCGTAAAAGGGAGAATAACCAGTGGCTGAATGAGCCGCATTATTATATGCGAACTCCGCAAGCCGTAAAGCGGCCAACCAAGAGGTCTGATGTTGCAACATAAGGCAACGAAGGTATTGTTCCATTGATTGGTTCGTCCTTTCGGTCTCTCCATCGGTCTCAGGATGATAGGCCGAAGAATACCTGGTATCAATGCCCAATAGCTTCGTCAGGGATCTCCAAAACCGAGAGGTGAACTGTGACCCTCGATCAGATATAATGACCGAAGGAAGGCCGAATAGCATGAACACATGTTCAAAAAACAAATCCGCTAATACAGGAGCCGAAGGGATACCTTTGCAGGGAACAAAACGGGCCATTTTAGTGAACGTGTCCACCACCACCCAGATGGAGTCGAAGCCCTTCGACTTGGGGAGATCAGTAACGAAATCCATCGTCAACGTATGCCATGGCCTGGGAGGTACCGGAAGCGGAAGCAACAACCCAATTGGTCGACCCCTTTGATGTTTAGCCTGAGCACATACTGCGCATGATCTAACATAACATTCTACATCGCGCTTCATAGAAGGCCACCAACACCAACGCTTGAGAAGATCTAAAGTGCGCTCTTGTCCGGGGTGAGCGTTAAAGGGAGCGTCATGAGACCACTCAAGGGCCAGATTACGTGTGTCAGGTGTGGGAAGGAACAGGCGTTCATGTACGAACGGTAATCCATCAGAGAACACTGGGTCCCATTCTCGCAACTGGTCAGAATGATCGCTAGTCCAGGATCGAACCGAGTCTATCAGTGACAATGAGGGAGTACAGAGACAAATCACATGACTCTTTCCGAGAACAGTGTCGGGGAATGTAGGCAATTGGACCCCCCCCCGGGGAACGTGACAAGGCATCCGCCTTCCCATGTGCCGTTCCAGGACGGTGCATAATACGGAAGTCAAAGGAGGAAAAGAAAAGATGCCATCGGACCTGTCTGCTATTAATGCATTTCAGAGAGGCCAAATCCTGCAGATTCCGATGATCGGAGTATACTGTGATAGGATATTTAGCCCCCAGAAGATGATGACGCCAAACACGGAAAGCGTCCATGACAGCCAAGAGTTCTTTTTCCGTAACGGTATAATGAGACTCAGTACTGGAAAACTTACGGGAGTGGTATGCCACTGGATGTAATTTGCCTGTAGTAGGACATGTTTGTGACAGTACCGCCCCGAGGGCAAAGGAAGAGGCATCTGCCTCAACTATGAACGGAAGATCAGGATTGGGATGTTGGAGTACCGGTGCGGTAGTAAAGGCGGTTTTCAAAGTCTCAAAAGCCTCCTGCTGTTCTCTCTGCCACTGATATGGTACCCGAGGACTAGTCAGGGCCGTGAGTGGGGCTACAATCGTGGAAAAGGAAGAAATGAAACGCCTATAGAAGTTGGCGAATCCTAAAAAGGCCTGCAAGGACTTGAGTGTTTGAGGTACTGGCCAATCTAAGACTGCTTTGACCTTAGACTCGTTCATGGATAACGCCCCAGGGGTGATGTGGAAACCCAAAAACTCAACAGAGGTCTTATGGAACTGACATTTCTCAGGTTTGGCAAATAAGGAATGTTTGCTTAAACGGGTTAATACTTCTCGGACGTGTTTTACATGGTCATCCAGATCACGAGAGAAGATCAGGATGTCGTCCAAATACACAACCATGTACACATCCAGAATATCCCTGAAAATGTCATTCATGAATCGTTGGAACGTGGCCGGGGCGTTACATAAGCCAAAGGGCATGACAAGATATTCGTACAAGCCGTAACGAGTACAGAAAGCAGTTTTCCACTCGTCTCCCTCGCGAACGCGTACCAAATTGTATGCGCCGCGTAGATCGAGTTTGGTAAGAATGGAAGCATGTGTTAAATGATCTAAGAGAGGAGTGATTAACGGGATGGGATATCTATCCTTCTTGGTGATCGCGTTAAGACGCCGATAATCCACACAAGGACGTAAATCCCCCTCCTTCTTGGGTACAAAGAAGATAGGACTTGCCGCTGGTGAAGTGGAGGGGCGGATGTGTCCTAAACGCAGGGCGTTCTGTACATATTCTTTTAACACCAGTTCCTCCGAAGGAGATAAAGAGTAGATCCTGCCCGAAGGAACAGTGGAATCAGGAAGCAGTTCGATTGGGCAGTCATAAGTTCTATGTGGAGGAAGTACCTCAGACGAGCCACGATCGAAAACTGATTCGAAAGCCCGATATTCTGGCGGAATCCCAGACACCAACCCCCCAACAGTATGGGACTGTATGACTTCTGGATCGTCAACTGTCAGTGTGAGTTGTGCTAAGGCTCCCAAGACCCGAGAGGGTGTGTCAGGGGCTTGATGGATCGGAAGACAATAATTCTGACAAATATCGGACTCAAAGAGTACAGTGCCTGCTTGCCAATTGATCAGTGGATTATGTTCACGTAACCAGGGAATCCCTAGTATGATACCGAATTGAGGTGCGGTGATCAAATCAAAACATAAGGTTTTTGTATGTATGTCTTGTATGTTCAACAAGAGGGGTGCAGTTTGATGTCTAACAGGACCAGAAACCAACGCGGAGCCGTCTACGGCTTGGACATGTTCCGGTCGTGTTTTTACCACTAAGGGTAGATTGAGGGAATGGGCCAAATCAATATCTATGTAATTACCAGTGGCACCGGAATCAATAATGATAGTGACTGCATGTAGAAGGCCAGTAGAGGGACATAGAGTAGCCTTTACGGAGATGGGTTGAACACGAGCAAAGGCAAGAGGGGTTCCCGGAGAAGATGATGGGACACTCGACCTGGTCTCCGGTTCTAAGGTCGAGCCATCCGAAAAACCTGACTCTTCTTGGGACGTCGAGGACACTCTTTCACGAAATGTCCAGTGGTGCCACAGTAAAAGCACGCATTATCTACCCTTCTTCGTTCCCTCTCAGATGTTGTAATAGGACTGCGTACCCCTCCCACTTGCATAGGTTCTTCAGTACCGGAAGCGGGAGTATTAACAAGAGTAGGAGAGGAGGAGGCCCCCAATTCAGCTCTACGCTCCGATCGGCGTGCATCTACCTGCAGGACGAGATCAACCAATTACTGATACTGAGTAGGCATAGAAGGGATCACTGCTAAAGCGTCTTTCATGGTGTTACTCAACCCCCTATAAAAGACCACCGCCCGCTTGTTTTCTGGCCAGGACGTTTCCGCAACTAGCTGATTGAACCGGGTGATGTGATCTATCAGAGTTCTTTTGCCCTGAGTCAATTCCAACAACTCCAAATCCCTAGACTGTGCCTTGTGTCGAGTATCGAATACTCGGGACATTTCTAGGACCAACAAATCAAAGTCATAAAGAACCGGGCTATTGTTTTCTAACAGGGGATTAGCCCAAGCGGCAGCTGTTCCAGCTAAATGGGAAAGGGCGAAGGCGGCCTTAGCAGTGGACGTGGGAAAAGCCAAAGGCCTGCATAAGAAATGTAACTTGCACTGGTTAACAAAGGTTCTGAATTTCTTGGGATCACCCTGGTAACGTTCAGGAGCAGCCAGGGGGGAAGGAGTTGGGAGGATTATTGGAGTCGGGACTGGGGGTGTAGTGGAGGAGCTGCCATCTCCAAACTCCGGGTCTGCAGGAAGGGAATGCTGAACGCTCTGTATGGTATCCAACCTTTGATGGATCACTGTGTTCGCGGCGGCCATATCTGCCCTTAGTATTGTAATTGCCTGAACTAGAGCAGTTATGGGTTCGTCCGTGGATCCCTGCATCGTCTAACACGACTATACGGCTTCTCAGTCTGTTCTGACTTGAGTGTCGTGTAGACCGATGAGACCTCCGTCCCCAAGTGACGCACAGGGGAACAAAATAGAAACCCGCTGTGCGACCCTTGAGGCCACAGGTGAGAGATGTCTTCCCAGATCCACGGAGCCTCTGGAACACCGATGCTGCTGTCAAGAAGGAATGAGGTTAAGCACCAGGCAATCACAATACAGGCAGGTAAACAAAAGAATCTAAAGTGTCTTACCTATCTGGTGTAAGGGAGACCCAGGAAACCTAGTAGGGAGGTTCGAGCCTCAAAACGATACAGCGGTCCCTGGAGTGGTAGAACCGCAGGTAAGCGTGGATACAGGTAGGCCACCTGTAATATCGGGCTTGACTTGGGCGTAGAAGTACAGCAAGATATTCAGGGATGATCCAAAGCCAAGTCGATATGCAGTCCAAAAATCCGGCAACAGGTAAACAGTTCTGAGCAAAGGTACAAAGGGGTGTCCAAGAGAGTCCAAGATAGAGTTCCGTGGTCGAGGTAGCAAGGAGCAAGTATAAACGCCAAACAGGGTCCGAAGCCAGCTGAGAAGCAATGATCGTCCTGCCTCTCAGTCCTTTATACTGTGTGTCCCTGGGTCATGTGACGTCTACCAAGATCACGTGAGGAACGCCACACTGTATCACGTGACCGACGTGATGACGTATCGCCGTCCCTTCTGCGATACATCCTCCAAGGCAGTTGCCAATGCAGGAAAGGTTGTAAGCGAGCCCGTACACCAAAGAAGGAACGGTGTTTTCAGTTCTGTGGGTTCACCGAATCCCTTGAGCCTCGAAGCTGGGGTGGAGGTGTTTGGGGAATGTGAGCAGTGTTCTGATGTGGGGAGGCCTGATGTGCTGAGGATCGCCTAACAATGACGCCCGATGGAGCTGTCAGTATCCATACCTCCTGCTGGTGAAGAACATCTAGAAATGTTGTAGATGTGGCGGATGCTTCAGCATCTCCCTGAAAGAGAGTACTTGCTTTAGTATGGATAACACTAATTATAACTGAAAACAAACACCAGTGGACGATAACTAAGATGTATATCAATTGGAAAACACTAACCAAACATTCGGTAAAATAATTACACGATAGAATAAAACTATTACTTGACATGCATAAAACAAGTCTGTAGCGGATTAGCCTAGTAAGATTACCTGATACGCACTAGAAGTGGTTGATAACTGCGACCACGTCAAGGATGTAGAATGTTCTTGCTTCAGATTCAAGGGATAGTCAAGACGTTGTAAAGGTAAATTAATGATTGATAATGAAATGCCAATATTAAAAATAGCCATGTGAGGCGACAGAATACTTGAAAAAATACTCAATACTGCACAGTTCCCTGTTCCCATATATATACATTGCGTTTGTGGGTTATGAAATCGAAAAAGAATATATTGATAAATGTCATTATTCAAAAAACTATACACTCATATGAATATCGAAATTATTACAAGAGATAGAACACCTACAATATCAATTAATCCATTCGGCTACCTACACACTACCGCAAGGCCTAAAGCTAAATCCGGACACTTGACTCACCGGTGGCGGAATGTGGACGAATAGAGTGGGAATAGCGTTTTCGAGCAATTTCCGTGTCGTTCGCCGTTTATTCTTCTTTGTTACCCAAGATGTTGTGTACATGTCCAAGGAAAAGTGCCGGCTGCAGATGCGGTATCGATCACCCCTCTTGTCCTGTAAGACTTGTTGGACTCTACTTTCCAGCTCATCCAGTGGATATCCGCAATGTCTGACCCATTCTCTTATTCGTTCATCAGTTTTCGGGAATACATGCATTGTAGTGCCTTCAGAATTCGCATGGGTCTTCGAGGGGCAACCGCTAATCGAACAGGCAGGCATTGTTGATAAATCTGAAAAGTAAATATCGACATTATTATACAATCGTCAAGAATAAAGATTTGATACAAAAGTAAATGAATCATACAATGATCAATGCAAGGTTTGTTTTGGTCGCAGGAACTATACCAGTTCATTATGTGCGGCTTAGTATTTGCATAAGTTGCAGAAATGTATAAATGATGTGACTAAAATCTGAACATGTGACTCGTCCCTTGGATGTTCTGTCTTGCACGAGAAGGAAACATGCTTACATTATAGACTGGACCCCCAAAGGATGCAATTCGATGACAATAGACACAGATGAAAATAAATAGATCTATTGATAGCATAGCAATGGAAACTCAAGTCAATAGCAATGAGACCAATGAACATAGCACTATTGTGTACTCTACTCGCAAATTGATAGAAATTTAAAAATCTGCGAAATATGACTAGGATACATGGCCTTACCTAGACCAACAAACAGTTGGATTCAGCAAGCAGAGCAGTATGTTGCAGGAGAATAGGTGGGTGGCCACAGGTAGTACACTGATGGGTTTGCTCTAAGCGGTCACGGAAGTTCACGGATAGCACGACGACGAGCAGATTAGCGTAGATCTCAGTGGTTGCCAGGTAGCACGTTCAGGAGTTGACTTGCAAAGCACAAAGATGTTCTCATGAGACATATCAAGTGGTTTATAAAGTATTAGAAACAGGGGTGTGTTTGTGAATGAATGACGTATGTATGTCGTGGTTTTAGGGGGGCGGCCTACTTCAAGAGGAGGCCTGGCTGGAGACACGGGGTCTGAGGACGCCATGTGACCGATGGCCCGTTGGCGTGGGATACCTTTTAAAGTTCACATGTAGTTTGGCACCCTGGCCTTTCGTGCCCCTGAAAGTGCGCATCCACTGGCGCGAACCGCCTTTGATAGAGGGTGGGTGGGATGGAGGGGCCTGGGGCATGCAGATAAGGCACAGGAAGACTGTTGAATGACGACACACTTATGTGGATTGCAGGGGGGCTGCCTGCTTCAAGGGGAGGCCTGGCTGGAGACACGGGGTCTGAGGAGGCCATGTGACCGATGGCCCCTTGGCGTGGGATACCTTTTGAAGTGTACATGTAGTTTGGCACCTTGGCCTTTCGCGCCCCTGACAGCGCGCATCCACTGGCGCGACCCGCCTTTGATAGAGGGTGGTTGGGATGGAGGGGCCTGGGGCGTGCAGATAAAGCACAGGAAGACTGTTGAATGGAGACACACTTATGTGGATTGCAGGGGGGCGGCCTGCTTCAAGGGGAGGCCTGGCTGGAGACACGGGGTCTGAGGAGGCCATGTGACCGATGGCCCCTTGGCGTGGGATACCTTTTGAAGTGTACATGTAGTTTGGCACCTTGGCCTTTCGCGCCCATGCCAGCGCGCATACACTGGCGCGAACCGCCTTTGATAGTATATCGTTGCTTATCAATAACAAATGCCACATACGGGAGATTCTTGTGAGCACAGACCCACACTTCAACCGGTGTATTATAGTGGTCAAGACCCTAAGGCCTGTATAATCCAATGGTAATTGTTAGTATAGATATATGTGTGACTTTTATAGAGACATGACCAACTGAAAGACTTTGAACAAGTGTTATTCAGTGCATGCATTATCAAGAATATGTTATGTTAGCTTAGATAGATAGTGACCACCCTGCTTCACAGCGACCAGACCTTCACCCATTCGGAGCACAGATGTCTGATGTCCATCCTTGAATGGAGACACACTTGATTCATTTAAAAAATCGAAACAACCATTGTTAAAATATATGTGGTGTTTTATTTTATATCTTATTTTCATGACACAAAAATACAAGACTTTAAAGATTATACAGGTCAGGTTGCAGCACAGCGAGAGAAAATCCCCTGTACTGACCGCTGTCACTCGGGAACGTTTCTCTTATGGCACGAATGGCACAGGCGGGTATCACTCTTTGAACGCGGTGTCCAAGCCTCCCGTGAAGCCACCATGTAAAGGAACGATAGGCCACCAGCCTGTACCACCTGTGAAAAGGAATGAAACAAACTGTTTTTAAATGACCAAGATAAGTTTAATAAACGTTTGTTGTCAATGACAATTCTTGTAACTATTGGCATTCTGCACGGACAAATGCTATCTAGACAATGCACACTATTGAACGACTTTCATGCGTTACTATGATATGAATATATAATTTTGGATATAGTAGAAGAACATGAAATAGGAGTGGCATGACAAGCAGAGTGTACTTACTCGTTACTCGGATTACGAGGACGAACAGTTGTGCGAAGTTCGTGCATAAGCACCATCATTATTCTCAACACGGCCCGTGTGAGGCAGGCTGCCCTGAAGTCTGGCAGCTCGGTGATGCATTGCGGTCGTGGCTCGCCTTCCGAAATGTAGGCTAGGCATCCCGAGTTATCTCGGCAGCAGCAGTTCTCCTCCTCGGTTGGCATTAGCTCGCACCTATTGCATGTGCACCAGGTGGAGACGACGTCCATGCGACTAGGCCCAGGCTCTTCATCTGTTGATTCGTCCTGCCAACTGCCGTCCGAATCCCCATCATTTTCGCATGCTTCCCTTTCCAGTAGTTCCTCCTCGGTATACTCGGGCTTGTACATGTAGGGCATTATTGTAGCCATTGTGTGGTAAACAAAGTAAAATAATTTACCAAGATGGTACAGGTGTTCACACAGGCTACAAGCGGCGAAGGTAGCTGACCAGAGCACAGAAACAAGTCACAAAATACTCTTAGTAACACAGAGAGAGGAATGGAATCAAAAATCTGCTGCTGTGTGTTGTGAATCGGTCTGTTTATACTTATTGAGGAAAGAGGCGTCCTGCCATTTCCATGGCGACACATCATTAGCTGAAGCCCAGCGAATGTTGACACAAGATTTGCGTTGACGTTGGGAAATGGGCGGTACGAGTCTGCTGATGACAGGCTCAGGGGCGGGGGAATTGATTTAGTGCCGCAGAAGCAGGTCAGCCAGGGCGATGCGGCAAGTGATAGGATTATCACAAAATGGCGGGTCCCTGGTGCCTGTTTTCGCGTGCGTTTAATGGACGAAAACTTGGGTAAGGTCATAGGAAAGTTTTCTAAAATCGAGCCACTTAGGCTTAAAAAAACATGGCCGACCCGTAGGGACGATAACATTATTTACTGGACCATGCTTTTAAGCTGCTGACATCCACAGCTCAGCCAGTTTTGTTATAAACATTGTTTTAGGCTCTTCATCTTTCCAGATTTTGTATGCACACAAGACTACATTCTGCCAAATGTCTGCTGGTGTTCAGTGAGATTTTTTAATATCTTGCAATGTTTGAACTAGGCATTTTGAGCTTGCATTCAGAGAAACAAAGGTGATTTCAAAGCGCTTTTTGAGCCAACAGGCACTGCTGTTTTTCCTTTGGCACCACGTTTCACTCATGGCGCTTCTGGCCCATCACGCTCGCACTGGTGGGTGGCAGGTCAGGCAACCATTTTGGTGTGCGCAAAAACTGCGCGGTTTTCCTGGATTCTGGCGCAAATGTGGGCTTTTTTGCCATCTTGGATTTTGTAAGCCCACGGCACCAAATGTTGTAGCATAATGACTTGAACGTGGGTCGATACACCTAACAAGCCCCTCGCCCGACTGTGCTTTGATTTCGAGTCGAGGGGGAGTCGGGTGCAAAGGAAGTTTTGATCCACGCACTGTGATGTCCGCATCATCTTCTTCTGATTCCGCAGATGGCACCATTCACATTATTTTCCTCCATAAGGGTGGATCGGTCGATTCTCCTCGCCGGTCCTGATGGGAGTTTCGGGTGGTACCTCGGGCCCCTCGGATCTTGGCTCCCGGTCCCTGGGTCGTCCTTCTTGGGCAGTCTCCATGGTTTATCTCTCTTTCTTCTCACCTAGGATGACAAAGCAAAAGCGGCAGAAACATATTCGTAGACATTTCTCCACCACTATTAATGGTGGGGCAAACATATACATTTTATTCATCAGGAGACATTTGCATTCAAGATTCATAGGATTTTATAGGCTATATGTGGAATATATTAGGGTTGGACTTGTATTACTCTGGAGCAGCCCCCTCTGGGATTGCAGAGGACTCCTCCAGTTTCTGCAGAGTGTGCCTGGGATGGCAACACTTTAGCTGATTTATATGGACCCACTTGTCTTCCCCTTCCGCCAAACTACCCTTAGGGATACGGATCTTGTAGGCGACTGGGGAGATCTTGTCTACAATTTCAAAAGGTCCCTTCCATGTAGGCAGAAATTTCCGCTGTTTGGCCTGGTTCCTTTGGAAATTATATAGATAGACCCGGTCTCCCACATTGTATTCTTTCCTAATAGTCTTTAAGTCATAGTGAGTCTTCATGCTATCGGCTGATCTTTCAGGGTTTCGCTGAGCATAGGCAAAAGCATGTTGGAGGTGTTTCCTTAAATTCTCAATATATTCATGAGTAGTGGAAGCATTGATCAAGGTTTGCTCTTGGGTCCTGTAGAGCAAATGCTGGGGAAGCACCATCCTGCGTCCAGTCATCAGCTCAAATGGTGACATTTTAGTTGCAGATGAAGGGGTAGATCTGATGGCCATTAGGACCATAGGTAATCTGATATCCCAACTTGCCCAGAATTTGCCACAAACTTTTTTAATATGCTCTCAATGGTTCGGTTTTACCGTTCTACTGCCCCAGAAGAAGCTGGTCGGTAAGCAATGTGTAGCTTCCTTTAAACCCCCAGTATCTCCGACATCTTAGTCATTACTTCGCTGGTAAAATGGCTACCTCTGTCTGACTCAATCCTTTGGGATAGACCAAAATGGGAAAAGATGTGGTTGATCATCAGGGCAGCTGCTGTTTCTGCCTTGCAGTTTGGGGCCAGGTGACATTCCACCCATTTAGTAAATAAGCATGTCACCATCAACATGTACTTATTCCCCCTAGAAGAGTGAATCACGGGGCCTATGAAGTCAACTTGCAAATCTGACCATGGCAGTGTCATCCCCCTCTTTTGGAGAGGCGCATGGTGTGTGAGGGAAGTTGGCTGAAATTGTGCACACACAAGACACCCCTTCAAGTATTGGTCGAGGTCCCGCCCCATGTGTGGCCAGTATGCAACCTCTCTTAAGATCCCAAGTGTTGTGTGAAACCCCCGATGACCGGCGTTGGCCGCATCATGGGCGTGACTTAACATCAGGCTTCAGAATGAGGTAGGGACCACCCACTGATCATGGCCAGCTTGGGATTTCCTTACCAACAAACCGTCTTGGATTCGGAACATTTTTGGACATTTCATCAAAACTCTAAGGTCCTCTTTCACCATGTAATCGGTATCCATCATGGGGAAAGTTCTCAGGGTCCTCAATGTGTTGGTAAAACTTATCAATTATTGGATCCCCCTTCTGAGCCATGATCAAACCAGCATCTGGGGTCTCCTTACTCCATTGTGCAGTTGAAAGATCATTGTGAGCATTTGTCTGGGACCTAGTGATAGCAGTGACCTGGATTTCCCCCAACAGGGACTCAATCTCCATTAGATTCCCTTGGAGGGCCCCGGTTTTGGCCAGCTGATCAGCTAAGTCATTTCCAGTTTTGTCTGGTCCCTCTTCTTTGGAATGACCCTGGATCTTCTACCAGTAGATGGTCATCCCATTCACGGTGATCAGATCATCAATGTTTTCAATTAACATCCCATGTTTCAAGGGTTTGTTATTAGCACATAACATGCCTCTGGTTTTTCCAATTAATCAGGTGCTCCACAAACCCGTTCCGTACATAATCTGAATCTGTGATTATGACCAGTTTGTGGAGTTGATGTTGGACAGCAGTGAGGATGGCCTGATGCACAGCCATCAACTCTGCCACCTGACTACTTTGGGGACCAATTTTGTACCCAGCGGAGGGTTCTGGGGACTCATTCACCCATGCATTCCCTACACCGGCCACAAGTTCTTTTTCCCCATTGTTGTCAACTTGATAAGAGCATCCATCCACATAGGCAGTGGGCATTCCCTCACACTTATCTTCTTCAAAGACTTTGTGGGGGGAATTAAGGTATGCCTCCATGTTGTCCTTGATTTTCAGACTTTCGTCCTCGAGACAGTTTTCTCTGGCACAATCATGCAAGTCAGCCAGACCTTGCGCAAGGGGACTCTTCTTGTTTTGGCCACATCTGACTTCCACAGGAAAGCCTTGCATTGACAGAATCCAGGAAGTAGTTCGGGAATTACTCACATTTCCGGCCCGGATTCTGTCACTTTGGAGATATTGCAGAGGCTGGTGTGGAGTCTCCACTATGATGTCTTCCCCTTGGATAAACGGGTGGTAATTCTTCAATGCCCACACCGTTGCTAGGAATGCCATCTCACAATCGTTGAATTTCTCCTCCACAGAGGATAACGTTTTGCTCACATAGGAGATTACTTTATTGACCTTGTCATGCTTTTGATATAATACTGCAATCAAGCATGTATTAGAGAACCCTGTCTCCAAGACAAACCCCTTGTTTCTGCAGGGTAAGCTAGGCAAGGCGCTTGTGAGAGGCTTCTTTTGAGCTGTCTTACTGCCTCAGATTGTTCTGGACCCCATTCCGACTTAACCCCCCCTCAAGAGATGAATCAGGGGTCTGGTAATCTCTGCGTAGCCCTCAATGAACTTTCTGCTATAATTAGTCAGTCCAAGGAGGCTCCTTAGTTCCCGCAGAGTTGTGGGGTCTTTCAGTTTCTGAAGTGCTTCCACTTTCTTTTCCTGGGGACAGAGACCCTGAGGAGTAATCTCATACCCCAAGAAATTAACACGGGTTCTACACCACTGTTCTTTCTGAAAGGAAAGTTTTGCTCCAGCGGCCCTCAATTGTGTCAGAACATAACGGATCTCCGCTATGTGTTCTTCCACAGATGAACTTTTGATGAGGACATCATCTACATAAGCCAGGTTACCCCTTGCACCCAGGTCGGGCATGGCCTTGTGTAGGAAAATGTTGAATTAATTGCCGGAGTTGAGGTATCCGAAGGGAGTCCATGTCCATGTGTACTGCTGGCCCCCAAAGGTAAAAACCAGCTTGTATTTGTCCTCCCTACTGACAGGCATGGTCCAGTATCCATTAGTCAGGTCTATTGCAGTGAATACATGTGACCCCTGGATCTGGGCCAGCCCTTGGTCAATGTAGGGAAGAGGCCATCTGGAAGTATGGACCCGTTTGTTGAGCTCCCTAAGGTCGGTGCAGAGTCTCCACTGGCCGTTTGGCTTCAATATTCCCAGCACTGGATTATTGAAGGTGCTGTGAACTGGACGGATTATTCCCCGGGACTCAAGGTTCTTAATTATTTCAGTAAGGGACTCCATGGATGCGAGAGGCAAGCGATATTGCTTCACAAACACTGGAGTCATGCCAGGGTCCGTGGGAATTGTTGTTGTGTGGATGTCGGTGTGACCACAGTCATATGAGTCCACTGCGAAGAGATCTTGGCCATCCAAGAAAACTTGTTTCAACTTTTGCTTCTGTTGCAGAGTCACAAAGGCATCAGCTCGGTTGACTCTCTCTTCCACCATCTGCCTGAAGCCTGGAAAGACTTCTGGTTTTGCTATCTCAGTGGCCTCCTCCAGCTGGGTGGAGAAGTCCCTGGTCAGGGTGCTGATTTGGACTGGAGGCTTCAGGTGGGAAAGGCAGCCCTCATGGACCTGGAAAATCACCTCATCCCTCCTGAAGTCACAAGTCACATCTTCCTTACCATAAGGGCAGGAAGTGTACACCAGGAAGTTCCCCAATGCCGGGTAAAGATCCTGTCTGGTGTTGTATTGTCATCACTGTCAAAACGGTCCTTGGGGATTGGTCCTAACAGTTAATTTGCTAAATCAATGGAGAAATGTCAGTATCAACCGCCATTCCAATAATGGTGCCTGCGGCTAGAGTAATACTCTTTCAGTCGCTGTTATCCACCTCTATTGGAATGGTGTCATGTTCTATGTTGACTAATGGTGTTCGGTTTACCCCTAACCCTTTCTGTTGGAGAGAAGCATTTAGATGAATATAAGCATCAGGGATTTTCAATTTTGTCCTCTTTTAACTTTCACTTCCAGGGAGAATTGTCGTGTCCTTTCTGGGATGCTGACTTCCTCTTTAATCTGAATTTCAACTGCATAAGGTAGCAATTGAGCCGACCTAAATGCTTTTTCTGGATCATCAAAGCCCATGGGATTATCCGCTAATCGGGCCCAAGCTTTGAAGTTTATTAGGTCCAAACTAATGGCAAAGCGATTGAGAATATCACTGCCTAAGTAAAAGGCGGTAGTGAAGTCTCGCACGACCCAACAATTATGGACTGTGCTCTTGTTGCCAATGGAGATTTTGAGCATGCACCTGCTTGACAGGAGATGTTTGGAATTGGGTGTATCCAGATCCACTTCCCATTTGTCTATCAGTTTGAATGTTGGAATGGCTGGATCTTTTGGGAGTTGGCAGAACATGGCTTCGCTGATGAAGTTCTTACCCTTGTTCACATACAATCGGGCGAGAACAGAGTCCTTCCCATCATTTAACTGAAAAGGGATGAAACACTGCTCTCCAATTTGCTGAATATCAGCCAGGCTCTGAGCTGATTTCACATCTTTCTGGACTATTGGAGTGGGAATGTCTGATTGTGGATTAATAAAGAATTTCAGAGTGTTTCCTTCCAGTGTGGAATACCACCTTAAACTGGAAGGAGGGTTGATTTTCAGAAATAGAGAGGACCCCCCGTCACCAGTCTGTTGTCCTACTGCTATTACTGTCACGTCTGGAATTTGGTTGTTCTGGAAGTGAAATTCTATTTGGTCAGATTTTTGTTCAACCATGTGACAGGTGCCATTTAAACTAACATGGTTGATGCTCTGTTTTAATTTTATTGGTCGGCTAGTCTGGGTCCAGAGGACCTTGTTTACGCAATCTATTAGGGGTGACTACCTTATCAGGAGGTCATTCCCTAGTAAACAAGGGTTGTCCTCTGGAGTTACTACTATGACCGGGTGTTTCACCTTGTGTCGCCCAATTTTGATGTCCAAATCTGCAGTCCTCTCGATGGGAATTTCCTTCTCATCAAAGTTCTGAAGTTGTCCAGGAAGAGAGGTGAGAGGAATTCAGTAATTCTCCCCCCTTCCTGCATTTAGTTCATCAAAGGCACATCTGGACAGAAGAGTAGATTGGGATCCAGTGTCCACCAGTGCCAAAATTGTACCCTGCCCCTGCACTTGTAGCCTGGCATAGTATCTTCCCTCCTTCTTCTCAAGGGGGCACAGATAATGCACATTTTTGGACAACTGGTGGGCTAATTCTTTAGTTCTGGACATTGCGAGAGAAGAGATTTGGGCAGAATTCTGTGGAGAGTCATGGGAATCTGCAAGAAAAAGTTGGCAACTGGATATCAGAGCCATTGTGGGTTCCCCTGGTTCCGGTTCTGGGCCACGCCCCCCTTTTTGGAGGCAGTCACCAGGATGGGTTTTAACCAGGGGATTTTGATGCGGTTGGTTCTGGGATGAGATGATGGGCTGCGCTAGCTCAGTCTCCACATCTCCCCAGTCGGGATGTGAATCCCTTGGGACCCATCTTTCTTTGGGAGGAGTTCCCCTATCTCTGAAGGAGAAGATCCTTTTCCCAGGATCTTCTGAGGATACCTCTCCCTCAAATTGGAAGATCTGTACCTCCTCCACAAACTGGGTCTGTTTGTGTCCTTTGTTTCTCCTACCTCCTCTCTGCTCCTTGGGTGGCAGACTTTCAGGGGTAGGAGATTTTGTTTCTGGTTCCTGGGTTTCCAGGGGCTGTTTAAAAGTGGGGAAGGAAGCTTCCTCCAAGGCTTTACACCCCCCCTTCCCCCTGTGCCTCCTCCCTGGGAACCGGTGGGTTATCGGGGTGCTGCCCCCGTCATTGTTCTGGAGCACCAGGCCCAGTGTTTGGGGTATTCTGCACCGGCATGCTCATCTGAGGGTTCTGTTGAGCCCTCAGCATGTGACCCAGGTCCCGTGCCATATTTTGGACCTGGCGCTCTAACTGTGAAACCCGCTCAGGCTGATACGGGGTTCTATTTTCTCCCCTGGGCTAATCCCGGGAAGGGTAGCTATCCCTTCTCTGGTAGTACCCGGGTTGAGAAGATTTGGGTACCCCTCCACCCTTGGCCTCCCCTCTCCTGGATTAGGTGGTCTGGGCTCAGGGAATTGGGGAAAGAAGGACGGATGATTTTGGGGCTGGAAATTGGGTGGATACCTGGGGAAAAAGTTCTGCCCAGGGTTTGGTGAATTTCTGCCCTCCTGGGGGAAGTTAGGAGGGAAGTCCCCTGGGTTGGGTACCTTGTTGGATCCCCCCCTTGGGCTGGAGGAGTCCACACATAACCCAGGATGGGTCGGTTTCCCTTGTAGCGGGGACTTACATAGTCAGGGGAGCGAGGGACCCCATTCGTGGGACTATCTCCTTGACTACCTGTCTGTGACTGGCCCGAGGGCCTTCCGGGCTGAGAATTATTCGGTGCAGGCAGGTTTTTAGGCCCCCCCATCTCCAAATCTAAAATGGGGGCAACCTTTACCTCTGCCACCTTGGCAGCAGCAGGGGTGCTGGTCGGTTTGGGGCTTTTCTGGGTGTTATTTTTATTTTCTATGGGCTTCAGCACCTCATAGATCCGAGTGGCCTGTTCAATGACCCAGTCTATAGATCTTTTCTTGTGAAAATCTCTCACTAGCTGGGTCATGATGTATTTGGGCAAAACATGGAAAAACGTATTTACAAACTCTTTACTGTCCGTGCACACCCTTTTGGTAGTCTGCGCAAAGGCACGCTTCAATTCCTGCACACATTCTTGTGGGGCCTGATCCTCCCCACATTGCAAATTGTAGGCTGCCTTGCGAGCCTCTTGGGGATTTCTGTGAACTGAAAAATGTTTCAAGATGGCCGCCCTATATGTGGACCATCTTGAATGGTTTTGTTCCTCCAGCCCCGCAAAGAAACTGGAGTATTCTGGGGAGAATGACCATTTTACAAACTGGATGCAGCTACTGCTGTCCTTCAAATGGAAAGTCTCCATCATTTGCTCGTAAAGCTCCAAGTGTTCCCAAACAGAATACCTGGCATTCTTGTGATAAGGGGTGATGACACTCCTTATTGCCTTAATCTGTTTTAAGGGGTCCTTAAGCAAGGCCCTTTTTGCCTTATTGGCCTTTTTGGTTCGGGTAACCCTGGTCCATTCATCATCTGACTCAGAAGCACTGCTCCCAGAGGTGCCCGTCTGATCTTCTAGGTTTTCCCGGATTCTGCGAGCCTGGGAATGGCTGGCAGAACGTGGGGACCTGGTCTCCTGTGTCCTGTGATGCTCAGAGGAGTCCTTTCTGCCAGGATTTGATGGGTACCCCCCCACTGACCTAACTGGGCAGAGGTTTTCAGGATGCCCTTAGTGGGCCTACTCTCCTGGGGTTCCCCACTAAATTGCACTGTACTTAGGTGCCCCTACCGGGATGCCCGCCCATCCATTCCTGGGTGGCAGTGGCCTATGAGCCCCATACTTTTGGCTGGTTAGTAATCTGCCATCCCTGTGGCTCTGTGCTCATGTGCGCCAGGGGACATGGGGGTGGCAGAGTCCAGGGACTGTGAGAGGTTAAGGTCTCTGGTACTAGGGCTCCTGAGGTTATGCTCAGGTGTTTCCCTTTCCCAGCGAACCTCATCTCTATCAGCCCCTGCTCCCTGTTGCCATGCAAGAGCATGTGCTTTCAGTTCCTCAGTCAAGGCCTTACTAGACTCTATCAGTCTTTTCTGCATTGGCTACCTGTTACTGGAGCCTATCATTGTCTGGCAGATAGCCTCATTCTCTCTCTGTGCTTCCTGGTTAGTCTTGGAGTACTGGGTCAGTCTTTGCTGCAGGAGGGTTACCTCCTGAGTCCCATCCCTACTGGCCTGCTCCTTTCTTGCTAGAGCATCTTCCACCCTCCTGGTGTGCTCCAACAAGTTTTGATGCTCTTTTTGGAGGTCACCCAGTCCCCAGAGGGCCAGGTGATTTTCTTTCATTTTTCTTTTTAAGTGGCAGACTTCCTGGCCTAAAGTGTCACTTTCCTGACTAAGAGCCTGCATCTGTTCTGCCAGGTTGTCCCTCTGCCTTTGAAAGGCACCAGCTTTAAGTCGCTCCTCCTCAAATTCTGTCTGGGTATCCAGGTCTTTCAGAATCAGTTTGTTGCTCTCTGCCTTCTCCCTATCTAGGTGGCTTTGCAGGGTGACTACGTGCTCTGCGCATGCCCTATTGAAGTCCAGTTGTTGCTCTAGCTTTTTCTGGCTCTACAGTAGGGCGTCCAAACCTTCTTGGTACACCTTCTGCAAGGCCAGAAATCTGGTATCCTGGTCAGACTTTTCCTGTTGCAGGATACCCATATCCTCTTTTATTTTAATGATATACTGCCTACTATCATTTTATGACTCCTGGCTCCTCTGCAGCCTCTGTTCGGAAGAGACCAGGTCAGATTGGGCCTTCTCTAATGCCATCTGTTGCCTATTTGCCAAATCTTGGCCTTCAGCACATTTGTCCTGTATGGCTCCCATATATAAATATAAATATGCCGCTATCCTAACAATCTTGTTGTGCTCATCTTTAGCCTTAGGGGCCATGTATAGTTTGCTCAGGGCCACGTGTAAGGGACCCTGATCTTTCCAGCTGTCTAACTCAGTCGCATTGACCTGTTGTGTGATCAACTGCAGCCACACATTCTGGTCCTGTTCAGACCATTCACCTCTCACAAACATTTTATGTAAGAGGTGCTTTCTAGCTATCTTCATATCTACCAATGTCATCATTCTGGAAATTGATTTCCTTCCTGATTTACAGAAGTTAGTATTTTATTTTGAAAAACAGACCGTCCCCTTAGAGCGTCCTTCTTTTGAGGGGTGCTTTTACAATGTAACACAGTGTGGCGATCCAACAGGATTTATGTATCCTGTCAGTTAGCACACTGTATTAAGCTGCACAAGTGGTAGGTCTAATCCAGACATCACGGACGAGCCCCCACTCTGTTAAGTTACTTCAATTCAGTACTCCAACTAAGTCAGTGCCTAGTCTTGGATGCCCAAGGGAAGCCCTTATTTATATATTTTTATGACAAGTTCATAGATCTGGATGATAAACCCTTGAATCCCCCAGACCTCACTGAGCCAAGAAATAGGTTTGTTTTTCAAATTAAAAGATTTATTGAAAAATTAAACAAGATATATATCATACTTTTATAAATAAATTAATATTTGATAGCACACTTATGAATATGACAGTGATCAACAATGGATAATATTACACTAGGATACGTTTTTAATTACTTAGGAGTTGGTACAGAGAGGATAAAGTAGCTGAGAATGCTTTTATGGGTTCAAGGAAATGCAATGATGGAAAAGAATGCAACACAGAAATAACTGAGATGGTTTCCACAAGAGATAATATGATCACTTTTTCTTTTGACAATTCACTCCCCCCCTATGCAGTATAAGGAGATAGAAGGAGAACACACAATTTTCAGGAATACAATCAAATGCAATACCAATTCAGCTCCCCCTTAGCAAGCTTAGAGCAACAGGGATGATTTTAAAACACAGGCAAAAATACTTTAAATGTGATTTGCAAAGAAGTGAAAATATGCTAAAAATGATTTTAATTCCCTATAGGAGATTCAGGGTAAGTGATAGATACTTAAGATTGGTTCAGGTCAACACTATCAGTGATTCATGAGGGATTATTAGGTTGAAAACGGAGTTCAGCAGTTGCAAGCAAAAGACAGCGATTTTTGACAGGTGGAGAAATTTTATTCAAATTGCAATTCGCTGCACTTTTTCTGAGTGCGTCGAGCGCGATTACGGAAAAACTATAAGACTAGAAAGTCGTTTTAGGGCTTGGAAAGCTGAGGATCTTAGCTTTAAAATGAAAGTTAAACCACGTTCCTAGCACACGCGGTTCAAAAGATACGGACGATTATGTGGAGGTAGATTTTCAGAAATGAAATAATGATTCAGAATGGCAAATGACACTTTCACAGGTTTGAAATCACAGAATGAACACACGATTTCTATGATGCAGTTCTAAATATGTGGAAATGGTTTGAATTAGATTATTTTAAACTAAGAGATGACTATGCACAGTTCTGTGGGTACTCACACTATAAATTTGAAATAGGCCGTCCAGATCTGGTCATGTTTGGGCTTCACTCGCCACGGACGGTCTCTGGTACCGGTTCTGCTCACAGCGATATGGTCTGGGTCTCTGGTTTTGGCAAAGGTTCTGGCACTGCACAGCGGTCTGGTCTTCTATCGCACTGCGCGGCGGTCTGGATACAGCTCTGCTTTCTGGGTTCTGGCACAGGGTTCTTGCCAGAATCATACAGCTCGCCCGGCTGTTGAATAGTTTGATTAGGTGGCTGGATTCTGAGGCCTACGTGGCTGGATTCTGAGGCCTGCTGAGAAGGAATCAGCTTTTGGACTAGGCCTCTCTGCTGCAAGTTCTGAAGTCTGGATTCTAAGTTCTGGTTCTGGAGTCTTCTGGATATTGTCTGGTCCGGCAAAGTGCTTCGCAAGAAATCAGTTTGAAGTGGAAAGTGAATGTCCCTACCTGGGTTTCAGTGGTCCTTTTTATGTCTTTTGAAAATGGGTGTGTGCGTGGGCATAACTAAGCCTGCCCCTCACAACTTATAATTGGCCAAGTTCTCCTCTCTCCCTTGATTGGGGGAAGGAAATGGAGTGTCATCGTGATGAGGTATGTTTATGGGTCAGAGGATCCTCCCCTTGTCACTTTGCACACAAATCTATTTTTGATCCAAATGCGTATTTATCTATGTACATTTTTTCTAATATTATATGTCGAGTTAACATATTTTCTGTAGCACCAAACCATTCAATCCCTTTCTTTGTAAGATATTGTGCCCTTTTCATCCAGAACACAACCTCTAAACTTTTCCAGAATTTACACAAATGTGCGCAAGGAATATGGGCATCAGATGATGAAGTGTCAAATTTTTAACATACAGACACTTGGAGTAACACCCTATTTTCCGCTACTACTCCCCAGAACATACCACAGAGTCCTAACACCTCTTAAAATGTGCACAGAAAGATCACAGAAATAATGATATTATTTACATAATTTTGACACTTCCGTACTATGAATTATCCATCTATTTAAAATTATGCTCTGGCCCAGATGGGTGTGGTTTAGGTTCCAAAGCACATGGGGGAATTTCTGTCTGTCCCCGCCTCCAAGCTCAGCTAGCTCACAGAGGCAGCGCGCCTACCATTTCCTTCCAAGAGGAAGCCATTTACGACCCCTGATTTAGCATTTGCCTGAGCCAAGGAAAGTTCATTGTTCTGTTTTCCTGCAGCCCCAGGTACCCCTCCCCTAATTCAATCAGAGAGGTGTAATCTCCTTTTGGTGGGGGCAGGAGAAGACAGGCCAGGCCTGGGAATGCAGTTGCTGGGCAAGTTTCAACTCCTGTCAGGGTAGTTGCCGGGCAGAATTCAATCTCTTCAACCCAGGCTTCAGCTAAATGTCACTTTTGTTCCAGTTTTCTTCATCCAAATCAAACTTACAATTTTTACACATGCAGCTAGAACGCTGATTCCAAGTTCAAAACTATGACATTTAAACAGTTGCAACCTATGTGACGCTCAAAAGTAGGTCACTCATTTATTTTAAACATTTCGATTTTAGTGGTTTTAAATCCAATTTCACTTAAGCTGCTGACATCCACAGCTCAGCCAGTTTTGTTATGAACATTGTTTTAGGCTCTTCATCTTTCCAGATTTTGTATGCACACAAGACTACATTCTGCCAAATGTCTGCTGGTGTTCAGTGAGATTTTTGAATATCTTGCAATGTTTGAACTAAGCATTTTGAGCTTGCATTCAGAGAAACAAAGGTGATTTCAAAGCGCTTTTTGAGCCTACAGGCACTGCTGTTTTTCCTTTGGCACCACGTTTCACTCATGGCGCTTCTGGCCCATCACGCTCGCACTGGTGGGTGGCAGGTCAGGCAACCATTTTGGTGTGCGCAAAAATTGCACGGTTTTCCTGGATTCTGGTGCAAATGTGGTCTTTTCGGCCATCTTGGATTTTCTAAGCCCATGGCACCAAATGTTGTAGCATAATGACTTGAACATGGGTCGATACATCTAACACACCTTTGACCTCATATCAGGCTATTGGCAAATAGCTCTGACTGACCAGGCCAAGGAGAAAACGGCTTATTCAACACCAGAAGGGCTTTGCCAGTTTAAGGTTATGCCTTTTAGTTTGAAGAATCGCCCTGACACCTTCCAAAGGTTAGTCAATCGTGCTCTCAGTGGACTGGAGGCCTGTTGTGTGGCCTACCTTGATGACATTGCTGTCTACAGTTCCACCTGGGAAGAGCATTTGACACACTTGGATAAGGTGTTGCAGGCCATGAAAAGGGCCAAAATCACTATCAAGGCCACCAGGTGCCAGGTAGTACAGGGGAATGTTACCTACCTTTGTCAAGAGGTAGGAGGGGGTCAAATCCTACATCTCCATAGTACAGTACAAACTGTACAGGGTTATGAGACACCCTCTATTCAAACACAGGTGAGAGCTTTTTTGGACCTCACTGGCTACTACAGAAACTTCATGGCAGACTATGGCACCATAGCTGCCCCTCTGACAGCTCTGACATCACCCAAGCAACCTAACAAGGTTCATTGGAGTGAAGACTGTTATTGATGGCTTGAAGGAAAGACTGTGAATAGCACCTGTATAGTGTGCCCCTGACTACAGCAAACCTTGTATTATGCAAACTGATTCCTGTGACTCTGTCCTGTCTCAGTTAGACCACAAAAGGAGAAAACACCTCATCATTTCCATCAGTAGGCAACTCAAGGGAAGGAACCCTAGGTGTGACACTGTTGAAAAGAAGTGTTTTAGTATAATTTGGGCACTTAGGCATTTTAGACCTTACATTACAGGATCTGCCTTTAAGGTCCAAACTGACCATAAACCATTAAAGTGGTGTATACAGATGAAGGGTGAAAACCCCAAACTGCTTGGTTGGTCCATTAGCCTGCAAGGGCTAGACTTCACCATTGAGCATAGGCCAGAGAAGAGTCATGCCAATGCAGATGGCCTTTCCAGAATGTATATTGACCGTCTGTATGAGGGGAACAATCACATGGGAGATCAGTTGCCCTAACGTCAGTCTGGTGGGCGGGGGGTGAATGTGATGATGGAAATGCCTTATGGAGGGACAGATCCTCTTAGTACTTGTCCTACCACTTTTCTGTATGTGTTTTCTCTAGGTTCACTTGCCTTCAACGCGGTCAGAGACAGCAGCGGCACTCCGAACACTGTCTATTCAACTGTTGATAAACGCCATTAATCTAACGCGCATTGCAGCACGTCTTTCACAGTAATCTATGGATTGAAAGAAGCACAGAGTGCATATGTGAGTTTTAAAACAGTCTGGCCAGTCACATACCAGGAAATTGGGATTGAGTGCTTACTAAAGTGATTCGCCCAGGTGAAGGAGTATGTCTACTTCGAAATGCATTGGCAATTAAACCCTACATACACACTCGAGTGAAAGCTGTCCTCCGATATAAAAATAAATAATCAAGATTTTTTGATAAATTGTGAATAAATCATGCTAAAGATTGTGGTCTTTAATTTTGAATGAACTCATCACATCTAAGAATCACTATTTTTTTTAATTAAAACATTCTGCATACTTTCTACAATAGTTTGCAGTAACCCCATCTGGGGTACAGCGTGTAAGCGACTGCTTAGCTAGATTAGGCACATATAGCTTCTTGCTTATCACTTCTCTATGTTGTCTGCCACTAAGGTCCAGCCTAGGTCTCTGGCAGTGCAGCTCTTCATGTTTTCCTTTTGGTGAACAACACTCATGGGATACTCATGTGGCACCCATGGGTGGGGGTACATCCTTGTGCCCCTTATGTGTGTTTTTGGGCACCTGTGTGTTGCCCACAGAGCAGGGTATGGGCTGGTGGCAGCTACATGCTGACTTGGGAGACCCAGGTCCAGCCATAGGCATTAATGGATTCCTGATGGAAGGGGAGATGGCCATTGTGGCCTCTTGGTTTCTATTGCCTTTTACCTTGTTTCCCAAAGTCCTGGGAAGCCCTGCCTCTGTCCCATCCTCCTTACTGGATGTTGGGTAGAAATAAAAAATATGACTCTGGGGCTGCCTTCTGTCAGACTGACTGGGCCCTACCCAGAGGCTGTGTGTAGTGGGTACACCCTAGGGTTGGGGACCTGTGTGAAGGGATTCTGAAGTGAACTCACATTTCATGTTATGGGTCTGGGTGTGGTGTGTGTGACATAATGCCTTAGACTGCCCTGACTGAAACTGACATGAATGCAGTGTAGTGTGCTGAAAGGCTGGCTGCTTACCCCAATCCACATTCTTTGTTATGGGTGTCTGGGTGGAGTGAATGGCCTGAATGCCTGTAAGCCTGATTGGCTGCCTGCCTTTATGAATGCCTTTCTGAGTGATTGGCTGACTGAGCCTCGCTCAGCCAGACTGAATGGGGCACAGATTTGTATATCTGGGGAACTCTCACTCACCAATTTGTTGAGAAGCTGAAGTCAAAGCTGAAGTAAGAAGAAGCTGTTCCTTGAAGCCCAGCTGGAGGAGAAGTAAGCTGCTGCATTTTCTTCGTGTAATCCAAAAGCTGCTGTGTTATTCCAAGGAATTATCCAGAGAGAACCTGTGAAGGAGCCCTCTCCCCAGAGTTATGAGGGACCATTGTGCAACCTGGTACTGTTCATCTGAAGTACCCTGGAAGCCAGCCGTGTGAGCCTGCCATCTGGAGAAGGGGTCTTTGTGAGTCCAGAAGAGTAGTTCTGAGACTGTCACGACCCTCACCCAAAACCCCCTCTGGCAAACCCATTGGCCAGGTGGAGTCAGGACTCGGGCCTCTAGAGCCTGACATCCTCTTCAAAAGCCCTCAAGGGGCAAGTCCTGGCGCCTATGGCGCCAGGCTCATACACCATGAACAACAATGTGCTTGGGAACGACTTTATTGTATTGTCAGCCAACATGGAAGCATCCACATAGCTTGGTTCCTAAGAACCAAGCTATGCGGTCTAGTGTTTTGGGTGTGGCAGTCCTGGAACTACTTTCCCTGGTACTCCTTTACCTGGGCTATATAAACCACACCCTGACTGCAGAACATGCTTCATGTTACTTTGCAGCTTGCAATGTGACGCTCACCGTGTCCAGCTATTCCCTCGAACCTCGGAGAAGCAGAACCTGCAAGGAGACAAAAGGAACATCATTAGCAGCAGCATCTTACCTGCAGTCTTCATCTTTAAACACTTGCAGCTACTGAGAACAGCTTCCTCGAATCTGCACGCCTCCCGGACAGAACAACCTGAAAGAGGAAGATAGAGGCAACATTAAAGAAAGCTGTAGAGACATTTACAAATTACAAACTGCTCAAAAGGCTTACCTGGCTGGTCGCCTCTCAACTGGCACCACTCCGGACATTCCACTCACACTGAACAACACTGCGACCTACAAGGAAGGAAAACACAGGTTAGCAAAGGCAAGACTTCGCAGCGCTGCGCATAGCGCTTACTAACTGCATCATAGCGCTCTTAATGCACCATCATTTACCAGAGGGGCTCAACCAAGCCAGTTTGTTGCGCTGAAGCTGCGCATACCTAAGGGAGAAAAAAGAGACATTTTAAACAAAGAAAGGCATGCAGGATAGCAACAAAACTAAAGAACAGCAATAAGACCTACCTGAACAATATCAAACGGGCCGGCGTCAGTGAGGTAACTGGACCGCACTCGCCCATGAGAGACAACGCGCCCCTGCAAAGAAGGCAGGATGGAGAGCACGCCTAATTCTACCACAAGGCAGAACCTTCCCCGCAGACCACATCAGGGCAAAGCTGAGAAGCATACCAGCGAGTAACCCAGCTGGGTGGCGCCCCTTTGGATACTAGGTGAGCGTAACAGAGACATCTTTAGTCAAAGAAGTCCATTGGTGTCACCCTGGGTCCAGAGGTGCGTTTTGTGACCGCTGGAAGCTGTTGCTTTCTACCACCCAGAAGAGGGGGTGACCTGGCATAGTGCTGCTGGACACACAGAGCTGCGAAAGTTCCCAACTGCCTAAGAACATTTCAAAGTACATACTTGCCATCATCACTGACCACTTTTTCCAGCCGGAGAGAGTCCAGAGTTGGTGAGTACAGAGGAAGGTCTGCCGGTGGGTTTCCCACCACCAGAAGGTACAAAGGTGTCTGGAGGTCCAGACTTGTTGAGGGTCCAAGGTTCACTCCAGTGGCGACGTCCAGCTTGCCGGAAGCTGTCCAGATATTCGTGCTGCGGCTGCAGCACGTTAGAACCAAAAGTCAGATAACCGCATAAATCAGAAAGCCAACACCAAAATTGACCCATGCACCCGTCACTGCCAGAAGTCGTCAAAATGGCCCCAGGGGTCTTAGTCTCCTCTGGCAAGCCTTTAAGGAGCCCACAGCAAGTTTCATCTTCCCAGGACCTCTACAATCAGAGAAGCCATCGGCCAAAGGAGAGCACTGCAAAGAGCCAAACTGCTGCACTTCAGAAAGACGTCAGTGCCATTTTTCTTCTTGGAATCAGCATCCCAGTGGGGGGTCTATCATTGGAGGGAGTCATCGAGCAAAACTGAGAAATTCTGCCACTTTGGCTGCCAAGGCACCAAAGGAACTGAAATGAGAAAGAGCATCTTCAAGCCTCAGGAGTCATCCAGGGGTCCCAGATTCATCTTGGATTCTGTTCTCCTGTGGCCTCTCAGGTACTTTGCAGGGGTAGAACTTTTTAAAAAGGAATTATAAGGTTATTGAACATTATTGGGCTGTAAAAGACAAGATAAGTTACTCCCTAACTTTTTCATTACAGGTTGCCCATGTGGTGGGATCCTCACTCAGAATTACGTATCTAATCTAAAGAAAGCATTCTTCAACTGTTCATAACTAACCTGCCATTCTTCCCTACTCTATGCTGTTTCACCTCACTTCAGAAGTCACATGACTATTTAAAACTGTCTGAAGATAGAGCATCTTTTACTAAATTTAAGTGTTGTGTGGTATCACATAGAGTGTATATATTTGCCCTTCTTTGAATAAGTATTGCCAAATTATAAAGTGTTTATTTAAATGTATATATTTTACTGAACCTTATTTTATAAAAAAGAAGCTGTGTTATGACCTAACATACTGTGTGGACAAACCTTTGTGGGGCTTGGGCCCTCACTGTACTTAAAAACCATCCTGCATCACGTCCTGAAAGCTTAAGCCTTGATTGCTGGTCCATTGCTATCCATTGAGAGCCTTGGCTGTGGTGTTCTGTGCCTTTACCCTACCTTATAGCGGGCATAAGTACAGATACCCCCTCCAGTCTTTACAATTATTACTCATTATTTAGCATTTTTCGGCATTGGTAAATGTGTATTTCCTCAAGTGCAATTATTCTGCTGCATTGCATTCACTGGCGTCCTTTCACATATCAGGTATCCCATTATCTGAAGTGCACCGGTTGTGTTCTTGGCTTTCGGCTGGATCTGTTGAAATGTCTTTTTCCTCTGAGGTCAGAGCCTCACCAGCGGCCCCTCAAACATTCCTGCTCCTTCTCCGCCCAGGGGAACAAGCATTTCTTCACTTCATGAGGGATGGACACGTCTCGGGACTCATTCCTCTGGACTTCTTCGCCACGCTTCTTCTCGCTGCCTCACTCTGCAGACTCTCAGTGTGTTGTAGTCTCGTTCTCCACCGGCAGGTCCTTGGCAACTCTGGCGTCTCAGCTGCTCTCCCAACTCGCTCGCCTTCCTTCCCCTTACTTTCCTGAGACTCCGATAGGTTGCAGTTGGGTAAACTTAGATTCAATTGTCTAACTTTGCGTGAAGCTATTAGTGGGGCCTGTCTGTTCAGTATACTGGTGTGCCTCTTAGTCGCCTTCTTCATTCCAGTACCAAAGTGATGAGAGTAGGTGATGTTCATTACTTAAGTGATGCTCATTGCTCTCTTTTGCTTCATCCTTGTCTCAGTACCAGAGTGGGGAGAGAGTAGAGTGTTCATTACTCTGAGTAGTTTCTTCCTCATCTGAGTACTTTCAGGTACCTCAAGAGGGGACAAAAGGCGAACTTATCTACAGTTACCCATAAAGGTCGAGGAAGGGTTAAACTGGTTGTCACTAGGATAAGGTGGATACTGTGTCTCATAGAACGGTGCACCATTCCCAATCCTTCTCCTCCTCGTTCTAGCATGATTTGGTTGATAATATCTCCTGTTCTTCTCAGGGACAAAGGGACATGGGGAACAATGTCCCATACCCACCTCTGGGATAGGGGTCCTTCCTGAAAGGCAAATGTGGAATACTGGGTCTAACCTAAGTGCATCCACCTGCAATCCCCAAGGACCCTCCACTCAGGTGATCCTCCCTCGCTCGTCAAACCCCAGGGTTGGGATCCAAAAGCGATGGCCCTTCCCTGGCCACCTGCGTAGAGGATCCAAGGGGAGTAGATGTGAGGACACCCTCAGGTTTCTCACACTGTGGAGAACAACCATCTTGTGATCTCAGTCTCATGGCACATTCCTGAGGGTGGAGCCAACTGCCCCAAGCTGAATGCACGTTTACATGTGCAGGCATGCACCATTTCAAGTTAAAATGGATATAGTGGTATTCAAAATAATAGAACTTTAAAGTGTGCTCTTTTCTTCATTTCTGATTGCATTTTCACATGACTTTACCATTGGAAAAAGGAACATATACTTTTAAAATAACAGTTTCATTTTCTCTACACTTTGCCATCAGGAATATTTGCAAAATCAAGCCTTCTTTTAAATTTCAGTGTTTCAAATAAAATGGTCTGAAATTTGTGCTGAGTGTTTTTTTTTGCTGGCAATCATACTCCAAATGTATGGGCTTTATCCTTTTACATGTAGCAATGTTCTGACTTCAACAGGGAAGGTTCTGCATGTTCTTTTCTTTGAATCATCAGCCCAATCTCTGGACACAATGAACCTCATTATAAGTTTGCCGGTCCGGGAACTACGGTACTGCTAAGCTTGCCAGTACCATAATTTTTTCCAGCGCCGGAAAAGAAATGACACCGGCAGCAGCCACCGATGTCATAATGAGGCCCAATATGCTTAAAAGGGCCTAGAAATGGTGATAGTTTAGAGTACTTTCTTTTACTAGTTTGTATTTATTGTGTTACAACTGAAATTAGTTTTTTCACAAATACAAACTCCATACATTACTTAAAATAGCACACACATCCAGATAAATTACATGTTAGTAATACATAGTTAAATAAAAATGGTCAACTTTCTCCCAAGAAAATAAAAAAAGAGAATAAAATTAAAATATTTCTATAATTTTAGCAATGCTCTGGTGGAATAAACCCAGACAACTGCAGGAATCTAATGACATTTATAGTAAGTGATATTTTGTGGCCTGCAATTAGCCTATCCCAGCACATTATTGCAGACAGTCGATCTTTAGAGTCAGGAAAATGACAAAAATACCGCTGTCTTACATCCAGGGTCCCCTTACAGTCCAACAAAATATGTGCAATGGACTGTCTGCTGGGTTCATCACAGCCTGAGCGTTGTTTCTTTGCACCTCCACCCCACCTCAACGGGATAGCAACACCCGAGTATGGACCAAATTGAGTCGAGCTCTTAGAAAGTTTTGTCTTACTTTCCAATCTGGAAATGTTCTCAAATATTTTGGAAGGAGGCCTAGCTTTTTGTCATATAGGGAAAACGAAGCTGCTGCTGATGACCTGGGCATTTGATCTATCGTATTTATCCAGACCATGGTCACTAGCACTTATGTTGTCTTTATTGGAATGGATATAAGGGTTACCATATCACTACGACAGTCAGCCAATGATTTACCATCCTAATTCTGAAAATTTGCCAATAGGTCAGACCGTGAACATTTTACATGTACCTGTAAATCTTCATAGAGTGAATTGGCCTCTGGGATCATTATCTGTCCGTAGAGTGATAGTAACTTCCAATCTGGCTGTGATTTAGGAGACCTGAGGCTCAGCTCATACCTTAAACTGGTCATGGGGAGGATATGGGGTAAGCCTAGAACCTTCTTCCAAATGCTACCCTCTAATTTCTGCCACTTTAATTCCCATGCCAACGGTTTTACTTCTAGCCCATATAAAAGTATTGGAATGACATTTGACATCTGTGAACTTTATCACAGGCAGTATGGAGAACTTACAATATTGCCTCAGTATTTTCTTGATTTGAGAAGTCAATTGAGATACTTTACCAGTGAAGTCTTGAATGTTGTGTACCACTTTTGAGACTGCGTTCAAGGTGAAGCCTAGATAAACTATTTCCTCTACCACCAGAATGGGTTGCGCTCTCAATGTCCAGATACATTTACAACCCTGTTTCCCTTTCCTCCTGAAAATTACTAATTCGGATTTCCCCGGATGGATAGAAAGATCATTCTTCTTTATATAAGTTTCCAGAGAGTTTAACAGCCGCTGGAGCCCCACCTCTGTATTATCTAGCAGGACAATGTCATCCGCATACGCTAACCATTTGATCGGGTTACTGCCAATTTTAGGACTTGCTAGGGCTGCAGATTTTATCTCCCTCCCCATGTCCGCTAAGTAGAGTTTAAATAGAGAGGGTGCAACCATGCAACACTGTCTAACATCCCTCTCTACTTTCACATGATCTGAGAGTGAGCCCTCGATATTAAGTCTTATTCTAACTGTATTATCTTCATGAAGAGAAGCCAACATAGACAGGAGCGGTTTTGGTGCTCCCCAACTTTCACGTTTTAACCATAAACGGTCTTGATGAACCAAATCTAAAGCGATGGAAAGATCTATCCATGCGCCGTATAGCACTGGCTCCCCCTTGATGCCAGATTTTCCACTTAGGGTAGATAGAATTATACCATTTAGTGATGTATAAAGGCCTTCACGAAATCCGGTCTGATGTTTTGACAAAATGTTTTTTTGTTTGGCCCAGTCTTCTAGCTCCCTCAACATGAGGCTGGCAAAAAAGCTTACTTCCCACATCCAAGAAGGTGATTGGTCGATAGTTTGTTGTAACTGTTCAGTCCCCCTTCTTGAAGATAGGGATAATGATGGATGTCTTCCAAGACCGGGGAAATAATCTTCTCTTTATGATTTCTTTAAACAGCTGTGTTAATACCCCTGACTAAATGTTTACATTACCTTTTAAAACTTGATAGGTTAGCCCATTGGGTCCCGCCACTCGGGAGGATGGTGACTTTTTTAATCAGCTCTGCCACATCACTCTCTGTAAAATCCAAAGTCCAATGAATTTCAGAGATCTTAAAACTTAGTGCCCCACTTGGCTTTTGGTATTGAAGGGACATGTGTTTTAACCAATCTGTTTCTGAGACTATGTTTGTTTGATTCATTATTTGTGGATTCTCAGCTGAGTTAACAATAGCCCAGAAATTACATGAAGTGTTATCACATAAGACCTTGAGCATCATCTCTCTGTCTCTTTGCAGGTGATTCATTTGTCGTTGTTTTGACAATTTTTTGTAGTCAATCTTTATAGCTTTATAGTATTTACTCTTTTGGTTAGTTGTTAGTTATCTAAGGTTTCCCCCCTTATGGTGTTACACATTTCTCTTTTTTTGACCCAAGTTGCTTCATTGAAAATATGCGAATGTGATGTCTGCTTATGTTGTCTCATGCTCAATGGGCAATCTATAGACCACAGGACATTTTGAAAGGACAATGGACCACATCTTTGTTTTAAGTCAGAGGCTGATATGTCCCGGCAGACCCTTTGGAGCTTTAAATTTATATATAACCTGTCTCTCTTGTATTTCACCACTCTGTTTTTGCCATTATTAACAACTAGTGATTGCCACAGATATTCTGTTTTCTTGGTAAACTACCAGGATACTACCGTCTCAAGATGTCTATGATCACCATCCTTAAAACCATCTACCCGTTGCAGTAACATGTTTAGTTTTTGGCCCATCTTCCCTTGCCATGATGGTAACACATTGCGAATTTAGGTCTCCTGCTGTTTAAACCGGAGTCCCTGGGTGTTCCAGATTAACTTGGGTCAGAAGATGAGCCAGTGACTCCAGAAAGATTGTGAGGTTTGTACAGGAGGGATTCCAATAAAGATTTATGGCAATCAATTTTCTTAAAGTCTCATTGGATCTTACAGTCAGCATTGCCGCGAGAATCCCCTCCTGTCGGCTAGATATTAATTCAGCCTCCATTATTAATGCAGTCTTACATGCTATCATCATACCTCCTAAAGGTATACCCCCCCACGGTCCCCTGGGGTTGTGGCCTGCTGATGTAAAGTTTTAAACCCTTCTAGTTGGAGGGGATTTACTAGCCAAGTTTCCTGGAAGAACACCACATCATTTCCCCCACAAATCTCTTCCCTCATCACCAAAGCTTTGAATGAACTAGAGCCCTGCATGTTCCAGCTCACAAATTTCAGCTTTCCCCAACTAAAGAGACTCCTGACCCACGCCTAGCCTCTGAAAGACCTGGGTTTTAATCTGAGGTTGCATTGACCAAGACTTCTTTTGTGGTTCGGCCTGATCAGCCAAACAAACATTGTTGGTCTCCACTTCTGGGTTTCCTGTGATGTTGGGGCCCCTGTTTGTGTTAGTGCCCCCTCGCAGATTATGAGTACCCTTTCTTTCATTCAGGTCTGGTTGTGGCAGTACAGTGGAAACCTCCAGACCCTGTAAATGCAAAGACCTTGTGGCTGTCAAAATTGCCTTAGCCCCCACTTTAGGTTTGAAACCAACATCTGCCATCAAGGCGGTTTGAGGGTGAGGAAACTTTACACATTCAATATCGTCTGATGAAAACAAGCACAGGTCTGAAATTTTCTTCAAATATGCCCATATTGCCCCTCTATTCAGGGATTTAAAGTTTGAGATGAGCTGTTTACATTTTAACCAGAGTCTTGGAACGGCATGCAGGGCAATTTCATTGATGTGTGGTATTGGTTCTTGACTTTGCGCCAGATCATCCACTAGTCTGGGTCCCCTATGCTCTTCATTTGACTTTTTGCTTTCCTTCTGCTTATCCGGGTGAGTGTCTAATACATTCCGAGGCTTATTGGACTCAGGTCCTGGTTGGGTTTCCTGAGACTGGTCAATCACAGTTTTTTTATTTGCACTCTCTGAGCGTACCTCTCTCAGCCCTGACTTCCGCATTATGAAAATTGGGACCATTTTCAACACTTGAGGTTCCTGTATTATGGACGGCTCTCCCCGTTTGTCTAATGGAATCTGTTGTCTCCTTGGGATGAAAATCAGTGCCCATTTAATTGGATTCCCTGTGTGATTCCGTTCCAAATGATCATTTTGCGACTGTGCTTTCCCACTGTCTGCTGGTGACCTAGATTTAGAAACACTAACACAGACCAACAGCAACTCAATGACACCAATCCATCAAACCACCTGATACTAGAAATTGACACCAAATTACCCCCAAAATAAACTAGAAGGACAAACAGAATTAAACGAATAAAGTAGATCAAAGCAGTGAAATGGTTAATAAGAGTAAATCATATGGAAACAGTAAAGAGATTTAAACTCCTGAAATGGACAGAATGCATGAGGAGTGAACGAAGTGAATGGCATGGATGAATTAGTTAGAATGGATGAAACAGGTGGAACAAATGAATGTGCTGAGTGGAAGAATGCATGAGTGGAAGAACAGATTCCCATATAGCTTGAATGAGTGTGGAAAAAGAATGAATATGTAGATCGGATGAGTGTATGGAATGGATGAAAATATTGAGTGGATGAGTGTGTAGAGCAGCTGGGTATGTAGAACAGACGAGCGTGTAGCGCGGATAAGGGCGTAAATACAGAGAAGCGAGTAGAACGCAGGAGTGCGTAAAACAGATGAATGTCCAGAACGGATTTGCGTAAACCTGGATAAGTGTGTAGAACAAATGAGTATGTGGAGCGGATGAATGGTTAGAGAGGAGGAGTGGATAGAGCAGAGGAGTGGATAGAGCGGAGGAGAGGATAGAGCGGAGGAGTGGATAGAGCGGAGGAGTCGATAGAGCGGATGAGTCGATAGAGCGGATGAATTGAGATGACTGTACAGAGAGGATGATTGTACAGAACGGATGAAGGTATAGAACAGATGAGTATAGAGATGAATATATAGAACAGTATATTGCTGTTGAATGCGTGAAAAGCACGAGTGCTTAAAGTGGATGAGTGCGGGGAGCAGATGAGTGCGTAGAGGGGATGAGTCCATAGAGGGGATGAGTGCGTAGAAGGGATGAGTGCGTAGAAGAGATGAGTGCGTAGAAGGGATGAATGCGTAGAGGGGATGAGTGCGTAGAGGGGATGAGTGCGTAGAGGGGGTGAGTGCGTAGAGGGGGTGAGTGCGTAGAGGGGATGAGTGCATAGAGGGGATGAGTGCTTAGAGGGGATATGTGCGTAGAGAGGATGAGTGCGTAGAGGGGATGACTGCGTAGAACAGGTGAATGCATAGTACATGTGAGTGCATAAAGCGGATGAGTGCCTGGAGCGAACGAGTGCCTGGAGCGAACGGAATGCATGCGTGAGGCAGACAAGAGTACATGCGTGAGGCAGACAAGAGTGCATGCGTGGGGCAGACAAGAGTGCATGCGTGGGGCTGACGGGAGCGCGCGGAGCAGACTCAAGCACACGGGATGAGCTGGAAAGCATGAGTGCGCGGAGCGGACCGGAGTGTATGGAGCAGACTGGGATGCATGGAGTGGATAGGAGTGCATGGAACGGACTGGAGCGCATAGAATTGCGCGACGTATATAGTATGGCTTGGAATGCAGAGAACGTTTGAAAGAGCAAATAACCCATCATATCACACCACCATGCTTACCCTTTCCTTTACATCACCACTCAACTAGAACACAGAGATACTATGACACCATTCGGTATAACTGTTCTCATACCAACATCTGCTGCTCACTCCACATCATTCTAAGTAAACACTGCTGGTTACACACCCCCCAGCCAGGCGTTCTCCTTAGGCCTAATGCAGCCACATCCGGTCTGGATAAATCCTGCCAGAACCAACACATACTCCTGATCTCTCAACCACCACACCTACCATTAAAAAGCAGCTATTACACGGATACCGCATGAGCTGTACACATACCCTGTGCTCACATACACCTTTTGACTCTCTCTACTCTCTCTACTGATCTGAACGTAGGTTCCCAAGGGCGTTCAACCTACCAGCGCATTCAGACCATACTAATGGTATATAAGGCGCTATATAAATGCAAAATAACATAACATTACCAATGGCATAAATCTTGTTTTCCAGAATCTCCTCTTTCTGTATGCCTATGGTCGCCTTGACCACTCTCAGATCTGGGATTTTTTGGAGCTTGGCTTTATTCATTTGTTGGTTCTGTTTTGTTTCATGCTTTGCCGTTTTGATGCAACTCTCCTGACTTTCACCCTGGGTGGGCTTAGGTTGGATGGACTTCAATTTATTTGAGTCCACGTTGATTGGATCACTTAGTCCGTTGACGAAGCTGTTTGCTCCTGTGTTCTTTATTCTTTTTATTTTCTTATTCTTCAATTTTGTCTCCTTCCATTCTACAGGAGGAAGAGATACCAAATTTCTCTTTTTTGTCTGTTTTGTTTGGCCTTCCTTCTCCCTCTGTAGTTCTGCTGCAAACTCTCCTTCCATTATTGTTTTCTTCTTGTTCGGGGATGGAGATTGCATCATTCGGGAGATCCATAGGTTTGCTTGGATCACTCTCCACCACCTGTGCCAGTCTATGAAGCTCCTCGAAAACTGATTGTGAAAGGGTGGTGTCATCGAATGAGGGAGCGATCCCATCTTCCAGGGGTACAAGTTCTCCTCCCGGAGCAAACTCCTTTTTCCCAGCAGTATTATTCAATAATTCGATCATCACACTCTGTGTTTTCTTTCACCCAATACTTAATTCTTTGAGGGTCTCCTTGATCCGAAGTATCTATGAGGTTTGTTTGACAACCTCTAATGACAGATTTGTTAGTGATGGTGCTATAGTTGTGTTTAAAGTGTTTCTTAAGCCCACCATTGAAGAGTCACATTGTTCAACTTCTTTAGAAATTTCCAACAGCATCCCTGAATGGGTCTGGACTTCTCCTTTCAACAATTCAAAGACTTTGACCAGTGAGTTCAACACACACAAAATGTAAAGCTACTAATGTAACTTAATTTGAGCCTGTATCCCGGTTGGTCCTCTGAGTTGTGATTTGATTTGTCGAGTCACCCATAGTTTGGCTTGGCGCTGTTGGGTCCAACAGAAGTTTTTAATACAGATGAAGAATTTTGATTTCCATTTGTTGATATAGGGGATAGATTGAGGTCCTGGGCAAAATCACAACCCAAAATGGCAATGTCTGGAATCCTTTCTGTTTCAACCGTTTTTGTTGCTAGGGTTTGTTCTTCAGGTGACCCCAAATATAAATCTCCCATACTCCTATGCCTCTGTTTCGGGAAGCATTCCTTTATTTTATTCTTTATATTTGCTGCCATAAGGGCAAACTCATTTCCAGTCATCAGCAAGGACTCAAAGTTCATTTTTCCATTTAATCTTCCACAGCTAAGCAGCTGTGTTTGAGTATTGTACATACTATGGACCTGAGCACACACAGTTACTTCTTGCCCCGCTGGTGTACCTTGTTGACTTTGTTTATTCACCATCGCTCTTCAACACCTTGGAACCAGGCGGAAACAACTGCAACAATCAAACAGCAAATAGAAAAGAACAGGATGACAGAATCCATGACGGCACAGACAACACCTAGAACCGACTAAGGGAAACTCCTACAAGAACAGGAGAGACAATGCTAGGTGGAACAGAACACAAGTGACAATCCCATCAGGACAGAACAATAGCAGACAGGCCTAACACAAAGGAACAACCACCAACCTTACCCACTCAGACAGATTTGCTTGGTTTTTTTTCCAGCTTCATAGGTTACATATAAGTTACATTTAGGACATAAGGTAAAACACTGGTAGCCCAAAACCCAGGCCTCTGGCTGACCAACTGACCAGGTTAGAACATTCACACATGCATTCCAACACTAAGGCATAAACACTCCACATGACATCACAACATTCCATCTGCAAAGCCAAGCCACACACAACACATCTCCTCCCTTTACATTGGCACATGCCACACAGCAGAGCATTACACAACATACCTCCCATCTCACCATCCCATGACCGACATCATCTGGCCCAGTTCCAAACTTCAATAGAGTGTCCCACGCCGTGCCATGTCCAAACACCTCCATCATGCAGATGTGAGCACAACGTTGCCAAACTGTGCAGTATTTGTAAACAATCCTCTAACATAATATATCAGAAAACCTGCAACCTGCTCAATTCCACTCAGGTGGCCGCGGTGTAACATAGCCCTGTACTGGCTGTCACGTACTCTCACGCAGCCCGGGCTTCGCAGCCGATAGACTTCCTGGTCACGCTGTGGACGCTGTGTAGGGTCCTACACGAAAGTTCTGGTTTACATTCAAGCTGACGTTCAACTTCATCCAAGGAATGCGCTCTGTGGGCTTCCCACTCACCACAGGTAAGAGCGCTAGAATGCAGCGGCATTCGACACCTCTGCCGACTCCCTCAGCAGCTTGCCTATGTCACTATTTATAGACAGACCATGGGCAAGCACGGACTAAGCTTCTCCCAACCGTCATCCGGCACCGCACTACGCTCTGCAGCGTAGAGTACAACCATCACCTGTATCCAGGGCACATTAAACTCCTTCAAACCACATCCCGACGTCACAGCTCCACAAACTGCAGCATGAGTCACGCATGGTTAGGGGTATGTGTGTATGGGTGGTAGCGCCCCCGGTTTTGGTATGGGTGTGTCTAAGGTATTAGGCATTGCATGGTCAAGTATTACCGCAACTTTGTGGTTTCTTTACCACAGATATATTTTTTTTAATTCTCTGTGCACATGCAGCTGTGTTTAGCTGTAATGTGTGCACTTCTGTGACTCTTTCCACCCTCAACAGGGTCCGGAGTGTGACAGTGATATCAGTTGTTGGTCCTGGTGTGCCTGGCCAGTGCACCGGGTATGAGGTGAGGGTAGAGTGTCAGAGCATATGTTGTGTGCTAGCCCTGATGATGCAAGTCGGTGTAAATGGCATATGTTGGTGTGTGTGAAGGTGTGTTGTGGTCTAGGCGCAGTTGTCCAACCACATGGTCCACCCATCACAGGTCGCGCAACCAGTGTCCCTGGACTTCGCAGCCCAACATATGAGTTCCTTGGCTCTTGCTCCTATGCACCGTCACCTTTACTTGACTGTGTTGGTCTTCCGGTTTTTAGGGTACAATCTTATATCCTTTGGCTTCTCCTGGATTGCCTTGTGGCACTGCCATAATGTATCACACACCCTTCGCCAGATAGCGGTCTTGCCACACTGCATTAATTCTTTAAAGTTCATTGTTCGTGCTTTCTGTAGTCTTTATTGTGGTCAATTGTAAGGTTAGATGTGATTCACTGTGCAACACTGCTTTACAATGCTTAGAGCTTCAGTCCAGAGTTCAAAAAGTATTCTTATGTTTCTTAATCAAATTCAAGTTGGAAAGCACACTTGTATGGTTTCAAGGTAAAGATGTTTTAATGTTCATAGTTCGTTATATTTGTTTACCTGCATGAGATGTTTCTCCATAATGCAGTGTTCAAAAATCAAAGTATCATATAGGTTGGTATTCAGTATATTTGTATTTCCTTGTAATGTTATGTTTTCATATAGTTCAGTATTCAGCATATATTGGTTTCTTGAAATGTTAAGGTTTCATGTAGTTTGGTATTCAGTATACCTTGGTTTCATACAAAGTGTAAGGTTTATATAGTTTGGTATTCAGTATACCTTGGTTTCTTGCAATGTTAAAAGTTTCATGGTATTCAACATACATTGGTTCCTTGCAATGTTAAAGTTTCATGTGATATTAGGTTTTCAAAAAGTTAAACATTTAATATGTGGATGGGCACTTGCCTGCAGTCCTGTTCAGAGCTCCCCTGTGCTTGCGTGCGTCTCTGACACTCACCATTGGTTTGCTCCTGATGCCCGTTGGTCGTCCTAGAGCTCACTGGTGTATGCGTGTCACATTGACACTCTCCAGGGATTTGTTCCTCTTCCCGGTGGCATCTGTGGCGGTTCCCTGCTTGCCTTGCTGCTCCGGATGAATGCAGACAGCTTTCTGTGAGGGCTGGGTTTGCCGGCGTCCTGGTCCGGGCGTCCCGTCCCTCCACAGCGGTCCCTCAAAGAGCAGATCCCTTGCTGGTCTCTCTGCTTCTCCTTCACAGCTCTCTCATCGGATTCTCCCTGTGGGCTCTCTCTTCTTATACACCTGCAGCCCTCTAATGCAGCCCTCTAACAGGCTGAAGGTAGGTCAGGTTAATTGAACCTGCCTGACCATAGTTAGGCAGACATGCCTGACCTTCCCAGTACATAAGTGGTGAAGAGGAGTAATCTTCATTGCTCTCAGTTGACTCTTCTTCGTCTCAGTACTGTCAGGTGTTGTGTGTCGAATCATGAGGGTAATTGGCTTGTAACAGCCTAAAAAGATAGGGGGAGGGTTAGGATGACTATTACTAGGAAAAGGGGGATACCATGTTGCACCTTAGGGCATCCCACTCCCATTTTGCAAGGATTCCCCACCCAGGTGATCCTCCCTCGCATTTCCACCCCCAGGCTCAGGATTTATTTATTTATTTATTGTTTGCTTGTTAAGCGCTTATACAATAAGAATATAATGTTTCAAAGCGCCAACATGGCAGGGAGGGAGAGTACATTACAACACAATATTAAGAGATGAAGGGAAGAGGAAGAGGGGCAAACTTACTATGCCTTGTGAGTATCTAGAACGTGCAAGTACAGAAAGGAAAAGGGAAGAGGGGGTAAGTGCTAGGGAGTCCGAGTTCGTGGAAGAGCCATGGAGGAAGTGCTAGGAATATTGAGTGCTACATGGCCAGAGCCACGGAAGGTGTAATTGTGAGTCTCCAGAGAGGAGGGTGGGCAGATGCACAGTACTGTGAATAGACAGGAGCTGGGAGTAATCAGTGAGGGATGTCAAGGCCCCAAAGATGCAACTGTGGGACTAGCATAGGAGAGAAGGCGGGAAGGAGGAGGAAAAGAGGAAAGTCTTAAGGAGCTTCCGGAATTTGAGAAGTTCATGCACAAGGGCCAGGGTATGGAGAGGGCGCTATTCCAAAGGAGGGAGCCCATATAGGAAAGTAAACAACCCCCTGCCCTCTTTTTATCAAAACACTTTACACACAAAGAGTTGGTGCCAAAGGAGCAAAGAGGTCTAGTGGGATAGTATTTAGTGATATAGAGTTCAACATAGTGTGGTGCCCGGGCCCAGACAGCCTTGTGGATGATGCAGAGGGATTTGAATTTAATCCGTGCAGCAACTGGGAGACAGTGAAGACTTTTTAGAACAGGAGAGATGCGGTCCCTGGGCTTAAGACCAAGGATAGGTCTCGCTGCTCTACTCTGGATAAGATGAAGGGATCGCAGAGTGAAGGAAGGAAGTTTCAGGAGAAGGCTATTACAGTAGTCAAGTCTAGAGAGAACTAGGGCTTGAGCCACATTGAGCCTGTGCGGAAAAGTGAGAAAAGGTACAATTCCTTTGAGAAGGAAGAGCTGGGAGTTGGACTTCTTGGCAATATCCTGAGTGTGAGGGAGGAAGGAGAGAGAGGTGTCGAATATGACTCCAAGGTTTCTTGCTTCAGTTGAAGGAGCAGATGGGAGAACCCAAGGAGGAAGGCTAGAGTGAAGGTAAGAAAGAGGAGCAAGGGTACCAATTGGAAGGATCTCCGTTTTATAGGCGTTGAGGCAGAGATCATTGGAGGTGCACCAGGACTGGATGGCAGAAAAGCAGTCAAGGATGATGGAGGGTGCAAGAGGGTCAGCAGGGAGTCTGCGTAACACACATCTCTCAGAGTGTTGACTTCTCTCTTTTTCGGTTACCCCCCTTGTATCATTCTTTCTTGTAGCCCCTCTGTATGTCTTATGAATTAATCTGTGTCGTTTGCATAATACTGGAAGTTGGAGTGGAAGGATGAGGTGAGGCATGGAAGGAGAGAAAGGTAGATGTTAACGAGCCAGGGGGAGAGAATGGAACCCTGGGGTACGAGTAGGAGAGGAGAATGGCCCAGAATGGCTTGGGAAGAGCGGTTAGTGAGGAAAGTTACAGCCAGTCCAGTGCTTGCTCCAAGATACCAAATGTATCTTGGAGCCTTTGTATGAGGATGGAATGGTTAACTGTATCAAATGCGGATGAGTGATCAAGAACGATTAGGACTGCTGGGGAGTTGGAGTCAAGACAGGCGAGCAGGTCTTCACAGGTGTTCAGAAGAGCAGTTTCCGTGCCTCTGGATGCTCGGAATCCAGATTGATGGTCATGGAGGCCACCAACAAGTTCAGTATGAGAGTTAAATTGGGGTAATGCCAGATTCTCGAGAAGCTTTGCAAGGAAGGGGCTGTTAGAAATAGGGTGATAGCTGGCTCGGCAGGTAGGGTCATAGGAAGGTTTTTTCAGGAGTGGGCACACAAGGGAGTGCATTAGGGGAGTGGGGAAAGATCCTGTGGTAGAAGAGTGTTTGCAGAACTCAGCGAGAGCAGGGGCAAGAGAGCCAATGTTATCGTTGATGATCCTGGATGAGCAAGGGGATACCTGTTCAGAACAGTCCTTCATGGAGCGGACAACTCTGGTAACTTCCACTGGAGTGACAGGTGAGAAAGAAGGAAAGGAGGAAGAAGGGGTGTGGGGAAGGGTTGTGGAGGGGGTGTGGGATGGGATGTGGGGGATTGTAGTAAGGGATGTCAGAATTGTCTGTGTTTTGTGTGGCAAAGTGAGAGTCCAATGCATTGCAGAGGGCCTGTGAAGGAGAAAGAGAGGAGGAGACTGCAGAGGGGTTGGCTAGTTCCCTGCACATTTTGAAAAGTTCAGCCGAGTTATTGGATGCGCCGGAGACCCGTGCCTGAATGTGGGCTCTTTTCTTTGCACGGATGGCGAGTCTGTATTGCCTTTGGAGCAGGCTGCAGGCCAGTTTGTCACAGGATGAGCCTGAGGTTAGCCACTTCCGTTCTGCTGCCCTGCAATTTAGTTTCAGGGTTGCAAGTTCGGAGTCGTACCAAGTGTTATGCTTTGAGGCAGATTTCTGACGAATCCTCATGACTGGGACAAGAATGTCAAGGGTGTTGGTGATGGACAGGTGTAGGTTGCTGACTGCAGAGTCAGAGGTAGAGTCAGAGGTGGGAGGTTGAGGGGGTAGGTAGGTGGAGGCAAAGGCAGCTGCAGTCACTCATTTCATCGGGCGGGTGTCAAAGAACAAGGTTGGTATGACTTTTTGGGGGCGTTAAGCGGGCCAATGGGACCCAGGTGAGAGGAGAGGAGAGGGTGGTCAGACCAGGATAGAGGGGTGATTAATGGGAGGGGGGAGAGAGAGGTCCGAGTGTATGAGGGCATACTGAGTGTGTCCAGCTGTGTGGGTTGGCCCAGAAGGGAGGATGGTGAAGGAAAGCGAGAAGCAGAGATTAGTGAATACAGTAGTAAAGGAGCCAGCAGAGTCCAATTGAATGTTGAAGTCATCCAGGGACAGACGGTTAGAAGTGGAAGCAAGTAAAGAAGAGCAGATGTCAGCACATTCAGAGAGGAATAGGGAGACGGCACCTGGAGGATGGTAAATGGTAGCAATGGTCAGGGTGGAAGTGGGAGAGGTGACCAACTTGCAGATCAGGTTTTCAAAACAGGAATAGGTCTGGGTAGGTAAGATGGAGGCAGGCACTCACTCAGGGAAAACTAAGGCAACATCCCCCCCCCCCGCCAGTGCAGTGAGGTCGAGGCTTGGAAATGATCTTGAATCCAAGAGGGAGGAGTGAGTGAAAGGCAGTGACTGAGTTGGCATTGAACCAAGTCCCGGTATGCGCAAGAATGTCAAGGTCAATGTCTTCAAGAAGGAGACAGATGTCAAAGGCGTGTTTGTTGGCCCAGCGGGCGTTAAGTGTCGCCAGGTGGAGGAGGTCATCAGTGCTTTTGAAGGTTTTCTGAGGTGGGGTACAGGGGCGTGGTACACCATTCAGAGGAGGGGGAAAGAGAGTATAAGGGGGAAATGCAGTCGGGGGAAGGAAGTTAATGAGAGAAGGCAGGGTGTGGTCAATGAGTAGGAGGTTGGGCTGTGGGTCCTGAATCAAGATGGTGCCGGTGTGATGGACATTAACAAAGCAACAAGAGGATGCAAAGCCCGCCAAGAGGACTTCCCATTTGGTGCCACCGTTAGGAGGGAGAGAGAGTGGAGATGAGATGGGGAGTACAGCGATCAGGAGAGGGGACAGAGAAAAGGATATCAGTGAAAACCTCTCTAGATGAAGCACTGACAAAGGTGTCTGCAATGGGAAGTCCCAGGTTTGCACTCAGGATATGTTTTCTGTACTTTTTCTTGCCGGACTTGGAGAGAGATGGGGGGTAGGAGATAGTGTGGCAGTTAGAGAATATAGGAGAGAGCCACAGGAAGGCAGGGGTTTAAGTCAAGGAGTGAAAGAGTACTGCACAGTTCTGGCTAACTCATTAGGAGGCCTAGTAGGTTGTGTCAGAAAGAATGGAATGGAGCACAGGGAAACAGAAGCACCCAAACTCAAATTTAGCAGCACATCCCAAAAAAACGATTTTAAATGCAGCAAACAGTGAATGCAGATGGTGCACAGGGAAACAGAAGAACTGATATACATGCATGAAATAAGTAAATGTAGAAACAAGGAATGAAGTTAGTTAAGATAATGAATTGAGAGCACAGCATTGGCAATGCCTCAGGAGAGTTATGATAGAACAGCCAAACTCACAATCGTTATTGCAGTAATAGTAGGAGACCTTTGATCCAGAGAGAGATGAGCAATCCGGTAATTAGTCCAGGGGATGCAGCATAGTTTGATTAGGGTTTTCTAGGGCTCTTCAGGCCCTTCACGGCCTGGACAGGCACAGATAGGCTCCTTAGAAAGAAGGCCTTTGAAACAGGGGCCGGCTATTTGCCTTCCGGTTCCTGATTGGCTAGAAATGAAGAAGGCAGGCCAATCAGCATGAGGCAGGGCCAGGTAGCGGAGCACTCAGTGCTTGGAATAGTAAATCAGCCATTTTAAAGGTGCAAAAAAGACAAAGGCACTGCATGGCCCACTGGCCTAAAACACAGCCACAGCAGGAACCAGCACAAGTTGACAGGTGGAGGGATGGATAGCAGAAAAAAAGTGACAGCCAGCAATGCCGAAATTAACAAACTTTCGCTTGCCACCACGCACGCTCCAAATGCTCTAAGTTGCAGTCCCAAGCCCTTTCTGGGCTTACCTTCTCAACTGTGATGTTGGGATTCACAGCTGTGCAGTGTAGATGATGAAAATTCAGCTTCATATGCAGCCAGCATGAAGGAGCTGCTCGTTTCAGGTGGAGTGGACACAATGCAAGATCAGTCACAGACAGGCTCCTTAGAATGTGGGCCTTTGAAACAGGGGCCGCCAATTCGCCTTTCCGGCTCCTGATTGGCTAGAAATGGAGAAGGCAGGCCAATCAGAGTGAGGCAGGGACAGGTAGCTGTGCACTCAGTGGTTGGAATAATAAAGCAGCCATTTTAAAGGTGCAAAGAAGACAAAGGCACTGCATGGCCCACTGGCCAAAGACACAGCCACAGCATGAACCAGCACAAGATGGTGGGTGGAGGGGTGCGTAGCAGAAAGAAAGTGAAAGCCAGCAATGCTGAAATTAACAACTTTGCACTCACCACCACACATGCTCCAAATGCTCTAAGTTGCAGTCACAAGCCCCTTCTGGACTTACCTTCTCACCTGTGATGTTTGGGATTCACATCTGTGCTGTACAGATGATGGAATTCAGCTTCAGATGCAGCCAGCAGGAAGGAGCTGCTTGTTTCAGGTGCAGTGGACTCAATGCAAGATCAGGCACAGACAGGCTCCTTAGAAAGTGGGCCTTTGGAACAGGGCCGGCTGAACCCACCCTTCCCCACTTCACAACACAAACACTTTCTCAGGTACAGCCCGCTATGAGAGAAAATGGGCTAACACCCGAGCCGTATACCTGACATGTCCCAATACAATGGCAAAGCAAGGTCAGACCATTACTGACCACCACACACACATGACTTCCATTTAACTTCCCCACACGGATAAAAGACAGAGCACGAGAGCATACTCTGAGCGGTTGTATACTAATTGACCTTTTCACAATTGACCTTGGGAGAATTGACCTCGGGAGAATTGACCTAATTTAGAAGGTCAATTAGGACATATATGCGGGGGGAATCCCCCCGCAACCTCCTCACCCAATTCAAAACCCCCTGAAACCCCCCCCACCCAATCCCCTTATATTATTTATAATCCAAAACCAACCCAATACATATATAAAAGAACTAAAATAATATAAGGTGAATTGTGCAGAAGGTCAATTAGGACCACTATAATTAGGTCAATTGTGCAAAAGGTCAATTGTAAAAGGTCAATTTGGGTAATACCCTCTGAGCGAGGCAAAACACACAAGGAAACAGCAGTTCCAAGATGGCAATTGAACGAGAGAAGAAAGACGACAAAACAAAAGAGGATCGCAAGGATGGAAGTTCCCTTGACCTTTTCGACATCGAAACGTTGCTTTCTTGAACCCTCGAGATTGGAACTAAGCAACACCAGGAAAACAGGCTGAGGAATCCTGCATTGTGTGTAGGAGATACCCGGGGCCATCCTGCGTGAATAATCAATGCAGGGAGAATCACCAGCTGCCGTGGTACTGAGCCGTGGTACTGACCTCGGCTCCAAAAACAAAGCAGCGTCAGTGAACTCAACACAGCCGGTCAGTTGGGTACACTGATACAAGACCGGTCTGTGTTGAAGCCAAAGTTGCAAGTGGCAACATTGTATGGCGAAAGCTGGATCAAACATAGTTTGAAATACGTGTGATAAAAGACGCAATTAAAGTTGAGCTGCTGATGAGTGATTGAAATTTGAAACCAAGATACGATATCTTTGACAGAGTGGTCCTGGACCGCTTTTGTGTTCAATCGAAGGTCTCTGTAAGGTATCCAGCTGCAAAGTAAAATAGTTGTAGAGAATTGTGAATTGAAATGGTCCTACGAAGGGTCAAGCTAAATCCTGTGCACAGTCGAAAATCTTCGATGTTGATACAGTAAAAAAGGTTGGCCCGGAGCTCCCCCAGCAACTGGGCTAACTGATCCATGTCCGACGTTTCCATAACCAAAACAGCCAGGCAGAGGTTCGTATGAGGCTTTGCGGTCTGTTACGCTAACCTTGTCTCTGCAGGGGTGGGGGGCGCTGAGCCTCTTCACTCAGATGGACAGTCTTCTCCAGATTCCCTTCCCTGCCCTGGTCGCTTTGGATAACCTCCCTCAGAACTTTTCCTGATATTTCGTAAAGATGAACTCTCCGTCCTGCTGTTCTTGCAGGGGCGCAATTCTTTGTTGGACCAGTTACTTCACTGGTCATTATGGATGACTGCCCAGGCCAGCTGTGGCTTAGTCCTGTCAGTTTCTGCTTCTTTTCTTTAGCAGTTTTGTTGATTGTCCCTGTACTTTTTTTCCCCTAGTCTTCTTTTGTGTTGTTCATTATGATTGGCTATTGTCCATGTGTTAATATTGTCGTTCTTTCCTTCCCCAGGCGTTGCTGCGACTTCGAGATCGCTGTGTAGTATGTAAGGGGTCACTGTGATGAAGAGTAGTGACACTGCAGTAGGTAGATGATGATGTTGCTGTATGCAGAAGATACGTGTACAGGTATGTAGAGCTGCATGCGAGTGCACAAGTGGTTTGGGCACTGCGCGTGTCTTCAATGTGCTAACCTGTCTCCCTTCTTCTTTTGCAGTGTAGCGGTCGCAGCGAGACATCTATTCCAGTGGTGAGTGTTTGCTGGCAGCATGAGTGGTTTGGGCACGGCGTGTGTCTCAATATGCAAACCTTTCTCCTTTTCTCTCTTTGCAGTGTAGCGGTCGCGGCTAATTGTCAGATCCGATGGTGAGTATTTGCTGGTTTCCAGGTTCTTCGTTCTTGCAGAAGAGGTTGGCTCCATGTCAGAAGGTAAGCTGCTGCTCATCAGGTTCTCTAGTGGGCGAGGATCACAGTGAGCTTCACGTTGCTGTAAAGCAATGTAACGCGAAGCCCCGATCCATGTATGGGCAGGGTTTAAATAGCCTTGGGCTGTTTAGCCCCACCCATCGGCGATGCCCTGCCACAACCGACAGAAGGGGCAGGGCAGGTCCTGCCACACCTAATCTACAAGGTATGTGCAGGTCTGGCCTGGTAACAAGCCAGACTTGCTGCTCAACATGTTTGGACCCTTCTCATGAGCCTGGCACCCCAGAGGTGCCAGGGCAGCACCCACCGGGCTCCATAAGGGGTCCTGGATCCCTTCAAAGAGTCCCTTGTATAGGGGTGAATGGGCATGTGTGCCCTAGATTGGGTAGCCATGACAATAATATGAAAGTGAAAGGGTAATTCTGGAGGGATGACAGATTCTTAACAGGAAAGGAAACTCGGTTTTTAAACAGGAATCAGTTGCACAGGGAAAATCGGTTTGAAAAGGAAATGACAAGTTTTACTGAGACTAGATCTTAGTGGCTAGAAAAGAGGAACGCCGCCCGTAAAAAGGTTAAGCTGCCATCTCAACCCCCTCATGCCATGTGTCTCTTTATAGGGGAATTAATTAATTTATTCAAAATAGTACTAAGGACTTACACAAAGACTGAAATGTGTTGGAAAGAAAGGCGCTAACACTTGGAGATCACTTCAGATTTTCCTAAAAACAAGGTACACAGAGGATTCTAACAGTTTAAAGGATTTTTGCTAGGACAGTTATAGTATCTCTATGGGATTGGACCCAATACAAGGTAACAAAGCAAGGGATGCAGTTTTTGGTTGCTGGCGAAGGGAAATACTCACAACAAGCACTTGAATGGGGTAGCTTGGACAGCAGACTCGGTTTCTGGACAGTGAGGCAAGGTCTGGTCACTGCAGACAGCGGCGGCTCTCCTAGAAGGGGACGGCTGGGCCTAGTCTGAACACTGGACAGTGAGGTGGATCAGCTGGGCAAGCAATTAGTGGGGCAAAAGCTGGTCCGGTCACAGGATACTCCCAAAAGGGTACCACAGATTTTCCCCTTTTCTCCCTGAATTATTGGGATTTTTGTGTTTTTTTTTTTTAGATCAGTGGTTCTGCGTGAGTAGGGTCAGCTAGCTCTGGCCTGGCAGTGGAATCTGGAATCTTGCTGGGTGAATCTGGAATGTCTGGACATCTGGATGTGTGTGAGCTGGATAACTCAAAAGAGCCTCCAGAGCGCCCCATGCCTCCCATTTAAATAAGGAGCATGACATCACATGATTTTAATATGGGGAAGCCTCAAGCTAGACACACCTTTTAACATTGGATAGGTCAGCCTATGTATGTCACCTCCTCCTTGGAAGCACGTTCGACTGAAGAGGTGACTCCATTTTTGGAGGGTGTTTTTTCCAATGTGATTTGTCCTACCAATGTTACTTTTGCCAAAATCAGTTTATGGAACAAAACACTCATATTTACAAATGGCATAATCAGGAAACTTATATGGGCAGACTACACATTTTATAAGACACATCCTGGTCCAAACCCCAAGACGGTATAATGCAGTTTAGTCATTCTGGTAATCTTTTGCCATTTCCATTGAAAATAGTTCACCTAAAATTCTACAATTTTATATATGTATACATATTATCACTGGTCCTGTTCTCATTCATTTTCAAAGTTGTACCATGTATGTTTTCCCCATAATTCACATTTTTCTGGGGTTTGTGTCTCCAACATGATAGAAAAACCTACGTATTATTTTAATTGCGCACACATGACATTTAAATGGTCATAATTTCACATTAATAAGTTTTTTGGTTACTGAAATAAATGACGTAAGCTGCATAGTCTCTGAAATCAACTGGGCTGGCTTTGTGTTCCAAATATGGGCATTCCATTCCAGGCCACAGCCAAATGTTAGGCTCTGGTCAGTTGAGGTCACTGTTGTCATGGATTCACCTTTGAAGTCCTTCAGCTTGAGTTGAGGGGAGGTGTCACCAGGAATTCACACCCATGTCTCCTGGCAGTCCTTTGTTTCATGCTGGAGCAGTGCCGCTTCATCTGACGAGGGTACAAGATGCTTCCCCTTGGCCTATTCATAGTTTCCAGGGGGCTGGTCCACTTGGGGAAAGATGATCCTGTTCCCAGGAAAGGCAGGGCCCTTTGAAGCCAGGGCCTGTTAAACCTGTTCAGCTGGTTTCACAGTAATTGTATTTATTTATTTATTTTTCTTTCCTTAACCAAAAAGCATGTCTTTCAGAAATAAATAGCATTTATATGTTTAAAGCAAGCCCCCATCACATTTCTATGCAAGCGCAGGGACTTAGCTGAACATTTCACTTTTTAAAAGGCATTTTCTTGTTTGTCAAAGCACCATTTTACACATGGGTTAATTCTGCTGAGATGTCACTTTCAACTGCGTTTTTTCTCGCATCTAGATTCTGAACATTATTATAGCCGTAGTCAATTTCAACTACACAGGAATCTGTCCAAGGCAAGGGTCCATTGAAACTGACATAAGCAAAGAGAGAGAGAGGTTCTTATGAAGGGTTTGTCTGGGTTATTTTGTTGCAAAAAGTAAAGCATTTTCCGTAAGGCTTGGAGTGAAGTTCTCTGCTCTTTCACAGATTTTGCCTGACACAACATGCCATTCATTGAGGAATGCCCCCATTGCTGTTGTACAACCTGAATATGGATGTACATGAATGTGTCTTACTGGAACCAAACTGTGTAATGTTGAAAAGATAATAAGAGCATCAGTGCGCAGTCATCTTAAATGCAGGACATTTTCTTTTTCAGTGGGAAGTTTTGAGCTAGCAGCATAGCAGCGCTGCCTTTGAATTCTTTTCTTTGGTGCACATGAAGAAAACCCTGGCAGCCATTCTCGGGGTGTTCCATGTTCCATCTCGCCCCATATGTGCCTCGTAAAGACAGCGCAGCCATTATTTTGGTGACTGCAAAACACAGTTTGGTGCAAGGCATGGTGCTCAACAGAGCCAGCGCAGCCATTGTGCTGGTTACTGTTGAAAATGCAGTTTGTTGATGTAGGGGAGCTCTGCTGGGCTGATAAATGTAACCTACAGTCCCCCCTGCTTCCCTAAGACTTCTTGTTGAGGGAAAGTAGGGCCAGGTGGGGTTCATCAGGCGGAGTTCTTCTTCAATCAGGGAGAGCTATGCCACGATCCTCCCTTCGTCTTTTGTTGGAGAGTGGTGAGCGACCTTTGTTCCCTTTCCGGGTCCCCGGGGAGGTCCTCATGGGTCTACGAGGGAATGAAATTAGTAATCTAATAGGAGATATATAAAAAACAGGTTTTAGAATCTTGCACTGACAGTTTTCCTGGAAGGTTTGACATCAGTGGGACAACAATACATCACATTTACAATTAGCAGCAGACAAATGACTTAACAATGCAAAGACAGGAAACATTTTTTACACCACACTTTCATTAAATATTTTTTTAAATAACACTGAAGAAAAGTAATCCCTGTTAGATAGATGTACCTATGGACCTACCTATTCCCTTTTGCTTTTTCTTTTTCTCGCTTCTTATTCTCCATGGGGTCTCCTCTATTTGACTTTTCTTGGGCTCCTCAATCAGCTGCAAAGTGTGCCTGGGGTGACACCTCTTTAACTGATTAATGTGGACACATTTCTCTTCTGACAGCTCCCCTTTGGGGATGCAGATTCTGTAGGCGACAGGTGAAATTGTATCTACAATTTCAAAAGGACCGCACAAGGAAGGGAAAAATGTTCTCTCCTTGGTCTGGTTCCTTTGAAAATTGTACAATTAGACCCTGTCTCCTACTTGATATTCCTTTTTGATTGTTTTTAAATCATATTGAGTTTTCATCCCCTCTGCTGATTTTTCCAGATTCAGCTGAGCATACGCAAAGCATGCTGAAAGTGTTTTCTTAGATTCTCAACCTATTCAAGAGTTGAGGAGGCGTTTATCATTGTCTGCTTCTGTGTTCCATAGAGCAGATGCTGAGGTAGCACCATATTTCTCCCAGTCATTAGCTCAAATGGAGACATTTTGGTCGCAGAAGATGGTGTAGATCTGATGTCCATCAGGACAAGCGGTGATCGGATGTCCCAACTTGGCGCAGAATCTGTCACAAACTTTTTTAGAATGCTCACAGGGGTTTTATTGTACCTCTCAGCTCCCCCACTAGAGGACAGCGATATGCAATGTGAAGTTTCCTTTTTACCCTGATTATTTCCCACATCTTTGTCATCACTTCACTGGTGAAGTGACTTCCTCGGTCTGACTCAATACTTTGGGGGTTAGGCCAAAACACGAGAAGATGTAGTTGATCATCAGGGCAGCCGCTGTTTCTGCCTTGCAATTTGGGGCCAGGAGACAGTCCACCCATTTGGCAAACAAGCATGTTAATGTTAACATGTACTTGGTCCCCCTAGAGGAACTAATCACGGGCCCGATGAAATCTACTTGTAAATCTGATCAAGGCAGTCTCATCCCCCTCTTCTGGAGGGGAGATTGGTGCGTGAGTGAACTTGGCTGAAACTGTGCACACACAAAACACCCCTTCAAATATTGGTCACGGTCCTGCCCCTTTTGTGTGGCCAGTATGCAACCTCCGCCAAGATTTCTGGAGTAGTATGAAACCCCTGATGACCGGCTGTGGATGACCGGCTGTGGCCACGTCATGGGCGTGACTTAGCATCAGGCTTCAGAATGAGATAGGTACCACCCACTGGTCACAACCAGAGATGGATCTCCTTACCAACAAAATGTCTTGGATTCAGAACATTTTGGGACACTTCATCAACACCCTGAGCTTCTCTTCCACAATGTAATTGGTTTCTGTCAGAGGAAAGTTCTCAGGGTCCTCAATGTGTTGATAGCATTCTCCAATAATCGGATCCCCTTTTTGTGCCGTGATTAAATCAGCATCTGGGGTCTCATTACTCCACTGGGCCATTGAGAATTCATTGTGAGCATTCGTCTGGTACCTAGTGACAGCAGTGACCTGGATTTCTCCCAACAGGGACTCAATCTCAAGGAGATCCCCCTGGATGGCTCTGGTGTTGGCCAGCTGATCAACCAGGTCATTTCCAGTTTTGTCTGGCCCTTCTATTCTGGAATGACCCTTAATCTTTTTCCAATAGATGGTCATCCCATTAGAGGTGAGCAGATCATCAATATTTTGTTTTAGCTTGCCATGTTTAAGTGGTTTATTATTAGCATACAGCATGCCTCTGGTTTTCCAATTGACCAGGTGCTCCACGAACCCCTTCTGGACATAATCTGAATTGGTGATTATGACCAGTTCGTGGAGTTGGTGTTGGACGGCAGTGAGGATGGCCTGATGAACTGCCATCAACTCCGCCACCTGACTACTTCGGGGACTGATTTTGTACCCATTGTTGTCAACATGATAGGAGCACCCATCCACATAAACTGTGGGCATTCCCTCGCACTTGTCTTCTTCATAGACTGTGTGCAGGGAATTCAGGTTCACCTACATGTTGTCCTGGGTTTTCAGACTTTCCTCCTCGAGACAGTTTTCTCTGGCAAAATCATGCAAGTCAGCCAAACCTTGCGTGAGGGGTCTCTTCTTGTTTTGGCCATATCTGAACTACACAGGAAAGCCTTGCATGGACAGAATCCAGGAAGTAATTCTGAAATTACTCATATTTCCTGCCCGCATTCTGTTGCTTTGGAGCTATTGCAAAGGCTGGTGGGGAGTCTCCACTATGATGTGCTCCCCCTGAACAGGTGGTAATTGTTCAATGCCCACACCGTTGCCAGGAGTGCCTTCTCACAATCGGTGAATTTGTCCTCCACATAGGATAAAGTCTTGCTTGCATAGGAGATAACTTTATTGACCTTGTCATGCTTTTGGTATAATACTGCTGTTAAGCATGTATTTGAGAACCCTGCCTCCAAGAAGAACTCCTTGTTTTTGACAGGATAAGCTAGGCAAGGTGCTTGTGAGAGACTTCTTTTGAGTTGCTTTACTGCCTCGGCTTGTTCTGGACCCCACTCCCACTTGACCCCCCCCCTTCAACAGATGGACCAGGGGTCTTGTGACCTCTGCGTAATCCTCATTGAAGTTCCTACTGTAGTTAGTCATTCCAAGGAGGATTCTTAGCTCACAAAGAGTTGTGGAGTCTTTCAGTTTTAGTAGTGTTTCCACTTTCTTCTACTGGGGACAGAGACCCTCAGGAGTTATTTCATGTCCCAAGAAGTTGACACAGGTCCTGCACCACTGTGCCTTCTGGAAGGATAGTTTTGCTCCGGCAACCCTCAACTGGGTCAGAACATAACAGATTTCCGCTATGTGTTCCTCCATAGTTGAGCTTTTGATCAGGACATCATCCACATAGGCCAGGTTACCCCTTTCACCCAAGTCACGCATGGCTTTGTGTAAGAAGATGTTGAATTTGTTGCTGAAGTTTATGCATCCGAAGGGAGTATGGGTCCACGTGTACTGCTGCCCTTGAAGGTAAAGGCCAGCTTGTATTGGTCCTCCCTACTGACGGGCATGGTCCAGTATCATTTTGTCAGGTCAATAGCAGTGTATACCTTTGACCCCTGTATCTGGGCCAGCCCTTGGTCAATGTAGGGAAAAGGCCATCAGGACATGTGGACCTGTTTGTTCAGCTCCCTAAGGTCTGCACAAAGTCTGCATTGGCCTTTTGGTTTTAAAATCCACAGCACCTGATTATTAAAGGTGCTGTGGACTGGACGAATTATCCCACGGGACTCTAGATTTTTGATTATTTCTGTCAGGGACTCCATAGATGCGAGAGGCAAGCGATATTGCTTCACAAACACAGGAGTCATTCCAGGGTCCGTGGGAATTGTGGTAGTATGTATCTCTGTGCAACCACAGTCGTACGAGTCCACAGCAAAGATATCTTGGAAATCTAAGAACACCTGTTTCAACTTTTGCTTTTGCTCCTCAGTCTCACAGGCATCATCGAGGTTGACCCGCTCTTCAACCATTTGCCTGGAGCCTGGAAAGACTTTGGGTTTTGCTATCTCTGCGGCCTCCTTCAGTAGCGTGGAGAGGTCTCTGGTTAAAGCGTTGACATGGACAGAGAATTTGGAGAGACAGTCATTGTGGACCTGGAAGATCACCTCATCCTTACTGACGTCACAGGTCACCTCTTGCTCCCCGTAAGGGCAGGAAGAGTACACCAGAAAATTCCCTCCTTGCCGGGTGAAGATCCTTTCTGGCGGTATGTCATTGTCATTTTCATAGCAGTCATTGGGGATTGCTACTATTAGTTCATTTCCTAGATCCATGGAAAAATGTCGGACATAAACTGCCATTCCAATTATGGTGCCTGCGCCCAGAGTGATACTTCTGAGGTTGCTGTTATCCACCAATATTGGAATGGTGTTGTGTTCTACATTTACTAATGGTGTTGGGTTTAACCCCAACCTCTGCTTTTAGAGATGGGCATTGAGATGTGCATAGTCATCAGGATTTGGCAGTTTCTGCTTTTAATTTTTAAGTCCAGTGGGAATTGGCAAGTCCGTCCTGGGATGGTGACCTCCTCTCCAATTTTAACTTCAACTGCATACGTCAGCAATTGGGCTGACCAAAATGCATTTTCAGTATCATCAAAGCCCATGGGATTGCCCCCTAGTCGGGACCAGGATTGTAATTTATCAGGTCCATATTTATTGCAAACCGATTGAATAAAGAAATAAATAGAATACAGCAGGGACATCTCGCACAACCCAACAATTATGCTCTATGCTTTTAGTTTACTTTAGTTTATTCATTTGTAATGCGCACCAGACCCATGGGTATCACCTATAGACATTCTGTCACCTATAGACATTTTGAGCATACACCTGCTAGGCAGGAGATGTTTGGAATTGGAATTGGGAATTTCCAGGCCCATTTCCACTTATCAATCAATTTAAATGTGGTAATGGTTGGATCTTTTCATGGCTTCGCTGATGAAGCTCTTTCCAATGTTCAGGCACACTCTGGCGAGAACAGACTCCTTCCTCTCATTTAACTGAGGAACAGCTATTCTCTAATTTTCTGAATGTCAGCTAAACTCTGAGCTGGTATTTCATCACTTTTGACTATAGAGTTTGGATTTTCAGATTGTGAATTGGTATAAAATCTCAAAGGAAGGTTGATTTTCAGGAATGGACAGGAGTTCCCATCACCAGTTTGTTGTCCTACAGCAATTACTGTAATGTCAGGTTTTTGATTCTTTTGGAAATGAAACTCAATATGATCAGATTTTTGTTCAACCATGTGGCATGTGCCATTTAAACTAACATGGTTGACACTTTGTTTTAATTGTATTGGTCGGTTAGTCTGAGTCCAGAGGACCTTGTTCACACAATCTATTAGGGGAGACAACCTGCAAAGGATGTCATTCCCTAATAGACAGGGGGTTCCCTCTCGAGTCATGACTATAACCGGGTGTTTCACCTTATGTCACCCAATTTTAATTTCCAGATCTGCAGTCCCCTCGACAGGAATTTCATTCCTGTCAAAGTTCTGGGGTTGTCGACGAAGAGGGGTGAGAGGGATCTGGTGTCTCTCCCCCCTGTATTTTGCTGCTCAAAGTCCCTTTTTGACAGAAAGGTAGCTTGGGATCCAGTGTCCACCAGTGCTGAAAATGCACATTGCCCTTGCACTTGGACGGGGGCGTAGAATCTACCTTCTTTCTCCTCCAAGGGGCAAAGGTAATCAGCATTTTGGGCAAGCTGAGCGGTCAATTTCTTTATTTTGGACTCCTACACTGGGATTTTGGGCAGTTTTCTGTGCCAGAGTCTGGGAATCTGTAACAGAAATGTGGCATCCTGAAATATGTGGGATTTCTGAATCCCCTTTTTCCCTTAGCTCTGTGCTGTCACCCTTTACCTGGTGCCAGTCACCAGAACCAGTTTGTGGGGAGGATCCCTCCCTTAATAGTTTGTTCTCAGGATGACAATTCTCTGGTTCAAGGATGGGTGACTCTGAATCAGTCCCCACACCCACCCAGTCTTCATTCAGGTCTCTTGGGACCCATTTTTCTTAGGGAGGAATTCCCCCTTCCCTGAAGGAGAAGATTTTCATCCCAGAATCCTCCAAGTATTCTTCCCCTTCAAACTGGAGGACACTGACTTCCTCCCTATTCGTGCGCACCCGCCTCGTGGTTTGTGCTAAGGCACGTTTTAGCTCCTTCACAAATTCTCTTGGGGCCTGATCCTCTCTGCATTGCAGATTGTAGGCCACTTTGAGAACCTCCTTGGGGTTTTTGTGGGCAGAAAAGTACTTCAAGAGGGCCGCCTTATAGCTGGCAACAATAAACAATAGAAAGACACTGGGGAAAATGTTAACAGTCCTGAGATTTGTCCCCAATCACTGGTTTGCGACAGCTTCTTAACTTGAGAATCTCATTACCTCCATGCTGTAACCCCTCTAGGAAAACAATATACATTCATTTATGCACCTTCCACAATTAGAACAATCTCACCATCCACACTATATTAATTAATTACAAAACTTTATTATAACAATATATAAAAACATGTTCACACAAATTTTAAAACAGAGTGCAGAATAACGTCTGCCATAAAAAGAGATTCTTTCTTTTTATCTCACACAGTGCGATTGAATAATAAAAAAGAGGTTCCTTCTTTCAATCTCACAAAGTGCATTTATACAAACCTACAATAAACAACTCACTCTACCACTTTCTAACTCACGCAAAGTTAGACCCCACGTGATGTCAAACACATCCATCGAATACAGAAATAAAGACAGCCCCCAACTTGCAGGTTGCTCTCCTAAAACGTCTTTTATCCTAAATAGGCAAATCCTTGTTTATACAATCTCAAGGTTCTACTTAACTCAATAATTTATTAGTAGGTGCTCTCATTTTATACACTTCTTAATTCAAAAGGAATCCTGGTAGTCAGTGGTCCACTCAAAGCGTGAAACTCAACAAACTACTCTGGCTATACCCGGGAGGGAGACATGTAAATATATATAAGAGACAGAGCTCAGGGGACAGGTTGTGCACTAAACTCTACAAGTAAAAAAACATATAAATCTTTAATGTAATACACATACAAAAATGTAAATCACTCAACAAATAACAAACACTGTATCAAACAGTTAAAGTTAAGAACATCAACTAAAAAACAAGGATTTCGTCACTTCCCATCAAATGGTCAGGTGGCATATAAATACATAAGTACATTCAACAAACAAATGACAATGTACTTCAGTTTCTGCTTAGTATCTGATAACATCAATTATTCTGATCCTGTACATATCCAGGACATTGTTTCGACATGTTTCTGTTCATGGGAGGATTACTCAGTGAACATTCTTCAGGAGGGTTGATCAAGATTACGAAAATCCAATGTAAAAACATCAACTGTTATCTGGGTACAGCAGTATGATATACAAGTGCAACGGGACAACATAAAATGAGAGGGGACAGATGAGGTGCTAAGTAATAGCTAAGGTGTATCTGTCTACAACCCCAGTAGGGGAAATGGGAGAACCAAATGTTGGATTATAATTACCTTTCGTGGTGCTCGTGGGGGCTCTCAACGTGGATCAATATAGTTGGAATCAGCTATTCAATTGCTGAAAAACTGTAATAAATACATGAAAACCTAAATAAATGGTTTTCAAGAGGGCTCAAAAAACACTGTTCGAGACAAACAATATGTCACGGTCATGAATCAAAGTCTGTTAATCCAATGGAGCTCACCTGTTTGGTGCTCATATGCGTAAAATAGTTGTAAAAGGTGCAAAGGGTGACTCATCAGCTCGCTCTGCTTTTAAGGGACACATCCGGGCCACTCTTCATAAATCAGTGTCGAGGCGTGCTTCCGGTAAAGAGATCCTGAAAAAACAATCATGTAGACAACCAAGCTCATATGATGTCTACCAAGTGCCAATAACGGCGAGCAGGAATCTTAGGAGTCAGTGAGGCCGTTAAGTGATAGGTGGTCTAAACAAGTGGACTCCGAAAAGTAGAGTGTACACCATTAGTGTCAGAAGGAGTACTAGTACCAACACCTCTTTTATATTGACACGGGCACGGCCGGCTGGAAAGCGCATATTACATATAAGGTAAGAAATAAACCAGTCCGAGCCAATCAGAACAGTCCCAGGGGTGTGTGGGTCCATACATAACACCCTCGGACAGTGAGAAAACTCGAGAGCCCGAATATGTGCAAATACTACTATCTCCTAACGCTCAGATATATATGAAACGGTGTCCATCCAAAGGCCAAAAAAAATTTTACTTTATTATAACAATATATAAAAACAGGTTCACACCAATTTTAAAACAGAGTGCAGAATAACTTCTGCCATAAAAAGAGATTCTTTCTTTTTATCTCACACAGTGCGATTGAATAATAAAAAGAGGTTCCTTCTTTCAATCTCACAAAGTGCATTTATACAAACCTACAATAAACAATTCATTCTACCACTTTCTAACTCACGCAGAATTAGACCCCACATGATGTCAAACACATCCATTGAATACAGAAATAAAGACAGCCCCCAACTTGCAGGTTGCTCTCCTAAAACATTTAGTATCCTAAATAGGCAAATCCTTGTGTATACAATCTCCAGGTTCTACTTAACTCAATAATTTATTAGTAGGTGCTCTCATATTGTACACCACCACAAAACACCTAAAATGTTTCGCTCTTTATCGACAGTATAAACAAGATGTAAGAACTTCTTATGGGGAAAATCGACAAAACAGGTCTTCACACTCAAACACACTTCTCACAGTAGTGTTCTTCTTAAACCTTGAGGGAAACAGCATGAAAAAACTGCCATCAATTATGCTGCTAACTATTAAAACAGCCAGAACATAGAGGAGCAATAAGTCTCCTACTGTTGGCTCACCGTAACAGTATCAGTTGTTAACAACTTTAACGGATGTATAGACACGTCTTCAAAGTAAACTTGCAATCTGATAACAAAAACACACCAATCAACATTGACCTTACCACCAGAGATCAGTACAAAAAAAGTTTCTTATTTTTTAGATAATGCATCCAAAAAAATATTTTTTAATAAATTGACCACTTGGTGCAACAACCGAAATTGCGATGCCCAAGCTGAAAGTTACATAAAACAACACCGACTCTCTACAGTACAAATGTCTGAAACTAGTTGGACCAACTTGTTGTCTCTACCAGGGTTGTTCATAACTTCCAGGTAAGGGAAGCTATTACGGATATAACAGAAATAGCGTGTTACGTGCATTGCCACTACGACCCCTCATACAACTAATTTAACAAGTATTAATGTTAGCAATGGACTTACTATTCTCCACATAAAATACCACTAGTGTGGGTTGGGGAACTCGACTTAACCTTTGCTTGTGGGTATCCATTAACCCACGTTGTGCTGATATGGTAAGTCGATCCTTATTCAGGGTTTACACAACCTCTCCACTATCAAGATGCGGTCTCACTGTTGATGCGTCCTTAAAGTGGAACTGCTAGTTTCCAAGCAAAGCCTAAACCATAGTGCAAAAGCAGAGGTCACAATCAATATTCTTTTGCTTTTTCTATGTTTCATTTGCATTAAAATTTTTGTTCATAACCATTTTCTTTAAAATTGTGAATTAATGTTACAGTGTGTTGCTTTGTGTGGCTCCCATAGGCATCCACTGTGTATTCCAGCTGGGCACATGCAGGCTTGTCCTGTCTTTCGGTTAGAAACTTGGGTTCCTGACACACACACCCCTCCTGCTTCCCCTTTCCATGGGCTCGCAAAGGGTGTGACCAAGTGACAGTAATTTACACAGAGATATTGGGCTCCCATAAGTTTTGTGGGCAGTCTGTAGTCCAAACTGTGTATACATCCCTAGTGGGGATTGTCGTTCAATTCTCCACTGCATGGTGGATTTATATATGGTTTTACATCCATGACTTTCTCCTTATATATATGTGCCTTCTTCATGTCTTAACAAGCCTGTCTCCTTTGCAGATGCAGTTCATGTTGTATGCAGTACACTGACACATTTGCCTACCAGAAAAACTCTGCAGTTGGAAAGGGTCGATGTGCTGCCTTAGTCAGGTTGTGACACTTGCACTACTTCAATTTTTTACTGTCATATGTTGGCACTGTTGGATCCTGTACTAATGTTTTGTCTTGCCGGTTAGTATTTGTTCATGTGTGTTGTTTTTTATTCATTACTGAAAGGAAATTGTCTCTGGCCTGTTTCCATTTGGGACAGTGCACATTGTGACACTTGTGTCATGTGTTGTGCATTCATTTGGTTGCTTTCACATTGCATGCTATGCCATGGTGTGTTGGGTAGCTGAGATGGGGAGGGGTTGGGTGACATGCCACTATTTGGATGTAGTATTTTGCAAGGGGGTAGTCCTTCATGCTTCATGAATGTGTGCCGTTTACTGACACAGCATTGGGTGTCTTTAAGTAGCTAGGGGTGCACACAATGCAGCACTTCCAGGTGAACAATTTCAGAGTGGTATGGTTGTGACAGTTGACTGTCCCTTTTGTCATCATAATTGATTGTCAGCTGGTATGTGCCAGGCATGTGTGCACTCCGCAGGGGAGGGATTTTAGGTGAAGTAATTTGCCACAAACTGGGTATGGGCTGCCTCACCACGTGCCCTTTCACCTCCCATGCGCAGCGGCCGTGAATGTGGTTAGGGTTGTGGGGGCACCACCATGTCCACCCGCACGCCCCACCGGGTTGCAACGTTGTGCAGGACACATGCTGCCACTATGATCCTGCACATTACTGGGGGTGCATATAGCAGCTGCCCACCAGAGCAGTCAAGGGAGCGAAAGCGTGACTTGAGCACTCCAAATGTGCGCTCCACTATGCCCCGGGTTGAAATATGGGCTGTGTTGTATCTTATCTCGGGTGGTGTGGTGGGGTTCCGAATTGGCGTCATCATGTAGGTGCTCAGAGGGTAGGCACTGTCCCCTGGGGAGGTGATAATGGTTGTCATTAGTGGGGTTCTCACATTTCTCAGTGTCTGGCATGCATGCATTTGCAGAGGCATTTATACTCACCAATTAACTATGTGTCGCCATGCTGCCCATCTTCCAGGTCACGGTTTAGGGGTGACATTCTGAATATGAAACTATCATGGCTGGACCCCGGATAGTTGGCATATACTGAGGTGATGAATACCTTGGCATCACATACAACCTGCACGTTGATGGAATGCCAGTGCTTGTGGTTTCGATAGATGTTCTCAGTAGCCCTGCAAGGACGTAGAGCTACATGGGTGCAATCAATGGCACCTACCACTTTGGGGAAGTGTGCCACCCTGTAAAGGTCCTGGACGACAGCCTGCCTTTCTGCAGGTGTTCTGGGCATGTATATGTGTCAAACGGGAAATTATATCGTACCTCCTATTGCAACGAATATGTGTATATTGGCTTACGCCAAGCTGCTTGTAAGCCACTTGCGAAGAAATCCGTGTTGCAAGGTCATGACCTTAGAATCAATGTAAGCCGCCATTTTAGGTCAATCCGCCATTTTAGGTTCTCTCTGTAAAATCACCCTGTGCGTTAAAATGGTGGACAATGTCATTCCGAAATACAACATGGCCGTCTTGACCTCTGTGTGTAATTAATATGTAACTTGCCTGCAGGCCACTTGTTGGGGTCGTGAACTGAGACCTTGTCCTTCACTGACCTGTGTGTAAAGGATTACTTGTGCAATGAAACTAATCCACCAGCATATGTTAAGAACAATGTATCCAAATACTGACCTAAGAACACTTGTTTAACTAGATTGTATTAATGTTTGAGAAGACCTTTATGAGAAATCCAAAAATACACTGTTACCGTGTAGGCTTGTTGGCGAATGTATTAAAGGCAATACCTATGCATATAGTGGTATGAACCTGGCATGAACCCTAGATCAGTAATGTATTAGAGGAATATTAACCCGAAGTAGGGTTGGACATCATGTTCCCAAATGGTATAAAAGAGCAACGAATTCTAATGTACAGCGTCTCTCACTAAGCACACTGAACCACGCTGGAGTTCGTTGTGTTGTACTGAGGGCCGATAGCTATCTGTTACTTTTCTTGGAAAACTGTTCAGTATAAAATAAAGATCTTTGTATGTTCCTTTGTAACCCGTGTTCGGTGTATTTCCTTTTGGGGTACTCAGCCTCGATATTTTGATTTTGTTTTCACATATGTGCCTGCGGACTGAGGGGCGTGCAGTCATGATGGCCAACACCTGGTGTAGCCAGCGTGACTGCGTAGCCTGTGAGACACCCCCAACAATGGCACTTGTCTGCTGAAATGACCCAGTAGCCAAGAAGTGCAGTAAATTGAGCACCTTTTCCAAGGGACTCAGTGCTTGGGAGCACAGGGTGGGTGATGTGAGGTCATCCTCCCACTCCCTGCCCAGTTCTAGGATTATAAGTGGTGGAAGCCTGTACCTCCCATACACCTGGTCATAAGGCATCTCAAAAAGGCTGGTCCTGGGTAAAAGAATGCGGAGCCTGGCTCTCCTCCTCCTCCTGCCTTGTCCCGCGACCACTGCTGCGAGGAACGGTATATTCATCATAGCGTATGAGCTTGTTTGTTGTTTGCGCGCACTTTTATGCTGCGGGGGGCCGCTTACGCCTGCTTCCTGCTGGCATACGTGTTTCCGGATTAGTGGGTCTTTTTTGACACACGGGTTTCCCCTGTTCGATTCCATGAATACGTTTTGTTAGCGCGCGTGTGGGCGTTGCAAGCATTTACCTCACATACTTCCCCCGTAATGCCCACATTTTCACGCGTTGTTCCCCATTCCGCGTATTATGCCCCATGTTCCACCCACTTTTCTTGTGTGTGCTACACAATGTGCACTTTCCCTGTGCGCGTCACGCACGCCGTTTAGTGACGTGTACGCCCGCGTGCACCAACCACTATTTTGGAACACATCCCAGGTTTTACAAGCGCATTCCATGAATCGATGAACGGCTGTGTGTGCGGTTTTAGCACGCGTATGCTGCGATTTTCACACTTGCACTGCTATTTTCACGCTTGCGCTCTCCTTTTCGGCACACATTTATTCCATGAATTACCCTAAAAGTGTGTTGCGTGCATGGCCATTACGACCCCTCATACAGCTAATTTCACAATTATTCATGTTAGCAATGGGCATATTACTCTCAACATAAAATACCACTAGTGTGGGTTGAGGAACTCGACTTACCCTTTGCTTGGGGGTATCCATTAACCCACGTTGTGCTGACATGGTAAGTCGATCCTTATTCAGGGCTAACACAACCTCTCCACTATCGGGATGCGATTTCACTGTTTATGCGTCCTTAAAGTGGAACCGCTTGTTTCCAAACAAAGCCTAAACCATAGTGCAAAAGCAGAGGACACAATCAATATTCCTTCTTGCGGCACAATGGTCAATAAGTACCCAATCTCATACTGTGGGAACGCAGTGAGAAAAAGGACACGTAGTGAGAAGAGGAGAGAGAGAGGGGTGGCGGAGCAGTCCTTTGGCACTTACTAGAACAGCGTCTCATTCATTCCGTCACTTCCTCCTATGTCAAGGTCACGTATCGTCAATCACCTGATCCTGTGGCGTCTGCGAACAAAGTTGCTTTTAAAGGTGACCGTTCTACGTGTCTGGTTGTTGTTAAGCCATGTGTGGCGAGTCTCTGGTGTTGTAAACCAAGATTTATTATTCACGGGTAAACCGCTCCACGACTAGTTCATGGTTGAGCAGCAAATGTGTTACTGCTGCATTAACAGGTAACAGTGTTAAACTCTCTTAACGATTTTAGAACAAATGGATAAAGCGATGACGGGACTGCCCGAGCCCCATAAGCGCTAGCGCATATGTACTTGTAGCTCCTTAATAATCCGACCGGAGGAACGTACATTAGTCACATCTTAAAATGGAATTCATATTCGTTCTACAAGGAATAATACCCTTGAGCCGAAAGTTATCTGTATAATTCACAAAGGTATTAAGACACAAAGATAATTAGCCAAAATTCTGGACTTATCTGTTATACCAGGCTGCTCCAATCGATAGCCTCATTCAGCCCTATAACCGCTGATTTACACAAAAAAATCAACCAATGTTCTTTCACCTGTAATCTTTTGATCACTGATTCGCCATTATTAGATGATGTAACGTGTATCAACACTGTCCATCTGAAATCATCCGTTCCATGGTCCATCATCAGAAAATGATTTACCATTGGATCTGTGGAAACCTTATTCTTAATGAAGCTTCTCTGCTCTGAAATCCTCACCTTGATTTTACGTTTTGTCATGCCTATATACAGTTTATTACATGGACACCATATCGCATAGATGACATAAATAGTATTACAATTAGTAAACTTCACCTGTGACCATAGTTTCTCCAAACCTAGGTCAGCTTGTGTGGTTCTACTAGTTAGATGACAGTTCACACTTTGTCCACAGGGTGCATTTCCTAACACTTTCGGCAAACCCCACATCTCAGCGACACTCTGTTGTTGAATGCCTCTAGAGATGTCATTTTTCGTGAGGAGATCCTTTAATTTAGGTCCTCTTTTAAAAGCAAATAACAGAGGTTCAAGTGGACATGCTCCACCCGTCAGGATATGCCAATTCTTCCAAAATTCTTAGTAATTTGATTGGCTAGGGGAGTGTATGTACTGACAAAAACTCTGCCTTTCTTCGCCTTTGTTCTATCACAATATTCTAAAAGAGCCTCACTGTTATTGTTCGTGGAAATTTTAAATGCCCGTTTTATTATTTTCTTTGGGTATTGCCTGGCATTTCATTTCAAACTTAGGGTCTTTGCTTCAGCCAAAAAGATCTCTTTTGTTGAACTGTTCCGAAAAGGACGCAAAAATTGGCCAAAAGGGAGATTCTCCCTGGTGTGCCGTTGATGGCAACTGTCAAAAACCAAAAGAGAGTTGCGGTCAGTTGGTTTGTGGAATGGTTTCACTTGAAGAATGTTTAAACTGGTATCAACCCAAATTGTGATGTCTAGAACGTTGATTGTCAAGTTGCTCTGTGTAGAAGTGAACTTGAGATATCGATTTTGACTGTTAATCCACCCCATGAATTTGTTAAACAGGGCAACTGAACCATTCCACATGATCAAAATATCGTCAATATAGCGACGCCACAATCCCAATTTAGAAAAATAAGGATTTGTGGTGCTATAAATTTCCTGGTGTTCAAAACTTTCACCTTATGCGTGGACCACCTTTTATGGTTCTGGTCTTCCAGCCCCGAAAAGAAGCTGGAGTACTCCAGAGAGAACATCTATTTGGCATAATCTATGCAGTTCTGGCTATTTTTTATGTGAAAAGGGTCCATCATTTGTTCATATAGTTCCAGATGCTCTCAGACAAAATATTTTGCATTTTTGTGATACAGGGTTATAAAATTCCTAAAAGCCTTAATCTCCCTAATGGGGTATTTCACCAGAGCTCTCTTTGGTTTATTGGCCTTCTTTTGCCATGTTGCCTGAGTCTACTTGCCCTCAGACTCAGAGCTGCTACTGTTTGAGGTCCCATCTTTATCTTCTAGGCACTCCCTGATTCTTTGAGCTTGTGATTTGCTCTCAGAATGGTGGGGCCTAGTTTCTTCTACACTGTTGTACCTTGGGCTCTCTGGGTCACCCCCCTGGGACTCCCTCTTACAAAGAGGAGTGTAGTCTTCTGACTACGCTCTGCTTCCAGGGTCAGTGGAGCCCCCCCCCCCAACTGCCCCGTTTGGGTGGAAGTTTTTAGAATGCTCTTTTGGGGCCTGATTTCATGCAGTTTTTCTGCAAAGTAAACCAAATGGTTCCTTTGTAAGTGATGCTTCTATAGGTCTAGCTCCCTGAGTTTCTCCTCATAGGAGTCTTCCTGATCAGATATTTCAGCCATAACATTTCGGAATCTGTGCAGGGATGGCTGTCCATCAATCTTTGATGGGCGGTGGCCTACGTGCTCAATCACGCTAGGCCTATTTAAGTCTGGCTGCCTCATGACTCACAGTTCTTGTGAACTGGTGGACATGTAGTCAGCAATGCCATGTGCATACAAATTGGTAAATGGGTTTGAGGCCCGTAGTACAGAGGGCATCACACTGTGATCAACGGTTACCCTGTCCCTCTCTACTTGTTCAGGGTCCCTCAAGTTTGGATTCAGCCTAGCATATTCTTTCTCTGACAGCTCCAGTTTCTCCTTTTCAGCCCCTATTTCCTGATGGTAGGCAAAGGCCTGAGCCTTTTGCTCTGCTATCAGGGATTGGCTTACTTCTATCACCTTTTCTTGAGCTGATACCTGCCTCTGGAGTCCACTGTTCTCCTCACAGATGGTCTCATTGTCTTTTTGTGCTGCCTGTATGTTTTGGGAATACTGAGACAATTTTTGTTGCAGGAGACCCATCTCCTGATTTTGCAAATTCTTAGCTTGGGTGTTTTTTTCTAGAACACCTTCCACTCATCTGGTGTGCCCCAATAATTTTGCATATTCTACTTGTAGTTCATTTAGTTTATGGAGGTCTAACTCTCTTTTCTGTAGATATGTTTTTAGGTTGCTCACTTCCTGACATAGGGCATATTTTTCCTGATGCAGGGTGCCCCTCTGTTCAGCCAGGTCATCACGCTGTTGTTTGATTGTATGTACTGTCTGGCGTTCTTGGTTAAATTCTGTCTGGAGGTGGAGTTCTGTACTGATTAATTTATTATTCTCCTATTCCAACTTTCTAATCTGATATAATAAATTAGTTATCTGCTCTGAGCAGGCGCTATTATAGGTCACTTGTTGTTTTATCAATCTTTTCCTGACACTCCTTTTTTAACGTATCTACTTGGGCCTCATGCTCTGAATGATTCTGTTGTTGAGCCAAAGTCCTCTTTTAGCTGTTTCATGTAATTTTCTAATCCTACCTTAGAATCTTTGCTCTTTTGCAATTTCTCTCCTACTAGTTTTAGCTCAGTTTAGATTTGGGTTAAGAGCTCAGACTGGTTTTGTGCAAGGGTTCTATTTTTTTCATATTTTGCCTCCATAACTCTCATATGGAGATATATTTAGGCTGTGATTCTGACCATTTTAATCTGCTCCTCTTTAATTTTCTCGGAGTCATATACAACTCACTCAAGGCTTGATGTAATAGACCACCGTCTTGCCACACATCCATGTTCATGGCGGTGACCTGTTGTATCATTTCTCCTAGCCAGATGTCCTCATTTTACTGTGCCCAGTCCCCTCTGACAAATAATTTGTGCAGAAGATGCTGCTTAGCCATGTTTATCTCTAGTGTGGTCATTATGGAGAGTGTTCTTTCTTTATTTGTTTATTTTTATAAGAGTAAACCTATATTCTGTTGCTTCTTGTCTAGTTCAGGATTGATTTTACCTTATTTTTACACACAGGCCTGATACTTAGGGTCTAGGTTTTAGGAAGGCACTGCTACAGTGTAACACAGTTTTCTAACGACAAAAAGGATCATTACATTTTCTATGTTAGCCTGCTTTGTAAAACCGTCACGGGTGGCAACACTATCTGAAATCTCGGCATGAGCCCCCAATCTGTTAAGGATTTCAAAGGCACGTTACACTCCAGACAAGGACTCTTCCTACTGGCCGGGGATGCAGCGCACAATCAAAATACTTTTATTTTATTTATTATGAATTCAATTGAGAAGGCACACAACCCGTCTCACACCCACCTTTACAAACACCCAGGTCACAATGGACCATGAACCAGGCTGGTGTGTAATAATACAATATTTATTTATTTTTAAATTTCAATGAAAAAAACACAAATTTAATATGGGAGAGCAATCACCAGTGTGGTGATAATTACACTGTAAAATGATAGAACACACTTAGTTTGACCTTCTAACATCAGATATGTAATGAACAAGTGAATACAGGACAGATTATTTTTGGGAGGTGTTTTCTGATAGCACCACAGTTAGTAATTCCCCATGCAACGCTCCCTCAGACCCCTGTTAACCAAATTTTGCATGGGTAGAAAGGAGTAGCAAGGAGTCAGGGATACTACACAACAAACAGAATGCAAATCCAACCTTCCCCCTCTGAATGGGAGGCAAAATCGGATTGAGAACCTTTGTTCTACCAAAGTTACTTTTGCCAAATCAGTTTATTGAGCAAAACACTCATATTTATGAATGCCATCCTCAGGAAACTTATATGGGTAGACTACACGTCTTATAAGACACGTGCTGATCCAAATCCCAAGAGGGCACAATGCTGTTTAGCCATTCTGGTAATCTTTCTCCATTTCCATGGAAAATAGTTCACCTAAAATTCTACAATTTTATATATGTATACATATTATCAGTGGTCCTGTTCTCATTCATTTTCAATGTTGTACCTTGTATGTTTTCCCCAGAATTCACATTTTCCTTGGAGTTGCGTCTCCAACATGCTAGAAAAACCTACAACGTCTTATTTTAATTGGTGCAAACATGACAAATAAATGTTCATAATTTCACATGAATATGTTTTTTGGTTACTGAAATAAATGACATAACCTGCATAGTCTATGAAATCAACTGGGCTGGCTTTGTGTTCCAAATATGGGCATTCCTTTGTAGACCACAGCCAAATTTCAGGCTCTGTTCAGTTTAGCCCGGTGTTGCCATGGATTCACCTTTGAAGCCCTTCAACTTGAGTTGAGGGGAGATGTCACCAGGAATTCACACCTATGTGTCCTGGCAGTCCTTTGTTTCATGCTGGAACAGTGCTGCTTCGTCTAAGGAGGGTGCAAGATGTTTCACCTTGGCCTATTCATAGTTTCCAGGATGCTGGACCACTTGGGGGAAGATGACACGAAGCAACACAGGTTCTATCCCTGGGTCCGCGCTTTGAAACCTCTAGGTGTTTAAGCGCGTTATAAATATGCAACTAAGAGAAAAACAATTACTCAACTACAAAACAAACAATTCATGTAACAGCGCCTCGGTGCCTGTGGGCTGTGTGAGCGCTTTAACAAAAAAATGTTTTTAAAATGATCCTGTTCTCAGGAAAGGCAGGGCACTTTGAAACCAGGGCTTGTCAAACCTGTTCTGCTGGTTTCACAGTAATTGTATTTATTTATTTATTTTTCTTTCCCTTAACTAAAAAGCAAGTCTTTCAGAAATTAATATCAGGTATATGCTTAAAGCAAGCCCCCATCATTTTTCTATGCAAGCAGAGGGCCTTAGTTTAACATTTCACTTTTTAAAAGGCATTTTCTTGTTTGTCAAAAGCACCATTTTCCACGTGGGTTAATTCTGCTCGGATGTCACTTTCAAATGCTTGCATCTAGATTCTAAACATTATTTATAGCCCCAGTCAATTTCTACTACACAGGAATCTGTCCAAGACAAGGTTCCATTGAAACTGACATAAGCAAAGAGAGAGAGAACTTCTTATGAAGGGGTTGTCTGGGTTATTTTGTTGCAAAAAGTGAAGCGTTTTCCGTATGGCTTGGAGTGAAGTTCTCTGCTCTTTCACAGATTTTGTCTGACACAACATGCCATTCATTGAGGAATGCCCCCATTTGCTGGTGTACACCCTGAATATGGGTGTACATGAATGTGTCTTACTGGAACCAACCTGGGTAATGTTGAAAAGATGAAAATAGCATCAGTGCGCAGCCATTTTAAATGCAGGACATTTTCTTTTTCAGTGGGAAGTTTTGAGCTGGCAGCATAGCAGCGCTGCCTTTGTATTCTTTTCTTTGGTGCACATGAAGAAAATCCTGGCAGCCATTCTCGGGGTGTTCCATGATCCATCTCACCCCATATGTGCCTGGTAAAGACAGCGCAGCGATTATTTTGGTGACTGCAAAATGCAGTTTTGGTGCAAGGCCATGGTGCTCAACAGAGCCAGCGCAGCCATTCTGCTGGTAACTGCTGAAAATGCAGTTTGTTGATGTAGGGGAGTTCTGCTGGGCTGATAAATGTACCCCACAATATTTGTTAATAAAACTGACTCCCTCTTTGCCAAACTACCTAAGTTGTTTTGATTATTGATGTATGAATAAAATCTGCATCCCGATCCATCTCCAGGGTAAACCAACTCATCTTAAAGGGCTGGGCAGTTCACTTTCCTCATGCCATAGCCATGGCCTGCCTAATTAAGCAACAAAGGCTCCAGGGATCCACCCTGCCCTTTTGTTTGCTTTGCTGGTGGCAGTGTTGCATACTAATCACAGTTAATTCAAACAGGCACACAGGGGCCTGGTCGCAGGACTAACAAAAGAAAGGAAAAACCCCCAACAACCTTAGATATGCATCTGTGTCAACCTGAAGCCAGCTCCCGCCTCTTAGTATAAAGGGTAGAGACCTGTCATTTCTGGGACAGCTGTTAAAAGTAGTCATCCCTGCAGGTGACCCCATTCAGAAGATACAAGTATGGGGTTTGGTGGCAACCAAATGTCTGGTCTCACCGCAGCTTGAAGGGAAAGGTGCAGCTTTAATAAGGAACCACAGATAGCTCAATTAACCACAGAAACCCTTTGATCCACAACAGACAGGAAGCTGGGTGTTCTAGAACTGCTAGAACTGTCTGCTGTGATAATAATAAAGTAGATATTTTTATACAACCTTATCATTGGGTAATAATTGTATTTTCGCTGTGTTGCAACTAACCAACGATCCACAAGCTTGCGTAGATAAGCCTGCCCTTCCGTATACGTTACCAAAATTGGACAAGGAGGTGTATAATGTGCTTGTGCTTCCAATCTGTTCAGATCCCTTCTGGTGAACTAGAGGTGTGGGGCCAATTGATGGTTTAGAAACTGATATTCATCCCTGGACCACAGGTACCCCGGAAGTTGATTCGTCTCAGTGTCTATAGAGCCCGAAAATGTACTTTAAATCATTGCATTAGGAAGAGTATTTTAGGTGCACCACTGCACTGGAAGTGATTTCAAGTGGAATTGATGTACAGTGTAGCGTTTGAAAAGAAACAGGATGAAAGAAATGGCACCCTTGTTCTATTATTATTTTGAACATTTCCTTTGAGCGGAGTTGAGCTGCCAGCTCCGCGTCCTCGGAATTCCGCCCCCACCCCGGCCCATGTGGGATCCCCCTTTACATTTTCCATTTCCATCACTTAACGGAAGTCTTCTGCTGCAACCGGAGGGGAACTGCCGCTACCCAGCACTCCCCGGGCGGCCAACGCTCTGCTGCCCTCAGTGTCAGTGGACACCCAGGAAGGGACTGCTGCTCAGAGGCTCTCTGCCTTGGGTTTCAATCACCGCCCCTATAATGAGAGTGTAGCAGTTGCATGGAGTAGGGGGAGGTGCCCTCAGTTGCGTGAATGACTGCCAGGTTCATGGACGCGCCTCCTGTCCCTCCTCCTGTTTTGTTTAGTGCTGCTGGTAGGCAAGAGTGTGTGAAGTGAACGGAGTTCTAGTGCAGCCCCGAGCGCCTATGCTGTAGGATCACACAGTAGCGTCACGTCTCCCGGCTTTTCCTTCCAAGACGTGCCGTGGGCTGTCAGTAGTAACACGCACCGCACACTCTCAGTCATGGGCCGAGAATTGCTTGCACCACGGAGCCCACTGCTGCGACCTGAAGCGTTAACCCTCAGGTTGCATTGAGCTGAATGCAGTGCTACCCCCCTGCACCCCCCCCCCCCCAGCAGACAGGGGTGGAACTGGGAGGGAGACAGTCTACAGAGAGATCAAAGGCAGGCGACGAAAAACAGAGCCAAGAAACACGGGGACAAGCGGGGAATGTGGCGAGGAAAATGGAAGGGAACACAGGGAGGGCGACACAGTGCTAGCAGGAGAGTGCACAGGGAGAGAAATTGGGTTCGTTATTAACCGGGGAGTGAAGGAGATTTCGATCTGTTGATGGAACATGGGTGATGGAGAGATCAGGGACAGATACAGGGTAACATGAAAGGGGGAGGGGATCTCGGACACGATGAACCAACACGCAGGAGTAAAGGTCTAAGAGAACACGGTGGGAAACGAGTCTCTGATCCGTAGATCTCCGGCTGCCGGCAGGGTCCACTACCAGGTTCCAGCAGAGGGCAGGATCCTGTCCCAGCGGCCGGTGGCACTGCTCCTTCTGGGCGGGGGTCTACGCATGGTCCACGGGATGACTGATGGAGAGTGGGGGTGCTGGGGGAGGAGTGTAGCCGGTGGAGAGAGGGGCGATTGCACATTAGGGGTGCTTGAAGGGGCGGGTATGTAGAGGGGTGGTGAAGGAGGGGTGATGCGATGGGCCTCTTCTGGCGGGGGGGGGGGGGTGGCGTTCTGGCCGCTGTCAGCTCCTTGTAAGAGGTCTCTGACCCCCTCCCCCCTCGTATGATGTGTCGGGACGGTGCTATCTGGGAGACCGGGGGAGGCAGTCTGCACATCCCAGCGCCAGCTCCGAGCGCACCGCAGCCCGGCTCCTAGGCACGGATGAGAGCTGGAAGCCCAGAGAGGGCGGGGGAGAATACCGGCGGGACCCCATCCGGGCAGGCACCCTGCACAGGCGTTCCCTGCCCGACCAGGCTCACATCCAGTGCGTTCTTCGTCCCTAGCCCTGGGCTCACCCACAGGCTGCAGTGTGAACGGGGCAGCCGCCCGCAGCCTCTGGAGGGTGTCTGGCACTGTGCAGCGTCCACAGACTGGGGATGACCCCGCGTGCTGCGTCTCCGGCACCCTGAGCCCTTTACGTCTGAAGTGCACAGGAGGCGAGTCGAGTGTCACAGTTCCGCCCCCTCTCTCTGCCACATCTGCCAACCGTTGAAGATCCGGGTGGCTCCAGCATGCCCGGCACTACTCATCGTTAATGTGCCAGGAGCCTCCAGCATGACCGGCACCAGTCATCGCTAATTTGCCAGGAGACTCCAGCATACTGGGCACTACTCATCATTAATGTGCCGGGAGTCTGTTGCACACCCGCCGCCGCCGCTCATTGTTAATCTGCCAGGAGGCACCGCAACACATCCTGAAGTCCCAGTGGGGACTGAGGTGCTCCCATTTCACCCAGTGTGCACTGACTTTCTTAACCCTTGAAGTGCCGGGCGGCTGAAACGCTCTTATTTCCTCTAAGCCTGCGTTGACCAGCAGACCTGTTCATGCCCCAACGCCGGGAGGCTGTGCTGCTCCGCTTTTCACCCAGCGCGCACCATTGGAGCACAAGGTGTTGGCAGGCGTTGTGAGACGCTAGAAAGGGGCACCCGGCACCTTACATTGCAGACACGGGGCAGCAGGTGGGCATCGGAGTCTCTCAACACCCCATCCGCGCGGGCGGGGAGCAGCCTTAGCACAGAGGATTGCCAGGAGGCTTCGCGGCGCCCACAGCAAGAGCGGGGGTGTTCTTACTGGGGCCCACCTGCAACACCATGCCAGCCACCCGCACGTGCCCCGCCGCCCCCCTCGTCAGAGCCAAGATGCAGCCCCGCTCCTTCGCAAAAGGGACCCTGGTCCAGATCGGCTGCCTCGTCTTCATCTACGCGTTCCTGCACATGTCCCTGGCCGCCTCCTTCTTAACAGGTAAGAGCACGGCCATGGAATATTCCTCTAGATAACGCAGCTGCGTCAATGAAGTTACACGCCAGGGAAATCGACGAGAACGGTAGCGCTTGCTGGCCGCCGTTTTGCCATTCCATAGTGGGCGCTACTGTTCGCCAGCTTCCTCTTCCTGCAGGTGGGAAGGCTGAGTTGTTCCTGGCAAGAGTCTAACTTTGGCGCCTGATTTCAGCAGCCACATCTTAACTTGCTGAGCTATTTCTTTCCGGACGCGACACTAGAGACGCTTCCGTGTGTGTTCACTGTGTAGCGGTTGATAGGAATGTTGTTTTTAATTATTGGTACGCATTTACTTGGCGAATAGAGACGTGTGGACATATATATCAATGCATTGCCAATGGGTGGGTGCCCCCGCAGCCTCCTGACACCCCTACAGTACATGTTCGATATATTCCCGACTAAATTACTCCTTAGACCCAAGCGGCTTTGGACCTCAGGGAACGGGATGTCTGAAAAGGCCGCAGCGAAGGCGTCTTCCTGCGGTTCTGCCTGTCTGAAGTTCTGAGCCGGCGCCCGGGGGAAATGCCCCATGATTTAATCAGAAGGCCGGGTTTGGTGGTTCAGGGGTGAAATAAGGAAGCCTTTGCCGGCCACTCACTGGTGGACGTGGGGGCTCACAGATTGGCAACGCGTGTCAACGACTGGTAGCCCCGGTTCTCCGAAAACCCCCCTGTCCGAGCGAGAGTGGCCCCCCTCGGAAACATTGAAACGAGCATTGATGTCTGGGGCTGAGTGTGGAGGCGGGAGAGCCGCTCTACAGACTCTGTGGAGAGAGGTTCTTAGCGCCGAGAAGCATATCTCCCTCCGCCCTCCCCGTTGCGCGCCTCAGCGAGGCTCGCGTGGGTCTCTAGCACGTCTTCTGGGATAGAAGTGACGATTTAGGTAGGTTCTGCGGAGAGCGAACCTACCTACATCGTCCCTTCTATCCCAGCACGACCCAGAGAGAGACGCCCACATATCTTTAAAATTCTACATATGTGAACTCCGGCGAGACATGTTCAGAGTTCGTGGTATGTCCCGCAGAGAGATCACCTGTTTAAGTTCTACAAAGAGAGGACCAGCGATAGTTCGTTAAAGCCTGCAGCCAGGGGTGTTGCTAGGTCTGGGAAAGGTCCGGGCCCGCTAATGTGTGGGCTCGCTAGCCTTTTGGTTGCAGCCCCTGAGCTTCTATCCGGGGATACAACCAAAAGATCCAGGGCGAGAGCCCCCTCCCCCACACACCCCACCCCTAGCAACGCCTGTGCCTGCTGTAGAGTGTTCCGCGATTTACACACGTTGTGCAGGGCAATGTGCACAGGTGCTGGTGTTCGCACATATCTGCACGTTCCGCAGAGGCAAGTTCGCATGCTGTGCAGAGAAGTTCGCGGACACGTGCATACTCCAAAGTGAGAGGTTCAGAAATGTGAACTGTGCGGCGGAGATATGGTTACATCTCTGCTTGTGGTATTCCAGAATATGAACACATATATTGGGATGTGGGGTTTCTGTAGGAAAAAAATCCAACGTATCTATAGGATTTGCAAGGAGAGATTCACACGTCTGTGTGTACAGGGCAGGTCAGGGGTCGCGGGTGCATGCAGGCTACACCGTGAGGGGTTGGGTGATCTAGGTTGGAAAGGACCCGTCTGTTTAAGTTATTCATGCATCGTGAAAATGCATTCTTCAGAGAGAGGCTCTGCGATGTATCTGTTCGTCGGAGAGGGGTTCTTGCTGCAGTGAAACATTTCCGTCATTTCGGGCTGCAAAGAGAAGGGTTTGGGCAGCGAGGTTCTGCTGAGCCAGGCTCGCACATCTGCACTTGATGTGCATGCACAGCACATGCTCAGAGAGATTCCCACATGTGCATATGCTGTGCACGCATGTAGCGTCCCAGCCACGTGTTGCATCTGCAGAGAGTGCGTTTCCGCGCATCTTTGCGTGTCATTGCAGGGAAAGGTGCAGACGACCCACACGGAGAAAGCCTGCCCATCGCAGATACGAATCTCCCACACAGGGTTGACTCAGCCTTTCACATGCCGAGATCGATGAAATGAGTACCGTCGCTTTGGGCTGTAATAACGCTTGCTATTCGAGCGCTTGGAAGCGAGGGGGGCCGGCCTGGACGTCTTTATATAAGAACCCACATTACTATGGTGCGTAATATCATACAGAAAAGCGTTCCTAGATATACATCCGTTCTGATGGGAAAGGTTCATGAAACCTTGCACCTTCTGTAGAGAGGGGTTAGAGAAGCATTGAAACTCCGAGTGCGCAGATTAGGATAGCTCTAGTCTAAAGGTTCTTGGGAGGAGAAGGTGGGGGGGGGGGGGGTATTCACACCTGTACCGGTTGGGCAGAGCGGGGCTTAGCAAGGTTTACGTTTTCATTGCGCGGGAGAGGTAGGGGCGGGGGGAGCAGCAGATTGCGAGCCCTTTGCGCAGACACCTTCTCCGTCTCGTCCGTTCAGCGCAACAGCCGAACTCGAGGTGGGGAGATAACGCCCCAGGCGTCCCCTGTAACTGGCGTTCGCCCCCCCCCCCCCTATTTCCCAGCGGGAGCCCCGGGGGAGAACGGCCGAGGTCTCTCGCGTTTCCGCTTTCTAGAGATGCGGCCAGTGCCCCCGGGCGATGAGCAGATTAGAAGACCCCCCACAATGCGTGTCGCGCTACAATTCATTTCGATTCGATATTACCATTAAAGTCAGTACACGTGACAACTCGGGGGAGGAAAAAGTGTTACAAAAAAGGTGACATTTGGATTAAATGTGATATGTCAACCGAAATGCCACACGACACACGTCACGCAATGTCGTAAAGCCCTTAATAGAATAATCTGGCCAATAAAAGGCGCCACCGAATATACACGTTACGTACATTGTAATGCTCCCAAGATAAACCGATGTTACTTATTTATTCTGCATTGGTATACACCGCAGCCATTCGCTTCTGGAGATAGTCACGTGTCTACGACTGGGATGAACTCTCAGCTTCTCAACTTTCCCTGGTACCAACATCCGCTGCCCCCTTGACTCGGGCTGCATTAGTAACGTGTTAGTTACACCGCTATGGATGGCAAAATCAGTGGTAGCAAGCGTTGACTTCTTCAGGTGGGCAGCTCACGAGCACAGTTAAGTGCTGCCTTCTCACACCCCCATCCCACCCCTGCAGCAGGACGGGCCCAACTCCCCATCCCTCCGAGGTGTAGACGTGTGTGTGTGGGGGGGTGCGGGGGTTATACTAACACTCGTTATTACAGCGCCCAGAAGCAGATACATCTCCAGTGAAGCACGCTAGCAAGTAGCTACGCTATAGGTCGGCTCCACAGTTGAGTCGCTCCTCGGCATGTCATTGCAGGCTGCACCCCAACCTTAAATGAAACTAGAAATGCATAATGAACGGGATCTGCTTTTTTTTCTCCATGCGAGTAAAACACACTATTCTAAAATGCTGTATTTTACGGACATACACTGGTGCAGTCTTCTACATAACACCACCCTCTGTTGTTTTGAAGTATGTTCTTGTACACATTCGCATACAGCTCAGCATGTCCACTGGTGTATATGTTTCTAGTTTGCCTAAACAAGTTTGCTGCACACCTGTAGCGAGGAAACGCAATGCGGCCAGCATGTGGTGTCTTATTACTGTAAGTAGCGCCTTGATGCCCCCGGGTTTAAAGCGCTTTATAGATGCATAAATAAATAAACAAGAACAGGCTAAAGTGTAAAATGAAGAACTTCTTTCTCGCATATAGATTAGTTACATAGTGCCTCCACTGGGCATCGCTTTAAATAAACGCTGTCTTCTTTTTCACCCAGTTCCATGGCATTTTACATTTCGCAATGTAGAAGGTACGATGCCCCGGCTATCCCGGGGAGCTTAATGTGTTCATCCCAGGCAAGGCTGGGGGTGCCATGCTGTCGCGCTGCCCCTGCCTCGCGTGTAACACGCTACCTTCTCCTTCCCCTCCCCCAGGGTCCGTGGCGACGTGCACCAACGAAGGCGAGGTGCTGCAGATCTCCTTCATCACCGACAACCCCTGCATCTCCTGCGTCTGCCTGGTAAGAGAAACGCACGGCGCGCGCCGGTCCCGCGTTTGTGAGGATGTTGCGTGAAGGAGCGGCAGGTACACAGCCAGCGCGTGCAATGCTGCAGCCGAACAGGTGCACCTCGCAGACCGGCGTCTCCGCCTGTGGACTGGCAGAGTCTGTAGTGCCCCCTCGTGGCTGAAAGTGTGCATGCTGAGGTATCTCGCGGCAGAGCCAATTACTGCACCCCACTAGCTAGCGTTCCAGTGTCCCTGGGAATATGCCGCCCGCGTGTGCACGCAGTCGCTGTGCTTTTATGTACAGATTGTCTGGCAGGCTCTTTGTCTGTGTCTGTAGCTACGCTTCAGCACGCCCTCTGTTATTGCGTGTGGGGGCCTCCACACCCTGCGCGTGTTGTGTACCGGTGCCTCCACTCTGCGGATGTGCGTGCTGCTGTTTCTGTATCTGCGTGTATTAATCAACATCTGTCCATTTCCGACCCTGTGCATGTGTTTGTGTGTCTATCCGTGTGTAGTTATCCTTTTGTGTGTTTCCCTATTTATGAGTTAGTGTGTGTGCCTCTCTGCGTTGCTCGTCTTCATGTGCTTGTCCTTGTTTCCATATCACACGTGCATGTGTCTATACGCGTGTAGTAGGGATTTTTGTGTGACCTTATGTGTGTTTGCTCATGGATGTGTTGGTGCCTGTACCTCTCGGCCGGTGCGTGCGCCTGGGTGCGTGCGCCGGCTCCTCAATGCCCGTGTAAGGTCGCGCCTCTCTGTGTTTGTGCGTTTGCTTGCCTGCATGTGGCTTGCTCCCACGTTCGTGCGTGACCGTCTTTCCCACGTATATGTGCGTGCATGTGTTGGGCCAGCGGTCACGCGCGCGCCCTCCCGGCGGCAGCTGGGATAGACCCGCAGTTCCGCGTGGCACTGGAGACGGGACGAGGCTTGCAAGGCACTGGCGTATCTCACGCTGTCACCGCTTCCCGTGACTCTGCAAAGCCCAGCGGCACAGTGTGGCTTTACCCGGCGCGTGCATGGCTCACAGGTGCCAGTGCACGCATACCACGCAAGAGGGTTGGGAGAGCCTGGCGAGTGGTCATGAGACGCCTTACAATAGCGGTACCGACATTTTATAATCACATTCATATGATCTCTACTAGATGGTCATTAAATCACTAAAATGTGCCAACAGTCTACTGTGTTTACAAGCTGACTTTTTGCACCTGTGAATGAGCACTAAGCGCTTTACATTTTATTTTTTATTTTTGGTACACAACTCCCCATACATTTTGGATCCGATTGGACACTGGTTACAACATTTCTGTGAATATGTATAGGTAACTTGGCACCTTTGTAAATGTAATATTGGAATATTAATTGGGATTATAAAATAGTGTAATAGAAATAATTATATTTAATGTAATGGTTGTTTTTTTTGTACATTTGTGCTATGTGTAAGGTTAACCTTGATTATCAAATTCACAACAAATAAATAAGGGCTATCCAAATTACTGCAGTGCTGCTAATGTTACAAATATACAATTCTCTATTGCTGTAATGCAAGTAAACATAATTCAGTGCTTCGTTTCTGTATTTTTTTAAACCACTGCCACCCAAATTCGTAGAAGCTCCGGGTTACATTCTGAGAGCCTGCATGTAGTTGTCTGAATGCCTGGGAGGTATGGCCGTTTATCAGTGAGTTAGGCACATTGACATCGAAATAGAAAAGGTACACAAGGCCAACACATCCAATATTGGCAGATGTGCTGTGCCAGTTATTGCACTTTAAATCACAGGTGTTCAAAATCGCCAGCCCGCTATACACAATGATGGTTTTACAGAATGAGAATCTGTGTTGTTGTGTTTCCTGGGATTTTTTAAAGGCCATCTCTGTCATTTACATCCACTCGAGGCCCTAAGGGTATTCTCTTGTGGCCAGTGTGGTGGTTAGCAGGGGTATGTGGTCTTGGTATTAGTGAATGCTATGTAGGTAAAGCGGCAGGGCCTGGTCTGGAAGGTTGGGTGCTTCCAGGCCCCTCCCCTTCTCTACATGTGTCCTATTGTCAGGTCAGGGATTTCTGGTCCTCACCATCTCCTGCTAGCTGAGGGCTAGAACAGTATGTCAGTGTCTTGGGGGGTGAGTGATCCTGGTAGGTGGGAGCGCGGCTGGGTATCTCTGGGCCGACCCCCAATTACCATCTATGTCTGTTTGTCAGGCAGGGGGATCAGCCTATCCACCCCCCCCCCCTCACCCTGCCGGCAGGAACATGGAGGGGAGTGTGAGGGATTTTTAATGCTCAGAGGTCAGAGCTGGTGGCTTTGCATGTCTATAGGCCCTGCCACCCATTTCCTGCCAGTCCTGTGGAGGGCAGGTCAGTGCATAATTGCTACTGATGAACATGGGTAAGGGCAAATATGTCTGTTTGCCCTCTGTGTGGTTCTGTCTGTAGGAGTGCATTGGTGTGTGTGGGTGAGGGGCATTTCAGGGGCCACTTTAGGAATTCCATGCCTCTAGCTATTGAATTTAGTTGGTAAGCGGAGATACATGTATGCGGTTCGTGTTACCACTCGCTACCTGCAGGTCTCCTACCTTCTTTGATCGCTGGACGTGTCAATGTGAGGGTCGGTGGGATTGGTGAGGGGGGTGAGGTGGAACATGTTCAAATATACAATTCTCTATTGCTGTAATGCAAGTAAACATAATTCAGTGCTTCGTTTCTTTATTTTTTTAAACCACAAACAGAGAGATGAGTCGATTTGTGATTGTGGCTAGTTTGGGGGTGTAATGATGGGTGCAGTGGACCTGATGAGATATCTCCCTGACTTCACTAACCAAGTCAAGGGTTTTTTGAGGGCCTCCTTCATTTTTTGCCAAGTCTGGATTTTGATAAATGTTTTATTTGACCAGTCATGTATTGGTCAGTCTAGATGGCTGTTAGTGTTGTGCACACACTGGTTCCCTTTCTGTGAAAAGAAATAGAATTATTTCAGGTATTTTTTCTGGTTGCTTGAGTGGACCAATAGGAAGAATTTCCAACCAATATCATCTTGGAAGAGAGAGGACACGGGTCAGTCCAGGCAGGTCAAACTTGAAAAACTCCAGACGCATTAGCAGTAGTATATTAGTTTGTGATTTATATAGCACCTTTATTTCATTAGTGGCCTGAACGCGCTTGCGGAGTAGTGCCCTCGGGGGACCGAAGTCCAAAGTATGGGAAAATTGTCAGAAAGATTAGAATGCGTGTGTGCATTTTGCCAACATATGGAGTTGGGTGGGCGGGCCGAGCCCCAGAATGACAAAGCCATGCTCCACGAATGTGCATTGCTCATTTTATCCCCCTGGAGACTTTCCAATTATTTGACGAATCTCCACTCAGGTGAACATAAGTTGAGTTGACATGTGCTGCATTGAATGACTAGAGACCACCCAGTGTCCTCCAGCACAAGGCATTGCGTCTATGTAGAGTCATGCAGTTGAGTGGCGTGTGTAGAGATGTAGGAAGGATGAGTTGCAGAAGAAAACTTGAAGATCCTAAGATGATTTAGCCGGAATGATATCTGTTAAGAGCAATTCATTGTGCAGACCCCCTATTCATGTTGTTAGATTGCATATAGAAGGTTTATGTAAATCATCGAAATGAATCATCACGGGGCATTTTATTAGAAAATATTTTTTAGCCCCATAATCTTTATTTAGTGTTTGAAATAGTCCTTTACTGGCGAAATGTGAGAGTGAAGCACAGCTTTTTACTTTACTTACAGAAAGGGCAAGCATATTCTAAAGAGCTTGCACAGGTGTTCTGCTAAACTGAAATGCACGTTGGCTTAAGCATAAGGTACAGGCTCTGATGAACGGCATGAAGAGAAAGCGTGTTTTTTCTCACAGGTCATCAGTACACACTGGCCTATGCTATTCTCCTCAATGACCCACGCTTTCGCTCTGCTTCCCTCATGGAGAAGGAGCTGTGGAAGGTTCTAGCTCCTCCTCGGGAGGTTACATACTTAGGAGAACACAAGCAGCACATATGACTGAGGGATGAGTGTGTGCATTTGTCTTCTCTTGACTCTTGCCGTCATGAGCGGACTCAATGGAATCGCTCACCTCTGGTTATTAAGGAGGTCACTCGTGAATGTGTGCCTCTGTACCTTGAGTGCGCATGGACGAGTAATTCTCGGCTCCATCAGTGCCTGTAGCTGTGAGAGCCTGTTACCTCAAAGGCTCAAGCTTGCCTTTCATGTAAGGGCAGCAATCATTGTGTCCTTTGGGCAGAGGCATTGCTAGGCAGGGCTTTTAGTTGTACCACAGGATAGAAGCTCGGAGGCTACAACCAAAAGGCTAGCTAGCCCCGAGTCCTGACAATCCCGACATTAACGAAGCCCCAGCTCGGTTCCATACCTAGCAACACCCCTGTCTTTGGCTACCCTTGGAGGGTCGCAAGATAGATGCGTGATGGTTGAGGACTGTAGGTGAGTGATGGTTACTCCATCGCCAAGCATCAACTAATACAGGACACCTAAGAATGCAAAAGATATGCCCAGGAGAAGATGTGGAGGCTTAGACCAAGTCATGCTGGATTAACCAATCCAAAGAGAATGGCTCTCAAACACCACCGTTTATGATGAGTGGTTTCCATGGTTTTACCTTAGGGCTCATAACATGAGACCGTCCCTGAAATTCATTATTCCCCAAGCTTATTTCCTGATCCACCCAGAGAGCTGAAAGTAAGGTAAACATGTTAGTATAAAACAATCCATTGAAAAAAAACGAATTGAAATATATATGGGGGTCGGGTAAAGGATGAAAAAGGGTGGGAGAGGGTCATGGTGGAATTGATAACATAGGGACATGGGAGGTTTGTGGGGACCCCCCAAATAAAATAAAAAAAATAGCAATTCGTTTTTTTTGGGTAAAACATGAATTGAAAAAAAGCCAAGCCATAAAAATTGGCTAAGGGCTCACCACTTAGTAATGGTACAGAATGATGGGGGAATGATGTTGAGGACGTTTGTAGCCGGAGACACCTGTAATTTCTGGACACTAATAAATGATATAAGTATTCCACAGCTTGAGTTACAGAGCAACTCAGTGTCCAAAGACCTCTGGAGATCCCCTTTTGAGAACCATTCATTCATTTCATTTATTTATATTTTTTAGTTCATAGAACTGTTCACGTGCATTTTTAAATACATACATATACCCATTCTAAAAATGCATTCACATGTTCTTAAAATAGATTCCTTTTTCCAGATCTATAGTTTTTCTAAAAACAAAGCAAGCCAAGCTGCATTGCTAACATTTTCAAGTACAGATAATTCCATAAAAACATACATTCTAAATTTCATTCGAAAACCTTAAAATTCATTAAAAAATCTTAACATTTCATTCAAAAAGTTCTAAATCAGGTCATAATATTTGTGCATTTGAATCAAACAGAGCTAACACACAGAGGTACATACACATTGACATATAAAACTCACTACCCTAAGATCTCCAGAATAATTCCAAAACTTAAATATCGAGTAACTTCATCGGTTAAGTGCTCACTGGTAGACCAATTCAGTATGTATTTCCCCACAGGATTGCTGTTTGTATTCCTTCGTAATATATGTTCTAATGATAAGCCATATTTGATACAAAGCAACATGTACTGAAGTGGAGTTTGTGTTGAAGCAGTAGGTCCAAAATTGCTGGTCTAATATTGCCTCCTAATGATGTACCAGTTGTCCTAAGTATATCATGTATACTGAGCCCAATTTTCAGACATTCCGTGAAGATATGCCTCACTGTTTCCTTATTCCCAGGGATCATACTAATTCTACAGTATATGCGGTTCACATGCATTTTTAAACACCCGCCCAAAGAGGCAAGCACCAGGAGTTGGTTAATCCATGTTAAGAGTCTAAGTCTTCTCACCTCATGACAAATCAGAAGATAAGGTTGTGGTCTCATCTATTTATGCATTATTAGTGACCCCTGAGCGTAACCATGGAGTGTTTCTAGGTGAGCAGAATTAACCAACTAATCCCACTGTGCTATCTTCCTCGCAAACACTTTCTTTAATGTCCCATATTTGGCCTTGCGATAGAAATCTGGATACCAGTTTATACAAAAAAACATGTTTTTATCAGCTGCAGATATTTATCCACATTACTTGTCTCCACAGGACTGTAAGAGATTTCACAAGCCAATCATTAGTCCGTACTAATGGTTTGCGTTCAGAGGAACAACTCCCCTCTGTGTTTTAATATCATTGCCTCTAGAGATAGGAGACCCAGTTCTAGCCGTAGATAATCCATAGGGGTACACTGTGGCAGATTCAAAATGTTACGCCAAAATAACCCTACAATGTGATTTAGCCATTCTAGGTTATTCATCTGTAAAACCTCTAATCCATATAGTATAGAGGGGCAGAACCATTGCTTGTATAATAACAAAATCCCACTCATCGAGAAACCAGCCCTACCTCTTGCAAAACGGCAAATCAAAAAATTGAAGTGCCTTGCCTTTGTGGTTTTAGATTTTATTATGTCTTCATAGCTCACACTATGCATTAGGTCAAGGCCAAGATATTTATATACAGACGTATACCGAATTTGTCCTATTTGTGTTTCGATGGACATCTTGTTTATTTTTTGTGAGATACCAACAACACCTTGATTTTCTCTAGGTTTATGGTGAACTCGTTTTCGTTGGCGTATCTAATCAAGTCACCTAATAGACCCTTAATTCCGGCTACCATCTGACTAAGTAGCACAAGGTCATCTGCAAACAAAATTGCAGTAATCCGATCTTGACCAATTTTAGATGACCATTTCACTACCTCCTGTAAACGGCGGATCTAATTGGCTAAATATAAATTAAAGAGGAGCAGGGCCATCATACAACCGTGTTTGACTCCTCTGTTAATACTAAATTCACCTGCTAGGTGGTTTCCATATCCCAATCTTATCCTAGCAGTGGTGTTCTCATGTCTCATGTGAGGACTTAATTATCTGTAAGAGCCACACAGGGCAGCCCCAAATGGACAATTTTTCGCAGAGTTGCTCCCTATTAACCAGGCCAAATTCAGATTTGAAATCCACAAAGGCAATATACAGAGAAGGGCTCAATTTACTTCTTGCATTATTAATCATTCTATCCAGAACTCTCAAGTTTAGATTCATACTGGCACCTGTTCGGAAATTAGTTTTTAAAGGATGTAACAACTCTTTTCATCCACCCTTGATTGCAAGTGTTTTAAAAAACATGTTGCAAATTCCCTGTGGTGTCTAATAAGGATATCAGGTGGTAGTTTTCAGGTGCCAGCTGGTCTCCAACCTTATAAACAGGGAACTTTATGGATCAGGTCCAGGATTGTGGGATCTCCCTCTGCTGGCAGAGTTTGAAGAACAGATTACATATCAGCACTGGCCACTTTCCTGGATCTGCTTTCAATACTGTCATGGCCAACTCATTTGGCACAAGGGCCCTGGAATGTTTTGCCTTTCCAATGATATCAATTATGCTGTCCCGATTAGAATGCAGTGGCCATGAGTGGTCGTCTCCACTTGTTTCTTTCACACTCTTTCGACTTCTAAACATCTTTTATTCAACAATGTCTGAAGAACTGTGGAGATCCCATTTTCAAGAGCTATATAAGCCTTCTGAATTCATGGTGGCGGTGAATATTGAATACCTGAGTTGGAAACTGTCCTTTGATGTTTCCAACATGGACTATCACTTAAAGAGGGCCTCTAGCTCCCTCTCCGCAGGTCCTAACGGACCCAGTAACTCGGTATTAAAAGTGATAGAGTCCTATGGGTAATATCATATTTTTACTGCTTAAGGAGATTTAAAGCTTTAAACGGACACCTCCATACTGCAAAATATCTAATGTGGTACCCATCTATTAGAAGGGCAATCAGACAAAATCTGTAAATTACAGGTGGGTTACATTTCTTGATGCAGCTTATAAGGTTTTTACTGGTTTAATCCTCTCGGAACTTGAAGCCTGGGCTATAACTACAGGGCAATTGCGGATATATCAAAAAGGCTTTCTTCAGGGAATGATTACAGTGCTCAATGGTTTATTATTTAGCTGTCTTGGGAAGATGAGGCACAGCCTTTGTATGTTGCCTTGATAGATTTCTTCCAGGCATTTGATACAGCAAATCACAGATTGCTTTGGTGGAAGTTGAAATCATGGGGAATACCAATGATGCTGTTAGTATTGATAAAGCATTGTCATGAAAATATGACTGTGCAGATTAGGTTTTAACAGACACGGTTGCCTTCCCATACCAATACACACATATAGAGGGCTTTGTCAGCGTTGCCTTCTGGCTCCGTGTCTGTTCAACCTATATCTTTCAGATATTGGTGATCATTAATAGAAGGCTGCCTTTGTTGGTCCTAAAATTGGTTTTCTAAATGTACCATGAATTGCTCAGGCGGATGATGTAGTCCTAGTGGATTCTACTCCACTGGGGCGGCAGCGTCTATTGAACACTATAGAGGAATAGGCATCAGCAAATTAGCTTTTTTAAATTCTAAGAAGTTGAATATTATCAGTTTTTTAAAAAATGGAATAAACCCGATAGGTTTACTTGGACCGCTGGGCAAATGGACCTAATGCTGGTTAAACAAGTTATATATATTGGATTTGAATTTTGGGCTACACCGAACAAGACTCAAATAGTGGATAGGCTGAAGAGTAAAATTGATCAATTTGCCTTCCAAATGAGGAAAATGAACCAAAAATATTGTGGATTCTCTATAAAACCACCAATTCAATTCTATAACGCAAAGGTGGTGCCCTCTATCTTATATGGGATGGACATCGAGCCCCAGGTTTTTGAGCTTGATTGGTCTGTCAATGAGGGTCGCTTGTGGAAAAAGATTTGTAATCTTCCACCAGGTCTACCAATTGCATCCTTTAGGATTCTGCTGGGGCTGGTTTCTTTAAAGGGATGGTATTGTTGAAAAGTCTTAACATTATATGGTGAAATGAATTCCTCGGTATAAGGGTCTTTTTTACTAGGAATTGGTGAGATACTGAGCACAAGACAATCATCTGTGACAGTACAGCTACAATGCCTTTCAACTTAATTATTAGCAACTGTGGTCAGTTGGTTGAAGTATTAATTTCCCTTCACACTAAAGTCAATAAAACATTGTTTATGTGGCATTGGATCAGAACTATTGACCAAATGTGAAGCTATGCTATGTATTGTTCTTTGACCACTATAGTTAAGCTATTGAAAATCTTCCCTAGGTACGCAAGTAAACTCCCTAATCCCTACTGGCCTTACACTTTTTTAAGGGTTCGTCTGAACTTGCTGCACGCTAATGAGATCCTTGCAACACGCTCTAAAGAGAGAGTGATAACAAAGCTTTGTAACTTCTTTTCGGGTTGCAATGAGGTTCAAACTTTAAGACAACTTATCTTTCATTGTTTTCCTTTTCAATAGTCTAGAGTGCAATTTCTGGGCAGGTTTGTTGATCGGGTGGAACGGCCAAATTCAGACAAATTTTGTAATAGATTGAATTCTGCCAATGAAACCATGTAACATATTAGGTTCTAACATTTTTAAGCAGATTGGCATTGCTAAAAAAAAAACTTAGTCTAATTCCACTCTGCTGCTTTCAATGATGTTGGTCACTTTTTCTGGTCTGATCTTTCTAAGAATTTTTAAAATGCGTTCCATGAGTATGGTAGATTGTTACCTTTTAGGAAAGCTGAATTTTTGGATACATTATGCAACAATATATTAATTTTAGATTGATTATATATACAATACATTAATTATGCTTTATGATTGATTTTTATGATGTATCATGTTTTTTATGTGAAAGGTTAATTTATTTAACCCTATCACATTAAATAAATACATAAATAAGGGCTGCCTTTGGTCAGCAAATGCACATTTAAAGTGTCACAGCCTATCAGCCCTTCTTTTATTTTCATACTCTGACAACATCCTAAAGAAATGGAGGCAGTAGGTTAATAACTCAAGATTATCATGGGACAGGCAGCCAGTAGGGGAGCTGAACCCATAAATGAACAACATAAGAAAAGCTATTAAGCACAGCGGACCTTGGTCGTTTATTTATAGAATTAAGGTGATTTACACACTGATCGAAAACTGTATACACTGAGTGAGAAACGGATGCATTTACAGAGCGCGCAACATTCAGAATCTGAACCAAAGGGAGCTCTATTTACAGTTGCTGTGGCAGAATTTCTACATGTTTTCCGAGGCCTGCATTAGGACCATTCTGTGTGGCCATGTCTAATCAGTCGTACACGTTTCACACAGCCCATGTTGCAACCCTGAAACACGTGTATGGGGTTGCTGTTGGTACTGTTGCTCAGAGGGGAATTGCCATAGCATTTCGGTGCTGGACTGCCCATATGGGCGGGACAAAGATAGATATGAAAATTGATATTTCCCTTCTGTGAACGGTACAGTGAGCTAAAGTGTGGCTGCAGACTCTTGAGTGGGTACCCTCCCAAAGAACAGGTCATTTAGCCATGCTTGTTCTCAAAGAGGCGGGCCTATGGACTCTTTTTTGATTTTTTATGTTGCAACCATGGGCTGGCAGATTTCTCCGTACAGCCCATCAACACAACGCCACGTATCGGTGCTGTACTTCTGTTTTCTGTATCATGGCCTTATATGGTATATGCTATTTTCCATAGAAGTGAAATGATAGCCGAACCCTACTTTACGAAATGGGTACAAAGAAACCGCAAGGCTTACTGACGTCCTGACTCCAGCTGGTGCCAGAATTTGTTACCATTTTGCAAACTTGTCCAGGTATCTCCCACCTGGAGTAGGGTCAATGTGTTCTTATATTAGTGATCTGTGTATATAAGATGGTCTCCATGTACAAATCGTCAGCGATACTTCTGGCAACTCTGTGCAACTTGTTGTGAACGCTCTCTCCCCAAATCTCAGCTGCCATTTGTGAACCTGTTTATTTTCTGCATAACAAGATCGTGTTTCTTTCTATCAGTCCTGGCTCATCGTGTATTGTGCCTTTCATGCAATTATTTTATTCTTTATGACCACAACACAGTATTTGGACAAGACCACCTTATACAATCCCGAGTTACCGAAAATACCTGTTTGCAGGGTGTCACGATGTATTGTTTGGGGCAGAGGACCGCGCCTAAGCCACCTGTCCCCCCTTTAGGACCTGCCCAGTTCACGTTGGCCACGGGCTCATTCCAGAGCCCACCCTCAGATTTTGCACCCAATGTAAAGAACTGATAATTCCTGTAAGTGGATAGCCCTGGCTTAAGCCAGGCCCATCACCACAAAACATCTAAACCAGAGTGCTACTGGGAATGAATGCCGGCAAAGCACACCACACTGCTAGGACCACACAAATTGAAGTGCACCCTCCCTTGAGTATGTCCTCAGGACCACCTAGCCATCCCACCCATAAAACAGAGAAATTAAGGGCTTCTTGTGCTCCGAGGGGGTGGCCCATACTTTGGGGTGCACTTCTGCTTGCTCTTTTTTAGAGCAGCTATCTGGGTTTTTCCTTTTTTGGCATTGCTGCGTGCTGCAAGCACTATTACAACCATTTGTGTTGCTTTCTTTCAGATACTGCCCTGTTAGCCTCAAGGACAGTTGTGAGTTGTCTAGGAAGTCACTGTGGAAGGGAGGGCGTGTGTACACCACTTCTCTCACTGAGAAGAACGTGGTCACATCATTGCACAGCTCACGTGGATTACTGGCTCGCGGAACGGGGTGTGAGAACGAGTGTATTTTTAAACACCGTCTTTTTTACCTTTTTTTTAAAACACCTAAATACAGGTTAGGATCACAAGGTGCATTTGCAGCATCAGGTGCATATAAAATGCTGCATAAGGTAAACAAAGGTTTGCAGAAAGTGCTGCATGGACAAAATGTTATGTTATGTGGTATTCGTACAATGCCTGCCTCGAAGCGCTGTGGTTTCACTGGCCCTTGGGCAGACCGTAATCTGAAACCATGTGACACATCTTGAGAATCGGATTGCTTGCAAGTGTCAGGTATAGCTTTCTCAGTCGTGTACATAATAGTTATTCTTTATTTTATTTATTTTATTGTTTAAAGCGCGACCTAGCGCAAGAGCAGCGGAGGACTGCACTGAGTGTGGGTAACCAGCATTTGGGCTGGCATCGTTTAATAGTAGCGTAGGTATGTGCATCCATTGGAATTCGTCCTCGGTCAGGTGTTGTTGAAAGATCCATGTTTTGAGAAAATTGAGAAATTGGAGAATTGTGGGGGCATTCCGAGCCACACCAGGATTGAGTTCCAGAGGGTGGGTGCATGACAAGAGAAAGATTGTTTGCGGGTCCTCTCTTTGCGGAAGAGTAGTGATTCAAGGCAGTTGGTCGATTTGCTGTGCAAGGAGGTTGTGCCACCAGATATGTGGTGTTTAGCCACCAAGTACGCTGAGGCGCTACTCTTGACTGCTTTGTAGATGATACATGCAGTCTTGAACAGTATCCTGGCCTGGAGTGGAAGCCAATGTAGTTCACGTAGGATGGGGGTAATTCAGTCAAATGTCCATGCTCCCATAATAAGACGTGCTGTAGCGTGGTGGACTGCTTTTAGGGCAGCCAAGTGAGCAGCTGGGTGCCCTGTCAGGAGAGCATTTCCCCCATAGAAGTGTGAAACCACAAGGGCCTGCACTACGGTCCGGAAGTCCTGCAGCTACATAAAGGGTTTGATTTTTCACACTGGGAACACTTGTTTCTAGTCTTTTTAATTTCAGAAACAACAAACATGCTGTTTCTCAACAATAACTATTAGCAATGTCTTGTTTTATCAGGATTTAAATTACCATAATCATTGAGCACACATGCACCCTTATCCAGCACAATGAGAAACTAATATATGGACTTGTGATGGTGTAGTTAATGATTACAAAGTTGTCAGCTCACTAATGAATGACTAGCCAGAACAGGCTAATAGCCAAGCTGATTAGGACAATGTAGACCAAGAGATGTAACAAGGACCCTTAAAAACACTGGCCGTTTCACTGGGGGGGGTGCGGTTGACAACTGAAATATTTAATCTGATTGACATTTCACAGATACTTTTGATTGATTTTGCACAATAAATTAAGCCTAGTTTAAGCCCATGTATAAAGCAAGGCGTGCTGTTGGAGTAACTGCCTGTGAAGTCATGCTGCCTCATTATGAATTTGGTGGTATCAGCAATGTTATACGTTACCACGTTTTGGCAACTGATACTTCTAGTGTAAAATGTACGCATACTTATACATTCTTGTTATTCCACATTCTATTCTCCGGTGGGATTTGGTGGTAATTCCGCCGGTGATAATTCCCCCTTTTTTGGGAGGAAATACCTCCAGCTTTATCCTGGTGGTATTTTATCAAAATATTGTCACTACTGTTAACCTGGTGGAGCGGTGGAAAAGGCATTCATTGTGTGACTGCAATTCTTACCCATTCATGCCTTGCTCATAATGAGGCATGCTGTCTGATGTCTTTCCATTGCACTGCTCTGATAGTGAGATGTCAGCACCATGAACTGAGCAAATCTGCCTACCACGGTGGCATGTTGGTCAGATAGCACAGCGAGAAGAGCACTTGCTTTGACATCCGTGCCAACGCAGGTTCAAATCCTGGCAGGGCCAAACTCAGGCGTTCATCCTTCTGAGATCATAAAAGCGCTGCGGGTTTGTAGTGCTATATAAATGCAGAGTATTATTATTATGTAATGGACGGCTCCCATTAAGTGACACTTGGAGCCACCGATAATACAGATCGGGCCTCTGTTACAACCTGCATATTAAATATGCAAATTGAACAAGTCACATGGATTGTCTGCCTTTTGGCTTTTTAAATGATGGTACTCAACTTGCCACATATCTGCAGCTGGTGGCGCTCTCCTCGGCTATGTTTCCCTCAAGTCCTCATCAATGCCTGTGTAACCCTACCTGTAACAGCGCCTTGATACCCTTGGGCTTAGTGTGCTTCATAAATGTAACAGTAAATAAATAAATAGTGGTGTAGAAAATATAATTCCTAATTGAAGCACAGGAGGTTGTGGAGTTAAAAGGGGAGCCCTTGGCTTCTCTGACTGATGGCATTGAACTTTAACATTCGTCTCTTGCTTCAGTCTAACGGGTTCTGTGGGGCCTGCCTGATGCAGGGCATTCATTTTATGTGTACCCATTGTGTATGAGCCCCCTCTTTTGCCCTTTTCAATGATTACACATCAGTCCATAATAAGCGCAGCCTGTCTGTGGGTGGAAGTACGTCCAGTAGCTTGTTGGCTGTCACTGCCCCTGATTACACAGGTCACTCGGATTGCATGGGACAACAAAACAGGGTCACAGGAATCAGAAAAGCTGCAACACCGGACAGTGGCTTCCTGTTGAGGGACTGTCGCGTGCGACCCCTTCCCCTAGGTACTGCTGTGACAAGCACGGAGAACGAGGCACATCTAAGGTAGGTGGGGGCGGAAAGGGGAGCAAGGTAGAAAAACTACGCAGTTTGTAATCTGTATTTAAGGAAGGAGTTTGTTGGGGGTGATATTGGGGACCAAGGGGTCGATGAACATTTGTGTATTGAGAGCGTTTTATAATGGCACAATCTCATTGAAAAAAACGCTCTGGGAATAATCTCACTGTATGGAAACACATGAATGCTCCAGGGCTTTTAAGGATTAGATACCCTTCTTCCCTTTCCCCTCCACTCACCTCTGCCCCGGCTTCCATATTGAGGCGCCACGAAGCGGATGTGTTCGTAGTTGGTGTTTTAAAAATCAGAAATAAACAAAATAAACAAATATACACTTCTTTTTGCTTGCCACTGAGCTTCTTGTAGTACACACAGGGAGAAAGAACTACCGTTTATGGCGCACATGTGCAATGAGCTGTTCTGGTACTTTTAGACCCAAGACTGATATGGTTCTAGTGGGGGATTTATTCCAAAACAATAGATTATTACATAATGGCAGCAGAAATAAGGCCCGGGAAACACCGTTTAAGGAGAAACAGCAGGCACGTTGGTACTTTTGTTTTCGACAAAGGCAGATTACAACCCCCCCCCCCCATCTGTTGCGGGAACATTGAGCCTACGAATGCACACAAGAAAGAGGCTTCAGGTCACATGGTTCCCTTGCTGAACGACTGCATGTTTATTGCAGCTGATGCCTCACCATGCGGTCATGTTCGCCTCATAGTCTTTAGGGTATCTTCTGTCAGACAGCAGACCCCTCTATCCTTTTATGCATGTGTCTTTTCGCCTTCAGGAAGCAAAGGTTTCCTCTGTGTCTCGCAGGTGCGACTTGTTAGGGCTGCCGAGGGCAATGGTGGAGCGTTGTTTATGTTTATGAACTGCCAGCGGGGTCTGAACAACGTGCATCAATGGAAGTCAGGTGAGATGCTGAGGGTGCACTTTTAAAAAGAAACAAAATGGACATTTTGAGTGTAGTGGAGCTGGAGTTTGCTTTGCATGTTGCAGCTGGGCTTTTTTTATGTAGCACCTGGTGCAGATGGAGTTCATTTACCAGCGTCAGAGGCAGATTTCTTGGTGAATCGAGTCTTTGCTATATACCTCGAGTGTGGTGCTGCAGGAGTATGTTTACAATTGAAGACTGCGCAGTTGGACTGTGCGTTAAATTGATTTTGGTCCTGACAAATGTGTTGTGCATTCATTGTCTATTAATTGCAATTGATTCATTGTTGTGCATCTGAACTTGGCTTTGAAAATAATTGGTTTTAAATGGATCTTGTTTTACAACTGTGGCTCTGCAGTCGTTTTATGTTCAAAATCGACTCTCGTGCAGCTGGCCTTTGTTTACAATGAGTGAGTTACATCTGACCATTCATTGATGTGGCTGCAGCTGGCCTTTGTTTACATCGAGTGAGGTACATCTGACCATTCATTGGTGTGGCTGCAGCTGGCCTTCGTTTACATCGAGAGAGGTACATCTGACCATTCATTGGTGTGGGTGCAGCTGGCCTTCGTTTACATCGAGTGAGGTACATCTGACCATTCATTGGTGTGGCTGCAGCTGGCCTCTGTTTACATCGAGTGAGGTACATCTGACCATTCATTGGTGTGGGTGCAGCTGGCCTCTGTTTACATCGAGTGAGGTACATCTGACCATTCTTTGGTGTGGGTGCAGCTGGCCTTTGTTTACATCGAGTGAGGTGCATCTGACCATTCATTGGTTTTATTGCAGCTGGACTTTGTCTACATTGAGTGAGGTTCATCATGATAGTAATTGATTTTGGTGCATTGATACTTTCTTTTGCATTGTGTATGGTATAACTGGGTTAAAACGGGTGTTCCTCAGATGGACCCCTCTGGTGGTTTGATTGAGACAGCAGCAAGAGCCACTCAAAGCTAACACACTTTAATTTTGGAGGCCGGGGCTCGAGTGGCTAGCGTCGGGATCGATGATGGAGGAAAGAGGGGTGATGAGAATTGTGGTGTATTGGTGGGATGGGCTGTGGGGAAGACAAAAGATGGTATAACGTCCCTGAATAGATCACGTATCCTGGGTGACTTTAGAATGGTCCCCAAGCTTAGATCTACCTTTACAGAAGATATAGGGCCTCATTACGACTCTGGCGGTCCCGTAATGAACAGTGCTGGTACGGGACCGGCACCATTCATTGTAGGATGCCTGATTACGAGGTCCCCTAGCGGGACCTGGAACAGACGTCTGGTAAAACCAGATGTCCTTTCCGGGTCCCGCGAGGGCACCAAGGAGCTAATAACGGGCTTGTTATTAACAGGCCCGTTATTAGATCCATCCCCATTCCCATTTAGCCCTATGGGGGCTCAATGGGAATGGGGATTGGTTTTGTGCATGAGGAATTACCGGATCCTCCAAGGTTGGAATGACCCGGTAATTCCTCTTTCACAGAACCCGGTATGGAGGCCCAAAGATTGGATTACTCTGCCACTAGTTAACAATTTGAGAATGGTGAGTTGATTTCACTCATCAATTGTGTCTAATAGGGTATTGGAACAGAGAGCCAACCTTATGTCTCTTGGCTATGATCTCTATCCTTTAAAAGCGTGGGAAGAGGTTAAGACCTGTTTTGGATTATATCCCACCTAATCCAGATGTTGGACATGGCTCTGGGACTAGGGTCTCGCTGGGACTATTGGGGGTGTTGAATCAGAGGCTATCCTTTCCAAGTTCTTACAAATGGCTGACGATTGGTCTTTGGTGGGGCCGGCCCTTAAAACCTTTGATTTACTTAGACAAGGCTTGGGACATCCCAAGCAAAATTGGAGTCCGTATCATAACCTGTAATGTCTGCGGCTTAAAGAACCTGCGCAAATTTTGGCTGAACATCCAGTCACTTGAGAGGCTGAAAATTGTACTGTTGCAGGAAACCATGTCCATTACCCATTTGACTTGGATGGTTATCAGACCTTTACTAGACCTGCTGTCTGCTCCTGGTCTGGGACATCCCAGGGGAGGGTTAGCAGTAGCTGTTGACCTTAACCTAAAAACTGTGGCCTGAGCTTTTCTTTGAATCTGAGTGGCTGCTTGCTCTCAAATTAATGGACACTGTATCTTGGGGGGGGGGATACCTTGTGGTGAATTTATACTAGAATCCTGCCAGGTTGACTCTTGAGGATATACTTAAAAGTCTTAGCCTACTACTCGAGGACTGGTATGCTAAGGAGAGTGGGGCCTATATTATCCTAGCTTGGGATTTCAAATGTAACTGTGCAAGAAAGCTGCGCAGACCCACATAAATCTATATAAATCACTGTCTATTGAGTCCTACGTACGAGGCAACCGGTCTATGTTGGACAGTTTATGTGTGGGTAAGGCGGTACATCTCTGGGCAAACCTCAAATCTGCTAGTGAGGAGCGAACTTTAGCTACGGATTCTGTCATTTCTGATGCCACCTGGGTGGCCTTCTATGAGACTAAATACTCGCTTTGGGCAGACATGATTTATTGTGGGAACCCAATCTGGCACCAGTGGAGCGAGGGGAATGCCATTGGGAATTATCAGATATTGTCTGGGCAATTGACAGCCTTAAACCTTCAAGGGTCCCTGGTCCAGATGGTATCCCTCCTTTAGTTCTGAAGAGCTCTCCTTATCTATGGGCTGCCCTTTTAAAGCCCCTCTTTAATGCGATATTCACTCACCATCTTATCCCGCCTTCTTGGGTCCAGTCAATCATTATCCCGATCTATAAGAAGGGTGACCGTGCTGACCCTGCCAATTATATACCTATTGCCCTGATTGATACCACCTGCAAGGTCTTTTCTATTTTACTTCTTAGGGACCTTGATCTCCACATTAGGCAACAGGGTCTTTTTTTCCCAATTCCAGGTTGGGTTTAGGAAAAATATGGGCACTCTTCTCATGCTACCATCCTTGCCCATCTTCTTTCCAATATACAAACTAAAGATGTGGGAGGTGATTTATATCGCCTCCCTCGATTTATCAAGCACCTTTGATTGTGTGGTGAGAGCCAACCCATGGAACAAACTTCTCAACTGGGATGTACCTAAAAGGTTGGTCCAGCTTTTGGCGTTGCTCCACACTGGCGCTTCTCTGAGGGTGCGTCTCATGCATGTGGGTGCTCTGTTGTCACGCATTCAGACTTGGGTGGGCTAGAAGCAAGGGTTTACTGTTGCCCCGTTCTCTATGTTAGGGATTTGGAAGACTTGTGGAAGGGCGAGATGATGTCATCAGCTAGACGGAGTAGTCTCAGAATTGATTGGTTGGCATTTGCGGATGATTTTATCCTTTTTTACCGTACTCCTAGGGGTCTGAAACATAAACTAAATCTATTTGCTCAGTGTTATATTACCAATAACTTAACCCCGAATGTGGGTAGGTCCAGAATTGTCATCTTTGCCAAAGATTAGATGATAATTAGACACTGCTCCTGGTATCTTGGTGGTGAGCAACTGGAACACGTGGACTCCCTTAAGTATTTGGGATACAATCTGAGCAAACGGTCCACTGGTGTTATTTGGAAAGAAAGCTTACAGGGCAGGCTTGCCACCCCTGACTTCAAAAATGAAATGCCTATACAGAAGGTTGTGTACATTTACTGTTTTGCCAATTAATTGTTTCTATCTCTCTAAAGTGGAACTTGTGCTACTATACGGACTAGATTTCTGTTTGCTGGACATGGGTGAATATCTAATGTTGTGCAGGGTAAACTATGGAAGCAGGTTTTGGGTCTCTCAACTCCTATACCTAATTGCATTATTAGGCATGAACTTTGCCTACTTCGCTTAAGACCTGCTACACTTGGCGCATGCTGGCAACCTATTCCAAGATCCTTTGTCCACAATCTAACAGCCTTTACATGGATCTGTCCTGCATCACTAAAGAAGCTTCATTTAGATCTGTCAATCTCTTTATTAAAAGAATGCAGGGTATTCTAATCCATATTGGTGGAGCGGAAGAGGAATTAGTCCATCAACTGGGTTATGTAAAAGCCAAATTGTATTAACTAGACTGGGTGGAAACAGTCGATGCCATTCATCTTTATTTAACCTATACCGAATATGCAAAGTTTGTGCATCAAATTGAATGCATTCCCCAGTACCTGCAGAGGTTGCACAGCAACAGAGTTCGAGAGGCTTATTTAGGTTTTCGCCTTAACCAGTTCCACTCTAAAGAACGTACCCTACATTGGAAAGGGCAACATGCTCTATTTGAAAGCGTGTACTGCAGATTTTGCGACAGCACGGATGACAAGGAAACCCTCAAACAGTGGGTCACTGTGTGTCCGTACTTTCAGGAAAAAAGTTGGTTTAAACAAAATTCCCCAAGAGAAAATGATTTCTCTATTGATTTTTCTGGTCTCGGTTAATGTGGGGCCAAAATGTATCGCTTATTTGATCTTTGTATCAATTTTTTCTATGTATTTCTGTTCTTATATAGTGAGATTTGTATGTGTTTTATATTGTGAACTCTTCTTTTTATGTTGCTATGTATTTTGGGCTATTTGTTATTTTCTTTGTGTAAGGTTGCTTTGGTAACCAAAATCACAATAAAAAAAATAAATAAAAAATAACTGGGTTAAATTACCAGTGTAGAGATGTGCACAGCTGTGACTGTAACCAAAGAAGGTAGCCAAAAATTCTAACTATTGTTAAATAAGTAAATCCTTAAATCATTCTTCAGGTGCAGATGGGTGGAGTCCCATGACCATACAGGACTCCAAAAAGACAGAAAAAACCAAACCCGTTGTTGCCAACGAGTGAACCCAAGTGCACTCCGGTGGGAGCAATCCCTGGAATAGCTATATTTTGTGTCTCACATACAAGTGTGAAATTAATAGTCTCTCAGTCCATAGGTCATAGACTTGATTCCAAAAAAGTTAAATCTCATCATAACCTTATTACATTGAGAAAAAAAAAAACTGTTTGGTAGTGATGGCCTTTGGGGTTAGCAGGGGTGTCCGCCCGCTTCCGGAAGTTTGGAGGCAGGGGACAGGAAAAAAAGGAAGAAATAAAGGGTACCCTGTGTTGTCAAATCTGACCCGCGTAGAAGGGATGGGACTGACGCTGCAGGGTCAGTAGAAGAGCGGATGTGAAAAGGTTAGTAGGGGGTGGGTGGGTGGAGGGGGGTGCATTGGGGGCTGTGAGAAGTTTGGCTGGATTTGGCCGTGGCAAAATTGTCTTCGCAGCTGAATTCTGCCACGGCCAAATCGTATACATCCAAAGGAACAGCCCCTGTCTGACCTATAAAGAAAGAGTACTTGTCATGAGCAGAGCACAATCAGTGAAGTCCACTACATGATCAGTCATAGCATGGCACCTGAAATGCCCCAACCCTGGCCCATGCTTACCATGGTGAATAAACAGTGCATCCCCGGTGGAAATGCAATTCGACCCTGGCACAGGAGCAGTCCAACCCTGACACAAGAGCAACTCTTAACACTGGTGCATGATCAGCAACCCTGACACTTGCCTAGCCTTTATCACAGGTGCTCCCATCAGACATTAGTAATGCAATGATTTAAACAAATCAGCAGCCTTGGCATATGCAAGAAGCATATGATACATTGACAAGCGCCCTGGTATAAGCGGCATCACCATTGCATATGATGCCAACACCCTAACATGGCATGTAAGCAATTCAGATAGTATTTTATTTTCTGGCACATCAGTACTACTGAGGTATGGGTACTGGAACAGTGACGGCAAGTATGTCCCTTGCAAAGTAGTAACCTGTGTTCTTGCTCATGATTTAGGCGGTATAGTGAAAAAAGAATGGTTGCGCTCAATGTACCAGATAGGCACTACCTTTTTCCTCAGGACAAAAATATTTTTTTGCTGAACATCTAGTGTATATAAGAGGAAACCACATTTGTTTAGAGTTCCTGGGTTCTGTGACATATTTTTAACTACGCGTCTTATTATTTATTAATACACTTTGATGTAGTGCTTAAGAAAAAAGAAGGTATAATAGCACTGCAGGCCAGGTAGTAGAAAACATTGTAATGAATACAGACAAGGCTTTTTAAAAAACATTCTACATTGAAATTGCGAGAAAAAAAAACAACGTGGCACATTAATCAAATTGTGCCTTTTTTGGGTTAAAATGTGTGGACACACCCTGTAGCCCCCCAGCCCCAATATCGCCTCACTTTATGTAATACCCTAACGCCACAACCCTCCTTTTTTTTGATGATTTAAAAGGGACAAAATTCGATAAAGAAATTCTGTATTTTCTGCCACGTTTTTTACCGACCCGTAATTTTGAAGCAATACCTTAAAAAAATGTTGCCGGTTTGATTCAGCTCTCAGAGCATGGAGAAGACCATTTCATGATCTGGACCCATGCACAGGGAAGGTCTTCCCTCAAGTGGATTGTTGTCGAAATCTTGGCATGGTGAATACAAACTGATCGCTAGGACTACCCTGTAGATAAAGAGGTGGCGTTTTATAGAACCATTTATGAGTGACTATCTTAAAGTTTATTCAGGCTGATAAAGGCAGCCAGTGTAGTTTTCAAACAATAGGAGACACCCAAGCACAATAAAGATTTATTTTAATTTTATTTATTGTATAATAGTTCAAAATAAACTGAACTTTAACACTATTTACAATTACTAAAACACAAATCACACAGATTAAGTTGAGTATCTCAAATAATACATTTCCAGCACTTAAAAGAATATGAGTACAACTTAAAATAATAAAACACGTCACATTAAAAGAAAAGCAAAAGGGAAAGAAGAGAAAAATCATTATTCAGTAGTTGTCCAGTAATCCACATGGAGGCCCCTCTGTTAACTTCTTCTCAGGTGAACCACTGACCAAAATTGTTCCGATATGGCTCCTTACTTTGGGGGAACTAAATCAGCAGTAACTTCACAGTCTGCCAGACCCTAAAAAGGGACAAAACTGCTGACATTGATGTACTGTTTACACAGATCACCCAAAACTCTTCACTTTTAATGGTATCTAAGTTATCGAAGTAATTTTGGTGACGAATCATGTGCCATTATTCTGCAAAATCTGCAGCCTGGACATCAGTCTTTTGTTGGCTCCCATATAGATGGCATTGCAGTAGTCTAAACTCGCTCGGTTTGTAGGTGACCATTATTAAGATAAGGTTAAATGTGTTTGCAGCAGGTAGATGATTTTGAAAGATGTATGTGGACAACAACATATCATCAGTTAACATTCTACAGGACAAATCAGCCACACAATCTTAATAAAGAGAGTATAGGAATCCGGCATTTACAACTCTGCACTAAAGGGGCAAATCGTGGAATTATTTGTGTGGAAAATCAGGGATTTGCGTGCCATTCTGCATGCAAAACCCGGTTTGTCGTTTTATGGAATTGACTGTGTGGCACTTTTTCCTGACTTGTGTGGAATTCGTGCAGGCTTGGCACATCTCTGCGAGCGGTCGAGTGCCTTGCGCGAGACACCGCGCAGAGCATGGGTGAGGCCTGCACAGAGGGTGGAGTAGGTGGTGAAACTCAGAAAATGGGGAAGAACAAGGGGAAAAGTGGACATTACGAGGGACAGGCCACAGGCAGTCCATAGCACACTCACAGATGCGCACGACAAAGCATATTCATGATGTAACCCTGCCACCTCCCACCTGCAAAATGCCCACGCAAATCCCTCTATCTCTCCGCCACCCAAACGCAGGAGTAAGTACACTTACGCATAGGAATCGCAGAGGGGTGGGTTTGCATATTGGATTTAGGGGTGTGTGTATGCAGCCAGGGATCCAATCTGAGTTAGGGGTTTGCAAAGGCAGTGTATTCTAGGGATGGTTTACAGGGGGTCGTACACAGATTTTCAGAGTTTTACCTGAGGTATTATTCATCGTACACATGTTGTTGTGCTGGTAACAGTTACAGAGGACCCCGCGCAGGGTCCCTGAGATGCAGGGCCACTTGTGGGAGACCACATGCACTGTTTGAAGGGTGCAAGTATTTGCACCCTGTGGAGCAGGCAAAGGTAGCTTTCTGGCTGTTTTTGCTTTGTGTGGAGGCATGTCGGAGGCGTTCTGGCCATGACTTGCATATACGGTTACTTTGCGCAGGAAATTACATAAATAGGTGGGGCATGCATTTTTTATTCTGTCTACAGGCTCGCGCTGTGTTATTTTCAGTGCGTGGACTTTGCAGGAAAAATACACTCTTTTCCATGAATCGGCCCCTAGTTGGCTAAAATCTCTCCTCTCAGACAGAACTCAAACAATCTATTTATCTCCTTTCACCTCAACAACCAGAAACCACCATGTGCAGCATCCCAGACGGATCAAGTCTTTCATCACTTTGCTTCAATATATACATGCCCCCCTGAAATTAATTTAAAAAACGTGGTCTAACATATTACAACTATGACTACAGTCAACTAATTTTCTAACCGATTACAAGCACTGACTCAAACATCTCCCCCAACGATTGTTTCAAAGAGATAAACCTCTAGATAATCAACAGCAACCGAAAAATAAATCTGAACAAGACAGAAATACTGATCGCCCCACACAATGACAATGGACCCCAGACGCCTTTGCATTGGCCCCTTGGGAATGGGAATAAGACCTGAAATATCAAATATAATAAACAAATCTGGGAATACTCATCGACAGAGGGCTCACATTAGAACCACAAGTCAACGCAACTGTACGAACATGCTTCTACCACCTACGATCAATCAGATGCACCCTTCCCGAGCCTAACTTTCCACACTGGACCCTTGCCCTAATCTCACTGACTGTCAAGAATAGATTACGCAAACACCCTATACCGAGGAATGAATGACTCTTTTTTGTGTGTTGATTATGACAGTGCCAATCCATCACTTCAGAATGGGGGTCTTGCCCTCACACTGCCACCCAGAAACAAGGAAGGTTGGCTGGAAGCATCTATTGCTGTCTGATTTGGCAAGGTGCACGACTGATCTATGCCTCCCAGTGGTAGAAGTGTACCGAACAAAGTAGTGGAACTGTGGTCTCGGCAGGGAAGAGGGTAGGTGGAAGCATAGTGCAACATGTGCAAGGTGTTGTGGCCGGGGCATTGCAATAGTCTAAGTGACTAGTAACTAAGGCTCCTATTACAACTTTACACTTGCACAGGGGCATGAAAGGGCACATCCTCTATATAGAATGGTGAATCTGGTCATAAAAAGTGGAGGAATGGTAAACAGATACAAATAAAAGTACTGGAACACCGCTCCCGACTGTTCCCGCACACTTCGATCACTGATGCCTCCCCAACGTCCTCCCTATAACTGACTGCTAGGAAAAATCAGTCAATTGGCAGAATGATGACTTTGCCAACCAACTTTACTAAATCAATAGCACACTGCAACAAGCATACCTTTGAACACACACATTAATATACATGGAATCATGTACTAGAAAAGGCAAACAGGTCACCCGAGCACGTTTTGTACACACAAATCAGAAAGTAACATCTTGTGAAAAAAAGCCTTTAAATACTAAATGCACCTGAAGCGTGCCTCCGGAAAATGCCACACAGCAACAAACAGTCCACACATGGCCAAGAACAACAGTACAATTACTACACGCTGTACCAACGAATGCACAAAACATGAAACATGTTTACTGAAGCCAAGAAAAAAGTAAGATGAACAGCAGGGACATGTAACAGATTTGTAAACACAACACAGCGACTAAAACAAATGCAAAGAATTTAAAAAAAACAGCAGCATCTGTATGCAATCAAGCCAGTCACCATAATGAGAGACAACGCATGAACACATAATGGGCGCGCACGCTGCGCTTTATAGAGCACCACCCACAACCCTGCATTGCGCTCACACCCAACTAAAGTGGGATGCAGCACCCCGACCTAGGAGGGTGTTCCTGCAGTCGCACAGGAGGACTGCACAATCTATACCAGAGCTGGAGTCCATGGATATCCTGAAGCTGGAGCAGTCTGCCCATTGACAACCAGTCAGCAGTGGTGTTCAGCTGGCAGGCTGATATCCCCAGGAATGCCTGCAGTCATTCTGATGCAGTGAGTCCATCCTCAGGGCCCAGCTGCACCTGGCAAGGCCACACATACAGTATAGGAGGTGCACCCATAAGGAAACACACAACCGGCTACCTGCGGAAACCAAGCGGAGACCCACAGGGTAAAGTCCAGGCATCAGCGACAGGGCAAGCCCCCAGGATCTTGTGTGATGCACAGCACTGGGCATCTCCTTTTCTTGCAGTCCCACAGAAATGAGAGCCATATTAATTTTTAGGATGTTGGATAGTTTGTGCACTGCATCTGTGCATTGCATGCTCACTGCCTTTGAAAAGCACAAAACAAGACCATGCGTCATTCAATCATGTTAGCTCCACCCTATGCTTGGATCTCCAAACTCTTAATAAGACAAAAGCACCACAAAACCATACCGGTGGTAGATGTGCACTGTACAAAGAGCTCTTCACAATAACATTCTCAAAAAGGCCAAAGGTGCAGTTCCTGTGCAGTAGGTGATCACAGACCAGTTGCGTCAATGCTTCTATATCATGATGGGGTGAAATCCCAGAATGTGTATGGACTTATTGTGATGTGAAAGACGGGTAGTGTCAACCGTCAATGACTATTTTTGAGTTGTGGGGAACAATTGCAATCTCACAAATGTTTATGGCCTGTGCACAGTAAAATCTGTTTATTTTCTAGGAGGGTCATCATGGAGATTTCCATGGATTTTGGAAAGTTCTAGATGGCTGTGCACATGTCTCAGGGAGGTTCTCTGCATGTGCTGCTTCATTACTTACTTGGTGGTCTTCCACAGAGTCTTTGCCGGGTCTTAGGTCTTTCAGGCATTGCAACGGCCATTAAGGGCACACGGGTAGGAATGAGAAATCTCCTTCGGTGTTGGAAGCATGGGACTAGCACATGTTGGGGAGGGCGGCATGCAGGTGTGTTGGCTAGGGTCCTGAGTTATTGCCACCATTTTGGCAAAGAAGGAGCCATGATTATCGCGTAGCTCCTGCATCTGTGGGATGGAAGTTGCCGTGAATTGGTCAGGTAGGGATCATTGCATTACCTTGAACATGGCCTCCTACATTTTTGTTTAGAAGTATTCTTGTTTTATACCAAATAGTTCAGTACATTTTTGAGGTACATGCTGCTTTCAGTTCTTTTTTTGGCAGTTCTGCGTTTTTGGCCCGCTCCTTTGGACCCCCGTTAGTCCTAGAACTTTATTTTGCCTATCAGCAGTGGGACCACAAGTCTAATATCTGAGATACGCGTCTTATCAGTGCCATGAGCAGGATTTCACTGAGCGGTAAGGCAGTGGCGATGGTTGATGTTGTCTCTGGCTGTGTCTTCATAGATATTGGAAAGGGGTTTCTTATTTGATCAAATCCACACTGGTGTGTCTCAAGTGAAGGAGGAGCAAGATGGGGGTGTGGGAGTCACATGGCTCTTTCGTGTAGTGAGGAAGTGAGGGGTCTGTGCTGTTCACAAGGCTGTGAGGTGCGCCTTTGTCGCGGCCCGAGTCCAAGTTGTGGGAGGTTGTATGACACTGAGGCCCTTTTGGGTTCTCCAGGGCTTGTCTATGTGACCATCCCTTTGACTACTGTGTCGTGTGCCCTTGTGGATGCTTGCATTCTCCAGTCCTCTTTCTGGTATGCTGCTTTCACCCAGGCCTGGTTGCAGCTGATGTGACGTCTGTATGCCACATGCTCCACTACTGTTCGTAACATAGTTATACATTGTATTTTCCTTTATTGTTACGTTTTGGTCTGGATGCATATGGTAGCATTGCGTTATCTGGTGGCGTTGTTATGGAAAGCTGTGCTGACTGTCACATAGTGAGCACGGAATGATGTACTGCCTCACAATTGCTATGTTTTAGCTTCGTTCTTTTCTATGGTCTCGACCTCCTTTGGCTCTATGTGGGGTAATTGGTGACGGCAACATTTCACTCTGCGTCACTTGAAAGGACGTCTCTTGGATCGTCTTGGGCACATGGCACACTACATGATGCACATGACTCCATTTGGGTCACTGTGCAGTCCCTGAAATGCCGTCATACATCAATACAAGCCTACCTATTGCACGCGTGTGTATCTTTGTGGCTCTGAGCTAAATACTGCTCATCCCATTGTATATTGGACTCAGTTGGTTGCGTGAAATGGGCTGTGGAGGATATACCACAGTCACACTGCTGTTACTGCTACTGTCGCAATCGGCTTCACTCCATTTCAAAGTACTGAAAAGTAATAGTCATAATGGGAGGAAGAATTCCATTTTGTTTAAGCTTCTTTAGACCCACTTTGTGGGGCCCCTAAACCTTTTACTTGCTTTTTGCTGTCTTCCGTAGTTTTTTGCCAGCATGACTTCTACTGAAGGCCCCATACTGCAAAGTAGATGATTCCTATTTAAGGAATTTGACACGTCTGAAAAACGGATCAAAACCTCACCTCTAGATCATCCATTTCAACAAGGGTGATGCTTTACTTCCCCTATTCCTTATCACTTCGTTTTCCAGTCTTTTTACTGAAACGTTTTTACCACCATATTTTGGACAGTAATGTTTTGCAGAATTTTTGCCATGAAAATGTAGTGGGTGGGGGGATGTTTGGGTGAGGTAATATGGTATGGGGGGGGGAGGTGAGGATTGAGGGTGGCGGGTGCTGTGGCTGCCTGAGTGATAAGGCTACATGCTCAGAAGGATGGAATATTCAAGTGTTCAATGTAATGGTAGCCAAGGGCCAATGTAAAGTTGCTTTTATTGTGCATATGGATGACTTGATACTTAAACTGCCCCCTACCCTGGTACTTTTCCCCTCCCTACCTCCCCAGCACTTGCACGATCTCAATGTCACTTGGCCTAGTAAAATCGTTGTCTCTGTCCTCCCTCTGTTCCCCCTTCCTTGCCTCGTCGCGCCTTGAAACACTTGTGTATAGGCGCGTTACAAATGCCATATCATATCATAACAACACTATCTGTGAAATGCATTTTCAGCTCTGGTGTTTAAGCCATGGCATTTTCTTTCACAGATACATTTATTAAAAACAATTTACAACACTTTTCTGGTTATGCTTTGATCCCGATACAAACTGACTTGCATAACGATTACCATTTCGAAAAAGACCTGTATTAACGATTTTCTGTGGCCGAGACATTGCTGATGTATATGTGTGACGAGGGTTGTCCCTGGCACTCCTCTCTCACTGTATACATACCATATTTAGCATTGCAACACAGCCTTGCCTTTTTTTGCCATGTTATTTTATTTGCCTGTTTCCGTATCACCATTTTACTTAAATATCACTATGTACAAATTAATTATTCCTGTTGTTATTAATTAGACCATGCTAGTAGACCATGGAAACATGACCATCGTGCCGCCTTGCACTGGATGCAGCCTTACGTGCCTTGCATTGAGTTAAACACGGTAGGTGAATTCATAACATATGCTCCGCAACATCTTTTAAATGGACGGAAGTGAACTCGGACTTTGCTGTCTTTCGCTCCTGTGGCCCCGAGATCACACAGGTCCCACCCCATGCGCCTTAATGTGCAAAGTGACCATCCACCCTCCTGCGCCCCACTTGAAAGTCTTTCCTACGCCAACTTGTCCATGCTAAGACCCTACGAGCGAAAAGGTATGTTTTTGTAGCGGAACGGGCACAAACTGTATGACCTCCGGGTGCCTTGGATCTCTTTGGGTCTTTCCAAATGCTCTGATTGTCAGTTTCTGTGGTAGGGGCGTTTCCCCCCTTCTGCCTGAATTGAGAATCAATATTGAGGAAGAATGAACTTCTGGTTCGGTGGGGGGGATCTATCCTCGTGCCTGACCAAGCTAGATAATTGATGAGAAGCAAACAATAGCAAATTCACCTGCATTGTAGAGCCGGGCAGGGGTGTTGTTAGGTCTGGAAAAGATCAGGGGCTAAACTAATGTCGGGACTGGCGGGACACGGGGCTAGCTATAGCCTTTTGGTTGTAGCACCTGAGCTTCTATCCAGGACTACAATCAAAAGACCTGGGGCTATAGCCCCCTCGGCCCCCTCCTAGCAACACCTCTGTAGCTGGGGCACACTAAGCTTTTAGCGTGTGTTTTGTTTCTATAACAGCTTCTTGTATCTCAATACTGGACAGAATCTGCCCCCACTCTCCATGTTGATTATACATCTAATAGGGAATATTTACAGCACCGGTGTCCTTGATGTTGAATGTGAGCTCTATAGCAGCCCACCATGGCAGGTGTGGAACGTTCCCCATTCTGAATTGTGGGTAAAGGGTTTGGGCACAGGGGTAAGGTAATGTGGCTCTCTGCCCGGCAAAGATTGTGTCACTATCAGGGAAGCATCAGTTGGTGCAGAATCTTTGAATAGAAGTTGGCAAAGATACTCGGGGCAACTTACTACCAAAGAATAGCGAAGGTGGGTTGGTGAGGTTGGTAATGTGCGGCTGCATGGCACTGGGGACAGAGGTTAAGACAAGCCCAGGTCTCTGCCAACAATGAGAGTGAGGTCATGGAACATTTGTGTTGGGCTGGTTACTAGTCTGGTGCCACCTTTCTCGAACGGTTCTGATTACGGGAACTTACCACCTGAAAAAACATAAAGTACAAGGAAAACTTACCAGCAGCAGAGGGTGAAAAATACGCACTGGAGCAGAACACCATTTCCGGGTTATGGTTAAGAAAGAAGAATAACATGACACATGTCTTTGATAGAGTTGATTGAATCGTGCCAGTCAAGTTAAATTCTGGTATTTCCTTGTTGCATTTTCTTTTGGTTATGTTTGTAGATATAATGCAAAGTAAGTAGTCTTATGTTAAAAAAAACAACAAAAAAAGCATAGATTCAATGAAATTATCTGCTAAATTTCTTTTTTAGCAAATTGTCTGCCCTATTCTAAATTTTAAGTGTACTCCAGAATACCAATTGATGACTTTACCAAAAGTCCTCTTTGGATTTATGCATTTGTATGAGCTATATAAGAAATGATACTTGCGGGCTTAAAGTAAATACTCCTCTGCTGCATATGAAATCCTACTGTGGACAACTAAAGTGCGTATGCGCCAGCATTGTGAAAAAGCAGAGGGCAATGGCAAGAATGGGCAAAAGGACTAAGAGTCTATGGATGGAGTGTGCAGCATTATGGCTAGTAATACAATTCCCCGTTGTGTAGGCCAGTAGATCCGCGAGTGTGCCAAGTGTAGAGATGGAGCGGAGCAGAGAGGAACCATGTCTACTGCGACTCTTGGATCGGGTGAAACAAGGGACTTCATCAATAAAGGCATCAGACACCCCGCGTAAAGCTTTCAGCTCCAATAATAACATTACAGAAGGATTCAGAGAAAGGAATGCAAACGCATTGATGTTGACCTTAGATCTGTTGGGGTGGGATGGGCATGCTTTAACTTTATAGGCAGAATCAGCACCCGAAGAGGTCAGAATTCAGAAGCAGAGCATTTAAACAAATATCCTGACAAATAGTGGTGTGTCGGAAGGATGTGAAAACAATTAAGTTGAGACTTGTTGAAGAACGCAGAACAATGGGCCTCATTACGACCCATGCGGTAACCATGGCACTAATAGCGCCATGGTTGCTGCCGGTATTTTACCGATTCCGCCATGGTGAATGGCGGAATTACCACCCCATTCCAAGGTTGGCGGGGAGGTAATTCCCCATTGACCATTGGCCCTTCCCCATTCCCATTTTTGCCCCCATAGGGCTCAATGGAAATGGGGAAGGCGGTAGTTACGGTACCGCAAATTGCAGTACCCTAATATCCTCCAAGGTCCCTTTGTGGGTCCAATCCTTAACGGCTGGTAAAACTAGGCGTTAAGGTAGGGACCCGCAAAGGGACCTCGTAATTAGGCGATAAGGGGTTAACGGTGCCGCCGCCTTTTACGGCACTGTTAACCCCTTACTGACTGGGTCGTAAGGAGGCCCAATGTATTTCTTATAATTATAGTAGTACAGATTCAAACTCTGGAGCTCTGTCATAAAATTCCTTTGAAATGACTCCGACACGACATTCCCCCAAGGACTACCCCTTTTTAGCACAACTGATTGTGAGTGTTAAGTAGTCGTAGTAGTAATAATAGTAAAGACTTTATTTCAGAGACAAACACCAAAAAAGCATGTAATAAACAGAAAACATGTAATTTGCATCTATCACTAAGATCAAATGTAATAAGAGTCATGCAAATGAAAAAATATCAAATGCAAACTTTGCAATTAAAAGAAGCAATAGAAGTCTGCCTGATTTTCATTCACAGTGTACTACACAATGATCTCAAAATCTTAACTCAAATATGTATTGCAGCATTTATCAAATGTGCCATGGAAAATCAGGTTTGTGCATCAACTAATAATAACAATAAATACATCAGCGCAGGTCTACACAAAAAACTTCTCCAATAATAGTGGCCTTAAAACACTGCATGGTGGCTTTCTATATAAAGGATACAATAAAACAAGGTGCATTAAGGATTCAATATCTATTGTGCCACATGTTATGTTATGTTATTTGACATTTATACAGTTCACTATATATCACTGGTATGATCTCAAAGCGCTGGTAGGTTGAACACCCTCGGGGACCGCAGTCCAGGTCAGTGGACATCTTAACATGGTTGTAGACCCTTCCCAGTGGGCATCTTCCCATACAACAGGTTATTTTTCCATCTTTGTTCGAGGGAAAGGGGCTACCAGACCGTTTTGTGAATTTCTAGGAACCTGGGGTTTCACCCTAAATTACCATGGGTAATCCAGACATGGACCCCTTGCTCACTGTGCTTAGAGAAGCACAGCTTCCCCTCACTGATGAGGCTCAACTAGGCCGAAAACATGTGTCTGGGGATGCTGTTGCCACTCTTGTTCAGAGGAGAATTGCCTAGCATTTCGGTGCTGGACTGCCTAAGTGGGTGGGATCAGACTGATATACAAATGGGAATTTTGACCTCTTTGAAAGGTACAGTGCACTAAAACGTGGTTGGAGACCCTCCTGAGTGGGCCCCTTCCCATAGAACAAGTTATTTGGCTCTGTTTGTTCTCAGTCGAGGGGCCCTCAGATGTGTTTTTAATAATAGTCTTTCCCTTGGCCGCAGACCGGATCATCCAACCAGGATGGACAGACCATTGTTTTTCCCATTCTCTATATATAGCAGAACTAGGGGATTTTATAAGTAAAACCACAATTAATGATTTGTACCTTACAATATTCTGAGTGAGACCAGTGTTACGGTCGGGTCAGATTTCACCTCAATTGGTCACAAGTAGACTATCAATAATGTCTGCCAATAAAAATAGCTCAACTTCTGCGTGTATGTTAAATGATGCATCAGTTCTTTATACTTCTAATATCCTGGACAAATACTTATTTTCCACCACTTAAAGGTAATTCGCCCCGTTACCTCTATGACTCTACTCCTTACCTATCCAAGGCAACAGATTTCCCTTTTTATACCTTTAATAGATGATCAGTAGAGCAGTAAGGGAGCTCTCGATAGAGCCTTACAAGCCCACCATTTCCTTGCGCCATAGTAGGACTAAGTATCAAGGGTTGTGGGATGTTACATCAGTTCCATGACTATACAAAGGAAACGAGCAACATGCCACACCTATTGACCGAAATAACAAACTGCTTGTCTATTACTGTGGAAGATGGCAGCTGCACATAGGCTATTTTGGCCCGGGATTGCCTGGCATTGGGCGTGCATCCAGCATCATCATACATGGAAAGCTGTCAGGCGTTAAAGAAAAGAACCACAAAGGGAAATTGCAAAGCAAATGGCTGAGCAGAAAATATATATCCGGACCATGAAGGACCAAGAAATATATGCTTTGTGTTATGGGTAACATAACATAATCAAACAAGATAGATTCTAACTGAGGTGCCCTGTTTTGCATATTTTCTGTCCAGCACAGATGCATACAGCTAGGAATTAGTTGCTAATGTCTTGTATGTGGAAGATGATGCCCCATTAAGACGTTAAGACCCGCACAAGCAGCACCGGATTCAGCCATTAATGAAAGAGCTCACTCAAAAAGCCTGGGTTCCTGGTGAATTTCTTTCTTAATCTGAATTTGTAGTTGCGGGCCATGTGGGGATTTAAATTGTGTCTACATATAATAATAATAATAATAATAATAATAATAATAATAATAATAATAATAATAACAATAACAATAATACATACAAAAAAAAATATTTTAACTTCATGTCTTAAAGTAAAAAAAAGGTCAGAATGTCCCGCAAACTCACCCCATTGTAAAAAGCTCACTGCTTCCCGTCAAATCTGATTTCTTATCAGTTGTTCAATCTTTTGTGATCAAAAGAGTATTGTTCCTCCTGTGTATAAATAAATAAATGCCTACAAAATAAGTACCAAAACGCCGGGAGCCTTAAATATTAATCAAAATTAATGAATAATTACGGACTAATCTTGTACATCTCGAGAATAGTTGCCAAGTGGACATCTGTCTGGTGTTAACCCTTTCAGCCAGTCATAGGTATTTCTTGTAATCCTGTTGTTATATTGTAAAGCGCTTTGGATTAAAGCGCTATATAAACCTAATAAATACAAAATACAAATAGCTTTTTCGTACAACAGCAGTTTGCATTCTGAGACTTCGTTGGGTGAATTCATAAGAAGTTGCCAGGGTCTGTGTTACTCCTGAAGAAAGGCTATTCGAAAAAAAAGCACTTTAATGGAAAGCACTCTGACTGAGGCCTGACTTTCCCTTTTTATTCCAGGAGGAAGTGAGAGCCACTCCTGGTAACTTCGTTGTGAAGTATATAGTAAATTTTCAGGAGTTAGTCAAGAATAATTCAGAGCTACTGTTGTCTAATTTATTTGTGATGTACTCCTTGGCCCTCTTTATGAGTGAGACGCTCTGGAAATAAGGTGCCGGTAACAACGTTACCAGCAACTTTTCTGGACCGGCTCACTCCGAGTCTGCCGGTAGGGGCTGTGAACTACTGGCATGCCTGAGCTGCCGGTACTTCACGCCCATGCAGGCAGATACATCACTGAAGTACCAGAACCGTTAACAGTGACCGTGTTTCAGTGTTCCCAATGGGAACTTACCGTTCCACCACCGGCTGTAATATCCCAGTTTTACCGGTATATCGGGCGCCAGAAACAGGAAGCCGAGGCCTACCGGCCACCTCATAATGAGTGCATGACAACAGCAGTGAAATGATAACGCAATTGAAAAGCCAAGCCAATCCAGATTCCCAAAGATATAACCCCATTTTTATTTTATAGGACGTTCAATGTGTTGCTGACTACTACTAGAAACAATTAACATCCCAATTGAGTGTATTGTGTCTCGAGGCTGGGAGGTCGAGTGCAGACGTCTACATTGGATGAAGAAAAACGCAACAAGAAAAACAATCTGATTGGATTGCAGTTTATTTTCTGTTAGGATGGGCAGCTTTTAAAACCAGGGTTAGACAGAAAACAAAATAAACACTCCCATCTTGTGTTAGGAAAGAGAGACAGACTATGTGGGCGTTTGCTGAAGTTCTTCCAACCCATACTTCAGTTCACGTGAAATAAGTGGATGCCTTGTGGACCAATGGCTGCAATGGCAGATTCCTATCAAACTATCATCGACTGTTGTCATTGCTAATAATTCTGCATATGTACAGAGTTACCTTCACTAGCATGCTTAAGCAATAATATGTTGCATATTACATTATTCTATAACTGCTGATCTCTCATAATCTTCTCTCATGAGCTGCATTTCGACAGACAATACTCAAAGCACATTAAAATATGCCAAGAGTGAGATCTGCAGAGTCTCCCTCCTAGTCCATGTCTCCACTTTAAGTCATGTAAAGTATCCACTGAACATCTTGGCTACGGTAGAGCTCATGGCCCCCTCTCCTCCGTCCCCGGTTGCCTGCTGTATATCAGGACAGTGGTGGGTACACCATGTTTTAGGGTGCAGAATCCAGGTCACAGTGCTCAAGTAAAATGTAACCAAGGAGTCCTTTTAAATTCTCTCTGCCATGGAGACCAAGGTTGATGTCCACATGCAGAGGCCATCATAAAATTCAATGGCAAATACCAGAAGGAATCTAGCAGACATTCACCGCCATGAACAAAGAATTAAACAAGCTGCAAAGCGGAAAGCTAGCTTGCCATCCTCACTGTGGGGCCCTGTAAACTCAATAGGGCCATTGTGGCAACTGAACAAAATGACCAAGGAAGCCGAAAGGGTGTGTGCATAACTACCTTTCGCCACCCATATGCTAGAGAAGATAACTGCAGAAACGTACCGGTTTGCCAAAAAGACTTGGATTGTTGGAACACCAGAACTGAGGGAGCAACTGAATCTGCTGCAATGTCACAAGGACAAGGAGCATATGCAGACCCAGGAGTGGAAGGAGGAATGCTGACCCGGTCCAAGATGGCTGCCGGGACCTGAAAAGCCTCAGAGGGCTGCTGATGAAGCACAGGATATGCGAGTGAGTCAATACAACCCGGGAGCCTATCAGTGGGCACAAGCATGGTAGGAGACAAATAAACAAATGTGGCAAAATCAATGGTTGGGTGGCAGTCTCACACAGCAGTGAGGAAGGCCAGGATGGTGTGGTCATGAAAAAGAAGAATTCAGTAGGAGTAGGGAGTGAACTTTGAAATGTTTATCAAAAAGGGCACCTGGTTGATGCCTTGCTCTACCCAGGTGGGTAGTCACGTATTAAAGAGCAAAATTGAGCAAGGTCATAGAATAACTGGCTGATTAACGACGGGTGAACACACACCTATGGGGGTTACACCTTGGTAAGTGTGTACAAGTAACTGTGAATGACTTCTGACAAAAATATATCAGGACAGTTCTGGGTACTGCAGTTAGATTTTTAATAAAACTGCAGTTTCCGTGTTTTTAGATACACTTGATAGAGAGTAACACAGGATACAACAGTATTTACACATTTTGAAGGTATAGTAACCAGTTTGTGGGGGACAAATTTCAAATATTTGTAACGTCTTTTCAATGCTTACACATCCACTGAGTGGTCCTTGGGAAGGAAACCAGTGGATTTAGTGAGGTGATAGCATGTGATAGTCAGCACATATACATAAAAAAATGAGGGGTTGAACAAGGACAACGCAGACAAAATAACAGTCAACACGACAGTGTTTCAGCCAGAAAGTGAGCTTGGATGACCTCTGGTGGTGTGGCCTTCATCAGGACGAGATATTCCAAGGCGGAAAGTATCTTGTGAGGTCGGAACTTCGGAGCGCAGTGGCTCAGGGAGCTGCAGTGTCAGCAGTACACTGGAGGATTTTCGAGGTCCTAGAAGTGGCCGTTCCTTGAGGGCCTGTTGCCGCGCATAATATGGGTAGAACAGGCTGGCGTGATGAGTACGCTGGAGTCAACCGCAAGCGTGAGGGGCTGCGAATGAAAGAAGGATGAGCGCTTCAGAACAAGCTGTCAGCGGTCGCGGTCCCTGGTTCCTTCCCAAGCACATTAACAAAACCCAATACAACGTCACTAAATGCCAAATAGTAGGACACTGCCATGCTTCTTGCAAAATGACTTGAAGGAGTGGTTATGGTGCAACCACGATCCTTTGCAGAAGCTAAAAACCTCCTTGACCCTGCATAAGCAGGAGCCCACCCTTTGCCTGGAGGTTAGCCAGTGCTAACATGAATAGTGGATGAGCTCACGCTGGTGGCGCCAGAGCTCTGATCTTGATAAATCTGGCAACTGCCTTCGACACCATCAGGCATAATAACAGGTTGGGAATGTAGATCTGGGTAGGGATTAAGTCCTCTCTGCAGGACAGCCCCTACCCTCCCATCACTGACTTTGCATTCTGGATGTGGAGTGCCCAGGGGCTCATCTTTATCCCAGCTCCATAACATATGTTTGACTCCCGTGACGCTCTTGAAAAACGAATCCTGAAATGTGATATTTAAATACACATTCCATTGCAAGGCACGTGGATTATATTTAAGCTACAAACTAGTGACCTGATTCCAATCAAGTACTTCTGATTGCTTCTTGGCCATTTAAAATGTGGAAATAATATACATTTGAATGGTTCAGGCCAGGGAGTTTCCTCTGTAAACAGTTCCGTTCAACCCAAACTGCAAAATGTATTTGTTTCTCTGTCAGCTTTCTCTTTGAGAAACATGTCTTTCAGTGCCTTAATATCCTGTAATGGAAGGTAGGGCTCATTTCATTTCAGCCATGTCCTTTGCACACACTGCACACTTAAATTTAGACTTTCATTTTCTGACAACAATATTGGTGTATATGGCAGTGTGCTTTCTAATGACAGGAACGTTTTTCTGCATTTTTAGGCCCCAGTCAACCAGACGTTTTATCTTTTGGGCTACATTTAAACCCCAGAGCTGCTGCAGTCTGTGTGTGACCTGCAGGTCGCAGGTTCGAATCCCAGTGAGGATAATTCATCCTTTGATCCTTCTGAGATCGATAAATGAGTACCAACTTCGTTTGGGTGGTATTGTATGTAAATATCTTCTCTGCAAGTGCTTTGGCGAAAGCGCTATATAAATAACATATCATTACAATCAAAGAAGTAGTAGGAAAAATCACTCGGGACTAGAAAGAGGTGTTTATTAAGACGTTGGCACTCGTTTGGCTTCTCCCATGAATCTTTCTCATCCTAACTATTCATGATCCTTGGTCCATTGATAATATTCTTCTCATTGTCATTGATTCACCAAGCTCCTGGCATTTTATTGAGTAAACTTTGTGCCCCTGGCATCCTCGGTCCAGCATCTTACACCATTCATCATACTCAATTGAAGACTGACACTACCTTCATCCTTTCCTCTACAAATGCCCTCGTCCACCCCTGCTTTCTCTCAACTTTACACCACCCTCAGCAGAACGGACATTGTTTTTAAAAAGCTCCAAAGCCATCGGTTGCTTTAAAATGTGACACTTGTACCCCTTTTACAAATATTATGGAAAAGCATGTAGTTGCTTTGTACTTTTTCCACCTGATTTGCAGATTTTAGGATACAATGGGCTTCATTACAAGGTTGGAGGTAGCCTTGCTGGTAAAACCGGCAAGGCTACCTCCAAACTTGCAACAGGGTCCGGCACCCGCAAATGGGCAATCACTGTGGTATTCTGGTCCTTTCGCGGGTGCCGGAATCGGGTGATTCCCATTCCAATGAGCCCACTAGGGCTCAATTGGAATGGTGTTGCCTGTAGCACCGGCACAGTTCATTACCGTGCCAGTGCTACAGGCATGCTGAGCTCGCGGGTGCCTTTCATTCCGCCAGGTCAGACCTGGTGGAATGAAAGGCACCCGCAAGCACAACTCTGAGTTTGCCGGTCCGGATACAATGGTACCAGTAAGCTTACCGGTACCATTACAACTCCAAACTCCCAGTCTGTGGAAGTTAGACAGAAGCGCGATGTAAGGACCGGTTTCAGACCTAGGGCCGGATTCACAGAAGTGTTTTATAATGGTGCAATCCCATAAGAAAACACTATGTGAATCAGGCCCTAATCTGGTAGGGTCACATATGGATTGCTGCTCGTTTATTCCACAGGCTATTTTTATTTGAGCCAAAGTTACTCTGGTCCAAACACAAAGGAGTTGTTGTTCAGAAGTGGTCATTGAGGAAGGGTTACATTCCCGGGATACATGGCAATTGACTTCCTTTGCTGATGTGTTGTGTGCCCAGGACCATGTTCACACCCTATTTCTGGCCATGAAAGACATTTTCCTGCGTCCGACATGCATTACTTTTGAGCCCTAATGGACATGTCAACATTACCCGCCCTACTCTTGTTTTATCAACCCATTATTTCCTTTATAAACATGCCCTCCATGTATATTTAGCGTTGCATCTACTCCATTGCCTGTTCCATCATGAATAATTTCTAAATCATTTTCCATCACAGTTCATTTAGAACATTTCTCACTTGAATCTCTTGGCGGGTGGCGCTGTCTGTCTTGTCCACACTGTTAGTGCTGATGGAACGCGGTCTGAGTGATGTCATGAATGTGATGGTGAATTGAGTTTTGAGTCATGATGTCTGTGAATTGGAAGTTGACTGGCATAAGAGATGGGTGGACCATTGGGTGTTCCCTTAAGAATATTCTTACCCGTAACATACTGGTAAGAAGCAATACAGAAACAAAGATTGTGCTTACTGCCATGTCCCGCTCTTGCCGTTATTACACTGTTGACGAGTAAAGAAGTAACTTGTACTGTGCTGTGGTCGAGGGGGAAAGAGGAACACCCACTGCCCCCCCCCCCAAAAAAAAGCAGTGCTCTAATATAGGACTAAAGGAAGTCAGAGGTGTGACTCTCCTGTTGTAGATAAGACACGAGCAGAGCAGTTCTACCATGCAGGGGCAATTGCCATGAGAGCGACATCACTGGCATTGCTTGTTGGACGTTGAGCAGGGGGATCTTGAAGTTGGCATTGATTAAATCGTCCAATAAATAGCTCATAAATTAGGTGCTTGCATCTCACATGTGGTGAGCCTGCACTTCACAATTCGAATCCACCGGAATGGACATTCTAGCTTTTCATGCTTCCAAGCTCTATACATTGAGTACCATTGAGTTGATTAGATTAATAATACCACATTTATCACATCACTTGGAAGGTGGAGGAATCTGACATGCAATGTAAGAACACAAATTATTATGCTGCGGCTGGAGGTCGGTTTCTGAGCTGGGGCATGACGGGATGTTTGCGTGCAGCACCCGTAATGGAGGGCACTGGAGGACGTACATTCACTATGCACCTGGGAATATACATCCATCATCTATGGTACAATGAGAGGTCAATGATGCGTGCAGAATTATGTGAACAATGACCAGTACATTGGTTCCAACTTAGTGAAGTCTAGCATGTGGATATCAATCTATGGGATGTTTGCCTTTACGTATGTTGATTGTTGCTGCAGCTTGTTCATGCGGGCATTGATGGTGTCATGCACTAGGGTGGATCTTCACATTAAGGAACACAACTCCCAATACAGAGATGTGCTGAAGACATGGTGGCTACTAGAGCCTGTAGTTCCACAAGAATTGAGTGATATCTTTCAATACGTTACATTCCTGTTGAGACTCATCCTCTTAAACATATGATGAAATGTTTCACGCCATATAATGTTTATGTTGTGATGGGCAAGATTTCATGTACTGCTGCGTAACGTGTTGGACCTGTGATGTGCATATGGAAGTTTGGTGAGCGAGATGGTGTTGACATGTATACTGTGCGTATGCAGAGAAGGTATTCTAGCATATCCCCCATGCTTATTTCCTTTCATGTTAGTTGGGTGTACCACCACAGGTTATTGGGGTTGTGTTTTGTGTGGTGGTGAGGGTATGTCGAGGTGCAGAAGGTGACACATGTATATTGGTAAATTTCTGTTTAGGTGCACTCGGCTGAAGCTGAAATGCAGAAGGTGTTGCGCTGGGTGTATTTGTTGTTGCACGAGTGGTGCTCTGGTGTGGAATGTTGAGTGTGTGATCTGGTTGACTTTTATGTCGATGCCAGTTGGGAGTTTATTTGCATAAAAGATGGGGACTGCTGGGTGCTTACTTATATATATATATTTACCCTTCGCTTATCGGTAACTAAGATGAGGAAGCTATCAAGATGCTAACACCTTGGTTACTACCATGGCCTCCAGTCTTCAGTAGTCCTCAAACATGTGAAAGTATTTGCAGCTGCTATTCATTAAAGAGCACACTCTGTCTGACTGTATCTTAAATAAAATACACCTTTACTTCCTGAGACCATTCACTGAGATCACGGACTATGCTGAGGTGCAATAGGAAGACTGTTCAGGTCTTCATCAAACAAGGACAGACTCAGGAAGAGATGGCCCAAGAAAGAGAATTATTTGTAGAAAAAATGAGAACACATTACAAGCTGTTTTTAGGTAAAATATGAACAAGTGCTTTTCTTGTTCCGCACGTAAGTGCCTACTTTTCTTACATAGATTGCAATGTGAGGTTGGAGGAGGGAAAAAGTATGGGGAGAGATAAACATGGTGAAAGGAAGAGGATACAGGGACCAGGGAGGATAGCTCAGTGGCAAAGTGCGCACCTTGGAAGCAAGACGACATGAAGCAACACAGGTTCGATCCCCGGGTCCGCGCAGATTATAAATATGCAACTAAGACAACAACAACAACAAAGTTCTGTAACAGCGCCTGATGCTCCCGGGCTGTGTGAGCGCTTTAAAAATGAATGCAAATAAACAAATAAAATGTGTGCTGAGTTGGGAGGTGTGTGAGGGAGTACAAATAATAAATACGTAATGGGCGTATAGACGAAGAATGTTAGCAAATGTTAGATTGAAATTGGATGATAAGGACTCCTTTAGTTGTGCAGAGTATTGAGTGTCAATGGGTCTTGAAGATGGCAGACTCGTGAAACAAAATGGAGCAGGCAGGATTAAAAGAGTCTGTCACACAGGGATGAGCAGCGAGTATAAGTGATAAGAGTAGAGCTGCTGTTTTCAAGAATAAAGAGGATGACTCATACGGAGTTGGTTAAACTGAGTAGGGCGCAACATATATCATATATTTGCTTTCCTATTGAAACTGGATCTCAAAGTAGATGCTTCACTTACCATCAGTCCAACTGACACCTGGACTATAAAAACATGTATTAATGATTGCCAAAGACTACGTTTTGTAAATATTTAAAAAGACATGCAGATTAAAGTATTAAAGTTTTAGTCCAAAACCAGTGATTAGGTAAAAAATAAGCACAGTGCAAGTGTGTATCTTACTGAAAGAATAACATATTTATATATGCATATTTATTCACTGAAAAAACTTTGTTAAAGGCACGTTATGGTTAAGTTTCACTAATAAAAACCTCTGAAATTCACTGAAAAAAACATTGTTAAAGGGACGTTATGTTTAAGCTGCACTACTAAAAACCTATTTAATTCATTGAAATACATGTGTTAAAGGGATGTTATGACTGCAAGGTAAAATCGAAAAACTAAAGAAATGCGCCAGTTATGGTAAGCTGTGCAACCATAATGCGTGCCACCACCATGCACTTACACCCAGAACATCATAGATTACATCATAAATGGCATCATTGATGACATCCGTGATGACTTTACTTTACTTTACTGCATTTGTACTGCGCAGCAATGAACCCATGGGCATGATGGTGCGGGCGAGACTAGACAACAAGAAACATGTATGCGCAGATAGAGCTGGGGAAGAGAACCAAGGATTCGACTAGGCTTTATTAAAAGAGACTTGTTTTTAGCTTTCTCTTGAAAGCCTAGAGAGTAGATTCCAGTCTAAGGTCCAGGGGAAGGCGAATCCAGGCAATATGCACCCCTTTCCACTTTCAAGGATTTGCTTTTAGGAATTAAGAGCATATTAGTATCTTTAGGCCTGAGAACACGAGGAGAACATTGGGCAGAATGAGTTTGTTGATGTAACGGGGCATAATGCCCAGAAGGCTCTTGAATGTTAGGAGCATAAGGCGATACTGGATTCTTGCCTCTACATGTAGCCAGTGTAAAGCTCTTCTTGCTGGTGTAACATGGTCCCGCCTGGAAAGGCCTGTAACCACCCTCACAGCACCATTTTGGATAACTTGCAGTCGATTAAGCTCCCTTTTGCTGATACCAGTCAGCAAGCTTCAGCAGTAATCAACTTTTGCGCCTACTATGGCTCTCGCCAGTGTTTCGGCGTTGGCCTGAGAAATCATAGGTCTAAGGTGAGTGAAGAGTTTAAGATAGTAGGTTGCCCCAGATACAACACTTCCCACACGAGCATTAATTAGAAAGATGTTGATCAAGAATCACCCTTAGCGACTTAACTTTTTTAAGTGTATCTAGTCTGACTTCGCTAAGCTGAATTTTGGTATACCTGGGGTCGAGTTTTAAGAACCGATTGGGGGATCCCACAACCATAAGCTCTGTTTTAGTTCTGTTAAGCGCCAATCCATTCTGTACCATCCAATTCTCGATGCAGGTGTAGACTTTGTTGATATGCTCTTCATCTTGTGTGTGGTCTCTCGTAAGGGGAATGATACATTGGGTATCATCTGCGAAGTTAGTGAACCTGATATTTTCATGCACCAGCATGGAGAAGAAGGGGACGGTAAAGATATTATAAAAACAAGGCGAAAGACTTTCTCCTGTGGGACTCCATACTCAATCGGGATTGTGTCTGCTTCAGCTAGGTCTGAGCATACACAACTGACCCTGTTTTTAAGAAAAGAAGCCACCCAATGAGAGGCTTTGGTGGAAAAAGCTGCCACTTTTTCGAGCCTGGTGACCAACAATGTGTGGTCAACCAGGTCGAACGCGGCTGAAAGGTCCAGCAACATGAGCATGGTGGATACTCCCTTGTCCATGTTGGTAAGCAGCCTGGATTTCAGTTCCAGGAGGGCCGTTTCAGTGCTACGACCCCCTCTGAAGCCTGATTGCCGACAGTTAAGGATTGGATGGCTTTCTAAGTGTTTAGTTATTTGTATATAGGCAACTCGGTCCAGAATCTTCATCAAGAAGGCCAAGTTGGTAATGGGCCTATAATTCAAGGGGTCATCTTTGGCAAGGCCTGGTTTTTTGAGCAACGGAGTGACCCAGGAGCGTTTCAGTTCGTCTGGTACGGCACTCTCTTTAAAGGAGGCATTAACAAATTGCAGTCATGACATCACATATTCGGGGTGATTGTTTTTGTTCAGTGGGAATTTTAAGCAGATGACTTGATCTGGTGATACTGCATTGAAAACATGATGCACATACTCTAAAGGTGATACCAATTGAGATTAATTTGTAACACCTGAAAAGACAGCCTCCCTTAAGATTGTTAGAGACATGAAAGCGCTTGGAGGAGAACAGCAACTTGAAATGCAGCAGGTATTCAACACTGAAAACTAGAGTGCGTGCCTCACCCACCCTCTGTTTCTCTGTATAAGGTATATATATGCATAGCACCTTCAGACAAGGTTAAGGTATATATATATATATATATATATATATATATATATATATATAGCAGAAAAGGAGGAAAAAGCAAATCACACTCCCGCAGGCACAGAGAAACAAATGCCAGGTTCAGAAGGGGGTCGGAAGAAACACCGCAGACACAGTGAAACAATTACTGATGTCTTTTAATGTTAATACAGAATAAAAAAACCAAATGCATCGTGCAAAAAACAAATGCACGACACAAAGCAGCACATGTCTCTAATAATCTTAAGGGAGGCTGTCTTTTCAGGTGTTACAAATTAATCTCAATTGGTCTCAAGGAATTCTGGTAGCTGTAGTCTGTTTTAGGTAACCAGGAACCAACTCCTCTCCAAAAGCACAATTAATCTCAATTGGTCTCAATGAATTCTGGTAGCTGTAGTCTGTTTTTGGTAACCAGGAAACAACTCCCCTCCAAAAGCATAATTTGTTCCTGGTGGGTGGACGGGGGGGGGGGGAAACCAATAATGTGGCTCTCCTGGGTAGGGCATGGTGACCAATTCAGATTAATTTGTAACACCTGAAAAAACAGCCTCCCTGAAGATTGTTGAATGCAGCAGGTATTCAACACTGGGAACTAGAGTGCGCGCCTCACCCACCCTCTGTTTCTCTACATATATATATATACCTTATCCTTGTGCTATGTTCTTATGGTACTTTCCTTAGGGTTTGGACTGAGCTCATGGTGCACATAAGGAGGCCCCCTGACAGTGAATTCATTGGTTATACTTGATGATAATTCATTGTTTATACATGATGATTAACTCTAATCTTACTGGTATTGTCTGGTCATGGTGTTTCTTTTCTCCTAGCTAGAATTTCCCTCTATGGGCCTCAGATGTGTATGCATTGATGCTCGCCATATGCATTTTTTGTACTAACACCTGTGTGTAGTAATTATTTTATTGTTATCTGTTAATTCCAACATTAGTCAAGATTCTGATAGGCTTGGATTTATGATTCTACTGGCCACTATTACGAGATTAAACTGAATCTACTTCAATGGTCCATGCTGCAGCCATTGCCTATGTGTATGTATTATTAGATTGCTATATCAACAACACTTCAATAGAACATTTCTGTTTCTATAAGTACAATTTGTGATACAATGGAGTTGTTCATGAGAGATCTCCCGATCACAATTCAAATGTTGCTAGCAACATTCTAAACAGAACCCATTTTAAGGACTTTTCCTCAGAATTTATGTCATATGTTATGCCATCAGTGATGTCATCAATGATGGCATTTGTGATGTCACATTTGATGTCCTGAGTGCTAGTCCGAGCAGTGCATGGTGGTTATGTGGGCAATGGTTGCATAGCTTACCATAACTGGTTATTCTTTGTTTTTTTGATTTTTACCTAGGAATCATAAACAAACAAAGTTTTTTCAGTGAATTTCATAGGTTTTATTATTGCAACTTAACCATAACGTCCCTTTAGCAAAGGTTTTTCAGTGAATGTCAATGGCTTTTATAATGTTAATGTTAAGGGACATTTAAAATGTGCACTATCACCACCGGAGTGGTCCCTGTTGCTCTGGCGGATCTGAAAGGTAAGAGGGTGGGATGGGTTAGTAGCAGTGGTCGAAGTGAACAGGAGTGGTTGGGATCGGTGCTCCTCTACTTTTTTAAATTAAGTTTTACTGTCCTATACTTTTATTTTAAAAAGAAACCTTTCCGGAATGGTTTCGTTTTAAAATAAATGTCTAGGAAGAAGTTGAAACTTTCAACTTTCAGTGCACTACACTGAACATTCCCTTAAGCAGCAGGTGCATGTGTTTGGGGGTTTGTATTGTGTGTGGGAGGGGGCGTTGCAATGGGGTTTGTGGGGAGTGGGTGCAGGCCAGCAGGGAAAATAGTTCCACTACTTCTTTTCGTACACTTCGACCACTGGTTAGTAGGGTATAGTGGGAAAAGGGAGAGCTATAGTTTTGATGTCCTGTGACAGCTTCAGTTTGGTTAACACATTTCGCTGAGCATGGGTGTGACTTTTGGATCAGTACACTCCCATGTGCTGTTGTGCGTGACTAATTGTGGTTTGTCTTGTTGTTGCGGTGTAGTGAAGTGCATGCAGAATGCTGTGTAGAGATGTGGTTGTGTTTGTCTTGTTGTTGTGGTGTAGTGAAGTGCATGCAGAATGCTGTGTAGAGATGTGTTTGTGTTTGTTTAGTGTTTTTGAGGTGTATGCAGAGAATTTAGATTTTCAGTGGGTGTGGTTAATGGGCTTTTCTTGCCTTGTTGCTTCAGACTTCAGTGTTAGATGTCTCAGCCCGTGCTATGTACTTTGGCGTTCCATGGTGGGTCACTCGCCGGGTTCTTTGCATAGTGGTGGCATGACTCTGTGACTGTCTAGTGGTCTGTGGACTGTAGGGTGGTGAGGACATCCCCCCGCCCCGGGTCAAGGTGGGTTTGGTTGAGGTGTTCGTTTTTAGGTCGTTAAGGGGGTGTGCCTGTCATTGCCACCTGGAGCTTCCAGGGTGGGGTCCCCACTTCCAGGGTGCGGTCCTTGCTTCCAGGGTGGGGTCCTTGCTTCCAGGGTGAGGTCCCCTCCCTCCGGTCTTTATGCTTTCCGTGGCCTCCTGTGCGCTAGCTGCGTGTTGGTTCTCCCTCGTCTGCAACCGATGTGTCTGACCCTATGGGGTGCTTAACGGGGAAAGGCTTGGGGGTGGGTACATCCTGCGCGTTTGTTGAGGCGCATTCTATTTTCAGTCATGTCATTGTTTTCTAGTCGTTTTCATCTTGTTCTGAGGTGAAGGGCCAGATTTTAAGTAATTTTCTGTATTTCAGTGAAAATTTTTCAGGATGTTACTGCACTGTATATACGTTATTAATAATTCCACTTATAACATATATGAAAGAACTATAAACCTCCTTTCACAACCATATTTTTTGCAGCTCATACTGATGTGTGTCATTTTCAGAACCTCATGTTGAGGATGCAATTCTTGCTTGAATCGCCTAGGGCATGAGGTTCAATCATGACCCTAGCCCCACCAAACCACCCCCATTATCCACTGCACCTACCCTTCATCCGGATCCAGTGTCCACTATAACCCCATAATGGCAGTCTCCACAATTCATGGGGCATGGGCTTCGCCGTGCCGCAGGCCCCAATAAGAAAATCAGAGTAGACATTTGTCCTTGCCGAGGGCCCAGCCTACTGCCCCGGCACCAAAGTTTTATCACTATTTTTTGTACATACATTTTGACACTTTGAAAAAAATAAAACACAGGACAGATTTACAAAAGCATGCTTTCAGGTACTTGCTTGTGCTCCCCAGGCAGGTTTTCTGCAGTCCCGTCCAGCACTTCGGGCTGTAGCCGTGGGCAGATTATTTTTCACATTCAAGGCTATCCTCATTTAGAAAAATGTTACTGATCACTGGTGGCTACGCCCACTTTAACCCCATTGCCAGTCCCTGCTGGCCATGGCCTGTGGCCAGATCTCCAGCCATGCCCCGGCCATGGGCACAGGTTATACCTCAGTCACCAAAGGTATATCAGTGTTTTGTGTACCTACATTATGACACTTTGCAAACAATAAAACACAGACACATTTGCGTAACCATGATTTCGGGTCTTTGCTAATGCTCCTTGCACAAGTTTGCTAAAAAAATGACTGTTTTATTTTTTGAAAAGTGTCAAAAGGTAGATACAAAAATAGCTATATAACATAGCCCCCACTTGACAGAATTCATTCAACCTTTGTACAGACATTCAACGTTGGGTCTATAATCATTTTGCATAGTTTTGTGCAGCTTTGTTAAACAGCACCAAAGTTATAGCCATCTAAAAATGTTGGGTCCCGCCTCTAATTTTGTCCCTTCTTGACAAAATTCCACAAAACTTTGCAAAAACATTCAAAGTTGGGTCTCAAATCTTTCTGCAAACTTGTACAGAGATTCGTCAAATGGCACCAAATGTATAAACCATTCAGACATTTTGGGACCCCCCTCTTATTTTTGCATTTCCTGGCAAAACGGCACCAAACTTTACAAAAGCATTTGGAGTTGGGTCTAATATTATATTGTAAAATTTCAAGCAGTTTCATTGAATGGCACCAAAGTTATAAGCCATTCAAAAACTATTCTTCACGGACCATGTAATGCAGAAACATACATGGATGTCCTCGTCCTTGAACTTTTGTTAAGTTCGCGAACATCACAGCAATGTCCCCGAACATCTGAAATGTTCAAGGAAATCGGATAAGATAAAACACCCAATTTTTTGCTTTTTCTGTCCATATCCCATCGCATCCTCATCACCACTCACCTCTCCAGAGATTGCTCCATTTATTAGACAAGTTTAATGTTGTGTTTTTAAATATGTTTTTACCGCAATGTCGGCAGACTACAAGCGCAGTTTGTGAATCCAACATGGCATCCATTTCAAATGTTTTGACACACCTCATGTGATTTATTGACCAATCAGTGGGTGGATACGGTGTCAGCAAATGTTACCTGGCTCGCTCATAAACCCAGAGGCACCCACTGACACTGAATCAGGAAGTGAGTCTGCGAACTGGACGAAGATATCACTAACTTTTGTGACTCACATTATGGGCTTTTAAAAAAAAATCTTGATGGATTAATACCAAATCTGGAGAAATAAAAGCACGCTTTTGGGACCTGGCTGCCACTCCTCGCTTAAGTTTGGTGCAAATCCGTCCAGCGGTTTGGGATGTAGCCACAAGCAAAAATGTTTTCCATTAATCTCTATCCTGATTTCAAAACTTTTGGGACCCCCCTACAACTTGGCCCCTCCCTTGACAAGACCACACGAAACTTTGCATAAGGCAAGAAAATTGTCTCTGAGTGCACAACTTCCAAGGACTGACGGTAGCACAGTTTAAAAAAAAAATCAGATGTCATGTGTTTTCTTAGTGTGTCATGAGATATTTAAAATGAAGACAACACACAGTTGTGGACTGTTTCCCATCCATGCAGTAACTGGGACCAACCCTGCTTAGCTTCTAAGTGAGGAAAGGGCCAGCCCGCTCAGGCCATGTTGCTCTAAGTGGTCTTGTAACTTAGCCTCAATTATTAGGCACCATGGCCTGACGGGGCTGGCCTTTTCCTAGCTTTGAAGCTAAGCACGGTCGATCCTGGTTATTGCATGTATGGGTCACCAGTGATTTTTCACCCCTTGTAGCTGTAAAAATATCACATTGTGGACAAGTACTCATAAATTGCTTGGCCTCTCATCATTTCCCCTCCTCACCCCCATGTCTGGCTTTCAACAATACTCTGCTTTATAAAGCTAACTTGAAATGTACACGTACCATAATGTGACTCGAATATATAAATCCTTAAAGAACTATGTTAGGTAAATAGTGTTCAGTTATGGTATTATTCCCCCACCTTGACTGTGAGATTTCAAAAACCACAATACAATTCAGCAAAAGGCAAAAAATAGTCTCTCAGAAGAATAGTTTGGCTGCCCATTCTGTCCCCATCCATGTAGTAACTGGTACTGACCCTGCTTAGCTTCAAAGCGGAACTGACCCTGTTTAGCTTCAAAGCAAGGAAAGGGCCAGCCATTCTCTCTAAGTGGTCTTGTAAATTTGACTTATTTATCAGGCAACATGGCCTGAGAAGGCTGGCCTCTTCCTCACTTTGAAGCTAAGCCTGGGCTTTCCTGGTTAATGCATGGATGGGAGACTTGGATGGTAATCATGTCACTGGTCATGGCCGACAGTTATTTTTCACCCCTGATGTCACTATAGCTGTAAAAATATCTTTAAAAAAGAAAAGAAAACTGTATCTGTGGGTACCGAACCACCCATACCCTCTGCTATCCGTTGTCCTTCATAGCCATGAATATCAGAAAAGCCACCCCATATATATATGGATGATGAACCTAGACTTATTGTCTCTTTTGATAATGCTTCTAGCAATGTTCACAGGATTATTGAATGACATTGGTGTGTTTTGATCCTGGACAAAGATCTATGCCCCTTACTCTCTAAACGTCCCACCATTACGTACAAAAGAGTACCAGCTAGTTTCCAGCTTTCTGTCACCCATTGATAAAAGTCCTTTGCTTTCCAATTGGTTGGCGGTCTCCCCCATTGGCTTTACAAAATGTACTAAATGTAAAGCATGTGCTCATGCCACTCCCTGCAAATCCTTTTTACATCCGGTCACCAAATGCAATCAAATCATTAATTATTCCATCAATTGTGACACTGCTTTGCTGTCTATGTCCTCTTGTGTCCCTGCATGAAGTGGTACATTGGGAGCACTACATGTAAGCTCAAACTAAGGATTCTCCAGCATCTTAGGGCGTCTAAAAACTCTGATCCAGCGTACCCTATGGCCAAACACTTCTGGCAGGAACATGAGAACGACTTAAATTTGCTTACGTTTTTTGCTGTGGCACACATTCCTATTCATCCTAGGGGTGGAGACCGTGTTCTAAAGTTAAGACAATTGGAAACCCGATTTATCCTGGACTTTGATACTAAGTTTCCCAATGGACATAATCTCGATGAGGAGCTTTACACGTTTTTGGGCACTTAAGCCGGGTTGATTTGTTTAACTTCTGCTATGTTCTTTCTTGCATTTATGCATCTTGATCTCTTTTTGGTTCAGGTGTTTTCCGTTGGCCATTCTTTTTCTCTCCATGTGTTGATCCTTGGCCTGTTTGTTTTATTTTACACCTTATTTAATTGGTGTTGTTGTATTTTTGTTTTAGACTTATCACTGTCTAATATTTTTAGCTGCTGTAGCACGACTGCATGGGACCAGAGCTTTTTATTGTTTTTTCCCATTATTTTCTTGTAGTCCTTCTGCCTTTCTATTCTTTGCAGTTCCACCTGCCTTTCTACGCTGTTTTACAGTTGCCCCTTTTAGATTTGTACACTTGTACTAATAGCTGCTGCCATCTTCCCTCTCCATTTCTTATCCCTTGTTTCTCCAGCCCATGTTAGAACTATGACCATGGGTATTCTTTATATCCCCCTTTCTTTTTGGCTAGCCATGGACCGTGTGATTTCATATGTGTCAATGCGGCCATTCTGGCTTTGCAAGTTTGCACACTTCGAGGGTGCTATATAATTTTTTTATGATGGTGATATTTTGCAATTTTGCAATTTTAGATTCTGTCATTTTGGCCCGGCATATTAGCACACTATTATGCTGTTATGCACTTGCACTTTATTCCATCCTTTACTGGGGCCAGAATGTTGTTTCCTGCAAAAAAATTCAGAGTGGGCCATAAATATTTTTTTGCAAAGTTTGGTGAGGATCCGTCCAGAGGGAGCAAAGTTATAAGCCACCCAAAAAATGCTCTTCCAATGGAAACACCAATTTAACCATAACTACATGGACGCTACTGCGTCCATGTAATATATGTACATATATATATATATATATATATATATATATTTTACACCTCATTGCTCGTTTGCACATTGTTTAGATGTCATATATTATGCTAGGGACCATGAGTTACGTGGGGCACCTAAAACCTAAACTATAACATTTGTTTACAATATCTACTTTTGTCAACTATATAAGTGCCATAAATGGGATGACTAAGCACTTTATTTAATTGCTTATTTGCACATAATAGATTACATTTGATATCAGTGTTTAACTCTAGACATGATGCTATGAATGTCATATATTTCTGTATTTTCTTTTTGTATTTGCACTTGTTGTGCCCTTTATATATTATATGAGGTTGCACAACCAAGTGGGAGAGCACTGCATGCGGCTCAGCAATGGGGACTGTTGGTGACGTTTTTTGCCGTTTTCTAGCTGAGTTATATTCTTTTCTGTCTTTGTTCCGTTCATACGGACGGGTTTCATATAACTGATCTGGTACTATTACAGGATCGGTTTTAAATCCATCTGAAGTTACTGAGGAAACTCAGACTTATTCTCATTTGGCAAGAACGCTTTTTTTGAGCTATGTATAGTACACATTTCTAGTAATCTACTTACAGATGCACTTTTCCTACGTTGTCCCCCAGGCAAGTCTCCAATTGTAGAAATACGGCAGTGTTTCCCATTCAACAGCTTATTTTGTGTGCAAGGTTAATGGATGACCATTATTATTTATTACATATATTTAGTCATTACAAAATGTCTGACCTCTGAGACTGAATTGAGTGTTCACATTTGAGGCTGTGCTAATCTCTAACACGCAACCATAGAGATGAGGCATTATTTATAAGTCCTTTGTTTGTGTTTTTACCTTCCAATGGGATGAAGCGGTTTGCCAACCGCGAAACATGTTGTTGCTTGCTTTTTCCCTTTCCACTGCACTAATAATAAAGTACATTTTTGTTGCTGTGGATCTTGTGGTGCCTTCCTTTTGCAACTCCGTGATTTTCACTGAGTTGCTGCTCTCTGGAGTGCTGTCCTTTTCCCGTACTCTCATACGTTGATGTTTTTTAAAATATATATATATATATCTATTATAGGGCGGTAGTTGCTGCCCTATAGTTAAAGTGAGTCGGAGATACATAGGAACCCCTCAAAATTCTATTATTAATAACTTTTGATTCGAGTAACGGATTCTTCTGAAATTCTGAAAGTGATTAAAAGTTTACCCCGCAGCCCCCACCCACCCCAAAAGACTATAAAGTTTCGTAAGGATTTGTTAACAAATAAAAAAGTTATTAAGCGTCCCAACATTCTTTTTTCTCCAAAAGTGCATCCTACTTCCCATTCATTTTCCCATAGACAAAAAAAAAACATCAATCTTTGCCAAAGCGTACAGCATAAACCGATGGATGAATTTTGACCAGTTCTGAAACAACTTGGGCACGAAGCGTTGACTTGCGATCCATGTAGGGTTTGGGGTTATTCCGTGCTGTAGTTATTTAAAATTTTGATGGAGCAGGGGGTGCCCCTTTCAGCAAAAATTATAGTTATATCTCCCATGGTGTATTACAGGATCTTGCTTTACAGAAATGAAACGATTGCCATCTTGTTTTTCTCTCGATGCGAGAGATATTCGCGTCTATAGTCGAGGTTATGGGAAAATGAAACACAGTTAAAAGCTATTTGCAGATCAAAAAACATACAAATGCTGTAGGATAGAGGTTGGGGGTGGCTAGAGGGCACTGAGTGAAATTTGGGAGTTGGAGCAGGTACAGGGACAGAGTTTGCAACACAAAGTTTTCCGTAGCCTTGGCTATATCCGTGAATAGCCAACGTCTCATAGCAAACTGCATCACAGAAGCAGCGTGTGTTGTGGGGGGAAAGGGAGATGGCAGAGGAGGTGAGGGGGCCATCTGGGGTGTGGGGTTAGCTAGCACAGATGAGGGGGACACTTAGTGAGGTGTGGGGGGCAGGAAAGCATTTTCTTTTGTCCGTTTTGGCAATATTCACGGCTATATCCGAGGCTACAAAAAACTATATGGGTATGTGTAGTTTGGTATCTGTGTCTATATAGCTTGGGATGTCAGTGTTTTATATATTTTTTTAAGTACTTTGTTTAGGTATAGTGACGTCGGGGGGGGGGGGGAAATCACTGACCATGGCCAAGGTCAGTGACTTGGTAGGTATTAGAGTGTTTTTTTATTTTGGATGTGTGTTATCCGACTTTTAAGCATATGAGACTTTGGAGAAAGATAGAAGAATATAGTTTAACAACATTCATATTAAAAGGAGCAATTGCAGTCTAGTTTTAGATGCGCCATACAATGTATTTTCGGTTGTATATACTCACTTATGGTATTATGTTACGTGGGTGTGCAATGTTCGCCTATCTAGTTTACTGTTATGTATTTTTCTATGGTTTCTTATTTTTCAGTTACTTTACATAAGTGCATGAGTAGTGTTGTTCTGTATTGATCATTTAAGTTGGATTGTAGTATACAACTTGAAGTCAGTCCCTTGTCAACTGACCTTTTGTAACTGTGTTATGATAAAAGTCAATGAACTGTAGCAGTGGTTATAATAATACATGTTTTTTGTTATTATTTATTGTATTTGTCTATTTCTAATATGCTAATATGATAAGTAGTCCTTAAAAGGTCTGTTTGGGGTACATTGATTGTAGAACTTTGAGTACTGTTTTGATGTTATGAAGGAACACTGCATTTCCTTCATCGGTTAGGTGTACTCGGTCATGTCTATAGAAATTGTCGATGTATAACTGTATGTTGTTGTTCGCAATCCATTATAGGATGTGGTCTGTCATGAATGCTGAAACTGCTTTATTAACGTTTCTCTGGAATGTTGCAATTTTACAATTAACTCTGGTGGTCCATCTCAATTTTTGCGTCTGAGTGAGACTGGAAAAGATAGTTTGAGGAAATAATTCCATTAGTTTTCCCATGTCTTGTTTCATCATTAAAGTAAGGGACACCCCTCGTACATTCCCCAAATCATTGCCTCCACAATTAATTAGTATGACGTCTGGGTGCCCTCGACTTCTCAGACTTAACAATTCTGGAAAAACCTAGAACCAACACATTCCCCGCAATCCAAACCATTTAATTGTAAAATCTCTCAAACCTAGGTCCATGTTCATATTTAGTTTCTCAGAAAAATCCAGCAACCAAAACAGCCAACTGTCTCCAATCAGCCACACAGTTTTCAAACCAGCCATGATATAGGCAGTATTTCTCTTTTTCCAGGAAAATTATTCCTAGTTTGAATTTCTAGTAGTTTGTATGAGCAGGGTATGTATGATGTGTGTGTGTGTTGTATTTTCTATTTGGTTAATGGTGCTGCTGTTATTATTTGCGGCTATCCAACAGCCACCCAGCGTGCGTCATTGCTATTCACGGGTAAATCCTCACCCCACCCCCGTTGCAGCCGCGGCTATATTCGAGCAAGTGACACGTCGTGTGTTGGTGGACGTATGGTAGCCGCGGCTATCCGACATTTTGGGTAGGGTTGCATCTTATATTCATTGAGTGTTCTGGGGGATTGTGAGAGACTAGAGGAGTGGAGGAGGACTATGAGGATTGGAGGGGGTCTGGTAGGCATGTTGGGGACAGTTTTTGGAGTTTGGTGGAGTGGAAATGCAATTTTGAATTCTTAGTTTTTGCAAATAGCCACGTTATAAGCAAACATCTAGGAAGGGCTCTTGTATAGCCGCATCCATAAAAAGCACATGCGTAAGTGCGTCAATACTATTCTGCGGAACTGCTGGTATATTTAAAGTCGCATCTATAAATATACATTTTCTGTACATTAATCATATGCTCATGTGGAGGATACAGTACAGAATTTGATTTGTGTGGTTTTTGTATGTGCTTAGTTGTTCACTTATATGATTTGAAGGTTTGAAGGCCAATTTAGTTTGATTTTGGGCTTGCAGAAAAATGTGCGTGTAGCCGCGGATACAAATCAGGATCTGTAGCTGCGTCGAATAGCTGATGAATGATGCTAGGTGCGGTAAAAATAGGTTTGTGTCAGTTTCATTTTGTTATTGGTTGTTCTTACTTTTGCCTTTGTGTAGGGGTTAGTGATAATTTGTGCTGAAAATGTGTCAGCCATCTAAGTAGTTTTATTGGCATATAGTCCTCTTTTTTGGTGTTTGTTTTGGAAAGTATAAAAGCCACCATTTTCTCAGTTTTGTCCTTTTGATTCCTTAACTTTGAGGTATGCAGTACGTGTAGGTGTTTGGAGTGTTCTGTGAGGTAGTTAAATTGCTGGTATTGTGCAACTTAATTTTTGTGAAGTGCTTATTTTTGTATTTTCTTGTAGCTGCATTGTTATCATCATCCCATTGGATGCACTAGATGTTGTACACTTAACTCCGTGAAAGGCCAACCTATATTCAAAAGATAGTGGTACTGCTGGAGATGGAAGCGGGAGATGTGTGGAAAGCTTTCTTAGTGACCTTTCTAGTATTTATAATTATTTTTCACATGTAGAGGAATCTCTCCCATTCCTTAATTGTGGCATCTCTCTTGGCTACCCATTCGAGGCATCGTCGACACAGGACTTTCATCAGTGAATTTGGGAAGTGTTATGAGGCAGTGCACCTGGTTATGACACCGCTGTTGAAGTTTAGAAAAAAAAAGGGGGGGAATAATTGCCACTTAAAAAAATAAAATATCTACGGCAGGTAATCTGGTGTTGTGCAATTAAATTCTGCCATTCACTAAATGTTGCTTCTTCCTGAACTACCAAGTCGCAGCATTTTGTACATGTGACTTTCATCCTGGTTAGTTTGGGTGTCCGTAGGAGAGTAGTTTGTGTACTGGATACCACTGTTGATGTAGAGGCTTCATTTCCAGTTGCCGTTGTTGATGCACTGGTGGATGGAGGTTCTGCAGGTGGTGTTGATCTCTGTCTATGCAAGTAACGGTCCCCATGCATTTTTCATTTGTGATGTTCATGGACTTTACGGTATTCGTCATTGACATGGTCCCAGTGGGCTTGCAGAAGATGGTTGATCATTATCGATGTTTTTAGACTTTGAGATGGGATATTGGAAGTCCCACGACATAGAGCCTCATTGCAGAAGGTACACAGTACCTCCTCTGCCTCTTTTCTGGAGCAGTGTTCCTTCACTTTAAAGAAGTGCCAACTGTCTGAAGTTTTTTTCATTCCTGTGTACTTCTTCCTTGGTGGTGAAGGATTGTTGACCCAAATGATGATGTCATCCTCACTGCTCCTACTGTCGGTCAGGCATATAAAAGAATAAAAATGACAACACGGAAAAACCAATGCTGCAAAAAATCAAAACGTTTTTAAAAAAGAAAACAAAAAAGTAAAACAAAAAATAGACAAACTTAAAAAATCACAAGACAAAGGAAAATTGGATTTTTTGGAAACTGGGTTAAACGTATGAAGAGTTTAAGGGTTAAAGTGTCAAAAGTGCTTGCAGTTACTTCACCAAGTACAGAAAGCAATAATTAAAGCAAAGTACATTTTTGTGGGTGTGGGGAGTATTTGCGGCAACAGACTGCTGCACCGTCTGATTGGACAGTTTGTATGCGCAGGTTACGTCAAATGGCATGGGCATACTTGCATCAATACGTCACAGTGTGTGATTGGATAGTTAATTGACGCATATTAAAGTCACTTATAGGTGTGGAGCCGCAGCGCGTGTTATGATTGGCTGATGCATTATGCATGATGAGGCGTAGCCGTGTTACAGGAGTTTGACATCCCATTGGCTTATTTCGTAAACATGGGTTACGTCAAATGGCATCTGCGTACTTGCATGAATACGTCGCAATGTGTGATTGGATCATTTGTTGACGTGTATAACGTGTAGGCGCGGAACCGGAGTGTTTGATATCATTGGCTGGCGTATTACACGCAAAGATGCGTAGCTGCATTGAAAGATGTTGACGCTCTATTTGCTCAATTCGCACATGCGGGTTACCCCCTTCCCTAGTCGTTGCTGCATGTAGCCGTGCATGTATCCTTGGTAGATTCAGCTATAAAACCTTTTTTTTAAATATATATCTACATAAATATGGGCAGTAGTCTTGTAAATATTTATCTTAAAATATATTGACAGTTACTGTAACACTTTAATAACTATTCATGAACCGTACATATACATGTAAATACTTTAAAAATTTATTAAGTACATATGCAAACTCATTTGTTGTAACAACAAGTTTATTTGGGGGGAATGTGGTTGTCCAATTGCTTTTTATTTTACCTTCTAGACATAATGCAGTGTTTTAGCTGAATTTGAATTGTCTGTATTATTAATGTTAATTATGTATGGAATAACAAAACCCTTGACATTCAAGGAAAATCTTTAGTTGCAGGAACGTTAAGGTGAGAACTTAATGCAACAAAACCCTGGAAATTCAGCTAAAGCCACCTTAACTTTGCGCCACCTGTTGCACAGACTATGAATATATATATATATATATATATATATATATATATATATATATATATATATATATATATATATATGTGTGTGTATTAGGAATAAGTTATTTCAGTGAAGTCACACATGCCACATCGCAACCCAATAACCATCACTGGACGTTCACCTGCATTTCAGAGCCACGTGAGCAAAGCATTGAGGGTATAAACATCAGCCCAAACGCAAGCCCTTTGCTCCATAACTTGTCTTACAGGGCAGTGCTATTTTATACATAGCTTAATCAACCCATATATATATCATATGAGAAACATGCCCTAGCTTCCTGATTGCTCTGCTCTGATGTAGCAGGTGCCCCCCCACCACCCTCTCGGGTCAGTGGATAAAGCTGTCTCACATGAAATGTGCACAGAAAATACCTATTACATGCTCCAGCCAGTCATAAGCAGACCCCATCAAGCGCCATAAGAATCCCAGACACACTGTATTTTAAAGTGCATAGCATTTTTATCAATTAATATCATTGTAAGCATGTATCTTGTGATACCTCTGAATCACCATACTGCTAGGCGTTCTGTCCCTCCTCGGGACTTCATCAGGCAAGTTTAATCAACAACCAAAGGTTCGATAGCAATGTAGCCTTTTCTTCCTAGAGCTTTGAAAGGAACATCTGCACGGGATCTGTTAATAGCATATCCTGTGTAACTAGTGTTCCTAAAGTCGCCATATTAGACACACCAACCTCCGAATGCAATGCATATGAATGAGCCCTAAAAATCATGCCATTAGTGCAAATTCCTGAAGCCAAAGGACCTTTCACCCCAGTAGAGTGAAGGGTAATAATAATAATGAATGGTATAGTTCATTCTGATCCCAAAGTGCATGTGCAACAAAAGCAAATTATAATAATATATACGATCAAATATTTAGTGACTATTCACAGGTACAGGTAATTCATCATAACGAAATAGTAGATTATGGACCCTGGGAATTACAAATGATTTTTACCTGGAGCAAAATGTCTGGTTGGTGCTTACTTGTGGCATTTTAGAGCTAAGCTGTGTTGGACTGCCTCTGTTTTGTCAAGAATAGGTTTGATGCTGGTATCTTTTCTGGGACCGTAAATGTGGGCAGTCCTAACTGTATAGTGCAAACTAGCGCTAAGAAAACGTTTGGCACTAGCCAATAATATTTATCAAATTCAGCCCCAGACTTCTATTTCCAAATTCTACACTGGACAAGAGCTAGGCTGTGACACTCGGGAAATTATATTATCTCCCTCTGCCTCCAGGTGTAATAAGTGTGGTGTAAAGTTGCCAAAGGAGTACTGCCCCAATGTGATGTTCCCGTCTCCCCTCTCTGGCTGTTACAATCCTTATTTCTGTAAAATGGCCGTCGCCGGACTCTCGTCTTAGACTCAAGCTGCTCCTGCCACAATAAACGCTCTCTGTACAGCGTTCTGATGCTCCACCGCGCCAGGCCCACGCTCCATATTATACTTGAACAACTCTGGGCGCGCTGATTGGGCAGGATGGCTGCTTCGCAGTAAAAAAAATGGGGGCTACAATTTATAGCAGAAGAGCACTAATTAAGCTCAGAGGGCTCGCCATTGATGTCTGCTATTAAATGCGTACGGACCTTTGAGCTTTAGAGAAACCACTTATCCAGTGTACACGGCAAGAAATAGTTTCCACAAATAACTGCGTGCAGCTGTGGCGGCCAGGTTCACCAAGCTGCCACCAGTCAGGGCTCTGAACCCACAATCCTGCACTTAAGGCGACCTGCAAATTATAGGCAATAGACTGTGAAGACCTGCCCCTCCCCCCAACCCCCCACTCCACAGTAGAGGGTTTACCAGCTATTTCCCAGATCTCCCTACATGGACGTTTACTATTGGAGGCATTTAGTGTACAGCGCTTATGGAGCCCTGGGTTACTTTCTTTGTGGGCATGCATGCGTGTATATGGATCTATATCACTGTCGGTTCTGCTGCACTCTCAGAATCCTATCACTAAAGGGGGCGCAGAAACACAGGACGATGCACCTCGAAAGACCCTTATTCACAGAGCGTTTTCCAACAGGGTTTTGCCATTATTAAACGCTTCTGTGAATTAGGCCCGTGCTCTTCCTGTAAGCGTGGTAACTATCGGTGCAGAGGTTTGAAAAAAGGACCCGAGCCCATTGATCAAAGTGAGAGGGTACGGTTGTGAGCGGTGTTCCACTACTTCTATTTCTTTTCTGTTTGCCATTCCTCTACTTTTTACAACCATATTCACCATTCTTAATAGAGGATGTGTCCGTTCATGTCCCCGTGCAAGTGTAAAGTTGTAATAGGAGCCTTAGTTACTAGTCACTTAGACTACTGGAGTGCCGGGGCCGCAGCACTTGTCACATGTTGCACTATGCTTCCGCCTACCCTCTCTCTCCCCTGCCGAGACCACAGTTCCACTACTTTATTCGGGTCACTTCTACCACTGCCCAAGCCTGGTACATAGGAGCAATAGTGGCACCTGGGTGTAGTGAAAGCTGAACATGGCAGCTCTCAGTATGCACTAGGGTATACCGTGCAAGCAAGGTTAACATATAACCACCTATTTTACTGCACGTTTGCTGCGTTTTGCCATTCTCTCTCAATATGGGATGGAGTGAAAGTTGCTGTGCTTGAATGACCTCATGTTGACTGCATACTGCACGATGTGTAACAAGTAAAGAATACAGTGGAAAAACAAACAGAAAACTCGTCTGGGTTCATGGCACCATGGATTTATTTGCCATCAATGTTTATTTAGCGAATAATTTCTTGAAGTCTCAGAGAGTGTTCATGAGTTGGTCCTTCATCGGCGTTAAACCTGACTTAGCCAATAGATGTGTCTATTGTATAGGCATTTCAAGCTGCTGTCCTCTGCGGCCTCCTGCTGTCCCCCAGGCAGTGCATGCATGGATTTCTTCTATTGTCATTTCACAGCCGGTCTGTTTCTGCAGCCCTGCCCAACATGCAGCCTGCCTTCAGCAGAAGACGGGCATGCATCTGTGCTTTCCACATGTTTCGCCTCGGCCCCAAGTCTTGCGGGGGCATTAACTTGCATCATTCTGCGATGTGAGTGTTTGTATTGCACTATATTTCACGCAGAAGGATACACACAACATGGAATGTTAGGGATGTAGTACCGTGCTTAGTTCAGTCACATGCCTCAGCCCTCTGGGATGAGCATGATGCAATCAGTCTCCAATCAGCTAGCTCTGACAATGGCCACATTCTCGGTGGCAACTTGCCTTTCAGTGTACCTGTAGAGGAGGTCCCAAATATGGCCTGCACTCCAGCCACCCATGTTGAAGTACCAGCAACGTTCACACCGAGATATGTGACGTATGATGAACAAATAAACCAGCAGAGAGGCGCACTAGGGCTCTGCCCAGTGCCCATCAGAAGAGCAACGCCTATTGAAGTGCCAATAACCAGACAACCATGGACAGTAAGGTTTCCGTTGAGACAACCCTACCAGCAAATGGCACGAAACAAAGAATGCCTAAGCACTGTCCCAGAAGGAACTCAAAAGGCCTTCATTGAAGACGAATGGTGACGATACAAGGACCCGGTCAGACGTACAATGAACGCAACGACAACCAAAAAATGACACACAAAGACGAAATGTTATGAAAAAGGATGTAATGAACTTAGAAGGAGAGGCGATGTTGAACCAGATAGAAATTTAAACTGTAAAGCAGGATGAAAATATTCAACCAGCTAACGCCTGTACATACGCTTGTAACACAAGAAGCTAAGAAAACAGTGCGGCTTGCTATGCTTAGTAGGAGAATAGAGCGGCAAGCGCCAACTATATATCTACCTCAACGAAGCACACTATATAAGTGCACGTCGACGTTATACACAAGCAGAACTAACCCAGGTTATTAAGGGTCAAACAGGACAGGATTCTTATTCCAACTAAAACAAGAAGAGAGATGGCGGAATCGAAACTCAGCAAGGTGTAGGCCGTGCCTGGGAAATCGAGGTCAAACCAAGAAGGGGAGGCGGGCAGTAACTTCGGAGAAATGAAACTTAAGAGAAGAGCAGCCTGCCCCGTGAAGGTAGAGATAAGGAGGCCCAGGCACGTGGCAAGGCCGAAATGAGAATTAAATGCACAAATAGAAGGAAAACGAAGCCGATTCACGGTGTACTAAACCATGACCAGCCAAGCACAAAGAGGCACCAACGTCTGATGTCACCCAAAAAACAGAAGATACCATAACTTTTCCTAACAAGAAACTACAGCTTCGAGGCCAACCACAGCCAACTAATTGACACATAGCAATAAAGTACTGATTGATGGAAGGGAGGCTGGGTGAATATTGGGGCATCCTGTATCTGGGTGTCCATTCTGCATGCTGCTAATTAAAGTGGAGATTAATGCTTCTGGTTGTAGCCAACCCAATCACAGTGGGCCAAATAATCTAGGGCCCTATAGATAGTAGAACCAATGGGACATCGTACTTTAGTGACGTCTCCATGAGTAATGTTAGAGGGAAGGGCGTAGACGCCCACCTGATAAGAGTTATCCAATCCTCACACTCCATTACCATATACAGATGGTTGTAGGTCATTTGGTCGAATCTAAATGGTCGACAGGACAAATGGTCGACACCAAAAGGTCGACAGGTCAAATGATCAAATGTTTTTTTTACATTTTTTTTTTTGGGGGGGGGGTCCCCCCCCAACCCCCTTTTTTGGCTAAAAAAACCTTTTTTTCCCTAAACGAAAACCTAAAAAATATACATATAAATTAAAAAAAAATTCGATCATTTGTCCTGTCGACCAAATTGTGTCGACCATTTGTCTGTCGACCATTTGTCTGTCGACCATTTGACTAGACACCTATACAGATATAGCACCTATACTTAAGTTACCTTTTCCAACCAATAGAATTGCATGACAAACTTATGAGTGTTACACGTCAATGATGACGAATTTTGGGTATAACTGTTAGTTTGAATGAAGATCGTTGGGAGTTGAAGCGAGCCAGGCTATCGCATCACTGTTGATTTCCATGTTTCCCCGTTTTTTGTACTTGTCATTAAACTGACTCCCCTTTGCCAAACCATTGAGTTGTCCTTATTGATTGGTGTTGGAGTAAGAAATCCTGCACCCCTTCCACCTCAAGGTGTAGTTATCTTGTCTTAAGGTACTCAAGGGCAATCTCTGACTCTATGGGCCGGTCAGGGGTCACTCCCTCTCCTGTCCATACCATCCAAACTCAGCCATTTCTTCCTATCATCAGCTAATGCGTGTTGTCTTGCATCAGTGCCCATTCCCATATTTTATTCTATGCTGAAAGTAATAACTTTTTTCAAAGTAGATGCCAATATATAACCGGCACACCTGATTTTTTAGTCAGTAGGGTTCACTTCCTCCTGAGTTCACCGTGTGATGCCCCGCATCCTCTTTGTTTGCGACATTGGGACAGTTGTCTCTTATGTGGGTCACCCCATGCCAAGTGGTGGACTACCCCTTCCTCAAACACCTGCCTGTATTACTGCTGCTGTAGTTCTTTTGAAACTTTCCAATCGCCCTGTTCAGTTCCTAGACGTGTAAGTGCCAAGGATGAATATGCTCGTCCTTTTTGCATAGATTGCATAATAGCCTGGCACTTAAGGGGTTAATTAGATGTTTTACCTACGTGACCTTTTGCACCGCGTTGCATCATAAACAATACATTCTGTAAATTAGGCTGATAGAACTGCAGCAGTTTTTGACAGTGTCTACACATCTCAGGGGCGTTCTTTATATTTCATACACCGATATCATGCATATCTACTAACAGCGAAACATAAACTGAAGAGACTAACGAAGGACGCACTGGCAATGCCAACAGTATAGGCTTTTGTGTAGGCATGGGAAAGGCACTTGTAGGGCACAGCCGTAGTGATAATACCTGACCATTGGGTTGGTAGCAGGTGCAACATGGTGCCAGTACTTGGTCATCTAATAGGAGGACATGGCAAATACCTAATACATATTTCCTAAGCCAAAACTGTTGGCTTTGCCAACAGGACTTCAGTGAAGGACACACATAGTGCTTATAAATCGAGTGGCTGAAGGCAGACCAGGTAAGACATTTTTATTACACAAGTAATTGGTTCACAACTCCATTTAAGCCATTAACTCTCAGAAAACTGCTTTGAAAAAAAAACGGCAAGCACATCAAGTGCAAAGTTTCATGTAAGGCTTGAATAAAGTGAGCTCAAAGAGTTCCCAAGAGGACGTGTTTTGGCCGAGGAGAGGCAGGAACTAGGTGGGAATGCTATAGGGATTAGCGTGACCAAGGGCAGTCAATGGACGGGCACATACCCAAAGAACACCTACAGGCTACGTGTCTCTCCTCATATGCCATTTCTCTCTATCTGTACTCCAATGCAATAGTTTCGGCTTATAGGTGTTGCAAGCAACGCCTTATAGCCCAAACTCAAAAAAGCTTGGTTTTGAAATAATTTGCAGGTGGTTCACATACAATGAGAGAGAGAGAGTGTGTGTGTGTGTGTGTGCGTGTGCGTGTGTGTGTTTGTGTGCGCTTGTGCTCATGCGCGCGCGCACCATTTCAAGCATATTCAAGATTAAGACATGTGGGATTTATTTCTTTGTTACAAACGACTCTTTCCTGACCAGTTGTCCTTGCACGACTACGAGCCAACCTTGCTGAAAGCAATACAAAATACACAACTGCCATGAATCCACACTTGGGCCCAATGGTATTCAACCCCTATGGTCTCTGAATATGAATATTATGAAGAAGGCTATTTCCAAGGGTATAGGATTCAGGAGGGCGGTTAGTGACGACAGTGCAACAGTCATGGCCAATTAGACATCTCTGCTGCTTTTGCTGTAATCTCCAGCACCTCCAAGCTGCTATTATTTATGTTGCTGTGCTACTACCTGAAGCTTCTCATACAACTTCCACATACATACAGAATATTCTTTAACACTTATGTGGAGGACGCCCCAATATTTCTCCATATGGATTGGGTGACCTCCATCTCTCACCTTCTGTTTTTCCTGAGATGAAGTTCTGTCAGCTAGTGGATGGACCAAGAACCATGAAGATGAGTGAGATAATGTTTCTATTAGTGCCACTCCCTCGCAGCTGCAGGAACCTGAGCGGCTATTTGAGTACCAAGACCTCTTGGACTTCTGAGCACTGCCAGTATCTATAGCTCTTTTTGGAGTGTGCTCCCCGATTAAAACAATATTTTTGAAAGTCAGACTTCACTGTCTGTTCTTGGAGTCCTTGGATGCGATACTTGCACCAACCATGCCAGCTAGTTGCCCTGACGAAGTACAAGATGTCCGAGATGCATAGGCACTTTAGCACTTTGGCATAGGCCAGCACTAAATGGTCATACTGGTTTGATGTAAATATAGTGTGTTTTTGCCTCAAACTTTGTTTGGTGTTTTTCTTATATTTAACTACAATTCTAGCAATGGCATTTCTATCCTTCATTCACACGTTAAATCTAGCAGATATGCTAGACAAGGGGTGTACTACCTTCACCCCCTAGGTCCACAGCTTTATCACTATTTTCAATGCCCCATGCGGAGGCGTTCTCTATAAGGTATGCACCCCAGATTTACACCTCTGATAATGACCACCTCTACTGTTAGCTTTCATTTCATTTCACCCAGCAGGTGCCACTCATACTCGTGATTTCTGCAATGCAGGTCCCCTTTATCCAAATGATGTCCTTCTTTTTGCACTGATGCTTGGGCAATCAGCCGCTCCGCCCAGTAAAGAAGGTCCACAACCTAGGTGTGACTATCTAAAGTAAACTATCCTGGATACTGCAAGTAAACAAGGTAGTGACTGCCTCCTTTGGATGAATACATCAACTAAATATGATATTACATATCTTCTCGGTTAACCATCAAGTCCAGCTTGCACATGTCTTTGTGTTGCACGTGGATTTCGGTAACTCAGTCTACGTATCTGACGCTCGGAGTTCCAGGAGTCCAAAACTCCCTTCCAAGAATTCTTCTCCATCCACCTAGAATGGCCTACCCACCACCATCCGTAACACAACAGCATTGCCTTCCGTTTACTGAAAGGTTATCATTTAAAAACCTAGCTTTGGTTCAATATGCATTATTTTCTAAGAGTCCCTGTTTTCTCGCTAAAAAAATAACAATAAGAAATAAAAACATTCCTATTTGTGCATTGCATTCTAAAAACCTAACCCTTACTCCAAAGACAGATCAGCGGCAAGTTCTTTTTTATCTCAGGCTTTAATTGCCTGGAACGCTCTATCATCCCCACTAAGGGAGCACTTTTACTTTTAGAAAAATCCTGGACATTTCCTCCCCCGGCCCCCCAAAAGTGAAGGCTTGTTACCCAGCCATGGTCTCATGTCCTCAGAATACACAACTTGTTTGCAAACTCTAGATTTAACTATCCACCGTATCTTGCATATATAGAGCTTTTTTTTGGAAAACGATCATGTTTCCAATGAACACATTCGTCAAACATAGGCTCTCATTACGAGGCCGGCGGTAAGGGGTTAACGGCACCGGTAAGGATGCCGGTGCCGTTAACTCCTTACCACTGCATTTCGAGTTCCCTCGCGGGTCCCACTAAGGCCGGCTGGTTTTACCAGCCACCCTTAGCGGGAGCCGCTAGGGGACCAGTGAGCCAATAACGGGCCCGATATTTGCGGGCCCGTTATTAGCTCCTTCCCCATTCCCATTGAGCCCTATGGGGGCTCAATGGGAATGGGGAATGGTTTTCAGAATGGTGATTTACCAGGTCCTCCAAGGTTGGATTGACCCGGTAAGTCCCCATTCTGAGAACCCAGACCCGGACAGGAGTTTGGAGGCAGCCATGGTGCTAATAGAGCCATGGCTGCCTCCAAACTCGTAATGACCCCCACAGACTTGCTCAGACTCTGCAGTCATCCCATCAGTGTGCCGTCTACGTGCTTCCTAGTGTTGCTTCTCCCAGGTTGGTGGCCAGGGATCTATGTTGTTTCTTCACCATCATGTGTTCCTCGAATCTGCCCTTTCGCTGCTGCCTTTCACCTTTTCTCGCTTCAGTTTTCATGTTTCACCTTTCTCCGCCAGTCATGTTTATAACCCTCTCAGTTGTCCTGGTCCCTCATTCTCTCCTTTCTCCAACACCTGCTTTTTTCTTGTCCTTACACCCTCATTTCCTTCTCCATACCCCAAGCCTCCGATCCCTCATCTTTGCATTTTTCCAATCATTGAGCTATTTGGGGGTGCCCCTGCACCTCCTGCAATCCACTTCCCTGTGTCCCATACATCCTTCTGAGCTGATTCTGTCCCCGGTACCTCAACACCTTCTTTCCCACTGCTTCTGACTGTGCTGCCCTTAATATATACGCACTGCTGCCTGAATTGCTGGCCCACTGCCTTACTTCCTCCTACCTGTGTTTCCCCTTGCTGCCTCGCCTCCATGCCACACCTCAATCCCTACCTTCGTTACAGGCTCTGTGCATGCTGAATTGAAGGCAATTGTGCACCTTCATAAAAGGTGCAAACAATGCACATCGTGTTGGTGGATTGAAAGAATCAGCGGATCCCCAGGGCCAAGTGCTTCCTGTCTTCATGTAAAATGACCTTCCTGCTTCTATATGTTCTCTGGATGATCGTGTTTCCTTCTGCTAAACCCTGCACACATGTCTTTTTTTCTTCTGGTGCCTTGAGCTTGCTTGCGTAAGTGGCCTGCTGGAGGTGCTTAGAGACTCCAGTGACACTTTACAACAACTCAAAATGATCAAGGTACATTAATTCAAAGGGTCACCATATATATATTACGCCAATACACATTTTGTTTTAAAGAACAATGGGTCTCGTCATAAATTTGCCGGTCCAGTAACTACGGTATTGGTAAGCTTGCTGGTACCGTAGTTACCGGACCGGCAAACTACGAGTTCTGCTCGCGGGTGCCTTTTCGTCCGCCAGGTCTGACCTGGCGGCTGGACCGGCACCTGCAAGCAGACCATGTCGGATGCACCGGCACATTCACGAATGGTGCCGGTGCAATTGGCCTCCCCATTCCCATTGAGCCCCATGGTGCTCGATATGGGAATGGGGAGCATTTTTTTCGGCACCCGAGAATGGGCAATTACCAGGTCCGGCAGAGCCGAAATGACCCGGTAATTGCCCACGCACAGGCGCCAGAAAAAAATTATACCAGAGGCAGCCATGCCGGTTCTACCGCCACGGCTACCGCAGGTCTCATAATGAAGCCCAATGTATCACCAGGCAAAAGGGAAAGGTGCTGTGGCTCAGGACAGCCTATCGTCCGGATTCTATACCCATCCTTCCCCCCTCTTTCCCGATGCCTTTCATCCTAGGAAACCCATGGTTTCCCTTACCCTTCAGCTGCAAATGCATGGCAGGGCTGCAAGTGTCAGGCATATCTCTGAACCTCCCCACAAAGGGAGAGAGGAGGTGGTATTACAGTTCACAAATAGTTAAGATATGATATGGCATTTATAACGCGCCTCTACACAAGTGTTTCAAGGCGCACAGTCTAGTTAAGCTTCCTCCCCACTAAACCCTAGCTCTCTAGCTTTAAATCCAGGCCATGTCACCCACCTCACAATCAGGAGGTCGAAGGTCAAGGGTAGCAGTAGATATGTTTTTGTATTTTGGAGATAAGTGCAGCTCTATATTCACCACCCTCGGAATGAGGAGACTGGTGGCCGGTTGGCAGGTGGAGGATGTTCACCCCTCCAGCCACCCTTTAAGTGAGCAGATTAAATGCCCAAATAGGACAGTGTGTGTGATAGGCACATGCATGCACCTACTTATCACAGCCGTCAGAGATATGATATGATAGGTTATTTATAACGTGCTTAATACCCAGAGGTTTCTAAGCACAGACCCGGGGATCGAACCTGTGTTGCTCTGTGTCATCTTGCTTCCAAGGCGAGCACGTTGCCGCTGAGCTATCCTCACGGAGAGAAGAGCTCACGAGTTAGGTGCTTGCCTTCAACATTTCAACATCAGGCTAGGATGTACTTCACAAGTTCGAATCTCAAACAGACTGACTCAGCCTTTCATCCTTTCAAGGTCAATAAATTTAGTATTATTAAAATGGAAATAATAACACCTATTACTGCATCGTTTAGAAGTGGAAGAAATAAGGCTTGAATCGCTATGCTGCTCAGTATTGTCCGCAAAACCACATTTTAAGAAATTAGACATAATATGCAGTGGTAGGGGCACAGCTAATCTATCTACACACACATACACACACGCGCGCCCGCGCACACAGACACTCTGACATACAATAGCCCACCATCCAGAAAATCAGGGAAAGCATTCCGGCTTTTAGCCGTGCGATATTTTGAAAGCGTTATGATCTCATTCCAGCTCTGATAATGGTGGTAGGGGAAAAGAAAAGTGTAACTTCATCCTCATTCGTCTTCATCATCTGCATAAGGCCTAAGCATATTGCCAGAAGCAATGCCGAGATCCAAGAATAACCTCTCCAGTGATGGATCTTACTTTAAATTGAATAGGCGAGGACATCCCGGCCTTCCAGTTCAAAGACATAGGCGAGAAGCGAGTCGGCTGTCCTTAATTATAATGAACTGGGTGACTAAGCCCCACTTGTAGACAAGTAATGACGGCTTGCCGCTCGGGCCCATTCTTCATGTGTTAGACCTGCAGCAAAAGGCGGGCTCTCCTCTTATTAGCCCAGGCTTTCCTTTTGATCTTAGAGCAGGTTGGAATCCATGGACATGTGTGTTTTTTCTCTTACTATGCCATTGAAAAATGTATGTGTCATGCTACAGCAGCTGATGCAATCCAGCAGAGACCTGGGCAAACCACATTTAAGCAAATCCTAGAGTTACCTCCCCACCCCCTCGGTCAAGCTGATAATGCACCTGTGACATAGTGCCAGAAAAAGTGCCTGAGACTGGAATCACCTAAATGTGCAAGAGAATATTACACAAAAGTGAAGGGTATTAGGTGAAACAATAGTTTGCAAAAAAACGAATACAAGAAAGATCGATTTAGAACAGGCTTGTCCAACCTTTTTGAATGTGGGGCCAAAGCATTGACTTTTTGTCACCCAGTGGGCTGGCGAGCCAAAAGTCAACAACCTCACCCAAAGCAGTATATTAAAAAGCAATATTGTTGACCTTTGACACAATAACATGATAGGTTATTTATAACACACTTAATACCCAGAGCTTTCTAAGCGCAGACCCAGGGATTGAACCTGTGGTGTTCTGTGTCGTCTTGCTTCCAAGGCAAGCACGTTGCCCCTGACCTATCCTCCCAAGACAATCACAGGCAGTGATAGCCATGCAGTCCCAAAGATAGCTTTTGGTGTCATGGGCAGTGATCAAAGTTAGTTGCTTGTGATTTCTTTCAGTGTGTATGTGTTAATATTTTTCTGAAATAGTGGGGGCAACCGAGTGTAGCGAGGGAGCTATAAGGATCTAGGGAGGGTTTGGGTCACCCCAAGAATTATTTTTCAAAGATGGGGTTGAAATGGTGCATTTTACAGCAGAAAAAGTGACCAAAAAGACATAAGTTTACAATCAGTTCTAAAGGAGTACATGATAGCCATGCTGTCCAAAAGATAGCTTTTGGTGCCAGGGGCAGTGATCAAAGGTCAGTTGCTTGTGATTTCTTTCAGTGTGTAGGTGTTAATATTTTTCAGAAATAGTGGGGGCGACCGAGCGTAGCAAGGGAGCTATAAGGATCTAGGGAGGATTTTAGGGGGTTCACCCCCAGATTTTTTTCAAATATGTTGAAATGGTGCATTCAGCACGTGGGCATGCATTGGCATCCTCATCCTGCTTGATCTCTTTTCTGCCTTTGACACCTTCAGCCATGCCATCCTGCTCAACCGTCTCCGTGATAACCTGGGTATCACTGGTCAGGCTCTGGCATGGCTGGCGTCTTTCCTCTCTGACCGACCCTCCCAGGTCCAACTTGGGTCCTTCCTCTCCTCTATCTTTTTCTCTACCTGTGGTGTCCCCCAGGGGTCTAACCTCTCTCCCTGGCTGTTCAACCAATACCTGGCACTCCTTGCACATGGTATCGCAGCTCTCTGCCCCAACTTTCAGTGCTATGTGGTTGACACCCAGCTCATTTTAAGGCTACCCTCATCCTCCACCTCTGCTATCCAGGAGTGGTGTGCCGCCAATGACCTCTGCCTTAATGCCAGTAAGACTGAGATTCTCCTCATCGGCACACCTGCTCCCTCCTTTCCTGTAGCTCTCTGGGCGGCCTCTCTTGGTCCTCTGCCTGCTTCCACCTAAAAGGCTAAAAACCTCAGGGTCATCTTCGACTCCACACTCTCCTTCTCTCCCCACATCTCCGACGTCTCTAAGAAGTCACACTACCATCCTATTCCAAACAGGTACGGTGGAGGAATGCTAGACTTGTTCTTGCATTTCAAGTACATCATTTGTGAATCTGAAATGCACGTTCAAATTTGAAAAAATTCCCCTTTCCATGCTCCGATTTCAAAAAATGTGCACAGGGGGCAGAACAGGTACCAGAATGTGTGCATCTGCAAAGTACACCTTCTTGTACATAAAATTCACGTTTAACAGGGCCTGAGTGTCTTCTGATTTTCAAACACTTGCAGGATAGGCCTTTCTTCCTCAAAAGAATGTGGCCTTCGCTTGTCGGTCCTGGTGTTTTGTGGCTGAGCCCAGCATGGGAGAATGGGATTCTGTTATTCCACGACAGCAGATCTTTTAGCCCGTGTTATGTGTCGCGAGGGAGATTACATTGATGGCACGAGGGCTAATTTTGCAGCACTGTCCCCAGACCCCACTTGCCACCTACTCCCAGTGCATGCTGGAAACCACAACTTTCAGAATGAGGGTCTCCCGCCGGATGGGCCCGAGTCCAAAAAAAGGCCACGGTGGGAAGTGGGGTGGTGGGGGGCAAGGGACACACAGGATGTTTTTTCCCAGCACCCTCACCCCACACTCCCCATAAATAGAGATATAAACATTTCTATCTCTGGAGATTCATTAGTAGCAGGAGATTAAATAATACATTATTAGAAATTGGAAAATACCCCAAGAAAGGATGAGCGTTTCCTGCAATGCTGCAAGCAAAGTATAAATGGGACACACCTTTTCAAACCTACAAAGCTGTTCTTGAATGTTTCCTGCAGAGTGCAAGCCTAGCACGCATATTCGCAAGACCCTGAACCAGATGCTCCAGTGGGTAAGTCTCTCCAGTTTGAGAAACTGGTTTCCGAATGCCTGCAGCATCAAAAGCAGAATGAAATCATAAAACATGCAAATGGATTTCGGGATCCGAGATCTGTAGAGATCTTTTTTGCCAGATCCGGCCCAATGACAAGCACTGCATGGCACCACAATTATACACAGCACCCCACATTTGGAAACAATGCATGCTACCCGTGGCTGCATTTTGGGGGATGTGTGTTGGAAATTAAGCCTTTTAAATAGCATTTAATACATCAATCCATACGTGTCCACTGAATCAAATGAGACTGGCCTTTTTGGCCTCCCTTTTCAGGCATTTTGCTATAGGCCAGTCTGATCCAGTTGCCCACCCCCCTCACACCTTGCTTCAGCACATTTGCCGCAGTCGGCCAGACCTTTCTATCACAATCCCACACAACCATTAAGGCCATTGTTTCCGACAAACATTGCATAAATAAATAAAGTAATCGGGTCGTGGCTGAGGATTGGAACGCCACGACCCAGTTTATGTATTCTTCAATGATTGTCGGATACCTGTTTCCGACAAACATTGCATAAATAAATAAATTAACCGCGTCATTGCTGAGGAATATAACTTCCTCTGATGACCCCATGCATGGGGTCATCAGAGGAAGTTACAGTTCGCACCAGGCACTTTTCTTTCTTTGTTTTTCTCTTTACTCTTCAGCCTCACGGGCTACATAAAACGGCTTGGAGGGCAGCATTGTGGCCTGCGGGCTGTAGGTTGGACAACCTTGATTTAGAAAGACCGCTCTGAGACCGCACAGATTGGTCTTTCAAAATCAAAATGTCAACCCCTGCGACATACATGAGTGCACGCAGGGGCTGACAGGTGTGGTGACACCCAGAGGAGGAGCCACGGGAGTGTCAGGTGAGTGTCTGTGAGAAAATGCATGCTTGAGAAGGGGAAGGGTAGGGGAAGCAAAAGTGTTTGTTTGTGTGTGTATGTGGTGGGGAGTGGAGGAAAGGGTTGGCAAGGAGGAAAGGAGAGCACGGTGGGTGGAACCCCCTGAATCTTTAAAAAAAAATACCTCTGCCATGTGCTTTTTCCGATTTATTTGCATCCTTCAAAAAGCGGAAACGTGACATAGAACCATGTGACCCAGAATACCAATCAGTCTGAACAAATGCATAAGATGTTCTTGCACCCTTCTCCCCTTACCTCTTCTTTGCCATGATGAACAATTTGGACTCCAAGAATACACTACCAAGCAAGCAGTGAATTGATAATCATTACTGCACTGTTTGAAAAATGGGGTTATCTTTGATGCATAAGTAAAAAATAACCTACCTCTAACCATGGTAATTCTCTTGGTAGATTGCAGTCTTTGCATCGATGAGTGCCTCTTGACATGAGGGGACAGTGAAGGGTCCGGCTAGGCTCCCCATTGTGAGCCGTCTGCTATCATGGCAGACAGAGAGGACGCAATGTTTCTTTGGGTGCCCTGACTGCTCTGTGCCACAGTCTTGCCAAGAGGTCCATCTCCAGCCTCCTACTGTTCACAGTGGAAATGAAATGAGAGGAAGTCTGTGGGAGACGTGCTACTTTAGAAAATGGAGTCAAAGAGGGGTCAGAAGTGTGGCTGTGCTTGCTCCACCCGAAGGCCTTCAAGAAGCATTGTGTGTGGGCTCCCTATGTTTCCAGGGCACCGCCGAAATATATGAGGGTTACCAGTACAATAGGTCATTCTGAAAGGAGCCTTCTAAGGTATGTTGCCCAGTGTCAGGAACAACACTATGGTGTATGGCAATCAAGGGAAGCACTTTGGCATAGGACGACGCACTTCGCCATATGGGGCATCACTCTTGTACATAGAGTAACACTACTGGAATATTTGATAGCACATTTACATTTGAGAAAGCACCTTGGAATATGAACATAGTTGGGTAAGAACCTGTGTCAATGAGGATATTAACTGGATAGTGTTATTGCGTACTGAAACAATGTCAGAGGAGTCTTGTCACTTAGTATCATGGTGATTTTATTACACATTTCAGCTGACACGTGTTTTGACTCTTCTGGGGCTTTTTCAAGGCTTTCACAGTTTTGCGGAGGTAGTGCAATTGTCTGCTGCATTTACATTTTATAAACCACCCGAGTAGTGAAGCCCATGATGAGTATTTTGAAGAAGCCAAGGTCAGAAGTGTCATGTTGGTTAAATTTGTGACATATGTGTATCGGTACGTCTTTATGGTGGTGTTTAAGTGATCATTAAAGCATTACATTTATATTCATACCAACGCAATAGTGTGCGTCGTAATCAATTTAAGGGACACTTAAACTGTTTTTAATGAGTAGAACAAACGTATATGGAGGGTTACAAGTTTGTTTACAAATATATTAGGCAGGCAGCTATATATGCAAAACATGTCAAATTGACGTGTTGCCCCAACAAGAAGGAATCAAGGGAAACGAGAAAGCTAGTGTTAGATTGGTTGGGTATGTCTACTGGGCCTTGCTGGCCGAGCGAGGCTGTATGTCTCAATAGTTTGACGATAGCTCTTACCTTCTGCTAGATGAAGATAATCATCTATGCGGAGGTGAGCTATGGGTTAAAGGCTCATGTTTGTTTGAATACCTGTGGGGTAGATAATAGTAACACATGGTTAGGAGGCATGGAATGCCAAATGTGCCCTGGCATATTCTATGGAGAGGTCAATGTATCCCCTCGTTCAGTTTCCGGTGGTTTTACTGCTGTGCGAAGAGGGTGGGTGCCTGTGCTTATTTAGAAGTGGTAGCCAGGGTGGTCTGACCTTGTGAGGTTGGTTCGGTAGCGTGGCGGCCCTTGTGCTAGTGTGGGTCAAGGTATGTGCAGTGGTCTGCCCCAGTGACAGGAGATGTCAGGTAGCTCAATTTTGTTTTTGCCGCCAGTGTCAGTGTCCTGCTTTTGGTGGTAGGGGCTGGCTGGGCCTGCATTAATTGCAACTATCGCAATCACGGAAACAAAGGAACCACTGTTGATGTGTGTCGATTTAGGATACGGGTGGTTAGGCTGGAGAAGGAGTTGTACATTGTGAAGAACGTGTGAGCCACGGAGGGAGTACAATGTATCTTATGTGTCCGTAATAGTGGCGGGCATGAGGTGGTGAACTATCTTGAGTGGTGGGTGCATCTTGTATGCTCGCAGAGCGCGTTACCTGCGCTGATGCGCTAATGTAGACTTATTACAGAAAGCGGATAGGGTGGCTGGTGGAGACCGTGGTAGTGAATGGAATCAGGCATATTGGAGTCTGTATACGTGAGTAGCCTACCTAGGCAAGTTAGTAACTGAAAACATGAAAGTAAAGCATGACGCTGCTGTGTCGATAAGGAAGTGGGCATTGAGTAGTAAGAATGGAGAATGCATGATACATTGAAAAGAGCATGTAAATCACGGAGCAAGTAAAATGAATCTTATGTGCCCGTGATAATGGCGGCCATGCAGTGGTGAATTGACTTGAGCGGGCAGTGAATCCAGCAGCTCACAGAGCCCGTTGATTGCACTGAAGCGCTACTGTTGACTAATTACAGAATACAAATGCGGATAGGGAGGTGGGTTGGAGCTCGTGTTGGTGAATGGAATCTGCCTCTGAAAGCATATAAGAGTTTGCAAACGTGTATTGCCTAATTGCACAAGTCAGTAACCTGAACCATTTAGCTGTGGCAGGCTTACCTGTAGGGCCTGGGGATCCTTAGCAAGAAGATGATTGGTCTCTGCGATCTTTCAATGCCGGCCGCCATCTTTTTATGGTCATTAAGTACTGCTGTGAGCCTCACGTCATTGATTGACACAAGTGATCACGTGATAATATCTCTGTGTTTGTATGGCGGGTCTGACCCGTGGTGAGTGTCTAGTGTTGTGTAGTTTACAGAGCCTGATACTTTAATGAGGCAAACGTGAAGCAGGGGGTGCCTCGTACTGTCAATATAATTGAAGATAGGAGAGATGCAAGGAAGCACATATTGCTAATAAATCATGCGCGAGGTAGGGGAAGCCTCGTTGTATAATTAGTTGCATGAGTGCAAGGAAAGCAACAGGAGATGTGTAGATGGGGGATTTAAGTTACCCCTGCATATGTATGTAGATGGCGGGGGCATGCTTGCTGGTGGAGGTGCGCTCTCGCATGACGCCAATTGGCTTGGGGCAATCACAACAGCTGCAGTGAAGAAAGTGTGCGTAAGGATACGCCTCGTGTTGTGATTAGACGGGGGAATCCAGGAGGAGGGAGAAATGGGTCAGGGAAAATGTATATGGGAGGGGCAGGGGAGCCTAGCATCAGATTTAAATGAATAGATGCCTGTCTAGTTAATATCCTCATTGACACAGGTTTTTACCCAACTCTGTCCAAACCTTTTTCGAGACAGAAGGGTCCCACCTCACAAGAACCCCTCACCGACAGCAGGGTCTCACATATTTACCCATGATCAGCGCTGTGATCTGTGCCTTCCAGTGCTCTGCTCAACTTCATACTTAACCTTGGAATATGAGACTACACTCTGCCATGTTGGCCAGCCATGTTGACACATTTAGCACATGGGACAGCATCCCTGGCAAATAGAGCAAGAAGGAAGGGTGCAAACCTACCTACTCCGTAGTCTCCTGATATAGGCATATCCTGCATCCTCCAGGTCTGATATTCTATCAGCGTGGCAGTCCACCGGATGTCTTTGACGTGTTATTTTGCTACCACCTTGAAACTGGCTTGCCGGTGATACGTTTTTACGCTTAATAAATACTTGACTTACTTACTAAGTATATCTAGAGAATCAGCGACGTTTCCATTCTTCCACCGTTCAGTGTTTTGTTAGACTTGCCAACGCCATGTAATCCCCATCAATGCCCAAATTCATGGTACAATCAGTTCTCCAAAAAACGGCGGTATGCCGCTGAGACATCCTAGGCACATCGTATATGAAAAACACTGAGCATTTCTTATCAATCTCTTCCATGGATGCTCCCTCGCTATTTAGTCAATTCTCCAGGTCCTTTGGTGTACTGCCTCCTCAGTCTTTAACACCATGTCCTGTCGGAACACATTAGCCCAGTACTGGAATGGCCTTTTATTTAAGGACATTTGGGGGAAATGCACCAATTTGACCCGATTTTTACACTGACAGAAATTCATGCTCCCTGCGCGAATTATTTCTATTGTCACACTTTTGTGGCACGTTTGTGCCTGAAATTGTCATGAAATTGTGAATATTTCATTTGAGAAACATTAATTATTCTGGTTTTGTGCACTCAAAATACTTTTTTTCATCGAAACTGAAATATACTGATCGCAAATGTTGCTTCACCAGAGGAATTTTCACCCTCCCCTACCTATCATATGAAGCATTTAATTCAGGGTCCTCCTTTTGTTGATTATTTTCCATATAGCAAAACAAAAGTGCGTTTCAAATAGTAATTTGCCCAGTACTGTCCTGCAAGGACACTACATTCAAGAACCGCATGTTTAGCAATCCCACAGGAGGCATGTTAGAGGGGTGGGTAGACCTTCAGCAGATACATTATAAAATGTCTATAAAATGTCCTTTGGGGTGATATCCTTTCCCGGATCCTGCCGGACTTCCAAGTGAAAAGTTAAGACTCTACTACGTTGCCTTCACACAATAATGCTTAGCCGCTACTAGATTGTTAGGGCCCGATTCATGGAAATGTGCGCAGAAATCCTACAAGGGCCGCGCCTTGAGAAGGACACTGTGCGAGCCTGCTCGCAGAATAAAAAAATGCGCCCCCTGCGTATTCATGCCATTGTTTGCGCAAAGTCGTGACACGGCCACGTACAAAGCTTAAACAGCTAGATCAGTGACCTTTGCGTGCTCCTCCGGGTGTGAATACATGCACCCTTCAAACAGTACGTGGGGTCCCCCGCAAGGAGACCTGCATCTCAGGGACCCTGCGCAGGGTCCCCCGTAACTTTTGCCGGCACCCCAACAACCTGCGTAGGAAAAATCATAACTCGGTCTAAACTCCGAGAGGTTGCGCGATCGGATCATGAATACATCTTGCGCTGCGCAATTGTGGGAATGTGAGGAACTGTCTGCAGGCCATTCCTCCGAATGCCCATTTTTTAGCTAGTTCGTCCCCATTTTTGGTGTTCCGGCCCCTTCCCAGCCCTCTGCGCTAGCCACGCCCATGCTCTCCGTGGAGTCTCACGCAAGGCCCTCAATGGCTCGCAGGGATGTGACGAGTCTGCGCGAACTCCACGCAAGTCCATCAAAAGTACCACGCATTCGATTCCATGAATCGACTAACAGGGATTTTCACACAGAATGGCGCGTAAATACCCTATTTTCCACGCAAATAATTCCATGAATCAGGGCCTTAGTGTTTTGTTTCCTCGAGTTATAGAATTCTGCATTTACATATTCAGAGACTATAACAATGCTCTTAGGAAGTGCATAGGAAAGAGCGACGAGTACAAGTGGACTCAATGTAAACATATATTCAGAAGGTATCCCCAAAAAGCAGGGGAAGTGCCATCTAGAATGAAACACCTCACAACAGGTGTTGTGAGACTAGGAAAAGGCAGTGATTCCATGGCATCACACTGCATGTGAAAGGTTCTGATTTTCAGTCATTATTATCGTAAGAGTTCTTCCAGTTTGCGAGGTGCGAGTCACTGTACTATTCACTTGGAAAACACTGCTTCCTTGTGGACTATAGAATGTAAGCAATCATGAGGGCAATGTACATATTGCATTGCTTCTTGCAGTGTCTTTGAGGGAATCAAATGTGCCCACTAATCTTACAAGTCTCACTGTCAAAGACTAGTGTGAGGTGATATCTACTGCCACATTCAGGCTGGGGTGTCTTTAAACAGAGAACTAATAACTGGACCTGGAAACCATAACTGTGGGGAATTCCCATCTGGCAACTCTGCAAAGCACTGGCTTTTTGATTTGTGCTAATTAATACAGTGATACAGGTAATTCTGCTGATCAGATACCTTTTCCATACCCTCCGTGCCAAAAGCATAGGGTGTATCTAGATCCTGCTGTATCAGTACTCTGGTTGCGGTGCTTGCTCTACCAGTGGCACAGAGCAGGTTCAGAGGTCACAGTTTTCCATTTGACAGCTACAGTGACAGCCCAGTCTTTGCAGCGCAGGGACTGCATTTAAGATATGTCCCCCATACCACAACTACAATGAACATAAGCAGCCCAGCATGGTGGCAGTGTAAACTATAAAAAATAAAGCTGGTTTTCTGAATAACGCCTTTCTTTTTGAATGGATCTTTCCCAAAATGTCCAGTCTTCCGGGGTCCGTAGGTACAGTTTATTTTGCAAAACATCAGCCATATCCGTCATACGAGTCAAACGATTTTAGCAATTCATTTTTCAGGTTTCCTATGGTACTTGATACTCAACTTCACCATAGTGCGGCGACCGTCACACTATAATTTATTGATGGGACATTCCCTTTATTTTGGACAGTATTACTGTGTTGTTGGGGTCATTACTGGATGACATTCACACCCCTCTGAAGAGGATGGTCTTCCATTGGTCCAAGTTATCACAAAAGGCAAAGGAGAAATATCTCTTAACTGTGCCTGTTTTACCTTTATGATTGCAGTGGCTCTTGGTAGTGGGAGTGTGAGGGCTGAGTGGGCATTTCCACCCCATCCCTTACCTGCAATAGCATCCATCCTCAAACTTTGAGGGGGGGGCCCGCAGGATCACCGTTTAGAGTGGATGCTGTCAGGAACTGCAAACGCACAGCATGAGCCTTCAGGATTTCCTCAAAGACTCTGGGTGCACTGGAAAACAGTGGCAGGAGTCCCTCTGTGGATGTGCCCCAATATAGTGGGGATGCAGGAGCTCTATAAAACAGTGGACTTCTATGATATAGGGTCAAGCCTTTTATATATATATATAGGGGGGCCAAGGGAATTTCTGTGATGGGCGCAGTTCTATTTCTCAAGCATTCGGGGCTCAGTTGCCTTTGAGACACCCAATATGGATTTCCTTGACTTATTTACTTCACATTTTGGTATTAGTAATTATTACTTTTTTATGCAGGAAGCAAAACTATAAGTACCAAAATGCAAAGCAATTGAAAATGAAAATATCATATGGAGAAAACACTGGATCTTAGACTCAGTTCTGTGAAACATTTAGGGAGCAGGTAGAACATTATGATTGGACTTCATGAAGACTTATAGATGTAGTTGCTGTAAGCCTTCGAAAATGTGGTTCTTCTCACAAGCAGCCTGGACGAATAACATATTTGCTCCATCTAAGACCGTTCTTAAATGCAGCTGTTAAGTAGTTTGCTTGCATTCCTAAGTTTGCTATGGAGTAACATAGCGTTCTCTGCTTACACTAACCATCAGTTTTCCCACGGCCCTTCTTTCATTTGCATTTTTTTGGGTTATGTTTCTCTCTTCGTAAGACCACCACACCTCATCATCCCCAAAATCAGTTTTGCACCCCTTCTCTATATCTTTGAAACTTTTACTGGATCTCACATTCCATAAGGTTTTGTATAAAGAGGAACCCACTAACTAACAGGATGGCTTGCATTCTATAGACCTCCGTGGCATGGGAGATAATCCACCCTCCAAAATGATTGGCAAATTTAATCACAGCCGTCCCCCTCCTAGCTAACATGGTCACACTTATTGCTGTATTATCACCCCATCTGTTTGAGCTCTGTACTCGTAGGCCAAGATAATCACAACCCACCACCTGTTTACATTGTGCATCCCCTTTAAGAAATGTGTGTGTGTTCGTGGGTGACCTACTGTGTGTGTGTATTGTCACATATGCATTTGGGGAGTCACTGCTTTTGCCACACCCAAGAGCTCTATATCCCAGCACATTCGCGTGTGGCAACAGAGCATGGGGCAGCAAAGCACCACATCTAAGGTACCACTTTGTGCATGAGTATCCTAACTCTGCTGAATTGAGAGCAATACTAAGGTGATCATTCAAGGGCAAGATTCTCAATGAAGAACATGCCACTTTGGAGACAGAAGGATGCCTGATTAGAAGATGCCTCGAAAATAACATCATTTTGAATACACTGTTCTGTGAAGGCTGGGACATTAGCAGATATTTTTATTTTATTGTATTGTTGTCTTATATACTGATACCAGATCGCACAAGTGCTTCAAAGCACAACAGTCATCTGGTTGCAGCCAGGATATAAAAACATGTACAGACTATTAACATTTAATTAGGGTTAGTAAGCAAATACTTTCAAGGCCCAAGAGAGTATGTTCCAGAATTGCTAAGGAGACATATAGAGGGAGGTGGGGGTGGGTAGGAAGGGAGAGGAGCGATGAGGGGACAGTAGAGTTTTCAATGCCAGTAAGTGGAGTTTACAGAAGAGTTAAAAGTGCTATGGAGTCTGAAAGTGCATTTCAAGGAAGTGCTGTTGTGGTAAAAGGGAGCTGGAAGGAGGGAGAGTGAACATGGTGGGGGAAGTGTTAACCAAGATGGTAGGATGGGAGAAGAGAGGAGCATCTGGAGTTGCTAAGAGTTTATCTAGTTGAAAAACAGCATGTGAGGATGGAGCGGAGTCATTCAGATGAAATGATAGGTGAATGAAGGATGGACCTGTTGGTGTGTTAGGTTTGTGATTGAAAGTTGGCAGTGTACTAGTCTTTGGATAGTGTTGATTTTGAAGGTGTTGATTGAAGGTGTAGTCTTTGGATAGGGTTGATTTTGAAGGTGTTGATAGTGTTGATTTTGAAGGTGTTGATTTTGGGTCTTTGTGAGATTTAGTGTGGCAGTTTGTTCCAAAGGGTGGGATCAATGGAAGAGAACGATTTGCCTCCATGTTTTGTGTGCTGAAATTTGAGAGGTGTTAGTTTAGTCTTATTTTATGACCATAGGTATCTGCTTGGGATGAAGATGCTTAAGGAATGATTGGGGGCATGATGGACTAGAGGAGTGGATGGTCTTGCTGGTAAAGTTTAGGATTTTGAGTTCTATTTTCGTTTTGATGGGTAGCCAGTTGAGTGTTTTTGCTGGAATGATAGGGTCCTAAGGCTTGAGGTTTAGTATGCATCTTGCAGTTTTATTTTGGATAATTTATAGTGATTTTAGGTTTTCTGAGGACAGACCAATATCGAGAGAATTGCAATATTGTGGTTTGGAATGTATTAGGGAATTAGGGTAAGGGAGCTTTTGTTGAAGTTCCAAGTAGGGGAGTATCTTTCTGAGGATGTGTAAGGGGTAGTTTCTTTCTTTGGTGAGTTTTTATATATATATGTTTTAAGGGCTTGGTCAGTGTCTATTCTGATTCCCGGGTTCCAGGTTTCTGAAGTAGGTGAAGGGGGGATTCCCAGGTCAGCAGGCCATATAAAAGTAAGTTGGTGAGCATCTTAGGTGACAAAGACCAGGACCACTGTCTTGCTGTGGTTTGAGGCATACGTTGTTTTGGGACATCCATTTTTGTACGGCTGCAAGGCACTGGTCGGTGGAGTGGTTGGATTTAGTGTTTGGTGAAATGGGGAAGGCAAGTTGTGTGTTATGTGTGCATCCTTACAATGTGTGTGTGAATTGTTCTATAATGTGCCTGGGGGGCTTGATATGGGCATTGAAGAGTCATGGGCATAGGGGGTCCCTGAGGCATTTCTTGGGGAACTTCCCTAGGGATTGATAGCAAAACCTCTGACTTTTACTGTGGTGGTGCAGTTTTAGAGAACAGACTTGGGGCAGAGTATTGTGTGCCAAGGTGGAAATACAGGAGTTTAGGAACTGTGGGGTGACTGACATTGTCTAAGGCTGAAGGGAGGTCTAGAACCATCAGGCAGGTAGGAGTGTTGTTAACTAGTGTGAACAGGATGTGTTCTATCATGTATTGAAGTTTGGTCTAGGTGCTTCTTTGGGGTCTGAAACCAGATTGATTGCTGATGAGGAAGTTGTACATTTATGAGAATTGGGTGAGTTGGTTGCATGCTAGTTTCTCTGTGAATGTTGCTATGAATAGTAGATTCATCTATAGTTGCCTGGGTTCTTTTAACCAAGATTACTCTTTTTCAGGAGTGGTTTAACTATTGCTTTTTTGAGCTCTGTGGGATATGAGCCAGTTGGGAATGAGGCATTGCAGAGTTGCGCTATCTGGGTGGGGTGGGGGGCCTGGGGGGTTAGTATGGATCTGATTTGAATAGAGGGCGCCTTGTGGTTCATTGGTATCTTTTTGTTTGTCCCATACCCAAGTAGGCATGAAGGCTTTGACTGCAAGTGGACTGATGCTCGGGTGGTGCACTGGGGTTGTCCAGCAGTTGTTAAGGTTGAAATGATCTCTAGTCTTCTGGAGTCTTTTAATCGTTGTTTGGAAAGCTAGAACTATATTGGCAGCCCAGTCTTGGGTCGCAGTGGAGAGGTTGTTGAAGGTTCCAGGGTTAGTGCTTTGGCAGTATATGTTGAAGGGTTCAGCTGTTTGGGATGGAGCACGGGTGGTAGTGAATTGGTAGAAGCATTTCTTTTTTCTCTTCGGCATCAAGCTATATCCTCTGGGGAGGATTTTGAAATTATGATTGACCTTTTCTGATTTGGTTCGATGAAGGAACTGCTAGAGGCGTCCAAAATTAATTTCTACAATTTAAAAAATCTCCGTATACTTCAAAACTGTTGCTTTACAAAACACACCTGTAAACAGTACTTTACTCGATTTCTCAACTTTTCACCCAAAGGAAAATTAGCTGGTTTTGTATACAGCTCATTTGTTTTTTTACACAAATAAAAGCACAAGCTATCAATATTGAGAAATGAAATAGAAAGGTTCTTCAAATAATATGTATGATATTAATAGGCCAGACCTCTGCTGCCTCTGGACAGAGCAGGCTGCACAGCCTCCTAAGGTAGCGGGGCGGGGTGGGTGCAAAACTTGAAAGGAGAATTTGTTTTGATTTCTGGGTGACACATCATCCCTACAAGGGCATCATTCGCTATCTGACTCCATCACGGGTTGCCCGGATGATCAGATCCTAGATGAAGGCCTCGTTGAACCCAGCACTTAGTCCGATGGATGCATTTTTTCAGGAGGGCACGTTCTGTGCTGCCAAGCTGTTTATTGCGAAACTCTGATGAGCAACGTATCTATTGTTGTGTTTCTAAGCAGTGACATGTTTGTCTCCTGTACTCGCTCAAAGGCGTGCTCAGGGCTCACGGATCCCGGATGCGAGACTTCAAAAACAAACTCGGATTTGAACAAGTACTTCGGCATAATAGGTTCAGCGTCTTGTTCTTTCACAGCTAAAACACTCCATAAATAAGAGGTTAAAAAACGCCATCAGGATGCAGCGTGTTCGGTGCACAGCGCCTCAAATAACTGCTGCAGGGCACCCGCCTAATGAAGCCCAGGCAGAGGGCAGGCCGAGGCGCCATGCCATTCGTTAAAACTTCACTAGTGACAGTCAGGACCTCGCATATGGCCGGGAAACCCACCTCACACATTACTGATTGTTTCTCAAGGCCAGTCACTCATTTTCCGAGTGTATCGCAGCAATTTCTTAGAAAACAAATCGAAAATGCCCTTCTTAGTAGTGTTTTTCTTTATCTAATGAGCTATAGGCGAAGTCACATATCTCAAGAATGCTTCATGGTATGCAGCCCAACCTGCACCTGGCATTGATTTCAGTTGTGCAGAGTGGCAAATAGATTCTGAAGTTGCCTCTAAATTCAGCCTTAAATCTGTCTAACTGTCTTGCAACCATCTGTATGCTGTTCCGGCATCCATCCATCCAACCATCCATCCATCCATCCATCCATCCAGCCAGCCATCCATCCATCCATCCATCCATCCATCCATCCATCCAACCAGCCATCCATTCATCATCTACCTATTGATCCATCCATCCATCCATCCATCCATCCATCCATCCATCCATCCATCCATCCATCTGTCCTTGCATCCACCCACCTGTCTGTCTATTTAGTCCATCCATACATCCATCTGCCCTTGCCTCCCGCCCATCCATCCATCCATCCATCCATCCATCCATCCATCCATCCATCCATCCATCCATCCACCATTTATCCATTTGTCCATTCATCTATTTATCCATCCATCTGTTCATCCGTTCATCCATACACCCATCCATCTATCTGTCCATCTGACTATCCATCTGCCATCCATCATCCATCCATCCATCCATCCAACCGTCCATCCGGTAACACCCAATTTGACCAAATGGCCATTTTGATCAAATTGGCTGTTACCGTTGTGTTTGAATACATAATTACTGTACATGAGGAGCAGGGGGTTGCGGTGGTGTCCCCACTTCCCTTTTTGAGTATTTGGTGGTTTAGAAGGTGCAGGAGTGTGCCCCACTTCCTTATCATTGGCGGCGGGGGACAAAAAAATTAACTGTGAGAACGGGGAACCCGAGCAATAACACCTCGGGCAGTTCACCCACAAACAAAACCAGTGCAAACAAATAACCCAGATCGCCTATCCATCTATCCATGAATCCCTCTGTCCGTCCATCCATCGATCGTCCGACCAATCCATCCATCCACCCACCCATCCATCCATAGGTCCAACTGCCTATCCATTCACATTTGTTGTCATTTGTAGGCGTTGCTAGTTCAAGTGGTAGTGCCTCATGGATTGGATTGTCTGTTTTTCATGTTTATATTTAGATTGCCTCTCTAATCATGCTCTTTTTCATGGGTTTCTGGTCCCTGGCTGTACAGCTATGGCCTTGCGAGTCTATATACCTCTGCAATCTCTTGCATTGGAGTGGCTCCTGCTTTTGCAGGAATTCTAAATGACACGTCTTCTCTTCTTACTACTTTATTGGGTAATGCTATGGCAGCCATGTACATATGTTGAGACTTTCTACTCCCAGGCACAAACTGCAGCAGATGCTGTCCAGCAATGGCGACAGGAACCTCCTAGTTATTAGTTAGCCGATGGGGGTAATGCAATGATTTTTATGTGTGGTTCGTGTACCTAGAGCGTTTGCATCCCAACATGAAAAGGTCAAAACTTCAGAAAAGGTATATCATATGCCCTTTTCAGCACTACATATGCCACAGTGCACTGGTTTAGTCCACTGCAGGATCTGTAGTGATCATTTTCACTTTTTAGCATTACACCTCCCCTTTTTGATTCCAAACTAACTGAACCCTAGGATTGCGTTTGCTGCAGTTATTGTTTTGATCATACTGCTTGATGCTATGTGTTCCTTTGTGAAGCCGGCGTGTGGATGAATTCTGCATCCTAAAAGAGTAAAAAATATGCACGTACTTGATTTTTCAATGCTGCAAGTTGTATTTTGAACTCTCAAAGATGGAGGATGACTTTTAGCTTTCATCACCAAGCAAGCTTGCCCCCTGCTTAGTGTTGCGTAGTAATACGCCACTGTGTGCATGCAGGAGCGGGAACGAGGCTCACGCATGCGCGGTTGAAAATAAAGATGGCCCGCAGGCAGTTGGCGCCGGGGACCTGACTGGCAACACGTCTCCGGCGTGTCTCCTTGTATGAGTGCGGCGTGCATGAGTGCATGACAGCGTGGGGCCCACCAACACCCTCACGCCTCGCAACACTGGCGACAAGGACGGCGCGAGAGCAGCCCTCCGCTCCAACAGCGTTCGAAGAGGTGAACGTTGCTCCGTGTCGACACAGACCTATGCGTGTGGCCGGCGGCCATTTTAGGTCGCACGTGAAGTGCAGTGGTAGCGGCCCGTGAGGGTGCTCGTGCGCCACCTGCATAGCTGGACATCAATTTTTGGACCCCATAGCCCATGCAGCTGCAGGACTGTGGCACAAAAAGAAAGAAAAGGAAAAAGAAGAGAAAGGGTGCAGGGAGAAAGAACCACGGCACAAGTGGACCCGGCTGACCAGATCACCCGCTGCAGAAGGGGTCAAGCAGTCTTCTGTGAGTACCATACGCCAGGATGGGGGAAGAGGAGGAACTAGAAGGCGCCATTGCCCCCATCCCACGCAGGATGAACAGTGCACTAGCTCCCATGCCCGAATTTGATACCACGGGCCCTCCATCTAAGTTGGGACCAAAATGGCTCCTGTGGGTGAAAAGGCTAGAAATGTTCTTCATGGCCTCAGGAGTCACGGATGATGCAGAGAAGATCGCCATCATAATGTACTCGGCAGGGGTGGAGGTCCACAAGATCTATGACTCTCTGAACATCCCAATTGCCACATATGACGCAGTGAAACAAGCGCTCAAGGACTATTTTCTTCCCATGGCAAACGTAGACTTTGACAGGTTTGTCATGTGCGCGGAGAAGCAACGTGAAGATGAGTCACTGGACAAGTTTTGTGCGCGACTCTGACATCTAGCAAGATCCTGTAGATGGAGAAACGAAGAGGAGATGGTTCAGAACCAGTTGTTGCAAGGGTGCAGCTCTGGGAAACTACGGAGACAAGTCCTGAGAGAACCTGGACTGACCCTGCAACAAATATTGGACACGGGAAGAGCGTACGAACTGGCTGATGCCAGAGGGGCGAAAATAGACGCGGCTACGCATGTGAAAAAGGAGAAAGAGGCTTTCGCAGTCGGACGCTCAGTGACAGGGAAGGCAAGATGGGTGCCAAGAAGTGGAGACAACCCCACAGCGCGCGGCGATGCCCCTGCATTCCAGTACTGCGGGTATGACCTGCCTCACGTGGGTGAGTGTCCCGCCAAATCAAGAGTCTGTGGCCGGTGTGGCACACTGGGACATTATGCCAGGGTGTGCAGGGCAACAACACCAATTACGGCATCGAGAGGACCAGAGAGGGTTGGCAGAGGCAACACTCGGAGAGTAAGGGGAGTGGCATCCGTCGAACAAGGCATGCAAGATTTGAACATTGCGGAGGAAGAGGAAGACAAAATTTTCTTTATCTCCAGCATCGCCAATGGCCCAGGGAAAAGACGACAGCCCACGTGCACAGTAAACATTGGGGAAACACCCACGCCAGTCCTAATAGACACTGGGGCATCCGTCTGCGTGCTAGCGACTGTACACTACAATGCACTGCCCGGTCCACCAGGATTGGCAGAGTCCACGGCACGCATATACGCGTTCGGAGGACACACACCTCTCCCCATCCAAGGTGTGTTCGTAGCCCCAGTGGGCTCATGGACAGAGCAAAATTAAAGCAAGGTTCTTTGTCACTAGCGTGAGTCCGCATTCCCTTCTAAGTTGCGCTGCGGCGGAAGGGCTAAGCCTCGTGCACTTCTCATTTGCGGTCTACTGCGCTGACCTGGAGAGTCTACTACAACGGTTCGAGACCATCTTTAGAGGCATTGGAAAACTGAAAGGGGATCCGATACGTTTTCACATAGACGGGTCGGTGAGACCCACAGCGCTCAAACACCGCCGCATCCCGTTCCACTTGAGAGCACAGGTGGAGGAAGAGTTGCAGTCCTTGATTGACCGAGACATCATTGAAAGGGTGGAAGGCCCCACCCCATGGGTTTCCCCAATTGTGGTGGCCCCAAAGCCTAAACAACCAGGTGCTGTACGTATCTGCGTGGACATGAGGCTACCCAATGTGGCAATCAAGAGGGAACGCCACATCACGCCCACCTTGGATGATATTGTTGGGGAACTCCAGGGAGCAAAAGTGTTCTCGAAACTGGACCTAAGGTCTGGATATCACCAGTTAGAGCTCCACCCCGAGTCCAGATACATTACGAACTTTACGACCCATGAGGGATTATTTCAATACAAAAGGCTCAGTTTTGGGGTCTCATCCGCGGCAGAGGTCTTCCAAAATCCAAAATGCCATCAGAGGGGCCCTGTCAGGACTCAAGGGGGTGATCAACATGTCGGACGACATCCTGGTCTTTGCCAGATCTGAAGCAGAACATCTAAAGCGCCTAGAGAACACCCTTGAAAGGCTGCGCGATCTCAGTCTAACGCTACACAAAGAAAAGTGTGAGTTCCTGAAGGACAGATTGGAATTTTTTGGTTTTGTTTTCCATGCTGGGGGTATCTCCCCTGATCCAGAGAAAGTGAAAGACATCCGAGAAGCCGCCCCACCGACATCTCCAGCGGAAATTAGAAGTTTCCTGGGGATGGTAAATTATTGTGGTCGCTTCATCCGCGACCTAGCTTTGGTGTCGGAACCTTTAAGAGCGCTCACCAGGAACGATGTTGCATGGAACTGGAGCGGCAAAGAACAGAGGGCGTTCGACGACATCAAGAACGCCCTATCAGGACAGGAGACCATGGCATATTTCAGCCCCGACCGTGAGTCGGAAATTGTGGTCGACGCCAGCCCAGTGGGCCTGGGGGCGGTCCTCATGCAGGCGGACAATCAAGGGACCATGAGACCCATCGCCTATGTGAGTAAAGCCCTCACCGAGACAGAGAGGAGATACTCCCAGATTGAGCGGGAAGCCATGGCCATTCTATGGGGGTGCAAGCACTTCCGAATTTACATTCTGGGGAAACCAGTCGTCGTAGTGACGGACCACAAACCACTCATCCCGATTCTATCAGAGACCTCGTCCAAACCACCACCTCGCATAGAGCGATGGATGCTTTCACTAATGGAGTACGGGGTCAAACTACTTTATCGGCCGGGAACACTTAACCCCGCGGACTATCTGTCCCGCCACCCGGGTGCCGGGAGGTCCAGAGACTCCTCAGACGTGGCAGACTGCGTGGAGGCTGTTCACCTGGCATTCGAATCAGCACTGCTCGTCGCCCTGGCCCGCCAGGAAATAGCAGAGGAATCCAACATGGACGAGACATTCATTAAGATCCGACAGGCGATAGCCAGCGGGGAATGGCGTGAAGTCCTTCAAGACAACTCCCAGAGGAACATGGGGGCTCAAAAAGACCTGCAAGCTCTCTGGAAAGCGCGTCATGAGTTGACTGTAGCTGAAGATGGCCTCCTGCTGAGGGGTCACCAGATCGTGGTTCCAAGAACATTGGTTGACAAGGTCTTACACCTCGCCCACAATGGCCACCAGGGGATGGCCAAGATGAAAGCACGTCTGAGATTGAAAGTCTGGTTCCCAGAGTTGGAAAGCAGAGTGGAAGAGTTTGTAAGAAAATGTGTTCCCTGCCAAACCGCAAGTCCGGTGGAGAGAGGACCGCCGATCCAGACCATGGTAAGAAGTGACCAACCATGGGGGACGGTACATGCCGACTTCGGGTCCACAGGCCGTGGAATGTACTTTCTGGTGGTGACAGACCAGTGGTCACGCTATCCTGAAGTGGAGCTAGTGGAGTCCAATGCCAGTGACCACACCATCATGGCCTAGGAGAAGATGTTCGCCACTCACGGGTTTCCCCTGGAGATATGCTCAGACAACGGTGCCCCGTTCCATGGACAACAATTTGCACACTATTGTGAGGAAAGAGGGATAAAGCCTAGTAAAGTCACCCCCCTCTGGCCGCGAGCAAATGGCGAAGTAGAGCGTTTTATGCGAACGCTCAACAAAGTGTTCCGCATCTCAATGAATGGGGGAAAGATCTCTGACGCAATCTATTTGACTTTTTGCGAGAATATCGCTCGACCCCGCATCGGTCAACCAGGGTCGCTCCGGTGGAGGCGCTCTTCAAACGGGTGCTGAGGGGGTTGCTACCAGAGATTCAAGGTCGACATCCAGGAGAAATCGATGATGAACAGGTACGAGGAGAGAGAGCCACTCAGAACGAGAGAGAGAGAGCACCCGGAGGGGACTCCCAGAGAAGGAGATTGCCATGGGAGACACCGTGCTGGTGAGAAACAGAAGACCGGAAGGAAAGCTGTTGTTACCATACGAAACGCAACCACTGGGAGTGACACATGTCAAAGGATCCATTGTCACTGCCGCCAATGCACGAGGAACAGTCACGAGGAATGTCTCCTTCTTCAAGCACATCGGAGCTGCTAACTCGGAAGAGACCGTCTCCCGAGGCCCAGAGCAGGACGCAGGATCACCACTGAGACACGATGAACCGCCAGAGACTGAAGGGAGACACAAGGTGGCGCAGGCCGAAGCACGCAGGTACCCGAGCCGGGCGGGGCGCAAGCCGCCGCAGAGGTTCTAAGATTTTATTATGGACCCTGCCTCGAAATCGGTGCCGCATTGACAGTTAAAGTTATAATAGAGCACTGTTAGTTCTAATGTTTGTTCATGTTCACTGTTTGGGGAAAAAGGAGGGATGTTGCGTAGTAATACGCCACTGTGCCCATGCGGGAGCGGGAACGAGGCTCACGCATGCGCGGTTGAAAATAAAGACGGCCCGCAGGCAGTTGGCGCCGGGGACCTGACTGGCAACACGTCTCCGGCGTGTCTCCTTGTATGAGTGCGGCGTGCATGAGTGCATGACAGCGTGGGGCCCACCAACGCCCTCACGCCTCGCAACACTTGGTAGCCCCTTTGCCTTTATACAACACTATTGTATAAAGGCAAAGCAACCTGGCGAATGCTGAGCATCCCCACGTGATCTCGTTTATGATTTGTTTTTGTCCTTGGATTATAGTAAAAGTAAAACCACAATTACCAGAAATCAAAGACAATGACTGGCTCAGCTACCCACACTTGACCAGATAAAAGCTAGTGCTGCGAGGCAGCCGTTTTAATAATCATTTCAATGGTAAATCGCAGAATTGTGTGCGTTTGTGACCATTTGTGTGTCTGCATGAGAATGTAAGTGTGTGTGTGTGTGTAAGTGTTGGTGTCTGCATTTGTGTGCCCATGTCTGCCTGTGCAAGGTTGTCAGCTTGAGTGCATGTAAGTGTGCATGTTATCTGGTCTTGTGTTGAGCATGTCTTTGTGCATGTAGGGATAACCGTCTGCATGTGCCTATCTGTAAGCATGCTTCTGTATGTCTGGGTCTGTCTATGCCTGTGCATGTGTGTGTGCATTTCTCTGTATGTGCAATGTTGTGTGTGTCTGTGCGCGTGCGTGCACACCCCTGCTCTTGTGTGAGCGTGCGTGCGCCTGTAGCTGTGGGTGCATGTCTTTACACATGTGTGTCTTCCGGTGAGTACACAATGACACAGGAGAATCATGCCTATTGGAATTTTCCAGGTTGCTTTTTCTCCTCTTTATCTGACTGGTGAATTCAGTACACTGTGCGAATCCCAGTGGGGCAGCCCTGGGACACACACGCACACAGCATGTTCGCAGCGCCTTCCACAGAGCCTCTCTTGCCCCTGCTATCTAGTCAGATAGAAGCCCCTCCCTGATGGCAAGTTTATGAGCTGCCTTCTCAAAGCCCTCGCCGTCCGTAAATCAATAACAAATACAGCCGAACGGCAAATATCTTCCAGGCATGGGAGGAGACAGTCTGGCGCGCCGAATTCACACTGAGTGCGATTAAGCGGCAGAGCGCACCTTGAGCGGGCTCCGAGGCTGGCAGAGATAAGCCGCAGAAGCGGCTCAAGGCGGTCGCCACCCGGGCTGGGCCTCGGGGTGGCAGCTCGGCAACAGCGGCACCACATGCGCGGCAGAAGAGTTCCCCTCAAGACTTCTTGCACGTGGAAGCCTCGTTTGACAAATCGACGTTCATGGTTCATGCGCCCGCTGTAACACGGACGCACGCTCTAATCTACGCACCTTTCCAGACTGCCAGTCGTATTTAAACTTTTTATGGAAAGTCCGCCCATGAGTAAACATTTTGTTTCCTACCCTCACCCCTCTCGCTCATTGAGTAAAAATATTGCTCCTGGGCCCCCCAGATGCCATTTCTGCTTATATTTTCTATTAAAATCAGTCACCATACTTCCTTTTGGAAGAACCCCACACCTCTCCCTGGACACCCTTCAGGGTCCCCCAGGTGGGACAGCCCCACAGTTGGAAGACCACTGCTTTACGGACAGCCGACATCTTCCTTGACAGCTACTCTGCCATGTGATCGGTTGCGTTCATATACATGATAAAAACAAAATGAAAGTGTATCTAGTTGGTGCCATGCACCCAGATAGAATAATTCCACCAATTAATGAGTGAGCATACACCTGCTATGCAGCTGACAGGATCTGGTGCACCTGTACTTCAAACTGAGCAATGGGAATGCCGTGCGGAAGCATGGGTCATGGCATCCGGCACCAGCAGCAGTGCCGGAGTGGTTCCGGTAGTACATTGGCATGGGTGTGTTCTAAACCTTGAAGTGGCGCTGCATGAACCACGGTTCTGTATAGTTAGCTGCTCCCGCGTTAGAAAGTATTTTATAGTGTCTAACCTTGATTTCATTGGTCCTGGACCACAGCATTGACCTCTTCTGTGCACACAGTTTGCACTTCTGAGGGTCATTCCATTACCTCTGTTTACTCTAAAGCATGTTTTGCTATAGACACAGCACTGGGCCTATTTTACAATCCCACCATACCCAGCACAGTCATTAGCCCGGGATCATGGGTGTCAAAGTTTAAAACATCTGGGGAGCCTAAGGGTACAGAACCACGCCATACAGGGAGTGGCCTGGGGTGGCACAGGCTACCCCTGGAATCCGAATGTCCACCCCAGGTGCCACCACATTGTCCTAAACTATAACCAATAAACTTTGAACATAGGACTGCAAGACACTAATGTTAGTAATTAAAGTAGATATGGTTAGTGTAGACAAATAGTAAATGAATGCCATCCAGACACATGTGTGCATGTGTATGTGTGTGTGTGTGTGTGGGGGGGGTGCGCACACGTGCTCGTATTTCATGGCACCCCAATCAAAAGAGTCTGGGCATGCCACCGGCCATAGGAATACATTAGCAACTATTTCCTTTCTAAATGCTCCATCTTCCTACTGTGAGGTCATGAGAGCATATTCTGGAATTGACAATCAGCTGCCATGACATCATTGCATGGGCAATATGACATTTTTTCTGCACGATTTTTCCCTTTATGGGTTGCTGGTCGGTGTGGGAACCTGGATTTCATTATATTTCATATATAGGCCTGCATGCCACCCCTCTTCACCCCATACAATACATAGGGGGTGGAAACAGGGTGGTGTGCGGACCAGTCACAAAGTAAAATTATATATGGGTAGCTTTCAGCGACAGGGTGTATATTCCGCCTCAGAGTTCCAGGTAACATCATAGAAAACTCAATGTTTACGTGCAATGTCTATCACATGCCACTGGGAAAGCTGTGGTTGAGTAAATTCTCATGGTAGATAGTTACTCATCTAAAATTCTAGATTTTGTTGCGGTTAACCACGAAAGGTGATAGTGGTGCGTTCAAGGGAAAGCACGCCTCCTTTCCTGATTTGGTTTTTGCAATGCAGACATTGGAATACAGTGGGGGCTTACCACAAACTAAAATGATGCCTCGGCTTCCAGCTATGCAGTGTATGTTCCATCTAGGAGCTCCAAGTGACATCATAGACCACTCGACTTACGCTCTCTTGGTCCATCAGAAGTCATTCAGACCCCCTTGTGAAATATACCTTCCAGTCAATGGCTACACATCCATAATTCTAGATGATGTTGTTGCAAATCACAGTAAAAGCAGAGAGAGGTGCTTCTAAGTGACGGCCTGCAGGCATTGAAACCTTGCTGGGAGCTAACAAAAAAATTAAATTATACATGGGATTAAAACTACGGGGTGTATATTCCACCTCGGAGTCTCAAGCAACATCATGCACAACGCAAGCGATCTTCTCAACGTGGGATACACGATTGCTATATAGCTACAATTCCATGTTGTGTTGCAAATAACAGTACACGCAGATATTGGTGTATACAAGTGACCGCACACCCTTATTTCTGATTCCGCGTTTGTAAGGTAGACATCAGTTCCTGCAGAGAGGTCTCCCTTTCTTAATGCAAGGAATTGCCCTCTGCACAGTCCATCTGGGCCTACTTCTGCCTGCTCAGAAAATGCAATCATAATTTGGTAGATTGCGAATGCCTGGGTGGTTTCAGTTCATTCCTACATCAACTTTGTTTGTTGCAGACAGAAAATAAGGTACTCCTTTTCCTTGTGGGTCATAAAGGATTGCATTCACAATAGTCATTTAGAATCACAATGCCCTTCGCGCACATTGCAGTGGGCACTTGTAAAGCGAGGCACTGTGGCGGCACTGCATTTTTTAAATCCAAAGCCACTTAGTTACATCTGGCCCAAGAAACTTTGGTGCATAACAAAGGTTGACAGATGGATTATAGGTTATAGTTTGCAGTTTAAACATGCACGCACATGATTAGTGGTTTTGAGCACAGTCCCCCACACGCCCCTGCTCAGCTTCCCCTTGATCAGAAGTGACAGTATTGATGAATGTTTTCTTTTTGTCGTCCATTTTGTTTACTGCCTTTTTGGTTGCCTTGCCTACCTCCAGAAGATTTGACAGTATTTACTGATTCCCTTGTAGATTGTCATTAGATGTCTTCAGTAATTGTCGCGGCAGCTTTGGCCCCCCACTTAGCTATCACTCATCTGAAGGGGCTCCATTTCCCTGTCCCCTGTGGGTAATCAATCGATACATAATCCATACAATTGCATACTGGTGACTTTTCATGATGTGCACTTTATGTCTATTTACTTACATTAACATGGTAGGACATCCAGCAAAGCCTAGGAACAACCTGCACCCATTTGATGAATGCAGGATGCAGAAACATATTTACAAGTGTTCAGAACTAGGACACGTACATTGTCTGCCATTAATGGTACAGACATAATAGCACTGTCAAGAAGCCTTTCAGAATTGTGTATGTTAAAATGTTTACACAATGCACAAAAGGGGTTCCACAGAACCGCTACCCACCTTCACACGCACAAGGCTGTGATGATCCACATTCAACAGCACTTAGAGAACTGTCATATTTTATTTAGACAGAAATGCACAAATTTTGCTTATTTTAATAATTATCTACAAAACATAAAACATAAGCATAAAAAACTTAAAACAACAATGGTCTGACAATCAAGAAAGCCCTGGAAAGATAGGGCAATAAACACAACTAGATGTCTAGGTCAAATTTCCTCATCACAAGAGTGATGGTTAGTAGTGAAGTGAGGCATATATCAGCAAAAAATCGATTAACCCTCTTCGTTATTCTCCCTCCGTTCTGTTAAAATGTTTAAAAATATGGAGTGGTTTTTAGCATTAATAGATGCATGTGTACTTTCTCGTATTGTTACAAGTACAAAAAGACAATTCTATAAATTTGACCTGGTTTTTCACATAATCATTTTAAATTGAAATTTAACTCATTCATTTCTGCACACTATTTCATTACCTTAAACATCATGACAAACACTCTATTTCCCCTTCCCTCTTCTTCCCGTCTCCACCCTTTTCATCCTTTAACCTGTCTCCCTCACTTCTGAGAGCATTTCTATATGTATCCCACCAATAAACATGCAGGCTCCAATATGGCTGCGTCCTGTCGTCGTCAAACTCTACATGGAACCTCTGGCTGAACTCCTCACCAACGCAGATGTCAAGATACACCAACATGCATATGGCACACAGTTTTGCCTCAAGATCATTTGCACAAACAACCATCGACTCAAGCACTTGTCTGTCCTTCATCCAAGCCTGGATGTCAAATACTGACCCGTAGCGCAACTTGACAAAGACAGAAGTCATTCTCGTAGGAAACCCCACCAAGTATGCCCAGTCCAGAATTGGCTAACAGAAATGAAGGTTGTAGGACTCAGGCCGCAAATTCACACCCAGTGACAAATCTCTCGACTTTATCAGAACGTATGACCTCGCGTTTGGAACAAGCATAGCTAAGTGCCCAACAACATGGTACCAGATTGCGCTCCCCGAAGACATAAAAGAGCGGTCACGGCTGCTGTGGCTACAATGGTGTGGTCTTGGGTGTAGTGAATTCTGGGGTTAGAGCAGCTACTTGAAGATCTAGCATCTCTGATGGTTAATGGCTGACCGCGGCTGCAAAAAACACCTGAGGGAAGAACAGAAATGTGAAGTAGAGTAGGAGATAATGGGCAAAAGAGTGACTGTGGCAGTTAGTGTATGGACTATTAACTAGCTAGAGGAAGGCCCAATATGTATTGACACAATCTGTACACATTTATTTCAAAAATACCTAGTGTATGATGTTCTGACCTTCCTGGCGGCCAGTCACACAGCAACCTTGGAGTCAACAATCCAGGAGACTCCCTGCGGGAGTCTGCTTCCGATGCTCTTTTTTTCAATTCTCCTATACTTCAGAAGACCTTATTCCTACTCAGCTTCTCCGCTTGCAGCACCACACAGAGTGGCTTAAGCAAGGCAGCACTCCTGACTCCTTCTCTTTCTCCAATAGATCTCAGATTCACAGAACCAGGTGCTGCCATTGTTCTAGTTGGATAGCTCATGAGTTAAGCGCTGGTGTCGGTCATGCAGCCAAGCTTCAGTTTGCAAGTTTGTATTCCGCTGCAAGGTCAACACAGCCATTCAATCTTCTTCTTACCCTTAAATTGGGTACGAGTAAAACCTGTCATTCCAGTGCTTAGAAGGGAGAGGAATCTGGCATGAAGCACTAGATAAGAATACATATTATCACAGTAATAATAATAATTATTATAGTAATCATAATAATAATTATATTTTTATTTTGTGGTGTGAGGTAGATGTTACCACCCAGGGGTATTTCATCACTCAGCGAGTTGGAATGTCAAAGAAGAACAAAAAAAACGAATAGGAATAATAATAATAATAATAATGAAAATAATAATAATAATAATAATACATATAATAGTAGTATGCGTGTTACTAATATTCACATTGTACTATTTGTTTTAATACATATAATAGTAGTATGCGTGTTACTAATATTCACATTGTACTATTTGTTTTATTATTATGATTATTATTATTTTAAAATTTTAAATGTTGACTTGAATAATTGTGAATGATAAAAACTGATGTGATGCTAGCCATCATCATGATGAGTTTGCAGTCTAAGAGAGAGTCATTGGGACTTTCAAATAACATAATGAGGTATTTATAAGAGGCCCATGACCGTGCCACTTAAATCTTGCAATGCATATTTCTGGTTCATGTTATCTGGCGGTCTTCTGGGACGAGTAATAAGCACAACTTGTGTACCTTGTGGTCATCTCGGTCTTCGCTCTCATGAGTCTGTGCTCTGAAGCAGCCAGGTTGGAGCACAGAGGATATTTGAAACAATAAAATAAATACTCAAATAAAATATAATGTGCCTATGTAAGACACAGTAGCCTTGTAATTGGTGACTTTCTAGTCACATCAGCGTTACATATTTTGGAGATGTTTACATGCAAATTATATTGCTATGGTTTATTTTATCTCAATTAAGTATTTTGAACACAATCATGTCTTTATATTTCCATCGTGCCGTATGAAAGTCTAAATGCATTGCCCGCATTTTTGCCATGACACCTCAAGGTCATCTTTGATATATTTGTGAGTCATTATTACACAATTTAGACCACTTCATTTTGCCTTTTTAGTTTGGGCTATTGGGTGGCACTTGCACTACTTACAAACTGAAACGATTGGATTAGAGCACAGAGGGGGAGAAATGGCACATGAGGAGGGACACACAGTTTATAGGTGGTGTTTGGCTATTTTCACACGCATGGCCATTCCCACCCAGTTCCTGCCCCTCCCCACCCAAAACATGGGGACTCTTTGAGCACACTTTGATCAAGCCATCACCATCCAACCTTGCACTTATGGTGCTTGTCAGTGTTTTTTCCAATGATCTTTTGAGAATTAATGACTTAATTGGATCTGTAAACCTGCTATGGGTGTAATAGAAATGCCTTAACCAGGTCTGCCTTCAGCCTCTCCATTTATAAGCACTCTGCGTCTCCTTCACCAAAGTCCTGTTAAAAACAAGCATTTGCAAAACCTTCAGTTTTGTCTTGTGTCTAAGAATTAGGTATTGTCCAGGCACTGCTATTAGATGCCCAAGTACTCGCACCATTTTACACCTGTTACCATCAATTACCAGCTAATACCACTATGGCAGTGCCTGGAAAGTGCCTTACCCATTCCTACACAAACCTCATACTACTGTCATAGCCAATGCTTGTTTTAATCGTCCAAATGAATGTTATGCTCCATTGCCCAATGGAGAAAATTCATATTTCTCTGCTAGTTTTGTATGCCTAACATTCAGAAAGCTACGCTGTTTCGAAAATTCATACAAAGGCCTTTCTTTTATATATGAAAGTGTGTAAAATAACCAGGGCTTTCACAGTGATTCAAATACCCTTAAAAATATTTGTAAGTTTCCACTTTAGGACCAACAGTATTTGGTGCCGTGTTAGGTTGGTTTCCTGGCCAAGCATGACACTGACACCGGGGTAGAAACAGAAAACATCTTTACTGAGTTCCATCTCCGGGTACAGGGCATAGGAATAATTTTAGGACATGTCAGGTAAGTTACATTGACAGAACATCCACTGGCATCCTCTCTCAGTTAACCCATATTCTCAACTGCACATTCACAGAACCATTCAGCACATAACATTCTCACACACAGCTTTCCATGTCAGTCACTCCCAGCATTCCATGCATACAGGGCAGAGTGCAGGGAAAGACAAGACACAAGTTATCTTCCCCCTTAAACAACGCAAGACAGACCCAAAAAGCAAGAGACATACATACACACGCAACAACACATGTGCATCCCTCAACTTCCAAAACAAATCCTCCCAGCAACGCACCTGTTAGGGAGAATTCTCTGTTTAGGCTGAATTTCCTAACCTAGTGAGTCCCCCAGCAGCTTTGCTGGATTTCGGGAGTTTGTTTTTTTCCATCCTGCCAAGAGTGAGACTCTTTTCCTCCCACTCTTGGACATGTATGTGTGTAATTTCTTTGAATGTCAATGTGTTCTATGGGCTATGGGGTCTTTTACTCCATAGGGTCTCATATGTTTTTCTATGTGTGTTACACCGCACCCTATGTGCCGTAGCACTGGGGCGTCCTAGCGGACCTCCACCATAGACTCCATACCCGGGGACTGACTACTGTCTCCCCGGGCATGTAAAGTCACCATTGGCTTTACTAGACCTAAATTTACTAACAGAACTAGTACAAACCATCTTATTGTGGACGTACTAGTAGGGGTAATTCGATTACTCCTGGATCTGTTACTCGAGGGGGCACTGTCCCGTCCCCCCTCGTCGAGTTTTGTCTGGTGGCAGTGGAAACTACTTGTTATGTTCAACCCCGAACCTAACCCTATGGGATTTGTCCCATTGTTGGAGATTGATACTTTTCCTCGTTAATCTCTAACGTACCACCGGTCTACTTATCGTAAATAAGTTTATCGGATGGTATTTTCTGCCAGAACTCGTTTTTTTAAAATGGCGTCTGTGTTCGCCTCTGTGACTCCTAAACCAAAGGTTGAGCCCTTTGTTCCACTTTTGGCGGGCTCTGTACAGAGACCCTCCAAAGTGGTGCCATTCTGTCTGGGTTACCACAGGGTGTGGGAGGGGGTTTAGGCACCCTGGACCGAGTTGCCTTGCCAACTCCGGTCGCACTCTGGAGTGATTGGCCCAAGTGGTGAGCCTTCCCGCTCACCACTTAGCATGTGTTGATTGACAGCTAGGCTGAATGAATGGGGGTTTTCTGCATAAAAGCAGGGCTTTTGGGACTGGATCTTCAGAAGTCGCCACAGGACCTAAGAATCCAACGAGGGTAACGCTGAGCCGACCTGCACGACGACACCTCCGGTGGAGCCCTGCGGACCCGACTCACCACTTCCCGAAGACAGAGGAGATCTCCCTGCCGGAGAGTCTCTTCCCCTGACTGGTGGGAACAACCAGTCCCCTTTGCTTTTTATTCGCCTCAGGACGCAGTGGTCGAATTGCCCGTGCAACGCACCCCAGCAACCGGATAGCCACTACCCCTGTACCGCGACCAAAAGGTGGTGCCTTGTGACGGAGCACTCCGCGGCTGGTCTCTTCCCTGGTGGTGCACCGGACTTCACTTTTCTTCGATGACGAGAACCTCTCTACTCTTGGCAAAGACCCGACGTGCATCCACCACCAGGAACAACTGCCCCCGCCGGAGCTGCCCTCCACAACAAGGTACCGTGTCCGCCTGGCTTCCCTTTCGATCGGTTCGAGTGAGGTGTCTTAATCCTCTCCGTTCCGTTGGGTCGCCTCCAAGCTTTTCTCATTTATTGTTCTGAACTGGTTCAATCTGCCGATAACAATTTGCTACAAAGACTTGAATGCATCTCCACTAGAGACTTTTTGGGACATATCGCCTTGCCTCTCTCCGAGTGGGCCTGGCCTCTGAACTTTATGATCTATTGTGGTTCTTGCCTTCTTACCGTGCATCTTGCCCGTGAAGTATTGAACTGTGTTGATTTCGTAACCTGCCTATCTTTTTCTCTCCCGCCCTAACCAATATTAGAGTGCCATCTAGGTTGAGGTATACACCTCTGTCTGTAAATAAGTGGTGCCGGTAGAACCTAGACTTGTCGAAATATTGCTAGGGGGATTGATCGTTTTTTCTTCGTAGAGTAATTGTGTTTGATTTGTTTGCCGTGAAAGTGCCATAGTGTTTTTCATAGATGTTTCGTTATAAATAAATACCTTAATAGCTTTACACTAAGCCTCGTTGCGTGTTTGCTTGTCTTGCTGGGAAGAATTGCCCTATTTTGTATACTCCACATACTGCTCAACTCTTCTTGAGGGAAGTCTGACTGCTCAGCCACAGCTACCAAGTGAATCTGTGTAGTACAGACTGCTACCAAGTGGGTTCACCACCAAACACCTGTAGTCCTAAATCTTTTGCAGTGGTCCCAGAGGGAACTGCACAGGTTTCCGCCTAACAGCACCCACACAAACCTTGTAGCCGTCCTCACCCAGTGGGACCATCGGCACCATAATATGCCACTCCCTTTCCTCTACAACTAAAGGATAGACACTAACCACTGACCAAAAGGATAACACATTCAAACTTTCAAGCAGCTTCAGGCTTCCAGCCCCAAACCACACGACTGAGGCAAAAACCATGCCGTACTCGCACAGAGAACTAATCCCCCACAACCATGCTGCACAAACATACCAAGTGTACCACAGAGGGCATGGAGACTATTCTCCCAAACACCTCTCCACTACAACATAATGGGGTACCCAAGAGGGCACAGAGAGCAGATCTCCCAAAACACACACGGAGAGCAGAACTCCCAACACACAGTATGCCACACACTCATACCATAAACAAAACTCAGCCCCCAAATACAACATTAACCATTCCAACTGCAACTCATTGGCTGTCCACCATAACAAGTTCACCATTTCCAACACGGCAGGGTACTCCAAATACCCCGGTTAACCGACACTCCACAGAACAAGCACTCCAAGTACTCCGGGTGTCGACACCGTACATGACGCCTGTGCTGATAGACCACATTTCACAACTTCAGCAACTCCATTTCGGAAAGCCAAGCATGACACTGACACCAGTGTATGAACAGGAAAACAGGAAACACATGGAGATGAACACCCCCTGCTGTTTAACTAAGGCATTGAAACTATGCACTTTAAAAATGCAAACTGTGGTTCATGTTCTTCAGTAAAAGTCCAGCCTATACCACAAAAGGTTAACAAACATGCATCATAACTTGCACCTTACCCCACTAACTTAGGAAGTCCGTGTCCTAACAAACTTGAAATACAAAGTTCAACTGTGGAAGGAAAGTGTTAAAAGGGTTCAAACACAGCTAATATTAGTGCACATTAAACCTCAGCAAACAATAGCAAAATGCACATTAAATCTCTAAACAGAGGCCACGACTTCCAACCATACAATTCAGTGCAAAAATCAAATACTCACCAAAAGGCCTCACATGACACATAATACCACTGAAATTTACTTTTGACTATTATACAAAATAAACCTCTGACCGCAGTTAAACTCGAATTACTCTGCTAGAACCTACTCCCATATGTTAACTAAAGGCTGACACCCTTCCTCCTTTAGTAACTCTCAAAGTGCCCAAACTCTTTTACTTGCATTGCTGCTATATGCTAAGCAGCCATTCTCCACTCCTTCCTCCCTTCCACAACACAATGAAGAAGTCTCCCCACCGGTAATAGCTTCCTGGTCCTCAGGGCCCACATCACCATGATACCAAATGTTGCAGGGTTCTTTTCTCTAGAATTCTGGAGAAACACTCCTACCTTGAACCAAGTTTGCGTGTCCTGTGTAATGCGCTTTCACCTCTCTTGGATGCCAACAGTTGCAGCAGAATACCAGAGGATACAAGGTTCCACTGTGTCACCATTAGTGATCCTGTCACCGGGCCATACGGAGCTCAGCAAGCGCTCCCTGCATACCCACAGCACTCAGAGCGGCACTGATGCCCTCGGAGCAGTTGCCTGCATTTCCAGCCCATCTGCATACAGGGCAGGGTGCAGGGAAAGATAAGACACAACATGCCGCCGCTGAACAGCCGTGTTTGCAGCAGATGCCGGGCAGGAGCAGTGGCCACTGAATATGATGTGTCACTGTCGTTAAAAGCACCGGCGGTGCTGGCGTCATTGTCATGCACCTCACAAAGGCCTGGACCTGCAGACACTCTGCACCCTCCTCCGTACACCACATTATGAATGGATGCTCATGCGATGCATGTTGTGAGACAATGACTGACAGTGCTACGGAGCCTATGATCAGTCGAGCACATGTAATCCACCCCTAAAATACCACCCACCGCAAACCCTTTTGCACTCCCACTCTAAAATGTTTTGCATGCACCTGCGCAATACACATAGGGTGTTGCCCTAAAGTGAAATCATGAACGTGGACGTCAATGAAGGACTCTCAGGCCATTTTGTATCGTGTTCTTTTTCATAAGCTTGTCTATTTAAGGATTTGCCAACAAGGATAGAAAGCTAAGATCATGAGAGGGAGTGTGGGGGTGGGAGGGTCTTCTGAATCACTGCAATCTGCTTTGACCCTTTTTGGCAGTCTGCACCTGTGAAAATTCAACCTCGGAAGAAAACTTGACGTAGCGCGGAATTGCTGCCTCGTTTTGGTGGAGCGCAGCTCTTCCCCGGTGAATTGCTGCCAAATGCGAGTCATCAGTGTCAGACAGGAATGTGAAGAGAAGGCAGAGTACAATCAGATTCATGAAAAAAGACTTTCAGGTTACCTTTGATAGCAGAAACAACTCCCCTCAGCCCCCAAAATATAGGCTCCCTGTTGATTTCTTCTGGCAGGCCTCATGCAAGGGGTACAGTTTGAAGCCCTGACATTGGATGATGTATGAGTGCAATCTATCATCCGAATATCAGGCCTTCGCTGACGGGAGTACTCAAAGACGCGCTTCGACTAGAGGAAACCCTCGCAAGAGCTGGCTTCTCATGTCCTCTCTTTAATGTGACTCTGGTAACCCTTCAGAAACACAAATCTTCATAGGAGATGATTATTTTTCCTAAATAACCATAGACATCCATTGGGATTTCTCCAGTCTGTAGCAAAATATTCCATTTCAAGGGGGCTTTGTTCATTGTTTCTTCATGTGTGGGTCAAACCCAGGAGTGGCCAGGATTGCTGCAGCCCTATCCTGAACAAAACAATGAACGTAGGAGAGATTCAAGCACAATCGATGTGGCGCAAGGCGCACGGGTATCAATCTACGAGCACACCCATTTATCTCATGAAAATTAATGAGGGATATCCTGCAAATCCGACATGGATCCGGCCCTTGAGAATGCTCTTTGTCCCGTGCAGGAGACCGCAGTCTTGTCTGCAGGCTTGGACTGGCCTATAGGGCAAAAGGCCAATGCCCGAACCAAAAACACAAAATGCTAGCGTAGGCCCATTTTGTGGGTCAAAGTGGTCCACTTTGTTGGCCCAGGTGGGCCAGTTTGATACATTACTTCATCATGCTGCTAGTAGTGTTGACCAGTGCCACTGAATACGTATTCTTTAAAATGCACAATTTGCATCACATTTAATCAAAAACATCCCCCTGGGGTACTACTACTCAGTTTGTCACAAAAGGAATGAATTGCCATTTGCAACTGTGGTCCACTTTTTCAATGGTGCCCGAGACAATTGTATGCCTCACGGCGACCCTGCTTTTCTGTTCCTGTTGAGGCTTTGAATGCCCAGTTTTGATGGGCAGGAGGACCTGTCTTTAGCCTGCACTTTAACACTCCAACACCCTCCGGGCGGCCTCACGAGCACAGAGATCTAGGAGGGCAAGAACAAGGTGCATCCATACAAAAAAGCATTTCCATAAGACTCGGCAGATCCTTAACATCATAGATCTGAGAGCCCAATGACATTGGTGGCATTGTTGTTTATGGAGAAGCAATACAGTCTGGGAAACTTGCATCTCAACCGATTTCCACATCATTGGTGCTCAAATGCATTGAGCTCCGCACAAAAGCACTGACAGGCTGTCCTCGTGTTCCTTCATGAATATTTGTAAAGTTTTCCAAAAGAGGAAGCGAAAGAAAAAGAGGAACACATAAAAAGAATGAGAGCGAATGAAGGAGAGGGGGAGGGCTATAGAGAGAGACCGAGAGAGAGGGATAGATTACCGGCCTGTAATCAGGGGTCAAGTCCTAACAAACAAAGTGGGGGGACTCGTGAACATACCAATTGAGTATGGTGTCACCAGAAATTAGCATATCAAGGTGCCCAATGAAAACAGTGGGGGGACTCCGTCCACCCACGTGTATCCTCGACTTGAGCCCTGGGTCTGTTACTTACAATTTAGCTCCTGCTTTAGCGTATGAGCATCTTAGGTCATCAGTCTTCACATTGAGTACAATATATTCAAAGAGCATCAGGAAGTAACATATGCTGAGTAGGTGGTGGACGAGGGAAGAAAAATACACTTTCCACACAAAAATAACCACAAGCTTAAAAATGGACGCTGAAAATGAAACGGAACCATATATGGTAACGAGGTTAAAATAATGCAGCGTCCCTTAAAATATTCTGGTCAAGAGATGTGTTGCATGAAACAATGTACTGAACAACACTCTGCAGAATAGGCCGAGTCACTATAAACAAAAAAGTGGGGGTTGGAAGGTTTTGAATAAATCAGAACCACTGGCACTGCTGAGTCGCGCCTTCTTGGTGTTGCATGCATTCATAATGCCTTGATGCTTCGTTGGTGGTAGGCTGTGGCTAGACCTAGATTTGGGACGTTTGGACAAGGTCGCGGTGGGTTGGTGCGCGGCGCCACGGGTACGCAATAACGGTGTGGGGGATTCCACACGGGCTGAGCTGAGTGCATGGTAAGGCCCTAACTCCTAGTCGCCAGTGTAGTGTTTCAGCAGCTGAGGAGATGGATGCTGGGACAAAGGGCACCCACGCGCCATCTGATGTGTTTTGGGATGTTCTCTGAGGGGACGGACTTCCCATTCATGTCAGTGACCAAATCCTGCACGAGACAGGACGTACGCGTACAGAACACGCCCCTTTGCCCCTTTTTCATGCACGCTGCTTGCTGTCAAGTCATTTCGTGATTTATCTTTTTTTTGTCTGGGTGACAGGGGTAAACATACTTTTTTTTAAAGGACAGTGACATTAAAAGAGTTCTTTGATGGGAAGCCAAATTACGGGCTACCTTGAAGCTGAATGAGTTATGAGGTAGGTGTCAACCGAAAGCCACAATCATGTTATTACGGTGCATTGAACCTGAGGGCCTGCAGCTGAAACTTGCTTGCATTAATTGAACCGACACCGGTGGATCCCGGTCTACACCATGTTCCAGTGGATCTAAAACGAGCTTTGCCTCAAAGAAAGGCAGCTGAAATGCTTTTAGGCGTCGTGAACCTGCTGTGGAGTTTGCTGGCAGACGAAGAGCGTCAGTTGTGAAAATAACCACTATCTAAATAAACTATCACACTCCCACCCGCATTCTTGGGTAGGAGAGAAGCAGCCCCAACTCTCTCTCTAATCTGCGCGCTGTAAGCAGGTGACGCCAGGAGCTGGTGTGATGCGAATCTGTGAATACCATTAACAGAGATAAGATGGACGTCTTAAAATCTGCCTGTTCATGCGCCATGGCCAAAACATGGATGCCCCCTCTCCGCGGGCTCCTCCACGGGTTCAGCAGTTTTCCATCCGGCCGGGACACGAAGCCTTGCAAAAGAGAGCCCTTTGTGTGCTTGCAGATTAAACAGGACTAAAACCAGGAAAAAACTGCTCCTCGGTGGAGAATGGTGGCGAGTTCACGTCACGAGCATATCTGTTTTGTGAATGCTGTTTTAGGAGAACGCACGAGCGCGCGCATGCCAGCATTATCCATACCATTCTTCAGACACGAGTGCAGTTCTGGTTTTCACTTTGCATTCTGGTTGTTGTTGTTGTCCTTAGGTTATCCTGGGGAAAACCAGGGCTTCAGGTCCCAGAAGCAGAGTTAAAACCAGGACTGCAATGGGTTCTACTAAATGCAATGTGTAATGTTTGCATGTATGTAGATGAGCGTACAGTCCCCAACACTGCTACCAATCGCCCTGATATGACAGCCCAGCAACTCTATAACCCATGCCCATTTCCCCATCACAAGGCCTGCCTGTCCATACCCTCAGGTTTCCCCCACAGTTGCCAAATGACTTTCCACTTGGTTCAGATCTATCTGTAACAGAAAGCTGCTTTGCTAGACTAATCACTAAGGCACATTATATCTCTGCATGAGTGCCTGCCCGCCCTCCCTTCCACTCTCTCTTTTATGATACATTTTTCCAACATTAGGAAAAGAAGACATGGTTTAGTCAGTGTATACAGAGGAAGGGCATCCAGATGTGAACCTTCCAACGCATCTGTTTGCCATCACTGTTGGACAGGATTATTATTGGAGTTTTATTTGTTGTGTATTTTGGGGATCGTGTTCCTGCAGGGTTTCCCTTGTAAAGGCAGGGCTCGTGACAGGTCCTGCAGAGAAGCCTCCGGGGCCTGCATGCCCGCCCTCCATGCTGCTGCAGTGCAAGAAACAGAAGGCTAGCAACCGCGTTTTGCAGCTTCCGTGCACTGCCCCATTAATGAGGCCTAACCGCACTGTGGTTGAGCTGCTCATTACGTATGATTTGCTGATTCAGTGTCTCGCTTAACTCACAAACGGGGCCAGGTTAACTGAAACAAATGCAGCAGGGTAAATGGAAATGGGCCAGCGGGGATCGCAAGCTGCACCCCGGTAGAGGAGTGGCAAAAGTATTGCCATAAAAGGCCCCACCATGCCCCTAGAAAACGACTTGTGTCAGCCACAGGTGCGTGCTGATAAGCCAGGGCTCCCAGAACAAATAGATGGACAGAGGCCTTCTATCAGATTCCTGCCATGTCTCATGCAGACTCCGTCAAGAAGACCCTTTCCATGTACTAAGCAGCCTTCCCCTTCCCGGAAGCCCATTGGTTGCATGCCCAACATCTTTACATTGCAACTATCAAAACCAATTCCAATCCTGTGTAATCATTGATGGCCACAAGCTTCTGCAAGCTATGTACCTTCCAAACAAAACTGCTTTTCCTCTATGCCAAATCCACAGGCACTTAACCTGCTTTCTTAAAGACTAGGCTTATCCTAAATCTGTTGGTCACATCTAAAATAAGGGTAGGCATTGAGTCAACACTGAACTCTGAAGCCCATAATGTATGTCCTATAACTTCATTAATGAACACTGGTGCTGCCTCCCCGATAGCCACCATAAGGCGGACTTGCAGTAGATCAACCATGAACTCCCACTGTAGTTTGAACGACATCCTCTATTTTGACATGCCAAAACGTCAAGTACCTCACCAGCTAGAGTTGCAACAAAGAAACACACTGAGAATCTCTTGCCCCAACACAACATTCTGGAGCACAGAACATTGTTTTATATCTAAACAGAACAATTAAACACCAAGCCTCTGGATGGTCTGCACGCTTGTCTTGCAGGGATTCTGCATACATTGGAAAGGAAAACTTTTGTTTCAAATAGGTCTGTTATTTCCAAAGCCAGTGGCAAACACATTGTCTCCGTGAGGGGGCAATAGCCTTAACTTACATAAAATGATGTGGGTAATTCTGTTACTGAAATGGAGGTCTGCCTATCAGACCTGCTTTAATAAAATACAACATAATAGTGCACACATGTGCCTTTGCTGACACCGACTCGAGACACCCTCACCACGAGCCCTGCAGTGATGCAGGGCAGTTTCAATGGTCACATGTGCATTACTGACTGCTGCTGGAACACAAAGTTCCTGCGGTTAGAAATTTGTTTTAAATCTTTCTGAACCTCTGTTTACAAACTTAATAATTGTATGCCTTAGTCACTCTGGTGCCAGTCACATCATTAAATCCAAGTCATGCCTACTGTGGCATGAGGACTACTAAAAGCACACAACTATTGGGCCACAGAAATTTGACATTACACTGCTGGCAGCTATGTGAGCAGGGCCCAGATATGGTAGTACTGATTTTATTGGTGTCTGGCCTAACTTTGTCCACAGCTGCCACGTGGAACAATTGCTTAGATACAGTGACACTCCGAGGGAGATCTCCTGGGAACCAGGCGTTCAAAGGCAGAACTGACACACAACAAAGCCACACTCACACAACAGTGTTGACCATTGGAGTCCCTTTGAAGTCAGAAGGCCTGGAAAGGCGGAGGAGTCTGAGTAGCCCGAAAGGGAGGCAGGCTGAGAGGAGGGTGCTACTAATTTGGTGTTATTAGGTTGATTACTATTTACTGTCCAGCCAATTTCATGTAGGAAAGGCACCTTGATTGTGATGTCTAAAGGCAAAGGGCACCTTTTACAACAGCCTGACTTTGACCCCTTACTGCAGGCTTGCTTTGGACTAATCCCCTGTGACATTTTGCTTTTATAAGGAGAGGAAATCCTCACATTTTTATTCATCTTTGGACCTTCAAGAAAAGAAGACGGATTTACCTTTGGAACTCTGGTGAGAGTGAAGCCCATTCCAAAGTCCCCCATCAGAAAGTGGCCAAGGCACAGGTGAATTCTATTCCCTAACCATCCCCAGGGAACAGTGGGGGTGACTGCTGCTGGACAAAGGTCTCAATGTGGGCTGCACTGGATCCAGGCTCCTGTTCACTGGAAGTGAAGGATCCCCTATAGGTGTCATCCATGCTCCCTGAAGTGGGAGTGAAGGACTCGCCATGTCCTGCAGCCCCTTGATTGGGACTCCCAGCAACCCAGGAGTGCAGAAGCAGCTGCAATGCTGTTTTGCCACCCACAGACATCTTTGAGTCCCCACAGGACCTGTGGTGCTGTTTTTGCCACTCTAAGCAAACTTCAAGCTGTTTGCTGAATCTTGAGACATTAAAATGCCAGCGCGACCCAGTGCCACAGACCATCTGAAGCAACCCACCCAAAGGCTCGACCTCAGTGGGAATATCTGATTCGAGCACCGATTTGACCTGTTGGGAGCCATTCAACTCACCATTGTGATCGCAGACTGACCATGCAGAAGCTATCGTTATGCTGCCAAAAAGACCTCTGATTGAACCATTGGAAGACACAGTCCTGCTAACCCGAATACCGACTTGGCACTTTGGGATCCTGCACCATCAAACCTTCTCTGTCACTGTCACTGTGATTGCATCGACTCAAAACCTCGACCACACTTAACGTGCCAAGAGGTCGGCTTCACACTGATGAGCCCCTAAAAACAAGAATAAAGGTACTGTGAAGAGGCCTTGTTCCCTCTGATACACATTTAGGACTATAGTGACTTCTAAGCTCCCATTCTCTGACTTTCTTTTATCAAGAACTTAACTTTGGACATTGACATTGTTTGTCTGTCTGATTGCTTGAAAACCCCTGCTCATCTACCCAGAGTGCTTTTTATTGGTGCACTACAGCAATATCTACCCTTGAATAGTGGTAACTGTGCCCAGAGCATGCTATCCAGTCATTCCCTGGTCACAGTGAAACTCACTGAACAGCCAGCTGGACATAGCATGTGTCCATTCTATAGAAAACTATGCCCGATGTATGGTTGTTGACCATGCTGCGGACACAGGACAAATACTGGAAATTGTAAGCCAAAACCTATGGAGGGCTGCAGGTACCCACCACTGCCCTATGCAAAAACTGTGCAAGGAAATCACCAATCACTTCAAAAATATAGTGTAAGCAGTGCAACAGACAACCAATGTAGCATTGAAGAATGGGGCCAACAGCAGAATCCCTGTCAACGACAAGCAAACCACAGCACGCCTGATCAGCATATTTAAAACAATCACAAGACTTCAAAAAGCTGATAAAGGAAAACATCAAATCTGTCTTCTCTGCAGACCCTCATCCCTTGAATATGTACAAAATTATCCTTTACAAGAAACCCCTGCAAGATCTTAAAAAAAAGAAAACATTCGAAACAAGAATAGTACCAAAAGCCTTCATGACAGCGTATGGCAAACCACTACTAAAAACACATCAGGATACCAGGAGACCCTGCCAATTACCCTTCAATCTCAAATATAATAAACCCAGCTAAACAGTTAAAAAGCTACATATAAAGTCAAGCACACAGACTCGAATGACCTACTAGATAGCAAACAAGTAGGTTTCAGACCAAAAACAGACACATACAATTCATTGATTTCCTTTTCTGTGTCTGAAAACACCACCACCACCCTCATACTCCTTGACATCTCAGCAACCTTTGACACCATCTTGGTGCAGTAGACTGGAAGAAACAGATCTTCAGAATGTTGCTGTACAATGGGTGAGATCAGAGCACAGATCTTCTGGCTTCCACTGTTTAACTCAAACCCATGTAAAATCACTTGCAGGGTTCCTCAAGGATCAAGACTTTCCTCACCCCTCTACAACACTTACATGCCCCGACTAATGTTGATTAAAAAAAAGCATACACACCCGCCTTTTGCAACTATGAGGACGACACTCAAGACATTTTGAAATTGACAGATGAAGAAAACAGTAGTGCCAGCCTCGGAAACTGACGTGCGCAAGTGAGCACTTGGATGAGGCCCGACATCCTGAACATCAGCCCTGACAAAACTGAAATAATGATCGTTTTGCCAAATCCCATGCTTGAGTCATCAACTCCATGGCCACAGGAAATGGGCAACAGCCCTTGAACACCTAAAGTGATTGAAGAATATCGAGACACGAATGGACGCTGTCCTCATGCTGCAAACACAAGTCAATGCAATAGTAAAAAAATGCCGCTACCCACCATCAGACAGATTATGCTCTATGTCATCTTTACACATGGACTGCTGGCCATCATCTTCCTAGTTCTCTTGCAGAATTGATCACGCCAACACCATCTAACTGGGAATTGCAAAATGTATCACAAGAAAGCTACATGGCATGCACAACACAACGAGTAGACAACTGTTTAGACTCAAAATGAGGGAGGACACAAGTCCAGCTCCAAAAGCTTTATACTGGCTAGCGGTGAACCATGGTATCAATTTCAGAGCACGGAAATGTTAAGGAGATGAATTCATCAAATTAAAAATCTCACCATGGCAACCAACCCGAGAATTAAGATGAAGCAACAATTTACAAATGGAAAGCGGGTGACTTTGAAGCACACTGCCTAGAGAAGGGTGCACTGTACAGGAGTACCTTAAATACGGGATAACATGTAAGCTATGACTAAATAAAGGAAACAAAACCAGTGGACTTATAACAAACCTTGACGGAATGCCTCCTGAAAATCACTATGTGGCACATAGAAAACTCCTCCTGACCAGAACCCAAAGAACGACCACCACGTCTCCGCAGACTCAACACTGACAACGCCTGTAGGAACGGGAACTAAATGGCCATTTTCTTATGCAATCGCCTGGTCTATAGTGAAATATAGAGATTTGATGGCATGCATGAGCACCCTAAATTAGGCCTGATAAGGTCAGGAGAGTAGCTTCCTGGGGGATGTATAGGGTGGTCCACCCATTCAGTGTTTACTCAATTGTCGGCTTTAGAGAATCCAGTCGGGTCTGAAGATGCGATTTGGGACCAGAGATGCCACATGCCTGCATCCCAAGTACATTTTAATTCCTGGGAGCTGTGATTTACCCAGCCATTGCCAATTAATTGCTGCCCTGCAGAAAGCAATCATTTGGGCAAGCTCCTCTTTGGTGACCCTTTAAAATGCAAAGTTCCAACTTCTGGAATAGTGGGTTTGTTGACTGTGATGGGCCTTATGTATCATATGCATTTTAAAGCCAACTTCCTCTCGGTAGCTCACAGTATTTGATTGGTTAATTTATGAAAGAATACTTTTAAATATGGACAAAGCTGTATACTTGTTTTGACAAGAAAAAAAATACTTTTTGAAAAGCTGCACTTTTTATCCAGATCAAGCAAAATATGGAGCCTGCCTGTTGCACACAAAGTAGGCTAGAATGCTGTCTCGAATTGTCCCAAAGTCACATGTGAATAGGACATCAATCCTCCCTACTTTTCTTGCATTCTGTCAACTGTAGCTCTTCATTTATAATTTAAAAGAAAAACTATGAGAACTAGTATGCAGACACACAGCAGAGGGTGCACCAGTCACATGCAGCGCTAAGGTTAGAGATCTGCAGTCGATCGCTAGGCACCCCATACATAGAAAAATATATCACTAAATCAAGCTTCTCAACACAAAATCAATTTAACTGTTGTATGCAGACACTGACAACTCAATTTGTGTTTTTTTTTGCATGCTGGTACCTATACCTCTGGACTTATAGTGGAAACATGACACTTTAAGATACAACCATTCAAAACAACAAACGAAGCATGGACATGGCATGGGGAAATATATATCTGTGCTTCAAAACCACCATATGGAGTGAGAAGTGGGGCTAAGCCAGCCAGGTCTAGATGGAGGGATCCTGCGTGTCTTGGGGCCACTAAGCAACAGTAAAGCACTGTTGGAATACAGTCTGGAGATCTTATACCTCACAACCGACTAAGGGCCCGATTCATGGAATATTGGCCCGCTTCAAAGTGAATCTGCACTGCTGAAAAGTGACTTTGCACTGCCGACACAAACCCTGATTCATGGAAACGTGCAAAGTGTACTTTTGACGTGCAAAGTCCAGGCAAAGTCATTTTGTTCTACAAAAACGACTATGCATTGACTTTGCCCGGACTTTGCACTGCAAAAACGACTATGCATTGACTTTGCCTGGACTTTGCACTGCAAAAATACACTTTGCACGATCCCATGAATCAGGGTTTGTGTCGGCAGTGCAAAGTCACTTTTCAGCAGTGCAAATTCACTTAGAACCGGGCAAATGTCCATGAATCGGCACTAAGACTCCTAGCCAGATGAATACATTATTTATGAGCAGCCATTGGGGAGCATGGTGGAGTTGCATGTCAGTGTGGACTAAGTCCAGAGTGGGTGATATCGGGGAAACACAGATGAGTTGCGGGTATGATATAGATCAGGTTATCCCAATGTGCTATGTTCGATACTCCACCAATCATGGCCGCCAGGACTACTTCACCCTGTAAATCTGCTACTTGCAGATAAGCATTTGTTTTGGGAAAGTTAAACTTCATTATTGAGTAAGGGAGAAAATTGTATAAATTAAAAAAAAAAAAAAGACGTTTAAACAAAAAGAGCAAAACCAGCAGAAAAGCTCATATCTTCCACTGGACAATGCAGTAATTCTGGAGCTACATGTTTTTCAGAAATTTGTGTAAAAGAAGAAATTAAGTTAGAGGACAAAAGAGGACATTAGTTGGTCAACATTACTGGCCTTTAAGATGTTCTTACCCAGAATGTACTTTTCATGTATACTGCTACCATTCTCTGGTAAACAATGCACATGCTACCACCTTGCCACATTGCTAGTGGGCATTGCAGTACATTCACTGCTAAAGTATGTGGCCTGTTTTAGCCTGGCTCCCATATGCCTCCCATATTCCCCTGCCAATAGATGGCTGTCTGTGGGAAGTAGACCTTTCACAGGAGTACGGTGGCAGCACGTGTGCACATTATAAACAGGACCAGAGTTTTTATTCTCTCTGCATGTCACCAACATGTGCTTTGATTACTTGACATGATAGTTGTTTTATTGGTCTCAGAAGCATAAAACATGTCCTCCTACCAATAATTATATCTCTGAAATTACACACATACACACAAACACACGTCTCTGTAGCAGGGCCTCAACCCACTGAGCTATGTTGCCAACATAGACGTGCATGTTAAGGTATGCTGTTCTAGTGTCTGAGGCAAAACAAAAGAGGTGATGGCCTGAAGGTTTAGAATTGATCTTAACCTCTGGCAGAGTGTGTGAGCACAGCACACTAATGACATGTAAATAATAGCTAGATGTATGAGTCTTGCACTGAGTTTATCAACTTCTCAAATTGTTGTACATGGTAAATCGAGCTAGCGCGCTGATTTTCATACACGAGCACCTGTTCCCCTTCCTTGCACTGTGCTGTGGAGACCAACAGGTGTATTGTGAATGAAGCATCTGCGGGATTGCCTTGTAATCATTTTGCAGACACACATTCTTTGCTGTGCCATTTTCAACTTTTTAGAGCAAATCATAATTTTTTAGTGTCAGGTTGATTTTCCCTGTAGTTTGGTGCTTTGCAAATCAGATTTTTTTGAACAGATAGTACTAGTGTAGCTTTCGAAACACAACGATGCAGAAAGCATAGAAAGTTGATGTGAAACGAAAGATGCCGTGGGATGAGATGTGATGGTCATCGCTAGCATGGCCATATTTCCCGCCGAAAAAACTGCCATTATAGCTTACCGCTATTGCCATTCTTGCCAGCAGTGAATTCACCTGATTACGGCTGCTGGTAGCATGGCGTTAGTCTCCTTTCCTCAGGTCTCAAGGGACTCCATTGGGGATTTGTAGGAATCACTCCAGGTGGTAGTACCACTTGCAGTAATTTCCCCTGTTTTTGGAGGTAAATTGGAGAAAATAACTCCAGCCAGCTGCTGTCCTCAACTTTACCTTCAAACTCGTTGCATGGTAGTGTAGTAAAAGCGCTCAGAATTCCATTAGCACTACGTTTTGACTACATCAACATGCACACAATGACCCCCCCTGGTCTGCTGCCAGAATGACATCCTATAGAACCTGGCAAACTGGTTTAAAATCCCAGCTTCTCCACATGACCCAAGTTTGTGATCCTGTGCTTGTCACTTTGCATAAAGTGCCTAAACTTCCTTATCTGTCTCGAAGTGATTTGTGTAGAAGCATACTACACAGATACTCACTAATGCAGGGCTTAGCAGACTGCGGCGTTGCGCTATATAGAAGAATATGTACCATTACAGAGTGCGTTCTCTACAGGCTGAAGCTTCTCCTCTGTCTCTCATAAGACACACCTTTTTTAAACCATGGCCCTCTTCTCATGGTTTAAGTGAAAGAAAGAGATACGGCAATGCTAGTCATGTGGGCCTAGGATGGTGGGGCGGTGTTTTGAGAGCGCAAATGCAGATTTTAGTGTAGGGGACATGAAAGGATGCGATTAGGAATGGCCAACATCCTGCAAATATAAAGATCCGAAAAACACAACAGTCGCAGCGATACATCATATACCTAATGGTTTTATTTAAAGTACCTAATAAAGTCCACGTTGCCAACTCGCCACACTCTCCTTTGTTGGGGACACTGCATAGCTCGTTGGGCAAAACTCATAACCCCCTCAATCGCCCAATATTATTGACTAAACTACGCCCCTAGATACGTCATTACTGCTTTTATGGCTCAGCAGCAAATGCACTGGCCATACCACCTGCCAAAGAAAGCAGCCTATTGTTTTTGTTATTTGGCATTTACATAGCACTCTATATATCATTGGTATGATCTCAAAGCACTTGTGGGTGGAACACCCTTGGGGACCTTAGGCAAGGTCAGTTGAGAGAGTAGGGTAGTGTAGGGTACTTGGGTGCACTCAATATGTGAGCAGCTGATGTAATTGCCTGATGGTAGCTCCATCCTAACATTAGGTGCAGTGGTACTGAGTGATCAGTTGAATGCGTGTAGTCTGGTGGTTGGTCTCCGAGACTGGATTCTGGCGGCATTAGGCCTCTGTAGGACGGTTATGTATGCAGCTGGGCGGATATTTTTCATGTGGTATAGCTGCGTTCTAGCAGGATGTTGAGGTGTTCATGGGGTATATATAGTACGTATAGGAGCAGCTAAGCCGAAATCGATAGAGTGGTATAGCTGGGCTCTATTGTGTGTTGGTGTAAAGTAGAGTGTGAGCATGGTGAGCATCAGGAAATCTCTAGGTTTTCTTATAGAGTAGTTCACTTCTGTTCTGAAGTTCCTTTGTTTATTTATTTGTATATTCATAAGTGATTTTTCAGTTGTCGCATGACGACAATGGCTGCTTCAATGCACCAGTGAAAGGTTTTGTGACTCTTTGCATAGCCCCTACCTGAAAAACGAGCCCCACCCCCACACTCCGTTTCTGTAATGTCATTATTGCCTGTGTCTGATGAAGGCTGAGATGTTTTCACTTTATAATCCAAGAGCAGACAGGCGTTCCAACATCACCGGGCCGGCTTTTGGCATCAGACAGGCTGCTCTTGTAACATAGACGCTTTTGCGCCATTCCTCCCATTATCGCATGAGGGGGAGAAAGTGAGAGAATGCTTTAATTTTAAGAGCTCATCGGAAAGAACGCCTTCTGAAAGTTATATTGGCTTCACTTGCTTAAATTCCACTCATAAAATAGCTGTAAAAAACTGGAGCGTTTTGTCTGCTGGGGAGGGTGGGGTTACAGGAGAGACGTAAATCCGCATTTATTTGGTCTTGTCTTACCGTCTTAATTTACATAGCAGAGGTCCAGAGAGGGAGACCTTCATTTTGAATCACCAGACAGCAACAGTTTAAGCAAGGATCAGTCCTGCTTTCTGCCCCTGGAGGCGTCCCTCAATGAGAAATAGCCGCTCAAGTGAGGTGTTGCTACGAGGTGGCTGGGGAGGCGATAGCCCCGGGTCTTTTGTGTGTAGCCCCGCATAGAAGCTTGGGGGATACAACCAAAAGGCTAGCTAGCTCTGAGTCCCGACAGTTCCGACATTAGCGTAGTCCCAGATCTTTGTCTGTCCTCGCAACACCACTGCATGCATGGGGGGAGGGAGGGACTGGCTGATGCATCGCACGGGCAAATATATTAGCGTCACCGCAATGACGTAGCTCTGTGTGGGTGGTGTAAGCACACTCCAGCGAAGCATGGACATCATGTTGGCTTCTGCCGGCTCCAGTGTCTGCCAAAACATCCTCAGTCACCCTGATGTGCTCTTGCTGGTACTAGGAGCCAGGATCCTTGGTCCAACGTATAATCATTTTTGTCTGCTTGCTTTAGATTCAAGAGTGGGCTGATTGATTCCATTTCTGCCCAATTTCCAGGCTTACACAGCAGGGGTATGCCATGTTTGGCTCTACAGATGCTTTGGACTACAACTCCTATCAACCCTAGTCATCTCAGTCAATGGTGAGGATTATGGGAGTTGTGCAAAACACCTGGAAAGCTGCAGGTTGCAGACCCCTGATAGAGGCAGCATGCACACTTGCTGAAGGAAAGTCTTGTTCGTATGCCTCGTACCACCGTCTCACATCCAAAACATGGGCAAAGGGGACCATGTACAAATGCAGTAGGATACCTCATACATCCCGGGCTTGCTTCTGACAACGTTGCACGCCGCAAGTTTGAAACTCATTGGGGCAACTGCGTCCTTCCTCCTTCCAAGGCCGATACATTGTGTACCAATAAATGAGGTAATAATAAAAGCTAATGTGATGTTTAGAAGCAGAGGAGTCTGACATGAGGCACTATATAGAACTCTATTGTTATCATTGCGGATGAAGGGAGTGTCACCAGCAGCATCTTGGTCGATTGGAAAAGGTTATCTATAAAAGTGAGAAATAGGGCACCAAGCACAACTCCTTCCAGTTGAAAGAAGAATGTGTCCAGAACAATCTCCTATCATTTTGTTGGTTTGTGTGGAGGGGCATATGGTATCTTGCTTGGGTGCAGGAATGTCGAACAAGGTTTGTGTGTGTGGGTGTGTGAGTTGTGTCCATTTGTTTATGATTGTGGGTCTGTGTGTTGGTAGGTGTGTCTGTGTGTTGCGTGTGGTTGTGTGAGGGGAAGGAGGTGAGTGTTCTGCGTAGTCTTCACATTCATTTTTGGCCTGGGATATCACACTGCAAAGGCTCTCTCATAGCAGTTACTCGTAAAAATGACCTTTGTGTGCTACGTCACATTTCCACTTTGTCTGTGTGAGTGCATGGCGTCTGCAGTCTATGAGAAGGTGACACAGGGTTGTTCTGCCTTTGCCACCCACGAGCATCATTATTCGCAATGCGTGTCAACCGCAAGACACAGGAAAGTCCCAAACAGAGGGAAACGTGTCTGGAATTGTCAAGCATCCCAGACAAGTGTGTCCCTTTGCCCTAGAAGCTCAATTTAAAGGGCCACTGGCAGGTATTATGTATGACATGCGTTGCTTGGAATTATTGAAGGGAACATTTTGTTAGGAATATCTCCTGCTTGGACACGAGGAGTGTTTGATGTGTCATTTTTCATGGTGAATGTTTTTAAAGCTCACGGTACATCGTTTTTTTTTCTCTTTTCATTTTACTCAACATATGAGTGTTGTATTTAAACCAATGATACTCTGCAATCCCAATTGACTCGATAAATTGGAGAAAGGTAAGCGACCACATGGAACAGTCGTGCAGCTTTGTATCGCCACAGTGATAGACCCCATTTCAAAGATCTCAGATTCTGAACTACCATTGAGTTAACACTTAAGGTTAAAAGCAGGGAGAAGGGGAGACACATTGTCGAAATTAGGCAGCTGTCTGCTGACACTTATAGGTACACAGATTCCAACCCGAACGCGGCACCTTTCCCCGACTCTTATTGAAGAAAGGAACCGCGGCTTTCAATCTTGGAGAGATGTTTAAGGCGGAGCTCCAGGAAGAAGGATGTCATTCACTGTGTCTGAGTTTTAGATGGTGGTGCCGTGGGGGTCTCTCATTAACCAATCATAATCATGTATGTGGTTACCATCGGGTAAATGCCATCAGTGGCACTTAATGGAGTAATCCTGTTCTTAAAGATGGAACTCACCAAGAAGTAGACTTATTTTTTCAGTTTAAGAGCAACCAGAAATCTGTTTTTGCCTTTTACTTGGTGTGTTCTTCACAGTATCAACTGCATTGTAAAGGTTTTATAGACAAGGCCTTCTCCCATTATGTTTCCTGGCGGCATCCTTTTCTGCCGATCTTTATGAAATAACTACTGGCAGGTGTAATAGTTTCATTTTCATTCGACAATTGTCAGTTTCCTTGTTAGCTGAATTCTGGAGTGTCCTTCGTTGATTATTTTCTGAGCTAGCGCTCAGATACCCTCTGGGTGAATGGGCTCTACGCCTTCATGAAAATAAATATATAAATAAAAATATGTATTAGGCAATCTTCTTCTGTTGAGATATGCCGTCATTGCTTTGGGCTATGAGCTTAAGGCGTACCCTTTTTTTTAAAGATGGTTAACTGGAGTTTTCACTATGGAATCAGGACACAACCTCATGGCACCGCTCACAAAACAAGAATAGAAGCAAAGTGGAGCAGGTCTAATGTGTGCCAGGGACTCGCCGTTTAACATTTATTTTGTACATGTCTTTAATATATTTCTATATCTTTTGTTTATACAATGCTGTAGTCATACAAATTACCGATACGCATATGGTCAAGCATGGAATGATTTCAACCCTTTAGAAAAGAAATATGTACAAGTAGCAAATACATCTATATCGTTCTAAAATATAAAAGCACTTCGGGCCTCATTTACAAAAATATTTTTACATAGGAAAGTCCCATTGAAAACATTATTGTAAATCAGTCCCTTAATGTATTATGCAAACCCTTCTATTTGTGTTTGGGGCATACAGAATAATCCCTTCCCGAGGCAACCATAGATTGAGATGGCTAAACTATCACAACTCGTTGCTTCCTTGCAAATCTCGGTTGCGTCCTTCCAATATGATGCCGGCTTTTGCTATTGCTGCGTTAACAACTTAGAACATCTTGACTATGCCGATGATAATGTGCTGTTAACCAGAAATTATGCAGATCATTGCTGGTAAACCACGTAATAAGGCAGATGTCAACACTGACTTCCATGTGCTAGTCACACCTGCCTAACAAAAACGATACAAGAACGAACGGGAGCTTCTAGTCTTAAGGCCTCATTACGACCCTGGCGGTAAGGGGTTAGCGCCAGCGTTAGCTGCGCCGACCCCTTACCGCCAATTACGAGTTCCCTTTCCGCCATGGCGGTTTTTACACCTGCTTTTAGCGGGTGTAAAAAACCATGGCGGTAAGGGAACTTGGTGTTAATTACGCCACCGTAATTTACGGTGGCGTAATTAACGCCTTCCCCACTCCCATTATGCCCTATGGGGCAAAAATGGGAATGGGGAAGGGTAAATGGGGATTGGGGATTTACCGCCCCGCCAAGGTCGGAATGGGGCGGTAAATCCCCTTACCGCCATGGCGTTAACGTAGTTAGCACCATGGCGGTAAAGTCACGGCCCTGGCGGTAACTTACCGCCAGGGTCGTAATGAGGCCCTTAGAGTGGTAGTGTTGGGGACGGATCGTGTAAAGGCCCATGCAGGGTCAACTCCATTTTCCAAAGGATCATAACCTACAGATGGTTCGATTGAAAACAGCTGCTTCCGTAAATCAGGCCCACAGACTGTGATTCCTGCTTGCCTGTGCAGCAATGTCTTCTTTGGGAGCTCGTTTAAGGGATGTGTGTGATGCCACCAAGAAAGAGGACCACTTCAGAAGTCACCTTCCAGGCTCTAGTTAAGCCTAAAAACCCTTCCACACAAACTGAAGACAGCTTTGATACCACATGGCAGATCATCGTGGTTACTGGCTGGTGGTGAGAATACCTTTTGGGGGACATGACAGATGACAGTCAATGTTTTTTTTTTTAATTTGTTTATTGGTAAGTGTATATTACCGTAATACAAAAATCAAGGTAATGATCATATCATCAAACAAACCGTAATCAATAACAAGAAAACAAGGCATGAAATAGCAATTTCCGGGTAGAGATTGGCATACTTCTATAACCCGTATATTAAGGCGCAGTGGGGTGGACCTGTCATCACATCAAGAACCAATCATATTGGGCCTATGATACAATTTCAAGCCAGGCCTCAAGTAAGTTCCCATACCAGTATGTGGTGACAGTCAATGCTTATGTGTTCAGGATAATCTGAGGCAGTGCTTTCTATTCTTTGGTCATATTATGTCACAAGTAACCTGCGGTGGAAATGGAAAAAAATGTGGTGGGGGATCCCTCAAGGTCCGGGTGGGGGTGGAGTTTGGGGGGCGGTGCCTGAGGAGGCAGGGTTGGGGGGTGGAGCTGGCAGTTCACCTCCGATCAAAGGAAATGTCCAAAATAATAGTTTAAAACATTGCAATTTCTTTATATATAAATTCCACGTTATACCATTTCCATGGCACTGGTGATGAGTTACTGCACTGTGCGGATGATAGTTTTGACCAGTGTTGCTGAGTAAATATTATTTAAAATACACAATGTTCATCCCATTTTATTAAAAAACCTACCCATTGGGTACTATTCAAACAGGCTGATTTCTGTTCGCTAGAAGCAACGTTTTATTTTGCTTGAACCGCATCCGCTCAGCTCCTGCAGCTCCCCTCTGAGAGCAGTTGGGTGGCTGCATCGTGTGTCATTGTTCCAATGTTAATAGGACTATTTATTCATCCAATGTTTGTCGATACAAGCATCCGACAAACCTTGCATAAATAAATAAATAATCTGGGTCCATGGATCCGACAAACATCACATAAATAAATAAATAAACCGGGTTGTGGCTGAGGACTGTAACTTCACTGGTGACCCCTCACACGGGGTCACCAGAGGAAGTTACAGTTTGCTTGTCCTGCAGCTGTGACCTGGATCAAAGTCCTGTAGGGGGGGCGGATCAACTCAGCAACTCATTGCCGCCATGAGGCGTTTTTTCTTTTCTTTTTTTCAATGTATTTTTTTCGTGTAACCCAGTGCAGAGCATTGGTTTGGGTTTTGTGGTGGCTGACTCTGGCTGGATCCCGAGATCTGGCTACACATCTGGTGCCGGATTTCGGATCCGTTGAGAGCCGTCCCAATGACCAGCACTGCAAGCAACAACAAAACATATGTCTCCGGAAATAAACACTGTTGAATAAATGAGCTATCAATTCAAGAATGATGCTCTCATTTGACACTCGTTTTCATTAGAATATCTCTGGTTTAGAATAAATGTGAACATTGCGCAGTAGCTCCCGCATTGTGTTCAACTCAGTCTCAGCTGCAATAACTTCAACTCTCTCATAAAGAAAGTGGCCACCATTACGGGTTATTTTGTCCTTCCATTTAACAAGGGTATTGCACAGCGGGCTCAGTGTTCATACATTGTGTCGATAGTTTGTACTAATGGCGGGAAATTGAATGAAAACGCTTCAGTGGAAGGGAAGTTAAAGTTGCTTGTTAGTAATACAAAGCCCAAGAATCGTGCCAGTTAAGGTAGCTACCAACCTTAAATCCAGGCCTCCGCTGCGAATCACATGTTGCCTTTTAAAATATCCCTAATATCAATCAAGTTCGCCTCCTGATGTACATTGTGTTATGTGGGCTAGATTGTTGCAATATGTTGCTGGGCCGGATTCTTTTCTGCTGAATGAAGTGCTGTGGACATTGGCAACGCAACGTGGGATAAAACAAGTATGTAGAGACGTCATGGTGATGACACATCCGTTACTTTATTGATGTCATGTGTGATGTTATGTGTGATGTCATCAGTGATACAATGTGTCAAGTTTCATTAGATATCATCAAAGAGGACACCTGCTGCACAGTGGCGGCAAGGACGCTAGGGCTGCACTCCTAGGGTTATTGGAGAATTTCTGGGCTCTTGCTGCATCAAACGATAGCCTAAACCACATCGCAACTGAACTTATTTGTATCGAGTTTCTGGGGTTTTGGAAGGATTTGTGACTTTCTAAAATTGGAACTTTGTAATGGATTCTTCTGTCGCCCCATTTGATAACCTCTGTGCGGCAGCGATCTGGTGGCTCAGGTCACTTGGACTACTGGTGGTTTTTGTTCTTCATTTTTTGTGGTGGATATATCGGGTCATAGGTTCTGCCTTTTTGTGGATCCAAGATGGAGGCCAAAACAAATGTGTTTAAAAAAAAAAATCAAAATAACTTTTGTACTTGCAAAACAATTTTGTAAGGCCTTGTTTCAGCTGCCTTCACACTGGAGCCATGTAAGGAGCATTCGTGCTACGGGCATTTCCTTGTCTGTTTGGTTCACTTGGAATCTTTGATCTGCCATCATAGACTGTTGGATCAGGTATAGACACCACATCATAGGATCAATAATGGTGGACCAAAACGAAGCCCTCTGACCAGCCTTCTTCAACTCTGTGCCTAGGATCCACCCACCCCAAGAGACAAGATATACATACATCTCTCTGCCAGGATGTTGGGGATTGGGGGGCTGGGCACTTTTAACCAGTGGTCCAAGTGGGTGGGAGCAGTTGGGAGCGGTGCTTCTCTAACTTTTTAAATTTAAGTATTACTCTTCCTATACTGCAGTTTACAAAGAAACCGATCCAGAATGGTTTTCTTTGAAAATAAAAGTATATGAGGAATTTGAAAGTTGCACTTCATTGCACAACACTGAACGTGCCCGTAAACAGCAGGAACATCTGTGTAGGGGTTTGTATGGTGCCTGGAAGGGGGTGTGACGATGGGGTTTGCGGGGAGCCAGGACAGGCCAGCAGGGAACATAGTTCCACTACTTCTTTTCACACACTTTTTTAAAGTAACTGATTAATGGATCTACACTAAACCTTCAAAGGACCCTCACATTGTAAATGCACCCTCTTATACGCAAGTTCATGCAGTCGAGATCTTCGATCAAATAGCCTGAAACTACTGAAATTGCCCAGATGTAAACTAACACTGGTGGAAAAAGGGGCCTTTTTTGTGTTAGCCCCGAGAGCATGCAACAGGCTACCGCCGGATCATAGGGAAATAAAATCTACTGAAATCTTCAAAAATAAGTTTAAAAGGTTATTATTTTGATAGTGCCCATACTCATCCAGTTTAAGCTGCTCGCCTGATTTGTTCTGCATATATGCCCTCTTTTACTTCCTGTTGCTGGCCACTTTGTCTGTGATGAGCCCGTATGCCTCCGGGCCAATTGGAGCACTATACAAATATATTAAAGTAAAGTAAAAGTGTGACAGATGGCCGAAATACCGGCACAGTGGGAACATGAATGGGAAACAGAGGCTTCTCCATAGAATCCCATCCCATAAAAGTATGCACACTTCTGCTTAGTTAACGAAACATCACTTTAGGGATGTATATTGAAGAGTTGTGGTCTGGGGAAAGGATGATAAGGAATTGAATTGTATCAATTTCCATGCGAAAGCAATGTTGCATTAAAAGCGGTGCTGCAAATGTCGGGTCTTTAGGAAGCTTTCAATTATATTCAAGAGCCAGATTACAGAAACCTCTCCCAGGTGCAAGTGCAATTGTGCAAGGTAGTAGCACTAGGACAAAGATGTGCACACCGTATTCTTTCAAAGCATTTTTGCACCAGGGACAGGTTTTTCTTAGTCCTTATACAAAGGGAAAATGTTGCACTTGTGCAAAAAGGCATTGAAAGCACAGGTTTGTTGGACTAGGGAAATGCTCTTCCTGGTGTTAATAGCTTGCGAACTTGCATCAGTGCAAAGTTTATATCATGATGCCCTAGAAGACCACCATAAAATGAGACAGCTCAATTTTGGAATCACTTTTATTGTTTTTCTTGCACCCTTGAAACTCGTGAAATGCACTGAATGTCTGCTAACTTCATAACAAGTAAACTCCCCAAATTCTGCCCATCGTTTTGAGACCCCCATGCAGTTTCACCAGCTTGTGTCTCTGGCACTCTGAAGCAATCCCCAGCTGGTATGCAATATCATATAAAGGAACTAAAAGATGCATTAATGAAATGTAGTCACACACCAACTCAAATACAAACACACTAATTCATTCCACCAAAGGAAATCCTTGTAAATCCAATCCTGTACTCTCTTGTAAATCGCCAGGCAGTTTAGAGGGATCTGGGTTGTCTGCCTGGCCGCTGTGCAACTACACAGGCCTGCATTTTGACCGTTCATTAGAAACGGGGGCCTGAAAAATGTTCATCCCCCGTCTCCAATGTTAAGGATCTAGGGGACACCTCCGCAAACCCGAACCCCTAAAATACTGAACATGGGGAGCGGGGGACACCGCCGTAGCCCCCACTCCTCAGGTTCGGTATTTTGGGCTTTAGAGTGCATGAACCTGCACCACGAGTCTGGGTTTAAAAAAATCTATATGTTTGCCCCCTCCACACACGCGATAATCATCCTGAAAAAACAATTGGCTCACTAATCTCAAAAAATGTTCTTGTCCCCGGTGAAATCCATAGGATGCAGTGAATCTCCAAGAGATTTTCAGAATCCAGGGGAGTCCCCATTAGATCTTTGTCTTATGCGGGGGCCACCCTCTGGAACTGCCTAGCTGCCACTTTGAACCTTGAGGAGAACCATCTACGGTTCCGGAAGCTCCTCAAAACCGTCCTCTTCGCCTCTGCCTTCGCCCCTCTTCTCCCCTGCTGATCTGCTTTCTCTCTCAGCAATGCTTCTCCTGGCCACCTTCTGCCCTTTGACCACAGGTACCTGCTCACCCTGCCACCTCCCTGAACTGCCTCCTGGCCATCCCTCGCACTAGGGCCTGTATCTTTACCCATACAGGCCCACCCACTCTTTTTCTGCACTTATCAGATACCCCCTTCTGGCTAACCTTGCACTTGGCCACTCACAGGCTACACTTCCACTGCTTTGGATCACCGTATTTATTTATTTATTTATTTACCTATTATTTATCTTGTCCTCTCTTTTGCTCTGAACTTTCCAATTTCTTCCCCCTCCCATGCACTTCCCCCTTTTCCATTCCCCATGCACTTGCACGTTCTCAATGTCACTGGGCCTAGTAAGATCTTTGTTTTTGTTTTCTCCCCTGTTCCCGTCCTTTTTCCTGGTCGCGCTCTGAAACACCTGTGTACGAGCGCAATATAAATAAATGATCATATCATCTCATCATTACAGATGCCTATCATCTGTTTCTACCGTGCCCTGCTCGCTCCTAACCAATCACACTGGGCCGATTCTTCCACCCTGCAGACCACACTTCCCTGACAGCAGACTAGATTCCCATCATCATGACTCATCCGACCTTCTGCCCTATTCAGTGGAAATTAAACCTTTATTTACCCTGTGGTCCATGTGCTCTAATGTCCCTTCTGGTCTTAGTTATGTTATGTGATATTGTATTTGTCTAGCGCCTTATGTACCATTGGTATGATCTCAAAGCGATGTGAGATGGACGCCCCTCTGGATGATCCTCTTTGTTAAATCGGCTCAACCTGTAAAGGCGCCTCTGACCCACTGACGCACAGCAACGCCCGCTAAGCAGTCTGATGCCACCAGACTCATCCTGATGACGGCTGGCCTTAATACTAGCAGTACGTTTAACCCCGCTGCTTGCTAGCTCCTCCATTAAGCCTCAGATGGCGATAAATCCTCTGCCTTCTAACTTTCTGTTTTTGTCTCCTTTAGTTCCCACACTCTTGATTTGTTACCTCGACGAGCAATGCGAGTTGCACATTTGTGATTCATCATTTCTCTTATTTATTTGGTACTGAAGCGAAGCCAGAGATTTATATGTGTTGGAACGGAACACCGTAACAAACTTTAAAACCTTGGAACCGATACCGATGCTGTAATAGGCCATAGTGGCCCCGGTCATCCTGAAAGAGGGTTCATCTGAGCTCATACATTCCTGGCGGATAGCTCCCATCATAATTACCCTCACTACAAACTTTGCACTTCGACAGAGAACAGGTGGAGTTTTTAAACAACCCATGTGCATAAAATAAGAGAAAATGGAGTGACGTTATCATAACTATTCAGTCATCTGACACATTCAGGTTAATTAAATGTAGACGTTCATGCCACTTGCCTGTCTGTTAGTGCAGGCTGATGGGACACACCAAGGATAACATAGTTATGTTGTGGTTCTAGAAAGAAAATGGAAACCAGGCCTATGAGGTCTTTCTCACTCCGGAAATATTGAATATACATTTTGGACCAAACTGTGCTTTAATGATGTTGCACTGCACTGAAAATGCACACGTTGGATGTTTGTTGGTGTGTATGCAGGTGTCAAGACATTTTTTGTTGGGATTAAGCCCCAGGACCCCATGTTACACAGAAACCAGTCACAGGTTTCAGTTGCTTGCTACTGGGGCCTGAGATTAAGGATCCAAACATGGAGGGTTTTTGCAGCACCTCAAAGCCTTTATCTGCAGTGCGTTTATTTAATTGTTTTCTAGTGCATCAATACTTCACGGTAAAACCAGCTTCAGTGCAGAAGCCTGCTTGGTTCCCAACGTAGCAGGACCCTGACATGTTGAGGTGACAGCAAGTCAAATCTTCTGACTGTGGTATCTGTGGTTCATAGGACAGAGTATGGTGAAGCCCCACAAGGTGCATGGCTGAGGGGGTCGAGCCTGGAGCCATGGGAACCACTGCAGCGTGTTTCTGATGGCACCAGGTTGGGTGGTAAAGACATTTGCTTTTTAGAGGCAGATAGACTTGCTGCATTATACTCACACACATGTAGATTACGTGGTCTAGTTTTAATAAAGAGTATCACGTTTTCCAATCAATTGAAACCATGGAATGATGCAAGTATTGGTGTTCGGATGTTTCTGCTTAAATAGTCCAGGGAGAGGTGGAAGCCCTTCCTGCTGCTCAAAAAACTGTCAACAGATAATACAATTGCCTCCTTTTTCTTGGATCTTTCTAGAAGGAGGAAGTGACGTGCAAACGAGAGAGTTGCCCTGTGATCTCCAAGGACTGTGCCCTGGTGGTGAAGCAGAGGGGAGCCTGCTGTGAACGCTGTAAAGGTATGATATGAATATGCTTTTGAATGTTGTATTTGCTTCGACACTGTTCTGTCCTAAGTTGTTCTCCTCCACACCTGTTATAGTAAAGCAATAGTCATGCCTGGACTCAGGTACTATTCAGAAGCAACAACGAAATGTGTGTGTCACAGTGCTACCAAGAGTAAAAATGGGAAGATGGGTTTTGAGATATGCTATATTAGTACCCGACGAGTGACAATCAGATTGTTTCAAACAATCTTATTGGCCCTTGACTGGCCCCCATGGAAATGGGGGCCGGTTCTCCCGTTCCCTGGTGGCCATTTTTTTTGTTTACTTTTGTATTCCTTTTTCAATGGCCGCCAGGAAAAGGGAGAAGGGGCTACATATAGTGCCTTCTCTCTGTTCGGTGGTGGCCATTTGTTTTCTTTTTTTCTTTTTTCAGTTGAGAAACGCTGACGGCATCTTGCAACTGCAATAGAGTCTATTAGTACCTGGTCTTACGGGACAGACGACTAATAGCAATAAAGACTTTACAGCGGGGCATTACCATTTCCGGTAATACCCCAGTGCCTGCGTTAAGGCACCTGCTTTGCTTGCACCTGTATCTATGGGCCCCAGGGCATTATCTGAAGCGGTAATGCTCCCCCTGCTTGGGGCGTATTGTTTAATTACTACACTGACATTATAGGGCTGGAAGATATGGACCAAAAGTCATATCTTGATAGTTTGGGGCTGAATGGAGATATACAATATACATCTCGATATTGTTTATGTAGGTTAAATGCTCAGTTGTAAGCCAACTACATGCAAGATGCCAACAATACTATTACTGAATAGTAAATGCAAAGCACAACTCTAACATTGTCAGTTAACCTCATCCTAAAATTGCAATTGTTTCAAAAGGACATAATCTCAACAATAATGGCAATACTAACAAAAAAGGCAAGTAGAATACGCATCCCCTATATGTACTGAAGTAGGCATTAAGTGACACTTTGTCATTGATTTGTCATCATCTTAATTTAATGGATAACATATATATATATTCAATGAAAAAACTTTGTTAAGGAGACATTATGGTTAAGTTGCATGGATAAAAACCTATGAAATTCACTGAAAAAACTTTGTTAAAGGAACGTTATGGTTAAGTTGGACTAATAAAAACCTATGAAATTCAATGAAAAACCTTTGTGAAAGGTTCGTTATTGTTACAAGTAAAACCGAAAAACACTAGAAATTCGCCAGTTATGGTAAGCTAAGCTACCATAACTCGAGCCACTACTGTGAACTGCAAAGACTAACACCCAGGACATCAAAGATGACATCACAAATTTCATTGATGACATCACTGATGACATCACATGTGAAATAAATGTTGATGAAAAGTCCCTACAAGGAGTTGTGTTTATATTGTTGGTAGCAAGATGTCAGGGGTGATCGGGCAACCAATCATGAACTACTTCATCTATGTAAGAATGTGCTCATCTAAAATCATCTAAAATCATTGTATTGGAGTGTTGTTGTTAAGTGTAGATCCGTCAAATGGCACCTCATTTATAAGCCTTTACATTATTTTGACACCCACCCCTCTAATTTTGCTCCCTCTTGGCAGAATCCCACCAAACTTTGCAAACATATTTGGGATCAGGTCAGGAATATAATTGCAGAAAGGTCATACACATGTATGTCAAACTTGGTGATCAATGGGATTCTCTGCTCCCTAGTACTTGACACAAGAGTATGGTACAGCTATAGACACTGAATGTAACCTGCTGCCTCCAACCAACCCTGGGATTTTCTCTTCCCTAACATTGTCTCTTCATTAGTCGAACAAATATGGCGTATTCCGTTACAGCCACGGAATGATGATCTTTTGGATTTTCTCCTTCCTAGTCACTGATATTTTTACAACAAATACCATTTTTATCAATGTAAATGTACGGTTGTCATTATGACTCTCTAATCCCTTGTAGGTTTCCCAAAAACATTGCAAAGTTAATTTCAGTCACTGAATAGTAATTGCCTGCCTGCATCGGCCAACCCTTGTCTCCCAGGGATCTAACTTGTCCCCCTGCTTCTTCAATATCTACGTGGGCCCCCTGTCTCACAGGATCTCTACCTTACCTCTAACTTTCAGTGCTCCCTTTTAGGTTACCCTCAGGCTCCTACTCGCTCATCCCTGACTGTCTATCTGCAATTCAGTATGTGCTGCTAACGATCTCTGCCTGAACGCCAGTAAGGCAGAGATTGTCCTCATTGGGACCCCTGCTCCCACTTTCCCACTTTCACACTGGCCGGCCTCTCTTAGTCTTGTACCCTCATCTACCAATGAGCCAAAAAATCTTGGAGCCATCTTCGACTCCACTCTCTCCTTCTCTTCGCACATCTCAGACATCTCCAAAAAGTTCCACTACCAACTGCACCTCCTCAAAATTTTCTACCTTTTCTCACATTCCCCCAAAGGCTCCCTACCTCGAGAGCCCTGGTTCTCTCTAGGATGGACTATTGCAACAGCTTCTTTCTCAGCCTTCCTACTTCCACTCTCCCTCCTCTACAACTCATCCAGAACAGAACTGCAAGACTTATCCTTGGCCTCAAGCCGAGGGACCCAGCTCTCTAGCACTGAAATCCCTCCACTGGCTCCCCGTGACTGCAAGGATCAAGTTCAAGTCCCTCTGCATAGCCCACAAGTCTTTCTGGGTCCGGGACCTGCACTATCTACAATGCTCCCTTCCGAAATACTCTCCCTCTAGAGTCCTCCGTGCCTCCCTCTGGAACAGCCTCCCTACCTCTCTCTGTCTTGAGCCGTAGCACAAGTTCCAGAAACTCCTCAAGATCTTCCTCTTCTCTTGCTCCTTCTCTCTTCCTCTTCCTCTACCCTGCAAACCTCCTTTCTTTTTCCCCATCCCCCTTCTCCTCCCTAACTCTGCTCAGTTTTTGATGACTGGTTGCCTGGTTCATCTCCAGAGCCTAACAGGTCCCAGCCCCCTTGGCCACTGCAGTCTTTGCACTTGCCTGCGGGCCACTCCACTATGTCTCAGCACTACTGCACTTACTGTTTACGTGCCATGGCAAGGCAACCTCTCTGCACTTAACCCAGGGCTCTTGTTTCTCTGCAAGAACAGAGTACCAATTGGGCCTCATTCGAGTATGGAGGTAATCATGGCGCTATTAGCACCATGACTACCTCCAATACCGGTACCGAGTCCGCCCTCGTTCAATGGGGACTTACCGGTCTATTCCGACCTTTGCGGGACCGGTGAGTCCCATTGAAAAAGCCATTCCCCATTCCCATTTGAGCCCCCATAGGGCTGAATGGGAAAGGGGAAGGCGCTAATAACGGTACCGCAAATTGCGGTACTGTTATTAGCTCTAAAGTCCCTTAACGGGTCCCGTCCTTAATGCCTGGTAAAACCAGGCGATAAGGAAGGGACCCGTTAAGGGAACTCGGAATAGGGCGCAAAGGGATTACCGGCACCGGTCTCCTTACCGGTGCCCGGTATCCCTTTGCGCACAACTCGTAATGAGGCAGATAGTCTTTTTTTTCAGTTGTGAGACGCCGTTGCGAGGAATTGTGCAATGCACAAAAGGGCATGAGATGGGCAAAGGACTGATTTAGAAGGATTTAAAAAAGACACTAAAAACATACAAGGGCAGTGGTTTGACTCAAAGGCAGGAGAGTTGAGAACCTTTGACCACTGTTTACAGGCTCGTTGTCTTGATGCTGTCTTAGTGTCGGCTTTGCCACATTAGATAGCCCAAAGGACACTTGGAAGCTTAACTGAATGACATCATCTGAAATGTACTCGAGCGACCTATATCATGGTGTGGGGGAGTGTGACCGAGAAATGTCGTGCGATACTAAAAAATAGGAAATCTTTCTCGCTTCCTCACATTGGGGACCACCTCCTGAAATGTCATTATAAGCGAAATGACAACTGGTGGGTTAGCAGTATTTAGCCATGCTGAGTATGTTAGACCTTGTTCAGTGGAAGTTTACAACTCACACAGTTTCTCAAGACACCTCTTCAATAGCAATGTCCTAAAAGTCATAAAGGTTATTTGCCAGAAAACTCATCAATACATATTGGGAAAAACATGCAGCTTTACATTATTTTTTATCAGAGAAAACAGTCGTATCTATCATGAGTCCAAACAGGTTACAGTATCGGCTGCACTTCATAGAACATGACCTCAGCGTGCAAAAGGAAGGGCCAATGCCTTTGTTTTCCCAATCGTCATATGTAATATGTTATCCGAGAAGGATGTATAAAATAACAAAGGTCCGTTGAAATAGTTTTGTCTGGACAGAGAAAGCATGATGAATTAATTGCTCATTTCCACTTGTCAGTTTTCCACTTCTTTGCAAAGCAGAAACCTGATGCACGTTTGTGTCCAGAAGGAATGTGCAAACACAGAGAAGCCCATTACCCGTGCTGTGGCCGTCAGGGTTCTGCAGGAAATGGCTTTAATCCTGCGCGTGGTGAGGCATGCAGCACTCAGATTGTGGGTCTGAGAGGCAAAGATAATTTGCAAATGCTGAAGCCATCATTATCCTTACCACGCTCTGAGGCACCTTAGCTGGCTGTGGTTAAACTGTTCAACTTTTCTTCTTCCTTCTTCTTGTAATAAGTATTTTTAAAAATATTCACTTCATAGCTACTAAATGAACAAAACATAAAACAACTATAACTTCCGTTCGTGCTATTTCATGGTTTTACAGTTTGTTACAAAGGATTCAATAATTAGCTGAGACATACCTGACTTGTCAATATGAAAAGCGACCAATCAACTGAGGTCTCCTAGTGTCTGGTGTGAGTACAGTCTTGTACCTGCAATGCATTCTGGTACCCCCACTGTGCCTCTTGTTTCTTCTTCTTTTAAATTCACTGTTCCCCTTCTTTGCATTTGTTTGTGCCATATACTAATAATAACAATAATAATGATAATTATTATTATTAATCTTATTATTACATACCGGTAGTCTTGAACCGATGCAATCCCATATCACTATTTCTGTAGCACTCACAGTGCCTGATGGACCCTTCAAAGTGATTGCCCAACAAAAGATCAAATGGGTTGAAATGGAACACAGTAACACACAGTAACACAGAAGAGGACATCCGCCAATGTGAAGAGGATGTTACTCCAGTGGGGTCTGATTGTTGAGCTACAAAGATTACATACATGCAAATAGAACCAGAAAAACACTTCAATACACACTGCCATGCCGCTTTCTATCTGGAGGCCATATCTCACTCTAGCTCCCACAAGAAAAAACATTGCAGCAGTATATATGATTCAATGAACGACAATACATTATTGACAAATAATATATCTAATACATATACAACCATCCCATCATCAAAATGCAAATACACAGATCAATATGCTCAGTATAACGTCATTCACACAGTTAAACATTACAACCACATAATAAATGCACTCTGCAGTACAATGTTGTAGAGGAGAAACAACATAGGGGAAGAGTCATGTTGCATGTTTCATAGACCTTTTTGCCTCTTAACGGACATCTCTTTGCCCTCATCATAGCTGGGTACAAACATTAAAGTCTACCTATGTTTCAACGCTCATTAGGTCATAGAACCGCTTCCTCATTTTCATCAGGAGCACCTCTTTCACTTGGTATCCCAGCTTCAAATGGTGCGACTCTAAACGGGATTCATACTTTTTCCTCACTGTCCATAGGGATATCTTACCAGTGAGAGCAGGAATACTCATACCACTCAATCACCTTATGTGCCCGCTCACCCAATGATTCACCAAAACCGAGGGTGAGAAGGTGAGAAGAAACACTGGTGTTCACTCCCCCGCCGTGGACCGCACTATGCCTGGTTAGTATGTGGCAGACATATGTAAAGGATTAGTAGCAAAGGGATTCCATGTGCCAGTGCAGCACATTTTAGTAACAAGCACTTGTATGAAAGGTCCAGAATTGGCCTCATCTCTATAAAAATGAACTAATAAAGACCCTAGCCATGTGAGAAAACGGGGGTCGCTAATTGATTGAACTAGTCTACTGTAATCCGGTAGTATCTAAAAACACATGACCGAATGGGCATGTAATATGCATGTACCAGAGTTGATTTATGATCGTGGGCATGTGTAGAGAACCATACCGCGTCTGCACCACCAGTCATTTCTCACTTAAATTGCTGGCTCTTAGGTCTCATCGAGGCAGCGTCGTTTGGTCCGACAACTTTTCGGCACATACGTTGTTATGTAGCCTGTTATCCTACACATAGATGGTGCAGTTACCCGCTATAAGAGACACAGCCCTACATTAAAACATCTTGTGAATTAGCAAAAATTACACTTCGAATCCTTAACCTATGGTAGGAAGCGCTATAGAAATGAAAGAGAACATAACATGACATAACAGAACAGTCACTTGCATGATCTCTTATCCAGTCATGGACTAGATTTATCATGGAATGAGCACAGGGCACCGTTGATGAGAGGCCATTGATTAGACCAAACAATACTCTTGTCAGATTAAGCACGCATTGTGCAAATTCATTAAATCATGTCCGTCAAACACTGAACGCTTAGTCGTAATGTGGACCCATAAGCCCAAACCGTGAAAAGCCACATCCTAAAAGTGCACGGCCAAAGCCGCCTATTACGCTTAAAACTTAGCATTTGGTCACATCGTACCCATATGTACTGATGTACACCTTCGTCATACGTGCAAATACAACTAGACCGTTGCTTATTGTGTGCTCTAAACTGGAAACACATTGGGCACCAGAGAGTTATTCACGTCCTGCCAAAACGTACACCATCTTTTCACTCACAGCTGATACTATCACTTTTGACGGCATGTTTGCATACTAATGATCCACCGCATAAGTCAATATCAAAATGGTCTTTCTCACTAGCAAGTTTGCCTGCGCATGTTACACGTCGGCCATTTTGGGAATTAAAATAATGGTCCAATATCGTTCTCATAGCTGAGGGTCAATGGAAAGGGATGCTATAATATGATTCTTGCCAACATATATCCATCACAGCTGTTGCGCATTCCACCAATAAACACAACACGTGCATGCATTTATATGTATTTATGTATTTATTTGAGAATTGTAACCTGCCTACCATGAAGTATTTGCTTCCAATTGCCTTGTTGGTAAAATCGTCAGCAGTTGGAATTGGGGAATAATGGAGAAGGATAGTCAAGGGGCAAATATGAGTAGATTAGGGACAGGCAACCATTCTGGGTTGGGTTACATTTCAAGAGGTGAACTAAGAACATTTTGTTGCTCTTGCATTTGATTTTTCCTTCTCTAACATATGTTTTAAATTGTCCTGTATGCAAATTAACATTTAATTGGATCATTGTTTGAACCAGTTAGTGGTGGCTCATGTCAAAGGACCAGGTAAGTGGGCCCTGCTTCAGGATCCACTAAAGTCAGACATGAGGTGGTGCTGGGGATCCATGGCACCACAGCGTCAGGGCATGCAGTGAATGTGCACACACCAACAGGGCTTCTTGACAAGCCAAAAGGGATGCTTAGAGATTAAGCACATTGCTTCCCAGAGGGAAAGGAAGTCATTTTTGAAGATGCAAGCCACCAAAAGGTTCATATCATTGTGGTGGAAACAGAGTCCACGAAAGCAACAGCGGACCCAGAAACACAGTGAGACGTTCTCCAGCAACATCTCACAGGTACCCCCAAGAAGACAAGAGGAAACGCTTATCCACCCCAAAGCCATTCTCAGATATCTTCTCTGTCTTATTCAGAGATAGAAAAATAAGTATGATGGAAAAGAGCAGGAGAGAGGGGTTGTGAACAAGATCTTCTCTACGGCGTATGACCAAAACGCTCAAATGGTCTACAATCAATTTAACAGATCTCCCTGGTGACCATGAAATGACAGCTGTCACCTTTAGCCTAAAGCATTATTTTACTGGTAAAGGAAAAAGAACAACAGAGCATGCTGTATCCATTCTACATGCAGGCAATGGATACCAGTCTTTGCTCAGGAGGCTTAGGAGAGGAAGAAGCCAGTTCCACCAATCAGCTTCGTAAAAGCTACAAAATGATGCATTCATTATATTGGTGCATCCGAAGAATTTGCCAAAAATAGGAAATTATCTGTTCCATTGTCTACTTTCCCCAAGTGAAACATGCTGCCTTGGTTACGTGAGCCCAGGTGGGGCATGAACCGAAGTCAAAGGATCAGAGGAACGGTGAGTGGGGCATGGTATCAAAACCGAGGAGAGATTCACGAGCCCGAAACGATACCCAGTGCTATGCATTCTAAAATAATGGCACAGAACGAGAAAATCACACTGCACCAAAAAAGACGTACTAGATGATGAGACAAATTCAGAATGCAACATGATAACATGCATCCCAAATGTTGATTCATCCATTGGAAAAGATGGCAAACACTTCCATTGATGGATCCAAAATGAACAAAGAATGTGTATTTCACTAGGGAAACTCCTGTCGGCAGTCGCAGATGTGGAAATCCAAGATGTGGCATGGAAAGATCAAGACTCTCTACCAAATCCAATCAAGAAACGCTAGTGGAAAAGTGCCAGGCAACGGGAGCATGGTGTTCCACAAATGGTGCATGAGTCAACAATCTTATACGGGGTGCTTTGATGAAGGTCAAATGGAGCATCACAAAGGCAAAAATGGACAAGTCTGAAAGTCCAGAGCAAATTGAGGCATTACAATATCAAATACTGGAATTTCAATCATGAACAACCCCAGTTCTCCCCTTTTGCGTTTTCTATTGTCTAGCCTTCCCTCTCCCTCATACTTAGAACTGAAGTTCAGTTTTAACTACGATGGAGAGGATGATAGAAAATTTGTTTCACTTTTTCGAGGCTGATATAAATAGTCCAACTATAAATCTAAAGTGTTAACGGCATAAGACGTGACTTACTGTACATTGTCTCCATAGAAATCCATCCTTGTGACACCATCCTTGTCAATCCATTTCCTACCCATTGACTCTAGTCAGGACAATACTGTCAATCAAACAGTTGTAAGTGATTTCAACCCGGCACTTCACCTAAGTCAATGCCTAGCGTGTGATGCACAGATGAAACCCTTAATTAATTATTTGTGTCCATAAGTTCTTTTATTTCTGAACGATGTACCACTTATATCACGCCCCTCTCTTTGAATCCCCCCCCGGTCACACTGAACCAGGAAGCAGACTGGTTTGCAAAGTTAAAATATAAAGAATATAGAAGGAGAGAGTACAGGTTTCAGGAATGCAGAATTCAAGCAAATAGCATCAATCCCAATTTCCCCCAGCAAACACAGAGAGAGAAACAGGAATTATTGCAAACTTGTCAAAATGGTTTTAAAGTTGGCTTGAATGGAATGGTAAAAACACTGAAAATGGTTTTAATTTACTGAAATGGTTGGAATGCTAATGGGAGCCGCTTTGTATGGTATCAGACAAACACTAACAATGATTAGAGAGTGAGAAGCAAGTTGAAAACTTAATTTTCGGGGTCAGGTGCAATGTACAGCTATTTCACACGTTATAGATTTGAGCCAACGAAAAATATGCGGCAAACGTTTCTGTGTGCGGTGAGCGCGATGCCGTCTTGGGTTCACTTTAGGATGTTAGCTTCAAGTGGACACTTACATTTTGTTTCTAGCATAAACAGTGAAGAAGTTATGGAGGTTTTTGTTGAGGTTGTTTTTTTCAGAAAGAGGCAAAATTGCAGAACAAGAATGCGCTTTTAAAATTACAAACAAGGTTTCTTTATGCTAGGGGTAGAATATGAAGATGCAAACTACACGACAGCACAGCCACCAGCCCAGGATATCTCTGGATGGTTTTGCCTGTCGAGACACTCACCTTCTTCAGAAAATATATCAGCGCAAAGATGATTTAACACTACTAGTACATGAGATAATAGAGAGATGGAGAGTTCAGGCAAGACAAAAAGGATTTCTAACAATACAGTTCTGGATATAAGAGAGGATTGATTTGGATAGGGATGACTTATGGACAGTACATATGCTTGTGACAGTCCTATGCTAAGGATAATCACTATATATTTTTGGACAGAACCGTCAGAGATTCAGGTCAGTCAAGATTTCTGGACAGGAATTCTGCGGGACACACTGGACTGGACCGCAAGGCACTCTGGTCTGCAATCAGCAAGGCGCTCTGGACACTGCACGGTGGGACTGGACTGGATCTGCTATGGTTCTGGTTCATAGCTATCTGGTCACAGCATGGCTCTACTGGGTTGGATCTTTGGATTCTGGCAATCATTATTTGCAGGAAAGCAGCTACAGCACAGCCAGGCTGTTCTTTGGTTCCCCTTAGAGGTCTGGGGTAAAATCTGGTTTCTGGATTTTTAAAGGCCAAGCTGAAAATGGTTCAGCTTTGGAAATGGGCCTTTCTGCTTCCAAAGTTTCTGGAATCTGGAGTCTGAAATATGGATTTCTCTTGCAAAGTGCTCCGCCTGCAATCGGTTGGTGGATGAATGTGTGTCCTTGTGAGCCCTCAGCTGTCTCTATTCATACATTTAATAAGGGCTGGGTATGCTGAATTATCCTGGTGCACCCCCTAGGTATTCTATTGGCTAGGGTCTTTCCTCTCCCTTGATTGGAGAAGAAAACAGTGTCATCATGCTGAGGTGGATTATGAGGCACAGAAAACCTCCCCTTTGTTTTTGCACATGAAATCTACTTTTCATATAACACATATTTACAATTTTACAAATTTACAATTTTACAAACTTGATAACAATAGCATATCCATATCTCATACTTTGTGGAGCAAGTATTCATCCAAGCCCCGTATCTGTGAGGTCTTGGGTCTGGATTTGACAATTTTTCACACTTTTTATCTGGGATACAATATCTATTTTGTCCAAACTTGGTACACATGTGCACATTGCATAGGGGCATAAGTGTGTGAAGTTTCATATTTTTGACATCACTGCATTTGCTATAAACCCACAATTTCTACAGTTATGTCCCAGAACACAGCACAGAGCTCTGGCACCTCTTAAAATGTGCACCCAAAATTTAGATTCAGAAGTCTGGGGTTTCTATATTTTTAACAATTGTCCACAATAAATTATCAGTCTTATTAGAAATCTGCGTTTTGTTCATTTGTGAATCAACAAAAATGTCTAGCTCCGCCTCCAAAGGTTTCTTGTAGCTCAAGAGCAATCCCCGCCTTCTTCCTCTGGCAGAGAGCACTGTTGACACATTAATCTGCATATCCTTTCAGCCAGGAAGGTCCTTTGTCTCTCCCAGGAGCAGCTCCAGTGCCCCTCCCCTCTTAATCAACACCTGAATGTGAGTTCCTGCCCTCTTGGTGGGAAGCAGAAGGGAGGTGTATTTCCCAGTGGGGGAAGTTTCTTCGTAGTTTTGGCTGAATCAGACGTATTTTAAAAGTAACTGTGTTACATTTTTCTTTGTTGAAAATAAACTTACAATTTAAAAAAAAACACTGAGAACACTGATTCAAGGCTCTAAACCATGAAGTTTAAATAGTGCCAGCCTAGTTTGCTCTTGATAACAAGTCACTTAGATTTGAGACATTAGATCTTAATGGCACAACTTTTATAGTTTTAAAACAGGCTTTTGAAACAGTCACAGGCGGCCGCTGGTACTGCGCCCAGATTTTGACAGCTTTCTGAGGCAGGCAAACTGGCTGTGGATGTTTTTGTGACCAATTCAACTTTCCTGGTGATTGCAAATGCACAATAAATCCTTGTATTCCATAGCATGGGACACCCCTCAAGAATATTGGATGTTTGCGGGTGTTTGGGACCAGCATTCTATATTTTTTTTAGCAACCAAGAAAAGATTTAAAAGCAGATTTCGGATTTCTTTCAGCAAGCACTGCTTTTCATCTGTGCTCCATTTTTACATGTTGGGCAGCCCAATGACATGTTTCAGAAGTGCAGTCTCCATTCCACCACTGACAACATGCATGGTAGATTTGGCAGCCATATTTTTGTCCTTGGTAGAGCGCAATATCCTTAGGTTTTGGCGCACATGGGATTTTCGTGGCCATTTTGCTGATTCTGGTGCCACCAGCACACAGTGATGCCGCAGGGCAGAGCCTAGTGGGTCAATCCATCCCACACAGTTTCATAATATGGAAGGTGGCAGCTAAGATTCATCTTGACACAGGACCAAACCATGCATTGAGAGCATATCAAATCCTGAAAACATTGCATGCTGGGAGGTGATGTTTTGAAGTGCAACTTATGAGACGTAGCTTAGTCTAGAAACACACTGGCATATGCATATAATTACTGATGCCTTATCTGGCATATGTGACATTTCATGTCCATCTCTAGAGAGATAATGTCTAGACTAACAAAAAAAGACAATTGAGACAGTTTGCAGCCAGGCAACCCCCTCGGTGTATGCTGTTAACCACTTGCATCTTTAGAAGCCTTATGGCCTGATTCACAAACGTTTTCAATGGGACGTTTCCATGTTAAAACATTTTTGTAAATCAGGCCCTTCGCTTTTTGATTGTATTAGTCACACTTTTGGCTCCTTTTGAACTTCCATTGCACACAGAAATACCAATCAATGTGAAGAAGGTATTTAAAGATACAAAAGGATGAAGGATAGGTAGAATGTATGTAATTTAATTATCGGAGGAGGGATATAGAACATGGGAAAGTGTTACATCTTTTAATGTGATTGAAATTAGAAATTGTTAAACGTTTTTAACTGTAAATAACCAATAAAACAATGAAAAAAAAGATACAAAAGGATAGTAGATAGCAGAGCTAAAAATGTAAAATAAAACTAGACTAGACAAAAGGGTAGTAAATGGTGAGGGAAAACAAAGGGAAACACTCAAAATCCAATCTAGCTGTCTGGAAGAGATGGATCTTAAAACGATTTGCTCATCCCCTCACACCCGACACCACTTCAGTCTTCTGTGACGTAACAATGGCTATTGCCCTCATTACGAGTGAGCCAGTCCGTAAACCTTTTCTGGACCGGCTCACTCCGAGTCTGCTGATAGGGGCTGTGAACTACTGGCAGGCCTGACCTTCTGGTAGTTCAGGCCCCTACCGGCAGAGAAATCGCTGAAGCACACGGACCATTCACAACGGTGATGGTGCTTCAGTGTTCTCATTCCTATGGAGTCCAATAGGGAATGGGAATGGGAAGTTACCGTTCCGCCGGTATCACCGGGATATCGGGCAGGAGAAAAGGTAAGCCGAGGTTGCCGGTGCTACCGCTGACCTACCGGCAACCTCGCAATGAGGGCCTATGATATGCTGTGGAGGACTGTCACACTAAAGACACATGCATGTAATATCCACTCCTCTCTATTTAGGGTCTGAAAAGTAAAAAAAAGAAATAAGCTTGGATGGGGATGCTGTCTTAATAATATTTTAATGAGAAGTGATGTGCAAAAATAAATGACTTCTTGATAATAATGAATACCAATAAAATCGGCAACAGTAGAAAGCAACCCGGTTAGAGAATGGAAGCACTCCCGGATCCTCATTGCAGTTTACTAGTTCACCATACTACCGTGTGAGCTGGGCGGAAGCTGCACTCTGCAAGGCTCCAAACATAGGCTGGGGAACTAACGAGCACAGAATAGCAGCTGTTCCTATTCCAATACCAGGAGATTAGATATGATGAGCCTGGGACATATCCATTTCTGCAGCACATATCTAGTTTCCTGCTGTTGCTAGGTTTGATTAATTCATTTATTTTCTCATCCTTCACCCCGGCATCAGATATACAAAACTTACATTTTGTGACTGAAAAGAGCATGCTTCTCAGTATTTGAAATGCAGACTAACATCTTACATATAATGGAAGTGTGCAAGTTGAATTTATTTCATCAGGTCAGGTTTCATATAATATAAGATTCCGTGTAATTACCTTTCCTGTTCCATTTCATGAATAGAACATGTTATATATGCAAAACCCTTGCAAATTCCCTATTTTCTATTCTGTGTTACTTCTTCCAGTCAGCTCCATGTAGCATGCTACAGCATGATGCAAACATTGTATTGGTGTATCTGGAGTATTTACACAAATAGATGCTCATACGTTCCATTAGCATGCCTGAGACAAACCCTTTAATGCCGTCTATTCTGCGCTATAGTTCTGTAACGTGTGTCATTTGAAAGCCATGATTCAGTGTAGGTATTTTCCTCGTGCTCATCAGATGCAGAAACGGTCCATATCTTCAGTTGCTTATCTTTTTTCCTCAATCAATGTAAACCCACATCATGTTCTGGCAGTTTGTTTGGCATCCAAGGCAAATTATGAAAAACATCTTAGCTGTTATGATTTCTTGAGCGACGGATTTTGACAGTGTTCGTGCCAGAAAAGATTGCTGGCTGCAGAGATAGTGCTATGCGCCCCTGCATGGTTGCGGAAAAACACAAACCTATATAAGGACTGAATTTGGATGGTTTGCAGATAGGGTTTGCAGCACAGCTATTTTTTAAAAATTCCTGTTGTCTTGCCATCCTTTAAAGCATAAAGTATTTTAAACGATCTCAGATTTCTGCCTTAATTCTAGTAGAATTCTCTAATGCTGGTATGCAGTGATTATATCAAATCACAAAATAACTAATCCAGTTACAACAAACCTAAAATAACTAATTCCTAAATAATAAATTTGGAAAAAAACTCAAAAAGGGGTTGGGAGTGGGAATAGTTGTTTTTGGGTGAAAGGTTTTAGGAACAAAAAAAGGGGGGCACCAAAAACAACGAAAAAGGAAGTTGTTATTTTGGAATTCGTTATTTTAGTATTAGTTGTAATTGGATTAGTTTTTGCCACCTTCTTGTGTCATGTTTTCCACAACACAGGAAGGCTAACATGTCACCTTGAGGTGCCTAGATTTTCAAGGCAGATAAGAAGGCACTAGGGCCATTTTCTATGTCCCTGTTTCCACTGCCTTCCCTATTGCATCTCTGTGCATAGGACAGTAGAGCTAATGAATGCTCATAAAGACTACAGGAGAGACAAGGGCAGGATAATCGGCCCTGTAACAAAACAACTATTGTTAGTGGGAGGGCCACAGATATGCAGGGCCTTCTTGCGAATAAGGCTCCCAACAAAGGCCAGTGGCAATGCCCCAGAGGAATCAATGAACAGACAGTTAGAAGGAACACTGAAAAGGGACAATCACAGTGAAAAGGCATGGGGCTCATTGAAATGATGTCAGAGCAATTAGACTCATACATAAGGATTTGCACTAAATATGTGTTAAGAGCACCTACTTCTTTCACTCACATGTAGTGCGTCCTTTTCAATACTCATTACCAATGGAAAACAGGGGTAGACTTAAAAAAATATATCATCAATTGGTGTGGAGGAAAGAAGGAATGAGGCATTGTATCGCCCCTTTAGCAATAACATCATGCTTTAAGAAAAGGCGGGATCCACTAACATTGCACTTCATACATGTTCCATAAGGTATATTATTTCTGAAGAAAACTGTTTGCAATGTTTGCACAAAAAAAAGAAAAAAAATAACAATTACAAAACAACGTCTTCCTTTCTGTGAAGGCACTTCCCCCACCCCCACCACTCTCCATTTCCTGCAAGTAAGCAAGGGTGTGATGTGGTAAGGAAAAGGGCACTTCGAACAACAGGGATTAGACCGCTTAGAGCAGGCTTGCCTTGGACCAGTATCCTGTGGTTATACCATTTTGCCTATAAAAGCAGAGGGCCGTCCCTTCTTACTTTGATTCAGCTTTGACCAACAAGAGAAGAAGCAGGATACACTTTTTGACCTCTATTGGGAGTGAAGTCCATTCCAAGGTCTTCTTGCAGAGAGGTGAAGAAAGAAGGCATTTAAAACAGAGGACAGCTCTGTCCTCTAAACATGCACTGGAACAGCAGGGGGGACTGCTGATTTATCAAAGCATCTCTCTGCTGTCTGCACTGGAACAAGACTCCTGTTACTTGAGTGGGAAGGATCCCCTGTAGGTTCCCGCCAAGCTACCTGGAGTCGGAGTGAAGAACAGAAGGACTCATCTTGTCCCTGGGTAGCACCTATTGTTTCTTCCTGCTCCCCAGAAGTCAAGGAACCAGTCTGGTCCCTGATTGCCACATTGAGCCTCTTGTGGGCGACGCCAGCCTGGACATCGCCTGCCTGTTCCATACCGTTTCATGCCAGGTGCCTTTACTTCTTGGACCGCACCAGTTCATCAACTCACAAACCTGGTGCCAAATTACCACCTAATGAAGCTCAGATACGCCTGACCCCCAAAGACAAGAATTAGGTACTATGAAGAGGCCCACCCCCTGGCCCACATTTGGAACCATTGTGACTTTTCGGACCCTCTAATCTGACTTTTTCTTCTAAGACATTCTTGTACAATTAAGTGTCTGAACATCCTTGCTCACCTACCCAGAGTGCCATTCTACAACAGTCTGAGTGTTCGCTAGTTTCGGTTCTGCGTTGGGTTTTTGCTAGTGGTTTTAATTATTGCATTTTATTGTTTGATGCATAGTCTGTACTGTTATAGAACCTTGATTGAACATTCTTTTAGTTTGGAACCATCGTACTTGAGTTGTTTGTGCTTCTACTATTACCAGCTTCCCTCACCTGAAGATATAGTCTGCACTTGGCCTGCACTACCACACAAGGCGTAGGCGGTATACCTGTCATGCTGTGCCTGTTTCACCCTTATGATTGGCATCGCTGCCGGTTTACTAATAGTGTGGGGCTCAGTAGACGGTTCACAAAGACTCATTCCTGTACTCACGCAGAGTAGTAATAACTTTGACACAGACTGACCACCAAAAGTCCCTTTTATTTTAGGGAGAGTGAGTGTCTCTTCATTCTTCTAATCAGTGGCCTGATCCTGTTCAGGGTTAAGAATTTGTATTTGTATTTATTGTTTTTATTAGTATGATGTTGTATGCCTCTGCCATTCTCTCAGGGTGCTAAAGAGACCATTAATACTAGAGACACCATTGGACACCACTGGGCAATTTCCAGTTGGGCAATACATAGTGAAGTGGGGTGCACACTCTCTAATACAGATTTTGTAAACTGTGGGATCTTTTACGTGCACCATCGGCATTATCCATCATGAAGGGACAGCATTAAGGAAGCCACAGAAATGGTCTGTAAACCCATGTCACCTCCATAGATGAATGGTATAATTGTCGATGCAGACATGAAGAAGTTTACAACAGTTGCACAGCTTGGGCACTGAAGCTTTGTTGCTGTGCGCAGGCGATTGACCACCTATTTAATCTACGATATAATAAAAGGCCAGATGTATGTTTGTCCGATGCAGTAGCTAGGCACTGCCAATTCGCATAGCTTCACCTGTTGTCACCACTAGCGGGAGCTGTTGCCTTAGGATATATAGTGGTCCTACTGTGTGAATGTAAAGCTGCACTTTGGTCTGTGTGCGCAGGCTTCTATACTAGCACTGAATATCTGCTAAATCATATTTGCTTCAGCACATGCTTGGGATGTCATATGTGATTGACTTGGGTTTGACTGTCAGAAAACGATATGAATGCTAGGAATAATGTTCTATGGACGGAATGCCCAAACAAATTATAAATGAGCAAAGTTAAAATATTCCATTTGTGATCCCAAATACGCAGGTGTATACTTCTTAGACTTAACAGAAACATGTTTTTAAAGGGAAAGTAGTGTGTGGGGTGTGCCAGTGATGGACTCACTCTACTAAATGTGATAGTGTTCATAGATTCCATCTAAAAAATGTCAAAACAGTGATTAACAATCCAGCTTTTTTTGCTGAACACAGTAAAAGGAGCTGCCAATTGCAAGCCCGTGTAAAGACTAGGTACTCAGCAAGTGGCTTGATGAGAGACTACGCCAGGACTTCAGCATGCCAATAACAGCCCATTCACATCCAATGTGTGCAGGTGTCCTCTGAATAGGCATTGTGGAAACCCTCAACGCTTCACTGAATTCAGGCTTGAGGACCATCCGCGAGTGTGCATGGCCTGCATCTGGCTCACACGGTGATCCTTCATGACATCACCATTTTCAGACTTCTAGCGATACTCCTGGCTGTGTTGGGGTTGGTTTCCGATCCGCAAACGCATGTGGACCTCACCTTGTGGAAAAGATATTATAACAGAGGCATTTACGGCTCTTTCAGGTTGCAGTATCGATGGAAATGTCTACAACAGCTCGATGAAATGGCAGCTCCAATCCAGCCCATGTGTTACGCGGCACTGTCAGGTAAGGGCAGAATGTTTTATATCCCTCCACACTGAAAAAGCATGAATCTTTCGAAATCGAAACAGGTGTACCCTGCACATGCCACTGAGCTGTGATTTCAGAGGAGATACAGATATTGCACCTCAAATGGCACATAACATGCATTTAACGTATCCTAACGCACAGTTGAACGCATCAATACATCCCATACGCCGTAACACAACACCATATGCCAAGCACACGCGTCCACCATACATGTCAGTTAAGACATTACATCACCCTTCAACGATCTCCACACAAAAAGAATGACCACATACCTTTGACACTGGCCAATCACTGGCTCGCTTCTCGTTGCCTCATGTTGTTAATATGAAACATTTTATTTTCTGGACCACATACTGTAACTATGTGTCCCTGTGCCCTGCGAAAGGCATAAAACACTCACTGAGCCAAGAGGACAAACAGTACCCACAACCATGAGGGCCCATGTACTGCTTAACGAGGAAATCCTATACCAGATGGGTGTTATCACTTTTACCAGCAACATAGAGCACAGAGAGCACCCACAAGGGTAAGAGCATGGTCAACCCTGAGTGAGGTCAGATAACACGCCGGCATTTACACACCGGCCTGCGCAAACAGACAGAAATGAGAAGGAAATAGGACTGCAGACTTCACCAGCGCCCGCAGCAGACAACATCATGACCTCCACACGCCAGGACAATAGCATCCGCTTTAAAATCCTGTTGTTAAATGGCACAGACGCATGTAAACCATGGCCATAAACCAATGATGGGCAGACACCCAGGGACACCTACAGATAAAGGGCCCCCATGTCATGACTGCCCACCTCTTCCTGCAATGCATCAGCAACCACTTGAGAGTGCCAATCTAAAATCTCAAACTCACACATCACCTAAAAACACCATGGAAAGGTGGATATGTGGATAGCGATGATAGGCGTCTGGTCCCACCTGATTTCCACCACCCATTTAGACGTAACATGCTGGCCACAGGCCAGTATGTGAGAGATCAGTTCAGATATCACCACTCAGGAATTAGACTCAGACATACCTTCAACAAACAGATCCTAACAGGAAGGAAATGTGGAGGGCTTATAGCAGCTCGCCCCATGCTGGAATCGGTCACTACATTGACCCTCCAAACCTGTTTTATGGCCTTCCCACCAGAGTCCCACACATCAGTGACACAAGGTCATGTAAATGCCAGAGGTCTGCTTCATGAATACCACATGACATTAAGTAACTTAATATAACCATTGGTGGATTCGTTTAATGCCAACAATTCTTTCACACAAAAAATGTCCATGGGCCTCATTACACGGAAGGCGGTAAGGGTTAACGGTCACCGGTAAGGGTACCGGTGACCGTTAACCCTTACCGCCTTACTACGAGGTCCCTTTGCGGGACCCAACCTTAACGGCTGGTGTAGACCACCCGTTAAAGTTGGGACCCGCAAAGGGACCTTGGTGCTAATTACGGTACCGCAATTTGCGATACCGTAATTAGCTCCTTCCCCATTCCCATTATGCCCTATGGGGCAAAAATGGGAATGGGGAAGGGCCATGGAGAAAGGGGGAATTACCGCCCCGACAACCTTGGAATGGGGTGGTAATTCCCCTTTCCTCCATGGTGGTACCGGTATGGTACCGTCGGCAACCATTGGTTTACCACCTACCGTGTAATGAGGCCCCATGTGTTTTATTATCTGCATCTCGTCATGCAGGATGTCTCCAAATATTTCAATTGTATAGCGAGTAGTTCAAACCAGCTTGCGCTCTCATTGTGCAAAGGGAGCAGTGCAAAGACACGGATTTAATTACACCAACTTCATTTGATTGGTTTACAAGTACCTAAATATAATTGGCCCAGTTTGAATAGGGCTAAAATCGAATTACTAACCGTCTCTCTTGTCAAATGTTCCCACCTAATACTCCCATCAAGACTCCATCTGGATTCTATTGCCCTCCCCTAAGGTTAAAACACAGGGTTTTTAATTTTGATTCTACTTTGAATTTCTCTTCTTAGATCAACATGGCTGTCAGCAGTTCTGCAAATGATCTATTTTTATTTAAATCGATTCAACTGTATCTGAATTCTGACCATCTGGCCACTATTGCCAGGGCAGGCTGGACTATGGTAATTCCCTTTATATGGGTTTACCAAAATGTCTGTGCCAAAAACTCTGGTTGTTACAGAATGACTTGGCTAGGCTCATTTATAATTCCCCCTATCGTTCCCATGCTAGTCCCCTGCTCCATCAACTTCATTGGTTGTCCGTCTCTGCTCGTATATAATTCAACGTCACTACATGTATGGCAATGCTCCCTCCAATTTTTGCAATAATTGAACGTTCATAGTCCTGCTTTTATGCTCATTCTAGCTCATCACTGATTCTAAACTGCCCAAGATTTAATTTAGCGTTAGAGACTGAGGGAGGGATCATTATCGCGGGTCATCCCTAGGTTATGGCCCGAGGCGAAGCCAAGGGCCATAACTTGGTTGAAGAGTCATTATCTCAGGTGATAATGACACCTCCCGATGTTTATAAAGCTATTAGCACATAATGGTGGGAGCAGCACATGTTTTGAAGCTTTGGTGGTGAAATAAATAATGTTGCATTAATAGTGAGTAAAGTAAACCGACTAATTTAGCAAATTAAATGTGGCTTTATTTTAAATATCACACTTGTCTTCAAAATGTAAGCAAATTGCAAACCTGGTACAACCCGAGCTGGTTTAACATGAGCATACATTAGATGTCATGTAAAAGTAAACAGTTTCTCTTTAAGAAAGTGCAAGCATGTTTCACAACAGTGGGGGTCATTACGACCCTGGCGCTAAGACCGGTACCGGTAATCCCTTAGCGCCCAATTCCCATATTGGCGGCTGGAACCAGCCGTTATTGCAGGGACCCGCAAAGGGACCCTGGCGATAATTACGGTACCGCAATTTGCGGTACCGTAATTACCGCCTTTCCCCATTCCCATTATGCCCTATGGGGCAAAAATGGGAATGGGGAAGGGCCATGGTGAAATGGGGAAGTACCGCCCCGCCAACCTTGGAATGGGGTGGTACTTCCCCATTTCACCATGGCAGACTCGTTACAATACCGGCAGCAACCATGGTGCTAATAGCGCCATGGTTTAGCGCCTGAGTTGTAATGAGGCCCAGAATGTTCAGAATGCAGTCATTATTAGTAGTTATTGGCTGCATTCTAAACCTTCTGATTTACCGGGTGTTATGCCACTAATGATCTCCATGCGCTAATAGATATTATGCTGGTGGTAGAGGTTTGTCCAGGACTCCAGAATTTGGAAATACGTTTCGTATCTCTCTCACACCTTAGTCTAATTTAAGTATCTTTATAAAAAAACGAAATACCTTTTTATTTTTATTTTCTTTCAAAAGCTCTCTTATGCCAGTGGGTTTAAGCGCTACATGAATAACATGTAACATAACATAAAATAACATCACACAGCTTCTTATTGTTTACAGCATCCATTAAGTGACCCTATCTGTCAATGTTTATGTTTTGGGCTTTTATGGATTCAGATCTCCCATTTACATGTGTGTAGCTTATGTGCTCCTTCTACATGCAAGTGAAATACATACTAGTACATTCGCAAGACTCGGTAAGTGGAGTTAATTAAGGGGTACCTTGAAACAAATACATCATCAGTGTACAGAAGCAGATGCAACAGTTTAATGTCTTTATACATAATGAATAAGCTGCACAGAAACCTCTCCCCTTTTGCCATTAAATGGCATTATAGTTGTTTATATCATAACACAGGTTCGATCCCCGGGTATGCGCTTAGAAACATCTGGGTATTAAGCGTGTTATAAATAACCAATTATAATTATGAATTAGGTCCTTAGTATGGGGAATTCCTGTTAATGTGAACACCTATCCTTGGCCACACCGTTTCCCATTCTGGAAATCAAACAGTAGAATTTTACGGAAATGTCTATTCTCTAAGGCCTGGGTAATACAGCTGCATATAGCGAGAATATTTTAATGTATTTACGTACTATTTTTTTTACTCCAATTGCCCATATCACAGAATGGGATGTAATGGTCAAGCCAGTGGTAGTCTGGGGTGATGACAGGCACACCGTTAAACCCATTTACAGGAGCCGGCAGTACTACGCAGAGATCACCACACGCAGGCTTTCACTTGTGGTATGATCCTTAGATTACTACTGCCGGTGGAAGCCGAGCGCGGTGAATGGCATAGCACGGGTGCGTGTCCCATGTTTCTCCAAGCTGACCCTCTGCAGCGCCAGTTCCAAGTGCACAAATGGTATTATGCACGATTAGTATTATGCAGCCGAGAAATTAGACCCGCTAGTCTATAATTGTGTGGATTAAATGGGGTACCTGTGCGTCCTGGGGTGTGCGAAAAGATCGAATTGCCTTTCTATCCCAGCGGAGGACGGAGCCACTAAGGTCTCCTCTCTGATTAAGGGGTCTTCACACATGTGTGCTCCTCCTGACAGACGCATTTCCCCCAAAGGTCCCAATGACCATTGGGGGGAAATGGCTGGGCAGCGTTACATTGGCCACCTTGCCCCTTTTTTTCTGACCTGCGCTGCTGTTGTGGGAGTACTTTAAGAGACCAAGCATGGCCACCCATTTTGAAGACTTGCTATCCACCAAGGTGGAGAGTAACACTTCGGTAATGAGGCCCAAAGTATTTCCCCTCTTGATCTTCTAATTATACCGTCACTATTTCCATTCATCCTTGCATGTCTGCATGTGTTTGGCGTCTACTTGCTCCTTTTTTTAATTTGAATATTCTGTTATCATATGTCTGCCATGTCAGTGTCAAACTACGATAGCCAGGTGCACAAGAGATATCACGCATAAGCAATTCTCTACTAAAGGGGCCGCATCAAACAAGACGCATTGCAATAGGTATTTCTAGACACGACAACGTGTGCCCTTCCAGTCTGCGTGCATTCCATGATCCTTATTCTGACAACGGGTGGAGGGAGGCCATTGGGAAACTATTACACTGCACATCAGTGACAAAGAGGAAGAGCAGGTTCATGGATAATCCATCAGTCCTCTTCCCCTACACCACACCCACCCAGAAGGTGAGACATGGGACCAAGAAACTCTTCCTCTCTCCACCACCGGACCACTCCTTCCTCACAGCTCCCGCGTCCTTCCTGTCTCTCCCCCAGACATGACTGAAGAAGCTCCAACTGACTGGTGTCAGGGGCAATGCGCTGGTCTTAGAAGCAAGACCACAGAGCAACCGAGGTTTGAATCCCGGATCCGTGATTAGAAACCAAACTCAATTTCGGTATTAGGCGTGTTATAAAAAAACAATTAACTAAATAAATAAATTAAATAAAGGGGTTTGTTGGGAAGTTGCAGTCAGAGAAAGTGGGCCTGCACTCCCTCAGGAGCACATTTACGGGCCTTGGATATGGGTGCAAGGGCGCTATGGTGGGTATCCATGCCAGTGATAAATTGATTATCTTTAAATACATTCTCACTATAATTCCTAGTTATACCGCTCTATGTGCACTATCAGGGCAACTTAAAGGTAATGTAATAATAATAGTAATAATAATAAAACAAATAAAAGGAATAATAATAACATTAATAATATAGCTCTCTTTTTATCCCTCTTCGATATTCCCTTCTTCCCAGTCCTCTCTTTTTTCACACACAATATAATTGTGCATAGTGCCACTCTAATCTCCCACAGACAGTTAAGTAGACTGAACAGAAACCCTAGTCACGCAAGTAACTTAAACATGATATGACATCCGGCAGCGAACCTACTTAACTGAAGGTGAAGCAGCCAAAAAGGAGGATGCTGGAAGGGTGCACTGGACTTATTCAGCTGGTGAAGTTACGCCGCATCCTCCATTGCGTTGTTTTTTCTTTAGGCTGTTTGAAGATGCGGCTGAGGTTTGAGTAGAGTAGTATTAAAGAAGTTAAAGATATAAGCTAGCATTAGTGTTATTGTGTAAAAACTTCCTTATGACTTAATAGGAATTGTAAATATGACTTGCATCAGAGTAATGTAATGTCTGCTTTTCACAACACTGAGTAGAGTTTAATGATCTACCAAGAGTAGGACACGGCGGCAGATTGAGGACCCATGGGTAGATGGGTACCAATAAAGCATTGCCTATGTGACCTCTACCCTCAGTATTGTTTGATGTGCATCCCTGGGACTATAAAAACAAAATAAGCGGAACTGACTGCGTTTTCCTATATTTATTGACTGTTTATTTATTTATTTATATGTATATGTTTTATTGTGTGCACTAGAAAGGAACTGGTGATGAGGGCAGAGTACCAAGGACCTCCCATGGGGTGCTCTGCAGAATATGGTTTCAAAATGAAGTTACATGTTACAAGTCCATGGCAAGTGTTTACGTTAGCACCGGATTACACAAAGTGGAATGATGTCCAATTAATCCTGGTTGACGTGCACTTTTGCTTGGCTAAGGGGCCATTTTGAACTGCCCTTTGCACTGACTTACCAACGTAAAAATGTAATCGAACTGGGTGGCTAGTGTAGAAATGGCATCTGCACACACTGACGTTTTTGGCCTGTGCTAATATTGGTAGTTATTGGCCCATCCCCGGAGCAAAATTGCCCCTAAGTGCAATGTATGCGAACCAGCCCTAAAAACTGTTTTCCTCCTCATAAAGGAGTGAGGTCTTTCAGTTGATGCTGCCAGTCCCACTTTTTCTAAGTAACTCTGATTAAGTTCCAGCGAATGTATTTCCAAACAGAACAAAATGGGGGCTTGGTTTTGGAACGCAGTGCATATTATTTGACAAAGCAACCAAACCGATTCAGACAGAGGCGGAACACATGTAAGTAAGTGCTGCTGTGTGTTAGGTCTCGGCATCCACATAGCCGTCAGCTTTAGCTGATCGTTCAGGCTAATTGTGCCATGGAGATAAGTCATCTGAACCCGGAAACACATTTTCTGGACATCTCAAAATATTTGTGAGCCAAACAGCTGGGGAAGCTAAAAGGCAGGAGGCAGCGTGGGACCTTTCCATAGCGACTAATGAGAAAGTGGTCATAAACAGTGACATTGAGGCGATGCTGATGGCAGTGGCCACCATGTGATCTCTTCTGGACGAGGCCTTCGTCAAGTGCGACCATCTGGGGGTCACAGAAACGTTTAATTTGAATGCAACTGATTTGTGAAAATGGTACTGCCGTCTCGGAGGTCTTAATGTGTGTTCCAAGAGATAGTTCATGGGAAAACAACCCAAGTTAAACCGTTTTTTTTTTTTAACATTTGTCGGATGTTAGTACAGTGCATAATGTTTAGCTATAGACCGAGTAATGAGGTGGCTGCTGAAATTGCATTCGTGACGTGGGCCTTGATTATGTGAAGATTAGGGAGTTGCTAATGATGGTTGAGACCTGTATGTTGCATTTGGGAAATATCTGAATACATGGACGCAAGTCCAAGTGATCAAAGAAACAGGCAGGCCTTGAAGCGCCATTAGGTCTCTGTCTGACCCTCCAAACACAATGCAGTCATCATTTTTAACATATACGGAGGGCTTTTGGTGGATACTATGAACATTTATTATTCAATTTCCTCGGAATGCCTTATTTCCTTTCATAATGCATTGCATTGTGGGATGAAAACCTTATGGAGGAGCACCGAGATAGCTTGCAATTCTTTGCACTGATAGTCTCATCACAAGCACAATTTCCCTGATCCCATAAAACAGCGATCTCCCACCACCCCCGCATCCCCCAGGGTAACGAGGGGGGTCAGGGAGCTTGCTCAAAAGGGAGGACTGTAACTGCATATGATAGGAAATATAAGCAGTAGACAATATAAGCAGTTCCCGCATTTTAGATGTGGGTCGGGTGGCGGAGGGGGAGGCACCAACAGCATTTTTACTCAAGGCACATCATGAAATAGTAAATCACCGACATGCGATGTTGTATCAACAATGGCCGTGCTCCAGTCTGCAGTGACTTTATTCAGCTGAAACATTCTTCAGGCCAAGAGACTTAAAAAAAAAGAAAACAAGAATCTTAATTCGATAAGGTCAACGCCTATAATCCGTTTGGTCCACTCTCTGACCTTACACATATGTCTTACCCTTTGAGACAATGTTGAGAGCCCTTCGGATGGGCACTTTGTGTGCTTAATAGTAGCAGTGCCAGGGCAACCATTACCTCTTGCTACTCCTGCCACATGTATTAATCCACTGATCTCAGCAAACGAGTGGTTAATTGTTCACTATGTCATCTACCCCCGGTCATTGTTGAGGGGAGATGCAGCCCATTATTTTAGACAGTGCTGCGCCCCAAGAAGAAAGCTTTCTTCTTCTATGTTTTCTTCCCCTGCAGCATATATCAGTTTGCTGATGGACAAGGACACGCAGCTGGAGCGATCCTTTCCCATATGACATCCATGGGGCTGGCTGGCCCTCCAGGGCTACCACACAGTTTGTTTGCATTCACAAACAGAACCAAACTGTATCTTCAATGGTGTCAGCAGGGATGTTGTTGAGAGGAGAGGTGACCACTGCCACCCGCCCATGTTAGCGAAGGCCGTTCTGGCCAACAACCATGACCCCAAGCCCAGCCCCTTCCACTGTGACCTCCGCCCCTCAATTTTAATTAAAAAACAAAATCCGAAGCCCACTCCCTTCCACTGCGACCCCAGCCCCTCCATTATAATATTAAAAATAAAGCCCCAATACCACCCGCCTTCCACTGTGACCTTAGCCCCTCCATTTTAATTAGAAAACAAAGCCACATGCCCACCCCCTTCCACTGTGACGCAATCCCTTCCATTATAATTTTAAAATATGATGACCAAAATCCACCCCTTTCCACTATGACCCCACCCCCTCCATTGTAATTTAAGAATTGAAGCCCCAAAGCCACACCCTTCCACTGAGAGCCCAGATACTTCATTCTAATAGAAACAAAGCCCCAAGCACACCCCACTTGCACTGTGTCCCAACCCCTCCATTTTAATTAAGAAAACAAAGCCCCAAGCCCACGCCCTCGGCCCTCCCCAGCCCGCCCTCCCGAGTCCCTTATTGGTGCTGCTTGGAGCAGCTGGCAAAGGGCAGTGGATAGGACTCCTGTTAGCCTGTTTGCTGGCTGCGAGCCCTGCACTCCATCCCCCCCCGCTGACCTAGAGGTAAGGGTTGTCGCAACTTACTCACAAAAGCTTGAATTCATCATTTGTTCACCACATGGAAATCTTAGGTTTGAATCCTGCTATTGTGCAGTCTCGTCACCTGGAATCTTGCAGTTTCGAACCATGCCACTTTGACTGTTGCTACTGTGAGGTTTCACCACAGTTGGATTTTGCTACTTTGAGTTTTCACCTCATTTGAATTTTGATACTGAGGGGTTTCACTACATTTGAATCTTTCAACTGTGAGGTTTCAGCATATTTGCATTTGCCACATTTAAATGTTGCTACTTTGAGGCTTCACCACATTTTTATCCTGCCACTGTGAGTATTTGCCACATCGGAATTTTGAGATTGTGAAGGTTCTCCATGTTTGAATTTTGGTTCTGTGAGATTTGCACCATTTTGAGTCCTGCTGTTTTGAATCTTGTCCACTTTGAGCTCTGCCACTGTGGGGTGTCACCACATTTGCTTTTGAATTCAGCCACACTAGAATTGAAACCCGTTGCTTTTGAATTTAGCCACACTAGAATTGTACTGTGTAAGTTAACAATGCTTTGAATTTAGCCCACTGTACTGATTTAGTTAACACTACTTTTGAATTTAACCACACTGGAGGTCTAACCGGCTGCTTTTGAATTTAGCCACACTAGAATTGTACTGAGTTCGCTAATGCTGCTTTTGAGTTTAGCCACACAAGAACTGTACTGGTTTAGTTAACCCTACTTTTGAATGTAGCCACACTAGAATTGTAACCTGCTGTTTTTGAATTTACCCACACTTGAAACATACTGATTTGGCATCTGCTCCTTTTGAATTTAGGCATACTTGAATTGTACTGGGTTAGTTAACGCAGCGTTTGAATTTAGCTATACTAGAACTGTACTGATCAAGTTAACACTACTTTTGAATTTAGCCACACTAGAGTTGTAACCTGTTGTTTTTGAATTGAGCCACACTGTAATTGTACTGATTTAGTTAGTGCTGCTTTTGCCACACAAGAACTGTACTGATTTAGGTAACACCACTTTTGAATTTAGTCACACTAGATTTGTAACCCTCTGCTTTGAACTTACCCACACTTGAACCATATTGATTTGGCATCCGCTCCTTTTGAATTTAGCCACACTCAAATTGTACTGATTTTGCACTTACTGCTTTTGGATTTTAGCCACACTTGAATTGTACTGATTTATCTGTTTAGATTTTCGTTTAGATGTGCCAATCTGCAAACCATACACCAGGAACAAAGCAAACACTACAATACAGAACAATACAGAATGAAAAACCAACAATCAAGCTACTCAACACACAGAGATCGCCTGAAACCAACAAACTCTCTTCTCCACACGGTCACACCACTCAATACACCAAACGCGGGTTACAAAGGAACATACAAAGATCTTTATTTTATTCTGAACAGTTTCAAAGGACAAAACAACAGATAGCTATCGGCCCTCAGTACAACACAGCGAACTCCAGCCCGGTTCGGTGTGCTCAGTGAGTGGGACTGTACATTAGAATAGTCGCGCTTTTTATACCCTCAAAATCATGATGTTCAACCCATTTCCAAGTTAATGCAAGTTAATACATTAGGGATCTAGGGTTCGTGCCAAGTTCATGCATCTATATATTTAGGGTTTACCTTTAATATATTCACTAACAGATTTCAATAGCAATAGTTTGTCTTAGGATTTCTCGTAGAGCCTTCTCAAACAGTTTTATACAATGCAGTCAAACAAGTGTTCACTTTTCGGTATTTGAATATATTGTGTTTAACATATGCTTGCGGATTAGCTTCGTTGGCGCATGTAATCCTCTACACACAGGTCAGCGAAGGACAAGGTCTCAGTTCATGACCCTAACATGTGGCCTGCAGGCAAGTTACACATTAGTTTATACACAGAGGTCAAGACGGCCATGTTACATCCAGAATGACATTGTCCACCTTCTTAGAACACAGGGTGACTTTAAAGAGGAGAACCTAAATTGGCGGATAAACCTAAAATGGCGGCTTACACTGATCTAAGGTCAAGACCTTGCAACGTGGATTTCCTCGCAAGTGGCTTATAAGCAGCTTGGCGTAGGCCAATATACATATATTCATACAGTATTGGAGGCACAATATGATTTTCCGTTGAACAAACCCTCCTTTTGGCCTATGCCAAGCACTAAACTACTTCTGGTCACTTTACGAACAACTCAACGCCTCAACATCCATACACCCTGAATCACTGTCAGAAATATCTATTGCCATTAGATTGTCTATCAGAATCTCTTCCAGCACATACTGTTTGGAACTCTTATCTGGGGCGTATACCTTGTGTCCCATTGTACCTATCGCCTGTGCGCAACCTCCCCCTAGCATCGAACATATACTAGGTAAACACTGTATACAGCAACAAAGAAGCAACAGAATTCCCAAAATAATCAGTAAGACTGAAAGCACTTTCCAAACCCAAGATCGCAAGAAGTCCCAGAACCCAGCGATAAGATCCCAGTTTCCCTCGGGAACATGCACTTCTGAACTAAGGACGTGTAGATTCTGTATTGCCTTGAAGATAGTTGGGGAGGAATCTGGCATGAAAACACAGCAAGTTGACCCCACCAATTTACACACTGTACCACGTTCTGCCAGAATGACATCTAATGCCATCCGGTTCTGAAGTGCTACTAATCTTATTGCTTTCTGTTCTAATGTCATATTATGGAGTATGTCTGTGGTCCGGTTGATGGGTCTCTCCAGTACTCTCGCTAGTCTCCTGATGTCTTCAGAATTCGCTATTTGTCCCCAAAATGGCACAAAGGATTTTGCTACGTCTCCCAGAACCTGTGCTGGAGTGTCACCATTCTCATCCCGTAATGGACGAGCCTTTGAAACCTCTAGAGTACTGGCTATGAATACCCCGGGTAACAGGATGCCTAAATAACAAGTTCCCTGCCAATCCCTGGGTAACCATGGAAATGCTACATTACCGCAAACCAAGTAGACAGGTTCGCCTACATACAAAGGTCTGTCTTCCCCTGTCAAATTCGCAACGTTGGCACAACCTCTAAAATTTCCCATTGACTGAGTACCATTCCTCTGTATGCAGAAAGAAACTGAATTGGGGCTATGGTTAACAGTGTAAGAAGGAGGCATGGCATCCTTATTGCCTATAAGAGCCATCTTAAAAGAAATCAAAGACTGAAAAGGACGAAATAGTCTATCAGAAGGCCTAATAGAAGCAACATTGAGCTTGCTCCTATTTGCGAAAAGCGAGCATCCCAAGGGCATAAGAACACGTTTCTCAAAACTATTCATATTAGTACCATCAAAGTTCCCCGAGATGCTATCATTCCATCGGCCAAAGAATAGTGCTCTAAGAGAGGGATAACAAGCAGTTGTCAAAGGTAAAGGATGAATATACCAACCTAACCCCTTATCCCCTTGTTGTGGTAAATGCAAACAGACCCAACAGTTGGACTTATTAAAAATGGCATGTGTAGCATTCATGATAAGTAACAATGTATTATTGTAATATCTCTGTCTATGCTGATGGTCTCTAGGAGATAAAGTATGCAGATGCATGAAAGGAGTAGGGACAGTGGGCACATTTTCAGTCGGTAACAAGGTTTTGAATGAATGCACTTCTTCCAGGCACCAAAAGCTTAACACAGTTACTATTATAAAACCAATTAACATTATGACAAGACAGCAGTACGTTTTCGGGGCCCAAACAGTTTGTCCATTCTCACTGCTGGTCACACGATCATTTATCAGTCCTGTATGAGCGGTGGCGGTTGCAGGCATTGCAGTCTTCAAACGAAAAACCCCAATGTTTTTTTTTGCTGGCGACCTCCTGGCCAAGCGACTTCTTAGTCCTTCCACAACCCTAGCCAACAGAATCCCCTTTTTCAAACAATTACTTGGGCAAAAGCAAGCCCTCAATTATTTTCCTTTCTTCTTCGAATGCACAGCCGAACCGTGCCGTAAGTCTATTTCCTTGGACGCAAATTGTACCTCTTTGCCCCCGGTACTGATTGATCCGAGAACAATGCGTCGTCACTTCCCGTGGGAAGCGACGTATCAAGAGCAAGTGAAGATGCAAGATCCGGAACAACAGTTTCCGGAAACAAAACTTTTGGAGATTGTGGAGACAAAATGGCTGATTCCCCAGTCCTCACGGGCTCAGAGAGAGACTCCGATGCACTCTCATTGTTGTTTACTGCTTCGGGATCATTGGTTGCAGTATTGGTGAGGGGTTCTGTTTCTTCTGTATCGTATGGCACCGGGTGTGGAAGTTTCTTGACATGCGTCGCGTGGATCCATTTTTTTCTGCTTGCGACGCGCACCGCCGTCTGTGTGACAAGCAGGACCTGGAAAGGGCCCCGCCACCGAGGTGCAAGGCAAGAGGATCATTCAAATGCCTTCGTCAACACCCAGTCACCAGGCCGTATACTGTGACCTGGACCCTCGTATCGTACAGGTAAAGCCTCACACACCTGGTGATAAATCAAATATAGGTTTTTAGTCAACTGACTACAGTAATCTCAAAGAAGTACATTTTCGACATTTTTCAAAGTTCGAAATTTTGGAAGGTTCCAGATATTGGCAGGTCTCCCCATTACCACCTCAAATGGAGAGAACCAGTCTTATTTTGAGGGGTTTTACGCATAGCCAGCAACACGATCGATAAGGTGTCCGGCCATTTTAGTTTGGTGCCGGCACACGTTTTAGCGAGCTTGTTCTTGATGATGCCGTTGTGTCTTTCTACTAATCAGGCACTCTGTGCGTGTCTGGCTGAATGGAACCATTTGTCGATTTGCAATGCCGCACATATCTGCAGAATTACAGCAGCGACAAAATGTGGACCATTGTCCGACCAGATGACTCTAGGTAGCCCAAACCTAGGAAAATACTCTTTTAACATAGTTTTTGCAGTAGTTATGGCTGTAGCGTCTTTAACAGGAAAAGCCTCAACCCATTTGCTGAAAGCGCAGACAACAACTAACACATATTTCAGGTTATTACACCGTTCCATTTCGATAAAATCAAAGTGAATAACCTCAAAGGGGACAGAAGGTGGACCAAAACTTCCCCTCGGAGTTGATGTTCCCTTTCCCACATTGTGCTGCAAACAGATCATGCAATTCTGAACATAACGCTCAGCTATTTTAGAGATTTTGTCATTTTCCCAAACTTTCTCTAACATTCGTGTAAGCTTCCGGGCACATATATGGATAGGGCCATGAGCCATGACGACCATCATCATTACGTATGCGTCAGGAAGTAGCCATTTCCCTTCAACTACATCCACCCAACACCCATCATCATCGAGTTTCCCCAAGCCCTCTTCCCATCTCTTGGATTCTTCTAGTGTGGCATCGGCTTGGATGTCCTTTACAGAGTCAACACCCTCATCCATTACATAGGCATTTACGGTCTCCCTTGAAATGTACATCTCTGTGGAAAGGTTGGTGACAGTCTGTTTAGCTATCTGATCAGCGAAAGCATTCCCTTTTCCTATATCGTCTACAATCTTTCGATGTGCTACACATTTCACGACTGCTAACTGAGTGGGAAGTGCAAGCGCTGAGAGCCGTTGTACTATTAGGGAGCCATGCTGAATCTTTGTACCATGTGAAGTTAAGAACCCTCTTTCTGACCAAAGTCTACCAAAGTTGTGAACCACCCCAAAGGCATACTGACTGTCAGTATATATGTTCACAGTAAGCCTTTCGGAAAGTTCATAAACTCAGGTCAATGCTATAATCTCTGTGGCCTGCGCGGAAATATGCATGATTCTCTTGGTTTCCACAACCGTGCTTAATGTGGTGATTGCATAAGCAGCTGTGGATGAGCCATCGCAAAACAGCTCCACTTGTGGATTGTTCAAAGGAGTGTCTTTTAGGTCAACTCTACCTTTTGCCTCTTGTTCGGTAGTGTACAGACAATCATGTGACTCTTCATCACTGCAAACAGTACCTTGCGGAAAAGGTAAGAGTTCAGCCGGATTAAGAACACAACACCTCTTGATTTGTATGTGGGGAGCAAACAAGATCAATTCATATCTCGTCAACCGTGCAGAAGTGAGGTGTTGCGTTTGAGTTCTGTTCAATAGGACATCTACAGAGTGAGGCACCATCAGGGTTAGAGGATGGCCTAGGACCATTCCCTCGCTCTGTTTTACAGATGCACCAGCAGCAGCGACAGCTCGCAAACATCTTGGCAAAGCGCATGCTTTAGGAGCAAGGGCGGAAGAAAAGTAACCACATGGCCTATTCTTCCTCCATGTTTTTGCGTTAATACAGCCAAAGCACATCATTCACATTCATGCACAAACAACACAAAGGCCTTTTCATAGTTTGGTGTGCCCAAAACCGGTGCCGAGCACAATGCAGTCTTGAGCAGATCAAATGCTTGCTGGTGCTCCATGTTCCATGGCAATGGTGAAGAAATGCCCTTCTTCGTCAGAGCCAACATCAGCTTAATCATTAAGGAGAAGTTCGGGATCCACAACCTACAGTAAGAAGCCATACCTATCAAGGCTCTAACTTCGCTCTGTGTATTTGGGACAGACATGCCAGAAATTAGTTTTATCCGTTCAGGTGTCAATCTTCTTCCCTCCTTTGACAGGAGATAACCTAAATAGGCGACCTCCTGACAACAATATTGAAACTTTCTAAGCAAAGCTTTGTGTCCATGTTTAGCCAGGTGTATAAGTAATAACACAGTACCCTCCTTACAAGCGCTCTCAGAATCGTCAGCCAAAGCAAGTCATCAACATATTGAAACAGGGGACAAGTAGAGGGTAATTCAAAGGTATCAAACTGTTCTTTCTAAGCCCTACTGTAGATGCTAGGACTTTCCGTGTAACCTTGTGGTACATGGGTAACGGTAAACGAGCGTCCCCTAAGGTGAACGCGAACAAGTATCTACTGTACTTGTGTATAGGAATACTAAAGAAAGCATTCTTCAGATCCACAACACTAAAGTAAGTAGCTGAAGCCGGAATCATAGTTAATATTGTCGTCACATCAGGCACAATTGGAAATTACGGAGCAACGACCTTATTTATGGCACGTAGATCAATTATGAAACAAAAAGGAATTCCATTATTGCCGTTCTTGTACACGGGCAAAATTGGACTATTGCACAAACTATCTGCTATTTCCTCAATCACCCCTCGATGCACAAAATTGGAAACAATGCATTTTAAAGCTTGTTCACCCTCAACTGAAATCTTATATTGTGGAATACGTGGCAGCTTTACTCCATGCTTCAAGACTATTTTAACAGGCTCGATCTGTAAAACACCGACATCATTATCGTCAATTGCCCATAAACTCTCTGGTACATCACTGAATTCTGGCGGCAAAGGTCTAGTCAAGAATTGAGAGACAGACAGTTGCTGTGGTGAAATCATCAAACGCACTCTGTCAGAAGAACAATGAATTACCGCATTTAATTCTTTCAACAGATTCAACCCCAGCAAATTCTCTCCACAATTCAAAGTCAAACGGAATGGACAGTGGTCCGTAAAGGGACCCAAAGAAATACGTACCGGCGAAGAAACTGGACAAACAGCTGGTGTGCCAGAAAACCCTACAGAAACATTGGTTTGCCCTAACAGTGGAATGTTTGGAACCCGCAAATGATCAATGGAACCCTTCTGTGCCCCTGTATCTATCAAGAATAGTTGTTTCCTATTTCCCACTATCATCTCAACGTTGTCCAAACTTTCTGTGTCGTGAAGAGTATTTGGGCCTCTGTCCCCAAGTTCCCCACAGAGAGATATAAAAATACTCTCTGTGTGAGCCTTGAGGCCACAGGTGTTGGTGTAGTTGCAACAGGAACCAGGCGCAGCCCACGACCCCAAAGCTGCGGGAAGGAAGACAAGTATTAGCACAAACAGGCACAGTATTTAAGTACACTGGCAAACCTTAATACCCAAAAGTGAGCTTACCTAAACCCGAGAAGAAGGGGCCGGGATCGGGAGTTGTGGGGCAAGGGGCGCGCAAGACGGTCCCTGAAGCCTGGCACCCGATAGTAGTGCCGGCTGCAAACACCGGGATGTTTCTTGGCATTCAGTAGAACATGGAACACTTGAACGTGACTGTAACAGTTCAGGCAAAATGAAGGCAGGTCCAAAACAGTCCGAGGGTCAGTTTAGCTAATCGAGGTATGGAAGAACAATCAGGGAGCAGTTCAGAGGCAGTCCAAAGTTCGTTATCCAGAAGGTCAGTATTCCATGTAGATCAAAGTAGAAGTTCCAAGGAGAGAGAGAGAGAGCAGTCCGTGATTCATGAGCCGAGGTCGAGTACCGTGAATCTTGAATCCTGAATCGAAACGCCGAACAGTGTTTGCATGAGAAACAGCTGTGAAGCAACAAGCGTTTCGAATCTGCCGGCTTTTATGCACAGCTCCCGATCACGTGAGCGGATGACAGGGCACGTGATCGGAAAAGCGTCCCGTAACCAGGAAGTGATAGCGATCGGCTGCTGCTGCCCGACCACAACCTCCAGGGAAGTTGCCAATGAAAACGAGACACTCAATGAGGATGGCCGCTGCCCCTGCTCAGAAACAAGGACCGCTTACGCTTCCCTAGCACCACAGGTAACCTAGGACCCTGAACTGGGTGTGCCCTGGGAAGCCTAGCAGTACTGCTTGTCGGAGGGTAACCGGGAATGTGAGTACTGATATCACTATCTGCGGAGGTCTGGCTGTTAGGCATGATGGGGTGCATGTTGGTATTCCTCCTGAGCATGACAAACGTAGGGATCTTTCTGATAAACGGGAATAGGCGTAGGTTCCGAACCCTGCTTCGGGCAATCCTAACGAAACAGAATATCATCAAAAGGAAGTTCTTCAGAGAGGTAAGCAGTAGAAGGATGGTCAAATATGTTTCTAGTATCCACACTTGGTACCTGATTATCCTGCGAAAAAGGTTGCTGTGTATCCTGTGCAAACTGAACTCTACCAGGGCCCCCTACACCCGGGCGACCTCTGGATTGTCTACCCATATTTCCAAATGCATTATTTGACCTTTGTCGAAGGATCGGGCATTGTGCACGCCAATGACCCTCTTGCCTACAATAGGCACACTGGTTAATGTTTACAGGACCCAAGGACATATTTCCTTGTGGAACATACTGACCTCTCATGTGCGAACTACGCCCTCTAGGACTTCTAATAATTTACTGCAATAAAACCTTTGTCTTCAAATCACCTTTTCTCTTCTCAACTCTTTCCTTTTCATTATTTGCACGATTCTCATAGTACTAAGCCATGTGCAGTACTTCTGATTGAGACTTCACTTGCGAAGCACTCTCAGAAGACATCATTTGCGACTGGATGTCAGGCAACAATCCATGCACAAATTTGTCTACAAATAATCTTTTCCCAGACTCTGTGCCTAAGTCTTGTCCACTGAAATCCGAGAATACCTGTTCGAACCGATTAAAGAACTCGGTAGCACCCTCAGACTTCCCTTGGACGAGGCCGTAAACTTGTCCCAAATAATTCCCTTTTCGGGAATTATAGTTTTCAATTTCGCAATAATTCTGTCAGGTAAAGTTAGTATCACCTGAGGCGGTTTATCGCCAGCTGGCCTTTCTCCATCAAGTTTAATTATGTTAGCCCATGTATCTCCTAACCCTGCGACATCATCTATAGTCCTAACCTGTTTCCACAAATCTACGGGCAGGAGTACAGGAAATAACAGATCAATATCACCTAAGGTGAATACTGAGAATAACGGGAATAGATTGTCTAATGGTGTTCACTTCCTGTCTTGAGAACGGGACGTGAACAAACTGCGACACATAATGCGCAGGAATATCTTGAACAGGTGTACCTGCTACAGCATTAGCCGCAATCTCAACTTTCGGGAAATATGTCGGAGGAACCACTCTCATAGGCAACTGAGAAGTAGGCAACTCCGAACGCTGACTAAGCAACAGAGCCAAATCGAGCGCTAAAGCAGTCGAAGACGTGTCAAGTGAAAAATCTGTCTTATAAATACTCAATAACTCTGTGGGACAACAAATCTTTCTTTTTACACATTCATCCTGCAGGTACTCTACCATTACCTGTATCACTTTCCTCTGAATTTCTGGCGTATAAAGACTATAGGTGTCATATACTTCAACTGGAATTATCGACATATCTGAGATCCATCTAATCGCATCTTTCATACAAAGTTGTGTTTCCTCGGATATCGATTTACGACAAAGAAGGAACCGTTTCTGTACATACATACTATCCTCATTGTCAACCTCATTCTGTAACCTTTCCAACCTCTTCCTATACTCAAATATCCTCTCAACATGCTCTTGTACTTTCTCCATAGTGTCTCTAGAAAGCGCTAAGGTGTTCAGATCCCTCAACCCTTGTGGGAGATCTGTATTGTTTAGTCTGTCCCACCTTACACATAAGTGAATCCCTAACCCCTCAATAAAAACATTTTTCTCAGGAAAATTGTCCATATTAGAAAGTGTGGCAAAAACATTAGCTCGATCATCCCTTTCTATACAATGCTTAGCCCATGCGGTCAAGTCACGTTTCTTTTCTGGAGGTACAGTATTGCGAGTGACAACCCTTGATCCTGCTCCCTGATCGACTACAAGTGGTGCACGACCACTTGGAAGAGGAAGAGAAGCAAAGTTCAGCGGAGGTACTATTACTGGTGCAATAGGAAGAGGCGGACAAGCAGGTGGAGGAACAATGACTGGAGGAAGAGGGACAACAGGAGGAGCAGGAACAATAGGCACAACAGCAGTAAGATCAGGAATAACAGCAGGAAGCGGCAAAGCAACAAGAAGAGGAACACACGGAGGTGGCGCAGTGGCACCAGGCCTTCGTTCATTTTACAATTTATCAATAAATTCGTCAGAAACATGAAAGTCTTTAGAAGGATAGATTTTCTGAATGCCAAGTGAGAAAGCCCTATCCATATTCCTAGCTGATTCAGACTGTTTATCTTTGTCATATAACAACGCCTTTTCAGCGTTCGTCTTATGACGGCGCGCATGTTTTTCTCTACTCTTAAGCTGTGTCAAAGCTTCTTTTTTCCAATTCTGTAAGACATCGAATGCTGCAGGTCTAGCCTTTTTCTTTAATAAAATGGATTCTAAATACTCAATACGAAGGATTTCAAAACTACCATTGATCGGCCACTGAAGTTCAGAAGCATGTCTGGTTTGTCTGTGCCAAATATCCTTAAACACTATACTACCAATGCCATGCTTCCAGTACATAGTACAAGTGGGCGACCCCTCCTGTGGTGCCGGACGGCTAAATTCGAAAGATTGCCTATCACTGCGGAATAACGCCCTGAAGCAGGTAGACAATTTCCCAGGCATATCAAAATATTGGTGTTACCTGGTCAATAATTGTATTTGCAGATACAATGCGCCCAAACAAATTATCAGGATACTTAAGAATCGGGTCACGACTCACCTGATCAATCCTAAGTAGGTCTGATCGGATTTCAAAGATTCTTTTCTAACTAATCTTACCTCGTGTTTGGTGATTTCGGCAAATCTGCCTGCCTCGATAAGTGGACCCTCGTCAAGATGCTGTCTCGGACCACAAGCTCATAGTCCAGGAATCGGGTCGTGCAGCGCTGCTGAGGTGTCATGTCTCTTTCGGAAAGGGGCACCTTTATTTTGTTACACCGTCCGATCTTGAGGGTCCCTATTCGGGTGCCAACTGTGAAAACAAATAGAAGATATTGAGGCTGAGTACCCAAAAAGGAAATACACCAAACGCGGGTTACAAAGGAACATACAAAGATCTTTATTTTATTCTGAACCGTTTCAAAGGACAAAACAACAGATAGCTATCGGCCCTCAGTACAACACAGCGAACTCCAGCTTGGTTCGGTGTGCTCAGTGAGTGGGACTGTACATTAGAATAGTCACACTTTTTATACCCTCGAAATCATGATTTTCAACCCACTTCCAAGTTAATACAAGTTAATACATTACGGATCTAGGATTCGTGCCGAGTTCATGCATCTATATATTTAGGGTTTACCTTTAATATATTCACTAACAGATTACAATAGCAACAGTTTGTCTTAGGATTTCTCGTAGAGCTTTCTCAAACAGTTTTATACAATGCAGTCAAACAAGTGTTCACTTTTCGGTATTTGAATATATTGTGTTTAACATATGCTCGCGGATTAGCTTCGTTGGCACAAGTAATCCTCTACACACAGGTCAGTGAAGGACAAGGTCTCAGTTCATGACCCTAACACGTGGCCTGCAGGCAAGTTACACATTAGTTTATACACAGAGGTCAAGACGGCCATGTTACATCCAGAATGACATTGTCCACCATCTTAGAACACAGGGTGACTTTAAAGAGGAGAACCTAAAATGGCGGATAAACGTAAAATGGCGGCTTACACTGATCCAAGGTCAAGACCTTGCAACGCGGATTTCCTCGCAAGTGGTTTATAAGCAGCTTGGCATAGGCCAATATACATATATTCATACAGTATAGGAGGCACGATATGATTTTCCGTTCGACAGGGGAACCCAATTGCCTTTCTTTTCTAACAATGGCTGTAAACCTGCATAAGAAGAACAAAAGGGACCTGCCTCATTAAATAACTACTCTTCATTCTAAAATAGTAGAGATGTACAGTTGATTTATTACAACTTGTCAATCCTTAGGCCAATAGGGACTGGCTGGTCAACCAACAGAGCAATAGAATGCAGTTGCTGGTTTTCAGAATAACCAACAAAATATGAAAATAATCTCTATGAAGATCCATTAAACATATTCATGTATACATATTCAATGTGTAATTCCTAAAAACACGACCAGATTTTACTGTTCAATGTCTTACCAAGTGCAGCCCTTAGGAAAACTATAGATATGAATATGAGGAAATGACTACTGCTGTGCAGGAATACACGGATGTGCAGTGTTTAAACACATATTCATTCCTACACTACCAGCAGTGATTCCAATCATATAGGTGAAAGAGGTACAGTCCAAATGGCATATACCTCTTCCACCTCGTTTCGTAGTGCAAGCCAAGGGAAAACTATACGTTCAGGAGGGGTTTGAGCTCCAACATAACGAATGTCCAATCAAGGTTCTATTAAAAATATAGACTTTTAATTGAACAATAAAATGCAGACAAGCAACTTCAAAACACTAGTTAAACATACCCCTCTAATGAACACACAGAAACTGCAGATTAGTGCAGAAAGGTTCGCTGGATAGAAAAGCAAGGCTGTTCAGGAACATATTTGGTACAATGTCAATTTACAAAAATGTTTTGGATGAAAAAGTTAGAATGAAGATCGTAAAATTCACTATAGTCCCAAATGTCCCTTCACAGTGCCTGAAATCTTGGTCTTGGGTGCTCAACAGCACTGAGTTAGGCTTTTTGTCATCGAAACGGAGATGGGCACTTTTAGTGTCGGGCCTGTGTCAAGTTGTGGAGTGGCAGTGACAGGATCCAACAATGCAGTGCTGTTAGGCAGCAGCGTTGGCTTGTGGGATGAAGATGCTGGGAATGGCAGGCAGTGTTAGGTCAGCGACAATGGAAGAGGCAGTGAACAAGTGGGCTGAGCTGGCTCAACACATTGTCAGGGCACTGCAATGCTGTTGGCTGAGAGGTCAAAGAAGCTGGTGAACAGGTGGCAGTATCGAGTTGGGCATGCTAGAAGACTCGGAGGGTCTCAGATGTGGAGATGGCAGCGCTTTAGCATCAGAGGTGGTTTTTACATCGAGGTCAAGGCATTGGGCAAGGCATTGGGGGCAGTTTGGAGATGGAGGGAGAGCCAGGGGTCTCCTCCTTAGTTCCGCCATTGATAGCAGCCCCAATCCAGGGTCCCTAGAACAAGGTAAGGCCCCTGTTCTGCACTCCTACTCCAGAGAGATTGGCTGGCACCTACAGGGGATGCTTCACCCCCAGTGAACAGGATTCTGGTTCAACTACAGGCCGTATAGAGGCCTTGCTTGAGCAGCAGTTCACACTTAATGTTCCCTGGGGATGATTACCGGGCAGAGGTGCCCTCCGGCTTGAATGCCTTCTCTCATCACCTCTATGGCACATGCCTCTGGAATGGACTGCACTTTCAACAGAGGTCGAAAGGTCTATCCTTCCTCTTCTCTTGATGGTCCAAACATGAATAAAAAATATGGTGTGTCCCTCTCATTTTAAAGGTAAAATGCCACAGAGTTTTGGTCCAAAGCAGGCTTGTTGGAAGAGATCAAATCCCTGTTGTTACAACAATTGCCCTTTGTCTCGTGACAGCACACCCAGAGTACCTTGCCCTACAAAAATGGAGGAGACAGGAAAAAGGAAGAGAGGGCTAACGGAATCTAGATGGCAGGTGATAATTTCTCCAGGCCTACCTTTTATCTGCCCTCTCCCCATTCCTGTCGACTTCAATGGGGCTCCAGTGATCTACACCCTGGTGTGAAGCTGGTTGTGTTATGTCAGCGCTGTCTCTGAGCCAGCGTTACCAGGTAACACACTGGGGGAGGTTTCTATACCCTGGGGGAAGGTATTTACCTTCCTGCAGGATAATCAAAGGGGCAACATCTTTGCTATTGTTTCACAATGCAGCTGTGGAGAAAGTCAGCCTAGACTGCAATATATATCAGTCATGCCACTGCTGGCACTGATCACAGAGCTGACACTGGTGCAATATCAAACTGATGTGGCAGAATAATTGTGAGTCCTTAGCAGTTACAATGCCATAACCAGGCATGACTTATATGTAAAGATTTACGTGTCACCAGACCGACTAAGGCATACAAATATTATACTTTTGATCAGAGTGGCAGAATATTTAAAATCCACCTCCGCCTGCAAGAACTTTGTGGTCCAGCAGCAGTCCTGGGCAACAGCGGGGCTAGCAGTGTCATTCTGTAAAAACCTGATAATGACTTATTCAGAATTGCAAATATAGCATGAAACTGAGTAATGCAATTGCTGCTTTTGCCAACAGTTAGATATACCAAGAGTAGACCAAGGCAGGAGATTGAGGACCCAAGAGTGGATGGGAAACAAAGAGGCAGTATGGATGTGTCCTTTACCCTCTTTTTTTGTCTGATGTACTTCTCTGGCCACTAAAACAATAGGTAGACCTGGGTGTGTTTTGTTTATTTATTGACCATTTTATGTATTTATTTGTATTGTCTGCACTAGAAAGCAACTGGCCAATGGCGGCTAAGGGTGTCTGTAGACTATTTCAGCAAAGGCACATGTTTGCGCTATAATTTCGGCACAGCCCATTTATGAAATGAGGGCCTGATTAGCAGGCCTCCTTCAGAAACAGAAATATCTGCATAATTTTAATTTAATAATAGTGAAAAAGCAGATGCTTTCATAACTTCACCAAACGGCCTTCTGCCACAATGAGTATATGCATTACTAATGCTTTGGAAACTCATTTGAACACTGGTGTCATTCATGTGATTACAGCCTGATGCACTGTAGAAGAACACATCTCATTTTATTAGACTGGGAATGCTGTTTATCTCTGTTTGTCTGGCTTGTAGATAGAAACATGCTGCCTGGATCTAAGAGGCACACACTGTTTGTCTATCGTTCGTGTGGCTCTGCACTGCGCTGACTGGGATCTGGCAGCAGTTGGAAGCATGGTCTCTCCAAAGAAGCATGAAGAGACTAACTCTTTCGTAGTGACTGCATGACTCGCAGGGGACCAAACCAATGATGGCGAGGACTTGTGACAGGAAAGGGCAGCGGGAGTTGTCAAAAGGGGAAGGAATAAGGTAGTGTAGGGGAACAGCTTTTTTCCGGTTAGATATGCAGAGTCCCTGACTGGGAGGGGACCCACTAAGGATTCATTTAGATTCTACCCTCACCTCTCGCCTAACACCTCATGACAGTGGAATTATCATTATGCGGCTAAAGTCATAATGACAGAGGTCAATGGAGCGGGAACAGCCCATGTACTCCTTTCCTGGGTGACACAGGCAGGTATTGGACATCATCATGGCTCGAGGACCATCTGACTGACAAGGTGGAGGAATGTACCTAAAAGCCATTCAAACTAGTTGTGGGCGAAGTAAAGAAGGGGTGGTGGACATCCGGACAGCAGGGAACTTCCCAGGCCTCCCAAAATAATGAAATAGAAACAACAAGGATAGACTATGACATTATTATAGGGTTTACAGTGAAGTGAAGAATGGGGCAGCTGAGTGGCAGCAAAGAAACTTATCTCACAGGCTGCTAACTAGGAACCCCAGCTGATATGTGCTTAGCCCCACACCCCAGAAGATGAGGGGTAGGTGCCTGTCCCTGTATACAAATAGGTTTCAGGAAAGTGTTCCCACACAAGTAACCTAACTTTAGGACTTCTGTAACACCAGAAACTATGTATATCTTGACAAGTCCCACAGAAATTAACAGAGTGTAGAAAAATGTAAGGGTAATTTTTTTTCTATTCACTACAGCTACCAGAATCCTTTGAGTCTAATTAGACACACCTGCTCAACAGCCTCCCTGATGATTATTTGAGATAAGAAAGCGCTAGGAGGAGAACAACTACAGACCACAGAACTGCATCTGAGGGATTTAACCCTGTTATTACTGAGTACCTGATTTGCAGCAAGGGATCTAACCCTGTTATTACTGACTACCTGATTTGCAGCAGAAGGGATCTAACCCTGTGAATATTTGTCCATTTTGGGATTTGGCCCAGCTACTTATTATATTTTTTGCAACAGGTTCAATTGACCAGGACCGGGAGTGCGCGCCTCACCCACCTTCTTTTTTGTACTGAATGCTATGGGAGTCCCGGGCTCCAGAGGCAGCGCCACGGGGTGACTGTGCCCCACTTTGGAGAATCATAAAGATGGTTCTCTCCCCTCCCCCAAATTTGGGAAGGACTTGTGCTTTGGAGGGGTGTCGGTTGCTGGTCACCTGAACAGAAAAAAACATTTTCACTACAGCTACCAGAATCCTTTGAGTCTAATTAGACACACCTGCTCAACAGCCTCCCTGATGATTATTTGAGATAAGAAAGCGCTAGGAGGAGAACAACTACAGACCACAGAACTGCAGCTGAGGGATTTAACCCTGTTATTACTGAGTACCTGATTTGGAGCAAGGGATCTAACCCTGTTATTACTGACTACCTGATTTGCAGCAGAAGGGATCTAACCCTGTGAATATTTGTCCATTTTGGGATTTGACCCAGCTACTTATTATATTTTTTGCAACAGGTTCAATTGACCAGGACCGGGAGTGCGCGCCTCACCCACCTTCTTTTTTGTACTGAATGCTATGGGAGTCCCGGGCTCCAGAGGCAGCGCCACGGGGTGACTGTGCCCCACTTTGGAGAATCATAAAGATGGTTCTCTCCCCTCCCCCAAATTTGGGAAGGACTTGTGCTTTGGAGGGGTGTCGGTTGCTGGTCACCTGAACAGAAAAAAACGTTTTCACTACAGCTACCAGAATCCTTTGAGTCTAATTAGACACACCTGCTCAACAGCCTCCCTGATGATTATTTGAGATAAGAAAGCGCTAGGAGGAGAACAACTACAGACCACAGAACTGCAGCTGAGGGATTTAACCCTGTTATTACTGAGTACCTGATTTGCAGCAAGGGATCTAACCCTGTTATTACTGACTACCTGATTTGCAGCAGAAGGGATCTTACCCTGTGAATATTTGTCCATTTTGGGATTTGGCCCAGCTACTTATTATATTTTTTGCAACAGGTTCAATTGACCAGGACCGGGAGTGCGCGCCTCACCCACCTTCTTTTTTGTACTGAATGCTATGGGAGTCCCGGGCTCCAGAGGCAGCGCCACGGGGTGACTGTGCCCCACTTTGGAGAATCATAAAGATGGTTCTCTCCCCTCCCCCAAATTTGGGAAGGACTTGTGCTTTGGAGGGGTGTCGGTTGCTGGTCACCTGAACAGAAAAAAACATTTTCACTACAGCTACCAGAATCCTTTGAGTCTAATTAGACACACCTGCTCAACAGCCTCCCTGATGATTATTTGAGATAAGAAAGCGCTAGGAGGAGAACAACTACAGACCACAGAACTGCAGCTGAGGGATTTAACCCTGTTATTACTGAGTACCTGATTTGGAGCAAGGGATCTAACCCTGTTATTACTGACTACCTGATTTGCAGCAGAAGGGATCTAACCCTGTGAATATTTGTCCATTTTGGGATTTGACCCAGCTACTTATTATATTTTTTGCAACAGGTTCAATTGACCAGGACCGGGAGTGCGCGCCTCACCCACCTTCTTTTTTGTACTGAATGCTATGGGAGTCCCGGGCTCCAGAGGCAGCGCCACGGGGTGACTGTGCCCCACTTTGGAGAATCATAAAGATGGTTCTCTCCCCTCCCCCAAATTTGGGAAGGACTTGTGCTTTGGAGGGGTGTCGGTTGCTGGTCACCTGAACAGAAAAAAACATTTTCACTACAGCTACCAGAATCCTTTGAGTCTAATTAGACACACCTGCTCAACAGCCTCCCTGATGATTATTTGAGATAAGAAAGCGCTAGGAGGAGAACAACTACAGACCACAGAACTGCAGCTGAGGGATTTAACCCTGTTATTACTGAGTACCTGATTTGGAGCAAGGGATCTAACCCTGTTATTACTGACTACCTGATTTGCAGCAGAAGGGATCTAACCCTGTGAATATTTGTCCATTTTGGGATTTGACCCAGCTACTTATTATATTTTTTGCAACAGGTTCAATTGACCAGGACCGGGAGTGCGCGCCTCACCCACCTTCTTTTTTGTACTGAATGCTATGGGAGTCCCGGGCTCCAGAGGCAGCGCCACGGGGTGACTGTGCCCCACTTTGGAGAATCATAAAGATGGTTCTCTCCCCTCCCCCAAATTTGGGAAGGACTTGTGCTTTGGAGGGGTGTCGGTTGCTGGTCACCTGAACAGAAAAAAACGTTTTAACTACAGCTACCAGAATCCTTTGAGTCTAATTAGACACACCTGCTCAACAGCCTCCCTGATGATTATTTGAGATAAGAAAGCGCTAGGAGGAGAACAACTACAGACCACAGAACTGCATCTGAGGGATTTAACCATGTTATTACTGAGTACCTGATTTGCAGCAAGGGATCTAACCCTGTGAATATTTGTCCATTTTGGGATTTGGCCCAGCTACTTATTATATTTTTTGCAACAGGTTCAATTGACCAGGACCGGGAGTGCGCGCCTCACCCACCTTCTTTTTTGTACTGAATGCTATGGGAGTCCCGGGCTCCAGAGGCAGCGCCACGGGGTGACTGTGCCCCACTTTGGAGAATCATAAAGATGGTTCTCTACCCTCCCCCAAATTTGGGAAGGACTTGTGCTTTGGAGGGGTGTCGGTTGCTGGTCACCTGAACAGAAAAAAACATTTTCACTACAGCTACCAGAATCCTTTGAGTCTAATTAGACACACCTGCTCAACAGCCTCCCTGATGATTATTTGAGATAAGAAAGCGCTAGGAGGAGAACAACTACAGACCACAGAACTGCAGCTGAGGGATTTAACCCTGTTATTACTGAGTACCTGATTTGGAGCAAGGGATCTAACCCTGTTATTACTGACTACCTGATTTGCAGCAGAAGGGATCTAACCCTGTGAATATTTGTCCATTTTGGGATTTGACCCAGCTACTTATTATATTTTTTGCAACAGGTTCAATTGACCAGGACCGGGAGTGCGCGCCTCACCCACCTTCTTTTTTGTACTGAATGCTATGGGAGTCCCGGGCTCCAGAGGCAGCGCCACGGGGTGACTGTGCCCCACTTTGGAGAATCATAAAGATGGTTCTCTCCCCTCCCCCAAATTTGGGAAGGACTTGTGCTTTGGAGGGGTGTCGGTTGCTGGTCACCTGAACAGAAAAAAACGTTTTCACTACAGCTACCAGAATCCTTTGAGTCTAATTAGACACACCTGCTCAACAGCCTCCCTGATGATTATTTGAGATAAGAAAGCGCTAGGAGGAGAACAACTACAGACCACAGAACTGCAGCTGAGGGATTTAACCCTGTTATTACTGAGTACCTGATTTGCAGCAAGGGATCTAACCCTGTTATTACTGACTACCTGATTTGCAGCAGAAGGGATCTAACCCTGTGAATATTTGTCCATTTTGGGATTTGACCCAGCTACTTATTATATTTTTTGCAACAGGTTCAATTGACCAGGACCGGGAGTGCGCGCCTCACCCACCTTCTTTTTTGTACTAATTTTGTTTGTACACAAGTCATGTCATGAATAAGGTGGAGGCTGCACCTGCTAAGGTACATCACCATGAAATTGAAACTGTGCTATTATTTCCTGCTTACAGTGTGTCTGTAATGTTGCCAGCGTCTGTTATTTGTTTATGTACCTGAGAAGAACATATTCGTAATAAAGGCAATCATGCACAATCCCTGTTGAAACAGTTAGGTTACGTTCATGCACGTTAGTGCAGTCATACTTTCAAACGTCAGGGTACTATCACCCACTTATCAATATTTGGAGGCATTTAATATATTTCAATGTTATGGGGAGACCTATCCAGCCTGATAGAGGGGGGAGACTACACATAGGAACTCAGCAGAGCTCCAGATCGCCCTTTATTGTCCGTTCGCATGATACTGCCCCAGCTCAGGGCATGGGTTGCAGATGAATTAACACATTCATGAGTTTACTATGGTACAAAAGTGCAGATGGAATGGAGGATGACAATAAGTAACTAGAAAGACCTTCCGATGGACTGTGTGGCTGAATACTTGGGGGGCATATTGAAGCTTATGAAATCATTGAGAAATGTACAAAAGTAAGAAAGTAATACATTACCTTGATTTGCTTGGTGGGGTGCCTTGTCCCTGCTAATATTCGATTTGTACATGAAGCCGCTGTTGGATTTGGTTGCCAGTTGTAGGTTCTCTATTCATCATTAGAATGCGGCAAAGTAAGTCCGGAAGCTTCCCAGCCAATCAGGAAGCTCGGAATGTGGGTTTTACCTCATTGTGTTGGTAGCATTCTGAGCCTCCTCAAATGCAGGAGGCTACTATCTTCCCTCCCGGGCGGGAGAGTCCTCAATGTCCTGGTGCCCGTGTCTCCTTTCCCACACCATCCCCATTGACACCCCCCACCCTCTCTCCTCCCCATCTCAACCCCAGTCCCACTTACCTGAAGCGACCTTGTCACTCGGTGGTCAGGGAACACTCATTGATCCAGGCCTTCCTCTCTGTGGCAATGGCCGTTATCGAAGGGTAGAAGGGACTACCTGTAGTTCCCTTCTACCTATGTCCATGGCGGCCTTTTTTTGTAGAGAAACAACTGTGCCATTTCTCCACTTAATAAAACGCTATTTGCTCCCCGGAAAGCATGTCAGGGTGCTAATAGCAATATCATCCTGCATGGGAGGGCAGGTCTGGATATATTGCTTAAGCAATACAACCCGAGGAGGACGGGTATTGTCAGTAGGGCAATCCCCCTGGGGCAATAGTTAGAAGCTCGACTAAAACAAGGGCTTTAACATAGCCCACAGGGACATTACCCAAACAGTAACGCCCCCCTCTGAGGGTTCTATTACAATTAGTACCCCGGCACGTCATACTAGGGTACTAATAGCATTTTTTCTCAAGTTGAGAAATGTCATTGAAACCGTTTCTCAACTCGAGAAAAAAAAGAAAAATAAATGACCACCAGGGATCAGGGAGAAGGGACTAGGTGTAGTCCCTTCTCCCTTTCCATGTCAGTTATTAAAAATATCTAAACAAAAGTAAACAAGCAAAATGTCTGCCATGGAATGGGGCAAAAGGACTACACGTAGTCCCTTCTCCCTTTCCATGGTGGCCATTGAAAAATGATTTAAGAAGTAAACCAAAAAGATGGTCACGATGGAAAGGGGAGAAAGCACTACAGATAGTCCCTTTCCCCTTTCCATCGCAGTCAGGACGCAGACACGACCGGTTCGACAATGGTTTTGTCGTGCTGTTAACGACCTGGGGAGTGCCAATGAGCTTGCTTGTTAGAAGCTTGTTGACCCGCACTAGGTACTAATTAAGTATAATGACAGTGCACAACTCTATCTACTGCTGCCATCAAGGTGTGATGTCTGCCACCTGGGGAGCTGAATTCCAGTCGTGGCTGCTTCGATTGCCTCAGTTTCTTTGAAAAGTAAGATTGCCAAGACTTCTTTTTGACCCCTAGACCTCCTGATATGCACAGTTCTTGCTGTCCACTTTGTCAGTTAAGGGCATAATACCTACCCTGGCAGAATCCCCTCATTCTCGTCTGTTTTTTCCAGTCTATTGTTTGGTTCAGGTGTTGTCAAGAAAGGCGTGTTGGGCCCGTTACAGCATTCACTACTTCGCCAGGTGAAGTCTTTTCTTCATGTCGACAGGTTCAGATCTTCAGTTCATGTGGATATGGGCATTTCATTCGTGACTATTTTCACAAGCCTCTCGAACACTGTAGGTGCAAGGGCATACAATCACATGACACTTTCCCTGGTCACCTTGCAGTGGCTGCTTCTTTAAGCACTAATCTTGTTTAGGCTCGAGTGCCTTGCTCATAAATAGGTTCTCCCTCAGCAACCCCCATACCTATTATCAAAGCTTTAACTTTTTGGAGGGAGCAGAACACTTCCGACTAAAGAGAAAGACTGTGCCTTGAAATTACAAAATATATGATACCCAAAAGCAGGCCCTTTCCTCGTTCTTTCGGAACATTCTTTGTGGTTGGCCCTGGCATTCATAGTTTGAATTAACTACAAATGAAATTGTACAGGGAGTGAGGAAAATCCCCTCGGGTGTCTGATATCTTCAGGAGGCCTGCCTGTGCAAGGAGCACAGGGGAGCTTGAGCTTCTCTCCACAGGACTGGCCTGAGAGGGAGTGTTCCTCAGCTTGAGATGTGCATGCGCCACCGGTCAAGTGGCACAGCGAGTATAGCGCTCGCCTGTGCAGAGCTTGCTAATGCAGGTTCGAATCCCGGCAGGGCCAAACTGAGCCTTTCATCCTTCCGAGGTCGATAAATGACCGTGGGTAATAATAAGCAGCGCTCAGATACCTGAGGGTTTGTAGGCTACTCAAAGGCACTGAATGGGAAGAGGGGAGCAGGATGGCAAGATGGCAAGATTTGATTTTGTGTACCCGAAAGGGAAGGTCACTTTCAAATGTCTTTGGTTGCCGTGGCACCCACGCGAAGGTGTTTGACAATTTGACAACCATGGTTGTTGCGGTTGATATTTGTACTTGTCAGTGACTTACTTCAAGGCAGGCGAGTAGGAAAGAGCATGGGAAAAGGTGGGGCGTGGGACACAAAAGCGTTGTCATTGGGTCTGTTGTTCTTCAAGCTTCTCATTAATGATCTCTCGAATGGCAAAGCGAATTCCCCCTGGCCTTGCAGATAGCATTCAGTGTGCGATTGGACTGGCACGAAGCAGGATTACATTATGCTCCTGATAGGATCTGGAAAAGGCAGGACAATTAGAGGACAAGCAGCAGATAAGGTTCTGGGTAGGTATACGCGGGACTTACTCCAAGTGCTGATTGGAAGCACAACACTGCAAAAACTGCAGGCATGTGACATGGGGCAGAGTTTGCAAACATCCAGGCAGAATTACTTTTGCAGACACTTTAAAGATGTTTAAACATTCAAATCAATAATGTCAAACCGCTGTTATTAGCAGATTCTCTTGTGTTATTTTAGACATTTATTGTTGTTTAAAATGTAAAATTAGGCACAATTATTAACAGTGTTATTTGTTACTTGTACTCTATAACAATACCAGAAACAATGCTGCTGCTTCTGTGGTAGTGGTCTTCATATCTTGAATTTAGTGCAATGACAGGGGGAATTGTGTTATTAAAATACTCAGACAGTTGTGCTGCTGATATAAGACCAGTGCCCTTGTTGAGGAACTGGGTTAATGTTTATCCTGGAGATGTGTATGGTGCTTCACAAGACCCCTTTAGGCCACTTCAGCACCCTTAATGATTGCAAGTGACTGAGGTTAATTGTTGGCTCAATGTCCATGTGGCGTTCCTCAAGAGCGGTGGCTTGGTAGGAAGCAGCTACGGTGCACAATTTGAACCTCTTTTGCCTGGGTGCTCTAACCTTATTTGTGTGCAGCTTGGTCCTCGCTTACCTTGTGGGTCTGCCAGGTGGGACTGGATCACATTCTGGTGAAGTATGAAGGTGGTGGCACTTTGAGTGGTGGGGTCCATTCCATAGGACATGAAGGTGTTTTTCACTATGACGTGTTATCCACCACCCAACTGCTTGGATAGGAGTGTTTTTCAGGTACCTCCTGAACATTATGCATAAAGACTGTTTTATAAGGACCAGTCCGGGTTCTTCAAGAGGAGGAATGGGTCCCTGTGAACCTAAGGAACGTGCTCTCACATTGTTTTGGCATGTCATAGTGATGTCACTTGATCTCACAATTAGGGTGAGAGGCAGGGATGCAATGTTTCTGTAAGCAGTAAGGAACAAGAAATGAATCATTGTGCACGGTTCTCCAGCTCTGAAACTGTAAAACGTGTATCCACAGAGTCGTTTACGGGTGGGAGTTATGAGTGTATTATTCTTGACATTTGGTCTATGTCAAAGCCAGACAGGGATCTGTTTAGCCCCATGCCATGCAGCATCAATATAACTGTATCTGTATAAATGTATCAAATGAAAAATCAAGTAAGCAGACATAATGGCTACATATATTATCTAGAAATCCTGTTTAGCAAGGTATACACACATGCATTCAATTAACACAAAGAAGATATATGCAGGCATGTAGGCTAATGAGTGGACATTAAAGATGATTGTAGACAGTTAGTTGCATGTCTGACCGAATGCCATCTTTGAGGGTGGAATACCTAAACGCTATTTGATTTTAAATACTTAAATTATGTGAGTTGATCTGTTGCTGAAAGGAAGGTCTGCTAATCAGACCCCCCTTCCATAATGCAGCATGCTGAAAAGCATAGTGCAAGTTTGTAACTCTGTTGAGCTCATCTAAGTGCATCCCTCTGCAGCTACTTTGAACTTTGGCAACATGGCAGTGCAAAGTGACATGCACATTGCTCCCAACAGACTGATCGAGCATGAGGCTCCAACAGCCAGGATTTACCTTTAACAAGGGGCAAACATTATCCTAATCTAAATCATGAGTATATCCATAATTGCATGTCTGCATGCATACAGAATATTCATAAATACATGTTCATATAAACGAACATTAATTGTATTATGAGCGCATTAACTTTGTGCTGTGGAATTGTGGACTTTGTTTCCAAATATAATGTAATTGTCGACCCAAACATTTTTAAGGGCATGTCGGATTTCTGTATACAATGAATTTGTGCTTGGATTTTGTATTTGGGTTTCATATGGAGCAAACCGAGCTAGAAACCAATTGAGCAGTGTAGATGTCCCTGACGGTAACATAGTAGGTAAGGAGGGAGGGTTACAATATGTGGCACGGGATGTTCCAGCCATGGGGATGGGATATGATGCAGGACCACATGGAGCAAAGGTGGCATCTAGGTATTGAGTGAAGAATATGATCTTGGGTTCCTTAGTGAACTGTAAGAAAGTTGACATGTCCAGAATTGTTACCAGGGTGATTCTCCAGTAGGCAGGAGAGGAGACAGAGACGACCCGTCCATTTGCTGTTTTTTCTGTTTTTATCTTGGGTGGCAATTTTGTCTCAAGCCTAGGGCTCAGGTCGAGAGAACACGCTGGAGGACGGCATCCACCCACTTTTTTCAGAGGGTGGAGGCCGTCCTCCCCGTTAAAACAGTTTTACAAAAGTTCTACCCCACTTGATAAAGAGAGCACTGTCTGGGATTCAAATCGAGGTTGCAGGTTCAGAGACAAGAAACTTAACTCTGAGACCATAGAAACCTCTAGGGCCTGCAGATGATGGTATGACACTCCCATTGACTCTGAGCTGTACAGGATACTTTTTCTTCCATTTTAAGAGAAAAGGTGTGCACCTTTTCTATTTAGCCAGCAATGCTTTAAGTAAGCATGTTATCTTGGTAAATGCTTACTTGCCCTGTGCACTTTCTTGAGTTGGGAAAGACATCCTAAAATGAAATATGCACATTTCTTTCCATTTACGTTCACTGCTTGTGACGTCACGTCCCACTGCATATGTCAGAGTCCCCCCACTTTTTATTTTAGCACTTGAGCCCTGCCTAGCTGTGGCCTGGCTCCTGGAGGAGTGTGACACCCGTGAGCTACAGAGTTTTGCAGGTAGGTAGGTAGGTAAGTGTGTGGAGGTAGGTAATGCAAGAAGCGGTACCGACTAATCTGGCTGCGATGGGAAGCCATGGCATCTCCCTTTGAAGTGGAGAAAGGTGGTTGGATGTCTTGTTTCTCATTAGGAGTTGTGCCGCAGCATGCTGGGTGGCTCTAATTGGGACCACATGCGTGGCTGGGTGCTTGTGAGTAGGGTGTTTTCCCCTTTGAGTTTGGAGATTATGAGGGCCTGGACTAAGGTTCTGAAGTCCCCTGGTGGAAGGAAGAGTTTTATCTTCAAAAGGAGGGTTAGGTGGTACCAGACGGTTTGGACCACTTAAAAGTAATAATCAGCTGCATGGGTGAGTACAATTCTCCATACCAGCAGCACCTGTGGCACTCTGCATTGTCTGCCCTCCACATGCGCAAGAAGCCCCAAAGGCATTCGATGGAACAGTGCATGAGCTAATGTCTAGGGAGGGAAACAATGATCAAAGGATTTGGTCGCAAAATGTCACATGTCAGCAGACCTGCTGTGGTCTACACAAAACTGTCTGTCTTTTGAGAAGTGCAATGTATGTTTCATGTTCAAACAGGCAGTATTCAGATGCAGTCACACACAGCACAGAATCTCCTATAGCGCCTGCAGCCGGCGTGACTTTGGGCCTTATGGCACTACCTCAGGTGAGCAGTATTCCTTTGGATAAGTACCACCTGTCCTTTTCCTCTCTAAAACGTTTGCCAATTGTTCAATAATTGTAGTGCCATCAGCGACTCCCTCGGACAGAGACGTGATGATGTTTATGGTGCACGGAAAGGGAGAGAGAGCGAGAGAGCGAGAGAGAGGGAGAGAGAGGCATGCAGACACAATAATTCCTTCTGTCTGCCGTGAAATGTATGAATGGTGAAAGGCTGCGGTCTCTGGGGTCTGCAGCTGCAATATTCACCTCAGCTGAAATGAGCGCTGGGATATCTGCCTATGGGAAAAATTAACTTATTTTCCTGCTAAGCAATTTCTGGGAATGTTTCGGGCAAAGATACTGCAGTCTGCAAAAAATAGTTGTTTTTCAACATAGAAAATTGTTGGAATCCTTTTTGCAGTTCAAAAATGACTTTGCACTACAAAAATACACTTTCATGAATCAGGGTTTGTGTCGGCAGTGCAAGGTCACTATGAACCGTGCATAAATTCCATGAATCGCGCCCTACGTATGCAAGAATAGCTGTAATTGTAATTGGTTTTTTATAAAGTGCTTAATACATAGAGGTTTCTAAGCGCAGACCTGGGGATCGAACTTGTATTGCTCCACGTCGTTTTGCTTCCAAGACGAGTGTGTTGCCCCTGAGCTATCCTCCCTAGAAAAGCTGGGGTTTCTCTTTGGGGTTAGCAGAACTGCACGGCATGCTTAGGGTAGATGGGAGTGCAGGCACGGGGGCAGAGGCAGTATGAGGGCGTGCTCGCTAATGTACAGAGCCGGGAAGAATGTTCTAGCACAGCCCAGTGCCGAATACCTCTGAACTGTGGTGAGGTATTGAGGTTTGTGACAGGAAGAAACAGTGCTTCTATCAGAAACATATCACTAGGATAGCTCAACGAGTAAAGCAGCTGCTTCAGACAGCTGTCTGAACCCTGCAGTCACAGGTTTGAATCATGGCTGGCCTGACACAACCCGTCATCATTCGGAAGTTGATACACTGCATACAATTCAATATAATGCCCTATTACAGTGCTTAGAAGCTCAAGGGATGTGGCAGGAGATGCTTTATAGATACGTGATATAATAAAAGGTTCGCACCGCAAAGGTGAACTGCAACATTCACATGAGAAGCCCATGCAACGCACCTTCATAACATGTGATGTGAAGCGTGTATTCTAAAGGGCCTGCTACAAACAGTTACAGGGTAAGCAACATGGCGCACCTCAAGCCACATTGCTTGCTTTATTTATTTATTTTGTAATTTGTATAGCGCACCCAACCGGAAGGCATCTGTGCACTGTTCTTAGAAAAGAAAAAAAGACAATGATTACAAAGTTGCCTATACATAAGCAATGCCATATATTTACAAGACGCTAGAGTATAACATCATCTTAAATTGCATTGATCCTAGTTGTAGATACAACACTGATTACTGATCATGACTTATTTAGTAGTTCCTGTGAGAAGAGCCAAGTTTTCAGATGTTTTTGGAAGGTCCTGAAGGAATCTTGACGTTACTGTGGCTGGTAATGTATTCCAGTGTCTGTCCGCTATCACATGGCTTTAAACTGCCATGACCCTGAGGCCAGGACAGACAAATGAAACAGAAACCACACTTTTCCCTCCCAAAAGCTTGGGGTTAAACCCTTTAGCTGGAAGCAGACCAGAAGTGCTGCTCGGATTTAAGGAGGAACTACTGTAATGTGTGTAAATGAATAGAAGCGTGACCGTCTGATAATGTGTGAACTCACTTTGATGCACAGTCTTCTGGCCAGGTAACTTCCAACCGGGCTGGGTGCTCTTGAAGGAGACCCTGTAGATAACGTGTGTTCGGAGCATCCAGCTGGCTGCTACCATACGAGGGCATACCCTTTGCCTCCATTCCTAATGGAATACCCACTTTATTTGCAAGGTGTGTGCTGTTGAATAATTTCACACATGGTTAAGTAACACAGCTTTCAATTTTCTAGATTGGCTTTCCTTTGCATTATTTTCACTAATATCTTGCTTGTTTTTTTATTTTTATTTATTTTTTACTCAGACTAAACATACAGGCTAGGTCTGGAACAGATCCGGGGCTATGCTAATGTCGGGACTGGGGGCTAGGTAGCCTTTTGGCTGTAGCCCCTGAAATTGTATCCCTGACCAAAAGACTAGAAAACATAGGCATAACAGACACAGCACTACGCTGGACCAAATCATTCCTAACAGACAGAACAGAAACAGTATGGATAAAACCTTTCAAATCCACCCCACAAGTGAACGACTGTGAAGTACGACAAGGATCCTCACTATCTCCACTATATTTCAACATCTACCAGACTCCGGTCATCAGAATCTTCAAAAAATACAACATTACATGTTACAACTACGCAGATGACACCCAGATCATATACAAAATCGAGGACACCGATGCCGACCATTCAACCCTTACCGACTGCCTAAAAGAAGTCTTCGACTGGATGGATGCCAACAACCTGAAAATCAACCCAGGAAAGACAGAAATCATGGTCGTACCCAAAGACCAAGAGAACGAAACCACCATCCCATGGCCTATGGAAATGGGAAACGCACCAACACCGTCGAAGGTAGTACAACAACCTAACCCTGGAGCCACAAATAAATGCAACAGTGAAGAAATGCTTTTTCCTCCTCCGGACGGCAAGAAGAATTCTACCTTTCCTCTCCTTCGCGCACAAAACACTCACTATCGTCGCCCTAATCATGTCTAAAATAGACTATGCAAACAGCCTCTACCTCGGAATACCTGAATACCTCCTGAAGAAAATGCAACAGATCCAAAATGCAGCAGCAAGACTACTCCTCAAACTATCCAGAAGAGATTGCATCACTCCAGCCCTAAAAACCCTACACTGGCTCCCAGTTAAACATCCCATCACCTTCAAAACAATGTGCATAACGCACAGGGCAATCAATGGACAAGGAGCAGAATTCCTACATAAGAAAATAACAGTCTACAAACCAACGAGACCCCTCCGATCAAGCAACGAAATCCGCCTGGAACTCAAACCATACCACAAGAAAAAACTTGGAGGCACCTCCTTCTACCACTTAGCCGCAAAAACCTGGAACAACATCCCAAAGGAAATAAGAAACACTGAAGATCACCTAAAATTCAGGAAATCACTAAAAACCTGGCTCTACAACACCACAGACTAAACCTGGAAACGAAACTGGTAAAAAGGATAACTAAACCGAAAAGACACTGACATCCCTGACCGGGGAGAGTAAAGCCCACGGCAGCTGGACGAGTGACATCGGCCAGACAGGAACACAGGCAGCACACACGGAGACTGAGTCAACTAACCCAGACATTCCCACCAACACTTTCGTCCGCCCCGTAATACCACGTTAGTGTGGAATTATCGAGACATTGGCAATCTCCCCACTACCTGAGAGGTTCTCATTAGCAGATGCTCTGGTCACTAGAGTCTAAATGGAGGATAAGGGGAGCCATGAGAGAGCATGTTAGAGGCGAGGACTAAAGGAGTATGGAACCTGTATGCCAGTCAGACCCAGATCAGGAGAGAGCCGCAACAGGGGAGAATACGCAAGCCGAGCGCTTCAATTCAAGATAGAGATGCAAATTAACCAACCCTACTAACAATTTTCCCTTTCTGCATACACCTCTGAAACTCCAAACCAAACACAACCAAAACCTACAGCACAACAAACCGCACAAACTTCACTACATTGCAACAACAAAACAAAAACACACATAGCCTTGCACAACAGTACACGACGACTACCGGCCGCAAACACCCCAGGCCCAGCCAACGGACCCACCGGGCTGAGGCCGCCAACAGCACATCACTGCTCTCTTGCACTTTTCCTGCTTCCTCCCACTAACTCAACCTCCCCTCCTCTTTCAGAACCACCAGAGCGCCAAGGGACCACTACGGTGGTGATAGTGCGCGGTATAAATGTCCTTTAACATTACCAACAGAAGACCCAGGGCTATAGCCGCCTAAGCTCCCTCCCCCTCCCAACCCCCCAGCAACGCCCAGTATCTGTCTGCCTCCCGAGTGTTGTTTACTGAGCACAATTTGGGATTAATGTGGGCTGGGGCTCTAGACATTACAAACAGTAAAAGCCAAGAAAACCTCAAAACTTCCTAGATTGATGGTTCGAGATGCAACAATCCTTTTACGGGTTTTGGGTCTGGAATACAACCAGTTCTAAAATAAAAAAGTGGGGCGCTTGGACCGTGGGAAGTGACGTTACAGGATATGAACATATTCTTAAGTGAAGGATACACATTTCGTTGTTTGTTTTATATGTTCTATTTCGGTTGAGTGCCAGTAGCGGAGGCAGCTTGTGGTGCCTCGTGCGGATAATAGGGTATCAGCGGGAGGCTGGAGGGTGCACTGGGCACCAGCGGGGAGCCAGAGAGTGTAGCCACCCCCCACCAGCCCTCTCTGGCTCTGCCAATGACTAGTGTGCATGTCGCCACCTAGCTTGACTGCAAGGCTGGATCCCCTCTCCACAACCCTTCACATCCAAGGCACGTTGCCCCTCCCCTGAACACAATATGTTGTAAAAGTCCAAATGAAATATCGTGTTCTTCTGCATGTACTATATTTGTTTAAATGTTCATATTTTGTAGAGTGCGAGTCATGCCTGCTAAGCTGCCAGAGTTCTTTACATAAAAACACGTGTGTCATTGAAACGTATTTATAAGGTGGCAGGCTTCAATGTGGCACTAGCCTCGCACTACAACCCCAGTACGCGCTGAACTATGTTCAACTTTTACAATACATTTTTACATAGACAGCTTTTACTTGTCTACAATAATGGCACACGTGGTATCGACTAGAGATGTACCAGACAACAAACTCTAAACCTGGGATAGAATGTTTCATGGTTTTCACTTTGTATTAACCATTGACTACTTTGCAAAAAGGTGCTCCACCTAAACTGGGCACTTTAGTTGGCAGACTAAAACTGTGAAAGTATTTTCTTTCTTTCTTTCTTTCTTTCTTTCTTTCTTTCTTTCTTTCTTTCTTTCTTTCTTTCTTTCTTTCTTTCTTTCTTTCTTTCTTTCTTTCCCTTCCCTCCCTCCCTCCCTCCCTCCCTCCCTCCCTCCCTCCCTCCCTCCCTTCCTTCCTTCCTTCCTTCCTTCCTTCCTTCCTTCCTTCCTTCCTTCCTTCCTTCCTTCCTTCCTTCCTTCCTTCCTTCCTTCCTTCCTTCCTTCCTTCCTTCCTTCCTTCCTTCCTTCCTTCCTTCCTTCCTTCCTTCCTTCCTTCCTTCCTTCCTTCCTTCCTTCCTTCCTTCCTTCCTTCCTTCCCTCCCGTGCTTTACTAATGTAAGAACCCAGAGGTTAGAAGAGGCTGATAGTTGGAGAAAAATATTCGTGCAGTGAACTAGCAGAACTCCTCAAACACCTAACACCACTCTGGGTTACAACAAGACTGTAGGATGTGCTCATTGATTCATGTACCATTCCGGATACGTTCTACATGACCTGTTGGCCTCGGAGAATGGACTCAAAATAAGTGGAAGAGAAGGAGCCAGTGCCAAGGGGAAAACCTGTGGGAGGAGTAGGAAGGCAGGGTGACCCTTCCTGAAAACGGAGTAGGTTCGGTTCCAGGGGAAGAGCGAGAGGTAGAGAGTTCCGGAGTTTTGCGCCGGGATGGGAGAAGACTCTTATGTCTTTGTCTGTCTTCGCAAAAGATCATCACCAAACTTCTGCCTGACTATGAAGCGTCGCCAGCAGACGTGGGTCTGATTTCTTGTGTAGTGCCCACCCCCAGAAGGCATTTGGGACTTTAAATAGCAGGTTGGGTTACCCAACGTTTACCTCCGAGGGATGAAAGCCTAAATTGAGCTTGACAGAGACATAGTACTGTTGTGCCCATGGTACACTGTTTAAGGCAGCAGGTGTGCAATTTACTAAACTAGCTTGCAAGCCCTCTACAAACAAGATTAGTATATATACTAAAACAAAATATGAAAATACAATAAAACATCAGAAAACATCAGAAAACTCACACAGAAAAGGCACATCTTAAGCAGTGTGAAATGGGCCATATTACAGAAACTGTTCATCAGTGCAAGTTCAATTAGCAAGGGGCAAAAATTGCCATATTACAAAACATATTTTGAATTGATTATTTTAACTTTATTTGTTTTGGTTGACATTCGAAACTAGGCTGACAGACTGCTTCTTGCACTAGGATGAAGGGACCACATCTCACCTGCTCTCTGCACCCTACACTGGCTGCCAATTGGACGTAGAGCCAGCTTCAAAATCCTATGTATTACTCAACGAGCGGTGCACAAAGCAGGTCTCAAATACCTCCAAGAAAGAATTATGCCTTACTCCTTGTGCTCCCTGCTTCCAATTCAGCCAGGATGGGAGGGTTAGCTTACTCAACCCTGGTGCCAACTCTTCAGAACTCACTGCCTCCATGCATTAGACACAGCCAAGATTACATGGCTTTCCGGAAGGCACTCAAAACCTGGCTCTTCCCCTAAAACTCATATTGGACTGCCATGACCACCCGATTTACCACCATGTCCAAGCAATGGCTTGGTAACCTCTTCAATACAGGCCCTCCATAGCCTCTCAGGCCAAGAGATACCTACCTCCTACTATTGGGAGCCAGTGCCCTGACGTGAAACCCAAATCGTAGTGGCACTTATGCCATGACGGAGCTGAATCATTGCTTCCTTTCACCAGATATACACTATGCTCTGAAGCCAAGAGATATCCATCTCCAATTGTATTGATAAACTGTGATCAGAACCCAAGCACTAATAGCACTTATGTACTTACCCTAAGACTAACCTTGACCATTACCCCCTAACCCCCACCTCCTCCAGATATACACTACACTATCGTGGAAGCCCATCTTCGCTAATTTTACTCATCGGGAAATTGTAGCAGCACTTATATACCTTTGCCATGGTGAAGTTGATTCATTTCCATCCTCCACCAGGTATGCACTACGTTATGAGGCCAAGAGATATCCATCTCCAATTATCTTGATCGACTGTGCTGGACTCGAAACCCAAGCACTAATAGCACTTATGTACTTACCCCAAGACTAACCTTGACCATTACCCCCCAGATATACACTACACTATCCTGGATGCCCATCTTCGCTAATCTTACTCATCGGGAAATTGTAGCAGCACTTATATACCTTTGCCATGGTGGAGTTGATTCATTGCCATACTCCACCAGGTAAGCACTACGCTATGAGGCCAAGAGATATCCATCTCCAAAATAATTATTATCTTGATCGACTGTGCTGAACTCGAAACCCAAGCACTAATAGCACTTATGTACTTACCCCAAGACTAACCTTGACCATTACCCCCCAGATATACACTACACTATCCTGGATGCACATCTTCGCTAATTATTATAATTATTATTATTATTATTATTATTATTATTATTATTATTATTATTATTATTATCTGGGAATGTATCTAGCAGAACTACTGACCAAGGGCCTCTCCAGCACCTATATTATAACGACATGATTTGGGCCAAATCTGGCTGTCATCATCCAAAAGACAAAACTAATAAGCAATTGCAGAGACAACAGAACACAGGGAGGACCTACGCAAAAGGCCAAACCCAAAGGGAGATACCATCCCCTCGACAGGCAGTAGAAACTCAACAGGAACAGAGTCCCCCTGCTATACCCCACACAAATCGGCCTAGCTGCACACGTAATACCATTCACAACTTTCTGCTGCCGCCAGAATGCAGCTACCCTAGTCCAACTGCCCTTGCTGCACACATTCTACTGACCTCACACAACCACTGCACCACCCGTAGCACTAGAATGCAGCTACACACCACTTAATCCGTCCTGGCTGCACACATACCAAGTGCACCCAAGCACTTTACTACACTACTCTCCCCACTGACCTGGACTACAATCCCCAAGGGATTTCAACCCACAGCACTTTGGAATCATATGAATGGTAAAAGGCACTATGCAAATGCCCAATAACATAATGCGAAATTAAAAAAAACCTCAGCATGATCTAAAAAAAATGATGTTTATAACTCCTTCCCAGCTTTTACTCGAGTGGTTCATTCTCTGATTAATGGAACAGCTGTCACTCAACAACCACACAGAGAGACGTAGAGCCATTTAACGACATGATGACCAGGCTCCTAAGCACAAATTCTGGACAACCCTTCAACAAAAGATCATACATGTCTGCCTTTTACCCCTTCATGTACTTCTTAGGTCATGTCAACCAAGTACTTTTAGCAAATAGGTACTAAACTGTCTCAAAATAAACAATTCATAATTTTATTTCATGTAAATCAAAAAATCTTAATATACCCATTTAAAAATGTTTTTATAAAATTGCAAAAATTCCTAAAAAACCTTTTACAATATTTCACATAAAAACAATTGCATAAAACAACCTGTGTTGTACTCAACCCTGTGACATCCTGCCTATACAAAGCTAAATCGTGTACAATACTTTGAAGGACATCACTATGCCTCAAGGGACACAATGGTCAGTAGCTCATGTGTTCCCTTTTACTCAAGGATACCACATGTACAGTATACCGTCTGTTTAGTACATACCTACCCCATACAGTGCTACCCTGGGATGAGTTCCAACTCAATTTACAATGTTTTACATGTATTGTCACTAACTCACAATACCCTTAATTGCCCAACATGTTTCGTTCAACATAATTCTGTTCGACACAATGCTTCAGAACTTCATCAGGGAGACCATTTGTACCCTTAAACCATCTCTCTTCTTCTATGGTTGGTTCAACAATATTTGACACATTACTCTAAGTGATGTTCAAATAATCCAATACAAACTACGCCAACAATTTTTGACCTGGAGCAAAATAAGGGGAAATAACAAGAAACAACAGTCAGTAATATACACTTTGCTGTTGTTCTACCTAGTCAGCACCTAAGCTTGCCGAACTAAGGCTTACTGTGTCGTGCTTCCACGGTGTCACTTGACAATGGTTATTTATTAGGGGAGAGTCCAAACAACCATGTTGGACCACTCAATTCCTGAAAAACACGAAACAAAAAAGACAACTCAAACGGTGTTCAATCTCAACTAGGAACTCATCATCATACTATCACAATCCTGGTGTGTTTGTAGTTCTCCCTACAGCGAGGTCTTATTCTGTAAATTACACAACCATCCTTATCCTCTTACAAAACCTGTGCATAAAAATATGATTACACAGTCTGCACTGACAACATAACTTCTAAAGCCTTCTATTGTTCTACGTTTCAAGGCATCTTTATGTACCAACAACTCCATCTATAGGACACACTATGTTGTGCTGAGTTCAATAAATAACATACACAACAATTACCTCCTATCTGCGAGGGGTTGTATTCCCCTTGTTTTCCATTCATCTGTCTACGGAGCCAATTCTCCTGTTGCCGTGTTCAAGTAATTACGCCTCACGTTACCGTTTCAGCCACATCTTACTAATGACACCAGGAATTCCTGCAGTTGAAAATAAACAACCGGACTCGACGTTAACTACAAAAAAATATTGCAGCTTTCAATCTCAGTCTCCTATTGACTAACTCCTGGCAAAACAAGCTAGAATACACTTACCGGCGTGACGGTCTCTGTTATTCCCGTCTCTCTCCTGGGAAACGTGGCTTGCAGTACCAGAGCTGGTGGAGTGTTCTATGAACCCGTCCGGCTATCACTCAAACCTTCAACAGCTTTGTGATTAAAAAGAGAGCCTCAGTTGTCATTATTAAAATGATAAACCTCACACTCCCTGTTCTCTGAGAAGCTTAAGCAGTTAAAAAGAAGTATGGAAAAGAGAAAACCTAATGATACTCTGTTTTAGTTAAATCAGCCATCTGTGAGCATAAGCAAGCTAATACGTGTGCCAAATAAGCCTATTTTGTAGCAAAATTAACGTTGATACTAATAAACCAAATGCATTGTTTAAAATCGCTACTGCCCTGTCCAATCCTGAATGTTTTACAAATACATTTGATCATTCTAGTCACGCTGCTATTAACTTGAATAACTTTTTTCTGAAAAAATGGAAGAAATATAAACATATATTTCTCCCTGTCATCAGATTCTCGCGTTCCCTTCAGAACCACTACCTAAGTCTTCAGCACATTTTAAGTCACTGGAAGATTTAATTCATACCCTCCTTCATACCTTGAAACTGACCTGTAAAAAGGAGGAGGATTTACCAGTCTCCATTGCTTGTCGACATGCTGACACCCTTGCCTTACCAGTTACTACCGTGATTAATTTATCTCACAAGACATAGTCCCCAGCCAATTCAAGCAAGCAATTGTTTCCCCTTTACTAAAAGAAAATCACTGGAATCTGCCATCAAACTACTGTAAAAGACGGCATCGGTAAAACTTTGCAATTTTGTGGCGACCTATGGATTGTTGGATGTTCGTAAGTCTGGCTTTAGTCCCTGGCATGGAGACAGCGCTTTTAAGAGTTCGGGATAACATTTGGCTGCTGCTGATGGCTTAATTTCTGCTTTGATTACTTTAGTCTCTACAGCAATCAACACAGTTGACCACAGTATGCTTTTAACTCATCTCAAGTCATTGGTTGGAATGTCAAACAACTCTTGATCTTAGTTTGAATATTTTCTGTCTAACAGATCTCAAAAGGTATGGCTATGCCCTTATTGCTCAAATTGTCAACTGGTGACTTGGGGGGGGGGGATCCCTCAGGGTTCCACCTTGTACACTCTATTGTTTAAGATATATCTATACCTTACCCATCATGGCCTTGTTAAAGAAATATCAGCTTTGCTACCACTCTTATTCAGACGATACCCAAGTTAATCTTAGTATTATGAACCTTGCTGAGAGCTGGGATAAATTTGCGAGGTGTAAGGGTTTAGTTCCAGAACTGGACGGTGCAAAATGGGCATTAAGTGACTCCTTCAAAAACAGAAATAATGCTGCATGATCCAGAAAACACCCTTAGTGATCATTCAACTCTCCTAGAAGCTCAATTCTTATTTGATCTACCCTTGTCGTTTGTTGACAAGGTTTAGCTGATTTGGAACTAAACTCTCAAATTAGTGAGATAGTTATAGACTGCATCTTTTAAAAAAGATGTTACCATGTGTTCCCACAAATGAGCATGTAGAGATAGTTGGCACCCTCAATAATTCCAAACTGGATTAAGCTATTGGTCTATTAACAGGACTTCCCGTAAATCAAATGCACTAGTCACAGACAGCCCGAAATTCAGCGATTAGACTTATTTTTAAATTGTAAGAGTCAATTCAAGTTTCTAATTTTGTCATTCTTTACACAGGCTGCCAGTTCATAAACGTATCAAATTTAAAATCCTCTGTACGGTTTTTAAATGTTTGCATGGTCTATCCTCTCCTTGCCTGTCCAACAAATATGTTGCTACTCCCCTACTAGATCTTTGTAATTTTCTGGTCAGAATATTTTGGTTATCCTCCATGTTATGTTTCGATTTAGAGGTAATAGAAGATTCTCTGTTGCTGGACCCACGCTTTAGAACACTACCTCCCAGTCTTCATTCAAATTAGACCCTACCAGCCTTTCATAAAGATTTGCAAATATTTCTGTTTTGTTCGATTTTCACTGTCAAAACCTCAGTTGTTTAACCATGAATATGCACTTCCTGTCATTTGCGAATGTTATAAATTGCTCAATATCAATATCAAAGGTTGATGAGAATTGTAGGCCAAACATCTGAGAGCCGCAGGTTCTCCTCCCCTGCAATAAGATATGCATCTACCCCTCGTTTACCTTGGGTCCAGTGGTTGAGTCAACTTTGTCCCTGTTTGGAAAAGTATTACGGATTCATCACTGAGCTAATCTCCCAGATGTTTATTATGGATAAAATACAGCAAACAGTGGTGGATGAAATGTCTATCCCTCGTTAACCAGCTTCTTGGTGTGCTCGGCTGGTGGTCCAACACTACACCACCCACATTAAGACGAGAATGATGCTGGTCTTGACGAGGGTCTTTCTCCCACCTGCCATCGGGTCTGTGCATTTAAAAGGCATTACAGTGTTGGCAGAGGTAAGGGGTGGAACCAATTCCTTGGACCACCCCCACCCCCCTTGCTATTGGCATCTCGATGAGTGGGCAGAGTTGATTGATTTGTGCACTGGTCAGATACACCAGACTTTTCCGCACAGGCCTTGATGTCTTTTTACACTCATCCATCAGCGCAGTAGAGAGTGAAGGGACCCTCTTCAGCGTACAACAGCTGTTCTTTTCCCAAAATCAGTTTATTAATGATTAGATGAGGGGCATTGGGGTTTACCCTTTGTATTCAATTCTGTATTTACTGAATCCAAATGAGTCAAATAGGAGTCAGTGATAACTTTGTTGAGCAACAGCATTGCCAGATGCTTGTGAAGGGCCCACTTTTATCAGCCATTTCTTTCTATTGTGCATGGGGCTCACGAAAGCATGTCCTTCCAGGTGAGGGTGGCGTGGTGAAGGATGAAGAGCTGGAGAGGATGAACAGGGAAAGTGGAGTAGGCACCAAAGCAGCAATGGTAAGCATGGGAGTGAGGGGAATTCTGTAGGGGCACCGGAATCACATGCATTGGGTTCGGGGAGACCCCCCCATTGTTAAGAGCCTTTGGGTTTGTTGAAGGGTAGAAGCCCACCCCCATTCTACAGATGTGGCAATAGCTAGGGTAAGGGGCCACCCCCATTTTTCAGAGGTGGCAACAGTTGGCGGTATGGATCCTATAGAACTGGCTCAAACGGTAGCAATGAGGTGGGAAAGGGCATGACTCACAGGGACCCGGACACAGGCACAGTAAATGTTATGTGGTCTTGTATCACCCACTGTTGCCACTTGGGTGGACTCTTGACACTCTGGCAGATCTGCAATGGAAGGAGGGATGGGGGTTTGTTATTGGGATTGAGAGGGAGGCGAGCAAGGGAGCTTTGATGTGCTGTTGGCAGCTTCAGTTTGGAAAATACACTCACTGAGCGTTGGCGCGTTTTGCTTGGTAGCCGTCATATGGTGTTGGCGTATGATTGTGCATGGGTGCTTTGTGTGTGCTTGTGTTTGGTTTCTTGTTGGGTGCTGTGAAGTGTGTGCGGTTTGTGGTGCGGTAGAGGTAGGGTTATGTTTAGTTTAGAGTTTGAGGATGAGTAAGCAGAATAGTGAATAGATGCAATACATTTCCTACTCCCCAAAATCCATCCAAGGGCAACACTTTGCTACCCCAAAATCCATCCAAGTGTAGCACATTTCACACTCCACAAATCAGATATGAATGCCACTGTGTCCAGATGGATTCGGGCAGTGAGGTTCTCACTGTGAGAGCCTTGTGGTGTCTGCTTTTGCAAGCCCGTATGGCCTTCAATAATGATAGATTGGTCTGTATCTGTAGACAGATTTCAATAAGCACACATTCTATATGGCACATGCAGGTATGTAGGATATGTGGAGAAATTGCATAGTTATGCATGGAGACAACCCGTCTGTCAAAACTTCCCAGAGCACAATCACTATCTGACCAATCTCCTTACTGACCAATCTCCTTAACTGACCAATCACGTTCCACTTTTAAAAGGTGTTGTATTACTTAGCGGGACTGTCCTCTTCCATTTCGCTTTGTTTTGTTAGCCTAGCGTGCTTTGCATTAAGCGTACTGACACAGAAAGCAAAGCTCGTCTCGTTTGTAAAGTACCCCTGTGGATGCCAGAACTATTTATCACACTACCACCAAATCTTAAGCAGTGTCTTCCTGACTTGACACACTTGTGGAATTACCCAGGGGTCTTGCTCGTTTGCAGGTTCCCTGCATTTGTAAATGCATTGTTAAGCAGCTGCGCCACAACCCCATCGTTTACCAAAATTGCCGATGCCTTAAACGAACTCAACAACCGAGCACATGCAAAAGGCAACATGGACGGAAAAAGTTGTTGATTTACACTGAGCACAACACACAGATTCTCGTTTTTAATTTTGTGTGGGTGGTTCTGTATAAACACGAAATCCCGGAAGTGGATAGGGAGGGCTTACCAGGATGGAAATCAAAGATAAGGCGCACTGTTCACAGGGAGCTGCTCCTTTATCTCCCCGAGAGGAGGCGGGCGGGAAGGTGTTTGGTGTCTGGCCGGCTTCCATCCAGGCTGTGTACAGTGTCTCTCGTGGGTCCCCGGCCTGCGCTGATGGCTGATAAAGCAGGCACGGCTGAAGCGCGGCAGGTGCTCAGCTTCCGGCTTAATCCGACATCAGACGGGAGCCTGCACGGTGCAGTCGGAAGAGGCCCCAACGATTCTCGCAGTGTCAAATAAAGCTGACGCCTGACACAGGGAAAGAAAGACAGTTTTCAAAAGACCACGAGGTAGGCTTTTCCGGGTCGGCCCTGTTGTGTGAGTGTACACTAAAACGACACACAGAAATTGAAGTGACGCTCTGACTCGTTTGCCTGTTGTGACTGTTTTAAAAAAAGAGTGTGTATGTCAGACCTGTCTACATTTCAAAACCAAAAACCCTGAGATGTATGCCCTAGCCATAGTCACACAAGACTTTGCACACTTGCACAAGGCTCCGCCCACGTGCCCCGTCAAAATCCAATCGTGTGTTTGCAAAATGGAGGGAACTGAGGGCCTTTCCTGAGAGGGGCAGGTTTTCTGAGGAGCCACAGTGACAAGATTCTCCTTTATACGACACAAGGAACTGGATTCCATTCATTGGGGATGGTCCACCATGCAGTCAGTGAGCTACACAAGTGTATGAATGTACAGGGACGGACAGTAAAATAACTATGCAAAAATGTAGAATAATGAAACGAAAGCAGTACAAATCACAAGAGGTCATAGACCTTACACCAAGCAAACTAGAATCGGTCAGTCCACCCGCACCAACCTTAATCGCAGACTACGCCTCACACAGCAGGAGCACCAGGCAGTCAGGCATGATACACACTGCATGCAGCACCTGCGGCGACCTGAGCTGAGGCAGGATCGATGATGGATCGTCTTGAGTCAGACTCGGGGGCCGTGTCAGCAGGGCACTGGCAGGCAAGGCCTGAGAGGGTCAGGGTCGGCCGGTAACACAGGCACACACAGACAGGGCAGGGCAGCAGCAACTCCAAGAAGTAGAGACTTAGCAGTATGGCGGGCACCGGCGCAAATATCACTTGATCGGAGAGGAGGATGAGGATCTGAAGCACAGGAATCCAATGCTGGCAGCAAAGTAACTTCACTGCGACCACGACGGGTCATATAGGGAGTCTGGGGTTCCCAAATTCGCACCATTACTGGGTCTTCACCTATGCCTCCACCCAATTGGCTAGTAGCAGTCTTTTGTAGCCAATCAGATAAAGGCATGCGCCTAGCCGCAGCCTGCTGGAGGGGAAGCTCGGAGGCTCCACGCTCTTGCCCAGAGACCCGTAGAAGAGTTTAAAAACTCAGAGTCTCTGGGCTAAACCTGGAGACTAGGCAGGTCTGGTGCATGCAGTTTATTGTGGTATAGTGTGACACATGCTACCATGTGGACATATTCAAGTGCTCTTTACACAGTGAGCGTGACAAGTTGGCAACATGTACATGTGCAGGGTATTTTTTTACACTTGAGTAGATACGTGATGCAGTAGGCAGTGATGGACTGGCCTACAGGCAGGGGCTGAGCCAGCATCAGTTCTGAAAGCTGGCTGTAAATGAGTCCATTAACCCATTAGCCTATCGACTCACCCATTCCTCTGAGCACTTGCGGCTGAATAGCTATTACATATGCCTTTGTTTCATTATATGAATCTTTCACCCCAATTCAGAGGCTATCTAGTTTCACTAAGTGATGTTAATCATTGTAGGCGTGGCCCATCTAAAAGCAGAGGCCAGTAGTTAAGGCTTTAGCTTCATTTTAGGGGGTATATTGGTATTTCCTGGGCAGGCTTTTGTCCTCTGTCACTGAACATATTCCTGCCATCACGTGAATTCTTGTTTAAAATAAGTAAACAAACCGTTCTATGATGTGCTAAATTTGCAGGATCTTGCCACCCACCTTTTGCTCTAGGAGCCACAGGCTAGGCATTACAGCAGAATGATGCCTTCTGCCTCAAGGTGGGATGGGTTAAGCCCCCCAAGCCCGGGGCCGGCCCTGCCATGTCTACAGAGAAGTCTGGAGATTTACCAGTGGGCCTCTGTGAATGTGTCTCCTTTCTGATAGCTAACTGAATGTTTTACATTGTTGCATGGACCACGCGCAAGGTAAGGGAAGTGGTCTTATGAAGCACGCTTCTGCCAATAATGTTGGCCTCGCTGCGTATGGCTTTGTAAACAATTGGGATGTGGGTGTTAGTAGGATAGTTGCGAAGACAGATGCAGAAAACCTGTAGTGTTGATGGGTGCAAGTCAGAAGTACACTTACATGTAGGCCAACATGAAAACAATGTGTTCATTTTGATGCATATGGACAGGCTCGGTTAGCTTTAAGGGTAGCCCCCAGGTAGAAAAGCATTGGCTGAGGATGGAGTTGTTGATTGGAGATGACTATGAGTATGAGGCTGTTACGTATACTATCCTGGTGGGTATTCTGACTGCGATGAGTGAAAGTGCATGTTTGCAATATTTGTAATAGAGGGAGATTGATTAGGTGAGCCATGAGTGCAGTGTGTGGTGAAGTGGAGGGGTTGTGGTATTACTGCTTCATTGTTCTTAATAGTAGATTTCTTCTCAAGTTTCAGGTGCTTTTCAGTGTCAAACATTCAGGTCCACAAATAAGTGGGTATCCCACAAATGGAGTCTAGAGAACTAGCCAAGATACTATGAGCATTCCATTATAAGTTTACAAGTAGTATTTTATTGAGGCGTTATTAGTCCAGATAGCACTTTGTCAGATATTTTGTGGATGTATTATAGATATCACTGAGGCACATCCTCTAATGTAATGTGCCGTGTGTGGTTATGATGCTGTGGGTTTCTAGCATATACATGGAAATGCCATGCAAGTTTTATGGATTTCTAATAAAAGAATAAATATCCCTTCCACTTTAAGTTGCAGATTGAGTCCCACTGGCACAGTGTCTTCCCCCTACTATGCAATGTTATGAGTAAGGAGTTAATGTAATTTGATTTGGAATCATGTCTATGGGAATAGAAGTAACACAGCTAAACTCATTTTCATCCCCAATCTGTCTTTCTAAATAGCTATGTTTTTCAGAGGTCATAAATTATCAATCAATGCTGTAGATGTGGAAATGTGCACCCTTCCACAAATCTGATGCTCAGACTACACTAGTGAACATCTTCAGGGTTTTATTTAATTAGCTTCGCATTTACAAAGAGCTGTGCTTTATGTGGGCAGAAATTCTATCTTTTCCCAAAGAAAGTAAATCTGGCTTGCTGTTCATTAAGTGTTAGCGATCAGCAAATCAAAGGCCTGCTCCACATTGGTAATTTTTGTTCCTGGTCTCTATTAAGTTTCTTACAATGCAGCCCCAGTCCAACAACTTTCCCTTGTCCTCCTCCTTCCATTGTCTTTCAAAATCCCCACATTCTCTCTCAACCAGTTTCATTCCACATTCCAGGTTAGAGCATGGAATTTCCTGTGGAATCCATGCACACTCCACAAACTAAGTCATAGATAAGATGTAACTGTTTTGAATACAGTGAGAAAGCAAAGTTCAGTTCTCAGTTTACATGCTCAGTCTATTCAGAATGAACTCCTTTTAGTGGAAGTCACATCCCAGTCCACCCTCTCATCGAACTTAGCAGAAAAATGGTTCTAGAAGGCCTACATCTAATAACATTGGGGGATTTCCATATTCACATTTTAATAATTCTTTAAAGAACAGAGCCAGGAGAGACCCTTAAGTGTTCTCAGTTCACTGGCCCCTTCTGATCTCCCTTCTCTCTTCTAGGAAAGCAAGCCTGCCTCATGTAAAACTGCTTCTAGCTCCTTCATGGACAAGGCCTTTTCATCTCCAGATATTATCCAAGATCAGTACTCATCCATTTGGAACAGGGGTTCCCCCTTTTCAGTAGCTTTCAAAATCCTAGCTCTCCCAATTCTCTGTTTGTTTTCACTGTGATAATTGGATTTATTCCCAAAAATCCAAGGATACCTGACTTGAATATGTGCAATGATATATTATTTTTAAAATTAATATTCATAATTGTATTCATTTTAAATGGTCCTACAAATGTTGGATTTAGAATTGTTATTTTTTTATAAAGAAAACATGTATGCTTGCAATGCACTTTTCCTTTTAATTCTAGGTCATATGATTGCAGTTTTATGGGCAGAGTTGATTTTAAATGCATTTCTATGGCTTGTTACATTTCTTTGAATTGTGAAACCTTGTGTCCAGGCATACATTTCAGTTAATGCTTAATATTCCTCCTTTGATGTGAAGACTTTCATGGCTCCATCTGGATAATTTTATTAGACGGCCTTGTTCGAAGTTCACATCTGAAGCTGGGGAGTTTGGAAAACATGGCTCCGACCACGTGGTGCATTCAGATTTTTTTTCTATGCAGAATACCTTGCTGGAATTTAAATTTATTTTTCCTTAAAATGATGTCTCTTGAGATGAGTCATTGTGAGTGTGAGGCATCTCATTAACCAGGGGCCTTGAACAGATGGTCTTTGTCATAGAACTTTTAATGGTTTCCTTTATGGCTTTTAATCATATTTCTCTTGACGGCCAAGCTAATCCCTGGATTTTTGGTCCTGCCCCCATTCAATCATGTATGCAGGGATAATCTGAAAAATTAGGTTGTTGTCAGGCTCATTACAGGGCTGAGAAAACCAGCATTGTCTGAGATATATCAGAATATCACATATGGCCATGCAGATTTATACAGTGATACATTCCATATTTTAAAGTCACACATATAATATACACACAGTGTAATTACAACATACCTCTACTTGCATTTATAAAGGCAGCACTTTTATTTGTATTCCATGCCCTTGAAGCAAAATACACTTGATTTTGAATGCTGTTGGAAAAATAAAAATAGCATTTTGTTAATAAAATTACCGAAACATGCATTACACTCTGTTCCTCTGTTTACAAGTTTAATAATGTTTTCCTGGTAATGTAGAAACTGCCAGTGGGTTTTCTTTTAGGCTTGCTAGTATTGCCCAAATAACTTATTATCCAGTGCCAGTTCTTTTTTTTTGCTTTCAGTACATTGTTGCAGTGCAACAAGCCACCATTTTTGATGACTTCAGAAAGTTTTATTTTCACAAAAAGACCTTCAGCATTACTTGCTGTGAATGTAAAGATTGTTTTGGAGTTGAGCCCATTTTAGCCTTGTGCAGTTCAAAGGAATGTTGCAGGTGTGTGGCAAATCTGCTCCATTTGTCGGGCTGTCCTTTAGGTGAGCAGGTAACTACTTGCATCCCTCTGGTGCACCCTTTTCATGGTACCTTAAGCACAAATACAATTAAGTGCTATTTTGGTGCCTGGTTCACTTTAGATTCATGCAGGCTTCGTTTCTCTTTAAATTTCCCCCTCAATCTATATATATTGATCAGCGAGCAGTTGGGTGTTAATGCTCCTCACTAGCAGAATGGGAGAAAATGTTCTCATAAAAGTTTTGTTTGAGCAGGAGACTGGTTCTTTGTCCATTTTTATGGCATTGAACTGTGTTTATAGATTGCTGTTATCTTTCTTCTCTTTCAAGTAAGTTGGTTGACGAGCACAGTCATGTGCCCTTTCCTGAATGTTAGATGGTTTACTTCCACATGAAGATGTTTAAATACAGAGGTATCAGAGTTTATTTTCCATTAAGTGGTGAAACAAAACACTACAGAACTCTGTATACCTGACAACAGTAGGGGTAGGGAGAGTTTTATTTTGTTTTTTAAATGGGAGAGGAACAACAATGACTTTTCCTACCAATGGGCAATCCCGTGCCTGATATTCATCCAGTGATGGGTGCCAGAGGTGACCAAGTGCGGGTCCACTATCCTACTACATATGCATGTCCCCCCAGGAATGGATCTTGACTTGGAAGTGGTGATCTCCATTTCAACTGCCATGTGAGAGAGTGATATTTAAGAAGCAACCTGGTGAAGTGCATGGATGGAGGTTACTGGGAGGCGGGAGAGCTGTATTTCATGATTCGTATTACTTTCATATGAAATGGGATTGGCATTCTAGCATGGAACAGAATTGTGTGGCCCAATGCAGTTTATTAGAGGATTTGGGGTGTTTGTACACTGCAAGTTTATTTTATTTAAATACACATGCAACACCATTGCCCTAAGGAATACATTAATGTATCACTTAAGTACTGAATCCTTGAAACGTGATGCTACCTAGCAGGAGAACAAGGAGAAGACAGCTGCTACCTAGCAGGAGAACATGGGCCAATGCACTTTGCAATGATGCTACATATTTCTCTAGAGTTAAGACACAAATCCTCTGCATAATTGATCCTTTGGTTGCCTCCTTACCTACAACACCTTTAACACATAATTTACAGTCCATTTATTTGTTGCTTTAGACAGGGTTTTAAGGATTTTGTAATGTTTACCTCTAGCTGATTACACTCTTCATCTCCTTTCCAGCTTTCACCCTGGACATCTCCCCTCTCTCTAACTCTCTCGTGGGTATCCACCACTGGATGGCATTTCACTGTTTAATGCTCAATTCCTCAAAGACCAAACTCGTCATCTGAACTTCCAAGAAAGACCTCCTCCTCTCAATATCCCTTTCCACTGACCTCTTCTCCTCCTTCCCAAAGGCTCATAATTTTAGGGTTCCCTTTAACAGCAATCTGAAGATTTAACATTTCATAATCTCTACTACCACTACACATGAGAACACCAGGAAACTATATTTTCCCTTCTGACCTACCATTTAACAGAAGCTCTCATCTCTACTTTATTAGCCGGTCATCTTGACAACTGCTCGAGTCTTTTCATTGGTCTTCCTTCCTACTACTCTTCTCCCGTGAACAAGTCCTTCACTTTGCACTCACACTCTATATAATCTCCATTGCTCCTCACCCATCTCCTTACACTACCTCCATTCCTTTTGAATCCTCATCTACTGCTTGGTCCTTGATCCCCATTAACAGAATTCCCAGCCTCTTAATTAAAAAACACCACCAGCATAAATCTGTTCAAATCCATCCTCGTGCTCCACCTCCTTCTCCTTTAAGGAGCCTCCATGCTATCCCATCATGTTCACCCATCCCCTAACACCTTCCTCTATTGCATATGTTTACATCACCATTTCATTTCTTACCACAGCCCTATTATCATCTGGTCCTTTGTCCATTGTTAATTTGGTTTTGTAAGGCACCCTCTCACGTGATTGTCTGATGGCTGCATGTATATATGCATATGCTTCACATCAAAACCCTGGGTTCATGCCAAATGAAATTCTCTGAATTGTTCAACCATATTGTCATAATTTTGTATGGAGGCCAATACAACCTGAACATTTTTATTTACTGACTCTGGAACTTTTAGCAGAAACCAATCACCTCCATAGTGCATACTTTTCCAACCACTCACATAACCCTCTTCAGGAAGTATAGTTCTAATGTAGAGATCAATCATTTTTTGCATGGATCATTTCAAACATGCATCTGGTCCCATGCACTCCACTTGGTGAAATGCCCCAGTGCTAATTTCAGATTGAAAATGTTCGAAGAGCCCCTGTATGCATGCTGACACTCCTCTATGCATTTCACCTGTGCTCAACGCTGAAAGCAATTCCAGGGATTAAGGGACCAATTCATGGAATTATTTTGCAAGGAAAATCAGGGATTTGCGTGCCATTCTCCACGCAAATCCTTGTTTGGCGATTCATGGAATCGACTGCGTGTGACTTTTCCAGGACTTGCGTGGCGTTCGCGCAGCGGTCTGCGAGTGATTGAGTGCCTTGCGCGAGACACCATGCAGAGCTTGGGTGAGGCCTGCGCAGAGGGCGGAGTAAGGGGCGGAACTCGGAAAATGAGGACGAACAAGTGAAAAAGTGGGCGTTGTGAGGGACGGGCTGTAGGCAGTCCACAGCATGCCCACAAATGCGCACGACAAAGCGTATTCATGGAAGTGACCGTGCAACCTCTCGCCTGAGAAAAGCCCACGCAACTCCATCCATCTATCCACCACCCGGAGGCAGGCGTAAGTACACTTGCGCATAGGAATCGCAGCGCAGAGGTGGGTTTGCATGTTGGATTTACGGGTGCTTGTATGCAACTGGGTATCCGATCGGATTTAGGGATGTGTGTACGCAGTGTAGTGTGGAGCAGGAACGGTTTACAGGGGTTCGCACACAGATTTTCAGTTTTACCCAAGTTACGAATCATCGTATGCATGTTGTCGTGGTGCTGCTAACAGTTCCGGGGATACTGCGCAGGGTCCCCGATATGCAGACCTGCTTGCGGGGGACCACACGCACTGTTTGAAGGGTGCATATATTCGCACCCGGGGGTGCACGCAAAGGTTGCTGTTCTGGGTGTTTTTGCTTTGCGTGGGGGCGTTCCAGGTGCGACTTGCATATACGTTTACTTTGCGCAGTGAATAACATGAATAGACAGGGTGCATATTTTTTATTCTGTGCGCAGGCTTGCGCAGTGTCGTTCTTGGCATGCGCCCTTTGCAGGGAGAATGCACACTTTTCCATGAATCAGCCCTTTAGTTGGATTTAGCTGGTGCAGAAAACCAGGAACAATCTGTGCATTGCCCCAATGTCATGGACACCACATGCCTGCCATAGGCCCACACATGTCTAGCTGTATTGTATACTGCAATGCTCTGAATACATGGCAACGGAATGCATTTTAAAAGTAATTGTGTCCAGCTATTGCCCACTACCACCAGACTTGGATTGTGCCTGAAAAGGGAGGTGTGTGAAAGGTGACTTTCCTGTGGAGGCTATTATATTTTCCTGGATGTCATATTTGCTGCAACAACATTGCATGTACGCAGTGCCTTAAGTGGTACTACAAAATGAGCCGGGGCTCATCAAGGGGGCGTGGCCTAACGGCAGGGGTCGCCTGCTGGCCCATTAGGCCACGACCTCTTGACGAGCCACGGCTCAATGGGCTACTGGCACCCCTGCCAGGCAGCCTTTTGTAGAGATCAGCAGCCTCTATTTTCCGAAGGCTGGCCTAGCAGGGGACAGCGCCTCACCTATTCAGCCATAATGGTGGTGCTGCCCCTCGTCAGCATCACCATTAAGGCTGAAAGGGTGAGGCCGCTGGAAACTGAGGGCGTTTCCTGAAGACTGAAACTCCTGTGAATGCGCGTTACAGGATTTAGAAAACAAGACTCTGCTTCCAGCGGCCTCACGTTTTCTCCATAATGGTGGCACCGGCCCACAGGCATCTCTTGCTTGAAGGGATACCTCGCAGGTGCCGGCGCCACCATTATGGCATTTCTTTCTGCACACAAGCGAAAGATTCAGGCTTTAGAAAAAAAACCTTTTCGTGTAGTGGCCGGGGCTGTCAGGGCAGATTGGTGGCCCCCAGTAGGGCACCACCTCAAAACGAGATTTCGGAGCCTGCCAGGGCCCAGCCCCAGCAGGCCCCGGTCCACTTAAAGCCCTGCATGTAAGCCTCAAAAATGACATTTGGGTCAGGGCTAAGGAGAGGAGTGGAAAAAACATTTGATCTGCCATATAAACATCTCCATTTTGAGTGAAAGTTACATTTCTAGTTATCAATATGGTCCGTTCCAGTCTGTAGGTGCTTATCCAGTCCTGTTAATGTTTTGCAGTCTGTGATTGGTAGCCTGATATTTTTTTAATGGGAAGAGCAAAATTACAAGTCCCAGAATGCAAAGAAAATAACAGGAATGGATAAGCACCTAAAGATTGTAATAAATCATGTCGGCAATGGTGTAAATGCACAGGCCGTAGCACCAGCATCTCACGGGTGTCGCCACACTAGGAATTCCAGCAGCAGCTCGTTTTCATCCCTGCCTCCAAAAGAGACATGCAATTACTCCGGGCCTAGGCTGGTACCTTCCGGCTGACAGCAGCAAGCAAATAATAACCTGCGCGACCTGGCAGGGAAACAGACAGCCGTAAAAAGGAAACACACCGAGGTGTGCGTGCTCCTGGCAACATTTAGCGGGTGGAATGCAGGTAGCGAGCACTTCCCAGGAATGTGTTGGCACCAGCCTGGCCGGGTGCTCTCTAGGCTTGTTTACTGTAGCAGTGAAGTGGGTGAGTGCCGGGTTTCCCCTTCAGGAAAGATAAGGTAAGCATTGCCTCACCCGCCCAGGAATGCAAGTGCGCGAGCTGCCAGGAAGCACGGGCCCAGCACAGCAGCACTGAGTTATATTAAATACACGGGTCTCGGAAAATGCGAGCGAGGCCCGCGGCTCTCGCTACCTGCCCGGGTGTGCGTTTAAAGATGATGGCGCCTTCCTCCCCGAGACTGACTCATGGTTACGCTACGGCCCTGTTGAAAATGCAGGCCCAAGGAAGCAGATGAAAGTGAAAAGGACCGGTCTGTGCTTTGAACATTAAACACTTGGTTGTCGATTTAAAGAAGCCAGCCCCTTTTTACACAATCAACGCCACCATCCCGCTATTAAAATGCGTTGGGAGAATGCACTCATTTCAGTTGCAATTTGTGAGTTATCTGAAACTATGATGGTGTTTGGGGTAAATGCGCTTAAATTATGTTCTGTGAAGGGTGGGTACTCCATGGTGTCTCTGATATCTCTTGCCCAGAAGCCTTCGTCAAGCCTGTGTTTTGGCTTTCTCCAATGTGCTATATTCATACCGGTACAGCTGCAGAATAGGGTTTAGCAAAATAGGACTGCCAGCATGGATGCCCCAGACCTTATCTAGAGTCACCAGGACTGTTTTATGCTTTTATGGCTTATCATTTTGTGCATAACAACAATAGTGGTTGTGTTGGAGTTACTGTGGCCTGGATATTCCATATGCACCTCCAATGGTTGTTATTGTATGACATTTTATGTGTAGCACTTCTTGCCTGATTTCTACGGCTTCAAAGTACTGTAATACTACCAAATATAATGGTACTCAATAAATGAACCTCATTATGTTAATGTTAAAGGATATTTGTACCGTGCACTTTCCCCACCGGAGTGGTCCCCTGGCGCTCTGGCGGATTACGATGAAAGGCTGATTTGGCACCAGGCCTCCCCAAGCACCATGTGTACTGAGGTTTGCTGGTTAGATGCCGCAGACTGTCTCTTTAATTGTGCAGCATGTGCGGTTTATTCTGTGATGAATATTTTGGGTCTAGAGGTCTTCAAAAGGCTTGTTTCGTTTATAAGCAGTTTCAGCAGTGTTCAGGGACAGGTGGGTTGGCTTCCTTGTGTTTTCTTTAACCAAAAACCTTCCCATGGCACAGAATTGGTGAAGGCTGTAGAGAGGACTATCTGTTTTATGTAAAGGACGCTGCCCCTTGCAAGATGCTCTCCAAAGGGCACTGGGTCAGACGCTGACCAAGAACCAGCTTTCCTTGTAAGAAAGCTGCATTTACTGTAGCCGGCCCAATAAACCCAAAAGATCCCACCGTTATCGTGTTTGTAATGCCCATAATCACAGCTAGACAGAACAACGAACACAGAATGTGTTTAAATGCCATGCGCCTAAAACGCGCCATTTGCACTACCCAATTCCTCATCCTCCAAAGGATGGGAGGCCTCAGCCCACCCCTTCAGACCTTTGTGCATTCAATTGAGCTTTTTTTGCTTGCTTTGTGGGAGAGGGTAAGGGGAGTACTCTAAATCTTCGTTAATTTAAAATATGCAGCATTACCCTTTCTAGAAAGCACTGTGTACGTTGACGCTTTACGCGAAATGAATACACTCACCTAGTCATTGAGCGATCTTCAAGATGGAAATGCAGTAAGGCAAGATCCCAGACCAGCAATCACAGATTGTGATCAAATGGTGCAGGTTACCCGTGGCGCAAAGAATAAAGGAACGCGAGTAAGCAGGCTCAGCGTGGAGCAGAAGCCAGGCCATGTGAAAAGGCCTGCTTCCCAACGAAAAACACGTTTGGTTCTTTTGTTTTAAAGGGCAGACACCTCTGTGAGCACTAGTTGCGTGACGCACTTTAACTCCCCTACAACTCGTCCCTGTGACTCTCAGCCAACAGTCGCGGGATTCACAAAGCAAATCTTGTGGCAATGACTCCACCCCCAGAAGCCATCAAACGCACCTGCAGCAATGCAGGCAAGGAACAAAATCAACAAGTGCCCTTTGTGCACCGTCCAGAAACGGTGTGCCTCTGTGAAAAAAGTAAGGGAACGATGTCTACAGAGGTACATCGCACCCTATAGTTCTCTCCCACATTGACCTCTGGTGAGCACTGACGCCTTTGTGTTACAGATAGTGGTCGAAATGGGCGGGAGCGGTTGGGAGTGGCGCTCCTCTACTCTTTTTTTAATTACATTTTACTCTTCCTATAATTTTATTTTAAAAAGAAACCATTCTGGAATGGCAATGCACTGCACTGAACGTTCCCTTAAACAGCAGGCGCATGTGCTTGGGGGATGTATTGTGTGTGGGAGGGGGCATGATGATGGGGTTTGTGGGGAGCTGGGCAAGGCCAGCAGGGAACATAGTTCCACTACCAAGTTTCCTGCCATATCCATACATTCAAATGCTGCTGCTCTGCAAAAACTGGTTCGAAATGAGGTCTACAGGTTTTACACTAGTTTTTGCAATCGACATATAAAATAGATAATGGTTTATAATGTGTGATTTCTGTGCTATGTGTCTCTATTTTATTGGTGTTGAATGTCTTTTAAGCCCAATCCCCACACTCGTTGTGAGCCCTCACGCGTTGTTTTTTCCCCCTTAAGTGCAAACAATGTATATTTTGTCCTGAATTGTATAGCAAATATTGCAAGCCCCTCCCACTCCTGCATTTGAAGGAGCCAATGAGACAGGGACCTATGTATTCCATCCTTGATATGGATACCAAGCTTTACAGAATCATTTTGTGAATTGTCCTTTTGTCCTTTCGCTTTTGCCTTTTCTCCCACATACCTTTCCACAACATTTGCTTTGCTTTTTCCCTGCAGATGTATTTTTCTCACGATTTAAAAATGTACCAATGTACGCCGACCCATTGGGCTAATGCACCTTCTGCCAAGGTGTTTTGGGGACCTCAAAGTCATTGGTTCAAATCCCGGTGAACAAATCAGCCTTTTACTTTCTGAAGGTCTAGAGGCAATTACGTTTGAAGTGTGTGCACTACAGATAAATAACACATGAGTTTAATTCACCTCGTCCATTAATTGCATTATATTTTATCAGTGTTTGGCTTTTCTAAAGAAATCCCTATTCAAGTACTTATTATTAGTGTGTAACAAGTCTAGAGCCCTTTGATGGGTTGTTCGCTGTCTGCACTCTCCATGCAGATTCAATGTGGAGCTTTGTGTAATCTCAACACCCACCCTCTGATGTGTACTTCTTGTCCTTGCTTCTCCTACTACAGATATGTTATTTTACCCTGATTGACCCACTCTCCATCACCTCACACTCATTCCCTTCCCTCTTCCAAGTTTTTTTCCCATTGACAGTTTTAACGTTCTGTGCATTTCACTGGACAAAATATAATAAAGATCATATTAAAAGGCATACTCTTTCTTGCCGGAGAATATTATTTCCCAGGACAAACCTTTCTCCGAGAACAACGCATGTACTGGTTGTCTGGTTGATAGATTTCAGAGCCTGCAGCTGTTGGCACAGGTCCGAAGTGATAACAGCTTCCTGGGTATAGCTAGTTCAGGATCATATCAAAGTAAAGGATCTACACATTTCAAAGCCCAAAATGCCACATTTCAAGAGTTGTTACAGCTTATTGAGAGACCACCCTCAACACAGGGAGTTTCTTCCCTCCCCACTCAAGGTGTCACACAACAAACTGTTTAACTGATTCTTTTCTTCAGCCCTACTCCAGACACATATCATGCCCATTGGATCCCTTTCCCTGAGCTACCAATGAGCCAAGAACCAGGCTGGTGTACATGAAATATATTTGTGCTTATTTAAAAGTAATAAAAATCACACTGAACTACACAAATTATTTAACAATACACAAATCACAATTCTTTACTGTCTACAAATTTCACTTCAAGATAAAATGAAACTGATCAATAACCAAAACATTTATAAATGTAGTGTTGTGCAATTTTGATTTTCCTGCAGGCTTAAAAAGCTAGCAGTAGGGTTTCAGATATGTCACTTATGATTTCACCCACACTTTTGCTTTAAAATAAATGCAGGGTGATTTAGCGGTTTGTTTTTCAGACCCCCAACCCTACTTTGGTCTGTGTTGTGGAAGTCAGACAGAAAAATTGGAATGATTTGAGGAATTTTGGATTTCATACCCCCCTCTACTAAAAGGCCTGTTTTAGGGGAAGCTGGACAAAAAGATTAGACTGATTTAAGAAGTTGAGGTCAACAGGACAAAAAGGATTACCCAATTAAATTATAGTGTATAGTTTTTCAGCGCACACTGGGAAGTGAGCTTTGTTAATTTCGAATGTTAACAAAAATCACCCCGTAGTATTCCACCTAATGGGGAATTAATTAAATTAATCATTTAAGTTAAATAGGCTAACGATCTACACAGTTTTACCCCCTCCCCCCACCCACTATAAAGGGATAGAAAGCCTCTGTTTAAAGTTCAGGACAGCCAGTTGCATGCCAGGACCCTCTGGAAAGTTAGGGCAAGGGTGAGGTCACTCCTGGCAAGGGTGAGGTAAGGATGGCCTCCCGCTCTCCGTCATAGGACCCAGTCAGCTCCTAGGCCTTCCTAGAAAAAGACAGCTCCACCCAGATGCACTCCCATCAATCTCCTCTGGTGTTTCCTTGCAACTGTCAGATGCTAAATTTGATCAGCACTCTTTAATGGTAAATTTTGGCAGCTCTCTCCTTCCTCCTAGCACAGTCCACCTTATATAGCAGTGATGACCCTGACCAATTTTACAATCTTGGGGGATTACAATGCAAGAGAAGTCACACAGCTAGGATTGGACAGTTACCCTTCTCTCTTCTCCCAAACCCAGCCTCCCAGTCAGGATTGGTTAAGGGGTCTGGAGCAGACATACAGAGGCTTAATTGAAAAGCCACACTTTACAATGTTATTAATAACTGCCATAATATTCATATTTTCTGATTCAGCTAATCATGGGGACAGACGACAGCCAGAACGGAACTATTTTGCATGGCCGTGTGACACTTTTCTGCCTTTTTTACAATAAGTATAACAGTTATGACGTGCCTTATTACCCATATCCCTAATTGCAGCCTTCACCAGTACACCAACTCTCACATTTGTCACATTTTCAGATCAGCCAGAAACCTAGTTTAACTGGCCATTACAGTTCCCTCACTCGTAGGTGCATGAATTTTATATCTCCAAAACCGCCTGGAAATTGCCAATAAAAGGGTACATAAAAGAAGGAAATACACTTATGTATGCTAAAGGCCTAAGTTTTAAAAGTCCTTTTAAACTAATTGTAAATCTGTACATTCAGCAAAGGGAGAACTGCTTCATCCAGCACAGTCATCTGTCTCCCTGGGCCGGCCTGTGACCACAGTTTTTTTTATGAGTTCCTCTAAAGTTGGTAGTTTGCTCTTTGAAGTTGGAGCCCCCAGTCTTTATACTTTTTAGTCATGCTCCAGCCAAGGGGAACTTGTCCTGCAGTAACTGCCTCCAGAGCCAGAAAGTCTGGGGAACACTGGGCTTTCCACAACTTTAGCAGGACACACTTTATTGCAGTTGTAACTAAATGCACTCATGAAAACAAAGTTTTTTTTTAAATGTCACTTGTATTTTGTTTGTGAAACATAATATACATTACTTTTGTCAACATGCACCATGTCTTTTTCCTTGACATTTTTCCTATTAGCAGTAGTATATTTTCACATTTAAACTGCAGATACACATAATTTCACAACCCGTGACTGAGAAAGTCGGCTTGGATTCATGAGCCTTTGTGCAAAGTTCTGCTCCGTGCAGATCAATTCAAACAACAAAACATGTGCAAATCCCCAAATCGAAAAGGGGCATCTGGCTAAGCATATTTGCATGGCAAGATGCATACATAACGAAGATGACAGAATCAGTTGTGACCCCAGCTTTTGCATTTTGATCACAATTCACTTCGGCATGTATATGGTTAGGCCAGTGGCATAACACAACATTTGGGGGCCCCCCTGTGAGCCATGCTGATGGGCCCCCCAAATCAGCAACAAATCACGGGTTGTGTCACACTCTGGTCTCGCCTAGATTACCACGCTTGCGCATTACACACAAACATGTTGCTGCAGGGGTATGCCACACACTGCACTAGGAGGGAGATATAAATATGTGTTTTTATGCATTATACCGCACACTTACTGAGAAGAATTGGCTAGAAGGCCAGAGGGTTTGCAATTGTTTTGCAGGGTAAGACCAATCCAAAAATCCAATACATGCAAGTCACCAACAGTGCACAGGAACATTAAGGCTTTAATTAATATAATGCTTTGCTATTACAAATGCCACGCCACAATGAAAACATGTCCAACTGGCTGCAGAATGTAGACCAGTCTAGACACGTAATAGCATGTTACAGTAAAGCATGCCAGGCCACATTTAGACATACCTAGACTGGTTGCACCAAAATGCCAGTCGAAGCAATAACACTTATCATGGTTATTTTATCACAGATGCTCAGAAAAATATACAATGCTGCAGAAAGAAACAGTTAGACTAGCAGCACCCAAATGCCAGACTAGTCAGGTAATTATAATTATTCTTAGCAGGACTGCTTTATCAGAGATGGCCAGTTAAAAAATGTCAAGCCAAACTAAGAAATGAATAGACTGGCTCTATCAAAATGCCTCACTAGCCACTAATAACATATATCATACTTGGTTAGCATGGACATGGAGGACCATTACAATTTATCGCACAATCCCTGTCCCACCCCACCCCCTCACACATATCCTCTCCCTCCCACCCCCTGACCCAAACCCCAAAATCAGCTTCTCTGTCCTGAATTGCCTCCACATGCCTTTTCCTTTTCCCAGTGCTTGCATATGAGGCTCCTTGCCTCATAGGTAAGTCCCGGGATGAGGAAGAGTGGGACTAGGAGTAATAAAGATTGCAGGTAACTAAGTCAGGCATTACTTCCTTGTCCCTCTACCGGTGAAGAATAAGGCTATGAGAAATGAATATTACCAATAAGTAACCAAGGGATTAAACACAAGTAGTGGTGAAACCCCATTGAGCTGACTGGGCATTAGAACCCCCCCACACCCTCCCCCAGTCCACCTTGCAATTTCAGGCTATGTTGACTCGACCTGGCTGACCTACAGAGCCATTGCCGAACAGAACAGGACACAGATGTTAAATGGCACCTGGGTTTCGCTGTTCACAAAGGCCCAACAATTGCTAACGTAAAGCATTTCACTGTTAGTCCCTGCATTCAAATGCATAATTCATTAAGCAATTGGAATCTTGATGTGGGTTTAGTACTTGCATGCCAGGGAAGTGATTTGAAGGGTAGAGAGGTGGCAGGAGACTGCTTATTCTCACAGCAGTCCATAAGTGGGTGCTTTCAGAATTAAAGTAGAGCGTTAACTGCTTGTAAAATTGAAACTGCACTAGAACAGTCTCATTAGAATGCATAAAGAAGTTAGATGCCCCACACAAATAAGTTTGCCCCTCATCCACCGCCCGTGAAGTTAGCACCTCTCCCAACATTTGAAGGGTTAGCACCCACCCTCTCGAAATGTAGGCTTCGATGTGCCCCTGAACACAAGCAGACACACCATTCACCATACACACACATGCACACCCAGCCACCCATACGTTTAAGTGTGTACCCTTTTACCATACAGGCACACTCAGGCAGCCACCCATATATTTAAGTGTTCACCCTTTCACCATACCAGCACATGTATTTTAAGTGCGCACCTTTCCACCATACCGGCAAACATACCCAGGCAGCCACCTATACATTTAAGTGTGCACCCTTTCACATACACTCATACATGCAGCCACCTATACATTTAAGTGTGCACCCTTTCACATACACTCATACATGCAGCCAACTATACATTTAAGTGTGCACCCTTGCATCATGTAGGCACACCCAGGCAGCCACCCATGCATTTAAGTGTGCACCCTTTAACCATACACTCGACACGAACACCCAGTCATCCATACATTTAATTGTGCACCCTTTCATCATACACTCACACAGGCATCCACCTATACATTTAAGTGTGCACCCTTTCACCATAAACTCACACACGCACGCGTCATGGGGTTGAAGGGAGCCCTATTACTTAAAAAAGAAATGGTTTCTTTTTAAAGTCACTCGACTTCATAAAGATATTATTTCTGTTAAGGACCAAACCATTATGGAAATAATCTCTTTATGAAGGCAGAGTGACTTCAAAAAGAAACTATTTCTTTTTGAAGTCATAGAGGTCCCCACCGCATGACATGGAGTCTTCCAGCCTAGAGGCTTCCATGTCATGGGGTGAGGGGAGCCCGCAGACTTCAAAAGAAATAGTTTCTTTTTGTAGTCACTCTGCCTTCATAAAGAAAATATTTCTGTTATGCTGTAACAGAAATGATATCTTTATGAAGGCAGAGTGACTAAACACGTGTTTTTTTAAAAGGTTTTTTTTTTTTTAGTCCAAGGGGTCACCCTCCCAGGACATGTGGTGGTGGGCCCTTCACACCGCGGGTGGTGCAGTGGACCCCGTTACGCCAGTGCGTTAGGCTCTTTGAGGCCACCACCATGATGATGCTTGCATTATGAATTACTCTTAACATAACTTGTCATATATATGGAAGCCTGTTAGTGCTAGCAAGCCCTCACTAATGGCCCGTGGATGCTGACGTCCCTTTAAAGACGCATCCTTAGGATTTCAGTGGAGAGAGGCCGCTTTTTTTTTCCTGCACATTTAACACTTCAAAAGAGCAATGAGTTTGGCCTTTGCACACCTGTCAACATGGTACCCCAAACATGTGCGTTGGTGGGTGCATTCAAGTAGCAGGACTTGTATGAGGTTACACAGCCAATTTTCATGTTCCATTTTGTACACTATTTGGGATTATTTTCAATGGAGCACGTGGTTTATTTGTTAAACATGTTAATATATGATCAACCAAATATCGAATTCTTCCCATGTCAAATTTACTTCAGGTTTCAACGAAAATAAACATTCTTAAGGAAAGGACGAATGCCTGTTTTCACATTGTGCAATCCCTAACTGTTTTCACAGCTGCAACATCAAATTACTGACTCCCTCCCTCAAGTGTCTGACCTCAAAGAATAATATCACATGCTCTTTAATTAGAGCATTGTTATGCATTTATGTGCTTGGTTATTATGTAGCACCAACTTCAATGCAAGTAACCTCTTGGTGCTCCAAGAAGCTGGGGCGGGATTAGGGCCCAAGACAAGCAGGGCAACAATGAACTGACCATTCAGAGGGGAGGAGGGGGAAGAGACAAGCAGGGCAACAATGAACTGACCATTCACAGGGGAGGAGGGGGAAGAGACAAGCAGGGCAACAATGAACTGACCATTCACAGGGGAGGAGGGGGAAGAGACGAGCAGGACAACAATGAACTGACCATTCACAGGGGAGGAGGGGGAAGAGACAAGCAGGGCAACAATGAACTGACCATTCACAGGGGAGGAGGCAACAAAACAAGCAGGGCGACAATGCACTGACCAGTCACACGGGAGGAGGCGACAAGACACGCACTGCTACAATGACATTCAATGGTGTTGGTACAATCACATTATGTTAATTGCATTGGGCAGGGGCCGGTGGGAGTGCAAGAGTATTAATGCAAGTGATGTTTCTGAAGTGCTAGAAGTAAGTGCTTATCAAGGCACGAGCAGTAACACAACATTTCATGAGTAGTTTGCAGGCAGCTTTGAGACATGTAGTGTAAGGGGCGCTGTCATGTTTTCGGCCTTTTGCCACTTAACATACATTATTATACCGGATCACGGCATAAGAAAAAACTGGAAATATATAAGAAGCACACACACGTGTATCTGATGATACAACAAAGAACTAGTGAAACCAGTTCATATCAAGTATTGTCAACTTCAGTAAACACAGTGCTTAGAGCCAATAAGGTACCTGCCAACTTTCACTGGATGTTGCTCTGAACAGCTGAAATATTAGGCTCTCAAAACTGCTGTCTCGACCAAGAAGTCCATTCAATCATGAACCTTTTAAGAGTGTGGAAGGAATGGGATATACTAAAACAGCGAGAAGCCACATTACACATTCTTGTACTCTGAATGAAAACCATGTTACATGTGTGGCTTCAGTAGGCATTTCGATGGCTGACTCTTGTGGTTCTCTTTCAGGAAGGAGTTGTCACCGAATCGGAGACTCAGTGTGTTGTTCACTGTAAAAACCCACTAAAGCAGATTGGGCTGTGCTGCCCAACATGCCCAGGTAAGGAGTTTTTGAAGTGGCAGTTCCTCTGGCGTGATGTGAGTGCCTTGTCTTTTGTATCTGAGCAGTGGTGAAACTTGTGAACGTGACGTAGGACCTTCAAATGGACAGTAAGTCCACTGGCTACAATCTATCTGCCGAGCTACAGTGACACAGCAGTGGTCAAGCAGACTCCATGCCACCATTTTACTAATGCCCCAGAGTAGTTATCCCTCTATGCCACTGGATATCCAATTGGGTGGGACATTATGCTAGTCGGGACAGGCTCGAGAGACAATATATAAAGAGTATGATGTATTTCAAGATAACACATATCTTCACTTTAGATGGCCTGTGAATTAAGCAAACCCTTTCAGGATGGTTTCCATTAGTATGTGACAAGCAGTATTAGGGGTCCTGGCCTGGCAGATCCTAATAGAATCTCAACACCACAGACAATTAGGAGCCCTATGTTGTGTGACATCTCGCGGCATCACAGACAGCCACGCATGTACAGAGGAGCACAAGCACCAGCGCCAGCCCAGAAACATTGCAAAAGGCCAAGTAGCGGGTGGGGTCATATGTTTGCAACTGCATTTAAAGATCAGTCTTTCCATGATATGATATGATATAATTGTTTAGTTATAACGCACTTAATACCCAGAGGTTTCTAAGCGCGGATCCGGGGATCGAACCTGTGTTGCTCCGTGTTGTCTTGCTTCCAAGGCAAGCATGTTGCCCCCGAGCTATCCTCCCGTTTATTACACGCTTAATACCCAATGTGTGGTCCAGTTTGAATTATGCCAAGCCAATAATCTATACCATGTGCAAAGGGAGCATAATTATCGTTCAAGGCCCTAAGATTGAATACTTGCTATAATTATGCCGGACTGCTGATAGCAGAGCAATGTAAGATACCTTGCTAAAATAGTATTACTCAACACACAGGGAGATCTCATTTTACAGAGTAAATGAAAGAGGGCTGTCTCATTAATGAGAAACGCAACCACTTGCATGAGGCTGCCTCCCAAATGTATCTATGCTGATAATTATCATTGCAAATCATTTGCACAAGGCAGCGGCCATTGTAAATCACCTGCACCAGGCAGCTCCTCAATGTATCTGTGCCAGTAGTAATAATCACTGTAAATCGCTTCCATGAGGCTGAATCCAGCATCTATAAACTCCTTAATAATGTTCCATGTATATCATTTGCATGTGTCTGTGGTACAATCTGTCTGTGCCAATAGTAACACAAATCACTTGCTAAGGGCCGGGACTGTCCACTGTGCATTTGCACACATGCACACGCGCACACACACACACACACTATAACATACACATACAGATACATATACATGACATACAGGTACAGACTCACTCATACATGTATGCATAACGTGCAAAACACTTTAATCTATGTTTTCTTTCTTGAGCTAAATGGGACTGGACATGATCAATCAGTCAGCGCTGGCACACCCCACAAGTACTACAAAATGCCGGGTGCCATCACTGATGAACATCATTGCTGCTGTTGCTTAGCAACCTCTGGGTAAGGACACACCGTGCTGCACACTCTGGGACCTGCAGTCCTGCTGAGTTTGCTACGGGTGCAAACTGTGCACCGTGGAGCAGTACAGGGGAACCGAGGAGCAGTACGAGGGGAGGAAGTTGTCCCCTCACATCATCCCTAGCTCCGCCACTGGTGTTGAAGGGTGCAGGTCCGACGTATCTGGGGTCTGTTTGCCAGTATTCTTTTAAGGATTTCTCCCCATAAATAATGCCGCCGGGAAACGGCATAGGCAACATTATTTAGGGGGATAATGTATGGGGTAAATGGGAGCAGAGGTTGCAGGGTGTCCCCCACACCCTTTAAAAAAATATGCGGATTGCGGGAGTGTCCTTGTATGGCGACATTTTTGCAGGGATATCATTACATGCAACCTCTCAGAGACCCTTGAGAATATAATCAAAGAGCAAAGTTCACCTTTCATAGAAAGAATAATGACTGCTCCTGCTTTGTTTGTATTTGAATCTTAGGCTTGTAGACATTCATATATAATGGATAAGATATATATGAGCTCATTACATGAGGCCATATCGCACATCTATAATGATAAAGAAGACTTCTGCAGAGAACGGTGGCATTACCCACTGTGTGTGTGGCTATACAGCCATGTGCCGAGTTTATTTATTTATCTATTTATTTATTTATTCATGTAAGTCGGCTGGCAAACTCTTGGAAGGTGCTTTGAGATGGGCTGCCGATGCAGTTGCAATGCTGAAACGGTGGCACTCGAACCTGTGTCCCATGCATGAAAACCATTCCATATATGTGCAATGCCGTGCATGTCATAAGAGCAACCCACCGCTGTTGATGCAGGCCCAATCACCTCTCGTATCTCTTTGCAGGCTGCGCATTTGAAGGTCGACAGTATAAGGACGGGGCCGAGTTCCAGCCCGAAGGGAACAAATGCCTGAAGTGTTCTTGCATTGTAAGTACTTAAAACGCGGTCTTTAACGTGCCAGCTTCAAAGGCTTCCCATTGTGTTCATAACATATGAAAACGTACAAGTGCACCTGAGGAGGGAGGAGACACAGGAAAGCAAGGGGCATGGGGGAGTCAGTGGAGGAGGGGGTGGGGGCGTAAACCGTGCAGCGCATGAGGGGCCTCCGCTCGTATTCTTCCTCCTTCCTCTCTGATCCTGTGGATTCAAAGAGCACTCCAGAGATTTCTAAATACAGACTGCTTTTTTGCAGCTAGCAGCACTGTGGATCGTTTAAGCTGCAACAGATGTTGCAAGTTAACAGCAAACACATCTGTCTGTGTCACATAGACCTTGCTTGAAAGCTTACCACAAACAGAGGGGGTGCGGGCAGGGCAGACGCCCTTGGTACTTTTCAGGAAAAGTTCAGATCTGTATCAGGGCAGCCAGAAGGAAACATTAGACGCATGCCTGCCAAGGACGCCTTGTTACACGTGCCCGCCACTATGGTTTAACAGATTCCCGCCCACGCAAGGTTCTGCCGGGCGCCGCTCCGTGGGTCCTGCTATCGTTGCACACCTGTGGTGCCCTCTCACTCCTGAAGATGCCAGAGGCTGGCAACCGACAGCACGGCACCCTGTGTGACACCACCCGGGCGTGCAGTGGTTTATTTGGGCCAGGATACAATCTCCATAGGTGCAGAATCTGACACAGCAGCAGGGTGGAGCCCGAGCGCGCAGGGTGCAAAGAGGAAAAGGTGCCACATTTGCGGCAGTTATTTGAAAACGTAACTGCAACTGTATCACTGCAATAGTCCTGCCACTGCACAAATGTAATGAAACTCATGTTGGCATGTTATCTCCTTGGCATTCACAATAACTGCTTGCTAAACACATACCTTATTCTAAACCAGGACACATCTAAGTGATTTCTGTGCTTACTTTCTAAGAAAATAAGTGCCAGGGCCGCCCAAATATTTTCTACCACGCTTGTGACCTTGCGGGTTGGCAGCTCCCCACCAGAATAATAAAAATAAACGGTAACATTTCACTGAAAAACACTGGCTAAGGAACTTTATGTTTGTTACCGTTTTGGATATGACAGTCATCTTGCCAACAGTCTCTGCGACTCACTAGCTACCACTCTGGTCAACCACCCAGCACTCATACTACTAGGGGACTTCAATATCTGGTTTGATGTGCCCAACAATTCCATGGCCCAACCCCTGGTCCACAGTCTAGAGGCACTTAACCTTTCCTGGCATACCACAGGTCCCACTGACACTGGAGGCCACACCATTGATGCAATCTTCAGCTCCTCCGACCTCGTCTCTGTGTCCAGTCCCAAACTCCCCATCTGGACAGACCACTCAGCCACACCTTTCTCTGTTTGCACACTGCACCCTCCACCCAAGGCCCACCCCGTCCCTCCACATGAGCACAAATGCTGGAACAAGATCACGGTACTACCTGACATGGATGAAACCCTGCTTTGCACACTCCTGTCACTCCAAACCTCAGATAGACCCCTACCTACCGAACATGCCCATGTTTTGCAATGTTTGACTCCTGGCTTAACGAGTCACTCCTCCCTTTCACCCCCTCCAGCCCCGCTGCCACCCGCAAAGGAACTACTCCCAAATGGTTCACGGCCCAACTGAATACTTTCAAAACCAATAATCACTCCCTCGTGTGCATTGGTGTGCATCCAAAACCCATCTTAGCAAGTCTCTGTTTTCCCCCAAATCACTGTAACTACTTATCTGATATCCGAAAGGCCAAAAAAGCATACTACAACAAAATAATCCAAAACCGACCACGTCCACGCAAACGCTCTGCAACTCCCTCTCCCAACACTTGCACAACAAGCACTAGACAGGACAGCCACCCTTAATGCCAAACTCTCCAACCTCACACCGTGCCCAACTCCTGCTCCCCGAGATTCCACCATCCCCACTCCCATAGCACTCTCTTTCAACTCTTTCAACCCCATCCCGAGCCAGGAGTTCCTTAAACTACAGTCCAGCAACAGACCCTCCGGGTCCCTCCTTGACTCTTCTCCTGCCTCTCTCCTCACAGAAATCTTCACCTTCATCTGTGCAGGAGAAAGGGGGAGGTCCGTATGCAATGACTCACTCGCCTCTGGCATCTTCCCAGTACCCTTCAAAGTAGTCCCAGTACCCTTCAAAGTAGTGCATGTCAACCCCTTCTTAAAAGAAATGGTGTCTGTACCACCTCCAAACAATAAATTACAGGCACATCTCCAACACCTGATTCTTGGCAAAACTCGTCAACCGCTCTGCATACTCTCAGCTCACCCTTTTCACAGAATCCAACAACCTACTAGACCATGCTCTATCAGGATTCTGGTCGTGCAACGGAACAGAAACCACACTGATCTTGATCTGGTATGTCCTCAAAGTCTCTGCAGACTCTGAAAGATGCGCTGCACTGGTCCTCCTTGATCTCTCAGCAGCCTTTCACACCATTAACCACTCAATCCTCCTTGACCGACTGCACTCCATTGAAATCTGAGACTCAGCACTCGACTGGATTGCCTTGTTCAACAACAACAGGAAATAAATGACTTCCCTCCCCCAGTTTCTCTCCACTGCGTGCCCTGTGAACACCAGAGTTCTCCAAAGCGCTTGCCTTTCACCTCTCCTTTTCAAACTCTACATGACCCCTCTGCCAGGGATCATCCGTTCGCACAATCTCACCTGCTATAACTATGCTGACAATACCCAAATTATCCTGAGAATTCCCACAACAAGCTCCAATCCACAACCCGAACTAGCAGCTTGCCTCAGAAATATAGACCTATGGATGACAAGAAACCAGCTCCTCCTGAATCCAGGAAAAACAGAGATCATGGTGTGTGGAAACACAGTTCGTCCTGCAAGAACTCCCATGGCACTCTCTGCCTCGGCACTCCACCCCATACCTCCAACACAGTCAAAAACCTTGGCTGCACAATGGACTCCAGCCTAACCCTGTCCCACCAGATCAATAATGTATCCAAATCCTGTCACTTCCACTTCCGGCTTCTAAGACACATCTTCCCTTGCCTCACCTAGCCCAACAGACTGGCTGCTATTATGTCCACTGTCATGTCCAGACTGGACTATGCAAATTCCATCTACTTGAGTGCACCAGCCTACCAACTTAACAAACTCCTAATAGTCCAAAAACACACACGCCAGACTCCTTCTTACACTAGGATGAAGGGATCACATCTCGCCCACTCTCTGCACCATTCACTGGCTTCCTACTGGACGAAGGGCCACTTACAAAATCCTATGCATTACCCACTGAGCAGTGCACAAGGCCAACCCGGCATACCTACAAGAGAAGATTATGCCCTACCTCCCAAAACGCACCCTAAGGTCAAGCACAACCCTCCTGTGAGTGATACCAGCCTCCAAGTCAGCCACGATTGCCTACTCTACCTGGCTCCAACACTGTGGAACTCACTGCCTCCCCGCATTCAACACAACCAGGCCTTTTGTGAAGCATTGAAAACCTGGCTTTTTCTCTAAACTATGAAAGGGACTACCTAAAGCCACCAAACCCTCCACCAATGACCAGAATTCTGCCAGAACAGCATTATCTCAAAAGTAGGAACAGTAGCGCCATGGAAGCCGGCTAATAAGACATCACCATGGAAAAAATAGGAACAGTCGGGGCACGAAAACCAACTCAAGAGTCTAGCTGGCCCTGGGCTAGGCAGCTGCAGATTCTATGCACCCTGGTTCGACTATAATGGCCTAGCAACCCCCCTTGTGCCAAGAAGTTACCAAGCCCCCACCCAGTGGTCCCACTCACACTGCCCACGACTACAAGCCTGAGTGTTATACAGTAATCCCAGACGTGTCAGGAATTACCCAGTCACCCGCCTTGGACTATGACCAAGGACCCGGAAAATGGGCCCTCTGACACCTATAATAGATCTTCTAGAAGACGGACCGTCCAACCGGGAAAATACAGCATACTCCCCACCAGCTACAGAATCTCTCTTGGTGACCCACTACCCAAAACTACGAGGACAAACACGGCCAGCTCATTGTGTTGTAGAAAGTAGCCAGGAACAGGGGCCCCCTACTAGTAAGCACAGACACCGACTCCTACCACTATGCTCATTCTCCACGTTACACCAACAAACAATAGAACACAGCTATACCCCTCGTTCAATTTCAGCCTAGCTGCACACATCCCTACACTACTCCTTGAACACCTCAACAGTCTGTTAGAATGTAGTTATACCCCACAAACAAATCTGCCTAGCTGCACACTTAATTTCTTACACAGGCCCCACAGCAGCCAGAATGCAGACTCTGAGGCCAATTACCTTGCTGCATACATTCCAGTGATCTGTCACAACCACCACACTGCACCTAGCTTTAGAATGCAGCCACCTCTGCGCAACCACACTGGCAGAACACATACTGAGTGCACCCTATCACTATATGCTACTCTGCTCTCTCCACTGACCTGGACTACAGTCGCCAAGGGCGTTCAACCCACAGCGCTTTGAGCTCATACCAATGATATATAACGTGCTATACAAATAAACAATAACATAACAATAACAGAACATTGCTGCCACCAGCCACAGCTGCTCCCCACAGTGTCGACACATTTATTGTTAAACTACATCTCGCACCTGCTCATTGGGTTTCATGGATGCTCTGCCTATACTTACGTCATAATCAATCTGAGCCTGAGACAATAAGAGCCCGGGCTCAGAAATAAGTACCAGGGTGTGGCCCTGGCAACCGCCCGCACAAATTAAGCACTCAGTGGCTGTTTGATGCAAGGTTGCTGTTATTTGGTGCATCTGGAAAGTTATAGCCAGCCTTGCATCACCTCTTTGTAGAACTTCAAGCTGCAGTTCTCTTAAAAGATGTTCTTTTAGGATGGTGGACCCCTTAACAACATGCTTGCAATGTTTTTTCCTCGTTTAGCTTGTTTTCCCAGAGCTGCAAGTTGCCATTTCCATTGAGGACATTGTGACCACTATCAGCAATGGCACAGCCTCAAATGGACCTCATTTGGAGGCATCAACATCCTTGGACCGGTTCTATGTGATTTTAACGAAACACATTTTTTCGATGGATTTTTTACCAGAAAAATAAATCCAATCAAAAAAATCACCAAATTTTGTATTTTCTTTTATTTGAGGGGTTTGGGGGTCCACCACCCAACCCCCTATTTCCCTGTGTTTTTTAACCCCTCAACCCCCTCCCCACCTGTTGTTACTCCTTACCCCATTCCCATGTTTTTTTTAATCTGTGTTTTTCGTTGGATTTTTTTCAGTAAAACATCCATCGAAAACACTTTTCCCGGTAAAATCACTGGATACCCCTTGGACCCATCTTCACTATCCCAATCATAATACCTCATGGATTTCATTTAAATGTACCCTCCCAGCAAACCTACATACACTACTCTCCCAAAATCCGCTTTTCTCATACAGGCCTCGCTCCCCTCCGAAAGTCAATGAGGTGGTGCATGTTCTCAAATGGCTGTCAGTTCAGTGGTGGTACTCTTTTATCTTGCTGACCTTATGGCAGAAAAACGATATTGACATCACTGAACCGCGGCAGCCAATCGGAAGCAGGGCAACTCTATGGCGAACGACATCCTCCATTGGATCTGTTCATGTAGATGTGCTTGCGAAGTGGCTATATTTAACTGTTCATTTTCAGTTAATAACACATAATAAACATGCCCATGTTTTGCAGTGTTGTATACGGGTATTTATTGTTGGTTTCTAAGGTAAACTTGGGTCTTATTGACAAAACCTTTTAACATGGGACGATAAATTAAGGTTTGGGGGTGCGGATAAGTGTAGAGGAAATATGTGAGCTGGGAAAGCGCTAATGGAGGTGTGTGGAATCAGCTGTGGTGGAGTACGGGAAAAGTGGTACCACAGGACGCCCAGAAGCCGGAAGGATCTGGGGGATTCCTCATGTGCTTAGTGAAATGATGATATGACCACAAAAACCTACAGCTGGGGAAACTCAGAATAAATGGGAACGCATTATCGATTCACTGAATGCTTTGACCCCAAAGCGAGTATCGGGGCATTATGTTTGAAGCAGTAATCAGACTGGCTTAATAATGTTGGGTCCTGTGTATTTTCTTCCGGAAGGCCTCTCTTTTCATATCCAATACCCACCGCATGCCATTATTACCATGCTAATCCATTGCAGCAACCCCAAATTCGGTCCTTTTACAGGATATCAAAGTTTTTGAAATAATTTGAGAGTCCTTTCTACTTCTCTTTTTCACACTTCGATGCCCCTGTCTCCCTGAATCCAAATAAAGGCCTCATTAACTTTGAGTTAGGACATATGCAGAGACCCCACCTCACTGAGCTATCTGATCACTGGCTCAGCTTCATGTACTGAGTAACAAGAAATCACACGTCCTCTTTCATCTTCAATGCCTTCAGTTAAGAAGCCACAATCTTCCTTAATCCCCCTTCTGCCTAAACTTCTATCTGTTACACAAATCACTGAGCAAATAATGGCCTGTCTTGAACAAGTGTGATTCTGTCTGTGTAAAGAGACATGCTTTACACATACATTGAACGTGTGCTCCTTTTGTCTACTTTAGCACTTCTTTTGTTATTTGAAAGGTAGTCCTGCCGCGAAATGTCCATTTGTTTTTTCAGATGTATTTGCAAAGAACGATAAACATTACTTAGAAAATTGACATTGAATTATTTACTCTGCCAGTTCTACTATGGAAGGTTATTAGTTACACATTGCTTTTTATTTCTCTATATATTTTAGAATTTCTGCTCAATTACACAGGCTTTCATCCATGCTTATGTTACCTTTCAGGAATACTGACTGATAGATTTGTGTTTCTGAAACTGTTTGATCGATAATTATTGTTTTAATGCCTCGTGTACTATTATTTCTTACACTGACAGGGTGAACACCGTGCCCCATATCGTGGACTGGCTGTTTGTGTTTAGACTGCGTGGTGGACGATTATTGCTATTTGTGCCCGTTGAGTCAATATTACCAATATTGCCTGCTATGACCATTATTGCTTATCCTGTTTGATGGATTATGGTCAATAGTACTGCTGGGTGTCGGGCGCTGGGTGGCAGGAAAGGCCTTTGCTGGCTGAAGATCATTAAACCGTTCAGTTTCCACTTGCATCTTCAAAATATTCATCAAGAAAAACACTGATAGTCCCTGTAAATTACCATTTAAGTATTCATGAATAGTTCTAGCATATCAACTAATAAATGCCTCATTTGCCATCATAACTCTCTTACCACCAAAGCTCTCTGTACAAATTCTAAACTCCCATCAAATTGTGTGCAATGTTAGCATCATAATCTGTTCTAAAGCACATGAATTACAATCTATGTGGGGAATACCCCAAAACCCAAGCCCCAAACAGTTTTCTAATTCCATTAAATACATGTCAGTATTACTGAGAAAATGTTATTAAAAATCCCCCATTTAATAGTAATCTTCATAAGTGGTAGGGGTGGCGAGTACAGCCATTACTGTACTCTGGTAAAACCCCACCACGCTTAATACCTATTATAACATAGACTGTTTGTGTCAGTCAGCCATATCCCACATTTGGTCCATTTGTGTCAGTCAGCCATATCTCACATTTAGCCTAAATGTGCAAGGTAGCCTTACCTTGCTTTAGCCATTTGTGTTCATCAGCCACATCTCTCCTTTAGTCCATGTATGTTAGCTATATCTCACATTTAGCCCGTTTGTGTTAGTCAGTTATATCTTGCATTTAGCCCATTTGTGTTAGCCAGCAAAATCTCGTATTTAGCCTAATTGTGGAAAGTAGTCTCACCGTGCTTTAGCCATTTGGGTTAGACAGCCATATCTCGCATTTAGCCCATTTCTGTTAGTCAGCTATATGTCACATTTAGCCCATTTGTGTTAGTCAGCCATATCTGACATTTAGCCTAATTGTGCAAGGTAGCCTTACCTTGCATTAGCCATTTGTGTTAGCTAGCCATATCTCAGATTCAGCTCATTTCTGTTTGTCAGCTATATCTGACATTTAGCCTAATTGTGCAAGGTAGCCTTACCTTGCATCAGCCATTTGGTTAGTCAGCCATATCTTGCTTTTAGTCCATTTCTGTTAGTCAACTATGTTTCGCATTTAGCTCATTTCTTTTAGTCAGCTATATCTCGCATTCAGCCTAATTTTTCTTTATTTTTTTAAAATTGTTATATGGCTAAAAAACCTTAACCTGTAACCAGTAATAGCATAACATATCACGTGAATCATAATAATCATCAATGCAAATGAACACAGACTACATACAAAATACAAACAAAATAAGCACAAGGTTCACACAGAAGGGGGAGGCAAAAAAGAAAAAGAACTCACTAACGTTTAAAAACATCCAATTTCAAAGACTTAAAAAAAATCACAACTGCAAGAACAGTAGAGGTCATATGACCTGCTAAACATGTCACCCAGATCTGTTCATCCTCCCCCAACAAAAATAATCCAGAACATTTCCGAAGATAATTACATCTTTGGCCTTGGACTGCAGGGCATTCCACCAAGAGATGTCTAAGACTTTCAATCTGGAAATCGTTGTTACAAAATCTACAGGCAGCTTGATGAGAATCTAACATACCAAACCTAACCAGCAGTTGTTTAGTCACCAACATGTTACATCTGAAGTGTAAGAAGGTATACCTGACATACTTGGCTGGATGGATGGCCAAATAAGGGGCCATGGTGCCAAGCCTCTTATGATCATTCTGCAGATGGACCAGGGATAACTAGGCATGCATCATTTCCGTCGTTTTTATCCAATCAAATTCGAATAACAATTTCTTAACACCAACAGGATTATCCATAAGATCTCAAAAATGAATAACTCAATTCAACCAGGAGAACTTGGCATTATAAATATACCTCATTTAACCACACACATGAATTGGACTCCAAAATTACCCTGAGAACAAAATTCAATGAGCCCTCAAATGGGCACAGAAACATTTGTTGGATCACTAAATCTTCCACTGCCCTCTTGCCATTAGTGAAACAATACCCAGCTCATACCTGAGGGCATGTATAGGCACGAAATTCGGTAGATTCAATGCCCTTCTACAAAATAGTGCTTCCAAGAAGTGCAAATAATCCACATGAGCAAGAGAGTATACATCAGTACCGTATAAGATCTTCGGTATAATTTTACCCTTATAATAAATAATAGGGGACAGAAGCGAGAACCTGCAAAAGCAGAAATCAGTTCATACAAGCTGACTCGCAACTACCATGGCACGATTCTTTAACCACTCCTACAATCTATTCAAATGAGATTTAGATAACAGCATAAACCACAAAAAATGAGCTCTGTACATTTCTCTACAGGAGTCATGCCTATATACCACTTGAATGTGCACTCTTTCCTACCATTTGTGCACTGCAAGATTTTTGATTTTGTGGGATTATTTTGTAAGGAATGCTTATCCACAAAAATTGAAAAAGTATTTAGTAAACACTGCAGGCCCACGGCAGTACAATAAAAAAGGAGGATATCATCCGCATAAAGTAGCTAGAGTGGACGCAGATTAAAAGGTTTTGTGGTGATAAAGGCGGCTGGTTTCAAGTAGTCACAGAGATCAGATATATATAAATTAAACAAGCAGGGGGCCAGCACGCACCACTGCCCGACACCACAAAGAGTTTTGATCGGGCATGAAAGTAGCCTGAGCTGATTCAATCTGACCTGGACTATAGAGTTTGAATAAAGAACTATCTAAAAATGTGAAAAGACCAAATAGAATCCCCCTTTTGTTAAGTTCTGACCACGATAAATTGCGATCAACCATGTCAAAAGTGGATGTTAGTTCAATAGATGTCACAAACACTGACTTTTTTTTAATTTACCACCCCATGCAAGATGTTGGATGCTCTTAACCATGGCACTATTAAGAGAAGTATCTAGGTTCTTCCTGAATTCTATTTGCCATTTATCGAGTTTGCCCACCATAAGCGCCCAAGACTCAAGATGGGACAGAAAGATAGAAACGAAAACCTTGCTGTCCACATCTAATATTGCCATTGGCCTATAGTTTACTGGGTTAGATCTAACATTATATATAGGCATCATATGTGATTTCGACCAGGATTTAGGAAAGATACCGGAAATAAAAACAGATTGAGACAAAATGGACAAGGTTTGCGAAAGCACAGAGGGATCCTCTTTGAACAAATTATTTGACAGTGTATTCGGTCCTGGGGCACAAGACAAGCTGATGCGAGAAATCACACCCAAAACAGATTCATAATCAGAACTGGGGGGTCTAACTTGTCTTTGAGATCACAAAGCAAAGACACTTTATTACGTACTCCCGACCGGTGAGAGTACAGGCTTTTGAAGAGGGACACCCAATCCTTCTCAACAAGAGCATTAACCGGTTTATGGATTTGAGGAGGGTCAAGATCATTAATCAACCTCCAAAATGCCTGTTTGTTTTTATTGCGCAGTGTCTCCAGCATATTTTCTGCATCAGCTTGACTCTTTTTTGGCCCGATTCTGACAAGACCAATTCCTGTAGGTTAGACAAACATTTGTTATAAAAAAAAACTCTTCCTCACAGGAGTAAGAATAATAAAATTTCCAATCTGACACAACAGTCTTCTTTTTTCATGGTTCCTGTGTGCCAACTCCAAACTATAGACATGGGAATGACTACAAAACGTAGGCATAGAGGCCTTGCCCCGAACACAGGCAGTAACTATGTTTATAACAAAGGCCTCTACATACTGAGCCTAATTGTGCAAGGTAGCATTACCTTGCTTTAGCCATTTGTGCTAGTCAGCCATATCTCCCATTTCGCCCATCTGTGTTAGTCAGCTGTCTCGCATTTAGCCAAATTGTGTAAGGTAGCCTTACCTTGCCCTAGTTGTTTTAGTCACCCATATCTTGCATTTCGCCCATTTCCGTTAGTCAGCTATATCTCGTATTTGTGCAAGGTATCCTTACCTTGATTTAGCCATTTGTTTTAGTCACCCATATCTTGCATTTCACCCATTTCTGTTTGTCAGCTATATCCCGCATTTAGCCCATTTGTAGTAGTCAGCTATATCTCATATATAGCGTAATTGTGCAAGGTAGCCCCTTTCGGTTAGTCAGCTATATCTTGCATTTAGCCTAATTGTGCAAGGTATCCTTGCCTTGCTTTAGCCATTCGTGTTAGTCAACCATATCTCGCATTTAGCCCATTTCTGTTAGCTATATCTCAAATATCAGGCCATGTGTGTTAGTTAGCTATATCTCGCATTTAGCCTAATTGGGCAAGGTAGCCTTACCTTTCTTTAGTCCATTTCTGTTAGTCAGCCATATCATGCATTTAGCCTCATTGTGTAAGGGAGACATATTTTTACATTTAGCCCAATTGGGTAAGGTAGCCATAGCCTGCATTTAGCCCAATTGTGCAAGGTGCGCAGATGGAACCCAGGATGTAAGCATTGATGCTTGTATAAATAACCAATTTCCTCCTCCCAAATACCGCACCTTTGTAAATTAGTGGATGGCACATGCTCATCCCATATAACCTGCACTCACATATAACAAACACTATTGAACAAAAACATCTGCCAAGAGAATGAAGCTACCTTTAACGACAAACTTGAATTGTAGCTTCCCACTTAACTCTCTGTCTCCTTTAACACAATTCAACCAGATTAGTATATAGTATACCTCCATTGCACCCATCCACACACTATTCAGACATGGGTGACTAGCAGGGTATTGGCCACCCACACATAACTTTAATTGCTGAAATGCACACACGCATAATATCACCTCCAACCTTTCCCAATCTTGGACTCCAGTCCTACAAGGCCATTCAACTAACAGCACGTTAGGACCATAACTATGATGAAAGGCACTATACAAATGACAAATCAATGAATGAAATCACCACCAAAGTTGCTAGGTCTGTATAACACACCACTTCGGTAGACACTAGCCGTAGGCATGGCTACCGCACACATCAAAATACAGCAAGGATAATGAGAAAATTCAGTCATGCTGTTCACATAATTTCTGTCTGCTTACACCAGACTATGCCTCAACACCACTGACCAAGGCTTGTGAGCCTTCGGTGTGGGCCACACACCATGATGCACAAGACGGGTTTATCTCTTTCAAAAGTATTTCTCTTGTTTATAATGTTCCGTTATATCAAAGTAGAAAAAATGCTGTTGAGTGCATTAACATCAAATCATTGGTCTTTTAATCAAATGGAAAGTAACAAATGGTGGTACCATCGGTCCTTCATCACGGCCTCATGCCCTAGCTTGTCAATAAAGAAATCAATCGATAAATGCCATCATCAACATATCCATGGTAACGCGGCTGCCTTAACAGTACTGGGCACGACATACTCAAGCTTCTGCTGATGCTGCTGCCAGATGGTCCGAAATGCATAGGCCTTCTCTCACTCTTTGCTATGGAAATATGTACCGCCGTTTGGTACTTTCTATTTGATTAAAAGACCGATGATTTGATGTAAACGAACTCGAGAGCATATTTTCTACTTTGATATAACGGAACATTATAAATAAGAGAAATACTTTTGAAAAAGATAAACCCTTCTTGGGCATAAGGGTGTGCGGCCCACACTGAAGGCTCATAAGCCTTGGTATTTTCTTTTTGCATTTATTCATAGGTACCCTGCATGGTGGTAGTTAACAGTGGGCTGCACCCCGCAGAAGCAATATATAACTGACATTCTTTGTAAAACATAACTACTACCATCTAAGTAAGGCTGTGCCCACTCACCCACACAGATTCTCAACACCACTGACATCAGCATGCAGCACAGACTTATGACAAATTACGGGAACGCTGAACACATAGTGAGTCACTAGTACTCACACCATCTCCTGATTCCTCTCATCAGCACCCATCCACATGCCTGAGCTCATGGGTTGCGCTTTACCAGAGCCTGGCCTTGCTTGTTAAGCCTTATTTGGCCAAATGCTCACACGCATTGTAATCTTACTCCGTGACCTCAAATATTCTGGACCTCAGGCCCAGAGGGCGTTCCCACCACAAGCACATTGAGACTATAATAATGGATATAAATGACAAGTACAATACAATACAATACGTGTTTTGAAAAATAAAGCACCTCTTGTCATCTGTTAATCCTAAATGCACATGTAAGTGATTTAATACGTTGGTAAATGATGGGAAAGCAGATTTTCAAATGGTATTATTGGAGTAAGGATACACTCCAAAGCTTGTGAAAATTTGATTCAATGTAAATGCTACTGCAAATCTGCAAAGGGTTTCTTTAGTGCTGTGTACTCCCGTACAAATTAACGTACATACACCAGTGTCCCGATTACAGAAACCTTGCAAGTATTGCCATTGTGCTTATAACATACCAAACTGCACTTGTCATGGTGCAATGGTTTCCTAATATGACCCAACTAATACTGTGCAACCTTTCACTTGCACCGGTGCACACTTTCTGTAATCTGGCCCCAAAAATGCAAGAATTGTACACAATTGGTGGTATAATTTAAAAAGCACTCTGAAAAATAGCACTAATACTATATACAACATCAATCATAAGCAAAACCTATTTTGAGGAAACCAGTAAATCCCATCAAACCCCAATCAGTAAAGGGAAAATTATTAATACTGTGCAGAATGTGTGAGGATAGTAACCCTCCCATGGACATATTACAAAAATCCAGAGAATGTAGTACAATTCTGTCCCATCCGCTCGTTCACCAATCTTGAAGAAATTGTATGATGACCTGGATTTCATTTTAAATAACAAGATTAAACACAATTGAAGTAGTAAAAGCTTGTAGCTAATGCCACGGTACTCCAAACAAGAGAAAAGCTACCAGAAAAAAGGATTTGACCAGCTCTACGGAGACATTCTTGATGCAGGTGTTCTATCTTGACGGTCTATCATGAATGCAGAATTCAATGTACACGCATTTGGGTGGACTTCATTAGTACTTTGAGAGAATGCCATGTAACTTTCAGCAGGAAAAGTGGACCTTGGCTTAAGTAGTCATTGCTCGTGAGGAAGCTCTTGCTGGGGAAAGCGGTGAGGAGGAAATAACCATACAAAAGCGGTAGGGCTGGATGGGATTCCCACAGGCCTTCAAATGGCAAGCTCGGACTGATCTCGTTTCCTAATTATCTGCCATTCCAACAAATTAAGTTTGCGCCCTTAAACCTCTGGTGTGATCTCACTACAGAAAGGCGACATCCAAGATCAGGCACCAACAAAGTAGCCCCAGATCTGTTTACATAAAAGCAGTGAATACTTAATATGGATCTATAATATTCTACAGCAAATTGAGTTTTAAACCTTTCTTGCTTGAATCATTTCTTATACTGCTGTACATCCTTCAAATCATTGTTAAGAAAAACTCACTGTGGGAGACTTATTCCATTGGTAGATGCTCCTAACAAGAACAAGCAAAGGAATATGTGGAAATATCCAGATTTGAGCAACACGCACCTTTGTTTGCACCGTTGACCAGATATGCTCAGACAATTTAAATTAGAAACACCTATGTGCAAAAACACTGTTTATCCAACCATATGTTAATCACAGAACAATTGACCATAAAAAACTTTCCAGCACTTTGTGGTGAACAGCAGAAATCGAATCCAATAGGTCTCCTAAAAATACACAGACTTTCAAAACATATCTTCTTACATACATACACCTACCATCAGGGGTACCAATTCGGACCTCTTGCTAGTAATACTGTGCACTTATTACATTCAGCAGTACAAGTTATTGATCACATAACATTGAAAAATAGAAAACCTCTCTTCAAATCGTACAATAAATAGCTCCCATAATCCTGGCAGCCCAGGAACAGAAGGGCTGTAACCTGGAGAATAAATGGCAGAAGTCCACATGAGAGAAGGCCAAGATATATTACAAGATGCGCACGAGATAATATGCCAAGGCACCAAACCCACACATGGTTATACAAAAATAGGATCCTGGAATCCTCCAAACCTATAGGCAATCTGCATGAAGTACATTGGAAACTATCTGCCGTGAATAGCAGCTGGCAGACTCTGACCACTTCTGTGAGGATCTCCTGGACCTTTTGCTCAACAAAATAAAACAAAATCTAGGTCGCAGCGATACATAGCTTCTACTATCTTTGTTTGACGATATGCTCACCACACTCTACAGGCTTCCTGCTTCTCGTTCACTCAAATGCAGTCATTTCAGGTAGTTAAAACTGAAGGCAGGATCACGGTCTCCAAACCTCAAGTAACACATGAGTGACAACGGTATCAAATATTGTATGACAATGCTACTTCCAGACATTTTTAAGATCATGAACATCTTATTTCAATTAGGAATAGTTTCATACTTTTTGAACCATGACATTGTATCAACACCTGAACACAGAGCACCTCTGAAATACAGATCCCTCTTGATTACGCTCCATCATAGTAATCTTCAGGACAGTGAAGCCACTGAGCAACTCCAAAAGCGTGCACAGCCCATCAACCTACTACATGAACAAAAATAAGCACTTGGACCCACAAGAGTCACAAAGTTAGTCCTTATTCATAATCATGGGGCTTTTCTTAACCCCCCTCGATTGATAACCAGGCAGTTGTCCTAATCCTCTTCAATCTCTCACCTGCCATGACACAGTGGCCACCAAAGTCTCCTGGCCCTCCTACATGATTTATTGGGTGTCTTCTAGGCACCTCTAGAATGAGTCACTGACTGGACAGAAGACATGCAAATATGAGGATCAAAGTCCATTATCAAGAGGGTAACACGTGGAGTCTCCCAGTGTTCATCGGTCTTCGTGGCACTGGTTAAGGCTTGTGTTTGACCTAAGACAAACTTACAGTTAACCACATGTTTTTCTACCAGTGTACTGATGGTGCACAAATGCATATGTTAATAGTGAAGATAAGTAAATATTGAACTAACGCTTTTTCATGTCTTGAACACTTCTACTCTTGAATGAGAAAGAGTTTCTGATGTTTTAACATGCCCAAGAAAGATCGTGTAACTGGTGGAAAGCAAAAAAACTCAATTCCTATCCCATGGCTAAATGTTGTTGTGGAACCACCATCCCCATGACAAGTGTAAATAACCTGACAATTATTTTTGATAAAAAATATGAAGTTGATGCAGTGTTGCAGAATACTGACTACTAAAATCAGTGAGAACGAATCAGAGCCCTTGTGATACCTCACGTGGACTATTGACCCATCATTTATGGAGGGCTACTTGCGTAACAACTTTGAAATGTACAAAGGGGAACCAACATAGCAGCCAAACGCTTCTTCATTATAAGGAAACAAGATCAGCTAGCACCTACCCCAAAACGCAGGGTGATGGGTCCTGATAAACATTTTTGGTTTTGGATTTCTAGGTTGTTTGTTTCCTCCACACAGCATTCTGTGAAAGATATCCCTAAAACCTCTGTTCGCTGGCTCTTCAGTGTCACCCCAATAAACCTAAGATTCTGCCATTCAGCTCTGATTTTCCAACACAGAGTCAGATGTAAGATTGATAAAGGAAGAACAGTGAAAGCCTCAGGTGCTCAACTCTAAACTAATTGCCATCAATTATGCAGGGAACGTTCAGCAATTCCTGAAGAGGTCAAAGCACTACTTTTCAGAAATACTGCACACCACTGAAACTTAGTCTATGGCACCAATACCTCCATAAATGTTACCCAAATATAGCCCTCCACTACGTGTTTGGAACATGAATATCTCTGAATTTAGAAAATGACCAAATACAAGGCAGCAGTGTTAAGTAATCTTGTCAGAGAGATAGCCAAAAACATGTTCATAAAGAATTGTGTTCTGCAGAGGATACCAGTGACATATCTAGTACAGTAAAATGCAATAAATGGGAACAGGCAAATGACACCTCATAACAGAAGAACATTTTGGTAGTGGGAAGCAACTACTGACAATGCCAAATGATCCAAACTTACTATCTACAACAATCGTAGCCTTACTGTGATAAGATACTTCATAATTACCACAATTGTAGCCTTACTGCCATCCAATACTTAGTATCTACCACAATCATAGCGTTACTGGAATGCAATTATTAGTATCTACCATAATCATACCCTTACCATTGCCCAATACATAGTATCTAACACAACCGTAGCCTTGCAGTGATCCAATACTTATTATCTACCACAGTCGCAGCCTTACTGTGAACCAAAATCTATTAGCAACCTGGAGCAGCGGAGCAACCAATCCTCCACCCTCCCTTCCCTTTTCATTACATTTCCCCCTGCCCTCTCCACACTTACCTGATTGTGGCGGCGGCAGATGCCGCCGCTGCTGCTGCAGATGCCGTCGCTGCTGCTGCTTCAGCTCCTGTTCTGATGTGGCTGCCCTGGAAATGGAAGGGTGGCTCCGTACATAGCCCTACCTTCCTTATCCATGGTGGCCATGTTGGGCGAGTATTTTCTTTCAATGAAGGGTATGCCACGAGGCGGCCCATTAATTGTAGGAAAAAACGTTTTTCCTTTTAGCACCCACTAGGCAATGGGTGCTAATAACATTAACCACCCGTTCCAAGGGCAGGAATTGTTGGTAACCTCCCGAGGGCCCTCTTCAAATGCCTTCCCTATGCTCGGGCCTTCAAATCCGACCCTGGGCCTTTACCACCCGTTCCAGCTCTTGGAACAAGTGGTTAACGCTTAAGTATCTATCACAGTTGTACCCTTTACATTGTCCAATACTTAGTATCCAGCACAATTATAGGCTTACTGTGATCCAATACTTAGGGCCTCATTATAAGTATGGCGTTGTGGTAGGAAACAGTGGTAAAATGACAGTAACTCTGTTGCTGCTTCATTACCGCACTGCCATACTACAACTTTTCTGGTGAGGTGGCAGATTCTTTCCAGCTAAAAACTGGAGGAGAATCCACCACCTTAACGCCCAAAAACTGGTATAATAGTCAGAATTACTGGTGCTGGTAATTCCGCCGAAATCCCTCTGGAGTATTATGGACTGCAATAAATGGGGATTTACACCGTCTACCACCACTTGTAATCCAGTGGTAATTCTGCGGGACCAAGTGTCGGTAACAGTACATTTGTTCAGAAGTATTTTGGCGGATTTACTGCCGAACTACCACCAAACCTGTAATGAGGCCCTTAGTGTCTATAACAATCATAGCCTTACTGCTATCTAATACCTAGTATCTACCAAAATTGTATATTGTTGTGATGCAATACTTAGCATTTACCACAATCCTACCCTTAACATTGTCAAATACTTAGTTCTACCACAATCATAGCCTTACTGTGAACCAATACTTAGTATCTACCACAATTGTAGCCTCACTGTGATACAATACTTAGTATGCACCACAATCTATTTATTTATAAACAATTCTTATAACATCGATCCACATGCCCATGGGCCTCAGGGCGCGCACACATAAACAAACATGCAAGAGCACAGAAAAAATTAAACAAATGCACGAAGGAAGAACCAGGGGCGAAACTCAGAGTCCAAAATGGGGGATTCAAACATATGTAAAAAGCCTAATGAGGTGGCAGGGGGGTCATTCCATGTTTGCCGCTATCCCGCTGGTAACTCTAGCGGGATACTGGCCAACTGACGTACATAATGGCACCTGATATCCCGGATATTACAGGTGCAGGCAACAGCGATCATTCCCCATTCCATTGAGTCCAATAGGACTCCATGAGGGGACTTGATGGCATTGCCGGTGCTGGTAATACTAGCTCTTTTTTGCTGGTGGGAGCCTGATTTACCTCCAACTCTTAGCTGGCGGTAAATCAGTCAACCCGCACCAGCAAACTTGTAGTTTGGCGGTGCGTTAAAAGTGAAGGGAACAGAATTACTGCCACTTTTACTGCCACTATTCCTGCACCGCCAAACCTATCTTGAAGCCTTATGTTTTATTGTGGTCCAATACTTAGTATCTACCACAATCCCTTACTAGTAGCCTTACTGACTGCATGAGTCATTTGCACAGGGGCATGATCCATGCTAGTAAATTACAGCCCCTGCATCCTCGTTCCCTATATTCATGTGATGGATTGGAGAACTAAGAGAGACTGACTGCCAGTGCTAGAAATAAAACCATTCTTGGTGCAGTTTTATTTCTCACTCTACAGGAGAGGATCATCAGTAGGCTTAGACGCTCTTACCATCTTTAAGCGGCCTGTCACTCCCTTTGATGAAACCCCTGCTGTCATTTATCCTACAACAGTGGTAACATCTACTCAAGGACAGTATGTACTGCCAGTCCTGGTTAAGATGGTTCACCTCATATACTATAATCTCTGTCTGCCAAAAAAATACCTCTTTGGCAGAAGAAAGCGCTGATCTGTCTTCACAAAATAGTGTGCAGCTTTTGTCTGAGACACATGACAAAAGTGAATGTTAAAGAAGTATATTTGTTTGGGTTTTTGTAATATGTGGCATGCACCTAGAGTCCACTTTGAGTCCCAAGAGAGAACATATGGATTGAACTGAGCAGCTGAAAGGGATTAAGGGAAAAAGCCACCTGGTATTATTCACACCATTTGGTGCAATTGTTTTACAGACTGCCAAGTATGCAGGATATTAAGGGTGAACCAGACAATTGTCTCAGCCGCGTCTGAAGGGCCTCATGAAACAGTAATGGCTTTATTGCTTATCAGAGTTTAAGGTCATCCAGTTCCAGGTTTTAGTTCCTGGGTGAGAATGGTCCAAAGAGCAGATCCTTTGTCTTCAAGCCTTTTGTCGTCTGGTCCTTTTTCGGTGGTAGGGTGGTTAGGAGAGTCTTTGTGCGCAGGCAGGGTGGTTAGGAGAGTCTATTTGCGCAGGCAGGGTGGTTAGGAGAGTCTATAGAATGAATGTTCCTCGTCAACGCAAACATAATTCAGCTCTACATTCTCAATTAGTGAGCAAAATGGTCAGGGTTAGACTTTGGACCCATTTTGAGCACTAGGGGTGGCCTCAGGATTTTGACTTTCATCAGTGAATCTGTGAATTCTGTTTCCTTTCAACCTTGAAACAAGATTGGCACATTTGCCAGCAGTCTTTTTGAGTTCTTTGAATGGTCGCTACAGAAATTGCTGAGAATTGGATGTATAGCAGAAAGTTGGACTTGACAGATGTTCTGTTGTGCTGCCTTTTAATTGTGGCAATCATGTTACATCTTGTTTTATGCTGTTGTGACACACCAATGTAAATCACTCGTAGAAGTACGTATGTCTTTAGTAGGTTTGGGCATGTGCAGCATGTAGGTGGTGGCACTGCACAATCAGTGTCAGAATTGCACACGCCCTAGGCATACATAAAATAGTCTTTTTAGTAGTGCGAGGTTCTTTGGGTGGTTGTGTCCGTGCATGCAGTGATGCTAATAAGCCATTGTGTTGGTGTAGGAGTAGTGGGCCCTTTTTACTGTATCAGTGGATGCAGAGGGCCTGATTGGTGCGTGGGGTGGGCAGTGTACGTGGAGGATGGTCAGGAGAGACAGGTTAGGGCCTAGGTATTGTGTGCGGTAGTAAACTAATTTGCACAACGATGTTGCTTTAAGATATCCTTTTGAAGGGCACATGGAATGCTCTGAAAATAGAACTGTGGCTTGCATGGAGTGCAAACATGGTGGCAGGCGACTCATGTTTTTGCGCCTGAGATGTTGCTTAATGGCCTCTTTCTTCTTTTATCTTTCAGTGTGGCTTTCAGAGCAGGCCATTAAAGGCAAGCACTTGAAAGCTGTGTGTGTACCAAGCAGTTAGTGCATTTGCTAAAAAGGTCATACCAACCAGCCGCACTTTTGAAGTCTGCCGGTGCCAAGTCCCCTCCATGGGCCTAAATCATGGAACTTTTGGTGCAAAGCGACTTTACACTGCCAACACCTACCTTGATTCACAGAGTGGTGCAAAGTGTATTTTTGCAGAGCAAAGTCACTTTTCACTGCGAACGTACGCTATGGACCGCACCAAATGGGCTGTTTTGTTGTTTGGAACTGCATGGGATACGGGTGCAGACTAGGGACCCATTTCATGCATTTATCCTGCAAGAGCTTCGTGCTGAGAATGACACTGCGTGATCCTGCATGCAGACTAATAAATGCGCGCTCTGCGTATTCATGGTATTGTTTGCACAAAGTAACCCTATACGCAAGTCGCAGCCAGAACGCCCCCACGGAAAGCAAAATCAGCCAGAAACAGCTACCTCTGCATGCAACCCTGAGCGCAAATACATGCACCCCTTAAATAGTGCGTGGGGTCCCCGCAAGCAGGCCTCTTGGTGACCCTGCGCAGGGTCACTCGTAACTGTTACCGGTACACCGACAACATGCGTACCATTTATCGCAACTTGGGTAAAACTCTGATTATCTGTGTGCGAACCCCCATAAACTTTCCCTGCACCCCGCTACACTCTGTACACGCACCCCTAAGTTTATTCAGAACCACGGCTGCATACTCACACCCTTAAATCCGAAACCCGATAATACCTCTGCATGGTGAATCCTATACTCAACTCTCTGTATGCCTGACTTTGGGTGGTGGATAGTATGAGGGCTTTGTGTGGCCATTCCCCGCAAGAGGTTGTGCAGTAGGATCCATGAATACGTATTGTTCCGCGCAATGGTGGGCGTGCTATGTACTGCCTGAGGCCCGTCCCTCGTAACGCCCCATTTTCCCATGTTCTTCCTCATTTTACGCTTTCCGCCTCCTAGAAGGCTCTCTACGCAAGTCATGCCCACGCTGTGCGTGATGTCTCGCGCAAGACCCTCAGCCTCTTGCAGTGATGTGCTGCGCCTGCGCGAAGTCCACGCGAAGCACAAAAAAGTCCTGCGCAGATAATTCCATGAATCAAGCCCTAGGCGTTTGCATGTGTATGTTAGGGAAGGTCTGAGTTAGATATGATGCACTTGCTGCCGGCTTACCTGGGATGCATCTAGCAGGGTTTCAAGCACTTTCAATGTCCTAACAGATCCTTACAGGAATTATCCTTTACTTCATCTACTCTTCGCTTTGGGCACCCAGGTGAGAGAAACCCTGTGATCTAAGAGTTAAGAAGGCACAGAAAGGTGCAGGGCTATGAAAGAGATGGCCAAAGGGTCACCGTAATATCAGCAGTGATTATCTGATGGATGGGGCAGTGGTCATATGGCCTTGCACCACTTGAACTAGCCGACCAACTGCTGGTACCAAATCCCATAACATTAATGATGGGTGAGCAGGCTTTCTCCCTTCAGGTGAGCAACAAGGAGATCACACAAATCTGTCCAGTCCCTCCTTGTTCTTCATTCAGCTGCCTGTTTAACAAATTCCCAATTTCTCTCCACAGAAACACACAGTAGCCCATCCTGGCCAATTGGTATGTTTCATCCTCTCCAAATTCTCAACACTTGCTGCAATTAGTATTTTTCACTTAAACACATCTCCTCTTTCTCTCCCCCTCTCTATCATCCTTTTGTAATGTTATCCCCCCTTTCCTCTAACTCTTTCCCTTGTGGCTAGTCTTGCTCTTACTGTGTCAGGGCCCATAAACCCGTTTCCATTTAAAACCTTCTAGTTAATCCTGGAATTATAATTATATTGGTACTTCTGTGTTAATTACTGTTGATCTCTGTTCTCTACAGGGCCAGATTCTGTTCATTTCAAATAAATTAGTTTTGTGTACAGACCTCTTTTACCAAAATTGAATGTCAGCGTTATACAATATTTAAGCTACATAGACCCAGCCCAAGGGACATACAAGACGTTTTGGGTAAAAAAAAAACGAGTTAAAGGCCCTGCAACATCAAGGCCTTTTAACAAAGTGTACGGCGTATCCTGTTGTTTTACCACCAGGAATTACTTCGAAGTAATTTACTTCTAAGTAATTCCTTCGAAAAATATTATCAAATTAAATAAGGGGTGGGGATAAGAGGTTAAAAGCAGTGGGGAGGGGCTTGGGATGGTGTGCTAGTATAGGATAAGGCAGGGCTTGGGGGAAACCCTCCCCCCAATTTCTTTCTTCTTAAATTCATTGAATTTTATTCGAAAGAATTACTTAGAAGCAATCTTCTTCGAAGTAATTCCTATCAGCAAAACGACATGGAAACGGTTTACGGGTGACTAACTCCTGCTGCAACTTGAGGACGCAGTCTATAAAGCTATTATGACCCTTGTGTGGGGTGGCGGTGTAAGGTTTAAAAACAGACGTCAATCCACCAAGGATATTTGCAGGGAACCAGCTGTTCCCAGCAGACTGGGCATGTAGAAATGTGCTGAGTGAGAAGGGAGGGGCAGGGCTTCCTAAGTCAGGCTGGGCCAGGGTGGCAATGATATAGAGTAGTGCTCGGTGGGGGCGTGTCAGAGCAAGGCCGTGCAGCCAGGCTAGATGAAGGGCAGTGTCCGGAACATATCACTCAGCTTTTCATACAGGTTATGTATACCAGGAGTGGCCCAGTTTTGAAGGTAAGGAGTTGGTTGGGGGCGGGAGATTCAGACTGCACCTGACAGATGCGTCCCGGACGAGGAGGCGAGCGATAACTCTCCCAGCATGCCATGCTGCGATCTCTGCCCACTCCACACAGAAGGGAAGCACACAGCTCCTCCTCATTGGCAATTTCCAGTACCATTATGGAATTTCCGAGCCATACCGGCTCGTATGGCCAAAAATGTACCAATGGGAGAGTGCCACATGATTGCCCTGGGTCATAATATGTGCAAAAGCTTTTATTTTGCACCAGTCAACTCAATCATAGTCTTAGGGCACTGGTCCCTTGTCCAAGAAATGCATATAAAATAAATACTTTATTTCACTGAAGGACAAAGGCTTTATTCTATACATTATTTAAAGTACAGAATTTCACAGAACAAACCAATCAGCATTCCTTCGGTTTGAGTGAGGTATATATTGCACAAAACTTTATAGACAATCCTTATAGACAGGTTGTCTATAACAAATATGCAATAGAAGTTTTAAAGGGTCTGTCCCACGTGAAAGGTTTTCATTTTATGGCACCTTCGACCGTTCAAAATCTTCAAATACCATCCACTGGCTTTGAACGAACTACTTGTCCAATCCCTAAATCCACAGCACTTTTGCCATAAATCTCTGCACCGCGTCTGGTGTTTTTATCAGCAGGCTGATGTCTGTGCTCTTGGCGGCAGACTCTAGGTACATGGGACTAGAGTAGAGGCTGTCATTCACTTGATGTTCACCTATTGCTAAACGAGTGTTACATCATTTTCCCGCCTTTTCAATGTTGCCTGCAAAAAATGCCTTCTGAGACATTACCATTATTTTTGGGTATCGACACACCCTTGCACCCCTCTTAACCTTACCTCCCGCAAACATCTAGACCACAGTCCATAGCGCCAACTGTAAAAGGGGATGAACCACCAACAACTAAGGGACCAAAAAGCTGAGGGTCATCGCCTCAGAAAAAACTGCAAGAGGCCCGAAGGAATAACTGGACACATTTTGCATCAGGAAGTGCTGAATTCTGCACTGAACGAGAGAGAGCTGTATATCGAGGCCTCTGTAGACCAGTGTAACTGTAAACAATCCATACCTCTAGATGGGAACCAAGGCCCAAAGTCATTTTCCCAGTTTTCCATAAAGCATTTTTTCGACTAAAACCGGAAATCGCTCGAACTGGGTTGAGTCTTCAAATCAACTAATAGGCCTAAAATCCGGGGGTGGGGGGGAATCGAATTTCCTGAGCTCCCGTAAAACTGGCAGTTCGATTGGGCTTAACTTTGCACACAAGGCTTCTCTTTCTGTCGCCGCCCCCTCGTCCCCCGCCTGCTTGACAGAAAGCAGTACACATCCCCTCCCTCAGAGGTGCACTGTGCAGAGTGTGCCTACTGAACTTCCTCGCATCTTACGCTACAAACGGCCCCTTCATGAAGCGGCATCGTGTGCACTGATTGGGGGCTGCACGCGGGTAGCAATATATTGCTGCCATGGACCTGACCACCCCCAAAAGCAGGAACCATGCAGAGCAATATCGTGCAAGGTGGCATTCTAAATTCATAAGCAGGCGGCCAGGCCTCTTTGATAGCCAAGGGACTCAGACTCTAGCGTTGCCCAGGTGCTCAGCCATGAGAGCGCTGGCACGCCTGGTATGTACTGGAATCAGTCGGCCTCACGCTGAGAAACTGGACAATCCTATTCAGAAGCTTGAGACGAGAACCAATGTGTTACTAAGGCGCCCGTTGGGAGTAACAGACCCACGTAGCGCGTTCCCTTGCATACAGAACAATCAGAGGTTGGATTAGGGCATTGCTGGGATGCTTGTGTTCTGTACTGCATCAGCAAAGAGGGGCCTGGTAATACCCCAGCGTGCTTACATATGCATTACATCGCATGTGTTGCTAAGGTCAACTCTCAGCGTTACACCATCAGTTCCATAACAGTTGCACAAACAGACATGAAAAGAAACTCCTGGGGAAGAATTATTACCACAAGTGTGCATGTTCAGGAAATGCTAAGGCACGGTGTAAGTACAACTTGCAATATTAGTGTCTTCGTTTAAAGGGCCCTTTATGTGGATTTAGTGATGCATGTGCTCTACTGGTGAACCTCATGCTTCCGGTAGCATCAGGATGAAGGAACATGGAACAGGGTTATGCTCAAGCCTGTATAAATCACAGCTGTGCTTAAATGATCCAGCCTCAAAGGGGTCAGGCTATACTGCGCTGAGGATTCCTAATCAGGATGGAGCTGTCTGTTTTGAACTGAAAAAGGCAAGTAGCACTTTTCTATAAGACTAAGACAATGGGCCTCATCACGAGTTGGAAGGTAGCCCTTAAATGCGGCGGTAGGGGTAATAACGCTGCATTTAAGGGCTGGCCTGATCACAAGTTAGGTGCTAAATGGGCTGTGTCACCTACAGCTTTTTTCTAGAGATGAAAATCCCATTAAGCGCCCTGTGTTCGATACAATTACCGCTGGCTGTATTGTCGTACAGTATTTGCACTGAAAATGCCCCATTGGGTTCAATGGGGAATGGGGATTTACCGTTAATGCCCAACCCGTGATCTGGCGCTAATAACGCCGGACCGGCTGGCACTAACGCTATTACAGTTGGGCGGTATTACACCCGGGATACCGCCCAGCTCATGATGAGGCCCAATGTTCTGGAGGGAAAAGACTTGAAATTGAGGTAATTTGCATACCCACAATGCCTTCCTCATGTGGCTCTGAACTGGAGGTGAACACCAAGAGACGGCTACTAGGTGGCATTGTCTGTGGCATGTATGACTTGTCTGAAATGGCTTAGTTTAATATATATATATATATATATATATATATATATATATATATATCATATATACAATTATTTGAGAATGCTTGTGCATTGGCTATTGGGCATGCACACATTTATCTCGAACTCAAACTTTTGGTCTTCTAAAAATCCTTCAGAAACAAGCCAACTCAATGACTCCAATGAAGTAAGACATGCCACAGCAATTTAACTTTCACATCCAAATTCTTAGCTTGTCAGAATGAATATACACATGGTTGCAAGCATTTTAATGTTAGAGTGAGTGTTGTGAAAAATGATAATTGAGCTCCAGTTTGCATTATGTACTTAGTGATTCAAACATGTAACCTTTTTAGGAAAATCATATTTAAAAATATATAAACATTAATGGTCATTCTTATGTTCCTAAAATGCTTTTTTTATTTTATGCAAATCAGATTGGAACCATCATTGATGCTATTTGCCTCCCTCAACACCCTCCCCTCTCTCATAGGGTAATTTGGAAAGATTTCAATAGAAATGTACCAGACTGCCAATCTGGGAATGATAACCTTGCATCTGAAATTAATGTATATGGTTTTCCAGATATAGTTGATGTGTTCTTATTAGAACTACAATATGTACTAAAAGTGATCATTAGAAATAAACATTGCATCATTGCAAACAGTGCCACTTTTCAATGTTATTTCAATTAAACAATGTACCTTTTTAATAGCGTCTTTCGCACACAAAAAAGAATCCCTTTGTCCTCTTCAAGATATATGTGTCTTTTCTCTGGATGCAATGCTGTCAGCAATGGCTCGGGTAACTCTAGCAAATGCACACGAGACGGTGAGACTGGCAGAGAGTGAGGCATAGAGAGAGAGAGCAGAGAGAAAGAAAGAAAGAGAGAACGAGAGACGGGGAGAGGGAGAGATATTGTTAGGTTGGCATACTCTAGAACTCTTTATTTTGAAAGATTATCTCAAATATACAATACGATGTGAATCACTCTTTAATGTTATCAGCCATAATGCCTAATCATTCTAAAGCATTTAGTTGAAAAAACACCCATTGACAAGCAAGGCCGCACACTCTGTCTACTACAATGTATGAACTATTCATGGCCATCTCAATCACGCTGCGATTCAGACAGTGCACATCACTTGGAGTTACAGACGTGTATGTCCTGTTCTTGAGTGGTTGTCATGTTGCCTTGATGCTCTTTGCTATCATCATTAAGATGTTTCTGTTCTCTTAATATCTATGCACATTTTTCAGGATGCCTGTTTGGTGCACACCACTTGCATAACTAACGGTCACACTCCTTGCAGTGATTGTATAGCTCCCAGCAGTGTTCGTCTGTGGTGACCCACTGCATTGAACAGGGAGAAAACAGGAGTAGGGTGTCCCTTAGCACATGCTTACTCAATTAATTCAAGAGTCCGAGTGCATTAGCCTACATGTGTTTACACAATTGCATAAGGGCGACAATGTATAGTCCACTTTTACCTTGAATTGACCTATACACAATACAATGCATATGCAGTCTCAGACTACATCTCCAGGTGTGTCCAGTGTGGGTGAACTTCTTTTGTCATCCCTTTGGCTATTATCTGAATGTCATAAATTGCTCTTCCATCTAGCAGATGTTTTCAAAAGCTCTTCATCTTACGTGACCGGCGCGTAATATTCCATCTGTTCTGATGGTGTTTGTCATATTCGGCGAAGTTGGCAATGTCTGTGCTTTCATTCCAAAAATTAAAAACATGTTTTGTTTTTGTATCAAATTAAGAAGAATTGCAAAAACATGGATTGAGAACTCTGTTTCTGAGCCTATTGTCTTGCCTTCTAGATGTTGTAAGTGTGCTTACTGGATAGATAGCCAGCCCGCTAAGTGCTAATCCTGGCAGAATGCACACACGCATCTTAAAGGGATCTCTTAGAATTTCCCATGTCTGGATTTCGGGCCCCGATGGCGTTCCAACCACAAAGCGCATTGAGGCCATACAAATGGGGAAATGGCACTATAAACATGACAAACTACGATACAACACAATGCTTTGGACCAGAGATTCATGACAAGTCCGTCTATGTTGAGAACAAAGCTCCAATTAAAGTATTAGTTCCCTCAAACCTAAAAAAGTCTGTATTTTTAGGATGCATATGGTTACCTTAAAAGTCGTGCAATAATATGAACTGACATCTACACTTCATTTGTTGTGATCAACAACACCCACTTAGAATAGGTGCATTTGTAGGAGCCGGGGAACATTTCACAGAGGCAGAATTTCTACCTATTACTGCCCAAAGCTCACACATTATTCACTTATCCCCAAAATGTGCTGTCATTACCTGTCAGTGTTAGCTGACTGATTATTCATCCATCTACAGTCTCAGACATGTTTCTCATCTAGGGTGGCAGGAATTGGTATAGATGGACAGGGTAGCAAGGTGGAATAACATAGGTAGAGTGGGGGCCGCTATAAAGGGAAGGAGTAACAACATTTTGTGAAACTTACATTTTCTGAGAAATCAATGGCTGGGATGCCTATGGGGATGAAAGACATACATCCTGTTCATCGTGTGGCCACCCCCCACTCATATCCTCAGAGTTATGTTAAAGGATATTTATACTGTGCACTGTCACCACCGGAGTGGTCCCCCGGCACTCTGGCGGATCTGAAAAGCAAGAGGGTAGGGTAAGTTGGTAGGACTGAGTGGGGGAAATGCAAGAGGAGTTTGATGCGCTGTTCCCACCTTCAGTTTGGTTTACACCGTTCGCTGAGCGAAGGTGTGCTTTTTCATTCGGTAGCTGTCAAGGCTATTTGTGGTTTGTTTCATTGTTGCGGTGTAGTGAAGTGTGTGTGGTTTGTTGTGCAATATAGTTATGGCTGTGTTATGTTTAGATTTGAGAGGTGTAAGCAGGGGTGGACTGGGAACCAAAAGAGGCCCTGGAAAATATGTTCAGAGTGGCCCCATATTAAACATTTTCAGCAAGACCAACCCTTTTCCCATGGGAAGATTTGGAAATACCCCATGAAAGAGGCCCAGGGTGCAGAGGCCCACTGGGAAATCTCCAGAGTGGGGTAGGAACTCTTCCCTGTGCTCTGGAGCTACCTGGGTTCCATAGTTTATCTCTTCAGTCGCCACTCTTTCCCCTTCAACACTTGTATCCTCTGTCTGTGGTTCAACCTAGGACACTCCCATCTCTCCCGTTAGCCTCTGGTAAGATCCTCCATGGGAATCCGGGTTTCTCTCCCACTCAGACGTTTCTCCACCTCCCTCCACTGGTCGTGGTATGATCTAGTGCTCTGTATTGTGATATGTCTATTCATTCCGTGGGGTGTGGGTGTTGCTCATTCATTTTCGTCTGGTTCGGGGTTGAAGAGCCAGGTTTTTAGGACTTTTCTGAATTTTAGATGGTACTTCATGTTTCGTATTTCTCTCAGAAAGTAGTTACATATTTTTGCAGTTAGGCAAAAGAATGCTGATCCACCACATTTTTTCCTTGTGTACGGTTTAGGTTCCAGGCGGATGTTGTTGCTGGATCTAAGTGTTTTGGTCGGCTGCTAAATGGTGATTGGTGATTTTCTTTTGTAGGAATTCTCGTGGATTGCTCTGTGCGTTATGCACATTGTTTTTTAATGCAATTTGTCTTTTTTACTGGCAGCCAATGTAGCATCTTTAGCGCAGGAGTGATATGGTCTCTTAGTGAAAATTTGAGGAGGAGTCTAGACACTGCGTTCTGTATACGTTGCAGTTTCTTCAGAAGATAATCCAGCAAGTACCTGGGGACCACTCTGATGGTGACAGTGGGCAGTACAAATACCTTTAACATTAACATTCCGAGGTATAGGCTGTTGGCGTAGTCTATCCTGGACATGATGAGGGAGATGTTTTGTGTGTAAAGGAGAGGAATGGTATGATCTTTTTGTTTGTGTGTAGGTAGAAGAAGCATTTCTTGATTATTGCGTTTACTTGCGGTTCTAGGTTTCGCTCGTTGTCCATTAGGATTCCAAGGCTTTTTGCTATTTCTGATGGCGTGGGGGCTGTTCCTAGTTCTGTTGGCCATGGGATGTATTGATTGCTTTTCTGGTTTTCGGATATGATCATGATTTCTGTCTTGCCTGGGTTGAGTTTGAGGCTGTTTGCGTTCATCCAATCGTAGAATTCTTTCAGACAGTCTACTAGCGTTGTGTTCTCCTCTTGTACATTTTTGATTTTGTAGATGATTTGGGTGTCATCTGCATAGTTGTAGCAGGTGAGGCCATGCCTTTGGATGAGGTTGATTAGTGGGGTCAAGTAGATGTTGAAAAGGAGTGGGGACAGGGAGGATCCTTACCGTACTCCACAGGTGGTGTCGTGCAGGGTGGATTTGAATGGTTTTATCCATACTGTTTGTTCTTTCATTTGGGATAATTTGATCCAGAGCAGCTCCGTGTCAGTGATCCCTATTTCTTCCAGTCTCTTGATTAGGATGTTGTGGCTCACTGTGTGGAATGCTGTGGAGAGGTCAAGTAGTATTAGTGCAGAGTTTGTGTTGGAATCTGCATTAGTCTTTAGGTCATCCCAGATAGAGAGAAGTGCTGTCTCTGTCCCTCTCATAGGTCTGAACCCAACTTGTGCCAGGTTGGTCTATTTCTATGTGTTCCATTGTTTGCTCATAGACATAGGTTTCTAGCAGTTTAGACGGATAGAGAACGTTTGATATTGGTCTGTAGTTAGAGAGTGCTTCCACATCGTCCATAGTATCCTTGAGGAGTGGTTTGATGTATTTGTATTTGTTTATTATTTGTATCACGCACCAAACCCTGAGGTTACTGGGCGCTTGAAAAACGTAGAGGTTACATACAATCAAAGAGGAGCCAACAAATGGGACCCTGGTTACAGATGGGTCAGATAAAAGAGATAATATAGATAATATAGATAATGTATAACAGTATTGCTAGACAAGGAGCTGAACAGTAGCAAAGATAGACAGTGGTCAGAGACATATTGAAGGCCTCTTAGTGAGGAGACATGCTAAGCAGCCAATATTTTATGCTGGCTTTGTAGGCGAGGAAGTATGGTTCCTGTCTAAGAGGGATGGGGATAATGTTCCATCGTTTGGCAGCTTGGACTAGGAAGCTTGCTCCTCCGGCTGTCTTTAGATAAAATCTTGGTACCACCAGGTTGTGGGAGTGAGTTGATCTGGTGGTACGTGTGGGTTGGTGTTTACCCATTTTGTCAGCCAGATATTACGGGGCTGAGGTTGTGAGGCATTTATGCGTGATGGCCAGTGTGCGTAGTGTGATTCTTTCATGGACGGGTAGCCATTTGGCATTATGTCTGTAAGTCGATATATGGCAGGATCTGGGAAGACTAAGTGCTGCTCTCAGAGAGTTATTCTGAAGTACCTGGAGTCTATTTAGATTGTGTTCGGAAGAACTGCGGAATAGTGTTGCAGTAGTCAAGTTAAGATAAAGCAAGTGCTCTGGCTAACGTTGGGCAACTGCTTGTAGATAAGTAGGATTTACAACTGTAAATCAGCTTATTAGTGTAGGCAATGGCAGACGCTACACTATTGACCTGTTTTTTAAGAGAGATGGTTGAGTTAAGGTAGACCACCAGTGTTATTAACTCTTTAGAGACGTTGATTATATTGATTATATTGCCGTCAATGGCGAAGGATGAGTATCTAATGTTGAGTTTATTCAAGCAGGCCTTTGTACCCACGATCATTATCTCGGTCTTGTCGTCATTGAGGCAAAGATTGTTGGTGGCTATATAAATGCAAAATAACATAACATAACATAACATATAGGCTTGGATTTCGAGGTAAATATTGTTTAGTAGTTTTGATTCATGGTCGTAGCAGCCGGTGATGGGGATGAGGAGTTGAGTGTCATCTGCATAGTTAGTGTAGACGACACCCAAGTTGTCCAGGTGGTTGAAGAGTAGCTTCATAAATATATTGTATAATGTGGGTGGCACACAAGATCCCTGAGGGACCCCACAGAGTATCGTGTGGGGTCTGTAGAGGGGGCGAAGACTCTGGTAGTCCGATTTGATAAGAAGGATTTAACCCAGTCGGATGCATTAGTGGAGAATGCTGCCGCTGTGTTAAGGTGTTTGGTAAGAATTTGGTGGTCGAAGAGGTCGAAGGTCGTGGATAGGTCAAGGACTAAGAGGATTGCTAACTTGCCTTTGTCCTTCGCCTCGTCCATTTGAATCTTTAGATCAAGGAGGGCTGTCTCAGTTCCAATACTGTTTGTGTCTTGCAATACATCTCATTAAGTCACAGGCAGCCTTTATTTAATTGTGCCTGGCCAGAAATTGCCTTTTTATAGTGTTTGTGAATCAGGCACTTTGCAGCCATTAAAATGCTTCATGAATCAAGGGCATGGATCATACTTTTTGGAAAACCCTTTGCACCTACTAAAATCTGAAATGTAATTTTGTTTTTGTTTATGACTGCAAAGGAATACATCTTTACCAGTACTGCTCAACATAGTGCTGCTCACCACTAAAACTCTGGACATCCTGAGCACCCTTGCTACCCTCCCCCAACCCCTTCCTCCCATGCCTCCTATGGCCTATCCTCCTCATTCTTGCTCTCTCTCCGGCTTCTCCCCTGTCACACCTGAAGAAGTCACCAGAGTTGCCCACTCCATGAAGGTCTCTTCCAAAACAGGTTTCCCCTTGCTCCTCCAGAACCATCAGGGACAACATTGGCTCTCCTGCCCCTATACTCTCTGATCTTTGCAACCAATCTTTTGCCACTGGATCTTTCCCATCATCCCCCAAGCACTATCTTGTGCGCCCGCTCCTTAAAAAAATCTTTAGCAGACCCTACCTGTCTGCCAACTGCCGCCCTATTCTATCACCCCATTCCTTGGGAAACTCCTGGAGAAGCTGGCCTTTTCACAACTTACCTCACACACTGAACTTGTCAGTGGTCTCCACAACCATCAATCTGGATTCCGAGCATCCGGAGGCACAAACTGCTCTTTTGAACACCTGTGAAGAACTGCTCACTTCTCTGGACTCAAACTCTCCAGCTGTCCTCATCCTACTCGATCTCTCCTCTGCCTTCAATGTGGTTAACCATTCCGTCCTCATAAAACGGCTCCATGATACCCTTGGTATCTCGAACTGGGTACTGGATGGGCTTACCTCCTATCAAACAAAAAAGAATCACAGACTTCCTTACACGATTAGTACCCTGATATATCACAGACCCCTTGTAAATTAAAAATATAGGTTATGACCTGTCGTACAGATGGGCTCACCTCCTTCCTAACTGAACGTTCATCCCAAGTCATTTTGGGCACCTTCTCCTCATCTACTTCCTTCTCCACTTGTGGTGTCCCCCAGGGCTAAAACCTCTCCCCCTGGCTCTTCAACACTTGCCTTTCTCAGCTAGCACTCCTCATCTCCCCCTTCTGTGCCAACTTCCAGTGCTACGCAGATGACACACAACTCTTTTTCAAACTTCCTGCTGACCCTCTTGCATTTCCATCATCTCTGACTGCCTAAATGCCATCGAGTCCTGGTGTACTTCCAATTATCTCTGCCTCAATGCAAGCAAGACTGAGATCATTCCCATTGAGACCCCTGTTCCCTCTTTTCCCCCCTCACTCTGACCATCCTCCTGGGCTCTCCCGCCGTTCCTTCTTCTGAATCCAGAAACCTTGAAGTCGTCTTCGATTCCTCTCCCTCCTTTCTCCCTCACACTCCGGACATTGCCAAGAAGTCCCACTTTCAACTCTTCCTTCTCAAAGGAATTCTCCCTTTTCTCACTTTCCACCAGATGCTCAATTTTACCCGAGTCCTGGTTCTCTCTAGGCTTGACTACTACAATAGCCTTGTCCTGAATCTACCATCTTCCACTTTACGACCCCTCCAGCTAATCCAGAATAGGGCAGCAAAATGTATCCTTAGCCTTAAGCCCAGGGACCACATCTCTCCTGCCATAAAGACTCTTCATTGGCTCCCAGCTGTTGCACAGATTAAATTGAAATTCCTCTGCTTCATCCACAAGGCTGTGTGGGGCCTGGGACCACACTATCTGCAACCTTTACTTACTAAAAACTCTCCCACAAGACTTCTGTGGTCCTGTGGCACCAACTCTCTGTGTGTAAAGCATTTTGCTAAACAGGGGGCCGGAGGCCAATTACTTTCTTGAGCTGGCTCCCTTCTATCGAACAGTCTCCCTCTTCGTCTTGAGCAGGACTTCCTCAAATTCCGGAAACTCTTCAGGACTTCACCACCTCCTTCCCTTCGTCCCTCCTCTGCTAATCTTACAGTCACTGTGATTGGTCACCAAGGCCCTTATGTATCCCTCAGGGACCTGGCCTCCCACACACAATCGCCCCATCCTCTGGCTACCTCTCAGCGCTTGCCTTGGCACCCACCAGCCTCAATCCCGTAGGCTTGCACTTTTTACCCAATGTGGCTCCAGGCCGCATAGCACTTACCATACCATGCACTTCATCTGCTGCTCACCCACGGGCACAGACATTCTAGCACTTGCCCCCCCACCCCCCCCCGGTTCCCCATGTCTCGCTGCACTTGCATGTACTTTTATTTTCCACTGTAATCATTGTTTTCAATCCCATGTTCCCTCCCTGTTGTTCTGGGGGATGCTTTGAAACAAAATTGACTTACCGTATAAATGCCTAACAAATGCACAATCAAATAAATAAAAAAATAAATAGTTATCAAAGGCAACATGTTACACTGGAATCTTACACAGTATGGCCTGGCTGCTGGTGAGAATTTCCCCTATGGCTCGTGAGAAGTCTCTCTTTGTGTCAATGTTAGTTTGGGGTCAGCATTCCCATGGGAGGGGACAAACATTCCGTATGCGGTTACAAACATTCCTTGTGAGGCAGAGTAACAAAGTGTCAGTGTGGCCGACCATAAATCCACCCGGGGCTCAATCACTAAACACATCCATTTTGCTTGGTGATCCCGGGTTGGGCTATAGGTGAAAGCTGTACTGTACCTGTTTCTACTAAAACACATGTATCCTTTATTGGGAACCGTTTCCATGGAAGACATCAATGTATTCCTTACAGGAAGGGTGTTTATGGAGCTAAGTGATGTTGGGAACCAATAAACAGGGCTCCCTCTTCAAACAGAGCCTGTTAACAAGCCAATGTTTATTGTAAAAAGGCTGAGCATCTAATGTTTCCTGGAGAGCGAGAGCAATTAATCACTGCCGGTTAATGTGGCAGGTTTTACTAACTGGGGCTGGTTGTTGCTGTTTCGCAGTGTCGTGAAGGGTTTGCACACATTTAAAAATCCCGTGTGTTGCCAACTCAGAAAAACAATTTGCGCTCCTGGAAACCGCAGATAAAGATACAACAAATTCAGTTTGGACTAGTGCGAGGGGTCTTGGCGGTACACGATTGGAGACTTGCGCCTAGCCTGTAGTTTCGATACCAACTGCCATTTGTTTGTGGTGGGTGGAATTCACAGAAACCCCACTTCCGCGTCATATTTAAAGTAGTTGTTGCCTTTACGGAAATTGACAATCTGGTATATGTTTTGATACAGGGCGTCAACAGAGATCAAGTCCTAAAAAAAAAAAAAATTGCGGGGACTCATTAACATACCAGTTGAATGTGGTGTCACCAGAAATTAGCATATCAAGTTGCCCTCTAAAAAAGAAGGGGCACTACGTAAAAAAGTGCAGGGACTCCGTCCACCCGCGTGTACCCTCGGCTTCAGCCTTGGATGTCTGTTGCACACACGAAAATCAATTCTCTATTAGTACATAAATAATACATGCGATTGTTACGCAACTCAATGGTACTCATATTAACCTCAGAAGGATGAAAGCAGATTCAGCACTGCCGGGGCTCAGCCCTTTGACCTGCAGATCTCTGCAGAGCTGTATATTAATGCTCTGCATCACTCGGCTTTCTTACCCTTGGGCCCACAGGCAGGGAGGGCCAGATAGCATGGGAAATGTTGGACTGTGGACGATGTAACATGACTCATGAGTCCGAATTTACAGATCACGGGCCTCCAGTGCAACAGCGTGTAACTTTAATTAAAATAAGATTTTTGATGGCTGACTTTTGCACAATCTCCCTTTATCTTGCTTAGACAGGATCCACCGGGTCATTTCGTCACGCCTTCTAGCTCTCTACGGACCATGCAATGTAAGTTCATGCTTTTGAGACTGAGTAGTAGGACAGTCTTCCGGATCATTCTTCCTCTTTGAAATCTCCTTCCTTTGAGAATGAGATAAGTGACAACTCTCTCCAATGGGCCTTAAAGATACTATGTTATCCACAACTAGTTTGCAGACTGTAGTTCATGGCCTTTTCTTGCGGAAAAGCCATGAATGTAACTATCAAAACTTCAATGTCTGCCATCCGTACACATTGGCCTCCGGCTTCTCCAAGGTAAGGAGTCTCCTGACCCTCACCTCCAAAATGCCCAATTTGATCAAAAAATGGCACTTACAAGCATCATTGCGCACTCGGCGCATGTTTTGTCCCCCTGTGCCCGCCCGCTTCCTGGTTTCCCTTCTGCCCGCCTCCCCAGTCCCGATCGGCCCATTTTTGAAAAAAAAAAACCCAAAAAAAACAGAGGCTGCAGCGAGGCTCAGCACCACCTGCTCTCCGCCATTACCAGTGGCCCCCTGACCAAGGTAAGGAGTCTCCTGACCCTCACCTCCAAAATGCCCAATTTGATAAAAAATATGGCGCTTACAAGCACCATTGCGCACTCGGCGTGTGTTTTGTCCCCCTGTGCACGCCCGCTTCTTGGTTTCCCTTCTGCCTGCCTCCCCAGGCCCGATTGGCCCATTTTTGAAAAAAAAAGCAAAACAGAGGCCGCAGCGAGGCTCGGCTCCAGCTGCTCTCCGCCATTACCAGCGGCCCCCTGACCAAGGTAAGGAGTCTCCTGAACCTCACCTCCAAAATGCCCAATTTGATAAAAAAATATGGCGCTTACAAGCACCATTGCGCACTCAGCGCGTGTTGCCCACCCGCTTCCTGGTTTCCCTTCTGCCCGCCTCCCCAGTCCCGATTGGCCCATTTAAAAAAAAAAATGCAAAACAGAGGCCGCAGCGAGGCTCGGCACCAGCTGATCTCCGCCATTACCAGCGGCCCCCTGACCAAGCTAAGGAGTCTCCTGAACCTCACCTCCAAAATGCCCAATTTGATAAAGAAATATGGCGCTTACAAGCACCATTGCGCACTCGGCGCGTGTTTTGTCCCCCTATGCCCGCCCGCTTCCTGGTTTCCCTTCTGCCTGCCTCCCCAGTCTCGATTGGCCCAATAAAAAAAAAAAATGCAAAACAGAGGCCGCAGCGAGGCTCAGCACCAGCTGCTCTCCGCCATTACCAGCGGCTCCCTGACCAAGCTAAGGAGTCTCCTGACCCTCACCTCCAAAATGCCCAATTTGATAAAAAATATGGCGCTTACAAACACCATTGCGCAGTCGGCGCGTGTTTTGTCCCCCTGTGCCAGCCAACTTCCTGGTTTCCCTTCTACCCACCACCCAACCCGCCCACTGATTCCAGATTGGTCCACATACCACATATCAAGGACATCCCAGGGCAGCCCTCTGCCTGGCAGCCCCTGCGGCGCAGGACCCCGAGGCAAAGGGCGACTCCTACATTGGCAGCTCCAAGATGTGTCTGCAGGTGTCAGCATGGTACACCAGGGAAGCCAGCAGCTAACAGACACCAACAAAAACTGTGAGTGTGCCATGGGTGGGGAGTAGAGCAATTGCTCTAATCCAGAAAACCCCTGCCACTCTATCTTACCTCCCAATAACATAGACTGCCATAATATTAGCATGTCCACACTTGGATAGAATTGTGAATAGTAGCATGTCTACACTTAGACAGAGTTGTGAATATTAGCATGCCCACACTTAGAACTGTGAATGTTGGCCTGCGTCACATCTAGATAGGACTTTGAATGTTAGCCTGCGTTGCATCTAGATAGGACTTTGAATGTTAGCCTGCATTAAATCTGGATAGGACTTTGAATGTTAGCCTGCGTTGCATCTGGATAGGACTTTGAATGTTGACATGCCTGCACTTGGATGGAATTGTGAATATTAGCATGTCCACACTTAGATGGAATTGTGAATATTAGCCTGCGTCGCATCTGGATGGGACTTTGAATGTTAGCGTGCCCACACCTGGACGGATTTCTGAACATTGGCCTGTGCCGCGTCTGGATAGGATTGTGGGGGCCAACAAGTGCCACACTTAGACAAAACTGTGAATGTTAGCAACCCACTAACCAATATAAACTCAAACTTTGCATATTTATCTCACTCAAAAAACTCACACAACCATCTCTCGCACAACAAGCTGCACACACTTCACAACACTGCAACAACACATAAGCCGGTGCAACAGAACATGCGGACTGACACCGATCCAATACCCGCACCAAAGCTCAGCACCCGGTGTATACCAAGTTGAAGCTGCCAACAGAACACCACTCCTCTCACTATCCTACTCCCTCTTCACCTTACTAACCCATCCCATCTTATCCTTTACAGATCCGCCAGAGCGCCTGCGGACCAATTCCGTTGTGTGACGGTGCTCGGTACAAATACCTTTAACATTTAACATTTAACATTTTAGCTCCGACCTGGCCTGCCTTCTCTCAATGTATGTCTTCTTTTATTGCATGATTTTGTAACACATTTTATCTGTGCAAGGCTTCGGCGAAAGCCCTTCATCAGGGTTTAGATGTTGCTACCTTGCTAGAAAGCAGTAGTGCGTGGTACAAATCATTTTTTAAGTTAACAGTGGTTGGTATAAAGGGAGGTTACATGTTATGTTTCGAAACCTCAAACCCACCTGACAGGCCAAGCTATTCAACTGTGCTTCCTGCGGGACCCAGAAGGGATGATCCCAACAGATGACATGCGTTTCAAGGACACGTCTAGAACAATCTACACTATTAGGTTATCACCTGTATGCGGGTGTGACCGTTCTACCAGGCCCACCCAAAACCTGTAACCTCTCACCATAAAAATGTCCAGTATCCCACCTCAGAACATTGCTCAGCACTTCACAACATGTGCATGGAGCCTGGAGCTTCAGTTCCGTCTGCTGCACTATTGGTGACATGTCACTTGGATTATTTTGAAGCATAAAGATAATTCCCTCAGGAGCATTACATGTCCAAGGCACTTAAGGAGCACAGCATGTTCACTTAGGATACAGTTCCAGTCATTATGCAGGGTATTGCGCTATGGTGACCCCTGAAACTGACAAGCCAAAGGTAAATTATATGCGTGTCACAAAGCACTTACATGTCATCTGAGAGAAGGAGACGGGCTTTGGATACATTTTTCCCTATCAAATATTTATGATGCGACTGCTGAGCTACGGTCAAGAGCAGCTGTGAGCAGGCCCAATGCACAGCAGGACGTCCCTGTGCAGGGCCGCTGCATGCATTTCTGTAATTTCCCCACTGCCTGGATGAATACAAGCAAGTACATTTAGAAAAGACTGGTGTGTGGAGCTTATAACCCAGTAACTATAGCCATAACGGATGTCATTTTGATGATGGTGGAAGCATAGTTTTTCTATTAAATGTTATTGCTGCGATGGATGTATATATACTTTGCCGTGCTGCATGGGCCACACCAAGTGGATTCTGTGAGTATGAATTATGTAACGTGGGATCCATATTGAAGGATCTGCTGGGTGGAGGCTGGTTGGCATTACAGTGTTGACTTGCCTGCTGTGCCAGCCGCTTGGCACGGGACCATACATCTCACTCCAGACCACTGACGTTTCACCCCTCAGATGTGAAATGGTCCCTCTAATCTACCAGCATGTCGGTAATTTATCCAAAATCCAGCCTTGCTCTTTATTATATTTTAACCTTACATTTGATGCCAGTTGGTGGTGTGAGCGGGTGAGGCAGGCAAGGAGAAAGGGGTGATGGTTCAGTGAAACGTGTCGGCCAAATGTGCAATGACCAACATGAGATCGCTGGAACATCAGATAATGGCAGAGCCAACGGCCGCGGCGCTTTAGAATTAAAACCGTGTGCCAGACATTGTGTTGTGTTATGTGTTTAGTATTGTGCCTGTGTGTGTATGCAGGGGATGCTGGCACACTTTGGTAGTCTCAGCCGAGTAGGCACGGATTTCCTAGGCCTGCAGTTGGGCCTCACTCCTTTACCCTTATGATCATTTATGATGCAACACCTGCGGAAAGTGGAGGAAGCTGCAGGGGTGACTGGGAATTAAAAGAGGCCCTGGAAATATTTACCGGGACCAAAAGAGGCCCTGGAAATAATGTTCAAAGTGGCCCCATATGACACTTTTTCAGCAAGCCCAATGCTTTTCCTATGAGAAAATTTGGAAATACCATATAAAAGAGGCCCAGGGTACAGAGGCCCACCGGGAAATCTCCAGAGTTCCCTATAGGCCAGTCCACCACTGGGAAGCTGCCACCAACCCTCAGCAGAGCTGTTCCAATCGGTAGTGCTCTATTCTAACCTGACAGCAGAGTCTTGCAAGATGGCGTCCATACGTTAAATGAGATAGTATCAGCGCTCGACAGCAAGACTGCTTTATTGTAATAGGACAGTAAACGAGTCTTTCAGTATCACTGCCATATATTTTATGAGGTGGTACTAGAACTTCGCAGCAAGACCGCTATCATTCCATTGGCACAGTACCACATCTTCTTAGTAAAGATGCTGTTCTTTTATTTTCTCACTGAAAGTTTGTGATTCTTTAAATGTGACAGTTCCAACATTTTTTTGCAAGGCAATTGTATTTGAATTGTACATTAGTACCCGGGAGGGGGGGGGGGTGGCAGGCTCCCAGCCAATGAGAAGGCTCAGAGTGGGGGCTTTACCACACAGTAAGGCTCCTGCTTACAGTCTCCTCACAGTGTGCGGCTGCCGTCTCCCCTCGCTGGGTTTTACAGGTAAGTGTGCTGCCCTGCTTTCCCGTGCCCCTGTGTCGTATCCCCAGCCCCATCCCCCTTTCAACCCAAATAGGCAGCTTTCCACCCCCTCCCCACTTACCTTCTTGCTCCTTGTCAGTTGGCTTCGACGGGAACAGTAGTTTTCCAGCGCAGCATCAATTTCAGCAAGGATGCCATGGAAAAGGAGAAGGGACTACGTATAGTCTTTCCTCGCAATCCATGGCGGCCATCTTTTTTGTTTTGTTGTCGAAAGTTGCGGTTTTGCAATTTACAAACAATTAGTACCCCAGTACATGGTGCAGGGGTATTAACAGCAATATTACATGGAAGGGGGGCATTCCTGGGCCTGTAAATGACCTGTGCCTTCGGTAATTATGGACCCGGGGCATTATCTGGCCCAGTAATGCCCCCCTGCCTGTGTAATATTGCTTTATTAACACCACTTTTCACCAAGGCTGCTATCCTGTTGCTAGGATTTCACAAGTCCCTTTCAGATCTCGAGGGTTTTCAGTTTTATATGGACATGAAAGTACTTTGCAACTGGGCTCCAATGTGTTTAAAGTGGCAGTATCAGTACTTCCCAACATACCTCTGATTGAGTGAAGAATTCACGGAAACGACCTAGATGAAAGTAGACCTAAGCCAGAAATGGATTGCTGAAACAAACATCTCCCCGGAAAAACCCTTTATCCCGTCACAAAAGAAAGCAGTGGCAAGATGGTTCAAACCCCACCTCAAAACAATGAAAAAAACAAACCAGAAAATTGATCTAGAGTGGAGGAAAAACTAGGACCAGGCAAATAGAATAAACTATCAAAAACAAATACGAGCATACAAAAGGGAAATTCTCAAAGCCAAAAAGAAATACTATGACAACTGAATTACAAAAGCCACCAACACGCAAAACAAACTATTCCACATCATAAATGAGACGAGAAACCCATCTGGATGCAACAACACACTACTACCTTCATAAAAACGATGTAACAACCTTGTAGATCACTTAAAAAAAAAATAACATATAAAGCAGACCAATCAACCAAACCGTGCACCATGCCCCATCAACCCTGGAACCACAGAACAAACTGCAAAGCTTCACACAAATATCAGTAGAGAGATTCATCAAGCTGGTGACACTTAGCAATTACGCAGGCTCCCCAATGGACCCCTGCCCACCAGACATCTGTATATCAATCCATCCACAAGGCACGCCACTGGAATGCCACATAAACCGCTTCAACCAGTCGCTCTCAATGGGAAGAGGACTGCAGTCTTTCAAATCTGCGTACATTAGCTCCCAAACTATCCTCCTAGGAGACCTAAACCTTGGGTCCCTAATAACCATCTTTTCCAAGCCGTGGATAACACTATCTCTAACCTGGGCTTTTTACACAGAATCCCAACACCCACCCACTCCAAAGGCAGAACGCTGAACTGGGTGTCTGACCTTAACTGCTCGATCTCCATTATCCAAAATGAACCTGTAACCTGGTCAGATCATCATCTCATCTTGTTCTCCATCCCTGCATCCTATCCTGCTAAAACTACAATAACACCCCCCTCGCTATCTAGAAACTGTCGCAACATCACCATAGACAGCCTCCAGCCCTTCATTAGCGACATTCTTAACAAGAATATGTTCAGCAATCTCTACTCTACTAACTTGGTAGACCTCTACAACAACGCTCTTACATCTGGACTTGACATAGCGGCCCCTCTTAAACTTAGGAAAGCCAAACCTATGGCTCACCTCAACAAGTGGTTTACTCCTGAACTAAAAAGTCTTAGAAACATAAAAAGATCAGCTGAATCCACTTGGTGTAAATCACCCACCATCACCAAAAAAACTGCATTCATGTCAGCCTCCGCTATTTACAAAGCAGCTATCCTTTCTGCAAAGAAAGAAACCTACAACTCCAGAATCCACAATGCCAAATCCAATACCAAGGAACTCTTCAGCATCCTAAAAGAGCTTGAATCCCCTGCACCGCCCACACAAGACTGCAACAAAGACGCAGAGTGGTGTACAAAAATCCACAAGCCCTCGCAGATAAGATCACCCTACTCCAAAAAAAGATCGAAGCTAAAAAGGCAAGCCTCAGTAGCGGCTCCCAGCCCGCCCCTAACCCTGTGAAAACCCTTCATCCTTGCACTCCCTTCACCTTCTCAAAAGTAACTTCAAAGGAAGTTGAAGACATCATAAAAAGCCTAAAACCATCCCACTGCCAAGGTGATATTTGCCCCGCCACCATCATTAAAGAGGGAGCTAAAAATCTAGCCCCCTTCATCACCACATTGATAAATTCCTCATTCTCCTCCAATCAGGTACCCAACAACCTCAAGGAAGCTTGCGTTATGTCGTTATTAAAAAAAAAAAACAACCTCAATCCTACTGTCCCTACAAACTATAGACCCATCACCACCGTCCCTCCCAGAATTTTTAGAAGGAACGGATCGGGTGGCCTAGCTGCAGATTCAGAAGTACTTAGAGGAGAATGAACTCCTAGGACTTAGACAATCAGGCTTCAGACCCAGATATGGAACAACAGTATTACATCTTTCCTCATGGTCAAGAGAGGAACTATACACACCCCCATTCAGATCATGCCCCCAAATCTTCATTAGTGGAGTATCACAAGGGTCCATCCTTTCACCATTGCCCATCAACGTAACTCCTCTTTGGAATTCACTGAGAGCTTGTGCCTCGCATATTACAGCTATTCAGATGATGACCAAATCATCCACTAACAGACACCCAGCATTAAATAGACCAGATCCTAGCACTTGCCTCCCGCTCCTTGGCCTATGAATGATGACTAAAACTCAACCCAACCAAAACTTAAATGATGACACCACAATCTCCACCCTTTCATAGCCCTTTCTTCCTGACGAAAGGGAATTTGGCTACCGGCAGACTACAATGGTCAAAAGCCATCGGCTCGTAATGGGCAATATCCTCAAACTCAAACCCTAGGAAAAAGCCACCATAAGAAGCTGCTTCATCCAACTCCAAAGTATCCAGCACATCGTTCCATACCTGATCTTCCCCCATCGTGCCATGGTGTTCATGGCATGTGTGCTATCCAGATTAGTCTATGCCAACAGCCTCTAACCGGTGCTCCCTGTATACTTATTGAACAGATTACAGAGTCCAGAATGCAGCAGCTAGATTCCCTCTGAGACCCGTAGAATGGACAAACATCGCTCTAGACCTACACATGCTCCACTGGGTCCTGATCAAGTTTAGATACATATCTCTCTGCATTGCCCAACAATTCCTCCACACCAGACCTTCAAAATCCACAAGGAGTTCATTCATCCCCTACACGTGAACTGCTTCAATACAGAAGCACATGTTTTGTAACAGTGTCAAGTTTCAACCAAGAATGCTTCAGAGGTTGATCCTCATTTCTATCAACCAATCTTCGGAGATCAACCCTGAGGTGTCTGAGTGTAAGGGAACAATGGCTGACCTTCAGAAAATCCATCAACACCTGACTAGTCACAAGACTGCAACTGACATACCAGCATTTCACCTCACAGTCTAGAACACATCGAAGCATCCAGAAACAATCTCTACTAACAGCCATGGCATATTGTGACCCAAAGTCCAATCAGAAAATTCAATTACTTGTGTATAATTGTTGGCGGGGGGGGGGCACACTTTGAAGCTGCAAAAGGTATTCTTTGTGAATTGAGACATTGGACTCCAGCACTTGCGAACTTAACAGAACGTTGTGAAAGTATGAAATTGTGAAAGGGACAGATCCCAGTTGGAAAAATAATTAGTTTTTCATTATACCAAGCTTGGGTAGAGGATTCGACGGACCGACTCCAGCAGGTGGGATATTGCAGCATGTGTCAACTAGCGCTTTTCCGAAAGCCTGAACTCACAGTGGCTTTGTGGGAGAATCTTTCAAGCTATATCTTACGATGTGAACAATTCATCAAGTTGTGCACTGTATATTTTTAGTAGAATGTGGCTCGACCAAATGTATAGTGAATTTCTATCAGGTTTTTAGAAGGATCAAGATTATGCAAAAGATCAGCAGTGAAATGTTATGTTATAATATTTTGCATTTATATAGCGCCTTATATACCATTGGTATGGTCTGAAGGCGCTGGTAGGTTGAACGCCCTTGGGATCAGTAGAGAGAGTAGAGAGAGTCAAAAGGTGCGTGTGAGCACCGGCTATGTGTGCAGCTGGTGCGGTATTCGTATAATAGCTGCTTCATAGCGGTAGGTGCGGTGGTTGAGAGATCAGGAGTATGTGTTTGTTCTGGCAGGATTTATCCAGACCGAGTGTGGCTGCATTATGCCTCTGGAGAACGCCTGGCTGGGGGGTGTGTAACCAGCAGTGTTTTACTTAGAGTGCTGTGGAGTATGCTGCGGATGTTAGTATGAGAACAGTTATACCGAATGGTGTCATAGTATGTATCTCTGTGTTCTAGTTGAGTGGTGGTGTAGAGGGGAGAGTAAGCGTGGTGGTGTGATATGATGTGTTATATGCTCTTTCAAAACGTTCTCTGCATTCCAAACCATACTATATACGTCACGCAGTTCTATGCGCTCCAGTCCGTTTCATGCACTCCTATCCACTCCATGCATCCCAATCTTCTCCACACACTCCGTTTCGCTCGACGCACTCATGCACTCCAGTCCACCACGCGCGCTCTAGTCTGCTCCACACATGCACTCTTGTCTGCCCCACGTGCTCTATTTCACTCGTTCCATCCACTCTACGCATTCAGTATCTCTGAGCAACTCGTCCGCTCTAGTAACAGGTCAGTTCCACTCTGGGCACTCGTTCGCTCTAGGCACTTGTTCGCTCCAGGCACTAGTCCTCTTTATGCCCTCACACGCACTATGTATTCACCTGTTTTGCTCACTCATCGGCTCTACGCACCCGCCCCCTCAATGCACTCGGCCCCTCTACGCACTCAGCCCCTCTACACACTCAGCCCCTCTACGCACTCAGCCCCTCTACACACTCAGCCCTTTCTACCCTTGCTGTAGATTTCGCTTGCATCCTCTACTTCTCACAAGTCTAACAGCTTGTTGCCCTACATTGATTCATCTTTTTCTTCAAAGACTTCTGAAACATTGTGCAAAGAGTTTTCTACTTAACTTCAAGGAAGTGCTTCAGCCCATCTAGACTATTGCCTATTGACTTTGGCTTAGCCCGTTTTAACTGAATTACTCTTATTGAGGGATCTGAAAGTATTTGCCTGCTTAAGAAATATTTGTGGTAACTTGTTTGCTCTAATAATCTTTTTCCTTTTTACTTGCTCTTAACTAATCCTGAATGCCAACATTAATACATTAATGTCAACATCACCCTAGCAATTGAAGTCACCTGTGGCTGTAGGTCTCTGCTGTATGCCATCCCAAATGGGGTTTATGGTCTCTCCATCCAACTGGCCTACATCAAAACCCCTTCCAATGAAAACTTTCTATCACATTCTTTTGCATCAAATGCATTTTTTGCATTATTTTGGGGGATCCCCCAGTCCCCTTTTTTTACCCTTAGGACCCCACCCCAATGAAAAATAACCCTTTACCCCATCCATATATGCATTTGATGCAAAAAGATTCAATGCAAATTTTAGCTGGAAAGGGCTTTGATGGAAACCTTTTCGATGGAAATACCAGACACCCCAAATGGGTATTAACCGGTTCTGAAATAAGATTGTGTAATTTTGAAGTATATTTGTGTGGTGTTTTACAGTGCCCCATCTGAATACGGCTTACGTTAACTGATGGTAAATACATTAATAATTGTTTTATCAAGAAACCTTGTTTGCCTCTGTGTAACTCCCCTACAGCTCACATTGACCCCTCTTGAGATAAGCCTGGCTACTCCTCCACACTGCCAACCTGTGTAGTACAGTCTTATGCCAAAGATTGGTTTACTACTGCCAGGAGGTCAGGGTTGTTGTAGTGCACCCTATGGGTACTGCATACAATCTTGCCTAACAGGCGGGTAGAGCCTGGTGAGACCCGCCAGATATCGCTTAACCACCGTGTGAGGAAGAGAAGACTTAGTCTTCTGAGTTCCGGTAGGCTCCTGCTAGGCTGCACAGCAGGGAAGACCTGGTGCCACCCTGCTTGTTGATGTAATACATGCTGGTGGAGTTGTCCGTCTGAATGAGGACCACCTTGCCACAGATGAGCGGCAGGAAAGCCTCGAGGGCGAGCAAGATAGCTTTCCGCTCCAGCCAGTTGATATGGGCCTCCTGCTCCTGCAGGGACCAGACTCCATGGACGCTGTGGTTGTCCAACGTAGCGGCCCAGCCTTGCAGGGAGGAATCCAGGGTGATGGTCATTTGCAGGGCTGCCTGTCCGCAGGTTGCAGTCCGTGGACCACCAGACAAGGTTATGGTGTAGAAAGGGAGGAATGCTGACTAGCTCCGCTTGGGAGCCTGGCTCCGGATTCCATGAGGCTTAGAAATGCAGCTGTAATCTAATCTTGAATCTCGTGTGAGGTACCGCCATTGGGAACGCTGCCACGATACCCAGTAGATACTGGTACCAACAGCCTGAGGTCACCTCTCTGCTGAGAAAATGACCTGTGGCCCTCTGGATAGCCGTGATCCTGCCCTCCAAGGGGAAAAACCCTCTCAGAGCTAGTGTCTCAGATGAGACCCAGAAAAGTCAGGCTCTGTATATGCTACAGCAGAGACTCTTTGTGATTGATAGACAATCCCAGTTCGTGGAGTGGAGAAATGCATTCTTTGTACATCTTTGTAAATCTTTTTCATCCATAGTCATTGAAGATATCTGGAAAACCTGACTAGATTTTACTATCTAGTGGATCTGCACGAATATCCCTAATTTAGGAAGATTGATGATATTGGGAAAGACAAGAGAGCCTGGATCATGTGTAGTTCTCACACAATTAAATCCACAATTTCCTGTTTGCAATTAAATTACCTTGCCTTTCATTGCCATGTTTTATAAACCCCTAGGGCGCTATTGTTAGCTGCTTCACCTTTTCATATGCTCTTTTCTTGAGTGTTTTCTCTATAATTAATTTAACTACTTAAAACCAGAACATAAAACAGCTGCACTGCGGCACCCACGGTTATAGCAGGTGCCATGACGGCATGAACATCCACGTCCTGTTAAGCAGATAGAGCGTTAGCAGTCCCGCACAGCCCATTTCTCCAAATAATCCAATGTTTTCTGATTTAAAATGCTGTAAACAATTCAAATGATGGCAAACTTTGCCATCAATTTGAATGTATTCAACAATTACATTATTTCCGTTTGTCAGGTTTTCTAGATTGGCACTGATTTGGTACCCACGTGATAAATTACTTTTTTTGTTTTCTTTTGGATCAACTCAACGTTTTGGTTTACACTCATTTTGCTTTTCTCTTTGCATTGCATTGTGCACACTTTCAATTGAAATATAGATATTAATTTGCCAGTTTTTCCATGGTTTATATGTGTGTTAATGTTCTTTTCAGAATGAGAATCCTAGGACTGCCTCTCTCATCACTGTCTCTACTCTCTCACTGTCTCTCAATCTTAAAAAGAGGGCCCCCGAACCCACACCACTCTTTTTAGATAAATCCACTTCCTGCCTGAACATGGTGATGCTTCTACTTTTAGGCCAATAAGTGCACTTTTGCTTTTTGTCACGCTCTATGCTCACGTGCACAGTCGCCTGTGGGTGGAGCCAGCCATAGAGTCTGGGGCAGCGTTGCGTTGCTAGGGCTACCCGGCCAATCATGCTTCACGGAATGACCTAGCACATGATGATGTAACCACGAATGCCACTTACTCTACCCAGAATCCCAAAACGCAGATGCCAGGATTAAACCATTTAGCCTGCAGGAGAGAAGGGCTTGCTGCTTCTCAACATCTAGCAGTTCGTTTCCTGCATGTGAGGGTTGACTTTTCTGTGGGTTTGTCTGGATTTTTTGAACTCTTGGATATTGTCTTCTTGGAACTGGCTTTTTGCATTGCCATTTTTGGCGTTGGAACTTCGTGGCTGTTTTGACCTCTTGGCTTTTGTTTTCCTGGAAGGGGATTTTGGATTACCTCCTTCTTGGCATTTGTCGGCAACTGGTGTACTGAACTGGCATGGACATGCCTCCTTGCATTATATGTGGATTTTATTTATAGTTTATTTATACAGCGCTTATACACAGGTGAAGTGCTTCAAAGTGCTTCAAGGCAGGAAGGGAACATGGGAAAACATTAATCATTCTTAGGCCTTGAAGATTCTGAAAGTTCTAAACAGAAAGAGAACAAAACTAGACTAGGCATGACAACATTTCTCATAGTGTAAGTGCATGAAGTGTTACAGTTGCGACCAAGCGCGGGATGGGGGGAGGAGAAATGATGGGGGGTAGGGGGAACAGGACAGACAATGATCCTAGTACAATTAGATAATGCATACGTAAATGCAGAGGTACAGGGACGGCGGCGGGGTAGGGGTGGACCAAAACTAAGCCGGTCCAGCTGGGTCCTGGGTTAAATGCAGAGAGGTTACCCCGCTCATGAAGCATAAACTGAAAGTGCAGTAATGCTGAACAAAGTGCAGCTGCCCGAAGGAAAGTGCAAAAGACTGGCAGGGGAGCCTGGGACCTGTTAGGCTTTGGAGGTGAACTAGGCAACCAGTCAGCAAAAGCTGAATGGGTATTAAGGGGAGAAGGAGGATGGAGAGAAAGGAAAGGAGGTTGGCAAGGTAGATGGAGAGAGAAGGAGGAAGAGAAATTAAGGTCTTGAGGGGTTTCTGGAACTTAAATATTTCTGGCTCAAGACAGAGAGATTCAGGGAGGCTTTTCCAGAGGGAGGCACCAGCAGAGGATAAAGATATACCCCCAAACCTCTGTTTGTGAAAGCAGCTCAACCACAGAGAGCTGGAGAAGGATGAGCGGAGGACTCTAGAGGGAGAGTATTTAGGAAGAACGCATTGTAGATAGTGTAGGCCCCGGCCCCAGAAGCCTTGTGGATTATGCAGAGGATCTTGAACTTGATCCTTGCAGCCACGAGAAGCCAGTGGAGGTATTTCAGCACCAGAGAGATGTGGTCCCACGGATTGAGGCCAAGGATACATCTCACGGTTTTGTTCTGGATGAGTTGTAGTGGACAGAGAGTAGAATTAGGAAGATTCAAAAAGATGCAGTTGCATTAGTCCAGCCTAGAAAGAACCAGGGCTCTTGAGCCTCTGAGCCTCTGGGGGAAAGTGAGAAAAGGTAGAATACCTCTGAGGAGGTGCAGTAGGTAGTTGTACTTTTTGGAGATGTCTGAGATGTGAGAAGAGAAGGAGAGAGTGGAGTCGTAGATGACCCCAAGATTTTTTGCCTAATTGGTAGGCGAGGGCTCAGGGCCAAGGGAGGCAGGCCAGTGAGAATGTGTGAAAGCAGGAGCATGGGTCCCAATGAGTGCGATCTCTGTCTTACTGGCATTCACCTCCTCCCTTAGCCTTGCGTGCTTGTGGCACCTGGGTCAGGTTTCTTGTAAACTTTATATTTGCTTCCGTTTTGGCAACTACTGGTGTGCAGTATGGACTACATATAGGTGGTAAGAGATTTAGTTTAGGACCAACGCTTCATCTCTTCTTGGTACAGGTAGGATGTAACATCTGGGGGGAAATGGAGGAAAGGGTGGTGCTACAGGTACGTGGTTCTAACCACCCATATTTTGTGTTTTGTTTGCCTTTTTGCCTGAGCTTCTTGCCTCTGTGTTGAATTATAGTATGAGAGCAGTTACCTCATACTGGAGGAGCAGGAGCCCCTCGACTGTTGGAGCAGTCACCCTTACCACCAGGAGGACCTGGGCATCAACCGGATGCAAGGTAGGGCCACGGGCACTAAGCCCAATAATCTGAAGCCGAGTCTGCACTAATAGTACACTACGACACGGCTCCACGCCTCATGCCTGTTTTTCCCGACGTCTGCACCCGGATCTCCGTCCCCGCATTGGAGTGCAGTTTTGGCCTGATTCTGCTGGTTTATCTGCATTTCATACCAAGCCACCATTGCTTGCCATAAGGCCCCTGCCATTTCAAGATGGCCGCATGATCTTCGTGTCTGTTCTCGCATTAGCCTTGGACTTGGTTAAGAACAGCCCCCTCGCTTGATTGGGCACCCGCTGCCTTAAACTGCCAATCCGGCGCTTGCAGGCGGCAAGCCAGCCCACCCCTAAGGCACACACCATAAGGCTCCCTGTCCTGAGCCTGTCACGAGCCGGACAGAGCCTAGGGCCATACCCCATGCCGGACAGCTACCAGGATACACTCACCAGTACTCGCTTCGAGGATGACTTGGTAAGTCACTCTGCGCCTGAAACCCTCACCTCCATTGACTACATACTATGAGCGACCCGCATTGTATCACCTCGGGCTGCACATACAATCTTTAGTACATGCACCGACTCGTAACGGGTGTTTGCCAGCTATCTTCACTTCATGGTTGGCCCGGACCGTGCCTCGCTACATCCCTCGAGCCACTGACTCTTTATGCGCATGCCGCTCCCTGACATGTAATCCTGGCACTGAGCCTCATCCTTCCCGCTTCTGCACACTATGCTCCTGTCGTCTGACGGCAGCCGCTTGCCTTGTGACATTGCTCACTCTCTTAGCGTTTAGCCTGTTATTTAGCCGTAGGCTGATACCCGTGTTCAGGCTAAGCAAATCTAGTATGATTCCAGAACGCCTTACCATTGCTGCTCACTGTGCTACCTCTACCATGGTATATGCCGGGACGCACTCTGCACGGCCCCGCCTCTGGTCCGAACAATCTGACCTCAGCCTAGTGCATTCTGTAGTGCATTCCCTGACGTGCCTGATATTTGAATCTAGCTGCGCTGTATTTTGCATTGCATTCCCTTGATGTGCCTGATATTTGAATCTAACTGCGCTGTATTTTGCACTGCATTCCCTTGATGTGCCTGATATTTGAATCTAGCTGCGCTGTATTTTGCACTGCATTCTCTGATGAGCCTGATATTTGAATCTAGCTGCGCTGTATTTTGCACTGCATTCCCTGATGTGCCTGATATTTGAAACTAGCTGTGCTGTATTCTGCACTATCCTAACTTGACAGACCGACATATGCTGACATTTCACTGAGCTGCCCAGGTCACTATATGACTGATGTTATTTAGTCCAATCTAGGCTCTTGTATCCATTGTGCCACTCTGGTCACTGTTACTACAGTCCTATCCAATGAGACCTAATCTTGACCCCGTGTGAACAATCTCGTAGGTATCTCACATAGGTACCAGTGCTACCACCATGCACGTCAGCGTGCTCCTTCTACTATACTACATTCTAGCCTTACCGGCTGCCCCAGTCACTCAGTTAACTACTGCAACAACCCTCCCCCTCTGGGCTAAACTTGTTCAGCTACCTAATAGTCTGGCTTGCCCGCACCTACTCCACCAGGCACTGCCCACTATGACTATGACTCCAATAATGAGCCCTACAGCGACCACCATAGGTTTACACTGCCTAAGTAACCATACTCACCAATACCTCAATTACCCAGCTTTGTGACTGGAACACTTCGCCAGGAAACCCATACCTAATCAACCGTGCCCCCTTTCTCTCAGAAACAAGAGATTAGGTACTAGACTCCGCCTACGACACTCCCGCAACAATGCTACCAAGGAAACCTCACATACACCTAGCTCACCGCCACTCCCCACTGAATGCAAATCCACGACCACAGGGGTTAAACTGTCCGTGTTTAAGGGCGCCCTTATCAATGCTAGATATCTCCCAGCTCACGCTCTAGCCATTGCTGACCTCATCACCACATCTGACCTCGACTTCATCGCTATATCCGAAACTTGGCTACAAGCCGCATCTGGCCCGCACTATCCTTGGCCTTACCACCTGACTACGGCATCACGCAATGTGACCGCACCACTGCCCAATCCAGAGGCGGTGGTGTGGCCTTTATCCATAAAAACTCTCTTGATCTAAGAGTGGTATCCGACCTCAAACTTGAATCAGCTGAGTCGTTGTCAGTCAAACTATCACTCACGCCCAACCAAACAGCCACCCTCCACCTCATCTATAGGCCCCCAGGACCAGCACCAACCTTTTGTTGGTGAAATATCCACTCTCCTCCTTCACAAAACCAAAACTAACTCACAAACAATCATCCTAGGTGACCTTAATTAGGTCTTGGTGACCCAAATGATCCCGTGGCACTAGATCTGGAAAATGCTCTAACTGACCTCGGCCAGTTAGAGCATTTTATCCAAGAACCCACCCATATCAAAGGCAGGACCCTTGACTGGTTAGTTGGCTCTAATTGCAATATCAAGGTTCTTGACAATACCCCGTGCTTATGGTCCGACCATCACATCATAACTTTCAATATTGAAGCAACTCCGTGAGCCTTATCTCAGATAGCCCCAGCACTCCCTACTAGGAGTAAAAAAGACATAACTAAGGAGAAACTCCTCCCACTGCTACTCCCACCCCTTAATGCGGCCACTAATACATGCGTTGATCCCACCTCCCTAGCAGATACTTACAACCAAACTATGCTTACGTCTATAGACTCTATAGTTCCTATCAAACTGAGGAAGGCCAAACCACAAGCACACCTCAATTCTTGGTTTACCCCACAGTTAAGAATACTCCGCAAAGCCAAACGTGCTGCTGAAAATCGCTGGAAAAGTCACCCTTCGGACGTGCATAAAGACTGCTTCCTTCTTGCCTCACTCACCTATAAAGATGCTATTATCACTGCAAGAAAAGAGTCCCTCAATAACTGTATTCTACAAGCTGATTCAAATACAAAGGAACTCTTCAGATTCTTAAAAGAGCTAGAAAGTCCAACATCCCCCCCAGACACCTGCACGAAAGACAGCAAATGGTGCGCCAACATTCAAGCAGCCTTACTCAATAAAATCTCCACACTACAATCTAAAATCAAAAATAAGCAGGATAGTCTAAAACGTGACAACCGCTCACCCTCCCTACAAGGGCCCCCCCGGTCATCTCCAAACCATTTGCTAACACCAAACCATTTGCCTTCTCACCGCTCACCATTACTGAGGTAGACAATATCATCTTGAGAATTAAACCTTCCAACTGTCAAGGTGACCCTTGCCCAGCTCCTATCATTAAGTACTCTGCACATGATCTGGCCCCTTTCATTACGGCCTTCATCAACTCCTCCTTTAACACAGGCATTGTCCCGGACAACCTTAAGGACGCTTGGGTGGTGCCATTGCTCAGAAAACCATCCCTAGACCCAAGCATACCTACCAACTACCGACCCATTACCATGGTCCCGTTTTTGCTTAAGATTCTAGACCGTGCAGCATACCTTCAGATCCAAGACTACTTGGAATCTAACAATCTGCTAGGCCTACGACAATCTGGATTTCGTCCTAGGCACGGGACAGAAACTGCCTTGATAGACTTAAAAAGCCAAATTGAGGTATTGAAGGATAAGGGAAAATTAGCAATGCTACTACTCCTCGACCTCTCTGCCGCGTTTGATCTGGTCAACCACCAGATCCTATGCAGGCACCTCCACTCTGCTGCCAACTTCTCGTCCTCTGCCGCGGCCTGGATCAAATCCTTTTTGAGCAATAGATCCATGAGGGTCTTTGCCCCATCCGCAGCCGCGGACCCATCCCCAATTCACTGCGGCGTAACTCAGGGCTCTTACGTGTCACCCACACTCTATAATATTTTCACTAAACCACTCTTTGATGTGCTTGACTATCTGGGTGTCTCTTACACTAACTATGCGGACGACACCCAGATACTCATTCCCATCTCAGGTGACTATCTAGCTGACACCAAGGTCCTTAACAACATTTACCTGGTCATCCAAGCCTAAATGACGACAAAACGGAGCTCCTTATCTTGGGCACTTCGCAACGCCTGAGCAAACTAGAGCCGTCTTATCAGTCATTCACCATAGACGGTAACTCGATACGGGTCTCGAAAGACACCAAAATGTTAGGTTTTTACCTTGACGCCACCCTTTCTTTATCTCAACAAATAAATGCAGTCAGATCTGCCTCTGCATACACGTGCAAACTGATTGCAGCTTACAGACCGTTTCTTACCACCCCTAACAGTGTCACACTAGCGAGAACTTTCATTATGGCCAAAATTGACTATTGTAGTGCTCTTTACTTAGGTACCGGCCAAGAGAATTTGAACAAACTTCAAACAACCCAGAACAATGCTATTCAAGCTGCCCTAAATATCCCCCGCAACCACCACATCTCAGAATCCAGAACTAACCTAAAGTGGCTTCCTGTCAAGCAGAGAATTTCTTTAAAAACACTTGCCCTCACACACAAATGCTTAGCTAACAAGGCCCCACTCTACCTCTGTTGTCGGCTGTCTCGCCACTCGACCACCCGACATCTAAGATCGGCCCAGACCCACTGTCTATCGATCCCGAGGTTCAAATTGCTAAAAGCGGGAGGCACTAGCTTCCCTGTCCTAACTTCTAAGCTATGGAACTCTCTCCCGGTTACAACTAGACCTGAAGATTCCTTCAATACCTTCAAGTCCAAATCCAAATCTTGGCTATTCGACTAGCACTAAATCAGGCTCTGTGCCCTTCACCTACATACACAGATCGCTGACCTCAGTTACCATTCTCTGGACACCCTATGGGTATATTCACTGCTACGCCTATTGGCACTGTAATCTTTGTATATGTAGATGGAAACACTGTTTAGTACTCTGTTTATATAATTATTGTTCTTTATGTCTGTATATATGCACTATTGTAACTCTGTACAAATTGCGCCCTGATGCCTCCGGGCCTGATGGTTTGCACGCTATAAATAAACAAATACAAATACAAGTTACCTCATGAGGGTGGTCACCCTCGTGTGAGGAGACCATTATATGGCGTGAGAATCCCTGATACTTTTTCACCTTCAGTTTAGATCCATCCATCACAGACATAGAGATGGGACTCTGCAGCTGGAGGGAAACGACTCTGCAGATGGTGTCATCATGACTATGAGATGTAGAGTGATCCCATCTAGCCACATGTGAAACTTAATGTGGGATCAAGCACCTTTCCTGATCTCAGTTGAACGATGGATGGACCAAAACAGACTCTTTAAATGCATTCAATACTGAGGTTCTCATACTAGCCTGACCCACCCAACACCCCCCATACTTTCATCTTGAGAGTCACCTCTAGGGTGGAGACATGTCCAGGGTTGCCTGGAGGTGGGAGATCAATTTCAGTTGCTGTAACTGGGTGTGCAATACGTGTACCATCGTGTTGTGACTATGAAGGATAGGGCGACTAGATGTCCTAGTTTTGCAAGCATTGTCCTGAAATAAGTTCCTCTGTCACCCCGCTCTAAGAGGATTTTTTAAATTTAAAAACCCTGTCCTGGTTTTGGGGAATGGGAGCATGACAACTTAATTGATAACAAAATTATAAACTAAATAGACATTATAATACTTTAACAATATTGCAAATAAGGATGGGCTGAAACACCCTACCTTTCATATACCAGTCACATGCATTAACTAATTGTGCACAGATACTGGCTGGTAAATAATAAACAGCAAAGCCTGGAATAGAAATATCAGAGTAAAAAGTCATTTTTATTAACATTTTCTAGAGTCAAAACTACAATATAAATATGCAGGAACAGGGCTGAAATTACCCAGGGGTATGTGGGGGGCGGGTTGAGGTTGGGGAGGGGGTTCAGGGGCTGTGAGCACCAAGGGGAACAGTCTTTCCTTTATGTTGTTGGCCATCCCGTTTTTTTCGTCTTGAAAACCTGGGCACCCTGTTGAATGGGAGAAACCCATTGGCCACCGTTCATGACATACTCATGTGTGACATTTGTTATGAGTTCTGGAGAGGAGAAAATCCCAGAGATGGATGGAGACAGGAGGTACCATTTAATGATTAAACTTTGTGGAACTCCGCGGAACTCTCCGCGCGATTTGTGGGTCCCAGTTAGCCTGCCAAATTCCACCCAAACCCAAACTCACATTCAAGTTCTTGCAAAATTCCATAGCGCCTGTGAGACTCGCAAGAACTCCAGTAACATCGAACCCCAACTGTGTAGTTAGGGATTGGGATATCGGTAATCTGAGGGCCGGGTGGGCCTCACCCCTGACTAGTGTTTACCCTGCAGGTATAGCTGATATCAATTGTTAAAAGTTACTGTATGCTTCCGTGTGTGTTGAAGGAGATTGAGAACCATTTTGGAAAGAATATTACTTCACAACGTGGATTGTGCAGAAGTTAATACACTGAAGAAACGCACGCGAGCATTTTAGGCGAACCATGTGAGGCGAAGCCCACAGGGAAAAGGTTAATTCTCATGGAACAGATATTGGCCCCTTATGCCTGCATGGGCTTGTTAGCACACCAGGGAAGAATATCTCCAGCAAATTAAACTGTCTTGTACGTTTAGGGCCATCTGGAAATGCACTTTTAACACCACCTTTGAGTGATGCCATTACAAGCCTTTAGTGGAGACGTGTTTACATTAGAGCGGCGGGCTGCTGAGATCACAGCACGCAGTCACGCCGGTGTCCTGGCCCCGCTGCTGGAGGCGTGGCCCAGCACCTACACGCAACGTGACGCTTTACCGCGCGATTGACGTGGGAAGAGCGTGCTGAAAATTTGCAGGCGATTTGAAACCCACTGCTGGACCGGTAACTCACAGGCAACCTGGGACGTATAAATATGCCCGCAGTGACACGTAGTACAATGGGAAAAAGAGACCTTTGCAATGCGGGAGTGATTAATGCGATGCGCCCAGCCATTTCCCAGATGCTGAGAACTTAAATCTATAACAGCAGTATTGTGACCTGCGAGGAAACCCCACTGGCTGGCCCAAGAGCACGGTGTGCAATGCAGTGTTGAAATGTGGCTTTGTATAGTACGCCGAGGAGGCAGGAGTGCTTCGCATGGGGTAGTCACCTTGGCGTAATCTGAACCGAGAAAAGGCCTGCATTTGGATTTTCCATGTCTTAGAATCTACACGGGGGTTCTAGTCATTTTAAGTGCAGCACAGAGGTCTTCAGTGCAGAAACCCGATTTCCGAAGCGTGAACAGGTTTGCAGCTTAGCTGCCTGTTTGCAATGTTGTAAAGGTGAACTTTTATTTATTTATTTCACTTATTATTTATTCTCTTCTCTCCTCTGTTCCGCACTTTCCACTTCTCCCCCTTCCATGCACTTTCCCCCTTTTCCCTTTTCCATGCACTTGCGCGTTCTTAATCTCACTGGGCCTAGTAAGATCATTATATTTATTCTCCCCTGTTCCCCTCCTTTTGCTTGGTTGCACTCTGAAACACTTGTGTATGAGCGCAATATAAATAAAATATCATATCATATCATAACTACTGGTGCCCCTACGTAGGCAATCATTTGGTCTCATTGTGAGTTTGGCGGTCTGGGAACTACGGTACCAGTAAGCTTGCCGGTACCGTAGTTCCCGGACCGGCAAACTACGGGTGGTGCTTGCGGGTGCCTTTCTGCCTGCCAGGTCGGACCTGTCAGGCAGAACGGCACCCGCGAGCACATCATGTTGGATGCACAAGCACCGTTGTAAACAGTGCCGGTGCATCCGACCTCCCCATTCCCTTTCAGCCCTATGCGGCCGAATGGGAACGGGGAGCATCTTTTTTCCAGCATCTTTTTTCCGATTGTTCTAATAACAGGATTCTGGTGCACAAGTTCAACCGCATTATATTCATAGGAAGAGTGCACTGCAGTTTCTTTTATGGGTCTTAAAAAGAAATAGACAACCAATGAACGCTCTATTTGGCTGAGCCTATGTCGAAGGGATTTTAGTTTTGTTGAATTGCAAGGCCAAAGCTGAAGTGTGCATGCAAAGCAGAAAAGTGTGTTTTGCAGAGATATTCGTTAGTTGTATGTAAAACCCATTCCACTCCTTTGGAAAGACCTGGATTGGGTTTTACAATTCATAAAAACATAGTATTTAATGAATGCTTGGGATAGTTTGCTGAAGTTGTGTCCTCGGAGTGTTCACTTGATTTGTTCTCCCACACTTTCTGTCCTTTGCTCGCATTTCCTGTGGTTTGTGTCTCCCAAGCGGTGGTTTCAATAGTTCCCTCATTCTCTGTTATTTCTTGTCCACTCTCTGTGTTGTTTCTGCACAGGTCTTTTCCCTTTCTTTTCAACATCTACTTTACACTTTGTATCTCGTTTCTGTTTGTCTCCCAGTGCCTGGAGCTTCATTTTCCACATGATGGTGCTGTCTGGATAGGTAATTTGTTCAAGGCTGCCCCTTAACATGTTTAACCTTCTGTGGTCACCCAATGGTTGATCTCCTAGGCCAACGTAAGTTAATGTTGTACCCTAGGAGCAGCCATACGGGAGGATATTGGCAATTACCTGCCAGAAAGTTTATTGTGTCCTAAAAGAGACCAGAGTTTTGAAAGATACCTAATGTTCTTTGACATCTAGAACGTTCTACTGAACACTCTACCATATACGGTGCCTTCATCACCCAGCTTGCTACCACACCAGCCTTTAACAAGAGTATCCTTTTTTCCCCGTTGTCTTTTTTATCATAAATCTGCGCCCTTTCAGTAGCCCATCTTACTCCCTTACTCCTCCTTCCTGCTTTCTTTTTGTCCAGATGCTGGACTGGACTAATAATTAATGCTGGAAAGATCCAAGCAGTTATTACCTCTTTGGGCCAGTCATTATTCTCCATTATTTGATGAAGAAGATGACTCAGAATTATACTTTTTCTCCAGAATGCAGAAACAATCATCTACCTCTCTTCCCTTGCCTTCGGCATATGATATCCATTGTGATCACTTTCGGCCTATCATAACCACTGTGCTTGCCTTTGATATATTCTATCCACTGTGATTGCTTTCAGTATCCCATATCCTCTGTGATCACCTTCAGTGTTCCATATCCACTGTGTTCGCCTTCAGTATATCATAGCCACTGTGATCACCTTCAGTATCCCATATCCACTGTACTTGCCTGCGATATATCCTGTCCACTATGATTGCTTTCGGTATCTGAAATACTCTGTGCTCACCTTCAGTATATAATTTGTACTGTGCTCGCCTTTGGTATATCATAACAACTGTGATCATCTCTGGCATCTCATATCCACTCTGCTTGCCTTCGGTATATCATATTCACTGTGTGCATCTTCGGTAAATCATATCGCCTGTCCTCGCCTTCGGTATATTATGATGAGGGTTATCGCTTTCAGGATCTCATATCCACTGTGATGTGAGATGCCTGTGGCAGCACTTTGGTAAACCTTTCTTTGAAAGTCTGGTGCAGGGCATGAGCAAGTGACCTGCAAGGAAACCCCACTGGCTGTCCCAGAGCTGAGTGGGCTCTGTATTCCACATTCGATCTGTACTGCCCCATTGAAGAGCTATTTGTGATGACTTTGGTACGTCTCAGAAATACAATCCGTTTTAGCATTTTCTAAATCCGCTGGCTCATTATTTTGCCACTTGTGCAGGTAAGGGGAGCTAGGGGAGGTGTAATTACGTCAGCTCCTCATCCCAGAATGCACTGTTCTCAGTTCAGTGGCTTATAGGTCAACTCTCCATTTGGACCGAAATCATTGCAGATATGCGGACCCTCCTGCCAGGCTCCGACACATTGTCGAAGCAGTAATGGTGCAGTAGGGCACTTCAAAGTATTGACAATGTTAACACGGACACATTTATGTTGTATATTTAATGATGTATAGATGAATAAAAGGTGAGACTGATGTTGCTCAATCTAGTTAAGAATGAATGGAATCTATAACCCATTCTGCCCTCTGTTAGAGCGGTTTCTATGTGCTAAACTGTGAAATACTGACATGCATGCATGTGAACAAGTGTAATGTAGAATTCGTTAATAAATGAGGGCATTAACTGACCTATATAACACCTCAAGCAAAGGGATTCCTTTAAGGAGCCTGCCAGAGGGATAGGGAATATTATTAACATGTACTGTCATTTGCATTTTACCACCTATTGTACTTTATGCTCATAAGCTAATTGAGACTGACCTTCAAGGATAAACTACTGCGCTTGATCGACTTACAGTGATAATAATAATAATATTACTAACACTAATAATCCTTCTACTACTAATAATACCAAATGCCACCCTCTTCTGACCGCTACAATAATGTGGCGTTCAGCCCCCATTCCAAGGGCTGGACCGGGGGGTAACGGCTCGGCAGCCCAAGTTAATGGCCCGGGCAAAGCAAGGGCTGTTAATGAGGGCTCTGGGCAGTTACCCCCGTTCCAGCCCTTGGGATGGGGGCTTAAGGCCATTAGCACCCCTTGCTACCAAAAGGTTAACTCAGGCGGTAAAAAAAGGTTTTTTGGTCATTGCGTCCCATTCAATGACTGAAAATACTGTCTAAAGATAGTCGCCATGGAAAGCAAAGTGGGGCTCCATACGGAGCCCCTCTTCCCTTTCCATAACGGCCACCGGGAGCAGAGGGGAAGGTAAGTGGAGTGGAATTACAAAAAAAGTATAATAAGGGGACTGAGGGTGCGGGGGAAATGGCGGAGGGGAGGCGGCGATCAGGTCGGATGGGAGGCGGGGTTTCATTGGCAGTTCAAGCCCGCGTTCCTAGCCACTTGATTAGACTACTCCCCCGCCAGGGTGCTAATAGGCATTGTTTTTCCAATTAATTGTTACTCATTTTATTGGCCTCATTGGATGACACACTCATCCCTAATTTGTTCATCTATCTTCCTGACTTAGAATAGTTACAGGTCATTGCTTTTTTCATGGGAGATTGTACCTCAGTTGCTTAGTTAAGATGTGTTCCTTTATGTGTCTTCTACTAAATAAGACATTAAAATGTAGTTGTGTGGATACCGAACGAAAAGCAACAAGTGCCTCGTGGTAATTTACAAGCAGGGTTGCCCAATTCCAGGCTTCGAGGGACAGCAACATGTCGGATTTTCTGGACAGCCCTTATTAATATGCATGAGATAAATATGCATACAACGATTCTAAATGTATGCAATATTTTTCTCATGAATATTAATGAGGGATATCCTGAAAACCCATCCGAATTCCTCACATAGATGCCTGGAGTTGGACAAACATGATTTACAGTGCACAAAAAGTTCAAAGAGCAATTCATTATTCTGTGTTTAATGTGGGGTAGAAATTCCTTGAAAGCTGCTTTCCTGGTTTCTCCTTCTCGATTGTCCCCTAAATATACCATTGTTAAACTGAATTGATAAAAGAGTAATCCAGATCTTTGTTTGGCGACACCTATAAACCGAAGTGGAGTATTGTCTGGTGCTCCCTGGGGAGTACGAGTCCATCAATAGGCTTTCGGGAAACAAGAGTCTTGCTTTCGATCGCCATCTAGTGACCAGAGTGAATCCTGACACTTACAAATAGTTGTTGCCATATTGTTTATGCATTGTGTATATATAATACTAGAAGTCATTGTTGCTTCAAGTCAGGATACACGAAATTGGTTACAAATGTATTTAAGACCGACTTGTAATATAGTGTTTGTTCTTGCAACGCAAGGCTGTATGGTTGAACACACTAACATGTGAAATCGTATCATCCTTTTGAGGATATCCACGCTGAATATGTATATGAACTTATGACATACGATCAAATGCAGTTGCTTGCCTATGTGTTTGGTTATGCAGGAAACGCAGCTGAGCTTTACCATTTGTCAGCAGCCCCGCCATAACCAAGCCTTCTGGACACTTTTTGGATTCTGTTTACGCATGTGTAATAACTATAGTGTGAAAGCAAACTTTGAAGATGCACGGAATTGAACTTGAGAATTGTTATAAATGACACACAGTTTGAATGTATGGGTACACATTTCAGTCAGGCCTCATTGCAATCTTTCAAATCACTCAGTGCAAGGTAAAAAGGTGAGTGCCAGAACTGCAAAGTGATGTGAAGTGCACCCTATGGATACGGTTAGGAAAAAAACGCAGCTGCATAACATCAACGCATTATGCAAATGTACTCTGCATCAGTGTGTGATATGCACTGTCTGATTTGCAAACCCTTTTTTTAAATTCAATTTTTCCATGGAAAAACCTTTCTAATCAGGCCCCTTTCTCCTAAGGGTCCCTGGCAGAGTTGCCATCTTGCAGCATGCGACAAGGAGCAGTTTATCCTGCACAATTGTTATGTCCTGGTGTACCCAGAGCATGGCAACCTTACTACTGTCCTAGTCCACCACCATTTTTCTCAGAGGGATCCTCTGATAAGCCCACAAATCCGTAGGTCCAAAATGGCGGATCTTCAGAAAATGTGAGGATTGACTTTTGAGTCCAGCTCTACAGATACACTGGGGCTGCAGAAAATAGAAAATGTTTAGCTATGCATTTTCAAATCTTTTTCTTGAATGATTTCTTAAAGCCAGATTAATGAATTTACGCTATTCAACGCTATGCAGTTCTGTAGGATTGCATAGCAAATGTGGTGATATGACATGAAGCTGTTTTGCTTTGGCCAAGTCCCGGCTTAAGCTATGAACTTCACCAGAAGGTCCAGCAAGAATCTGCTGGACACTGAGCCAGAGCTTCTTCTTCACACTCATAATTACAAGGGCCTTTAGTGGTTGTCATGACAAAAGAGAAACGTGTGTGAAACAATGAGCAGTTTGCTTTAAGAAGTCAGCCCTTGTCAAACTCCGAATACAAGACTGTGATAAGTCCTGGTTCTCGCTCTCTGAATAGCACTGGTGTTTTCCCAATACGTAAGCACAACAAATACGATGTATTCATGCTATAAAACATGTAGGAAATAACCCACGTGCAAACATACCTGTGAATACAAAATGTTGTAAATGTTAAACTACAAATCCTAATGTGCAGACTCGTCACGTTATCGTATATCACAACTAGAAAATCCCCTTCTAAATCCCTAGTGGGATAAACGACCCATTCACCGTTTTTATGAAACAAATCAAATGTGTCTTTAAAAAGAAAAAAGCATCTTAAACTTTATTCGGTTAAGGGCACTAGATGAGACAACAATTGTAATATAGGTGTCTTAAAATGGGAGCTCTTTGAGGAGGCGTCCTTGTAATAACCTCCCCTCTAGCATCAACGTTCAGGCTGTAAGTCCCTTGGTACTCATCAGGACTTTCGACCCATTATTCCCAATTAATTTTGGAAAGATCACAAAGAGGTGAACGACTATTCCACCTAATAGAAAATGACACCACGTGCAACCCAGTGCCAGAACGAATACTCACTTCTTATATTGGAGTATCTACAGTACCGAGTCTGCGTAATTAATCACAGCTCGAGCTGATAGGAAATAAATGGCCAGTGAAAATGTTATGTCATGTTATGTTATTTGACATACATATAGTGCCCTATATATTATCGGTATGACCTCATGACGCTCGTGGGTAGAACACCCTCTGGGACTGCAGGCGAAGTCAGTCGAGAGAGTAGGTTATTATAGGGTGCTTGGGGGCACTCAATATGTGAGCAGCTGATGGGATTGTCTGATGGTAGCTGCATCCTTACCTTAGCTGTGGTGGTATTGAGAGATCAGTTGAATGTGTGCAGTCTGGTGGTTAGTCTCCGAGATTGCATTCTGGTGCCATTTGGAATTCAAAAAGCACCCTGTGGTGAGTGATATGTAAATGAACACTCACCATTCATCTGGGCCATCCAATAGATTGACTCAGTCACATAAACGGGTGCGTCCATCCCGTCCAGGTTCACACTGGCGGAAAAAGAAACATAATGCAGTACAAACTGATTAACGTGTCATGCAAGATGTTAATTAAACAAGTGAAGTACCATGTGCAGCTGAGGCAGAGGGCCTCAGTAGTCTAATTTGCTATATTGGGGATCCTACTTGTGCATAATACGGGTAACACATTCTTTGGCTTTGTATGCTTTTTCCGGGTCTTGGAATACACCTCACTGTCAATCTTCTACTGGTTTCGCAACCCCTCCAAGAAAAAACGACAGAGGGCGCTTTAATAAACTGTGCTGATTTCTTCGTCTGTCTTCATTCGCACTTTACATTCAGGGCCTGATTCACAGACGCGGTTGATAATGGTGCAATCCCATAGGAAAATGTTCTGTGAATCAGGCCCTCAAGGTGTTAAACATGGTGACAGATATAGCCTAGACAAATGTACGCTAGGTTAAATAAAACTGGATTTTTAAATGATCACCGTATTCCTTCGAACACACATCGGTAACGTTTCTTAAATGCCCGCTTACCTTGAGATGCGAACTCCGTGTTCCAAAGTCCAACCGCTCTGGCGGACGTTATCCCGGATGTGGGTGGAATGCGCAAAGGTTCAATTGTAATATCACGTGATGTTTATGCTGCATGACACCGGCTGATACGTTCGCATATGGACCTGCCTGTGACAAATGTACGACCCGATGGCTTCCAACCCACGGTTCCGTTGCAGCAAAGGCAAAACACCCAAAGGTACAAAATCCAAATCTCTAGTGTTTCGAAAAATTCAATAACAATTTTTGTTGATGTTTTGTAAATTTAAACACTTCATGTGCCTCTCCACAATGGTGCTGTCGTCTGGCCCCAATGCATGGTCTGCCAGGGGCGTTCAATACATTCAAGCCATTCAAATGGCAAAAGTCAAATCGCCATGAAATGGGTTCATGTTCAACAACCGTGTGGTGGCATATAGAATATAATGCCTGTCAAATGGCCACTAGCAAGCAAACATGGTGATGGTGAGTGACCACTAACCCCATCAGATGCACCCTAGCGGGTGCCATTCGGCCGTAGAGTTGAGGCCATCATGCTGTGCGCCCAGGTTATACATCCAGTGGTGTTCCCTCAAAGCGAATGCCCTCTCTAAGGACTGGGTGTCCACAGCTTGTAACTTCTCTCCAACCCACCACATGAAATCATCTGGGCTATGCCGCATAGCTGCATAATGTTGGACTAAAGGGGCCATTAGGATGTTGATCCTTACCTTGGATTTATGCTCTGTAATTTGTGTGCGGATTAGTCTTGTTGTTTTGCCCACGTATAATTTATCAAGCAGGCATTCAATAACATAGATCAGATTGCAACTTCTGCAATTGCTGTGGAATGGTAATGTCCACTCATTGTTGTCGACTGTCATACTGTGCTTGATGATGGTAAATCTGCACACCATTTTGTTAGTGTAAACCAGCTTTCTGCCGGGACCTACCGTAGGGTCATGATACAAGGCACTATTTGGGAGTGGCAGCAGCCTACCCTCCCTTGAAGGGTCCTAATTTGCACCCCAGAGTGACTTTGAACTTCACTGGATGAATCTCTTGAAAAGATCTAAAGAATTTGGGAACAAAACAACCTACAAAAAATCCAGACATTCTGCAAATCATTGAACATGCTCACTGGGCACTCATCTCTGGTATGGACATTTTAAATTCGCTTTCAAATACCCCCGTGCCCATTTCCTTTTCCCCACTTGTCCAAGCTGTCCTTATTCCGAAACATGATAAGAACATTTTTAAGTCGCCACAACGCATTAGCGTTGATGGGTTATATCACGTGAAACTTGTAATTTTAAAAATGCAGTGGAAAGTTGAATTGAAACTGCGATAAAAATGTTCATATGCTTTGTTTTTATTTTGTTAGTTGCTACAGACATCTCAATCCTCTTTGGCTGCATCAAATGCTTAAAACACTTTTGCCAGAATGCACAACCTATGAAAACGTCTGTTTTGGTGCTTAAAGGTATGTTTTAATGTTGTTAGAGCGCGGATCGAGTTTCAGAAACATGGACACATCAAGACGATGAAGATCCCAGAGGCGCTGATTCACAAAGAAGTTACTATGAGCAGTCCTGGCCGTCTCATAGAGAGGTCCCAATGGTTTAAGAAAGACGTTACTGTGGGCATGCTTGAACATCTGGTGGAGAGGGTTATTGACTTCAGAAAGAAGTTAATATATGCAGCCCTGAGGTTCCCCCTGGAGAGGTCTATTGGCTTCAGAAAGAAGTGACTATGAGCAGTCCTGGCCGTCTCATAGAGAGGTCTATTGGTTTAAGAAAGACGTTACTGTGGGAATGCTTGAACATCTGGTGGAGAGGGTTATTGACTTCAGAAAGAAGTTAATATATGCAGCCCTGAGGTTCCTCCTGGAGAGGTCTATTGGCTTCAGAAAGAAGTGACTATGAGCAGCCCTGAGCTTCCCCCTGGAGAGGTCTATTAGCTTCAGAAAATAGTTACTACGAGCAGCCCAAAGCTTCTGCTGAGAGGTCTATTGGCTTCAGAAAGAAATTAAAAGGACTAGCCCTGAGCTTCGCCTAGAGAGGGCTATTTGCTTCAGAAAGAAGTTACTATGAGCAGCCCTGAGCTTCCCCCTGGAGAGTTCTATTAGCTTCAGAAAGTAGTTACTACGAGTAGCCCAAAGTTTCTGCTGAGAGGTCTATTGGCTTCAGAAAAAAGTTACAAGGATCAGCCCTGAGCTTTGCCTAGAGAGGGCTATTGGCTTCAGAAAGAAGATAAAATGAGCAGCCCTGGGCCGCTGCTGGAGAGGTCTATTGACTTCAGAAAGAAATTACCATGAGCAGCCCTAAGCCTCTCATAGAGAAGGCCATTGGCCTCAAAATGAAGCTACAATGAGCAGCCCAAAGCTTCTGCTGGAGATGTCTATTGGCTTCAGAAATAAGTTGCTACAAACATTCCGCAGCTTCTCATGGAGAGATCTATTGGCTTCAGAAAGAAGTTACGATGAGCACCCCTGGGCTCCTCCTGGAGAGGTCTAATGGATTCAGAAAGAAGTTACAATGAACTTCCCTGGGCGTCCCCTGAAGAGGTCTATTGGCTTCAGAAAGAAGTTACTATGAGCAGACCAAACCTTCTCCTGGAGAGGTCTATTGGCTCCAGAACAAAGTTATTATGACCAGTCCTCCGCTTCTCCTGGAGTGGTTTATTGGCTTCAGACAGAAGTTACCATGAACAGTCCTAAGTTTCGCCTGGATAGGGCTGTTGGCTTCAGACAAAAGGTAGCAGGAGTAAACTTGGCTTACAAGAGAGCAAGCCAGGTTTACTCCTTGTAACTTCTTTCTGAACCCAATAGGAGTATGCCAGCATTCCTCTTAGTAACGTCTGGTCTTTGTGAAACCAATACTAGGAGTAATCCTGGCTTACTCCTGGAGTACGCCAAGGTTACACCTTGTAACCATTTGTGGAACCAATATCCCTCTCCAGGTTTAAGACACATGTACATCACACGTCCTCTAGTATCTGGTTTGTGATTCCACCCCCTTTGTTTCTAGATACTGTTATTTCCTGTTTTGTTTCTAGGATGGCGAGTTATGCAGAGATTGAACTCAGCCAATTGAGGGGCGTGTGTCCTTTTCTGATGGTTATCAGAGCAGGATTGGTGAATCGGAGCAAATGTGTGAATTTGGCTGCAAATGTATGTGCAGGGGGTGGGTAATCGTGCTAATAAATATAGGGAGTAGTCAGGGGGGGGTGGGTTCTGCGGGGCGTCGCCCCCACTTATATTTGCGGCCAAATTGAATAAAAGAAAATAAATCGACACATTTGAATACAATGAAAAAGCCTCGACCAAATCACTGAGAACCGGCTGGTATGTGATAATTTGGTGGTGTGGCTAATTTTCCGAGCTGTGATGTTGCCATAATATCCTGAAGAGCACATTCACAAGCAAACTGCTCAAATAAATCATGAGATCAGGACGGAGACAGTAACTTAATCAGATCCCAGCTGTGGATGTTTCCTCTTTGCTTTTGGCAAGCACATTAAAGCAGAAGTTAGCTCCCATTCGTGCACACATTCTTCATGCAATTATAACTTCAGCTTGCAGCTCACTTCCGAAGAAAGTGAAGAACATTTTAAATGTTAGGTCACGTGAGGTGAGCCCGGCTTCTGTCCCTATTTCGTGCAGCCCAAAAGTGAAAGGGACGGTGGAAATCACATCCAGTGTTTACTGTCATGGAGAGGGCTTTCATAGCAGGGACTTCCCGGGCAAATGATGAGCTCATCAGCACGGAAGGTAGTAACACCGGCTTTGCATACTTGATGAGCTCATGACAGAAAGTAACCAGTAAAGAACCAATCACTGCAAATTGCTGCAGAGCCTAAAACACCCCAATCCGCATTGCTTGCTCACGAGAGAGAGTTGTAGTTTTGCGGTTGTGAAAACCCATGAGGGCCCTATGTGATAACAAGTTTTCTCTGGCACAAGTGCAGTTGTGCATGATAGTGCCACGATACCAAAAATTGCCCTAGTGATAAAAGTACTTTCAATGCACTGTCTACCAGGGCAACATTTGCACTATTGCTAATACCACACCCCTGTGAGCAGTAGGCCAACGACTTCCATGGTGCCAAAATGCACTGAAAGAAGGTGTTTTTTGCATTAGGGTAATTTGTAGCATTGCACTGGTACTGTGCACAATTGCATTTGCCCCTGGGTAAAGTTTCTGTAGTACCGGTGCTCTATCTTTCTTGTTCTTTAAGATAAAACATTGACTAATTGGATCTTACAAAGAGCTTTTCAGTGGGATTGCACCATTGTAAAAATGCTTTTGTAAATCATGCCAATTGAGTCTTTCGCATTTTTCACATCATTTATTTATTTATTTATTTAATATGTTATACGCCCAAACCCTGAGGTATCACGGCGTAGGTTACAGACATCTTGATTATATGGTTACAGTATAGAAAAAAACATTACATTTCACACATATTTGATAACAATACCATTTTGAAATAATAAAACATACTTACAAGATAGGATTAAGTACACATTAGAAAACATCTGTATCAGCGGTGACAGTGGCAGTGGGTGGGTACACATGTGAGGTGGGTAGTAAGTTGCACCTCTGAAGTTGAAGAGGTGCGGTGAGGGGGGGGTTTAAGCGATTTATAATTTGTTAAAGAGCCAGATTTTAGTGACTTCTTGAAGCCCTGGTGGGATGGCTCATTTCTCAAATGTGGGGGGGAGTTCCAGAGTTTAGGTGCCATGACTGGGAAGCTGCTTCCCCCTGTCCTCAAACTTTTAAAACAAGGGACAAAGAGTTGTGTGTTAGTGTTAGATCTCAGAGCTCATGTGGTCTTATTTAATGTTACAGCATTGTTGATGTATATAGGGGCCATCTTGGCAAGACATTTATAGGAGAAGCAAAGTGTTTTGTAGATAATTCTAGCTTTAACAGGTAGCCAGTGGACCTCCCTCGTGGTAGTAGAAATGTGGTCAGATTTGTTTAAGCCAAGGGCTGCTTGCAGGGCTTTATTTTGCCGCAATTGTAGTTTGGCCAGGTTGGCGTTCGAGGAGCCTAGCAACAGAACATTGCAGTAGTCTAATTTCGACAGGATGAGGGTTTTGCGGCGTGAGCAATTGTCGACTTAGAGCAGTCAGTTTAGATCAGAGGTCTTCAAACTGTGGGGGAAATGGGAGGGGGCAGCTTACATGGTCAGACTAGACCATAAAACGGTTTTAGGCACCAATGAAAACATGGCCAGCAGTTGCAAATGGATATTCAGTACTTTAGTCACAGACTGTTTGAATAGTACCAAGGGGTTGTTTTTTATTCAAATGTAAACAAATTGTGATATTTAAAGAATATTTATTCAGCAACAATGGTCAAAACTACTAGCTGCATAGTGAAGCAACTCCTCAAACTGGCCCATATTGGCCAAAAAAGTGGCCCATTCTCATTTGCCTACACTAGCATTTTATTTTTTGGTGCAGTCATCACCCTATTGCCCTATAGGTCAGTCCAAGCCTGCCGACTCATCCCTAATGGGTGAGGGGGCGTTCACCCACTGGCCACCTCACCCATTATGGAGGAACCGAGGAGCCAGCCCAGTGAAACACTGAGCACTCCCTCAGCTGCTTTTTCCAGCTGAGGGAGTGCTCCTGGGCTGGCTGAACTGTCAAAGGGAAACACTGTTTGCCTTTGACAGTTCATTTCCCCAGCCGCACATGATCACGGAGACATGCAACGTTGGGGGTGTTTTGCTTCGCCAGCCTTGCATAGCTCATTGGAAATGCTGGCTGGGGCACTGCATGTATGTATGTGCGAGGGGGTGCTCCTGCGCCTCCTCGCACATATGGGCAGAGCAACCTGGAGCGGGGCATTTTAGCAACCATGCGCAGGCCCCTGCAGAAGGTAAGTTCATGGTGATTTATTTTTTATTTAAATGTGTATGGATGTGTGTATGCTTGTGTTATGGGACTGTGGTGGGAGCAGGATGGGCGACAGAACTGGGATAGTGGTGGGAGTATGGTGGGGGAGAGCCCAGGGTCTGTACTGGGAGTAGGGTGCGGTGACGGCACGCAAAAGTTCATAGGGATTTCTACATACTGTCCATCTGGCACTTTTAGGGGGGCCCGGCCTGCCCAAACTTGGCTCAGGGGGGGCCCCGAGCCAAAAAAGTTTGAAGACCACTGGTTTAGATGTATATGAAGTGGCCGATGAGAGAGCGTTAACATGTTTGGTCATTGTTAGAGTTACATCTAGGTGGACACCTAAGGTTTTACTGGTTGAGGACTGGGATAGGAGTCCCGTCGATTGTATTTTTTATCGATCAACATTCCCCGCTATAGTGCTTTCATAAGAACCACTCAATATTATTCTGAAACCTGTTTTCAGGTTTGTGACGCATGGAACTCATATGGTCTTCCATTCTTGGCCGCCACTGCTGCGGCGTTGTTTGACCCGGCGTACAGCTGCACACTACTTGTGCCATGAGAACATGCCTGACCTACCAGTGTTCCTCACAGGTGTGCGTCTGCCTAAAAGACTCCTCAAAGGCAGCAACACCTTAGCCAGAAAACCAGGCAAAAAGCAACTCAAGCAGGAACACTTAGGGCCTGATCCATGGAATTTTAGCGCAGTGCAAAGTGACTTTGCGCTGGTGCAAAGTGAGTTTACACTGCCAACAAACACCCTGATTCACAGAGCGACGCAAAGTGTATTTTTGCAGTGCAAAGTGACTTTGCGCTGAGTTTGCTCTGGTGCACCGCAAAAATACACTTTGCACTGCGCTGGAAATCAGGGTGTTTGTTGACAGTGCAAAGTCGCTTTGTACCAGTGCAAAGTCACTTTCAAGCACGCTTAAAACTCCATGAATCCTTAATCTCCTTGCATCCTTCTCTGAAGAGTCAACCCAACCTCCCCAGTCTGTGCTGGGGGTGACGGGGGCCCATTCGTGCACGAGTCTTTGCATGGCCACAGTGGGTCTGGAACTGTAGGCTGATCTTTTACTTAACCTCATGAAAACAATCTCCATCATGGACTTGCTATAAACCTAGAACCGAAGAATGACAGTGTTTAACTACGGGCAGGTTTACTGTATCTCTGCCGCTGCGCTAACAATTTGTATTAATAAAAGACATCAGTAGCGAAATAAATCAGGCATGCTTCCTGCAACGACAAGGGCAATCTGCGAGCGAAGGCACTTCTCCCCCTTCGGCTGATTGCAAACACACACTCCTCATCGGCTGTAATTTCCACCAGATGAAGTTTCGGCTCCGCTCCGTGATACCTCTTGGCTTTGATTCGCCTACGAATGTGGCTCGATATCAGCTTACGCCTTTTAAAACAATGACCCCTGGGCTAATTAGGATGATTGGCGAGCTTCCGTCACAGAGTACACAATCCGCATATCCCAGGATATATTGTGATGTGGAGCTTGAAAGGCAGGGTTGCTCAAGTACTGTCGCAGCTGTGCCTGGTCTGGCTGGGCTTCAACCTCTGGCCTGCAAAATGGCCACGAAGTAGGCAAATCACATTGGCTGAAATGTTCTACAACCTACAGTTACTAAAGCCAGGCATCACGTGGTGTGCATCACGTGATGGATGGATCTTAGGCACATGAATACACATGCACTGTCATAACTAGAAAAGTCTGTTACCATGAGTTTTCTTATTTTACCTCTTTCCAGATTAGCATTCCATCTGATTACGTCTAGCACAATCCCATTGTATCTAGCAAATGTATTAGTTCTTGGTAAAGGGAACTTTGCAGCCCCCAAAAAAAGCAAACTCATGGTACCAGTTGAGCATTTGATGTTATGTTATGTTGATCGATACCGCACACCATGGCCATTTGCATGCTCTCCAGACACTCACATGGCTCTGTAAGAAAAGTGGGTAGGGTTGGTTGGAGGGATAGCAGGATAGGAGAGAATTTGTGCTCATCTGTTCATGCGTGCAGTACTAGAAGGAACTGGTGTCTGTGTGTGAGATTTCTGGGTGTGCTATGTTTTGTGCACTGGGCTTGTTGTGTCCGTAAGGGTGGTGTCCAGTGTCTGAGTTGTTTGCTGGCATTGGGTTTGTATTATGAATCGAGAGGGGTGTGCGGTTTCCGGTTTCTTTGGTGGGTTGTTTAATGAGTCATTTGTGAGTGTGTAGTACATGAGAGGTGTGAGGGTGTGGAGACGAGAAGGGGTTAGTTGGTTTCAGGCAATCTCTGGGTGTTGAGTAGTTTTATCGTCTGTTCTTCCTTCTATACCGTCATGTGTTTGCTTTGGTCCCAGTGTATGGTTTGCAGAGTAGCGCGTCTAGACTAAATCTAAACAAATAAATCTATACAATTCAAGTGTGGCTACATTCAAAACCAGAGGACACCAAATCAGTTCCATTGTGACTAAATTCAAACGCAATGGATTGCAAGTGTAGTGTGGCTAAATTAAAAAGCAGCAGGTTGAATTTCTAGTGCGGCTGAACTCAGAAGCAGCAGTAACTGACTCTTTTCAATTTTAGTGTGGCTTCGTTCAAAAGCAGCGTAGTACCCCATTTCATGACTAGCATATTCCTTTTACAGCAAGAATATGAAACAATAATTGGCGAAGGATGTCTTGTCCCCAAAGCAGGCTTCTGTAGGAATCAGGGACGTCATTTAGGGGTCGCCAGAGGTCGCAACTGCGACCACTGAGGTCTCCCTTGTGACCTCTGTGGTCTCCTTTGCGACCTCTGTAAAAAAAAGAAAACTTTTTTTTTTCAATGCAAGCTCCTGTGCTGTGGCCAGCACCATGTGGCTCTAAAATAATTGCTAGACTCATTAAAGGTTTATTCAGGGGGTGAGTCACTGATTTAGTCTGTTCTTAAAAACCTCAACTCAGCCTTTCATCCTTCTGAGGTCAATAAATGAGTACCAACACAGGTTGGGTGATATTTGGTGTATATTCTTTCTATATAATGCGCTGAAGCGTAAGTACTATATAATAACACATAATTATCATTTGGTCATGGACGTCTGCTTGCATTCACAGTAATTTGGGAATATGGGCCTATACACACTGATCTTAACGATACATGTGGCAATCCATTCTTGTATGAAATTTACATCACATTATAGTGATATCGTAGCCATATTTTTCGTAGTGCACAATGCTATGTGATGCCACTGCCACTTCCTGTTTTGTCAAAAGGTGAAAGGTCGTGTTCCATCGCTTCCCGCGATATCACTTTGCGGTGGGGTCAAATGACATCACTTCCTGTGATGTCATCGGGGTCAAGAGTCATGTGATGTCACTTCCGCTACCCCAGGCATTTTGGTGAAATGACGTCTCTGGTAGGAATCTTGCATTTCAGCCCTAGAATAGGGTCATATTTAGTCTCTGTTCCACTAAAGCCTAGGAGGCCAAAATAGATGCTGGATCTCTATCGGCTATCGAGCAGCAGGCTCACACAAACACTAATAGAGAGGGTTCAAGGGAACATTTTGTTTTGAAGGCTCTCCTTCTTTTTCCATTCAGCAGCTCCATGTTTAAAGCGTTTGGGGAGTTGGGAGCCAAGTCCATCCATCAGGTGGAAAACCCAAGACCAGAGTTGTTCCCAAATGGTCAAGCCCACACCCTTGGCTTTAAGAGGCATGTTGATGAAGTGAGGCACCTGAGGTGTTCTTTTGGTTCTATGTTATTTCGCCGCAGTATTTTTCATCGCCGTTTTTTTTTCTCAAAAAACTCGTTTTTTTTAATTTTTTTGGGGGGCATTACATCCCCAAACCCCTCCTTTTTTTTATTCCCTTACACCCACAACCAAATATTTAATTTTTTAACCCCCCCAAAAAAAAAACGAGTTTTTTTTTCGAAATATAAAAGGGCGATGAAAAAACACGCGATGAAAAATACCACGGTGAAATGCGTGTATACCGTTCTTTTAATTTGTCCTGTTTTTTTTTTTTTCAAAAGTAAGTATGGTCATCTAAACCCACTAATGCCATCTATCCAGGAACCCCCCCCAAACTTAGAAGTCTGGCATCTGAGACCTTAAGGCATGGCATTGGCGTTTGCTAAAGCAGAAACGATTTACATCAATTGCAAACCCTGGACTTCGGTTTCAACCTTGCAACTACATGTGCTTGGGCTACATGCTGCCATAATACGTGTGGCCTTTGCTCAAACTTCAGCATGGGACCTCTTCCCCGGCTAGCTATGGTTGGGAGATGGATAGGTCCTGTGCCCATACCTCTATGAGACCGCGACCCGTTTCCTAGGTTGTACCCAGTGTATATAAAGCCTTGAGGATATTGTCAACTATTGTAAATTCAAGTGGATGCCAGGTGTGTCCCAGGAACCGTGGAACAGTGATTTTGTGTACCCCTTGGAAGCTGAGGCCTAGGGGCCTAGAGCGAACACAGGTTCCTTCCCTCGCTATTTGTATGGGTCTGTCAGGCTCATGGACTGAGGCTCTTCCCACACAGAATGGGCCATCTTGTGGGAGCAGTACACTTACACTTATACCTGTCCTTTCTGTGTAGTAGGATGGGTAGATGAGCCGGGCTGGGATTGGTGGAATAAGGAAGGAGGGAAAAGGGAAGGGTGAGATTGCAAGAGAGTATCCCTGCATTGTGCAGGCAATCTCCGGGCAATGCCAGGACGTTTGCATTGCGTGTATAATTGTAGGAATGATTCAAGAAAACATATACAAAGGGATTAGTATTTCAACTGGAGACCCACTCTGGATGACGTCAGGGGCAGAGATCGCCGCATTGAAAATCATAGTCACGCAGTACAGAACTTTGCGGAAAACGGGAGCGTTTTGGAGGCACACTCACTAACCAACGTTATTGGCTGTTAGTGAGCCCCTGATTATGCTTCTGGCTAAGATACATTACTGAGGATAACTCCATAATTCCCTGAATGTGCAGGCTTCACTCTCTGCTTTCGAGTTGACTGGCTGTTGCACCCTCCAACGTTACCTAGTTGTGTTATGTAAGAGACAGACATTTTATCTCTGCTCATTTCAACCCATTGGTTTCCCACCTATAAAAGGTTGTTTTACTAATGAAGGGCTTTGGCTACCTTGTTTTTCCTATATTGCACACCTGCCATTGCTAATGATTGGCTGTTGTCCCTCTTAATGAGAATAATAATTGTACTTTTTAACGATAGATTGTATGCAGTCTTTAAAGGTAGGTCCTACAGGACACATGCTCAACTCTTCACAGGGCTAATTCAAGTCTGCATCCAGTAACAAGGACGTTTCATCGTTTCAGTGTTGATAACATGATAACATGAGTACCACTGCATCGGCTAACAATATCACATATTGGTATGGTGCTTAGTATATGTATGAATCTTGCATAAAAACTGATTAAAACTGTGATACGATTATTCTGGGTATCTACACTGATGGCCAGGTCCCATTCACCCAACAGTTAAAAATCTCTGAATCACAACATCCAGTCAAGTTTTCTAATATCGACAAAGTCAAGGGCCTCATTACAAGTTTGGCAGTAAATAGGTATTAAATCTACTGCCAAAATCGATTTCTGCCACAGCTCCTCGGTTTTCTGGATTTACCGCAGGATTACAGGCCATCTGGAGGCCATATGGGAACTTTTTGTGCACTTACTGTGAGCGTAATTCCGTGCGTTAAATCCCACGACTTCTTACGTAATGTGGATTATTTACCTCCAGCGTTTTGCTGGATGTACCGTTTCGCTGGCGGTGCATCCTCCAGATTACACCAAACTTTGTAGTGCGGCAGTGTGGTAATGAGGTGGTAAAGTGGTGGTAACAGAATTACCTCCACTTTACCACTTTTTGCTGCACCACCGTTCTCATAATGAGCCTCTATGCACAAGAGGGCAAACAATCATAAATTGAATTAATGATTATTTACCAATGTTTTGATTATTTGGAAAATCCGACTTGGTGTTATTATTCGGTATGCCCCGCCCCCTTTACATCAAAACAGAGCAATGGATGGATTTACTAGTAAAGTATGGAGGGCGTTCTCAAAGAGGCCTCTAGCAGCCTTCACCCATCGGAAATGCTTGACAGAAAGGAGTAAGTTCACACGACCCCAAAAGGGGACATGTGCTGATGGACTCCATGGATGGATATTCTAGCCTGGCTGGATTCTGTGACTGCCGGAGGCCTGCACCAGCAGCCAGCCTTATTTAGACTACCAAGTCCCTGCAGGGCTCGCGCTTATTGTGATAACGTAAGGGGGTGTCATGTGAGCTTATCTCAGCGCGTGAGGTCACCTAATGGTTAGTCCACTGATGTAAGCAAAGGGGGGAAAGGGAATGGGAGACGTCCGTCGGAATAATATATGTGCCCCGATGAACCCCCTGCGCCCATTGTACGAAGCAGCTGCCGTGTTTATTTAGACAAGTGCTTCGCTGCTCTTCTAAGTGGGGGCTGATGACAGACGTGTTTCTCAATGCCGAAATATTAACTCTTGGGGTTGTCAACATCTGCTCTTTCTCAACCTTCCCTTTCAAAGTCACACCTCATTTCTCACGAGTTAAGGGCCATTTTCCTCTGCGACTAATGATATTAAAAAAGGCCGGAGGGAAATAGCGTGGTTGGCACTTGACAGCCTTATTAGAGTTTACCGGGATGCTCGATTTCACTTTAGCCGGCGGTGCATTGTCGCTATCACCAGGGCAGCGCGAGCTTTGCTAGACGTGTTTTTTCCAAGGTTTAGCATTTTCCATCTCGCTGATTTCTGCTACATTCTTCCACACAAACTCCTTTCCTTTGCAGACAACGATGTCATCTCCAAGAGAAGACATTCTGGCTTAGTTTACATTGCATATCATCGTTAAAGTATTAGAAACCTTTCAAATTGGGTTCCTGAAGAAGGTATCACTGCACTCTAGGATGGATGAACTGGTTTGGGCAACACTTCAACAGGGTCGGACTGGGACAAGAAATAGGCATGGTCACCCAAAAAAAACTGGCCCACCCCTCGCCTCAAAAAAGTGGCCCACCCCTCACCTCATGACCCTTGACTTCTGATGACATCACCGGAATTGATGTCATTTGAACCTACCCCAAAGTGACATCCCGGGAAGCGATGAAACACGACATTTCACACCTTGACAAAACAGCAAGTGGCATCAAATAGTATTGCGCCTAAGTACACTAAATTACCATAAATCCAAGCAGACGTCCAAGGCCAAATGATAATTTGTTATTGTATAGCACTTACGCTTAAGATCTTTTTTTATAGAACAAATATGCATACAATATCACCCAACCTGTGTTAGTAGTCATTTATCAACCTAAGAAGGTTGAAAGGCTTTTTGAAAAGAAAAAGAAATGTGAAAAAAAAGAATTTTTTTTCCATTTTTTATTTCCAAACCGGCCCAGGCATGGGCAGAAACCAGTACCCACTCCCCAAGGACCATTTCGGCCCGCCCACCGGCCGAAAGGCCGAGGAACCAATCCGACCCTGCACTTCAATCGCCAAAATGCTGGGTGGTTCGAGTCTTCCAAACCATTTGCATTCTCTGGAGGGTTGTTCACTCAGGTGAGTCCAAAGTAACCCAAGGCTCAACAATGAGGACACTGCACAAAAGGACAAATGAGTGCCTGCTCTTGCATGGCCCTATAGTAATCCTCTTTGCCCTCCTGCTGCTCAGCAGGCCCCACATGTAATGTGTGCATGTTACATTTTTTGTTTTTCCATTTGCAATTCATTTGTACAAGAAAAAAAGGTGTACAACATTCTTGGAGTGCTGGGGAGTGCTGGGAGATGCTGGGTGGTGGAAGGAATGGGGGACAGCTTGAGATAAGGGGTGGAGGTGGTTCGCACACCCAAAAGTGACCCAGAGAATTTCACACCTCATAATACTTTTGAATTGTAACTGAATACATTCCAACAGTCACTTTTGGGGGAGTTCGATAATACCTACTGCACGCCCTTGATGACATAATGATCTTCAGAAAACGGCAGCCCTTATTTATAAAGATCATGCATTCTTTTAGGGATTGGTTCTGTTTTAACAAACATACCAACTCCATATACACATGGAACATGACGGTGCACATTTAAATCATTAAATCATTTAAATGTCAATGCACCTAAAGTGTGTGTGTATATATGTATATATATATATATATATATATATATATATATATATATATATATATATATATATATATATTTAATTTATTTCTTTTCTTCTGTATATATTTTACAATAAAATAGAAACCTTTTACACATATGTAATACATGAAAAAAATAATGTTGGAATTACAAAATACATGAATAATAACTCTAAATATCATTTGCACCCGGAAAAGACAGGTTGACCAATCTCAATCTGCCTTTCCCGGCACGATTGTGCTTTAACCGCCGTACCACTGTCATTAAAACAAAAAAAGAACTAGGTCCCTTTTCGCATGACGGCCGCCATTTTGGAACATGTTTCCATGGCCACCATCATCTGAAAAAACAATCCACACCCTGGTAAATCCCAGGGGGGCGGCAAATAGATTTCACGTCCCGGTGGAGGGCAGAGGAGCAGACATGGGCTTTAATGGCCAGCAGCCGAGCTGAGGCACTCACTTCACTTGAGCCTACCATAGCTTGGCCTGGCGGGCTCTTAAAGCCCATCTCGGCCTTCCCACCGGGGCGTGAACGCTACATTATTACTTTTAAATAAGAAAATGAATACATAATTAATGATCCATCCTAGAACCATACTTAAAGCATCCTAAGGCAATTCATGGTTATATGTGAGCTGATATGTTCAATAGAGGTTGAATGCAGTTGCATAAACGTAGCACCGCATTGGAGAGTATCATAGAGTTATCGCAGATTATATATGAACAGAACTGATGTTTGAATTCGACTTATGTCTCACACACACAATTGTTAAAGCCACTCTTGTCAAAGGTAGCAAATGATGTGCATTGAGGTAATAGGTGGTGCGTTGTTTCCACTTCAGCAAAGTATATGCGACAAATTCTAGAATCATAAGGTATTTTTTCCCATGATCCTGTTATTACCAATGATGATAACAAATTAAACCTTAAACAAATATGGAATCTCTCTAGTTGTGGATCGATGTAGCTTAGGAATAAAATAAGGAAAGATTGCCTAATATATTCATAATAGGTTTTCCTGGTTGCTAAGTATTCTAAATGAGTTAGGCGATATCACCATAAGGCCTTTTTGCTAATTTGCTTTTTAGCAATACCATATTTAATTACCTTGTCACAGTCCAGTCTATATCTTTATAGAAATCATGACAAGATCCAAAACATTCTTTCAAATTACTATTTACATGTTTATCCTTTTAAATCAAATGAGCAAAAAAGGTTTAGTATCGAATTGTCGTTGTTATGATCCGCGATCATTTGCTTATAGAGATTAGTTTGTTTAACTTTCAATAGTGTAGACAATGATGTTAAAGCAAGTTCTATACGGATGGCCTCTACAGGAACCGAACATGGCAAACCAAGTACTGATTGCAAACGTTTCCCTTCTCGGTTTTTAGGCCAACTGAATTGTCCCTCAGAGTAACTTTCAAGACTGTACAAGGTTCAAGTTATGATACTGACCTTATAGATTTTAAAACAACTTTCAATAGAAAACACCCTTTAGTGTGTATGAAGTTCTTAATAATTCTGAATTTACTCAAGACTTAAGATACTTTAAGCTTTTCCAGATTTGGAGTGCTGAGTATAACACTGAGAGGAGTTCCTACATAGAGATGGCTATAAACGACTTCAATAGGGAATACTTGAATTGTCCACTTACATTTCTTGATTCTGAATTTTCCAACTTCAAAATCTTAGCTTTAGTATAATTGATCTTAATCTAAGTGTCTTTTCAGTAATTTGAAATAACAACTAGAGTTCTTTGAAGCCCAATGGGTGCCCTATCCGTAACTGTGTCGTCCGCATAAGACAGTCAAGTAATGTGTTGGTTATATATACACAGAGGAAAATTGTTACAACTAATTAAGGCCTCATTCAAATCTGCAACATAAAGATTGTAAAGAAGGGGTGCTAAAATACATTCCTGCTTTAGGCCATTATTAGTATTAATGGGTGTTGATAAAGTTCAAAATGTGTCCAGTCTAGCAGTGAATGATGTAAATTGATTTATAAAATTTAATATAGCAGGGTCAAGGCCCCGATTATCTAGTTTAGCCCACCATCTATCGCGGTCGACACAGTCAAAGGCTCCCAAAGGGTCAATGAAAGCCAAATACAGATTAGACCTCAGGGTGGTAATAGTAGTTTGTAGAAGCATTGAAGGGTCCAGATGTTATGCATGGTTTCCACGTCCCTAGGAAATCCTGTTTGTCATTTCTGGAGAAGTTGTTTATCTGTGATCCAGGCCCAAAGCTCCTCTGGCATATTACAAAATATTTCATAGGACGAATCAACCATAGAAAATAAGCGATAGTTTAAGGGATCATCCCAAGCTCCCTTTTTTTGTTGAAATGTCTTTTTATTGAATTTTTCAACAACCAGAACAAAGCAGTCCCCGTGTCCCCCCCTTCCCTCCCCTCACTCCCTCAGTGTTTCGTCGTGCCCTGTGACCTCGTTATCTCTCCCCGGGGTCATTGCAAGTCCAGAAGCCTAAGACGTTGTGGATGCCATCCGATCCTGAAATCGTCTCTGAGAAATGTTAGTACGTCCCCCCAGTCGCTTGCAAAGTTCTGTATTACATTGTTCATTGCGTATGAGGCCCATTCCATTGCCACCATCTCCCACACTTTGCGCAACCAGTCTTGGAACTTTGGTATGTTTGAGCTTTTCCATCTCTGGGGTATAATAGTAATTCCAGCTATAGTCAGCATCACTCGTGCTCTTTCACTAACTCTCGGCTCTCCCAAGGCCTCTTCCGCTCGAAGGCCCAGTAGGGTCCATTCTGGGGGCGTGCTTCCCCCTGTTCCAAAAACTTGTTCTTGCGCTGTCAGATTTCCTTCCAAAACGGGACTATTTTTGGGCACTTCCACCAAATGTGTTCCGCTGTGCCCTCCTGCCCACATCCTCTCCAGCAAATCCCCGTTGTCCCAGGATATATTCTGTGCAAGTGAGCCGGGGTGTAGTGCCACCCGTAGAGTATTTTGTACCAGGCTTCCTGAGTTTGTGAGGCTCTCGCTAGTTTGGGGATTTTTCTCCATAGTCTCTCCCATTCCCTCTTCCCTATTTCTTTACCCAGAATACGTTCCCATCTACCCATATAGGCCCATTGTGGTCTCGGGGTCGCTTCGTCCAAAATCTTGTATAGTTGCGAGATTAGTCCTTTAGAGCCGTCATTAGTCATTAAGAATTTCTCGAAAGGGGTAGGTACTCCAGTGGCCGCTTCCTTATTCGTGGGGTGTAGAAGCCAGTGTCGCAGTTGCGCATATCTCAGTCTCTCGCCCTCCCCTAATTCAAAGTCCCCTTACAGTCTGTAAAGGAGCTGATTCCCTCCCATAAGAACAAGTCTTGCATCCTCTAACATCCCCCCTCCTGCCAATTCCGGAATGCCCCCCTATCCAAACCTGGAGTAAATTCTTCATTATTGAATAAGGGTGTGAAGGGGGATGGGAAAGTTGTGATTTCCTTTTGTTTAACCAGCTTGTCCCAGTTGTCTGCTACTAATCTAGTAATAGAGCTCTCATACATATGCTTTGGCCGATGTTGCTTAGGTGCCACAAGACCTCCCCCAAGTCATGCTTTGTGACTGCCCTGTCCATTTTAACCCAGTGTTTTTCTTCCCCCTCGTGTAGCCACTCCCTAATCACCCTCAGCTGGCTGCCTCATAATATTGTCGAAAATTGGGTAGGGCTAGTCCTCCTTCTTTCCTTGGGGCCATGAGTTGCTGTCTACTTACCCTTGACCTTTTTCCCTCCCATATAAACTCGTTTGTTATGACTTGAAGCTCCCTAAATAAACTTCCCAGGACCATTTGGGGGACCGCCTGGAATAGGTAGAGCATTCGCAGAAGTGTGACCATTTTTAATGCCCCGAGCTCCCTTTTGATGTACTGGGATGAGTATGGATTTTCTCCAATGGTCAGGTATTCTACCTACACGCAAGATTTTTGTATATAGCTGATTTAAGATGGCAGTCCAAATATGTGGCTCTTTCTTGAGAACAATATTAGCTAAGCCATCAGGGCCAGAAGCCTTGCATGTATATCCTGCACATCTAAGGTGTAATTAAAAGGTACAGAGGTTTTAATAAGTTATGTAAAATATTGAAAATCTGCTAATGCACAGGCCAAAAAGTGGTGGCAGTTAGAGGTTGGTCGTATTTATTTCATGCCAGAGTATGTGTGACAACGAACAAAAGCATGCCCTGTGGCACTATTAAGGTGAATGTGCCGCTGGTGGACCTAGACACCATAGCAGGGTCAAGTCATTTAGCTTGGCTTACCTATGTTTCAAAGTCTATGAAATTAAACATGTCTCTATGAATTTTAATAATTAGTTTGCCAGCAAATGTATTGTTTAGCTAGTTACTCTGTGCTATGGCCACTTCATAATTGGTAGTTAGAGAATATATGCATGTATGTACATATGTGATTGATAAAGTGCAAATCTAGCTGAAAAGCAATACAGCCCTGTACAAAGGGAGCACACCCAGGAGTCACTAGTAGGATGCAGTGGTGGTGAAGGAGTTAGGATGGGTAGTGGAAGACGGGGAGCATGATGAACTCTAGAGGTGGAGAACTGGTTGGATTGAGTGATCATTGGTTGCCGAGATTATCTTTGAAGTGTAGGGTCTTCAGTTCCTTCTGGAAGTGTAAGATGGAAGGGGAAGTCTTATCTGTGTTGGTAACTTGTTTCAGAGACAGGATGCATGGGAGGACAAGGCCTGTGCCCAGTTTGTTTCCCTCTTGCAGTTCTTTGTTTCCAGTCTGATGATGTTGTGGCTTTTGATGTGCACTGGCCTCCAGCGACACTGAGTTTCTTGGCCAAGTAGAGTTGTGTTTTGGTTGTGACTGCTTTGTAGGTGATGCAGGAAGTGTAGCCCATGATGCGTGTCTGAAGGTGTAGCCAGTGAGCTCCTTGAGGCTGGGAGATGATAAAGCATTGAACTCAAACAAAAGCAATAATCCTCAAAAGAAGTAATCTCAAAAGTCCATATTTTGGAATTTTTTGCAACCCCACTGATTGTGGTATGGGTGACGCTATCGGGGTGAAGTGAACACTTGGCATGACCTGCTCTTGATAATGGAGATGCGGTTAATGTAATCTAGTCTTAGCAATACTAAGTGGAACTACCGTGGTAACACACTGGTCCACACAAGCACCATGAATATGTGTCTCAGTTTGCACAGAAGAAAAACACCAGTTGGGCAACATATAGGATCTGCTAAGCCACACACACATTAGTGTCAATTACCCTCTAAGAATCTTTGCAGCATTGGATCCACAATCCAGAAAAAGGCTCTTCACATTTCATGTGGAACCCAACCACCGGGACATTGGCCGTGGATGGGCTGGATTCAATGAAACTAAATTGCTAATCATCCAGCTGTGAACTACTTCAAAGCATTTGGTAAAATCTCTAGATACAGTCTTTCTATAGATGGTATGTGATTCATACTAAGCAACTGATGGTCTGTTTAAGTCCTATCCTTGGACTGGGACAGCCAAAGGTCAATATCACCCATTCAACCATGTCGATCTATTGCAGTGAAAATAATTAAGAAGAATAATATGGCTATTTGATTGTACTGTGATTTTATTTTTAGATATGACACATTAGTGACATATTCGCAACAGAGGAGAAATAAAGCAAGGTAGCAGATACTGTTCTGAAGTAAACGTGGCTCTTCCTACAAAAAATCAACTTGTTTTCATGTAGCTCTAGATTGCTGATGTGAATTGAAGCACTCCTTTGTCATGTCCTGAAACACTGAACGCATGCCACATGCATGGAGACATTATGCCTGGAGATGAGGGTAAAGCTCTGCACAGAAGCCACACTATTAGGACATCCTCTGTCTTCTGCTCCACCAATGGAAACATAATTCTGAAAATCCTTTTTGCTTTTTAATGCTGGGTAGGGGCAGTGAGGGAACAGGGTTGACTGACATTCTGTATATTCCTGCTAAATCATACTGGCTGGAGGCTTCTGGCCGGCCAACTGGCTGAAAAAACGGCATATTTACGATTTTGTGTAAACAGAGAATTGCAGCACCGTGAGTGGCTGAATCATTCTCTGTGACCTGATTTGAAAATGTGTCCCTGCCTTTCTGATTGGATGGAATGCCAGCAATTACACCCAATCAGAAACCAAACCTGGGAAAAAGTGGGGGTGGAGGGACAGAAACCCAGTTTCCACACTGCTGCGAGGAGTTCCATTGTTGGTGGAATGCACCCTCCTCACCTTCATCCTAGCAATAAGAAACGTGTAGGTTATTAACATATCTCTACATGTTTGACGTGATCTCGCATGCAGTTATCACAGCTTTAAGATGGCTAACATAAGGCAGTCCTCATCTCTGTGTCCTTATTAGCCTGGTAGCCACACGCTGAAGGAATTACTCAAATCTGGACTATTAACCAGTAATTAAACCCAGATAGAAGAGTTCAAGTATGTTGTCTGTCCAAGTCTAAATCCTGCTTATGTTATTGTTTTTGTGATATCAAGAGAACTTTGTGCATAGACAAAATGTATTTTATTGAAAACTATTTACCCAATAGTTGACCTGAAATAATGTAAAACTCACAAATCGTGAAGCAAATATCTGGACAATAAACAAAATACTTTTATCTGTAATAAGACAATTCTCCGATGCTGATGGCAACCATCAAAATGAATTAACGATTTACATGTTTTTATGCAATTTGTATAAAATCTTAAATTGTTCAATACATGTGTAGTTTTAAAATGTACCTGTTGTCATTAATGCAGCAGGGCACCTCATGGATACTCAACATATTGGGTAATTTCACTTTGTACCCCACCCAGAATGTTTATGGACTTGGTGTCAATGTCAATGGGCACACTGTATCATGCACATTGAATGCACTGCCACATTGTACGCTTAAATGAACTCTTAATTGATGCACGAGCAGTAATTGCTGTTGCCTGAAATGCCAGATCGCTTGGGTGTCTATTGATTTGTTATCCTGCCAGTTGACTCCACTAACCAAGACTATTTTGCTTTAGGGTGGCAGAACGCAGTGCATTAAAGAACTCTGTCCTATTCTGTCATGTCCCCCGCACCTCAGTCACATCCCTCCTGGACAATGCTGCCCTAAGTGTCTAGGTGAGTAGCTCGAGCTAGACATCATTTGGTAGCCACCCTGACAGTACATGTGGGTGGGGGAAGAATGCTGTCTTGACTTTGTTGACAATGTGGATTCATTTGTTTTTTCCTTTGAGATTGTAATCTTGTTTGTCCCCAGCAATGCTCCATATAAGTTCTAGAAGTGTGAGTATTTTACTCCCTATTTTTTAAACTTGGGAGTAAAATGATTTCTTAGGGAGTTTTTGTAATATGTATTTCTTTGCACCTAGTTATTCATGCACACAAAAAGATACATGGTTACTTCTTCCAATCAGGCAGTTAAAGTAGTACTTTCTTCCTGTGGCCCTACATACCCAATGGAGCTGTAAGGGTGAAAGCAGGGGCGCAAGATTCTACATGTCTTTTTCCTATGTTTTGTTGGACGTATTTTTACTCCCTGTTTTTATTTTTTGGGAGTATTTGCCATTTTGTAGGGAGTAAATTGGCTGATAAACCCTTTATCTGTAGGGCTGGTCCCCAAGCAGCACCCCCAGTTTGCAGATAAACATATTTTGCAGGTGCACGTTGTTTCCTTCAAAGAAGCACCTATTCCCCATATAACTTTTCTGTAGGGGCAGTGATACCAATTGGCTCTCAAGAGGGACCAGCCTGGTCCTAGCTGGAGGAAACCTGGGGTGAAGATTTGGGAAATTCATGGGGTAGAGACAGCCTTTGCGTGCTACTGGGATATTACCAACAGTCTCCTAGCAAAGGACAGGCCACGTTTTAGTTCACTGCACCCTTCACCTAGGAGAAATATCCATTTGCATATCAGTCTTTGTCCCCACCCATAAGGGCAGTCCAGCTTGATGTGCTGCTTTGGGTGTAATCAAAATAAACACTGACACTCCCTTAAAGTTTCTTGATCCATTTCAACTGTGTTGAAATCAGAATGATAAACATGTGCTATTTCAGGGAAAAAAACATTATCAGTCCCTGATGAGGGCACGTGTGTTCTAAAATAGGTATATGATACATTTAAATAATAGCTGAAAGGAACGTTCATTGGCTGTAGTATGGATGCAGGTGCACATGGTCCAGCATAGATACAGAACTCAGATTAGCAACCGCAAACAATGTACACACATTCAAGGATAGGTGAGGGAGATACCATGGAAGCCACAGATAATACCTTTGCATAAATAGACACACATGCATGCATGTGGAAAAAATAGTCATATTAGAAGAGGTTGGTGATTTTCAATTGGCGTTGCCTCGAGTGAGTAAAGAAACAAATGATGTGTTGCACACTATAAGAATAGTCATCATTAATATGTGTGAAACAACACTATTGCTAGATAAAACATGGGGGAGACTTTTTTTGAACAGCTTGAAGGTAAGCTGTTAAAAAAGTGACAATGTAAAAGTATTTAGATTGGCAGTGTTGACAGGTTAATCACTGTGAGATTAAATGGGTTCCTAGAGATAATCAATATTGGTTAAAGGAATGGTTCGCCCAAAAAATTTTATTGCAAAAAAAGATGGGCAACAATAAAAAAAATAGATTGGCACTTTTTCTTTTTAAGTCCCTGTGTAAAATTTTGAGCAATTGAAGCTCAAAATTTACAAAAGCAAGCACATGGGGGCATCCATTTTGTGAAATGGATGCCCGCCTTTGCTCGCTTTTGCTTTTGCAGCACTAATGAAGGGAAAGCCAGCCAGCTGTAGTAAACAAAAGCTACCACTGGGTGGCATTTCCTTCATTGGTGCCGGGACTCGGAGGACGCAGACCAGAGACTACAGACAGAAAAGCTGCAGCTGCATCTCGGTAAGTGCTATTTATTTTTTAAAAAATAAGCACTAGCTGCGTTTCTTTTCCTAAGTTTTCCGGGCTGGAGGAGCCCGGAAAACTTAGAAATAAAACCGCATCTTTAGAAACGTTGTATTTATGTTTGCGGTAGCTTTTGAAGCTACCGCAAACATAAATACAACGTTATTGTGTTTTAAAACGCTGCGGTTTTTCTTTCTAAGTTTCTCAGGCTCCTCCCGCTCGGAGGAGCCTGAGAAACGTAGAAAGAAAAACTGCAGCATTTTTGAAACACAACCGCGTTGTGTTTCTGCCTGCCTTGGCTTTCACTTTGGGTCTCTGGTGCTCCCCCGGGGGGGCAGCAATTTGTATAAAATATTAAATTGTTCAATACATGTGTAGTTGTAAAATGTACCTGTTGTCATTAATGCAGCAGGGCACCTCATGGATACTCAACATATTGGGTAATTTCACTTTGTACCCCACAAAGAATGTTTATGGACTTGGTGGCAATGTCAATGGGCACACTGTATCATGCACATTGAATGCACTGCCTCATTGTACGCTTAAATGAACTCTTAATTGATGCACGAGCCTTTGCGAATGAGGCCCAGTATTTTGGAGTAACCTCTGACTGAATTTACACCAAACCTACAAAAGCCACTGCCTGGGTAGAGCCACTTTACAAGCAAGTGTTTTGGAGTCAATGCATCGAATGTATACTTCCAAATGTGAAAGAGACCTTTAAAAAATCGGCCCTATCAGAAAATTGATGGAAAAACGTGTTTTGGCTATGCTTAAAAACCTTTTGAATTATATCCATCATTCCACACTGGTTCTCCCTGACTCGCTGTGGAACCACACACTTTTTTCACCAGTTGTATCTAGCTGCACAAGCAAACTCTTTTAAAAAAGTTTTGCGCGCATCGTGGTCAGGGGACAAAATCATAAGGAAATTATTTTTGGCAACTTCAAAGGCGAAACCAAGTTTCGTGTCACATTACAGCAGACTGATTTGTATATTTAATTTCTTATAATGCTACTCCCAGGGGCTGGTGACAGCTGGTTTTCTTTGCCACACCCCCAACCTTGATGTGTTGCCATGCCAGCATTGTCACAGTCCAACATTCGCAAGAACAGAGAAATGGCGATGAGAGCGTTCTTCCACTTACAGCGCCACAGCCTGTCCTGGGAACACTCTCATTGTGCTTAATGTCTACTAAACCCACCGAGTTTATATTTAAACGCATAATCCACAACATGCCCATAAATGAATAATATGTAATCTGGATAATTACTAACATTTTACTGCATATTTTATGAATTCTCTAAAAAGGAAATGCATTCAAGTGAAGGAACTGTGTATCCTGTTAGCAATTAGAGTCCAATATGCCAGAATAAAGCTTTTCAAATCAAAGGCATCTCACATTCTACTTGAGCATTTGTTTTAAAACTTTAGATTTCAGACACAGTACAGAGCAGCCATTTTAAGTAGGGTAATCTAAGAGGGAGAGCTTCTGTACGGACTGGGGCATTGGACTTGTGTACCATATCATATTGCAACAAAGTCTGACGCCTCTAAACATGGAGCGCATGTTGCCCTTTCTGCTTTCAGGCAAGAACGCCCAAAGTAAATCCTGTGATCTGGTGTTTGGGAACTTCTGCCCTACCACTCGTTCATCCTGCCTGATGCCGCCTGTCTGTGGCTAAATCTCGGATGAGTAGGATAACGCTGTTTGCCAGAATGGATCCATTAAATCCTTTCCCCATTGCTCATCATGTTTTAATGGACACAGATGTTTATGCTTTCAACTCCAAAAAATGGACTAATGTGATGCTTTCCAGGGATGCATCATGAAGCATTTCTATTGACCTCAACAGGACATTTGCCGTTGTACTGCATGGTAATTGTCTTGGGAGGATAGCTCAGGGGCAACATGCTTGGAAGCAAGACGACACGGAGCAACACAGGTTCGATCCGCACTTAGAAACCTTTGGGTATTAAGCACATTATAAATAACCAATTATAAATATAATGCCTCTACTTGGATAATACGCTCGTGGCTGTGCACATGCTCAGCAAGAGGTTGCATGCACGCAACTACACTGTGGCTTCTCCCAGAAGAAACATAACATCGTCCTTACCAGAACATGCTGCTGCAATGTATAGAATTTTGTTTGGGGCTCAATATAAAACAGACATGATATGCGGGTACCTTGTCACAGGATATACCATTTTCCTTTCTCTATGGTTCAGTTCAATAAGAGTCGTCGAGAGCCATCTTGAGATGTACGGGCATCTGCTGGGACAGGGGTAGGGCACCTCTGAGGTGGTGTTATGATTGGGGCCACCATCCCTCAGACTGTACAATCTGAGGCCCCATTTGGCCAACAACCACCTCATTGGGCAGCCTTGGTGCGGGGATGCTGAAGTAAACTGGCCCCTATCTATGGGAGCACAAGAGCAATACACTCCAGCAGGAGGAGGAACTCTAAGGTTGTGCAGCAAGGCACATAGTCTTCCACGGCAAGACCAGCTGTAAAATCCCATAAGACCATTAAATCTCATGGGAGCGGCTGATCCCAGGCACCCATCTTGATGGTACGCTATTTAAATCACGCCCCCCCCCTTCAGCTCGCGCTTAGCGTTCAAATAACCTAACTCTCACAACGAGCACTAGAGGAGCACCACATCCTTACCTGTTCCGGCACCCTGAACACGCCTTTGATTTCCTGCTCTGCCCATACCATTGTGCACCTGGAGGAAGAAAACATAAAATGACTGACTGTACCCAACCACAGAGAATTCTCGTAACACTCTCCAAGTAAGGCTGTGAAACTCTGAAGGGCTACCACATCTGACTTACCTGCTGATGGCGAAACCCGCAGAACGGACTCCAGGTTCAGGTTTCTTCAGCAACGTGTAAGCAACCTGTAAGCAAGAAACACGATATTAGGAACTTAATTAATTAATGCAGGAGGGTCTGAGGGAAGACCCAAAAGACATTGACTAAGCATCAACCAATAAACAGAATCCCAGGAGAGAAGACCAAGAACTTGGTTTAAACACCGGTGAAACACAAACTCATGAAGACACTGTAGATCTGGTGAAAACCCAAATATGAGAAGCTGTCTCCAGTGAGACTTAATTGATGGGCCAGTGAGGTACCTGGTCCATTTTGCTTCCTCGCTCTCATCATCACGCACCAAGGAGAGCCTCTACCGGGGGTCGGTTGTGGGACACCCAGAGTAGTCTGGGTTATGATTACCCCCCTGTTCTATCCCTATACCACAACACATTTACTCACGGCAGAGAAGACGTCACGCACCACCAGATGTACCCATTCCTTCTGCTATAACCCTGCTAGTGCGCCTTTAGTGTGCCATCTGTGGTTGGGCTAGAAGTGGTGGGACAGTCAGCGGACGGTCTTAACGGCATACCTGCAGGACCCAGACAGGTGAGCATTACAGGTGGGAGCGGCTTCCTATCTGTGCGGAAAGATCTCTTCTCGTGTTTGGGAGAGAGAAAGAACTGGGCTATTAGTCAAGGAATGCTCTGGGCGATGGAGATGACACTCAGGGAGACTGACAGAGATCCAAAGGTGATCTACCTTAATCTTCACACTGCCCCGACATTTGCAAGTCCTAACTTAAAAACAAAGAAGTAGATAAACAGCAAAGAATTCACAATTGGGCGGCTAGGCTGAACCGTCAGGCTAGAGTCTGTAGAGGGCTAATATGTAGACTCAGCTTATAGCATTGTACAGATATACAGTCACCTAGGCTGTCTCCTGTTTGAAATGTGCATGCGAGAGCGAAGTCAGTAGTATAATGAATTCCACAGTGTATGGAAAACCTCATTGAATGATGTGTGAGCATGTTTGCATGCATGTCAGTTGAGTACCTGTGTGCTGATGAGCGAATGGACTGGTGGGTCCTCTGGCTTTTGTACACAAGAACACCTAAGCGTAAAAGGAAGTATAAGCCACACCTGATCTTTTCTTTATGTGGCTCCTTTGTGTTTCATCAATGGCGGTCCCTTCGTAACAATGGCATCTAGGTTCACTACTGCTGAAGAGGGGCAGTCAAACCTGACACCCAATGGCCCCAAAAAGAAAACCCCTCCATCAGCCAAGCGGCTGTGGTGTCTGTCCAGTTGTGCCAGCAGCCTTTACATGCAGGAAACGATTCTGCTGGAGTGCTTCACCACAGCGAGCCCCCAGAGTCGGGGTACAGAAGAAAGGTGTATTAAGAAGCCTCTCAGCCTATGTACTCTGTGGGACCCATTAATGAAAGTGCCATCGAGCAATTTATTCCAAGTGAGAGTGGGCCAAACTCGGACTGAACAAACAACTACACACCGAAGCACAGGTAATATGAGATTATAATTAAAAACAAGTCACATTATGGTCTTTATCTACAGTGGTGTCAAAATTCAGTAGCAGTTAGGCATCACAGTTAGGAATTCCATGTTCAATGGTCTTAGCGTGAGCTGATGAAATGCACTGACCCTGGTCCCTGGCTATGGTGGCACGTGAGGTCACATAGTATGACTGCTGGGCTCAGAACTGGAACACAAAACGCAATTGAAATAAAGGAAGGACTACACGTGGTTCTATGGAACACAGAAAGAATGGACATGCATTAGTAGTCAAAGGACTAATTGGAGGGAGGCTCCACAGTAAATAATAGATTTCCATTGTCATGGAAATGCGTTTTTCTCTTATAAGGTTCGTCAAGAGATATGTGATCCACTGGAATGTGGGCCCAAAAGAACTCCTTTGGATCAATGTTACTTGGGAATTATTGTCATAAGGTTCCTGCTTTTGGAAGAGCGATGTGTAAAGTGTAATGCCACCGTGTATCAGCGCAAGGTCTCGGGATTCTCGGAAGGTAGGGCCACTTCCCCCTGCCCCGTGACCATGATCCCAATTCGCACATAAGGGCAGATTTCAAAATTTGGGACCCTGAGGAGCAGCTGTAGATATGAGCCAAACAGCAGTTGGGAATTGTTTGGGCAGGATGTCTCTTTGTAGTCTCCTTTCCTGGATCTTACCTGAAATGTAGTTTTGTGAACCCAGTCACATTTTGACACTGCAGATGCAAGTATGTTGTTAAGAGCCTTGTAAAGACACTAGAGTGTCTAGAGTGTCTTCAAATGTGCACGTACCCAGGAGAGCAGCATCCGTGGATTCACTCCATGACACCCAAGAGTGCTTGTCCATTCATATCCTTGGGGTGGCATCATAGAGTTTGCCATATGGCAGCTTTGCCACCCATATGCCAACTATTAATGGTGCAAAGGTAAGAACTTCCATCCTCCCATTTGGTGTACCACACTTACCCGGATGCATTTTATTGCCTTGTCTGCTGTGTTGCCTCCCGCTTGAATGCTGTTTGGCAGCGCAGCGTAATAAAAGATTCATGCAACCCTTAGCGAATGATGCATTTCCGTTCCATGAATTTCAGTCATGATCATGCATGCTGATGAGTGGGTGGATGCGTGGGTTCTCTGACTTATGACAATGAAGTAACTACAGACAATATAATGCCTCATACTAAAAGAATATCCTTCATGCATTCCCCTTAAACAATATAGAGAGAGAGCATTTATTTAAACACTCTTGGCGTAGGTAGATCTCACAATATCTCCTATCCCTATCCAGGGAAAGTGATGGATGCTGAAAGGAGTGAAGCAGCTCAGTGTCCCACTAAGAGGGAATGAGCTCATAGTCCAAAGGCCAAGACTTTACACAGCACTAGTCAATTGGAAAGCCTTTACTGTATACACTCTGTCTCAAGCCTCTGACAGGGGCACTGCAGAACCTTCATCAATGGACCCAGAATACTGTACACACACGAGGAGGACTGATCACGGGGCGTCCACATAGCAATAGATGTCTCCTCAAGATGCAAACATTTAACAGGATGTAGGGAAAAGAACACATCTGACATCAGCTGGAGTGCGTTCCCGCTGCTCAGTCATGGGGAGTACTTTGATGCAAAAGTCGGGCTTCTAAGTGCACTGGACCAGCACCAGGTGCTGTTCAGCACCACATCTCCCCCTTCTGGACAGTTTTAGACAGTAGTGCTTTACTGCCATAAGAACAGTGCCCTGCTGTGGCTGGGTATGGTAAGGTTATGTCCTTAAGGGTCTACAAAAAGCCATACGGCCCTAAACAATGTTTAAGGGTGGGCCCTCTGAAGGGAAGGTCTCTGCAAGAGAAAGGAACATTCTGGAACAAGCTCACAGAGGGAGTCACCGAGGGGTACCCTCCCACAGCCTCTTTTCTCAACCGTCGCACATATATGCATGAAGGTCAGGAAGCATCTGTTTATCGGAGGACTGATGTGGATTTCAGAGGGTGTTAAAGCAGCAGGTTATACACAGTTAGGGTGCTGACAAACTAACCTTCAAATGTGACCTATTCCCCACATCGAGGGAAGTAGTGGTAAGTAGCACTTGCCACACCATTATGACTGAACACTTTCCAGTCAAAGTTTTTACTTTTTTTTATAATACAAATGCATTCATACAATGCATTATAATGTATTATAATTAAGTATATTGTGCAGGCAGCCAGGCAACCACCACAACATCATTCTAATCGGAAACCGCACGCCTTGCAGGGAGTCTTCTGGAAGAGGGGTGTCCTCAAGGCACTCCAGCTATTGATCTTGTTCTGGGTTTCCTGGGGTGTGCAATGACGCATGAGATCCTTTTTTTCACAGCAGGTGGGAGAGCCCCACTAAACACACCAAACTCAAGCATCAGGCAGCCCTTTATGTTCACATGTTAGGACAACAAAGGTAGCCCCACTGTGGACGTAGCCCGGGAAATCTGTGTTTCAATTGCTACCACTGTATGAGGGCTCTATCAGAAACCGTAGTGTCATTTAGTTCCAAGACACTAGTGGGCCTCATTACGACTTCGGCGGTGGATCGCGCCGGAGTCGTATTTTTACCGTCACCCGGGAATGGACAATTACCGGGGTATCACAACCCCGGTGGACCCATTAATTGCCCATTTCCGGGTGCCACTAAAAAAATGCTCCCCATTCCCATTTGATCCCCATAGGGCTCAATGGGAATGGGGAGGCCGGTTGCACCGGCACCATTCTTCAATGGTGCCGGTACGTCCGACACGCTCTGCTCGCGGGTGCCGGCTCGCCCCGCCATGCAAAGCTTACCAGTACCGTTGTTGCTGGACCAGCAAACTTGTAATGAGGCCCACTGAATGAAACAAAATGGGCCTCCGAAGTGCTTTTAAAAGTAAAGGTAATGTTGCAGTGTAACGTGACTTCACTGCAGCCAAATATTGATGCCTTTCTTTAATACCGTGCAATAAGAATCATAGCTTGTACATATTCTATACACATCTGGAGTGCAACATCAAAGAGGTATACGTGCCTCTCTTAAATTGAACCAGAATAAAATGGCAACACTGGCAGGACAGTGCCAGCACATTTTCAATATCACACAAGTACAAGAATCTAGGGCAGCACAAATGAGGATTAATTTGACCCCAGAGGCAACATCAATCGGGGTCTCTCTCTTGGTCAAGTCTGGCGCTGTTTTGCATGTGCCTTGCAGGAGGTGAGTTGCAGCACAGGAGGTTTCCCATATCAGACAGACGGGGCAGATCTGATCTATAACAATATGTGGATAACAAAAGATGGCGGCATCTAGTTATATAATTATATGTTTATGCAATTCTTCCGCCTGTAACTAAAAGGGGATGTGCCAGTTTCATAAATTTGATTAAATACATTGTTACTAACATTGCACTGAAATGCTCCATACTCCATATAAACAATCTAGGTTTACTGGGTATATCGGCATGCATGAGAACGTGTATTGCAGACATCTTCCCTCTCAGTAACCTAATGCATTAACTAATGGATCACATATAAAGATCCACATATTACTAGATAAAGAATGCAATCACAATAATAGCACAACAAGCACCGGAAAGCCATTGTATGCTGATCCCATAATTTCATGCAAGATATCGCACTTGTAAATATACACATATAAATTAGATTTGCTTTGGGGTTACTGACAATCATGCTGACAGCGGGATATACAGAATTCAGGTGGGAAAAGTCAGAGTAAGTAATGAAGATCTCACCCACCTTACACACTTTTGAGCTCAGTTGGCTAACGAAATAATGTGGTCCAACTACGAAACAAAGAATTGCAGTTTTTATTTATTTTTTATTTGAGGCAGACTGAGTTTAGGGCCCTTTAGGAACGCGCATGCAATGGATGGGTTCACAGAACAACTCTGATTCCAAATAACCAAACCAACTCAGGAAGATTACTGTTTAATTATCAATTATCGAAACAGGGAGTTACAACCAACATCAACGGACGTACGCGCAATTTCTCTCAACAATCTTTTCATAAAAACAAGATTATATATTCAAAATACGTCAGAGGTGATGTCATACTATGTGCCAAATAATGAAAAACCTACTGGGGATCAGGATAGGCTTAAGGGGAACAACTAAGTACACATTACATAGGAACTTGGATTGTAATTAGCTGGCCACTGTCAGGTGGACAATATATGCCTACCTCTAAAAGATGTCATCTTCAAAAATATTAAGTACACAGTTTCTCATTGGTCTTCAAACTATAAGGTCCTTCGTTATATGGACCACTAAATTGGTTGGCACGCTTGTGCCATGTCTGAAACATTCGGTTCATTTAGCAGCACCTAAGCCCAGACGCAGGTGCAAGGAGATGGGGCCTGATTCTACCTCCCCACCCAATTAGCCCAGAATCTCTCATCACCCATTCCTTCTGCCATGAAGATGGTCTTTGAACTTGGCCTTGCAAGGTATCCTTGTCTCTGAGAATACATGGGAGTTCGGGCACTCACTATCGTTGTTCTAGGACTCCAAGTTCGACTCTATTTTCATCCTTGGCTCACGTGACAGGAGACCACGATTTGGTCCATTTTGCATATTTTAAATGTCTTAAATGAATAAAACTTGGCACTCCTGGTGTTCTTTCTTTGCACCTTAACAAGAGATGATTCATTCTTTGCATGTTCACTCCTTTCCAGAACAGATAGCCGACTTTGGCTGTTTCAGCCTTGACTTCAGGCCACATAACATCTCCGTGCAGCTTCACTATTCAGCTTATTCTTACTGTGACATAATTTTCCCTTTCTTCTTCATGGGTCCTGGATTCCTAAATTCATGATCCTGAAGTCCAGCTTCTCTACAGTGGCGGCTTCGCCTGCATTCTATTCACTACATATAGCCAGCTTCTATGACTTAGTCTACCTTGCGTTTCAGCGTCTGTACAATTATTGAATGGCTGATTCTCTGTAGCACTTTGTGTAAGTGTAATCTTCTTTTTCATATTTAAAAGTTCACTTGACTCTTTATTTCATCATTAGTTTCTGTAGGATCCATGCATTCTCTTCAGCCAGTATCCTGAGACGTCGTTCATATTCTCTTATGACGTCACAGGCATCTTTCTTTGTTTCTTTTCTCATATTCCTTCAGGGAGGTCCTCCCTCAGATTGTCATCCCTTTGGGGATGCATTCGATAGGGTTGTCTCAATGGGTATCTTCTTTCGAATATACGCTGCAGAATTGGCACAACTGCTGGTGTCAAACACAGCACGATCGCAGGTTTCCAACATATGGGAGGCAAGGGGGTGGGGTTTCCTTCAGAGGCATGCAGCTGCTCCTCTACAAGACCTTACTCTGTGAACAAATCAAGTTCATGTTCCTGTGAAGTACATTTTGTGCTTGGGTTTCAGCTTTCGTTTTGCAATATGGTAACCTGTAAGCTTCACATCTAAACCTGAATATCATGTGGCTGTTTCATCAGTCTGAAAGTCAACAAGCATGTGCCCCATAAAAAAAAGTACATTTAAACTAAATCATGAAGTCAGTTTGCCCACTAGGGGCCAATCTGCTTATTGATTCATCCAGATTCAGAAAGAAGTATGCACATCAGGCCTGTGCAAATTGAGCTCAATATTCAGGAAACAATTCACATAAGAGATCTGTGGGTACATACAGGGGTGGACTGGGAACGAAAAGGGGCCCTGTAAATCTTTTTCAAAGTGACCCCATATTACACATTTTCAGCAAGCCCAATCTTTTTCCTCTGAGAACATTTGGAAATAAAATAGCTTACCATATAAAGAAGGCCCATGATGCAGAGGCCTACCGGGAAATCTACAGAGTTGTCTACAGGTATCCAGTTATTGTAGCAAAAACTTTTTATTCAAGGTAATTTTTACCGAAACCAAATCACTGAAAAAATACTGATTTATTTTGAAATATATATATATATGGAGGGGCAAGGGGTTAAAACAGGTGGGGAGGGGTTTGGGGGATAACAACATTGGGAAATGAGAGGCTTGGGGGGTGATTTGGTTTCAGTAAAAAAATACCTCATATAAAAAGATTTTGGCATAAATCACATCGAACCTTGCCTATAGGCCAGTCCACCCCTGGGTACGCAGGTGGAAACCGCCAATGTGATCCTGCTCCTGAATATGTATTGGCCATCTCTGCCATGTGCATTGAACAGCTGATCAATGCAGGCCCGTGCTATGGACTGCCAGCCTCGCAGATGTGAGGTTGAGCTTTACTCATCCTTTCTCTGCATGGGGGAGTGTGCGTTTTTCCTTCTTTGAGAGGGTGGCACCAAATAGAATAGACCTGACGTCAGCCTCAGGAGGGTCCGCGCTGATCACTGAGTGGCTATACAAAGGACTTCCTCTAGCCTGACAAACGCCCAATGATGTAAATCCACACCTGTGTAGGTAATACTAACATTTGGTGTTTAATATAGTTCTGCATACTGGAGTATTTCATAAAGCTTTGGTAAACATATACCAATTATCACCCCAATGGTGGTGCTCAATTTGCAACCTCGGAAATATGAAGGCACGAGTCAGTCCCTCTGGCAGCATCTCCTCGTTGGAGGCCCGCGTGCTAAGGAAAGAGCTAAGCATCGCCTTTCATGTGCATCTGTGCAGGTGCACTAAATTGAAAGGTTTGCAAACACAAGTGAACTTTCTTCTTTCCAAATCATGGCCGTGTTATTTCTACGAGTCATCCCAAATGTGAACATATGGTATTATGACACTTCCTTTAGCAATTGTGCAGCTGATTACGAATGGTTGATATGAGCTGTTTTTTACATCAGTGGAACACCATCTTTAATAGCATTATCAACTGGAGCACGTTTGGTTTCCTTTGCACAATGGAACATTGTGGGTATGTCCACCCCCAGAGAGTCAGTTCTAGTGCTTCCTGCCTCGTCATTTTCCTCTCAAGAGTGTGACTGTTCAGCCCACACTTTGCTCCACATTGTATAACCATCTTAAAGAGGATATGGCTAAAAGGTGTAGCCCCCGTATGTGTGACGCGAGCAACAATCAGCCAACGTGTGCTTTTAAAGTTCGTGTTATTATATGAATGGCTAGCAGTTCATTTAAACTCAATGATACGCTGTCGCAGTGCCTCTTAGTTGGTCAATATGAATAAGCTCTAAAATCTGCATTCTCCTGGCACTTGTCCACCTGGCCTCTCCTCATCACTCGCCTGACCAAGGTGCCATCCTCCCCCTTCTTCCTCGCCACCAGCACTTACGCGCTCTGCGCTCCGATTTGCACTTCCTTTCCCTCCCTAGCATGAGCGCATTCTGCTCTGACCGGCTCTTCCCCCTCCTCCCCAGCCCCATGCACTTCATGTTACGGCACTTGCAAGATCTGAATGACACAAGACCTAGTAGGACTGTTTTGTTATTTCATCCGTGTCTCCCTCCCGCCCCCTCGTCTTGTTGCGCATTGAAACACCTTTTGCTGTATAGGCACATTATAAATACCCAATGCATAAATAAATGAATAAATAAATCTGCTGCAGTCGCGACCACATTCAGGGTTGCCTCTGGCAGATTCTATCATTTCCCAGTCATGGTCACATAAAAGCATGGGAATAAGGGCAGCTCCAAGCTTCCCGTGCATTTTTACTGACCTGGTTGGGAAATGACCAGTATGTGCATGCAGGCGTTACAATCTATCCCTAGAGATTCTGCCAGTTTTTCTCACTTGCAAAATGCAAGCAGACATGCACGAGGGTCCAAGCCTCTCTGTCCGCATCAAAATCAAATACATGCAAAGACACGGTCAATTTTCCATCACAGAGTAGTGAAATGTATGGAGCACGTTCCCCTCTCTTTGTTTGGCGACCTTGTGGGAATTTAGATGAAAATAATGCCACTTGAAACCTCTATCAAAATGTGAGCGTGCGTTTGTGCCAACGTCAACTGAACATTCTAAGTTTTGGAGTGGCCCATCTGTATGCAGTGAGAGTTCCTGGAAAGGAAGGGAAGACTCGAAACCCTACCAGGACCATACCTCCATTCCCAAATCTGTGGAAAGAAGAGTTGCATGGTCCACCAGGCCAACTGCTGCTGAGAGATCCAGCAATACCAGAAAACAGATTGCCCACCATCAGCTGCCCAGAGAATGTCCTCCATTACAAGGGCTCTATTTGTTTTGCGCACATAGTAGAAGTTGCTCTGAAAGAAGTCTACCTGTTCTATGATGCTTCTAATTTCAGAGCAACCCCTTCTGGGGAAGTCGCACACATTCTGGGGGTGATTTTGTACACAATTAGCTCATACTAGGAATGCATAAAAGCAGTTTTCACTTTCCTTTTATTCTCCACTCAATTTCAAAGCTTTCCTGAGGCGTAGGAGGGCAGCACGGTGGAGATAGCACCTCCAATTTGCTTCCTGGCTCAGGAGATTTTCATGCTGGCGTAAAACCAAAGCATTCCAATAGAATACGCCTAAAATTAGCACCTGCTAATGATCAGGTGGATTCCATTATGAAACAATGTCTGCAAAGGTTATTTGCAGGTAGTGTTTTATTTTTCTCCCAAAGCAGTGAGTACAAGCGTACAGTAAAGGTGATTTCACCTTCATTTACTGTTAAATATTTCACTCAGCTTTGGGAGTGTTTAAAAATGCATGCAGGGCCAACCAACACTCAAGTGCACGTGTTGATGGTCCTCTGCATGCAATTACCATTCATGGCAAAATGGCCCCCTCTGTCTCTTCCATACCACCTCATCAACCAACAACCACCTGAACACTGGTGTCTTGCTGCCCTCAAACCTGATGCCCCGCCTGCCAACCCATACCCTTTCTTTGTTCACAAACCACCCAGTGCCCCGCCTTCCCACCCGCTGACTTGTAGACTTCCTTTTCCCCTGTTCCTCCTGGTCCCCAGTGTGCCCGACCCACTTACCTCTTCTGTCTGGATAACACAGGAAATATGTTCCACAGACACAACACACACCTAAAGAGGAGCCACTTTAGTGATGCAGCAAGGCCAAACTCCTGATTTATATGTTCTTATTAGAAGGAAAACAAACAGGACCTGATAAGTGCCTACGGTTGGAATGGGTCAGGTTGGCAAGTATGCAAAGAGACCTAATAACTCCAGGAAAATTAATTGAATTCATCCTGTTATCCTGTATTAAGGGGATATTTGTCAATACAAATCAATAATATTGTTTACCGTGATCAATGGACTGGGCAGTGGTCTCACTGGGTCCAAGTTGGGTACAGCCGTTCGTAGCCTACTAGTCACCTAATTGTGGTTGGTATATAAGCATTAATTGGATTCTTGGATCAACACTGCAGGATGTATCGAGCATCTGTCAATGCTTAAAACAATATGGGTCCTGGCTGCTTGCTCCACTGTTTTTCCAGCGATGTTTAGGGCTGCATGTATCAAGGTGTTTGCTTAAGGGAACATAGTGCTTTAAGCTGGATTGTTCTATCTAAATCAATTCAAAGTTCCCTTACAAAATTGCAAACTAGTGAGCACTTACAAAATAGCAACTCAGCATGGAACTTTGCGTAAATGGATGGAACTAGAGAAGAAAGGATAACCCACAGTGAAAAAGCAGTAACATCTTCATAATTACAGGAAGGAACTTTAAGACCTTCAGGACTTCAACATTAGATTTAAAGATTTAAACAATAGATTTAAAATCAATTTCAAAAGGAATAAGAAAATGCTCTGTCCAATAAAAAGGAAGTGGATCAGAGTTTGTGGAATATTTGGAGTGGAGAGCATGTGATGGGAGATATTACCTTTGTTAGGTGTTGGGAGACAAACGTGTAAAGAGTCTGACAAAGTAGTGTATCACTTCACAGTATTTGAGAATGGGCTACATATTAGACAAAGGCTTCCAAAAAAATGTGGGACAGGTCCTTTCGGACCCTTAGATTACAATACACCTCCTCCTTTTATTTTCCTTCACCCCATGTGCAGAATGGGCTAGCCGCCTGGCAGCATTTCATAAAAACCATAAGAAGTTCACGAATGGAACCAGGGGTCTGCCAAAAATAAAAGATCGAGATAAACCCAGAGACTTGCTAGCGGCTTACCTCTGACAAATTCCTAACTCTAGGTGGAGAATAGAATTCCTAAGATTTAGGATGAATGTTATACCTACCTGAGAGATAAGGGGTATCCGGACAAGTTCTAGAGGGGAGAGGTCATCCCAAGGGTGTAATCTTTGTAGCTCTCAGCAGATGCAAACTTTGAGACACATTCTAACAGAATGTAGTGTGATCCATACCCTGCGTGAAAAACATTTTTCTCGCTTTGTGCTGTCTGAGGAGATACCCACATCCCTCCCTTTTTGGAAGAGAATGTTTTCGGGGCATGAAAAGTGTGGTATTGGAGGTACTCAGATTTTAAAATGTTTTAGGTTTTATCAAATTGTAAAGTCAGATGTACTTATTTGTGATGAATTTAGCTATTCTCATTTTATGGTTTTTGAATATTGTGTTGTCTTAATGCTTATGTTGTTTCATTCCTTTTATGCAGTTGTGAAAAGTCTATTTTTGACTACAACATAAAAAAAAATAAGATCAAGATTAAAAGTGAGTTATATTTATATATCTGAGATGTCAGTAGCATGTGCCATGGCAGGATCATAATTACAGAGGTCACAGTGTCACATGTCACAGTGTACTGTAAAGGTAGTATCCAGCGCCCTAGTTCAGAGTAGACTAAAAGCTCATTTATTATCAAGAACATAGTTGGCAATGTGTAATTTACGAGGACTTCCAGCATAAGAACAGACATATGAAAACCGTGTATTTGTAGGCTAAGGGAGTGTCGATTGATATACTTAAAAAATGATAGGAGGTTAATTAAACATATCTGAAATAGTTTAGACAAGAACCCGAGTCTCCGGGATCCTCAGATACTCGGACAGGCTCACGTGGGACGTGCACAGCCCCTCATCAAGGCTCCAATCACATATACACCCCTTTAGTTAGTTTCGGGGATTTGCTGCCTGTCTGTTGCTACCACTCTAATTCTTACTAAATGCCAGCAACTGTTTGGTACCATACAGTGATCATGTTTGTATTCCAATGAAGGGTCATTTTCATCTTTGGGTTTGTGTATCTCTTTTTCCAGGCCAGAGAAAGGTGTTTGACCTGCCTTTTGGAAGCTGCCTCTTCCGCAGTGAAGTGTATGACAACCAATCCACATTTTCCTTTGATAACTGCACCACCTGCACCTGCAGGGTGAGTTAAGCACAGGAAGTGCTCTGTCATGACTGTACCTCCTTTGCCTTCTGAATTTCTTATTGTAGATGATCAAGCCGATGAAATGTCTTCACTGTCTGCAACCCCAGAGATTGTAAAGGGTTCATTATGGAGAACAATTGTACTATTGAATAAATAAGACGTGTTATCCCATGTGCATGGTACAATATGGGACAGCATTTGATCAATCAACAATCCTAGTTCATCAGAGTTGGTCAAGTGATTTTCATAGGTCACAAGACTTTGTAGTTCTAGCTAGAGAAAGAGCTTTAGGTCTCACCAAGGCATCTTGGATGTATATATCAGAGAGACCCTATTGGGCTTACCAGCAGACCCCGAATGCAGCTTCACCAAACACCAGTCCAACCCATTGGATTCACTGACACCAACAGCTGAGTGAACAGTTGAATTTCTATTGCGTCTTTCTCTCATTGCAGAAGAGAGGCTGAAGGGAGGTGGAAAAGGGAGTAAAGGAGAGAAGGACCGCCAATGAAGGCTGGTGACAGGGAGTGGGCATAGGGCAGCGAGAGTGAGAAGGTCAGCCAGAAGGAATGGCACCAGAACAGAGGATCCATGGGGACATGGAACAGCAGCACCGCCTAGATTGATGGCAGAAGTAGGGGGAAAATGTAGATCCTCCAAAAGGAGATGACACGAGTAATATGAGATGGGTGCATGAGTGCGGTGGAGGATGGAAGCTGGTATATGGTGGAACCCACCATTCAATGGAGGCAAAGGGGAAGAGGTTAGAGGAGTGAGAAGTTAGGGCTACTGGGTGGGGGAGCTACCCGCACTCCATGAACAGAGACAGAGCAAGGAAAAAAGAGGCAGCGAAGAAGGTGCTGAATCAGTGAATCCGATTTGGTGCCGAGGGCAGCAGAGCAGTGGGTGGGATATTGTGCATTGTGATCAGCAGGAACAGGGATCAGAGAGTGAAGGTTGATGGAAACACATAATGCATCAATCGGCTGCTCTGTGATATGGCGAGTGTCACTCGCTGTTTCTTGCTTTTGACTTTGTGATCCCATACATATCCATCCTTCTATTACACGGCCTGTAAAGAAGAAAGAAATAACCACAACCCTGCAGGCACCTGTCTTCCTAGTCTGGTTGCAAAGTAGAATTTGAAAATAGCTAATAAAGAGTTTTAAAGAATGTGTGAGCATACTAAGTAATAGAAACACTATATTTCTATAAGTGCAAAACAATTCTTAAAATATATGTTCATTAGAAATTTTGAAATCATATTTAGGGTCCTGCAGGGAGTGTGGCAGGTATGCACAAACAGTAGGAATTGCTATCGTTTGTTTAAGGAGTACCTACCTCCCAGTTACAGTCTTTTTTCTATATCCCTAAATGTGCCAATAAAAATGTTTCTTTTCCTACTGATCCAATTAAAATTCCTAACAACTTATATATGTATACACTTCCTCCACACCCTCCTCTAATCTTTACATTGTGCCACTGTGATGTTCTCCCTTCTAGCTGGTCATCCTGTCCCCTTTCAGATTGGTAACCGTGCTTTTAGATCTTCTGACAGTGATCAGGAGAAACTATGCTTGTATGACTCTTTCATGTATTCAGGTCTCTTGTCTCATGTCCTGTTACGGTATTATGGGATTTTGGCTCTGAGATGGTTTGTAGCACCATACTATGCATGGTCACTGGGTGGTGTGTTCCTGTAGGTGAATTATTTGTTTCAATAATCCTTATTATTTATTTTCTGACACATGACTTTTTTACAGTGTTTTGACATGTGGCTTGGTCCGTGCCTCATAAAGCTAAACATATAAATTAGATAAGAAATTGTAAGATCAAGAAAACCTAACATATTTTCTAAATCTGTGCCTAATGAAATACATAATCACAAAAATGATTGTAAAATAGAAACAGCCAAACACATTTAAAATGTGCACGGCGTAAAGAAAACACTCTTTGCACATTACCTAGATACCTTTATGGGGGTACAAATAGAACAATCACTTTCTTCATTGCACAAAGACTATCCCCGGCAGTAGAATAGTTAGTGGCTAAAGCGATAATGCAGTAATGAGTCATGGACGCTGCCATATTGATTGAAGGAGGCACAGAAGTAGCACATTTGGGAAATCCAATAGTAGCCAATTTAATTCTGAAATTTGCAGGGGGAAGATTTAATCTGATGAAGATCGATGAGGTGGAGTTCCTTGTAAAAACAGAGGGTACCTATGACCGATAGGATATATAAACTCACAGTGAGAAACCTCTCCATTGTCCCCTCAATGTCGATCTAAGGATGGGATTTCTGGTTCCTGTCAAGTGCACCACTCATTCCACATCTGCACTCAAATATTGCCTGTGTTTCTGTTGAGAGATGATGGCTTCCTGCTGCTAATTAGGGCACCCTGGTTACAATCTCCATTTTCGATAAATTGAATAATCTTTTTTTCACCATTCTTCCACTATGCCCGTATTCCAATAATGTGTTATATCCATCGTGGTGCGGAACAGAGGATTTTGCTCTGATTAATGATTTCATTTGATTTTGATATATCTTTGTTTGTTAAACAAATCTAAAGCTATAACCGAAATGGTAGAAACTACTTGTTTTTCCCATGATTATTAACTAGAAAATGGGAAACAAATCATGATGGATTAGTGTCGGAAAGAGAAGACAACAACACAAAAATCTGTTGAGTGTCTGCAAGAACAAAGAACATAAAAAACAATTGTGCAAACATGTTAAGTACATGTTCTGTATATTTGATTTTGCTTTTAGAACCACCTTTTGCAAACATAGGCCAGGTGGGAGAATGGGTTTCTGCTGAGTCTGTGTCAAGAATGAATTATTGAACTATACAATTGCATTCTCAGAGTGAAAGTAACCCACAAGCCTATTGAGATACCACCAAATCACCAGCACTAACTGTGATTGTGCTGCAGGTCTAAACAAACACAATTATACCACTAGCATGGACACCTTTACACCACTAGTATGGACACCTTTGCACCACTAGCATGGACACCTTAACACCACTAGCATGGACACCTTTACACCACTAGCATGGACACCTTAACACCACTAGCATGGACACCGTTACACCACTAGCATGGACACCTTTACAAAATGAGATAAGGAAATGCTGGTAATGCCAATATTCATGAAGGGGTGTTACCTCCCTCAGTAAAGCATATCCTGCTAGAATGCTATGAATGATGTAAGTTCTTCCATTTAATGTGGGCCATTTCTGGAAGGAGAACACTATCTTGTAATAGAAAAGAGAGGGGGTGTCTCTCAACTCTGAGGTTCTATAAAATGCAGTAGAATATGGAGAGAGAGGGAGCAGGACTATCCAGTATGTAGTTTCCAAAAACGGAGGTGGGTGGGTTTCATGAAAAGGGATTAAAAAACAGCAGAATGTTACAGAAATTAAAGCAGCAAACAGGGGAAGAAAGAGTACAGATACTAGTCTGAGTTCAGTCTAGATTTGTGGGAGTAAGCTTTCTCCCTGTGGATCCACTGCCATAGAGTGTAGACAATAAAAGTGGCTGCAAGTGTGGCAAGCGTTGCTATATGTGCCTAACCCTTCCTAGCAATCCAAGCTCTAGAGTCTTGCAAATGAGGATGTTTCTTGCATTTGGGTCCATTGGTTTCGGCCGACTCATGTTTTGATATTTTATACTTGTGAAAAGGGATGCTTGACTCCCTGAACTCTGCCTCTTGAGTTGATGAAAGATATTTGGAGAGCCTGAGAAGACATTGCAACAAAGTCTAAAACCAAGCGCTTACTTTGCCCTAAAAAACACATACAAATCTATGATGACACAAAAACGCTTTAGATGCCCAGTGAAATCTTTCCCTTTGTCTTTTTTCCTCTCTTTCCAGGTGGGAGTACGGCAACTTGGGCAGGACTTGTGGGTTGAGCCCAGAATACTTGTAAATATTGTGAGAGCAACTCAGTGAGAATTTTCATGTTTCCTTGCCATCCTTTCACCCAGGACTCCACCGTTGTATGCAAGAAGACATGCGCCCACGGAGCCTGCAACAAGAACAGAGAGTCCTGTTGTGATGAATGTGTCATGTATGTCCCCACCGAGGAAGTGAAAGTGTGCAAGGCTGGAAGCAAGATCTTCAGGGTAACGTTGTACTGCAAATGTAATTGGGGAATGCCGCTGAGGTCAAAATGTATGTAGCCTGCCCTTTAATGGGTTATAATGGGTTAGGGATAGAAGGTTTGCTCATTTAGGTAGTTTATATTGATGTGTTAGGCACAGCATCATAATCCTTAAACAATATCAGCTCTGCTTGCATTCAATCAGATACATTGAGCATATATATATATATATATATATATATGTATATATATATATATATATATATATATATTCCCTGTACTGTAGCTTATTTTGCACTTTTGCATTACGTAATCCATCCATAATTGGGGCAAATGTTACTGACTTGTTCCTACCTTTGGTCGTCCTGAGACTTTCAGTGATCTGCTCTTTGCTGCTGGCACTTGCACTTTATTGCCACTTTGGCTTTTCTGCTGACTCCATTGGCGGTTCCTGAATATTCCCTGCAGACAAGCCCACTACAGATACTAGTATTTGCACTTTAACCTTATGGGTCTGTCCAATGTTGACATTTAGACCATCTCAGGGTTTCATTTATTGGTGAAAGAACTTGTACTTTCATTCTTTGTGATCATGTTTTTATCAATGCATGTATTTTAACATTGTGTATTTAATTCATGTATATGTTTTATAATTTAAGGGTGCAATGTATCACTATGAGCACTTGCATTTTAACATTTTGTAAATATGCTTTTCTCCATCTCCCTTTCACGTGATATGTCCAACCGTTTTGGCATGTTTTAACTGTATGTTAAATCATGTGCCCTGTTTTGTCTTCTTAATCCTCAACCCATGAGCATTGTCGTATTAAGCATTAGACCTTTAAACGGTCTGGTTATACCATTTAGGTTTCAATGCATTACAAGATGTCTGCCCCCATGCTGCACTGCTTCCTGGTGACACGAACAGTGGTCATTGACATAGTGGAGGGACTTGGGAGGTTATTTAATCATGCACTTCCCATGCCTACTTTGTGTAATCAATCACTCTGTGAGCGCCAAACGCGTTACCTTTCACTTTCTCCTAGTGCTCTGCAATTGCATTGCATGCACTAATAAACTTCGGAAGTTATTTCAACTTGGTCGTTTTTTCTTCATTATTGTCAGCATCTCGTGACACGAAGTGCGGTCTGCCTGCTTTCTGCAGGTTCTTGTTCTCTTTTGAGTTATGTATATAATCACTGTGCAAATAATAGAACGTTTTTTGATAATGTACAATTTCTATTTGTTTTTTATTTCCCTGACATTGTAGTCATTATATTCTGTGACTTTACAATATTGTTTTACTCCAAATTAGCACTCGGCTGCATCTGATCCTCCATTCGCATTTCAGGGAACCGGGACTCCACTGATTCAAGCTTGCGTTCCCTGTTCTGCAACATATCATGGACGCTGTCTGCCATTTTATCTCCCTGCAGTGCCACCCTTGCCTCACCCTACCTTCGACCCGTCCGCCCATTAAGAAGGTAAATGTGTTTTCGGTCAGGTGGGACGAGGCAGATGTTGCCCGTTTTATCGATGCCTGGCTCTTCTCTACAGCCATTATATCCGATGCCCATGAGTGTGTGCCCTGTCGTTGTAGGTCAGAAGTCACAGACCGCACCTGCAGGCCTGCTCTGGGGCTTTTCTTGGACTGCGTTGCTTTTCACTCGCCCTGCTGGGTAATAATGGCAATAATGCCAGGATGTATGGCCATATCAGTGCCTAAACCCCCCCCCTCTCTTATTGGAGGGCCTGATTTCTCGGGGTCCTCCTATCAATGCTAGCTGGCAGGACCTCACCGACAATGCCTTGTCTATAGCTCTCAGCATTACTCACTAAGTAACCAATAGAAAAATAACTTCAGCCAACGCGTGCATATAGAGTGCCACAATGTTCCTCTTGGAAAGATTTCCAGCAGACAGATCCTTGCTTTAGGACCACTTCTAACAGTGGCTACAGAAGTGTGTCAGAAATACTGCACCCTAGATTATTTTAAAAAACTCCATCATTGTCACCTGTTGGGATGAACAACAAACAGAGGCTTGAGGCAACTTTGGTCTTTCAAGAGAGAAGATGTGTTGTCAGCTGCCACATATTTTAGCCTAGGTGGAGCTGGTGGAGATTGAGGCTAACGATGAAGAGTTGAATATCATTTTTTGCCAAACCCAACATCCCATGGTAAAGTGGTATTTTTGGGGACTTTGGAGTGCTCTGCTTGAATCACACTAAACACCAGAAAAGGACTCAGTACTGTGAGACTTAATTTTTTATTTCAAAATCAGCATGGGTTACAGAGGCAGCAGAGCAACACAGTCAACAACCCGCCATGAACAGTGATGCTGTTCATGCCTGCCTTAAATGTTGGATTTTTAATTTGTGTTGATCCTTTTGGCCACTGCTGTAGTTTTCTTGAAGGTGTGTAAGGGTGTTTGCTAATAATAGGCATTGGAGTTTAAATGGGCCATTCTCTTGGCAGAATTTTGTAATAGGTCTTGTATACGACAATTGGTAAACACATCATTGTGGAAGTTGTGAACTATTGTCCCGCCCTTCGCTATCAATGTCGAGGTCATCATTGTCCAGGTCCACCTAAGTGAGAGTCACTCCTGGCACATCTTTCTATTGTTTAGGGTTTCAAAGGTGTGTCCGTTCAATGTCTTTTTTGTGGACTGCTTTTGTGTTCTATCAGGCCTATCACACATTATCTCTTTCTCCCCCAATCCTATTTTCTGCCTGTGCACATGCTTTAGACATTTGTGAACACCTTTGTGCACGTGAAGATATATATCGAATACAATTATTCCGTACCACCTTGTTTTCACTATTACTTTTCGCATTTTCACTAAAGTTCAGCCATGAATGGCAGCAAAAGTGGCGAAGCAACACTTTTCAGTATCTCTGTCCATCCCTGTTTGCCAGGTGTGCAGATATCCCAGCTATATCTGCCTTCACAGCTTGCTTTGCACTCCACACATCTGATATGTGCACACGTGTGGACAGTGTATATTAAATGAACACGTTTATATTGGGAAAGCCCTTTCCTGGTTTAAGCAACAAAACTGTTGATGGGAGATCCAGTGACTTTGGAGTTTGCCTTTTTGATACAGAAAAAGGCATCCATTTTGCACAGAACTACATTTGCCTCTATGAAAAAAACACAACTGAGCCCTCTTTTTATAAAAGCATAAGGCAGACTTTAATGACTATCATGGTGAACAAACGGATGTATTACCACGTCCTGAAAAGCAAAGACATGGGCCCTCATTGGAGTTTTGCCAGGCTCCCATGTGTAATTCCAGTGTGATACCGGCAAAACTGTCTCACTGTTTCCATCACCCGATATCCCGGTATTACTGGGATATCACGGGCAGCAGAGATGCCGTTAAGTTCCCATTCCATGGAGTCCATGGTTGGGATTGCCAGAATTACCAGCATCGTTAGTACAGGTGCCGGTGATTCCGGGATTTATTTGTCGTTAGGGGCCTGAACTCCCAGCAGGTCAGGCCTGCCGGTACATTACGTCCCCCAACGGAAAAGTTGCGTTTCCCCGGTCTGGAAAAATACTGGTGCCGGAACTGCCAGCAATTTGTCCAGCATTTTTTGGGACCCGGGCACTTATAATGAGTCCCATGATCTCCCTACATCTGCACATTCTCTCACTTTGCTACGACGCGATGGCCATGCAGTATTTTGTTCCGGAATGGTGGCTTCGTATCCATGATGTATGCAGTAGGATTAATGACATTTTGATGTGTATTCATTCAGGGACTAAAACAACCACCCCCCTCTCAGTATTCAATCTATGCGCTGCTAGTCAGGCGCATGCCACCCTGACAAGATTTCATCATGGTGTGCCCGGCTTGCAGTGGTAGGCCCCAAGGCTCCGCGCAGGGAAGTAATAGATTAGTCTGTGACTTTGACAAGAGTCAACCTTCATGAGAGTTGGCCCTGATCCCCTCCGTCCTCTTGCGCCTAGCCATACAAACTGAGCATTCTCAAGCTTTGGTTCAGCCCCTCTCTATGTGTCCTCCTTGACCTCGTGCGTGCTTCTTTTAGGGGACACGCAGGCATTGCTCATTATCATGTGAACGTAGGAACACCCACTTTCAAACATGCAGGTTTGCATCCTTGAATTCAGTGCTATAGAAGGCCCAAAAAGTGCTCTGTGGCCCTTTCTGCAATTTCCAAAATACACGGGCAATGGAAAATGGTTGCTAGCGCCCGCTGCGCTTCCTGCAGAAGTTCAGCATTGCAGCCAGCGACACATAATAATGAAAATCATAAAGAAGAAATGGAAAGGATTGTCCTTGATGAAAACTTTTTAAGGGACCCCAAAAACGTTCCCCAAAGTCTTTTAGATTATACCCTGAGTTTCTGATTGCTGTGGGAGCAGCGTGCTATCTGGACACGGGTTATAAATGTCCGCTTTAATTTCTCACGAGACGGAGCCTTCAATGAAAGGCAGCTACTGTCTGCGCTGCCACGTGAAAATGCAAAGGTTTGCAAAAATGCAGATGTGTTGTCAAAAACGTGGTGTCTTGCAAGGAATGCATTGTTGGAACAGCGCTGGGAGTATTATTTTTACTCCCACGATGCCCTTTTCTATCTAAGGTCTACACTTGAAAGCGACTGCAATTTGGAGGCAGCCAAGACTGTGTTGGGTGGAAGGAGAGCCCATCTGCGAAGAAATTCACCGTGTCCAGATATGATAATTACATTTTGTCATGCAAAATAATTGAGGCACATTGAGATTTGGATCAGCCCAGGATATTGCGGAAATGTGCTTTCCTTTTTTCATGTGCTGCAAATGCGAAGTCATTGTAGGTCACGAGAAAGCAAGGGAGAGGTCGAAGAGGGAAATCAGGGAAGAGGTCCAAAGAGACACATGGACTGCAGCGCCCCCTTATGTGGCTGGTGGTATTACCTCTCGCTAATACCTCCACATGGAATTACCATTACAGCATGCCGTAACGGGAAGCGTATGCATGATTGGGAGTCATGCAGCCACTTTTGTCGATGCCCATTTTGAAGTCCTATTGCATACCATGGGGGGAATGCAGTATTTGTGGTAATATCGCATGCAGTAATAATCCATGGGGTAATGGTTTCGCGAGGAGGTAATTTCCTTCACACAAAACAAAAGCACACCATCTATGATTTTCAACAGTGAATCTCTTAATCAACTGGCACTGAAAAAGTGGCTGTCATTTAATTACCTCAAACCTGTTACCACTCCAGCAAACTCTTAACGAGGCCTAGAGAGGGAAAGGAATAAGAGAAAGAATAACATTTGGAAACAATGTTAGATACTGAAAAAGCATTACTGGGCCTCATTATGAGTCCGGCGGTAGCCATGCCGGTAAATACCAGCACGGCTGCCGTTGGAGTCATGAATTTACCGGCTCCCGGCAATGGGGACTTACCGGGGCATTACAGCCCCGGCGGACCCGGTAAATCCCCATTGCTGGGTGCCAGTAATTATTACTCCCCATTCCAATTTGAGTTCCATTGGACTGAATGGGAATGGGGAGGCCGGATGCACCGGCACCATTCATGAATGGTGGCCGGTGCATCCGTCAAGGTCTGCTCGCGGGTGCCGGAACGCCCGCCAGGTCACACCATTGTTACCGGACCGGCAAGCTTGTAATGAGGCCCATTGTCATTAGTTTACCACTACATACTCTTAGAAGTCTCCGCCAACATCCCTCTGTTCAGATTGTTAGAACAAAGGGTGGGTTTTTAATATTTCTGCCCTCATCTCGCTCAGAAATGCAGTCTGGCCTTTTCAGTTCTTAGTAACATTACCCTGGCAAGGTTAAGAAAGTGGACTGTGGGGCAGTGTGGGACGATCTATGATCTATCAGCTATTTGGTGGTCTTAAAGGGATCACGAAGTACCTGGCCCAAGTGACCCCGAGCTGTGGCAAAAGAAGTGATGAGGAGAGTTCTCGGTAGGTGTTTTAGGGCCTGTTGATTTCTTTATTTATTTGATCATTTATATAGCGCACCAAGCCGGGGACATCTAGGCACTTGTTGTTATTAAAATGAATGAGGAAACCACATCTGAATATATATGCTAACATATGCTGCCGAGTGATGCTTGAATACACCAATACAGAGCAGAAGGGTCCATGTGGAGTGTTTCTGACCATTGCAAGGCTGCCGCTGTCCTGTATCACAGGCTAATGTCTGTGTCTTTGCTGTTGTTTTAGGATGGGGAGATGTGGTCCTCCATTAACTGCACCATCTGTGCCTGCGTGAAAGGCAAGACGGAGTGTCGCAAGAAGCAGTGCATTCCAGTCAGCAGCTGCCCGCAAGTGAGTGTTTTTTTTAACCATCGAGGTAATGTCTGAGGAGACCTCAGGTGCCATGGATATTCCAAGGGGTTGGATACTTATGTTTGCACATATAAATATTGCATAATAGAATTGTAATGACGCGTTTTGTATGGTGCTCTCCCTATTATAGTTTTGATGATCCAAAGTGCTGTTACTAAGAAGAGTTACTATTCACCAAACTAATTGTACTAGATTTGCCAAAGATGAATGATAAAGGGCTGAGTCGGCCTAATTGGAATGTAAAACTGACCTGCATGCAAGCCTGCACAAACTAATTGAGGCAAAACTCGAACTAATAAACATTTTTGTCAATTCAGCTGAGAAGAAAAGTGAGGATGAAGGGCCCTGCATGTTGTAGCCCAGATTGCCATCCCTGGTAGGGCCCTAAAATGTGCCCATTATTCCTTAAGTGTAGTATTTAAGAAAAATAGGTTTTCATACTACCCTCCTATATTGGAAATACTACCACCCAGGCTACAAAAAGAAATAAGTTATTTCTAGTATAAGCGGACTACTTTTGCTAGAAATAGAAGAAAAACAAATCTATTTCTATAAGTGGCGGCCACTATAACTGTCAGTAATTTTTCCATAGTGGAGAAAAGAGTGGGTATTTGAGATTTGGGAGGTAAAATGAGGCATGAGGGGCCTCTGGAGTGTGCAGGAAGCAGCATGCAGATGCATCGGTGGGTCAGTTCCTTTAGAAACTTGGCTGCCCTCAAATGTCCTGTGAAATTCACAAATGGCCACAATTGTATTGTGGTGACCTGTGAATATTGGTATGCCACTTGGGTGCTGGCATGTGCAGGCACTGGTGCAACGCTTAATTCACCAAGTCATTTTACTGGGAGGGGTGGACTGGGAACCAAAAGAGGCCCTGGAAATAATGTCCAATGTGGCCCCATAGTACACATTTTCAGCAAGCCCAACACTTTTGCTATGGGAACATTTGGAAATACCACACAAGAGAGGCTCAGGGTGCAAAGGCCTACCTGGAAATCTCCAGAGTTCCTTTTAGGCCAGTCCACCCCTGTTTACTAGGATGCCAAACCAAATGTGTCTCCTTTGCTGCCTCTTTGTCTGGCTGTTTGTCTGCACTCTGTTTGCCCAGGGGTTGAAGTTGGAGCCTATTGACAAGGCATTTGTTTCTCTAGTTTTGGTTCAAGTCATAGGCTTACATTGCATGACACATGTTTTACTTGGCGTGCTGGGATTCTTATGATTTTGCTTTGTCTTTCCTATACCAGGCCCCTGCCCTTTTTCCTAGGTCGCTTTCTTCCTATGTGACGTATATATCATAGATCCCATCTATATCCACATCATTGAGCAGGTGGCATACCCCAGAGCCCAGGTCCACCCCAGTCCTTCCCCCACCCATGTGATTTCATCAGCAACCCTTAGATGAAGGGACGGTGCGTCTAAGAGTGTGGGGCACTTTGGGATGTCTACACTTCACTTTTATCTTCCTAGGTCCTCATCTAGCTCATTGACCTCCACATGAAGATGCCACAACATTTACAAACTGAAGTTATGGAAATGCCTCAATGTCAGGTGGGGGAGAAGGGCCGGTGCTAAAAATCATGTTTGCCCTGCATCTCTGTGTGCGTGCTGTGGAAGGGGGATTTGAGACATTTTCAAGTCACTGGCATAGGCTTCTGGGAGAAAAACATGTGGAATCCGGCCCTAGCTACAATCGCTTGATGTTCGTTCTCTGACAGAAAATGCCTTGATGGGCAAAAGCCAGCAGGTCCCACTGAGTGCAGCAGCTGATCAAGTTACAGTGAGATTTGAGATGACACTCAGCCTGCCAACCAGCAAACTAAGGAAGGTGATGTGAGTGCCTAGGGTTTTCATATCACGGGCGCTCTTTGAACCCAAGGTTCTTGTCTCCCATAGCCCTTTCCACTCCACTTATGGTAATGAGTGGTGTCTCCAAACATATCCTTACCTTCATTTTCCAATCCCCAGGTGCGTTTTGCACACAGTGCATGGTGTATTTAAGAGATTGTAAATCTCTAGAGAGACAAAGTTAGAGGGTGCGAGAGAAAGAGAAAGAGACAGGGAGAGAGAGAGAGACAAAGAGAGAGAGAGAGAGAGAGAGAGAGAGAGAGAGAGAGAGTTCTCGACCACCACTACACTGCTCACTTTTTTGCTTTCTTGCTTAAACTATATTGTTCCCAGGTGCTCCACTGGTATTCTGTGCACTGGGATTTGCTTACATGTGTTTCACTGTAATTAGTCCCCTTTTAGCTTTTGTTCCATGCTGTTTGACTGTGATTTCGCCCATTGGTGTCCAATAAAATGAGTGCCCTACCGTGTTTTCACCATCTGATGCCTAATGAGGATCCACCTGAAACATGCCTCCAAGTGTGGTACGTCTCCAAACTTGCAGCCTTGAAACTTAAGTGTAGAGCTGAGGAACTGAAGTAACAGAACTCAGCCTCACCCTCTGACAAACTGGCATGTCGCCTGCTTCAAAGGCAATTACATCTGATCCAAGAAAAGATCCCACATCCAGGCTTGTGCCTCTGGTGCATCCAACAACACAGCTGAACTCTTTAAAATCTGTAGGGAACAAGTGAAGCTTTCCATAGTCTTCTCCTCACCTCTTCCATCCCTGGCCCTGTGCAACACACTGTCCACTCACTTTATGGCAAGAATGAAGGGCATCCTGAGCTCCCTTGCTGCCCTCTCCCCCTCCCCTTTCCCGGCATCCTGCCTCCTACGGCCCCCTTACCACACTCTGCCTTTCTTCCTCCTTCTCTCCTTTCGCACCTGATGAGGACACCAGAGTTGTCCGCTCCATGAAAGTCTCAGCCAAACAGGTTTCCCCCTACTCCTCCAGAACCAATAAGGACAATATTGGCTCTCTTCCCTGGCAATTGCTGATCTCGGCAACCACTCTTTTGCTACTGGATCTTTCCTCTCCTCCCTCAAGCACTCCCTTGAATGCCACTCCTGAAAATAAACAGTCTGCAGGCCCGTCTTGTCCAGCCAACTACTGCCCCATAACTATCACTCCCTTCCTTGGGAAACTCTTGGAGAAGCTGGTCTTCACCCCAACTGACCAAGCACACTGGACTTGTTGGTTGCCTCCACCACCATCAATCCGGATTCTGAGCATCCAGAGGCACAGAAACTGCTCTTCTGAACACCCATGAGGAACTGCTTGCATCTCTTGATTCCAACTCTCCAGCTGTTCTGATTCTACTCAATCTCTCCTCTGCATTTGATACTGTCACCCACTCCATCCTCATAAAATGGTTTCACGATACTCTAGGTATCTCGGAGCGGGCATTGGACTGGCTGACCTCCTTTCTCAGTGTCTGTCTGTCCCAGGTCATTCTGGGCTCTTTCTCCTCCCCCACCTCTATCTCCACCTGCGGCGTCGCCCCGGGCTCCAACCTTTTTCCTTGGGTCTTTAACAACGAACTTGCCCCGCTTGCACACCTCATCTCCACCTTCTCCCCAAACTTCCACTGTTATGCAGAAGACACACAACTCCTCTTCAAACTTCCCTCTGATCCTCTTCTCACTTCATCTATCATTCCTGACTGTCTATCTGCCATCCAGTCCTGGTGTACTTCCAACAATCTCTACCCGAACGCCAGCAAGACTGAGATCTTTCCTGTTGGGACTCCTGCTCCCTTTTTCTCTCCCTCACTCTGGCCATCTTCAATGGAATCTCCCCCTTCTCCTTCATCTGAAGCCAGAAACCTTCGAGTCATCTTCGACTCCTCTCTCCCCTTCATCCCTCACATTCAGCACCTTGCCAAGAAGTCCCACTTTCAACTCCGCCTTCTCATAGGAATTCTTCCTTTCCTCACCTTCCCCCAGAAGCTTAATGTCCCTAGAGCTCTGGATCTCTCTAGGCTAGACTACTTCAATAGCTATTTCCTTAATCTGACCTCTTACTCTCCACGACCCCTACGGCTAATCCAGAATAGGGCTGCAAGACTTACCTTTGGCATTGAGCCCAGTGACCACATCTCTCCAGCGCTAAAAACATTTCACTGGCTCCCGGTTGCTGCGAGGATCAAATTCAAATCCCTCTGCATCATCCACAAGGATGTCTGGGGCCAGCGACCACGCTATCTGCAACTTGCTCTCACTAATACTCTCCCTCTAGATCTTTATGTTCCTCCAGCACCAACTCTCTGTGTGTTAAACACTTTACTAAACAGCAAGCAGACTCCTGCCTATGGAACAGCCTCATCCTTCCTCGTCGTCTTGAGCCGGAGCTCCTCAAATTATGCAAGCTCCTCAAGACTTTCCTTTTCACCACCTCCTTCTCTTCCTCCCTCCTCTGGTAAAACTCACAGCTGCTGAGATTGGTGACCAAGGCACATATGTGTCCCCGTGGGTCCTGGCCCCCCACATCCAATTGCCTACAGCCTCCGCCCCTCTCAGAACTTTGCTTTGGCACCCACTTGCCTCTGCCACCACAGGTTTGCACTTTCCTATTTATTGCTGGTTGACTACTCCACCTAGGCACTTACAGATGCTCACTCCCTAGCACTTTCCACTTGATACACTGAGCACTTACCTCCTAATCCCCATCCCTTCTGCACCTCTGCACTTGCATGTTCTGAATGCTCACAAGACCTCGTAGGTCCAGCTCTATCTTACAGTGTGATATCTAATTTTACTCTCATGTCCCCCCCTGCTGCCCTGTTGGTGCTTTGAAACACAATTTACTTGTATTAGCACCTTACAGATGCACAATGTATTTATTTATTTATTCATATTTGTATAGCACACAGCAGCCCTGAGGCATCGTGACGCTTGTTACAGAGAGTGGGCAATGTTGGTTACAGAGTTATACATTTATCCTTTACAATTTTTGACATATTTACATTACAATATACATTTACAGTTGGAGGCAATAGGAGCATGAATGAGAATGGTGAGGGGTGGAGGAAGCTTAGTTCAAGAAAGAGGTTTTGAGGTTTTTACGGAAGGCAAGGAGGGAGGTTTCAGCTCTGAGGGTGGTGGGTAGCGAGTTCCATAGTTTAGGGGCTATGTAAGAGAAACCAATCCCTCCTGCTTTAGCTCTGCAGATATGAGGGATGTGTAGTTGTTTAGTATACTGGGTTCTTGTAGGTCGCGCAGAGGAGGTCTTGGATATAGTTTCTGATAGGTATGTGGGTGCTGTGTGGTTGAGGCATTTGTGCGTGATGGTAAGGATTTTGAATGTAATACGATCTTTGACCGGGAGCCACTGTGCTGCCTGTCTGGTTTGGGAGATATGGTCTCTTCTAGGGAGCTCAGTGCTGCTCTAAGGGCATTGTTTTGTGTAGTTGGAAGTCTGTTTAATTTTTTGGTTGATGTGAGTGCTAGGAGAACATTACAATAGACTACTTTAGCACCTATAGTGGCTCTGGCTATTTTGAGGCAGTTAGGTTTGGAAGATGAGACTGGGATGATGGAATTGTCGATGTTAAAGTTGGAATATTGGAGGTCTAACTTGGCTAGGGTGGCTTTTTGTCAGAGGATAAGAATTTCATTCTTATCCCCATTGAGGCATACGCCATTAGCAGCCATCCAAGCTTGGATTGTAGTGTAGATTTTGTGTAATGCCGTGGCGTCTTGGTCATAAGATCCAGATAGTGGTAGCAGTACTTGGGTATCGTCAGCATAATTCGTGTATGCTATACCCAGAGAGTAAAGTAGGTTGAAGAGAGGCTTTGTGAAAAGGTTGTACAGAGTAGGGGCTGTACAAGAGCCTTGAGGAACTCCACAGAGTATGGTAGTGCGGTCAGCATTCGCTATGTAAGAGAATACCTTCATTGCTCTGCCCTCCAGGAAGGAGGTAATCCAAGATGTGCTTGTTTGGAGAATTGGGCTGCTTGCGTGAGATTTGTATTAATGGTCTTGTGATCTACCAGATCAAAGGCCGTCGAATTACATAAATGTAATTCTTATGACTGGCTCCTAGATTTTGCAGCTTGACCTTGTAGCATGCTGAGTTGTTCCTAGGAACCCCACCTTGAATCTGTCTGTTCTGAAATCACTACCCCAATATCGGCTATTTCTTCTATTCTCCCCCATTCTTATAATATAATATGTTATTTATAACGCGCTTAATACCCAGAGGTTTCTAAGCACGGAACCAGGGATCAAACCTGTGGTGCTCCGTGTCTTCTTGCTTCCAAGGGGAGCACGTTGGCCCTGAGCGATCCTCTCGAGACTGACCAGTGGCTGCACACTCGCCACTGACAGGGTTACCAGTCCACTCCAGGATGCCTTTCGTCATCTCACATGTACCTTATCCACCATGGCCACATCGGATTGATGCTTCTTATTGCCCACTGGTCCCTCCGCTAACCTCACCACACTAACATTCTCAACCTCCACGCTCAGATACACTTTACCCTTACCAGCTAAGTGACATCAATTGAGAAAACATCCCAATAACATTAATCAACAAAATGCTTCACCTCTTCATTCAGCAGAAATACCACAGCCCAGGCAAATAAACATAGCACCGTGCAGAGGGGAAGCTACCCGCTGCAAACAAATGGCTCTTTGCTCTCGACTACAGAACATCTACACACAGACCTACACACACATCTCAGGGTACTTCCAATCTGCACAAATGAACACAACAGAAAAGCTATCTTGCATTTCCCCCCTCTCCCCACCAACCTAAACCACCCCCCATCTTTCAGATGCACCAGAGCGCCTCGAGACCATGAAAATGTCAGTGGTGCATAGCAGTTCTGCACAACACGCACAAAAATGTAAACAAATTAAGTGCACATGAATTTGCAACACCAAGACCTGAACAATACCTATCACTTCTGAAACCCAATGCGAGTAGCTCTCAATTTGCTACAAAAAAACAGACACTTCACACCTTTTGCAATCTAAATAGTCTGCAAGAGAAGCCCACACAAATACCTTTCCTTTAACATAAAACCTTTGTACATTCTCTCGCCATCCATCCTGGTCTCAGGCGCATTGCGCCACTCGGATTATCTTCCATGATTCTGCTTTCCGGGTCTTTAAATACCTCTTCCCAAGGCCTTCATTTCCTCGGTTTGCCGCCCTTCAAGCGGGCACTAGTGTTTAGTGGCTACCCAAAGTCATTGGCAGTTTAGGCTGCTTGTTTTCTGAACACATAAACCTTTGCAATAGTTGTTCGCTCCACGAGTAACATTCCAATCAACAAAGTTTGGGCAGGCTATAAATTTACTGACATGCATTCTCCCACCCTTAGTGCAGACAGCCTTTAATTTCATACACATCTGTCCCTTATTACAAATGAAAATTTGCTGTTTTTACTCCAGTGCCAAATGAGGCACAAGAAACAACAGCTGTCGCTGTTGCACAACCAAAGTAAAACCTAATTAGTCTTGCCTTCAAAATCCTCAGACACAGAGCTGAAAGGAACAGACTATAAATATTAACTGAGCAAAAATGGAATTCAAACCCCATATCTTTCCCAAATGTGCCCTTTTGTTCCATGGGCACGGTTTACAGGGATGCAGATTTCATATGCAAGAATGTTCTGGAACAAGTTGTAATTCTACGTGTGCCATTCATGTAAACCCTTCTTTAATGTACTGCTGTAGTATGCAGCCACTTCCTCATTCCCATGGAGGCATTCTTATTCCCACAAACTATAACACAAATAATGAAAACATGTTCTCTCATTAGCCAAAACCCATTAATTTCTGATGTCAGATGCTAGTTTGGGTGGACCATGGCTGATATGTTTGTTGGTCCACCTGCAAGTTTACAAAATCTAGCGTTTCAAAAGAGGGCCACAGTTACTCTGGGCTAGCTGACTACACTGTCTCCCCCAATGGCTCAGGCATAGAGTGTGCCATTTCCCCATCGCATGCCACCTCTGTATGTGCACCTACCTGATTGTGACTGCTCATTTGTATACGTGATGTAGCCCCCATACCATGAGGTGTGGCTCTGCCACTTTATTCACCTACCTGATTGCGGCTGCTTATTTGTATACCTGTTGTAGCCCCATGAGGCGCGGCTCTGTCAGTTTATGCATTTACCTGACTGTGTCTGTATATCTTAAGGATGTCACTTCGCACTTTCTGTAACTTGCGCCCTGATGCCCGAGGTTTTGGTGCACTGCTATAAATGTTATAAATAAATAAATAAATAAATAAATAAACACACAGCAGCAATATTCAAACTGAGAGCGGTGCCTATGCAAATGGTAATGAGTGCCAGTGGAAGAGCAGAGGCCGCTCTTTAATATTACTGAAGGCTCCACAAGGACCCTTCCTTAATAGTGATTGTGCATATGCTATTTCAATGCTGGCACATTCAAAATGGGCAAATACCTGATTTGCATGGGGCTATGTGACATGCAAGACAGCAAACTCCTGCTGACAGCAGCATGTTCCATTATAGCACAAGCGCCATTCCAAACCATTATCTGTTGGAGTCTTATGTGCACAACGCACCTTAGGACAGATCCTGTACATTCACAGTCGTGGGTTTTTGGGAAGGGCTGGATTCATGCTTCACCCAGTGGATGAGCCAGGGCGGGGGAAGGGGGGCAGCCACCCTCCCAGTATCCCCCGATGCCCAATGCGCCCCCAGCCTCCCACTGGTGCCCTATTGGCCGCCCCCAGACTAAAAGCTGCCTCCGCTACTGGCTTCACCAATGCCAAGTAGCTATTCATAGGCTCCCACCAGTTGAAGGATTGTCATGCTAATGCCTGCATGCCCTGACCCTATGTATATGTGGTTACTCGAACAAAATCCTGAGCACAACACCTACATGGCCAATCCTTTGAAATGCTGGTTTTGCATCTGTACCCCTAAAAAGGAGTAGAAAGTTTAAACTGTGTGTCATGTCCAACACCCACATAAACAAGAGGCAGAGTTAGAAAAATGATCAAACAGGTCAGGCAAACTATACTGCTCTACGGAATGTGATGCTTAGTTCAAAAGCAGCAAGAAGCCTGGATGAATAAATCCAGCCAGGACCCAGCCAGGACCCAAATCACATGGTTTTCATTGTATTTGGTGACTCAGGTTCATTTTTCAGGTAACAGATTCGGGTTAAGGTCATGACAATTCAGGCTGATGATATGTTGCTGTAAACATTCTAGATTTGTCCTTCCATCACATGTTCAAAGCAAACAAAGAATAAAGCCTCACCGACCCCTCCATTTCATCTGACCCGTCTCTCCTTTCCTGAAGCCTTTTTAGTTATTTTGTGTATGTGTTTTACTATTTATTCAGCTGAGACATGAATCACCCTCATGTCTGGTAATGTGCAGTGTACCGAATTGCTTAATATTTTTTTAATATTTGGGGAGAAGAAGGTTGCCGTGCTTCATTCACTGGCTGTGCACTAGACAGAGAAACAAACATGGCAGTGAGGAGCAGTTCTGTTCTTATTCTAAAAGCCATACAAAGCCGAAGGTAGAGTAGTTTGTCTATGCCTAGAGAAAGACAGAGATGGTTACATAAAGGGAAAACACCCCACTACATTGACAAGCCTTGGTAGATTCCTGCAGGGCAATGTATCAAGGACTTAGGGGCCAATTCATGGAATTTTCAGCTCACAAATAGGTTACTTGAGCGCGCGACTGCACGCAAATCCCCCTTTGTCGATTTATGGTATCGAATGCGCAGTACTTTTCTTGGACTTGCATGGAGTTCGCGCTGGCTTGGCACGTCTGTGCGAGCTGTCAACGGCCTTGCGCGAGACTCCAAGCAGAGCATGGGCTTGGCTTGCACAGAGGACTGGGATGGGGGCAGAACACCAAAAATGGGGAAGAACTTGCGAAAAGGTGGGCGCTCCGAGGGACAGCCGGGGGAACGGGCAAAGGTAGCTGATGTGGCAGTTTTCTGCTTTGCGTGTGGGCATATCAGGGGCGTTCCGGCCGTGACTTGCGAATACGGTTACTTTGCGCTGTCAATTCCTTGAATACGCATGGCGCTTTTTTCTTTCTGCGCGCAGGCTCGCGCAGTGTCCTTAACAGCACGCAGCCTTTGAACAATTTCCGCCTGAAATTGCATGAATCGGCTCCTTACTACCATCCCTACACACGGTAGAGATGGCAGTCAGGTTATTTTCCCTTCTAACAATAAACCCACCTGTCCCAGTAGACATAGTATTTTTTTCAGTGTGTACTGCAGTTCTTTGAGAGTGGGTAGGCTGTCAGTGGACATCTAAATCCACAATACATTTGTGTCTGAATTTACATTTGAATATTTGCAGATTGCCTTCATTCCTGATTGAACGACCAACAAGCATTTGAAAGTCACTTTTGAGCAAGCTGATAGGGAGATTACTCTTTAACCAGCTAAATGATTGGTTTTAACCAGCTAATAACACCTTTAATATTACCATGTGTCACTTTACATATTTACATTTGACAGGATAACTATGTAAAAATGTATTTTAAAACAACTTCCGGTGGCTTGCTGCTTGCTTGTATTCTATTTGAATATCCTTCATAATGCTATGAATATGTTGACAATTAACGCTCTGTTTTTCCCCTTATAAGGGCAAAATTCTGAATCGGAAAGGATGTTGTCCTATTTGCACAGAAAGTGAGTATGGCTGTTATTGTTATAATATAAATCTGGTAACTAGGAAATGATTGTAGATGTTTTAACATGGTTGTAAGCCTATGCTAGAAAGAAGGTGGTTGCCAGGCAAATGTCATATGTTGTGGTGACAAATCTTCTTTCATTTTCTTTTGGGGAACCATCGCTAGTAACTATCCCCAGATAGTGTGCCTGTCCAATAACAATTATAAAACTAAGCGTCAGTTTGGGGTCGAGTTTCTGCACTCAGTTTGTCTTAGAGGAGTATACAATTCAAATAATGCTCAAAAAAGTTCAGTTATCGAATTGCTGTTTATTGACTTTGTTCTCTGAGTTCCAAGTTATTTATGTATTATAAGTTACTCCACATATTGCTTGGATTCTTAGTTATCATACAATGTGTATGGTCACCCGACTCCTAATTTCTCTGTTAGGATCGATTATTCAAGCCCTTATAGTTTCGAAAGTGCCGCTATGTATCCTTGTATTCCTTGTGCTTGGCTGCCCTTTTTCCTATCCACTGTTATAGTCCTCATTATATTCTTCAACACATGTTTCATAACATTCTTAAATGTGTATCCTCAGGAAGATCTTATGATATTAATTAGTTACCTCAAGGATAGGTGTAGTCAGAAAATCTGATTAATTTATGGTTATCAGTATAATGAACGGAAATCCAATAGGATATCTTATTTCAAAAGCATAGTAGAGAGATACTCACCCTAGTTACGTATATTCAGTGTGTTTCTGGGTGTTATAGTTCACCGTTTAAAATGTTGTCTTTTTCTGCAACAAATTATTCAGTGTGTTACCTCTTGGTGTCTCTGTCTAGAAACAGTGGTTGTAAACCTATCTGTGATGTTACCAAGGCCTTACCCATATCCAAGTAATTACAAAAGGGCACAGTAACGTATAGATCACGGGAATGAATACGTTTTCCAAAAATTAGCTTGGAAATAATTTATGGTCTGGTCTTAAAATTGGGGCGGATGTGTGGGTTCTTGTGGATCCTGAATCCCTCACCAATCTCACACTGGAATTCAGAAGCCCACATCCTCACACCAGACCCAGACAGAAATAGTATTTATGAATTAAGGCTGATACCACACAGGTTGAAGTTCAGCTGATCCTATGCAGTATCAACATGGTTGGAACCCATTGCATTATGGAAAGCAAGCTAGTAGTTAATTCCAAAAATATTTCAGAAGTTAATTAGGTGACACTGGTAAAACAAGTACTTTTTCATTGCCAAGATAAATGTTTTGTTGGCATTTTAACATTCAACAGTGAACTTAAGTATCCCTTTGGATAATTTAATTTAATTAAATAATCATAGACTTCATGAGCAAGGAAATACCGAATGAAAAGATAGTTTAATTCTGAAATGTGTTTTTCAAAGGCAAATCTGCTCGGACGCTAATGAGATGAGTGAAAACCTTTAAGAGTGGGAATTGTAGACTTGACCTCATAACTTTAGGCTTTTGCCAGATCTACCATATTTGATCCACAAAGGTTTACACCTTGCCAAAGGACACTTTGAAAGGGTGACCTATGAATATTTTATTAATTCCCTAGTTTTCAAGAAAAACAATGCACATGCTGCACTCTATTATGTTACTTTGGGGCCTCTGCTTGTGTGCCCCAGACCTTGGGAAAAGGCAAACTACAGAATAATCACTGTTTCATAGCAAAAAGGACAAACAGCAATCTGGCCAATGTGGACCGGGTAATTCTGACCCTGGTACTATAATTCTGGACTCAATTGAAAATCTATCATTTGATCTATGTGGTCTTGAGGAATGAAGAGTGTGTTTTCAATATCATGATCCAAGGGAAGAGGTGAAAACAGATGATTGGGTAAAGTCAACATTTATTAGCAACCCTTCAAGAGCTTGTGTTAGGGGAATGTTCTTAAAGTCTACTTGAGTTAAGACTTCATAAAACTATCCCAATGGCATGCAGGTCCCCAACTCTTAGTATGAGTCTGTACTACTAATGGAACCTTAATAGAGTGGCAGAGCAGTCAGGCTTATCATAAGACGAAGATGTGAGCTGTAGATAAGTACTGATCCCAGTTAGTACAGTAGTGCCAAGAAACACTTATGCTAATATATGTATATATTATTTACACACGGACTGTCATAAAATACTCATATCACTTAACCAACACACATAGGATTACATATACATACTTGTCAAAGGCCACTGCTTTGTTGGTAGTTGTTTGCGGTACAATTGTTACAGAGTTTGACACTAATGACAGTCCAACCATATTATTGGTACGACTGTTCACTCGCTCACAGACAAGGATATACAGTAATTGTATTTAGTTAGCAAAACCACATAAGATACAGTCTTTAAGGATGCTAGAAGAATTAACACAACATTGAAAACCTTGTAAAAGGACTCAAAAAAAGGGACACAAGCCGGCAGCTTGGGTCAGAGGTAAGAGTGGACAACCCGGACACCTCAACGTGCACTACAACACTCCGGAGCAACATCTTGGTATAAGTTAAGCAATACCTTTTCACCCCACAGTACCTTGGTTTAGAACAAATGTTTGTGGCTGGATTCTCCTCTTTGTAGTGTGACGGACCCGGTCTCTGGATTCCTTGGTCTGGTGATGAAAGGCAGGACAATGAGTGGGATATTTCAGCATCAATCTGGAGAGAGGGCCTCTGGCATGGATTTCTTCAGTTTCTCTCATCAGTCTGCGGTTTTGGCACCGTTTCTGCAGCACCAACATAGGACACGATTTGCTCGGTCAATCCTATTCGATTCACAGAGTCCTGCACTCTGGTTAGTGGACTTTGATGGGTCAGATTGTGTCTCTGGTGGTTCACCTGGACCTCAGCAAAGACTTGGACGGATTGGGCCTTGGCAAGGGGACACACTATGATTGGTTCGGAGGTTTTCTGGTATTCACGGTCTGCAGCTCTCGAAAGGCACAGCGCCTGGGGAGATGGCTCAGATTGCAGTTTGTCTCAGGGTTGATTGGTCTTCACACCTAGAAAAACCTGTGTACAGGCACTTTATAAATGACATATCATATCATCTCACCAGCCAAAAGGAAGGAGTCGTCCTCTTCAGAGTTACTCTGTCGCATAGAAAAAGGAGTTAGGACAGCAGTGGCCAAAACACAGTGTTGCAAAGGGTCTGCTGGCATATCTGGTCATCTTTTTTTCCGATTACTTGGTGGTCGGCTTGCCTTTCACCTCAGGAACCTCAACTTTTATTCAGTTTCAGCACACACTCCTCTGCAATCTCTCTCAGCAGTTTACAGAAAGGGGCAGATTGCTGTCCAATCAGGACAGCCAGACACCCAGTGGGAGCTGGTTCCATTCAGGCACTCAGGCAGACAAACGGCAGGGGAGTGAAAAACTCCTCCCCCACTTCCTGCCTCCAGACACAAAGTAGCCTAGGTGGAGACACCCAAGGGTTCCCGCCAAAGGCAAAACAGACACGAATACCTCTCCCTCCCAGAATGGTAGACGGGCTAACAAAGAACAACCACACAGAAAATGGAAAAAAATGAAAGAAGCCACCATGAATACAGTCTGCGGTAATAAATAGCACAACAGTTGGTAGAACACATCCACTGCCACCAGCCATGACTAGAGGGTTGTCTATGTGACTAAAACATCAAAGGAGCAGAGAGTAGGGGGATACTAGGTATGCCCTTGGCACTCCACATACGGTGCTGTGCGCCAATCTTGCAGAGTGTAACGTTTTAGAAGGGATACTAAGTATCCCTCTATCCTTAATACTAAGTATCCCTCCATCCTTAAGAACAGTAGTAAGGATAAAGGAAGAATCTCAAAGGAGAACCCCAGGGGTTCCCAGGAACACTGCCCATAATGAGCTGTGTGCTGACAAAGTAAAATACAGATGCCTTGAAAGAGATATGGAGGAAAGTAGACTCCATAGTAAAGGTACAAAACAGAGAACAGAGTTACAAAAGACAGAGCACATAAGAATGAATGAGTGGAAGAAGGCTCCACTCATTCAGGATATAAAGAAACAGGTCCAGAAGTCCAGCAAATCGTGCTGGGGGTCTCACTAGGAGAGGGGATGAAGCATACACATGATAAATCTCCCTAACAGCTTTCTAATGCACCACTCGACTCAAAATGAAAGAATGAATGATGCATGGCATGGGATTGGCAATGCATGAGAATACATGGAAGACTGCTATGGAGCATAACCCAGACTTTTATGGCATAAACAGCAAACTGCAATCAATTCTTTTGTTAGCCTGTAGCAAAGAATCATTGGTGTAACTGATGCTTCTGCAGTGTGTGTGGTGCTCTGCTCGGTGACCCGTTACTTTTAAGTGATCCCCCAATAACTGTGCATCTCTAGTGGGGTCAGGAATGTCAGGGGGCCCGGAACACCTTTTTTTCTTACAGCCTCATTCATTTTATGTTAGGCCCTGGAAACTATAATCTAAAAAACATTGTTTTGGCATGATAGGTACAAAATGTTTATAACTGGATAACATGTTATGATGGAGACCCAGCACTCTTTGCTGTAAAACTGAGACCACATCCAGGGTTCCTTCATCAAAGTGTTCTAATAAGTTTGGAGGTTTTCTATAGTTATTAATAAGGACTTCATTCTTAAGCAAATGATCACAGGTAAGAACTTAAAGCCAGATTTTGAGCTTCCTATTTCTGTCTTTTCCCCCTTTAAGTGTGGTGTGTCTATAGTTTGGCAGAGTTGTGAATGAAACTAGCCCATGTAGTATCTCAGGAAATCTGGTTAGACGTTGTCCCCCGGGGGTGACAATGACAGATGTGAATGGCCAAAAATACATTAAGTGACATTTATAGAACCCCCAAAATCACCCTGTGATGGCAACATGTATAAAGTAGCAGTTCATTTTTCTACTCTGTCACACTTTTTAAATGCACAAAAAAAGAGACTGAATTAGGTCAATTTGTGCATTACATTGCAAATCTAGTGATATGGGGAGCTCAGAAATGTCAGCATACCAGAATTGGATTAAATACTGTGTGTTGCAATTCTACTGGGCCCACTTAGTTAGGCATAAGTTAAAAAAGGTGGTCATTTCAAATACCACCTGTTTTATTGCTACTTCCACTCTCATAATGAGGGTCCCCTCTGGTGCAAAAGAAAACTGCAGTAAGAGAAGATGACATTGTAGTACTAGGGTGGTTAAAACGTCGTCTTCTCATCCATTAGAGAAGTCCTGCAACCTTCAATGAGCTTTGTCACATTTGAGACTCCCCCAGATGTGTGGTGTTGGAAAGCTGTAGGATGTGTTTCCTGTCAAGGCATAAGCTGTTTGCATTACCGGAGCATGACAACACAATTTTGGCAACATCGGTCACATTTTCAGGATAAGCAAGATTTGAAGACGTGTATCTTTTTTTTGTAGATTTTTTTTAGATTGCATGCATTTGGTTATAAAACAACCATTTCGCACATTTATAATTAAAGATACAGCAGAAAAAATGTAATCTTAATACAATTACGCATAACACGATGTATAGAAGTAAAAATAATTAATAAAATAGACGAATGCAGATTTTTCTTAAGTATTAAAAACACGAGCAATTAAAATCGAAGATAAGATACACTTAAAAAGACAACCAAAATTGAGTTAATCAATTAACAACCACTGGATAGAGTAATTTGACATCAGTGTACACTCCACACATGATAGGCCGAGGTAGTGGTGACAACTGATTCTTCCCCGAAAATAGAACTCCAAAATTGATCAGTCTCAATGAAGCAACATTAGTATTAAGATAAATGTAGCAAGGCTTCTAGACAGGGCATTGAGTAAGGAGGTGGCGCGCAGATTCAAGCTTCAAGTGGCATATCCTCCCGTTACGTGCTACATGAATCCAGCGCCTGTGTGTTCACGTGTGGCTAAAATGTTAAAACACAGATATGTGTTAAAAGAACAAAGTTTAGTTAAATAGGTGGGAAGGAGATCTCGCCGAAATCCCTGAGGGCCATAGACTGCATAATTTTCCTTTTTACTTAACACAGAGTTTTTTAAGATAAAATCATGATCTATGTTTTTTTTAAATACGTGCCGCATTGGGAGGCAAACTAAATCATCTAACTCTAAGTCAATATGTGTCAGGGTATGTGTCAGATGCTCCGTTGCCGTAGATCTCAATTACGCTAAAAAACTATTTGTACAAGCATGTAAGTATTGTCGAATTAAAAAAACTGATTAAGGTGTTAGAGGAAAACGTATTTCAGTGGTCGAAATAACAGCAGCGACTTCAGGATTTAGGACAGGATAGTGTCTACTATAACAATACAGTGGGGGTCATTATGACCCTGCCGGTCCGGAAACAACGGTACCGGTAAGCTTGCCGGCACCATTGTTTCTAGACCGGCAAATCATGAGTCTGCGAGCGGGTGCCTGTCCGCCCACCATGTCTGAACTGGCGGGCGGAAAGGCACCCGCTCGGAGACCATGTCGGATGCTCCGGCACCATTCATGAATGGTGCTGGTGTATCCGACCTCCCCATTCCCATTGAGTCCAACGGGACTCAAATGAGAATGGGGACTAATATTTTCTGGCGCCCCGGAATTGGCAATTACCGGGTCCACCGGGGCTGTAATGCCCCAGTAATTGCCCATTCTCGTGCGCAAGGAAAAGAAACTCTGGCGGCAGCCGTGCTGGTTTTACCGGCACGGCTAACACCAAAGTCATAATGAGGCCCAGTGTCTCACTACTGCGGCAGGTTTAACGCTTTACCTGTACAGTGAAGGCCTACAGGACGCTGGGCGAGGGCCAAAAAGCAGAACCACTGACTTTATTAGTTTAACATACTTGTGGTTCATCCCTGTTATTGGCACATGAAGACGCCTGGCATTTTGAAGCATGGCAACATGCAGGAGCAGGATCAACTAAGACCAACAAGTCATCTGCATATGTATATCATAGGAAAGTAAGTGACACAATTGGGCCTCATTATGAGTGTGGCGGTCCAGAAATAAGGACTGCCACACTACAACTCTGCGGGCAGGGGCTGTTACGCCGGGCAGCTCTGATCTGCTGGGCACAACGGCACCCGCCCATAGAGTTGGCACAGAAGCACTGGTACCGTTGACAACAGTGCTAATGCTTCCATGAACCCATTCCACATCCGCTGCCTGACTTCCTGCTCCTCCGGGACTTGTAATGTCGCAGTGGCACTTGGAAGTAAGGCGGCAGATTCAGTGTTATGACGACGGTGGCAACCCACCGATAGCAATGGCGAGTTACTGCTGTCCTCGTAATAAAGCCCAATGGCTGATGGAAGAAGCAGCTGTTAGAATTGAAAATTAGTTGCAGCATGGATGGACTGATCCCTCAAAAAACTATTTCAAAACATGAGCTCACAAGTGGTCTTCTAGGAAGTGCGAGATCGAGCCAATAACTTGCAGCTCGTAGATATCCAGCTCATTATTTTGGCGAAAGTCTATGCTAACATCAGACACATATTTCACAATAGACTACCTGTGTCATGGCCATCAGATCTTTGCACAGCCTATGAGACAAGAATCCCCTCCCAATTTATGCTAATGGTGGTTCACCTTGTGGTGCTCCTATCCATGGGAGTACATGGACAAAATGGCCTCATATTGGCAAACGGACTAAAGCTTCTCTGCTTTGTGTTTGTGGACACTTGTTAGACATATACAGGTTTTATACTCGCTAAACATGTAATATGGGAACGTTAGCACACGGAATGTGAATTAAATGCACAGTGTAATGCTAGTGTGTCATATCTTATTCATGCACAAAATAATGCTCAGTCTGTTGTGCTGCGCGGCATCTTGGTGTATTCCCACAAACCATAACAGCTTCAATTCAACTACAAGATATCTCAAACACTGCCTCATTCACTCACTCACTCACTCACTCACTCACTCACTCACTCACAAACAACGTGCTCTCCTTCTAACACTGGATTTAAAGCTTCATTTTACACTTCAGCCATTTATGATTTGGGTTTGGTTGTGGGTTCAACATTTCCCCATCTGTTCTGGACCGCAGAATTCTGGCCGACCAGTCTTGTCCCCCTTCCTGTCCCGGTTCAATCAGTTAGGAATTTGGGGGTTAAAATCTCTGCTTCCCTTGCCCTGCATGACCAGGTATTTGTATTTGTATTTATTGATTTATAAAGCGCCTTACACCAAGGTCGCTGTACAGGGGAACAACTTAATACATAAAAACAGTAGGCCTTCAGTGTTCAGGGCTGGTCATTTTAAGCTTTGCATTGTGCGCATGGTTCTGCCCTTTATTTCTACTGAATGTCAGGCTCCGGTTTTGGCTGCGCTAGTTTTGAGCACTCTCGATTATTGCAATTCTCTGTATTAGGCTCAACCGCGTTATATGATTAACAGACTCCAGCTACTGCAGAATGCTGCTGCCAGATCCATACTTCACCCCCTTTTGGATCCTGCTTGTCCCCTCTGCTGAAGAAATTACATTGGCTTCCCGTTGATCCTTGGATCTTCTTTAAATCCATGTACATTGTGCACCGCGCTTTCTATGGCCGGGGAGCTGAGTACTTGCAGGCCTCATTCGCACATTATGTGCCGACTCGCTCCCTGAGATCCCAATCTTCTCTTCTTGTAACAGTTCCCCGGTACCGACTGTCACGTAAGTGGGGGAGGGGGAGAGCTTTTTCGGTGGTGGCCGCAAAAGCCTGGAATGATCTCCCTTTGGCTCTACGGGGCACTGTGGATCATTTCACCTTCCGCAGTTTACTGAAAACTACTTTGTTCTAGATTCTGGAGTCTGTTATGTTAAAACTCACCTATTCACGCGACAGCGACAAGATGCCCCCGGGCCTACGTGTGCTGTACTAAGTTCACATAACATAACATATGATCACAGGATTTTCTCATGTTTACTTAATAATCAACCTGTATTTTATTAGTATTGGTAGTTGAAGCAACATAGGAAGACATGTTGGCATTAAAAATGTGTACGCGAGCTGTGTTAACAAACAAAATGCAGTCTTTACATTGTTGATCAGTGCAATTGAACAAGCCTTTACATTCTTAAAGTGTTTATCCTGTTGGATCTGTTTTGTGTTTAGTGAATGAAGTATGTAACCATGATTTCAGAATTCGCCCCCATTATGTAAACCTTGCCTACAAACTCTGATGGGCAGCTGTCATTTCAAAGTCTACATTCTAAAAGCATTATTTGCTAGTGGTGTAGTTGTCGGAATCTACATACTCTGACAAACAGAATTGTGCATGATGTTGAGCAATCTGTAAACTTTCAATACATTTTGAAACTGGTCTTGATGGTGTTTTTCTCTCCTACTTGTCTGCAGAGCCTGGAGTTTGCACTGTATTTGGAGACCCGCACTACAACACTTTTGACGGACGGACTTTTAACTTTCAGGGAACGTGCCAGTATGTTTTGACGAAAGACTGCTCCTCCTCTGCCTCAGCCTTTCAGGTCCTGGTGAAGAACGATGCCCGCCGAACCCGCTCCTTTTCATGGACCAAGTCGGTGGACCTTTTGATGGGTGGAAGCAGCATCAGCCTCCACCAGCATCTGACTGTCAAGCTGAACGGAACACGCATACCTCTGCCCTATGAAACGCCACAATTCCAGGTGGACCTGGATGGCTACCTCCTCAAAGTGATAACCAAAGCAGGTAAGGCACAAGGAATTAACCAGTCACTCAAAACTGCTGCCATTTCTCCTTTGTGTGGTTGAATATTTTCCTTGTACTCTGGTTGAGATCAATGGGCAGTGGCTCACAAAACACACACACACAAGTTCTCTATATGACAGTGCAATCAGAAATGTCAAGCCTCCATCACAGATATTCAGCGGACGAAGATGCCACAATAGTAGTCAGTGTAGCATTAAACAAATGCTGGTATTGGCAAAATGTGTGTCTACATCACAGTGCTCCAACACACACTATACCGGCAAACTAGAAACAACGCATTAACGGTGCCAACATACAATTTCAGAATTCAATACACCCACCAGCTTCATTTTCACGACATCTATCCTGAAGAAGTTAACTACATCAGCCCCGAAGTGAATGGGATCCAATAGTTGACTACTATCAATGCTGCTCTCTGAAGCGAGAGTCTGGCAATGAGTATTGCTCTCGACCTTCTCAATAGGCTTTGCTAATATTGAGACTGAAAAGCTGACGTGGAACTCTAAAGCCCCAGCCCAATTTCCATTTGGTGGCTGAGCTTCTCTTTCTATCCAAAATCTGAACGGTCACAATGTGGGGCCTGCTTTATGGAACTTTTAGCACCGTGCCAAGTGACTTTGCACTCGCAACAAACACCCTGATTCATAGAGCGGTGCCAAGTGTATTTTTGCACTTTGCGCCGCTCTATGAATCAGGGTGTTTGTTGCCAGTTAAAAGTGACTTTGAACCACTGCAAAGTCACTTTGCACCACGCTAAAAGTTCCATGAATCAGGCCCTTAGTGTTAAGTCTTACTTGACGCCAACCTCGCCCTTGATCACCTGCAATCTGATTTCCACCATGACACCGATGAGACTTTCAAGGACCTTTGCCTGATGAAGTACACGGACTACGAAGGCTGCCTCTCCTTATCCCTATGGGGGTGCTCATTGCTGTGCAATACATTATCCTCTAAGGCCGTCTGCAGACGGTATACCGTCGTTTTCATCGACTGTCATTATTATGACTACCTTTTTTACGAGTACAGAATTACGAAAAAGGTCATCAAAATTTGGGGGGGGGGAAAGGGCAGATAAGGTGTTTGGGGGTTAAGTAATAGTAAAAAATCAGTGGGATGGGATGAGGGAGTTTGGGGGGAAACCCCCCAAAATGTTGATGACCTTTTTCGTAATTGTGTACTGTAAAAAAGGCAGTCGTGAAAATGAACAGAGAACCCTGCAGACTGTGGCCACCGATATCTCAGCAATCCCTCCATGGGTTCGAATAGTATCTACAGACTGCTTCAATCCACACTTGCGCCGGCATTTTACGTGTGCTATACCTCAGGGATTCATCATTCAATAGCTATTTACCGAATCTATATGCACCGTTCAGAAAAGCCTCATGATTCACCTTTCTCCTGTATAGCAATGATACATAGCGCAGCCTCAGCCATTAACATGATAAACTTCATTCAGTTTACATACAGCATTATGATGCATTCAAAACCATAATTAACACCCTTGCATCACAATTGGTAGGGAAGATTGTAGGTAGGTAATAAATGCCCCCCTGCGTGTGAGGGGCATATCCGTGTTTGGGGACCCTGCCCCCTCGGTCTGCCAGTCTTTCAAGGCCTCCATCACTGTTTCCCAAACCAAGCACTGATATCCACCTTGAGCAAAACTGCCCAGGATTGCCCAGTACTGAGACGCCAGAAAACAGACAGACGGAGACAAATATTCTTATTTTAAATGGGGAAAGTGGTAAATCAGGCCTGTAAATCAAGGTGCGATGTCATTAGGCCTTGATTGACCTCTTCGACCCATTTTCTAGCACTGACAAGGTATAGGAGGGGCATGGAGTGAAGATGAGATCTCTGCCATGCTGGCCTCCTCCATCACATCAGTGTGTTTCCTTTTGCTCCTACATGACACTTTCATGCAGATATGAGCGAAGGGATTCCTATGGAATCGGCCTCAGTCAGTAAATCCTGCCTTCAGGCCGTAACTTGCAGGCTGTATATAATCAGTTTACAATACAGAAAGGAAAATGAAAGCATAAAAGCAAGTTCACCTCGCTTTATTCTTTACTGTGCCACTGCACCTTGTGAATGTTTAAAATTGCATTCAGAAGATCCAACAGGATGCTCACATTGGTGGCCCTTTGTACAAGGTCCTTTCCTCGACATGACTTCTATCGAAGTACTTTACTTCGATAGAATTCCGTCGAAAACTCACCAAAATATATAATTGAGGATGTGGGGAGGGGGGTGGTACAGGAGTAAACAGGTGGGTCGGATAGGGGAAGGGTGAGTAGTGTTGGTAAAGGGGATTGGGGGATCCCCCTCCCCAAAAAAGAAAATCGTTTTTTCGGCAAAATTCCAGAATTGCAGTCGGCAAAGCAACATACAACCGTGGTCCCCTACCTGCTATTAACATGTCATATAAAATAACCCTGAAAGAGATGTGTGCATGGACGGGAGATTGCATGTGTGGATGGCAAATGGGAGGGGCAATAAACCTAGATGCCTACCTGGCTTGGGAGCTGCAGCATGGCAACAGTTACCTGACAGCCTACCTGGTGATGTTAGCTGGTGGCCATCTAACCAGTTGCCAGAGGGGCTGGTTTAGCTATAGGTCAAGGCAGTGTGCAAGATGTGTGTTTGTGTGTGTGTTGACGCGCGCGTGTGTGCGCGCGATCACGCATATGCCGATCTGAAGGAGCGAGACAGAGAGATCCAAGAGGAAATAGCCAATGTTAAGGTGAGGGCTGCAGATGAAACATGGCGACTGGCGGTATGTAATGCAGCAAATATATGAGAAAGTCATCTCGAATTTCTTGCTTGAGTATTTGACGGTGAAGAAGTAGATGGGAGGCTGAGGGGCACTTACACACAGCCTCATGAGTTTTTGCCTCTTTTTAGTACTTCATTGTTGGAAGTACTAATGGTAGAGCGTGTGTGCATGTTGGGTCGGGGATGTGCTGTAGCAATCTTATTGAGTATGTTAGCCTGACTGAACCTCCCATGTCAACCCACTGAAGCAAGCATCCTAGGGTGGCAACGCTTCTGCTGTCTATCACAGCTGACTCAAGGAATTAATGCGTAAGAAAGGCCAATGCAGTAAGTGCCAATCCTTTTTGGCCACAGCCAGTGATGATCGATCAATGCACCCATGACATATGTAAGTAAGTCCAGGGATAAGTGCAGAACCGAGATGTCCTAAAATGCCAGCAATGCTGACTCAGACCTATGACTGGCAAGCCAGCACATAACATCGGGGAATCCACCAGCCATGTTAGCTGCAAGATATTGCCTCACTCAGCCTCTGTATGCTGACAGACTGCAATACCCTATGACTGCAGACCCACAATCACAGAAAGCTACTGCAGACTGCCCCCAGACGCCCTCCCATACCTCAATCTAGAGCACGGCTCACACCTAAGGAAATCTGAATTGTTAAACGCTGGTTACTTCCATCCAAGCAACATGCCAACATCCCGAGCCCAATTTCTCAGTGTTGTTTCAGTGAGAAGCATGCCTCAGATGAAAAGCACATTGGGAGATTGAGAAAGATTTCCATTTGGAAAAGTGACCTGGATGGGAGAAAGACATAAAAATATTGCCTGAGAAGCAGCTTGTGTGATTGCAACATTAGCAGCTATTCCTCTTGTGTCATGAAGCCCACAACTAAAAGGCTGCATCACCAAGAGGTACGGTTCACTATAGAATATTTGTGTTTAATTAAGGCAAAAAGAGGGAACGGGTGAGTGGATTTAAGGTATTTCACTTCAAATTGACTGGTTTTGAACCCAGGAGTGCAAACCCTTGTCGCTCATTGTTTATGAAATGTCTACAATTCTGCTGCTTGCCTTCTTCTGGCAGCTGAGCAAGATAAATAGCACTGCCAACTTATCAGTAGCTCTCAACACATGTGATCCTCTATCATGTGGCGTGTAGGCCTAATACAATGGCCCTCATTAGGACCCTGGCGGAGAGGGTTTTACGCCGGCGGAGTGCATGGCGTACCTCTCCGCCAGACTACGAGTTCCCGTAGCGCCATGGAGGATTTTTACGCCTGCTTTTAGCAGGCAGAGAAATCCATGGCGCTACGGGACTTGTTGTTAATTACGCCACCGTATTTTACGGTGGCGTAATTAACGCCTTCCCCACTCCATTATACCCTATGGGGCAAGAATGGGAATGGGGAAGGGTAAAATGGGGATTGGGGACTTACCGCCCCGCCAAGGTCGGCATGGGGCGGTAAGTCCGCCAACCACCTTGGCGGAGTTGGCAGCTTAGCGCCATGGACCATGGTGCAAATTGCACCATGGTCCTCCGCCAGGGTCCTAATGAGGCCCAAAGCCTCTTGACTTTCAAAAAAGTGAGCACACTGTCTTCCTTTTGAACACCTGCAAACTCACACAAGGAAGAGGGGCCAAGGAAATAATGTGGGCCACAGGGCTATGTCAGCATCCCCTGGGGGGGCCATGAGAGGCGGGGGAGGGAAGTATTGGGCGTAACACCTGTGGCATAGTGGGTTAAAAGAAATCTAAGGAAAATTGGTCGACTGCCTTACTGCCTATGCAGGACCAAGAGGTGAAGGGGTGCGGGATTTCTGTAAGGACAAATGGGGCAGTGGGAGAGGTATCATGGCGGAAGCCACCTGCGATAGATGAGTGGGGGGGGGTACACCTTCAGACAGGCTGTAGGCCGTACTGCATGACTATAGAAGATGTGCGTTTTTGGTGTAATTGTGTAATACACTGCAATACACGGCTTAGATAAGGTCCTGTACCTGATCATGTCAAGACTGTCCAGTCTGGAAGCCCCAATCAGTTATAAAGGAACAAATATATGAGAGAGTAGGGAAGAACAGGGTTTAGGTTTCGAGGGCAAACCGCTCGAATATTTCTTAAATACTCAGTCTTTCTGAGTTGGGGAGGAGGTTTCATTCCTCTTAGGGGATTAAGGCAAGCAGCACAGTGCCCACTAGTTGTGTGCATGTGGTTCCTAGGACACATTCTGGGGAGGTCGGCAGGCTCTGCTGCATTTCATTAGCCCAAAGTATGACTGTCTATCTGTCTACAGGGCAGGTATTTGAAAGAATATCTTGGAGGGTACGAGATGGATTTTCTACTTAAACCAATCTGCTTAGCTATTGTGGTTTGCCTGGAAAGCACTGGCAGATAGATCTGTGCAAGAAAATATTCCTCTATCTTTCAAGAATGCAGAATAGCTCTTAATTGGTGGAGAACTCCATGAATTTATGAAGATATTGGGCCTCATTACGACCCAGGCGGTAAGTTACCGCCTGGGTCGTACCTTTACCACCATGGCGTAAACTATGTTTACGCCATGGTGGTTGGCGGACTTACCGCCCCATTCCGAGGTGAGTGGGGCGGTAAGTCCCCATTAACCCATTTACCCTTCCCCATTCCCATTTTTGCCCCATAGGGCATAATGGGAGTGGGGAAGGCGTTAATTACGCCACCGTAAATTACGGTGGCGTAATTAACAACAAGGTCCCTTAGCGCCATGGATTTTAACACCTGCTTAAAGCAGGTGTTAAAACCTCCATGGCGCTAAGGGACCTCAGAATCAGGCGGTAAGGGTTGGCGCTGTTTAAGCCGCCGTAAACCCCTTACCGCCTGGGTCCTAATGAGGCCCCTTGTGTTCATTTACATGACCCATATTTGGCGGTAGTTAGTTCTAGTGTACAGTTTTATTTCTTGAGCCCTGTAGTCTAGTCTTCATTACTGGTCAGCGGTATATGTGGCCACTTTTGTTAATGTGAGCTGCGGTGGTTGAACCCTGTGTGTAGCTTATTTTGCTTCTGTGTTTTGATATGATATGATGTGCAATTTATAACGCTCCTGTAAACAGGTTTTTCTAGGCGCAACAAGACAAGGGAGGGAAGACAGAGGGAGGACAAGTCAAACAATCTTACTAGGCCTTCAGATCGTGCAAGTGTGACACCGCAAAGTGCAGGGGAAGAATTACCAGGGAGTGGGACAGGGGAAGTGCAATCGGGCAGCTTTGCTCTCAGAAAGTGCAGCCGGGCAGCCCAGCTCCGGGTAAGTGCAAGGGGGTAGGGGAATGTAGGGTTACAGTTACAGCCCCTAAGTGCTTGGTAGGGCTGGAGGCAGTGCAGGAGAAACTGATCAAAGAGAAGCCATGTACCCAGTGAAAATCTGAGGGTAGCCAAGCAACCAGTCAGCACTGCAGACAGGTAGGTCAGCAGGGGAGAGAGACAAAACGGAGGAGAGAAGGAAGGTCTTCACATGCTTCTGGAACTTCAGGTGGTCCGGCTCAAGTTTGAGAGGGTCAGGGTGGCCATTCCAGAGGGAGGCACCAGCCAAGGAGAGAGATCTACCCCCACTCTCTGGCTGGTTGAAGCATCTGACCCTGAGAGAGTTTGAAGTAGCTGAGCGAAGGGTTCGAGAGGGAAGGTATTTTTGAAGAGAGAGTTGAATGTAGTGTGGGCTCCGGCCCCAGAAAGCCTTGTGGGCGATGGTGTGCTTTGCTAGGCATGTGGTGTCTAAGGTCCTGAAAGTACAAGTGGTGAGATGGAATGCAGCCACAAGGTGGACGTCAGTGGCAAAGTGGGACGAGAGTGAAGATTTGAGGATCCCAGGTGGGATTCTACTGGAGACATTGGTATTGACAATGACTAAGTATGACGTGCTGTTTCTACTGCAAACCTCGGTTGCCTCCACACCCAGGCCTCCTGTTGTTCACGCTAATCCTAATCCCATTGGAGCAGTTCTGAGATGCATAATCTCTGAATACATTCAATGATCTAATGCATGGCACCATGTGAAATTTCAGGATGCGATTTCAATGGACAGAATAAACGGTGCAATGAAAGTCCTCGTCTCTACTCATTGGTAAAGCACTACCCTTTCCCCAATACCTCCACCTCGCACTTCCCGTCCATTATCCTGAGCAGAATTCTTTTTTTTCTCTGCCTCACATTAATGACGGATTGTGTTTGGAGGAATTTGAACCCAGAAAAATAGAACGCGTTTACATGCTGCTTTGGAGAAATGGACCTGATACTTGCAAACCTGTATTATCGTCCATTTCATGTTAAGCTCTGTTTTAAGTCCAGCATTTCACACAGCAATCTAATCGAATGCAATCTAAAAGTCAACTTAAATAAATTCAATAAGTGCAGGATGCGTACTACCAGTGACTAGAAGTGCGTGGCCGAATGTTGAATCAGATATAGGAATACTATTCTGGAGACGGCCTAAAATGATGAGGTACTTTACATGAACAAACTGGAATTATAAAATGCGATCTTCGTAGCAAGGCAAATATTGGACCACATTGCAATTTGCATTCCGTATGGTCAGGTTGCGCGCTGAAAACACATCTGGAAATATTGTTTGCGCAGCTAAGGAATGAGCAAGCACGTAGGTTGGGTGCATCCGGCTGCAAGATATTTTAATTATTCATGTGGCGAACCCCTGGGCGCGCGCTTGTTTTGATTAACCGATTTGGGACTACAATATCCTGCTTGTACATAAACAGCCGGTGGAAGGCTGAGAAGTACTCAATTGGAAATGTGGGCTACACAGTGAGCCAGGGTGCTCCCTCTTGTCCAATGGTGTACAGTTTCCTTGAACATAAAATGTACTGTTCGAAGAATTAAAAAAGCATGTCAAAGCAAGAGAGAACATTTCTCATAAAGTCTGGTCCGGTTACAGACACAAGCAGCACTTGTATTCAAGTATCTGTCATTGTGTTCACAAGTCAACAGCAGGCGCTGGACCCAATGGACTGGGCCACCGGGAAGCAGATGGGAGGCAATGTTGCTTAAAATGGCTCAGCCTCATTAACACCCATCTGAGCTAGAGACATTTCCAAGGAAATATTTAGCAACTTTTAATGAACTAACTTTTGTATCTTTTCTAATATTGTTGATTTAACCCCTTAAGTGTCAAGGACGAGTATGCGTGTCCTTTTTGCATAGATTTGCATTATAGCCTGCCACTTTTAAAGATTGAAAAATCAGATGAGCAACACTTTTAACTAGCAAAGTACCTCAGCAAGTTGAATATTTACGTGCAGAGCTTTCAATCATTGTTAGAGCCAATCCAGCCATTCATATATCTGTGATTACAAATTAAGTACCATTGATTTGGCTAATAACAACAATTATTACTTAGGCGGATGATACATGTAGCACAATATTAATATTTATTGCTCATCTTCATCTTAGTTTTACATGGCACATCAAAGGCACTGGTCGATTTTTGAGGGGGACGCAACCCTTAAAAAAATGTAAAAATAGAGAAAGGATCCAAAAGAGACAAGATGGCGTACAAGTGAATAAAGGGTGTTGGAATGCACCCCGTCATAAATAACTACGTTGAGGGGAATGCCTGGCTGCAGCACATAATCAACAAGCCAAGCAGAGGATCTAGGATTTCCTTCAGCCACTATGAAATGTTAACTCTTTATTTCTGGAATTTCCACTTCATCCAATGATTAATGCTGAGAAACCCCAATTGAGGGGATCAAGACACGCAAACTAGGACAGCTGTTCCGCAGAAAGAATTGCCCTTCTGCCAAACACTGAGCAGATCACTAAGGGAGTGAACAGAGTTTAGGCATTAAAGGAGCCCCCCCCTTTTAAGACTGCACCTGAGAATGCTTTACAGTCACAGCTGTTCATCTTGTAATGCCAAACTGGTTGGAGCTGCAGCGGATCATGACTTAGTGGTTTCAAGCTCCCACTGCGAGTGCTCATCTTTTCAGAGACCCATCTACAACATGACAGGTGTATTGTAGAGCGGCAGTTCACATTTTATACCAAGGTGTTTCTTGGTCTTAATGACAAATACAACACAAGTTTGCATATGGCTTTAATTGATTAATGTACGTTACAAGGATTACAGAGATGCAGTAAACAAGACCATAAGGCCATTCCACTGTGTCCTTTTTTGGGAGGCGGGGGTTGGGTGATTGAGTGGCTCGAAGGTTATATGCTTGAAATCAGTCCTATGGGGTCACGTTGGGTTTTCGTGCTCAAGGGCCAAGCACGTGCTCCAGATGTGGCTGTGTGTTCTTGTCTTTGCATCACGTGTCCTACTGAGCCACATCTCCGAAGCAGTGCCAGCTCAGACATCAGGGCTGGGACTCACTTTTTGAAACTGTATCATTCGTACACAATCGCCCAGACATGTTTTCCGCTTTTCCTACCAGCATGTCCTTTTCATATGTCTCATCTTTCATGTGAGATCCACTGTCCTATGCTGCGTGGGTTTTGGGTAAGGCGGTTATTGTGCCCCCCAGAAAACTCCTTGCCACGTTTGCTTTAAATCACAAATACTCTATAAGCAACCCATCCAAATACCAGCATCTTAGTTATCCTCAAAATGATACTAGGACTTCTGTCACATCTGTCACAGGGTATAGTGGCAGACACCAAGTCATGCTCTTTGTGAGAAGATGTTTCTCACAACAAGCACATCGTAGCCTTACGCGGTTAGTCATGTAACACATGTAGCTACCTGTACAGGAACCCTAACCTGTGCATCATATTCACTCTCAGACACTGTATAATCAGAACATGTCACTCTTCCCTCCTAACTCATTAACTTGGCCATGCATGTGGGAATGCAAGTCTGGCACTCTGAGGCATAGCCCACACGCCTGATTTCTCGTCCCCTGTGTGTACCCACTGACAGTCGGCTGGGCAATTCCAGAGGCATCTTGCACGGGTTTGTCAGGTTACGGGAAGAACTAATCCTATGTGCTTCAGTGGCATGCTGGAGCACGTCCCAAGCCCTTCATGCAACCACTGAATAACTCATTTCAGGTACTTCCCTATAAGTACTAGAAACTGCCCACATAGGTATACACGTTTGACTCTTTTGACAATTTGACACAGCACCCGTCCTCTCAACTGATAATATGGGCTGCTGTTAGGGAACGAGCCACTACCTACCTGTGATTGTTCTGGGTATAAATGCACACACGCATTATACCACTCCTTTCATTACTTCTCAACTCAGACTATAGTCTTCCAAAGGGCAATCATCCTCACAGCACTTCAAGGCCATACCAATTACAATGTTATATTGTATTGTATACAAATACACACAACACAACAGAATCTCTTCAAAGGAGCATTAAGCCTTTGCCGATTTCTGATCAGAGCTATGCTTTGACCACTCTGCACTGGCTCTACAGGCATACAAACTACAACAAAGCCTTCCTTACACTTCATTCCCTTTCTTACCTGCACAAATCTTTCATGGGTGTTTAACCTTTCTTCTCCTTTACCCTTTGCGGCCCTGTTCTGTTCTCTTGTAGGCCAACTTCTGGATACCACAGTGGGGGCTCAATACACTACTCTCGAGACAAACCTTAGCACTGTTAGACCACTACGGTTGTGACTGCATAGTATGAAGAACTCTTAGCATAACGTAACACAACATGGTGATTGTTCCCTTTCTCCTTGATGTTTTTCAGTCTCGTACTCAAGTTTTTAGAACAAACTATGAAAAAAACAGCAATTCATGTTTGGCTTTTCAAAGTTAATGGAAGCCAAGTATAGTTATCATTCCTGTAAGCACCCTTGCTGTGTATCCTTATTTTATCATTGCAATTATATAATGCTATCTAATAACATATTAATATGTAATGAATAAAAAGGGTTAAATCGGCTTTTATTTGCAAACGTGCACACTCCTCAATCTCAAAACCAAATGTTGATTTTGCAGCAAAAACATCAGTGTTGAGCATGCAATTTCGTTCCAAGTGAGGAAGAATCACAACCCTTCTAAACCAATATCCTGCCATTTCAATGACACTGCATAATCCCAAGCTGTCACTTAAAAAGAGAAATGCAGGTATTGCCACAGAAACGTCAAGCGATGATAGGGCACTACAGGTACAAGTGTACTGCCCTTTGAAGCAAATAAATCCTGCCAAGGACTCCACAGTGAAAACATTATAAATGTATCGGGTCTATCCAATAGATTTATTGGTTTATCGCAGGTTAATTCAATGATCCATTCCCTTAAATGATATAGAGACAGATTTTGTGACAAACATATTTTCTCCAAAAATAAAAGGATGCAATAGCATCAAATGATTTCTTTGTGAAGAAGTAGTGAGCGCTTTTAACGGGCCTTTCAATCACAGCATCAGTACAGGGTTTTCCACTATTCAACTGCCTATATAAAAATCAGTTCTATTAACAAGTCTTTGTAACCATTAAGAGACAGCCTGCTACGATAGAGAGACAGCAGAGACACTGAATGCATTACTTTGGTTGTCACCTACCGGCCAGCACTAAATAGGATTGCTATTGATCTTCAACCAATATTCAACAGGGATGACGGGGGACATCTTCAAAGAAGCTCACCTAATTGCATACAAAGAACCAAGAAACCTAGCACAGTCTCTGACCAGGAGTGAATTTCCACTCGATCAAGAACACAGAACACCTAGAACATACCCCTCCAGCATCCGGAAATGCTAAACGTGCCAAAAAAATACTAGATCTGCCATAAAAATCCCACAGGACCAAACAATACAGATACAAATGACATGCAACTGCAGATCACAAAATGTTATGTACTTCATCCAATGGAAATAATGCATGCAAGGGAGTTATGTAGGTGAAACGCGCAAGGAACTGCATGGAAGGATGAACCACACAGATGCACAATCTCAAACTACAAAAACAGTAACACCAGTGTGTCAACACTTCAAACAGGATGGGCGCTCATTGCAGGATCTATTGGTGGTGGTTTGAAAGGTGGCCTCTTGAATACCAGACACAGAAGAAAGTGGGACCTCAAGTACCTGAAGATACTATAGCGCTCAGAACATAGATATAGGTTTCATGACATACTTTGGCTAACTTTGAGTCCAGCTCCAGAAATCCATTACATCAATAAAGTGAGAAAGTAACCCTTCAGTACCATTTCTCACCATCAGTTGTTGGAAACTACTGCTCAGGATCCCGAATGGGCGAGGGCCACAGGACACCGTCAATTGAAAACTGTGGCCTCTAAGGTCAAATGGGTGGCACCAATTACCGAGCATTAGACACGCTGAGATAACAGCGTGCACTGTGCCATTTAAAAATGGGTAATGCATTTTGCATTTGTCACACTGCATGCAAGCGTGGAAACCATTGTGAAGCTTGAGGAACTCTGAGGTAACTTTGGAGAATGCACCAGTTTAACCTTGAGAACATGTTTTTTAGTGTCATATTGTGCCAGGAAACTGGAGCAGCGGCAGTGAATCACTATAATATCCTGACACCCCATAGAGGTCGCAGAACACATTTTTAGAGACTGCGAGAAAAACTCAATACCGACCCTGTTTCTTAATTATGTGTTTTTAAACCTCTCATTTCAATACGATACACCTTTTAAATAACATCAGTAAATTTAGGAAATCACTGGGACCCACTTTAAAATTACCTGGGCCTAACTTAACAGTTACATGTAAAGAGGAACAATTTTTCCTTTTTTGTTAAATGTAACTCTCAGATAGAAATGTGTACTGTTTCCAAATTGCTATGTCTTCTCTACTTTCAGGAGTTGTTATGCTCTTTTAGATATGACAACAGATTCCAGACCCACATTTCAGGCACACTTTCCTTCGGCCAATGAAGGTTAAAATGCTTTTTTCCCTTCATTTTGTGAAAAAACTGCATAGTGGCCTTTTCTTTACAAATAATTGTACACTGCACCATCTGACGTAGACGCTAATACTTCCATCTCTGTATAGTATTTTCAGATAGTCCAATACAAGTTATCAAAACCTTCATATTGTGTAACAATTAGCTATAAAACAGAATACAACTTCAGACTGCAGTGGTGAAGCCAGGATTTCACAACAGGTTTTCTTGAAGTGTCTGCACCTGTGTCTAGATCAAGGGGTCTCTGTGCACTGTGCCATGGATTGCCAGGACAGCATGTTGGTCATTCGTGAAAAAAGGTCTTCTCCCATCATGAACCACCCTGTCAACAGTGAGGCGAGCTCATGTTGGTGAAAATGATCCCTTTACAAAATGGCAGCTAGGCTTCAGCAACAAGCATCCGTGCATTTTACTGTAGAAGAGTTTATCACGATTTCGCCGTGCACTGACATAGTTCATGAAAGGCGACAGCCAGCATGCTCCCTAAATGAAGTGCGTCATTTGGCTGCACGCCCCCTAGTGCTTTACACCTGTAATTGATTTACATTATATCCCGCGTGTGTTCTGCCACAAGTTAAGTTTTGTTCATTCCATGCCATTTCCTCCTCCTTGATTCTTGCAGTGCAGGGCCAAAAATCGCGAGAACAGCTAACAGTGCCCAGCAAAACAATGTTCCCTGGCCACGGGACATAACAACTCTTTGTATGCTTCAGAAAGACGTGTTTTTCCTTGTGGTCTCTACATGCTTTGGAAATTATGTTGAAAAGCTGCAGATCAACAAAGCAGACCAAAAAATGTGTCTGTGTGGCAGGGCTGAGCTCAGAATGGTGAAGATCTTAACTGAAGGGTTTTAATCGTTTGGAAGAACAAATGCTTTGGAACACACATCCGAGTACACGTTTTGTCAGAGGCTTTGCCCAGATAGAATCAGCAGGTGATCCATGGGTTAATCTCACCAAGTGCAAACAAATGACATCTGGAATATGGTGGGATATTTGGCATTTGATTTTTCTTCACAGAAGTTCAGTTTCACTCATTAAACGCCTCTGGATTCACAGGCACGCATTTTCCTTAATTGAGAGGGAAAGTCAGAGATCACATTAACTCATATCATCTTATGGAAGATGTGTTTAACTACTACTATAAAGTGCGTGTGTCTAAATAACTCGAAGTAGTGGGGAGTGTTAAAAGAACAGCTGCTGATCAATGTACAAAATACTTTCTAGCAGGGATGTCATTTCCCCAAAATGCCAGGGGTCGCGGAAGTGACCTCACATACCTGTGACCTCTGATGACATCACATGTCGTGATGTCACATAATCCCACCCCCAGGTGACATCACAGGAAGTGATGGCACACAATCGTTTGCCCCTTGACAAAACAGGAAGTGGCATCACATAGCATTGCTCCTCAGTACAATAAGAAGCAAATGGTCATAATATCACTGTAAAATGATATACATTTCATACAAGAATGGATCTACGTATGTAGCGTTAATATCAGTGTGTATGGGGCCATATTGCCAAATTACTGTGAATGTAAGCAGACGTCCAACACAACAACCTGGACTATTCTCGACGGAGTTGCGTATACTCAACTACTGACTCATTTGAGAAATGTTGACATCTTAAATAAAAGACAATCTGGCTTTCGGGAATAGCACGGTACTGAGTCTGCCCTGCTGGATTTAAAATCTAGGCTACTTCGCCATATGGATCAAGGCAACCCCAGCGTGCTGCTGTTGCTGGACCTCTCTGCCACCTTTGACCTGGAAGACCACTCAGTGTTGGTCTCCAGATTGAGGGAGGTGGCGGGCTTTTCGACTCTGGCGGCCGCCTGGGTTACCTCTTTTCTGAAAGATCGCCAATGGAGAGTGAGCAGTAATCTGGCAGACGCTATCCCCATTGATCTGATACAGGGAGTCCCACAGGGAGCCTGTCTTTCACCAATTTTTTTACAACCTCTTTACGGAGCTCTTCCTTGACTTTCTGGCAGTAATGACATAGAGTTCACCAACTACGCTGACGACACCCAGTGTATCATCCCCATCACGGGTGTCTTCTCGGATGATGAAACTGAAATCAATTGGATTTATTCTCTCATCCAAAGCTGGATGTGTGCCAATGGATTGGCCCTTAACACTAGCAAGAGAGAACTCATGCTTATGGGCACTGATCCTAAAATTTGCAAACTGGAAGATCTATACACCCAATTTGTGTCTGATAACTGTGCCATAAAGGTCAAGAAAAAAGTCAAGACACTGTAGATTTATCTCAATTGTAATTTGAACATCAAAGCGCAGGTCAGCAGTCTGGTGGCCTCCTCCTCATGTTAAATAAAACTGCTTTCTCACGCACACCCCTTTCTCTCATAAACTAGTAGAGAAACTCCAACAGAGTGTTCAGAAAAGGACTGAAGACATACCTGTTTAACTAATACCATCTCAGTCTGAGTGTCTGTCTTCTGGCACTTTCTTCAGCTCCTGTGGCCTTTTTTGGCTGCTTTATTTGTTTTGTGGATTTGTCAGCGCCCTTAAGCCTTATGATCAGTGGATCTGCGCTATATAAATCTTAAATAAATACATTGTATTATGCACTAAAAAGAGAATGTGATAATTTTGTGTAAGCAAGGGCTACCAGTTCTGACAAGGGCAATGTGCAGCCAGCCTGTGACTATTATGTACTGAAACGGGATCCTGCTTTTCTGATTAATAATGTTGGGCACTACAAACTTGCAGCACTTTTTTTGGGGGTCACAGATTTTGGGTGTCACCTAAGAACTGGTACTGTTTGGCCGGTAGGGGGTTCTGTTCTTGCAGGAGCATGGTTAGTCATTGGCAGATACAAGCCCTGATTTTGGGCCACTGTGGTGAACATGTGTACCAATAACAAATATGATTTGCCTTCTAAGACCAAGACCCGTTCAGAATTTACTTTGAAACCCATGCACTTTTCAACCATGTGCTTGCCCAATGTGCACTAAATGCACAACTTGCCACCAAATGTTCCTAGAATTCCATGGGGGACCATTGCCCCTATGTGAAGTGATCTTCACATACTGTCAAGTTTTGACAAATATTAAAGGTCCCACTTGCTGCCCTTACATTTCTCATAAGGTCAACCGGGAAACCCCAAATCTCAATTTAAAGTGGGGTTTAAATCCTATTTCGTTTTGCCCACTGGTATGTGCACTTGAAATATATGCATTTTTACATGGAGTAAGTCCAAAATACCACAGGTGTGGCTACAAAAGTCCTCTTATATGGAAAATCAAAAGCATATATCCCACATGTGTGACAAATGGTGTGTTAACACACACCCCGCCCGCCCTCTCATCCGTGCCCTCTCTGGGCTGATAACGTCAGCAACTTTCCATTAACATTTGACTGTATCCAATATTCTACTGTATTAAAATCACACAGTTCCCATCCCCGTCATCGCCTGTATTAGAATGTGTTTAAAGTGTTGTCTCCTCAGATGCTGTTTTGCAGGTAGGGATCTATTTAGTGGTAGGATTGGCAATAAAACAAAAAAGAATTAAAACAAATAAGTATCAAAAATGACACAATGGCCCTCATTACGACCTTGGCGGAAGACCATGGTGCAATTTGCACCATGGTCCATGGTGCTAAGCTGCCAACTCCGCCATGGGGGTTGGCGGACTTATCGCCCCATTCCGAGGTTGGCGGGGCGGTAAGTCCCCAATCCCCATTTACCCTTCCCCATTCCCATTCCTGGCCCCATAGGGCATAATGGGAGTGGGGAAGGTGTTAATTACGCCACCGTAAATTACGGTGGCGTAATTAACAACAAGGTCCCTTAGCGCCATGGATTTTAACGCCTGCTAAAAGCAGGCGTTAAAATCACCATGGCGCTAAGGGAACTCGTACTCAGGCGGTAAGGTACGCCATGGTTTACGCCGGCGTAAACCCCTTACCGCCTGGGTCCTAATGAGGGCCAATGTATATTACAGAGCAAAGATACTCATAGTAGTGACTTGCAACGCATGGAGGCAGGAGAGCAGGCACATGAGGACACAGAGGAGCGGCAACACTTTGTGGTGAATGGCCTTTCCTCGTAGGAGAGGCACGCCAGGAACCTTCCTTTTAGTGCCGAAACACGTGTGCTTAATGGTTAACCACTGTTAACATATTACCGCAGGGTTTCTTTGTAAATTCAGCTGTGCCTCCACAGAGGTGAACTCTTCTAAATCCTCATCCCTCAACCAGGCTTTAATGGAATACCGCGGTGTACGAGATAAGAAGAACATCGCCCCACAGACACTCAGCAGCAGGCTGGCACACCTCCATTTGCAAGTGCAATGCCCCTGCTGGATTGTTCTCTAATCCACTGATGGTTTCCTCAAACAAGAGTTGTTTATGGGCATGCAGCATGTGAAAGGCAGCTGGAAGACAGCCGGAAGACATCCCTGCGTGCCCCTCATGTCCTCACCCTTATGGGGGCTGCCAGTGGGGGCTGCAGGGGCACCAGGGCGCCCAGGACCCGCTACGGCACTGCCCATCCCGCAGCCTAGGAGCTGGCAGTTTAAAAAAAGAAATGTAAAAGCATTTCTTTTTTCATACAGGGGTCGCAAGGAGACCACTGGGGTTGTACCTATGCCCCCAAATGACTTCCATGCTTTCTAGGAGTACGTTTATCTTTTACCTGGAAAAGGGTGAAACTTGAACCAACTCAAGTTATGTCTGATTCAAAAAAGGGCACATGCCTAATTCCCAATAGGATTTCCAATTTTCTATTTTTGTAGGACTTGGCACAAATTGCGTGCCCTGCAACACTTTGCATCAGGAAATGGTGCAAATTGCACAGGTGAACTGATGCAGTCAATGTAGTCAATCTTAAGGAATGGTGTGTCAAGGGATGTATAAGGGAATGTGTATGTTTGTGTGTGTTTTTTATTTTTATTAATTTGATACAAGTATGTGGGTAATGCTATCTCTGAAAGGGGATTCTGGTGGTCAGATTCCCCTTTCATACGCTCCATGACAAAAGCATAGTGTGTATGTGTGCCCTGCTGCATCAGTATCCCAATCTGCAGCACCTGCTGGACCAGTGGCACAGAGCAGGTTCAGAGGTCATACGTGACCATTTGACAGCTGCAGTGACAGCCAAGTCTCTGCAGTGCAGGGGCTGCATTTAAGATATGCACCTCTGTTCCGAAGACCTATAATTATGAATCTACCTACTAGTGGCAGAATAATCTTAAATTATGATATGGTGGATGGTATTCCCATAATTATGTACAGATGAAGGAAGATTCCTCCATCTTGTTTCTCTCTTCCACTATCTCTCCTTCCTATCCCCTCCACTTCTTTTGGCAAGAGCAGGTATTGGACCACTAAAACAGGCTAGTTTTAGTCCAATCATCTGTGGACTTTTACCTTTTAAAGAAGGGGTCTCTCACCACTTCTTTGGTTCACTTTTGAACAACACCTGAGAAAGATTCACTGGACCTCTTTTGGGAGAGTTGTACTTTCCAAAGCCCTCAACCACTGTGGTGGATGTCAGGATCTATTTGTTTTATTGTGTTTTAATATTCCAGTCTCTATTGTCACCTTGGTTATACATTTTTCTTTGAATACCTCTTATAGTTGTATAGGGGTGTGAGACCCTTCGTATCCACATGTAACCTTTTCTCTAGCCAAATGTGCAGTGGAGTTAGTTTATATATATGTTGGAGAGAGATGGTAAGTCCATGGAGGGCAGTCCAGCCCGAACTGCTAGGTCACATTTCTTCTGCACGAGACCACAAGCATCAAGAGACATGTTTCAGCATCATTGGGCATCATCAGCAAGGAGTAGCTTGGGTCTCTTGGTCTGGAGGGATGCCCAGGGCAATGCCAGAGGTTAAGATTAATTCATAACCTTCCAGCCGTTACCCCTTTTGTTTAGGTTTAGCCACCCCTAGTTGGACAGGTATGCCCAGACGTGGATCTGGTGTCTGGTGGTCCTAGAGACCCATGCTACTACTCACTGATGAGGCCCAACAAGGCGGGAACATGTTTGGGGATGCTTGTGGTCTCATGCAGAAGGGATATGACCAAGCAGTTCGGGTTGGACTGCCCCTTTTGGGGTGGGACAAAGCCTAATTTGCATATGGTCTTTCTCCTTTTGTAATGGCTCGGCAGGTGAAGAACAATTGATCTGGAGGGTTATCCAGTGCAATGCCATAGGTTAAGAGTAATTCTAAACCTTCCAGCCATCAACTCTTTTGTTTTGCTTTACTCACCCTGAGTGGGACGGGTATGAACAGACATGGGTCCTGTGACTGCTGGGGTTAGAGACCCAAACTACTCCTCACAGATGTGGCCCAAACAGGCCGAAACATGTTTGGGGATGCTTGTGGTCTGGTGCAAAAGGGATGTGACCAAGCGGTTCGGGCTGGACAGCCCCTTTTGGGGTGGAAACAAGCCTGATTTGCATATGGTCTTTCCCCTTTTGTAATGGGCTGGCAGGTGAAGAACGATGGTCTGGAGTGTTGCTCAGAGTAATGTCAGTGGTTAAGTTCAATTTGAAACCTTCCAGCCATCACCTCTTTTTTTGCTGAAAGTTTACCCTTTGTGGTGGAGCAGCCTTTGACATCCAGGCCTTCGGTGTGTCCTGCTCTATATGATGTTAAATAAGGAATTGAATATGCAGCACAATCTGTTATATGCAGCTTTGAGTATCTTTTTATTTGCTTGCCTCATATATCCTCAGGTATTAAACCATCATCCTTGTTTGAGTTTCAGATGTGAATTACAGAAAGTTGTATTCTATCCCTCTGGGGAGTGCAGGGTGTTTAGGGGATGCAGGAGATCAGTTGGCCCCAATGGTTCCTTTTTGCATGATTGGGAATCCACTGCATGCTTGGGCGCTGACCTGAGGTGATGGAGAAAGAGTTTGCATTTGGCTTCTTTTGTGGTAGCATGGACTTTACCTATTTGAGATTTAGGGCTTCATTCTGAGCTAAGTGGTATTCCTGTGGAAACACCACCAAACACGACTACTGTTACCATCAATCACTGTGGTAGATTTACAGACAGATTACAAGTGGCAGTGTGGCGGTGCTATTCCTCAATTATAGATTGCATCTAACTTTGGTTGATTTGCTGTGGGTAGTTAATTTGCCACTTTTTGCCGGTAAAGTGGAGGAGATATCTCCAGCTATATGATTTAAATATCTCATCTTTACCTCCAAAGATGTAATTTGGTGGTGTGGGAAATTGATGGTAAAAATTCAGTAACACAATGACCACCATTTTGCCTCGGCTTCCTCCTGCACACCAAACTTGCAAAGAGGACCCTTGTATCAGTAATTTGGAACTATATCCATGGCTCAACCTTTGTCCACTGTAGGTACATAGAAAGGTGACTTTTGGCAGCTGCCTGATCCTGCTCAAGTTGTGGCAGTCTATGGGTCTGATTGCATGACTGGTGGTATTTCCTCCAGAAATACAGTACAACAGAATTGCCACTGCTGCATGCGGTAAGAAAGCAATAACTTGCAGGGTCTGCAGGATTCCCAGTCATGCAAACCCTTAGGTAGTCCTCATGGAACATGCCATGGGTAAATGCCAAATTCCTGCATGCAGGATTACCACATGTAGCAATAGCACATGTGTAAATGCTTTTATGTAGTAGTATTTACCACAACACAAAAGCAGGCAGCATTGAAGAATTTTGGTGAAGCAGTAAAACGTGGCATTTATGATAAACACATTTCTGGCCATTAGCTCCACACTTGTAATCAGGCCCTATGTGCTTCCAGATGGTACAGATAGGAATGGCTGCTCTTAGGTGGCATTGGTTATTCTCCTTTTCATGTTCAGCTCTGATTGAAATAGTATGCATATCTTTTTAAGAGACGACACTGACATTCAGGTATCTTCTGTAACAAAGAGGCAGGACTGTGTGTCACTGTTAATATTCAACTTCTTTTGCAGTTATTTATTTATTTATGTATTTATTTATTTAATCTGTTGATAGTGCCCACGACCCTGAGGTATCAGGGTGCTGTTGAGTCTCTACCAGCTGACACCTATCCCGTGTTGGATGTTTATGAAGTGATTGTTGAATTTGGTGGAAGTGGTCGATGCTTGCTGTTAGATGCAGATAAAGGTATGTGTGTTGTGGTTTGTGAGTGAGTGAATGAATGAGTGAGTTCCTAAAGACATGTATGGTGTGTGCACCTACAGAAGGCACTGGAGGTTCTAGATTGTGAACGGTGGCTACACAGAGGATCACTAACGAAATGGAACGAATGTGCTTGAACCTTCCATTCTAGGGGCACCTCTAAATGTAGAAGGTCCCACATTTAGACATTCCTTAAGCTACAGCATAACTATTAAAGGGACCAGTTTGCTGGAGCAGTGACTCATGCCATTAGTTTAGAATGAGATTTTCGAACACAATTACTCAGGTGCGCTGTCAAGAAATAGATCATCAACAAAACAAAAACCCCAGTGTTTGAACATGCGTCTGTTTCCTTTCCAATGTATGGCCCGTTAGGTATAGAGGCCGTGCAAGACTGAATTCCTGGCATACTTGTTTCCTGCAGCCAATGGAGTTTAAAGCGGGAGAATCCCTTGCCTTTTTTCCATGTAAAGGTTATGTCCAGCACTTTGTGTGTTTTCTTTAGTTACTCATTTGTCCTTTGCCCACCATATGATTAAGAGGTCTCTGGGACTTCGAAAGCCTATGGAACAGCCATCTCAGCATAATATTCTGTTAGTCCAATGAACGATATCACCACCTGGCTTTTCCTTGACTTTAAAACTGGACTAACACGGCGCCAAATACTTTATCATACATTGAAGGGTGAATTTGATGCCAGCTTGTAGTTGGGTTGGTTGCCCTGGTAGATTACGTCAAGAGAGTGCTTTCTCCGTCAAGGATCCACAATTATAATTATGCAGTGAATGAGCCCCCGAAGAAGGGTGTATAATGCAGGAGCATGTGCGATATTCATGAGCATTACGTGACCGCCTTTGACAGGGTTGGGTTTCATGTAGTAATATGTATTTGCACAGTGAACATTCATGTGGCTTCTCAGTGCTAATGGACTGTTCATAGTTTGTAGATGGGAGGTTGGGTACAGGGATGTGGGTGCATAGTTGCAATGCGTTGGATGCCACACATACTGCGGATACTGATATGATATGTCTATTTATATAGCGCCTATACACAATGTGCCTCATTCCGAGGTTGGTGGTAGTCATGGCGCTATTTGCACCATGACTACCACCAATAATGGTACCGTGTCCGGTCTGGTTGAATGAGTACTTACCGGTACAGTCCAACCTTGGCGCGACCGGTAAGTCCCCATTCACCAAACCATTCCCCATTCCCATTTGAGCCCCAATAGGGCTCAATGCGAATGGGGAAGTAGCTAATAACGGTACCGCAATTTGCGGTACCGTTATTAGCTCTGAAGTCCCTTAACGGGTCCGGTCCTTACCACCAGGTCAGACCTGGCGTTAAGGAAGGGACCTGCTAAGGGACCTCGTAATATGGCGGTAAGGGATTACCAGCACCGGTCTCTTTACCGGTGCCCGGTATCCTTTACCGCCCCATTCGGAATGAGGCCCAATGTGTTTCAAAGCGCTTCAACTATGGAACTATGCACACTATGGATGGCATTTGGTGTCGTGTATAGTGAGTCTGATTTCCTGGATCCAGTTTAATGGCTTCTGAGATGTTTGAGGGCTTCAGGGAGAGTGGACGTTTTACGTTGAATGGATGAGAGTAAGTCACTATGCGTTTCTGCTCTGTTTTTTCTTTTTGAGGTGTCTTTCCTTCAGTTAGCCCCATGTTGCTGAGTGGGTTGGGTGGTCAGAGTGGTGGATGGCCACACATGATCTTAAAACGAATTTCCAAGTGGAGCTGTTCACTGGTAGCAAGTAGGACACTTTCTTTATTTACTATTTAATTGTCATTCTATATTTTTCTGTTTTAAAGAGAGTTGCTGTATGCTGCCACCTGATTGGATATTTTCCAGGTATTCTCCAGTTTCCCGAGTCCTGTTCCCATAATTTGTATATACTTAGCATTTAAGTAGAGAGCCCACTACAATCACTTCTTTAAATTGGGAAATATATTAGTACTTCCATTGTTTGGTTATAAATGCAGGACAATGCTCATTCTATGGAACGTATAAAGCTGTAGAGTATGAGCCAGTCAGTTTTTAAAAATAGTGGATCAAAAAATATAAGGATCATAAATCGGGCCCAGCTCATTTTTCAGGTTCTGATGTTGAGGAACGTGCTCCGGGATTGTGCACTGATTTCATACGTCATAATAGGTGTAATTGATCTGCCTGCTGCCTAGCACAACTTTTATCAATTCTTTCTATACACATTGGATTGGCGATGCCACAGACCCTATAGTGTGGCATCAGGCAGTGACATGAGAGGGTTAATGTACTTATCTGTCAACAATATCACTGTGTCTATGAACCAATTCACATCTTTTATTGCCACCTACCCCAAACTTTAAGATTCCATAGCAAGCTTTTTTAGTTGAACACAACATAATTTGTGAATCATTTGGAGCAACTTGTGCCTGCAGATTCTTCTGGTTCAGATCCTGTTCCATGACAGAGAATGCACCAAAAGAGCCATCTTTATTCACTGTCTATTTTGGATTGCTAGGGCTTCCTTGCTCTGAAACAACAACAAAAAAGTCTATTCCGTGTTGGAATAGCTGAATAATTTAAGATTTTGAACATCTGTGTGCTCTGGGCAAGTGGCCATCTTGTATAATCTCCACAATGGAATGAATGCATTCTGCAAAAGGGAGAGAACAAAACAAGGGATGGCGGCTCTGAGTCCTGCTTGGTATTGTGAAGTTTCATTATCTATATGCTTAACATCACCCGTTTCCCCGCAGTATCTCGCGCCTTTTATCTGTGTTCTACATCTGTCCGAGAGTGAGATACAAAATCCCCGGGAATAGAAACAGTAGGAAGAAAAGAAAAGAACAATAAAAACATTGCATTCTCTTTACCCCTTAGAAAGGAACTGCAAATGTCAGCCAATTACATATGGACTGCTTCTGTTGTTCCCAAGAGGCTAAGGCCACATGAAAGAAATAAAACCTATGAAGTGAAATTCACAATTAACTAATTAAAAGCAGATTGTAATAAAGAATGGAGTCCAAAATTAAACTGTCTGATCTTTCACATCCACAGATCTCTGCAGTTTTCTCCCAAATTAAAACTGTCCAGGTACAGCACAGATGACACAATATGCATCTGCCATGACATCACATGCAAGATTCACAGAATCTGCAGGCATCTCTTCAAAATGCATATTAAAGGCCTGCGTCATATGCGATGTATTGTTACTGCGGGGTGAGGGGCGGGCTGGCTCTCAGCGTTAGCCTGGATTCACCTTGGCGCTCTGCGTTAGCCTCGATTCACCTTTTTGCACACATCAATTGACGTGTGACGCAGGACGCTGGCTTTATGTATTGGCTAAGACGTGGCGAGGAAATGAAGGTAGTATGAACAGTTGGAGAGAACGCGTAGGTTCGCGCTCATTCCATCCACATTTTGAATGTGACCTTTTAGGGCTGGGAGTGTGCTGTTCTCAATTTGTCACAAATAAAGGAAGCTTTCTTCTTCATTCACACATTGCCTCTGCTCTTGATCTGCTCTAAATCAAAGAAATGCTAAATTTCTTTGAGCTAAAACACTGTAACCAACTCAACATTATGTTAAATGTTAAAGGTATTTATATCGCACACCATCACCAACGGAGTTGGTCCCCAGACGCTCTGGCGGGTCTGTAAACAAGAATGGGCAGAGTTGGGTTAGTCGGGGAAGAGGGATTAGGAGAGCGAGAGAGGTGGTGTACTGTTGGTGGCTTCAGCTCGGTATACACCGTGCGCTGTGCTTTGGTGTAAGTAATGGACCGGGGCGAGGCCATGTGTGCAGTTGCTGATGTTTATGTGTTGTTAGTTTGTTGTTGATGCAGTGTGATGAAGTGTGTGCGGTTTTCTGGTCGAGAGTAGGTTGTGCGATTTTTTGTGTGAGTTAGGTATGCAGAGATTTGAAGGTGGGGTTAGTGGGATGAGAATCCTGGTTCTGCCACATCTTGTTCGCTTTAAATTATATTACTAGTGGTGGGATTAGTTGCTACTATCCTTTCTTGACTGTCTGACTCTTGCGGGTTTAGCGTAGCGCATTCCCTGTTATATTCTAATGAGCTGTAAAACAAGTTTGCAAGCATCAGAGAATGTGTTCCCCAGGCTTCAGATCTACTGGATTTTGAATACAGGAGAAATTAAACAATGATTTGTCTCGTTGTAATACTATGCAAAATGACCATTTCTGAATTAAATTAACCATTTTCCAGCTCTTTAGCTCCCAGAAGTGTGGTTTTGCCTTCTGATGTAGCATCGTGCCGCCTATGACTGGAGTCCATGTGGCTGATATCCGCCCAATTCACCATTTTGGTTGGCTGCCATTTCACCACTTTGTTCATGGAATTTCTAGGGGGGTGGGCTTGGAGTAAGGGAAACATTTATTTTTCATTTTTCGAGTGGTAGAGCAGTGGTGGGAACATGGCAGAGGAGAATGGTTTTACCCCCCATACAAAATGAAGCATAAAATGCTGTGAAATGGCCACCTTGGTGACAGATCCCGTCAGACACCTGGTGTCTGCATAACATGACTTTGCTTCTATGAATCCTTTGCACGGGTTTTGTGAAAGGTCTTGTTATCCTATTGGCATGTCGGAGACAGTCAAGCTCTGGGATGAAGATTCTCAGTTCAAACCAAAGGCCCGACATTAAAGCAGGGGGTTGAGATCTAAGCTTTTGCGTATGGCGTCACCTAAATCGACCATATAGCTCCATGTCACTGGAAAATCTTGTTCTACTCCTCAACTTCCATAGAAAATGAATGCATTATGGGAACTGTAGGTTAACTTGGTCTCAATTGATCTAATTGGACTAGCAAACGTGGAGTGAAGGTAACATGACACCATCTTGTCGCACTGCCATATTTTCTTCTTGCAATATTTCAGTGCTAGTATATGGTACTCAGCATTGTATGTACCATTGGGCTGCTTGCATCCCACTAGTGTCTGATTGAGTCAATACAGACAAGATGCTGCTCAAGTATATACAAGAAGCTCTCATTAAAAAGAAAGACATGTGGTATTTAGAAAAAGCTTGGTGAGTGTGGGGCGGGGATAGAGGGGCTTGGCAGACGAGGTTAATGGTAGCTTACATCATATGTTCATTGTGCCTGTAAACTACCGTGATTTTATTGTGAGTCCTTAACACCCATTTAATATGCTAACCTTGCCTTCTCTGATTGAGGGTCTTTACCTGGGGGGTTACAACCTACATTGCCACTTAGCAGCATTGCCTCTATGGCAGTGGTCTTCAAACATTTTTGGCGTGGGCTCCCCCACGCAAAAATGCCAAATGAACAGTATGTACAAATGGCTATGAACTATTGTGTGCCATCACCGCACCCTACCCCCAGTATAGTCCCTGGGCTCCCCTACCTGCTCCCATCACAGTCGCTGGGCTAAATCATCCCCACTCCTACCCAGTCCCTGGGCTCTCCCCACCCCATCACAGACCCTAAGCTCTCCCCACCCTGCTCAATCCACTATCCCAGTGATCCCACCCATCCTGCTCCCACCACAGTCCCTGGGCTCCCCCCACGCCGTTCCCAATACAGTCTGAGGGCCTGTAGGAGATGGAGAATTTTTTAAATGGAGGGGCATACATATTTCACACAAAAAGTCCATAGCAACCGAGCGCAGCGAAGGAGCCGAACCATTCAACAGGGGTGTGTGGGGGGTGGAGACGTTGCGCCTGTGATTTTTTTTAAATAATGGGTTAAAATGTTGCATTTTAGAACACACTTTACAAAAAATTGGTAAAAAGCCTAATAGTTTGCAATTGACGCTTGGAGGCCAAGGGGGAAAGCATGGTATTTTTGACTGGATATCTATGATAGATATCCAGTAAAAAAAATACCATCCTTGTACTCTGGGCTCCACAGCACCTCAGAAGGAGAGCTGATTTTGGCATGTGGGTAGGGAGATTGTGCAACAAAAGGATTTTTAAAATGCCTTTGTTGTACAACCCTCCTTCCCCCTCATCCCCCACTCACCAAAATTATCTCAACGGACCAAACAAAACAAACACACACACATTCACACAGCAATCACTCTATCATTCATACGAGCACCAATCACCATACACTCACTCATAACACAAGCATATACACATCCATACACATATTTAAATAAAAAAGCAATGAACATAAACGTACCTTCTGTAGGGGCCTGCGCGTGGGTGCTGAAATGCCCCGCTCCAGTTTCTCCTGGTTCAACATGCATCAACAGAAGACCCCAATTTCTATCCTATGCCTCTTCCCTCACTAACCCTCCCTGCACTCTTTCTTACAGAGTCACTTGAGTACCTGGAGACTAAGCCAATGGTAAGGATGTGTAGTGTAAGACAACTTAACATAGCATGACATAATAATTACGTGCAAATCCACAGTCACCGTGCTCAGCTTTTGGAGTGAACATGCAATAGATTTTGTCTAAATCTAATATTGAATGTGCATTACAGTTTCCTCTTCCACTAGACAAGGAGAGAGATCTATTGTTCTGGAAAGCACTTGCAACAATTATTTTCCCAGAATCCTTTTTTGTCCAAGCAGACAAACCAAACTGCAAACTAAACTTTAAGTAGTGGTCACCCACCGCCGCCACACAGGGAGCCAAACACCTTATGAAAGTCAACAACACCAAGGACCTCCAGAAGCACTGGCAAACTACACATATTTAGGGTCTTAATGAGCTCAAGGGCACTGAAAATTCCATTACTGCTTGGGACTGTTGAATAGCTCTAAATGGACATGATAGATTTTACACTGCGGGTGAGGGCCCCATATTTCTTGTTTTTTGAAGCACTTAATGATGCTCTGGATGATCCACACAACCAGATCAGCTCAATCAACTGAAGGTTTCTTGGGGCATCCAGGAAGAGACGGACCAATCCCTTACAATCTACATGCTGGGCCACCCAGCCACCAACAGTATAACACTTCACACGTGGCAGCTATGATCCCAAGAACAGAAATGAGGGCCTGCAATTGTAGATTGCCAAGTGACGTCCATGGCCGACCGCCTTCCGAGCAGAAGCCGGATTTAGAAATCCCCTCCATGTTTTCTGGATAGCCACGATATTCTTTTTTTTAAATACAGTGAATCTAAATGTGAATTATTTACACAGTGAGTGGTATACCTATACGAGGCACATGCTCTCTATCATATCCCTTTGGAGATGTGACATACAAACCTTGATGCTGTGCACGCGGTGCCGCACCACAGTGAGCTGTACCTGAAGGGCTTTTCCTTTTAAGATGCTTGATCCTCCCTTCTCTTCCTGTTCCTTTCATACTTTCCTTGCTCTCCAACAGCTTGTGCCATTTATATGATTTCACTATTTGAAGCACCATATTTTAGCTAAACAAAGTTGATGCAGTGAAATACTTGAGTCAGGACTCACCAGGAAATCGACTGGCTAGCACCACCGGCCATTGTTTTTAAGCTTGCTTGTGCCATAACACCGCATTTTGGAAGCCACAACATCGCATACACTGCTGCGATGTTTGGAAGTTGCACTCAACCTATTTAAATCCCTCCTGTAATTACCTGTGAACTGTTGCTCTGTTTGTCACCCGCAAACAGAATTACCTAGACTTGTCAATCGAGTTGTTATGTTATGTTATATTATGTTATGTTATTTGGCATTTATATAGCACTCTATATATCATTGGTATGACCTCAATGCGCTTATGGGTTGAATACCCTCAGGGACAGTAGTCCAGGTCAGTCGAGAGAAAAGGGAATCATATTGTGCTTGGCTGCACTCAATATGTGAGCAGATGATGCGATTGCCTGATGGTAGCTGCATCCTAACATTAGGTGTGGTGGTATTCAGAGATCAGTTGAATATCTAAAGTCTGGAGGTTGGTCTCCGAGACTGGATTCCGGCGGCGTTAGGCCTGTGTAGGATGCTTATGTGTGCAGCTAGGCCGATTTCTCGTGAGGTAAAGCTGCATTCTAGCAGGATGTTGAGGTGTTCATGGAGTATTGTTTGTATGTGAGCAGCTAGGCTGAGTTGCAATAATTGAAGAGTCCTGGATGAACAATTAAGACTTGTGTCTGGCATGCTTCCCCTTCCTCAGCGGGAACTGAATTCACAAGCAGTGTGTGGCTACTTCAGTTGTGCACAAATATTCTGTTTTATTAAAAAGTCTACATTGTTAGATTGCATCTAACACAGCCACATGATTTACGTCCACTGCTATATTTAGCTCACTTCCCGATGGTCCCACACCATCTTGAATCAACTCTTCCACTGGCATTTTAACAAAATCCATATTGCGATCCCTCTTGCAGACCTGGGTTTGAATTACTTAATGTGGGAATCACTTAATCAGAATATTTGGCCTCCATTTTAATTACCCGCCAGTTCGACCCCTTGTCCCTCTAAACTATTTCATGGTGTTGCCAGTGCCACAGCAGCATCTATACTGAGATGTTGTCATCACTTCCTACACCATTGAACCAGACCCAGCAAATTAATCTGATTCATATGCGGGGGAAGAGCTAGTTAGCATTCATTTAAATGCCTCTCACAGCTGTTCCTGATTCAGCAGAATTCAGCTATTGGCTGGCTGGATTTATACGGATATCTCATCTTCTGGCACAGAGCGGTCTATTCCCAATTTTGCTGGATGTTTCCTAAGCGAAATTCGTAGTAGCTGCCTTGCACACATAGATAAACTGCACTGTGTCTTCCTCTGTTAGTGAAATAATGATTTAGAACAAAGAACACAAAAGAGTGTGGCTGAGCATGTGTCATTTGTTGTCACTCAGCGTGCAGTCGGTTGCAGAAGTCACAGTGTAACAACAATAAAAAGATTTGTAACATTGTGCCTATACAATGTTCACATTTGTTGTTTAGAAATCCCTGCATGTGGATTAACGCAATAAAATCACACAGGTGTGCTTGAAGACTGCAATGAACATCTATGAAGTGTAACACCAGACCGGTGGAGAACTCATATGCAAGTTGAAACTTGAAAAAATAAAAACATGAAAATGCTAGTACTAGGTAGAAAACTGCATAGGCAAAGGTGAAAATCCCACCAAACCACTTGCATGATACATCTGTACTTACCAGTACCCTGGTATGGATCATGTATGCAGTCGGTCATCACATGGCAGAAGTTCATTACGAGCATGGTGGTAGCCTTGCCTGTATGGCAGGCACGGCTACCGCCATGCTTGCTACCGGCACCACCTCCCGCGAATGGGCACTTACTGGCCCATTACGAGTTGAATGGGCCGGTAATTGCCCATTCGTGGGAGGCAGTAATGCCGGGTTCCCGATCCCCATTCTGCCCAATAGGGCATAATGGGGGTGGGGAGCATGGTTGCACCGGGCCCGTTAATAAAGGTGCCAGTGCAATCACGAGTTTCCCTCGCGGGTGCCGCACAGCCTGCCAGGGAAGACCTGGCGGGCTGTCAGGGACCCTCGAGGGTAACTCGGAATAAGGCGGTACGGTATGGACGGTGCCGGTGCCATACTGGCACCGTCCATACCATACCGCCAGGGTCGTAATGAGGCCCACTGTGTTGGAAGAGCCATTCCCTCTTTTCTGTATTACCCACTTTTGCCGAATAGCAATTTCGACTTATTTTTGTTTGTCACTTTTGGGGGAAATATAGATGGAATGTTTGGGTATGCTATATAGGAAGGGGGAGGACGAGGGACAGCCCCCACTTTTTGTGGTAAAAAAGCAGTAAAATTGGCCGAAGGAATTCTGCAAAATTGCCATACGGCAAAAAGAAAATGGGAAGCATGTTGATAAATCCCCAGTCTCTGCTGGTAGTGCAACAGTTGTTTATGCTGACAGAGGTTATGCAAAGCCAGACAGCCAGTTGCAGGGACTGTAGTGGTAGAGCAGATGTTGTGAGATCTTATGAGTCTGAGCAGTACTTGTGCGTTGGACACAGCATTTCCCCATATAGTGTGGCATCACCCAGCACGCCCGACCCCATCAGATGGAGCACTTGAGCAACTCAAGGAGCATGCATTGTGAAGCCCAACCCAGGTGGTGCCTTAGCCGTACAGGTATGATCAGCTGAGGAATAGCTGCTGCACTACAACATACAAAAGTACCTAGAGCAGATAAGGTGCATTGAATGGCTTTACCCCAAAAGGTGCATAAGATTGCTTGCAGCTGAACTGCCTAAGGCTGCTGGGGCCCATGTGGAGGAAGGCAGAGAGGGAGGTTACAGCCAGAATCAGATTTGTCCACTTGTCCCATGCCAGTTATCAGTTGACCTTGTCTGCCCTTTAAACTTTCTTGTGTCTTGCCCATTGCACTAATACATTGTCGGTACCTTTGCCACAGAACCTATCTTGCAGTATATTTTCCTCTTGCAAACTGGCAGCAGAGGACAGCAACAGTAATATGTTTCAGCAAAATCTTGATTGCCAAAAAGAACATGGGATCAGATCAGCACACAATCTTATGACACATTTGGGATTGGAAGCACTGACTCAGTCATGATACCTGTAGCAAATGTTGCACATTCGTGTGTAGTGCAACTTATCTGAAGGACTTTGACATTGGATTGAATGGTTGTGTTTGGCCCAGCTTGGCCGTGGCAAGGCTGCCCTACATGCACATCTTCTATGCATCTGCTGTGCAGTTGTAAGTGATCAAAGTGGTGTCTGTAACACCAATATCAGTCTCAGTACTCTGCATAGACATCAGAATTACATATGCATCCCCTTTGGTGAAGTTGTTTCATTTGTCTCCACATTTTCCTACCGCTGCTGCATATCACATCTATATTTTGTATCTTGCTAACTGAAATGCAGTTTTCAGCTTATTCATTTATTGTTTGCTTGTTAGGCGCTTATACAGCAAGTAAAACACTGTTTCAAGGAGCCCACAGGCTGTGGCAGTGAGGGGGCCATGGGAGTGGAATACATTACATAACACAATAATGAATAAGAGCAGCAGAGGGAGAAGGATGAGGGACAAACCTACTATGCCTTGTGAGTATTCAGAATGTGCAAGTGCAGCAAGGAAAGGGCAGAGGGAGTAAGTGCTGGGGAGTCCAGGCTCATGGATGAGCCACAGGTGAAGGACCTTTTTGTTGTTTTGCTGACATTTGCTTTCATACAAACTGGTCAAGTCTCCAAGGACTTAACCATGTGAAACCTAGCACGTGTATTTGCATGTGCACCCACACACACACGCAGACACACGCACACGTGCTTCTGACATTGAAATAACCAATAGCATTCATCAACACTACTTCTGCATGGAGTTTTCAGGCAAGCAGAGCAAAGGAGGGAATAGGGCACAGTGCATCAGCAAGGTTGCATCAAAGTATTAAATAGAGATCAAAATGAAAATGATAGTTAAGAAATCAAATAAAGGTGTGATACATTCTGTACAGAGACCATGCTGGCATAACGTCTGCCTCAGCAGGACTGCTGAAATGTGTCACATGGTGCCAGAGTGTTGAGACCACAACACATTCCCAGCCCAAAAGAAACATGTCTTAGCACCTTAAAAATATCCACATTCTTATATAGCTTATTATAGACATTTAGCTACTTCTAGGCATGTCTATTTTTAGCAGGTACGGCAACTGAGGCCCAGAGAGATGGGTGATGTGCGCAGGATCACACAATCTGGTCTCGAGGGGAACCTGTCTTTAAAATCCTTGTTCCATGATTCAAAAGCCAGGGACTTCACCTATCCATTACAGACACTAATAGTGACACTGACAACTCAACTGTACAACACAGCGTATGTATTGGTAATTGTTGCTTTGAAGCTCTGGCAGTCAGACCCCGATGGTACACAGGCATATTGAATGTTGCGTATTATGTCACGGAGCCCTGCAGCACTCTGTTCATGCAAGCTTGGATCTCATAATATATTGCTATTTGGTGTGTGCTTGCTCTGAACTGACCAATCGCCTTTCTGTTTCCTATCTGAGCTGGTGAGGATCTTTGCTTTCCGTTCTCATGTTATGCTTTCTTACTTATTTGCTGTCTGTTTGTACCTTTTGTTCTCTATTCACCTAAACCACTCCTCGTAATTTCTCACCACACTTTAAGAAGCTAATTGAATTGATTAAAATACAATTGGCCAGAATGCCTGACATTACATGTATGTTTGTTTCCCATTTTGTAAATATTCTAAACACGTACATTATGGTTTCAATTCTTACCTAAGTGTTTGGTAACTAGGCTAGTTAGCTGTTATTAAATAAATCTAAAAACAGTTTAATTTTACTATGAAATCGATTTTACTTTCTTGTACTGAAATTGTTATGTTTTATTTCCTGTTTTTTCTTCACTTTATGTTTTTTTCACACTTTGTGTGTTATGGCATTTAAATGTATTTTTTTTGTTGAAATAACTATTTCAACAAAAAAGAATGGCTGACGGTAGAAGCACATTTTAATATCTGCAAAAGAACGTATCTTTTTCAAGCAAAAAAACGAAACGCCACAGACATCATATTAACGTTTCAAAATGTAGTGCAGTGCTTGATTTAAAAGAAAAAATAAGTGCTGGGGCTCAAATATTTTCTAACACATCCATAACACGTCAGGATGGGCAACTCCTCGCCTACTGTTGCCACCACCCATGTCTGCTGCCCATGCTGTCAGCATATTTGTGGTTAAACTGCAACTCTGACCGGCTTATTGTGGTTGACGGATGTACTCAATACGGCAGATGTGTGATTTACAAATGCCAATCAACTTACACATAAAATAAAATACTCCTCGTGTCTTGACATGAGACACATGTTTAAGTTTGTCATTCAACACAATGATCATTTACATTTTGCTCTGATTCTATAGGTGTTTATTATGTGACTGGCAGTTAAAATAATAAAGTTGCCAAAACACCACAACATAATGAAACTGAGACAATCAGTGCCAGGGCTCAGAAATAAGTGGCAGTGCTGAGCCCTGGCGAACACCCCCACAAATTAAACACTGATGAAGCGCAAGTCAAATAGAGACATAGATGTGTACATTATAGAGGTTTGTGTATTTGGTAAGAAGATGCATGTTACATTTGAGAACTTTCTTTTATAGGATTAGAGATATCTTGGGATGGCGACAGTTTTGTGGAAGTCATGGCAGCTCCCCACCTCAAAGGCAACCTGTGCGGCCTGTGTGGGAACTACAATGGGCATAAGCGAGACGATTTGATTGGGGGCGATGGACATTTCAAATTTGATGTCGATGACTTTGCGGAGTCCTGGCGCGTGGAATCGAATGAGTTTTGCAATCGACCGCACAGGAAGCCTGCCCCAGAACTATGCCAAGGAACTGTGAAGGTGAAGCTCCGGGCACATCGGGACTGTCAGAAACTGAAGACGTGGGACTTTCAGAGCTGCCACTCGACTGTGGATTATGCCATATTCTACCGGTAAGTGAGACCTGGCTGGCAAAGCGCTGGCAGACGATCATTTGCAGCACATTATAGGAGCATGTAGTGGGTGCCATTCAAAATAGATTAACCGCAGGTAATATCTAATGACAATTCGCAAGTGTGGATATGCAGTAATGCTCGATATATCTATTGGTTGTTTTATGATGCGTAAAAAACCTTAAAGATCCATGGTTCTCACTTGGTGCAGGAGGGTTGAAGGAACCACAGATTGATGCAGACATATCTTAAGGCTCATGGCTCCATTCCCTACAATACAACAATTAATCCAGGGACTCATCGCACATTAGGAAAGAGGATTTTCCGACTATTCACCAAAGAACCTCTTTTATGCAAATAAGCATATGCAACTGAGGGTAAACACATTTCCTTAAATACACGTGTACTCCATTGAGCATAGTTGAAATACACCTTGTCTTGTTTACATGGCAACAGGACCATATGTTAAAATGTGACTTTGATATGAAGAAAGGGGGGGATCGAGAGTAAGTGCAGATATGTAGATGCCTCAGAGCCCATCAACAACAGCGTAATGTTCCCTGTAAGCATATCATTACTTAAATAGGGCTGTAAGACCACACACACCCTAATAAATGGTTATGTGTTATCCCATATAGTTACTGTTTTTTTCTGACGGGTTTCTCTCTTATTGCAGTGCTTAATGAGTCTTGTGTTTGTTAAATGCTAATAGTGTAACCCTATTTGTTCTATGTATCCACTTCATTATTTTCAACTGAAACTGTACTTTCAATTTCCATATTTGTTATTTTGTCTTGTGTTTTCTTTTGCTTTAGTCTGGGCAATGCCAGAGACTATATCCTTGGCATAGGTAATGCATGCATGAATAACATTGTGCATAAGCCCCACAACGGCCTACTTAAACTTATAGCTTACAGATGTCCTGATACCACTGTCCCAGCCACTAACCCATTACATTGGTCAATCAATTATTTTTCTTGGGATGCCAAATGGATTAATTTCTACTCTTGAATTGTGGTCCAAGACCTTATAAGGCTAATAGTCATTTCCAACCAGAGCAAAAGGTTCTTAGGTCTGTTCTTATCTAAATAATAGCATAGCCGTCAGGCCCGGCTGAAGGTGTGCGGGGGCCTATTTCAACATGATGGTTGGGGGCCCCCTGCTTAGAGCGAAAACAGTCTGATGCCCCTGTGGGATGTATACATTACAATGGAGACAACAATATAGTTACTAGCCAATTATCATGAGATGGCCAGCCAGAAGGGAACTTAAACACTTAATGCCCACTGAAGAGCTCTAAACCCTTCTTTGTCAGGAAGTGGCTGTTGTGGAGGAACCAGTGTAAGAAGGCAATGAGGTGATAACACTTCTGTATATCACTTGGAATAGTAAATGCAGCCAAGAACACATTTTAAACCCCAGAATAAAAATAGATAACTTAATATATTGCCATGTTACAAGACTGCTGAGTGCTGACTGGCAACATGGGGGCAGGTTCTGAGCGGCCCTCCTGGGGCTCGAGGCTCCTTTCTTTTGAAAAAGTTGAAAGGCCCTGATACCATCCTTCATAGCTTTGAACTGATCATTTTCCAACAATTGTATTAAGTGACAGGACGAATAATATTGTTTTCCACATAAGTAGTATGCATAGCCTTGATACTCCATGGATAGAATCACAGCTAGGAGAGAATACATTTCATAAAGTGTTACCCAAATACATTTCCAAGCTTCATTACCATGAGTTATTCTGTCCATTTTACCCAGGACCTTTCAGGCTTTCATTGCTTTTCATTACAACTCATACCATTTTTTATCAATTATTTAAGTACAATTCGTCAAATTCTCTGAATCGTTTTATGAATCCATTTGTTTCTCCTATCTTTGTTACTGAAGCCACTCTCAATGTATATCCACCTGGGGGAGGGGGGTGTCCTAGTACGGTTCTTAGTTGAGTCTATCATGAATAATCTGTTGTTTGTGGATCAATTTCAATAATCAGCTCCTGCAATAATTAACACCACTGATGTTCATAGTTTGCTTCACTGGCGCTGCATATTTCCCCTTCATTTTGCCCAGTTTCCATGTTTTGAGACATACATAAGGGGGATGGGCATACCATCTGCAGTGTTACTGAAGCGGGTAAAATAGCTAACAGGGTTGAGCACTCGCTGATGCAAGCTGTGTATGATCTGCAGGTCACAGGTTTGAATCCCTGCAAGACCAACTCCGCCTTTCATCCTTCCGAGGTTGATAAATGAGTTCCAGTTGGTTGATAATTGTATGCACATATGCTCTATGTACAGCGCTTTGGCGGAAGTGGTATATAACTAACAAATCATTATTCATGATTGAGCAGCATTATACTACATGCACATACAGCTTCATAGAAGCAATCCTACTGTCGCTATTGTACCCATTCCACTATTATCAAGGATACTCTCACCTCACCAAGCTGTCAGGCTTTGCTCGCTCCACAGACAGGTAGAAATCTATCCGATTAATTATGGGGCCCAATCAAACGTATGATGTCATGGAACGCATTGGGTGACGGAAAAGGAACATTATAAGCAGCGGGTGATTGGAGAATTGTTTGACAAGACATGGAGTGGTGAGAAATGTTTTTCAGTCTCACTCTGTTCAGTAGGCGCCGCATTGCTGTGGAGTTTTTGGAAGCGAGGGTGGAGGTGCTCTTGCAAGCAGTGTGTTTTGAAATGCATTCTGAATTGTATCAGAGATGGGGCGAGTCTGGCGTGAGGAGGGATTTGTGTCATTGGGCCTCATTACACAGACGGCGGTAACCATAGCGCTGTTAGCGCCATGGTTGTCGACGGTATTTTACCGAGTCCGCCATGGTGAATGGCGGAATTACCGCCCTATTCCAAGGTGTGTGGGGGCGGTAATTCCCCATTCACCATGGCACTTCCTCATTCCCTTTTTTGCCCCCATAGGGCTCAATGGGAATGGGGAAGGCGGTAATTACAGTACCGCAAATTGTGGTAACGTAATTACCTCCAAGGTCCCTTTGCGGATCCCATCCTTAACGGCTGGTAAAACCAGCCTTTAAGGTAGGGCCCCACAAAGGGACCTCGTAGTAAGGCGGTAAGGGTTTACCGGCACTGGTACCCTTACCGGTACCGGTAAACCCTTACTGCCATCCGTGTAATGAGGCCCATTGTCTGCGAGCAACGAGAGAAAAGGTAAACTTCCGCTCCTTCCTTTCTTGAACATATAAAGCTCCAGTCTGGTCCTTTGTTTTGCTTCCGATTTTGTATGGAGTTTACGAGATGACTAAACGGTTTGCTAGGTTCCTTGGAGAGTTTGCAGTCACGGCTGTGTAGGTGATTCTACAGGAATTAAAGATGAGTGCAGGATTATGGAATAGGTTGGACACAGTAGGTGTGATTCAATCAAATGATCCTTGGTCCTTGATGAATTTGGCGGCTGCATGTGGGAAAGTTACTGGTGGCGCCCCTGCAGTGTCTGAGAACACAGCTGGGAGGTCTTTTCCAAGGTCTTGATCTGAGATGACCAGGGCTTGTGTATTGCCTTCAAAGTCTGGTTCTGGTCGGTATGAGTTTAGTTTGCAGAACAAAAAAGCACACTTTCTAAAAGAGTAAAGCACTCTGGGTCTTAGTGACATGAGATTTGAAGGCAACATTGCAGTTGATGTAGAAGCTAAGAGACTTGGTGCTGGTGGTTAGCTGGCGTGTGTAACCTTTCAGGGTTATGTCTAATAGCCATGTCTTGATATGAACATCCTCAGTTGGGTTGCAGATGGGTAGAACTGATATGTTCATGTGTCTGAATTAATTTCAGGTCGTCACTGAATATTTAGGATCATATGACTGAGTTCCAAGAATGTAGGCGGTCCATTTCATTGAACAAGGAGACTGTCAGATACAAGTCAGTGGGCCTCATTACACGGATGGCGGTAAGGGATTACCGGCACCACTAAGGGCACCGGTGCCGGTAATCCCTTACCGCCCTACTACGAGGTCCCTCAGTGGGTCCCGTCCTTAACGTGTGGTCAGACCACACGTTAAGGACGGGACCTGCTGAGGGACTTCAGGGCAAATAACGGTACCGCTAACTGCGGTACCGTTATTTGCTCCTTCCCCATTCCCATTGAGCCCTATGTGGGCTCAAATGGGAATGGGGAAGGGCCATGGTGAATGGGGAATTACCACCCCCGCCAACCTTGGAATGGGGCGGTAATTCCGACATTCACCATGCCGGACTCTGGCGGCAACCATGGCGCTACTAGCGCCATGGTTACCGCCATCCGTTTAATGAGGCCCAGTGACTTTAGTATACTGCTGGTGACATGTGTGTACTGCTGTTTGCTGATTCCTTGATTTTCCAGGAAGACCCACATCTGTTATCTGTCAATAGCGCCAAGATACCCCTCTGGGGGTGAACGTGCGCTCTCCAAATACACCTGTTATATTATATAGTGTGGTATATGACTGCAGCCGCAGCTAGTGGTCCCAAAACAAACGCAAGGGCAGCTAATATGGATAATAAAGCTCGCCTATCACACACTATAGCACAATGCGAAAGGCTCTTATGTTATAATGTTCTGTTAAGTTCGTTTATACCACGCACCACTGCCATTTTCATGGGCTCCAGGTGCTCTGCGGGTGCTCACGTGGCTCTGTAAGGTAAAGTAGGGTAGGGTGGGGTTGGTTCGGGTGAAAATAGGGATAAGACAAGTGTTCTGCTCAGCAGTTAGTGTGTATAGAAGCAGGACTAACTGCGTCTGAGCATGTGTGCTTTCTTCATGTGCTTTGTTTAGTACATATAGATGCTTATTGTTACCGGATGGGTGGCTCCCAGTGTTTGTGCAGTTGGCAGTTGGAGTCCATTGGGGTTTGTGAGTTGATTTGAGAGAGGAGTGGGGTTTGGGTGTTTGGAGGGGGGCCCGCTAGAAAGCTGGGCATGTGCAGTAAGTGTGTGCTGAGTGAGGATGGTTTGAGAAAAGGAAAGGTTAGTTGGTTTTTGGGTGACCTCTGGATATTGATCTGCTAGTTTATTGCTTTTTTATGTGGGCTATTAGTTGTTGCTTGTGACATCTAGAAGCCAAAACTACTGCATTAGATTACAGATAGGGAGAAATGGCAATCGTGGAGGGACGTACAACCTGTAGGTGCTGTTTGGTAGCGTGCCCATCAATTGACTGCCCATTGCCATGCTAATCCATATGGGCATTCCCGCCCACTTCTTGCTCCTCCCTGCTCAAAACACCTCCTCATGGGAACCCTTGGAGCTCGCTTTAATCAAGCCTTACCATCAACCTTTGCACTTGAAGGGCCAGCAAGTGTTTTTTCAAAACAGTCTTCTAAGAGTTAATGACTAAATTAGAGTTGTACACCCGCTACTGATGTAATAACAATGTCTTACAAGGTCTGCCTTCAGCCAATCGATTTATAAGCACTCTGCGTGTCCTTCACTAAAGGCCTGTTAAAAACAAGCAATGGCAAAGCCAGCAGTTTTGGCTGGTTTATAAGTATTAGGCATTTGCCAGGTACTGCTATTAGATGCTCAGGTACTCGCACCATTTTGCACCTGATACAATGATTGGTCAGTTAATACCACTGTGGCTGTGCCTTGCTAGTGCCTTTCCCATGCCTACAGAAAAGCCCAAACTCTTGGTGTTGCCAATGCTTATTTGTGTGGGGACACTCACCTTCGCATTAACGAGGGGATTCATTAGTATGACAGAGTTGTGTTTGGTTTACTCAAAACGATGAAGAAGGAGGATTTGTATAATGTTGATTGTTGTGTTGGTGACTCAAAACTGTCTCTGGAGTGAGCAGTATCTAGAGCGGCTGAGTATGGGCTGGGAGTTTTTGGGTTGCGTATGTCCTCTTGATCCATTGAACCAAACTTGTGTTCGTATTTCTTGATACTTCGTTAGGAGAGATGGGGAGCATCCGGTTGTCAAGGCCTTCTCAATTCACTCATTTGGGCTTTCAATGCCTTTATGGATTTGGTTTGTTTATTGCTCGGGGTTGAAGAGATGTCTGCGCAAGGAACCATCTTTATTTAATTGTAGTTCATCGTTTTCATCCCGGCAAGTTGAATAACCCTGTTTTTATCAGTTTCTCAAAAGTAAGGTGGTCTTCCCTCATCCTGATTTCCTTTGGGATTTTGTTCCATAGTTTGACTATTAGAATAGAGAATGCAGTCCCTCAGTTTAGTTTTTTTCATAGTTTCTTTTTTCCATTTGGAGGTCGGTGCTAGATCTTAGGATTCTTCTGGGTTGGTATCGGGTGATTTTATCTTGGAGGAATTCGGCTCCTCCTCTATGTAGTGATCTATGGGCAGTGCAGGGTACTTCGAAATTGAATCTTTTCTTGATGGTAACCAATGTAGACGTCTCAGGGTGTAAGAGGATTCAATTCAGCACTACAGCCAAGTTAACGCCTAGTCTAGAATACTGAATGAAAACCCTTATTGATATATCTTTAGGTCCAGTTCATGCGTTCTGGATGACTACCCTTGTATAACACCCCTCTCTTGAAATCCCCCTGACCCCACTGAGCCAAGAAGTAATTCTGTTTTGTAAGTTAAAAGGTTTATTTGATAAATTAAAATATATATCACACTTTTTAATAAATTAATAATTGAATATCACACTTAATCTGATATGGTAAATATTAACAACGGAGAATCTGGCACTAGCACACTTCTTTAATCACTAATGAGTTGACATGAAATGGATAAGGTAGCACACTGGTAAATAGGAACAAAAGTATAATGTGGTAGAGGATGCTTTATGTAGGCTCAGGTGGATGCAATATTCAATGAATGCAGTACAGAAAATACGCAATATGATTTCAACCAAACAATGTAATCACTTTTCTCTGGCTACTCCCCTCCCCCCCTTGATGCAAGGCAAGGAAATGGAAGGAAAACACACAGTTCTCAGAAATGCAATCAACTGTAATTCAGTTCAATCCAGCAAGCTTAAACAGAAGTTTGAAAACACAGGCAAATGCTTTGATAGGTGCTAGCAATGAATGAGAAATATGCTGGAAACGCTCTTAATTCCCTTTTAGAGGTTCAGGATGAGTGGTATCTAGTTAATATTAGTCCAGGCTCACACTAGCAATGATGCAGGGATAGTTAGCAGGTTAAACGAATTTCTGGCAAATGAAATCAGGCAGCAGCAGTTTTTTTTACATGTGAAGAAATTGCAAATCGCGGCAAAATTCGCGGATGCGCCGAGCGCTATTACAAAGGAACCGCAAGATTATCTCTACCGTTTTGGGGTCCTAGGAAAGCCTGGGATCTCAGCTTCCAAATGAAAGTTATTGCAAGTCTCTAGCCCAAACGGTTGCGGAGATATGAGTAATTTAGTAAAGGTCGTTTTTGGTTTTGTAAATTTTAAACGCACACTTTTTCAAAATGACAAATTTTACTAGAAATGACAGGTGACAGATAGGAGGCAGTTCTACTTAGGTTAAATAGATTGAATTAGATGAATTTAAACTAAGAGATGTGTTCTGAGTTTTGCTAAGTACTCACAAGAGATTTTGAACAGGAAAGCGACTTGGTCACGATCTTCAGTCTGGTCAGGTCTTTCCGGATTCTGCTCACAGCGCCTGGTCTGGTCTCGGCTAGGCACAGCACTGCTTTCTCTCTGGTCTGGTCTCTGCTAGGCACAGCACTGCTTTCTCTCTGGTCTGGTCTCTGCTAGGCACAGCACTGCTTTCTCTCTGGTCTGGTCTCTGCTCTGGATAGATTGAAGTCTCTAGTTTGGCTTTCTGGAGTTTGATGGAGGTAAGTATGGATTTTTCCGGCAGGGCTTCCAGCGGCAGATGAAATTGAATGTCCCTATGTGTCCTGACTCTCTGCTTTTATCTGTTTCTTGAGAATGGGTGTGTGTGTTGCATCACTAGACTTGCCCCTCTCATTCGTCATTGGTCAGGCTTCCATTCCTCCGCTTGATTGGCAAACTGAACTGTGAGTCAGATTGATGTCATTTTATGATCTCTTGAAACAACCTCCCTTATCATCTGTGCACCCAAATATATATATGATCAAAATCCATACTTCAGAGTTACACAGTTGTTTGAAATTACATATACATGGTGTGGCTGAATTTAGCCATGTCTATGTCCAAATCTGCTCATTCTCGGAGCTTGCATTCAAAGAGTGTACATAATTGACTTTTTAACTGCTTTTTCAATTTCCGACATGGACCCAACTTTACATACATGTGTGCAGGGGGTAGGGACATTAACTGATGAAGTTTCAGATTTTTAACATGCACACATTTAGAGTAATATCCACTTTTCCGCTAAAACCCCCCTGAACATACCACCGGTTCCTACCACGTCTTAAACTGTGGGCAGAAAAATCACAAGAATTATGGTATCATTTATAAAATTTTCACATGTCCGCACTATGAATTATCCCCCTTTTTATAAAACCATATCCTTGCTGCAGGGGTGTGTCTTTTCAGGTCACATGGTACAGAAACCAGTCTTTCCAGTTTCTGCCAAGCCAGCTTGCTTCTCACAGGCAGTGCCCCTCCCAGCTTCTCCAGGAGGAAGCCACTTTTTACGACGTCTGTAATAACATTTGCCTGAGTGGAGAGGGCTTTGTTCACTCTCTGGCAGAGCACAGGAAATTCAATTATCAGATAGATGGCATATCCTTATTGTGGGCAGCAAAAGGAACATTGGCCTGGGAACATAGTTGTGACTCAAGTTTCACTCCTGATGGGATCCGTTGCTAGGCAAAATCAAGTTCCTTAAGCCAGACCTTCAGCTAACTTTTTGTTGCTTTTAAAATAACTTGTAATTTTACACATGCAGCTAGAATGCTGATTCTAAGTGCAAAACTATGACATTTCAACAGTTACAAAGGCATGTGACACCAAACATAGGTCACTCATTTAATTTAACATTTTCGATTTTGGTGGTTTTAAATCCAGTTGCAGTTAGGCTTAAGCTGCTGACTCCATAGCATTTTTGTTATAAGCATTGTTTTTGGGCTCTTCATTTCCCAGATTTTGTAGGCACACAAAACTCCATTCTGCCAAATGTCTGCTGGTGTTCAGTGAATATTTTGCACATGTTGCAAGGTTTGAAATAGGCATTTTGCTTGCCTTCAGAAAAACACACAGTGGGTTTTAAAACGCCGGCTTTTGGATAGTGGTGAGTACTGGTACTGCACCCATTTTTGGGATTTTCTTGGATTAATGCATTCTAAACAGGAATGGTTCTTACATGGTAGTAAATCCTTGCTTAACATTGTTTTGATGGGGCTCCTTACAGTAAGATGGTTATGTGGAACCCCACAAAAAGGGTTGAATCTTTAAAGTGGTCCAATGAGTCACGATTTCAGCAACTTTTTGACATCAGTAAAAGTGGATTTTGTTAACAAAGACCTTTCTTTACCCTGGTGGGTGGCAAGTTAGGTAACCATTTTGGTGTGCGCACAACTGCGCAGCTTTCCTGGATTTCGGCGCACATGTGGGTTTTCCGCCATCTTGAATTTCCTAAGCCCACAGCACCAAATGTTGTAGCAGGGTAGCTTAAACGTGGGTCAGGACACCCTACAAGCCCCCCCACGTGACTGCACTTTGAGTTTGGGTCGATGGGGAGTCGCGTGCCCAAGGGTTTTGACCCACGCACCGGTCTGTCCGCATAATCTTCTTCCTCTTCTGTAGATGGCACAGTTCAGCATCTTCTTCTCCATCCGGTCAGATCGATCAGTTCTCCTCGCCGGTCCTGATGGGAAGATTGGGCGGTACCCCGGGCCCGTTGTGTCTTTGCTCCCGGTCTCCGGATCGTCCTTCTTGGTCATCCTTCATGGTTTCATCTCTCCTAGGATGATAAAGGAAGAGCGGCAATATCTACTCATAGACGATTTTTTTTTCCACCACTGTTGAGATAGTGGGGCAGCATATGCATTTCATCGTAACGAAATATTACATTCTTATTTTGAAAAAAAAAAACAGCATCACTAGAGACAGTTTCATGTAAATCACAATATTTTAGAGACTAGATGTGGTAGGTTTTATGATTGGAACTGAATTAGTCTGATACAGTACCCGCTAGGATTCCAGAGGATTCCTCCAGTTGTTGCAGAGTGTGCCTGGGATGGCAACATTTCAACTGGTTTATGTGGACCCACTTGTCTTCCCCCTCTGCCGAACCACCTTTGGGGATGCGGATCTTGTAGGCCACAGGGGAGATCTTATCGACGATCTCAAAGGGTCCCTTCCATGTAGGCAAAAATTTGCGCTGCTTGGCCTGGTTCCTTTGGAAGTTGTATAGATAGACCCGGTCTCCCACCTGATATTCCTTCCTGGAAGTTTTCAGGTCATAATGGGTCTTCATGCTATCAGTCGATCTTTCTAGATTCCGCTGAGCATAAGCAAAAGCATGTTGGAGGTGTTTCCTTAAATTCTCTACATACTCATGAGTAGTGGAGGCATTTATCAGTGTCTGCTCTTGGGTCCTGTAGAGCAAATGCTGCGGAAGCACCATCTTGCGCCCAGTCATCAACTCAAATGGTGACATTTTGGTTGCAGATGAAGGGGTAGATCTGATGGCCATTAGGACCAGAGGTAATCGGATATCCCAACTTGGCCCAGAATCTGCCACAAACTTCTTTAATATGCTCACAATTGTCCGGTTATATCTCTCTACTGCCCCAGAAGAAGCTGGTCTATAAGCAATATGCAGCTTTCTCTTGACCCCCAGTATCTCCCACATCTTTGTCATTACTTCACTGGTGAAGTGGCTACCTCTGTCTGACTCAATCCTTTGAGGTAGACCAAAACGGGAAAAGATGTGGTTAATCATCAAGGCCGCTGCAGTTTCTGCCTTGCAATTTGGGGCTGGGAGACATTCCACCCACTTGGTAAACAAGCATGTCACGGTCAACATGTACTTATTCCCCCTAGCCGAGCGAATCACAGGGCCTACAAAGTCGATTTGTAAATCTGACCATGGCAGTGTCATTCCCCTCTTTTGTAAAGGCGCCCGGTGTGTGAGGGATGATGGCTGAAATTGTGCACACACAAGGCAACCCTTCAGGTACTGGTCGAGGTCCTGCCCCATGTGTGGCCAGTATGCAACCTCTCTTAAGATTTCCAATGTTGTGTGAAACCCCCTATGACCGGCAGTGGCCGCATCATGGGCGTGACTTAACATCAGGCTTCGGAATGAGGTAGGAACCACCCACTGATCGTGGCCAGCTTTGGATTTCCTTACCAACAAACCGTCTTGGATCCGGAACATTTTGGGACATTTCATCAACACTCTTAGGTCCTCTTTCCCAATGTAATCGGTATCCGTCAGGGGAAAGTTCTCAGGGTCCTCAAGGTGCTGGTAAAATTTACCAATTATTGGATCCCCCTTCTGAGCAGTAATCAAATCAGCATCAGGGGTCTCCTTACTCCATTGTGCAATTGAGAGGTCGTTGTGAGCATTTGTCTGGGACCTAGTGATGGCAGTGACCTGGATTTCCCCCAACAGGGACTCAATCTCAATTAGATCCCCTTGGATGGCCCCGGTTTTGGCCAGCTGATCAGCTAAGTCATTTCCAGTTTTGTCTGGTCCCTCTACTTTGGAATGACCCTTGATCTTCTTCCAATAGATGGTCATCCCATTCGAGGTGACCAGATCATCAATGTTTTGGATCAACTTCCCATGTTTCAAGGGTTTGTTGTTAGCACATACCATGCCTCTGGTCTTCCAATTAACCAGGTGCTCCACGAACCCGTTCCGTACATAATCCGAATCTGTGATTATGACCAGTTCGTGGAGTTGATGCTGGACAGCAGTGAGGATGGCCTGATGCACAGCCATCAATTCTGCCACCTGACTACTTCGGGGACCAATTTTGTATCCAGTGGAGGGTTCTGGGGACTCATTCACCCATGCATTCCCTACGCCGGCCACCAGTTCTTTCTCCCCGTTGTTGTCGACATGGTAAGAGCATCCATCCACATACACAGTGGGCATTCCCTCACACTTGTCTTCTTCAAAGACTTTGTGGGGGGAATTAAGGTATGCCTCCATGTTGTCCTTTATTTTTAGACTTTCGTCCTCGAGACAGTTTTCTCTGGCACAATCATGCAAGTCAGCCAGACCTTGCGCGAGGGGACTCTTCTTGTTTTGGCCATATCTGACCTCCACAGGAAAGCCTTGCATTGACAGAATCCAGGAAGTAATTCGGGAATTACTCACATTTCCGGCCCGGATTCTGTCACTTTGGAGATATTGCAGAGGCTGGTGTGGAGTCTCCACTATGATGTGTTCCCCCTGGATAAACGGGCGGTAATTCTTCAATGCCCACACCGTTGCCAGGAGTGCCTTCTCACAATCGTTGAATTTTTCCTCCACAGAGGATAAAGTTTTGCTCGCATAGGAGATTACTTTATTGACCTTGTCATGCTTTTGATATAATACTGCCGTCAAGCACGTATTAGAGAACCCCGTCTCCAGGAAGAACTCCTTGTTTCTGACAGGGTAAGCTAGGCAAGGCGCTTGTGAGAGGCTTCTTTTGAGTTGTTTTACTGCCTCGGCTTGTTCTGGACCCCATTCCCACTTGACCCCCCCCTTCAGGAGATGAATCAGGGGTCTGGTGATCTCTGCGTAGCCCTCAATGAACTTTCTGCTGTAATTAGTCAGTCCAAGGAGGCTCCTTAGTTCCCGCAGAGTTGTGGGGTCTTTCAGTTTCTGAAGTGCTTCCACTTTCTTTTCCTGGGGACAGAGACCCTGAGGAGTAATCTCATGCCCCAAGAAATTAACACGGGTTCTACACCACTGTGCTTTCTGAAAGGAAAGTTTTGCTCCGGCGGCCCTCAACTGTGTCAGAACATAACGGATCTCCGCTATATGTTCCTCCACAGATGAACTTTTGATGAGGACATCATCTACATAAGCCAGGTTACCCCTTGCACCCAGGTCGGGCATGGCCTTATGTAGGAAAATATTGAACTCATTACCGGAGTTAAGGTATCCGAAGGGAGTCCGGGTCCATGTGTACTGCTGGCCCCCAAAGGTAAAAGCCAGCTTGTATTGGTCCTCCTTACTGACAGGCACAGTCCAGTATCCATTGGTCAGGTCTATTGCAGTGAATACCTGTGACCCCTGGATCTGGGCCAGCCCTTGGTCAATGTAGGGCAGAGGCCATCGGGAAGTATGGACCCGTTTGTTGAGCTCCCTGAGGTCGGCGCAGAGTCTCCACTGGCCGTTTGGCTTCAATATTCCCAGCACCGGATTATTGAAGGTGCTGTGGACTGGACGGATTATTCCCCGGGACTCAAGGTTCTTAATTATTTCAGTAAGGGACTCCATTGATGCGAGAGGCAAGCGATATTGCTTCACAAACACAGGAGTCATGCCAGGGTCCGTGGGGATTGTGGTTGTGTGGATGTCAGTGCGACCACAGTCATACGAGTCTACCGCAAAGAGATCTTGGAAATCCAAGAAAACTTGTTTCAACTTTTGCTTTTGTTCCAGAGTCACACAGGCATCAGCTAGGTTGACTCTCTCTTCCACCATCTGCCTGAAGCCTGGAAAGACTTCTGGTTTGGCTATCTCCGCGGCCTCCTCCAGCTGGGTGGAGAAGTCCCTGGTCAGAGTGCTGATTTGGACCGGAGGCTTCAGGTGGGAAAGGCAGCCCTCATGGACCTGGAAAATCACCTCATCCCTCCTGAAGTCACAGGTCACATCTTCCTTACCATAGGGGCAGGAAGTGTACACCAGGAAGTTCCCCCCATGCCGGGTAAAAATCCTGTCTGGTGTTGCGTTGTCATCACTGTCACTGTCAAAACAGTCCTTGGGGATGGGTCCTAACAGTTCATTTACAAGATCAATGGAGAAATGTCGGTCATCAACCGCCATTCCAATAATGGTGCCTGCGGCTAGAGTAATACTCTTTAAGTCGCTGTTATCCACCTCTATTAGAATGGGGTCATGTTCTATGTTGACTAATGGAGTCGGGTTTACCCCCAACCCTTGCTGTTGGAGAGAAGCATTTAGATGTATGTAAGCATCAGGGTTTTTCAACTCTTGTCCCCTTTTAACTTTCACTTCCAGGGAGAATTGTCGGGTCCTTTCTGGGATGGTGACTTCCTCTTTAACCTGAATTTCAACTGCATAAGGTAGCAATTGAGCTGACCTAAATGCTTTTTCTGGATCATCAAAGCCCATGGGATTATCCGCTAATCGGGACCAAGCTTTGAAGTTTATTAGGTCCAAACTAATGGCAAAGCGATTGAGAATGTCACTGCCTAAGTAAAAGGCGGCAGTGACGTCTCGCACGACCCAACAATTATGGACTATGCTCTTGTTGCCAATGGAGATTTTGAGCATACACCTGCTTGGCAGGAGATGTTTGGAGTCAGGTGCTTCCAGGTCCATTTCCCATTTGTCTATCAGTTTGAAGGTGGGAATGGCTGGATCTTTTGGGAGTTGGCGGAACATGGCTTCGCTGATGAAGCTCTTACCGTTGTTCACACACACTCGAGCGAGAACAGAGTCCTTCCCATCATTTAACTGAACAGGGATGAACAACTGCTCTCCAATTTGCTGAATATCAGCCAGGCTTTGAGCTGATTTCACATCTTTCTGGACTATAGGAGTGGGGGTTTCTGATTGTGGATTAGTATAGAATTTCAGAGTGTTTCCTTCCAGCGTGGAATACCACTTTAGACTGGAAGGAAGGTTGATTTTCAGAAATAGAGAGGACCCCCCATCACCAGTCTGTTGTCCTACTGCTATTACCGTCACGTCTGGAATTTGGTTGTTCTGGAAGTGAAATTCTACTTGGTCAGATTTTTGTTCAACCATGTGGCATGTGCCGTTTAAACTAACATGGTTGACACTCTGTTTTAATTTTATGGGTCGGCTAGTCTGAGTCCAGAGGACCTTGTTTACGCAATCTATTAGGGGTGACAACCTTCTCAGGAGGTCATTCCCTAGTAAACAAGGGGTGCCCTCTGGGGTCACAACTATGACCGGGTGTTTCAACTTATGTCGCCCGATCTTAATGTCCAAGTCTGCCGTCCCCTCGACGGGAATTTCCTTCCCGTCAAAGTTCTGCAGTTGTCCAGGAAGAGAGGTGAGAGGAATTTGGTAATTCTCTCCCCTTCCTGCATTCAGTTCGTCAAAGGCCCTTCTGGACAGAAGGGTAGCTTGAGATCCAGTGTCCACCAGTGCTGAGATTGTACCCTGCCCCTGTACTTGTACCGGGGCATAATATCTTCCCTCCTTCTCCTCAAGGGGGCACAGATAATGTACATTTTTGGACAACTGGTGGGCTAATTTTCTGGTTTTGGACATCGCTAGCGAGGAGATTTGGGCAGAATTCTGTGGAGAGTCTTGGGAATCTGAAAGAAAAAATTTGCAACTGGAGATCAGAGCCATTGTGGGTTCCCCTGGCTCCGTTTCTGGGCCGCCCCCCCCTTTTTGGAGGCAGTCGCCAGGATGGGTTTGAACCAGGGGATTTTCTTGCTGTTGGTTCGGGGATGAGATGGTGGGCGGCGGTAGCTCAGTCTCCACATCTCCCCAGTCTGGATTTGCATCCCTAGGGACCCATTTTTCTTTGGGAGGAGTTCCCCCCTCTCTGAAGGAGAAGATCCTTTTCCCAGGATCCTCTGAGGATCCCTCTCCCTCAAATTGGAAGATCTGTACCTCCTCCTCAAACTGAGTCTGTTTGGGTCTTTTGTTTCTCCTACCCCCCCTCTGCTCCTTAGGAGGCAGACTTTCAGGGGCAAGAGATTTTGTTTCCGGTTCCTGGGTTTCCAGGGGCTGTTTACAAGTGAGGAAGGAAGCTTCCTCCAAGGCTTTACACCCCCCTTCCCTTTGTGCCTCCTCCCTGGGAACCGGTGATTTATCGGGGTGCTGCCCCCGTCATTGTTCTGGAGCACCAGGTCCAGAGTTGGGTGCGTTCTGCGCCGGCATGCTGATCTGAGGGTTCTGCTGTGCCCTCAGTATATGACCCATATCCCGCGCCATGTTTTGAACCTGGCGCTCTAACTGGGAAACCCGCTCAGGCTTATACGGGGCCCTGTTTTCTCCCCTGGGCTGATCCCGGGAAGGGTAGCTGTCCCTCCTCTGGTAGTACCCCTGGTTGGGAAGATTTTGGTACCCCTCCACCCTTGGCCTCCCCTCTCCCGGATTCAGTGGTCTGGGCTCAGGGAATTGAGGAAAGAAGGATGGATGATTTTGGGGTTGGAAGTCGGGTGGATATCTGGGGAAAAAGTTCTGCCCAGGGTTTGGTAAATTTCTGCCCTCCTGTGGGAAGTTTGGAGGGAAGTTCCCTGGGTTAGGTGCTTGGCTGGATCCCCCCCCTTGGGCTGGAGGAGTCCACACATAACCCAGGATGGGTCTGTTACCTTTGTAGCGAGGACTTACATAGTCAGGAGAGCGAGGGACCCCATTTGTGGGGCTGCCTCCCTGGCTCCCTGTCTGCGACTGGCCCGAGGACCTTCTGGGCCTAGCATTATTAGGTGCAGGTAGGTTTTTAGGCCCCCCCATCTCCAAATCCAAAACGGGGGTGACCTTTACCTCTGCCACCTTGGCAGCAGCAGGGGTGCTGTTGGCTTTGGGGTTTTTCTGGGCATTGCTTTTATTTTCTATGGGCTTCTGCACCTCATAGATGCGGGTAGCCTGTTCAATGACCCAGTCTAAAGATCTTTTCTCGTGAAAATCCCTCACGAGCTGGGTCATGATATATTTGGGCAAGGCATGGAAAAACGTGTTTATAAATTCACGGCTATCCGTGCGCACCCTTCTTGTGGTCTGTGCAAAAGCCCGCTTTAACTCCTGCACAAATTCTTGTGGGGCCTGATCCTCCCCACATTGTAAATTGTAGGCTGCCTTGCGAGCCTCTTGAGGATTTCTGTGAACAGAAAAATGTTTCAGGATGGCCGCCTTATAGGTGGACCATCTTAAATGATTTTGGTCCTCCAGCCCCGCAAAGAAACTGGAGTATTCCGGGGAGAAGGTCCACTTTACATATTGAATGCAGCTTTGGCTGTCCTTCAAATGGAAAGTCTCCATCATTTGTTCAAACAACTCTAAGTGCTCCCAAACAGAATACTTAGCGTTCTTATGGTAAGGCGTGATGACGCTCCTGATCGCCTTAATCTGCTTTAAGGGGTCCTTGAGCAAGGCCCTTTTTGCCTTATTGGCCTTTTTGGTTCGGGTAACCCTTGTCCATTCTTCCTCGGACTCAGAGGCACTGCTCCCAGAGGTTCCCGTCTGTTCTTCCAGGTTTTCCCGGATTCTGCGAGCCTGGGAATGGCTGGCAGAATGTGGGGACCTGGTCTCCTGTGTCCTGCGCAGTTCAGAGGAGTCTTCAGATTCCTCCTTGCTGCCAGGATTTGATGGGTACCCCCTCCACTGACCTAACTGGGCAGAGGTTTTCAGGATGCCCTTAATGGGCCTACTCTCCTGGGGTTCCCCACTGAACTGTATTGTACTTCGGTGCCCATACCCGGATGCCCACCCCTCCATTCCTGGATGGTACTGGCCTATGAGCCCCATGCTTCTGGCTGGATAGTAATCTGCCATCCCTGTGGCCCTGTGCTCATGTGCGCCAGGGGACATGGGGGTGGCAGAGTCCAGGGACTGAGAGGTATGAGGGCCTCTGGTACTAGGGCTCCTGAGGTTATGCTCCGGAGTTTCCATTTCCCAGCGAACCTCATCTCTATCCGCCCCTGCTCCCTGTTGCAATGCAAGAGCCTGCATGTGTGCCTTCAGTTCCTCAGTTAAGGCCTTACTCGACTCTATCAGTCTCTCCTGCATCGCTACCTGCTGTTGGAGCCTATCATTGTGTTGACAGAGGGCCTCATTTTCCCTCTGTGCTTCCTGGTTGGTCCTGGAGAACTGGGCCAGTCTTTGCTGCAGGAGGGTTACCTCCTGAGCTGTGTCCCTATTGGCCTGCTCCTTTCTTGCTAGAGCATCCTCCACCCTCCTGGTGTGCTCTAGCAAGTTCTGGTTTTCTTTTTGGAGGTCACCCAGTCCCTGGTGGGCCAGGTGATTTTCTTCCATTTTCCTTTTTAAATGGCAGACTTCCTGGCCTAAGGCGTCTCTTTCCTGACTAAGAGCCTGCATTTGTGCCGCCAGGTCGTCCCTTTGCCTTTGGAAGGCACCAGCTTTCTGGCGCTCCTGATCAAACTCTGCCTGGGTATCCAGGTCTTTCAGGATCAGTTTATTGCTCTCCTCTTTCTCTCTGTCTAGTTGGATTTGCAGGGTGGCTACCTGCTCTGTGCATGCCCTGTTGAAATTGATCTGTTGCTCCAGCTTTTTCTGGCTCTGCAGTAAGGAGTCCAAACTGTCTTGGTGCTCCTTCTGCAGGGCCAGAAATCTAGTATCCTGTTCTGACTTTTCCTTTTGCAGCACATCCATATCCTCCTTTATTTTAGTAATGTACAGTCTGCTGTCATTTTCTGACTCCTGGCTCCTCTGCAGCCTCTGCTCAGAAGAGTCCAGATCAGATTGGACCTTCTGTAATGCCATCTGTTGCCTATTTGCCAGATTTTGGCTTTCAGCACATCTATCCTGCATGTCTCCCATATATAGGTACAGGTATGCTGCTATCCTGGCGATCTTATTGTGTTCCTCTTTGGCTTTAGGAGCCATATATAGTTCACTCAGGGCCACATGTAAGGGACCCTGATCTCTATATATATCTGACCCTGTTTCAGTGACCTGTTGTGTGATGGCCTGCAACCACACATCCTGGCCCTGTTCGGTCCATTCACCTCTCACAAATAGCTTATGCAAGAGGTGCTCTCTGGCTATTTTCATGTCTACTAAGGTCGTCATTCTAGAGATTGGTCTCTGTCCTGACTTACAGAAGTTAGTATTTTATTTTTGCAGAACAGAACTTTTCTTGGAGTGTCCCTTTTGAGGAATGCTTCACAGCGTAATGCAGCGTGGTGATCCGACCGGGTGTATGTATCCCGTCAGTTAGCACACTGTATTAAGCTTCACAACTGGTAAATCTAACCCAACGTCTCGGCTCGAGCCCCCACTTTGTAAGAGGATTCAATTCAGCACTACAGCCAAGTTAACGCCTAGTCTAGAATACTGAATGAAAACCCTTATTGATATATCTTTAGGTCCAGTTCATGCGTTCTGGATGACTACCCTTGTATAACACCCCTCTCTTGGAATCCCCCTGACCCCACTGAGCCAAGAAGTAATTCTGTTTTGCAAGTTAAAAGGTTTATTTGATAAATTAAAATATATATCACACTTTTTAATAAATTAATAATTGAATATCACACTTAATCTGATATGGTAAATATTAACAACGGAGAATCTGGCACTAGCACACTTCTTTAATCACTAATGAGTTGACATGAAATGGATAAGGTAGCACACTGGTAAATAGGAACAAAAGTATAATGTGGTAGAGGATGCTTTATGTAGGCTCAGGTGGATGCAATATTCAATGAATGCAGTACAGAAAATACGCAATATGATTTCAACCAAACAATGTAATCACTTTTCTCTGGCTACTCCCCTCCCCCCCTTGATGCAAGGCAAGGAAATGGAAGGAAAACACACAGTTCTCAGAAATGCAATCAACTGTAATTCAGTTCAATCCAGCAAGCTTAAACAGAAGTTTGAAAACACAGGCAAATGCTTTGATAGGTGCTAGCAATGAATGAGAAATATGCTGGAAACGCTCTTAATTCCCTTTTAGAGGTTCAGGATGAGTGGTATCTAGTTAATATTAGTCCAGGCTCACACTAGCAATGATGCAGGGATAGTTAGCAGGTTAAACGAATTTCTGGCAAATGAAATCAGGCAGCAGCAGTTTTTTTTACATGTGAAGAAATTGCAAATCGCGGCAAAATCCGCGGATGCGCCGAGCGCTATTACAAAGGAACCGCAAGGACTATCTCTGCCGTTTTGGGGTCCTAGGAAAGCCTGGGATCTCAGCTTCCAAATGAAAGTTATTGCAAGTCTCTAGCCCAAACGGTTGCGGAGATATGAGTAATTTAGTAAAGGTCGTTTTTGGTTTTGTAAATTTTAAACGCACACTTTTTCAAAATGACAAATTTTACTAGAAATGTCAGGTGACAGATAGGAGGAAGTTCTACTTAGGTTAAATAGATTGAATTAGATGAATTTAAACTAAGAGATGTGTTCTGAGTTTTGCTAAGTACTCACAAGAGATTTTGAACAGGAAAGCGACTTGGTCACGATCTTCAGTCTGGTCAGGTCTTTCCGGATTCTGCTCACAGCGCCTGGTCTGGTCTCGGCTAGGCACAGCACTGCTTTCTCTCTGGTCTGGTCTCTGCTAGGCACAGCACTGCTTTCTCTCTGGTCTGGTCTCTGCTAGGCACAGCACTGCTTTCTCTCTGGTCTGGTCTCTGCTCTGGATAGATTGAAGTCTCTAGTTTGGCTTTCTGGAGTTTGATGGAGGTAAGTATGGATTTTTCCGGCAGGGCTTCCAGCGGCAGATGAAATTGAATGTCCCTATGTGTCCTGACTCTCTGCTTTTATCTGTTTCTTGAGAATGGGTGTGTGTGTTGCATCACTAGACTTGCCCCTCTCATTCGTCATTGGTCAGGCTTCCATTCCTCCGCTTGATTGGCAAACTGAACTGTGAGTCAGATTGATGTCATTTTATGATCTCTTGAAACAACCTCCCTTATCATCTGTGCACCCAAATATATATATGATCAAAATCCATACTTCAGAGTTACACAGTTGTTTGAAATTACATATACATGGTGTGGCTGAATTTAGCCATGTCTATGTCCAAATCTGCTCATTCTCGGAGCTTGCATTCAAAGAGTGTACATAATTGACTTTTTAACTGCTTTTTCAATTTCCGACATGGACCCAACTTTACATACATGTGTGCAGGGGGTAGGGACATTAACTGATGAAGTTTCAGATTTTTAACATGCACACATTTAGAGTAATATCCACTTTTCCGCTAAAACCCCCCTGAACATACCACCGGTTCCTACCACGTCTTAAACTGTGGGCAGAAAAATCACAAGAATTATGGTATCATTTATAAAATTTTCACATGTCCGCACTATGAATTATCCCCCTTTTTATAAAACCATATCCTTGCTGCAGGGGTGTGTCTTTTCAGGTCACATGGTACAGAAACCAGTCTTTCCAGTTTCTGCCAAGCCAGCTTGCTTCTCACAGGCAGTGCCCCTCCCAGCTTCTCCAGGAGGAAGCCACTTTTTACGACGTCTGTAATAAAAACCTTTGCCTGAGTGGAGAGGGCTTTGTTCACTCTCTGGCAGAGCACAGGAAATTCAATTATCAGATAGATGGCATATCCTTATTGTGGGCAGCAAAAGGAACATTGGCCTGGGAACATAGTTGTGACTCAAGTTTCACTCCTGATGGGATCCGTTGCTAGGCAAAATCAAGTTCCTTAAGCCAGACCTTCAGCTAACTTTTTGTTGCTTTTAAAATAACTTGTAATTTTACACATGCAGCTAGAATGCTGATTCTAAGTGCAAAACTATGACATTTCAACAGTTACAAAGGCATGTGACACCAAACATAGGTCACTCATTTAATTTAACATTTTCGATTTTGGTGGTTTTAAATCCAGTTGCAGTTAGGCTTAAGCTGCTGACTCCATAGCATTTTTGTTATAAGCATTGTTTTTGGGCTCTTCATTTCCCAGATTTTGTAGGCACACAAAACTCCATTCTGCCAAATGTCTGCTGGTGTTCAGTGAATATTTTGCACATGTTGCAAGGTTTGAAATAGGCATTTTGCTTGCCTTCAGAAAAACACACAGTGGGTTTTAAAACGCCGGCTTTTGGATAGTGGTGAGTACTGGTACTGCACCCATTTTTGGGATTTTCTTGGATTAATGCATTCTAAACAGGAATGGTTCTTACATGGTAGTAAATCCTTGCTTAACATTGTTTTGATGGGGCTCCTTACAGTAAGATGGTTATGTGGAACCCCACAAAAAGGGTTGAATCTTTAAAGTGGTCCAATGAGTCACGATTTCAGCAACTTTTTGACATCAGTAAAAGTGGATTTTGTTAACAAAGACCTTTCTTTACCCTGGTGGGTGGCAAGTTAGGTAACCATTTTGGTGTGCGCACAACTGCGCAGCTTTCCTGGATTTCGGCGCACATGTGGGTTTTCCGCCATCTTGAATTTCCTAAGCCCACAGCACCAAATGTTGTAGCAGGGTAGCTTAAACGTGGGTCAGGACACCCTACAAGGGCTAGGGGGATGTGGTCTATTCCATTTAGTCTCTGAGGTAGTCTTGCCACTGTGTTTTGGGTGTGTTGTACTTTTCTGGCGAGATGCTCGGGCCTTCCTAGGTCGAGACTATTTGCACAGTCTATTCTTGATATTAGAGCTTCAGAGGGGAGGAAAATGTCAGCCTCACTTTCCAGTAACACAGCTTGTCCATGACTCTTTGACCAGTGCCCAATGTATACACATCACAAAGGGAAGCTTGGAATGCAACCTTTACAGGTGATTAGTGCCTCTATTCCAAGCTAGCTGATTGGCTAGATAGCTGGAGGCTGTGAGATTGAGAATGGGGAATAATAAAAATGAGGGTTTCTACCATGGTTAGAGCCTGAATTCCACACGTCCAAACTTCTTCCTTCACTGCTTATTCCATCCCCATAGAGTTGGAAATGTCATCATGCATTTAAACAATAATCTCCTGTGCCTCTGCACCCTCACCACCATTTTGAGCTTGTTGCTCTTATAAGCAACATTTCTATTGTCTAACATGATAATCTGGTTTATTGAGAAGAAAAGCAGGTACTAAAATATGAGTGTTATTAAGTTTACAAGCTAATATATGGTTGTACTACAAAGATTTCTTGTTATTGCTATATTGTTGTAACTTGCACAGTGAGATCAAGGTGTCAGTTCATTCCTCCAAGAGCTTTCCTCCCAGCCTATAACGCTATTCACAAATGGTAAGCCTTAAATGAAGGGATTTGCACTTGACTGCTTTGAAACTAACAAGCCCCCTTCCTGAACTTCTGGTCCAGGTTTTATATCAGGCCTCATTTTCTCCACTCCATTGAGCTATCAGTCCAAAGTCAGACCATAACATTGTTTGCTAAGAGTCTTACCTTTCGTTCCCACTCCTGTGTACTTGCAATCATAGATTATACATTTTTATAATTGGTTATTGATAACTCGCTTAATACCTAGAGGATATTAAGCGTGAACCCGAGGATCTAACCTGTGTTGCTCTGCGTCATCTTGTTTCCAAAGTGAGCGTGTTGCCCCCGAGCTATCCTCCCGAGCTAGGAGCATAGAAGGACCTCGACCTGATGGTGATCTTCATGGCACTTTCAAAATGGACTCCCTCCATCTGTAGTTTCTGTCAGCCATTGTAAAGTCAGTTCCAAATCCAATGCATTTGACTGGCTCACATCCCAAAAGAGTGTAACATGTTTACAGTTCTTTCCTATGAAACTTTATCAAATGCTTTACTCGAAGCTTCAAGAGCTTACACCAGCACTATTTCCAGATCTATTTTCCTGCTCAGAGACACCAAAATACAATCACATGTGTCAGGCCTCTTTTTTTTGTCTTGTAAAAACATGTAACTTAACATGTAAAGTCTCAGTTCAAGTTATTTTACTGTTTTCTATGCAACTGTTTATATGACCTTCCGACAACTTACCTAAAGTTGCCAGCCTCTTCGCCGACCCCATTTCTTAATAACCATCTAAACTTAACCATGCTGAATACAATGCCACATGTAATCATTTGTTGGACCACTATTGTTGTACATGCCATTAACCATGATCTTTATCTGCACAGTCCGAATGCAGCTTCCTATGCGTGCCGCATAACAGCAATGGAATGAGTTGCGTAAAGCATTCCATGTTCCAAGTAACTGATAGGCATTGCCGACCCAGTTGACAAAAACTTTTATGAGAAATCTGGCACATAGAATATTTGAAATAGCCCAAATCAGCAGGGATGGCTTGGCCTCTGTGTGACTTTTTGGGTTCATGGAGGTAAACCTATGGAAGGATTGTTTAAGATTCACATGATGTGTTCATTTTGATAAGCCTTTGTGTAGAGCAGCTACTTTCAATACAATGTGATTGAAAGAGTGTATTTACAAATTAATCCACATAAGCTTCATAACATGCATGTGCTGTTTAAGTGATGTTTACATGAAACTGAACAGTAGTTCAATGGTACAATCCTGGCTGTGTTATGTGGATATATAATTGGATGCATGTGAAGAGAAGTGAATTCTGTTATGACCCAGCATTGTTTGAAGCACTTCTCTTCCATACTATTTTCATCTTGATATTATCACCCAAATACACCGTTATAACAGCCCTATTGCTTTTCATTCCATGGCTGTCCATCTTCAATTTGGAAAGGCCTTAAAGAACCTGCTTTTCTAGTTCTCATCTACCTAGGGTTTGTCTCAATCATTAGCGCCAGGTTGCCTTTTGGTATTAGTTGCGCTGTACCTTGGTATATTGCCCTGGTACAAAATGGATAACATAACATAACATAACATAGCCCAATGGTCAGCACTGTGGGATAAAGCTTTCCAGGAATCTAATGTCTCCCAGGTTAATAGTGGGTGTTTTTAGCATTGATGTCAATACCAAAAAGGCTGTACCACCAGTTTGCATATTTTGCTTGTGAAGGATTTCTAATATTTTGACTACCATACAACATAGTATGCACATAGGGTAGCAATGCTAAAATATAGAAATGTAAAAAGATTGGCTCTGGGGTTGCTACGTTGTTACATAGACTAAGTCTACAATTTGGACAATTACATTTGATTAACTTATTTTCTTACATGTTTCTTTTTTTGCTGTGGGGGTCCCCTCATTCTCACTCTCTAAGGTTTGCTCACACCACCCCAACCTCCACAACACACACACACACACATACGTGTACCTGTACACCTAGAGTAGGGATAGTGTAACAATTACTCGACCCCTCCTTCTTTTTGGAATTTGAAAACGAAATGTAATACTCCACACCCACCACTAGATGGTGGCCTGTGCAAAGCATGTGATTCTAAGCAGATACAAACTACAGAAAGATGATTACTGGTAAGTAATAATTGCTGTACATATATATATATATATATATATATACATATATATATATATATATGTATATATATATATATATATTTGTATATGTGGGTGCCTTGACGACATGGAGTCAACCAAATTATAGACTTTCAAAAAGCATCCAGTGAAACAACTGCATGCCAGGCCCCAACAGTGGTATGCTGTGCATGATGCACATGGAGTTGAAATGACTATGTTTTTCCTCTGGTTGACAGAACATGTTTCATGCCATTTCAGTGGGAGCAATATCCCTAGAGCTGGAATAAAACGTCTGCATCTTCCTACAGCCAGGAAGGACATATAGGTATCTTCCCAATCAATGAGAGGTTCATGCTTTTTTTGTTGGTAGCTTGAACTCTTACTTGTAAACAGGGCGCTATGTAGATAGAACTAGGGGTGCGGCCCGACAGGGACTGGCTCATGATTCAGTTCCATCCAGAGGTGGAGGCATATCAGATGTCTTAACATAAGGGGTGAGACTTTCTGCCAGAACTAGGACAGCAACAGTACTTCCCTACCTTGTGTATAAAGTACCACTGGTGGTGGTCAGTTTACAACAAACCCACCTAGATAATGATATGCAACTGCAGCAATCAACATCATCTGTGTTCTTCAACTCTTGCCCAGAATTGTGTAAACAATTGCACACACTATTCTGTTCCACTTTCCAGTTACCACAACATTCATAGCAACTACCTCATCTTTCAATAATGTATGTGCAGTGAAACACTGCCCATTGTACTCATTTGAAACAAAAGTAAATTGTAAAAGTGAAGGCAGAGTTATCAACAAACTTTCATACCATAGCTCTGAGACTCATATGTACTGGCCTGAATTACAGCCATTTCATTGCCAAAGTAAAGTATTGTCAATGCGCTTGAAATGTGACTTAACCAATACATCATATGATCGTTTAGGTGATTTAAGTTCAATTTACCACTGCAAAGAAGTCGACATAAATATATCCCAACATTTTTTTAAATGACAATTATTTGCACTAGTGCAAGTATTGAAATATTGCAAGATCTGAGCCTACCCAATGAATGCTTTAAGTTTCAAAACGCGTATATTTGAAGCTGCTCCGTATAGTGTATGCCAATCTAATGTCAAGTTGCAGGTCTTTCCGTATTGCAATTCCTCTTGACACAATTCTCTTAGTGCACTAGAAATTGTGTTCAATCCTTGGCTTTATTTGCATAAGCTCTTGCAGAAAATAACTTTCTTATTTCTGGAAATATTTTTGGTCGAAACAGTGGTTCATTCCATCAATGTACATAGTCCTCACAGGCGTGTGTCACCCTCCTACACTTGATCCAAAACCCTAGCCAGTAACCTTATTTGTGCAGAATGAAGATAGGCACATCTAATATAAACTACTACAAGTAAAATGAAATCTGACAATTGCCTGTGTGGGCAATGCCATGTATCTGCTTGGTAGAATCAAGCCTTATTTTCCTGCCCTTTTCCAGTGAATTGGATACCAACTACTTTAATATGGGGGAGGAAAGACGCTAGCATGAAACCAAGACTTTCCACAAAGGACTGGCACTTTGCCAACGGATTAAGAGAAGAAGGCAGGTGAAACCGGGGTCTACCTTTAGTTCATAAGGTGCTTCAACTCCATAACCTATAGCAGTAGGCACATGGAAGATACATAACATAACTTAACCTACCAGTAGTATACCTGTCTTACTGCCATCTCAGCATTGACCATTTTCTTGCATCCATTTATTAATGCTGTTGAAATTCTCATGGCTCCCATTGCCCATGGAGATTGGTTTGGATTGGGTTGTTCTTAGAAGCCAGTTCAGACCCAGGCTCTTAAAGGCTTGTATCAAAGGCCATAGGGAGGTGTGAACTCTAAAGGGAGTGAGGCTCTTAGTGGCCACCTCACATTTCAAAGATCGCCTCAGACCTAGGGTCGGTATATACTTTGCAGGTTCGAATCCCGGCAGAGGGAGATCCACCATGTCATCCTTCTGAGCTTAATAAATTGGGTACCATTAATTTAGTTATAATAATGCCTAATATTTCAAGCTTGTATGAAGGAGAAGTCTGCATTGAGTGTTGTATATCTCTCCAGAATGAATTCCCCATTTTCCATTGCTGACCCATTCTGATAGGAGGGCTTGGATGCGGGCTGGTAGATGTCCATTCATGTGTGTGCCACCCAATCAAGAATGATTTTGCGATTAACAACGTCAGAAGCAGCCAAAAGATCTGCCAGACTGAACACTGCGGCTGCCCACCATTGCAAATGAAAAGCCAATGGCTCGGTAGATCTATCAGAAGCGGCCTTTGAGTGACTGCCAATGAGCACAAGTGCGAATCAAATATGTGAAGATGCGGCAATATAATATGTGGAGATGTTTCAGCTTTGATTTTGATGCAGTAGACACTGACTATGCTTGTGCTTATGTCCAGTGCGACCCATAATTTTGTCAATGCACAATAGTCCATATTTCTAGTCAATTACATCACTCCCAGTTCTAACTGAAACCCCCAGTTGCTCAGTTGCAGTGTTCATGTGTCTGGCGATGCAGATGTGAAATGAGGGTTCTAATAGATTCATGCCTCAGGAGAGCAGGCCGCGGTCTGCAGAGGTGTGAGAGTACGTGCATTCCAGACACACCGTCATGCACTGGGCTCATTCAACCTCCACTCAATACGCTGTCAAACCATTCCCCCCTCTGCTCAGAAATGCAGGGATTAGAATGAGTGGAACTTGCCAGGAAACCTATTTAAGTGTAGGATGTGCAATAATGGAGAAGATTTTTCCGAACCCTGATATGACCTCAGATGGCCATGGTTCAGGCTTCCATCAAGCCCTGAATGAGTCACTCTCTCCGACGGCAATGCCCCACATACGTCGATCTATTCATCAGAGCACCTTGAGCATCCCTCGCCCAGAATCCATTTTGTCTCTTTATAACAGTGGTTATTACAGCTGTAAAAACTTGGCACGTTGCCAGAGGATCCACAGATGTCTTTTCCCCCATGGAGTAGTGGTTTGAATGGGGGAGGCAGGCCGGGGAAAAGGTATTTTATATGAACCTGACCGCGCAGAGTTCTGGGATCGGCACGGCTCACTGTGGGTTCGACTCTGGCATCCTTCCCGCTGGAGAAATGTATATTTTCCCTAATGATCTACATTGCTCTATGGAACGGTAGTGATTCTGGAAAATGTTTGATAGCAAAACCATGCGGCCCGCAGTTCTGCAGTTACCATCAAACACAGCCACATTGATTCAATGCACGGTATGCCTGGAATGCTCGCGAATCCCTTCCGCTCCCTTATTCCCCGCGTAAATGACATATTGGGGATTACTTTAATTCCTCCATCTTAAATCACAGTGGTTATTTAGCTAAGAGCGCCAGATGATTTCTCCAGCTCTGGGAAGCACGGTTCACAAAATATATAGTTTGCTGGCTCTTACACAAATGTTTTAGAAACATACCTTAGTTTCTAATTTTTTCAGTCAGGTGTTTCACAATCAAAATGAATTATGAGGCTTGGGCAAAAATATGCAAACATATCCAAAAAGGAAGCTGCCAAGAGACTTTGGCTCATGGAAAATTATCTTTCTAATTGACGTGGGCTCTTCCTCAGCTGTTTGAGCTAAAGCATGTGCCCCCTCCTTGGAACTGTAACTAGCTCCCGAACCTGGAGCTCCAGGATATGTTTGTTGTTAAAAACCTAATAAAAATAATAAAAAAAAAAAAAAAAAAAAACAAGCGTTCATTGGAGGCCTTTTTTTATGCAGTGCAGACGGCATGGATGGGACCCCCAACGTCAGCACATACACGCGGTTGGGTTCCCTGCATGCAATGTTCTTCCTTTGCAAAACAGAATGCACAACCAAGGAGTAAAAACAGCTGCAAACAGCTGTTTTGCTTCGCTGTTGTGGTGTTGTGAAGTGCGTGCAGTTTGCCGTGCTGCAGTGGTATGGCTGTGTTGGGAAGCTAATACAAACAGTGTGCGCACGGGAAGATTCAGAAGCATATGCAGGCTTCTCACTATGCCTAAAACAGAGAAAACCCTGGCTGTGTAGGAACTAACTGAAGAGGAATCCTTCAAAGACAGCCATCCTGTTGGTAGGGAAACACATACATCTGTGGGCTGCCGCTCTCGGGGCATCGAAACAAGTGGGCCCTCATCCCGGATCTGGGTGAGCGGTAAAACACTTGGGGGTGCATTTCTATGGGAAACTAACTCTGGCCCCTCACATGGCTAAGGCAGTTCGGAAAGGTTTCTACACTCTAAAATTATTTAAGACGATACTCCCCTTTCCGGCTTTTTTCCAGGTAGAGACCAAGCAGTGATTGCCATAATTTTGCCACACTTGAATTATCCTAACTGCATCTATTTCTGTGTTATAGACTTCAGTGAGTCCAGAATACTGCAGTGCAACCTCAACTATGGCTAAAAAACCAGTTCATTTCTCACCCCTGACCTCTACGCTGGCTGCCAATTGCAAAAGGACTTGGGTGCAAGTGCCGCCACATAGTGCTTCGAGCACACCACAATGTTAAGGTCCAAGATTAGAAGGCCCACCCCTTTAAAAGCTCCCTGATCCTCTAACAACGCTCTGCTCTTTGTGCCTCAGTACAGGCCTTCCAGTTATGGTAGCCATTCTTTCTGTGCACTGGCACTCAGATACTCTGGGACTCCCCCCACTAGAAGCACATTTTTGCAATCTGTGACTAAGATTCAACAGCTGAAACTTGCAGTGGTCTATCAAACCATTTTTCTTTAGACATTGTTATTCAAGTCCCAGGAGGAGGTAACTTTGGACTAAACTCACAAAGCAAGTTACACTGAGTAACTCTGACTGACACTTGAATTACTCAGTTTGTTAGGAGTAAGTCAGGTGTAAGTCAAGAGTTATTCGGTGTAACTTCTTTTTGGATAGCATAGCTGTCGTTATTCATAGGTTTGGGGTAAGTCAGAGTTATGATATGATATTTTATTTATAGCATGCCCATGCACAAGTGTTTCAAAGTGCAAACATTCTTTATGAATTTGGACGGGTTATCTCAGTGTGCTGATTATTCAATGTGTAATCTTTCATTAAATGAGGTAGGGCAAGTATATACTGCCTCCAATAATTGATGTTCCCTCAACTTTGTGTATACTTTTTGTTAATATGTACCACTACCTTAGGTCGTTGTGTTGTCATGGTGGATGTTCAGTCGTTGGGTTGTCAGGTGGTTGTTAGGTCGTTACATTGTTATGGTGGCTTTTAGGTCGTTGCGTTGTCATGGTGGCTGTTAGGTCATTGCGTTGTCATGGTGGCTGTTAGGTCATTGGTTTGTCATGGTGGCTGTTAGGTCATTGCGTTGTCATGGTGGCTGTTAGGTTGTTGCATTGTCATGGTGGCTGTTAGGTCGTTGCGTTGTCATGGTGGCTGTTAGGTCATTGCATTGTCATGGTGGCTGTTAGGTTGTTGCGTTGTCATGGTGGCTGTTCAGTCGTAATGCCCAATAACTGTATTGCACACACTCTTGGTTGTCTAAGGCTGTACAGTCACCCTGTCCCTATTGGGGAGTATGAGACCTGACCTGTCAGGATATCGAAAGCAATGACCCCATCCTCCACCCTCGTGGATGCTGGTAGCAAATTCCTAGCTGGGTGTTGTGCTCATGGCCAGCATTTAGATGCGCATGCAGGGCAGGGTTGCACAGCACTTGCGCTCACAGCCCAGTGCACCCGTTGGACGCAGCGCCACTTTTTGAAAAAGGATTTGCACTTTGGGCCCAGAGCTGCCTGCGTATGAAAATAATCACATATCCTTGTGTTGCCGTTATCCAGGACACATCCGCCCCCCTGTAACACCCCTGCAACCCCTCGATGCAAACCAAAAAAAAACACAATGACAATGGGGCGTTAGAAATGTGGTCTTGCCAAACGTCGGAGTTTTTTTTTTTAAAGCTTAAACATTATAACATTATGAGTGATCCTTGCCGAGTGAGCCTGACCAGCAATATTCGAGTTAAAGACCCGATTCTGAGAGGGCTTTGGGGATCTCCCCTGAACAATTTTTAAGAAAGAAAGTGGTATTTCAGAGCATATTGTCGGAGTTACCTTGGCCTGCCACATGTGGCATTCGATAGTTTGCTTCTCTTGCTGTTTGTAAATGAGTTCCAAACCTGATGCAAACATGCAGCGTTTACAAACATGTCACCCTCAGGGGAAAACATCGATTGAATAGAAAAAAGCGCAAGGCCTGGGTGAGCCTGAGCAAAGCGTTGCTCTTAAAATGTAACCCCTTAAAATGTGGCTTATACATGTCCTGAGGCACCCACAACAGTTCCAGTAGTTCCAGCCATGCCAATATACAGTGGTACATTCTGGTTTAGGGGTGGGGTGACATTATTCTCCCCCAACTCCCCCCGCAGCCACGCCCAAAAGCCGCCACATCCTTCACAGCCTATCCAATTCTCCACCTCTCAACCATCTCCCTCAGTAACCTCACGTCGCCACCACTTACGTCCTAAAAATCTTACATGGATTATGTCCTCTCCAATGACACCCAATTCCTTATCCTTAACCAGCTCTCAATTCTGCATCATGTCTAGTTCTGGCTCCCCCCTTTCCCAACCTCGGAAGGTCACATAACTCTCTCCGCCTCTCCCTTTACTCTCACCCTCCGCAAGGCACCCCTCTATAGCACCCTGCCACTTTCCAATCCTTCCACCGTCAGCTCCAGTAACCTCTCCCCTCTCTCTGCACCTCAAACTCTTTCCCCAGGCCACTTTCCATAAGTGCCTTTCACTCTCCACTCACGCTTGTAAACTCCTTCTTCCTCCTTCTCTCCTTTTACCCCTGCCCTTCGCAACCCTCCCTCAGCTCCTCCAGCCCAGCGTTGGCCTGCAGGTGCTGGCAATTAGCTGCATGCACTTCGGCACTGCCTTGGCACAGACATGCCAAGGCATTCGCTGATTGAAGCAGTAGCTGACAGGGCAAGAGTTGAGGAGTACTGGCAGAGCCTTTCAGTCCACAGTGACAAGATGAAGAACGAACATCGGCAGCTTATGTCTGTTCGCGAAGGAGAAGGCAGGGCAGGAAGTGGGCCAGGGCTAGCCAGAGTGGTGTCCTGGAAGTCTTTGAAAACAGCTCCTAATCCGAGGCGTCATCTGTGCCGCACTGATAAGCACCTGAAGCGATTTGTCTTGCATAGTCATCGAAAGGCTGAAACCCTTTCTAGCAGAGAATTGCAGGAACCACGATTAATTTACAAGCAGAGAAAAGATTGTATTTAAGGTACTGAGAAGTTACCCTTTACTCAAGTAGAACTGCCCCAGCCTTGCACCCAAGAACTGAGGGTGTCCATATGAGTATGTGTGGTTCATGTGCGTATGTACTGTCAGTTCTACGTGACGCTATTCCCTAAACGTATCAAAGAACTGTAGTTCAACACTTGATTTAGTAAAGAATCCCCAATTATTGGTAACAAAGTTCATGGTGTCTTTGATCAATTAATGTATTCTTTAGTTGGACAGCCAACACGTGTTTTGACTAGATCGTCTTTCTCAAGGCTAGGCTTCTGTGTTTTAGTGGACCGGTTTGATGAGGGATTACAATTTTCCTCTTGAATATGGTTCTATAAGAACTTGTGCATTGCCCCAAATATTGCATTTCGATTATTCGAGTACCAATACTCTGCAAGGTGTCCTGTTAGGATTTACCAACGCAAGCGTGGGCCACATGCTTTCGCATTCATGGTTTTCAGAGATTTTACTATTAGGTTGACTCTTGTGACAAAAGGAATAAGCACAAAGTCCAGTGTGCATTTTGTACTCAGAAGGGATGCATGCTTGAATCACTATCACCAAAATATTTGACAAATATAAAGATTTGTCTGCATTCTTACGTTCTGAAAATGCTCTTTGTGTTTATGCAAATCAGACAAGTGCCTACATTCCTGCTATTCACCCCCGTCCGTTTCTGAGAGATGGTTTAATTGCTGAATGAGGGTGACTAGCTCATTTACTGAATTTTGTATATAGTGGGTGAGTATTTAATATACATACAGCAGTCAATTTACAAACTGAACCTGCTGTGTTTACAACATGCATGCTGGATGCAAATAAATCCATCCGAGATCATGCCGTGTGACACAAAATACATGATTGTAGGGTTTTAGGAAGTGCTATTTGGTGCATGCATCCCCCCTTTAGGACACACCCGACACTTGGTCCAGACACACTTGTTAGAGACCACCAATACAAACACAACACGAATACAAAATCCATTACAGACCTGAAATGCCATGCTTTCCACAGAGACAAGGAGAAGTTCCTGAAATACCAGAGGTTCAAGGGGAAACCAATCCGATACACAGCCAGCATAAGGGCGGCCGTTTGCCAAGAACACTCTTTTCAGAGCTGCCTGCTTTCAGCAAGTTTTCTGATTCTGGATCTATCTAAATAGCAGAGGCAAATCTCCTTCAGGGGTCAAATAGAGACACGCTTTGCTTTTCAAGGCGGTGTGCCGATAGATGTGGTGGATACAGAAGAGGCAAAGGTTAAACAGTGCACAGAAAACTCCATGTGACCCCCTCAGAATGTTCTGCTCTCCTCCGCTGCACATTCGGATAACCAGGCAGCCTGTGCTCTAACTGAAGTCCCCTTTTCTTTCTAACTGAATTATGGTGCTAGAAAAGCAAAATACATGAACTCAAGAATCCATCAAAGAAAGGTCTTGTAACACTTTCTGAATCCCACTGTGACCGCCCCATGCTGAGAACAGTGAAAAGCACATTTATTTTCCAATTCAATTAAGGAGCATGGAGGTGGTCCTGCAGAGGTGGTCCTGGATAACCCTTAAGAAAAAGGAGAAGAAAAAAAAACAGCGTTACGAAAAGACCCTCTAAATCATGAACAGTAGTGAGCTTGGAGTTCAGTGCAGAACTGTTAGAAATGGGGAGAGGAGCGCCTCTTAACATAAATGAATGAAGATGTGTGGACCAGGAATTGCCCCCTGGGGCCACAGTATCAAAACATTGCACATGTGCAAAATACATGGAGATAATGAATTTAACACCGGTTGTGCTGTTTGTTTGCCAAATAGGAAACAGAGAAAATAGTTTTTGCACTACTCTGTTTTATCTAAAAATGTTTTCACGAGGGCTAAATTGAAGCAGAGTTATTTTTACTGTTTGCTGCATAACAAAAAAAGAAGTGTTAAGCACTTTTATTATGTGTTATAAAGCAAACATTGCATACAGAAGTCTGACTAACCTTTTAGTTTAGCCTAAGTATTTTTAGATATCATGGATTAGGTCCCCTGGTCTCGAATTACAAAAACGTTTTTCAATGTGAAACCCCCATTGAAAAACGCGTTATAAACCAGGCCCAACGCGTTTGCGCCGAACGTTCGATGATCTGGCCACACGTGAGTTCTGTACTCTTACCAGTCCTGGAACGCACGTGCACAGCATCAAGTATTCTGACTGAAATGTGTCTCACTGTTCATTTACTCTGATGATAAAAGATGCCTCGGCCCATTACAGGCAATTGAATTTTAAAATAGTATCTTAAAAAGACTGAAAAGTCACACACCTTTTGAACATGAGATGTGCAAGTAAAGACAGTGTTAATCGAATCATGGAGTATATCAAAACAAAGTAGCATCGAAGGAGAAATTCAAAGTCTTCATGGGCTATATTATGCTGTTTTAGTATTTCTTGTAAAGTGTTTTCATTCTGGAGTGGCTGGTTGCCATTAGCACTCAGGGAGGGGGTGCTGGCCAGTCAGGATGTTCGGAAAGGGGCTGTATTGTATGGGTGAAGTCAGTGCTTAAAGTGGGCCGGGGCCTGCCGGGACCGGGCCCCGGCAGTCTCCAAAAAGTGGGACTGAGCCGGGGCCCTGCCGGGGCCCCATCCTACCGCAACATTGGCGGGATGCATTATCCCGTCGCGGCTGCAGCCGCGACGGGCGCTGCGCCTGCAATGAAGTCAGGCAAGCTGACAGAAGTGGCAGCCAACCACAGCGATGCTATGACTGGCTTCCACTTCCGTCAGTCATAGTAATTGCATCTGGTGACCCCTCGCGTGAGAGGTCACCAGAGGCAGTTACTGTCCCTTTGGTTCCCCAGGTTGCCGAGGCGTCTTTAACCCTCGGCGAACCTGGGGATTCCTCAACATATTTCGAGGTTTATAAAAGATGGCTTTGAAAGTACACATTTCAAGCCATCTTTTATAAAGCTTTGCCAACGGACAATTTTGTCCGTAGTCAAAGCTTTATGAAAGATGGCTGGAATTGTGTACTTCAAAGCCATCTTTTATAAACCTGAAATGTTTAAAAAAAGATGGCCTGAAAACTAGGCAAACCATAGGGTATGCACACACACATGTTACATATTTCTATGTTTAGAAAAGATGGCTTGCATAGTACACAAACCATAGTAAGGTACGCACACAACTATATAACATTTATATATATTTGTGTGTATACCCTACGATTTGCGTACTTTTCAGGCCACGCCCCTCCCACAAGCCATGCCCCCAAATGAGGGCCCCCCCCCCTCGATTTTTTACCTCACTTAAAGCCCTGGGTGAAGTTTAAGTTCTGAGCAGCCTGGGTAGCCAGTGCCCCGTGCTCCTCGCCTCTTAGCACCCATGTAGTTGTCTACACAGGTGCTAAAGGAGTCTTTTATTTGTAATTTAAAAAAAAGAAACTTACCTTTGCTGAGGGGGCCCGGCACCACACAGTGCTGTGCCCGATGTCCATTGATGTTATCAACATTGAAAAGGGACTTCATGGGACAGCACTGCGCAACCGGCGCCGCGCAGCAAAGCTGAGTGTCTTTCTATTTTATTTTTCAAAAGACACCATTAGCAGCACCCGTGTAGGGAACTACACAGGCGCTAATGCGCTAATGGCAACATGCTCCTTGGCAGCGGGCCGTCCCTGTCATTAACAGCACCGCCGCCGTCGTTAAGGGAGTGGGACCCTTGCTTCGCGTGTGCCCTTAACTTGGGCGGCTGGCTGTTACCGACAGGGTCGGCCCATATCGATGGAATGAGATCAATATATTGGGATCATAGGAAGATATGAGCCTTTAATATTTTCCAAAAGTTTGGGCGGTCTACAATCTTCTTGATCCCTTCCAGGAGGCAGTCCCTGAGTAATTCAGGTGTAAATCAAAGTTACTCATTGTAATTTGTTTTGTGAATTTAGCTCAATGTTACTACCTCCTGTGGCCTGAATAACAATTGCTAAAGAAAATATGGCTTTATAGAAGACTGCAAGATGCTGCTGTTTAATCTTAGTCAGAGATTGCAAATATGTGCTACTATAAGGGCTGATAAATGAATGCTATTTTATTTTACATTTAGGAATTAATTAGAACATGACATATCTTCTTAAACTTCTTTCTCCGAGCCATGTTCTTGATTTCAGTTTAATGTTCTGGCTTTATCAGTATTGTTATTTGACAGCCACGGGGTTCTCTTTCTTCGCTGTTGTCATACTGCACTCTGGTGGCTGCAACACTGATTGCATGCTATGGCATTTTCTTAATTAAACAACTTGCTCATAACAGAGGAATTGGATTCAATCTTCTCGCATCCTTGACATCCCAAACGTCCACTAAAAGGAACACATCAAAGATGAGGACGTAGGAAGCTCAATGCTTTATTCATCAAGTTTTTCGGGGCTGGGCTTTAATTTTGTTGTGCTCAAATTCTAGTGACTTCTGCCTAACTTGCTACTTGTGATTCAATAATTCATACACAACACGGTGGCTAGCAATCCTCACATGCCCTGGCATCATAGACATGGACTCTGTTAACCATGTCCATCTGCCAGAAAGGCTGTACAGGTAACACGTTAACTTTTGGAGCTATGTTCAATATTCCGTAATTAGCTCACTTTTGCTAACTAGCATTCTGTTTTAACAGTATCCATTGTGCTAGATTGGACAGAACCGCAACGGTAAATTAAGTTGGACTCAAGAACCCTATTTCTCAGGGGAAGTACTTTTTGAGGATCTGAACCCTGACACGGGTTTCATGTATTATTCTGAAACCTAAATGTAAGTGTGCAGGTATCTTTATAACTTTTAATATGGCTTTGTGCTGCAAACCGGTGGGAGCGGGTCCAACGGCCCGTTCTCCATCCTTGAGCCTCTGGAGAAGGTGAGCGGTCTACCTCCCCCTAGCACTGCCATTTCTTTCTTTCTTTCTTTTCTTCCCTCTCCCATTCTCCCTAGGCTCCCCGTGCCGCCTCTTCCCCTTACCCTCTCCCATGACCTTACTCCCAACCCCACTAGAGCCTGATTGGCTGCTTCCAGTCAGGAAGCATTGGTCTACCGAGTGCTGCATGGCGGGGCCCTCTCTATTCATGCTGCAGACCCCTGGGCGCGGGTCCAATGGCCCAGTCTCCATCCTCAGGCCTCGTTAGAGGGTAAGCAGTCTGCCTCCCATAGTACAGCCATTTCTTTCTTTTCTTTTCTCCCCTCTCCCATGCTTCTAACCTCCCTGTGCCTCCTCTTCCCCTCGCCCCTTCCACAGCTCCTTACTCTCGCCGTGCTAGAGCCTGATTGGCTGCTTCCAGTCAGGAAGCATATGTTTATGGATTGCTGCTCGGCAGAACCTCTCTCTTCATGCTGCAGACCCGTGGGCGCTGGTCCAATGGCCCAGTCTCCATCCTCAGGCTTCGTTAGGGGTTAACAGTTTGCCTTCCGCAGCATGGCCATTTCTTTCTTTTCTTTTCTTTCCTCTCCCATGCTTCTAATCTCCCTGTGCCTCCTCTTCCCCTCGCCCCTTCCACATCTCCTTACTCTCGCCCTGCTAGAGCCTGATTGGCTGCTTTCATTCAGGAAGCATTGGTCTACCGAATAATTCTGGCAGAGCCCTCTCTCTTCATGCTGCAGACCCTTGGGAGCAGGTCCAATGGCCCAGTCTCCATCATCAGGTCTCTCCAGATGCTATGCGGTCTCCCTCCCCCAGCACAGCCATTTCTTTCTTTTTTGTCTTCCCTCTCCCATGCTTCTAACCTCCCCATGCCTCCTCTTTCCCTCACCCCTTCCCCATCTCCTTACTCCCACCCCACTAGAGCCTGGTTATCTGCTTCCAGTCAGGAATCATACGTCTACCAAACGTTGCTTGGTATACCCTCTCTCTTCATGCTACAAACCCATGGGAGAGGATTCAACAGCCCAGTCTTCATCCTCATGCCTCTCCAGAGGGTGAACCATCTGCCCCCCCAATGGCATGGCCGTTTCTTTCCTTCATTTATTTTCTTCCCTCTCCCATGCTTCCTATCCTCCCCATGCCTCCTCTTCCCCTTGCCCCATCAAATTACTCCCACACCGGTAGCACCTGTTGGCTGCTTTCAGTCAGGAAGAGCATAGGTCTACCAAGTGCTGCTCAGCAGACTCTTTCTTCATGCTGCAGACCCGTGGGAGCAGGTCCAATGGTCCATTCTCCATCCATGGGCCTCTCCAGAGGGTGAGAGGTGTGCCTCCCCCTAGTGCAGCCATTTCTTTCTTTCTTTTCTTTTCCTCCCTCTCCCATGCTTTGCAGCCTCCCAATGCCTTCTCTTCCCCTTGCCCCCTCCACATCTCCTTACTCCTGCTGTGCTGGAGCCTGATTGGCTGTGTCCAGTCTGGATGCAGGCCACTTAACTGGGTGATCCAGGGCAGCCTTGCCCAGACAGCCAGCCAAGGGCCAGGGTCAAAGAGCAGCACCCTAGGGCAGCTCCCATCACCTGTTTGTCCTTGTTCGCACTGGACAACCGACAGTACATCCTTCAGCTACAACCAGGTAAGGTGGTACTGGTGGGGAGCACGACCCTTACTGTGCTCTGGCAAAACCCTGCCACTCCTACATTCCTACCACAGCTCATTACTAATGTATTACCCTTAGAAGAAATGTGACGGTTAGCCAATGTACTGCACTAGACAAATTGTGAAGATTTGCCAATATACTGCACTTAGAAGAACTGTGAGGGTTAGCCAATGTATTATACTAAGAAGAACTGTGAAGATAGCCTCTCGGGTTGTGCCTAGATGCTTCCAAGAGTAGCCATTCTTTTCACATTTAAAATAAGCTGAAGGTAGTGAATATATTGTGTAGCAAATGCCTTGACTCTAGGTGCATTTAGGCACAGTGAATGTTTTGAATATAGGTGTAATTTACACACAGCAAATGCCTTGATTGTAGGAGTATTTTAGGCACAGGAAGATTTTGTATCTAGGTGTATTTTACACACAGAAAATGCATTGAACTTAGGTGTGTTTTCGGTACAGTGAATGTGTTGAATCTGGGTGCATTTGAAACACAGCAAAAGCATTAAATCTAGGTGCATTTTAAGCACTGTGAATTTATTTTAACCTATGTGTAATTTACACATTGCAAATCCCTTGAATCTAGGTGTGTTTTTGGTATACCAAATGTTTTGAATGTATGTGTATTTTACTCATAGCAAGTGCCTTGAATCTAGGCACATTTTAGGTACAGCAAAACGGGTGGCCAATTTACTGAACTTAAATGTTTTTTCAGGGTAGCCATTATACTGAGAACAGATGTTTTCAGGGTGGCCAATATACTGAATCTAGAAGAGTTTTGAGGGTAGCCAATCCATTGAACTTACTTGAATCTGATGCAACTTCCACAAGCCATTAACAACTCTCAGAAATTCTGTGTACTCACCCCAAAACACAGAACGAAATACACCATACCTCTACTGCAGCAAAACATAACACCACCACAAACTACAACAAACTGCATGCACCACACAACACCGAACAAGAAACCCAGCTAGCCACAGGTAAATCTCCACTCACACACCAAGCACCACATCTCGACTACCAACAAAAACAAACAAGCACACAGCGATCGGTTTTTCCACACAGAAGCAAACAAAAGCACCTCAAAGCTCTCTTTCCCCTATCAACCCCACTAACAAGCCAGCCCTCGTTTCTTTTCAGATCCGCCAGGGTGCCAAGAGAGCACGAAAGTGACAGCATTGCGCTGTATAACCCCCAATAACTTAAAATAACATACCGTATTGGCTGGCTTCTCTGGGTTCCCAAATTATTTAGATGAAAGCTAATGAACAAGCTGACAAAGTGCACTTAAACCCGTCAAGTGGGGTAGCCCAGTTGGAACTCTGGTCTCTTGGCTCCACGCAAGACAATTTAGGTACTCATTAATACAAGTAAAGCATTCTTATTATGACTCCAAAATATACTGTGAGAAGTGATCATTAGAAATAAACATTACAAAATGTTAATGCAAGCCAGTTTGTAATTTTAGTACAATTAAAACAGTTCCTTTTTTAATTGCTTCTTTCGTCAATAATATATAATACTTTGTCTCTCAAAATGCCTGTCTTAGAAAGTATTGTGCCCAGATTAAAACCAATGATGTGTTTCTATATTTAACAAACAGTAGAAAAGACATGCAATTTTAGACCTTTCAGCCTGGTCCTACAGGCCCGTACATACTGTGTCAGAAACCCCAACACACCCAGCAGAGGCTCTCCGAATCACCAAAGTCAGCACACAGTCATTTTTGCAGTACAAAATGACTTTGCACTGCAAAAATACACTTTGTACAGTTGCATGAATCAGGGTTTGTGTCGGTAGTGCAAAGTCACTTTTCAGCAGTGCAAAGACCCTTAGAACCAGGCAAAACATTCTATGAATCGGGCCCATAGTGTGTAGTTCATTGTATCAGTTTCTAGACTCTTCAGTTTGTGCCCTGTCATCACACCTAAATTTGCATTGCATGGCATAGCCTAACAAGGCTCAACAAAGCCCGAAAAGCTTGCAAAGGCATGAAAGGTGTATCAAGGCATGTAAAGACATAACCAGTCATATAGCGCCACAAGATTCCCTCCTCCCCACACACCTCACACTTGGCTGTGTAATAGCTATTTACATAGCCAAGTGTGAGGTGTGTGGGGAGGAGGGAATGTTGTGGCGCTATATGACTGGTAAGGATGTGAAATTAACTATCGTACTCGGCCTGATGACATTTCAGATAGTGCAAGAGCTAAAACATAGATAAGAAAGGAAGGGGGAGAATAGGAAGGAAAAGGAAACAGACAGATGGCTACCGTACTAGGCCTGACAACATTTCTGGTAGAATCGGAGAAAAACAAAAGGTGAAGGAGAGGTGTTCAGAAAGGGAGGGGAGGAACAAAACAAGCAACTATCGTACTAGGCCTGAAGACATTTCAGATAGTGCTGGAGGGGAGAGTATGAGGGTTATTAATAAGAGGTTGATGATGCTCAGATCAGAAAAGATGGAAAGTGGAGAGTGATCCCTCACAGTGTGTCCCAAATCATGGCGTGTCTTCCTTGCTCTGTAGGGGCCATTGCAGATGCAGGAAGGTCAAGAAAGGCAGGCTGTCAGTCAAAACAACGGGCTCGTGATCAGGAACGTCATTTCACCAAATTGCCAGGGGCAGCAGAAGTGACATCACATGACCCTTGACCTTTGATGACATCACAGGAAGTAACCCCACCCCAACGTGACATCATGGGAATCGATGTAACACAACCTTTCAACCTTTCAAAGCAGGAAGTGGCATCATATAGTAGTGTTTCTAAGTACACTACAACAAATATGGTTACGATATCACTGTCAAGTGATATACATTTAGACAAGAATGGATCACTATATGTATCATTAATATCATTGCATATAGGCCCATATTACCAAACTACTGTGAATGCAAGCAGACGTCCAAGGCCAAACGATAATGATGTGTTATTACATAGTACTTACGCTTAAGCACTTCATATAGAACAAATATACATACAATATTACCCAACCTGTGTTGGTACTAGTTTATCAACCTCAGCAAGATGAAAGGCTGAGTTGACCGTGGCAGGAGTCGCACCTGCAACCTGCAGATCACACACACATTGCATCAGCGAGCACCCAACCCACAGAGCTATCTTAATGGCTATAGCTATCAGAAAACCACCCACTCGAGAAACATAGAGCCACATGCTGCTGGCCACAGCCCAGGAGGCTCGATTTAATTAAAAAGAAAACTTTTTTTTATTTTTTTAATTTTTTTAAGGGTAGCAAGGGAGACCACAGGGGTAGCAAGGGAGGCCTCAGGAGTCACAGGTGGGACCCCTGGTGACACCTAAATGACGTCCCTGCTCGTGATTCAGAGAATGCCTGCTACTGGGGGTACAGCGGCTGTATTTTCTGTGTGCATACATTTCTCTGACTATTGCCAGGCACTAGGAAGTGGGCCTTGTCCAAAAAATGAACCCACGCTTTAATATTACAAATCATTTCCGTTTTTCACCTGGTAAATAAATGTTTATGGGGATCTGGCAGCAACATGTATGAATGCCGCCAGGACTGCCTTCGCCTTCCAACCTTCTAGGGTCAGTAAGTGAATCGAAATAGATTGCAGCATTTAGCATTGATTTTATTCTTGCTATTATCAGTAGCGGAGGCAGCTTATTTCCTGCTGGGGGGGCTGAGGAGGGGATAATAGGGCTCCAGCGGGACATGGGGGGCACACTTGGCACCAGGGGGGGGGAGCCAAAGGAAGGAGGCTGCCCCCAATACCCGCTCCCTGGCTCTGCCACTGAATTAATTCTACTAATAATAATAATACACTTGTAGTGTTAGTCGTATTACTGTTATATGGTGCTCACAAGCTTTTCTTGATTCTTGACCTTAATGTCTGCCTTGATGACACACCTCATGCCACATACTGACAAACAAAAGAGCAGCACTTATTGCAGTTTTTTATGTAGAGGGACATTTTGACGTGCAGTTCTCTTTAGATTTCCGTATAAACGCAGCGCGTTAGTTTTCCTGGACCCATGACCCAAATCAATCAGCCGCCAGCTCGAGGAATGCAATTATTTCCTTCCAAGAGAGGTTTAATGGGAGGCCATTAGCCGCACTCCCAAACCCACGGAAGAACTCATTACGAGTGTTTTACTGCCCCGCTTTTCTCTCCGGTCGACCAAATATGTGTCCATGTTAGCGTATCACCGATGACTGGCTGCCCCCCAAAAGTTGCTTGTTGCCAGTACAGGTGCAGTGAAGTGGCCCATGGGACTGCGGGAAGTCAAGCGCGCTCTGGGGGCCGTTTGCAAAGTGAATCATTCGTCTGACTGTACCAGTAAATGCCACCTGGGAGCGCCCGTGGGGGTCTGTCCAAATGGCAAAGGTACCCGGAAGGCGTCGACTTCGAAGCACGCTGGCAGCTGTTGCATGATAAAAGAAGTCTGGCTGCACACAGTATGAGCGTGAAAATATACAATCTGTTTCTAATGGCGCAGACTGAATTGCTGAGTCTCTGTTGGGGCTTGGTGAGCTGCTGTTAAAACTCGTCCTGCTCCAAGAGTTCGACAAAAATGACTTTCAGTGCAATGGACTGGTGTAGACACTGCTACTGAAGAGACCAACAACCAGGGCTGGCCGGGCAGCGCCCCTGGCAGCAAAATAAAAATGTGCTTGGCGTGACCCCGGTCAGGTGGTTGGGGGGAGGGAGTAAGGGCAACGTTTTTCAATAGGCGCGGATGCAAAAGCATCAGCGCACTATTGTTGTTAATAAATGCACCCGAGTCCGGGGCACATTTAATTTCAATAGACCGCCTGCCGCACCTCCTCCCACCATGCCGGCGCGGGGTAGACGTTGAAAGACTCCCTGAGCTGGCGTGGCTGGTGGCTAGAGCGCCCAGGGCGGTCGCCCGGGCGACTCTGCCCTTAGGCCGGCTCACCAACAACAGACCAGTTTTTAACAGTGTTTCAACACATAGCCATGGAGTAGCAGCCGAGGTCAGAAATGCATAGACCTGACACTTTTCCCCGCATGTCATTTACATGCCTGCGTCCTCTCTTGCTTTCTCCTTACATCCAGCTTTTATTTCCATATGTTTAATTTGTGTTTTATAGTGTGACAAATGCACACTGGCTGCTTAACTGTTACCAGTATAGCTGGTTGCTGTAATGTGATTGCCCTTAGTTTGCCTGATACTGCAGGTTGCGAAGAGATGCCAAACGGGGAACCCTAGTTAAGAGTTGATTATATGGAGGCTGTCACCCGTAGATTCCACCGTTCAAGGGTAGAGTGGAACTACTACTACCCCAAGAAGCGAAATATGCTCATTATCCAGCACACAACAATAGTACAATGACTTTGGGACTCAAAGTAACGGATGCACAAGCAGTTGAGGGTATAATTCTCAAATTCAATAGAAAGTGAATGGAATGATTATTGGTGTTTGAGTGATAACACTAAGGAGTCATTCTCCTGATGAAGGCTGGTAGTGACGAGCTGAAACAATTGAAACTGACGAGTCTCGAGGGAGTGCTGTCAAACAGGAGTCCCTTGTAAGGATGCTTATTTTGAACTATATTGCGGTTTTCTTCGAGATATGAGACAGGACTCTTGGTGATTGGTTCCCTCTTCCTGATAGGGGATAGAGAGAAAGCTTCTATGATATGATATGATATCTTATTTATATCGCGCTCGTACACAAGTATTTCAGAGCGCAACCAAGCAAAGGGAGGGGAACAAGGGAGAACAAAAAATAAAAACAACGATCTTACTACGCCCAATGACATTAAGAACACGCAAGTGCATGGAGCAGGGAAAAGGGGGAAAGTGCGTGGGCGTGGGAGAAGTGGAAAGTGCAGAACAGAGGAGAGAAAAGAATGAGCTAAATAAATGAATAAATACAGGCAATGAAAAAGTGGTAGTGCAGCTAGCAAGTGGCAAGGGCAAGATTAGTCAGATGGGGTATATCTGATAAGTGCAGAGGAAGTGTGGGGGACTGTATGGGTACAGATAGAGAACCCAGTGCAATGGGAGGCCCAGAGGCAGTGCAGGAGGGAGGCAGAGTGAGCAGGTAACTAGGCCCGAAGGACAGAGGGTGTCCAGGTGCACAGTGCCAAGAGAGAAAAACAGGTAGCAGGGGAGAAGAGTGGCAAAGGCGGAAGCGAAGAGGAATGTCTTGAGGTGCTTCCGGAACCGGCGATGGTTCTCCTCAAGTTTCAAGGTGGCTGGTAGGCTGTTCCAAAGGGAGGCCCCAGCCAAAGACAGAGATCTGCCCACAGCTCGTTTCTTTGAAAAACTGACCCTGAGGGATTTAGAGGTAGAGGAGCGAAGGTCTCGAGAGGGGAGGTATTTGCAGAGGGATAGTTGAAGGTATTTTGGACCCAGGCCCCAGTGGACAATGCAGAGGGTTTTAAATTCAATCCTTGCATCCACTGGGAGCTGGAGAGATACGATACCAGGGCTTGAGGCCAAGGACAACTCTCACAGTCCTGTTCTGGATTAGTTGTAGAGGGCGGAGAGTGGAGGCAGGTAGATTTAGAAAGAGGCTGTTACAGTAGATCAACCTGGAGAGAACCAAAGCTTGCAAGACAGTGAGCTTCTGGGGGAAGGAGAGGAAAGGCAGAGTACCTCTGAAGAGTAAGAAGTTTGACTTTTTAGAGACGTCAGAGATGTGTGCGGAGAAGGAAAGTATAGAGTCAAAGATGACCCTGAGGTTCTTGGCCTCGCAGGTGGGGGTAGGAGGAGGGCCAAGGGAGGCCGGCCAGAGAGTAAGGGGAAAGGATGGTGAAGGTGTACCGATGAGGAGGATCTCAGTCTTGTTGGCATTTAGACAAACATCGTTGGCAGTACACCAATTTTGAATGACAATTAGGCAATCATAAATGAGGGAGGGAGAGGAGGCGGCCGAGGGCAGCCTGAAAATTAGTTGTGCCATCAGCATAGCACTGGAGGTTTGAGCAGAAAATGGAAATGCAGTAGGCGAGAGCTGCTAGGTATTGGTTGAAAAGCCAGGGCAAAACGTTAGACCCCTGGGGAACACCACAGGTAGAGAGGGAGATCGATGAAAGGAAGGACCCAAGTTGTACCTGGGAGGGTCGATCAGAAAGGAAAGAGGTCAGCCAGGACAGAGCCTGATCAGTGATACCCAGGTTGTCACGGAGACGGTTGAGCAGGGTGGTCGGGGTGACCGGGTCGAAGGCAGAGGTATGGTTCTATATGGTATAGCCTCTTTCCTGCGTTCCCGTGTCCTGAATTTGTTTTACTGAGATTCAGCCTGTGAGTTAGGGATGAGTGTTTTGTATGTAACAACACATCCAAACAGTTGTATGTTCTGGGACTATGTATTGTGACAATGAAATGTATGATTTTTAGAATACCCACCTGAGGAGTGTACTGGTTGATCTTTAAAATAAGAATGTCATGGCTTTGTGAATACAAGGACATTTGAGTAGATGTCCTACTGTCTCTATAACAAGTTCAAGAGAAAGAAAAGATTAGTTGTTGAATTGAAAACATGACACTTTAATTCAGTACACGACTTAAGAAACTATTACAGCATAAAGTACCCCCTATTACATGGAACAGGAGCACTTTATTAAAGCTGTGTGACTCGCTTTTCATATTTCTGTCTTATTAAACACCTTTATTATACAGCCATTTATTCACGAGAAAGTGTCACTGGTGCTATGTATTTCGTTCACTCATTTAGTTAAAACCGCAGGAGCAAACTCCCATAGCTATTTTAAGCAACACATAGAACTTTAAATACATTGCCTTACACGGTTTAGACTATTTTTGCAGAATATTGCAAGCTGCATTGATTGCATATATTTACAAAACAAAAAAAATATAACAATTGAAAGATCTTTTAATAGAGTAAGCAAGAGACCAAATAATAAAGGGGCTGAAGTGTGGCTTTATAATATAAGTAATACACCACTCCCTACCATATGTAAAAAAAAAGGATATATTGCAAGCCACCTTGGAGTTCTGTGACCGTATACGGGAACTCAGCTTTTGGCCTCATTGCTCCATGTGGCCACAACACTCCTTTGTGACTTTTAATATCCTTATAACGTATGGTAGGAGTACTTTATCCACTAGTTGCACCTTGCGGGTACGGTACTTGTGAGCAGATGGCCTAAAGGAACCCTGTTGTAGGCTGGTAGCTCGGGCAGGAGACACTGCATAGCAATCTGTTCTGGCTGAAAGTGGGGAATCGCAGGGAGGTGAGGAAGGTATAGGGAGCATGCAGCAATGGGTAGCAAGTAGAGAATGGGGGAATACTTCCCAAGGAGGGTTCAGAGCAGGGATTCCAGATAAGACAACATCTTAATGGGACACCTAGGAACAACTCATCATGCTAAAAGGTCAAAGTGTGATATCATACAGACAGTCATGTGAATTATATTGAGCAGTGGGAAACAAAACCACTGTAGGGCACTAATTGCCTTGGTGACCAGGTGAAGATATCACAGTGGGTCACCAGGGAGAACAACCCAAAAGAGGCAAAATTACGGAGGCACTCAGGAACACTAGAGTGGGGAAAACATACAGTGTGACACACAGGAACACATTTAGACTGGGACATATGCAGCAGTTTCTGGCATAGGGACTCGAAGAGAATTGCAGTCTATACGGTAGAACGTAGAATGGTGAGCAGGGTAATTAGCGGCACATACAATGAAGCCATAAATATCAATGCATAAGGTGGTTTAGCAAAGCATGATGAGAGCATGACAAGGCATGGAAGGTAGATGAGGGCCGGGGTGCTGGTGTAGTACTTGCATAGAGCTGGGGTAAGGGTGGTGGAGACGTTATGCTCCATGCCCCGTCTCCATGAAGGACATCAGACCAAAATGGCCCAAATGTAATTAAGCAAGTGCTTACTTCTACTTGTTTGTTATGGTATATGATATGATGTGGCATTTATAACGTGCCTCTACACACTTGTTTCAAGGCGCGACGAGGCAAGGGAGGGGGAACAGGGGGAAGACAGAGACAACGATCTTACTAGGCCCGGTGACATTGAGATCGCGCAAGTGCAGGGGAGGGGGGAAGGGGACAGTGTAGGGGGGAGAGGGAGGGGGCAGTGCAGTGCGTAGGATAAACAGTAAGTAAATAAGAATATAATAAATAAAAGTGCAGCCAGCTGGTGGCAAAAGTGTTACATCCCAGGGGGCAAAATTAGACCTTATTATTATTATTTTTTTTTTATTTGTACAAATCCCGGATATTTGTTTTTCAAACAAAATGTGTTGCAGGATCAGAAGACACGTGGCCTTGGGAGGATTCTCTTGGCACCCGTCTCGAGCCCTTTGCTTTTTTTGGGGGAATGGACTAATTGGGGGGGTGGGTAGGACCATGCTGCTGCTTGCTCGGTGTTCCCGGGGGCGGGGGGGAGCAGCGCTGGGACTCATGCATTAGCTTAGAATGTGTTACTTCATTTCTTCTCAAATCCTTTTCCAAACAATTCCGGATTGGATGTCCTTAGGGCTCAGCCGGGGGAGCCTGCCAAGGCCTGTGCGCGCTCTGCAGATGGCAGTGCTCGCGGAGCTAGGGCTGAGCTGAGGCAACACTCTGAGAGGATTTTATGCCTTATGTCATGTGGATTTGGGAACAGGCCTTTTCGGAAGTAAAACAGAAACCCGATCTTGCCCCAGGTGTTCCCTTTTCCTCTCCCACAGAGTTTTATTGCTGTCTTTGGAAACACATCTAATTTCATTTGGAAACATACATATGTTACTTAAAGGATATCCACTCCAATTAAAGAATGGTTGAAAGATATGTGCATTTACGAGACACACACACTCACACGCACGCACGCACACACACACTCCCCTTTGCTTGTAAAACTTGCGCTGTTATGCTCTTACGTCAGTGTCTAGCAGGTGTGTCTCTAGATCTCCTGCTTCTTATTGCATGCATTGCACATGCTATGCACTGTAAAGAAACAATAGACGATCCTTAGTTTCGGATGTGCGTGTGCATGCTGTGTGCAAGGTGCGTGCAATTGCAGAAGGTGTGATTGAGCACTGTGGGCCTGTTTTATTTTATTTATTTTTCAAGTCGTGTGTGTGCCACAGCGGACTTCTGCACTGCCACAAGTAAATGGCAAGCGTCTGGGCCATTCAAGCGTACTGCAAGGTAACTGGTAATCAAGGCACTTTGGTAATCAAAGGGTGAACAATTTCAAAGCAGTGGAGAAGAGAATGCAAGGGGTTCGTTCACTAGGCCCCTTTCCTGATATAGACTTCTTGTTTTGGTTTTTCCAGTCCTCATCACAACTCATTGAAAGTGGTAAGAGCTAATGGTTGAGAGGGTGAGCAGGGGGGTGAGTAGGCATTTTATTGTATTCTGTAGTATACTATATAATTGGTTATTTATAACACGCTTAATACCCAAATGTTTTTAAGCTCGGACTGAGGGATCGGACCTCTGTTGCTCTGCATTGTCTTGCTTCCAAGGTGAGCGTCGTGCTGCCCCTCCAAGACAAAGCACTTTGAACATGCATTTCCTTTTTAGGTTTGGCTATTAAGTGGTTTCATATGTGATGCCTATACGCTAGAACGATTGCCATGAAAAGTAAAGATAAGATATGAGGGGGAACACGCTGACTGTGAGTGTTATTTGGCTTTTACCCTCCCATTGAGTGCCCATGGCCAAAAGCCAAAACAGCCTTTGCCAGTGATTGTTAAAAATGCTTCCATTTTCAATAAGTACCTGAATGTCAAATAATGATCTGTTGACACAAAAAGCAATGGACAGGAGGTTTCCCTCTTGGTAACCAGAGGGAGTAAAAAGACACCCATCACGCAGAATATGTTTAAAAGCCTCGTATCTAAAATCCATTCTTTGTATGGAATTGCTTAGCTATGATGATGTTGGAAATTACGAACGTACAGGGGCTAATAGACAAATGAGGCTGTTCACCGCGCAACGCTGTCCCCGCGTCGCTCTGTGAGGTGCTGCTCTGTTTTTGACACCATTATGCACAGAACCCCAACAGTATCAGGCTCCACCGGAGCTTGAAAGGAACCACAGGATGTGTTCATGAGGCATCAGCAAGCATCTGTTGATTCACATTGTGCCATAGTGCCACCCGGGATCCAGTCCTAGAAAAAGGGTGGGTGACTCATTAACATATCAATTGAATGTGGTGCCACCAGAAATTAGCACATCAAGGTGCCCTCTGAAAAAAGTGGGGGGACTTCTGAAGAAAGTGGGGGGACTCCGCCCACCCGCATGTATCCTCAACTTGAGCCTTGAGCGCCACCAGCACTTTGCCACTGAACCTGATAACATATAAGCTCAGAGTGGGTAGCATGCCCAGTTAACATTAGAGGCACCACGAGAGGGCTGTCATCTGATCCATGAGAGCTCCTTCCTTACCCACCTGTGTATGACAGCAATGGAAGTTGTCTGCTATGGGCCACATCTACTGTGCGAATGGTTACTATCTGCGTTTATCGTAAATACCCTTTATGTGGTGTATTGCTTGCTGGGAGGCCCTAATGCCACTTCTAGGTGGTATGCAGTGTGTTCAACCAACTAAGAAATACACAAAACTAATCAATGTGGTGCAAGTCAAATTGCATAGGACTAGATTCAATTATCTGGACTGTGCATGTTGCCTTTGCCATGAAGCCAGTAAGGCATGCATTGCCACAGAAAGAAGAACACCACCGAAGATCAGAATGCTAACATAGGAACACTCTAAGGGCCTCATTCACAGAAGCGCTTTATGATGGCAAAACCCCATTGGAAAACGCTCTGAATCTGGGCCTTAATGTTGACAGTAGAAAATATGCCACAGAAAACAAGCACCAATGTAGTCCAGAAGGCAACATACAAACACTCATCATGTTGGCTCTGCCATAATGCCAGTATCGCGCACTGCTACAGAATTAGTGGCCGTCTCACTCTGCCCAACCGTCCCTCCGACCCCCGAGCCTCCCCAGCACACATCTAGTGGAGCTGCCTATCCCCAGCCCCCTTTTCACTCCCGACGCCCATGGATTGTGAACCTTGTCACTTTCCCTGCCCTCAAACAGCTTACATGCATACAAGGGCACATGCACATGTACACATAACCCCCTCTATTGCATGCATGAAAACATATATATATATACACACACACACACATAAATGCATACATACAAAGAATTCCACTGAAATGCTCTCACCTTCCGCTTGCCGCCACATTGTGGGCTGGATGGACCGCCCGTCTGTCACTTTAGGAGGCTTGATGTTGCTGCCGAAGTCCCTGTGCATGGCTGCTGCTTAACTAGGAGGCAGGCAGGAGCAGTGACTTTGTTAGCATGTTAGCACCACCAGGCCAGGTGCGTGCTCACCTAATTAAAGGGAGGGCTCCTTGTCATCTCAAGGGCCCGCCATCACTGCACGGGTAGAGGGTCAGAAAGTCATTTCGTTTTCATGTCTGTCCTGTGGCTGGCATACATGTGCCACTGTCTGCTGTGCTGAAGATACCTTATCACCAAGTGGCAACGTAAGAATATTTCACAAAAGCCATACAACTGTTGCAGGCTAATAGTGACTATCACTTTGAAACACGAGTCACAACTATTTGAACTGCCACACGGAAGTGAAAAAAAAACCTTTTGGAAGTAGATCCTCCTATTTTTACCTTTGCATGTCCACTGTGAGAGAAAAAGAAGGCAGTATGACAAGGGGAGGACGGATAGCTCAGGGGCAACTGCGTTTGTGTTGGAAGCACAACAATCCCGTGCTTTTAAGGGCGTTATAAAAGAATGATTATAAAAATAACTAGTTAGTTACACATGTCTTCAATAATACCTTCATTTTAAAGAATAGACATTTCCTTCTTCGTTTATGCCCCCCATATTCTATATTTTGGTTGGTAAGTATTGCTTCCATGTGTCTGAGACAGGAAGGAACCCCCTTCTCTTCTCTGCATGGCCTGAGGTACTTGGCTGGTGTAATGGGGTGTGGAGTGGCAGACCACCGTGTAAGCCTGGCTTGAATTCTGTCCAAAACATATCCCGGAACAGAGGTTTGGAAGTGAGCTTCTAGCGTCTATTTGAGGCGTGATGCCGATTCTTAGAACTGTCGCTGGGGTGTACCTGGTGGGACTCAGCCATGTGAACGCATGAACGCCAGACCTGAAGCAGTCAATCTGTTCATTATGCCCGCACCGGACCTCCACTGAGATGTACACTGCGGGTCCTCGTCCGAAGCGGAAGCCATGTTGACCCAGCCTAAGCGCTTTCAGATTTTGGCACGCTCATTGTATGATGTATTTGTGTTAGGAGCTTCCAAGAGCGGCGACTTTGGTTGCTCGTCTTGGGCTCGGGTGGAGCGTAAGCTTTGCGTTTCCGCCATGCGCTTCTGCAGATGTTTGCAAATCCCGCTCAACCTTGACATTCTGGTGCACTCCTCTGTATTTCTCTGGGGCTCTATATCGGCAAAGAAAAAGCACAGGAACACAAATAGTATTTCCTTTGCTGATTCTACCACAATGTGAACAACAACTCACCAGTTGAGTTTTATATCTGGGATCTGAACTATCAGTATAGTTATTTTGCCAGTAGATCAAACAATTGTAACCTGCATACAGGCAAAAATAGCAGACACTGATTTTGACATTGTTTGTACTAAAAAATTAAAGTACTTTTGCTGAAACATATCACAATCCTGAACACTTTGTGCTCATTTCTTACCAACTGAAATGTGCAAACGTTCACATAAAAAATGTCCTTGACGTTTTGCAACGTCAACTGTAATGTTATGCTGTATTTGTGGCTGTCTATGTTAGCTGTACATCGCTCCACATTAGGCAGGCTTCTTAATCTCATATTGCTTGTGGGTGGGCATATGTACGCGCCAACAGCACAGATTTGTTTTGAAAGGTGTGAAGGCCCTTGGCAAGATCCTGCCGATATGCAATGTTAATCACAAAAAATAACGACAAACTTTTTCAGTGACACCTAATCAACGAAAAAAAAACAACAATTATTTTAATAAAAGTATATATGGGGGGGTGGGGTAAGGGATTAAAAAGGGTGGGGGTGGTTGCGGGGGGTTAAAAAAGCTGTAGAAACAGAAGGCTTGAGGGGGGACACCCAAATTTAAAGAGAAAAACAAAATCGACTTTTTTCGTTATTTAGGTGTCATTATAAACACATGTAACAGATGTGCCACCTGCAAGCTGCACCACTTCATGCTTTTGTGTACTATTTGTCTGGATTGCTCATGATCAATTCCCAACCAATGCATAGTCCATGATGCCCACCCGTGCTAAAGATGCCCTTGTGGGGGCCAGTGAGTGGCGCTTGATATGGCGCCTCGTGCCCCTGCTGAGAATCATATTTTTCGCATTACATTTTCTGACCAAGCGCAAACAATACCAAACGCACCCACGGCTTACTATCCCCCTGGGCTGCATCTGATGCTCTCAGGGGGCACGCTTTAGCAAGCACTGGAATGTTTACGTCAGAAACATACACGAGCCAACACTAGTGCCCCCCTATACTTCCCACCTGCCCAGGACAAGTCTATCACATCCTAAGCAAGACACCTAAATATACACCTGGGGCTGTGGTGCAGAAACCTTGTACTGGTACAAGTAGAGCCAGGCATACTGTAAGCACTCGGGCAAACATGTCCCTAATGTGCACACAATCTTATTTCAGAGCATTTGTGCTCCAGGGGATCTTTTTCTCTCATGCTAATGCCATTTAAAATGAGCACTAGGGCAAACATTGCCTTGATGGGAAAACAAATGCATTACTGTACTCAGACAAAGATACATTGAAAGACTTTGGGCCTCATCCCAAGTTTGCCGGTGTCCTGGTGCTGAAACCGCCAGGATGCCGGCAAACGGACCTAGCGTTACCGGCACCTGATATATTTTGGGTGCCGGAAACAGCAGTCCTTCCCCATTCCATGGAGTCCCATGGCACTCCATAGAAAGGATTTTGGGTATTAACGGCACCAATAATAGCAGTGCTGGTAATACCAGCTGTTTTTGCCAGTGGGGGCCGGATTTACCTCCATCTTTTGGCTGGAGGTAAATCAGTAAACCCTCGCCGGCAAACGTGTACTCTGCCGGTCCGGAAAAGTGCTGGTATATGGAAATACCGGCTTTTTATCTCCAGCCCAGCAGGGTTGGAATGGGCCCCTTTGTTTTTACACAAGGGCAGGAATTGCCCTAGTGCTAATATCGTGCATAGTTGCAATTGCAGTGCATGTCTTGGGAGGACAGCTCAGGGGCAACGTGCTCGCTTTGGAAGCAAGATGACATGACACACCACAGGTTCGTTCCCGGGTCCGCGCTTAGAAACCTCTGGGTATTAAGCGCATTATAAATTGCCTATCATATCATATCATATTGCAGCACTGCAAAGTTTCTGTAGTATGGCTGCGCCTCAGAATTATGCCCCACCTCTCTACATCTGAAATATGTATCGGATGATAAGAGAATGGCATGGGATACAATGCAATTGTATTCGGCTGTTTCACCCAACGAGGACACAATTACACGTTATCCAAAGGATCGGCTTCTACCATAAAAACACAGTTTGTGACAGTACCTAGCCTACCTCTTAACTCACACAGTTTTGGCAGGTGACACCCGCCAATGAGTCAGTTCTCTCACCCGCCAAAAACCATATCCATCTGTAGACTTCACGGGACTCTCTCCTGCCAAAAACACTATCCCCCACCCTTTCTACTTACAAGGTTCACCGGTGTAGTGCATAGTAAGTCAGAAAGGGCAGCCCATGCCAGAATGTTTTGCTTTCAAATAAATAAAATGTCTTCCTCAGTGCCCCTCACCACAGATGCGTATTCCTTTGTCTACGCCCTGGTGATGTGCCCACTGTGCTTTGCACGTGCACTGGGCCTTTGCTTCCCTGTTCCACCAGCAATGTGTGGCGGGGTTGGGGTCCGAACCCTCACGTTCTCTTTCTAAGCCAGTCTTAGAATTTCAAACACCCGGCCTGGGTGTCCTCGTCCCAGTCAGAAATGAGATGATACGATATGGCATTTATAGCGCGCCTATACACAAGTGTTTCAAGTCGACGTGCCTGTTTTCAGCATTGAGACGGACAGACACCAGGCACTACGTACAATCCAGGGCACCTGCGAAAGAATGCCTGCACTGGTGCATCATCCCAGTTTTGGCCTTTAACTCTTATAAGAAACAGGCTTCACAAGTCATAAATTAGTGTTATCCTGTTTGTCTGCAATCTCTTAGGATTGAGGGGCCCACTACGTTGTCAAGTACAATCCCCCTTCTTCAAAGGCGCAGCATTCCCAGGTATGCACATTTGACTGGGAGATGCCCCGCCCCTTTCTTCTGATCCGGGCCTTTTTTTCAGACTTTTTTTCAGCAGATTAATGCGCACCATCTGGGGAGCGGTCTCGGGAAGCTGAAGGGCGTCAGCTAGTAAACACAGCTTCGTCTTTGCCGATGAGTGCTTGTGAGGGGAGCCCACACTGGGAAATACAGGGCGGGGCAGGCCTGAGGAAAGCCACGAAACATCTGTGGCGTGCTCACTGCGCTGCACCGTGCGGGCACTGTCAGCGTGTGCTGCTCGGGCGCTCTCCGCTCTTCAGTGGGGAAAAGGGCGGCTGTCTGTGAAATGGCCCCGGGAGACAAATATGGCGCTCGCTCGTGAAAAGCTGGAGGACAGGTTGACCGGACAGCATCACACAGCTGCTCTCAGACGAACTTCCAAATCAGGAAAGAACGTTCTAGAAACAAAAATACGTACGAGCTGTTTACTAAGGAGAGGAGTGCGTATTATATGGGCTGTTTGTAGCAATATTTTTAATTACAGGCCTGCACACCAAGTGGGTACAACCCGGCCTTCTTTTTCTGGAACCCGATTTAGTTGAGTGGGTTTCACTCCCTAATGTCAGGTGCAGAGAGTCCCATCAGATCCTATGGTGTCAGTGGGGACTTGTAAGGGGGGATTGTCCCATCATTATTTTGAGATTTGCCTGCAAATATTTTATGCCCCATCTCTGTTCTGGGCTGTGCTGTAAAGTTCTGCTCGATAAGCAAAGGCTGCTAACGATCAAATAGGTAAGGGGAATGGGTGCAGGGCGGAACGTGCATTTTCAGATGCCCTTTTCTCTGCAAAGTCCTGGATCATCCTGAAAAGTGCTAACATTTAGCACATTGGCATAATGATTGCATCCCAATACATCAAAGCCCAGACTAACCCTTAGCCCAAAACTAAAGCTTCGCTAAATTCCTTACGCATTTTCGCTGCCCCCTAGACCTGTCTCAATATGGTGTCTGCTTCTTTCATAGGTAAACATAATCATTACAATTTAGCATTTATAAAGCGCTGCATGCTGCTTATTATTACCCACGGTGTGTGGTGCTCATTTATCAACCTCGGAAGGATTAAAGGCTGAGTCAGCAGGCTCTGCACAGAAGTCAAAGCGAGCGCTCTACTCACTGTGCTATCAGACCAGCCATGTTCAATCCTTTTGTGTATTCCCTATTATGCTCACTTTATGCTTAACAACAAGCTACACGTCTTTTTCAAATGTAATGTAAGTGATCTTGTATAGAGCCTGCCTGCCACTATTGGTGGCTTTGCTGCACTTATATCTGTAAGCAGAAGGGGGGGGGGGCGTTTGTTAGTGGGACAGTGGGAACGGCAGATGCAAACAAAACCTGTGGTATTTATGGGTGCAAGTCAAAAGTACCAGGTTCCTGGGTGCTCATCTGATTTTTATGGGTTCCACGGATGGAACTTGGGAGTATGTTATGCAGAGGCAAGAACCGTCCGCCGTGCCAGTCTCCTCTGTCATTCGACCGATGAAGCGTGTATCAGGCTCAGCATTTGCCTCTTACTTTATCCATCCTCCGCCCCTTCATTTGACTCTCCCTCCAAATGCAACTCTTGGTATGACTCCGACTTGGCAGCTTTGAAACACAAGTGCAAAGCTGCAGAGCGGAAATGGTAGGCATCTAGCTCATCCTCTGACAAACTGGCCTGCCACCTACTCCAAAGGCAATATCGTCTCTCCATCTGGTCCAAGAAGAGGGCTTTTGTCCAAGCTCACACTCTGGAGCAACCAATAACATGGCTGAACTTTTGTAAAATCTTCAAGGAACTTGCCAATCCTACTGCAGATTCCTTCTCTCCTCCTCCCTCCCCGGACCTCTGCACTGGCCACCTACTTCTTCTCCAAAACTCAGGACATCCTGGCATCTCTGTCATCTGCTCCCCCCTTCTCTTGTCTCCCTCAGCCTCCTCAACCCCCCATACTCTCTTCCTTCGTTCCCATTGCATCAGACAAGATCTCTAGAGTTGTCTGCTCTATGAAAGTCTCCTCTAAATAGGTGCTCCCCTGCTCCTCCAGAAACATCAAGGACAACATTGCCTCCCTCGATCCAGCCTTGGCTGACCTCTGCAACCATTCCATTGCCACTGGCTCCTTCCCACAACCCTTTAAGCACTCTCGTGTGCAGCCTCTCCTAAAAAAGCTGTCTGATGACTTTTCTTGCCTGGCTAACTTTTGCCTTATCTCTATCACCCCTTTTTTGGGCAAACTCATGGAGAAGCTGATCATCCGCCAACTGACCCTCCATACTGAAATGGCTGTCTGCCTCCATGACCAACAGTCCAGTTTCAGGGCATCCAAAGGCATGGAAACTGCTCTTCTCAACACCTGTGAAGACCCGCTCTCTAACCTGGACTCAAACATACCCTATGTTCTGATCCTCCTTGATGTTTCTTCTGCCTTCGACTCAGTCAACCACTCCATCCTCATAAACCGTCACCATGATACCCTAGGCATCACAGATCGGGCACTTGTGTGGGTGACCTCCTTCCTTTCAAACAGACCCTCTCAAGTACAAATGGTTTCTTTTCTCTCCTCCACCTCACTCTCTACCTGTGGCGTTCCTCAGGGCTTTATCCAATCGCCAGGGCTCTTCAACATATACATGGCCCCTTTGGCCCACTTGATCTCCACCTTCTCCCCTCATTTCCAGTGTTATGCAGATGACACACAGCTCTCCTTCAAGCTGCCATCCTCTACCTCCTCCCTCTCCTCTCTCATACCTGACTGCCTGACTGCTATTCAGGCATGGTGCTCTGCAAATGATCTCTGCCTTAATCCCAGTAAGACGGAGATGCTTCTCATTGGGATGCCTGCTCCTGCCCCCCCCCCACTCTCTGGCCAGCCTTCTTGGGTCCCCTACCTTCACCCACTTGTGGGGCAAAAAACCTGGGGATTATCTTTGACTCCTCTCTCTCTTTCTCTCAACCCATCACAGACCTTGCCAAGAAGTCCAACGTTCAGCTCCACCTCCTCAGGGACATTCTAATTTTCCACAGATTCCCCCAGAAGCTCAATGTCTCCACAGCCCTGCTTCTCTATAGGCTTGGCTTCCTGCAACACCATCTTCCCCAATCTGCCTCTTTCCTCCCTTTGCCCCCTTAAACTATTCCAGAATAGGATTGCAAGACTTATCCTTGGCCTCAAGCCCAGGGACAGCATCTCTCCAGTTGTTAAATCCCTCCACTGGATCCCGGTGACCGCAAGGATCAAATCCAAGACCCTATGCATCATTGTCAAGGTTGTCTGTGGCATGGGACCTCTCTACATCCAGCTTTCTCTCCCTAAATACCTCCCTGCCAGAGCCTCTGGTTCCAACTCTCTTCAGGTCAAATGTTTCTGCAGGCAGAGAGTGTGCGGTAGATCCCTCTCCTCGGCTGGTTCCTCCCTCTGGAACATCCTCACTACCACCCCAGACTTTAGCCAGATCTTATATTCCGGAAACTTCTCAAGACCTTCCTTTTCTCCTCTTCCTTCCCTCTCCCCCTCCCATGCTAAACGTTCCCTCTGCCTCTGTGATTGGGGCCTGGTCCCTTCATAATCATACAGGGGCCAGACCACCCCCTACCAGTCCCCCCAGCATCCCTTGTAGCACTTGCCCTTGAGGTCCCCTCCCTGGACTAGCCCTAACTCGGTCCACCCTGTCCACCGCACTCACCCTCCCTTCCGCCCTCTCTTTCCCCTGGGACTTGACATCTTGGCTCTCTCCAGCACTTGCCCACCCCACTCCCTTTTGGCACCCCACTCAAGCACCTCTACCGCTACCCCCTGCACTGTTTTCTACCTGCATGGTATGATTGTCACAAGGCCAATATAACTGTTTTTGTAGTTTTCCTATGTCACACCTCTACCCCCCCAACTTGTCTTGTGGCACCTGGAAACACTTGTATATTGGTGCCATAAAAATGTCCAATAAATAAATAAAACCAAGATCTGATAGACGACAGTCCTTTGGGTCTGGCTAGCCACTGATGTGGGGGAGTGTGACAGGGCTAAAGAGGAGCGCTTAGTCATGGCTTGTTTAGTATTGATGTTACGGCCAGGCCTTTGGTGGCCTTCTGTGGGGGGTTTGTGTGCATAGTCTAAGGTGGTAGGAGATCTTAAAGGTGAGTTGGCTAGTCCGGGGAAGGCGGGAGTAGGCCTTACAAGGCAACACAATCTGCAACCCTGAACTCCTACTTGTGGCCATTTCTATCTCTCTTTCCCTCTATCACGCTCTCTTTGTCTCTGTCTCCAATACATGCATTGGACCCCACGAGGAACGAGATAAGCATCTGCAAGTTGTCAGATGAGGGAGAGGGGCAGTGTGGAAACTCAGACATTACCATAACATACTAAGGATTATGGGAGGCAAGAGCTTAAGATTCAGTGGAAGGGCAGCTTAAAATCTGAGGACCACAGTCACCCATTTCTCCAACCTTGGAATGTGGGCTAGCAGGCTGAGAGACACCTCATACCTTACTCTAACATGTTCAGGTGCTATGCTCAGTGGCCTACTGGGACTTTTGCCTGTCAAGGGCAGGACCCTTTGAGGTAGAGTAAGGCTTATACCAGGCGTTTGTAAGGAGTTTTCTCGGGGCAGAAGCTAGAATCCCTGCTCACTTCATCCAGAGGTCCACCTGCTGTCTCCCACAAGCCCCAAACTCTTATCATACAGTTTAAAATGTACCTCATCACCTGCTACAAATAGCCACATCTCACCAGGTTTTGACAAAGCACCATTCTTGCAGTATCCTAGTATGCTGCAACCCTGCAGGGGATTCTTCATGATGAAACAGAGTAGAAAATATGGGAGGTGGAGTGTGGATTCCTCAACAAAAACATTGTGCAGCACCTTGGTCTAAAAAAAGGGCCCTGAGATGTGAGACATCTGAAGGGCGGTGAAGAGCAGTGTGTTGGCAGTGACAGACAGGGGTTTGGGGGTGAGAGATATTATGTACTTTACAATAACAGCGCAATCTCAAGTTTGCAGTCTCTCTGGCCCCATGCTAGCTAAGGGTCTCAGGGGAATTTCTTTACCTGTGTCAGAGCTAAATGACGGGACCAGGGCAAAATCAGCCCTGCTTTATTCATCCATCATTTTAAGGGATATCTTTCCAAAGGTAGGGAGGGGTTGTCATGGATTAACATATGCACAAGGTGTGAGCTGTTCCCTTCAGGGGGTCTCCTGGAACCCAGGAGATTACTGCCTCACCCATTAACAGCTATTTACACTACAGAAGAAAGGATAGGAGAGAGGCTTTCGGGCGGAGTCTCTGAAGTTTGTGGGGGTGTACACTGAATTTGTGCTCGTACATTTACAACCTTTACACAGGTTAGTGAAATGTCCAAGGAAAATGTTAGGGAAGGAAGCAGAAAGCTAAATAGCTTTTGGTCTTTATAACATCATAAAAAGTACAACTGCAAAGCCTCTGGCCCTGATATTGGTTCAGGAAAGGATGGCACAGAGAGTGACGTCAAACTTTAGTGGAATACAATACCGTCAAGCAATACATAATATTAATTAAAGTACATTGGAATGTCAGGACATTGATATAAATACAAAGACTGGTACAATGCTTGTGTACATTGTTTCCAAAGAACCCCAGCATTATATTGCAAGAGGCCCCAAACTCTATATCTGAACTCCACAGAAGAAGAATGGGGTTTGTTCTAAAGCTCTAGATTCATTACATTGGCCCCCATGGAACAAAGTGTGAACTTCATGATCTTACTTCTTGTCCCTAAAGATATTCAATGTTCATGCCAAAGCTTCCCATGAATTTCAGAGAATCTCTCCTAGATGTGAAGGCTCTGATATATAGGGTTCATGCCAACTCTTCTTGAGAATATTCAGAGAATCTCCTATGAATTAGAAAGCTCTGATTTTTTGGGTGCATGCCAAACATTCTTGTGGATAATCAGAGAAGATCGTCTGGATGAGAAGACTCTGATATATAGGGTTTATTCAAAATCGTCTTGTGGAAAATCAGATAATCTCTTCTAGACGCAAAGGTTCTGATATACAGGGTTCATTCCAAACCTACGTGTTGATATACAGAGAATCTCTTCTAGGTGGAAGGCTCTGATGTATAGGATTCTTGCAACATCTTCTTTCTTCTTGTGGAAATTCAGATGGTCTCGACTGGATGAGAAGGATCTGACATATAGGCTTCATGACAAACCTTCTTGTGGATAGTCAGACAATATCTACTGGATCTTTGTGGGAACACACACAATTAAAATTTAGAAAATGCTCTGAGAAATAATGAAAAGGTGCTTTGGAAGTCTAATGAGGAATCAATGTGAGTCCTTTATCACTTAAAGTGACCCGGATGAAACAAAAGTGTATGCCAGAAAGACAAAGTTATATTATAATAAGAGACTAGTTAGCAATCTGTTTAATGATTGTAAAGATATGGGAGTAGATACTCCTACATTGCCATTTGCTATGACCTGGGGCAATACAACATCTCAAGTGATTGGAAAAAACATCTCTTGGCCTTCATGGATTTAAGTGGGAAGATGCATAGTCAAACAGATTTGGCAATGTGGGAAGGCCAAACGTGGGGTTTCTAAAGTTCAAGTATAAATTAAGCAAACATGAAGAAAAGAGATGCGGGTGGGTTCTGGCAACATTTTTACAGGCGTGTGGGATAAATGGAGAACCTATTTATGGATGTCCAGGTCCTGCTCGCATACCTATGGATAGTGATTGGAAAATCAGTAACCTAGACTTAATTCTGAAGGCTGGAAAGGAAAAAATGATTTGTGGGAGAGAAAATGGAGGATCAGAATAGAGGAGGAAGTAAAACAAGACATTTTCAAAACGAACTTTGGATCATTTATTGATCTACATTTAGTATGTGTAAAACAAGGTACAATGTTTAATACATTTCAGGTTCCAGATAAAAAGTCAAAGCATGGGCTGAAAGAGGATACACGTGGCAGGGATTTGTCTGAGCTGAAAGTAATCTTTCCCACATGTTCTGGTGCTGTGGTAAAGTTTGAAAATTCTGGCATGAAGTTACCAAGAATTTCAAAACTATCTTAGGAAGAGACATGCAGCTCCCGGGAGTCCTAGAACTTTTCTATGGGATAAATTGGAAATATAATTGATCTGGGATATAGGGAACTACTAGTGGAATTGTCAATATGTGGGGAAACGAATATTATGTCTTTGGAAGTTGGATACACCAGAAAGAGCTGACCAGATAATAGACATGACTCGTTTGCGGTATCATGAAGCAGTGATGGTTGAGGGAAGGAAAGTATGTAGAAAATATGACATGATTTGGAGAGACTTCACTAAATAATCGCAGGTGGACACATAGCTAGATATCCTTGTAATAGAAAGAGGTCTCCTAGTGTTTAAGACAACGTCCATGCATCTTTTCAGATTTTACTCACGTACTGAGCCCATTGATATTACACCAATGGCATATGACTCCACAAAGACTTCCTTGTGTAACACCCACACACAATTTACTGACAGGATTATGCCAAGAAGAAGATTATGTCGGATGTCTTAACACACTAATCCAAGCCCTGCAACATCACTGTGCCTTGCTGGCAGCAGAAACATCATAATGGCCGCCGGAAAGCATGCTGCTCGCCAGAAATCACCAGGAAGTGCGCAGAGAAAACCTGAAAAATAGGCCGCCATCTACTTATACCTATGTCAGTGAGTACAGGAGATCACTGCCAAAACCCACCATTGGGCTACCCACAAAGTAGCCTGAGATCACTTGAAAAAGCAATGCTGATTGCAAGAAGAAACACAGAGCTTCTTTAAAAATCTGTTTTTATTTGGTGTCAAATCTGCAAAAATCATGGTTCACAAACCACCCAAAAAGATCCAACCACCTTGTTGGGTGGTCAACATCATTCTCCTTCTGGAATCTACATAAATATAAGGTCCACAGAAGTATGTGTTATCTGAACAAAGTATACTTTTGAGGATTGCTTGCTGGAAGAAACCTGTCAAAAATGGGTGTAATACCGTTACTCACCTCTACCAGAAGCCGGCGTTTTAAAACCATTTTGTGTAAAGTGTACATTGAGCCCAAACTATGCCAAAGAAAGACTTGCTAAGAGGTGGATACAATTTAAAACTATATTCTGAAAAGGCTTGAAGCAAGAAACTTTAATATATGTGTTAAAAATGTGGGTTATATTATAAGGAAAGACAATTTTTAGACATTGGGTTAAGAGTTAAAACTTTCCCACACTGTGTTCAAACGAATTCCACACCTTCTCCCTGGACCAAGGGGACTTCCCCCTGCCCTTGGCTAAAAGATTGACAGGCTGGTGTCAAAAGGAACTGGGAGTGGCACCCTGGCCTGCTGCTCTCAGTGCAGACAAAGGAATCCTTGGGCTGAATAGAAAAGGCTAATTCTGGTGTGACTGAAAACAAACTGCTGCCAGGAAGGAGAGACATGTGACCTCTGAGTTAGCACAGCTCTGGGGGCGGACCAGACTGAAATGTGGATTAAACATTGAGCAAATATATGTTTTAGAAAAATGCTTACAACAAATTGCACTGAACTGACAAAAATGTGAAACTTTGAGATTGTTAAAATGAAAAATTCACTCACAGTTGAAGACTAAGCTGAACTCTGTTGGATGTTCTGAGACCAAACCCCAGAATTATTCATATTGTAGCTTCTATGTTTATGCCAGGAACCTGAAAAACTACAGAATTGTGCTCAGGTGGGGTGTGCATGCATGTCTAAAAATTGGTGCAGAAATAATCTTGAGAAACCCACCAAAAGCGCAAAAAGTGGTCATTTCTGAACCCAAGCTCTTAGGAAGATGAGAGTTGAACAGAAATGAACCTTAGTTAATCTGTCATGTGATTTATGTAATATTAACAAGTTGTGTATATTGTAAATATGTGTTTTATGAAAAATAAGATATACTGTGCAGAGAAAAGGGGAGTTTTTTTCCCTAAGCCATAAAGATGACACAGGATGACATGCTGATCCTTTCTCCAATCAGGGGACATGGAATCCTCTAACCTATCAGATACTTAGAGGGTTGGGCATAGAGAATCAGCCTCCCCACCCACTTTGGAAATACATAAATAGAGACTGCTGAGGACAGACAACACACACACTTTCCACTTCTCAACTGATTTCTTGGCGAACCGCCATGCAGGAAGACTCCAGACTCCAGACATAGATCCAGAAACCAGGACCCAGAACCAAGCTCTAGAACCAAGCTCTAGAACCAAACTCTAGAACCTTGAAGCAGAGAGGCCTAACCCACTAGCTGAACCTTTCTCAGCAGGCCTGCAGAACCTACCAACCTGATTCTAATGCCTAAACTTCCAAGGGGCTCTCACATTCAACAGCCGGGATGTGCTGTTTTGCTATTCTAGCCAAGAACCCTGTGCTAGAACCAAGATCCAGACCCAGAAAGGAGAGCTGTATCCAGAACCTGTCAGATCCAGTCCAAGAGGCTGTGCAGACCGCAGTGCAGTGCTGAGACCAGAGTGCCCGAGACCTGTCCGGTGGCGAGAGACTCCCAGCTAAACCCTTGACCAGATCTTTGACAGGGCCCATTCCATTCCAAAGCCATAGGAGTGAGTATCTAGTCTAGAACTGTACATAACCAATCTCTTAGCTTAAAGTAATACTATTCCATCCATTTCAATCTGTCCAGAACTGCTTTACAGAACCTCTGTTGTCTATCCTTAATTCTTCTCTCCTCCACATAATTTTTGATAATTGTAGCAATAACCATCTTTGCGCTGATATTTTCTGAAGAGGGACAAGTGTTTTGATGGACAGGGATCAGAGCGCAGGCGCCGCTGTTCTGGTGGCTGCCCGTTGAGTGTCTTGCTTCTTCATAGCTCCTTAGTATAAGCCTATCCTTGTTGGTAAATCTTTAAAGCGCATCTGCCATTTTTGAAATCTTGACTTTCTTTCTGAAAAATCTACCTTCACAAAAACGTCTGTAACTTTGGAACCGCACGTTCTAGAACCGAAATAAAGTGTCATTTTAAAGCTAAGATCCTAAGCTTTCTAATGAACCTAAAACAACATTCCAATTCCTTATAGTTTTTCCGCAATCACGTTTCACGCACGCGGAAAAATTGCCGCAAATTGCTATTTAGCTCCATTTCACCACACGTCAAAATAGCTGTTTCTTGTTTGCAACTGCTGAAATTCGTTTTCAATCTGATAATCCTTCATGAATCATTGCTAGTGTTGACCTGAACCAATCCAAAGTAACTCTCACTTATCCTGAATCTCCTTTAGTGAATTAAAATCATTTTAGCATATTTTCCCTTTCATTGCAATCACATTCAAAAGTATTTTTGCCTGTTTTAAAATCCTACCTGTTTTTTCTAAGCTTGCTGGGGTAACTGGGATTGAACTGCGTTATTGATTGTATTCTTGAAACCTGTGTGCACTCATTTCCATCTCTTCATATTGCATAAGTGGGGGGAGTGAGTAGTAACAGGGGGAAAAAGTGATCATATTATCCTTTGATTGAAATCATATCAAGTTTATTTCTGTGTTGCATTCTTTCATATCTTGCATTTCCTTGAACTCATACAAAGTATTCTCTGCTACCTTATCCTTCCTATTCCTACTCCTAAGTGATTAAAGAGATTGTTGATATTGTAGTATTACCATTGCTGATCACTGTTCATATTCATAAGTTTGATATTCAGATATTATTCTATTCATAAAAGTGTGAAATATATTGTTCAATTCTTCAAATAAACCTTTTAATTTGCAAAACAAACCTACTTCTTGGCTCAGTGAGGTCGGGGAGATCCAAAGGGAGGGGCGTTATATAAGGGTTCATCATCCAGATTTAAAGAACTTTGACATAAAAATATATAAATTAGGGCTTCCATTGGGAATCCCATAATAAGCATTGACTTGGTTGGAGTGCTGGATTGAAGTCACTTACAATTTTTGCCACCATTTATCGGTATGGGAGAGCTGAGAATAATTCCAGTTGACTGACTAAGGTGTGAGATATCCATGTGCCTTGCATGATGCCAATGCCAGTGTAGTGGTTCCATGGCTAAATTGAGAATTCTGTCCTGTAAAATAGGGTGTTTCATTAAAACCACCCATGACAATACTTGGTGTGACTGGGTGAGGAAATGTCATATAATATGCTTTCAAGAGATGCGGGTGTTGTAAGAGGTTAAGATCCATGGATATTCCTTTTATCATAGCCCTGCAGTGAAAGGCCTGAGAGGCGACCCGAGTGGGGGCCTTGTGATTTGAGAGGACTCCTCATTAAATTTGGCCGTTGAAATGATTGACTCTGGGTCGAAGGATATTGTTAGAGGATGCACTGATACTGCTTAACATATATAATCAAGCATTATGGCTGACATATTTTGCTTAGTTAAGAGCCGGGTGTGACATTGTGATAACATTTTCACATACTTTGGGATTTTAATATCCAGTTTGAACCCCTAGGGCGTTCTTGAAGAAGTTGCTGCATGTAATATTCCTATGTTGGGGGATACTCCACCTAAACACGCCCATGCCACTGCACTGGAGGCAGCACGCATACTATATCATTTAAATCTTAAGGCCTGTAATGGCAGGGCATTTAGGGACCAACAGGTCAGACCCACATTCATAATCGGAGCTAGACAGCCGGATATAGACTATGTTCTCATCTTGGTCGATGATTGGCATTTACTAAAAGGTTTTGGAGTGGTGGAATGTCATGAAAGTGACAATAGACCTTTGTACGTGAAACTGGGCATAGATTTGTTACACAAGTGATGGGCTAAGGAGAGCCTGTCATATAAATATTGCAACACGAGGCAACAAGAAACAAACAATTAAATGGGCTGAAGTGGTATAAAAAGGTGCTCTCCACATCCTATAGCAAATGCTCTGGAATATATAGAGCCGTTATTGAGCACGGAGGATGATATAATAAGTACTTACGAGTCTGTAATATGTAAAATCTTGGAGTTGGAAAAAAGACATTGGAGAGTAATTAAGTCAGCCGCAATCAATAAATATGGCTGGTATAACAAGGATGGCCAGGTGGCCAAAATGATTTTCTAAGGAATATTAAGAGTGTGGATACTTTCAGGAGGGAAGCCCTTCAAACTTTGAGAATTTCTTATAAGAGGATGATGGGCAAGATTGAGAAGGCTGGTTGAGCCTTACCTCACTTAAAGCCTGGATTGGCGAGTACATGCAATTCCCCTTTTCCATTTGAAGCACTGGCTAATACTGGTCTGTATTAGCTCTAGGGAAAACGTATGTTTTTTTTATCACTAGAGAAACATATAGATCAATGTCAAAAGAGTGCAACATTTCTGTAATTCAGCCCCTTGAGAAATCTGTTTTGCTTTGACCAGTGTCAAACATTCGGCTCTTGGAAAGAATTGCCTGACAGTTCGTTTAGGGTGGAGCTGAGTCTTGCTCATTCACCACGTGGTGAATCTTTTCATGACCCAACTTGTGTGGCCCCGCCCCCCCCCCCTCCTGTTGGTTTCTTCACCTCTAAGATTCCGGTTTCCGAGACATACGAATACAGGCTTTGTCCTGATGCTGGACATGAGTCTGAAATGCACTGGCTTTGTTGAGTCTGTTTCCTCGTTGCATGGTATTTTACTCGCATTAAAAAACGGAAACAGTACTTTGACTATATGTCATACATACTTTTATACGTAGTTTATAAGTGTACATGATTGTATTTTTGAATTAATTATCAATGACATGAACGTGGTCTTATTTAGTCATTTTCAGAATAGTTTGATTCTGTTGACCACACTTTCCGGTCAGCTAATGTCTTTGAGTTTCATAATCAGAAAACAGCCTCAATTCACAGCTGGCTGTGCGTGAGATCTGATTGAATGCTCTTAGTGCCAGTTTAACCCCCCTATGTTGCCTCCCTGCTTGCGGCGCCTAGGTGGCAACCTTTTACAATTTTACAGCCTTGCTGTAGACCTGGCCCTGCCTGTAATACAATCTTTCTAATTTGTCATTTGTGTAGATTTCGAAGTCTCATGATCTCTTCTGCACATTTACCCTGACCCTTAAAAGCATTCTCTTGTGTATGTACAGGGAACTGCCACTTCTTGATATGCAGGCAGCTCAACTGAAAACCTCAATCTCACATTCCAAAGATATGCCAAAAAATACAAAGATCCGCTTTCTACTTGGCCTGTTAAAATATTATTTTCTGTTATTGCCTTTCACCTGTGAATGGAAGGTAATCCTTGCTCTAATATGTAGCTGATCACAAGCTATATTGCTGACAATGCGCAGAGGGAGAGCACAGCCCCGGGGAAGACTGGCAGCAGCTGAAACATGCTCAGGGGGGTTTCTATGTTTGCACTGTTTCCCATCATATAGATCTTTCCTGAAACATTGTCATGAAGCATTACTGAGTGGTTGGTCTTAAAATGGACTATTCTCGAAAATTACCATTAATCTTCATTGCCAGTAACCGCACAAGATCGTTTTCACTGGAACCTGTCATAGAAGCATTCAGATTTGGCTTCAGTGAACCTTGGCCGGAATCAGATAAATAAAGGTTTGAATGTTTGATCAACTGTGGATCTGAGGTGGGGGGGGCAATTTAATCAAGTCTAAAAATGGGGAGGGTTGGGTGAGCAAAGCACTTTCTTTGGATGAACAATAGAAAGGAAACTGAGAGTAAAGGTAAACTTGAATGGGGGTTGGGATAGGTTTAAGGTGAAGTGGCTCGGTCTGCTTCACCAACCCAACTAGAAAGGTTAGCCCTGATGTTTGATTGATATTTTATTTCTATCGTGCTCATACACAAGTGTTTCAGAGCGCGACAAGGCAAGGGAGGGGAACAGGGGAGAACAAAACAGCGATCTTACTAAGCCCAGTGATATTGAGAACGCACAAGTGCATTGGGGAGGGGAAAAGTGCATGGAGGGAGGGAGAAGTGGAAAGTGCGATGTAGAGGAGAAACAGATAAATAACAATAAATAAATAATAGGCAACAAACAGTGGTAATGCAGCCAGCAATTTGTAAGTACTAGGTTTAAGGCAGCAGACAGGGTAGGTCTGATAAGTGCAGGAAGAAAAAGGGGGGGGGCTGTATGGGTACAGATACAGACCCCAGTGCAAGGGGTGGCCCGGAGGCAGTGCGGGAGGGTGGCAGGGTGAGCACGTACCTGGGCCCGAAGGACAGATGGTGACCAGGTGCACCGTGCCAAGAGAGAACAGATCAGCAGGGGAGAGGGGGAGCGAAGGCAGAAGAAATGAGGAAGGTCTTGAGGTGCTTCCGGAAACGGAGATGGTTCTCCTCAAGTTTTAGAGTGGCAGGGAGGCTATTTCAGAGGGAGGCCCCAACGAAGACAGAGATCTACTCCCAGCTCGTTTCTTTGAAAAACGACTGACCCTGAGGGAGTTGGAGGTAGAGGAGCGAAGAGCTCGAGAGGGGCGGTATTTGCGGAGGGATAGCTGAAGGTATTTTGGACCCAGGCCCCAGAAAGCCTTGTGGACAATGCAGAGGGTTTTGAATGTAATCCTTGCATCCACTGGGAGCCAGTGGAGAGATTTCAGAGCTGGAGAGATACAATCCCAAGGCTTGAGGCCAAGGACAAGTCTTGCAGTCCTGTTCTGGATTAGTTGCAGAGGGCGGAGAGTAGAGGCAGGTAGATTTAGAAAGAGGCTGTTACAATAGTCCAAGCTAGCGAGAACCAGAGCTTGGGATACCATGAGCTTCTCGGGGAAGGAGAGGAAAGGCAGAGTACATCTGAGGAGGTGCAGTCGGAAATTTGACTTTTTAGAGACCTCAGAGAAAGAAAGGGTGGAGTCAAAGATGACCCCAATGTTTTTAGCCTTGCAGGTGGGGGTAGGAGGAGAGCCAAGGGAGGATGGCCAGAGAGTGAGGGGAAAGGATGGTGAAGGTGTGCCGATGAGGAGGATCTCCATCTTGCTGGCATTCAGGTAAAGATCATTGGCGGAACACCAATCTTGAATGGCAGTTAGGCAATCAGAGATGAGAGAGGGAGAGGAGGTGGCAGAGGGCAGCTTGAAAATGAGTTGTCGTCAGCGTAGCACTGGAAATGTGAGCAGAAAGTTGAGAAGCAGCTGCCTCCATCAAGGCTGTGTGGCATCATTGGCTGAGCAGTTACCGCACAACATCACCCGGGTCACAGAGGGGTGGCACAGAGACATCTGATGGATGACTTGTCATAATGGGAAGATCAACTGGGTAAGGGGAGAGTTCTAGCATGGGAATTATTTGCTTCTGGCAAAGGTGGTATCTGGTATCTGTAGTGTCTGGCTCACATCGGCACATCTAAAGTGGTTGTGCTGTTGAGATCTAGGGTGCGTGGGGCACTGGGGTGAGGTTAAATGGGTGGCTGCGTTGGTGAAGCAAGGTGATGGTGTGAAATTGGATGAGGGTGAATGGGTGGAAAGGTGTGAGGTGAGGGGGTGGGGCGAGATTGGGTGGTAGGGTGATGTAGGTAAGCAGAGTTGAAGTGTTTTTGTGTGGTAGTGGGTGCAGCAATGGGGTGGGGTTCGGTTGGGTGCATAGGCCTGTTGAGTGAGTTGAGTTGAGATGCTGTGGTGAGGGTTTGTGCCGGGTGATGTGTTAGGTAGGACGAGTTAGATTAAAGAGGTAAGGGTGAGGTTTTCAGGGGGAGGCGAGGTGATGGCACATGGTTTATGTACTGTGTGTGGTGCGGTGACCTGCTAGATGTGGTTGGGTGTGTGAGGTCAGATGCTGTGTAAGGTTGGGTTGGTGAGTGAAGTTCTGGGTTGAGGGTGAGTGAATGCATGGCAGGGTGTTGAGGTGCTAGGTTCCGGGGTGAGGTCAGGTGCGGTTGATTGCGCTGAGGTGCTGAGGCAAGTTTGGGAGATGTGGTAAAGTGAAATGCTTGGTTGAGGAGGATCAGGGGTGAGGTGCCATGGGTGAGTGGAATGGTGGTGCAAGGTGAGATGGTAGAGTGAGGTTGGGTGAGGTGAAGTGTTGCATTGAGGTGCTAGGGTGAGGCTGAGTATATGCATGACGTGGATCTGTACATTACACTTCTGTGGTGTGTTGTAGAGGTAGGGTGGGGTTAGATGCTTTTGTAGAATGGTTTGGGTGGGGTGCGTTCAAGTGTTGGGTTTCAGTACAGTGGGAAGCGGGTTCGTGTGAAGTGGCATGAGGAAGGTCTGAATCTTAATTAATTGTCCGCGTGCACGTGGGTCAGTGCCTGCCCTGTGAAGACAAGTGCTGGGTGCCGTCGCAACCACGTGGTCGCTCGACTTATGCCCAGAATTGCTCAGTGACACACATGCCAGTTCAGGCAATCTATACTCTGCTTCTATACATGCCTCCAATATGCTACCCCCACCCCCCGAGCGTTAGGTTCACAAATAAGGGAGCCTAAACCAAATGACTTAAAAAGTACGTCTGGGTCTTTGGGGCATGGTTTCTGATTGGCCATGATTACTGGTCATTTAAATACATCCCTCTTAACTAATTCAACCCGTTCCCGTCTGCCAATCAGGCCGCACTTGCAGCCAGGATCTGGCACGTGTTGCATGTTTCAACTGAGATTGTGTTTAGCCGCTGGAATAGCTTTAGCAACATGGCGTACCTGGTCACTAATATTATGCTTGAACGCACGCGTTCTGTGACCATTAGGTACCTGGTCACTAATATTATGCTTGAACGCACGCGTTCTGTGACCATTAGTTTACAAGCTGGAGTTGTATTGCAGGCTATTTAGACAGTACTCAGATGCAAACATGATCTATTCCATTCAGGAGGCACTATTGCAGCACTGGTTTTAACTTTGCATTCTGGGACCTGCAGTCCTGGATTTCTCCATTATAAACCCGGGACTGCAAGTCTCAGACTGCATTATTAAAGCCAGGAAATGACTGATGTTTCTCGAATGGAAATCATAATGTTGGCAGGTATGAGTCGATTCAGTGATGTTATGAAACAGAAACAGCTTATTGGCGGTTGTCCTCATTTGTGGCTTACTCCGAAACAGAACATTGTGAAGAAAAATGGGGGCACTACATCGAATGTTTGTTTTTTATAATCAGCACAATGGAAGCTACATTTATTTTGCTTATTTCTGTACTAGGGAAACGGCCGAGTTCCTTAAATGCTTAGTCAGGAAAGCAACTATTGCGAGTCATAAAATACTAAGGGAAGCGGCAACTCTTCTGCGGTGAACATGGTAGGCAAACATCACAGGAGCAGTATTCGCTACAGAAACTAACCATAAGTGCAGTACTTTTCCAAGAAATGTGTCGGAGGCGGCGGCCAGTGCTAATATCGTCCGCATTTGTGAACAGTCTTGCAATTCCTAGAACTGCCACACGAGGGCAGCAATGACTGCAGTAAAATCGTGCTGTTTTCCAAAAGGTTAGTGATTTAGTAAAACTGTACCGTGCCCAGGAATTGTATAATGAGCCCTTGCTCGCTTTTCCAGCATTGCTGAGGCTGGTTCTCCACAGCACAGCATTTGCGCTCTATGTGACAGGAAGACAAATGCACGTTTGCCAAAAATCTCTCGTAAATGGGTACGCGTGCTCCTGCCCCCATGGAATACATCTATTTGATTGGCAAATGCAAACCTCTTCTCTTCTGCGATTCTTACACAATAATTTATTTATATATAGGAGGAACAATGCTCTTTTGATCACAAAAGAACGTACGTATAATAGATCAGAAGTCAGATTTGATGGGAAGCAGTGAACTTCTTACAATGGTGGGAGTTTGAGGGACATTCTGGCCAGGTTGTGGAGGGGAGTAAATGGAATAGTCACTGGGGACAATACACAAGTGGACAAACATAGATTAAGGACAACGAACATTGGACATTTTTAAGTGTAGGTAGGCGGTACGGCCAGCTTTGTTCGGGATGTGACCATGATGGGTGAAGTGCTGGAGTGCAGGCAGAGGAAGTGAGGAACAGAGGCAAGGTAGAGGCCAGGGAAAAAATGTTAGCATACAGGCGGCTGAGAGATAGGTTAAGAGGGAAACTTGCGGGCGAGGAGGTAGGCCTTCAATTCAGTTTTGAACAAATCTGTGGACTGTTTCTCGGATGTCCGGGGAAGAGAATTCCATGCAAGTGGCGCAAGAAGAGAGAAAGAGCAGAAGCGAGAGGAAGCCCAGTGAGGGCGAGGAGCCACAAGGGTCACCGAGGAGGCACAGCAGAGATTACCAGAAGGCTTGTAGAGTTGGATAGAGCAGGATAAATACAGTAGTGCCTTACCCTCAACAGAATTGTGAACCCAGAGCAGAAATTAAAATCTGGCCCTGTCTTGCATCGTCAGCCATCCAGCCTGGTGACGATATGAGGAAGTAGGTGTGAAGTGCGGGAGATCAAAGAGTTCCTGGTACTGAAGTTAGGACAGAAAGCATAGTTGGGGAGACCAAAGAGGATGCTGACACAGTAATCTAGTTTAGTGACGACAAGAGTGGTTAAGAGATAGCAATATTCATTTAGCAATATTCATTCAATAGTAATATTCATTTACTGACATTGGTAATGAAAGCTATATTAAAGGCCACTAAACACAGTAATGTTACCCAACTACTGCGAAATGACTCCCCCTTCCATTAACCCTGCAACATTTATGCTAATTTTTCAAATATGCGGAAACGACAACCGCAATTTTTTGTCACGTGTTGTCTTTTAGAACACGTGATTTTTCAATCCAGTACAGTGCTTATAGTTTCCATATTCTATACTCAAAACTACAATAACCAAGATGCACAGAACTATGAGTTTCAGTGTTACAGCAGCACTTGGGATTTTTTGTAAACTGTCTTATTACCTAATAGAGAAGTTCCAAACGAGCCCGTGGGCTAGTCATATGGGTTGAGTCATTCTTTGGCAAGGGCGTGCAGCTTGTTGTTATCCATGGTGGGAGTAAAATGCGCGGTTAGACCAAAATAAGGCATGTTTATGTGCCAAACAGGCAGGCAACCATGGAAATGGACTACAGTTTGCAAAGGTTATTTAATTACATTTTTGGTTCCTCGAAAGAAGGCAAAAAAGGAGCAGGTGAGCCATTTCGGCCTTTAGTTATGAGAATCCAATGTGCTAATGACACGTCCATTAACCCTCAGTTGAATCAAAGTCTTGCCATGGCTGTCTCGGCAGCAGACTGTGGGACAGGCCAGGGCTTTCTATGATGTCCAGCGATCAAATGCATCCGAAAACAAACAGTGGCAGGAGTCTAAGAATGACAGCTCAGCATGAGGCCTTGCTCGGGGTGTTTGTCTCCAGTGATTCACATTAAAGGGAACGCCATCCTTGCCTAAAGGTGGCCAAAGCCCTTCCCTAAAAACAGCAGGGGGGGTCTATTCACTCGTGCCCACATTGCACGTGTGCGCTGCCTTAACTGCAGCATCCCCTCAAGGAAGAGCATTGAGAAGGTGTCCATGCGTTGGCTCTGTGTATCACCATGTGTATCTGTTCATATGTTAGGTATTTGCGATATTCTCCTACCAGGTGTATGTACTAACTCGGTGCTCGAAAGTCACAAAATGGAATAAAACAGTAGCATGTGCAAAGGGCTTGCTGGCCATGGAGGCAAAAGAGGGTGCAAGATGAGGTTTATGAAAGGAGTGTTTTTTTCTGCAAATTCAGAAGGCCAAGAAAAATTGGTGCAGTTGGTTTTCCCACCTCGATGTGGAAGCACAGAGTGCCAGATGACTGAGGCTGGGACTGTGAATTGATGATGGGCGATCAAGTCCTTGAGGAACCCTGGCCCAACAAGCCGGGAGGAGTTGGCAGAAAGAAGGTGCATTGGTGACGCAAATGTACTTGAGAAGGAACTTTGATGAGAGCAGTTCAGTGGCCGGGGCAGAGGATTTTGAACACAACGGGGCCAGGGGGAAGGCTCATGTTTTCTTGCCCAAATGGTTGTTGTTGGAGTATCATCTTAGGTGGGCGGTGGGGCTTTGGGATGAAAGTGGGCAATAGCTAGCAATAATAGGTGTTCTAATTGCTCAACTTTCGGGCAATCTTGATATGATATGATAAGTCATTTATAACACGCCTGTACACAAGTGTTTCTAGGAGCGACAGGACAAGGATGGGAACACAGAAGAAGGATGGGACAAACGATATTACTAGGCCTTGTGTCCTCATCAAAAGGATGAAACGCCCAACTATGCCTATTCATGTAAAAAACAAACACTAAAATCTCATACAATTATGTGTAACTTTTCATAAAGTGATAAAACTCGGGTGCATTTGTTTCCCTTACTAATTTGCTACTTTACTTGATATTTGATTGTGCAATTGATCTTTGTTGCATATGTTTCATTCTTTGCCATGGAGTTGCAGGTTGCACATGGAAGCAGTACATACATTGGGCCTCATCACGAGTTGGGCGGTAACGCCGGCAGTATTACCGCCAGCGGTATTAGCCCTACCGCCAACCCCCCCGGCGCTATTAGGGTTTGGTGGCAATGGAATTCCCCATTCCCCACTGATCCCATTCGGGAATGCCCCATTCCCCATTGAGCTCAATGGGGAATTTTCGCGCTCTTACCGCCGGCGGATTTCCCGCCAGCAGTAATAGCGCAAATTTTTGGCGGTTTTCCCTCAGCTCAGAGCTGGGGAGAAATCTGCTGAAGCCCTGATTTAACGGACCCTTAAATCCGGCGGTAGTAGCGCGACTGCCGGATTTAAGGGTTACCGTCAAACTCGTGATGAGGCCCATACACTGAGTAGTGCAAGTCTACACTGTCCCTGAAACATACTACTACTGCAATGTGACAATATCCCTTTTGGGAGTTCTAGGTTTTCGCTGATTTCTTATGTTCTGCTTTGCAGGTCATGTGTGACAGATATGTGCGAATGTCCGGTACATAAAAACTGCTACTGTGAATCCTTCATAGCCTACGCCCGGGCCTGCCAGCGGGAAGGCGTGAAAGTCCACTGGAAGCCAGAGCAGAACTGTGCAGGTAAGACCAAAGATAAAACTTTCACAGGCCCTCACACATGTGTGGACACCCAGAATTCTCTGCTGCTCTTCTGTCAATGACCTCCAGTTCCATGCTTCTCTTCACCAACATCAGGCCCTGCTGTGCCTCCCGTGTGCCGGCAGAAGGCATTCTCCTGTGGCCACCAAAACAGATTCTGCATTGGCCAAGGACTTTCTAAGCTTCCCCAACGCATTCAGCTGGGCAACTTCAGATCATGGCACATGTGCTTATTGCCATATCATTGAAGACAACATTGCTATAGCTATGCAGTATATAACACGTTTCACACCACAGCTTTCCCAAGGCGAGGATGGTTCCAGTTAGAAACAGAGATCTCTACTGACATTGACATGAAATCAGGCCCATGCACTAGACTGCCGCCCGGAATGTTGTTATCTTTGTCACACAGCTTATTCTCCAAAGAGCATGTTGCCAATCGCTGATTGCGCCACGCAACTCTAATTCCCCCCTAGTTCCCCCTTCCCTCCCCATCCCAGTTCCTCTGCTACCTTACTTGTAATCCCCTGTGCGCATCCCCTCTGTACAGTACTCCATTTCTCACCAGCGAGGTGTGCGCATTTAAACCCCATGCAGCACATACATACATACATACATGCATACACACGTGGCCCAGCCTGCATGACCAGATGATGGAGTATCCTTCCATCCTTGTACAGCTGCACTTTTATTTTTTTAATTATCGCCCCTCACATCCTCCAGAGTCTTCCAGGAACAACCTGAAACATAATGCAATAGTAACAGTCAAGACATGAAAAGTAAGGCCCATAATACGCGATCTCATACAATTAAAGGAACGGACCCTGACCATGCTACTCTACATGTTGCCAATCAGCGCCTTGGCCGGGATTACCGAAACGTTGCACCAATTGAGTGCAATAGTGTACGCTCTTTACACCCATGAAGACACTGTCCAGGTGTAAAAATGTATTGAAACAATCCGTATTTGGACTAGAGCAATGTTTGCGTCCACACAAACGCTGTGCAACAATGCGGTTGCAGCGATGCAAGGTTTCTGTAATATGGCCTAAATCATCTTCTAGTAAGTGCTTCCTTTTTATGCTTCATTCAAAGGAAAACGATTCTCGCATCCTTCCACTTTCCAAGCGGCTTTAAATGGTTGCTTCATCTCCAATTGGAACAAGTTATACTTGCAAGATTCATACGTCAAGGGTTCCAGAGGGTTTATAAGGAATGCATGTACCGTAGTCCGTTGGTGGGTTCTGATTGTGGGGCGCCTCTGTGTAGCCATAGCCATCCACGCATGGAATAAAGAGACTCTGGTTTCCCTGCCTTATATATGTTATTATTGTATATATAGTACATACCTTGGCGGCCGATTTACAAAAGTGTGTTTCAATGGAAAAACCCCATTCAAAAAGCTTTGTAAATCCGGCCCACTGTCTACCAAACCTCCATTTGTGTTTGAGGCATGCACCGCTTTGCTTATCTGCACAAGTCTGCAGAAGATACAAAAGAGCCTTATCCATGGCAGGTAAAAGGAGATTGCAAATGCTGGCTGTGTAGCATGGGTGCTATTGAAATCCCAGAGGTAATCACGTCTCAGACGCAGATACAATGTGGCCCCACGCTGCATGCACCAGGAAATGGATGACAGGTGTGATGCAGTTATGCATTCTATGGGAAAAGCATCATCTTCTGAAAAAGAAGAGTTTGACTGCACAGAAATCAGTCAATATGATTCATTTGACATCTAAAGGGAGCGTACAAGGCCACATGTTTCAGCAGAACTCCTCCATGTGAGACACACGTTGTGTATGTCTGCTTCTGTTTACCTCTGTGTGTTAGAAGCTTATCATAGCACATAACTAACGAGAGACACAGCGCTGGAGGGGCCAGTGGTAGCCATCTAGTGGATGGTTATGTAAAGCTTGCAATGAGGTGTTGGTCAGCAGACATTTGCTTTCTTTAATTTATTTATTTAATGAAAATTGCAGGGAAAACAATTCATTATTGGCACAAAAATGCATAGAAACTTTTGAAAATTGATGTACAGAGCAGAGGACCAGTGTCCTTAACAATTGGGAGCGCATATGAATATATGACCAGATGATCCAGCTGAGGTAGAAACATGAACCATGGACAAGGGCAGTAGAGCATGATATAGGAATGGGATAGTGGAGGAAGTGGTATGTTTTAGGATGAAGGGGTGAGGGATAAGTGCTGTGGGGTTGTCGTAGAGAGAATGGGGCAGGAGAGACCTGGGAGATCTTGTGGTCTAGAATGCTGTACAAGTGGTTCTTCAGAAAGGCGGAGAGCAAGCACGTTGGCTTTAAATACAGATAGAGTGGGAGCAGTGCAGAGAAGAAGAGCATTCCAGAGTAAGGGACTGTGGAGCGGAAAAGAGCAGCAACAAGAGCAAGCGCATGGGGCACAAGAGTTTGCAAGGAGGTGAGCTGAGGATGATCGTAGGGAGTTAGGGGAAGAGTAGGGAGTCAGATGGCCATATAGATAGGGTGGGGCAAGTCCGTGTATAGGTTTGAAGATGATGATGAGAATTAATTTATACTTTGCCCTCTGTCTCATAGATAACTAGCCTTACTGACGACGAGCTGGGGAGGTGAAGGTGAAACAGGGAAGGTTGAAGAGTGTTTCGACAGCACAGTTGAGGACTTGTGAAAAAGAATAGTTGGGAAGGCCATAGAGTAGACTGGCACAATAGTCAGATCTAGAGAGTACTAAAGAGGAGATTAGGTGCTTATCAGTGTTGAAGGGAGGAAGATGCCTTATTTTTCTGATATTGAGGAGATTAAGTCTACCTGCAGTGGCAGATTTGGAGATCAAGAGCGAGAAGTTGTGAAATGGGTCGAAGACGACATCAGGGTTGTGAGCAGAAGCAGAGCTGGGAAGGTAGTCAGGAGAGAAGAATAGAAGAGGGGAGAGGAAGAGATAGCCTGTTTGGAGGGGAAGTAGAGAACTTCATTCTTAGTTGAGTTGAGCATGAGCGAGTGAGATGCCATCCAGTATTTGATGGTGGAGAGACAGACATTTTGACTGTAGCTCATCAGATAAAGAGGTAAAGGAGAAAAAGATCTGAGTGTCATCAGGAAAGAGATGATAGTAGAAGCCATGAGAGGAGATCCAAGGTGCCAAGAGCAGAGGTATAGAGAGTGAAGAGAAGTGAAATCAGGACTGATGCTTAGGGAACACCAGCAGTAATGGGGTGAGTCAGGAGTGATGCAGTTAAGGAAGTTCCAGGACACATGGAAGAGTCTGGCGGCAAGATATGATGCAATTGATTTGTAGGATGCTGGAAAAGTGCACTGTCAAGATAGGAGGTGAAGAGGGAAGTAAGATATGGAGCAACACTGGGAGCTATGAGATGCACTATGTGTGGGCATAGAGGGTTGATGGGGCACATGAAGTGTTCCCTCTGAGGAGGTCAAGAATCGCATCAAGGGTAATGGGTGCAAAGGTAGACATTGTTGCAGAACAGGAGGGTAGAGAAAAATGAGCAGGCTGGGGATAGAAGATCATTTTTGAGGGTATTTCGAATGTTGGAAATGTTTTAATCGAAGTAGAGAGCTGTACCGTTAGCAGAAAGAGTAGAGGAGTTGGGGGAAGATTTATACGGTGAGAGAATTGAATTGAGAGATCTTTGGATACGCCTAGGTTGAGAGGATTGAGACAAAAGAAGAGAGAGACAGAAGTCAATTTTGGCAGAGTTGAGAGCAGAGGAGTAATTTTGAAGAGCAATCAGGTAGAGTTGAGATCCTTGGAGTATCTAGATCTTTGCCAAGTGTGAACGTTTTTCCTCATTGTTGTTTTCATGGAACTCCCACTGAGCTTTGGAGACACCCTTAGTGTAGTCAATACTACTGCAATATTAGAGGCACATTGTTCCAAATTGTCAACATTCTTTCTGAGTGTAGCCGGTGAGGGCTGTAAAAAATTCCAATATTACTTGAGTTTTTATGCAGTTGTGCTGGAACACAGATTTGTTTTATTCTTTATCGTGGCAGAGACACAAGCTGATGCATTTCAGACATTAAGTCCATCCTCAGGGCATTCTCTAAAACATATCAACAGACATGATGTTATTGTGACACCTAATAAATATACACAAACAGAAAAAACAAAAGTCCAACAATTCCGTTTTTCAACCATTCATTAGCAATATGCATACCTGCTTGAATAGAGTCTGAGTCTACTTTCTTTCTTTCTTTCTTTCTTTCTTTCTTTCTTTCTTTCTTTCTTTCTTTCTTTCTTTCTTTCTTTCTTTCTTTCTTTCTTTCTTTCTTTCTTTCTCATCAATTCTCTCTCTTCACGTCCTCTGCCTTATATAAATATCCAATCAAACGGCAATCATGTCACGTTAATTTGACTAGCAAGTCACGTACTGCACTTCTCAAGTCGCAGTGACCCCATAGAACATTGGACATTGGTTATATCACAAGAAGGTATTGAAAATAAATCCTACAATACGTACAACAAGAACATAAACATTGTGTAGATAAAAGACAGGCCTCAGAGCAGCAAGTTGGTGCGAATTGTAACCCCTAAATACGCCCGGCCCCCTGTAATGAGGCCCGAGGAAGCCTAGTTGCCATTCTTGCTCGTTTCTGCAGAAGGATGTTGGCAAACAAAAGGTGCTGCTCGTGTATGGTAATCAGGAATAGCATCATCGCAGCTGTGTCCAGCTACACCTGAGCAATTAATTCGAGGTCGTTTTTCAAAAGCAGATTGTATAATTGGAATGACAGCAGGTGTAAAGTGCAAAGAAGAGCTGGATGCAGTGGGTGTCATTTGTATAGTGTTGCCCTGACCTCCAGCATGTCTTCATTCAGACGGTGAGAATAAAAGCAAGAGCTCAAATAAGTTCTGTAATGGGAAAGTGAATTATCACTGAAAGTCTTCTATTTTCTAAATACTCAAAGTGAAGGGTCGTTAAGTGAATTCATGCTGAGACTATGGCGTGATACAGATTGTGAGTTATGCCTATTCTGCAGAGTCTGCTGTGCTCATGTTTCTGAACGTTCTGTCCTCTCCTTTCTTCATTGCAAGGGGAACTGTTATGTTATGTGCTGGGCTTTTATAGAGTGCTGTGCCACCCCGAGTGGACTTATGCTGATAATGCTTTTTTTCCAATGGAAACATCCAGGAAAGTCCCGAGCCTCACAATATAACAAAAACAGGTGCATCTTCAGTGTAATCATAAACTCAGCAGACTGAGCCTCTTCCCTCAGTTTCAGAGCTAGTGAAGTCCATAGCCTAGGGCAGGGGTCTTCAAACTCCTATTATCCCTCACCATTGGCTCTACTGAGAAGGGCTGATAGGAGTTAAAGTCCAAAACATGTGCAGTTGCAAAGAGTGCAGGGGTCTGCAACTTGCGGTTGTCCAGATGCTTTGGACTACCGCACCCATGATCCCCCACTTTTAGCTATAATGGCTAGCACTGATGGGGATTTGTGGTCCAAGCGATCTGGAGAGCCAAAGGTTTGCAAACCCTGGCCTAGAGGCTGTGTATATAAAGGATTTCTCACCCATTTGTTTTATTTTTTATAGCAGGTTGGTACGGACAGTAGAGCACTAGTAGAGGAACTGAGTGTTTTCCATGGGCAGTACAAATAGATTGTGGTGGTCAAGAACCTATGGCCTTGATTATAGAAGGCCAGGTGCACAAAACATAGTGTCTTGGAAGTTTGCTGTAAGCCGATGAATTTATCAGAGAATGGGAGTGATGTGTTCACAATGACCAGTCCCTGTATTCGTCAGAGAGGCCACCTTCTAGTGCATTACAGATGGGCGAGGGAACGCAGCGAATCCCATATAGACTCTTAGCACAATCAGTCCTAGGTACTCCCAATCATATTCTACTCTTAATAACAAAAATAACTAGCTTATGTATTTTTTGTATTACGTATGGCTGTTGTATACAGCACCACACATGTAACATGTCTCCCTTCTGGTGTTCCAGGGCAAGAAGGAGAGAGGTAAAGATAGTGGGTTACGGGAGCAAAGGTCAGGGGGGTAAACTGTACTTCGGCAAAACCAATTTCAATGTCATCGCCCCAAGCTTGTGGAATTCTCTTCCACTGCATCTTAAATCCTCCACTTCCTTGGTTGACTTTAAAAAGAAAATGAAGCCCCAACTCTTCACTGTTCCTTAGGTCTTTTTAGCACCCTCTGTTTCTGGATGCACTGCTCGTCTTCGACTGTTTATCGTGTCTTTTTTTGTGTGCGCCGTGAGGCCTGCGGGCGATTTGGCGCTCTATCAAGAATTAAAATAAATAGAATTAAAAATAAATACTTTCATTCACATTTAAATACAAATGTGCATTTCTGAAACTTCTGGTGCTGTAGATGCCAGAAGTGCGAGAAAGGTTGCAAAGGTAGACAGCAATCCATCGATTTTATTGACTTACTGACCTTTTGTAAAGCCCAACCTGTAAACATATTTCCTTCGTAGCACCCTAAGGGGAGAACGTCGAGGTGGGTATTGGTCTGATCATTCTCAGCATTTGAAACATCTTGATCAGGTAAGTGCCAGGGGGAAAGGAAGGGTATCAATAAAGTGGCAGTGCATTGAAGTCATGATCAGTTTCAGGAGGAGCACATATGAACTAGAGAATCCAACACTGAAGTTAGGTGCAGCAAAGAGGTTTCCATGGGAAATAATGAAGGCTGGACTTCACTTCCAGAACTTGTCACCCAAAGATTCTCCCAATCTGTGCAGATTCCTCGGGAAAGGACCCCGGTTTAGATGGTCTAATGAACTCAGAAATCAAAGGTTTCCTTAAGCAAATGCATGTGCAGACTTTCCATAAGAGCACACGATTGTCTACTGCCCTAAGCATCCTGTGATGATTGTCCTATGAAGGTACTTAAGGGTATTTCCCCAAATGTATTTTTCTGCCATGGACGCAGGTGTGTGTCATGGGGCCAGCTCTTCTTAAAAGCCTGGCCGGCAGGATTTGGTGATTTTCTGTTTAATATTTCCTATCCCCTCTGTTAGGCAGAAACCTGTGCAGTTCCCTCTGGGACCACTGCAAAAGATTTAAGACGACAGGTGTTTGGCAGTAAACTCACTTGGTAGCAGTCTGTACCACACAGATTCACTTGGTAGCTGTGGCTGAGCAGTCAGACTTCCCTCAAGAAGAGTTAGGCAGTATACAGAGTATTCACAATAGGTCAAAAGAACACAGTAGAACAAGTAAACACTGACCAGGGCTTGGTGTAAAAGAGATATAATTATTTATTTAAAACCACATCTAGAAAAAAACACAGGCACTAATAGTAAGTAATTCAAAAACACGGTCACTAAAAGATATACACTCCCGTAGAAGAATATTAGACAAGTCTTAAGTAAAGCCCCACTTATTTTCAGACAGCGGTGAGCGCTTAACGCAGATGGCACTCTAATAATTCATTTTAAAAGGGAGTTAAAAGCAGAGAATAAATTGAAACAGGTCCCAACACTTTTACAAGAACAGAACAAGAGAGGAAGGCAAAGTAAAACCGTGAAGTTGGAGTTCAGTAGGCCGGATCCACTTTAAGAGGATCAACCGAAATGTGTCCAAGGTCACACGGTTGCAGTGCACAAAAGTCTTGAAAAGGTTCAAAAAGAGTTGGACCAAAGAAAGGGACCAGTTAGAAGGTCAAGGCGGCCAGCCCAGTCCAGAAGGTTAAGGGGTTATTATTACCTTGTAGCAATCTTTAGAAAGGGAGGCCTGGCGGACACGGTACCTTAAAGTGGTGAGAATACTCCAGCGGGGGCAGTTGTTCCTGGCAGCGGATGCAAGTCGGTGCTTCGTCCGGGGGAAGAGAGGATCTTGTCGGGGAGGAAGACAGGAGTCCGTTGCACTGCCAGGGAAGAAACCAGCCGCGGAGTTTCTCAGGTAAAAGGAGCTGTCCTTTGATTTGCGGTCCAGTGGTAAGTGGCTATCCGGTTGCCCGGGGTGCATCGCATGGGCAATTCGACCACAAGCCGGTCTGGGGTGCGAAGAGAAGAAGGTAAACTGGTTGTGCCCACCAGTCAGGGGAAGAAGCCTCTCCAGCCGGGAGATCTTCTCTGTCGTCGGGAAGTGGTGAGTCGGTTCCGCAGGGCTCCACCGGTGGTGTCGTCGTGGTAGGTCGGCTCAGCTTCTCCCTCGTCGAAGGTAACTCAGTCCAGGGTGCCTAAACCCCCTCCCGCACCCCCTGTTGTACCCAGACAGAGTGGCACCACTTTTGGAGGCTCCTGTGGAGAAGCCCGCCAAAAAGTGGAACAAAGGGCTCGACTTGGGTTGGAGTCACAGAAGAGAACACAAACGCCATTTTAGAATGGAGTCCTGGCAAAAAATACCAACCGGCGAATTAATATTAAATAAATAAACCAGCGGTATGTTGGAGGCTATGAGAATTAAATAATTAAAGTTGGTAGCCTCGAACAATGGGAAAATCCCATAGGGATATATTCGCGGTCGAATATAAAAAGTAGTATCCACTGCCACCAGCCAAAACTCATTCAGGGGGGACGGAGACGTGCCCCCTCGACTAACAGACCCCGGGGCCCCGACCAGTAAGTCCACAATATGATGGTTTGTACTGGTTTCTGTTAATAATTTGGGACTAGTAAAGCCAATGGTGACTTTACATGCCCTGGGCGACAGTAGTCAGTCCCAGGGTATGGAGTCTATGGTGGGGTGTCACTATGACACCCCTGTGTCACTGCACGGAGGGTGATATGTAACACACATAGTAAAAACACATGAGACCCTATGGAGTAAAGGGCCCCACAGCCCATAAAACACATTAGTAGTCAAAGGAACACCATAAATCATGTCCAAGAGTGGGAGAAAAAGAGTCTCACTCTTGGCAGGAGAAAAAACAAACTCCAGAAATCCAGCAAAGCTGCTGGGGGACTCACTAGGTTAGGAAATTCAGCCTAAAGAGAGAATTCTCCCTAACACCCTCTCGCCCCAGTTGATTTGATGGATGGCACAGAGTGTTCAAAGGTAATGCAAGCATCCACCAGGAGCCAATAAAGAGCTTCTAGAGATGGGGTGGTGTGATCCAGGGTTATCCTTGCAGCTTAATTTTCTTTCATTTGAATCTGGTGGGTAAGGTCTTTAGGAGGGCCTAAGTGGCTGCAGTTGTAGTTGCAGTTGTTAAATGAATTCAATCAAGAAAGAATTGGTGCTCTTTTCACCTCCACTTTATGCAAAATATTCAGGAAGGGAAGAACGTATTTAAGCATATGCAGGAGGTAGTGATATTTTTTGCTAATGCCTTGGATTTGGGGAGCAAAGTAGAGGAGACCATTAAAAGGGATGTTCAGGACTTTTGCGGAATGAACATTGGTATGTGGGGATTCCATGGTCAAAGGCCATGTGGGCAAGGGTGTTATGTGGGCCTACTTCTTGTCAGGCTGACATCTGTCTCCTCCTTGAAGACATTGACCTTGATATCCTCGCTCTTACTGAGAAGTGGTTCAATGCCAGCTCATTCACTGCTTTAGACTCCCTTCTTCCTGACAGCTACAAGATCATCTCTAAGCCTCTCCCTAACTGTTCTGGCAGTGGGGTTGCCCTGATCTTCCCTGAGTGGGTCCCTTCTTCCCTCATACCCACCAAGCCATACTCCTCCTTTGAGAGCCTGGTCTGCAAGCTGGTCATCTCTCCTACCTCCTCCCTGACCATTGGCATTATCTATAGGCCACTTGGATCTATCACCCTGTTTGTTCCTCTCTGAATGGGCTGATTTCTCCTCCTCTCTGTCCTGATATCTTCTTCTAAACTCCTTCTACTGGGTGACTTCAACATCCACATTGACTCCTTAAGCACGGCACCCACTCTCTTCCGTGACCCCTGCACCTCTCTCTCCATCTCCATCCTCCCCTCTGATCCTACCAACTCGGCTGGACACACCCATGATGCCTTTATACACCACACAGATCTTTCACTCTCTGCCCCACTCACCACTCTGCTCTCCTGGTCAGACCACTCCCTCCTCTCCTCACATCTGGGCCCTCTGAAGCCTCTGACCGCACCTCTCAGCTCTGCCAACCTCATTCACAGACATCCGCCCGATGAAATGAGTTTCATTTACTGCCTTTGCATCCACCTTCATCCCATCCTCTCATCCCACTGGAGACTCTACATCAGACTCTGCTCTCAGCAACCTCCATCTTGCCATCTCTAACACTCTCAACATTATTGTCAAAGTCATGAGGATCCGGCTGAAACACGTGTAAAAGTTGGTACGACTCCGATCCAGCAGACTTTAAGCGCAAATGCAGAGCTGCAGAATGGAAGTGGCAGACCACAGGAGCATCCTCTGACAAACTGTCCGGTTGCCTTCTCCAAAGGCAATATTGTCTCACCATTCATTCTAAGAAGAGGGCCCACATGCAGGCACGTGTCTCTGGAGCATCCAACAACATGGCTGAACTCGTTAAAATCTGCAAGGAAATAGCGAATCCTTCTGCAGTCTCCACCTCGCCTCTTCCCTCTCAGGCCCTCTACTCTGCACTGGCCACCCACTTCACTGCTAAAGCTCAGGACATACTGAGCACTCTTTCTTGCCTCCCTTTTTCCCCCTCTTCCCATCCCCTTGGCCTCCCAACCTCTCTCATCCTTTCTCTTCTCATTCTCTTCTATCATTTCAGACATGGTCAATAGGGTTGTCCGCTCTATGAAGGTCTCCTCCAAGCAGGTCTCCCCCTGTTCTTCCAGAACTATTAAGGACAACATTGGCTCGCTTGCCCCTGCACTTGCTGATTTCTGCAATCATTCTCTTGCTACTGGGTCTTTCCCCTCTTCCCTCAGGCACTCTCTTGTGCGCACCCTCCTGAAAAATCCTTCTGCTGACCCCTCATGTCTCGCTAACTAGCATCCCAGGTCTATCACTCCCTTCCTTGGGAAACTCCTGGAGAAGCTGGTCTTGCCCCAACTGGCCCAGCATACCGAGCTCATGCCTACATCACCATCAATCTGGATTCTGAGCACCCAGAGGCATGGAAGCTGCTCTTCTAAACACCCATGAAGAACTGCTTGCATCTCTTGACACTAACTCTCCCACTGTCCTCACTCTACTCAATCCTTCCTCTGCATTTGATTGAATGAAACACTCCATCCTCATTAAACGGCTCAATGATACCCTTGGTATCTCTGAATGGGCACTGGACTGGCTGACTTCCTTCCTCACTGACCATCCCTCCCAGGTCATCATGGGCTCTTTCTACTATCCTACCTTCATCTACACCTGTGGCCTTCCCCAGGGCTCTAACCTCTCACTGTGGCTCTTCAATGTCTATATCGCTCCGCTTGCTCATCTTATCTCCACTTTCTCCCCTCACTTGCAGTATTATGCAGATGAAACCCACCTCTTCTTCAAACTTCCCTCTGATGCTCTCCCCACTTCCTCTACCATTCCCAACTGCCTATCTGCTATCGAGTACTGGTGTGCCTCCAATGATCTCTGTCTCAATGCCAGCAAGACTGAGATCCTTCCTATTAGGATCCCCACTCCCCCCCTTTACTCTGGCTACCCTGTATGGGCTCTGCCCCTTCTCCTGCATCTGAAGCCAGAAAATGTGGAGTCGTCTTTGACTCCTCGCTCTCTAACGTCCCTCACACCTTGGCCCTTGCCTTGAAGGCCCAGTTTCAACTCCACCTCCTCAGCGGCATCCTTCCTTTCCTCACTTTTGCCCAGAGGCTCAATGTCTCTAGAGCGCTGGCTCTCTCTAGGCTGGACTACTGCAACAGCCTCTTCCTTAATCTACCCTCTTCCTCTCTCCATCCCTCCAGCTTGTCCAGAATAGGGCTGCAAGATTTATCCTTGGCCTCAAACCCAGGGACCATATCTCTCCCGCCCTAAAATCTCTCCACTGGCTCCCGGTTGCTGCAAGGATGAAATACAAATCCCTCCACTATGTCGATGGCCCCTGTTTATGTCACCAGGAAACAGTGCAGTATGAAGGTAGACATCTTGGAATTAATTGCTACCTAAGTCGATGGCTGGACCGAATCTTGGTCCATTTTAATGTGACAGTGCTCATTAGTTGAGGATTAAGATAACGAAACTGGGCACATGCTTTGACACACTGTTAAAACATACCAGACCAGGATAGAAATATCACATAATATATAGGGATACGCATATTGCAGCAAAACATTACGGCCTTGAATTATCAATAAATCTACATGAAATAAAAACATAATGTTAAAATGCATGGGTTGATGAAAGCATGATCACAGAGAATTCAAGTGCAAGTGCTTGTAGCAATAAATGAAACCCTGAGATGGTCAATAAGTCAACATTGGATGGTCCCATAAGGTTAAAGTGCAAATGCTAGCAGATGAATTGGCTCATCACCAAAGAATGTTCCGGACCGCAGATGCACTTCTTTTACGCCATATGTAATACCTGCATGCACATGTTTCAGTCCTGAAGGCTACCAAATGCTGGACTTTCATCAGGGGGACCTTTTAGGCCGGTTGATTGCATTGATTTCAAAGATGAATATCATTCTGTTTCATTTACATATTGAAGTGGAACATCTGAAATGATGTCGACTATTTTGATTAATTATTAAAATGTATTCACTAATAATCCAAAATGGCTTATTCCATCACCAACAACAACAGCATTTTATTTGGCTTTCACTATTAAAATACAATACTATATCTATACATATACATGCATATACCTAAAAACATGGTTACAATACATCATATATGTACAAATTCACTAACTAAATCTCAATCGCATTTTATTGTTGTTAAAAGATGAGCATCATAATCTATCTGAAAATCATGTGCAGACATAATTCGCTTTACGGCTGTCTGTTAAATTTGAATTTCCAGTCTGTAAAAATGTTGTATAATAAACTATTTCCTTAAAATCATATGTTTGGTACATAACAGCAAAAAGTGTGGTAACTCATCATTTCCTCCAATTTCACAATATTACTGGATAGAACTAGTCAAGTACCATTGTTTGTCGCCGGTTCAGAGGACATTTACATGCACACTAATTGGAAAGGATCTTAACCTCAGGGAAAGTATAGAATTCAAATAGTCTTCAGAGAGGAATGGTTTTGTTACCCACAATTTAAAGAGGTAAGATTATTTATGTTGGCCCAGTCATTTGCTCGCCAATGTGCTACTGCTGCAATCTTCTTTTTTCACTGAAGATTAGGGTTCCCAAACGCTGCCCTTCCTGCTCATGTGGGCTTTTAGAGCTAGCAGTGGAGGTTGATGGAGTCACCGTCCAGATACACTGTGAAAAGAGTGATCTGGCAGACATGGCCTGGTACAAACATGTTTCTAAAACCTTTATTTTGACCTAGTGGAAGAAACTGTTGCAAGAACTTACACCTATGGGGCTGGAATACATTCTGGACCCAGCGTTGTATCCCATGGTCTCTCACAGTCTGCTCTTAATTGAGATTAAAAGTCAGCAATCTGTAAAAGCAGGATTGACAGAATAGGATGAGTTGGCCCATCGGATCCATCCAGTGTGGGCAGACATCTAAATAGATCATGGTGGACATCAACTACATTTGGAAAATATTGTTTATCCTGAAATTGGATGCCTCTTTGCTCTCGTCAGAGCGGATACTCTACCACTGGCGAGTAATTTCAGAAGATGGAACACCACAGCGAAAGCAAAGTAGATGAGGAACATTTGTATCATTCCAACCTTTATGACCAGTTTATGACCTTTTGACGTTCAGTGTATTATTTCCCCTAGTTTTGAAGAAAGGACTTTTAGGGAACCTGGATGAGGGTTCATATAAGGGGCTTGGAGATAAAGAGTCAGTGGGATTGGTAGCTAATGACTCCCAGGTCTATAAGGAATTAATACGACAGGGGCTGTGAGTGATGAAGTTAATTGCACTTTACTTCTACCTCTCCCCTGGGGTATCATTCTTTCATTCAGTTTAGCTTTGTATCTGAACCACTGATTTAGGGCGTGTCGGGCCAAAGCTTGTTGACATGTTTTTAATATTTTATGGATGAAATATGTATTTTAGCTTGTCTTTTACATTGTATTTTGAATTTGAGAATGGTGTATTTTTGGCAAATGAGTTAATTTGGTATCTATGTGTATGTTTATATTTTTTCTTTAATGTCTAATCATTTGAAAGTGTAATAAAAAAAGTTAAAAACTCTGAAGATCAAGTGGTGGTTCCTTACCTAAGAAATTCACAGAATTTGGTATATCCCTCCTAGCGCATATATTTGATATTTTAAACCACCAGGAAGAATTATTTTGTGTCCCTTCTTTACTAAATTCAGTTATTGCATTTTTGACATTCTGGTTTATAAAACCGAAGGCTGATTTTTTTTTGCCACATATCTAAGAGGTGCAGCAGTGACAAGGGATGCCACAGAGGGATATCCAACTCCAACCTAAGGTTATCTGCCTCCAAAATATCTGTAGAAAAGGTCTATGTTCAACAAATGTGCATGTCTAAATGACTTGTGTTATAAAATGTTGCTGAGTTTGCTTCCAGCTCATACATTTCTTGTCAGAATTGTTATAGTTAACCTAATGAACAAAATAAATTAACAAATGAACCCCCAATTTCATATAATTTGATGAACCATGGTAGTTATCTAAAAAGTATTTACAAGCTTACCTTATTGTTTTTGCTGTTATCAAAGCATCTTGCATAAATAGTATTATTTGTCTCCCTTTTATTGAGAATCAATTGTGAAAGGTATGATTTTCTGAGACAACCTAAAAATAAGACATTTATAAATATTGCCTCAAACTCATAACAAAAGATATTACAGCTAATGTTATGATAGATTTCCAATCACCAAAACATCATGATTCCTTTCACTTGCTGATTTTGTAACTTACACTACTCACAATTTAGGAAAGTGTGATAATGCGGTTTTCCCAGAATGACACCATTTTGTTTTTCACTTTAGTCTTCAAGGTCCAAGGGCAGGAGTTCCAAGGGCAGGTCTTTAGATACTAGTCCTGCCTTTCTACTGAAAATGAATTCCTACTATTTGGCATCACAAGGATGCAATTGCTGAAAAGGATGAGAGTGGACTCATGCAGCCATTTTAAGGGATCTACGTTAAAAAAACAAACACAAAAAGCTTGAATTACAAAATTGTGAAGCTCACTTGTTTGCATTTTGTAATTTGAGCTTTTCGGATTTCGTTGTTTGTCCCCAGCTGGGCATCTAATGTATGCGGGGGACACCCCAGAAACTCCCACAGCCCATAATACCGAAATTGGAGAGCGGGGGACACCCCTGCAGGCCCCTCTCCCCTTGTTCGGTATTATGGGATTCAATCTTTTGTACCAGGCCGAATGCACACTAATTGTGTATTCAGTATTTTGTTTCCAATATGTTGGGGTAAACCCATTTCAAGACCTGGCACAGCATGGCAATCTATGGGTGGGGGTTATCGTTAGTGATATGAATTGCCATTGGCAAACATATGTATGCACATGAAACTTAGTGATATACAGCACACCTGACCGGCTTGGGAATGTTTGGAGGCTTATAGCTAGAAAGTGCACATCTGCGCACATTTTTTGTAGCACGTGTGTGTACATAGGCGGAATAAGAGAAAACAATCTGATTTAAAGATTGGTAAAACTGACCACCTTCTGAAGGTGGCAGTATTTTACACCTGGTACAGCTTCAATTATATCTTTATGTAAACGATACACTTCCATTTAAAAAAAAAAGAAATTTAAAAAAACGATAGCTGCCTGATTGTGAATGGCATTTAGAATTCTTTTTAAGAGATGCCATCTAATTGTTGGTTAACATTGTTACCAGCCTGGAACACCGCCTATGGTGAAACATCTGTGTGAACATCAATTCTAAATACTTAAGGGCCTCACCACCTCAAACCCATCCCTAAGATGGTCATTATCGATTCTTATATATCCATTGACTAGTACAATACAATACGAGTAAAATATTGTTTTCCCATCAGTTGCCTTTTGCTAATGTGCCATCTTCTAAATCATTTCAGCAGACAATTTACGTTTAAACCATTCTATGCAGGAAGAATAAATGACCACCAGTAAGTTCCTCATATGTTGTGGGATTTATGAACCGTTTCAATGGAAAATTGAGTATGAAATGTGGTTTAAAGGACACCACATATTTAAGAGTTATATTTCTTTTACCTCTTACTGAATACATTTTTAAGTAGATGTGCCAACAAAATATTTAAAACTAAATTACTTCAAAGTTACTTATGGTCAGATTAATGTGACTTAGAATTGATTTTGGCAGTATTCCTACTTCTTGAAACATCTTAATATTGTCACAGAAATGTGATTTAAACTTATGATCAGATTAATGTGAATTTGAATTGATTTTGGCAGTATATCGACTTCTTGAAACCTCTGAATATTGTCACATACATTTGATTTAAACTGATCTTAGAGAATGCCTGCAACATCTGACATTTTGTGAATATTCAAATGTCTTGTTTTCAAAAAATGTATATGATTATCTGATGCTTTGTGAAATTCATGAAGATGTGCTTGTTTGAAGGAAGAACAATAAACATTGCTACGGTGCTGAGATTCATAACGGCGCTAGCAATGTCTTTGTATTGCACGAGTATAGACCGGGCGTCCTATGGGGCTTACCTTCAGAAAGAACTCAAAATCCTAGAATCAACACATTTCTTGTATCAATCAAAGAGGTGCTGCAAGTCAAACCTTGCATATTTTGAGAATGCTAAGCTTATGATTATTCGACCTGCTATATCTATGAATTTGCCAATTAATACTGTGAACATAGACATTCTTATAAGACTGAAAGTAAATATGATTGTTAAACAAATACACAACCTCCTTGGCAAAACCTAGCAATGCACAAATGTAGTCACCTGACCGGAAATAAAAAGCCACAGGGCTCGCTAAGGAAACCCAATACAAGAAAATCACAGGTCCAATAACTAAAAGAGGATTGGTAAGAAATTGTTGGCAACACCTATTTATGCAGACAGCAGCTGCTTGAAAGCAAAAGCCACAATGTATTGCGCCTGGATATTGCATATGGATTGGCCGTCAAGACACCATGTGATCACAGCATCTTTCATTAGTTTCAAGCAAGGCCAGATGGAATGTGCACCCTGAAGGAAGTGTGTTTTTACATAAGGCCAACATGTTATCAAAATGCTTGATCCATTTTTTGGATGCCCCATTAACAGATATCTTATGACAAACGTCTTTAAAAATGATTGATATATCTTTGCTGTATTAGGTTATTCAACCCTGGCACTTCACACAAGAGTCAATCAAAACATGTCCACAAAGAGAAAAAAGGAAACTGGATTTTTGGTAATTTTTATGTTTAAAAAAATCCAGCAGATGGTGTGGTCTTGATGCCCAATTAAACGGCAGTAGATGGGAGGTTTTATTTTCATCAAATGTTATGCAGGACTATTTTCCATACAGTACACTTTTGTTATGAAAAGTATTAATGAGATATACATTTTTTCGAAACTACCATACTTGATTTGCTAACATTCCCCAACTCTCTTGATAATGGTCTTGAGGTGCTTGCACTGTTTCTTGGAGTATATTGTCAAGTGTGAGAATTGGCCCAGACACCTCAACAGCAGTGACAGACAGCCCATGCAATCACCTGCAGAGCGTCTCCTTCCAGCTGACAATTAGCAGTGGTTTTCACCCTCGCGATAGCCTCGTTATTTCCACCACCTGTGCCACCACTCCTGAAGTTATGATTCTCATCTACATCTTGAGCGGTGGCACAGTTTGACGGCCATGAATGCTGCCACAACGACAGTTTTGGTGACTAAATAGCTGGCCCACAGTTTAACAAAATGTACGTTTTTAAATTAAACTGGGGAACCACCAAGTTGGTTTGATTAACATTGAAGAATATAGCAAAACTTTGAAAATAGAAGAGAAGTTCGACATGAAACTGGAGGAAAGTATAAATGCGATGGCAGGAAGAAAAACACGCTCAAAGCGAGAATGGCTGTGTTAAAACGCTACTATACATAAGAAACGAGACGCCAGAAAGAGTACATCAGAAGCGGCAAGGGTGTAGCATAGCGTATAACAGGGGTGTTCCTCCAGCCTAATGATGTAGCAAATGAGACAGGGTACAGGACAGATAGAATTGAGCAAGAACAGGGATCTGGCAGGCGGGCTATAGAATCAAAACTAATTCAAAAATATAATCAAAGAAAACACATTTCATGTTGCAATTTAAAATGCCAGTAATGCAAATTATAGGAAAAGCTGTTATGTTCAACCTTAGGATTCAAGCAAAACCTTAGTTTGTGTGCATGTAAACCTTTCCTTTTTTAGTAAGACCCTATAGCAGTAAGTAGCTAGATCGGTAACACGTTTTCCTGTCCCCCAATTAGGTCCTTGTTGAACAACTCCAAAATCAACAAATCCAACATCCTCAAATTGTCGGGCTCCTGATTAACAAAGAAATAACACTACATGGCTACTGAAATACAATAACTCATGGATGTATTTATTGTACATAGAATACACACACAAACAAGCCACACACAATCAATTTCCATGGACCAAGAATATTGAACTTGAAATGTACATTCTTAAATGGCAAGATGCTGAAGAAGCGGCACTCTTGAGCAGGCTTTTATTGTTGTTTGTTAGATTCCCTTTACATATCTCATATTCTAGTCTAAATGCAATGCGCTGTTTGCATTAGTTCTCGACCAACCTTCATTTTCTATCTGGGTGTGTACTTCCACGCCATCCTTCATGTTCATGCATCAAGTGGGCAATCACCGTACACCTCAAATCATCTATCGTTTCGATGACGTGCAGCTCTGGTCTACAAGGCCATCTCCAATGGTGTAACCGATAGATCCCTGAAGTGCATCACATCCCATTTCCAAGGCAATTCCTTTGTTTTCCTTTTCCTGACACTATCCCGTTCATGATGGGTCCAACACTATGGCATTAAACCTACAGGATTTCTCCAATTTGGACTATGAGAATTTCTACCTCCTTGAGCTATTGGACATTTCGGGTCCAAGGTTTAACTTTTGATAGCGAATCACAGTTGGTGATGCTCCAGCCAACTTCAGGAGCGACGCGCAATGAACCCATGTGTCTTTTCTCGTGCCCATATTGACGGGACAGGGTGGCTTATATAGGCTCTTGCTTGTCTTAGTCTCACAATAGAGTAAGGTAGTCCTTTGGATTGTTTTGTCTGATCTACTGTTTCAACATTGCTTTGAAGCAAGTGTGCTTTAAACAATATGGTGCAGATGGCAGCAATCCGATGCAATGCAATGCAATGCAATACCAGGCTGTACTGTGGCTTTGTGGAGGGGGGCTTTTACACATCCACTATGCTAATTGAATAATGGGAGACTAAATCAACCTTCCACATTCATATTCAGAATCACATCTGCTCTTCCTCTCATTCATGCTGTCGCTGATTGGCAGCAGTCACAGATCAGGTGATCTCCTTTACGTGCGGTGATGATGGCACAGATCCATCTATAATTGATCAGTCCTTTAAAACACTTTGCCCGCAAAGGTAAACAAATGACGGCAAGGAGTGTAGATAGGATGGAGTTGACTGAAATTTAACAAAACTAAAGCCAAATAATTATTTCTGATCCCTAAAACATGTGCATCATTTAGCCAATGAAACAATCACCTTCTTCGACCAACCACTACCTATATAAAGGAATGGGATACGTCTGAGCGTCCACGTAGACAGCGCCATCAGTTTGAAAAATCAGTGAATAGAAGACTGCCTTTCTGCTGAAACAGCTCACGAAAATCCTCCCATACATCTGCCCCAGCCTACTATGGAAACATACTGCACACAACCACATAGAATAAATCATCAACACTTTCCAGACGACCACAGCACAGCCCCGGTGAACTAAAATCGACTTTGTGACCCCAACATCAAGAACATTCAACTATGAGAGAATCCATATTAAAGAGCTACGATTAAGCTGAAGATGACTTGCTGGCAAGGTATTAGGCCTCATTACAAGTGTCCTGGTCTGGTAACAACAGTGCCGGTAAGCCTACCAGCACTGTTGTTACCGGACCGGCACACTCTGAGTACTTCAGGCGGGTGCCGTCCCACCCGCCAGGTCAGACCTGGCGAGTGGGACGGCACCCGCCCGCAGACTTTGATGGAAGAACCGGTACTGTTGCGCACAGTGCCGGTGCTTCCGTCATCCCCATTCCCATTGAGTCCTGTGGGACTCAATGGGAATGGGGATTTACGAATGCCGCCGCCTGACTTACCGGACAGCGGGGGCTGTAATGCCCCAGTTATTTTCCGGCAAGTCAGGTGGTGGTAAATCATCACAAGTCCGGCGGCAGCCTGCTGGCTTTAACGGCACGGCTACCGCCGGACTCGTAATGAGGCCCATTGTTTTTCCCAAAGACCCCCATTCTAGATGACCCGAAATGGATGCTGATACTGGCAGTGTTGGAGCTACTAGATTTGTCAGCAGACTTTCAACAACATCAGTCACGCCCTCCTCCTTTCTCACCTCTATACACTTGCAATCTGTGATTAGACAATAGAATGGAACAGATCTTTGTTTCAAAGTGGCACAGAAAATTGCTTCCATTTCAATCTCCAGAATGGTTCATCAGCTGTGGAGTGCTGCAGGACGCCTCTGCGCTACCCCTTTTTTGAAGATTTATTTGTCCCGCACTGACAAGTCAGACCTATAATATTGGTCTTAAAAGACATACTTATTTCATTAACACCCAATGTATTTGTATGCTTAACCCAAACGTTCCCAAATCTTCTCAACCTCATTCACAGTTACACAATTGTTTGCTGTCAATCAAATCTTGGATCAAATCTTCGATGCCCAAGAATAGTCTGTGATTAACGTTGCCATGGCTCCAACAGAGGTAGACCTATTCACCTTCTGGGTACATAATTTGGGGAAGTGACCTGTAGCCACCAGACTCGTTGCTTACAATGCTCAGTGATGCCAAGCGTACAATGGCCCCACAGATTGAGGCAGTTGACAAGAAGGTGTGACACATTCTGAAGAGGTACGGGCAGATAGCTACACATAGATATGATTCAATATATACTAGGCATACTTCAGTTCACACAGCCTTTACCCTGTCAGGGGTCAAGGAATAACCCTCTGCCTAGGGCTTAGTTAAACTAAATTGCACCCAGTCATTGCGAGGCTAGTGTGCGATATTCAGAAACCAATCCCCACCAGTAAGTTGGATGCATGGATCTTAAGTTATGGGAGGCTATTGGGCCTTCTATAGCACAGCTTTTACCTTTGCCCAAACAGCCTCTTAGCATTTTGGGACCTGCAAAAGAGGGCTTTGGAGAGGTTAGTTAGGAGGTTAGTTAGGTAGCTAGTGTAGCACATCAATCCTGCAAAAGGCGGTGCCGGGGTGGTAAGTGGGGAATCAGGTGTTGGGCAAGGTTGCTGTTGCTAAAATTGTGGTGCAAGGCAAATCAAACAAACTGTGCTCGGGAATGATGAGACATTTACACATTAAACATGCTTAGGGAAATCCAGCTGTCTTTGCTTTATTAAGGCAAATTGCTTTCACTGCACAGACCACCTCCCGTGCCCCTGGCAGGGAAACCAGGAATATGTCCTGAATGGCTCAAAAGTCATGTGAGATTAGTGCAGCAGTCCCATCCCAGGAGACAAAACTAGTGGTGGTGTTAAGGCATGTTCTATCAAGCCACTGTAGGTGGTGCTAATGTGCTACATATGAGCCACCATTGATTTTGGAAAGAAAACACTATGGACTTCATTAAGAGTGTGGTGGTATTTTGGGAGTTAATCCACAGCATGTATTTATATTTTATATCTATTTAGATATACGGGGAGGAGCAATGCTCTTTTGATCACAAAAAACGCACAATAAATAAGATATTTGACAGGAAGCAGTGAGCTTCTTACAATGGGGTGAGTTTGAGTGACATTCGGCCCATGCTGTGGAGGGGAGTAATGGAACAGTCACCGGGGACAATTCATGGGTGGACTTACATAGGTTAAGCACAATCAACATTGGAATTTTTTTTTTCAACATAGATATTTTATTTATCAATTAAGAAGACAACAATCAAACAATAGACAACAGCTTGGCAACGACTTAAGATGGCACAATGCATTGCAGTGGTGAGAAAAATCAAAAGTTATCACATAGTTCATTCTATACGTTACTAGGCCGCGGAGTCGGGAGGTCGGCAGGCATACACCAAAGGGAAAGGCCCGCTGTGCTCAGGATGTGACCATTATGGGTGAAGTGCTAGAGTGGAGGCAGGGAAAGTGTGGGATAGAAGCAGGGTAGAGGTGGCAGAATTGTTTTAGCTTGAAGGTAGATGAGGGATAGTTTAAGAGGGTAACTCGGAGGCGACGAGGTAGGCTTTTAGTGTGGTTTTTAACAGATCAGTGTGGACTGTTTCTCAGATGTCCGAGTGAAGAGAATTCCATGCAAACTACTGGCAAACTTGCTTACCATTACTGCCACTTGGTCCCTTGGGTTTACCACGGGATTACAAGTGGTGTTTCAGTGACCTGAATATTAATTTCAACCTGTCAATTCATTTTTTAATTGGTGTTTTTTTTCACCACTTTATAAAATCACCTAGAATCATTCTTATTTGCACGTGGCTAACTACCTAGTTCTTATTTCATATCATCACAAGAATGTGTGTTCTCACCTCTCTGTTTTAATAAGATTCTGTGATTGGGACCTTAAAGCTTACCTCATAGAGTTCCTAGTGGCTTTACAGGGCTTATTAAACCGCCCCGCATTAGGGGTGTCCTTCTTCTTAGTTATTCTGGGGAGCTTAGGAACACTGATATTCACTGCCTGTTTGTAGGTGGTGAAACCTGAATAAGCCCCAGTGCCCTCAATTAAAACATGCATTGTTAACAGGATTACATCCCCTACTACATTTGATTAAATGTCACATGGAAACTACTTTCTATTAACATTTACATTTCATTCCAGATAGTTATGCATTTCTAGGTGAGTGATTGGGGCCAAGGGAATTATGGTCATGTTCTGATCTGATCAACATTTCCAAATCAGAAATCGGCCTTTGACTAGTCAAGATGATAAAATAATCAATGATCAAACACCCTGCTGCCCCCCACCTTTACAAGCATCATTCCCTGTATCATCTGACGCTGCCCTTCCATTAGCCATTCTTAATCACTTTTAAATAAGGCACCTATTAAGTCCATTCTCCCCTAGAAAGGGTACTGTTTTTTGAATACCTCCATGCCATTTCTTCTTCAGAATCGATGTTATCTGCGGCGACTCGGTTCCCTGATTTCAAATTAAAGTTGCTGCCCACAATGATAACCACTTCTGGATTAACCTCCACGCTGAGGGTAAGGGGACTCTGTAATAAAGTCGCAAGCCTCCGTGGCACTGTTTTACGGATGCCTTACACGCAAATTACTTGATATGGTTGCGAGTCTGTTGAAGACAAATGCAAAGATAGCGTTGAGTCAGAATCTACAAAGTCCTAATCAAGGGAGCCCCCACTATCTCCAATCGCCGTATTTCCATCTTCTTAGGTGTGGTGTGTGGCGTTGAATCGTGCCTGTAGGGTTCATGCATAAGCCACATTCATGGCTGATCTTCATTCTTTCTCATATGAAGCATATTTCCTTTTCAACATAGATGGCCCACAAAACCCAAAGACCTTCTTCTGTACAAAGACTCACACAGGTCTCGAGCACCTTTAGGGTAAGCCAGACCTAGGTGAGTTCAAACCAGTAGCTGCGCTAGGGGGTGGGTTGTGTAGGTTAGTCATATCGATGCCCCTGGTGCCTCATTCATGTCTGCATGTTCCACTGGCACTGACCTCATGGCAAGCCTTTCACAGCCTCTGGAACCAGCAGCTGTCACTCTATCATGCATGGATGCCAGAGAAAGCAAATACCTGGGGGTACATTAAAATAGTATGGTGCCACTTCAAAATGCATAGTTCTAATACCAGCGTATTCGTTTATAAAGCTAAACAGGTCTTCATTTTTAGTTGACAGGGTCGAGTCCCTCCCCTTATTATAATGTAGCAGCGCATTCCGTTCAGTAAGAGAGATGTTATGTAACGTTATGTTATTGATATTCATACCCTTCCCATCTGACATTTTCATGGTCTACAGGTGCTCTAATTAATTCAGCTTAAATTCTGTCATTTTCTCACATTGCTGTTCCCCCGATGTTAATTATTTATTTTATTTATTTGTAACACGCTGGGACAACGCCCATAGGCATAGAAGCGCAGAAAGGGCATCTTTTCATTCTCCCTGTGCGGGCACCTAGAAGGGTTCACGGCACCACAAAGCTCAGAGAAGCCGGAGTAATAACACAATAAGGCGCACCGAGGTGCGATGCATGGCCAGGAGAAATTAGAGTTAATGATAATAGGAACAAAGTGTATTCTTAACTATATCACGTTGGAACAAGACGTTTTTCATCGATGGAAAGTCCCCTGGAATTGACACTGCCTGGCTTTGATTCGCAGCTGCACGCTCATTAAAAAGAGCCTGTGTCAGCAGAATGACATCAGAGCCATATTTGAATGCACCCTGGTATTGTTTTCATTCCTCCTGCATTGACATTTCTGAACATTAATGCAACCTGCACAGCATATGCGAGCTATTTCAGCTGTGAATAATTTTGGGACAAGGAGAGCAAACATCTGCATTGGTACACATAGTGAAAAAACAGCTGTTTTTCTCTGTTGTGATAGGGTCGTAGGTGAATTCCACGTGCTCGAACAAGAAGTTATCAAACACGTAATCACAATAATTACAGTTCTAGCAATATAATTGAGCGTGTGCAAACTGCAGTTATCTTCAGCATGTTAAATGAACTCCATCAACCTCATTTTACAACAGGCGTTATTTGCAAGCAGTGGCCCACCAACTGCATCAATTCATGCAGTGGGCCACCACCAACTGCATCAATTGCATGCAGTGGGCCATCAACTGCGTCAATGTCATGCAGTGGGCCACCAACGGCGCCAATGTCATGCAGTAGGCCACCAACTGCGTCAATTGCATGCAGTGGGCCACCAACTTTAGCACTTATGTCTCGGGAAGATAGCTCAGGGGCATCGTGCTCGCCTTGCAAGCAAGATGACACGTAGCACCACAGGTTTGATCCCCAGGTCCGCGCTTGGGAACCTCTGGGTGTTAAGCGCGTTATAAATAACCTATCATATCATATCATGTGCTGTGTGGTCCGCTGCATGCAATATTAAAGGTCTACGAGGAGGAGTGGATATGGAAAAAGTAAAAGCAAGGCAAACTCGCTCTCATGCTTCCATTAGCCCTGTCTGCAAAAAGGCTTTGCCGGCGGCGTTCATTGATTAATTCCTATGGAATCTGCCTGAGTTTACCATCTCATGCAGGCGTAAAACAAAGTATTCAAATGAGGAGGAAGTTAGCAGGGCGGAGAGCTTCCTGCTTGTGTCAGGAGGAAAACGCAGCAGAGCAGGACATGGAGGTGTGGACTCATACAACTACGTCTTGATTTCCGGTTCCACCCCATTTAAAATGAGGGGGTTTGTTTCATTACATTTTTCAATGTTTCAACTCACACCCTCCTGTTCTGGAGGACATGGTCTAGTATGCTGCAAGGTAATTGTGGCTTCGGTATCTTGGAATAGTAAATTTTCCTTGTCTTTTATTTTGTGTGTTCATGAAATGCATATAGTTAAAAAAAAGAAACACGTTGAAATAATTCAGCTGGCAGTGGAATACATTACACACAAAGGGCCTCATTAGGACCCTGGCGGAGAGGGTTTTACGCCAGCGTAGTGCATGGCGTACCTCTCCGCCATACTACGAGTTCCCGTAGCGCCATGGCGGCCTTTTCCGCCTGGTTTTACCAGGCGGAGAAAACCATGGCGCTACGGGACCTCGTTGTTAATTACGCCACCGTATTTTACGGTGGCGTAATTAACTCCTTCCCCACTCCCATTATACCCTATGGGGCAAAAATGGGAATGGGGAAGGGCAGAATGGGGATTGGGGATTTACCGCCCCGCCAAGGTCGGAATGGGGCGGTAAATCCGCCAACCCCCATGGCGCTATCGGCGGCTTTCCGCCATGCTTCGCGGTGCATTTAGCACCGCGAAATCCGCCTGGGTCCTAATGAGGCCCAAAATCCTAAATTAATTGCCGTATTATATCACATAAAAAAACTGTCTATCTGTGAAGTGTAGACAAGGATGTTATGTGCGCGTTTCTCGTACCTTCCCTGCACTCCCAGATACATTTCAAATTTTCAAGGAACATTGGTTTAACTGTACACCACATATAAGGAAAACACACAGCAGTGAGAAAATCAAGTTGTACCAAACAGTTGCATATTTCCATGGGCTCACGCAGAGCCCAGTTATTTATCAACAGAATTAAAGTTCTGCCAAACCCGAAAAACAGCCTAAATGGCAGTCGTTAATGACTCCAGAAACAAAAGCCAGGATCAATGTTCACTCTTAGAAATGATTCTTTGTTGAAGCACTTGTCTGGTTTGATAGCTCAAGTACAACATGCTTGCCTCAGGAACAGGACAATGTTGTGCAACAAGGATTCAAAACCCCAGGCAGGGCTGACATAGTCCTTCACCCTTCTGAGAGTGATGGATCATAAATTACGAGTGGATAATACTATCACCAGTTGTTACAGCGCTGAGAAGAGCTTAGTTTCCATGAAGCACCACATGAATCACCAGTTTCGTACTAATTCATGCGTGGGGTAGTTTCCAGGAATCATGACATCATCTCCATTTTCCAGGTGGGAGTTAGGGACCACGATTGTATTAGCAACCATCCTTTGTCATGGTGATGGCTATGGCAGCCTGGACTTTTAGGTTTGCTCAAGTTATGATATGATATGATGTGGCATTTATAACGCCCCTATGCACAAGTGCTTCAAGGCGTGACGAGGAAAGGGAGGGGAACAAAGGGAGGGTGCACACCGATCCTACTAGGCCAGGTGTCATTCAGATCACGCAAGTGCATGGAAAGGGGGCAGGGACAGTGCAGTACAAGATGATAACAATAAGTAGCGGTCAACATGTGGCAAGTGCATGGGTAAGTGCGGACCTCAGGCGTCAGGGGATGGTAGGGGGACTGTAGGGATACAGAAACAGTCCCCAAGTGCGGGGGTTGCCAGGTGGACAGTGCAGGTTTGAGACACTGGCGGGGTAGGGACCTGGGCCCGAGATCAGAGGGTGTCCAGGTAGTCAGTGCAGTTCAGGTTACAGCCAGGAGGTCAGCAAAGGAGAGGAGGAGAAAACAGAAGCAAAGAGAAAGGTGTTGAGGGGTTTCCGGAACCAGAGATGGTTCTCCTCAAGTTTAAGGGAGGTAGGGAGGCTGATCCAGAAGGAGGCCCCAGCCGAAGAAAGAGATCTACCACCAACTCCTTGCTTGGAGAAGAGACTGACCCTGAGGGAGCTAGAGGCATATGAGCGAGGAGCTCAAGAAGGAAGATATTTAGGAAGAGAGAGATGAAGGTATTGAGGCCCCAGGCCCCAGAAGGCCTTGTGGACAATGCAGTTAATGGATAGTGCAGGTTACTGGTCTCTGGTGGAGAAGGCCTAACATGGGGTTTTAACATGGCCTCACATGGGGTTATAACCTGGTGGGGAAACTTAAGAATTGCTTCTAATCTTGCCAATGATGGCCTTACATGATTCTTTGCTAGGATAGACAGAAGCATAGGTACGTTTTACAAAACATAGTACACTCCTCTAATTTGGAGCCTGGGAACTCTCAATGAGCTTGAGTACCCGTCTTACCATATGAGTTATCTGACACATTTACATCTCTGGTATGTGTCTCTGGGTACTGATTAGTTTACCGTGGTATTCTGATCGCATTGCCAAATTGCTGGAGGGAAGGGAAATATTGTCGCAAGCAATAACTCCTTCAAAGAAAACGTGTGCACCTTTGCCTCATTGAATAATTTTACAGGCACATTCATAATCCTCAATTAGGTACCCTTTGCTCAACTAACTACATTACATGGGTGCCCACTACAAGATCCAAACAATGATGTTATGAATTATGGCAAAGCTTGCACCTCATCCAGAAAGATCGGTCTGCTCCTACCATCGCCTTCCTCCATGTTTCTGTCCACTTTCCCTGATCACACAGTGTATGCTGGACCTGGCCGTGCCTGGCCTCTTGGCTTGGCAGCCCCAGTATTACTGTGCTGGAATCTACTTAGTTGGAGACCTTACTTTCACTATGAGACAATGTAAACCTTCACGCTCCCAGGAGTTGTTTGTGCACCTTAAATCAGCCACCAGCTATACACACAATTCATAATATTTCTATTCTAGACATGACTTCAAGTACATGTTCTGCTATCTACAGACATCTTGGAACTTTCAGTTTACTTTCTGTACACCTTTTTCACGTTGCAGTCTCATTGGCTGGTCATGTACTCAAGCTTTTCTTTTCTTCTGAGACTATGGCCTAGAATCCCCGGATGGTGGTGCAGCACACATCACTTTTCAGACAGGCCTCTGTACTCTGAGACTACTCTTGTGATGAGTTGGCAGTGTACACATTCTTGATATCATACCAAACACAAAAACAATGGCCAGTTTTACTCTGATCAGTTTCTGTTGAGATATGTGTTTGCCCACGTCTGTCCTCGTTTAGGTATATTGCAGAAAGTTACCTTTTTTGGGTAACATTAACATTGTTTTACCCGAATGCCTCATTTTTGCAACCTTGAAAATCATCTGTGATTTAGTACTTTTAAGTATTTAGAATAGCATCTTATAATGTATGATGCTATATCTGCAAACTGACTGTGTGAAAAATCTGTGAAAAAAATGCAATGTTTAACAGGAGACTGCCAGGAGAACTCCAAGTAATCATCCTGTCTGCCCACTTCTTTTCAGCAACTCAGTGCAAGCACGGTGCAGTGTATGACACCTGTGGCCCAGGATGCCTGAAGACATGCGACAACTGGAACGAGATCGGACCATGCAACAAGTCTTGCATGGCGGGCTGCCACTGCCCAGCCAATTTAGTTCACCACCGAGGACGGTGTATCAAGCCAGCTCTTTGCCCGCAACGGTGACACAAGTTTTATCGGAATGGACATTAAAACTTGTGTGCTTTGCATCTTAGAAGACCACAGCCAATGAAGGACAGCACTGTTTGTATGCAGATTCTGCAACTTAATGACATGCTCCAACACACAGACCTATTGATAATGTATATACTATATTTATGTGTATGTGTATATATATATATACAGATATGCATTTAACATAGATCTAACATATGCACACTGCATCAGTTCATGATTGCCCAGATTATATATATAAATAACTATTTATCTTGATGCAAGGTGGGCCTACCCACATTGGAAATGTGCACATCTGTTCTAAGAAAAACCAAATGCCTCACTACAATGGCACGAGGCCCTGATCAACAATGTCCTTGATCTGTCACATGGAATACATCATTTCAAGAAGATGCATTCATTTACAACTTTTGGCTATGCAGGTGTTTTGGACTACAGCTCCCATCAGGCCTATCCAGCACAGTCAATGGTGATGATTGTGAGGATGAGGGTGTGGGGGTCTGGGGTCGAAGACCAAAATAACTTGAGAGGTAAACGATAGGAACATGCTGGTTAACAGCATTTCAAGCTATTGTGAACGACTACAAACCAACCAGTGACTAATCAGCAACACACCACATAAAGTTTGAAATACAATACATATGCAACTCCTTACGTCATGCATTATTTATGTCTATATATGTGTGTGTATGTGTATATGTATACACACATAGATATGCATATATGTTGCCTATGTATATATGTATATTTATATAAATAGTAACCCACTTTTACATCATTTATAGAAACAAAGAAGGAATAATATTTTGTGTATATTTTTTGCTAAAATGTTTATGTATTGTTTGTAGGACTCTAATATTCTGTAAGCTATTTCAGTAACTATATAAATAAACCAGATGTTTCTAATTTAAAGCTGCGGTTTTGATCAACCACGGGAGATAAATCAAAAATCTCCTCCTGAAGGCGTGTAAGGACCCTTTTGGTTGCATGAAAATGAAAAATGACATAAGTCAACCAATGCTATTTTGAACATTAAGGTGAAGGGGAGCAGGGACTTTTTTGTCATTCCCAAGGCTTTCCAATAAAATGTCATGCCTCTCTGAGATAAATTGAGATGGAACAGCAAAAGCATAAGGGCAATTGATTCATTTCAAACTATACGCCATCAACTGTAAATTGCGTAACATTGAAATTGCTCGGATTATTAATATTAAGAAATCCAAGCAAAACCAAGCTTTCCTGGGTCATCTCTGGAAATTGCTTCTCTCACTCATCTGAGAAATTCATTGATCCAGAGTATTGATGTTGGTTTGGCTGCACTCTGCATTGTGCTGCTACATATGTTCCACTCAGGATTGTTAGCTATAGCATGTTATTTCATGTTAATGACATCATCTCTTGCTGTACCATAATTAAATGCATTCCCTGATCATGCTCACTGGGAAACAAATAAGCCGATATTCCTTCTTAAGGCGTGTGTCTCCGCCGACTGCCAGTGAGCTAGGATTGTTATCTCCTGTGTTGTTTCATGTTGATGCTGGGCACCTATGTGCCACCCAAAAAATGCCAAGACTAATTCTACTGGACACCAAGAGGACTGTGGGAGGCAGGAGGCCATGAACATGGTATTATTTTTTTAGTGTTCCTCCTTTGCATCCTAGATCTCATTCCTCTGTCAGATCCATGCAGGTCTCACCATCTAAAATGTGACTATTTTAAGCGAACCTGGGCACGTGCAATATAATGTAATTGGGTCTTGTGCAAAATCTGCCATTTGGGCACATGTTTGTCACTAGGTCCGATACGAGAGAGGTGATGGATGGTATTAGTGCAAACAGAGGGAGAACAAGATGCAAAAATGTAAGTGTTCATTTATAATTTATTTTTATTTATATAGCACCTAACGCCTAAGAGCTTTACAAAGGAATACAACGGTAGAATGGAATGAAAATGTCAACAAATCAACCATAAAAAAAGAAAATGCTGTTTGAGCTGGGATTCAAAGAGGGGGAAAGAGAGTATAGAGTGAAGAACAACAGGGAGAGAGTTTCAGTGCTTGGGGGCCAGAAGGAAAAGGAACTAAAATGGGAGAAGGCACAGGGAGGTGGCAGATAAGAAAATGCAAAAGGGATTGTGAGCGCCGGGAGGAAATAATTAAGCAATATAACCCGAGCGGCGGGGGCATTACCGACTCAGGTAATGCCCCGGGGCCCACAGTTAGGTAATGCCCCCGCCGCGAGGGTTATATTGCTATTAGTACCCCGGCCCGCATTATGTGCGTGACCGGGGCACTAAAAGCATTTTTTTCTGTCCCGAAACGCTGCAGCGTTTTGGGACAGAAAAAAAAAAAGACCAAGAAAATGGCCGCCGGGAAAGGGAAAACGGGAGTCCGTTTTCTCTTTCCATGGCGGCCTTCGGGAGCGGACGCGCTGGGAACACAAGTGTTCCCAGCGCGTCTGTTCCCAAAAAAAAAAGAAGCAGAAGGTAAGTGGGGTTGGGAGGGCGGGAGGGAGGGGAAGGGGGAAAAAAAAAATACGTACCTTCCTCCCTGCCAGGGAACGATGGAAGCCTCCAGCTGTGTGGAGGCGCAGAGTCTCCACACTGCTGGAGGCTGCCATCGTCCCCCACCAGGGACGCAGGAGCAAGAAGGTAAGTGGGATGGGGTAGGGAGGAGAGAGAGAAGGGGAAAAAAAAAAGCTTACCCGAGTCCCCAGCGGGGGGCGGAGGCAGCCTCTCAGCCGTGGGGAGGCTCGGAGCGGGGATGGCCCCGCTTCGAGCCTCCTCATTGGCTGAGGGGCTGCCACGTCCTCCCGCCGAGGACAAGGCAGCTGGAGTCCCGGCCGAGAATCGAAGGATTCTCGGCCGGGTAAGGACCCGGCGAGAGCCAATCAGAATGCGTGTTGCATTCTGCTTGACTCTCGCCGGGTACTAATTAATATTATCAGGAATAAAGATGGTGAGAAAAGCCATGGGAGTAAATAACAGAGTCAACAGGCGAGGTATAAAGAGAAAAGGGAAGAGGGTCGAGCACCGAACCTTGGAGGAGACCATGAGAGAGGGGAAAGATGGGGGAAGACTGGCCCGGCCAAGAAACAGAACAGGTGTGATCAGTAAGATAAGAGTGAAACCATTTCAAGACAGAATCATGAAAGCTAAGACAAGAGAGGGAGGAAAGAAGAATAGAGAGAGTGGTAAACCGTGGCAAAAGCAGCTGACAGAGCTAGAGCAAGTGAGGCAGAGATTTCAGCTTCAGAGAGAGGATGACAAGAGGTGATAAGTGTACCAGGAGTAGGGACAGGGAAAGCCATGGAGGTTGCAGAGGTGAAGAAGGTGGGATGGAGCATGAGAGAAGGGAGAACTTGGAAGAGAGGTAATTAGAAAAGTAAAGGGCCAACAAAGTTGAAGTGTAGGAGAAAGAACACGATTGAGATTTTGAAAAAGACGACGACGAAGATGAAAAGACACAGAATCAAAAATAGAATTGAAATAGAGTTGTTTAGCAGAGTGAAGAAGGGTGTCGTAGGTTGTATGTAAAGCAGACATGATAGTCAGATCAGAGGCTACCCTGGTCTTAAACCAACGTCGCTCAGCCCGTCACAGAACCAGATAGTCTGAGCAGAGGGCAGGGTCATCCAGGGTTGGGAAGGTTTATGGAAAGAAAGAAGGGAGCAGAGGGATAAAGCAGATGAAGACTATTCATAAGACCAGTAGGCAGAAGAAGATTAGCAGAGTCAACAAATAGGGAGGAGGAGATATCAGACGAAGGGAGAGGGGAAGTGTGAGCAGACACAAAAGAAGTGTTAAATGCACAAAGGTCATGATCAAGAAAAATAGAAGAAGAGGGGAAGGAGGAGAAGAGTCAGAGGAAAGAGAGACTTAAGTGGTAGTACAGTGACGGATGAAGAAAGAGGAATAGTAGAACATATAAGATCCAAAGATGAACAAGAGATATGCGAGGGAGAGGTTGCTATGAGTGAGCGGTAGCAGGAGTCTAAGATGTGAAGGAGAGGAACCAAAGCATAGAAGATGAGTAGAAAGGAGATGAAGATTCAAGTCACTTAAGAGGATCACAGGATAGTCTAAAGGTAGAAGAAGAGAGAGAAGAGAGTCCAGATTATAGCTGAAACTGGTGATAGGACCAGGAGGGCGGTAGATTAGGCGCAACGCAAGAGGCGGAGAGGGGGAGATAAATACATGATATCCGAAGGACGGAAAGGAAGGTGGGTTCGAAAATTGAGGGGAAATGGCAGAAGAAACAGTTGAAAGTATGCCCACACCTAGCCACGACCGGTTGCGCAGGGGGTAGACAAGAAGAAAGAATTGGAGCACCACAGAGCAGCTAGAGGGAAAGTAGTATTGTAAGGAGAGAGCCACGTTTCAGTAAGACACAGAAAGTGTAGCTGGGGAATGTCTGTGCACTCGAAAGATACCAAGGGCCTGATTTACAAACACGCTTTTGAATGGCAACATCCCTTTCAAAAATGCTTTGTAAATCACGCCCTAAGTGAGTTGTATTTGGGCTTTGGGGCTTTGGGGCTTTGGGGTGGAGTGTTGCTAGCGAGCAATCCCAATAGTTATTACAGTGCCTGGCTTGTTGGTAGCAAAGGCTATCCAAGTAGCATGGATTCCTTGGGATGGGAAGTGAGTGCTGAAGTCCACTGTAGTGTATTGTGTTGGTGGAAGTGGTGTATGCTTGGCATGGTGCCAGTACTGTCCGTGAAAGTGAGTGTGAAAGCAGACATTCCTGTGTAGACTGTATGACAGCAATATCTGGCGTGTAATGTGTCTGACAAACTGTGAGAGTACCTGTGAATATGTTGGCAATACCATGCAATAATATAGGTACCTGGGTGTACGTTGGCAAAACCTAGTCTATGAGAGCAATACCTGTGACACGGGCTGAAGCATTTCATCATATCTTCTCAGGATTCTGAAACGCCTGAGCTATATGTCCCCAAGTTGGAAAGATGTTCATCTTCCTCTCCTACCTTGAAACCCCTGCCTTGCTACTTCAAATGTACACCACCAGTTCTCTTCCATACACCCTTTTCCGTCTACTGCCCTCTTACCTCCACATATTTCGCAGTGTGCTTTGAAGAGACGATTTTATGGGCTGTCGAACTGCATTACACTGGAACAAATAATAAATAAATTAATACAATGTATGTAACTTTCAGAACAGTACCTGACGCATGATGGCATTACCTTGCCATATGGTCTCAATAGCTGTTTAACGCTGTTAGCATAGGACCATATTATGCCAATAACTGGCATAATATGGTCCTATGTGAGTGCATTGGCACGGATAGAAATACTTGATGACAGAAAATATCTCCCTATGCAAAAGACAGAACTATAATTAAATACAATTGGGCAATCCCAATGGAGGCGCAGATCGCAATTTACAGTACTGCGCTACTGTTAAAAAATGCCAGCCCAAACGCTCCCCACACACCATGTACAGCGCTCTGCTGCTCTTTAGCTAGAGCCGTGCTTTAAACAATACAATAAACTACAAAATAAATAAATATCGTCAGTACTTGCAAGATTTTGCATTCATGACTTCTATTTTCATAAACTCCATTTTCCTAAACTGTAGGTAAATATTAGTTGCACATTAAAGCAGACACGAATAGACACATTACTCTGGCATATTCCATGAAGGGTGATGTTTGCCTTCCACAGACTATTGGCCTTCAAAGAAGTTTGTTAGCAACGATGCTAGAGACAAGACAAAACCAGAAATATTCAGTGACAACATGTCACAGACAAAAAATAGTTTGTTCTCGATAATACTTAAAGAATATTCATTGGTTTTGGGCTGTCGATGATTGTTATGCACAACATCAGTCCACGATTGATAAAGACTGCACATACAAAACAACTATTTACCTTCAGACAACCATGTTGAGGCACTGCGGGTCAACTATAATCGAATACCAGGGTGGGTGGATGGATGGATGAGTGGATGAATGGATGGGTGGATGGACGCAGGGGTGGTTGCTGACGGATGGATGGATGGATGACTCCATATATATGCAGACTTGTATAACACATCCAGGCAAAATGAATCACCCCAGGTTGTTTCCATATAGGTGGCAAGGGTGTGACAAGTGCATAAGGAAATATTAGATTTTAGATGTTGTTGTGAAGGGAAACTGGTTTCATTCAATGTGTAATGCTGGAGGGAGCTCCTCCCATAACCAAGGTCCTTGTATGTTGGTGTGGTTAATTGTTCTTCATGTGTTGTAACCAGCTGTAGCATTTGCTTGCACCTCAATAGCTCAGTGGGAGCAAATATTGAAAAAGACTCCTTGATAGGGTATTCACAATAATGTTTTCAAATTGAAGATGTGTGGTACTACCAAAGGGTATTGTTTAATCTGTTGCTAAAATGAGAAAGAAAAGCATGGATCATTGAACTAATTCTTAAACCAGTTTGACCAGAGCAGAGCACTTTAATCTGCTTTAAGTGTCATGATTTAGGCTTGATTTTGTGCAATAATACCACACCTCTTTCATAGTAACCGGGCACTGTGCGTAAGGCGGCGCTGCTGATGAAGATCTGGATATCATCCTCCACTCTGTGCAAACGCCAATGATAGCAAAATTCGAAGTATCCTATTTTGACATCTTAACTCCTCTTCAGACAGGTGTTGCTTGTTGCTTTAAAAATGCGGGTAAGACAATTGAGCAGTGGTTATGTTTCAGTGAGAAATAGGACAATCTAATCGCATAGCCACCAAATTCTGTCTTTGAAGTTTTATCGTCCAATAATACTAACAATTAAAACATGCATACAACTAAGCCCTTATAAATTGCAGAGGACAAGAGAGATTCAATGGAAAATCCAATATCACAGGCTGTATTTGGGACGATCAGTGTTGTTATGTAGTGCAGCTGGTGGTTTCAGATTGAGTGGTCATTGATATTGTATTACCCTAGTCCTGATCCAACAAAATTAAAATGTTCCTAGAAGTGTTGACGATTTCTACTCCTTTGTACATCTTTTATCAAAGTCACATTTATGAATGCTCACATTTAAAGAGCCTTAGTAGGAAACAGCTCTATTACCATCAGTGATCATGCTATGCAGTCTGGAAGTGGTCTCTCTTCAACAGTTTGCGTTATGTGTTTATTTGCAGCTCAAGCGACCATGAATTGAAAGCGCGCAAGAGCAGCAGACGTTCTTGTTTCCAACCCTTTGTTACTTGGAGGCGCTGTGGGGTGGTCCGATAGGGACATTTCCTGGTTATCACCCATGCACATGATGCAAACTCTTCGTAATACACCTGTGAAAGTCACTTGTAAATTACTTGGCACATCCTCAGGCATGCCTAATGAATGCAAAGGGAATTGCGATATAATCACAACATGACGAAAAGAGACTTGATTCCTATCAGAATTAAAACGGAGCTTGTGAAACCACCAAATCAAAACATTGTGTGGCATTTCCAGAATGAGTTTACAATATGTACATAATCCACATTAACATGAACTATTTGGACAATTTATTTAAAACACCTACATACGACAGAGGATATTAGCCTTCCTCATCTTACGACACAGAACACTTGCCATCATATCTCTTGTCATGTCAAGAATAGACTACACCAACAGTGTCTACCTTGGAATGCCGGACAACCTCTGCAAAAAAACTACGATTGAACGCAGCAGCAAGACTCCTCCTAGTACTCAGCATGAAAGAACACATAACACAGCACAAAGATCCCTACACTGACTACCAGTCAAGAAGAGGATCTATTTCAAAATATGCACTGTTCACTGAGTAATTCATGGCCAAGGAGCAAAGTACCTCTAAGAAAAATTCGCCATCTACAAACCAAAATGAGCTCTATCAATTACATAAGTCTTTAACCCAAGCAATATTCAAAAATGAAAGATGATGGATCAGTCTTTTCAGACTTCTCAAGGAAACTCTGAAACATCCCCCCAAAGACCATATACACAGTAGAGGAACACTTCACCTTCAGGAAAGGTCTAAACATAGATTTTTGCCTGTGCCGACCTAACTCGCCAACCATGGCCAATCGTCAAAGAGAAGGACACAGCATTAATGCAAAGAGGTACAGCACAAAGTATCACGTCTTGGCTCGTGATTTCCGAGTCACAGGCAGATTAACCTACCAGTGAAAAGGAGACCAGCATTATTAACCAACACATTATGAGTTTCAGTTTATTCAAAAAACAACAGATGCAAAAAGGATTTCACCCTATACCTTGGTATGAAGACCACCCTTTTCTCCCCCACGCATCCTACTAAAACTCTCCATAATCCAGCAAACACACCACACACTGAAGAACACCACCCTCAGAAGGCAACCACAACAACCAGCACCCACACTGACACCAAACAACAACACTTCACACCTCCAATAATTCACACAATCACAATGCAGTCAATGCACCCTACTCCACATGCACACAAAGCCTGTCATGCAGAGTTAAGCACCTTCACGCCCAGTGACCCTTGCCGCCTGGAAGCAAATAGACACACAGTGAACTGAAACTACAAACACAACAGCAAAAGCATGTGTACACTATCCCGCTCCTCCCACTAATACACCTACTCCTCCCTCTTTTTCTCAGATCCGCATTAGCACCTGGAGACCAGCCAAATGGCAGTGGTGCACAGTATACATCCCATTATCATAACATAACATGACATAACATAACACATTCATTGTAAATGTTGTGAAAAAACAGCCTGGTTTAGATTTTTGGTGTAAGGATGTGCCAGCCCCATTTGAAGCATTAAATACATGTAGAGGTTGATGTCAGGTCCATTTCATGTCAAGTGTGCTGCAGTGGAATGAAACCTGGGTCAACAAAAGAGGAAGAAGTGCAAACCCTGGTTGAACAAAAGTGGAAGAAGTGCAAAACCTGGGTCATCAAAAGTGGAAGAAGTGCAAAACCTGGGTCAACAAAAGTGGAAGAAGTGCAAAACATGGGTGAACAAAAGTGAAAGTAGTGCAAAACCTGGGTCAACAAAAGAGGAAGGAGTGCAAAACCTGGGTGAACAAAAGTGGAAGAAGTGCAAAACCTGGGTCATCAAAAGTGGAAGAAGTGCAAAACCTGGGTCAACAAAAGTGGAACAAGTGCAAAACCTGGGTCAACAAAAGTGGAAGAAGTGCAAAACATGGGTGAACAAAAGTGAAAGAAGTCCAAAAACTGGGTCATCAAAAGTGGGAGAAGTGCAAAACCTGGGTCAACAAAAGTGGAAGAAGTGCAAAACCTGGGTCATCAAAAGTGGAAGAAGTGCAAAACCTGGGTGAACAAAAGTGGAAGAAGTGCAATATTTCGAGTCTTCGATAAAAGCTATGACATTTTTTGAATGCTTGAAAATGCATTTTGTTCTTGCTAACGTTTGCACTGAAAGGATACCACCGTACCTTCACTTCTCTTTTTACATCAACAGAAACATAATGATTCCGTTTTATTTATTTACTTATTTATGTGTTCGTTTATTTATTTATTTGTAAACCGTCTCCTCTTTTAGACTTGATTGTGTAGCCTATGCGCCCATGAACTATGGGACACTTTCAGACAATTCCCGTTTTCAGCCAACAGTCCTTGTTCTTCTGGGAACTGTAGTGTTGTGTTCCTGAAAGTAAGCATAATTATGACTGTCTGAAGATGTCACTCGTGACATGGCGCCCAATAGTAGCTTCAGGCACTTGCTTTCAGAATCATTTTCAGCTTCCTGTGTACGTCATGGATCTTGGTCTTGCTCAGACCCCTTACCCCTTGCATCCATTTCCGCTCATAATGGAAAACGGAGTCAAATGTACCTGCAAGAAATATGAACATTGCCACTAAACACGCCATTGTGCTTATGACTCTTATGCATTTGTGGGACGTGCTAATGCATTTTTGACAGAGCAGCTGGTCTTGTGAGAGATGGTTTGTGAAAATGTTTGTGTAGATTCTGATGAACTATCTATTCATTGCGATTTTGTGGATACAACATCTTGTCGAGTTCTTTTAACACACAAACGTCATCTTCTACTCTAAGCCCAATCCTTTTCATAGCTATGAATCTCGCGAGAGGGCTGCAATACATCGTCACTAAACCACACTCTCAGTAGTGAATAATTTGGAGAAAAACGAACGGAAAATGAGATCCGTCATCACATCAATTACGCCACATGTATGTGATATCTTGCATTCACTTTGACAAGCTCAGCTTTCATTTCAACATAACTCTCTTTTTATCATCAAGCATTTTTCAAAACAAATTGTTAAATGAATTTTTCATCATACAATTTCCAAACAGCTGAACCCTGCTTTTCCAGAAGCCTGACTCTGGCACTGAACCTGCGATAATAAACCCAACACGAAAGTCCTATTGCTGATGTCATTTCCCCCTTGGGCCCCTGGAAGCAAACCTTCCATAATAACTCATTAGAACTATATTTGGATTTGGATTTAAACAGTGTAATTGCGCATTCACTGCCACCTGAGCTAATCATTGTAGAATGAAAAAAAAAAAAAATAACGAAACCCTTTCTTACTTTGCTTGGTTGCATGGAACAGAGTTACACACCCAGGTCACATCTCTTGCATTATGCTGTGTGCCTATTAATGCCTAAACTGACCAATCTCTGCACTCGAGCTACAAAAACACTGGATTAAATTGACAGCGTTAAGAGAATACTTCTATTATTTTGCACTGCTTTAGAATGCTCCTGTTCTGTACATGTGCACCGGTTTACCCTTCTTCGTGGGTCATTAAACTCAATGGGGCTGATTCAAGGAATTTGTGCGCCGAAAAACAGGGATTTGTGCGCCATTCTGCCCGCACATCCCCACTTGTTAAACAGGCATTTTCAGGCAGAAGGGCGCACAAATCCCCTTTTTTCAATGCACAGATTCCATAATATGGATAGGTTGTTGTTAGTGCAAAGTAAGTATAACGTCCCGTTAACAAAGCTTTTGCACTGAATATGCTAGGTTTTTCTTAGGGCAGTTGAACCATAAAGTGCCTTTAGCAATGTTTTTTCACTGAATTTGAAAGGTTTTTAGTAGCACAACTTAACCATAACGTCCCTTTAACAACGTTTCTTCACTGAATTTCGTAGGTTTTTACCAGGATACCCTTAGGTTGTATAGTTGTACCATACAGCATACCAAATGGATGCCTGCATGCCGATGTGCACAGTAACTGTGAACTGTGCGTCTATTCGCGGATAGCAGCTAGCATTCAAACTGCTGAAAAAGGCAGGGGTTCTCTTACATAGTGGTACCATTCAGCAAAGAGAAGGACCATCTACAAAGAGCACCATGTATGTGCTTTGCAAGGAAAATGGAGTAGGTCTGCAAACTCTGTACTTGTGAAACAAACAGAGCAAAGGCATAGAGTATATACCATAATGGAATGCACCAATAGGCGAAGCAACGTCTGCGTCCAACAATATTAACGCACTGCTGCTTTACATAGAAACGAAGAAGGAAATGACAGAGTAAGGAATACAAAGTATTGAGAGCAGAACACCACTACAGCACGGTAAGTACACTGAAGTTTCTCCTATAATTGCACAGCTTGTGCATTGTACAGCAGTGAGAAACCATGATGTGTTTTTTGTACGCAGCAATGCGAAGCCCCCTAGGATGGCTGGAAAAGAATTTCCCTCTTGACGAAATGAGTAATGATAGTAACACCAATGGTACACAGCACAGTCTAAAAAGTAAGACAGTTAATATGTATTGATTGCCTCATATAGACCTAACAGATATTTTTATCTTTAACAAGTCAAACTGGAAATGAAAGGAATGCATCACAAGCGGCACCTCTTCCACAACATCATATGGCCACAGGAAATGAAGGACACGCTGTAAAAAGCAATCTAGACAGCCTGGATGTCAAAATTGAACAATTGCTTAACAATTTAGCCACCTTAAAAAATGTTGTGCAAGGACATATTATTGTAAACATGAAATACCACTGCCCCACCTTCACTGTACGCCATCCCCATTTCCCAGCCCACCATCCCCCAAAAAATCCATATGAGCAGAGACATTGCAATGAGACCTCAATTCTTGTCTCCCATCATGACGAACTTGTTGAAATCCCAAATTTCCCTGTGTTTGTATCCATTTGTTCTATCCCTTCCCTTTCCTAATAGTGTCTATGTATCTTAGAAAGTAAAGGTGTACATGTAAAGTGTGGGTGAGTGTGTGAGTGGCTATTCCTTTTGTGTTAAAAGTGCATGATGAGTCTGTGGTGCACAGTACTGTCCGAGATGGCTGCAGGTAAGCAAAATTGAGGTTTCCTAGGGAGACTGCACCTGTCCAGCGTATGTGTAATCACAATGCAGGTATCCATAGGACTCCAGTAGTGGCCACATGTCCGCATCTTCTAATGCACTTTTAATTAGTTGTGGGAGTGCACGTTTGTCCGTTCCACGGCAATGTGCATGCGTATGTCATCCTCTGTGTCCTGGTAACACCGCCCCTGTTGCCAACCCTACCAATTGATGCGGTAGGCTACCACATTTCAAGCAGTCCTACCGCCTTACCGATTTTGCTGTCCAAACCTACTCATATATATCTGCAGCAGGCCTGGCTGCCTGAGGCATAGTGGGAACTAGGAATAGCATCCTCCAGTGTACAGTGGGCGTGTTAAATGGCTCATTAATTTGATTGATGGTCTGCTTGCCCGTGTATGACCCATGAAACAGACACACCATCTCTGCACTGAGCACAGTGAGGTAAAGGGTCATGTTCTCACCTGCGGGTTGTAGAGTTGGAGAAAGGATTTCGCTGCAAGTGTGACAGCCTCTAGTCAGTCTGGAAAATGGCAAAGCTGTTGCTGTTTGGTTACTCCCATACAACTAAATCTAAGAACAACTAAGTAAACAGCAGAATCTTCTGATCGCAAAGAATATCAGTGGTTGTTTCAAAGGTACTGTGGCCGCGTGGGGCTGCCTGAATAATTATCTTCTAGCTCCATGTAATGAAGCTACGTTTCTCATTGTTGAAAGCGTTCTTGTATTTCAGAATGTACTCATCTCTGTGAATGCTGGTGCTACGGCTAATGCCGTGCCATCAAGTGACCATACTTTGCCTTCGATCCACATATTGCTATATTTGAAGACTAACAATTACCCGCTCTTTGGCGTGACAAATGTCATAGATTAGGCTGCAGTTCAATATCTGCGAGAACCTGTTGCCCATGATGACAGATTCAGAGATATGGCAGCGCCACTACACAACTTCTTTGTTATTAGTGCATTAGACGTTGGATATATACATTCAATTTAGTATTGTACTTTTAATAGCAACCTGTTTTTGGTTGCTTAGTTGACAGGCAAGAAGGAGGCAACTGAGAGGGTAGTGGGGGTGAGTTAAACTAATGGGCTTTCATTCCCAATGCTTGTCCAAATCCCTGCCCACACTTTGTAATAGCTATTGTAATTACCTGTTAGCAAGAATATATTCACTGCTATGATGTTGGACTTTTGACAAAGTTTACATTCAGGGTTGAATTTTTCAGGGTCCCCCAAAAATGTAAAAGTGAAGTAGCAATGCTTATGTTTTGGGACAGATTTCTTTACATGACAGAGTGGTCTAAAATGAATTTGAAATGTAGATTTGGCTTGAGACGAGGAAAGCGATATAACGCTAGAACCAAATAAACTAATTTTTTAACAAGTCTAAAAATATTCCACATACCTGGCTATGTAATGTTAGACAGTATTGTTCTTACAACTCCTGTTACTTTTAAATCAGAACTTGGGGCCCAATTCATTGACATTTTGCAAGGTTCAAAGTGGCTTTGCGCTGCTTTAAAATGACTTTGTACTGCCGACACAAACCCTGATTCATGGAACTGTTCAAAGTGTATTTTTGCAGTGTAAAGTCAGTGCAAAGTCATTTAGTACTGCAAAAATAACCATGTGCACTGACTTTGAACTGTGCAAATATTCCATGAATCGGGTCCTTGTTGTGTTGTGGTGTTTTTGTTCAATGTCACTCTCACTATTATGAAGCTTTCTCTGACACTTTTCCCATGCTCTCTCCTTTTCAGTAGCTCAGCAGGTGGGTTTGTACATGAGGTGGACATGACAGTGCACATGTGTTTTTTCCCTTTACCAAAACATAGACCAGAAAAGTAAAATGACAACGACAAACCAGAAAAGCACGCTTTACTATTTGTTTTTAAACACTATTCTAATGCAAAGGCTCCCAGCTCCAGGGAACAGTAACAAAGATTCTGTCTTTTAAACCAATTTCTTAAAATTGTTTCGTATAGAATACACAAGTGTAGAAGCATGCAACCTCTGGCGCTCCAGATGTTTGGGGGCAACAGCTCCCATATGCCCTAGCTATCACTGTCAATGCAGAGGGATATTGGGATTTGTAGTCCAAAACATCTGGAGACCCAAAAGTTGAAGACTCCTGGAGCAGCTCTGGCCACAAACATCCTGTGCATCTCCAAGCTGCCTTTCTGAGCTCTTCCATGCATACTGTTTGTTCAGAGCTCCGAGCCAGTGCTCTGTCTCACTACAGCATCAGGGCCTTTCCACTGTTTCAGTCAAAAAGAGCCCTGAGCCCAAGGGGCGTGGGGGGCAGCAACTGTCCCATGTTCTCAGCCAGCAGTCTCCTAACACAGCAATATATTTCTCTCTATATTACTTTCGTTGTGGGGCTTTAAATGTGCGCTTTGAAGCGTTCGTCTTACAAGCTGCATTGGATGGAGCCTTTGCTGCTGTCACTTCCCTTTGGCTATACAGAAGTGTTATCACCTCATTACCTTTTCACACTGCCATACTTTCAAAAAAGTATTTGGCAATTCATGTGTCAAAAGTAGGGACGGCATCAGGGCCTTTCCACTCTTTGGGCCTCATTACGAGGTTGGAGATAAGTACCAGACCTTACCAGCATGGAGCAAATACTGTGTCCGTGTAGCTTCGAGGCCGCTATTAGAGGGCTATTACGACTATGCAGGCACGAGCTTTGCGCCATGCCGATAACGACCTTACAGCCATGCCGCTAAAGACCCAAAAATTGCCCTTACCGGCATCGCGCGAAGCACAGATAGCTCCACCGCCATCCATTGCTCCGGCATTAGCGGTTACCACTATCAGCAGTGACCGATATTAATGGCCACCGCTATTAGCGGTAACCGCTAATAGGCGGAACCGGAAGTAGTGTCACCGCACATGAACGGGAAAGAGCATAGTGGCCATCTTTAAAAACACAATCCATTGCCATCCTCTGTACCCAGGACCCACATCACCACCACACTTGTCCCAATATATACCTGAAGCATATCAGAATGCCCAAGGCACTTAAAAAAGGTGCTGCACGCCCGCGCAAGGAGCACCTCTCAGAAGAAGAGCTCAACATGCTTGCAGACACCATGGCAGAAAATGGGGATGTTGTCTTCTCCAATGATATGCGGTGACCTGCACTGATGCAAAAAAAAAGAGATCTGGGCAGAGGTGGCGCCTAAAGTGAGTGTCATTGGCACCACCCCGCGCACAGTTAAAGATGTCCGGAAGCGCTGGGATGACCTGCGGTTACGCGTCCGCAACATCATCTCTGCAAACCGTAACCAGGGGATGGCAATAGGTGGTGGAGCTGGCTCACCCAAAAAGATGACCCGCTGGGAGGAGACCTGTGCGAGCACCATAGGAATGGAGGCTACTGAGGGAGTGGGGGATATGGAGCGTGGAGCCCCGTCATCGGCTGATACAGGTAGGTGTCCCAAATAAATCACTGTTATGCACAGTGTAATGATGCAAAGCACGGTCCACCAGACACATGTACCCCACACTGCCTAGAGGCAGTGCACAGCACCATCACGTCCACATGCATGATGCACCCCAAATATGTTCCTGCCCAGACGCATCCCTGCATGACCCACCCAAAAGGCAAGCAACCCGTATGTCACTACTCCAATGCCAAATACCTGCCATTCCATAGATATGCAGCTACCCCAATGCATGCCCGATGCACGTAGTCCCATCACTAATGCCCTTGCTCTCTTGGTCCCCCACAGGCACGCAATCAGACAGCGATGACCAGGACCCCAGGGAGGAGGCTGCAACACCACTCAAGAAGTCCAGGGGCATGGAGGGAGCAAACCAGCCCTCAACATCAAGGGGAAGAGGGCAACCTGGACTACCGCTCAAGCCCAACACAACCCAAGAACCTACAGCACCAATGTGCATTAGGGCTACCACCACAGCACCCACACCAGCCACCACCACACAGGAGCCAGTGGCTGAAGCCACTGTATCCACTGCCAGCAGTACTGTCGGGGAGGCAGCTGCCACAGCAGCCGTGTCAGATGATGAGGCACCTAGTCTGACACCTGGCACACCTACCGCTACAGGCCCCCTGCAGTCACCGCACCTCTCCCCACCCAGCATACACAATAACAGCAGCCATGAGCTGTCTGCTGTGGAGTCATGTCCAGGGTGCTACAGCCCCACGCCGAGCATGCCTGAAGTACCAACCATGTTGCTTGCACCTTCTACATCCACCAGTGTCCGGAACAGCCAAGAGGGCATCAGGGCAATCCAACAGCGCCAGGAGGAGCTGACAGGGCTGATGACCCAGCACATCACCGAATGTGGCCAGGCAAGGGAGGAAATCATGGAATGCGCAGCATCCTTCAAATCTGCCATTGAGTCCACTTCCAAAGACATATGTAGCGAATTGGCAGCTGTGAGGCTGGTCCTCACCCAAATGGTGGCAGCATCGGAGGCCCTGCGTCCCGCACAGGTGGTAGAACAACCTGGCACATCCTCAAATGCCAGCTCCACTCAGACCAGCCCCCTGCGTAGGTCTGGGCGGAACCTGCGCAGGTCAGACAGGGGTCCACCTGATGCTGGAAGAGGACAAGGGGTGTAGGTGCAGCCAGCCATTCGGAACTCATGTAGACATATGGTGCATGCTAGTGCACACCATGTGTGGGGAAGTTGAGGGGGGGAGAGGGTGTGTGGGGGAGTTGAGGGGGGAGGGGGATAGGGTGTGTGGGGGAGTTGAGGGGGGAGGTGGAGGGTGATAGGGTGTGTGGGGAAGTTGAGGGGGGAGGGGGGATAAGGTGTGTGGGGCGGAGGGCTTGTGCACTTAATATGTTATATTTCTTCAATACACCTGTTGTGAAATCAGAATTCACAGAAGCGGACATTGCTTACTGTGTACGTGTGCTTTATTGGTGAACAGTCTACAGTGTCCATGTCCCTGACACACCCAGTGCCCTCAGTCCCACCTCCATATCACACTCCGCATCCATGTTTGCTAGAAACATCAAAGTCTGACGCATGGCACGTCCCTCCTGTGCATCGCTGCCTCCCTGGAGTGCAGCCCCATCTCCACCCTCCTCATCCTCATCATCAGATGGTTGCAGTTCAGAGTCAGGGGGCAGAGGCACATTCCGTCTGATGCACATATTGTGTAGCATGACACATGCCATGACGATCTTGCCCACCTTCTCATGCCCGTACAGGAGTGCCCCACCAGACCTTCAAAAGGCCAAATGTCTGCTCAATCACCACACGGGTACGTGTATGCGCACGATTGTAGTCCTCCTCGTGCCTGTTCTGCGGGTTCGGACTGGGGTAAGGAGCCACCTCTTCAAGGGATAGCATGCATCACCTGCATGTGTGCAACAATGGTTATGTGTAAGTGATCACATCATATAGGACCTGTATCAATGACACCATAGCATGCATTTATTTCCTGTTTGCACCCACATATCCATGCATGAATAGAGCCACATGATGTGACTGCAATGTGTGAATTTATCTGATCGACAGGTGTGCGCGGCATCGTCTAGTAGGCGCAGGGGTGTCCTATTCCTTGTGAGTGCTCATGCACTGTGGTAGTCCACGCCGGCTGTTCCCATGATCTCGGTGATGTGTAGTCAATTGTATGCTTTCATCCTGTCCCCGTTGATGGCAGACTCATGATGATCTCACTCTGCACGACAGATGGTAACATGCTGTTTTGGAGGACCTCTGTGTTGGTGTAGGGGTGTGTTCATGTATTTTGCCCTCATGTGACTCCTTTGTACGCAGTAATGGACAACTGTCCTTTTTGATGACGGTATTTGGTGCTGTGCATTGGCCACACTAATTGCTTGTCGCTGCATTGTGTTGCGGGGGCTACGGTCTGATTATGTGCAGTGTACATGTTGATGGCTATTGATTGGTTGTAGCACTGCATCATTTTCATGGTAGGGCAGCTTACGTCTTGCATTTTGGGGTCAGGTGCCAGGTCCGGTCTGGACTGCTTTGGGGTATGAGCATGGTCCATCCTCTCAGGTGCCCTCAGCTAGGTGAAGTATGCATCCCCCCCATCTCAGCCAGGTGAAGTATGCACCCCCCCTCCATCATCTCAGCCAGGTGAAGTATGCATCTCTCCCCCCCATCTCAGCCAGGTGAAGTATGCATCTCACCCCCCCTCTCAGCCAGGTGAAGTATGCATCTCGACCCCCCATCTCAGCCAGCTGAAGTATACATCTAATCCCCCAATCACCTACCCACATCGCGCTGTGACCTGCGTGTCGCTCCATGTAGCATGGTATCGTGGAGTTCCGCATGACCATTGAATCATGGGTTGATCCAGGAAATTTGGCACACCAATGTGTGATGATCTTGTTTGAGTCGCATACCATTTGCACGTTGATGGAGTGGTATAATTTACAGTTGCGGTACACTGCCTCCATGGCATGTGGGACCACCAATTCAACATGGGTGCAGTAGAAGGCGCCAATGCAACCAGGGATGCCGGCCAGTGAATGGAAGCCAACTTTGGTGTTGGAGATCTCCTGGGCTGTCCGTGGTAGGAAAATGTGGTTGCCTGTGTGCTTCAGGAGGGCATCAAGCATTTGGTTCAGCGTCTGTGAGAATAATGGTTGTGATATGCCATGCATCTGCCCTACTGTGTGCTGGTAGGTGCCTGTGGCCAGGAAGTGCAGCACAGACACCACCTTCAGTAGAGGGGGGATGGCGGTACGGATGTCTAAGAGGCTGGCAATGTCGTTATGTATCATGTCCACAATGGTGGTGATGGTGTCCCCGTCCAGACGGTACAGGGTGTGGATCTGCTCAGGGGTTAGGCTGAATGGATTGGCTCTGATTCGAGGGATTCGGGGCTGCATGTGTGGTACAACTGCCTGCAATGGTGGTGCAGGCTGTGCCTGCCTCACCCTCTTTCTCCTCCTGCATCCCCCCTGTGTTGCCTGTTGTTGTTGTTGTTGCTGGAGTTCCACTGCAATCATGTCCTCCAGCCCCAGCATTGTTACTAGTATTGGAATCGTTTTTGTGTGTGACTGGGTGTGGGAAGGGGTTGGATGTGCTCCCTCCTTTTGTGCTGGGCCAGTCTATATTGCCTCCACCTGTGATGATTGTGTGCACCTGTGGCAGTTGTGAACACTGCACATGGCCGTTTACAGGTGGTCCGCGATGCCGGTATTTGCTCCATGCCGGTAAGGTACTTTTCTGTCTTCTGTAGGCCGTTATTAGCATGTCCGCATTACTTGTGTTCAGCTCCTGTTTATGCCATGCCACTATTGCCGGCATGTGAGGTTGCGTGCCCGCGCCCGTGGCGCTTAAAGAGGCACCGTTATTTACGGTACCGCTAATAGCGGGTTGGTGGGTCGTAATGGACCGGAGCGGTAAGCGATGCCGGTATTCCTTTACCGGCATCGTTTATCCCTTACCTCCTAACTCGTAAGGAGGCCCTTTGAGTGGAAAGTGGCCATGAGGTGCAGGGAAGGCCTCAGCAACTACCTCATGTTGCAAGTCAGCAGTCTAATGAAACAACAATATATTTCTCTCTATATTACTTTTGTTCTGGGGCTTTAAATGTGCGCTTTGCAGCGCTCGCTTTACAATCTGCATTTGCCTGTGTGGCCGTCACTTAACTTGGGGTATGTTAAATGTTAAATGTTAAAGGTATTTGAACCGCGCACCGTCACCAACGGAGTTGGTCCCCAGGCGCTCTGGCGGATCTGTAAACAAGAAGGTGGGATGGGTTAGTAGGTGAAGCGGGAGTAGGATAGTGAGAGGAGTGGTGTTCTGTTGGCAGCTTCAACTCGGTATACACCGGGTGCTGAGCTTTAGTGCGAGTATCAGATTGATCTCAGTCCCCGTGTGCTGTCGGTGTTGCTTATGTGTTGTTGCAGTGTTGGGAAGTGCGTGTGGCTTGTTGTGCGAGAGATGGTTGTGTGAGATTTTTGAGTGAGATAAGTCTGCAGAAATGCTTAGTTTTTTGTTGGTGGGTTGTATGAAGTTTAACATGTTAACATTCAGAACTCCATCCGAGTGTGGCGCTCGCCAATCCTCCCAATCTCATCAGGGTGGGCGAAGGGGTTACGCCTGGCAGGGTTTTGGATTGTGTGAGGCGCTCCCTGTGCTGTTCTAATGCGCTCTGTAGGTGTTCTAATTGCTCCTCGCCATTCTATTCTAGCGAGCTCTGTAGGTGTTCTAATGCTGATGGATTGATTAATGTGGGTTGGGTGTCTATTCTCCTCCTTGGGTGCTGGGATGGTGTAGTGGACTCCTCTCACAAACTTTCTATCTAAATGCATCTGCTGGCGGTTTGAATATGGTACGTCCTGGAGGGAGTGGATGAGTCATTTAGGGGCATTCGCCTCGGGCTAAGCATGTGATCAGTCTTTGGTGACCTCCTTTTGTGGCTATTTCCCATGATATTTTATGGTCTGTCGTGGGGTCCATTATTTGTGTTCAGTGCTTGTCCCTTTTGGGAATGACCGAGGTTGGTGTTATTTTCACCATTGTTTAATGAGGTGGGCATTCTAGTGTGTCGCTGTTGTGATTACGCTGTGAAGAGCCATGATTTGAGGAGTTTCCTGAATGCTAGGTGGTTTGTTGTGTTGCAGATTTTTTATCATCTTGTTTATGTTTGAAGAGGAAAATATGTCTTAATGAGGATGAAGCTGGTCACAGTGCTCACAGCTCACACCTTTGGTACATTTCCTTCTCATGTTTGGTCAGTGGACAGGCACTCCTGTCCTGTGATCTCTTCAAGGCCATATGTCAAGTGAAGTCATTTCCTGTAATGCTGTAAGTTCAAAGTTCTCGTGACATAATTTCCAGTGATGTCATCTCCTGACATTTCATCGGGTCAAGCTGATGTGACATAATTTCCTGGATCTTATCATTATGCTAAGTACTATTTTTGAAACATTAAGATTCCTACACATTTTTGGTCACAGAATGTTGGCATGTATGTGTCCAGCATGGTGGTAAAAAGTTGTAACGTATTTTCAGTAGGTCGAGGCGTCCACCCACATCCTAAGGACAGCTGTGCACACAAACCTTGCACCTGCTGTAGCCTACAAACACCCAGCTTGTGCGAAAATGATCTCTGGACGTGTGTCGCACTTTAAATGAGTCTGGGGAAGGCAACCCTGTTTTTAGCACACCTATACACAAGTGCACAAAATATTCTGCTCAATACGCATACTGCGAACATCCATGCAATTTGAGAGCATTCGCAACATCAATATGTGACCACATCCACGGTGCATGTGGGCCATTTCCTGGACACAATCCGGACCCTCGGACATTGGAAATGTACTGTTTGCAATGTATGCAGTGTTATTGTGAAAGTACATGCTTACAAACATTCCACAGTGTGCCATTGCACATGTAACTATTTGGTTGAACAATTAAGGCCTCTTTTCCATCTGCAAGGGCTCCACAGCAGTCCTACAAAAGGCCACAGAGCTGCTCCGCATTCGGTTTTTGGCTTTGCAGAGCAGAGTAGAGGGCCACATTGCTTTGCGCTGGAATTGCTTTCGGAGCAATTCTGCTGTGCTATATTACTTTTGCAACTAATGGCAAGAATGGCTGCTGCCTCTATGCCAGCAGCACCCACACCCTCTCCCTCACCATCATGACCACCACCTCCTTCCGAAGGGCCTGTACAAGGGAACCGGCATACTGATGTAGATAGGGATCAAGAGGAGAGCAAGGATGAAGTTGAGCAAATCCCCAATGTCTGCAGCCAGCGTGACTGCTGGGTGTGGAAACTGTTTACAAGCATAGGAGACGTGCCAAAATGTCATGCTAACCAGGTGAGATGCACTTACTTAGGCACAGAAATCCTGTCTTGTACAGCTATGCCACCACCTCCATGTGACGACACCTCAAATCGAAACACAAGGCAGCAGTGCGCAGTGTACTGCCCTTCCAACAATGCAGTAGGTTACTTTCCTCCACAGCATTCTCTGCATCTGCTCTTGCCAACACCAGCGACACTCCTGTAGGGCAGAGGATCCCTAAAGCATCTTTGCATACCATATGCTCCGCAGCAGGCCCTTACTTGTCAAACGTCATTGTATTGTGCATGTACTGTGACGCGATACTCTGCGGGGGGACCAACTTCGAAGTGCTTGTGAAGGGTTGGTCCGTGAGCATGACAATGACTGCTGCCTACTTAAGTGAGGGCCACCCAACATCTTCCTCTCTCTGTACTTGCCCTATATTATCCGTGTGGGTGGTGCCCCTTCCGTACCCTGCCTTCCCTTCTTTTCCTTCTGTGTCGTGTGTTACAAGACCAAGAGAGATACAAAACAATGGAAAAAGTAAAAAAGTAAAAAAAAAGGCTCCTTTCAGAGGTCAAAAATTGAATTGCCAATGAAAGAATGCAGGCCGCCACACAGCCTATATGCTCCACAGATTGCACGGTAAATAATGGGAGGCATGGCTTTATGAAAAAAACATTGCAGTCTGTTTGGTTAGAAAGGGCTGACTGTAAAAAGAGGGTTTTTTCATGTTTGTTTGTGCTTTGAAGGGTTGAAGTACGCAACACCTACTAGAAAAATGCTTGCTGTACTTCCAAAAAGGGCAGCAATGCATTTTGGATAGGTTGCAGAAAAACCTGATTGCCAGGATCAGTAAGATGAAGGCCATTTGTGGGAAAAATCTTTGTGCTATTAAACGTAATATTTCCATTGTGGAAGTAGGACATGACCACATGTTGGAAAAAGGCACAAATAGCCTTCTTGACAATGTGCCCCGCTTTCTCCATTTGCAGACCAAATCAAGAAGAACACAGGCTCCTTTGTGTCTGCGTTCTGTGACAAAATGCCTCCTTCATCGCAAACTGCAGACGAATTCCGATAACATACCCTAATATTTTCCCTCCACAATGAAGAATAATAAAATCTGGATGATCGTGTGTCACCAAAGTGGCACAAAGAGGAACCAAAATCAGCCACTTCATTGCATGTACTCCATACCAGTGCACATCCACATGATAGAATCCAAAATGAGCAGTCACTGTACAGTGTTTTGCATTCACTTTCAACCAATGTATCTAGGACTGCCCCAAAATCCATACACTCTGCTTCCTGAAACACACAGCCATAACCATAGGCTTCTGCTTTCCTGTCTACAAATACACCTTCTACCACACTCTCTGCGTACACACCACACCCACAAATCTTATTGAGCTATCCCTTAGCCTCCACAGTCCCATTTGCATGCCCACCTTCCTCAAACATGTGGCACGTGTAATCCTGGAACTACTGCAGTGTGCGCCAAAATATTGTGCTGTGTGCGGGAGTGGGGGAATACATTTCAACCACGGTAGGGGATTTCATCTTTAGTGGTGGCTCTGAAAAGAGCCTTTTTTACATGCTTCTAAACAAACACCTTTTTATAGGTATTTTATTTTTTCTCCTACTCACATTCTTACAATAACCTCTTCAATGCATCCTGTATATTGTAAAACAAAATACCATTTCCAATGGTGGACAAAGAAATGCCATTTGCATTGAAAAGGTACACATTTCAAGAATGAATGATGTCATTGTCACAGGACAACATCCCATCAGCGCACAAAAAATCCCACATGCTTCTGTTGATAAGACACCTTCTGACCACCTGCTGGGGACAAAGTACATTGGGATAGTCCCACACTCTTCTTGGTGGTATGGATGAGAAAAAACACCTTGGCAGCAGGAAAAATCTGCTTCACTGCTTTCATCAACTGCTTTAGTTGACGGAACAAACGTGAACTACCCATGTAACCCAAATGCACGGCTCCATAATGCACCACAACAACATGGACAGTAGCGAAAGTGGCCACTTCTCTGCAAAGTGCAAGCAAAATGCTGAAACTGCACACATCGACACTGCACCACAAAGCCTCCACTCCTTCCAAATTGAAATTACAATCAAAGTCTCTTTCCAGGGCATATCGGTGCAGATCTAGCACAAAGGCATCACCCACGATCAACAATGTGCGTCTCTCCATCTCTGCCAGCCTCACTATACAGAGTAATGAAAACAAGTATTACTGCCCCTTCCTGTGAAGCACACCCTCAGCACCTGATTGGATAATCCGTGCAGTCCCATTCCCATGCCCAGCATGCTGAGAAGTGCAGGATGTGGTATGTACGCTTCCCCAACTAATGCGAGGGCCGCGCCCCAGTAAGGCAGGAGCAGTCCTTCTTCCCTTTCTACTATCTGTTTTCCAGCACTCGCTCATGGGTACTGTTAAATAGTCACACATGCATCCACCAATCACATCCAAGACCTCTGCATCTAACACTGTCAGTTCTGTACAACACTCCATATGTAACGTTAAACATTCAGAGTGCAAGTCTTGTGTGATTCGAAAGCACCTCCAGTAGAAAGTCTGTGACACTATCCAAGATATCTGCATTCAGATTCATCCACATCGGCACCCTTCACCACAAAGTACATGTATAAATATGTTTTCTACAGTATGCTTACAATTCTGTAGGGTATCTGCCACTGAACCTCCGTAATGTACTGAAAAAACATACTGTTATTTCTCCCATCACCTACCATCAAGTGCCACTTCAATGGTATGTGCTTCGAAAGTACTCATTTACTCATATCAGCCATTGTAATATCCAAACAGCACTCTCTTTTTTCCTTCCGACAATGGTACACCTTTATTTCTGCCCTAACGCATCTCCTAAAGCATTCATAAAATTATCGCACAAAAGAGGCACTGAATGTATCCACCAACCTAAACCAAGGACAAACATTGCATGCATAAAAAAAAGGGTGCCTGCCACTTACCTTGCACACTTCACAGAATGCAACATTAGTTAGAAAGGCAAAAAAGTATGTGTGCATTGACAACAGTACCAATAGTAAATGTGGATACATAAATCCAAGAAGTGTAATAATTGCGGTATTCATGTAGGAAGCATACATGTGCAGAAAAGTTAATGGAATTTACACACAAACGCATTTTCCTTTCCAAGCTGTACACCTTTCCCAACCTTTTTCTCACCATTCAACAACTAGGACTGATCCATTTGCAAAGTAAATAGTCCTACTCCAATGCACACACTTGCTAAATGGTACGTCATACGGTACACTTACAAATGAACCACGTACCCCCTTACCAACAATGTTGAGGCTCCCAAATCCCAAATCATATACAAAGCCATCCAATTAAAGAAACACACTAGGTCTTCCTGCCAACACATCTGCCTACCCTTTTATGTAATGCATTCTCCAAATGCAGTCAGTATGCCATTAACAAACAAATTGTTTTACAGTCTTCTTTAACAGTTGCAGTAACCACCTCTGACCTAAAAGACAGTGGTGTGTCAACTTCAAAATGCAACCCAGAGGAAGCCTACTCTCAACAGCCAACAAAGTAAGTGAAATGGTATAGTCGAGGTGCACCTCTTACTTAGACAGTGCACTGTTCTTGTATATTAAGTTACACAATTTCATCAACCCACTAGTATTTCCTTCATGCTTCTGAAGTGCACCTCAGCAGTTGCTCACTTTGTGTTATCATGTCACCGGCATTATAGTAACTCCTAAATAGCAATATAGCATTCCCACTGTACACTAACACACCATTACACAATCACACACCTCTATCTGTATTCCTACCCTCATATTCATCCATTCATGCACAGATTAACACATATACATCACAAAATGTGCAGACCTACACTTTTCTTTTTTTCTCTAGCAGCTGCTACAGAATGCCTAGCAAAAAGGAACTCTGTAGAAAACAATGCAGAAATAGCCCAGCTCTACCTAAAAGCATAGAAAGTAGCCCTGCACCCCTAGCACATTATGTACAGAAAGTTGAAAGAGAACAGTTGATACAAGCACAAAGGAAAACACACACACCTACCAGTAAGGAGAATGTAATGCCTCTATCAAAATGTAGAAATGAAAATAAATTTAGTGAAAGGTACTGAAAAGAGGGCAACTGTCACTACTTGTAATGGAGTATTTGCAAATGCTAATGACACCACAAGGAAGCATTCCCAAAAAGTATTTTTACAAAAAGTGGTCCACCACAGAGTCCTTCAGAACCTTATAAGTAGAGGGGAGAAATCACGCTCAACCCTTAACCTTTACCGCACAAAAGTAATCCTGGAAACTGTTGTAGACAGTGCAATGCTATTAAAACGAAAATTCTTTCAATTAAATTTAATGAAAATGAAGGCACTTACAACATTACTCTGTAAACTACCACCACTACTTAGAACCAAACGCAATATCAGCATAGATACCTTCACAACATCAATACAGGTCAGTGGAGGCACACCAGCAGCACCGAGGCATACTTCAATGAGAAATCATACAAACAAGAGCAAAGAAACCAAATTGCCATACACAGCACTGTACGAGGGTGTGAAAAGGTACACAATAGCATAATGGAAGAAGAAACATTGCTTTCACAAATATGCCCATCAAACATACATGCCACTGTCTATGGTACCGAACCAATGTGGTGCATCTACAAATCGCCTTGCACATCAATTTGTAACGGTAAACCACAACTCGATGAAGTGTTGCAGCAGTTCCTCAAGCACCATGTAAAAGTCAGCAACAACAGAAAAAGTCAAATACTATAAACTGTAAACTCCTGTCCAGTGCACAAATGCACAGGAGAACGAGGACATTTGTTAGGCTCCATTTCTGGACCTGCGTCCAAAAGCACCTTCCACCATGTCCAAATGTTAGCAACACACCATTATGCTGTAAGAAATCTCAATTACAAAGTGTAGTGAGCAAAAAGTACACAGACACAAAACTGCTTGGTCCATTCAAATTTTCCTACACAATTGGTTTAAATTAGTATGCAAATGTAGCAAGCAATGGTGCATTTCAAATGGCACTAATTATTTAAGACATTTATTAACACGGCTCACACCAGTTGTGTCTAGAAACAATAGGCCTGCACAGAAATGCTGCACACAATCCTGGAAACAGTTACAAGGGCTCAGGAATAAGGCAAGAATTGGACTACTGTGCTTGAATGGTAAATGCATGTTAAATAGACAAGTAAATCCACAGGAAGTGGTAATGTACTTACTGCGGGTATTGGAAAGCAAAAACATACCCATGAATGAAAGCTTTCAGATTTCCTACATGTGGAAACATACATGCACTCTATGCAATCATGTTATTCAGGAAGAAGTTCCTAACAAACACTTTCTCAAAGTATGTATACCTAACTGTGCTTCCATTCCATTTCAGCAGGTGGTAAAAAATGCAAACCATAGCATATTGTGTAGGCCTTCCAATTCCGATAATCTTTCCACCTTACATATACAATCCCATAGGCAATACATAATATGAATGCTTTCAAGGTACATTGAAGATGGGGAAAAAAAGTAACTGCAAGCTTACTACCTTCACACATGGACAGGTGTCATTTGGCAACAAAACGTTCACAACAATAGGTGTAATGTACCAAACAGGCGACACAACCAGGTCAGGTCACTAGGCTTCACCAGGTCAGGTCCCTAGGCTTCCTATATTAGAAAAAAATTACAATCTTTGAAGAAGTTATAAAGGAATTTCTTTCCTTTCATGAAGGAGAGGCCCAAAAATCTCCTTCCCCAAAGGCACTAAAGTGCGTAAAATGGCTCTGCCACCCACGTATGCGCAGCCATTGCACACAGAGTCTGCCAATATACACCGTTGATTCGTAACTCACTGCACATATAAATAGTAGATAGGGACCGTAAATGTACATGTATATATTGTGTCAGCTGTACATTCATTGCACCATGTATAAAGTACCAACATGTCTCCATGTACATAAAAGGAAGTTCTACATAACTGGAGTACTTAGCATCGGAAATGCACAATGAAATGGTAACACGTTGCTGCCTGATTTTGTTTTTGTGGCCACATGGTGGCCGCAAATGGAAACCTGTCATACCTCTCTATCAACAGGGGAAAAGCTCATTGTAAAATAGACTTCAGTGGTACGCATGAGTTGCGCAAAATGTAGAGGTCTATGCAATTGTAAAAGAAAATCCATATACCAGTATCACAGTGTTGGCATACATGGCTGCATAACGTTGCAGTGGGTGTGGCCAAGCCCTTCCATCTTCGGAGCATGGTCTACGGCCTACAGCCTTTGGCCATGCACCCAAGAGCCTAGGCCTTGGCCACACCCACTGCAATGTTATGCAGCCATGCATGCAAACATGTGACCAGGTACCAGAACCCACAAACGTAATACAGCCACTGGCACTCCTACCCAACCCCCGCACCATAATACAACCATGCATGCAAACATGTAGGTAGTTAGCAAAATCCACAAACATAACACAGCCTCTGGCACCTCTACCCACTTCCACTCACATAGTAGTTTTCTACTGCCAACCAAACCACAAAATCTACAGAACATTGCCCCTCCTCCCAGCAGTCTATTCAGTACACAGAACCACTACATCATAGTAGAGTACAGTACTCTGTAATCTGCGCGATGGCCACACCCCAACCACATAAAACATCCACTGTAACCCTATGCACTTCTATACACACAGTATTCCAACACATCACCCAGTGGACACACTGCAGGACTGTTGGCTCCATCATGCCCAGCCATGCACCCAACACTGTAGGATGTGCATCACCACACCCTTTCAACCAACAATATGTACAATGCTGACACACCACTCACACAAGGCAACAATGTGAAACCTTCTTACAACTAGTGGACATACTTTTTGGTGCAAGGCCTCCAGCCATACAGCCAAGGCGCTATGGGCTTACCACACACAACACAGCCTAGTACACCCTATGCCAAAATGCTCATGTCATGTGCAATCCATTCCCCATCTGCAATTGAGCCTTCCAGCACTCACCACAGAAAGAGGTCGCCTCAGGACTTATCGTGTCGTAACGAAGGCTGCCTGCAGTCACCATACAAGCTAGTCACCTGAGGAGGTACCTGCAAATTGGCACAGTACGCACGGATGCACTCACCCAACCTTTATCCCCTCTTCCCACCACGCTATGCCGGAACGCATGTTTTCGAGCCCCTTTTGCCGCCACACTATGCTCGGCTACATCATGGTGGCGTTACCCAAACTTATGATGCACTACATGCTTCCCTCCAGCCAACCACCGGGTGCATCCAATCTCCGCTGACAACACGCCACATTCCAGGCCAATCAGACTTTTGACGTCAGAGCGAACAGGGAAATGGGACTGCAGAGCATAGCCAAATATCAGTAATTTTTTGAGACATACAATTTACCTGCTTTTTCAAAAAGTACAGGACGGATTATCACCAAATTTAGAAAAGCACACTTTTGGGACCACGCCGCTGATCCTGTCGCAAATTTGATGAAAATCCGTCCAACGGGTTGGGCTGTACACGTGCGCAAAGATTTTGTCCATTCAGTCTATAGAGAAAAAAATGCTGGGAACCCCCTTTATAACTTTGGCCCCCCTTGTATGAAACCTCACCAAACTTCCCCAGAAAGTTCAGAGCGGGCCATATACATTTTTTGAAAAGTTTCATGCAAATTGGTCCAGGTGGTGCAAAGATATAAGCCGGCCAAAAAGTGGTCTTCCTATGAGATGAGCAACTTAACCATAACATAAGCATACTATTTTAATTATGCATTAGTCTTTCCCAGTGTGTTGGACACATAAATAGGTTATATGATCATACCATCATGTCGCTTACTTACTGTGGCAAAATTCACCTCATTGCTGTAGTAAAACTATTAGTAGTGTTTGTCAAAATCTTTACTTTTGACTTATGTAATTACATGATGACTGCTCAGCAGGAGTAAAGGAATAGCTAGTGGCTAATCCACCTACTCAGCCCCACACTACTACTATACCAGCAGTGACCTCAATCATAAAGGTAAAACAGACACAGCTCCACGGCCACAGGCATACCTCCTTCATGTTTTATTGTAACGTGGGCCAAGGGCGTGCTATGCTCTTCAGGAGGGGTGTGAGGGGTTAACTGTTGCACCCTTAACAGCACTAGTACAAAGACTCCAAACTTAAGAAAGTTCAATCAAGGATCTATAATAAAATAAGCTTTATTAAACACTGAAATGACAAATAACTAATTAAAAACAAAAGCAACCCCACTGACCCTTGACCCCCTCTTTCTGGCTCAACAGCACTGAGCCAGGCTTTTGGGCATTGAACCGGGAGTCTGGATGCGTTCAGCATCTGGCCGGTGTTGATTCAAGGAGCAGTGGTGCCGGCTCCCGCGATACAGTGATGTTCAGCAGCTGTGATGGATTGTGGGTCGAAGGTGCAGGTGAAGGCAGTAGATGTCAGATTGGCAGTACAGAAGACTCAGTGGTCTCGGATCCTGAGAGCAGACTCACTGGACACAGCATGGCATTGAGGTACTGCAGCGATAGAGCCAGGGGGCTAAAATAAGCTAGAGAGCAGGTAGCACTGCCGAGTTGGAGGTACTAGAAGACTCTGCAGGTCTCCAATATGGAGATACAAACAACATCTAGGAGGAAAGCCACAATGATTTGCAGGAACCCAAAGTGGACTCTAACCAAAAACACATAGAAGCTAGAATTCCTGTCCATATTTAAGGCCATATCAAAAAAAGTAAATGAATTTAAATTTTCCAAAAAGAATCATTTAATACGGAACAATTTAAAATTCACTTAGAATAGTACACAGTCATGCGACATTAGTGTTAACTAGAAACACAATTGCCAAGAATGAATAGCTCAAAATCTCAGCTAACCCGATAGAAGCGGTTTGGAATTGGTCCCGCAGGCGAGAGCCGGGAGTTCCAAAACAGCAAAAATACCACCTCAAAAAATAAAACCACCAAGAGGTGCTACCATCACCAAGGCCACGAAACATTGAAAGACTCAAAGAAACAGAAGAAATTAATGACAGGAAGAATCAAGTGATTACTTGGTCGTAAAACTAGGGTTGCATTGAAATGTCAGTCCTTGCAATTAAGTACACATATGTTGAAGCTGGAAATTAAACAAATTAGTGAGGGTAGATGTGCCAACTGAATCTGCCTCGATCCCTGACCTGTTGCTCAACAAAGACCACTGTGGGGGTAGGGGAGTCTAAAACACATTCTGTTCTCACCTACTCGAGTTTTGGCTGTGGTTGGCTGAAACGCTGTTTAAGGCCAAGCCTTCATCAGGGCAACTGACATGATGTGTTTAAAAAAAACGCTATCATTGGATCAAGGATTTGCTCCTAGCCAAACTGCTAATAACTTTGCCACAAGTCAAAGTTTAAGTCAGACACCTGTACAAGTGTCAAAACAGGAACAAACTGCTCTTGGTGTTCTATTTCTTCCTGCATCACGAAAAGCTTGATCTAATATTACAGTCTCATCCACTTGTCAAGTCCGCACCCCACGAGAGAGAGAAGAGCTTTGGCATCAGTGTCAATTGAAACTCAGTGATGCAGAGGCAGTTCAGTGTTGGCATCGAACAGGACACCAACAGGTTCTGTCTAGCAAGTTGGATAGTGTTGAATGTTCCTAAACCAGAGTCAAGTCAGTTTGGAGAGGCAGGAGGAGCTTCGGATCACTTCTTTGGTTCTGTTGTTGCTGAGCAGTCCCAAACCAGCGTTTTTACAACAAGGTGATTCCTTCTGTTGAACTCTCACTCCCACTCCACGGAGCTTGTATGTGTCAAGCCCTGAGGTCCATGTGGATTAGTATACCTCCGTCCCCAAGCACCAGTCAGAGAGCAGCAACAAATACTCGCTGACGGGTTATTGGAGCCACAGGTGGGGGCAAACAGGAAACACCAGGTCCCAGGTGGCTGCAAAGAAAATACCAGGTTAGCTAGTGGATACAAGGTATTCATAACAAGCATCAACAGGTATAAGGAAAAAGGCACCTACCCTTGGGTTGACTGATGAATGCTTTGCACCTAACTGTTTCCCCCCGGGGTCAGGTGGGTGATGCAGAAGAAAGGAAGGGACCACAGGATCTGGGTGGAGAGGAGTGGGTCTGGATAGAAGGTAGGCAGTGCTTGAAACAGTTCCAGGAGTCTTGAATAATACAGCTGGAGGTTTACCATGCACTAAGTCCAAAGGTTAATCCTTAAGCAATCCAAAAATCAGTCCAAAATCCAGATAAATAAGGTAGGCAGTCCAGTAATAATCCAGGTGTCAAAACCAAGGGCAATCCAGAAGAAAAACAAGGTCCAAAATCCAAGAGGTCGAAAACCATGAAGTACAGAATGCAGGAGTCGCTAAACGCTGTATAACCAGCTGAGAAGCAATGCGTGAAAAGGCTAATTCCCTTTTATTGCAGTCTTCCTGGTTTGCTGGCCAATTGTGGACGATTTCCTGGTCACGTGATCATTCCCTTGATCACGTGACCACCTGGTTCATCTGGCGCCAGCTTCCTGGAGGCGTTCGATCATGTCACGTGACCCACCTTCGTGACATGCCATGCCGAGCGGAGGACCGCAACATGGAATGGCACCCCCTCTGCGCCTGCAATCACCAAGGCAAGCCCCAATGCAGGTGCGGAAAGCAGCGCCAGGGATGCCCCGGAGCGCAGCGTCTTCCCAAAGGTCAGGCGGAGGAGGCCGCGGGAAGGGTCCACATTTCACTCCGCCACCTGCACACCATGCGATCGTGATCGGGTGAGTCTGAGGGCATGACAGAATGGCACCCGCAGAAGTTTCTTTACCTCCAGTGAAGAGGGTCCTGGGTCCAGTGCATTCACAGTGAAGCCTTGGTCTAACAGCAGTCAGCCCACTGTTCCCTGGGGATGTTTAGGGACAGTGTTCACCTCTGCCTTGGATGCCTGCTGTCCTCATCTTTCTGGCTGAGAATGTTGAAGTAGAAAGGACTTCCATTATCGGTCTAGTGAATTCTTCTTGCCCTTGCAGAAGTCCACAGATTAATAAAAGAATGAGGGAGGTGCCCTCTCCTTTTGAAGGCAAAGCCTCACAGGGGATTGGTACACAGCAAGCCTACAGAAAAGGGTCCAACCCCCATTGTTGTGGCAAGCGCCCATTGCCCTTTTACATCACAAAAAGAGTGTCTTGCTTGCAGGAAATGGAGGGGACATTAAAGAGAAGTCAACATGACAGAAAGCATGTTGGTGGAACCCTTCTTCGGGCCTGCCTTTACTCTCTGGCTACTCAAACCCCATCCTCTTCCCAAGGCCGGTAGCTTCAAATGCATTCCAGTGATCAGCACCATGGTCTGAGACTGGCTGTGTTATGTCAGTGCTGCCCCTGAAGCACCATTCTCAGGATGCCTCCTGGGTGAAATTCAGTGCCTTTGGGGAAGGTGTGTCCTTTCTAACTGGAGAATCAAATGAGTCAGCATCCTGGATGTTGTTCTACAAGGCAACTGTTGAGCCAATTAGTCTAGACAGCAATACACATTAGTCCTGTCCCATATGAGAGCTGACACTGGTATGATATCATATTATTATGACTTTCATGATGTGGTGCCCTTGTCAGTCATCACAGCCCTGGCATGGTTTCTATTATGAATTCCCTGCCACCAGACTGATTAAGACAGGTGGGTACTATAATTTAGATAACATATGCAGAAGTTACAAGTGTTATTTCTGCATGCAGTGCATTGGTGTCCCAGCAGCTGTTAGACATGCAGACTTGACCTTTGAAATTGCTATGTGCCACATCAGAGATGGTGCTTTCATGTGGATAGATTGGTTACAGCAACACACCATTGTGTATCATACTTTTGGCATTGAGCATATTGAAATGAGGTTTTTATCAGGTTTTTATTAGCAGACCTTCCTTTCAGATACAGAACTATCAACACCATTGTATAGAAATATGATTTAAACAAAAGCTTGGCCTACCCTACCACCACCAGATGGCATTCTGTCAAAAGTTATATTCGTCACATGTTCACATATTTTATACATTCAGGTCGTGATATAATTGATTGTGTTTTGCTATATGTAGACAATGCGTACAAATTAACAAGGGGGGTCCTGGGAGTCCCTCTGCCAGACATTAGTCCTGGTTACGAGAGACTTACCCACGGGTAAGTCTCTTGAATTATGTCATGCTATGGCATTGATAAGTTAACTAAAAGTTGAGCAGACACATAAGTTGGAAGACGACACAGAGGAAAATGCTGCACAAATTCTCATCTTAATCGAAAGTGAGCGTGAATTAATGTCACAGTCTTATCCACAACCATCATTGACATAGCTGTCAAATTAATTGATATTGCAAGGTAAAATTGATTCCAAGTGGGTTACACATATCTTCACTACCAATATCCTGCAGCAAAAATTGAGAGTTTAAAAAAAATCCTCAATTGATATGGTTCTTATTATCGTTGAAGAACTGTCAAGGCAATTACAAGAACATCCATTTCTTCTGTACGAGAGTTACTTCGACAGCTTCATCCTTCTCTCCTTTCCATCTCTTGATTTCTTATTCTATGTCTGTCGATGCATTCAATCACACGCTTTTCTCTTCCCTGTTTTGTAAGACATTAAAGATCTCCTCTTTTCTCTTAGTCTCCTCTGGACTATCACCACTATTATAAGCAGGCAGTTAGTATATTGGATTACTATACCCTGCCGCTGCTTTAATTCCTTTAACGTATACAATCCTGCGTTTTCCGTACTATCTCCTTTTACCTCAGACGAGGCAAGGGGAGCTGAAGACTCAGCACCTTCCACCTTACACTGATTAAGCTTCCACTCCTCAGGACATGGATCCTCTCTCTCTTCTTGATACATTTTCAAAAGCTCTAAAATAGCTAACCTTTTCTCCAATTTCTTTTCTGTGTACAAAGCGTGCAAGTATGTGGTCATGTGTTGCAATATTGCTTTCGACAATGATCCCCCTTATGGCCATGGCATAAACATCTTAACTGCCGTGCCTTTCACCCATTCTGCACTGTACTGTTTGAGCTTGGGCATGTGTTTTGGCAATGTCTTACATAAATGCACCAGAGGAGTAATATCTTGCATTGTGACAGGTCTCAATTGACTGTCAATACTTACCAGTGTTTACAAAAAACCTTTACGAAAACAACAAATATGAGCGCGTGCCAACAATCACTGCTCAAAAACCTCTATTTTGTCAGTAATCTCAGCTTACCACTTTCACCTTCCATCCGCAAAGCACCTGTGGAAACCAGGAGGGATTTTGTCAAAGAGGGACCCGTCCCACCTGTCTTGATTATTCTTGCAGCAAGAATTCTATATTGGCTGCTCTCCACAGGAAACCTTGCAATCTTCTGGCTAGATGGCGGAGGGTGCCCGATCGTCAGAAGTACTGAAGTCTACTGGTCGATGAGTCATAAACCGTCTGACATGCTATCAAGTGAGCCCTTATGGTCCTTTTAATAGAGGTAACATATCATACAATGGATGGGATGGAGAATAACTCTCACACCAAGCAATAAGACTGACTCAGGAAGTTAGCAAAATGTCTCTGTTTTATTTCCAATTATCTAAAACGGAGTACAACTGACATCAACTGGAGTCACACAGCGTGATCTCGAAGCATGCATTTCATAAAAAACACTTTCATAGCAAAAAAAGAACTTGTAATACGTGACGCCATACTACGTGGCAAACTAAGTAAACCTACATGGGATTGTGATAGGCTCAAGGGGAACATCTATGAATACTTTCTATAAAGGATTGGATTGTGATTGGATCTTTATAGTGGGGTGGACAACTCACGCCCTTCTTTAGTGCAAGTCAGCTTCAACAGTAATTAGAAACACAGGACACTATTGGCTCTCAAACTATAAGGCCCTTCATTATGTGGCCTTCTACAATTGGTTGGAATGCTTGTACCCTTCTGGAACATTCAATTTTCTAGCAGTATGTAAGCTGGTACCCCAGGTACTGGTGGGCGAACTTGACCATAACTCCCCCCCCCCAATTAGCCCCATCTCTCTCAACGCTCATGCCGTTTGCCATTCAGATTGTCTTTGAACTTGGCCTTGTAGTCGGTTCTTGTCTCTGGGAATATAAGGGAGTGTGAGCATATTCTTATCAATGTTCAGGTCTCCATGCCCTCTTCTATTTTCATCCTGGACGCACGTGATCAGAGAACATGAATCAACCCATTTTATAGCATTTAATTGTCTTGAATAAAGGAACTTGGCACTCATGGTGTTCTTTCTTTGCATCTTAACAAGGGATGTTTCAGCGTTCTCACATTCACTGTTCTTCAAGGACTGATAACCAGTTTTGACTGCCGTAGCCTTTGACACCAGGCCATGCAGTTTACCTTTGGTCCATCTTCAAGCTATGGCTTATTTCTTTGATGTGACACACACATACAGCTGTCCATCCTCCTTTCTCCACGGGTTCAGCTTACTAAAGTTGTAACATTGAATGTCCAGTTCTATATACACATATATATATTGACGGCACCGCCTGAAGTCCATTCACTAGTCTATGATCACTTAGTCTACTTGCGTTTTGGCATCTGTACAGTTATAAAATGACTTGTATTTTCTGCAGTTCTTCTTGCATGTCCAATCTTCATTCCACAAATTAACGTCTTCTTAATTCTTTACTTTGCCATCTGATTCCATAAGATCTATTCCTTTTCTTCTTCGGTCATCCTTCTCAGTGTGTCACACTCATTTCTTGTGACATCACCAGTCACTCCTTTTCACATCTTCACACTTCTTTGGGGTTCTCCCTCAGGAGACAGTCATCTCTTTGGCGATACATCATATAGGGCTTTCTCCATGGATACTGTGTTTCAAATGCTCTTGGTGTAATAGACACCATTACTGGAGTTGCACATGTCATAATTTCTGGTTTCCAATATATAGGCAGAAAAGGGGCAGGACTTCATGTAGAGGCATTTAGCTGTTCCTCTACAAAGGTATCCTGGTTTTAGTTTAATTTTAACTGCTCATATCCCGTTTAACAGACCCACATCATATGGGCTTATGGTTCATAAAATCTTTGACTTCCTGAAAGAATGACAGTCTTCCTTTTACCAACACCATTCTGTGTTATTTCTGTATTCTCAATAATAACAATCGGGGAGAGCATAATGGGTTTATCGTTCAGCCTGAAGTGTTAGATAATTTACGTTTTTATCACACATAGAACACATCCGGGAGCCAACTGTGTTTACGTGGGATAGCTTATTGATTTACGCTTAGTGTGGTACCTCAGAGAGGTCCTTAGATAAGGAAGGAAGGCCCTCACATAGTGTGAGGTATCTATCACTAGGGGAAGGGTGGTGTGCAGGACTGGGGGTAGAGGAGAGCCTGTATTGCAGGCTTAGCAGTGTTACAATCACTAGAGCCACATTGCCATGAGGAGCTTTTTATGCTGGGGCCATGAGACCCTCAAATTTTATTCTACCTTCAAAGGAGTGTGTGGGCCCTAAGTTGCTGACTACTTGCTGTAGTTAAAAGGGTGTATATGTGGACGATAAGAACAACATAAAACAGTATCAATGAAAACCTTTTTCTGTAAGGCCAAGGATTGGATAAGGCTCGGTAGGTTCAGTAATGTAGCCTTAGCGTGGTCATGCAGTGGTGTTTACTACAGACCACTGGTTGCTCTAGAGTTCGAATATTCGGTATCCCTGCTTGTTCTTCGGGGTATCCTGTTACAAGGGGTCGGCCGGTTTCGATGACTTCCTAGTTTGTCATCTTCTTCAGGACCAGATGGTTGATTCTGTCTTACATGACATCAGTAACTCAGGTGGTTGTGGGGAACATCACCTGATCTACCTAGGGAAAGACCAAAACTGATTTTGGTATATATTCATGAGGTAAGTATTGCTTCTTTTCAATGCATTAGCCTGCTTCAATTATGTAGAAATACATTCCTTGTCTACTACATTAAAATACAGGATGAAGCCAGTGCCCCACGACCCTTCATACCGATGTTTAACAAATTGAAGAGAGAAATAATTAATCTATGACCCATTTTGAACACTGGTTCTAGCTCTCTACCCAAACCGTCATTTGCCATAAAACGACAAAGAAACTTAAGAGACAGCTTAGTGCACACCCTGAAGGAAAATGAGACCATGAGACCATCCCAAGTAACCCCACAATCTGAAATGCAACAAAACCCATGGGCCATACCCCATGTGGAGGACGCACAATGTGTGCCCAGGCCACTAGAAGCAAACACATCGATACAGGCTGGTGGACCCCATGGGAGCAGAGACATTTCACAAATTGCAAATCAAAAGGAGTCATCTATCTCATCACTTGCCCATGCAACCTAATATATGTGGGCATGACGACCAGAGAGGTAAAAACCAGACTGATTGAACACAAGGCCTGCATTCAAATGAAAAAACAGACCACTCCACTGGTTGACCATTTTACATCTCATGGACACACACAGGATGACTTCAAATTGACTATATTGGAGAAACTAAGACCACCCCGACGGGGAGGACATTTTGGCGAAATGTTACTCAAACGTGAACAGCTATGGATTTTCTGATTAGACACTGTCAAAGAGGTCCTAAACGAGGAGATACATTGGCATGATTTGGCGCTCATGAAATGAAGACCAGCAAAACATATAAACTGCGCCATCATCCATCAATAGTGGTAGAGGGTACACTCAAACATGTACCTGATGATCTATAGGATACCCGAGGGGATTGCCCGCAAAACACCACTTTGCAGTCAACAAATCTCCTGTGCAAGTGACAAAGAAAGAAGGAAGAAACAAAAAGAAAGAATGAGAATAAGAAGATAACAGCGGAGGGAAATGGCACAATCGCCCGTCCTCGTTACCAGAGTTAAATGATATACTGAAACAGCAGAATGTGAACAGAATATGTACAGAAATTATAACAAATGGACACAGGAACACCACGCCATTGACACCCCGTGGGTTGTTGTGCATGTGGATAATTGATCTGCCCCCCTACAAGTGCACCTACGCCTGTCTAAATTCATCCCCAGGACACTGGGAGGAACTCTATTCCAACTAGTGCTCCATTTAAATATGGCCGCCAAAGAAATTGGGCATAGAAACAAACAATTCAGCATTTAAGAGGCTGTCACGTTGCCAAGCAACCGCGTTGTTTTCTGGAAACACGGAGTGCGAGACAGAACGGTGCTACTCGGTAAGCATACTGCTGATCCCCACAGCAAGTCCAGCATGCTTTTCTATAATGTGACACCATGGCTAGCTCCACCCGTTGAACACCGAGCATACACAATGACCCGATCATAAAACATGCACAAAACCCCTTTCCCACGTTGTGCACAATGCTGTGGTATCCTCGTAAAAAAAGACGCCACACATATATATGTTAAGGCTATCTGTCTGAATGTATCACAATGCGGTTTTTGTAACACACCGAGAATATCAATTTACAGACAAGCTTAAAAATCTTGACAAGTGTTCTGAATGCTCACAGGCTGCAAAGGCGGCTATGAATAGACAATGCGCATGTTGCGCTCACTCGAACAAGCCGATCCTGAGATCGGACACGGCGCGGATGCACCCTTGCTTGGCACTTTCCGGCTCCTGGTTGGCATAAAATAAATGCTATAAGTGAATGCAGCCTTGGCACCCTGCAGCTTTGTGACAGACACTTGTTGTCTCTACTTCTATCTGCCAGGAGTGCCCTGACCTAAGGTGGTCCTTTCCTGATCCTGATGACCTGTGAGCGATCGGATAGCCGGCAAAAACAAACAAAACACACTCAGACTTTCACCATTGGGTCTGGGTGATGAGGTAACTCTAACCAGGGTTGATAACATGCTATGGGAATGAAATTGCAGTATGAAGGGTCGTGGGACACTGGTTTCATCCTGTATTTTTATTTAATAGACAATGAATTCATTTCTAAATAAGAACTAATTGAAGCCGGTTAATGGATTCAAAGAAGCAATACTTACCTAATGAATATATACCAAAATCAGATTTTGGTCTTTCCCTAGGTAGATGGGGTGATGTTCCCCACATCCACCTGAATTACTGATCTCATGCAAGACAGAATCAACCATCTGTTCATGAAGAAGATGACAAACTAGGAAGTCATCGAAACCCCTGCCTGACATTGGGTATTTTTCCACGCGGACACAGAAACAAGTGTCTCCAGTGTCTACTAGAAATTAAAATATCTTGCCTCCTATCGTTACCATGACCCTTGGTTCTTCTTGGGGGTCTGGTGTCACTGATAGTACTGAACACATCAGGTCACTCTGTGGGCCGTCCTTTTGTGGGTATAAATTAATCCCTGTACCTGTGAAAGGATTTCCTCCTATCACAGTCACACTCCCCAATTTGGGTGTGGGTGCTTGTCGGGATCCAGAGGTCCTGTTCCATTGTGGTACCATAGCCTGTTTTGTTTGTGCTTGCTGCGTTTGTACCTGTTGTGCTTGCATGGGTACTTGCTGTGATTGCCCTTGTGGTCATTGTATTTGCATCAGTGCTGGCTGCATTAGTTGGGGTCGCGGTGCATATATCAGAGCCTGCGTGTGAGCTTGTCCATAATATTCCTGTGGTTCTGTATTATATTGTGGAGCATAACCCACTCCCCCCTCTTGGTGTTTGCCAATTCTGTTGCATGCCACCACTGTTTCTGCATGTCATAGCTATATGTCCTATTCTTCCGCAATTCCAGCATTGTTGTAGCAGTCTGCCATTAAATACTCCTTTTCCCTGAGGGTTTTGAAATCCTCCTCGTCCTACTCCTCTAGGCCCATTCACTCTTCCTTTTGGCCAAAAGTTGTACCGACTCTGGTCTGTGGGATATCATGTATTATTTTGCTGCTCTGACTGCATCTCTTGTGTGACAGATGGAACAAGTTACTTACCTGTAACTGTTGTTCTCCAGCATGGGTCTGGCATGGATTCACATGCTCATGAATATTCCCCGTCATCAAGCTGGGAATCCTCAGTAAAAAAAAAATCAGTTTCAGTTTCGTTTCTGAACTGTCTTTCTACTAGTAACCAATCACTGGTCTCTGGGTCATACTACCCCCAGCCAAGGACTGCCCTCTAACTAAGCCTCTCCTCTGCCAGCCATCTTCAGATTTGGTAGCATGTAAAGTGGCAGTAGGACCAAGAGAACAGCGGCAGAGGGGTAGGAGGGAGGGTTCGCATGTGAATCCATGCCAGACCCATGCTGGAGAACAACATTTACAGGTAAGTAACTTGTTCCTTCTCCAGCATGGGGTCTGGCATGGATTCATATGCTCATGAATACAGAATACATAGCAGTACACACATGCACAACCACGGGAGGTGGCAAGGCTCAACATTAAGCATTTCAAGAACTCAACATTAAGCATCTCTTACCTCCTCACCAGGATCACCTTCAAGAGAACAGGTTGCGCAGCACTGCCTGGCCGACTCTGGACTCCACCCTGGAATCCTGGTCGACGCAGTAGAATCTCGTGAAGGTGTGCGTCGACCTCCACATAGCAGCCCTGCAGATGTCCAGCAGGGGCACACCAGACAAGAACGCCGTGGTAGCAGCGATCGCTCTGGTTGAATGGGCTCTCGGACGGCCGGGCAATGGTCAGTTTGCCAACCGGTGACAGTGCATGATGCAGCCGGAGAGCCATCTGGAAGCCTTCGAGAGGGCCTTCCCTTGTTTCACAGGTCCAAAGTTTACAAACAGCTGTGATGTCTTCCAAAGACTCTTCGTGCGGTCCACGTAGAACTTCAGCGCTCTAGCCAAATCCAGCTAGTTCAAAGTCCTCTCAGCCGGCGACGAAGGCGACAGGAAGAAAACAGGCAACACCAAGGGCTCGTTGGGATGGAAGTCCGATGGCATCTTGGGCATGAATGATGGATGTATCCTCAGCACTACCCTTGTCTCATGGAATGTCAGGTATGGAGGTTTACAGGAGAAGGCCTGGATCTCTCCCACTTGTCGTGTGGAGGTAATGGCCACAAGAAACGCTGTCTTCCACAACAGGAACTTCAACGGTGCTGAATGCAGAGGCTCGAATGGTGGCCCCATGAGCCTGGTCAGCACCACGTTGAGCTCCCACCCCAGGGCCGGAACCTTCACTGGCAGGAACGATTGGAACAGTCCTTTCATGAACTCCTTCACCAGGCAATGAGACCACAGAGATGACCGCCCTGGAGTTCTGGTGTAGCGCGAGATAGCCGCCAGATGGATCTTGATGGAGGCATGTGCCAGCCCCGCCTTGGCCAGCAATAGCAAGTATGGCAGCACTTGAGGGGCCGTAATCCGCAGAGGGTTAATCTTCTGTGCACGGCACCAGAGAGAGAACCTCTTCCATTTGTGGCCATAGCACTTGAGATTCAAGGACGCCCTGACCTCTGTAAGCACCTCCTTGCAGTCTGCCGGGATATCGTACCCTCCGAACTCTAGTGCTGCAGGAGCCAGGCCTGCAGGTTCAGCGATCCTGGGTTGTGATGGAGGATGGCGCCTCCTTCCCTGGCGAGAAGATCCGCGTCTGTCGGTAGTTTGACCAGGGGGGACGTTGACATGTCCAGAAGGTCTGGGAACCAGATCTGCCTTGGCCATGCGGTGCAATGAGGATCATCCTGCACCGGGACCGTCTGAGTTGACTGATGAGTCGCAGCAGCAACGGCAAAGGTGGGAAAGCATAGGCCGTCCCAGCGGAAGAAGAAGGCATCGCCCATGCTCCCCGGCTGGTGAAACCTGCTGGCGAACCTCCGGCATTTGGCATTCGTCGCTGTCGCGAATAGGCCGATCTGGGGATTGCCCCATCCACTTGATCCTGCTGAAGTTCCCACTCGTGGCACGAGCGCAGATCCCTGCTGAGTGAGTCCACAATGGTGTTGCTTATTCCTGCCAGATGGAAGGGCACCAGAAACATTCCTTGGGCAACGGCCCAGTGCCACAGATTCAGCGCTTCCGATCTGGTGCCCCCCTGCTTCCTGATGTAGAACATCGTGGTGGCGTTGTCTGTGAAGACCCTTAACACTTTGCCCTTGAGGGACGGAAAGAGCAACCTGAGGGCCCAGAACACGGCTCGGAGCTCCAGGACGTTGATGGGTAGTGACCTCTCCTCTGGGAGCCAAAGGCCTCTTGTGTGGAGATCTCCAGTGTGCGCTCCCCATCCTTCCAGGGAAGCGGCTGTCGTCACCGTTTCCTGATGTGCCGGGTCTGGAAGTCCATGCCCGCTGCTATATGTGCGCGGGTGCCCCACCACCGGATCCCTGGGTGGAAAGTCTCATTGAGTGAGATCTTGTCTTCGAAGCTGCCCGCCGCCTGCATCCAACGGGCGTTGAGGAACTCCTGTAATGGTTGCATCCGCAACCTCCATACGCACACGAGGTAGATGCACGAGGACATCATGCCGAGTATGGACTTGATGGACCTCACCCTGGCCACCTCCATGGTCAACAGCCATTGTACCTTGCCCAGGATGGCCTTTGTCCTTTCCTCCGATGGCAAATCCAATTGCGCCACTGTGTCGAGTCGGGCTCCCAGGAACAGGGCATCTTGCGACGGTACTAAGTGGGATTTCACAAGCTGATTGAGAATCCCAGATCCGTGAGCAGTTGGACGGTCTTTGCTGTGTGATCGACGGCGAGTTCCCCTGACTTTGCTCAGATGAGCCAATCGTCCAGGTAGGGGTAAACGTGGATCCCCTGCAGTCGCAGCCGCGCCGCCACTGGTGCCAGCCACTTGGTGAAGACCCTGGGTGCCGACTTCAATGCGAAGGGAAGGGCCTTGAACTGATAGTGTCACCCTTGGACCACGAATCATAGAAACTTTCGATGTCCTTTGCGAATGGGGATGTGGAAGTAGGCATCCTCCAAGTCCAGCGACAATAGGAAGTCGCCTTCCTCCAGCTGTCCCAGCACATCCTGTAGGGTGACCATCCGGAATTTCTGAGACTTGATGTATTAGTTTAGACGCGGAAGGTGCAGGATGGGTCGCCAACCGCTGGTCTTCTTTCAGAAGAGGAAGTACCGTGAGTACACTCCGGAGTCCCGGAGCCTCTTCGGGATGAGTTTTATCACGCCCTTTTTCAGCATTGCTCATACCTCCAGAAGTAGCTGTTGGACGTGGTTTTCCTTCCTGGCCACAGGTGGTAGATGGGTACACTTTCTTTGGAATTCCAGAGTGTGCCCGTGCGCCAGCGCGCCCAACACCCAACGGTCGGTGGAGATGGACTCCCACACGCTGATGAACTTCGCCAGCTGGCCTCCCACCGGGGTGCTTCGGTGGGGGCCCGACGCCGTGGCCGGTTCAATCCTGCTTCACCGAGGCCTTGGCGCCCTGGCCTCCTTGGCAACAACGATGTCCTCCGGCCTTTCTGCAGCCTCTGTAGGCCTCCCACGACGATGAACAGGCCACTTGGCGGTACGACGAGGAACCATCACCAAATCCTATGGAGGCACCTTGAGCCTTGCCTCCGGAGGTCCAAAAAGGGTGGCCGTTGTTGGTGGAGAGAACCCAAGGCCCGGGCCGTCGCGGGGTCCACCTTGATGTCCTGCAGTGACTCGTCCACTGTCTTGCTGAACAGGTTGTTCCCGTCGACGGGCATGTCCAGTACCCTGGTCTGCACGTCCTGACAGAATTCGGTGGCCTTAAGCCAACCGCTTAGGCGAAGGCAAACGCTGTTGCCCATCTGGTGAAAGCCGGTGTCGGCGATGTCTGTGGCCACCGTGATGGCGTGGTCCGAAGCCACCTCTCCTTCCTGCAGGATTTCAAGGGCTTCTGCCCTCTTATCGTCTGGGAGGAAGTCCAAGAGGGGAGCGATCTTGAACCACAGCACCCTGTCGTAGCGCGCCACGATCGCGAGGGCGTTGGCTGCTTTGATGGTTGACGCCACCGACGAGATGACTCGTCGCCTCATGGCGTCCAGCTTCTTCCCCTTGCCGTCCGGTGCGGAAGTGGAAGTTGATCCCGTCGCCCCTGCTGATTTCTTCTTAGCCACTGCAGAGACCACCGAATCCAGGGACAGCTGAGCTCTGAGGCACATCGGGGTGGAATCTGGGACCCGGTACTTCTTCTCATACCGGTCCCTCTTCGCAGGATCCATGGACGGATTCTTGAGTAGCGACAGTCCTTCATCCCAGATGTCGTCTAGTAAGGGAACTGAGAGGACGGTCTTCTTCTTGGCCTCCCGTTGTTGGTAGAGGAAACTCTCCTTCTTCTGTTCTTCAAGACAAAGTTGGAAGAGCTCCGAAGCCCTGGCGATCATGACATGAAAGGAGCCAATTTCTTTGGGGGGGGGCCGGGCAGGAAGTGATGGGAGACCCGTCCCGTCGTCACCACCGTCGTCGTCTCTGTTCCCGTCTCATCCCTCGATGAAGGGGCAGGATGTGAAGGCTGGAAAGGAGGGGGAGGATGGATTCGCCTCCGCTTGTTCAGCGGGCTTCCCGATGGTCCCGGCGCTGCTGGAGTTAAGGGCGACCGTGTCCTTATCTCCGTACACAGGGCCTGGATAGCCATCAAGATTGCTCCTGAGTTGTCCTGTGGCACAGGTTGCGACTGCTGGCGAGTAGGGTCCTCCGTGTCCTCCACGGTCCGCGGCTCCTCGTCTGCTCCACCGTCGCTTTCCACATCTGCCTCGTCAGGAACCCTCCCGTAGCAATGGACGTCCTCAAACTTCTTGTCCAGGATCTTTGCGACACCAGCCAGCTCATCTTCAGAGGTGGTATCTGTGTCTATTATGGCTACCGTGCCCCCCCCCTTTCTCCACCTGGGGTTTCACGGGGGTCTTATTGATAGGCTGAAAAGAGGATTCTCTCCGGGGTGGCAGGGAAACTCTAGGCCCGGAAGTCGCCTCCACTGAGATAGCCTCCACAGGCTTCGCCAGGGCCGCCTGAGGCCTTCACCTTGGGGGGAGGGTCGCCGCCTCGATCCTCCTTGCTCTTTCTTCTTCCTTCTTGTTCTTTACCTGCTCTTCTCTCTCCTCTGTTTCTTGAAACCCATCAATGCCCTTATCATCTAGCTTAACTAATATATGTCCTACCATCCATTCATTCTGCACTATTATTATTCCATTTGCTCTATCCTTTATTTCTTTCTGTTTCCCTGCTTCTTCCTGTATGTCCATTTGTCTGTCTTTTCTTTCATCATGTGTTGATATATCTTTGCATTCTTTGCTTTTGCTCTCTTCCGCATTATCCTCGCTGCTATAAGGGGGGAGCGCATACGTTGGATTTACATACCCCACCGCTTGTTTTAATTACTTTTTAGGGTAAAATCCCTTCTCCTCTGTATCTACGCTCTTATCTTCAGTAGGGGAAAGGGGAGCCAAAGGCATTTTATCCTGCTCTTTATGCTGATTGAGCATCCACTCCCTCTCAGCTGGATCTTCTTTCTCACTCTGGTACATCTTCCATAATTATAAAATGGCCAGTCTTTTCTGTACATGTTTTCCCCCCTTATATGTAGCATGCAAATATGTCATCATATGCCGCAATATGGTTTTTGACAACCAACCCTCCTGAGGCCAAGGCACAAGTGTATTGGTCGTGTCTTTGACTCATTCAGAGTGACATTTCCTTATCTTAACTGTGTATCTCGGCAATGTCCTAAACAAATGTAGAAGAGGTGTGTCCCCCATGATGAAAAATCAGTTTCGATCATCAAAACTAACCCATTGTTTTATTCAATGATTTATTTTATGAAATATACAACACCAATCAATTGGCACAGCCACCATCAATTACTGTTTATTATCCCAAAAGGAATTATTTTAACTATTTACTTTTTTATTTAAAAATCTATCAGTGATATTCTGTTTGCTCCTTCGTTTACACTTTCTATCAAGTTTTATTATCTCATTCTTTTATTATTTGTTTTTTCAGTCTCTTCTTCATTTATATATTAATTTGCTTTGATTTTTTTCCTTCCTGATTGCCTTCAATCTCTTGGTCCTTAAATTTTTACTATTGTTTTATATTTATTAGTTTAGACACAGAAAAGCTTTATATTAACATTTTTATAACCCTGCACATGTGCACTTTTTCAATTCTACTGCATACGCCTTCCTTTACTATTTTAGTAAATGCAGTCTCTGCGGCATCTAACAACTCGGCTGAACTCTTTAAAATCTGAAAGGAACTGGCCAATCCTGCCGCAGTCTCTACCTCTCCTGTCCCTTCCCAGGCCCTCTGCACGGCACTGGCTTCTCATTTCATCTCAAAAACTCAGGACATCCTGTCCTCTATCTCCTCCTCTCCCCTTCCTCCCTCACCTCCATGCTCGTCCTTTTGCCCTTCTTCGGCCACCTCTCCTCCCTCCTTCTCTGCCTTTCCCCTGTTCTCCCTAGACTAGGTTTCTAGACAAGTCCAATCTATGAAAGTCTTGTCAAAACAGGTTCATCCCTGTTCTTCCAAAACTATCAAGGACCACATTGACTCCCTGGCACCTGCCCTCACCGACTTCTGCAACCACTCCTTTGCCACTGGAGTCTTACCCTCCCCCCAAAGCACTCCCTTGTGAACCCTCTTCCTAAGAAACTCTCTGCCGACCCATCCATCCCAGCTAACTAATGCCCAATCTCCATCACTCCTTTCCTGGGCAAACTCTTGGAAAAGCTAGCCATTTCCAAGATCAATCTCCACACTGAATCTATTGGCTGCCTTCATGATCATCAGTCTGGCTTCAGAGCTGCCAGAAGCACGGAAACTGCTCTCCTGAACATCCGTGAAGACCTGCTCTCCAATCTTGATTCCAACACCCCCTGTGTCCTCATCTTACTAGATCTCTCTTCTGCCTTTGACATGGTCAACCATGGCATCCTGCTCTATCGTCTCTGTGATAACCTGGGGATCACCGGCCAGCCCCTGACGTGGCTGACTTCTTTCCTCTCTGATTGACCCTCTCAGGTTCAACTTGGCTCCTTCCTCGCCCTCATCTCTATCTCTACTTGTGGTGTTCCACAGGGGTCTAACTTCTCTTCCTGGCTGTTCAACCAATACCTGTCCCTTTTTGCCCACTGCATTGCCAAGTTCTGCCCCACATTCCAGTGCTATGTGGATGACACTCAGCTCATTTTCAGGCTACCCTCAGCCACCTCTTCTCCCTCTCTCATCTCAGACTGTCTTTACTGCCATCCAGGAGTGGTGTGCCACCAATGATCTCTGCCTTAATGCCAGTAAACTGAGATTCTCCTAATCGGCACACCCGCTCCCTCATTTCCCGTGACTCTCTGACTGGCCTCTCTTGGCCCTCTTCCTGCTCCCACCTGTGAGGCTAAAAAGACTCCACACTCTCCTTCTCTCCTCACATCTCTGACGTCTCTAAGAACTCACACTCCCAGCTGCACCTCCTCCGAGGTATTCTTCCTTTCCTCTCCTTCCCCCAGAACCTCACTGTCTCCAGAGCTCTGGTTCTCTCTAGGCTGGACTACTGCAACAGCCTTTTTCTGAATCTGCCTGCTTCTACTCTCCGCCCTCTGCAACTCATCCAGAACAGGACTGCGAGACTTGTCCTCTGCCTCAAGCCCAGGGATTGTATCTCTACAAGACTGAAATCCCTGCACTGGCTCTCAGTGGCTGCGAGGGTTAAGTTCAAAACCCTCTGCATTGTCCATAAGGCCGCCTGGAGCATGGGACCTCAAATACCTTCAACTCTCTCTTCCTAAATATCTTCCTTTCAAGCTCTTCGCTCATCCGCCTTCAACTCCCTCAGGATCAGTCGCTTCTCCAAGCAACGAGTTGGTGGTAGATCTCTTTCTTCGGCTGGGGCCTCCCTCTGGAACAACCTCCCTGCCTCCCTGAAACTTGAGGAGAATCATCTCTGGTTCTGGAAGCACCTCAAAACCTTTCTCTTTGCTTCTGCTTTTTCTCCTCCTCTCCCCTGCTGACTTCCTGGCTGAAACCTAATCTGCACTGGTTACTTGGCTGCCCTCTTATCTAGGGCCAAGGTCGCCATCCCCCGCCAATCACAACCCTGTATCAACTTCCTGGCAACCCCCACATTTGGGACTGTTTCTGTATCCCTACAGTCCCACTACCTGTACTTGACACCTGCTGTCTGCACATACCCTTGCACTTGCCACCTGCTGGTCATACTTTTACTTATTGTTATTAATTATCTTATGTACAGCACTATCCCCTCCCCCTTCGCCCGCACTCTTCCCCCATCCACCTTCCCATGCACTTGCATGATCTGAATGTCACCTGGCCTAGTAGGATCGTTGTCTGTCTTCCCTCTGTTCCCCTTCCCTTGCCTCGACGCGCCTTAAAACACTTGTGTATAGGCGCTTTATAAATGCAATATCATATCATATCCTTCCCAGTTTCACTCCATTTTAGAGTTTGATAGGCACTCTTCTGCGGGCCTTGCCTCAGGAATCCTTAACACCCCTTTTTAGAGTTTTTACCTTAGTGCGTACCCTTCTGCCCCCTTGGAACCAGGAATCGAGGTATCTACTTCTTGTCTTTATAATCTCACCAAAAGATGATGTTACTTTTTATACATATTATTTACAACCCAAACCCACCCCTTATTTTCTGCCACCTTTGTTGTTCTGCTTACATCTGTGAGTCAGCTCGAGTCCCTCAGCATCGACTCTCCCTCAACGGACCAGTGTACCCTCTGAGCTTATCCATGCTACTCCATTTTTTGCTTTGTGCTTATTCCTTAAAAGAACAACCTTAATTCTGGGCCAACCTTGATGCATTGTTGGGTTTTGCACAAGGGACTATTCTCCCGCGTTTCCTGATTCTACAGCCTTGGTTGAATTTGACATGAGCCAGTGTCCATTTTCCTATTATGGCCAATCTAGCCACGTTACCTATTCCTCTATAGCAAGCCTCTATATGTTTCTTTTCTACCTTGTGTTACTGAGTATTTTTAGTTATTGGCCAGTAAGTTACTTCATCTTCTTTGTATTCACGATTACTTTAGTTTTAGGGACATGTTTCTCTTGGTGCTTCAGTTAGATTGTTACTTCTTAAGTATTTTCATATTGTTTCAGCATAGGTTCATTTATCTGCTTCATGACATCACTCTGCCCTTGTCACATTTCACTTAATGTTCCATGATGTCCTCAGAAGGAGAGATGATTTTGGCAGGTGGATAGGGGGATTGTGCAACAAAGGCATTTTTTAAATGCCTTTGTTGTACATGCCCCCCCCCCAACTCACCAAAATCAGCTCCATGGACCCACACAACGACACACACATTCACACAGCATTCACACAGCAAGCACTCTACCATTCACACGAGCACCCACCATCATACACTCACTCATAACACAGGCCTACATACATCCATACATATATTTAAATAATAAATAAATGAACCAGCCTGGTCCTGAAGTTTCCCCACAACACTTCTGCTCTAGCTCCTGCATCATGAACAGAAATTGGGAAGCAAGAGCTTCCTGGTTCCTGCACATGTGTGCAGGGGCCTAAGCATGAGTGCTGAAACACCCTGCTCCAGCGTGCTTTGTAGGTATGTGCGAGCAGGCACAGGTGCCCCCCTCACACATACAGACATGCAGTTCCCCAGCCAGCATTTCCAATGAGCTATGAAAGGCTGGCAAAGCAAAACGCCCTCAACCATGCATTGCTCATTGAGCATTTGCGGCTGGGGAACTGAACTGTCAAAGGGAAACTATGTTTCCCTTTGATGGTTCAACCAGATCAGGATCGCTCCCTCTGCTAGAAAAACCAGCTGAGGGAGCACTCAGTGTTTCATTAGGCTGGCTCCTCGGTTTCTACATAATGGGTGAGTGGGCCACTGGATCAACATCGCCTTGCCCATTATGGACATGCCATACTTGCCCAGAGCTCCCCTCCCCTGCTTTTTCGTTCTCCTTTTAAAAACACAAAAAATGCAACATTAATATGTTTCTACCATTTCAAGCTGTGGTCTCACGCCACCCCTATCTCCCTTAGTCCTGGAATGATCCTGCAACCCATCCCCCCCCCAGTGGGAGGGGGGCACATCCCACAGTCTGAATACCTCTCAGTTAGAGTAGGAAAGGACGCACAATAACATCATAGCCAGAAAGACGAGGAGATGAGTCATAGTCCAGACCTAATGGACCTGGCAAGTCTACTAAAGAGAAAAATTTGAACTGTGGCGCCTTGCGTCTATGTCCATGAGAATCCTATCCTGACCATGAACCCAATAGAAACTTGCAATAAAGGCCACATTCTCCAAAACGATCTACCAGGGTCTTCGCTGGGTCTGAATCTGCTGACCCTATACCTGTCTCTTACAGTGTCCCACAAGGCTCCTGCCTCTTTCCATTTCCAACCCTCTATAACATGTACACCAAACCCCTCTTTGACCACTTAGACAGCCTCAACATACTCTACACCAATTTCACCGATGATACACAAATCCTACTCAAAATCACTGGGAACCATGACTTTGACTCTGCTAACATCAACCACTTGTTCAGCATCATACAGTCCTGGATGGCCACCCACCATCTCTGCTTGAATGACGAAAAAACAGAGCTGCTTATCGTGGGATACCCTGACGACCTCAAACACCTCAGCCCAGCATTCTCTTCTTTCGTCATCAATGGCAACACCATCACGGTCTCCCCCCCCACATCAAAAGGCTAGGTGTTTACCTGGTCGCTGAACTCAACATGCAAAAACATGTTACAGCAACAACCTCCTCAGCAGCCTATACAACCAAATTAATAAACCTCTATAGGCGATTCCTAACCCCTGACAACTGTCTCACTGTAGCCAGAACTATCATAAGCAAACTGGACTATTGCAATGCCATTCTAGCAGGGACCTCTACAGAAAAACCTCAAGAAACTTCAATTGCTTCACAACAACGCTCTTAGAGCTGTTTGGGGCTTGAAACGTTCCAATCACATCTCTCAAATCAGACGAGAGGCCCATTGGCTCCCCATCAAGGCTTGTATCAATTTCAAACTCCTCACTATCACATACTATCACATACTGATGCCTGCACAACACTGCTCTCCCCTATCTTATGAACTGTATCACCAAGAAACATAACACACGCAGTCTCCATTCTTCCACCACTTCCACCCCCTAATACCTAGATTCTTCAGAAAGAGAGCTGCTCCTACATTCTGGAATACCCCCCTCAGCATATCCAAAACAAACCTTCTTACACTCTATTTCGGAAACAAATAAAAACCTTACTTTTTAAAAAATATTTGTAACTCCACAGCTCACCTTATGAATGCAATTGTCTCTGATGAAATGTAAGGCTGTTGTTTCTAACTTCCTGTAACACATCATGTTCAGTAACACATTATGTACTGCCTTTAGTGCTCTGATTCCTTTGGGGTTTGGCGCTACCAACAGATACAATAAATTAAATAAATAAATAAATAAATACATAAGTGTTGGGGAAGTTTTATAGGCCAAGTAAAGGGGGGATGCACACATGTAGGTGCCAGCCAAGATCCCTGGAATTGGAGTGAAACAGAAGGACAGACAATATCCTGGTGCCCCAGATTGGCACTCAGATCAACCTTGAAGATCAAGAGAAGTGCAAATCCTGTTTGACTGCCTTGAGCTAACTCTTGAGCCACTTTGACTGAACTTGATGCCTTCAGGAACAGCCCATCTCAGCCTTCTTCTAAGTTATTATTGAAAATGGACATTGTGTCAATTTTGTGTCTGATCACCCTTGCTCATCTGCCCAGAGTGCCATTCTCCAACAGTCTGCATTTTCTGGGTTTTCTTGGTTTTCTTTACATGGGAGGGTTTTTGCTAGCAATTTTAGTAAGTAGTAAGTTGATTTAATTCATGTTGGCCCCAGGTTTCAAAAACATATATATCAAACTAAACCCGACAATTTAGCAGCAAACATCTGTCTAAAACACTTAATATACATTATTATTAATATACATTACCAACCATATACATCCAGGCCTGAGAACTATGAACTTAAACATTGTGCCAAAATCCTTAATTCTCAATACCCACTACCAAATTAATGTTCCTAACATAAAGTGCCTCTTCAGAAAATGCATTAGACACTTCTGTCACCACATTGGGTTTAGACGATTTACAAAGCCCATCTCTGAGAGCAGGAGGAAGTTGAATTCTCACTTTATCTCCTATAGCAGGAAGAAAACTGCTCCTCTCAGTACCATATCATGTGATTCTTTGTTTCTCAACTGACTACACCTGATATTACTAGAAATACTCTCCAATTAGTTCCCTATCACAGTGTTTCTGCCCATCCAGGGTGCTACAAGCTTAGTATTGGCTTTCCTGCCTCTACTAAGCTCAAAAGGCGAGACTCACGTTGTACAATGAGCGGTGATTCTGTGAGCGACAATTACATCTCTCACCACCTTCTCCCAGCCCTTGCCGTTAGCCCAAGACCACCTAATAACTTCTTTCAGAACTTAATTGAAGGGTTCTACAGCGCCATTGGTTTGGGGTTGGTTATGGTGCATTTTCTGTGTTCAATGGAGTTCCTCTGAGGGTAATCCTCCATTTCCTTTAGTCTAAACTGCGGCACATTTTCAGTCACACTAACTCTGGGGAAACCTTCCCGCTCACTAAATTCTTCTAAAAAGGTGATTACAGATTTAGTTGTTGTGTTGGCTCTGATCAAAATCACAACCACCTAGTTAGTAAATGAATGACTACTAGACAAAAAGATTGCATTCCATTGCTCCATACAGGACCCAACACATCCATTCCCAGTTTGTCCCGTGGACTTTCTGGAATATCTGTGATAACCATGGGATATTTAGAACTCATACACACTTTGTCACTCTTATTGCAAAGGATACACTGCCTGACAGTCCTGCTGGTCGGAGCATGGGCATCAGTAGTTGCTCCTTATCCTCTGTTTGGTTTTAATGATTTCTTGATGACCTTCATGGCCAAGACTGAGTCCTTCACAAACTTTACATGTTGGAATAATGTTGTTATCACACATTATCATCTCTCCTTGGACACACAGACCATCTATTACATTCCAGAACAGCAAAAGACCCAGTTCTTCAAAAAGATCCTTCCTTCGAGGATTGTTTTCCTCTAATTCTCGTTTGAGTCTGATCAGACTGATATCCTGTTTCATGGCTTTTTCCCATTCATCTCATGGCACAGGTGCTGAGGTTATTGCCAAAACTGATTCTGGGTCTTTCTCTTCATCATTTAATTCTACTACAGTTGTCAGCCTAGAAAGACAGTCTGCCACAAAATGTGTTACACCTGGTAGATATTTCACTGTGCAATTGTATTCTTGCATTTGAGACACCCCTCTTCTGATATTGCCTGATACTTTGTCCAGACCCTTTGACATTATTCATGGTAATTCATAGAATTTCGCACAAAAGTGGCGCACGCGGCTGGCACACAGTGTCCCTGTGCGATACACTGCGCCAGCCGCGTGCGATAAAATCCATTTCATCGCACAGCGTATTCATGGATTACAGCCTCCAAAACCAGCCATGGCGCAGAGTGGCGCAGCGACCCTGCAGCAGCGCCAGTTACGCCCCCAAGAACGCCCTCGCGCAAGGAAAAGCCATCAAAATTCCCAATTCATCGCAAAGGGCTTCGCTAACCCTGGACCAGTTCACAGGGCTGCCAAACAGCAAACGCCAAGCGGGGAACGAGTATTTCAGTGGTTCACGGGAAGTTTCACACGCGATTGTCCTGGGTACGTGTACATCAGGGGTGCGCATGAAGTAACACACGCGATTAAATCAGGGCACGTGTATTCCAGGGGTGCGTGCGAAGTATCACACGCAAAATCAGCAGGGTACGTGTATTTCAGGGGTGCGCGGGACGTATCACACGCGATTCCATCAGGGTACGTGTATTTCAGGGGTGCGCGGGAAGTATCACACGCGATTCCATCAGCGCACGTGTATTTCAGGGGTGCGCTGGGAGCACTACACGTGAATTGGCCGTGTGGGTCCTCCCAGGTGTTCCCTCTACACCCTCCATGGCCCCTGCAGCCAGCCCACACCACAGGGGACTACCCTGCACCCCTGCTCATGTCCCGCAGGCAGGCCATCCACCATGGCCATGCCCCCCAGCCAAGCCACATGTCACCTTGCACTACTGATCAACAACGCTTGTCTCCCAGCACCCTCACCCCGCAGCACTGTGGGGCACCTGCCAGCAGGCCCCCACACATGTCCAACTCATGTCCCCCTGCACCCCCACCCCCAGCACTGTGGGGCATCCTCCACCAGGCCCACACTCATGTCTCCCAGCACCCCAGCCCCCAGCTGACGTGTATGTGTATATCAGGGTTGCGCGTGTAGTCTGACACGCAAATTCATCAGGGTACATGTATTATGGGTCCGCGTGAACTTCCACACGCGATATCAGCAGGGTACATGTATTACGGGGTTTGCGGGAAGTTCCACACGCAATTGCCCTGGGTACGTGTATTTCGGGGTGCGCGGGAAGTTCCACACGCGAATTCAGCAGGGTACGTGTATTCCAAGGTGCGCGGGAAGTTCCACAGGCGATTGCCCTGGGCACGTGTATTTCGGGGTGCGCGGGAAGTTCCACACGCGATTTCAGCAGGGTACGTGTATTCCAAGGTGCAAGGAAAATTCCACACGCAAATCCAGCAGCCTACGTGTATTCCGGGGGTGCCGGGCAGTCCTACACATGAATCGGCTGTGTGGGTCCTCCCAGCTGTTCACTCGACACCCTCCACGGCCCCTGCAGGCGGCCCACACCACAGGGGACTACCCTGCACATGTCCCGCAGGCAGCCCATCCACCATGCCCATGGCCCCCAGCCAACCCACATGTCACCTTGCACTACTGCCCACCAACGCATGTCCCCCTGCACCCCCACCTCCCAGCACTGTGGGGCACCCTCCACCAGGCCCCCACTCATGTCTCCCAGCAACCCCAGCCCCCAGGACTGTGGGGCACCCTCCACCAGGCCCCCACTCATGTCCAACTCATGTCCCCCTGCACCCTCATCCCCCAGCACTGTGGGGCACCTGCCAGCAGGCCCCCACTCATGTCCAACTCATGTCCCCATGCACCCTCACCCCCCAGCACTGTGGGGCTCCCTCCACCAGGCCCCCACACATGTCTCCCAGCACCCCCACTCCCCAGCACTGTGGGGCACCCTCCAGCAGGCCCCCACACAATTCCCCCAGCCAACATGTCATCACAATCTAGATCCCTGGGCCTTATGGGCAGCCTCCAAATGCCAAACACCCACCCGAGTATTGCATCCACCCACTTAGAAATGGCAATTACATGATACAACCCCACTAGCAAGTTTGTAAATGAACACATGTCCCTCACATACACACAATGGGTGTCAGTGAATATCAATCCCCATATCATGATATGCATGACACCAATGAGATGATACTACACATTGAAGTTTGAAGAAAAAATATGTATTAAAAGCAACATAAATTGAATCAAAAATAAACAAACGAAAATGGGAATTAAAAAAAAGAAAGCAGCATGTCCGTAAAATAATGCAAAACCACAAATCATAATCCAAAGGAAAGGTGTCCAAAGTCACAGTCCACAAAAGTGCTCCATGGGTAAATCATAAAAAATACAGATAAACAATCCAGGGTCCATGATCCCAACAGAAGAAATGAAACCTATCTAATAACACTACCTAATAAAAAAAACTATATACAAAAATGTGGCCCATTGTCCAAAAGGTAAAAAAAAATGCAAAACCAAAGGAAACCTAACACTAACTAAAGAACTATTTACAAGGGCAGCGGGCCAGTCTGACGGCTCACTTCGGGATGTTCCGGGCCAGGGCATCATCGAACTCCTGCTCAATGTCCCGTAGGCGGTCCTCCTCCATGGCCCCGAGGGTCTGCAGGGCCGTCGACATGTTCACCTCCAACTCCCTGCGGATTGCCTCAAGGCACTCGGCCCGCCTTAGGGCCCTCCACATGGAGTTCTCCCCCCTGACCATCGTGAGCCGTGCCTCTTCCACCCGCTGCCGCTCTGCATGTATGGCGTGGCCCAACCGCTGCCACATGGAGGACACTTCCCGTCCTGGGTCATCCTGCCCTCCGGCCGATGCCTGCCTCTCCGATGTCGAAGGCCCCGAGCCATCATGGCTCCCACCTCGTTGCTGCTGCTGCTGTGCCTGTGCCTGTGCCCTGGCTCCTGCTGCCTGCACATCCTCCACCGGCTGGGGTGCAGTCGTTGATGTGGCCACCCCTGCTGGCCGCACCGTCAGAGGCAGCTCCACAGGGCACCCAGGTGACTAATGGGTGGGAAGATGGCATGGAGGACGACTGGCGCATAGGGGGTTCAGTTGAGGAGGGGGTCTGAGCAAGCCCCATCAAACAGAGGAATCCGGCCTGGGTGACCTGTCCCAGTAGGCCGACACGGTCAACGTGCCATTCGAGATGACGTGCAGTCTCCTCATGAAAAGACTGCAGGTCACCTCGCATGGCCCGCTGACGCAATGCCACACCAGTCAGGACAGGCTCAACCCGGACCCGGATAGCCACGTACGCAGGCAGAGGAAGGCCAGTTGTTGTGAGCTCATCCCCTGCCTGAAAACGGGTCTGGACGTAGGCATCCCTGCTGGTGCAAGATGATGCAGTGACAGGATCAGGGACAGGATTGCACACAGGCACCTCCGCAACGGCCTGTGCTGCCTCCTGTCCCTGGTCCTGCACTGCACCACTAGCACCAGTGGAATCCCCACCTCCAGACCCCGTCTCTGTTGCTTGCACGGCCTCCTCCTCCACCAAACCCCCCACCAACCTGGATGACTCCGTGCCATCTTCCCCCATTGGGCCCTGTGGGGTCCCAGCTTCCCCTTCTGCTGCCGAGGAGTCCAACTCCGACCTCCGCCTCTTGGACCTCCCCCCGGCAGCTGCGGCCTGGGAGGCGGCACCGGACTCCTCACTCCCCGACGAGATCACAACCTGGGAGGGAGCCGGGCCTTGTGTCTCCGGCTGGCGGTGCGATCCCCGCCGCTGCGCTCCACAGCACCTTCTCCGCCCTCTTCATCAGTTGACGCTGCAGACAAGGAGAAATAAAACACAGGCATCAGGGCACTGTACAATGGACACATACACACATGACAGTTGTACATGAGTGGCATTGGCAAACCTCAGACATGGCATCACAATCGCCAACACACTGTCATTTCAACTTGCACACATGAGCCATACCACAGCCATATCGCAACTTCCAGCACCATCCATACACATACAACAGCATGAGCAGGCAAAGGTGAGCCAGACATCACATGCAACACAGGGAGTGCACTACACATGTACACACACCACCACACTTGCATGCATGTGTACACCTCTCCCAACTGTCGCAGTGTTCAGATCGGCATCCATGTCACATCTGCCAATCAGGCTTCCACATCCCGCTGTCACATGCATCCATGTTGCATCACTGTTGCACCCTTGTCAAATACACACACATGCACATGTACACAGTGCTGATACATGCAGCTGAAAACAACATCCATGTGTGACATCACGAACATGCCTACTTACATACACATTCATCCAAACATGTCTGCCCACACAACTGCATTTGGCATGCAAGCCTACACACACAAGCACCATCCATGTCTCACACATGACAGCCCTCGCATGTGTTAGCCTCACGGCCCTGTACACCCCACCCATACTTTGCCCCATACAAACACATGTGCAACCTGCACACTACTGGCACATCACCACACGCACAGCTTACAATCATGATACATGTACACTTACCGCTTGACTCAAGACGGGTCTGCCTCTCAAGGACCTGGACGTGGAGCGCTGGGGATATGCGTTCCAGGACCCTCATCTGATCGTCCGACAAGTGGCCCCGGCGCCCCTTAGCATCCGCTGCCTTCAAGAGGCGCCGGGCCTTGTTGAGGATCCTGGACCTGAAGTCTTCCCAGCGCTTCTTGACATGTTGGAAGTCGCGGACTGGCACCCCCTCCGCATTGATGGCAGTCACGATGTCCGTCCAGATCCAAGTCCGTCCTCCCTTGTCGGCACGCAAACTTCCAAAGAGGGCCTCATACTGCCCTAGGACTTGCTCCACCCAGACACCAACTTCGGTGGCAGTGAAGCTGGTGCCCCTCTGCCTCTCTGGCCGGGGGTTGTCAGTGGTGCCAGATGTTGCAGTGCATGACATGACAACCCCAGAGGCAGGAGTGGGTGGGCAACTGGGTCCTGGGCTGGGCTGTGGAGCGATAGAATCCCAGTCGGGAGTCTTCGGTTCCAGCAGGGGTGGTCACAGCAACAGCACCCCTGGCTGATGTGCAGGCAGCAAATGGCAGGGCACGTTGGCAGCAGGCAATCAGGCAGCAGCAGGTGGCAGGTGGGAGCGTGCTCGGGGCTCTGGGGGGCAGTAATTCGGCCTTCTGGGCAGTAGCGTGGTCTTCCATGTGCTTACGCGTGGCCAGCTTGATACGGAGTGATTTGGCATGTGAAAATCCAGCACGTCTGCGTGTAATTCGAGGAAAGGGCCTTAGCGCGTAAGCGCGTCAGCACACGTACGCGAATTCATTGGCCCAAAGGCCACCAGCGCGTATGCGCGTCTGTGACGTGCGTGCGCGGGCGTTTCCCTGTACACGGGTGCATGTTACACATCCAATGACTGCACGTCAGCTAACACGAGGACAGTACAGCAGCTGGAGCGGCTCACATGTACGCTCTCAGCTGAGATGCAGGCAACTAGGGCGGAGGTCCGGGCATCCTGTGAGTTGTTGCATGGGGACCTCCGCACAATTATCCTCCAGAACCAGACCTTCCACACCCGCATGCTTGCTGCCATGGAGGACCAGACTAGGGCTTTGCGTGGGCTGCCTCCCATAGTGCCACCACCTCCTGATGCAGCTGCAGAGGATGAGGAGAGCGACAGCAGCGATTCTCCCACAATAGGGTAGCCGTGCAGGCCATGAGCCCATGGAGGTGTTTTTTTTCAGCAAGATCCACACAGGTGGGTTTTGGTGTGCACCCTGTCCTCGGACCTCCTGGGTGGCCTCCCTTACCCCCCCAGGCCCATTCATGGCCATTTTTGATTATTGATATATTTTTTTTTTCTTTTCTTTTTTTTTTTTTTGATTTTTGAATCTTGATTTTTTTGACAGTGTGTGGCTCCCGTGGGCATACGCTGTATTGAGGCTGGGCACATGCAGGCTTGTCCTGAATTTGGGTCAGATGCTTGGGTTTGTGTGACACACACCCCTCCTGCTTCCCGTTTCCATGGGCTTGCAAAGGGTGTGCCCAAGTGACATTGACTTACACGGTGACGTTGGACTCCCATATGATGTGGGCAGTCTGTAGTCAATACTGTGTATACATTCCTAGTGCATATTGTTGTTGTATTGTACACTGCATGGTGTATTGATATGTGCCTCTGCATCCATCTCATCCTCCTAATTTGCAGGTCCATTTCTCATGTCTTCACAAGGCGGTCTACTTTGGAACTGGAGTCCATGTTGTAAGCAGTGCACCTACACTCTTGCATGACGCTAACACTGTATAGTTGGAAGTGTTTGAAGTGCTGGCATTATCAGGTAGTGAGGCTACCAATTTTTTAAGTCCGTACTGTCATGTTTATGGTAGGTTGGAGGTTGTGTAGGTGATTGGTATTATTGGTAAGTATTTGGTAATGTGTGTTGTTGGTCCTGCATTACTGTGAGCATTTCATGTGTGGCCAGTTTCCATTAGGGACACTGCAGTAGGTGACACTTGGGGCATGTTGTGGGGATTAATTTGTTTGCTCTAACATTGCATGACATGCCATGTTGTGTTGTGTGGCCATGCCGGGGAGGGGTTGGGTGACATGGCACTGTTCTCATGTTGTATTTTGAAAGTGGGTATTCATTTTTGCTGCATGGAAGTGTGTCTTTTGATGACACTGCATTGGTGGTGTTTGTGTAGGTAGGGATGCACACATTGTGACACTTCCAGATGAACAATCTCAGGCTGCTATCGTTCTGACAGTTGACTGTCCCTTAATTCATCAGAATTGTCAGATTGAGTCATCATTGATTGTCAGATGGTATGTGCCAGGGCTGTATGCACTCCACAGGGGTGTGCTTTCTATGTGAAGTAATTAGCCACCAGCAGCGTACGGGCTGCCTCACCCCGTGCCCTTTCCCCTCCCATGCGCAGCGGGCGTGCATGTGGTTAGGGATGTGGGGGCACCACCATGTCCACAGCCAGGCCCCGGCGTGTTGCAACATTGTGCAGGACACATGCTACCACTATGATCCTGCACACTACTGGGGGAGCGTATAACAGCTGCCCACCAGAACGGTCAAGGGAGCAAAAGCGTGACTTGAGCACTCCGAATGTGCGTTCCACTATGCCCCGTGTTGCAATATGGGCTGTGTTGTATCTTACCTCGGGAGGCGTGATGGGGTTCCGAATTGGCGTCATCATGTGTGTGCTCAGAGGGTAGGCACTGTCCCCTGGGGAGGTGGTGATGGGGATCATTAGTGGGTTATTGGCATTACTCTGTATCTGTCATGCATGCGTGTGCTGTGGCATTTCTACTCACCAAGCAGCCATGCATCGCCATGCCGCCCAGCTTCTAGGCCCCGGTTTAGGGTTGACATCCTGTAAATGAAGCTGTCGTGGGTGGACCCTGGATAGTTGGCATATACTGAGGTGATGATTCCCTTGGCATCACATACTACCTGGACGTTGATGGAATGCCAGTGCTTTCGGTTTCTATAGATGTGCTCAGATGCCCTGGGGGGACGTAGAGCCACACAGGTGCAATAAATGGCACCTAGCACTTTGGGGAATTGTGCCACCCTGTAAAAATCCTGGCTGACAGCCAGCCTTTCTGCCGGTGTTCTTGGCAGGTATATGTGCCTGCGGACTGATGGGCGTGTAGTGATGATGGCCAACACCTGGTGTAGGCACCGTGACTGCGTGGCCTGTGACACCCCCCCACTATGGCACTTGTGCGCTGAAATGATCCGGTAGCCAAGAAGTGCAGTACATTGAGGACCTTCTCCAGGGGGCTGAGTGCTTGGGAGCACAGGGTGGGTGATGTGAGGTCATCCTCCCACTCACTGACCAGGTCGAGTATTATGTGTGGTGGAAACCTGTACCTCCCATACACCTGGTCATCAGGCATACCAAATAGGCTTGTTCTGGGTGTGAAGATTCTGGCCCTGACTATCCTTCTCCTCCTCCTGCGGTATCCCACGGCCACTGCTGCTAGGAACGGTATATTCATCCTGGCTTCTGAGCTTGTTTGTTGTTTGCGCACTCTTTTATGCTGCGCGGGACGTGCGCCTGCTTCATGCTGGCGTACGTGTTTCAGGATTGGACCTTTTATTTTTTGGCACGTTGTAGGCGACCGTGTAAATCATCCCGCCCACCCCAGGAATACACGTAACACGCTCTCCCAGGCCCAGTCACGAGTAAATATTCCCGCCCACCCCTGGAATACACGTACCCCACTCTCACAGGCCCAGTCGCGTGTGGAACTTCACGCGCACACCGAAATACACGTACCCTGCAAATTTGCGTGTGGAACTTCCCGCGCACCCCGAAATACACGTACCCTGCAAATTTGCGTGTGGAACTTCCCGCGCACCCTGAAATACACCTACCCTGCTGGTATCGCATGTGGAAGTTCACGCAGACCCATAATACATGTACCCTGATGGAATTGCGTGTGAGACTACCCGCGCACCCCTGGAATACACGTACCCAGGCAAATCGCACAGCTTCGGGGTGGGGGTACAGAGGGACATGAGTGGGGGCTTGGTGGAGGGTGCCCCACAGTGCTGGAGGGTGGGGGTGCAGGGGGGCATGAGTGGGGGCCTGGTGGAGGGTGCCCCTGGATGCAGGGGGTGGGGGTGCAGGGGGACATGAGTGGGGGCCTGGTGGAGGGTGCCCCACAGTACTGGGGGGTGGGGGTCCAGGGGGACATGAGTGGGGGCCTGGTGGAGGGTGCCCCTGGATGCAGGGGGGTGGGGGTGCAGGGGGACATGAGTGGGGGCCTGGTGGAGGGTGCCCCACAGTGCTGGGGGGTGGGGGTGCAGGGGGACATGATTGGGGGCCTGGTGGAGGGTGCCCCTAGATGCAGGGGGGTGGGGGTGCAGGGGGACATGCGTGGGGGCCTGGTGGAGGGTGCCCTACAGTGCTGGGGGGTGGGGGTGCAGGGGGACATGAGTGGGGGCCTGGTGGAGGGTGCCCCTGGATGCAGGGGGTGGGGGTGCAGGGGGACAGGAGTGGTTGCCTGGTGGAGGGTGCCCCTGGATGCAGGGGGGTGGGGGTGCAGGGGGACATGAGTGGGGGCCTGGTGGAGGGTGCCCCACATTGCTGGGGGGTGGGGTTGCAGGGGGAAAGGAATGGGGGCCTGGCGGAGGGTGCCCCTGGATGCAGGGGGGTGGGGGTGCAGGGGGACATGAGTGGGGGCCTGGTGGAGGGTGCCCCTGGATGCAGGGGGGTGGGGGTGCAGGGGGACATGAGTGGGGACCTGGTGGAGGGTGCCCCAACGTGCTGGGGGGTGGGGGTGCAGGGGGACAGGAGTGGGGGCCTGGTGGAGGGTGCCCCTGGATGCAGGGGGGTGGGGGTGCAGGCGGACAGGAGTGGTGGCCTGGTGGAGGGTGCCCTACAGTGCTGGGGGGTGGGGGTGCTGGGAGACAGGAGTGGGGGCCTGGTGGAGGGTGCCCTACAGTGCTGGGGGGTGGGGGTGCTGGGAGACAGGAGTGGGGGCCTGGTGGAGGGTGCCCCACAGTGCTGGGGGGTGGGGGTGCAGGGGGACAGGAGTGGTGGCCTGGTGGAGGGTGCCCCTTAATGCAGGGCGGTGGGGGTGCAGGGGGACATGAGTGGGGGCCTGGTGCAGGGTGCCCTACAGTGCTGGGGGATGGGGGTGCAAGGGGACATGAGTTGGACATGAGTGGGGGCCTGGTGGAGGGTGCCCCACGGTGCTGGGGGGTGGGGGTGCAGGGGGACATGAGTGGGGGCCTGGTGGAGGGTGCCCCTGGATGCAGGGGGTTGGGGGTGCAGGGGGACAGGAGTGGGGGCCTGCTGGAGGGTGCCCTACAGTGCTGGGGGGTGGGGGTGCAGGGGGACATGAGTGGGGGCCTGGTGGAGGGTGCCCCACAGTGCTGGGGGGTGGTGGTGCAGGGGGACAGGAGTGGTGGCTTGGTGGAGGGTGCCCTACAGTGCTGGGGGGTGGGGTGCTGGGAGACATGCGTTGGTGGGCAGTAGTGCAAGGTGACATGTGGGTTGGCTGGGGGGCATGGCCATGGTGGATGGGCTGCCTGCGGGACATGTTCAGGGGTGCAGGGTAGTCCCCTGCGGTGTGGGCCGCCTGCAGGGGCCGTGGAGGATGTAGAGGGAACAGCTGGGAGGACCCACACGGCCAATTCACGTGTGGGACTCCCCGGCACCCCCGAAATACACGTAGGCTGCTGGATTCGCGTGTGGAATTTTCCGCGCACCCGGAGTACACGTACCCTGCTGGAATTGCGTGAGGAACTTCACGCGCACCCCGAAATACACGTACCCTGCTGGTATTGCGTGTGGAAGTTCATGCGGACCCATAATACACGTACCCTGATGGAATCGCGTGTGAGACTACCCGCGCACCCTTGGAATACGCGTACCCTGCTGGTATCGCGTGTGGAAGTTCACGTGGACCCATAATACACGTACCCTGATGGAAGCGCGTGTGGGACTACCCGCGCACCCCTGGAATACACGTACCCAGACAAATCGCACGGCTGGGGGGTGGGGGTGCAGGGAGACAGGAGTGGGGGCCTGGTGGAGGGTGCCACACAGTGCTGGGGGGTGGGGGTGCAGGGGGACATGCATTGGTGGGCAGTAGTGCAAGGTGACATGTGGGTTGGCTGGGGGGCATGGCCATGGTGGATGGGCTGCCTGCGGGACATGTGCAAGGGTGCAGGGTAGTCCCCTGTGGTGTGGGCCGCCTGCTGGGGCCGTGGAGGGTGTAGAGGGAACAGCTGGGAGGACCCACACGGCCAATTCACGTGTGGGACTCCCTGGCACCCCCGAAATACACGTAGGCTGCTGGATTCGCGTGTGGAATTTGCCGCGCACCCAGAGTACACGTACCCTGCTGAAATTGTGTGTGGAACTTCACGCGCACACCGAAATACACGTACCCTGCAAATTTGCGTGTGAAACCTCCCATGCACCCCGGAATACACGTGCCCAGGCCAATCGCGTGTGGAACTTCCCGCAAACCCCTTAGTACACGCACATGCTATTTTTCATACAGCGGTGTCCGTGTTTGTCGGTACCCCTTTGCACCTCATTGGTCCTAGAGGGCCACTGTATGGATCATTCATCATAGCTGTATATGGGTGCTTTTTGTTAGCGCACATTTTGGCGCATATTTATTTCAGGCGCAGGGACGCTACCACCTGCTTTCTTGTGGCGTACTTGTTTGGCCCTGTGCGCGTCTTTGCCCATGCGCTGGTTTGCCCTATTCGATTCCATGAATACGAGTTGTAGGCGAGCGTGTGGGCGTTCAGCGCACTTGCCTCCTGTACTTCCCCCGTGACACCCATATTTTCACGCGTTGTTCCCCATTCCGAGTGTTACGCCCCGTGTTTCGCCTACTTTTGTGATGTGCGCCGCGCTATGTGCGATTTCGCAGAGGCCGTGGCGCACGCCGTTGGATGACCTGTGTGCCGGCGTGCCCCGCGCACTTTTTCAGCGCACATCCAATATTTTTCTCACGCATGGACTTCCATGAATCGATGTGCGCTGGTTTCCCTGCGATTTTCGCAGTTGCACTGCGATTTTCGCACTTTTACTGCGAATCGCACGTTTTGGCACCTCTGCATGGGAATTTTCGGCGCACATTAATTCCATGAATCAGCCTGTATTATTTCTACCAACGTTTTGAAGTTGGTGCAGAACTCAACATTCATGCCCCCAATGGAATTCTTGAATTTGTCTGCAGCCCATTTGAGAGCTACGGTTTCCTTTTCGATAGTAGCATATGACTTCTGTGCTCCCTTCAGTAACCTAGAGACACATGCTATGAGAAATTCCTCCCCATCTTCTTGTGCAACCTCTGCATCTAGACCTACATTGCTGGCATCAGTTGTTATAATCATCTTCCTGTTGCTCCTAACATTTTGCAGTGCAGGTGCTTTCACCAGGGCTCTTTTGATGGATTCAAACTTCTTCAAATGCTCTTCTCCAATCACAAGTACATTTTGAGTAGTACTCCACCGTCCCTTGAACCTCTTCATGAGAAACTGGTCTGGGCATATTTTCAATTGCTTCTAAAGCTGTCTTTTGTGGTGTATAACCTCAGATGAAATGGTGTGTCCTAAATATTCTATTTCTTGTCTATTCATTTTGCATTTTTCTCTACTTAAAGTCATGCCTGCAGCATATAGTTTCTTGAAAAGACTGTACAATATTTCGTTGTGAAGCTTCAAATTATCTGCATAGACCAAGATGTCCTCTTGGAAGCATAAGATTCCTTCGTCTCCATTGAATAACTTGTGCATGACTTTTTGAATCACTGAGACAGCGTATACTAATCCAAATGGCATTCTACTGTTTTGACACAGTCCTTTTGGTGTGATGAACATTGTCAAGCACTTTGATTCATCATGTAATTTTACTTAATGATACGTGGATGTGTGGTCCAGAGTTCAGAAAAATGTTGCGAGACCAACAGTCAATATCATTTCTTGTATATTCGGAAGTGGAAGTCTTTCCGGAACTATACACTTGTTGAGTTCTTTCATGTCTACACAAATTCTGAGTTTCCCAGTTTTCTTCCTTAATGCAACAAGTGGTGAAACACATTCAGCCGCATCTATGCTCTCTATGATAACTTAACTTTCTAGTTTTTCAGTTCTAATTTGACCTCATTTCTCATTGACAGAGGAATACTGCACAGTTTCTGCGCTACAGGATTGTAATCATTTTTCATTTTTATTTTGTGTACAAAACTGCTTCTGCAGCCTTTTTCATCTCAAAATATCTCATTCACCATATTCTCTTCATTGTTGGTACCTCCCATGGTGGGTATTGTTTCCTCAGCATTGGGATCTCATTTCACTTTGGGTTTCCTTTGATGTGCCCAGCTCAATAAAGGGATGTTTCTCTTTTTCGTCACATATACTTTTCCTCTGGCCTTTCTATCTTTGAATCTCACAGTGCCCCAACACCAACCAATTAATTCAATGTCTACCCCTCCATATGCCCTGGGGTTGATATCAACTTAATGAAAAAATTCACATTTCATTTTTTTTCCATTTGCTTTGGGGTAGTAGCCTATATTTGGTACCTCAATCAATCATCATGGACATCAACTTGTCGTCTACAAATACTGAAACTTTGGGGCTGTCAATTTCTTCCTCATCTTCGTCCACTACCATGGATATACATTCTTTGCCCTCTTCCTCATTGTGGTCATTACCAATCAAATTTGTGGACAGCTTTTTGATATTGCAACATTTTGAGAGAGGGCACATCAGGTCTCACTGGCCACAGATGCCATGGCCTGACTCATAAGGGCAAACTCACTGCAAACCTGCTGCAAACATCTCACATTGTCTTGCAGATAGAGATGAGCTGGTTACATATTGAAAGCTGATGTTATTGCTTTTCCTCTTCCAAGCCAAATGGGGCACATTTGAGTTGGCCGGTAAGGAATAACATGCTGGTATTGATGTATGCCAGCACGTTTCTGCACCAGTCAACTACAAGTTTGCTGGTGGGGTGGAGGAATTACCTCCAGCTAAGAGCTCGAGGTAATTCCACCATCCTAGTGACAGAAATCACCAGCATTACAGGCGCTGGTAATACCGGCACCTGTAACACTGGCAAATCCCCCATGAGTCCTATGGGACTCAATGAATAGTCATTAACACTGTCAACTCTGCACTAGTGATCCAGCTGTAATACTGCCAGACTGAGTGGCTGTAAAGAAAATTCAATTTTGCTGGTATCCAGGTGGATTAACCACCAGTATACTGGCAATTTTGTAATGAGGCCCAATGTGTGGGCATGGAAAACGCTGGTTGGTGTGTGTCTGTTGAGGCACATACCACACTATCTCAGAGTGGGTTCTTTTGTCATGGTGTTGTCACTTGGAGCATATGCTGCAGTGTCTTTTGTGGCATGCAATCATCCTCTAATGGTGCCTTCATCCATACCATCCCCAGCCAATTTGCCTTTCTCTGTGTTGGGTCCTGCTGTGGTATAAGGCACTACAGTGTCCCCTACTCTGCAATCACTCTCTTAAGGTGGCATGACATTATGCCAAGTGCATGTAGATGTTGTGTGGGGCATCATATGTGTGAGAGACGGACAGGATATTTTTATGTTGAGGTTCATATTTTTTTATCTGAGGTCCAACTATATTTGGTAGTCAATATTCCTGATTTACAAACACATATTTGTTCCTGGGTAATTGAGCTGCTCTAATACCATTCACCTGATGTGTAGGCACACTGGTATTGCACTAGATATACAGCTTCAGGATGATTATGCTCAGTTACCAAGTATAACCTGTGTAGATATATCTAGGCCTGTGGATCAGTCGGCTACGTCCAATCCCAGTGATTCTTATGAATGTGCCATCCCTACATCAAACCGCTTCGGAATTGAATGAGGAGGTTCTGGTTCAGGTTGGAGATGAGGCAGAGACAATTTGGACTAAGGGAGGGAGAAAGAAGGTGGGGAAGAAGGGTCGGAGAAAGCTTACTTTTACAGCTGGAGTGCAAAACTTTATTACTGAGCCTACGCGGCCGAGTCTACTCAGTTGTTGCAAACACCCAGGTATAGCTTGTGTTTGTGGTGTTGGGGGTCTTGGTGAAGTAATGGTTGATTTAAATACCATCACAAAGGAACTCACAAACTTGAAAAGGGATGTGGCTAAAGTAGTGAAGGCCACTTGGTCAGAGGCCATAGGACAATCTGTCCCAGAACATGGTAAAGATAATGCAACCCTGATTGGTAAGTCAGTGAAATCGCCTACAGTAATGCGCAACAAAGGGTTGCCTGCCACTAAGGTTGTTCACATTAAACCTGATAATGTGTATAGAAATGGGGGTACCAGTAAGCATACTAATGATTATCAGGGTACCCACAGGCAATTACCCCAACTCCATAGAAAAGGCAAATCATAGGGGTTATCCATCATGGAGTGGGGCAACAAAAGGCCCTAAAGGTAAACCTAGGTGAGGGTTGTTAGTAATGATTAGCCCAGCATTGGATTTGACAGTCAAACCATTGCCGACAGGCTCAGTTGATCTGCAGTTTCTTGAGATGATTAGCCCGAATAGGAAGTATGCATTGATCTTTAACATTTATGATAGGCCCAGTGGAAGTGTTCCTTTGGAAAGCCTCAAGATCATATGATATGATAACTACGGAAAAAGCAAAAACAAAGAGGTGATGACTTGAAGGATTAAAATTAATCTTAACCTCTGGCATTGCTCTGGGCAACCCTACAGACCACAGTTCTTCACATGCCAAGCCATTACAGAAGGGGAAAAACCATATGCAAATCAGGCTTGAACCCACCCCAAAGGGGCAGTCCAGCCCAAACTGCTAGGTCACATCCCTTCTGCATGAGACCACAAGCACCCTCAGGCATGTTTCAGCCTTGTTGGACTTCATCAGTGAGGAGTAGCTTGGATCTCTAGGCCCAGCAGGCACGGGACCTACATGTGGGCACACCCGTCCCATTCGGGGTGACAAAGCAAAAAAGAAGAGGTGATGGCCTTTGTTTTTGATATGATTACGGAAAGCCAGAACACTGAAAATCCCCCACCCCTTATCATTGCTGTGGTTGATGAACCCTTAGAAGAACTAAACAGCGTTTGGGATGACCAGGATGTAGCGCTTGGAATCCCTAAAGTGAAGTCTGTTAATGTTAAGGATTTCAATCAGGAGACGCACACCTTTGTCTCGGCCCAGTATGCAGCAATTGAAATGCTTATTTTTTTATGTTAGATTCAATATTGAGATGGTACACCACTCATATTACAACCCCTTTTCAAATACCCCCGGGTCACAATGGACCATCAACCAGGCTGGTTGGTAAAATATAATATTTATTTATTTGAAAATTAAAAGAAATCCTAAAGTTTTTAATATGGGGCAGCAATCACCAATTGGGTGATAAGAACAATAGGAATGTAGGCAATGCACTTAGTTAACCTTCTATTGACACATCTACAACACATCAGGGAATAGGAGCACTTTTTGATTTTAGGTAAGATAGCATACAGTTTGAAAATGAGTAGCAGGTTTTAAAACATGTTTGCAGCAAATGACACGTTGGAAAATTTGCAAACATTGCAAATCCCACCTGAAATTACCAAAATGTTTTTTTATAAAAACAGGTGAAATAGTGTAAATCGCAGTTTTTGTGTTTGGGGGTAGCTATAGATCATAGGTACAATGTGGAAGTGAAATTAGGTCTCTAGCTGGTCAATTGAGTGAGTTATGCAAGATCTAGAAAGGCAAGTTTTAAGTAAAATGGAACAGTGAAAAAGGAAAGGAAGTCAGTTTTGACAAGAACAGTTTTACTCTAGACTAGATCATTCAGGCTAGGATACCAAAGAGGAACACTGTAAGCTCCAGGATTGATTCGCAAATTCAACCCTAGTTCCCTAGTGCTCACCATGGTGAACCAGTCCGATCACTCGAAATAGGATTAATATTTTAAGATTTACACAAGGCAGTATTACTACAGAGATGGCACTAGCACAAGAAATCAAAGGCAGGGTTTTAAGAATAATTGTGACAATATTACAAGTTATGAGGATAAGGATATGATGACTTAGAGAGAAGAACTAAGGACAAGGCAAGGCAAGGTATACTATGGTTTTCTATGGTTCCTATTGATACTCACGGTTCACTTTTTAGTTTTTGGATTTTGACAAGTCAGCGGTTCTGGTCACCACACTGATCTGTTCTAACAAAGGACAATCGGACAAAATCAGCGGGACAGGATCAGCTGGGCATGGACTGGTTACCGGGTAGCACTTCTGGACTGGCAATTCTGGTCACTGGATAATATAGGTCATCAGGGTAGCAGGATGGCAGCAGCATGCAGTGAGTGGCAGCAAGCCAATCTGGATCAGGATGCCAAAAGTACCACAGTTTTTCCCTGGTTATTAGGAGATTAGTGAGTTTTAATGTTGTAGGGTAGGCCTTGCTGGAGCAGGATCAGCAATGCTTGGCCTTGTAGTTGGGGTCTGGAAGATGACGGGTACAGGAACGCAGCGCAGGAATCAAGAAGGGCATGTGTGTCTCCAGGGTCTTGTCAGGGACCCTTATTTATAATGCCTAGTGACATCATCCAAGTATATGATTGGGGCAGGCTTAACTAAACACATGCCTAACAAAGGGATTGGACAAGGGTGCTAGTCTTCGTCTCGCTCTCAGTTGGTTGGATTTCTAAGGGAATGATGTCAGGTTTATGAGTTGAGTTTTACAATGTCCAGAAACTCTCACATTTACTTAACTGAAAATCCAATTTTGCCAAAAACATAAATTTCTTCAATTGCAATCTCTTGGCCAATTATACACACAGGTTACATATTATGTGCAGCACAGATCAGGCCAATCCTCAGGTCTGTGCAACCTTGTTTCGCCTTTCTGATACATTTTGGTAATTTTAAACATGAAAGATTCGACCTAAAATTCCACAATTTTATACACAGATGTGAATTATTGCCAGGGATGTATGCACAAAATTTTATATTTGCAACATTAATACTTTCCTTGTCATCTGTCATATTTTGTAACTTCTGTTCCCCATGCAGCAATTAGTTCTACAAAGTTTTAAAAGGTATCCCATAAAATTAGATTTGAAACTGCAAACTTTTTACATTTTACTAATTCTTGCTGCCGAGATAAAAAGTATTTCAAGTTTCTTTATAACCAGTCTTTGTAACCAAAAGGCAGTCCATTGTTACTAGATCCCCCTTTTTTTCTTCCTCCAACTGCAAGCAACTGTCATTTCCTTCAGGGCAAGGGGTGTTTCACATCTTAATTGAAGGTTTTATTGCCCCTTACACTTGACAGGTTAGTGTTCCAAGACGTCTATTGTCCCAGCCTGGAGCACAGACGAATGTCTGACGAACGTATGAACTTGATTTGTCCTGGCCCATACAAAGTTTTTCAAGCTGACAATTTTCACTTATGTGTCCTGGATTTATGGTGTGTTTCCCTTCCTTGGGGAAGTTTCTTAGCTGGCAACTGGGAAGACTGTTTTTTTCTGAGAGCCTGAAAATCCAGCCCATGTGTTTTAAACTCTTTAATTTCTTATTGTGGGTCCTGAATTAAAACAGCCTGTGAAGGAAGAGAGCCTATGTGTGTATTATCACCACTAACATAAACCCGTTACATTGCTAAGTAAGCAGACTTTTATTCAACAACTTATTTTAAACAGGCCATTTTCTCTTCAGTCAACAAAGCCCATTTTTCCACATGTGTTAAAAACTGCTAGCATTTGTTTCTTTAAATTCGATTTGGTAGCTGCCCAGTTTGCCCACACTGTCTTTGCAGATGTAGTCATTTCCTTGAAGCAGGAGTCTTATCTAAAGTATAGATAAATTTGCACTTCACCTGGCTCAGAAAGTTAAATCTCTTTCAACTGTTGCACCTGGATACATTTGGAAGGAAAATAAATGCATGTTCCTGTGCGTGTGAAAAGGAAGTTGCTTCTGGATTTCTCTGAGAGTTGGTTTGACTGGGCCTGTCACTCAGGAATTATTCCTGGTTTTGGTTAAGCACAGTGAAATATCCTGGGCATCACAGGGCCTTTTTACTCACAGTGGTTTCAAAATGAACAGATGGAATTAGCCTAAAAAACAGCATTTTGAAAGGGTGAAAATGTTTCATTTTGAAGGGGATTTTTGTCTTTTGCAGCTAAGCAGTGCTGCCTGTTCACCTGATTCCATATATGTTTCAGAACACACTGGCATATTTTTCAGTGTGTCCCTTGTTCCATTTTGCCTGAAGTGTGCTCGGCAGTATGGTGCAGCCAGTTTTTTTGTTGCTGCCAAAATGCAGTTTTGAGGTCCTGTTGCACACAGGAGCCAGCGCAGCCAGGTTGCTGTTTCTTGCGCAAATGCAGCTTGGTGATGTGGTGCAGTGCCATTGAGTAGGTCAATATTTCCCACATTAGACCCAGCAGGCTCCATCCAGATGCCATTGAAGTCACCAGGTTCCAGGTTAATAAGTGAAGCAGGGATGTGCTCTTTCAACCGGAGGGTCTCCCTGGACAAACATGCAGTAGCTACTTTTGTAGGGCTCCAGGGTAGCTCTCGTATAGTTTAATTCTGATTAGTGCAGCTGACTGGGTTATGGTCTATAAAATGGAAGTAGTTAAGTCGACAGACAGTGACAATCTCCCATTAAACTGCACTTTTTGTCCAGATTGGGAGGGAAGGACATCTCTGGAGGACAAAGGGGTGGAAGTATGATCACTGTTGCTGGTATTGCAAAACAGGTGGCCAAATGGTCATCAAATGACCAGAGCATGACCCTGCCGAGCATTTATGTGGGTATTTTTCTAGCGGTTCCCATGTCCCCGAATGTGGGAAATCTATATATAGATATGGTGAAGAACATGTATACTTTTTGTAAAAACCTGTAAGTAAAATCAGGAAGTATAACCTGCCCAACAAAGGGTGGTTTGTTGATCACTGTCTGTCAGCTAAGCAGGACCTAATGAACTATTTTCAAAATGTGGTTATGATTGACAAGCCCCATTCGGGGTGCCCTTGGGATAATTACAAGGTGAAAAGCCCTGTGCGATGACAAAGGCTGCTGCAACCTGCCATTTGTTGCTGTTTATGCTGGTTGCGGCAAGTCGCCCTGAGAGAAGAAGAACATCGGTAAGAGCGCTAAGTGTTTGGCCGTGTGTGGTTAACTCCTTAAACTTTGCTGCTGTGTTGAAGTGGAATTTCAGATGGTAACTGATAAGTTTTTTGTGCTGAACACAATTATGGATTCCCGATTAGGAGATGCTCTGCAAGGGGGGAGCTCCATGGATGACAGGCAGGCTGTCTCTGTCCCAACAACTGAGGTGCATGCCCCCATTAAGCTCCAAATAACAGTCTTCAACTCCACCCCTGTCCACTGAAATCAGTGAATGTTGTCATCACCGCCGTCACAGCGTCACCACGTATGATGGCATCTGCTATCACGTCTGAGTTGAAGTTTGAAGCCATAATGCCTGCAGTGGCTGCCCTGCCAGTGCAAACTCAAGTACAAGCTAGTTCAACAAAAGTGAACTGTGTGACCCCTAAACCACTCTACCCAATACCATTGATGAGCTACCCCCACATTTACCTTTGAAAACACCATTTAACCTTGTAACTCTGGGGGAGCAAGCCATGACTTACAGCGGCACTGGACAAAGCGTAACCCAGTGTTTTGAGGGAGGGGCAGGAATAATATTGCCCACGAATGAAGAACATACAGATGAGCATCAAGAAATTCACCTAGACTGCCGTCGACAGCAGCATGAATCGCAAAATAGTCTGATGGTAACATCGATGGTGCCTAAGAAAACCTCCATCACAGACAAAAATTCCACTACCATACCACCTTCTCTGCCCTCTGTGGATGAGCAATGTACAAGAGTGAGACCTTTGTGCACTGAAATGAGGTCACAGATGGGAGATGATGGCACTTATTGCATCAATAATGAAAATGTGATGGTTGGTGGAAAGATAAAACCGCAGTGTATTATCCCACGGAAATAACTCTCTATGCCATACTACTTGCCTGAAAAATCTATTTGGAAACCAGGAGGCACTATGAAGTGGAAATACAATTGTGAGAAAAAAAAAAAACTGTCAATGGGCGAATCAATTACCTTGAACCGCCCAAAAATAAGAGGTTATTGGGACTGGAGGTTTCTGATCATCTATTATTAGTATCAGCCTCTTGGTTGGTAGCATTAGAAGGTAAATTGAAGGAAATTACATCAAGTCCTTTTCCAAAGCCCTCACTCGGAAGATGTCAAGGCAGAGTTGCAAATGATGTCGACCTCACCACCAATTCTAGAACTCACAAGATAACTTCTTTCAGTGTCTCAATTGAACGCCTTCAATCTTCAGCATGTCGAACCTCCCAAACAACTGCAAATACCGATATTCAGCCTGATGCATCCCTGTTAAGCATTTCAAACAGGGAAGAGGTTGCAACTCAAACGGAAAAAGTGACCTGCGAAGCCCCGCCAAAAGACAATACTTTTGGGGCTAACGCAGAGAAGAATGTTACTGTCATCACCACACTGACCTCAATTTTAGCTCCATTCATGAAACTGCATGAACAGATGGCTCAACAAATGAAAGATCAAATGACTGTTTTGGCTTTGCTTACCTCAAAAGTGATATTCTGGAAGCATTCATCACTGCTATACACAAAGATAAGGATGCAAGCCAAGCAAAAGTAGCCGCCCTCCTCAATTCAATCCTAGATCCAGTGATCAAAGAGCAGGAATGTCGGCAACTCTCAAGGCACCTGGAATCAGTGGATCTTGAGGGGCTGCCAGAGAAGTCTCAAGATCAAATAACAAACCCTTTTGAAGTATATATGCCCTGTTTGTCAGAGCCTGGTCGGCCCCAAAAAGGAGGGAATGATCAAATAACGAAGCCAAACCATAGTGAAACTCATGAGAAGAACTCTACTCCGGCTGCAGAAGTCTTAGTCCGCTCGAGTTCTGTGACACAATAGATGAAGTGGAGAAGATCTAACCAGCAAATCATCGCCAACCCCAAATATGCAAAAACAATTGAGCCCAATTTCTGTTAAAGGCTCATTGATGTTAAAACAACAATCTGGAAATGGCCTGGCAAAATTTAAAAAGGGACAAAAGAAGAAAGCGCTGCGTCTTGTATCTGAAAATAGTCCACCCATGCAAAAAGAAAAAAATCTGAACGCAGCTAAACAAAAAATGGTGAAGAATAAAAAGTGTATGTGCAACTCCAAACCTGTGGAAATAATAAACAAAAGGAAGAGCTAGTTTTAGCAAACAACTAGACATCACATAAATCAGTACAAAATAATCAAAGTGCAAACTCATAATTGATGGAGGTTGAAAAAAGTCAACAACGAAGACAACCTAATACTCAAGCTACAACAGTGGCTGCTCCCCAAACCCCTACAGCATCAAGGGACCATGGATTGAGATGGGTCACCCAAGCAGGGGCACTTCCTCGATCGACTTACTGGACTTTTCAACATATTCCTTCGCTGAGCAGAGCATTGAAGATATTAACAGAAGTCTCCGCCTATGATAGTGAGGATGACCAGGAGATCAATGAAATTAACAAGAAACCAGAATGGAAGGTTGTACCTAGGGGCCCGCTCCATTTACATCTAGAAAAGAGGACTACGCATAGCCAACTTGTCAAAGATACAACAAAACCAACAGAGATAAAGCTCACATGCATACCCTCATTGATTGATGGAACTCAACAGCTACCGGTCAACCATCAAAAAGGACCTGATTCCACCATTGTTCCATCCAAATTAGGTGGGCATGAGGAGACCTTGAACATCCAAAACAATGGGAATGCATCAGCAATCTTAAACGTACCCCCCGATATTCAGAAGTACATGAATGGGGTGTGTAAAACTTCTGTCTCAGTTGGCAAAGATCAATATCGAAATTCTCCTCTAAAACTTCCATGCCCTCCTTTAATTCAGGATGAAAAATTAAAATGTAATCAGCGAGAAGTCAGGATAATGAAAAATGGGCAGAATTTAACCAAATATATTAACTATGAAGATGGACTATTGTTGGAAAGGATCAGCCCTGAAAAGGACAGACTAATCCTAAATCGGGCAAATGTGATTAGACTATTGCATCATGTGCCTTCATTAAGAGCCATAACATATAATGATTTAGCAATAGTTGAGTTTATAGATGAACATCAGCTTGATAGAGTACTCATCCATCCTATGACTCCGCTGATAACACAATCACTAAAACAAGAACTCACTCAACTTAGATCACTAGGATTTGATCTCACAGAACCTTCAATCCTGCATAATGCACGAACCATCGAGAGTGGACTACAAATATGACCGAAGAACAACCTCTATCAATAGACGTAAACGGTCACCGTTGAGGAATGCCATGGAAAAAGGAGCACATTATTCAAAAGCTAATGATAAGCATTCCCTTAAGAAGGACGAGAGAAAAAACTCACACTATGTCTCCTCACGACGACCTCTTGACACTAGAAGAAAGGAGCAACATAGAAGCCCACAGAGAAGTAGAGAACGAGAGTGTCTTCAAGGGCAACACCTGATCGACATAGAAATCCATCAAGGTGAGAAGATCAGAGACTGTCGTCAAAGGGCACGGAAGAAAACTAGAAGTGGGTGATGGGCCTAGTCGCCAACAAGATCAAGATGCCATAGGGCAGGGTCTTAAGCATACTAAAGCCCCTGACAATTGCAACCTTGAATACAAGGGGCTTCACTCACCTCTTCACTGAAGGGGGGGATCAAATCAAGGACCACGACATAAGATAGGAAGACCAATGTCAGGCCTCCTAATTCTCATCAGAAATCAATTGCAAATTGTAATAATGGAAGAACTATGCCCGACCCCACTAATTCAAATCCTAGTGGGTAAGCTGGAAAATAAATAAGGCCAATGCTGACAAGTTATTTGTTTATTTAACTTGTATTGGAATCCTAGAAGCATAGCGAGCCAAAGGTTTCCAGATCAAATAGAGAAATGGATTGATTGTTGCAGACTAAAGTGGCCTAACACATGGTCTGTGGTATGCAGCAACCTGAATTCAAATTGCTTCGACAACCACGGGGAGCTCATCAATCATGAGTCTATCACAGCCACTTCTGGTGAGAAAAGAGGACACCAATGGATTGTGACCACAAATGCTAAATATCTGCATATCCTTAATGGCGCCACTCAGGGCGACATGCCTGCAACTATCACAAGAAATAACCAAAGAGGAGGGCAAATTATTGACAACATATGTATTTCGATGAACATGATTTCCCCAAAAAATAAAATGGTAGTGGAACATATGAATGACAGTGATTATAATATACTTTCTGCCACCTTGATGCCAATTTTGAACATGTGTACTTATACTGATTCGGCTCCAATGGAAGTAACAATGGGGAGAAATCGAATAAAAATGCCACCTCAAAAATTACCTGGGTTGATCAACAGCTTTATTTCCTCGGTGAGGAACCTCCAGTCAGAGGGGGCTGTTGAGGCGTTGGACTACCTGGGCCTCTTTAAATCCTTTGAGATGAAATCCACACAACTGAGGCCGAGGAATCCGCTCCATTGCAATGCGTAAGTCGCCCAGGTTTCTCTCCAAAAGAAGCTCAAGAGGCAACGACTTAACATCATAAAACATGATTGTTCTCCATTGGCCACAGTACAGAGACAAAACATGTGACTGCATTATCATAACTGGTTACACCTCCACAAAAAGGCAGAAGAGAGGCATGATGCTGAGCAGAAGCTTGTTACGTTTAAAGATTCATACTCCTCAGCAATGTGGAAATTAATGAATCAGCTAGACATTCCTCAAGATTCATGTCTCCCATATCACGTGAGACGTGGATTTCTTATTTCAAATCATTTCATGATCAAGCTTAGAAAGCTGTAACATCTAATGTCCCCAGCGTGGAGTGGAAGCTAATAGACACTTCTATTGAAGCAGTCAAGGATGTCATCAAAAGATTGTCTCGCTCAAGAGCGTGCGGCCCAGATGGGCTTAGTAACATAACTTTGAAGAAGATGTAGATCAATGGGTCAACTTTTTGTCAATTCTCTTCGCCTATGTCTCTAAATCGCAGAACGTTCCCTCCTTGTGGAAAGAATCGATAATTATCCCGATTCATAAGAAGGGCAGTCGGCTCGAACCATCCAACTATCGGCCAATAGCTCTTCTGGATACTCGGGTAACATTTTTGGAACCCTAGTTTTAAATGCCCTACGGGCATGGGCAAATCATTCAGGCCACTCAGACCCTTGGCAATCAGGGTTTGTGAAAGGTGTTGGGACTGCCTTGAATATCTTTTTAATAAATCTGCTAAAGAGTCATACTGAAAGGAGACAAGACCAGAAAATTTACTTTGCATTTATCGATCTCACGCAAGCATTTTATAGCATTTTACATCCATTACTATGGCGAAAACTTCCCAATGGTGATGTTCTGCTGCCTTACTGGCTCCAATCAAGGACTTTCACCACGGTACCACCGTAAGAATATGACTTAATAAAGCAGGTTTATCGACTAAATACATTTCCATTAACAAAGGCCTTAAGCAAGGATGGCCGGTGGCATCAGAATTGTTTCATCTTTTCATCTCTGACGTAGACCTAGAATTTACAGACATTAGATGGTTCCCACCATCATTAGCAGATATGCAGTTGGGAAGACTTATATATGCAGACATTGTGGTCCTTATTGACCAGACCCTGGTAGGCCTTCAGAGACAATTAAACGCCTTACAGACCTACATCGCCAAAAACTGACTTATCAACACCCCAAAGAAGTCCGTCATCATGCGCCTTGCCACTCGCAAAGGACAACCAAGAGCAAAAAAATGATCTTGGTCTCTGTTAGGAACTAATATCCCAGTGGTCCATTCACTTACATACTTAGGGGTCTGCCTGAACATGAGTATGGTAGATGCACCGAGGTATCAAGTCTTAGCAAAAAAAGCCATACATTTGGCTATTTTAGGGACGCTTCTGCTTAGACGATATTGCAGATTTAGTCTAATTACCTTTTATCAAATTGTATAAATCCAAGGTCATGCCCATCCTGACATATGGGGCAGAAACCTCTCTCAACTTTGAAATAAAGAACTGGGTGAAGTTGGAGGGAGGCTTCTGGAAAAGGACATTGAGACTACCTAAAGGCACCCCGATACAGGCCTTGAGAATGGAATTGGGTTTGACCTCCTTGACAGCAGTTGCAGAATCAAAGACACTTTCCTTTTATAGGAAATGCATAGAGGAATCTCCCAAAGGAGGGTTTGTGTGTCTAAAAAAAGCCCTAATGGAACATAGAGAGTTGGGCCTGATCCAGTGGGAAATTAAGTGTAAAGGTCTCCTTCAAAATTTAGGGGAATCAAGTGACATTTTAATTAACAACCCTGATAAAGTCAAGAAAAAGTTATATTCCCAAGACTGGTTCAGAACCGAAGAAGAAAGATTGACATATGAGGCCTATGGGAAAGCATGGGAAGATTGCAGGAAACCTAACTCCTTACCGAGCTATCTCCAATTATTTCCGCATTGGTTTTTTAGAGACCAAGTCTTCAGGTTTCGCTTGAACCTATTGAAGATGAAGGAGACTGCGTGGTGCTGAACCTTGGATGCAAACTCTACCAGATGTAGACTATGTAATGAAGACAATTCTACTGAAAATCTGCAACATCAGATAATGGACTGCACGGCCTTGTTACCACAAAGAGAGCTTTTAATGACTGCTGTGATAGATAAATATGGACACCGATCTAAAGACCTATAGTGGAAGATCTTGTTGTCAGGCGAAAACATTTCAATAACTTTGGCCTTGGTCAAATTGTTAATTGTTATTCAAGGGAAATTGGCCGATGACAGATTAATTCATTTTTCTTTTTTTCTTACTGGTTTAATTTAGCACTTTTTCTATTTTTAATGCATTGAATGATGAACTTGTGATTAAAGGTTGTAATTTATATAACCATATAAATCACGTTAAATAAATTAAACAAGCAAAATTCACCGTTTTTTTAAGTATACATGGGAGAGGAGCAATTTCCCCACTCCAAAATTGTATAAAGCCCAGGGATGGATGTCAACCATTTATGGGGCTGGGCTGTGGGGCCATTGTACGGGCTCCCAGATCAAGGTGGCTGACAATCAGTTCCTGAGGTCATTACTCATGCAACCTAAGGGAGCCGCAATGGCTTATTTGGGCTGGGAATGCAACCCCATGTTTATGTGCGAAGTAGCAGCTAGTAAGTAAATATTATTCTGTACTAGACTATGCTGTACAGCTGAACTTGCAAAATATAGGGAAACAATCATCAGCCTACATAATGTGCCTGGGTTGAGTTTGCTTCCACGGCTCGGGCAGATCCATACAGGGTTTGCGGATTTGGAGTTGCCAACATTCTGGTCCAGCTTAGAGGGGCTACCAAATGGTTTAAAAAATGTGGTAAAATTAAAGTGCTGTGATGCTATAAAAAGGATCATGAAAAGGACTGCACTGTTTTAAAGACTGGTGCACCCAATTTATTGTTGAAGCAGACAGAGGGCTTTGAGCCCTATTTAGACTGTGTGGCCCCTATTTATGCGCAATGTTTCTTCTTTCAACTTCATACTAGCACCCTTAAGGTGGCAACTTTTACTGCAAAATGGACTAGTCCCTCAGATACTCAATGCAAAAATTGTGGTAACCTAGAGGAAACGTTAAATAATTGTGTACTCTTCTGCCCTGGTTTTCGGGACCTTAGGAGGCGCTAGTCGGTCCCTCTCTTTAGACTAAAGAGAATTTTGCATATGGAAGAAGTCGTGGTATATTGTAAAAGTACCATTAATGTGAATGAAGTCTATTATATTACATTTCTCCAAAGGGCATGATTAAGAAGATCAAAATTCATATTGAGAGGTTGTGGAGCGTATTTTTTGAAGGATTGTTTTTTTTTTCTGCTGACATTTTTATCCCTGTTTATATGTTTCTTCCTTATATTGATCGATTGTAGTAATGATTGGTATTTGTTATTTATGCACAGTATTTTAAAATGTGATCTTAGTCTGTAACAAATGTATTGATTCTTTTATGGTACCTATTGCTGAATAAAGCTTGTTTGAACACAGATTTATATTGTTCAGATATTTGACCCACAAACTCAACTATTGATGCCTATGCTATTGAATACATGGATACAGCATTCTTGAAACCAAGATACATGGATATCTACTTGAGTGACAGTGCAATGCAATACTGTTTACATGGACTCCAATAAAACACACCCAGTGGCAGTGCCTGCCATGATAAGCACATCATGCCAACACAACTGCTGTGACACATCACATCTCCTGTTATTCATTGGCCTATGCAGGCTTTTTAGGGGAACTGTTACCCTGTTACTTTGGCTGCCAACAGAATTGTTTGGAGACTTGCATGAGATTATATTATAGTCAGTGGTTGTAAGTCATTGTGGAATCAATAAAAAATGGCCACACAAAATAGTAGTTTCGGAGAATCAACCACGTATTTCTTGGTAGGAGGATGGAGATTTAATTCAATGACTTTGAGGAACTTTGACATCCTTCAGTGGATTACAGTGACTTGTGGTGTACCAGAAGAAGGATCCAGATGATTGTGAGTCATGATTCAAGGGTTTTATTAAAAATAAAATGGAATCAAATGCCTAACTTACCCTATTTCTATGTTGAAAATCCTCTACCTAACACAACAAAAACTAAGAGTGGATGCTAAAGTGAAAAATACAACTCTTTAGTCTGAATCCTGTCCAACTAACTGGCCCTACCACTATAGAAAACACCTAATTAAAAAAAAGGAAAAGGGGATGCTTTATAGGCTAGCCTCAACAAGTCTTCTGCCTGACCCAGTTTATACTTCACTTGTTTTCAGTCTTCCAAAGTTCCTTTTCCCCAGCAGGATATTCTTTCAAGACTTGATACATATTAAGTTTGGCAGTCTCTCCTTTTAATAAAGAAAACTGTTTATTGATACCAACTATTCCATTCCTCCAGAAATGATTGAGAAGTCTGTGAGAAACCAGAAGGTGTCTCACAAGGACACGGCCATCGCTTTTGGATCCAGTTTCTGGGGGTGGACCAGTGCGGGAGGATCACCTGGGTGAGGGGTCTTTGGGGAGTGGGACACTTGATGGTGTGACCTGGTGTTCCCTTCCCTGTAACACCATTACCCTATCCTACCAGATAGGATACTTAGGAACTCACCCCCACACCCTTCACAGCACAAACAATTTCTCACAAACAGCCCACTATTAGAGAAAACAGACTAACACCCGATCCGTATACCTTACGTGTCCCAATGCACAATTACTGACCACCATGCACACCTGACTTCCATTACACTGCCTCACACGGATTAAAGGTGGAGCACAAAAGCACACTCTGAGCGAGGCAAAGCATATAAGGAAACAGCAGTTCCAGATGGCAGTTCAACATGAGGAGAAAGACGGCGAAAACAAAGGGGTTCACAAGGAGGGATGTTTCCTTGACCTTTTTGTCAAGGAACCATTACTTTCATGAATCCTCGAGAATAGACATTGTAATACCAGGAAACCAGGCTGCGGATTCCTGCATTGTGTGCCAGAGGTATCCACGGCTGTCCCGCATCAATAATCAAGGCAGGGAGAATCACCAGCTGCCGTGATACTGTCCTTGGCTCCAACAACAAAGCACAGTCAATGAAGTCAACACAGCCAGTGAGTTGGAAAGGCAGATAGAAGGCCGGTCTGTGTTGAACCCAAGGCTGCAAGCAGCAACATTTTATGGCAAGCACTGGATCTAACATTGTATGAAACGTGTGTGATAGCCAATGCAAGTAAAGTTGAACTGCAGATGAGTGATTAAACTTTGAAACCAATATATATGATACCTTTGACAGAGTGGTCTGGCACCGCATGCATGCTCAATCGAAGGTCTCTGTAATGTGTCTAGCTGAGAGTTGACAAAAGTGAAAGAGTGCCAAAGGATTGTGAATTGATGTGGTCCTGTAAGAGGTCAAGCCAAATCCTGTGCACAATCGAAAGTCTTCGATGTTGATACAGTAAAGAAAGTTGATGGCAAAGTAGACAAAAATGGTCTGAGCCCGACATAGGGAGATCAATTAAAAGCTTTGTGTGAAAGCAAGTTTGTGTTACAATAGATAAATTGGTCCGAGCCCGTATGAGAGAGACGTATTGAAGATTTTGTTTTAGAACGAATCTGAGCTGGTTCGAGGGGCAATCCAGTGTGAACCATGAGTCACCATAAAGATTGTATGCAAGAAAATCCTGAGAGATTTGTGTTAAAGTGGATCTGAGCCCGGCAGAGGAGCATCCAAGGAGAATAGTGAAAATCGTGAGAACATTGTGTTAAGTGGATTTGAGCCCAGCAGAGGGGGATCCAAGGTGAATAGTACTGAAAGGAAAGGAACTTTATTGGTTATATCTTACCGACCCCAATTACATAGTGGTTTCATCACGGATAAAACACTGAAAAAAACACTAATTTTTATTTTGTTTCTTTTTTATTTGGGGGGTCCGCTCCCCAAGCCACCATTTATTTCACCCTTTTAAAGCCACCCAACCCCATCCAACCTATTTTAACCCCTTGCCCCACTACCCTTTATATATTTATTTAATCTTTTCAGTGTTTTTCTGTGTTTTTGTCTGCTCTTTTATGTACCACTCTGTTTTGTTTGCAATAAAATGACTGGATACCACTTTATTGCTTGTATTTGCATCAGGCCCTCTGAAAAAATGAAAGAAAACACTGTGGGCCTCATTGCACGGTAGGCGGTAAACCATGGCGCTATTAGCGCCATGGTTCATGCCGGTAATTTACCGGTACCGCCTTGGAGGAAAGGGGAATTACCGCCCTACTCCAAGGTTGGGAAGGCAGTAATTCCTCCTTCCTCCATTGCCCTTCCCCATTCCCATTTTTGCCCCATAGGGCATAATGGGAATGGGGAAGGCGCTAATTACGGTACCGCAAATTGCGGTACCGTAATTAGCTCCCTGGTCCCTTTGCAGGTTGGATTTTTAACGCCTGCAAAAAGCAGGCGTTAAATTCCCCAACCCACAAAGGGACCTCGTAGTAAGGCGGTAAGGATTTACCGGTACCGGTAAAATACCGGTACCAGTAAACCCTTACCGCCTACCGTGTAATGAGGCCCTTTGAATGGCACAGAGACTTTGGTACAGACAGCCATGATGTTGAAATTCTGAACTGTTCCCTTGAGCTAGAGAAGCCAGAGACTGTGCTAAGCTCGAGTATGCCACCTTATCCCATGCTGAAAACATGGATAAAGGAAGCCAACGGCTTTACTATCCTGACATATCATTTCTTGAACACTTTTCTCTTCCACAACATTGTTTCCCACACTATTTGCATTTAGAGGTAAGTATTGGCAATATGTTTATTAGTATAGGCCCTTTGTTTTTTGACAAGACACCACTAAGACTGCGTTATTATTATTTGATGGTCGTAGCTTGCTCCCATTTTTAAATTGAGGATTACATAGGTGTTTTTCAAACCCAATTGAAGTTCAATAAACACCTTTGAACTGTGGTCACTTGAATCTGTCTTACTGTTGATACCATGCCTTCCTTACAACACACACAAAAAACATTTGTGTCCCTTCCTCCTTTGAGGCACTGGTATTCCCTGAAGTCAGACAATTTACTTGTTTTCACACAAGTTATTTTGGATAGGGTATTGATCTGATCTGGTTGTTCAAAGTTTTGCAATCTTTCTGACTTACGTAGCCTTCATTCAATTAGTCATGTCTCCTTTTTTCCCCCTTTAATGTGTTAGTTGCAAGCTCATGATTTTCAGGCTGCGTAACCTGAATAGCTTTTTCCAGCCATTATTCACACTGTTAACATTTTCACAATCCCTGTAGATATTTTTTTTACTCTCTGGTTACTCAGGCTTCCTTAACCTGAATAGCTTTTCCAACAACTTTCATAAGGTATTTGCACACTTGGTTTTCTCAGGCTCTCTTAACATGGATGTGTTCCCTAGCTATTACTCACAATTGTTGTGCCTTCGGCGGGTGTCTCAGACTCCTGAAACCTTGGTTTTCTCAGTGGCTACATATATCTGTAGTTTTGGCCCAAGGTACACAGAGCTGTGGGATCTGGGCTCCCACATACAGTCTGGTCTTGACATCTTTTACTGGCCACCCGGCGAGACAGCAGTTTTTCCATCTCTGCTAACATTATTTATTTTGCCATGTTGCCAGCCTGTGTTTTGCTCATAAGAACTTCTTCAGGGCAAACAGTGAAACAATATTGTGTGAGTAGGCTACTCATAGTCCTTGTTGAATAGTAACACTGTTATGCAATCAATCTTTCCTTAGAGAGTGACAGGTCGAAAGGGCCAACTGAGGCAATCTTATGTTATGCCAGGCAAACAACAAGCTTTCTATCACGTTGTTGACTTTGAACAACAGTAGCAGGCTTCTGACACAAAGTTACACAAGGTAAAGGACCTCTATTTTGTAGTTTCAAAGGTTTTGGTGTGACACAAAAAGGAAAAGGCCCAGGCAAAATGTTTTTGGTGGTGGTTTATGAGGAAACGTAAAGGTAAAAAGTAAAGACAATAAAAAAGGATGAATCAAGACCAACAATCACTCAAATCTAAGAGACTGGAATGAAAGATCACCAAATATCCCCAATGTTTACCAAAACATAATATGTAGGCTCGATCTGCAAACTATGGTTCCTATAACCTAACAAAACCCACAAAGAGAAAGTGAAAGTGATTTGTTTTTGGTTAAGGCCCCCAGACCTATAAAAGCACACCAAATTATGCTGGGTAAATAAGTGAGAAAAGAAAAAGATAGAGAAAACGACAGCAATTCACTGTTGTCTCCTGAAGATTTAAAAGCTGTCATTTCTTCTTGACTATCCCAGAGTAAATACTGCCTTTTTCTGCTCTGAAATCAGTACCTGCTCAATCACTTGGTGAATTGATGGAAAATGAAAGAACTATGGATGACCACTGGTTTACATTTGATATTGAAGATATATGCAGAATTATTAAACATTTAACATTTTCTAGGGCCCCTGTCCGGGACTGCCTTTGAAATGTGGTTTTGAAAGTCCACCCCAAATTGTGGGTGATCCTTTTGCATAACTGCTTCATCAAAATCGTAAATTCTCACACGATTCCACCATCTTTGAAAAAAGCCACTCTGATACCAATATTTAAGAAGGGTGATCGATCAGACCCTAATAACTATAGGCTATTGGCTTTATCAGATGATATATCCAAAGTATTCACCAGTTGTTTGTTAAAGAAATTAAATGAGTGGGCTGAAGAATATAAGTTAATACCCCATCAACAAATTGGGTTCAGAAAGGGGTAAATCACACTGACTAATATTTGAATATTGATCAATTTAATTAGGGATATCCTTTCTTTTAAGGATGGAAAAATGTACATCTGTTATATTGAGTACTCGAGGGCTTTGCCACAGTGCATCACACTCTTGTGTGGTGGAATCATTTTGGGATTGGTTGTAATGCTTTCTTACCCTAATAACTATAGGTTATTGGCTTTATCAGATTATATATTTAAATTGCAGAATGAATGCTAAAATATTGGCTCGATATGTAACAACTAAAGGTACTTAAGAAAATCATAGTTATTAAATCATTCAAATCCCATAGAGTAGGCTGTGCTATTGCAGCTCTAGTCAAGGTATATAGAGGCTGTATTGTGGCTGGAATCCTGGACGGTTTAGAAGTGTTACTGAATTCAGAATCACATTGGATAAACGCCCTAGAGGGGAAGATCTGGTGGTACCTAATGGAGCTCTTGAAAAGTGTGTCCCTATTGAAATTATATGCTGTGAGGTGTGCATGCAGTCTTTGCTATCTACATGGGGGATCAAATGGGGTGTTTTCGGACAGGTGTCTGCAAAACACCTGTCCAACAACTGTGATCGTGGGTGTGATGTATTTCACATGTGCTCTTCAAACTTTGGCCAATTTTCCATCTGCATTCCATATTTGCAGTTATACAACATTGCAGTAAATGCCTGAAATTACAAGAAAACAAATTGGAGTTTGAGGGTCCAGCATGATCTCTATGAAGAGTTGTCAGCGCATGGAACTGTGTCTTCACCCATTCCCTTAAGAAATCAGACACTTTCCTTTTGCATAATAGACTGCTTTCTAAAACACATTTTCAACCAACCAATATTTTTTTATAAAGCTCTGGGACGACATCACACATTTCCATGCAACACAAAACTTTCCATACATGAAAGTTATCTGCTCCATTTTCTATTCTTCCTCTGTCTGGCCAGCTCTGAAGCATTTAACTAATGAAACCACGTATATCCTGTTCATGTTCTCATACTCTTGTGGACAAAAAATATGCAGTGTGAATAACCATAGTGTTGCATATTATGTATTATGACCCAATTCTACACTGCTTTGCAGCATGATTTTTTTGTTTGCGCGTCACATGCAATCCCAAGGACACCCCCATAGATATAAAGAACACACTTTTTACTCCAATGCATTATCTTTATCAAGGCCACACATATCTGTTGTGATAGAGAGATGTAAATAACACATTGTACATTGCAATTGCAGTGGAGGCTGGTGAGTTTGAAAGCTGGTGGGGCGTAAATTTCCCAGGGCGAATTTAGTAGCGAGCGCGCGCAGCGCGCAAGCCCACCTCCCCCAGGGGTGCAGGGGGGTTCTCCCCCCGAGAAATCTTTGGAAAAATGGCCTACAAAATGTGCAATTTACTGTCCAAAAAACCCACCGAAATATGAAAAAAGCAGTTTCCAAATGGACAGGTTTGCTTCCGTTGAACCATAAGCAGGCCTTTTTGCATTATATGTATGACTTTCCATTTTCACATGCCACCCTCTCAGCTAGTCATAGATGCCATTCTGTAGTCTGTACTGTTCATCAGATTTTCCCCCACCTCATTGATCCCCACAAACATGGGCTTCTTTTCCAAAAGAATGTAAACAAGATAGCTGTGTGCCTTCTTTACTACAGATGAACACAAACAGAGTTGGAGTGCCCTGAGAACCAAACCCTACAAAAGACTCATGCTAGCTCACCTCGTTCTGGAGAATAGTCACTGCAATGAAATCCTTCGCAGGCTATGGGAAATCCAAATCTCGGAAGGTGCACTGTGGAGGTTGAAGTCCGATGTTTTTAGTTGCACAATAAAGATTACCCCTGCTATCTGCGCAGGGAGTATTAATTCTATTAAAGACTAGGAGGCGAGCATTATGCTTCAACTTCGTTATTTTACCACTCTTCAGCAGTTTCAACAAAACTCAAAACCCTAACAAAACATTAGAAACTGTCCACTGACAGACCTTCTCATCATTTTTTTTTCTTTTTTTTTTTAAACTACAATCCCCACAGTCTCTGTAGTCCATCTCACTCTCTGCTCAGCTTATGACCACATCCTGTTCCTGAGCTCCTCCTCTCTTTTACTCGCTCTGATAGTCCATAAGAACTCCTCTCAAAAGTCCTGCAACGTGCAACGACTTGGACCACTCCAAACGAAAATGCCAAACTTCTTCAACTCAGATCAACTCTGCCCTTTTCCTAGTTCAATTGTTCTTCTGCTCTTCTCCTAAAATCAACAGAAAGCAGAGAAATCAGGGTGGCGTCCATGTATTGCCCATAGCATTATAACATCAAACCATATTATTAACTAAATTTTATACAATACATGGTTCGGGTGGGAATTTAATGCTCGCCTCCTAGTCTTTAATAGAATTAATACTCCCTGCGCAGATAGCAGGGGTAATCTTTATTCTATGACAAGACTGTAGGCGAGCATTATGCTTGTTCAAAGCTCCCCAACACTGTAACCGCCAAACTCTCAGCTGGTTTAAAATAGAACACTTTAAAAGTCCGATCATTTGCCCAATCGGCTGCTAACAGGATATCCCTGAGAGACACTCCTGTCTTAAAAGCTTTAGTCGCCATAGCTCCGTGCACAGAGTGTGCCCCATACTTTTCCACATCTATTCCTGCTGCAAGCATAATCTCTTTAACCCATCGGGCTATAGTCGCTGATGCTACCCCTTTAAAAGATTTCCTGCGCGCAATGAGCAATTGCTTCGTACCTGCTGCTCTGAACTCAGCTGTTCTGCTCTCATACTCTTTCACACAGCTCGCCACACACCACTTAGGCTTGTCGGGAAAATACGGATAATGCATTGATGTAGTGCTTGTCTTCGTCCTTCCCACTATGGAGAACGTCACTCCTTCTGGTCCAAAGGACCTCCTGTCTACTTCTAGTGCTCTTACGTCTGATATGCATTTACATGACACTAGGCACAACAACATTGCCAGCTTCCCTGACAGCTGTTTAAGAGTTAGGTATCTGTTAACGGGCCAGCTCTCCAATAACCTAAGAACCGCAAACACATCCCAGGTGGTCTTATACCGAGGCTCACGTGGCACCCTGAACTTTGCACCCCGGATAAGCCTCACCACTGCTGGGTTCTCCCCTGCTGGCACTCCTTCGATAGGGAGATGACCTGCGGAGATGGCTGATCTGTATACTCCAATAGTGCGGAATGCTTTCCCGTTCTGCAATAATTGAGCTAGAAAATTCAGAATTGCGACTACAGGTGCTGAAATGGGATGAACACCTCTCCCTTTGCACCAGCTCGTCCATTTGGCCCAAGCCGCGTCATAGCTCCTCCTAGTGGATGGAGCCCAAGATTCTGCGATGAGCTGTGCAGCCTGAGACGAAATTCCTGGCAATGCCCAGCGTCTCCTGATATCCTGCACACGACGAGCGGGAGAGTCCCTCTCACTCTCACAGGGTGATACAACCCAACTGGGTCCGTGAGCAAGTGCTCTCCTTCCAGAAGCACCCTCGGGTAATCTACTAACATCTCCTTCAGAGTCGGAAACCACACTTGCGACTTCCAGCATGGTGCTACTAACAGTAGCTCCACCGTCTCCCTCCGACACTTAGCTAGAACTCTGCTCAGCATCATAAAAGGGGGAAACGCGTAGTGTGGACCTCCGCTCCATTCTTGCAGAAAAGCATCTGTTCCTCGGACTCCTGGGTCCAGTCTCCAGCTGAAGTATTCTGCTGTCTGCGCATTGAGCCGTGATGCGAAGAGGTCGATGTGGACTGATCCACATCTCTCCTCCATGCTCCGAAAGACTGTTGGATCCAGCCTCCAGTCGCTGGAATCCGTGAGGTACCGGGAGTTCCAGTCCGCTATCACGTTCAGAGTCCCCGGCAAATATTCTGCCGTGACGGACGTCTCTGACTGAAGGCAAAAGTGCCAGAAGTCTTTTGCTAGCTCGGCTAGCATCTTGGACTTGGTGCCGCCCAAGTGGTTTATGTAACGCACTGCCGATATGTTGTCCATCTTCAGTAGGACACAAGACTTCATGTTCCCCTTCGTAAATGCTCTGATCGCAAAGGACCCTGCCAGTAGCTATAGGTCAGTGCATTTGAATCTATGCCGCGCAGTAAATGCACCTCCCTGCATAACTTTAACTGTGGCAACGCATGCATGTTTGGGTCCATGGAGCATGTGCATTCTTATATGGATCATTGCAGAATGTACAATACTTGTCACAGTGGGCTGAAATTCCACTGAGAAGGCCCATCTATTGTTCATCCAGGCCTGCCGGGGGTCGGGTTATATGCAGCTGCATTTCCAGGGCTATGTTAGGCTCCCAGCCTGTGATAAAACCCGCCCCAAGTAATGACATCCTGCAGTGTGTCTCATGTCTGAAATGCCTTCACGTTCTAAACCGCGTATAGCGCGGCAAAAGCCTTAGGACTGGAGCACCCCAGAAACGCAGGCGCCAGCCAAAGCTGAAAAATGGAGCTAAACCCTGAGATTGAATAAATCTCTGAAGGCTACATACATACCGTCCGTGTACTGACGTTTATCTAGGCATGCATCCCATTTCAAATACCCAAACCTTTTCATCCGCGACATAATGCTGTGCAGTGGGAGGACGATGGCATTCAATGTAGCCAGTAAGCTGGACACATCAACCAACCTCACAAAAAAAGGCTGGTCAGAATTCCCATCCAGAACCTGTATCTGTTATGGATGGTGCCCAGATGTGCTTAGAGACGAGCCTTTGTGTGCTTCTATGAATAATGGCTGTTCGAAAATAAGCTAAGTATGATTTTACTGCATAATGAGTAAAAATGCGACGTTATTCAACACACATTCTGTGAAAATGTGTAAAAAAAAAGAAAAAAGATGCATCAGGCTTAATGCTTAACTCATGAAAAAATCCAATCCATGCAAGTCCCCAACAGTGCCAGGAGCATTTCCCCATGCAATTTCATGATGCCTTTACCCACAATATACGCCAGTATAAAAACATGCTCATGCTGGCTGTACCCAATTGTTGTAGCGATTTACGTATGCTTTTGGTTGCATTTAATGTATAAGCGTATAACTATATACCCCACTGCTGGGTCTTCAGGCATCCCCACAGATATTAACTAAGGGGTCCTAATGTTTCAGTCTATGGATGGATGGGCTGGCAGTACGGCAGTGCACGGACCGGCCTGGCACTGGATCACGGTACGCAAGGCCCAGGGCAGGCAGGCGTGTGCTGCTGCTGCACTGTACATTTAAATGTACAGTGCAGCAGCAGCAGCGCAAGCCTGCCCTGGGCCTTCCCTTGCGTACCGGCGGTCCGGCGTGGCCCAATGCACGGCAGCGCACATGGACCGGCCTGGCACTGGCAGGATCACGGTACGCAAGGCCCAGGGCAGGCAGGCGTGCGCTGCTGCTGCACTGTACATTTTGATCGGATCAAAATTTACAGTGCAGCAGCAGCAGCGCACACCTGCCCTGGGCCGTCCCAAGTTGCGTACCTTGGGGCACGGCAGTACACGGACCGGCCTGGCCCTGGGCCTACTTTGTTTACCCCCGGTTGGACCGGCGGTAGACAAAGTAGGCCGAGGCGGCCCCCGCTTTGATGGTAGCGGGTGGCCCGCTACCACCAAGGCTCACCCCAAGGCAGTCAGCTCGGCAGCAACACTGAACGACGTGTAGGCCCTGCCCTACACGTCGTTCAGTGTTGACTGGGCCTGTTGACTGGGCCTGCTGCCTGGGCCGTGGTGGACCACATAGTTTGGGCCCGGGGAGGGGAGTGTGTGTAACACTCCCGAGTCCCCGGGCCCAAACCAAAGAAAACTTCAGAATTTTGGGGTACTTACTGTGGCGCCGCTGGTGCAGCCGCACTAGTCGTGTGTGTCGTGTTGTTCACTCCACCGAAGAGAAACAGACGAGTGAAGGGGGCGCAGGTGCACGCACACACCCTGCGCCGCCAGTCATAGATACAGTAATGTCATTGGCTGTTTGCCAGCCAATGACATTACTGTATCCATGGCAGGGGAGGGAGGAGGTAATCCGAATAAGTGCGCTGTTTGCGCACATTTTAGACTGGCGGGGCCACCCCTGAAGCGCCCCGCCAGGCTTCCAATTAAAGGGGCTACGTAGAGTGCATGGAGCTACGAGCTCCACGCACTCTACTATAGAAAACAAATTACTCAATTGGGTCGCGCCCCGCTGTGAAAGCCGGGCCGGCCTATACAATATTGTTTCCTTGCCACAGCGCCCCCACGCTGTTGGCAAAGGAAATGCAGCACTACAAGCTAAAAGAGATTCAATCAGAGAAGTTCTCTGATTGAATCTCTTTTAGCTTCTCTCTTTTTTTTCTCTTTTTTTCTGGGGGGGCGGCGCCCGGCCGCCCCATGATAGCAGCCGCCACTGTGCAATTGTTTTATTTATATCCTATTACAAATGGAAATGAATAACATTTAATGTAAATTAATTCATCCATCAAAAGTGGCAATGGTGTGTATTGATGACTTGGGCAACTTCATTTGCAGGAGCCCAATCCATAAGGCTCTCACCAGCAATGAATTGATACCCTGATGTATTTATAATTTTCCATGCATCGGTGCAGGCTCGCTCACTACCGTCACTACACATAATTGTGCATGCTTCAATGCCTTTGTTATTCAATGAACCCATATGCCATGCACACACTTCACAGCACCTCTTTGGTAAGAATTATAGGTATGCAGGTCTTCCGTTCAAGCCAGTAGAGAGGCCGGCCACAGATAAGTAGTGATATAAAATGGTACACACACTCCAGCATAGACACAGAAGACTGGTATTGTAAAATGGGCAAGTGTTGTTGATATTAGTGGGCAATATATTAATTGTCAGTATTATTACATATCAGGGATCTGCCACCTTTGCCTCCCCAGATGTTTTGAAATTAAACTCACATGATCCCTCTTTATTGACTATGCTGGCTATGGATGATGGGAGTTCAAGTTCAAAACATCTGAACCACCACAAGGTGCAGACCCTTGTTATATATGAAGTAAAATTATACTGAGATGTTTTTCAAATGCATCTGAACAGAATAGCTAACAGATCAGGGACCCCACCAGGACAACTCACTGCCAGCCCACCCACACACACATGCGCCAACACAGGATGCACACCCCAATGATACCTCAACCGGACAGGGCATGGGCACCCTGCCCTTAATTGCACCGCTCAGGCCCACCGGAACAACCAGCCTAACATCAACAACCACCCTTAATACTTACTCAATGGAGCACTCGCTCATCTCTCCCCCCTCTGTAAAACCCAATCAGATGGACTAACCTGATGATATTGATCCTAGACTTGTCCAAATACCTAGCTGGTCCTTTAACAAGTATGCCACTGATTAGCTTGCCATCCCATGAGCTTCCCCCAGGAACTCAACCTGCTAATTCTTGTCCACAGGGCCCATGACAGGACATATCCAGAATCAACATAGGACCCCACAGGGGGCAAGACCAATCTACAATTAGGTAAGAGGACATCCCTATCTACTAATATAACAGTCCAGGTCCAACTGAACCCAACTAACTCTGTACTCTCCTCTTCCTTCCGTCTCTCCTTCTTCTTCCCCCTTTACTGACCATTGAATCATTATAAACATAACAATATGTATCAAAATACCTAACTGTGATACATTGAAATGGAAAATTGTTACTGTGCACACTCACTTGATTCACATTGCCACAATGTCACCCCACCTCGCACTCTGCACCTGCACACATATAATATGTCACTAATGCCACCTAAAAACAAACAACTGCTGTATATATGTGTGCAATTTTTAAACATGCATCAGCCTTGATAAAGACCCATGAGGTTGAAACACGTGTTGGCTGACCACAATTGTGACCATGAGCCCACACTACAATTCTTGAATAAAACCTGCACTTATCACTAAACACAAAAAGCGTGGAAAATCTAAATATTTTTTCAAAAACAACAAACTTCGAGGTATACAGGAAACATCCCTCTATCGTACCAAAAGGAGGTGTGGGCTTCACCTCAAAAACGTATCCTGTGATCTTGCATGAACTATTAGGGTATCACAACAATAGACAGCGCATAACAAGGAAGGTTCCAATCCTAGGGCCCTATTTTGTTTTTACAATTACTAGGTAACCACCAGTGCTCCGGCTCTCCTGCAAAACATGGCAGAATACCTGTTGTCAAGAACAGTAGACACCAGGGCACTGTTTGCCCCAAGAGGCTCAACAGACAATGCTTTTAAAAATGCCAATACACAAGCAGACCTCAAACAGAAATGTATGAAACTGGAAAAACTATCAACAAAAGAAATCAACACATTCTGGGGGGAAAAACAACCATGCAAGAATATGCTGAACAAAAGAAAATCCCCAGAGGACTAAGAATCCTAATATTTCAGGATTTCGATGAACCTAAAGACGCAGACCTTGCTGATGAGTGGGTGAAAAACCTGATTCAAGGATCCACCACAATGATCCATCTCCTGATAGAACATGCAAAAATAAAACACGAAAGACTGGTTATACTAATTGATGAGGTCAAATAAAATATTCTACAAATAATATAAAATTCTAAAACCACACCAGGACGAAGTCAAAATGAGGAAGTTACACAAATTCTTTAGAGACGCCAAAGATTATCGAGAAGATAGAGTCTTTACCTATAAGGCAAAATATGACCTAGACAAACCTAAATCCACAGAGAGCACACCTAATAGCTCACCAGGGAGCTCAGAGGTTGATAGCAACCCGGATGAAAGATTGGACCAAAGCGAACATGCAACTGATGATCAATCAACAAATCTCTCTTTTTTAGAGCAAATCAAAAGACACAAAAGAGCAAACTGCACCAAACCTCAGCCAATAAAATTTGCATGATTTGCAGTACCATTAACAAATACTGGAATCCCATCAGAAGAAAGAGAGGCAGAAGAACTAACAAACAACGTCAACGACCTAGAAAAAGAAATAGACCAAAGACGGACAAGATCTTAATCTCAGAAACAAACAGGACAGGGGAGCCACAAAATCTAGTAATGAATCTTTCAAACAAAGAACTAACACCCACAGAGATCCAAGTGCTGAACAAGGGCCTTTCATTCTCGCCATCAAGCCACAATACTTTTGTGGACATTCAGATCGACCTTTTCAAGTTTGCACGATCCCTCAAATTGAAAAAATTCTTTGCAACCAAACAGACGATATATAAACCACAAGAACAGGAAAAAACAACCCAGCGCCTTAACTTTAGGAGACCTTGAAGATATATACCTGCTGAGCACACTGGAGGAAGAAAAGGCTATCAGTAAGAAAGACTGCATGACAGAACTGGCAATAGAAAATGTGCCTATGAATATCCCGGAATTGAAAAACAAACATAAATTCACACCCCAGCTGTATGCAGAAAATTACATCAACACATTCCAACAAGTAGTTATCAACGATCTGCATAAACTGGGAGACCAAAGAGACCACAATTACAACAGACAAGACAAACTCACCACATCTGAGCTTACCATCTTGGATCAACTACGCAAGGAAGACACCATTGTAATAAAGGAAGCAGATAAAGGTTGAAATATCAAGGTAATGAACAAAGAGGACTACATAAAAATGGCAGAGAACCACAAGCGAGCATGCTGGAGGAACATGAACGGCTCCTGAAAAACGATCAAACGAAGGGGCTCATCACAGATGACGAATTCAATTATCTCAAGATCCCCTACAATACCAAAACTCTATTTCCTACTCAAGATCCATAAATCATTTGAAGAAATAACCAATAATGAGTGGAATAGGTGGATTTACAGAACCAATAGCTAGATATGTCAACAATGTCATCCATCCACTTGCTACCACAATACCTACGTACTTGAAAGACTCAATTCATCCACAAATACTATCAGAAATCCAATGGGAACCAGGATTCCTATTGGCTACCCTGGATGTAAAAGCATTGTACACGGCTATAGATCATGAACTGGCCATAACGAGTCTGGGATTCCTACTAGCGAAAAAATCAGCCTCATTCAATGAACAATCAGAAATGACAAAAGAATTCTTGAAATTCTCACTAGACAGCAAAGTGTTCATCTTCAATGTCGAATATTACAAACAAACAAGAGGTATAGCAACGGGTGCAAGCTATGCACCAGCTCAAGCAAACTGCTTTATGCACTCGTACGAAAGCAAGCACGCAATGAAAAATCAGTGATTTACTAAACAAATAGTCCAGTGGTTCTGCTACATTGACAATGTCATCCTAATATGGAACGGAACATCAGAACAACTCAATGAATATGTATCCTATCTCAATACCAATACATTTGGAATAGAACTCCCAAACCATGTCAATGCTACTAAAATTGTCATCCTTGACCTAACAATAATGATACAAGAGAACAAACTAACCACCAAAACATCCCAGAAACCTACAGAAGTGAACTCAGTGCTACACGCAAGCAGCTGCCAGAGAAAAAGTGCACCCCTCAGGCCAAGCCACTTGCATCACTGCCACCTACCTTCTCGGTCATCTGACCCATGAAGCTCTTGTCAGCTGAGGCTTTCGCTGCCAGCTTCTCGTTCTCCCCTCCCCCTTTGGCTGACTCTCATCCTGACACAGCCCTCTCCACGCTCCACTCTGCTATATTTGATGCTCTTGATATCCTTGCTCCTGTCATTAGAATCCACCTGAAGCCCAAAGCCAAGTGCAACTCCTGGTACGATTCCGACCGCGTCACCCTAAAACGCAAGTGTAAGGTGGCCGAGAGGAAATGGCGGGCTTCATGTACAAACTCTGACAAACTGGCCTGCCGCCTGCTGCAAAGGCAATACCGGCTCTCTGTTCTATCCAAGAAAAGAGCACATATCCAAGCCTGCATCTCTGCGGCATCTAACAACTCGGCCAAACTCTTTAAAATCTGCAAGGAACTGGCCAATCCTGCCACAGTCTCTACACTCCTGTCCCCTCCCAGGCCCTCTGTACGGCACTGGCTTCACATTTCATCTCTAAAACTCAGGACATCCTGTCCTCTCTCTCCTCCTTTCCCCTATCCCCCCCCACTCTCTGCTCTTCCTCTGGTCTCTCTGCAGCCACCTCTCCTCCCTCCTTCTCTGCCTTTCCCCTGTTCTCCGCAGACGAGGTTGCTATACAATTCCAATCTATGAAAGTCTTGTTGAAACAGGTTCACCCCTGTTCCTACAAAACCATCAAGGACCACATTGACTCCCTGGCTCCTACCCTGGCTGATTTCTGAATTCACTCATTCACCACTGGAGTGTTCCCATCCCCCCTGAAGCACTCCCTTGTGCACCCCCTTCTCAAGAAACCCACTGCCGACCCCTCCTGCCCGGCCACTATTGCCCAATCTCCATCACTCCCTTCCTGGGCAAGCTCCTGGAGAAACTGGCCATCTCCCAGCTCAATCTCCACACTCAATCTGTTGGCTGTCTTCATGACCATCAGTATGGCTTCAGAGCTGCCAGAAGCACGGAAACTGCTCTCCTGAACATCTGTGAAGACCTGCTCTTCAACCTTGACTCTAACACCCCTTGGGTTCTCATCCTGCTTGATCTCGCTTTGCCTTTGACACAGTCAACTGTGCCATCCTGCTCAAAAGTCTCTGTGATAACCTGGGTATCACTGGTCAGGCTCTGGTGTGGCTGACTTCTTTCCTCTCCGACCGACCCTCCCAGGTCCAACTTGGGTCCTTCCTCTCTGCTATCTTTTTCTTTACCTGTGGGACCCCCAAGGGGTCTAACCTCTCTCCCTGGCTGTTCAACCAATACCTGGGACTCCTGGCCCACTGCATCGCCGCTCTCTGCCCCAATTTTCATTGCTATGAGGATGACACCCAGCTCATCTTCAGGCTACCCTCAGCCTCCTCCTCCATTTCCCTCATCTCTGACTGTCTGTCTGCTATCCAGGAGTGGTGTGCTGACAATGACCTCTGCCTTAATGCCAGTAAGACATAGATTCTCCTCATTGGAACACCCGCTCCCTCCTTCCCTGCAGCTCTCTGACCGGCCTTCCTTGGCCCTCTTCCCGTTCCCACCTGCAAGGCTAAAAACCTCAGGTTCATCTTCAACTCTACACTCTCCTTCTCTCCTCACATCTCTGATGTCTCTAAGAAGTCACACTACCAGCTGCACCTCCTCAGAGGTATACTTCCTTTCCTCTCCTTCCCCTAGAAGCTCACTGTCCCCAGAGCTCTGATTCTCTCAAGGCTGGACTATTGCAACAGCCTCTTTCTAAATCTGCCTGCTTCTACTCTCTGCCCTCTGAAACTATACAGAACAGGACCGCGAGACTTGTCCTTGGCCTCAAGCCCAGGGATCGTATCTCTTCAGGACTAAAATCTCTGCACTGGCTCCCAGTGGCTGCGAGGATTGAGTTCAAAACCCTCTGTATTGTCCACAAGGCCTTTTGGGGCTTGGGGCCTCAATACCTTCAACTCTCTCTCCCATAAACACCTTCCCTCTCAAGCTCTTCGCTCATCTACCTCAAACTCCCTCAGTGTCAGTTTCTTCTCCAAGCAGCAAGTTGGTGGTAGATCTCTTTCTTAGGCTGGTACCTCCCTCTGGAACAGCCTCCCTGCCTCCCTGAAACTTGAGGAGAATCATCTTCGATTCCGGAAGCACCTCAAAACCTTTCTCTTTGCTTCTGCTTTTTCTCCTCCTCTCCCTTGCTGACTTCCTGGCTGACACTGAATTTGCACTGGTTACCTGGTCACCCTCTGATCTCGGGCCCAGGTCCCTTGCCCTGCCAGTCGCACTCCTGCACTGCCTTCCCAGCTACCACCACACTTGGGGACTGGTTCTGTATACCAACAGTCCCACCACCAGCACTTGATACCTGATGTCTGCACTTATCCTTGCACTTGCCACCTGGGGGCCGTACTTTTACTTACTATTTTATTTATTTATTTTTTGTTTGGTTCTTATCCTATGTACTGCACTGTCCTCTCCCCCTTGTCCCTCACACTTCTCCTCCATCCCCTTCCAATGTGCTTTTGCGATCTGAATGACACCTGGCTTAGTAGGATCGTTGTCTGTCCTCCCTTGTTCCCCCTCCCTGCCTCGTCGCACCTTGAAACACTTGTGTATAGGCGCGTTATAAAGTCCATATCATATCATATCATATCATATCATATCATATATCATATCATAACATAACAAATATTCCCCAAGCAGAATATATGAGAGCCAAACGCAACTCCAACACTAACGAACACTTTGAAGAAGAATGCAACCTACTAGACCAAAGATTCTACAGCAACGATACTCACCTTCGAACCTAGCAAAGACAAAAAGTAAAACACTGTCCATGCGGAGGGAAACGCTCCTAACCCTAAAAGGAAAGCCCACAAACAAAGATACCACAATAAGATTTGTAACTCGTTACAACATAGACAGCTATAAAGTACAGAAGATACTAACTAAACATTGGGAATTACTAATGATGGATGATCATATCAGACCCGCCTTAAGCCATACCCAAGCCTATCTTCCAGTAGAGCGCCAACATTGCGCAACACATTGAGCCCTTCCTTCTTGGCCCAGAAAAACATAACCTCAAAAGATTGGCTCAGTACCCATGTGCCAATTGGATTCACAAAGTGCGGCACATGATCAATGTGCAAGTATGCTGCACAAACCCAAATTTCCACCTTCAAAGGCTGTCCATCTTTTAAAATCACTGAGCATATAAACTGCAGAACTAAATATATGATCTATGCACTTAAATGTATATGTGAGAAAACATATATAGGTAGCACCATCGGAGAAATACATGCTAGAATGAGGGAGCACCTGAACAGAATCCACTCACAGGACTCAAAGTTACCCCTGGCAAACCACTGTCAACAACATCATCAAATGGAGGACAAAAGCCAGATATGGTTAATTGGATTACGAACAGTCAAGGCCGGACCAAGATGAGGAAACCAAATGCTTAAACTTCGACAAGAAGAATCAAGATTAATTTTCTGTTACAGAAGTGTTAAAAATTGCCTCAATACTGATCATGATTATAATGTCTTCTTGTAATACACAACAATGAACACCATTTCAGCTCCTCCTGTCGGCTCCTATCACCGCCTATCCGCAGCATCTGCCAGCCACAGCACAACTACGTCTAGGGCATGACCTTAAACAGGACATCACATTGAAGCTGGTCATATGACGTCTAATAATTCCAGCAAACAAAAGGCCCAGGACAGATGGTCATCGTGCCCATTCGTGCCACTCCAACTGACCACCAACAATTGATCTGGCTTCTTTCAAGGACACCAAATGATATGATACTGAGCCCCCAAACTCATGTAATGGGTCACACCGAGCCTGGTAGACCCCCCCATCCATCACCCACCCCGGTCCTTCACGCCTTACAACATGGGCCAGGACACACCGCAACCTCCACCAGGACAGGGGTACATCACATCATGCTAATGGCATTCATAAACCACCTAAGATCCCCATCCTTGCATCCAAACAAGGTTCCAGGATACCCCAATCACTTCAATCCCCCAGTATGGTGAGCCAACCCCGAGAAATGATCCATCCGTTCACCTCACCACCCTGCACACACATGCAACGACCCTGCTACAAAGCAGGACCATGCCCCATCTGCTGGCTTGTACCGAGCAGGTCCTTGTCTACATCTAGACATATGTCCCCAAACCGTCGTTATGCTTGTAACCCCACAGGAACTCACCTCCCGTGCATACTCATCACATCACTCCTCCAACACCAGGGTACATATGCTTTAGAACACTGAACTAGCGCAGATGATGTCAATACACACTGCTGCACATGTGCAGAGCGTGAGCCTGTCTCACCAATACGCATGCGCACCAGCGACCCAATCCCTTGTAACCACAACCCGCGACACAGTTCAAAGGGCCAACAGACCATGGACGAATCTACACAGCAACATTTCTTGATCACAGGTAAGACAACAGGGGCACCCCCCAGGCTAGGCATCTCCCGGGACCACCAGGCCCCACACCTCCTGCCCCCTGACCCCACGGGTTCTGACCTTCTGCATTTGCTATAATGCAGCACAGCCCGCCCAGACCAGCCCGTCCACATAGACACAGGTAATAGAAGATCTATGCATGACTCCCCTAATTCAGGGATAACTAGGCAGCCCCATTCGGGCGGTACCCCCTAGACCAACTGGCCACCCTACCCCCGGCACCCACGGGATGCGGATTTTCTTCGGACTAGCAACTAAGTGGAATAGCCTGGCCATGCCGGCTGCTCCCATGTGACATGGGACTAATAATATCAATAGCGCATGGATCCCCCCTACAGGCACACCGATCACCCAGCTCCAGCACACATGCGGACAGTCCAAAGAAACACAATGTCACGCTCCCTACCCAGGACTGCTGGCCCAACCTGAACATTACACGTCCTCTCTACCTCTTCACGCTTAGATCAGGGACCCCACCAGGACAACTCAATGCCAGTCCACCCACACACACAGGTGTCCATACGGGATGCACACCCCAATGAAACCTCAACTGGACGGGGCATGGGCACCCTGCACCTAACTGTACCGCTCAGGCCCATCAGGACAACCAGCCTAACATCAACAACCACCCTTAATACCTACTCACTGGAGCACTCGCTCATCTGTCCCCCCTCTGTAAAACCCAATCAGAGGGACTAACCTGATGATATTGATCCTAGACTTGTCCAAATACCTAGCTGGTTCTTTAGCAAGTATGGCACCGATTAGCTTGCCATCCCATGAGCTTCCCCCAGGAACTCAACCTGCTAATTCTTGTCCACAGGGCCCATGAAGAGCCCAGCTGTATTATATAAGACATATCCAGAATCAACATAGGACCCCACAGGGGGCAAGACCATTCTACAATTAGGCAAGAGGACATCCCTACCTACCAATATAACAGTCCAGGTCCAATGGCACCCAACTAACCCTGTACTCTCCTCTTCCTTCTGTCTCTCCTTCTTCCCCCTTTACTGACCATCGAATCATTATAAACATAACCATATGTATCAAAATACCTACATGTGATATGTTGAAATGGAAAATTGTTACTGTGCACACTCACTTGATTCGCATCGCCACAATGTCACCCCACCTCGCACTCTGCACCTGCACACATATAATATGTCACTAATGTCACCTAAAAACAAACAACTGCTTTCTTATGTGTGCAATTCTTAAACATGCATCAGCCTTGATAAAGACCCACGAGGTCGAAACACGTGTCGACTGACCACAATTGGGTCCATGGGCCCACGCTACAATTGATGAATAAAACCTGCACTTATCACTAAATGCAAAAAGTGTGGAAAATCAAATATTTTTTCAAAAACAACAAACTGCGAGGTATCCAGGAAAGACCCCTCTATCTTTCATGATTGCATGTGGTGATCATTTTGATTGTTGCAAAATCAGATCTGTCCTAGTCATTGTCATTTGACTGCATTCATCCCTTGTTGGTGGTGTGACATGTGCTTAACTGCCTTTCTTTTTCCTATGTCTCTATGGAAAATAACATTAAAAATTAGATGATTATGTTATGTCTTGAATTTTACAATCATATGTCTGACATAAGGGGGGATGAGAGGGCATGAGGAAACTCCCACGCGCCCCATTCAGTAGCTGGAGGATGTGTTATGGCTTACGAATTATGCCGACACCAGGACACACAAAATGAGCCCCAAACCACGCTTGTTGCCCTGCCCTTTAAAGAAAGATCTGGAGGTCCATCACTCGGATGGCCCATGGATTCTTCTCTTCCGGTGGTCCCCATGCCAACTAGGGACCATAATTTGCTATAAATAAAATTAGAAGGGAGACAGGCCATGGTAAGCTCTATACCAGAACAGGCGATGAAGATCTCACAAGGGAGAAATCAACTGAGGATAAATCCAGGGGATGTTTCAATGATCATAGGATATTTTAGGAAACATCAGGGGGAGTGTACAGGGGTAACTGGTTATACATGATATACATATATACTGATTATACATGGTTATTAGTTAATTTCGGAGAGAGCAGACACAACCATGGAAAGCCAGACTTTAAACCCAAACACATTTATAACAAAGAGGTGGTGGAAGTAAGGAAGTTGTACCAATCAGATATAAGAAAACTTAAATGAGCGGAAGGTGGAGTTGCTGGGTCTTTAATGAAAAAACATAAATAACAATATTGAAATTGGCTAGTTTCATCAAGAGCATTGAGATCACAACATGATGCAGAACATATGTCAAAAACTATCTGTACAAATAAAACAAAAAATGTATGGGAACTAATAAATAACAATGGCAGGTTACAAACAGCACTAATGGGTTCTCAGGTCACTGAAGAAAAATGGATAAAACATTTTTCAACATTGTTTGCAATGACATTGCACAAAAAATACATCAACACCAGAAGCCCGTACTCAAAATAGACATTTCACTTCGATAAAGAGGACATTGAGGGGCTGATTAGGAAACTAAACACCTTGCATGCTCCTGGTCCGGATCGGCTTACCAACTGTGTGCTAAAAGAAGGCATAGGACCTTGGGCTGAGTTTATTCTTCTGGTCTTTAAACAAATAATGGAGACCAAAGAAGTGCCCTCCTCATGGAAAACGGTCATAATAGTTCTGATTTTTAAAAAGGGGGATATAGAAGACCCAAGAACCTATCCCCCCATTGCCTTACTAGACATCTTGGGAAAGAGTTTTGCGTCTTTACTCCTGCGTGATCTGAACGCGTGGGCTATTGAAGCCGGGCGAGTGGATCCCCGACAAACGGGTTTCGTTAAAGGTGTAGGGACTTCCCTAAATCTCTTCCTTTTGAACCTGCCAAAATTAAATGCAATTAAGAACAAGGCAATTAATTACTTGGCCTTCATCGATTTGGAGCAGGCTTTCGACAGCATTAACAGAGAGAGATTATGGGAAAAACTTAGAAGCTGGGATTCTCCACAAGATCTACTGGATGCATTTATGGCGCTATACTCAGGGAGTTCAATACAGGTCAGAATGACAATGCAGGAAGGACTTTCAAAAAGAATTCAGAGATACAGGAGAGTAAAACAAGGATGCCCGTTGGTTCCTGCATTGTTTAACTTGTACATGCCAGACCTGAGTGAGTCCTTATCCCCCATAATGGCTTTACCTCCGAAATTATGTAATTGCCATATTCCATGGACCCTACAAGCGGACGACTTGGTCATTTTTGACCTAACACCGATAGGGTTGCAGCATAGGCTAACACAAATTATAATTTATCGCACCCACAAACACTTGTGTACAGGCGCGTTGTAAATGACTTATCATATCATATCCTATCATAACATATGTCTCTGAAAATGGGTTGTGAGTGAACACTAAGTAATATAAAATCTTAATCCTGACAGAGGCACAAAGTAAGATCAAAGCTGCATTTAAGTGGACAATAGGGGGAGAAACATTGATTCAAGTAGATTCAGTTCTATATATGGGGGTGGTGGTAAACCAGAATGTAAATGAGAATGCTTGGTATCTGACACTTAGATCTTTAGTCAAGAGGCTAGCTGCCCAAGGGAAGGCCCTGGATACTCGATACAGAAAATATACTGCCATCCCCGTTTTGTCCTTCTATAAACAGAAGGTTGTACCAATCCTAACCTATGCAGAAGCACTATAAAATCTTGCATGGCAAACATGGGACGTCTGAGAGGGATTCTTTTGGAGGTGGTTGCTGCGGTTACCCTGGAGTCTTCTGGTATCTTCTTTTAGATACAAACTTGGCCTACAATCAATGGAGTCTATAGTGTTGTGGAAGTCGACCTCACTGCTCAGGAAATCTATTACAACAGATTACCTGCCACCCTTTCCGATTTTAAGGAACAGAAGTAAAAAGAAAGAAGATTTGCTATTGGAAAATTGCCAAACGCGTGGTGTCAGTTGGTTAGAGTATGTGGAAGCATCTACTGACATGTTAATAACTAATCCAGAACTGTCTAAAAAAAAAACAGATTAATGACTGGATAGACATGCTAGCTAAAAGAAGTAAATATAAACTATCCCTAAACCTTAGTCACGAAAGGAGAATGGTTAACCAAATTCCGAGATATTTGTCCAAATTTCCATCTTCCTATTACTGTGATCTATTCATGAGATTCCGGCTTAAATATCCGCCCAATTAGAGAGGTCATGGAATTTCGCAAACAGCTCTTGCAGGCCCAATCCAACTGCAGGCACTGTGGAGCAACTGGCGTCAGGGAATCACTAAAACATCTTGTTGTAGCTTGCAGAGGCTTAACCGAGAAGAGATCTTTACATTTGGTACATCTGATTACAGAGGTTAAATCGCTGTCAGCATCAGATTGGCGGGACATGCTTTTAATTGGGGATACGCCATCCTTGATTTTTGCAAATAGGGGGAGAGTTTAAGAGAGTTTAAGAGACAACCAGGTATGGATTTTGTTGCATGCTTTGTGTGTTCTCTTTCTCCTTTTTCCCTTTTTATTTAATTTAAACAAAAGTGTTTATAGGACACATGTGGAAACGCTAAAAGCAAGAGCATTCGCACTGGGTTGGAAATTGGAAAGGTTTGTAACAAACCAAATGCATTAAAACAAATACCCAAATTTAAAATATGTCTGAATAAAAACACTTTTGAAAAAGATATGGTAGTTTTACTTCAGAAAAAATGCTTAATGAGCTATTCAAAAGTTTAAACGTGCCAACTTCAACATAATTTCAGTCACAAGTGATACAAAATAGCAGTCTTCTGTTAATCACCCTACAATGGACCTTCCTCCTGTACCATTCTCAGGCTAGAGCAATCAAAATGCATACATTATAATTATTCACATTGCTGTAGCATATGGCTAATTAAGATTTTTGTATGTATCAACACAGAATGGAGTGAAAACATTCTGACATTTCTAATGGAGTTGACTGATATGTTGAAAGACAGTTTGATAAATATTTAAAAATTGAGTAACGTTCACACTACTGCACAAAGGAACTGTAACTGCCATACCTGGAAGGACTGTGAAATGTCAGTGGGTGTGACAAAACCACTGACTGTCCCTATCTCCTTCTCTAGAGAACGGTGGTATTGAGGGTTGCACAGAGCTATGCCAAAAGGTGACCTTCATTCTAAATCTTTCGGCATCTTTTGCTTTATTTTTGTCACCCCAAGTGAGACAGGATGCCCAGATGTGTGTCCTGAGTCTGCTGGGCCTAGAGACTGAAGTTAAACCTGGCTATGATTACCAATGAGGACAAAACCTGTCTGGGGTTAGTTGTGGTCTTGTGCAGAAGGGATGTGAATAAGGAAGTCAGGCTGAACTGACTATTTTGGTGTAGGAGCAAGCCTTACTTACATATGGTTTTACCCTTTCTTTAATGGCTAGACAGGCTACACAAATGTTGGTCTGAAGGGTTGCCCAAATCCATGCCAGAGGTTGAGATTAATTCTAAATCTTATAGCCATCACCTCTTTTGCTTTCCTGCCATCCTCCTCTAGAAAATAAATTAAATGGTTGAAGAGTAAAAGGCACAGTTATCACATGAGGATTCTGGATATGGGCAGTACATCACACTAAGCCTAGACACTAAACAGACAGATATTAGTGACATGCATACTCTGAATTTTTAAAATAAGTGTACATTAATTCTATTTGACAATGCAAATATGACTGCCATACCTGCATGGATTGCAAATTGTCAGTGGGTCTGAACAAAGCACTAGCAGGCAAGAAATAGCAACGAGTAAAAGGAACAGTTATCACGTGAGGACATGGGATGGGGAAATAGCCGTGTACAATAGATAGACAGATATTAGTGACATGCTTGTAGACCATTTTTACAAAATTCATCATTTAATCTATTTGACAATGTAACCATGACTGGACACATCAGTCGCTGCCCGCCACTCCCAGCGAACAAGAAATTAAACTGTCAAAGCTTTAAAAGCACAGTTATCACATGAGGATACAGGAAGGGGCAATATGTTGCACTAGGCCTAGAAACTAGACAAACTGATATGAGTGACATGCTTGAACAGAATGTGAACACATTACTACATTCATGATATTCGACAATGCAGCCAAGATTGAGTGCCTGCATGTCCTGTGATGTTCTAGAGGGTAAGGAAGGACATTTGCTACTCCTGTCTCCTCCTGCAGACACAAATTGAAAACGTCAAAGAGTAAAAGGGCACAGGATATCGTATGAGGCAATATATTGTACAAGGCCTAGAAAGTAAACAGATCTGCCATGCCTGCTCAGAAATTGTACACAATTCAACATTCATGATATTCGAATTTCGACATTGGAACTGTGAATGGCTTACCTGCATACCTGCATGGCCTGCAATGTTCAGCAGGGTAAGGAAACATCACAAACTGCCACAGTCTGTCTCTGTGGAAAATAAAATAAATGATTGAAAAGTAAAAAGTACAGCTATCACAATAGCTAATGGTAATGACCAATGCAGTGTTCTAGTCCTATATGCTGAACAAATATTGATGACAAGCTTGCTCAGAATTCTCACACAACACAACATTCACAATATTTTACAATGGAATTGCGACTGGCAAACCTGTATGGCATGCTATGTTTTGGATGGTACAGCAATAAGCCCTTGCTGTCACCCTTTTCTGCCTGTGGACACAATACGAAATAGTGGAAGATATCACATGAGGATATTAGATGGGGCAATACATTACACCAGTCCCAGACAATAAAATGAAAAAAATGTTACTGACACGCTTGCTGAGAATCTTTACACAATACTACATTCACTCTATTCGTCAATGCAACCTTGACTGGCATTGACAGCAATGTGTTGGTTGGTTCCGACAAAGCAGTGCCTGTCCCTGTCTCCTACTGCAGATGAGAAATTGTTGAAGAGTAAAAGGAACAGTTATCACATGAGGATATGGGATGGAGCAATACATTGCACTTGGATGAGACACTAAACATGCAGATATTAGTGACATGCATGTTCATCATTTTACACAATATAATATTCATGCTATTCGAAAATGAAACCACAGCTTACATACCTGCATGACCTGCAATGTGTCTAGGGGCAATGTAAGGATGTGGGAGGAGGAGACTGACAAACAGTTGGCAGGATTGCTGGCAGAGATTTTTATTAAGTAAATGAGGGTTGGAGAAATACAGTGCTGTACCTAATATTAAAAGGGGTTTCCCTGCCTCGAAATAATATTCTAAGGAGTCTGTCAGGATAGTCCAAAGAAATAATTCCCCCAGCGTGTCAAAGGCCTATTTCCAGTCCTCACACTAAGAACTCAAACTAATGTGAAAAGGGGATCTTCTTTAGCCTCAAGGTTCTTCTCCAACTCGCAAAACAAATTTCCAAAATGGTGCAACAAACCTTACTCCCCAGGTTGTCTCACCCTTGAATGTCCAATGCGGGTCTTCCTTCTTTAAGTGTTCCCAAAAAAATGTCCACAAAACAACAACAGGGGGGCTTTGCTTCCCTTCCCCCAGGTTTTCTCTCCTGCCTCTTCCAAATGTTGAGGGAATATCTCCCCTGTCTTGCCTTTCTAGTATATGTACAAATTACCAGGGAGGATGCTTCTCTTCCCCTAGTTTCTTCCCAGTATATTTCACAGTCAAGCTGACTCTTGTTTCTCTCAGGTATTGTGACTATGACAAATATGTTCTGTACTATGTTTCCAAAAGAAACATCCTGTTTCCTCTTGCCTTCTCCTTGGTTTCACAGCGTGTGTTGGCTCTCTCTTCATATGTGAGAGAGTCCAAGGCGTTTGCCTTCTCTGTGCTTTCAATTTTGTTTTTTTTTTGCTTTACTGCTACTTTGTTGGTCACAGCCAACCATGTACACTATCCTGCCAGGTACTGTGACTATGAGGATTGCTTTGGCTCTCTCTTCATATGTGATTGAGTTCCAGGCTTTTGCCTTTTCTTTGCTTTCAATTGTGGTTTTAGCGTTTTATTACTACTTTGTTGTTCACAGCCAACCTGGTACACTATCCTGACAGGTACTGTGACTATGACACATTAGCAACGATGGAATAGTGAATGATAGCAAACATCAGACATAGACATAACTGCAAGGACAGCAATGCCAACTAACCAATCCACTAACAATTTCATCCCTCTGCATTCACTTCTCAAACTCTAACCAAACACAACCACAAGCCTAAAACACAGCAATCCGCACTAACTTCACTACACTGCAACAACAAAATAAACCCCACATAGACTTGCACAACAGCACACAATGACTACCGACCGTAAAACACCCCAAGCCCAGTCGACGGACCCACCGGGCTGAGGCTGCCATCAGCACATCGCTGCTCTCTTGAACTTTTCCAGCTTATTCCCACTCACTCACCCCTCCTCCCTCTTTCAGAGCCGCCAGAGCGCCAGGGGACCACTCTGGTGGTGATAGTGCGCGGTGCAAATATCCTTTAACATTAACATTAACATGAAGATGGCTTTGGCTCTCTCTTCATATGGGTGTGTGTCTCAGACTCGCCTTTTCTGTAATTTTAATTGTTATTCTTCTTGCTTTGCTACTACTTTGTTGATCACAGTCAACCTGGTACGCTATCCTGCCAGGTACTGTGACTATGAAGATTGCATTGGCTCACGCTTCATATGGGTGCAAATCCCAGACTCACCTTTTCTGTATTTTTAATTTTTGCTCTTTTCTCTTTGCTACTACTTCATTTGTCACAGCCAAGCTGGTACACTATCCTGCCAGGTACTGTTACTATAGAGACCTCGTTGGAGGCCTTTATCGGGTTTGTGTGTGCTGGTCCTAGACTCACCTTTGTAATCCTCCTTTCTCTCAGCCACCCCATCAACTGTTCCGGTCTCCCCGACCTCTCTGGACAGCTTACCTGTGATCTTTGGTTGTTTTCGGGTGCTTCAGACCTTCTCGGCTTATCTCCGCTGCTTCCAAAGATTGTGGCGACTCTGCGCTAACTCCTGGCTTCTGAGCTGTGTGTCACAGCTTCTCCACATGCTCCAGGCTTCCTGTCTAGCTGGGGCTCATGCTTCTGCTTCTCTCGGGTGTCCATCTGTGATGGATACATTGGGAACGCCTCTTCTAGCGGGAAAACATGCTGCTCAATGTACCGTCAGCCTCCCGTCTCCGCTACTGCTGCCAGGATTTGAATCTCCCACTTCCTCCTGGGAGGGTCTCTCTCTTTACCAAGTCCTTCTTTCCTTTTTATGCTCTGTTTCGCTTTGCTTGACACAAATTGACAAGTGCGGTTGTACTGGTTCGATGGAGTACTCCACATTAATCCACACTTCTTTCTTGTCCCAGTTTTATAGTCATCCTTGTACTCAATGTCCTTTCCCGTCTTAGTGTTTCTTGGGGAAGTGACATTGTCTATTCCAAAGACATACATGGAAGTATGTGGGGTTATTATGTCCTGTGAAGGATAACGGGGTGAGGGAGTTAATGGTGTAAGGGAATTATTTTACATTTCACCCAAGGTGTCGTCCCTTGTCCCATAGGGAGTTTCCCTCCCCATGAGAACCACCAACTGAGTAACACCCCTTGGGGAACTATCGGGTAGCAGCCTCGCCTCTCTGGCCTCATGGGAAGGGCTTCCCCCATGGAGGCAGTGATAACATCCTGGGATTCGTCACAGTACCTATACATTACTGGCTTCTTGAGTCCACTCCTGCAGACAAGTAATGAAATTAGCCAAAAGGAAAATGGGAAATTGAGACTTGCAAAATAAGCATTCAATGAAGAAATATTCATGCCATTGATTTATATTATATTCACTATCCGACATTGATGTTGACATAGTGTAGCAAGTCATCTCATAGTCAGTTTGGGATGGCCCCTATTTCTAAATTCTGCCGACTCGTACATTTCTAATTGTACAATAAGAGTTATTCCCATCAGGAGTGATTTAATCTGAACCTGTAACTGAAGGCAGTCCATTATATGGAATTAGTATGCCTATCAGAGGTTATATCCGAGCAACCTATATTATGAATGAAACATTCATCTCTGGACTGAAATGTTTGCTGCATATGCAGAATCAATTCCACTTTTTTCCCCCTCTTTTCTCCTCTTTTTTCCCTAATGCTTCATTAATACATCTAACAATGTCATCAGGTTGAATGCCACAGCTGAGTTGCCACTGGAATATCTTTTTGGGAAAATGTGTATCACTGTGCTGTGAAGCTTTGTATGTGTAGTTTTGACACATGGTGTTTTAATTTAGCTGCATATTAGATACAGCACACCTATTGAATCAGGCTGCATTTCTTGTCTGTTCTCTCCAGGGCTAAGCAAACATACCGAACACCATCCTCTTGGGTTCTCCTCTCCTATTTCTAGTCCACAGGCAGCACCATTGAACCATGCCTAGCAGCCCCCAGATTAGCGGGGGAATGTCATGTTCCAGATCCAGAAACTAGACCACTGACCCACTCTGCCCCTCTTGCCTCCCTCCTCGACCACAACCCTCATCTTCTCGACCCTTAACTCCCCAGGCCCATCAGGCCCAGCCCTCACCTCCCTCTACCCCAACTTTCCCAGCACCCCCTCGTCCCCTTCTCCCAGTCTTATTCCCCATCTCTTTGGGCAGCTCGGGCCACTCCTACACACGCACACACACACACCTTTGGCTCCCAGAAAACTCACTAAACACAGAGGACCCATCCACGGCAGTTCATTGTCTCTTCAATCCTTTCTGTTGCTCCCCCTTAGACCCCTCCCCCCACACTTATACCATCCTGTCCTTCCCTCCTACTCCCAACCCAGTCCACTCCCTGTTTGCATCCCCTGCAAACTCTCTATGTTGTACCCTACCTCAACCCACTGCACCCTCCTCCGAACCTCAACTCTGCCCCTCTACCACCTCTCCCGCCCTTGCTCAACTGCCCTTCCAGCTCACCCTCTCTCCCTCTCCCTCCAAATTCTACTCGAACACTCCCCTCCACCCCCTTTCAGACATACCCTTTCGGACCCATCTCACCAGCCCCATCCTTTCCTTCCTCCCCTGTACCTCTCTGGAACAAGATCATCAAAAACCCTGACCTGGCTGGCTCCCTTCTTGACTCCATTCCAAACCTTTCTCTCCAAGAAGAACCTCCCTCTATCAATGTCTTTGACCGTAAGCTCTCCTTGCCCTCCTACCTCTCACTCAAACCAACAAGATCTGCGTCCCAGAGACCAGGCCCCAATCCTAAGTGGTGCACTCCCTCACGCAAATCCCTTGAAACCACCACCTGGAACACACATGATGGGACAACCCTTTGTCCCAGAACAGAGACACTTATGCCAGACAGATCAGAGCATATAGGATGGAAATTGGGAAAGCAAAAAGATCCTTCTATGGAAATAGAATAGCCAACTCCATAACCCTAGCAGGGAACTACATAGGATAATTGCAGAATTCAAGAGTCCAAGCTATTCCACCCCCCCTTCCAAGCACTCGCTGTTGCCCTCTCAGACCACTTTTACAACATTGTCATTGAAACAGGCCACTCCATCAACACCGAATTAACACCATTCATCCCCCCTGCCTCCACTTTCTTCCAACTCCTCCCCTCCCCCCACACACCTGAACCTCTCCTCCTTCACTGCCATTTCCCACTCCGAACCCCTGAAACTTCTTTTCCAAAGCTGCCATTCAGGGGCCCCGGCAGACCCCTGCCCCCCTCTCTCTTAAAAATCATGTTATCTCCAACCTTTGCAGGCAGCATTGCTAGATCCAAAATCAACCATTCACTGACTTCATGCATCTTCCGTGCAGCATTCAAAACATCCCTTGTTAAGGCCCTTCTAAAGAAGCCCTCCCTTGACCCCCTCCTTCCATCCAACTACTGGCCAATCTCAAACACCCGCTTCATAGCTAAACTCTTAGACCGCATGCCATACACCCAGCTCTGCCTCTCTATTGACCACTACATTCTCATGGACAGACTCCACTCTCTAGGAATCAGGGATTCCCATCTAAGATGGCTCTCTTTCTTCCTTTCCTAATGCTCATAAATCATGATCCTCACTCCCTTCTCCTCCACCCCCTGCCCTGTCCCCAAAGGGGTCCCTCGGAGGGCCTCCCTGTTCCCCTCCTCTTCAAACTCTACCTAAGCCCCATCCCCACACTCATCTGCTCTTACGACCTACCCTGCTACAACTATACTGATTACACCCATCATTTTCAAGATTCCCAAGACCCCAGGCTCCTCTTACCCAAACCTTGCATCTTTTCTCTCTGCAATTGACCGCTGAATGAGGGCTAACCACCTCCTCCTCAATCCTGGAAAAACCAAAATCTTGATCTGTGGTAAAACCACAATCTTGCCACAACCCACCCCCTGGCCAATCTCCTTAGGATCCCCAACTGTAGCATCCAACTCAGTAAAATACCTGGGATGAACCTTGGACTCAGATCTAACACTCACTCACCACATGAACATTGTATCCAGAACATGTCATTGAAAGCTCTGCACCCTCAAACAAATCTTCCCTTTCTCTCCTAGCCTCACACAGTCTCAGCTGTATTTGAATTCTTTCTCTCCTTCGTAGATTATGACAATTCCCTCTATCTGGGCGCCCCATCTATCAACTCAGAAAGCTCCAGCAAATCCAAAACACTGCAGCCAGACTCCTCCTTGCCCTCTCAGCCAGAGAACATAGAACAGATAACAAATTATCTGAGGATTAGTGTGATACCATATCACTTGACAATTGAATTTACCAGAATGTTTCATAGGGGTGTGAGACCACTGTTTCTTTCACTTTTCTGATCTTGGTCCTATCATCTAACCTTTTCATGTCCTTTGGCACTTTATTGCATTTCTTGCTTTATCGAAATGTACAATTGCTTCAAAGGGTCTTTCAGGTCTATACAGATCTCTTTCAATAGACTAATTACACTATCAACAAAATGTACTGTAGTTATTTTGGCAGGATTCCAGTAGCGGTTAAATACAACTCCCACTTTAGTTCTACTTGGGTTTTCTTGAATATTTTCAAGCACTAGCATTTGAATCCAGGGATTAGGGTTCAGATTTTTAATCACACAAATCCCTTTTCCTGTTTTGATCAGTGTTAGCAGCCCTGAAAATAGTTGTCCCTTCTTGCCTTTGATTGCTGGATTAAAGAAGGCAGAGACACTATCACAGTTCAGGTTGTGCCGAAGTCAAGTTTCCTGAAGACATAGAATGTCAAAAATCTCCAAGTCAAGCTCATCCTCATTAAATACGAGCAAAAAGCCACATGTATTCTAGCAGCCAACCATCACCTCTCCACCATCCAGCCCCTCCTCACCCTATTTGTTACTTGACAGCTCTAAGGCTCCCGGTACCCAAGACCTGTCTTGGACCTCCCTTTGCAAGGGAGGACGCTCGAAATTCTCATCACCCGTCCATTCATAACCCTCCATACATGAGAAGTTCACTCTTATTGGGCTGATGGCTCTTTAGTTGACCCTGATGGGCACCAAGATGTTGGCCAAATGTGTGGGGCTCTTAATGTAATTGGATTTGGAGGCTTTTAAAGAGCCCATATGGGCCTCAAGCAGTTTGCATTTATTGGCACTTTCACCGTTTTCATGAGATTGGATTTAAAATGTAGTCTAACCCAATCCATTCTTGCCTCTGTCACAAATTGCTGTATTATTGCAACAGCCTGCTGGCAGGCATCACAGATCCTAATATTCAGGCATTGCAAGTAGCCCAGAATAATGCTGTTCCGGCTGTTCAGGGCTTAGCCAGGCGTGCACATGTCTCAGATGCCAGGAGGACCCTTTAGTGGAACCCAGTAAAGCACAGGATCACACATAAAATATTGATCTTGGCTTTTAAATGCCACTCTAAAACCTGCCCAGCTTATCTCATTAATCGGGTAAAGCCCCGTGCCAACACAAGGAACCTTTGTTCCTCAACTGCTGCTACTTTCATCGTGTCCAGATATAAAGTGGTGCTCTTTGGGGGGACTTCTTTTGATGTTCTGGCTCCCCTAAAATGGAGTCTTCTTCCCAGTGTCATACGTCTTGCTGTTCAACCTTAAACCAGGCTCATTTCTAGCGCAGTGTTCTGGTTCCCTCTTGACCTCCTCTGATTCTGCCGCCTTCTCTTTTTTGGTGTCTTTCTTGTCTGTGTCCTATTTGTGCGCTCTGAGGCCTAGGGGCGTGGGGCGCTTTACAAAAATTTAAATAAATAAAATAAAATAAATACATTCCACCACTACAATATCCTTAGAGTCTATATAGTGCAATTAAGGGATATGATGCAGTAAATCTAGAACATTTCTTGGATTTAAAATGATACCGCCATCAGAGGCGAGTAATTGTTACAGCGACAATGTTATGTTACCACTTTTCTCAATTTTTTTTATGAGCAATGTTCTCATTTATTTTATGACCAGAGACGTTAGTGGGAAGAACAGCTTTCTGTCCCTCCGTTCTATATTTTAAGTCAACCAAGTTGCGCTTTTGAGCAAGAGTTTGAAAGGGTCGTCCACTTGCAACTGAGGATCCAATCACCTCCCCGTCAGCATCGATAATGGGGATTGCCTGATCCCTCCTTTCATCTACTGCAATAAACAGAGTTTCCTTTACTTCTGATGAATTAATTAATGAGTCAATAGAGTATGTTGAGAAGTTCAGCGAGCCGTCCATTATAATTTCACTATGTTGCTTGTCTTGATTTATTAGGAGTTGATCTGGTAAGGGCAATTTGATGGAACAATGGTAATTTCATGGTTTGTGAAATTAAGAAATCAAGAGGCATATGTAATGAAAATGCTTATCACTCAAGGATTTTACAGTACACATGATAAAGTTCACGCAATTGCATAAGCACAAAAAAATCATATTTATAGAATGTTTAGTTAAATGGAAATGCAACAACGGCAGATCCTTCAACAGTTGAAATAAATAAAAAAAATACTGATGGGTAAATGCATTCCGCTGAAAATACATGCTGTAAGAGAAACACTCTGAATCATATAGATGAGTATGCTGTAGTTTCTCTAAGATGCATAAAGATGTATAAAGTGATTTGGCAAAGCAAACATGTAGCAAACACATAGATACACGTGAATAATAAATCGAGCATGGAGAAAGGCTCTGTTGATATGTATTGAAGGTGAAAGCGTCTTCTGCATTTCCTTGGGGACCCACGATTGAAAAAAGGGTTGACAATACATGTTGCTCCAAGTGCCACGGCGTCACCAGAAATGGTGTATGCTCCAGTTTGTGCACAGTTTTAAACTTAACTCGTCTATATCTGACTTTACGTTACCACAAAATGGCCGTGGCAAACAAGTGTGGGCCACAGTGATAAGTGCAATGAAACGTAAATGATGCTTTATAGAAAAAAAACACTTATAATGCATAACTTTGAGGGTGTACTGCTGACTCATTGTGCAAAAGAGCAGGGCGTGAACATTCTTACGGATGCAACACCTCTCTATTGTGATCTTCAGCATTGTCTGAGGTCAGTAGAACTGGGAGTGAGGAAATCCGTTATCATGTTGCTATGCACTGTGCATTTATCCTCCCTATTCCATATTTTTATGAGATCTGCGCCCCTTCCCCCATTATCCCACATACGTGATCATCCTTCCCATCACCTCATTAGGCACCAGCACATGTGAAAATACTACAGCTTCTTGTTGTAAACTAGGGTGAACTGATGCAGACATTTTTAATCTTGTAAAAGTTAAGCAAGTTGTACTTCTCATTAGTCAGTTTGGACTCAGAGTGCCATGCACCACATGTCACCTCCAGTGTATGGAGTAACTTCAGTCACTTTTGTGAAACACTCACCAGCAGCTTCCATCCCCTGGTTCCTAGCACTGCTATTTTTCTAGCGTGAGATATGTAGAGGCCTCACAAGCCTCTTGATTTGTTTTCACATCAGGCTGGCCCCCCTCAATTGACACACTTCCTGTCTCTGCAGATACAATAATGTTGATAGCACTCCAGCAGACATTGATATTCTACTTCCTCTGGAAACTATTGCATGTGTCACTCTAAAACCTATCAATGTTCTTTCATGCCGCGTCAGGTACAATATCAGGTGTTACTCTCAAGAACATAATTTATTTCTTGTTTTCTTGATAATCACATCTGCCCCTGTCGCTCACCCACTGATTTCTGATCCCTCACAAAGAATCTTACATGTAGACATTAAAGATAGAAAATGAACCTCTTTTTGTATCAACTACTCAGGCACTGTCAAGGGTTTTGACCCATGTTGAATTATTAGACGACAACAAAAACAGAATCAATAGACTGGGTAGATGTGGGGATGAGCTGTCGCCGCCCATCATTCTATCCCAGAACAAAACTAAATCAATACATTGGGTAGATGTGGGGATTGAGCCGTCGCCGCCCATCATTCTATCCCAGAACCAGGAGAACCGCGCAGTTTTGCGCACACCAAAATGGTCGCCTAACCTGCCAACCACCAGTGCAAGCGTGATGGACTGGAAGCACCAGGGGTGAAAGGTGGTGCCAAAGGAAAAATAGCAGTGCCTGTTAGATCAAAAGCATCTTGAAATCACTGCTGTTTCTCTGAAGTGCAAGCTCAAAATGTCCATTTCAATTTGTTCAAAATCCGTTTTTAATTGATGTCAACAAGTTGCTAAAATCAGGGGCACAAGACCACTCTAAAGATTCAACCTTCTTGAGGGGGGTTCCACATCACCACTCTACTGTAAGGATGCCCATCAAAACAATGGCAGCAAGGATTAGAGCTGTCAAGCAAAATCCTCCTGTCAAATTCAAGACAACTCCTAAAAGAAAATAGGTGCAGTACCAGCTTTGGACACAAGCCGGCGCTAGCGGTCTAAACTCTGACAGTAGAACTTTCCTTCAGGAGTTGCCAGCCTCCTGAGACAGCTGGAAACTTCAAAGCCTTTTTGGTTAATTAAGAATTTAAACACCTGCTGTTCCCTGATGACAGGCTGATTCAATTAACATTGCAAGAGGCTGGGAAACCTTCTCACCTCAGAACTACACACAAGAAGCCAGGAGATCACATGGACATGCTAACCAAATGCAGAGTGGCCCCCTGGCCTGCTGACCTCAGCCGACACGGTAGACTCTTGCAATTGAATGGGGTATGTTAATTTGGGTGTGGACTGTAAACAGAGCTCTGTCTGGCAGAAGAGACATGTGATCCCTGACTCCCAAGTTTCTGGGGGCGGACCCAAACACTGAAGTGAATTGAATTGAAGGCAAACATATGTTTTATAAAAACACTGATAACTCATTTTAACCCGATGACAGGAATGTACAATTTGGAGATCCTTAAAATGGATATTGTACCTACAATTTGAGTCTAAACTCAATTCTGTACGATGTTCTGAGGCAAAACCCCATGAATTATGGAGATTGCAGACACGGGGTTCATGCTAGAAAAATGAAAATTTACTGGAATATGGGTAGAAAGGCAGTGTACATGTGTGCCATTTTTGGTAAATGTCCGATATTGGTAAATCAACTAAAAACGAAAATAAGTTGTCATTTTTGAATGCAAGCCCCCAGGAAGATCAGAGTTGGGCCAGAATGTACCTTAAGTAATCTGTAATATGTACATGTAATGTCAAACAACTGTGTATGTGGGAAATATGTGCAGTTATGAAAAATGATTTCTAAGGTAAAAGCAAAGGGGCGTTTCTTCAATAGATCGTAAATGGCTGACATCACTCTGACACACTATCCTTTCTCAAATCAGGGATCAAAGAATCCTTTGGCCTATGAAATCTTGAGAGTGTTGGGCATGCAGAATTAGCCGACCCACCCATTTTCAAAACACATAAAAAGAGCCACTGGAAGCCAGACAGGGACCTTTTCTTTTTCACTTTCTGCAGAGCATTTTGACAGACAACTTCACATCCAGACTTCAGACTTCACATCCAGAGACTCCAGACTCCAGATAGACTACTGAACTTTGAACCAAGAAGGCCTCCTGCAAGCTAAAGTATTCTCAGCTGGCCTTACAAGTTTGCAAACTGATTACCCCAGATCTCCAAGGGGCACATCAGAATAAAACCGCCGGGCTGGGCGGTTTGTTGCTTGCTAAGAATCCTGTGTATCCAGAACAGAACCAGAGACCCAGAAAGCAGTGCTGAATCCAGAACCACAGACCAGACGCTGTATCCAGAACCACTAGCAGAACCACAGACCAGTCCAGAACCAGAGAACCAGTACCGGAAATCGCCAGATGTCCAGTCCAACCCGTCGACCAGATCCGTGACGAGGCCCAGTCTTTCCAAAATTAGGAGTGAGTATCCTGAGGCCTGTGCAAAACCAATCTCTTAGTTTAAAATAATCTAATTCAAACTATTTTAACCTATTAGAACTGCATCATCAGAAATCGTGTCCATCCTGTTGATTCAAAACCTTCCAAAGCGCATCTGTCATTCTGAAACTGTAATTTCAATTCTGAAAATCTACCTCCACTAAATCGTCCATATCTCTTGAACCGTTGGTGGTAGGAGCGAGTTTTAACTGTCATTTTAAAGCTAAGATTCTAAGCTTTCCAACGAACCGACTTGCTACTCCTTATAGTTTTTCCATATTCACGCTCAACGCACTCATATAATTGCCGCGATTTGCGATTTGGCTCAATTTCTTCACTTGTCAAAATAGCAGCGTCTTGCTTTCCTTTGCTGAAATTCGTTTGCAACCTGATAATCATTCATAGAGCATTGCTAAAGTGATCCTGAACTAATACAAAGTAGCTGTCTCCCACCCTGAACCTCTAGAGGGAATTAAAATCATTTTAGCATATTTTTCACTTCATTCACATTTAAAGGATTTTGCCTGTGTTTAAAATCATGCCTGTTTTCCTCTAAGCTCGCTGGGGGAACTGGAACTTTGTATTGCATTTGTGTGTATTCCTGAGAATTGTGTGTGTTACTTCCATCTCCTTACATTGCATAGGGAGGGAAGTGAATTGGCAAAGAAAAAGTGATCACATTATCTTTTGCTGAAATCATATCAAGTTTATTTCTGTACTGCCTTTTATTCATCGTTGCATCTCCTGGAAACCATAAAGCATTCTCTGATACCTTATTCCCCTGTTCCTAGTCATAAGTCACCAGAACTGTGCTATTGTACGATTACCTATTGCTGATTACTGCTCATATTCACAAGTGTGATATCAATTATTAATTTATTATAAAAGTGCGATATACATATATATTGTTTAATTCTCAAATAAACCTTTTAAATTTGCAAAACAAACTTACTTCTTGGCTCAGTGGGGTCAGAGGGATTCTAAGAGAGGGGTGTTATATAAGGGTTGTCATCCAGAGTACACAAACTGGACATAAAAATATATAAATAAGGGCTTCCCTTGAGCAATCCCAGACAAGGCACTGACTTAGTGGGACTGCTTGATTGGAGTCTTTAACAAAGTGGGGGCTCGTCCGGGATTCTGGATTAGATCTATCACTTGTGCAGATTAATACAGTGTGCCATCTGACAGGATACATATCCGGTTAGATCACCACACTGTGTTACGCTTTAAAGCACTCCTCAAAGGAACGCTCTAAGGAAACGGTCTGTTTTGCAAAATAAAATACAAACTTCTGTAAGTCAGGAAGGAAATCAATCTCCAGAATGATGACCTTGGTAGATATGAAGATATCTAGGGAGCACCTCTTACATAAACTGTTTGTGAGAGGTGAATGGTCTGAACAGGACCAAATGTATGGTTGCAGGCGATCACACAACAGGTCACTACAACTGGGTCAGATATGTGAAGAGATCAGGGTCCCTTACATGTGGCCCTGAGTGAACTATATATGGCTCCTAAAGCCAAAGATGGACACAATAAGATTGCCAGGATAGCGGCATATTTGGATCTATATATGGGAGCCATGCAGGACAAATGTGCTGAAGGACAAGATCTGGCAAATAGGCAACAGATGGCATTAGAAAAGGCCCAATCTAACCTGGTCTCTTCTGAGCAGAGGCTGCACAGAAGCCAGGAGTCAGAAAACGAGAGTAGACAATACATCATTAAAATGAAGGAGGATATGGATATCCTGCAACAGGAAAAGGCTGACCAGGATACCAGAATTCTGGCTTTGCAGAAGGAGCATCAAGACAGTTTGGACTCCTTACTGCAGTGCCAGAGAAAGCTGGAGCAACAGATCAATTTCAACAGGGCATGCACAGAGCAGGTAGCCACCCTGCAAATCCGACTGGATAGAGAAAAAGAGGAGAGCAATAAACTGATTCTGAAAGATCTGGACACCCAGACAGAATTTCAGGAAGAGCGCCAGAAAGCTGGTGCCTTTCAAAGGCAGAGGGACGACCTGGCGGCACAGATGCAGGCTCTTAGTCAGGAAAGGGATACCTTAGGCCAGGAAGTCTGCCAATTAAAAGAAAAAAATGAAGAAAATCACCTGGCCCCCCAGGGGCTGGGTGACCTCCAAAAAGAGCATTACGACTTGCTAGAGCACAACAGGAGGGTGGACGATGCTCTGCAAGAAAGGAGCAGGCCAGTAGGGATGGGACTCAGGAGTTAACCCTCCTGCAGCAAAGACTGGCCCAGTACTCCAGGACCAATCAGGAGGCACAGAGAGAGAATGAGGCTCTCTGTCAGCACAATGATAGGCTCCAGCAACAGGTAGCCATGCAGGAGAGACTGGTAGAGTCTAATAAGGCCTTGGTTGAGGAACTGAAAGCCCAGGCTCTTGCATTGCAACAAGGAGCAGAGGCTGATAGAGATGAAGTTCGCTGGGAAAGGGAAACACCTGAGCATAACCTCAGGAGCCCTAGTACCAGAGGCCTTCATCTCTCCCAGTCCCTGTACTCTGCCACCCTCATGTCCCCTGGCGCACATGAGCACAGGGCCACAGGGATGGCAGATTACTATCCAGCCAAAAGGATGGGGCTCATAGGCCAGTACCACCCAGGAATGATGGGCGGGCATCCGGGTATGGGCACCCAAGCGTAGTGCAATTTAGTGGGGAACCCCAGGAGAGTAGGCCCACTAAGGGCATCCTGAAAACCTCTGCCCAGTTAGGTCAGTGGGGGGGGGGTACCCAGCAAATCCTGGTATCAAGGAGGGATCTGAAGACTCCTCTGAGCCTCACAGGACACAGGAGACCAGGTCCCCACATTCTGGCAGCCATTCCCAGGCTCGCAGAATCCAGGAAAACCTGGAAGATCAGACGGGCACCTCTGGGAGCAGTGCTTCTGAGTCGGAGGATGAATGGACCAGGGTTACCCGAACCAAAAAGGCCAGTATGGCAAAAAGGGCCTTGCTTAAGGACCCCTTAAAACAGATTAAGGCAATCAGGAGTGTCATCACGCCTTATCACAAGAATTCCAACACTTGGAGCTCTTTGAGCAAATGATGGAGACCTTCCATTTGAAGGACAGCAGTAGCTGCATCCAGTACGTCAAATGGACATTCTCCCCAGAATACTCCGGTTTCCTTGCGGGGCTGGAGGACCAAAATCATTCAAGATGGTCCACCTATAGGGCGGCCATCTTGAAACACTTTTCTGTGCATAGAAATCCCCAAGAGGCTCGCAAGGCAGCATACAATTTGCAATGTGGGGAGGATTAGGCCCCACAAGAATTTGTGCAAGAATTGAAGCATGCCTTTGCGCAGACCGCCAGAAGGGTGGGCGCGGACAGCAGAGAATTTGTCAACACATTTTTCCATGCTCTCCCCAAATACATAATGACCCAGCTCGTGAGAGATTTTCACAAGAAAAGATCTTTAGACTGGGTCATTGAGCAAGCCACCCGCATCTATGAGGTGTAGAAACCGGTGGAAAACAAGAATCAGCCAAAAAAAAAACAAAACCAACAGCACCCCTGCTGCTGCCAAGGTGGCAGAGGTAAAGGTTGTCCCTGTTTTAGATTTGGAGATGGGGGGCCTAAAAACCTGCCTGCACAAAATAATTCTAAGCCCAGAAGGCCCTCGGGCTAGTCACAGGCAGGGAGTCAAGGAGGTAATCCCGCAAATGGGGTCCCCCGCTCCCCTGACTATGTAAGTCCCCGCTATAAGGGAAACAGACCAATCCTGGGTTATGTGTGGACTCCTCCAGCCCAAGGGGGGGGATCCAGCCAAGCACCTGACCCAGGGAACTTCCCTCCTAACTTCCAACAGGAGGGCAGAAATTCCCCAAACACTAGGCAGATCTTTTTTCCCAGGTATCCACCCAATTTCCAACCCCAAAACCATCCATCCTTCTTTCCCCAATTCCCTGAGCCCAGACAACCTAATCCGGGAGAGGGGAGGCCAAGGGTGGAGGGGTACCCAAATCTTCCCAACCCAGGGTATTACCAGAGAAGGGATAGCTCCCCTTCCCGGGATCAGCCCAGGGGAGAAAACTGGACCCCATATCAGCCTGAGCCGGTTTCCCAGTTAGAGCGCCAGGTTCAGAACATGGCATAGGATTTGGGCCGCATGCTGAGGGCCCAACAGAACCCTCAGATGGGCATGCCGGCACAGAATGCCCCAAACTCTGGACCTAGTGCTCCAGAACAATGACGGGGGCAGCACCCCGATAACCCACCGGTTCCCAGGGAGGAGGCACAAGGGGAAGGGGGGTGTAAAGCCTTGGAGGAAGCTTCCTTCCCAACTTGTAAACAGCCCCTGGAAAACCAGGAACTGGAAACAAAATCTCCTACCCCTGAATGTCTGCCACCCAAGGAACAGAGGGGAGGTAGGAGAAACAAAGTACCCAAACAGACCCATTTTGTGGAGGCGGTACAGGTCTTCCAATATGAGGGAGAGGGATACTCAGAGGATCCTGGGAAAAGGATCTTCTCCTTCAGAGATGGGGGAACTCCTCCCAAGGAAAAATGGGTCCCAAGGGATTCCAACCTAGACTGGGTAGATGTGGGGATTGAGCTGTCGCCGCCCATCATTCTATCCCAGAACCAACAATACCAAAAACCCCTGGTTCAAACCCATCCTGGTGACTGCTTCCAAAAACGCAGGGGCGGCCCAGAACCGGAACCAGGGGAACCTAAAACCGAATCAATAGACTGGGTAGATGTGGGGATTGAGCTGTCGCCGCCCATCATTCTATCCCAGAACCAACAATACCAAAATCCCATGGGTCAAACCCATCCTGATGACTGCCTCCAAAAAGGGGGGGTGGCCCAGAACCCGAAACCATTTCCAGTTGCCAACTTTTTCTTTCAGATTCCCCAGGCTCTCCACATAACTCTGCCCAAATCTCTTCTCTCGCCATGCCCAAAACCAGAAAGTTAGCCCACCAGTTGTCCAAAAATGTGCATTATCTGTGCCCCCTTGAGGAGAAGGAGGGAAGATACTCTGCCCCTGTACAAGTAGAGGGGCAGGGTACAATTTTGGCACTGGTGGACACTGGATCCCAAGCTACCCTTCTGTCCAAAAGGGCCTTTGATGAACTCAATGCAGGAAGAGGGGAGAATTACCGTATTCCAGAACTTTGACGGGAAGGAAATTCCCGTCGAGGGGACTGCAGACATGGACATTAAAATTGGGCGACACAAGGTGAAACACTCGGTCATAGTAGTGACTCCAGAGGGCACCCCTTGTTTAATAGGGAATGACCTCCTGAGAAGGTTCTCACCCCTAAGAGATTGTGTAAACAACATCCTCTGGACCCAGACTAGCCGACCAATAAAATTAAAACATAGTGTCAACCATGTTAGTTTAAACGGCACCTGCCACATTGTTGAACAAAAATCTGACCAAGTAGAATTTCACTTCCAGAACAACCAAATTCCAGACGTGACAGTAATAGCAGTAGAATAACAGACTGGTGATGGGGGGTCCTCTCTATTTATGAAAATCAACATTCCTTCCAGTTTAAGGTGATATTCCACACTGGAAGGAAATACTCTGAAATACTTTACTAATCCACAATCAGACATTCCCACTCCGATAGTCCAGAAAAATGTGAAATCAGCTCAGAGCCTGGCTGATATTCAGCAAATTGGAGAGCAGTTGTTCATCCCTGTTCAGTTAAATGATGGGAAGGACTCTGTTCTCGCTCGAGTGTGTGTGAACAACGGTAAGAGCTTCATCAGCGAAGCCATGTTCTGCCAACTCCCAAAAGGTCCAGCCATTCCCACATTCAAACTGATAGACAAATGGGAAATGGATCTGGAAACACCCAATTCGAAACATCTCCTGCCAAGCAGGTGTATGCTCAAAATCTCCATTTCCAACAAGAGCATAGTCCATAATTGTTGGGTCGTGCGAGAGGACAATTGCCGCCTTTTACTTAGGCAGTGACATTCTCAATCGCTTTGCCATTAGTTTGGACCTAATAAACTTCAAAGCTTGGTCCCGATTAGCGGATAATACCATGGGCTTTGATGATCCAGAAAAAGCATTTAGGTCAGCTCAATTGCTACCTTATGCAGTTGAAATTCAGATTAAGGAGGAAGTCACCATCCCAGAAAGGACCCGACAATTCTCCCTGGAAGTGAAAGTTAAAAGAGGACAAAAATTGAAAAACCCTGATGCTTATATTCATCTAAATGCTTGCCTTCAACAGCAAGGGTTAGGGGTAAACCCAACACCATTAGTCAACATAGAACATGACACCATTCCAATAGAGGTGGATAACAGCGACTTAAAGAGTATTACTCTAGCCGCAGGCACCATTATTGGAATGGCGGTTGATGACCGACATTTCTCCATTGATTTAGGAAATGAACTGTTAGGACCAATCCCCAAGGACTGTTTTGACAGTGACAGTGATGACAATACAACACCAGACAGGATCTTTACCCGGCATGGGGGGAACTTCCTGGTGTACACTTCTTGCTCTTATGGTAAGGAAGATGTGACTTGTGACTTCAGAGGGGATGAGGTGATTTTCCAGGTCCATGAGGGCTGCAATTCCCACCTGAAGCCTCCGGTCCAAATCAGCACTCTGACCAGGGACTTCTCCACCCAGCTGGAGGAGGCCGCTGAGATAGCAAAACCAGAAGTCTTTCCAGGCTTCAGGAAGATGGTGGAAGAGAGAGTCAACCTAGCTGATGCCTGCGTGACTCTGGAACAGAAGCAAAAGTTGAAAGAAGTTTTCTTGGATTTCCAAGATCTCTTTGCGGTAGACTCATATGACTGTGGTCGCACCAACATCCACACAACAATTCCCACGGACCCTGGAATGACTCCAGTGTTTTTGAAGCAATATCGTTTGCCTCTCGCATCCATGGAGTCCCTTACTGAAATAATTAAGAACCTTGAGTCCCGGGGAATAATCCGTCCAGTACACAGCACCTTTGTCGGGGGGAAATTCTCCCGGGGTCTGCTGGCCCTCCGCGGACCCCCGGGCAGGGAGGCCCCAACTCCTCCCATGTATCCCAAAAATGAGTATGAGGCACACGCAAGAAGCAAGGTGGTTCTGCTGTTTATTAAACAACGGCAGGGATGGGTCAAGGATCGTACGCGTCCGTCCTGACTCTCTCTCAAAATTCGTGGGGCTCGCAGGCCCTTTTTACCTCAGTATGACGCGCTACTTGCGTCACCAGGGAAAGTTAGCAGAAAAACCTATCGTCACTCTGGATTGGTTCCTCGAGTGGTAGGGTTAGTATAGCATACGTATAGAGAATGCTGTTAGTGGTTAAGGGTCAGTCAGGTGGTATACTTGGGTTGTCCCTTCTATTAGATACATGAAAATTGTTACATGAAGACCCCTGATGATTGGCTAATGTTAATGGCGTCAGTGATAAGTGCCCCATGTTCTGATTGGTCCACTCGCAAGCCCCCCAGCTTGGGACCATCGTTGTTCCCAGCTCGTGGTGCACCTGCCAGTTTCAACAATGTATAACTATGTGTTTGTGCAGACAATGCGTGGATTTGTTCATAAGCTTGAGAGCAGACTACTCCCACCGCCGCAGATGTCCATTGAGTCGCTTCATTGTTGCTGCCTGTGTCTCAAAATGTGGGACCCAGGCGCCTCCTCCCTCCTGGGCCTGGCACCCTGTCAGGTTCGGCTTGGTCACCTGAGGAGAGACTGTGGTTGAGGCAGAATTCTGCACATTTAATGTTGCATTTTTCACTGTGTGTCTGGCTTAGTTTGCAGGTGTGACCTTAGCTTCGGCTTGTGGTATGCGAGTTTGCAACATTGCTCCCTTGGCTGTCTGTTCTCGCCGGGCTCATTCTGCAGGGTCAGCAATTGTACTCTTGCTCATTCAATGTTCATGGAGGCTCTTGCTTGCGGCCTACTTGGGCCTGGTGCATAGGTGGGGATGTTTGATGCAGGGCACTTTGAGTTACGGTATCATATTGCTTTATCCCCAGTATCATGTCTTTGTTATATTTCTCATTGTAATGCAAGGGTTAGGAGAAGCGTCAGCAAGCATTTTAGATAAGTTTGTTGTGCGTCTTGCGTTTCTGCATTTTTAAAAACCTATGTGAAAAATAATAAAGATGCGCGTCAGTGGGTGTGTCCGTCACCTACGTCATAGCACTGAATATGTTCTTCGTGTGGATTGGTGTGGGAGTGTCCAGTGTGCCTGTTTGCACGGGTGCTCTGACCGTTGGCTAGGTCGTCATGGCATCTCTAACGATGTGCTTATTTACTGTTGAATGGTTCAGTCGAGTTCATCCATGTCGCAGGTGTCGGCTTGGGCAGTGCAGGCTGGTGGGCAGACTGGTGGGCACATCCGTATGTTCCTGCACCAGGGTATTTGGTCATCTGGTAGATAGGCAAACTCCTCTCGTGGCGGGTGTCTGGGCCGCGATCCTCTAGGCGAGGGGCGTGTGGGGATTGGTGGGATTCTTTTGTCCCATTCTCCCACTTCAGTCCCCCCTCTGGTCGACTTGTCGACCACAAACATATCTTTTTCCTTATCACCTCTTACTCTCCATATTTTAGTTACTCCTCCCAAGTGTCCATAGTGGTTGACATGGTCTTCAAATGACCAATACATATATACACAGGTTCCTCCAGGTGTGCAGTATACCCATTTCCCTATGTAGCTCCTTGGGTTTCTTGGGTTTTCGAGCTTCACAGATGGTGGGTCCAGGTGGTTGGTGATGATCTGTTTGCGCAGTTTTTCTCTTTCTTTTATTATTGTGCCTGTGTGCTGGCCATAATCTGCCGGCATCAAGGGGTGCATACCAACCATTTCGATCATTTCGTCTATAGTGCGTGCCTTCCGGGCCTTCCAAAATCTTATTATGATCAGTGCAGCTCTAGCCAGTATTATGCATCCAACTATAATCTTCAGTCCGTCCGACAGCCAAGATGGCATCCATGACCATAACATTGAAAACCAGCTGTCATCCTTCTTCACTCCTTTACTTTCTTCCATCATTTTGGAGTGCATCTGGGCCAGTTGTGATACTGCTTCTGTCAGTGTACCATTGTCAGCATCGTTAGCAGGAATAAATGTGCAGCATGATTGCCCTATCTTTGTGCAAACTCCTCCTTCCATTGCTGTAAGGAGATCTAATACATATCTGTTCTGTAGGGCTACCATCCTCACTGCTCGCAGTTCCTCTTTTATTGCGTTGAATCCATTTACTGTAGAATTAATTGTCATCATTAGCTCCCATCGAGTTATCTGGAGCCATTTTGTGTTTGCGTGAGCTTGTAGTCCCGGATGTATTATTGACGAGAAGAACATTGCTGCTCTGCTGAATAGTCTGTGTTCTGGTGGGATTGAAGTGAGTGCTGTTTCCGACCTTCCCCATAGGTAATTTCCTGTCAGAGGTTCTCCTTGTCTCTTCTTTCTATTCAGGACATTGTTGCTATTGTTGTTTTCGTTCTCTGACCTCTTCTGAGGTTTTACAGATCTCTTCTTCCTCTTGTTTCCTTCATCCATTTTAGGGAAGTTCGCCATGTTCACATGTTTCTGGGGCACCACTAGTGATGGTACATTAACGTGTACCATTGTGCATATACCATTCCACAGAGGGGTCAGTGTGTGGTATGCCTTGTTTCCGCAGGCCCAGTAATGGTCCATTAATACTGCTGTTCCTGCTCCCCCTCAGGTAACTCCATCACGCTTGCACAGTTGGTGTTGTATCCCACGTCCACTTCTCCTCTATGTTGGTAGCATATCTTAGGTGCAGACAGCGGCAGTATGCTTATTGGGTCTTCATCCTTCTCCATCCACGTCAGCATGGGTACGTACTTGCCCCAAATCGTCCAACATCTGTTATTGTGTTCATCAATAGTTGTAATATTTTCTCTTGTTACCATGTTGCTGCCAATCACTCCTATGTCCCATTTGTTGTCCATGTACACCTTCCCTGTTATTGTTACCAATGGTCTTTCCCAACATCCTTGTTTACCAGGAACTTCAGTGGCGTACCAGTCACATGGTAGGTATTGTAGTGTTACTTTATTTGTTTCTCCCTTTTCAGGACCACTTGTCATGTATCTGAATGCTTCAGCATGCAAACTGCTCTTGTGGTAACTCAGATAAGTCTTGAGGAAGTTTTCGTATGGATATGTGTCTCGCGTCTTCCACACCAGTTTCACCACCGTCCCTTGAAATCTCCCTTTCGTTTGGAACAGTGCCAGGTATATTATACATTGTGCTGTCTTTTCATCTATTTCCGTGGCAACGAATGTTCGAGAAGCGCTCATGGCGTAATGGGATCAATGAGCAGACGTAGCAGCTGTCTTCTGTTGTCTGCTTACCTATTTGGGTCATTTGTTGGTACCACATGTTGTTCGAGACATGTGCTGAATCTGTTATGTAATTATCAATACCTTTATTATCTGAGTATGTGCTGCGTTTAACTCTATTTCCCTTATGTGGAGGCTTGCTAGTACCACCTGACGTAACACCTGTTGCAGCCGTGGGTGGGGGTATATTAGGTTTGGGTACAGCCAAAATATTGATAGCATAACTTTTCTGCCATACAGAGGCAGCCAAAAACCCAGTGATCATCAAAATCCCTATCATCTTTATTACAGAAGCTAGTCTCACCGGCATTTTGCTCTTACCTTGCTGCAGTCCGGCAGCTTATTCTTGCGACGTTAAAGTTGCCCGCCTGAAAATTCTCAATATGCTTGTTATTAGTGTTAGTTGTTTTTTTCAAGCTCTCCCTATCAAGTAGTTGTTCAGTGCCCAGGCAAAGAGCTGTTCCCACGCCAATCTAAGCGATCTGTCTCTTAGGGTAGGTAAGTGTTGGTGAAGATGGGGCATTGATTGTTCTATGGCCAAGATAAATGCTGTGTAGTAGGCACGTACCCTCCTTCTTTTTAGGTACTTTGGCCTTTTTATGTGATAGACAAATTGGTGTGATAGGGCTTCAGGGTAGTTATCGTCTGAGGGTAGCATCTACTCCTGGGCAATGAACTTTATTAGTTATCTGTTTTCTTAGCAATACAATAATACGCGGTACCTACATGTGCGAGAAAGAAAAGAGAACATTCAAGTGTTTACATGTGTATATGTGCAAGACAATGTCCTTCAATTGGGTGGTTACTGTAGTGGGTAGGAGGTCGATGGGCAGAGGGTTTGGGATTCAACTGGCGGAAGTCTCTTTACTCTTTGATCTTGTGACCATGGGGTGGGCGATATGGGAATTACCACTTTCTATTTCAGTAGTTGTCTCTGGGGAATCTGGGGGGTGGCAGGGTATGGAGACACTTAGGTCGTCAGCTGTGGTAGAAGTCTCTTCCTCCGTGGGTGACGCTGTCGCTGTTCTTCCAATGGCCCTGTCGGTGATGCTAGGGCGGGTCTGGAGTTTGCAGATCTTTACGTCGTGTAGGTGATTCCAAGCACGCTTATCCTGCAGCTTTACTGCTCTCGTAGATACCTCCTCTACAAGGTGGGGACCAGTGAAGCGTGGGCTGTTCCACTTTCTATTGAAATTGCGGAGTAGCACGTGGTCACCTTTAGCAATTTTGCACAGTTTTTCCTTTTCCGATCCTTGGTCCTCGTCTTCTTGTTGATAACTCTTAGACCCGCCCCGCGTGCGCTCGCGCTGTTGGGACACAAACACTACACTAGTAATCAAAGAAGACACATATTGGTACATTTCATCACCAAGAACAGTTGCAGTGTTTTCATAGTCTGTGAATGCCCTTGATGTTGGCGTTAGAGGAAGGCGCATTTGACATCCGGTCACCACCTCGTGAGGAGTGAGGTGGTGGTCAGAGCCTGGTCTATTCCTCAGCTCAAATAGAGCTAGCGGAAGGCAATACAACCAACTCTTCTTTGTTGTTTGCTGTATCTTTGCAATTGCCTCCTTCAGTAAGCCATTCAGGCTTTCGCATATACCGTTGGCCTGTGGGTGATATGCACATGCAAATTTATGCTTGATGTTCAGTAAGGATGTGATGTGCTGGAACATTTCATTAGCGAAATGTGGGCCATTATCTGACCGCAGTACCTCGCACACTCCCCACCTGGGGAAAACCTCCCTCACTAGAAATTTAGCTGCTCTAAATGCATCTGGATGTGAGCAGGGTCCTGCCTCAATCCACCTGGAGAATGGGCATACTACTACAATCATATACCTATTTCCTTGACATACGTTGATCATATCAACGTAGTCAATATGGATGTGCAGGAAGGGTCCCTCTGGCCGGGGTATAGTACCTTTTATCACTTTCAGCGTGTGACGGCCGTAAACTGTTGACATGTGAGACAATTGCTGATAAAATTTGTCACATGGGAATTTAACTCGGGACAGAACCAATCTTCCCTAATTCGTGCTGCAATAACTTCCTTGCCTGTGTGGGCTGGGTGGTGGAGTTGGCTCAGGGCGGTGTTCAATAGTGCCAATGGCATTACCATCTTTCCAGTGTTATCCTGGCTCCAAAGTGCGTCAGTTGGCAACATTGTACATCCTCTTTTTACCCATATTTCTTTTTCTGCCATTGGTGCAGCCGCTTGTAACTCCATTATCTGTATGGCTGGGAGCTGTACCCTTGCTGTACCCTTCTCTTATCAACATCTCTTTAGCTATCCCCCTCCCTCTCCCTCTGTCTGACTCTGGGGGGTTCCATATCTCACCAAAATATGCAGCATACTTCGCATGTGCGTCTGCTGCTGCATTTCCTTTTGAGATATGATCTTCTCCGTTAGTGTGTGCGAGACATTTGACCAAAGCTAGTTCTTGGGGATCATTTATTACTTCAATTAACTCAGCTAACAAGAGAGCATGTTGCACTGGGGTGCCGTCAGCTCTTCTAAACCCTCTTCGCCGCCATTTGGACAATCCTGAGTGGACAGTAGACGTGACATATGCACTGTCAGAATATATAGTCACTCTTTTGTCAAAGCTTTCCTTCAACGCCAAGATCAGTGCAACCAATTCTGCTGCTTGAGCAGAGTAATGTTCTGGTAATTGTACGCATTTCACCGCCACACACACCAATTCCTCTGTCATTTTTACCACTGCTGCCCCAGTTCTCCTTATCCCATCACTTTGGTCTATTGTTGATGACCCATCAATGAACAAGAGCTCTCCTCCATTTGCCGCGTCCTCTTCAACTTTTCTAGTACATGAGTACATTTTGGTAGTCTGCGTACAATCATGTGCATAGTCGCCTTCCTCAATTACTTCCGCTATAAACCTTGCAGGATTAATTGTGCTGCATCTGACAATTGATAATTCTGGTCTAGATAAGATGATCTCATAACCTGACGCCCTCTGCGTGGTTAGTGTGGACTTAGGCTTGTTCAATATTGCAAATAGTGCATGCTCCACAAATAGTGTGGTTGGGCACCCCATTGTAATTGATGATGCTTTCTCTACCGCGAAGGCAGCTGCGGCGAGGCCTTGTTCGCAAGGGAAATGTCCTAACATTACAGGATCCAAGTGACCTCTGTAAAATGCTACTGGTTTGTAACCCATGCTTGTTTTTTGAGCCAACACTGCTTTCATTACTGCTGAGTCGCAATGTGAAAATATAAAGAATTGTCGTTCATAATCTGGGGTGGCCAGTACTGGAGCAGTTGATATTGCATCTTTCAGTTCCTCAAAGGCCTCTTTCATTTCCATTGTCCACCCCAATTTTTTCTCCCCTTTGTTAGCTTCTTTTAATGCCTCAAGTAGGGGTCCTATGTATGAGCTGTAATCAAATACCCATGCTCTACAGTAGTTGCACAGTCCCAGGAACTGCTGCAGTTCCCTCACTGTTTGTGGCAATGGCGTTTTTGATATGGCCTGTGCTCTTTGTGGTGCAATCTTTCTTCCATATTGGGATATGAGCTGACCAATGTATAGTACCTGTTCCTTACAGTACTGTAACTTTTCTTTGTCTACCTTGTAACCCTTTTCAGCCAATATTGTCAGCATCTTCAATGAGTCCTCTCTGCATTGTTTTTCGCTTGTGCTGCAAATTATTATATCGTCAACATACTGCAACACTGTGCTCTCCAATTCAATGTTTCCCAAGTCCATTTGTATTACTCTGTTGAAAATTGAGGGCGACTCGCAGTACCCTTGTGGCAATCTGGTGTGTTTCCATTTTGTGTTTCTGTACGTGAAGGTTGTTAGATCTTGTGAGTCGGGATGCAGGGGTATTGAAAAAAAACATTTTTGAGGTCAATCACTGTGAATCGTGATGCCTCTGCTGGAATGCCACACAATATTGTGGCCGGGTTTGCTGCTATGGGGTATTCTGCTTCCACTATGTTGTTCAAGGGCCTGAGGTCCTGGATGAAGCGCCAAGACCCTCCTTTAGCTTTGCGCACTGGATATACGGCTGTATTACATGGTGATTCTGATGGTACCAATATGCCATTATTTATAAGGGCCGTTATTGTTTCATATATGCCCTCATCTGCCTCTTTTGATAGTGGGTATTGCTTCACTCTAGGGAGTATTGCACCTTTTTTCAATTGTATTCTTACTCCCCCTATACTCTTTATGCACCCCACGTCATAGGGACTAGTAATCCATAATGATGTTGGGACTTTTGCCATATCCTCCTCAACGAAGGGAACTGGGGTGGATGTGGGTGTTTCAAGTGCCATTGCAATTTTCTGTGCCACTTGTTTGTCTGTCACTCTTAGCCATATTTCTACACTCATCATAAATACCATTTCACCTTCTTCCTTTTCTTCTGAAAAGAGCTCCTCGTCTGACACCTGGGTGAGCCTGCATCCCTCAGCTAGGGCTATCACTGCCCTCCATGCTCTTCCTTCCCTGTCTTGGGCATGTACTGCGATATAATCAGCAGTTGCTATAATGCTCTCCATGCTCACTGAAATCACCTTTCCTTCTGGTTCATTGGCTGGTGTTTCTGGTCTAAACAAATAGGCTGTTGGCCTCCTCCAGATCTTTCCTTCTATTCCTGGCATCCACGCGAATGCCATGTCTGTTCCGTACTGGAACAGTTCGCCATCTACTGGCTCAGCCCTAATCACTGTCTGTCCACAGTATGCTTGCATAATTTGCCGTGCAGTGAGCATGTTTATTCCAGGAGTGGAGCAAATTATGCCGTCCTCCGTAAAGGAGATCGTCATATTCAATCTGCTCATTATGTCTCTCTCAACTATGTTTACTGGTGAGTCCCTAGAATATAAAAGAGGGACGGACATGTCATAATCCCCTATTGATAAGGGAATGTTATCAGTAAAGGGAACCAACCCCCTAGCCCCAGAGAATCCTTGGGTGTTCATGGCCTTACCTGACATTTTAAATTTACCTTCCCTTATGCAAGACCGGGTCGCCCCGGTGTCAACAAGGAATGATCATTTTTTGTCTCCTATCGTTACCTCTATGCATGGTTCCTCCGCACTATTAGGTGTTACCGACAGGATGGGACACACCAAGGCTGTGGGCTGTCCTATTGAGGGTATAATGATTGACCACTTCCTGTGTAAGGGTTGTGTCCCAGGACCGTCACTCTTCCCAGTTGTGTTTGCTGTAGTTGTGTATTGGTAGAGGTTATTTTATGGTCTTGAATTTTGGCAGGTTGCTGTACTTGCTGCACTTGGGGTTGTTGTGTTATCGCTACCTGTTGTTGTGGTAGTGAATATGTCTGTGGCTGTTGTTGTGTCACTAGTTGTTGCTGCACATTTCCCGGTTGCAGTGCCTGCTGTTGTTGGATGCCCTGCTGTTCCCTTGTAGGCCCTTGTTGTCCCTGTTCTCCCCATGCTGGTGTGCCTGGTCTCATTCTACATGTGCGTGACATGTGCCCTAGTGATCCACAAATCCAACATACCGGTGGTTCCCTGTTCTGCCATGGAAAGCTCCCTGAATTGTCCTGGTATACTGGTTGCCCGGTGGGGTAGAAAATTCTCAATCCTCCCCCTTGCTGTTGTGTGTTATAGCCGTGTCCCCTCCCCCTCATCATTCCTCCCCTTCCCCTCTTATAATTATAATATCCGGCTCCTGGCGTTGAGTATCCTCCTCCCATGTTAGTTGTGTATGGTTGGGGTGGTGGCAGCTGGTGTGCTACAATCTGTGATGATTGTATTTGGGAGGGATCTTGTGCAGCCACTACTTGTGTGGGGTTTTGAGTCACTGTTGTAGGTGTAGTTATTAGTGCACCTTCCATCGTGTATTTAGTAAGTTTTTTCTGTACCAATTTAGCCTCTTCCGCTTTTCTATCCTCTTCCTTTTGTTTCATCTTTTCTTGCCATGTCCTACAATGATGTACTATCGTCAGTTGTATTTCTGGCCATGCTTTTGCTTCCATCCCCACTACCTTATTCAGTTGTGTCTGAACTGCTTCTGGGAGCCCTTGTATTAGTATATGATAGAATATTGCTAGTGTTTTGTCCCATTGTTCTCTAGTTTCCATACGCCACTTCTCTTGAATTTCCTGGATATAATCAACAGGATCTTCGTTCTCACGCATCTTGCGTGATGTAATTGCTCCTATGTCTGATGTGTCTGGGTACTGTACCCTCAGCGCTTGCCATAATGCATGTCTGCAGTTTGCGAATGGTGCCCCATCGTGTGATGTGTTTGTTATTGTGACCCCGGGGAAGCCTGCTCTCTTCCAGATGTCATCTGCTGCATCCCCCAATATTGATATTAGAAGGCCCTTTACATCCCCCACTACCAGTTTCTGTCCTGCGGTGTGTTTTTCCATTTCATATATCCATTTTCCCGCACCTCCACTTAATGATGGGAGCATGCACTTTATATTTTCCTTGTCTGCATGCTTCCAAGGGACGTATTGTGGTCTAACCCCTCCCCTCTCCAGAAGTGGCATTAAGTTGTGTCCTGTTTGACCCCCTGGGTTACACAAAATCGAGTCTGTGTACCCCTCCTCTTCTTCCGTGTCTTCTACATCGTCAATTGCGTCCATATTTCCCCTGCTCGTAACTGTTTCTTCTCCATCTCTTCCCCTTCTTTTATCGTTTCCTTTATTTGATGTGGGCGTGTGTATTCGTTCTTCCTGCCTGCGTCCAGGGAGATCTCTAAGCCTGCCTGCGTAGGGTGTTATTACGTGAGGGGCGGGTGCGGGTGTAGGTGGGCATGTTGCACGGGATGATGAGGGTGTAGCTGCACGTGTCTGCCTTCCCGCCATTCCTCGCTCTTCCCCCTCACTTCCCTCCAGTTCTTCCATTCTCCTGCAGGCCCATGGAGATTCTCTATTTGTCCGGGTGATGTATAATTTATCTAGGCTTTCCCTTTCACTATTTCTTCCTCCCTTCTCCATTCCTTCTTCTTCCTCACTACAAAAGCCATCCAGGAGTGACAATCCCCAATCTGTCTTTTTCTCCCCGATTGTTACTGTTTTAAGTCTATTAGATCCGTTCCTCCCGTTTCTTCTTTACTAATTGCTCCCCTTTGTGCTGATGTTGTTGCTACTTCTGTCTCTCTACGTACATACCTCCTTACTTTACTTTCCCCTCTCCTACCTTCTCTTTCCCCTTCTTTTTTCTCCGCTATTTCTCTACCAATTTCCTCTCTTTTCTTTATTAATTCCTCCATTACTTCACTACTCATCTTTTCCAATATCCTTTCTTCTTCTCTCGTCCTTTCCCATCTCGCTCTTTCCCGCTCTAATATACTCTCTATCATCCTCCCTTCTTCGTATTTCTTTGTCGTTTCTGATAGTAATCTCCTCTTATACATTTCCATTTCTTTTTCCTTCTCTTCTTCCTCTCTTTTCTTGTCACACAGTGCTGCTCTGGATACCCTTTCTGCTACTTCCTTTTCTGTTTCGGCTTCTCTCTTTTGCTCCTCAGTGCGTTCCCTCATTTTTTCCAACTCATTCTTACTTTCTTTCCTTTCCCGTGCTCTCTCTCTTTCCTCTCTCTCAAGTTGCTTGATAAGTTCATTCTGCTCATCCCTTAATTCTGCTAATTGTTCCTCCAAAATCTCTTCCTTTTGTCGTAACAGCTCTTCCTCCTTTCTTTTCCCCTCTTCCCCTTTTATTTCACTCTTTCTGGTATTATCCTTGTCCATTTTCCTTACTACCTCCTTCTCTTCTCCTGTTAATGAACCTCGTAATTTTAATAATACCTGCGCAGCTACCCACTCATCATGTCCTATTCCCGCGATCTGTTCTTCGCCAGTCCTCCCCTCCCCTGCGGGCATCTTCGTATGAGCTGATCCCTTCGTGCTATTCTGCTCCCTTCCCGTGTGGCCACCTGTAGCTGTATATGGTGGCGGGCTGTATGCCGGGTTCGAGTACCCCTCAGCCGCCCTTAATTGTTCTCTTACTATTTCTCGTAGTTCTGTTAAAGGATATAACCCCCCTTTCTCCGTTTTCACTACCTTCGCTATGGGCATATCGTCGCTCTGTTCCTTTTTTATTTCCTTTTCGTTTAGGTTGTTACTCTTTTCTCCTCCCTCTTGTCCGTTCCGTGTTCTGTGTGCCTTCACTCTCTTTTTCCCCATTCTCTAATTCCTCCTTAATCTTTTTTTCTTCCGTTGTTTCCCCCATAGTGAACATTCCGTTTGGTCCTGGTCGGGACCCTTGGAACATCCTCCATAAGTTAAACACCTCCATGTGGTGTGTCAACTTCTTCGCCTTGTATGTGTTATGCAGATGGGTTAATAGTGAATGTTGGGTATATGGATCGAAGCTGCCATTAGGCGGCCATGGTGTCGTCATTTTGTTGTCCGTCCCCCGTGTCCATTCTATGCTGTATTTGATCAGTTTCTCCCTATGGGGTGACAGTGTTTTACATATATGCTGTAGTGGGGTAGTGAGGGTGTTCCCCCACCCTCCCGATCCTGTCCCGTATGACATGGTAGCACTTCACTTGTTATCCTACCCCTATTTGGTAGCGGTTATCTTGCTAACAGTGTACGCTATACAATCTCAGATCCTTACCTGGCCCCGTAATTTTGGGGACTTGCGATTGTCCGCTAAGGAAAAATAGTAAAATATAGCATTTGCATTTGTATATTCTTTTCTTTCTTTTCTTCCTTTACCGAACACCTTTACGGCCCCCTACGGCCGAGGCGCACGTAGCCCCCTGCGGCTGCGTGCCCTGTGCGACGTTCTGTCCGTCCCACTTTTGTTTTACCCCTCCTCCTCTTTCTTCACTTGTCGTGGCCGGCGTTCTCCGTGCGCAGCCACGTCCCCCTTTTCACCTTGTCCCGATCTACTCGTCTCCGTCTCCACTCCCTTACCATTATTCTCTTCCCCACCACTCTCCGAAAAGTGTCTTGTGTTCGAGATATCCTATGAAAGCCCTAATGGTGACGTCACCGATCTCTCAAGTTCTTTACATGTTTTTAAAAGTTCAAAATACGCTTGCAATCTACCCCCGTTAACCCCACAGCTGTCCTCTTGTCACGCCTGGAACAAGGTAATCAACAATATAATCAGACTGCGCACACTGCGTCGCCTCGCGTGTGATACGCCCCTCGACAGGAGGGCTTAACCAGCCAATTATCTTCCGTATTAGGCAACCAGTTAGCTACCGCCTACAGGGAAACGTCATCTATCTATCGAGTTTTCTGCTCGATCAATAGGGATCCTCATCTACTCATTGATCAATAATCACCAAATCGTAGGAAACCGCGCACACACACCCTTACAGGTGGTCGCGACCTAGGCCAATCAGTGTCTACGAGCGGCCGCACGTGATGTTTTCGTGCTCCGCCCCCTCCTCTTCCGTAACGTAGCGGACTGCTCTCGCACTTGTCCAGCTACCATTCACTTCACCGTCAACACTAATTGATCAAACCTTCGCCGCTCACCTGTGTAACACCTCCCACCTCCCGTATTCTATTCCCTCCCCCTCCCTTACAATTTCACATTGCTTGTTGGGCGTGGCATACTCACCAAGTCCTCTTGATGCGGGGCCGCTCGACTGTGTGCACCCCTCCAAGCGGCTCGCCACCTCCCCTCGTGTGGACCACGTCTGGACACTCGCCAACCGCGGGCGGGATACTTCTCAACCGGCTCCCGAAGGCCAATATCCGGATTGCGCTGTCCGGTCTTCTCGCAGTTCCGCGATGGTCCTGTAGTCCTCAAAAGGGGGCAGCGGCAGAGGGGGCCGCGCCGCCGGGTCTCCTCGCAACAAGGGCACTCGGAAAAATAAACTAAAACCAGATCTTAGACAGATCTCAGCATTGCCTCCAACTTGTCAGGGGGAAATTCTCCCGGGGTCTGCTGGCCGTCCACGTACCCCCGGGCAGGGAGGCCCCAACTCCTCCCGCGTATCCCAAAAATGAATATGAGGCACACGCAAGAAGCAAGGTGGTTCTGCTGTTTATTAAACAACGGCAGGGATGGGTCAAGGATCGTACGCGTCCGTCCTGACTCTCTCTCAAAATTTGTGGGGCTCGCAGGCCCTTTTTACCTCAGTATGACGCGCTACTTGCGTCACCTGGGAAAGTTAGCAGAAAAACCTATCGTCACTCTGGATTGGTTCCTCGAGTGGTAGGGTTAGTATAGCATACGTATAGAGAACGCTGTTAGAGGTTAAGGGTCAGTCAGGTGGTATACTTGGGTTGTCCCTTCTATTAGATACATGAAAATCGTTACCTGAAGACCCCTGATGATTGGCTAATGTTAATGGCGTCAGTGATAAGTGCCCCATGTTCTGATTGGTCCACTCGCGAGCCCCCCAGCTTGGGACCATCGTTGTTCCCAGCTCGCGGTGCACCTGCCAGTTGCAACAATGTATAACTATGTGTTTGTGCAGACAATGCGTGGATTTGTTCATAAGCTTGAGAGCAGACTACTCCCACCGCCGCAGATGTCCATTGAGTCGCTTCATTGTTGCTGCCTGTGTCTCAAAACGTGGGACCCAGGCGCCTCCTCCCTCCTGGGCCTGGCACCCTGTCAGGTTCGGCTTGGTCACGTGAGGAGAGACCGTGGTTGAGGCACAATTCTGCACATTTAATGTTGCATTTTCCACTGTGTGTCTGGCTTAGTTTGCAGGTGTGACCTTGGCTTCGGCTTGTGGTATGCGAGTTTGCAACATTGCTCCCTTAGCTGTCTTTTCTCGCCGGGCTCATTCTGCAGGGTCAGCAATTGTACTCTTGCTCGTTCAATGTTCATGGAGGCTCTTGCTTGCGGCCTACTTGGGCCTGGTACATAGGTGGGGATGTTTGATGCACGGCACTTTGAGCTACGATATCATATTGCTTTATCCCCAGTATCATGTCTTCGTTATATTTCTCATTGTAATGCATGGGTTAGGAGAAGCGTCAGCAAGCATTTTAGATGAGTTCGTTGTGCGTCTTGCGTTTCTGCATTTTGAAAAACCTATGTGAAAAATAATAAAGATGCGCGTCAGTGGGTGTGTTCGTCACCTACGTCATAGCACTGAATATGTCCTTCGTGTGGATTGATGTGGGAGTGTCCAGTGTGCCTGTTTGCATGGGTGTTCTGACCGTTGGCTAGGTCGTCATGGCATCTCTAACGATGTGCTTATTTACTGTTGAATGGTTCAGTCGAGTTCATCCATGTCGAAGGTGTCGGCTTGGGCAGGGCAGGCTGGTGGGCAGACTGGTGGGCACATCCGTATGTTCCTGCACCAGGGTATTTGGTCGTCTGGTAGATAGGCAAATTCCTCTCGTGGCGGGTGTCTGGGCCGCGATCCTCTAGGCCAGGGGCGTGAGGGGATTGGTGGGATTCTTTTGTCCCATTCTCCCACTTCACCTTCAATAATCCGGTGCTGGGAATATTGAAGCCAAATGGCCAGTGGAGACTCTGCGCCAACCGTAGGGAGCTCAACAAACGGGTCCATACTTCCCGATGGCCTCTGCCCTACATTGACCAAGGGCTGGCCCAGATTCAGGGGTCACAGGTATTCACTGCAATACACCTGACCAATGGATACTGGACCGTGCCTGTCAGTAGGGAGGACTAATACAAACTGGCTTTTACCTTTGGGGGCCAGCAGTACACATGGACCCGGACTCCCTTCAGATACCTCAACTCCGGCAATTAATTCAACATTTTCCTACAAAAGGCCATGCCCGAACTGGGTGCGAGGGGTAACCTGGCTTATGTAGATGATGTCCTCATCAAAAGTTCATCTGTGGAAGAGCACATAGCAGAGATCCGTTATGTTCTGACACAGTTGAGGGCCGCCGGAGCAACACTTTCCTTTCAGAAAGCACAGTGGTGTAGAACCCGTGTTAATTTCTTGGGGCATGAGATTACTCCTCAGGGTCTCTGTCCCCAAGAAAAGAAAGTGGAAGCACTTCAGAAACTGAAGGATCCCACAACTCTGCGGGAACTAAGGAGTCTCCTTGGACTGACTAATTACAGCAGAAAGTTCATTGAGGGCTACGCAGAGATCACTAGACCCCTGATTCATCTCTTGAATGGGGGGGGTCAAGTGGGAATGGGGTCCAGAACAATCCGAGGCAGTAAGACAACTCAAAAGAAGCCTCTCACAAGCGCATTGCCTAGCTTACCCTGTCAGAAACAAGGAGTTCTTCCTGGAGACAGGGTTCTCTAATACGTGCTTGACGGCAGTATTATACCAAAAGCATGACAAGGTCAATAAAGTAATCTCCTATGCGAGCAAAACTTTATCCTCTGTGGAGGAAAAATTCAACGATTGTGAGAAGGCACTTCTGGCAACGGTGTGGGCATTGAAGAATTACCGCCCGTTCATCCAGGGGGAACACATCATAGTGGAGACTCCACACCAGCCTCTGCAATATCTCCAAAGTGACAGAATCCAGGCCAGAAATGTGAGTAATTCCCGAATTACTTCCTGGATTCTGTCAATGCAAGACTTTCCTGTGGAGGTCAGATATGGCCAAAACAAGAAGAGTCCCCTCGCGCAAGGTCTGGCTGACTTGCATGATTGTGCCAGAGAAAACTGTCTCGAGGACGAAAGCCTAAAACTCAAGGACAACATGGAGGCATACCTTAATTCCCCACACAAAGTCTTTGAAGAAGACATTTGTGAGGGAATGCACACTGTCTATGTGGATGGATGCTCTTACCATGTTGACAACAACGGGGAAAAAGAACTGGTGGCCGGCGTAGGGAATGCAGGGGTGAATGAGTCCCCAGAACCCTCCGCTGGGTACAAAATTGGTCCCCGAAGTAGTCAGGTAGCAGAGTTGATGGCTGTGCATCAAGCCATCCTCACTGCTGTCCAACATCAACTCCACGAACTGGTCATAATCACAGATTCGGATTATGTACGGAACGGGTTCGTGGAGCACCTGGTCAATTGGAAAACCAGAGGCATGTTATGTGCTAATAACAAACCCTTGAAACATGGGAAGTTAATCCAAAACATTGATGACCTGGTCACCTCGAATGGGATGACATCTACTGGAAAAAGATTAAGGGTCATTCCAAAGAAGAGGGACCAGACAAAACTGAAAATGACTTAGCTGATCAGCTGGCCAAAACCGGGGCCACCCAAGGGGATCTAATAGAAATAGAGTCCCTGTTGGGGGAAATCCAGGTCACTGCGATCACTAGGTCCCAGACAAATGCTCACAACGATCTTTCAACTGCACAATGGATTAAGGAGACCCCAGATGCCGATTTGATTACCGCTCAGAAGGGGGATCCAATAATTGGTAGGTTTTACCAACACATTGAGGACCCTGAGAACTTTCCCCTGATGGATACCGACTACGTTGGGAAAGAGGACCTAAGAGTGTTGATGAAATGTCCAAAAATGTTCCGAATCCAAGACGGTTTGTTGGTAAGGAAATCCCAAGCTGGCCATGATCAGTGGGTGGTTCCTACCTCATTCCGAAGCCTGATTTTAAGTCACGCCCACGATGCAGCCACCGCCGGTCATAGGGGGTTTCACACAACACTGGAAATCTTAAGAGAGGTTGCATACTGTCTTGTGTGTGCACAATTTCAGCCATCATCCCTCACACACCGTGCGCCTCTCCAAAAGAGGGGGATGACACTGCCATGGTCAGATTTGCAAATCGACTTCGTAGGCCCTGCAATTCGCTCGTCTAGAGGAAACAAGTACATGTTGACAGTCACATGCTTGTTTACCAAGTGGGTGGAATGTCTCCCGGCCCCAAACTGCAAGGCAGAAACAGCAGCTGCCCTGATGATTAACCACATCTTTTCCCGTTTTGAGGCAGGATTGAGTCAGATAGAGGTAGCCATTTCACCAGCGAGGTAATGACAAAGATGTGGGAGATACTGGGGGTAAAAAGGAAGCTACACATTGCTTACCGGCCGGCCTCTTCTGGCGCAGTGGAGAGATACAACACAACCATTGTGAGCATATTAAAAAAGTTTGTGGCAGATTCTGGGCCAAGTTGGGATATCCGATTACCTCTGGTCCTAATGGCCATCAGATCTACCCCTTCATCTGCCACTAAAATGTCACCGTTTGAGCTGATGACTGGACGCAAGATGGTGCTTCCCAAGAGCAGACATTGATAAATGCCTCCACAACTCATGAGTATGTGGAGAATTTAAGGAAACACCTCCAACATGCTTTTGCCTATGCTCAGCGGAATCTAGAAAGATCAGCTGATAGCATGAAGACCCACTACGACCTGAAGACCACCAGGAAGGAATATAATGTGGGAGACCGGGTTTATCTATACAATTTCCAAAGAAACCAGGCCAAACAGCGAAATTGTTTGCCTACATGGAAAGGACCGTTTACTCCTTTTAGTGTTTCCGTAATCGCACTCGACGCACTCGTAAAATTGCCGCGATTTGCGATTTGGCTCAATTTCTTCACTTGTCAAAATAGCAGCGTCTTGCTTTCCTTTGCTGAAATTCATTTGCAGCCTGATAATCATTCATAGACCATTGCTAAAGTGGTCCTGAACTAATACAAAGTAGCTGTACCCACCCTGAACCTCTAGATGGAATTAAAATCATTTTAGCATATTTTTCACTTCATTGCATACCACATTTAAAGGATTTTGCCTGTGTTTAAAATCATACCTGTTTTCCTCTAAGCTGGCTGGGGGGAACTGGAACTTTGTATTGCATTTGTGTGTATTCCTGAGAATTGTGTGTGTTACTTCCATCTCCTTACATTGCATTGGAGGGGAGTGAATTGTCAAAGAAAAAGGGATCACATATCTTTTGCTGAAATCATATCAAGTTTATTTCTGTACTGCCTTTTATTCATCTTTGCATCTCCTTGAAACCATAAAGCATTCTCTGATACCTTATTCCCCTGTTCCTATTATTATTATTATTATAAATCACCAGAACTGTGCTATTGTAGGATTACCTATTGCTGATTACTGCTCATATTCACAAGTGTGATATCAATTATTAATTTATTATAAAAGTGCGATATACATATATATTGTTTAATTCTCAAATAAACCTTTTAAATTTGTAAAACAAACTTACTTCTTGGCTCAGTGGGGTTAGAGGTTTCTAAGAGAGGGGTGTTATATAAGGATTGTCATCCAGAGTACAAAAACTGGACATAAACATATATAATTAAGGGCTTCCCTTGAGCAATCCCAGACAAGGCACTGACTTAGTGGGACTGCTTGATTGGAGTCTTTAACAGCACTGATTTTCTGTCACAGAGAGAAAACATTTATTTGTGTCTCCATTATTTAGTCACTATTTTCCTGGGCCTCGTAAAAAAAAAACATGTTGATCTCAGCTGTCTTTGACTTTCAAGCCCTCCAAAATGTAATATTGTGTGCCTCATTTCCAGTCAGTAATGTTTAAACCCTACAGGGATGCGATCCTTTGCACTTTTCCTTCTGATCCACCCTGACAATAGATTATTTGTTAATTAATTCTATTGATTGTGAACATAAAAGTTATGTCTGTTTTGTAGTTTGTAGTTTGTAGTTTAGTTTATTTGTAAGGCGCACCTAACCCGTAGGTAACAGGGTGAAGGCATTAAGAGGATTGTACAGCTTAGGTTACAGAATACACAGTAGATGGATCACAGTGGGTTACAGTGTTGGGAGCATCGAACATTTAGGTCAAGACACCAAGGTATAGTTAACACGTGAATATCCATAATTTACAATTTATAGATAAATCAAAACATAGAGGTGAGAAGATATGGGACTTATACACAATTTACAATAGGAGGCGCAGTGGATGTGGTTAAATATCTTGTTAGGTATCATGTTGCTTGATCCAGCGGATAGTATTGGATCTGAATTGTAGGTAGGGAAGGTCTTCCCTTAGCGGTGGTGGTAGGGAATTCCAGAATTGTCCTGCTTTCACGGGAAAGCTATTCCCTCCAGCCATGGTTGGTTTTATGGGGACTAGTCATGAATTCCTTCTCCCCATAGGTTTTTAGCATGATCCCTTTGTCTTTTAGCTTTTGGATTTATGTCACGGCATGATGAGTTGGGTTTGAATGAGTGCACTATGAATGGCAAGTATGCGTGACAATGTTTTAGCCGATTTTAGGCATATGGTTGCTGCTGTTTTGCTATATTAAAGTGATCAGTGTTTAATTATTTGTGATTGACTCACCATTGTTTAAATTGTTATTATCACTTTCAATAAATTTTTATACACATTTTTTCAAATGTATTTTTTCTCTGGACTATCTTTTTCTGCTTTCCTATGCAATTATAATACTCTGGTCCAGAGGCTACAGTTTTCCTGCCCGTTTCAGCTTTTTTTTATAATGTTTTCTCCACCTTGTCGAAACATGTTTCTCATTTTTAGCCAATCCCTTTTTCCACTCAATTGTTTTCAGTGAGCCTCCTTTTTCAACTAGCCCATTATTGATTTTATGTACAGAGGATAATAGATCAGTGGTTTCACCTCCAGCTAGCTAATGATTTTCTCTCTCCTCATGAACGATTCACAGGTGTCTCACTGAAAATGGGCTAATGTTCTGCTCCCTGAGGAAACAACACGTGTGACTAAAACATAGTCCTTCTTTTCCTCACACATCCTGAATCACTTGTGTATAACTAAAACGCTGAATCAAGTGTGTTAGTTCACACTTATATGCATTTTATTTTTAATTAAGGTACCCCTGAAGCATTTTCAAGTTTTCGGGGTGAATATGAGTTGGGAAGATGTTTTTTGTCTGTGTGTGAAATACTACCATCGGCAGTTACCACCTCAACCAGTGAAACCTCACAAAATCCACACAATTTGAAGGTTTGTAGTGCCCAAGTTATTATTTCTGAAAAACCTCTGCAGGTATTCCATAAATACCACTTCTGCCAGTGGTAACCTAAATGGTATTTTAAAAACATATTCTACACATTGCAACCTTCAGTGCTAATATCACTACTGCACGTTCTTAATGTAGAAAAGGCCAAATACGGAAAGCTTTAAACATTACCTGAGTGTGGTGGCGAAAGTCAGAAATATATCTGTGGGGCAACATTAGGGTTTTCACCGACTCCTTTGGAATACTACTGCCCATATTCCCACAGAATACCGCTGTCAGTTTTTGACATATCCCTGAATTGTGGCGATTTTCCAGAATTCCAATTCCCGTAATCTTCACGGTCATGGAGTATCCAAAAATTCCTTGGGGTTTACTTGCATCAGCTATAACTTGAATGTCTAAGCCATGGCACCCTCAATGCATCTCCCAGTTTCACTCAGTTCTGTGCGAGGTACTCTGCTTCTCATATTCTTAAATTAGTCACAACTTAAATTAGTCCAATAGAACTTTTTTACCACAGGGCATCATTCACAATTCAAGATGAAGTGTCATGATGAACGTGGTTGAGGGGACGTGCACCACCTCAATGTTGGGTGATTCATGTCCCATAAAAGGTTCAATCTTGTCAATGGTTCAACCAAATATGTTGTAGGTCTCAAGCAGACAAGAGTCCTGAGGATGAGGCCAGACTGCCATTCCCCACAGAGACCTGCCTTCTTCTATTTTCAGTGGAAGAACCTGTTTTTGTTGAAATCAAAACATGTTTCTTTGCATGTCCTGTGCAGAAGCGCCGACTCATTCTAGAAATTAAATTATCCATATCCACTATTATCCATAAGTGTTTATATGGTTCAGCCCCGGTACATCTCTGGGATAGTCTCAAACTGCAGCAGTCTGCTATGACTACCAGGTCTAGTGACACCATATTTCGCTGCCCCTGTATTAGACGGGTTAGGGGTGGTGGTCGTTCTTTCCCGGTGGAAGCAGCCGCAATAAGGAATAAGTCGCCTATGGAGCTAAAGATGATCCCAGACCTGTATCGTTTTAGGAAACGTTTGAAAACAATTTTGTTTAAATTAAATGAATAATCTTTTTCCTGATCTGTCTGCCCCCAGCATTCTTTTTGCGCCCTGATGCTTGTGGGCTCGGGCGCATTATAAGAAGATAAATAAAAATAAAACTGTACTTCTAGCACGACCAGGCAGCTTGCGCTAGAAACAGGTAAATACGTTTCTTTTTTCGAATTTCTAATATGTGTGAGCCCATCTGTCCTGTAAACAGGAACAAAGTGCTTCTACTTCCAGCGTGAGTGGGCCTGTCCGCATTAGGAATACAAAAGATGTTGGTGCTTTTTCTATGTCGAGTGTGACTAGTAGTCTCTTCTAAAAACAAAATCTAAATGTGCATTTCCATTCGGAGTGGCAGGTAGCATCTGACACTAACCCCCAGGTGTTGAATAATAATAATAATAATAATAATAATAATAATAATAATAATAATAATAATAATAATAATAATTTCACATTTATATAGAGCTACGAACCCTCAGGTATCTGAGCGCTGCTTATTTACCCACGGTGTGTGGTCAGCGACGTCATTTTGGGGTCGCCAGAGGTCACAAGAGCGACCGCTTCGAATTGGCCAGCGACCTCTGTCAATCTCTTGCGACCTCTGGCCTTCCTCCAATCAGAGGGAGGAGGCGTGGCCACAGCTAGCTATGCAGCGTTGCTGCGTGCCCTGGTTCCTCCGTTTTGGGAGAGCAGCCGGCACTGCACGTGTGCTTGATTTATCGGCGCACTGGCATCCTGTGTTCCCGCTGCTGCAAGTGCAAAGCAACAGTAAGTAAGTGTGTCAGTGTGTGTGTCATGGCTGAGGTGGGTCGGGGTGCTGCTGGGTTGGGGGCAGTCATGGCACGGCTAATGCTGAGTTGCCGAGCCGTAGCGCGGCGGAATTCCATATTACCACGCGGTGCCGGCCGCCACAGGCCCAGGCTGAGTTGTGTGCTGCGACATGCTCGCCTCACCAACTCTCCTGTGGCCACAGCGGCAGGCAGCCATGGCAGCCATGGCAGCCAGCAGCGCAGGACTACTCCTGGCCCGCCCGCCACATGCCTGCCGAGTGCCGAAGCTATTTCGGCAATCGGCAGGCACCTGGAGTCCTCAGTCCAGTAACTGGTGTATGCTCACAGCGTGCTGTGTTTGTAACCCAACCCCCTCCCCCGGCTTTGCCATAGAGGAAAAGGGGGGGAGGGTGGTGCAGCACCAGCACGTGGATGCAATGCTGGGGCTCAGAGCCTGGGCTACCGCTGCTTGAGTGTGCGATAGTGGCACAAAGGTCAGTGTTACATCTTGTTCCTGGCAATGAGACACCCTCATGCCAACCCTGAGCAAGGCTCACCTTCAGACGTGTGGCTGAGTTGTGTCATCTTGAGCCCTGGGGGACCGAAAGGGGGCCTGTGCCACCGTGCACCGCTTCTTCCCGAATAGGCGGGTTCCCCCGCTTTCAATGCAGGACACAATTGCTCCATAAGATGTGGGTACTTCCAGGGGAGGATTGGGCCGGAACAAGACGGAGCTGCGTTCGCGCAAACTCTTGCTGGAGCACTGTTCCATAGGCCCAATGCTCCCTGTTTCTCATCCCTAAACGCTAATGTCCCCCAATGCAAGTCAATGGAGAGAAAAGGGCCTTCTTCCTGATGCAAACTCTCCCTGTTTACTGTTACTAAATGTTGCATGTTTAAGCTCTGTTGAGTAAGATAAAGGATCAGGGACGTTGTTTTGTTGGTCAAAGTGAGCACTTTTTTGGCCAATTTGGGCAAGTTTGATGAGTAACTTCACTCTACGGCTAGATGTTTTGACCAGAGTTGCTGAATAAATATTGTTTAAAATGCACAATTTGCATCACGTTTAATAAAAAAAACTCCCCCTTGGTCACTATTCAAACAGTGTCACAAAAGGAATGAATAGCCATTTGCAACTGTGGGCCACTTTTCCATTGGTGTCCGAGACAGTTTTATGGCCCAGTCCGACCCTGGCTGTCCCAAACACTGTAGGCAGAATTATGGACGCAAGAAATGCCCATTCAGAAAGTGACTATGGTACTGGGGGAGGCGCTGTCTAACCAATGCTGGATGCAATGCTGGGGCTCAGAGTCTGGACTACCGCTGCTTGAGTGTGCGGACCGTTAATGTGTGCAGCTATGCCCCTGCCTCGGGAGTGTTGCTGCGGGACCTGTGGACTCCTGTGTCACAGAGCACAGGCTGCTGCAGGACTGGGGATTCCTGTGTCACGGGCTGCTGCAGGATCTGGATTTCCTTGGCGGGAGCAAGGGACAGCTGCCTACCCAAAGGATTATTGCAAACGGGCAATTTCGGGTTCTGGATATTTCTGGATTAGGCGTTCTGCAAATGTATTAGGGACTGCTGGAGGTTCTAGGTGCCCCAGGACCAAGGCCCACTGAAGGTGGTGGTTATTCCTGGATTAGAGACTGCTGCAGGTTCTGGGTGTTCTGGGACCGTGGGCTGCTATGCAGGATCTGGGTATTTCTTGATTAGAGGCTGCTGTGGGTGCTGGGTATTCCTTGATTAGAGGCTGCTGTGTGCTTTTTATCATGGGTTGTAGCACCTATAAGTATTCTGGCTGTACTTTTTAGGGTTTCAGTTGATATATGGAGTAGCTTCCATGGACAGACAGTGTTATGCTTTGTTGTTCTTGCATACAAAAAGGCATGGCGATGCCATGCTGTTGCCATAGGGTTTCAGGTTCTCTTATTTCCTATAATTGAGGTGCTAGTGGTATATCCTAGCTTTCCGCTATCCCCATACCCACCTATCCGCCCCTGTCCCCCCAGAATGTGATTTCGCTCTGTAGTCCTGTTGAAATAACAGGGCGGATCCACATAAAGATGGGATTTGGGTTCATACAACATGGACCTTGACACTGCTACATACGATGATCCATTCTTGTATGAAATGTCATAATACAGTGATATCGTAGCCACATTTTTCTTAGTGTACTTAGGGATAATGCTTTATGAGGCCACTTCCCGTGATGTCACGTGGGGGCATGGTCAAATGACATCACTTCCTGTGATGTCACTCTTGGGGGTGTGGCATTGTGATTTCACTTCCGCTACCCCTAGCATTTTGGTGAAATGACGTCCCTGGCCTGCAGTCTTCACAAGGTTGCACCTAGCAGACGTGGCCCAGATTTTTCGAAGCCTTGCCCCTCCCTCCTCATCACGTTTGTATATGGTTGCTGGAAACTATTTCCCAGCAAGCACTCCAATCAGAAAACGTGTTTTTTTGATTTGTTGTTTTAGGAACATAATTGCTTTATAGACCACGTCCTCAGGCCATACAAGGCATTATGGGCTGTGAGGACCTTGTTAAACACCATGGCTTCACTCTGGCCTTTCTCTTGGTTTTCAGGGCCCATAACTGACGTTAAGGCCCACTGACAAGGTTTATAAAGCTTAATTCAGGCATGAATCTTGTTAAATACCTATAAGGACAGTACATAATGTATTTCATGCTCTATATTTGGACTTTCAAAACATATCCTCTGGCAGATACAACTGACCTTTATTTCTACTCCAGAAGGCCCATCCTACATTTGCCACATTTACGTTTCTTATTGAAAAAAAATAGTCCAACTCTACAGTCCTTCTGAACTTTAAACATGTCTGCAGCACTAACAAGGTGTGGCTTCAAAGCTATCACCCTTATCTAACCATATACACGTTGACATTTTAAGAAAGTACACACACCCTTTAAGTTAGCTTCTAAAACAGGTGTTGTAAATGTTGGAACATTGTTTGCAAGTTCCCAATTAGTGGGAATGGCTGGCTTTCAGAGCGGACAAAAGGGACTTGTTGGTTTGTTTTAAATTTAGTGTTGACCGCGTGAATGCATCATTCAGTAAACCGAATCTCCTTGCGTTTATGAATATGCAATATGACTCGAAAACTGCGTGTGGGGGTATTTTTGTTACCCGCCATCACCTGCCGGATGAGGAGAAAAGCGCCACTAGTGCGGGGAGGACTCAGCACCCACTCCCACTCCCACCCCAAGGTAAAGAGCGGGGGTGGGTTATTTTCTGTATCCGGGCCGCGCCTGTTAGATGCATCTTGGAGGAGGAGGAGGAGAGCCCCTCGCTGAGAGCCTGGGACGCTTGGCTGTCAGTGCGGTGCTCCTATGATTAGAGGGAGTGCTGTGTTGAGAACCATGTGGGCTGGCAGCATGGCTCTCAGCGCGGTTCTCTCTCTTGTCACTAGAGCACTGCGCTCACAGCCATGCAGCGCTGGCAGCTTGGCTGTCGGTGCAGCGACCAGGGGGACTAGCAAGGCTTTCCTTATTGGGCAGTTTCCAGGCTGCAGTGATTTTACACCCATACCGGTTCAGTTAGCCCAGAAATTGACCAATGGGCGAGTGGCATGTCAATAACACTAACACTTACGTGGACTTCATAAAAACAGAAGGTAAGGGACATGAACAAAATGTCCACAGTGTAACGGCTTGAATGCATTTGATACAAGAGTGGAAAGGGCATGTGAAGGTGGCTGTGTGCATGTCAGCATAGTGCACACTCTAAACTCTTGGGTAAACATTCACCCCTTATCCACTACTGGGGAATTTCAACTTGTAGGAATGATGAAAAATTACAATAATCTAATCAGGCAATGAGGCCTTCTTACCTTAGCAAAAAAGAGGCCCTTTAACAAGGGCAGCTGGTGATGACCACCTGGGATATTGAACCATGCATGGAAGGCATTGTTTCCATTAGCTCCCGTGACACGCCATAGGTTTCTAAGGGCAATCATTTTAATTGAAAAAAAAAACCTGAAGTTGGTGCTCTGTCATGAAAGAACGAGCAAGACACTGACAAAGCCAACAGATTTGGCTCTTGTATGGTGAAAATATTTGCTGAGTTCATGCACACAGACACTCTTATGCAGGTGAGGGCTATATCTTGGGAAAGTAGATAGAGTGGGCAGAGAGTGCAAGAGGGGTGGGTACCATAATTTGAATGAGTCGGGTAGGGTGCTGGGTGGGTGAAGGGTTTAGAAGAGTGAATGAAAGTGTAAAGGCGTATGATGGAGTGAGGATGCAGGTGTGAATAAATGCCACATTCTGCTATTGACAAATGTGTTGTTGAATAAGCATGTACGGATGGATAAATGAATGTGAGGATGGGTCGAATAAGTGCGTGTGATTGAAGGTCAGTGGCAGCTAGTGTGAGGTGCTTTGCTATTGCCCCAGAATTACTGCAAGTGACAGAGAAAGCTTGAACCAAAAATTGTTCTAGGTGAGGGGTGGGAGGATGTACCCACCTAGAACATTTTTTTAAAGAAATCTGTTAAAATGGTGGATTTCATAGCACAATTCATGAGAACAACTCTGCAAAATGCTGTACAATTTCAATTGGTGCTATAAGGTACCACATGGAAATAATCCAATAGGTGGATGCTAAGTGAACAACAACAGCCAAGAGCATTGTACACCATTTTCATGAGGCCTGTGCCCACCCCATATGCCAGCGCTGCCACTCTAAAGCACATGTCCATAATGCCTGTGTCTGTAATATATGCAAGCAATGCCCTGTAAAATACTTGCTTATATTTTCAGTACACACATATGCCATTTTGCAACCGTAAAAGATGAAGAGATCCACAAAATAACCGCATGTTGCTGGAAAGCACATTTTAATGCAACATCAGCAAACAATATATACCAGCATGGCCCTGTAAAACAATTGTGCTTGCAGGATGTGCCCAAATATGTAGCAGTTTGCCACTGTAAAACACTCTAAAGATGCTCCCCACTATGCATGCCAGAATTTCACTATAAATACATGCTCATTTGCCATTGCCCTACAATAAATGACAACATGTCCCAGTAAAGCAGTTGTTTATGCTGTCTGTGCACAAATATGAGCCCCTCTGCCACTTTCAAACACTGTTATGACAGTGTTTACAATATATGGCAGAATCCCAGCTTAAAGCAGAACCTCATGAGGCCACAGTCCACAATATATAGCTGCACTACACTGAAAATAAACATTCATACTCACGGTGCATCCCTTGCCCTGCCAAACAGAAGCATCCAACACACTCAAACACACAAATACACACTCAGTCATTCACACACCCATATATAGCCACATAATCGCTCGCACACAGTCATTCTAAATCGTATGTGCACCTACACACCCATAACATGAATATAAAACATGAAAGAAAAAAATGTAAACCTTTTTTTCCCCACACAAATGATCTTGTACTGTCTGAGCTTCCTTGGACTGGTCCATTGTCTTTTGGACAGGGATATACTCTATACCAAAGCAATACTGAGAGGAGGCGTGTGAGCAGCACAATACAGAGACACCAGAGGTTTTCATATTTCTTTTTTAAAGGTGCTCCAAGCCCCCTGTGAACAGCAGAGGTGACAGCAGAGGCGACAGGCTGGCCTGGAGAGCATACAATAAACAACAGACAGAGCGGCCCCTCGCAATGACAGTCCGTGCAAGCCAGTGAGATCACTGAAAGGACTCCTGCTCCTTCTTGCACCGAGGAAGCTGGTACAGAAAGGGTTTCTCTGTCTGTCATCGGGGCGGATGCTGCAGGACTCACTTGTAGAAAAGTACATTTCTTTATTTACATAGTTACCTGGTTCCAGTTGGTGTCTTTTTTCATAGATATGAAGGGCACACACACCGGCCATCCTTAGGTTTCCCAGCTCAGGTCCCAACTGACACCTTTAGAACACTCACCTGTTATCAATAGTCCAACCTTCCTGAGCTGCCAATCACTCAGTTCACCAACATTCTGACAAGCCGGCTGGGATGACCAGCAGGGCATCTTCATTGGGAATACATCACATTGCCACGTATAACAAGACACACCTGATGCTCTTGACGCAGGGGCATTGAGTGGAGCAGTGGCATGGGGTACACTACGTCCAGCGTACCATTTTATACATTCGTGCCCTCAGAAGGCAGATTGGTCGAGGACTTAGGCACACTTCCTTGCTTTTTATTTCCGCTCCCCTATTGGCGCAGAGAGGGAAACTGGCTCTCTCTACCAGGGAGCACAGCAATGCAGAAGTCTCTGGGGAACAACCTTGTTTCTTTTTTACCTTATCTCTGTTGGTCAGAGATGGGGTGCTCCTGCCTGCTTTGGTGCCGACAAGGCATGTGGAGACATGAAACAACCTGGGCAGTCGGTGACCTCATCTTTTTTTTTTATAACGGACGGTGCTGAGTCAACCCAGACCACTCCACTTGCTTGTGGCACCTCGGGAAACTGGAAGGAATATACACTTTGTGTTAAAGTATAAGGCAGGGGGGAGAAGTAGAGACGAGAAGTAGTTTGATGAAGTGACAGGTGCATTCATCCAATCAGGGTTTGCCCGACGCTGTCAAGCAATAGTCTGGCCAAAACCTGATTGAATGAACGCTCTACAGAAAGGAAACACGCCCAGCTCCTTTATATCTTTACACAAATCTGAAAACCCAAATAGAAAGGAATATTTTGCCAAGTTGGATTCAGCATGTGTCTGCTAAAATTAAAAAAGATGCCCAGACAAAGCTCTCCACCATGGAAAAGAGAAATACGATATACATGTGTCTCTTTTCTAAATGTGGGGCAGCAAAGCTGCTGACGTGTACAGGGACAGCAACACAGAAAAGGTTAAGCCCTTTGCGGGTGAGTGATGGACGGGAGGAACCTATGAGCAGATCATGGAGCCTAGAATGAATGAGCTCAGCATCATTCCATGACAGGCTCCTGCACAGTATCAGGGTATTTTGTGAAGTGTGTGGCCTGTGCTAAATGTTTAGAGAACTGTAACTATAGATAACACAGAGCGTTTAAAACTGTGATTATCTGTTCATGTCGTCATGTGCAACTGGCATTACGCAGCCCTGTTATGCAAAAGGCACACACAGGAAATTGGAAGCAGGATATTAGCATTGCATGGGAATATGCTCGAGTAAAAATAGTAGCATCCCTCACCTATCCCGAAGTGCAGGGCATAGAGCACCTCAAGTTAGTAGAATATGAGCCCACATCTTCACGCAAAAAACAATGCCTGTCTAGAATAGCATGACATGGGCAACTGAATGCCTGTGCCTTTGACTACTGAGGTCATGTCACTGCTTCAGAAGGCAGGGGTAGTGCATTTTGTGGGTGTAAAATCTAATGCTCTTCGATGAACAGTGCAAAATAAGGAAGCAAAGTGTGACACAGAGATGCAAGGACAGAATGCTTCTACTGTGGAGAAAGCATACCCCCAGTAGTAAACAGAGGTCAGACAACAGGCATGACTAGTTGGGTGGGCTCATCCACATAGGGTGATGTACCTGAGATGATGAATGTTGTGTGATTGTGGGCTATCATGAACGAGGTCTTCTAAAACAGTTGTATTAATCACATGAAGTTAAACATATCTCACAGAGTCCATATGGAATAAGTGACCTTGAACACACTTTTACAGGAAACCTTTAATTTCTTGTTCACTAGTTAAGCATTTGAATGTTGTACGGACATGAAATATAATTTGTGCTTGAATTTGTCTAAGCTTTTCTTCACGGTTGCTTCCACTGGCAATGAGTTTGATGTGCTTGACTCCCAGTTGATATGTTCAATGTGGTCCATTTGGTGCTCTTGTTGTCAGTGATCTGCTTCAGGTAGTTTACAGTCTTGCATCCCTATCATGCTCAGACGAACTCTAATTGTGGTCCTAAATTCTCTGACTGTGTTACTACCCACATAAATCTTTTTACATACACATTTCATTATATACAGCACAGATGTAGCTCTACAATTGTGTTCAATAATGCTTAGTTTCTGATTATTGTTACTTCTAAATGTTTTTACATTGTTCTTTGCAGGTTTGCATATATTACACGACCCACATTTGTAAAAAGCCCTTAATTGCTCAACACTGATGCATTTGTATGCAAGGCAGTTCGTTTTTCATGAAACTAGGGTTACGTTTGGATCTCAAGGTTGTTGCTTTGGTGTATACAATTTGTGGCTGATGTGTGAAGTATTTCTTACCGTCAGTGTCCATTGCAAGTTTTTGACAATCCCTGTTCATATCCTTCTACAGAGTGTTACTTTCTTTGGTAAACTTAGTAATCATTCTTATTGTATTATTATACTGTTCTGAATTTTTCTTTTTCGGAGTCAGTAATTCCGTACAAGATCTGTTACTTGCGTTTTGTTCTGCTTTATTGATAATGCCTGTGGAACAGCCCCTCTGTAAAACGATGTTTTCAGTTGTTAAACTTTCTCTGTCAAACATGTCTGATTTGCTGCAATTTCTGGAAGCTCTTAGGAATTCTCCTATTGGGATACTGTTGATTGTGTTTTTCTGATGGAAAGTTTGTGCATGTAAGATGGCATTAGCTTCTGTACTTTTTCTATATGCTGTAGTGTGTATGTGTTTATACTTCATATATATTTTGTGATCAAGGAACATGATATTATTTCTATTATATTGTTGCAGTTTATTAGAATCTTGGTAGAATCTTGTATTAGCCTTGATAAAGTCTTTGTAAAGGTGAAACACAGGCACGTGTACTAGTGTTGGCTTTTACAAGTAAAAATGTAATGATTATTTGAGACACATGTACAAATATAACGATTATTTTAGATACAGACTTTCATATGTAAAAATATAACGTCCATTTGAGATTTTGGGATGTTTTAACCCACTCTACTCTGCCCTGCGACATCACTGTGTGCTGGTGGCACCAGAATCAGCAAAATGGCAGCGAAAACCCCATGTGCGCCAAAACTTAAGGAAATTGCGCTCTACCAAGCACAAAAAGATGGCTGCCAAATCTACCATGCATATTGTCAGTGGTGGAATGGAGACCGGACTTCTGAAACATGTCATTGGGCTGCCCAACATGTAAAAATGGAGCACAGAGGAAAAGCAGTGCTTGCTGAAAGAAATACGCAATCTTGCAGTTAAATCTTTTCTTGTTTGCTGAAAATACAAAATGCTGGTGCAAAACAACGACAAACATCCAATCTTCTTGTTGGGTGTCACATTTTACTGAAGTCAAGAAAGCCTTGTGGAATTGCAATATCCTGGAAAGCTGAATTAGTCACAAAAACATCCACAGCCAGTTTGCCTGCCTGCGAAAGCTGTCACAATCTGGGCGCAGTACCAGCGGCCGCCTGTGACTGTTTCAAAAGCCTGCATTTAAACTGTAAACTTGTACCATTAAGATCTAATGTCTAAATTCTAAGTGACCTGTCATCAAGAGTAACATAGGTTGCTACTATTTAAACTTAATGGTTTAGAGCGTGGAATCAGTGTTCTAGATGTTTGTTTTAAAATTGCAAGTTTATTTTCAACAAAGAAAAATTTAACAAAGTGACTTTTAAAGTAAGCCTGATGCAAGCCAAAACTACAAACAACTTCCCCCACTGGGCAAGGCACTTCCCTTCTGCTCTCTGGGCCAGGAACTCACATTCAGGTGTTAATTAAGAAGGGATGGGCACTGAGGCTGCCCCATTCATCTCATCATATTTCTACCTTCTCTTAAAGGGCTGGAGCGACTCCCCAGTTCATGAGGTTAGCACTGCCCCTGCCGGGTAAATCTGCAGCCGTGTCCCGGAGCCCATTTTGGGCAACCTCTTCTGTGCTGTGCCTTGTCGGCCTGGGTGTCCCCCGGCCATGATATGACCATATTCTCACGAACCAGCAGGGTGATCCCTGCAATCAAGGCTGTCAGCTGGGTGCCCCCAGCAAGGATGCGCCTGGACCCTGGTGCTCTGGGGATCCAAGACATAACATTCTTCAGCAGTGCAAAGGTTAAAATGTGGCTGGTTGATTTCTCGCCTTGTGCACAATCAGCACTGAAACATTACTTAAAAGAAAATAAAGATGGTAAGGAAACTTTTCCATTAAAAAACATAAATAGAATAAATAAATGTTAAAAAACAGTTAAGGTTACTATGGGCAAACATTTAAAAACAACAAACATTGCAGGGAACAACATTAAGCTTTAAAGAAAGTCTCTCAAGGAAACAAGTACAACAGATTACCAACAATACCAAGCCCTGCATTACCATTACCATGCTCATCCTCGTTGCAGTCCTTCATTACAACTCGCTTCCTCTTTCTGGTTCCCCGTTACCATAACCGTGCTCATCCTAGTCCCAGTCCCTCATTACCATGCACATCCTCATCCCAGTCGCTCATTACCACACACCTCATTATTCTGGTCCTTCATTACCTTGCTCTTCCTTTGTCTGGTCTCTCACTAACAGCCGCATCCCAGTTACTGCATAAATCCTCATCCCAGTCCTTCATTGTCATTTTCACGTACATCCTTGTTCTTGTCCTTCATTACCATTAACATGAGCATCCTAGTTCGGTACATCATTAACATTACTGCATGCATCCTCGTCCTGTCACCCATTACCATGCCTGTTCTTGTCCGGTGCCTCATCACCATAACTGTGCACATGCATTACAGCGTGCACATCAGGCACAGTGGCTGGCTGCTTTGGGTGGCTTTCTAGTGCTTGCTGGCATGGCTGGACACCATGCCCCAGTGAACATGGCCAATTGCAATGGCCTTCATGTACCAGCTATAGGGTCTAGTGGTTCTTGGGCCTGACTTGCAGAGAGGCCTGGGGTTACTATGAGTGGCATGGTGGGGCCTGGAGCATGGCCGAAAGCCCTTGGAAACTGCATTGGAAGCACAACCATAACTTGCTCCTCGGCATGTGCTGCTCCTACCAACACGACATTCCAGTTGCCTAACATGTGAGAACGTTATTGATAGGCACCAAATAATTCCGGCCAGGCCACATCCCAATGTCTGTATTTGTGATGCATTTTTTTATTAATCTGCCAATTCTTTACTCTGTCATACATCTGGATAATTGGGACCAAATAGCCTTCCAATTGCCATTTATATTCAAGGTTATTTGCGATCATCTACATAGGCTTACAAATTAACTCCCTGCCCAGGTAGAAGCTCAAGCCGCAAACTGAGCAGCATAGAAAATAGGGATTCGTACAAAAATGTCGACCTGAGAACTGCGACGGCTGAAAATTGAGACTTTTTTTAAACCCCCCCTTTCACCACATATATATGTGGGGGGGTTTAGAGTATAATATTAATATGGGGGGGCTGCGGGGATCTCCCCCCGCATATATATGTGGTGTAAAGGGTTAAAAAAAAAAGTTGGCATTTTCGGCCTTCGCAATAATCACATAGATCCGAAAATAGAGCTGCTCAATGCAGGAACTTCACTTCACCCTACAGCTTCTGGATTCATTCTTTTCCGTAGCCACCAATTGAGCCCTATCTTTCTAACGGACAAAAAGGTTGGTTGGCGGGGCTTCTTTCATTGTCATGGCGTCCGGCCGGGACACAGAGTGGCGATGGCAGCCCTGCCGCTTCCGCAGGAATCAGGGAAGTGTGATTGGGGGTGGGGTGGAAAGGGACCGGGGAGACTGGAGGGAAGGGTGGGGGAGAGATGGCGCGACGGGTGAGCTCTTTTGAGGTTGCCTGGAATGTGGCTTCGGTTCGTTGGATTCAGCCTGAGATCCGAGCCACTTGATTGGCTAGCTGCCCCAATCCTGCTGCTAATAAACACATTGCTAATGTATAAAGTACATCTATCATTTTTATTTGAGCTGTCTTAAAAACTAGAAAGAAACGTTCCAGAGACCAATCATTTCATTCTATCCAGTGAAACTGTGGAACTCTCATTGTTTAGAGCTAAGAGGCCCTAAGGATCACCTAAGAATCATCTAGGCCTTCGTAAATTATTGAACGCTTAATTTTTCTGACAAATTGATACGTGTGGCTGGCCTTTGTGCTGTGGCCTAGCTGACTGTGTCTGCTCAGTGTTTGTCAGCTATCTCGATGGTGTCCTTGCGCATTGCAAGCCCATCTAGCACAGAAAAACATGTACCATACATGCTGTACATTTTATTGTATTTGGTTTATTTAATAAAAACCTTTACAATTGATTTTCATTCAATGTACATTAAAACAATATTTAAAATAATCCAACATATACATTTACATATGATTCTTACCAAGCTTCATAGAATTTAAAATTGAATGTATAGACATCTTGAAAATCATCCAGACAAATGCTAATATTTTACTTCGTCATGTCTCATTTAGGTAGCAAACCCCTAGTTTCAAAATCAAAGTAATGATTAGATACAATTTGTCAAAAGGCTTCCAATTCATACGGTTGGATATGCGCTACTTCATATAATGCATAGTTAACAAATTACATTTGTGAAACATCTTAAAGTAGCGGTGAAGTTAGACAAATCTTCCAAACCAGATAAAGATAGTAATAAGGTGCCTTAGGTAGTTTTGTATTCGCATCCTTCTTAACATTTCACACTGCTTCAGAATTATGCAATTAAACACCTGGCAGTTCTTCACCCAGTTTTGCCTCTATAATTACAAGAAAATTAATTAACTTAAGTGTGAGTTTTTGACTGTACCCTTCCATACAATGTTTCCATAGGGATTCCCTAGCAGTGTATGATTTATTTGAAAAGTAATGCTCAAACATTCGGGCAAGAAACAACAAGATGTTTCAACGTTTCAGATGCTTCCTCATCCTCGCAAAATCAACACATTCCTGATCCCATGGTTCTTTGACTACCCTACCAGTGTTCTGTTCGAGAGTACATTAGAAATTGATTTAATCTAAAATGCATTTAGATTTTCCTTACTGTTGCAGAGGGAAACTAAATGAGATATTTGTGTCTGGTCCCCCATTTACTTCGGAAAAGATTGTATTCCTCATACGATGAATAAGTCCCCATTACATCCAATATACTGCACCAATGAAATCTTTGATATTTTTTTTTTTTGGCTCGGGAGCAACATACTCATGGATTCCGGAGTTTCATTGATTGAAGTAAAAATTTTCTTAAGTTTTAGAGTTATTCTGTTTATTGAACTAATGCTCAAATCGCCCAGAGTTTTGTTCAGCTCTACATACAGGGTATTCTTGGGCGGATTCAGCATTTCGATCTAATTAATAATACTTCTCAAGTCATATTTTGCTGAGAGAGGTAATAGGTTTAACTCATGACATATCATTATGTTGGGAATGGAAGAGGCCATACCCAATGCATTTTTCCAGAGTTTACCCTGTAGTATGTCTAGAAAGTCGTCAAGCTCATAACTGCAAATATCCAGAGAGTAAAGAATGATGGATTCTACTTTTAGTAGATAAAATTGGATCAAGGGTAATAAAGAAAACATGCAGAATTTGTGGAATATAATTTTCATTTGAGATGATAAACTTTTGACCTTTTGATTTAGAAAATGTTTTCACATTTTCAAGGAGTATGAATCGCTAAGGGGATAGCCTAAATATCGATACATGGCTGCATATTCCACTTTGATTCCGTTCAGAGTTCAAGAAAAACAGTAAGGTTTGAGTTTACCATCTGAAAAAATAGATATGTAGGATTTGACAGGGTTTGGTGATACGTTATGTTTGTGTGCGAAAACTGTGAATTGATCTAATTTTCTTTGCAAACAGAACAGAGTCCTGTCAAAGAATAGCAGATCGACCACAAAGCCTATCCAGTCCAACTTAAAAGAACCAAGCTTAGCAGGAAAGCACTCGCCGATCTGCCAATAATCGTCCAAACCCAAAAGATATAAATTGAATAACACTGCTGCCATGCTGCACCCCAGTTTCACCCCCATTTCGGTGGTAATGGGGTTAGTGAGAGCGCCTTCCTTATTGATGCAAAATCAGCATTCTGCTTAGTGTATGGACAAATACATACACATGCAGGTTTGCACAGCAAGACTGTGTAAGCTTTGGCAAATTCTGCTCAGTCCTTTCCAAACCAAAATAAATAAGGGACGCAGCAGGGCACCTTCTTACAGGGCTTTGCAACCCTGCCCAGCTTGTCTGACATAAAACCCTGCTTCCCCGTCACTGCTCACTCGTCACTGCTCACTGCTTGCTCATGGCTTGCTGCGCTTTGGTCACTGATCATTCTGAACTGCTCATGCACACCATGAGCGAGGTAGGCCTCAACCCAATAACATCCCCTTGGGAGAGGGTGCACGTTGTATGGTGGTATATTTTAAGATACCCCCGATTCTGTGCCTTAACCAACCGCAATGTCTACAAAAGACACAGATGAAGTAATGGAGCGTGCCTCTTGTCTGGAGCAATGAACAACAGTCCCATTGAGGTAATTGATCAGTCCCATTTGGACATTCGAGAACTATGCTCCTTAAAACCAAGCCACTTCAAAGATTGTAAGGAGTCTTATGATGTTGGTTTTGAAAATAAATCTTGACTATCCATAACAGAGCTATTGGAAAACATCGAGGACATTACTAATGAATGTTACATGCATTTGCGCTAATTAGTGTTAAATATGTTTTGATGTTTTGCATGTTTCATAATCCTTAAGTACTACTTGTTAAAACTGTTGAGAATGGTGCAGTGTTGTTCAGGAAATTAATTGACTGCTGCCTGCCTGCACACAGAGGCCTCTGAATGCACAGTTTTGCTTTGACCTCTAGTTAGCGTATTCTACTTATATCTTTTTTATTTTATTTTAACAAAACAACTGGGTAATTACCAACTTGAGTCTTATGGGAATTGACCTATTAAACTGAAATATCAATTCAGAACAGTTCACATTATGTTATCGTTGTTCTTCTGGAAGTAACATGCTATGGAGTTTTTTGCAGAATGCAAGGATAATACAGTCATAGGGCCTCATTTTGAAGTCCCCAGCATGTAAATGCAGGGACTAATGACAGGAGTAATACAGTTACACCTGTCTTAATGCTTCCGTTCACGCTCCAGGGGATTTTCTTTTTTTTTAAGGCAGAGGGCGGGGCGTAACTGGAGTTTTCATGTTGGTGTGAAAACAGTGGTCGAAGTGGGCGGGAGCGGTGCTTCTCTACTTTTTTCTTTTTTGGTTTTACTGTTCTTATACTTTTATTTTAAAAAGAAACCGTTCTGGAATGGTTTAATTTTAAAATCGAAGTGTAGGAAGAAGTTGAAACTTGCACTTAAATAGCAGGCGTTTTTGTTTTGGGGAGTTGATTTGCACGTGGGAGGGCGGTGTGGTGATGGGGTTTGTGGGATGTGGGGGCAGGCCAGCAGGGAACATAGTTCTGCTACTTCTTTTCATACACTTCCACCACTGAGTGAAACCAATGATTTCCCTAGGTAACCGCCTGCTTGTTGCAGGAGCCAAAAGCAGGCGGTTCCCATAAGAAATCATTGAGAACACTGGCTGCCAAGCGTCAGGCAGCCAGTGGCAGGCATAGTGGCAGAACAAGTGTATTTGCAAGCCAGAGAGGGGAGAGCAGGCAGACTTGTTAATTCCACGTGACCCAGCAAGTCATGTCTTTATTTACCACAGTGTGAATGATCCCGATGAACATGAACACAATGGGGGACATTGCATGGAGAGGACCATCAACGTCAGCATTTAAATGCTGTTGGGCCTCTTCCGTGCAAAGGATGAAAGGGTAAACACAGATGAAATCATCTTTACAGCTTGCTTTTCACTCCATTTTGCAAAAGGTGTAAATGCTGCCTGCTATGCATGTTTGGCAGATGGCATTGACGGATGGCATTGACAATCCACCTGCTTTAGCAGTTACTAAAAGTGTGTAGATTCCGCAGGAATCCATTTGTTTTACGCTAGCATGAAACTCTCATGCTGACATAAAAACAGGTGGTTTTACAAGCAAGGCCGGCATCAGTGGTGGGAATGTCTATCGCCGCCCTCCTCCGACGCCACTTGTAAAAACAATTTAAAGTGACTCTGCATAAAATGAGTGTCACCCAGGTGTAAATCATTTACACATCAGTGTTTTACATATGCTTTGCTCTGGGAAATAGAACATTTACCCCAATTATGCTCTATCATCTTGATTTCTTTTTGACGTCCTTTGATGTATATTTATTTACTTACTGTGAATCTGAACATAAGCATTTGCATCCAATGGTACACATATTCAATTCTAATTGTTTTATTGTCAATGTATTTAAATCATTTATAAAAGCGCCTAATTTCAGAAGCACACTGACTCTTCACATAAAAGCAAAAACAGTAATAAGAATTAATATATATACAGGCATCTGAGAATACATTTTTAAAAAAACAATAAACACTGCAGCCATTAAACACCAGCATAGTCTACAAAAAATGACATGCAGCGATCAAACACTGGCATGGAACCAGCCACGCCGACTGAGACCAGGTTACCAGCTTGGTCAGCTTGGTCAAGACATGGAAAAACCTTGAAACCAGCAGCACTAGTTCACATGGGAACCAGCCCTCTGAACTGACCACTGATGTATTAATCGCAGTGTACAATAACCACTGATCTCCAAACATCGCTAACAAGGACAACCACATCCCACGGCTGCATTCAACTTAACCATACACCCAACGATCCTCAACCATTAATCGACTTTTAACTTTGGACTTATTGCTCCTCAAAGTGTTAAACTGACGTAACACTCTATTTTCCTTGTCAAAGCCCGGGCGGGCGAAACTGTTGGCCAAACAGCTGACCTTTCCTTTTGTTTGTCACTAACAGGAGTCAATTGCCATTTCTGTTACCATATAATTTGTACTTCTAGACAGAAGACATTTTCCTTTTGCTTGCGACCAATAGGAGCAAATCACTAACTATGCTACTAGATAACATGTCCTTTCAATGATAACATTTAATAAGTCACTTTCTAACACTCTCCCCAACTAGTAATCAAAGTGGTTGTTTGTGTGAACTGTAAATACCTTGTTTAGTTTATGTCATTAATAAACTATACACACAACATATCTAATTCTTCCAATACCATTATTTGGAGCACCTTCCGGGGGCTAAACCTCTTCAAACCTACTTTCAGTTTTATGTAAAATAGGGTTGTGTGTTACTTACCCCTGCAGTTAGCTGCACCATCACTAAATTACTTACCTTGACAAGCGCGGCTACATGGTCCATCAACCCAACCCCTTCATTAAAAATACATGCAAAATAAGTTGAATTGTAATTTTATCAAAATATCATAGACACATCATGTTTGAAGGCATTCCAAAAGACTGGAGGTATTTTTATAAAAATTAGTATATTGCATATAGAACACCCATTAAGTCGGTACGTGCATGCAAAATTGTCCCCTCTGTGTAATATTTTCCTACAAAATGCAGAATGAATGTGTAAATAGGAATCCAATGAATTTGCACCAGCCTGAAAGTATCATTCCGGTACAAATGGATTGAGTTTTTGCTGGCAGATTGCAGGTGTCAGATGGCAATGATATTTATGTTCTGTGTACCAGCACTGTCAGTAAAAAAACATGAAACTACTCCTTTTCGGTATCTGAGGAATAAAATAAAGTATACATTTTTTACACATTGTTTGTAGGCCATGGACACTGCTTCAGGAACTTAAAAAATTAGACCTTGGCCCTCATTCCGAGTTTGGATGTAAGTACCGTCCATTACCGGCATGGCTCAAATAGCATAACCGAGCTGGCAATAGACCACTAAATGCGCACTATTACGAGTTCGCGGGTATGAGCTTTGCGCCATGCTGGTAATGAATATAGCGGCATGCCGCAAAAATGCACAAAAAAACCCTTACCAGCATGAACCGCACCATAGTGAACACTATCGTGATTGAGCAATGCGGCATTAGCGGTGACTGTAAATAGCGGTCACCGTTATTTACAGTCACTGTTAAAATGCGGAACCGGAAATAGCCTCATCGCACAGGAACTGGAAGGAGCACGGCGGCCATCTTTAAAAACACAATCCATTGCCATCTTCACCAGACAGGACCCCTGGGCCACTGCTGACCTACCAGAAAGTTACCACTACTACGAGGAATGCCCAAAGCGCCAAAGAAGGGAGCTGCCCGTCTCCGAAAGGAGCGGTTCAGCCCAGATGAGCTGCAAATGCTTGTGGATACCCTCCACGAGCATGCTGGCACTGTTTTCAGCAACAACATGCGGAGGGTGGCGGTGCTTAAAAAAAAGACATCTGGGCACTAGTGGCCCAGGAGGTGAGTGCTGTGGGCAACACCCCCCCCGCACCACAAAGGATTGCCGCAAAAGGAGGGGCGACCTGCGGCTGAGGGTCCAGAGCATCCACTCTGCGAATAGAAGCCAGGCCTTGGAGACTGGCGGGGTCGGAGAAATGGAGTGTGGTGCAACGTCATCCGCTGATGGAGGTGAGTGTCCAAAGTCAATACTGCCAACGCCAATGTCATGAAAGTCACTGCTAAGGTTTGGACAAGGAATCACGGCATGGTTGGTCACCCCCCCCTGTAAATCATGCCGAAGCAAGTGAGACCCAAGCTAGTGCCAGGTGCAAGGCCGTAACGTATATGACACATACCACACAAAGTAGCCCATTCCATGAGGAACACAGGGCAGATGATGTAAACAGTGTGCATGTTAGACAGCACAGTACCCGGCCTACATGAGTGACACCGACATATGCATGCATTTACCACCCGAGTATTGAATGATGTGCCGTTCCCTACCCAAATGCCGATAACCCACAAATATCTGAATGTGCTATTGTAGCCATGTATAAATGCTGCCTCTCAAATCATCACTCATGCCGTCCCTCTCTTCCACCCCCACAGGCAGTGAGCATGACAGTGAGGAGCAGGAGAGCAACCATCCCAGCACTTCCAGGGGCCAAGGCAGGGGCCGCCGTCTCCCAGTGAGGAAGACAACACCTGGACGTACACCACCAGCTCCAGCAAGGCTCGTGGACGGTGCACCACCCCCACCCCTCCCTGCACTGGCTGCAGACACATGCCCAATGCCACGGTCTGAGGAGTCGAGTGTGGCTGGGGAGGTCGCAGCCATGGCCCCCCTTGAAGTTGCGGACAGCTCCAATTCCATCTGGGGAGCGACTGAGGATGACACAATTGAAGTCATGCACACCCCTGAAGCCTACACTAACCCCCAGGTATCCTTTAGTGACTCGGGTGAGACCGATACACTTGAGCAATCTGGCCAAGGACCAACACAGGGACATGCCAGTACTGTGCCCAGTTCCCTTGAGGAAGTGCCGGCAGGACATGTCAGCCCGATCCCCAGCAGGGTCACTACCTCATCCACCGATGCCCAGTGGGCTGACCTGCTTACAGCCCTGATCACAGATTTTGTGCAGGACAATCGGCAGGCCAGGGAGGAGTGGTGTGATGAACTGAGGGCACTGGGCCAGGTAATAACGGACAGAACCAACCGGCTCTGTGAGGTGCTCAGCCGCATAGCCGATGCTCTGGAGGCTGCTCATCCTGCCCAACAGCCGCAGCATGAGGACACCCCTTCAACGAGCAACTCCACCCAGACCAGACCACTTTGTCGGTCGCTCCGTGGCCAGCGCTGCCGGGACATGCCTCCCGCTGGCTCCGGGAGCGCAGAATGACTTTGCTGCCAGCCAAATGTGGGCTACGTGGACCCTATGGGACTAGTGTTGGGGAGTTGTGGGGGGAGTCGGAGGGGGTGAGGGTGTGTGGGGGAGTTGTGGGGGGAGCGGGAGGGGGGTGAGGGTGTGTGGGGGAGTTGTGGGGGCAGGGGGAGGGGGAGAGGGTGTGTGGGGGAGTTGGGGGGGAGGGTAAGTGGGGTGAGGGTGGTGGAGGGTTTGTTTTTCACTTAGACATTTTCACTTTTAATACACCGGTAGTGCTGCAAAGAAAAACCAGAGTGGACATTCATCATTGTGCATGTGTCATTCAATATATAACAGTGCATAGTGTGCATGTATCACCAGACCCAGTGCCCTATGTCCTCAAATTATGACACCCTCTGCTGACTTGTGTGTCAGAAATATTGTCCAATCAATGACTTGCGCATGGCACGTCCCTCCTGTGCATCGGCACTCTGATTATGTCCTGCCACGTCTTCCTCCTCCCCTTCATCATCATCATCTGGTGGTAGCAGTTCCATGTCAGGGGGCAGGGGCACATACCGACGGATGCACATATTGTGCAGCATGACACATGCCATGGTGATCTTGGACACATTCTCATGGCTGTAGAGGAGTGCCCCACCCGACCGGCTGAGGCAGAAAAATCGTGCCTTCAACAGGCCAAAGGTCTGCTCAATCACCACACGATACGGGTATGGGAACGATTGTAGTCCTCCTCGTGCCTGTTCTGTGGGTTTCGGACAGGGGTCATGAGCCACGGCTTCAAGGGATAGCCACCATCACCTGCATGAGAGGGGAATGAAGGTAAGTGTTCGTACATTCATGGTGGACAACTGTACTAGTCTCACATGGCAGCAGGTAATTTCTGCCCACACGCACATGTCCCTGGATGCATTTACCCCATTTCTGGCCATGCTATGTGTCCTGTGCAATGGACTGATGGAGTGGGTTGCATCTTCGAGATGGGTCATGGTGTGCACTGACATCTTGTTGCACGCGCATCATATATACATGCAGCAGTGTTGGAGTAAAATCATTCATGTGTTGTGTCCTGTGAGATTTTGTAGTAGGGAGTGTTGGCTGTAGTCAGTACCATATTCGTCATTCTGCACTGATCAGTTCCATGGTGACTTGCAGCGCTCCTATGGGTATGCGGAACCAGGGACACACTGTGGTATCCCTGGTTGGCTCAATTCAATGCACTCCCAGGGATGACTGTCATGTGTGGTGATATGCTGGATACAGCAACATAGTGCATATGCCGTGCATAGTGCAGGATGGCCTTATGGTGTGTGAGGGCCGCCGATGTGTGGTGTATGTGTTGTGGGATGTGGGCTGGTTAACTGTTAGTCATGTAGTGATAGGTGTCGGACTTACTTCATCACTATGGAATTTGGTTGTCATGTGCCGTTTCAGTTGCTTTGGGCACAGTGTTCGGTGATGTGCACATCGTGCACTGACGTCAACATTACCACCAAGGTGGAGTATGCATCCCCCCTTCCCACCCAGGTGGAGTATGCATCCCCATCCCCCTTCCCATCCAGTTGGAATATGCATCCCCCCCTTCCCACCCAGGTGGAGTATGCAGCCACCCGCCTCACAACCCCAATGCACTGCCATGGCCCAGTTAGGCAACTCACCAAGCAGCCAGGCACGTCGTCCAGCATGTCGCTCCATGAAGCGTGGTAGCGTGGAGTTCCGCAGGACCAATGAGTCATGAGTTGATCCTGGATATCGGGCACAGCAATGTGTGATGATTTTGCTGGCGTTGAATACCACCTGCACATTGATGGAGTGGTATTGCTTGTGGTTGCAATACACCACCTCCATGGTATGCGGGACTACCAACTCCACATGGGTGCAGTCAAGGGCACCTACACAATTTGGCATGCCAAAAGTGCATGGAAGGCAACTTTTGTATCAAATATCTCCTGGGGAGTCCGTGGTAGGGATATGTAGTCCTTTGTGTGCTTGAGGAGGGCATCCAGCACTTGGTTCAGTATCCAGGAAAATAAGGGTTGTGATATGCCATGCATGTGGCCCACTGTGTGCTGGTAGGTGCCTGTGGCAAGGAAGTGCAGCACAGACACTACCTTCAGTAGAGGGGGGATGGCAGTGCGTATTTCTACGAGGCTCACTATGTCATTGTGTATCAGGTCCATTACGGTGGTGATGGTGTCACGGTCAAGCCAGTATAGGGTGTGGATCTGCTCAGGTGTTAGGTTGAAGGGGGTGGCTCTGATGCGAGGAATTGGGGGCTGCCAGCGTGGTAACGGTGGCTGCACTGGTGGGGCATGCTGGGCTTGTCCCACCCTCCTTCTCCTCTGTGGTGGGAGCTGTTGTTGTTGTTGTTGTTGAGGCCTTGCAAGCGGGGCCTCCAGCTCCAGTATTGCTACTACTATTGGTATCTTCTTGGTGTGGGAGGGGGTGTGGTGTGTGGGTGTGCTCCTTTTGTACTGGCCCTCACTCCATTGCCTCCACCTGTGTTGATTCTGTGCACCTGTGTCACTTCTTAACACTGCTCAGGGTTCTTTACACCTTCTCAGAGATGCCGGTATTTACACCATGCCGGTAAGCTCATTTTCGGCCTTCAGGAGGCCGTTATTTGCATGTCCGCATTACTTGGGATCAGCTCCGGTTTACGGCATGCCGCTAATGCCGGCATGGTGTGTCACATGCGCGCACATAGACCGCTATTTACGGCATCATAAAGTATGATGCTGTAAATAGCGGGCTGGTTGGTCAGAATAGCCCGTAGCGGTAAGCGATGCCGGTGATCCTTTACCGGCATCATTTTTCCCTTACCTCCAACCTCAGAATTACCCCCTTGTGTCTGAACCTGTTTAAAAATGGGGCAGAGTTCTTTGCTTCGGATACCACTCAATTTCAGGCATAGGAATAGTTTGACTGACAAATAAAGGAGCTGTCATGCATAGGGTTGATTTAGCAGTTATATATTAAGGGTACTTTAAATCAGCGGCTTATTATCCAGGTAACTATTACATAACGGAAGGACCTTCCAGTGATGGGCAACGTATTATGTCAGAAAATAAATAAATGGAGAACGCCCAGAGCGTGCACAGTTCCCCACACCAGCGAATCTCATGTGAGCCTTCAATCATTTAGTCAGGTATCCAGGGTCCGCTAGACCCCTCAACAACTGGCGATGGAGGTGGGTGGAGGGCACCTGGCCTCCCATGATCTACGAAGAGCACATCATCGCTGCATGGTGGGTTGGGGGTCCAAACCCCTTGTCTCACTGTGCAGCACGGCATCGACAGCTGGCGGGTGGAGGATCCCCCGACCTCCATGCGTTCTGTGAATATGGTGTCCTAAAAGGGGTAAGCCTCTTGCTTTCCTACACATTTGGCTCAAAGTGCCTTATTGACGCTCGGTAGGCAGGAGTGTTGCAGAGGCACAGCCTGCCGGTGTGCCCTTTTTACACGCTTCCTCTCCCGGCGACAGAGCTACATGGAATGCAGCACATAGATGTGGCAAAGATCCAGTGGAGGACAGTGGACCTGGGCAAACCCATGGTACCAGGATGTTTGATCTTGCAGTCTGGGACCACACTTTCTAATGTTCATGATGCCCTATGATCATTGTGCCCCTACACTGAGTTGAACAATGTGCCTCTCCAGCTCACAAGGAGAGAGCTTCTGCACAAGCTATTTGAGCTACACAATGTATCTGGAGGCATAGTTCATCTTCCATCAGTCTGGTGTCATGGAGGAGGGAGTAGTGGCTTGTGAGTCTGCACATCCCTATGATTTTGTGATGTTCTCACACAAATCACGGCCTTCTATCTATCAAAATAGACAAGCCACCTTGGCCCCCACTGGGACCCAGGGATGAAATACCTTGAGATGTTTTTCATTGTGGCGCGTGAGGACAATGATGAGGCCAAACAATCTATGCTTTTGATTTATACTTCAGGGGAGGTCCACCAGATATTCAAGACAATGCAACCCAATGACTGGTATGATGCAGCAAAGGAGGAATTGCAGACATACCTTTGTCCAATGGTCAACAGGGACTATGGGAGGGACTAAAGCCTTGGGTCATGCTCGGCTATGCCAACTAGCCATGTCGATAAAACCTCTGCCGTCTGTCTGCAAATAATCAATTGTGCCTCTTCACAACTGCACCACCAAATCCTTAAAGAGCCAAATATCCCACTAAAAAGGATTCTGGAGCTCAGCAGAGCACACAATCTGGCCACCACAAGAGGGTTGCAAATGGAGGAAGCTTTCAAGTCTCTTTAAATAGAAAAGATGCATGAAATTGAGTCCAAACCCCCTCTGCGGACTCGAGGCCGAAACAATGCATGGTCAAAAACACCAGCTGCTAAGTTGTCAGCTGTGTGATGCTTGTCGAGGCCTGCTCTCTCATGCACAATCCTGTCTGGCCATTGGTCAGGTGTGGTAGAGATGTGGCAAGGTCAATCACCTTTTGAAGACCTGCCATGATCTGTGGCCTATCTGACAAGCAAACCGGCCTGTGCAACCACTGTGGCACCATCAAAGAAGAGTGGCAGCAGTGGATTATGAGCAGACTTCCCCTTTACCACAACCAGAAAAGGAGGAACGATATGGAAGACATTCTTATCATTTCCACAGTGCACCAAGGAAAACGAGGAAGCCGCAGACAACTCTGTTGCTCCATTGCAGTCCTCTCAGAAATGGTCCCAGTCCTCCTTGATACTGGGATGTGAGCAAACATTGTACCAATATCTTATTTTCAGAGGCTGTCACTGTATCTAAAATTGGCCAAATCCGGCTTCACATTGACCTGTCCTTACTGACGATTGGGCTACATCACTGACAGATCCCGTTCAACCTGAGGAAGAAGGTGGAAGAAGAGATGCACAAATTCGAAACACCCTAGATCTCCCTGATCATCATTGCAAAAAAAGTCCAAGTGTCCTGGAGAAGTGAGAATATGTGTAAATGTGAGAGGCACCCTGCCCCACCCTCGATGACATTTTGTCTGACATGCTGGGGGGGAATGCGTTTTCAACCATTCACTTGAATGCAGGCTACCATCAGGTTCCTTTGCATGTGGAATCAACAGTGATCAAAACTTTTTCATCACATGTGGAGCTGTTTCAATAGAAATGGCTCAGCTTCAAGGTGTCCTCGCGGCAGATGTTGTCCAGCATTCCATCAGAGGGGTACTGGCTGGGCTTCTGGGAGATCTCAACGTGAGTGATGAGATTCTCATCTTTGCCTCATCAGAATCGTAACACACCAGAAGACTAGAAGCTGTGCTCCATCAACTCAAGCAACTTAAATCTAAGGTGGACTTCTTCAGGTTCATGTTCCATGAACATGGGCTATCGCCCGATCCTTGCAAGGATGATGATATGAAGGAAGCTGTGCCTGCCATGTTCCATCAGAGGTGCTCAGTTTTCTGGCGAGAAATAACTTTGTAGGTGCATCATTCACAATGTAGGCATCTGACCGAGCTACTCAGAGCAATGATGAAGAAGCACCAGAACTGGCATAGGGGCCTCAGTTAACAAGAAGCTTTCTGCAAGAACAAGGCAGATCTTATCACCAATGCCATGATGGCTTTCTTGGACCGATCAAGGACCACTGAGCTGATGGTAGATGCCAACCCGTTTAGGTTGGGAGCCGTGCTTGTTGGGGTGGATGCCCGTGATGATAAATGGCCTGTAACATATACAAGCAAGGCACTCACCACCACAAAAAGAAGATATTTGCAAATTGAGATGGATGCACTGGTGGTCTTGTGGTGCTGCAGGCAACCGATGAAGTTAAACATGGATCACAAATGCAAGGGTTCTCTCCATGGCCCACTCATTTGGCTCAAACGGTTGCTATGGTTAACTATGGTGTGACTATTCTTTTCAGAGCTGGATAGAAGAGCCTGCAGACTATGTGACCCAACATCCACCCCATCCTTCTAGCAAGGACACAGAGGCTGATGAAGAGGTGGAAGAGCTAGTCCGCATGGTCACCAGATTTGTGTCCCTTGAAGGCATTGTGGGGGCCATGCTGCATAATGAGGGATAGCAAGATCTCCTGGCCCAGATGCACGCTGCTCAGTGGTGAAAGTTCCTGGCTACGAACCACCACAGTATACCAACATCACAAACATCCCTCCAAGTCTTGCGGAAGGTGAGGAGTGAGCTTCTGGTTGGCACTGAAGGTATACTGCTACGTGGTTCCCGTGGTATGTCAGAAATAGGAGTCAGACCACTGGACATGGTTTAACAGAAAAAGGTTTATTAACGTAAATTAAAAAAATGCCTTACCTGGCCCTACAGCTATGGTTAGGTTACCTGTCTTCAACTGAAAACCTAAGGTGCTCATCAGCACATCTCGTCAACATAAAAAGGTTTGTCCTTGTACCAAAATCTAATTTAATTAACCAGCCATACCACTAAACACAAATTATAACAACTAAAGTAAATTCCTGCTAGGCTTTTAGGATCTCATTGCTGACCCCCTCCTCTGATAATAATTCTTGAAAATAAATGTTCATCACAGATCTCTGTATTTGATTATTGCCAACAGTTGATTGTGAAAACGCAACAGTTCTTGAAAATAAAGTTTCATCACAGTTCTCTGTATTTGGCCGTTGTCAACAGTTCCTTGTAGAAAAGTCACACAACTTAGTGAAAGCATGATTTGCTTCTCAAGCCTTTTCAAATGAACTGATTTCCTTTTCAGTCATTCACAAACTTAGAAATGTAACTGAGGTAGAACAAATGTTACTTTTCTCAGCCTCTTCCAAATACTTTGGATACATCTTGACCTCCCTCTCTCTTTCTCAGGCCCAAACCTTGTACCTGTTACTCAGCTGTATTCTGGTGGCTCCGGTCATGGTGGACACCCTTGTGTAAGACCGCTTTCTTGCATTCTCCGATGGCAGCATTCTCTGTGGCTCGCTGGTTCCTCTTTCTCTGGCTTTCTCCACCTATTCTCTGATTCGATCGTGTGGTAGCCTTCTGATGGTCTTGACAGTACTTTCTAAGGTTCTCTCTGGCAGTGGCCTTCTTGTGGGCTAGCCCATGCATTCTCACTCTTTCTCTTGCAATTACATTCTCGTGGGCTCGCCGATACCTCTTTCTATGGCTTTCTCGACCCATTCTCTGATTCGATCACGTGGTAGCCTTCTGATGGGCTTGACAATGCTTTCTTGGGTTCTCCCCTGGCGGTGGCTTTTGCGTGGGTTCGCCCATGCATTTCTCACAATTTCTCTGGTGATGGTGTTCTCGTGGGCACGCTCAGATCTTTTACTCTGACTTTCTCCAGTGATGGCCTTCTGGTGGGCTCACTGGGCTCGCTCTCTCTAGCTGGCCTTTTATGATGGCAGCCTTCTTGTGCACTCATGGATCTCTCTTTCTCTGATATTCTCTGACTGCAACTTTCTCTTGGACTTGTCAGTGACTCTCAGAGAGATTTATCTGGTGGCAGCCTTCTTGTGGGCTTGCCAGTGTATTTTACCTTGTTTGGTCGGTGCTTCGGGCATCAGCGAAGTTCCTCGGGCTGCTTGCCCACCACGTACCCTCTGTGGTCCCATCTCCAGGCAGTGTTGGTCCCCACCTGTAGCAGTGATGTCTGCTCTGCATGTCTTCACCCCAGCTGATTGACTCTGCATCAGCTGGTCTCTCCTTTCTCCAAGTGTGGATCAAAGGGTTTTTTCATGGGTCTCTGTAATGAGAAGAAAAGTTATGTTGTTTACAAAACTTCACACTTGGGATGGGGGCAACATTTCTATTAGGCAGAGGTAAAGGTTGTACTAAATGAACAACTTCCTTACTCCCATATAAGTGGTGAAGACTGGGTTTAATGGAGATATTGCTAAAGATTGTGAGTCCTTGTCCCCTAAGGGGGAGTCAATCCCAGTGACCTACGCTTGGCCATATCCCTAGGGAGGGTCTTGCTTAGTGGGCGCACGTCCCTAGTCTCAATGGCGGTGGTTCCCCTTGGGGTAAAAAGGTTTGAAGACCCTGGATTCATCATTAATCAACTTTCCAACTGGTTAATCCGCTGGACCTCTAAGAAAGAGTCATACATTCAGCGCACGTTTGTCACCAGGGGGCAAGCAAGACAAAGGGCCTCATTCCAAGATTGGAGGTAGCCATGGCGCTCATTTTTGAGTCTCAAGAAATGGAACACTCTAGTGATCTGCACATTCTATAGACTGATATGACTTTGAGCTTGTGTTGGCAGCCATACTATTTTCAAGGTGCTTGCAGCTATTGAGAGCATTCTTCATAAAATTCAGTGAATGTCAAGAAAAGGCTCAAAACATCACTGCTTCCCTCAGTTTCAAAGTGTTAAAACCTAGTAGTGCAGGCATTTGACAGCTGAACATATATTTAAAATCATGAGTGGGGACAAAAAGCTAACGGTTAGCAAAAACAAAGTTATTATGTAAAAGCAAGGAAATATCGAGGCTGAGTACCACAAAAGGAAATACACCAAACACGGCCTATAAATATTCACAGATCTTTAATCTACTGTACAGTTACAAAGAAACAGAAATTCAGATAGCTATCTGGCTCTCAATACATCACAATGAGTACCAGCCCGTCAGAGTGAGGAGAGAGAGTGCTGAATATCTAAACATTGGTGCATTTATACATTTCTACAACATTGTCCAGCCCCTCTACTGGTTAATAATCTGTGGTCTAGGAGTTTGTGCCGAGTTCACTTTTATCTCAAACAATAATATGCACAGGGATCACAAGAGTTTGTGTTTCCAGCAAGTTACAATGGTGATGTATATTCTTAGCTCCAACTGTAAGCCTTAGTAAATATCCCTTCACAATGTAGTTCTGCCAGTGTCCACGCTCGACATTCACACAGTATTGTCCTCGATGTGTATTCGTGGATGAGGCTTGATAGTGCAGTCAATCCAAGGACAACAAGTCAAACTTGGTGCAAGGTCGCATTACCTAGTCTAAACAGTCCGCCCTTGGACAGTCTAACCATTAACAAGATTCAAAGGTCGGGAAGGCTTGGTTACAAGTTGGAAACACAGTCCACCATTTTAGAACAGAGAATCACATATGAACAGAAATCAAAATGGCGGATGATCCTAAAATGGCGGCAAAGTCGATCTAAAATCAGAACTTTGCAACGCTGTTTTCTTTGCAGAGCGACTAGGCTTAGGCCAATATATATCAGAAGGAGGCACAATATGATTTCCCGTTTAACAATTATTATTACTTTTATTATTACTAAGTTAATATTATTATGAAAGTCTGCAGATTGCTTCATATAGTAAATTCTGGTTCTATAATATCTTGCTGCATGACAGGTTTCCAATGCAGTTTTTTCCAGACCTGACTTTACTGCTGTGTCAAGACACCATTTGGGTGGCCTACTACTTTCACTCTGCCCTCTCTAATGCAGGAGACAACCCCACAGCCACTGTCATCCTCTCACTCAATGTGTCCAGGGGAAACTCCAGACTACCAACTCCACTAACCCCCTTCTCTAACTGAATGCAGGGGACACCCATACAAATTCTGGCCTGTCATCACACTCCACTGTTCTCCTGTTTCTATCCTTCCTTCCCCTACCTACGTGCCCCATTTCTATTTACTTGTCTCTTGGCCTCAACTTCCCCACAGACTGCTGCACAAATTGCGCCATGTGCAAATGTAAAACACTTACTATTCGGCAAGTGTGTTCTGTTCGGCAAGCAACGTTTGGGAAGTTGGGGACCAATGCCAAATTACAACAAAAGGCTGCTCCAGTTTTAAAATCTAAGCACAGCAAGTTTATTTTCTTCAAACTCTAAAATAAGATATTTTATATTCAATCTTGAAAAATATAATTATAACACATTTCTCGAGTGAAGATGCCTAATCGGTTGGCATCTCTTGATTTGATTTGATTTGATTTGTTGAATTATCTGCTTAATTCCTCATTCATGAGGAAAGCTGGACATAGAGTTAATCTGGGCGCAGGTGATTTTTTAAAGAGAGCAATCACATTATGGAGATTATTGAAAAGGTGGGTTTTGAGATTCTTTTGAAATGAAAAAATAGGAATCCATGTTTATGAAGTTCAGAGCAGAGCAAGTTCCAGACACAGTGACTCAACACTGAGAAGCAACTGTGACCTCTGTGTGCGAAATGAGATGAAGGTACAACTAAAACATGTTGACCAGAAGATCTTAAAGATTGTACTGGATGATAGAGAGTGTGCTTAATTGCAAGGTAGGCAGGGCCAGGCCATGGAGACACTTAAAAACAAAGGAGAGGATCTTAAAGAGGAGCCACTGCAGCACCGGCAGTGAGTGGGGTGTTCTGTGATAAGAAGAAACAGATACAGATTTGCAAAAGAATTTTAACAGCTGCATTTTGGGCTTTTTGTAAGCAGTGAATTTGTTTTGCTGGAATCCGTGAAAGGATAGCATTACAATATTAGAGTTTGGAATTCATCAACAATCCAATGACTACCAATCTGACATTCTATGAGATAAGAGGAAGAATTGGTTGCAGGAGTCTAAGCCAGTAATAAATAGAGTTCACTGTTTCACTGACCTGCTGATTGCACTCCAAATTGGACTGTCATATACAACCATGATTTTTGACCTTATGTGCGTAGGGCAGGGAGGTAATTGAGATGAATCATTCAAGCTGTGTTTGGGACCAAAGAGAATAGCCTCTGTGTTAGAAGGGTTCAATTGTAGCATATTGGACAACATCCAGTATTTTATTTCCAGTGCACAGTCAGAAATCTGTTTGATAGAATCCGAGTAATTGTTTACACTGACATAAATCTACATGTCATCGGCGTAGGAATGCCAATGTATATCAAATTTGGAGAGGATACTCAGAAGTGGCCGAATATATCCCCTATCTTGACCTGTTGGGGTCGCTCAGATAAAACAGATGTGAACCATTTTAAAGAAATCTCTGAAACTTGGGAGACTGCAGTCTATATTGATTTAAGAATATTAAAATCAACTGTGTCAACTGCCCCCGAAAGGTTGAGCGGGACCAACAGGCTGAGGACGCCCATGTCGGCTGAACTAAAATTGTCATCCTAGACAGTGAGAAATGCTATCTCAATTGCATGATGAGGCTTAAAACCTGATTTAAATGAATTAAGGAGACAGTGTTCTTCCATTAACTTTTGTAATTGAGAGGTAGCTACTTTTTCAACAATCTTTGCGGGCCATGTCAGGCCGGCAATAGGACGATCATTCTAAAGTACATTATGGTCAAATGACGGCTCCTTTAGCAAAGGGCTTAAGATTGATCCTTTGAGTTATTTGGCGATGGTGCCTTGGGAAATGGAAGAATTAACAAAGCAGGTAATACATTTGCTTAACTCGAAAGCATGGTGTTTGGCCAGACATGCAGGTATATAGTCATGATTATGATTTGTGGGTTTCAGTGTCATGATTAAAGTAAATATTTCCTCAGTGGTATCTGGAGTGAAATTAAAAGCGTGAGCATAGGAGGATGTAATGGGATTCATTTCAGGCATAGAGGTTTGGGGGACAGAGATATGTGCATCAATATGGCCTCGAATCGCATTGACTTTATTCAGGAAAAACACATTGAACTCATTGGCCATTGCTGTACTCGTGACTCGCAGCAGTAGAGAAATGACCCTCAAGGTAGGTTTGAGCAGGCATCCACCGGCAGGGCCTGTTCTTTGTGCCCCTTTGCCCATTACCGGCCTTGTTTCCCTCTCCTCGCCTGCCGGCCCCATTTTGCACTTCAGACCCTCTCTCCCCACGCCACCAATGATCGGATTGGTCAGTGACTGAGTTATGTGAGTAGGATGAGCCGGAGCACCTTGAGAGTCTTTTCACTGCTGGTGGCGTGCTTTGAGGCCACTGAAGCCTTGTACCAGCAGAGAAAGGACCCTCAAGGTAAGTTTGAGCTGGCATCCTCCTTCAGGGTCTGTTTTTTGTGCCCCTTTGCCCGTTGCCATCCTTGTTTCCCTCTCCTCACCTAATGGTGCCATTTTGCACTGCAGACCCTCCCTTCCTCGGATGACCGGATTGGTCAGTGGCTGAGTCATGTGACCACAAAGATTCTCCCAGGACAGCTTGCCTGGGCAGCCGGCTAAGAGAGAGAGGCAAAGGGAAGGTCCCTCTGGGCTTTTTTGATCCCTATTTGCCCCTGTTTGAAATTAATGACCAAAGAAGCACCCGTCAGCAATAAATAAGGTAAGGTGGCACAGGCGGTGCTTAATAAAACCCTGCCACTTCTATATTACCACCATCACATTATAGCACTGTGTAGATTACCTGCTACATCCCCTAGATAGCCAATAGAACTACTGGGAGTTATCTTGACTCTAACTCTCCTGCTGCTCTCATTCTCCTTGATCTCCCCTCTGCCTTTAACACAGTCAACCGTTCTATCCATATAAAACAGCTCCGTGATATCCTTGGCGTTCATGGACTGGGCACTAGATTGGCTGACCTCTTTCCTCACTAACCGCCCTCCCAGTTACAGCTGGGCCCTTTCTGCTCCAACACTTCACGCTCTACCTGAAATGTCCCACAGGGCTCTAGCCAATTGCCAATACCTGCCTTGCCCCTCTTGCTCACCTGATCTCCTCCTTCTCTCCTCATTTCCAGTGTTATGCTGATGACACACGTCTTTCCTTCAAACCTCCCTCTACTACCTTCTCTTCCTCCTCTCTCATCCATGATTTTCTCATCGCTATCCAGGCATGGTGTGCAGCTAACAACCTCTGTCCTAATGCAGGTAAGACAGAGATCTTTCTTATTGGGACACCTGCACCCTGTTTCCCTCTGACCCTCTGGCCGCCTTGCTTGGGCCCTGTACCCTCACCATCCTGTGAGACCAAAAACATTGGTGTCATCTTTGAGTCCTCTCTCTCCTTCTCCCCTCACATTTTGGACCTTGCCAAGAAGGCCCACTTCCAGCTTCACCTGCTTGGAGTCATCGTCCTTTCTTCACCTTTCCCCTGAAGCTCAATGTTTCCAGAGTTCTGGTCCTCTCTACGCTTGACTACTGAAACAGCTTCTTCCTCAATATCCCCTTTCCTCCCTACCCCCCTTCAGCTAATCTAGAGAAGTGCTCCAAGGCTTATCCTTGGCCTTAAACCGAGGGACTGTATATCTCCAGCCCTAATATCTCTCCACTGGCTCCCTGTGGCTGTGAGGATCAAATTCAAGAGCCTCTGCATCATCCTCAAGGCTTTCTGGGGCCTGGACCACACTATCTCCAATTTCCTATCGCTCGAGCCCTCCGCTCCTCTAAATCCATCTCTCTGCTTGTCAAACACTTCTTCAAGCAGAGAGTGTGGGGCTAGTCTCTCTCTTCATCTCGTGCATCTCTTTGGAACAGCCTCTCTGCCCCTCTCAGACTTGAGCAAGACATCCTTAGGTTTTGGAAACTTCTCAAAATTCTGCTTTTCTCTACTTCTTTCCCTTCCCTGCTAATTACCCCACTGCTGCTGACACTGTTTTCCTGGACCTTCATGGATCTTACAGGTTACCAGACCGCTGCCCAGTCGACACCAGCACCTACCCCCCAGCATTGGCCTTCTGGGCACCCAGGTGGCTTGTATCCCACCATTGGGACTCCTCCGCCCAAGTACTTAGCCAGCGGCCTCCTCCTCTGGCACCCCTCTGCAATTCTCTCCCAGACTCTCACCACCCCTTGCTCATACGTTGCTCCCTCCCACCCTCCCTTCTCTACCTCCAACATTTCTCTTCACTGTACTTGCGGGTCCTAATGTCACAAGGCCTAGTAGGACCACAATTGTATATTTACTGTTTTTGCCATTATTATTTACTCCCCTTGTTCCCTTCCACTTTGTCTTGTGGAGCATGTAAAAACCATTTTGTTGTATAGGTGCCTAACAAATGCTCAATACATAAAATAAAATAAATCTTTGTGCTGCACTTAGATGTATTTTGGGGTAAGAAATGTGTCACACTCAGCTGGATTCTGGGGAATAGGAAAGGCGTCCCACTCAGATACATTATGTGGAAGAAGGAAAGGCAGCATAGTTAGATGGGTTTTTGGGGGTAGGAAATGTATTGCACTTAGCTGTATTCTTGAGGTAAAACATGTATTGCACCAAGCTGTAATTTGGGAGTAGTAAAGACGCTGCACTTAGATGAATATTGAGAGCAGGAAATGTATTATACCTAGTTGTCATTCAGGGGCAGGAAACGTGTTGCACTAGATTGATTTTGGGGGCAGGAAATGTGATGCTCTTAGTTTATTGTGGGGGCAGAAAATGTGTTGCACTTAGATGTATTTAGGGACAGGAATGTTGTCACACTGAGAGTTAGTCTGGGGGCAGGAAATGTGATGCACTAAGAAGGATTCAGGGTTGAAGATATTGCATAGGTCAAAACATGTGCTGCGCTTAGAAGAAATTATGTAGATTAGCAGATGTGATTTGGAGGCAGGAAATGTGTTGCTCTCAGATGTATTTCTGGGGGCAGACAATGAGTTGGACTTACAATAGACAGAACTGTGAGGATTAGCCATGCATCACATTTAGATAGAATGGGAAGACTAGCCATGTGTCACATTAGATATAATTGTGAATATTAGCTATGCATCACTTTTAGATATATTTGGGAAGACTAGCCATGCATCACATTAGACAGAATTGTGAAGATTAGCCATGTGCCACATTTAGAGAGAATTGTGAAGATTAGCCATGTGTCACGTTAGATAGATTTGTGAAGATTAGCCTTGCATCACATTTAGATAGAATGGGAAGACTAGCCATGTGTCACATTAGATCAAATTGTGAAGATTAGCCATGCATCACATTGAGATAGATTTGGGAAGACTAGCCATGTGTCACATTAGCTGTTTAATCTTGCTGAACTCAGAAGGACTCTTTAAAACCTGGCAATTCTTGCTGTGCAGAGACGGGCTAATGAGAGAAGTCAATTTATCGCACTTGAAGGAATGTGTAGGAGTAGCTAGTGTGTAGAGCTTGGAGAGGTGGTGGGGTGGCCAGTGCATTGCACTTGGAAGAATTGGAGGGCACCATTGAGTCGCAGCTGGATGAGCTCTGAGGACATTCTTGAAAGAACTCTCAGAGCAGTCAATATACTGACCAGCCTCCTCCTGCTCCCCTCCAACATACCTCCCATGTACTATACATGCCCTATGGGCTAGCCAAACACACACCCAACATAACTAACATTTGCATAGAACAAACAATCCCAGACACTGGACCTTGCACTTACGGATACAACAAGCCAGTACACACAACCAAAACTACCAGCCGCCTGCACATGCAACACATAAAATACAAGCACAACTTAACAAACATCCACACACAACAAACAATCCAAACACTGGATCTTCCCTTTATGGATAGAAAAAACCGGTGAGCACGATCACAACTGCCAGGCAAGCTACACATACAACACACAAACACACACCCATCAAAACATTCACACATAATAAGCAACTCAGGCATTTGGCCTTACTCTTACGGATACAAGTCAGTGCATGTAATCAACTCATCTGCAAGCCAACACACACAGATGCCAGTTTCTCCTGGTTCTGGACCTATCCTATCTTCCTAGCCTCACTAACCCACCCCTCCCTCTTTTTTTTAGAGACCACACCGGGGCGGAAACGGTGTGTGGTATTAAACAGCACATCATAACATATTAATCTAGTTTTGTAGGAAAGTTGATTTGGCAGAGAGAAGAGCTTTTTTGTAGATATTAAGGGCTGTAGTTGCGGCCCGGTGATAAACAGGATAATAGTTTTGTATCATATTTTCTCTTTCTTACAGTAGTCCTGCTTACGAACCCTAAGAGAGGCTAGACACCATTTAGTATTCTTGTTATTTTTTACATTTCTAGACTTAATAGGGGTGATGCTATTGCTGACGTTGCGTAACTTAGTTTTATTTGGTTGAAACGAGTCTTTCGATAATGGGTTTGATCTGCAGGATGACAATACTGAAGATTGTTCCTGACCTGAGATTTCATTGAGATCTCTTATACTCAGTGAAAAAATGGCAATAGAATGGCGAGACTTAGGGCATGTATAGGGGTTTTGTGGATCCTAAAGATCCTGCAATAATGGTCAGACAATGCTGTGTCCCAGTCCGACAATTATCTGATGCCTTGGATTGATAATCTTATTGATCGACTGTGCACAGCCTTTTACCTATTCATAATTGATCTTACCAAGGGCTATTGGCAGGTGTTAATAAACCTGGAGGACAAGGAAAAACCACATACTTCCATTTGGGTTCCATGGTGCTCGTGCCACTTTCCAGATGTTTCTATCTCATCTACGACACTGGGAAACATTGCAGCCCTCTACATCCTACTCGCCTGCTGTTCCCGAGGCCTGCAACATCTCCTACAGCGCTATTTATCTTTTTTGGCACACTGGTGTTGTTGCTGCAATTTCATCAAATGAAGTAACATTTTCGTTTCACAATTGTAGGCAGAACCCATTTGGGTTCTTTATGCATTCTGGTGCCTCCATTGTGCCTCGTTATGGCACAAAAAGATTTCTTGTAAAAAGCCCAATTGGGCGCTGATGCAATTCAGCCTCCTTGTGGCCCTTCCAAAATGGCCGGTGCCATTTCTACATTGTTCTTTGCATCAGCAGTAGCCCAGTGACCCGCCTACCTTCGCCTGATTGGCCGCAGCATCCTTCTTTTGCCCTTTCCTGGGAGTCGGCAGGCTGAGCCGGCCACCATTCTGAAGGCCATCTCTAAAGGTCCCAGGCACTCCCTGTCTGGCCTTTCTATCTCATCTACGACACTGGGAAACATTGCAGCCCTCTACATTCTACTCGCCTGCTGTTCCCGAGGCCTACAACTTCTCCTACAGCGCTATTTATCTTTTTTTGGCACACTGGTGTTGTTGCTGAAATTACATCAAAAGAAGTAACATTTTCGTTTCACAATTGTGGGCAGAACTCACTGGGTCCTTTATGCATCTGTTGCCTCCATTGTGCCTCTTTATGGCACAAAAAGATTTCTTGTAAAAAGCCTAATTGGGTGCTGATACATTTCAGCCTCCTTGTGGACCTTCCAAAAAGGCAGATGCCATTTCTACATTGTTCTTTGCATAAGCAGTAGCCCAGTGACCCGCCTATCTTCGCCTGATTGGCCGCAGCATCCTTCTTCTGCCCCTTCCTGGGAGTCGGTAGGCTGAACTAGCCACCCTTCTGAAGACCTTCTCTAGAGGTCCCAGGCACTCCCTGTCTGGCCTTTCTACCTCATCTGTGATGCTGGGCAGGGTCGGACAGGGACAAGAAATAAGCCTGGTCACCCAAAAAAAAGTGGCCCACTCCTCGCCTCAAAAAAGTGACCCATCCCTTGCCTCATGACCCTTGACCTCTGATGACATCACCGGAAGTGATGCCATTTGACCCCACCCCAAAGTGAAATGCCGGGAAGCGATGAAACACGACCTTTCACCCCTTGACAAAACAGGAAGTGTCATCAAATAGCATTGTCCCTAAGTACACTAAATTACTGTGAGTCCAAGGCCAAATGATAATATGTTATTGTATAGCACTTACGCTTAAGCTCTTTTTTATAGAACAAATATACATACAATATCACCCAACCTGTGTTGGTTCTCATTTATCGACCTAAGAAGGCTTTTTGAAAATAAAGAAATTGTAAAAAATATATTTTTTTCTTTTTTTTCCAAACCAGCTCAGGCATGGCCAGAAACCGGCCCCCACTCCCCAGGGACAATTTCGGCCCAGCCACGGGCCGAAAGGCCGAGGATCCAATCCGACCCTGATGCTGGGAAACATTGCAGCCCTCTACATTCTACTCGCCTGCTGCTGTTCCCGAGGCCTGCAACATCTCCTACAGCGCTATTTATCTTTTTTTGGCACACTGGGGTTGTTGCTGCAATTCCATCAAAAGAATAACATTTTCGTTTCACAATTGTGGGCAGAACCCACTTGGGTTCTTTATGCATTCTGGTGCTTCCATTGTGCCTCTTTATGGGACAAAAATATTTCTTGTAAAAAGCCCAATTGGGCGCTGATGCATTTCAGCCTCCTTGTGGCCCTTCCAAAATGGCCGATGCCATTTCTACATTGTTCTTTGCATCAGCAGTAGCCCAGTGACCCCGCCTATCTTCGCCTGATTGGCTGCAGCATCCTTCTTCTGCCCTTTCCTGGGAGTCGGCAGGCTGACCCAGCCACCCTTCTGAAGGCCTTCTCTAAAGGTCCCAGGCACTCCCTGTCTGGCCTTTCTATCTCATCTGTGATGCTGGGAAACATTGCAGCACTCTACATTCTACTTGCCTGCTGTTCCTGAGGCCTCCGAGATCTCCTACAAAGGTAGTAATCTTTTTTTGCACACTGGTCCCGTTGCTGCAATTACATCAAAAGAAGTAACATTCTTGTTTCACAATTGCAGGCAGAACCCACTTGGTTTCCTTATGCATTCTGGTGCCTCCATTGTCCCTCTTTGTGGCACAAAAAGATTTCTTGTAAAAAGACCAGTTGGCCTCTGATGCATTTCGGGATCCTCGTGGCCCTCCCTAGATGGCCGATGCCATTTCTACATTGTTTATTGCATCATCAGGAGCCCAGTGACCCGCTTATCTTCGCCTGATTGGTTGCAACATCCTTCTTCTGGTCTATCCTGGCAAGCAGCAGGCTGAGCCAGCCCCCTTCTCTAGGCCCTATCTTAAGGCCCCAGGTACTACCTGTCTGGCCTTTATATCTCATCTCCGATGCTGGGAAACATTGCAGCACTCTACATTCTACTCGCCTGCTATTCCCAAGGCCTCCAACATCTCCTACAAACGTATTCATCTGTTTTGGCAAACTGGTCCCGTTGGTGCAATTACATCAAAAGAAGTAAAGTTTTCGTTTCACAATTGCGTGCAGAACTCACTTGGGTTCTTATGCATTCTGGCTCATCCATTGTGCCTCTTTGTGGCACAAAACGATTTCCTTGTAAAAAGTCCAGTTGGGCTCTGATGCATTTCGGCCTCCTTGTGGCCCTTCCAAATGGCTGATGCCATTTCAGCATTGTTCATTGCATCAGCAGGAGCCCATTGATCCGCCTATCTTCGCCTGATTGTTCGCAGCATCCTTATTCTGTCATATCCTGGGAACCGGCAGGATCTCTCTTAGGTCCCCAGGGATTCCCTGCCTGGACTTGTCTGGTCCTGGAGAGGGCCCCCTTCTTGCCCAGGTGGCTCTGACTACCTGATCCTTGTATCCACCGGTCACCTGCAATTCGCCAAAACGGTAAGCTGCATCGCTCTAATTCCTCCCTCACAAACCTCTTGTCTGCAGGTCCATGTGCCTCTGACTTTTCCTATGCGTCCCTCTATATTTGCTCCTTATGATACGCCTGCGGGTATTCCTCCACTACCCTATCTTCCGCCCTTCTCATTCTAATCTGGCCACTTATCTCTCTGTGCCCTGCATACCTTTGTTCCTGTTAATACCCCACCAGTATTGCTTACCACATCCCGATAGATATGTCGGACTGTCGATTCTTTACTGGACTTTCACCCTTGCTGTGATTTGGAATCCTTAACTGTAACCATGAGATCCTACTTTGGCTCGCCTACCTACTGAAGTGTAAATTAACTCGGGTGGCCCTCTTTCACTGCCCGGTGCCTGTCTTTTCTACCGGCATCCCAATCTCATCATGGTGTGAATCCACGGCCATCGTTCTCTGTCTGTGCGCTTTCTCTCCTACTGAAACCACCTTGTATGTATATTGCACATCAAAATAGTTGCTGTTTGACCACTTTTCAGTGAAACTTCAATCTAGATGCATTGAAATAGTTGCTGTTTGACTGGTTGGCACTGAAAGTTGAATCTAGATGCAGAGATAGTAGCTGTTTTTACCACTGTTCATGAAATTTGAATCTAGATGCATTGAAATAGTAGTTGTTTCTACCACTGTACATGAAAGCTGCATCTAAATGCACTGAAATAGTAGCCTTTTTTACAACTGTGCATGGAAGTCGCATCTAGATGCTTTGAAATAGTAAATGTTATTACCACTGTGCATGAAAGTTGAATCCTGATGCCTCTCTTCTTCTCGCTTTATTATAACACTGACACAAGTTGCATTAGCGATGTTAATCTGCTGTTTCTGGACTGTTCTGTCATACTATAAGCCACTCCACCACTGCTCTTCTTGTCATTTGCTTCTCAATGATTCTGGTACGATTCCTGTGATTGTTTTTAAACCTTGCCCCTCAGCTGCCTTTTTCTGTACGTGGGCATTCTTGTTATACATGTGACAGTGTATTGTCTTAGGCCTTTCACCTGATTTCTCCCCCTTTTTTCATTCATGTTGTGATACTACTGCTTGCTGTAACCTAAGCCCTTTCTCCAATGACTCCTGACTTACTGTATTTCTGTCTCATCTCCCCTATACTGGCTGCTAGACCGCCTGGTGAATTCCTCGTGCACAGTGCAGTCTCTCTTCCTGACCCACCTTCCCCATACGCATGGTGCTTTCTGTCTCCCTGTTCTACTCAAACTGTTACTCTATCACCTATCCTACCTCTCTCTTGACGTCTGGAAGGAAAATGTTTAAGAAAGCGCACCTGGCCTCCAACCCAGTCCTCCCCATTGCTGATACAGAGACTCATTACAAGAGCATATAATGGGAATCCTCAACTGGCTTGTTTTGAATAACGCTGCCAGGCAGAACCCCAAACATTAAAATTGGCCAAAAAAGCTCCCGAAATACGTGAGGCTTCACACACTTGCTTGAAGTTGAAGGATCTTTATGTTTATTGGTCGAAAATTAAGTTTTTCCTTTACAAGAATGCTGGATGGATGCTTATGGAGTTTAGTATCGATGGTTACCAAATATTCCAAGCCCTGGCTAAAAGGGAGCTAATGGCCGCCCGTATGGCGGCCTAGTTATTGGTGTAAAAAACTGCATAAAAGCCAAAAGAATTACTATAGCTGGAGATAATCCACCTATGTTAGCTGTAGTAGTTATTTTACTTCGTAGCAATAATGATGTAAGCCGTGTGAATGTATATAATGCTCCTGGCTCTCAAGGTATGGACTGTATTCTGGAAATTGTGGTGGAAGCTATTTCTGGTATAAAGGCAACCAGTGAGGAAGGGCTCATTATAATCAGAGTGACTTTAACGCTAGCTGTGTCTGCAGACAAGAAATCATGGATATTAATTACGTGGGCTGTATCTCTGTGATGGAATCTAACAGAGCAATTGCGAAAGGCAATGTATGGCTTTTGGTGACTGCCTTGAAAAACATACCTTGGAAAGTGGGGGAAAGGTACCACATTGGACTACTTTTTCTGTAATGCTCCAGCCATTTCCCGTGTTAGGAAATTAGAAGTGGGAAGTAATGATTGTAGTGATCATGCCATCCTTACTCTGACAATGAATGGTCAGAGTCCTTGTGAGTCTTTGAACCATATCGGAGCCATTGAACTAAAGCCGGGTGGCAATAGAATTAAATGGATAGAAAAAAGCTTGGAGAATGCAAAAAGAATTATCAATTGTAATGTGATCACATTTGTGGGTTTATTTACATGCATGACTGTAGACAAAATTGAGTCTTGGATTAAAGAAAATTTGACCAAATTGTCTGCCCAGAAAGGTTAGCATACACACCTGAAAAATCATAAAGAGGGTACTTTTGATAAAAAAAAATCCAAGAGAAAAAGAGGGGCATGAGGGGTGAGTTATGAAAGATTAAAAGATGGGCTATCCCCTCCCACCTCCAGGCCTCACTCAAAGCTACTCAACAGGTAAGAATTAGATATCGGAACTGGGTGAAAGACTGGAAGTCGTCCCATAGGAATGCACAGTGGCAGTACTTTATTAAGGCAGCGGGCACAAGGGATGTAAGAAAGCTGTGGAAGCTACTGGGGCAGTTTAATCGTCCTAAAGCTAAACTGGTTACTTGTGGCATTGGAGAGTTGGAGTGGTCGAAATGTGTCAGTGAGATGTTTTCCAGCCGTAATAAACCGATGACAGGAGTAACCTGTATTAATGCAAAATGTAGGGTTGATTTTGACCAGGATGATGTTGAACTGAACATTCATAGATTAAGAACTCCAGTGCCCCGGGACCGAAGGATTCGCCTGAGAGCTGGGCTAAATTACAGCTCATTCTGTTTACAAAGGTGTGTTGGGAGGGGAATATTCCATCATCATGGAAAAAAATCTATATTGGTTCCCATACATTAAAAAGGCATGAGAACGTGGCCAGAGAACTTTAGGCTCTTGGCCATGCTTGATGCATCAGGACATATCTTTGCCTCCTTGATCCTTGATGACTTGAAGCATTGGGATCTCTCTGTGAATGTATTGGTAACATTTCAAATGGACTTCAGAGTGGGTTCTGGAACTTTCTCGCTGCCACTGGCTATTGGACACACGTGCTAGGGCAGCCACCACCAAAGGAAAACCGGGCCTACACGTCCCTATGAATGATTTTTGTTCTGCATTTGACACGGTAGATAGGGAAACATTGTGGGTAAAGGTAGAGGCGTGGGGTTGTCCGAAAGTACAAAAGAACAACGGTTCAGGTTAGGTTAGACAACAGGGGGGGTGACACAGCCCAAATACACTCATAGAGGTGTTAAGCACGACTGCACCTTAGCGCCAACACTTTTCAATTATTATTTGGCTGATTTAGCTGATTTATTTAAGAGTGTTGACAATTGCCCCCGAACATTGCAGCTGAGAAAGTATTATGCTTATCCTATGCTGATGATCTAGTCCTGTGTGATCATGCTAATGATCTCTGCCTTAATGCCAGTAAGACTAAGATCCTTCTTATTGGGACGCCTGCTCCCTGCTTCCCTCCCACTCTCTGGCTACCCTCCTTGGGCCCCTCCTCTGATCCTTGTAAGGGATTTCAATCAGGCACACACCCAAGTCTTGCCTAACATGTGGTGAGCAAATGAAACCCTTATTTATTTGTGTCTATAAATTCAATATTCTGAATGATATACCACTCATATCACACCCTTCTCAAAATACCCCCCAGGTCACACTGAACCAGAAATCAGGCTAGTTTGTAAAGGTAAATATTTATTTATTTATTTTAATATTCAAATCACACATAGGTTTACTGTCTATAGTTATAGGCAATCTTCCCTCCCTCAACAAGAGAGAACACCGTTTTGTAAATGACAGGTGAAAAATGGCTTTGTAAAATACTATAAAAGGGTGCAAAATTATCAAAAATACTAAAATGGGGACAAATTCTAAAGAAAGCAACACTAATCAGGTCCTAACATACATGAGCCATAATATAAACAACAATATACACTTCAGATCAGAATGGGATGGAAAAACACTTTGAAATGGGAAAATGACATGTGTACTTTAGCTAAGGTTGCCAATTTGCGGCAAACTTTTACTCTGCTATATTGAAGAACAATGGGTCAAATACACTGTTCCGTGATGCAGTTCTTATTTGTGGAGATAGATGAGGATGTTAGGTAACAGTGAGAGTTCAAATTCCGTTTCTATCTTTAAAACTGAAGGAGTTATAGAGGATTTAGTGAGAGGTGTTTTTGCAAAATAGGCGCGAAAATGAAAACAGAAATGCGCTTTTGAAAATGACAGATGGGTTAGATTACACTATATTATGACTATGAAAAAGAGAATGCCACAGATGGATCTTACAGTCACTTGATCAGCGTAACCTGTCCTGTTGTGGATACTTTACTTGTTCCTGGGATTTACTTTAGTTCTTCAAAATCACTAGGGAGTTATGGTTTTGGAACAGAGGTAAGACAATCAGCGCAAGAAAGATTCTAACAATACTGGAGTTCTGAATTAAAGATGGGATGGGTTTGATATAGGGATAATACAATGCAGATATACTATGGGTCACTGTTCTTCCTATTTACACTTACAGTCCCTTGTCATTAAATTGGACCGTCAGCTCTGGTCGTTGGCTGTATCAGGTCTACCGGCAGCAGGGCACCTATGGCGGGATTGGATCAGCAAGACGGTCCTGGTCAATTTGGACTGCACTTCAGCCTGGATTTGGAAGGGCCCCTTCTGGTTACTGGACCCAGTAGATAGCAGGATGCAAGTTTTCAGTGGGCCTGCCTTAGTAATAGCAAGCCAAGCTGATTCAGAATTAAATCCCTTAAGGTTTGGGATGTTTGCAATCGGGTCACACTAGCAATAAGTTTGCAATGCTAGAGTTTGGATTCTGCAAAGAAATCTGGATCTTTCAAGAATTCTGGAGTCATCTACAAGTTGAAATGTTCTTCAATAAGGCGCTGTGTGGACATCTGGATGGGTTCTGGAATCAGTCTTCTGGAAGCAGTGTCTCTATGTGTAGTCTAACTCTTATATTTATTTATCTATTACACATTTTATGCACTGGGCAGAACTTCAAACCACACCCACATGGTTGTAAGTGGCTGCAGGAATATGCTTTGTTTTGGTTGGCAGCTTGCACAGAGATGTCACCTTTTGACAGGATTTAGGAACTCTTACCTGGATTTTTACCCAAAACATACTTTTGCACAAATGTACATTTCTACCATTGTGTACCCTCATAAAATTGGACACACATATTTCATATTTGATTGTCTACATCCACATTCAATCCCCATCTTTGTGAGAGCTGTATTGGTCATTCTATGGATTTTTATCGATTTTACCCATAACACTTTGGATTAATCATTTCTAATTTGATACACCTCTGGGCGCTGATCAGTGGATCATTTACATACAATTTTCAGCTTGCCACATTAATAGATTTGCCACAATCAAACATTTTTCATAACTTTGGTTCCCTACATGGTACGAGTTTCCTTAATGTCTTCAAATCACAAGGCTGAAATTAGTTTAATGTCTACCAAGTTTCAGGTTTATCCCTCTGTAGGTTGTTCCGTTAAAGAGTTTTCAATTTTTAATCAACATAAGGCTTTCACAGCAAAGTTCTCCTCAGTAACCTCCCCCTTCCAGCAGCAGCTGTCCAGTCCTTTGAAGTTCACTGATAAACCTCCTCCGCACCCTGTTCCTCCTTGCAGAGGTCAATGCATCAGCCTGTCCTTTGTTCTTTGGTCAGCCAGCAGACAAATGTCTAATATGGCCCCATTGTGTTGTTTGCTGGCATTATGCGGGAACCATTAACAGCCATTAGCCTTCCTGTTGTCAAGGAAGTGTTAAGCAGAGATGTCAGTTTTCCCAGGCCAGGCTGTCAGATCAGAATTGCATTGTGGATTGGTCCCAAACTGGGCCCCTTGACATTAAAGTCTTTTCATTTCCCATATAAAATATAAGCCCAGTGTATAAAGGATTTAAACATTTTTAAAATAATTAGTCCTTCACAAACATGCTTGAAATAAAGGATTTTGCAATTTTTCACGAAAAGAAACTACATGTAAACTGGGTTTTGACAGCTAATTTGCTGATGTAGCTGTCAGTCAATGATGCCTAGATTCTTCTTACTGCCTGAAGAATCCATGGTTTCAGCACCATTTCCTTCCAATAATTCACTGGAAAGATGACAGAATTTAGCGCCAAAACAGCACTTTGAAGGATGCCATTGATTAGAGTGCTGTGTTTAAGGGCTTTTTCGGATTTTAGCCCTTCTGTGACCTTGTTTCAAGTGACAGATGACAGGACAGCAGTGATTCCTGCTTTTACACCACTTTGTCTGTGTTTGTGGCAGGGCGTGCAGCTCTTTTGTGGTTATGGACCCTGTGCAATTTTTGCAGATTCAGTGCGCACAGTGGTTATTGCTTCCATTTTTGGCAGTTTTCTTTCCCCATTGGCAAAGGGGTACAGTGTGGTGCAGTGGCGTAGATACAAATGCTCCACACCCTCTTGTGAGGCAAAAAACCTTGAGGTCACCTTCGACTCCTCTCTCTACTTCTCCCCTCACATCACAGACTTTGCCAAGCAGTCCAACTTTCAGCTCAACCTGCTCAGAGGCATTCTTCCTTTCCTCACCTTTCCCAGAAGCTCAATGTCTCCAGAGCTTTTTGGGGAGAAGCTTCTGGTTCTCTAAAGGCTGGACTACTGCAACAGCATCTTCCTCAATCTGCCTCTTAAGTCCCTTTACCCTCCTCAACTAATCCAGAATAGGGCTGCAAGACTTATTCTTGGCCTCAAGCCATGGGACTGCATCACTCCAGCCCAAAACATCTCTCCACTGGCTCTCGGTGGCTGCACGGATCAAATTCAAGACACTCTGTATCATTCACAAGGCTTTCTTGGGCATGGGACCCCGTTACATCCAACTTTCCCTCCCTAAATACCTCCCTGCTAGAGTACTTTGGCCCTCTAGCTCCAACTCTCTGCAGATCACACGTTTCTCCAAGCAGAGAGTGGGGGGTAGATCTTTACCTACGGCAGGAGCCTCCCCCTGGAATTAACTTCTTGCCAATCTCAGCCTTGAGCCGGATCACCTTTAGCTCTTGAAACTTCTCAGGACATTCCTTTTTTCCTCCCCCTTACCTCTCCCCCTCCCTTGCTAATGTCCCCCTGCCATTGCAACTGGTGCCCAGTCCCTTATGTGCCTTACAGGGGCCAAGCCCCTCCTCATCCAGTCTACCTCATCACCCCCTAACTAGCACTTGCCCTCTGGCACCTTTCCCTGACTAGCCTAATCTGGTCCTCCCCATCCTTGCACTAGCTGACCCTTACCCCTTGTTTTTCCTCTGACACTTGACTTCCTGGGCTCCCCTCAGCACTTACCCAGCCCCTGGTGCCCCCACCTCCCTGCACTTCTTCCCCCACTTTTCCCTTATCCCAGCCCTCCCACCCTGACCTGCCCTCTCCCCCTACCCTTATTGTTACTGCATGTGCATGGTCAGAATGTCACAATGTCTTAGTAGGACCATTTATTGTTGTTTTATCTTCTTTCCCCCTTCCTTTGTTTTGTGGTGCCTTGAAACACTTGTGTATATGCGCCTTACATTTGTAAAATTAATAAATAAGTTAAAAAAAAATCCAGGTTTTGCTGCGCTTATCCAGATGATATCATTCATAGTAAAACCTGGGAAGAACATATGTACTATCGGTATGAAGTCACTGGAGCCCTGAGACGAGCCATCAGAACTGCGAATCCCAAGAAATGCCACTTAGCTCAGTCAGCAGTTAAGTACTTCTGTTTCTTTGTTGGAAACAGACTAGTTCAACCACAGTTAGAATAAGTCAGAGCAGTTCAAGAAACACCAAATCACAAAAGTAAAAGGGATTTAAGGGCCTTCCTAGGACTTACTTGTTACTACAGAAGATTCTTACCTAATTATTCTGCCATCACCTCCTGCTTAACTGATAAGTTAAAGGAAGCCGAGCCTCAGAAACTGCAGTGGAAAAATGAAGACCAGGTCTGTTTTGAGTCCCTAAAAAAGATTCTATGCAGCAAGCCCGCCTATAAAGTCCCTGGGCCTCATTACACGGACGGCGGTGGACCAAGGTGCTATTAGCACCTTGGTCCATACCGGTAAAATACTGGCACCGCCTTGGTGGAAAGGGGAATTACCGCCCTATTCCAAGGTTGGTGGGGCGGTAATTCCCCCTTCCCCCATTGCCCTTCCCCATTCCCATTTTTGCCCCATGGGGCACAATGGGAATGGGGAAGGTGCTAATTACGGCACCGCAAATTGCGGTACCGTAATTAGCTCCCTGGTCCCTTTGCGGGTTGGTTTTTAACGCCTGCAAAAAGCAGGCGTTAAATTCTCCAACCCGCAAAGGGACCTCCTAGTAAGGCAGTAAGGGTTTACCAATACCTGTAAAATACCGGTACTGGTAAACCCTTACCGCCTACCGTGTAATGAGGCCCCCTAACTTTAACACAGAGTTTTTGCTTCAATCTTATGCCTCCAAAGTAGGAATAGCGGCAGCTGCATCACAGGAATATGATGGAGTAGAAAATCGGTACTTTGAATCAGTTGTGAAAAATTCCTGATAGAGAGGATTTATTGCGATAAAGTGGATAGTAGGGTACCTCAAATATTACCTCAACCGGTAGAAAATGTAAAGTAATCAGAGACCGTTTACACCTAACATGGCTCAGTCTTAGAAGGGACACCAACCCAAGGGTAATCCACTTGCTCCTTGATCTTCAACCCTTTTGTTATAGTGTTGAACATAGGAAGGGAAATGAGCAAGGACACATGGATTTCCTATCCCTTTTTCCTATAAATGGTGAGGAAGCCAGCAGCATTAGGGGAAGGGTATGTAAAAAATCCTTAGATGTCATCAGTTCTCCCCAAGGGGGCCAGGGTGGTGAGGCCACTTCCTGATAAATCCCCTGGGGGTGGTACACAGCAGAAGGATCTCATGGGGAGAGACTCCCCCTCTGTGGACAAGGATTACCATCTAGGGAGAACGCTGTATGACACCTCTCACCCAGCACCATATACATCCTCTTACCCTATGAACCACACTTCTTTATCACCCACCTCTCTATATGCCTGCAAAAATGAATTTCCAACATTTACTGAGACAAGGAAGAGTAGGGATGCACTAACAATTAATTCCTTGAGACGTACTGGGATGAGAAGGATGTGCAGAGCACTGAAGAGCACTTGGAGGAATGTGAATGAACATTCTAGCTTCCGAATAAAGCCAAAGGAAGGACTTCCCCAATTGTCAATCCCTCCCTGTAGGAACCAAGAATGAGACGGTGGTTTGGTGCCATAAGAAGAGGCTGATGACCAGGACACACAGAGAGAGGCATCTACATGTCGGTCTACAGTGACAGACTGGGCGAGAGCCTGGCAGAGTAGAGGTTCAGACGAGTGCAGAAGTCTGACAGAGCGGTTGAAGGAAGATGTGCCACCTGCAAGGGACCAAGAAATGCAGAGCCGCCACAACACACCAAAGGGCCGGGAAGCTGTGCAAGATCCAAACACAGAGAGAGAGATGTTCCCGAGACCGTCCAGGAGATGCCGGGTCCAACTCTGAAGGTACAGGGATTACCAGATTGGTTGGCGGGAGCACAAAATGGTCACAAAGACAACAGGAAGGATACCAAAGAAAAGTTTCCCAATACAGGGAAAAGAGAGAAATTCCCCATAATACATCAAATGACACTATTAATCACGCAGAGTGAAGCATAGAGGACAGTGGCTGGAACCCAAAACCAATAGGAAAGATCATCGCCATTCATCTTCCTCATTCAGTACTTGGCTAAGGAGTGAGCCACGTATTCTAGAAGAAAAATAAACAGAGACATGGGTCTGGGACCCAAACCCACAAAAAAAGTTCAGCATAATTCATCTTCTTCATAGCACTACCAGGCAGGAGAGTGAACCAGGTCTGCCAAACAGAAACCAGAGCAAAGTTCGGATCTGGGACCTACACATTCAAAGGCAGAATAGCATAAGACATCTTCTTCGTGGCAGTACCTGGCCGGAGAGCGAACCAGGTCCGTCATAGTGAATATGCGAAAAAGGGCCAGGGGAAGGGAGTAATTCCCTCTGGTGCTGTGAACTGTGCAACAAAGTGTAAGAAGAGCCAGGGGAAGGAATACATTCCCCCTTGAGCTGTGGACTGTGAAAGATAGTATAAGAAGAGCCATAGGAAGGAAGTCATTTCTCCTGGTGCTATGAACTGTGAAACAAAGGGTAAGAAGAGCCAGAGGAAGGATGTCATAGCTCCTGGTGTTGTGCAATTTGAAACAAAGTATGAGAAAGGCCAGGGCAAGGGATATATTCCCCCTGATGTTGTGAACTGTGAAGGTAGCCTGAGAGAGAAGGCCAGGGCAAGGGAGTCATTCCGCTGGCATTGTGCAAACACTAGGAGCAAGATACCTGAAGAAGGGAACCCAAGAGTGAATAATCAACTATGGGTGATAAGGAATGTTGATGTTTGAATTGTAAATTTACCTTTTGAGTTTGAACTGAGAACTTTACTGCGTTTTAACATTTCAACCTGCTGCTTTGTTTTACACCTTGCAAAGAGATTGAGACCTGGGGAAGGGGGTCATTCTCTCAGGTAAAGATCCCACCAGAGACGTGGACCTGTGATCCATTTTCCAGAAGAAGGGAGCCATTATTCTGGACCAAGACAATCCTCTACATCATTAGTTTAGTTATAAGTGTAAGGGACAGAGATAGGTTTTTGACACAGGATGGCAGACTCTTGATTAACATGGACATCCTGACCGACTCCTTAGTATTTTAGTTGCGGTAGGGAAACCCCTCTTAGAGTTGGGGAGAGTTAGGGTTTCTCTTTACTTCTGGTATAATAAAGGTGTATGTCAACAACCATGCAACCTGTGTGTCAGTTTCCTCCTACTGCACCTTTGCACAACCTTATAACTTGCTGTATAGTGCCCCCCCCCATATTTCAGCCTTATATTTCACAATACCCCAAACTTTGCTAGAAAGACCTTCTTGACCTGAGGAAAAATGGTGTTCTCATGCCTGTGGGCCAAATTAGTGATAGCTCTAGAAGTTAATTCTGGTTTTGGTAGGGCTATAGTAATATGTGACTTCCATGAGATGTTACGGGTCAACTTGACATCTAGGTATCGAAATACTGTCACTTGCTCCAGAAGCTTCTTATGCAAGAGGATGTTTTGTGTTTCACAGTCCATTTTGGACCCCGATATACCATTACTTTTGAATTGACAGTATCGGTCATGAGGCTGTTCGCCTTGCAATATTGTTCTGTACAATTGATTTTTTGTAATTGCTCATTGAGGTTCACAAACACTGTCAAAACTATTCCCGCCATCTTGAATCATTAGTTGCATCATCTGGATTGTTTCTCTGCTCAAATAGTGTACGGGTTTACTTTTTCACAGGTTTTGATATTTTCTATAGACTTACAGCGGGCATTTCCATGATATGTGTTGCCACATTTATTTTCCCAAGCAAACCACATACGTTTCTTTGTTTGGGATTGAATTAAACAATTGACATAGCAGTTAACAGTAACCTTCTCGTATGTTGAAGTTAATTATAAACTCCCAATGCTAAACTTGACACGGAAAGTGTTAGAACACTTGAACTATTTATCCAGAAGAGGGTTGTGTATCATCCATAACCTTAATGTTCAATAAAATAGCTTGCTTAATGAGTGTGCCCACTTTATTCCTTTTGCTGTGCCAATGATAGTTGTATTTGCACAAGCCCCTAAAGAGAGGCTTTGGTACTTCAATGTCGGTGCCATGTACACTAACATTTTATGTTGCATGTTCACAGCAATGGGTGGAGATGCATTAACAACTCTAGTTCTATATATCTTTATGTAGGACTAAACCTCTAATAATAGGGTTGTAGCCAGCCAGTTAATTGCCAGCTGTATTCTACACACAAATAGAAAAGATTTGCAAGCATTCAAAAGTGCATTTGATGGACACTTACTTGTTTGTTGTTTTTCAAAGAGACCATTACAGATATTAGTTTCTCTTCATCTAGACCAGTGGTCTATAAAACATTTTTGCCTGGGCCCCCCCTGAGCAAAGTTTGAGCAGGCTGGGCCCCCCAAAAGTGCCAGTTGGACAGTATGTAGAAATCGCTATGAACCTTTGAGTGCCGTCACCGCACCCTATTCCCAGTACAGACCCTGGGCTCTCCCCACCCTACTCCCACCACAATCCCAGTGCTGCCGCCCATCCTGCTCCTACCACAGTTCCATAACACAAGCATACACACATCCATACACATTTCAATAAAAAATAAATCGCCATAAACGTACCTTCTGCAGGGGCCTGTGTGTGGTTGCTAAAATGCCCTGCTCCAGGTTGCTCTGCCCGTATGTGCGAGGAGGCGCAGGAGCACCCCCTCGCACATACATTCATGCAGTGCCCCAGTCAGCATTTCCAATGAGCTATGCAAGGCTAGCGAAGCAAAACTCCCCCAGCGTTGCATGGCTCAGTGATCATGTGCGGCTGGGGAACTGAACTGTCAAAGGCAAACAGTGGGCCTCATTACGAGGTGGGCGGTAATCCCTTACCCCCCTACTACGAGTTCTCTTTGCGGGTCCTTCCTTAACACCTGGTTTCTGCAGGCATTAAGGACGGGACCCGCAAAGGGATACCGGGGTCAATAACGGAACCGCAATTTGCAGTACCGTTATTGCCGCCTTCCCCCTTCCTATTGAGCCCTATGGGGGCTCAAATGGAAATGGGGAATGGCCCTGGTGAATGGGGAATTACCGGTCCCTCCGACCTCGAAATGGACCGGTAATTGCTCCATTCACCAGGCCAGAGTTGGAACGAGTTTGGAGGCAGCCATGCCGCAAATAGTGGCATGGTTACCTCCAAACTCGTAATGATGCCCAGTGTTTCCCTTTGACACTTCAGCCAGCCTAGAAGCACTCCCTCAGCTGGAAAAAGCAGCTGAGGGAGTGCTCAGTGTTTCACTGGGCTGTCTCCTCGGCTCCTCCGTAATGGGTGAGGGGGCCAGTGGGTGAACGCCCCCTCACCCATTATGGATGAGCCGGCAGGCTTGGACTGGCCTATAGGGCAATAGGGCGATGACCGTACCAAAAATACAAAATGCTAGTGTAGGCCAGTCAAAATGGGCCACTTTTCTGGACAATGTGGGCCAGTTTTGAGGAGTTACTTCACTATGCAGCTAGTTGTTTGACCATTGTTGCTGAATAAATATTCTTTAAATATCACAATTTGTTTACATTTCAACAAAAAACAACCCCTTGGGTACTATTCAAACAGTCTGTGACTAAAGGACTGAATATCCATTTGCAACTGCTGGCCATTTTTTCATTGGTGCCCAAGACCGTTTTATGGTCCAGTCTGACCATGTGAGCTACCCCCTCCCATTTCCTCCAAGCTACCCCCTCCAATTATTTTATTTACATTTCATACTGGGCTCTGGCGCCCCCCCTAGGAGGCGGCCGTGCCCCCCTGGGGGGGTGCGTCCCACAGTTTGAAGATCTCTGGTCTAGACTGATGTTTGTACAGCACTACCAGGCCACCGGGCCACCGGGCTATTCCAAGTGCGGTGGCCGGAAAGTGAAGCGCCAGTCATTTTGTTAGTCCCCATTCCCATGGAGTGTTACTCCATGGGAATGGGGACACGGGAGCACCGGCAGCGTTAACAATGTTGCTGGTGCTTCCATGAGAACTCTGCAAGTGGATGCTGTCCTTGGTGGGCGGGAGCTCCCGCCCGCAGAATTGTTGTGTGCGGGTCCGGAAACAACTGTGTTGGTAGGTTTACTGGCACCGTTGCTTCCGGATCGGTAATATTGTAATGAGGCCCAAAGACTGTCGACAAACCGGGCCTCATTACACGGACGGCGGTGGACCAAGGTGCTACTAGCACCTTGGTCCATGCCGGTAAAATACCGGCACCGCCTTGGTGGAAAGGGGAATTACCGCCCTATTCCAAGGTTGGTGGGGCGGTAATTCCCCCTTCCCCCATTGCCCTTTCCCATTCCCATTTTTGCCCCATAGGGCATAATGGGAATGGAGAAGGTGCTCATTACGGCACCGCAAATTGCGGTACCGTAATTAGCTCCCTGGTCCCTTTGCGGGTTGGTTTTTAACGCCTGCTAAAAGCAGGCGTTAAATTCTCCAACCCGCAAAGGGACCTCGTAGTAAGGCGGTAAGGGTTAATGGTCACCGGTACCATTAACGGTGACCGTTAACCCTTACCGCCGTCCGTGTAATGAGGCCCAGTGACTTATTTATGTATTTATTTATTTATAATTTAGTGTGATTTAGTTGTAAAGAAACTTTTCACATACACTGAACATCACTATTAAATATACAATCAGATCAGCATAAAACAGATACAAACAGAAGGAAAAACAGATCCAACAACTAATATTTTTCCTATTCATACAAATATTAGTAAAAAGAAATATACCAATAAAAAATGTTTTTCTAAAAACTCTCAATCCTTAATTTAGCAGCAACTACAGTCCATATTCCGAAAAGCGCATTGTGAATTGCAGCTTTTTTTGTGAAAAAAGCACTGTTTCCACAGGGTCCGGCTCTTTATATAGACCCTCCAGGATTTTGCGGCATGAAATGGCAAATTTTGCGGCATGAACCTTTATTTATGGTGGCATTTTTGCAGCACAATTTGTATTGACTGGAGGGTGCAAGATTGGTACATTGCAGGAAATAGGCTGTGTGCGAGGCTACAAGAGAGCCAGGGTGTCAATATATGTATCTTTTATATCAAATAGGAAGAGTCCTAAATGTCTCTGGCGTCCATTCAGATGTCCTTTGTGGATTGGACTGCTCTTTTTTTTTGCTCAAGTGAAGAAAAGTGCTTGCGCATTTCATTTCTTGAGTCCCTTGGCCCCTTGAGTTTTTTTTTTTTCAAAAAAGAAATCTTTGTGGTTTTTTTGCAAAAACAGCAGTTTTGGCGCTTTTTTCCAAAAACGGCGGTTTTCTGCAGCATTTTGCAGGATTGCAAAATCGCTATAAACTGGAAACTCTGGTAAAAATCTTGGCTGCTACTGGAAATCAATTCTAGGCTGTGTACCCCATGTAGGAGAGGTAGTCAAGACCATCTTTTATACAGTCTTTTTCTTGCAAGCCGTCTCACCCTTTATCTCGCCAGCTGATCACTCAACTGTTGTTGGAGCACTGGCTGACTCCAAGTTGGACTTTGCCAAAGCGATCCTAGCCAGAATCCCTCGGTGACAGTAGTGCCGCCTGCAGGCTGTACAAAATACCACCTTTAGACTGTTGTTTCATTTTCCCAAACATGCTTCAATCTCCCAGCTGGTAGATCCCTGCACTGGCTGCCGGTGAAACAGAGGATAGAATTTAAAATGTGTTGCTTAACCTTTAAATGCTTGCATGGCCTAGCACCACCTTACATCTCAAAACAAATTTAGGAATATCATCCATCTCATACTCTCCATTCCACTAGCCAATATCTGCTGGTTGTTCCAAGATCCTGCTGTTTGTCATGGGGAGACAGACATGTTTCTGTAATGGGACCTGTGAGAAACCTGAGGGTATTCTACCAAGCAGACCTCGAGAATCCCTTAATCAGGTGGCCAAGGAAGGGCTGGCACTCTCAGATCCCAACCATGGGGGCGGACAAGCGAGGGGGGATCACCTGAGTAGGGAATCACGGGTTTGTGCCTGGGGAAATACCCCAGGTGAGACGCAGTATGAAACCAGTGAAGAAGGAGAGGAGGACGAGATCTTTGAGACCTTTTTAGGTTGTACAACATCGGTCTCCCATCCTCCCTATAAATCTCTCTTGCCCAAATCCCACAACACCTCCATATATAACAAATGCTTTATGATCCCAAACCCTGTTGCAGCTAGAAACTATCTCTCCCAGACTTCCTGTTTTACTGTTTCCTACCCAAATACTTCTTAGGCAGAATTATATGCAGTACCCTTTGGGAACAGCGCACACATTTAAGACTACAAGTGGCAGTACAAATTCAGCTTTAGTACAAGCCTGTACTACACAGTTAAAGTGGTAGCGATGGCTGAGCAGCCAGACCTATCTCAAGAGTAAGTGAGCAGCACAATATAGTTACAGAAAGGACAGTAATTACTATGATTCAGGCAAACACTGACTCAAGGTTTTCAGGTAAAACAATATACATTTATTTGACTCTTCAGTTGTATAACATTACACTATTACAAGCAGTCTAAAAATCACACTCTTAATACACCACACCACTTCCCTTTAATTCCAGACAAGTTAAGCCCACAAAATGAAGTGGGAGCAAAATGGCACTCCAGCAATTTAAAAGGGAGGGAAAGACAAAGTTATCAGAAAATTAAATCAAACCAACAGGTAAGTACTCTGGGCAATTGAACAATAGGAACTACAATGATACAATCAGAAAGAAAAGGCTTAGGGCCAAAGTCAATGGTTCAAAAGTCTTTTGCTCAAGATAATACAGTTCAGGGTAGTTCGTAGTAAAGTTTGTGGCACAGATTCCGGACTAGGTTGGTTGATAGAAAAGTTAGTTCAAAGAGAAGAGAAGGACAAGCCCTCGGATTGGAGAAAGATTTCAAACACTTTCACCGCCGTTGAACGAAACCAGCAACCGGATTTGCACAGTACCTTAAAAGGGAGAGGAAGCTGTAGCTGGGGCGGAAGTTCCTGGTAGTTCCTGCAGGCTCACGGTTCCTGAAGCGACTGTCGGACTGGCAAGAAGTAGGAAGACTGAAGGGTCCTGCACTACCCTGGGAAGAAACTAGCAGCAGTGCAAAATAACAAATAAAAGGTGCGCTCCTTAAAACCCAAGCAGGGTCCGATCTTCCTGGCTATCCGTCCCACTGTAACTCTGTACAGTGAATTCGACCAGAGGAGGGGTACTGGCTTGGAGTTTGGGCGAACTGGTTGGTCCCACCAGCTCAAGGGAAGAAGTTTCCTGGAGGATCTTCTCTGTCATCGGATTCTGAAGATTCGGACCTGCAGCAGGGCTTCACCGGGCGGTTCAGTCGTTGTAGGGGACCCTCTTCCATCAGCTCCTAGTTGGTTCTCTCATTCCAGTGGTGACTCTGCCTTTTCAGTCCCAGATACCTGCTTTCTATGCAGTTTTCCCCCATTCATACAGCCTGGCTGTCAATCACACAGCAGGGTGGCTGTCCTGGCAAGGACAGTCCCCTCAGCCATTCAAACAGGAGTGCGACTTGGGTTACCAAGAGAACCCATGGCAGGGGTTCGAAGATCGCTCCCTCACATCCTGCCTATCTAGACTTTCAGGTGACTTAAGGAGGGCTTCTGTGCAGAAGCCCACAAAAAGACGGCGAACAAAGGAATCATCCCAGGTTTGGCGCACAGAGAAAAACACGAGAAAGACTTTAACAAAAAGAAATGGAGAATAAACCCAGCCGGAGCCAAAATAAAATGCATTTAGTCAAGCGGGTTTATGTTCGAGGCTAATATAATAGCCTGAAACAATACCATGGTTATATAAGATAACCGCGGTAGAAAAGATAGGGTAGTTACCACTTCCACCAGCCAAGTCTTGATGTAAAGGGAGCGAAACAAGGCTCCAAGAGACACAGACCAAAAGGGATAAGAATTCACCCTTTCCAATACTCCATGTAAGATGGGGTGTACTGGGTCTGTGGTTTAAAGTGGCTAATGATAAAGTTAATGGCAACTTTACCTTTTCTGGGGGACAGTATTCAGCCCTAGAAATTGGAGTCAGTGGGAAGTCTAAAAGATAACCCTGTGTCACTGCACTGAAGGTGCTGTGCAACACACATGAAAAATATGAGGCCATGGAGTAGGTGAGGCTCCAGTGCTCAAGATCACACAAAAAGTGTAAACACACACAGAAAAACACATGTAAGAGTGGGAAAAAGGCTCACACTCCTACCAGGTGAAAAAAAAATCCTAGAAATCCAGCAAAGGTGCTGAGGGACCTATTAGGTAAGGGAAATCAGCCATTTATGAGAATTCTCCCTAACATTCACCCCCCCCCAACCCCAGACTAAGGGACAGGCGGATTTAATCCACTCCTGGATGAATCTCTACCTCTAGTCGTTTACAAACATCCTAGAGAGACCATCAGCATTTTGGTGGTGACATCCTGCTCTCTGTTCAATGGTGAAATCAAACTCTTGCAGGCAGATTGACCATCTTAGAAGTTTTGGGTTCTCCCCTTTCATTTGCATTAACCATCTCAAGGTTTGGTGGTCTGTCTGAATCACAAAGGTAGATCCATACAAGTATGGTCTAAACCTCTTCAGAGCCCACACAATAGCAAAACGTTCACGCTCTATGGTTGCCAACCTTGTTTCTGGTTCCTTCAGTTTTCTACTGATGAAGCAAATGGGGTGCTCCCTACCTTTCTCATCCAGTTGACTAAGGACTGCACCTATACCTATATTGGAAGCATCTGTCTGCACAATGAAGGGTTGGTGATAATCAGGAGCTCTTAGGACTGGAGCCTGACAACCAGCTTTCTTCAGGTTTTCAAAGGCTTGATTGCACTCCTCATTTCATCTAACCTTTTTAGGGAATTCTGGAGAGGAGATCACATTCAAGGGATAAACTATGGACCCATAGTTCTCTATGAAATTCCTGTAGTACCCAGTGAGACCCAGGAAAGCTCTCACTTGGGTTTGAGTAGTGGGGGTGGCCCAGTTTTGCACAGCTTTTACTTTGCTGGGCAATGGCCTTATTTCACCTCCTCCTACCTCTTGACCAAGGTAGACCACTTTACTCTGAGCAATTTGACATTTGCTTGCCTTTATGGTCAGATGGGCCTGCTCAAGAGCCTGCAAAACATATCCCAGGTGATCAATATGTTATTTGACATGTAGGGCTGAACACTGCAATGTCATCCAAGTATGGCATGCAGAAGTCCTCCATCCCATTCAGAACTTGATTAACCATCCTTTGAAATGTAGCAGGTGCATTCTTTAGTCCAAAAGGCATAACCTTGAATTGGTAGAGGCCAACTGGGGTTGAAAATGTACTTTTCTCCTTGGCATGGTCTGTCAGGGCTATTTGCCAATAGCCTGAGGTTAGATCGAATGTAATGAGGTACTTGTCTGAGCCAAGTCTATCTACCAGTTCATCTGTCCTTGGCAAAGGATGGGCATCAGTCTTAGTGACTGCATTTAGAGCTCTATAATCCACACACAATCGCAACTCCTTGGATCCTGCCTTTGGTACTAGAACAACTGGACTAGACCATGGACTTGTAGATGGCTCTATAACCCCAAGATCAATCATGTTGTTGACCTCTCCTTTGATGTGGGATCTCGCATGCTCTGACATTCTGTAACCTCTGCTTTTCACAAGTAAACAGTCACCAGTGAGAAGGGGTCATGCCTGGTGACAGTGAAGACAGGGAGGCAAACTGATTCAACAAAACTTTGCACTCCTCCTGTTGTTCAGAAGTCAGCTGAGAAGAGAGATTAACTCCTTCTATTTGTTCATCTAAAGGTTGGCCTCTAAAGAGGTCAGGTAGAGGTTCACTCTCCTCTTCCTTTTGAGCTGAAGCTAGAAGCAAAGCTCCTACTTCTGGTCTCGAGACATAAGCCTTTAAACGGTTGGTGTGAAAGACTCTGGGAGCCTCCTTAGGTCTGCCTAAATCCACCAAATAGTTCACCTCTCCAAGTTTGCCAACAACCTTGAAGGGTCCTATCCATTTGTCCTGCAAGGCCCTCTGCCTTGTTGGCACCATAACTAATACAAGCTGGTCTTGAGTAAACTCAGCCATGCTGGCCTTCTGGTTGTGCCAGTGTTTGACCTGCTTTTAAGTTATCACTTGCTTCTGCCATCATGTGTCACATTCTCCTCTGGAGACCTATCACATAGTTAGTCACTCTGACTGGCTTGGGGGAAGGAGCACTCTCCAACCCCTCCTTGATCAGGGCCAATGGACCTCTGACTGGATGGCCATAGAGAAGTTCAAAGGGACTGTAACTAACTCCCTCCTGAGGGATTCTCTATATGGAAAGAGAAGGCATGGCAGTAGAAGGTCCCACTTTTTCTTAAGGGGTTCTTCTAAAGCACCTATCATGCTCTTCACAGTATTATTAAACCTCTCTACCAGTCCATTTGTCTGTGGATGGTAGGCTGTAGAGAAATTGTAAGTGACACCACAGTTTTTCCACATGGCTTGCGTGTAGTGGGACATAAAATTGGATCCCCTGTCGGATATCACTTCCTTAGGAAACCCTATACTGGTAAAAATACCAAGTAGAGCCTTAGCCACAGCCCGAGCCGTAACAGTTCTCATAGGTATGGCTTCTGGGTATCTTGTAGCATGGCCTACTACAACCAGGATAGACCTGTTCCCTGAAGATGTGGGAGGGTCAAGGGGACCAACAATGTCAATGCCCACCCTCTCAAAAGGAACTCCCACCACTGGGAGAGGCACCAGGGGTGCCACATTCTTGTCTCCACTCTTGCCAGAGGTTTGGCAAGTGTGACAGCTCCTACAGAATTTGTCAAATTCTGAACCCATTTTAGGCCAGGAGAAGTAGAGAGAGAGCCTTTCCTTGGTCATCTTGAAACACAAGTGACCAGCTAAAGGTATCTCGTGGGCTAACTGTAGGAACTGGAGTCTGTTGGCAAGGGGCACTACACTTCTTTTGCCGTTTCCAGGGATAGACTCAGTTGGTTCACTGTAGAAGAGGCCATCTTTCCAGCTCAACCTGTGCTTTCCAACTTCTTGCCCCTCAAGTTGGTTAGCAGCCTGTTGTCAAAGACCTTCAAGAGTTGAACACCCTCTCTGTCCTTTGCTAAAGTCTGCCCTGTTGGGTCCACCTTCTGCCAGTAAAGACTGCAGCTCAGGATGGTCAACAGGGTCAAGATCTCCAACTAAGTCAGTGTCTTCTTCCAGATCTGATTCTTCAGATGTTGGGTCAACCACACAAGGTTGCACCTCACACTCTGACTCAGCAGGTGTAGGAGTCACAGGTGTGACTTTAGACAGGTCTTGGGTTTCCCCTTTGCTCTGCTTTCTTAGAAATGGCAGTGAGCGACTCCTGTGGTGTGGGAGTGATAGTTTCCTCTATCAACTCCTCTGGAGAGCCTCTCAAGGTAGTCTCCCTTGCAAACCTAGTGAGCTCCTGTTTCCTTTTACTGGGAGGCCTGGGGTGCTTGACACAACTCCAAGAGCTTTCAGGTCATTACCCAACAGGACTCTCCCAGGCACTTCATTCTGCACATTAACAGGTATTTTGACAGTCATATGGATGAGAGCTGGTAACTGGGGAAGCATTTGCACAGGGCCTCCAGCTAACTTGGTGAGGCGTTTGGGTGCCTTAGCAACATCCTCCACCTTGAACAATGATTCATCCACCACAGTTATGCTGGCTCCAGTGTCTCTGATGGCAGGGGTTTCCTGACCATTCACACGAACACTATCTTTATAATACTCTTTAGTATTATCTGGGATGGAATTATAGACATCTAAATTCTGTTGTTCCCACAAGCACAGGGACACTAAAGAAACACTAGCTGAGACTCTCATGGGTTCATCAGCCAGTAGGTGAAAGTTTCCACTTGCCATAGGTAGTTCTCCCTCTGGGTAGAAGGCTAAGGAGACAGTGTGGACCCTTGAAGGTTTACCTTTGGGTTATAGTAGATGAAAGGATCGAATCCAAAGGATCGAAAGGCAATAGTTTTGAGTCAAAAGTACCGGAAAAAAAGGTCACATTTTTTTTTTGTCATTTTTTATGGGGGGGGTCCCACAACAAACCCATGTTTTTGGTATAAAAACCACTAAACGGAAACCAAGAAAAAATGAAAAAATATATATTTTAAAAAAGGTATTCGCCCTTTTTTTTCTCGGTCCTTTTGACTCTCAACTATTGTATTAGATCATTTTGTTTTCGATCCTTTGACCGGACACCTTTCCCTTGCATTTGGGATTCCCTTTCACATGGTCAGTTGACCCACAAACATAACATTTCACATTGCTCCTAAACAATGGAATGCCCTTCCAAATATCCTCAGGGCAGAGATCTCACAAATGTCCTTCCAGAAAACCCTCAACTAACCCATTTCCTCCCTACACCAATCATGTGCCCCAGTCGGATCCAGCTGACTTTTTCTCTATCTGGCTCCTTGTGAACATCTGAACCCATGGGTCCCCCTCCCCTCCTTGCTACACCGCATTCATTCACTGTTACCTGTCTGTTATCAGGTTCACTGTAACCACAAACCACAGTCAGGCTGTTCTCTGTTTTCTCCCCTTGCTCCTCCCCCTGTTTCATGTAACAAAGTAAGCCTGCTTGTAACAGCGCCACAATGCCCTTGGGCTGCTTTGTGTGATATATATATATATATATATTACATATATATATATATATGTAAAAAATAAAATATATAAATAAATGTGTATCCAAAAGCTGTGGCAGCATGTCGCGACTTATTTGAAGCAGCATGGTATACTTTCTAGGAGTTAAGAACCTATTGGAATAAGAGAAAGAAGCACTATATGAAATTGTGATTGGTTTATGACTAGGCATGTTTTGCCAAGGACTAATGGCAACATGAAATAAGCACATTTTTGTACCTCCGTAAACTTATGTAATTAGGAGTGCATTACTTACGGTATTACCACGGGCATAAACTCTCGCCCATTGAATGAGATGTGGATTGGTTCAACATCCAATAATATCAAGGTATAATTGTACTGTTGTGTCAACAAACTAGTCAGCACCCGAAATAGCAAACGGTGGTATATTAACGTTAGGTTCTTTATTCTTACTATATTTGCTTGGTCACATGCTAACATTAAAACATAGCGCCTGCCATGATCAGGGCGCATGCTATGGGTGAGAGTCCGTTGTTTGTTGTTGGTATATTGGTTTTTGGTACCGAATCACATTAATATTTCATTTTAGCGCACTGTGTTCCACCCTGGACATATTATCGAGGGAAGGGGTTGTTTGTGAGTAATTTGTAGAATGAAGGTTCCATGCTATATGTATTTTTACCAAATCAGCTCGGTTTCTCGTGTACAGTCCAACATGGCACTGGATATGTTGAGGGGGTTTGCCGTATGTGAGAGTCCATTGTTTGTTGGTGTAACATATCCTTTTGAAACCGTATCACTGTTGCACTTCCAGCATAGCGGATTGCGTTTCACTTTGGATAGACGATCCAGGTAAGCGTTCGTTGGTGTGTCAATCGGTTTTTCTCACCCTTGCAGAGACGAGCTTTTGGGGAGTATATTCCTTGATGTGTATGATTTTGTAATGACGATGCGGTTGGGTAAAAAGTAATTAGCCCGTCTACTGTTGTCAGTGTGGATCACTGTTTCCGACGTAGGTCCTTCGTTGTAAACTTGCTGTGAACTCATTTTGGGAAGTGATAGTTGTATAGAGTAAGAAGGGCACCCTCCGTTGTGGGTTGAAAATATTGAATCGCTTCAGTGCCGGATACAGGAAAGTGACATACTTTTTTATTTATTGTGTCTTTACAGTGAGTCACTAACTAATTGGTACAGTTGGACTAAACTGAAATCTTGGTCCAGTAATCGATGGACACCAGAAATGTGGTTATTAGATGACGAACCACTCAGGTATTATACTATTGTTTATGAACGTGACTTTCATGGTAACAGATGTGTAAGTCCTTATACTATGCTGGTATGACAGAGTTGGTGGTTGGTTTGTTTCTTGCAGATATCTGTTGGGGTTCTGATGCTACTTGTAAGCATAGCGTGTAGTTAGAGTACTTGATCTTTCAAGCACTAGGCAACTAATGGAAAGAAGTTAGTTGCGGGGGACTCAATAACCATTTAGAGGTAAATAGTCTCTTTAGATTCATAAATCGGTTGTATTTTGTAACCGGTTTGGTAGCTTACCTATCTGACTTTGCTGAGGTATAGGTTAGCTTGTTCTATTTGGGACGTTTTTCTCATGGCCACTAATATAGGTTTTTCTATTTGTTCTTAGGTTTTTTAGAGACATCCCTCTCTTTCGAGCTCTTTTGGTCCTTGAACTATTGGTGTTGAAGGAATCCACTTCTCTAATAAAGAATTCTCCCGATGAATGTTCCGTCATTTACGACATTATGAACAGAAACATGTTGGGATACTACTTTCAGAGACACATTCTGAAGAATGTATATTATATGTGTGGTCTTGGTTATATGTTGTAATTTGCATTGTGTGATGTATTTATGATTTACATAGGTGATTTCCTTCAATTGAAGTTTGTTCAAAGGGTCTATGTGTGGGATGTGTTTTTTAAAAATATGTATGAATTCTTTTATGATGAAAATATCTTTTAAAAAATAATATGTTTGAATAAATTAAACTGATGTTTAGAATTGAACAGAGGTGTGCAGGACATCCATTTTTTCAGGTTGTTCTGCGTCAGACAAATTTACCTCTATTTTTGGGCCAATGAGATATTGTTGCATCAATTGTATTATACCTTTCTCCTTTGTGTATTTATGTACTTTCTAGGAGTCACATATTATTATTTAACTTTTCATAGTTTCCCATCATATGGTAATGTAAAGTTTGCCTGGACCCAGTCCACCCATGAGAGTAGTGACAAGAACTCTGTTTTGCACCTCCTGTGTTGAACTAGTTGGGTCATCGCAAACTCTCTGTAGTTCTTTCTCTTACAGGTGAACCTAATTATTATTGTTCATTCGAAAATTGAACAGGGCCTGAATAGCTTCCCACCTAGGTTTGTATGGTTTGTCACTATCCAATGTATCCAATTGCGAGCTTGGTGGGAACCAGAGGTCTTACATACATCCTTTTGTTTAGCTGGATTATGGTAAACAGTTTTTTTAATGTATCTTGCATTAGGACCTGTATGTCAGAGAAATTCAGATGCTCAGTACTTTAGGTAAAGTAAGAATGCTTCTCCCTAGAAGCCCTGTTGAATAGTTTAAGAGACAAGTGGTGGAATCACAGATGTCACCACTGAAATGCTTTAGTTAAGAGACAGATAGATTGACATAGTCCAATTCAGCAATGCACTTGAAATTCAATTAAAATACTTTAGTTGGGGTGACATTAGGATACCAGTTCAATGCAATGAAACCCCTGGAATTTGCAGGTGTTGAGGCTATGCCACCATAACGCCAAGCCCTCCATTTGAAATCATTGGAAAGTAGAGCACACTGATAAGATCTTAGATGACATCACATATGCAAATATTAATGACATCATTGATAGAGCACAATGGACATGAAAGTGAGGGAAATGCAAAACACTACTACACACTAAATAAGTAGAGGTAGTGAAGTGCATTTTATGTAGAAATTTCACATGTTCCTCAAACTAGTGTTCCATTTTTTAAATTTTTTTTAAATTGCATATGGTTTATAACAATCTTTACAAAGTCAGCAGTGTTCATACATAACACAATGATTCATTCATTTCAATCATTTACACTTTTCTGAGTAGTAATTGTTTCAAAACAGTTACAATTAATGTACAGACTACATTTCAATTAATACAAATAAGGTTCATTTTAAGAAATTTGGACTGTTTCACAGATCTAAAGTTGAGCTTCCATCTCGGTTAAAAATCGAGTTAAGGCTATTATTAGAGTTATTCTCTCGTCACATAAGCCTAGCCCAGAATACGTTTAGGGTAAATTCAGTTTTAGTTGCATAGTCTAAACCAAATGATGTTATCCTTAAGGTCCTAAAATAGGGAAAATGTGTTAGACAGGGTTTTATGGTTTCAAGTTCCAGGGGGTAGTACAGAATCAACATTGTGTATTTATACCTGTAGTCTTAAACACTGCCTACTGTTTACAACGTTCAATGGTTGAATAGTGATTAAATCAAAATCTCATGTAAAGTGCAAGTGCATAGTTACAGGAAAATTGTTTTAGATAGGGGCATAAATGAGCACTTTTCCTTGGAAAGCGTGCATATTCTTTCTAGAGGCTATACGTCCCCCTTGTCTCAATAGTATGTGGCTAATCAGGAGTAAATAGTTTCCTCTTAACACTCTCAGGACGACATTTAAGTTCTTCATCATCGGAGTCAATGGAGCATAAAAGATCTTTCATTCTTTGCCCATATACAAACATGGACTTGAGAGCAGATTTCTTCATCATACCACTCAATTCCTCGTATAGTGAGTAACGAGGAGGATCTAGGATATTTGAGTAGTTTAGCAATTGCCTCCAGAGAAACCTTGATGATAGGAAACTAGCCCCAGGTCATGCAACATAATTGCATTTGGCAGAAACCTAGAGAACCCAAGCACTTCTTTCCATACACACACAAGGTACTTAATATCCATTAGATATATGTCAAGGCCATAGAGTAACATAGGTTCTACCTTAAGGACATAGTAGTTCAAAAACGGTATCAGTGAAAATGTACAGACCTTGCCAAAGAGACATTTCATTTGGGATACCAGAGGTCAAAGTTTGATAAGTAAGGCCACTTTCCACATAACCATAGATGATGAGTTACATAGGTTGCATACCAGATAGCCTAGTAGTTGCATAACTTTTTCAACCCTCTCAGTGCCCATGGTCCATACAATAGTTTTAATTCATTTCTGCCCTGAGAAGACCACACTTTTAGATTTAAGTGTGTTAGCATGTAGATTGTTGTTATTGCAAAAAACAAGGGTGGTCCTGGGAGTCCCTCTGCCAGACATTAGTCCTGGTTGTGAGAGCCTTACCCAGTGTCTTTAGCTCACTATCTTTCACAGAGGAGAAATATCGAAAACATATCAGGCTTTGTCCTGCCTTGGGACAGTCCAGCATCAAAATGCTAGGCAATTCTCCTCTGAACAAGAATACCAACAGCAACCCCAGACACGTGTTTCAGTCGGGTTGGACCTCATCAGTAGGGTGGAGCTGTGCCTCTCTAAGAATAGAGAGCAATGGGTCCACATCTGGATCCCCTAGTAACTTAGAGTGAGACTCAAAGCTACTTAAAATATGCAAAAAACAAGGGGGGGTCATGGGTGTCCCTCTGCCAGACATTAGTCCTGGTTACGAGAGGCTTACCCAGTGTCTTTAGCTCACTATCTTTCACAGAGGAGAAATATCCAAAACTATCAGTCTTTGTCCTGCCCTGGGGCAGTCCAGCACCGAAATGCTAGGCAATTATTCTCTAAACAAGAGTACCAACAGCAACCCCAGACACATGTTTCAGCCTGGTAGGACCTCATCAGTAGGGTGGAGCTGTGCCTCTCTAAGAATAGTGAGCAAGGGGTCCACGTCTGGATTCCCCACGTAACTTAGGGTGAGACCCAAAGCTACTTAAAATATGCAAAAAACAAGGGAGGTCCTGGGAGTCCCTCTGCCAGACATTAGTCCTGGTTATGAGAGCCTTACCCAGTGTCTTTAGCTCACTATATTTCACAGAGGAGAAATATCCAAAACATATCAGTCTTTGTCCTGCCCTGGGGCAGTCCAGCACCGAAATTCTAGGCAATTCTCCTCTGAACAAGAGTACCATGGGGCGTGGCCAGAGCTCATGGTGTAAGGACGTGCCAGGACTGAGCTTCCGTCCTGATCCTGTACTAGAAGCTACAAACTGGTGGTGGTGGAAGATTGGAACGCTGCAAAGGGGGTTTATGTGAGGCTGAGGAAATTCTGCATGCAACCAGCGAAAGCCCGACAACAATCAGAGCTTCCCCCGGCAAACGAGGCTTGCGAATACGAGCCCCCAAGTAACAAAGATGGCGGATGGTGCCAGGGCATAGACGCTGAGTGGAGGAGGGGCCAGCCCTAGAGCTGGGGAGTGCTGCGCTCGGTGTGGGCTGTTGACTGATGTCTACACGCGACCTGTGGCCCCCTATGAGCTCAAACTGCTGCACAAGAGATTAGGGGGAGGAGGATCCAGCAGTAGCACCTGGAGGATAGCGAGGAGGAGCTGACTCAAACGCCCACCAAACGGAGTAGAACGCAAGGGGCCTGGGCAGTGCTGAGGCAGAGCAGTTCAGGGGCCGGTGGAGACAGGGTGAACGACCGGACACGAAGTATAGCCTGGCTGGGGTTGGACCAATGGCGCAGCGGTGAGAGGACGCACATCAGGGATTCATGGGGCAGGAGCAACGTCCCACCCAACACAGAGTGAGGATCGTTGGTTAGTCGAATGAGCGCAAACTGAAGTGAGGCAGGAGCCGCTAGATTAGAGCACGACAGTGAGATCTGGAGGTAGGGGCCTCACAGGGCAAAAGGTCGAGCAGACGACACTACGAAGTGGATGAGAAGGGGTATGAGGGGCATGAGCTGCAGGCACAGCAAAACAAGCCATAACACCAACGCATAGCAGAATAATAAACACACCGGTAGGGGAGCACCAACACGGCTGCTGGGAGGATCTGACTCCAGTACTTCACACAGTTTAAGCTGTTGGCCTGTACATTTCAAGGTCACCGTGCGCTCTGCATCGTTAAGTGCCGTGAGAAAACGGTAGCTAAAATCAGCAAGACAGTACCAACGGCAGGCGCCAGGAGTTACTGAGCCAGAGGAGGAGCTGCATGGACACAGTGAAGGCATGGGGGCGCACGAGGGACAATCCCCACCACAGGAGAAGTACACTGTGAGTACCGTTATTGCTGGGGTTGACCACAGAATATAAGCCGCGCTGGGCAGGCAGACAGTGGGCTACAGCGGCAGCTGTTGGAACGGCAAAGACAAGGGGCTGAAGGTGGGTTAGTGCTGAAGAACACCCACCATAGGGTCGGCCACATCACCTGTCACATCTTCCCCCCCTAACTTGAACGGAGCTGTAGCGCAGAGCGGAGAAGGGAAAGACTGAGGAACCATGGGCCAAGAAGTGTGCGGTTGCATTGCATACTGGCCGGGGCTGCCGACCTCCTCTGATTATGCCACAGGAGTACAAAATACGAGCGGACCAGTGCTGGCATAGCACAGCTGGTCTGCAAAGAGCAACTGCACATAAATGGAGCGGTTCACATGGAAAGGCACCCCTCAAAGAACACTAGCAAACAACCGCAAATATAGTCACAAAACTCAGTGCCAAAACTAGCGAAGACTTGAACATCGGCAAGCTAAAGTGATCTGCTGAAACGAATAATTGCACCTGCTCAAACATGCACACTACTGGGGAGTATTGGTGCACACTGTAGAATAGAGAATGCTTCTGTTGCGACTGTGGCACGTGCGGGTCTAAAACAACACTGGGCCCTAGTGAAGGCGCACGTGGTTCACCGGCAGTTTCCATTCAGGGAGGCTGGCCGGAAGATATGCCCCCGCCAAAAGAGAAAATCAAGTCTTCATTCATGGACTTTTGTCGCAGCCAAGCCCCGAGAGCAAGTGAGGTACACGATGCACAAGGAACAGAAAATGAGAACAGCAAAGACAACCAGGTGATGGATGCGATTGCAACTCTGCGCTCATTTATAGACACTAAAATATGATAGATCAAAGATCAAAGATGACATGCAGCTAATGAGGCAGGACATGCGCAACCTGACAGAGCCGGTAATGGTTACTGCATCGGGGCAAAAAGAAGCAGTCGAATCACTGAAGGATCTACACACCAGAGTGCAGGAGCTTGAACGGAGGAACACAGCACTAGAGGCAAGGACGGAAGATGCCAAAGGCCGACCCAGGCGCAACAATGTACGCCTACTGGGAATTCCAGAAGGAATGGAAGGCTCCAACCCCACGTGCTTTGTAGAGTCCTTGCTGCAGCAGGAAGTAGGCGCTGGCCAGCTCTCGCAGGGGCTCGTGGTGGTGAGGACCCACAGAACGCAACAAAAACTACAGCTGCCGGGATCACACACCCACCCGATGATAGTGAGGATTATGAATTTCCAAGACAGGGAGATCATACTACGCTATTGGAGAGAAGGGGGAGAGATAAGAAGAGACAATTGCTATCTACCCTGACTACACCCCAGTGATACCATCATTGATGTCAGATGTGATGTTAGTGATGTAGAGGAACAGTTGGACTCATTAACCATAACTCCCGCCCCCTCAGCGCCGTCATACTGGAACAGTAGGAGAAGGGATCTGTATGGGACTCCATGTGTTGTTCCTATATCGCATTGAGTGTATGAGAGACGATATGCGCTCACACAGCTGTACTGGATGTACCCTCACACTGAAAGTGTAGAAGAATGCCGTATGAAAGGATGTCAGCACACACCATTGGACATCATGGAGCGCTGAGTGAAACCTGATGAGGGCAGAGTGATGTCATAAAGCAAATATAAGAAACCATACTGAAACGATATGAAAATACTTAAGAGAGATGGTGTGACTGAAGTGACAAGAGAAACATGTGCGAAACGATAAAGTAATCATGGATCCGAAAGAAGCCACAGTATCATGCTGACCAATAAGTGTAAATACGCAGTAACGCAAGGTAGAAAAGACAGACAGAAGCTTACTATAGAGGAATATATCATGTGGTTATGACGGCCATAGTTGGAAAGTGGATGCCAGCTTGTGCAAAGATTCAACTCTGCTACCCCAGAGACAGATCAGGGTTGAATAGTCAGGAGACTTTGGAAGAATAGCTTTGTGTGCAAAATAAAGAGGAGTCTATGTTGGCAGGGCCAAGGATGCTATTTGTAAGGAATAGTTGCAAAGCACGAAGGGAGGTAAACGGGTAAGCCATGGACGAGACATACTTCTTAGATTAAAGAAGAAGAAAACATCTGCAGGAGCCAAGTATTTGACAATTAAAAGTGAATAAGGTCTAAACAAGGTAGAGTGAGAAAGTCTCTAGAGGCCAAGATTATCAAGGACCCTCAGTAAAATCAAATCAAATAGCAGTAAATAATAGGTTAAAATGGCCAAATTTGTGGTCTCTTCATAAGTGACTCAGAAGTCGAAAAAAACAAGGGCTATTCATTAAGCCTCAGATGAAGATAGTGATGTGCTTACACTCCAATAACTGTCCCAGAACAGAGAGCGAGCTACAAGGTCAACTGGTCAACTATAGACGGGAAACGTTGGCTCATGGCCTGACTGATGAGAGATAATGGACTCATTGGAAAAGTGGGGATTAGTCTGATGTGATTCAAGAACCTGGGATTTGGTTTCCTTATGTGCTGCTAGCGGAGCTGAAAGTCCAAGGTTTGGTGACAATGCCAACCAATTAGTGGGTCAATGGGGCAACCTTCCATATAATGTTGCATAGACCAATCCCTGCCATTTTGTTCACTATAATCAGTATTATATAAGGTCGTTCGAGGAGTGCCTCACAAAGAAGAGACAGCCAATAGTATATTAACCCATATAAATTCTATAAGTAGATATGTTCCTCTAAGCAGTCCCTCCCGCTACTATGTTTTACAGTTTGCCATGTACAATGATGTCATAGATGACGCATATTGGGGTATAAGACCTCTCTGTAATCAAGTTTGTGTGTGAGTGTGCAGGCATCAGATGTCTGCCAGTTGACCCTGAATAAAGTAGTACTTTGCCATATTCTTTGGGTCTGTCCGGTCTGATATCTTTATTGGTAATTCCATCTAGCACAAGAGACCAGCCAAAGCTTAAAGAAAGGGGAATGCAATAATGTTCCATGAGAGACAGACAAAAAGGGGTAACTATTAACCCTTTCCAGAACTCTATGTTAGATAGTTTGTACTGGGTCTGTGAATTTAAAAAGACTAATAAAGTCAGTGACAACTTTACATGTTCTGAGAGACAGTATTCAGTCCCAGAATATGGAGTTTAAAGTGGGAAGTCTGAAAAGGACAACCCTGTGTCACTGCACTAAAGGTGTTGTGTGACACACAGTAAAAAGTTGATGCCTGTGGAGTAGGTGAGGCTCCACAGTCTATGAACACAAGAATGTTTAAACCCACATAGCAAAACACATGTAAGAGTGGGAAAAAGGCTCACACTCTTACCAGGTGAAAAAAATAAATCCACCAAAGCTGCTGAGGGACTCAGTAGGTAAGGGAAATTAGCCATTCTGGAGAATTCTCCCTAACACTGTTTGAGGGTACATTTGCAATAAAAGCCAGAGTAGCTCCTGTGCTCCGTGTGGAATTAGCTCTTGGCGTGAAAGGCAGTGTTTTATTTGATAATGAATAGCGTAGTTTTACAAATCTGGCTATCCATCTGGAGATAGCATTTTTGGAAATGCGGCCCCCTCTCTGCCTGTTGCTATGGAGACAAACAGTTGATCTGTCTTTCTAAGCGGTCTGGTCTTGTCTACGTAGTAGAGGACCGCTCTCCTCACATCTAGTGTGTGGAGTTTAACCTCAGCTGAGCTAGTTGGATTCTGAAAGAATGGACAGGTTTACGTGGAATTTAGAAATTAATTTAGGTGAAAACCTACGATGAGTACATAAAGCCAATTTATCTTTATGGACAATAAAGAAAGGGTTCTGCACTGACAAGTCTTGTAATTCACTGACTATTATTATGGAAGCAATAGCCACTAAGAATGCAGTCTTGTAGGTCAGGTGTTTAAGACTCGAGTGGTGCATAGGCTCAAAAGGGGGTCCCAGGAGCTTTGCTAGTATTTCATTAAGATCCCATCCTGGAGGGGGATTTGAAATTGGAGGGTGGAGCCTCTTTACTCCCTCTATGAATGCCTTAATGACTGGCACTTTCCACCACAAGACTTTACTTGGAGAGGTAGTATAGGCTGATAAAGCTGTCAGGTGGACCGTTATTGAGTTGAATACTAACCCTGAATCTAACAAGTGGAGTAAATAATTTAGAATGTGTGAAGGAGTACATTCTACAGTGTTTATTTGTTTTGACTGGCAACAAATTACAAATAGTCTCCACTTGTCGAAATAGCAGTGTCTAGTGTTTGGTTTTTGTGCCTCCTTGAGGATATCCATACACCGCTGTAGTAGATGAAGGTGTCCAAACTCCATGACTTCAGAAGCCATGCTGCCAAGTTCTTTGAGTGTGGTTGAGGATGTACCATTGTTCCCCCATGTTGGGTTAACAGGTTGGTTAGGTACGGGAGCTTGATGGGATCGCACATCACCAGTTTGCGCAGATGTATATACCATGGTTGTCTCGCCCACATAAGAGCAACTAGGACGAGCGTCATCTGTTCTCTGTACATCTTGTTCACAATCCTGCTCATTAATGGTGTTGGGGGAAAAGCGTAAGCAAATTTCCCTGACCAGTTCATCCATAGGGCGTTCCCCTTGGAGTCTGGCTGGGGGAACCTGGACGCGAAGTTTGGGCATTGCTTGTTTTCTCTAGTAGCGAGCAAGTCTAGTGACGGATGACCGCATTGAAAGAAGATGTGGTCTATGATGCTTCAGTGTAGTTTCCATTCGTGTTCCTCTGGTAGGGGATCCCAGCTCAGAGGTCTGCTAGAGTTTTGAGTACCCCTGGAAAGTGTTGGGAGGATAGGGACATCCCCCGTTTGAGTGCCCACCTCCATATTTTTTGCGCCAACCTGGATAGATTTAGAGAGTGTGTGCCCCCTTGTTTGTTGATATAGAACATGGCAGTTGTGTTGTCTGTTAGAATTAGAACCGACTGGTTTGTCAGTTGCATCTTGAATGCCTGAAGTGCTTTGAGTACTGCCAGTAGTTCCAGGCGGTTGATATGGTTCTGTGCCGTGACCTGTGTCCATAGAGCGTGTGCTTTGTGGTGAAGGCAATGAGCCCCCCACCCGGAAAGTGATGCGTCTGTCGTGACAACAGCTTGCACCTCCGGATCGTGGAAGGGTTTTCCCTTTAACAAATTTTCCCTCAACCACCAGTGTAGGTTTTGTACCATTGTTGGTGAAACAAACACTAGATCGTCCCACTGACCACTTGCCTGAGACCATTGTTTCGCCAACCACTTATGCATTGGTCGCATGCACAGACATGCGTGTGGGACTAGATAAATGCAAAATGCCATCATGCCTAGTAACTGCATTGCTTTGTGTACGCTTATCTGGAGACCGTCTTGATACTGGTGTATTTGCCGAAGCATGTTTTGCACTCTTTCCATGGATGGAAAGGCTAAGCCTGTTTGGGTATCTAATACAGCTCTTAGGTCTGTTTTGATGTATTTGGTACAAGACTTGGCTTTTTCTCGTTTATCGAGAAGCCCAATTGGTAGAGAAGATCTATGGTTCTTTGCGTGTTTAGTTTGCAAAGATGGGGAGTTTCTCCTATGATCAGCCAGTCGTCCAGCTAGCGGTACACTGGGATTGCCTTCCTGCGCAGGTGCGCTGCCACCACCGCCAGTACCTTGGTGAACACCCTTGGAGCCAAGGCTGTTCCGAAGGGTTGCACCTTGAATTGGTAGTGCTGGTTTGCTACTTTGAACCACGAGGGTCTTCTGTGCGCTTGGAGCATTGAAATATGAAAATAAGCATCTTTCATATCCAATGTTGCCAGCAGAGGGATTACTTCTTGTAGCGTAGTCATGCAGAACTTTTGTGTCTTGACATATTTGTTTGCAGGGCGCAAGTCTTATACTGGACGCATTGTTCGATCTTTCTTTGGTACAAGGAAGTATGTTGAATAGATACCCTTGTATACCTCACTGGATGGCACAATCTGGTTGGCGTGCTTGAAATGTAGCGCGTTGACTTCTTTTGTCAAGATGAGTTGTTCCCCTCTTGACGTCTTCCTCTGGCAGGAGGAGGTTTGATGGTGTTTCTATGAGCTCCACACAATAACCTCCCGCTACTGTTAATAACACCCACTTGGTTGTGGTTATGCCCTCCCATGCGTGGATGAAGTTTGAAATCCGTCTTCCACTCGGGAGGCATGGAGAGGACCTGAGCGGGGCGTCATTGTTTGGGAGGCTTTCCTCCACGTCTGGAAGTGGAAGGTCTCCCCCAGCCGCGGCTTCTGCTCTGGCCTCTAGGATAACCCTGCGACGCTTGACCCTGGTTGTAATTCCAAGATGTATTCTGGTTTTGTCCATAACCGGAGCCTCTTTGATTTTGGCCGCGAAAACGGCAAAACTTGTTCCCCCACCCTTTGTCTGGTCTGTTTATTAGTAAGTTGGCCAAGGGACTTGAGTGCTTCATACTCATCCTTGGGTGACTTCAGAGCATCCTCCACTGCTTTGCCAAAGAAAACATTAGGTTCCATTGGCATATTGAGCAAGGTTGCCTGAGCCTCCAATTTAAAACCTGACTGTCGAAGCCAGCCATGGCTCTTGAGAATAGTGCCCTCTGCAATGACTCCTCTGGCATCATCTGCAGCGTCAAGGTTGTTTTTAAGCAGACTGCTGGCAGTGGCTCTGCCTTCGGTTGCAACAAGGGCAAGTTCAGATTTCAAAGTTTCTGGAGCAGAGTCAGCTAGGGCAGTACTTTGTCCCATTTAGTACAGTCGTAGCTCGCCAACAGTGTGGAATTGTTAGCGATTCTTGCTTGGTAAGCTGCCGAAGTAGCCTCTTTTCTACCCATGGTGTAGAGCTTTTTGCTCTCTGTCTGGTGGTGCTTCGGGAGAGGCCAAGGGTGTACCAGCCCTCTTTCGGGTGGTCATGACCACCAGTGAATCCGGCCTAAACTGTCCTCTTATATACACGAGATCAGATGGGGCCGGGTGGAACAGTTTCTCTATTCTTGGGTTAACTCCCCTTGCTTGATTGGGAGTTTCAAGTGAAGGTTGGATCCTTCTTTGAACGGACTTCAAAATGGGTATAAAGTGGGTGGCAGCTTTCTTGTCCACCAGGATGCACAAGTCTCAGCGGTTTGTCAAGTCGGCCATTTTCATCTCAAAATACTGAGAAAGGTGCTTCCTTTGTTACCTTCTAACCTGCGGCCGCCGGTGGTTATGGCAATGGTTTTGAGTCGTTTGGACTACTATAATGCATTAATCATGGCCCAACCTAAGGGCATAGTCCAATGGCTGCAGCGTCTGGCAACAGGTTCCCCATATGAGGCCCATATCTCGCCAGTTCTGCGCTCTTTGCATTGGCTGCCTGTGGCTCAGTGCATTGGGTTTAAGGTGCTCTGCATTGTCCATCAGGCACTGTACAAACAAGGGGCAGAATATCTATGGACCAAATTCACCTGCTATCTCCCTACTTGGTCATTATGATCAGCTTTGGCAGGTCTGTTATGTGTACCATCTTTCTGCCGCTCTCGTATTGGAGATCGGGCCTTCTTGGTGGCCGCAGCTCTGGAATGACCTCCCATTGGCATTGAAAACCCTGCCAAATCATCTGGCATTTAGAAAGGCTTTAAAAACCTATTTGTTCTAGATGACTTCATTTAGATGGGTATGTGGATCTTATAACTTCCTCTCCAGCACCATGATACCTTTGGGTGACCGTGCACTTAAAACATTTTCATTACATAACATAACGTAATCCGTGACTGAGTACAACGTTGCACTCAGTGGATTTCACTTTGGTAGCTTTAGCCTTTGGTACATTCCCAGCAGTGATAAATAACTGCCACACCCATGATTCTCTCTTGGTGCTAGAGGTAAGCACTTCCTTTATCCTCATCTTCTTGGTCCTCTTCATTGCCTTTGGAAGTAATGTGCTTTTTTTGTTGTGTAGTTCTTACAGCTGGTGGTGCTGATTTTGGAGAGGAGGGATAGCAATAGCTGATGCCATTTTTAAGATAAATAGCAGTTTTGTTAATATTCTTCCAAATATGTGCTCTGTACTAGATTGTTAATGGATAATGAGTAAGAATAAGTGTAGGAGCTGTGCAAGGGGTACATTTTGGGCTTGAAAGTTACTAGATCAGTATTAAATGCATTTCCGAGCTGTCCACGAAGCACGGACCCGAGCGTGAGGTGCGGATGCATTCACAAACACATCATCATGATTGCGTGGTCACGTGACACTGTTCGCGAACTTCGTTGAACACATAAACAGTTGAACAGGTTGCAAAAAAAACTTTATAGAAGTGTTAAAAATGGCGCTAGAAGGTGGGAAATTGCAGAGTTTTAAGGTGAAACTTAGCAAATTTGACAAAAATGTGGTTATATTGGGGTAAGTATGATATTAGTAAGCTGTAAAAACTTAGCATGCACTGGTCAAAATCCATTGCTAAAGGGCCGTTATGGTTATGGTTAAGTTGCTCTAATAAAACCATATGAAATTCCCTGAAAAAAAACTGCTAAAGGGATGTTATGGTCAATTTGCATAATAAAACCCTATGAAATTCCCTGAAAAAACTTTGCTAAAGGGATGTTATGGTTAAGTTGCATAATAAAATCCTATGAAATTCAATGAAAAAACTTTGTTGTTATGGTTATAAGTAAAACTGAAAAACCTCAGCAATTCGCTAATTATGGTAAGCTAAGCGACCATAAATGGCGCCCCCACCGTGCCCAGCTAAGACTTACACCAGGACATCAAAGATTACATCAAATATTTGTAATTGATGACATCTCTGATGACATATATGTCAGTCAAAATGTTTAGTCGGATAAGTACATCCATGAAACACAGAAAAAGCAGTTAGCACATACAATATAAAAAAAAACAATTCATCACTTTTAAAAAACAACACTGTCTGTGCATCAAATTCACACCAGACTCCTTATATTATAAAAACTATTGTTAAAAAAGAACACGGTACATGTCCAATAGTATAAGAAGAATCATTGCAATTGAGCCAAAATCCCCTTTCTCTGAAACATGGCACTTTTCAAAAAGGACAAGAATGCCCAAGCTGTCAATACAGAATCCACGGCCAATAGAAATAATAGAGCTGGCCTATGAGAATGGATATTGGTAGACCTGAGCACCAGTAGAATAGTAAACCTTCTAATGTCATTGTGCGCTGGGCAAAACAGTAAAGGTTGCTTCAGATCCTCCCTATCAGCTTCACATCCTCCCCTTTTAGAACTCAGGAGAAGGTATGGCTGAATCTCGTTCACCCTGCTTATCACAGGGTGATTTCTGTCTAGATAAGTATCAAATTCCATGAAGTGCCTTTTGTGCTTCACTGCCAGATTCAGGACTTGCTTATAAAAGCACAGTTGCCCAGAGATCAGCAAACTATCTGGGGGTGAAAGAACCCGAATATTATTTCTGGAAAGGGACTCATCGATAAATACTAACCAGGGAATTGTGTGTCAATTAGCCCTATCCATGACGGACCTGATGATAAAATGACATACAGTGGCGCACAGGCTAAGCTTTAATGTAATCAGAGCTATATATATTAATTTAAAAAATTTGTTAAAGGGATGTTGCGGTTAAGTTGCACTAACAAAAACCTATGCAATTCAGTGAAAAAACGTTGTAAAGAGATGTTATGGTTACAAATAAAACCGAAAACCAATGTCACCAATGACATTTGTGATGTCATCTTTGATGTCCTGTGTGTTAGTCTTAGCAGTGCACAGTGATGGCACGAGTTATGGTTGCTTAGCTTACCATGACTGGCACATTTCTGTTTTATTTTTGTTTTACTTGTAACCATAACATCCCTTTAACAATGTGTTTTCATTGAATTTCATAGGTTTTTATTAGTACAACTTAACCATAACGTCCCTTTAACAAAGTTTTTTCACTGCATTTTATGGGTTTTTACCAGGGCACTCTAATTTAAACTCTGCCATTCCCCAAGTCGCAACAACATTTTTAACACTTCTACAAACTTTTTGCAACTTTTCCCACTGTTTTTGTGTTTGCTGACATTCACAAATGTATGGCGGCATCACAGACTATCTGGACAGTGTCACATGACAACGTGTCCACGGTATGACGACGTGTTCGTGAACAGCTCGGTGCTTCGCGAATGGGTCCGTGCCTACACAAAGGAAGAAGCACAATTATGCAGAAAACAATTACGAGGACCAGGAAGATAAAGTAGAGGAAATGGCTACCTTTTGCACCCAGAGTGACTCATGGATGTGGCAGTTATTGTTACGCTCACCTGGCTCCCACAGGGGCGTCGGTCAGACCCGGACTGCTGCGGCCTGAACCCACGTGATGCGTAGTGCAGCGATGACTGACTGGATCTGCCCTCCTAATCTTGTCAGCTTGATCCGTAGAAATATTCTCCTACAAGTGGAGAGATGGATTTAGCCACTTGTGGATTCAAGTGATAGCACCCTCACTGTCCTCCCCACTAATCACCTCTGAAGCGCCCTCTCAGCAATCTCACCTTATATTCTTGAAGGATGAGGCCTCCATCCTGCGAAGCACACAAGGGCGCGTTGATGACCAGTTACTTCACTGGCCTGAGGATATTGGAAGAGTTGTAGACGAATCCTGACTCCAAAAGGTCCTGGCGAAGAGCCGTTAGTTTATAGTTCGTAAGAGTTCAAAATGTCTGGAGTTCACTCCTGTCCAATTCCTCTTTTATCTTGCAGCTTTGACCCAATAAGAAGATTGACAGCTAAAAGCGCTCCGGTAAAAGTCTGTGTTACCCAACACTGTCCAGTAAATAATGCCAAGGGTTAAACTTGCTGCTTTCTCCTTATCTTACAGGTGCAGCATAAGAAGATGTGGCGTGCTGATGAATTATACCTCCGGCGGTAAAATCAGGTAAGCATATGGCAGTTAAAGAGATTGTCTCTATCTGTTCTCTCTGCTCACCTTGTTGTTTCTTGTCCCCCTTAGGTGCCGGGATTCGGCGATGTAAAGATGGAGACAGTGCCGGATCGAAGAGATGCTGCGTGGAACGGTGAGTATGGCGTGGCGCTGCTGCTGCTGGGGATGCGACGCTTTTAAAACAAAGTCTTTCCTCTGGTTTGAAGATGTGATGAATCCGGAATCAGGTAAGAAATCAGGTAATACTCTTGTTCTAACCTTTGCTTCTTTCCTTCTTTATAGGTGCTCCAGGTTCGAGGCGGGCGTGGCAGAAGGCTGGATGCTGCTGCTGGCGCGGTGAACGTTACGCTGCTGGATGCAGAATAACGCGAAGCGTGTGCTGCTCTTCGGGCGTAGTTTAAATAGCCTTTAAAGTAGTCCCAGGTAGGTATTCCTCCCCGACCACACCCGAGTAACAAAATAGTCCCTAAGGTAAAGTAGTCCCTTTCAGGCCTCACATGGGCTTGGATCTTCTTGCAGCATGGTCTGCATCAGGTAAGTGTGCACTTATGAGCCTGGCGCCTATGGCGCCAGGACTGATGTCCCATATGAGCCTGGCGCCATAGGCGTCAGGACTCAACCCAGACAGCCCCCAGCAGGGGTTGCTGGGTTTTCTCAAGGCAACATGATGCCTGCTCCCAGGGCTGATGGACGTGGTCTCGGCGCCCGGGGGTATGCATCATGACAGCTATTTACCACCATTGGGGGTGTACCAAAGGCTAAGGCTACCAAGGTGAAATGCACTGATTACAACTTTGTACTCTTTCAAGGACAGCCGGCCCACTACTTCTACAGGACCAACTCCATGCGCCACCACACAAACTCCAACCCCCAGAATACTCTCAAAAAGGATGTTCCATTCTCAGAAAGTAGTATGCTGTCTTTCTCTACCTCATCTTCATCAACCAATACTACGACCACACAGGCTACTCCTTTGGGGCAGAAAATCCCACCAGCTACCTTGTGAGCCATAAAAGAAGCTGTCGATCCATATCTTTCCAAGACAACAGTGCAGTGTACATACTGCAACACATCACTCTTCAGAGGGGAGCAGTTTCAAAGTGCTTTCAAGGCTCTAATCAAGGAGCATAAGAAACACTGCACTCTAACTTCAAATTAAAGCACGCCCGACATCTTCCCGTGTCCACCTGACCCTCTATATCTGTGGCTGGTGTCCCTTCACTTATTTCCCTCCCCCACCTTACTTTCTAACCTCTCCTGCCAAAAAAGAAAAAAAAGTACAAAATCAAACAACACAGAAAAACATTCCTTTAGGAACTACCTTTCGCAGTATAAAAATAGAAGTAAAAAAAATAAGCTTAAAGAGTCCATCTACTTTACATTTTTCAGTAAAGTAATTAGACTAAATACGATTCTCCAACATTCCCATTAGCAGTTTACACTATGTTAATGGAAATAATGGGCAATTGTATACTAGAGAAAAGAAAAAGGCACAAGAACATTTTTCTGTCTTAAATACTTTTCTCTAGCATACAATAACGACCATAATCCATGGCCCTTCATGACTATTCGTGGTCTCTGCAGTCCTCCCTCTCTAGGCCGTGCATTATTAAAACACCTGGATTGCACATGCACACGATCGCACAAAACAGTCCTTCTACCCTTTTTACTGTTATGTTTGTAGCACTCACTCATTGCCTGCTTTGAAACAGTCACACATATATCCACCAATAAGTTAAAAAAAATCTATACATAAAACCCTATCAACAAATTAAACTTGCACACAACAATTGCTACTTAAAAATGTTCTACAAATCTTTTGCATATGCATTTCCCTCACGTATCCAAACATATTGTACACACTGCTGCTATAAATGCACATATGGATTGTGCAGTAAAAGAAGTGCATGAATGGGAAGAGGAGTAGGGATTGCCAAGTGCTCATAGGAGCCTAGAAGTAAAGTGCCAAGGAATGCCAAGGTGGGAGGCTACAAGCTACTTACTGGGGCAGAGGAGTCCCAAGGGCATGGTAGACTGCCACAGGCGGTACACCCTCAAGGGCAGTGCTGAAGGGGGGGGGTTACTTGTGTTATCTAGATATAGACCCTGGAACCTGTAAGGTTCACAAGGGACCGACCACCACTCTCAGTGGCAGTGGCATGAGTTAGCAGGGAAGGGATTAAGTAAAACAGGAACACAAAAGCAGAGTTTTCATACATTTATGGAAGTCCAGCTCAAGTATAAGAGGAGCAGAAAAGTTGTTCAAAAGAGAAGCACCAACCAAAGCCAAAGACATGCCTCCCACTCTTGGTTTCAAAAAGCATTTGACAATCACAGTATGGGAGTTATAGCAGCAGAGGGCTCTAGCAGGGCATTATTTAAGGAAACAAAGTTGGACATATAGTAGTCCTTGCAATTATCTGGTACCAATGTACACATTTCAGGGCTGCAGTGATTCGATCCCTGGGCTTTAGGCCAAGGTTAAGTCTTGCAGCCCTATTCTAGATTAGCCAAAGGTGGCATAGATAGCAGATGGGGAGGTTAAGTAAGAGGCGGTTGCAGTAGTACAGCCCACACAGGACCAGTGCTCTACATACATTCAACTTCCGGGGGAAGGTGAGTAATGATACAATGCCTGTAAGGAGGGCAAGCTGAAAGCATGGACTTTTTTTTAACAAGCACCAGAATTTAAGTAGTAAAGGAGAGAAAGGACTTAAAGATGACCCCAAGATTTTTGACCTCACAGGATGGTGAGCGTAGAGGGCCCAAAGACAGCGGCCAGCGGATAGGAGAAAAACAGGGCACAAGTATCACAATAAGAAAGATCTCTGTCTTACTGGCATTGAGACAGAGATTGCTAACCACACACAATGCCTCAATGGCGATCAAACAATCAGGGACAAAATTCTATGGATTTCAATCGGGCGACACACACCGGACCAGGACCCTTGCCCCTAGCCTTGGATGTAGCGCGCAATTGGAATGCTTTCTCTTTATTTTCTACGAATTCAATTTGCGATGGCACACAACCCGTCATACACCACCTTTTACAAATACCCCGGGTCACAATGGAGCATGAACCAGGCCGGTTGGTGGAAATGCAATATTTATTCATTTAAAAATTCAAAGAAATCACACAAATGTTAATATTGGGCAACAATCACCAATGGGGTGATAATTACAATGGAAACTGAAGAAATACACTTGGTTAACCTTCTACAAGAATATATCCAAAGCACAGATTAATAGGAGCAGTTTTGAAATACGGGTAGATAACACCCACGTTAAGCTTTCCCCATGCAATGTTCCCTCAAACCACAATTAATTCTAAGGATTTTAAACCCTTTGTAATGGCCTAAAAGGACACTCGGATTTTAACAATTAATTAATTATATTTGTGGTTAAATAATGATGTACATATGTTTTATCACAGTCTCATGAATGTATAAACAGTAGCAACCACAAGGCAAAGTATCAACAAAAGGCATACAGTTCAAAAGCAAGTGGAAAGTAAATACACGATGCAGCCGAATCACACGTTGGAAAGTTGCATGTTTCTCAATTGCAGATTTAAATGTCAAAAACGTTTTTTAAGAAAAACGGGTGAAATACTCCTACACGGCTAACCTCACTAATGCAGTCAACTCAGTTCCCCCCCTCCTCCCCTGAAAAGCCAGACCTATAAGTCACATCACCTTCTGGTTATCTGCAGAACTCTCGGCCTTACACACAAAAAAGAGGTTAGCTGAGAGCACCTGGAAGAAAAACACCTCCACCACCACCAAAGCCTCATTCACTAGCCTAGCCAATGAATACAAGATGGCCAAATGTCAACTCCATTGCGCAAGAGCTCTTTAAAATTCTCGGAGAACTAGAATTCCCATGTGCCCTGCCCAATACCTTTATCAAGGACAAAACCTGGTGTGGCAGAATCCAGGATGCAATGCATGCTAACATTACATTCCTGCAACTCAAAATTGCTAAGAAACTAGCAGCAACCAACCCTACCAACTTGCCTACTGCCACTAGGTCATATCATTCCATACCAACCTTTCAATTCAGAACTATAACCACCGAAGAAACAGCAAAAATACTCAAAACACTCAAACCAACAAGCTGTATAGGAGATGTATGCCCAGCCATGATAAACAAAGACTGCTTGGAATTTATAGTCCCATTCTTAACCAGCCTAGGATAATTCTGGGTGCTCCCACTTCTAAAGAAACTCTCACTTGACCCTCTTTCCCCGAACAACTACCGCCCGATTACCACAGTACCGTTCTTACTCAAGATCCTAGATAGGGCAGCATACATTCAAATTCGGGCCTACTTAGAAGCCGACCATATTCTAGGAACTCGCCACTCTGGCTTTTGCCCAGGCGTGGCACTGAATCGGACCTCCTCGACCTAAAAATGCAACTTGACTCACTAAAAGATGAAGGCAAAAAAGCTATCATACTCCTGGACCTCTCAGCGGCCTTTGACCTGTTCGACCATAACACCCTATGCCACCACCTTACCTAATCTGGCAATTTCTCACCGGAAGCCACATCCTGGATCAACTCCTTCCTCACTAACAGGTCCATGATAGTTTTCTCAGATACGGACAGTGCTCTCACTATCCCCATTCCCTGCATGGGGATAGTGAGAGTCCCGCAAGGATCCTGCATCTCTCCACCCCTATGCAACATCTTCACCAAGCCCCCATTTGACCTTCTAGACTCCCTGGGCATCTTGTGCACTAACTATGCTGACGACAACCAAATCCTCCTCCCCCTATCCTGTTCCCACCCAGAGGACACCCTAACCATCAACAAAATCTACTTCACCATCCAAACATGGATGGCCACCAACCACTTATGCCTCAATGACGAGAAAACAGAGATTCTACTTGTGGGCTCACCTTCCCTGCTCAAAAAGCTAGGAGGGGAATTCACCTCCTTCTTCATCGATGATATCCAGATTCCACTATCCACCTCAGAAAAAACCCTAGGAGTTCATCTAGCTGCTTCCCTCTCCCTCACCAAGCAAGTAAACACAATTGCCTCCTCAGCCGCCTACACAACAAAACTCACAAGAAAAGTCAGACACTTCCTCTACCCAGCAATCTGGCTAACCATCGCAAGAGCCATCATCGAGCAAGACTTGACTATTGTAACATCCTCCTCGCTGGTACATTGCAATCCAATCTGGATAAACTCCAGGTCATACAAAACAATGCTCTTCGGGCAGCTCTGTACATATCCAAAAGAGACCACATCTCTGACACCAGGAAAAAAGTCCACTTGCTAACCATCGGGGAACGGATCATATTTAAAACTCTCTCCATCACCCACAAACGCCTCTCCAACACTATCTCACAATGCTAGAAGATTGAGAGAGCCACGTCCACGATACCAGTGAGGACAAGCTATGCCAACCGACTACTTACTCTTTTTTTTGTATTAGCTCTTGGAGAGCCACAATATTTTAATGCTCGTCTGCTGTTCCTTATTTATTTGGATGACAATACAGCTGGGGTTTGCCTTGCACTTTGTCTCTTTCACCTTTGAGTCAGTTTTGGATTGACTCCAGTTCCTCTGGCATACTTTTGTGCCTAGCAGTGTAAGACATGTTTAACACTTTTTTGGGCTTTATTAAACCAGAAATATGCCACCGTCCGCCCATTAGCACTTGATATCATTACACCGTAGGTGTACAACAAAGTGCTGAATGAACTATGGTTTGTGTGTATGTACCTGGAGAATTTCAGGAGGTGGCAGTGCATCCCGTTTTGCCTGATGATTACCAGGGTGATGCCCATGTAGCCCTCCCTGATACCCCTGTCCAAAATTCCACCACCACCAATTCAACAGGGGGTTAAACTATAGCAGGCAGCCTGGAGCCTGATTTAAAGTCTCCAGCTGCCTCTGCCTTCTCATTGTCTGCATTAAAATGAAGGAAATACATCATGACACATAGGAGCAGCTTGCGACCCAGCAGTTACTGATAATTTTGCTGGCACAGTAGACCTGGGTGTCCACTGAGACAATAGCAGATGGACCTTTTGCTTATTGATTTTTATTGCGCTTAATGCTAGAATCCACCAGCGGTTAAGTGTCGGGCCAGGGATCAAACCCATATAGCCCAATATCGTCTTGTTCCCAAGGTGAGTGTGTTGCCCCTGAGCTATCATCGCATTCCACTGAATTGGGAATACTCTCAGGAATCCTGAAGAGCATGGAGTAGCAGAAGGCAATGGAGAAGCTATGGGACAGGAAGATCACCAGCCTCAATATCCAGCGCAACTACTGATGAGTCCATGAGTCGGAGACCACATAGGAGGTCCACAATGGCCGTAGGGCTCCCCCTCCATCTCATGAGGGCCGTGGTAAGAGGAGTCAGAGACATTGAGGGTTGGAGTGCCTGCACCAGGGGAGTATTATTGTCGAAGTTGGACTAGGGAATGGTTTAGTATGGCAATAGAGGAGGGGAGCACTAAACGGGGAGATGGATTATGGAGTGGGGAAAATTTGCCTGTAGCAAATAGTTTTGTAGTGGAAGTTGTGCTAAAAGGGTAGGATCGGCCAAAAAAGAGGGGCAGAGTTATATTCAGAGTTGGGCTAGGAAAAGGGAGGGATTGCCAAAAAGACAAGAGAAAGTTTTAGTGGGTGTTGGTCTAGGGAAGGTCCATTAGGGTGTTAATGTGTACAGAGGGTACTACATAGTTCATTTACACAGTTTGATCTGTTTGCAATCCTGTTTTCAAGGTTGCACCAAATGGGTGTTTGTTATTTGTGGGATAATGGTGTTCTTCCCACTAGACAACAGTGTCCGTGAACTCCTGCTTGTTAATGCATCCACAATGACAATCATGTATGAGTGGTCCTTGTTTACCATCATCTCCATTAACCCTGACACAAGTCTCAGCTAAGAACAAGAGATACTGAGAAAGAATGTATCAGTTGCTGGACCCACCATCTTCAACAGCCTTCCCCTGGCTCTTCAAAGGGAAGAATTTAATTGGAATTTTGGAAATAGCTCAAAACGCTGCTCTTTAGGAATGCGTTTGACATTTGATTTTTGCTTTTATTAATCATCACTCTGATCTACGTGCTGCTTCTTAATGTGAAAGCTGTGCCTTAGCTATGCTCATGTAACTACCCGTTAAAAATGCCCTTTGATGAGTGACCTTAAACCTTAATCCAATTTTCTTAACTGATTGTTGAGCACCTTTTCTGCTAATCCTTAGCACTTACCAGTATTTTCACCAATTTCTGTTCTGTACTAATTTACTCTATTCCCATCTTGTTAGCACTTCTGATCTGAAGGCTCTGAATGATCTATGTTGTCACCCTCCACATGCCTTATGTTTTCTGTCTACCCATTCCTTTGTGGCACATTGAAGGGATTGTATAACAGCAGGTGCATTACAAAGTTAAAATAAATAAATCAACACTGACAAACTCTGTGTCCTCTTGTTCTGAATGGCAACATTAATAACAAAATGGTCACAGAATTCAAAAGAGGGAATCCCGTCTTTTCACATATTGGTTGCAGCCCTTTCATACTCTACAACTACCACGTTAACCTTCTTAATGTAATTTATCATCCTTGCACAGGTATCTGGGGTCAGAGCCTACCAACTATAATTTGAGATTACCTCCAAGAGTTCTGTATTGTTTGTGGGCTTGTGAAAACACTTGTGATCGCTCAGACAACCCCAGTGGGTCACCATCTTAAGGCAGGGGGCACTCACAGGAGCACTTAAACTACCACCATACCCACAGATACTCTTATCAAAAAGGCCTAACACAGGATTCAGACTCCATTGAAGATTCGCCATATGAAAAATGTCACCCTCTTACAGAGCCATTCCAGCTCCCTCACTGAAACACCCAGTATAGGTAAAAAAGACTTCCCCCTTTAAGGAAACAAATTGGCAACATTTCAAAAACACCATCAAGTTAAGAAATATATTTCTTTCCCTGGAAACAATGCAGAAAGAACATTTTTTGACCATGAGTCTTTGCATAGACTGCGGAAGACACTCATAAACAAATTGTGCTTGAACAGTGGGACATTGATTCCAAATACCTTTGCGAGAAAGAAACTAAACGAAGCCTGTTCTCCCATTCCTGCTAGCATCATGGTAGTTGTAAAGGAGCAAGTTCCGTGCAACGAAGGTGCTTCAAATGCAACAAGTATCCTCACATATTTACCAGGTTGTTTCATGACTCCAAATCTAAACACTGAGAGACCAATTGGAGACAGGTCAAATAAGATGATGGCAGTAGACATTGAAGGGTGACAGAAGGAGACCTCAGCCATTTCAAACCCTCTTTGATATTCAAGACGGTGTCAGGCATCACTGTAACCTCAAAAACCCCTTCCAAACCACATGAACTACAGCACATGGCCCAATCCCAAGACAGCACAAACTACACCACACAGTTGAATGCTCTGTCTCCAAGCATCACTCTAGGGAAGGAGAGCCCAGATTAAAAAGAAAACAACCAGCTCTAAATGTTCGTATTGGGAGTTAAAGAAGAAGCTGGAAGAAGTTGTGTGGAGGAGGTTGACAAGCTGGTGGACTTTTGGAGGAGAGAGATTGGACGTTTGAGGTGAGATTGGAAGTTGGATGGAGAACCTCAAGATAACAAGAATGAGAAGAGATCACTTCTGAAGGTGAGAGGTTAGAGGTTGGAAGAGAAGGTTGGAGGTTGGAGGGAAAACTTCAAGGAGGCAGGAGGAAGAATATGTAACATCTGGAGGAGTTTGAGGAGAGAGTCGGGGGTTTGGCGCGAGAGTATTGATGATGTTGGAGATGGATTTCATAATATCTGGAAAGAGAGACATTGAGGTGGTTGGAAGAGTAGAGTCATTTGGGGCAAAGTAGGTGATGAGGTTGGAAGAGAATAGACAACTTAGCTGGGGGGAGATGGAATGAAGCTAGAGGAGGAGATAAATCCAATGTCGGGATGCCCGTTCAGCCCCAATGCCAACACAGATGATTCAGGTTGAGGAAAATATATTAGTGCACGAGAAAACAAATGTGTGTGGCTGCAGGGTGTTGAAATGCAAAACAGAAGTAACACATATAATGTTTTGTGGTGGTTGTGGAAATGTAAGTATGCACTGGTATAGCGCATGAGTGATATTAAAATGTAATAGCCAAAATATAATGGATAACAATGTAAGTGTAGTCTCTGGTCCCCGGCATGAGAAATACTGAAGCACCACTAGATATAAAGTGAGGCCTATTCTGCCGCAGGCCATGGTGAAAGTACAGCATAGCATGTCAATGACTTCTGAATCACTTCCCCACAGCAAGCCCCAGCAGTGAAACCGAATGTAGAGGCCTTCAGGCCCGATAAATAAAATACAGTTGTGTTGTGTTGCAGGCCATCAAAACCAGACAGGAATGTGAAAGGCCCAGCACGGGCAGGGCTGCGCCCATCCCGAAGGAAACCCCCATTAGAGCCGGGATAGTGGGTTCATGCTACCAAAGGCCTAGTCTAGATTAAGGGCACTAGCGCCCCCCAGAATAATGACCTGTGATTTTGAACTGCCAGATGCCCACAAACAAGACATCTAAATCCTTCAGAATGTGGCTGATTAGTGTGATTTCCAAGAGGCCCAGGAGGAGTTCTGGGGAGGGGCAGCTGATAAGGGGGAGCAAGGAATGAAACATCCTGTGATTTGTACTATGGGGAGCAAGAGGTGATGCCAACAAATGTTGTCTCGGTCAGGGAGTTTGGATTATGGGTCTGTTATGGGTACATTGCCATTATGGGTACATTGCCATACTCTGCTGCACATGTGTTCTGGCTCCCTCAAAACATTTGGGAACAATGCTAATACGTACTTCTTAATTGTCATATATGCTTTGGGTGACTGGCATTTTATACATTTGAGAAACTTTAATAACAAAATGGTCACAGAATTCAAAAGAGGGAATCCCGTCTTTTCACATATTGGTTGCAGCCCTTTCATACTCTACAACTACCACGTTAACCTTCTTAATGTAATTTATCATCCTTGCACAGGTATCTGGGGTCAGAACCTACCAACTATAATTTGAGATTACCGCCAAGAGTTCTGTATTGTTTGTGGGCTTGTGCACACACTTGTGATCGCTCAGACAACCCCAGTGGGTCACCATCTTAAGGCAGGGGGCACTCACAGGAGCACTTAAACTACCACCATACCCACAGATACTGTTATCAAAAAGGCCTAACACAGGATTCAGACTCCATTGAAGATTCGCCAAATGAAAAATGTCACCCTCTTACAGAGCCATTCCAGCTCCCTCACTGAAACACCCAGTATAGGTAAAAAAGACTTCCCCCTTTAAGGAAACACATTGGCAACATTTGAAAGTCACCATCAAGTTAAAGGAGAGTTCCGGGACTTTTTTTTTATTGTCCCTACGGTTCGGCCATGTGTTTTTAAGCATAAATCGGTAGATCGTAGAAAACTTTCCTATGGACCATACCCGACTTTTCGTCCATTAACGCACTCGAAATCAGCCGCCATTTTCTGATAATCCTATCTTTTCCCCCCATCGACCTGGCTCACCTGCTTTTGCGGCACTAAATCAAATCCCCCGCCCCTGAAACAGACTTTATCAAAACATTCATATTCCCCGCCTCTATCCGTGACGTGACTGTGCTGCGTAGGCAAACGCGCCCATGCGTCTTCTACGCGACTCCACACAGAACCCGGAAATCAACACAGATCAGCTCACAACACAGCGCGCCACAATTCGCAATATGAAACTGTACTTTTAAATCAAACCGCAAGATTGTAAATTTGGTAAAGTACATTTATTTGACATCAAATGTTTAGCGAATATTCAGCGATTTTCATTTTTATTTGCTCACGTTCGAAAACGTTCGTTTTGAGGCACGCGATGTTCCTTTGCTGTACACAGGGTCTTAGATCATCTCACAATACAGCGCCACAATTCGGAATATGAAACTGTGGTTTAAAAGCAAACTGCAAGATTGTACATTTGGCAAAGTACATTTATTGGACATCAAATTTTTAGAGAATATTCAGCGATTTGCATTTTTATTTGCTCTCGATCCAAAATAGTTCGTCTTGAGGCAAGCGATGTTCGTGTGCAGTACACAGGGTGTTGGTTTACGATAAAATAAGCTCTTCGGTCGCACTGATAATCGCATGGCTGTTCCAAGAACGAGGCACTAGGCCACCACAGCGGTCTGTATGTTGCATCTAGCAGTTAGTACCGCGTAAGGGCATACTTGTACTTGGCGATCGTCCCACAAAATGGTCAGGGTGCTAACGTTGTTCACGCGGAGAAGCAACTGGCGGTTGAAAAACCCATCCGCCGGTGTCTGGTACTCGTGACACAGACAATAATGGATGAAGTACCTGTTTGAAAAACATAAAAAATGAAATTAGTCTCACCATCAGATCTTTATTAAAATTATTCATTTTATATATTCGGTCGGGAAATTATTTCATAGCTAGGACAGTGCAACTGGGTTTTAAACGTCAAGGGGGGGCTGTTGGATACTGAGACAGTCCCCCAGTGCAGGGGTTGACAGGGAGTGCAGGTGGAGAGTGGAAGGGCCCAGGACCGAGATCGCAGACAGTGGACCAGTTGTAGCAGGGGAGAGGGAGAGAGAAAGCAGAAGCAAAGAGGAAGGTTTTGAGGTGCTTCCGTAAAAGGAGACGGTTCTCCCCAAGATAGTGCGCGGTACAAAACAATATGCCACATAGAACGAACAAGTACAACTTAACCCGTCTTTAAAGCTACTGTATAGTAATTAAATTGCGGTATAAACTCATCTAAAGAGTTACTTACATTATATTTGCATTTTCCATTGTGTCTGTGCGTAGGGCAGCCCCAAAATACCACTCCTTCTATGCCGACGTTATTTCTTCTAATGAACGAACATGAAATGGCTTTCGTTTCTGAAATTATATTCATTATCGTTTCTTACGTGGTCCCGGCCTGTCAAGGTCAAATAACAATAGAACCTTATACTGAGTCGTGGGCCATTCTGGCACCCGAGAAAAAATCAAAGCAGCTGACCTTCACTTTGAACGAGCACACATTCCTAGTTAGCTACATTTAGTGTAAGGCCATCTCACAGGACTTGAAATTTACACTCCATCTTTGCATTTTGTCTGCGTGCTTTGCAGCCCCACAGAACCATAAATACGGAGACATTCTATATTTTTTGAAAAATTATTTATATTACTGTTTTGTTTAATTTAATGCGCAAATGAACAAGGTTGTATAGATACACATATTCAATGGGCCTGCGACATGAGGAGACTCGAGAGAACAGACAATCAAATTACAATCATTTAAACCGTGATGTGTATTTCTCAATGAGTTCTTCTTTAGGTGGACATGGAACAGAGGCAATGTTGGGTGGCAATGCAGTTGTCCCCTGCACAGGTTCGTTCACAACTCCATTTATGTGCCTATCTAGGACGTCAACAATAAGTTTCTCAATAAACTCATATTGCATATCCTCAAACACTGGTTTGATCACCCATTGTTTACTTCTTTTAGTGAAGGCCTTATTGTAGCGAAGCGTCCCTAAAGTTCCGGTCGTCCTACTTTGTTGACGGCCAACATTATGGTTATGTGCCAAGACCGCTAAAAGAGTCCGATTTATCATGCCCTCCATGCCAAAATGCAATCGTTTTGGCCTGTACTTTAGGCACATATTGTGGAACACCTCCAAATCTCCTGTGTGGCAGAATTCCGTGAGTCCCCTCAAAGCTTTTGTTATAGTTTTATCAAATACAATCTTTTCAATGGCTTTGTGAGTGGGTGATGAAGGAATCAACCACTTCTTCTTCCGTGCCTCCTCTGTGGACAAATGGCCATGTTCACAATTGTGGAAATGTTGGTTCGTGTTCCATCGGTGAACGTTTGTACAGTGTGGCATTACTGACCGCCATTTTTCCAGTAGAATTTCCAACGACCCTCCACATGTTTTTGAGCTCCACCAAAGATGGTTGCTGATTGACTTGGACCACTGTGAAATACCTTGCAATTCTTTTTTTTTACCTGCAGCCGACAATTTTTTATTGATTGTTTTTGCAAGATGCCAAACGTCAAATTGGTGATTTATATTTTTGTACTGTTCTCTCATTGTCTTGGCAATTGAAACGTGTCTGTCCGTGGCTATCAGGTCGATCACCATTCCCCGCGATTGTAGTTCTTGCAATGATGCTACAAAGCCAACTTTCTCCATGGCCACTGAGGATGTACTTTGTGACACCTGCACGACCACCGAACTCACAATTTTCTTACTTTCCATGTCCTGAAAGTGGTAGGTGCAGTACTTGGCTGAAAATCCTGGGCTGTCGCACTGTCCATCACCGGCTAGCCTGAACCGTTTGCCCGCGAATGTACTATCAATAGACATTTTTTCCATTCTCCAAGCTTCGCTAATGGCTGGAAATAGATAATCGGTTTGGTATTTGTAGAACTGAGTTTTCGCAATGAAATGGATTCCCACAAACTGAAAGAAAGACTCTAATTTTTTAAAACTTGAACCACTAAAAAGTGCAGCCGCTGCACAAAGTAGATTGCCTGCTGGCAGTTGTCCCAGCATAGGTTGTGCAGACCATGAGAAAGGATGATATTTTGTACAGGTGGCATGTATTTTAAGGTTAGTGCCTCGAATTGCACGAGTCACATTAATGAATGGCTCCCCACATACTTCCCCACCAACCGAATGCCCACATTTCATCCGAATAATAATATCAATCAAACAACTATCGAATACAATGAATTTGGCCTCTTTCCTTATACTGTCACTCTGCATCCCAGCTGGTTCGGCCTGTAACGTTGAGGACATGTCACTCACATGAAAGGTAGAATCTCTGATATCGTCTTCCGCTATGTTCAGTGATATTGATGGTGTTTCATTGTCGTCCACTTCATTCTCTTCCATTGCAACATCTGTTCCTTCTCCGGAGATGGGTGAATAAAACAATTTCTTCAACTTTCTCGCGGTCTTAGTTTTTGCGGGTGTGGATTCTGTGAATTGATCTCCGACTGCATCCGAACTACCAGGAGGACATTCACTATCAATGGCTGGTGGTGGTATAGCTCCGTTGTCAATCACTTCATATTCTTCCCATTGGCACGATGCATCTCCAGTCTCAAGTCCCTGCCAAAAGGTTTGACAAGCAACATCTCTCGTTCGCTTCACTGTCTGTGTAGATCTAGTTCGTACACCCACTCGCAACTAGAGGACAGATTGGAAAAGGGATGTTCAGTTTAAACACAACTTACAGTATTGAACTATTAACAGTGAAAAACAACATAATATAGTGACCAGGACACTAACCTTCTTTTGCTTTCTTTTCTTTGAAACTTTCTTGCCTCGAACTTCAACATCAGTACGCTGTTGCTCCGACTCGTGTGTGCATGTCTCCACTTCCTCTTGCGCTGCAACGACTATGTTTTCCTGATAAGCACATCCATCACGCACTGACGCTCCATCGACTCCCTGAAACATAGAACTTTCATTAGTATGTATAATAATATCGAAAACACAAAATGTACTTGGGGACCAATACCCACGTACATCTCAATAGCAAAACACGAATGAACGCTTTGTGTAGAACATTCAAACGACAATTATTCACGCATTGTTGATCTAGTTAGATGGAACTGTCAAGATCCATACCTCGGGCTCCTCATAGACTTCCATTGATGATATTATTGAAGATGATGCTTCAGTGACTCCCTGAAACACAGTAATTGCATTAGTATGGTTTTATATTTTGATAAAAAGAACAGAAACTTTGTGCAGGCGTGAACGGCTCATCTAAATAGACCTGCACAAATGATCAGTTGTCTAAAATAAATAATGGATATGTCAATATGATTCGATTTGCTCGATCGTTGGAAGTGTCACCACCCAGAGATCTGCATCAACTACTAGGGGTGATGTTCTTGTAGAAGAAGCTCCGTCATCTCCCTGAAACATAGTACTTGCGTTAATAAAGAAGGAAGTATAGCGGATGTAATCACGTCATATGATTTCGCTTGATTGAACTGTCAGTATCCATACCTCGAAATGCATAAGAACATCAAGGGACGATGTAACTGCGGTGCACACTTCTGCAAGCTGTTGCGCCGACCCGTAACTGCACGCTCCCCCTTCTTCTTGGACTAATGCTCCATCGACTCCCTGAAACATAGGACTTTCATTAGTAATGAACACAATATTGAAAAAAGAAGACACATAGGAGGGCGACGACAGAAGGACATATCAATGGCTAAAAACGAAAGAAACATTGTGTGTAACAATCACGCTACAAGAATGCAAGATCTGATGATCTCCATCGATGGAACTGTCCTGAAACGTACCTCGAGCATCTGAGTGACATCAACGGTAGTCGTCAATACGTTGGACTCCTCAGCATCTCCCTGAAAGACAGTACTTGAATTATTTTGGATAACAATAATTATAACTGAAAACAAAGACTAGAGGACGAGTACAAGGGTGTACCATTAGGTAAAATAATTACACGATAAATTAAAACTATTGATTTACATGCCTAAAACAAGTCAGTGGCAGAATAGCCAAGTAAGATTACCCGATAGGCGCTTGAAGTGGCTGATGACTGCAATAACGACACGGATGGAGAATCTTCCGCCTTCATATTGAGTGGATACATAAATGGGGAAATTATTGTTAGCTAATGCTACACACTACCGCAAGGCCGAGAGATAAATACGTAAACTTGACTCACCAGTGGAGGGATGTGGACGAATAGAGTGGGAATAGCGGTTGAGAGCAATTTTCGCCTCGCTCGCGGTGTGTTCTTCTTTATTAGCAATGATGTGGAGTACATGTCAGAGGTAAAGTGCCTGCTGCAGATGCAGTATCGATCACCCCTCTTGTCCGCAAAGACTTCTAGGACTCTACTTTCAAGCTCAGACGGTGGATATCCGCAATATCGGACCCATTCTCTTATCTGATCTATTGTCTTAGGGAAAACATGCATTATAGTACCTTCAGATTTATTATGGGTCTTCGAAGGGCAACCGCCAATGGAACAGGCAGGCATTGTGGAAAGTTCTGAAAAGTAAAGATCAACAATTCTCTATGAATACCAATGTAAACTCAGAACATGTGACTAGTTCCTTGCATGTACTGTCTTGAACGAAAAGAAATTGGACGCAAAATGATTATGGTACATGGCCTTACCTTGACGAACAAACAGTTAGATGCAGGGATCAGAGTAGTTTCTTGTCGTAGAACAGGGAGCAGTTCACAGGTTGCAAACTGAGGAGTTTCCTCGAAGTGGTCACGGAAGTTCACAGAGACGAAGAGCAGATAGCCAGCACCTTCACGGGTTGACTAGCAAAGCGCAAAGAAGTGCCCATTAGAAATAGGAAGTGGGTTATAAAGAATTCGAAACAGGGGTGTGTTTGTGAATGAATGACGTGTTTAAGTCGTGGCATTATGCGGTTTGCAGGGGGGCGTCCAGCGTGAGGGGGGATGCTTGGCAGGAGACACGGGGTCTGGAGGTAGACATGGGAACAACAACCCATGCTCTAGAGACCACTTTGAAGTGTACATGGTCTTTGGCACCTCTTGGCCTTTATCGCTCCCTGACAGCTCCACTTGCCAGCGCAAGTACCCCGGTGCGAACTGCCTTTGGTAGGGCGGGGGGGTGGATTGGGGCGGTGGTCGTGCAGACAAGACACAGGAAGACTCGTGAATGGAGACACACTTATGTGGATTGCAGGGGGGCGTCCAGCGTGAGGGGGATGCTTGGCAGGAGACACGGGGTCTGGAGGTAGACATGGGAACAACAACTCATGCTCTAGAGACCACTTTGAAGTGTACATGGTCTTTGGCACCTCTTGGCCTTTATCGCTCCCTGACAGCTCCACTTGCCAGCGCAAGTACCCCGGTGCGAACTGCCTTTGATAGGGCGGGGGGGGTGTGGATTAGGGCGGTGGTCGTGCAGACAAGACTCGTTTGCCGCAGGGCCTCACCAAGGAGAGGCCATCTAACTGCATGTAAGAGGCTGCCTGCAGGATCTAGTACATGGAAGGCAGGGGGGTGAGTTTATTAATACCTCACCCTCCCAGGAGAATATATGGGTGCAGTTCACCCTGGAGACCCTGGATGCCTAGGCAGTTAGATGCTGACCAGAGACATGTGGTGTGACAAGACAAGGCACAGGAAGACTATTCAATGGAGACACACTAGATTCATTTAAAAAATCAAAACAACCATTGTTAAAATATATGTTGGGTTTTATTTTAGATCTTAATTTCAATTGAACATAAATAATAAACATTACACATTGTAAAGTTGCGGTTGCAGCACATCCAGGGAAAATCCGCGGTATTGTCCACTGTCGCTGGGGAAATGTTGTCTAATGGCAAGTACCGCACAGGCAGGTATTACTCTCCGAACGCGGTGTCCGAGCCTCCCGTGAAGCCACCAAGTGAAGCAACGATAGGCCACCAGCCTGTACCACCTGTGAAAATGAAAGATGCAAACTGTATTAAAATGACAAAACTTTCTTATCACTGTCGATTCAGGTAAAAAATGTCATTCTGCTTTGAAAAAAATTCTATCTAGAACATGCACAATATGGAACCAATTTACATGCATTCGAATGATATGTAGATGTAATTTTATATGTGGGAGACGACCATGACATAGTAGTGGCATCACTGACATCACAACCAGAGTATACTTACTCGTTACTCGGATTACGCGGACGAACAGTGCCGCGAAGTTCGTGCATAAGCACCATCATCATCCTCAATACGGTCCGTGAGAGGCAGGCTTCCCTGAACTCTGGCAGCTCGGTGATGCATTGCGGACTTGGCTCGCCTTCCGAAATGTAGGCCAAGCACCCGGGATTTTCACGGCAGCAGCAGTTCTCCTCCTCAGTTGGCATTAGCTCGCACCGATTGCACGTGCACCAGGTGGAGACGCCGTCCATGCGACATGGTCCAGGCTCTTCATCCGTTGACTGGTCCTCCCAACTGCCGTCCGAATCCCCATCGTTTTCACGTGCTTGCCTTTCCAGTAGTTCTTCCTCGGTGTACTCGGGCTCGTACATATACGGCATTATTGTAGCCATTGTGTGGTAAAGAAAGTAAAATAATTTACAGAGATGGTACAGGTGTTCACAAGGCCTAGAAGCGGCGAAGGTAGCTGACCAGAGCACAGAAACGAGTCACAGAATACTCAAAGTAACACAGAGAGAATAATGGAATCGAAAATCTGCTGCTGTGTGTTGTGAAACGGTGTGTTTATACTTATTGAGGAAAGAGGCGTCCTGCCATTTCCATGGCGACACGTCATTAGCTGAGGCGCAGCGATTGTGGACACGAAACGTGCTTTGGCATTGGGAAATGGGCGGTACGCGTCTGCTGATGTCAGGCTCAGGGGCGGGGGATTTGATTTAGTGCCGCAAAAGCAGGTGAGCCAGGGCGATGCGGCAAGTGAGAGGATTATCAGAAAATGGCGGCTGATTTGGAGTGCGTTAATGGACGAAAAGTCGGGTATGGTCCATAGGAAAGTTTTCTACGATCTACCGATTTATGCTTAAAAACACATGGCCAAACCGTAGGGACAATAAAAAAAAAGTCCCGGAACTCTCCTTTAAGAAATATATTTCTTTCCCTGGAAACAATGCAGAAAGAACATTTTTTGACCATGAGTCTTTGCATAGTCTGTGGAAGACACTCATAAACAAATTGTGCTTGAACAGTGGGACATTGATTCCAAATACCTGTGCGAGAAAGAAACTAAACGAAGCCTGTTCTCCCATTCCTGCTAGCATCATGGTGGTTGTAAAGGAGCAAGTTCCGTGCAACGAAGGTGCTTCCAATGCAACAAGTATCCTCACATATTTACCAGGTTGTTTCATGACTCCAAATCTAAACACTGAGAGACCAATTGGAGACAGGTCAAATAAGATGATGGCAGTAGACATTGAAGGGTGACAGAAGGAGACCTCAGCCATTTCAAACCCACTTTGATATTCAAGACGGTGTCAGGCATCAATGTAACCTCAAAAACCCCTTCCAAACCACATGAACTACAGCACATGGCCCAATCCCAAGACAGCACAAACTACACCACACAGTTGAATGCTCTGTCTCCAAGCATCACCCTAGGGAAGGAGAGCCCAGATTAAAAAGAAAACAACCAGCTCTAAATGTTCGTATGGGGAGTTGAAGAAGAAGTTGGAAGAAGTGGTGTGGAGGAGGTTGACAAGCTGGTGGACTTTTGGAGGAGAGAGATTGGATGTTTGAGGTGAGATTGGAAGTTGGATGGAGAACCTCAAGATAACAAGAATGAGAAGAGATCACTTCTGAAGGTGAGAGGTTAGAGGTTGGAAGAGACGTTTGGAGGTTGGAGGGAAAACTTCAAGGAGGCAGGAGGAAGAATATGTAACATCTGGAGGAGTTTGAGGAGAGAGTCGGGGGTTTGGCGCGAGAGTATTGATGATGTTGGAGATGGATTTCATAATATCTGGAAAGAGAGACATTGAGGTGGTTGGAAGAGTAGAGTCATTTGGGGCAAAGTAGGTGATGAGGTTGGAAGAGAATAGACAACTTAGCTGGGGGGAGATGGAATGAAGCTAGAGGAGGAGATAAATCCAATGATGGGATGCCCGTTCAGCCCCAATGCCAACACAGATGATTCAGGTTGAGGAAAATATATTAGTGCACGAGAAAACAAATGTGTGTGGCTGCAGGGTGTTGAAATGCAAAACAGAAGTAACACATATAATGTTTTGTGGTGGTTGTGGAAATGTAAGTATGCACTGGTATAGCGCAAGAGTGATATTAAAATGTAATAGTCAAAATATAATGGATAACAATGTAAGTGTAGTCTCTGGTCCCCGGCATGAGAAATACTAAAGCACCACTAGATTTGAAGTGAGGCCTATTCTGCCGCAGGCCATGGTGAAAGTACAGCATAGCATGTCAATGACTTCTGAATCACTTCCCCACAGCAAGCCCCAGCAGTGAAACCGAATGTAGAGGCCTTAAGGCCTGATAAATAAAATACAGTTGTGTTGTGTTGCAGGCCATCAAAACCAGACAGGAATGTGAAAGGCCCAGCACGGGCAGGGCTGCGCCCATCCCGAAGGAAACCCCCATTAGAGCCGGGATAGTGGGTTCATGCTACCAAAGGCCTAGTCTAGATTAAGGGCACTAGCGCCCCCCAGAATAATGACCTGTGATTTTGAACTGCCAGATGCCCACAAACAAGACATCTAAATCCTTCAGAATGTGGCTGATTAGTGTGATTTCCAAGAGGCCCAGGAGGAGTTCTGGGGAGGGGCAGCTCATAAGGGGGAGCAAGGAATTAAACATCCTTTGATTTGTACTATGGGGAGCAAGAGGTGATGCCAACAAATTTTGTCTCGGTCAGGGAGTTTGGATTATGGGTCTGTGCAGTCAGCTGATAAGGCAGGAGAAGAAGAGGGGGAGTGGGACACAGTGGATGAGTGGGGGGGACGAAGAGGCCCCATCCGTGATATCACCACATGTGTGCCTAGGTTGTTGAACCACTATGGGAACATGGCGGTTGTGAGGGAAAGCAGGGAAAGCAGGTGGGGAAAAAAGAAAATGGTGGAGGCATAGTTTTCTCTGTTGCACAAAGGATCAGGTAAGGCACAGTATGTACCATGGCCATACATGGACAGGAATAATTTAATAAAAACACTACCGTCCCTTACAGCTGAAGTGGGAAAGTGGATTTACGTACTCGAAAGGCAGATGGCAGATGATACTGTGGCTTTGAACGATATGAAGATTGTGCTTGTCACAATCTTGGGCGATCAGGAGGACACCAATTAGGCTAAATCGAGTATCCCGGGTCAGATTAGGAGATGACAGCCATGACAGTGCCCATTTCAATGATATCAGGGCCCAGGAGTGGGGGGCTCTGCGGCACACATACCCAGATACACTAGATCTCCAGCCAATAATGCAACATACAATGTAGGATGATGAGGATCCTGATCAGTATAGTTTACTAATACCAGAGATTTGGGGGGCAGAAACAGGTAAAATATGAAAATAGACAACCGTATTTTTCTATTTTGTGGTCAAGAAAGGGCTCTGCAAAGAGGTGCAGAAAGCACTTGATAAGATAGTGGGATTGAAGCCGAGGGGTGGGCGGAGATACAGTCTATAATTGTACAACATTTCAAGCGTTTGAAAGAGAAGGAAAAGGAGACAGCACAGAGGGTACAAACAGAGGAAGCGAGACTAGTGAAAAAGAAATTGGCAACATTGTCAGTTGAATGGGGCGGTAGTTGCTGCACAACAGGAAGGACAGACAGAACAGAGGGTGATCCTGGAAGAGGTGCAAGCATCCCCTGCGTAGGGAGGTGGAGATGACTACAACGGTGGGTACCAGCGACAGTATCAGGGATGGCCCCTGGTAGGGAATGTAAGGGGGAGAGAAGCCAGTGTGATCAGAGGAAATCCTTTTGTCTTCCCAGAGACAAATACTTATCCAGATTAGGACAAACCACAGAGAAATTTAGCGTGCCCAGTCCCATCAGTCACTGTCGACCCAGAACAGGAAACATTGGTGGGCATGGATATAGGAATGAAACCATTCATTCTTATGGTAGACACAGGTGCCACAAAATCATGCATCATTGAGGGGCATTTCCCTTTGTCAGGTGAGGTAATGGGCATGCAGGGTTATCTGGTGCAATAAAATTGGTTCCATTCACAGAAGAACTGCCTATTAGGGTAGGTGACAGGGTGTTATGATCACCATTGCTATTTTCAATGACATCACCGGTCAACCTGTTGGGGAGAGACGTGCTCTCTTTTACTGAGAGAGGGGTGGTGTGCTCCACCCCAGGCATATTCTATGTCTGGACAATGAGAATCATACACACACTGGGGAATGAAGCAGCAACTAGGGGAATACCAGTGCACCCAGACCTGTTAATGTACAGGGCGGCAGTATTGCTGAATGCAGTACCGAACGTGGGCGACTGGTCTTGGAGAGTTACATATCCAAGTTCTTGTTTAGACTAGCTCTGCCCCAGGAACATGCTGCTGGAACCATTCTCATGCTCGATTTAGAAGAGGTGGTGGTTTCAGAAGAGAAGATTGTCCTGATAAGGACAGATTCTGAGGGAGGATAATGGCACAAAGTTATGTGCATTAGCCAAACTCAGTCCTTAAGAGTAGTCACAGACAGTGACTTGTTCGAAGATAAGCATATTGAGGGAAATAATATTCTCAATTTGCATACCATGTGAGATAATGGTGCAATACCGACACGTTGCATGCACCATGCTCCTAGAAGGTGGTGTCCCACCCTTTGCCGAAAGTGATCTGGTGCAAGTGCCTGAAAATTTGTGGACAAGTAACCCTCCATGATGTGGGTATCTTATGACGTGTCCCCCCAATACACATTACACTAAAACCAGGTGTGGTATTTGTCCAGAGTTAAACAGTATCCATTATCCAAAGAAGCTGAGGAGGGAACATATGACACCATCAACCATCACGGCTCTCACATACAAAGGCATTATCGTGTCATCAAATTCTCCCTGCTATATGGCTATATTTCTTGTCAAGAAATCAAAGGGATCCAGTTGCAGGATTATTTAGGATTTACATCCTCTAAATAATATAGTACAGGATGAGTTTCGCATTGTGCCCAACTCAGTGACAATATTAAGTAACATACCCACCACAGCAACCCATTTCACAGTTATTGATTTGAAAAAAGCTTTCTTCTCTGTCCCATTGCACCCTGACTCTCAATACCATACCACGTTTATGTATGGTGGGATGTGATTCCAGCACATGAGGCTCGCACAGGGGTACTGTGAGTACCCCAGTACTTTCAACAGGGTATTGGATGCAGATTTAGGCAATATATATGTGCTGAGTACCATCATTCAATATGTTGATGATTTGCTGGTGTGTAGTGCTAAAGAAACAGCAATGCAGGGAGTATTCCATCACATTGTTAAAATTGATTGCTGACACATGGTACACAGTAGACAGAGCAAATCTGCAGTATTGTCAACAGGAAGTGTTAAATTTAGGCCGCTGATTTTCGTCAATGGCAAAAAGGTAACTGCAGCACGTGCAGCAGCAGTGCATTGCACACCCCAACCAGTAACGGGTAAAGACATGCAGACATTTCTAAGGTTATGTAATTACTGCAGGGCCTGTATCTTTGACTACATGACATACACACGACCATTACTGCAAGCACTTAAGGAGGGCCAAAAGATGAAAAGTACCATGATATGGACTGAAGAAATTATCACTAGTTTCTATGAGCTCAAGGGCGCGATTGTTACTGCCCCAGTTTTAGCAACACCTGACTATACACAAGAGTTGTATTTATTTTCATACTGAGAGGGGCAAGTGATGACAGCTGTCCTGACACAGAAAAGCATGATGGGCCACAAACCTTTTGCATATTACACCGACATGTTGGACTCGGTAATGCAAGGACAGTTTCCTTGGGAACAGGCTCTGGCTGCAGCGGCCTTTGCTATCAAGAAGTCACTATCATGATGGGATGTTTAGTGACGTTGTATGTAAAGCACAGTATTTGTTATCCTAGAACGTTCAAAATCCACACTGACGTCACAGAGGGCGTCTGCATATGAAGCAATAATTTCTAGTCCATCCATTCATATTGTACGGTGTAACACAGTGAACACATCCACATTTATAACTGAACCAATCAGTCACGCTGATGATGTGCATGACTGTGTCACATATGATGACATACCAAAAGCAAGGGACTCTTCTCTTGAGGATGGAGAAATATTTTTCATTGATGGTTCAGCAACTATTGACCAGGTGATGGGTAAGAGGCACACTGGTGTGGCAGTGGTCTGTCTAGTGGACAGAGAGTATTAAGTACTGGTACAGATAAGATTACCCATGCACTACTCTGCCCATGCTGCAGTTCTTATTGCTCTAATTGAAGCACTAGAAGCATTCCAAGGGTGTTAAATTACAAGTTACTCCGATGCAGCATATACTACCACCACCATTCATTCAGGGCTATCAAGGTGGCAGAAGAGGGTGTTCTGAAAGACAGATGGATCCCCGGTGCAACATGCTGCACTGCTACAAATGCTAATACATGCACTCTCGTGACCTAGACTTGTCACTGTTGTCAAGTGTGCCACGCATACTAATAACACAGACCCAATTTCTCTTGGTAATGACGCAGTAGACCAGGCAGCCAAGATAGCTGTCTATCAGTACCAGATATCACAGAATACCCACAAATAGCTACAATGGGGGTTCCATATACTGTGGTACCAGTTGCCCAAATCATCGAGGTGCAGGGGCAGGCACCTCAGAACTGTGTTGATGGGCCAGTAATTGGTTGGCATGGCTGAGTCATGTGAGGGCTTCTTGAGGAGAGGTGAGATTCAGGGCTTCTCTACAGCGGTAGGGTTTGAGATCTTTGAGAATGATGGCAACATCCACATTGGTGACTGAGTGGAAGTTAGAAAGGGTAGTATGCTGAAGGTGGGTGGGGAGGGTCAAGGGGTAGGGCTGATGGTGAAGGAGAGCGTTCTGGATGTCGTTGCATCAGGTGTCATCCTTGGTAATCGCGGGTGGGGTAGTCACTGGTGATTCTAATTTGCACAATATCTTGAAGTGTTCAAAGGTGTTTGACTCATCATCCACAATGCATGTGTTGTAGGCAGATGCATTAGCAGCATGTATGTTTTTGGAGTTCCATGAAACCATTGTAAAGCGAGATTTCTTTTACTGCTGAGTGGGGGGTGTTAAATGTGATAATGTGGTGTTCTGACCAGGTGCAGGGGGTAATGGGGAGGATGGTGGTGTAGCAGTTGTGATCAAGTAGCCAGTCAAGTGTGCGTCCATGTGGTAGCACTGTTGAGGGTTGCCACATCCTTGTCAAGAGGGTCTGTGTAACTGAGGTTGGGGGTCACCTGAGGCAATGATTTTAGAGTTTGGTTCAAGGTTGCGCAGGAGGAGCTGATTGAAGTCATCCTTGAAAGTGGTGATGGTTCCGGGTGCGTGGTAAATGGTGTGTAATGTGATGGTGAAAGTGGGTGACAATAATAGCTTTGCTGTGAGAGATTGGCAATTGGGGAGAGGAGTGGGGCTGAGCTGCAGACAGAGGGAGTGTCTAGATAATGGCAACTCCACTACCTTTCTGTGCAGTTCTACCATTGCAGAGGATGGCATAGTTACGTGGTATGACAATGTTAATGGCAGGGCCAGTGATGTCATTGAGCCAGGTTTCAGTAATGGCTTAGATGTCGAGGTTGTTGACCTCGATGAGATCAAGCATGTCTGGGGCGTGAGCAATAAGCATGCATTGATTAAGGCACATAAAATGTTACACGAGGGTGTGGGGATGATGGTCAGGGCTATTGATAAGGGGAGGGGGCTTAGAGGGGATGGTCAGAGCAGTGATCAGAGAGAAAATGCAGTTGTTCTGGATGGTAATGGAGGGAGGGGAGGAGGAAGGTAGAGGTATGCTTGAGAGTAGCAAGCTGAGAGCTGAGCAGTGTGGTCAGAACCAGTGCGGGCTAAAGTACATGCAGTAGCGGTGGTGAGGCAGTTGTGGGTAGTATGTGTGGTGGAGGGTGCTCGGGGATGGCGACAAGGCAGTTCGTCCAGCCTGGGAACGCAGTGGGTGCACATGGAGGTGTGTGGCTTGCGGGAGAATGGGCAGAAGGGGGGCTTTGAGTATGGGGACCTGAGTAGCAGAGGGAGAGAAGGAAGGTACAAATCATTTAGGGGGAGGGGATATGTGTGCCACAGCTGAGGTGGAGCACACAAATCATACTCAGGGAATAATCAGCAACCTTGTGCTTAACATCTAACAAAGACCTGGAGATAGATTGCTGAGAGGTCTTAAATCCGGGGCCGACCAGGTATCAAGCTGCTAAAATGGATGCAGGCCATGTACGCAGACTTGTGGGACGGCTAGTGGTGCTCTTCAGATCATAGAGCCCTTCTAGAGATTACTCATGCACAGGCTGTGATGTAGCTGGGGTGGCAAGGTGGTGTTGTTGTCACAATGGGAGGTGGAGGCTATCCATGCAGGGAGTGGGTGTTCTGCAGCATCCTGGGTGGTTGTTGCATGATGGGTACGGGTTCCCCAAAGCCAGCCCTTGGAATTAGTTTGTGCAGGCAATAGGTCTACCTAGTTGGCTGGTAGTAGCGTTGACAGGCAGAATGGTTCCATGGTGTTTCTGGCTAGGCGGATTTTGGCTTTGCTGGTGTAATGTGTGGGGCATACTGGAGGGGCCCCTTCCATGCCCTGACAGGCCTGCACAGGCATTGTCAGTCTTAGCTGAGATCATGTGATGTGGGCCCGGCTTCATTCCAGTGACCCAAGCATTACAGGCCTGTGAAAGGATAATATGAATTCTGTCAGAGTGTGCGACTCAAGGAGACCAATAATGTGTCTAGCTAGACTGTACAATCAATCATGGAACTCAGCTACATTCCAGTGGCAGAGGTGATGCATGATTTGCGAGAAGGTAATGCCTGATTGCAGATGTGGGAGGCCTTACTTTGGGAGGGATACAGCAATCCCCCATTGAGTACACGCATGATGAGTTTAGCCCACTTATCCACAGTGAACGCCCACAAGGCAAAATACACATAACATGAATGAAGTGTCAGCACTTCCACATTGACAAGCAAGTGCCAAAGGAACACCAAACATCAGTGGACCGGAAAGTAACACAATGTACAATAAACTCAAACTCCAGTAGCCAATGTACAGAGGTGAATGACCTGTCACCAGATACAACACACAACTCAACCAAGTGAAACATGTGGCAATACACATGAACAAGTAAATATCCATCCCCAATAAGAGACCCCAAACACCATCATTACATATCTCACACATCTCCACAACCAACCCAACATGCACACCATTACACACACACCAAAAAAGGTCACTCCAAAAGCACCAACACACCGACACTAAACACATTGACCCTGCGCAAGCAATTGAATCAGATAAACAGCCATTGCCCCCTCAATCTGCATGATGGCCCCACTCCTACATGCAAAACACATGTGCACATCAAGGTCAATTAAAAGAATGCCATCATGCCAAGTGCTGACAAAACACACATTAAAAAACACCCATGAACACATTCACCTATGGAGTAGAAACTCAACCATGCCATATGACTATAACACATGCGTCCATACCATGTACACAATTGAACAACCGGTCCATATTTCAAAGCATGCAACTAGGCAAGCAACACGTGCATTAAAAAGCTGTCAAAAACATCAATCCAAAGTCACTTTACCTCCCCACATCTACAAAAGCCCACTCATGTACATTGAGCAGGGATGCAACATCCATCACACACAAGGAAAATGCACACATGTCCCCCAGCAAACATCACAGTAACAACATGACACAGACAGTGAGGTCCCAACGCACCTGACTGTCATTGAACCTATGAACTTGGAGAACATGGAAACAATAAAAGTGCACATGGACAAAGAGACTGTGGTATGAATAACATGAAAACTTGGATTCAATCTATCTACACATAAATAAGGGGAAGGAAAAAAGGTCCATGGATAAAAATAAATTAAATGTAATAAAACATAACATTATCAAACTATGTACACTGGCAGCGGAATTGTCCGATGGGATGCCTGCAAGGGATTCCACCATGGCTGACTCCACCACAACATCCTCATCCTGTAGGCGTTCCTCAGACCTTTCCTGGAGAGCTTGCAGTGTGTACAAGAAATCTCCCAGTGCCTCCTCCGCCACTCTGCAGGGCTCCCCCAGGATGGCAGTCCGCCCACTTATACTTCTCTCATCCACCTCGGCCCAGGCCCTCCAAATGGCAACATCCATGGCTGCCACCACTCCACCTCCTGCTGCCCCGCAAAACGCACCCAGGTTGACACCAGATTGGACAGCTGGATACAGCCCCCTGCCTCAATTGTGTTACCTGTTTGCCAATTTTCCTTCTCGAGTGGCAATGCCCTGTAGTATGCGCATCCTTACAGCCACCATCCGCTGCCTGGGAGTGACTGCCCTATGGATGTACTCTCTCCGACCAGATGACAGTTGTTATTGGGGGAGTACGGCACCTGCACTGTCCTGAAGTGCTCGCTGTTCCTTCATTGCCTCTTCTTGCGTGGGCCACTGGGCAGGATTAGTGATCACCTCTGCTGCTGATGTTTAGGCTTCCACATCAACTAGGTACACAGGCATTTCCAGACAGGGTGGTTGTGGAACAGGTGCACATGGGGCCATGTTGGGAGGTGGCATGGTAGCTGCAGTGGAGGGCAACTGGGCCACAGAGAAGGAAGTGGTGGATGGGGCTATTGCAGTGCCTCGCACAGAGAGATCACCTGAGGAGTGCAGTTGCCTCCTGGGCCAGGAAGATGGATATATGTTTGTGCTGCCATACAAGATCCATGCAAGAAACCTGTACGGCATCATGAATAGCTGCCATCTGCCTGGCAATACCTGCCAGCAGGGGCTGCACTACTACTCAGATGGCCTCATCAGCTGGATATTGTACGACCTGATTGAGTGCATCCTGTCCCTGTGCCCTTTGGCCTACCAAGGGGCTGGGTAGTGCATGTGGCTGAGGGTGATGTCCCTCCTGCAACTCTACTGGTATGCTATGCCATGTGGCAATATTGTGCCAGTAAAAACATGCCACGATGATCTTGCATACTACTGGTGGGGAATATAACAATACGCTGCCCCAGAGTGGTCAAGGGAGAGGAGGCATGACTTGTGCACCCCGAATGTGCACTCCACTTTGTCCCTACTGGCTATGTGTGCTGCGTTATACCTTACCTAAGCTGGGGTGGAATGATTTCTGAATGGCGTGAGCAGGAATTGTGAGAGTGGGTAGGCACTGTCCCCAGCAAATGTGGAAATGGGTGTTGTTAGCATTCGTTGTCATGGGCTGTTATTCAGTGTATCATGTGACTGCTGGTATATGCTTGATAGTTGATACTCACTGATGAGCCAGGGGTTTCCAAAGGTTCCCAATGCTAGGGCCTGTTATAGTGGAGAATGGTAGTAAAGGGAGCTATCATGGGGGCTTCCGTGGAAATTTGCATTCACATTCATGATGACTCCCTTTGCATCGCAGGTGACCTGTGCATTGATTGAATGCTAATGCTTCTGATTGCAGTACTTGTGCTTGCACGAATGGGGGCTGTAGCACAACATGCTTGCAATCAGTGGCGTCTAGGACCTGTGGGAAGTGCTGTATGGTATAAAACTGCTGGAACACTATCTGCCTTGCCTGCAGTGGGTGTGATGTGTGTATATGCATCCGCACACAAGATGTAATACAGCGCAATACTTGGTGTAGGCACCGGGATTGCATGGCCTGCGATATGCCCCCAACAATGGCAGAGGTGTGCTGAAATGGACCCGTAACCAAAAAATGTAGGACTGTCAGAACCTTCTCCAGGGGTGTGAGTGCATGGGAGAAGATGGTGGGTGATGCAAGGTCTTCCTCCCACTCCCTGACCATATCTAGGATGGATGACATGGGGAGGGAATCTGTACCATGCATACACAGCTTCATCTGGCATCCCAGAAAGCATTGTGTGAGGATGTTAAATCCTGTCTTTCACCAACATCCTCCTCCTCACCCTTCCATGAACATGTATGATTGCTGTCACTAAAGCGGGATTCATGTTGGAAGTGCAATTTGGTTGGTTCGCGTATCATTTGGCGGTAACATCATGTGCTGCATGTGCCTTTTCATTCCGGGAAGTTGCAGTTGGGAATCCATGAATTGGCTTATGTTTGCGTGTGACTGGGCATGTTAGTTTCTGGATGTTACGCTTCCCTTAACACGCCCACATTATTCCTCGTTCTTCCTTATTTTGTGAAAAGAATGGGGAATATGCATGTCTCGCCCCCTATTTGTTTCTTTGCGCAGGCCCTGTTAGGCAGAATCACCTGCAGTACCCTTTTGGAACACTACAGGCAATTAGTATTACAAATGTAAGCACAATTTCACCTTTGGTACAAGCCTGTACTACACAGTAAAGTGGTAGCGATGGCTGAGCAGCCAGACTTATCTCAAGAGTTTAAGTGAGCAGTAGAACAAGTTACACAAAGGACCAACAGATACAGTGATTCAAATAAACACTTACTCAAGGATTCTTGGTAAAAGAATATACATTTATTTACTCAGTCAGTTAGAAAACATTACACTAGCATAAGCAGCTCAATGTCACACACTAATAAACCACAAAAATACAACCGGTAAGTAAATGAACAAGTTTAGCTCCAATGAAGTAGGAGCAAAATGGCACTTCAGATACTTATTAAAAGAGTAAAAAGAAAAGGTTACAAGAATAGACAGCCCAAATACATTCATAGTCAGGGCAATGGGTTTCAGTTAAATACAGCCAGCAATTCTTCTCAATAGGCCTGGGCCAAAGTCAATGGTTCAGAGTCTTTTGTATAGGATAGCACCGTTCTGGTAGATAACGGTTAAGTCTTTGCCACAGAGATTAGAAGAATTTGGCTAGCCGAAAAGTGTGACGAATGTTAAGGGAAGGACAAGTCTTCGTAGTTGAGGAAAGTTTCATGCAATTTCTCGATGGCTGAAAAAAATTTCGAACCGCGTTTGCACAATACCTTGTTAATGAAGAAGAGCTGTAGTTGAGGCAGTTGTTCCTGGCAGTTCGAGCAGATCTCGCTGTTCTTGAGCTTCAGTCGTGGGGACAAGAAGGACAACGTCGGGAGGTTCCTGCACTGCCCAGGGATGAGGCCAAAAGCTTTAACAAGACGTTGGTTTAAGGTGTGAGTGCCTTAAAGTCCACAAGCTGGTTTCCTTCCCTCTGGTTATCCGGTTTTTAACAGCACTCTGATGAAAATTCGACCAGATGGGAACGGTGTCCAGGTGGCTTGCGAGTTGGTTGTTCCCACCAAACTCAAGGGAAGAAGTTAACCTTGAAGGGCTTCTCTATCGATGGAGTTTCAGGCAATTCGGATCTACAGCAGGGCTTCACTGGTCATCCAGGAGTTGCAGCAGTCCTCTTCCTTTAGCTCGTCTTCGGTTCTTTCGTTCCAGTGGTCGACTCTGCTTTCCAAGTCCCAGAGACCTGCTTTTAAACAGTTTTCCCCCATTCATTCCAGCCTGGCTGTCACTCACACAGCAGGGTGGCTGTCCTTGCCGGACAGCCAGCCGGCCAATCACACCAGAGTGCATTCAGGTCTTTTAGGAGACTAAGCACAGGGAGTTTCGGGCACCTCCCTCACATTCTGTCCACCCCAGGCACCCTGGTGCCAGAGGAGGGCTTCAGCACTGAAGCCCGCCAAAGGCCAATGAACAAAGGGACCAAACCTGGTTTGGCGCACAGAGACAAACACAAGAAGGACCTTTCCTAAAAGAAATGGTGAAAAAAGATGACTGGTGTCTGTTTTTACAGATAGGTCTTGGGCGCCTGTAAAGACTGGATGGGGGGTCTGTACTTCTCCTCTCTATATGGCAGAGGAGAGGCATAGAGGGCCCCAGCCAAGATTCTCTATTATTGGTACATGGTTGAGTAATCAAGGCCTGGCTTCTCAGGAGGTGATGCAGGCTGGTTCTTAAGTACAGTGTAGTCCCCAACCCCCCACAAAGGAATGTCCACACACTGCATTAGTTAAAACACAGTCTTTATATAATTAATATTCAAGGTTATGTACACTATCACGATAACTCACTTTGTGCTCAGAAAATCAACAATGCTAAATATATACAGTTCTAAAGTGGTACCACAATTATTACCAGATCTCATTAAAGTGCATCAACTATACTCTGGTTAAATGTCACACAGATCACTTAATGAAGGCAACCAACAATTGACATAGGAGGAAAGCAGTTGTTTAGAACAATTGGCAGAATACTGGCCCGTACCCACTAGACACAGTTCTGTGTAGAGATCCCCCCACCTGGGCAACTTGTAAAGCAAAGATGTATCACAAGACCAGTCCATATATTGTTCTATAAGTCTTATTTCTTTCTATAATGTTTCTACCCCCCAATGCACCTGGTGGAGCAGAGTTCTTCAAAGAGGCGTCGATGGATCCTTCTTGAGTGACTCCCTTTAAAGCAGGAGCCACGGATCGTCGAGAGGCGTTGAAGGAGGTGAACTTGGCGTCGACCGCGTCGATGAAAAGTTCGAGGGTGCCGAGACCACGGCGTCGATCCAGGCAGTGCTCGTCGGCAACGTACTGTGAGGATGAGGTGTGCGGGGCACCTCGGCGTTTGATATTTCAGGACCGCAAAGAGTTTCTGAAGAACTGTGGACCGACAAGGGCGTCGAGTCGTCGAAGTCTTTGTGGTCTTTGGGTGGCGGGAAGCCCACCGGCGGATTCTCCTTGGCACGTCAGCGTCCTAGACTTTCTCCGGCGGGATAAAGCGGTCGTCGGTGCAGACAAGGGAGTCCTTCGATTCAACAGTCTTAGGAAAAGGAGTGGGCAGCTCTGGTCGTCGGCGGCATGGCGTTAAGCGGTTCCCTCGTGTGGGCAACACGGCTTCGATGGGCCTCCAGCCGTTACAGCGATACTCCGAACCCTGGTCGACGGCAATGGACTTCGACGGCGTCGATGTATGGGTGCTTCACTTCATTCTCCTCGGCATTCCCCATCTCCGGTCATCAGCCTTTCGAGGGGTTGACTTCCAGGGAGCTTCGGCGAAGGTTAGCAGTGCTCGATGGTCCCTCGGAGCATGGGAAGAGGGCGCCTAGCCAGGTCCTCTCTCGGATCAGTCCTCGATGAACTCGACAGCTTTCGGATCGGGTTGAAGCAAATGCAGCAGCAGTTCTTCTTCCAGTTGGGCGTCGAGGATAAGCAGTTCCAGTTACTCTTCAAGTGACAACTCAGCTTCTGAACAATTTCCAGTGGTGAGAGGTCCCCAGATATACTATCCTGTCTCTCATCCACACTGCCGGGTCACACTCAGCAGCCAATCATACATAAAGGCATTCGTGCAGTCAGTCATCCAATCAGACATACAGTGCATTCAGGCCATACTCCTTGACAAGTACCCAGCCATTCAACACTACACACTGTATTCATACCAGTTTTGGGCAGGGCTGTCTCAGTCATTGTGTCAAACACCAGAAACCAGGCAGCCACAAGAAGTGCCTATTGGTCACACACTCCAGTCATCCAGGTCCCACCCACAGGGTGTACCCACAAGATACAGTACTGGGAAGGCTCCAGCAAGTCTGGCCTGGACTTCACAACAACACCATATATGGAACTTCCACCCAACAGCCAGTCAGGGGGAAGGGACAGAGTCTCGGATTCCCAGGATTTTGGGAAAACAAGGTAATAGACAATAGAAAGCAAGAGGCCACAGGGGCGATCTTGTTTCCTATCAGGAATCAACTGATTCCAATGGCAGGGCCTGGGTATCCCAAAATGGAGGATACTCAGAGCACCTGTCAAATTCAGCATGGACCTGCCACCAGCCCATGCCCTGCTCTGTGGGCCACACACAGGTGCCCAAAAACATAGATAGGGGGTGCTGGGTCAGTAAATTTAAAGATACTAGTAAAGTCAATTTAACTTTACATGCTCTGAGAGATGGTAGTCAGTCCCAGAGAAGGTATTTAAACCTTGGGAAGTCTGAAAGACATCCCTGTGTCACTGCACTGAGTTGGTTTAAAAACTCCATAACCAAAGAACACAAAAGTAAAACACACATCAAAATGCATGAAAGAGTGGGGAAAAAAGGCTCACACTTTCTCCAGGTAAAAAAATCAAATCCTAGAAATCCAGCAAAGTTGGCTGGGGTCTCAAAAGGTAAGGGAAATTAGCACATATTGAGAATTCTCCCTAACAGGCCCTTTCCACACTTTGCACTGTACGTTGCACAAAGTGCTCAGCGCCCCGCAAAGTGAGGAAGGACCTGCGCAACGTGGTTGCAGGCCCACCCAAAGTCTGATCCATGAATCGACTATATGAGTTTTGTGTGGAGCAAAGTGTACTTTTTCTGCGCCAAGTGCCTTTTGCGCTGCGCAAACCCTTCTATGAATCGTGCTGGAATTATGTAATGTGCTATGCAAGTTTTAAGGATTTATATGCTTCCTCCTTAAACCGTATTGACCAGTACTTCATTATAATACTGAGAAGAGCGGAAACAATGTAAATGAAAAAGTCTGTTTATTTTAATTCAATTCTCCAGTTAATAAAATATAGGAAATACACTGACCCTTTCAGAGGCCGTTGTCGTTTTCAATTTCGATTAAAGCATTGTGCATATGAAGCCTGCAGAAACATGGAAGAGCTTCAACACATCGCCACACTGTACCAGGCACTGGGCACAAGACGCGCCCATAGGCAGCGCTGTTTCCGTCTGGCACCACACCATGGAGAGTGTGGAGAGGAACGGTTAGGTTCTCCTTTGGCATATCAGTAATGGTAACAAATAAACCAATTAAGCAGAAGTAACTCGATGAGACAAGCGGTCTCGCATCATGCAGAGGGTATACTGTGTTTCAGCCAATACTACACAATGCTGTGACAAGAACTGTGTGTGCAGCTGCCTGTCTCCCTTCAACATTATCAAGAGCTCCTACATGTGTTGATGTTGTTTCCTCACTGTGTTGCCCGGCGTGGAGGCCTGTGGTGTGTCTGTCACTCATGGGGCCCCTTGTGGTAATGTGGATTGAATGGCCTGCACCAGTGGCTTTTCATGGTGTCTGCTGCTGGGCTGGGGTCATTATCCACCTGTTGGCCTGCTGCAGATAGATAGATAGATAGATAGATAGATAGATAGATAGATAGATAGATAGATAGATAGATAGATAGATAGCCAAGAAACCATGCTATTGCATTTTCATTTAAGCACTTGTTTTGCTGGGATTATCTTTTCATATGTGGGTGATGTTTAGTGGAGAGATTGGGAGTGAGTACAAGTAGTGTGTTCTCGTAGTGCTTGATTTTACAGGTGTGTCGTGTTGTTAGAACCTTTGCTGTCAATTTCCTGGCAGAAGTTTCTTTGTCTTCTATCCAGCCGCTCACTTACACCTGCTCTTGACTGGAGGTATTTTTGCTGAAATCTTGATGGAGTATTGGAACTGTCATTGTATTTACCGCCGGTGTGAAGTCGTTGTAATGGCGCAAGTTGTACAATACCGTAGACGGTATTGTCTGTGGCTTGCGGCTTTGTTGGTTGGCATCGGAGCTGCAATGGGGCAGACCGTACTTCCTGGCACTATTGGTGATCCAGGTGAGACGGCAATGACCATTACATCTGAGCGATCCCCTCATCGCTTTTTGGTGATAATTCTTTGCTATTTTGTTTAGGGTAACCGGAAATGCCTCTACATGCACAGGATGGCGCATTTCAAACCGGCGTTCATTGCCAAGTACTCATGGCTGACCTTTCCAGCAAATCCTAGGCCTCGCATTGACTCGAAACATTCTTGAATTCCCATGCATTTCTGGCCAGCGTCATCACTCCAAATATTCACACAGATTAGTAAGCCCGTTGCTGTGCACATTATGTTCTCATTTGCCAATAAGCCTCGTGATATGAAAACATTTAATACACACAGAGAATTCCTGTTGCACAACCTGACGTCAAGTGATATTTGCAGTACGTTCCCTCCGCCGTTCAACGCTGTTTCGGGAGCATTGCGTTTGCAGTGATTTCTCTCTGGATAGCTTCATTTTTCTCCAGAGGCGGTTCGATTTAATTGTATTCTGCAGAAGGAGTTTAGTTGCTGTGTTCAAATGGCCATCTTCTCAGCCCACCACGATATTGCTTATTTACCTAGCATATGTGTACTGCCTCGTAGGTAAATAGCTCACGAAGTAGGCACAGTGAACCTTTCAATGCATGCCCTATTTGCCAATCAAATACACAAGCTGCAGCAGCATCCGTAAACTCAGCCTGGCATGGCAACAAGGGGGTCGATAGCTCCAACCCTTGGCAGTCGAGAGCGCAAACCCTTGATGCAACATGCGAACATCATTCAAGTTTTAAATCAAACACAGGGCTGCAATGATTGAATACCAATGTCTGGTACTTGCTTAGTATTCTCAATTAGAAGAATATGTCAAATACTTGATGCAAAACAAAAGTCCTGTGGCCAGATACATTTGTTTTCTCCAGTGATAAAGATGGAGTAAAATGCAATAAGCTCCTGTTTTTCTGGTCATAGAGAATGGAGCCAACGTGCTTTGCTCCAAACTATGTAGCACACGGTTTGTGCACTTAGGAAAATTAGTGCACAATTGATGGGTAAATGTTTGTGGCTGATGGAAAAGGAAACGCAACAACCATAAAGATGTGGCCTCACTCTCTGTGCTGTGAGCAATGACAAACAAACACTGGCAAAGTCAACAGGTTTATCTTGCATTGGCATGGGATCCAGTCGTAGCCAGAATGGTACTACATGGCCATAATGACAACCAATAGTAAGTGGTGTTAGAACCTTGGTTTATTGTGGCAGTGCTAGGAAAATGCCTATTCAATGCCTAAACAAGAACCAACACTGTTGGCTTTGACAATGTTTTTTTTTTACTGGAATTCAGTGCAAGAAACAGATGCAAGGCCACATACTGCTCATAAATCAAGTGGCTGAAAGAACAGTTGGTTAAGCAGTTGTAATACTTCAGGAGCGGGTTTATCTGTTTTTCTAGCTGTAATTAGCCTATTACCTATCAGAAGGCTGCTCATAAAGCACAGAGATAGACTTGGATATCCCAAGAGGGTGTGTTTTGGGTGGGGAAGGTCAAGCAGAGGGCGGAAATGGTCAAAGGGGTTAACATGGCCGGCTATATCAACAAACACCAAATGGAAGCTTTGTGTCCCATCCCATATCTCGTCTCGCTCCTACATTCATTAATCATGACAATAGTTTAGGCTTGGAGGCAGCGCTTACAGCACACCTAACAGCCAAAACTATAAATGGAACAAACTGAAGTGTGATTACCCCAGACAGCTATGCACGTGTGGGGACTCGTCCCGCGAGATCTCGAGATTGCGCGCAGAAGCGCGCGGAAGCAGCGAAAGCGGCAGACGCGGAGTGGACTGTCAGGGCAACAGTCGTGCCCCAGCGCTCCTCTTGAGGTGGGGTCCTACACCCCCACTGAGCAGCCTGACACCCTGGTGCTGTATACTTCTTCTTCAGAGCGTAATTCCATGGACATGTGATGAGGCCTCGTGGGAGCTCTTGTAAATCAGTTAAGACTCTTAGGTAGAGAGTGTTACGTCAGTGCACTGAAGCCAACTGCACTGACTCACCAAGGACTCAACTGTCAGTATGTTAAATGCTCTGCATGTTACACGGTGCTAATAATAAACACTGTACAATCATTCCAGCATCCTGTGTTGACTGGCACACCACACGCCGCTAGCAGCGCTGCCAGGCTGTGGTAGGAACAGCGGGGGACTTCTTCCTCACCCACAAAAGGAAATATCGCCCCCGTCCACAGGAGCATTGCTCAAGAAGAGCACAGAACACTTTCAGGGCGGGAGCACGCGCTGCTCCTTCGCTAGTACCGACAGCGTAGATCCTGCCCCTCTAGTTTTACCAAATTGTGGACCCTCCGGTACAACGTGCCACTTCTGCAAGGGTCGTGATATCCGTAATACAGACTCCGATTTCTTTGCTTTTTGCATGATGTCAGACAAAGTAAATATGTTCTATTAAATGACTCAGTAAACAGTAGAAATCCGCTTTCTTGATTTAGACCACATTGCAAACATCTTTATTTAAGAAGGCATGGAGCAAATGCTGATTGCCCCATTCCATATTATGCAAGTATCAAAGCTGTTGCAAAAATGAACCTGCGCCATTATTTATACATCAGTGAAAAGTTAATGGTATTGGACCAATATGTGGGCTTTTGCTGCTACAGCTGTACTTTTGCTTCAAAAACAAACGTGCGTTCGCATTGCTAATTCTTCACCTGCACAGCACTGCGAGTCAGGAGACTCTTGCTGTTCTACGTCCGTTCCCTGGAGGGGGCGGAGACTGCTGCCGGTCACGTGGTCATCACGTGACTCTGAACCACCTCAAAGGCCAGACTCAGTCACCCTCGCGGCGTTAAGCCCGGTGGTGACAAGGCCGCTTGCTGTGCTGTTTTGCTGCTGTTCGGCTCTGGGAGGCTTGCTCCTGAAACTAGTGAGCGGAAGTCACTGAGTCCAGTTCATCGACATTTCAATCCTGCCACAGGATCCACAAGTAAGTGCTCTATCGTGCTAATTTGCAACCTACTGAGAACAAAGGCACAGGAATATCTAGACAAAATTTCAGTGTTTGGTAGCACGAACATATTAACAATATCCGCACATACAACTCCAATTTTCAAACACTTACGTGTAGAGAAACTGCATTGTAGGTTGTGAGATCACAAGGATGACGACAAAACAAGGTCCACAGACAAGGACAAAAACTATACAACAGCGACGACAAATAAATCCTTGGTCGCTAGCAAAGGCAGGCGCAGAAATCCAAAAAGCCATCACTCATGTAGTCGGGGAAACGGCTGTAGACCTCGAAACAGACTCCATGGTGACTGGCAATGACAACATAGGATGTGGTGAGCAACTCCCCTTACCCTTTCAAATAGACTTTGCTCCGTCGGATGACGAGAGAAATATTGAAGCCATTCCACCAAATGGCCACTTACAACAGAGCGAAACGCATGAAAAAGACAGCGACATGAATCAGCAAAAAATGCCTGAAACAACTCCATACTCGGAGAATGCCATTGACTTAATTACATCAAAAGATTTACTTAAGGAAAGCGGGAATAAATTTAAGGCACCATTGTCCCTGTCTGACCTAGTGCCGATCCCGCATGACATCAGCGAGGCTGACAAAACTCAAAGTGTTGAATGCATAGAAGACTTTGTCACCCCCTTTGAAATCCCTGACGTAGACTTATTAGAAATATTACACCCTGAGTCAATAACGGAGATCTCTCAAAACACACAAACAATGAACATAAAGCAAATAACTCAACCAGTTGAGACTCAATCTCAAAACTCTAAGGAGCACAATAATCAAATGGAACTTGGAAAAACCTTTAATTATGCTAATAGTAAACTAGTGTCAAATGTCAACACCATCTCCACACTAGAAAAAACTAATTTAAAAAGCGCCTTGATAAATGGATCCGAACAGGGATCCGAAATGCTGGACGAAGCAACAGGGGATGCTATCTCACAACTTGCTGTACGCCTAGGGAAAACAAACTCTCAAAGGCCGTCCGCTTTGGGATCAAAAAACATAATAAACAAGGAACCTTCTAAATCAAATGGAACATCAAACAAAACTCATCAATCCCTAAACACTAACGAAAATAGCGATAGACAAGGAAACAAAGTAAGCACACCAAGATGGCACGCAAGGACACCCGTCCTGGAAAAATTGAAACAACGACAACCTACGGAAGTGAACACTCCCTTGACTCACACGAATGTAGATTCACTTAATCTACAAACAACGCCGAGGAGGGATTCTAGCGAGGCAGCCACGAAATCAAGCCTTTCAGCAGCGGCTGCCATGCAAATACATAACAATGTACTAGCAGCATCATCTTTAGCTATGATCCCCTTCGTAAAATTATATGAATCCCTAAAAGAAAACAATTAAAGACCAAGGCGCAATGCTAACCAATCTAATGGAAAAGATAGAAAAATTGTCTGGTTTTACATCTTTTATCCAGAGCCAAATGGAGAAAGAGGCAGACGTATCTGCAAATTGGCAAATGCGCCTTGGCGACCTAGCAGCAAGATATCACTGTGACAATGACAACTTGTCCATAGGACTGCTAGAAGCGGTGAAATGGATGAGACACGAACGATATCAGTCTACTTCAGTAACTCCACCAGAAGTACAAGGAAAGTCTCAGGAAACAAGAGTAAAAAATGACAAGTCACAACTAAACGTACGTGCACCTAGTTGCGACCAATCAACCTTAGAATTATCACAGAACAGGACAAATAGCCGGCAAATGAAAAAACAACAAGAGTTGATGACAGAAACACTTCCAGATCTCTCTCAGATCAATCTTGGAGAAGTTGCCAAACAATCAGCCTTTAAAATCTTCACTGGCGTACATGATGAAACAACAAAAGCCTCAAAAAAACAATCCAAAGATAGTACAACAAACGATGTTCCCAAGATCCCACTTTTTTCCGCAACCACCCTAGTCAGAAATAAGTGGAAAAGATCTGCAAATACAAAAAAATTTATAAGGAATATGCCATTACCAACTCGACCAGCAATATTCGCACGAGCAGAGAAGGAAATTCGAAAACCAACAACGTTAGAAAATCAAGCCATCTCCAAAAACACCGAAAAGAGGAGCCCATGTAGGAAACGTATGCGGGGAGATACTTCAGGAATAAGCACAGCACAAATCATCTCAACCTCGTCAATAGAGCTTTGCAACCTGTCAACATATTCGCATAATAGCGATAGAAATGAAGACGCAGCCGTGTTTGAAAATGTATGGCAAGACGAGGATCAACAAAAACAAAATTTTCCAAAAAGGGTTCCAATTCGAAGAACCAATGAAAACAACACAAAGCCTCAAATGATGGGCAAATCAAATTTAGAGAAAGAAGGAACATTAGCACAAGCTGCAAACAAATTAAATCCAAAATTAACAATAAATCAAAGGAAACAAACTGTGCATTATATATCAAAAACACAACAGTATCAGAAAAAGAAAAATGGCAACCAAATCACGAAGCTTCGACTTCAAAATATTCATACAGACGAACATGAGATGAATTTAAATCGGACAAATGTGCTGAAACTATTCCAATGCATACCCTCCTTACGGACCATTCATACGGATGACATCAAAATAGTGGAATATGCTTCTGAAAATTCCACAGATCAGGTGCTACTGCATATTATCTCAAATGCAGTGCGATCCACAATTCTACATGCCTCAGACGAACTTCTGGCATTTGGCTTTGACTTGACGGTAGAACCTCCAGAAAGCACTGAGCAGGAAAGAAGCCAATATGACGAGCAGGACACCCTTACAATGGAATCTAAAATCAACGCACTACGTCAGTCATTGGCCAATATTCAAACAAAGCAAGGAACACAAAGACAGCCAAATTAGCAATGATTGAAAAGACAAGAGGAACAAGGAAACCTCTTATCGTGGAATACACGTGGCTTTACACACTTGTTTGAAGAATTTCCTGTCTCGTCCGAAAAAACAATATTCATTTGTTTGCAGGAAACTTGGTTACGTAATAAACCATCAAAAGATGGTTTTAGCATATTCCTTAATCCTGCTGGAAAAAACAGAACCGGTCGCCCCTTCTCGGGACTCTTGACCATGATTCGAATTAACGAAGGATGGACACCAGTACAATCCCATACCCAAATCCCTTTGTCCAAGGTACACTAATAAAATACCATCTGCCAACCAAAGAGCAATGTGAATACATGCTAATAATTAACTGCTATTGGAATCCATCTAAAATTGGAACTGACGAATTCATAAAGTCAGTGCTGGAGCTCATAGATAAGGTTATTCTAAATCATAGGAAAGTATGGATCATCTGCTGTGGAGACTTGAATTGTGCATGGTTTAAATGGGACCAAACTTCAGAAACTAATCTAAGAATTCCAAAAAACCAATTATGTAAAAGAGCAAATGCTTGGCAAAATATGATGTCAAATCGAGACCTGGGAATGATTAATGGAAACATCAAAGGAGACATTCCGGCAAAATGCACTTGGAGAGGTATCTTCAAAGGTGCAGCGAAAACCCTAGATTATATCTGGACGTCAGCAGAGATGTACGGAAAACTAATTGACATAGAAGTGATCACAACAAGAAAGAGTGATCACGAGATGATTCGCCTAAATTGGCGGGTTTCTTGGAACATGAGCGAGCCGAAAATAGCCCAGTTAACAGTAAACCCGACTGGCAACAGACTGAGAATAACTGGCCCGCAGATACGACAAGTTACTGAAACATTCTGTAGAAAAGAGGACCAAGGTACATGTGAATATGCTCCATTATTATTAAACCTTGTAAAAAACCATTTAAGCACGACTAGCAAAACACACAAATATAATTTCAGCAAAGTGATCCAAGACGCTAAAAAAGTACTAAGAAGTGACGTGAGAAAACTGAAAAAAAATCACAAAACGGGTGATGTTCGAGTAAGTATAAAAGATCGGCGCAAACAATATAGGAATTGGATTAGATCACAGAAAGCAATCATTGACCAAGATCGTGCGGAAAATATAATGAAACTTATGCTAAAGAAAAACTCCAGAGACATATGGTCAATATTAAATGCTGGATCCCTGAAATTCCAACCAACAATTGTAAACGGTCTAGCAGGAAACATTTGGGTTGACCATTTTACAAAGGTATATAAAAGATCTTATTGGGAACCAGCAATAGAACTTAACACTAAAACGAAGGACTGGGACTTAAAAATAGACGCACACGAGATCGCACATGCAATAACCAAATTAAAAAATTCCCGGGCGCCAGGTCCAGACCTGATCACAAACATAATGTTAAAACAAAACGTTGTGGAATGGTCAGTCTTTATCGAAATTCTCTTTACTCGACTCGCTACAACCAGACAAATACCCGAGTCTTGGACAAAAGCCATAGTGGTGCCAATTCATAAAAAGGGCGACCGGGACAATCCAAATAACTATCGTCCAATCGCTCTTTTAGATACCATAGGTAAGGTTTGTGGATCTTTCTTGAGAAAGAAACTTGCAAAATGGGCAAATGATGAAATGATTGTAGACCCAAGACAAACGTGATTCACTGCTGGCGTCGGAGTGGACGCAAATCTTTGCATCTTAAGCATATTAAAAATGGAAACCATCAAAGCAGGTCAACGGATGTTTCTAGCCTTCATTGATATGAAACAGGCCTTCGACGGAATAAATCGCAGAAGGCTATGGCAAAAACTTATCTCATGGGGATGTCCGGCCAATCTACTTGAACCTATCATAGCACTCCATACTAATACATCAATACGTGTGCGATTAAGCAATAATGGAGAAATGTCAGAAACCATCGAAACTGAGAAGGGGGTAAAACAAGGGTGTCCTCTGGCATCAGAGCTATTTAAATTGTTTATAGCAGACCTACCAATTCACTTGAGAGACGTCAACTCATTTCCTCCAAAACTGAACAATACACCAATTTCCTGCATAACATATGCCGATGACTTAGTACTACTGGATCGTACACAAGTCGGACTGCAACGATTGTTAAGCAAATTGTATAATTACCTGACAATGAATGACCTCGAAATAAACACGGCCAAAACCAAGATTCTAGAAATTGGCTTTAAAGGTAACAGAAAAGACCGAGATTTTTCATGGTCCATAAACGGTGAAAAAATAGAAAGAGTAACTTCCATAAAATATCTAGGAATACGCTTCAATAACTCCATCAGTGAAGGACCATGGATTGAAGATCTAAAAAACCGCATGAAAAGGCTGGCGCTGCAAGGAGCAAAACTAGAGAGAGAATACGGTAAATTCTCGTTGGCTCCTGTTATATTGTTCTATGCACAAAAAGTGGTACCAACAATAACCTTCGGAGCGGAAGCTGGGTGGAACATCTCAGAAACAACATGGCACCTGCTGGAAAGCATATTTTGGCGTAGAGTGTTGAATCTACCCAAAAGTGTCCACGCTGCCGCAGTAAGGCACGAATTATCACTGAATTCGTTACACTCGAAAGTTATATGGAAATCGCTCACAACATGGAGGAAAATGAATCTGAACCCCCCAATTCCAGCATATGAGATCTTCAAAATGGAAACTGGAACTCAAATAAATCTGACAACTAAATGGAACTCCAAATTAATGGAAATCCTAACTGCAGCTGATATTAAAGAAACAGAACTGTTGAATACACCCCAAATCGCAAAAAAAAAGTTTGAACGATGGTCCTGGATAATTAACAAAGAAACGCGAGATTCACTCAAATCAATGGCAAGTCTAGGGCCAATCGAAAATAAACTAAACATGCCAGCTCGATTCCTGACACGATGCCCTTCAAAGTATCATCGTATGCAGTTTCTAAGATTGAAACTAAACATATTAAGAACAAAAGAAACACTAAAGAGACAAAAAAACACAAAAATAAAGGACAGTTCCTGCAGATTCTGCAAAGATGGGATTGAAACCACCAAACACCTTATAACAGAGTGCACAGGAACAATCTCCCAGCGTAAAATACACCTGGAAAAGTTCACTCCGTTGAGGAATGATATCGACAGATGGTGGAAAAATCTGTTATCGGGCGAAAATATACAGCTAGTCTGTGCAGTAATAAATTACATGGACATGCTGTTGCCAAATCAGGAATTCTGGGACATAGACAAGAGAGTTGCCAAACCATAACCATAACCAAAGGCAAGCAGCAGTAACAAGGAATCAGGATGAAGCGTGGAAGAATGTAACAAAAGCCTTATCATAAAACATGTATTAGGCTGTAGTTTTACAAAAAAAAAAAAAAAACAAATATGTGGGCCATTTACAAATTCAAATGCTCACAATTCTTCACCCAATGTTTCAAGGAAGCATTCATAAATATGAACTCCTGCAGCAAGAAGTTAAAAAGATGGAGACACTATGCAAAACAGCTCCAGTCAAAATAAAATGCAGAAATCGATCAGACATGCTTTATATAATGCATCAAGGATTCAGTGCCTCATTACAAGTTTGGCAGTGAGGGAATACGTGGCAGTCATTTTGTTACCACCCCTTTCGGCACTAACTGTAGTACCATCATTTTTCCAGCTCTGCCAAATAGGTTTTGGCGGATTTAATGCAGGCAGAATTAGTATGTGGTAAATCTGCCGATTGTGGGAGGAAAAGTGGTGGATTGTTGTTGTTGGACATAAACCCTCAATTTCATCTCCCAAAATCAGGGGATTTGGTCATTCTGCTGGTGGGAAATCTGCCAAAATCACCTTTGAGTACTGCAGACACCACGAATGGAGAATGACACCACCCTACCACCACTTGTAATGTCGTGGCAACTCCACAGGACCAAGTGATGGTAATGGTAATTGAGTTCGGCGGTAATTCAGCATATTTACCGTTCAATTACCACCAAACTTGTAATACGCCTTAGTATTCTAGCCACTCCTAAAACGCTTAGTGCACATTAGCTGCTAAAATATCCCTCTATTGAAAAAAATCGTGTACCTTGAGATGGGTGACATAAGTTAAAATTACGTGGTATTTGAAAAGTGGTTGGCTGTTTAGCTGTTTTTGACGATCATCACCTCTAATTTATAAACAGGTGGGGCAGAAATGATGGTCGCAATATCATTTCATTTGTGTTTATTTTTTTAAAGTCATTTTTCCAGTGAAATGCTAAAGACCTGTTTTGATTGCATTCTTTTTTGTTTATAAACAGAATGAAGTCTGCCCGTACGTATATTATCAAAGTTATCTGCTGTCCAGGGACTATTCTTTCTGATATGATATGATATGATATGGCATTTGTAACGCGCCTATACACAAGCGTTTCAAGTGTTTCAAGGCGCGACGAGGCAGGGAGGTGGAAACGGGGGAAGACAGACAACGATCCTACTAGGCCACGTGTCATTCAGATCGCGCAAGTGCAGGGGAAGGGGGAAGGGACAAAGCGCAAGGGGAGGGGAAGGGGCAAGTGCAGTACAAGGTAAGTATATATAATAAAATGAATAGGGCCAGCTGGTGGCAAGTGCAAGGTAAGTGCAGACAAGTGCTGGGAACGGGGGCTGTAGGGATACAGAGACAGTCCCGCAGAGCAGGGGTTGCCAGTGAGGCAGTGCAAGTGCAGAGTGGCTGGGCCCAGGACCGAGGTCGGCGAGAGTGGCCCAGTTGCAGATTCGGTGCAGATTCAGCGAAGAATTAGCAGGGGAGAGGGAGAGAGAAAGCAGAAGCAAAGAGGAAGGTTTTGAGGTACTTCCGGAACCGTAGATGGTTCTCCTCAAGTTTCAGGGAGGCAGGAAGGCTGTTGCAGAGGGAGGCCCCTGCACGGAGAGAGATCTACCCCCAGCTCGTTGCTTCGAGAAGCGGCTGACCCAGAGGGAGTTGGAGACGGATGAGCGAAGGGCTCGGGAAGGAAGATATTTAGGAAGAGAGAGTTGAAGGTATTTAGGCCCCAGGCCCCAGAAGGCCTTGTGGACAATGCAGAGGGTTTTGAACTTTATCCTCGCAGCCACTGGGAGCCAGTGTAGAGGCTTCAGTCCTGGAGAGATACGGTCCCTGGGCTTAAGGCCAAGGACAAGTTTCGCAGTTCTGTTCTGGATGAGTTGCAGAGGGCGGAGAGTGGAGGCAGGCAGATTAAGATAGAGGCTGTTACAGTAGTCCAGCTTTGAGAGAACCAGGGCTCGTGAGACAGTGAGCTTCTGGGGGAAGGAGAGGAAGGGAAGAATACCTCTGAGGAGGTGCAGCTGGTAGTGTGACTTCTTAGAGACGTCAGATATATGAGGAGAGAAGGAGAGTGTGGAGTCGAAGATAACCCCGAGGTTTTTTGCTGTGCAGGTAGGTGCAGGAAGAGGGCCAAGGGAGGCCGGCCAGAGAGCTGCAGGGAAGGAGGGAGTGGGTGTGCCGATGAGTAGAATCTCAGTCTTACTGGCATTAAGGCAGAGGTCATTGGTGGCACACCATTCCTGGATAGCCGACAGACAGTCAGAGATGAGGGAAGGAGAGGAGGAGGCCGAGGGTAGCCTGAAAATGAGCTGGGTATCGTCCGCATTGCACTGAAAGTTGGGGCAGAGAGCGGCGATGCGGTGGGCAAGGAGTGCCAGGTACTGGTTGAAAAGCCAGGGGGAGAGATTTGATCCCTGGGGGACACCACAGGTGGAGAAAAAGATGTCAGAGAGGAAGGACCCCAGTTGGACCTGGGAAGGTCGATTGGAGAGGAAAGAGGTCAGCCACGGCAGAGCCTGACCAGTGATACCCAGGTTATCACGGAGACGGTTGAGCAGGATGGCATGGTTGACAGTGTCAAAGGCAGAAGAGATATCGAGCAGAATGAGAACACACGGAGTGTTGGAGTCAAGGTTCAAGAGTAGGTCCTCACGGATGTTCAGGAGAGCAGTTTCCGTGCTTCTGGCAGCTCTGAAGCCAGATTGATGGTCATGAAGACTGCCAACAGATTCAGCATGGAGGTTAAGCTGGGAGATGGCCAGTTTCTCCAGGAGCTTGCCCAGGAAGGGAGTGATGGAGATTGGGCGATAGTTAGCCGGGCAGGAGGGGTCAGAAGAGGGTTTCTTAAGAAGCGGGTGCACAAGGGAGTGCTTAAGGGGGGATGGGAAGACTCCAGAGCTGAAGGAGTGGTTGCAAAAGTCAGCCAGGGCAGGAGCCAGGGCGTCGATGTGGTCCTTGATAGTTTTGGAGGAACAGAGGTGAACCTGTTTGGATGAGACTTTCATAGATCGGACTTGTCTGGAAACCTCATCAGCAGAGAAAAGGGGAAAGGCAGAGAAGGAGGGAGGAGGGGTGGCTGTAGAAGGGCCAGAGGAAGAGCCAGGAAGAGAGGGAGGGAGGTGATAGGAGGAGAGTGAGCACAGGATGTCCTGAGTTTTAGAGATGAAGTGAGAGGCAAGTGCAGTGCAGAGGGCCTGGGAGGGGACAGGAGAGGTAGAGACTGCAGCAGGGTTGGCAAGCTCCTTGCAGATTTTAAAGAGTTCGGCCGAGTTGTTAGATGCCGCAGAGATGCGGGCTTGGATAAGGGCTCTCTTCTTGGAGAGAACGGAGAGACGGTATTGCCTTTGGAGCAGGCGGCAGGCCAGTTTGTCAGAGGATGAACATGAAGCACGCCATTTCCTCTCTGCCACCCTGCACTTGCGTTTAAGGGTAACGAGCTCCGAGTCATACCAGGAGTTACATTTGGCTTTAGGCTTCAGGCGGATTCTCATGACAGGGGCAAGGATATCAAGAGTATCAGATATAGCAGAGTGGAGCATGGAGAGGGCAGTGTCAGGGTGGGAGTCAGCAGAATGGGGAGGGGGGGTGCGAAGGTGGCAGCGAAAGCCTCAACTGACACGCGCTTCATGGGTCGGATGACCGAGAAGGTGGGTGGCAGTGGTGAGGGTGGCTTTGTCAGTGGGGTAGGGAGGGTGATGTGGGAGGATAGGAGAAAGTGATCACTCCAGGAGAGAGGAGTGGAGAGAGGGACGGAGAGGGGAAGGTCGGAAGAGATCAGAGCATCAAGAGTGTGCCCTGAAGAATGAGTAGGCCCAGACGGGAGAATAGAGAGTGAGAGAGAGTCGCAGAGGTCACGAAAGAGTCCCGTGGGGGGACAGGAGACATCCAAGTGGATGTTGAAGTCACCAAGAAAGAGGAGTTGAGTGGTTGAGGACAGCAGTGAGGAGGAGAGGTCAGCCCACTCGGAGAGGAAGGAGGAGATTTGACCAGGTGGCCGATAGATAGTAGCCACGGTAAGGGAATGGCTAGGAGAGAGAGAGAGACGGCAGACAAGGCATTCAAAAGAGGAGTATGACTGCGTAGGAGTGACAGTGGCAGGAATCCACTCAGGGAAGATAAGGGCTATGCGTTAAATGAAAGATGTTAGTGTGCAAATGAGGCCACCTTTGTATGTTGTAGAATTTCCAAAAATAAGGCTTTAAAATATGTAATGCCATTAATTGTTTCCTGCTCAAGAAACCAGGATAACCTGTGTTTTTTTTTGATTTTGTAAATGTATGTGTTTGTACTTTCCTATCAAAGCAATAAGAAATGGGTGCAAGGTACATAGTCCAGACTCTTCAAGTAATACTTAAGAGTATGGGCCTCGTTACAAGTCTGGCGGTGTGGGAAGAAAGTGGTGGCAATTACGTTACCACCACTTTTTTTGGCTGGTAATTGAATTATCACTGTTTTTCCCACACTGCCAAATTATAGTTCTTGGCCGATTTACCGCTGGCGGAATTGGAAAATCTGCAGATATTTGGAGAAAAAGTGGCGGACACCTGCAACTTGTTGATGGAGGTAAACCCGCCCCCCCCTTTACCTCCAATATTCGGCAGATTTAGCACACTGTGATTCCATTACTGCCAAAAAAAGTGGCGGTAATGGAATACCACCACTTATTTCTTGCACCACCGCACTTGTAATGAGGCTCTATATAACAACTAGTGGAAAAGTCCACAGGCCAAAGTGCGTGAGGAAAGACATTTTCAGAGCCTTAATAGAGACATTGTGGAGACGTGATATGCTGAAAATAATTTTAATGATTATGGTTTCCCGCAGCTCTTCTTTCAAAATGTACTCATGGATGTAGGAAATAGATCAGGTTAAGTTTGATGTAATAATGTTTGATGTAGTAATTATGTGATTGTGGCCACTGTGTGGTTTTTTAATCATTTTTAAAAAACCAATAAAACATTATTTTTAAAAAAAGAACTGTATTTACAGGAAGCCCTCTGTATGGGGAAAACACGTAATTTATTTTGAACTAATGCTTAATGAAATGAATTTCTGTTTATATATTTGTTTTTTAAATGTATATCTTTTCTTAGTGTTTGCAACTTGAAGTATGCTGGTGAAGTGGTACCCCACATTTTGTTCACCTGGAAGATGAATGTGAAGTCTTAGTGTTGTATGCGTAAGGCAACAGCTCCCTCTAGCGGTGGTAACAGGCGAAGCAGGCGCATGACGGCTTCAAACATACATCTGGCCTTTTATTATATAGTCTAACGTAGGTAAGGACTAGCTAAGTTTCTAACTTCTGTATGTAATCAGAAAACACGTATACCATTCAATAAAGCCACCTTGACAAAGTAAAATAAACATATAACTTGTTTGTTAAATTTCTATGACTTATTATGATCGCAAATCAAACATGTCCTTCCTTTTTATAAATACGTATTATTATTATTATTATTATTATTATTAATAATGTAATGCATTATTTGAATAATTAGTATGTGCGCCAAATCGATGAGTTCGAGCTTTCTGCTGGGAGGTAGGAAGCTAAGCAGGTTAGAGAGGTACACAAAACCTCAGGAAGACACATATATGACTAAGGAATCAATGAAGCAGCATTGCACATAAAGCATTAGTTGATCATGTGTCAAGATAAAATAGGCAACAAAGAAGGAGTCATCTTAGTTGCAGCATCCATGAGGCAGCCACCAATACAGTAACAAACCAAACACGGCTGAAATCAAGCCGTAATATAAAACAACACTGCATAATATAGACTAACAAGGCAAAACAATGTGTAGCAAGGCATAGCATGACACAGCAAGACATGAACAATCATGCAAAAGCCTAAGAGATGTGAAAAAGCATTAGAAGACATATGAAGTCATAAAAAGGCCTATCAAGGCCCATTATGGCATCCTCCCCGTCAAGCTTAAAGAATAGTTGTCCCTACCTTGAGAACAGGACAGGTTCTTTGAGGCTGACAAATCACTACCAATCCCGTGGCAGGTTTCAGGGTCTCCCGTGATGATTTATTGTCCCATCTAGAGAACAGATCTTGTGATGAATGACAATTTTATTCTGCAAGGTCTTCTAGCCTACCAGTGCCTAATCAGGTGATTTGTCGAGTTTGTCCAAGTTTGTGCAGGCAATCAGATTCGACAAATGTCCTAAAGGAAGTTTGTCACTCTATATGAGGGCCAGTTAATGTCCTGCACCATTGTTGATTTTGCTAGGTAATGAGTTTTGAGAAGTAATTTGAGGAGTTTTATGTAGTGTCAGTTTTATGCAGTTGGTCCTTTGTATAGTTTATGGCTCTTTAGTGTGTTTTTGAGGGCATTTTTTGTTCCCTGTTTCTAAGTGTTTTTCCTTGTGTGATCTCGTGTTTCCCCTTCTAAAAAAAGAAACACACGTTGGCCATTTCCTCTTGTATCTTTCATCTTTTGTGTCTCTTTATGAAAATGTTAGAAAGCCCCAAAACGATTCACACACATATTTGCTTCCCATAAAACACATAACACCCCAGAGAAAGCCATCCCTCCCCTGGTTTGTTTGTTGTGTACTGTTTTATTGTATTTTAATAGTTGCAGTATTAGGGGTAGGATTGCTGTGTTTGTTTTCTGGTTTGTCGACATGTTTGACCACTTGGGCCATCTGGGATGGTCTGGGCTGTCACCAGGTGAGTTGAGGCCTGAGGCACACAATTTGGTGAGGCCCCTTTATTTTTTGCACTTGGCCAACGGTGCCACAAATGAGCAAAGCGCGTAATCTCAATTTGAGTTTATGTATGAAGAACCCACATATGGTTTAATATTATAACTGCTAATCAACAAAAGCAAAGCCATGTTTCTCTGCTGCAGAAAGGTTTATTCCACAATATTTTTGTATCATAGTAGGTGGGCTGGTTAATGTTAAGAGACTAACACCTGGAAGCAGGACCCAGGTCATGACACACTTTGAAGTCCCTGCCTGTGCTATTTCACAGCATGGACACAAATGCCAAAAGTTTGGGCTTTTGTGTAGGCATGGAAAATCAGTTGCCAGGCACAACCGTAGTGGTATTAACTAGCCATTGATAGTAGGAAGCGCAAAATGGTGTGATTTACCTGGACATCTAATAGCAGTGCCTGGCAAAAGCTTAATACTTTTACACAAGCCAAACCTGTTGGCTTTGTCAATGCTTGATTTTAACAGGGCTTCAGTAAAGGACACACAGAGTGCTTAGAAATCGAGGGGCTGATGGCAGGCCTGGCAAGACATTTTTCTATGACACAAGTAACATGTTTACAACTCCAATTAAGCCATTAACTCTTAGAAGACTGCTTTGAAACACACTGGCAGGCACTTGAGTGCATAGTTTGATGCTAAGGCTTGAAAAGGATAGCTCTAAGAATTCCCATGAAGAGGTGTTTGGGTGGTGAGGGGCAGTTATGGCCATATGGATTAGCATGGCCATGGACAGTCAATGGGTGGCACATACCCTACCAAACAATTGGAGGAGGGCCAATCTGTAGTTGTTCTTTGAAACAATAGTGGCAGACTGCCCTACCTCATATGCCATTCCTCCGTGTATTCTCTGTAATACAACAGTGGTTGGCTTAATAGGAGTGTTTATCAGGAGGAGTTTAACCTTCACAACTCACAAGTGCCCAATGATGGGACATTTTGGTATGCTTCTCTTTTCAGGTTTTGTCTCACAAGCAATTACTTCAATGCAACAATTGTTGTCGCATTGTAGTAATTGATGTTTGCCAAGGCCAAGGGTGAGTCATGAGTGTGGTTGAATTATTTATTAACCAATGGCAGGGATGAGAGCAACCTACCTTAGTTGTGCTGCTAATGTATGTTATCTTCTTAGTTTGGACAGAAAATAACGTTCTGTTGTAAATTGAACAGGAGCTCAGCTCGAACTGCGTGACTGACTACCCTCACTAGGCCTGCTCAGTGGCAGGCAGAACACGAGCCTGATGCCAGCAAGTCAGCATGCGTAACATGCTAGTAAGGGACATGCCACTCACTAGTGTTAGGAAGCAAATGAGTCTGTCCCACTCCCCTAGGCGCTTTAGAGTGAGGTGAATCGCATAGGTAGCCATGCAATGTACTGGGGGGAAAGGGCTGTGCTTAGAAACCCAGCACGTATACAATACTGCAGGAATTATGGATGCATAGACTTAGTGCGCGCATATAAAGAGATGCCATTTTTTAGTTATGGAAGACACAGGCAGACCTTCAACGTAGGCCTGGCGGAGAAAACTGAACAGTCCCAAACGCGGAGGACAGATGAGCCCACGCTGCTAATTCTCACAGAAACATCCCTTTGTCCCTTAACTGTTGCAATTACTCATTATGGCAGAAAGGAATGTACCCTGCATGGCGATGAGACCGTGCCAGGCTCCTTGCAGCACGTTCATTACAGCCAGGCCAGTAGCAGACCTCTAACCCCCACCCAGCCCACCAGGAGTAATGGCACCCACCACTGACCCAGTCCAAGAACCCCTGCATTCCAAGATAGAGTGACCCCAGTACTCCAGCGATAAAACCCGTGGCAATAAAAGATCAGAACATGCACAACCATTTCACCTCTTCCCATAAATACACCCTTTGTAGTACAAGGTACAGGGAGGGATACATTATAGATCAAAATGAGGGTGGAAGCCTTGGGTGCAAGGGGTGTGATATCCGTGGGAATTGTTGTAATAGACAGAGCACAGAATGTATGTGTCAGCGTGATTGTGTTCCTCCCTCCCCTGGTGCCAGTTCCAGAGCCTCCCAGGCGCATGCCATAATGATGTAGGCATAGCATTAGTGTATAATAAGTAGTCTTGGAACAGCAACATGTGAAGAGCCTGACCTTCAGTCCCTGGAGAGATATGATATGATATGATATGATATGGTATTTGTAACGCGCCTATACACAAGTGTTTCAAGGCGCGACGAGGCAGGGAGGGAGGGAAACAAGGGGAAGACAGACAAACGATCCTACTAGGCCAGGTGTCATTCAGATCGTGCAAGTGCAGAGGTAAGGGGAAAAGGAGAAAGTGCAGGGGGAGGAGGTGGGGGGGGAAAGTGCAGTACAAGGTAAGTAGCGTAATAAAATAATAAATAATAAATAATAAATAAAAGGGCCAGCTGGTGGCAAGTGCGAGGTAAGTGCAGAGCAAGTGCTGGGAAGGGGGCTGTAGGGATGCAGTGACAGTCCCACAGTGCAGGAGGAGCCAGGGAGGCAGTGCAAGTGGAGAGTGGCTGGGCCCTGGACCGAGGTCACAGAGTGGCCCAGATGCAGGTTTAGTGCAGACTTCAGTGGGGAGTTTAGCAGGTTTAGCAAGGGAGAGGGAGAGAGAAGGCAGAAGCGAAGAGGAAGGTTTTGAGGTGCTTCCGGAACCGGAGATGGTTCTCCTCAAGTTTCAGGGAGGCAGGAAGGCTGTTCCAGAGGGAGGCCCCTGCTGCGGAGAGAGATCTACCCCCAGCTCGTTGCTTCGAGAAGCGGCTGACCATGAGGGAGTTGGAGACGGATGAGCGAAGGGCTCGTGAAGGCAGATATTTAGGAAGAGAGAGTTGAAGGTATTTAGGCCCCAGGCCCCAGAAGGCCTTGTGGACAATGCCGAGGGTTTTGAACTTAATCCTCGCAGCCACTGGGAGCCAGTGAAGAGATTTCAGTCCTGGAGAGATACGGTCCCTGGGCTTGAGGCCAAGGACAAGTCTCGCAGTTCTGTTCTGGATAAGTTGCAGAGGGCGGAGAGTGGAGGCAGGCAGATTAAGATAGAGGCTGTTACAGTAGTCCAGCCTTGAGAGAACCAGGGCTCGGGAGACAGTGAGCTTCTGGGGGAAGGAGAGGAAGGGAAGAATACCTCTGAGGAGGTGCAGCTGGTAGTGTGACTTCTTAGAGACGTCAGATATATGAGGAGAGAAGGAGAGTGTGGAGTCGAAGATGACCCCGAGGTTTTTAGCTTTGCAGGTAGGGGCAGGAAGGGGGCCAAGGGAGGCCGGCCAGAGAGCTGCAGGAAAGGAGGGAGTGGGTGTGCCGATGAGTAGAATCTCAGTCTTACTGGCGTTAAGGCAGAGGTCATTGGCGGCACACCATTCCTGGATAGCAGACAGACAGTCGGAGATGAGGGAAGGAGAGGAGGAGGCCGAGGGTAGCCTGAAAATGAGCTGGGTATCGTCCGCATAGCACTGAAAGTGGGGGCAGAGAGCGGCGATGCGGTGGGCAAGGAGTGCCAGATACTGGTTGAAAAGCCAGGGAGAGAGGTTGGATCCCTGGGGGACACCACAGGTGGAGTAAAAGATGTCAGAGAGGAAGGAGCCCATTTGGACCTGGGAGGGTCGACCGGAAAGGAAAGAGGTCAGCCATGCCAGAGCCTGACCAGTGATACCCAGGTTATCACGGAGACGGTTGAGCAGGATGGCATGGTTGACAGTGTCAAAGGCAGAGGAGAGATCGAGCAGAATGAGAACACAGGGAGTGTTGGAATCGAGGTTCAGGAGCAGGTCCTCACGGATGTTCAGGAGAGCAGTTTCCGTGCTTCTGGCCGCTCTGAAGCCGGATTGATGGTCATGAAGATTACCAACATATTCAGCATGGAGGTTAAGCTGGGAGATGGCCAGTTTCTCCAGGAGCTTGCCCAGGAAGGGAGTAATGGAGATTGGGCGATAGTTGGCCGGGCAGGAGGGGTCGGAAGAGGGTTTCTTGAGGAGGGGGTGCACAAGGGAGTGCTTGAGGGGGGATGGGAAGACTCCAGAGGCGAAAGAGTGGTTGCAAAAGTCAGCTAGGGCAGGAGCCAGGGAGTCGATGTGGTCCTTGATGGTTTTGGAGGAACAGGGGTGAACCTGTTTAGACAAGGCTTTCATAGATCGGACTTGTCTGGAAACCTCATCAGCAGAAAAAGGTGGAAAAGCAGAGAAGGAGGGCGGAGGGGTGGCTGCAAGAGAGCAAGAGGAAGAGCCGGGAAGAGAGGGAGGGAGGAGAGAGGAGGAGAGCGAGGACAGGATGTCCTGAGTTTTTGAGATGAAGTGCGAGGCCAGTGCAGTGCAGAGGGCCTGGGAGGGGACAGGAGAGGTAGAGACTGCAGCAGGGTTGGCCAGCTCCTTGCAGATTTTAAAGAGTTCGGCCGAGTTGTTTGATGCCTCAGAGATGCGGGCTTGGATAAGGGCTCTCTTCTTGGTGAGAACGGAGAGCCGGTATTGCCTTTGGAGCAGGCGGCAGGCCAGTTTGTCAGAGGATGAGCATGAAGCACGCCATTTCCTCTCTGCCACCCTGCACTTGCGTTTTAGGGAGACGAGATCCGAGTCATACCAGGAGTTACATTTGGCTTTGGGCTTCAGGCGGATTCTCATGACGGGGGCAAGGATATCGAGAGTATCAGATATAGAGGAATAGAGCATGGAGAGGGCTGTGTCAGGGTGGGAGTCAGCCAAAGGGGGAGAAGGGGGCGAGAAGGTAGCAGCGAAAGCCTCAACTGACACGCGCTTCATGGGTCGGATGACCGAGAAGGTGGGTGGCAGTGAAGAGGGTGGCTTTGCCTGTGGGGTAGGGAGGGAGAGGTGGGAGGATAGGAGAAAGTGATCGCTCCAAGAGAGAGGAGTGGAGAGAGGGAGGGAGAGGGGAAGGTCAGAAGAGATCAGAGCATCAAGAGTGTGCCCTGCAGAGTGAGTAGGCCCAGACGGGAGAATAGAGAGTGAGAGAGAGTTGCAGAGTTCGCGGAAGAGACCAGTGGGGGGACAGGAGGCATCGAGGTGGATGTTGAAGTCACCGAGAAAGAGGAGTTGGGTGGTTGAGGACAGGAGTGAGGAGGAGAGGTCAGCCCATTCAGAGAGGAAGGAGGAAATTTGACCAGGTGGCCGATAGATAGTAGCCACGGTAAGGGAATGGCTAGGAGAGAGAGAAAGTCGGCAGACAAGACATTCAAAAGAGGAGTAGGTCTGCGTAGGAGTGACAGTGGCATGAATCCACTCAGGGAAGATAAGGGCAACACCACCCCCTGAACGGTTGGGCCTGGGCACGGAGAGGATCTTGTAGCCGTCAGGTAGGAGTGTGTCGAAGCTGGTGGCAGAGCTGGCAGTGAACCAAGTCTCAGTGAGACCGAGGACGTCGAGGTCCAGTTCCTCAAGAAGGCGACAGATATCAGAGGAGTGCTTGATGGCAGAGCGAGAGTTTAGAGTGGCAATGTGGAGAAGGTTGCCACCCTTGAAAAACTTCCGGGGAGGGGTACAGATCAGAGGTACGCCCTGCGGAGGTGTTAGAGAAGGAGTTGAAGAGGGAGCAAGAGAAGGGGCAGGGAGGGAGGGGAGAGGCAAGGTAGCCGAGGACAGAGGAGGGGGGACAGCGGGAGCGGAGAGGAAGTTGATGAGGCAAGGGAAGCGTCTATCAAAGAGGTGAAGGTTGGCCTGAGGGCCTTGGACCAAGACGGTCCCGTTAGCATAGACATTAATGATGGCTTTGGAGGAGTGGAAAGGGGCCAAGAGGACATCCCAACGGGTGCCACCATTAATGGGAGAGGTGGAGAAAGGAGAGAGCACAGTGACCATGTGAAGGGTCCATAGGTCAGGTGAAGGCACGAAAAAGAGAATGTCAGTGAGAGTTTCCTTGGAGCAGGCGCTCGTGTAGGTGTCAGCGATAGGCCTGGGTTGGAGACCAGGATGTCCTTTTTAAACTTTTTCCTACCGGATTTAGTGAGGAGAGCAGGATAGTCAATGGAGAAGCAGTTAGAGTAGATAGGCGAGATAGAGAGCACCATGGAGTAGGAGGGGAGGCGGACGACACGGGTATGCAGACAAGAAGAGAGTGGAGGGCACTAGTTTACCACAATGCAGAGCAAACAGTAATGCGTAGTAGGTCAGGGCCACCTAAGTATGAGAATCCTGCGAGGGGAGAAAAGCACCCTAGTTTAACACAATGCAGAGCAAACAGTAATGCGTAGTAGGTCAGGGCCACCTAAGTTTGAGAATCCTGCGAGGGGAGAAAAGCACCCTAGTTTAACACAATGCAGAGCAAACAGTAATGCGTAATAGGTCAGGGCCACCTAAGTATGAGAATCCTGCGAGGGGAGAAAAGCACCCTAGTTTAACACAATGCAGAGCAAACAGTAATGCGTAATAGGTCAGGGCCACCTAAGTTTGAGAATCCTGCGAGGGGAGAAAAGCACCCTAGTTTAACACAATGCAGAGCAAACAGTAATGCGTAATAGGTCAGGGCCACCTAAGTTTGAGAATCCTGCGAGGGGAGAAAAGCACCCTAGTTTAACACAATGCAGAGCAAACAGTAATGCGTAATAGGTCAGGGCCACCTAAGTTTGAGAATCCTGCGAGGGGAGAAAAGCACCCAGCTGATCCACGTGGGAACAGACAGACAGCTGAGACGGGAACCAATCATAGCCTGGCATCCCCTAGGGAGCAGGACCTTGTATATGGTTTCAGTAATTAGCTGTGTCGGTTTAGACCCTATGGATGATGTCTTTAGTGATGCTGTGGACTCTTATAATGTACTGTTCATGATCATTCAGGCAGAACAGAACATTCTTGAAAAGCAGAGTCATCTGCTAGCACCTTTGTCTTTTGTACAATTAAACCTTGTTATCCTTGCAAGCAATCTCTTGACCTTTTTTCTCTAGACGTGTTGTTTTACTTCTGGCATGCCTTAATTTGGTGACCCCGATACGATCCCAGCACACCCGTACCTGTGGAGGTATCCAGGCGACCTCTCTGGGAGGGCCACGCCCACCTACATCGCCCATCCCCAAAATGCGTACCCCCCAGTGGCCTTGCAGGAGCCGTCTTTGCAGAATCCTGCCTGCTCTTTGGAGCGGGGTGCAGCCCCAAGGAGAGGTGCAGGCCAGTGTTGGAACCCCATGAACGGAGGAGTTCAGGTGAGCATGACACACCCGTGCAACCCACAGGGGAAGAGTGGAAATCAGGAGACATCCTATCAAGAATAGACAATGCACCCATAAGAACCGTCCACGTATAGCGTGACTGATAGACAGACAGCTTGGGTTACGAGAATGTAGGGTCACAGAATGGAGAGGGAGATGGAGAAAAGTGGATTTAATTTGATGAGGTTGAGAACGATGAGGAGGGAGATGCAGAACATGCGTTTCACCGTACTCCAAGGGTGGAAAGTTTGTGGGAAGGAAGATTGAGGGAGATGTTTGGCTGAATAGCAGTAGCAAGGCAAATGGGAAGTGTAACTAAGGGTGGAAAAAGCAAGATGACAACAAATGCCCCTGATACATAAGGGGACAGGGAGACTGCAATATGTACCGTGGGCACAGATGGGCAAGAATAACCACCTCAAGGTGCGGGGAATTGGATTCACGCTTTTGAAAAGAATATGGGGTAGTACCCTTGGTAGTAGGAGACATTAAAAGCTTATTGGCGGCCACAGTTGGGGACCAAGTTGTAGATGTGTGGGTGAAGGCGGCATATCCAGGAGTAACACTGAATAGCAATGCCCATGACGGAGCCTCATTCAATAAGATTAGGGCCAAGGTATGGGATGCACTGCGCCGAGAATTCCCAGACACTCCGATTTACAGTCCATCATGCAATGTACCATGGGGGATGATGAATATGCCACGCAATTCATTCTTAGGGTCCAAGAGATGTGGAGGGCAGAAACGCCAACCAGTCAACCTCCTTTCTCTATTTTATAGTGAAACAGGGCCTACCCAAGGAAATGCAGAAAGCACTCGATAAGATAGCAGGAATTGAAGCAAAAGTGTGGCCCGAAATACAAAGCATTATAGTTCACCATTGTAGGAGAATAAAAGAGCAAGAGAAGGAAACGATTCAGAGGTGACAGGCAGAGGAAGCAATACTGGTACAAAATAAACTAGCCAAAGTAGCCATCGTGGTGTCGGGGCCAACACCGACACAGATGGTACACCCCCAATGCTGCGAGTGCCAGAATAGCTGAAGTATGGGCTAAAGGAGTGCAAGGACAGTGGAGTGGAAACCCACAATTCTCTGGTCCACAGTGGCAAGGAGGACAGCAATGAGGCTGAGGTGCATTTTGATTATCAAGCAGAGGTGGGTTTGGTGGGATGGGGCCACGAGGAGGAGGAACGGGCAGTGTTGGACATGCAGGAAGTGGGGACATTTTTCGAGAGAATGTCAGAGTAGACAGGGTATGGGCTATAACTACAGTCAACAAAATTATGTCCCTCCACCACAAGGGACCCCTCAGGATGACCTCAATACCATATGAGATCCATCAAGCCTAACCGCAGCTACCCCCACAGACTAATTTCCATCCCAACATTCTCTCCCCAGACCACTTTACCCAGACGATGCAAAAAAACTCCACGGTTGACAAAGCACCCACCCAACTCCTGTTGCCAGGGGAGCTGGTGTATGTCAGAAGTTCTGTGCGCAAGTGGAACAATCCCAGGTTCCATGGGCCCTAGGAAGTAGTGTTTTCCACCCCTCTCACAGTAAAGGCGAAAGGGCTTCGATATTGGGTACACCTCTCAGACATTCGCAGGGCCCCACCTAATTTATGATAACTCAGGAAGAATGTTCTCGAACAGCAGAGTCCACTGCTGGCACCGTTTCCTTTTGTACAATTAAACATTTTTATCCTTGCAAGCAATGTCTTGCCCTTTTTTCCCTAGAGGGTTGTTTTATTTCTGGCATGAGCATAAAGGGACTTGCCATCACAAGCTAGGAGCAGCCTAGCCCGTAAGGCACTGCAGCATGCCCTCTGCCTTTGTCCATTATCACATGCATCACAACATTAGAGTACATACATGCACAGAGCAAAGTCATATGACATGTGTCTGTCATTCACTGTGATTCGATGCGTGTATATACTATGATGTGTGTGCTACTAACGCACACAGAATCAGGTGCCTTTGTGGCCTTAGCCCGCCATGGAAACAAGCAAACGGCATGAGATGTGTGCCATCAACCAAGCGCTGACAGCACCTGGTGTGGAGGCATCTGCCCCTGCTTGCCCCTGCGGCCACAAAGCCCCCCTGAGGGCGAGGCCAGGTGCAGTTTGACCCCTCCCTCCCACCCCGTCCCTCGCTTGTGACGGTCCTGGGGATGGTGCTAGTTCTCTTTGGTTCTCAGAATATACAGTTTAGGGTTGTCATGTTCTCACACATACATGTTTCTTGTCATTTGTGGAAGTTATGTTGTGTCTTCGATGCAGGGAAGGAACAGAAGGCTGGGAGAGAAGAAAAGGAGGGGAAGTAGCAGTTCACTTTGCAGGTGGAAGAACATTTCCCCAGGATTGATGAGGAGGGAAAAACATCATGCTCTTTGTGGGAGCTGGTTCACGGGCCTAGGCAACATTCACCGTCCTGGACAACAGAGTACTGTTCATTCTCCAAGTCAGTGGGGAAGGTGGAAGCATTGATGGAGGCCTCAGGATTTCAAGTGGAGGTGGGGTCATACACGCCCAGAGGTAGGGGAGGGAGGCTCTCATGTGGACACTGCTATAAAGGAACTTGAGGAACAGCCAAGCACATTCCTGATATTGGGGGAAGTAGGTGGTTTCAGCAAGCACCCTGCATCAGGTGTTTGTCTTGGGTCCTTATTGCGTGGGGGCATAAAGGTGGACATTGTCTCCACCTGATATGATGAGGGTACTGCTGCAGATGAGGGGGTAGAAGACTGTCAGGAGGAGGCTCAGGGTGCAGGCTAACCTACAGACATACCACAACAGGAGGTGGACATACCTGAGTTGAGGAGGTGGAACAGGTACGGTGAGATGTAGTGGAGGAGGAATGTATGGCAGTGTCATAGGAGGGTGCACCAGGAACATTTGACTTCAGAGCCTGATGAGCAAGCACCCACCACCAATGTGCCCTCCAGTGGTAATGGTACAGGACAGTCCAAGCCCATCCCCGGGCCGAGGTGAAGCATGACAGCGACATTGGGCATGCCATGGCTCATTCGCTAAATCCACCCATCCTGTCCAATTGGCATCAGTGGCACAAGACAATGTAAGTAGCAGCAGGTCCCTTCTGCCAGAGCTTCCTTTACAAGTGGTTGAGGGTGGTGTGCCACCAAAGACAGTAGACCTCTTTGTGCAAATAAAAGCATTTTACATAATTGTTGGGTTGTGCGAGATGTCCCTGCTGCATTCTATTTAGGCAGTGACATTCTCAATCATTTTGCCATTAATGTGGACCTTATAAACTACAAAACCTGGTCCCGACTAGAGGGTAATCCCTTGGACTTTGATGATTCAGAAAAAAACATTTCGGTCAGCCCATTTGCTGCCGTATGCAGTTGAAGTTCAAATTGGAGAGGCGGTCACCATCCCAGGACGGACACGACTATTCCCACTTGAATTAAAAATTAAAAGAGGACAGAAACTGCAAAATCCTGACGCATATGTACACCTCAATGCCCATCTCCAACAGCAGGGGTTGGGGCTAAACCCAACAACATTAGGCAACGTAGAACACAACACCATTCCAATATTGATGGATAACAGCGACCTTAGGACTATCACTCTGGGCGCAGGCACCATTATTGGAATGGCGGTTGATGACCAACATTTTTCCATGGATCTAGGTAATGAACTGATAGGACCAATCCCCAATGACTGTTTGACAGTGATAGTGACAATGACTTACCACCAGACAGGATCTTTACCCGGCAAGTGGGGAATTTCCTGGTGTACTCTTCCTGCTCTTACTGCAAGGAAGAGGTGACCTGTGACATAAGGAAGGATGAGGTGATCTTCCAGGTCCCCAATGACAACCTCACCTGCCTGAAACCCTCTGTCCAGGTCAATACTCCCACCAAGGACCTCTCCACCAAACTGGAGGAGGCCGCTGAGATAGCAAAACCCGAAGTTTTTCCAGGCTTCAGGCAAATGTTTGAAGAGCGAGTCAACCTAGCTGATGCCTGTGACTCCGGAGCAAAAGCAAAAGTTGAAACAAGTCTTCTAAGATTTTCAAGATCTGTTTGCTGTGGACTCGTATGACTGTGGTCACACCGAAATCCATACAACAACAATTCCCACGGACCTGCAATGACTCCAGTGTTTATGAAGCAATACTGCTTGCCTCTCGTATCCATGGAGTCCCTGACGAAAATAATCAAAAACCTTGAGTCCCATGGGATAATTTGTCCAGTCCAGAGCACCTTTAATAATTTGGTGCTGGGGATCTTAAAACCGAACGGCCAGTGGAGACTCTGTGCTGACCTAAGGGAGCTGAATAAACGAGTCCACATGTCCCGATGGCCTCTCCCATGCATTGAACAGGGGAAGGCCCAGATCCAGGGGTCAAAGGTATACCCTGCCATTCACCTGACCAATGGGTACTGGACCATGCCCGTCAAGTAGTGAGGACCAATACAAGCTGGCCTTTACCTTCGGGGGGCACCAATACACCTGGACCCTGACTCCCTTTGGATACATCAACTCTGGCAACAAATTCAACATCTTCCTACATAAGGCCATGGCCGACTTGGGTGAAAGGGGTAACCTGGCCTATGTGGATGATGTCTTGGCAAAAAGCTCAACTGTGGAGGAATACATAGTGGAAATCCATTATGTTCTGACACTTTTGAGGGTTGCCAGAGCAAAACTATCCTTCCAAAAGGCACAATGGTGTGAACTACTTGAGGCATGAGATAACTCCTGAGGACCTCTGTCGCCAGGAAAAGAAAGTGGAAGCACTCCTAAAACTGAGAGACCCCACAACTCTGCGTGAGCTAAGACTCCTCCTTGGACTGACTAATTACAGTAGGAAGTTCATTGAGGATTATGCAGAGATCACAAGACTCCTGATCCATCTGTTGAAGTGGGGGTCAAGTGGGAGTGGGGTCCAGAACAAGACGAAGCAGTAAAGCAACTGAAAAGAAGCCTCTCACAAGCGCCTTGTCTAGCTTACCCTGTCAAAAAGTTCTTCATGGAGACAGGGTTCTCGAATAAATGCTTGACAGTAGTATTGTATCAAAAGCATGACAAGGTCAGTAAAATAATCTCCTATGCAAGCAAGACTTTATCCTCCTTGGAGGAAAAATTCAACGATTGTGAGAAGGCACTCCTAGCAACGGTGTGGGTATTGAAAAATTACTTCCCATTCATCCAGGGGGAACACATCATAGTGGAGACTCCGCACCAGCCTTTGCAATATCTCCAAAGCGATATAATCTTGCCGGAAATGTGAGTAATTCCAGAATTACTTCCTGGATTCTGTCAATGCAAGGCTTTCCTCTGGATGTCAGATATGGCCAAAACAGGAAGAGTCCCGTCGCACAAGGTCTGGCTGACTTGCATGATTGTGCCAGAGAAAACTGTCTTGAGGACGAAAGTCTTAAAACCCAGGACAACATGGAGGCGTACCTGAATTCCCCGCACAAAGTCTATGAAGAAGACAAGTGTGAGGGAATGCCCACAGTTTATGTGGACGGGTGCTCCTACCATGTTGACAACAACGGGGAAAAGGAACTGGTGGCTGGCGTGGGGAATGCCTGGGTGAATGATGCCCCGGAACCCTCCCCTGGGTACAAAATCGGTCCCCGTAGTAGTCAGGTGGCACAGTTGATGGCCGTTCATCAGGCCATCGTCACTGCCATCCAACACCGATTCCACAAACTGGTCCTAATCAATGATTCAGATTATGTCCGGAACGGGTTCGTGGAGCACCTGGTTAATTGGAAAAAAAGAGGCATGCTATGTGCAAATAATAAACCGCTCAAACATGGCAAGCTCATCCAAAATATTGATGATCTGGTCACCTGTAGTGGGATGACCATCTATTGGAAGAAGATCAAGGGTCATTCCCGAATTGAGGGGTAGGACAAAACTGGAAACGTCCTAGCTGATCAGCTGGCCAAAACCAGAGCCATCCAGGGGGTGCTCCTCGAGATCGAGTCCCTGTTGGGCGAAATCCAGGTCACTGCTATCACTAGGTCCCAGACAAATGCTCACAATGAACTCTCAACTGCCCAATGGAGTAAGGAGACCGCAGATGCTGATTTAATCATGGCACAAAAAGGGGATCAGATTATTGGTAAGTTTTATCAACACATTGCGGACCCTGAGAACTTTCCCCTGATGGATACCAATTACATTGGAAAAGAGGGTGTTGATGAAATGTCCAAAAATGTTCCGAATCCAAGACAGTTTGTTGGTAAGGTGATCCATATCTGGCTGGTATCAGTGGGTGGACCCTACCTCATTTCAAAGCCTGATGCTAAGTCACGCTCATGATGCGGCCACAGCCGGCCTTCGGGGGTTTCACACTACTTTAGAAATCTTGCGAGAAGTTGCATACTGGCCAGACATGGGGCAGTACCTCGACCAATACTTGAAGGGGTGTCTTGTGTGTGCACAATTTCAGCCAACTTCACACACACACCGTGCTCCCCTCCAGAAGAGGGGGATGGCACTGCCTTGGTCAGATTTACAACTAGATTTCATCGGGCCCGTGATTCGCTCGTCTATGGGGAACAAGTAAATGGTAACCGTAACATACTTGTTTACCAAATGAGTGAAATGTCTCCCGGCCCCAAATTGCAAGGCAGAAACAGCAGCTGCCCTGATGATCAATCACATCTTCTTGCGTTTTGGCCTAACCCAAAGGATTGAGTCAGACCGAGGTAGTCACGTAACCAGCGAAGTGATGACTAAGATGTGGGAGATGCTTGGGGTAAAAAGGAAACTTCACATTGCATACCGGCAGTCCTCTAGTGGTGGAGTTGAGAGGTATCATAAAACCATTGTGAGCATTTAAAAAAAAGTTTGTGGCAGATTCTGGGTCAAGTTGGGACATCCGATTACCGCTTGTCCTGATGGCCATAAGATCTTCACCTTCTTCTGCAACTAAGATGTCTCCATTTGAGCTGAGGACTGGATGAAGGATGATGCTACCTCAGCATCTGCTCTATAGAACACACGAGCAGACACTGATTAACGCCTCCACAACTCATGAGTTTGTTGAGAACCTAAGAAAACACCTTCAACATGCTTTTGCATAAGCTCAGCGGAATCTAGAAAGATCAGCAGAGGGGATGAAGACTCAGTATGATCTAAAAACAACCAAAAAGGAATACCAAGTAGGAGACAAGGTCTACTTGTACAATTTCCAAAGGAACCAGATGAAAGAGCGCACATTTTTGCCTAGCTGGCGAGGACCTTTAGAAATTGTAGAAAAAATCTCACCTGTCGCCTACAGAATCTGCATCCCCAAAGGCGAATTGACATAAGAGAAATGGGTCCATATTAATCAGCTAAAGACTTGTCACCCTAGGCACACTTTGCAACAAATTGAGGAGCCAGAGAGAATCAAACAGAGGAGACATCGGAAACCTGAGAATAAGGAAAAGAACCAGAAGGGAAATGACTAGGATTTATAAATATGATTGTGTAACAGGGAGTATTTTCTTCATTATCAATTGTTATTATTAAATGCCAGAGTATCCCACTGCTGTCAACCCGTTTGGTGGGCAGTTAGTGGGAAATTGTAACCGGTTTGTGTTCTCTTTCATAGATTCGTACTGGTTGTGCCTATCTAAAGACCAAGGAGGACCTCCCAGGCAACCTGGAAGGGAGAAACCAAAGGAGATCTGGAAGTGTCGCTCCACACTATGAAAGGAAGAGCCAAGAGAAAGCGGGGGGGAGGGTTCTCATTCCACATTCCGTCCAGAGACAACAAGAGAAGCAGGACGGATTTCTCAGATGGAAGAAGGACTCATACCTGCCTGATCCTGTCGGGGCCCATGGAGGAATCCCACTTGTCCGACTCTCCCTTGACTTGAAAGCCCAGGAGAAGTCGGGGGGATGTGTGGGATATATTGACCCACTCAACGGCATTGCCCCACATCACTAAGCTGAATTTGTGCAAGAAACCGCAACATGGCTGCGCTGGCTCCTGTGCACACCAGGAGTTCAAAACTGCATTTTGGCAGCAACAAAAAGATGGCTGCACCATCCTACCAGCACACTTTGGGCAAGATGGAACAAGGGGACACAATGGAAAAGTATGCCAGTGTTTTCTGAAACATATAAATGGAATCAAGTGAAAAGGCAGCACTGCTTTACGGAAAACCCAAAATTCCCCTTCGAAATGGATCATTTTCACCCTTTAAAAATGTTGCTTTGACGCTAATCCCATCTGTTCCTTCTGAAACCACTGTGATTAAAAAGGCCCTGTCATGCCCAGGATATTTCACTGTGTCTCAGCAAAACCAAGCCTTATTCCAGAATGACAGGTTGTGCCAGCCAAAACCTGAAAACCAACAAAAGCTGTACTACATCAAACATGGAAAAGCACTTAACTTTGGCTAAAAAGCATCAAAATCACTGTTTGGAAAAGAATCAAGAGCTGTATGTACACATGTCAATTTTATGGAGTCCTTTACCTTGTACAGACTGTTGTGTAAACCATATTGGAAAGACAGATGCCAAACCAAATTTAAAGGAAGACATGCTAGCAGTTTTCAACATGTGTAAACATGGGCTTTGCTTACTGAAAAAAAAAACAAATGCCTATTTAAAAAGTAAACTGTTGAAGGAAAGCCTGCCATGACCTGACAATGTGAAGGGGTTTGTGGCTGGTGATAATACACACATAGGCTATTTCTATTCCACAGGTTTGTTTTAATTCTAGACACCAAATAAGAAAATAAAGATTAAGACACATGAGCTGAGTTTGCAAGCTCCAAAAAAAAACAGTTATTCAAGTGCCAGCCCTGAAACTTCCCCCTAGGGAGGGAGGCACACCATAAACTTCCAGGACACACGTAAGTGATAATTGCCAGCTTGAAAAACTTTGAATGGGCCAGAACAAAGAAAGTTCACACGCTCGTCAAACATTTGTCTGTGCTCCATGCTGGGACAATAGAAGTCCTGGGACACTAACCTGTGAAGCGTGAAGGGGCAATAAAACCTTCAATTAAGCTGCGAAACCCCCACCCTGCTCTAAAGGAAATGACAGTTGGCAGCAGTGAAAGGACAGAAAAAAAATGGATTGAGGAACAAAGAGACTAACATTTGTTTCCAAAAACCATTTCAGGAACACACTTTAAAGAATTTATGGCGTTTCTTTTAAGACGTCATAGAACTCTTGCCGCATGGGGAACACAAATTACAAAATATGACAAATTACAAGAAAAGCATCCATGTTGCAAATGTGAATCTATGTACATACATCCCTGGGGATAATTCGCATCTATGTACAAAGTTATGGAATTTTAGGCCAAATCTTTCATGTTTAAAATTCCCAAAATGTATCAGAAAGGCAAAATAAGGTCGCACAGAATGGAGGATTGGACTCATATGTGCTGCACATAATATGTAACCTGCGTATATTATTTGCCAAGAGATTGCAATGGTGTAAATGTATGTTTTTGGCAAAATCGGATTTTAAGTAAAGAAAATATGGGAGTTTTTGTACAGTGTAAAACTCACCTAAACCTGACCCCATTCCTTTGGAAATCCAACCAGTTGAAAGCAAGACGGAGACTAGCACCCCTCTCCAATCCAAGTAGTTTAGGGGTGTGCTTAGTCAACCCTGCACAGCCTATACTTTGATGATGTCATTATATGCACTATAAATAAGGGTCCCTGACAAGACTCTAGACAGACACTCTTCCTAATTTCCTGTGCTGCGTTCCTGTACCCATCATCTTCCAGATGCAGATTCCAACTACAAGGCCAAAACATTGCTGATCCTGCTCCAGGGTCCACTGCAAAACCGAAGCATTGCTGGTCCCATTCCCAGTAAGGCCTCAAATCTGAAAAACACTAATATTCCCAAATAATCAAAGGGAAAAGCTGTGGTGTGTTTGGGAAGCATCCTGATCCCACTCACTGCATGCTGCTGCCACCCACTGCTTGCTGCAAACCTGCCATCCAGTGAACCTGTGCCATCTGGTGACCAGAACTATCCTTTGGTATCCAGTCCCTGCTCAGTTGATCCTGTCCCGCTGACTTTGTCCGGATGTCCTTTGTTAGACCAGATCCGTGTGGTGACAAGAACGCTGACTGTCCAAAATCCAAAAACTAAAAAGTGGACTGTGAGTATCAATTGCACCCCACCTAAACCCATAGCATATCTTGTCTTTGTCCTCATCCCAATCTCTAAGTCATCCTATCCTTATCCTGATAACTTGTAAAATTGTCAGCATTCTTGCAACCCTGTCATTGATTTCTAGTGCTAGCACCATCTCTTTAGTAATTTTGTCTTGTGAAATTCTAAGCTATTAATCCTATTTTGATTGATCGGACTGGTGCTGGGGAGCTGGGGTTGAACTTATTGTGTCCCTCTTTGGTGGCCTAGCCTGAATACTCTAGTGTAGAGTAAAACTGTTCTTGTCCAAACTGATTTCCTTTCCTTTTTCACCACTCCATTTTACTCAAACGCACCTTTCTAGATCTTGCATAGCTCATTCAATTTAACAGCAAGAGACTTAATTTCACTTCCATATTGTACCTGTGTCTATAGCTATCTCCCTACATTCACAATATTTCACCCGTTTTTCAAAGAAACCGTTTTAGTAAATTTACACAGAAAACGGAAATATTTGCAGAGTTTCACTACATGTCATTTTGATTGCAAACTGCTTTGAAGCTTCGACTCATTTTTCGAACTGTGTGCTCTTGTTAATACATTGCTTGTGTTTGTTTGTACATTTACATCGTGCTTTAGTGAAGAACTGTTTTTGTTTCAAGGTTTTTGGACACATTCATTATTTTATTCAGCCATTTCCGAGTGTCATTTTTAGCATTGCTAGGGTTTAAAATCCGTTTTTTCTCTCTTGTTTGGGGAGGGAAGGTCAGATTTCAATTCTGTTTTATATTTGTCATTCCTGATTACCTGCTGCTTCTGTTTATCCACTCAGAATGTATGGGTTGAGGGAGCATTGCAGGGGGAAATTCTAACTCAAGTGCTGCTTTACCTAAAATCAAAAAGTGCTCCTATTCCCTAGTGTTTTGTAGATGTGTCAACAGAAGGTTAAACCAAGTGCATTGCTTACGTTCCTATGGTTATCACCCATTGGTGATTGCTGCCCATATTAAAAAGTGGATGATTTCTTTTCAAATAAATAAATATTGTATTTTACCAACCAGTCTGGCTCATGGCCCATTGTGAGCCAGGGTATTTGAAAATGGGGTGTAATAAGAGTGGTGTACCATCTCAATATTGAATCTAACATAAAAACATAAGCATTTCAATTGTGCGCTGCATACTAGGCCGAGACTAAGGTGTGTGTCGCCTGATTGAAATCTTTAATACACTTACTTACGGTACTTCTTGAAAGATCATAGTGCCACTGTCAGAGTGTTAAACATTTCCTGTTGAGAGTTCTACTGTTAGTGTTGAGGTATTCTGTGCTGGCATTACACTGTTCCCATCTTCAGTCCAGCATGTGACATGTAGAGTTCCAATGGGTGGCAACTGAGTATTTTCAGGTTACGGCGCAGCAACTTGTGGGACACTTGCAGATAATGCAGTTGATCCAGTAACCATTTAGTTGACCGGTTCTGATATTGCTGATAATGCATGTGACCGCAAGCTGAAGGACATGAGCACAGCAGGGGATATGTATTGTCTTGTCAATTTGCAAGGCAGCAAAGACAGTTTCTTATTGGTCTGCTACAAAATGTGCAAATGCAAACTACAAGTCATTAGCCACTCTGCTTACCCCTCCTCCACTTCCTCCCAGATGTTTACTCAACTGTGGGTTAACTAAACTGTGGCTTCTACCTTAAAGCCCTTGTACACACAAAGTTGTCTGGTGTCGAATTGCATACATTGTGTGCACCTTTAAATACTCAGGGATTCTGCTTGGATTTTGGAGGAAGGAAATAGCACCCTGTGTGATCTGATGGCATGTAGTCAATGCTCTGAGCACTGGTCCACTTGAATTTCACCATCAATATATCCTATGGACTGCTATAATACATGTCCCAATGTAGCTATAGCCTGGCAACTTTGAGAGAGAACAATGATAGCCAGGAACTTCCCAGTGGTGATCCCATTTTCTCTTAAGGCTCCAGAATTCAGTGTTTTCCACAAATGAGTACGGAAAGACACATATTGTCATCAGTATAGACACATTTGCATCAAGCAGGTGCGGCCTTTCAAAGGATGTTTCTGGCCATGCTCAAAGTGTTCCATGAAACTGCCCTGGTGCAATGGGGGATCAATGCACAGGAACGGGTAGCACATCATCTATCCCTGATCATAATTGTAACTGTTCTGTGCTAAATGTATATCTTTTTATGTATGTTTGTGTACCACTTATGTAGTACCACTTATGTAATGAACCTAATGTACCAACACTGTTACTCGCAAATAATGTGCACAGAAACCTGTGGGTTATGTGTGCTCTACAAATGAAGAAAGAAAGAAAGAAAGAAAGAAAGAAAGAAAGAAAGAAAGAAAGAAAGAAAGAAAGAAAGAAAGAAAGAAAGAAAGAAAGAAAGAAAGAAAGAAAGAAAGAAAGAAAGAAAGAAAAAGAAAAACTGACTATGGGTCATTGGAGGTCAGGGGGGCTTGGTGTCCTACTCTGAAATATTTTTAGGGGTAATTGTGTGAACTTGTGGACGTGTGCTGCTTGATTGGTGGTACAGGGAGGGATGCACCTCAGAACCGTTGACTTCTTCCAATGCCCTCACATGGTTTTGCTTCATATGGGACTTCCTAGATGTACCACCCAAGAGTGTCTATGCCTTTCCTTGGCACACAGTTTTCCGTCAAAGGCCCTCATTACGACCCTGGCGGAAAGTGACTGACCGGACCGCCACAGCGTAAATAGCGTTTCCGCCATTGCACGATGGAGCAAAGTGCGGCCCATTCCGACCCATCGGGCACGAGCACCACGCCATGGCGGAAGTGCAAAGTCCGCGATGGCGGAAATGACCCCAAAACGGCCCACACCGCCGCCGTACGGCGCCCTAGGTGCAATACCGCCACCCATCTTAGCGGACACCGCAGTGAGCGCCAACCGGAAAGTACGGTGACCGTAAATATACGGAAACGGAAGTAAAAACATGGGCCCGGAACGGGAAACATCCCGCCGTACACCTATAAAACCACAAAATCCACACAACCACTAAAAACACTACCCTGAAACACACCCCAACCCGTCATCCACCCTAGCGAAACCAAGAAAAATGGGAAAAGTAGCGAAGAAAGTGTGCGACCGCAAGCGGCAGGTCCACTTCTCCCGTGAGGAACTCACCGTGCTAACAGAGACCCTCCAGGAGAATGCTGCCGTCGTCTTCTCCACGCAAATGACCAGGACGGCACTTGCGAACAAGAAGGCCATATGGGCTCTGGTGGCACAGCGGGTAAGTGCGGTGGGGACCGCACCCCGCAACCCACAGCAATGCAGAAAGCGATGGGACGACCTGCGGATACGCGTCCGGAGCATACTTTCTGCCAACCGCAACATTGCCACAGCCACCGGGGGAGGTCCTGAATCACCCATCAAGTTGACCCCCTGGGAAGAAATCTGTGCCTCCACCAGTGGAATGGAGAGCATAGAGGGAGTCGGAGGGATGGAGAAAGGAGTGCAGACATCCGAAGAATCAGGTAGGTGGCCCAAATAAAACAATGCTAAATCCACAATGTCCAATCATGTGAAGTACCATGTGTCCCCATAGTGCAACAGAAACACATGTCCAGGAGAACGTCCACACACATTGGCCTGATAGCGCACTTTAAAACTCACAATAAATACATAAATAATTAAAAACCCCTAAAACACCCACTACACGTGCAGCAGGCACACCCTAACTGCAGGCTGCCAAACAACTGCACCCTCACTCCACACACAAATGAAAGCACCTCCAAGGCCCCGACCCAAATCACCCTCAGGTACCACCCCAATGCATGTGATACAATGCCATTCCAATTCCCACAGACCCATTAATAACCCTCGCCCTCCTTTACTCCACCACAGGGTCCGATCCAAACGACGAGCATCAGGACACCCCTACCAGCACACCTGCAAAGAGGGCCAAGACCAACGGCCAAAGACCCTCCACCTCAGCTGCACGCATCAAGACACGGCAGCAGCACAAATCAGGTGGCAGCACAGAGGAGGGAACATCAACAGGCACCCCAGCAGCCAGCATGCCCACAACACCACCACCACAGGTCCCCCCAATGGATGCCACAGAAGGCACTGCCTCTGGTGGCAGCAGCACCATAGGTGACACCCCATTGATGGCAGCATGCTCCGACACAGAAGACGGGGATGTCGAAGTCAGATCCATCCATGACCTGTCCCAATCCCCCTGTCTGTCCCATCCCGTACAACATGAGGATACCACGCAGGGGCACCCACAAGACGACGACTGGCCATCCCCCACAAGCCCTGTGGCAAGGCAACATGAGGTCACCAGCCCCTCTGTGACACCACCGCAAATGGCCATGGCCCAGCAGAGGCAACAGTCCCTCGACCAGTTAATCGTGCAACAGCAGCAACTGGCCACGCTCCTCAAGGACCATGCCGATGAATGTGGGGGCACTAAGGCAGACATAGAAACATCAACTGAGACACTGAGGGCAGAAATGGAGAGAAGTACAGAGACACTAAGGGCACAAATGGAGAGTAGCACCGAGAGCCTGAGAGTACAAATGGAGAGTAGCACCGAGAGCCTGAGAGTACAAATGGAGAGAAGCACCGAGAGCCTGAGGGGGGAACTGCATGCGACGTCCAAAGACGTATGTGCCGAACTTGCCGCAGTGCGCCGTGTGCTCACTGAGCTCTCACAAACCCTTAGGGACATGCATGGACGTGAGCAGGCAGAGACATCATCCGTTGCAAGTTCCGTCCAGGGCAGCCCCCAACGTAGATCTGGGAGGAACCTGCGCTCAGCAGGCAGGGGTGCCCCTGATACCCGCAGAGGGGGCTTGCAATAGCGACTGCCCACTGACAATGAGCATCTTTGGACACTGGTGTTCGGGGGGGAGGTAGGAGGGTGGAGGGGGTGTTTTGGGCTCACTTGGGTGGCGGGTCGATAGGGTGTTCAACATGATATCACATATGCCATAAACAATGCACGATCAACCAATGAGATGTGTGGACAATGATCTTTGTGTACTAGGCCATCATAGGCGTACAGTCCATATTGTGCATGTACCAGACACACACAGTGCCACGAGTACCGTGTCCATGTATCAGCCACCAGGCGTGAGTGCTAGAAGCATGCATCAATGAGATGCTGACGAATGTCACGGCCCTCCGGTGCCTCGCAGACTCCTTGAGGTGCTGCCACATCCCCACCCTCATCATGACCATCTTCAGGTGCTTGCAGTTCTGTGTCAGGGGGCATGGGCACATTTCTACGTACGCACATGTTGTGGAGCATGACACATGCCATGACCATCTTTGCAACTTTCTCATGGCGGTACAGGAGTGCCCCGCCAGACCTGCTGAGGCAGCGGAAACGAGTCTTCAGTAGGCCGAATGCCTGTTCAATGACTACACGGGTACGTGAGTGGGCATGGTTGTAGTCCTCCTCATGCTGGTCCCGTGGGTTCCGGACTGGTGTGAGGAGCCATCTCTTCAGTGGATATCCAGCATCACCTGTATGTGGACGATAAACGTATGATGTGGAATGCCATTGCTACGTACGCACACCCCCCCCCCCCCTTCCTGCCAGGTCATTGCGAATCACATACCCCACATCATCATGCATGAAATGAGACTCACCGAGTAGCCAGGATCTGTTCCCTGCGTGTGGCTCCATGTAGCGCGGTATTGTAGAATTCCTCAAGACCATAGAATCATGGGTTGATCCAGGGAATCGGGCACAACAATGTGTAATGATCCTGTTGGAGTCACACACCATTTGTACATTCAGGGAATGAAATTGTTTTCGGTTGCGGTACTGGGCCTCCATGGCATGTGGGACGACCAATTCCACATGGGTGCAGTCGATGGCACCAATGCAACCCGGTATGCCGGCAAGTGCATGGAATCCCACTTTTGTGTTGGTAATTTCCTGCTCCGAGCGTGGTAGAGAGATGTAGTCGTCTGCGTGCTGCAGGAGGGCATCGAGCACTTGCAATAGTGTCCGTGAGAACAGTGGCTGAGAAATGCCATGCAACTGTCCGACTGTGTGCTGGTAGGTGCCTGTGGCCAGGAAGTGGAGTACAGACACCACCTTCAGTAGGGGTGGGATGGCGGTTGGGCTATCTATCATGCTGACAAGGTCAGCCTGTGTCATGTCCACAATGGCGGCTATGGTGTCCTGGTCCAAACGGTAGAGGGTGTGGATCTGCTCATCAGTGAGGTTGAACGGATGTGCTCGGAGGCGTGGGATTGCGGGCTGCCTGCGTGGTGGTAGTGGCTGTGCTGGCGGCCCTTGCTGGCCCTGCCTTGGCCTCCTCCTCCTCCTGCGTCTCCTCCGTGCGGCCGGTTGTAGTTGGTGTTCGTCTTCTTCTTGGAGTTGGAGTACTTGCAGTGCTATCAGGTCCCCCAGGGCCAACATCGCGAGTCCTGCCGGTAGCATTTCGGAGTGGGTGTGGTTGTGGGAGGAGACTGGGTGTGCAATTTATGTGTTTTCAGGCTGTATGGCCTCCACCTGTGGTGATTCATTCCACCTGTGCAAGCTGCTCTCCCCTTTGGCCGAGCACGTCCCGCACACAACGCTGCAATTCTAGTAATGGCATCTTGCTATTGCAATCATGTATTTGTACCCGATGGCCGTGTAACATTGGTTGATATGTACATTCGGCTATGGTCCCATTGTTTCACATACAATCTTTGCAGTCGCGAACAGACTTGTGAAGGGTCAGTGGAACGTAGTACTCGAGTAACGGTGGGCCCTCATGCATCACTGTACCGAGTTGCACCGACGGGCGGGGCGTCCCATTTGTGGGTGAAGGCAGTTGCCATTTTCACACACAGCCGCACTAGATGGATTAATTTGTGATTTCAAACGGCCACAGATGCCTTTTCGACGTGAATGTGGCTCTGTGTACCATGATGGAACAGGGCGTCACACAAGTAGTAGCTGGTCATTTCTTGCGGATGCAGCCCACAATGGTGAAATGTGTTTTGGAGTTCATGGCCTAATGGCTGTATGGGCTTGGTGATTTTGTTGTGCATTAAATTTCTATTCTGATATGGGCCGTGTAGTGTTCTTCTTTGCAAGTGATGTGGCATATTCCTATTTGGGGAGCGATGTATTGTGAGGAGATCTGCATTGGGTTCCAGCTTCGGAGTTTAGTTGCGTGGTACTGTGCTTGGCGCGTTTGCCTACGTAGCCCAGTGAGGTCAGGGATGGGGGCTGCCAATATGACTGTTTGAATGTTGTCATGCTCAGGGGCGGGGGATTGGGTTTTGTGTAACAGATGCCGGTCAGCCAGGTGGACTGGTGGAATGATGTGATTTACGGAATATTGCTGGTCACAGGTGCCTGTGTTTGCGTGCGTTTCTTGGTGGGGGACTGTGGTCATGTCCATTGGAATGGCTTCTGTATTCGTGCCATCTGTGCCCTGCAGCTCCCATTGGCCCCTCTTGTGATTCTTTTGTTCGTTGGCATGCATGGGTGACTTGTACATTTCACTGGTTGCATTGTGACTTCATTGCACCTACGGGGAGTTGTACTTTGTGGGCAGGGAGCGGTGTACAGGCACTCAGTGGGGCCGTTTACGGTTGATTCGCGATGCCGTACTTCTCACCATGGCGGAATGGTACTTTCCGCCGTGCTTGATGGCGTTAGGTACATGTCCGCTAGGGTCGGAATTCGCGTACCGTTGCGCCATGGTGGTATTTACGGTTTGGCATGGCGCGCGCGCGCGTACTTGGTGCAGTTAGCGTTGGCGTTCACTACGGTGTCGCTAATGGCATCGTACTTTGCGGTGACGGGTCATAGTCGCACCGAGCGCTATTCGATGGCGGTATTGCATTTCCGCCATCGTTTTTCGATTTCCGCCAGGGTCGTAATGAGGCCCAAAGTGTCCATGTTGCCACATTCGATTGTTGTTTATTATCTGTGAAGTACTGCCATGCTTTTGACGTTCATGGTGATCTAGTAGCAGACACGCTGGGTTAATACGAGTGCGATGGTGCTGGATGTGGGTGTGTTGGTGGATTTCTGGATGACAAATAATTACGTCATGTTCGTTCTGATCTGCAATGAATGGTCTTTTTATCAAAGAGTCTATGCAGGCAGGGAGAGCTTTATTAACACTGCAACCTCTAATTCTACGGTGTGACACTCTCCTCTTCTACTTCAGTGTTACTGCTTTCTAGAAGCTGTGCTGCTCCCATATTGACTCTGATGAAGCATAATATTTGTTTAGATCATCATCATAACGGTCCAACCATGTAAATGGAGGCCGCAGAGATAGGCGTTCAGTCTCCTCCCACTGCTCATGTGATCCATCTATCATTCTCTGTGACCATAATTAGATGAGATCTTCATACCTGCCCTTCTGCCCAGAGATGCTTGAGGAACTGAAACAAATGAATCTCTCAATCTTGATGGATGTTTATTGTGGTGTGCACTTTCTTGTTCTGGTGCGTGTATCTCTGAGTGACTTGTGCCGGGGTGTTGAGCGTGAGTTGCATGATACCTTCTCTTCACCATGTGTGGTTCCGGCCTCCCCAGTGCACACATCAAGCACTGCTGCAGGAGTGAAAAGACCTTGATCAACATGACCCCCCCCCGCCTCTCACGCATGTGGGTGCTGACACATTGTTCCAAATGTGTCCACCTGTGTGTCCCCCACCACCTCCCTGAATCTCTGCTGACTCTCCCACATTCTTCTCTTCTCATAACTCTAACACAGGTTGCTGTGAGGATTCATGGGTCCCCCCTGTGCCTCCTTCCTAGTGTCACCCAGTGGTATGTGTCTCACCCACTCGCTTGAAGAAGCAGACACGGATGGAAGCATATCAATCACTTCCCCAATTATCTGATGCTCCCTGAAACCAGAATAATGCAAGCGCGACTCTCCCACAAGCTGCCCGCAGGTATTTTCAGCCTCTCCTGCTCCTTCTCCCACGTGCCACGACAGCACATGCTTTGTCCAATCGCTTCAAGGGATATACACTGATGGGTGTGTCACCCAACTCCTTGTATCCCTGCTACTTCCTTCCGGAAAAATCATGCTAGTGTGGCTCGCTCACAGGCTGGCTCAGGGATTTCCAGCGCTTCCCGCTCCTTCTCTCAGGTGTCACTCTCATTTGTTATAGCACTTGTCTCGTCCACTCTCTTAATTGACAGATACAGACTGGTGTGTCACCCACCTCCCTAAATCCCTGATGCTCCCTCCCAGCAAAATCAGGAGAGGGTGACTCCCCCACAAGCAGCGCTCAAGAATTCCCAGCTTCTCCTGCTCCAAGTGCTGTTTGAGAGTACATGTGTCATACACTGGCCTCATGAGTCAGAGACTGAACGGTGTGTTAGCCACTTCAGCAATCCTCTGGAGATGGCACTTGTGTTGTTCACCCTGTCCAAGTCAGTTAAAGTGTCACATATTTATGTGTAAGCAAAACTAACCCTAAATCTCACTTTCTGAATGGTCCCCAGTCACTCCCTCCCTCTCCACACCCTTCTTCCTACAACTACTCTAAATATCCTATGTCTTCCTCCGGCACTGACCACCTGCATCTCTGAAATCTGCTTGGAATTTAACGTGAACCCCTTTAAACTATGTGGACACAATTCAGACACACTTCTCCAGTTCATCATAGGAGGTTCCCCTTGACTAATCCTAAAATTCCGGGGATTCAGGTTTGTTTTTGGAACGATTGTCCAAGCCTACTATCCGTGCTCCTACCACCTTCTATAGACAGCTACCATTTTCCCTTTTCACTTTGCTATTGTCAAACCTGTTCACTCTCTCTCCCCCCTCTCTCTCTCTGTCTCTGTCTCTCTCTCTCTCTCTCTCTGTTTCTCTCTGTCTCTCTTCGTCTCTCTATCATCTCTATAGCTCTCACTCTCTCGTTCTCTCTCTTGCTCTCTCTCTCTCTCTCCCCCCCTCTCTATCGCTTTCTATAATAGATACACTGTACAAGATCTGGGGAATGGCAGATTAGGGGAGAAGGATGGTTGGGGAACCCAATCATTACCTTAAGTGGAGTGCTAGGGTTTTGTGAAGCATGACGTTTTTGATTCAGTGAAAGAGCTTCACAGGATATGAAAACCTCGACTGTTCATTTCCCTTTTCTTCGTATGTTGGATGAAAGGATGAGAGCTGGGGTCTCAAACTTCACCCACAACCCAATGGGGTCTCGAGGGATTTATACCTATAAGGGTAACATTCTTTTGGCAAAGAACTGCTTTTTTCAGTTGAAGAGGCCTGGGCCTGAATCCCTTGCCCACGATGAATGTTTCCTCATACTACAAGGGCAATGTCCTACATGGAAAGTTGTTTTATAATGTAGATAGCGCAACTTTAGAAGTCTGAGGCACAAACCATCACAAACAAAAGTGTGATGTGTGGTGTATCATGCTTCCGGTGTCGCTGGAGGCTGCGGGCCCTTGCAGGTAAGTGGTGGGATGCGGTAGTGGGTCTATGGCAGAATAGGAACGTTGCACAGTGGAGTGATGTGTGTGGGGGGACGCCCTGAAAGGGACAGGGCCAAAGGCCCTCCTTGAAGATGCAGCAAGCTCATCCTGGAATACACAAGGAAACCCTTTTAACTGCCCTTTAGAGTTCAATGTTTCATGGCAAGAGGAATGTGTGATTTCTTGGCTTGCATATGATTTTATTCCATGCTGACAATAAAAAGAGAAATCAAGAAATGGGATTGCTTGATTTGGATGAAGTTGCATAGTTTATTGTCCACTCAATGGTAATAGCCCTTCCTGTGCTAAATTACCAGCATGACATGATATGACATGATTTGGCATTTATAACACGCCTATACACAAGAGTCTCAGGGCACGACTCATTCAGAGCATCCTGAATGAAGTAGGAGCATGGACAGACCCCTAAACACAGGATAATTCTTTGAAGAGATAGCACACACTGAACATACACTGAACATCCATATACATTTCCTCTTGTGAAAACCGTCGAGTTTCTTTCCAGAGCATTCCTAAGTCTGATGCTGTCCGTGGACTAATGTGGACAGGAGGTGCCAGCACCTGGGACCACCTGGGACACCGTCTTGAAATGCCATATGTTAGGAGTCCCTTCATGATTGGTTAGCCTGAAATGCCGTTTATGTACAGATGTCAGCCTTGCTGAGCACCTTCTTTGCATGATGTTTGTGAACCTTCTTTCACCATGTAGCAACAGCAACAAGCTTCTTTCTCACTGGCTTTTAACAAAATGGTGATCCACCCACATTTGATGCTGCTCTTGTGGAATGGAAAGCCCTATTGCCTAGCCTCTGTCCAGAAGTTGAAGATCTGGTGCAATATTTCTTAGAAGGTAAACTTGGGTATCACAGCACTGTCCTTACGGATACATTGCAATGCATGTCATTTGGACAGAGAGCTGTCTGTGCACTGAGATGACATTATCACCATGTTGATGTCCTACTGATTGTTTTTCTTTAAACCATTGATTAACGAGCTGATGAATCAGTCTAATAAATGCCTCAATAACATATAGGAGAGTTTCCTGAAACCCACTTTGTACTGTTAATAAACCATCTTGGTATGGAAGCAAGTGAACACATTCTGTAATATCAAGAACTGGCCTAATCTGCCTGAAATATTTATGTCTTTGACTATTAGTAGTTTTGCTAAAGAAAACTGCTTGATTTATATCTGTGATTAAATGGTTATATATATATTTTTAAGTAGTCATAATACCCTATTTATTTATTGAGATTGCATCTATGTGCCATACTGCAATCAGAAAGAGCTAATGTGGCTATTGCAGAGCACAGTCTGGGCATCAATACTTAATAACAAATGTTCAACCCGATACACTGGTGTGCCATTAGATAATAAATTGTGCATGTTGGGGCATAAGGGCCAGACACTGAAGTCAACTGCGGCGAAGCCCTGGCAGGCAAAGGCTGCAGTGTTGTGTGCTGCAAGTCTGTAAAATGCTAGCTATCTATCCATGGTGCCTAAACTTCCTCCACGCAGACACAATGTATGCCAAGATCCGGCATTGATCGCTTAAAGACCAGACTCTGAAGCCCACTACGCTAAAGCCCACACAGGAAAAGGGCACAGTATTGTGCGCCGCTGGTACGCAAGATACTGGCCCACCTTCTGTTGGGCCTACACTTTCTCCATGCAGATGCAATGTTTGCCAAGATTTGACATTGATCGCTTAAAGACCAGACACTGAAGCCCACTGTGGCAAAGCCAATGCAGGCAAAAGGTGCAGTGTGGTGTGTCACAGGTGTGCAAGACGCTGCCCGACCTTCCGTCGGCCTACACTTCCGCCATGCAGACACAACCTACGCTAAGATCCGGTGCTGATCGCTTAAAGACCAAACAGCAAAGCCCACTATTGTGAAGACTGCGCAGGCAAATTGCGCAGTGTATAAGCTACAAACTATACACAACAATGCCCTACGGGATGCCCTAGGCTTGTCCAAGCACAATCATGTCACGGAAGCCAGAAATGATGCCCACTGGCTTCTGATCCGTCAGCGAATCAAATTCAAGAGTCTGTCCATTGCACACAGGTGCCTCACCAACACTGCCTGGCTTACCTCTCACATTGTTTGGAAAAATACACTCTCCCACACCTACTAAGATCCACAAACTGCCACTTCCTCAGAGTACCTAACTTTGCTCGAAAGACGGAAGGAGAATCAAGCTTTCCTGTCATTGTCGCAAAGCTCTGGAAAAATCTCCCCATCACGCTGAGAAAAGAACCTTCCTACTGGACCTTTAGCAAAAACCTGAAAACCTGGCTGTTCATCTAAGGCAACCTATTTTAAGACATCTTGCTCCTGAAACCTCTCCCAAATGGATAAACCACCACCTTTATTTGTATTCATATCTGATGATGCCGTCTGATACCTGATACCCCTCCCCCTACTGTACTTTTGTCTCCACACCCAATGTAACTAGCGCCTAGATACCTAAGGGTTCAGTGCGCTGCAACAAATGCACAAATACACATTCATAAATAAATAAATAAATAAATAAATAAGAGAATTAGGAGTGAGTGCTTTTCGATCTTCTCCAAATATCCCTGGGTTTGGAGACCAATCTCCTATGGAAGGGTGGGGGACAAGTTAGTTCTTCCTCTAGTTTAATGTAGAGTTCCTGTTCATAAAGCAGGATCAGAGCAGAAATCTGCTTTGTTCATCTTCAATTTTTTTGGGTGGCTCACATCTGTAGTGCTTTAACTCATGATCGCTTTCTGAATGTTCACTAACAGGATGCCATTTCTCTGTGGAAGCAGATTAACCAGGAAATATCTGGTTGATACAATTCATGTTACTTCCTTCTCCTTAGAATTTTTTACAGTCTTACACTGTAAGAATGTGTTTAATGCATATATTAATGTCCATCCATTTTGGTTTCACTCAGTGTATGCTTTCGATAAAGGCACATGATTAAGCAACATTGACTCACTTTAAAAAAATAATATTGTACAAACAGTGTTATCGATCAATATCAGCACAACCTTATATTTGAGTAATATATTGTTTTTTTAATAAAGTTCCAGATAAAATGGTTATTATTCATTTGGTTAATACTACCTAGCATTACAGCACTTAGAAATAGGAGGAATCTGCCATGAGGTGCTAAAAAGAAAACACACTATTAGAGTGACAGAGTATGTTTTAATATCATACTAGCTGCACCTGGCATAACATTTGCCAATATAGTGCACCCTGTCCCTTCCCATAAGGGGAGGGGGAGTCTTGTAGTCAGGTGCATATTTGTTAGAGCCACTCCAGCTGTTGCTGACAGATGAGCAACCAAAAACAAGTACATAATCTTGAAAGGGAGGGACGTCTTTTTTTTCAAAAGTTGCTATTCAAAAGAAGATTAATGAACTAATATTGACCCCCCTTTCTCTCTCTCTGTCTCTCCTCTGTTTCTGTCCCACTCTATGTCTTTGTCTCTTTCAATGGGGTGAGAGTTGCATAGTCTGGTGCATCTTTGGTATAGCCACCATAGCCATTGCTGAACGCAGTAAAACCAAAGAATGTCTCGTGGAGGGGGCTGTGTTTGTTTGCAAAAGCAGTATTTAAAAAAGCCCATCATTTAATGATATTAAACATCTCTTTCTCTCTCTCTCCCCCACTCTCTCTTTCTCTCTCTCTCTTTGTCTTTCTTCATGTGCCCTCTCCTACTTATTTTTATGTGGATGAGAGCCACAATAAGGTGCATTTTGTTTAGAGCCAGACCAGCTGCTGCCAACAGCTGAATGACCAGAGAAATACATCAGATATCTTGAAGTGGAGTGCTGTATTTTATTTTTACCAGAGCAATTATTAAGAAAAGGAAATTGTTTAATCATATTCTCTCTGTGTGTTCTCCCTTTCTCCCTCTACCTCCATCTCTCTCTCCCTCTCTATCTTTGTATCTTTCTCTTTGCACTCTATTACTCTCTCTTTCTCTTGCTATCTCCTTCTGTCTCACTCCATGTCTCTGTCTCTTTGTAGATCAGTGTGGGTTGCATAGGCAAGTGAGAAGTTGCTATTTAACCTCAGCCATTGCTGACTGTTGCAGAACCAGAGCAAAACAGCATATATCTTGAGTAGGTGGAGCTATGTTTTCGTTTGTCACGCCAGCAATGAAAACTGACTTGTTTTAATTTTTTTAAATGTTTATTTCTAATAATTCCTTGTGGTATACATTGTGTTCATAACGCAGATTATACATCTGTCTTATTGTCTTACAGAAAAAAGCAAATTAAAACCTAAAATAACCATATACATTATTTTCTGAAAGGAGATTATATTTCAAAATGGACAGTCTGGTGCACTTCTGTTGTACACGTTTTAAATACCCCTATGTGGAAAAGGAAGGTGGCAAAGTGAGGGTTGAGGTCTGTTTTGGCCAAATTTTCAGAGAACTCTGGGAGCATAGGAATGCCCACATATTGTTATATTTGACAAATGTACATTTTATAAAAGGGCTTTATACTTGTATCACAAAACAAATACTGCACAATGGGCTTGGTTTTCATATTGTTTTTCTCAACACTCACCCTATCATTAAAACATGTGTACCATTAAAAGTGATGTGAAGATGCAACATTAGTCATGCCATTGGGGTCCAAGATCAATGTGGGTAGATAATTAGTAGGGTCTCAGCTTAAAGATGCTTGTGCACATGCTCAATTGCCAATACATAGCTATATTAATGCCATGTGTTTCCTGAATACAATCCAGCATATGGTCGTATTCATGATCCAGAAGTGGACTGACTGTCCATCCGAGTGCACAGTGTTTATCTGAGGGCAGTAGGGTTATTGGCATTTTCTGCAAAAAGGTGAACATTTTGACAGGTTGCTTCTTTTGGGCAACTCTGTGAGATGTGAGTCCCTCTCTGCCCAGCTTTGTTCAACAATGCATTCTTTACAGGCCTGTGGCGTCCAGTTCTCAGAAAGAAGAATTTGATTTAACATTTCATTTTAGACATGCATTAATCATTTCCTCTGTATCGTATGATGACCATATGCAAAATACTTATTCAGCAATTTCTCATGTGGCACTCATTGAGTTAAAAAAGACATTTATAAAATAATTCAAATAAAACCACATTAATTTCTTTTCTTCAAAGACAATCCCTAAAAACTTGTGTTTTCCATTATAAAGAAAATGTAACAATAAGACCACTTCCGCCCTTTATGCACTCTATTTCACTTTAGTACTTCAACCATCGTGGCTGCATCACTAACACAGCTGGATGTACTGCCCATCTTTACGTAAAAAGGTCGACTGTTGATTGTCCTTAATGTATGTAAGCCCACCCATGCATTGTTTCCAGTGACCGTTCCATTTACTCCCCTCCACAACCTGTTCAGAATGTCCCTCAAACTCACCCCATCATAAGAAGCTCACTGCTACACATCAAATCTGATTTCTTATCTAGTGTAGGTTATTTTGTGATAAAAAAGAGAATTGTTCCTTCCTGTATACCTGTGTATATAAAAATAAATGTGTATATCTCTTCTAAATTACCTACACATGACACCAAGTGTAAAGGTATGATCAACTCATTTGAAAACTGAAACCATTTCTTGCTAAAATAAAAAGCAGTTGTCTGACCCTTGAACTCAATGGTTTCTAATGGAAATGTAGCACCAGAAAAATGTATGTTATAAAAGAACAGTTATAATTATAATTATGGTTCCATGAGCCTTTAAAACGAAATCACAATGCTGTCTTAGAGCAAAGCAATGTTTCTATCTTAAGCTTTACTCATTCGTAAAATCATAGCTTACACTTACTCTAGCTAAAGCACAAATGTCATTATAAAATGTTGTTATACCATTGATTTGCAATTCAGTTATTGTATATTTTTAAGAAACCCAATGGTTAAAATGTCCCGGATTGTGTGTCAGGGAGCTTGAATGTTTTGTTTGATCAGCTTGGCTGCTCTCACAAGCAACAAGCTCCAGCTCCATATTCGTATGTTCGGAAGGAGTCTGTACTTCTGCACTCTGTAATCTGCCCCCTGGCTTCATCCCTTGTAACCCTAGCGGATTTGGCGATGACCTGCCAGTGTCTCTCTCTGTGCGTGCATCTATCCAATGGGGTTTTGTTTCAAAACCTTTATTTACTAAGCTTCCTGGGTTGTGTAATGCCTAACTGGCCCTAACTCTAAAGGGATGGTTCCCTTAACTGATGTTACTTAAGGCCGTCAGTGTCTAATAGTCCAACGTAATAATCTGTCTGTCTCTAATCCTATGCTTGCCTTCACTCTTTACAAAAATATGTTAGAAGTCTTTAAAAAAAGAAAAATTGTGGTTAAACAGAAAATAGGAAACCAAGGTTGTTTTCTGGTGGTCTTCTCACCAGGTGTAGTTTGTTCAATGTCACAAAAATGAGTTCAATCAAAAAGAGCTGTTCATAAGACCTTCTTCTCAAAGCCCTTTCAGTATTCTCAAATATCTTCAGTGCCCTTTGGTTCCTTGGGGCTCCCTTCGACAAGCTTAAACTTGTTCAAGTTCCAAACACCACAAAAGAAATATAACAGTTCCTTTTGTAGCTTCTTAGGGTTCCCTTCCCCAAGCATCAATCCTTTCAACTCTTCTAAACAATAAGTCTCCAACTTGGCTAGGCCTCTCAGGGTTACCTTCCCCAAGCTCAGGTCTCTTTCAGTTCCTGCACAAAATTCAGTTTTGTTATGATGTACTTTTCCTTTTTTACTCAGTCACACATACTTCACTTGTAGGGTACAATTAGAGACTTTCAAAACTGCCTGGTTCTTTGCTCCTCCTAGGTGTCCCCACTCAGATCCGTAGCTCCTCCCTCTTTATTCCTTGCTCTTTCTTTTAAACCTTTCATCTTCAGGTGCTTCCTGCACCACCCCTTGTTTTCTTTGCCTTTCTCCTTTTGCACACTTGCACCTTCCCTTTTCTGTTCCTTTTGTTTCACCATGCACTGTTGCACTTGCCTTTGCTTTCTATTCATGCCTCTTGTACACCTCACATACTTTCTCTTCCCTTGGCATGCATCCTTGCACCTGTCTGTTTCTTTCTTGTGCCTCCTGCACACTGTTAACACACTGTTCTTTCTTTATCGTGCATGCTCTGCACTCTTTGCACTCTTCAAATGCCTTTTGTTTACTTTTACTTTCCTTCCATGCCACTAGCGCAACCGTTGCTCTTTCTATTTCTCTTCTTTTGCTTATTTCTCACACTTACTGTCCTTCGTACACTTTTAAAACTTTCTGCTTCGTGACGCTTCACAACTGTGTCTTTCGCCCACTCCGCTTCAGTCAAGCGTTCGAACCCGAGTTTCTCTCCCTCTCCGGGCAGCATTACGTTGACAAGTGGTTCTCTGGATACAGTGTTGAGGTCAGGGTCTCATCACCTGCCTCTCAGACACCTTTGGGACTGGCATGCGTTCCAAGGGAACCAGCATTTTCCCAAACGTCACCAGCAGGATACAGGCTGCCCTACTCCGGCCCCTTGGAGGCACGGCTCCCAAGCTACGCTGGTACCCCTCACAAACACAGGGCCAGCATCTCCGGCATGCCGATCTCCTCCAGCCTTTCACTCCTGCTGCTCTCTGCTCCTTGGCTATTTGGGTCCTGACATCATCACCAGCATCCTTCTTGTGAAAAAACCACACCTTTTATAGTTGAAAAAACAGTCAAGTGGAGTCAGGTGTGAGTGGTCATTATTAAATGCCTGACCCTGCCTGACTCTATTTGTGGGACAACTTGAGTTCTTTATATAGTGGGTTTTCCTTACTTTCCCCATTTTGTTTCTATGGGTGAACTTGACTGCTCTTAGTTGCCCCTTCTCGTCTCAGTATATGTTGGAAATGGGGAGGGGGAGATGGGATGAGATTGCAAATACCCCATGAAGGCTGAAGGAGAGTAGGTTGGGGTATTATTGGGACTGGGGGAATACCATGGCTTGCCCTTGGGTACCCTCCTCCCAATCCCTCATGACCCTACACTCAGGTGATCCTCTCACGGTTGTCCACCCACAGGATTGGGATCCGAAAATGATGGCCCTTCCCTGGCCATCTGAATGGAAGATACCGATGGAGTAGGTTGGAGAATACCGGCAGGTCACTCACAGTGGCTTGATTTGCCATTAACATAATAGTAATGCAATCTCCCCATTCAGACACTCCCTCACTGTGCTCATTTTTTATGTATGTTATAACTCTGCTGCGAGGAATGTTTTTAGTTGTTCTGTGTTATTGTATTTGTTGGATTGTAGCCAAGTTTTTCCAAACAGTATTTTGCCTCTAATGAAATCAATCTCAGTTGCTTATCTTAATGGCTAACTTTTTTGATAATACTTTTGTTTTGATTATGCATCTTTAGCAAGGTGTTTAGTAACTTGCGTTGTGTTCTAAGATAAAACACTATTCTAATTTCCCCTTCAATTACGGCTTATCTTCCATGTGTGACATCTTTTTTTAACATTCATTTTGGTTGTAGAACCTGTCTAGTGTACATGAAAGCAACCAGTGTACGTTGCATAGATTGATTTCAGCACAGCGTTTAACACAGTGGTGAGAAACAAATGGTTGTTGTAAGCTTCAAGAATGAAATATCCCCCTTGGGCTGCTGTATATGATTGTCGCTCTTCATAAAAATTCCAGAGTCAAGATTCGAATTAACCAGCAAAGCACTGTCATGGATTGGTTGAGAACCTGTATGGGCCTGAATCTTGGCTCCCACCTGTCTTATTCTTTATTTGGAGAACCTGTGCGCTGCACTATCCATTGACAGAGCTTCCCCATCTAGGGTTGCAGGTGCGCCTCTGCAGTGGTTGAGTTACGCGGACAGCTTGGTCATAATGGATCTCACCTCAATTGGCCTGCAATACCAGCTCATTCAGCTGTCCAAACATTCAGTTCACTTCAGAATGGGCTGAAAATTAACACTAGAAAAAGTAAGGTCATGGTATTTTCAACTCAATAAACACAAACAAACAGGATTTTGAATGGACTTTGGATGGGTCCCCTCTTAAAACAGTCTCTAAGTACAAATATCCTGGTATTGTAATTGATCACAAGTTGCATTGGCACTCTCAACTGCAATGAATCAAGATGAAAGTAAAGCACTAGGTCGGCTCACTCAGGAATTTTTTCCACCAACATGGGGGCTATTCTGTTAGCACAATTATTAACAAAAATACTACCAGTGATTACCTACAGAGCAGGAATCTGGGCAGTGAATCTTGGAAAAGCTCTAGACTGTATTGAAAGGAAATCCTTGAAAGATTTGCTTAAATTACCAATGTGTACCCCTATCGAATATGTTTATATGGAATTTAACATCTGTAAGCTTAGCACTATTACGATTGCTAAGCATCTTTATTTTTATTGGAAATGTTATCATTCCTCCTCTGACTCCCTATTATGTGCTGCTTTTAGAGGTTCCAATGCTCAAGTCTCGTACCTTAAAAACTCTACGCTCCACCATATGTTTAACTTGTTGACATTATGGGGACCTTACTTGCCAGGGAATTTTATCAATTTGAACTATATGCAATGTAAGCAAACCACACAACTGTTTGATTGGGAGCAAAATGTAGTGGACCGTGCGTCAAAATCTACTAACGGTCTTTATATTGTGGCAGTGACAGAGCTCCAGCTTACCCAGCGTATATCCTTTCTTTCCATGAAAATGTTATTATTTGGCAATATTTAAAAGTAACATTGAATTAGTTTAATTCACATGAGAAGATTAGAAAGGACAGTGATTGCAGATTATGTGGGGGAAAAGGTACTAGAGACCACTAAGAACCTTTTACTTTTTGTGATAGTTTGCATGATGACCATATCCAAAATGCATAGGGCTTATGGTCCTTCAAATGTGACCTATGGCAATGAAAATCATCTCTGGGACCGTTTCATGGCTGGTAAAGATTTCAACTTGATTCATCGTTTTACCAAGTTGTGGATATTTGCACAGGATGTCCTTAAGGATTTGACAGTTTATTAGGTTTTATCATTAATTTGAAGTTTTTGTATCGAATATGTTATCCAGGGATATGTTTGTTTTGTGGTCTCTTTCTTCTTTCTTTTATGTTTTCTTTATTAATTTATATGTCTACTCAATGTATTGAGACTAATGATGCGTTTTAGATTATTGTTTGAAATTGTCTGTCGTGTTATCTGGTTCTTGTAAAATAAAAAAGTCTAGTGCTGCCTATGTTATCTAATATCAGAATATTGATCAATTAAATACTAGTATGAAGAGCAATATAAAAACATCTTTATTATCACAATAAAAAAAAGTCCTCAGGTTAATTTCTTTAAATGGGCATAGGCATAATGTGAGTTATGATATACTCGATGATGGTGCATTACTCTATTCTATATCAAAATGACAATAGGCAAACCCATTGTGAGCCAGTCAGTTAAACCTTTATTTTGCTTGTTGGGGAGAAGCTAGCACCTTTTTCCTCCCCCAAGCGCTTTAGAATTAGCCAAGTCTTCTTTTAACTATTTCTAAGCACTACAAGAGTCCAGGGGGGAGGGTGGCCACTAAATGAAGGTGGCTCCTATTTAAATATAAGGTGTAAATAACTATTAGTTGAATCCACTTGTACATGTTATTCTATGTAGTTTTAAAATCTCAATGCATGACAGAAGTAGGCTCTGTGCCAAAAGGAATGTGGCCTGCACTGTGGCATGCGCTAAAAATGGATCGCAGAGCATGCAGTGTTGTGTCACCAAAGCTAGCTCTGGCAGAGCACACAAAGTGGCTCATAAGCTGTTTCCTGTCCATCAAGAGCCCATGTATACTAAGAATCGGGGGTTGTTTACATGCTCAATACATGACATGCAACATTATGGGAAAATAAGGTTGTATGGGGAATTACTGGACCAGATAAAATATGAGTATATTGAGTGAAGTATGGAGAGTATGACGGGAAAATGTGTTTATATAGAAATGTTTAAAATATAGCAAACTGATGATAAACAGGAGCTACAATGTATTCTTGCATAGGCTAGCAGTATTCTAAGTAGTTTGCCCTAAACGGAAACCTGCCCATGCAGGAAGGAAGACTGCAGCATCCCTTGTATGGGAAGAAGGACAGTTTTGGACAGAGCCATGCCAGTATCCAGTGACCAAGTCAAGACTATTTAAGCTCCCTGCCTGACACCAGTCTGTAGGAGTTAGGAACGGTCAGTGACAGATTGCCGTTCAGGTAGCAGAGTTCTTTGCCCCTCATCCTCATTTTCTGTAAAGATTAAACTTGTTATCCTTGCAAGATAAAGACACTTGGCCTTAATTCCCCAGAGGGGTGGACTTTAATGTGGTGTGAGTGTGATTAGGGGTACGCGTATAATTAAGGGGTACCCCTGTAAGTAGGGCTACCTTTCACAGGTTCACACACTATAAAAAAACAATACATCAATAAATACATAATTACAGCCATAAAATACAAAATAACATCATATGCAATATTAATTAAATAATCTTTTATAGCACACTTAATAACAGTGACCAGTCTCTAAGTGGACCAGGATTCACACTAGTGTTGCTCTGCTTTGCTTTGCTTCCAGGACAAACCTGTTGACCCCGAGCTATCCTCCTGGCCATTAAACCCCCCCAAATAAAAGTATCTACATTCATGTGCATTTCATTAGTTTAGTTTAGTTTGTTTATTTATAGAGCGCGGCCGAACCCTCGGGTAGCTGGGCGCATTATCATGTGGACAGCATAGTTGCATGAGATCATAAGACATAGGTACATACATTCAAAGTTGCATAGGTGGGTACAATGAGAGTAGCAAATACAGTGGATCGTGCGGACCGGTTACAATATGGTCCGTTTCAGGATACAGATAAATCATACGGTATGAATTGGTGGAGACAGGTATGTACGTAGAGGAGTGGCAGCGTGTTAGGTAGAGAGCCAGGATTTTACCATGACTCTGAATGGCCAGAAGGAGGCTTCCGATCTGATAGCGAGAGGTAGTGTATTCCAGCAGTGAGCTGCAAGAACAGGGAAGCTGGAGCCTCCTGCTGTTTTTAGATTGAATTTGGGGATCTTTGGTTGGTACAGGTAGGGAGTTCTAATAGGTCTGGAGGTGTTGTGTCTAGAGAATTTATCAGATAGGTAGCGTGGGGCAGTTAGTGAGAGGCACTTGTGTGTAATGACAAGGGTTCTTAACTTAATTCTGTCGCGGATGGGGAGCCAGTGGGCTTCTTTGCTGGCCATGGATATGTGGGCCTTATGCGGGAGGTTGAGAGTGCATCTTAAGGCGTTCTTTTGTAGAATCTGGAGTCTGTTCAGATTTTCTGACGTGGAGCCCAGGAGAAGAGTGTTACAATAATCTAATTTAGACAATATCAGCGTTCTAGCTAGGGTGAGACAGCTGGAGGAGGATAAAAATGGTCTGCATGCATTGATACGTTTATTAGTTTAGGTGGTAGCTGAGATGGTGGCGTTTATTTGTTTTTTTAATGATAGAGTGTAGTCGAGATACACACCTAGTATTTTGACCTCTTTGGATCTTTTATGATGTTGCCATCAATGGTGAAGGAGTGGTACCTGGAATCCAATTTATTGAGGCAGGCCTGGGATCCTACGATAAGTAGTTCTGTTTTATCGTCATTGAGGCAAAGAAGATGTGTGGCCATCCAGGCTTGAATTTCTAGGTAGATTTCGTTAAGCTTTGCAACATCTTTTTCGTAGCAGCCAGTGAGTGTGATGAGGACCTGGGTGTCATCAGCGTAGTTGGTGTAGCTGACACCCAGTTCGTCAAGCCGGTCAAAGAGAAGCTTTGTGAAGATGTTGTAAAGTGTAGGCAAGATGCAGGAACCTTGGGGGACACCACATTGGATTGGGATGGGGTCAGCCACCGCTGAAGGGGCGAAGACCCTAGTCGACCTGTCAGACAAAAATTACTGAATCCAATTGGTGGCATTCTGGGAGAATGCGGCAGCCGAAGAGAGGTGTTGAGTAAGGATCTGGAGGTCAACCAGATTGAAGGCAGCAAAGAGATCCAACAGGAGCAAGATGGCCAGATTGCCCTTGTCCTTGGCTTCATCCATTTGGATTTTAAGATCCAGGAGTGGGGTTTCTGTCCCGTGCCTAGGTCTAAAGCCGGATTGTCGCAGGCCTAAGAGGTTATTTTCTTCCAAATGTTGTTGTATTTGGAGGTAGGCTACTCTGTCTAATACTTTGAGGAGAAAAGGGACCCTTGTGATGGGTCTGTAATTTGTGGGGATGTTAGGGTCTAGGTTGGGTTTTTTGAGAAGGGGGAGGACCCACGCTTCTTTGAGGTTGATGGGGACCACTGAATTCATAAATGAAGAATTGATCAGTGAGGTGATGAGGGGAGCTAGGTCTTTGGCTCGGTCCTTGATGACGGTAGCAGGGCATAGGTCACCTTTACAATTAGATGGCTTAAGGCTGGCGATTATCTTGATTACTTCATCCTCAGTGACTGGGGAGAAGGGAAAAGGAGGGCGTTGGGAATGGTGAGGTCTTTTTTACTGTTGAGGTAGTCTTTGGCGGCAATGTTAGCTTTTTTGTTTTCAATTTTAGCTTGCAGCAGGGCAATTTTGTTGGCGAGGGCTAGCTGGATGTTATTACACCATGCTTTGTCTTTAGTACAGTCCTCTGTGGGTGGTAATGTTGATTCAAGTTCTTAGTATAGAGAATAGTTCTTTTGTGCCAGATTTAGCATTGAGTATTCTTGTATTGTAAATCTCTTTTTTGGCATTTAAGATAGCAGATTTGTAGGTGGAGGCCGCTGTAGAGAAATTATCTTTTGTGGAAGGGGAGGAAGCTTTTCTCCAGCTAGTTTCCGCAGCTCTTTTGATGTTGCGGAGCACCTTTAGTTCTGCAGAGAACCATTTGTTGGTATGGGTTATGGGTTTGGCTTTACGTTGTTTGAGTGGGTGTAACGCTCACCTGATTCCCGCAGAGGCGCCGGTCTTGACTGGGTGAATGCCGTGTCTTCAAAGGTGATGTGTAACACACGGTTGGTTCCTTGGGCTGGACCTCTGTGCACTGTGTGTCTGACTCGGAGAGTAAGATGTCTGCAGATAGAAAATATGGGATTAATGAACTGGGGTTATTGGGTGCCTCTCTCCTCTTCCCTTTCTCTTCTCCTGTAGGACCCCAAAGGTTAACGATCTCACCTTAGGTAGGTGAACGCCGAGCTCTCCATCTGCCTCGGGGGCAGGGTTCCGTAACCAGTTTCTTCACTGGATAAGGGTGCAGGCCTCTTGACCTCAGAGGACTGCTGTCCGTCGTTTACTGCACGAACAGTAAGTTCTGGGCACTTCAAATGTCTTAAAAGTCTTTAAGTGCGTAAGGCGTGGCTGCTGTGGAGCGGTGCCGAGGAGCACGTGAGTATGGCTTTTGACTTATGTAAAGTTCTTTTGTAATGATACCTCTTGTTTTGCAGGGTTCCGGCGATGGCGGATGGCGGGCTGAAGAGAGTTGAGGATCGAACCCGCGTGAGGAATAGAAGCGCTTGGAAGCACGTAAGTGAGCGCTTGTTGCCTGCTTCACGATGCGCACTAACTGTCTCTTTTACCTTGCAGGTACACGTTCGGAGCTTTAGAGAAGCTGAAGGGTGCTGGGATACCCGCTGATTTCGGCGTGGGAAGGAGTGATGGCACGTGAGTAGTAAAGTTGCCCAATGTCTCTAAACGCACCTTCTTTTGTCTTTCAGATGCGGGATGCAGCGTTGAAGGCCTCCGGAGCGTGCGAAGAGCCGGTAAGCTTTTGTCTTTCAGATGCCAGAATGCAGCGCGAAGAACTCCGGAGCGTGCGAAGAGTCGGTAAGCCTTTGACTTTCAGATGCCGGAATGCAGCGCGAGGCGTTGGTGACAGCCGCTGGACCAGGTAAGAGATGCGCTGCCACTGAAGACCGTAGTGCTAACCTGTTCTTTCTTTGTCTTTATAGGTGCTGCTGAAGACTGGATTCCAGGATGGTAAGCCTTTGTTCCCTTAGGCACAGGATCAGAAGACACGGTGAGCGTTCTGCTGCAGAGAATGCAGAATAACGCAAAGCAAGATTCATCCATCGGGTGTGGTTTAAATAGCCTCCTGTAGTGCTTAGGTGTCTCCTTCCACGGCCTCGCCTAGGTAAGAAAAGAGTTCCTGCTTTCCAGAAGAGTTCCAGTGTTCTGAACCTAGGGAGTGGCTCCTGCCCCACCCAACAGGAAAAGTAGTCCCAAACAGAAGAGGATCAGGGGCTCAACTGGCAGGTAAGTAAGCAGCATGGTCTGCTGCTGGTAAATCCACCCAAGCATTATGAGCCCGGCGCTTCCAGCGCTGGGACTGGGCATATTTATGAGCCTGGTGCCACTGGCGCCAGGACAGGGTCCAAAAGGTCCCAATTGGGACTGGCCGGCACCCGGAACCGGGGTTATGGGTCTGCTTCCAAGGGAGTTGGGTAAGTCCTGACCCTTTGGAAGCAGAGATCATGACAGTGGGGCTATCTGGTTGAGGGCTAGTTCCATTGTGTTTTTGTAAAGGTCTACCAAGGTAGCGGGGTTGATATTTTGGGAAGGGAGATTGGCTTTGGTGATGGGCGTGATGAGAGGTCTAAGGTTATCTATGGTGATGTTACGGTTGTTTCTGGAGATTATTTGTGGTGTCCTGGAGAGTGGTGTCATTCTGGGAGCAGGTCTGGCTATTGAGAAGGTGATAAGGTGATGATCGGTCCAGGCACACAGTGTGATGTGTTTCAGTGAGAGGTTGCAGTTGGCCATTCTATGGATCTTCCTTTTGTGTGTGTTGGCTTATTAATGTGTTGAGTGAGGCCTAGGTGAGTAGTGGTGTCATTGAGAGAGATGGCGTGATAGTCATTAGGGTCATTAAGTCCCAAGTTGAAGTCACCCATGATGATAATTTGTGAATTGGGTTTGGTGTTCGTGGTAAGCAAGGGAGAGATGTCCTCTTCAAAGGTGGATAGGGGGCCTGGTGGTCTATAAATAATATGTAGGAGGATGGTTTGGGTGTTCGATAAAGGAAGTTTGATGGATAGGAGTTTGGCTGAAGGAAGGGTTGTGTTAGATGCTTCTCTGAAGTTTAGGTCACATTTAGCAATGATCGCCATGCCACCTCCTATTCCATTTTTCCTGTCAGCACGGATGATGTTATAGTTATCAGGGGTGGCTAATGCTAAGGTAGGACCAGTAGCTGGGTGGAGCCAGGTTTCCGTTATGGCTATAAAGTCAAGGTGGTTAGAGGAGATGATGTCAGCCACATCGGCAGCATGGGCTACCAAGGAGCGGGCATCGATGAGGGCACCCTTGATGGGAGAGTTAGAGGGGTTGGCTTTCGGTTGTGTTGGAGTGTTGGGCGTGGTGCAGTTTTGGCTGGTTATGGGGTCGAGATTCCTAGTCTGGATGGAGACTGCCCTGGCGGGTTTGTGACTCAAACTAGTGCGGTGGCTCAATCTATCGTTTCTGCACTTGATAGGTGGGGCTGCACTATGGTTGATGGTAGTAGTTAGTAGAGTGAGGCGAGAGCCTAGTCGTGAATTTCTTAGAGGTGTGGGGCAAGGTATGAGGGGTGTAGGCGGGCAAGCGAATCTATTTATCCATTCCACTGGGGATAGAAGATCTGTGTAGCATGTGGTGTTCGTGTTGGTGCAGTTCTGAGGTGCGATATTGTGGAGTAAAGAGAGAAGTGTTGCCATGGTGAATGTAGCTCCTCTTAGGGTGGCCATCATAGGAGAAGGACTCTAAGAAATGGCAGATGGTGGGTGCAAGGGTCTGACGAGTGGATAGCTAGCAGGAGGTATCCGTGTAGGGATATTGCCTTTGGGGAGCTTCTGCAGCGCTAGGCAGGGGCATAAGACAGTATATACAAATAGTGGGTACAATCGAAGGCCGGGTTGCGTAAGGCAGGCGTATGTATAAAGGCAGTTGACTCAAGTGCTTTACATGTCATAATTCATGCTTTAATAAAAAACTAGAGATGGCAAAAATGACTTCCATTTCAGAGGTGCCTTTGCCTGATGTAAGAGCCATATGTCCTGAGTGGGTCAGATATTTATGGAATATTGGAAATAGCCATTTTATCCTAAGGTCAGCATAGCTGCGGCAAAATAACTAAACGTGTTCAACAGATTCCCCAATGTACAAAAAGGACAACATTTTGCATTTAAAGGCAACCAGCTACTCGAAAATTTGGCAACATGGAAAACATTAAATCGGAGCCTCATATCCAGAGCTCTTTTGTCTGTGGCAGAAATATTATGCAAATAAAGTCAAAGACTGAAACAATCTTTACAAATCAAGTAGCTAGGCGATCTTGTTTGAATCCCTTCACACGAATGTTTCTAAGTAAAATTATTTCAGTTTGTCACATGATAAATTGGTAAAGATAATCTTACAAAGAAGAATTTTCATATGTCTAAACCATTTAAAGGATGTGCCCCTGGGAGAAAGGATGACCCCCCACATTACCTCTCTGTAGCACATCAATCATTAAGTTTCAGGTAACCACAATCAATAAAACAGGTTCGGCTTGTGTATAGGTATTAGGCATTTGCCAGGCACTGCAATTAGATGCCCATGTACATGCACACTTTTGCACCTGCTACCAACAATAGACAGTTAATACCACTGTGGCAGTGCCTGGTAAGTACATTTCCCATGCCTACACAAAGCCCAAACGGTTGGCATTGCCAATGCTTGTTTTGTGTGTTGTACAGTAGAGGGTCTCACTGCTCCCATTTTACTAGCATTTTGAAATTTGATCCTATGGACCACTTTAGGTATTTACCAAATTTGGTGTAAAATACACAATTTAGAGAAAAATAAAAATTGGGCCAACTCTATTGGTAAGTAAAGCATTACCCAAATTACACACACAAAGCACATTAAGAAAGGTTTGCACAATGTGTGCACAGCAATAGGCATTGACAACCACGTTACCATCAAAATCAAGGCCCGTCCCAGATGTCCTGAACTGGCACAAAGTTTCATGGATATTTATGAATGCAAACCTCGTTTTCACTAGAATTATTATTTTTATTGGATATTTATGTATCCATTCAAGCCAGACTCCTCGAGCTTCTAAGCACTAGACAGGTGCACATGTTGCACAAAATCAACTTGACGTGGAGCCATACTCCAGCTTTTGGACCTGTGTTTTGCTCATCTTATGTGCTAGCTAAAAATGACTTCCTCTAGCATTGAAAATAATGATGGCTGAATTAATTGACCATCACAACGTTCTATGTGTCATATGTAGGTGGAACTTTAAATCGCATTACTCCTAACTTATCCTTCCCCATTAAACCTTGTTATAATGAGTATCATTCATTTGAGTTATGTTGTCACCTAATAGTTAAGCACCAAGACACAAATACATATGGGTGCACATAAAAGAAATGGTGAAACTCACTGTCTGAAAAATAAATCTCTTTACTATTGCATTGTAATATATATGTCAGTACGTAAGGCCAAGTTTACAGTAATATGTATATAATACATGGCATGTATGTATAAAAGCCTGGAAATAATTGTCTTATTATAGGGTAGTTGCGACATCACAATTGACCTGTAATAAGAAAATAACAGCACAATTGCTTTGTAATCAGTTATTACGCTTTGGTTGTGACGTCACCATGCTTGATGCTTGAGCCAGCAGAGAAAATTCCAGCTGTCACTGCATCACCTAATTAAAGCATTGAAAAGCTTTTCAAATTCCTTGCTTGTAGAATAGTTTTCTTTCTGTGTCACTTTACAGCCATCAACTAGCAAGGAACTCTTTACGATAGAATGTTTAATTTGTCCAATGCTGAAGCTTAACATATGTGAGCAAGAATTGCCATGTCATTATTTATTTCAAAGCACAAAATGAACACTTGTTTCCATAAATTGTATTAAAATGCTTGGATTATTTTTCTGCAACATATTAGGAGCTGCATTCTTGCTTTTTTTTAAAAATCCAAACAGATTCTATACTGATTGTATGGTTCAGCAAATGAAAGATCTCTTACATGAATTTAATTATGCAAGAGACGAGGCATGAAAGAGAATGACAGTCTGTGGCCATGTATTATAAAGAATAAACTACCCTCTATCATATATGAAAAGGATATTGCAAGTCACTTTGGAGTTCTGTAACTGTATAAAGGAACTTGGCCTTCAGCCTCATTCCTCTATTTGGTCACAAACTCCTCTGTGACTTGCAATATCCTTGTAACGTACGTTAGGGGAGACTTTATCCCATATATAATACCGGACAGCCTGCAATATCTGTTCAAAAGCATGTGACTAATGTCTGTATTAAAGTGTAGTAGTAACATTATTACTCACATGTAATGGGAAACATACATCACTACTGAAACTGTATTAAAGTGTTAAAGCGTTAAAGTTGAGTTGCAAAGTCGCAATACGCACTGATTGAGTCACCAGAGACCAGATTTCCAGCTACCACTGGGACACTTAATATGGAAGACATGTGTAGAGGAGCAGCCAAATGCCTCGCAGGAAGTCCTGCCCCTATTCTGCCTATTTGTTGGAAACCGGAAATTGCAACATGTACAACACCAGTGATGGTGCCAATTACATGAAAAGCCTTTGAGGCAAGGTATCCACTGAGAAAACCCTATAGGATGTATCCCCGAAGAAATGACAGTTTCCTAAGAGAGGTCCCCGAAGAAGTGTGAGGGTGAGAAAAGGAGAAGCTGGTGACGCCACAAGAAATGAGCGTGATACACTGAGAAGGATGACCGAAGCAGACAAGACATATATCTTATAGAATCTGATGGTGAAGTAAAGAATCGAGAAAGCTTTCATGTTCGGAATGAAGATTGCACGCATGAAGAAGCACTACTGAAAATACAAGCCATTTTATAACTGAACAGATGCTGTAACACAAGTAGATTAATTAATCATAAAGGCTGGCTATACGTAGTGAATAGACTGCAGGAGATGCCGCCAATTCATATATATATCTTCAATGTCACAATTTTAGTGAGCCCAACCCGTGGAGAAAGGAGGATTGATAGCTGTGTGTGTGTCACAGCAAAGAAATAAGCCGAGGCTCAAAGATGGACTAAGGAAGGCTGCTTGGCCTAGTGTCAAAGGCTAAGGCAGACAAAACTGGTTATCTGTCCTTAAAGAACGGCGAATGTGAGACTCTTAGGCATCCCTTGCTAAGTTGCAAAGAGAGAACACCATGAGTGCCAATTTTCTTTATTTGAGACAATTAAATGCTATACAACGGGCTGATTCATAGTCTCCTGTCACGTGAGGTCAGGATGGAAATGGAAGTGGGCATGTAGACCTGAACCTTGATAAGAACATGCTCACCCTTCCTTATATTCCCAGAGAAGAGAAGTGACTGCAAGGCCAAGTTCAAAGACAATCTGAATGGCAGAAGGCATGAGCGATGAGAGAAGTTGGGTTAATTGGGTGGGGAGGTACGATCAAGTCCACCCACCAGCACCTGGGGTACCAGCTTACGTGTTGCTAGAGAATTTAATGTTCCAGAAGGGTACAAGCGTGCCAACCAATTGTAGAGGGCCATATAACGAAGGGCCTTATAGTTTAAGAGTCAATGCTATATTGTGTTTCTAATTACTGTTGAAGATGAATTGGGGAGGGCATAAGTTGCCCCCCTGACTATAGAGACCCAATCACAATCCATTCCCTCATAGAAAGTATGCTTAGATACTCCCCTTAGACCTATCACAATCCTGCATAGGTTTTCTTAGCTTGCCACGTAGTATGACGTCACATTTGACAAGTTTTTGCTATAAAGGTAATTTTCTTTATGAAATGCGTTGAAACTATCTCTATGACATCTGTTGATGTCTGTTGTACTCCCTGTTTTAGATAATTGATATTAAAACAGAGACATTTTGCCAACTTCCTAAGTCGATCTTCTTATTTGGTATGAGAGTTAATCTCCATGCCATCCATCGTACAATGTTTGAGACTTGTCACAATGGGAGACATTACTCCTTTGATGCATTTATGGAAGATATTGGCAAAACACATGCCCAAGCTCAAACAGTACAGTGCAGAATGGGTGAAAGGCACAGCAGATAAGATGTTCATGTCGTAGCATGTTATTGTCGAAAGCAGTATTGCAACACATGACCACAAACTTGCATGCTGCGTACACGGGAAAGACATTGGAGAAAAGGTTAGCTATTGTGGAACTTTGGAAAAATTTAACAAGAAGAGAGCAAGGATCCGCCACCTGAAGACTGCTGCTTAACGAGTGTAAGGAGGAAGGTGTCAAGCCTTCTGCTCCCCTTGCCTCATCTGAAGTAAAAGGCGATAGCACGGAAAATGTAGGATTGTGTCCGTTAAAGGAACTGAAAGTGGCGACGGGGTATAGTAATCTGATATAAAAACTGCCTGCTTATAGTAGTGACGATAGTCAAGAGGAGACTAAGAGAAAAGAGGAGATCTTTAAGGTCTTAAAAAACAGGGAAGAGAAAAGCGAGCAATGAAATGTTTCGACAGAAACAGAATGAGATATTAAGAGATGGAAAGGAGAGAAGGATAAAGCTGACAAAGTAACACTCGTACAGACCGAATGGATGGGAGGACAGATATTACTCAAGCTAGATGGGAAGAGCATTGAGGAAGTCAGGCAGAGGGAAGATCAGATCAAGACGAATAGGATGGGAAAGACAGGGATCGAGAAAAGAGATTAAAAGAAGATGAGCATGAAAGAAAGAGCAGACAGCAGTGAGAACAGATGTATCAGGAGGAGCAACAAAGTAAAGAAGAAAGGGCAGAGGAGCAAAGGAAGTATGACAGACAGGGAGCAATAGAAGAATGGGATAAGTAAGAAAGGAAGAGAGAAGAGGAGGAAGCACAGAAATTAAGATGGAAGAATGCAGAAACGAAGAGAAGAGCAAGAAAGAAGAGCTGGGGTAAGGCGATACAAGGTAAGATAAGAAGAGGAAAGAGTTAGATTGGAAGCAAAAAAGCATAGAGAAGTAGATGAAGAATTTGAGCGAAAGAGTATACAACAGGAGCACAATATCGACCATATACAAAAGGAATTAATGGAGCCAAGCCCAGAAATACTATTGGACAGTGTAGAAGAGTTCCTCCCATCACAGGGAGCAACATCAGGGCCATCCAGGCTAACCCTAGAAGAGGACTTCGACATAGGAAGCATCAGAGATAGGATTGATAAAGCCTATCAGGACTTAAGAGAAGGTGGCAAATCGGGAAGCAGAGGTCAGGGAGATCAAACCCTAGTCTTTCAATCATGAAGCAAAGAGAATAATCCATTCAGTCTTGATCATATAGCCTTGTCTTTACGTAGAGTGGCCTTAGACAAGGGTGACATGGGTGAGAGACACACTAGTTGGGGACTAGATATGTCAGGCGAAGAGAGAGAATCTGTCTGTTGGGAACAGGGAGGAGGTGCATGTGCCCCCGAGGGATGCCTGCAGGCAGACAAGGAAGTAAGATGGTCTGATCTAGAGCAACCTAAGGAAAGGACACCAGATCCTATATCATATCCAGAGGTGCTAAAGGACGATCATATAGCAAGAAGAGAGAGTCACCACCATATGTAAGCAGGTTAAGGTCATTGCCAGGAAGAAGGCGATCAGGAACCATTGTCCCCGCTATGGATAGGCAGACAATGGGAGTCGACTCCGGATTAGGATTTATGCAGTTCCCCTTATTGGAAAAAGGGCAAGCAAGACTACAGTATATTCCATGGCCACAGATAGATAAAGATAATTTAAGGTGCAAATTCCTCAGTTTAACGGCAGGTGCAGGAAAATGGATTTATGAGTTTGAATAAATGACAGGAGGAAATGTACTAGCAATAGGAGATAGTAAGGGTCTCCTAGCAGCCATTATTGGGGAAAGAGCTGATGACATTTGGAAGAGAGCAGGGTATTGAAGTGTGACAGCACAAAATACAGCGTACCATGGAGCACCATTTAATACAGATGTCTGGAGAGCTCTCAGAGTACAGTATCCCAATGTATCAGATATGGGTGCGATTATGACTCGAAAGATGAAAGAGGGTGAGGATCGGCTTGCTTACATTCAGGACATTCAGGAATGCTGGACTCACGAGCAGTGGCAAA